>NC_141874.1:529321694-534321694 GCF_056163025.1 Triticum urartu | reverse complement strand
CACGGTGCTGCCGGCGCTCGGTCCCGAGCCGACACGGCGCGGCTCCATCCACGGCGGCGTCGCCGGCCACTTCCTCCACGGCGTCGCTCCCTCGGCGGTGACGTCCACATCAGTAGGAGCTGCTGCTGCTTTAGCTCTCGCTCGCGCTGCTGCTCTGCTCTTTCTCTCGGTCCCCTGCCTGGTCTGCTCTTGCTATTGCTCTTGCTCGCGTTGCTGCTCTCGCTCTTGCTCTTGCTTGCGATGCTGCTCCGATTTAGCTACGCTTCAGTCAACTGAATCGACTTTTGGGTCAGTCGATTTTCAGTGGGTGGGGGGGCTCGCCGGCGTGAAGGAAGAACCAGCCGCAGCGGGGAGGGGGGCTCGCCGGAGAGGTACCCCACTGTAACACCCTCGATGCGGCTATATCTCCCACGTGTTGAAGCACGACTTAGAGGCATAACTGCATTGAAAGCAATGTCACAAGTGAGGTAATCTTCACACAACCCATGTAATATAATAGGGGAAAAGATACATAGTTGGCTTACAATCGCCACTTCACACAATTACATGAATAAAACATTACATCAACCAGATACAATCAAGGTCCGACTACGGAACCAAAATAAAAGAAGAACCCCAAATGCGACAAGGTCCCCGATCGACCCCAACTGGGCTCCACTACTGATCAACTAGAACGAAACAACACAAACGACAAGATCTTCATTGAGCTCCCCCTGAGCTGGGTTGCGTCATCTGCACGGACTCATCAGCACCTGCAAGCTGGTTTTGGAAGTATCTGTGAGCCACGGGGACTCAGCAATCTCGCACCCTCACGATCAAGACTATTTAAGCTTATGGGTAAGGTAAAGGTATGAGGTGGAGCTGCAGCAAGCGACTAGCATATATGGTGGCTAACATACGCAGATGAGAGCGAGAAGAGAAGGCAAAGCACGGTCGATAAAAGTATGATCAAGAAGTGATCCTATAGCAACCTACGTCAAGCATAACTCCAACACCGTGTTCACTTCCCAGACTCCGCCGAGAAGAGACCATCACGGTTACACACGCGGTTGATGTATTTTAATTAAGGTCAACTTTAGGTTTTCTACAACCCGACGTTAACAAATTCCCATCTGCCCATAACCGCGGGCACGGCTTTCGAAAGTTCAAATCCCTGCAGTGGTGTCCCAACTTAGCCCATCACAAGCTCTCACGGTCAACAAAGGAATAGACCTCCTCCCGAGACATCCCGACCAGACTCGGTATCTCGGTTCTACAAGACATTCCGACAGGGTAAAACTAAACCAGCAACACCGCCCGAATGTGCCGACAAATCCCGATAGGAGTTGCACATATCTCTTTCTCAGGGCACACTCAGATTTTCCAAACTTCCGGTAGGCCAGCCCAGAGTTGCCCCTGGTGGCCACCGGCGGCTGATAGTTTGGACCAACACTCAGAGGAGCACTGGCCCGGGGGGGTTAAAATAATGATGACCCTCGAGAGCGCGACTCCCAAGGGAAAAGAAAAGGCTAGGTGGCAAATGGTAAAACCAATGTTGGGCATTGCTGGAGGAGTTTTACTCAAGGCGAACTATCAAGGGGTTCCCATAATAGCCCAACCGCGTAAGGAACGCAAAATCCAGGAACATAACACCGATATGACGGAAACTAGGGTGGCAAGAGTGGAACAAAACACCAGGCATAAGGCCGAGCCTTCCACCCTTTACCAAGTATATAGATGCTTTAATTAAATAAGATATATTGTGATATCCCAACAAGTAAACATGTTCCAACGAGGAACAACATCTCCATGTTCCAACAAGGAACAAACTTCAATCTTCACCTGCAACTAACAACACTATAAGAGGGGCTGAGCAAAGCGGTAACATAGCCAATCAACGGTTTGCTAGGACATGGTGGGTTAGAGGTTCGACATGGCAATATGGGAGGCTTGAAAGCAAGTGGTAGGCATCGTATCATAGGCATAGAAAAAGAGTGAGCATCTAGCAAAGCAAAGATAGTAGTGATTTCGAGGGTATGATCATCTTGCCTGCAAAGTTGTCAGAGTTGACTGGATCCTCGAAAGAAAACTCAACGGGCTCCTCATTAGCGAACTCGTCTCCCGACTCTACCCAAACAATACAAACAAGCAACAAGGACACAATCAACCACGTGCAAAGCTCAAACAACATGATGCAAAGATGGTATGCTATGCGGGATGCGATGCGGGATGCATATGCAAGATTTGACAAGTAATGCCTGAACCAGGCCTCATCTTGGAAATCCAAGTGTGCCACTGGAAAGATGATATGAAATCGCTTGAAAACGATATAAAGAACGCCGGAATCGGAGTTACGGTTTGGAAATGGGAAGCGATTCAAATATGACCATGTTCTGCGATTTACAGCAAGTAGCCATCTAATTGCAATGAGATGAACATGCTACAGCACTCAAACAAGGCATCAAAATACATGGCAGGGATCCACTCAAGATGCTTAACAAAAGTCTAGCACTGAGCTACGGCCAAATCATCCATTAACAGGTTCAAACAAGCATGGCAAAAATGCATATGGTAAACAGATTTCAGACTTAGTGAAATTAACACTTGTCTGGAATCTCAGATCAGATAGCACTCTTTGGAGCAACAAAACTACATGCTACAGGACCTGAACATGGCAAAGTAAAATATGGCATGGAGCTACTCAAAACTCTTAACAAAAGTCCCTTAGTGACCTTGAGCCAAAAGGGATCAGAAAACACATTTGCAAGCATGTGAACATGGCAAAACATAATCAGTTCTCAGACTTGGTGAAAACTGGAGCATGCTGAAAATAGATATCAAGTAGGTATGTTTACGAGCTCGATGCACTCACTACGGAGCAAGTCATGATAACCTAAGCATACACCCATCAAGAATACACGAAATACAAGCTAGACATGGCAAGAACAATAACATAGCATGCACGGATCAACTACAACATCCTCGGCAAAATTGCTAACAAGTAGACAATCTGCCCGGATTCACGAAGTAGCAAAAGTAGAGCTCGATTGACTCAAGCTAGGGTGCTCCATAATTGCAAACAAAGACATGGATGGATAGAGCACCACAAGATTAACAAAACAACCTTACTGATCATCCTCAAAAGAGGCATGGATCACTAGGAAACAACATGAACATATGGCCATATGAGATAAACAGGTCAAGGACTTAGTGGAAATGCTAAGTCCCTGAAATCAGCATTACCAAGTGCCTCACTTGGCAAGCTTGTGCTAGTCACCACACACATCACAAAAATACATGGGTGGCACCTCTGGAAAGATGACAAAGCATATAACAAAACACATGTAGAGCTCATGGGCATATCATGCACACATTAATCATGGCAAAAATGACAAATATCTAAATGGAGCAGCAGATTTGACAATTAACTCAAGTAGCACTCTTCTAACAACATTTCAGGAATCAAGATGAACTCAAATGAAAATGATGCAATGAGATGAAATGATGTACTCTCTGAGACGAACATTTTGATATGCTACACGCCCAAAACGGATCTACAGATGCGGAGTTAGGATGCTATGAACATGTGCATTTGAAACATGGGAAACTAGGGGACTTAGTAGAAATTAGACCTCCAGATCTAGGATTCTTGGCACGGATTTCGATGCAGCACGGATCTCGCCGGAGAGCCTCGCTGGAGAGCGGCCGGAGACGAGGAGAAGGTGCGCCGGCAACGAGGAGCGGCCGGGTGCGGCTGCCGGAGCGTGGGGCGGCACCGACGACGAGGTCCGCGGCGGTGGGGCAGCCAAGGCGAGGCGCGGCGGACCCGGCGCCCAGCGGGCGACGCTGGCGACGAGGATGCCGAAGGCGGCGGGCGGTGGACGCCGGCGGAGGCGCGCGGTTGCCGGCGCGGCTCCTGGATCCAAGGGGCGGCGCGGGTGAGAGGAGAACGGGCAGCGGCGATTCGGGCCAGGAGGGCCCGATCTGGGTTCCTCGGCCGGCGGCGGGGCGCGTTGACCGGCGGCGGGGTTGGGCGACGTGGCGCGCCGCGATTGGAGGAGGGCGGCGGCGGACATGTCCGGCACGCGGGGTGGACGCGTCCGGTGGCGCGAGGAGGACGAAGTTAGGGTTCATCCGTGAATTTCGGGAGGGGAGCACATATTTATAGGTAGAGGGAGCTAGGAGAGTCCAAATGAGGTGCGGTTTTCGGCCACGCGATCGTGATCGAACGACCGAGATGATGGAACAGGTTTAGGTGGGTTTTGGGCCAAATTGGAAGGGTGTTGGGCTGCAACACACACAAGGCTTTTTCGGTCCCTCGGTTAACCTTTGGAGCATCAAACGAAGTCCAAATGGTACGAAACTTGACAGGCGGTCTACCGGTAGTAAACCAAGGCCGCTTGGCAAGTCTCGGTCCAATCCGGAAATGTTTAATCCCCACACACGAGAAGAAGGTAGAAATGACCACCGGAGGAGAACGGAGCGCCGGAATGCAAAACGGACAACGGGGAAAAAGCTCGGATGCATGAGACAAACATGTATGCAAATGAAATGCACATGATGACATGATATGCAATGCATGACACGCAAGCAAAGACAAGGCAACAACAGCGAATAAGAGGAGGACACCTGGCACATCGGTCACGGGGTGTTACAACACTCCATCACTACGAGAGGATCTCGTCCCGAGATCTACAATGGCACCGGAGGGAAAACGGAAGAGAAAGAGAAGAGGTAAAACTAAGTTGCTCCTTTGACAAACGAGTGAAACCAAAGAACCTTGAAAAGTTGAACAAATTGAAAGAAAGAATACAACGGAGATGAACGAAGTTGAAAACACTCCGTTAGGAAAGAGGAACAAGGAACATTACTAGAACCTTGTAGGTTGAAGACATAAGAAAAGTGTCACCAAGGACAAGAAGTACATGCAAGCACTCCAGATAAAATGAGATGTAGAAGGAACGATAAAGATCAATTACAAAAACACTCCGGTTGGAAATGGAAGGGATTTAACATGATCTTGACAAAACAAGAAGATGGGTTGAAGAGAACAATGACACAATGCCTCCGGAACGAAAGAATAGAAGTTGTATCGAGGGAACAAAAGAACGGAGAAGAAAACAACATCTTCTACCTGACAAGCATCTTAAAGAAAAGGGTCACACGGGGTTGTTGGAACAATCCACAATGAAAAGATAGGCTTGAAATGGGATTATGGAAAACATCTCAAAACCAAGAGTTGAAAATCTGCCACTAACGGAAACGATATATTGGATTGATATGAACAAGAAGACGAGAACTTATTTCACCGGGGGGATAGATGAAGAACTTGGGTCATATATAAGCACCATAAATAGCAAGAATCCTTAGGGAAGGCTTTGGTGAAATATAACCTAAGATAACTCCAATGACGAGATTGATGGATTTAAAATACCTCATTCTTAATAACATGTGAATCATTTAACATGAACTCAAATTATCAAGAATGACATAATACCACCTCCAAAGATACGGTAGAAAGAAATTGCACTCCGGATTGCAAGATGAAGAAAAACTTGAGAGATGAGCGGCTGATGTATTTTGCATCTAGCACTTTGTGGTTATGTATTTTACGTCATGTATTGGAGATGCTATTAGATTTCCACTCAGGTTAACGTTGTTTGTTGTCTCTCTTGTCCTGCTTCAGCCTCGGCGTCGTACAACTCACTGGAGCTGCTCCAATGACGAAACCCTCCATCATAGCGGAGAAGTACCTCGGGCTCCATCTCCAGATGCCTAAGATCTTCTTCCCCTCCTCCATCAGCAAATTCAGCCGGAGCATCCTCACCGGCCAACCCAATCACGCTGAGACTGACATGGCTTCGCCAAAGAGGCTGTACACTTGTTGCATCTCTTTTTTACTCTACATGTTATATATATTGTCCACTGAGAACATGGATTTGTTCCTTTAGTGTCTCCTTGAAAGAAAAAACATAGGAATTTTAATTTTCACTTGTCCTCCTTTTCAAATTCCTATTCATGAAGCACAAGACTAAGAGATAGTAGCATAATAGCATTATAACCGTACATTTTCTTGTGGTTTGACTTAATCTCACCATGCTTCTTTGCATCCTGTGATCTTCCAATTGTTGTTTATCAAACACCCAGATTGGCAGAAATCCTGTGTGTTTAAATTCTCTATTTTGCACGTGCATTCCTATCCTATTCCTGTCTATTTCCTATCCCTGCATTGTTGGAATACTCCAATTCAAACGAGCCCATACAGAATTACTTCTCTTAGAGATAGTTGTCAAAGAAAACCTTGCGTGGTTTGTCCCGCTCCTGCTACACCGTCGTCCACCCCAGCTCAGCTGCTCCAACGACAGAAGGGTCCAGCACAACAGGGATCCAGCCTCCAGACTGTCTTTCGTCGCCTCAGATCTTCTTCCCCGCTGCTGGTAGCCATGAAAACTGCATTACCATCATCAACCGAGCAGATGACCTCGAGGACTACACGGGTCTGCAAGAGAGGTCGCACTCTTTCGTGTCTACTTACGTTATGCATCGCTTAATATTACATGCTACTTTATCATCCTGTTCACCGATTAGACTCTGAGTCTGCTCCAAACTAATGGTGAAACTTGAGTTTTTAAATGGTTGTGGGGTACATATCGGGGCCACTATCAATAGTATCTATCTACTATCTGGTTAATCTCCGATTTCTACTATGAGTTTCATGTTGGGTGGGGTACATATCGGGGCCGCTATCAATAGTATCTATCTATTATCTGTATTTTTAACTGAAGCCATTATCTGCCTGCTATTATTGGTTTTGGGTCTATCCACAGGTTGGTACCATCACTCTGGATTTCTGCATGCACTCCTTACATAATCTCACTATGTTTTATTCCTATGCATGACAGTTATTGTAAACAATGGAACTGAACATGTAGAGCAAAAGAGACAAGCCTTACGTGGCAATAAAATTTCATGCAGACGTCGCTCCATGGTAGGCGCAAAGGCAACCCCTCCTCCACGCATTTCGGATTGTAATCAAGAGGAAGATATCTGTTCTGAGGGGGATTCAGAAGGAGAAGACAATTCCTATTTACCCCCTGAGGTCTTCGCTCTAACTTGGCATGCTGATGTTGGTTATATCATGCATATGGTGTCTTGCATTGCTTACTTTATACATCAAATATGTCATCTGCTTAGTTTAGACATCCTTTGTGCGAATGCCATCTGTTTAGTTTATTCGTCGTTTATGTGAATTATGCAACGCCATCTTGTTTAGCCAGGCATCTTATATGTGAATTTTGCAATGCCATCCTGCTTAGCCAGTCATCTTATATGTAAATTATATCAGGCCATCCTTTTTTCGTTACATATTAAATTTGTCAACAATGTTAGTACATTCAACTGCTCTTCGTGTGCATCAGCCATTTGACACGGTGATGGCAAATTCTGGAGTGAAAACAAGGTCTTCATAGCAAACTATGCTATCTGACGAAGCGCATATCTTGCTGGTTACGGATAGCTCCTCAGAGGAGGATTCAGAGACAGATGACTAGAACTATTCCCTCCCCCCCCCCCGAGGTGTATGCTCTAACTTGGCAGGGTCATGTTGCTCATATTGTGTGTATGGTGTCTCGCATTGCTATGTCACTTGATTAGTTTAGACATGCTTTGTGTGAATGCCACCTGTTCAGTGTCTAATTACCATATATGTGAATTATGCATTGCCATCTTGTTGCAAGACATTATATATGTGAATTATACAATGCTATCTTGTTGCAAAGGCATTATATACGTGAATTATATATGTGAATTATGCAATGCCATGTTGTTTAGCCAATCATCATGTATGTGAATTATATCATGCTATCATTTTTTGTATTACGTGTTCCATTTGTCGACAACGTTTGTATATTCAACTACTATACCTGTGCATCGGCCATTTGAAGTAGTGATGGAAGTATCTGGAGTGAAAAAAAGGTATTCAGAGCAAACAATGCTACCTGCTGAAGCAGACATCTTGCTGTTTACAGAGAGCTCCTCAGAGGAGGATTCAGAGACTGATGACCAGTCCTATTTCCCCCCTGAGGTCTATGCTCAAACTTGGCAGGGTTATATTACCCATGTCATGCATGTTGTCTTGCATTGCTTAGTTTTTACATCATATATGGATTACCATCTGCTTACTTGCTTACTATATAAAGCATATATTTGAATTATATCATGCCATCATGTTTACATAGTACATACACATCATCTATCTGAGTTATGGCATGGCAACCCATTTAATAAAGACATCATATAGTTATATAATCTCATCCTGTTTAGTGTTTACAGTCATCATATTTTGAATTATGGCATTCTATCCGTGAATATATGTGAATTATGGCATGCCAACCTATTTAATAAACACATTATATAGTTATGTCATGTCATCCTGTTTACATAGTCTCATATTTTGAACTATGTCTTTCCATCTTTTTTAGTTAGCCATCATAATGTGAAATTGTGTCATGCTATCTTGTTTAGTTAGCCATCATATATGTGAAATTGTGTCATGCTATCCTGTTTGGTTAGACAACATAAATATGAATTATTTCATGCCCTCTTTTATTCCCCACTATCCATTGCACCTGTCTATCATACAATGTCTATACTTTCAATTACTTTTCTTGTTTATCAGCCATTTGAATTGGAGAGCATGATGGCAGTATCTAAGGGAGTAACAACACGGTCTTCAGAAAAGATAGTGCTACCAGTTGATGCAGATAGAACCACAGATGTACTTGCCCAAGGACCAGATCCACCACACATAACCCAGACTCTCGCAGATTGTACCCCTACCCAGTTGGACAGAGAACCAGCTACACCCCTTCTAACCCCAACCCCGGCAAATAGTAACCCAGTTCTAGTTGACACAACACCGTCTCCACCACAGAGCACCCAAACACAAGCAGTTAGTAAGGGAACTGCAGTTCCCAAAGCCCGAGGACCACCACTCCGAATCCCAACTCAACGCTTAAAGGAGAAGAAGATTTGTTCTCAGGTCAGGTTCTGTAGCTATGCTTCATACTCCTTTGCTCTTGCATTACTATATTTACTCATACTAACTATTTTCAAATTTGTAGGATGGAATTGAAACTCCAATGGCGCAAAAGGTATGTTTTAAACCTGTTTCTTTAACTGGTTTGCTGTTGCAACCTGCTCTATGTTGATTTCAGTTTCAATTGAATAAACAGTTATGTTCTCATGTCATGCACATTACCACGGGAAAACTGCTGGGCTTCATCGTATCCAATAGAGGAATCGAAGCAAATCCAGCCAAAATCTGAGCTTTGTCACAACTGGCTATGCCAACGGACCTTAAACAAGTACAAAAACTCATCGGTTGCGTGGTAGCACTAAGCCACTTTATCTCTAGACTGGGAGAAAAGGCATTGCCGCTCTATCGCCTTCCGCGGCGCACCGACCACTTTGGGTGGAAGGATGCCGCAACGGCCGGACTGGAAGAAATAAAAACCCTTCTAGCAAGCAACCCAATCCTGGACGCACCTAGCATCGGCGAACCTATCTTATTATACATATCGGCAACACACCAGGTGGTGAGCGCCGTGCCCGTCGTAGAGTGAGAACAGGACGGACACAAATTTCCGCTTCAGAAGCCGGTATACTACGTATCCACTGTCCTCACACCATGCAAATCCCGGTACCCTCATTACCAAAAGATAGCATACACGATCTTCATGGCATCCCAAAAGCTACGACACTACTTCCAGGAGTGTTCGATCACGGTGGCCTCTGAAGTACCACTCAATGACATAATAAACAACCGTGACGCTACAGGTCGGATTGCCAAATGGGCCATTGAGGTCCTTCCATTTGACATAACATATAAACCGCGTCGAGCCATCAAATCCCAGGTACTGGCTGATTTCATCGCCGAATGGACCGAGGCCGAACTCCCTAAAGAGTATGTCACATATTCCAACTGGGTTATGTATTTTGATGGCTCTAAAATGCTGGCAGGGCTAGGATCAGGTGTCGTTTTAATGTCCCCTACTGGAGACGTCGTCCAATATGTACTCCAAATACTATATACGGACTCCAACTACGCAGCCGAATACAAGGCCTTATTGTATGGTCTTCGGATGGCCGTCTCCATGGGTATACAACGCCTGGAAGTGCGCGGAGACTCAAACCTCGCAATATCGCAAATAAATGGAGACTTTGATGCCAAAGATCCGAAAATGGTGGCGTATCATAATGTCGTCCTAAAAATGTCGGCCCGGTTCGAGGGCTCGAGTTTCATCACGTGGCCCGAGAAAGCAATCAAGCGGCGGACGTCCTTGCTCGCATCGGTGCTAAGCGCGACCCCGTCCCACCTAACATTTTTCTGGAAAGGCTTTTTAAGCCCTCTATGGTGTGGCAAGAGGAGAGCGGCAATACCAGTCCGGACCCGAACACAACTCCAGATTCCGAACAAACCGATATAATCGGGGGCTCGGCCACCGAAATAACACCGTCGACCCATCTCATTATGGCAGTTATTGCCCCACGGACCGAACCTTTCTTGGCCAACCTCAATACGAAGGAGCTTACTGAGGATCAGAATGAGGCATGCCACATCGTCCGACGCGCGAAGGCCTAGCTACAAGGTTCACAACGGAGAGCTCTACAAGAAAATCGCTACCGAAATCCTTCAAAGATGTATCTCCGAGGAAGAGGGGCGGCAGCTCCTGGCTGAAATTCATGCCGGTCTCGGCGGGCACCACGCCGCAGCTCGGGCCCTTGTTAGCAAGGCCTTATGTACATGCTATTATTGGCCGACGACCCGAGCAGATGCACAGGACCTTGTCCAACGTTGCGTTGGATGCCAACTCTTCGCCAACCAAAGCCATATGCTTCCCACAACTTTACAAACAATCCCTATCACTTGGCCTTTCGCGGTCTGGGGGCTCGATATGGTCGGACCCCTTAAAGGGGGAAGCCATAAGAAAAAATATCTGCTGGTCATGGTGGATAAATTCACCAAGTGGATAGAGGCCAAACCAGTTAAAACAGTCGAGTCCGGGCTGGTGATAGAATTCCTATTCGGTGTTGTACACCGTTATGGTGTTCCACACAGCATCATCACCGATAACGGTTCCAATTTCACAGTCGATGAGGTGAAAACCTGGTGTGCTAATCGGGGCATTAAGCTCGATTACGCCTCTGTCTATCACCCACAAACAAACGGCCAAGTCGAACGAGCCAATGGTCTTATTATGAGCGGCATCAAGCCTAGACTAGTGCGGTCTCTAAAAGAATCAGACAAGAACTCGGTTGAGGATCTCGACTCCGTACTCTGGGGGCTATGGACCACGCCCAATCGTACAACCGGACATACACCTTTCTTCATGGTGTACGGTGCAGAGGCAGTGTTACCCTGCGACATTATTCATGACTCACCTCGAGTGCGCATGTATGAAGAGAGAGAGGCCGAGCTTGATTGGCAGGACAACCTAGATGCCTTGGAGGAGGAGCGTGACGTCGCAAAAGCCCATTCCGCATGTTATCAACAGTAGGCTCACAGGTATCAAAGCAGAGAAATGCGGGCCAAGATTTACAATGTTGGCAAACTTGTTCTACGCCTGCCGGAGAAGAAAAAGGACAAACTCAAGCCTAAGTAGGAGGGTCCCTTCATCATCGACGAATTTCTCACTGGAGGAGCGTACCGCCTGCGTGATGCGTCAGATAATCGCTTAGAGTCGAACCCCTGGAATGCGGCTAGACTCCGACAATTCTATGCCTAGCGCCAAACTCTGTGTTTGTCTCCTTCCTCCTGTTATTTCCATAATTTTTTCTCTCTTTTCGTTTTTTCTCTTTAGCTTTCAAGCTTTAGTGCGGCTAGACCGTACACCCCCGAGGCATACACCTTTAAATATGTACGTCCATTATACCTGGGGGCTTCTTGGACAGAAGCTTGGTATTATTATTTTCCGAGCATTCAGCTCATCACATATGCGTCTTTTCCCATATGTACCTTTTCTTTGCCATTATATGCATCGATATGACTTAAGTTTTGGCCAAGCTGGGTTGTCTGGCTCCTTTGCTTTTGCCCTACGTTCCTGTTAATTAGGCTAGGGCATAAAGGGAGCACCTCTGCGATTGTTACTACCGGGTCATCCAGATGTGTACCTCAGACTGGGTGAAGCCGAAAGCTAGCATTCTTAAGGGAATATTTGGTCGGTGAATTAAAGATGTTTCCGCATTCACTCCATCGTGAACCCCCAGAAGTTACTTACACTACGATTTTTCAATCACAGTTCGGACATGCACATTAAACGCATGCACACGCAGGGAAAGGAACCCTTAACGGAGCTATTCTCTCTGGAAGATGTTTCTTACAATCATAATGTAATATAACATAACTAGCCGGATACAACTTGTCTGTTCAAGCAACTATGACCCCTACGCCTGGTTTCCACGCATACCCCGGTCTATTTTACCACTCAGGTATTCAAAAACACTCCGCACCTTCGGGTCCAGAGGTCGAAGCGAAAAGGTATACCATGACAATCATTTTACAATTCAGCTAGAATTACATACGCCAAGGAAGTACATAGTCATCTGTACTCAAAAATTTCCTCCTCTATACCATCCAGCAGGCTGTCTAACTTACAATCCTGCTGGGAATACTTGGCGGCTATTTCTACTTTGTCATATACCAAACTAATGGGAACTTCTTTCCCATCTGATCCTAAAGTTCCGACCCGAGCCATATGATTTGGATCAAGCTTGGTGTACCATGTTTTCACCATGGCCCAGGCTTCTCGTGCACCTTCCTGGCAGGCCGATATCTTCCACAACCGAAAGCGCCGCTGCGTTCCCTTGAACAACTGTATAAGCTCCTCCATCTTTCCTAGAGGGGAGGCGGATGGCCATAAGGCCTTGGCAATGCTTCACATCGTCTCCCAAGCCTGCTCGTGCACTTGCGACAGCTCTTGTAGCTTATCGCCCGAGAATCTGAACATCTCCTCTTCAGGGCGATCGGTCAGCATACCTGCAGACATAACTCTGTCAGTCCCCTCTACCTCCGAGTTATTCAAAGGTAAGTTAAACCACATACTGAATATGCCACCTCGCAGCCTTTATTCTCCTTCACGGAGTCAGCCAGCTGGGCCCGAAAATCTTTCAGTTCCTCACCCAATTGAGTCTTCGAATCGTCGAACTTGTTTTTATCCAACATGATTTTTGTTAGCACATGCTCGCCCGCAGCCAACAGTTTCCTGGCTTCTCGTTCTCCGCCTTGAGTAGCTTTCAGTTGTTCTTGCAGTTGATCTAGTGATCCTAACAAGAGGTGTGCAATCGTGTTAACATTATTGGTATAGTATTATGTTTTCTCGATGGAGAGGAACATTACCAGGAGATGCTTTCTTGGATTTCTCTAGTTCGGCATTGGCAGCAGTTAGCTGCGCCTGGCACTTTTCTAGCTCTTGGGCTAGCAGGTCGTTCTTCTCCATAAGAACCTGGTTATACAATGATACTTAAATTAGTTGTACCAACTTATTCAAGTCTCGGGGGCTACTGGCATATGGTTATCATATTCGGAGAAAGTAAACTTACCCGTACATCCTTCAAATGCTGCCTTGTGGCTCTGTTAATCCCATCTCGAGCAGCTCGGATGTATGCATCAGCCGAGCTGAAGGCGTTGAATTCCTCTTCTGAAAAATCGGGGACTCGTAAAACGGCCCTTCGGCACCGATGATTCATGGCGCTCTCCACTTCAGAGTTGGTGACGGATACATCATCCGCGTCCTTGGCGGGAGGACAATCCAGCGTTACCACTGTATCCGCCCCCGTCTGTCCGACAGGATTTGGATCCTGGCTGTGGGAGGTGTGATCGGCTGGACCCCCATACATAGTCCGGCACACTCTTTTCCGGATACAGGACAAAACTGAAAGGTCACAGTTGGATGTGACTACCAAATTTCATATTCGCGAATCCATACCTCTTTGATGAGGGCTCGGCCATATCTTCGTTTGCCTTCCTTTTTGAAGGCTTACCCGGCATGGGGGGCGCTCTCCTTGGAGATGCCCCTGGGGCAGCATGGCGCGCCAAACGCCTCCCCTTTGGAGCACAGGACAGTGCAGTGGGTGAGGTAGAATGAGAAAACCCTTTCGGATGAAATATCTCCTGATTACTTACTTGTGAAGCGGGGAGAAGGCCGGGGTAATTAGCAATGATAGCCACCTCTGTGTCGTCGTAGCTCGCCTGGTAAAATACCCCGTCCTCGAGCACCACGAATATATTCGGATCCTCCTCGTATCCGGGATCAAGGTCCCGATTGTGTCCCTCGGGCTGTGGGGCGGGACTGTGGAGCCCTTTAGAATTTTTTTGCCAGTGCCATTATAAATGGACGGGTTAATACTCATTGAAAGTAGCTCAAGGAGCGGAGTGAGTAGAGCAGATAAGTTGGGACTTACCCAGCTTGGTGGACTGTACATGGAAAATCCATCTCTGCACTTGATACGCAGAAATTCATATTCCTCCCCTTTAAATAGTTAGGTCAATATTTTGGCCAGAGCGGCGGGGGTATCCGGACCCTTCCGGCCGCAGCGAGAGGCGTCATCTTCCCCATTGTAATGCCACATGGGGAGACCTCTGTACTGGAGTGGCTGAACCCCCCCCCCCCCATACTATGGAAGTCGCCATTACTTCAACTATTTATAATCCGGATTGAGTGAGTGACCTTATCTTGCTCATGAGTTGACAAATTTCCATACTATCTTCCTCCTCGAGGCTCCGAGGGCGCCTACTATCGCGTTTCTTGAAGGGAGCCCTTGTGAATTCGGGAAGCCCCCTCCTGACTGGGTCCGGAAGTGCAACGTCCTTAATATAGAACCATTCGGAGGCCCACTTTTCAGATGCCTTCTTCAGTGTGCCGGACAGATATCCGATCTCGGCGATGCACCATATTTCGGCTCTGCCCACTTCAAATATTGACACCCAGTGGTTGCACAGAACAAGACAAAAATAGCTTTCTCCATAGATCGAAGTGGGCCTCGCAACCCAGGAACAGCTCACAAAGAGCGACGTAACCCGCGATATGCATGATGGAGGTAGGAGTAAAGTTGTGCAGTTGGAGGCCGTAATACTCTAGAAGCCCTCGGAGGAACAGATGAATCAGAAATCCGACACCTCTTAGCAGATAAGGGATGAAGCATACTCGTTCCCCCTTGGAGGGGTTGGGGAAATTTTCAGCCTAACCCCCGCCATTAAAAGAGGTCAATCCAGCTCGAACAGGGACTAGATCTGCAGGGGGAAGGAATCCCTGTGTTTGTAGCTTCATCAGCTGACTGTGGGATACGGAGCACCTCTCCTGTCACAGCCCTAGAGTACCTGAGTGAATAGTTGCATCTGCACTCATGCATCATGTTTAAAATTTCTGAAAGTTGAATTGAGGTTTGTTGAAACCCTCAGAAACCAGTTCAAAAATAATCAACATTAAAATGTCTTCAGAGAAATCCAAGAAAATGTTCCTCTTAGTCTCTGAAAATATTGGCAAGAAGTAAAATTCAAACCAATGTTTTTGGTATCTCAGAAACATTTATCTTGGGCCTTTGAATTAATTCAATAACTATTTGCGTTGGATATATATCCTTTATATAATTAATATATGTCCAATAATTCTGGAACTTTTTATGTGTTTGGGATATTTTAGTTCTAGTCACATAATTATTTTCAGGATTTTATAAAATGGTTTGGTGTTAAAACTAAACCCAAAACAATTGCAGAAAAATAGAAAACAGAACAATTAATAAAACAGAGAAGAGAGAGAGAGCTTACCTGGGCCAACTCACCTGTGCAGCCACCTGGCGGCCCAAGTGGCGGGCCCAGCCCACTGGCCCCTCCCCCTTGTCGTCAACCTCGTGCCAGAAGGCACGAGGGCGTGTGCTCGCCACGCGCGCGCCACCTCCACCCTGCTCTGGCCACCTCCTGCTTCCCCGACCCCTTCTAGCGACACCACGGAGATGCCCCGAAGCCCCTGTCCCCTCTCCCTCACTCGTCGCTCTCTCTCCCCTCCCCTGGCTCTCTCCCTCTAGCTCAACCGAGCGAAACCGTTGCCGCCGATCAGCGCTCGCGTGGCCACAGCCACCCCCTTGCTCCCCTGGCGCGTCCGAGAGCTCCGCCTCGTTCCCCTCTTCCTCCTCACCGAGCCACGTGGTGCCTGAAGCCCCTGGACGCCTCCAACACCGCCGTTCCCCTCGTCAGTCGCCGTGGATCCTCGCCATCGATTCGGGAGCTACCGGGCGTCCCCGACCTCGCTCTCGCGCTCATTGGACTCGTTGTGAGCCCCTGCTCCGAACCCCTCTTCTCCCCCTCACGTTCGCATGCTCTAGCCCCATTCTCCACCATGGCCGAGGCTCGCCGCCGCCGTGCCTTGTCTCCGCCGTGGCTAGAGCCGTTGAAGCTCGAAGCCGAGCACACTATCACGCTCAACGCGTCTCCAGGAGCCCGTAGCCAGCACCAGCTTCTCCCCATGTGCCCCCTAGCGCCAACCCCGACCTCGCCCGAACTCCGGCCACCGCCGCGAGCCTCGCCCCGGCGAGCTCGGGCAGTCTCAACCCGTCCCAACCGCACAAAAAGACGCGGGGCACTCCCAGCTTCACGCTGATGCCTCCGCCGTCCCTTTTGGTCGTCGGAACAGGAAACCCGCACCTGCACCGCCGCGTTCAGCCTCGCCAGAGGCTAAACGCCGGCAAGTTGACCCCGCTGACCCCGTTTGACCACGGGTGGGCCAGTTTGACCCTTGGGTCAATGACAGGTAGGGCCCAGCCCTGCTGACTAATTAGGATTAGTACTAGTTAATATTTTAGTTAACTAATTACACTGACACGCGGGACCTGATGAAGCTATGTACCTAGGGTAGGGGCACGGACCCGTCCAAAGAGCCCTACCCAAGGACATTCCTAGAAGAAGTCACCTTTCAATCGACTTGAAGGTATCCCACTCGACGGGTTCAAGACACTCGACCAAGAAGCTATCACTCGACCATGAAGTTAGCCACTCGACCGCAAGGAGATCTGAAGTCACTCTGCAGGCAAACGGTCGGGTATTAAGTAGTCTTTATGGTCATTATAACACTTATGAGGGGCGTTACCAGTAACGCCCAACCTTAAATGTACCTTAAACCCTGCATTACTGAGGGCAGGAGGGGGCCGGCAAACTCTATATAAGCCACCCCCCTCCTCAGTATGAAGGGTTCGCACCCCTGTTATTCACACGCATAAAATCCAATCGACCGCCTCCGGGCACCGAGACGTAGGGCTGTTACTTCCTCCACGAAGGGCCTGAACTCGTAAACCTCGTGTGCTTACAACTCCCCAATAGATAAGATCTACCCTCTCCATAAACACCCCCCTACATCACTGTCAGAGTTAGAACCACGACAGTTGGCGCCCACCATGGGGCAGGAGTCTTAGCGCCTTGTTGGAGAAGTTGCGATCTTTTCCGATCCATTCGATCATGGTTTCCTGCGGAGTTTTGGTGGAGGGCCGCAAGATCCGTCTCGGTGCGCTCACGTTCATCGCCGACGACTCCGCCTGGCTTCAGGAGGCGCCGCTCGACATCGACGCGCTCCCCATCCGCGGTGCGACGCACTTCCGCGCATGCATTCGTGGCGTCCTCCTGCGACAGCCGTCGACCCAGTATCAGTCGGCCTCTGTGTCGTCTCCCCGCCCCGTCTCCCACCAGCGCAAGCGCTCTGGTCGGTCGAGACTCCAGCGGTGGGTGAGGCATGCCGTGGCCCGCCAGTCGGCAGCCCCACAAGTCACGGCAATCGAGCCCGACGAATCCCTCTGCGGCTTGTTTGACTGGCTCCGCGGAGACCGCATCCGAGTGCGACAGCAGCGACCCGACGGCTGAGGTTCTGGCTGTCGATGGAACACACAGTCCTCCCGGTTTCCCTCGCGCTGATGGAGGCGCGGGTGGGGGCGACCCGTCGCATCCCCACGTTGAGTATATCCCCAAACCTCTCACGTCCTTGCAGCGAGAGGAGCTTCGCCGCCGGAACATGGATGCGCTCCACACTCCTATGGTCGGAGAAACCCCCGAGGCCCGGGCCTTGGAGGACGCGCGCTTGGCTAACCTGGCCGAGCGCACTTGACTGGAGAATCTCCAGTGAATACTCGACAAGCAAGCGCGTCAGCGAGCTCCCGAGTCCAGTCGACGTCAGCAAGCTCCAGAGTCCAGTCGGCGTCAGCTCTTCCCGCCGCCACAGGTACACCGAACCCCAGTTCAGAATTTGGCCGCTGCGGCCCGTATAGCAGAATCAATTCAGCCCTCCCAGTAGGAGGCTGGCAGGGGCTTGTTGCAGATCAGAGCGTTGCTTCGGGCGGCGGGAAACCAGAATTCCGCTGTCTCTCAGTCGCGGAACAGAATCCACAGTCGATCCGTTGCAACAGATACAGTCCAGTCGGCTCACAGCCCGAGATCGCCCCCGAGGCGTGAGGGACGTGGTGACCGGCATGATCAGTACAGAAGGAATGAGCAATATGATCACCGAGTCGATCGTGATGATCAACGTCGCGTGCCAACCCCTCCCCCGAGGAGTGGGTCGTATGCGCCTCGACGGCAAGATGACAGACGCCCTAATAGTGTTGGGCAGAGGATTCCAGTTGACCCCAGGGACCCAGGCTTTGATGCGAGATCCATCCTCGTTCAAGGCTTGGTTGACAGGAACAGAGCTCATCGAGAAGGCCACAACAGAGATGCGCCTGCCAACAGCAGAGTACGTGCTTCGGGGCCGGAGTGTTTCAGTCGAGCCATCAGAGCCGCAGTGATCCCCCCAACTTCAGGCTGGCGACTGGAGTCAGCAAGTTCACCGATGAATCTAAGCCTGACACTTGGCTCGAAGATTACCGAGTGGCTGTGCAGATTGGCGGTGGCAATGATGAGGTGGCCATGAAGCATTTGCCTCTCATGTTAGAAGGCTCAGCCAGAGCATGGCTGAATCAGTTGGCACCCAGCAGCATCTACACTTGGGAGGACCTCTCCCGAGTGTTTGTCACAACCTTTGAAGGAACCTGCAAGCGACCTGTAGGCCTTACAGAGTTGCGGTCCTGCGTACAGAAGCCGAATGAAACACCGAGGGATTACATCCAGAGGTGGATCACACTGCATCACACGGTTGAGAACGTGCCAGACCATCAAGCAGTTTGTTTCTTCAAGGAAGGCGTTAAATACAGAGAGTTGAATCTGAAGTTCGGTCGAACTGGAGAAATGTCTCTGAATCAGATGATGGAGATTGCCACCAAGTACGCTAATGGTGAAGATGAAGACCGACTCCGAAGCGGCAAGCTCAAGGCAGTCGCCCAAGAAACCGGAGGAAACTCCAGTCGGAAACAGAAGCGGAAGGCCGAGCCAGGCGCTCCTGGGGAGGCCCTGGCCGTAGCCCAGGGAAACTTCAAGGGAAAACCCAAGGCCACCTGGAAGCCCAAGAAAGTCAAAGATCAAGATGGGAATGATGTTTTGGATCTGCCATGTCACATCCACACCAAGAAAGATGAAGAGGGTAATTTTATTTACCCAAAGCATACCACTCGACAGTGCCGGCTCCTGATCCAGCAGTTTCAGGGCAAGCAGCCCAAGGATAAAGAAAAAGAGCCAGACAGGGTTGAGGACAAGGATGATAGTGATGATGGATACCCCCAGGTCAATTCCACCCTGATGATTTTTGCCGATGTCGAAAGCAAAAGTCGACTGAAAGTCATTAACCGTGAGCTGAGCATGGTTGCTCCGGCAACACCCAGTTACCTGAAGTGGTCTCAGACTTCCATCACATTCAACCAGTCTGATCACCCGACGCACATTGCCACCCCTGGGAGGCAAGCTTTGGTGGTCGACCCAGTTGTCGAAGGCACTCGACTGACCAAAGTCCTGATGGGTGGTGGCAGTGGCCTGAACATACTGTACGCCGAAACTTTGAAGGGAATGGGCATTCCGATGTCCAGACTCAGTACTAGCAACATGAGCTTCCACGGAGTCATTCCTGGCAAGAAGGCCGAATCACTCGGCCAGATTGCTCTTGATGTGGTTTTCGGTGATTCAAAGAATTACCGCAAGGAAAAGTTGACATTCGAGGTTGTGGACTTCCAAAGTGCTTATCATGCCATTTTGGGCAGGCCAGCTTATGCACGCTTCATGGCTCGACCATGTTACGTGTATCTCAAACTGAAGATGCCTGGCCCCAAAGGTGTGATCGCTGTTACAGGCAACCGAAAGAAAGCAGAAGAGTGTTTTCAGGAAGGCTCAAAGATCGCTGATGCTCAGATGGCAGTGGTCGAGCTGCAAGAGTACCAGAAGACTGCTGATCCGAGTGACTTGCTATGAGCCAAGAAGCCTGCTTCAGAATCAGCTTTTCAGTCGTCCGGTGAAACAAAGCCAGTCCACATTCACCCGACCGACCCCGATGCTGCCCCGACTCACATCTCAACGACGCTCGACTCCAAATAGGAAGAAGCGCTCGTCCAGCTCCTCCGTGAGAACTGGGACATCTTCGCATGGAAACCCTCTGACATGCCTGGAGTTCCCAAAGGGCTGGCTGAGCACCGTCTACGAGTTGACCCGAAATTCAAGCCCGTGAAGGAACATCTTCGACGGTCCGCCGTCCAGAAGAAGCAAGCCATTGGCGAGGAGGTGGCTCGACTCTTAGCAGCAGAGTTCATCCGAGAGATTTACCACTCCGAGTGGCTCGCCAATGTCGTCATGGTCCCCAAGAAGGACAAGTCACTTCGCATGTGCATTGATTTCATACATATCAATCGGGCCTGCCCGAAAGATCATTTTCCTCTCCCTCACATCGACCAAATAGTCGACTCGACTGCGGGGTGCGAGAGATTGTCTTTTCTAGATGCCTATTCCGGGTACCATCAGATCCGTCTGTATGGACCTGACGAGATCAAAACAGCTTTCATCACTCCATTCGGATGCTTTTGTTACGTCACCATGCCGTTCGGCCTCAAGAATGCCGGAGCCACGTTCATGAGAATGATTCAGAAGTGTTTACTCACTCAAATCAGTCGGAACATGGAGGCATACATGGATGATATTGTGGTCAAGTCACGGAAAGGTTCCGACCTGCGGACTGACCTTCCTGAAACCTTTTCCAACCTCAGGAGGTATGATATCAAGCTCAATCCATCAAAGTGCACATTTGGGGTTCCAGGTGGAAAGTTACTCGGTTTCCTCATTTCCGAACGAGGGATCGATGCCAATCCTAAAAAAGTTGGCACCATACTCCGGATGAAGTGTCCTGTATGCCTGCACGATGTCCAAAAGCTTACAGGCTGCTTTGCCGCTTTAAGTCAATTCATTTCCCGTCTCGGTGAGAAGGCGTTGCCTCTTTACCGACTGATGAAGAAGTCTGACAAGTTCGAGTGGACTCTAGAAGCTGACGCAGCATTTGCAGAGCTCAAAGCTCTTCTCTCCACCCAGCCGGTGCTCGCTGCCCCAATCAGCAAAGAGCCTCTGCTGCTTTACATTGCAGCCACAGGACAAGTTATCAGTATAGTACTTACGGTCGAGCGGGAAGAAGAAGGAAAGGCCTTGAGAGTTCAGCGCCCAGTCTATTATGCGTCTGAAGTTTGACCCCTTCAAAACAAAGATACCCTCACTACCAGAAGCTTGTATATGGGATTTACATGACCACGAAGAAGGTTGCGCATTACTTCTCTGACCACTCCATTACAGTCGTCAGCGACGCCCCACTATCAGAGATTCTGCATAACAGAGATGCAACTGGTCGAGTGGCCAAGTGGGCGATTGAACTCCTTCCCTTAGATATCAAGTTTGAAGCAAAGAAGGCTATCAAGTCCCAAGCAATCGCAGATTTCATCGCTGAGTGGATTGAGTAGCAACTTCCGACTCAAGTTCACTCGGAGCACTGGACCATGTTCTTCGATGGATCTAAGATGCTGAATGGTTCCGGTGCTGGCGTAGTCCTAGTCTCCCCCCGAGGAGATAAGCTCAGATATGTTCTCCAAATTCACTTCGATTCCTCCAATAATGAAGCAGAATATGAAGCACTCTTGTATGGGTTGCGCATGGCCATTTCACTTGGCGTCCGTCGCCTCATGGTCTATGGCGACTCAGATTTGGTGGTTAATCAAGTGATGAAGGAGTGGGACGTCAGAAGTCCGGCAATGACTGGTTATTGCAATGCAGTGAGAAAGCTAGAAAAGAAATTCGAGGGGTTAGAGCTTCATCACATCCCCCGACTGAAAAATCAGGCAGCTGACGATTTGGCAAAGATAGGCTCCAAGAGAGAAGCCATTCCCAGCAACGTGTTCCTAGAACACATTCACTCGCCGTCAGTCCAAGAGGATCCATTTACAGAAGAAGCCCCGCAGCCGAAAAGTGCCACGGATCCGACTGAAGTCGAAGTTCCTGCTGTGGTCGACCTTATCATGGAGGTCTTGGCAATCACTCCCGACTGGACAATGCCGTACATCGCGTATATCCTAAGGAAAGAACTCCCGGAAGACGAGGAAGAGGCTCGACAGATCGTTCGCCGATCCAAGGCCTTCACAGTCATAAAGGGACAGTTGTACAGAGAGAGCGCGACTGGAATCGGTCAGAAGTGCATAACACCAGAAGAAGGTCATATAATCCTTGATGATATCCACTCGGGGACCTGTGGCCACCATGCGTCCTCTCGGACCATTGTGGCTAAAGCATACCAAGCGGGATTTTACTGGCCAAGAACAAATGAGATGGCAAAAGAGATAGTCGACAAGTGTGGAGGGTGCCAGTTCTACTCCAACATGTCACACAAGCCTGCATCAGCCCTGAAGACCATTCCACTCATCTGGCCCTTTGCTGTCTGGGGACTGGACATGGTTGGTCCACTGAGAACGGGCAGGAGCGGTTTCACTCATGTGCTTGTGGCAGTCGACAAGTTTACCAAATGGATCGAAGCTAAGCCCATCAAGAATCTTGATGCTTGCACTGCTATCAGTTTTGTCAGAGGGCTAACATTCAGATATGGAGTCCCGCATAGCATCATCACTGACAATGGGTCAAACTTTGATTCAGACAAGTTCAGAGCTTTTTGCGCCTCTCAAGGCACTCGAGTCGACTACGCATCGGTCGCCCATCCCCAGTCGAATGGACAAGCTGAGAGAGCAAATGGTCTGATTCTCAAAGGACTAAAGCCTCGACTGATGCGTGATCTCAAGCACGCGACAGGTGCTTGGGTCGACAAGCTTCCGTCAGTTCTGTGGGGATTAAGGACCACCCCTAACCGGTCGACTGGAAGAACTCCATTCTTTCTAGTCTACGGAGCCGAAGCAGTACTGCTAAGTGATCTACTTCACAACGCACCCCGAGTCGAACTTTACACGGAAGATGAAGCAGAACAAGCCCGGCAAGACGCAGTCGACCTCCTAGAAGAAGAAAGAGAGATGGCCATGATCATATCGACCATTTATCAGCAAGACTTGCGTCGATTCCACGCCAGGAATGTCAAGAGTCGAGCCTTCCAAGAAGGAGATTTGGTCCTCCGAGTGGATCCACAGAAGCCCCACAAGCTTGCTCCTACTTGGGAAGGCCCCTTCATCGTCACCAGAGTCCTCCACAATGGAGCGTACCACCTATACAATGTTGATCGCCAGATCGACGAGCCGCGAGCTTGGAATGCAGAACTACTCCGCCCCTTTTACACTTAACTTCTCCTTTGGACGGGATGTAATAAGAAAAAATTTCTGCAGTTCATTTTTATCAAAGACAAGAGTGTTCCAATAATTGCTGTCACTTTTGTTTGCGTGCGAAATCCCCCAGTGGGTGACTTAGCTGCGAATCCATTTCGCCTAAGTTTGAAAAATCCTACCGAGTGGAGAGCCAGACTCCCACTCGGGGGCTTAGCTGCAGCCCAGTGCTTGCCTAAGTGTTCAAAAATCCTACCGAGTGGAGAGCCAGACTCCCACTCGGGGGCTTAGCTGCAGTCCAGTACTCGCCTAAGTTCTCCCTCTAAGAGACTTAGCTGCAGTCAGCACTCGCCTAAGTTTGAAAAAAATCCTACCGAGTGGAGAGCAATCCTCCCACTCGGGGGCTTAGCTGCAGTCCAGTACTCGCCTAAGTTCTCCCACTTAGAGACTTAGCTGTAGTCAGACACTCGCCTAAGTTTGAAAAAATCCTACCGAGTGGAGAGAAATCCTCCCACTCAGGGGCTTAGCTGCAGTCCAGTACTCGCCTAAGTTCTCCCACTTAGAGACTTAGCTGCAGTCAGACACTCGCCTAAGTTTGAAAAAATCCTACCGAGTGGAGAGCAATCCTCCCACTCAGGGGCTTAGCTGCAGTCCAGTACTCGCCTAAGTTCTCCCACTTAGAGACTTAGCTGCAGTCAGGCACTCGCCTAAGTTTGAAAAAATCCTACCGAGTGGAGAGCAATCCTCCCACTCGGGGGCTTAGCTCCAGTCCAGTACTCGCCTAAGTTCTCCCAGTAAGAGACTTAGCTGCAGTCAGGCACTCGCCAAAGTTTGAAAAAATCCTACCGAGTGGAGAGCAATCCTCCCACTCGGGGGCTTAGCTGCAGTCCAGTACTCGCCTAAGTTCTCCCAGTAAGAGACTTAGCTGCAGTCAGGCACTCGCCTAAGTTTGAAAAAATCCTACCGAGTGGAGAGCAATCCTCCCACTCGGGGGCTTAGCTGAAGTCCAGTACTCGCCTAAGTTCTCCCACTCAGAGACTTAGCTGCAGTCAAGCACTCGCCTAAGTTTGAAAAAATCCTACCGAGTGGAGAGCAATCCTCCCACTCGGGGGCTTAGCTGTAGTCCAGTACTCGCCTAAGTTCTCCCACTTAGAGACTTAGCTGCAGTCAGGCACTCGCCTAAGTTTGGAAAAATCCTACTGAGTGGAGAGCAATCCTCCCACTCGGGGGCTTAGCTGCAGTCCAGTACTCGCCTAAGTTCTCCCAGTAAGAGACTTAGCTGCAGTCAGGCACTCGCCTAAGTTTGAAAAAATCCTACTGAGTGGAGAGCAATCCTCCCACTCGGGGGCTTAGCTGCAGTCCAGCGCTCGCCTAAGTGTTTAAAATCCTACTGAGTGGAGAGCAAACCTCCCACTCGAGGGCTTAGCCGCCAATCCGCAAGAAGTTACACCACAAATACAAAGTTATTCCGAGTGAAGATCAAGTTCCACTCGACAGATCAAACCATGAAGATATTCAACAAGAAATCAAGTTCGGATAAAGCCTAAAAGGTCCCAGACCTCAGATCAAAGTACTCGAGCCCTCGGCTCGGCAGAGTTTAACTGTTACACATCCACTCGGCATTCCGAGGCAAATTTAAGGCAGAGTTTAACGGTTACAAATCCACTCGGCATTCCGAGGCAAATTTAAGGAGAAGCATAAAAGTTTTTCATTCCTCAGAGGGAGGACTGGAAGGGGCGACAAACTCATCCAAGTCGATCCCGTCTGCAATACGAGTGGCAGCAGCAATGAAAGTCTCCATGAAGTCTTGAAAGTTGTGCTTCTTGGTATTGGCAACTTGGATGGCGGCCAGCTTCTCTTCTCGCGCCTCCTTGCAATGGACGCGGACCAGAGACAGAGCCACATCAGCGCCACACCGAGCGGAAGACTTCTTCCACTCCTGCACTCGGTCAGGGATTCCGTTAAGACGAGTCATCAGAGACTCGAGATCGTTTTGGAGCGTAGCCTCTGGCCAAAGTGCCGGGTCGATCCGTGACATGGCAACCTTCAGTCGAGCCAAGTTGTCCACGACGCCGTCAATGTGAGATTCTAGTCGGAGCAGATTCATGGCAGCTTCATCTTTCACGGGAGAATTGATTGGATCCAAACCTGTTTCGATCCGCCCAGTCTCCTCTTCAAAGTTCTGGCAAAACTCTGCATACACGATCCAAGGATAAGTCAATTTTCATAGACTGAGTCGACACAAAAAAAACCAGTACGGAACTGAATGTGCACCTTCAAGCTTGAGGTACAACTTCTTGGCGAGGCTCCTCAAGTAGCTCTCCAGGTCGTCCCTCCTGCGAGCGATGCCTTCCATCTTCTCGTTCAGAGTGAGATTCTCCTTCTTCCAACGTGAGCACTCCCTGTTGGCTTCATTCAGAGCGGTCTTCAGCTTGGTATTCTCTTATTCTAATTGGCCGACCGAAGCCAGCTTCTGTTCAGCCAGAGCGGTCTTGTCATCAGCCTCCTTACGGGCAGCAGCCAGGTCCTGATCCTTCCTCGCCAGAGCTTCGCTCAGTTCTCCTGCAAAGAAATGATGGTTGATTCGGAAATAGCAGAGGGGTACTCAAGCCTAAAAACTAACCAGTCGACAAAGACGTCTTACCTGCGGCGCCGTCTCTGACCTTCTGCAGCACTGTTCTGGCCAGCTCCAGATCAAGGTTCAGTTGAATCTTCTGCTTCTCCAACTCAGTATAGCAAGCTACAAGTTCGCAGGATTTCTGTAAAAAGAAAAAATCAGACGACAGACGTCCAAGATAAGTTGCTTCCGAGTAACTAAGAGACAATGGTGACGTTTCTAAGACCACAGCCGAATCAAAAACATTCGACAGAGGGGTCGACTGCCCGCAGTCGACCGGATACAGTTCCATTCGACATGGCCTGACTAGACCGAGTGAAGAAATACAGCTACAACAACACAATGTAAAGACTACAGTCGACTGCCAGCAGTCCACCGTAGTCTCGGGGACTACACCCAGTGGGTGCACTTAGCGTGCCCCACTCATCCAAGAATTGGCAGACACACCCAGTGGGTGTACAGATACAAAGATCTTCAGAAAAGAGATTCTTCAAACAACATATCATAACAGACCAAGTGTTGAGTCGACTAACCTAGACATTGCTTTGAAGAGCCGAGCTCGCGTCATAGGCGGCTTGGCTGGCCTCCCGAGCCACCTTCACTTGCTCCATCATAATCCCCACCTGGCGTATAGCCTCTTTCGCAGCAGACGCTTGGTCCTCAGGGGCGGGGTACGCGGCAAAAAGCGAAGGCGGATCCGTAGTCGACGCCGAAGGCCGCATGCTCGTCAAAGGAATGGCAAAACTCACAGAAGCCCGAGTGGTGTCACCACCATCCCGAGCCACGGCCTCAGACGCTGGAGCAGGTTGGGGGGTCTTGTCAGCCGACGCCTTCTTGTTCCTCCTCATTCTCAGCGGTTCGTTGTCGTCGTCATCCGGGAGGTCGATAACATGAGGAGGAGCTGCAAGAGAAACAGTCAATCAACCAGAGTTGCAATAAATGTTCAGTCGACTCAAAGCAGAATGTCAGTAATCGTACTAGGGTTGGAGGTAACGGCGTCCTCCATCTCTTGGTCGTCGTCCTTGGCGGAGACCTCAGAAGTAGCAGCGCTGCAAGTCTCGAAAATCATTCAGTTGGCTCAATGAATCGACCAAGGATCTGTCCACGGTCAACGAAGGAAAGAAAGTTTTGTTATTACCCGGAAATAGTTGGGACAGCTATCTTCATCTTGGGCAGAGCCTTGGGTGGCTTGGACAGCGTCACGCGTGGGTGCTTGGGAGCCTTCCCAGTCGGCGTAGGAGAAGAGGTCCGAGGGCGTTTCGACGACTGCCCAACGGAAGCAGTCGCCTTGTCGCGTTCCTACGCCGGATCATGTGCGAGCTTGGATCGCCTCTCCGGGCGGGGGGGGGGGGGGTTTGGCCTCCTCCTCCTCCTCTTCGCTGGAGTCGACGTCGGCGCCTCCCTCTCGTTCTCCGTCGGACTCCCACTCACCCTGGTCGTCTCCACTCTCGCCCCCGCTCGCCTCCCCTTCCTCAATCGGCTCCTGTGCCCTGTTGGGCGTCGAGTACATCTCGGTAGTCGCCTGGAAAACAACAGACAAGACGAAAGTCAATCGACCAACTCAAAGAAGACCAATGCGGAAAACAAGATTTCAGTCGGGAGCATAAAGACATACCTGGTCCACTTCATACGAGTTGTCGAGTGGAATCACCCTCCTGGCTCCTCGGGGGTTGTCTTTGTTCCCCGTGATGCTTGACAGCCACCCCTCCAGCATCTTGTCGGTGACCTCCTCCGGGTGGATCCGAGTGGTGTCGTCGAGACCCGAGTACAACCACATCGGGTGGTCACGGGCCTGGAGCGGTTGGATGCGCCTCTGGAGGAAGACCTCCAGCAGGTCCATCCCAGTCACACCTTCACGGACAAGCTCAACCACTCGACCGGCCAGCACTTTGACTTGGGCCCTTTCTTCCGGCGTCACTTTCAGAGAAGCAGGATTTTCGGCTCGGTCGAGAGAGAAAGGCGGAAGACCAGTCGACTGTCCTGGGGTCACCTAGTCCTGACAGTAGAACCAGGTCGCCTGCCAGCCGCGGACCGACTCCTGGAAAGTGATAGATGGAAAACAGCTCTTCCCCCTCGTCTGGATCGCCAGGCCCCCGCACAACTGGATCACCTGCGTCCTCTCGTCACTCGACTTGGCCTTCTTGACCGATTGAGAACGGCAGGTAAAGATGTGCTTGAAAAGTCCCCAATGGGGGCGGCAACCCAGGAAAGCCTCACACATGGAGATGAAAGCAGCAAGGTATACAACGGAGTTGGGAGTGAAGTGGTGGAGCTGCGCTCCGAAGAAGTTCAGGAAACTCCGGAAAAAAGGATGGGGCGGCAGAGAAAACCCTCGATTGATGTGGGTAGCTAGGAGCACGCACTCACCGTCGCGGGGCTGAGGTTCGATCTCCTTCCCCGGGAGACGCGCAGCTTCATGGGGAATGACTCCCCCCTCGACCATGTCGTCGAGATCCTCTTGCCGGATCACCGACGGCATCCAATCGCCCTGGATCCAACCCCGGGGCAGAGCGGACCTTGAGGAGGATCCGCCCCGAGCAGACCTCTTCCCCTTCCCCTGCGCCGCCGCCTTCTTCGTGCGCTCCAGAGCAGATGTCTTGTCCTTCGCCATCATCGCCGTCAAGTCTCACACAGGTCTGCGGCGCTAAGGTGAGAGCGGAGGTGGCGGAAGGGCTTGCGAAGGGAGAGAGGAAGAAGAAAGGAGAAGAACGCGCACTGCTTGGAAACCCCGAGCCGACAACTTATAAGGGGCCGCTCCCGAGTGGATGACTGGTAGGCCCAGGCTATCCAGTCAAATCCCGCAGCAGACGCACGCGCAGTACGTGGCGAAAAAGGCGACATGGAGATCGAGGAGCTTCCACTTTATCGCTTCCGATTACTGCGGCCGCCCCCGTCCCGCGCGCTTCCCGAAATCGAAATCCCACGACATCCGCGGGCTGCAGAACAACTTGTTAAAACAGAAGACCCCGCTCGCATCGACACTCGGTATGTCACAAGTAAAGAAATTCACTCGATGAAAGGCCTGGAATGGATCAAGGCGACTGAAAGAGGTTGATAACGTCATCCGTGACGATTGGCCCAAAACGAGGCTCTCATGTAGCCCAAAGAACTAGTCGGCAAGGTCCCCAACTCTTTCCCCACTCTAACCTCGATCCATTCGGGGGCTAATGATGAAGCTATGTACCTAGGGTAGGGGCACGGACCCGTCCAAAGAGCCCTACCCAAGGACATTCCTAGAAGAAGTCACCTATCAATCGACTTGAAGGTATCCCACTCGATGGGTTCAAGACACTCGACAAAGAAGCTATCACTCGACCATGAAGTTAGCCACTCGACCGCCAGGAGATCTGAAGTCACTCTGCAGGCAAACGGTCGGCTATTAAGTAGTCTTTATGGTCATTATAACACTTATTAGGGGCGTTACCAGTAACGCCCAACCTTAAATGTACCTTAAACCCTGCATTACTGAGGGCAGGAGGGGGCCGGCGAACTCTATATATGCCACTCCCCTCCTCAGTATGAAGGGTTCGCACCCCTGTTATTCACACGGATAAAATCCAATCGACCGCCTCCGGGCACCGAGACGTAGGGCTGTTACTTCCTCCGCGAAGGGCCTGAACTCGTAAACCTCGTGTGCTTACAACTTCCCAATAGCTAAGATCTAGCCTCTCCATACACACCTCCCTACATCACTGTCAGAGTTAGAACCACGATAGGACCCACTGTCAGGCTTGACCTGGACCGAGCCGTTGACCTGCTAACGTCATGATGATGTCAGGCTGACGCAGTAATCCTTTTCTAGATTTTAAATAAATTAGAAATGATTTGTTTAAGTCAGAAAATATCCAAAACTTTGAAAAAGCATAGAAATTCAACCGTTACTCCAAATAAGATAAATTATATATGAAAAATAATCAAAAAAATCCAAAGAATCTGAATATGGCATTTTCATGCATGTTTGAAATAGTTAACATCACTGAATAGGCAAATTCATGATTATGGAATAAATGGTAATTAGTTTTGGAGTTGGAATTTGCTATAGGTTTGAATTCCACTTCAATGAACATGACTAACTGTTGCATTAGGTCAATTCAGTACTTTAATGTGACATATCATTCATATGATTGTGCATTGCATTGATTGTGGTTCCTTTTGTGTTTGCCGGTGTTTGTTCCCCATCAGTAAACGTATGCTCCGACGATGAGTTCGATGACACCGATGAAGAACTATACTATCTTCAAAAATTCCAGGCAAGCAAAACCCCCTTGTTCATTCTGATACAATCCCACTCTCTCGCCCCTGCTCTCTTTTACTACATTAGGACAACAACGATTCAACTGTTACATGCTGCGGTAGTTGAACCCCTTATCCTCTGCATGACCTGTCATTGCCACAGTAAATAGATGAAACCCACTAGCATGAGTAGGAGTTGTTTGAGCCCTGATGTACCTACTCATTCCTGCTTGTTTGTCATGCCTGCTACTGCTTAGAGTTGAGTCTGGTCTGATTCATCGGGAATGAATTGGAACGTGGTGAACATGTCCTACCGTTGAGATCTAAGTGTGTGAACACGATTTGGTAAAGGTAGCGGTGAGAGGCCATGTAGGAGTACATGGTGGGTTGTCTCATTGCAGCCATCCTCAGGAACTGAGTCCTGTGTTTGTGATCCATGAACAGTTACTACCACATATTGGGTTCCGGTAACTCGGCCCCTCTCGGCTTATTAATCAACTCGATCTCTGTCCAGGAGTTGCAACTAGTTTCTGGTGTTTGTAGGTAGTGTTAGTAGTCTACCAAGTGGCACCCGGTATAGGTGGGCTTGGGACAGACTAGGCACCGTGGCACAGTGTACCAAGTGGCACCCGGATGGTGGGCTTGGGAACCCTGCTCACATCGTTTGGGGCCGTGAGCGACACCCCGGCCGGATCTCCTTGCGGATGGAACCCGAATAGGCGATAAACCTGGACTAGAGACTTGGTGGTTAGTCAGGTCATGGCCGACTCCCTCGCCCGGCTTCCGCTTGAAGGTTGCCGAGGTACATGACGTGTACAGGGCTATAAGTGGCAAAAGCGTGTGTGAAGAAGTACACCCCTGCAGTTTTATCATTATCTATTCGAATAGCCGGATTCCTCGGATATGGAAACTTGGAGCCCTTGCATAGTTCATAGACAAGTGAAAGTGGATACTCTAAAATGCGCAAGATAAGCGTGAGTGCTATGGATGGCCTTCTCGTAGGGAGACGGGAGTGGATCCATAGTGGTGTATTGATATGGTGAATATGTGGACTCGTGTGCGCCACCTCAAAAGAGTTACTTGCAGTCGTAGTTTAGGATAGCCACCGAGTCAAAGCTGGCTTGCTGCAGTTAAACTCCACCACCCCCTTTATTGATACCGATGCATTTGTAGCTAGTTCTGATGTAAGTCTTGCTGGGTACATTTGTACTCACGTTTGCCTATTTTATGTTTTTGCAGAGAGACGTCAGTCTCGCTAGTAGTTCCGTGTGGACTTCGACGTTTAGCTTGATACCTCAGCTACGATCTTGTGCCCTCGGCGGGATCTGGTAGATAGTCAGGCTTCTCAGCCTTTTTCAGTTGTAGTTGTCTGTACTCAGACATGTTAAGCTTCCGCTTGTGCTTTGACTTGTATGCTCTGATTGTTGGGCCATGAGACCCATCTTTGTAATATCTCGCTCCTCGGAGCCTAATAAATAAATACTTGAGTCGTAGAGTCTTGTTGTGATGCCATGTTTTATTTACATATATCGAGCATATTGTGTGTGTGATTGAAATGCTTGGTATGTGTGGGATCCGACAATCTAATTGTTTATTCTTGGCAGCCTCTCTTATGGGGAAATGTAGTCTAATGCTTCCATGAGCCATAGTAGTCCGCTACAGCCCGGTTCACCGGAGTCCTGCTAGCCCAGCACTACTGCTCAGGACACTTGATTGGCCGGCATGTGTTTCACTTCTTTCCTGTGTCTGTCCCTTCAGGGAAATGTCACGCGGTGACATCCGGAGTCCTGCCTAGCCTGCTACAGCCCGGGTTACCGGAGTCCTGTTAGCCCAGTGCTACAGCCCGGATTCACGCGCTGCTGACCGACATGCTCGAAGTTGATTCATGTATGCCTGTCTCCATGGTTTAGTGCCGCTTTGGGTTCACGACTAGCCATGTCGGCCCGGGTTCTCTGTCATATGGATGCTAGCGACACTATCATATACGTGAGCCAAAAGGCGCAAACGGTCCCGGGCCAGGTAAGGTGGCACCCGTGGGAATACCGTGCGTGAGGCCGCAAAGTGATATGATGTGCTACATGCTAGATCGGTGTGACTTAGGATCGAGGTCCTGACATCTCCCATTCGCCTTTTTCAGGGACACGGGGGTGGGATGAGGAGCTGGGAGTGTCAGCCATGTTGGAATGGATTTGCCTGGCGCGCTTAGAGGATTTTTCCGTGTGGTGCTAAATGGATTTGAGATTCAATCTCTTTAAATAGACGTTCCTCCTTAATGGCCGGGGTGTTATGTGTAAAATTACCCTGACCTCTCGCCTTCGCTCGATACATGGAAACTAACGTTGCTGATACATAGAAACTGAGGGGTTCGACATTAAATGGGTGGACGAATACATCCATTGTTGAGGAAATCGTTAACTGGTAGCTGCTCGGTCGGCTGGTGAGTAGGGGATTAATAGGCTAATCGGCAAGTTAATCGGCCATTTAATCAATTAATCGGACGATTTATCGGGTAATCGGCTACTCGGGGACCCTATGAGTAGGGATTAATCGGCAAGTTAACTGGTTAATCGGATGAATTCTTGAGCAAGGAATACATCATTCTGAAGTCATCGGAGGAAGAACCTGCCTTGCAATGCCGAAGACAATCTACACGCCGGACACCTCGTCATTGAAGTCTGGTTCGGGCGCTACTGAGGGAGTCCTGGACTAAGGGTCCTCGGGCGTCCGACCTGTTAGCCATGGGCCGGACTGTTGGGCTGTGAAGATACGAAGACCGAAGACTCTACTCGTGTCCGGATAGGGCTCTCCTTGGCGTGGAAGGCAAGCTTGGTGATCAAATATGAAGATTTCCTTTCTCTATAACCGACTTTATGTAACCCTAGATCCCTCTAATGCCTATATAAACCGGGGGTTAGGTCCGTAGACGGACAATCATCATAGTCAGACCAACTAGGCTTCTAGGGTTTAGCCATTACGATCTCGCGGTAGATCAACTCTTGTAATACTCATATTCATCAAGATCAATCAAGTAGGAAGTAGGGTATTACCTCCATAGAGAGGGCCCGAACATGGATAAACATTGTGTCCCCCATCTGCTGTTACCATCGATCCTAAACGCACAGTTCGGGACCCCCTACCTGAGATCCGCAGGTTTTGACACCAACAACCGTCAATAAGGACTCTAATGAGATGGTCTCCGTCGATGATGGGATCGAGTACCAGGGCCGCCAAACCTCCATGACGGATACTAGTTGGGTGGTCCCTGTGATCGAAGGTTATCGGACAAGCTGACCATGGGTTGAATTTTGTGGTGACAGGCTCTACGGCGTAGACGTCCCTTAGTGCACTCTTGCGCTCCCTCTTGGGGATGTGTGTGACATATATCATGTTCATTATTTTCATATCGGGGGAAAATTCTTCTGTCCCCCTGTGTTCGGAGGGCGGGGCTCAACATCATCCTCGCTTTGAGGTCATTTCCCCTTATGTTCGGTATTTAATTTACCGGCCTGTTTAAAAACCCAGCAGTTTCTATTGGTGGGTTTGGCAGGCTTGTCAGGGGTGCCATGAATCTGGCAAGGCCTTTCTACAATTTTGTCCAAATTGGATGGACCGTCTGTATTTCCTTTGAACAGCTTCTTCTGCTGACCGGGTTTGGAGCCGCTAAATCCGGTGTTTACCGCCATATCCTCGGTTTCTTTGTTGTTGTTTTGACGCTTATTTTTGCTACATTGTGGCCTTCCATTGCCATCCCTGGCTTCAGAGGTGTCGGGGTCACTAGCGCTGTTGCTTCTATGAGCCAACCAATTATCTTCACCCGCACAGAAGCGGGTCATAAGTATAGTAAGAGCTGCCATAGTTTTCGGCTTTTCCTGACCGAGGTGCCGGGCAAGCCATTCGTCATGGACACTGTGTTTAAATGGCGCTAAGGCTTCAGCGTCCAGACAGTCGAAAATTTGGTTCTTTTTAATTAAGAACCGAGTCCACAGTTTGCGGGCTGACTCTCCGGGCTGCTGGACTATGTGACTTAGGTCATCAGCATCCGGTGGTTGAACATAAGTGCCCTGAAAGTTGTCCGAAAGGCGTCCTCTAAGTCCTCCTAGCTTCCAATGGAGTTCTCTGGGAGGCTATTCAACCAGTGTCGTGTTGGCACTTTTAGCTTTAGAGGAAGGTATTTAATGGCGTGGAGGTCATCATCGCGAGCCATGCGAATGTGGAGAAGAAAATCTTCAATCCATACAGCGGGATCTGTCGTTCCATCGTATGCCTCGATGTTTACGGGTTTGAAACCTTCCAGAAACTGGTGCTGCATTACCTCATCGGTACAACACATGGGGTGTGTGGCGCTTCTATATCGGGCAACATCACCATGGAGTTCGGATGACATCCGTGTTCGATTCTCGGCCCGAACTTGGTTATGCTTGTCGCGCCAAGCATGATGGCCATCATCTCGTGTTGGAGCATGTCCCCTTGATTCGTTGATTGATCTGGTCTGGCCGGCTCTATTCTCGAGGTCCCGACGTAAGTCGTACGTGTAGCCCGGAGCCGCTGCCTCTTTGCCTCTACGGCGAGGTGGCGCGGGCTGGTGTTCGGCATAATTAGCCGCTTTGTCCCATCCACATGGTGGTCGATCTGGTTGGTCAGCATGATTGTATTTTGATGGTATTGGCTCAAGGGCCTCATCATTGAATTGTGGTAGTAGCCTGTGTTTTGGGTAGCTCTTTGTCGGGCGCTCGAGGTTGTATTCTTCGGCAGCCAGGACCTTGGTCCATTTGTCATTGAGCGTGTTCTATTCGGCTTGAAGCTTTTGTTGTTTCTTTTTCAGGCTCCTCGCTGTGGCGATGAGCTATCGGTTGAAGCGTTCTTGTTCAAGGGGTTCCTCTGGCATGATGAAATCTTCGTTACCGAAGCTAACGTCCTCCTCGGGGGCCGCTAGATAGTCACTATATTCCAAATCCTCGTTACTGACAAGTTCGTCAGGGTTGACTTGTCGCTCTTCCCTCTCATCCTGCTCAAACGCAGGCTCGACGGGGTGGTCGGAGTCTTCGGCGTTGTCCGGAGTGTTATTATCTCCAATGTCGGCATTGCTTTCCTTTTCGTGACGCGATTGTGAGCGGCGACGCTGACATCAGTGTTTTGGTTGTGCCTCGACGGGCTTGTCCTCAATCGGATCTTGAGTGCCATCGTCGTCCTTCTTCTCGGGCGTATCCACCATGTACACGTCGTAAGTAGAAGTGGTCGTTCAACGCCCGGTGATAGGTGGGTCTTGGCCTGGTTCGGCTCTGGCATTGTCGTCCATACCATCGATGTCTTCGGAGGAGTAGTCTAGCATGTCGGTTAGGTCATCGACAGTGGCTATTAAATTGGTGGTGGGTGGGACATAAAATTCCCTGCTCTTAGCCCCTAGTTTGGGCTGGGAGTAGTCCGAAGGTGATACTTCTGTGATGGCGAGAAATCACATTAGGTCTAGTGTCTCGTTTAGGAGCGAAAGCTGGATGGGTGTCTGAGGACCTGCGAAGCTAGGTTCGGTGATAACCATTTGACTGAGCTCCATGGAAGCAGACCTCGAGAGATCAGAGTTAACATCCAGAGGCGAGTCCAGATTTCCGGTGATAGTGAGAGTCCCGTTTGACTCTGGGCCTGCTAACAGTATGGTCGCCTCTCGGTTTTCGACAGTGAGCTTCGTAATGGGAGAGAGTCCGGCGGGGTTTATCCTCCCATTTTCAAACTATGGTCCGCTCTGGATCTAAGGCCAGGGTAGGCACGAGAGTCGATCCTTGAGCGGAATCTGATGGTGGACCCGTCGGGCTTCCCTCATGTAGATGAGGAGCAGCGGCCGAGGCCGAGAACCCTTCGAAGATCAAGTCTCCTCATATATCAGTGACGTAGTTCAACCTTCCAAACCTGATCTGGTGACTAGGGGCGTAGCTATCGATCTGCCGAGGTGACCAGTTGAATTGGAACGTAGAGCGAAGCCGCCAAACGCAAAGAGTTGACCAGGGAGAAAAGTCTACTCGGAAACAACATCGTCGCCGATGAGAAATTGAGCCATCGATCCTTCTGTTGACGACATAGTGGAACTCTCAATGAAAGCACCAATGTCGGTGTCAAAACCTGCTGATCTCGGGTAGGGGTCCCGAACTGTGCACCTGAGGATCAGTGGTAACAAGGGACGATGGGGACACAATGTTTACCCAGGTCCAGGCCCTCTTGAAGGAGGTAAAACCCTACGTCCTACTTGATTGTATTCAATGAGTATAGGGGTTACAAGAGTTTATCTACCTCGAGATCATAATGGCTAAACCCTAGTTGTCTAGCCTATGAGAATTATGATGATCTCTACGGACTAACCTCTCTTGTTTATATATACACCGGAGGAGCCTAGGGTTGTACAGAGTCGGTTTGTAAAGAAAGGAAATAACATATTCGGACACCAAACTTGCCTTCCACGCATATAGGAGTCCTACCCGTACACGGGGGAAAGTCTCCAGCTTTGATCTTCATGGCCCATCAGTCTGGCCCATATCAAATAGTCCAGACACTCGAGGACCCCCTAATCCAGGACTCCCACAACACCCACTTAGTTTTATTATTGAATTTTCATATACTTGTAGCTCTCAGTGCATCTATTGTATGGAAATACCTACTCCTTGCATTGACATCAATTGATGGGAATCTCCATTGCCCGTTGATTATCCTCGTCGACGTGAGATTTTCTTCTTTTTGTCTTCTCCACACAACCTCCAACATCATACTCTATTCCACCCATAGTGCTATATCCATGGCTTATGCTCATGTATTGTATTGCGTGAGAGTTGAAAAAGATGAAGTGCATTAAAAAGTATGAACCAATTGCTTGGCTTGTCATTGGGGTTGTGCATCATAAATACTTTGTGTTAAGAAGATGGAGCATGACAAGACTATATGATTTTGTCGGGATAACTTTCTTTAGCGTTGACATTTTGAAAGACATGATTGTTTGTTGGTATGCCTTATTATTGCTTTTATGTCAAACTATAGACTATTGCTTTGATTCGGATCTTTATATTCTTGCCACAAAGATAAATTACATGATGAATGTGATAGGTAGCATTCCACATCAAAATTTCTGTTTTTATCATTTACCTACTCAAGGACGAGGAGGAATTAAGCTTGGGGGTGCTTGATACATCTCCAATGTATCTATAATTTTCTATTGTTCCATGCTAATATAGTATGAATCTTGGAAGTTTTATATGCAATTATATATCATTTTTGGGACTAACCTATTAACCTAGTGCCCAATGCCAGTTACTGTTTTTGCTTGTTTTTGGCTTTTCAGGAAATTAGTATCAAACAGAGTCCAAACGGAGAAAAAACTTTGGGTTAATTTTTTCTGGACCAGAAGGGACCCCTAGAAGGTTCGGGAGAATACCCGAAGAGTCACAAGGGAGCGACAATCTCGGGAGGCGCGCCCTGATGGGGGGGACGCCCTAGGCTTGTGGGCCCCTCGTGGCACCTCTTGACCTAATTGCGCCTCTATAAATTCTCAAATATTCCCCTGACATTAGAGATCCACCCGAAATACTTTTTTCGCCGCCGCGAGTTTCTGTTCTCGTGAGATCCCATCTGGAGGCCTTCTCCGTTACTCTGCCGGAGGGGGAATTCATCATGGAGGTGCTCTACCTCAACCTTGATGCCCTTCTGATGATGCGTGAGTAGTTAACTTCAAACCTACAGGTCCATAGCTAGTAGCTAGATGGCTTCTTCTCTCTCTTTGATCTCCAATACAATGTTCTCCTTGATGTTCTTGGAGATCTATTTGACGTAATGACTTTTTGCGTTGTGTTTGTTGGGCTCTGATGAAATGTGAGTTCAAGATTAGATTTATCCATGAATATTATTTGAGTTTTCTCTGAACTCGTTTATGCATGATTATTATAGCTTCATATTTCTCTTTGATCTATTGATTTGGTTTGGCAAACTAGATTGATTTTTCTTGTAATGGGAGAGGTGCTTTGTACTGGGTTCGATCTTGTAGTGATCAATCCCAATGACAGAAGGGGACATGGCACGTATGTATCATTGCTATTAAGGGTAAAAGGATGGGGTTTGTTCATGCATGAGTTTACTTTGTCTACATCATGTCATATTGCTTAAGGCGTCACTCCGTTCTTTGTGAACTTAATACTCTAGATGCAAGCTGGATAGCGGACGATGTGTGGAGTAATAGTAGTAGATGCAACATCATTTCGGTCTACTTGTTTCGGACGTGATGCCTATATACATGATCATTGCGTTGGATATTGTCATGATTATTCACTTTTCTATCAATTACCCAACAGTAATTTGTTTACCGACCGTATGCAATTTTCAAGAGAGAAGCCTCTAGTGAAAACTATGGCCCCCAGGTCTATTTTCCATCATATTAAAACCAAATTTACCTTGCTGCAATTTTATTTCTTTACTTTGTTTTGTATTTTTATGTGATCTATCTATCTATCACCATACAATTTAATCTTGCAAGCGCCAAGGGATTGACAACCCCTTGTTCGCGTTGGGTGCAAGGATTTGTTATCTTGTGTGTAGGTACTATTAACGAGGTGTTGCATGGTTCTTGAGGGAGTCCTGGATTAGGGGGTCTTCGGGGAGCCGGACTATACCTTCAGTCGGACTCCTGGACTATGAAGATACAAGATTGAAGACTTTGTCCCGTGTCCGGATGGGACTTTCCTTGGCGTGGAAGGCAAGCTTGGCGATGCGGATATTCAAGATCTCCTACCATTGTAACCGACTCTATGTAACCCTAACCCTATCCGGTGTCTATATAAACCGGAGGGTTGTAGTCCGTAGGACAGAATCAACTCCATAGACAATCATACCATAGGCTAGCTTCTAGGGTTTAGCCTCCTTGATCTCGTGGTAGATCTATTCTTGTACTACCCATATAATCAATATTAATCAAGCAGGAGTAGGGTTTTACCTCCATCGAGAGGGCCTGAACCTGGGTAAAACAAAGTGTCCCCAGTCTCCTATTACCATCCGGCCTAGACGCACAGTTCGGGACCCCCTACCCGAGATCCGCCGGTTTTGACACCGACATTGGTGCTTTCATTGAGAGTTCCTCTGTCCCGTCACAATCAGGAAGGATGCCTTCTCCCGTCTTCAAAGACGGCGCCGTAGCTAAGGGAGCCTTGGATGTCGGCCAAACCCTCCGGCTAGGTGGTTTCCTCATGACCGCCTGTTCGGCTGTTGCGCCGACGGTGACCTCTCGGGTCATCAAAAGCAATCTACACGTCAGCTCGGAGCTCGTCGAGCAGTTAGATCCAACGGAGCTCCCTTCTGTAAACGAGCTCTTGGATCGAATCGCCACCCTGGGGGTCGCTACGGATTATGACCAGGTTGGGCTTAAACCCGATCTAAGAGAAATTAACTCTCCCCAAGTCACCCACCACGTTGTTGTGGTAGAGGCGCAGTGCGGCGACCCTTCATCTATTTTAAGGACTAGTTACGTCCGAATTCCCGATCCCTCCAAGCCGGATACCCACAGAGGGGATGATGCAACTCAAGACCTGAGCTTAGGATCAGGCAACGGGCCAGATTTGTTGGATAGCGTCCGGGAATCCGAACTTCTGAGTTCAGAAATTCTTCGGCCTCCGAATCTTGTATTGGGTAAGGTTTCAGATTCAACGACACCCGCCCACCCGAACATAAGCGATCTCTCCCAAGTCAGGCAGAGGCCCGACGAAACAGTACATCATTACTGGGCCAGATTCCTCCTGGTTATGAACAGGACACAGGATTGCCGCGAGGGAGAGGCAATATCAATTTTCTGGAGTAATTGCACGGACAAGGGAATCCTTAACGCCATAAGTCGTCGTGATATTACACGCTTCGCTGACTTGGCGTCCATAGTACAAAAATACTGTGAGATGGAAAGTGCCTAGAAAACCGAAACAAAATTTTGGGATAATCCGGCCATGAATAGTAATCCCATCCGAACTAAGAGGGTGCATCATCATAGGACACCCGGGATAAAATGCAAAAAACCAAAACCCTTTACAGGACATGGAACCGTACTGGAAAGGTGGCTTGATGGACCCTGTAGAATTCACAATACAGAGGACGCCACACCAACTCACAGCCTTAGAGCATGTTGGATACTCCGGCAGGTAGCCAAAATTGGCGAGGACCTCTTAAATCGGGAGGCCGTAGAAGGCCAGCTCGAGGACACCAGTACCATTCTCACAGTCTTCGAGACCTTCGCATCAAACAATATGCGAAAAAGAACACTCCGCAACCTCGCCAAAGTCTATCAAGTTGCAACAATAAATCCATGGAGCGACACTGCCATTACTTTCAACGCAAGTGATGAACCTAGATTCCGAACAGCCCGAGCACCAACCGCATTGGTCCTCCGTCCCATAGTGGACGGCTTTCACCTCACCAAGGTGCTCATGGATGGAGGCAGCGGACTGAACCTCATTTATGAGGAGACTCTTCAAAAAATGGAAATAGACTGGAACTGCGTCGAGCAAAGCAGCACAACCTTTAGAGGAATAATCCCTAGTCGGGAAGCGCGCTGCACAGGAAAAATCACACTAGATGTGGTGTTCGGCACGCCGGATAATTACAGGTCCGAAGAAGTCACGTTTCAGGTGGCCCCGTTTAAAAGCGGACATCACGCCTTACTAGGGCGGGAAGCATTCACAATCTTCCAAGTGATACCTCATTACGGGTACATGAAGCTTAAGATGCCCGGGCCGAATGGAATTATCACTCTAGCTAGTGATCGAGACATAGCACTCCGCGCCGAAAACAAGACGGCCGCATTAGCCCTTGAGGCACTATCCGAAGCCTTAGCGGCCGAGGAACTGACCGCGCTGCACTCCATGGTTAACAGGGATGACGTGACACTCGACAAAAGATCCAAGTCCACATCCTTCAAGCCAGTTGACGAAATAGTCAAATTCCAGGTCCATCCAACGGACCCAAATAAAACAACTTCCATCGGGGCACGACTGAACTCCGATGTTGACGCCGCACTGCGAGAGTTCCTATGAGAGAATTGGGACATTTTTTCCTGGCACCCTTCAGACATGCCAGGGATCCCACGCAGGCTGGCCGAACACAGCTTAAATATCCTAAAAGGATTCAAGCCCGTCAAACAAGCCCTTCGGCGTTTCTCCGAACCCAAGAGACAGGCTATGGGAGAAGAGCTAGCCAAGCTATTGGAGGCCGGATTCATTAGAGACATCAAACATCCGGACTGGCTAGCAAACCTGGTGATGGTACCAAAGAAGGACAAATCCTGGCGCCTATGTGTCGACTTTAAAGAGCTTAGCAAGGCTTGCCCAAAGGATCCCTTCCCCCTCCCCCATATCGATCAAATTATCGATGCCACCGCAAGACACGACTCATTGTGTTTCCTCGACGCATACTCCGGTTACCATCAAATCAAGATGGCAGAATCAGACCAAGCTGCAACAGCATTCATCACACCATACGGCCCATTCTGCTTCAACACAATGCCCTTCGGGCTAAAAAACGCCGGCGCAACATATCAGCGCATGATCCAGACATGTCTGGCAACTCAGATCGGCAAAACGGTGGAGGCATATGTGGATGATGTGGTCATCAAATCAAGACATGTCAAATCTCTAGTAGACGACTTGAGGCTCACATTTGATAACCTCCGAAAATATGACATCAAGCTCAACCCAGAAAAATGCGTCTTCGGCGTTCCAGCCGGAAAGCTCTTGGGCTTCATCGTATCCGGTAGAGGAAGTGAAGCAAATCCAGCCAAGATCCGAGCTTTGTCACAATTGGATATCCCAAAGGACCTCAAACAAATACAGAATCTAACCGGATGCGTGGCGGCTCTAAGCCGCTTCATCTCCCGCTTGGGAGAAAAGGCACTGCCCCTTTATCGCCTACTCCGGCGCACCGAACACTTCGAGTGGACGGATGCCGCCACGGCCGGACTCGAGGAAATAAAAGCCATACTGGCAACAAACCCAGTCTTGGCCGCGCCTAACACTGGCGAACCAATGCTATTGTACATTGCAGCAACACATCAAGTTGTCAGCGCAGTGCTCGTTGTCGAGCGGGAAGCGGACGGACACAAACTCCCCCTTCAAAGGCCGGTCTACTACGTGTCCACTGTCCTCACTCCATGCAAACCACGGTACCCGCATTATCAAAAAATTGCATACGCAGTATTCATGGCATCCCGAAAGCTACGACACTACTTTCAAGAGTGTACCATAACAGTAGCCTCGGAAGTACCACTTAACGATATTATTAACAACCGCGATGCAACGGGTCGGATCGCAAAATGGGCCATCGATCTCCTCCCGTTCGATATAACCTATAAGCCACGGCGAGCTATCAAATCGCAAGTTTTGGCCGACTTCGTCGCAGAATGGACGGAGGCCGAACTCCCTAAAGAGTACGGCACATACTCAAACTGGATCATGCATTTCGACGGCTCCAAAATGTTGGCCGGACTGGGAGCTGGCGTCGTTTTGACGTCCCCCACAGGAGACACAGTCCAGTATGTACTCCAAATTATGTACACGGACTCCAACAACGCAGCCAAATACGAGGCCCTTCTACATGGCCTCCGGATGGTAGTATCCATGGGCATTCAACGCCTAGAGGTACGCGGGGATTCGAACCTTGCGATATCCCAAATAAATGGTGACTTGGACGCCAAGGACCCAAAAATGGCAGCTTACCACAACGCCGTCCTAAAAATGTCAGCTCGGTTCGAAGGGCTGGAATTTCATCATATAGCCCGAGAAAACAATCAAGCAGCGGACGTCCTGGCACGCATCGGAGCTAAACGCGATGCGGTCCCCCCCAACATCTTTTTGGAAAGATTGTTCAAGCCATCTGTAACATGGGATGGGGAACCCGAAAATAACAGCCCGGACCCAGCCGCACTACTCGACGCCGAACAATCTAACACAATTGGAGGCTCTGCCAATGAAATTACACCTTCAGCCCATGTAATAATGGCGGTCATCGCCCCGTGGACAGAACCATTCCTAGACTACTGTCGGATTTCGGGTTCTGGTAGACCCTTAAGGTTTGAACACTGGGGTGCGCGCGGAGATTACACATCCAACCTCTCCATCTCACAGGGATCTAAGCTACTGAAAGAAACATGCAAGAGACACGAGATTTATACTGGTTCGGGCCACCGTTGTGGTGTAATACCCTACTCCAGTGTGTGGTTTGTGGATTGCCTCTTGGGGCTTGTGAGGATGAACACTACAAGGAAGAGCAGCCTCGCGAGGGTCTGTTCTTGGCCGATGGGTGAACTGCAAAGGGGACTGCAGCTACCCTTGTCTCTCTCTCTCTCTCTCCCTCTTTGCCCTTGCCGATTATCTGGAGCCGAACCCCTTGCCGTGTGGGTGGCTAGTCCTATTTATAGAGGCCCTGGTCCTCTCCCCAAATATTGAGCGGGAAGGGATCCAACAATGGCGGGCTAATTTGAAGGGAGACAGCTAGTACATCTATCCTGTCAAAAGCAGTCTTCGCCTACCAAAGGCTCTGGTGATGACGCTGCGCTGGGCTCCATGGTGACCTCCGTCTCGTAGTCCGTTGGCCTTGGTCTCGTTGCACCGAAGTGGCAACCTTTTCCTGATGCCTCGGTACCCCGCGGCTGCGCCTGTCCCCTTTGCACCGAAGAGGAAAGAAGGACGCTGCACGCGCTGCCACCCGCCTGGTACCCTGGGTCGTCATGGCTCACGTCATGGGCACCTCGCGAGGTACCCCGCCTCGATGTCTCCGCCTTCTCACGAGCCTGCCTGATGAGGCTTGGCCTGAGGAAGTGCCGTGTCGTCCACCTCGCGAGGCTTGGCCCCTCGCGAGGATCTTGAGTCGTCCGCCTCGCGAGGCTTGGCCCCTCACGAGGGTCTTGAGTTTTGTGCTGGTGAAGATGGGCCGTGTTGGGCCCCCACTTGAGCCACGCCGCAGGCCACAGGCAGGCAAGTCTGGGGACCCCCGTTCCCAGAACGCCGACAGTAGCCCCCGGGCCCAAGGCGCGCCTGGACTTGGCCGTGCCGAGAGGCGAAGGGCGAGGGCGAAGCGCCGCGGGCCCTAACAGCCTGCGGCCTTGGGCGCGCGTGGCGGTTGATTGGACGTGGCGCCTCCACTTCCCATGACGCCTTGGTGATCGTGCGAGTTGGATGAGTCCCTGCATGCAGATCGTGTCATGATTACCTGCGATCGTGGAGGCCGGCGGTTGGCCTTCGCCGGCTATAAGTGCGGCACCGCGCGTGCCCTTCCAGTCCATCTCTTCCCGCTCTCTTCTCTTGCTCCGTCTTGGCATGATGGCCCCGTCGAGGAAGTACTCAGCCGCCCAAAGGGGGAAGGCCCCTCTGGCCGGTCCTGCCTCTCCCCCGCCCAAGCGTGGTCGTGGGCGTCCCTGGAAGCACCCGGTGGCTGCCCCGGCAGCATCTGGTGGTCATAGGAGCGGTTCCCAATGCGGCGGCAGGCGCGCCGCCGCGGCTGAGGGATACACCTGGGCTGCGTGCTCCCCCAGGCCGCGCTTCCGCGCTGTGCAGGCGCCACCGGAGTTCGTCGTCTGGGTGGCGGAGCCAACTTGTGCCCGACTTCCCCTCCCTCGCTTCCTCCTCGGTGAACTCCCAGCCGGCGCTCCCGGTGGCCTCTGGCTCCAGGCGGAGGGCCGCTGCAGCAGGTCTTCGTGGGTTGCGCTGGAGGTCTCCGCCAACGGGAGCTTGGCCCTCACCCGGGGCTAGCAGGCGTTCGCCCGTGCCCGCGACCTGGAGCATCGGTGCACCTTGCACTTCGGGTTTGATGGCGACGCCACCCTCTACTTGAGGGTGTTTGGGGAAGATGGTCGCCGCGCGGAGTGCTGCCCGGAGGGCGACAACCGCGCTCGCGGGCCTCGCCTTGGTTGCGATGAAGGAGATTACGCCCGTGCAGATGGCGGTGTCCGCGGCTCTCCAAGCTTCGTCAGCACCTCCTCGAGCGACTCCTCCAGCGGTGGCAGCAGTCCTCCCCCACGCCGCCGAGTTTGCTTGGGGGGTGGCGGTTCGCCCGCCCGCCGTCGCGCCCCAATGGAGCGTGAGAGGGAGTCCGCCTGAGGTCCTGAGGCAGCCCGCGCTGCCTCTGCAAGCTGATGCGAGGAGGGCCGCGCCGAGCTCGTCTCTTTTTTTCCTTTTGTTTCCTGCATCAGACAGAATAGTTGCAAGGAGCCCCACTGGGGCGTGTTGGAAATATCGTCGTTTCAGTTGTTACCTTGATCTTTTCCTTGTGCCCCTGGACCACTCGCCTATATGTAGATAGTCCTTGACCCCTGCCTGGGGGGGCGACCGACCCAGGCCCTGCACGCGCGTTGCGGTGCCCGAGGGGCACGGACTAGGAGGGGTGCTCCTGTAATGCGTTAGGGCCATGAAAATCTTCCCGCGGCATGGGCGGAGACGCTCGCGAGGACGCCTGAACACCATCCCTCATGAGGTCGTCTACGAGAGAAACCAAAGCGAGGAGCGAAAATCGATAAACCACAAATCAGCAACAGCGGTAACTTCAATAAGACTCCAAACGCAAAAAAACACGTCAACTGCGGAAAGCAAATGAAAAAGGCGCGTCCGGCACCTAATCTAGTCTTCGACGTCTTCTCACCAGCGCGGAGCTAAGTGCTGCCACTGGGCGTGGGAGGGAGCCCCAGGGCCTGAGGCCGGCGCTCCTGAGACTCCGGGGCGTGTACAGCCCCACTCATTATTATGTGAGAGTGTCACGGGGCGGCGAGCTTCACAGGCATCGGCCTTGCTTCACAGGCTCCGGGCCTTTTTCCAAAACGCGATAGCTTCACAGGCACTCGCCTTGCTTCACAGGCTCCGGGCCTTACAAAAAGAGTTGATCTTCACAGGCACTCGCCTTGCTTCACAGGCTCCGGGCCTTACAAAAAGAGATGATCTTCTCAGGCACTCGCCTTGCTTCACAGGCTCCGGGCCTTACAAAAAGAGATGATCTTCACAGGCACTCGCCTTGCTTCACAGGCTCCGGGCCTTACAAAAAGAGATGATCTTCACAGGCACTCGCCTTGCTTCACAGGCTCCGGGCCTTACAAAAAGAGATGATCTTCACAGGCACTTGCCTTGCTTCACAGCCTCCGGGCCTTTTTAGGGGTAGAACCTCCAGAGGTGCTGGATGTTCCACGCATTCTGGATCGGCACTCCCTCTTGAGTCTCCAAGCGCGCGGAACCGGGCCTGGAAATATGGACAACCTTGAACGAGCCCTCCCACGTGGGAGTGAGTTTGTGCAATCCCTCCCTGGAGAGGACCCTCCTGAGCACGAGGTCTCCTACCTCAAGAGTCCTGGGGCGGATGTTGCGGCAGTGATATCGCCGCAGCGCTTGTTGATACCTGGCAGCTCGCAGCGCGGCTTCCCGGCGACATTCCTCCCCCAACACGAGGTCCATCCCCCGCATGGCGTCCTGCTGCGCCTTGTCAAACGCCAAGACCTGCGCGGAGCAATGTCTGACCTCGTGAGGGAGGACTGCTTCCGCTTCGAAGACCAAGAAGAATGGGGTCTCCCCAGTTGGCTTGGTCACGGTGGTGCCGATGGACCACAGCACGGACGGAAGCTCGTCTTACCAACCCCTGCCGCAGGCCTCCAGCTTCTTCTTGAACGTCCTGGTCTTGAGGCCCCTCAGGACCTCCGCGTTGGCTCGCTCGGCTTGGCCGTTGCTTCGGGGGTGTGCCACCGAAGCGTAGCATATCTGCGTTCCAAGGTTAGCACAGTATGTTTTGAAGAGGTTACTGGTAAACTGCGAACCGTTGTTGGTGATGATGCGGTTCGGCACCCCGAACTGGCTCACGATGCCCTTGATGAACTTGACCGCGGAACCCGCGGGGATGGTGCGGACGGCCTCTACCTCAGCCCACTTGGTGAACTTGTCCACGGCGACGTAGAGGAAGCGGTAGCCCCCTGGCGCCCGGGGGAACGGGCCTAGGATGTCCAGCCCCCAGACCGTGAATGGCCACGAGAGGGGTATAGTCTGCAGGCCTCCAGCCGGCTGATGGATTTGCTTGGTGTGGAACTGGCAGGCCTCACAAGTTTTCACCAGTTCGACGGCATCATTGAGTGCGGTCGGCCAATAGAACCCACTGCGGAACGCCTTGCCGACGAGGGTCCACGATGATGAATGATGTCCACAATCCCTGCCGTGTATATCTTCCAGCAGTTCCTTCCCTTTCTCCCTAGAGATGCAGCGCAGGGATACATCATTTGGTCGCTTCCGGTAGAGCTCTCCATCCCTGATGCAGTATGCCGTGGCCTGCCGCGCCACACGCTCCGCTTCCTCCTCCTTCTCCGGTAAGGTCCCCTGTGTCAAGTAGCTCCGGAGCTTCGTGATCCAGCACCCCTCCTGTGGTTCCATCGTCAGGAGCAGCCGAGCCCCCGAGGCCGAGCCACAGACCGGGGCTCCCGAGGCAGGTGGCGGGGGGAGTTCCTCCCGAGGCTGAGCCGTATTTGATAGTAACGGCTGGGCTGAGGGCTTGAAGAGCCGCTCCTCAAAGACGCCAGGCTCCTGAGGTAACCGCCTGGACGCTCGTTTGGCGATGTCGTCGGCCTCCTGATTGGTGCCGCGGGGCACATGCTGTAACTCCAGCCCCCAGAACTGCTTCTCCATCCTGCGGACCTCCGCGTGGTAGGCTTCCATGTGCTCGTCCTTCGGCACGTACACCTTGTTGGAGAAATTGACGAGGAGCTGCGAGTCGCCCTTGATGGTCAGGCGCTTCACCCCCAGGGCAGCTGCGGCCTTCAAGCCAGCTATCAAACCTTCATACTCCGCTATGTTGTTGGAGACCTTTTCGCCGTGCTGGAAACAGAGCTGTACAGCGTAGTAGAGCTTGTCTTGAGTGGGCGATTCAAGCACTGCCCCAGCCCCGGCGCCATGCCTGGAGAACGCCCCGTCGAAGTGCATGACCCAGCATTCGGGCGCTTCGCTCCCCGGGGAGAGGGACCGATCCTCTTCTGCCTTGAGGCCTGGTGCCTCAGTCCATTCTGCCACGAAATCTGCCAACGCTACTCCTTTGATGACCCTGGTTGTGCTGAACTCGAGCTGAAACGCCTGCAGCTCTATGTTCCACTCTGCGACCCTTCCGGCTGAGTTAGGGCTCCTGAGCACCCTCTCCAGGGGGTATGATGAGACAACCTTGATGGGATGGGCCTGGAAGTAATGACGCAGCTTGCGCGAGGCTACCAGTAGCGCGAGGAGGAGCTTCTGAGGCATCGGGTACCGTGCCCTCGCGTCCCGTAGCACCGTGCTAACAAAGTAAACTGGGTGCTCGACTTGGCCGGGAGCATCAGGGGTTGCTGCGCCCTCGGGAGGTAAGGGCGCCTCACGAGGTGACGTGGCCTCCAGAGGTGGGCCATTCGGTCGGGCTGCCTCTCCTGCCCCCGGTGCATTCCTCGGCAGCCGCCCCTCCTCAGCTGCGGTTGTGGCTTCTGCATGCTTCCCTTGTTCCCGTTTTGTCCTTCCTCGCGCCGCCGCTGTGGTCTTGATTTGGCGCTCCTCCCTAACCGCCACCAAGGCCGCGCTGGCGGAGTAGGGTGTGGCGGCGAGGTACAGCAGCAGGGGCTCCTATGGATGCGGAGCTACCATGACTGGGGGACTGGTCAGGTACCTCTTCAGGTCTTGGAACGCCTTATCTGCCTCTTCAGTCCATTCAAAGGGCCCCTTCTTCTTCATCAGCTGGAAGAAAGGCAGTGCTCGCTCCCCTAATTTGGAGATGAAGCGCCCCAGTGCGGTCATGCGCCCAGTGAGCTTCTGCATTTCTCTGAGGGTCTTGGGAGGACTCATGTCTTCGACGGCCTTGACCTTCTCGGGGTTGGCCTCGATGCCACGATGGGACACGAGGAATCCCAAGAGCTTGCCCGAGGGGACGCCAAACACACATTTCTCTGGGTTGAGCCGTAGGTTTACCGCGTCGAGGCTCGTGAAGGTCTCCTCCAGGTCTTGTATCAGGGTCTTGGCCTCCCGAGATTTTACTACGATGTCGTCAACGTAGGCTTCGACGTTCTTTCCGAGCTGCTGGCCCAAGGTGATGTGCATCAGCCGCTGAAAGGTTGCCCCTGCGTTACGCAGCCCGAAAGGCATGCATGTATAGCAATATACCCGGCACGGGGTCAAGAAAGCGGTCTTATCTACGTCTTCCACTGCCATCTTGATCTGGTGATACCCGGAGAAGGCGTCCAGGAAGCACAGCAGGTCGCATTCCACAGTGGAATCGACAATCTGGTCGATGCGGGGGAGTGGGAACGGATCTTGCGGGCATGCCTTGTTGAGGTTGGTGAAGTCGACACACATGCGCTCTTTCCCTCCTTTCTTGGGCACAACGACAGGGTTGGCCAACCAATCCGGGTACCGAACCTCGCGAATGACCCCGGCAGCCTCGAGCTTGCGGGTCTCTTGGGCAATGAAGGCCTACTTCTCCGTGGACTGCCACCTGGCCTTCTGCTTCATCGGGCGCACATTTGGGCATACGTTGAGGTGGTGCTCGATGACACTCCTGGGGATCCCCACCAGCTGATCTGGCTCCCAAGCAAACACCTTCTTGTTCGCGCGCAAGAACTTGACCAAGGCCTCCTCCTGCTCAGGCTCAAGGTTGGTGCCTATGGTGAAAGTGGCGCTGGAGGACCCATCCTCGTCGACTGGTATCTGCTTGGTTTCTGCTTTGTCCTGGGTGAATAGCTGCTTCTTCTTGGCGGGCGCAGCCCCCTTGGGCTCAGGGGTCTCCGCGTCAGCGGGCCGTGCTGATGCCGCTGTCTTGAAGACGAGCTGGAGCACTTGTAGGGCGCTCCCGGCGTCCCCGCGCACGACGAGGGGGCTGCTGCTCCCAGGCATCTTCATGAGGTTGTACGCTGGGTGCGTGGCGGCCATGAACTGGGCCAGCGCCGGGTAGCCGAGGATGGTGTTGTAGGGGAGGTCGATGGGGGCGATGTCGAAGTCGACCATCTCCGTGCGAAAGTTGTCGTAGGTGCCGAAGGTTACCGGGAGCCGGATCTGCCCCAGGGAGTCGGACGATCCGCCCCCGACACCTGAGAAGGGTCGACTGGGTCACAGTCGCTCCCGAGGTATGCGGAGGAGGTTGAAGGTTTCGACCGAGAGCACACTGAGGCCTGCACCGCCGTCGACGAGGGTCCTGGTGATGGCCACCTAGCAGATAGTGGGGGTGCACAACAGGGGGAGTGCGCCCGAGCCGGCCGGGTTGGCGGGGTGGTCCTCCGAGCTGAAGGTCAGGCCGTCCTCGTGCGCCACCCGGTCTGGGGAAGCCCCCTGCCGTGCGGAAACGGCATTGACTCGACGGGCGAAAGGCTTGATGTGGCGACTTGTGGGTTGCGCCTGCGAGCCGCCTAGGAGGGCCGCAACGACCGGGGGCATCGATGTTGCAGTGCAGTTACTCCGTCGCGCGGGCAGGAGCCGAGGTGGCGTTTGCTGCCCGCTTCCCGCCGGGCCGGTGGCGGTGTTGACGGCGGGCGACGAGGAACGACGAGGGCGCCCACCGACAGGGGCCGTTCGTGCGACGCGAGAGGCGGTGGCGGCCCGGCGCTCGGCTGGGGCCCGGCGAGCGTCGGACATGGTTGTGGCGGTCGGAGGAGAGCAGAGTGGTGGAAGACGAATTCCAGCGCACCCCTACCTGGCGCGCCAAATGTCGGATTTCGGGTTCCGGCAGACCCTTAAGGTTCGAACACTGGGGTGCGCGCGGAGATTACACCTCCAACCTCTCCGTCTCACAGGGATCTAAGCTACTGAAAGAAACATGCAAGAGACACGAGATTTATACTGGTTCGGGCCACCGTTGTGGTGTAATACCCTACTCCAGTGTGTCGTTTGTGGATTGCCTCTTGGGGCTGGTGAGGATGAACACTACAAGGAAGAACAGCCTCGCGAGGGTCTGTTCTTGGCCGGTGGGTGAACTGCAAAGGGGAGTGCAGCTACCCTTTTCTCTCTCTCTCTCTCCCTCTTTGCCCTTGCCGATGATCTGGAGCCGAACCCCTTGCCGTGTGGGTGGCTAGTCCTATTTATAAAGGCCCTGGTCCTCTCCCCAAATATTGAGCGGGAAGGGATCCAACAATGGCAGGCTAATTTGAAGGGAGACAGCTAGTACATCTATCCTGTCAAAAGCAGTCTTCGCCTGCCAAAGGCTCTGGTGATGACGCTACGCTGGGCCCCATGGTGACCTCTGTCTCGTAGTCCGTTGGCCTTGGTCTCGTTGCACCGAAGTGGCAACCTTTGCCTGATGCCTCGGTACCCCGCGGCTGCGCCTGTCCCCTTTGCACCGAAGAGGAAAGAAGGACGCTGCGCGCGCTGGCACCCGCCTGGTACCCTGGGTCGTCATGGCTCACGTCATGGGCACCTCGCGAGGTACCCCGCCTCGATGTCTCCGCCTTCTCACGAGTCTGCCTGATGAGGCTTGGCCTGAGGAAGTGCCGTGTCGTCCGCCTCGCGAGGCTTGGCCCCTCGCGAGGGTCTTGAGTCGTCCACCTCGCGAGGCTTGGCCCCGCGCGAGGGTCTTGAGTTTTGTGCTGGTGAAGATGGGCCGTGTTGGGCCCCCACTTGAGCCACACCGCAGGCCGCAGGCAGGCAAGTCTCGGGACCCCCGTTCCCAGAACGCCGACAACTACCTTACTAGGCAAGAACTCCCGGAGGATCAAAACGAGGCCCGCTGCATAGTGCGGCGATCTAAAGCCTGCAGAGTCCATGAGGGAGAGCTTTATAAGAAAAGCACTACCGGAGTCCTTCAAAGGTGCATCTCCGAAGAGGAAGGGTGGAACCTTCTGGCTGAAATTCATGCCGGACTCGGTGGTCACCACGCCGCTGCTCGGTCCCTTGTTAGCAAGGCTTTCCGTACAGGCTTTTATTGGCCGACGGCCCGGACAGACGCTCAGGACTTAGTCCAACGATGCGCTGGTTGCCAAATTTTTGCCAACCAAAGCCATATGCCACCCACCGCACTCCAAACTATACCAATTACCTGGCCTTTCGCGGTCTGGGGGCTTGACATGGTCGGACCCCTTAAAGGCGGGACCGATAGAAAAAAAATACTTGCTGGTCATGGTGGATAAATTCACCAATTGGATAGAAGCCAAGCCTGTTAAAACAGCTGAATCCGTACCTGTGATAGACTTCATATCCGGGGTTGTACACCGTTATGGTGTCCCCCACAGCATCATAAACGATAACGGTACAAACTTTACTGTAGACGAGGTAAAACTCTGGTGCAAAAATATGGGCATCAAGCTCGATTATGCTTCCGTCTATCACCCACAAACCAACGGCCAGGTCAAACGTGCAAATGGTCTCATTATGAGCGGCATCAAACCCAGATTAGTGCGGTCCCTTAAGGAATCTAATACACACTGGGTAGAGGAGCTCGACTCCGTACTCTGGGGGCTGCGGACCATGCCAAATCGCACCACCGGATACACACCATTTTTCATGGTATATGGCACAGAGGCAGTTCTGCCCTGCGACATAATTCATGACTCACCTAGAGTGCGCATGTACGAAGAAAGAGAAGCCGAGCTCGATCGGCAGGACAACTTGGACGCTTTGGAGGAGGAGCGTGAAGTGGCAAAAGCCCGGTCCGCATTTTATCAACAGCAGGCCCGAAGATATCAAAGCAGAGAAGTACGGGCCAAAAATTACAATGTTGGCGAACTAGTTCTACGCCTGCCGGATAAGAAAAAGGACAAACTCAAGCCCAAGTGGGAAGGTCCATTCATAATCAACCAAGTCTTGACTGGCGGGGCGTACCGCCTGCGAGATGCGTCGGATAACCGACTCGAGCCGAACCCGTGGAACGCCACCCGTCTCAGAAGATTCTATGCCTAGCGCCGGACTCTGTGTTCGTCTCCTTCCTCTGTCCATTTTTTAGCATTTTTTATGTCTTACATTTCTCTCCTTCCCCTCTTTTCTTTTATAGCCCTTAACGGCTTATCTGGTGACGTGCTACTCGCGCTCATCAAACCTGGGGGCTTCTTTAACAGAAGCTTATTTATACGGGCTTCATGCCCCACACATGCGTCAAACTTCCGCATATACCTTTTTCTTCACCATTATATGCATCGATATGACTTAAGTTTTGGCCAAGCTGGGTTGCCTGGCTCCTGTGCTTACCCCTACGTTCCCGATTGTTCGGCTAGGCGGTAAAGGGAGCACCTCTGCGATTGTTACTGCCGGGTCAGCCGGATGTGTGCCTCAGACTGGGTGAAGCCGAAAGCTAGCGTTCTTAAGGGAATATTCGGTCGGTGAGATAAAATATGATCTTTTTACCCATTTTATGCGCCCCCAGATGTTTTTTCTCTGCGTCTTTCTACACAGTCCGGACATGCACTTTAGGGCATGCCTCCCAGCGAAAGGAACCCCTAACGGAACTATTCTCTCTGGAAGATGTTTCTTACTAACCATGTAATATAACATAACTACTTGGGCACTTGTCTGATAAAGCACTAATGACCCCTACGCCTGGTCTCCACGCATACCACGGTTCTTATATAACTGCTATGGTATTCGGACACACTCCGGACCGTCAGGTCCCGAGGTTGAAGCGAAAAGGTCGGCAACGACAAATGATCTACAATCCGGCTAGAAGGCATTACACATGTCAATTCAAAATTACATAGTCATTCTGACTAATTGTATTGCTCTTCTATACCATCTAATAGGCTGTCTAGTTTACAGTCCTGCTAGGAATACTTCGCGGCCAACTCTACTTGGCCGTATACTAAGCTCACAGGGATCTCCTTCCCGTCAGGCCAAACTGGTCCGACCTCGGCCATGTGGTTTGGGTCAGACTTTGTAAAACGGGTCTTCACCATGGCCCAGGCTTCCCGAGCGCCTTGTCGACAGGCTGATATCTTCCACAAACGGAAGCGCCGCTGAGCTCCCTTCAGCTTCTCCGCAAGCTCTCCAAGGCCCTCGGGCATGGAGTGGGCAGGCCATAAGGCTTGGGCAACGCCTCGCATCGCCTGCCGAACTCGCTCGTGCAGTTGCATGAGTTCGGGAAGAAGATCACCCGTAGAACCGGGCAACTCCTTTGCAGGACGACCTGTGAGCATACCTACAGACATTACTCTGTTAGTCGACCTCCTCGTCGAACTTTTTTTTAAAGGTTCGTTCAAGCACTTACTAAAAATGCCGCGTCGAAGCCGCTGATTCTCCTTCTTGGAGTCCAAAAGCTGGCCACGAACATCTTCAAGCTCGACGTCCAGCTTGGTGTTGGCATCCTGAAGATCATTCTTCTCTCGCCTCACCCTCATCAACATACTCTCACCGGCCTTTAGCTGACATAAGAGTTGTTGCTTGTCCGGATCGAGTGCGACGCCATCTGCAATTTGATTTGTCAGATTTGCACCCGCACCGCACAATACTAGTCTCTCAAAGTGTATTTTACCTAAGGGGGTCTCTTGGGGCTCCCCTGCTGCGGCGAGTGCGGCCTCTAGTTGGGCCTTGCACTTTTCCAACTCTTGGGACAGTATAGTATTCTTCTCTGTAAGAACCTGCATATTAAATGATCCTTAAATCAGTTGTTCTAACTGTTTCAAGTCTCGGGGGCTACTGGCATGTGTACATATTTAGCCAAAATTTTCTTACCCGTATGTCTTTCACATACTGCTCCGTGGCTCTGGTTAAACCATTTTGAGCAGCACGGAGGTATGCATCTCCCGAGTTAAAGGCATCTAAAGCCTCTCGGGAGAAACAAGCATCGCGTAGAGTTGTCCGGCGACGTCTGTGGTTCATGGCACTCTCCACTTCTGAATTTGTGGCAGACAGTCTGTCCGCATCCTCTGTCGGAGGAACGTCCGGTGCGCGCCTTGTACTCGTCTCCACTTCCTGGCCAGACGTTGGAGCCTGGCTGGTGGAGGCGCGATTGGCAACCTCTCCGGATGCAGCCGGCGAGGTCTCTTTGTCCTAAAGATAGCACGAGCGTTAATATACCCTGACAGAGTAACTCCAGGGAAACAAAGGGTGCACTATACCTTTGCGCCGGCATTTCAGTCCGGACTTCATTTCTTTTTGCCCTACGGGGCTCTGCAGCCCCTCTTTGGCTGACCACCGTAGATTCGGCCTCCTGCCTCGGAAATCTCCCCTGCAAAACACGGTTGACATCAGAAACACTGAAATACGTGAGAGTGGAATCCCTCTCAAGGGAATGAGACTCCGGTTTCCGTCACCTGGGAGGCCGGAATTAACCCTGGGTAATCCGCCGTGATGGCTACCAAGGTATTGTCCTTGCTAAGTTGATAAAACACTCCGTCGATAAGCTCCACAGATATATCCGGATCCTCTTCGGAGTCCGGATCGAGGGACCGTTCTGGGTCCTCAGGTTGTGGAGGGCGGCTGCTTATGTTCTTTACCTCCTGTCGTAGTCCCTGCATTGAAGTCGTTAGGCTACCTATCTAACCACGGGGGTATAAAACAAACGGGCAAGCGCAGTTGTTCACTTACCCAACTTGGAGGATCGTTCATACTGAATCTGGCCCGCGGATTGACGCGGAGGAATTCCTCCTTTTCTCCCTTGTACAGAGAGGATAAGGTCTTTACTAGAATGGCGGCCGAGTCCGGCCCTTTACGACCGTAACGGGTGGCGTCATCCTCCCCGTTGAATTCCCACATTGGGTGGCCTCTATATTGAAGCGGTTGTACCCCCCGCATGATGCATGCGGCCATGACTCCAATCATCGTTAGTCCGGAATGAGCTAACAGCCTTATCCGGCCCATCATATAAAGGACGTCTCTGTCACTTTCTCTCTGAGAGCTCCGCGCACGCCAGCTCAAGCGTTTCTTCAATGGAGCACTGTTGAACTCAGGGAGACCGGCCTGGATAGGGTCCGGTAGCGGGACGTCCTCTATATAAAACCATTTCGAAGGCCAGCCCTCGGACGCTTCCTTTGGGGTTCCGGATAGGTATCCGGTCCTGGCGATGCGCCATACTTCGGCTCCGCCCACTTGGTATATAGACCCCTTCTGAGAACAGGGCACCAGGCAGAATAACCTCTTCCACAATGCGAAATGGGCTTCAACGCCTAAAAATAGCTCGTAGAGAGCGACGAAACCCGCAATATGTAATACGGAGCCGGGCGTGAGATTGTGCAGCTGGAGGCCATAAAACTCCAGAAGCCCGAGGAGAAATGGGTGAATCGGCAATCCTAGTCCCCTTAACAGATAGGGGACAAGGCACACCCGCTCTCCTTTAGAAGGATTGGGGGTGCTCTCTGCTTGTTTTCCGCCATTATAGGTGGCGAGACCGGATCGGACCGGGAACATGCATGCCTGAGGGAGAAATCCCTTAGCCTGAAGCGACGCTAACTCACTATGTGGGATGGTGCAACTCTCCCAGTCCCCGGGTTTGGGACCGGGGGGGCGAGGGGAGCAGCTGCGACGGCTAGCCATGTTGGAATAGACCTTTGCTGGAGGCGCTCTGATGATTACTCGCGGAAGGGAGAAGGTGTGGCTTGGATCTAAATCCCCATCCCGTTAAATAGAAGGCTTGTTCATGCGGCTAGGGGTGTGAATGTAAAAACGCCCCGACTTTTCACATCTGTTTTACACGTGGAAGACGTCCATTATTGGGCGGGGAAGCCGAGGAGCACTACATTACAAGAATCGGACATTATTCCTACAGGTACACAAGATTTGGAGAAGAACCCGCCTTGCAATGCCGAACAATTTGCGCGCCAGACTCGTCATCATTGAAGCCTGGTTCGGGGGCTACTGAGGGATCCTGGATTAGGGGGTGTTCGGGTAGCCGGACTATACCTTTAGCCGGACTCCTGGACTATGAAGATACAAGATTGAAGACTTTGTCCCTTGTCCGGATGGGACTTTCCTTGGCGTGGAAGGCAAGCTTGGCGATGCGGATATTCAAGATCTCCTACCATTGTAACCGACTCTATGTAACCCTAACCCTATCCGGTGTCTATATAAACCGGAGGGTTGTAGTCCGTAGGACAGAATCAACTCCATAGACAATCATACCATAGGCTAGCTTCCAGGGTTTAGCCTCCTTGATCTCGTGGTAGATCTACTCTTGTACTACCCATATCATCAATATTAATCAAGCAGGAGTAGGGTTTTACCTCCATCCAGAGGGCCCGAACCTGGGTAAAACAAAGTGTCCCCAGTCTCCTGTTACCATCCGGCCTAGACGCACAGTTCGGGACCCCCTACCCGAGATCCGCCGGTTTTGACACCGACAGTTCTCCTATTGGATTGATAACCTTGGTTCTTAATTGAGGGAAATACTTATCTCTAATGTACTACTTCATCCTCTCCTCTTCGAGGAAATCCCAATGCAGCTTACAAGTAGCAAACATTCAAATCCATTCCACAACAGTAAATTTCATAGATCAAAAATAAATAAATATCTAATTCTTCTAGTAGGGATAGTTCTTCCCTCAAATTATTTGTTTTACTTCCTCAAACACCAAAAGAATTAGAACCCCTTGAATCTCTTGATATTAATATTAATAATGTATATATGATATCTAGATTTAACTACCAATATTTGTCCACCAGGGGCATGAAATCCTTATTGTTATGCCAACTAAGGTCAAACCTAAATTCTCTGTTGTGAGAAGAAATAGTTTTGTTGTCCTAAGTGTCAAGCAATGATGAACAATGGTTAGAAAATTCTCTAAACAATTTCCTAACATTAGTTATGGAAAAAGTCCTACCAAGAACTAGACATAATAATTATGTCTAGTTTCTCAAGGGTAGGGATCTGAAATCTGATGGTTCTTGGATCAGGTGTGCAAGTCCACGCCTAAATCGATTTCTCTCAGGCAAAGAGTGTTGACAATAAAGCTAAATAGACTAGAAGAATGAGATAATATGTTTTTCGTTCCTTTCACCATAATGTCTTAAAATATTGAAACCCCCTCCCGAAATATAGGGCGTCTCCATGGCATTACAAACTCAACAAACTTAGTTAAAATTCAGTTTTATGCTCCTCCTGAGCAGACCCATAGACTACTACGAGCGCCCATATCATCTTTTCTGCATCACATATTTCCCAGCTTGAGTTCACTTCTAGGATGGTCAAGATTTTATCAATTTCTGAAAAAACACCACCAGGAACAAGCTTCATACAAAAACTCAACAAGTAGTCTCTCTTCATAGTGTCATGTAATACAAAGAAATCTAGGCAATGATCTTTGATCCAGCTAAACAGGTCTTCATTCCCCCCTATAATTCCATAAGAGACCTACAAATTTTATCTACCACCGGTGGTAGTTACCACCACTTGAGTTTTGTATGTTGTATGTAGTATCTGTCAAATCAGAGAGTATGTACGTGTAGTATGCAGCATATTATAATGTTTAGGTACTATATATACTTGTTAGGTAGTATGTATCATATTTTAAGTATGCTTCTATTTACGTACATATATGTACATATTTGTGACGCCCCCCGATTCAATTGTACACTAATCATACATGCAAACGTCTATGATCAAGATCAGGGACTCACGTGAAGATATCACAAAACAACTCTAAACACAAATAAAAGGATACAAGCTTCATATTACACTGGTACAACGAGGTGCTATACAACAAGGTCCTAAATGAGTTTTATGCGGAACCCGTCTGCCATGCAAGACTCCATCGCACACGTTTCCCAACAATTACCATGTGCGATAATGTTCTATCACAAACAGTTCAGGAGCCCCTTCGCACACATACAAGTGCTGCAGACTGTTTGTGATTTGTTGTGTATCACCAACGGTTGTGGCAAGAGTGACGTGAGTTTTTCGTTTGGGATCCCACACGTTTCCTAAAAAAATTACTACCGTGATTGTATTTTACATTGGGCATGATTTACTCCGAGCTCTCATGTGCGATAACGTGATATCACAAATGGTTCCGGCGACCCTACGCACACGTAGTAGCACTGCAATTCGTTTGCGATCTGCTGTGTACCACTAACGATTCCGCTATGATTGATGTATGCTTTCCTATGTGGATCACACACACTCATTTAGTTGAACCGTGTGCGGAGCAATTCAGGTTAAAACAAAAATATCCCATTTTGAATCAGGATGCAAAAAGAAATTCGCCACAATATTTAATTGAACAAATAGTGTCCACAGGAAGAACATTCATCAGATTTCGCAACAATTGCAATTGAACATATGGTAGCTAAATTCCAATGATTTGTCGACACATATATGCATTACATAATTAATCATAGTGTACGAAATGTGAAGACCTCATCAGATGGAAAACAATGGATCTGTGCATATATGTTTAGAGGCTAAGTCTTACTCAATGTTTTAGGAGAAGGCATGCTGGAATCTTCATTATCACTAGTGGGATTGATGTAGTGATTTAGGAAGAAGTCGTTGTTAAATCTCCGAACCATCAGCAATTCACCAGTGGGGAGCGGTTCAGGGGTCCTCGGTTCTAAGATGAGCTGCAGTATTTTTTAGATCAGAATGTGCCATATGAGTGGAGTAGAAGATATTAATTAAGATAGACTTACTGGTACTAATTTGTGAGGATCTTCACAACTATCAGCAGATTCGCAGATGGAGATCATGTGTCTGCAAATATAGTATCCACAAAGGTTGGTCCCTACTTGTTGCTGAGGACACTGAATTTTTTTGTACAAAACTAGTCATGTATTTGTCCTATTAGGAACAACCTAACCGGTGTTAACTATCAGCAGATTTGCAGATGGAGATCATGTGTCTGCAAATATAGTATCCACAAAGGTTGGTCCCTACTTGTTGCTGAGGACACTAAATTTTTTTGTACAAAATTAGTCATGTATTTGTCCTATTAGGAACAACCTAACCGGTGTTAGATGTATATTTTTTTCTTTGGATATAAATAGAAAGAGGTTTATTTAGAAGCTTGAACATTTGACTAGCATAAGAAAAGGTATTTGCAGACTATTGGATAAATTTTCCGAAACTAACGGATTTCAGTGTGTTACCGGAGAAACAATCTCGTGCTGCAGAGGTAGTTCCCTCTTGAACAGGTTCCCTGGTTTAGTTTTCCATAATGCGAGCACACTGCAAATAAAGATGAATTTGGATAACGTAAAACCAGATATGAATGCAAATTAATTTCAACATCATAGAATTCAATACCTATCCATGAATTGCTGAAGATGCGTCAGATCCTGAGCGTTTGTTGACTCTCTGAGAGAACCCATGTAGTGAACTGTGTTTTTTGTTTGGAACGATGAATAGCAATATCCAGTGATTGCTACATATTAAGAAAGCCATGAACTTATGAATTATGTCTAAAAATGAAAGACAATCAGTGTATGCATGGTTGTTTACTTGACTTACCGTTCATGATATGGCCAGAGAAATGATTTTGCATTGGACGTGTTTTCGAAGATACGGACGACCGTGTTAATGGCCCATACCCGTAGGTCCTTACCATCTAATGTTGTGCCATTTGCTAATGCGGGATCTATGAAATACACACTCTCCCTTTTTCTTCTATGCGCGTTCAATGCCCTGAGAGGAATAAAATGCATTTAGTTTTTTTATCATTTATAGCCTAGTATGGAGAAGTTTATCAGAGTTTGTTAAGTACTTACAAGATCAGGCATCTAACAAGAGTGGCATCGAGCTCGTTGAAGTTGATGACGAGAAGTAAGTCCTCGAAACTCACACTAATGGAACCAGCATCATGTCGGAAATGATCTCTGTTGTAGTGGACTAGCAGAACATGATGACCTGCTATTAATTTGGTTCTAGGTGATGAGTGCTTTAAGTAAGAGGCAATCGTTCTCTTTCCTCTTCGCTCTCCCGACGCACTTCCTCGCAGGTGCAACCATTTTGGCTGCTTCCTTCTTGGTACTTGAAGTATTTCTGGTATAACGTCTGGTTGGCTGAAGGGTAGACTGTCGAGCAAACGGTGAAGTTTCGACAGACTGCTTAGCAGACGGTTTAGCTATGTCGGACCACTAAGCTGGTGGTGCTGCTGTGATGGACTGTTGGGCTATAGGAGCAGAGGCATCGGACTGCTGACCATGCGTTGAAGCTATGTTGGGTTTCTACGCAGGTGGTACCAACTTGTCGGTGTGCTGAGGAGGTCGTGCCAACGCGTTGGTTTGCTAAGCAGGAAGTGCTGACGCATTGGTATGCTGATCATGCGGCTGCGGACTAACAGACTGATGAGCAGTCAATTCTGGTCCTACAGACTACTTAGCAGGTGGTTCCGAAGCATCAGACTGCTTAGCAGTTCGTTCCACTAGGTTGTCTGCTGAGCATGTGCTGCAGCTGGGTCTCCCCCGCTGCTTCAGCGGCTGACATCTAAACCGGTGGTGCATCTTCAGCAGTTGTAGGCCTTGCCATTGGTTGCTCTAGCGTGGACGATGACATGGCCTGTACGGCAGAAAGTCGGGCCGGCTGATCATAGGTTGATGCATTAGCCGTCGAATTATGATTATTAGGTTCTTTGGGGGAAGCATGCAAGAGCTGTTGTGGCAAGGAGAGCGTCACCGGTTGAGGGGCGACATTGGTTGCTCTGGGCGGGGCTTTAGGGATCTCATTGATGAACTCTATTTCCTTTCGTGGCCGTTGGATGTGATATAACAGTGTTTCTCCCAAGGTCCTTTGCTCATCAAAGTGTCCTAGGACATTCTTCAGAGAAAATTCATTGAATCCAGGCTTTACTTCAGTCGCATAGCACTTCACACAACCCGGCTTCAATGGCACATTGTCCAACAAGAGGCCCTCTTCCAAGAAAGGTGGGCAAACCTAGGCTATTGCACATTTTAATGTACCTTCATAATGTGTAAGCACGCCCTTCAGTCTGTCTTTCATTCCAGATAGATCAGATATAGCATCATCATGAGCGGTTGCAGTCTCAGTGTTGCTGGGGTCAGCTGATGCACAGCTACTCTTGTGCGGTGTTGTCACGCAATAAGCTGCATCCTCCACGCCGGCATCCCCTCCCATCTGTTGGCTATCTATCAGTGTTAGAGTCTTTTGCATCATCATGGACTCCTCAATATCCTTTCGAATAGCCAGATACATGTCCTTCCTCAACCTTTCATACAATTCATTCTGCTTCATTTCACTCCTTGCTTTTTTTATGCTGAGCCTATCTTCTTGGCTGAGTGTGAAAGCCCTCTTGTGCGGGACATTAACACCTATACCCCTTGCACGACCAGGGGGCTCTCTTGTTTCCAGAGTATCGGACAAAATGTCACATGGCCCTGAGTTCCTATAGAACCTTCCAGGGATCTTGGAAGCTTTTAACATCAAGTGATATAGTTCTTCGTCACGCGAATTTTCAAAGTAATAACTTCCGTCATCACGCCTCCTTGTGCATGCCCGCAAGTAGTCTCAGGCGCGTTTGCCCCTAATTTCACTAAAGGTCGGTTTCCCACCTGTCGCTACTGCTTCTTTGTCCTCCCGGTCCCATATCGGTTTCATGCCGTAGTATCCCGCCACACCCATACGGTGGGGGTGTGTGTTCCTCTTCTGAAGTTCCGATTACTTGGAACTCTTCTCAGCAAACTCTGTAGTTGCCCTGACCCTTTTGAATTATGCCCAGTCTACCTTTGTAATTTGGGGGTATGCGGGGATTGGGTCCTTCTTGTATAGCATGTGCTTCCAGTTTCTCCAAGCATCCCTAGCCTTCTTCAGTGTAGCGTGTTCCACCTGCATTCTCCACTGCTCTGGAACGTTGAAGTGATCCATGATCTCCCGGAGTATCCTTTGCCATGTTTCCGTGTCAGCCTTCTGAAACCCCGGCAGTTTAATGTTGAGCCTTGCCCTGCCAACAAATCCACACACACTCCTGAACCTCGTGTGTGCTTTATCTGGTTTAGTTGGAGCCAAAGACTTCAAATCAATCTCGATTAATTCATCTACACCTTTAGGCTGGTGTGTGGGCTTCCTTCGAGCGTTCCTCCATGTCCTGACCGGAAGGGTAATTGCTGCAGCTCTATCCTGTTCAAGATTACTTGACCCATCACCATCTGCTGAAGACCTAGGGTTGTCGGAATCAGATGAAGATACATCACATGAAGCATGAGTGATGTCGCTGCTACTCGGCATCTACAGAGAACACATGCGAAACTCAGCAAAGGAGGATAAGCATAAAACTAGCAACTTGGTATCAAGCTGTCTAAACATGTCATGCAATAATTTAGAAAATGTACGACTTATTTGTTAAGTTTGTGTGACTCGGGCGCCCGCGATCTGTAAATCGGCAGTAACTTATTGGAACAAATACAACTTATATGTACTAGTTAGGAAGGTAGATAATGAACATATATATGCTCTCTGTTATTTTATAGCCAATTTGGGAACATACGGAACGAAATAGGAAGAGGGATTGCGAGGAAATATGCAAACCCGGCCGGAGCATAGGTGGGGCGAGGTTTACAAGATCGATATGCTTGAGGGTGGCTGGCGAGCAAACAAAGATGGCAAGGCATGGGCAGCCGCGTGTTGGGAACAACAGTGGAGGTAGGCTTGACGCCGAAGAGCGGCCATATGGCCGGGGTGAGCATGCCGACGCCGGAGAGGGTTCTGCTATGGATCTGGGGGAGGGGGGAGCTGGCGATGGAGATTGGGTGGACTAGTTGAGTGTAGGGGTGGGCATAAAAATCGACAAACCGAACACCGAACCGAAGCTGAAACCGAAAAAATTGAATTTTCGGTTTTTTTCATTGGTATACATAATTTCAGTTTTTACATACAATAACCGAACTAAGTTCGGTTAGTTCGGTTTTTAATTCGGTTAGCCGAAATGCTACCGAACTATACTGTGAAGACAAGTTCGCAGACTGGACAATTGGTCGTCTCCTGTTTTCCTATTCCCAGCACCCCACGCCTTGCAACCCACTTCGCTAGGGCCGGGTGTTGCTATTGGATTTCACGAGGAGGCAAGTGGCCCGCTAGCCTGTGTAAGTTACATGGACCGACCATCTGCTTGACTTGATAAAAAAGGTGTGGGAGTCTGCCTGCGAGTGCAGCCGAGCAGGCATGTTCGATTAGTCCCACCTCGCTGGCTGACGAGATGAGGCAAGGATTTTACGCTATATAAGAGGGTCACGTTGTTCCATTTCTAGCACAATCGCTAGCAGCATGGTATTTCGGTATAAACCGAAAACTACGCCGAACTATCGGTTAACCGAATTTTCAGTTAGCAATTTTGAGCTCTAATTTTTAGTTATCAATTTTGTTAATCGAATTTAACAAAAAACCGAATAGTAGAAACCGAACTTTTGGTTTATACCGAATGCCCAGGACTAGTAGAGTGAAACGCGGCCGTGTGGTGGGGGGGGGTGTTGGCAGCCTAGGTGAAAAGGGTCAAAAATATCTCCGGTCGCCGCGCGGAAAGTCATTTGTAAACGGTTTCCTCTAAGCGCTCATGTGCACAAAGAGAATAATTTCATTTGAAATGAAGATGTACTAATTTTGAAATGAAGACGTGAGTTCATCGTTTCGCCTCTAAATTTTTCCTACGTTAAGCAATCACCATTATACCACGGGTTTGATTTGCTGGCGCATTTTAGGTCTCGTGTGCTATATTTAAGACATTTTTTTGGCATTTATCATGCATTTTGGCATATAAATCAAATCCTAGTGGCACTTCAAACGCGACACTTCAGACTCCAATCGTCAGTGACTACATCGTTTCGCCTCGAATTTTTTCACGGTAAACAATCACGGTTTGATGTTCTGGCCCATTTCTGGTCTCGTCTGCTATATTTAAGTCATTTTTTGCACTTACCTTGCATTTAGTGCATATAAATTCAAAACCGTTCTACAACTACATTTGGGTGTTAGTTAGAAAAGAAGGTGTAGAAATCATTTGTGTGTCCCTTTGCAAATTTTGATCCATTGTCCGAGAAACGGGGAGAAGTTTCAAACATTTTGGCCGCGAGGTGCGGCCACCGGCGTAGGCCTAGTTGGTATTTTAATTACAAGTAATTCAGATGGACTCCAAACATCATCAAAATCGGTGTGTGCCCGTGGCGTGCTCTCACGACCCTAGGAAAAAATTGTAAAGTTTGACACAAGTTTTGATGATCGCTCCTTCCAAACCGGAGCATATCACATGAAGGACCATGGTTTCCAAAAGGAGACGTGTCAATTCAAACTCAAGTGGCCGGTGACTTCATCGTTTGGCCTCATAAAAATTTCCACGGTACGCAATCACCATTATACCACGGATTTGATTTTCTAACGCATTTCAGGCATCGTTTGCTATATTTAAGACATTATTGAATTTAACGTCCAATTTGTAGATATAAATAAATCACAACCGGAACTGCATGTGCTGTTGAAAGGGATGAGGATCGCCGTTCGATCAAGGAAATCCAACGGTGCAGACATATGATCCGTGGGGTTTGGGTTCTGGCCAATCAAAACGCACGACTCAGATCATGTGCATGGCAGGGGGGCATCAGCCACGGTTTAGTGGGCACATGGCTTTGGTGAGTTAACCGTGCTATTTGAAAACATTTACATTAACTAATAGCATATTTTCGTTTGAATGAAAACACGATTTCATCGTTTTGCCTCCAATTTTTTTTCCACGGTAAGAAATCACGATTGTACCCTATGGTTCGATTTTCTAGTGCATTTTACCAGGCAGCAGGCCTGGCTAGCAATCTCAAACTTCGAATGTGAAAAAAAGATCCCGTTTGCTATATTTGAGTCATTTTTTGTGCACACACACACACACACATATATATATATACTTGCAACTACATGTGGGTGTTAGCAAGATCATTTGTGTGTCACTTCACGAGTTTTCATTCATTGTCCGAGAAATGGGAAAAACTTCAAACAGTTCAGCCGCAGGGTGCGGCTAGAGGCGTAGTCCTTGTTGGTATTTCAATTTCAGGAAAGGCATATAGAGTCGGGAAATAACAAAAATCATTGTGTCACTGTGGTGTGCTCTCACGAACGCATGGAAAAATTTTGGTAAAGTTCGGCACAAGTTTTGGTGCTTGCACCTTCCATACCGGAGCATCTCACAAGGAGGATCATAGTTTCCAAAAGGAGACATGACACTTCGGACTCCAAATGGCCAGTTACTACATCATTCCGCCTCGAAAAAAATCATGGTAAACAATCGCGGATGTACCCTTGGTTTGATTTTCTGGCCCATTTCAGGTCTCATCTGCTATGTTTAAGTCATTCTTTGCGCTTACCTTGCATTTAGTCGATATAAAGTCAAAAACCCTACTACAACTTCATGCGGGTGTTTTAGTTAGGCTATACTTAGGCTACTCATAGTGGAGAGTATCATATACTAGTATCATGCATATATATGATACTAGTGTATGATACTACCTTTAATTAATTATAGTGCATAGTATAATAGAGTAGTGTCATAGATGATCATATTTACTGCCACGCATGACACAAATTAGCATCTCATTTAACATGATACGATATCTACCTATATGTTACTCTAAAACTCTCTATCTTCTTTAATTCTTTGCCACATCAGCATACTTGCTATTTCCAAGTGCATGATACCGGCTATGATACCACCACTATGGCCAGCCTTATAGTGGGGAGTATCATATACTAGTATCATGCATATGATACTAGTTTATGATACTACGTACCTTCATAGTGCATAGTATCATAGAGTAGTATCATCGATGACCGTATTTATGGCCATGTATGACACAAAGTAGTATAGCATTTATTATGTTACAGTATCTACCTATGTTACTCTAACCCACTCTCCCTTATTTAATTCCTTGCCACGTCATCATATTTGCTATTCCCGAATGCATGATATCAGCTATGATACTCCCACTATGGCCAACCTTAGCAAAGAAGGTGTACAAATCATTTGTGTGTGCTTTGCGAGTTTTCATATGTTTGTCTGAGAAGCGGGGAGAAATTTCAAATATTTCGGCCGCGAGGTCCGACAACTGGCATAGGCCTAGTTGGTATTTTAATTACAAGAAATTCATATGGAGTCTGGACATCATCAAAATCGATGTGTACCCGTGGCGTGCTCTCACGACCCCGTGGAAATTTTTTGGTAAAGTTTGGCACAAGGTTTCCATACCAGAGCATCTCACATGAAGGATCATGGTTTCCAAAAGGAGACGTGTAAATTCAAACTCTAGTGGCCGGTGACTTCATCATTTGGCCTCATAAAAATTTCGTACGCAATCACCATTATACCACGGGTTTGATTTTCTGGCGCATTTCAGGTATCGTTAGCAATATTTAAGACAATATTTGAGTTTAACACTCATTTTGTGCATAAAAATAAAATTACAACCGGAACTGCATTTGCTATCGAAAGGGATGAGGATTGTTGTTCGATCTGGGAGCATCGAACGGTGCAGACGTACAATCCGTGGGGTTTCGGTTCTGGCCAATCAGAAAGCATAACTCAAATCGCGCGCGGGGTTTGGTCTGCACATGGCTTTCATGAACGAACCGTGTGCTATTCGCAAACCAGATTGTATATTTTTGTTCACACATACTATAGTGAGATCAATTGAGTGTGCTACCTCTATGATATAATAATAATAATAATAATAATAATAATAATAAAAACAATTCATATTCATTGCCTGAGCTGACAGCATATCAAGGTCAACATATTAATGGTTCTTACATCAACAGAAAACCGGGCATAACTCACAAATTCAGTACACGCACTACAAGAAATATGTCAACTAGTGACCTTCTGTCAGTGACCCTGGAAGAATTGGTCATAGATCTATGACCATTTGAGATCAATTAGTCAAAAGCTGTTCGGGGGGCTCCAAACCCTCAACTATATCAACCATTTTGGTCAGAAAGGTCGTAATTTCCTTACACGAAATGGTCATAAAGCAGATAGCACTGGTCTGCAGCCTTATTTCTAGCTGATCACGACCAATATAGAAGGTTATAACCTTGTAAATTGTGGTGGATTGCTATGACTAGGCGCCACCTCATCAGTTTTGCCTATGTGTCATGTCCATCTGTCAATTTTTGCCCTAGGTTGTGAAGCAACCTATATTTCTGTCATTCCCAAAATTCCCAAAACAATCTCATAAATTCTTTGGGTCATATCTTTGTCAAATATGTAAAAATCCTTCCTTGCCTAGTTCAAAAATAATTAAAAAATATTCATTTTCCTATTCTGTTCAGAACAGCACTTTGTGAAGGAAGTGGTATTTATATATTCTTGATTGCCCTCAAAAATTTTGGGCACTCTTTCCTATCCAAACCATTGCCTCATGACAAAATTCAGCTCCATTTGCCCAGTAAATCTTCCTTGGCAAATTTCCAAAGTTTTGTCCACCTAGAAGCATTGTGAAGGAAGTACCATTTTTATATATCCAAATGACATGAAATTTGTAAAGTTCCTTCATATGCCCAAATTATCACCCTCCTCCAAATTGCAGTGCAGTCAAATCATCTATGTGAGCCCAGGTTCAATTTATATTCTATGGCCAGATTCGCACGCTGCAAAGCAAGTGTTATCTAGACCCCTCCTATTACCCTCAAACTTTTTGGGCACTCTTCCATACCCAAATCATTGCCACATGATAATATTCAGGTCCATTTTCCTGTTAAATCTTTCTCAGGAAATTTCCAAAGTTTATATCTCGAGAGAAGCTTTGTGAAGTAAGTACTAGCTAGGCTTACCCAAATGATCTGAAAATTTACCAGGGCATGACCATGCCTATGTAACTTACCTACACCAAATTTGAGCTCATTTAATTTATCCAATTTCTCTCGCTAATTTTCCCAAGTTTCTGTCCAAAGACGAGCATTGTGAAGGAAGTACCACTTTGTCATGTCCAAATAGTATCGATTTTCTAAAGTGCTTTCCTATGCCCAAATAACCATTCTCCACCAAGTTTCAGCTCAATCCATTCATTATTTTGATCCTAGCTTCAACATTCATTTTTTTGTCCAGTGTGGTACTTTGCAAAGCAAGTACCACCTAGGCTCCTCCTTTTGAGCTGAAAATTTGTGAAGACAGTCTTATTACTAGGTGATCGTCCTCAGCCAAAACACACGCCAATTGGCCATGTGCATTTCTCGTACTGCTAATCAAACACTTGGCTACTAATTTATATTTGAGCATAGTTCGGTCTCCTCGTGAGAAACTTCTGGTGTAATTTTATTCCTAGCACCTACCTGGGGAGTTCCCAACCCACTAGACATGCCTAGGCCACCAAGAACGCATGTTAACGCCACAGTCACGCGGTGACCACGCGACGGGCATGTGACTTTACGTGCTTTAGAGTTGGGGCCCTCGGCTACTGTCCAAACCTCAACGTATCGCCACCAAACCATGTATTTATGATTAAATAGATACTTATGTAACTATAAATGATTTTTGGAAAAAATAAAGAGCAAACTATAAGGCGGCTGCAGTTCAAATTTGACCCAATTCCTACTAAATCAGCAGGAATTTGTCTTTCACACCAGAGGTGGATCAAGGCTTCTGACACCGAACCATTTTGTCAATTGTGCATTAAATATGGCCTAGTATTTTAGAAAATTTATTTGGTCCAATTTTGCAACAAATATATGGTAGCTCCTTCACAAAAAGAGCTCAATTCGGGCACTCGGAAAATGGAAAATGAATTTTCCGTGCAAAGAAAATGAAAACTCCCTTAGGCAACATTGTTTGGAATTCCAAGATGCACCCTTGTGCACAATATGAGATCATTTGAACAAACTATGCCATGAATGTGGCCATAAGATTGATCATTTGGCTTGAAAACCCTGAATCTTCACACATGATAGCTCATTTCTGAGAACACTTTTTAAAAATAATTGTCGTATTACAGGTTTATTATTTTTCTTGGAAACTTGGTCACATATAATGACACAATGCGAAGGTTTTCCAATTTTTTGAATTTTTTATGCCTGTTTCAAAATGCGATCAAAACGGCGGGTTTGACCGTTCCTAGGTAGTGATTGAATCTTGGAAAACTTTTGATGTTTCTCTGATTAAATAGATACTTATGTAACTATAAATGATTTTTGGAAAAATTAAAGAGCAAACTATAAGGCAGCTGAAGTTCAAATTTGACCCGCTTCCTACTGAATCGGCGGGAATTTGTCTTTTTCACCAGAGGTGGATCAAGGCTTTTGACACCCAACCATTTTGTCAATTGTGCATTAAATATAGCCTAGTATTTTAGAAAATTGATTTGGTCCGATTTTGCAACAAATATATGGTAGGTCCTTCACAAAAAGAACTCAATTCGGGCACTCGAAAAATGGAAAATGAATTTTCCATCCAAAGAAAATGAAAACTTCATTAGGGAACATTGTTTGCCATTCCAAGATGCACCCTTGTGGATGATATGATATCATTTTAACAAACTATGTCATGAATATGGCCATAAGATTGATCATTTGGCTTGAATGACATGAATCTTCACACATGATAGCTCATTTTTGGGAACACTTTTTTAAAATAATTTCCGTATTACAAGTTTATTATTTTTCCTGGAAACTTGGTCACATATAATGACACAATGCGAAGGCTTTCCAATATTTTGATTTTTCTTTTGAATTTTTTATGCCCGTTTCGAAATGCGATCAAAACGGCGGGTTTGACCGTTCCTAGCTAGTGGTTGAATCTTGGAAAAAATTTGATGTTTCTCTGATTAAATAGATACATATGTACCTAGAAATGATTTTTGGAAAAAATAAAGAGCAAACTATGAGGCAGCTGCAGTTTAAATTTGACCCGCTTCCTACTCAATCGGCGGGAATATTTCTTTTTCACCAGAGGTGGATCAAGGCTTTTGAGACCCAACAATCTGGTCAATTGTGAATCGAATATGGCCTAGTTTTTTTAGAAAATTGATTTGGTCCAATTTTGCAACAAATATATGGCAGGTCCTTCACAACAAGAACTCAATTCAGGCACTGGGAAAATGGAAAATGAATTTTCCGTGCAAAGAAAATGAAAACTCCCTTAGGCAACATTGTTTGGAATTCCAAGATGCACCCTTGTGCGCAATATGAGATCATTTGAACAAACTATGCCATGAATGTGGCCATAAGATTGATCATTTGGCTTGAAAACCCTGAATCTTCACACATGATAGCTCATTTCTGAGAACACTTTTTAAAAATAATTGTTGTATGACAAGTTTATTATTTTTCCTGGAAACTTGGTCACATATAATGACACAATGCGAAGGTTTTCGATTTTTTTTATGAATTTTGTATGCCCGTTTTGAAATGCGAACAAAACGGCGGGTTTGACCGTTCCTAGCTAGTGGTTGAATCTTGGAAAACTTTTGATGTTTCTCTGATTAAATAGATATGTGTTTACCTAGAAATGATTTTGGGAAAAAATAAAGAGCAAACTAGGAGGCAGTTGAACTTCAAATTTCACCCGCTTCCTACTGAATCGGCGGGAATTTGTCTTTTTCACCAGAGGTGGATCAAGGCTTTTGACACCCAACCATTTGGTCAATTGTGAATTAAATATGGCCTAGTATTTTAGAAAATTGATTTGGTCCAATTTTGCAACAAATATATGGTAGGTCCTTCACAACAAAACTCATTTTAGGCACTCGGAAAATGATTGTCTTAAAAAACACTCATTTCGAATAATACATTTTTAAGATATTTGTATTATTCAAAGTTTGTTATTTTTACTGAAACGTAGGTCACACTTGGTGCCACAATGCTAAGGTTTTTCTTTTCTATTTATTTTTATAAATTTCCTAGGCCGTAAAAAGGCTGACATGATTTAGCATCTTATTTTTAATCGATCACGACCAATTTAAATGGTCATAACATCATCAAAGAGATACTGCGTTCTGATTGGTCCAAAAACATATCACGCGGATCATGGATTAAGCACCGTCGGATGCTCCGGATCAAACGGTAGAGCCCTCGTCACTGTCATTCCCCTCCCGAATCACCACGTGCCCCTCACATCCCTCTCACCCTCGTCCACCCATGAAACCCTAGCTCATCTCTCGTACACCGTCGCCGCTCCCTTCTCCCCCCGCCGCCGCTACCTTATCCCCACTATCGCCGCTCCCTTTTCCCCACCGCCGGTCCTTCACCCACGCGCTCCCCAAAACAGACTCCGCCCACCTCGTGCTCCCCAGATCCATCTCGAGCCGCCTTCTCGCGCTCCCTAGATCCGTCTCGATCCGCCTCCCCTTCAATTTGAGACGCCTCCACCCACCTCCTACCTCCTCCCTCTCACTCCTTCGCCTGCCCGCACGCGCTCGACCATCCTCTCCCCCACGACGAGCGCCGCACCAAGGAGCGGGGAGGGCAGCCAGGCGGCCAGAATGCCCGCGCAGAAGTGCCCGCACCCGTCGCTCAACGCAGACGACGGCCACGTCCAGGAGGAGGTTGCCACTGTCGTCGGGGTCGCCGGCTCTGGCACGGCTCTGTTGAGCTGGCCAAGGACGGTGCTGGTGAGAGCGCTGCTTTTGCTTGTTGCGTAGGCGTTAGGCATATGATTTAGGATCTGTTTCATCTCCTCTTCCTTCATCATGAGCTGATCCAGTTTCTGGCCTTGTTTCTCGTGGTTTTGCAGCGTGGATCCATTCACCGAGAAGAAGTGGTATGAAAAATTAATCCAGTACTGTTGAATCAAGAAGAAGTGGCCTTACTGTTATGTTTATTTGTCCTATGAATTTGGATGCTTGGTACTCCATTTTACTACTGCTCTGTTCCGTGATCTCCCACTAATCTTCTTCGTGATTTTGGAGCCCGGTCATTTGGCGCAATCCTATGTGTGTGTGGAAACCTAATGCTGATCTTTATAAGATTTTCAGCAGATGTTGATCTCTTCTCTGTAGTTGCCTACCTACCTAGCTCGATCTACATTCACGTGTTTTCATGCATTGCATGAGATTTTTTCTTAATGGTTATGCATGTTTAGCTAGTTCTTGCAGCGAGGCATATTAGCGATGCCAGTTTAGCTCGACGTCCATGGCAGGAGCTCGGTGCTTGCTCAACATCCATGGTGTCCACGCGTACGCATGCATGATTTACCAACTGCTGCTCTCAGGCACAACTGGATTTCTGCTGTGCTTCCCCACCATTTCAAACTAGCCTCGCCTCTTTGTTGGCTGACGGTGTGGACTATCTGCATGCATGTACATGCATCTTCTGAAATAGAGTGATTGGTTTGAATTCAAGTGCAGAATAGAGGAAAATGGGTGCTAGTTGTACATATTAATTGCCTCCGTTCAGTGTCGATTTCTTTAGTGTACTGCTGCTAGTGTCAATTGATGCATTGGTTTGAGTTTGATTTAGTTAGGCAGGTTTAGTAATTCATTTTTAGATTAATTTGACATGGGTTTGATGAACTATGTAATACTCCCTCTGTCTCAAAATATAAAACGTCTTTTGGTCTAGCGACTGATGCTTTTAATTTTTCTCAGTTTTTATGCTTCAGATCGCTTCCTCCATGACACCCCGATCCAGGTGGCGGCAGCAGATATGGCATCGACAATCGAGTGTGCCTAACTCTGCATCTATAACCGGCATGTCTTCTTTGGAAGGTCAGCTGCTTTCTCCCCACATTGAAATCTCGACCCCTTTCTTGTTGATGGACTCGTTGACTGATTTGTATGTGCATCGATGCAGGGTGCAGGTGCTCTACTACGCGCTACTCCAGGAAGGTCACCTGGCCAGATGTTCTTCTTGTTTTTGAACCACTACCACTTTTTTAGCTATTGCCACTTGTTTTTGTTGGTAATTTGAGCACTTGTTAGTTTAGTCGGGTAGGGGATTAGAGTGAAATGATCCTGTAGGAGGTCCTGGACGATGATGTGCAAACAATTATTTTCTCTAGCATTAGTATGTCAAATTTGTCTAAGTTAGTACATGAGGATTCTGCTAGCTGACATACTAATGTTGGTCAATGAGTGATGCTTCATAGCGGACAACTACTGGTTTTAATATGCAAACAACAACAGTGCCAAAGATGCTATGTAATAATTAATGTGTACTTGTTGAAAGTTCTTGCTTATATTAGTGTCTCTTATTTCTTTTGTAATTAATGTCTCTCATTTTTGTTCTAGTTAATGTGTAACTGAGAATGGACATACTTCTCTCTTTTTAGACTGCTAGATTGCACAAGTTGAACGATCTTCTCTAGTTTAAATAAGTTGGGATCCATCAATATAATAGGACTTTGTTTGCATTTCACCTAGCTTGTAACCAATATCCTTATTGCTAATTTACCTCAAGTTTATTTAACATTGTTGAAATGAGTGCTATAAAGTTTCATGTCTAAGCTCAATTTTTATCCTAAGTCCTGAAGTAATTATTTTGGTTACATCATAGTTTGCTGAGAACATTAACTTGAACATTGTATGTATGCCCTGATGCATGTACACACACGGTTCAGCAAATATCGAGCTGCAGCGAAACAACCTGGAGCTAGAGAACATCAAGGATAAGATCAAGGAAGTTCTTTCCTTGTTGGCAACATTGTGAGGTTCGTGCATCATTAGGATTGCTTGAGTGATCTCAGTACTATCATTGTGATGTTCCTAACCTCCCTATTTTCGCTATCCATATCATGACCAAGCATGACAAGAAGGGAGGCTCGTCAACCACCTCCCAGCACACCTATCATGACCGATGATGAGATGCTAAAGGTGCACTTCTTGTTTGTACATTTCGTGCTTGGTTGGTGTCATGGAGATATGCACGTGCCATGTGTTGTACGACCTCTCTGTTTTTGTTTCTTGTCATATGTACTTATCTGTTGTCTTGTCCCTGATGTAATACCCACATGTACTATCATATTGGTGGTTGGCTAACGGATTGCATTGCAAATATACTGTTCTTCATTGCCTAATGCTTTTGGTTGCCGATAACAGGACCTATAGTTAGTAAACCTACAATTAGCAAGTTATGTTTATGGTCTATCATGTTGAAATACAAAAATGTTTCGTGTCACATGCTTAAAAGACTTTGAACTATATACCTAGTTCGGCTGTAGAGAAAAATGCAACTGGTTCTTTAACACACTGAACTATTCAGCCTACCTACTCAAACAACCATCAGTATCCAACAAACATCTATGGAAATAATTTTTGCCATCAATCCTTTGTTTTAAACAAGTATTAATATTTTGGCAGGACAAAAAGTTGCAAATTCCGATGATGGTTTATGTTCCTTCTTTTAGGTTACGATAGATGATGCTGGAGAGATGCCCTTACCAAACTGGAAGGGCTGCAACCAAATCTAATCGGCAGCATAGCAGTTATCTCTAAATATCTAAGCTAGTGATCATATTTTCAATGATTTTTTCTGTTTGGCCTTCCTATAGGTCTATAATGTGATGAAGATGTGATGTTGTTTTGTTATTGCCAAGGTTATTTGAACATGGCTGTCGTTTGTTATAGATGACAATCTTTTAGTTGCTGCTTCTTATGTCTATAATGTGATGAAGATGTAATTGCAACAAATGTTGTATGATGGAACAAACGTTGCTCTGACAACAAACTTGAAAAAAAAACTCAATTGTTTCTCTGTCGTCTAGTTCTTTTGCATTAGTAGGCTGAAAATATTGATGTGCTGGAAGAGGCCTTGGCCCGAACAATGTTGGACAAATTAATTCCTGGGTTGCAAAAAGGCCTTGCCCCAGATGGTATTAGGTTGAAAGAATGACTGGAAAAAGGCTGAGCCCGGATAGAAAAGACCCAGCCATATAGCAAAAAAATCAGTCCAAAAAACATAAAAGGCCAAATTACTAGGCTTGGCCCATCTAAAGCACCAAATTGGACCGGGCTGAATCTTATCAACGACCTTTTCAGTTGGTCCCAATTTTGCCACGTCGGATCCGACGTGGCCTGGGCAGACAGCCAGTGACCAAAACAGAAGGTCATAGAATCCATGACCTTTTGTTTTGGTCGTTACCTTCCACGACCTTCTCATAGAGAAGGTCGTTAATTTCAGTTTACGACCGCCAGCTTTTGACCATCTATTTTTGGTCACAAAAAGGTCGCAAGTGAAAAACAATGACCTTTCAGTGACCAATAGTGATGGTCGCAAGTTGATGTATTTCCTGTAGTGATGTGACAGTTCTAAATTGGACGAATTAAGTTGCAGGGTAGGCATAAAGACTAGTATTATGGCTTAATTCCCATGTACATGGTGGAACTCGGATCATTACGTTGACCCCGAATGAACTTGGGTTTTCTAATGATTTTACGCTTCTTTGTTACATCGGTGCGTGATCCCTTGGCTGGCAACTCAGCAAATTCATCGTACTCGTCCTCATCGGCAACATCCTCGACACCTAGTACCTTCCTCTTCCCATGCATCACTACATGGCAGTTCTTACGCAAGGGATCTTCCGCATAGAAAATCTGAGTAGCATCGCTGGCCAGATTGAAGGGGTCAGCGTGATATGCCATCGTTGTCATGTTAACACATGTCTTCCTGTAATCATCAACCTTTACATGACCAAGAGGAATCCATGCGCACCTGAATAATGCCACCTTAACTTTCATATTGTTAAGCTCCCAAATCTCTTTGATGGTTCCATAGTATACCCTTTTATCAGCTTCATCTACAATAATGCATTCTATTCGAACAGAGTTGTTCTGATATGAGGTCTTCTCATCATGTTCCTTAGTGTAGAAGGTGTATCCATTGATGTCATATGCTTGGTACGTCAACACCATAGGTGATGGCTTTTGTGCCAACCACGTAGCAATGTCATCGATGGATCCTTGTGCCAAACGATTCTTCAGCCATTCAGAGTAGTTCTTAGTGTGCTCCTTCATCTCCACATCTGATAAAGGCACCATTGGTAAGAAGCTTTGGCGTATCTCCGCCAAGTGTTCTTCGGCATAAGCGCTAAGAACTGGGATGTTAAGCAGTATCGTCAAATGGGCTTTCTCTACCAATTCTCCGGGTGCAACCATTTGTGTGCCAGCAAGGACTGGCTTAACTTCCAGCCTTCCCTTGTGGCGAGAGAGGGGAAAACCTATAGGTCTTTGTTTCATGTATCCGGTGCAAAACACAACCACCTCCTCAGCGGTATAACCTTGTAGGATTCTTGCCTATGGATGGTTTCGGTTCCGACAAAAGCGCTTCAGTATTCCCATGAACCGCTCGAAGGGATACATGTTGCGAAGGAACACAGGACCACAATACTTTATCTCGTCGACAAGGTGCACAGTGAGATGGACCATTACATCAAAGAATGATGGTGGGAAAAACATCTCTAGGTTGGACAATATTCTTGCAATATTGCATATGATCCAACTCTTCAGGATCTACAACTTCTTGCCATAGTTGGTTGAAGAAATCACAGAGCTCAATGAGTGTGTTTCTTATATCTTTGTCCATCAGATTCCTGATGGCCACCGGGAGGATTTGTGTCAACATTACATGGCAATCATGTGACTTCATGTGTCTCAACTTCATTTTACCTGAGCTCACATCCATGAGACTTCTGATGTTTGCGGAGTAGGAAGAGGGTGTTTTAACTGACAACAAATAGGTGAAAAAATGTGTTGCTTCTTTTGTACTGAAATTGTAACTCTGGCGAGCTTTGATGAATTTTTCATCATCTTCTGCTTCACTCTTGCATTTTGATTAATCACCAAGCATATCTAGCTGTGAGCCGTCACCATCCTTTTTTTACCTTTAATCTTGAGCAGAGTACCAAGGTTGCTTTCACATACGTTCTTCTCTACGTGCATGACATCGATGCAGTGACGTATACGTAGAATCCCCCAGTAAGGTAATTTCCAAAACACCGATTTCTTCTTAAACACTTAACCCTTGGGTGTTTGTTTCACTGTCAAAGCGTGCTTCTTGCCAAGCACACCATTAATTTGTTTAGCCATGTTGTGGACCACCTCCCTATCATAGGGTCTTCAGCCCACAGCTACCTCTACCGTACCAACAGATTCAGCTTTCATCTTTTGGTATGGGTGATTTCTCTGTAAGAACCTACGATGACGCAACTACACGGTTTTGCTCGAGTTGGGAAGAAATCTGCTAGCTGTCCTATCCATGCATGTGACGCACCCTACATGTCCCTTTCTTTTGTGCCCTGATGTGTTACCTAATGCCGACATAACTTGAATGGTGTGCACCAGCATCGCATGTAGATTGAAAATCTCCTTTCTGTAAGCATCATAACATTTTACAGCAGGCGCATCTATCCACACTATTAGCAGTTCTTCTACCAGTAGCTGAAATTAAATGTCGATGTCATTTCCAGGTTGCTTCGGGCCTTGGATAATCATTGACATCATAATGTATTTTTTCTTCATACACAACCAAGGAGCTAGGTTATATATGCACAGAAGCACCGGCCATGTGCGTTGATTAGTGCTCATATCGGCAAAAGGATTCATCCCGTTAGTACACTCCCCGAGCCTTATACTTCTAGGATCCTTGGCAAAGTCTTAAAACTTGTTGTCGATTAATTCCCACTAAGCCCCATCTTTGGGTTGCTTCATATACTTATCCGCATTTCGCTCATCATGATGCCACCGCAACCTCTTTGCCTCTCTAGGGTTTGCAAACAAACGCCTCAACCTTGGAACTAAAGGCAAGTACCAAACAACCTTGAATGGGATTCCTGTCTTCATCTCACTGTCCAATTTGTACTTGTCCTTTGCTCTCCTAAGCTTGTTGTGTATGCTTGCATGTGGGACATGCACGCAAATCTTTCTACTCACCACGGTACAGTACACAATCATTCACACAAGCGTGTATCTTCTGTACTTCAAGTTCCAATGGGCAAACAATTTTCTTTGCTTCATTCATGCTTCCGGGGAGCACATTATCTTCCTGAAGAATTTCTTTGAAAAAAAGTAACATCTCTATGAAGCCCTTGTTTGATAGACCGTTTGCTGCTTTAAATCTGAGAAGCGTCAGGGTGGCACTCAACTTGGAATATTTCTTTTTGCAACCTGGATACAATTCTTTCTTGGAGTCCGCATCTATGGTTGGCAGATCCTTGTACCCAATCATATCCTTTTTGGGCCCTTGAAATATGCAATCATAGCAGAAAAATCTGGCATATCAAGATCGTCGTCATCTGCGTCGACGTCTTGGTTTTCTAGTGGGCGTTTCGGCTTTCCGGTGTTCCATTGGTAGGTTGACGCCTCTGCCCTGATGTTAGATTCAGCATACATGTGACACTGGTCAGGGTTTGGCATCTTGCAACCCTGGGTATATTCATCCATGACCTCCTCTTCACCGTTTCTGGTCCAACGTGTATATCCATCCACGAATCCCCGAGAGACTAAGTGCCACTGGACATCTGTAACTTCACGTGACTCCGTATTGGCACAATCAGTACATGGACACATGATGTAATCCGCATCACCAATTCTCCTCTTTGTACTTTCAGCCAAATTCATGAACTCTATCACGCCACTGATAAAATCTGCGGTTCTCTGATTCTTCATCCATTGAGATCGTTCCATCTGCACCACACGAATGGTAACTAAAAACAAAACAACAACATTAATACATAGATTAACTACTGCCCAAGGATGCGTGCATAAATCACAAAGTTCTATTTTCATAATTACTAAGGGCGCTCCATATGGTTATCCAGACGTGCAATGACAAAAATTAATGGCCAGTCAATTTACACGCAGAGTACTAGTACATCACTACCCTTAGGAATTGAATACATTAATTAAGCCACTCACAAAAAGAATACCTTAATTAATTAGCCATGCGGCGACCTCCACCCAGCAGACAGAGAAGCGCGATGCGGCGGCACGCCGAGATAGCAGGGTCGAGGAGCAAAGCTTAGTGCGGCTGCCGCCTGAAGTTCGACCTCCACTATCCCGCCATCGACTGCGATGGATGTGCTTGAATCACGCCGCCGCCGACCTCGATGGTTGAGCTCCTCCTATCTCCCGCCGTAGACTGAGGATTGACCTCCTATGACGCCGCCACCACCCACCGATCGAGGATTGACCTCTTCTCTGGTAGCCCCTGCCTAGGCCGCCGCCATCTCTAAATGCAGAGCGGCTGTTTTATTTTTTGACAGATATCCGCAGAGCGGCAGTTTACACGGTATCACTGTAACTCAATTATATGTACATGGTAGTACATCATATACAGTTATGTAATGGCAACCGTGTCTCACCTATGTTGTCTTCTCACACTGTTTGGTGCGGAAATCGTGTGTGATGTTGTAATACCTAACAAAAATGACATGTATAAACAATGTGCCGTATACAACATATAGTGCCATAAGTAGTTCCCGACCGTTAGCTTATCCCCACAGTTTCCCCATTTCCTCCAAATCCCTAGATAGCCTCCAAATTCCCTTGCGTGGCGTTGACATTGGGGGAATGCGGACAAGTGGTGTTGATGGTTTCGGTGTGGCTGCTCCTGCTCGTATCGCCGCCGAGCACTTGCCTAAGGTCATTAGAAGGCAGGTGTACTACGGATCTGAATCGTCCTATCAGGTTCCAATCTATCCCGATGTTTTCTAGCATGTCCAAAGTATCTCCTTGTTGAATCCATCTTGAATGACCCCCCCCCCCCCACCACCACCACCACCACCAGGAAAGCGATCTGCCGCCAAATCCAGAGCATGACTCTAGACTCCCACAACATGAGTTCGACTCCGAGTTTTGCGCCACCAATAAGTACCAAAAGCTGAGTTGTGTGCACGGGCACACTCCCGCTCGATGTGTATGCACGAAGGGATTCGACATTGGCAGGCAGTTTCTCAGTTGCCCCTTAGAGGTTAGTGCTAAGTTCATCATTTTACTTGAGTTAATGCCACCGCTCATCCTAAATAATATTTAATATTGGCAGGGATATGAGGCTTGTGCCTTTGTTAACTGGCTGGATGAAGAATGGCATGGCAGGGCTCGGAGTGTTATCACCAAGATCACGGAAGATAACATAAAGCTGAAGAAGAAACTGGCTGGTCTGGAATGTACAATCAGTACGATGCAGCAAGAAAGAATCAATCACAGGCAACAGATGAAAGCAAGAGAAAAGAAGGAACTAGCATGTGTAGTTGTGGTTGTTGCATTAGCCAGGTTCTATGCGCTATTTGCAATGATGATTAGGTTTTTTTGATAGTATTGCTATAGCACATCTAGATGTGCTCTAAGTAATGCACATCTAGGTCCTATGCCATTGATGTTACGCGAAGATTCGTGCAGATATTTTCCTTTGTCTTTTTTTCTTTTCCTTTGTAGTTTGATTATTACTGGCTTCATCAATAAGAAGAGCTCAGTGTATTGCTTGCCAACTGTCCTACTCCGTTCGTACCGGTACCGGTGCATAATCCCAAAACTTGTTCCTTGTTTTTGTACTGAAAAAAGAAATCAACAAGTAGGAGTCCTGCGCAACCCCAGGAATTTGGAGCGACTGGGTACAAATAATTGCGGTTAATTATATCAGCGGTTAGATAATACGTCAACCCCCGCTAAAATTGGCATTTCCTCTTCTCTGCATACCTCGCTTAAGTGTCCACCATCTTCATCGACCCCGGCAGGCCGCGCTACACACTTGCACACACTCTGCAATCTCACTTTCTCACGGTTTTTATACGACCGCAGCCATGCCGAGCGATAGCAAGGACGACAGTTCGTCCAGCAGTCTGGCGCCCGATAATAGGTCAACATCAGAATAATCCCGCTCGTCTTCCATGAGTCCGACGTCGATCCCAGACCTCGATTATATCTGGATCATGGAAGGGACGCCACCTCCGGAGTCATCAGACATCAACCAGACGGACGAGGAGCCATCGGAGGACGAAGAAGAGGACAACAATGATGAGGAGGAGGAATGGTCAAACGAGGAGGAGGACAATGACGATGACGATGGCGTCAGCGATCAAAAGCCAACGGTCAGGGGCAAAAAGCGTCATCACCAAGATGACGTCACGGGGCCATCCAACAACAAGAAGAAGAAGGACTAAATTAAGCAGACTATATATATATATATATCTATTTCCGTTTGCTCATGTTAATTTGTTATCTCTGTTTATCGTGTCAATCTCATCGCAGACGGTTAGTAATACATATTCAACAGAGAACTTCTACATTATCGCCCACGGGTTGGTTTGTTGAACCGTGTGCCCTCACGGGCACATAATTCACAAAAAAGACCGTATGGGTTGTCTATAATGATTGCACACAATTCTGATTACCAATCTGTTTGCCGGGTATCACACCCATCTTGTTACGCTGAATCGTTTGTGTTCACCTCGATCATCGCAAATGGTTCATTAGAGCGAGAAGTATGCCATATATCGCACACACCTTGATCTGGCTGCCCGTTTCTGTTGTTCTGTCTCATCGCAAATAGTTTGTATGGATCAACCGTATGGCCCGCATCATACACGCAACTAAAATCTGAAGCGTGTTTGATGTATCATTAATCGCAAATGTTTTGCATCTTTTTTTATGGTTTTTTACATCATCGTTTGCGATTAATGCATCACACACAGTTTCGTCAAAGGGTCTCTGATCATAGTGTCGCTTTAGCAGCATCCTGCAGTAGTGTTACAAGCCAGGGGCCTCAAGGGCTCGAATACAAATGCTCGATCATAAATGAGTCAGCGGAAGCAGCAATATCTATGTACAGACATTAAGTTCAACAAGGTGCCATAAGATGGCTAGCACAAACATGGATACAGATCGAAGAGGCGCAGGCCTCCTGCCTGGGTCCTCCTAAACTACTCCTGGTCATCGGCGGTCTGCACGTAGTAGTAGGCTCCGTCGGTGTAGTGGTAGTCATCGTCGGTGGCGTCTGGCTCCTGGGATCCTCCATCTAATCACAGCAATCGGGTATAGAAGGGGAAAAGAGGTAGCAAAGCTATTGTTAGTACTCATACGAAGTACTCACAAGACTTAGATCAGATCTATGCTACATATGCATCGGTATCAATGAAAGGGGTAGTAACTGTGGACTAAACTGCAGAATGCCGGAATAAGAAGGGGAGAAGCTAGTCCTATCGAAAACTATGCTTCTGGCAGCCTCCATCTTGAAGCAGTAGAAGAGAGTAACAAGTATAGTAACAAGTGACATCGCATAGGATAATCCTACCCGGCGATCCTCTCCTCGTTGCCCTGTGGAAGAGCGATCACCGGGTTATATCTAGAACTTGTAAGGGGTGTGTTTTATTAAGTATCTAGTTTTAGTTGTAAGAGGTCGAAGTACAACTCCAAGTTGTCCTGTTACCATGGACGCGGCTATTCGAATAGATCAATCTTCCCTACAGGGGTGCACCACATTACCCAACACACTCGATCACTCTGGCCGCACACACTTTCCTGGGTCATGCCTGATGACCCACAAGTATAGGGGATCAATCATTGTCCTTTCAATAAGTAAGAGTGTCAAACCCAACGAGGAGCAGAAGGAAATGACAAGTGGTTTTCAGCAAGGTAATTTCTGCAAGCACTGAAATTATCGGTAACAGGTAGTTTGATAGCAAGATAATTTGTAACGAGCAAGTGACGGTAACGGTAAATAAAGTGCAGCAAGGTAGCCCAATCCTTTTGTGGTAAAGGATAGGCCAAAGCGGTCTCTTATAATAAGCAAAGTGTTCTTGAGGACACACGTGAATTTCATCTAGTTCATTTCATCATGTTGGTTTGATTCGCGTTCGCTACTTTAATAATTGATATGTGGGTGGACCGGTACTTGGGTGCTATTCTTACTTGAACAAACCTCCCACTTATGATTAACCCCCTCGCAAGCATTCACAACTACGAGAAAAGTCTTGATATAACATCTAACCATAGCATTAAACATATGGATCCAAATCGGTCCCTTACAGAAGAGCGCAAAAACTAGGGTTAAGCTTCTGTCACTCTAGCAACCCATCATCTAATAACTACTCCACAATGCATTCCCTTAGGCCCAAAGATGGTGATGTGTGATGACCCACAAGTGTAGGGGATCTATCATAGCCTTTTCGATAAGAGTGTCAAACCCAACGAGGAGCAGATGGAAATGATAAGCAGTTTTCAGTAAGGTATTCTCTGCAAGCACTGAAATTATCGGTAACAGATAGTTTTGTGATAAGGTAATTTGTAACAAGTAGCAAGTAATAAAACTAAATAAGGTGCAGCAAGATGGCCCAATCCTTTTTGTAGCAAAGGACAAGCCTGGAAAAACTCTTATATGAAGGAAAGCACTCCCGAGGAAACATGGGAGTTATCATCAAGCTAGTTTTCATCACGTTCATATGATTTGCGTTTGGTACTTTGATAATTTGATATGTGGGTGGACCGGTGCTTGGGTACCATCCTTACTTGGACAAGCATCCCACTTATGATTAACCCCTATTGCAAGCATCCGCAACTACAACAGAAGTATTAAGGTAAACCTAACCATAGCTTGAAACATATGGATCCAAATCAGCCCCTTACGAAGCAACGCATAAACTAGGGTTTAAGCTTCTGTCACTCTAGCAACCCATCATCTACTTATTACGTACCAATGCCTCCCTATAGGCCCAAACAATGGTGAAGTGTCATGCAGTCGACGTTCACATGACACCACTAGAGGGATGACAACATACATCTCATCAAAATATCGAACGAATACCAAATTCACATGACTACGTATAGCAAGACTTCTCCCATGTCCTCAGAAACAAACGTAACTACTCACAAAGCATATTCATGTTCAAAATCAGAGGGGTATTAATATGCATAATGGATTTGAACATATGATCTTCCACCAAGTAAACCAACTAGCATCAACTACAAGGAGTAATCAACACTACTAGCAACCCACAGGTACCAATCTGAAGTTTGGATACAAAGATTGGATACAAGAGATGAACTAGGGTTTGAGATGAGATGGTGTTGGTGAAGATGTTGATGGAGATTGACCCCCTCCCAATGAGAGGATCGTTGGTGATGACGATGCTGATGATTTCCCCCTCCCGGAGGGAAGTTTCCCTGGCAGAACAGCTCTGCTGGAGCCCTAGATTGGTTCTGCCAAGGTTCCGGCTTGTGGCGGCGGAGTTTCTTCCCAAAATCTTGCTTATTATTTTCTCCTCGACGAAAGACTCAATATAGCCAAAGATGGGCATCGGAGGGCCACCAGGGGGCCCATGAGGCAGGGGCGCGCGCCCAGGGGGTAGGGCCCCCCCACCCTCGTGGCCAGGGTGTGGGCCCCCTTTGGTATTTTATTTGCTCAATAAATTTTATTATTTCCAAAAATGACTTCCCTAAAGTTCAGGACTTTTGGAGCTATGCAGAATAGGTCTCTAATATTTGCTCCTTTTCTAGCCCAGAATTCCAGCTGTCGGCATTCTCCCTCTTCACGTAAACCTTGTAAAATAAGAGAGAATAGGCATAAGTATTAAGGCATAATGTATAATAACAGCCCATAATGCAATAAATATTGATATAAAAGCATGATGCAAAATGGACGTATCAACTCCCCCAAGCTTAGACCTTGCTTGTCCTCAAGCGAAAGCCGAAATCGAAAAATATGTCCACATGTTTAGAAATAGAGGTGTCGATAAAATAAAATACGGACATGAGGGCATCATGATCATTCTTAGAACAGCAACACACACACACACACACACACACACATATATATATATATAGGGTCGCGCTATTCATCACCCTGGGTGAGGAATAGTTATTCTTCACCCCCTCTTTATTTTGACTTCAATGCACCGTATTTTTATGTTTCGTAAATTTTGTCTTATTTCATACATAAAAACATAACGTAAGAAATGTGTACTTGCCGTAAAAAATATTTTATGTTACATAAAATTGCGAATGTAAAAACATAATGTAAAACATACATAAAATGTGATTTTTCTGGTCTTATAACCTATATTTTTTCTTTTTTATATCAAATTTTACATATTGAATCAATATGCATGTAATTATTTATATTCTAAACGTAATTTATTTAGGAAGCGATTGTAAGATTACCTCGGGTGAAGAATAACTTATTCTGCACCCTGGGTGAAGAATAGTAACACTATATATATATATAAACACTATTCTGATCATGGGATCAGAATAATATTCTGATCACAACATGAACTTCTCGAGTAACGCGCCTGACCTTCCCCGAGTACTAGGTTGAACTTCAGCTAAAATGTGTCCAAATGGGGCTTGCGATATACCGTTGGATAGCTATGGACACCAGTATCATGACCCAAGTTAAATTTTTGGCAAAATGTAAGCGGTTTAAGAGCAGTTTTGCAAACCATTTTTTTCTTCATATAAAAAACGTGAATCGTATTTTCGATCGCATTTTTAAACCGTTTATCGGAATGAGGCAAATAATATGGAGTTGAAAAGCTGCTGCAAAACCGCTCCTTCCACATGTTGAAAGTTTTCTCTAATTCCCTACGGTTAAAGAGTAATTTGGAAAATCGTAAAATTTCGCAAACCGAACACCCGAGTTTGTATTTTCGACGCCATTTCTAAACGGCTAATCCAATTGAGGCAAATAATATTGTCGGATTTCGGGTTCCGGCAGACCCTTGAGGTTCGAACACTGGGGTGCGCGCGGAGTTTTCGCCTCCTACCTAACTGCACTCCTCCGCCTTGCTAGGATCTAAACTAAGGAAAGGACAATACAAGAGACACAGGGTTTATACTAGTTCGGGCCACCGTTGTGGTGTAATACCCTACTCCAGTGTGTGGTGTGGTGGATTGCCTCTTAGGCTGATGATGATGAACAATACAAGGAAGAACAGCCTCGCGAGGGTCTGTTCTTAGCTGGGGCGCTGAACTGCTGGGAGGAGCTCAGTCACCCTTCTCTCTCTCTACCTGGTCCCTCTCTTCCTCTCTTTCTCTCTTCTTCTCTTCCTCTCTTCCTCTCTTCTGTGGGTGGCTGGTCCTATTTATAGAGGCCCTGGTCCTCTTCCCAAATATCGAGCGGGAAGGGAGACAACAATGGCGGGCTAATTTGAAAGGGGACAACTAGTACTAGCTATCCTGACAAAAGTAGTCTTCGCCTGCGCAAAGCTCTGGTGATGACGCCGTCTTGGGCTCCACGGTGACCTCCGTCTCGTAGTCCTCCTGGTCTTGGTCTCGTTGCACCGAAATGGCAACCTTTGCCTGATGCCTCGGTACTCCGCGGCTGCGCTTGCCCCCTTTGCACCAAAGAGGAAAGGAGGACACTGCACGGGCTGGCACCCGCCTGGCGCCCTTGGTCGTCATGGCTTGCGTCATGGGCACCTCATGAGGTACCCCGCCTTGGTCTCTCCGCCTCCTCGTGAGCCAGCCTGACGAGGCCGTGCCTGAGGAGGCTCCGTGTCGTCCGCCCCGCGAGGCTTGGCCCCTCGCGAGGGTCTTGGGTTTGTGTTGGTGAAGATGGGCCGTGCTGGGCCCCCCTTTGAGCCACGCCGCAGGCCGCAGGCAAGCAAGTCTGGGGACCCCCGTTCCCAGAACACCGACAGTAGCCCCCGGGCCCAAGGCGCGCCCGGACTTGGCCGTGCAGGGAGGCGGAAGGGCAAGAGCGAAGCACCGCGGGCCCTAACAGCCTGCGGCCTTGGGCGCCGCGTGGTGGTTGATTGGACGTGGGCGCCTTAGCAACCACGTGAGTTGATAAAGGAGCGGCATCCACCTAGGCTTTGCTTCTTGCTTTCCCAGGTTGCTGCTCAGATCCCCTTTCTTGCGCCTCTCCTTCCTTCCCCCAAAATTTCCAGATCCACTCCGACCGTGTGACCTAGGAAGCCATGGCGCCTCGTCAGCCCCCGGCCGTAGCTTGGTACTCGTCTGCCCTGGACCCGCCGAACGTGTCGGAGGCGAGCCTTGGCCGGTTGCGCCGGATGGCGACTGTGCGGGGCATCAACCGGGAGAAGGTGTTTAAAGCTGGCTCCGCCACCCCTGAGGGTCAAGGGAGCACCTTCTATCCGCTCTTCGTAAGTGCCATTGCTGCTGGCATGGTGCCTCCCTTCTCCGAGCTCTTCTTCTCTGTCCTCCGCCACTATAAGCTGCAAGCCCTGCATCTCCACCCCAACTCCGTCCTTCTCCTGGCAATCTTCGCCTATTACTGCAAGGCCCACGTAGGGGTGCAGCCCTTAGTGGCCTTGCTGCGCCACTACTTCTACCTCCGGACCTCTCGTGGTACTGCTTCCGCGTGCGCGAGCTTTGTCGCGTACGGTGGCGGCATTGCCATTTCGAACCCTGGGAAAAGGATCGAGGGCTTCAGGAGCAAGTGGGTCTTGGTGGATGCTGGGTGCATCCACCCTTGGCTGATCTTGCCCACAGAGCAGCCCACGAGCTCCAGCGATTGGGGTCGAGCGGAGCTCACGGACCCCCACGCGAAGCTGATGTTGGAGAAGATGGACGCGGATTTGAGGCCGGCCAATATGGCGGCGGCGAAGCTGACCGGCGCGTCGCTGCTGAGGGAATTCCTGAAGCACCAGCTGGCTCCGCTTCAGCAGTACTCACTTCCGATGTGGAGGCCCCGTCCGAGCCCCGCGGCCCTAGCCGACGGAGATCTGGCTGCGGTCCTCCAATCTCTGGTCGGGGGCGATGTGGCGAGGTTGGCGGGCGCTCCTACGCCCTTATTCCTTCGCGACGACTGGGAACAGGTAGTGGTGTCCATGCCCGTCTTCAACGGGGATGGGCCCGTGCCCGTGGAAACTCCCGAGGAACCGGTGGACGTGCCCTCTGACGACTCTAGCGAAGAGGAGGAAGGAGGGGAGCAGGGAAAAGGGCCCGACTCCGAGGCGACTCAGGGAGAGTCGAGGGCTCCCCTCCCCCGGCGCAGGTCCCGCGTTATCCGCCTCTCTCCAAGCGATGACGACGAGGATGACGACGAAGACGACGACGAGGACAACAATGAGCAGGACGGCGGGAGCTCGCCCCCGATCCCGAAGAAGGACAGGACCGGACTGATCTCCCGCGGGTCTGTCCCGGCCCCGAGGCGGACCGCAGACGCACCTTCCGCCTCCAAGCTTCCCGAGGTTGACCCTTCCAGCCGGCTTTCAAGCTTCAAATTTGGCCGGAGGCCGCTTGAGCTCACTGGCGACGACCCGTAAGCATTCGATTCTTGTCTTTATCTCTTGCTCTGCTTCTGAGGCTTGACGTCCGCATCCCTTGGATAGGCTGGCGCCCTCAGCAAAGAAGCCGAAGGGGGCTCCCGAGGTTCCATCTGTGGCAGCGCTTCTGCCTGCGAAGGAGGGTGACCGCGACGCACAAGCTTCTCCTGCCTGGTCGTCCTCGCGAGGCCTGGCTGAGCCGGCTGGGGCGAGCTCAGCCCCCACGGCCCAAGTGGCTCCCGAGGTGCTCTTGCCTGCCGCCGCCACTACAGCTGTCGGGGCGCGGCAGACTCCACCTCAGGATGCTACGGCCGCGCTGCTGCCTTCTCCTTCTACTCCGCCGGCTGCTGTCTCTGCGACTCCTTCTGCCGTTTTGGATCGTGTTGTTGCTGAGCTGGACCGACTGCGTCAGGATCTTCTTGGCGCCGACCCCCGCTTGGTGGCCGGGCGCTTGGAGCTGGCTTCAGGATGGGTTCGCTCTGACACTTCGATTCGGGCAGCGCTGGTCCAGGCCTCGACGGCATGCGACGAGGAGAAGCAGGCCGTCCTTGAGGCGAAGGCTGCTCGTGACGCAGCCCTGGGGGAGGTGGTCGACGTCCGTGGCCGTTGCAAGGCGCTGGAGGGCGAACTACAAGATTTGCGGGACCAACTCGCGAACGAGGTCCGCCTTCGCCAAGAGCAGGAAGAAGGCGTGAAGGCTCGCGAGGCGGCTCTCAAGGAGAGGGAGGTCAAGCTCAAGAAACACCGCGACCGCCTAGGCGCGCTGGAGCAGGAGTTGGGGGCGAGGAAGGCCAAGCTGGACGATGAGGCCCTGGTTCTTGCCGAGGACCGCGTGGCCTTCACGGAGCTGGAGGCGAGGGCTCGCTCCTCACTGAGGACGCTTTACGACAGCGGCCTGGAGAGCCCACTGGCTGGCACCGAGGATGGCCCCGCCAAGCTGCTTCCCTTCCTGGTTCACGCTCTTGAAGATGTCGCCCTTGGCCTTGGCCCCACGGCCGAGGCCGAGGCGCGTGTCCTGTCTTCTATAACATTGACGCGGGTCCTCACCCACATCTACCTTCGTGATCCCGGTGTCGACCTTGACAGCCTGCTGGAGCCAGTGAGCGGCGAGCGTGCCGCTGCCGCTGCTGAGGTCGTGAAGGGTCGCACAGAGGCCCTGCTGGGAAAGTTCCGGGCCTTCAGCACCAAGCCGAAGCAAGGCGCTGCCGCCCCCACCGCTCCGGGAGGCGTACCCAATCCGCGCTGCTCCACCGCCGACAAGTGACTCCGTCGCGGCTCCTGTCCTGCTTTTAATTCCTGCACATGTATCATGCCTCGGGGAGGCGTTTAAACTTGCGTTTGGCGTCGAGATAACAGTGTGGACTGTAATATTTGCTTTTGAATTCCTTGAAACTTGCGCTTTTCCTTCCTACTTGCTTATGTTCTACGCCGGCAGAGCCCGGCCCCGCGCATGCCTCACCCAGCGTTGGTCCTGACCGGAAACTAGGACGGGGCCAAGGAGTGAGGGGCCACGTGACAAGTTAGGCTCCTAAGTCGCGATGCTCAGGAGTCCCCCTTGGCGCACGAACAGCAAGTAGGGAGGTGTGATTCGGGTGGATCTACCGTTCTACGTCTGCAGAGCCCGGCCGTGCGCGTGCCTCACCCAGCGTTGGTCCTGACCGGAAACTAGGACGGGGCCACGGAGTGAGCGGCTACGTGACCAGTTAGGCTCCTGAGTCGCGATGCTCAGGAGTCCCCCTTGACGCTCAAACGGCCTTCGTACCTTGGCTCCGCTCGGGGAGAGACGCGCGACGAACCAGGCCCGGGGGGACCTGGCTGGGCGGCGTGCGTCTAGGTGTGACCCAGGCGCAGCCCCCGTGCCCAGCCCCCTCGCGCGGCACTCCCGAGAGGAGGCGTTGCGATGAGGCTAGACACTGAGATCTGGGCTCCCTAAGGTTGGTGCGGCCCGGGGGCCACCCTCAGTTATTTATCACCAGCGCGGAGCATAGCGCTACCGTATATGTACGGGCATAGCCGCTCCTCGGCAGTGTTGTCAGCCAGCGCGGAGCATGGTGCTTCCACTGGTACGTGGGAGGGGGCCCCCTCCGGGAGGAGCCCCCGGGGCGTGTACAACCCCGCCCTGACACGTGGCTGGCACGGTCGGGCCTGGCGAGGTGTATCTGGGCACCCGTGAGCCAGCACGGGACTCACGGGGCCCTACCTCTAGGCGGGTTGCGCCTGGCACTGGGCCTTATCTTGTGATGAGTCCCTGCAAATTTGGTTAGATGTCGGCACTCTACGTCCTCGGGTCCCGGCCCTCAAGCTGGTCTCAGCCGTCGCTGGTATGCCAGGTCGCGATGCCATGGACAAGGCCAAAGGGTGAGGGATGGAGAGCCAGTAAGAGCCCTGAGTCGTGATGCTCAGGTACCCCCCCCCCCTTTAATGTTCAAGTGGTCGGCATGGAGAAGAAGAGGTGCCGTGGACCGGCATCAAATAATCAAGCATGGTGGGTCTAACGCATAATCGGAAATAAACGCAAATGGGATACATGCCGCTGGGCCTGGCTCGAGCGGCTTGGGGATCATGCAGCCCGAGGGGCGCCCCCAACAAGGTAAGCTAACAACATGGAATAAAAAAGGGATACACACCGCAGGGACGGACCCACGCGGCCTGGGAATAATGCAGCCCTGGGGGGGCGCTCCCAGCTGGGAATAAAACTCGAAAGATGTCACCTGATGATGTTGAGGACGAAGGAGCGTTGATGTAGCAGGCTCGGTGGGCTGCGGGAGCCGATCCTCACGAGCCCCCAGGCCCAGGGGCCTCGGGAGGCTCCGGAGGTGCTGGCGGCTCCTCGCAGGCCATCTCCATCCCTGCCAGGGCTGCGGAACGCCTGGCCTCTCGTGCCTCCGTGATGCCCCTCATGAGGCGCTAGTATGTGTCAGCCGCGTTCGGCAAGCCGTAAGGCATGCGAACGTAGTTGTGGGGTGGGCCTCCGTAGCACCCCACTCGCGAGGGCCAGAGACGCTCCAGAGAGGCGACTCGGTTGAGCCCTGGTATGTCGATACAGACGCGCAGCCCACCATCCTCGCCTGGATGGGGAGCCACTGCTGGCAGGCGGCGGCCGCCTTTCATGACTCTTGACTCCTGTAGCTCCTGAATGGCCTTGCTGACGAACTCCTGAGGGTCTGGATCTCCTTGCCTTTCTCCTTCTTGAGGGAAACATGCTTCAAAACACGCCTCCATGTGGTGCCCAAGCGCCTCCCTCGTGACCCTAGCTAGGTCGGTGGCCCTCCAGGGAGAGCCCCGTGCCCTGCCTGAGGAGGGCACCGGGCGCGCTTTCCTATGCGATGGAGGGAGGTTCCCCCTGGGCTGGCGCGGGCCCAGAGGGGCCTGCCTCTTGAGTGGTCGGGCCAGACGATGTCTTCTTCTTCTTAGGGGCGGTCTCGGGAGGCCTCCTGCTTCCACGATCCGGGTCTTCCAGTGACGCGGCCTGAAAGGCTCGTTCTAGGGAACACACCGCGTCCTTCTCTTCACAGGGCACCGTGATGACTCCGCCGCTTCCTGGCATCTTGAGGACGTTGTAGCCGTGGTGAGTTACGGCCATGAACTTGGCCAGCGCTGGGTACCAAAGGATGGCGTTGTACAGCAGGCGAATGTGAGCGATGACGAAGTCGATGAGCTCGATGCGGTAGTTGTCGCATGCCCCGAAGGCGACTGGGAGGCGAACCTGCCCAATCGGGACCGTGGAGCCGTCGGTGATACCGGAGAAAGGCTTGGTTGGTTGAAGCTGGCTGTAGGGCACTTGGAGGTTGTTGAATGTCTCCACGGACAGGACGTTGAGCCCTGCCCCGCCATCGATGAGGGTCTTGGTGACCACCATGTTGCTGACGATCGAGGAGCAAAGCATCGGGAGAACTCTGGCTGTATCCGCACACTTGACATGATCTGCTGAGCTGAACGTGATGGCGCACGCCGACCACCTGAGAGGGCGCGTGGCTTCAAGCCTGGGGAGGACTGCATTCACTTCGCGGGCGAACTGCTTGAAGATGCGCTGAGAGGCTGGGGCTTGTGCCCTGCCCAAGATGCAGGCGATCGCGCGTGGCTCCTGGAAGCCCCCAGCCCCCTCGTCCTGGTGGCGGTCCTCATTTCTCCTTGGCTGCGGTGGCAGCGGTGGGAGGCCTGCGTTGCCTTGCGGGCGATCCTCGCAAGGATGATCCCTCCAGTCTCCCTCGCGAGGCTGATCCCTCCATCCTCCCTCGCGAGGCGGGTCTTGCCAGCGATCCTCGCGAGGTTGATCGCGCCACCCTTGGCGCGGGCCACGGTCATCCCAGCGTCCTGTGTTCCTTCCTCCTCCTCGACCGTAGCCCCGGTCACTACGGTCAGGGCGACGGCCGATCCTTCCTTCTCGCACGGCTCGGAGCTCTTGACATTCGTTGGTGTTGTGGGTGTGGAGGTCGTGGTACACACAGTACCGGCTGCCCTTGGAAGGTTCGGGCTGATCTCTGCCTCGCTTGTTGTCTGGTTCTGCCGCAAGCACGGTAGCCCCCTTACGCTTCACATCCTTGGCCTTGGGCTTCTTCTCTTCTGGGTCTGCGGCAGGCAGCTCAAGGAGGGAGAGACGCCCTTCCTCGGCCCTGGCGCACTTGGTTGCCAGGTTGAAGATCTCCAAGGAAGTGCACAGGTCTTCATGCATCGCCAGCTCCTCCTTCATCTTGACGTCGCGCATGCCGTCGGAGAAGCCCGAGATGATGGCCTCCTCAGTCACCCTGGGAATCTTGAGGCGTGCGTTGTTGAAGCGCTGGATGTACTTCTGCAGGGTTTCCCCGGGCTGTTGCTTGATGCGGCGTATGTCGCTCACGGCGGGTGGCCGTTCGCGAGTGCCTTGGAAGTTGGCGATGAAGCGGGTGCGCATCTTGTCCCAGGAGGAGATTGTGCCTGGGGACAGGTTCAGGAGCCAGGTGCGGACCCCGTCCTTGAGTGCCATGTGGAACCAGTTCGCCATGACCTTCTCGTCTCCGTTGGCAGCTTCGGTGCCCAGCTCATAGAGCTGGAGGAACTCTGCAGGGTCAGCCGTGCCATTATAGCGAGGAGGCAAGTCTGGCTTGAACTTGCCGGTCCACGCGACGCTGCGTAGCTCGGCGGTGAAGGCACGGCAGCCTGCTATGGCCACGGGAGGCCTTGGATGACAGGGAGCTTGGTCTTGCATGTCCCCACGCGCTGCAACTGGGAGCAGCGCGGGGTCTTGACGCGCGGGAGCAGGAGCATGGTCGCGACGTGCTGGAGCAGGGAGCGCCTGGGCAGCTTCTTGCGGGCGAGGGACTTCTTGACAGCTCTGCTCTTGCTGCGCTGGTGCCTGACAGAGCGGGTTCCGCCCAGGGGCCACGCGCCTTGGAGCCATGGCGCCTTCCTGAGGAGGAGGCGGCCGGGGCGCCGACGGAGCTTCATTGCCCGCGCGGGGCGGGGTGCGGTGCAGCGGAACGGACGGCGCAGGAGAGCCCCCTGCGGCGCGGACGAGCTCGGCGACGCGGTCGAGCCATTCTTCGTAGACGTCGTCGATGGGACGGTAGCGCAGGAGCTCGTTCGCCGCGATGAGTGCAGCTCGAGCCTCCATGGGCGCGCGGAGCGCGCGGGACGAAGAACCAGCTGGGGTGAGCGAGGGAGTTGCGGTGCGGCCGTCTTGCCGCACGGACGGATGCTGGGACGATGCTTGCTGCTCGTCCCCCGCCGGGCCGGTGGCGGCGTTGACGGCAGGTGACAGGGAATGGCGAGGACGCCCACCGACAGGGGCCGTCTGGGCGACGCGGGAAGCGAGTGCGGCCCGGCGCTCGGCGCGGGCCCGACGAGCGTCAGACATGGGCGTGATGGTCGGAGGAGAACGGGGTGGTGGAAGACGAATCCCGGCGCACCCCTACCTGGAACGCCAAATGTCGGATTTCGGGTTCCGGCAGACCCTTGAGGTTCGAACACTGGGGTGCGCGCGGAGATTTCGCCTCCTACCAAACTCCACTCCTCCGCCTTGCTAGGATCTAAACTAAGGAAAGAACAATACAAGAGACACAGGGTTTATACTGGTTCGGGCCACCGTTGTGGTGTAATACCCTACTCTAGTGTGTGGTGTGGTGGATTGCCTCTTGGGCTGATGATGATGAACAATACAAGGAAGAACAGCCTCGCGAGGGTCTGTTCTTGGCTGGGGCGCTGAACTGCTGGGAGGAGCTCAGTCACCCTTCTCTTTCTCTACCTGATCCCTCTCTTCCTCTCTTTCTCTCTTCTTCTCTTCCTCTCTTCCTCTCTTCTATGGGTGGCTGGTCCTATTTATAGAGGCCCTGGTCCTCTTCCCAAATATCGAGCAGGAAGGGAGCCAATAATGGCGGGCTAATTTGAAAGGGGACAACTAGTACTAGCTATCCTGACAAAAGTAGTCTTCGCCTGCGCAAAGCTCTGGTGATGACGCCGTCTTGGGCTCCACGGTGGCCTCCGTCTCGTAGTCCTCCTGGTCTTGGTATCGTTGCATCGAAATGGCAACCTTTTCCTGATGCCTCGTTACTCCGCGGGTGCGCTTGCCCCCTTTGCACCAAAGAGGAAAGGAGGACACTGCGCGGGCTGGCACCCGCCTGGCGCCCTTGGTCGTCATGGCTTGCGTCATGGGAACCTTGTGAGGTACCCCGCCTTGGTCTCTCCGCCTCCTCATGAGCCAGCCTGACGAGGCCGTGCCTGAGGAGGCTCCGTGTCATCCGCCCCGCGAGGCTTGGCCCCTCGCGAGGGTCTTGGGTTTGTGTTGGTGAAGATGGGCCGTGCTGGACCCCCTTTGAGCCACGCCGCAGGCCGCAGGCAAGCAAGTCTGGGGACCCCCGTTCCCAGAATGCTGACAAATATGGCGTTGGAAAGCTTATGAAAATGCGCTACTTTTTTATGTTAAACGTTTTTTCTAATTTTGAATGGTTTAAAAGTAATTTAGAAAACGGTACAAGTTCCACCGAGTTCGTATTTTCGAGCTAATGTTTTAACCGTACGTCCAAATGCAGCAAATGATATGGCGTTGGAAAGCTTGAAGAAATGTGAAACTTTTTTCTATATATTGTTTCTCCTAATTCATTACGGTTTTATGTCAGTTTTGAAAATGGTTAAAATGTATTTTTGCTGTAATTTCTACAAACTTTATCGGAATGGGGCAAATAATATACCGCTGAAAAGCTACGGAAAATGCGAAACTTTTTCATGTTGATGGTTTTCTCTGAATCCTGACAGTTTTCAAGTAATTTCGAAAACAGATTCTTCGAAAATGCACCGTGTGAAGAACCTGAACTTCTCGGCGCGTGTACCTGAACTTCACTCTGTTTTTCACGTGATTTTTTTGCTCGTAGCTCTCCATCCACTGCTCGTAGCTCTCCATCCACTCACCGGAATTGAGCAAGTGATATACCAATGGAAAATTGCTGTAAACACGCAACTTTTTTGTGTTGATCATTTCTACATACTCGTGATGGTTTTAAAAGTTTTTCATCTGAAATTCATTCAATGTAGTAGTTGACCTTCCGTTGTTTTCACGCTGAACTTATGTGACGTATTTTACATGTAATTGAAGGTCGTACGTCTCGCACTAGAGATCTTGAACTTCACCGGGAAGAGCACGTGAACTTCTTGCAACAAACTTTTTAAGCCTTTTGTTTTCTATTCTTATATTGCTATCTGAAATGCATTTCATGTAGTAGTTGAACTTCCTATTATTTTCATCTTAAGTCGTTGTCACGTATTTTTGTTCAACCTCTCTCACAAGAATTTTGAACTTTCTCGGGCCGAGCACTTGAACTTCTACCAACAAAACTTTTAGCCTTTGCTGTTTCATTCTTGTTTTTCATAAAAAATGCCCACCGTGTAGTACGTGAACTTCTGGTAGTTATCGACCTGAACTTCTCTCTGTTACGTGATTTTTTTAACAAACTTTGCTTTTTTAGTAATGTGGAAAATATGTTCTTCTTACAATCATCAACCATCTCTGTTTTTATATTGAATTTTTGTTATATTTTCATAAATGGGAAAATCAATGGAGAAATTTTTTGTACATCCCACATTTTTTTGCTATGCACTATCCAATTAATTAAATTTGAACTTCTAGATTAAACATTTTTTTTGGTCGAGGCTTTTGCCTTCTTCTTGTTTTTCATGCCATGTATTTGAAAAAAAGACTGCACACTTTTCTGGGGGAGTTTCTGTGATGTGAATCTCCCAAAAATATAGTTACTCCCCGAGTCCCTGCGGAGGATCTCGGCCGTGTCACTATGTGTTTGGTCTCCAAATTTTTAAATGCTTTGTACCCGCATACTCCCTGACTTTTTTAAGTTAGTTTTTCATTTCTTTTTAACCAAGTTTTTTTATTACTGGACTCCCTTGTTATCAGTGGTTGAACTGCACCCCTTTTTATTTTTTTATTCTCTATTTTACTATCGACACATTTTTTTAGATGGACAAGAGAGACTTTTTATATCCAGAAATCGTTCTAACCACCTTCATCTTGCCGCATGTATGATCAGCAGGAGATGTTATTGTCATGCATGATGGAGAGAAACTCGCCAGCACCATAATGTTGAACTTCCAAAACTCAAAATACCTTAACAAAACAACAACACAAAAAATAAAAATTGTATACATTAAGTGCAAGCAGCATCCTGTAGCGAACACCCATTTTCATCCAGTATACATGCGATGGTTATTGAACAACTACACAAAGGTCCACACTCTCAAAAATGACATCTCCCCACCTAGTTATCACAATAGCTGGTATTTTTCATCATCATGGCAGACTCACCAAAATCTATCTCGCCATCAACTGTGACAGAGCAGAAATCAAGTTGAGTCAATTGATTCTCCACTAGGATAAAGTTTCAGAAAATTGAAGCTCTTCCATTGTCAGCAAAGAGAGAGAAGTGGCTAACAATTTTTTCATCCGTCTCTTGAAAATATTACTTGGATGTCTTTGGGAGAGTGGTTTTTTAACCCAACTCTTTTTGGTAATACGCTAAAAATCAACATCCGAAACCTTTTCCTGCAAAATATAATAGAGTTCACAACAATGTTCTTACCTGGACGGTGTTTGCACCCCAATCTGGACTGTGGGAGGATGAGGATGTGCATTCCTCTGCTGCGGAGCACGCGAGCACACACACACACACACACTAACACACATGCGTCTGCACGGAGCACGCACACATCAAACTGAAGCTTTTCTCAAAAAGCAAGAGGAATTCCAACAATCTTGTTCGACCTTCCATGAGAATTTTGCTCGACCTGCCCGATGAGTACTATCCGAACAGCCCAAGAAAATTGAGAGAATTACAGAGAAGGAATTGTGTTTCTGTGCTTATCTACAGCCGGGGGGCGGGGGGACATCACCTTGTTTGGGCCGGGGCGAATGGAGCGCCGGTGTGCGGGGAGATGGCGTCCATCGTGGAGCGGGGCCGATGGCTCGCCGACAGCCGGGGGAGCGGAGCAGTGAGATGCAGGTGCAGCGCCTAGTGGGTCGCGCATGTCGGGGATGGAGGAGCGAGGCGCCTAGGGAGGTGGCGCTCCGGCGGTGCGGGATGTGGCGCTCCAACGACGGGGAAGGAGCCGGTCATGGCGCGGCTGCGGGGAGGTCTGGGAGGTCGCCCAATGGCGGGGATCTGGGGTGGTCGCCACGGAGGTGGTGGAGTAGGGGAGCGAGGATCCCGGTGATGGTGGGGGTGCGGGGGAGGAAGCGCGTGGCGGTAGGGGAGGAAACGCCGCGCCGGTGAGGGAGGAAGCACGGGGCGGCGGCGGGTCGTGTGTGGAAGCCGGCTGGAATCGAGGGAGGTAAGAGACGGGGTGCGAATAGGGGAAGGTCGTGTGTGGTTTATTAGGCCGTTCAAGAATGTGCTAATGGGCCGGTCTGGCGCTAATCTTTTTCCTTTTCTAAATCTCCGGAACACCTTGTTGCCCCTATATAGGGCTGACCGTGATCCGAATAACTATTCTGATCCTGTGATCAGAATAGTGCTACCCTATATATATATATTGTCATATGATCTCTTATGCTAAAGTAACAATTCAATCACAATTTCAAGTATGAATCATAAACTTCATTGAGAACCAACAAACTCTAATCTCAGTCACTGAGGCAATTGCAATTTATCATAACATAGGAAAGAGTCAATATAAGAGCTTTTCAGCAAGTCCACATACTCAACCATCTTTTAGTCTTTCATAATTGCTAACACTCACGCGATATTTATGGTTATGAAGTTTTAATCGGACACAGAGAAAGATAGGGGCTTATAGTTTTGCTTCCCAATGTTTTACCACAAGGGTAATTTCAACAATAATAGTTCATGGAAACCCACATCCAATTATATATCAAGATCCTTCCAACACATTGTGCTTGCCAAAGGATAAAATGTAAAAAGGAAAGGTGAATATCACCATGACTCTTTGCATGAATTATAAGACAAGAATAAAAGATAGGCCCTTCGCAGAGGGAAGCAGAAGTTGTCATGTGCTTTTATGGTTGGATGCATGAAATCTTTAATGCAAAAGAACGTCACTTTAAATTGCCACTTGTGATATGGACCTTTATTATGTAGTCTGTCGCTTTTATTTCTTCCACATCACAAGATCGTATAAAGCTTATTTTCTCCACACTAATAAGTCATACATATTTAGAGAGCAATTCTAATTGCTTGCAACGATGACAACTTACTTGATGGATCTTACATCCATAGGTAGATATGGTGGACTCTCATGGAAAAACGGGTTCAGGGATATTTGGAAGCACAAGTAGTATCTCTACTTGGTGCAAAGAAATTGTCTAGCATGAGAGGGAAAGGCAAGCTCAACATGTTCGATGATCCATGACAATATAATTTATCTCAGATGTAAGAAACATAACCCATTACGTTGTCTTCCTTGTCCAACATCAACTCTTTAGCATGTCATATTTTAATGAGTGCTCACAATTATAAAAGATGTCCAAGATAGTATATTTATATGTGAAAACCTCTCTTTCTTTATTACTTCCTAGTAATTGCAACGATGACCAAAACTATGCTTGTCAACTCTCAACAACTTTTATTCATCACACTCTCTATATGTGAGCTCATTACTCTCCATAAGATCCATATGATCTCTTTATTTCTTTTTATTTCTTCTCTTTTATTTTATTCCCTCAAGATCATAGCAAAATAATCAAGCCCTTGACTCAACACTAATCTTTATTATATATAGCTCATGGACTCGATTACATAAGAAGATCATAATGCAAAACTCACAACTAGATCATACTAAAATTTTATTCTACTAGATCAAGATATTACCAAAAGGATTGAACCAAGAAAAAGGTAAATATAAAAGGTGTGATGGTGATACGATACCAAGGCACTCCCCCAAGCTTGGCAGTTGCCAAGGGGAGTGCCCATACCCATGTGATTATGTCTCCTTCCTTGGAAGTGGTGATGAAGGAGTTGTTGATGATGTAGGCTTGTCGTCCATCTTCCAAGGCATAGGCTCACCATCATAGAAGGATGATCGAGTCTTCGGGATCCTCAAATCTGCAGCCAAACTCATCCTCTTGAATCTATATTCATACTCACAGTTTTGGTTTTGCAGGTCATAGATCTGGGCTTGGAGGCGCTCGATTTTCTCGTGAAGCTTGAAGATGGCCTCCCCAATGTCCTTGGCGCCCAGCTTGTGGTTGTTTGTGAACTCTGTGATCATTATGTGATTAGAGTCGGTTCCACACTCCACCATCTCCTGACCCTTGAAAACTTGTTGCTCCATTGCCTCGAGCCTTGTCTCCATGCTTCCGGTCCTCCTTGGTCCCTCAACATCGCGGATGTGCAGCAACCCCTCATGCATCTCAATGGTTTGAGGGTGTTGCAGCACCTCCGCAAGGTAGGGGTTGATGACCTTCTCGAAGAACTTGTCCTTGGGGGCACTTGAAGGTGCCATGGCAACCTAGATCTGTCAGAAAAATAGCTCAAAACAAAGACGGGAGATATTTGCATGATACGATGGTCAAAACCTTCGGGAGATTATATAATGAATTTTTACCGACCAAAAGAAGTATCGTGCAAGAAAACGGAGTCTGGAAGGCATACGAGGTGCCCACGAGGTAGGGGGCGCGCCCAGGGGGGTAGGGCGCGCCCTCCACCCTCGTGGAAGCCTCGTGTCCTTTCCGGTCTGCTTCTTATTTTCCTATTTTCTTAAATATTCCAAAATGGAGAAAAATTGCCATTATAACTGTTTTGTAGTCGATTTACTTACCGTACCTATTCCTTTTCGGAGTCTGAAACGTTCCGGAAAATGTCCCTTGTGTATTCCTCCGGGGTTACAGTTTCAATAATATTAGTTTCAACATTTATGGGATTACCTGAGATATAATGTTTGATTCTTTGACCATTCACCACCTTAGGATTTGTGCGTTCGAAATTGTTGATTTTTATGGCACCGGAACGATAGACTTCCTCGATGACGTAAGGACCTTCCCATTTAGAGATAAGTTTGCCTAAAAAAAATCTTAAACGAGAGTTGTATAACAATACATAATCACCTATATTGAACTCACGTTTTTGTATCCTTTTATCATGCCATCTTTTAACTTTTTGTTTAAACAGTCTGGCATTCTCATACGCCTGGGTTCTCCATTCATCAAGTGATCTAATGTCAAAAAGCCTCTTCTCACTGGCAAGTTTGAAGTCATAGTTGAGCTCTTTAATAGCCCAATATGCCTTATGTTCTAATTCGAGAGGTAAGTGACATGCTTTACCATAAAGCATTTTATACGGAGACATACCCATAGGATTTTGTATGCAGTTCTATAAGCCCATAATGCATCATCAAGTTTCTTGGACCAATTCTTTCTAGATCTATTAGCAGTCTGTTGCAAAATTAATTTAAGCTCTCTATTGCTAAGTTCTACTTGGCCACTAGACTGTGGATGATATGGAGATGCAATTCTATGATTAACATCATACTTAGCAAGCATTTTACGAACGGCACCATGAATGAAATGCGAACCACCATCGGTCATTAAATATCTAAGGACTCCAAACCTCAGAAAATAACTTCTTTAAGCATCTTAATAGATGTGTTATGATCATCACTACTAGTTGGAATAGCTTCTACCCACTTAGTAACGTAATCAACAACAACTAAAATATGTGTATACCCATTAGAGGACGGAAATGGTCCCATATAATCGAAGCCCCAAACATCAAATGGTTCAATAACGAGTGAATAATTCATAGGCATTTCTTGACGTCTACTGATATTACCAATTCTTTGACATTCATCACAAGATAAGACAAACTTACGGGCAACCTTGAAGAGAGTAGGCCAATAAAAACCGGATTGCAATACCTTATGTGCAGTTCTATCTCCAGCATGGTGTCCTCCATAAGCTTCTGAGTGGCACTTCCGTAGGATTTGTTCCTGTTCATGCTCAGCTACACAATGTCTAATAACACCATCTGCTCCTTCTTTGTAAAGATGTGGGTCATCCCAGAAGTAATGTCTTAAATCATAGAAAAACTTTTTCTTTTGCTGGTATGTGAAACTAGGTGGTATAAATTTAGCAACAATGTAATTAGCATAATCAGCATACCATGGAGCAGTGCAAGAAGCATTTATGACAGCTAATTGCTATTAAGAAAGCTATCATCAATAGGTAGTGGGTCATCAAGAACATTCTCTAACCTAGACAAGTTCTCTGCAACGGAATTCTCAGCTCCCTTTCTATCAATAATATGCAAATCAAATTCTTGTAGCAGGAGAACCCATCTAATAAGTCTAGGTTTAGCATCTTTCTTTTCCATAAGATATTTAATAGCAGCATGATTAGTGTGAATAGTTAGTTTAGAATCAACAATATAAGGTCTAAACTTATCACAAGCAAATACAACTACTAAGAATTATTTTTCAGTAGTAGCATAATTTGTTTGAGCACTGTCTAGAGTCTTACTAGCATATTGAATAACATTTAACTTTTTATCAACTCTTTGTCCTAGAACAACACCTACAGCATAGTCACTAGCATCACACATGATTTCAAAGGATAAATTCCAATCAGGTGGTTGAACAATAGGTGCGGAAACCAAAGTTTTCTTAAGTATTTCAAATGCTTCTACACAATCATAATCAAAGACAAAAGGAATATTTTTTTGTAATAGGTTAGTCAGAGGCCGGGAAATTTTTGAGAAGTCCTTAATGAACCTCCTATAAAAACCGGCATGACCGAGGAAACTTCTTATACCTTTGATGTCCTTGGGACACGGCATCTTTTCAATAGCATCAACTTTAGCTTTGTCAACTTCAATACCTCTTTCAGAAATTTTATGCCCCAAGACAATACCTTCATTAACCATAAAGTGGCACTTCTCCCAATTCAAGACATGGTTAGTTTCTTCACATATCTGCAATACTCGATCAAGGTTGCTCAAGCAATCATCAAAAGAGGATCCATAAACAGAGAAATCATCCATGAAAACTTCACAAATCTTTTCACAAAAGTCAGAGAACATAGCCATCATGCATCTTTGAAAGGTAGAAGGTGCATTACATAAACCAAAAGGCATACGTCTATAAGCAAAGGTACTGAAAGGGAAAGTAAAAGTAGTCTTTTCTTGATCATCAGCTGACACAAGTATTTGAGAGAAACTAGAGTAACCATCTAGAAAGCAAAAATGTGTATGTTTGGATAACCTTTCTAGCATTTGATCAATGAAATGCAAAGGGTAATGATCTTTTTTAGTAGCTTTATTTAATTTGCGGAAATCAATTACCATCCTATAACCTATAATAATTCTTTGTGGAATCAATTCATCTTTATCATTAGGAACAACAGTAATACCTCCCTTCTTAGGGACACAATGGATAGGGCTTACCCACTGACTATCAGCAACGGGATAAATTATACCTTCTTCAAGGAGCTTTAATATTTCCTTTCTTACCACTTCTTTCATCTTAGGATTTAGCCGTCATTGGTGATCAATAACTGGTTTGGCGTCTTTCTCCAAATTTATTTTGTGTTGACATAGAGTGGGACTAATGCCCTTAAGATCATCAAGAGTATATCCAATAGCAGCACGGTGCTTCTTCAGAGTTTTCAATAATTTCTCTTCTTCATGCTATGAAAGGTTAGCACTAATAATAACAGGATATATCTATTTTTCATCAAGATAAGCATATTTAAGAGTATTAGGCAATGGTTTAAGCTCAAACACGGGATCACCCTTGGGTGGAGGAGGATCCCCTAGGATTCCAACAGGCAAGGTGTATTTCAAAAGGTCCCTGTTTAAAGAATACTTCATCTATTTCCCTTCTTTCATTCATGAACATATCATTTTCATGGTCCAACAAATATTGTTCTAAAGGATCAGTAGGAGGCATGGCAATAGAAGCAAGACCAATAATTTCATCTTTACTAGGCAATTCTTTATCATGGGGTTGTCTACGAAATTTAGCAAAATTAAACTCATGAGACATATCTCCTAAACCAACAGAAACAATATCCTTGTTGCAGTCTATCTTAGCATTAACAGTATTCAAGAAGGGTCTACCAAATATAATGGGACAAAAGTCATCATGTGGAGAACCGAGAACAAGAAAATCAGCAGGGTATTTATCTTTCCCACACAAGACTTCAACATCTCTAACAATCCCAACTGGTGAAATAGTATCTCTATTAGCAAGCTTAATTGTAACATCAATTTCTTCTATATCAGCAGGTGCAATATCATGCATAATTTCTTTGTATAAGGAATGAGGTATTGCACTTGCACTAGCACCCATATCACATAAGCCATGATAGCAATGATCTCCTATTTTAACAGAAATAACAGTCATGCCTACAACAGGTCTATGTTTATTTTTAGCATCAGGTCTAGCAATTCTAGCGGCTTCATTGCAGAAGTAAATAACATGCCCATCAATATTATCGGCCAAGAGATCTTTAACCATAGCAATACTAGGTTCGACTTTAATTTGCTTAGGGGGTTTAGGTGTCTTAATAGTACTTTTGTTAACCACAGTTGAAGCTTTAGCATGATCCTTTATTCTAACAGGGAAAGGTGGTTTCTCAATATAAGCAGTAGGAACAACAGGATCATTATAAGTGATAGTCTTTTCTTCAACTTTAATAGGTGATTATATTTAAACCACTTCTCATTTAGGAGATCAACATGAGTAACAAAGGATTCACAGAAAGAAGCTACTATCTCAGAGTCAAGTCCATGTTTAGTGCTAAATTCACGGAAAGCATCGGTATCCATAAAAGATTTAACACAATCAAACTTAGGTGTTATACCTGACTCCTTACCTTCATCGAGGTCCCAATCTTCAGAGTTTTGTTTAATTCTTTCCAATAAATCCCATTTTAATTCAATAGTCTTCATCATAAAAGATCCAGTACAAGAAGTATCGAGCATGGAGCGATTACTGAGAGAAAGCCGAGCATAAAAATTTTGAATAATCATTTCTCTTGAGAGCTCATGATTGGGGCATGAATATAACATTGACTTAAGCCTCCCATAAGCTTGAGCGATGCTTTCTCCTTCACGAGGCCAAAAATTATATATATAATTACGATCACGATGAACAAGATGCATAGGATAAAACTTCTGATGAAATTCCAATTTCAATCGCTTGTAGTCCCATGATCCCATATCATCACATGGCCTATACCATGTCAATGTATCTCCCTTCAAAGATAAAGGGAAGACCTTCTTCTTGATAACATCATCAGGCATACCTGCAAGCTTAAATAATCCACAAACTTCTTCCACATAGATTAAGTGTAAATCGGGATGCAATGTTCCATCTCCTAAAAAAGGATTAGTTAGCAGTTTCTCTATCATGCCCGAAGGAATTTCAAAGTAAACATTTTTAGTAGGTTCGGTAGGTTGAGGAGCAACTCTTTGCTCTACTGGTCAGGGTGAAGATACCCCGAACAAGCCCCTCAAAGGATTATGTTCCATAGTAACAAGTGACAGTAAATTTCAGCACACTATATAAATTTTTCCTTACCAAATTCCACCTACCAAAGGCTCTTCACTCCCCGGCAACGGAGCCATAAAAAATTCTTGATGACCCACAAGTGTAGGGGATCTATCGTAGCCTTTTTGATAAGTAAGAGTGTCGAACCCAACGAGGAGCAGATGGAAATGATAAGCAGTTTTCAATAAGGTATTCTATGCAAGCACTGAAATTATCAGTAACAGATAGTTTTGTGATAAGGTAATTTGTAACAAGTAGCAAGTAATAAAAGTAAATAAGGTGCAGCAAGATGGCCCAATCCTTTTTGTAGCAAAGGACAAGCCTGGACAAACTCTTATATGAAGGGAAGCACTCCTGAGGACACATGTGAATTATCGTCAAGCTAGTTTTCATCACGTTCATATTATTCGCGTTCGGTACTTTGATAATTTGATATGTGGGTGGACCGGTGCTTGGGTACTGTCCTTACTTGGACAAGAATCCCACTTATGATTAACCCCTATTGCAAGCTGAAGGAAATATGCCCTAGAGGCAATAATAAAGTTATTATTTATTTCCTTATATCATGATAAATGTTTATTATTCATGCTAGAATTGTATTAACTGGAAACATAATACATGTGTAAATACATAGACAAACAGAGTGTCACTAGTATGCCTCTACTTGACTAGCTCGTTGATCGAAGATGGTTATGTTTCCTAACCATAGACATGAGTTGTCATTTGATTAACGGGATCACATCATTAGGAGAATGATGTGATTGAATTGACCCATTCCGTTAGCTTAGCACTTGATCGTTTAATTTGTTGCTATTGCTTTCTTCATAACTTATACATGTTCCTATGACTATGAGATTATGCAACTCCCGTTTACCGGAGGAACACTTTGTGTGCTACCAAACGTCACAACATAACTGGGTGATTATAAAGGTGCTCTACAGGTGTCTCGGAAGGTACTTGTTGGGTTGGCGTATTTTGAGATTAGGATTTGTCACTCCGATTGTTGGAGAGGTATCTCTGGGCCCTCTTGGTAATGCACATCACTCAAGCCTTGCAAGCATTGCAACTAATAAGTTAGTTGCGAGATGATGTATTATGGAACGAGTAAAGAGACTTGCCGGTAACGAGATTGAACTAGGTATTAAGATACCGAAGATCGAATGTCGGGCAAGTAACATACCGATGACAAAGGGAACAATGTATGTTGTTATGCGGTCTGACCGATAAAGATCTTCGTAGAATATGTAGGAGCCAATATGAGCATCTAGGTTCCGCTATTGGTTATTGACCGGAGACGTGTCTCGGTCATGTCTACATAGTTCTCGAACCCGTAGGGTCCGCACGCTTAAAGTTCGGTGACGATCGTAATTAGGGTTTTTGTGTTTGATGTACCGAAGGTTATTCGGAGTCTCGGATGTGATCACGGACATGACGAGGAGTCTCGAAATGGTCGAGACATAAAGATTGATATATTAGAAGCCTATATTTGGATATCAGAAACGTTCCGGGTGAAATCGGGATTTTACCGGAGTACCGGGGGGGTTACCGGAACCCCTCGGGGGTTATTGGGCCTACATGGGCCTTAAGAGAGAAGAGGAGGGCCGGCCAGGGCAGGCCGCGCGCCCCCTCCCCCTAGTCTGAATAGGACAATGAAGGGGGGCGGCGCCCCCCCTTTCCTCTTTCTCCCTTCCCCTTCGTTTTCCAACAAGGCAAGAGGGGGGAGTCCTACTCCCGGTGGGAGTAGGACTCCTCCAGGCACACCCCTAGGGCTGGCTGCACCTCCCCCTCTCCCTCCTTTATATACGGGGGCAAGGGGGCACCCCATGACACACAAGTTGATCTTCATGATCGTTCCTTAGCCGTGTGCGGTGCCCCCTTCCACCATATTCCACCTCGGTCATATCGTAGCGGTGCTTAGGCGAAGCCCTGCATCGATAGAACATCATCACCGTCATCACGCCGTCGTGCTGACGAAACTCTCCCTCAATGTTTTGCTGGATCGGAGCTCGAGGGACGTCACTGAGTTGAACGTGTGCAGAACTCGGAGGTGCCGTACGTTCGTACTTGGATCGGTTGGATCGGGAAGACGTACGACTACTTCCTCTATGTTGTGTCAATGCTTCCGTTGCCGGTCTATGAGGGTACGTAGATAACACTCACCCCTCTAGTTGCTATGCATCACCATGATCTTGTGTGTGCGTAGGAAATTTTTTGAAATTACTACATTCCCCAACAGTGGCATCCGAGCCTAGGTTTTATGCGTTGATGTTATTTGCACGAGTAGAACACAAGTGAGTTGTGGGCGATATAAGTCATACTGCTTGCCAGCATGTCATACTTTGGTTCGGCGGTATTGTTGGATGAGGCGGCCCGGACCGACATTACGCGTACGCTTACGCGAGACTGGTTCTAACGACGTGCTTTGCACACAGGTGGCTGGCGGGTGTCAGTTTCTCCAACTTTAGTTGAACCGAGTGTGGCTACGCCCGGTCCTTGCGAAGGTTAAAACAGCACCAACTTGACAAACTATCGTTGTGGTTTTGATGCGTAGGTAAGAACGGTTCTTGCTAAGCCTGTAGCAGCCACGTAAAACTTGCAACAACAAACTAGAGGACGTCTGACTTGTTTTTGCAGGGCATGTTGTGATGTGATATGGTCAAGACATGATGCTAAATTTTATTGTATGAGATGATCATGTTTTGTAACCGAGTTATCGGCAACTGGCAGGAGCCATATGGTTGTCGCTTTATTGTATGCAATGCAATTGCGCTGTAATGCTTTACTTTATCACTAAGCGGTAGCGATAGTCGTGGAAGCATAAGATTGGCGAGACGACAACGATGCTACGATGGTGATCAAGGTGTCGCGCCGGTGACGATGGTGATCATGACGGTGCTTCGGAGATGGAGATCACAAGCACAAGATGATGATGGCCATATCATATCACTTATATTGATTGCATGTGATGTTTATCTTTTATGCATCTTATCTTACTTTGATTGACGGTAGCATTATAAGATGATCTCTCACTAAATTTCAAGATAAAAGTGTTCTCCCTGAGTATGCACCGTTGCCAAAGTTCATCGTGCCCAGACACCACGTGATGATCGAGTGTGATAAGCTCTACGTCCATCTACAACGGGTGCAAGCCAGTTTTGCACACGCAGAATACTCAGGTTAAACTTGATGAGCCTAGCATATGCAGATATGGCCTCGGAACACTGAGACCGAAAGGTCGAGCATGAATCATATAGTAGATATGGTCAACATATTGATGTTCACCATTGAAAGCTACTCCATTTCACATGATGATCGGTTATGGTTTAGTTGATTTGGATCACGTGATCACACTTAGAAGATTAGAGGGATGTCTTTCTAAGTGGGAGTTCTTAAGTAATATGATTAATTGAACTTAAATTTATCATGAACTTAGTACCTGATAGTATCTTGCTTGTCTATGTTTGATTGTAGATAGATGGCCCGTGCTGTTGTTCCGTTGAATTTTAATGCGTTGCTTGAGAAAGCAAAATTGAAAGATGATGGTAGCAATTACACGGACTGGGTCCATAACTTGAGGATTATCCTCATTGCTGCACAGAAGAATTACGTCCTGGAACCACCGCTAGGTGCCAGGCCTGCTGCTGGAGCAACACCAGATGTTATGAACGTCTGGCAGAGCATAGCTGATGACTACTCGATAGTTCAGTGTGCCATGCTTTACGGCTTAGAATCGGGACTTCAACGACGTTTTGAACGTCATGGAGCATATGAGATGTTCCAGGAGTTGAAGTTAATATTTCAAGCAAATGCCCGGATTGAGAGATATGAAGTCTCTAATAAATTCTATAGCTGCAAGATGGAGGAGAATAGTTCTGTCAGTGAACATATACTCAAAATGTCTGGGTATCATAATCACTTAACTCAACTGGGAGTTAATCTTCCTGTTGATAGTGTCATTGACAGAGTTCTTCAATCACTGCCACCAAGCTACAAGAGCTTCATGATGAACTATAACATGCAAGGGATGGATAAGACAATTCCCGAACTCTTCGCAATGCTAAAGGCTGCCGAGGTAGAAATCAAGAAGGAGCATCAAGTGTTGATGGTCAACAAGACCGCCAGTTTCAAGAAAAAGGGCAAAGGGAAGAAGAAGGGGAACTTCAAGAAGAACAGTAAGCAAGTTGCTGCTCAGGAGAAGAAACCCAAATCTGGACCTAAGCCTGAAACTGAGTGCTTCTACTGCAAGCAGACTGGACACTGGAAGCGGAACTGCCCCAAGTATTTGGCGGATAAGAAGGATGGCAAAGTGAACAAAGGTATATGTGATATACATGTTATTGATGTGTACCTTACTAGAGCTCGCAGTAGCACCTGGGTATTTCATACTGGTTCTATTGCTAACATTTGCAACTCGAAACAGGGACTACGGATTAAGTGAACACTAGCAAAGGACGAGGTGACGATGCGCGTGGGAAATGGTTCCAAAGTCGATGTGATCGCAGTCGGCACGCTACATCTAGATCTACCTTTAGGATTAGTTTTAGACCTAAATAATTGTTATTTGGTGCCAGCGTTGAGCATGAACATTATATCTGGATCTTGTTTGATGCGAGATGGTTATTCATTTAAATCAGAGAATAATGGTTGTTCTATTTATATTAGTAATATCTTTTATGGTCATGCACCCTTGAAGAGTGGTCTACTTTTGGTGAATCTCGATAATAGTGATACACATATTCATAATATTGAAGGTAAAAGATGCAGAGTTGATAATGATAGTGCAACTTATTTGTGGCACTGCCGTTTAGGTCATATCGGTGTAAAACGCATGAAGAAACTCCATACTGATGGACTTTTGGAATCACTTGATTATGAATCACTTGGTACTTGCGAACCGTGACTCATGGGCAAGATGACTAAAACGCCGTTCTCCGGTACTATGGAGAGAGCAACGGATTTTTTGGAAATCATACATACATATGTATGTGGTCCGATGAATATTGAGGCTCGTGGCGCATATCGTTATTTTCTCACCTTCACAGATGATTTAAGCAGATATGGGTATATCTACTAATGAAACATGAGTCTGAAACATTTGAAAAGTTCAAAGAATTTCAGAGTGAAGTTGAAAATCATCGTAACAAGAAAATAAAGTTTCTACGATCTGATTGTGGAGGACAATATTTGAGTTACGAGTTTGGTCTACATTTGAAACAATGCGGAATAGTTTCACAACTCACGCCACCCGGAACACCACAGCGTAATGGTGTGTCCGAACATCAAAATCGTACTTTACTAGATATGGTGCGATCTATGATGTCTCTTACAGATTTACCGCTATCGTTTTGGGGTTATGCTTTAGAGACGGCTGCATTCACGTTAAATAGGGCACCATCAAAATCCATTGAGACGACACCTTATGAACTGTGGTTTGGCAAGAAACCAAAGTTGTCGTTTCTGAAAGTTTGGGGCTGCGATGCTTATGTGAAAAAGCTTCAACCTGATAAGCTCGAACCCAAATCGGAGAAATGTGTCTTCATAGGATACCCAAAGGAAACTGTTGGGTACACCTTCTATCACAGATCCGAAGGCAAGACTTTCGTTGCTAAGAATGGATCCTTTCTAGAGAAGGAGTTTCTCTCGAAAGAAGTGAGTGGGAGAAAAGTAGAACTTGATGAGGTAACTGTACCTGCTCCCTTATTAGAAAGTAGTACATCACATAAACCGGTTTCTATGACACCTACACCAATTAGTGAGGAAGCTAATGATAATGATCATGAAACTTCAGATCAAGTTACTACCGAACCTCGTAGATCAACCAGAGTAAGATCCGCACCAGAGTGGTACGGTAATCCTGTTTTGGAAGTCATGCTACTAGATCATGATGAACCTACGAACTATGAAGAAGCGATGGTGAGCCCAGATTCCGCAAAGTGGCTAGAAGCCATGAAATCTGAGATGGGATCCATGTATGAGAACAAAGTGTGGACTTTGGTTGACTTGCCCGTTGATCGGCAAGCAATTGAGAATAAATGGATCTTCAAGAAGAAGACTGACGCTGACGGTAATGTTACTGTCTACAAAGCTCGACTTGTTGCGAAAGGTTTTCGACAAGTTCAAGGGATTGACTACGATGAGACCTTCTCACCCGTAGCGATGCTTAAGTCTGTCCGAATCATGTTAGCAATTGCCGCACTTTATGATTATGAAATTTGGCAAATGGATGTCAAAACTGCATTCCTGAATGGATTTCTAGAAGAAGAGTTGTATATGATGCAACCAGAAGGTTTTTTCGATCCAAAGGGAGATAACAAAGTGTGCAAGCTCCAGCGATCCATTTATGGACTGGTGCAAGCCTCTTGGAGTTGGAATAAACTCTTTGATAGTGTGATCAAAGCATTTGGTTTTGTACAGACTTTTGGAGAAGCCTGTATTTACAAGAAAGTGAGTGGGAGCTCTATAGCATTTCTGATATTATATGTGGATGACATATTATTGATTGGAAATGATATAGAATTTCTGGATAGCATAAAGGGATACTTGAATAAGAGTTTTTCAATGAAAGACCTCGGTGAAGCTGCTTACATATTGGGCATTAAGATCTATAGAGATAGATCAAGACGCTTAATTGGACTTTCACAAAGCACATACCTTGACAAAGTTTTGAAGAAGTTCAAAATGGATCAAGCAAAGAAAGGGTTCTTGCCTGTGTTACAAGGTGTGAAGTTGAGTAAGACTCAATATCCGACCACCGCAGAAGATAGAGAGAAAATGAAAGATGTTCCCTATGCTTCAGCCATAGGCTCTATCATGTATGCAATGTTGTGTACCAGACCTGATGTGTGCCTTGCTATAAGTCTAGCAGGGAGGTACCAAAGTAATCTAGGAGTGGATCACTGGACAGCGGTCAAGAACATCCTGAAATACCTGAAAAGGACTAAGGATATGTTTCTCATATATGGAGGTGACAAAGAGCTCATCGTAAATGGTTACGTTGATGCAAGCTTTGACACTGATCCGGACGATTCTAAATCGCAAACCGGATACGTGTTTATACTGAACGGTGGAGCTGTCAGTTGGTGCAGTTCTAAACAAAGTGTCGTGGCGGGATCTACATGTGAAGCGGAGTACATAGCTGCTTCAGAAGCAGCAAATGAAGGAGTCTGGATGAAGGAGTTCATATCTGGTCTACATGTCATACCTAGTGCATCGGGTCCAATGAAAATCTTTTGTGACAATACTGGTGCAATTGCCTTGGCGAAGGAATCCAGATTTCACAAGAGAACCAAGCACATCAAGAGACGCTTCAATTCCATTCGGGATTTAGTCCAAGTGGGAGACATAGAAATTTACAAGATACATACGAATCTGAATGTTGCAGACCCGCTAACTAAGCCTCTTCCACGAGCAAAACATGATCAGCACCAAGGCTCCATGGGTGTTAGAATCATTACTGTGTAGTCTAGATTATTGACTCTAGTGCAAGTGGGAGACTGAAGGAAATATGCCCTAGAGGCAATAATAAAGTTATTATTTATTTCCTTATATCATGATAAATGTTTACTATTCATGCTAGAATTGTATTAACCGGAAACATAATACATGTGTGAATACATAGACAAACAGAGTGTCACTAGTATGCCTCTACTTGACTAGCTCGTTGATCTAACATGGTTATGTTTCCTAACCATAGACATGAGTTGTCATTTGATTAACGGGATCACATCATTAGGAGAATGATGTGATTGACTTGACCCATTCCGTTAGCTTAGAACTTGATCGTTTAGTTTGTTGCTATTGCTTTTTTCATAACTTATACATGTTCCTAAGACTATGAGATTATGCAACTCCCATTTACCGGAGGAACACTTTGTGTGCTACCAAATGTCACAACGTAACTGGGTGATTATAAAGGTGCTCTACGGGTGTCTCCGAAGGTACTTGTTGGGTTGGCGTATTTCAAGATTAGGGTTTGTCACTCCGATTGTTGGAGAGGTATCTCTGGGCCCTCTCGATATTGCACATCACTCAAGCCTTGCAAGCATTGCAACTAATAAGTTAGTTGCGGGATGATGTATTACGGAACGAGTAAAGAGACTTGCCGGTAACGAGATTGAACTAGGTATTAAGATAATGATGATCGAATCTCGGGCAAGTAACATACCGATGACAAAGGGAACAACGTATGTTGTTATGCGGTCTGACCGATAAAGATCTTCATAGAATATGTAGGAGCCAATATGAGCAACCAGGTTCCGCTATTGGTTATTGACCGGAGACGTGTCTCGGTCATGTCTACATTGTTCTCGAACCCGTAGGGTCCGCACGCTTAAAGTTCGGTGACGATCGTAATTAGGGTTTTTGTGTTTTGATGTACCGAAGGTTGTTCGGAGTCCCGGATGTGATCACGGACATGACGAGGAGTCTCGAAATGGTCGAGACATAAAGATTGATATATTGGAAGCCTATATTTGGATATCGGAAACGTTCCGGGTGAAATCGGGATTTTACCGGAGTACCGGGGGGTTACCGGAACCCCCCGGGGGTTATTGGGCCTACATGGGCCATAAGAGAGAAGAGGAGGGCCGGCCAGGGCAGGCCGCGCGCCCCCTCCCCCCTAGTCCGAATAGGACAAGGAAGGGGGGCGGCGCCCCCCTTTCCTCTTTCTCCCTTCCCCCTTCCTTTTCCAACAAGGCAAGAGGGGGGAGTCCTACTCCCGGTGGGAGTAGGACTCCTCCAGGCGCACCCCTAGGGCCGTCCGCACCCCCCTCTCCCTCCTTTATATACGGGGGCAAGGGGGCACCCCATGACACACAAGTTGATCTTTGTGATCGTTCCTTAGCCGTGTGCGGTGCCCCCTTCCACCATATTCCACCTCGGTCATATCGTAGCGGTGCTTAGGCAAAGCCCTGCATCGGTAGAACATCATCACCGTCATCACGCCGTCGTGCTGACGAAACTCTCCCTCAACGTTTTGCTAGATCGGAGCTCGAGGGACGTCACCGAGTTGAACGTGTGCAGAACTCGGAGGTGCCGTACATTCAGTACTTGGATCGGCCGGATCGAGAAGACGTACGACTACTTCCTCTACGTTGTGTCAACGCTTCCATTGCCGATCTATGAGGGTACGTAGACAACACTCTCCCCTCTCGTTGCTATGCATCACCATGATCTTGCGTGTGCAGAGGAATTTTTTTGAAATTACTACGTTCCCCAACACAAGCATCCGCAACTACAGCAGAAGTATTAAGGTAAACCTAACCATAGCTTGAAACATATGGATCCAAATCAGCCCCTTACGAAGCAACGCATAAACTAGGGTTTAAGCTTCTGTCACTCTAGCAACCCATCATCTACTTATTACTTACCAATGCCTCTCTATAGGCCCAAACAATGGTGAAGTGTCATGTAGTCAACGTTCACATGACACAACCAGAGGGATGACAACATACATCTCATCAAAATATCGAACGAATACCAAATTCACATGACTACTTATAGCAAGACTTCTCCCATGTCCTCAGGAACAAACGTAACTACTCACAAAGCATATTCATGTTCAAAATCAGAGGGGTATTAATATGCATAATGGATCTGAACATATGATCTTCCACCAAGTAAACCAACTAGCATCAACTACAAGGAGTAATCAACACTACTAGCAACCCACAGGTACCAATCTGAGATTTGGATACAAAGATTGGATACAAGAGATGAACTAGGGTTTGAGATGAGATGGTGCTGGTGAAGATGTTGACGGAGATTGACCCCCTCCCGATGAGAGGATCATTGGTGATGACGATGGTGATGATTTCCCCCTCCCGGAGGGAAGTTTCCCTGGCAGAACAGCTCTGCCGGAGCCCTAGATTGGTTCCGCCAAGGTTCCGCCTCGTGGCGGCGGAGTTTCTTCCCAAAAATTTGGTTATGATTTTTTCCTCGACGAAAGACTCAATATAGCCAAAGATGGGCATCGGAGGGCCACCAGGGGGCCCACGAGGTAGGGGGCACCCCCCCCCACCCTCGTGGCCAGGGTGTGGGCCCCCTCTGGTATTTTCTTCGCTCAGTATTTTTTTATTAATTCCCAAAATGACTTCCGTGAAGTTTTAGGACTTTTGGAACTGTGAAGAATAGATCTCTAATATTTGCTCCTTTTCCAGCCCAGAATTCTAGCTGCCGGCATTCTCCCTCTTCATGTAAACCTTGTAAAATAAGAGAGAATAGGCATAAGTATTGATGCATAGTGTGTAATAACAGCCCATAATGAAATAAATATCGATATAAAAGCATGATGCAAAATGGACGTATCAATGTGTCATGTAGTCGACGTTTACATGACACCACTAAGGGAATTGCAACATTCATATCATCAAAGTATCGAACGCATATCAAATTCACATGATTACTTGCAACATGACTTCTCCCGTGACCTCAAGAACAAAAGTAACTACTCACAAATGATATTCATGCTCAAGATCAGAGGGATATTAAATAGCATAATGGATCTGAACATATAATCTTCCACCAAATAAACCATATAGTAATCAACTAAAAGATGTAATCAACACTACTAGTCACCCACATGTACCAATCTGAGGTTCCGGTACAAAGATTGAACACAAGAGATGAACTAGGGTTTTAGATAAGATGGTGCTATTGAATATTGCCCTCCCAAAGATGAGAGGGTTGTTGGTGATGACGATGGCTTCGACTTCCCCCTCCGAGGGAAGTTCTCTCGGCGGAATCGCTCCGCCGGAGGGCAAAAGTGCTCCTGACCAAGTTCTGCCTTGAGACGGCGGCTCTCCGTCCTGAAAGTCTTCTCCTTCTTTTTTCTAGGTCAAAAGACCTTATGTACCAGAGGATGGGCACTAGAGGTGGGCTGGGCTGACCACAACCCACCAGGGCGCGCCTGGGGGCTTGGCGCGCTCTGGTGTCTTGCGGGCACCATGTGGCCCCCTCCGGTAGTTATTTGCTTCAGTATTTTTTATATATCCCAAAATAATTCTCAGTAAATTTTCAGCTCATTTGGAGCTGTGCAGAATAGGTATCTCTGACATAGCTTTTTTAGGTCCAAAATTCCAGTTGTCGGCATTCTCCCTCTTTGTGTAAACCTTGCATATTATGAGAGAAAAGACATTAGAATTACTCCATAAAGCATTATTATGCATAAAAACATTATAAATAACAGTAGGAAAGCATGATGCAAAATGGACGTATCAATGCCCGGCCTCGGAAGATCAACACGTCACAGCCCTACCTAGGCTCAATAGAGAGGCCAGCATGCCGGTCTACATCCTAAGCGCGCAGGGGTCTTGGGCCCATCACCCGATGCACTCCCGCATTTTGCGAGGGCGGTCGGGATCAGTCCTGGGAACCTGCACTACAAGGTAGTTGCTTTATGCGGACCACCCAGGCGCGCGCCGCTCAGTCGCCGATGTTTGGAAAGCTTCGGCTGATACTATGATGCCAATTGCACATATCTTGTCCCACGCGGCGGTTAGTGCGTATATGGCCAACAACCAACTCAGATCAAATACCAAAATCTCGTTAAGCGTGTTATTTGATGTAACCTCGGACGCCGACCAACGACCAGGCCCACTTCTCTCCTGGGTGGTCTCAACCTGCATAGTCGCTCCACCCCAAAGTAACACTCGGGGGCCGTTGGGAACCCAGGCCCACCACTACCTGGGTGGAACAACCTATTCCTTCAACCCCCATATACAAATAGTAACATAAGTAATGTAATAGTATATACCCGTGATCACCTCCCGAAGTGATCACGACCCCATAGTATAGTATGGCAGATGGACAAGAGTGTAGGGCCACTGATGTAATACTAGCATCATATACTAAGCATTTAGTATTGCAGGTAAACATAACACCAGTAGTAGCAAAGACATGCTATGCACCAGAATAGGATCATCTGAAAAGCGGTAACAGCTACACTACTCTAATGCAAGCAGTAGAGGGAAGGAATAGGCGGTATCGAGATGATCAAGGAGGTTTTGCTTGCCTGGAAGTGATGACCCAGAAGTATAGGGGATCAATTGTAGTCCTTTCGATAAGTAAGAGTGTCGAACCCAACGAGGTGCAAAAGGAAATGACACAGCAAGGTATTAACTGCAAGCACTAAAATAGTCGGTAACATGTAGTTTGATAGCAAGATAATTTGTAACGACCAAGTAACGGTAACGGTAAATAAAGTTCAGCAAGGAGCCCAATCCTTTTGAGGCAAATGACAGGCCAAAACGGTCTCTTATAATAAGCAAATCGTTCTTGAGGGTACACGGGAATTTCACCGTGTCACTTTCATCATGTTCGCTTGGTTCGTGTTCGCTACTTTGATAATTTGATATGTGGGTGGATCAGTGCTTAGGTGTTGTTCTTACTTGAACAAACCTCCTACTTATGATTAACCCCCTCGCAAGCATCCGCAACTACGAGAAAAGTATTAAGATAAAATCTAACCATAGCATTAAATTTTGGATCCAAATTGGTCTCTTACGAATCAGCGCATAAACTAGGGTTTAAACTTCTGTCACTCTAGGAACCCATCATCTAATAAATACTCCACAATGCATTCCCTTAGGCCCTAATAAGGTGAAGTGCCATGTAATCGACATTCACATGGCACCACTAAGGAAATCACAACATACATATCATCAAAATATCGAACGCATATCAAGTTAACATGATTACTTGCAACATGACTTCTCCCATGACCTCAAGAACAAAAGTAACTACTCACAGATGATAATCATGCTCAAGATCAGAGGGGTATTAAATAGCATAATGGATCTGAAATATAATCTTTCACTAAATAAACCATATAGTAATCAACTACAAGATGAAATCAACACTACTAGTCACCCACAAGTACCAATCTAAGGTTTCGGTACAAAGATTGAACACAAGAGATGAAGTAGGGTTTGAGAGGAGATGGTGCTATTGAAGATTGGCTTCCCAAAGATGAGAGGGTTGTTGGTGATGACGATGACGATAATTTCCGGGAGGGAAGTTCCTCCGGCGGAATCGCTCCGCCGTAGGGCAAAAATGCTTCTGTCCAAGTTCCGCCTCGAGACAACGGCGCTTCGTCCCGAAAGTCCTCTTCTCATATTTTCTAGGTCAAAATGACTTATCCCAGAAGATGGACACCAGAGGTGGGCCGAGAAAGGCACAACCCACCAGGGCGCGCCTGGGCTCCCTGGCGCGCCCAGGTGGGTTGTGCTCACCTGATGGGCCTCCTCCGGTAAGCAAATATGCTCGTGCATCGCAACGGGAGAAAATAAAATTCCACCATCAGCATTCTGTTCGCTTGTTTTTTTTTGTCTCAACCCTCGACGCCTATGCCCTACATTAATCGAGTATCTCTTTCATTGTCCCATACTTAATTAGCCCATCACATATAGTAGAGGATAATTACCGAGGCGCGTCAGTCAACCAATATTTATTTGTGTCTCTCCCTTAGGGATAAATAGAAACCACACCTCACCCTGTATTTATTGGTTTATAAGACAGCTTACTGGTTCTAAAGAACAGACATATACCGAAAAAGACTTTCGTCCCGTTTTATATATAAAGCAAAGATCATCAACAACCCGATACAACGCACGCCATCGGAACACACGCACACACCCAAGGCAGGATACATAGGCGCCGAGCGCAGCAACACCACCCCTAGCACTACACGAGCAACCGGGGGCCTCAACAGTGAACTCGTCACCACGAAAAGAAGAAGCTACATACGAGGAACCGTGGGCTCCAAGGCGGTGCCTACAGGAAGGTTACGACACCGAAGCCGTCACCACCCGACCCAAGGATCAGAGTTTCCCCTGGAGCAACACGACGGGCAGTGAGAGCCATGAAACTGATGGAGTAATTGTGTGTAAGGGAGTTAAGTGGGATTATTAAATTGGTGAACGAAAGTGAAAGGATTAATTATAGAATTACTGCACCGCGAGGATCTTGGGCCGGAGAAAGTAGCTCAACTGGATTTGTGCAACATGGATGGGCCGACCTAGTCTCCCCGTCCATCCATCAAGCACACATATTTAGTCTCTCTCTTAGTACTATGTATAGAACAGTTGCAAGGTGGTGTGGCTAGTCAGTGATGCACGAAAAAGTTAAAGAAACAATCCCGTGCATGTAACCAGAGAATTAATTTTGTAATTCAAAATATGTTATACAACAACATGAACTGCTACTTTCAATCAGAAAAAACAAACAAAAGGACAAACTTAATTTTACAATACAAAATATGTTGTGTTCTCAATTGACCAACCTACTATCAATTGCCTCGGTGATGTTCCTGTTGTCAAGGTCCAGGAACTTGCCACAGACCTAGGTCATCTGACCTGGCATCTTGCCATTCCGCCACCGATGCCACCTATATCTTGAGAAAAACAAATTAATTGATACTCAACCAAAATGAATAGAAATATTTTAGCTACGAGCACATGTTTGAGAACTGAAGATTTTGTTATACGGCAATATTCAATACAACCAAAAGGAGTCTAGCCATGTTTAACACAAAATTTTGTACATAAGTCAGAGCATGAAACATGAGATTTAATCACACACATGAAGTGAAGTTGTGACCATTTATTGTGCGAAAAAAGGGTGTGTTGTGTAGGACTGAGGATGCAACTTCTGTTATAGGATCTTCATTTTCATATCACTTTGAACGAATAACAAATTGACATCGCACATAGAAAAGAAAACAAAATAAAGAGAGGCATGTAAGTTTTTATGAGAAAAAGGTGTAAGATAGGGGTACCTCATTTCACGCTTGTACTTGCACGCACCTCATAGCCATCTCTTTCAACTGAACATTATCTGGCATCTTTAGAAGAAAAACATGCCATTGTAGGAGCTAGTGACACCTGTTTAGTGAGGATGATAAAAGGGAGGCAAGTCGTTGTCCAAATGTGTAGCATACAAGTTACTTACCAAGAACATGACAAAACTGAACGTCCTATGCACCACTCCCAGCTGCACTTTGCCAGAGAAATATATGTGAAAATCATTCAGATGACCCGGCAGATAAACTGAGTGAATACAAAACAGAAATCATGTAGACATGGCCTAAGAACACAGGGACCTCCCAATAATAGTACACTGAATTTGGTCAAGAAAAATCATAATAGATCGCTAGTTCGCTATCTCATGAGAAAAAGCATAATAAAACAAATAAAACGATTTGACAGCTTTCATGGATGTACTATTTACCTCACGCAGTCAGGCCGAGAGCGTGTTTGATCAATTCTTCTCGTGTGCTTTCCTATTTCTGCATTAGAGGTACACATGACAGGCTTTCAATTTGCCCGGAAAGCAAATTGGATCGAGGTGCTGGGTGTTAATTAATGGTTAATTTGACGTCCGCACCCACCAAGCCACACCATATGTTTTGCCCCTCCTTTTTTAAAAGTGACAATTTCAGTGTATTATGCTGGAGTTTTTTGATTGCTTCGCTTTGACGAGTAACATGATACGTGGAGAAAAATCAAAAGGCAAAGAAGAAGCTAAATGCTTCATCCTACAAAGATACAAACAAAATAAATAGTTTCAGACCAAGTAAACTTTGACAGATTACCAGAGTTTTTTTTACAGTTTTTAGTCTGACAAAACAGATGAAATCTTGTTCCAGGCTAGCGACGAAGTGACCCAAGTAAACGAACAGGAAATCTGCTTCTTACTGTTGTTCTTTGGCTCTATGCAACTCGCCAGAATTAAGTCTTCCATTCACCGGCTGAATTGATCATTTCTCTTCATTCCGATTAATGGTAGCAGCATCTCCCCTCAGGACAATAAGTTGGCATCGTTCATTGCAGTGCATGTCCCGCACCCACTCAAATTCTAATATCTCCCATACTCTTAGGTCATTGCCCATGTGAATCTTATTCCAACTCACCTGCCATCAGAATAAGTAGGAGCACCATTGACCTTGCAAGTTGCAACCATGCCATCCCCACGGTCTCACACTTTGCACCTTGCATCCACACACTCTCGGCGAAGATGCAAATTGTCTGTTGCACGGCAGAAATTTGAACAAAACACTTCTGCTTCGGTACACCCCCCTAAACACAAGGATGGATTTTTTATGAACTCTTTTTTCCATCAGAATAAGTAGGAGCACCATTGACCTTGCAAGTTGCAACCATGCCATCCCCACGGTCTCACACTTTGCACCTTGCATCCACACACTCTCGGCGAAGATGCAAATTGTCTGTTGCGCGGCAGAAATTTGAACAAAACACTTCTGCTTCGGTACACCCCCCTAAACACAAGGATGGATTTTTTATAAACTCTTTTTTCCATCAGAATAAGTAGGAGCACCATTGACCTTGCAAGTTGCAACCATGCCATCCCCACGGTCTCACACGTTGCACCTTGCATCCACACACTCTCGGCGGAGATGCAAGTTGTCTGTTGCGCGGCAGAAATTTGAACAAAACACTTCTACTTCGGTACACCCTCCTAAACACAAGGATGGATCAGATTAGCCCATACCTTTTCATAAGTAAGGGCATGATAGGCATTTTTTATAAACTCTTTTTTTATAAATCACGTATACGCTGTACATTAACGGACGTGCACACCCTGTCTCACACTTTGCACCTTGCATCCACACACTCTCGGCGAAGATGCAAATTGTCTGTTGCACGGCAGAAATTTGAACAAAACACTTCTGCTTCGGTACACCCCCCTAAACACAAGGATGGATTTTTTATGAACTCTTTTTTCCATCAGAATAAGTAGGAGCACCATTGACCTTGCAAGTTGCAACCATGCCATCCCCACGGTCTCACACTTTGCACCTTGCATCCACACACTCTCGGCGAAGATGCAAATTGTCTGTTGCGCGGCAGAAATTTGAACAAAACACTTCTGCTTCGGTACACCCCCCTAAACACAAGGATGGATTTTTTATAAACTCTTTTTTCCATCAGAATAAGTAGGAGCACCATTGACCTTGCAAGTTGCAACCATGCCATCCCCACGGTCTCACACGTTGCACCTTGCATCCACACACTCTCGGCGGAGATGCAAGTTGTCTGTTGCGCGGCAGAAATTTGAACAAAACACTTCTACTTCGGTACACCCTCCTAAACACAAGGATGGATCAGATTAGCCCATACCTTTTCATAAGTAAGGGCATGATAGGCATTTTTTATAAACTCTTTTTTTATAAATCACGTATACGCTGTACATTAACGGACGTGCACACCCTGCCGTACTGGGCTGGCCCATTCAGTACATTCATCCTTTTTTTCTGAAACCGCAAAAAAGGTGCTTGCTGCAGGATTCGAACCTAGGTCCTTCAACAATTAGCACCGACGCAATAACCAGCTAGGCAACAGGACCTCTAGTGTCAAGTAAGTTTTTTTATACTTGAAATACAACACTAGAAAAGCGCAACATTTTCTGGTTGTTTTTTTCATTTCTATTTTGTTTCTTACATGTGTGAAGTTCTTATAATTCGTGATTTTTTTAATAGAAAATGACGACAAAATTTCAAATTCTTGAATTTTTCTTTCAAATCAGTGAACTTTCTTTCCCCAAAATTGATCAATTTTCTTCACAAATACGTGAAGTATTTCGCAAGTTGGCAATTTGTTTTTGAAAATTGTTGGTCTTTTTTATAAATTGATGAACTTTGTTTCTAAATCAATGCATTTTTTAAATTTTGTTAATTTTTTTCCAAATCAACGAACTTAATTTGAATTATTGATGAACTTTTTTCAAAATCAATAAAAGAAAAGAAAAACAAAATAATATAGAAACCCATGTAAAAACTGAAGAAAAAACCAGCCCGGTTGAAAAGGAAAACCAGAGTCTTTCTTTTTAGCGTTATATTTGACGCACTACAAAAGATGGAAAAAGGAAACTTAGACCATGATCAGTGGAGGTGTTTGAGTAGGCGAGATGGCTCCGTCTAAGAGCACATCGTTTCTCGACATGCTTGAAATGGCCCCAATTTTTTTCATGCCTTGTATGACCAATCCAAGGCACCATGCCAAGTTGTTTTGGTTTCCGACAAATTTTACATTTTTCGTAGTTTTCTCGGTAAAAAATGCTTGATAATGGGCGGCCGTATCGCAACTTGCATACTGTGTCAGAAATCGTACAAACCTGGCATGGATGACTACCATGGTCATGCCCACCTGCTTGAAAAGGTTGGAGTCATTTTAAGAATGTCCAAAAATAGCCCATGTTTAATGAAGGGGTGTTCAGGTTGGCTAGAAAGCCTCTACCTGAGGGTGCGTTGTTTCTCAACATCCTTCTAAAGGCCTAATTTTTCCACCTTCTTCTATGATCAAATCAAGGCGCCATGTCAAGTTGTTTAAGTTTTCTACAATTTTTTCAATTTCTAGAGTTTTCTCGGTGAAAACAAGCTGATAAATGGCCGGACGTGACACAACATGCATACGTTGTGGGGAATTCATTCAAACCTGGCATGGATGCCTACCATGGGCATGCCCATCTACTGGAAAAGGTTGGGGTGATTTCATGCATGTTCAAAAATAGATCATGTTCAACAGAGGGTGTTTGGGTAGGCGAGAAGGGTCCATTTAAGAGCATGTTTTTGCGGCATCCATTAGCTCACCCCAAATCTTTCCATGATCTTATATTACCGATTAAATGCATCATGCCAAGTTGTTTTGGTTTCGACAAATTTGACTTTTCCGGGGTTCTCTCGGTTAAAGAAGGTAGATAAATGGTCGGACGTGTCACAACTTGCATATTTTGTCGAAAATCATTTAAACCTGACATGGATCCTTACCACGGGCATGCCTCTTGCCTGCAAAAGTTGGGGTCATTTAAAAAATGTTCAAAACTAGACCATGTTCAATGGAGGATACACCCGGATGGGAATGACTATGGTAGGCAACCATGATAGGTTAAACAATTTTCGACACCGTATGCAAGTTGCGACATGTTCGACCATTTTATCGATCTTCTTTTACAAAGGAAACTCCAGAAAATGCAGAATTTGTTGAAAACCAAACCAACTTGGCATGGTGCCTTGAATTGCTTGTAAAAGGCCATGAAAAAAAATCGGATCCATTTCTTCATCTTTTTTGGTGGGGAAATTGGGGCCATTTCAAATATGTTGAAAAATAACGTGCTCTCAGATGAACTGTTTTGACCTTACCGAATAATCTCCGTTGAACATGGTGTTTTTTGGACATCCTTGAAATGACCCCAAACTAATAAATACAAAGGGATAAAATTGAAAACAGTAAGTGTTTTTTAAAACATTTAATAAATATTTTATATTCACTAGTTTAATAAGTTAGTTACAACTTGTATTTTGGTATTCAAAAAAGAGTAAAATGAATTAACAAAATAAGAAATCAAATGAAAAAATAGAAAATAAAATAAAATGCTTAGGCCTTGGCCCAACTAGGCGACGACATTGCTCTCGTCGGGCATGTGTTGGGCCGGTCCAAGAGCTCACGGATTTGAAAAGTTCATCAAACTTTTTAAAAATATTCATGGATTTGAATATTTTCACAAAAAATCAAAACAAAGTTCACTATGAAATTTACAAAAAATATTTCTCGGTCTTGGGAACCTCTGGTTCCCAGCCATCTTTTCCTCTTTTGGGACCTTCTCGGAGGTCGTGAACCGTGTTTTTCTTTTTCTTTTTATCTTCTCTTGTGTTTATTTTTTTTTCTTCTTAGACTTTTCGTTTATTTTGTTTATTTTTTCTATTTCTCATATATTTAAAAAAAATCAGAATGAAATATTTTGTTCATATTTTTCTGTTTTTCTGGAATTCCATTGTTTCTTTTTTCAAAAAATGTTCGTGTTCGATTTTTTTAAAAAAAAACTGTTCGTATTTTGACATTCTGAGCATGTTTGAAAGGCATGAACATTTGTTTTGAAATTTATGTACAATTTTTAAAAATACAAATATTAGTATTTTATGAACAAAACAGGAAAACTAGGAACCCTAAAGAAAACCGTGGAAAAAAAAGAGACATAAACTAAAGAGTGGAAGTCTTGTGTTTCTTTCTTGGGAACAAGAACTGGAAAACAAGCCAAGAAATAAAATCTGATGTGCTGTCCTGGATGGTTTGTGCGGTTACACGAAGCGCGTTGGGGCTGTGGTTCGAATCCAGCCGAGGGCATTCATTTTTTGACAACTAGATGATGCCCCGCACGTTGTTGTGGGACATTTAGCAATATTTTAGTAAGCTTTTGGTTATATGGAACATTAATATTTGAAATAATAGTTTTTAAAATTATATAAGAATTAAATCTAATACCATAATAGAATGGAATTTACATGCATGCATGTTTGCATGTTGAAGTAAATTTTTAATATGCATAGTTGCATGTTGAGATGGGCCTTTCCTATGCAAGTTGAATGATGAGGTGGCATGCTTGCATGTTGAGAGAAATATATTAGTGGGGGCTAGCTATTTAGATATAGAAGATTAAAACTAAAAAAACGTAAATGGGCTGAGCCCATGAGGGAGGGCTGTTCGCCGGGCATTATACAAACCTACAGCGTATATACGTTCTGTGTAGAAAGTGAATACAATTTGTGAAAAGTCCATACTACTCTTTATACGTTTTATGAAGGAGGGTGTACCGAAGCACTTCTCAAAAACATTTGGACAAAAGTTCGAGTTTGCCAGGGGTACAAATGAAATGAAAATGAATTGATAAAAGATTCCTGCAAAAAAAATTCTGCCACTTATACTTTATGTTATGATATTTTAATCAGATTGGATGGCAAAGATTTCTCATTTTATCTCCTTTCTATGAATGTAATACAATAAAAAGTTCTAATCTTCACAGAAAATCTGCATAATTGCGCAACCATACACAGAATCATTGAATACTGATTGTAGTGGAATTTAGTGTCACCTGTGCATATCCCCATCTTCCTTACCTTCATCGTCTTCAACAGCAATGCTCCATCTCTTCCTAGGCTTCAAAAACATAACACTAATCAAATCCAAAAAGGGGAGTGGTAGAAAACGTAATTGAATTTTGAAAGTCTGATTGTCTCTTGCACACATAATAAGTGATCTCGGCAAGGGGGCGGAACCATGGGTCACCTCGCGCTCCTCGGCATCCTATACAGCCCACGTGCACGCCTCATCAGTTTCAACATAGCTAGGCGCTGTCCCCCATGACTGGCCGCCGTCATAGACTAAGGGACTGTTTGGTTCCAAATAATTCTTATAAGTCAAAAGGTGAAAAAAGTGACTTATTTTGCCAAACAGATCTGACTTATAAGTCACCCCAATTTATAAGTTATAAGTTGCTCTACCCCAACTTAAAACTTATAAGTTATCCCCTTTTGCGTGGGTCCCACCACCTGCATGATGTTGATTGGTGTGGAAAGGTGTGTCAGGTGACTTATAAGTCAGGTGACAACCAAACAGGCGTGACTTATAAGTCATTAGTTTTTAAGTCACCTAACTTATAAATTGGGTGACTTATTGAAACCAAACAGGCCCTAACAATAGAGAAACGGGTATGGCCGCACGGATGGGACTGGATGATGGAAAGTTGAGACCGGCCAGGACTGGAACTTCGACCAAGTTGAATGCCATCAAGCACGCCAACCCCAAATCAAACCAGCAAGCATCAAGCTAAGAATAAACAATGCGAGATTTGGACGCTTATGTACCCTGTAGGACGCGTGCGAGGTCCAGGTTGCCTCCTCCCGGATTTAAGGCGTGCGCTGCCACCACCCTAAGGCCTATTCCACCGTACGACTCCAAACGGACGTCCGTTTTGTTTGGTTTTTGTCCTTTTGGGTAGGGATTTGGGGTCGTGTCCGAACCTGTCCTGGGATGCGGTGGCCGTGCGCCCAGCGCGCGGACGCATCCCGGCCACATCATGTCCGCGTATTATTTCTTTGCAAGTCCTTAACTTTATTTCATCATTCATTTTTGATACATGAAAAATACATCATCACATTTTAACTAGTAAAGCAAGACCAAAGAAAACAAGAACCACAAGAATACATTTTAGAAGATACCCAACTTCCATAACTGCTCCCTTGAGTTGGGTTAGGGCCTTCTCGATGCACTCGTTGTTGATCTGTGGAGGAGGAGGCTCGATCTGGCATCCTCCTTTCTTCTTCAATCCAGAAGTCGATGTTGCTTCCTCCTCACACCTAGTCTCGTGTCTAGCCTCTAATCTAGCAACAAGTGCACTTGTCTCATTTACAGCCTCTATGCTAGCTAAAAGTGCACGAACATGTACTAAATTTCGCTCTATCAATATATCGATGTACTCTTCTTCCCAATACCAAAACTTGCATCCATTCTACACAACAAAATTTGAAGTTAGCATAACTAGTTAAATCTAGAGCACAAACCGAAGCTAAAGAAAACGCATACCCCATCGTTTAAGCACTTGATGAACACCCATTCGGGATGTTCTGGCATTGTAGACACGCGGCGCACGACCATCCTTGGGCAGTGGTCGCACTTAATGAGTGGCAACGGTGTGCCGGCGAGCTTTTGGGCAAGCACCGAGCCCGGCCGACCGCCATTCGTGTATCTGCCGGCGGACCACCGACGGTGCAGATCCGAGCGGTTAGAGGAGGAGCCACTGCCTGCATGTGGCCTTGCGGCTCTGCCAGGGCCTTCCGACGAGGTGCCCGGCCAGTCCATGGCGCGACCCGACCTCCCACAGCTGGCCGAGCTCAAGACCGACCGGATCCGCCCCAAAACCGGCCGGCGGGTGCGCAAACCAGGTGGTCATGGTCACGTCCGAGCCCGGCGCCGAGGGGAAGGGGTTGGGCGAGCTCGCGTCCGAACTGCACGGCTGCAATGGCAGCGGCGGCGGCGGCAGCGACGGGAAGAGTGGGGAAGAGTGGAGGGGGTGCGGCCGGAGGGAGGGAGGGGGCGGATAGAAAAAGGCCCGTCTTGTGCCACCGACGGGCGGGCCAGGGGAGGACACGCGCAGACAACCCGCGTGTCCGCGTGGTGTCCGTTTCACCCCAAAAGCGGCGCAAGTTTGGGCCGTGAATGGGTCAAAAGCGGACAGAAAGCGGACAAAAGTCCGTTTGCTCCCGCGTGCTGGGCCACTTTTTTGTCCCTTTTACCCCAAACGGATGGGGCCGGACAGGATAGGGTCGCGCGGTGGAGTTGGCCTAAGGCCCCAGCTGAGTCCGGCCGCCGCCGCCACCTCAGCCGAGCTGTCCGCCCGCACAGCTACATGGCCGCTTCTTGCCATCATTGTCCACTACTGTTGCGGATTAGAAAAGACGACCGGGGATATGGAGTTTGACTCCAACTGCACGTACACGAAACAAAGCGAGCGAGGAGACCCGAACGTGCAAACGTAAAACGTATGGAGAATATTATTATATTGGAAATAAAAGGTAAAACGTATAGAGAGCTATGAAAGCTTCCGTCCTTTAATATTAGGTAAGATTGTAATATAATTCTTCGTAAATTTTCAGCTCATTTGGAGATGTGCAGAATAGGTAACTCTGATGTAGCTTTTTCAGGTCCAGAATTCCAGCTGCCGGTATTCTTCCTCCTTGTGTAAACCTTGCATATTATGGGAGAAAAGGTATTAAAATAACACCAAAAAGCATTATTATACATTAAAAAATTTGTAAATAATAGTAGGAAAACATGATGCAAAATGGACGTATCAACTCCCCCAAGCTTAGACATTACTTGTTGATAACCCACAAGTATAAGGGATCATTTGTATCCTTTTTTGATAAATAAGAGTGTCGAACCTAATGAGGAGCTAAAGGTAGAACAAAATATTCCATCAACTTCTATCCACCACGATGCAACTTTATGCACATTTTACGTTTGCTTTACCTAGGATAAGTATAAAACTATTTGGTAGGTGAAAGGATAAGTTTGCAAGAATAAAAATAGAAGTACTTTGCAAGAATAAGACTACGAGTAAAATGCAAGACAATAAAAATAGATAGTTTTTGTCAACAAGAAAGTCATTTGTCCCTAGGTGATCGATAACTAAATCGGTGATCATTATTGCAATTTTATATGAGGGAGAGGCATGAGTTAACATACTTTGTCTACTTGAATCATATGCACTTATGATTGGAACTCTAGCGAGTATCCGTAACTACCAAATATCATTAAGGTAAAACCCAACCATAGCATTAAGTATCAAGTCATCTTTACTCCCATACGCAATGACCCCCAAACTCGGGTCTGTGCTTCTGTCACTCACGCCACCCCACCATAAGCGAACCATGAACGTATTGCAACACCATACAGAGGGGACCCCTCATGTTTGCGTGACACAGAGGGCACTGTAGGACAACACTAAAATAAAATATACAACTCAAACCGATCATGATCATCTATCAACCCATAGGACAAAATAGATCTACTCAAACATCATAGGATGACCACATATCATTGGGAAATAATATATAGTGTGAAGCACCATGTTTAAGTAGAGATTACAGCGGGGAAAAGAGGTGTTACACCACTTCATAGAGGGGGAAATTTGCTGTTGACGGTAGCAAGATTGTTGATGTAGATCACCGTCATGATCCTTTGCCCCGGCAGCGTTCCAACGCCACCAGGAGAGAGGGGGAGAGAGACCCCCTCCTTATTCTTTTCCTTGGCCTCCACCCTCGATGGGAGGAGAGAGACCCCCTCCTTTTTCTTTTCCTTGGCCTCCACCGTCGATGGGAGGAGAGTTCCCCCTCTGGTCCATGACCTCCATAGCGGTAGAGGGGCAGGAGCCCCTCCGAGATTGGATCTTCCTCTCTGTTCTCTTCTGTTTTGCGTTCCCATTTTCTGTCCCTTCACCGTTTCTTAAATTCCCGGAGATCCGTAACTCCGATTGCGCTGAAGTTTTTACACGATTTTTTTTCATAAATTATATTTCTTACGCCAGAATAAGGGCCCAACTGACTTACGGGGAGGGCACAAAGACACCTGGGCGCGCCAGGGGGTGCCCGACGCGCCCTGGTGGGTTGTGGAGGCCATGGGCATCCGTTAGCGTTGATTCCACCACCCCCCCCCCCAAAATCACATATATTCCAAAATAATTCTTCGCAATTTTTTATCGCGTTTGGGCTTCATTTGATAAGGATGTTCTATGAAACAAAACACATGCAACAAATATGAACTGGCACTAGGCACTAGATCAATAGGTTAGTCCAATAACTTATATAAAAGGTTGCCAAAAATATGTGAAAGTTGTATAATATTGGCATGAAACAATCAAAAATTACAGATACGGCGGAGACGTGTCAGCATCCCCAAGCTTAATTCCTGCTCGTCCTCGAGTAGGTAAATGATAAAAACAAATTGATGTGGGATGCTACCTAGCATAAGCTTGATCATATATCTAATCATGACATGAATATTAAGGCACGAGTGATTCAAAGCAATAGTCTATAATTTGACATAAAGACATTAATACTCAGGCATCCCAACAAACAATCATGTCTTTCAAAATATCAACGCTAAAGAAAGCTATCCCTACAAAATCATATAGTCTTGTCATGCTCTATCTTCTCGACACAAACTATTTATCATGCACAACCCCGATGACAAGCCGAGCAATTGGTTCATACTTTTTAACGCGCTTCAACTTTTTCAACCCTCACGCAATACATGAGCGCAAGCCATGGATATAGCACTATGGGTGTAATAGAGTATGACGATAGGGGTAAATATTGAGAAGACAAAAGAGTAAGAAAGTCTCACATCAACACGGCTAACCAACGGGCTATGGAGATTGAAGGAAATATGCCCTAGAGGCAATAATAAAGTTATTATTTATTTCCTTATATCATGATAAAAGTTTATTATTCATGCTAGAATTGTATTAACCGGAAACGTAATACATGTGTGAATACATAGACAAACAGAGTGTCACTAGTATGCCTCTACTTAACTAGCTCGTTAATCAAAGATGGTTATGTTTCCTAACCATGTACAAAGAGTTGTCATTTGATTAACGAGATCACATCATTAGTTGAATGATCTGATTGACATGACCCATTCCATTAGCTTAGCACCCGATCGTTTAGTATGTTGCTATTGCTTTCTTCATGACTTATACACGTTCCTATGACTATGAGATTATGTAACTTCCGTGTGCCGGAGGAACACTTTGTGTGCTACCAAACGTCACAACGTAACTGGGTGATTATAAAGGTGCTCTACAGGTGTCTCCAAAGGTACATGTTGGGTTGACGTATTTCGAGATTAGGATTTGTCACTCCGATCGTCGGAGAGGTATCTCTGGGCCCTCTCGGTAATGCACATCACTTAAGCCTTGCAAGCATTGCAACTAATGAGTTAGTTGCGGGATGATGTATTACGGAACGAGTAAAGAGACTTGCCGATAACAAGATTGAACTAGGTATTGGATACCGACGATCGAATCTCGGGCAAGTAACATACCGATGACAAAGGGAATAACCTATGTTGTTATGCGGTCTGACCGATAAAAGATCTTCGTAGAATATGTAGGAAGCAATATGGGCATCCAGGTCACGCTATTGGTTATTGACCAGAGACATGTCTCGGTCATGTCTACATTGTTCTCGAACCCGTAGGGTCCGCACGCTTAAGGTTTCGATGATAGTTATATTATGAGTTTATACGTTTTGATGTACCGAAGGTTGTTCGGAGTCCCGGATGAGATCACGGACATGACGAGGAGTCTCGAAATGGTCGAGACATAAAGATTGATATATTGGAAGCCTATGTTTGGATATCGGAAGTGTTCCGGGTGAAATCGGGATTTTACCGGAGTACCGGGAGGTTACCGGAACCCCCCGGGAGATATATGGGCCTTAGTGGGCCTTAGTGGAAAAGAGAAGAGGCAGCCAGAGATGGGCAGCGCGCCCCTCCCCTCCCTTGGTCCGAATAGGACAAGGAGAGGGGGTCGGCCCCCCTTCCTCTCCCCCCCCCTCCACGAATCCTATTCCAACTAGGAAAAGGGGGGGGGGGAATCCTACTCCCAGAGGGAGTAGGACTCCTCCTGGCGTGCCTCTCCTGGCCGGCCGCACCCCCCCCTTTGAGCCTTTATATACGGAGGCAGGGGCACCCCCTAGAGACACAAGTTGATCCACGTGATCATATTCTTAGCCGTGTGCGGTGCCCCCTTCCACCATAGTCCTTGATAATATTGTAGTAGTGCTTAGGCGAAGCCCTGCGATGGTAGTACATCAAGATCATCACCACGCCGTCGTGCTGACGAAAATCTTCCCCGACACTTTGCTGGATCGGAGTCCGGGGATCGTCATCGAGCTGAACGTGTGCTAGAACTCCGAGGCGCCGTAGTTTCGGTGCTTGATCGGTCGGGCCGTGAAGACGTACGACTACATCAACCGCGTTGTCATAACGCTTCCGCTATCGGTCTACGAGGGTACGTAGACAACACTCTCCCCTCTCGTTGCTATGCATCACCATGATCTTGCGTGTCCGTAGGAATTTTTTTGAAATTACTACGTTCCCCAATAGTGGCATCTGAGCCCAGGTTTTATGTGTTGATGTTATATGCACGAGTAGAACACAAGTGAGTTGTGGGCGATATAAGTCATACTGCTTACCAGCATGTCATACTTTGGTTCGGCGATATTGTTGGACGAAGCGGCCCGTACCGACATTACGCGTACGCTTACGCGAGACCGGTTCTCCTGACGTGCTTTGCACATAGGTGGCTTGCGGGTGACAGTTTCTCCAACTTTAGTTGAACCGAGTGTGGCTACGCCCGGTCCTTGCGAAGGTTAAAACAGCACCAACTTGACAAACTATCGTTGTGGTTTTGATGCGTAGGTAAGATTGGTTCTTGCTTAAGCCCGTAGCAGCCACGTAAAACTTGCAACAACAAAGTAGAGGACATCTAACTTGTTTTTGCAGGGCATGTTGTGATGTGATATGGTCAAGACATGATGCTAAATTTTATTGTATGAGATGATCATGTTTTGTAACCGGGTTATCGGCAACTGGCAGGAGCCATATGGTTGTCGCTTTATTGTATGCAATGCAATCGCGCTGTAATGCTTTACTTTATCACTAAGCGGTAGCGATAGTCGTGGAAGCATAAGATTGGCGAGACGACAACAATGCTATGATGGAGGTCAAGGTGTCGCGCCGGTGACGATGGTGATCACGACGGTGCTTCGGAGATGGAGATCACAAGCACAAGATGATGATGGCCATATCATATCACTTATATTGATTGCATGTGATGTTTATCTTTTATGCATCTTATCTTGCTTTGATTGACGGTAGCATTATAAGATGATCTCTCACTAAATTATCAAGAAGTGTTCTCCCTGAGTATGCACCGTTGCGAAAGTTCTTCGTGCTGAGACACCACGTGATGATCGGGTGTGATAGGCTCTACGTTCAAATACAACGGGTGCAAAACAGTTGCACACGCGGAATACTCAGGTTATACTTGACGAGCCAAGCGTATACAGATATGGCCTCGGAACACAGAGACCGAAAGGTCGAGCGTGAATCATATAGTAGATATGATCAACATAGTGATGTTCACCAATGAAACTACTCCATCTCACGTGATGATCGGACATGGTTTAGTTGATTTGGATCACGTAATCACTTAGAGGATTAGAGGGATGTCTATCTAAGTGGGAGTTCTTAAGTAATATGATTAATTGAACCTAAATTTATCATGAACTCAGTACCTAATAGTATCTTGCTTATGTATGTTTGATTGTAGATAGATGGCCCGTGCTGTTGTTCCGTTGAATTTTAATGCGTTCCTTGAGAAAGCAAAGTTGAAAGATGATGGTAGCAATTACACAGACTGGGTCCGTAACTTGAGGATTATCCTCATTGCTGCACAGAAGAATTACGTCCTGGAAGCACCGCTGGGTGCCAGGCCTGCTGCTGGAGCAACACCAGATGTTATGAACATCTGGCAGAGCAAAGCTGATGACTACTCAATAGTTCAATGTGCCATGCTTTACGGCTTAGAACCGGGACTTCAACGACATTTTGAACGTCATGGGGGCATATGAGATGTTCCAGGAGTTGAAGTTAATATTTCAAGCAAATGCCCGGATTGAGAGATATGAAGTCTCCAATAAGTTCTATAGCTGCAAGATGGAGGAAAATAGTTCTGTCAGTGAGCATATACTCAAAATGTCTGGGTATAATAATCACTTGATTCAAATGGGAGTTAATCTTCCAGATGATTGCGTCATTGACAGAATTCTCCAATCACTGCCACCAAGCTACAAGAGCTTCGTGATGAACTATAATATGCAAGGGATGAATAAGACTATTCCCGAGCTCTTCGCAATGCTGAAAGCTGCGGAAGTAGAAATCAAGAAGGAGCATCAAGTGTTGATGGTCAACAAGACCACTAGTTTCAAGAAAAAGGGCAAAGGGAAGAAGAAGGGGAACTTCAAGAAGAACAGCAAGCAAGTTGCTGCTCAAGAGAAGAAACCCAAGTCTGGACCTAAGCCTGAAACTGAGTGCTTCTACTGCAAGCAGACTGGTCACTGGAAGCAGAACTGCCCCAAGTATTTGGCGGATAAGGATGGCAAGGTGAACAAAGGTATATGTGATATACATGTTATTGATGTGTACCTTACTAATGCTCGCAGTAGCACCTTGGTATTTGATACTGGTTCTGTTTCTAATATTTGCAACTCGAAACAGGGACTACGGATTAAGCGAAGATTGGCTAAGGACGAGGTGACGATGCGCGTGGGAAACGGTTCCAAAGTCGATGTGATCGCAGTCGGCACGCTACCTCTACATCTACCTTCGAGATTAATATTAGGCCTAAATAATTGTTATTTGGTGCCAGCGTTAAGCATGAACATTATATCTGGATCTTGTTTGATGCGAGACGGTTATTCATTTAAATCAGAGAATAATGGTTGTTCTATTTATATGAGTAATATCTTTTATGGTCATGCACCCTTGAAGAGTGGTCTATTCTTATTGAATCTCGATAGTAGTGACACACATATTCATAATGTTGAAGCCAAAAGACACAGAGTTGATAATGATGGTGCAACTTATTTGTGGCACTGCTGTTTAGGTCATATCGGTGTAAAGCGCATGAAGAAACTCCATACTGATGGACTTTTGGAACCACTTGATTATGAATCACTTGGTACTTGCAAACCGTGCCTCATGGGCCAGATGACTAAAACACTGTTCTCCGATACTATGGAGAGAGCAACATATTTGTTGGAAATCATACATATAGATGTATGTGGTCCGATGAATATTGAGGCTCGTGGCGGATATCATTATTTTCTCACCTTCATAGATGACTTAAGCAGATATGGGTATATCTACTTAATGAAACATAAGTCTGAAACATTTGAAAAGTTAAAAGAATTTCAGAGTGAAGTTGAAAATCATCGTACCAAGAAAATAAAGTTTCTACGATCTGATCGTGGAGGAGAATATTTGAGTTACGAGTTTTGTGTACATTTGAAACAATGCAGAATAGTTTCGCAACTCACGCCACCCGGAACACCACAGCGTAATGGTGTGTCCGAACGTCGTAATCGTACTTTACTAGATATGGTGCGATCTATGATGTCTCTTACTGATTTACCGCTATCGTTTTGGGGTTATGCTTTAGAGACGGCCGCATTCACGTTAAATAGGGCACCATCAAAATCCGTTGAGACGACGCCTTATGAACTATGGTTTGGCAAGAAACCAAAGTTGTCGTTTCTGAAAGTTTGGGGCTGCGATGCTTATGTGAAAAAGCTTCAACCTGATAAGCTCAAACCCAAATCCGAGAAATGTGTCTTCATAGGATATCCAAAGGAGACTATTGGATACACCTTCTATCACAGATCCGAAGGCAAGACTTTTGTTGCTAAGTTCGGAAACTTTCTAGAGAAGGAGTTTCTCTCGAAAGATGTAAGTGGGAGGAAGGTAGAACTTGACGAGGTAACTGTACCTGCTCCCTTATTGGAAAGAAGTACATCACAGAAACCTGTTTCTGCGACACCTACACCAATTAGTGAGGAAGCTAATGATAATGATCATGAAACTTCAGGACAAGATACTACTGAACCTCGTAGATCAACCAGATTGAGATCCGCACCAGAGTGGTACGGTAATCCTGTTCTGGAAGTCATGCTGCTAGATCATGATGAACCTACGAACTATGAAGAAGCGATGGTGAGCCCAGATTCCGCAAAATGGCTTGAAGCCATGAAATCTGAGATGGGATCCATGTATGAGAACAAAGTGTGGACTTTGGTTGACTTGCCCGATGATCGGCAAGCAATTGAAAATAAATGGATCTTCAAGAAGAAGACTGACGTTGACGGTAATATTACTGTCTACAAAGCTCGACTTGTCGCAAAAGGTTTTCGACAAGTTCAAGGGGTTGACTACGATGAGACCTTCTCACCCGTAGCAATGCTTAAGTCTGTCTGAATCATGTTAGCAATTGCCGCATTTTATGATTATGAAATTTGGCTGATGGATGTCAAAACTGCATTCCTGAATGGATTTCTAGAAGAAGAGTTGTATATGATGCAATCGGAAGGTTTTGTCGATCCAAAGGGAGCTAATAAAGTGTGCAAGCTCCAGCGATCCATTTATGGACTGGTGCAAGCCTCTCGGAGTTGGAATAAACGCTTTGATAGTGTGATCAAAGCATTTGGTTTTGTACAGACATTCGGAGAAGCCTGTATTTACAAGAAAGTGAGTGGGAGCTCTGTAGCATTTCTGATATTATATGTGGATGACATATTACTTATTGGAAATGATATAGAATTTCTGGATAGCATAAAGGGATACTGGAATAAGAGTTTTTCAATGAAAGACCTCGGTGAAGCTGCTTACATATTAGGCATAAAGATCTATAGAGATAGATCAAGACGCTTAATTGGACTTTCACAAAGCACATACATTGACAAGATTTTTAAGAAGTTCAAAATGGATCAAGCAAAGAAAGGGTTCTTGCCTGTGTTACAAGGTGTGAAGTTGAGTCAGACTCAATGCCTGACCACTACAGAAGATAGAGAGAAAATGAAAGATGTTCCCTATGCTTCAGCCATAGGATCTATCATGTATGCAATGTTGTGTACCAGACCTGATGTGTGCCTTGCTATAAGTCTAGCAGGGAGGTACCAAAGTAATCCAGGAGTGGATCACTGGACAGCGGTCAAGAACATCCTGAAATACCTGAAAAGGACTAAGGATATGTTTCTCATATATGGAGGTGACAAAGAGCTCATCGTAAACGGTTACGTTGATGCAAGCTTTGACACTGATCCGGACGATTCTAAATCGCAAACCGGATATGTGTTTACATTAAACGGTGGAGCTGTCAGTTGGTGCAGTTCTAAACAAAGCGTCGTGGCGGGATCTACATGTGAAGCGGAGTACATTGCTGCTTCGGAAGCAGCAAACGAAGGAGTCTGGATGAAGGAGTTCATATCCGATCTAGGTGTCATACCTAGTGCATCGGGTCCAATGAAAATCTTTTGTGACAATACTGGTGCAATTGCCTTGGCGAAGGAATCTAGATTTCACAAGAGAACCAAGCACATCAAAAGATGCTTCAATTCCATCCGGGATCTAGTCCAGGTGGGAGACGTAGAGATTTGCAAGATACATACGAATCTAAATGTAGCAGACCCGTTGACTAAGCCTCTTCCACGAGCAAAACATGATCAGCACCAAGGCTCCATGGGTGTTAGAATCATTACTGTGTAATCTAGATTATTGACTCTAGTGCAAGTGGGAGACTGAAGGAAATATGCCCTAGAGGCAATAATAAAGTTATTATTTATTTCCTTGTATCATGATAAAAGTTTATTATTCATGCTAGAATTCTATTAACCGGAAACGTAATACATGTGTTAATACATAGACAAACAGAGTGTCACTCGTATGCCTCTACTTAACTAGCTCGTTAATCAAAGATGGTTATGTTTCCTAACCATGGACAAAGAGTTGTCATTTTATTAACGGGATCACATCATTAGTTGAATGATCTGATTGACATGACCCATTCCATTAGCTTAGCACCCAATCGTTTAGTATGTTGCTATTGCTTTCTTCATGACTTATACACGTTCCTATGACTATGAGATTATGTAACTCCCATGTGCCGGAGGAACACTTTGTTTGCTACCAAACGTCACAACGTAACTGGGTGATTATAAAGGTGCTCTACAGGTGTCTCCAAAGGTACATGTTGGGTTGACGTATTTCAAGATTAGGATTTGTCACTCCGATCGTCGGAGAGGTATCTCTGGGCCCTCTCGGTAATGCACATCACTTAAGCCTTGCAAGCATTGCAACTAATGAGTTAGTTGCAGGATGATGTATTACGTAACGAGTAAAGAGACTTGCCGGTAACAAGATTGAACTAGGTACTGGATACCGACGATCGAATCTCGGGCAAGTAACATACCGATGACAAAGGGAACAACGTATGTTGTTATGCGGTCTGACCGGTAAAAGATCTTCATAGAATATGTAGGAACCAATATGGGCATCCAGGTCCCGCTGTTGGTTATTGACCGGAGACATGTCTCGGTCATGTCTACATTGTTCTCGAACCCGTAGGGTCCGCACGCTTAAGGTTTCGATGACAGTTATATTATGAGTTTATACATTTTGATGTACCGAAGGTTGTTCGGAGTCCCGGATGAGATCACGGACATGACGAGGAGTCTCGAAATGGTCGAGACATAAAGATTGATATATTGGAAGCCTATGTTTGGATATCAGAAGTGTTCCGGGTGAAATCGGGATTTTACCGGAGTACTGGGAGGTTACCGGAATCCCCCGGGAGATATATGGGCCTTAGTGGGCCTTAGTGGAAAAGAGAAGAGGAAGCCAGAGATGGGCCGCGCGCCCCTCCCCTCGTTTGGTCCGAATAGGACAAGGAGAGGGGGCCGGCCCCCCTTCCTCTTTCCCCTCCTCCGTGAATCCTATTCCAACTAGGAAAAGGGGGGGGATCCTACTCCCAGAGGGATTAGGACTCCTCCTGGCGCGCCTCTCCTAGTCGGCCGCACCCCCCCTTTGAGCCTTTATATACGGAGGCAGGGGCACCCCCTAGAGACACAAGTTGATCCACGTGATCATATTCTTAGCCATGTGCGGTTCCCCCTTCCACCGTAGTCCTCGATAATATTGTAGCAGTGCTTAGGTGAAGCCCTGCGACGGTAGTACATCAAGATCATCACCACGCCGTCGTGCTGACGGAACACTTCCCCGACACTTTGCTGGATCGGATTCCGGGGATCGTCATCGAGCTGAATGTGTGCTAGAACTCGGAGGCGCCGTAGTTTCGGTGCTTGATCGGTCGGGCCGTGAAGACGTACGACTACATCAACCGCGTTGTCATAACGCTTCCACCGTCGGTCTACGAGGGTACGTAGACAACACTCTCCCCTCTCGTTGCTATGCATCACCATGATCTTGCGTGTGCTTAGGATTTTTTTTGAAATTACTACGTTCCCCAACAGAGATGCCCATCAATTGATATCAATGCGAGGAGTAGGGATTCCCATGCAACGAATGCACTAAGAGCTATAAGTGTACGAAAGCTCAACATGAAAACTAAGTGGGTGTGCATCTAATTCTATAATGAAAAATTCCCACTAGTATATGAAAGTGACAACATAGAAGACTCTCTATATCAAAAACATGGTGCAACTTTGAAGCACAAGTGTAGAATTAGCATGCCCCTTCTCTCATTATTTTTTTCATTTTTTTCTTTTCTTTTTTTCTTTTTTTCTTTTTATGTCTTTTTTTCTCTTTGTCCGGAGTCTCATCCCGACTTGTGGGAGAATCATAGTCTCCATCATCCTTTCCTCACTGGGACATGCTCTAATAATGAATAATGATGATCATCACACTTCTATTTACTTACAACTAAAAGAAATAAAATTACAACTCGATACCTAGAACAAAATATGACTCTATATGAATGCCTTTGGCAGTGTACCAGGATGTGCAATGATCTAGCATAACAACGATATCAAATAAATGGACAAGCCATGGAAATATCATGGTAGCTATCTTACGATCATGTAATTCAATATGACAATGAATGCTCAAGTCATCAAAACGGAGGCGGTGGAAGTTGCATGGCAATATATCTCGGAATGGCTATGGAAAGGCCATAATAGGTAGGTATGGTGGCTATTTTGAGGAAGATATAATGAGGCTTATGTGTGATAGACCATATCATATCACGGGGTTTGCATGCACCGGCGAAGTACTAATACGCATGCCCCTAGGGGGTAGATTGGTAGTAAAAGACAATCGCTCGTCCCCGACCGCCACTCATAAGGAAGACAATCAATAATAAATCATGCTCCAACTTCATATCATAACGAGAGACTATACATGCATGCTTCGGGAATCACAAATCTTAACACCAATATTCCTACTAACCACAACCATTTACTAGTACCTCCCACATATTATCATTTCTATATCGCAGAACTATTGCAAGGAATCAAACATATCATATATATCTAGTGATCCACAAGTGTTATGTACGATTTTTTGACTAATAATGCAATTGACCAATTCCCGTTGACTCTCTAAATAGATATAAGTGAAGCATGAAAGTTTAATTCTTTCTATAAAATACCAAGCTCTAATAAATATAAGTGAAGTAGAGCATTCTACGAATAACGGTTTCCTATGTGACGAGAAACAGGCAATCCAAACTTCAAATGATATAAGTGAAGCACATCACTAGTACAGCGAGTTGCTATACAAATGGATTTTTAACCCATTTCCACGAAGGCATTTGGAACCGTCGCCTAGTGAGTGACTGTGGTAGGGGGGTCCTTCCCACACGACCCAGAAACCACCGGGGATATGCCCTCCTGGCACACACGCTCGACAAAATGAGGTCGTGTGCGACCGGCGAGCAATCAAATACGGTTATACGTACAGTAGTGCTAAAAAGGTTCAATTATACAGGCGAAATCGTTTCCGGTCATAAGTTCATCCCACACAGTCAGTCCCCGCTAAACGTTTCCATTCATATATACATCCAACATAGTTGCTCCAAGGAAAATGTTTCAGTTCGCAGGTACATCAGACACAATTTTCCCCGTTAAAACGTTTGTGATAGCGTTTCCATTGCACACGGTATTAACAATTTTATTGTTTGTGTTATTGAATGCATCGCACACGGTGCGTAGAAGAAACTCTGTGGCAAAGGCTGTCCGTCACACACAGCTTTTATGTGGTAAACGTTTGCGCCAGGTGGCCTAACGCAAACAGTTTTCAAGATGATGTCGTGTGTGTTTGTTCATTGATCCAACACGGTTTATTCCTAAAAACGGTGTGCGTTGCCTGAGGTCATTGCCCACGGTGTTTTCTCAATAACCGTTTGCAATAGAAAAAACCCAATTAGCAGGGTAATTATCCTATTATTAATAATCCATTTATTAATCTAATTGAAATTTCATATTAAGCACACAATATATTTCATTTTCATAATTGAAATACATCAGAGTACAATATAGCTTCAGCACTTAGCTACCCCATTACACAACTGCACCAGCACCAAGTTTCACATGCAACATCTATAACCTTTCGAAATTAGCATCATAGACGGTACATAGATAGATGTATCTCATCTGGAAAACTGCTGAAGTAGAAGGCGAATATTGAGCCTTCATTGTTGTTGAAGGTCTTTGCAAGTCTAGGCCAGTGCCTGTGGATGATTGACTGTCCATCCTTCGTCCTCTTCAGGAACACATCAATATTGAACCGTGGGTGTTGTATGAATTTTTGAGGAACGTAGCATCCAATTTAAAAAAAAATCCTACGATCACGCAAGATCTATCTAGGAGATGCATAGCAATGAGATGGGGAGAGTATGTCCACGTACCCTCGTAGACCAAAAGCGGAACCGTTAGGTTAACACAGTTGATGTAGTTGAACGTCTTCACGATCCAACCGATCCAAGTACCGAATGTATGGCACCTCTGTGTTCAGCACATGTTCATCTCGATGACGTCCATCGAGCTCTTAATCTAGTAGAGGGTCGAGGGAGAGTTCCGACAACACGACAGCGTGGTGACGGTGATGGTGATGTGATCCGTGCAAGGCTTCGCCTAAGCACTATGATGCTATGACCGAAGGAGTAAACTGTGGAGGGGGGGGCACCGCACACGGCTAAGAAACAACTGTTGTGTCTTTAGGGTGCCCCCTGCCCACGTATATAAAGGAGGGGGAGGAGGAGGCCGGCCCAAGGGGGGGCGCCAAGAGGGGGGAGTCCTACTACGACTCCGTTCCTAGTAGGATTCGGCCCCCCTCATTCCTTCCAACGGAGAGGGGAAAGGGGGGAGAGGGAGAAGGAAAGGGAGTCGCGCCATCCACCCCTTGTCCATTAACTTTCCCGGGGGGGGGGGTCCGGTAACCTCCCGGTACTCTGAAAAATCCCTAAACCTCTTCGGAACCATTCTGGTGTCCGTATATAACCTTCCAATATATGAATCATTACCTCTCGACCATTTCGAGACTCCTCGTCATGTCCGTGATATCATCCGGGACTCCGAACAAACTTCGGTCACCAAAACACATAACTCATAATACAAATCGTCATCGAACGTTAAGCATGCGGACCCTACTGGTTCGAGAACTATGTAGACATGACCAAGACACATCTCCGGTCAATAACCAATAGTGGAACCTGGATGCTCGTATTGGTTCCTACATATTCTACGAAGATCTTTATCGGTCAAACCGCATAACAACATATGTTATTCCCTTTGTCATCGGTATGTTACTCGCCCGAGATTCGATTGTCGGTATCATCATACCTAGTTCAATCTCGTTACCGGCAAGTCTCTTTACTCATTCCGTAGTGCATCATCCCGTAACTAACTCATTAGTCACATTGCTTGCAAGGCTTAAAGTGATGTGCATTATCAAGAGGGCCCAGAGATACCTCTCTGATACATGGAGTGACAAATCCTAATCTTGATCTATGCCAACTCAACAAACACCTTCGGAGACACCTGTAGAGCATCTTTATAATCACCCAGTTATGTTGTGACGTTTGATAGCACACAAGGTGTTCCTCCGGTATCCCGGAGTTGCACAATCTCATAGTTAGAGGAATATGCATAAGTCATCAAGAAAGCAATAGCAATAAAACTAAACGATCATAATGCTAAGCTAACGGATTGGTCTTGTCCATCACATCATTCTCTAAGGATGTGATCCCGTTCATCAAATAACAACACATGTCTATGGTCAGGAAACTTAACTATCTTTGATTAACGAGCTAGTCAAGTAGAGTCATGGTACGTCTCTGTCGTATCTACTTTTCCAAACACTTTTGCCCTTGTTTTGGACTCTAACTTGCATGATTTGAATAGAACTAACCCGAACTGACGCTGTTTTCAGCAGAATTGCCATGGTGTTATTTCTGTGCAGAAACAAAAGTTCTCAGAATGACCTGAAAATCAACGGAGAATTATTTTGGAATATATAAAAAATACTGGAAGGAAGATCCACATCAGGGGGCCTCCACCTGTCCACGAGGGTGGGGGCGCGCCCTACCCCCATGGGCGCGCCCCCTTGCCTCGTGGGCCCCCTGATGCTCCACCAACCTCAACCCTGACTCCATATATTCACTTTCACGGAGAAAAAACCAAGGAGAAGGATTCATCACGTTTTACGATACGGAGCCGCCGCCAAGCCCTAAACTCTCTCGGGAGGGCTGATCTGGAGTCCATTCGGGGCTCCGGAGAGGGGAATCCGTCGCCATCGTCATCATCAACCTTCCTCCATCACCAATTTCATGATGCTCACCGCCATGCGTGAGTAATTCCATCGTAGGCTTGCTGGACAGTGATGGGTTGGATGAGATTTATCATGTAATCGAGTTAGTTTTGTTAGGGTTTGATCCCTAGTATCCACTATGTTCGAGATTGATGTTGCTATGACTTTTCTATGCTTAATGCTTGTCACTAGGGCCAGAGTGCCATGCTTTCAGATCTGAACCTATTATGTTTTCATGAATATATGAGAGTTCTTGATCCTATCTTGCAAGTCTATAGTCACCTACTATGTATTATGATCCAGCAACCCCGAAGTGACAATAATCGGGACCACTCCCGGTGATGACCGTAGTTTGAGGAGTTCATGTATTCACTATGTGTTAATGCTTTGGTCTGGTACTCTATTAAAAGGAGGCCTTAATATCCCTTAGTTTCCACTAGGACCCCGCTGCCACGGGAGGGTAGGAGAAAAGATGTCATGCAAGTTCTTTTCCATAAGCATGTATGACTATATTCGGAATACATGCCTACATTGCATTGATAAATTGGAGCTAGTTCTGTGTCACCCTAGGTTATGACTGTTACATGATCAATCGCATCCTGCATAATTCTCTATCACCGATCCATTGCCTACGAGCTTTCCATATATTGTTCTTCGCTTATTTACTTTTCCGTTGCTATTGTTATCATCACTATAAAACACCAAAAATATTACTTTTGCTACCGTTACCTTTTGCTACCGTTACCGCTACTATCATATTACTCTGCTACTAAATACTTTGCTGCAGATATTAAGTTTCCAGGTGTGGTTGAATTGACAACTCAGCTGCTAATACTTGAGAATATTCTTTGGCTCCCCTTGTGTCGAATCAATAAATTTGGGTTGAATACTCTACCCTAAAAAACTGTTGCGATCCCCTATACTTGTGGGTTATCAAGACTATTTTCTGGCGCCGTTGCCGGGGAGCATAGCTCTATTCTTTGAGTCACTTGGATTTATATCTGCTGGTCAGAAGAACTTGAAAGATGCGAAAACAAAAAATTATCCCTCAACTACGATGGGAGGTAAGGAACTGCCATCTAGCTCTGCACTTGATTCACCTTCTGTTTTGAGTAAGCTTGCAACACCTAAACCTGCATCTGCTATTAATTCTGATATGTCGCATATTATTGATGATGCCACTTCTGCTATGCATGATACTTATGATGAAACTACTTCTATGCTAGATACTACTGTGCCACTTGGTGAATTTCTTGATGAACAACTTGCTAGGGCTAGAGAGAATGAAATTATTGAAAATGATAGTATTGATGAAAGTGATGATGAAGGCTCTCCTAATAAATATGAATTGCCTGTTGTGCCTGAGGGCTATGTTATGGATGAAGAAACTAAAAGAGACTTTCTTGCATGCAATGATAGAAGTGATCTTAAGAAATTATTAGCTAAGATTAAACAAAAAACTCTGAATGCTAGAATGAAATATGATCCTGCTTATGCTACTTCACCTATCTTTGTTACCGATAAGGATTATGAATTCTCTATTGATCCTGATATAATTACGTTGGTTGAACCTGATCCTTTTTATCGTTATGAATCTGAAACTGTTGTGGCACATCTTACTAAATTAAATGATATGGCCACCCTGTTCACTAATGATGAGAGAACTCGCTACTTTTATATCCTTAAAATATTTTCGTTCTCATTAAAGGGTGATGCTAAGATATGGTTTAATTCTCTTGATCCTAGTTGTGTGCATAGTCCCCAGGATATGATTTATTACTTCTCTGCTAAATATTTCCCTGCTCATAAGAAACAAGATGCCTTAAGGGATATATATAATTTTGTGCAAATTGAAGAAGAGAGTCTCCCACAAGCTTGGGGGAGGCTTCTCCAATTACTCAATGCTTTGCCTGATCACCCTCTTAAGAAAAATGAAATACTTGATATCTTTTATAATGGACTAACCGATGCTTCCAGAGATTACTTGGATAGTTGTGCTGGTTCTGTTTTCAGGGAAAGAACACCAGATGAAGCTGAAATTCTATTGAATAATATGTTGACAAATGAAAATAATTGGACACTTCCTGAGCCAACTCCTGAGACTATTCCTAAACTAACTCCGAAGAAAAGAGGTGTTCTATTTCTCAGTCCTGAAGATATGCAAGAGGCAAAGAAATCTATGAAAGAAACGGGTATTAAAGCTAAAGATGTTAATAATTTACCTCCTATTGAAGAAATACATGGTTTTAATTTACCGCCTATTGAAGAAACACATGGTCTTGATAACCCGACACAGGTAGTAATGGTAAATTCTCTCTATAGATATGATAAAGCTGAAATCCCTCCTACTAAGTTTGCTAGCCAATGTTTGGATGAGTTTGATAACTTTATGGTTAAGCAAGAAGACTTCAATGCTTATTTTGGTAGACAATTAAAACAAAATGCTTATATGATTGAACACTTGGGTGATTATATGTCTAGAGTTAAAGGTGAACTTAAACTCATTAGTAAACATGCTTCTATGGTTACCACTCAAGTAGAACAAGTACTTAAAGCTCAAAATGATTTGCTCAATGAATTGAATAGTAAGAATAATGGCTATGCTGTTAGAGTGGCTACTAGAACTGGTAAAATGACTCAGGAACCTTTGTATCCTAAAGGCCACCCTAAGAGAATTGAGCAAGATTCTCAGAGAAATAATATAGATGCACCTAGTCCTTCTAAAAGGAATAAAAAGAAAAATGATAGGACTTTGCATGCTTCTAGTGAACCTGTTATTGACATACCTGAGAATCCCAATGATATCTCTATTTCTGATGCTGAAACACAATCTGCTAATGAACATGAAACTAGTGATAATGTTAATGATAATGTTCATATTGATGCTCAACCTAGCAATGATAATGATATAGAAGCTGAACCTGCTGTTGATCTTGATAACCCACAATCAAAGAATCAACGTTATGATAAAAGAGACTTTGTTGCTAGGAAACACGATAAGGAAAGAGAGCCTTGGGTTCAGAAACCCATGCCTTTTCTTCCTAAGCCATCCAAGAAAAAGGATGATGCGGATTTTGAGCGCTTTGCTGAAATGATTAGACCTATCTTTTTGCGTATGCGCTTGACTGATATGCTTAAAATGAATCCTTATGCTAAGTACATGAAAGATATTGTTACTAATAAAAGAAAGATACTGGAAGCTGAAATTTCCACCATGCTTGCTAATTATACTTTTAAGGGTGGAATGCCTAAGAAACTAGGAGATCCAGGAGTATCAACTATACCATGCTCCATTAAAAGAAACTATGTTAGAACTGCTTTATGTGATCTTGGAGCCGGTGTTAGTGTTATGCCTCTCTTTTTATATCATAGACTTGATTTGAATAAGTTGACACCTGCCGAAATATCTTTGCAAATGGCTGATAAATCAACTGCTATACCTGTCGGTATTTGTGAGGATGTTCTTGTTGTAGTTGCAAACGTTACTATTTTAACAGACTTTGTTATTCTTGATATTCCCGAGGACGATAGTATGTCTATTATTCTTGGAAGACCCTTTTTGAATACTGTAGGGGCTGTTATTGATTGCAACAAGGGCAATGTCACTTTTCATGTTAATGGTAATGAGCATACGGTACACTTTCTGAGAAAACAACCTCAAGTTCATAGTATAAACTCTATTGGAAAAATTCCATCGATTATTTTTGGAGGTTTTGAATTTCCTCTTCCTACTATCAAGAAGAAATATGATATTCTTGTTGTTGGGGATGTGCATATCCCCGTTGAGGTAACCTAGTGTTATTCAAAAATTCTCTGGTTCCATGTTAATTGGAATGAGTTTGTTAACAAGACTTGATCAACCTTGTTAGTGGATTCCTTTTGATGAGCATGAGATGGATGAATTTAGAAAACACAACTCTCGGTACCCTCTTTTTACTTTCTGTTATTTATATTAAATAAAGCAGAAATATTAATTTATGTCTGTTTTCTGAATTATCCATGCAATATAAAAATACCCCGAAAATAAAAGTTCTCCTAATGCCTTGAAATTTAAATATGATTTTTTCTGGAACATTTGAGAATATCTGGCACTGAGAACACAGCAGGGGGAGCAAGCACCTGGCCACAAGGGTCCACGGCGCGCCCACCCCCTGGGCGCGCCCCCTGCCTCGTGGGCCCATGGTGGCTCCCCTCCACTTATTCCTGCACACACACACTTCTTCGTCCTCCCAAAAAATCACCATCCATCTCAAGCACGAGTTCTAGCTCATTTTGCTGCGATTTTCGATCTCCTTGCTCAAAGCACCTCTCACAAAACTGCTTTGGGGGATTGTTCCTTGGTATGTGACTCCTCCATTGGTCCAATTAGTTTTTGTTCTAGTGCTGCAAATTTGTGCTACCTAGGTGACCATGTTCTTGAGCTTGCATGTCAAATTTATATGGTTCTAAGTAGTTCTAATACCTGATATAGGCTCTAGGCACTTGTAGGAGTAGTTGCTATCAATTTTGTTGAGTTTGATTTACTTTTATTTGAAGTTACTAAAAATTACAGATTTTTTCAGAAAATAATGAAGAGATTTTTGAGGGGCTCATCGAGCCGAAGCTCGAAGGAAAAGCAAAATGAGGAAGTAGAGAGGCCCAAATAGAATTTGCCTCGCACCGCGGAGGTTCGGCCGTGTGAATGGCCTTCCGATGATTTCTTGAGAGCAGCTGGGATTTATGATGATTTTTATGAATTGGCTAAGAATGCAGGCCTCACCGACTTCCTCCGCGACCAATGCGAAAGTATCTCTTACTCACCAATACTTTTGTGCAAAACTTCTACCATTATCCTAGGGAATCACCTCCTTCAGTAGAGTTTCATTTATATGATGTGGTTAAGAAGATGTCACTAGATGAATTTTGCAGGGTTTGCAAAATACCTTTCGAGGGTAGCTTAGAGGAACCACATCGTAGAGATGTGGACAGGTTTAGTTCACACTATCACTGTAGGGGAAACTAGGAAAGTTTCCAATGCAAGAATCACTAGCATACATTTTCCTATTTTATGCTACTTTGCAAGATTTGCTAGTCGTTGCTTAATTGGTCGCTGAAACTGTGGAAACCTTAGTGTTCCTGATATTATTATTTTGTTCCATGGTTTATTCCGTGACGACTCTGTTAGTATGGGCGGTATTATTGCCAAACGGTTAAGTCTGAACCATACAAAGGGCCCCATCTTTGGAGGTGTCTATGCTTCACGCCTTGCTGCATACTATAACATACCTATTAGTAACTACAAAAAGGAAGAAAAATTGTTGCCTACTATTTATTTAGATTATAAAAGTATGGTAGCACATGATTTTATTGTTAAGAATAGGGAAAATGAGCTTAAATACAAATTGTTCTTTCATAAACATCACCCTGAGACTATACCCTGCCTGCTTCTTCCTTGTTTGATTTATCTGCAGGCAAGTACCTTGTTCCGTTGGAGGCTATTCACGCCTACTGGAACCTTGCATCAGCTGCAGAGCCAGAGCTGAAACCACAATTTGAGCCTCCACAACAGTCTGATTACCAGTGGGATCCGGAGGCGATTGCGAGCCAGTGGCAATCTGACTATGCATCTCAGTACGACCCCAACTACAACTTTGGATATCTGCCAGGCCATCCGTGGAAATAGACCAACTTAGGCCAAAAGCCTAAGCTTGGGGGAGTACATATTTCCCACCGACATTACATTCATGTTCACAAACTCATTGCTACTTGTCGGTGCTCATACTTTTTCATTGTATCATCCATACTAGTTTATTTCCTTTTTATGCTTTCTTCTTGTGTGTTTGATAAACCTTAAGAAAAAACAAAAAAATTAGTTATAGATTTTAGCTAGCTTTAATTTCTATGCTTGTAGTAGTAATTAAAAAGAAAACCCAAAAAGATTTCTTGTTCTTCTTTTGCTTGTTGGGAGTTTTCCCGTGTAAATAGTTTTATTTCTTTTCTTTTCTTTGGGGTCGATAGGAGAAGACCTTAATTAAACTGTTGAAGTGGCTCTTATATGCATTATTGTTGATCTGACAAATGAGCCCATATTGCCTTGTCTTCTCCTATTTATTGAATGCTTGCAGATTCCAGCCAAGTCCAATGCACGTGCACTGTTATTATTATTCACATCATTCAGTCATGCAAGTGAAAGGCAATTATGACGATATATGATGGACTGATTGAGATGGAAGAAGCTTGTATGAACTCGACCTCTCTTGTTTTTGTAAATATGATTAGTTCATCGTTCCTGATTCTGCCTATTATGAATAAACATGTTTGCAATGACAATTAGAGATTATAGTTTCTTATGCTAGAGCTCTGGTGTTGCGATCCCCTATACTTGTGGGTTATCAAGGCATACTAGGGACACTCTGTTTTGTCTATGTATTCACACATGTACTAAGTTTCCGGTTAATACAATTCTAGCATGAATAATAAAAATTTATCATGATATAAGGAAATATAAATAACAACTTTATTATTGCCTCTAGGGCATATTTCCTTCAGTCTCCCACTTGCACTAGAGTCAATAATCCAGATTACATAGTAATAATTCTAACACCCATGCAGTCTTGGTGTTGATCATGTTTTGCTCATGGAAGAGGCTTAGTCAATGGGTCTGCAACATTCAGATCCATATGTATTTTGCAAATCTCTATGTTTCCCTCCTTGACTTGATCACGTATGGAATTGAAGCGTCTCTTGATGTGTTTGCTTCTCTTGTGAAATCTGGATTCCTTCACCAAGGAAATTGCTCCAGTATTGTCACAAAGATTTTCATTAGACCCGATGCACTGGGTATTACACCTATATCGGATATGAACTCCTTCATCCAGACACCTTCATTTGCTGCTTCCGAAGCAGCTATGTACTGTGCTTCACATGTAGATCCCATCGCGATGCTCTGCTTGGAACTGCACCAACTTACAGCTGCACCATTCAATATAAATACGTATCCGGTTTGTAATTTAGAGTCATCCGGATTAGTGTCAAAGCCTGCATCGATGTAACCATTTACCACAAGCTCTTTGTCACCTCCATAAACGAGAAACATATCCTTAGTCCTTTTCAGGTATTTCAGGATGTTCTTGACCGCTGCCAGTGATCCACTCCTGGATTACTTTGGTACCTCCCTGCTAAAATTATAGCAAGGCACACATCAGGTCTGGTACACAACATTGCATACATGATAGAACCTATGGCTGAGGCATAGGGAATGACTTTCGTTTTCTCTCTATCTTCTGAAGTGGTCAGGCATTGAGTCTGACTCAACTTCACACCTTGTAACACAGGCAAGAACCCTTTCTTTGACTGGTCCATTTTGAACTTCTTCAAAACTTTATCAAGGTATGTGCTTTGTGAAAGTCCAATTAAGCGTCTTGATCTATCTCTATAGATCTTGATGCCTAATATATAAGCAGCTTCACCGAGGTCTTTCATTGAAAAATTATTATTCAAGCATCCTTTTAAGCTATCCAGAAATTCTGTATTATTTCCAATCAACAATATGCCATCCACATATAATATTAGAAATACTACAGAACTCCCACTCACTTTCTTTTAAATACAGGCTTCTCCAAAAGTATGTATAAAACCATATGCTTTGATCACACTATCAAAGCGTATATTCCAACTCCGAGAGGCTTGCACCAGTCCATAAATGGACCGCTGGAGGTTGCACACTTTGTTAGCACCTTTAGGATCGACAAAACCTTCTAGTTGCATCATATACAACTCTTCTTTAAGATATCCATTAAGGAATGCAGTTTTGACATCCATTTGCCAAATTTCATAATCATAAAATGCGGCAATTGCTAACATGATTCGGATAGACTTAAGCATCACTACAGGTGAGAAGGTCTCATCATAGTCAACTCCTTGAACTTGTCGAAAACCTTTCGCAACTAGTCGAGCTTTGTAGACAGTAACATTACCGTCAGCGTTAGTCTTCTTCTTGAAGATCCATTTATTCTCTATGGCTTGCCGATCATCGGGCAACTCAGCCAAAGTCCACCCTTTGTTCTCATACATGGATCCCATCTCAGATTTCATGGCCTCAAGCCATTTTGCGGAATCTGGGCTCATCATCGCTTCCTCATGGTCAAGTAACATGACCTCCAGAACAGGATTACCGTACAACTCTGGTGCGGATCGTACTCTGGTTGACCAACGAGGTTCGGTAGTAACTTGATCTGAAGTTTCATGATCATCATCATTAGCTTCCTCACTAATTGGTGTAGGAATCACTGGAACTGATTTCTGTGATGAACTACTTTCCAATTCGGGAGAAGGTACAATTACATCATCAAGTTCTACTTTCCTCCCACTCACTTCTTTCGAGAGAAACTCCTTCTCTAGAAAGGATCCATTCTTAGCAACGAATATCTTGCCTTCGGATCTATGATAGAATGTGTACCCAACAGTCTCCTTTGGGTATCCTATGAATACACATTTGTCCGATTTGGGTTCGAGCTTATCAGGTTGAAGCTTTTCCACATAAGCATCATAGCCCCAAACTTTAAGAAATGACAGCTTAGGTTTCTTGCCAAACCATAGTTCATACGGTGACGTATCAACAGATTTAGATGGTGACCTATTTAACGTGAATGCAGCCATCTCTAAAGCATAACCCCAAAAAAATAGTGGTAAATCGGTAAGAGACATCATAGATTGCACCATATCTAATAAAGTACGGTTATGACGTTCGGACACACCATTACGCTGTGGTGTTCCAGGTGGCGTGAGTTCCGAAACTATTCCACATTGTTTCAAATGAAGACCAAACTCATAATTCAAATATTCACCTCCATGATCAGATCGTAGAAACTTATTTTCTTGTTACGATGATTTTCCACTTCACTCTGAAATTCTTTGAAATTTTCAAATGTTTCAGACTTATGTTTCATTAAGTAGATATACCCATATCTGCTCAAATCATCTGTGAAGGTTAGAAAATAACGATACCCACCGCGAGCCTCAACACTCATCGTACCACATACATCAGTATTTATTATTTCCAATAAGTTAGTTGCTCGCTCCATTGTTCCAGAGAACGGAGTCTTAGTCATCTTGCCCATGATGAATGGTTCACAAGCATCAAGTGATTCCAAAGGCCCATCAGTATGGAGTTTCTTCATGCACTTTACACCAATATGACCTAAACGGCAGTGCCACGAATAAGTTGCACTATCATTATTAACTTTTCATCCTTTGGCTTCGATATTATGAATATGTGTATCACTACCATCGAGATTCAACAAAAATAGACCACTCATCAAGGGTGCATGACCATAAAAGATATTACTCATATAAATAGAACAACCGTTATTCTCTGATTCAAATGAATAACCGTCTCGCATCAAACAAGATCCAAATGTAATGTTCATGCTCAATGCTGGCACCAAATAACAATTATTTAGGTCTAAAACTAATCCCGATGGTAGATGTAGAGGTAGCATGCCGACGGCGATCACATCGACTTTGGAACCATTTCCCACGCGCATCGTCACCTCGTCCTTAGCCAATCTTCGTTTAATCTGTAGCCCTTGTTTCGAGTTGCAAATATGAGCAACAGAACCAGTATCAAATACCCAGGCGCTACTACGAGCATTAGTAACACTACAAAAAAAGACACTTCTGTGATGATACGTGTTTGTCACAGTAGGTCACGTTTTCTGTCATGCATGTACATCCATGCAGATTTTATGACAGAATCAAGATAGTCATACCTGTGCTGTCATAGAAGTGTTCCATGACATTACCAAAATTATCATCACAGAAGTGTTCACTTCCATGACGATAAATGCCGCGTCATGGAAGTGCTTTCGTCAAGGGTGACCGACACGTTGCATCCATTGTAACGGGTCGCCGTTAAGCTATCGGGTCCGGTTTTGGATCCGATAACCTGCTAACAACCACGACCAATGACGATTTTCCACCTGTAAAATTCTCATTGGCCGACAGAACCACGTGTCAGCTCCGCGTTGGCACAAGTGTCACTCATCCAATGGGCGAGATGTGCATATGATATGTCGACACCTGGATCGGCCCAACAGTGGCCCATTCAGGTTAAAAGGCCGGGCTTGTCAAAATAAGCGGGCCGGCCCATTAGCGGCCTACTTGAGTTAGGCCCATTTACAAGCACGGCCCATACAATTTACATAGAATCGGCCCATCAAAGGACCATTCTACATTTGACAATTTCTAGCCCATCGTCAGTTTTAGCCTGTTAATGGCCCACTACATCTTTGGGCCCAATTGCGGCCCGAGCTTCTTCCTCCTGTTAGCGTCCCATCGTCAGTTCTAGCCCGTTAACGGACCAGAATGTCTTTTCTCCTTTTCTCGGCCCATTCTGCAGTTGGGCCAATTCTAGCCTGTCATGACATTAGGCTTGTAATCGGCCCATTCGGTAAATGGGCCAACTCCTAGCCCATTTTGTCTCTCGGCCTGTTAACGGCCTGCACAACAGTTGGGCCTTTGACTTTAGGTCCATTAGGGGCCCATGTTCCGCAGGGCATCATTCTAGCCCAGCGCGACTTCCGGCCTGTTAAAAGCCTAGTTTGCAAATTGGGCCTTGTCGGTGTCAAAACCGGCGGATCTCCGGTAAGGGGTCCCAAACTGTGCGTCTAAGGCGGATGGTAACATGAGGGAGGGGACACGATGTTTACCCAGGTTCGGGCCCTCTTGATGGAGGTAATACCCTACGTCCTACTTGGTTGTTCTTGATGATATGAGTATTACAAGAGTTGATCTACCATGATATTGGAGAGGCTAAACCCTAGAAGCTAGCCTATGGTATGATTGTATGTTATCCTATGGACTAAAACCCTCTGGTTTATATAGACACTGAGGGGGCTAGGGTTACACAAGGTCGGTTACAAAGGAGGAGATATACATATCCGTATTGCCTAGCTTGCCTTCCATGCCAAGTAAAGTCCCATCCGGACACGAGATGAAGTCTTCAATATTGTATCTTCATGGTCCAACAGTCCGGCCAAAGGATATAGTCCGGATGTCCGGAGACCCCCTAATCCAGGACTCCCTCAGTAGCCTCCGAACCAGGCTTTAATGACGTCAAGTCCGGCACGCAGTATTGTCTTCGGCATTGCAAGGCGAGTTCTTCTCAAATTTTGAATGTTTGTTAAGTAGTGTCCGGACCCATAAATGTTGGACTTCTTGGCTTCTGCGCCTAATAAGGGCTATCTTCCATGCATCGAATGAATACGAGGAGCCAGGGCATTTTTACATTCACCCCCCTAGCCAGATAAATAAATTGTCTATTAAAGGGATGGGGATTCCTAGATCCAATCCATACCATCCTCCCACAGCGAGAATCCATCGGAGCATTCTTTCGGAAAAATCCATTCCAACATGACCGACCACCGGAGCTCCTCCTCTCGCCCCCGCAGCCCTAAGCCCGGTGATTGGGAGAGATGCTCCATCCCACACAGTCGATTAGTCGAACTGTAGACTCAGGGATTTCTCCCTCCAGCGTATATGGTTCCCGTCCGAGCCAGGCTCGCCACCTACAATGGCGGGGAGCAAGCGGAGAGCTTCCCCAGCCCCTCTACGGGGGAGCGGGTGTGCCTTGTTCCTTACTTATTAAGGGGACTCGGATTTCCAATTCATCCGTTCCTTTGCGGGCTCCTGGAGTTTTACGGCCTCCAACTGCATAATTTCACCCCTGCTTCTATATTACACATCGCCGGCTATGTCGCCCTTTGCGAGTTATTCCTGGGCTGCGAGGCTCATTTTGAGCTGTGGAAGAGGTTATTTTGCCTCGTCCCTCGCACACATAAGGGGTCACTTTACCAAGTGGGCGGAGCCGAAATATGGTGCATCGCCGAAACCAGATACCCGTCTGGTACTCCGAAGACTGGCCTTCGAAATGGATTTATATGGAGGGCGTCCCCCTTCCGGACCCTGTTCGGCGGGGTCTTCCTGAGTTCAACAATGCTCCTCTGAAGAAACGCCAAAGCTGGCGCCCACGGAGCCCCCAGGAGGAAGACAACGGAGAAGTCCTTTACCTGATGAACCGGATTAAAGCGCTGGCTCAATCAGGATTGACATTAATCGAGGTTGTGTCAATATGCATAATGCGGGGAGTGCAGCCACTTCAATATCGAAGGCACCCCCTGTGGTGTTTTAACTGGGAAGATGATGCCACCCGTTGTGGGCGTAAGGAACCAGACTCTGCTGCTGCTTTAGCAAAAATTCTGTCCGAGTTGTTAAAGGGAGAGGAAGAGGAGTTCATCCGCATCAAGCCACGGGATGGATTCTCCATGTACAATCCTCCAAGCTGGGTGAGTTATATCTCCTTACTCCCATTCTTCCCACATTTTTTGTCGTAGGTACTTATATTACCTTGCCATTTTACGGCAGGAACTGCGAAAAGGTGTAAGGGAGGTCAACAACCCATCTCCACAACCAAGGACCCTGACCGGGCCCTCGGTCCCGGACTCGAAGAAGATCCGGACATATTCGTGGAGCTGATAGACAAACAGTTCTATCAATTGAGCTGTGATGACGCCATGGTGGCCATTACGGCCGACTATCCCGGACTGCTCCCTGCGTCGCACATAAGAAAAACCAAAATCCCAACTCCAAAAACCACGATCCCCTTTTAGACACTTCACCTACCATACACATATGGTGTTTTACAGGGAAGGCATTCGGGACGCCGTGCCGAACCCGCAGCAACTCGCCAACAAGAGGCACCGAGGCCGGGTAGGCCAAAAAGGAAGGCGTTCAGGACGGAGACGCCAGCGCAGAGGTATGAAAAAAACCCCGCTCCGTGGTTGTCGTCTTTCTCAAAATGTAATGACGTCCATGTTTCTTTAATAGAAAAAACGCTCGCCGGAATATGTCCGGAGAGGCTGCCGATCACGATTCCACTAGTCGGGCTCCAGGGCCGGACATAGAGGCGGAAGCCGACATGGGGCGGACGCTGGATACTCCTCCTACAGAGGATGCGGATAGACTGTCCGCTACAAATTCAGAAGTGGAGAGCGCCATGAATCTTAGGCGTCGTCGGGCCGTACTCCGTGACGCTTGCTTCTCACCAGAGGCATTTTATGCCTTCAATTCTGGAGACGCGTACCTCTGTGCTGCTCAAAATGGTCTAGCCAGAGCCATGAACCAGTATGTAAGGGATGTACGGGTAAGTAAATCTGACGATTATATGTATCAGTAGCCCTTGAGACTTGAAACAGTTTACGCAACTGATTTAAGGATCAATATTTGTGTAGGTTCTTACGGAGAAGAATTCCCAACTGTCTCAAGAGCTGGACGAGTGCAATGCCCAGCTGGAAGCCGCTGTTGCCGCATTGAAGGAGTCCAAAAAGGGCCCCCTTAGTAACTCCTTTGTCTATTGCAAAGAATATCAGTACCAGGTAGTATGCGGCGTATATGCACACCTAACAATAGATGTTGCAGGTGGCCCCGGAGTGAATCCGGAGGCCGTGGAGGCGAATACGGCACGTGATGATCGACAGCGAAACGCTCGCGAGCGTGTGCTGACGCGAGTCAGGCAGGAGAAAAATGATCTCCAAGATGCCAATATCCGGCTGGGCATGGAACTGAAGGACGTCCGAGCCTAGCTTGCGGACTTTGTGAAGGAGAATAAACGGCTTCAGCGCGGTATTTTTAGTAAGTGCTTGAACGAACTTTTTAAAGGAGTTCGGCGAAGAAGCCTGCTAACAACGTTATATCTGCAGGTATGCTGACGGGTCGTCCCGCGGAGGAGATGCCTGGGTCCTCGGGTGATCTTCTGCCAAAGCTCTCACAACTGCACGAACAAGTTAGGCAGGTGATGTAGAGTATTGCCCAAGCCTTGTGGCCGTCCGCGTCCCCGCTAGGAGGAATGGGGGAGCTTACAGAGAAGCTGAAGGGAGCATGGCGGCACTTCCGGTTATGGAAGATATGAGCCTGCCGACAAGGTGCATGGGAAGCCTGGGCTATGGTGAAGACACGATACACCAAGCCTAACCCAAACCACATGGCCGAGGTCGGACCTGTGGGGCCTGATGGGAAAGAGATCCCTGTCAGTTTAGTGTATGATCAAGTAGAGTTAGCCGCAAAGTATTCCCAACAGGATTGTAGGCTAGACAGCCTATTGGATGGTATAGAAGAAGAATTTAATCAGTCTTAGTGACCGTGTACTTCAAGTGACATATGTAATGTCCCTAGCCGGATTATAAATCATTTGTCATGGCGGACCTTTTCGCTTCGACCTCTGGACCCGATAGTCCAGAGTGTATCCAAATACCCACTCGGTTATATAAAAACCGGGGTATGCATGGAAACCAGGCATAGGGGTCATAAGTGCTTGAACAGAGAAGTACCCAACTAGCTATGTTATATTACATGGGTAGTAAGAAACATCTTCGAGGGAGAATAGTTCCGTTAAGGGTTCCTTTCCCTGGGTACGCATGCCCTAATGTGCATGTCCGAACTGCGAGACACAGGTTAAAAACATCTGGGAGCGTGTAGTAATTTAAATGAAAGTCATCTTTTATTCACCGACCGAATATTCCCTTAAGAACGCTAGCTTTCGGCTTCACCCAGTCTGAGGTACACATCCGGCTGACCCGGCAGTAACAATCACAGAGGTGCCCCCCTTATGCCCTTGTCGAATTAATGGGAACGTAGGGCATAAACAGAAGAGCCAGGCAACCCATCTTGGCCAAAACTTAAGTCACATCGATGCATATAATGGCGAAAAAGGGTACATGCGGAAGAATAACACATGTGCGGGGCATGAAGCCTGGAAAAATAATTATGTTAAGCTTTTGTATAGGAAGCCCCCAGGTATATTGAGCGCGGATAGCACGTCGAGATTGTGTCACCAAGACACAGGTTTAGCCCTTTAGGGCTTTGAAGAGAAAAGAGAAAAAGAAAAAGGGAAAAAAATAGATGTGCAAAAAAATCATGGAGGTAAGGAGACGAACATAGAGTCCGGCGCTAGGCGTAGAATCTTCGGAGTCTGGCTGCCTTCCATGGGTTTGGCTCGAGTCGATTATTCGATGCATCTCGAAGACGGTACGCTCCACCGGTCAGAACCTGGTCGATAATGAATGGACCTTCCCATTTGGGCTTGAGCTTGTTCTTTTTCTTCTCCGGCAGGCACAGAACTAGTTCACCAATGTTATAGGTTTTGGCCTGCACTTCTCTGCTTTGATACCTTCGAGCCTGTTGTTGATAGAATGCGGAACAGGCTTTTGCCACATCGCGCTCCTCCTCCAGGGCATCCAAACTGTCCTGCCGATTGAGCTCGGCCTCTCTTTCTTCGTACATGCGCACTCGAGGTGAGTCATGAATTATGTCGCAAGGCAGCACCGCCTCAGCGCCGTACACCATAAAAACGGTGTGTATCCGGTAGTGTGATTCGGCGTGGTCCGCAGCCCCCATAGTACGGAGTCGAGCTCCTCTACCCAATGGGTGTCTGATTCCTTTAAGGACCGGACTAATCTGGGTTTAATACCACTCATGATAAGACCATTCGCTCGTTCAACTTGACCGTTATTTTGCGGATGATAGACAGAAGCATAATCGAGCTTGATGCCCATGTTGCTGCACCAAAGTTTCACCTCGTCGGCTGTAAAGTTCGTGCCGTCGTCAGTGATGATGCTATGGGGAATGCCATAACGGTGTACAACCCCGGATATGAAGTCTATCACCAGTCTGGATTCAGCCGTTTTGACAGGTTTGGCTTCTATCCATTTGGTGAATTTGTCCACCATGACCAGTAAGTATTTTCTCTTATGGGTTCCCCCCTTGAGGGGTCCGACCATATCGAGCCCCCAGACCGCAAAGGGCCAAGTAATGGGGATGGTATGGGGGGTGGTAGGTGGCATGTGGCTTTGGTTTGCAAAAAGCTGGCAACCAACACAATGTTGAACCAGATGTTGTGCATCTGCCTGGGCCGTCGACCAATAAAAACCTGTACGGAAGGCCTTACTTACAAGGGCCCGGGCTGCTACGTGGTGGCCGCCGAGTCTGTTATGGATTTCTGCCAACAGCTTCTGCCCTTCCTCTTCAGAGATGCACCTTTGAAGGACTCCGGTTGTGCTTTTCTTATAAAGCTCTCCCTCATGGACCTTGTAGGCTTTAGATCGCCGCATTATGCAGCGAGCCTCATTTTGGTCCTCGGGTAATTGTTGTCTAGTTAGGTAGGCCAGGAATGGTTCTGTCCACGGGGCGATGACGACCATTATCACATGGGCTGAAGGTGTTATTTCGGTGGCAGAGCCTCCGATTGTGTCAGAGTATTCGGTATCTGGGGTTGTGGCCGGGTCCGGACTAATTTTGCCGGTGTCCCCTTCCCATACCACGGATGGTTTAAACAGTCTTTCCAGGAAGATGTTTGGTGGGACAGGGTCGCGTTTAGCGCCGATACAAGCTAGGATGTCCGCTGCCTGGTTGTTTTCCCGAGCCACGTGGTGGAATTCCAGCCCCTCGAACCGGGCTGACATTTTGAGGACGGCGTTGCGATATGCCGCCATTTTCAGGTCCTTGGCATCGAAGTCTCCATTTATTTGGGATGTTGCGAGGTTCGAGTCCCCACGCACCTCTAGGCGTTGGATGCCCATGGAGACTGCCATCCGGAGGCCGTGTAGTAGGGCCTCGTATTCGGCTGCGTTATTGGAGTCCGTATACATTATTTGGAGCACATATTGCACCGTGTCTCCGGTGGGGGATGTTAGGACAACGCCAGCCCCTAGACCAGCCAGCATTTTAGAGCCATCGAAGTGCATGATCCAATTGGGGTATGCGCCGTACTCTTTAGGGAGCTCGGCTTCTGTCCATTCGGCTACGAAATCGGCCAGTACTTGCGACTTAATGGCTCGTCGTGGCTTATATGTTATGTCGAACGGGAGGAGCTCAATGGCCCATTTGGCAATACGGCCCGTGGCATCACAGTTGTTTATTATGTCATTGAGTGGTACTTCGGATGCCACCATGATCGAACACTCTTGAAAGTAGTGTCATAATTTCTGGGATGCCATAAATACCGTGTATGCTATCTTTTGGTAATGTGGGCACCGTGATTTGCATGGAGTGAGGACGGTGGATACATAATATACCGGCTTTTGAAGCGGGAATTTATGTCCATCTGTCTCTCGTTCGACGACGAGCACTGTGCTTACAGCTTGGTGAGTTGCCGCTATATATAATAGCATTGGTTCACCAACAGTTGGCGCGGCCAGGATGGCTTTGATTTCTTCCAGTCTGGCCGTGGCTGCATCCGTCCACTCAAAGTGTTTGGTGCGCCTAAGAAGGCGATAAAGGGGAAGTGATGTTTCTCCTAATCGGGAGATAAAGCGGCTTAAAGCCGCCATGCATCCTGTCAATTTCTGGATTTGTTTGAGGTCAGTTGGGATAGCCAACTGTGACAGAGCTCGGATTTTAGACGGATTTGCTTCAATTCCTCTACTGGGGACGATGACGCCCATGAGCTTTCCAGCGGGAACGCCGAGGACGCATTTTTCCGGATTGAGCTTAATGTCATATGTTCGGAGATTGGTGAACGTGAGCCTCAAGTCGTCTATTAAAGAGTCGACATGTCTGGTTTTAATGACCACATCGTCTACGTACGCCTTCATAGCCTTGTCGATCTGCTTTTCCAGACATGTCTGGATCATGCGCTGATATGTTGCGTCGGCGTTTTTGAGCCCAAAGGGCATTGTGTTAAAGCAGAAGGGGCCGTATGGTGTTATAAATGCTGTTGCGGCTTGATCAGACTCCGCCATCTTAATCTGGTGGTAACCGGAGTATGCATCGAGGAAGCACAATGATTCGTGTCCTGCGGTAGCGTCGATGATTTGATCGATGCGAGGCAGTGGGAAGGGATCCTTTGGGCAAGCCTTGTTAAGGTCTTTGAAGTCGACACATAGGCATCAGGATTTGTCCTTCTTTGGTACCATCACCAGGTTTGCTAGCCAATCCGGATGTTTTATTTCTTTAATGAATCCGGCTTCCAGTAGCTTGGCCAGCTCCTCTCCCATAGCTTGTCGCATATATTCAGAGAAACACCGAAGAGTCTGCTTGACCGGCTTGAATCCTTGTAGAATATTAAGGCTATGCTTGGACAGTCTGCGTGGGATTCCTGGCATGTCTGAAGGATGCCAGGCGAATATGTCCTAGTTCTCGCGCAGAAACTCTCGTAGTGCGGCGTCTATAGCAGGGTCTAACTGTGCCCCGATGGATGTTGTTTTTGTAGGGTCCTTTGGATGGACTTGGAATTTAACTATTTCGTCCGCTGGTTTAAAGGAGGTGGACTTGGATCTTTTTTCTAGTATCACGTCGTCCCTGTCCATCGTGGAGCGCAGCGCGGTTAACTCCTTCGCCACAAGGGCTTTGGATAATGCCTCGAGGGCTAGTGCGGCTGTTTTGTTCTCGGCGTGGAGTGCTATGTATGGATCACTAGCTAGAATGATAATTCCCTTGGGTCCGGGCATTTTGAGCTTCATGTACCCGTAATAGGGTATGGCTTGAAAAATCATGAATGCCTCCCGCCCTAGAAGGGCGTGGTATCCGCTACTGAACGGGGCCACTTGGAATGTAATTTCTTCGGACCTGTAATTCTCTGGAGTGCCGAATACCACATCAAGTGTGATTTTCCCAGGGCAACGTGCCTCCCGACTAGGGATGATTCCTCGGAAGGTCGTACTGCTTTGTTCAATACGGTTGCTGTCTATGTCCATTTTTTGGAGAGTTTCCTCATAGATGAGGTTTAATCTGCTGCCGCCATCCATGAGCACCTTAGTGAGCCGAAAGCCGTCCACAATTGGGCTGAGGACCAAAGCGGCTGGTGCTCAGGTTGTTCAGAATTTAGGTTCGTCACTGGCGTTGAAGGTGATAGCCGTGTCGCTCCATGGATTTATTGCTGCCACATGGCAGACTTTGGCAAGGCCGCGGAGTGCTCGCTTATGCCTATTATTTGAGGCGAAGGTCTCGAAGACCGTTAATACTGTGTTGTTATCCGTGGGGAGGTGCTCTGAGGTATTTTGGGTGAGATGATCCTCACGACTTTTGGCCACCCGCCGGAGTACCCAACATGCTCTAAGGCTGTGTGTTGATATGGTATCCGTTGTACTATGGATTTTGCAGGGCCCGTTGAGCCATCCCTCCAATATGGTTCCATGCCCTGTAGTGGGCTTTTGCTTCTTTGTAATTGAGTCGGGCGACTTATAAGAGTGCGCCCTTTTAGTTCGAACTGGGGGTTTTGTCAGAGCCGGATTATCCCAAAATTGTGTTTGGGTTTTCCAGGCACTTTCCATCGCACAGTATTTCCGTACTGTGTCCGCCAAGTCAGCGAAGTGTGCTACATCACGGCGACTTATGGCGTTGAGGACTCCCTTGTCCGTGCAATTATTGCAAAAGAACGAAATTGCATCTTCCTCGCGACAGTCCTTGACCTTGTTCATTACAAGGAGGAATCTGGCCCAATAGTGATGTACTGTCTCTTGGGGCGTTTGCCTAATGTAGGAAAGATAGTTTGTATGTGGGTGGGTGGGTGGATTTAAGTCCAGACCCAATCTGTGATCCCAGGGTAGGGGAGTTTCTGATCTTGGAAGTTCGGGCTCTGGGATATTGCCCTGCGGGTTCGGTATGCGGCCTGATTATGGATTCAGGGTTAGGGCAGCGTCCTCCCGCGAGCGCGTATCCTGTTCGGAGAGCTCAGGAATCCAAACATAGTTCGTCCTCAGGATAGAGGGAGAATCGCCGCATTGCTCGTCTACCACCGCTATTTGATGGGTGACCGGCGGAGAGTTAATCTCCCTTTGGTCGGGTTTAAGCCCAATCCGATCGTAGTCTGTAGTGACTCCCAGAGCGGCAATGCGAACCAAGAGCTCGTTCAAAGAGGAGAGCTCCATTGGATCCATCTGCTCGGCAAATTTTGAGCCGATGTAGAGGCTATTTTCGATGACCCGAGAGGTCATCGTCAGCACAGCGGCCAAGTGGGCGGTCATGATGAAGCCGCCTAGTTGGAGAGTTTGGCCTACAGCTAGGGCTCCCCCAGAGGTGATGTTGTCCTTGATAACAAGGCGAGCCATCTTCCTTATGATGACGACATAGTGGAACTCTCAATGAAAGCACCAATGTCGGTGTCAAAACCGGCGGATCTCGGGTAGGGGGTCCCAAACTGTGCGTCTAAGGCAGATGGTAACAGGAGGTAAGGGACACGATGTTTACCCAGGTTCAGGCCCTCTTGATGGAGGTAATACCCTACGTCCTGCTTGGTTATTCTTGATGATATGAGTATTACAAGAGTTGATCTACCACGAGATCGGAGAGGCTAAACCCTAGAAGCTAGCCTATAGTATGATTGTATGTTGTCCTATGGACTAAAACCCTCCGGTTTATATAGACATCGGAGGGGGATAGGGTTACACAAGGTCGGTTACAAAGGAAGAGATATACATATTCGTATTGCCTAGCTTGCCTTCCACGCCAAGTAAAGTCCCATCCGGACACGAGATGAAGTCTTCAATCTTGTATCTTCATGGTCCAACAGTCCGGCCAAAGGATATAGTTCCGCTGTCGGCAGACCCCGTAATCCAGGACTCCCTCAGGCCTCCTCTACCCCATAACACTTTCGGCCTCTTACTGGCCCGTAAAGTAAAAGGGTCGAGACAAAATTGACATCTATTTCGGCCTGCTAGGGGCCCGTGGGCCATTTCCATTTATACGGCCCTATCAAGCTTTTGGCCTGTTAACAACATGGTAAGAGCCATTATTACAGTGGGCCACATCATTTGGGATCCACTTAATATTATTTTGACCATCCCAATTAAGGCCCGCTTTGACTACACACATTTGTTCGTTTGTATGGCGTCCAGGAAATGTTTGGGCATGTGGGCCCCTGCTACCTCTTGAGCACTGCGTTGATTTAACCTTGAAGAGGAAAGGGTGATGCAACAAGGTAGCGTAAGTATTTCCCTCAGTTTTTGAGAACCAAGGTATCAATCTAGTAGGAGACTACACGCAAGTCACCTCGCACCTACGCAAACAAATAAGAACCTTGCAACCAACGTGATAAAGGGGTTGTCAATCCCTTCACGGCCACTTACGAGAGTCATATCTGATAGAGATAATAAGATAAATATTTTTGGTATTTTTATTATATAGATTGGAAAATAAAGATTGCAAAGTAAAATAGATTGGAAACTTATATGATGGAAAATGGACCCGGGGGCCATAGGTTTCACTAGTGGCTTCTCTCAAGATAGCATACGTATTACGGTGGGTAAACAGATTACTATCAAGCAATTGATAGAAATGTGCATAATTATGAGAATATCTAGGCATGATCATGTATATAGGCATCACGTCTGCGACAAGTAGACCAAAACGATTCTGCATCTACAACTATTACTCCACACATCGACCGCTATCCAGCATGCATCTAGAGTATTAAGTTCATAAGAACAGAGTAACACATTTGTAGTGACCAGACCTCAAATAGTCTGATCTCTGTGCATCAGTGTCATCCCTGGATCAGTAATGCTGACACACACAGTACTTGAGGATTTATAGCGGAGTAGCAATCACACACTTATTACATCGAATGTCTCAAAAGAGAACTTAAAACAATAAATATGGCTTAAGGCCATCTAAACCGATAACAACGGAAGGCTTGGAAGATAAAGTGAGTCCATCAACTCCAACGACATCACTGAGTGAAAGACAATGACCTATGGCTCCTTACTCGTCGTCTGAAAAGTCTGCAACATGGACGTTGCAGCCCGAAACGGGTCAGCACATGGAATATGCTGGCAAAGTAGCACAAGAGAATAATGAACAAAATAATTACTATCTCTACATGCATATTTGGCTGGTGGAGGCTGTATGGTTAACATGTTTTGCGAAAAGCCAATTTTTTCCTACAACAAAGGAATACATTTTATTTAACTATCATGGTAGTTGTTAAACATTGAGAAGGTTCCTCCAACTCAATCCCAAATAAACATCATCATTAAACCCAATCAATTTAACTTAAGAGTGATGAGATCAATCATGATAATCCAAGAACCAGATACTCAAGATGTCCATAACCGGGGACACGGCTAACCATGATTAGTTTATACACTCTGCCGAGGTTTGCACACTTTTCCCCACAAGACTCGAATACATCCATGGTCGGAGATTCGAGACACAGTCTTTCTGAAGCATTAACTCTCTACTCTAGGTAGACTATACCACCTACAACCACTACAAAAAAATACACTTCTGTGATGATACGTGTTTGTCACAGTAGGTCGCTTTTTTGTCATGCATGTACATCCATGACAAATTTATGACAGAATCAAGATAGTCATACCTGTGCTATCGTAGAAGTGTTCCATGACATTACCAAAATTATCATCACGGAAGTGTCCACTTCCATGACGATAAATCGCGCGTCACAGAAGTGCTTTCGTCAAGGGTGACCGACACGTGGCATCCACCGTAACGGGACGCCATTAAGCTATCGGGTCGGGTTTTGGATCCGATAACCTGTTAACAGCCCCGACCAATGGGTTTTTCCACGTGTAAAATCATCATTGGCTAGAGGAAACACGTGTCGGCTCATCGTCGGGACAGATGTCATCCATTCACTGGACAGAAGGCGCCTATGATACGTCGACACGTGGCACGGCCCAACAAGTTTAAATGGGTCGGCCCAACTAAAGGCCCACAAGATTTTGCGGACCATAATGTGCCGGCCCAGCTAAAGGCCACGAGATTTTGCGGACCATAATGGGCTGGCCCAGCTAAAGGCCCACAAGATTTTGCGGGCCATAATGGGCCGACCCAGGTAAAGGCCCACAAGATTTTTGTGTACCATAATGGGTCGGCCCAGGTAAAGGCCCACAAGATTCTTGCGGATCATAATGGGCCGGCCCAGCTAAAGGCCCACGAGATTTCGCCGAGATTAATGGGTCGGCCCAACTATAGGCCCACAAGATTTTGAGGACCCTAGTAGGCCGGCCCATTAACTGCCTGCCATGTTTTGGGCCAAATGCCGGCCCATATTTGATCCGATCCATTAATGGCCTGCCACGCTCCGGGCCTAATAGTGGCCCATATGAGATCAGGCCCGTTAAAGGCCTACCATGTTCTGGGCCAAATTACGGCCCAGATCAGGTCCGACCCTTTAAGAGGCTTTGGGCTCAATTATGGCCCATATTAGATTCGGCCCGTCAATTGGACACTATGCTTTTGGGCCCACTTGCTAAAGGCCCACTTAGTAATTCGGCCTGATATTAGTTTTGCCCTGTTAAGGGCCCGTTTAACATTTCGGCCCTATATTAATTTCAGCATGTTAAAAGCCCGTCATATAGTTGGGCCTAACTACGGCCCGGTTTGCATCCGGCCTACTCGCAGCCGATATCTGATTGGGCCAAACAAGGACCGAGACAATTTTTTGTCCAGTTAAAAGCCCGTGATTTGATTCGCACAATCATGGGCCGGGGTTCATTTCGGGCTGCTGCCGGCCCATGAGCTGTTCGACACGTTTCAGGCCCAACCTACATCGTGATTGCATGACGGCCCGATTATGTACCGTAATTTTACGGTTTGGCCTGTTTACTGCGAAGACAGGATATATATACAGTAAAATAACTGCAGCATCGCGAATAAGAAAAAACCTAGACTATACAATAAAGAAATTACGGCATATTACATCCATTGGGCATCAAAGTTCGCCACTATGATAATAAAGCACAAGCAGACAACAGATTACATACACTGGGCATCAAAGAGCGCCACCAGTGCAAATAAACACGCCGACAAAATAATATACAAAACCAGCAGCACTTTAATAGAGTTCAAGAAAGGTTAGCCCTGCTGGGGAGCTGCAGGGCAAGCACCTGAGCAAGATGATGAGACTGCGCTTGTTCAACACTTATATCTTCCTCACTCTGAAAGATAAACAAGCAGACAGATGACAGGTTTTGCACATAAAAGTATCAGTGCTGACAATTAATCACATTTCTTACTGACGAATAAAGTGACACACTTTAAATTTGCATTAACACAATATGGTATTGTTCAGGTCAAGACATGGCAGGAAATGACATTGTGAAGGAGTTGGCAGCTTCACGACACCACTGGATCACAGATCAAGAACTCATAAGTATCAATGGTTAGTGTGCTATCAATTTATACCATTTTAGATTGGCAAATAAAGAGACGGTTTAAATAATAGTAGAATGGTATGACATTGTTCATAGTTAAGACATTGCAGAATATGACATTGTGCTGTAGTGGGTAGGTTCACCACACCACTGGATTACGGATGAAGAACAGAAGGATACATGCAGTGCAAAAGAAGATCACTTGCTCTGTATAGTTTAATTTACATGGTATGAAGGAACTTGTTTGTACAACTGAAAACTTAAATTGAGAAAGGATAAACTTTTGTTTATGAACTACATATAATAAACTTTAAACAAGCAATTTGATGCAAACACCAAAAATAAACAGCTGTTGCAGTCATGCCTAACCAAATATATACAACAAAGTTTGAAGGCTTGGGATGGACAAACTTACATTATTGGTGAAGACAGGCTCTATAAAGGCCTTGTCCATGCTGATGGGGGGGGGGGCAATTCAAGAAGTTTACCACAGAATCTTCTTCAAAAGCATCGCCTTTATTCTACATTTTGTTAAGAGTAAATATAGATGTGATAATATACGAAAAAATGGAGAATATTTAAGATAAGATGAAGAGTGATGCTACATAACCAAGTAGCTATAAATGTAAGTGCAGTGATACAGGCAAAAGGTACAGCCAAGAGCAATGCACAGCTAAACTTCTTCAGTACCAACCTTATGGTAAGAGTAAATATATATCTGATGTGTAGAAAATAGAGGGCAAAGGAAAATAAGCTGCAGAGTGATGGTACATGAACAATTACCTGTCATTATAAGTACACTGATAAAGGACAGCATGTACTTACAAGAACAATGCAGAGCTAAAAAAACATTGGCATTGGATATATTCTACACTAATGTAACCATTCATACAGATCAGATAATTTGGAGCGAACAATTGATAAGCAAGCTATCATGCATACTGCTGTCACATAATGAACTAGCTATGTATGCAAGTACAGTGATACAGGACAACAGGTACTAACATGAGCAAAGCAGCGGGCAGCATATTTGCGATATCCTGTCGTTCTTGTCAAACCGGAATTCTTCTTCGAGCAGATTTCCTGTAAAAAAGATCCGTAAGGCACATGCGGAAAAGTAGAAGTTCAAATTTTCATGTGATTTCATAGACAGTACCTCATCCTGGGAACGATACCAGTGCATAACAAGGTTTTTCCATTCAATGTCTTCTAAATTTAGCACAGGAGACTTCACCGGAAATTCGTTTATAGACTTGCCATCAAAGTGTGATTTCCTCAGGTAACACCGATACTGCTGCAATGCTTCCTTGAAAAGCACAAGCAAGCTTTGCTCATCATGGCTATCCAGATTGACCCTCGCCTAGTTACAACAATGCAATGTAAATCATTGATGTGTTCAATCAGCAGAAAACAGGAAAATAATAACCATGAATAATAGCACTTACACGTAAGTTGGACAGGAAGATGTGAAAATGGTGTTTGTCTTCACAATAATCTTCACATGATGGGAATATATGCACGTAGTCCCTAACAACATTGAAAGCATTGTCTTTTAAACTGGGAATAAATGGAATGGGGTTCCAATCTACAGGAATTGGTCGTCTCTGCAGTTGAGATAGGTCTTCGGTTGGTGGACTTGCTGTACTTTTTGCTGGAGTGGGATTTTTCTGTGGTACAGCTGGTGCTATGGAAAATGAAATCGGTATACCTTTTGCTGGAGTGCAGGTCCTGTGTGGTGGGGCTAGTGGTGTGGCCAGTGAAGTATGGGTATAGTCTGCTGGAGTCGGTCCTACGTTTTGTGTCACTGGTTGTACAACAAATATAAGTGGGGTGATGTCTGATTTCTCCGGCACCACCACATTTTTCAAGGACTTTGCTGGTGCTCCTTCAGGTTCGGCAATCACCCTCTTCCTTTTTGATGTCTAATGCACAAGAACATCATTTGAGTGAAAAAACATGGTATGGTGACAGATGGAATATGTATTGATAATGGATGGGCATGGCATCTCGACATATATGATGAGTAAACTAAGTAGATGGCGATGCAACAAAGTACAAGAAATGCAAGACAACATATGCAAGATATGCACAATCAATAAAACCTTGCCAAATTAGAACAGGCACCTTGATGGGTGAACAGGACAGGCCATCTGCCTTAGACTCCTCGAGGTTAGAAGAGTCATTAGGATGATATTCTAAACAAGAATCAACAGGTGGGGAGCATATGAGTTTCATTTCTTCCAGAATGGCACTCAATGCCTTGCTGCCAATTTTGTAAGTCATTGCAGTGTTCCACAATATTCTTCTGATGCGTGGATTCTGATATTCACTGTAATTGCGTATAATATCTGAGAACCATGAAAACCTAAATAGTTGTGAGATTATATTTGTAATGCAGATGATATTCTAATATAGGGGCGCCCCTGTAAACACTTGTGTGCTATCACTGGATTCTGATGAGAGAGCTCATGTGTGCTGTAATATGGTGCGTGCATTTATATAATCTGGCACAAGTACACAAAAAAGGCTCCAGAAGTAAGGATAGCTGGCAGATGATAGGTTCATAATATACTCTATAGAGAGTTTATTGCCAAACCATGATAACAAGAGCACACAACAACTAGGCCGATCATAGTGTACATAACAAGGTACACCATAACCAGGATATATAAATCGGAAAAGTGGAACTGGCTGGAAATTATGGTGTTGTATTGCCGCTAGTAATTGAAAGCCTATCGATCATGTACATGCCAGCTCTATCATCTGTTGACTGCAGATGTCCCTGCTCCCCTTCCTGACAAGGAACATACTGTGCTTCCCATACAAAACACCGCACGGGCCGCCGGCCGAACCACCGACCCCACCACCACCCCCACCCCGCCCCCACCCACGTCGAGTTTTCTTCGTTCAACGAGGCCCCACCACCACCCCCACAACCACCGTCCCCACCCAAGCCCCTTCGATCGCACCGGCGAACTCCGGCAAACTCTGAAAAATTGACTGACCCAATTTTGAAATTTAGTCTACTGTGATTTAACTAGTGTGGAATATAAAGGGGAAAACCATAAGCATTGCGAGTATGGTGTTGAGCATGCCATGGCGGATCTGAAGGTGCAAACCGGACAAAGGCAACTTTGCAACCAAGACAAGAAATCAGAGTAAAGCAGTGGCGATCTATTTTCTTGCTGCGATAAATAAGTTGAGCAGATACAAAAGAGTACCGCCTCTGGTGCGGCGCCGTGTACGCATCTACTGAGAATTTGATGGTGCTACGGTAGCGATGGCTGTTGGCGGCATGGAAGTAGATCTAGGAGGATAAACGGTGGCGGCGGGGCGCGGTGGACGAGACGGTCGTAGGAGCGGCGCCGGCAAGGTGGACGACGGTGGGGATGAAGCAAGAGGATGGGATGCCAGGATCCCGGTCCGAAGCCGTGGATGAGAGAGGTCGATCTCTTGTAATGTACGGCAGCGTCGGGGTATCAGCTCCGGCATGGTGGAGGAGGACGGCGGTGGATGGGGTGGCGGACAACGGCGGACGGAGGAGGGTGGGGTGGAGAGAGTGTTTTGGCACCCACGGAGTACGAATGGGGAAAAGGGAGGTAGAGAGGAAGGGGAACCATGTATTCAGGGCGCGCTTGTCTCAAATGCGAGGAAATTTACAAACTTAGCCCCCGTTTCAAATTTCTACTACATCACAGCAACACTAGTCGGTTGGGGATAGGACGGTAATCTCGCATACACCGAATATTTGCCGACGAGAGTTTGTTTTTGGTGCCCACCGTGTATGAATATGAATCGGGGAGGGAGTCGATTTCGGCCGAGGACACACTGTGTTTTGGCACCCACCGTGTATGAATCTAGGTGAGAGGCGGTTACGTCACGTTTGGGTGAAATTACAAACCTACCCCTATCAAAACCTATAGAAATCCAGCATATAGGCTTTGCGTGGCAGGGATAAGCAGTAGTGATTTCCATCTCGCAGATTTTGGTTTCGGGCGGTTACTGCGACTTTCCCCGCTTCGTTCAAATTTTGCAGAGTGCACGTTTACCGTGCCAACTCAATTCGAATCCCGTTTGTATTCTATTTTTTCGGGCGGGATCCATTTTCAATTGGAATTACATTCTATATACATCATTTTTTATATAAACTTTCAAAAGCACAACACCATTTATACATAAATATGGTTTACAAATGGCATGATCTCAGATTCATAAGGTTGTATCCATCAATTTGGATTTTCAAATATTTGAAACCACTTTATGTTGAAATCCAATGTATGCATTCCTCGCTAACTGTCTCCAATTAATGTGTGTTTCATGCGGGTTTTTTTACTTCTCAAACATGTATAATGTGTTTCACACACGTAACATATAGTGCAATCCCGTTTAGACATTAATTGCATATAAACCATGCATTGTTTGTAATTGAAGAATCTATGGATCACCAATATTGATAAACTATATAACATTACATGTGTGCCCAAATTCAAATGAATATGCATGTTTGATACACCAATTTGCGTTATGATATTATGTCATGATCTCCAGTTTAAATATTTGAATCCCCTTTAATCCAGATATTCGTCTCATATAGCTATCACTCATGCTTATATAGGACTATCTCTCTGGACCTATATGTGTTCATCGTCTCTCAGGTATCTCTCGTGCTACCTGTATGTCGACAATGATCTTTTATCTTCGTAACACACTGACGGTACTCTCTCCCTCGACCTTCATCACTCTATCTCTCTCTAGGTATATCTCACTCCCTACTATGTGTCTCTAACTATGATTCTCCATGTGGAATCTCTTTCTCTCACACAAACACAAAACTTTGTGTCCCGGGGTCTCATTTCTCTCTACTATTCCCATGTGTGCCACTCGCACACCCCTCATACAGAGATGTCTTTCGCTCCTTAGATATGAGAACCTACGACTCTTCCTCTTCAATATCTCTTTCTCACACACAAACACAAACTCTGTCTCCCAGGGTCTCATATTTCTCCATTGTTCTCTTGTATGTCGCTCACACACACCCTCTCTCCCTAGAGATATCTTGCGTTCCCTCCTATGTCTCTCTAGCTATCAATCTCTTTGTGAAATATATTTCTCTCTCGCAGACACAAAACTCCGTCTCTCTGGATCTCATTTCTCTCTGATATCTGTTTGTATGTGACTCACACACACCCTCTCTCTATCTCTCTCACACCCACACACATAACCCAGCCTTCTGATCCACTCGACTCCTATCTCTAATGCACACTAGCTAGCACCTTTATCTTTCTATTTATCTATTTCTCCATCAACCTTCTTTCTCGCCCTCACTCTTGATTCCTATCACGCACACTACATATGTTTCTCTCTACATGCAGTCAAGTGCCCTCTCACACACATATATAACTTCACCCTTTGAACCACCCGACGGTCATCTCCAACACCCAAACTAGCGGATGTCCCTCTAGCTAGCATCTCCATCTCTATATCTATCTGTAGTTTCTCCGTCAACATTTCTTTCTCGCACGGAGTCTTGCTTCCTATCACCCACACTATATATGTCTCTCCATACATATGCATTTATAGGTTGGTCTCTTTTGCACAATCCTTGCGCATCACTCCCTCTGCTTGCCATAGATGCATGCTCCAGCCCACGCCACTATCTCTTAAAGACAAAAACACATGCTCAATTGTCGGGACTTCTTCCATGCATTCTCACATGCATGCATATTGTCATACCGATCCGTCTCTCCCATGCCGTTGATCTTCTGACTTATGTCTTCTTTCTTTTATCTCGATCATGCGCGCGCGCACACACACACACATCCCACGTATACATGCATACCTCTCACACATGCACGTTCAAGGTCTCTATGTCTCCATACGTAGTTAATTATCCTCAGTCCTAACGCCACATCGAATCATTCTCCTCTTTTGTGCACATAACTTCCGCCTGGATGGGTAAAACACACACTCACACTTAACAATCTCCTTCTAGCTACCCCCCCCACCTCTCACTCTTCCCCTATATCCCCGAAGCCAATAAGACCATCCCTTAGTTTAATTCCCGCCTACATGCACCATCAATATATAGTAGTCCTCCTCGGTGTCTCTCGAACAAACACGTTCTCTCGAAGTCGATTCCTCTCACGCGCACACACCTTCTCTTCCCTCTCTACGGGCATTTTCTCTCTCGCACCCCATCGTTGGTGGCCTCTGCCATACACATCACCTCTCTATGATGAAAGCCATGCACACTTAAATTACATCCGCCACAGAGGACCCCGCGACACACACACACGCACCCCCCCAACACACACACACTAAGGCTCCATCTCTCTCTCTATCTCTCACACACACACACAAACACACACACACACACAAGCACGCACGCCCCCCCCACACACACTAACACTCCATCTCTCTCCCTCTCTCACACGCACACAAACTAAGACTCCATATCTCTCTCTCCTCTCTCTCTCTCTCACACACACACACACACACCCCACACACACACTAAGACTCCATCTCACACACACATGCTCTAGGCGGAGCATTTGTTCCTACCACCCTTCTTCCAACCTTACCCGTATGATAAACAATCACCTTTATTTACTTGCATAACATGGACAAATTCAACTTTACTTTAGTAGTCAGCAAACTTATCATCTGTACCCTTATAAAAAATGAGTTGGTGGTGATGGTGTGCCTGCCATCTTGTAATACAGACCGTATGATCTATATCTGAGGATAGAAAGCAAACTATGATAATTTTACAAAAGATACCCGCACCTCTCTCCACATCATTATCTCCCGCAACCTCATTGCTCAGCAATTAAAAAAGGAATAAGTCTCTGGAACAATCTAGCATGCATGGTGGCCGCTGCCGCCTGCCGGCGCCGTCCATCCCCATGCCTCCGCCCATTCCGACCACCAGTCACCACCATGCTCCACTCCTCCTCGCCTTATCTCTCATCTTTCATTTTTTTCGATGACATTCTCGAGATACCAGTTTTCTGATAAAATTCTTGAGATATCATTAGTTTTTACACATGGATTACTCATGCATGGGTCAATCACAACAGGTGTTCTGTAAAAAATGCATATTGATGTTCCGTGCAATGCACGAGAATCTTGCTTGTAATTATATAACGCAAATCACGAGCAGGAAGTGACATTTTTTTGACACAACCACGTTAACATGGCCACGTAAATCACTAGCTAAAGTAAATACCATTATACTTATATCCCCATGCAAAAGGTTGAGTACATGTCCGAAGAGTAGAGTCGCACACACGCACTCTGTCTCTCAGAATCTCTCTCACACACACCAGTTACGTGACGCCCACTTAAGCAGACACGTATGTTACAATTTGTGCACCCGCGGGTACACGTGATGCTGCGCCTTTATTTAAGCCGGAAGACGAACCCAAACAGTAGCTGCATTCATTCCCCTCCCGCCGCCTCTTCTCTGGTCGCCGTCGCCCGGTAGCCATGGGCCGGCCGAAGGTAACAACATACGCCATACTCCCACCGGAGCGACGCTTTAATATGGAAATTTTAGTGGTCATGCATGCATCTTTTTGTGCTAGCACTCCTATATAAGGGTTGAACGGTCGCTTCCCGCGGACGTGAGCGGGCGGTGGAAGAGGAAGGAGAAGGGAAGCGGGCTGTGGAGTAATGTTTTTACCACAATTTCTTAGGAAACTGAGTGCAATAATTGAGTAGTTTTGCAAACTACCAGTACTACACCTAAAACGGTTCAAAACCTATACTCCCTTGCCAGCGCGCGCTTCCCGCGTGAAACGGTCAGCGTCGCCCTGGAGCTAGTTGGGGCTCAAATAGCCCTAAACTATCCAAGCATGAGGGTTTAAATTGGAGCAAGTTGCACCGAACCCACCAAAAAAAACTATCCCACCCAAGAGGTGCTAACTGGAGATAGTTCTCATTGGGACCACTGAAAAATCACTTTTCTCTCTCCATGAAGTGCATTTATTGTCAATCTAACCTTGTCACCCAAACACCTCTTTGGCAACAGTTAGTTCAGGGTTAGTCATGAGTTAGTCTAACCGCTAGCTAAGTTAGAGTATCAAACAGGAGCAGTATAGGACATGCAAGTTGCTCAAAGCATACAGGCAAATTCGTACATGAAAGGATTTTTTTCTTTTTGAAAACGGAACGTGAAAGGAATTTTTTTTAGAATGCTCTTGGCATGTCGCTAACATGTTATAGTTAATCGACCTCAATAGACGGCAGAAACGCCAGCCCGCCGCACTTTGATAGAGATGAGGAGGGAGAAGCGATACAGGCTGCTAGATTACTAGAGATAGGTGTCACACGGAAGCCAAGAATTATGGTGATAGCGTGGGTTAGCCATGTACTAGTATGATACTACACTGGGTTGCCGTGTTTCATACTCTTCCAGTCCACTGTGGAGATGATTGGTTAATTTTATATCACTGAATAATATTAAATATTATGAGTGCAGACGCTCCACCACGAGGTTCCTTGCTCCTTCTCGGTCGTCCGGAATCTATGTTCTTCCACTCTATTTTTTTACGTGAGGTTTGTTCATCCTTTTGCCAACACGCGAGACATCTAGCATCAAGGTGCATGTGTTATGCAAGGATCGTTCCATCTATATGAAGAACACGTGGGACTGGAACTACGAGACGAACATGTACCCAGGAGTGGACGTACGAACCTGAGTAATGTAGCGCAGTAAGTGAAGTAGAAAGGCACAAATGGTATGAACATGCGTGGCATATAGGTTGTGTTTGGTTGCGTTCTCGTCTCAGCATAGTTGTTCCCTCTTCATGCATGCTCAACTCAACACCCCTCTTCATGCATGCTTCTAGTGTATTTGTGCTAAACTAGTGTGGACTCATGCACCCTCCATACACTCTACCAAACACCCAAAAGTAGGTCGAGAAGGGAACTCTTGGGCGGCATTTGTCTCTTACTATGTAGTACCACTAAATGTTGTATGTGCAATGCACGGTGATGTTATGGAGTACATGCCTAAGTACTCTACTACTACTATATTAGTTGGAGGCACATATTAACTTTTATATTTGTTTACCTGTATGCCCCGAGACCTTCCAACTAGACGTGTCTTTGTCTCCAGGTTGCACTTTGTATCGTTCATACCACTAAGTACTACTACGTGTGGTCTCCGACCCAGAAGTGGAAGAAGTGGAGGCGCTCTACCACGCTGTTTTTTACGCTGGGTTCTACCACGCTGTTCATGTTCCACTCCTTTCGCTGATGTGTGGGACATCCAGCACGTGCCGTGTTTGGCACCCTTCGTCGTAAGAGTTGAAACGCTATCATTCATCAGAAATAAAAAATAATTATAAATCGGCAGTGATACTATTTTTTTGCGAACCAATCAGTAGTGATACTATACCACGCGGTTTCCTTGCTCCTCGATATCGGAAAGAATACTTCTGTTTGCCAACATGTGGGACGTCGACCATCCTGGTCCACTTGCCATGCACGCAGAACTCCAAGGGAGTCACCCAGGTCGTCGCGCCACAGTAATAATGACTAATGAGCCGTCAAATCACAGGCCCACTTCCCACCTTGAAGTTGCTTGGACGAAGGAACCATCATGACTTCGTTGAATTCCGCTTCTTGAAGAAAACTACTATACCAGCAGTACTGCTAGCTACATTAGTTACTCCAACAGAGGCCTTCTTTCGTTCATAGGATAGGAATATGAAAATCATAGGAAGTGAGATGACATGCATCTCAATTCCTATAGAGAAAGAGATGCCATTTGATGCTTAGGATAGGAATTTTTCCATTTAGTCTAGGCTAATGTACTGGTAATTTGCTCTAAAAACTACAGTAGTAACTAGTAGTACTGGTACATGCTCGTACTCAGACAAACACACACACACACACACACTAACTACTAGTACTACTACTTCTCACATGCTGGCCAGATGTCGTCGTTCTCCTTCCCGGCTTTGTCAGCGACACCCCACCGTGCTTGGATCTCCGCCGACCTCTCCGCAACAGCGCGTGCGTCCGTTTCTTTCTTGCAGCGGCGGGCCTCTCTTTTCTTGAGTGCTTTCTGGCTTTTCCACTCCCTCTGTGCGGCTTTGGCCGCCTCTTGCTCTATCGCCCATTCGGCCTTGGCATCTTCAAATTCCTCCCACATAATTGTGAGGTCGCGAGCGGCGATGAACTCGGCATGGCGGGATGACATCGCTTCCCTACCATTTTGTGTGCGGTCGTGGGCGGCGAGGAACTCGGCGCGGCGGGATGCCATCTTTGCCTTACCGGTTAGTATGCGACGCGGTGGCATGAACGATGCTTGGTGAGAGCTCTGTGGTGGAGTGGTCGGACAACCGAATAGTGCATTGGTTTTTCAAGAGCTCAAGGACAGAAGACGAAGCAAATTTGGATTCCCCTTCAATCCTGGTCATTTATTATCGAGTAAAATGCATTGGCGGTCATCGAAACTTGTCTTGATAGCTCACTTTGATCATTGTATACGAGATATGGTGATTATACGATCACTGGCTCAGCGTATAGCTCCGTATTTGCCTGGTTGACCAGTCAAACAGTCCGCATGCGCCTCATCAGCTCGTGTTCTTTATCTATCTATGCGGGCCTGCCTGTCGATGGAGAAAGAAATACTGTAAAAACCAAAATTATGCTAGAGTCCGGACCACTTCCGGAGCCCGCTCTCACCGCCCTGGCCCCTCAAGACGCCAGCTGCCCGCCGCATTCATGCATAGGAAGTAGTACTCCTTATGTGGAGGAGAGAGAGGCATTGACAAAGTCAAGGAGTGGGCTCTGCAAGAGCCCATCTCTACACGTGCTCCTAGGTATAAAAAATAATTCTAAAAAAGGAATAAAAACAATTGTGTCTTAAAAAAAGAAAGGTAAAAAACATTTGAGAGGAAATAGATAGAGAGAAAGTGAGAAAAAGTTGTAACCTGGGCATTACATGAGGAAGGAGGGAGTGCTGCACATGCCAAGTTCACTGGGCTGCCGTGTTTCACACTCCTCCGTCGTAACAGTGGAGACAATAGCTTTCATAAAAAATAAACAATGAATACTCGTTTCTCGTCCTCTATATCGGAAAGAATACCTTCATTCGCCGACATGTGGGACATCGACCATCCTGGTCGACCTGCCATGCACAAAATTATCCTGGTCTACCCCGGTCGTATCGCAGGCCCAACCTTTCCCACTGTAAGTTGTTCGGATGAAGGAACCATCATGACTTCGTTGAATTCCGCTTCTTCAAGAAAACTTACTGTACCCGCAATACTGCTGCCACACGCGAAGACTGGACGTCACTGTACCACGTCATATCACTGAAACCCACTAGGCCAAACTAGCCTGCCTATGTCATCTATTTTGGAACGGAGGGAGTACGTCTCTGCACTGCTATGATTCTGTGTTGCACGTCATATCAGTGAAACCCACTAGGCCAAACTATCCCGCCTAGGTCATCGATCACTAAGCCTACAATTTTAGGAGCTAGGGCTATTGGTCGATCGACGAGGGATAAGTATAAGTGTACCATGAGCTCATCAGCCCCAACGTTTCTCTTCGGTGAGTGTTTTGCAAGTACTATAGCTTGCACAGTAGCTAGCCTACTAACACCAAGAGTCATCAAACAAGCCCTGCCGATATGATAAACAATTCAAACTTACATCTAATCATGCCATATATTACATCAAAAGCTGGTGAGGATACATCTGTTTCCATAACTCAGAGAGGGTTCGCATGATTCATCGCATGATTCACTATCAAACAAAAGTAGCAAGATCCGCCCACACAAGACAGTGCACTAGCCCTAAGATGGTTTGATACCACGCATCGTTCTAGTAATTAAACACAGGGCAATGCAAACTACCCTGAAGGATTAGCGCGACCAACTATTTCTAGTCATCGATCTCTCGGGCAATGACCACAGCACGGACAGCGACATGGGAATCGATTTCTAGGGCGATGTCCGCAGGACTGACTGCGACATCGGAATTGATCTTTGGGGCGATGTCCACAGGATGGACAGCGGCATCGGAATCGATATCCCGGGCGATGCCAACAGGACGGGCCACGACATCGGAATCATCAAGGACGTCCACCGGCACCTGCACAACCCTAACATATTAGCAAGCACATTGCAAATAATCAAAAACCACAACTATGGTAATAAGCCATTATTTTTTTACCTTGTGCAGCTCACCGGGGGATCTCAACCCTCCGGGGGTCATCTCCTCGTCCTCGATGGGGGCCATCACCTTGCCAGGGGAATACTGCTTCTCAACGGCGACTATCTCCTCAAACTCGGTCTTGAGCCTCACATAGGTGGCAATCAGAGTTCCTGGGGTAGGCACGGTGGGGCCCTTGCTGTTCTTCCAACTTCCTTTGAGGAGTTCGTCTTCCGACGTCCTCAACTCTTTGGCCAATGCTTGTTTCTTGGAGTTCTTCGTCTCCATGGGTTGGCCCGCCAACATGGTCAACTCGTTGGTCGGTGCTCGCTTCCTGGAGATCGCTATCTTCAGTGGGTTGTCCACCGGCAACTCTTTGCCTAGTGCTCCAGGATCCATCAATGTACTGACAAACAAAAAGCAATCGAAAGGAAACCACAATCGTAATGAAAACGAGAAAAGAATAGGATGTGAGAATCGTTCGGTGCTTCACAAAAAGAAGATTCTTGGAATGAAAATATAGCATCATAACTGATTCGCCCACCTTTCCTTCGTCGGTACAGAAGAAAAATGGCAGAAGTGAGTAGCCTGGAGTGAGGTTTTCTTCAAGAAAGGGAAGAAAGGGCTTGAACGAGCATTCCAGTGAAATGATGGTTGCTTTGTCCAGTCCAACTTGGAGGCCACCTTACCACTGCTGGTAAAGGTGTGGGTTTTGTGATATGACGGGTCATGACGGCCACACCGGGGTTACAGGTGTGTCTCGACTGTAGCACCTTGCTGTGATTTGGTGGATGGCACGCGGGCCTAGATGCTTTGAAATGCCCCGCATGTAGATAGAGCGGCTAGTCATATAGGAGTGCTCAATATTGTGCGCCGCGACCAAGGCGGAGAGGAAAGCGAGAGAACTACGTAATTAATGCATGAGTTTAATTAGGGTAGTTTTGTAAAGTACAAGATACATTCCTCCAATCGCAAAATGCCTTGGTTCATGAGATTTGAGATTTGAGCCCTATAAACTGGAAGGGATGGAGTACTGCACACGGTATAGTCTAGTCACTTGTTGAAATCTCTAGAAAGGCAAATACTCGTTTCTGGTTTACAGGGCTATACTACTCCCTCCGTCTAGGTGTGTAAGTCACCTTACGGAAACCAAATAGTCCCAAAACACTTAGGCGCAGTGCATTAACTTCTACCTTGTTTCTTGTTTCTTGACATATCAACCAATAAGAGATGAGGGGTGTGCATGCTTTTAATGACTTGCAATGGCTAGTTCATTGCATGCAATGCTATTAATTAGCAAATAAACATTGGTGACCCCAGGAGGAAACGGTGCTAAGCGCGTGGACCTATGCAGAATGAGTATCAACCAATGGATAATGGAGTTTAATTGTTAAACAATAGCAATTTTGTCTCATGCAAGAGCCTGGCTAGTACTCCAAGGAACCGCACCACGCGAGCGTTCGGAACTGCCACATTCGGGTTGCGCTTGGCTCTTCGCCTCTTCGAGAAGACGAACAATAATGAGGTTACTCCTACTTCTACAGTATCGAATCCACTGCTGCATGTCCGTCCACCTCGTGCGGGAGGGATAGCGAAAGCTTCAACTTACTGCTCCTGCCTTTGCATCTATGACAGGTGGGCCCAACAGGTGGTTGGCCCTCCTGTCATGCAGCCAAAGGCAGGTGCAGTTAAGGCACCGGAGCTCAGTCCGCGAGGGAGAGGGCATTGTAGTAATCAAATTTCTCGGTCTTGTACGAGTTGACGAAGATAGGGGTTGCTTGCTTGCTAGGGTTGCTTGCTAGGGTTGCTCACTATGTATATATAGGCCGGAGCCTCCGCGCTTGCTTGCTAGGGTTGCTCTATTCACACACTCTCATCTCTCCAGATTTAAACAAGATAGGGGTAGTAACACTATCTTTCTCCCTTCAAAAAACACTGGCTTTCTATCCTCACCGCTGGTTACAGATCCGGACATATCCCCCTCTGCCGGTGAAGGGGAGGAGGGGCAGCGTTTAGGCCGTTGTCGACAGCGAGGGAGGAGACCCACTGCCGGCCGCACCGTTATCTCTGGCCGAGCGTCAGCGCGGGAGGTCCTCCGATCCCTTCGTCGTTGTCTGTGGGTGGATCCGGCCTCCCGCCGCCCACCTATCCACATCCCGATGACCTTCAGGTATATCTTTGTTCGAGACCGCCTTAGCTCTACTTCCCTAGCTCGCTACGTCGCTACATGTGCATCATTTTCTACCTCTCAGCCCCTCTCGATCGGATGGTCCAACGTCACATTTTTTTCTTCTATTGTTAGAGGTAAAGCTACTTCATGGAGTCGAATCTTGTACTCCCTCCATCCGAAAATACTTGTCATTGAAATTGATGTATCTAGATGTATTTTAGTTCTAGACACATCCATTTTGATGACAAGTAATTCCGGACGGAGGGAGTACTTGGTTCAAACAAGAAATAAAGTGGGGGTGGGGGAATTTAGTATGTACATCGGAGTTGGTACAAACAAGAAGGAAAGGGGGTGAAAGTAGTACAGACTGGTCATCCAACTGGTCTCTTGGTCAAGAAAAGGGAAATATAGGGGTGACGCTGTACACAGTGGTATGACCAGGACTAGATTTGCTATCCACACATAGGAGTAGGTGGCTAGAGTGAACAAAAATGGGACCAACCCAGATATGTTTCTTGGATGTTTGTTTCTCGGGGCAACAAACTATGAATCACCACCTTATGCCCATGTTTACGTACATGGTGCTGGACTGCTGGTGCACCCATTGTCCCATGCCCTTATACCAAATATTTAGGCTCCGTTCGGAATAAAGGGGCAAAAAACATAGGTCTTGATGAAAATAGAGGAATTGGAAAGGAATGTAGGTATAAATCTATGGAACATCGAACCAGAGGAAACTCTCAAGAGAATGTGTTCGGATGGACTATGAAATGTACAGATTTGTTTTTTTAGAGTAGCATGCTTGGCAGTATGAGATGCTATTTGTTTATTCAGCTGCACAATGACTACTCTTGTCCTCACCTCACGTACCACACATAGGTTGATTTTTTTATTCCGCAACACAGCATAGCAACCTATCTAACACATGGCAGCGAGCGCCTGCCTCGGGCTTCCGCCCAAAAAATGAGCAGCGCGTGGATGTTTCTAATCCTATGGAATTAGTACTACCAGACCAGCTTTCCTATGAAACACTATTCACCTTTCTCGTGTTCCGAACGGTTGGAAGGGAAAGAATACCGTAGGAATTGTGTTCCTAAGAAAATCCTGCACCAAACCTGTGAACCAAACGCAGCCTTAGCTGTTCTGAATCTAATGTCCCTGATAAAAATGAAGCCATGCCACTGTTATAAGCCATGAGAAGTTTAGCCAAATGTTATTGTCTGTAATTGTTTGAGACTCTGACTTTTTCCTCTGTGCCTTTTTGTGCAAACAGGGATATCCAATTCACCTGCTTGCTGTTGTGACCTTTTGGTGCACTGCACAAAACTCTTCTTAAAAGAAGTGACTTTTGGGCTGTTTAACTGGAATGTTAGAATGTAACAGTTGGTTCATTTTGGTGGAACTGCACAAAGGGAGATCTGTGTTCCAATCCTCATCATCCATATTGGCGCCATAACCTTCCTTTAGGTAAGAATGATATTTAATGCATGTGTTCATCTCTATTTTCCGACTGCCATCAGAAAATAATGTTGTTTTTTACTAGTACACTTGTACTCCCTCACTAACAAAACCAATTCTGAATTAGAAGGCCAATCATGTACTTCGTTTCACCAACTGGTGAGGAGAAAGAGAAACATAGCATGAAGAGGAAGAAGAAGAATAATAAACAGTGCCAAGGCGATCTTGCTGAAGCCATAGGCCTCAGTCGAGGCCATTCAAGGGCTCCGGCAATGACTACCTTACATGTGAGACGATCCTCCAGGGAGCCCTTCCATTTCTGCTTTCTCACTTAAATAATTAGGAGTACTTAAGTACCACTAATTTATTACTGCCTAATTTTCCTGTTGGAGTTAAACAAATCTGTAGTAGGACCCTATGTTGAATCATGTACGTGTGTATGTTTGTCTATGGAGGTGAATCATGTGGTGGAGCAGGGAGGGAATATTATTAGTGTCATGACATAATAGTGCTATTGTTTTGCATGTCAATTTATTGCCATTGGTTCAATGAGGCAATGTTTTGCGTATTGTCCATCATGAATTTGATGCTACTGGTTGAGTAATATGCTAATGTCTTCCTATCCTTCCTCACTAAGCTAATGAAGGTTTCCCCTTGTTCCTACTTGTGCAAACAGGGATCATGTTGTGCCAATCATACATTAAATGGAACTACGCCAAGGATGCTCCATTTTAGTTGAACTGCACAAAAAATTTAGGTGGTTCATTTTCTCAACCGCCTCCTTTCTCCTCTTCAATGTAGAATTTTGGCGAGATACAGGACCAAGATGACCGAGTAAACTGGTTGGATGAAATTAGTGGCCAAGTTGCTCAAACCTCCCTCGGCACGAGGCCACTATTTGAGGATAAACCTACAAGCAAACTTCAGATTGTCTGTGTTGCCTCTTATGTACTCGAAAGTTTACTCGTACAAGAACTAATTTTAGCAAGAAGTACCTCCGATTGAACACCATTTACCAGTCTATACCCTAGGTAATTAAAGTTCGTCCATGGATCATATTGGCTGTGATCTCAATCATTTGGATGCATAAACATACTGAACATGTGTATATCTGAATCTTTTTGTAAATTATGTATGAATATTGTCGTGTGATCTGTCAATCATTTGGATGCATAGATATGCTGAGCTTGTGTATATATGAATCTTTTGAGTTGTTGATTGTGAATGTTGGCTATGGATATGAATTTGTCCTGTGAACCTGAGTTTGATATGAACATTTACCTTTTCTGTTGTATTTGTGTGTGAACTTGTTAGTATGCCTACTGTGGGGTATAAAACGCATGTCTCTTATAAAAGTAATGCTGTGTCCAATTTATGTTTTCCCTTCTAACCACATTATATATATTCATATTATTACTATTATCGTATATTTTATACAAACTTATATATACATTATAAAAACATCCCAACTTATAAAAGTAAATGTTTAACGGAAGTTGGCAAGGAAAATCCTGGTTGTTTTTGACTCACAGGCAAGGAAAATCCTAGTGATTGCGTACAAAAACTTGCGAAGATTTTAAGGACCAACTTAATAATAACGCGCTCATTTTTATTTTGAGCAATAACTCGCTAATTTCTTAATTATATATATATATAATGTGCCTCTCTAGTTTATTCTTTGATATTAATTACTCCTTCTAGCATAACATTATACTCCCTCCGTCCGAAACTACTTGTCATCAAAATGGACAAAAAGGGATGTATCTAAAACTAAAATACATTTAGATACATCCCTTTTATCCATTTTGATGACAAGTATTTCCGGACGGAGGGAGTATATATAATGAGCCCACCTAATACGTGTATTTCAAGAAGTGCAAATGGGCTAGGATTTCTTAGAAAATATAAATGGGCCTGATTGACGCGAAATTATTTGTTCACCCAGCCCAGCAAATGGACTGTAAATTCTAGAAAACATGGGTTAAATATGTGCCACATTTTTGCAGGCTGACATGTGGGCCAATAGGTCGAAGCCTACGTAGGGCGTTGTCAACTTGGTCAACAAATGATTGTGTCATCCATAGCCATTGGATTTATATCGAACGGCTGACATGCACCTTGAATCTCTTGTCTTCTTCATTTATTAAATCTTCATTTTTCCTAACTTTGGGAAAGTCATATTATTCCCTCTCTCATATTTTTGATATTGGAAAAATAATTGAAGATGAAATAAATAAATCAAATGATCCTCTTTTCAATTCGAGAAACTCTCGAATATGAAAATAACGAAATCTCCAACTCTCTCTGAAGGTCCTTGAGTTGCGTGAAATTTCTAGGATCGACCAAAATGCATGAAAATATGATATGCATGATGATCTATGTATAACATTCCAAATTGAAAATTTGGGATGTTACAAACCTACCCCCTTAAGATGAATCTCGCCCTCGAGATTCGGGTTGGCTAGAAAATAGGTGAGGGTGGTCCTTGAGCGAATCTTCTTCTCTCTCCCAGGTGGCTTCATCCTCTGAGTGGTGGTTCCACTGAACTTTGCAAAACTTGATAACCTTGCTGCGAGTAACTCTACTGGCATAATCGAGAATCTTGACTGGCTTCTCCTCATACGTTAAGTCGTCCTTCAACTGAATCGCTTCAAGCGGCACTGTATCTCTTAGCGGTATCTCCGCCATCTCGGCGTGACATTTCTTCAGCTGAGAAACATGGAATACATCATGAACTCCTGATAGTCCCTCTGGTAATTCCAACTTATAAGCGACTTCTCCCATACGCTGCAAGATCTTATATGGTCCAACGAAACCCGGTGCTAACTTTCCCTTAACTCCAAAGCGCTTAACTCCTCGAAGTGGGGATACTCGGAGATAAACTCTGTCTCCGGTTTCGTAAACTGTCTCCTTGCATTTAGAATCTGCATAGCTCTTCTGGCTGGACTGGGCTACCTTGAGCCTATCGCGAATCAACTTAACCTTTCGTTCAGACTCCTTAATCAAATCTGGTCCAAAGAACTGACGGTCTCCAACTTCGTCCCATGACAATGGTGTCCTGCACCTCCTTCCGTATAAAGCTTCGAAAGGTGCCATTTTCAAACTGGTTTGGTAACTGTTGTTATAAGAAAACTCCGCATACGGCAAGTTATCGTCCCAGCTAGATCCATAATCTAGCGCACAAGCTCTCAGCATATCTTCCAAAATCTGATTGACTCTCTCAGTCTGTCCATCCGTCTGTGGGTGAAAAGCTGTGCTGAACTCTAGTCTGGTTTCCAAAGTTTCATGCAGCTGATTCCAAAACTTTGAGGTAAATTGGGTTCCTCTATCTGATACGATACTCCTCGGAACTCCATGCAAACAAATGATCCTAGTCATGTATATCTTCGCCAACTTAGCACTGGTGTAAGTGGTCTTAACTGGAATAAAATGTGCTACCTTCGTCAAACGATCAACTACTACCCATATCGAGTCATAGCCTGCTTTCGTTCTGGGTAATCCTGTGATAGAATCCATGCCTATCTTATCCCACTTCCATTCGGGTATCGGCAATGGTTGTAACAATCCTGCTGGCTTCTGATGTTCTGCCTTTACTCTTTGACATACGTCACAAACTGCTACATATGCTGCAATATCCTTCTTCATTCCGGTCCACCAGAATGTTTCCTTCAAATCCAAATACATCTTGGTATTTCCGGGGTGAATCGAATACGGTGAATCATGTGCCTCTTGCAAAATCAACTTCCTGATCTCAGGGTCATTTGGCACATAAACACGGTCCTCAAACCATAGGGTATCGTGCTCATCCTCACGAAATCCCTTTGCTTTTCCTTCGCTCAATTTCTCTTTTATAGCAGCAATCTCCTTGTCAGATTTCTGAGCTTCTCTGATTTTATCCATCAATGTTGACTGAATCTCCAATGCTGCTACATAGCCTCTCGGAACTATTTCCAAACATAGCTCACGAAGGTTTTCTGCTAACTCCTTGGGTATTTCTTCCGTCATTAACATATTGACATGGCTCTTACGGCTCAATGCGTCAGCTACTACATTAGCTTTTCCGGGATGGTAATGCAATCTCATGTCATAATCCTTGATGAGCTCCAACCATCTCCTTTGTCTGAGGTTCAACTCCTTCTGAGTGAAAATGTACTTCAAACTCTTGTGATCCGTGTACACCTCACAATGATTTCCAATGAGGAAATGTCTCCATGTCTTCAATGCATGCACTACGGCTGCTAACTCCAAATCATGCGTGGCATAATTCAACTCATGAGGCTTCAGTTGTCGTGAAGCATACGAAACAACTCTTCCTTCCTACATAAGTACTGCTCCAAGTCCTCGACGTGAAGCGTCGCAATACACCTCATAATCGTTGGTCTGATCTGGCAAAATCAATACTGGTGATGTAACCAAGCGTTTATTTAACTCCTGGAAACTAGCCTCACACTCCTTAGTCCATTTGAACTTAGTGTCCTTCAACAACTCAGTCATAGGCTTTGCAATCTTTGAAAAGTTCTCAATAAATCTCCGGTAGTATCCTGCGAGTCCAAGAAAACTCCGGATCTCTCCAACTGTCGTGGGTGCTTCCCATTCGGTTACGGTCTCAACCTTTGTGGGGTCAACTGCTATACCTTCTCCGGATATAACATGTCCGAGGAATCCAACTTCCTTCAACCAAAACTCACATTTGCTGAATTTTGCGTATAACTGATGTTCTCTGAGTTTCTCCAAAACCAAACGCAAATGTTCCTTATGCTCCTCTTCATTCTTTGAATAAACCAGGATGTCATCAATGAACACTACGACGAACTTATCCAAAAACTCCATAAACACCTTGTTCATCAGGTTCATGAAATAGGCAGGTGCGTTAGTCAATCCAAATGACATAACGGTATACTCATACAGTCCATATCTTGTGGTGAATGCTGTCTTAGGTATGTCATGCTCTCGAATCTTCAATTGATGGTACCCTGATCGCAAATCGATCTTGGAAAACACTTTAGCTCCTTGCAAACGATCAAACAGATCATTAATCATTGGCAGTGGGTACTTATTCTTGATGGTTACTTCATTCAATCCTCGATAATCTACAACCATCCTTAATGATCCATCCTTCTTTTCCACTAGAAGTACGGGTGATCCCCAAGGTGAAGAACTTGGGCGAATGTAACCTTTATCCAATAACTCCTTAATCTGATTCTTAATTTCCACCAAATCCTTTGCTGGCATCCGGTACGGTCGCTTTGATATTGGGCCTGTACCTGGCAACAACTCAATCAAAAACACAATGTCTCTATCCGGTGGCATGCCTGGCAATTCCTCAGGAAATACATCAGGAAAATCCTTCACCACTGGTACTTCCTCTTGCACAACTCCTGTTAGGCAGTTTACTTGTGTCCTGTTTGGCACATGCCGGGATACATACTTGATCCTTCTTCCTTCTGGTGTGGTAAGCAAAATTGTCTTACTGGCGCAATCGATGTTTCCTCCATACATCGACAGCCAATCCATTCCAAGAATCACATCCAGACCTTGGGATTCCAGAATAATTAAATCCGTTGGGAAAACATGCCTTCCTATACTTAATGGCACTTGGAAACATCCTTGTCTGGCCATGTACTCTGCTCCTAGCGAGCTTACTAACATTGGTGTCCTAAGAGCTTGGGTTGGAGGCATCTGAGGGTTTAGAAAAGACGAGAAATAAGAATAGAGTGAGGTCTAAAGGGAAAACACTACCCCAATGCACATGAGAAAAAGCACACAAAACACTTCATTCAATCAAACAAGGGCTTACAAGCGGTCTAAAACTAACGCAAAAGTGCTCGAACTATAATGATTACAGGGGGGAATGCTACTACTATCTGGTGGTCATCTAGAAATTTGAACCGGTGGATGATTCCATGATATCTGCTCCAGCTTTGTCTTCAAAGTCGGGTTCACTTGGATCCGAATCGGTGTTGTCGATGATGATGTAGTTGTCCGGGCATGCGACGTACTCGTCTTCCTCATTGGATGCTAACTTCCTCTTGAGTTCTTCAATCTCCTGCTTAAGATCGCCATTGTGTCTTGCTAGAGCTACGATCTCGTCCATGTAGTCCTTGCGTGTAGACTTCAGTTCTCCTTCGATGATCCTTGCCTTCGCATTCTTCAACTCTATCATATCATTGCACATCTGGTTCTCGTGGCGTCGAATGTGTTGGTTTAACTCCTGGATGAAAGATGCAATGGATCTATCCTTTTTGGTGCTGACTAACTCCCATTGCTCATCTCGGCGTCCGCAAATCTGGTAGATAGTGTCCTTGAGGTCTTCTTGATAAATTTCTCCAATGCGTCCCATGGTGATATGAGCTGCCATGCTCCTTCCTAGACTCCAGGTTGGTGCATTGAAAACACTATCTATGGGCTTCGTGATTGGCGCGAATGTCCTTCCCGGAATGTGAGCTTGAATCTTCCAGCGCTCCTCTTTAGGCAGAGTGGCGTTGAATTTTCCCGTGAAGCTTGGTAATGCAATGTTCAGGTACTTGGTGACTTCCTTCAAGTGAAATCCAAAAGGTGTGCCTTCATCCGGTTGAGCGTACTTAATCTTCGCGTTCGTCATCCTAAAAGGGTAGAGAAGATGAGGAGTTAGAAAATGAGAAGAGAATGGTGATCTATGGCTTTAACTTAGTGGTCGTGTCCTACAGTCAGCGTGTGCTCTGATACCATCTCTGTGGCGACCCGACCCGAATGGATCAAGTCTACTGTGCTCCGGTGTCATCCCTGGATTAGTAATGCTGACACCACACAGTACTTCGAAGGATTTATAGCAGAGTTGCAATCACACACTTATTACATCGATGTCTCAAAGAGAACTTATTACAATAAATATGGCTTAAGGCCATCTAATAACGATAACAGCGGAAGACTCGGAAGATAAATGGGTCCATCAACTCCAACGGCATCACTGAGTATAGAACCACGACCTAAAAGCACCTTAATCGTCGTTTGAAAAGTCTGCAACATGAGAAGTTGCAGCCCGAAACGGGTCAGCACATGGAATATGCTGGCAATGTAACACATAGAGAGTAATGGAATGAACAGCTATACTATATGCATATATGGCTGGTGGAAAGCTCTATGGTTACAGTTTTGCGTAAAGCCAGTTTTTCCCTACTGCAAAGGAATAAATTTATTTAACTATCATGGTAGTTGTTAAACATCGAGAATGGTTGACAGCATTCCGATCCCAATTAAGCGAACAATTAAAACCCATCAATATTAATTAGAGTAACATGTTGAGATTCACATGATATTCAAGTACTAGATACTCAAATTGTCCATAACCGGGGACACGGCTAATCATGATTAGTTTGTTACACTCTGCAGAGGTTTGCGCACTTTTCCCCACAAGACTCGATCGCCTCCGTTTGGTTTCTCGCACTACATGGTGTTTGAGAGGACGGATGACCGAGACACAGTCTTTCAGAAGTGCTAGCACCTTATGTTCGGGTAGACCGGTACACCTACTTTCCCCTACATCTTCTAGTCTACCCTGTAAGAGTTCGCACGACTTAGTCAACTATGCCTTAGCCCATAATGGCTTGTGGCTGCACACGGAAGTTACTAGCATGAATGATCTTATGATCCCTTTGAGCCTGGGTGGCGGTCCAAAATAAAACAGGCAAGTCCTAATTGACATCAGGTGCCTCAATCCACCCAGATGTGTGTTTAAGTTGCCACCTTAGATAAACCATTAAATTATCAATCTCACATCTGTCATGGATATCACTCACCCAATCCACGTCTACTAGCATAGCATGGCATAATAAGCAAACGTAGAAGTAACTCCCAAAGGTATCATAATAATACAGGTAATAGGTACTACCTCATCTACTTCCCATCCCACAATTTAATTAGATCCTAATCATGCAATGTGTGAGGATTGATCTAATGCAATAAAACATGGGTTGTAGAAAAGGTATGATCAAAGTGTTACTTGCCTTGCTGATGATCCGCGAGTCCTAGGGTTTCGAAGTAACAGGCGGCGCAATCCGGGTGATCTAACGCAGACAAACAACAAGCACACAATAAGTACTCAACTAATGCACAGGTAAAACTCGAACAAGAGAACGAACCAGAAAGTTCAACTTAAGAACTCCGGTTGCAAAGAAAGAACGAACCGAACAAACGACGGAAAACAAACGGCGGAAGAAAACAACTCAGTTCTAGCAAATTGAAACTAGGTCAAATTTTACTGTAGCAAAAGCTTGTTCAAGTTGATTAGACAGAATGGCGGCTTCGAGACAAAACTCCAGGCGCTTGAATCACCTGATTCCGATAAGCGAGTGAGAAGATAAACTAGAACGAAGATCGGATCTGAGATCGCGATCGCGGAATAAATCCGACGAAAAAGAAAGAGACGAACGGTTAAACGAACGGGCGTCGTTAACCGGGAATAATCGGTGATCACGTTCGTTGAGACGAACGGTCCGAAAGAAGAACGAAAACTGATCTAGGGTTTTCGGAAAAGAAACTGAAAAGAAACGGAAAACCGATCTAGGGTTTCGGAAGAAAACCGAAACGAAAAACCGGAGAGAAAACGAAAAGAATCGGAAGAAAACGGAACGATTTCTAGAGAAAAATCGAACCGGGGAAGAAAAAGAGAGGCGCGGTGCTACCTCCGGCGAGGCGGGGCTCCGGCGGCGGTGGGCTAGGGCGGCGGCGGGCTAAGGCGGCAGCGGCTAAAGGGCGGCGGCGGCGCGGCTACGGTGGCGGCGGCTTGGGGCTGCACGCTGCTGCTTGCTGCGGCTTGGGGATTGATGTGGGGAGAGGGGGGGTTATGGGGGTATTTATATAGGTGAGGGTGGGGGTTTACTTGGGGTAGGGGGCAAGAAAAAGAGAGAAAAACAAAGGAAAGAAGGGGGGGCTAGCCTAGAGTCCAACAAGGACTCGGCTAGAGGCGAGGCGGCGGCCTGGCTGCGCCTGGCGCACGCCGCGCGCAGGGGCTGGGGTGGCCGGCCGGCTTGGGCCTTTGGCCCAGGCGGGGCGCTGCTCTTTTTTTAACTGGTTCCGTACGCAGAAAACCAAAGAAAAAGAAAACTAAACGGGCTCCAAAAAAACTAAAGCAAATTTTCTCCGACTCCTAAAAATGAGTCGAACAAAATGAACTTTACTCCGGACCTAGAATGCAATTTTTGAAAACACGCATTTTTCCCTATCCAAAGAAAAAGCAAATAAACTCCGAAAACCAAAATTTGATCTATTTATTAAATCTTCATTTTTCCTAACTTTGGGAAAGTCATATTATTCCCTCTCTCATATTTTTGATATTGGAAAAATAATTGAAGATGAAATAAATAAATCAAATGATCCTCTTTTCAATTCGAGAAACTCTCGAATATGAAAATAACGAAATCTCCAACTCTCTCCGAAGGTCCTTGAGTTGCGTGAAATTTCTAGGATCGACCAAAATGCATTAAAATATGATATGCATGATGATCTATGTATAACAGTCCAAATTGAAAATTTGGGATGTTACATGGACCGTTGGATGTTAATCCAACAGCCATGCTCCTTCTTCAACCTCTGTTCTTGCTCCTGTCTCCCGTGGGCGGCATCGCGGCTGTGCTGCCGTGCACCCGAACCAGTGAAGTTTCCCACTCCTCTCCATCTGCGACTCCACTGCAGCTTAATAAATAGTAATGTCTTTGGTGTAGTAGGATCTTTATTTAGTTTGATGCATACACTTGTTCTTTTTTGGTAGCCCTTTTGTAATGATGGCTGATGTTTGGTTTGGAAGAGAGAGCTGCGTCTTCACTCTTCTGGCCTGCTTACTGCTTCTGTTGCACCCCCAGCCCTGGTTGCTGCTGCTGCTGTTTTCAATGTACAATCAGTAGTATATTTCGTCTGTTGGTTGAATAAATGTGTTGTTAGAACGACAAACACAATGTTTGGGAAGTCGTTGCACGGTTCGATCCTTTAGTGCCCCGTACTGTACGTAGCGCATACTATTTATCGTACGGAACACATTTTTTTTTGAAACTCGGAACACATTTTCCATTTGTTGATAACATGCAGCCCACTGGTGAAGGCTAGAATTGTATTGATAGGAAACTCAGATACATGTGTGGATACATAGACAACACCATGTCCCTAGTAAGCCTCTAGTTGACTGGCTCGTTGATCAATAGATGGTTACGGTTTCCTGACCATGGACATTGGATGTAGTTGATAACAGGATCACATCATTAGGAGAATGATGTGATGGACAAGACCCAATCCTAAGCCTAGCACAAGATCATGTAGTTCGTATGCTAAAGCTTTTCTAATGTCAAGTATAATTTCCTTGGACCATGAGATTGTGCAACTCCCGGATACCGTAGGAGTGCTTTGGGTGTGCCAAACGTCACAATGTAACTGGGTGGCTATAAAGGTACACTACAGGTATCTCCAAAAGTGTCTGTTGGGTTGGCACGAATCAAGACTGGGATTTGTCACTCCGTGTAAACGGAGAGGTATCTCTGGGCCCACTCGGTAGGACATCATCATAATGTGCACAATGTGATCAAGGAGTTGATCATGGGATGATGTGTTACGGAACGAGTAAAAGAGACTTGCCAGTAACGAGATTGAACAAGGTATCGGGATACCGACGATCGAATCTCGAGCAAGTATCGTACCGCTAGACAAAGGGAATTGTATACGGGATTGATTAAGTCCTTGACATCGTGGTTCATCTGATGAGATCATCGTGGAACATGTGGGAGCCAACATGGGTATCCAGATCCCGCTGTTGGTTATTGACTGGAGAGTTATCTCGGTCATGTCTGCATGGTTCCCGAACCCGTAGGGTCTACACACTTAAGGTTCGATGACGCTAGGGTTATAGGGAATAGATGTACGTGGTTACCGAATGTTTTTCGGAGTCCCGGATGAGATCCCGGACGTCACGAGGAGTTTTGGAATGGTCCGGAGGTAAAGATTTATATATGGGAAGTCCTATTTTGGTCACCGGAAAAGTTTCGGGTTTTATCGGTAACATACCGGGACCACCGGGAGGGTCCCGGGGGTCCACCAAGTGGGGCCACCTGCCCCGGAGGGCTGCATGGGCCAAGTGTGGGAGGGGACCAGCCCCAGGTGGGCTGGTGCGCCCCCACCACCAAGGCCCAAGGCGGAAGGGAGAGTGGAAGGGGGCAAACCCTAGGCTCAGATGGGCCTAAGGCCCACCTAGTGGTGCGCCCCCCTCTCTCCCATGGGCCGGCCCGCCAGCTTTTGACCAAGTCAAACAGGCTTTCCATGGGCCGGCCCGCCAGCTTTTGACCAAGTCAAACAGGCCGGCCTTTACACAGGAATGGGCCTCTATTAGGCCGTGCCACGTGTCGACGTATCATAGGTGCCTATCAGACCCACTAACGAGCTGACACGTGTTTCGTCTTGCCAATAAGAATTTTACACGTGGAAATTTCCCATTGGTGGGGGCTGTTAACGAGTTATCGGATCCAAAACCCGACCCGATAGCTTAACGGCGTTCCGTTATGGTGGATGCCACGTGTCGATCACCCTTGACGAAAGCACTTATGTGACGCGCGATTTATCGTCATGGAAGTGGACACTTCCGTGATGATAATTTTGATAATGTCATGGAACACTTCTACGATAGCACAGGTATGACTATCTTGATTCTGTCATAAATTTGTCATGGATGTACATGCATGACAAAAAAAGCGACCTACTGTGACAAACACGTATCATCACGGAAGTGTATTTTTTGTAGTGGATGTTCCAATGGCAGTAGTATTCCAGACCCCCTTGAGCCACTGAATTGGGTCGGAGTCTTCATGGCGGGGACGCAGCCCGGGCAAAACTCACCGCAGCGGCAGCAGCAGCCACCGGGTCGGCAACAGCCGGGTCAGGAGACCCCATGTCGGTGTCAAAACCGGCAGATCTCGGGTAGGGGGTCCCGAACTGTGCGTCTAGGCCAGATGTTAACATGAGGCAAGGGACACGAAGTTTTACCCAGATTCGGGCCCTCTTGATGGAGGTAAAACCCTACGTCTTGCTTGATTAATATTGATGATATGGGTAGTACAAGAGTAGATCTACCACGAGATCAGAGAGGCTAAACCCTAGAAGCTAGCCTATGGCATGATTGTGTATGAATGTGTTGTCCTACAGACTAAAAACCCTTCGGTTTATATAGGCACCGGATAGGGTTAGGGTTACATAGAGTTGGTTTACAATGGTAGGAGATTTGTATATCCGTATCGCCAAGCTTGCCTTCCACGCCAAGGAAAGTCCCTTCCGGACACGGGACGAAGTCTTCAATCTTGTATCTTCACAGTCCAGGAGTCCGGCTGAAGGTATAGTCCGGCCATCCGGACACCCCCTAATCCGGGACTCCCTCAGTAGCCCCTGAACCAGGCTTCAATGACGACGAGTCCGACGCACAGATTGTCTTCGGCATTGCAAGGCGGGTTCCTCCTCCAAGTACTTCATAGAAGATTTTGAACACAAAGATAGTGTCCGGCTCTGCAAAATAAATTTCCACATATTGCCATAGAGAGAATAATATTTACACAAATCTAATCTGCTGACGTATTCCGTAGTGTGACATCGCACCACGGCCAAGCCTTTACTTGAATCATTTTATTGTTCCACCTCAGCGTGTCACGCGAGGCGGTTTCCTTGGTACGTCTTGTTAAAGCAGAGATCGTGTCCCCTTATTCCGGGATTCTCATCAATACGGGCGTGGGTAACCCAACTGCTTCTAGGACTCCTAGATTATAGGCAAGTCCAAACGGCCATGGAGAGGACACTTGATATTCACCCTCTTTATAAAGGGACAAGGCTTTTATTTTTTCCCTCCCGTGCTCAATCGAATCCTTCCCCCACCTCAAGCTCAAACACCCAAGGTTCAGGTCAGGTGCTCTGAACCTTCAATCATGTCCGGATCTAGCCTTCAAGGCCGATGGATGCCTTCCTCCGTCACGGAAGAAGACATCAAAAAGTTGAGGGAGGCCAGATATCTGACCGTCGAGGGTCCGCATCGGCTGCCTACCCGAGAGCAGGCCGTCCCCTCCCCCAAACCCAACGAGAACGTTGTGTTCGTCTCCCACTTCCTCCGAGGTCTAGGCCTTGCTCTGGATCCTTTCGTTAGGGGTTTGATGTTTTATTACGGGCTAGATTTCCATGATCTAGCTCCGGACTCCTTTCTTCATATCATGACATTTATTGTCGTGTGCGAGGCCTTCCTTCGGGTTACCCCTCACTTTGGCCTGTGGCTCAAGACCTTTGAAGTAAAGCCGAAGATGACCGAGGGGCAACATGCAGCGTGCGGAGGTGCCTCAATACGCAAGATGACGGGAGCCCCATGGCCCAAAGGTTCCATTCCAGAGGTGTCTGAATTGTGGCAACAAGAGTGGTTCTACATCACGGCTCCTAGAAGTGCCAAGTGGGCGGCCGCCCCTGTTTTCCACTCAGGCCCTCCACCACAACTGATGTCATGGATCAGCAGAGGGCTGAGCTGGGGTCCAGCCAAGGACGTGCCTATACTGCAAAGCCGCATTCGAAATCTCTTCAATGGAGATTTTAGTTTGGTTGCGGTAATACAAATTATGCTGGTTCATCAAGTCCAGCCTTGCAAACGCCGGCCCCTTCGCTTGTGGGAGTTCAATCCCGAAGGACCGTGTGTCATTCAAAATTTCCTCGGCCTGACGCACGAGGAGATGTACAAGTCATTCTTCGGACCTCAGGTAGAGTGTCCGAAAATCACCGAGGACGTGGGCCTGAGTAGTAACCGCGCCGTCGAATAGGTAAGGAATCTTCCGGCCGAACATACTATCTCTCATTTGTCACGAAGTAATTTCTAAGAGTTCGCTTTTTGACCAGGACTGGATAACAAAGGCGAAGTTGATTCGGTGTTCGGCCCCCCTCCCCGAGGGTTTGGACAATCCTGTATTGGAAAAGATGCTCCAGGTCGCACCTTGCTCGGAGCCCTTGAAGGAAGATACTGGGAAGAATAATACGGGCGGACGCGGGCCCCCAACGCTGCCCATTCTAACTGAGGGAGCGAGCGTCTCCATGAAGGAAGATGACCGGAAGAGGAAAAGGACTGCGCCCGGGGATTCGGAAGCCGAAGCTTCCAAGCGAGAGAAAAAGTCTCCCACAGAGGGTCCTACCTTCGGGGGTTCTTTTGCCGCACAAAGTCCGCGGGGGAATCAATCCTCCGGCGAGTCGTAAGTGACCCGAAATACTTTAATAGTACATGTATGCGATGTTTTTCTTCTGAGAAAATAACCACCGCATATATCTTTGCAGTTCGGGCCTTAGCCCCTCTCAAATGAGTTCGTCTTCGGGGGATCTTCTTCCAGAGATGATGGAGAGCGAAACACCTCCTCCGGACTCCTCCGCTCCAGAAGCGAGCGACCCCGAAGTGTCGTCGCGGAGGGCCTCTCCGAATCTGGTGAGGCCAGAAGATAATCCCATTGACCCCCGAAGCTCCCAGTGTCCGGCTCCCTAAGAGAGCAGACAAAAGAGTCCGGCACCGTCTGGTGTGCGATCGGATGTTCTGAGGGAGTTGGTGGGGCGAGCGGCCATCTCAGATGAACACTGTATGCTAATGAATACGATGATGGAGAGAATCTCGTCCGCCGAAAGCGGATTGCATAAAGCTTTTATGAGTCTACTGACAGGCTTTGAGGTACGTAAAATAATGTATGATAGCCCTACACATGCTAGGTGTGCCCTGTGTAGATAGTAGCCCCTGAGACTCTGGTTGTCGTCGGAAACGACGACGAACAGAGGATCATATTCCCAGGTAATAACCGTACTGCCTTTATGTGCAGGTGATGGAGGCTCCGGTGGCTAGCCGGACTAGCGAGTTTGCCCATTTAAAACGGCAGTTGGATGCGGCAGACGCCGACATCGAGCTTGTGAACAAAAGGCTTGACGAGGCACAGGGTAAGTGTCATTATCTGGTAAATGTCACATAGTAAGAGCAGCATGATGCCAGTATCTTTAATATGTTGTGACTGCAGATGGAGCTGCCACTGTTGAAGCCTTGCGGGCAGAACTTGCCCAAGCTAAGGAACAAGCGAGGTTTGGTAATGCGACTGCTTTCAAGGCGGCCGAAGAGTTGAAAGCCGAGAAGGCCGCGCATGGCGAGAGCCGAGATAAGATGGCCAAGATGGCCATAGAATTAAAAGCCACCGCCGAGCATTGCCGGGTTCTTGAAAAGGAAAACCTAGCGAAGGCATCGGACCTTGAGAAGGCTGCTGCGACGAGAAAAGACTTCCGCTCTACTATGAGGGCGAAGAAGGAGGAGCTACGGGAAGCTGGGGATATTGTAGCTGGGAAATCCTTTATGTTGCGGAGGAAGTTCGGAGATCCACGGTATGCCCCTCTGGATCGGCTGTGGAGCTCGGAGGATGTGTATATAGATCTGGCGGCGAGCGCTGCCGATGCGGTCAAGTATTTCCAGGGTCAAATGGACCGTGAAGTGGACCTACTGTTTTGGACACAATTCCATTCTCCCGAGCGCCCACTTTCATTGACTGGCCAATTAGCCGAATGGGCCGAACTGATAGGTTGTTCGGACGCGCCATGAGGTCTGTTGTGGATCAGCTATGGCCGGAAAGGCCAAAACCGAACAGCTATTTCAGCTTCGTGCAGCAGCTCCTTGATGTGGTGTTGCGCATTAATGCGATGAAGAGGTCGGCGTGCATAGAGGGCTCACGGATGGCCTTTGCCCGTGTTAAAGCATGCTGGGCAGAGATGGATGCCACCACTGTTGCAGTGCGGGATTCGGCCATAGGCTGAATGGCTGCCGAGCACTACTTTGAAGAAGTTCTTGAGGGTGCTCGTTTGATAAAGACCCAGTGCTCAAAAAATATTATGTTTGAGTGATATGTAATCTCATTTTAAGCGAAATGCTTTTATGAATTTTTATAAGGCTATTTTTATACTTTTGCCTGAAAGTAATATGATACCTCCTGGGCGGCCGTTTATGTATACATGTGTATAACTTGAAAGATTGCAGCCGTCGGCTTCAACCCCCACGCATATAATGCGGAGGTGCTCACAAAAAACACGCGTTCACACTTAACCCAACGTCTTGGTCCTATTAAGGAGGTGATAACGGAGTGAGCGAGGTTACCGGACTATAATGCTTTAGCACTTTCACTTAGCCATAGGAGTTTGACAGTGGGGCTACTAGATAGCCCCTAGTGGCTCCACACTCTCCCGATCCCGGGGTGCGTACATGCCTGGCCGGAAAACGGCCCTTCATTAAGGTGGAGGAATTCTAACATTCCAATAGGTCATCGAGTGGTTGACCAGTCTCACGCTATATCATGACAGTCAGTTTTTGGCTTTCTCTACTGAGGTGCTCGTCCGGATGAACCAGGGCACAATCACAGTAGTTCTCCTGGTGCTACCTTAGCCGGTAAAGCGGAACGTAAGGCACCAAAACACAGGAGCCGGGCAAACCCAACATTTGACCAAAGACAATGACTCGGAGCTGATGCATATAGGGCCAAACTCGCGACGCCGAACACTCCCTAAGGTATTCGGTCTTTGTGGTATAAACCGGGCCTAAATAATGGCCTTTGTAAGAAGCCCCTTGTGTCCAGGTACGTGCATTGTTCTGGCATGGCCACATGCCAAGACGTCAGCATCCTTCTCAACGGTGGATATGTATCAACAAGAGACAGTAAAAAAGATATACGCAGGGTCTTAATCTAAAAGGAATCCTTCGAGTGGGTCCCTGCTGCACGTCTGCGCATGTGTCTCCGTTGTGCCGTATCCTGGACGGGTGTAGCACGATGATTGTCTATAAAAGAGAGGAATTTAGGTGAAAAGGTTGTCATGCAAAAAGATAGTTTTTAAAGAAACCATGTATAATTCAAGATGAGAAAAGATTGCCACTTGTCAGCGCGCGTTGAGCCCCTTGTATTGAAAAATAGGGGAGTGACCGTTTATTCGGTATAAATAGCGGTGCCAGACTTGGTTAGTTGTGTCTGAGGTCTTGACGACCTATTGGATGCTTTCACTGGTCCGGGCGCCTTTAGTGTGCGGCTGACAAGGTAGCCGCACTCTCTTCGGCGCGCAGAGATCGCTTGATATTTCCGTTCACTGAAATGATGCCACGTGGACTGGGCATCTTGAGTGTGAGGGAGGCGTAGTGTGGTATTGCATTAAAGCGAGCGAAAGCTTCGCGTCCGAGCAGTGCTTGATAGCCACTTAGGAACGGAGCAATGTGGAAGGTTAAATGCTCGCGACGGAAGTTATCGGGGGAGCCGAATATAACTTGTAGTAGGAGGGAGCCCGTACAGTGAGCCCCTGGGCCTGGCGTTACTCCTTTAAAGGTAGTATTGCTATGGCGAATTTTTGTTGGGTCTAACCCCATCCCGCGGATTGTATCCTGATATATTAGGTTTAGATTGCTGCCACCGTCCATAAAGACTCGTGTGAAGTGATATCCGCCAATTACTGGGTCTAATACCAGGGCAGCCCATCCTGCGCATCGGATACTTGCTGAGTAATTGCGATGGTCGAAAGTGATCGGTTGAGACGACCAGTGGCAGGACTTCGCGGTGACAGGCACTTAGGTATATTTTCCAGGGAGTGTCGCATTGTTTTTTCCCTTGATCACGTGTAACACGTTTACTGTTTTTATTTCTGGTGGAAATTTCTTTTTTTCCCAAGTGTCTTGCTTGGGAGGCTCATCCTCGTCTTCACTTGGTGTATCCTCCCCCTTGTGTACGGCGTTGAGCTTGGCGGACTGCTTGAAGACCCAACATTCTCTATGGGTATGATTAGCAGGTTTACCAGGGGTGCTATGGATCTGACATACTTGGTCCAGAATTTTGTTGAGGTTGGAAAGTTCATCCCTCGTGCCTTTAGAGGGCGGCTTTTGCTGACCTGGCCAAGAGCTTTTGAATCCGGCGTTTACTGCCGTGCCCTTCATGCTGTCTTCTTTATTCTGGCGTTTGTTATTGCTGTTGCACCGTGATTTCCCGTTTCCATCTCTAACTTCAGATGTAATGGGGTCGCTGGTGCTGCATCTGGCTAGCCAGCTGTCCTCACCCGCGCAAAAGCGGGTCATGAGGTTTGTTAATGCGGCCATAGTTCTCGGCTTATTTTGGCTGAGGTGTCTGGCGAGCCATTCGTCACGGACGCTATGCTTAAAAGCTGCTAAGGCTTCGGCGTCCGAACAGTCGACAATCTGGTTCTTTTTAGTAAGAAACCTGTTCCAAAGTTTTCGAGCTGACTCTCCGGGCTGTTGAGTTATATGACTCAAATCATCCGCATCCGGAGGTTGGACATAAGTCCCTTGAAAATTTGCCCGAAAGGCGTCTTCGAGCTCTTCCCAACTTCCAATGGAGCTTTCAGGGAGGCCTTTAAGCCAGTGACGAGCTGGCCCTTTGAGCTTGAGGGGTAAGTACTTGATGGCGTGGAGATCATCTCCACGAGCCATATGGATATGAAGGATGTAGTCCTCAATCCAGACCCCAGGGTCTGTTGTTCCTTCGTATGCCTCTATGTTTACGGGTTTGAATCCCTCTGGAAATTCATGGTCCAGCACCTCATTGGTGAAACATAGGGGGTGTGCGGCACCTCTGTAGCTCGGTGTACCGCGTTGTACGGATGTTGGTTGTGTTGCATTGTATGCTGGGGCGCGCTTGCGTGGTCCATAGATGGATCTTGTTGCGCCGTCCTTTGGGTGCGAGCCCTCGCGTGGGTCGCGTGTTGTATTGTGAGTGGCGTTGTATGTCGCTCTGTGTTGGTAGAGGGGTCGTCTATCCGGCCAGGTGGCTTCTTTGATGTTTGGTTGTGGAGGGTCTGAGGCCTCCTCATCGAATTCAGGTAGCAGCTTCCGCTTTGGGTAGCTCTTGGAGGGGCGATTGTCGCCGTACCTCGCTGTTGTGTTGAGTATTTTACTCCATCTGATTTGGAGTGTGTCTTGTGCAGCCTTGAGCCTTTGCTTCTGCTTTTTAAGACTCCTCGTGGTGGCAACAAGCCTTTTATGGGCATTCTGCTGCTCCGGGTGCCTGTCCGGCGTTATGTCGTCCGTACTATTATCCTTGATAGAATTTGATTGTTCGGTTTGATTATCCGGATTGCCGTTGTCTGGCAGCGGTTCGCCCTGCTCCAGCGCTGGGTCTGTGTGATCGTTATTTTTGTCGAGGCGGGATTTGGGGCGGCGCTTGCGTCGCCGCTTTGACTGCTTCTCGAGGGAACAAGCCTTCGGTGCGTCCTTCCGTTCCTTGTCGTCATCTTTTGGTGTGTCCACCATGTATACGTCATATGATGAGGTGGCCTTCCAGGGCCTGATAGGCGCTGGTTCTTCATCGTTTCCTTCATCGGCGTCCATACCGTCGATGTCTTCGGAGTCGAAGTCGAGCATGTCGGTTGAATCGTCGACGGTGGCTACAAAGTGGGTGGTGGGTGGGCTTTGAATTTCTTCATCGTCCGTATCCCAACCTTGCTGACCGTAGTCCGGCCAGGGCTCTCCTGATAAAGAGAGAGACTTCAGTGTCTTCAGAATATCGCCGAAAGGCGAGTGCTGAGAGACGTCCGCGGCAGTAAACTCCATGATCGGCGCCCAATCGGATTCAATCGGCAGGGGCGCGGAGGGTTCGGAGTCCGGAGAGGAGTCCGGCTCCTTGGAGTCACGAGTCTCGTAGAGTGCGGGGCTGGTGTTTGGCTCGATCGCCATTGGGATCGCAGCCCCCGAGGCGGCATCCAACCACCCATCCTCGATCGGCGCAGTTGGCTCCGAATTAAGGGTGGAAGCCGATGCAGGTGCGGCCTCCAGGGCACTGTTCGGCGGTAGAGCTAGATCATGCTCGTCGTGACAGTGCGGCGCGCTCGGCAGTGGCTCAAATCCGTCGAAGATCAAGTCCCCGCGGATGTCAGTCGTGTAGTTTAAACTTCCAAATCTGACCTGACGGCCAGGGGCATAGCTTTCGATCTGCTCCAGATGGCCAAGTGAATTGGACCGCAGTGCGAGGCCGCCGAAGACGAAGATCTGTCCGGGGAGGAAGGTCTCACCCTGGACTGCATCGCTACTGATGATTGTAGGAGCCATCAAGCCTAACAGTGACGACACAGAGGAACTCTCAATGAAAGCACCAATGTCGGTGTCAAAACCGGCGGATCTCGGGTAGGGGGTCCAGAACTGTGCGTCTAGGCCAGATGGTAACAGGAGGCAAGGGACACAAAGTTTTACCCAGGTTCGGGCCCTCTTGATGGAGGTAAAACCCTACGTCCTGCTTGATTAATATTGATGATATGGGTAGTACAAGTGTAGATCTACCACGAGATCAGAGAGGCTAAACCCTAGAAGCTAGTCTATGGTATGATTGTGTATGAATGTGTTGTCCTACGGACTAAAAACCATCCAGTTTATATAGGCACCGGATAGGGTTAGGGTTACATAGAGTCGGTTTACAATGGTAGGAGATCTGTATATCCGTATCGCCAAGCTTGCCTTCCACGCCAAGGAAAGTCCCTTCCGGACACGGGATGAAGTCTTCAATCTTGTATCTTGATAGTCCAGGAGTCCGGCTGAAGGTATAGTCCGGCCATCCGGACACCCCCTAATCCGGGACTCCCTCACCCCGCGTGCCCCCCAGCTCAGATTCTAATGGACCTCATGGATAGGCTGACGACTCTGTTAACCGCTATGGTAGAACCGGTGGATAAAGCCCAGCACGATGCAAAAGTGGCACGCGTGCGGGAGGAGATGGTGCAAGCCAAGGAAAACCTAGCCGCAGAGGAAACCCGGATGGCAGTAGAACGAGCAGCTCTGGATGCTCGTGCTCAGCAGCTTCAAGCAAAAACTTTCCGGCTCTCGGTGGATCTTAATGCATCAAACGAGGTCATGAGGAGGAGGCATCAGAAAACTCAGTCGCGTTTACCTTTAACGCTGGACCCGAGGAACCTATTTCATATGCCCGGGGCTGGGGGGGCAACCCGCCGGAGGCAAACCGGGTCACGACACCCGGTGCACCAATTCAGCCATGCGCCATGGAGCCACCTCATATAAATACAGCCCCTCCTCGTTATGTGTCAACACTTTCGGGTCACTTCTCCAACCCTTTAGAAAACCTCATTGCAGCGTCGGCTCGTTTGGCGGCTCTCGCAATGGAAGGCGACTCGCCAGCAGCAATTGAAACCCGGAGGGTGAGAGAACTACTTCAGACAGCTCTGGCCGAGCAAGATGCATACTCTTACAGTTGAGACAGGATTCACTCAACTCCTCGCCCAAGCCGGAGCCCAAGTTACAGTAGGCACATGGAGTCTGCAGAGATGTCAAGTAATGCTCAATGCCACAACCAGCCATACAGGCATGAGCTAGTGCGGGCTGGAGCCTTTAACTTGGCGGACCAGGAGAGGATTCGTCAAGAGGCGGAGCAAGCAGCTCAAATAGCGGCAGAGCAGGCGGCTCACCAAACCTTTCCGGCTTATCCAGCAACCTCGGTTGAGGCAGGAGTGGCCACGAGAACCGGAGGCGTGCCTTGCTTGGTACCAGCCATACGCAATGAGCGGTTGCCAAAGGATTTCAAGGGGGCACGTAAGCTGCCTAACTACACGGCCGATCTACAGCCGGGGGCTTGGATTGAGAGTTATGAGATGGCTATGGAGCTATTGGAGGTGAGGACGCTGCAATGGCCAAGTATTTTACCATGATGTTAGATGGAACTGCTCGGACTTGGTTGAAGGGATTGCCACCCAATTCTATCGGCTCATGGGCAGACTTGAAAGCGTGGTTCATCCAGAACTTTAAAGACACATGTAAGCAGCCAATGCCGATTGTGGATCTGACCAATTGCAAGCAAGAGGATGGTGAATCTACAACCCATTGGGTGCGCCGGGTCAAGGAGATAATACATTCATCTGATAAGATGGATGCCGGCTCAGTAGTTTTGATGTTGAAGAAAAATTGCCGTTTCGAACCTCTGAAGCAGAAACTGGGGCGGCTTAAACGTGACTGTAATGACATGGGAACGTTGATGGTGGCTCTTGTCAAGTATGTTGATTCTGATACCACCAAAGACTCGGTGTCTGATGAAGAAAAGGCAACGAAGGGAAAGAAGAACGGCAACGGCAAGAGTCACCAGCATAACCCGGCGAATCAGGAAGGTAATAAGCGTAAGGCTGATGAAGTTGTTGCTAATACTAATGAGCAGGGTGGTAATCAGCGGCGCAAGGGCAGACAACCCCCTCGATCGGGCGGGTCAGGCCCTACCCTTGAGCAACTGTTGAATGAACCCTGTCCGAAACATGGCACCCGCGAGAAACCGGCCACCCACCTGTGGAAGGACTACACGATCATGAAGGCGTTTAAAAATTCAAACATGTTTGATGGGGAACACGGCCCAGGTGGTGGCTCAGGCGGCGGCAGCTTTCATGGCCCGGGCGCCGGTTCAAGTGGAGGAGGTTTTCACGGTCAAGGTCATCCTGGTCACTAAGGTGGATATAATCAGCAACCCGGCCAAGGGAATCAGCAGCAGCAATCCGGTTATCAGAGCAACCCGAAGCAGTTGAGTAGTGGACAGTATCATGTATTCACTACCAGTTTATGCAAGAGGGACCAGAAGCTTCACAAGAGGGTCGTCAATGCCATTGAGCCGGCAACTCCGCGTTATATACGTTGGTCAGAACAACCTACTGTGTGGAGTAGAGAGGATCACCCGCCCCGGGTTGATAATCCGGGTCACTTGGCTTTGGTAGTGGCACCTCAGGTTGGTGGATACAAGTTTACTAAGGTACTCATGGATGGGGGCAGCAGCATCAACATCCTCTACTATGAGACATTCCGCGAAATGGGATTGACGGATAAGAATCTTAAACAATCCAACACTGTTTTTCACGGAGTGGTACCTGGTAAGTCGGCATACCCAGTTGGTAAGATTGAGCTGGAAGTAGCCTTTGGGGATGAGTATGATTCCAGAGCGGAGAAATTATACTTTGAGGTGGTTAAGATCAAGAGCCCATATCACGCTCTGTTTGGGCGACCGGCTTATGCCAAGTTCATGGCTCGGCCGTGTTACGTATATTTGCAGCTCAAGATGCCGGGTCATAAGGGCACCATTACAATACATGGGAGCCGGAAGATAGCCTTGGAATGTGAAGAAGGTGATGCTGCCTATGCTGAATCTGTTTGTGCAACAGAGGAGTTAAAATTTTACAAAGATCATGTTGACCCGACAGACATGACGTCATTAAATAAACCAACAACAGAGCATGAGCCAGAGTTGAAATTCAAATCAGCTAATGACACCAAGATGGTTGACTTTGTACCTGGCGACTCATCCAAACAGTTCATCATCAGCGCAAACTTGGATCCAAAATAGGAAAGCGCGCTCATTGAGTTCATCCGTGAGAACTGGGACATCTTTGCATGGAAACCTTCAGACATGCCGGGTGTCCCGAGGGAACTCGCTGAGCACACTCTTAACATCGATCCGAAGTTCAAACCCGTCAGACAGTTTCTTCGACGATTCAATGAAGAAAGGCGCAAGGCCATTGGAGAAGAGGTGGCCCGGCTCTTGGCAGCCGGGTTCATTGTGGAGGTCTTTCACCTAGAGTGGTTGGCTAACCCAGTGCTTGTACTCAAGAAGAACGACACCTGGCGTATGTGCGTGGATTACACAGATCTAAACAAGGCTTGTCCGACTGATCCTTTTGCTCTCCCCCGTATTGATCAGATCATTGATGCTACGGTGGGTTGCGCATGGTTGAGTTTCTTAGATGCTTATTCTGGTTTTCATCAGATTAAGATGGCAGTCAAGGATCAGGAGAAGACAGCTTTTCTAACTCCTTTTGGAGCTTTCTGCTATGTATCTATGGCTTTTGGGCTTAAGAGTGCCCAGGCGACTTACCAGCGGTGTGTGCAGAATTGTCTTCACAATCAAATTGGGTGCAATGTTCATGCTTATGTGGATGATATAGTGGTGAAATCTAGGAAAGAGGAAACCTTGGTCACGGACCTGAAGGAGACTTTTGATAATCTCCGGGTTAACAAAATGAAGCTTAACCCGGCCAAGTGTGTTTTTGGAGTGCCAGCCGGCAAGCTCTTGGGTTTTTTGGTGTCTAACCGAGGTATTGAAGCTAACCCGGAGAAAATCAAGGCAATTAAATCCCTAGCCAAACCAACCTACGTCAATGATGTTCAGCGGCTGGCGGGCCGTGTGGCTGCTTTGAGCCGGTTCATAAGCCGGTTAGGGGAAAAGGCTATGCCTCTGTATCAGTTGATGAAGAAAACGGATGATTTTGTTTGGAGCGATGCTGCGAATGCTGCTTTTGAAGATCTGAAGGCACAGCTGGCCGAGCCTCCGGTCCTGGCTGCTCCAATTGAGAAAGAGCCTCTATTGTTATACGTGGCTGCCAACTCACGGGTTGTTAGTGTGGCTATTGTGGTGGAGCGCAAGGAGGCTGGCAAAGAGCATCCGGTTCAACGGCCGGTTTATTATGTCAGTGAAGTGCTAATTGAGTCTAAGCAAAGATATCCACATTGGTAGAAGCTTGTTTACAGGGTCTTCATAGCAAGCCGGAAGCTTAAGCATTACTTTCAGGGACATCCCATTACTGTGGCTAGCTCTGCTCCCTTAGGAGACATTATTCAAAACAGAGAAGCCAGAGGGCGAGTTGCCAAGTGGGCAATTGAGCTTGGGTCTCATGGGTTGAAGTATGTTCCATGTACTGCAATTAAGTCTCAAGCCTTGGTTGACTTCATCAATGACTGGACAGAGATGCATATGCTAGAAGAGAAGCCATACAACACATATTGGACTATTCATTTTGATGGATCCAGGAAATTGGAAGGCTCGGGGCTGGAGTCATGTTAACTTCCCCACGAGGTGATAAATTTTGTTATGTGTTACGGTTGATGTTTCCTTGCACTAACAACACTGCAGAGTATGAAGCCTTACTCCATGGTCTTCGAGTGGCAAAGGAGATGAGCTTGAGCCGGGTCAGATGTCTTGGTGACTCAGATCTAGTGGCTCAACAGGTATCTGGCAAGTGAGATTCCAAAGACCCTCTCATGGCGGCTTATCGCCGAGAGGTCGATATTGTTGCAGGATATTTTAAAGGATATCAGGTGGAACATATTGACCGTCGAAAGAACGAAGCAGCTGATTCTTTAAGTCGGCTGGGGTCTCAGCGTAAGCCGGTGCCACCCAACACCTTTTTGGATGTTTTGCATAACCCCTCTGTCAAGTTGCCCACTGAAGAAGATTTAGCTGTTCCTGACCCGGAGGCGCAGTTGGCAGTGGCTCTTCATGTCATTCCAGATTGGACGGTGCCCTTCTTGGCTTACATGACCCGAGGAGAGTTCCCAGCGGATGAGACCCGACGGTCTAAGTCCATAACGATTTCCGATGGAGAATTGTTTCATCGCAGTGTTTCCAGAGCTTTTCAACGATGTGTTTCCCCCTAGGAAGGTCAAGAAATCCTTCGTGAGATCCATGAAGGCGATTGTGGTCATGACGCCGGGTCAAAATCTTTAGTGGCCAAGGCATTTCTTCACGGTTTTTACTGGTTGACGGCTCATGCTGATGTAGAAGATCTGGTCAGTAGATGTGATGGATGTCAAAAATTTGCACGACGGGCACATGTGTTGGCTCAGGAACTCCGGATGATTCCGATCACTTGGCCGTTTGCAGTCTGGGGGCTTGACATGGTGGGACCTTTCAAAAGGTCTAAGGATAAAAAGATACATCTTCTGGTGGCGGTTGATAAGTTCACCAAGTGGGTTGAGGCGGAGCCGGTGAGTAAGTGTGATGCAGCCACGGCGGTTCAGTTCATGAAAAAAGTAATTTTCCGTTTCGGTTTTCCACACAGTATTATCACAGACAATGGCACTAATCTGTCCCAAGGGACTATGGAAGAATTTTGTCAGCGAGAGCACATCCGGCTTGACGTTTCTTCTGTAGCTCATCATCAATCCAACGGTCAAGCTGAGAGAGCCAATCAAGAAATTCTAAAAGGGCTAAAACCCCGGCTTATGGTTCCTTTACAGCGAACGCCGGGTTGTTTGGTAGAGGAGTTACCCTCAGTGTTATGGAGCATCAATACTACGCCCAATAGGTCTACGGGTTACACACCCTTCTTCATGGTTTATGGAGCAGAAGCAGTGTTACCTAGTGACATCCGTCATGACTCGCCCCGCGTGGCGGCTTATGTTGAAGCTAACAATGAAAAGGCCAGACAGGATGCGCTTGACTTGTTGGATGAAGAAAGAGACTTAGCAGCGGCGCGATCAACAATTTATCAACAGGACCTGCGTCGTTATCACAGCCGCCGGGTTAAGTCCAGGACTTTTCAGGAAGGCGACTTGGTGCTCCAGCTCATCCAGGATCTCTCAGATGCACACAAGCTATCCCCACCTGGGAAGGACCCTTTGTGGTCAGTAAGAATTTAAACAACGGGCCATACTACACTTGAGCCACCGGCTCTCAACATGTACATACGTTCACGTTGTATATACTATGATAAGCAATAAAGTAAGACCATCGGTCTCTTTTCTTTTCAAAAGACTGCATTTTTATTCTTTTTATTCACAAATGACTATTAAGGAGTTGATCATATTTGAATCAAGTTTAACCTTTTTGGTCCAGCTCATGATCGTATCCGAATCTAGCTGCAAATCTCATGGTCACTTGGGGGCTTCCTGTTCAAACATAGGTCGTATTCGAACCAAAGAGAACATAGCTGTCGTGACCCTCTTGATCGGCTCAAGGCCAAACTCACTTGGGGGCTTCTTGATCGTATCCGAATCATAGCTTAACCCCTTTTGAGTCTGACTTGGATCGTACTCGAATCAGGGTCGTTAAAAACCTCTCAAGGTCATTTGGGGGCTTCCTATTCAAACATAGGTCGTATTCAAACCAAAGAGAACATAGCTGTCGGTACCCTCTTGATCGGCGCAACACCAAAGCCACTGGGGGCTATATGGTCGTATTCGAACCTTAGATTAACCCCTTTGGTTCGGTTTATTGATCGTATTCGAATCAGAAACCCCCAGTCTTTTGAATACAGAGTTAAAATTATGTTTATTATCTGTTGCTTGCCCTTTAGCTTTTGTTGTTTCAATATTACAAATAAGATAGCCTGGTTTTCTTCGCCGGCTCAATTATTGGACAACACAGCCGCCCGGGTTATTCCAGCTAGTGGTTCAAGGATCCAAAAGTACGAGCTACTAAGATATGATGATCATTGAGTATTCAAGAAGTATTAACTTTTCATACATATTGAATTATCAAATTCATCACCCGGGTTATTTAAATCGGCGATCTAAGGATCAACAAGGATAAGGTATGGTTCTTACTTATACGTGCTTGCCTACTGCGTTAACTCAAGAGTTAGTATTAAACCTTATCCTTTATTTATATTTGTCTCTGTTTTTTATTAAGGTAAATATATGGGTTGTAAATTAGGTGTTTAAGCCTAGTTGGTTCTAAACCGCCTTGCCAGTCTTTTCCTTGTATCACAGGAACAGAGTTCAACCATTGTAGAGACAAACATTAAATAATACATACATTGACATCTGAAACACAGATCCACATATAAGTATTTTGTGCACGATGGCACAAGCAAACAGGTGGTGTTTTAACAGCTAAGCTATTACAAGGCTTTATAAGCCCATGAAGATGATCATTATCCCTCCCTCGCCGGTTCACCATCTTGAGTCTGCTGGAAGTTGGGTTTTGACCAATCAAAACCGTTCATGGCGATAAATTCGGCTTCATCATCAATCAGGCCAACCGGGTCAACCTCTGGGGCAAATGTATCTTCTCTCACTAGTGGGATAAAGCCTGTTACTTTATATGAGGGAGGGGTCATCTTCTTATTCTCATTATCAAAACCCCGCTGGTACTTGTCCACGTTGGTGTCATCTCCAAGACTAGTTGACTGAGGCTGGACTTCGCGGACACAAGCTATGAAGTCATCCTGACTAAAAGGAGACCTGTCCTCCTTCACGGTAGGATAGCCCCTTGCTACGTCCGCCGGGTCTAGGTCTGGCACCCAAGCCTTGGAGCGGCTTAGGGCGGTCAAAGCTCTGGCTCGCGCACAGGAGCGTTTTACTTCTTGGAACCGAGCAGGAAGGATGGACAGCTTCTTTAGGACATCACTGAGCCGGCTGGGTCATTGATTAGCAGGAGATATGGCAGCCAGAGCCCGTTGTGCACCGATATATAATTGTTCAACCAAAGTGTATACTTCTTTCAGTTTAATCAACGGATCTTGGCTTAGATTCTTACTTCGCGGGCCTGCATATATTTTTAACAGAGTCAGTTGGCGGATTATACTCCGGTTTGGCATAAAATACACGAAAGGTCAAACAAGGCAGATTACCAAAGATAGCAGTGACCATCTGAGACACCCGACCCTTTAAACCGTTCAGCTCGGTTGAAATTTCTTTCAGAGCTGTTTCGGCTGTCTCAGCTCGCCGGGTCCGAAGTGTTTTCTCATCTTCCCAAGTCTTCTCTTTGGCAGAAAAGCTGGTCTTCAAATTTTCCATTTCAGAAAGGCTTATTAGAAGTTTGGAGGTGGAAGATTTGATTTCTAACTCCTGACTCGCTAGCCGGGTCTTTGCGTGTAACACCCCGGATATGATTTACCTAATATGTAATCCAACTCTTGCTGTTTCCGGCGTTAAGTTATTTTATTTTCTCGGGTTCGGGTTTTTTTTCTCCATGTGTTGTTGTCGTTGCCATGCATCTCATATCATGTCATCATGTGCATTGCATTTGCATACGTGTTTGTCTCATGCATTTGAGCATTTTCCCCGTTGTCCGTTTTGCATTCCGGTGCTCCGTTCTCCTCCGATGGTCGTTTCTACTTTTTTTTGTGTGTGGGGATTAAACATTTCCGGATTAGACCGAGACTTGCCAAGCGGCCTTGGTTTACTACCGGTAGACCTCCTGTCAAGTTTCGTACCATTTGGACTTCGTTTGATGCTCCAACGATTAACCGAGGGACCGGAAAGGCCTCGTGTGTGTTGCAGCCCAACCCCCTCCAATTTGGCCCAAAACCCACCAAAACCCTCTCCATCATATAGAGCGTTCGATCACGATCACGTGGCCGAAAACCGCACCTCATTTGGACTCTCCTAGCTCCCTCTACCTCTATATATAGACCCCTCCTCGAAATTTCCGGATCCCCTCCTTCCAAACCCTAAAAGAATCTCCTCGTCCACCGCCGGACACGTCCGTCCCGGGCGGACGGAATCGCGCCGCCACCCCTCACTAGTGGCTGGCTGCCACGTGGCACCGCCGGCCGTCCCCACAGCGAGGCCCGGAGAACCCGCGGCGGGCCCTCCCCGGCCCATCTCCTCCCGCCGCCCGCGCCTTCGTCTTCAACGTCCGCGGCGAGCCAGTGCCGCCTTGCCTCCATCTCCGGCGGCCCGTGGCACCGTGCTGCAGCACGACCTCGCCGGCGGCTGCCTCGCCCCTCGGCGGCAGGAGCCGGAGCTTCCCCGCCGCCATCGCCGGCCACCGCCATTGCCACCGCCGCCCCGGCCTTCTTCCCCTCCTCCGGCGCCCTCCAACTCCCTCTCCGGCAAGTCCGACTCCGACTCTGGCGAACCTCAAAGACCGCGCCGCCGCTACAGTACTCGGGCTGGATCTAGATCTGGGAATAGATCCGGTTGACTTTTCGCCCCGTAACCCTAAGTATTTTGCTATGTTCGTCATGCCGTAACTTTGCATCGTAGCTCCGTTTTGGGCATATAGCATATCAAAATGTTCATCTCAGAGAGTACATCATTTCATATCATTGCATCATTTTCATTGGAGTTCATCTTGATGCCCGAAATGCTGTTGGAAGAATGCTATTTGAGATAATTGTCAGATCTGCTGCTCCAATTAGATATTTGTCATTTTTGCCATGATTATTGTGTGCATGATATGCCCCTGAGCTCTACATGAGTTTTCTTATATGTTTTGCCATCTATCCAGAGGTGCAACCCATGTATTTTTGTGATGTGTGTGCTGACTAGCACAAGCTTGCAAAGTGGAGCAATCGTTAATGCTGATTTCAGGGACTTAGCAATTCCACTAAGTCCTTGATCTGTTTATCTCAATATGCCATATGTTCATGTTGTTTCCTAGTGATCTGTCCCTCTTTTGAGGATGATCAGTAAGGATGTTTTGTTAATCTTGTAGTCCTCTATCCATACATGTATTTGTTTGCAATTATGGAGCAACCTAGCTTGAGTCAATCGAGCTCTACTTTTGCTATTTCGTGAATCTGGGCAGATTGTCTACTTGTTAGCGATTTTGCGGAGGATGTTGTCGTTGATCCGTGCATGCTATGTTATTGTTCTTGCCATGTCTAGCTTGAATAATGTGTATTCTTGATGGGTGTATGCTTATATTGTCATGACTTGCTCTGTAGTGAGTGCATCGAGCTCGTAAACATGCCTACTTGATATCTGATTTTGCATGCTCCAGTTTTCACTAAGTCTGTGAACTGATTATGTTTTTTCCATGTTCACATGCTTGCAAATGTATTTTCTGATCCCGTTTGGCTCAAGGTCACTAAGGGACTTTTGTTAAGATCTTTGAGTAGCTCCATGCCATGCTTTACTTCGCCATGTTCAGGCCCTGTAGCATATTGTTTTCATGCTCCAAATTGTGCTACCTGATCTGAAATTCCAGACAAGTGTTGATTTCACTAAGTCTGAAATCTGTTTACCAAATGCATTTTTGCCATGATTGTTTGAACCTGTTAATGTATGAATTGGTCGTAGCTCAGTGTTCATCTTTTGTTATGCATCATGAATGGATCCCTTCCATGTATTTTGTTGTCATGTTTGAGTGCTGTAGCATGTTCATCTTGTTGCATTTAGATGGCTACTTGCTGTAAATCGCAGACCGGTGTCATATTTGAATCGCTTGCCATTTCCAAACCGTGACTCCAATTCCGGTGATCTTTATATCATTTTCGAGCGATTTCATCTCACCTTTCCAGTGGCACACTTGGATTTCCAAATTGAGGCCAGGTTCATTCATTCCTTGTCAAATCTTGCATATGCATCACATATCGCATCCCGCATAGCATACCATGTTTGCATCATGTTGTTTGAGCTTTGCACGTGGTTGATTGTGTTCCGTTTGCTTGTTTGTCTTGTTTGGGTAGAGCTGGGAGACGAGTTCGCTAATGAGGAGCCCGTTGAGTTTGCTTTCGAGGATCCAGTCAACTCTGACAACTTGGCAGGCAAGATGATCATACCCTCGAAATCACTTCTATCTTTGCTTTGCTAGATGCTCGCTCTTTTGCTATGCCTATGCTACGATGCCTACCACTTCCTTATCATGCCTCCCAAATTGCCATGTCAAACCTCTAACCCACCATGTCCTAGCAAACCGTTGATTGGCTATGTTACCGCTTTTCTCAGCCCCTCTTATAGCGTTGCTAGTTGTAGGTGAAGATTGGAGACCGTTCCTTGTTGGAACATTATTTACTTGTCGGGATACCATTATATTATCTTGTTATCTTAATGCATCTATATACTTGGTAAAGGGTGGAAGGCTCGGCCTTTTGCCTAGTGTTTTGTTCCACTCTTGCCGCCCTAGTTTCCGTCATATCGGTGTTATGTTCCCGGATTTTGCGTTCCTTACGCGGTTGGGTTATAATGGGAACCCCTTGATAGTTCGCCTCGAATAAAGCTTTTCCAGCAATGCCCAACCTTGGTTTTACCATTTGCCACCTAGCCCCTTTTTCCTTTGGGTTTCCGGAGCCCGAGGGTCATCTTATTTTAACCCCCCCCCCCCCGGGCCAGTGCTCCTCTGAGTGTTGGTCCACCTGTCAGCTGCCGGTGGCCACCAGGGGCAACTCTGGGCTGGCCTACCCATACCTAAGACAATCTGAGTGTGCCCTGAGAACGAGATATGTGCAGCTCCTATCGGGATTTGTCGGCACATTCGGGCGGTGTTGCTGGATTTGTTTTAACTTGTCGAAGTGTCTTGTAGAATCGGGATACCGAGTCTGATCGGAATGTCTTGGGAGGAGGTCTATTCCTTCATTGACCGTGAGAGCTTGTCATGGGCTAAGTTGGGACTCCCCTGCAGGGATTTGAACTTTCGAAAGCTGTGCCCGCGGTTATGGCCAGATGGGAATTTGTTAATGTCCGGTTGTAGATAACTTGAACCTTAACTTAATTAAAAATGAATCAACTGTGTGAGTTACCGTGATGGTCTCTTCTCGGTGGAGTCCGGGAAGTGAACATGGTGTTGGAGTAATGTTTGCCGCAGGTTGTTCTCTAGTTATTCGTTCGCGCTTTGCCTTCTCTTCTCGCTCTCTTTTGCGAATAGGTTAGCCACCATATATGCTAGTCGCTTGCTGCAGCTCCACATATTTTACCTTGGCTTACCTATAAGCTTAAATAGTCTTGATCATGAGGGTGCGAGATTGCTGAGTCCCTGTGGCTCCCAGATTACTTCCAAACCAGATGCAGGACCTGATGACTCCATTCCAGATGACGCGCTTGAGCTCAAGTGGGAGTTCGACGAGGACTCACGCCGTTACTATGTTTCTTTCCCTGATGATCAGTAGTGGTTCCCAGTTGGGGCGATCGGGACCGTATCGCATGTTGGGTTGATCTTTTATTTTGGCGCCGTAGCCGGGCCATGAGTGATTGGATGATGTAATGCTATTTATGTACTTTGTTTGACGTGGAGAGTGTAAGCCAACTATGTATCTCCCCTTTTATTATCTATATATTACATGGGATGTTGTGAAGATTGCCTAACTTGCGACATTGCTTTCAATGTGGTTATGCCTCTAAGTCATGCCTCGACACGTGGGAGATATAGCCGCATCGAGGGTGTTATAAGTTGGTATCAGAGCCTTCCCCGACCTTAGGAGCCCCCACTGATTGATCGTTTTTAGCAGCCGTTGTTGAGTCTAGAAAAAAATGTTTTGAGTCATTTAGGAGTTATATATCGGAGAGTTTAGGAATTCTTTTTACTCCCCAGTCTCCTCATCGCTCTGGTAAGGCATGCTGACGTAGAGTTTTGACTCTTCTCTTCTCAAATTTCACAAAAAAAATTAGGATCACACGGGTATCTTGGAATCGTTCCGATGGTTTTGTGATGAGAACATTGTTCTTGGTGCCTCCTGTCTTTAGGGGTTGTGGCAGTGTCCCGGGGAGTTGAGCTCCGAGGTGTTGTCGTCACAATTTTATCGTTGCAGTTCTGGAATACCTGAGTTTAGTACGCCGACATCGAAAATCTCTTTTATGCAGTTCGTTGGTGAGATAACCTCGACGCCGCCCAGTACTGGGGCGGGAGTTCGGGAGTATTGCCATAACTTGTATAACGGATGCTTTTCGAAGTTTGAGGTAGATGGTTTCCGAAGTTTTTCTCGGTTATGTGTTGAAGGATGGATACAGCTGGATGTAGGATTTGCTAGATTTGGGTGAGATATTATGCTTCCCCTGTATCCCCAACACCTGATTGCATAACCGGAAAGGTTCGGGAGTTTCATAGGTGGGAATTCTTGTAGCTCTAGTTCTTCTTCCACGGATATTTGGTTTGAGATTGGGATTTCTTACCGAGTATTCGTTCTTGATCTGTACCTTGTTGATTTATTCCTCTACCTAAATTCTATGTGGCTTCTCAATTTATGGATATGTGGCCATTTAAAGTGGAATGCATTCGTTCATTTTGTTCGGATGTGAAGACTATATGTTGCAATTTTCATTCCATTGGATTCAGCTTCAATATTTGTCTATCAATGTGCTAATGGATGTCAACCTCTTCAGGATGGCTCCTCCAACGCGCACGACTCCGAATCCTGATCCGCCACCACCTCCACCTCCTCCGGAGGCATGGCAAGATGTGATGGCCGCAACCAATGCAAACACGTAGTTGATCATGCAAATTCTTCAAGAGCGCAATCAAGCGAACCAAGGCAACCAAGGCAACAATCAGAATCACTTTGCTACACTCAACCAGTTCCTTGCAAATTAGCCAAAGACTTTCAGCAATTGTGTTGAGGCAACTGATGCTGACGATTGGCTTCTGGAATTGTGCAAGCATTTCGAGTGCAGTAACGTCAGGCCTGAGGACTTTGTCAAGTTTGCTTCCTTCCAACTCAAAGACCAAGCTACAGAATGGTTTCAGCAGTACAAAGATTCCAGAGGAGGCCGTGTGGTTACCTGGGATGAATTCCGTCAAGATTTCAAAGCTCATCATATTCCTCAGAGCGTGGTTGAAAGCAAGCGTGAGGAATTCCGCAACCTGAAGCAAGGCTCTTTGTCTGTCTATGACTACAACAAGTTGTTCCAGAAGCTCGCCCGCTTTGCTAAGCAGGACGTCCCTGATGAGAAGAGCATGATATACCAGTTCAGGGGTGGTCTCAGAGAAGAAATCAAGCTAGCTCTTGTTCTCTTTGAGCCCTTGAGGTACGATGAGTTCTACAACATGGCACTGAAGCATGAGGCCGCTCAACTGAGGTGTGATGCTTCCAAGAAGCGAGTCAGAGATGCTACTCCTTCTTCCTCTACTCAAGTGGCCAAGCAGCAGAAGTATTGGCTTCCTCCTCCTCCGTTCCGTCAGCCATATCTGCAGAAGAGCAAAGGTGGCAGTGGATCTTCCCACCCACCCAACCCTGGCTTTCAGAACAAGACTTTGTCTCAAGCTCCAAGATCGAGTGCTCCGTATCACTGTCCGCTTTCAGAGGTCACGTGCAACAAGTGCCAACAGAAGGGTCACTATGCCAACAAATGCTTCAATTAGAGGCGTCTCCCTCCCCCTCCTCCTGTGAGATCGGAAAGTACAATTGTGGTCAAGCATAACCCCAAGCACGCCAAGGTCAACTTGATGAATGCAGCTCAGGCAGAGGACTCGTCAGATGTCATCATGGGTAACCTTCCTGTTAACGATATTCCTGCAAAATTTCTTTTTGACACGGTTGCATCGCATTGTTTCATCTCGAGACCGTTTACATCTAAGCATGGTTTGGCTTTGCAAGTTTTGCCTAGTCCATTAGCAGTTGTCTCTCCCGGTAAGCGCATGCATGCTAACTCCATTGCTCCGGATGTTACTATCACTTTGCATGAGAAGGGTGAACTGGATGCTATCTCGCAAATCCCAGTTGTTTGCGAATATCAAGACGTCTTTCCAGAAGAGCTCCCAGGAATGCCTCCGCACCGGCTAGTTGAATTCATCATCGATCTTGAGCCTGGCACGGAACCAGTGTGCAAGCGTCCTTACAAGCTCGGACCTGAAGATTTGAAGGAGCTGAAGAAGCAACTCAATATTCAAGAGCGAATGGGTCTCATCCGACCTAGTTCTTCTCCGTGGGGTTGTGGTGTTCTTTTTGTGAAGAAGAAGGATGGAACGGACCGACTTTGTGTTGATTACCGTCCATTGAACAAGAAGACTATCAAGAACAAATACCCACTTCCCAACATCAACGAGCTGTTCGAACAACTCAAAGGTGCCCAAGTATTCTCCAAGCTTGATCTCCGTATGGGTTATCATCAGATTCGAATCCGTGAGCAAGATATTCCCAAGACGGCTTTCAGGACAAGCTATGGTTCATATGAATACACGGTCATGTCTTTTGGCCTCGTCAATGCTCCTCTGACGTTCTCTCGCATGATGAACTTCATCTTCAACGCCTACACCAATGACTTTGTTTTGGTCTATCTCGACGACATTCTGGTCTTTTCGAAGAACAAGGAAGATCATGCCAAGCACTTGCGTTTGGTACTCGATAAGCTGAGGGAACACCAGTTCTACGCCAAGTTCTCCAAGTGCGAATTTTGGCTCGATGAGGTTCTTTATCTTGGACATATCATCTCTACCAAGGGCATTGCGGTGAATCCTGAGAAGGTGTCTGCAATTGTGAATTGGGAACCACCTCAGAACGTGAAGCAACTCTGTAGCTTCCTCGGTCTCGCAAGCTATTGTCGAAGATTCGTTGAAAACTTTTCTAAGATCGCGAAGCCTCTCTCAAATCTTCTCCAGAAGCACGTCAAGTATGTTTGGTCTCCGGAATGTGACATCGCTTTCAACACCTTGAAAGAGAAATTGGTCACTGCTCTAGTTCTGACTCCTCCTGATGAATCCAAACCGTACGAGGTCTTTTGTGATGCCTCTCTCCATGGTCTTGGCGCAGTGTTGATGCAGGAGAAGAAAGTTGTGGCTTATACCTCTCGCCAGTTGAAGCCCAATGAGAAGAACTACCCCACTCATGACCTCAAGTTGGCGACAGTTGTGCATGCTCTTTTGACTTGGAGACATCTCTTATTGGGAAGAAAAGTGGACATCTTCACTGACCACAAGAGTCTCAAGTACATCTTCACTCAGCCTAATCTCAACCTCAGGCAGACTCGATGGGTCGAAATGATTCAAGAGTATAATCCGAGTATCGAGTATACTCCAGGCAAGGCCAATGTGATTGCTGACGCATTGAGCAGGAAGGCTTATTGCAACAGTCTGATTCTCAAGCCTTATCAACCCGAGCTTTGTGAAGCTTTCCACAAACTTAATCTGCAAGTTGTTCCTCAAGGTTTCCTCGCCAACCTTCAAGTCTCTCCTACCTTGGAAGACCAGATTCACCAAGCCCAGCTTCTTGATGCTATGGTGAAGAGGGTGAAGATTGGGATTGCCAAGAGTCAACCCAAGTACAAGTGCTACCGCCTTGATGACAAGGACACTCTCTTCTTCAAGGATCGTATTGTTGTGCCCAAAGGTGACCTTCATAAAGTGATCATGAACGAGGCTCACAATTCTCTCCTCTCCATCCACCCTGGGAGCACGAAGATGTATCAGGACCCCAAGCAGGCTTATTGGTGGACTCGAATGAAGCGCGAGATTGCTCAGTTCATGAATGAATGTGATGTCTGCAGAAGAGTGAAGGCAGAACACCAAAGGCCAGTTGGTCTCCTCCAACCTCTTGCCATTCCAGAATGGAAGTTCGACCACATTGAGATGGACTTCGTGACTGGGTTTCCAAAGTCCAAACGTGGCAATGATGCTATATTCATTGTCATCGACAAACTCACTAAAGTGGCTCACTTTCTGCCTATCAAAGAGTCAATCACTGCAGCTCAATTGGCGGAGCTCTACACCTCCCGGATTGTCTCTCTGCACGGTATTCCACAAGTGATCTCTTCAGACCGTGGCAGCATCTTTACCTCCAAGTTTTGGGATTCTTTTCAGAAGGCCATGGGCACCAACATCCGCTTCAGCACAGCTTTCCACCCTCAAACTAGCGGTCAAGTCGAGCGTGTCAACCAGATTCTTGAAGATATGCTCGGGGCTTGTGTGATCTCCTTCGCCATGAAGTGGGAGGATTGTCTTCCATATGCTGAATTCTCCTACAACAATAGTTTTCAAGCAAGTTCGGGCAAGGCCCCATTTGAAATTATGTATGGCAGGAAGTGTCATGCCCCTCTCAACTGGTCTGAAACCGGTGTACGTCAACTCCTGGGAAATGACTTAATCACAGAGGCAGAGGAAATGTGCAAAGTCATTCGAGATAACCTCAAAGCAGCCTAATCCCGCCAGAAGGGCTACTATGATAGTAAACACCGTGATTTGGCTTTCGAGATCAGAGATCATATTTACCTCCGCGTCTCTCCAATGAAAGGTACTCGTCGCTTCGGTATCAAAGGGAAGCTTGCCCCCAGATACGTGGGACCTTTCAAGATCGTCAGCAAGAGAGGCGATCTTGCCTATCAACTCGAGCATCCTTCAAACTTTGCAAATGTGCATGACGTGTTCCATGTCTCTCAGCTCCGCAAGTGCTTCAAGCCTCCTGACCGCACCGTCAACTTCGAAGACATTGAGCTCCAAGCAGATCTCTCTTATCATGAGCACCCCGTGGCTATTCTTGAAGAGACTGAACGCAAGTCTCGCAACAAGTCAATCAAATTCCTCAAAGTCAAGTGGTCACACCATTCCGACCGTGAAGCTACCTGGGAACGCGAGGATCACCTCCGTTCTGAGTACCCGGCGTTCTTTCAGTCCTAGATCTCGGGACGAGATCCTTTCGTAGTGGTGGAGTGTTGTAACACCCCGGATATGATTTACCTAATATGTAATCCAACTCTTGCCATTTCCGGCGTTAAGTTATTTTATTTTCTCGGGTTCGGGTTTTTGTCTCCGTGTGTTATTGTGGTTGTCATGCATCTCATATCATGTCATCATGTGCATTGCATTTGCATACGTGTTCGTCTCATGCATTCGAGCATTTTCCCCGTTGTCTGTTTTGCATTTCGGCGCTCCGTTCACCTCCGGTGGTCATTTCTACTTTTCTTTCATGTGTGAGGATTAAACATTTCCGGATTGGACCGAGACTTGCCAAGCGGCCTTGGTTTACTACCGGTAGACCACCTGTCAAGTTTCATACCATTTGGACTACGTTTGATGCTCCAACGGTTAACCGAGGGACCGAAAAGGCCTCATGTGTGTTGCAGCCCAACACCCCTCCAATTTGGCCCAAAACCCACCAAAACCCTCTCCATCATCTAGAGCGTTCGATCACGATCGCGTGGCCGAAAACCGCACCTCATTTGGACTCTCCTAGCTCCCTCTACCTCTATATATAGACCCCTCCTCGAAATTTCTGGATCCCCTCCTTCCAAACCCTAAAAAAATCTCCTCGTCCGCCGCCGGACACGTCCGTCCCGGGCGGACGGAATCGCGCCGCCGCCCCACACCAGTGGCTGGCTGCCACGTGGCGCCGCCGGCCGTCTCCGCACCGAGGCCCGGAGAGCCCGCGGCGGGCCCTCCTCGGCCCATCTCCTCCCGCCGTCCACGCCTTCGTCTTCAACGTCCGCGGCGAGCCAGCGCCGCCTCGCCTCCATCTCCGGCGGCCCGCGCCACCGTGCCGCAGCACGACCTCGCCGGCGGCCGCCTCGTCCCTCAGCTGCAGGAGCCGGAGCTTCCCCGCCGCCATCGCCGGCCACCGCCATTGCCACCGCCGCCTCGGCCTTCTTCCCCTCCTCCGGCGCCCTCCAACTCCCTCTCCGGCAAGTCTGACTCCGACTCCGGCGAACCTTGAAGACCGCGCCGCCGCTACAGTACTCGGGCTGGATCTAGATCTGGAAATAGATCCGCTTGACTTTTCGCCCCGTAACCCTAAGTATTTTGCTATGTTCGTCGTGCCGTAACTTTGCATCCGTAGCTCCGTTTTGGGCATATAGCATATCAGAATGTTCATCTCAGAGAGTACATCATTTCATCTCATTGCATCATTTTCATTGGAGTTCATCTTGATGCCCGAAATGCTGTTGGAATAATGCTATTTGAGATAATTGTCAGATCTGCTGCTCCAATTAGATATTTGTCATTTTTGCCATGATTATTGTGTGCATGATATGCCCCTGAGCTCTACATGAGTTTTTTTATATGTTTTGCCATCTATCCAGTGGTGCAACCAATGTATTTTTGTGATGTGTGTGGTGACTAGCACAAGCTTGCAAAGTGGAGCAATCGTTAATGCTGATTTCAGGGACTTAGCAATTCCACTAAGTCCTTGATATGTTTATCTCAATATGCCATATGTTCATGTTGTTTCCTAGTGATCTGTGCCTCTTTTGAGGATGACCAGTAAGGATGTTTTGTTAATCTTGTAGTGCTCTATCCATCCATGTATTTGTTTGCAATTATGGAGCACCCTAGCTTGAGTCAATCGAGCTCTACTTTTGCTATTTCGTGAATCTGGGCAGATTATCTACTTGTTAGCGATTTTGCCGAGGATGTTGTAGTTGATCCGTGCATGCTATGTTATTGTTCTTGCCATGTCTAGCTTGAATAATGTGTATTCTTGATGGGTGTATGCTTATATTGTCATGACTTGCTCTGTAGTGAGTGCATCGAGCTCGTAAACATGCCTACTTGATATCTGATTTTGCATGCTCCAGTTTTCACTAAGTCTGTGAACTGATTATGTTTTTTCCATGTTCACATGCATGCAAATGTATTTTCTGATCCCTTTTGGCTCGCGGTCACTAAGGTACTTTTGTTAAGCTCTTTGAGTAGCTCCATGCCATGCTTTACTTCGCCATGTTCAGGCCCTGTAGCATATTGTTTTCATGCTCCAAATTGTGCTACCTGATCTGAAATTCCAGACAAGTGTTAATTTCAATAAGTCTGAAATCTGTTCACCAAATGCATTTTTGCCATGCTTGTTTGGACCTGTTAATGTATGAATTGGTCGTAGCTCAGTGTTCATCTTTTGTTAAGCATCATGAATGGATCCCTTCCATGTATTTTGTTGTCATGTTTGAGTGTTGTAGCATGTTCATCTTGTTGCATTTAGATGGCTACTTGCTGTAAATCGCAGACCGGTGTCATATTTGAATCGCTTGCCATTTCCAAACCGTGACTCCGATTCCGGTGATCTTTATATCGTTTTCGAGCGATTTTATCTCACCTTTCCAGTGGAACGCTTGGATTTCCAAGTTGAGGCCAGGTTCATTCATTCCTTGTCAAATCTTGCATATGCATCACATATCGCATCCCGCATAGCATACCATGTTTGCATCATGTTGTTTGAGCTTTGTACATGGTTGATTGTGTTCCGTTTGCTTGTTTGTCTTGTTTGGGTAGAGCCGGGAGACGAGTTCACTAACGAGGATCCCGTTGAGTTTGCTTTCGAGGATCCAGTCAACTCTGACAACTTGGCAGGCAAGATGATCATACCCTCGAAATCACTTCTATCTTTGCTTTGCTAGATGCTCGCTCTTTTGCTATGCCTATGCTACGATGCCTACCACTTGCTTATCATGCCTCCCAAATTGCCATGTCAAACCTCTAACCTACCATGTCCTAGCAAACCGTTGATTGGCTATGTTACCGCTTTGCTCAGCCCCTCTTATAGCGTTGCTAGTTGTAGGTGAAGATTGGAGACCGTTCCTTATTGGAACATTATTTACTTGTTGGGATACCATTATATTATCTTGTTATCTTAATGCATCTATATACTTGGTAAAGGGTGGAAGGCTCGGCCTTTTGCCTAGTGTTTTGTTCCACTCTTGCCGCCCTAGTTTTCGTCATATCGGTGTTATGTTCCCAGATTTTGCGTTCCTTACGCGATTGGGTTATAATGGGAACCCCTTGATAGTTCGCCTTGAATAAAGCTTTTCCAGCAATGCCCAACCTTGGTTTCACCATTTGCCACCTAGCCCCTTTTTCCCTTGGGTTTCCGGAGCCCGAGGGTCATCTTATTTTAAACCCCCCCCCGGGCCAGTGCTCCTCTGAGTGTTGGTCCACCTGTCAGCTGCCGGTGGCCACCAAGGGCAACTCTGGGCTGGCCTACCCATACCTAAGACAATCTGAGTGTGCCCTGAGAACGAGATATGTGCAGCTCCTATCGGGATTTGTCGGCACATTCGGGCAGTGTTGCTGGATTTGTTTTAACTTGTCGAAGTGTCTTGTAGAACCGGGATACCGAGTCTTATCGGAATGTCTCGGGAGGAGGTCTATTCCTTCGTTGACCGTGAGAGCTTGTCATGGGCTAAGTTGGTACTCCCCTGCAGGGATTTGAACTTTCGAAAGCCGTGCCCGCGGTTATGGCCAGATGGGAATTTGTTAATGTGCGGTTATAGATAACTTGAACCTTAACTTAACTAAAAATGAATCAAATGTGTGAGTTACCGTGATGGTCTCTTCTTGGCGGAGTCCGGGAAGTGAACACGGTGTTGGAGTAATGTTTGCCGCAGGTTGTTCTCTAGTTATTCGTTCGCGCTTTGCCTTCTCTTCTCGCTCTCTTTTGCGAATAGGTTAGCCACCATATATGCTAGTCGCTTGCTGCAGCTCCACATATTTTACCTTGCCTTACCTATAAGCTTAAATAGTCTTGATCGCGAGGGTGCGAGATTGCTGAGTCCATGTGGCTCACAGATTACTTCCAAACCAGATGCAGGACCTGATGACTCCGTTCCAGATGACGCGCTTGAGCTCAAGTGGGAGTTCGACGAGGACTCACGCCGTTACTATGTTTCTTTCCCTGATGATCAGTAGTGGTGCCCAGTTGGGGCGATCGGGACCGTGTCGCATGTTGGGTTGATCTTTTATATTGGCGCCGTAGTCAGGCCATGAGTGATTGGATGATGTAATGCTATTTATGTACTTTGTTTGACGTGGCGAGTTTAAGCCAACTATGTATCTCCCCTTTTATTATCTATATATTACATGGGATGTTGTGAAGATTGCCTAACTTGCGACATTGCTTTCAATGCGGTTATGCCTCTAAGTCGTGCCTCGACACGTGGGAGATATAGCCGCATCGAGGGCGTTACATTGCGTCAGTCAGTTGAGAGTTCAGTTTAGACAATGCATTCTGTGAAACGTCCAGATAAGTCAAGACTTGGTTTTAAATTCTAGTATCCAAATTCAAGATTCAAGTCCCAAGTACTTTATGAATAAACCACTTGGCACTTGGGGGCTAATGTATGCCAAATCAAATTTTTACGACTCTACCAATATATTTGAAGTCCCAAGTCCTTTACAAAGTAACAGCACTTGGCACTTGGGGGCTAATGTACGCAGTTCAGCAAGTTTATCAAGGTTAAGCCGGAGTGTTAAGTACTTTAAAGACAGTTTTAAATTATAAAGTACCGATTCATTAATGATCAAAATAAACCGGTCCTTGGGGACTATGGGTGAAGTTTTGTTCTATCAATACCAGGCAAAGATTCAGAGGTAAAAGTTTCGGCCTATATTTTAAGTCTATAGGTTATTTCGTTTCCCTCATAATCTGAAGACTTGGGGGCCGAAGGAATATCGATAAACCATAAACAACGTACCTCATACTTCAACTGAAGCTGTTTGACCATCTCGATCTCAGACTCACGACTGGAGTGTACATGACTGAGATAACCGGATAAGATATCACTGGCATTCAGACGGTCATAGTTGGCAACATCAAAGCGAACCTTCTGCCTCTCCAATGCTTCTTGCTTTGCTGTACACCGAGCCAACATCGTTGGGTTCCCCGGCTCAACAAAGCATGTGGAGATGGCGGGACGGTTGAGCTTGACGGTCCAGCTATAGAAGGATTCATAGTGGCTTCGTCAAGGGATGGCTCCAGAGGATTTGCTTCATTGGCCATAGGCGGGTCTTCTGGGGCATCAGTTAATGGAGAAGGCGGCCTGGCCGGGTCAGATGCTAGCACTGGCGGGTCTTCCGCCAGTTTTGCTGCCTTCACCTTCTTGGATTTAGCCTTGCCGTGAAGGAAAAAATATTGCAGGATTGTCAGCATCAAGATACAATTGAGCAGCCCGGAAGAAAAGAGGATTTCTGATTACCCAGGTGCAGTCTTGAAAGCCGGGAATTGCGTTTGTGATGAGTCGCTTGAGGAACGAGACACCTCCTGAAAGAATAAAAGAAAAGAGTTAAAAGAAATATGAGGAGCAGGATTCATTAAAGCGAGTTAAAGATAGCAATAAGTAAACCTCGTTCGGACGTTTCCGAGGGGTCTGTTGAAGGACAACAGCCGGTTCATTTTTAGTCTCAGCTTCACGGCGGTTTTCATGTTGCTGTTTTTTCAAATGAAAGTTGGGATCCAAGTGAGCTAAGGGGTTACAAAACCTTACTTTACGGATCACTTGTCGAACTTTGTGTCTTGATAAGGGCTTTGAGTTGGAGGAAATAATAGTTACCTCTGCTTCCCCGGCCTGACTGGCCCTGGTCTCATCCTGGTAAGGATTAGTGTCAATAAGATTGTTAAAAAATTGGCCAAGGGAATCAAGGGCTACCTCCGAGTCAGACGTGTCGTCAAGTTTCATTAAATCTTCAGCAGTGGTTTTCTTTTTCTTCTTTGACTTCCGGGTCGTCTTCTTGGTGTTCATGGCGGAGGTTTTCGCCTTCTTCGTAGCCTCGTGGTCATATTTTACCTTCCAAAAGTCAGAATTGGCCTGCAAAGGCAAGACGGAAGGTCAGTGCTCAAGTAATATAGCTGGGCAAAACACAAAGGAAAAAAGATCAGAATATACTTACTTCTGGTACCGGGTTGGGCTTGCAGAAGGGATTCAACCCAACAATGTTGCAGTCTTCATATTTTCCATTCACCAACAGATTTGACATTGAAACAATGTCTTCTTCGGTGAGTTCAACTGGGTTGTGACGAAGAGAGTCGTCCGGGCCTCCACCGTATTCATACAGCAGTTTTGATCGATGGCTTAATGGAATAACCTGCCATGAGATGCAGCAGCGGGTCAGATCTACTCCGGTTAACCCGTTCCCCAACAAAGCGTTGATTCTTCTGATGGATGGAAGCAGCCTCTTGCGTTCAATAACGGTGAGTTTATCTAGAAGGGTGAACTTGGAGTCTAGACGACCGGAGGGATAACCTGGCAGCGGTTTCTCATTTGCTGGAGAAATATCCTGACAGTAAAACCAAGTTTGGTTCCAGTCCTTTGGGTGACTTGGTAAAACTATGAGAGGGAAGACAGCACCCTGATGGCGCTGAATTGAGATCCCTCCAAGTTCTAAGCGAGGACCGTTAGTGCATTCGTTCTGCCGGTTCAGATAAAAGTACTCTCTAAACAACTCTATGGTCGGCTCTTGCTGAAGATACACCTCACAGAGCACTTGGAAATTACAAATATTAGATATGGAATTGGGTCCAAGGTCTTGAGGATCGAGTTTGAAAAAATGAAGGACCTCTCTGAAGAATTTTGAACCGGGCGGTAGTTCATGTGGTCAGTGAAGACAATCACTTCTCCGTCTTTTGGGTTGGGGCGTTCTTCCTCCGGGTCAGGAGCACGATAAGACATGACAGTTTTTGAAGGCAGAAACCCAATGAGAAAGAATTATTTTAACTTTTCCTCAGTTATGGATGAGGGGACCTAGTTACAGACGGTGGGTGTTTTTGACGGCATGACGTGCAAGGAACTGAAAAAGAAATAACAACGTGCCGGTTCAGTTTACGGTCAGGTTAACAGTTAAAAGTTGAAGATGTAAAACAAGCAATGGCGGCTTAACTAAGGGCTAATGACATATAAGGAAAAGGAAGCCGGAGAGATAAGCCGCCATGACTACAGACTTCCTCAGAAAGCAACTTCAGCTAAGTGTTGGCATAAACAAGTTTCACCAAGCTATCATTATTATGTTGGATCAAATGGCTGTCCCAAATAGAAGAAAAAAATCCAGACCTAAAAGTCCAGTACAGATGAGTTCATCAACTAACAAAGTATCTGTACCGGAAAAATGGATCTACTGCTACCGAAAAAGAAGGCAAAACAGCTACCGCAGCAGTTCTACATTATCTGACGATCAGGAAAGGGCATCGGAGGTGAAATCTATCAACAGTCGGCGACGAACACCGACGAACACCAATGAACTCGAGAAGCCGTAATGCAGATCTAAGGCAGAAAAGGAAAGGGACTTACAGATGCAGAGCTACTGTGGAGGTTCATCGCGTTTCTCTGGACAAGTCAGGTCGATGCAGCGGCGTGAGGTGGAGAAGACAAGGAAATCTGCGGCGGCGACGGCAGAGCTCGAGCGGCAGCGAAACAGTAAGAGGAGGAAGACGACCAAAGGGGAGAATGAAAAAGACCTAGATCGTGCCTATTTATAAGGGAGTAAGCGAACAGGTGGGTGCAAAAATCAAGGAGATCCAATAATGATTATCCAACTGAACGGACGCCTCAATTCTCAGAAGGCATTAAAAAATAAAAGACCTGTTGGAAGATGACGTCATAAAGTTTTTTGTATTTTAAAAAGATGATGTCACGCCGGGTTACAGAAGTTTTCAGAACAGAGGATGGACCCATCTAAGTATTGAAGATTGACAAAGAACAAAGTTCAAAGTCAACCTGGGGCCTAATGTTGGGGATATTACTATCAGTATGACCCGCCCAGGAGGGGCCGGGTCAGCCTTAACGGCGGGTTACATAAGAAGCCCAATAAACATTCAAGATGATAGTTTACTAAATTTATAGGAGGCCCAAAGGCCCGGGGCCGGCTTAAGGCCTGATATTCTAAACTGTCGAATGTAAGGAAAGACCTGTAAAGAAAGGCATGTAAAGGAAGTTACCGAGCCGGACACGTTTATGAGCCAGCCGGGACTCTGTAGGCCACCAGGCATCAACCCATGTATATAAGGGGACGACCCGGTGGCAGTTTAGGGCAAGAAACAACAGATCGACAACCAAGCCGGCGAGTTGAGCCTCTTGGAGATCGAAACCTCAGCAATACCAATCCCAACTAGACATAGGCTTTTACCTTCATTGTAAGGGGCCGAACTAGTATAAAAACCCTCTCGTGTCCTTTGTCCCGATTAACCCCTTTAAGCTTCCTAGTGTGATGGCCCTACGACTAAGTCCTTGCTCTAGGACATCTGCCGTGACAATTCCACGACAAAGACCTAGGGCATTTTAGGAAGCCCATTATTGGAATATACAAGCCAAGTTCTATAATGAAAAATTCTCACTAGTATATGAAAGTGACAAAACAAGAGACTCTCTATCATACAGATCATGGTGCTACTTTGAACCACAAGTGTGGCAAAAAGGATAGTAGCATTGTCCCTTTTTATTTCCTTTTTTCTTCCTTTTTTTGGGCCTTCCTTTTTTTGGGCCTTCCCCTTTTTGGGGGGACAATGCTCTATTAATGATGATCATCACACTTCTATTTATTTACAACTCAATGATTACAACTCGATACTAGAACAAAATATGACTCTATATGAATGCCTCCGGCGGTGTACCAGGAGGGGCAATTAATCAAGAGTGACATGTATGATAAATTATGCATAGTGTCTTTGCCACAAATACGATGTCAACTACAGGATATGCAACGCAATATGACAATGATGAAGCGTGTCATAAATGAAACGGTGGAAAGTTGCATGGCAATATATCTCGGAATGGCTATGGAAATGCCATAATAGGTAGGTATGGTGGCTGTTTTGAGGAAGATATAAGGAGATTTATGTTTGATAGAGCGTATCATATCACGGGGTTTGGATGCACCGGCGAAGTTTGCACCAACTCTCAAGGTGAGAAAGGGCAATGCACGGTACCGAAGAGGCTAGCAATGATGGAAAGGTGAGAGTGCATATAATCCATGGACTCAACATTAGTCATAAAGAACTCACATACTTATTGCAAAAATCTACAAGTCATCAAAAACCAAGCATTACGCGCATGCTCCTAGGGGGATAGATTGGTAGGAAAAGACCATCGCTCGTCCCCGATCGCCACTCATAAGGAAGACAACCAAAGAACACCTCATGTTTCAAATTTGTTACACAATGGTTACCATACGTGCATGCTATAGGACTTGCAATCTTCAACACAAGTATTTCTCAAATTCATAACTACTAACTAGCACAACTAAAATATCACCATCTTTATATCTCAAAATAATTATCAAGTATCAAACTTCTCATAGTATTCAATGCACCTCTTTATGAAAGTTTTTATTATACCAATCTTGGATGCCTATCATATTAGGACCAATTATATAGCCAAAGCAAATTACCATGCTGTTCTAAAGGACTCTCAAAATAATATAAGTGAAGCATGAGAGATCAATAATTTCTATAAAATAAAACCACCACCGTGCTCTAAAAGATATAAGTGAAGCACTAGAGCAAAATTATCTACCTCAAAAGATATAAGTGAAGCACATAGAATATTCTAATAAATTCCGATTCATGTATGTCTCTCCCAAAAGGTGTGTACAGCAAGGATGATTGTGGTAAACTAAAAAGTAAAGACTCAAATCATACAAGACGCTCCAAGCAAAACACATATCATGTGGTGAATAAAAATATAGCCTCAAGTAAAGTTACCGATGGACGAAGACGAAAGAGGGGATGCCTTCCGGGGCATCCCCAAGCTTAGGCTTTTGGTTGTCCTTGAATTTTACCTTGGGGTGCCTTGGGCATCCCCAAGCTTAGGCTCTTTCCAATCCTTATTCCATAATCCATCAAATCTTTACCCAAAACTTGAAAACTTCAAAACACAAAACTCAACAGAAAATCTCATGAGCTCCATTAGTATAAGAAAACAAACCACCACTTAAGGTACTGTAATGAACATATTCTTTATTTATATTGGTGTTAAACCTACTATATTCCAACTTCTCTATTGTTCATACCCTCCAATACTAGCCGTAGATTCATCAAAATAACCAAACAACACACGAAAAACAGAATCTATCAAAAACAGAATAGTCTGTAGTAATCTGTAGGTTTCGAATACTTCTGTAACCCCAAAAAGTTCTGAAATAAATTGGTGGACGTGAGGAATTTTTCTATTAATCATCTTCAAAAAGAATCAACCTAATCGCACTCTCCAGTAAAAAATGGCAGCAAATCTCGTGAGCGCTAAAGTTTCTATTTTTTTACACCAAGATCGCAAAAACTTCCCGCAAGTCTTCCCAAAGGTTCTACTTGGCACGAACACTAATCAAAAGCATAAAACCACATCCAAACAGAGGCTAGATGATTACTTATTACTAAATAGAACCAAAAAGCAAGAAACAAAAATGAAATTGGGTTGCCTCCCAACAAGCGCATCTCAAGAATAGATCTAGGTATTACCATGATAATGATAAGGCAAATCACGAAAACTCATCTCATACTCCCTACGTTCAGCGGCAAGTTTCCTTTGTGGCAAGAAAAAGTAATCAAAAGGGCTAAATTTAATGGGACAGAAGTCCCCAAGATCAAGCTCGGGAGGTATTGATTCCTCCTTTGGCCCCTCATGTTGCACAACCAATTCACCATTATAAGCATTCTTTTGGCAAAAAGTCATGAGCCTTTGTTCAAGGGAAAATCCAACCCATTGTTTTGTATAGAAAAATTATCATTTAGTTCAGAGATCTCGTCAACAAGAATATCGGTAGGAACCTTCTTTCTAAGGTTTTCATTAAAAGCAACAAGATCTAAAGATCGTAAGCGCATTATGTCCTCTTGATAAAAAAGGATTGCTTCTATGGGCGGACGACCGGCATCCACCCTATAATGCGCAAAAATTTGATTGTCCTCTTTTATTTTAAATCTGAACTCATGAGCTAAAAATATGGTAGCTGCTCACTTAACAGAAGAATGCTCAATATTAGAAAATTCTAGAAAGGTCCTCTGTATGCAAGGATGCATATGGATAAATTGTCTTTCAAGTTCAACAACAAGCAATGATATAGCATCTGCAAGACTACTAGTTTTATGAAGAATAGGCCCTCTCAAGGTGGGAAAAGCACCGGCACAAGTAAATAAATCTTGAATAACTCCTTTTCCAATAATATTACCACTACCAATCCAAAACTTTTTAGTATGTAAAATAGTAAGTTCTTCATGAGGATCAACAAAAGCTTCCAAGTTTTCCATGTTATTACTATCCTTATCAACAATAACCTCCCCAATTTCAGACATGATGTCAGTAAGAGGCAAGCGAAAATAAGCAAACAGAAAAAGAGGCGAATAAAATGCCAAGGGTGAAGTGGGGGAGAGGAAAACAAGAGGCAAATGGCAAATAATGTAATGCGAGGGATAAGAGTTTGTGATGGGTACTTGGTATATCTTGACTTGTGCATAGATCTCCCCAGCAACGGCGCCAGAATTCCTGCTTACTACCTCTTGGTTTTCCCTTGAAGAGGAAAGGGTGATGCAGCAAAGTAGCGTAAGTATTTCCCTTAGTTTTTGAGAACCAAGGTATCAATCTAGTAGGAGACTACATGCAAGTCACCTCGCACCTACACAAACAAATAAGAACCTCGCAACCAACGCGATAAAGGGGTTGTCAATCCCTTCACAGTCACTTACGAGAGTGAGATCTGATAGAGATAATAAGATAATTTTTTTTTGGTATTTTTATTATATAGATTGGAAAATAAAGATTGCAAAGTAAAATAGATTGGAAACTTATATAATGGAAAGTAGACCTGGGGGCCATAGGTTTCACTAGTGGCTTCTCTCAAGATAGCATACATATTACGATGGGTAAACAAATTATTGTCGAGCAATTGATAGAAAAGTGCATAATTATGAGAATATCTAGGCATGATCATGTATGTAGGCATCACGTCCGCGACAAGTAGACCAAAACGATTCTACATCTACTACTATTACTCCACACATCGACCGCTATCCAGCATGCATCTAGAGTATTGAGTTCATAAGAACAGAGTAATGCATTAGGCAAGATGACATGATGTAGAGAGATAAACTCAAGCAATATGATATAAACCCCATCTTTTTATCCTCGATGGAACAATACAATACGTGCCTTGTTGCCCCTGCTGTCACTAGGAAAGGACACCGCAAGATTGAACCCAAAGCTAAGCACTTCTCCCATTGCAAGAAAGATCAATCTAGTAGGCCAAACCAAACTGATAATTCAAAGAGACTTGCAAAGATAACAAATCATACATAAAAGAATTCAGAGAAGATTCAAATATTGTTCATAGATAAATTTGATCATAAACCCACAATTCATCGGATCTCGACAAACACACCGCAAAAAGAATTACATCGAATAGATCTCCAGGAAGATCGAGGAGAACTTTGTAATTTGTATTGAGATCCAAAGAAAGAGAAGAAGCCATCTAGCTAATAACTATGGACATGAAGCTCTGTGGTAAACTACTCACGCATCATCGTAGAGGCTATGGTGTTGATGTAGAAGCCCTCCGTGATTGATTCCCCCTCCGGCGGAGCTCCGGAAAAGGCCCCTAGATGCGATCTCTTGGGTACAGAAGGTTGCGGCGGTGGAAATAGGGTTTCGTGGTGCTCCTGGATGTTTTTGGGGTATATGGATATATATAGGAGGAAGAAGTAGGTTGGTGGAGCTGCGAGGGGCTCATGAGGGTGGGGGCGCGCCTCCCTGCCTCATGGCCTCCTCCTCCTTTCTTGACGTCTACTCCAAGCCCCCTGGATCACGTTTGTTCCAAAAACAACTCTCCCGAAGGTTTCATTCCGTTTGGATTCTGTTTGATATTCCTTTTCTGTAAAACACGGAAATAGGCAAAAAACAGCAATTTGCACTGGGCCTTGGGTTAGTAGGTTAGTCCCAAAAAGAATATAAAATTTTATAATAAAGCCCATTAAACATCCAAAACAGATAATATAATAGCATGGAACAATCAAAAATTATAGATACGTTGGAGACATATCAAGCATCCCCAAGCTTAATTCCTGCTCGTCCTCAAGTAGGTAAATGATAAAAATAGAATTTTTGATGTGGAATGCTACCTAGCATAATTCTCAATATAATTTTCTTTATTGTGGCATGAATATTCAGATCCGAAAGATTCAAGACAAAAGTTTAATATTGACATAAAAATAGTAATACTTCAAGCATACTAACTAAGCAATCATGTCTTCTCAAAATAACATGGCCAAAGAAAGTTCATCCCTACAAAATCATATAGTTTGGTCATGCTCCATTTTCGTCACACAAGAATGCTATCATCATGCACAACCCTGATGACAAGCCAAGCAATTGTTACATACTTCAATATGCTCAAACTTTTTTCAATTTTCACGCAATACATGAGTGTGAGCCATGGATATAGCACTATGGGTGGAATAGAATATAATGATGGGGGTTATGTGGAGAACACAAAAAGGAGAAAGTCTCACATCGGCGCGGCTAATCAACGGGCTAGGGAGGTGCCCATCAATTGATGTCAATGTAAGGAGTAGGGATTGCCATGCAACGGATGCACTAGAGCTATAAATGTATGAAAGCTCAACAAAAGCAACTAAGTGGGTGTGCATCCAACTTGCTTGCTCACGAAGACCTAGGGCATTTGAGGAAGCCCATTGTTGGAATATACAAGCCAAGTTCTATAATGAAAAATTCCCACTAGTATATGAAAGTGACAAAACAAGAGACTCTCTATCATAAAGATCATGGTGCTACTTTGAAGCACAAGTGTCAAAAACAGGATAGTAGCATTGTCCCTTTTTATTTCCTTTTTTATTTATTTTTTTGGGCCTTCTTTTTTTGGCCTTCCCCTATTTTGGGGACAATTCTCTATTAATGATGATCATCACACTTCTATTTATTTACAACTCAATGCTTACAACTCGATACTAGAATAAAATATGACTCTATATGAATGCCTTCGGCGGTGTACCGGGAGAGGGGCAATGAATCAAGAGTGACATGTATGACAAATTATGCATAGTGGCTTTGCCAAAAATACGATGTCAACTACAAGATCATGCAAGGCAATATTACAATGATGAAGCGTGTCATAAATGAAACGGTGGAAAGTTACATGGCAATATATCTCAGAATGGCTATGAAAATGCCATAATAGGTAGGTATGGTGGCTGTTTTGAGGAAGATATAAGGAGGTTTATGTTTGATAGAGCGTATCATATCACGGGGTTTGGATGCACCGGCGAAGTTTGCACCAACTCTCAAGGTGAGAAAGGGCAATGCACGGTACCGAAGAGGCTAGCAATGATGGAAAGGTGAGAGTGCATATAATCCATGGACTCAACATTAGTCATAAAGAACTCACATACTTATTGCAAAAATCTACAAGTCATCAAAAACCAAGCATTACGCGCATGCTCCTAGGGGGATAGATTGGTAGGAAAAGACCATCGCTCGTCCCCGACCGCCACTCATAAGGAAGACAATCAAAGAACACCTCATGTTTCAAATTTGTTACACAACAGTTACCATACGTGCATGCTACGGGACTTGCAATCTTCAACACAAGTATTTCTCAAATTCACAACTACTCAACTAGCACAACTCTAATATCACCATATTTATATCTCAAAACAATTATCAAGTATCAAACTTCTCATAGTATTCAATGCACCTCTTTATGAAAGTTTTTTATTATACCAATCTTGGATGCCTATCATATTAGGACCAATTTTATAGCCAAAGCAAATTACCATGCTTTTATAAAGGACTCTCAAAGTAATATAAGTGAAGCATGAGAGATCAATAATTTCTACAAAATAAAACCACCACCGTGCTCTAAAAGATATAAGTGAAGCACTAGAGCAAAATTATCTAGCTCAAAAGATATAAGTGAAGCACATAGAGTATTCTAATAAATTCTGATTCATGTGTGTCTCTACCTAAAGGTGTGTACAGAAAGGATGATTGTGGTAAACTAAAAAGCAAAGACTCAAATCATACAAGTGTTGGGTTATGCAGTAATTTCAAAAAAATTCCTACGCACACGCAAGATCATGGTGATGCACAGCAACGAGGGGGGGAGTGTTGTCTACGTACCCACGCAGACCGACTACGGAAGCGTTGACGCAACGTAGAGGAAGTAGTCGTACGTCTTCCCGATCCGACCGATCCAAGCACCGTTACTCCGGCACCTCCGAGTTCTTAGCACACGTACAGCTCGATGACGATCCCCGGGCTCCGATCCAGCAAAGCTTAGGGGAGGAGTTCCGTCAGCACGACGGCGTGGTGACGATCTTGATGTTCTACCGATGTAGGGCTTCGCCTAAGCACTACAATGATATGATCAAGGTGGAATATGGTGGCAGGGGGCACCGCACACGGCTAAGGAACGATCAACTTCTGTGTCTAGGGGCGCCCCTGCCTCCGTATATAAAGGAGCCAAGGGGAGGGGGCCGGCCAGCCAAGGAGGGGGCGCCAGGAGAGTCCTACTCCCTCTGGGAGTAGGATCCCCCCCAATCCTAGTTGGAATAGGATTCCTTGAGGGGGGAAAGAGAGAGGGGGGGCCGGCCACCTCTCCTAGTCCTAATAGGACTAGGGGAGGGGGGAGGCGCGCGGCCACCTTGGGCTGCCCTTTTATCCTTTCCACTAAAGCCCACTAAGGCCCATATAGCTCCCGGGGGGTTCCGGTAACCTCCCGGTACTCCGGTAAAATCCCGATTTCACCCGGAACACTTTCGATATCCAAACATAGGCTTCCAATATATCAATCTTTATGTCTCGACCATTTCGAGACTCCTCGTCATGTCCATGATCACATCTGGGACTCCGAACAACCTTCAGTACATCAAAATGCATAAACTCATAATAACTGTCATCGTAACGTTAAGCGTGCGGACCCTACGGTTCGAGAATAATGTAGACATGACCGAGACACGTCTCCGGTCAATAACCAATAGCGGGACCTGGATGCCCATATTGGCTCCTACATATTCTACGAAGATCTTTATCGGTCAGACCGCATAACAACATACGTTGTTCCCTTTGTCATCGGTATGTTACTTGCCCGAGATTCGATCGTCGGTATCCAATAGCTAGTTCAATCTCGTTACCGGCAAGTCTCTTTACTTGTTCCGTAATACATCATCCCGCAACTAACTCATTAGTTGAAATGCTTGCAAGGCTTATGTGATGTGCATTACCGAGAGGGCCCAGAGATACCTCTCCGACAATCGGAGTGACAAATCCTATTCTCGAAATACGCCAACCCAACATCTCCCATTGGAGACACCTGTAGAGCTCCTTTATAATCACCCATTTACGTTGTGACGTTTGGTAGCACACAAAGTGTTCCTCCGGCAAACGGGAGTTGCATAATTTCATAGTCATAGGAACATGTATAAGTCATGAAGAAAGCAATAGCAACATACTAAATGATCGGGTGCTAAGCTAATGAAATGGTTCATGTCAATCAGATCATTCAACTAATGATGTGACCTCGTTAATCAAATAACAACTCTTTGTTTATGGTTAGGAAACATAACCATCTTTGATTAATGAGCTAGTCAAGTAGAGGCATACTAGTGACACTCTGTTTGTCTATGTATTCACACATGTATTATGTTTCTGTTTAATACAATTCTAGCATGAATAATAAACATTTATCATGATATAAGGAAATAAATAATAACTTTATTATTGCCTCTAGGGCATATTTCCTTCAGTCTCCCACTTGCACTAGAGTCAATAATCTAGATTACACTATGATGATTCTAACACCCATGGAGTCTTGGTGCTGATCATGTTTTGCTCGTGGAAGAGGCTTAGTCAACGGGTCTGCAACATTCAGATCTGTATGTATCTTGCAAATCTCTATGTCTCCCACCTGGACTAGATCCCGGATGGAATTGAAGCGTCTCTTGATGTGCTTGGTCCTCTTGTGAAATCTGGATTCCTTTGCCAAGGCAATTGCACCAGTATTGTCACAAAAGATTTTCATTGGACCCGATGCACTAGGTATGACACCTAGATCGGATATGAACTCCTTCATCTAGACTCCTTCGTTCGCTGCTTCCGAAGCAGCTATGTACTCCGCTTCACATGTAGATCCCGCTATGACGCTTTGTTTAGAACTGCACCAACTGACAGCTCCACCGTTTAATGTAAACACGTATCCGGTTTGCGATTTAGAATCGTCCGGATCAGTGTCAAAGCTTGCATCAACGTAACCTTTTACGGTGAGCTCTTTGTCACCTCCATATACGAGAAACATATCCTTAGTCCTTTTCAGGTATTTCAGGATGTTCTTGACCGTTGTCCAATGATCCACTCCTGGATTACTTTGGTACCTCCCTGCTAAACTTATAGCAAGGCACACATCAGGTCTGGTACACAGCATTGCATACATGATAGAGCCTATGGCTGAAGCATAGGGAACATCTTTCATTTTCTCTCTATCTTCTGCAGTGGTCGGGCATTGAGTCTGACTCAACTTTACACCTTGTAACACAGGCAAGAACCCTTTCTTTGCTTGATCCATTTTGAACTTCTTCAAAATCTTGTCAAGGTATGTGCTTTGTGAAAGTCCAATTAAGCGTCTTGATCTATCTCTATAGATCTTTATGCCTAATATGTAAGCAGCTTCACCGAGGTCTTTCATTGAAAAACTCTTATTCAAGTATCCCTTTATGCTATCCAGAAATTCTATATCATTTCCAATCAATAATATGTCATCCACATATAATATCAGAAATGCTACAGAGCTCCCACTCACTTTCTTATAAATACAGGCTTCTCCGAAAGTCTGTATAAAACCAAATGCTTTGATCACACTATCAAAGCGTTTATTCCAACTCCGAGAGGCTTGCACCAGTCCATAAATGGATTGCTGGAGCTCCCTTTGGATCGACAAAACCTTCCGGTTGCATCATATACAACTCTTCTTCCAGAAATCCATTCGGGAATGCAGTTTTGACATCCATCTGCCAAATTTCATAATCATAAAATGCGGCAATCGCTAACATGATTCGGACAGACTTAAGCATCGCTATGGGTGAGAAGGTCTCATCGTAGTCAACCCCTTGAACTTGTCGAAAACCTTTTGCGACAAGTCGAGCTTTGTAGACAGTAACATTACCGTCAGCGTCAGTCTTCTTATTGAAGATCCATTTATTCTCAATTGCTTGCCGACCATCGGGCAAGTCAACCAAAGTCCATACTTTGTTCTCATACAAGGATCCCATCTCAGATTTCATGGCTTCAAGCCACCTTGCAGAATCTGGGCTCACCATCGCTTCTTCATAGTTCGTAGGTTCATCATGATCTAGTAGCATGACTTCCAGAACTGGATTACCGTACCACTCTGGCGCGGATCTCACTCTGGTTGATCTATGAGGTTCAGTAGTATCTTGTTCTGAAGTTTCATGATCATTATCATTAACTTCCTCACTAATTGGTATAGATGTCACAGAAACAGTTTTCTGTGATGTACTACTTTCCAATAAGGGAGCAGGTACAGTTACCTCGTCAAGTTCTACTTTCCTCCCACTCACTTCTTTCGAGAGAAACTCCTTCTCTAGAAAGGATCCATTCTTAGCAACAAATGTCGTGCCTTTGGATCTGTGATAGAAGGTGTACCCAACAGTCTCCTTTGGGTATCCTATGAAGACACATTTCTTCGATTTGGGTTCGAGCTTATCAGGTTGAAGCTTTTTCACATAAGCATCGCAGCCCCAAACTTTAAGAAACGACAACTTTGGTTTCTTGCCAAACCAAAGTTCATAAGGCGTCGTCTCAACGGATTTTGATGGTGCCCTATTTAACGTGAATGCGGCCGTCTCTAGAGCATAACCCCAAAACGATAGCGGTAAATCAGTAAGAGACATCATAGATCGCACCATATCTAGTAAAGTATGATTACGACGTTCGGACACACCATTACGCTGTGGTGTTCCGGGTGGCGTGAGTTGCGAAATTATTCCACAATTTTTCAAATGTACACCAAACTCGTAACTCAAATATTCTCCTCCACGATCAGATCGTAGAAACTTTATTTTCTTGTTACGATGATTTTCAACTTCACTCTGAAATTCTTTGAACTTTTCAAATGTTTCAGACTTGTGTTTCATTAAGTAGATATACCCATATCTGCTTAAGTCATCTGTGAAGGTGAGAAAATAACGATATCCGCCACGAGCCTCAATATTCATCGGACCACATACATCGGTATGTATGATTTCCAACAAATCTGTTGCTCTCTCCATAGTACCGGAGAACGGTGTTTTAGTCATCTTGCCCATGAGGCACGGTTCGCAAGTACCAAGTGATTCATAATCAAGTGGTTCCAAAAGTCCATCAGTATGGAGTTTCTTCATGCGCTTTACACCGATATGACCTAAACGACAGGGCCACAAATAAGTTGCACTTTCATTATCAACTCTGCATCTTTTGGCTTCAACATTATGAATATGTGTATCACTACTATCGAGATTCATCAAAAATAGACCACTCTTCAATGGCGCATGACCATAAAAGATATTACTCATATAAATAGAACAACCATTATTCTCTGATTTAAATGAATAACCGTCTCGCATCAAACAAGATCCAGATATAATGTTCATGCTCAACGCTGGCACCAAATAACAATTATTTAGGTCTAATATTAATCCCGAAGGTAGATGTAGAGGTAGAGTGCCGACCGCAATCACATCGACTTTGGAACCGTTTCCCACATGCATCGTCACCTCGTCCTTTGCCAGTGTTCGCTTATTTCGTAGTCCCTGTTTCGAGTTGCAAATATTAGCAACAGAACCATTATCAAATACCCAGGTGCTACTGCGAGCTCTAGTAAGGTACACATCAGTAACATGTATATCACATATACCTTTGTTCACCTTGCCATCCTTCTTATCCGCCAAATACTTGGGGCAGTTCCGCTTCCAGTGACCAGTCTTCTTGCAGTAGAAGCACTCAGTTTCAGGCTTAGGTCCAGACTTGGGTTTCTTCTCCTGAGCAGCAACTTGCTTGCCGTTCTTCTTGAAGTTCCCCTTCTTCTTCCCTTTGCCCTTTTTTCTTGAAACTAGTGGTTTTGTTAACCATCAACACTTGATGCTCCTTTTTGATTTCTACCTCCGCAGCTTTCAGCATTGCGAAGAGCTCGGGAATAGTCTTGTTCATCCCTTGCATATTATAGTTCATCACGAAGCTCTTGTAGCTTGGTGGCAGTGATTGGAGAATTCTGTCAATGACGCAATCATCTGGAAGATTAACTCCCATCTGAATCAAGTGATTATTATACCCAGACATTTTGAGTATATGCTCACTGACAGAACTGTTCTCCTCCATCTTGCAGCTATAGAACTTATTGGAGACTTCATATCTCTCAATTCGGGCATTTTCTTGAAATATTAACTTCAACTCCTGGAACATCTCATATGCTCCATGATGTTCAAAACGTCGTTGAAGTCCCAATTCTAAGCCGTAAAGCATGGCACACTGAACTATCGAGTAGTCATCAGCTTTGCTCTGCCAGACGTTCATAACATCTGGTGTTGCTCCAGCAGCAGGCCTGGCACCCAGCGGTGCTTCCAGGACGTAATTCTTCTGAGCAGCAATGAGGATAATCCTCAAGTTACGGACCTAGTCCGTGTAATTGCTACCATCATCTTTCAACTTTGCTTTCTCAAGGAACGCATTAAAATTCAATGGAACAACAGCACGAGCCATCTATCTACAATCAAACATAAACAAGCAAGATACTATCAGGTACTAAGTTCATGATAAGTTTAAGTTCAATTAATCAAATTACTTAAGAACTCCCACTTAGATAGACATCCCTCTAATCCTCTAAGTGATCACGTGATCTAAATCAACTAAACCATAACCGATCATCACGTGAGATGGAGTAGTTTTCAGTGGTGAACATCGTTATGTTGATCATATCTACTATATGATTCACGCTCGACCTTTCGGTCTCCGTGTTCCGAGGCCATATCTGCATATGCTAGGCTCATCAAGTTTAACCTGAGTAATCTGCGTGTGCAAAACTGGCTTGCACCCATTGTAGATGGACGTAGAGCTTATCACACCCGATCATCATGTGGTGTCTGGGCACGACAAACTTTGGCAACGGTGCATACTCAGGGAGAACACTTCTTGATAATTTAGTGAGAGATCATCTTATAATGCTACCGTCAATCAAAGCAAGATAAGATGCATAAAAAGATAAACATCACATGCAATCAATATAAGTGATATGATATGGCCATCATCATCTTGTGCTTGTGATCTCCATCTCCGAAGCACCGTCATGATCAGCATCGTCACCGGCGCGACACCTTGATCTCCATCGTAGCATCGTTGTCGTCTCGCCAATCTTATGCTTCCACGACTATCGCTACCGCTTAGTGATAAAGTAAAGCATTACATCGCGATTGCATTGCATACAATAAAGCGACAACCATATGGCTCCTGCCAGTTGCCGATAACTCGGTTACAAAACATGATCATCTCATACAATAAAAATTTAGCATCATGTCTTAGCCATATCACATCACAACATGCCCTGCAAAAACAAGTTAGACGTCCTCTACTTTGTTGTTGCAAGTTTTACGTGGCTGCTACGGGCTTAAGCAAGAACCAATCTCACCTACGCATCAAAACCACAACGATAGTTTGTCAAATAGACTCCGTTTTAACCTTCGCAAGGACCGGGCGTAGTCACACTCGGTTCAACTAAAGTTGGAGAAACAGTCACCCGCAAGTCACCTTTGTGCAAAGCACGTCGGGGAAACCGGTCTCGCGTAAGCATACACGTAATGTCGGTCCGGGCCGCTTCATCCAACAATACCGCCGAACCAAAGTATGACATGCTGGTAGGCTGTATGACTTATATCGCCCACAACTCACTTGTGTTCTAGTCGTGCATATAACATCAAACCATAAAACCTAGGCTCGGATGCCACTGTTGGGTTATGCAGTAATTTCAAAAAAATTCCTACGCACACGCAAGATCATGGTGATGCACGGCAACGAGGGGGAGAGTGTTGTCTACGTACCCACGCAGACCGACTGCGGAAGCGTTGACGCAACGTAGAGGAAGTAGTCGTACGTCTTCCCGATCCGACCGATCCAAGCACCGTTACTCCGGCACCTCCGAGTTCTTAGCACACGTACAACTCGATGTCGATCCCCGGGCTCCAATCCAGCAAAGCTTAGGGGAGGAGTTCCGTCAGCATGACGGCGTGGTGACGATCTTGATGTTCTACCGACGTAGGGCTTCGCCTAAGCACTACAACGATATGATCGAGGTGGAATATGGTGGCAGGGGGCACCGCACACGGCTAAGGAACGATCACCATGATCAACTTCTGTGTCTAGGGGCGCCCCCTGCCTCCGTATATAAAGGAGCCAAGGGGAGGGGGCCGGCCGGCCAAGGAGGGCGCGCCAGGAGAGTCCTACTCCCTCTGGGAGTAGGATTCCCCCCCCCCCCCCCAATCCTAGTTGGAATAGGATTCCTTGAGGGGGGAAAGAGAGAGAGGGGGGCCGGCCACCTCTCCTAGTCCTAATAGGACTAGGGGAGGGGGGAGGCGCGCGGCCACCTTGGGCTGCCCCTTTTTCCTTTCCACTAAAGCCCACTAAGGCCCATATAGCTCCCGGGGGGTTCCGGTAACCTCCCGGTACTCCGGTAAAATCCCGATTTCACCCGGAACACTTCTGATATCCAAACATAGGCTTCCAATATATCAATCTTTATGTCTCGACCATTTCGAGACTCCTCGTCATGTCCATGATCACATCCGGGACTCCGAACAACCTTCGGTACATCAAAATGCATAAACTCATAATAACTGTCATCATAACGTTAAGCGTGCGGACCCTACAGTTCGAGAATAATGTAGACATGACCGAGACACGTCTCCGGTCAATAACCAATAGCGGGACTTGGATGCCCATATTGGATCCTACATATTCTACGAAGATCTTTATCGGTCAGACCGCATAACAACATACGTTGTTCCCTTTGTCATCGGTATGTTACTTGCCCGAGATTCGATCGTCGGTATCCAATACCTAGTTCAATCTCGTTACCGGCAAGTCTCTTTACTCGTTCCGTAATACATCATCCTGCAACTAACTCATTAGTTGCAATGCTTGCAAGGCTTATGTGATGTGCATTACCGAGAGGGCCCAGAGATACCTCTCCGACAATCGGAGTGACAAATCCTATTCTCGAAATACGCCAACCCAACATCTCCCATTGGAGACACCTGTAGAGCTCCTTTATAATCACCCATTTACGTTGTGACGTTTGGTATCACACAAAGTGTTCCTCCGGCAAACGGGAGTTGCATAATCTCATAGTCATAGGAACATGTATAAGTCATGAAGAAAGCAATAGCAACATACTAAACGATCGGGTGCTAAGCTAATGAAATGGGTCATGTCAATCAGATCATTCAACTAATGATGTGACCTTGTTAATCAAATAACAACTCTTTGTTTATGGTTAGGAAACATAACCATCTTTGATTAACGAGCTAGTCAAGTAGAGGCATACTAGTGACACTCTGTTTGTCTATGTATTCACACATGTATTATGTTTCCGTTTAATACAATTCTAGCATGAATAATAAACATTTATCATGATATAAGGAAATAAATAATAACTTTATTATTGCCTCTAGGGCATATTTCCTTCAACAAGACGCTCCAAGCAAAACACATATAATGTGGTGAATAAAAATATAGCCTCAAGTAAAGTTACCGATGGACGAAGACGAAAGAGGGGATGCCTTCCGGGGCATCCCCAAGCTTAGGATTTTGGTTGTCCTTGAATTTTACCTTGGGGTTCCATGGGCATACCCAAGCTTAGGCTCTTGCCACTCCTTATTCCATAATCCACTAAATCTTTACCCAAAACTTGAAAACTTCACAACACCAAACTCAACAAAAAATCTCATGAGCTTTGTTAGTATAAGAAAACAAACCACCACATAAGGTACTATAATGTACTCATTCTTTATTTATATTGGTGTTAAACCTACTATATTCCAACTTCTCTATTGTTCATACCCTCCAATACTAGCCATAGATTCATCAAAATAACCAAACAACACACGAAATACAGAATCTGTCAAAAACAGAACAGTCTATAGTAATCTGTATGTTTTGAATACTTCTGTAGCCCCCAAAAGTTCTGAAATAAATTGGTAGACGTGAGGAATTTGTCTATTAATCATCTTCAAAAAGAATCAACCTAATCGCACTCTCCAGTAAAAAATGGCAGCAAATCTGGTGAGCGCTAAAGTTTCTGTTTTTTTATAGCAAGATCGCAAAACTTCCCCCAAGTCTTCCTAAAGGTTCTACTTGGCACAAACACTAATTAAAAGCATAAAACCACATCTAAACAGAGGCTAGAAGAATTTTTTATTACTAAACAAAACCAAAAAGCAAGAAACAAAAATAAAATTGGGTTGCCTCCCAACAAGTGCTATCGTTTAACGCCCCTAGCTAGGCATAAAAACAAGAATAGATCTAGGTATTACCATGGTAATGATAAGGCAAATTGCGAAAACTCATCTCATACTCCCTATGTTCAGCGGCAAGTTTCCTTTGCGGCAAGCAAAAGTAATCAAAAGGGCTAAATTTAATGGGACAAAAGTCCCCAAGATCAAGCTCGGGAGGTATTGATTCCTCCTTTGGCCCCTCATATTGCACAACCAATTCATCGTTATAAGCATTCTTTTGGCAAAAAGTCATGAGCCTTTGTTCAAGGGAAAATCCAACCCATTGTTTTGTATAGCAAAATTATCATTTAGTTCAGAGATCCTGTCAACAAGAATATCGGTAGGAACCTTCTTTCTAAGGTTTTCGTTAAAAGCAACATAATCTAAAGATCGTAAGCACATTATGTCCTCTTGATAAAAAAGGATTGCTTCTATGGGAAGACGGCCGGCATCCACCCTATAATGCGCAAAAATTTCATTGGCCTCTTTTATTATAAATCTGAACTCATGAGCTAAAAACATGGTAGCTGCTCGCTTAACAGAAGAATGCTCAATATCAGAAAAATCTAGAAAGATCCTCTGTATGCAAGGATGCATATGGATAAATTGTCTTTCAAGTACAACAACAAGTAAAGAAATCTTGAATAACTCCTTTTCCAATAATATTACCACTACCAATCCGAAAAAAATAGTGTGTAAAATAGTAGGTTCTTCATGAGGATTAAAAAAAGCATCCAAGTTTTCCATGTTATTACTATCCTTATCAACAATAACCTCCCCAATTTCAGACATGATGGCAGCAAGAGGCAAGCGAAAAGTGGCGAACGGAAAAGTGGCGAACGGAAAAGAGGCGAACAAAGCGGCAAGGGTGAAGTGGGGGAGAGGAAAACGAGAGGCAAATGGCAAATAATGTAATGCGAGGGATAAGAGTTTGTGATGGGTACTTGGTATATCTTGACTTGTGCGTAGATCTCCCCGGCAATGGTGCCAGAAATCCTTCTTGCTACCTCTTGAGCACTGCGTTGGTTTTCCCTTGAAGAGGAAAGCGTGATGCAGCAAAGTAGTGTAAGTATTTCCCTCAGTTTTTGAGAACCAAGGTATCAATCCAGTAGGAGACTACACGCAAGTCACCTCGCACCTACACAAACAAATAAGAACCTCGCAACCAACGCGGTAAAGGGGTTGTCAATCCCTTCACGGTCACTTACGAGAGTGAGATCTGATAGAGATAATAAGATAAATATTTTTGGTATTTTTATTATATGATTGGAAAATAAAGATTGCAAAGTAAAATAGATTGGAAATTTATATGATGGAAAATAGACCCGGGGGGCATAGGTTTCACTAGTGTCTTCTCTCTAGATAGCATAAGTATTACGATGGGTAAACAAATTATTGTCGAGCAATTGATAGAAAAGTGCATAATTATGAGAATATCTAGGCATGATCAAGTATATAGGCATCACATCCGCGACAAGTAGACCGAAATGATTCTGCATCTACTACTATTACTCGACACATCAACCGCTATCCAGCATGCATCTAGAGTATTAAGTTCATAAGAACAGAGTAACGCATTAGGCAAGATGACATGATGTAGAAGGATAAACTGAAGCAATATGATATAAACCCCATATTTTTATCCTCGGTGGCAACAATACAATACGTGCCTTGCTACCCCTGTTGTCACTGGGAAAGGACACCGCAAGATTGAATCCAAAGCTAAGCACTTCTCCCATTGCAAGAAAGATCAATCTAGTAGGCCAAACCAAACTAATAATTCGAAGAGACTTGCAAAGATAACAAATCATGCATAAAAGATTTCAGAGAAGATTCAAATGTTGTTCATAGATAAACTTGATCATAAACCCACAATTCATCGGATCTCGACAAACACACCGCAAAAAGAACTACATCGAATAGATCTCCAAGAAGATCGAGGAGAACTTTGTATTGAGATCCAAAGAAAGAGAACAAGCCATCTAGCTAATAACTATGGACCCGAAGGTCTGTGGTAAACTACTCACACATCATCGGAGAGGCTATGGTGTTGATGTAGAAGCCCTCCGTGATTGATTCCCCCTCCAGCGAAGCTCCAGAAAAGGCCCCAAGATGGGATCTCTTGGGACAGAAGGTTGTAGCGGTGGAAATAGGGTTTCGTGGTGCTCCTGGATGTTTTGGGGGTATATGGATATATATATATATATATGAGGAAGAAGTAGGTCGGTGGAGCTGCGAGGGGCCCGCGAGGGTGGGGGCGCGCCAAGGGGGGCAGGCGCGCCTCCCTGCCTCGTGGCCTCCTCGCTCCTTTCTTGACGTCTACTCCAAGTCCCCTGGATCACGTTTGTTCCAAAAATAACTATCCCGAAGGTTTCATTCCGTTTGGATTCCGTTTGATATTTCTTTTCTGCGAAACACTGAAATAGGCAAAAAAAAACAGCAATTTGCACTGGGCCTTGGGTTGGTAGGTTAGTCCCAAAAATAATATAAAAGTGTATAATAAAGCCCATTAAACATCCAAAACAGATAATATAATAGCATGGAACAATAAAAAATTATAGATATGTTGGATACGTATCAACCCATGTTTCAACGATATAGCATATTCAAGAATTATCCTACTCTATTCTATCGCCTCTAAAAAACATACACTATACAATAAAAAGACTAAGGCATAGAAACGTACAATAATCCTACACTATACAATAAAGAAATTACAGCCGAATATACCCACTGGGCATTATAGTTCGGCACCAGTGATAATAAAGCATACACAAACAGCAAATTACATACACTAGACAAATAAAGCTCATACATCATGGACACGCATCAACAGAACTTACCATTTGAAATATAATCTCTTCAGAAAATAGGATTGGCCGGATTCAGATAGCACACATTTTAGTCTGCAAAATCTCCAATTCCTTCGTGGTTACCTCAGTGTCTTGTTTCATTTTTTTGACTCCTACATCTAATACCTGCATGTCCAGTCTCAACTTGTTGATTGTACGTTGAGAATCATGTACACGTTGTCTTGCCACCTCTAGTTGATGCTCGAGAACATCAGCACATTCCAACTCCAATCCATAATCAATCAGTAACGGCCATGCCGCACTGCTCGCAGATCTTTGTGTTGATGTCACTTCATCCTGAAATGTTTCTGTAAGTACACATGACTAGGGAAAAAATATAGTTACAACAATGAAGCGAGCAAGACAGACTATTTTGTACATGGAAAAACAGGACTAACAATAATGTTACACATCATGAAGCATAAGCAGGTGATATTTTAAAAATTATAAAAATAGTAGTTTGTGCAGCCTGCATACAGAAATCTCTCTTAGCTCACCAGAGGAGCATGATGTTGGGGCCAAATCCAAAACACAGACATGCTACAAATTTAGACAGCACGTTGTGTATAAGTAAGCAAGCAGTTGGCCATTTTGTAGCTCAATTAAAGTCTTAGGGATCATAATGAACAGCAGAGGGATTCATACAAACCTACTACAGCAAGAAAAGCTATGCAATCATTAGCCTAGCATAAACTAGATTGTGAGCCTCATGTAGTAATAGTTGGTTAATAGACTTCAAAGCTTCAGGCACACTTCGCCAGAGTAATTAAATGGTAAGGCCTTTAATTATGTCAACTAATAGTTATACAAGTACCCAACATCAGGCATCATTATTTGGGCATCTCATTAACTAAGGACAAATAAAGCAATTGAAAAAAGCAAATTAACTATGCCTGAAACAAACAAGTGAAAGTGCAACTATCCCTAGGTGGTTTTGGTAATTCATAACAACATATAGCTCATTGAGCTAATGCTATTCCAAGATGATCATTTCAGGAAAGCTCAATGATTGGCATGGCATGGATGGTGAAAGTGGAACCCTCAAAATGCTAAGGACAAAGGATTGGCTCTAGCTCATATGCTCAAGACTCTTCATTTTACATTTTAGTGGTCCAAGATCACATTGAGTCCATAGGAAAAGCCAATACTATCAAGGAGGGATGAGGTGTTGCTTAATGAGCCTCTTGCTTCATGTGCTTAATGATATGCTCCAAAATCCTCAGCTACTTTCCCATATCCACATTTGACCTAAACCCAAAGCCAAACTCGGCCCTACCGATTCTTTCAACCCGGCGCCGCCGAGTTTCACTTGTCATAGCCATTGCCAAACCCTAAGCAAATCGGTTCTACCGATAGGGATCTCAGTCTCACCGAGATGGGATTGCAATTTCTCTGTTTCCCTTTCATAACTTTTCGGTCTCACCGAAAGAGCGGATCGGTCCCATCGAGATTGCAATGTAAACTCACTGTTTCCTTTTCGTAACATTTTGGTCTCACCGAGAAGAGCAAATCGGTCCCACCGAGTTTGCCTGACCAACCCTCTGGTTAGCTTATTACCAAATCGGTCTCACCGAGTTTGTGTAATCGGTCTCACCGAGATTACGTTATGCCCTAACCCTAACCATATCGGTCTACCGAGTTGCATGTCAGTCCCACCGAAAATCTCTAACGGTCACTAGGTTTACTATTTCAGTCCGACCGAGTTTGTTGATTCGGTCCCACCGAGATTGGTAAATTGTCTGTTACGGTTGGATTTTGTGTGGAGGCTATATATACCCCTCCACCTCCTCTTCACTCGAAGAGAGAGCCATCAGAACACATCTACACTTCCAACTCATATGTTCTGAGAGAGAACCACCTACTCATGTGTTGAGGCCAAGATATTCCATTCCTACCACATGAATCTTGATCTCTAGCCTTCCCCAAGTTGCTTTCCACTCAAATCTTCTTTCCACCAAATCCAAATCCTGTGAGAGAGAGTTGAGTGTTGGGGAGACTATCATTTGAAGCACAAGAGCAAGGAGTTCATCATCAACACACCATTTGTTACTTCTTGGAGAGTGGTGTCTCCTAGATTGGCTATGTGTCACTTGGGAGCCTCCGACAAGATTGTGGAGTTGAACCAAGGAGTTTGTAAGGGCAAGGAGATCGCCTACTTCGTGAAGATCTACCGCTAGTGAGGCAAGTCCTTCGTGGGCGATGGCCATGGTGGGATAGACAAGGTTGCTTCTTCGTGGACCCTTCGTGGGTGGAGCCCTCCGTGGACTCGCGCAACCGTTACCCTTCATGGGTTGAAGTCTCCATCAACGTGGATGTAGGATAGCACCACCTATCCGAACCACGGGAAAAACATCCGTGTCTCCAATTGCGTTTGAATTCTCCAAACCCTTCCCTTTACATTCTTGCAAGTTGCATGCTTTACTTTCTGCTGCCAATATACTCTTTGCATGCTTGCTTGAATTGTGAGATGATTGCTTGACTTGTCCTAAAATAGCTAAAATCTGACAAGAACTAAAATTGGGAAAAGGTTAAGTTTTTATTTGGTCAAGTAGTCTAATCACCCCCCTCTAGACATACTTTCGATCCTACAAGTGGTTTCAGAGCCTTGGTCTCCATTTGCTTTGATTTCCATAGCTTTTGGTGGTCATAGCCTTGGTTTCACAACCTAGGAGAGTATGGCGTCTAGCGAGGGAAATTATCACCATAGAGGTCCTTACTTTGATGGTACTAATTTTGCTAGTTGGAAGCATAAAATGAAAATGCATATTCTTGGGCATAACCCCGTCGTTTGGGCTATTGTGTGTGTTGATTTGCAAGGTGACTACTTTGATGGGAGAGAACCAAACCATGAAGCTACCGCGGATGAGTTGAAGATGTTGCAATACAATGCTCAAGCTTGTGATATTCTCTTCAACGGATTGTGCCCCGAAGAATTCAACAAAATCAGCCATCTTGAGAATGCAAAGGAAATTTGGGACACTTTGATTGATATGCACGAAGGTACCGACTCCGTCAAGGAATCCAAATTGGATGTGCTTCAAAGTCAACTCGACACGTTCAAAATGAAGGATGGTGAAGGTGTCGCTGAAATGTACTCTAGGCTTGCTCTCATCACAAATGAGATTGCCGGCTTAGGAAGTGAAGAGATGACCGATAGATTCATCATCAAGAAGATTCTAAGAGCCTTGAATGGAAAATATGATACCGTGTGCACATTGATCCAAATGATGCCCAATTACAAAGATCTCAAGCCAACGGAGGTAATTGGAAGAATTGTTGCTCATGAGATGTCACTTAAGGATAAAGAGGAACTTCGCAACAAATCAAGTGGTGCCTACAAAGCCTCATATGAAGCCCCTACATCATCAAGTGAGAAACAAAACTTCAATGAAGAATTGAGCTTAATGGTGAAAAACTTCAACAAGTTCTACAAGAGTAGAAGCAAAGATAGAAGCTCCAAGTCAAGGTCCTACAATGACAAAAGATCTTCTAGTCGAGAGCGAAACTGCTACAATTGTGGAAGACCCGGACACTATTCCAATGAGTGTACGGCTCCCTACAAGAGAAGAGAAGACTCTCCAAAAAGAAGAAGCAAAAGAGAAGAATCACCACCAAGAGAGAGAAGGAGTAGAGATGATCGTTATGAACGAAGACACTCACGGAGAAGCAAGGATTCGGAAAGGAAGGAAAAATCATCAAGGAGCTACACAAAACGAAGACATCAAGCTCATGTTGGTGAATGGGTATCCAGCTCCGACTCCGAGAACCACTCCGAGAGAAGTTATCACTCCGATTCCGAATATACTCAAGGTGAAGGTGTTGCCGGTCTAGCACTTGTGTCAACCAACTCCTATGATATATTTGACTCACCAAATGAAGGAATTGGAAGATGCTTCATGGCCAAAGGTCCTAAGGTAACACACCCCGAGTATGTTGATTTTAATAGTGATGAAGATGACTTGTTAGGTGATGATGATTTACTTGTTGACAACTCTAGTGATGAATACTATGATGAAACTTCAATTAATCATGCTAATCAAGATAAAACGAATGACGATGATAAGGAGAAGATTGAGGCTCTAACTAAAGAACTAAACACTCTTAAGTTAGCTCATGAAACTATCTTCGAAGATCATCGAGAACTTTTAAGAGCTCATGAGAAGTTACGCTTTGAAAAGCTCAATCTTGAGCAAGAGCATGAGTTTTAAAAGGCAATCAATGATGATCTCCGCAAGAAAAGTTCTTCTTACATTGCCAAGCGTTTACTCTTATCCACTTACATGCCTCAAGTCAAGTCTAGTAACAAGAACAAGAAAGATTCTTCCTCTAGTAGTAACAATGATCATGCTAAATCCAATATTATTGCTTCTAGTAGTTCTCTTGATTCCACTAATGATTCTCTTAGCCAAGTTACACTTGAGCAACAAAATAGCTTATTGAAGGGAATTATAGAGAAAGGAGTGTACAAAAGCCTTGCCGGGAGTAAGCAATTCGAGGAAATTGTGCGCAAGCAAGGAAGGCACCGGAAGAATCAAGGTGTTGGTTTTGAACGAAAGTTCAATGCCAATGGAGTTGAGTGGGAAGAAGATCAATACCCCAAGACAAAGTTTGTTCCTCAACAAGAGAAGTATGATCCTACTTCCTTCAAGGGGACACAAGCTCAAGATGATCTTCCACCACAAGACTACAAGCAAAAAGGCAAGGACAAGCTTCAAGAGGAAATTGATGCATTTGAAGAAGCTCCTAAGACCTTAGTCAAGTGGATTCCCAAGAACACTTCAAGTTCCACTTCATCAAGTACGACTACAACTCCAAGGATTCCCATCAAGATGGTGTGGATCCAAAAGAAGAAGAACTAGAGAGTTCTTGAGGGTGACTCCGGCAACATACTTCACTCTTATCATTTTGGCAAGAACAAGTGCAATCAACTTCCACATCTTGCACTAGTTCACGGAGTCACAAACCCTCTTGTTGGTAAGACAAGGGACAAGGTAACCTAAAAGTTTTCATGGACATCATCTTGTGTGTGCATCACTCTATGTCTATGGATATCCTTGTTTGTTCCTTGTGGGACTAACCCATGTAGGTATTGAAAGTGCAATTCACTCAAATGGATAGCTCCAAGTGATCTACATCAACATTGAGCATCCACATCTTCAACATCTACATGAAGTCATCATCGACAAAACCCAAGGTTAGTTCATCCCTCTTAGGGGGGATATCACATCTAGGGGGGGCTTTACTCTAAGACTTGAGCTAAAGCAACTCTAAAGATGTGAACACAACAATGCTTTATGTAAAAGTGGTAACCCCACTTGAGCTTAAACGATGAGTATGACCTATGATCAAGTGTTCTCACTTGACTCCTAAGTCAATATACTCATATATAGATGACCTAGTCATCGCCAATTGCTTGATAGATGCTAGAATTGGTTGTGCATGCTTTGTCACATGTTTCAATTGCCATTTTATTGTGTGAGCATGTTGGTTGCATATTTTACTCATTCGAGGACATCCACTTGTTGTTTTGATTGTTTGATTTTATTTCCTTTTGCCAAGTGGATGGACAAGAATGCCTAAGAACCTCCTCTAGCTATCTATGCTTTTCTCGTCTCAAACTCTATTCATGCTACATCACAAAATTTGATCAAGTCAGATTCGAACCACTCTGTGTGAGGAGCACTCGGAGTCCCTGATTCGTCATAGACTTAAACTTCCAAAACCTCTTTGTGATTCTCGGTCTGACCGATATCCTACTTTCGGTCCTACCGAGATCATTAAGTTGATCTGAATTTTCGATCTCGGTGCAACCAATTTGAACCATTCGGTCACAACGCGTTGCGATAACTGTATACAGTTTTGCATCTCGGTGCCACCGAGTTGTTCCACTCGGTCACACCGACAGGGTCGGGCTATATATAGGCACGGGCAAAAATTTGGAAATTTCTCCGAACCCCTTCGCCCGTGCGATAGCTCGCTCTGCCAACGTGGTCTCCGGATCGTCTCCTCGCTGCCAGCCGCCTCCAGTCGCTGGTCTCCATCGCCGTCAACGGAATTCAACCCCGCCGTTGCCGCCGTAGCGAGTCTCCGCCGAACTAGGGTATGGACTCGATCTTTGTGCTATCCCCAATCTGATTCCTAGCACATTGTGATCTTATTATTTCTAGCCACGATTGAAACACTCCTATCCAGTCAATGCGTTCGTAGAATAGGATTGATTCGAAAACTTTAGGGTTAGGTTTCCGCCGAAACCATCTCGGACCCACCGAGTTGAAAAACTCGGTCCCACCGATTTGGCTCATGCCATTGCACAAGTGAGACTCGGTCTGACCAAGAATTACTAATCGGTGTGACCGATTTTGGAACTTTGTGAAACCCTAGCAGTCTCGGTGCCACCGAACTGTGACTCGGTCTGACCGAGTTCACTAGTTTAGGTTCCAAAACTGCTTCGGTATCACCGAGTTTAAAAATTGGTAGATCTGAAATGATTTCTATGGGAAACTAAAACTAAGATTTTGAATCATTCTTTTGCAAAAATCTCTGCATTTTGTGATGCTCATCCACTCTACCTCATCTATAAACTGTTCACAGGGTCGGCAGTCAGCTTGTTCATCATGTCAGATCAGAGTGATAGCCAAAACCTGTCAGAGCAGCAAGTGCACATGAGTGAGGGCACTAGTCCCTCCAGTTCCTCAGATGAAGGCAGCAGGAGCACTCCTAGTAACTTGCCAAAAGCTGCCACCAGAAAAAGGAAGAAAAGAACCTCAGAATCAGAGGATGAGGACTATGTGGCAGAAGAAGAAGCCACTTCCAAGAAAGTGGTTAAGAAGGAATATAGCACTGCTGCTGCCACCAAGCCAGGCATGAAGCAAAAGGTTCCTGCAAAGAGAATTCCAATGTCTAAGGCCAGAGCATCTACTCAAGCCTCTTTGGGATCTGAACCCAAAGAGGCTGCTGCAGAAGGGAAGAAGAGGAAGGAGAGGATCAAAAAGACCACTGCTAGAGTGCTTGGGAGATCCTCAATCATGAGAGATTATGAAGAGGAAGAGGAAGAAGAGGTTGTTGTACCAGCACCCAAGGCACAAAAGCTGATGGGTGATGCTATAAGATCAGGGGCTACTGCATCCAAGCCCAAGGAAGCACCCAAGGCTGCATCAAAGGCCAAGACAGCTCCAAAGAGGAACACAAGGAGCATACCAGCTGCTGAAAAGAACAAGGCCCTAGTGCCTGACACTGCAGAAGAAGAGGAAGGCCAAGTTCTCAGGAAGCTAAAGCCCAAGATCCCAAACCACAATGATGCGCATCCTGTGGTTGAGGACATGAAGATTAGAAGAGACTCAGGGCTGAGAAAGTGGAGAGCAGAAGATCCATATGCTACAAGAAGAAGAACTGTTGTTGACTATAGGTTCCACACTAAGGAACAGCAGGACTTCTATGAGACAGTCTTGTTGGATAAGAAGCCCATTGTTTGTGACATGAGATGGGTAGATTGGCAGTTCATCAAGGACAATGAAGAGCACTATCCTGGAGTGCAAGACAGCTTCAAGGCTTGTGGAGTAGCAGACTTTGTTGGGCAGAAGCTCACAAAGTGGAATGAAGAGCAGATCATGCAATTCTACTCCACAGCACACTTCTATCCAGATGGAAGGATTGTGTGGATGTCTGAAGGTACGAGGTACCAATCAACAGTTGCTGAGTGGGCACAGCTCATCAATGCCCCAGAGGAGCATGAGGATGACTTAGACATATATGCCAAGAAGAAGATGGACCATAAATCTATGTCCAACATGTACAAGGAAATTCCAAACAAGGCACTTGATACTTTCATTTTGGGTCTGTACATTATCTTCTGTCAGGGTTGCCAACTATCAATTGGATTTTGAGGCACACTCTGTTGCCCAAGTCAGGTGATCACAAGATGATCAGAGGCCATGCAATCAACTTGCTTCATATCTTTGATGTGCCACATAAATTCAAAGTCATGAGCCTCATGGTAGAGACCATCAAAAGAACTGCAGCAGATCAGAAGAGGAGCTGTGGTTATGCTCCTCAGATCCAGGAGCTAATTAACTCCAAGATGGGCACAGGCATATACCTATTGGACAAGGAACATTTGCCTATTCATCCAGATTTTGAAGATAATGAAGTTGTGATGAACGAGGATGATCCATCATCAGTTCATGCTCAAGCACAGAAGGAGAAGGCAAGGAAGGAGAAAGCTGCAAAGATGCCAACTCAAGGGGAGGTATCTGAGTATTTCCTGAAAAACAAGCAAGAGCACCTTAGTTACTTGATTGCTTCCACACTGAGGATTGAGAAAGGACTGGCCACCCTCACTCAGAATCAGAAGAGCTTAGAGAGGATCATAGAACAAAAGTTCTATGACATGGATGTCAAAGTAACAGAGATTCAGTCTGCAGTGGAGCAACTTCAAGATGACATGCAGGAGAGGAGAGGGAAGACTACAACGGATGCATTTGCCAGAGTGCCACGAGCTCAGAGGTCGACTGCAGTGCCAGTTCCTGACACCAGAGCCACCACCTCAGCTCCAGCCACAGCACCAGCCCAACCAGCTCCAGCATCTACTTCAGCTCGAGCTCCAACCATGTCTACAGAAGGCTTCGTCCTTGGAGTGATCCAGACTCCACCACCAGAAGATCAAGCCTGAGAGTCGATCTAGCACTATGCATTTTCTAGGAACTTTTTGGTAACTTGTTGCCAAAGGGGGAGAAAAATGTATAGATCATAGGCTTCGAGAGAGAGAGAGAGTTGCCTTTATTTGGTGGGTTTTTTCAAACTTTGTTTGCTTTTAGTTGAGATACTTTGATATGCTTGTGAGACATTGATGATCATGTGTTTGATCATAAGCTACACTTATGCATGCTTGATATATCTTATCTATCTTATGTGATCATTCACTTTCTTTGGTGATGAGTGCATGTATTTCATTCTTATCTTTTTTAGCGTTCCACCAAGATGTATGTGACATGGAAGAGTAACCCATGACTCTAACTCTTTGTGCATTTGCAGTCCAAAGCAAATTTTAAATATGCACAAATTTAGGGGGAGCTCTTACTTATCACATACTTCTCAAAGCAACAATATATTTCATTCTTATTATTATTTGTCGAAGCTTTGATCTATATGTTGTCATCAATTACCAAAAAGGGGGATATTGAAAGTGCAACTATCCCTAGGTGGTTTTGGTAATTCATAACAACATATAGCTCATTGAGCTAATGCTATTCCAAGATGATCATTTCAGGAAAGCTCAATGATTGGCATGGCATGGATGGTGAAAGTGGAACCCTCAAAATGCTAAGGACAAAGGATTGGCTCTAGCTCATATGCTCAAGACTCTTCATTTTACATTTTAGTGGTCCAAGATCACATTGAGTCCATAGGAAAAGCCAATACTATCAAGGAGGGATGAGGTGTTGCTTAATGAGCCTCTTGCTTCATGTGCTTAATGATATGCTCCAAAATCCTCACCTACTTTCCCATATCCACATTTGACCTAAACCCAAAGCCAAACTCGGCCCTACCGATTCTTTCAACCCGGCGCCGCCGAGTTTCACTTGTCATAGCCATTGCCAAACCCTAAGCAAATCGGTTCTACCGACAGGGATCTCGGTCTCACCGAGATGGGATTGCAATTTCTCTGTTTCCCTTTCGTAACTTTTTGGTCTCACCGAAAGAGCGGATCGGTCCCACCGAGATTGCAATGTAAACTCACTGTTTCCTTTTCGTAACATTTCGGTCTCACCGAGAAGAGCGAATCGGTCCCACCGAGTTTTCCTGACCAACCCTCTGGTTAGCTTATTACCAAATCGGTCTCACCGAGTTTGTGTAATCGGTCTCACCGAGATTATGTTATGCCCTAACCCTAACCATATAGGTCCTACCGAGTTGCATGTCAGTCCCACCGAAAATCTCTAACGGTCACTAGGTTTACTATTTCAGTCCGACCGAGTTTGTTGATTCGGTCCCACCGAGATTGGTAAATTGTGTGTAACGGTTGGATTTTGTGTGGAGGCTATATATACCCCTCCACCTCCTCTTCACTCGAAGAGAGAGCCATCAGAACACATCTACACTTCCAACTCATATGTTCTGAGAGAGAACCACCTACTCATGTGTTGAAGCCAAGATATTCCATTCCTACCACATGAATCTTGATCTCTAGCCTTCCCCAAGTTGCTTCCCACTCAAATCTTCTTTCCACCAAATCCAAATCCTATGAGAGAGAGTTGAGTGTTGGGGAGACTATCATTTGAAGCACAAGAGCAAGGAGTTCATCATCAACACACCATTTGTTACTTCTTGGAGAGTGGTGTCTCCTAGATTGGCTATGTGTCACTTGGGAGCCTCCGACAAGATTGTAGAGTTGAACCAAGGAGTTTGTAAGGGCAAGGAGATCGCCTACTTCGTGAAGATCTACCGCTAGTGAGGCAAGTCCTTTGTGGGCGATGGCCATGGTGGGATAGACAAGGTTGCTTCTTCGTGGACCCTTCGTGGGTGGAGCCCTCCGTGGACTCGCGCAACCGTTACCCTTCGTGGGTTGAAGTCTCCATCAACGTGGATGTAGGATAGCACCACCTATCCGAACCATGGGAAAAACATCCGTGTCTCCAATTGCGTTTGAATTCTCCAAACCCTTCCCTTTACATTCTTGCAAGTTGCATGCTTTACTTTCCGCTGCCAATATACTCTTTGCATGCTTGCTTGAATTGTGAGATGATTGCTTGACTTGTCCTAAAATAGCTAAAATCTGACAAGAACTAAAATTGGGAAAAGGTTAAGTTTTTATTTGGTCAAGTAGTCTAATCCTACAACAAGGAATTGAACTGTTGAGTTGGATACAATTACTTACCTTAACTAGTTGAACAGGCTCAGCGCTGCTCCTACTTCTCTTGCAAGGCTCCTTCCTAACATCTTGTACTTGGAAATCCTCAATCTTATCTTCATTGCACCCCCTCTGCAAGGTGACATAAACTAGTTACTCGTCTCCTTAGAAGATAAATATGCATACTTTCCAGTCTGTGAACAACACAAAAGGATGAGATTATAACAAAACGACACCACATAATGAAACATGCCACATCTCTTGCACTTGCACACAATGAAATGAGTATTTACTATGTGTGCACTATGTAACAACTAGGCATACCTTCAAACTAGATCTCCAGGTACTCTTGGAGAGCCTACTTTAGTGTAGAGCAATACCTTTATGTCACCTATGAGTTAGACAAGCCCCCACTACAGCTGCCCTTAGTGTTTAAATCGTTGGAGTGTTAGGTCAAGAACAACAAGTAATCAAAGCAAATAGTTCTGGTATGGCTGGCTGATGCAAACAAGCAATTGAACAGATGTATCAAGAAAAGAAGCAAAGAAGGAGGCTTAAAGACCATCACTTGACTGACCAGATTTAAGGGGCATTTAAACATAACGTGCAACATATGAACTAACATAAACATTGCATATTCTAGATTCTACAACGGAATGCACATGTATTAGGTTATGCCATGTATGATGATGCCTAAATGTACACTATAGCAGGCAGGAGTGATTCATTATTGCACGCACAATTGAATTGCAGGTTAAGGGCCAATTCTATTCTGCCTTTTCAGAGCTTATTGTGAAAATAAGCCATAAAACATGTAAATAAGTCATTTTTGAGTTATGGGCTTGGCCTTAACTTATTTCGCTTTGGAGGGGGTTGTTTCAGGTAGAAGCTCACTAAAAAATGAAGGGAAGGGGAATAGTGAAATGACTCTGTTGTCTGCCTATATTACACTCAAAATGCAATTGCCCTGCCCGCTTGCATCTCCTCTCCCCTTTCCCTCTACCTCGATCCCCTGCCTGCAGCAATAGGGTTCCTCCAGCGAGCCGTTGCCACTGGTCCCATTTGGCCTAGTCCTTAACGATGGTCTGTCCAGCTAGGATACATGACCAGCGGGTAGGGCTAAATATCCCCAGCTGCTCCTTCCTCTGGCGCCGCCCCTCATTCTCATGGTCTCCAGCAGCTGCTCCACTGTGGTCCGTCCAACACACTACTTCGGCGGGCGCCGCACAACTACGGCTGATGCCACACTGCGGCAGAAGGAACCTTATTCCCCCTCCCCTCCTCCCAGGCTGTGGCCTTGAGGTGCTGTTGAAGGATGAGCTCATCCAACAAGGTGAGGATCTCCTCTGATTTTTTGCCAAATTTTCATTCGGATCCACTATACGATGAATTGCTATGAGCTGCTTCTGTTGCTGCTATATGATGCATTGCTATGAGCTACTTCTGCTACTGCTAAATGATGAATTGCTATGAGCTGATGCTGCTATATGATGAATTGTGATGAGCTGCTGCTGATGTTGTATGATGAGTTGCTATAAACTGCTCCTGCTACTGCTATATGATGAATTGCTATGAGTTGCTTCTGCTGCTGCTATATGATGAATTGTTATGAGCTGCTCCTGCTACTGCTATATGATGAATTGCTATGAGCTGCTGGTGGTATATGATGAATTGCACACTGCTGCTGTTGTATGATGAGTTGTTATGAGCTGCTGCTGCTGCTACTATATGATGCTTTCAGGTGGTGCTGCTATATGATAATAACCAGCCACTTGGACCATCGAATTTCAATAAATAATTGTTCTTCATTTAAATGTGGGTCATGAGTTATTCATTTAAATTAGGCAATGGGATCTCTATGGAAGACATTGACCAAAGTAGATTGTGCCAAGTAGATGGTATCTTTGTATTTGCATTTTGAATAAATAGTCATGGTCTGTTTTCCTATCATATTAATTACCGCAGTGGGTTCAATTTGTGATGTTTGCAAGTCAAATTAATTTTCATATGGGCAGAAAAATGACAAAATATAATGCAATCTAGACTTTTCACAGATCATACCAAAGATAAGCTGAAAAGGAAGGAAATGAAAAGAAATGGTTGGCTTATTACCTGGAGCTTATATTCACATGTGCTTATTTTCTCAGGATAACTCGTAATAACTGTCCCTAAGAAACTTAGCCAATAGAACTGACATACAAATAACATGTCACGATGATTGCAATGGAGGAGTGACCTACCATAGCACACTGTATAGGCTCACCGCTGCCTCTCCTTTTTTTGCGATGTTCCGTGAAATTGCCACATACATCTTGCACTTTTTCATTGTGTAACACTATCTGCAAGTTGACACGGCTAATTTCAGACATCTCTACATGATAATATATTGCATATCCCTTGCGCATATTTAAACCACCAATTAACGATTGTGTGCGTAGCATAAACTAGCCATGACTCTGTGTGCTGGACTAGCAGGCACTCTAAGGGAGCCTAATGTAGTACACTGGAATTCCTACATGCCACCTATGATTTTGTGTAATGTGCTACCTCTGTTCCTAAATATATGTCTTTGTAGAGATTCCAGTATGGACCACATACAGATGTATATAGATGCATTTTCGAGTGTAGATTCACTCATTTTGCTCCGTATGTAGCCTATAGTGGAATCCCTAGAAAGACTTATATTGAGGAACGGAGGTACGAGGTAGTATCATGTATGACCTCTACATATCCAATTCAGCAGCCAGTAGTAGAAATCATTATCTGCACAAAGGGATTACTGGTCGAAAATCCTAGCAAAGCACGCTGGCAGGCACACAACAATACAAGAGAGAGAGACGAACTTACAAGATCATAGCAATGCCTCAGTCCAAGATCTTGGTTGGCCAAGATGTTAGATCCAGAAGAAACATCGTCCTTGTTAGTACATCGGGCAGGTTGTCGGCGTTCTGGGAACGGGGGTCCCCGGACTTGCCTGCCTGCGGCCTGCGATGTGGCTCAAGTGGGGGCCCAGCGCGGCCCATCTGCATCAACACAAGACTCAAGACCCTCGCGAGGGGCCAAGCCTCGCGAGGCGGACGACACGGCGCATCCTCAGGCGAAGCCTCATCAGGCTAGCTCGCGAGGAGGCGGAGAGTTCAAGGCGGGGTACCTCGCGAGGTGCCCATGACGTAAGCCGTGACGACTCAGGGCACCAGGCGGGTGCCAGCGCGCGCAGCGTCCTTCTTTCCTCTTCGGTGCAAAGGGGGCAAGCGCAGCCACGGAGTACCGAGGCATCAGGCAAAGGTTGCCACTTCGGTGCAACGAGACCAAGGCCAGGAGGACTACGAGACGGAGGTCACCATGGAGACCAGCGCGGCGTCATCACCAGAGCCTTTGGCAGGCGAAGACTGCTTTTGTCAGGATAGATGTACTAGATGTTCCCCTTCAAATTAGCCCGCCATTGTTGGATCCCTTCCCGCTCAATATTTGGGGAAGAGGACCAGGGCCTCTATATATAGGACTAGCCACCCACATTGCAGGGGGTTCATCTGGTTCCCAAGCAGAGAGAGAGAGAGAAAGGTGACTGAACCTCCTAGCAGTTCATCGCCCAGCCAAGAACAGACCCTCGCGAGGCTGTTCTTCCTTGTATTGTTCATCATCACCAGCCCCAAGAGGCAATCCACCAACCACACACTGGAGTAGGGTATTACACCACAACTGTGGCCCGAACCAGTATAAATCTTGTGTCTCTTGCGCGTTTCTTTCAGTAGTTTAGATCCTTGTGAGACGGAGAGGTTGAAGGCGTAATCTCCGCGCGCACCCCAGTGTTCGAACCTTAAGGGTCTGCCGGAACCCGAAATCCGACACTTGGCGCGCCAGGTAGGGGTGCGCCGGAATTTGTCTTCCACCACTCCGCTCGCCTCCGACCGTCGCATCCATGTCTGACGCTCGTCGGGCCCGCGCAGAGCGCCGGGCCGCCATCGCTTCTCACGTCGCCCAGACGGCCCCCGTCGGTGGGCGTCCTCGTCGTTCCCCGTCGCCCGCCGTCAACGCCGCCACCGGCCCGGCAGGGGGCGAGCAGCAGGCATCGTCTCAGCACCCGTCCGTGCGGCAAGACGGCCGCACCGCTTCTCCATCGCTCGCGCCAGCCGGCTCTTCGTCCCGCGCGCTCCGCGCACCTTTGGAGGCTCGAGCTGCGCTCATCGCGGCAAACGAGCTCCTGCGCTACCGCCCTGTCGACGACGTCTACGAGGAGTGGCTCGACCGCGTCGCCGAGCTCGTCCGCACCGCAGGGGGCTCTCCTGCGCCATCCGCTCCACTGCGCCGCACTCCGCCCCGCACGGGCAACGAAGCTCCGGGGGCGTGCCAGCTGCCTCCTCCCCAAGAAGATGCCATGGCTCCAAGGCGCATGGCCCCTGGGCGGAACCCGCTCCGCCAGGTGCCAGCGCAGCAAGAACGGAGCTGCCAAGAAATCCCTCGCCCGCAAGGGGCTGCCCGGGCGCTCCCTGCTCCCGCTTCGGCACGCCAAGACCCCGCTCTGCTCCTAGCTGCAGCGTGCGGGGACCCTCAAGACCGAGCTCTCCACCAACCAAAGCCTTTCGTGGCCACCGCGGGCTGCCTCGCCTACACCACCGAGCTGCGCAGCGTCGCATGGCCCGGCAAGTTCAAGCCAGACCTGCCCCCTCGCTACGACGGCACAACTGATCTCGCAGAGTTCCTCCAGCTCTATGAGCTGGGCATCGAGGCTGCCGGCGGGGACGAGAATGTCATGGCGAACTGGTTCCCCATGGCGCTGAAGGAAGGAGCTCGCACCTGGCTCCTAAATCTGGCTCCAGGAACGATCTCTTCCTGGGACCAGATGCGCACCCGCTTCATCGCCAACTTCCAAGGTACTCGCGACCGGCCGCCCGCCGTGAGCGACATGCACCGCATCAAGCAACAACCTGGAGAGACCCTGCAAAAGTACATCCAGCGCTTCAATAGCGCGTGCCTCAAGATCCCCAGGGTGTCCGAGGAGGCCATCATCTCGGCCTTCTCCGATGGCGTGCGTGACGTCAAGATGAAGGAGGAGCTGGCGATGCATGAAGACCTCTGCACCTCCCTGGAGCTGTTCAACTTGGCGAACAGGTGCGCCAGGGCTGAGGAGGGACGCCTCTCCCTCCTCGAGCTGCCTGCCGCAGACCCAAAAGAGAAGAAGCCCAAGGCCAAGGACGTGAAGCACAAGGGGGCTGCCGTACTCGCAGCCGAACCAGACACCAAGCGCGGCAAGGATCTGCCTGACTCCTCTAGAGGCAGCCGGTACTGTGTGTACCACGACCTCCACACCCACAACACCAACGAATGTCAAGAGCTCCGCGCCGTGCGAGAAGGAAGGATCGGCCGTCGCCCTGACCGCGCTGACAGGGGCTATGGCCGAGGAGGAGGAAGGAACCCAGGGCGCTGGGAAGACCGCGGCCCGCACCAGGGGTGGCGCGATCAGCCTCGCGAGGACCGCTGGCGGGACCTGCCTCGCGAGGACGACTGGAGGGATCAGCCTCGTGAGGATCCCCCTCACGGCAATGCAGGCCTACCTCCTCTGCCGCCTCCACCAAGAAGGAACGAAGACCGCCATCAGGACGAGGGGGCTGGGGGCTTCCAGAAGCCTTGCGCAATCGCCTGCATCGTGGGCGGAGCTCAAGCCCCAGCCTCCCAACGTATCTTCAAGCAGTTTGCCTGCGAGGTGAATGCAGTTCTCCCCAAGCTTGAGGCAACGCGCCCCCTCAGGTGGTCGGCATGCGCCATCACGCTCAGTTCAGCAGATCAGCTCAAGTGCTCGGCCACAGCCGGAGTCCTCCCGATGCTTTGCTCCCCAGTCATCAGCAACGTGCTGGTCACCAAGACCCTCATCGACGGAGGGGCAGGGCTCAACGTCCTGTCCGTGGAGACCTTCAACAACCTCCAAGTGCCCTATGACCAGCTTCAGCCAACCAAGCCTTTCTCCGGAGTCACCGACGACTCCACAGTCCCGATCGGGCAGGTCCGCCTCCCTGTCACCTTCGGGGCCCGCAGCAACTACTGCACCGAGCTCATCAACTTCGACGTCGCCGATATCCGCCTGCCGTACAACGCCATCCTCGGGTACCCAGCGCTGGCCAAGTTCATGGCCGTGACTCACCACGGCTACAACGTCCTCAAGATGCCCGGAAGTGGCGGCGTCATCACGGTGCCCTGTGAAGAGAGAGACGCAGTGTGTTCCCTGGAGCGAGCCTTTCAGGCCGCGTCACTTGAAGACCCAGATCGCGGAAGCAGGAGGCTTCCTAAGACCACCCCCAACAAGAAGAAGATGTCGCCAGGCTCAGCCCCTCAGGAGGCAGGCCCCTCGGGGCCCGTGTCTGCCTGGGAAGACCCTCCTTCCATTGCATAGGAAAGCGCGTCCGGCGCCCTCCTCAGGCAGGGTTCGGGGGCTCTCACCTGGAGGGACACCGACCTGGCCAGGGTCACGAGGGAGGCGCTTGGGCACCATGTGGAGGCGTGCTTCGAAGCGCGTTTCCTTCGGGAAGGAGCCAGGCGAGGAAGACCAGGCCAGCAAGAGTTCGTCAACAAGGCCATTCAAGAGCTACAGGAGTCAAGGATCATGAGAGGTTGCCGTCGTCTATCAGCTGTGGCGCCACATCCAGGCGAGGATGGTGGGCTGCGTGTCTGCGTCGACGTACCAGGGCTTAATCAGTTCGCCACGACGGAGCGTCTCTGGCCCTCGCAAGTGGGGCGCTGCGGAGGTCCACCCCACAGCTACGTTCGCATGCCTTACGGCCTGCCGAGCATGGCTGCGGCGTGCCAGCGCCTCATGAGGGGCATCGTGGAGGCTCAGGAAGACAGGCGTTCCGCAGCGCTGGCGGAGATGAAGGCAGCACGCGAGGAGTCACCAGTGCCTCCGGAGCCTCCCGAGGCCTCGGGGCCTGGGGGCTCGTGAGGATCAGCTTCCGCAACCCACTGAGTCTACTGCACCAACGCCACTTCGCCAACGACGTTCCCAGGTGACATCTTCCAAGTCTCATTCCCAGCTGGGAGCGCCCTCCCAGGGTTGCATCACCCAGGCCGCGTGGGTCCGTCCCTGCGGCATGTATCTGCCTTTATCTTTCGGTCGTTAGTCTGCCATGTTGGGGGCGCCCCTCGGGCTGCATCATCCCCAAGCCGCTGGGGCTAGGCCCAGTGGCGTGTATCTCTATCGCGTTTATTTCCAACCATGCATCCGCCTATCACCCTTGATTGCTTGATGCCCGTTCGTGGCAACCCTTCTTCTCCATGTCGACTACTCGCGCGTTAAAGGGGGGTGCCTGAGCATCGCGGCTCAGGGCTCTTACTGGCTCTCTAGCCCTCACCCTCTGGCCTTGTCCACGGCATCGCGACCTGGCATACCAGCGACGGCTGAGACAAGCTCAGGGGCCGGGACCCGAGGACATAGAGTACCGGCATCTAACCAAATTTTGCAGGGACACACCTCAAGATACGGCCCAGTGCCAAGCGCAACCCGCCTGGAGGTAGGACCTCGTGAGTCCCGCGCTGGCTCACGGGTGCCCAGATACACCTCACCTACTCCAACCGGCGAGCTCTTGAGTGACTAACGATCGACTAATGGCCGCCATGGCAACACCATCTTCTTTCTGTGATGACTCTGCAGGATCCTTGGAGGGAACGGCGCTAGCCAAGGCCCTCACGAGGTTCCCTTCGCCCTCGCCCGCGCGAACCGCTTGCACGTTAAAGGGGGGGTGCCTGAGCATCGTGACTCAGGGCTCTTACTGGCTCTCCAGCCCTCACCCTCTGGCCTTGTCCACGGCATCGCGACCTGGCATACCAGCGACGGCTGAGACAAGCTCGAGGGTCAGGACCCGAGGACCTAGAGCAGAAGGGGAGCACAGGCGAGGGAGAAGGGGCTCGCGAGGACCTTGCCGAGCGATTCCGCCCTGCCTATGCGCGGACCTGATGGCGCATCAGGAACGATCCCTGACTCTCAAGATAAGTCACCATCCAAAACACTGGCTACCGTGGCACTACCCCCGCACTTAAAGCAATTCCATACTAGCGACGTTGCTTCCCTTTCTCACTAAGTGGCGGCTGCTTGGGCGCCAAAGGGGACCTCCTGAGCATCGCGACTCAGGGGCTCTTACCGGACCCCGGGTCGCTCACCTCCTGGCCTTGACCACGGCATCGCGACCTGGCATACCAGCGACGGCTGACGCCGCCTTGGGACTGGGTCCTGTCGACGCAGAGCACCAAGCCCTCGCGAGGTTCGAAAGGGAAGACTGGGCTATAACGGAATTAGCGACTCGCACGGATCCATGGCAAAAGGACATATATTAACAAACGGGACTACAGACACCTTACAAGCCCCCACGGGGCGCATTTTCGATTCCTCGCAGGGAACGAATCCTAAGGAATGCTAACTACACGAGCCCCTGCAGAAGATGCCATCATCAACAGTGGGCCATCAGGCACCGGCGCCAACTCCATCCAGATCAGGGTCGGCGACGGCCTGACGAGTCCGCCCTGCTCCGGGAGCGGCGCCGACTCGGGGGCTCGTAGCTGTCGTCGCTCGTCTCCGGAGTCGCGAAGCCTTCGCTGGAGTCGCTGGACCCTCCGGCGCCTCCACCGCGGGGGCGGTCGACGGGCCTAGCCCTCACCAGGGCTAGGTCCTGGCCACCTCTCCTGCGGCAGCACTCCAGCCGGCGCCCGTGCGCGTCGAAGGCCTTGAAGAACATCACCGCCGCGCCGTCGTACTCCAGGTGGACCGCGAAGACGCCCCTTTCCCTGCAGACCCGGGCGATCTCTCTCTAGCCGCGGGACATGAAGACCTCGCCCGGGGCTGCGACCATGACCTCTGCCTCGGTCGTGAGGGCGCTGCAGTCGGCGTGCTGCAGCCAGAGCTCCAGGGGCATTCCTGGAGGAACGACGAAGGCGAAGAAGGGAGGCAGGCGAATCCAGGACTGAAGAGGAATGGTGATGCGGAGCACGCCCTCCTGGGAGGAGCCCTCGGCGTGGACTCTAGGAGGAACCACCCACGCCTTCGTGACCCGACGGCGCCGACGACGGCGCTGACCGCGGGGATCAGCATCGACACCTCCGGGGCCCTCGACGTGGGCACACAAGGGGAGCGGGAACCCCGGCGGAGCCCGCTCGCCCCAGGGCCTCGCCACCGCCTGACGATCCTCCTCGTCCCGGCTACAAAGGGTGAGTCGCTTCTTCGGCGAGAGAGGGTCTGGCCCCTCTCGAGGAGCCTTTCCCTTCTCCGCTGCAGAGAACCGGTGAATTGGAGCCATCACACCAAGACGGAGCAAGAGCAGAGGCAAAGTAGAGAGCAAGAAGAGATGGACTGGAGGGGCACGCGCGGTGCCGTACTTATAGCCGGCGAAGGCCAACCGCCGGCCTCCACGATCGCAGGTAATCATAACATGTTCTGCATGCAGGGACTTGTCCAACTCGCGCGATCACCAAGGCGTCGTGGGGAAGCGGAGACGCCATGTCCAATCAACCGCCACACGGCGCCCAAGGCCGCAGGCTGTTAGGTCCCGCGGCGCTTCGCCCTTGCCCTTTCGCCTCTCGGCACGGCCAAGTCCAGGCGCGCCTTGGGCCCGGGGGCTACTGTCGGCGTTCCGGGAACGGGGGTCCCCAGACTTGCCTGCCTGCGGCCTGCGGCGTGGCTCAAGTGGGGGCCCAGCACGGCCCATCTGCATCAACACAAGACTCAAGACCCTCGCGAGGGGCCAAGCCTCGCGAGGCGGACGACACGGCGCATCCTCAGGCGAAGCCTCATCAGGCTGGCTCGCGAGGAGGCGGAGAGTTCAAGGCGGGGTACCTCGCGAGGTGCCCATGACGTAAGACGTGATGACTCAGGGCACCAGGCGGGTGCCAGCGCGCGCAGCGTCCTTCTTTCCTCTTCGGTGCAAAGGGGGCAAGCGCAGCCGCGGAGTACCGAGGCATCAGGCAAAGGTTGCCACTTCGGTGCAATGAGACCAAGGCCAGGAGGACTACGAGACGAAGGTCACCATGGAGCCCAGCGTGGCGTCATCACCAGAGCCTTTGGCAGGCGAAGACTGCTTTTGTCAGGATAGATGTACTAGATGTTCCCCTTCAAATTAGCCCGCCATTGTTGGATCCCTTCCCGCTCAATATTTGGGGAAGAGGACCAGGGCCTCTATATATAGGACTAGCCACCCACATTGCAGGGGGTTCATCTGGTTCCCAAGCGGAGAGAGAGAGAGAGAGAAAGGCGACTGAACCTCCTAGCAGTTCATCGCCCCAGCCAAGAACAGACCCTCGCGAGGCTGTTCTTCCTTGTATTGTTCATCATCACCAGCCCCAAGAGGCAATCCACCAACCACACACTAGAGTAGGGTATTACACCACAATGGTGGCCCGAACCAGTATAAATCTTGTGTCTCTTGCGCGTTTCTTTCAGTAGTTTAGATCCTTGTGAGACGGAGAGGTTGAAGGCGTAATCTCCGCGCGCACCCCAGTGTTCGAACCTTAAGGGTCTGCCGGAACCCGAAATCCGACACAGGTGATGCTGGACGGGTTTAAAGGTGAAGTACCTAGGCTGTGGCGAATGCCTGGCATCTTGCCAGACGATGGGAATCGGGTTAGACACATCAAGGGTGATGATGATGCGCTGGCTGTTGGGGTCCGGTAAGGAGATCTAGAACCGTCGAGTAGGGCGTTTGTGGAGCGGCTCCGGTAGGGTGGACTATGGTGTGGGCGAAGCGGATCTGTGGCCGTGGACGAGGGCGTCGGTGAAGCAGCTCCGGTGGTTGGGTTAAGGATGGTGTCGACGATGCGGATCTGCGGTCGTGGACGGGGCATCAGAAGCTGCTCCGGTAGGTTGGATGAGGGTGCGATGAAGCGAATCTGTGTCCGTGGACTTGTGAGTTGGCAAAGCGGCCCCGGTAGGGTTGAGAATGGTATAGGCAAAGCTACTCCGGTAGGGTTGACGATGGTGTCGATGAAGCGGCTCCGATAGGGTTGAGGAAGGTGTCTGCGAAGAGGATCAGAGGCCGTCGACGGGGGCATCGATGGGGCGGCTCCGGGGGGTGTTGACGAAGCGTCTCTAGTGGGGAGTACGAATGAGCCGCTGCAGATTGCTACCTCTGGATCATGCTCGTTCCAAAAATCACGTTCCCGAAGGTTTCATTCCGTTTGGACTCCGTTTGATATTCTTTTCCTGCGAATCTCCGAAATAGGCAAAAAAGTAGCAATTCTGGGTTGGGCCTCCGGTTAATAGGTTAGTCCCAAAATAATATAAAAGTGTATAATAAAGCCCAATAATGTCCAAAACAGGATATAATATAGCATGGAACAATCAAAAATTATAGATACGTTGGAGACGTATCAAGCATCCCCAAGCTTAATTCTTGCTCGTCCTCAAGTAGGTAAATGATATAAACAGAATTTTTGATGTGGAATGCTACTTGGCATAATTTCAATGTAATTCTCTTAATTGTGGTATGAATATTCAGATCCGAAAGATTCAAGACAAAAGTTCAATATTGACATAGAAATAATAATAATACTTCAAGCATACTAACTAAGCAATTATGTCTCTTCAAAATAACATGGCCAAAGAAAGTTATCCCTACAAAATCATATAGTCTGGCTATGCTCCATCTTCATGACACAAAGTATTCAAATCATGCACAACCCCGATGACAAGCCAAGCAATTGTTTCATACTTTTGGTGTTCTCAAACTTCTTCAATCTTCACGCAATACATGAGCGTGAGCCATGGACATAGCACTCTAGGTGGAATAGGATGGTGGTTGTGGAGAAGACAAAAAGGGAGAAGATAGTCTCACATCAACTAGGTGTATCAACGAGCTATGGAGATGCCCATCAATAGATATCAATGTGAGTGAGTAGGGATTGCCATGCAACGGATGCACTAGAGCTATAAATGTATGAAAGCTCAACAAAAGAAACTAAGTGGGTGTGCATCCAACTGCTTTCTCACGAAGACCTAGGGCATTTGAGGAAGCCCATCATTGGAATATACAAGCCAAGTTCTATAATGAAAAATTCCCACTAGTATATGAAAGTGGTAACATATGACACTCTCTATCATGAAGATCATGGTGCTACTTTGAAGCACAAGTGTGGAAAAAAAGGATAGTAGTATTGCCCCTTTTTATTTATTTACTTTTTTGGGCCTTCTTTGTTTTGGCCTTTCTCCCTTTTTTTATTGGGACAATACTCTATGAATGATGATCATCACACTTGTATTTGTTTACAACTCAAAGATTACAACTCGATACTAGAACAAAGTATGACTTTATATGAATGCCTCCGACGGTATACCGGGATAGCAATGATGCATGAGTGACTTATATGAAAGAATTATGAACGGTGGCTTTGCCACAACTAAAATGTCAACTACATGATCATGCGAAGCAATATGACAATGATGGAGAGTGTCATAGTAAACGAAATGGTGGAAAGTTGCATGGCTGTCGGCGTTCTGGGAACGGGGGTCCCCAGACTTGCCTGCCTGCGGCCTGCGGCGTGGCTCAAAGGGGGGCCCAGCACAGCCCATCTTCACCAACACAGACCCAAGACCCTCGCGGGGCGGACGACGCGGAGCTTCCTCAGGCACGGCCTCATCAGGCTGGCTCGCGAGGAGGCGGAGAGATCAAGGCGGGGTACCTCACGAGCTGCCCGTGACGCAAGCCATGACGACCAAGGGCGCCAGGCGGGTGCCAGCCCGCGTAGTGTCCTCCTTTCCCCTTTGGTGCAAAGGGGGCAAGCGCAGCCGCGGAGTACCGAGGCACCAGGCAAAGGTTGCCATTTCGGTGCAACAAGACCAAGACCAGGAGGACTGCAAGACGGAGGTCATCATGGAGCCCAAGACGGCGTCACCACCAGAGCTTTGTGCAGGCGAAGACTACTTTTGTCAGGATAGCTGGTACTAGCTGTCCCCTTTCAAATTAGCCCGCCATTGTTGGCTCCCTTCCCGCTCGATATTTGGGAAGAGGACCAGGGCCTCTATAAATAGGACCAGCCACCCGCAAGATGGGAGAGGCAGCTAGGTTGAGAGCTAGGGGATCGAAATCCAAGAGAGAGAGAGAAGGGTGACTGAACTCCTCCCAGCAGTTCATCGCCCCAGCCAAGAACAGACCCTCATGAGGCTGTTCTTCCTTGTATTGTTCATCATCATCAGCCCAAGAGGCAATCCACCACACCCCACACTAGAGTAGGGTATTACACCACAACGATGGCCCGAACCAGTATAAACCATGTGTCTCTTGTGTTGTTCTTTCCATAGCTTAGATCTTAGCAAGGCGGAGGGGTGCAGGTAGGTAGGAGGCAAAATCTCCGCGCACACCCCAGTGTTCGAACCTCAAGGGTCTGCCGGAACCCGAAATCCGACATTTGGCGCGCAAGGTAGGGGTGCGCCGGAATTCGTCTTCCACCACCCCGTTCTCCTCCGACCATTGCGCCCATGTCTGACGCTCGTCGAGCCCGCGCCGAGCGCCGGGCCGCTCTCGCTTCCCGCGTCGCCCAGACGGCCCCTGTCGGTGGGCGTCCTCGCCGTTCCCCGTCACCTGCCATCAACGCCGCCACCGGCCCGGCGGGGGACGAGTAGCAAGCATCGTCTCAGCATCCGTCCATGCGGCAAGACGGCCGCACCGGAACTCCCTCACTCACCCTGGCTGGTTCTTCGTCCCGCGTGCTCCGCGCACCCATGGAGGCTCGAGCTGCGCTCATCGCGGCAAACGAGCTCCTGCGCTACCGTCCCGTCAACGACGTCTATGAAGAATGGCTCGACCGCATCGCCGAGCTCGTCCGCGCCGCAGGGGCTCTCCTGCGCCGTCCGCTCCGCTGCACCGCACCCCGCCTCGCGCGGGCGACGAAGCTCCGGCGGCGCCCCGGCCAGCTCCTCCTCAGGAAGGCACCATGGCTCCAAGGCGCGTGGTCCCTGGGCGGAACCCGCTCCATCAGGTGCCAGCGCGGCAAGAGCAGAGCTGCCAAGAAGTCCCTCGCCCGCAAGAAGCTGCCCGGGCGCTCCCTGCTCCAGCACGTCGCGACCATGCTCCTGCTCTCGCACGTCAAGACCCCGCGCTGCTCCCAGCTGCAGCGCGTGGGGACATGCAAGACCAAGCTCTCCGTCACCCAAGGCCTCCCGTGGCCACAGCAGGCTGCCGCGCCTTCACCACCGAGCTACGCAGCATCGCGTGGCCCGGCAAGTTCAAGCCAGACCTACCTCCTCATTACGATGGCACGGCTGACCCTGCGGAGTTCCTCCAGCTTTATGAGCTGGGCATCGAAGCTGCCAACGGAGACGAGAAGGTCATGGCGAACTGGTTTCCCATGGCGCTCAAGGACGGGGCCCGCACCTGGCTCCTGAACCTGGCTCCAGGCACGATCTCCTCCTGGGACGAGATGCGCACCCGCTTCATCGCCAACTTCCAAGGTACTCGCGACCGGCCACCCGCCGTGAGCGACATGCGCCGCATCAAGCAACAACCCGGGGAGACCCTGCAGAAGTACATCCAGCGCTTCAACAACGCACGCCTCAAGATTCCCAAGGTGACTGAGGAGGCCATCATCTCAGCCTTCTCCGACGGCGTGCGCGATGTCAAGATGAAGGAGGAGCTGGCGATGCATGAAGACCTGTGCACTTCCTTGGAGCTGTTCAACTTGGAAAACAAGTGCGCCAGGGCTGAGGAAGGGTGTCTCTCCCTCCTCGAGCTGCCTGCCGCAGACCCAGAAGAGAAGAAGCCCAAGGCCAAGGATGTGAAGCGCAAGGGGGCTGCCGTGCTCGCGGAAGAACCAGACACCAAGCGGGGCAGAGATCAGCCCGAACCTTCCAAGGGCAGCCGGTATTGTGTGTACCACGACCTCCACACCCACAACACCAACGAATGTCAAGAACTCCGAGCCGTGCGAGAAGGAAGGATCGTCCGTCGCCCCGACCATGGTGACGGGGGCTACGGTCGAGGAGGAGGAAGGAACGCAAGACGCTGGGAAGACCGTGGCCCGCGCCAAGGGTGGCGCGATCAACCTCGCGAGGATCACTGGCAAGACCTGCCTCGCGAGGGAGACTGGAGGGATCAGCCTCGCGAGGATCGCCCGCAAGGCAACGCAGGCCTCCCTCCGCTACCGCCGCAGCCAAGGAGAAACGAGGACCGCCACCAGGACGAGGGGGCTAGGGGCTTCCAGGAACCGCGCGCGATCGCCTGCATCCTGGGCAGGGCTCAAGCCCCAGCCTCTCAACGCATCGTCAAGCAGTTCGCCCGCGAAGTGAATGCAGTCCTCCCCAGGCTCGAAGCCACGCGCCCTCTCAGGTGGTCGGCGTGCGCCATCACGTTTAGCTCAGAAGATCAGCTCAAGTGTGCGGCTACAGCCGGAGTCCTCCCGATGCTTTGTTCCCCAATCATCAGCAACGTGGTGGTCACCAAGACCCTCATCGATGGCGGGGCAGGGCTCAACGTCCTGTCCGTGGAAACATTCAACAATCTCCAAGTGCCCTACAGCCAACTTCATCCAACCAAGCCTTTCTATGGAATCACCGATGGCTCCACGGTCCCGATTGGGCAGGTCCGCCTCCCTGTCACCTTTGGGGCACGCGACAACTACCGCACCGAGCTCATCGACTTCGACGTCGCTCACATTCGCCTACCGTACAACGCCATCCTTGGGTACAGCGCTGGCCAAGTTCATGGTCGTAACTCACCACGGCTACAACGTCCTCAAGATGCCAAGAAGTGGCGGAGTCATCACGGTGCCCTGTGAAGAGAAGGACGCGGTGTGTTCCCTGGAACGAGCCTTTCAGGCCGCGTCACTGGAAGACCCGGATCGCGGAAGCAGGGGGCTTCCCGAGACCGCCCCCAAGAAGAAGAAGACATCGTCCGGCCCGGCCCCTTAGGAGGCAGGCCCCTCTAGGCCCGTGCCTGCCCAGGGGGAACCTCCTTCCATCACATAGGAAAGCACGCCCGGCGCCCTCCTCAGGCAGGGCTCGGGGGCTCTCCCCTGGAGGGCCACCGACCTAGCTAGGGTCACAAGGGAGGCGCTTGGGAACCACATGGAGGCGTGTTTCGAAGCACGTTTCCCTCAAGAAGGAGCAAGGCAAGGAAAGCCAGACCCTCAGGAGTTCATCAGCAAGGCCATTCAGGAGCTACAGGAGTTAAGAGTCGTGAAAGGCGGCCGCCGCCTACCAGCAGTGGCTCCCCATCCAGGCGAGGATGGTGGGCTGCACGTCTGCATCGACATACCAGGGCTCAACCGAGTCGCCTCCCTGGAGCGCCTCTGGCCCTCGCGAGTGGGGCGCTGCGGAGGTCCACCCCACAGTTACGTTCGCATGCCTTACGGCTTGCCGAACGCGGCTGCCACGTACCAGCGCCTCATGAGGGGCACCATGGAGGCACAAGAGGCCAGGCGTTCCACAGCCCTGGTGGAGATGGAGATGGTCCGGAGGAGCCGCCAGCGCCTCCGGAGCCTCCCAAGGCCCCTGGGCCTGGGGGCTCGTGAGGATCGGCTTCCGTAGCCCACCAAGTCTGCTACACCAACAGTCCTTCATCCTCAACATCATCAGGTGACATCTTTCAAGTTTCATTTCCAGCTGGGAGCCCCCCCCCCCGGGGCTGCATTATTCCCAGGCCGCATGGGTCTGTCCCTGCGGCATGTATCCCTGTCATTTCGTGTTATTAGCTTACCTTGTTGGGGGCGCCCCTCAGGCTGCATCATCCCCAAGTCGCTCGGGCCAGGCCCAGCGGCATGTATCCCATTTGCGTTTATTTTCGGTTATGCGTTAGAACCACCATGCTTGATTATTTGATGCCGATCCACGGCACCTCTTCTTCTCCATGCCGACCACTTGCACGTTAAAGGGGGGTACCTGAGCATCGCGACTCAGGGCTCTTACTGGCTCTCCAGCCCTCACCCTCTGGCCTTGTCCACGGCATCGCTACCTGGCATACCAGCGACGGCTGAGACCAGCTCGAGGGCCAGGACCCGAGGACGTAGAGTGCCGACATCTAACCAAATTTGCAGGGACACATCACAAGATAAGGCCCAGTGCAAGGCGCAACCCACCTAGAGGTAGGGCCCCGTGAGTCCCGCGCTGGCTCACGGGTGCCCAGATACACCTCGCCAGTCCCTACCGTGCCAGCCGCGTGTCAGGGCGGGGCTGTACACGCCCCGGGGGCTCCTTCCGGAGGGGGCCCCCTCCCATGTACCAGTGGAAGCACCATGCTCCACGCTGGCTGATGACACTGCCGAGGAGCGGCTATGCCCGTACACATACGGAAGCGCTATGCTCCGCGCTGGTGATAAACAACTGAGGGTGGCCCCCGAGCCGCATCAACCTCAGGGAGCCCAGAGCTCAGTGTCTAGCCTCATCGTAACGCCTCCCCTCGGGAGTGCCGCGCGAGGGGGCTCGGCACGGGGGCTGCGCCTGGGTCACGCCCAGACGCACACCGCCCAGCCAGGCCCCCCCGGGCCTGGTTCGTCGCGCGCCTCTCCCCGAGCGGAGCCAAGGTACGAAGGCCATTTGAGCATCAAGGGGGACTCCTGAGCATCGTGACTCGGGAGCCTAACTGGTCACGTAGCCCCTCACTCCTTGGTCCCGTCCTGGTTTCCGGTCGGGACTAATGCTGGGTGAGGTATGCGCGGGGCCGGGCTCTGCAGACGTAGAATGGTAGATCCACCCACATCATACATCCCTACTTGCTGTTCGTGCGCCAAGGGGGGCTCCTGAGCATCGCGACTCAGGAGCCTAACTTGTCACGTAGCCCCTCACTCCTTCGTCCCGTCCTGCTTTCCGGTCGGGACTAAGGCTGGGTGAGGAATGCGCGGGGCCGGGCTCTACCGGCGTAGAACATAAGCAAGTAGGAAGGAAAAGCGCAAATTTCAAGGAATTCAAAAGCAAATATTACAGTCCACACTGTTATCCCAATCCCAAACGCAAGTTTAAACGCCTCCCCGAGGCATGATACATGTGCGGGAATTAAAGGCAGGACAGGAGCCACGACGGAGTCACTTGTCGACGGTGGAGCAGCACGGAGTGGGTTCGCCTCACGGAGCAGCGGGGTCGGCAGCGCCTTGCTTCGGCTTGGTGCTGAAGGCCCGGAACTTCCCCAGCAGAGCCTCCGCGCGACCCTTCACGGCCTCGGCAGCGGCAGCGGCACGCTCGCCGCTTACTGGCTCCAGCAAGCTGTCGAGGTCGACGCTGGGATCGCAAAGGTAGATGTGGGTGAGGACCCGCGTCAGCACTGCAAAAGACAGGACACGCGCCTCGGCCTCGGCCGTGGGGCCAAGGCCAAGGGCGACATCTTCAAGAGCACGAACCAGGAAGGGAAGCAGCTTGGCGGGGCCGTCCTCGGCGCCAGCCGGTGGGCTCTCTAGGCCGCTGTCGTAAAGCGTCCTCAGCGAGGAGCGAGCCTTCGCCTCCACCTCCGTGAAGGCCATGCGGTCCTCGGCAAGAACCAGGGCCTTGTCATCCAGCTCGGCCTTCCTCGCCCCCAACTCCTGCTCCAGCGCGCCTAGGCGGTCGCAGCGCTTCCTGAGCTTGACCTCCCTCTCCTTGACGGCCGCCTCGCGAGCCTTCACACCTTCTTCCTGCTCTTAGCGAAGGCGGACCTCTTTCGTGAGCTAGTCCCGCAGGCCTTGCAGCTCGTCCTCCAGCGCCTTGCAATGACCACGGACGTCGACCACCTCCCCCAGGGCTGCGTTACGAGCAGCCTTCGCCTCAAGGACGGCCTACTTCTCCTCATCGCAAGCCGTCGAGGCCTGGACCAGCGCCGCCCGAATTGAAGCATCGGAGCGAACCCATCCTGAAGCCAGCTCCAAGCGCCCGGCCACCAAGCGAGGGTCGGCGCCAAGAAGGTCCTGTCGCAGTCGGTCCAGCTCAACAACAGCACGATCCAGAACGGCAGAAGGAGACGGAGAGACAGCAGCTGGTGGAGTAGGAGGAGAAGGCGGCAGCACGGCCGCAGCATCCTGAGGCGGAGTCTGCCGCGCCTCAACGGCTGTAGTGGCGGCGGCAGGCAAGGACATCTCGGGAGTCACTTGGGCCGTGGGGGCTGAGCTCGCCCCAGCCGGCTTAGCCAGGCCTCGCGAGGACGACCGGGCAGGAGAAGCCTATGCGTCGCGGTCACCCTCCTTCGCGGGCAGAGGCGCTGCCACAGATGGAACCTCAGGAGCTCCCTTTGACTTCTTTGCTGCGGGCGCCAGCCTATCCAAGAGATGCGGGCGTCAAGCCTCAGAAGTAGAGCAAGAGATAAAGACAAGGATCAAATGCTTACGGGTCGTCGCCAGTGAGCTCAAGCGGCCTCCGGCCATATTTGAAGCCTGAAAGCCGGCTGGAAGGGTCAACCTCGAGAAGCTTGGAAGCGGAAGGTGCGTCTGCGGTCCGCCTCGGGGCCGGGGCAGACCCGCGGGATATCAGCCCGGTCCTGTCCTTCTTCGGGATCGGGGGCAAGCTCCCGCCGTCCTACTCATCGTCATCCTCGTCATCATCGCTCGGAGATAGGCGGAGAACGCGGGACCTGCGCCGGGGGAGGGGAGCCCTCGACTCCCCGTCAGTCGCCTCGGAGTCAGGCCCTTTTTCCCGGTCCCCTCCTTCCTCCTCTTCGCTGGAGTTGTTGGAGGGCACGTCCACCGGTTCCACGGGAGCTTCCATGGGCACGGGCCCATCCCTGTTGAAGACGGGCATGGACTCCACTACCTGCTCCCAGTCGTCGCGGAGGAACAAGGGCATAGGAGCGCCCTCCAACCTTGCCACATCGCCCCCGACCAGAGATTGGAGGACCGCAGCCAGATCTCCGTCGGCCAAGGCCGCGGGGCTCGGATGGGGCCTCCACATCAGAAGTGAGTACTGCCGAAGCGGAGCCAGCTGGTGCTCCAGGAATTCTCTCAGCAGCGACGCGCCGGTCAGCTTCGCCACCGCCATGTTGGCCGGCCTCAGATCCGCGTCCATCTTCTCCAACACCATCTTCGCGCGGGGGTCCACGAGCTCCGCTCGACCCCAATCACTGGAGCTCGTGGGCTGCTCCGTGGGCAAGATCAGCCGAGGGTGGATGCGCCCAGCATCCACCAAGACCCACTTGCTCCTGAAGCCCTCAATCCTTTTCCCGGGGTTCGAGATGGCAATGGCGCCACCGTACGCGATGAAGCTCGCGCACGCGGAAGCAGGACCATGAGAGGTCCGGAGGTAGAAGTAGTGGCACAGCAAGGCCACTGAGGGCTGCACCCCAACGTGAGCCTCGCAATAATAGGCGAAGATTGCCAGGAGAAGGACGGAGTTGGGATGGAGATGCAGAGCCTGTAGCTTATAATGGCGGAGGACAGAGAAGAAGAACTCGGAAAAGGGAGGCACCAGGCCAGCGGCAATGGCACTTACGAAGAACGGATAGAAGGTGCTCCCTTGACCCTCAGGGGTGGCGGAGCCGGCCTTGAACACCTTCGCCCCGTTGATGCCCTGCGCCGTCGCCATCCGGCGCAACCGGGCAAGGCTCGCCTCCGACACGTTCGGCGAGTCCACGGCAGACGAGTACCAAGCTACGGCCGGGGGCTGATGAGGCGCCATGGCTTCCTGGGTCACACGGTCGGAGCAGATCTGGAAATTTCGGAGGAAGGAAGGAGAGGCGCAAGAAAGGGGATCTGAGCAGCAACCGGGGAAAGCAAGAAGCAAGGCCTAGGCGGATGCCACTCCTTTATCAACTCGCGCGGTTGCTAAGGCGCCCACGTCCAATCAACCGCCACGCGGCGCCCAAGGCCGCAGGCTATTAGGGCCCGCGGTGCTTCGCTCTTGCCCTTCCGCCTCCCTGCACGGCCAAGTTCGGGCGCGCCTTGGGCCCGGGGGCTACTGTCGGCATTCTGGGAACGGGGGTCCCCAGACTTGCCTGCCTGCGGCCTGCGGCGTGGCTCAAAGGGGGGCCCAGCACGGCCCATCTTCACCAACACAGACCCAAGACCCTGGCGAGGGGCCAAGCCTCGCGGGGCGGACGACGCGGAGCTTCCTCAGGCACGGCCTCATCAGGTTGGCTCACGAGGAGGCGGAGAGATCAAGGTGGGGTACCTCACGAGGTGCCCGTGACGCAAGCCATGACGACCAAGGGCGCCAGGAGGGTGCCAGCCCGCGCAGTGTCCTCCTTTCCCCTTTGGTGCAAAGGGGGCAAGCGCAGCCGCAGAGTACCGAGGCATCAGGCAAAGGTTTCCATTTCGGTGCAACAAGACCAAGACCAGGAGGACTGCAAGACGGAGGTCATCATGGAGCCCAAGACGGTGTCACCACCAGAGCTTTGTGCAGGCGAAGACTACTTTTGTCAGGATAGCTGGTACTAGCTGTCCCCTTCCAAATTAGCCCGCCATTGTTGGCTCCCTTCCCGCTCGATATTTGGGAAGAGGACCAGGGCCTCTATAAATAGGACCGGCCACCCGCAAGATGGGAGAGGCAGCTAGGTTGAGAGCTGGGGGATCGAAATCCAAGAGAGAGAGAGAGAGAAGGGTGACTATACTCCTCCCAGCAGTTCATCGCCCCAGCCAAGAACAGACCCTCGCGAGGCTGTTCTTCCTTGTATTGTTCATCATCAGCCCAAGAGGCAATCCACCACACCACACACTGGAGTAGGGTATTACACCACAACGGTGTCCCGAACCAGTATAAACCCTGTGTCTCTTGTGTTGATTTTTCCATAGCTTAGATCTTAGCAAGGCGGAGGGGTGCACGTAGGTAGGAGGCGAAATCTCCACGCGCACCCTAGTGTTCGAACCTCAAGGGTCTGTCGGAACCCGATATCCGACAATGGCAATATATCTCGGAATGGCTATGGAAATGCCATGATAGGTAGGTATGGTGGCTGTTTTGAGGAAGGTGTATGGTGGGTGTATGATACCGGCGAGGTGCGCGGTATTAGAGAGGCTAGCAATGATGGAAGGGTGAGAGTGTGTATAATCAATGGACTCAACATTAGTCATAAAGAACTCACATACTTATTGCAAAAATCTAGTAGTTATCGAAGCAAAGTACTACGCGCATGCTCCTAGGGGATAGATTGGTAGGAAAAGACCATCGCTCGTCCCCGACCGCCACTCGTAAGGAGGACAATCAATAAATACATCATGCTCCGACTTCTTAACATAACGGTTCACCATATGTGCATGCTACGGGAATCACAAACTTCAACACAAGCATTTCTCAAATTCACAACTACTCAACTAGCATGACTCTAATATCACCATCTCCATATCTCAAAACAATTATCAAGTTTCAAACTTCTCATAGTATTCAACACACTCATAAGATTTTTTTTATTAATCTTGAATGCCTAAAATAATTAAAGAAAATTGCCATGTTGTTTTGTAGGACTCTTGAAATAATCTAAGTGAAGCATGAGAGAACAAAAGTTTCTATAAGACAAATCCACCATCGTGCTCTAAAAGACATAAGTGAAGCACTAGAGCAAAAACTATATAACTCAAAAGATATAAGTGAAGCACATAGAGTATTCTAACAATTTCCGAATCATGTGTGTCTCTCTCAAAAAGGTGTGTGCAGCAAGGATGATTGTGGAAAACTAACAAATAAAGACTCAAATAATAGAAGACGCTCCAAGCAAAACACATATCATGTGGTAAATAAAAATATAGCTCCAAGTAAAGTTACCGATAGAGGTAGACGAAAGAGGGGATGCCTTCCGGGGCATCCCCAAGCTTTCGCTTTTAGGTGTCCTTATATTATCTTGGGGGTGCCATGGGCATCCCCAAGCTTAGGCTATTGCCACTCCTTGTTCCATAATCCATCAAATCTTTACCCAAAACTTGAAAACTTCACAACATAAAACTTAAAGTAGAAAATCTCGTGAGCTCCGTTAGCGAAAGAAAACAAAACACCACTTCAAGGTACTGTAATGAACTCATTCTTTATTTATATTGGTGTTAAACCTACTGTATTCCAACTTCTCTATGGTTTATAAACTATTTTACTAGCCATAGATTCATCAAAATAAGCAAACAACACATGGAAAACAGAATATGTCAAAAACAGAACAGTCTGTAGTAATCTGTAGCTAACGCAAGATCTGGAACCCCAAAAATTCTAAAATAAATTTTAGGACGTGAGGAATTTATCTATTAATCATATTCAAAAAGAATTAACTAAATAACACTTTCCAAACAAAAATGGCAGCAGTTATCGTGCGCGCTAAAGTTTCTGTTTTTTACAGCAAGATTAAAAAGACTTTCCCCAAGTCTTCCCAACGGTTCTACTTGGCACAAACACTAATTAAACACAAAAAACACAACCAAAACCGAGGCTAGATAAATTATTTATTAATAAACAGGAGCAAAAAGCAAGGAATAAAAATAAAATTGGGTTGCCTCCCAACAAGCGCTATCGTTTAACGCCCTTAGCTAGGCATAAAAGCGAAGATAGATCTAGGTATTGCCATAATAATAAGATAGATCATTAAAACTCATTTCATATTCCCTACATTCAGCAGAAAGTTTTCTTTGAGGCAAGAAAAAGTAATCAAAAGGGCTAAATTTAATAGGACAAAACTCCCCAAGATCAACTTTGGGAGGTATAGGTTCCTCCTTTGGCCCTTCGTATTGCACAACCAATTCATCATTATAAGCATTCTTTTGACAGAACTTTGTGATCCTATACTCGAGAGAATATCCTAGTTCATTATTTCGAATAGCCAAATCATTATTAAGTTCAGAAATTCTATCAACTAGAACATTGGTAGGAACCCTTTTTCTAAGATTTTCATTGAAAGCAACATAGTCTAGAGATTGAAAACGCATTATTTCTTCTTGATCAAAAAGGATAGCCTCTATGGGAGGACGACAAGTGTGAAGTGGGGGAGAGGAAAACGAGAGGCAAATGGCAAATAATGTAATGCGGGAGAAAAGGGTTTGGGATGGGTACTTGGTATGTTGACTTTTGCGTAGACTCCCTGGCAACGGCGCCAGAAATCCTTCTTGTTACCTCTTGAGCACTGCGTTGGTTTTCCCTTGAAGAGGAAAGGGTGATGTAGCAGAGCAGCGTAAGTATTTCCCTCAGTTTTTGAGAACCAATGTATCAATCCAGTAGGATACCACGCACGAGTCCCTCGCACCTACACAAACAAATAAACTCCTCGCAACCAACACGATAAAGGGGTTGTCAATCCCTTCACGGTCACCTACGAGGGTGAGATCTGATAGATATGATAAGATAATATTTTTGGTATTTTTATGATAAAGGGAAATAAAGATGCAAGTAAAATAAATGGCAAAGGAAATAACTAAGTATTGGAAGATTAATATGATGGAAAATAGACCCGGGGGCCATAAGTTTCACTAGAGGCTTCTCTCGAGAGCATAAGTATTATAGTGGGTGAAAAAATTATTGTTGAGCAATTGACAGAATTGAGCATAGTTATGAGAATATCTAGGTGTGATCATGTATATAGGCATCACGTCCGAGACAAGTAGACCGACTCCTGCCTGCATCTACTACTATTACTCCACACATCGACCGATATCCAGCATGCATCTAGAGTATTAAGTTCATAAGAACAGAGTAACGCATTAGGCAAGATGACATGATGTAGAGGGATAAACTCAAGCAATATGATACAAACCCCATATTTTTATCCGCGATGGCAACAATACAATACGTGCCTTGTTGCCCCTGCTGTCACTGGGAAAGGACACCGCAGGATTGAACCCAAAGCTAGGAACTTCTCCCATTGCAAGAAAGATCAATCTAGTAGGCCAAACCAAACTGATAATTCGAAGGGACTTGCAAAGATAACCAATCATACATAAAAGAATTCAGAGAAGATTCAAATATTGTTCATAGATAAACTTGATCATAAACCCACAATTCATCGGTCTCAACAAACACATCGCAAAAGAAGATTACATCGAATAGATCTCCACAAGAGAGGGGGAGAACTTTGTATTTGAGATCCAAAAAGAGAGAAGAAGCCATCTAGCTAATAACTATGGACCCATAGGTCTGAAGTAAACTACTCACACTTCATCGGAGAGGCTATGGTGTTGATGTAGAAGCCCTCCGTGATCGATACCCCCTCCGGCAGAGCTCCAAAAAGGGCCCCAAGATGGGATCTTGTGGATACAGAAAGTTACGGCAGTGGAAATAGGGTTTTGACTCCGTATCTGGTAGTTTGGGGGTACATAGGTATATACAGGAGGAAGGAGTACGTCGGTGGAGCAACATGGGCCCCATGAGGGTGGAGGGCGCGCCGGGGGGGAGGCGCGCCCCCCTACCTCGTTCCTTCCTGGTTGATTGCTTGATGTATGGTCCAAGTCCTCTTGATCATGTTCGTTCCAAAAATCACGTTCCCGAAGGTTTCATTCCGTTTGGACTCCGTTTGATATTCTTTTTCTGCGAAACTCTGAAATAGGCAAAAAACAGCAATTCTGGGTTGGGCCTCCGGTTAATAGGTTAGTCCCAAAAATAATATAAAAGTGTATAATAAAGCCCAATAATGTCCAAAACAGGATATAATATAGCATGGAACAATCAAAAATTATAGATACTTTGGAGATGTATCAAGCAGTGTTGCGGTTGACGAGAGTACCAGCGAAGCAGATCTGGTGTCGTGGACAAGGCCGGCACTGAATGGGTTGTGGTACAGTGGTGGATGAGCAGTCTACTTGTTTCTAGTGGAGGCGGGAGGGGTAGATGCGGCCGCGGAAGCAGATCCAGTGAGGTGGACGCCGCTGGCAGTGAATGGGCTCTGGTACGCTGGTGGATGAGCAGTCTAGGGTTTCGAGAGGGGAGGGGAAGAAAGGCCGATGAAGTACGAATGGCGTGATGTAAGATGCTCTAGTGCTGTGGAGTTAGTCGTTTTTGCGGGAGGGGGGGGGAAATGGGGGTGCCGTGTGGTGGGGGGAACCGGAAGTTACCAAAGCAGCCCCAACCTATTATGTAGATGAGGGCGGTATTGTTACTGTTGTTCTCTGTGCCCCAAGGACAAAAGGGGAATTTCGCATGCTAAAGACTAGGTGGCAGAAATTTTAGAAGGAGGCGGGAGATTTTGCCGCCCGCGGGATTGTTCGTATCCAATTTCAACTAATTTTGGATCGTGCTAGCGGGAAGGTCATGTGAGACTGTGCACACAGGGCATGCATCAGCAGTTAATAACTGGTGTGAACTCACCCCAGAAAAAAAAGAAAATAACTCGGGATGATGCGCCGATAACTTGGACGTTCACACGGTCGCGGTCAATTGTACGGGTGTAGAGGCGCGTTCACAAAAAAGGATCAAATGCTCAGCCTATGTATTTCTCGTGTAAATAGATAATTTAGTCCCATTGGTTATTTACTTTAAACATAATGCATTGACGTGTTAGTGTAGAGGCGCACAAAAAGAAATGGATATTGTAGTCCCACAAAAGAAATGGATATTGTAGTCTGCTACTTAAAAGTGTTACCTCATATGATTACATAGCCTCCATTTCATAAATTGCGTACCCATTGAATTCATATATGAATATTACATATATTACTTCATAATAGAACCTTAAATCATCCAAGACTAATGAATTTAAATGCAAGAGTAACAATGGTGCATGTACATGATAGCTACATTGGTTGTTTGAAGAAACATCACTGTAACTTTGGCATGCACAATTGAAAAGGTTTATTTAGATAGAAAAAAATGTGATATGTGAGTGTCCAATCTTTATAGTGTTTAATCGATATTGTACCTTTGGCCACGATACGAAGTAGATATTGATTTGTGTTCAAGCGATGGATGTCCATGATCGCTAGATAGTGATACATGAATGAATTGTGCAATCTCTCTCACATGCATACATATATCATTTCCCCGTGGGCATTGGAATCACACACGTGCACTTCATGTATTTCTCTCCCTCTGTCAAGGTTAAATTTGTCTTTCTACCCCGTCCTACAAGTCTCTCACACAGAAACACACACGCTATCTCTGTCGAACACGCCCACCCCTTTAATTCCGCCCACCCACAGCCACTAATGTCTCAAAGGATAATTATGTCTCTCACACATATGCCTAAGGTTAACTCGAGTTCTGGAACCATATGAATACATACAATGGGATTCTAGCAGAGCACCTTTTGTTTTGAGATTTTGCTCTCTCTCTCACACACACACACACACACGCACGCGCGTAGACATTGTTTATCGCTTCATTTTTTCCGGCACTTGCATGCACACCATTTGTTTATCTCCGTGATACTTTAAGTATGCCTCGCACACATCATATCTACCTATCCCTTAATATAGATATGTGTCACACAAACTCCTTCTCCCTACTAGTAAGATGCCCATGCGTTGCACGGAACATCAAGATGCATTTGTATGAGTAGTTTATCTTGTCGGAGAAAAGGATGAACCAGGGAATGCCTTATTTGCAAATGTGTAGAGGGGTGTGGGTATCTTTTTGCTAAATTGCCATAGTTTCCTTCCTATCCGTCAGATATAAATCGGATGGCCTATATTGCAGGATGGCAGGAACACCATCATCACCAACTCTGTTTTTTATAAGAGTAGAGATATGTAAGTGTCACTGCCCCCCCCACCCACCCCCCCACACACACACACTTCCCGACACCGAAGGAGTAGGGTGACACCTCAATCTTGATACTAATCTATCGACTGGCTTCTCTCTCAAACACACACACACACACACTATCCGATATCGAAGGAGTAGGGTGGCACCTCGATCTTGATAGTAATCTATCTACTCCTCTTTCAAACACACATAGACACACACACACACACACTCGCTAGTTGTGCCTCTGTGCATACCGCGCACACTCTCGATACGTCTTTCTCTCCCTCCCCCTCCCCACCCCCACCCCAACCCCAACAATGACAGTAGAAAGGTGACAACTCGATCTGATCTTAATCTGTCAATTGGTTTCTCTCTCAAACATTGTGTCTTTGTGCCTCGCTCAGACACACTCGATACATCTTTTTCTCCGTAGCCCCCTCGATATGTAGACTTCTCGCGCGCGCGCACAGCTGTAGTGACGATGATGTTGAACCCAATGTGCTTTGTTTTTACCGGCCTCATGTGATAGTTTTCACCTTGTTTTCTATTAATTAACAAGACAACCTTTTCTTTGTTACTACTAGTGAATCTGAAATCATTCGGGGCAGACATAAAATATATCACTTCAACCCAATTATCGCAGTAACTATTTTAAAAGAAACTAGCTATATGCCCGTGCATAGCACGGAACATCAAGATGCATTTGTATGAGTAGTTTATCTTGTGAGAGACTAGCAAGATGCCCATGCGTTGCACGGAACATCAAGATGCATTTATATGAGTAGTTTATCTTGTGAGAGAAAATGATGAACGAGGGAAGGCCTTATTTGCAAATGTGGAGAGGGGTGAGGGTATGTTTTTGCAAAATTGCCATAGTTTCCTTCCTATCCATCGGATATAAATCGGACGGCATATATTGCAGGATGGTAGGCACACCATCATCACCAATTCTGTTTTTTATCTCTACTCCTATAAAAGACTCAGTTGGTGATGATGGTGTGTCTTCTATCCGTCATTTCTGACCGTCAGATCTGCATCTAACGACTATGATGTAAGTCATGGCTTTTTGCAACAAGACCCCACTTCTCTGCTCCAATTTGTAGAAATCCCTTAGTATATTGAAACCAACCACATCCCTCCCCCACCTCATCAAAACAGCCACAAGGAATATATTTTGAGTGAAACCTAATACGAGTATATTTTTAGTGATATATACACCAAACTAGAGTGTTTTTCTTTCAAGTTTGTGAACATGTATTATTATATTTTGGATCTGTTTCAACGCGTGGGCACATTGCTAGTAAGACTAGAGAAAATGATGAATGAGGGAAGGCCTTATTTGCAAACATGGAGAGGGGTGGGGGTATCTTTTTGCAAAATTGCCTTAGTTTCCTGTCACACCCTAGCTAGTTCAAGCATTAGAGTGTGCATCATATTTAAATTTCTCTTAAATTTGAAATGGGGAAAGCAGAAACCCCCAACACCCCCCCCCCCCCCTGGAAACAACTAGGGTTTACTAAAATTATTTTCAATGAACCTGAAATGCCCTTCTAAAAAGTTCACCCTCTTTGTCTTAGGTTAGAACCTCTGGCAAAAGTGGAGCACAATTTTCTAGGTCAATAGAAGGTCATTGAATTAAATCATAAGTATTTGAATTTGGGCATTTAAATGCTATAAAATAATTTTAATGCTCAAATAATTCTGGAAATAAATGTTTGTTGTTGGATATATTCTAAATAGAGCCTACAATTATTTTCAGGATTTTTGGAAACGTTTTAGTATTTTATTTAAAGCCCAACAGTTGCAGATAATTAGAAAAACAGAAACAGATAAAAAAAGAGAGAGAGGGAAGTTTACCTGGGCCTTACCTGGCTGGCCCAGCCACCTGGCTCGGCCCAGGTCGACTGGCTCTGCCAGTCTTCGTCCTCCTCGCGCCAGGAGGCAGGGGCGCGTGCTCGTCGCGCGCCGGCCACGCGCCGGCCACCTCCTGCTTCTGCCGATGCCCGGGAGACGCCCAGGGACGCCACGCGACCCCCACATCCCCCTCTCATCCTCTCTCACTCTCCCCCTCATCTCCCTCACTCTCTCCCGCGATGGCCGAGCGCGTCCCTCGCCGCCGATCGCCGTAGTCGCCGCCAGAGACATCCCCTCGCCCCTCCGACGAGCCCATTAGCTCCGCCTTGACTCCCTCGCCCTCCCCACCGAGCCACGCTTCGCCGGAGGCCCTGCAGCACCGCCATCGCCGTCGTCTTCTACCTCGGGCATCCGAGATCGCCGGCGACTGCACCTCTTCTCCAGCCCGTCCCCGAGCCCACTGAGACCGCCACACGACTCCCTGTGAGCTCCTGATTCTTTCCCCGTGCTCGCCCCCTCCGTTTCTGTCCCCTAGCTCCATCTTCCACCACGGCCGAAGCTCGCCGGCGCCGTGCCTCGTCGCCGTCGTGGCCAGAGCCACAGTGGCTTGAAGCCGGGCACACCACCATGCTCCACACCTCACCAGGAGCACGTAGCACACACCAGCGCCTCCCCTAGCGCCCTGCATCGCCTAACCCGCCGTTGGCCGAACTCCGGCCGCCGCTGTCGAGCTCGCCGGCGTCGTTTCCGGCGTCCCCGTGTCCAACAACTTGCACCACTAGATGCGGCAGCTCCCCAGCTACGCGTAGCACTTCTCCGCCGTCGATTTGGTCACCGGAGGACCAAATCCGAAGACCTCCGCCGTCTCGGGCCTCGCCGGCGTCGAGTCGCCGGCGAGTTGACCCAGTTTGACCCCTGGGTGGGCCCAGTTTGACTCCCCTGAGTCAATGACAAGTGGGCCCCCTCTGTTAACTAAATCAGATTAGTTTTAACTAAAGATAATTAGCTTAATTAACTACTGACACACGGGACCCACCAGTCAGGTTTGACCTGGACGTCCCCGTTGACCACTGACGTCACCCTGACGTAATGCTGACGCAGTAATGCATTTTCTGGATTTATTTTTATTCAGGAAATTCCAGAAAATGTTTAAAACTTCTAAAAATCATAGAAATTCAATCGTAACTCCAAATGAAATAATTTATATATGAAAAATTATCAGAAAAATTCAATCTATCCATCTGTAATGGTTTCATGCATGACAAAACAAGTTTACCTTGCTGTTTAAGCAAAATAAGGAAATGCACTATTAAGGCCATGTTTAATGAGCTAATATTTGAATCTTTGATTCAAATGAGTTCATCCCTTTCTATTTTAGCTTGCATTAGGCCAAGACACATTCATATTGCCATGTCATAGCATGCATCATATTGTTGCATATCGTCATGTGTTGATTGTGTTCTGATGTGTTCTTCATGGTAGGTTCTGCCTCCGAGGATATTCACGAGTATCCAATTGAAGGGCAGTATCCCGCTACCACTCCATCAGGCAAGCAACCATTGATCATTCCGATACAAACCCATGTTCTCGCTTCTGCTCTTGTTTACTGCATTAAGACAACGCGACTCAAACTGTTGTGTGCTACGATAGTTGAACCCTTATCCTCTGCATGACCTGTCATTGCCACAGTAACTAGATGAAACCCACTAGCATGTGTAGGAGTTGATTGAGCCATGTATGTGATTCCTACCTTGCTATGCCTGCTATGCTTAGAGTTGTGTCAGGTCTGGTTCATCTGGGTGATGGTCTAGAGTGAAATGCTTATGTCGGTAATATGAGGGATGTGTTGAACATGTTTTGGTAAAGGTATCGATGAGAGGCCATGTAGGAGTACATGGTGGGTTGTTTCATTGAGGCCGTCCCTAAGAACTGAGATCTGTATGCGTGATTTAAGATTCAGCTACTACCACACATTGGGCCCTGAAATATGACCCCGCTCGACTTACTGACCCCTCTCGCCTCTGTCCAAGAGTTGCAACTAGTTTCTGGTGTTTGTAGGACATGTGTTGGCGGCCGTGCGTAGCGCTGACCCTAGGGGTGGGCTATGATGCGGTAGATACACTGTGGCCGGGTATGCCGGGCGCCCGTTTGGCGTCTCGGGACCCTGTACACATCGTTTGGGGCCGTTGAGGACACCCCGGTCGGATTTCCTTGCGGATGGAACCTGAATAGGCGATAGACCTGGACTAGAGACTTGAGAGGTTAGTCAGGTCGTGGTCTACACCCACGTCGGTTTTCGCTTGAAGTCTGCCGAGCACATGTCGTGTGCAGACGCTAAGTGGTGGAAACATGTGTGACGAAGTACACCCCTGCAGGGTATAAAACTATTCGAATAGCCGCGTCCGCGGTAAAGGACTACTTGGTTTCCTATACAGTTCATAGACAAGTTAATGGATGCTACTAAAAGACTCAAGATAAGTGTGAGTACCGAGGATGGCCCTCTCGTAGGAAGACGAGGGAGGATCCACGGTGGAGTATTGTGTTAGTGAGTAGTGGACTCGTGTGCGAAAACTATTTTACTAGTGAAGTTCCGTAGGATAGTTTAGCCAAGAGTCAAAGCTGGCTTGCTGCATTAACTTCACCACCTTCTTGAGAATAAGCATGTATAGTAGGTTCTGATGTAAGACTTGCTGAGTACCTTTGTACTCATGTTTGCTTAATTACTGTTTTCAGACGACAACACCGCCCCCTCCGATGGGTTCTACGTAGACCTTGACGTCGATGAGTGACTAGCCACCCAGGTGGTGATCCTGGCCATGGAGGGCCCTATGTAGATAGTCAGGCTTCGAGAAGCCTTCTTTCTTTCTAGAGTCTGTACTCAGACTAGTTGCTTCCGCATGTTCTTGTATGATTGTATGACTTGGGTGTCGGGTCATGTGACCCCTATCTGTATGAACATGTTATGTTTGGCTCTCTGGAGCCTTTAAATAAAGTACTTGAGTTGTAGAGTTTTGTTGTGATGCCATGTTGTATGTACTCATATCGGGCATATTGTGTGTATGACTGAAATGCTTGGTATGAGTGGGATCCGACAATCTAGTTGTTTATTCTTGGCAGCCTTTCTTATGGGGAAATGTGGTCTAGTGTTCCTCGAGCCATAGTAGTCCGCTACAGCCCGGTTCACCGGAGTCCTGCTAGCCCAGCACTACTGTTCAGGACACTTGACTGGCCGGCATGTGTTTCACTTCGTTCCTATGTCTGTCCCTTCGGGGAAATGTCACGCGGTGACTTCCGGAGTCCTGCCTAGCCTGCTACAGCCCGGGTTCCCCGGAGTCCTGTTAGCCCAGTGCTATAGCCCAGAATCACTCGTTGATGACCGACATGCTCGATGTGATTCATGTATGCCTGTCTCCATAGGTCTGTGCCGCTTTGGGTTCACGACTAGCCATGTCGGCCCAGGTTCTCTGTCATATGGATGCTAGCGACACTATCATATACGTGAGCCAAAAGGCGCAAACGGTCCCGGGCCATGGTAAGGCGACACCCGTGGGGATACTGTGCGTGAGGCCGCAAAGTGATATGAGGTGTTACCAGCTAGATCGATGTGACTTGGAATCGGGGTCCGGACATTTCCTTCCTGTCCGTTAGATATAAATCCGACGGCCTATATTGTAGGATGGCACGCACACCATCATCACCTGCTTTGTTATCTACTCCCCCCATTCCTAAATATTTGTCTTTTTAGAGATTTCAACAAGTGACTACATACAGAGCAAAATGAGTGAATCTACACTCTAAAATATGTCTACATACACATTCGTATGTGGTATTCCATTTGAAATCTGAAAAAGACAAATATTTAGGAACGGATGGAGTATAAGAGTAGACATGGAGATATATCTGCAGCATGGTCTACAACAAAAATGTGTTGGACTGGTTTAGCGTCGGATGCTCGCAACGCGATGACCTGAGTTTGAATTATGTCTTTAACTTTAGATTTTTTATATTATATATTACTTATTTAATATATACTTCTTTCGCTACTGTATGACAGTGGAACCCACAAAGTACTCAGAATACAAGATTAAGAATGGACTTGTTTCTTTTTAACTTTCTGTACGAAGCTATAGCCACCCTGCAAGTCACGTGTACACTGTACATGCAATTAACTTTTTATAGAGGGAGAATCATACACGCAATTAACTCAAATGGATTGGATGTGACTGTATTATTTCAAGCATAAGAGCATCTGCAACGGCAGCCGGCAAATTTCCTCCCGCTTCCTTCCACGGAGGATGACATCAAACGCCAGCGGCATACATTTTCACAAACTCTAACCAACAAGATGAAATTCGTGCAAACACAGACTGTTTTGATATAAGCATGCAGGATTTCGTATAAAAAAGCCGGATCTTCATATAAACATGATGGATTTCATTGCATTTACATGAACTAAGCGGTGCTAATCCGGCTCTCCTGGTATAATTAATACTCCCTCCGTCAAGAAATACTTGTCCTAGAAATGGATGTATCTAGACTTATTTTAGTTATAGATACATCCAATTTATCCACTCTTAGAACAAATATTTCCCGCCAGCCGGAGAGGGAGTACCTAATATAAATGGCCGCCCGCGGATCCCTTTGTCTTCCTCATGTCCGATAGACACTTGCGGGGTCGACGAAGGTCCCCGGAAGAGACGAAGCAGCAAAGAAACCACCTGAATGCGCAGTCGTCGCCTCGGCGGTGGCCTTCATGGGACCCAAGTGGTGGCGGCCTCCTGTCTTCTACTTCTCCTTGATGATGGCGGCGGACACGGAGAAGCTGGCCACCGACTCGTCGCTCTCCACGCACCCGTCTTCTGTATCTGCATGCATGGCGTTGCCGCAGGCACGGGAGGCGCGCCCACAAACACGGGAGGCGTAGCCACCGCAGACACTGGTGGTGCAGTACGACGCAGCAGAGACGACGACTGTACCGGCATCGAGCAACTCGCCACTCCTCATCGAGCTGAACTGGAGCGGCGAGTTGCTGAACCACGCACCGAATTGTGGTGGCAACTAGCTCCGTCGGGCCAAGCAAGGTTGATGAAGCATCGAGCAGCCTCGCCCGTATCCGGAGGGCTCGGTGGGCCACCCAGCCGGGTAGTATGCCAGAGAACGGCTCCTCGAAAGCCATCGGAAGAGTGGAGAAAATGGTGAAGGAGGAGATGGGGGAGCGGCGGAGGGGTGCGATTCTTGCTCGCTGTCTGTCTAGCCTCATTAAAATAGAGGGCGGACAGTGGGAGCTTGGCCGGCGTCTGGCCTTGTTTAAACTGAGGGCGGACGGGAGGAGCTCGGCCGGTGTTGCGTTTAATTCCAGCCCGCTCATGAACGGACGTGTGGCCGGAGTAGGTTTCTCGGTTTGCATGCGGGTTTAACAGAGGGGTTTGATGGAGGCGAGGAGGCGTGTTCAGTTGGGCATGCAGCGGGCAGCGCAGTACTATTCGATTTGACAACGGGCGGCGCAGTTCCTGATACGGCTTTAATGCAGACAAGGGAGGGGTAGCAGTTCCTGAAATGATGAACAGCCAATGATGCATCCTCCTTCAATTAGCATCGTGCATGCATGAGGGAAGTAATGGGAGGACGACCGGGAAAAGAGGATGCACGATGTGAATGCAACGCAGTTTGCACTCATATAAAGGCGCCCCTCCATTCCAATGCATCTACCACATCGTACGCACTTAAGCATTTGCCTAAGCACCTACACTAAGCGTAAAAGTGCTCACTCCAGACCCATGGCGGCGATGCGCGCAAGCGGCAAGTGGCTGTGCCAGATGGTCCACGACGCCGGCCTGCGGCATGGCGCCGACGATCGTCTCCAGACGATGTTCGCGACTAGCTGGTGGATGGCCGCCGTCGACGCCAACTACGACTCTCAGTTGGACCAGATGATCGTTGCCACCACCAACAAGTTCACCATCCTCAAGAAGCTCGGGTATGACATCGTCGTACTCCTCCAACCCACGCGCTCGGGCTCCTCATTGCCTGCCACCCTAATTGGCCTCCATGGCCAGAACCTCTTTCAAGCACTGGTGGCCCTACGACTGCCCGCCGACGCCACGAAGAATGTCCACCTAGAGGTCGCGCTCGCCGCGAGGCACCTCGCCCTGCGAGAATTCGTCGACCTACACATCCACATGTACGAGAAAATCATGTATATAGGTATCTACAAGGCCATTGAGGACGCTACGACGTTGGCCTTCCTCAACCGGCTGGAAGCCTTGGATGCCTTTGCTGAGAAGCACCTTGACCTCGCCACAAAAGTCGCCTCTCCTTAGCCGCCGGTCGGTGGCCCAGCGCGCTAAGTTGAGGAGGAGGAGGCCATACGTTGATGGATGCATCTTTCTTCTTGCCTCCTGTAACCACCACTGCGGTCGCATCATCGTGGCCTTAATTTTTATTGTGCAATTGCATTCTCGTTCCAGTCAATACCGACATGTGCGATCCCTTTACTTAATTTTATGCATCACTGTAACTAGTACTCCATCCATCAATTTATAAGTTGTTCTTACCTTTTCCATCAACTTCGTGCAACGCACGGGCATCTTGCTAGAAACACTAAAACATGCCGGACCGCATATGACCAAACCGACGATGCGCCAACCTAGCTACTACTTTGGATCCATCGCAACGCACGGGCACATTGCCAGTAAAAGGAAAAGGCATGTCGTGTTCGCGTCGCACCCCCACACGCCCGGGAATCGAGAGTACTCCATGGCCCGTCCGGCACGCCACATAGCTAGGGAAGGCGTGTTTCCTAGCATTTTCACTTTCATGTGGGACCGCCATTGAGCAAACCAACTATTGGCAAACCGCAGCCCGCCCACCGCCGGGTTGGTAAACAGAAACGAGGGGAAGATCTAGCTGTAGCATGAAAGCCAAGAAATTTGGTGTCTGATGGGGCTCGTTGATAGAGTGTTATTTATTCATAACTAGTAAGATGCCCATGCGTTGCACGAAAAATCAAGATGCATTTGTATGAGTAGTTTATGTTGTGGGAGAAAAGGATGAACAAGAGAAGGCCTTATTTGCAAATGTGGAGAGGGGTGTGGGGTTTCTTTTCGCAAAATTGCCATAGTTTCCTTCCTATCTGTTAGATATAAATCGGATGGCCTATATTGCAAGATGGCAGGCACACCATCATCACCAACTCTGTTTTTTATAAGAGTATGGATATAGATATAGATATAGATATAGGGAGTAGAGATTTGGGTGCAATGCACGTGTACCTTACTAGTTGGTTACCAAATCTCATCCTGGTTTGGCACGAGCTCGTACTGCGGGAGCACCACAAGGCCTGCCGCAGGAGTTACATTTCCCTCTCGAGGCCCACGGGACCGAGCTTCAGTGGCTTAGTGCCCCGGCCTATGAGTCAATGACATGCGGACCTTAAATGCGGCTGGCCCACATGTCATTCTCATGGTGGTGGCGTGGTTCGCGACTCACTCGTTCCAGATGAACCGGCCAGTGGTGGTGTGGTCGTGGTGAGGGTGCCACACCTAGGCGTCGAGGCGTTACGAGGCATAGATGGCCACACCGGTGGGTACTACCTGTAGTACAGAAGTACTCCAGCTGAGGATTGATGCCCGGGATGAAATGTGTCACAGCCGCTGGATGAAAAATCGATGGTGCGGGAGTACGGATCGGAGCACAGGAGCGGAGCAGGCAAACCGCGTCCAATCGGATGTGGCTGTGGTAGAAAGTTGATGGTCACCATAGTTCAGCTGGCCCACATGTCATGCACACAAAGGCAGAGGAGTGGTGGGGCCGAGAGGGATGAGGCGCGCGTCGGGGGACGTCGTGCCGTGGGTTGGAGCGGCGTCGTGGGAATCGCGTGTGGGTGTGGCAGTGGTAGAAACAAGAAACGTGATGGTCGCCGTGGTTCAACTTCCATGGACAAGCTGTCATGTCTGCTGACACATGCATTGCATATTGCTCACTGCAAGGAGCAGTAGTAGAGAAAACTTGTTCCAAAGACATCAATTTTTTGATAAAATTCTCGTGATATCATTAGTTTTTACACATGGGATTACTCTTGCAAGGGTCAATCACAACATGTGTTTTATAAAAAAATGCATCTTGATGTTCCCTGCAATGCACGGGCATCTTGCTAGTTATAAAAGAAGCCCACACGGGCATCTTGCCGCAGGGTGTGCCACCGACCCAAACTCAATTTTTTTCAGACGCTTAGGTGCACCGGATGCCATGGCATGCTACAAAATGTAAAAAAAACAGCTCCAATTTTTTTAAACTTGTTATCTTAAAACCATCAAAACAACCCAAGGAATATATTTTGAGTGAAGCATGATTTACTTTTACTGATATATGTATATCAAAACTAGAGTGTTTATATTTCAAGCCCCTGAACAAGTATTATTCTACTACTTTGGATCCATTGCAACGCACGGCCAACACATTGCTAGTAGTAGTCTCTATCTCTATATCTACTCTACTCTTATAAAAAACCAGAGTTGTTGATGATGGTGTGCCTGCCATCCTGCAGTATAGGTCGTCCGATCTATATCTAACAGATAGGAAGGAAACTATGACAATTTACCCGCACTCCTCTCCACATTTGCAGATAAGGCCTTCCCTCGTTCATCCTTTTCTCCCACAAGATCTTGATGTTCCATGCAACGCACGGGCATCTTGCCAGTCTCTATGCTTATAAAAAACAGAGTTGGTGATGATGGTGTGCCTGCCGCCCTGCAATATAGGTCGTCCGATTTATATCTGATGGATAGGAAGAAAACTGTGGCAATTTTGCAAAAAGAAATCTACACCCCTCTCCACATTTGCAAATAAGGCCTTCCCTCATTCATCCTTTTCTCTCACAAGATAAACTACTCATACAAATGCATCTTGATGTTCGTGCAACACATGAGGATGTTTCCTTGGGGGTCTCTCCAGTGCGGCGTGGCCGTAGTTGCAAGTTGACGCCCCTTGAGATGCTGACGTTGAGGGGCACTCGGATTTTGTCCGATGAGTAGGTAAGATGAGTTTGATCACGTAGTAAATGCATTCTAAAGACTACTTTCATGTCCATTTCCTAATTCCCCCCTGCCCACTGTTTCACAGGTTAGGCTCGGTGCGAGTGGAGATTGGCTTGCATATGTACGGAGGGTACCAACATCAATTTGCACAACATTTACAACGGTGACACCGTTCCCGTAGAACCTTTGTCCAACATTGGGATCAGCCATGCAACAGGCCACCGCCTGAATTGGTACGATGGAACCACAGTGGGATTGAAGAAGATAGCACGAACCTTGCACATGGCAGTCAAAGGTGGATGATGCTCTTTGCAGCCGATTTGTTGCCATACGAGTACGAATATGTTGTGCTCCTTTCTAACCGCATCTTCGCAATGACAAACCAGGGGACTTGTTTCTTATGGGACACATCCTACGGGATACTCCCTCTCTCCGAGTTTACTTGTTTTGAATTTTTTTCGTTTTATAAGTTTCAAATTCAAATTTAGAGCTCCCCATCACATGTTGAGATTACAATGCCCATTAAATCGTTGCGTGCATGTATAGTAAAGAAACAAATCTCGAGTTTGCCACGAGTTCGTGCAGCGGTAGCACCATAAGGCCTGGCGAGGAGTTACATTTACCTCTCAGGGCCCTCGGGGCTGAGCTTCAGCGCCTTACGACACCTGCCTTTGAGTCAATAACATGTGGACCCGATAGGTGGCTGGTCCACATGTAATGCTCCCGAAGGCAGAGGGGCAGTGGGGCCGAGAGGGGTGAGCCGCAGGTCGGGGACGTGTGGTGTCATGGGTTCGAGAGGCGTCATGGGAAACGTGTGTGGCTGTGGGAGAAACTTGATGCTCGCCGCATTTCAATTGGCCCACATGTCATGTACACAAAGGCAGAGGAGCGGTGCGGCCGAGAGGGGTGAGGCACACATCGGGGAACGTGGTGTTGTGAGTTGGAGCGGCGTCGTGGGAATCGTGAGTGGCCATGGATGAAACGTGATCGTTGCCGTAGTTGAACTTCCATGGACAAGCTGTTGTTGGGGATCGTAGCAAAAATTTAAAATTTTCTACGCATCCCCAAGATCAATCTATGGAGTCATCTAGCAACGAGAGAGAGAAGAGTGCATCTACATACCCTTGTAGATCGCGAGCGGAAGCGTTCAAGAGAACGGGGTTGATGGAGTCGTACTCGTCGTGATCCAAATCACCGATGATCCTAGCGCCGAACGGACGGCACCTCCGCGTTCAACACACATACGGAGCGGAGACGTCTCCTCCTTCTTGATCCAGCAAGGGGGGAAGGAGAAGTTGAAGGAGATCCAGCAGCACGACGGCGTGGTGGTGGAAGCAGCGGGATTCCAACAGGGCTTCGCCAAGCGCTACTAGTGGAGGAAGAGGTGTCACGGGAGGGAGAGGGAGGCGCCAGGGCTTAGGGTGCGGCTGCCCTCCCTCCCCTCCACTATATATAGGGGCTAGGGGGGCGTATGCCCCCTTGGATATCCCATCTAGAAGGGGGCGGCGGCCCCTCGGGGGGCAACGGCCCCCTTAGGTTTTCCAACCAGGGGGCGCATGCCCCCTCTGCGGGCAACAGCCCCCTAGGGTTTCCAACCCTAGGCGCCTTGGGCCCTTGGGTGGGGTGCACCAGCCCACCAGGGCTGGTTCCGATGCCACTTCAGCCCATGGGCCCCTCCGGGATAGGTGGCCCCACCCGATGGACCCCCGGGACCCTTCCGGTGGTCCCGGTACAATACCGGTGACACCCGAAACTCTCCCGGTGGCCGAAACTGGACTTCATATATATAAATATTTACCTCCAGACCATTCTGGAACTCCTCGTGACGTCCGGGATCTCATCCAGGACTCCGAACAACTTTCGTTTAACCGCATACTAATATCTCTACAACTTAGCGTCACCGAACCTTAAGTGTGTAGACCCTACGGGTTCGAGAGACACGTAGACATGACCGAGACAAGTCTCCGGTCAATAACCAACAGCGGGATCTGGATACCCATGTTGGCTCCCACATGCTCCATGATAATCTCATCAGATGAACCACGATGTCGAGGATTCAATCAATCCCGTATATAATTCCCTTTGTCTATCGGTATGATACTTGCCCGAGATTCGATCGTCGGTATACCGATACCTTGTTCAATCTCGTTACGACAAGTCTCTTTACTCGTTCATGTAACACATCATCCCGTGAACAACTCCTTGATCACATTGAGATCATTATGATGATGTCCTACGGAGTGGGCCCAGAGATACCTCTCCGTCATATGGAGTGACAAATCCCAGTCTCGATTCATGCCAACCCGACAGATACTTTCGGGAATACCCGTAGTGTACCTTTATAGCCACCCAGTTACGTTGTGATGTTTGGCACACCCAAAGCACTCCTACAATATCCGGGAGTTGCACAATCTCATGGTCTAAGGAAAAGATACTTGACATTAGAAAAGCTTTAGCAGACGAACTACACGATCTTGTGCTATGCTTAGGATTGGGTATTGTCCATCACATCATTCTCCTAATGATGTGATCCCGTTATCAATGACATACAATGTCCATGGTCAGGAAACCGTAACCATCTATTGATCAACGAGCTAGTCAACTAGAGGTTCACTAGGGACATGTTGTGGTCTATGTATTCACACATGTATTACGATTTCCGGATAACACAATTATAGCATGAACAATAGACAATTATCATGAACAAGGAAATATAATAACAACCATTTTATTATTGCCTCTAGGGCATATTTCCAACAGTCTCCCACTTGCACTAGAGTCAATAATCTAGTTACATTGTGATGAATCGAACACCCATAGAGTTCTGGTGTTGATCATGTTTTGCTCGAGGAAGAGGTTTAGTCAACGGATCTGCGACATTCAGGTCCGTATGCACTTTAGAAATCTCTATGTCTCCATCTTAAACATTTTCACGAATGGAGTTGAAGCGGCACTTGATATGCCTGGTCTTCTTGTGAAACCTGGGCTCCTTGGCAAGGGCAATAGCTCCAGTGTTGTCACAGAAGAGAGTCATCGGGCCCGACGCATTGGGAATAACTCCTAGGTCGGTAATGAACTCCTTCATCCAGATTGCTTCTTGTGCTGCCTCCGAGGCTACCATGTACTCTGCTTCACATGTAGATCCTGCCATGACGCTTTGCTTGCAACTGCACCAGCTGACTGCCCCACCATTCAAAATATACACGTATCCGGTTTGTGACTTGGAGTCATCCAGATCTGTGTCGAAGCTAGCATCGACGTAACCCTTTACGACGAGCTCTTCGTCACCTCCATAAATTAGAAACATATCCTTAGTCCTTTTCAGGTACTTTAGGATATTCTTGACCGTTGTCCAGTGTTCCATGTCGGGATTACTTTGGTACCTTCCTACCAAACTTACAACAAGGTATACATCAGGTCTGGTACATAGCATGGCATACATAATAGACCCTATGGCCGAGGCATAGGGGACGACACTCATCTTTTCTCTATCTTCTGCCATGGTCAGGCATTGAGCCGTGCTCAATCTCATACCTTGCAATACAGGCAAGAACCCCTTCTTGGACTGATCCATATTGAACTTCTTCAATATCTTTCCAAGGTACGTGCTTTGTGAAAGACCAATGAGGTGTCTCGATCTATCTCTATAGATCTTGATGCCTAATATATAATCAGCTTCTCCAAGGTTCTTCATTGAAAAACACTTGTTCAAGTAGGCCTTTATGCTTTCCAAGAGTTCTATATCATTTACCATCAATAGTATGTCATCCACATATAATATGAGAAATGCTACAGAGCTCCCACTCACTTTCTTGTAAACACAGGCTTCTCCATAAATCTGCGTAAACCCAAGCGCTTTGATCATCTCATCAAAACAAATGTTCCAACTCCGAGATGCTTGCACCAGCCCATAGATCGAGCGTTGGAGCTTGCATACCTTATCAGCATTCTTAGGATCGACAAAACCTTCTGGCTGCATCATATACAATTCCTCCTTAAGGAAACCATTAAGGAATGCCGTTTTGACGTCCATTTGCCATATCTCATAATCATAGAATGCGGCAATTGCTAACATGATTCGGACGGACTTCAGCTTTGCTACGGGTGAGAAAGTCTCATCGTAGTTGAGGGAGTCCTGGTTAGGGGGTATTCGGATAGCCGGACTATACCTTCAGCCGGACTCCTGGGCTATGAAGATACAAGATTGAAGACTTCGTCCCATGTCCGGAAGGGACTTTCCTTGGCGTGGAAGGCAAGCTTGGCGATACGGATATGTAGATCTCCTACCATTGTAACCGACTTTGTGTAACCCTAACCCTCTCCGGTGTCTATATAAACCGGAGGGTTTTAGTCTGTAGGACGACATACACAACAACAATCATACCATAGGCTAGCTTCTAGGGTTTAGCCTCTCCGATCTCGTGGTAGATCTACTCTTGTACTACCCATATCATCAACATTAATCAAGCAGGATGTAGGGTTTTACCTCCATCGAGAGGGCCCGAACCTGGGTAAAACTTCGTGTCCCTTGCCTCCTGTTACCATCCAGCCTAGACGCACAGTTCGGGACCCCCTACCTGAGATCCGCTGGTTTTGACACCGACATTGGTGCTTTCATTGGGAGTTCCTCTGTGTCGTCGCCGTCAGGCTCGATGGCTCCAACGATCATCAATAGCGATGCAGTCCAGGCCCCAGGGTGAGACCTTCCTCCCCGGACAGATCTTCGCCTTTGGCGGCTTCGCACTGCGGGCTAATTCACTTGGCCACCTAGAGCAGATCGAAAGCTATGCCCCTGGTCATCAGGTCAGATTTGGAAGCTTAAACTACACGGCTGACATTCGCGGGGACTTGATCTTCGACGGATTCGAGCCACTGCCGAGCGCGCCGCACTGTCACGACGAGCATGATCTAGCTCTGCTGCCGAACAGTGCCCTGGAGGCCGCACCCGCATCGGCTTCGACCCTTAATTCGGAGCCAACTGCACCGATCGAGGATGGGTGGTTGGATGCCGCCTCGGGGGCTGCGATCCCAATGGCGATCGAGCCAAACACCAGCCCCGCACTCTACGAGACTCGTGACTCCAAGGAGCCGGACTCCTCTCCGGACTCCGAACCCTCCGCGCCCCTGCCGATTGAATCCGATTGGGCGCCGATCATGGAGTTTACTGCCGCGGACATCTCTCAGCACTCGCCTTTCGGCGATATTCTGAAGACACTGAAGTCTCTCTCTTTATCAGGAGAGCCCTGGCCGGACTACGGTCAGCAAGGTTGGGATACGGACGATGAAGAAATTCAAAGCCCACCCACCACCCACTTTGTAGCCACCGTCGACGATTCAACCGACATGCTCGACTTCGACTCCGAAGACATCGACGGTATGGACGCCGATGAAGGAAACGATGAAGAACCAGCGCCTATCAGGCCCTGGAAGGCCACCTCGTCATATGACATATACATGGTGGAAACCCCAAAAGAAGGAGATGGCGATGGAACAGCGGAGGATGACCCCTCCAAGAAACAGCCTAAGCGCCGGCGTCAGCGGCGCCGCTCAAAATCCCGCCAAAACAAATACGGTGATTCCAGCACGGGAGATAATAATACTCCGGAAAGTGCCAAAGAAAACCCCCTCCAGCAAAATTTAGCACAGGAGGATGGAGAAACCAGCCCTCATGAGAGAGCGGCAGACAGAGAGGTCGAGGACGATAATTATATGCCTCCCTCCGAAGGCGAGGCAAGCCTCGACGACGACGAATTCGTCGTGCCAGAGGATCTCGTCGAGTAAGAGCGTTTTCAATGCGGGCTTATGGCCATGGCAAGAAGCCTCAAGAAAAAACAGCAACAGCTTAGAGCTGATCAAGATTTGCTAGTCGACAGATGGACTGAAGTCCTTGCGACCGAAGAGCATAAACTCGAATGCCCCTCCAAGAGCTACCCAAAGCACAGGTCGCTACCCCGATTAGAGGAGGAAGCACTTAAACCTACATCACCTGCACTCGATACGGCCGATCGGCCACCTCGTGGCCGCGATAGAGAGGCCTCTTGGCCCCCCACTCAAGCTGCACCCCATACCAAGGCACGGGAAAATGCGCCGGACCTGTGAGATATGTTGGAGGACAAGGCAAGGCAAACAAGATCGATCTACGGATCGCGTGGGCGCCCCACGACTCGAGACGATAACCGTCACGCCGGCCACAAATTCGGCAGGGCCGAACACAAAACTCATTGGAGCTACGTCGTGATATAGCCCAGTACAGAGGCGCCGCACACCCACTATGCTTCACAGACGAAATAATGGATCATCAAATCCCCGAGGGTTTCAAACCCGTAAACATCGAATCATATGATGGCACAACAGATCCTGCGGTATGGATCGAGGATTATCTCCTTCATATCCACATGGCCCGCGGCGATGATTTCCACGCCATTAAATACCTCCCACTCAAGCTTAAAGGACCAGCTCGGCATTGGCTTAACAGCTTGCCAACAGGATCAATCAGTTGTTGGGAGGACCTGGAAGCCGCATTCCTCGACAATTTCTAGGGCACTTATGTGCGACCCCCAAACGCCGATGACCTAAGTCACGTAATTCAGCAGCCAGAGGAATCGGCCAGGCAATTCTGGACACGGTTCCTAACAAAGAAAAATCAAATAGTCGACTGTCCGGATGCTGAGGCCCTAGCAGCCTTCAAGCACAATATCCGTGACGAGTGGCTTGCCCGGCACCTTGGACAGGAAAAGCCAAAGTCTATGGCAGCACTCACGACACTCATGACCCGCTTTGGCACGAGAGAAAACAGCTGGCTTGCTCGTAGCAACAATATGACCAAGAACCCTGGTAATTCGGATACCAGGGACAGTAGTGGCAGGTCGCGTCGCAAAAAGCAGAAGCGCCGCATTAACGGCGACAATGCTGAGGATACGGCAGTTAATGCCAGATTCAGAGGCTCTAAATCCGGTCAGCGGAAAAAGCCATTCAAAAGGAATCCTAGGGGCCCGTCCAGTTTGGACCGAATACTCGACCGCTTGTGCCAGATACATGGCACCCTCGAAAAGCCGGCCAATCACACCAACAGGGATTGTTGGGTGTTCAAGCAGGCAGGCAAGTTAAATGCCGAAAACGAAGACAAGGGGCTGCGTAGAGATGACGACAAAGAGCCCCGCCCGCCGAACAACAGTGGACAGAAGGGTTTTCCCCCACAAGTGCGGACGGTGAACATGATATACGCAACCCACGTCCCCAAGAGGGAGCGGAAGCACGCGTTAAGGGACGTATACGCAGTAGAGCCAGTTGCCCCAAAGTTCAACCCATGGTCCTCCTGCCCGATCACCTTTGATCGAAGGGACCACCCCACTAGCATCCGTCATGGCGGATTCGCCACATTGGTTCTAGACCCAATTATTGATGGATTTCATCTCACTAGAGTCCTTATGGATGGCGGCAGCAGCCTGAACCTGCTTTACCAGGATACAGTGCGGAAAATGGGCATAGATCCCTCAAGGATTAAGCCCACCAAAATGACCTTTAAAGGTGTAATACCAGGTGTATAGGCCAACTGTACAGGCTCAGTCACACTTGAAGTGGTCTTCGGATCTCCGGATAATTTCCGAAGCGAGGAGTTAATCTTCGACATAGTCCCATTCCGCAGTGGCTATCACGCACTGCTCGAGCGAACCGCATTTGCCAAGTTCAATGCGGTACCACACTACGCATACCTTAAGCTCAAGATGCCAGGCCCTCGAGGAGTAATTATGGTCAATGGAAACACCGAACGCTCCCTCCGAACGGAGGAGAACACGGCGGCCCTTGCAGCGGAAGTACAAAGCAGCCTCTCCAGGCAGTTCTCCAGTCCGGCCACTAAACGACCGGACACCGTCAAGCGCGCCCGGAGTAACCTACAACAAGACCGCCTGGCACGATCCGAGCAGGTGTAGCAATGCGGCCCCAACCCCAGCCCTAGCAAAAAGGCGACACCAGTGCTTCGCGTACATAACTACGCTCTAGAAATACCATGGGTACAGGGGGAGGGGCACCATCACGGCACGCCCGAAACACGGCTTAAACCGCACTAGGGGCTGCCGATTTTTTAATTTTCTCTTACTTCCAGGGCTCCACTCTTCGGAAGGCCTGTTCGGCAGTTCAATTGCCACACAAATGATGCAAGAACCAGGGAAGTAGACAAGCCACGCCGCATTACGGAACTCCCAGGTGGTCTCTATCACGAGCAGTATACTTGTTTCGCATACATGTTAAATAGTCCAACCTTTTCCTTATCGCATTATTTGTATCGTTCTGCTTCGATTGCAGCCCTCTTTAATAAACAATGCATAGCTTTTGTCTATTTTTGCATTACCTTTTTTATATTTGTTCCTTAACGACATGTTGCACCCGTACACTTTGGTACGGCCGAAATACGCCAGGGGCTTCAGTACCCCTCAACATGGTGTGAGAAGTCCGAACACTTTAACAAGTGCGGCACCCCAAACTTATAGCATTATATGCATCGGCTCCGAATCATGTCTTGGGTCAATAGTTGGGTTTGCCCGGCTCCTATGTTTTGGTGCCTTACGTTCCGCTATATCGGCTAAGGTAGCACTAGGAGAACCACTGCGATTGTGCCCCAGTTGAGCTGGGTCGAGCACCTCAGTGGAGAAAGCTAAAACTGACTGTCATGATGAAGCGAGAGCTGGTCGCTGTTCGAGAGGTTTTTCGAGTCCCTAAAGACTTATGCCGCTTAGAGCGAGGAGCCGGCTCTGTCCGTCCAAGGCGTGAATAGCGCCCCGAACTCGGTCTTCCGAATACCAGGGGCTTCGCCGAAATTTAAAATTATAGAATTCTATGGCTAAGTGAGAGTGTTCATGCATTATGGTCCGATTGCCTTGTTCGTTGGGCTGAGTGCCTCCCTCGAAGGACCCAAACATGGGAAAAAGAGCGCTCAGGTTTATCCCCGAACACCCCAGCACTAGCGGCACAGGGGCAGAAGCCGATGACTTGCCATCTCTCAGAATTGATAAACAGCCGCACAGAAGGTAATATTTTAAATTCCAACAGCATTTCTTAGCGCATATGAACAAGTTTTCAGCGCACAGGACAAAATGAGCAAGTTTCACTCAAAAATTACATCCCTAGAACATTCATCCGCCACAAGGCAGGCACCCTTCAGAACATCCTTATAATAATTCTCGGGCTTGCGATGCTCTTTCCCCGGCGGTGGCCCGTCCTTCACAAGCTTCTCAGCATCCAGCTTACCCCAGTGCACCTTAGCACGGGCAAGGGCCCTACGGGCACCTTCAATGCAGACGGAGCGCTTGATGACTTCGAGCCTTGGACAGGCCTCCACCAGCCGCCGCACCAGCCCGAAATAGCTCCCAGGCAGAGCCTCTCTAGGCCACAGCCGAACTATGAGGCCCTTCATGGCTTGTTCGGCTGCCTTGTGGAGCTCGACCAGTTGCTTCAGCTGGTCGCTCAGGGGCACGGGGTGTCCGGCCTCAGCATACTGAGACCAGAACACCTTCTCTGTCGAGCTGCCCTCCTCGGCTCGATAGAATGCGGCGGCATCGGACACACTCCGGGGAAGATCTGCGAACACTCCTAGAGAGCTCCGGATTCGGGTAAGTAACAAGTAACTCACGTTTATGTGTTTGCTTTGCACAAAGAATGCCTTACCCGCCGCTATCTTCTTCACCTCATCCAACTCCTGGAGGGTCTTCTAGGATTCGGCCTTGGCAGACTTGGCATTTTCAATAGCCACCGTGAGCTCGGATGCTCGCGTCTTTGAGTCAAGCTCCAAACTCTCATGTTTTTCCATGAGAGCCTGGAGCTCTTGCCGCACCTTGCCAACCTCGGCCTCATACTTCTCCCGCTTGGTGCGCTCCATGGCCGCCCTCTTCTCGGCCTCGACCAGCGCTTGCTTAAGGGTCGCCACCTCAGACATGGCCCCTACAATAGCCACGATGATCCTGTCATTTTTTGCAATTGCACTTATATATATATATATTTAAAACAAGGTATTTATTACCTTCCTTCTCCTCGAGCTGCTTCTTGGCACGTCCGAGCTCTTGCTCGGACTGCTCGAGGTTCTGCTTTAGCGTGTCCACTTCTGCAGTCAGTACGGCGGACGCCAGCAGAGAAGCCTGCATACGCATATTGACTCCTTTTTGTTAGACTCCTGCGAATTTCATTTTGATCCTCTGTTCGACTTTTCTTCCCGAACGCCAAACAGAGCATCAGGGGCTATTGTCTATGCAATAATATTATTTACACATTTTTTACTTACCTCAAAGCCTGTTAAAAGGCTAGTACAAGCTTCATTCAGTCCGCTCTTGGCGGACTGAACCCTCTGGACCACCGCACTCATAATGGTGCGGTGCTCCTTGTCGATGGAGGCGCCTTGGAGCGCCTCCAATAGATTGTCCGGCGCCTCCGGTTGGACGGGGGTCACCGGCACGGTGGGCTTGCTCCTCTTGGAAGGAGGTCCCCCGCCGGACTCTGGAACCTTTGAAGGTTCCGGAGCGGTGTCTGGCCTAGGTCCGGACTTGGAACCCTAGGGGGTTTCATCCCCTTTACTCCTGGATCCGGGAGGTCGCCTTGCGGCGCCTCCAGGACCACCTCCTCCCGGCTTGGAACCTATTGGGACAACACTTCGGTGTCGTCCGTAGGGCGGGGGGAGGAAGCCGTCGGAAGCGAGTTCACATCCGACGAGTCTAGTGAGCCGCTCGACGACGCGTCGAGCCGGTCTCCGGGTGGGCTGCATAAACATATTCGACATAAGGGAAAGTTGTGCAATAAACGAATACTATGAATTACTCTGGCATCCGGATACTTACGATTTAGCCAGGGGCTTGGCCCTGGGCGGCCACTCCTCTCCGCCGTCGTCGGCGTCGGTGGAGTAGTCCGGAGGAAGGGTTTTCCCCTTCTTGGACCCTTCGGCCTCCCCAGCTGGGGCGGCCTTCCTTTTCTTCTCTCCTCCTGCTGGAGGGGGAGAGGTCTCTTCTTCTTCCTCCTCGTCTTCACGGGAGGAATGCGCCTCGGAACCATCGGATGATGGATCCGACACCTCCTGGCGCCGGGCACTCTTTCGAGTCCCCGTGGCCTTTTTCGCGGCCTTCTTCTCCGGCACCACATAGGGTGCCGGAACCAGCAGCTTCGCCAAGCGGGCATCGGCTGGGTCTTCGGGCAAGGGAGCCGGACAGTCGATATGTCCGGACTTCGCCTTCCAACTCTGTCAAAGGTAAGGGAGCTTACATCCCACATTAAGTTAAACTATGGAAAACTAATACCCTGTAAAAGGTACAAACAACTTACCGCGCTAGTGTGACGCTGCGCGCTGAATCCGCGATCCTCGGTGGCGGATGCGGGAGCCTCGGCGCCCTTGAAAAGCACCTTCCAGGCATCTTCGTACGTCGTGTCGAAGAGCCTGCTCAGAGTTCGGTGCTGCGCTGGGTTGAACTCCCACGGATTGAAGGCCCGTTGTTGACATGGGAGGATCAGGCGGATGAGCATAACCTGGACTACATTGACAAGCTTGAGTTGCTTGTCCACCAGGGTTTGGATGCATGTTTGCAGTCCAGTCACCTCTCCTTTGTTGCCCCACGACAGGCCCGTCTCTTTCCAGGACGTGAGCCGCGTTGGGGGTCCGGACCGGAACTCGGGGGCTGCGACCCACTCAGGGTCGCATGGCTCGGTGATGTAAAACCACCCCGATTGCCACCCCTTCAGGGTCTCCACAAAGGAGCCCTCGAGCCATAAGACGTTGGGCATCTTGCCCACCATGGCGCCTCCGCACTCTGCCTGGTTGCCGCGCACCACTTTCGGCTTGACATTGAAAGTCTTGAGCCAAAGGCCGAAATGGGGGCGGATGCAGAGGAAAGCCTCGCACACGACGATAAACACCGAGATGTTGAGGATGAAGTTTGGGGCCAGATCATGGAAATCCAGGCCGTAGTAGAACATGAGTCCCCGGACGAATGGGTGGGTCAGAAAGCCCAGTCCGCGGAGGAAGTGGGGAAGGAACACTACCCTATCATGGGGCCTTGGGGTGGGGAGGAGCTGCCCCTTTTCGGGAAGCCGGTACGCGATGTCGTTAGACAAGTATCCGGCCTTCCTCAATTTTTTGATGTGTCCCTCCGTGACGGAGGAGACCATCCACTTGCCTCCCGCTCCGGACATGACTGGAGAAGGTTGAGGAGGGGAGTGTGGACTTGGGCGCTGGAGCTCGAGTGTGCGATAATGGATAAGCAAGGGAGGAAGAAGGCGTAGGTGAAAAGGTGGGTCCTTATCCCCTTATATGGGTGGACGCAACTACGTGTCCCCACCAGCCTGGTAAAACTCGCTTATCTCCAAGCGCCATAATCAATGGCGCGATTGGGTTACCCACGCCCGTATTGATGAGAATCCCGGAATAAGGGGACACGATCTCTGCTTTAACAAGACGTGCCAAGGAAACCGCCTCGCATGACGCGCTGAGGTGGGATAATAAAACAACTCGGATAAAGGCTTGGCCATGGTGTGTCGCACTATAGAATACGTCAGCAGATTAGATTTGTGTAAATATTATTCTCTCTATGGCAATATGTGGAAATTTGTTTTGCAGAGCCGGACACTATCTTTGTGTTCAAAATCTTCTATGAAGTACTTGGAGGAGGAACCCGCCTTGCAATGCCGAAGAAAATCTGCGCGCCGGACTCGTCATCATTGAAGCCTGGTTCAGGGGCTACTGAGGGAGTCCTGGATTAGGGGGTGTTCGGATAGCCGAACTATACCTTCAGCCGGACTCCTGGGCTATGAAGATACAAGATTGAAGACTTCGTCCCGTGTCCGGAAGGGACTTTCCTTGGCGTGGAAGGCAAGCTTGGCGATACGGATATGTAGATCTCCTACCATTGTAACCGACTTTGTGTAACCCTAACCCTCTCCGGTGTCTATATAAACCGGAGGGTTTTAGTCCGTAGGACGACATACACAACAACAATCATACCATAGGCTAGCTTCTAGGGTTTAGCCTCCCCGATCTCGTGGTAGATCTACTCTTGTACTACCCATATCATCAATATTAATCAAGCAGGACGTAGGGTTTTACCTCCATCGAGAGGGCCCGAACCTGGGTAAAACTTCGTGTCCCTTGCCTCCTATTACCATCCGGCCTAGACGCACAGTTCGGGACCCCCTACCCGAGATCCGCCGGTTTTGACACCAACAATAGTGAACCCCTTGAACTTGTCGATAACCCTTAGCGACAAGCCGAGCCTTATAGATGGTCACATTACCATCCGCGTCTGTCTTCTTCTTAAAGATCCATTTATTTTCTATGGCTCGCCGATCATCGGGCAAGTCAGTCAAAAGTCCATACTTCATTTTCATACATGGATCCTATCTCGGATTTCGTGGCTTCCAGCCATTTGTCGGTATCCGGGCCCGCCATCGCTTCTTCATAGTTCGAAAGTTCACCATTGTCTAACAACATGATTTCCAGGACAGGGTTGCCGTACCACTCTGGTGCGGAATGTGTCCTTGTGGACCTACGAAGTTCAGTAGCAACTTGATCTAAAGTTTCATGATCATCATCATTAACTTCCTCTCTAGTCGGTGCAGGCACCACAGAAACATTTTCTTGAGCTGCACCACTCTCCGGTTCAAGAGGCAATACTTCATCAAATTCTACTTTCCTCCCACTTACTTCTTTCGAGAGAAACTCTTTCTCTAGAAAGGATCCATTCTTGGCAACAAAGATCTTGCCTTCGGATCTGAGGTAGAAGGTATACCCAATAGTTTCCTTAGGGTATCCTATGAAGACGCATTTTTCCGATTTTGGTTCGAGCTTTTCAGGTTGAAGTTTCTTGACATAAGCATCACATCCCCAAACTTTCAGAAACGATAGCTTGGGTTTCTTACCAAACCACAATTCATACGGTGTCGTCTCAACGGATTTCGACGGAGCCCTATTTAAAGTGAATGCGGCAGTCTCTATAGCATAACCCCAAAATGATAGCGGTAGATCAGTAAGAGACATCATAGGTCGTACCATATCCAATAGAGTGCGATTACAACGTTCGGACACACCATTACGCTGAGGTGTTCCAGGCGGCGTGAGTTGTGAAACAATTCCACATTTCCTTAAGTGCGTGCCAAACTCGTGACTCAAATATTCTCCCCCACGATCTGATCGTAAGAACTTGATTTTCATGTCACATTGATTCTCAACCTCACTCTGAAATTCCTTGAACTTTTCAAAGGTCTCAGACTTGTGTTTCATTAAGTAGACATACCCATATCTACTCAAGTCATCAGTGAGGGTGAGAACATAACGATAGCCACCGCGAGCCTCAACGCTCATTGGACTGCACACATCAGTATGTATGATTTCCAATAAGTTGGTTGCTCGCTCCATTATTCCGGAGAACAGAGTCTTGGTCATTTTGCCCATGAGGCATGGTTCGCACGTGTCAAATGGTTCATAATCAAGAGACTCCAAAAGTCCATCTGCATGGAGTTTCTTCATGCGTTTGACACCAATGTGACCAAGGCGGCAGTGCCACAAGTATGTGGGACTATCATTATAAATCTTACATCTTTTGGCATTCACACTATGAATATGTGTAACATCACGTTCGAGATTAAATAAGAATAAACCATTGACCAGCGGGGCAAGACCATAAAACATGTCTCTCATATAAATAGAACAACCATTATTCTCAGATTTAAATGAGTAGCCATCTCGCATTAAACGAGATCCAGATACAATGTTCATGCTCAAAGCTGGTACTAAATAACAATTATTGAGGTTTAAAACTAATCCCGTAGGTAAATGTAGAGGTAGCTGTTACCTCTTTAGCACTGCGTTGGTTTTCTCCGAAGAGGGAGGGATGATGCAGCAAAGTAGCGTAAGTATTTCCCTCAGTTTTTGAGAGCCAAGGTATCAATCCAGTAGGAGGCTACACGCGAGTCCCTCGTACCTGCACAAAACAAATAAATCCTCGCAACCAACGCAAAATAGGGGTTGTCAATCCCTATAAGGCCACTTACGAGAGTGAGATCTGATAGATATGATAAGATAATATTTTTGGTATTTTTGTGATAAAGATGCAAAGTAAAATAAAGGCAAAGTAAATAGCAAAGGAAATAACTAAGTAGTAGGAGATTAATATGGTGAAGATAGACCCGGGGACCATAGGTTTCACTAGTGGCTTCTCTCGAGAGCATAAGTATTCTACGGTGGGTGAACAAATTACTGTTGAGCAATTGACAAAATTGAGCATAGTTATGAGAATATCTAGGCATGATCATGTATATAGGCATCATGTCCGAGACAAGTAGACCGACTCCTGCCTGCATCTACTACTATTACTCCACTCATCGACCGCTATCCAGCATGCATCTAGAGTATTAAGTTAAAAACAGAGTAACGCCTTAAGCAAGATGACATGATGTAGAGGGATAGACTCATGCAATATGAAGAAAACCCCATCTTGTTATCCTCGATGGCAACAATACAATACGTGCCTTGCTGCCCCTACTGTCACTGGGAAAGGACACCACAAGATTGAACCCAAAGCTAAGCACTTCTCCCATTGCAAGAAAGATCAATCTAGTAGGCCAAACCAAACTGATAATTCGAAGAGACTTGCAAATATAACCAATCATACATAAAAGAATTCAGAGAAGATTCAAATATTGTTCATAGATAGACTTTATCATAAACCCACAATTCATCGGTCTCAACAAACACACCGCAAAAAGAAGATTACATCGAATAGTTCTCCACAAGAGAGGGGGAGAACATTGTATTGAGATCAAAAAAGAGAGAAGAAGCCATCTAGCTACTAACTATGGACCCGTAGGTCTGAGGTAAACTACTCACACTTCATCGGAGGGGCTATGGTGTTGATGTAGAAGCCCTCCGTGATCGATGCCCCCTCCGGTGGAGCTCCGGAACAAGCCCCAAGATGGGATCTCGTGGATACAGAAAGTTGCGGCGGTGGAATTAGGTTTTTTTGGCTCCGCCTCTGATCGTTTGGGGGTACGTAGGTATATATAGGAGGAAGGAGTACGTCAGTGGAGCAACATGGGCCCCGCGAGGGTGGAGGGTGCGCCTGGGGTAGTCAGGCGCGCGCCCTACCTCGTGGCCTCCTCTTTTCTTTCTTGACGTAGGGTCCAAGTCTCCCGGGTCTTGTTCGTTGAGAAAATCACGTTCCCGAAGGTTTCATTCCGTTTGGATTCCGTTTGATATTCCTTTTCTTCGAAACCCTAAAACATGCAAAAAAACAGCAATTCTGGGCTGGGCCTCCGGTTAATAGGTTAGTCCCAAAAATAATATAAAAGTGGACAATAAAGCCCAATAATGTCCAAAACAGTAGATAATATAGCATGGAGCAATCAAAAATTATAGATACGCTGGAGACGTATCAGTAGCGTGCCGACGGCGATCACATCGACCTTGGAACCATTCCAGACGCGCATCGTCACCTCGTCCTTCGCCAGTCTCCGTTTATTCCGCAGCTCCTGTTTTGAGTTACAAATATGAGCAACCGCACCGGTATCAAATACCCAGGAGCTAGTATGAGCGCTGGTTAGGTACACATCAATAACATGTATATCACATATACCTTTGACATTGTCGGCCTTCTTATCCGCTAAGTACTTGGGGCAGTTCCGCTTCCAATGACCGTTTCCCTTGCAATAAAAGCACTCAGTCTCAGGCTTGGGTACATTCTTTGGCTTCTTCCCGGCAGCTTGCTTACCGGGCGCGGCAACTCCCTTGCCGTCCTTCTTGAAGTTCTTTTTACCCTTGCCTTTCTTGAACTTCGTGGTTTTATTCACCATCAACACTTGATGTTCCTTTTTGATTTCCACCTCCGCTGATTTCAGCATTGAATATACCTCAGGAATGGTCTTTTCCATCCACTGCATATTGAAGTTCATCACAAAGCTTTTGTAGCTAGGTGGGAGCGACTGAAGGATTCTGTCAATGACCGCATCATCCGGGAGATTAACTCCCAGCTGAGACAAGCGGTTGTGCAACCCAGACATTTTGAGTATGTGCTCGCTGACGGAACTATTCTCCTCCATCTTACAACTATAGAACTTGTCGGAGACTTCATATCTCTCGACCCAGGCATGAGCTTGGAAAACCATTTTCAGCTCTTGGAACATCTCATATGCTCCGTGCTGCTCAAAACGCTTTTGGAGCCCCGGTTCTAATCTGTAAAGCATGCCGCACTGAACCAGGGAGTAATCATCACTACGCGTTTGCTAGGCGTTCATAACGTCTTGATCTGCTGGGAAAACAGGTGCTTCACCTAGCGGTGCATCAAGGACATATGCTTTCTTGGCAGCTATGAGGATAATCCTCAGGTTACGGACCCAGTCCGTGTAGTTGCTGCCATCGTCTTTCAGCTTGGTTTTCTCTAGAAACGCGTTGAAGTTGAAGGCAACATTAGCGTGGGCCATTTGATCTACAAGACATATTGCAAAGATTTTAGACTATGTTCATGATAATTAAGTTCATCTAATCAAATTATTTAATGAACTCCCACTCAGATAGACATCCCTCTAGTCATCTAAGCGATACATGATCCGAGTCAACTAGGTCGTGTCCGATCATCACGTGAGACGGACTAGTCATCATCGGTGAACATCTTCATGTTGATCGTATCTTCTATACGACTCATGTTCGACCTTTCGGTCTTCCGTGTTCCGAGGCCATGTCTGTACATGCTAGGCTCGTCAAGTCAACCTAAGTGTATTGTCTGTGTAAATCTGGCTTACACCCGTTGTATGCGAACGTTAGAACCTATCACACCCGATCATCACGTGGTGCTTCAGAACAACAGACCTTAGAAACGGTGCACAGTTAGGGGGAACACAATTCTTGATATTTTAATGAGGGATCATCTTATTTATGCTACCGTTGTTCTAAGCAAATAAGATGTAAAAACATGATAAACATCACATGCAATCAAATAGTGGCATGATATGGCCAATATCATTTTGCTCCTTTTGATCTCCATCTTCAGGGCGCCATGATCATCATCGTCACCGGCATGACACCATGACCTCCATCATCGTGTCTTCATGAAGTTGTCTCGCCAACCATTACTTCTACTACTATAGCTAACAGTTAGCGATAAAGTAAAGTAATTACATGACGTTTATGTTGACACGCAGGTCATAAATAAATTAAGACAACTCCTATGGCTCCTGCCGGTTGTCATACTCATCGACATGCAAGTCGTGATTCCTATTACAAGAACATGATCAATCTCATACATCACATATATCATTCATCACATCCTTTTGGCCATATCACATCACACGGCATATGCTGCAAGAACAAGTTAGACGTCCTCCAATTGTTATTGCAAGTTTTTACGTGCTGCTATAGGTTTCTAGCAAGAATGTTTCTTACCTATGCCAAAACCACAACATGATATGCCAATTTCTATTTACCCTTCATAAGGACCCTTTTCATCGAATCCGGTCTGACTAAAGTGGGAGAGACAGACACCCGCTAGCCACCTTATGCAACTAGTGCATGTCAGTCGGTGGAACCAGTCTCACGTAAGCGTACGTGTAAGGTCGGTCCAGGCCGCTTCATCCCACGATGCCGCCGAATCAAGATAAGACTAGTAACGTCAAGTAAATTGACAAAATCGACGCCCACAACAACTTGTGTTCTACTCGTTCATAGAAACTACGCATAGACCTAGCTCATGATGCCACTGTTGGGGATCGTAGCAGAAATTTAAAATTTTCTACGCATCACCAAGATCAATCTATGGAGTCATCTAGCAACGAGAGAGAGAATAATACATCTACATACCCTTGTAGATCGCGAGCGGAAGCGTTCAAGAGAACGGGGTTGATGGAGTCGTACTCGTCGTGATCCAAATCACCGATGATCCTAGCGCCGAACGGACGGCACCTCCGCGTTCAACACACGTACGGAGCGGAGACGTCTCCTCCTTCTTGATCCAGCAAGGGGGGAAGGAGAAGTTGAAGGAGATCTAGCAGCACGACGGCGTGGTGGTGGAAGCAGCGGGATTCCAGCAGGGCTTCGCCAAGCGCTACTGGAGGAGGAAGAGGTGTCACGGGAGGGAGAGGGAGGCGCCAGGGCTTAGGGTGCGGCTGCCCTCCCTCGCCTCCACTATATGTAGGGGCTAGGGGGGCGCATGCACCTTGGAGATCCTATCTAGAGGGGGGCGGCGGCCCCTCGGGGGGCAACGATCCCCTTAGGGTTTCCAACCAGGGGGGCGCATGCCCCCTCGGGGGGGGGGGGGGGGCAACGGCCCCCTAGGGTTTCCAACCCTAGGCGCCTTGGGCCCTTGGGTGGGGTGCACCAGCCCACCAGGTCTGGTTCCGATGCCACTTCAGCCCATGGGCCCCTCCGGGATAGGTGGCCCCACCCGGTGGACCCCCGGAACCCTTCCGGTGGTCCCGGTACAATACCGGTGACCCCCGAAACTCTCCCGGTGGCCGAAACTGGACTTCATATATATAAATATTTACCTCCGGACCATTCCGGAACTCCTCGTGACGTCCGGGATCTCATCCAGGACTCCGAACAACTTTCGGTTAACCGCATACTAATATCTCTACAACTTAGCGTCACCGAACCTTAAGTGTGTAGACCCTACGGGTTCGGGAGACACGTAGACATGACCGAGACAAGTCTCCGGTCAATAACCAACAGCGGGATCTGGATACCCATGTTGGCTCCCACATGCTCCACGATAATCTCATCGGATGAACCACGATGTCGAGGATTCAATCAATCCCGTATACAATTCCCTTTGTCTATCGGTACGATACTTGCCCGAGATTCGATCGTCGGTATACCGATACCTTGTTCAATCTCGTTATGGCAAGTCTCTTTACTCGTTCCCGTAACACATCATCCCGTGAACAACTCCTTGGTCACATTGAGCTCATTATGATGATGTCCTATCGAGTGGGCCTAGAGATACCTCTCCGTCATACGGAGTGACAAATCCCAATCTCGATTCGTGCCAACCCAACAAATATTTTCAGGGATACCCGTGGTGTACCTTTATAGCCACCCAGTTACGTTGTGATGTTTGGCACACCCAAAGCACTCCTACAGTATCCGGGAGTTGCACAATCTCATGGTCTAAGGAAAAGATACTTGACATTAGAAAAGATTTAGCAGACGAACTACACGATCTTGTGCTATGCTTAGGATTGGGTCTTGTCCATCACATCATTCTCCTAATGATGTGATCCCGTTATCAATGACATCCAATGTCCATGGTCAGGAAACCGTAACCATCTATTGATCAACGAGCTAATCAACTAGAGGCTCACTAGGGACATGTTGTGGTCTATGTATTCACACATGTATTACGATTTTCGGATAACTCAATTATAGCATAAACAATAGACAATTATCATTAACAATGAAATATAATAATAACCATTTTATTATTGCCTCTAGGGTATATTTCCAACAGCTGTCATGTCTACGGACACATGCATTGCATAACAATCACTGGAAGGAGTAGTAGAGAAAGCTAAGGGGATAAATTTAAAACTATAATGAAGCTAGCCAACTCACCTCCACAAGGCTCCTCGATTGGAGCTTCGTCGGCCGTCCGATCTATCTTTCTGGCGCGCCTGAGCCGTTGGATCTTTACTTGCGGTTAAATTATTTTCACCCCACGGTTCATTTTTCTTCCCAATGACTGGTGGCCTTGTCTCGTGTCTGTATTGGCTGGCTAAGCAGCGCCCGGGTGAAAGAGAATTTGGGGCTGTTTGGATTGCCACCAACGCCGACCCTACCAAAAAGTTGGCTCGCCCGTGAGAATTGGAAGCTGTTTGGACTATCATCGAAACATTGGCTCGCCCACGCTGCCCGGAACGACTCCATGTTATTTTTGCCAACGCATGGGCGCGCGGAGGACGCCGAAATCGGTCGCCAAAAAATTGGCGAGCGCACCTCTCGCCCGCTTAGTACGTGGATCCCGTGCTTTGTTTGTTAAGTGAATAGTCAACGGATTAATCAGATGCGGAAATGAATGATACGTACGCGTATTTTCTTTTGACGTGAAATTAGGAAGTGATTGTTTGAATCGGTTACTCCCGTCAATCTTTTACTGCTACCGGTTGTCTTCTAAGCAAAATTAATGGTTTCAGTTTCCGTAAAAGCAGCCGTGAGCTTCGTCTAGTTCAAAAGTTATACTACATGTTTTTTTTGTGTATATACGGGACGCCCGTATGTATTTACTCTTACATGAGAATTTTGGTCTTTTCTTGATAATTGCTAATTTCGTTTTTTCGCATGTTATAGTTAGTTATATTTTCATATTAAAAATATAATGTTTTATTTTTATTTTTTATTGCCTCAACATTACTACTAAATTAAAATCAAACCAAGCATCAATCAATCCAAATTGCCAAACCAAATGGAGAACTTGATAAATTTTTGAGAGGTACAATGGCTACAATCCAAACAATAACAACTTGTCAATTTTTTGGTCATGCCCTCACTTTGGTCATGCCAAAATTTTGGTTGGGCAAGTTGGGGCACAAACCAAACAGCCCCTTTGTCCCATCCGCGCGCCGCGCCCGCACCCAACGCAACCCAATCCCCTCGTCCTGCCTGCACGCCGTGCACACTCCGGTCACCTCATCCCGCACGAACTCTAGGAGAGAGAGAGATATGAAGATGAGAGGGAGAGAAAGGGGAGAGGAGAGGAGAGGGAGGTCCGGCAGCGGACGGGAGAGGGTGACCGGCCGGCGTCGGCCTACACCGGCGAGGCGTCGGCCTGCGCCCCGCCTCCTCGCTGCTCCATTTACTCCACCTATTTCTCTTCGGCTGCCGGCCTCCCAGCCGCCCCCACCCCCGCACCTCACAACGGCATTTCCTGAGGAGCAGCCCGAGCGAGGCCAACAGGCGGAAGGAGCGGATCATGGCCTCGCACGCTGGCTCGTCATCTGCTTTGGCACCTTTCGGATCCGCGCTGCTGCGTGCGATGGTTCTAAATCAGTGCAGGTCGTCGCCGCGGGATAGTAGGGCCGGCGGATTCTTCGCATCGGGGGCTGGCTGGCAAGGGAGGGTCAGGAGGCCGGCATGACTTGCTAACGAGTAGAGGTCGGCCGCGCTCTCGCTTTGACCACTTTGCTCTCTTTCTTCTCGTTGTGTTGCGCTCTCTCTCTCTCTCTCTCTCTCTCTCTCTCTCTCTCTCTTCGATTGGATTGCCTCTCCTTCACCGGTGGTGTGCTCTTGTCGGCTACAATGCCGTCCATACTCTGGACGGGACTGTTGGTTGAGATTCGTTCTCCTTTCCTGATCTTGCCGTGTACCCTTATTTTTGCTATGCCCTGCTGATTTCGTGTTCTTCCTTCTGTCCGCGTCGTGCGCAGGTTGATTATCTTGCCATCCTCTCCTGCGTCCACTGTCGCGCCGTTCTGCCTTCGGCGATTAATTGAGGTGACACCACGCTCCATTTTCTTTTCTGCAAGATGTTTGATGAAATGCATATTTGTTAACCTTGTTTTGCGTTCAGTTCATTTTGCTTGTTGTTCATCCTTGCCTTATCGTCCGTCTTTCCTCCTTTTCTAGCCTACTTCTCCTTTCCAGGTCGGGTAAATGGACTGTTCTTTTGCTTGTATGTGGATGACTATTCTTTTACCTCTGTGCACCGATCCACGTCATGCGTGTGCTTTGACTACTTCATCTCCGTTTATTTAGCTGGTTCTAGGATCTCCTTTGTTGCTGCATCTTGATCTCCTGCTTTGCTGTAACTATGTTCTGCTGCTTGATGTTTGCTTCCTTTCTTTCTAGCTACATGCTTATTCTTTCTAGCCACATGCATGTTTTCCTTTTGCTGTGGGAAATAGTTCAGTTATATTTATCAGTAGCATCTCTATGTTTATAGATACATACTAGGAACGTGCTTCTTTAGTGTGGCCTTCTCTTTTTTATGCAAGAAGTGTGCCTTCTCTAATCTGACAATCATCTTATTTGTTGTTCTAAATAATTACTGCAGGATGGAGCAGCAGGCATAGATGAAATCTACTGCCAATTTCTATTGGTTGCGGCATCTTCCGCTGAGTAACTCTACAAAACAGCCTGCTAGCATTGATTCTTGCAATAAAAAAATAAGTCTGGCATCATTCATGAAAAGCTTATAGACTTAGATAATTTCTTAATCCTGCACTGGTTCTCACCAGTGAGATTGTAGATGTGGTATTTTGAGAATACTAGTGTAATTCACTGGTCCAAAAGCTCCATTTCTTAATGTGTTTTTGCAGAATGCTACCAGTAATGTTTTTCTTTTCCTTAATGTACAAACATATCTATTAGATATGATTTTGGATCTGAACTTTTCCCTGTCTGCAGCTCACATTGTGGTATGGTCATGGTACAGCAAAAGGAAAAGATGTTTAAACTTTTTTTGGGCGTCATACATGAAAAGTACCTTTATTTCCATCGAGCTTAATTACTAAGAAAATGTTACCACTATGTCCTTACTAATAAACCTAAATGTTCTGAAAGTTCGGTCTCTTGCTCTCTTTGCTTATGAATCGGACACTTTCCCTTTCTTTAGTCCTTACACGGTTCCACCTCGCTTTGACTTCATACTTTGATGGTGTTTGTAGGTATGAAGAGTGGTCATAATGTTACTTAAAGGAGGCCTCAACTTGCACCAAATACATGGGCATGTGCAACAGCAACTTATGTAGGTGAGTAGGTATTTATGCTTAGTTTTGACTTGAGTACAAAAAAGAGCTTGCTGACATATACAAGAGAATAGGCTACCCATTCTTGAATTGAATCAGATTGGTAGACTAAACCACGGCGGTGTACTCTTTGCTGCTGAGTTATTACAATCCAACTGAAAATAAGGGGAAAACAAACATGATCTTGCCATTTAAATTATCTCATATTTGTGGAGAAAAGTTGCATAGTTAGCTATTGCAAAATACTGTCGACCCAGTTTTTGTTCAATAGACGTCCCTTCTTTGAATGTAGCTTGAACCTGCGCAAGGGCATGGTAGCATGCTCATTCTATTTTTTTTTACTAAGGTGGTTACACTTTCCTACTTTTTTCTGAAAGAGAGTCAATTTAGTCATGAGCTATAGCGGCGTTTCTGTTTACTGAATTTCGTTTTGCAGTTCCCTTCTCTTGAATGTTTATTCAAATGTGCCTAATGTTTTTTTTAGGTTTCTAAAATCTAATAAATGCTGCTCTCAAATCAGTTAGGAGGCTGAAGGTAGTAGCTTACTGAACTCTCATTTCCGGAAAAATCTGGAGATGTCTTGGTACGGAGTTTCATGATCAACTTGCTCCGGCATAGTTAGTCTTTCTAGACTAATTGTTTGTCAGTATCTATTCTATACATGTGTTTGATTGGTTGTGCAAACATGCATGCATTGTTCTGTGTGGAAATTGCTTTATCCGGTCTGTTCTATAGCAATGTTTCCAGTGGCTGTTTAACACATATATTTAGATAGTTGCATACGCATGCTTGGTTCTGCCAGAAAATTATCTTCCCTGATATGTTTTCAGATGCTATTTGGTATACATGTTTGTCTTTGTCATCTTTATGTTGAGTTGTGGGTTCCAAAGATATTTATGATGATTGTTTGCATGGTGGGTCATGTCAGCGATGTGCGTTGCATATTCATGATTCAAACTCTTTGTTGGGTATATATCTATATGAAGTTGTTTTTGAATGGCCCATGATTCGTTTTTTATTAGTATTTTAGTTTAAGCATTTCTCCAGAGAATCTTGATATCCAGCTGTATATATATCCAGTCATGTTTTTTTACTCTGACCGATTTCTTTTTTTGTTTTGTTTTACAGTTTGTACAATCTCTAAAGATGGTGCTCCATTGTTCTGTTAATCAAGATTTGTTCCCTCCTTTCTTACTAGCTGATACATGATGACCGTTTGCATGGGGGGTTATGTTAACTATATTCTATTCATGATTCAAACTGTCTGTTGGGTAATTTAGTTTAGACATCGTGTCCTGAGAATCTTGATATCTAGCTGTATCGGTATAGTATAGTTTGTGATTTTTCCCTCTGAATTTATATATCCACTCAGGTTGGGATAGGTTATGAGTATTCTTAGTGTGGAAACAGCGGCAGTGCTGCACTTTCATCAGATGATGATATGCCAACCTTGCGCCATTTGGCTCTATGTTACCCGAATAAGATAACAAAATACACATGCTCAAGTATATATTTTTAATACCCCCTGATGATGCCTCATTTCTTCAGAATTTGAGGCTGTTCTTGATATGCCAGGTAGGTCCGGCTATCGAGTCAACAATTATATTTTGTAGTGTGTGATGATACATTAATAGTCACACTTGAATGTGTTACCTAAACCTGTCTTGCTTTTGTATTTCATCCTCCTTTGAACCATCCAATGACTTGTTCACTACAAATGATAAGTGTGAGGTGTACAGAAACCTGCACCTTATATTCTTGTCTTGCTTTTGTATTATATCCCCCTTTGAACCATCCGATGACTTGTGCACTACAAACGAGAAGTGTGAGGTGTACAGAAACCTGCACTTCATATTTCTTACATTCCTGTTTTATTTAATGTCTGAGCCTCTTTATATTGCTTACATATGTGATTTATCTAATCTCTGAGCAAGTGTGACTGTTTATAATTGGGTTAATAAGCCCAGTTGTTTGAAGAAGCAATTTGCATTCCATATTTTAGGATTGTACTAATTCTTCTATCCGTTTTTGATTTGCCCCTGCCATTGTAGAATTATGAGTGGGTTGACTTTTCTTGACGTGTATTTTATACAACGAGCAACTACCTTGTGCCGTCTTCCAGCCACCAACAACCCCATGACCCTGCATCAGGTCAGAAAAATATTCAATAATTATTTCTTATGCACGGTCATTGGATTGTTGGCTTCAGACATACTGTACTGTTGGGCTTCAAGCGTACTTCAGTTCTAAACTTATCCCTTTTCCCTTCATTTTTCTAAGACTGTACTGTTGGGCATTAAGTAGGAGTAGTTACTTATACTAAGGAGCAGATATGTATGACATGTTAATTTCACTTATTTTTGGAACGAAGATCTCACTTCATTTATATTAGTCCTTGACGTCTGTGTTCTTTATTGTGCAAAATTGTTCCTTTCTGGGTAGATGAAAGCCCAGATTCCACCAAAGGAAGATTTAGTAGGCTTTCTGTTACATGTTGTTAAAAGTAAATGAATCGAATTCTTTCTGTTTTGGTTCAGGACAAATTTGATTTTGGGAAGACAAAGGTCTGACAAGGATGATAATGGGATACCAGATTACAACGACGGAGGCTCGGACATGGATCTGCTCATGCTCTCAGCGGGAATACTGGATGTTCTCGAAGCTTTTCCATACACACGTGCTACTTTTGGCACTTGCGTGGGCTCCAGTTTGTGTCAATGCAATTTGCATCTGTCAGCGGATTATGGCGAGCTTGGTTATTGGCCTACAGGAATGTTTGTGTATGGATGTCACAAAATTGTTATGCAGAAAATAAGAGTGTAGTACATTTCAGAGATACAAGTATCTTGTTCAGTTTAGTCAGAGCACATGCAAACAAGTAGTTCCCTAGGGTGGAGGCCTTCCACTTGCTTTTGCTAGCTATATGAAATAGACTGAACCTGAACCTAACTACGATTGGATGTCTAAGCTGAATTGTTGCATCCTTAGACATGGAATTATGGATCAATTTTAGCTCTCAAGAACTGCATACTTATGGTCCTATGTAATCCCAATTTATTCAGGCAAGCATCCCAAAAGTTCACTAATGAACAAAGCAACGTCACACAGAATCTAAGTTTTAGGCCAGGTTACTGTAATGTATTTTTAAGAGAAAATTCCTTATATAACACTATCTTAAATTTCGTTTCCTTATTTGACACTGAATTTTTTTTCTTCCTTATCTAACAACGAATCTAAATTTTATGCCTTTTATGGCACTTTTGTCCATTTTAAGTTGTAATGACACCTGAAAAGACCATTTTACCCCTCATGTGCTATGTGTGTGTGGGACACAAACACACGCACGTACGTGCACACATAGTCAGCAGCACACACACCTTGCAACACAAACGTACGCAACAGCACGCCCACAGCACCACACACAGCGTACACACGCAGTCACAGGAACGCACTAGCTAGCTACATACTCGGCCAGCACCAACGCATGACCCGACCACCACGTCCAGCAACTTAACTCACGCATGCACTAACTAACTTGCAGTCTATCCGTGCACTAACTCACGCATGCACCAGCTAATTTCCTAGCCTGCTGCATGCATGTCCAGTTCGCTCCGGCCTCGCGCACAAATACAACCGACTTTCCACGAATCAAGTCAATGATTATCCTAACACAGCAGTAGCACACACGACGCACACAGGAAACATTCCACATGAGGATAAAATAGTCTTTTCAGATGTCATTTAAACTCAAAATAGGCAAAAGTGTTATAAAAGACATAAAATTTAGGCGCATTGTTAGATAGGGAAAAAATTATTTGTCGATGTTAAATAGGGCATAAAATTTAGATACGGTGTTAAATAAGGAATTCTCTCTATTTTTAAAGATGTACATTAGAGAAATTGTTCAGCCAACAATCCAATTAAATTTACATGTCATTAGGCTTCCCCGTAAATTCTAAAATGTCTTAGGCTTCCCTGTAAATTCTGCAAATTTATGGCATGGCATTAAAACCTACAGGGTGCTCCACCGATGATGAAAATACCTCACAGGATGATGTTGGATATTATTCTACAAACTTTGGGCCTACCGGTGGCTGAGTATCGAAGCAAAATGTGACAGTGGCATGATGTGGATGACTATAATTTCCATACACCAACATTATCTTTTGGAGATAAAATAGCCGTATGGCTATTACCTGAGACCATGTCAGAAGATCCTGCTGCTATGGAAGCAAAATGATTCATGAAATCTGCGGTGAAAACAGAGATAAGATACTACAATTACAGCAGCATTGAGAAATCAAGGACGCGAAATGAGTCTGAAAAATGCTATGGGCTAATTCGTTCTAGCTAGGTACATGCATGACTTCTCTTATGTATATGCAATGTAACAATGTGGATAACTAGAACTGTTGTGATGCTGCTCTATTATAAGTAGAAATAACTCGTGGTTATCTTTTCTTTTGTTTACACGCGATGTGTGGTAGAAGCTGTACTCACAGGAAGACTATCGTGTTGTGTATAAACCACGTTCTACGATTCACTTTTGTTATGCATATTTACTTTCCAGTTTTAGGACTGAAATCCATCCATTGTAATGAATTTGGTTGTATGGGCATTACCTATTTGACTTAGGCTTGCTTCATCACATATAGACTGCTTTTCTTTTCCCCACTGCTTGTATGACCTAAAACTATCATGTATATGAGGCAAGTTATTAGCAATGTTTCACATTTTCTTACTTGCAATACCGTGTTTGCCTATTCAGGTGTTCCAAGACCCAAATCATCAGAAAAACAACACATACACCATTTTTTTTCTTTTGAACTTTGGTCACCCTTATACAAGCCCCCGTCCATTTTGCTTATATAGTGGTTAGAATAGTAAACATATGTGCTTGCTCAATACTAATAAATGGAATATTTTCAAAGCACGTATGGTGTGGGTCTGTTCGCAATTTGGCGCAACGGGAGATTACTGAAAAATACACATTTTTTCAACATGACATGGTCTTGAAATGGGACTCTACTACCAAATTAAAATGTGTAGGTATATCTCATTGTAGATGACAAGTCTCTATTTTTTATTAAAGGGGGTTAAATTTGTTATCATATATATTTGCCCGCTAATAAAACAACTAAAACATGGAATTTCTTTTCATGCTGAACATGAATTCAATGGGTCTCTGTGCCATTTGTTGCCCAGCCGACGAACCGAGAAAGAAAGGAGAGGGATAGACAGTCTTTGCTCGCTCCTCCCCCTGCCGCTTCTTATTCAGCTCCTCATGGGCCACAGGCATAGCTCTACGTGGGTTGGGCTAAATAACATATGGGCAATCCTAATACCTCCTGATCCCTATATCTCCGTATATGCACAAGAAAGGCATGTTTTTTTTCTTAGGTTTCTTATATTTTCCCCCTCTTTTTTGCAGGAAAACTATGCATGGCCAGGTTTCTCATCATGATAACCATGTTTCCGAACTTGCTAAAAAAATACAACCATGCCAACTTTACTCTCTCATCATAGTGCCCATATTTTCAAACTGAGTATATTCATATTATGCAAAGTTTCCCTTTTCCCAGACTATTATTTAACAACGTAATAAACATGTTTAAAAAATAGCATGCTTTAGTTGAAGGTTCTTGCAGCATGCAACTATTTTCATCGACACCATGTCTTCAGCAGGTCTTTGCGCCATTTGGCGCAACGGGTCAACTAGTAGTTCCTTATAGTCAAGCGGACCCACGCTACTACTTGTTCCAAAGACATGCACACCATCGAAATAGTCCATCTATGGCCCTGTTTGATTCAGCTGTGGATTTCTAAAAGTAGCTGTGAAAAATCTGCTGTGGAAAAACAGTTGTGGAAATCTGATGTGAAAAAGATGTAAGTCATTTGGCAAACCAGTTGATACAACTTTTTCAGATTTTGGTCCGCAGCGGAATCAGATTTTGGAAAGCACGTCCTGGGCTACTTCCGCTTTTAGTTCAGATTTTGGCAGCGGATTTCTGGAATCGGATTCTGCTGGGTTCGCTCTTTGATTCAGATTCTGCTGCGCAGCAGCGGAATCCGTCGATAAAAGCTGAACCAAACAGGGCATATATCAATATACACAGAGAGGGAATAATTTTTTTTACAACAGAGGAAATAGTTTTTTTTTTGAACAGAGCAGGGTCCCGAAGGACCCAGACTTTCATTAGATAAGCTTCAAAGCATACTTTACATCAGGACCCAAAGAAAAAGAAAGATTACTACGAAGTCCCAGACGTTTACAAGGAGAAACCCTAACTGAAAGATTAAAACACAATCGGGTCCTTGGCAGCCTTCGCTCAGATTGAACCTCGCCGTCGCCGGGGACGAACCACTTGGGGCAACGAGATCGCCATGGGCGTAGCAAGTGCATCCCATAGCCTCTGAACGAAAACTAGAACTGCCTCCCATAAGGCATGCAAGCCAGGAGGAAAGGGGTTGGCCGCCCTTCGACCAGAAGAAGCAGAGGCTCGATGAAGACCGGCAACCGATTGCAGGCGCCGTAGCTCCACCATAGAATCCTCTGCTGATGAGCTCGAACCCGACCATCAATCTTCAGCTCAGTGCTTCCCCACCCCTCTTCATCCACCACCTTGGCGGCATCAAGAGAAGGAAGGTAGCAACGAGGCCTCATGCAAGTGGCAGGCATGTACATCTCCTGCTGCTCTATCTCTCTTCCCACAACCATGATGGCAAGAACAGATCGAGGAAGAAGAGCATCTGGCGCACCATATGATTGAGATTTATTACAGCAAGAAAAGGGGGGATAAGTGGGGACGAAACCAGACGGGCCTAAGCTTCGCCATGGATCTGGCTGAGGGATGCCGCCGAAGGATCCACTGCCAGGGATCATCCTTGCCTTCGCCTTTTCGCCACCAGCGTGGCCCCAAGGGAGAGTTGAACAACCACCTAGACAAGATCCAAAACGCAGCTCCACTTTATTTGTCGGAGAGAGAGACACTCACACACTACTAGACCTAGGATCCAGACCTCCATCCCACCCAGCGCCGGCCACCATGGCCGCCGTCGGCGAGGGGGAGGGAGGCCGGATGGGGAAGCTGGAGGTGGAGCTCTCAAGAGGAAATAGTTTATCCGTCCATAATGCCCTGCTGCTGGTGCAATATCTTCTTCTTTGAAGGAAATATGCCCTAGAGGCAATAATGAAGTTATTATTTATTTCCTTATATCATCATAAAAGTTTATTATTCATGCTAGAATTGTATTAACCGGAAACATAATACATGTGTGAATACATAGACAAACAGAGTGTCACTAGTATGCCTCTACTTGACTAGCTCGTTAATCAAAGATGGTTATGTTTCCTAACCATGGACAAAGAGTTGTTATTTGATTAACGGGATCACATCATTAGGTGAATGATCTGATTGGCATGACCCATTCCATTAGCTTAGCACCCCATCGTTTAGTATGTTGCTATTGCTTTCTTCATGACTTATACATGTTCCTATGACTATGAGATTATGCAACTCCCGTTTACCGGAGGAACACTTTGTGTGCTACCAAATGTCACAACGTAACTGGGTGATTATAAAGGAGCTCTACAGGTGTCTCCAAAGGTACATGTTGGGTTGGCGTATTTCGAGATTAGGATTTGTCACTCCGATTGTCGGAGAGGTATCTCTGGGCCCTCTCGGTAATGCACATCACTTAAGCCTTGCAAGCATTGCAACTAAAGAGTTAGTTGCGGGATGATGTATTACGGAACGAGTAAAGAGACTTGCCGGTAACGAGATTGAACTAGGTATTGGATACCGACGATCGAATCTCGGGCAAGTAACATACCAATGACAAAGGGAACAACGTATGTTGTTATGCGGTCTGACCGATAAAGATCTTCGTGGAATATGTAGGAGCCAATATGGGCATCCAGGTCCCGCTATTGGTTATTGACCGGAAACATGTCTCGGTCATGTCTGCATTGTTCTCGAACCCGTAGGGTCCGCACGCTTAAGGTTTCGATGATAGTTATATTATGAGTTTATACGTTTTGATGTACCGAAGGATGTTCGGAGTCCCGGATGAGATCACGGACGTGACGAGGAGTCTCGAAATGGTCGAGACATAAAGATTGATATATTGGAAGCCTATGTGTGGATATTGGAAGTGTTCCGGGTGAAATCGGGATTTTACCGGAGTACCGGGAGGTTACCGGAACCCCCCGGGAGCTATATGGGCCTTAGTGGGCCTTAGTGGAAGAAGAGGAGAGGCGGCCAGGGCTGGGCCGCGCGCCCCTCCCCCCTAGTCCGAATAGGACAAGGAGAGAGGGGGGCGGCGCCCCCTCCTTCTCTCTCTCTCTTTTCCACCTCACGAATCCTATTCCAACTAGGATTGGGGGGGGCCTACTCCCGGAGGGAGTAGGACTCCTCCTGGCGCGCCTCTCCTAGCCGGCCGCACCCCCCCCCCTTTGAGCCTTTATATACGGAGGCAGGGGCACCCCAGAGAAACACAAGTTGATCCACGTGATCATATTCTTAGCCGTGTGCGGCGCCCCCTGCCACCATAGTCCTCGATAATATTGTAGCGGTGCTTAGGCGAAGCCCTGCGACAGTAGTACATCAAGATCGTCACCACGCCGTCATGCCGACGGAACTCTTCCCCAACACTTTGCTGGATCGGAGTCCAGGGATCGTCATCGAGCTGAACGTGTGCTAGAACTCGGAGGTGCCGTAGTTTCGGTGCTTGATCGGTCGGGCCGTGGAGACGTACGACTACATCAACCAAACGCTTCCGTTGTCGATCTACAAGGGTACGTAGATCACACTCTCCCCTCTCGTTGCTATGCATCACCATGATCTTGCGTGTGCATAGGAATTTTTTTGAAATTACTACGTTCCCCAACAGTGGCATCCGAGCCTAGGTTTTATGTGTTGATGTTATATGCACGAGTAGAACACAAGTGAGTTGTGGGAGATATAAGTCATACTGCTTACCAGCATGTCATACTTTGGTTCGGCGGTATTGTTGGACGAAGCGGCCCGGACCGACATTACGCGTACGCTTGCGCGAGACCGGTTCTCCTGACGTGCTTTGCACATAGGTGGCTTGCGGGTGACAGTTTCTCCAACTTTAGTTGAACCAAGTGTGGCTACGCCCGGTCCTTGCGAAGGTTAAAACAGCACCGACTTGACAAACTATCATTGTGATTTTGATGCGTAGGGTAAGATTGGTTCTTGCTTAAGCCCGTAGCAGCCACGTAAAACTTGCAACAACAAAGTAGAGGACGTCTAACTTGTTTTTGCAGGGCATGTTGTGATGTGATATGGTCAAGACATGATGCTGAATTTTATTGTATGAGATGATCATGTTTTGTAACCGAGTTATCGGCAACTGGCAAGAGCCATATGGTTGTCGCTTTATTGTATGCAATGCAATCGCGCTGTAATGCTTTACTTTATCACTAAGCGGTAGCGATAGTCGTGGAAGCATAAGATTGGCGAGACGACAACGATGCTATGATGGAGATCAAGGTGTCGCGCAGGTGACGATGGTGATCATGATGGTGCTTCGGAGATGGAGATCACAGGCACAAGATGATGATGGCCATATCATATCACTTATATTGATTGCATGTGATGTTTATCTTTTATGTATCTTATCTTGCTTTGATTGACGGTAGCATTATAAGATGATCTCTCACTAAAATTATCAAGAAGTGTTCTCCCTGAGTATGCACCATTGCGAAAGTTCTTCGTGCTGAGACACCACGTGATGATCGGGTGTGATAGGCTCTACGTTCAAATACAACGGGTGCAAAACAGTTGCACAGGCGAAATACTCAGGTTATACTTGACGAGCCAAGCATATGCAGATATGGCCTCGGAATACAGAGACCGAAAGGTCGAGCGTGAATCATATAGTAGATATGATCAACATAGTGATGTTCACCAATGAAACTACTCCATCTCACGTGATGATCGGACATGGTTTAGTTGATTTGGATCACGTGATCACTTAGAGGATTAGATGGATGTCTATCTAAGTGGGAGTTCTTAAGTAATTTGATTAATTGAACTTAAACTTATCATGAACTTAGTACCTGATAGTATCTTGCTTGTTTATGTTTGATTGTAGATAGATGGCTCGTGCTGTTGTTCCATTGAATTTTAATGCGTTCCTTGAGAAAGCAAAGTTGAAAGATGATGGTAGCAATTACACGGACTGGGTCCGTAACTTGAGGATTATCCTCATTGCTGCTTAGAAGAATTACGTCCTGGAAGCACCGCTGGGTGCCAGGCCTGCTGTTGGAGCAACACCAGATGTTATGAACGTCTGGCAGAGCAAAGCTGATGACTACTCGATAGTTCAGTGTGCCATGCTTTACGGCTTAGAATTGGGACTTCAACGACATTTTGAACGTCATGGAGCATATGAGATGTTCCAGGAGTTGAACTTAATATTTCAAGCAAATGCCCGAATTGAGAGATACGAAGTCTCCAATAAGTTCTATAGCTGCAAGATGGAGGAGAACAGTTCTGTTAGTGAGCATATACTTAGTACCTGATAGTGTTGGGGAACGCAGTAATTTCAAAAAAATTCCTACGCACACGCAAGATCATGGTGATGCATAGCAACGAGAGGGGAGAGTGTAATCTACGTACCCTCGTAGATCGCAACGGAAGCGTTGACACAACGTAGAGGAAGTAGTCGTACGTCTTCTTCCTGATCCGACCGATCCAAGCACCGTTACTCCGGCACCTCCGAGTTCTTAGCACACGTACAGCTCGATCATGCTCCCCGGGCTCCGATCCAGCAAAGCTTCGGGGATGAGTTCCGTCAGCACAACAACGTGGTGACGATGATGATGTTCTACCGACGCAGGGCTTCGCCTAAGCACTACAACGATATGATCGAGGTGGAATATGGTGGCAGGGGGCACCGCACATGGCTAAGGAACGATCACGGGGATCAACTTGTGTGTCTAGAGGTGCCCCCCTGCCCCCGTATATAAAGGATCCAAGGGGGGGGGTGCGGCCGGCCATAGGAGGCGCGCAGGAGGAGTCCTACTCCTACCGGGAGTAGGACTCCCCCCAATCCTTGTCCTACTAGGAGAGGTGGAGGGAGAATAGGAAAGGGGGGGCGCCGCCCCTCCCTCCTTGTCCAATTCGGACTAGGGGGAGAGGGGGCGCGCGGCCTGCCCTGGCAGCCCCTTCCTCTTCTCCACATTAGGCCCATAAGGCCCATTAACCCCCCGGGGGGTTCCGGTAACCCCCCGGTGCTCCGGTTTTATCCGATACTCTTCCGGAACCCTTCCGGTGTCCGAATATAGTCATCCAATATATCAATCTTTATTTCTCGACCATTTCGAGACTCCTCGTCATGTCCGTGATCACATCCAGGACTCCGAACTAACTTCGGTACATCAAAATGCATAAACTCATAATAACTGTCATCGTAACGTTAAGCGTGCGGACCCTATGGTTCGAGAACAATGTAGACATGACCGAGACACGTCTCCGGTCAATAACCAACAGCGGGACCTGGATGCCCATATTGGCTCCTACATATTCTATGAAGATCTTTATCGGTCAGACCGCATAACAACATACGTTGTTCCCTTTGTCATCGGTATGTTACTTGCCCGAGATTCGATCGTCTGTATCCAATACCTAGTTCAATCTCGTTACCGGCAAGTTTCTTTACTCGTTCCGTAATACATCATCTCGCAACTAACTCATTAGTTGCAATGCTTGCAAGGCTTATGTGATGTGCATTACCGAGAGGGCCCAGAGATACCTCTCCGAGAATCGGAGTGACAAATCCTATTCTCGAAATACGCCAACCCAACATCTACCATTGGAGACACCTGTAGAGCTCCTTTATAATCACCCAGTTACGTTGTGACGTTTGGTAGCACACAAAGTGTTCCTCCGGTAAACGGGAGTTGCATAATCTCATAGTCATAGGAACATGTATAAGTCATGAAGAAAGCAATAGCAACATACTAAACGATCGGGTGCTAAGCTAATGGAATGGGTCATGTCAATCAGATCATTTAACTAATGATGTGACCTCGTTAATCAAATAACAACACTTTGTTCATGGTTAGGAAACATAACCATCTTTGATTAATGAGCTAGTCAATTAGAGGCATACTAGTGACACTTAGTTTGTCTATGTATTCACACATGTATTATGTTTCCAGTTAATACAATTCTAGCATGAATAATAAACATTTACCATGATATAAGGAAATAAATAATAACTTTATTATTGCCTCTAGGGCATATTTCCTTCAGATAGTATCTTGCTTATGTATGTTTGATTGTAGATAGATGGCCCGTGCTGTTGTTCCGTTGAATTTTAATGCGTTCCTTGAGAAAGCAAAGTTGAAAGATGATGGTAGCAATTACACGGACTGAGTCCGTAACTTGAGGATTATCCTCATTGCTACACAGAAGAATTACGTCCTGGAAGCACCGCTAGGTGCCAGGCCTGCTGCTGGAGCAACACCAGATGTTATGAACGTCTGGCAGAGCAAAGCTGATGACTACTCGATGGTTCAGTGTGCCATGCTTTACGGCTTAGAATCGGGACTTCAATGACGTTTTGAACGTGATGGAGCATATGAGATGTTCCAGGAGTTGAAGTTAATATTTCAAGCAAATGCCCGGATTGAGAGATATGAAGTCTCCAATAAGTTCTATAGCTGCAAGATGGAGGAGAACAGTTCTGTCAGTGAGCATATACTCAAAATGTCTGGGTATAATAATCACTTGATTCAGATGGGAGTTAATCTTCCAGATGATTGCGTCATTGACAGAATTCTCCAATCACTGCCACCAAGCTACAAGAGCTTCGTGATGAACTATAATATGCCAGGGATGAATAAGACTATTCCCGAGCTCTTCGCAATGCTGAAAGCTGCGGAGGTAGAAATCAAAAAGGAGCATCAAGTGTTGATGGTCAACAAGACCACTAGTTTCAAGAAAAAGAAAAGAAGAAGGGGAACTTCAAGAAGAACAGCAAGCAAGTTGCTGCTCAAGAGAAGAAACCCAAGTCTGGACCTAAGCCTGAAACTGAGTGCTTCTACTGCAAGCAGACTGGTCACTGGAAGCGGAACTGCCCCAAGTATTTGGCGGATAAGAAGGATGGCAAGGTGAACAAAGGTATATGTGATATACATGTTATTGATGTGTACCTTACTAATGCTCGCAGTAGCACCTGGGTATTTGATACTGGTTCTGTTGCTAATATTTGCAACTCGAAACATGGACTACGGATTAAGCGAAGATTGGCTAAGGACGAGGTGACAATGTGCGTGGGAAACGGTTCCAAAGTCGATGTGATCGCGGTCGGCACGCTACCTCTACATCTACCTTCGGGATTAGTATTAGACCTAAATAATTGTTATTTGGTGCCAGCGTTGAGCATGAACATTATATCTGGATCTTGTTTAATGCGAGACGGTTATTCATTTAAATCAGAGAATAATGGTTGTTCTATTTATATGAGTAATATCTTTTATGGTCATGCACCCTTGAAGAGTGGTCTATTCTTATTGAATCTCGATAGTAGTGACACACATATTCATAATGTTGAAGCCAAAAGATGCAGAGTTGATAATGATGGTGCAACTTATTTGTGGCACTGCCGTTTAGGTCATATCGGTATAAAGCGCATGAAGAAACTCCATACTGATGGACTTTTGGAACCACTTGATTATGAATCACTTGGTACTTGCGAACCGTGCCTCATGGGCAAGATGACTAAAACACCGTTCTCCGGCACTATGGAGAGAGCAACAGATTTGTTGGAAATCATACATACAGATGTATGTGGTCCGATGAATATTGAGACTCGTGGCGGATATCGTTATTTTCTCACATTCACAGATGACTTAAGCAGATATGGGTACATCTACTTAATGAAACATAAGTCTGAAACATTTGAAAAGTTCAAAGAATTTCAGAGTGAAGTTGAAAATCATCGTAACAAGAAAATAAAGTTTCTACGATCTGATCATGGAGGAGAATATTTGAGTTACGAGTTTGGTGTACATTTGAAAAATTGTGGAATAGTTTCGCAACTCATGCCACCCGGAACACCACAGCATAATGGTGTGTCCGAACGTCGTAATCGTACTTTACTAGATATGGTGCGATCTATGATGTCTCTTACTGATTTACCGCTATCGTTTTGGGGTTATGCTTTAGAGACGGCCGCATTCACGTTAAATAGGGCACCATCAAAATCCATTGAGATGACGCCTTATGAACTATGGTTTGGCAAGAAACCAAAGTTGTCGTTTCTGAAAGTTTGGGGCTGCGATGCTTATGTGAAAAAGCTTCAACCTGATAAGTTCGAACCCAAATCGGAGAAATGTGTCTTCATAGGATATCGAAAGGAAACTATTGGATACACCTTCTATCACAGATCCGAAGGCAAGACTTTTGTTGCTAAGTTCGGAAACTTTCTGGAGAAGGAGTTTCTCTCGAAAGATGTGAGTGGGAGGAAAGTAGAACTTGACGAGGTAACTGTACCTGCTCCCTTATTGGAAAGTAGTACATCACAGAAACCTGTTTCTGCAACACCTACACCAATTAGTGAGGAAGCTAATGATAATGATCATGAAACTTCAGGACAAGATACTACTGAACCTCGTAGATCAACCAGAGTGAGATCCGCGCCAGAGTGGTACGGTAATCCTGTTCTGGAAGTCATGCTGCTAGATCATGATGAACCTACGAACTATGAAGAAGCAATGGTGAGCCCAGATTCCGCAAAATGGCTTGAAGCCATGAAATCTGAGATGGGATCCATGTATGAGAACAAAGTATGGACTTTGGTTGACTTGCCCGATGATCGGCAAGCAATTGAGAATAAATGGATCTTCAAGAAGAAGACTGACGCTGACGGTAATATTACTGTCTACAAAGCTCAACTTGTCGCAAAAGGGTTTCGACAAGTTCAAGGGGTTGACTACGATGAGACCTTCTCACCCGTAGCGATGCTTAAGTCTGTCCGAATCATGTTAGCAATTGCCGCATTTTATGATTATGAAGTTTGGCAGATGGATGTCAAAACTGCATTCCTGAATGGATTTCTGGAAGAAGAGTTGTATATGATGCATCCGGAAGGTTTTGTCGATCCAAAGGGAGCTAACAAAGTGTGCAAGCTCCAGCGATCCATTTATGGACTGGTGCAAGCCTCTCGGAGTTGGAATAAACATTTTGATAGTGTGATCAAAGCATTTGGTTTTATACAGACTTTCGGAGAAGCTTGTATTTACAAGAAAGTGAGTGGGAGCTCTGTAGCATTTCTGATATTATATGTGGATGACATATTACTGATTGGAAATAATATAGAATTTCTGGATAGCATAAAGGGATACTTGAATAAGAGTTTTTCAATGAAAGACCTCGGTGAAGCTGCTTACATATTAGGCATAAAGATCTATAGAGATAGATCAAGACGCTTAATAGGACTTTCACAAAGCACATACCTTGACAAGATTTTGAAGAAGTTCAAAATGGATCAAGCAAAGAAAGGGTTCTTGCCTGTATTACAAGGTGTGAAGTTGAGTCAGACTCAATGCCCGACCACTGCAGAAGATAGAGAGAAAATGAAAGATGTTCCCTATGCTTCAGCCATAGGCTCTATCATGTATGCAATGCTGTGTACCAGACCTGATGTGTGCCTTGCTATAAGTTTAGCAGGGAGGTACCAAAGTAATCCAGGAGTGGATCACTGGACAGCGGTCAAGAACATCCTGAAGTACCTGAAAAGGACCAAGGATCTCATATATGGAGGTGACAAAGAGCTCATCGTAAATGGTTACGTTGATGCAAGCTTTGACACTGATCCGGACGATTCTAAATCGCAAACCAGATACGTGTTTACATTAAACGGTGGAGCTGCCGGTTGGTGCAGTTCTAAACAAAGCGTCGTGGCGGGATCTACATGTGAAGCAGAGTACATAGCCGCTTTGGAAGCAGCAAATGAAGGAGTCTAGATGAAGGAGTTCATATCTGATCTAGGTGTCATACCTAGTGCATCAGGTCCAATGAAAAATCTTTTGTGACAATACTGGTGCTATTGCCTTGGCGAAGGAATCCAGGTTTCACAAAAGAACCAAGCACATCAAAAGACGCTTCAATTCCATCCGGGATCTAGTCCAGGTGGGAGACATAGAGATTTGCAAGATACATACGGAGCTGAATGTAGCAGACCCGTTGACTAAGCCTCTTCCATGGGCAAAACATGATCAGCACCAAAGCTCCATGGGTGTTAGAATCATTATTGTGTAATCTAGATTATTGACCCTAGTGCAAGTGGGAGACTGAAGGAAATATGCCCTAGAGGCAATAATAAAGTTATTATTTATTTCCTTATATCATCATAAAAGTTTATTATTCATGCTAGAATTGTATTAACTGGAAACATAATACATGTGTGAATACATAGACAAACAGAGTGTCACTAGTATGCCTCTACTTGACTAGCTCGTTAATCAAAGATGGTTATGTTTCCTAACCATGGACAAAGAGTTGTTATTTGATTAACGGGATCACATCATTAGGTGAATGATCTGATTGACACGACCCATTCCATTAGCTTAGCACCCGATTGTTTAGTATGTTGCTATTGCTTTCTTCATGACTTATACATGTTCCTATGACTATGAGATTATGCAACTCCCGTTTACCGGAGGAACACTTTGTGTGCTACCAAACATCACAACGTAACTGGGTGATTATAAAGGAGCTCTACAGGTGTCTCCAAAGGTACATGTTGGGTTGGCGTATTTCAAGATTAGGATTTGTCACTCCGATTGTCGGAGAGGTATCTGTGGGCCCTCTCGGTAATGCACATCACTTAAGCCTTGCAAGCATTGCAACTAATGAGTTAGTTGCGGGATGATGTATTACGGAACGAGTAAAGAGACTTGCCAGTAACGAGATTGAACTAGGTATTGGATACCGACGATCGAATCTCGGGCAAGTAACATACCGATGACAAAGGGAACAACGTATGTTGTTATGCGGTCTGACCGATAAAGATCTTCGTAGAATATGTAGGAGCCAATATGGGCATCCAGGTCCCGCTATTGGTTATTGACCGGAGACATGTCTCGGTCATGTCTGCATTGTTCTCAAACCCGTAGGGTCCACACGCTTAAGGTTTCGATGACAGTTATATTATGAGTTTATACGTTTTGATGTACCGAAGGATGTTCGGAGTCCCGGATGAGATCACGGACGTGACGAGGAGTCTCGAAATGATCGAGACATAAAGATTGATATATTGTAAGCCTATGTTTGGATATCGAAAGTGTTCCGGGTGAAATCGGGATTTTATCGGAGTACCGGGAGGTTATCGGAACCCCCCGGGAGCTATATGGGCCTTAGTGGGCCTTAGTGAAAGAAGAGGAGAGGCGGCCAGGGCTGGGCCGCGCGCCCCTCCCCCTAGTCTGAATAGGACAAGGAGAGAGGGGGCCGGCGCCCCCTCCTTCTCTCTCTCTCTTTTCCACCTCGCGAATCCTATTCCAACTAGGATTGGGGGGAAGTCCTACTCCCGGAGGGAGTAGGACTCCTCCTGGCGCGCCTCTCCTGGCCGGCCGCACCCCCCCTTTGAGCCTTTATATACGGAGGCAGGGGCACCCCAGAGAAACACAAGTTGATCCACGTGATCATATTCTTAGCCGTGTGTGGCGCCCCCTGCCACCATAGTCCTCGATAATATTGTAGCGGTGCTTAGGCGAAGCCCTGCGATAGTAGTACATCAAGATCGTCACCACGCCATCGTGCTGACGGAACTCTCCCCCGACACTTTGCTGGATCGGAGTCCAGGGATCGTCATCGAGCTGAACGTGTGCTAGAACTCGGAGGTGCCGTAGTTTCGGTGCTTGATCGGTCGGGCCGTGGAGACGTACGACTACATCAACCAAACGCTTCCGTTGTCGATCTACAAGGGTACGTAGATCACACTCTCCCCTCTCGTTGCTATGCATCACCTGATCTTGCGTGTGCGTAGGAAATTTTTTGAAATTACTACGTTCCCCAACATTCTTCTCCTTCTCATTTTTTGTGGGAGACGGCTTTGTAACAAGCTCTCTGGACCTTGCAGCTATCTCGAAACTCACACGGGCATCGAGGGCAGCATACTTTTGTGCATAAATTCCACTCGGTACAATATCTACCATGCATGGTCCATCCGATGGTCCAGAATCTTTTTTTCTATTTTGTGCACCTAAACTTCTTCATCTATTCTAGTCGTTCCCCCTTCAGTCTTCAATCTCTCTTTTTTGCTGTGTTTAGTCTTCAGTCAATCATCTACGAAGTAATTGACACAATAAAGAACTAGATCAAAAAGTGGGTACTACCTTCATCTCGGTGAATAAGTCATTCACGTAGTTCTAGATTGACGATTTAACTATCTAAATATGTATTATATGTCACAAATATATATATATATATATTGTTGGAAATATGCCCTAGAGGCAATAATAAATTGGTTATTATTATATTTCCTTGTTCATGATAATCGTTTATTATCCATGCTAGAATTGTATTGATAGGAAACTCAGATACATGTGTGGATACATAGACAACACCATGTCCCTAGTAAGCCTCTAGTTGACTAGCTCGTTGATCAATAGATGGTTATGGTTTCCTGACCATGGACATTGGATGTCATTGATAACGGGATCACATCATTAGGAGAATGATGTGATGGACAAGACCCAATCCTAAGCCTAGCACAAGATCATGTAGTTCGTATGCTAAAGCTTTTCTAATGTCAAGTATCATTTCCTTAGACCATGAGATTGTGCAACTCCCGGATACCGTAGGAATACTTTGGGTGTGCCAAACGTCACAACGTAACTGGGTGGCTATAAAGGTACACTACAGGTATCTCCGAAAGTGTCTGTTGGGTTGGCACGAATCGAGACTGGGATTTGTCACTCCGTGTAAATGGAGAGGTATCTCTGGGCCCACTCGGTAGGACATCATCATAATGTGCACAATGTGACCAAGGAGTTGATCACGGGATGATGTGTTACGGAACGAGTAAAGAGACTTGCCGGTAACGAGATTGAACAAGGTATCGGGATACCGACGATCGAATCTCGGGCAAGTATCGTACCGATAGACAAAGGGAATTGTATACGGGATTGATCGAATCCTCGACATCGTGGTTCATCCAATGAGATCATCATGGAACATGTGGGAACCAACATGGGTATCCAGATCCCGCTGTTGGTTATTGACCGGAGAACGTCTCGGTCATGTCTGCATGGTTCCCGAACCCGTAGGGTCTACACACTTAAGGTTCGGTGACGCTAGGGTTATAGAGATATTAGTATGCGGTAACCCGAATGTTGTTTGGAGTCCCGGATGAGATCCCGGACATCACGAGGAGTTCCGTAATGGTCCGGAGGTAAAGAATTATATATAGGAAGTACTATTTCGGCCATCGGGACAAGTTTCGGGGTCACCGGTATTGTACCGGGACCACCGAAGGGTCCCGGGGGTCCCGGGTGGGGCCACATGGGCTGTAGGGGTGTGCGCCTTGGCCTATATGGGCCAAGGGCACCAGCCCCAAGAGGCCCATGCGCCAAGAGATAAGGAAAGGAAGAGTCCTAAAGGGGGAAGGCACCTCCTAGGTGCCTTGGGGAGGAGGGACTCCTCCCTAGCCGCACCCTTCCTTGGAGGAAGGGCCAAGGCTGCGCCCCCCCTCCCTTGGCCCTATATATAGTGGGGGGAAGGGAGGGCAGCCGCACCTAAGCCCTGGCGCTTCCCTCTCCCTCCCGTGACACATCTCCCTCCTCCCGCAGCGCTTGGCGAAGCCCTGTTGGAATCCCGCTACTTCCACCACCACGCTGTCGTGCTGCTGGATCTCCATCAACCTCTCCTTCCCCCTTGCTGGATCAAGAAGGAGGAGACGTTGCTGCTCCGTACATGTGTTGAACGCGGAGGTGCCGTCTGTTCGGCGCTAGGATCATCGGTGATTTGGATCACGACGAGTACGACTCCATCAACCTCGTTCCCTTGAACGCTTCCGCGCGCAATCTACAAGGGTATGTAGATCCACTCCTCCCTCGTTGCTAGATGACTCCATAGATTGATCTTGGTGACACGTAGGAAAATTTTGAATTATTGCTACGTTCCCCAACAGTGGCATCATGAGCTAGGTCTATGCGTAGATTCTATGCACGAGTAGAACACAAAGTAGTTGTGGGCGTTGATTTTGTTCAATATGCTTACCGTTACTAGTCCAATCTTGATTCGGAGGCATTGTGGGATGAAGCGGCCCAGACCAACCTTACACGTACGCTTACGTGAGACCGGTTCCACCGACTGACATGCACTAGTTGCATAAGGTGGCTGGCGGGTGTCTGTCTCTCCCACTTTAGTCGGATCGGATTCGATGAAAAGGGTCCTTATGAAGGGTAAATAGCAATTGGCATATCACGTTGTGGTATTTGCGTAGGTAAGAAACGTTCTTGCTAGAAACCCATAGCAGCCACGTAAAACATGCAAACAACAATTAGAGGACGTCTAACTTGTTTTTGCAGGGTATGCTATGTGATGTGATATGGCCAAGAAGAATGTGATGAATGATATGTGATGTATGAGATTGATCATGTTCTTGTAATAGGAATCACGACTTGCATGTCGATGAGTATGACAACCGGCAGGAGCCATAGGAGTTGTCTTTATTTATTATATGACCTGCGTGTCATTAAACAACGCCATGTAATTACTTTACTTTATTGCTAACCGTTAGCTGTAGTAGTAGAAGTAATAGTTGGCGAGACAACTTCATGAAGACACGATGATGGAGATCATGATGATGGAGATCATGGTGTCATGCCGGTGACGATGATGATCATGGAGCCCCGAAGATGGAGATCAAAAGGAGCAATATGATATTGGCCATATCATGTCACTATTTGATTGCATGTGATGTTTATCATGTTTATACATCTTATTTGCTTAGAACGACGGTAGTAAATAAGATGATCCCTCATTAAAATTTCAAGAAAGTGTTCCCCCTAACTGTGCACCGTTGCGAAAGTTCGTCGTTTCGAAGCACCACGTGATGATTGGGTGTGATAGATTCTTACGTTCGAATACAACGGGTGTTGACGAGCCTAGCATGTACAGACATGGCCTCGGAACACATGCAAAACACTTAGGATGACTTGACGAGCCTAGCATGTACAGACATGGCCTCGGAACACAAGATACCGAAAGGTCAAGTATGAGTCGTATGGTAGATACGATCAACATGAAGATGTTCACCGATGTTGACTAGTCCGTCTCACGTGATGATCGGACACGGCCTAGTTGAATCGGATCATGTAATCACTTAGATGACAAGAGGGATGTCTATCTGAGTGGGAGTTCATAAGATGAACTTAATTATCCTGAACATAGTCAAAAGGTCTTCGCAAATTATGTCGTAGCTCACGCTTCAGTTCTACTGTTTAGTTATGTTCCTAGAGAAAATTTAGTTGAAAGTTGATAGTAGCAATTATGCGGACTAGGTCCGTAAACTAAGGATTGTCCTCATTGCTTCATCGAAGGCTTATGTCCTTAATGCACCGCTCAGTGTGCTGAACCTCGAACGTTGTCTGTGGATGATGCGAACATCTGACATACACGTTTTGATAACTACGTGATAGTTCAGTTAAACGGTTTAGAGTTGAGGCACCGAAGACGTTTTGAAACGTCGCGAAACATATGAGATGTTTTTGTTGGAAATATGCCCTAGAGGCAATAATAAAAGCATTATTATTATATTTCCTTGTTCATGATAATTGTCTTTATTCATGCTATAATTGTGTTATCCGGAAATCGTAATACATGTGTGAATAACAGACACCAACATGTCCCTAGTAAGCCTCTAGTTGACTAGCTCGTTGATCAACAGATAGTCATGGTTTCCTGACTATGGACATTGGATGTCATTGATAACGAGATCACATCATTAGGAGAATGATGTGATGGACAAGACCCAATCCTAAACATAGCATAAAGATCGTATAGTTCGTTTGCTAGAGTTTTTCCAATGTCAAGTGTCTTTTCCTTAGACCATGAGATCGTGTAAATCCCGGATACCGTAGGAGCGCTTTGGGTATACCAAACGTCACAACGTAACTGGGTGACTATAAAGGTATACTACGGGTATCTCCGAAAGTGTCTGTTGGGTTGACACGGATCAAGACTGGGATTTGTCACTCCGTATGGCGGAGAGGTATCACTGGGCCCACTCAGTAATGCATCATCATAATGAGCTCAAAGTGACCAAGTGTCTGGTCACGGGATCATGCATTACGGTACGAGTAAAGTGCCTTGCCGGTAACGAGATTGAACGAGGTATTGGGATACCGACGATCGAATCTCGGGCAAGTAACATACCGATTGACAAAGGGAATTGTATACAGGGTTGCTTGAATCCTCGACATCGTGGTTCATCCGATGAGATCATCGTGGAGTATGTGGGAGCCAACATGGGTATCCAGATCCCGCTGTTGGTTATTGACCGGAGAGTCGTCTCGGTCATGTCTACATGTCTCCCGAACCCGTAGGGTCTACACACTTAAGGTTCGGTAATGCTAGGGTTGTAGGGATATGTATATGCAGTAACCCGAATGTTGTTCGGAGTCCCGGATGAGATCCCGGACGTCACGAGGAGTTCCGGAATGGTCTGGAGGTAAAGAATTATATATAGGAAGTGCTGTTTCGGCCATCGGGACAAGTTTCGGGGTCACCGGTATTGTACCGGGACCACCGGAAGGGTCCCGGGGGTCCACCGGGTGGGGCCACCTGCCCCGGGGGGCCACATGGGCTGTAGGGGGTGCGCCTTGGCCTACATGGGCCAAGGGCACCAGCCCCAAGAGGCCCATGCGCCTAGGGTTTCAAAGGGGAAGAGTCCCACAAGGGGAAGGCACCCCCTAGGTGCCTTGGGGGGGAGGGAATCCTCCCTTGGCCGCCGCCCCCCTAGGAGATTGGATCTCCTAGGGCCGGCACCCCCCTAGGCCCCCTATATATAGTGAGGGAAGGAGGGCCTCTTGATCCACGCCTTTGGTGCCTCCCTCTCCCTCTCCAACACCTCCTCCTCCTCCATAGAGCTTAGCGAAGCCCTGCCGGAGTACTGCAGCTCCATCACCACCACGCCGTCGTGCTGCTGCTGGAGCCATCTTCCTCAACCTCTCCTTCCCCCTTGCTGGATCAAGAAGAAGGAGACGTTACGCTGACCGTACGTGTGTTGAACACGGAGGTGCCGTCCGTTCGGCGCTAGGATCTCCGGTGATTTGGATCACGTCGTGTACGACTACCTCATCCCCGTTCTTTGAACGCTTCCGCTCGCGATCTACAAAGGTATGTAGATGCATCCGATCACTCGTTGCTAGATGAACTCATAGATGGATCTTGGTGAAACCGTAGGAAAATTTTTGTTTTCTGCAACGTTCCGCAACAGTGGCATCATGAGCTAGGTCTATGCGTAGTTCTTCTTGCGCGAGTAGAACACAATTGGTTGTGGGCGTAGATGTTGTCAACTTTCTTGCCGCTACTAGTCTTATCTTGCTTCAGCGGTATTGTGGGATGAAGCGGCCCGGACCAACCTTACACGTACGCTTACGTGAGACCGGTTCCACCGACTAACATGCACTAGTTGCATAAGGTGGCTGGCGGGTGTCTGTCTCTCCCACTTTAGTTGGAGCGGATTCGATGAAAAGGGTCCTTATGAAGGGTAAATAGAAGTTGACAAATCACGTTGTGGCTTTCACGTAGGTAAGAAAACGTTCTTGCTAGAACGCTAATTCAGCCACGTAAAACTTGCAACAACTATCAGAGGATGTCTAACTTGTTTTTGCAGCAAGTGCTTTGTGATATGATATGGCCAAAGTTGTGATGAATGATGAATGATATATATGTGATGTATGAGATGTTCATGCTATTGTAATAGGAATCACGACTTGCATGTCGATGAGTATGACAACCGGCAGGAGCCATAGGAGTTGTCTTTATTTTTTGTATGACCTGCATGTCATTGAGAAACACCATGTAAATTACTTTACTTTATTGCTAAACGCGTTAGCCATAGTAGTAGAAGTAATAGTTGGCGAGCAACTTCATGGAGACACGATGATGGAGATCATGGTGTCAAGCCGGTGACAAGATGATCATGGAGCCCCAAGATAGAGATCAAAGGAGCTATGTGATATTGGTCATATCATGTCACTATTATTATTTGATTGCATGTGATGTTTATCATGTTTTTGCATCTTGTTTACTTAGAACGACGGTAGTAAATAAGATGATCCCTCATAATAATTTCAAGAAAGTGTTCCCCCTAACTATGCACCGTTGCGACAGTTCGTTGTTTCGAAGCACCACGTGATGATCGGGTGTGATAGATTCTAACATTCACATACAACGGGTGTAAGACAGATTTACACATGCAAACACTTAGGTTGACTTGACGAGCCTAACATGTGTATAGACATGGCCTCGGAACACAGAAGACCGAAAGGTCGAGCATGAGTCGTATAGAAGATACGATCAACATGAAGATGTTCACCGACGTTGACTAGTCCATCTCACGTGATGATCGGACACGGCCTAGTTAACTCGGATCATGTTATACTTAGATGACTAGAAGAGGGATGTCTATCTAAGTGGGAGTTCATTGAATAATTAGATTAGATGAACTTAATTATCATGAACTTAGTCTAAAATATTTACAATATGTCTTGTAGATCAAATGGCCAACGTAGTCCTCAACTTCAACGCGTTCCTAGAGAAAACCAAGCTGAAAGACGATGGCAGCAACTATACGGACTGGGTCCGAAACCTGAGGATCATCCTCATAGCTGCCAAGAAAAATTATGTCCTACAAGCACCGCTGGGTGACGCACCTATTCTCCCTGCAGAACAAGACGTTATGAACGCTTGGCAGGCACGTACTGATGACTACTCCCTCGTTCAGTGCGGCATGCTTTACAGCTTAGAGCCGGGGCTCCAAAAGCGTTTTGAGAGACATGGAGCATATGAGATGTTCGAAGAGCTGAAAATGGTTTTTCAAGCTCATGCCCAGGTCGAGAGGTATGAAGTCTCCGACAAATTCTTCAGCTGTAAGATGGAGGAAAATAGTTCTGTCAGTGAGCACATACTCACTATGTCTGGGTTACATAACCGCTTGACTCAGCTGGGAGTTAATCTCCCGGATGACGCGGTCATTGACAGAATCCTTCAGTCGCTTCCACCAAGCTACAAGAGCTTTGTGATGAACTTCAATATGCAGGGGATGGAAAAGACCATTCCTGAAGTATTTGCTATGCTGAAATCAGCAGAGGTAGAAGTCAAGAAGGAACATCAAGTGTTGATGGTCAATAAAACCACTAAGTTCAAGAAGGGCAAGGGTAAAAAGAACTTCAAGAAGGATGGCAAGGGAGTTGCTGCGCCCGGCAAGCAAGCTGCCGGGAAGAAGCCAAAGAATGGACCCAAGCCCGAGACTGAGTGCTTTTATTGCAAGGAAAGTGGTCACTGGAAGCGGAACTGCCCCAAATACTTAGCGGACAAGAAGGCCGGCAAAACGAAAGGTATATGTGATATACATGTAATTGATGTGTACCTTACCAGTACTCGTAGTAGCTCCTGGGTATTTGATACCGGTGCAGTTGCTCACATTTGTAACTCAAAGCAGGAGCTTCGGAATAAACGGAGACCGGTGAAGGACGAGGTGACGATGCGCGTCGGGAATGGTTCCAAGGTCGATGTGATCGCCGTCGGCACGCTGCCTCTACATTTACCTACGGGATTAGTTTTGAACCTCAATAATTGTTATTTAGTGCCAAGTTTGAGCATGAACATTGTATCGGGATCTCGTTTAATTCGAGATGGCTACTCATTTAAATCCGAGAATAATGGTTGTTCTATTTATATGAGAGATATGTTTTATGGTCATGCTCCGATGGTGAATGGTTTATTCTTAATGAATCTCGAGCGTAATGCTACACATATTCATAGTGTGAGTACCAAAAGATGTAAGGTTGATAATGATAGTCCCACATACTTGTGGCACTGCAGCCTTGGTCACATAGGTGTCAAACGCATGAAGAAGCTCCATGCAGATGGACTTTTAGAGTCTCTTGATTATGAATCATTTGACACGTGTGAACCATGCCTCATGGGTAAAATGACAAAGACTCCGTTCTCAGGAACAATGGAGCGAGCAACCAACTTATTGGAAATCATACATACTGATGTGTGCGGTCCAATGAGTGTTGAGGCTCGCGGTGGCTATCGTTATGTTCTCACCCTCACTGATGACTTGAGTAGATATGGGTATATCTATTTGATGAAACACAAGTCTGAAACCTTTGAAAAGTTCAAGGAATTTCAGAGTGAGGTTGAGAATCAACGTGACAGGAAAATCAAGTTTCTACGATCAGATCGTGGAGGAGAATACTTGAGTCACGAATTTGGCACACACTTAAGAAAATGTGGAATAGTTTCACAACTCACGCCGCCTGGAACACCTCAGCGTAATGGTGTGTCCGAATGTCGTAATCGCACTCTATTAGATATGGTGCGATCTATGATGTCTCTTACCGATTTACCGCTATCATTTTGGGGCTATGCTTTAGAGACTGCCGCATTCACTTTAAATAGGGCTCCGTCGAAATCCGTTGAGACGACACCGTTTGAATTATGGTTTGGGAAGAAACCTAAGCTGTCGTTTCTAAAAGTTTGGGGATGCGATGCTTATGTCAAGAAACTTCAACCTGAAAAGCTCGAACCCAAGTCGGAAAAATGCGTCTTCATAGGATACCCTAAAGAAACTATTGGGTATACCTTCTACCTTAGATCCGAAGGCAAGATCTTTGTTGCCAAGAATGGATCCTTTCTAGAGAAGGAGTTTCTCTCGAAAGAAGTGAGTGGGAGGAAAGTAGAACTTGATGAAGTATTACCTCTTGAACCGGAAAAGGGCGCAACTCAAGAAAATGTTCCTGAGGTGCCTACACCGACTAGAGAGGAAGTTGTTGATGATGATCAAGATACTTCTGATCAAGCTCCTACTAAAATTCAAAGGTCCACAAGGACACGTTCCGCACCAGAGTGGTACGACAACCCTGTCTTGGAAATCATGTTGTTGGACAACGGTGAACCTTCGAACTATGAAGAAATGATGGTGGGCCCGGATTCTGACAAATGGCTAGAAGCCATGAAATCCGAGATAGGATCCATGTATGAAAACGAAGTACGGACTTTGACTGACTTGCCCGTTGAGCGGCGAGCCATAGAAAATAAATGGATCTTTAAGAAGAAGATAGACGCGGATGGTAATGTGACCATCTATAAAGCTCGGCTTGTAGCTAAGGGTTATCGACAAGTTCAAGGGGTTGACTACAATGAGACTTTCTCACCGGTAGCGAAGCTAAAGTCCGTCCGAATCATGTTAGCAATTGCCGCATTCTACGATTATGAGATATGGCAAATGGACGTCAAAACGGCATTCCTTAATGGTTTCCTTAAGGAAGAATTGTATATGATGCAGCCGGAAGGTTTTGCCGATCCTAAGAATGCTGACAAGGTGTGCAAGCTCCAACGCTCAATTTATGGGCTGGTGCAAGCATCTCGGAGTTGGAACATTCGCTTTGATGAGATGATCAAAGCGTTTGGGTTTACGCAGACTTATGGAGAAGCCTGCGTTTACAAGAAAGTGAGTGGGAGCTCTGTAGCATTTCTCATATTATATGTAGATGACATACTTTTGATGGGAAATGATATAGAACTCTTGGACAGCATTAAGGCCTACTTGAATAAGAGTTTTTCAATGAAGGACCTTGGAGAAGCTGCTTATATATTAGGCATCAACATCCATAGAGATAGATCAAGACGCCTCATAGGTCTTTCACAAAGCACATACCTTGAGAAGATATTGAAGAAGTTCAATATGGATCAGGCTAAGAAGGGGTTCTTACCTGTGTTACAAGGTATGAAATTGAGCTCAGCTCAATGTCCGACCACGGCAGAAGAGATAGAAGAGATGAGTGTCATCCCCTATGCCTCAGCCATAGGTTCTATTATGTATGCCATGTTGTGTACCAGACCTGATGTAAACCTTGCCGTAAGTTTGGTAGGAAGGTACCAAAGTAATCCCGGCAAGGAACACTGGACAGCGGTCAAGAATATCCTGAAGTACCTGAAAAGGACTAAGGAAATGTTTCTCGTTTATGGAGGTGACGAAGAGCTCGTCGTAAAGGGTTACGTCGACGCTAGCTTTGACACAGATCTGGATGACTCAAAGTCACAGACCGGATACGTGTATATTTTGAATGGTGGGGCAGTAAGCTGGTGCAGTTGCAAGCAGAGCGTCGTGGCGGGATCTACATTTGAAGCGGAGAAATGGCAGCCTCGGAAGCAGCACATGAAGCAATATGGGTGAAGGAGTTCATCACCGACCTAGGAGTCATACCCAATGCGTCGGGGCCAATCAAACTCTTCTGTGACAACACTGGAGCTATTGCACTTGCCAAGGAGCCCAGGTTTCACAAGAAGACAAGGCACATCAATCGTCGCTTCAACTCCATTCGTGAAAATGTTCAAGATGGAGACATAGATATTTGTAAAGTACATACGGACCTGAATGTAGCAGATCCGTTGACTAAACCTCTCCCTAGAGAAAAACATGATCAACACCAGAATTCCATGGATGTTTGATTCATCACAATGTAACTAGATTATTGACTCTAGTGCAAGTGGGAGACTGTTGGAAATATGCCCTAGAGGCAATAATAAAAGCATTATTATTATATTTCCTTGTTCATGATAATTGTCTTTATTCATGCTATAATTGTGTTATCCGGAAATCGTAATACATGTGTGAATAACAGACACCAACATGTCCCTAGTAAGCCTCTAGTTGACTAGCTCGTTGATCAACAGATAGTCATGGTTTCCTGACTATGGACATTGGATGTCATTGATAACGAGATCACATCATTAGGAGAATGATGTGATGGACAAGACCCAATCCTAAACATAGCATAAAGATCGTATAGTTCGTTTGCTAGAGTTTTTCCAATGTCAAGTGTCTTTTCCTTAGACCATGAGATCGTGTAACTCCCGGATACCGTAGGAGCGCTTTGGGTATACCAAACGTCACAACGTAACTGGGTGACTATAAAGGTATACTACGGGTATCTCCGAAAGTGTCTGTTGGGTTGACACGGATCAAGACTGGGATTTGTCACTCCGTATGGCGGAGAGGTATCACTGGGCCCACTCAGTAATGCATCATCATAATGAGCTCAAAGTGACCAAGTGTCTGGTCACGGGATCATGCATTACGGTACGAGTAAAGTGCCTTGCCGGTAACGAGATTGAACGAGGTATTGGGATACCGACGATCGAATCTCGGGCAAGTAACATACCGATTGACAAAGGGAATTGTATACAGGGTTGCTTGAATCCTCGACATCGTGGTTCATCCGATGAGATCATCGTGGAGTATGTGGGAGCCAAAATGGGTATCCAGATCCCGCTGTTGGTTATTGACCGGAGAGTCGTCTCGGTCATGTCTACATGTCTCCCGAACCCGTAGGGTCTACACACTTAAGGTTCGGTAACGCTAGGGTTGTAGGGATATGTATATGCAGTAACCCGAATGTTGTTCGGAGTCCCAGATGAGATCCCGGACGTCACGAGGAGTTCTGGAATGGTCCGTAGGTAAAGAATTATATATAGGAAGTGCTGTTTCGGCCATCGGGACAAGTTTCGGGGTCACCGGTATTGTACCGGGACCACCGGAAGGGTCCCGGGGGTCCACCGGGTGGGGCCACCTGCCCCGGGGGGCCACATGGGCTGTAGGGGGTGCGCCTTGGCCTACATGGGCCAAGGGCACCAGTCCCAAGAGGCCCATGCGCCTAGGGTTTCAAAGGGGAAGAGTCCCACAAGGGGAAGGCACCCCCTAGGTGCCTTGGGGGGGAGGGAATCCTCCCTTGGCCGCCGCCCCCCTAGGAGATTGGATCTCCTAGGGCCGGTGCCCCCCCCCTAGGCCCCCTATATATAGTGAGGGAAGGAGGGCCTCTTGATCCACGCCTTTGGTGCCTCCCTCTCCCTCTCCAACACCTCCTCCTCCTCCTCCATAGAGCTTAGCGAAGCCCTGCCGGAGTACTGCAGCTCCATCACCACCACGCCGTCGTGCTGCTGCTGGAGCCATCTTCCTCAACCTCTCCTTCCCCCTTGCTGGATCAAGAAGAAGAAGACGTTACGCTGACCGTACGTGTGTTGAACGCGGAGGTGCCGTCCGTTCGGCGCTAGGATCTCCGGTGATTTGGATCACGTCGTGTACGACTACCTCATCCCCGTTCTTTGAACGCTTCCGCTCACGATCTACAAAGGTATGTAGATGCATCCGATCACTCGTTGCTAGATGAACTCATAGATGGATCGTGGTGAAACCGTAGGAAATTTTTTGTTTTCTGCAACGTTCCCCAACAGTTTTGAGGGCTGAAATTGGGATTTCAGGCTCGTGCCCACGTCAAGAGGTATAAGGCCTCCGACGATTTTCTTAGCCTGCAAACTAAGGGAGAAAAGCTCAATTGTTGAGCTTGTGCTCAGATTGTCTGAGTACAACAATCATTTGAATCGAGTGGGAGTTGATCTTCCAGATGAGATAGTGATGTTTCTCCGAAGTCATTACCACCAAGCTGCTAGAGCTTCGTGATGAACTATGATATATCAGGGACATATATGATGATCCTTGAGATATTCGCGATGTTTGACTCTGCGAAAGTAGAAATCAAAAGGGAGCATCAATCGTTGATGGTTAGTAAAACCACTAGTTTCAAGAAGGGAAAGGGCAAGAAGGGATACTTCATGAAACGGCAAATCAGCTGCTGCTCTAGTGAAGAAACCCAAGGTTGAACCCAAATCCGAGACTAAGTGCTTCTGTAATAAGAGAAACAGCCACTGGAGCAGAATTACCCTAGATACTTGGTAGATGAGAAGGCTGGCAAGTCAATAGAAGTATATTGGATATACATTGTGTTAATGTGTACTTTACTAGTACTCCTAGTAGCACCATGGTATTAGATACTGGTTCGGTTGCTAAATGTTAGTAAACTCGAAATAAAAGGCTGCGGAGTAAACGGAGACTAGCTAAAGGTGAGCTGGCGATATGTGTTGGAAGTTTTTCCCAAGCTTGATGTGATCAAGCATCGCACGCTCCCTCTACCATCGAGACTGGTGTTTGCGTTGAGCATAGACATGATTGGATTATGTCTATCACAATACGGTTATTCATTTAAGGAGAATAATGGTTACTCTGTTTATTTGAATAATACCTTCAATGGTCTTGCACCTAAAATGAATGGTTTATTGAATCTCGATCGTAGTGATACACATGTTCATGCCAAAAGATATAAGATAGTAATGATAGTACCACCTACTTGTGGCGCTGCCACTTAAGTCATATCGGTATAAAACGCATGAAGAAGCTCCATGTTGATGGATCTTTGGGCTCACTCGTTTTTGAAAAGTTTGAGACATGCGAACCATGTCTATTGGTGTATATGCATGAAGAAACTCCATGCAAATGGACCATTTGGACTCACTTGATTTTGAATCACTTGAGACATGCAAATCATACCACAAGGGCAAGATGACTAAAAGCCCCGTTTTCAGTAAAATGGAACTAGAAAGCAACTTGTTGGAAGTAATACATTTTGATGTGTGCAGTCCAATGAGCGCTGAGGCGTATAGTGGATATCGTTATGTTCTTACTTCACAGATGATTTGAGTAGATGTTGAGTATATTTACTTGATGAATCACGAGTCTGAATTATTGAAAGGTTCAAGTAATTTCAGGGTGAAGTTGAAAGATCGTCGTGACAAGAGGATAAAATATCTATGATATGATCATAGAGATGAATATCTGAATTACGAGTTTGGCACAGAATTAAGACATTGTGGAAATTGTTTCACAACTAATACGGCCTGGAACACCATAGTGTGATGGTGTGTCCGAACATCATAACTGCACCCTATTGGATATGATGCATATCATGATGTCTCTTATCGAATTACCACGATAGTTTATGGGTTAGGCATTAGAGACAAACACATTCACTTTAAATAGGGCACCACGTAATTCCGATGAGATGACACCGTATAACTCTGGTTTAGAGAAACCTAAGCTGTCATTTCTTAAAAGTTTGGGGCTGCGACGCTTATGTGAAAAAGTTTCAGGCTGATAAGCTCGAACCCAAAGCGGATAAATGCATCTTCATAGGACACCCAAAACAGTTGGGTATACCTCCTGTCTCAGATTCGAAAGCAATAAGGGATTGTTTCTAGAATCGGGTCCTTTCTCGAGGAAAAGTTTTTCTCGAAAGAATTGAGTGGGAGGATGGTGGAGACTTGATAAGGTTATTGAACCGTCACTTCAACTAGTGTATAGCAGGGCACAGGAAGTTGTTCCTATGGCACCTACACTAACTGAAGTGGAAGCTTATGATAGTGATCATGAAACTTCGGATCAAGTCACTACCAAACCTCGTAGGTCGACAAGGATGCGTACTACTTCAAAGTGGTACGTAATCCTGTCTTGGAAGTCATGTTGCTAGACAACAATGCTACGAGCTATGGAGAAGTAGTGGTGGGCCTGGATTCCAAAATGGCTCGAGGCCATATAATCCGAGACAGGATCCATATTTAAAAAACAAAGTGTAGACTTTGGAAGTACTACTTGATGGTCGTAAGGCTGTTAGGCACATATGGATTTTAAAAGGAAGACGAACAATGATGGTAAGTATCACCATTAAGAAAGCTCGATTTGTCGTTAAGATGTTTTCCGACAAGTTCAAGGAGTTGACTACGATGAGACTTCCTCACTCGTAGCGATGTTAAGAGTCTATTGGAATTATATTAGCGATTACTGCATCATTTATGAAATCTTGCAGATAGGATGTCAAAACATTGTTTCCTCGACGATTTTTTTGAGGAAAGGTTGTATGTGATACAACCGGAAGGTTTTGTCAATCCTGCAAGATGCTAATAAGTATGCAAAGCTCTAGAAATCCCTCTAGGGACTGGAGTAAGCATCTCGGAGTTGGAATGTATGCTTTGATGATGATCAAAGATTTTGGGTTTATACAAAGGTTATGAGAAACTTGTATTTCCAAAGAAGTGAGTGGGAACACTATAGAATTTCTGATGAATATATGTTGTTGACATATTGTTGATCAGAAATGACGTAGAATTTCTGGAAAGCATATAGGGTTATTTGGAAAGTGTTTTTCAATGGAAAGCCTGGATTAAGCTACTTGAACATTGAGCATCAAGATCTATAAGGATAGATCAAAACGCTTAATGGTACTTTCAAATGAGCACATACCTTGACATGATCTTGAAGGTGTTCAAGATGGATCAGTCAAAGAAGGAGTTCTTGCCTGAGTTGTAAGGTATGAAGTTAAGACTTAAAGCTCGACCACGGCAGAATAGAGAGAAAGGACGAAGGTCGTCCCCTATGCTTAAGACATAGGCCCTACAGTATGCTATGCTGTGTACCGCACCTGAAATGTGCCTTGCCATGAGTCAGTCAAGGGGTACAAGAGTGATCCAAGAATGGATCACAAGACAGCGGTCAAAGTTATCCTTAGTAACTAGTGGACTAAGGAATTTTCTCAATTATGGAGGTGGCAAAAGAGTTCATCGTAAAGGGTTACGCCGATGCAAACTTTGACACTAATCCAGATTATTCTGGGTAGTAAACTGGATTCGTATAGTAGAACAGTTATTTGGAATAGCTCCAAATAGAACGTGGTAGCTGCATCTAGGAGATGACATAGAGATTTGTAAAGCACACACGGATCTGAAAGATTCAGACCCGTTGACTATAACATCTCTCACAAGCATAACATGATCAAACCCAGAACTCATCGAGTGTTAATCACATGGTAATGTGAACTAGATTATTGACTCTAGTAAACTCTTTGGGTGTTAGTCACATGGGGATGTGACCTTGAGTGTTAATCACATATCGATGTGAACTGGATTATTGACTCTAGTGCAAGTGGGAGACTGTTGGAAATATGCCCTAGAGGCAATAATAAATTGGTTATTATTATATTTCCTTGTTCATGATAATCGTTTATTATCCATGCTAGAATTGTATTGATAGGAAACTCAGATACATGTGTGGATACATAGACAACACCATGTCCCTAGTAAGCCTCTAGTTGACTAGCTCGTTGATCAATAGATGGTTATGGTTTCCTGACCATGGACATTGGATGTCATTGATAATGGGATCACATCATTAGGAGAATTATGTGATGGACAAGACCCAATCCTAAGCCTAGCACAAGATCATGTAGTTCGTATGCTAAAGCTTTTCTAATGTCAAGTATCATTTCCTTAGACCATGAGATTGTGCAACTCCCGGATACCGTAGGAATACTTTGGGTGTGCCAAACGTCACAACGTAACTGGGTGGCTATAAAGGTACACTACAGGTATCTCCGAAAGTGTCTGTTGGGTTGGCACGAATCGAGACTGGGATTTGTCACTCCGTGTAAACAGAGAGGTATCTCTGGGCCCACTCGGTAGGACATCATCATAATGTGCACAATGTGACCAAGGAGTTGATCACGGGATGATGTGTTACGGAACGAGTAAAGAGACTTGCCGGTAACGAGATTGAACAAGGTATCGGGATACCGACGATCGAATCTCGGGAAAGTATCGTACCGATAGACAAAGGGAATTGTATACGGGATTGATCGAATCCTCGACATCGTGGTTCATCCAATGAGATCATCGTGGAACATGTGGGAACCAACATGGGTATCCAGATCCCGCTGTTGGTTATTGACCGGAGAACGTCTCGGTCATGTCTGCATGGTTCCCGAACCCGTAGGGTCTACACACTTAAGGTTCGGTGACGCTAGGGTTATAGAGATATTAGTATGCGGTAACCCGAATGTTGTTCGGAGTCCCGGATGAGATCCCGGACATCACGAGGAGTTCCGGAATGGTCCGGAGGTAAAGAATTATATATAGGAAGTGCTATTTCGGCCATCGGGACAAGTTTCGGGGTCACCGGTATTGTACCGGGACCACCGGAAGGGTCCCGGGGGTCCACCGGGTGGGGCCACATGGGCTGTAGGGGTGTGCGCCTTGGCCTATATGGGCCAAGGGCACCAGCCCCAAGAGGCCCATGCGCCAAGAGATAAGGAAAGGAAGAGTCCTAAAGGGGGAAGGCACCTCCTAGGTGCCTTGGGGAGGAGGGACTCCTCCCTAGCCGCACCCTTCCTTGGAGGAAGGGCCAAGGCTGCGCCCCCCCTCCCTTGGCCCTATATATAGTGGGGGGAAGGGAGGGCAGCCGCACCTAAGCCCTGGCGCTTCCCTCTCCCTCCCGTGACACATCTCCCTCCTCCCGCAGCGCTTGGCGAAGCCCTGTTGGAATCCCGCTACTTCCACCACCACGCTGTCGTGCTGCTGGATCTCCATCAACCTCTCCTTCCCCCTTGCTGGATCAAGAAGGAGGAGACGTCGCTGCTCCGTACGTGTGTTGAACGCGGAGGTGCCGTCTGTTCGGTGCTAGGATCATCGGTGATTTGGATCACGACGAGTACGACTCCATCAACCCCGTTCCCTTGAACGCTTCCGCGCGCAATCTACAAGGGTATGTAGATCCACTCCTCCCTCGTTGCTAGATGACTCCATAGATTGATCTTGGTGACACGTAGGAAAATTTTGAATTATTGCTACGTTCCCCAACATATACTCTTATTCCTCACCCCAGTCCATCTGTGCGCTCCGCCAGAAGCGTTGTAAGAAGCCATGCATGCCTGTAAAAAAAGTATGCATGCAACGTAAGATTACCAGTCACTCTGCGTGTCCCAGCCCACTGCCGACGATTGTTTTTTCCTGTAAAAAAAGTTTGCATGCAACGTAAGATTACCAGGCCCTCTGCGTCTCCAAGGCCACGTCCACGATGCTTTTTTGGGAACCACCGGTGTAAGGAAAGTACATGCAAACGTAACAAGGTTGCCCCTAAAAAAGCGTAAACAGATTATGTTCCACTAAATGAGCTACGATAATCAAGTTTACATTCCACTAATTCAGCTCCAAATAGTCACTCACGCAGAAACTGGCTACCGATGAAAGAAAAATTTAAGTCAAGAAAGTTTTAATACATTTGACTTGTTAACCCTTTTGTATACCACTGGCTTAAGAAATTTGGAAGTTGACTTGTTAACCCTTTTGTATCTCACGCAGAAACTGGCTACCGATGAAAGAAATTTTTAAGCCGAGATGAAGTAGAAACACATTTGACTTAATCACCCTTTTGTATACCACCATTGGATTAAGAAATTTGGTTCTGACATGAAATAGGAATGCCAATGTGAAACAAGAATATCTTACTTCAGTGCTGCTGCTTGCCATTGACTTGAACAAAACTAGAACATGATGTTTAGTCAAAATGCTGATGTATACAATAATAATATCAACACACGGTCTAACAATTTGAATGTAAAATAATCCAACTCAAAAAAATGAACTGAATGTGAAATACATTATGCCAGATAAGAATTCTAGGTGCCAAATACATTATGTCACAGAAGAATTCTAGGCGCCATCATAAAATAGGAATCCTAACATAAAAGGCACGTCCCGGTGATTCCAAAGCTAGGGACTCGAGGGCATCTAAAATAGATGCTGCCATGCACACTTCTCATAAGATGGAGTCAATCTGTAGTACCAGCGTGTCCTCATTTGCCAAAAAGCTGGAGTCAATCTGTGCAAGAAACTACACAAGGCAGACTGAACTATTTCAGTTGCACAATGCTTCGGTGATAGACATGTTGATTCCTTTCAAAATGCCATAATCTAGGCTTAATTACTTGAGATAGAACTTCAGAAGTTATGCATTTCTTGTCCCAATGGTGAATAGTTGATATCTGAAACGGTAGCAATATTCTGTAAGAAGCATCCAAATAGGATATGCAAAAATATGGATAAGGAGAAAAGCAAAGCTTTAGTTAGAAGTTCTTATGTGGCATCACTTTGTTCTGCATCTGCCCATGGAAACTTCTTCGGTTTCCTTGTCACTTGCACATCAACAAGTCATTGATGATGATTGTCTGCAGAATAATTCGTTAGGATAGACCCACTCACCACATCTCATAAAACAATACCAGAAAATTAGGAACACGTTATCCATGTAACGTAGAGAGAGGAAGAATTATTACAGCTTCCGCAACGGCAAGACTACAAAAAACCACAGTATGAAGAAATATTCGTCCTTTTTTTATTCCAACCAAAATGATCTAGTCAATTCTTTTGATAATAATTTCAATTCAGAAAAGAATGACCATGCCGCCCACTGAATCAGGCCATGTTCTGCCCAAATAGACACATAATTGTCTATTTTGGAACTATTGAGTCACTTGTAGCTTCTGGCCTAGTGTCGAGATGACAAAATGAAAATGATCAATGGCATACTGGATACGCAATTTATGAACAAGCATGAATAAAATCATGCAGACGAATCAATTTTAAGCAGAACCAAGTAAATGCATGTCTATGGCAGTCGTAAAAAGTCGGGCACTAAAATAATTATACTTAAATGGACAACACTGCAAGATAGGAAAATCAGTTGAAGATGAATAAAATCAATGCCTTACTGCCGAAAGAGCATGTAGATTGGTTTTTAGAGACGCCACCACCTGTTCCCAAATCAACTGTCAGCTCTATATTCCTCTCCTTGCGTCATCCATATCGTTCCGCTCAACTCAATAGTGTCGGAACTCGTGGTGGCAGAAGGTGCACGGTGCACGGGCAGGCGCGTGGCCGCAACGCACGCGATCGCCTACTCCTCCCACAATGTCTCACTATTCTATGCTGCTTCTGTTGCTGATGCCCATGGGATGTTGCAATCCTCTAATATAACATGTATCTGCCTTGGGAAGTTGTGATTGACATTGCAAAGCAGCAAGTTTCAGAAGAAAACGAGAAGGAAAGGTTCATGTAGCCACGAGGCCTTCTAGTGTCAATGAGATTGAATTGTTAGTCATTTAGCCATGTATACTACACAAAACTCTTAGCTTTAGAATATGATAAAGGAGTAACTGAGTGCAACTGATCATCACAACAGGAACCTAAAATTACATTTGGCAAAATAAAAGGCATCATGGCTCAATAAAAAGTTGACTGGTGTCAAACATACATAAAGAGAGATTCTAAAACACCAAGACTTACATCAGTTATATTTGGAAAAAAATGACTTACATCAGTTATGACAGAGTTAATATGAGCACCAGGAAAAACATCACAGGATCAGAATTTAAATCCACAGAGAAACCGAAAGTGAGAGCTATCTATGTAACGGCATTGCAGTCAAATAAAAAAATTAGGAGCAAAAACCTCACGTATTCCCATGATGTTCTTGGTGTTTTTCAATGAGAACTGGGCCTGGAAAAACATTTGAAATTATAAATTAGTTAAGAAAAAATTATGTTGTGGCTAAGCATGTAAAAGGGTGAATTATGTTGTGCAAAGTTCAGTACTTTGAGAACTCCCCTCCTTTCCTACGTTGTGAATCTCCGAACTCTGTTACATGAAAGAAGACAAACGTACATAAACAGGTGGAGTATTTGCTCATTCTTTGCCCTGGTTCTAATTTCCAAATAGGCGTACATTAGTGGAAGCATACAACCATGTGCTAGCCATACTAAATTCTCACGGAATTAACAAGTTCCACAAATTAATGTCAAGATATGTTCCCTGAAAAAGTTGATACGCTCACACATAGCTAAATCACCCCTTTCTAATCGCTCGCAGCTCCAGATCCGGAGAAAAAAAAATGAAGGCGGGAGAAGAGGCTAAAGACTAGAGCATTAACCTTGTTCGGGGAGGAGTTGGAGGTTGGGCCGCCAGCGAGTGGTCCTTGAGGACAACGGCGCCGTGCGGGTGGTCAGGCAGGACGGATACAGACACGTAGTAGTATAGGCCAGAGGCACTAACGCTGAGGAGTCGGAAGCGACTCTGTTCGCATCCATGTCGCCGTCGTCGGAAGCCAAGTCGCCGCTAAAGAAGGGGCCATGGCTGAGCTTGCCTCACAGATCTGAGCGGTGGTGGGGCTCCAAGCACAAAACAAAGGCTACCTGGAGCGTCGCACGCCGCCGAGGCCACCCACGGTGGTTCCCTACACCGAGGCCACATCGTAGGCCGTCGAAACCCATGGCTGCTGGCCTGCTGCCCGCTTGCCGCCGGAAACTCCAGTCGTTCGCCTCCGAAAGTCCGAAACCGCTTGCCCCACGACCTAGCCGAAGGAGGTGCGCAATGGATAGAGCTCTTTTTTTTTTCTTCGACGGAAGTGGATAGAGTAAATGCCAAAACGAGAACAAAAAGAACCGTCACGAGTAACACCGTAAGAAAAACAAATAAAAATACAGTACATCGGCTGAATGGAGCAGCCGTGGTGAGGTTTGTGCGCTGAGCCGCACCGAGCTCTGGTTCGGTCGTTTGACCAGGGTGAAGAATAATAATTCTTCATCCTGGGTTGTTAATAGACTTTCTCTCTCTATATATATTATGATATATAGCATATACTTTCTTCATTCCGAATTACTTGTCGCATGTATGGATGTATCTAGATGTATTTTAGTTCTAGATACATCCATTTCTGCGACGAGTAATTTGAAACGAAGAAAATATTTAAGGCTAGGGAAGCGGGCGGGGCGGGGGGGGGGGGGGGGGGTGGACAGTGGATTTTTGCACTTCTGTTTGTCGTGTGTTTTGGGGGCTAACGGGTTTGCTAGTCAGCCCGCTAAGTTTAGGCTGGCGCACAACCCAGAAGATATAGGATAGGCGCACGGGGGAAGGAAGCAACATTTGACCTGAAACCATTTTGAAAACAGATGCTTTTTTGGGTGAGTCAGGCCTGAGTAATCAGCAGGACACGTGTCAAACCATGACTGGAAGAAAAAACATCCTAAAGCAAATAGAAAAACAGATGGCTGATGATTATACACTCCTAGATTTATCCCATGTAATACTCTACCGAATTTTACAATTTCCTGTATTTTTTGGCCTTTTTCTCCTTGTTTTCCGAGGTATTTCGCGGAAAATAGGAAATTCCGTGCCTGACGGGTCAGCGTGCCTGGGTGTGCCGCGTGCCGGCCCATCCGTGCCGTGCCTGGGCTGCTACCTGCAGCACGCGGGCCGGCGCGGTACGGCCCGGCTATTAATCATGCCATTGTGGGCCGGGCACGATTGCGGTGGGCCAGGCCGGCCCGTTCGGCCAGCTTTGTACTGAACATGTATGCGCGATAGCTTAGCTAGGGTTTCCGGACACTCAAAAAAAAAAAACCAAAAGAGCTCGGGTTTCCTCCCACCAGCTTGTCGCGCCGTCTCCCGTCCTTGTTCTTGTTGCTTCAACCCCCCACCTACCCGTCCCCAACCTAAGAAGAAGAAATCCAAATCTTGGCCTCTAGGGTTTCCATTCCATGGCGGCCGCCTGCGTCCTCGTCGATTCCGCGGCCTACATCGACGACACCAACGACAGCACCAACGGCAGCACGGCCCAAGAGTTTACCAGTACAGGCAATCGGATCGTGGTTTCCTTGTGGCCTGCTTCCCCGCCGATCCCATCCCGTCTCACCGTGCACGGCAAGGAGATGCATCCCGGCCATGACTTCTTCCAGGAACCCAAGATCCTTTGCGCGGCGGACTGCTTCTTTGTCCTCCGCATCGCCATCGGCCGCAGCCCCCCACCCAGATACATCACACAGAAGATGAGTGACTACTTCATCTACCAGCCGGCTAGATCCACAGGTCCGTCGCTCACGCTCCTCCCTCATCCTCACCCTCACTTGTTCGAAGACGATGAGGTTGGCGTCCTCCGCCGCGGCGACCACTTCACCATCGCCGTGCTGTCTCAAGCCTCGTATTTCAATTTCGTGCTCTACCTGTTCAAGTCCGAGGACTGGTATTGGACCTACAAGGAGGTGCTAGTGGACCCGCCGCAGATACCCTTCCCGATGCCGCTCCCTCCTGACCATGGCCGCGGCCACTTTCAGCATGTTACCAACTCGGTCATCACCATCGGAAGCAGGGGGGCCATTGGCTGGGTTGATCTCTGGCAAGGAATACTGTTCTATGATGTGCTCGGTGACAATGAGGACAAAATCCACCTTGTGACGCTGCCGGTAAGGCCAGGAAGCCACGGCGGCAAGGCGCTTGATTGCTGTCCAAAGCCTTACCGAAGCGTTTCTGTCGTGGGGGATTGCCTCAAGTTTGTTGAGTTGGAACCCTCCGGCCATCGTCTTCCTGGTAAAGACCCTGAAACCAGGGGCCCCAAGCTCAAAATTGATGACTGGACACTCACCACATATACCAACTGCAAAATCACCGGCGATCCCGAGGATTGGAAACCCGACTTCACTGTCAATGCATCTGCCATCCAAATTGACGCAACAATGCGGTCCGTATTGCTTCGCTGTGGAATGCTGCTGCGTAAGACTCACAACAGTAGTGAGGCTGCAGAGAGAAACTTGCAAAATCTCTGGACATGTCAGCCTGTTGTCGGCCTGAATGATGAAGGTACTATTGTTTACCTCATCACCAGGGTCAAATTTCAGCACCCTAAGGCATGGCTTCTTGCTGTTGACATGGCCAACAACCAAGTACGAGCAATGGCTATGATTGAAACTGAAAGGAGCACCGCCTTGTCGCTCAACTATTTTCCTTGTAGGATCTCATCTCCAGCTAGCTGAATGCATGGGACGACTATGCCAGGTAATTATATATATTATAGCGTCAAATTAATGCCATGTCCTGTGATTACTTGTGCAAGCTGCAACCGCTAAGATAAACAATTTCTTGCCAAATCTGCAAGACTTGCAATTGTTAACCACTGAGGCCAATGTGACATGTTTCTTTTCAAGTGGCAATGAATTTCCTTAGAATGTTAGGTAACCGAGGAAAATTAACATTGTAGTGATATACTGATGTAAAATCAACTATGTAGTGTTTTCTGTCGGTCATGTCCTAAGTTCTGTCTCGCTTGAGGATTGTTGTAGTGCCTTAAGTGTGTCATTATTTCCAAGAAACCAATCGAACACTTGAGTTTATTTACCTACTGAATTTCACTCTCAATTAGAAGTGGAGTACATGACAGTTGTCCAGTGCCATGTCAGAACTGGTCAGAACGATACTGCAGTAGAGAACATATGGTTGGGGTCCACCTGAGAACAATCCATTGGAGTGAGATGCCACAAGAAGGTTATTCTCATGAAATTTGTGGCTTTGCGTTGCGATAATTTAGTCAAAATTGGATCTCTTGATTTGACTTGGATGTGAATGGAGCGATCAGATAGTGCTTGGGCAATGGTCTCTTTTCTTCCACAAGAATGACAGAACTGAGTAGGCTCGATATGTTTACTATGAAGGACAAAATGACATGGGATAAATTTCTTGATGACCGCCCACCAAAAATTACGAACCTTAGGTGGAACAAGCATTTTCCATAGTCGTTTCCAGTGACTATTACTAGCTGCAGAAGAACTGGATGCAATTGAGTTTGGTTTCGCTGCCAGGATGTCTCATTCATGCAGATCTGACAGTAAAATTGCCATGTCTTTCCAGTTGCCATGCCCGCATATCCTCCTCTAATCTTCCCAACGGCATAAGCTTGATCATCGCACTGTCAACAGGAAGGAATTTTGATTTGAGGGATTCGGTATTCCAGTCACCTGATATGGGATTAATGAGCTCCTCAACTACCACTGCTGTGGCCGACGGTAATCTGACAATGTGTTTGTAGTTCATGTTTCCAGGAATCCAAGGAACCTCCCAAATTCGAGTATCCACACCGTCCCCAATCCTCTTAATGTGAGCATGGCCGAGGGCCTCCCCCCCATACAGGATAGCACGCCAAGTGTGAGGAATTCCTTTTCTTTGTGGCTTCCGAAAAATGAGTGCCGTGGTAGTACTTAGTTCTAGCACAAAGGGATTCTGGTAGCCACTAGCCGCCAAGCCTGCTTGTCAAGCATTGAACAGTTCCATGTCTTTGAAACCCATACCCCCATCAGATTTTGGGATCGCCAAGTCAGCCCACTTTTTCCAATGCATCTTTCTCTTACAGCCTGTTTGGTAAACACTTGGGCAAGGAATGGGAGTTTGCACAAGGGTATTTATGAAGGGATTAGGCATGGGAAGTAGATTTTTACTCTCATTTCCTTGTTTGGCATATGATGGGAATTGGCACGGGATAGAACTCTTTTTTTTGCGGGTTTAAAAGAAGTTTATTCCAAAGTAACAGGCTTACAGTCCGCTAATACAAGATTATGAATAAAGGGGGGTGGCCGTTGCAACCAACAAGCGGTGCTACGAGCCGTTCGGGCATAATTAGCAAGACAATGTGAGACCATGTTCTGTGATCTCATGATCTTCACTGGTTTAAACTCCCTCTGCAGCGTGTAATTCTTGATCTCCCTGACCAATTGACCATTTGGTGATTTATCAAGTGAGGCATCAGTCATAGAAGAAAGGGCCACCATCGAGTCCGATTGTACTAACACCGGAAGGTTAGACCATTCGATAGCCATAGACATTCCAATCTTAATAGCTTGAATTTCCGCCTCGAGAACACTGTTACAGTAGAATAATAGTTGACATGATGAAAAAATGACAGAGCCCAAGTTATCCCGTAGGATCATGCCTCCTCCCGCCGAGCCCTCTTCCGCTGAATAAGATCCATCCATAGACAAGGCAAGCCAGCCAGGTGGTGGTGGCTGCCATGGTGTATCCGGCGGCACTGCCTTGATCGGTAATGGCTGCAATGCACCCTCCAAAGGCGATTTCCCTCTGATAATTTGCTCTGTGGTGAGATTGGCTGCATTGCGAATAGAACTAAGATAACTACACAGAAATGTCTTAGACGTTTCAGCTAGAGGGATTTCTTTACCATGCGATAATTCATTCCGCAAGTACCAGATCCTCCACAGTAGCATGATGATCATATCCCATACCTCACTAGTATTTTGATCCAATAGATTCAACAACCACTCATCCCCCGTGTGCACAACTTGCTCCTTTTTAGGTATGGACCAAACCTCTTTCATAGTATCCTAAAAGTGACCGCATTATCACATGTGACAAGTGCATGGAACGAGTCCTCATCATACTTACCACAGATTGTACAAGTCGCCCTGTGAGCCAAGTGCCGCTTATGCTTGCTCACCGCGGTGGCTAGTGCCCCTGAAACGGCCTTCCATGCTACTGTACGCATACGATGCGGCACGGCCGCATGCCAGATCAAGTTCCACACTCGCCGGTTGCCGTCCGAGTTGGAACTAGAGGCTGCCGGCGCAAAGACAATATCATGTTCCTCCATAGCGAGTTTATAGGCGCTACGAACGGAGAAGCACCCTTTCGGGTCGGGATGCCATGCAATAAAATCCTCCTGCTGCCTTGGTGATGTCCGGATATGTCGTATTGCTGCCACATCAATAGGGAAAAAGTGTAGACTCAACAAATCCGCCATCCAAACACCATTGCCATCAAGAAAGTCTGACACTCTGTTTAGTCTACAATTTCGCTTAGGGGTAATGGGAAGGAACGGAGTTCCTTGGGGAATCCACGGGTCCCTCCAAGTACGAATTGACCTTCCATTACCCACCGTCCAAATAAGACATTTCTTCAGCAACACCAGACCGTGCTCAATGCCTTTTCAAACTGCAGAAGAATTCCTTGAAAATACTGTATCAACCAAATTACCATTAGGGAAGTATCTAGCCTTCAAGAAACGAGCACATAGACCATCTGGTTTCACAATCAACCGCCATGCTTGCTTGGCCAAGAGTGCTTGATTAAAGGCCCTCATATCCCTAAAACCAAGGCCTCCTTTCTGCTTTGGAAGAGTAAGCTTGTCCCAATCAACCCATGCCATCTTTCTTCGACCATTCTCAACTCCCCACCAGTATTGACGCATCATTCTTGTAAGATCGTCACAAACTGAATAAGGGAGTTTGAAGACACTCATCACATAAGTGGGAATTGCCCGAGCCACTGATTTAACTAGATGATTCCCCGCGCGTTGCGGCCGGAACATCTGCATATAAACTGATGTGAATATTATTTTTTACTATGGATTATTGAATCTTTGAAGTTTGCAATTTAGTAATTCAAGGAATATTTAATTATTTCACAAAAAAGAGGCAAAAGGAAGATTGATGAGGAGTTGTCAAACAAAAAATATTGGTGCCACTCAACTGGAATCCAACTCGACTCATATCCACAAAGATAAATATTGCAGTCATCAAAACGATACAGTCAATACTAAATTATCCCCCGAAGAGCCATTGTTATGTTCATCACGCCATTAATCATGGACAGAAATTGCAAAATGCAATAACTGAGAAAAACCTAAAGACCTACTATATGGTGAAGTGGTGATTAGATCTGATAAAAAATCAACAGAGTTGTAGCCTCCAAAATATGAATAAACATGTTCAAATTTGATTTGTTGCCTCTAAAATCTGAATAAACATGTTCACAGAGAAGGAAAAATGAGAGGAAGTAGGGGATACAAATAAATACAACATGAAGTTAGTCTTGTGTTTATATGTGGACTTCTCAATGGCTGAAACCTACTGTCCGAGAACAACAACAACAATCATCATTCCTGAACGTCTGCAAGAATGAGCCTAGAATTAAACCAATCAGTCAGGAATTCACAATGCATCCGAAGCAAACAACTGGGCAAGCAAAAAACATCATATGTTCGTGTGCATTACTAAGCAGAACTACCACATCGAAATAATAGCCAAGGAGAATAGCTTACAACCATGTCCGTTGGTGCTAGCGATGTCTGATGGAGATAACTGAATAAAAATGGAAGAGGCAAGCAGAACTGTAAAGACCCTCTCCTCTTCCTCTCCCAGCGTACACTATGTTGTTCGCTCGCTGAGCTCCACACCAAAGCAAAGGGAGGAGGGACCAAGGGGACGGGTAGTGGCACGATCCTTGATGGCACTGAAACGGTGTGGGGTGGGTGCCGAGGGTAGTGCCGGACGGTCAAAGCCGGTGCGGACGATCAGATATGGTTGGCCAGGCAAAGCCAATGAGGAGCACCAGAGGCGCTGCGGGCATGCGGCGGCGCCATCTAGGCGCAACGTCGTGGCAGGCCGAAGTTGTAGCGAGGAGTAGTGAGGCGCAGCGGACGTGCATCGGCGCCGTCCAGGCCTGACATCATGGCCAAGCGAAGCGGACGTGGGGCACCAGGGACGCGCTGTAGGAGTGCGGCGGCGCCTTCCAGGCATGGCGTCGTGACTTGGCGAAGATGAAGCAGGGCAGCAGGGAGGCGCTGTGGGCGTGCGTCAGTACCGTAGCACCGTCGACGTTGAGGCGCGGCATCAATATCCATCTCGGTGTGGTGATGAGGCTAAACACCTCCGAGTTCAATTCTGGTGGAGACGACTCAATTACAAATAGGAGAAGAATGAGATGTGTAGATCAAACACCGTGTTACCCATGCATCGGGCCCTTTGACTACTCATTTACTATAGAAGATGGAAGAACAAACAACCAAGGGACAGCTGATCCTTTCCCCTATCCCATAAATAAAAGTGTTAGTGGAAGAACAAACGATTAATGATTAAGTAAAAGTTGTGTCGCACTATTTTTTTTCTGAGATGGAATGTGTGGGGCATGTGGGGTGACGTGGATAGCTTGCATGTGCAGATAAATTAGATAGTGAGGATGAACTTCTTAAATATATAGGATAAGGACGTGAATTTTTGGGACATGGTGGCACGTGAGGATGTTATCCTGATAGATGATTGCTGCTAGATGATTCGTACTTAATATAGCGAATACACATGGATAAGTGAGCGAATACACAACGTTAATAAAGTAGACGTGGGCTAGCTATAACTGAATTTAATGCAGAAAGACTGGTGTGTTTATGATCAGGGTGCAGGGTGGCAGGCTACCCATCAGTGCAATTAACATTCGTGACCTGGGCGGTAGTAAATGAGGCATGTTCTTAGTTAAAATTACTCACCCAGCCTGCGGTATGGAGTAGTGCAGTTAGTTCTTCTTTTTATTACGCTAGTAGATTGTTTAGTGCACTCATAGTATGGATTAGTGGAGTATTAATGTCACTCATCAAAGAAGCCTAGCTGCAATATTACTGGCACATTGATTAAACATACATTTATCGTCTAGTACAGTACTACTAGTACATAGATCATCGGCCGAGCAAACGAACTTAGCTGCAACCATGATAAACTTGCTCATATATATTTTGGTAATTAAATACAGCTTGTAGATATTTTCATATTGTAAAGTTCAGTTAGAAATTCGTGAGTGTATTTTGATGTCCCTAATTTGTTCACAAATGTGTATTATAATTTTTGGTTAACATCCAAAGTATGATTGTAAAGCTGAGATCAAAACCAAAGTCATATTGGTGATGTCTCAGTATTCTCTATTAAGCCGTGTAAAAGTATATCTTGATTGTCCTATTAAATTTTGCCTGATGTTCTGTTAATTGATGTACTTTCTTTATTAAGGTTGCATTGTATTTTTCATAATTCGAGTTAACTATGAAGAATGAACCAACTGATTTTTTTGGGTAAGAAAGTGATATATCTAAGGAATTCGGTTGTGCGTCATAGTTCAATACAGCTTAGTGCAGATAGCCCTCACACGGCATGGAGCTGCGTCCCCTACCTAAACGCCATGGTATTTGGCTTATCGAAGGGATCAGCTGGTGGATAGAAAAGGGAAGAGAATGTAGTCCGTCATTAGTGCAGGTTAGCATTGGCCAGCTGCTCCACATAAATAGAGAGTAACTCTCCTATTTAAAATTGTGGGTCCGGTGTAGTTATTGATGTCTGGCATACATAAGTTAATACTATCATTATGAAATGCTGAAGCATTTTATACATGATTATTGGTATGTATACTGCACGCATCTTGGAGGAATGAGTGGTTAAGATTACAGCCTCGCGTGACACTATGTCCACTCGTGATTAGGATAAGAATCTCTTTGCTAGAGGACGCCATATATTTCTCGCTCCAGTCAACTAGCCTCTTACTTAGTCTCGCTTGAATAGTTTGAAACCGTCCTTTATGCATTCTGCCCGTAGGCACTGGCAACCCAAGATACTTAGGATCAAATATTTCCTGAGTGATCTCCAAAATACCCATTACCTCTTGTGAAACCGTGCTAGGGCAATTCCCAGAGAAAAAAATGGAACACTTCGACGGATTTATCAATTGCCCAGTAGCCGTCGCATACATGCTCAAAACATCCTTCACAACTGTAGCTTGCTCAGCACTTGCATGAAAAAATAAGAGGGAATAGTCTGCAAATAGTAGGTGGGATATTGCCGGCGCGTTTCGACAAATAACCACCGGCTCCAAAGCATGGTCTGCCATTGACTCGTTCAACAATGCAGAAAGAGCATCAGCAACAAATAAGAACAAGAATGGGGACAATGGATCACCTTGACGTAAACCCCGGGATGGGGAGAATTGCTCCAGAAGTTTGCCATTCAACTTAACAGAATATTTCACTGATGAAACACATTCCATAACAATAGAAACCCATGTCGGTTCAAAGCCCCACTTTAGAAGAGCTTTCTCCAAAAAACTCCAATCAACACGGTCATAGGCCTTCGAAAGGTCGAGCTTGTAAGCACAGTATGGAACATCATCACCCCGGATGGAATCAATATAGCGAACACACTCAAAAGCAATGATCGCATTGTCAGAGATAAGTCTTCCCGGAATAAAAGCACTTTGATTCGGTGAAATAAGATCATCAAGTAGAGGCCGAAGCCTATTAGCCAGGCACTTCGAAACAATTTTATAAATGACATTGCATAAGCTGATAGGGCGAAAATTCTTGAGATCAGAAGGATGGTCTACCTTAGGAATCAACACAATGGAGGTGTCATTAACCCCAGCCGGCATAACACCTGAATCAAAGAAAGATAAAACCGCCGCAATGATCTCTGACTTGAGACAAGTCCAGTTCCTCTGGTAGAATCTTCCAGGAAAACCATCTGGACCGGGAGCCTTAAGAGGCCCAATCTGGAACAATGCATCAGACACTTCCTGTTCAGAAAATTTAGCACATAAAATATTATTCATCGCGTCTGTCACTCTAGGCTCGATGCAATCTAACACCATGTCCGGCAACAAGGTAGGGTCTTTAACGAAGACCTCCTTGTAATATGAGGCTATCATACGCTCCATCTCCGAAGGCACAGAGCACCAGGAACCATCCTGTCTACGTAGTCTCTGAATATGATTTTTTCGTGCCCTCCACACTGCCCGTCTTTGAAAATATTTGGTATTTCGATCCCCTTCTTTCAACCAAGTAATCCGAGATCTTTGGAGCCAAAGCATCTCTTCCCGGTACAACAATTCATCCAGTTCGTAATTTTTTGCACGAATCACCTCCATGCTAGCATGTGAAGCATGCATCTCCTCTAGCTCACGTCGGAGCTTTTCAATATCCTTAAGAACATTGCCAAATTTAACCGCACTCCACCTCTTCAGATCTGACATTACCACCTTAAGGGATGTAGCAACAGTGCCCAGGTCTGCAGCTGGCCTCCTTTTATTCCAAGCCTGTTGCACTATTTCCGCCAACACCGGGTCACATTCCCAAAAAATCTCGTAACATGGGCTTGCAGTACGCCGAGAATTATCCTGTGTCCCACGCGCACGCACCAGCAGTGGACTATGATCAGAACGAGAGGTCGTGAGATGCACGACCTGCGTAAGAGGAAACAAAACCTTCCACGCATCATCGGCACACACTCGATCCAATCTAACCATGACATTGCGGTAACCCTGCTGGCCATTGTTATATGTAAAAGGTGCTCCTGAAAAGCCCAGGTCCAATAGTTCGCAAGTCTCTAACACATCTCTGAACACATTCATTTGAGTCTTAGCTCGAGTAGACCTTGATAAGTGCTCATGTTGCCACATGACCTCATTAAAGTCTCCACATACAAGCCATGGTTCAGCCGAAACGGCTCTCAATCTGGCAAGGTGTTCCCACATCAAATGTCTATTTTCGACTCTTGGTTCACCATACACATAAGTTGACCTCCAACTATTGCCACTGCCATGATCCACCACAAAACGTCAGTGTATCTGTCACATTTATCTAGTACATCCACCTGTAGGGACTCATCCCAGAACAAAGCGAGTCCTCCACTCAATCCATTGCTATCAACACCAGAAAAGCCTCTCAAACCCAGTCTTTCTCTTAATCTTTGCACACGGCAAGCAACTTGTCTAGTCTCACAGAGGAAGACAAGCTTGGGGACGTTGGCTTGAACGAGCGCCAACAACTCACGAACTGTCCGGCAGTTCCCCACCCCCTGGCAGTTCCACACTAAGTGATTCATTGGGCCTGGCGGCGCTCCATGTCAGAGCCCGCCAAATTTGCCAAGTCCATTGTTATTGCTTCATTCATCCTGTGTCTCTTACTATCCTATAAGGTAGAGTCATCCCCATCCTCCTTCTCACTAGAAAACGCGGGATCAACAGGAACAATCACCTTTCCATCAGTAATCATTAGGAACTCTCCTGGCACCTGTACTCCGTCCTGCTTCTCAGATCCCAAACGCCTCTTTGAGGAACTCGAAGAAGGGTCAACACCGCTTGGGGTTCTAACAGGGCTCGACACGGTATCCTTCAGATCATCGTCCTGTGAATCATACTCCTTTGTCATGTGTATACCTCGGCCACCCGCACCATAATCTTTGCCACGAGTAGCACGTCCTCCTCTATTGCCGCCTCCACTTGTAAAGTACTCGTCCCAGCGAAAATCAGTGGCGATCAAAGTAGGTGGGTATATGACGTCGTTCGCTGCATGCACACCGTTTCCATGTTCCTTCGTCACATGACTGACTAAACCACAAACGCCACAAAACATGGGCATCTTCTCATACTCAAAATCAAAAAACACTTTCTTCTTCCTCAAGGTCAGGCTAGCACATCTTGTTAGTGGTTTCCGCACGTCCAAAGTAACACGCACTCGGATTCCACCTCCTTGACCTTTCACAGAACGATCGTCCACGAACTTCGCTACACCAGCCTTCTTGGCTAGCTGCAACACAACACTCCCAATACGCATCTTCTCTTTAAGTCCCATCACACGAACCCAAGCTTGATATGTGAACAACTCCGTTTCCTCTGGATCGGACTGTTAGGAGCAGAGTAGTGGGGGAATCGATCTACTATTCATACGGTGGCAATAAGTCTGATACAAGTTGGATTACAAGAATCAATGGCGAAAGGGAAACTAGGGTTCGTGCCGCCGCCGCCGGTTCGGTGATCCGCTGGATGATGAGGAAAGAGGGGCGCGGTGCCTTAAGTAGCTGGAGTAGTTGGGCCGGGCCGGTTGTGCCACTCCGGGCCGAAGTAGCGCGAGTTGCTGCGTCGGTCGCGGCTGGGCCGTGCCCGCGTCTCGCTGGTCGGTGGGGTCGAGCCGTCAGGGACGTTAACATCCCCTCCTCCTTGAGATGAGGCTTGTCCCCAAGCCTCCGCATGAGGGAAACGTGCTTGAAGTGCTTGTCGATCCTCCCAGGTGGTGTCGAGTGCTGCGCCCGCTGACCATTGGACTTGGACTTGCTCGATCATGATCTCGTTCTTCTTGCGCCATCTTGTTTGGAGAATCTTGATCGGGATCGCCGTGTCGCCTGCGGCTGCTGGTAGCATTGCGGATGCCGTTGTGCCTGGAAGTAGCGCTTGCCAAAGTTGAGACACATGGAAGACCGGGTGCACTGCTGCGTTAGGGGGAAGTTGCAGTTTGTAGGCGACGTCATTGATCTTGTCGATGATCTTGAACGGGCCGTAGTACTTGTAGCTGATCTTGTGGTTTGCTCTTGGGGCCACCGAGGTTTGGATATACGGCTGCAGTTTCAGAAAGACTTGATCACTGACCTGGAATTGACGAAAGGAATGCTTCTTGTTCGCCTGGTCTTGCATGATCTGACGCGCACGATGGAGTTGTTGTTGAATAAGGTCTTGCATCACTGCCCGTTCCTCGAGCCAGGTTTGCAGTGCTGGTATTGATGACGAAGTCGATGCCGTGATCCCCTAGTGCCTTGGTTCCCTTCCAAACATGGCCTTGAACGGTGTCATTCCTATGGCAGAGTGGTGGGATGAGTTGTACCAGAACTGCGCCAAGGGTACCCAAAAACTCCATCGCTTCGGGCACGCTTGAACGAAACAACGCAGGTAAGTTTCGATGCACTGGTTCACCCGCTCAGTTTGGCCGTCCGTCTGCGGATGATTCGCCGTGCTCATGCGCAGTTCCATTCCTGCATATTTGAACAGTTCTTGCCAAAAATGGCCGGTGAAAACTGGGTCACGGTCAGATACAATAGCCCCTGGAAAACCGTGTAGCTTATACAGTTGTTGCATGTAGAGGACAGCTACTTTGGCTGCTGTATAAGGGTGAGCCAGGGGAAGGAAGTGGGCAAACCGGGTCCTTTTGTCGACCACCACGAGCAAGCAGTTGTATTGCCCTGATTGTGGCAAGACGTCCACAAAGTCCATGGTGATTAGATCCCACGACTCTTTTGGAATTCATAATGGCATCAACAGCCCCGGTGAAGCTGTGCGGTCTGGTTTGGCTTGCTGACAGACCTGACAGCAACGCACACACTGCTGCACATGCGCCTTCATCTTGGGCCAGGCAAACAGCCTGCGGATGCGTCGGTAGGTCACCGGGAAGCCGGAGTGGCCACCCATTGGGCTGTCGTGGAAAGCCGTGATGATGCGCTGCTGCATAGCTGTGGTTCCTCCCAGCCAGATGCGGCCCCGAAAGCGGAGCAGCCCATTCTGTAGTTGGAATCATCCTTTTGGATCCTCGTGAATAGCCAGTTGCTCGAGGAGTTTCTGCGCTTGAGGATTGGTGTTGTAGCTGACGAGAATATCTTCGAGCCATGCTGGTTGGCACACGCTGATAGTGTGCAGCACTTCAGTTGTTGTTGCTCTGGACAAGGCGTCCGCTGCTGTGTTCTCGGTCTCTTTTTTGTACTTGATGATGTATCGGAGTCCCAGCAGTTTAGTGAAGGCTCGCTGTTGCCATGGTGTCGAAAGCCTCTGCTCTGTCAGATGCGTCAAGCTACGTTGATCAGTAAGGATTGTGAACTCAGCATGCTGGAGGTATGGGCGCCACTGGTCGACGGCCACAATGACTGCCAAGTACTCCTTCTCATAGGTCGAGAGGCCTTGGTATCAGGGGCTCAGAGCCTTGCTCATGTAAGCGATCGGGTGACCCTCCTGCTGCAGTATCGCCCCAATCCCTTTGTCACATGCGTCAGTCTCGATCACGAATGGTTTGGCGAAGTTGGGCAGTGCCAGAACGGGTGCCTCGATCAGATGTTGCTTGAGCAGCTGGAATGCTGTCTCGGTGGCCGGCGTCCAGACGAACGGTGCCCCTTTTTTGAGAAGATTGAACAGCGGGTGAGCTATGATTCCAAAGTTCCTGACGAATCTTCGATAGTACCCAGCGAGCCCCAAGAAGCTGCGAACCGCTTTGACATCAGATGGTGTCGTCCAGTTGGACACTGCCTGTATCTTAGTAGGTTCCGTGGATACCCCACGGTCGCTGATGACGTGCCCTAGGTATGACATGCTGTGCTGGCCAAACTCACACTTGGACATCTTCATGCGCCATTGGTCCCGGCGCAAGAGATGCAGAACTTGTTGCAGGTGGTTGATGTGGTCGCGCAGAGTCTTGCTGAACACTAGGGTGTCATCGAAGAAGAGGAGAACACACTTGCGGTCGACTAGTTTGAGTGTGGTTGTCAGAGCTCCGTTGAATGTGGCCGGTCCACCCGCTAACCCGAAGGAAACCACCAAAAATTCATAGTGGCCTGAGTGCGTCTGAAACGCGGTCTTGTACTCTTCACCTTCTGCCAAGCGAATCTGGTGATAACCCGAGCGCAGATCCAACTTGGAGAACCAGGCTGCACCATGTAACTCGTCCAGTAATTCTTCAATGATAGGTACGGGGTACTTGGCAATGTAGGTGATGGCGTTGAGATGTCTGTAATCGATGCAGAGTCTCCACGTTTCGTCCTTCTTCTTGACGAGGATAGCTGGGGAGCAGAAGGGGCTGCTGCTTTTCTGAATAATCCCTTTGCGAAGCAGTTCTTCTACTTGAGCATCAATTTCCTTTTTATGCTCTGGCTTGTGTCAGTAGGGCCGAATGTTCACAGGCTGGGCTCCTGGGATGAGCGGAATCTTGTGGTCACAGTCGCGACGTGGTGGTAACCCTTCTGGTTCTTTGAACACATCAGAGAATTCTTCCAGAACTGCTTGTATCTCTGGTGAGTTGGTGATGCTGTTGTTGTCCTCACTGGTAGTCGCGTAGATCAGCGCCATGTGAGTGATTGCACCGGAGTTGCAGAGTTGTTGGAGCTGGAGGGCGTTGATGACCGTGCAAGTCGAAGAATTAGACTCGTGCCCGCGGAGACGAATCGGGCCCTCGGGTGACGGAATCTCGATGAGCTTTGCACACCAGTCAACAGTCATGGGACTGTGCTCCTCAAGCCAGTCCATGCCCAAGATTGCGTCGTACGTCCCGAGTGCCAGCACCTTCATATTCGTCGTGAACTGGTGGCGTTGAGTGCACCATTGACATTGTGGCACACTTGCAGAGCAGGCGAGCGCTCCTCCGTCGGCGACGCGTACTTGATACGCGCGGGGAAGAGGATGGACGCCCTGGATGTTTGCCGCCAGCCGCTCATTGATGAACGAAGTGGTGCTGCCGGAGTCGACAAGCATCAACACTTCGCACCCTTGGATCCACGCGCGCAACTGGAATGTTTTGTTCGATACGCCCCCCGTCAGGGCCGGTTTGGAGATAGCCATGACCACTTCTTCTGGAGCGGCCTTTGGCTGTGTTGGTGCTTTCGTTGCGTCGATGCCGAAGAGCTCTAGAAGTTCTTCGACGACATGGAGTTGGACCGACGTGGGGCACGTGTGGTCGGGTCCCCAACGCTCGCCGCACTTGAAGCACAGCCCTCGCGCTCGTCGGTAGTCGCGCAGGGCCTTGAGCTTGGTGGAGTCGGCTCATGCGGTGTCCGTGCCGCGGCGATCCGCGGCTGGAGCTGGTGGTGTTGCGCGCGCCGGTGGAGGTGGTAGTGGCAGCGGTATGTTGAGCCGTGGCGACGCGTCGGGAGGGAGCGTTGGCGTAGGGCGCTGCACCTCGGCGCGGGCGTTGTCGGCTACCTCCTCCTGGAGCAGCGCCAACGCACACGCTGTGTCCAAATCAGGCGGTCGTTGAACCATGACCACCGCTCAGATATCCGCCTGTAGCCCTTCCACAAAACGAGTGAGAAAATAAAATGGGTGAATCGAATTGGAGTAAGAGCTCAAATGATTAATGATCAACTCAAAGCGCTCAATAAAATCAGCTACAGTAGATGTCTGTTTAATGGTGTAAAATTGCCGAATGAGCAGTTGATGGTGATCACGACCGAATCGTGTAGTTAACAGAGCCGAGAAGGATTCCCAATCGAAGCTATTGAGCTTCTTTTGGACTGATTGCAACCAGACGGCCGCAGCCCTGGAGAAGTTGAGGGCGGCCATGGGAACCCAGAAGGTTTTGTGAATACCAAACATGGAAAAGTATTGTTCACACATTGCTTTCCACATGTTCGGGTTTTCACCGGAAAATTGAGGAAACGAGATGGAAGGGTGGGCTTGTCCCAACCCCGCAAGCATTTGACTAGCATGTGCAAAAGGGGAAGATAAGATCTCGATCTGACCATTGGCCGGGAGTGGCGGCGGCGTCTGGAACTACACCGCCGACCCCTCTGCTGCAGATGGAAATCGCCGTGGTCCTGAGACCTGTGAGGGGCGTCCTCATCGCCTCCCGGCAGGCCCAACTTGTCGGTGGGCATCGCGGGCGGTGGCGCCGTAGAGCGCAGCGACGGCGCGCCCCCGTTGGTGTCGGTGGTGGGGTTTGGGCGCGCCTGCTGCAGAGCGGTGACCGCGTCGCCCAGATCGGAGACGCGGCGCTCCAGATCTGGCCGCCAAGCGACGAGATCATCGAGACGGGAGGTGACTGCGGTGAGGGCCGCGGTGTTGGCCTCCATCGTCACCGTGAGCTTGTCGAGGTAAGCCTTCGCTGTTGGGTCCATGGCTTCGATGGTGAGGCGGCCGTGGCGAGTCCCTCTTGTCTCGATGAGATGAGCCAGATCACTAGGAAAGTGGTGGATTTCTGGCGACTGATACCAGATGTTAGGAGCAGAGTAGTGGGGGAATCGATCTACTATTCGTACGGTGGCAATCAGTCTGATACAAGTTGGATTACAAGAATCAATGGCGAAAGGGAAACTAGGGTTCGTGCCGCCGCCGCCGGTTCGGTGATCCGCTGGATGATGAGGAAAGAGGGGCGCGGTGCCTTAAGTAGCTGGAGTATTTGGGCCGGGCCGGTTGTGCCACTCCGGGCCGAAGTAGCGCGAGTTGCTGCGTCGGGCGCGGCTGGGCCGTGCCCGCGTCTCGCTGGTCGGTGGGGTCGAGCCGTCAGGGACGTTAACACGGACCAACCATCATAGCCAGCCATCAAAACTGGGTAGTTACGAAACAACCAAGGGCCATCTCTCATCACCCGTTCCCAATCTGCCAAGCAGTACAGTTGCATAGAAAACAAGTTATCCTTGATAGCCCTAAATTCAACCTCCTGTGCAAGATTCCAGGTAGAACACATAGCACCAAAAAACGCGCCATGGCTGAAAGTACGTGTAGTGTGGATCCTTGCCAAGGCCATGAACTCCGCGTCTTTCTCCAACTCCTCTAAATCCTCCACAAGAACGACATCTTCTTCCTCATCTTCACGCAGGTTCAGAAATTTGAGCTTTTCACCCAGATCCCCGGGCTGGGAAGAGGGATCGACCCCGCCAGAGAAGCTAGCCTCGCTGACCTTCTTCCCTGCCCCCGACACATCCTTTGAACCGCCGCCAAGAACGCCCTTGCCTGAACCGCCGCGAACATGTGATGTGGCAGAAGTTTCGCTCGCCATGATCCACTGTCGAACAAGAACACCTCCCTGAGGCCTGACGATCTCCTTATTAGGTGGTAATCTCTCCCAGAAGGAATCGGGACGAGGATCCGATCCGATCTAAGGTCAATCTCACGAAACCGGGATACCAGGATCAGTGGCGGAGCTAGCGGAGAACCAAAGGGGGGGCCAAAGAGAAAATAAGCACGTTTGGAGGGGCCAAATGACATCAATTAATTAATGTAAGGCTCTTAATTTTTTTTCCTTCAGAAAATATGCTGCAGCTGGGGGGGGGGGGCCACGGCCCCCTCAGCATTGCATGTAGCTCCGCCACTGACCAGGATAGAACTCTGCTCACGAATTAACAGGGTAGCTCCTGGGAAGAAATTGGTGGGAATTGGCTTTCTCAGCTCCCAGTCCCCTTCCCACTTAAACTCCCATTCCCTCTAATCAAACAGTGGATTTTTAATCTCCTTACTCCTCAACTCCCATTCCCCGTCTCTAATTCCCCTGAACCAAACACACTGTATCCCCATCTCCTTCCCAGCAATATCTTGTGACAGTATTTGTGATTTTCTTACACATGTTTTTGGACAGTCGGAAGCAACTCGTCGGGCATGTTAGGATTTCTTGACATATGCAAACCAATCTGTGGTTGAATGATTAAGAGGACAATGGTATTTCCTACCCACCAGAGCTCAAGTCTCAAACTTGACATTGGTGCTTGCATTTTTCTGGATTTATTTCAGGACTTCCGACGATGTGCGTTCGGTAGGAGAAGACGTTCCCGTCGACTACGAAGACGTCTATGGCGACTTCGTCAATCTCAAAATGATGTGCCGGCTTAGTATCTCGGAGGTGCTCATAAGAGTAGGATGAGCGGACGTGCATTCATAGGGATGAGTGTATGCTTGTGTATGTGAGTGCTTTGGTTGTACTTTGTTAAAAAAGGATTACTTGACATATAGATTTAACCAGTACCTCCCGGCCAACACCGTTCATAAGTTTCGGTGCCCAACCTTTCACAAGCTTCTTAATCCTCGTGAGAATATGTTCAAATTGTTCATCCGTGGATCTTCCTAGTGCAGTTGGGAGTCCTGATCCTAGTCTGTACCTTTCTAACACCTCTTGAAGCCAGGTTGACCCCTCAGTTGTTCCTTGTGTAAACACAATGCAATCATCCGCGAATAGGAGGTGCGAGATACAAGGACAGTGAGTCCCCACCTAAACACCACGATTTAGATGAGCAGGACTACAATTCTTCATCATACATGAGAGTCATTCTGCGGCCCCTAGTAAAGAACAATTTAGACACGATTTTGTAAAGAACATTACATAATGAAATCGGTCTATACTAAGTTAAAGTCCCGAGGAGATTTTACTTTTGGGATCAAAACCAAGACCGTGGTATTAACTTCACTAGGCATTTATCCACTTTCTATAAATTGACGCACTGCCCTACAAATGTTATCTTTGAGGAGATGCCAATGTCTATATACTACCAGAGCTACTACTGGCAGGGTCACACATTGCATATAGGGACGACGTCAAAGATCTCATGCGACCCCCTCGTCCGCCCCCGTGGGTGGCCACGGGAAAACCCTAGCCGCCGCCTGCTAGAGGCCTCTCCACCGCCTCCCCTACTCTCCGCCGTCGGAAGGTTCGCTCGGTGGCTGGCGTCGGTGGCGGCGGGGCCATCTTCCCTCCTCCCCTGGTGTTCTACAGTGCGGGATGCGGCATGCTGGTGAGGAGCAAGGCGCTCATGTGGGGCGGCTCGACAGCAACGCGGCTGGCCGTGCTGCAGGCGTGGTGGTGCAGCAGCGGCTGCGCGGACCTTCTAGTGGGACGTGCTGGCGCATTGGGGTGGCGCGGTGGCTAGCCGTGGCGGCGGCTCCATCAGATCCAAGCATATGGCAACAAGGGTTGCCGCGACGCGGGATCGCTGGATGGGGTCGTTGACGTCGGCCAGATCTGGTCGTGGCTGGTGGCTGGACGCATTCGTCATGTCCGGTGACTAACCCATGGTCACCGGGTTGTGGACGGCGCGGTGGCGGGTGCGACCTGCCGAGAACTGTGCGGATCTCGATGGGTTCTTCTGATCACGCCGGGATTCAACCCTCGTCTTGGTCCTTAACACCGCGGGAAACTCTGACGGAAACCCTAGGTCTCATTGGGATCGAGCCGCCTGTCATTGAAAATCACGTGGACTTCGGTCATGGCAGACGATGGCGGCATCTTCGATGTCGTTTCCTTGCTGAGGCATCGTCGTTGCAGTTTGCGTCATCATGCTTGGGATGCTCTAGGGGAAACCCTAGATCCGGGTCTCCCAGATCGAAAGATGACGACGCCTTTGGTGTCGTTTACCCTCCTGGGGGCATCGTTTTGGAGCAAGTGCTGGTTGGAGGGGACTAGAGGAGGAATGGTATTCCATCTACCACAAAGCCAACGGCGGATCCCGGCGGCAATGGCGCTGCGGAGTGTCGGGGAAAACATACAGGGGCATATGTTCTACCCTGACTCGTGCACGGACAACGCCAAGCCTTGCCAAGATACAAGGGACCAAGAGGCTCTAAGTACCAACACACAGGTCAGAAGGCCCAAGGCCAAGCAGAAGAAGCAAGATGTCATCAAGAGAAAGGCCTCCCTTGCTAGGCAGGCAAGCCCGGCAAGGGGCGAGCCCCCCCGAAGCAGACAACCAAAATGCCCCGGCAGGCCCTACCGGGGCTCACAGAGGCAAAACCACCTGACCAACCGCTCAACCACGACCCACGTCATCGATCAGTGTGGTGTCAAGCCGCAAAGTGATTAAGTGGCAGCCATTCACCACATGGCAGCCATTTTCTACAGGAGAAACCCATAAGTGACACCCGTCCTGCAACGTGTCAAGCAAGCAGGCGTGAAGCTGGCAAAATAACCCGGCAAGCCTTGTCGGGTGACCAACAATGTGACATTAAGTGATGCATTTAATGCACCCTGCCAGCCTGCAGAGTTTGGTATGATAACATTGTTTGTTGTCTAATTAGTGCGTAATGACTACTTTGCCACTGTTGTAACCCCTTGATCTATAAAAGGAGGCCCATGGCATCCGAAGAAGGGGTTAGAAGGTTGGATAACTCATACCCCCGTACGCGCGTAGCTACTACTGCTCTGAGGCAACCCCTGTCGGGCAAGTGTACTACGCTCCGCCACCACCTTTCCACCATCAATCCACAAAAGCAGGAGTAGGGTTTTACGCCTCGCGGCGGCCCAAACCTAGGTAAAACTGCCTGTGTGATCGCTGTCGTCCTGTCCCATGCTCGTCTGCTCTGTGTGCAACGCGATGCCCCCCCGCCGAACCAACAAGGGGCCCTCTGGTCCCATAGGTGTCCGTGGTTCTCCCCGACATCTTTGGTGCGCCAGGTAGGGGGCTCGCTTGTGCGAACCTGAAAGGCATGTGCAGTGCGCTTCACCCATGGTCGCTCGCTTGAAGCCTCTAGCGTTCACGGCGCCCATGGAGGCACGGAAACATAGCGGGGCCATTCCCGCACCATTTCGTTGGTCCCCGCGCCTCACCGTGGTCACGGTTATGGCGAGGATCACCGCGGGTGGTGATAGACCCGTCTTGGCGGCTCAGGTGGCGATTCGCCATTTGGGCACCGTTCAGGGAAAAGGCACAAGATGTGCGGCCGAGAGTTCCCTCTTCTCCGCCCCTTCCCTTCATCAGTAGTCGAACTGCTTTAGCCCCGGCATCGCTGATGTCGACGATTACTGCGTGACGCTTTGTCCAACATTTCCCCTATTTAGGGCAACCCCGAGCAAAAAGCGCCATTATGAGTCCATCGATTGACGCCCCGGCAAGCGAACTTCGGCAAGGCTGCCTGCATCGACACAGCCCATGCAACGGCAGCCGCTGGACTGACTCTAAAAAGAAAGAAGGAAAAGGGAGGGGGACCAAAGGAGCCCGACACTATACCCCGACACCCGCCTGCCGCGAGAAATGCTTGTCGGTCCCTGCTGGGAACGAAGAAACCATCTGATTGTCTTCCGCTCCTCCAGATGCCGCGGGCGCGCGACCCGCGCCACTCGGCAGAAGAGGAGGAAGCTAAAAACGAAAGCTAAATTTACGTTATTACATCTTGTTGATACACTTCAGATTTTTGCCGTCGTTTATCCCTTAACTCTAGTGAGCGTTCGTATTGTGAAGACCCTCGTGTGATGGAACCTTGGCTAGTTTCTTTGATCGCACCATTGTCCTGTCCAGAGCCACGCTCGCAGGTCGAGAGGCTGCATCGAGAACTACCTGGGAAAAACCTGTCGGGACGCATCCACGCCAAGATGACTGATAAGGGCTGGGCCCGTGCGACAATCGTGGCAATATGGTACCGGCAGGCACCCAGAGCATACATAGGGATCGATCATATGAATGCAAACATACAAGGCTCAAAGGGATAAACAAGCGTTTAAAATCGAGCTAGGAATATCAGTTTCGCGCAAACGCTAGAGATAGAGTGACGAAACGCAAAACATATGCCATGTTTTATTACAGGGGCAACGCAGAAGCAACAGTGGCCTGATACTCGGCCTGATGGCCAGAGGGAGTTCAGACGTGGAGAACCCTGTAGGCCCGTGGCACAACTTTCTCCTTGGCGGCCGCAATGTTGGCACCCGCTGGCGGCTTCTTGAATCCGTCGTCAAGATCGAGGTCTGGATGACGGCAGGCGATGTTGCTCAAGATCATGAAGAGGGCATCACGGGCGAGCTTCTGGGACTCGGTCGCAAAGCGCTCGACCCTCCCCTCTTCATGCGCTTTCAGCTTCTCGATTAGCTCGTTGAAGAAGAGTCCCAGCTTGACGCTTGGGACCTCTTGCCTGGTAACCGAGAAGACAAGGCCGTCCATGCCCATGCCGCGGCCTGAGCCCCAAGACGCTCAGCCATGTCGATCAGGCTCTTGATCCAGAGGTTTCTTAGGTCGACCTGATTCTTTAGTTTGTCCTCTACATCCTGCCGGAGACGCTTGGCGGTGTCCAAATCCTTGGACAACAACTGCTGGAGAGACTCAAGGGATTCCACCGAACGCTCCAATGTGCCGATCCTCGCCTTCATGTCCGAGATGTTGCCATTGGCAGTTTTAAGGCTCTGAGTCTTGGAAGAAAGCTGCGATTGCACATCGGCCAAGAGAACCTCAGCCTACCGTGCTTCCTCTTTGAGTGCCTCCACCTCCTTGGCGCCTTTGGTGAGATCCTCATTCAGCCTAGTCACCTGCTGGTCGAGGTCCGCCTTGACGGTAGATGCAACAGCCAGATCGCCAGTGAGCTTCTTCAACTGGGCAGCATAATCAGCGGCAAGGGCATCTAGGGTGGCTCCATGCTTGTCCACTAGTTCCTTGGTGCGCTGCTGCACAAGGGCCTCCAGATCTTTGTCCTTGGCGTGGAGGGTGGCTGCGAGTCTTTCCTCCCAGAGGGAAATCTCTCGCTCCCTAGCATCCAGAGAGGCCTTGTGGTCCGCTAGGCGCACCTCCCGAGCCATGACATCCTCCCTCGTCATCAGGAGCGTCTCTTGCTGCCTCAGGAGCACCTTGAATTGCTTGTCGTGCCATTCACGTAGCTCCAAACACTTGTCCTTCAGCTTCTGGTCCACCTTCCCGGCGGACTCACGCCGTTCCTTGAGCTCATTCCACTTCTGACTGTGCCGGGCTTGCATTTCCTTCACGCCCACTACCATGGACTCCATGAAGGACAAATCCATTGTGATAGCAGCTGAGTCATCGGCCTCCCCGGCTCCCAGGTAAAGCGGTGCTAGGAGACGCCGAAGCTCTTCATCAAGCTCCATGTCCGTCGTTGAAGACAGGCTGGGGGCTCCAATGTCAGGCAACGACAGCGCCATGGCCAGCATGTTTAAGGAAGACGGCGGGGCCTCAGCGACAATCCCGAAGGAGGGGAGTGGGCCCATGGTCTGGAGTGGGATTTTTACGTCGACAACCACCTCCTCTACCGGGATGTCCTCCGAAGAACGCTCCATCACCTCCAAGGAGCCCTGTGCCTCCATGGCGGCAAAATCCTGCCCCTCAGTAGCAGCAATCTCCATAGCCTCATCCGCTGCAGCCCTTCCTATATCAGCCACCACCTCCAGCAGCTCTGGTTCCTCAGCTTGGGGGGCTGCACATGAAAGGGCCAGTGAATAATGAAGAAATGGAAGTCTCAAGCAAATAAGGAAGTCAGGAGAAGCAATCAGAGCAAGGAAGAAAAGAAGGAATAAGTAAATAACCTGGAGAAGTTTGCCAGGCTGGAACCTCTATTTCCCCGGCAACAGCTATTGTCGGGCCACAAACTTCGGCCTCTGCCGCGGTGGTCCCGGCAGCCTCATCCGCGAAAGGTTCCATGGGGATCCATTCAGCTTGGGCGGCGGGGGAGGCGTGCCCTCCATGCAGGGGCTCGTCCTGCGATGTCTCACTTCCCCCTCCACCAGGGGGAACAAGAAGGCAGTCCCCATCACTTCTGGCGGGTGGGACCAAGTCCCCGCTTCTGGACCGAGGGCTGGGCAGGGGGCTCAGTGTGGGGTCCTCTGCATCCTCCCCCGCCAAGGACGAGCTCTCCATGCCCTTCAGCGACCCGAGGCGTCGGAGCCTCTTCCGGGAACGGTGGATGAGGTTCTTTGTTTCCTCCTCCACTTCCCTGCCGGCGACAACAAGAGCAAGAGGCCAGTCAACAAAAATAATTAGACATGCACAAGATATCCTCGAAAGGGAAAAACCCTCCTTACTCTTTTGCAATGAGCATGGAGCTCAAGTTGAACTCCCTGGGAGGTGGAGACCCCCGTCTTCTCTTTAGAGGCGGAGGGGCAGAACTCCCTGGCAGCTTCGGTGCTTGCCGCGGTGCCGGGAGCTCTGGGGAGGACGAGCTCTGCGAGGAGCTTGAGCCGAAGTGGGGGCTGGACTCCACCTCCATGTCTGCCGGTTGCTTGACAGAGGAGGCCTTGGTCTGAGCCAGATGAGGGAACTGGCGGCATGCCACCTCACCCTTGGTAGCCTTGTTAGTGGTCTTCTTCACCTTCTTGGCGGCTAGCGTTGGGTTGGAGGTCGTCGCCCCTCGGGCAGCGGCGCTCCTGCGGGAGCGTTGGTCTGGGTCTGGCTCGGGGGCTTGCGGCCCTGTCGCGAGCCACTCCTCATGGGGCCCTGCCACCTCGCCGACCTCCTCCTCCTCCTCCTCATGGAGCTTCGTTGCTGCCGTGGCTAGGGCCTCTAGCCCGGCAAAGTTATCCCCGACGAGCTCTTCCCCGACAACTCCTTCCGCGGCTTGCGCCTCACTGCCGCCCTGGGAAGAACTCCCGTGCACAACCTTTCCCTTGCCCTTCCCGGCCTTTGCAGTCTTCTCCATCTCCGCAATGCGGGCGGCCTTGTCCTCCTCGACCCTCTTCAAGATATACGCCACCTTCATAGAGGAGGTGCATTTATACGTCCTAGTTTCATCCCTGGTGGCCCTCTCCACCAAGGTGTTCGACCACTCAAGCTCTTCATCCAGGGTGGGTAGCTGCCAAGTGCTCACTACCCCTTCAGCGTTGTAGTCTGGCATCCATTTCAGTATATGATCTCAGGTGGAGTTGATGTTCAGAGGGATGTGCTACCTCTTGAGCACTGCGTTGGTTTTCACCGAAGAGGAAGGGATGATGCAGCAAAGTAGCGTAAGTATTTCCCTCAGTTTTTCAGAACCAAGGTATCAATCCAGTAGGAGGCTATGCGCGAGTCCCTCGTACCTGCACAAAACAAATAAATCCTCGCAACCAATGCAAATAGGGGTTGTCAATCCCTATAAGGCCACTTACGAGAGTGAGATCTGATAGATATGATAAGATAATATTTTTGGTATTTTTATGATAAATATGCAAAGTAAAATAAAGGAAAAGTAAATAGCAAAGGAAATAACTAAGTAGTAGGAGATTAATATGATGAAGATAGACCCGGGGGCCATAGGTTTCACTAGTGGCTTCTCTCGAGAGCATAAGTATTCTACGGTGGGTGAACAAATTACTGTTGAGCAATTGACAGAATTGAGCATAGTTATGAGAATATCTAGGTATGATCATGTATATAGGCATCACGTCCGAGACAAGTAGACCGACTCCTGCCTGCATCTACTACTATTACTCCACTCATCGACCGCTATCTAGCATGCATCTAGAGTATTAAGTTAAATACAGAGTAACGCCTTAAGCAAGATGACATGATGTAGAGGGATAGACTCATGCAATATGAAGAAAACCCCATCTTGTTATCCTCGATGGCAACAATACAATACGTGCCTTGATGCCCCTACTGTCACTGGGAAAGGACACCACAAGATTGAACCAAAAGCTAAGCACTTCTCCCATTGCAAGAAAGATCAATCTAGTAGGCCAAACCAAACTGATAATTTGAAGAGACTTGCAAAGATAACCAATCATACATAAAAGAATTCAGAGAAGATTCAAATATTATTCATAGATAGACTTGATCATAAACCCACAATTCATCGGCCTCAACAAACACACCGCAAAAAGAAGATTACATCGAATAGATCTCCACAAGAGAGGGGGAGAACATTGTATTGAGACCCAAAAAGAGAGAAGAAGCCATCTAGCTACTAACTATGGACCCGTACGTCTGAGGTAAACTACTCAGACTTCATCGGAGGGGCTATGGTGTTGATGTAGAAGCCCTTCGTGATCGATGCCCCCTCTGGCGGAGCTCCGGAACAGGCTCCAAGATGGGATCTCGTGGATACAGAAAGTTGCAGCGGTGGAATTAGGTTTTTGGCTCCATATCTGATTATTTGGGGGTACGTAGGTATATATAAGAGGAAGGAGTACGTCGATGGAGCAACAGGGGGCCCACGAGGATGGAGGGCGCGCCTGGCGGTGGGGGGGGGGGGGTAGGCGCGCCCCCTACCTCGTGGCCTCCGCTTTTCTTTCTTGACGTAGTGTCCAAGTCTCCCGGGTCTTGTTCGTTGAGAAAATCACGTTCCCAAAAGTTTCATTCCGTTTGGACTCCGTTTGATATTCCTTTTCTTCGAAACCCTAAAGCAGGCAAAAACAACAATTCTGGGCTGGGACTCTGGTTAATAGGTTAGTCCCAAAAATAATATAAAAGTAGATAATAAAGCCCAATAATGTCCAAAACAGTAGATAATATAGCATGGAGCAATCAAAATTATAGATACATTGGAGACGTATCAGGATGACGGTTGCCGGGAGCTTGAACAACTCAAAGCGAACGAACAGTTGATCACACAACCAGCCATGGCCATGAACTGGTAAGTTATTGGCCAACCCTGGAAGCAGCCTCATCCTATCAGCAGCATCACCATACAGTCACGCAGGTCTGTGTCTTTCCTGCAACGACGATATGCAGCGAAGAAGAAAGTCTGCCCCCACATGTTCGATGGTTAACCCGGCAACCCTCAAACGGGTGATCCTATTAATTGACGGGCGTAGCCTATCCTCAGTGAGGACACTGGCACTCCAATCCTTACCGCGCTCCACACATTCCTTCCGTGCCTTGCAGAACTCGGGGGCTTCCTTATCCTGGATCCGACACCAATCCCCTCTCCATTCATCCCATCTCTCGCGCTGGTACCCAGGGAGGTAATCCTAGATCTTCCTTGCCACACGCGGCATCTAGCTGATGATTCTGGAGCGGTTAACTTTGCTCTCCACCCACGGGACGAAGTAATGCCGGAACAGATCCACATTGGGCCTGACTCCGACAAAATTCTCGCACAAATACGCGAAAATGGCCATGGTCGCGATTGCATTTGGCGTGAAATCAAGGAGGTGAAATCCATAAATATTCATGATTGCCTCAAAGAACTCGGAGAAAGGGGGATAAAGGCCACAGATGAAGTAAGCATAGAAGAAATGATAAGAATCCCGCAGATCTTCCTTCCCCGCTGCATAAACTGTGGGCGCTCCATGCCCTTTGTCAACGGGTCTCCCCCACAGATACCCATACCTCGCCTGAAGGATGGGGCCGCTCAAGTTCGATGGAATAAAGACGACGTCTTCACTCCGCTTCTTGTTCAGCTCCGCCCCTCTCTTTCTTCCCTCGGCTCCAGCCTCCTTCGCCGTGGCCGTCGGCTTTCTCTTCTCCGCGGGTTTCTTCCCTATTCCTGCGGTGGCAACACGGAAGGGAGAGGGATATGATGGGAAGTGCGGCGGCGGAAGGGGGAGCGAGGGGAGGAACCGTGTCACGCCCAATATGCGACTCTATCCTAGAGAGACTCAAAGGTCCCACCAAGGATAGAACCGCATATTGACATGCTTTTGCAAGGTGGATATCATTACATTGTACCATTACAAAATAGTTGGGATACATACAAAAGGCATACAATGCCACATGAATACATCAACATCATACATGAGAACAACATCCGACTACAGATGAAACACAAACAGAAGCTCAAACGACATCCACCCTGCTAGCCCAGGCTGCCGACCAGGAACCTAACCCAAGATCGATGAAGAAGAAGAAGAACTCCAAGACAAGCAAACATCACTCTAACGTCATGATCATCGCATTACCTGTACTTGCATCTAGTGTTGTAGTAATTTGTGAGCCACGAGGACTCAGCAATCCCATTACCATGGGTATCAAGACTAGCAAAGCTTAATGGGTATGGAAAGGATAAGTGGTGAGGTTGCAGCAGCGGCTAAGCAATGTATGGTGGCTAACTTATGAGTACAAGAGTTAGATGAGAATCTACGCAAATGGTCGCAAAACTAGTAATGATCAAGAAGTGATCCTGAACTACTTACGTTCAAACATAACCCAACTGTGTTCTCCTCTCGAACTTCCCCGAAAAGAGATAGTCCCGGTGACGCACACGGTTGGTGTATTTTAATTGAGTTTACTTCAAGTCCTCTACAACCGGATATTAACAAATTCCCATCTGCTACATAACCGCGGGCACGGCTCTTGAAAGTTTAAACCCTGTAGGGGTGTCCCAACTTAGCCCATGACAAGCTCACGATCCGCGGATATAATCCTCCATCGCGGGACCCTCCGATCAGACTCGGAATCCCGGTGCACAAGAAATTTTGACAATGGTAAAACTAATCTAGCAAGACCTCCCAGCGTGCTAATACCCTGATAGTAGCCACGCGTATCTCCTCTCAGGCCACGTCCGGATGGGACATCCTACGAGTAAAACCAGATCCTCGGGTTGCCCCGTGGTGGCCCTGTAGTCTACCTGTTTGGGACCAACACCATCAGCACTGGCCCCCTACTATGTAGAAAGAATCCTCGGGTTCATGACACCCTATGACAATTAATTATTAGCTTCAAGTATTATTATGGAAAATGTTAAAACTAATGCTGGGCCTTGCTGGAAGAGTTTTATTCAAAGCGAACTATCAAGAGGGCCCCATACCCCTCACCGTGTTAGGGACGCAAAAACAAGGAACATAACACCAATATGACGGAAAGTAGGGCGGCAAGAGTGGAACAAAACACCAGGCATAAGGCTGAGCCTTCCACCATTTACCAAGTATATAGATGCATTAATTAAATAAGAGATATTGTGATATCCCATGATATCCATGTCCCAACATGGAACAACCTGCAACTAGCAACGCTATAAGAGGGGCTGAGCAAAGTAGTAACATAGCCAAACAACAATTTGCTAGGAAGGGTGAAAATGTTAGAGGCTATCATGGCAATTTGGGAGGCTTGATAAACAAGTGGTAGGTAGCGCAACATAGCGATAGCATAGGGACAACTAGCATAGCAAAGATAGTAGTGAGATCCAAGGTGACGGTCATCTTGCCTGAAATCCTGCTAGGAAGAAGAATGAGTCCATGAAGAAGACGATCCCACGTAGACGAACGAAGTGTAGTCGAATGAATCCTCACAATCGCAACGAAACAAGAACCATCAAGAAGGAGCACAACCGAAAAGAAGCAAACAACATGGTAAACACAACACATAAACATGACATGATGCTCAACCAAGTATGATGCATGACAAGGCTATACGATGCTACTCATGGCAAGAGATGATGCATACAAGAGCAACACATCAAAGCAAGTTTAAATGAGGCCGGAAACAACATATAACAATTCTGGTAAGTCCTCATATGCAAATTTCGAAATTGGTCCAGATCTGAATAACACATAATGTTGAAGTTGTTAAACATCAAGTTAAAGTGCATTAGGATGATCTACATAGTTTTCTAGTCAAGTTACATATAAAGTTCGTTTAATTCGGAGCTACGGCCTAGAAGATATGAGCAAAACAAGTTAAACATGGCATTGATGCAATGCAAGCAAAACAACAATCACAAACACTCCAAAACATGGATGCAACAAGGTAACATGAAACTACATGCAAAACCAAGAAAGTTTCATATAGAGCATACTCCAAACGGAGCAACGGTTCAACACATACACTCAATACAAGTTTCAAACAAAATCTGCCCAAAACAATAACTAATCACTTTGCAATCAAGGAAACAACATGCTACGGGAAACATATGGACACAAACTTGATATGCACTTCCAGTACAGACAACATGCTTCAAATATCATTAAGGTTCAGGTTCATAGGCATCAAGATTAAACCAACATGATCAATGCAAAAAGAAACTTAATAACATAGATTATGACTTAGTGAAAAACAGAGCATGTGCATGAACAGAGTTAACATGTTGACATGTTGGTGGCATGAACCAATGATGATATAGTGCAAGAACATAACAAGCAAAAGCATGGCATGCTAGTATAAGTTGAACATGGCAAAACATGATTACTAAGCATCTCCATATGAGCCCTAGATCAATGGCAATCAACAAGACAAGATGCAACATGATATAAGATGATTTCCAGACTTCAAAACAACAACATTATGATGCTGACTTTGGAGGGACATAACATCAAGCATATCAATTTAAATAATCATGAAAAATACATGGGCATGTAGTAGACATGATATACTTCAACTTAGTCCAAGGGCACAAGTTCATATGATACTTGCAAAAATGGAACATGTTGTTAACATGATGACAGATTTCGCATGATGGCAACTTGAGAGCAAGAAAGAGTCAAACTACAACAAGTTATATAACAACCGAGGGCATGGAATCAAAGTACACATAACAATGAGCAAATAACATCAAGGCATCATATACATATGGCTTATGGACTAGTGGGGCCAACAAGACAAGTTTGAATGTTGTAACAGTTTCATTAAGTGTAAAACAACAACATCAGCATAGCATGTTTGCAAGCTTGGAACAAAGGTCATATGAAGTCCAAAATTATCAAACTTGGCATGTGGACAAAGTAGCCATAGCATACTTCAAATCATGTAATTGAAGCATCTCCAAAAGAGGCATAGATTAATCAATAACAAGCTCGCAACATGGCATCATGAAGTTAACAGAAAACTGGAACATCATTTAGGCATGTTCATGGCAATGAAAACGTATGCTACATGACATATATGGGGAATTAAATGGCATGGCATGATAGAGGAGAACATGGACATCAAAACATGTCAACTAGGTATCTCCAGAATATGCATGGAATTGATGGTAGCTTCAAGTTAACATGGCAACAAAAGTAACAGTTACAGACTTAGCAAAAATCACGGTCTCAGAAATCAGCAACATCAAGTAGCACACTTCACAAGCTTGTGCTAGTCACCACAAGGCACATAAAAATACATGGATGGAACCACTGTAAAGATGGCAAGAAGATGCTCCTAAGACATGTTGACATGGTGCACAAAAGATGAACACACAAAATGCTATGAAAAAGACAAATAAGCAAGTTATGACAATTTTCAGCAGGTTAAATCATTTAGCACTCTTGCAACGATGATTAGGGAATCAAGACAAACAGTAACATGCATGCAAATGACACTATCATCTACCCAGAGATGAACAATTTAACATATCATGCACGCAAATCGGAGCAACAGGCACGGAGATATTATATGAAGAACATGCAAACATGATGCCCAGGACTTGGCCATTTCTGAAAAAAAACGGACGAGCATAGAATAGTTAAACATCGCACGGGGCGGGGCTTAGGCGATCTGGAGCTCACCTAGTGGGCTCGGCCCAAGGAGGCGGATGAGGCAGACGGGCCATGGCAGGCTGGGCCGCAGTGGGGCCCACGCGCTTAGCGCGCCTGCACAAGGTAGGAGGCCGAAGCGGTCAACGGCGGCCGGGGAGTGGCTCCGGCGAGCTCGGCGCGGGGCAGCGCGCTCCGGCGAACACGACGCGGGGCGGATCCAGCGCAGGCGGATGGTGGGGAGGCTCCGGCGGTGTAAGGCGGAGCTCCGGCGGCGCTTGGACGGCGACGAGGCGCTGCGAGGGCGGCGCGGCACCGGGCGGACGGGCGGTGGCAAGGTGCAGCGGTCGGGGCGGCGCGGTGGCCGGCGGAAGCCGAGGCGGAGGGCGTCGGGGACGGCGGAGTCTGGCGAGGCTCCGGCGAGCGGGCACGGTCGGCGGCACGCACGGGCCCTGATGGGCTCGGGCGGGCTCCGTGTGGGCCTGGGCAGGCCGCGGCGGCTGGTGAAAGGCGCGGGGACACGTGGCGCGCTGGGATTGGCTGCACTGCGGTGGACATGTCCGACGGCGCGAGGAGGAGGGGAGCTAGGGTTTCGTCCGCGAAAATGGAGGGGAGGGCCTATTTATAGGTAGAGAGAGCTAGGAGAGTCCAAATGAGGTGCGGTTTTCGCCCACACGATCGTGATCCAACGATGGAGAGCATGGAGGGGGTTTAGATGGGCTAGTGGGCTGTTGTGAATGGGTGTTGGGCTGCAAAGAGAAGGAGGGGTTTCTGTTAACGCAGTTAACCATTGGGGCATCAAATGGCCTCCAAATGGAACGAAATTTGGCAGGAGGTCAACCGGTGATATACCAAGGCCACTCGACAAATCTCGGACCATTCCAAGAATGTGTTTCTCCCACTCTGGAAACAAGATCTGAGAGGGGCGGCGGGTGCATGTGAGAGTGTTAGATTCCAAAACGGACAACAGAGAGAACTAGGGGACCGGGACGGATGCAAGTTTTGAAAACATGATGATGCAATGCACATGATGACATGGCAAGATGCAACACGCAAGCCAATGACATGGCAACGGCATCAAATAACTAGAAGACACCTAGCGCATCGGACTCGGGGCGTTACAACTCTCCTCCACTAACAAGAGATCTCTTCCCGAGATCTTAGGAATGAGACGGAAGAAAAGAGGATAAGGTAAAACAAGAGCGCAAGAGAGAAGATGACCAAGGTCGAGAACACTCATGTAGAAAAGAGAAATGATGATTATGACAAGAATCAAGAGCTCAAGGAATACGATAGACTATGGAACCACTCCGGTTATAACAAGATAGAAAAGGAATAAGAACGAAAGAATTGTGATAACATCCCGGTTGAACATGGAATGGAATAGGACATGAACTTCACAAGATGGAACGATACTTGACGAGAGGGACAACACAATGCCACCGGAAGAATTGAAAGAGTGGGATGAAAAGAATGGAGAATACTATGACAACTTCTACCACAATTGCGTCTGAAAAGCATCCTTAGAAGGAAGGATTGAACGGAGTTGTTGAGAAAATCCACAACAAAAGAATTAATTTGGGCGGGCTTATGTAAACATCTCAAAACTATGAGGTGACAACCGACCACAAATGGAAATGGTTGCATATCTGAGAAGAACGAAGAAATGCAAAACTCCACTTCAAAAGAATACGGAGAATTAATTGCACTTCGAGTCGCAAAGAGGAAAAGATACTTGAGCTCCTCCAACAAGAATCTTGATGAAAATTTGAAGAATGAATTAAATCCTGCCGAACCACCATGCAGAACTCCAGTGAAAAAAGGATGATGAGTTAGAATTCAAGGATGAAAAGAATAAGATTAAAGCCTTGCAATGATTTAGATGGAGCTTCACGATGAGACAATCTAGAAAAACTTGGAACTCTGAAAAAGAAAAGATGAACAACTTAGAACCAAGAAATTATTCATCGTGAACAATCTCTGAAGGAAGGAATTAATTAACTTGATGAAAGAAGAATAAGAATAAGAATTATGTTATGCTTATCTTCCACCAATTTAATTGATGAGAAGCAATGGATTGCATATGACTTATTCGCGTTGGAAAAGATTAAGGGGAGATATAGCACAAAACTTGGGAAGGTCTTCATGAACCACTGGTAGGACTGGAAAGAACAAATGAATTGATACGATAACAAAGGAGGAGGAATCTTGAACGAACCACCGTAAGGATTGAAACGAATGACGAGAAGAGAATGACTCTTTGCGAAGCATTACAGACCCACGAAGATACTTGAAGGAATTTAGAGACAAGAGAATGAAGAGATCGCAAACTGATTAAAGAATGCTTGAATGAACCACCGGTACAAATATGGGAACAAACGAAGCTGAAAACTTGGAACGAAGAAATCTTATAAAATGGAGGCCTCCGGATAATCAAAATGGAAAACATCTCCTGAAATACTCCGGATGGGTAAAAAAAGAATCGCACGATTGGAAATAATTTGAGAGGATAACATCAAGGTAGCACCACAAATCTCTGGGAGAACGGACAAGATTTAGAGGAAAAACTTCTTCTTCGGTCTTCAAACATTGAGAATGACGACGGGGAACACCACCAAACTTGTTGAGACACTCCAGGAGAATGAAAAGAGAAGAGGTTGAGTCAACAATGAAAATAATTTGAAATCGATCTTGGAAAAGCATCTGACTGATGAAATTCATTCTTACGTCAAACTTCGAAAAGAATTAGAGAATAACTCCAAAAAAATTAGAAGAGTCAGGTAAGATCCTGGGAAAAGACCTGTGGGTTAGGGCCCACTGATAAGAAGCATCGTTGGAAAGGATTGTTGAATGAGAAATGATGCACCAGAACAACTGAAAGACTTGAATGGGGTGACAACCTCAAAATAATTCAATGCAAACATGAATCTTCTGAGATGTCTTTGGAACTCCGGAACGATTAAATGGCGAGAGGCGAACAAGCAAGGGAAAACACTTGAGTCGAGGAAAGGAATATGATCAATAACGAAAAAGTTGAATTGAATCCACCGGAAAGAAACGAGAGGAACCATGATGAAATAGACGAGAATTCACCGCTTGAGACTACAATTGAAGAAAGATTAAAGAGACTCCGCATGAATGAAATGGGTGCTCGAATAGAGGCTTTGACTCCGAGAATAAAAGGGTGGGAGGGCGGGAAAACAAAGACAACATGGAATTGGGAACCGACGAATAACTTGATGAGAAAAGCACCGGTTGAACTAATTGTGGAAAGAATGCAAAGGCTTCACACGAGTAGGATGGATACTCGATCCCGGACTCCGGCTCCGAGAAGAAAAAGGGTGGGCGAGTGGGAAAAATAAAGACAACTTAGGACGGAGAAAACAACATCGTTGAGAAAGAACTGAGGATTGATCTCAAAAAAGATGACGAGGACCGAGTCAACTTGACGAGAAAAGCACCGGATGAAAAGAGCTGACATCGCAACGAAGTTAACAGAAAACTGGAACATCATTTAGGCACGTTCATGGCAATGGAAACATATACTACAAGACATATATGGGGCATCAAATGGCATGGCATCATAGAGCATAACATGGACATCAAAACATGTCAACTAGGAATCTCCAGAATATGCATGGAAGTGATGGTAGCTTCAAGTTAACATGGCAACAAAAGTAACAGTTACAGACTTAGCAAAAATCACTAAGTCTCAGAAATCAGCAACATCAAGTAGCACACTTCACAAGCTTGTGCTAGTCACCACAAGGCACATAAAAATACATGGATGGCACCACTGTAAAGATGGTAAGAAGATGCTCCTAAAACATGTTGACAAGATGCACAAAAGATGAACACACAAAACGCTATGAAAAAGACAAATAAGCAAGTTATGACAATTTTCAGCAGGTTAAATCATTTAGCACTCTTGCAACGATGATTAGGGCATCAAGAAAAACAGTAACATGCATGCAAATGAGACTTATCATCTAGAGCACTCAGAGATGAACAATTTGACATATCATGCACGCAAATTGGAGCAACACGCACGGAGATATGACATGATGAACATGCAAACATGATGCTCATGACTTAGCCATTTTTGAAAAAACAAACGGATGGGCGCAGAATAGTTAAACAGCGCACGGGGCGGGGCTTAGGCGATCTGGAGCTCACCTAGTGGGCTCGGCCGAAGGAGGCAGATGAGGCAGATGGGCCGTGGCAGTCTGGGCCGCAGTGGGGGCCCATGCACTTCACGCGCCTGCACAAGGCAGGAGGCCGACGTGGGCAACGACGACCAGGGAGCAGCTCCGGCGAGCTCGGCGCGGGGCGGCGTGCTCCGGCGAACTCGTGGGGCGGATCTGGCACAGGCGGATGGCGGGGAGGCTTGGGCGGTGCAAGGCGGAGCTCCGGCAGCGCTTGGATGGTGGCGAGGCGCTGCGAGGGCGGCGTGGCACCGGGCGGACGGGCGGCGGTGCGGTGCAGCGGTTGGGGTGGTGCGACGCGCGACAGCGGTGGTGAAGCGGGATGGTCGGTGGCGCGCGGTGGCCGGCGGTGGGCGACGGGCGGCAGGGATGGCGGAGTCTGGCGAGGCTCCGGCGAGCGGGTGCGGTCGGCGGCACGCACGGGCCCCGATGGGCTCGGGCTGGCTCCGCGCGCCTGGGCTGGCCGCGGCGGCTGGTGGGAGGCGTGGGGACACATGGCGCACTGAGAGGCCGCGGGCAGCGGTGGACATGTCTAGTGGCGGGGCGGACGTGTACGGCCGCACGAATAGGAGGGGAGCTAGGGTTTTGTCCACGAAAATGGAGGGGGAGGGCCTATTTATAGGTAGAGAGAGCTAGGAGAGTCCAAATGAGGTGCGGTTTTTTCCCACACGATCATGATCCAACGACGAAGAGTATGGAGGGGTTTTAGATGGGCTAGTGGGCTGTTGTGAAGGGGTGCTGGGCTGCAAAGAGAAGGAGGGGTTTCGGTTAACGCGGTTAACCGTTGGGGCATCAAACGACCTCCAAATGGAACGAAATTTGGCAGGCGGTCAATGGTGATATATGATGACCCACAAGTGTAGGGGATCTATTGTAGCCTTTTCGATAAGTAAGAGTGTCGAACCCAATGAGGAGCAGAAGGAAATGCTAAGCGGTTTTCGGCAAGGTATTCTCTGCAAGCACTGAAATTATCGGTAATAGATAGTTTTGTGATAAGGTAATTTGCAATGGGTAACAAGTAATAAAAGTAAATAAGGTGCAGCAAGATGGCCCAATCCTTTTTGCAGCAAAGGACAAGTCTGTACAAACTCTTATATAAAGAAAAGCGCTCCCGAGGACACATGGGAATTATCGTCAAGCTAGTTTTCATCACGCTCATATGATTCGCGTTCGGTACTTTGATAATTTGATATGTGGGTGGACCGGTGCTTGGGTACTGCCCTTCCTTGGACAAGCATCCCACTTATGATTAACCCCTATTGCAAGCATCCGCAACTACAACAAAAGTATTAAGGTAAACCTAACAATAGCATGAAACATATGGATCCAAATCAGCCCCTTATGAAGCAACGTATAAACTAGGGTTTAAGCTTCTGTCACTCTAGCAACCCATCATCTACTTATTACTTCCCAATGCCCTCCTCTAGGCCCAAACAATGGTGAAGTGTCATGTAGTCGATGTTCACATGACACCACTAGAGGAAAGACAACATACATCTCATCAAAACATCGAACGAATACCAAATTCACATGACTACTTATAGCAAGACTTCTCCCATGTCCTCAGGAACAAACGGAACTACTCACAAATCATATTCACGTTCATAATTGGAGGGGTATTAATATGCATAATGGATCTGAACATATGATCTTCCACCAAATAAACAAACTAGCATCAACTACAAGGAGTAGTCAACACTACTAGCAACCCACAGGTACCAATCTGAGGCTTTGGGACAAAGATTGGATACAAGAGATGAACTAGGGTTTGAGAGGAGATGGTGCTGGTGAAGATGTTGATGGAGATTGACCCCCTCCCGATGAGAGGATCGATAGTGATGATGTTGGTGATGATTTCCCCCTCCCGGAGGGAAGTTTCCCCAGCAGAACAGCTCTGCCGGAGCCCTAGATTGGTTCCGCCTCGTGGCGGCGGAGTTTCTTCCTGAAAGCTTGCTTATGATTTTTCCTCGATGAAAGAATCCATATAGCCAAAGATGGGCATCAGAGGGCTGCCAGGGGGCCCACGAGGCAGGGGGTGCGCCCAGGGGGATATGGTGCGCCCCCACCCTCGTGGACGGTGGGTGGCCCCCCTCTGGTACTTCTTTCGCCCAATATTTTTTATATATTCTGAAACATGCTCCCGTGAAGTTTCAGGAACTTTGGAGATGTGCAGAATAGGTCTCTAATATTTGCTCCTTTTCCAGCCCAGAATTCCAGCTGTCGGCATTCTCCCTCTTCATGTAAACCTTGTAAAATAAGAGAGAATAGGCATAACTATTGTGACATAATGTGTAATAACAACCCATAATGCAATAAATATCGATATAAAAGCATGATGCAAAATGGACGTATCAATATACCAAGGCCACTCGACAAATCTCGGCCCATTCCGAGAACGTTTTTCTCCCGCTCACGAAACAAGATCTGAGAGGGGCGGCGGGTGCATGTGAGAGTGTCGGATTCCAAAACGGACAACGGAGAGAACTGGGGGACCGGGACGGATGCAAGTTTTGAAAACATGATGATGCAATGCACATGATGACATGGCAAGATGCAACACGCAAGCAAATGACATGGCAACAACAGCGAATAACTGGAAGACACCTGGCGGATCGGACTTGGGGCGTTACAAACCGTCGCTTGGCTTGTTGAGGAAGAAGATGGGAGAGCGGAGCAAGAGACATGTGAATCATGCCACTTTGTTTTCCCCTTGCTCTTAAGGGGGAAAAGCGGAACGAGGGCGCGACGCTTCAGAAAGTATCGTTTTACCTTAACTGCAATAGTCCCACGAGCCCACGACGCGCAGTAATTACGCAAAGTGGACGTTGGATTGACTAGTCATCATGGCAAACCGACGTGCACATCCCTCTCCTGCCACGTGTCCATGCACAGTTTGGGGCCTAACCCAATGTGCCATGCGACACGTATGGCTCAGGCCCGGGGGCTTATGTCGGGGAAAGCATACAAGGGCATATGTTCTCCCCTGACTCGTGCACGGACAACGCCAAGCCTTGGCAAGATACAAGGGACCAAGAGGCTCTAACGACCAACACACAGGTCAGAAGGCCCAAGGCCAAGCAGAAGAAGTAAGATTTCGTCAAGAGAAAGGCCTCCCTTGCCAGGCAGGCGAGCCCGACAAGGGGCGAGGCCAGCCCCAGAAGCAGACAACCAAAACACCCCGGCAGGGCCTGCCGGGGCTCACGGAGGCAAAACCACCTGACCAACCGGTCAACCACGACCCACGTCGTCGATCAGTGCGGTGTCAAGCTGCGAAGTGATTAAGTGGCAGTCATTCACCACATGGAAGCCATTTTCTACAGGAGAAACCCACAAGTCACACCCGTGCTGCGACGTGTCAAGCAAGAAGGCATGAAGCTAGCGAAATAGCCCGGCAAGCCTTGCCGGGCGACCTACGATGTGACGTTAAGTGCTGCATTTAATGCGCTTTGCCAACCTACAGAGTTAGGTATGATAGCACTGTTTGCTATCTTATCGGTGCGTAATGACTACTTTGCCACTGTGGTAACCCCTTGATCTATAAAAGGAGGCCCATGGCGTTCGAAGAAGGGGTTAGAAGGTTGGATAACTCACACCCCCGTACGCGCGTAGCTACTACTGCTCTGAGGCAACCCTTGCCGGGCAAGTGTATTACGCTCCACCACCACCTTTCCACCATCAATCCAGCAAAGCAGGAGTAGGATTTTACGCCTTGTGGCGGCCCAAACCTGGGTAAAACTGCCTGGGTGATCGTTGTCGTGCTGTCCCACGCTCGTCTGCTCTTTGTGTAACACGAAGCCCCCTGCCGAACCAGCAAGGGCCCTCTGGTCCCATAGGTGTACGTGGCCCTCCCCAACACCGAGTTTCGGCGACGGGCACGGCCGGATGGATACGTGAAGGATGGTGGCGCTGGCTGATGCCTTGGTGTCATCGATGGTAGGCTTGACAAGGTCGGTGCGTCAGTACATGCTCTGGAGAAGGACCAGTGGAAGACGGTGTCGGCGGCTTCTAAGAGTGCGCCGGACTGGTGTGTGACACAGTCCAAGTAGTGGCTAGGCTGGGGGACCCGGCTTTAGATGTTAGGGTTTGGTGTGATATCTGTTTGGTATTAGGCTCGGATATTCAGCACCCCTTCATCAAGGGCATAGGAGCAGCGACAAGTGTTGCCAAAATGGTGGCTTCAGGCTTACTGATGTATTACCTTGTAAGGTATTTGTGAATAGTTAATAAAGTTCATGCATGCATCACCCAGATACAGAGGCCGGGGATGTATCCTCCTTTTCAAAAAAAAGTCTATCCGACCCTAGAGATTTATCCGGATGCATCATAAATAATGCGGCTTCAATCTCCTTATTTGTAATAGGTGAGCATAATCATTCATTCATTGAGTAACCCACCCTTTCAGATACCTAGGCCGTCACAACATGCAGGTCAGTATTGTCCTGAGCAGTAAACAAATTCGTATAAAATGCAATAGCTTCCTCCTCCAACTGTACCCGAGTTGTCGCAGAAGAACCATCAACCTTCCTCGGACGCTTGATCGTGTTAGTTCTATGTCTCTCCTTCACTTTTGGCTGAAAAAGCATGTATTCCTATCGCCTTCTTTAAGCCATAACATTCTTGATCTCTGCTTTGCCTGCGCTCCTCTCTCGCAATAGTTCTGAATTTTTATACATGATATTCTTTTCCTCTTGCAAAGGTCCAGTACAGAGAGAGACAAGCCTTAGCCTATCCAGCTTCTCATGGAGCTCTCGCAACTCCTTGAACAACAACCAAGTCTTTAGTCCCAAACAAATTGGGGTAGACTAGAAGTGAAATCCATAAGATCTCACGACCAACTAATGGTTCTGACACATGGATATTAAACTTCCACACACCCTCTCCGTATAGCTAGTTCATTGGTGATACCCCAATCCTTCAGATCTCTTTTTACAGACTCCTTCCATGTCAAATTCGGTCTGCCCCGACCTTTCTTGACATCATTTGTACGCTTTAGCCATCCGCTATGCACTGAATCTTCTAGAGGCATGCGCTGAATATGCCCAAACCATCTCAAACGATGTTGGACAAGCTTCTCTTCAATTGGTGCCACCCCAACTCTATTGAACATGTCTCCTTTTAGTTGGCCAACACTCAACACCATACAACATTGCGGGTCGAAACGCTATCCTATAGAATTTCCCCTTTAGATTTTGTGGCAGTCTCTTGTCACAGAGAATCTCGGAAGCACTACAAATAAACCACTTCCGTGATGATACGTGTTTGTCACAGTAGGTCATATTTTCTGTCATGCATGTACATCCATGACGATTTTATGGCAGAATCAAGATAGTCATACCCGTGTTGTCGTAGAAGTGTTCCATGACAATACCAAAGTTATCATCATGGGAGTGTCCACTTCGTCATGGAAGTGCTTTCATCAAGGGTAACCGACACCTGGCATCCATCGTAACGGGTCGCCGTTAAGCTAGCGGGTTCCGGTTTGAATCCGATAATTTTTTGCAAAGTATTATTTTTTAGCTAGAGCCATAAAGACTCACCACCATGCTTGGTCGCGCTTGCACAAATGGGTGGGTTGAAAATCAAACAAGTTTTAAACAAATAAACTTTCCCTCTTTTGGTGCAATGTTTTTTGAAAACTTTTGAAAAACAAAAACTATATATTGTGTTACTTCTACTCTCTGGGTAGAACGGTATGACGGGAGCGTCTACAAGTAATTGCGCCCATCGGGGTCTTGCAGTGAATACGCTCGACTGGGGTCTTGCACACAGGTTTTTGGTGGGGACCGCCGTCCAGGGGACCGAGATCTTCCAAGTAAAGTTTGATGTAGCTTCTAGTACAACCACATGCTATTATGGCTCCGGCTTAGCTTTTCCTTATCAGGAAACCCTTTATTCAGGTATGGTCATCGAAGAGGGGTCTTAATAGCCAAGGGAGCAGGTTGTGCTAGAACTAAGTAAAGGGGTCCATTTGGAAAGGCTTCGTCACAATCTCCTCCCAGTTACACAACCAAAGTGGTGTCATGACACAAGGGTTTGTTGTGTCATGTGGGGAACGTGTACGACCTCTGCAGAGGGTTTAACCTAATTGATTAGCCGTGCCCCCGGTTACGGGAAATTTTGAGCAACTGAAGACTTGGACTGAAGAAGAATCTCCCCTTTCTTTTCTAAAAGTCTATTTTAAGGGTTAAAGTTGAGGAATGAGGACAGTGAATGTGTTTCACTTCAACCTTATGTATGTTTTAAACTAATTTGGAGAATGAACATTGGTGCGTATATCCAAGTGTCTCACTCCTACCTTTCGAACTAAAATATATTTTTATTTTAAAAGATGTTTACAAAAAATTAGTATAGGAGAAAATTAGCTTTATGCAAAGGAAACCTCCAACAATACTTACCCTGCATATATAATCTATTATACTTTCCTTTGCAACTTGCGAGTACATTCCACGTACTCATCTGCACCTGTCATGTGCAAATCTCGACAGATTAAGAGACGATAGGGTTGTGGTCTACACTCAACGAGCCCAGTGGTGTTGATGGAGCCCTAACTTAGCAACTACGTATAATTCCGCTGAATATGCGCCAGCTTGAGCCGTGCCTAAGGTATGGTTTATATATATCTGGATCTACTGTTGTAGTGGAATGATGTATGTCTTACTAACATTCATTCTTGTTACTGTGTGTGCTAGCTATGATCCAGGGATAGCATGGTATGCATAGAGACTTGGATTTTACCAAATCCGGGTTGTGACAAAATTTTTATGGTTTCGATCCACGTGTAAAATTCTGATTCGCCAGGGTATCCACGTGTCAGCTCCGCGTTGGGAAAAGTGTCATCCAGCGAGTGGACGGGACGCGCCTATGGTACATCGACACGTGGCTCGGCCCAACAGTGCCCGTTCAGGCTAAATGGATGTGCCTGTCAAAATAAGCGGGCTGACCCATTAGTGGTGTACTTGAGTCAGGCCCATTCGCAAGCACAACCGATACGAGTTAGACAGAATCGGCCCATGAAAGGCCGATTCTAGATTTGACAATTTCCAGCCCATTGTTAGTTCCAGCCCGTTAACGGCCCACTACGTATTTGCACTTAATTACGGCCCGACCTTCTTTCGGCTTGTTAGCAGACCAATAAACCACCGGTACATCTTTCGGCCTTTTCTCGGCCCATTATGTAGTTGGGCCAAATTCAAGCCCATTGTGAAGTTTGGCCTTTGCTCGGCCCATTCTGTACATGGGACAACTTCTAGCCCATTTGGTCTTTCGGCCTGTTAACGGCCCGCACAACAGTTGGGCCTTTGACGGCGCCACCTGATTTTGGGTCCATTAGCGGCCCACGTTCCATAGGGCACAATTTCAGCCTGACGCGACTTACGGCCTGTTAAAATCCTAGTTTGTAAATTGGGCCTCTTCTAGACCGAAACACTCTCGGCCTCTTACTGGCCCGTCAAGTAAAAGGACCGAGGCAAAATTGACATTTATTTCGGCCTGCTAGAGGCCCGTGGGCCATTTTCGTTTATACGGCCCTCTCGAGCTTTCAGCCTGTTAACGGCCTCCAAAGAGCCATTGTTACTGTAGGCCACATCGATTGGGATCCACTAAATATTAGGTTGACCAGCCCAATTAAGGCCCGCTTTGACTACACATGTTTGTTCGTTTGGATGGCGCCCAGGTAATGTTTGGGTGTGTTGGCCCTGGTTTAACGATATACCATATACAAAGAATTATCCTACTCTATACTATCGCCTCTAAAAAACCTACACTATACAATAAAGATACTAAGGCATAGAAACAAAGAATAATCCTACACTATACAATAAAGAAATTACAGCAGATTATACCCACTGGGCATTATAGTTCGACACCAGTGATAATAAAGCATACACAAACAACAAATTACATACACTCGGAAAATAAAGCTCATACATCATGGACACGCATCAACAAAACTTACCATTTGAACTATAATCTCTTAAGAAAATAGGATTGGCCGGATTCAGATAGTAGAAATTTCTGTCTGCAAAATCGCCAATTCCTTTGTGGTCACCTCAGTGTATTGTTTCATTTTTTGACTCCTGCACCTAATACCCGCAACTCCAGCCTCAACATTTTGATTACATCTTGAGAATCATATACACGTTTTCTTGCCACCTCTAGTTGATGCTCGAGAACATCAGCATATTCCAATTCCAATTCATAATCATTTGGTAACGGCCATGCCACACTACTCTTAGATCTTTGTGTTGATGTCACTTCATCTTGAAATGTTTCTTTAAGTACACATGACTAGGGAAAAAAATATTGTTACAACAGTGAAGCGAGCAAGACAGACTATCTTGTACATGGCAAAACATGACTAACAATAATGTTACATGTCATGAAGCATAAGCGGGTGATATTTTAAAAATTATAAAAATGGTAGTCTGTGTAGCTTGCATACATAAATCTCTTTAAGCTCACCAGAGGAGCATGATTTTGGGGCCAAATCCAAAACACAAACATGTTACAAATTTAGACCACACGCAACTACTAAACATTATATGTTGCGTATAAGTAAGCAAGCAGTTGGGCATTTTGTAGCTCAATTAACTAGCTGGAACATTGTGTGCCATGTTCCAGAAGAGTCTTAGGGAGCATAATGAATAGCAGATGGATTCATACAGACCTACTACAGCAAGCAAAACTATGCAATCAGTATCCTCATATAAACTAGATGGTGAGCCTCATGTAGTAATAGTTGGTTAATAGACTTCAAAGCTTCATGCACACTTCACCAGAGTAATTAAATGGTAAGGCCTTTAATTATGTAAACTAATAGTTATACAAGTACCCTACATCAGACATCATTGTTTGGACATCTCATTAACTGAGGAAAAATAAAGCAATTGAAAAGAGCAATTTAACTATGCCTGAAACAAACAAGCAATTGAACTGTTGAGTTGGCAGCCTGCATACATGCACGCCTCAATAACATCCATGGCCTAGCTACATTTACTATATAAAGGAAAAAGTAATGTATTATTGTTTTCCCCTATGAAGTATCTCAACTAGTATGTAATCAAGATCCTAGTAATGATAGGGAGGCTAATGGTGTGAATATGCATTTGGTTATGACATTTATGCATCGACAACTCTACCATAGCAGAAAGCAGTTTCACACTATTCACTACTATAAGATGTTTTAGATATTTAAAAGTAGACTACATTCGTAATGAGTGAATGGACACATTAAAATGTGTTTACGTACATCTGATTTACAAAAAGTTAGAACATCATATAGTAGTGAGCGGAGGGAGTTTTAATGTCAGGACCCCGATTCCAAGTCACATCGATCTAGCTGGTAACACCTCATATCACTTTGCGGCCTCACGCACGGTATTCCCACGGGTGTCGCCTTACCATGGCCCGAGACCGTTTGCGCCTTTTGGCTCACGTATATGATAGTGTCGCTAGCATCCATATGACAGAGAACCCGGGCCGACATGGCTAGTCGTGAACCCAAAGCGGCACTAACCCATGGGGACGGGCATACATGAATCAACTTCGAACATGTCGGTCAGCAGCGTGTGAATCCGGGCTGTAGCACTGGGCTAACAGGACTCTGGTAACCCGGGCTGTAGCAGGCTAGGCAGGACTCCGTATGTCACCGCGTGACATTTCCCCGAAGGGACAGACACAGGAACGAAGTGAAACACATGCCGGCCAGTCAAGTGTCCTGAGCAGTAGTGCTGGGCTAGCAGGACTCCGGTGAACTGGGCTGTAGCGGACTACTATGGCTCATGGAAGCACAAGACTACATTTCCCCATAAGAGAGGCTGCCAAGGATAAACAACTAGATTGTCGGATCCCACACATACCAAGCATTTCAATCATACACACAATATGCTCGATATGTGTAAATACAACATGGCATCACAACATAACTCTACGACTCAAGTACTTATTCATTAGGCTCCGAGGAGCCAGAAATACAAACATGGGTCTCATGACCCAACATTCAGAGCATATAAACCAAAGCACATGCGGAAGCTTAACATGTCTGAGTACAGACATCTATAAATGAAAAAAGGCTGAGAAGCCTGACTATCTACCAGATCCTGCCGAGGGCACAAGATCGTAGCTGAGGTATCAAGCTAAATGTCGAAGTCCACGTGGTTCTACTAGCGAGACTGAAGTCTCTGTGTAAAACATAAAATAAGCAAACGTGAGTACAAATGTACCCAACAAGACTTACATCAGAACTAACTACATATGCATCGGTATCAACAAAGGAGTGGTGGAGTTTGACTACAGCAAGCCAACTTTGACTCGGTGGCTATCCTGAACTATGACTGCAAGTAACTCTTTGAGGTGGCACACACGAGTCCACATATTCACCATATCAATACACCACTATGGATCCGCTCCCGTCTCCCTGCGGAAACGCCATCCATAGCACTCACGCTTATCTTGCAAGTTTTAGGGTATCCACTTTCACTTGTCTATGAACTATGCAAGGGTCCAAGTTTCCATATCCGAGGAATCCGGCTATTCGAATAGATAATGATAACCCTGCAGGGGTGTACTTCTTCACACCCGCTCTCGCCACTTATCGCCCTGTACACGTCATGTACGTCGGCAACCTTCAAGCGGAAGCCGGGCGAGGGAGTCGGCCACGACCTGACTAACCAAAAAGTCTCTAGTCCAGGTTTATCGCCTATTCGGGTTCCATCTGCAAGGAGATCCGGCCGGGGTGTCGCTCATGGCCCCAAACGATGTGTGCAGGGTTCCCAAGCCCACCATCCGGGTGCCACTTTGTACACCGTGCTACTGTGCCTAGTCTGTCCCAAGCCCACCTGTACCGGGTGCCACTTGTTAGACTACTAAAACTACCTACAAACACCAGAAACTAGTTGCAACTCCTGGACAGAGATCGAGTTGATTAATAAGTCGAGAGAGCTTGGAGCGCCCGGAGCCCAATGTGTGGTAGTAACTGTTCATGGATCACAAACACAGAACTCAGTTCCTGAGGACGGCTGCAATGAGACAACCCACCATGTACTCCTACATGGCCTCTCACCGCTACCTTTACCAAATCGTGTTCACACACTTAGCTCACACACAGTAGGACATGTTCAACACCATTCCAATTCATCCCCGATGAATCAGACCTGACTCAACTCTAAGCAGTAGCAGACATGACAACAACATGAATGAGTAGGCACATCAGGGCTCAAACAACTCCTACTCATGCTAGTGGGTTTCATCTATTTACTGTGGCAATGACAGGTCATGCATAGGAAAGGGGTTCAGCTACCGCAGCATGTAATAGTTGAAATGTTGTTGTCCTAATGCAGTAGAAGAGAGCAGGAGCGATAGAGTGGGCTTGTATCAGAATGAACAAGGGGTTTTTGCTTGCCTGGCACTTCTGAAGATAGTATAGTTCTTCATCGGTGTCATCGATCACATCGTCGGAAACATCGTCTACTGAGAGGGGGCAAATACCGACAACAAAGAGGAAACACAGTCAATGCAATGCACAATATGATGCATGATCATGACATGGCAATATGCTGTTGATTGAGCTAATGCAACTAGTAACAGGTTAAATGAAGTTGGTTTGAACCCAAGATTCAAATTCAAACTCCATATGTGGATATTCAAATGCCAAACATATGATTTTCCCTATTCAGCAACTATAAGTTGTTCTAACATGCATGAAAATGATACAGATGGATAGATTGGATTTTTCTGATCATTTTTCATATATAAATCTTTTCATTTGGAGTTACGGTTGAATTTCTATGAATTTTAGAAGTTTGGGGTATTTTCTGAAATTTGTAAATCATTTCTGAATTATTTTAATTCCAGAAAACTTTACTGCGTCAGCATTAAGTCATGCTGGCGTCAGCTGGTCAACAGGACCGTCCAGGTCAAACCTGACAGGTGTGGCCCACCTGTCATTGACTCAGTGCTAACCAGGGTTTAGTTAAATCCTAACTAAAGTAATTAGAAGGGCTGGGGCCCACGGTTAGCGAGTCAGTGGGTTAGCTAAATTTTAATTAGCATCTAAACTAATTAGTAGGGCCTCGGGCCCTCATGTTAATGACCCAGGAGGGTCAAACCCTGGTCAACTCGGTCAAACCTACCGGCGACTAACCGCCGGTGAGGTCCGAGACGGCGGCGATGCGCGGAATCGCAGCACAGGCCACAGTTCGAGGCGCGGATGGCACCGTTGGAACCCTGAGCCTTGTCCGCGTCGGCTGGTGCTAGTGGGGTCACCGGAGACGACCTAGATCGACGACGGTGTCCGCTTCCGCGGTGGCCGGAGTTCGGTGAAGACGGACAGCGTGTTACGGTGCACGGGAGGACGAGTGGGTAGGTGTTCTGGGTTCCTAGGAACGCGCTGAGGACAAAAACATGCTCAGACGCGACATTTGCAGGCTCTAGCCATGGCGGCGACATGGCCGGCGGCGAGCAAGCTCTCGGGCTCGACGGAGCCCGCGGTTAGAGGAAGAAATCGGCATCGGGGAGAGGGGGGTTGGGTGCGGAGGCTCACAGCGAGTCCAACGAGCGCGAGGGCGAGGTTGGGGACGCCCGATAGCTCCCGAATCAACGGCGAGGGTCCACGGCGATCGACGAGGGGAAGAGGTCGTCGGCGCCATGTGGCTCGGTGAGGAGGAAGAGGGGAACGAGGCAGAGCTTCTTGGCGTGTTGGCGAGGCATGGGGTGGCCGGTGGCCGCGGTGGAGGTCGTCGGCGCGCTGTGAGGCGCTCGGCAGCAGCGGGAGAAGGAGAGCAGAAGAGAAGAGAGGCACGGGAGAGGACGAGGCGGTCCAGGGGAAAACGCGGTATCGTCCAGGGCATCGAGGCAGCGACGGGTAGCAGGAGGTGGCCCGGCGCGTGGCCAGCGCGCGACGAGCACGCGCCCAGCGTCCTTCTAGCGCTGGGTTGAAGACGACTAGCACTGGTGGTGGGCTGGGCCAGCTCCTGGGCTGCATAGTGCTGAGCCTCTAGGCTGTAGGTAAGCGCCAGGTAAGTTTGCTCTCCTCTTAACTGTTTCTATTTTTCTATTTGTTTGCCTCTGTTTTGATTTATTTTAACACCAAATCATTTTTATATAATTCTGAAAATATTTTTTTGGGAACTCTCTCAATTAATCCAGTGTCCCTCAATATTTCTCAGAATATTTGGAGCTGTCAAAATATTTATAGCAATGTTTTGGAGCCCCAATCAAATACAATATGGGTTATTCAAAAATCCAGAATGGCCAAAAAAAATATGTGCATCATTTTTGGCAGAGGTTTTCACCTTTATCAAAAATAATGAACTTTTCTAAAGGGCATTTTGGGTTCATTGAAAATATTTTTATTTTTATCCTAATTGCATTTCATTTAATGCTAGGGCTTGTCATCCCCATTTCAAATTTCAAACAAATATAGACATGATGCATGGATGCTTATGAAACTAATTGCAATCAAATTCTAGGGCTGTGACAACTCACCCCTACTAAACAAGAATCTCGTCCCGAGATTCAGGACGTGAGGTAAGAAGACAGAGGGGTCACAAAGCTAACACGATCTTCATGATCCGATTGCCCTTCTTGAAGATGTTGATTCATTGCTCCAATTGATCTTGACGTCTTTGCTTTTGAGATCTTCATCCAACATCATGACGACAGAAGGAAACTCTACAGGAATCGATCTTGTCAAAGATCGAGCAACTCACGATCAACTCATGAAGTGAGATGTTGAAACACCTCTTGAGCTGAGACACGAAAAACACATCGAGAGGGATGGAAGAAACAGATGATGAAGGATCAAGTTGGTAGGCAACAATTCGACGCTTAAATAGATGGTGAGGGGGGGGGGGTTCAAAGTAGCGAGGAGTTATGTTGCCCATGATACCATAACGGAACACCTCGGGGAAGGTGACTCGTAGAATTATCCCCTTAAGTGGCAAAAAGAATTACTTTTGATACAAAGACCATTGAAACTCTTTATACCAGCCTAAGGCAATCACAATCGATCATTTGAAGGAGTCGGAAAAGGGATGGCATACTCAGACTAGAATGATGATGTGGACTACCTTGTTGAAGACAACGCAATGGATGATTTTTAGCTTATCATCGGAAATGGATGGTACCCATGGTAAGTCCACTTTTGAAGATGATCCTGAACAACAACTACTGAGGTGCAAGCTGGGAACAAAATGCAAATGTTGGGAATGATTCTGGTAACTGGGGAAGAACTCAACAGTCAAGAGTGTTTCCAACGTTCCAATGGTTATAGAATCATCGAAGAAACTGAGAGCACAAGGATCCCTAAGGAACAAATTCAAGAATAGGTCACACTAAGTCCTCATGGAGAAGATGGTCAAATAGCTCAATCAAGATACTACAATGATAGATCTTATGGCTAGATGTGTCGGCCAGAACATCAACCTTGTCAGGTACCTACATCATAGATGTTGGAAAAGTTCCAACCACCATATCCGCCTGAGATTCAGATCTGGTTGGTAACAAGATATTCTAGACCCATCGAGTCTAGAAGAAAATGAAAGTTTGCAACACAAATCAACGAGATGGCGTTGCAAGATTCTCGAAAATGGACTACGGTAGTAAGCTCCAAAACATGAGCTGGTTCTGCTAACACATGTGAACATGTTGTCCCAGACAAGCATGACCATGTAGTAGTCTTATAATAAAAACACTACTGAGTTCAGGTGGGGAACCATCATCGAGGATAACAATGTCCTTGCATAAGGCATGCCCTTAAGAAGGAACTTCTTCTCCTTGAACAAATCAATCAGTGGCTTGGTTTGCTAGGGAATACATATGGAGTGGAGGTAATTAATCTACCAAACCATATAATACATTCACACATGCATAACTAACTTGGGATGGTACCAGAGGAAACAAAACAATCTTTCTCGAACTCATGGCGGCAACTTGCTCCAAATGCACATGAATTTGAGGAAGTCACTTCTTTCATCCAAGCATAAGCTTCATGAACGGAACACGAAGGCAATGCTTACAAAGTTTCCAATACTAGGTTGATATTCAACATGAATCATGGGGGAGACAAAATGCTACTGATGGGCTCAACAGCAACTCATCGGAATTTCCATATCACTGGACTTCCACCATCATGTGAACACGGTGATAGCATTGGTCAGACCAAAGGATGTAATGGTGTATGCTCGAGGGATCAACCACGAGTAAGACAACATTACGAACATCGTTGGTTCTGATTTGACTTGACGATAGCCCATACTCAAGTCAAAGTTTTGACAAGGCAATAGATCCAACAACTGATCATGAGGACCAATTAATGGAGATATCATCTTTCTTCAACACACACACGCATACAAAACATATCCCTTAACACGAACTAAGTCAGACAAGCTTTTATCTTCCAACTCTCCAAGTTGTTGTTTTAGCTTAACCAATTAGTTCAGAGGTATATAACACAGATTCTTGGAGAAAGAGTGATTTATTGGAAAACCAACTTGATCACGAACTCAACATAACAGTCAGGGGAAAACCTGGTGATACTTCCGAGAAGATATTCGGAAAATCACGAACCACCGAAATGTTATTAAGCTCGGGAACAATCTTGCTTTTCAGGGCAAGACGATGTGATCAAGGGAGTGATGGATTGACACAATCCTATCTCATTGATCGAGGAGTGCACCAGGGAAAATGGACTAGGTAACACGATCAACCTTAGGGTGATGATTTAGAAATCAACACGCTAAGAACAAGGTTATTGTCCATTTAACTACCAAGCAACGGAGTTGCTAGGAGTGTAGATTTCACGCATCACGGTTCACTTGTCGGTGATCCGGTTACAATAACACGGGGACAGAGGAATGAATAATGATGGCAAGAAGTATCACTGTATCAAGAGTTCATAGGATGATGTGCAATTTCCATGACAATCTTGATATAAAGATGGTAATACTCCAAGGTAGAACAGAATCAAAAGCTGGATTGGCATTCGATTTGTGGCTTACAACTGCTTTGACCCAATCCTAGATATGGATAAGGCGCTGGAGTTTGTTTCTCCTAGTCATTCTGAATAGGATGGCTTGACGGACCACAAGGGTAAAAGGCATCGATGAACATGAATGCACATTTACTCATGACTATCAATTGATAGACGATGGTCGAAAAACAACTAAAGAGGAACAACTCAAAGGAACATATGATTTTCTGAGTTGTGGATGCATAGCTTAGCATGTCAAATGAGTTCTACATATTTCTTCCGGATAACCGATGCAGAAAGGTGGAACTGGCAGATTCACAATGTAGAATGGAGAACTCATCAGGAGCACTTTGGTTGTGATCTTTGGTTCAGAAGAACTTCTTCCATAAGCAGTTCATGGTATTTGAAAGAAGGAAATACCACAGACCTCGAGGACTATCACAATGGTTACTAATATCTTAAGGGAAGTAGCAAATACTAACAACATGAAGTAGGGGAATCTCGGGTTCAAGACCCAGGAGTAGAATACCTACTAACTAAATGGCATCACGGGATGCTTTTGAGAATGATATGGCCAGAATCATCACACTGGGAACACAAAACATGGCTAGATTATATTACTAGGTGACTCCCTAAGACACCTAAGGTCATAACAATAACTCCAACAGATATGTTGAGGTAATGGAGTACCTCAACACACCGATTAGTGTGCTTAATCTGGCCCAAAAGGACATCGGGAACACGGAGGAATGATTTGCAAGTGCATCAGATTATTTAGAAACCTGGGATGACTCGGACAACATAACGACTGTAAATGCTCAAAATGATTTGAGACATCCTGCAAAGATGGTGGCATAACCTCTCAACATCACAATATCAAGGTTCTGAGGCCAGCTATGAACATATGGAAGTAGTAGGAACTGACCTGAGGCTTAAATCCAACAATCCTAGGCAACTACGGTTTAGTAACACGTCATCCTGTGAGATAGAAGAGAAGCCTAGTTCTTAATCCCCGTAGAAAGGAAGAGGATGACTCAGATCAGAGGGCATGAGGTATAAGGAGTAAAAAGAGCCTTACATTCCCATCCACAATCAATTCCCTTATATAACTAAAGCATTTCTAGACTCAACTTCGACCAGCTTGGCATGGTAATCCTACAGGCAGTCAGGCTCTGATACCAAAACTGTCAGGACCCCGATTCCAAGTCACATCAATCTAGCTGGTAAGACCTCATATCACTTTGCGGCCTCACATAAGGTATTCCCACGGGTGTCGCCTTACCATGGTCCGGGACCATTTGCGCCTTTTGGCTCATGTATATAATAGTGTCGCTAGCATCCATATGACAGAGAACCCGAGCCGACATGGCTAGTCGTGAACCCAAAGCGGCACTAACCCATGGGGACGGGCATACATGAATCAACTTCGAACATGTCGGTCAGCAGCGTGTGAATTCGGGCTGTAGCACTGGGCTAACAAGACTCCGGTAACCCGGGCTGTAGTAGGCTAGGCAGGACTCCGGATGTCACCGCGTGACATTTCCCCGAAGGGACAGACACAGGAACGAAGTGAAACACATGCCGGCCAGTCAAGTGTCCTGAGCAGTAGTGCTGGGCTAGCAGGACTCCGGTGAACCGGGCTGTAGCGGACTACTATGGCTCATGGAAGCACAAGACTACATTTCCCCATAAGAGAGGCTGCCAAGGATAAACAACTAGATTGTCGGATCCCACACATACCAAGCATTTCAATCATACACACAATATGCTCGATATGTGTAAATACAACATGGCATCACAACATAACTCTACGACTCAAGTATTTATTCATTAGGCTCCGAGGAGCCAGAAATACAAACATGGGTCGCATGACCCAACATTCAGAGCATACAAACCAAAGCACATGCGGAAGCTTAACATGTCTGAGTACAGACATCTATAAATGAAAAAGGCTGAGAAGCCTGACTATCTACCAGATCCTGCCGAGGGCACAAGATCGTAGCTGAGGTATCAAGCTAAACGTCGAAGTCCACGTGGTTCTACTAGCGAGACTGAAGTCTCTCTACAAAACATAAAATAAGCAAACATGAGTACAAATGTACCCACCAAGACTTACATCAAAACTAACTACATATGCATCGGTATCAACAAAGGGGTGGTGGAGTTTGACTGCAGTAAGCCAACTTTGAGTCGGTGGCTATCCTGAACTACGACTGCAAGTAACTCTTTGAGGTGGCGCACACGAGTCCACATATTCACCATGTCAATACACCACTATGGATCCGCTCCCGTCTCCCTGCGGAAACGCCATCCATAGCACTCACGCTTATCTTGCAAGTTTTAGAGTATCCACTTTCGCTTGCCTATGAGCTATGCAAGGGGTCCAAGTTTCCATATCCGAGGAATCCGGCTATTCGAATAGATAATGATAACCCTGCAGGGGTGTACTTCTTCACACCCGCTCTCGCCACTTATCGCCCTGTACACGTCATGTACGTCGGCAACCTTCAAGCGGAAGCCGGGCGAGGGAGTCGGCCACGACCTGACTAACCAACAAGTCTCTAGTCCAAGTTTATCACCTATTCGGGTTCCATCCGCAAGGAGATCCGGTCGGGGTGTCGCTCACGGCCCCAAACGATGTGTGCAGGGTTCCCAAGCCCACCATCCGGGTGCCACTTGGTACACCGTGCCACTGTGCCTAGTCTGTCCCAAGCCCACCTGTACCGGGTGCCACTTGGTAGACTACTAACACTACCTACAAACACCAGAAACTAGTTGCAACTCCTGGACAGAGATCAAGTTGATTAATAAGTCGAGAGAGCTTGGAGCGCCCGGAGCCGAATGTGTGGTAGTAACTGTTCATGGATCACAAACACAGTACTCAGTTCTTGAGGACGGCTGCAATGAGACAACCCACCATGTACTCCTACATGGCCTCTCACCGCTACCTTTACTAAATCGTGTTCACACACTTAGCTCACACACAGTAGGACATGTTCAACACCATTCCAATTCATCCCCGATGAATCAGACCTGACTCAACTCTAAGAAGTAGCAGGCATGACAACAACATGAATGAGTAGGCACATCAGGGCTCAAACAACTCCTACTCATGCTAGTGGGTTTCATCTATTTACTGTGGCAATGACAGGTCATGCAGAGGAAAGAGGTTCAGCTACCGCAGCATGTAATAGTTGAAACATTGTTGTCCTAATGCAGTAGAAGAGAGCAGGAGCGAGAGAGTGGGCTTGTATCGGAATGAACAAGGGGTTTTTGCTTACTGGCACTTCTGAAGATAGTATAGTTCTTCATCGGTGTCATCGATCACATCGTCGGAAACATCGTCTACTGAGAGGGGGCAAATACCGGCAACAGAGAGGAAACACAGTCAATGCAATGCACAATATGATGCATGATCATGGCATGGCAATATGCTGTTGATTGAGCTAATGCAACTAGTAACAGGTTAAATGAAGTTGGTTTGAACCCAAGATTCAAATTCAAACTCCATATGTGGATATTCAAATGCCAAACATATGATTTGCCCTATTCAGCTACCACAAGTTGTTCTAACATGCATGAAAATGATACAGATGGATAGATTGGATTTTTATGATCATTTTTCATATATAAATCTTTTCATTTGGAGTTATGGTTGAATTTCTATGAATTTTAGAAGTTTGGGGTATTTTCTGAAATTTATAAATCATTTCTGATTTATTTTAATTCCAGAAAACTTTACCGCATCAGCATTAAGTCATGCTGGCGTCAACTGGTCAACAGGACCGTCCAGGTCAAACCTGACAGGTGTGGCCCACCTGTCATTGACTCAGTGCTAACCAGGGTTTAGTTAAATCCTAACTAAAGTAATTAGAAGGGCTGGGGCCCACGGTCAACGAGTCAGTGGGTTAGCTAAATTTTAATTAGCATCTAAACTAATTAGCAGGGCCTCGGGCCCTCATGTTAATGACCCAGGGGGGTCAAACCCTGGTCAACTCGATCAAACCTGCCGGCGACTAACCGCCGGTGTGGTCCGAGATGGCGGCGATGCGTGGAATCGCAGCACAGGCCACAGTTCAAGGCGCGGATGGCACCGTTGGAACCCTGAGCCTCGTCCACGTCGGCTGGTGCTAGTGGGGTCGCCGGAGACTACCTAGATCGACGGCGGTGTCCGCTTCCGCGGTGGCCGGAGTTCGATGAAGACGGACAACGTGCTACAGTGCACGGGAGGACGAGTGGGTAGGTGTTCTGGGTTCCTGGGAACGCGCTGAGGACGAAAACATGCTCAGACGCGACGTTTGCGGGCTCTAGCCATGGCGGCGACATGGCCGGCAGCGAGCAAGCTCTCGGGCTCGACGGAGCCCGCGGTTAGAGGAAGAAATCGGCATCGGGGAGAGGGGGGTTCGGTGCGGAGGCTCACAGCGAGTCCAATGAGCGCGAGGGCGAGGCCGGGGACGCCCGGTAGCTCCCGAATTGACGACGAGGGTCCACGGCGACCGACGAGGGGAACGTCGGTGTTGGCGGCGTCCAGGGGCTTAAGGCACCATGTGGCTCGGTGAGGAGGAAGAGGGGAACGAGGCGGAGCTTCTTGGCGTGTCGGCGAGGCGTGGGGTGGCCGGTGGCCGCGGTGGAGGTCGTCGGCGCGCTGCGAGGCGCTCGGCAGCAGCCGGAGGAGGAGAGCAAAGGAGAAGAGAGGCACGGGATAGGACGAGGCGGTCCAGGGGAAAACGTGGCATCGTCCAGGGCGTCGAGGCAGCGACGGGTAGCAGGAGGTGGCCCGGCGCATGGCCAGCGCGCGACGAGCACGCGCCCAGCGTCCTTCTGGCGCTGGGTTGAAGATGACTGGCACTGGTGGTGGGCTGGGCTGGCTCCTGGGCTGCATAGTGCTGAGCCTCTGGGCTGTAGGTAAGCGCCAGGTAAGTTTGCTCTCCTTTTAACTGTTTCTGTTTTTCTATTTGTTTGCCTCTGATTTGATTTATTTTAACACCAAATCATTTTTATATAATTCTGAAAATATTTTTTTGTGAACTCTCTGAATTAATCCAGTGTCCCTCAATATTTCTCAGAATATTTGGAGCTGTCAAAATATTTATAGCAATGTTTTGGAGCCCCAATCAAATACAATATGGGTTATTCAAAAATCCAGAATGGCCAAAAAAATATGTGCATCATTTTTGGCAGAGGTTTTCACCTTTATAAAAAATAATGAACTTTTCTAAAGGGCATTCTGGGTTCATTGAAAATATTTTTATTTTGATCCTAATTGCATTTCATTTAATGTTAGGGCTTGTCATCCCCGTTTCAAATTTCAAACAAATATAGACATGATGCATGGATGCTTATGAAACTAATTGCAATCAAATTCTAGGGCTGTGACATTTAATCAATGGCCCAATGACTGGGTTAGAGGTGAAGAACCCTATGCAAGCACAATGTCAAACAAATAGGATGTCCTGGTAATTGTAATACGGTGACTTACCATAACTGGTTGAACAGGCTCAGCGCTGCTCCCCCTTCTCTTGCAAGGCTCCTTCCTAACATCTTGTACTTGGAAATCCTCAATCTTATCTTCATTGAACCCCCTCTGCAAGGTGACACAAACTATTTATTGGTCTCCTTGGAAGATAAATATGCGTACTTTTCAGTCTATGAACAACACCAAAGGATGAGTTTATAACAAAACAACACCACATAATGAAATATGCCACATCTCTTGCACATAGTGAAATGAGCATTTACTATGTATGCGCTATGTAAAAACTAGGCATGCCTTCGAACTGGACCTTCGGATACCCTTGGAGAGCCTACTTTTGTGTACAGCCAAACCTTTATGTCACCTATGAGTTATACAAGCCCCCACTACAGCAACCCTTAGTGTTTAAAGTGTTAGGTCAAGAACAACAAGTAATCAAAGCAAACGGTCCTAGTATGACTGGCTTATACAAACAAGCAATTGAACAGAAGTGTGAGAAAATCTTGCTCAACACTGAATTACATATCAAGAAAATAAGCATAGAAGGAGGCTTAAAGACCATCACTTGACCGGCCAGATTTAAGGGGCATTTAAACATCATGTGCAATGTATGGACTAACATGAACATTGCATATTTCATATTCTATAATAAAATAAACATGTATTAGGTTATGCCATGTATGATGCCTAAATGTACACTATAGCAGGCATGAGTGATTCATCATTGCACACACAATTGAAATGCAGGTTAAGGCCCAGTTCTATTCTGCCTTTTTAGAGCTTATTGTCAAAATAAGCCATGAAAGATGTAAAGAACTCATTTTTGAGTTATGGGCTTCGGGGGGGGGGTGCTTTAGGTAGAAGCTCACTAAAAATTGAATGGAAGGGGAATATCGAAATGACTTTGTTGTCTGCCTATATTACACTCAAAATGCCACTGCTCATGCCCGTGTCACACTTGACCCTTAAGTAAAAACAAACACGCAAGCGTTCATTGCCTACCCGCTTGCATCTCCTCTCCACTTTCCCTCTACCTCGATCCCCTGTCTGCAGCGCTAGCTTTCCTCCAACGAGCCGCCACTACTGGTCCCATCTGGCCTGCTCCTCAATGATGCTTTGTCCAGCTAGGCTACATGGCCGTCGGGTAGGGGCAAATCTCCCTGGCTGCTCCTCCCTCTGGCGCCGCCCCTCATTCTCATGGTCTCCAGCAGCTGCTCCGCTATGGTCCATCCAACCCACTACTCTGGCGGTTGCCGCACAACTACGGCCGATGCCCCACTCCGGTGGAAGGCACCTCATTCCCCTCCCCTCCTCCCAGGCCGTGGCCTTGAGGTGCTATTGAAGGATGAGCTCATCCAACAAGACGAGGATGTCCTCTGATTTTTTTCCAAATTCTCATTCTGATCCGCTATACAATGAATTGCTATGAGCTGCTGTTGCTATATGATGCATTGCTATGAGCTGTTCGTGCTGCTACTATATGATGAATTGCTATGAGCTGCTGCTGCTATATGATGAGTTGCTATAAGATGCTCCTGCTCTTGCTATATGATGAATTGCTATGAGCTGCTCGTGCTACTACTATATGGTGAATTGCTATGAGCTGCTGCTAGTATATGATGAATTGCTAGCTACTGTTGCTGCTGTATGATGAGTTGCTATGAGATGGTGGTGGTGCTGCTATATGATAATAACCAGTCACTTGGACCATCGAATTTTGATAAATAATGGTTTTTCATTTAAATTTAGGCAATGTGTTCTTCATTTAAATTAGGCAATGGGCTCTCTATGGAAGACAATGACCAAAGTAGATTGTGCCAAGTAGATGGTATCTTCGTATTTGCATTTTGAACAAATATTGATGGTCTATTTTCCTATCATATTAATTACTACACTTGATTGAATTTGTGATGTTTGCAAGTCAAATAATTTTCATATGGGCATCAAAATGATAAAATATAATGCAATCTAGATTTTTCACTGATCATACCATAGATAAGCTAAAAAGGCAGGCAATGAAAAGTACTGGTTGGCTTATTATCCCGAGCTTATATTCAAAGGTGCTTATTTTCTTAGGATAACTCAAAATAACTGTCCCTAAGAACCCTGGCCAACATCACTTGCATACAAAAAACATGTCACGATGATTGCAATGGAGTGACCTACCATAGCACACTGTATAGGCTCACCGCTATCTCTCCTTTTTTGCGATGTTCCATGAAATTGCCACATACATCTTGTACTTTTTCATTACAACACCCCATCTACAAGTTGACATGGCTAATTTGAGATATCTCTACATGGCAATACATTGCATATCCCATGCTCATATTTAAACCACCAATTAACGATTGTGTACGTAGCATAAACTAGCCATGACTCCATGTACAGGACTAGCAGGCACTCTAAGGGAGCCTAATGTAGTGCATTGGAATTCCTACATGCCACCTACTATTTTGTGTAATGTACTACCTCTATTCCTAAATATATGTATTTGTAGAGATTCCACTGTGGACCACATACACATGTATATGGATGCATTTTCGAGTGTAGATTCAATCATTTTGCTCTGGATGTAGTCCATTGTGGAATCTCTAGAAAGACTTATATTTAGGAACGAAGGATGACATCTACATCTCTAATGTAGTAGCCAGTAGTGGAAATCATTGTCTGCACAAAGGGATTACTGGTCGAAAATCCTAGCAAAGCACGCTGGCAGGCACACGACAATACAAGAGAGAGATGCACTTACAAGGTCATAGCAATGCCTCGGTCCAGGATCTTGGTTGGCCAAGCTGTTATATCCAGAAGAAACATCATCCTTGTAGTTCTTACTAGATGCATACTATGTAACATCGACCTATTAGTATATTTAAAGTACATCAGACAGGTGATGCTGGACTGGTTTAAAGGCGAAAAGTACCTAGGCCGTGGTGGGTGCTTTGCATCTTGCCAGACGGTGGGAATCAGGTTAGAAATGTCAAGGGTGATGACGTTGCGCTGGCTATTGGGGTCCGGTAAGGAGATCTAGAACCATGGAGTAGGGCGTTCGTGGAGCGGCTCCAGTAGGTTGGACTACGGTGTGAGTGAAGCAGATCTGAGGCCGTGGATGAGGGCATCAGTGAAGATGCTCCGATGGTTGGGTTCAGAATGGTGTTGATGATGCGGATCTGCAGCCATGGACGAGGCATCAGAAGCTACTCCGGTAGGTTGGACGAGGGTGCGACGAGGCAGATCTGAGGCCGTGGACTTGGGCTTTGGCAAAGCGGCCCTAGTAGGGTTGAGAATGGTATAGGTGAAGCTACTCCGGTAGGGTTGAGGATGGTGTTGGCGAAGCGACTCCAGTTGTGTTGAGGAAGGTGTCGGCGAAGAGGATCATAGGCCGTCGACGGGGGCGTCGATGGGGAGGCCCCGGGGATGTGGACGAAGCGTCTCCAGTGGGGAGTACAAAGGAGCCGCTGCAGATGCGCTATGATTGACGAGAGTATAGGCGAAGCAGATCCAGCGCTATGGACAAGGCCGACACTGAATGGGCTATGGTATAGTGGTGGATGAGTAGTCTACTTGTTTCTAGGGGAGGTGGGAGGGGTAGATGCGGCCTTAGAAGCAGATCCGACGAGGTGGACGATGCTGGTAGTGAATGTGCTCTGGTACACCGGTGGATGAGCATTCTAGGGTTTCGAGAGGGAAGGGGTAGAAAGGCCGATGAAGTACAGACAACGTGATGTAAGATGCTCTAGTGCTGTGGAGTACTAGTCGTTTTTGCGGGAGGGGGAGAAGAAATGGGTGTGCCTTGTGGTGGGGGAACTGGAAGGTTACCAAAGCAACCCTGACCTATTATGAAAATGAGGGCCGTATTGTAACTATTGTTCTCCGTGCACGAAGGACAAAAGGGGAATTTCGCATGCTAAATACTAGGTGGCAGAAATTTTAGAAGGAAGCTGGAGATTTTGCCGTCCGCGGGATCGTTCGTATCCAGTTTCAACTAATTTTGGACAATGCTAGCGGGAAGGTCATGCGAGACTATGTACACGGGGCACACGTCAGCAGTTAATAACTGGTATGAAGTCCACCCTAGGAAAAAGACAATAACTCGGGATGATGCATCGATAACTTGGACGTTCACACGGGTCCGGCCAATCATATGGTTGTAGAGGCGCGTTGACAAAAAAATGGATCAAATGCTCAACCTATGCATTTCTCGTGTAAATATATAATTTAGTGCCATTGGTTATTTATATCAAACATAATGCGTTGACATGTTAACTTTAATATAAATGCACAAAAGGAAATGGGCATTCTAGTCTGCTACTTAAAAGTTTTACCTCATATGATTACATGGCCTCCATTTCATAAATTGCGTACCCGTTGAATTCATATATGAATATTACATATATTACTTCATAATAGAACCTTAGATCATCCAAGACTAATGAATTTGAATGCAAAACTAACAATGGGGCATGTACATGATAACTACAATGGTTGTGTAAAGAAACATCACTATAACTTTGGCATGCACAATTAAAAAAGACTATTCGAAAAAATGTGATATGTGAGTGTCCAATCTTTATAGCGTTGAATTGATGTTGTATCTTTGGCCATGATACGAAGTAGATATTGATTATGTTCAAGCGATGCACATCCATGATCGCTAGATAGTGATACGTGAATGAATTGTGCAATCTATCTCACACGAATACATATCGCGTTTCTCCGTGGGCATCGGAATCACACATGCACACTTCGTGTAATTCTCTTCCTCCATCAAGGTTAGAATTCGTCTTTCTACCCCGTCCTACAAGTCTCTCACACAAAAACACACACTCTCTCTCTCTGTCGAACACTCCCACCCCTTTAATTCCACCCACCCACTGCCACTAATGTCTCAAAGTATAACTATGTCTTGCACACATATGCGTAAGGTTAACTCGAGTCCCAGAACCATATGAATACATACAATGGGATTCCAACAAAGCACCTTTTGTTTTGAGATTTTTCTCACACACACAAATAGACATTGTTTCTCTCTTCATTTTTTTCCGGCACTTGCATGCAGACCGCTTGTTTATCTCCGTGATGCTTTAAGTATGCCTCACACACATGCTATCTACCTATCCCTTAATATAGATATGTATCTGATAATCCCCAAGTGTAGGGAATCATCGTAGCAATTCCCAATGGTGGAAGTGATAAGTATGGAGTGTCGAACCCACAAGGAGCTAAAGGTAAGATCAATATTCTCTCAAGTCCTATCTGCCACTGATATGACTCTACGTACACCGAACGTTTGCTTCCAACTAGAAACGAGAAATAAAACTACGTTGTGGGTATGAAGAGGACAACTTCGCATGAAATCGGAGAGCCAAAACATAAAAGTAGGTGCTGTTATCATAAAGTTAGAATATATTACTAAATATTCTAAATAGCGAGTGTGGAATAATGATGGGTCGGTGTGCGGAATTATCCTAGGCAATTGTTAACAAGACCGACAGTCGTCATTGCTATTTCATATGAGGGAGAGGCATAAGCTAACATACTTTCTCTTCTTGGATCATATGCACTTATGATTGGAACTCTAGCAAGCATCCGCAACTACTAAATATCATTAAGGTAAAACCCAACCATAGCATTAACATATCAAGTCCCCTTTATCCCATACGCAACAACCCCTTACTCGGGTTTATGCTTCTGTCACTCAAGCAACCCACTATAAGCGAATCATGAACGTATTGCAACACCCTACAGCGGGAATCCCTCATGCTTGTGCGACACGGAGGGCACAATAGAACAACACCAAAATAAAACATACAACTCGTACCAATCTAGATCATCAATCAACCCAAAGACAAAGGATATCTACTCAAAACATCATAGGATGGCAACACATCATTGGATCATAATATGTGGCATAAAGCACCATGTTCAAGTAGGGATTACAACGGGGTGCGGGAGAGTGGACCGCGTAAAAGAGATGAGGATGGTGATGATGATGGTGATGTTGATGAATGCGGTGATGATTTCCCTCCCGATGGCACTCCGGCGCCACCGAGAGAGAGGAGGAGAGGTTCTCCCCCTCGTGCTTCCTCCTCCATGGCCTGCCCCCTGGACGGGGAGAGGTTCTCCCTCTGGTTCTTGGCCTTCATGATGATGATGGCCCCTCCGGGATCCTCCTCCACTAGTAGAAAAAGGGTCAAATGTCAAGCACATTAGTGTCGGTTTGCTTTTGAGCCGGCACTAATGTGTGCATTAGTGCCGGTTCCAACGGCTAGCCGACCGCTTTCATTAGTACCGGTTCGTGGCCGACCTTTAGCACCGGTTCATGCCACAGACCGGTACTAAAGTGAGTGGTGGCAGGATGTTGTCAGTCCAGGGGCCCTCCAGCACCTTTAGTACCGGTTCGTGGCATGAACTGGTGCTAAAGGTCATCCTACATAAACCCTTCGTCCACCCGAGCTCGCTCTGTTCTTCCCCTTTCCCCTCTCCTCTCTGTTCTTCCCCTCTTCCTCTCGAGCTCATCACACATTTTGCCCAAAATTTGCAAGATTTGAAGGCCCCCATCCATTCAAATGATCACAAAGCAACTTTGTCCTTTCATCTCTCATTGCTAGATTAGCTCTTGCAATGCTTTGTATAGTGATTAATTTATGAGTTTAGTAATTGGGAGGAAATATATGTGCTAGTATTTGATTTATATGCAATTTGAGGTCAAAAATAACACTTAGTTTGCATATGTGGTATATTCTCTTTTAAAACTAGTTGTTGCATTTCGTGTTTATGACAAATTATGCCCATCAAGTTGACATAGATATTTTTGTCTAGGAGGTTTGTGAACCGGAAATTGCAACCGACCCTATTGTCGAGAGGTTAAATTTAGTTGAAAGAGAAAACGAGTATTTGAAAGAAAAATTGAAAAGAATTGAGGGGGAGAAGATGGAATTGGAGTTGCATGTTGCCGATGTCGTCGATGATCACAAGATCAATATGGAGAAAATGCGCTTGAAGATTAGAAAGATTAGAAAATATGCCATTGATAGTGAGGCTTGGTATCATTATGCTGTTGGATCAATTGTTACCTTAGTTGCGATCTTGATCGCATTTGTTGTTGCATTTAAATGCTTTCGTCAGAGAGTTATTTGTTTGTTGCATTTAAGTCTTGTATGAACTTGATGTATGAACTTGTATTAATTTGGTATTTTCGGTGCTGTGTAATGAAGATGAGCCGATGATGGATGTACGATGACCGATGCTCTCCCGAGTTCATTAATGGCGTGCAAACTTTTCTGCTTGTGGCTGAGGCAAACAAGCGGGCGGATGGTTTTATGCCTTGTCCATGTTTAGTCTGTAAGAATGATCACAATTACTCTACGTCAAGAACCATTCACGTCCACCTGTTTAAGTCCGGTTTCATGCCCTACTATAATGTTTGGACCAAGCATGGAGAAAGAGGGGTTATGATGGAAGACAATGAAGAAGAAGAGGACGAGGACAACTATCCTGGCCATGGGTTCCCTAAATACGATGATACAACAATGGGGGAAGAAGCTGAGCCGGCAATGCGGGAAGAAGCTGAAGAAGAGACATCAGATGAGCCCGCTGATGATCTAGGTCGGGCCATTGCTGATGCAAAGAGAAACTGCGCAAGTGATTTGGAGAAGAAGAAGTTGCAGCGCATGTTAGAGGATCACAAGAAATTGTTGTACCCGAATTGCGAAGCTGACAAGAAAAAGTTGGGCACCACACTGGAATTGATGCAATGGAAGGCAGAGAATGGTGTATCTGACAAGGGATTTGGAAAGTTGCTAGTAATGATAAAGAATATGCTTCCAAAGGACAACGAATTGCCCGAGAGTTCGTACGAAGCAAAGAAGGCTGTCTGCCCTCTAGGGTTAGAGGTGCAGAAGATACATGCATGCCCTAATGACTGCATCCTCTATCGCGGTGAGTACGAGGATTTGAACGCTTGCCCGGTATGCGGTGCATTGCGCTATAAGATCAGGCGCGATAACCCTTGTGATGTCGAGGGTGAGCGCCCCAGGAAGAAGATTCCTGCCAAGGTGATGTGGTATGCTCCTATAATACCACGGTTGAAATGTTTGTTCCAAAACAAAGAGCATGCCAAGGCGATGCAATGGCACAGAGAAGACCGTAAGGAAGATGGAAAGTTGAGAGTACCCGCTGACGTGTCGCAGTGGAGAAAAATCGAGAGAAAGTATGGGAAGGAGTTTGCAGATGATGCAAGGAACATATGGTTTGGTCTAAGCGCAGATGGCATTAATCCTTTTGGGGAGCAGAGCAGCAACCATAGCACTTGGCTTGTGACTCTATGTTTGTATAACCTTCCTCCTTGGTTGTGCATGAAGCGGAAGTTCATTATGATGCCAGTTCTCATCCAAGGCCCTAAGCAACCCGGCAACAACATTGATGTGTACCTAAGGACATTAGTTGAAGAACTCTTACAACTATGGAATGGAATAGGTGTACGTGCATGGGATGAGCACATGGGGGAAGAATTTGACCTAAAGGCCTTGCTGTTCGTGACCATCAATGATTGGCCTGCTCTCAGTAACCTTTCAGGACAGACAAACAAGGGATACTGCGCATGCACGCACTGTTTGGATGATACCGACAGTATATATTTGGACAATTGTAGGAAAAATGTGTACCTGGGACATCGTCGATTTCTTCTGAGCAGGCATCCCGTAAGAAAGAAAGGCAAGCACTTCAAAGGTGAGGCGGATCACCGGACGAAGCCTCGCCACCATACTGGTGCTGATGTACATGATATGGTCAATGATTTGAAGGTAGTCTTTGGAAAGGGTCCTGGCGGACAACCTGTTGTGAATGACACTGATGGACGCACACCCATGTGGAAGAAGAAATTTATATTTTGGGACCTGCCCTATTGGAAAGACCTAGAGGTCCGCTCTGCAATCGATGTGATGCACGTGACGAAGAATCTTTGAGTGACCCTGCTTGGCTTCTTGGGCGTGTATGGGAAGACAAAAGATACACCTGAGGCACGGGAGGACCAGCAATGTATGCATGGAAAAGACGGCATACATCAGGGTCATGCCAGCTACGCTCTTACCAAAGAAGAGAAGGAAATCTTCTTTGAATGCCTGCTCAGTATTAAGGTACCATCTGGCTTCTCGTCGAATATAAAGGGAATAATAAACATGGCAGAGAAAAAGTTCCAGAACCTAAAGTCTCATGACTGCCACGTGATTATGACGCAACTGCTTTCGGTTGCATTGAGGGGCTTCTACCGGATAACGTTTGATTAGCCATTGTGAAGCTATGTGCATTCCTCAATGCAATCTCTCAGAAGGTAATCGATCTAGAAATCATACCAAGGTTAGATAATGATTTGGTGCAATGTCTTGTCAGTTTCAAGTTGGTGGTCCCACCATCCTTCTTCAACATCATGACACATGTCCTAGTTCACCTATGTGAAGAGATTAACGTTTTGGGTCCTGTATTTCTACACAATATGTTCCCCTTTGAGAGGTTCATGGGAGTCTTAAAGAAATATGTTCATAACCGTGCTAGGGCAGAAGGAAGCATCTCCAAGGGCCATGAAAATGAGGAGGTCATTGAGTTTTTTATTGACTTTATTCCTGACCTTAAGCCGATTGGTGTTCCTGAATCGCGGCATAAGGGCAGACTGGATGGAAAAGGCACGCTAGGAGGGAATCAAAAAATATGTATGGACGGACATTCTCTCACTGAAGCACACTACACAGTTCTACAGAATTCCGCCTTGGTGGCTCCGTATATGGACGAACACAAGAATTTTCTATGCTCCAAACACCTGGAGCGGTCTGATGACTGGATTACACGTGAACAAACCAGGAGTTTCGCCAGCTGGTTGCAGACACATACCATGCATGATGCCTCTATTGAAGATGACCTGTACTCACTGTCCCAGTTACCATCTTCGAATATAATGACTTTCAAAGGGTACGAGATAAATGGTAATACATTTTACACGATCGCCCAAGATAAGAAGAGCACCAACCAAAACAATGGTGTCCGCTTCGATGCAACAACCAAGATGGGAAATGAAACATATTATGGTTACATAGAGGAGATATGGGAACTTGACTATGGACGTGGTTTGAAGGTCCCTTTGTTTCGGTGCAAATGGGTCAATATGACACGAGGCGGGGTAACGGAAGACCCACAGTATGGAATGACAACAGTGGATCTCAACAATCTTGCATATGCAGACGAACCATTCGTCCTAGCTAATGATGTGGCATAGGTTTTCTATGTGAAGGATATGTCTACCAAGCCGAGAAAAAGAAAAGATAAGGAAGCGAATGCATCATACGATGAGCCAAAGCGCCACATAGTTCTTTCTGGGAAGAGAAACATCGTGGGAGTGGATGACAAGACAGACATGTCAGAAGATTATGAAAAGTTTGATGAAATTGCTCCATTCACAGTGAATATTGACCCGAACATCCAGTTAAATGATGAAGATTTTCCATGGCTACGACACAAAGGGACACACGTGAAGAAAAAGTTTCACACCCAAAGATCTAGGATGTGATCGACGTCACTATCATCACTTTCTTCTATTTTTCACACCCAGGAGGGAATTTGTGTAATAGTTAGGCTAGTTATGTGTTTTGGCATTTGAAACGCGAAGAAATTTTATGTGCAAACAAATTCTTTCATGCATTTACTAAATTTTTCAGCTAAATGACCCTGAAATTGAAAAGCATTTCAAATGAACTCAGAAAAGGTTGAAAGTTAGCATGGTATCATAATTTCACCCACATAGCATGTGCAAAAAAGTAGAGAGGGTTACCGCAAAAACTGGATGCACTTCATGTACAAAATGGACAATCTCTTTTGAAGTATCAGGGTTTCGGACGAAAACTCATCCGTTACAAAGGCATTTCATTTTTTAAATAACCTACGCATTACAAAATTGAATACAATGATAAAACACACTAATATTAAACATAAGAAAAAAGAATCACTGAAAAATCTATTTTCAAAGTTAAGTTATTCACAAACTAGTGATTCACACAAATTTCAAATAATTCAAAACGTAAACTATTTAAATTTGTAAACTACCGACACTAATAGAAAGTTTTTAATTTTTTGTACCTAAAGCAAAAATATTCACAAAGAAACTCTAAATACAGCAAAAACAACTCAAAAATAAATAAAACAAAAATAAATAAAGCAAAAAATAAGAAAATAAAAAAGCCCGCCTACTACGCCACAACAGCCTGCATACGACTAGAAACCCAACCTATTGTTGGGCCAGGATGCAGGCCCGCAAAAGGCCCAATAGGCCCACAGGGCATCACAGAACATTTAGGCCCAGTAGGCCTGCTTTGGAGAGGAGCTCGAGAGAGCTACCGCACTGGGGCTTATAAACCAGTGCGGACGCCCCTCGGCTAGCGAGGTGGGACTAAACATGACGCACCGCACCTGCGCCAGCGCACCCCCTTTAGTACCGGGTGGTGGCTCAAACCGGTACCAAAGGGGGGGGTCTTTAGTACCGGTTGGAGCCACCACCCGGTACTAAAGGGTGTGCGCTTCCCGCCGCTTGGCCTGGCCAAAACAGACCTTTACAGCGTGTTTGGTTCAGGGGAATTAGAGACAGGGAATGGGAGTTGAGGGGTAAGGAGATTAAAAATCCACTGTTTGATTAGAGGGAATGGGAGTTTAAGTGGGAAGGGGACTAGGAGTTGAGAAAGCCAATTCCCACCAATTTCTTCCCAGGGGGTACCTTGTTAATTCGTGAGCAGAGTTCTATCCCACGCCAGTTCCCACCACATGCCAAACAAGGGAATGGGAGTAAAAATCTACTTCCCATGCCTAATCCCTTCATAAACACCCTTGTGCAAACTCCCATTCTTTGCCCAAGTGTTTACCAAATAGGCTGTTAGTACCGGTTGGTGGCTTCAACCGGTACTGAAGGTTGTTCAATATAAGAAAACACTTAAAAAATCAGTTTCTCATCTCTCCCTACTTCTTTCTCCCCTGCCCCGTCGCCGCCGCCCCTCGTCGCCGCCCCTGTCGCCGTCCGTCGCCGTCCCCATCCCCGTCGCCGCACCCCGCCCCGTCGCCGCGCCCCGCCCCGTCCTCCCATCGTCCCCGCCCGACCCGTCCCCATCGTCGTCGCCGCCCCGTACCCATCCCCGTCGTCATCGCCCGTCTCCGTCCCCGTCGCCGCCCCCCGTCGCCATGCCTCGCCGGTGAGCTCCTGCCCCTTCCGCCATGTCCACACACACACACATTGTTATAGAAATGTTAGCAATTTTTCTGTTTTTTAGTTATAGAAATATTAGAAATGTTAGTTATATAGAAATGTTATAAATTTTTCTGTTTTTTAGTTATAGAAATATTTATTGAAATGGTAGCAATTTTTCTGTTTTTTAATTATAGAAATATTAGAAATGTTAGTTATATATATAGGAATGTTAGAAATTTTAGAGTTAGTTTTAGCTAGATGAATTAGATTAATGTCAAATTGTTAGAATTTGCATATAGAATTTTAGTTATCACAATCCAATCATTTAAAAAATGTTACTTTTTGTGGGCATATAGTATTTGTTCTCGATGATGCCTGGCCCGCATCCTCGCCGTTGACCCGTTCGCCATGATGTCCGGCTGACCCATGTCCGGGACTGGGCTCCGCCGGGCTGGCACTAGGAGGTGCTACCTGGAGGGGCGCGCCGCTTGGTGAGGAACCCGGCCTCGAGTCCCGTCGTCGACCCTGATCTCCTTTGGTGGCGTTCGCGTGGGCCACATTCGGTGCAGAGGGAGCCGGCCCCGCCGGAGGTGGTGCATCGTCGTGTCAGGGAGGAGGACGAGCTCATCCATCGCTACATGGCTGCTATGGACATCAGGTTCTCCAATACCTGGCAGGTTCTTTGGGCAGATGACCGGAGATATGATCGTGTGATGGTTCCTTGTCTTTGGGTGTCCACCGCTCGCGCCCCAAGAACCGCTAGTGGCCTAGATTCTTCTGTAGTATTCGATCTTTATTAGCTACCTAGCCGGTGATGTATTCGAGATTATATATTATTCAAGACGATGTATTCGAGATTATATATTATTCGAGACGATGCATATTATATACTATATGATTCAGTTTTTCCTTATTGATTGCATCCATGCATTGTAATTTGAATACTAAATTGTTTTATATTTATTTTGGATTAGTGTTAAATAAAAGTTATGGCGGACAATACCGGCAGAGAGGGAGAAGAGGCCATGTTCGAGATCATACGCAACCCTACCAGGACAGATGATCTGAATGAAGCAGATGACGGCTCCCAATATCTGAACAATACCAAGGAGGGTGATGATAAGATATTTGATCAGGACGACCGAGCTGATGAAGTCATGAACTATGATTATGATTATGATTATGATGACACACACAATGTTGATCTTGAAATAACAAAGACTACTGGCGAGGTATATTTATAAGCAGGCATCTAGTGATCATCACATATTTTTTTATTTGAAGATATATTAACGAATCGATCTTTCTTCTTTCAGCCGTCCGGATCAAGCAAATCTACTTCTACAGATAGCAGGATAAAGCGAGACGCGGGAAAAAAGTTGAAGGAGGGTGTAAAGTACAACATCGATTCCATCAAAAGCTTTTGGCAAACCCCTTTCGCCTAAGAACATTGCGAACAAGTTCATTCATCAGTGCAGAGTTCTTGTGAAGGACCAACTCTCGATCTCCATTCAATAATGGAAAGAGCCAAAAACTAAACGTCCAGATGTTACTTGGGTCGACGACAGAGCAAAAGACAATCTTTGGGAATCTTTGATGGAACATCTCACCCTACCAGATTATTTCACTGATGCAGATGTGCAGAAAGTCAAGGACGCTGCTCTTAAGAAGATGGCAATTGCATTCAACACCCACAAGAAAACTGTATGGGCCAACTACCTCGCTGCAGACAGGAAGACTCCTGAATTCATGGGAACACTGGAGAAGCAAAGAGAACACTGGCCCGCTTTCATGGAATTCAAGGGATCAGAATTATCTAAGGAACGGTCGAGAAAAAACAAGTACAATGCCGCAAAAAACGCAGTTCCATAAGCTGGGGCCAGGTGGCTACGCGGTGGCAATGCCTAAGTGGGATAAGTCTGAGCAAGATATGGAGGATGCAGGGGTCACTCCGGTTACTAGGAGCTGGCCCCCAGGTGCAGAACTTGGTTCTATGCGCATGGGGGGGAGTTGGACCCGAAGACAGGCGACGTTTCGAAGAAGGCAAGTCTAAAAGGAGCCGAACAAAAGTTACTTGACGCAATAGAAGATGCTCGAAAGGGGGTGTTCATGCCCAACAGAGAGAACGATGAGCTTACGCTGTCGGCTTTCTAGGAACGGGGGTCCCCAGACTTGCCTGCCTGCGGCTTGCGGAGTGGCTCAAGTGGGGGCCCAGCGTGGCCCATCTTCATCAGCTCAAGCTCCAGACCCTCACGAGGGGCCGAGCCTCGCGGGGCGGATGACAGAAAGCTTCCTCAGAGGCAGCCTCATCAGGCGGGCTCGCGAGGAGGCGGAGAGATCAAGGTAGGGGTACCTCGCGAGGAACCCGTGACGCAAGCCATGACGATCGAGACCAGGCGGGCGCCAGGTGGGCGCCGGCCTGTGTAGTGTCCTTGTTTCCCCTTTGGTGCAAAGGGGGCAAGCACAGGCCAAGGCATCGGGCAAAGGTTACCATTCCGGTGCAACGAGACCAAGACCAATAGAGCGGCAGGACGGAGGTCACCGTGGAGCCCAAGACGGCGTCACCACCAGTGCTTTTGGCAGCCGAAGACCACCTTTGGTCAGGATACGTTGTACTAGATGTTCCCCTTCAAAATGGCCAATTGTTGGCGCCCTTCCCGCTCATTATTTGGGGAGAGGCCCAGGGCCTCTATAAATAGAGCTAGCCACCACAGAGTAGAGGGGGATCGACACACCTAGACATCTAGAGATCTGGTAGAGCTCTAGCAGAGAGAGAGAGTGGCAACTAAACTCACCAAAGCAGTTCATCGCATCAGCTCAAGAACACCTCTCGCGAGGCTGTTCTTCCCTTGTACTGTTCATCATCAGCCCCTGAGGCAATCCACCACACCACACACTGGAGTAGGGTATTACACCACAACGGTGGCCCGAACCAGTATAAACCTCGTGTCCCTTGTGTTGTTCGTTGTTTCCAGCTTAGATCAGGCAAGGAGATTGGACGTAGATCGGTAGGAGAGAGATCTCCGCGCGCACCCCAGTGTTCGAACCTCAAGGGTCTGCCGGAACCCAAAATCCGACATTTGGCGCGCCAGGTAGGGGGTGCGCCAGAGTTCTCCCTCCTGACGACCCGATCTCCCCAACATCGCATCTCGCCCTCATGGAGGACAATGCGCCGTCCACTCCAGCGACGGATGCCGGCACTGGGGCCAAGGGGCTCTGGGCCTTGGCCCCCAACTTGCGACAGGTGCAGTGGCCGCACAAGTTCAAGCCCGAGATGCCGCTGCGCTACAGCGGCGCAACAAACCCGATGATTTTCCTGCTGGTGTACAAGGAGGCCGTCCTTAGAGCCGGGGGCGATGGCCGGGTGATGGCCAACTGGTTACCCATGGCCCTCACAGCGTCCCGCGCGCGTGGCTCCTCCACCTGCCGACGACTTCTATCACCTCCTGGGAGGACCTCTGCGACCTCTTCCTCGCCCGTTTTGCCGCACCAGCATTGCCCGTCATCGTAGCTCTCCTGGGTGGCTCCCAGGCACCACCCTCGAGCCATCACGTCAAGCCATTCACTCGCCGGATCAGCACCACCTCCAAGCGCCGAGAAGCCCCCCCGGGCTGGGTGGCGCCCGAGGCCGATCTAACCTTCGACTCGGAGGATCACCCCTTCAACCCCATCAGTTCGGGCGCGCTCCTGATGCTGTGCACCCCCACCATCTGCCAAGTGGCCGTCACCAGGACCCTCATCGACGGTGGTGCTGGCCTCAACATGCTCTCGGTGGAGGCCTTCAGCCTCCTCCACGTGCCACTGGAGCGGCTCCAACCCAGCCGGCCTTTCTCGGGCGTTGGAGCCGGTTCCACCGCCTCCTTGGGACAGATCCGCCTCCCAGTGACCTTCGGCACCTACGACAACTTCCGCACGGAGCTGATCGACTTCGACATCACCCCCATTGGCCTCCCCTACAACGCCATCCTAGGCTATCTGGCCTTGGCTCGGTTCATGGCAGCAACTCACCCGGCGTACAACCTCATGAAGATGCCTGGGAGCAGCGGCGTCCTCACCGTGTCAGGAGACACAAGGGATGCGCTGCAGGTGCTCCAGCTTGTTTTCAGGGTGGCCGCGGTGGCACAACCCACTAGCACCGACACCATTGAGCCCAAGGGGGCTGCACCGGCTAAAAAGAAGCAGCTATTCACCCAAGACAAGGCGGAAACCAAGCAGGTACCAGTCGACGAGGACGGGTCCGCTGGCGCCACCTTCACTATAGGGGCAACCTCGAGCCCGAGCAGGAGGAGGCCCTGGTGAGGTTCCTGCGTGCGAACAAGAAGGTGTTCGCGTGGGAACCTGATCAGTTAGCAGGGGTACCAAGGAAAGTGATTGAGCATCACCTCAACATGTGCCCCAATGTGCGCCCCGTAAAGCAGAAGGCGAGGCGGCAGTCCACTGAGAAATAGGCTTTCATCATTCAAGAGACCCGGAAGCTAGAGGCAGCAGGATTTATCCGCAAGGTCCACTACCCTGATTGGCTGGATAATCCGGTCGTTGTGCCAAAAAGGGAGGAAAGGAGCGCATGTGTGTCGATTTCACCAACCTCAACAAGGCCTGCCCGCAGGATCCATTTCCGCTCCGCCGCATTGACCAGATAGTCGACTCCACCGCAGAGTGTGACCTATTGTGCTTCCTAGATGCCTTCTCGGGCTATCACCAGATCAAGATGGTGGTAGAAGACGCGGAGAAGACGGCTTTCCTGACCCCGTGTGGAGTGTACTGCTATACATGCATGCCATTTGGGTTGCGCAATGCAGGCGCAACCTTTCAGCGGCTGATGCACATCGCCTTAGGCCGGCAGCTCGGGAGGAACGCTGAAGCTTACGTCGATGACATTGTGGTGAAGTCTCGTGAGGCAAGAACCCTGATACAAGACCTAGAAGAAACCTTTGCGAGCCTCAACGAAGTGGACCTACGGCTCAACCCGGAGAAGTGCGTGTTTGGAGTCCCCTCGGGCAAGCTCCTGGGTTTCCTCGTGTCCCACAGGGGCATCGAGGCCAACCCGGAGAAGGTCAAGGCAGTCAAAGACATGAGCCCGCCAAGGACCCTCAGAGAAATGCAGAATCTCACTGGGCGTGTAACTGCACTGGGCGCTTCATCTCCAAGCTGGGGGAACGAGCGTTGCCCTTCTTCAAGCTAATGAAGAAAAAGGGCCCCTTCAAATGGACTGAAGAGGCCGACAAGGCATTCCAAGACCTCAAGAGGTACCTTACCAGCCCACCAGTGATGGTAGCTCCGCATCCTCAGGAGCCCCTAGTGCTCTACCTTTCGGCCACCCCTACTCTGCTAGCGCAGCCCTGGTGGCGGTCAGGGAGGAGCGTTGTGCCAAGGCCGCATCGACCGTCCAAATTGAAGCAAAGCAGGGCCGGGAGGGCCTCGCGAAGGCTGCAACCGCAGCCGGAAAGGAACAGCCGCAGCAGGAGAACGCACCCGGAGCAGGAGAGGCCTCTTCAGGCGACCAAGCACTGGGGGGGTCCGTCGTCTCAAGAGACGCCTCGACCTCTGGAGGACGCAAGCTGCGCTAGCATCCTCAACCTCGTCGAGCGTCCTGTGTACTTCGTCAGCATGGTGCTATGGGACGCAAGGGCACGGTACCCCATGCCTTAAAAACTCCTCCTTGCGCTACTAGTTGCCTCACGCAAGCTGCGCCACTACTTCCAAGGCCATCCCATCAAAGTCGTCTCAGCATACCCCTTGGAAAGAGTACTCAGGAGCCCCAACTCAGCTGGGAGGGTCGCTGAATGGAACATTGAACTACAGTCATTTCAGCTAGAATTCAGTACGACAGAGTCATCAAGGGAGCCGCACTTGCGGATTTCATGGCAGAATGGGCAGAAGCGCCGGGTCTCGAGCCAGGCGAAGACCGATCACTTTCCCCGGGAAGTGAAGCACCGGACGGCTAGGTCATGTACTTCAATGGAGCGTTCTCCTGACACGGTGCGGGAGCTAGCACAGTGCTCGTATCCCCTACCCAGGACAAACTCTACTACTCCGTACAACTCTGCTTCCAGCACGGAGAAAAGGTCTCCAACAACATAGCGGAGTACAAAGGCCTAATAGCAGGCTTGAAGGCCGCAATTGCCTTAGGGGTAAAGCGCCTCATCATCAAGGGCAATTCGCAGCTCCTCGTCAACTTCTCCAACAATATATACGAGCCAAAGGATGAGCACATGGAAGCCTACCTCGCTGAGGTTCGCAAGATGGAGAAGCAGTTCTGGGGGCTGGAGTTGCAACACGTGTCCCGGGGCACCAATCAGGAAGTTGATGACATTGCCAAGAGGGCATCTCGGCGGCTGCCTCAGGAGCCTGGCGTCTTCAAGGAGCGGCTCTTCAAACCCTTGGTGGTGCCATCACTGTCGAGCACGGCGCAACCAAGGGAGGAGCTCCCTTAGCCGCCTGCCTCAGGAGCCCCGTTCTGCGGCCCGGCCTCAGGGGCACGCCTACTCCTGGCGTTAGAGCCTCAGGAAGGGTGTTGGATCCCGGAGCTCAAGAACTACCTGATGCAAGGGACTCTGCCGGAGAACGAGGAGGAAGCGGAGCGTGTGGCGCGGCAGGCCACAACTTATTGCATCAAGGATGGAGAGCTCTACAGGAAGCGACCGAATGACGTGTCCCTATGTTGCATCTCCCGAGAGCAAGGGAAGGAGCTACTGGCGGACATACACGACGGAGACTGCGGGCACCACTCGTCGTCACGAACCCTCGTTGGCAAGGCGTTCCGTAGTGGATTCTACTGGCCCACGGCACTCGTCGACGCCGTTGAGCTGGTGAAGGCTTGCGAGGCCTGCCAGTTTCGCGCTAAGCAGATCCATCAGCCTGCGGGGGGTCTACAAACTATACCCCTCTCATGGCCGTTCGCAGTTTGGGGGTTGGACATTCTGGGCCCGTTTCCTCGGGCGCCAGGGGGCTATCGCTACCTCTACGTCGCTGTGGACAAGTTCACCAAGTGGGCTGAGGTGGAAGCCGTCCGCGCAATCCCGACAGGCTCCGCAGTCAAGTTCATCAAGGGCCTCGTGAGCCGATTTGGGGTGCCCAACCGCATCATCACCAACAACGGTTCACAATTCACCAGTAATCTCTTCAAAACATACTGTGCTAACCTTGGAACGCAGATATGCTACGCTTCGGTACCACACCCCCGGAGCAACGGCCAGGCCGAGCGAGCCAACGCGGAGGTCCTGAGGGGCCTCAAAGCCAGGACCTTTAAGAACAAGCTGGAGGCCTGTGGCAGGGGCTGGTACGACGGGCTCCAGTCCGTGCTGTGGTCAATCCGCACAACTGCGACCAAGCCGACTGGCGAGACCCCGTTCTTCCTCGTCTACGGAGCAGAGGCTGTTCTCCCTCACGAGGTCAGGCGTCGCTCTGCACAGGTCCTGGCGTTCGACGAGACGCAGTAGGACGCCATGCGGGGGATGGATCTCGTGCTGGGGGAGGAATGCCGCCAAGAAACCGCGCTGCGAGCGGCAAGGTACCAACAGGCGCTGTGACGATACCACTGCCGCAACATCCGCCCCCGAACTCTTGAGGTAGGGGATCTCGTACTCAGACGGGTTCTCTCCAGGGAGGGGCTGCACAAGCTCTCTCCCATGTGGGAGGGCCCATTCAAGGTTGTTCATGTCTCCAGGCCTGGCTCCGCGCGCTTGGAGACCACAGAGGGGGTACCCATCCAGAACGCGTCGAACATTCAACATCTCCGGATGTTCTATCCCTGAGCAAGGCCTAGCACCTAGGAAAGGTCCGGTGCCTGTGAAGAAGGCAAATGCCTGTGAAGCTGCCGTATTTTGGGAAAGGCCCAGTGCCTGTGAAGAAGGCAAATGCATGTGAAGCTGCCGTGTTTTGGGAAAGGCCCGGTGCCTGTGAAGAAGGCAAATGCCTGTGAAGCTGCCGCATTTTGGGAAAGGCCCGGTGCCTGTGAAGAAGGCCAATGCCTGTGAAGCTGCCGCATTTCGGGAAAGGCCTGGTGCCTGTGAAGAAGGCCAATGCCTGTGAAGCTCGCCGCCCGTGACACTCTCGCGTAATAATGAGTGGGGCTGTACACGCCCCGAAGTCTCCGGAGTGCCGCCGTCGGGCCTCGGGGGCTCCCGCCCACGCCCAGTGGCAGTAGTTAGCTCCGCGCTGGTGAGAAGACGTCGAAGACTAGAATAGGTGCCGGACGCGGCTTTTCCATTTGCTTTTTGCAGTTGTCTTGTTTATTCCCATTTGAAGTTTTATTGAAACTGTTGACGTTCCTGGCTTGTGACTCTTTATCTTTTTCGCTCGCTTGCCTCATTTTCTCTCGCACAAGTCTCGCGAGGGAGGTTCGCGGGCGCCCTCGCGAGTGTTTTCTGCCCTGATCATTTGGAGCTTTCCTATCCGAGTCCTCTGCGGGAGCACCCCTCCCAGTCCGTGCCTCACGGGCATCGTGACATGAGCGCAAGACCTGGGCCGATCGCCCCCACAACCAAGACCGAAAGTTACCCCTCCTACTGATCCTTGCAGGGCACAAAGCGCACGGCGAGGCCATGGCCTCGGGAGGCGAGGACCACGTCAAGCCCCACCGAGCTAAAATAATTCCCGCACATGGGCGCACGGCGTGGGAACACAATGTAGAAATAGCGGAAGCAGCATGATGGTTAACAGCAGCAGTTCTAACACGCCCCCGCGGGGCCCTATACTACCTTCTATTTCTGCGCATGAAAAGAAGGAAAACAAAATGAGCGCAATTCGCCCTGCACCAACCCATAGCGAAGGTTCGAGCTGCTCCTGGGGCTCAGGCGGATCCCTCCTCTCGCCTCGCCGGGGCGCGACGGCGGGCTGACCCGCTACCTTCACCCAGGCGGGCGCGACGGCGCGGGGGCTGGTCGCGGCCACCGCTGGAGGAGCTGCTGCCTGAGAGGGAGTCGCCGAAGCTCAGCGAACCCCAAGCACTGCCGCCTGTATGCCTGTCACGGTCTTCATCCTGGTCAGTACCGGGGCTGGGAAGGCGGCCGCGGTCGTCGTCTTCGGGGCAGCACCCAGCACGACGACCGTCTTCCCCGAACACCCTCACGTAGAGGGTGGCGTCGCCATCAAACTTGAAGTGCAGGGTGCACCACCGGCCCAGGCCGTGCGCGCATGCAAACGTTTGCCAGCCGCGGGTCAGGGCCCCATTCCCAGAAACGGAGACCTCCAGCGAAGCCCAGGAGGCCCTGCTGCAGCAGCCGTCTGCCTGGAGCCAGAAGCCGCACTAGGCGCTGGCCGACAGATCACCTACGAAGAAACGGGGGAGCTGGAGCCAGGTGCTGGTTGGGTCCGCTGACCACACGACGAACTCCCGCAGCACATCCGTAGAGCAAAAGCGTGGCCTAGGGGGGCGCGCAGCCACGGCGTGCCCCCCATCTATGGCCGGGCGCTCACCACTGCGCACGGAACCGCCTCCATGGCCGAGGGAGGCCACTACGGGGACCGTGGAATACTTGTGAGGGCGGCCTCGGCCGCGCTTGGTCGGGGGGGGGGGGGGACTCAGGCCCTGCCTGGCGAGCCTTTCCTTTCTCTGCGGCCGAGAATCTCTTTGGAGCCATGGGAACAACGAGTAGCCAAGAAGAAGAAAAGGAGCAGCAAGAAGGGATGGGCTGAAGGGGCTCACGCAGCCCCGTACTTATAGCTGGAGGAGGCCAACCACCGAGCACCACGATCGCAAGTAATCATGACCGGTCTCTCTGCATGCAGGGACTTGTCAAGTCGCGGCCGCCGAGGCATCATGGGGAAGCGCAGACGCCCACGTCCAATCAATCACCACATGGCGCCCAAGGCCGCAGGCTGTTGGGGCCCGCGGTGCTTCGCGCTTGCCCCTTCGCTTCCTTGCCAGGCCAAGCCCGGGCGCGCCTTGGGCCCGGGGGCTACTGTCGGCGTTCTAGGAATGGGGGTCCCCAGACTTGCCTGCCTGCGGCCTGCGGCATGGCTCAAGTGGGGGCCTAGCGCGGCCCATCTTCATCAGCTCAAGCTCAAGACCCTCGCGAGGGGCCGAGCCTCGCGGGGCGGATGATAGAAAGCTTCCTCAGAGGCAGCCTCATCAGGCGGGCTCGCGAGGAGGCGGAGAGATCAAGGCATGGGTACCTCGGGAGGAGCCCGTGACACAAGCCATGATGATCGGGACCAGGCTGGCGCCAGGCGGGCGCCGGCATGTGCAGTGTCCTTGTTTCGCCTTTGGTGCAAAGGGGGCAAGCACAGGCCAAGGCATCGGGCAAAAGTTACCATTCTGGTGCAACGAGACCAAGACCAATAGAGCGGCAGGACGGAGGTCACCGTGGAGCCCAAGACGGCGTCACCACTAGTGCTTTTGGCAGTCGAAGACCACCTTTGGTTAGGATAAGTTGTACTAGATGTTCCCCTTCAAAATGGCCAATTGTTGGCACCCTTCCCACTCATTATTTGGGGAGAGGCCCAGGGCCTCTATAAATAGAGCTAGCCACCACAGAGTAGAGGGGGATCGACACACCTAGACATCTAGAGATCTGGTAGAGCTCTAGTAGAGAGAGAGAGAGAGGCGACTGAACTCACCAAAGCAGTTCATCGCATCAGCTCAAGAACACCTCTCGCGAGGCTGTTCTTCCCTTGTACTGTTCATCATCAGCCCCTGAAGCAATCCACCACACCACACACTGGAGTAGGGTATTACACCACAACGGTGGCCCGAACCAGTATAAACCTCGTGTCCCTTGTGTTGTTCGTTGTTTCCAGTTTAGATCACGCGAGGAGATTGGACGTAGATCGGTAGGGGAGAGATCTCCGCGCACACCCCAGTGTTTGAACCTCAAGGGTCTGCCAGAACCAGAAATCCGACATACGCGTGCCCTGGGAAATCCCGAACACCCGGGAAGAACATGAGGCAAGGGCGTTATTCCCTGGTATGAGGGCTTTTTGGAATGGAACAGCGACTACAGGATCCGTGCAGGAAAGAAGAGGGAGGAGGATAAGAAGCGGAAGCTGGAGGAGGGGCAGAGGAAGCAGGACACAGAACGCCTTCAAGGCCTAGAAGCAAGGCACGCGGACTTGGCACTCAAATTCCAGCAGCAGCAGATCGACTCACTTAGCCGGGAAAGAGGGTCTCAGCAGTGGCAACAGCAAGTAGATGATCGTCCAGCATTGGATAGCACCGTCCCATCCATGCCGAGAAGCAGCGTTGGTTCCGCCCCGGGCGACGCACTACTGGATACATACCCTGTGGATGACATCATAGAGAACACTAATTGTGAGCTACACTTCAAAATGAAGAACATATCCATGAAGGTGGCGGACGCCGTTGCTTTTACAATTACCCCCGAAGCAACCTTCCATTGCACCCCGATTCCAGCGGGCTATGCTCGTTTCTTGGTTGATGAGGTGGTGGACCCATATTCAGTGCTACAGCTTGACATTCCTGGAGGTGACGCATGCACACACTGGGAGAGACCATACATCGTATCATCCTATGGAGGAAGGATTGCATCATCTTTTGAAATCCACCGACACCGCATCTGCCGACTCCTCCTCGAAGTTCGCCACCGAGTCAGGGGACTCCCGCTCCTCCAAGTCCACGAACGCGTGAGCCGACTCCTCCTCGAAGTCCGCCACCGTGTCTGCAGACTCCCACTCCTCCAAGTCCACGAACGCGTGAGCCGACTCCTCCTCGAAGTCCGCCACCATGTCAGCAGAATCCCGCTCCTCCAAGTCCACCAATGCGTGAGCAGACTCCTGCTCCAACTCAGCCATGTCGGCCGTCTTTGCCGCCTCAGCAATCGCAGAAGAGACACGCCACAGCTATGGTGCGTAGCGGTACGAGTCGAGGTAGTACAGGAGGTACAGGCGGAGGCAAGCGATATAAATATGGTCCAAGCAGCCTCGCTCCTCTTCCTCAGAGGCCTTACGACATGACCGAGGAGCAAAACAAAGCCATAGTGAAGGCCCAAGTGGACGCCCATTTTGGACCGAAACCGGCATCGCCGCCAAGGGAGAAAGTGCCCGAGGAAAAGATTGACCACTTCATTCGTATGTCTAGACCACCAGCTCCCAAGCCTGTTGACTCTGACTATGAGCGCCAACTCAAGAAGGCACATCAAGCACGACTACAGAGGGAAGCGAGCTCGAGCTCGAGCCAACAAGCAGCTGCCAAAAATGCGGGAAAACCGTTCCCCAGCTGGGAGAATAGGTGGCGCAATCGATCCCCCCACTTGTTGTGCCAAAAACACATGAGAGTACGCGCGCCGTATATTATTGTGGGCAAACCGTTCCCCAACTGAACAATCTGGTAATAACCGAGGAGCATATAAGGAATGCTAAAATGCTCGGTATCAGTGTTGGACAACTCCTCGATGTCGAGCCCATGTCTCCGCTTAGAGAGGAGGAAATAAAACGGCAATATGTCCGCGGCCAACCTTTGGTCAAGCCCGAGGAGGTCAAGAACCTCCCAACGAGGATGTATGAATTGCATCAATGGTACATGAACATTACCAAGATTTCCAATCGAGAGTCCCTCATGGTGAATGTCAAGGCGGAGCATTACTTCCATGAGAAAGCTCTGGCCATTGAGTATACAGAACTGTTTCAATTATTCAATCAAGACGCACTCGACAAATCTCTCGTCAGTTGCTATTGTCTATAAGTGATTTCTTTCTGTAATTTAAGTCTCAAGCTAGCTGTAGTGATCATTTTGATCAATCATTACCTATAATTATCCTCACTATATTCTTTTCTGTGGTATTATGCAGGATGAAGATGTATGAAATGAAAAAATTTGGACGCTATGGCATTGGGTTCATTGACCCTAATACCGTTAATGAGTACACATGGAATATTCCAAGTTGTCGAGCAAGTTTAGAGGAAAGCATGCTAGAGTTCTTCAAGTGACTCGATAGCAATGAAGATATACTACTTCCTTATAACTTCCTGCGAGTCACACTGTCTTGTACACAAATTCTATTTTTGCTTACTAGCTAGCTAGATGTTAATACACTAGTGCAGAACCGGGCAATAGTACCGGTTCGTAAGGCCCTTTAGTGCCGGTTTAGGAACCGGCACTAAAGTTTCGGCACTAAAGGCCCCCCCTTTAGTACCGGTTCAGCATGAACCGGTGCTAAAGGGAAACCACGTGGCACGAGCCAGCTCCGGGGGCCGGGAGCCCTTTAGTACCGGTTGGTAACACCAACCGGTACTAAATGGTTGTGGGTTTTTGTTTTATTTTGTATTTTTCAATTAAATTTGTGTTATCAATTTAATTTAGGATTGTTTTACATTATAATGAGTTGTAGTCGTCGTCATCATCATCATCATCGCATATTAATAAATAAATAAACTCTAGCTAGCTAAAAATCATCATAGTCGTCTAATTACCACTATTTAATCATCATAGTCATTACCGCTAGCTATCTAATCATCATCAACGCTGGCTAGCTTAAAGAGGAAACATTCACTTTGTAACAGAAGCAAAGATATCATCAAGTTCAACATAATCATCACCAACATCGAAGTTCAGGACACGGACATGAGACAAGTACTAATTAAGAGCATGAACTAGTAGCTACTGATCCTGCTGCTCCCTCTCAGGTAGAATAGCATAGAACATGTATAGCTCTCCTGATTCATCATACTGGAGCATGCAAATGAATCTGTCTCCTAATCTTGGGTTGCGCTTCTCCTTGCTGCCCCCTAGTACTTCTCTGTGATCGTTAACAATTTTGCTCCAATCTTTCACTATTAAGCATTCTTCGCTTTCAGAAATCCTGAATGCACTCATGTGCAATGTAGGAAATCTTGGTCGTAAGCTAACCATTGACATGCGACCTTTTGTCTCGATCCACTGAGGCACAACTGTCATCGGAAGTCCCTGTTGAAGAACATCGTATAGTAATTAATATACTAAGCAATGAAAGTTTAGCTTCAAAAATAATGTATGCAAAAGATGCACTAATTAAGGACAAATATTTAAAATCTTACCATCTTTCGATTATAGATGTGACCGTAGTTCAATACGATCACCATTGGTCGCACGTTTTGAGTACTAACATTTCTAAGTTCAGGAATTTTTTTTGTCTTGACAGTATTAAGATCCTGAAGCCATGAAACATAATGACTTATCTCCTCGCAGTTTAGTTGAGCCCCGGGGCAGTAGTAGGTCCTGTCTACCAAGCGCCGGACATGTTTGCTTGAACCGAAATAAGCTGACAATACAAATTAGTTGTCAACTATTTTTGAATAAACTGTATCAAAGACATAAACATATGCATGCATGGTTGAGAAAAACTCACCAAATGGTAGAACTGGAGGCGTTTGCACATCGACCCAGATGTCTATATTACCTTCAATATCATCTTCCGGACGAATATCAAAGGTGATAACCATATCAGGCTCAAATGCATAAGCCTTGCATAGTGCTTGCCAAGTTTTGCATTCAAAATGGGTGTATGTGTCTCCATTATATAATTTGACGTTGAAAGTATACCCATGCTCCGTCTTCAAGTAAACTCTCTTTACCTCCATATCATCTATAGCACTAAAACCTATCTTATCCAAGATAAAAATTCTTGCATGGCAGGGGATGCGCTAGTAGAATAGTGAAAATTTAAAATTATAAGTTGAAGCAAATGAAGCATAAGTTTTGCATTCAAATAATAATTGACAAAGTGACTTACTGTATCAACTTCGAATGTCTCATCCAGCTTGATGCTGAAGCGCCTACCATCAACAAGGAAATTTTTGTCACACAGGCCGCGCTGGTCTTCACAGTGTTCGCACATAATGAAATCTTTTTCGTCGTCAGATGACATTTCCTATGTTCATATAGGTGAAACATTAAACACCTATATCTAGCCAAATATATATTCATCTAACATTTGACATTAATATATCTAACTATATTCATCTCTAACAATTGACATTACTATATATTTAACTTTTCTATCTAATTTATCTAACATTCAACATTAATCTAACATTTATATAAACTCAAAATATATAAAAAATTAAATAAACAGAAAAACTCATTAATAAATAATATTTTAATTAGATCATCAAATCTTAGATACCTAAATTTTCTTACTAAAAATAAACTAGTTGTATTAATTATTGAACTAGTTCAAATCTCATATACCTAAATAAACTAGTTCGACAATTTTCTAACTAAAAATAAACTAGTTATATTAATTATTCAACTATAGTTCTAATCTCTAGTTCGACAATTTTTCTATCTAGCTAGCTAATTCATCTAACATTCGACATTAATCTAACATTCGATCATCTAATTAACTTTTCTAAAAAACAGAAAATAAGTAAAAAAATGTGTGTGTGTATGTGTGTGTGTATATACGTATATTATGTGTGTACGTATGTGTGTGTGTGTATGCGTGTGTGGTATGTGTGTGTGTGTGTGCGGCCCTGTACGCCGCTGCCCCGTACGTACGAGCGAGGCACTACTAGGAAAAGGCCTACTAATGGCGCACCTAATTTGGCCATTAATGGCGCATTAGTGGTGCGCCATTAGTGCCACGCCATTAGTATATTTTACTAATGGCGCACCATTGGTGCGCCATTAGTATCTGGTATACTAATGGTGCACCTCAGATGCGCCATTAGTATATACAACAATGCACCATTAGTATGCCTCCCAGGGGGGCATGTATACCTAGGTGCTTTGGCATACTAATGGCGCACAACAACAGGATGCGCCATTAGTAACTTCGGCATACTAATGGCGCACTGTTTAATGATGCGCCATTAGTATCCTTTGGCATACTAATGGCGCACTATGATGTGATGCGCCATTAGTATGAATATTAGGTTTTTTTATTTTTTTATTTTCTGTTTTTTGCACAGGTTACAAAATGTATAATTGGACAAAATATAGACAGCACACATCAACAACAGATTCATCGAATACAATAGAAGATTAGTCTCTGAATACAATTCATCATTTTAGTCTCCGAATACAATTCATCATATTAGTCTTCGAATTGAAAAGACCGAACAAAGATAGAACATTATATTACAAGTCTCGTGACCGCGAGTTTGTCTTCGCATTACAAGTCGATATAGATCATCTAAACTACCATCACATAGAAGAGAGCTGCGGTCATCACGATGAAACTCGTCTTCATCCGGTTCCTCCAATGCTCCCTCCCCTCTCCCGCTAGATAGCGGGCGTATCTAGATTCGGCCTCGGCCCTAGTGGCGTACCCTTTGTAACTGTTACCGCTGAATCGGTGAACCTGTCTCTGACACTCCTCCCAGTCGTCGTAGACTTCGGGAACCTTACCCTTGTACACGACATACCACGGCAGCGCTATGCAGTAGCCAAACGAAACATTAGTACCAATTCACAGACAATACATAAGCAATATATAAGTATGCAACAGAACGATCGGAAGAGAAAAGCAAGACATTAATAGCATCGATTACATCTAAGTTGAACGACTCTCGAAACCAAAGAGACATACTACAAGTTCATTAAAGTTTAATTACAACATGAGCCAATCGATGTTTCAGAACTAGACACAACATCACTGCTTTCGACTCGACTCAAGGGACCGAAGCATGGATGAAGCCGCCGTCTATCGTGGGAGTCATGAAACAACGGGCGTTGTCAGCCTGCATTTGTAGGATTGTGTCGATGTCACTGTTGGACGGTTGATTTCTGAGGTAGAACTGCCCCGAGGTACGAAGGACATGTTGATGGATGATTTCCGCAAACTCCGACTGGATGCGAAAGAATTCTTGTCTGATGTCCGCGTCCTGGATTGCCGACACACTCGCAGCCCAATCTTTGAGTCTACTCGGTAGCAGAAGTTGATGATGGTCCCATACGATCGCCCGCATGTGATGGATGGCGTAGTAGGCACCCTTCTGACCGCCAGGCGGCTGCTTGACGCAGCAGAACGTCGTATTGTGGTAGAACACGTGCTTGCCGTACTTACGAATAGGCCTGGTGAAGGTGCCTCAAGATTTGACGTAGCCGGGGAGAACATCATCAAGAACCTTCTTGACATTTGTGTAGTCTACGTTCGACTGACGGTCCGGGTCGAAATACGTGGCCATGGAATATTTGGGGCTTAGGAGGATGAGCGTGCAATGTGTGTCACTGCAGAAAACACGGAATGTTAAAAGAAAAACGATCAAAATCTAAGAATTCATATGTTACGGGGCGGTTGAGGGGAGGACTTACTCGGGAAAGTAAGGCACGAGGAAGTTATCCTTATCTTGGTTTGCCAGAATGATGCCTTCGAGGTAAGAACTCGCGACTTGCCGGTCCCCAGCGCTGCCCAAGATCTTGGCACGCATGTAGAAGGGGTCGACTATCACGATGTCCGGGGTCTTGTCGCGAATGATCCGCATCTCCATACTCAGCGAAAATAGCCGAACAAAGGTGTAGTGCAGCGGATGAAGGTTCAACATAGCATGGATGTCATCAAACCGCAGGACGATCGTACCCCCGATGGAGTTATCCACAAAGCCCTTGCCCTCTGGCACCTTGGCCGCGAAAACCGGGTATGCCACATCCTTCTCTCCGAGACGCCGCTTCTCCAAAGAATGAACACTGTCATGCAGACTCCGCATAGCATCGGTTGCAGCATCGAGCATATTTCTCGGTAGCATCGGCCTACCCGCCACATGCACCCTCCTCGAGATATCCTTAGGTGAAGGTGGCCCGTCCTGAGCACGGATCGTACTCGGTGCCGGCTGGCCCGCACCCTTGTTAGTCTTTCTTTTGCGTGCCTTCTTCTTCTCCTGTAATGGGACCGAGTTCTGCTCACAGACCGCCTTCTTGAGTGTGTTGGGGCTGATAATATTTCGCACCTCGCCTATCTGAGGCTCGGTGAAGTCGGCAGCTGGAGGCGTCTCCTGAGAGCTGAACGGCAGACGACACCTATTGCAACTTGGCTTCTCCGCGGTACCAGCTAGATCGCGCACGTCTTTTGTTGGGTTGGGTTCTTGAGAAGGAGGCCCCATGAAGTCGCCACCGTACCCATGATCGGCAAAGTACTAATCGACGTTGGCAAATGTATCGTCGTCGTCGTTGTTCTGATCCTGTGCCATATGCATGTTTGGATCCAGTGGCATAGGGATGTCCGTCACCGTTGCGGCGGTCTTGCCATGGGGCCGACTTGGCGCCGGCACGACTGGCGGTGTTGTATTTGGGGTGGTGTCCCCCGCCCCCAAACGAATCTGGCTCTTCGGCCAAAGCAGGGGCCAGCTCAGGCAGGCGCTGAGGGTCATCACGTCATCATCGTCGGCCCCGACGGGTCGAATCGGAGGTAACAACTTGTCGCAGCTTGGCAGCACCCGAACCAGTTGAACCCTAAACAAGTTGGGTGGCATCTGGGTACCGTGGAACAAGGGGTTGCCCGGTTGAATGATTTTGCCCTTGGCGACATCGACCAACTCGTTGTTCACAAAGTGCAGGAGAGTGCACGGAACGTCGGCGGCGCCCTGCGAAAACATGTAGGGCATTAGGGATGCCCAGTCAAAGGCAAGGAGATGAAGTCCTCGGCCGAGAGAGGCTTAATTAGTTACCGTGATGATGGCGTCGAGCTCGGCTAATGTCGAGGCACCGCCAACGATGGGCGTGCAGTTGACGGAGGGGCCGCTTGCTGCAGAGGTGCCGGCCGGCGTACACCCGGGTGCATTAAGCTCCCGTGCCGGCGTTGGAGACACCAATGCCACCTCCGCCGGAGACACCAATGGCCCCGCCATCGCGTTCTGCGAGTTGCTGGCCGTGAAGCTAGGAATCGGGGGCGGCCCCTGTTGGCCGCCCGCAATCCACGCACTAATCCCCTGGATCAAGGTAGGCACAATGGCGGTGATCGTCGCTCCGAGTTGTTGTTGCACTTGCTCTTGGACAATCTCCGGAATCCGCGCCACATGTGCCCTGAGTTCTTGAACCTCGCGCGCCTGGCTTTCCGAGCTGGTCTTTTTCTCCTTTCGCCCACCAGTGTTATAGTATGACGACCATTTTGTCGACAAGCCTTTGCCGGCCACACGACCAGCTGACGTCGGCTTACTGAGCTTATCCTTGTTCTTCATTACATTCAACGCCCTATTTAGAGTGGTGTCCCAAGGGTTGCTCTTAGTCGACCCCGCGCTACTGCTTTCAGTCGCCTGCGGAAGGAATGTGAACCATTTAGAAATTTGGCTTCATTAATTAGAATGCAACCATATGGAGCTAATTACGCGGGGGTGTATTCCTTACCAGAACAAGCTCAAGCGCCCGGGTCTTCGGATCCGTGGTAAGCTCCTTTGTTTTCGGGTCGTTCTTGTACCGGGCCCTGACAAAGTTCCTGGTCTGCTTGTCACCGTATTTATCAAAGAGGGGCGGTAGGCCTTGCTCGGCACGGTCCGCCTCCTCCTTGTCCCATATAGGCTCCGCCACTCTGTAACCGCCGGCACCGAGTGTGTGTTCCCCTAAGTTCAGCTCCCGCATTTCTTTCCCCCACTTACTTGATTCGGAGTTTGCGGTGCTCGAGCAATTGATCTTGAAGTCGCTGTAGTCATCTTCGGTGATCGAAGGATTTTTCTCCTTGATCTTCTCATAACTCTCACCTTTCTCGATCATTCTCTTCACATTGCTTTTCCAAGTAGACAGGGCCGTGCTCATCTTCGTGAGGGCAGCACTGTTCACTTTATTCCCTTTGAGGCTTGTGTTTTCAAATTCAGCGGGGAACTTGTATCGTTCGTGCAGCTTCGTGAAGAGGAGGTTGCGCAAATTCCCTCGGTCAGGATGCCTGAGGTTCTCGGTGTTGATCGAGACGGTGCTCCGGAGAATGCACCCGAGCTGAAGCGAGTACCCCTTGACTATTCGTTCGGGCGCCGTTGGATTCCCGTTGGAGTCCACTTCAGTAACTTCCTCCTTGAGGGTGCGGAGCACGGTCGGGCGCCGGTCCTTCCGTTGCCTCTTCGGTTGGCTGCCATCTGTGCGTGCGCCGCCATCATCAGTGGTGGCATCCTCGGCGGCACCATCAGTGGTGGCATCAGTGGGGTCATCCTCGGCGGTACCATCAGTGGTCTCAGGATCGGTGGGGAAGGCGGCGTCCTCATACAAGTGAGGTTGTTCCTCCATCTCCTGGGACAGCTCCCAGAATGCCTTGACGCCCGAACCCCCGGCCTCATCGTTGTTGGCCATGTTTCTCTCTAAATAGGAACAAAGTTTGGTCAAAAAGTTGGTTATTGTCAAGGAACAAGATCATGGTCTCATCATTTAGGGTTTGTCGACACCGAGGCATCCTAAAAGCTAAGCTTTTATCATTGAGGGTTTTTCGACGCCGAGGCATCCTAAAAGCCTAAGCTTTCATCATTTCGGTTTTTATCGACATGGAGGCACCCTAAAAGCCATGCATTAGTCACAAGTACGCCGGGGCACTTGATCCTACTTAATTAACTACTAAGATACCCCGGCCCATGCATTAGTCACAAGTACCCCATATGTCCTATTTTTAGCAAAGTCATGCTAAAATTCACGGAAAATTTCAGCATGACCTTTGCTGAAAATAGGACATATGGAGTACCCGAATTTGCCGGAACGGAAGTTAATCGACATTCCAGCAAACTCAAGGGCCTCTCGGGTGGACAAGGCAAAAAAGGCCTCCATCACAACATGGAAAATACATTGGCATGTGAAGAGGTGAAACAATATATGCATCTCCAAGCAGTATCATTCAACATTTTGGACAAACCACTACAAGCAATACTGGACCATTTCTCCCCCAATACATCATAGCAACATTATTTGGGTACCTATATGGTATTAACATGCCATTCTCTGTCAACAGAAGTAGCACAAAATCATTCAAGTACCAGTGTTTAACTAAAACTTGGTGTGAATAAGATCCTCTGTCAGTACTTCATACCAATAATCAAAACCCCAAAACCTGACCCCAACTAGTTACCATAAGGTCAAATACTGTCCAGAAAACCATAACAGAAATAGCACAAAATTATTCAAGTATCATTGTTTAACTAAAACTTGGTGTAAATAAGGTAATAAAAGCAAATTATCCTAGCCAATATGGGTTTTCAGGAAATATTGAGACGCCGCACTTCTGATCGACTCCTGAGGTACATTCTCAACTAGCATAGTTTGTTTACCTTCTATTCCTATGTGGTTCATTACTTGATTTCCTTTCAGCCTCAAAGTTTATGTTTGTCCTGGTCATATTATGCTTTTGGCAACCACTAGAAATGTAAAAGATTTTTTGTGAACATGGGAAGAAAAGAACCAACTTTCATCAAAGAAATAAAAATAAGATCATGAGCAGAATAGTTGTTAGGGTACTGTCATTTATAGGACCATTTAACATTGGCTAGGCATTTCTTGGCTACAACAATCACTGAGTTTGAAATAGGTAGAATAGAATGTATTTTTCTCACTTGGGAAAGTAATCAATTACAACAACTTCAATATTTTGTGTCTCTGAATATTTGCATAAATTCCTACCATCATCCATGAGCAGCACCACATAGCAGTTCACAGAGCAGAACATGAGGCAGTTAGCTACTGACAGAGCTTTTTGGCCAACACTCATAACACTGATCAACATTTCTCTAACTCAGACTACTTTACACTGATCAACTGTTCTAATGGAGGAGAGGAGGAACAGCTGAGGTGGCTACTCACATCTACTTCTGGTGGGTGCTGAGGTAGGACTTCTCGCAGTACTCGGAGGCGGAGTAGAGCTGCGGCCGCAGGTTCTTGAGCTCCTGCATCAAGCATGGCCACAACACTCAGTCTATCTACCATAGACAGTTTAGCAGAAACAAAAGCAGCACACACATGTCTATGAAGTATCTGGATTTTGCAACTTTATTGTGTCTGAAATAGCTTTACTCGATGGTGTACATGCAAATCTCAGTTTCAAACTAGAATAATTTACAAGCAGTTTCAAACTGGATACATATGACTGTGCCATTCTAAGATTAAAAGGAAGACACGAATAACTTAATTAGATAAAGCAGTGTCAGCTTTCCTAAGACAAGTATCAGCAAAGCATACACAAAAAGTATCCAAAGCAATAAGCACCAAAACATTACTACACACAAAATATCCAGTCTACATACATATGCCTTCTAAATCTTGCATGCTTCTAAATGAAGGTCAAAATAGAATAATGCACACATCATCGACACAATAATTATGGACCCATGTTTGTGGAAGCTTGATATACAGGAAGCAATGAAAGATTGTTTTAACTGAACCAAAAGAATGCTAGATGTGCATTCTAATTGAACCAAAAGATGCTGCTGCTGCTGCATATACGTACAAACAAACAGAAGCAAAACTAGGTGATGTGTAAGTAGACTATAATTTAGGGCAGCAAGTAATCACCAAAACAGAGGAGGCGTGCTAGGAGCAGATTGGTGCTAACCAAATCCAATGATTGGCGGTAAAGATCATTCATTGTTAATTGTTGATTTAGCAGCAGGAGCATGCTAGTAATCAAATCTACCGAGGAGGAGCTTATTTGGCAGCAAAGGATTGTCGTCCCATTCTACGAATCCAAACCGGAGCGAGCCTTTTTGTCCCCGTAAGTAAATATAGAAGACAAGAGCAGACCATCCTTTGCCTCTAAGGACGAGGTACTGGACTTGAATATCTCGAGAAGATAATAATAGTAATGTAGAAACAATGGAAGATAGAATATTTCTTGGAGGTGGTGAAAAAGCCAGCCAGACCAGAAACGCTCAAGTTAACTACACATACATACATGCATACATAACACACACATATGTATATTCCCTGCCCTCCCATGTATAGTACGTAACAAGGATGGACCATTTCCATGATTATGCAGAAGAAGAGAAAGACCTGCAATCAGCTCGGATTGCATTTGTGGAGTTCATCAACTAAAGCAGAGCGAGGTACTGAACTTGCATCTTGAGAAAACGCAAATGTAGCAACAATTACAAGATAGATTATATATCTTGACCATATAGAGCAACAACCAGCCAGACCAGCGATACCGAAAAGCTAACTACACGTGTGGGCGTGAGTTGCAAACCTGAAACTCTGAATTTCCGTTGCCAATACAAGTCTGAGTCTGAAACCTGAAACTCTTTGGTGTACCTACCTCCCCCCCCAAATGGATCTCTTCCCTGTTTCCTGCAAAACTGAAAGTTAAGTGTTGGAATCAACCATCAAGACAAGACAACAAGCTGGAGATGAATGTGCAGTTTTGTGAAGAAGGAACTATAAAAGTTTGAGATTTGTGTCTCTGGTCTGAAGATATAAGTTGCAGCAGGCCTTGGAATGTGGCATGGACAATGTAAGCGTGAGAGGGAGGAACCCTAATGGATCTAAAAGAAGAAGAAGGAGGAGAACTTACTTGGGCTGATGAGGCGGCGGGGCAGCGGCGTCGGGGCGGCGTCGAGGCGGCGGGGCAGCGGCGTCGAGGCGTCGAGGTGGCGTCGGGGCGGCGTCGAGGTGTCGAGGCGGCGGCGTCGGGGCGGCATCGAGGCGGCGTCGAGGCGTCGAGGCGGCGGGGCAGCGGCGTCGGGAGAGGAGAGGGGAAGGGGATCGAGGGCGAGGGCGAGGGAGAGAGAGGGGATAGGTTAATTTGGGCCGGGGAGGAAATATGGATGGGGGCGGAACAATACTAATGGCGCACCACCCCTCGGTGCGCTATAAGTACATCCATACTAATGGCGCACCTCACTGTGGTGCGCCATTAGTAGTTTTTTTCTTATAGCAATGGCACAATACTAATGGCGCACCACCCCTCGGTGCGCCATAAGTACATCCATACTAATGGCGCACCTCACCGTGGTGCGCCATTAATATTTTTTTTGATTTCTGCTCGAGCCAAAAGGTTATCTTCCACCTGACCTGATCCACACCAAGTTCCCTCTACTAGCTCGACTAGTCAGCAGCCAGTTCTCACACCAGGAGGTCCTGGGTTCGATTCCCAAGCTCCACAAATTTTTTTTATGCATTTAAAATGCTGTTTGATACTTATTTGTGTTTAAATATGTTCAAACTTGTTTAAATCATAACAGTAATATTTTTTATAAGACAGTAATATATTTTTTAAAAATATCATCAAATAGTAATGCCGGTGGAGCGGGGGAGGGTGCGCGGGGTGCGGGGGGTCGGCGGCGGTGGTTGAGTAGGGGAGGGGTGCGAGGGGTCGGCGGCGGTGGTTGAGTAGGGGAATCGAGGGTGCGGGGGGTCGGCGGCGGCGCGTGGTGGACCGGGGGGTGCTCGGCGGCGAGGGGGACTGGATCTGGCGAGGTGGGATAGCGATCGAGATGGAGGGGGATCAAGATCGAGTGTCCATGAAATTTAAAAATATTCATGATAGTTCAAAAAGTGCCCATGAAATACAATCGAGAAATGAAGGCTACGATTTAAATACAATCGATCTTAGCTAGCTATCTGTTCACAATCTTCTTGCCCTTCTGTTTCGCAAATGGAGTTCTTCTATGGAACGGACGTCCTTTAGGTAGGGTGGCCTTGCTTCTTCTTGTGGTGTATGCTGCTACTTCATCATCGTCGTCATGTTCGATCCTCGGGTCGCCGTACTTGTCGAAGTCTTGCTCATTAGCTACTCCATCCATTCCGATGATCTTCCTTTTGCCTCTCCTCACGACAACACGACTGGGCTTTGACGGGTCGGTAATGAAGAAGCATTGGTCCACTTGGGAAGCCAGTACCCATGGCTCATTTTTCGCGGTGACGTTTGCGCCCGCGGTCTTGGATTTGGCTTCGGGTATAACCATGGTGGTGAAATACCGGTCTTCTTTTAGGACGCTCTTGGCCCATCTGACACGGAACATCGGGACCTTCTCTCCAGCGTAGCTCAGCTCCCAGATCTCCTCGATCCTTCCGTAGTATCTGTCCTTGTCGTTACCGGTGTAGGATTCCATCGTTACCCCGGAGTTCTGATAACCATCGCTCTTCATGTCCTTGGCCTCGGTGTAGAATGTGTAGCCGTTGATATCGTACGCCTCATAGGTCATCAGGTTGTGCTCGGCGCCCTGTGACAAGGCAAATATGAGTTGTTCTTCCGCGGAAGAATCCTCATGTAAAGGGTACGACAGAAGCTTCTGCTTGAACCAACGCGTGAAACATGAGTTGTGCTCTTTGAGTATATCTCCGTCCGTCCTCTGTTGGCCTCGGTCATTGTACGTCTTCTTAATAAAGGTTTTATGCTCTACCACCCAAGGATCGACCACGTCTATGTGTTGTAGCGCGACTAGGTTTGCTCTTTCAAAGTCGGCGAGTCGACCCTCGAAGTCGACATGCATTTCGCGACGACCCTCACGGTGACCCCATCCAGCGAGCCTGCCGAGGTGCCTGTTGACTGGCAGACCAACGGGGTTCTCGATGCCTAGATAATTCGTGCAATAGGAGATGCACTCTTCGGTCAGAAAGCCCCTGGCTATGCTTCCCTCTGGACGTGACATGTTGCGAACGTATCCTTTGATGACACCATTCATCCTTTCGAACGGCATCATGCTGTGCAGGAACGTCGGCCCGAGTTGGATGATATCGTCCACGATATGGACCAGCAGATGCACCATAACGTCGAAGAATGCGGGCGGGAAGTACATCTCAAGCTCGCATAGTATCACCACGATCTCTTCCTGTAGCCTTCTGAGTTGCCTCATGCCAACAGACTTTCGAGAGATGACGTCGAAAAAGTGGCATAGGCCAAATAGGGTTTCACGGACGTGCGCGTCCATGATCCCACGGATTGCAATTGGAAGTATCTGCGTCATCAGCACGTGACAGTCGTGAGACTTCATCCCGCTGAACTTCTGCTTCGCTGGGTCTAGGTATCTGCTTATCTTCCCCGCGTAACAGTAAGGAAGTTTTACTCCTACGAGGCAGGTGAAAAACTGCTCGATCTCCTCCTGACTTAGAGTGAAGCACGCGGGAGGGTAGTCATTTCCGGTCTTCTTGGCCTTTTTGCCTTTGCGACGACTTTCCGTGTCCTGCTTCGCCTCATCATCATCATCATCATATATAGCGTGAAGCTCTTGCCTGATGCCCATTGATTTCAAGTCTGCCCTTGCTTTCGGCCCATCTTTGGTCCTCTCTGGCATGTTGAGCAGGGTACCAAGCAGACTCTCGCACACGTTCTTCGTGATATGCATGACATCAAGGCTGTGAGGCACACGGTGGATCTTCCAGTACGGCAAGTCCCAGAAAACAGACCTCGTTTTCCATACCTTCAGCAGCGGCTCTGGCGCCTTTCGCTTCTTTCCCAGCTCTGGCGCCTTTTGCTTCTTTCCCGGCAGTGGGCAGTCTTTCCAATTTTTCAACAGCTCGTCTATTTCCTCGCCGCTCCTCGTACGCGGGCGTCCTCGGGGTTCGGTTTCACCATCGAACAGGTCCTTGCGTTTTCTACATGGGTCATCGTCGCGAAGCCACCTTCGATGTCCCATGAACACGGTTTTCGAAGACCCGGGATCTCTATCTAGCTGGTGATACGTTGTGTCATCCATGCACCTGACGCATCCAGAAAATCCGTGGACCACCTGCCCCGTGACATATCCGTAACCGAGATAGTCGTGCACCGTCGTGAGCAGCGCGCCTCTCATAGGGAAATATTCTTTCTCTGCGGCGTCCCACGTATTGGCTAGCGTTTTCCACAGCGTGTCAAGCTCCTCTTTCAGCAGCCCCAGATACAGATTGATGTCGTTCCCTGGTTGTTTCGGTCCTTCAATTAGCATACTCATGTGAATGTACTTCCTCTTCATGCACAACCAGGGGGGAAGGTTGTACATCCACACAAACACAGGCCAGGTGGTATGTGTGCTTCTTTGGCTGCCAAACGGATTGACTCCATCGGTGCTTGCGCCCAGCACGATGTTCCTTGGATCGTTCCCAAATTCTAGGTCTTCGAAGTTCAACGCTTGCCACTGGCTCACGTCCTTAGGGTGACTCAGCATCTTGTCTTTTTTATCTATCTCCGGATCATTTGCGTCATCTTCTCGCTTCTTCTCCTCCCTATCCGCGTGCCAACGCAGGAGCTTTGCTACCTTAGGGTCCGCGAAATACCGCTGCAGACGAGGAGTGATCGGAAAGTACAACACCACTTTTCGAGGAGCTTTCTTCCTCTTCTTGTATCGAGTGACGCCGCACACCGGACATATGGTAGACTCCGCGTGCTCGTCCCGATAAATGATGCAATTGTTCATGCACACATGGTATTTCACGTGCGGTAAATCCAGAGGACACACGATTTTCTTCGCCTCCTCCAAACTAGTCGGGCACTTGTTCCCCTTGGGAAGACGTTCGTTCCAGAATGACATGTTCTCGTCGAAGCATGCGTCGGTCATTTTGTGTTTTACCTTCATCTCCAGAGCCATGAGCGTTACTTTCAGGCGGGTATCCTCGGGCCTGCATCCTTCATACAATGGAGTAACCGCGTCTAACTCAAGTTGATCCATCTTGGCTTTCTCTCGGGCGGCAGCTCTTGCGTTATCCGTCTGCTTGAGAAGTAGCTCTTGAATTTGAGGGTCCTGCACCCAGCCCATCGATGGTCCAGCGTCGTCTGCTCCGCCGGCATCATCATCTTCATGATCATGCCCGTCGTCTGCTCCGGCATCTTCCTCATCATCATGTCCTGCATCTTCTACATGATGACTGTGTACAACATCACCGTCGTGATCATCTCCTGGGGATTCTTCGTCTTCTCGCCCGCCCGAGCCGCGGTGGTTGTCTTGCTGCCCTTCCTCATTTCTTGCCCGGCCCCCATGGACGACTTCGTAGTCATCTTCATCACCTTGCCACCGATAGCCATCCATGAAACCACGCAAGAGCAGGTGGTCCCGCACCTGCCCGGATTCCGGGTCCGCAATAAGGCTCTTCAGCTTGCATCTTCGACACGGACATCTTATCTCCGTCTCGTTCTTTTGAAGCATCTCGGCCTTCGCGGACCTCAAAAACCTATTCACGATGCCTTCGGTCATCATGCGGACCATGGACGCCTGCGGGGTAGAGCAAAACGATATTTTAGAACCAAGAAAAAATTTGGCATGACTTTCCCTAAAAATAGGACCAAAAAGAATGCTTAATGCCAAAATTCTCGCCGAAACGGAAATGAATCAACATTCCGGCAAAATATTGGCAACTATCGCATTTCAAATACCGGTACACCTTCAAACACAAACACATATGCAACACCACAAACATATGCAACACCACGAACATACATAGATCTAGCTAGGCCATAAAAAGTGCATGTGCACATTGTTGTAGGGAGAACAACATAAATATAGCTTCCCCCCTTACTTACCTATCAAAACAAGGTAATTTAACCACTTAAATTGAATGAATTTATGGTGGAAATGAGGTGAAAAAGAGGAGGCACCCGAGACAAGGAGGAGGTGGAGAGAATGAAGTGGGGAGAAAGTGAGTGTGGGTAGGAGAGGCTGTCCAAAATATCTTGTTGCTGCCCACTTACTAATGGCGCACCAACTCTAAATGCTCCATTAGTAATCCAGGTTACTAATGGCACACCTTCTGGTGGTGCGTCATTAGTAGTTTTGCAAAAAAAACATACTAATGGCGCACTGTCCCACAGTGCGCCATTACTAGTTTAAACTAGTAATGGCGCACGGTGGAACAGTGCGCCATTAGTAGTTTTGCAAAAAAGGGAATAAAAAATATAATAAAAAAACAACATTAGTGGCGCACTTTCCGGCAGGTGGGCCATTACTAGTTACAACTAGTAATGGCGCACTGTGTCTGGATGCGCCATTAGTATGTTTGGACAGGCGCACTAGTTAAATTTTTTTTGATACTAATGGCGCACCCTGGGCCAGGTGCGCCATTAGTAGTTTCAACTCTAATGACGTATCAGAAGGTGGTGTGCCATTAGTGTGCGCCATTAGTGTCAATCCCATCTATAGCCCTTTTTCTAGTAGCGGGGGCGCCGACGTACGGGTTAGGAGAGGCCTTTAGTACCGGTTGGAACCAAATATATATTCATCTAACATTTGACATTAATATATCTAACTACATTCATCTCTAACAATTGACATTACTATATATTTAACTTTTCTATCTAATTCATCTAGCATTCGACATTAATCTAACATTTATATAAACTAAATATATATAAAAAAATTAAATAAACAGAAAAACTCATTAACAAATAATATTTTAATTAGATCATCAAATCTCAGATACCTAAATTTTCTTACTAAAAATAAACTAGTTATATTAATTATTCAACTAGTTCAAATTTCATATACCTAAATAAACTAGTTCGACAATTTTCTTAATAAAAATAAACTAGTTATATTAATTATTCAACTAGTTCAAATCTCATATACCTAAATAAACTAGTTCAAAAATTTTCTTACGAAAAATAAACTAGTTATATTAATTATTCAACTAGTTCAAATCTCATATACCTAGCTAATTAATATCTAGCTATATTCATCTCTAACAAATGACATTAATATATATTTAACTTTTCTATCTAGCTAATTCATCTAACATTCGACATTAATCTAACATTCAATCATCTAATTAACTTTTCTAAAAAACAGAAAACAGAAAATAAGTAAAAAAATGTGTGTGTGTGTGTGTATGTGTGTATGTGTCTGTGTGCCGCCCCATACGCCGCCGCCCCGTACGTACGAGCGGGGGCGCCGGCGTACGGGGCGGGGGCGCCGGCGTACGTACGGGTGCGCGCGGCACGGGTGCGAGAGAGAGACGTACGGGACCGCGGCAGCGTTCGGGGCGGCGGCGCGAGACGACGACGACAACGGGCGGCGGCGGGGACAGCGGCGACGACGACGGACGACGGGCGGCGACGACGGGATCGAGCGGCGCGCGGCGATGTCTCGCGAGAGGTTGGAGACGAAGTGGGGAGATGTAACTGAAATTTTTGTAAGTGCTATATATATAGGATGGGCCTTTAGTACCGGTTGGTGGCTCCAACCGGTACTAAAGGGTGGTCTTTAGTACCGGTTGGAGCCACCAACCCGTACTAAAGGCCTTGCGCTGCCACCCCAAAGTTTAGTCCCACCTCGCCCGACGAAGGGCAGCCGCACTGGTTTATAAACCCAGCCGCGGCTACCTCTTCGAACTCCTCTATATAGCAGGCTTCTGGGCCTAATTAATTAGGGCGCGCTGCCTTGTGAGTCTGCTGGCCCCACTGGGCCTGCATTGCACACCCTAGGTCTGGCAGGCCCACTGGGCAGCGCGCCAACAAATTTTTTATATGATGATACCATGTCAAGTTTCAACATTTTCAGGATTCATTTTGTAGTGATTTTCAATTTCACGGTCATTTAGCTCTCTAAACAATTAGGTAAATGACCGAAAAACAACAAATGATGTCAGAACATGTTGGAAATTGATGACGTCGCTTTAAATGCTGCATACTGAACACAAAAGAAGTCCGGAGTTCAAATAAGTTTAAAAAACATTGAAGTGGCCATGTAACAGATGAGTTCTCGTCCGAAACCCTCATACTCGGAAAGAGTTTGTCCAGTTTGTACACGAAGTGCGTCCAGTTTTTTCCGTGACCCTCTCTACTCTTTCGCGCATGCTATGCGGGTGATATGATGATACCATGCCAAGTTTCAACATTTTTAGGATTCATTTTGTAGTGATTTTCAATTTCACGATCATTTAGCTCTCTAAAAAATTAGGTAAATGACCCAAAAACAACAAATGATGTCAGAACATGTTGGAAATTGATGACGTCGCTTTAAATGCTGCATACTGAACACAAAATAAGTCCGGAGTTCAAATAAGTTTTAAAAACATTGAAGTGGCCATGTAACAGATGAGTTCTCGTCCGAAACCCTAATACTCGGAAAGAGTTTGTCCAGTTTGTACATGAAGTGCGTCCAGTTTTTGCCGTGACCCTCTCTACTCTTTCGCGCATGCTATGCGGGTGATATGATGATACCATGCCAAGTTTCAACATTTTCAGGATTCATTTTGTAGTGATTTTCAATTTCACGGTCATTTAGCTCTCTAAACAATTAGGTAAATGACCGAAAAACAACAAATGATGTCAGAACATGTTGGAAATTGATGACGTCACTTTAAATGCTGCATACTGAACACAAAAGAAGTCCGGAGTTCAAATAAGTTTAAAAACATTGAAGTGGCCATGTAAAAGATGAGTTCCCGTCCGAAACCCTGATACTCCGAAAGAGTTCGTCCAGTTTGTACACGAAGTGCATCCAGTTTTTGCCGTGACCCTCTCTACTCTTTCGTGCATGCTATGCGGGTGATATGATGATACCATGCCAAGTTTCAACATTTTCAGGATTCATTTTGTAGTGATTTTCAATTTCACGGTCATTTAGCTCTCTAAACAATTAGGTAAATGACCGAAAAACAACAAATGATGCCAGAATATGTTGGAAATTGATGACGTCGCTTTAAATGCTGCATACTGAACACAAAAGAAGTCCGGAGTTCAAATAAGTTTAAAAAACATTGAAGTGGCCATGTAAAAGATGAGTTCTCGTCCGAAACCCTAATACTCTGAGAGTTCGTCCAGTTTGTACACAAAGTGCGTCCAGTTTTTGCCGTGACCCTCTCTACTCTTTCGCGCATGCTATGCGGGTGATATGATGATACCATGCCAAGTTTCAACATTTTCAGGATTCATTTTGTAGTGATTTTCAATTTCACGGTCATTTAGCTCTCTAAACAATTAGGTAAATGACCCAAAAACAACAAATGATGTCAGAACATGTTGGAAATTGATAACGTCGCTTTAAATGCTGCATATTGAACACAAAAGAAGTCCGGAGTTCAAATAAGTTTAAAAAACATTGAAGTGGCCATGTAAAAGATGAGTTCTCGTCCGAAACCCTGATACTGGGAAAGAGTTTGTCCAGTTTATACACGAAGTGCTTCCAGTTTTTTGCGTGACCCTCTCTACTCTTTCGCGCATGCTATGCGGGTGATATGATGATACCATGCCAAGTTTCAACATTTTCAGGATTAATTTTGTAGTGATTTTCAATTTCACGGTCATTTAGCTCTCTAAACAATTAGGTAAATGACCGAAAAACAACAAATGATGTCAGAACATGTTGGAAATTGATGACGTCGCTTTAAATGCTGCATACTGAACACAAAAGAAGTCCGGAGTTCAAATAAGTTTAAAAAACATTGAAGTGGCCATGTAACAGATGAGTTCTCGTCCGAAACCCTGATACTCGGAAAGAGTTTGTCCAGTTTGTACACGAAGTGCGTCCAGTTTTTGCCGTGACTCTCTCTACTCTTTCGCGCATGCTATGCGGGTGATATGATGATACCATGCCAAGTTTCAACGTTTTCAGGATTCATTTTGAAGTGATTTTCAATTTCACGGTCATTTAGCTCTCTAAACAATTAGGTAAATGACCGAAAACAACAAATGATGTCAGAACATGTTGGAAATTGATGACGTCGCTTTAAATGCTGCATACTGAACACAAAAGAAGTCCGGAGTTCAAATAAGTTTTAAAAACATTGAAGTGGCCATGTAATAGATGAGTTCTCGTCCGAAACCCTGATACTCGGAAAGAGTTTGTCTAGTTTGTACACGAAGTGCGTCCAGTTTTTGCCGTGACCCTCTCTACTCTTTCGCGCATGCTATGCGGGTGATATGATGATACCATGCCAAGTTTCAACATTTTCAGGATTCATTTTGTAGTGATTTTCAATTTCACGGTCATTTAGCTCTCTAAACAATTAGGTAAACGACCGAAAAACAACAAATGATGTCAGAACATGTTGGAAATTGATGACGTCGCTTTAAATGCTGCATACTGAACACAAAAGAAGTCCGGAGTTCAAATAAGTTTAAAAAACATTGAAGTGGCCATGTAAAAGATGAGTTCTCGTCCGAAACCCTGATTCTCCGAAAGAGTTCGTCCAGTTTGTACACGAAGTGCGTCCAGTTTTTGCCGTGACCCTCTCTACTCTTTCGCGCATGCTATGCGGGTGATATGATGATACCATGCCAAGTTTCAACATTTTCAGGATTCATTTTGTAGTGATTTTCAATTTCACGGTCATTTAGCTCTCTAAACAATTAGGTAAATGACCGAAAAACAACAAATGATGTCAGAACATGTTGGAAATTGATGACGTCGCTTTAAATGCTGCATACTGAACACAAAAGAAGTCCGGAGTTCAAATAAGTTTTAAAAACATTGAAGTGGCCATGTAACAGATGAGTTCTCGTCCGAAACCCTGATACTCGGAAAGAGTTCGTCGAGTTTGTACACGAAGTGCGTCCAGTCTTTGCCGTGACCCTCTCTACTCTTTCACGCATGCTATGCGGGTGATATGATGATACCATGCCAAGTTTCAACGTTTTCAGCATTCATTTTGTAGTGATTTTCAATTTCACGGTCATTTAGCTCTCTAAACAATTAGGTAAATGACCAAAAAACAACAAATGATGTCAGAACATGTTGGAAATTGATGACGTCGCTTTAAATGTTGCATACTGAACACAAAAGAAGTCCGGAGTTCAAATAATTTTAAAAACATTGAAGTGGCCATGTAACAGATGAGTTCTCGTCCGAAACCCTGATACTCGGAAAGAGTTTGTCGAGTTTGTACACGAAGTGCGTCCAGTCTTTGCCGTGACCCTCTCTACTCTTTCACGCATGCTATGCGGGTGATATGATGATACCATGCCAAGTTTCAACATTTTCAGCATTCATTTTGTAGTGATTTTCAATTTCATGGTCATTTAGCTCTCTAAACAATTAGGTAAATGACCGAAAAACAACAAATGATGTCAGAACATGTTGGAAATTGATGACCTCGCTTTGAATGCTGCATACTGAACACAAAAGAAGTCTGGAGTTTAAATAAGTTATTAAAAATAAAAAAGAGGTGCAATGCTGGTTAATTTGCTTCAAGTCATTCGGAATAGTGTAGACTGCACTACACATAGCTCAGTGCAATCTATGCTATTCCGCAAGGCTTGAAGCTAATCAACATGTAGGTGAGCATTGCAACTCTTCGTCATTGTCTGTGCACTCATGGCTGATAAACCGCTCATACTGCCTCTCTCTTGGCGAGGTGGGACTAAAAACAGCTTGCCATAACCTCATTAGTACCGGTTCGTGGTACGAACCGGCACTAAATTGTGATGGTGGGGCCATAGCCTGACCGCAGGCTGACACAACCTCTTTAGTACCGGTTCGTGGCATGAACCGGTACTAAAGGTTCGCCACGAACCGGTACTATTGATCGCCGCCACGAACCGGCACTAATGTACACATTAGTGCCGGCTCTAATTCAAACCGGCACTAATGTGCTTCACGTTTGACCCTTTTTCTACTAGTGATAATTAAGTGTATAGGGTTTATGCTAGTTGATTAGTGTTGTGCACATGCCCACTTAATTAAGACATGCAAACGTGTGCGCATGCAGTTTCCACTAGATCTTGTTAATCATTAAAGTTGATAAAGGAACAGTTGAAGTACTGGACTCACTACTTAAGGAAGAAAGTGACTTCGCCATCTTGAACGGGATAGCCGGCAGGTAATTTCAATCATTATTAACTATATCTCGACATATTTAATCAGTTCGTCATTTCCTGATATCAACTATTTAATAACCCCTTTATTCATTTTCTTTGCTGGCGGGCAGGGCTTGGGCAAAGTTCATCAATGTGACTCCAGGCAAATGGCGACAAAAGCTATTTTGGTTTGGACCCAAGGTAAGTAATTAAGTATTACTAGCTAGCTTACCATCTCTTTAATTATTGTTCCAATACCATTAATTAATTATCATGCTTGATTAATTATTATCTGATTAAATTCCATTCTGGTAAAGGCCCTGAGGCAGGCTCCAGTGACTAATCTGTGTGCATACTACGTTTGCGAGAACATTCGCATGATGGCGTCCGAAAGGAGCAAATCTCAAAGACATGAATGGGTACGTTTGCCAGAACACAATTCACAATATTTACATCATTATGGATATCTAGCCACACAACTAATACACATGCATATTGATCTCATTCTTAACAGTTCAAAGAAGTGCGGGAGAAGGTCCTAGCAACGGAGCGCATACTAGCACTTCAAGAGGAAATAGCGGGATTTTTGCTCGACCAGGTCATAGATCCCAAAGGAGAATACTAGTACCCGCTACCGCCCCCATGAACCACTTGTCATCGTGCTCCGAAGGCACCAAGGCAACATGTAGGAGAAATTGTATATATATACATGTGTATGTGTGAATAATTAATGGTGGTTGTGGGACATTCAATGATATATATATATATATATATATATATATGATCGGTTCTACAAGAAAATCTATTTATATATATGCATAACATGTACAACACGTAGTATCGTAAAATACCAGCAAACCAAAAAGAATTAAATGGAAAACACAAAATTAATGGAAAAATAAAAAAATAAAACCAAAACCACCCCAAACATTTAGTGCCGGTTGGTGTTACCAACCGGTACTAATGTCCTACACGCTCCTGGGCCTGGCTCGTGCCACGTGGTGGAACTTTAGCGCCCGTTCGTGATGAACCGGTACTAGGGGGGGGGGGGGGCGACCTTTAGTCCCCACTATTTAGTGCCGGTTCTGGAACCAGCACTAAAGGCCCTTACGAACCGGTGCTAAAGCCCAGTTCTACACTAGTGCTCCATGGCCTCCGGTGATGATGGCCCCCTCCGGCAGGGTGCCAAAGAGTGCCTAGATTGATTTCTCGTGGCTACAGAGGCTTGCAACGGTGGAACTTCCGATCTAGGTTATTTTCTGGAGGTTTGGGTATTTATAGGAGAGGTTGGCGTCAAGAACAAGTCAGGGGGGCCATGGGAAGTCCACGAGGCACAGGGGCGCGCCCCAGGGGGTGGGAATGCCCCCCACCCTCATGGGGCCCACGGGACTCCCCTCCGGTAGATTTTTGTTCCAGTATTTTTTATATTTTCCAAAAAAAATCTCCGTTGATTTTCAGCACATTCCGAGAACTTTTATTTCTCCACAAAAACAACACCACGGTAGTTCCGCTGAAAACAGCGCCAGTCCGGGTTAGTTCTAATCAAATCATACCCTAAATCATATAAAACTATTGTAAACATGGCATGAATATTTCATAAATTATAGATACGTTAGAGACGTATCAGCATCCCCAAGCTTAATTCCTGCTCGTCCTCGAGTAGGTAAATGATAAAAGAAATAATTTATGAAGTGTGAATGCTAGCAAGTGCTTAAGTTTGATCAATGATACTTTCAATCATTTTTTCTAGCATCATTATATCATAACAGTAGCTCAAATCATAAAACTTCTCATGATCAAGTAACAGGCTATTCACATATTAAAGTATAGATCATAAACTTTCTTGAAAACTAACAAACCAAGCTCTTAGTCATCAAACAATTGCAATTCATCTTATTTTCGGGAAGGGTCTATGTAAGAGCTTTGGTTTAGCAAACTCCACATACTCAACTATCATTTAATCTTTCACAATTGCTAACACTCACGTGATATTTATGGGTTCAAAGTTTTAATCGTACACAGAGAAAGATAGGCCCTTCGCAGAGGGAAGCAGAGGTTGTCATGTGCTTTTATGGTTGGATGCACAAAATCTTAATGCAAAAGAACGTCACTTTATATTTTCGCTTGTGATAAAGACCTTTATTATGCAGTCCGTCGCTTTTATTTCTTCCCTATCACAAGTTCGTATAAAGCTTATTTTCTTCGCACTAATAGATCATACATATTTAGAGAGCAATTTTTATTGCATGCACCGATGACAACTTACTTGAAGGATCTTACTCAATCCATAGGTAGGTATGGTGGACTCTCATGGAAAAACTGGTTTAAGGGATGTTTGGAAGCACAAGTAGTATTTCTACTTGTTGCAAAGAATTTGGCTAGCATGAGAGGGAAAAGTAAGATCAACATGTTGGATGGTCCAAGACAATATAACGTTTCAGATATAGGAAAACATAACCCATTAAGTTGTCTTCCTTGTCCAACATCAACCTTTTAGCATGTCATATTTTAATGAGTGCTCACAATTACAAAAGATGTCCAAGATAGTATATTTATATGTGAAGTCTCTCTTCCGTCAATATTCTTTCATGAATTGTTCAAGTGACCAATTCTGCGTTTGCTAACTTTCAATAAGTTTACTACATATACTTATTTTTTGTGAAGTCATTACTCCCCATGTTGTAAGCATATGAAACTTATATAAATTCAGATTTATGATATTCAATTCATTCAACCATTTACTCATAGGATATATGTGAAGCACGTGAGTAAATGACAAACTACTCCAAAAAGATATAAGTGAAGAGCACTGAGTAGTCAAATAATTAACTAGCCATGGGAGGATTCCCTTTTTATTCAAGATTTCAGATCCAATGATTTTATTCAAACAGCAAGTAAAATTGAAAATACGCTCCAAGTAAAACACATATCATGTGACGAATAAAAATATAGCTCTGAGTGAGGTATACCGATGGTTTTGAAGACAAAACAGGGGATGCCTTCTGGGGCATCCCCAAGCTTAGGCGCTTGAGTCTTCTTTAAATATTACCTTGGGGTGCCTTGGGCATCCCCAAGCTTAGGGTCTTTCCACTCCTTATTCTCCTCATATCGATATCTCACGCAAAACTTGAAAACTTCGATCACACAAAACTTAACGAAAGTTCTTGAGATGAGTTAGTATGATAAAGAGTACCATTCACTTTGGTACTGCCAAAGACAAGATTCATAATTGTCCTCACACAATGCCTACTGTGCCATATCATTTCTACAATTTATATTAAGAAATATAAGCCATAGAAAGTAGAAAACAAGCAAACTATGCAATGAAAACAGAATCTGTGAAAAACTGAACAGTCTATAATGATTTGAACAGCAACCATACTTCTGCTACTCCAAACCTTATGAAATAAATTGGTCAACGTGAGGAATTTGTCTATTAATCTTCTGTAAAAAGAATCAACTCCAAAGCACTCTTCTGTAATAAAATGACAGCTAATCCCATGAGTGCAAAGTTTTTGTTTTTTATAGCAAGATCACATTAACTTTCACCCAAGTCTCCCCAAAGGTCTTACTTGGCACTTTGTTGAAACAAAAGCTATAAAACATGATCACTACATTAGCTTAATCATTTAAACACACAAAAACAGTAAGGGTAAATATTGGGTTGTCTCCCAACAAGCGATTTCCTTTAATGCCTTTTAGCTAGGCATGATTATTTCAATGATGCTCACATAAAAGATAAGAATTGAAACATAAAGAGAGCATCTTGAAGAATATAACTAACACATTTAAATCTAACCCACTTCCTATGCCTAGGGATTTTGTGAGCACATAATTTCTAGGAACAAGAATCAACTAGCATAGGAAGGCAAAACAAGTATAAATTCCAAACTTTAAGCACATAAGCATTCTTTTCATGATCTACAAGCATAGAAATTTTACTACTCTCCACATAAGCAAAATTCTTCTCATTCCGAATAGTGGGAGCAAACTCAACAAAATAATTGTCATGTGAGGCAGAATCCAATTGAAAATTAAAATCATGATGACAAGTTTCATGGTTAACATTATTCTTTATAGCATACATGTCATCACAATAATCATCATAGATAGCAAATTTATTCTCATAATCAATTGGAACCTCTTCCTAAATAGTGGAATCATTACTAAGTAAAGTCGACACTCTTCCAAATCCACTTTAGATGATAGTATTATTCATACTCCAGAAGATATAAGTGAAGTTCATGGAGAATTCTACAATTAATATAGACTAACCAATATCCAAAAGATATAAGTGAAGCACATGAATCATTCTATAAACTGATGAAGGGATATCTCATACTAGTATGGTTCTTAAAGAAAAATAAAAACACAAAGGACAAAAATCATGTGAACAAAACAAAAACCGAGGTATATCGATAATTGTTGAAGAAGAAATATGGGGTGCCAACCGGGGCATCCCCAAGCTTAGATGCTTGAGTATCCATGGAATATTTACTTGGGGTGCCTTCGGCATCCCCAAGCTTGAACTCTTTCCTCTCTTTATTCTTCTCACATTGGTAACTCCTCGTTCTTCGAACACTTCATCCACAAAAACTTAACCGAAACTTTGTGAGATCAGTTAATATACTGGAGCAAATCACTACCTTTAGGTACTATTGCAAACTCATTCCAATTTCATATTAGCACTTTATCTATTGTATTCCAACTTCACCGTGGTTCATACCCCCTGATACTACCCATAGATTCATCAAAATAAGCGATCAATACATAGAAAACAGAATCTGTCAAAAACAGGACAGTCTATAGTAATCTGGAAGTTTAGTAAACTTCTGTAACTCCAAAAAATTCTAAAAACATATGGCAATTTAAATATTTTGTACACAATTAATGTGCAAAAATTTTCAGACCCATTTGACTTTCCAGTTAAAAAAATGTAAATTCACGCCCTATAGCCAAAGTTTCTGTTTTTGTACTTCACATAGTAAACACGCAATCTAATCATCCTAAAACCGAAGCTTGGAACATTATTTTTATAATACAATGGATATATACAAGGGGATAATTATTTTCAGAGAAGCTTCCATGAATTTTTTTACATTGTTTTCATGAGCATGAAGACAAGTGTTCAAGGTCGACCCTCACTTCTCTAATACATAACCTTCCAATCAGTTCTCTTATTGAAAAACTTTTTAGGCATGTGAGGCAAGTAAATTATTTTTGCATTTTCATTCTTTAAAATTTTTTTATGTTTCACCCACAACTAAACAGAAACAAAAAGGAAAAACAAAATCTACTTAGTGAAGAAAGCAAGCAAGCACACACGAGAATATCAACCCCACGCTATTACTCCCCGGCAACGGCGCCAGAAAAGAGCTTGATAATCCCCGACTGCAGGGAATCATCATTGCAATTCCCAATGGTGGAAGTGATAAGTATGGAGTGTTGAACCCACAAGGAGCTAAAGGTAAGATCAATATTCTCTCAAGTCCCATCTGCCACTGATACGACTCTACGTACACCGAACGTTTGCTTCCAACTAGAAACGAGAAATAAAACTACGTTGTGGGTATGAAGAGGACAACTTTGCATGAAGTCGGAGAGCCAAAACATAAAAGTAGGTGTTGTTATCATAAAGTTAGAATATATTATAAATAGCGAGTGTGGAATAATGATGGGTCGGTGTGCGGAATTATCCTAGGCAATTGTTAACAAGACCAGCAGTTGTCATTGCAATTTCATATGAGGGAGAGGCATAAGCTAACATACTTTCTCTTCTTGGATCATATGAACTTATGATTGGAACTCTAGCAAGCATCCGCAACTACTAAAGATCATTAAGGTAAAACCCAACCATAGCATTAACGTATCAAGTCCCCATTATCCCATATGCAACAACCCCCTTACTCGGGTTTATGCTTCTGTCACTCAAGCAACCCACTATAAGCGAATCATGAACGTATTGCAACACCCTACATCGGGAATCCCTCATGCTTGCGCGACACAGAGGGCACAATAGGACAACACCAAATATAACAGACAACTCGTACCAATCTAGATCATCAATCAACCCAAAGACAAAGGATATCTACTCAAAACATCATAGGATGGCAACACATCATTGGATCATAATATGTGGCATAAAGCACCATGTTCAAGTAGGGATTACAGCAGGGTGCGGGAGAGTGGACCGCTTAAAAGAGATGAGGATGGTGATGATGATGGTGATGTTGATGAAGACGATCACCGCGGCGATGATTTCCCTCCCGATGGCACTCCGGCGCCACCGAGAGAGAGGAGGAGAGGTTCTCCCCCTTGTGCTTCCTCCTCCATGGCCTCCCCCTGGATGGGGAGAGGTTCTCCCTCTGGTTCTTGGCTGTCATGACGATGATGGCCCCTCCGGGATCCTCCTCCATTACCTCCGGTGATGATGGCCCCCTCCGGCAGGGTTCCAGAGAGGGCCTAGATTGATTTCTCGTGGCTACAGAGGCTTGCGGCGGCGGAACTTCCGATCTAGGTTATTTTCTGGAGGTTTGGGCATTTATAGGAGAGGTTGGCGTCAAGAACAAGTCAGGGGCCCCCACGGGAAGTCCACGAGGCACAGGGGCGCGGCGCCACCCTTTTGTTCCAGTATTTTTTATATTTTCCAAAAAAACTCTCCGTTGATTTTCAGCACATTCCGAGAACTTTTATTTCTGCACAAAAACAACACCATGATAGTTCTGCTGAAAACAACGTCAGTCTGGGTTAGTTCTCATCAAATCATACCCAAAATCGTATAAAACTATTGTAAACATGGCATGAATACTTCATAAATTATAGATACGTTGGAGACGTATCAGTATCACACAAATTCCTTCTCCCTATATCTAAGTGTCACTGCCCCCCCCCACACTTCCTGACATCTAAGGAGTAGGGTGACACCTCGATCTTGATACTAATCTATCTACTGGCTTCTCTCTCAAACACACACACACACACACACACACACACACACACACACACATGCGCGCGCGCGCACTTCCCGGCACGGAAGGAGTAGGATGACACCTCGATCTTGATACTGATCTATCTACTGGCTTCTCACACACACACACACTTCCCGACACCAAAGGAGTAGGGTGACACCTCGATCTTGATACCGATCTATCTACTGGCTTCTCTCTCAAACACACACACACACACACACACACACACACACACTCGCTAGTTGTGCATCTATGCCTACCGCGCGCACATTCTCGATACATATTTCTCTCCCTCCACCTCCCACCCCCAACAATGACAGCGGAAGGGTGACACCTCAATCTTGATCTTAATCTATCAACTGGCTTCTCTCTCACACACACATGCACACACACACACACACACACACTCGCTAGTTGTGCCTCTGTGCCTTGCTCACACACACTCGATACATCTTTCTCTCCATCGCCCCCCTTGATATGTAGATTTCTCGCGCGCACACATCTGTAGTGACAATGACGCTGAACCCAGTGTGCCTTGTTTTTATCGGCCTCATGTGATAGTTTTCACCATGTTTTCTGTTAATTAATAAGGCAACCTTTTCTTTGTTACTACTAGTGAATTTGAGATCATTCGGGGCAGACACACAATATATCACTTCAACCCAATTATTGTAGTAACTATTTAAAAAGAAACTAGCAAGATGCCCGTGCGTTGCATGGAAGATATGATGCATTTGTATGAGTAGTTTATCTTGTGGAGAAAAGGATGAATGAGGGAAGGCCTTATTTGCAAATGTGGAGAGGGGTGTGGGTATCTTTTTGCAAATTTGCCAGAGTTTCCTTCCTATTCGTCAGATATAAATCGGACGGCCTATATTGCAGGATGACATGCACACCATCATCACCAACTCTGTTTTTTATAAGAGTAGTAGATATATATCTCTTGCATCATCCAGAATGAACATCTGGTGGACTGATTAGCGCCGGATGCTCACAACACGATGACCTGAGTTCGAACTATGTCACTATTGCAAGATGCTGCTAACGCGACACTACGGTCAGAGACCCTTCGAGAAACTATGTGCGATGCAATAATCGCAAACGGTGGTGTATGAAAATCGTCAAAAATGTATAAATTATTTGCGATGACGGACACATCAAACACGGTTCAGATTTTAGTTGCGTGTGCGATGGAGGGCATATGGTTCAGTTCAATTAACTGTTTGCGATTAGGAGGAACAAAAGAAACGGGCAGCCAGATGAAGGCGTGTGCGATACACATCATATGGTTCACTCGGATGAACTGTTGGTGATTAGGCAACACAAAAGAAACGGGCAGCTAGATGAAGGTGTGTGCGATATACAGCATACGGTTCACTCAGATGAACTATTTGTGATTAGGCAACACAAAAGAAACGGTCAAACAGATCAAGGTGTGTCCGATATACGCATGCGGTTCACTCGGCCCTTGTCGTTAGTGTGTGACCTCTGTGGCAACCGTTCGCTCCCCAGGCGCCTCTTCGTGTACCGTGGCAACCGTCCACCGACTCTTTGCCTTTCCCTCTTGATTTGGAACTGATGTCGCACGCTCTTCCTCCCTCCTCCATTTGCCTTCACCCTTCCTTCTACCATTGTTTGATTGTCTTCTCCATGGAGGGAACAAGCCGGAAATGACCCCGTTATTCTTTCCCCGATCTGAATGATGACGCGGTGGAGGAACTCATTGATCGGTGCGATGTCATCACCTCGCTAGCATGGCAGGTTCGTTCAAGAACATTCTTGACTCAACTAATAACATCATTACAAGGAACCCAAGGGTCCAGGAGCGGTTTGATCTCCCCTATCTTCTTCGCCATGACCCTGCTGACTGGCGCGGGGACAAGGGAAGCCCCGCCTTGTGTAAGTTGATGCCTCTTGATAATGATATGTATGATGTTAAGATGCCATCGCTTGAGGGCAAGGCTTGGGCAGGCGCAAATGGAGATTGGGTTGTTTATATTGGGTACAACTGTGAGTGGGAACTTGTGAATGTGTACACTCGTCACCGGGTTCCACTTCCAAAAATCTCAGACAACTGCCCAGAGGTTGAGTACACCAGTATTCTACATGAGTTCAAATAGGATCATGGTGACTGTCGTCTACGGAATATAGCAATTTATCAAGTTCCCAACTTCTCTTGGGATTACACGAACTATGAAGTTGTTGCTATCTTCGACAAGCTTGTTGCCGTCCTTACTTCCATGCCTTGATGGATATTGCTCAAAAATCAATTTCTGTACACATATGAGTACTGTGATGCAATTCAATACGAGGGTCTTGTGTTTGCTGCCACCACTCGTGGCACTATTTTTGCACGGAATCCTGATGCTTTCGGTACGTTTGTCTTCCACCGTAATTATAATTGTTTCATCCACATGCATGTGGGTTAGCTAGTTTCCCTTTACTAATTAACCTTCTTGTGTTTCCAAGGTCCTATGAACATTCCACCACCTATACTTGAAAATTTTTACGAGCATGAGGACGAGCAGGACCCATATATTCAGTGGCACCTGGCAACTTATTCCGATGGATCACCTCTTCTTGTCTGTATACAAGGCACTGTGATAACCCACAAGTATAGGGGATCACAACAGTTTTCGAGGGTAGAGTATTCAACCCAAATTTATTGATTCGACACAAGGGGAGCCAAAGAATATTCTCAAGTATTAGCAGCTGAGTTGTCAATTCAACCACACCTGGAAACTTAATATCTGCAGCAAGGTATTTAGTAGCAAAGTAATATGATAGTAGTGGTAACAGTGGTAAAAGTAACGGTAGCAGTTTTGGTTTTATAGTGATTGTAACAGTGGCAACGGAAAAGTAAATAAGCGAAGAACAATATATGAAAAGCTCGTAGGCAATGGATCAGTGATGGATAATTATGTCGGATGCGATCAATCATGCAACAGTTATAACATAGGGTGACACAACACTAGCTCCAGTTCATCAGTGTAATGTAGGCATGTATTTGCTTATGGAAAAGAACTTGCATGACATCTTTTGTCCTACCCTCCCATGGCAGCGGGGTCCTATTGGAAACTAAGGGATATTAAGGCCTCCTTTTAATAGAGTACCGGACCAAAGCATTAACACATAGTGAATACATGAACTCCTCAAACTATGGTCATCACCGGTAAGTATCCCGATTATTGTCACTTCGGGGTTAACGGATCATAACACATAATAGGTGACTATAGACTTGCAAGATAGGATCAAGGACTCACATATATTCATGAAAACATAATAGGTTCAAATCTGAAATCATGGCACTCGGGCCCTAGTGACAAGCATTAAGCATAGAAAAGTCATAGCAACATCAATCTCAGAACATAATGGATACAAGGGATCAAACCCTAACAAAACTAACTCGATTACATGATAAATATCATCCAACCCATCACCGTCCAACAAGCCTACGATGGAATTACTCACGCAAAGTGGTGAAGATCATGAAATTGGTGATGGAGGAAGGTTGATGATGACGATGGCGACGGATTCCCCTCTCTGGATCCCCAAACGGACTCCAGATCAGCCCTCCCGAGAGAGTTTAGGGCTTGGCGGCGGCTCCATATCATAAAACGCGATGAATCCTTCTCTCTAATTTTTTCTCCCCGAACACGAATATATGGAGTTGGAGTTGAGGTCGGTGGAGCGTCAGGGGGCCCACGAGGCAGGGGGCGCGCCCAGGGGGTAGGCGCATCCCCACCCTCATGGACAGGGTGTGGCCCCCCCTGACGTTGATTCTTTCGCCAGTATTTTTTATATATTCCAAAAATAATCTCCATTGATTTTCAGGTCATTCCGAGAACTTTTATTTCTGCACAAAAATAACACCACGGCAATTCTGCTGAAAACAATGTCAGTCCGGGTTAGTTCCATTCAAATCATGCAAGTTAGTGTCCAAAACAAGGGCAAAAGTGTTTGGAAAAGTAGATACGATGGAGACGTATCAACTCCCCCAAGCTTAAACCTTTGCTTGTCCTCAAGCAATTCAGTTGACAAACTGAAAGTGATAAAGAAAAAATTTTACAAACTCTGTTTGCTCTTGTTGTTGCAAATTTGTAAAGCCAGCCTTCAAGTTTTCAGCAAATATTATGAACTAACCATATTCACAATAACATTTAGGTCTCATGTTTATTCATATCAATGGCATAATCAACCAGCGAGCAATAATAATAAATCTAGGGTGACAACACTCTCTCAAAACAATCATAATATGATATAACAAGATGGTATCTCGCTAGTCCTTTCTGAGACCACAAAACATAAATGCAGAGCACCTTTAAAGATCAAGGACTGACTAGACATTGTAATTCATGGTAAAAGAGATCCAGTCAAGTCATACTCAATGTAAACTAACAATATTACATGCAAATGATAGCGGTGCTCTCCAACTGGTGCTTTTTAGTAAGAGGATGATGACTCAACATAAAAGTAAATGGATAGGCCCTTCGCAGAGGGAAGTAGGGATTTGTAGAGGTGCCAGAGCTTGATTTGGAAATAGAGATGAATAATATTTTGAGCGGTATACTTTCATTGTCAACATAACAACTGAGAGATCTCGATATCCACCATGCTACACACATTATAGGCGGTTCCCAAGCAGAATGGTAAAGTTTATACTCCCCCTCCACCAACAAGCATCAATACATGCCTTGCCCGAAACAATGAGTGCCTCCAACTAACAACAATCCTGGGGGAGTTTTGTTTGCAACTATTTGATTTGATTTGAGCATGCGACTGGGCATCCCGGTGACTAGCCATTTTCTCGTGAGTGAGGAGCGGAGTCCACTCCTCTTGAGAATAACCCGCCTAGCATGGAAGATACAGATAGCCCTAGTTGATACATGAGCTATTCGAGCATAAAAACAGAATGTTTATTTGAAGGTTTAGAGTTTGGCACATACAAATTTACTTGGAACAGAAGGTAGATACCGTATATAGGAGGGTATGGTGGACTCATATGGAATAACTTTTGGGGTTTATGGAGTTGGATGCACAAGTAGTATTCCCGCTTAGTACAAGTGAAGGCTAGAAAGAGACTGGGAAGCGACCAGCTAGAGAGCAACAACAGTCATGAACATGCATTAAAATTAATCAACACCGAATGCAAGCATGAGTAGGATATAATTCACCATGAACATAAATATCGTAGAGGCTATGTTGATTTTGTTTCAACTACATGCGTGAACATGTACCAAGTCAAGCCACTCGAATCGTTCAAAGGAGGATACCACCCTATCATACCACATCACAACCATTTTAATAGCATGTTGGCACGCAAGGTAAATGATACGTCTCCAACGTATCTATAATTTTTGATTGCTCCATGCTATATTATTTTCTGTTTTGGATGTTTATGGGCTTTATTATACACTTTTATATTATTTTTGGGACTAACCTATTAACCCAGAGCCCAATGCCAGTTTCTGTTTTTTCTTTGTTTTAGAGTATCGCAGAAAAGGAAAATCAAACGGAGTCCAATTGACCTGAAACTTCACGGAACTTATTTTTGGAAGGAAAGCAACCCGGGAGACTTGGAGTCCACGTCAAGGAAGCTTCGAGGAGGCCACGAGGTAGGGGGACGTGCCCACCCCCCTGGGTGCGCCCTCCACCCTCGTGGGCCCCTCATGGCTCCCTGACGTACTTCTTCTGCCTATATATCTCCATATACCCTAAAAAAATCCGGGAGCACAATAGATCGGGAGTTACGCCGCCAGAAGCCTCCGTAGCCACTGAAAGTCAATCTTGTAACATCCCAAATTTTCAATTTGGAATGTTATACACTAGATCATCATCTCATATCATATTTATTTGCATTTTGGTTGATCCTAGAAATTCTACGCAACTCAAGGACCCTCGGAGAGAGTTGGGGATTTCGTTATTTTCATATTTGAGTTTTCTCAAATTTTGAAAATAGGATCATTTGATTTTATTTATTTTATCTTCAATTATTTCTATTATCCAAATATGAGAGAGAGAATAAAATGACTTTCCCAAAATAAATAAATAAATATTGAGGATTTAATAAAAAAATCAAATAAGATTTTATTTTGGTTTTATTTGCTATTTTATTTGAAATAGGAAAAATGCGCGTTTTTCAAAATTGCATTTAGGCCCCAAATAAATGTTTATCCTATGCGGCTTGATTTTAGAAGCCGGGGAAAATTTATTTCGGGATTTGTGGAGTCCGTTTAGTATTCCTTTTGTTTTTTTTCTGAGTGTAATTATTAAAACAAATCCGAACCGACCTTGGGCCGTGTCCGACCAGGACTGTGCCTGGCCGGGGGGCTTTATATAGCGCTGCCCCGGGCCGCCCCAGCCCATAGCGCCCCGCCCCCGCTAACCCTAGCCGCCGCCGCCTGCCGCCGCCGCTGCCTGCTGCCGCCGCCGGAGTTCGCCGCCGACGAGGTCGAGCCGCCCCGTTTTTTTAGAAAACCGTTGGTTTTCACCAGTTTTTTTCAATTTTTTTAGATTCGTTTTTAGATAGATCGGTTTTTTCGGTTTAGTTAATTAGAGAGCGTTCGCTCGTTCGTTCGTTTTAACGAACGCGTTCACCGTTTAGATCCAGATAACGAACGTTCGTTCGTTAATCTTATCGTCATCTTTCTTTTTCTCAGATTAAATCCGCGATTTTTCTAATCGCGATTTCTGATCCGATTTTCGTTTTAGTATAACTTTTCGCATGTTTATCAGAATCAGGCGATTCAAGCGCCTGGAGTTTCGTCTCGAGACTCTCTTTCCGTTTAACCAACTCAAACAAGTTTTTGCTTCTGTAAAATTTGACCTAGATCCAGAATAGTAAACGAAGCTTGTTTCTTTTGCCGTTTGTCTATCGTTGCTTCGTTCGATTTGATTCTTTTTGCCAACCGGCGTTCTTAGGTTAAACTTTCTGGTTAGATCTCTTATTTGAGTTTTACCTATGCATTAGTTGAGTACTTCTTATATGCTTGTTTGTTTGCGATAGAGTACCCGGAGTGCGCCGCTTGCTACTTCGAATCGCTAGGTTTCACGGATCATCATCAAGGCAAGTAACACTTTGATCATACGTCCTACTACCCAGTTTTTATTGCATTAGATCAATCCTCACACATTGCATGATTAGGATCAAATTAAATTGTGGGTTTGGGAAGTAGATGAGGTAGTACCTATCACCTGTTTTGTTATTAAACCTTTGGGAGTTACTTCTATGTTTGCTTATTATGCCATGCTATGCTAGTAGACGTGGATTGGGTGAGTGAAATCCATGAAAGATGTGAGTTTGTTAAATCAATGGATTATCTAAGGTGCCAACTTAAACACACATCTGGGAGGATTGAGGCACCTGGGTATTCTAGCGATTGCCTGTTTTTCTTTTCGACCGCCACCCAGGCTCAAAGGGATCATGAGATTATTCATACTAGAAACTTCCGTGCGCAGCCACAAGCTACTATGGGCTCTAGCATAGTTGACTAAGTTATGCGAACTTTATAGTGGTAGACTAGCAGATGTAGGGGAAAGTAGGTGTAATGGTCTACCCGATCGTAAGGTGCTAGCGCTTCTGAAAGACTATGTCTCGGTCATCCGTTTCTCAAACACCATGTAGTGCGAGAATCCCAACGAAGGAGATCGGGTCTTGTGGGGAAAAGTGCGCAAACCTCTGCAGAGTGTATAAACTAATCATGGTTAGCCGTGTCCCCGGTTATGGACATCTTGAGTATCTAGTACTTGGATTATCATGTGAATCTCATCATGTTACTCTAAATAATTTGTTGGGTTTTTAATGATGTTACTTAATTGGGATTGAGAATGCTGTCAACCATTCTCAATGTTCAACAACCACCTTGATAGATAAATAAAATGTATTCCTTTGCAGTAGGGAAAAATTGGCTTTACGCAAAACTGTAACCATAGAGCTTTCCACCAGCCAAATATGCATCTAGAATAGCTTTATTCTTCTATTATTGCTCTCTATGTGTTACATTGCCAGCATATTCCACGTGCTGACCCGTTTCGGCCTGCAACATTCATGTTGCAGACTTTTCAGATGACGAGTAAGGTGCTTTTAGGTTGTGGTTCTATACTCAGTGATTCCATTGGAGTTGATGGACTCACTTATCTTCCAAGCCTTCCGCTGTTATCGTTATTAGATGGCCTTAAGCCATATTTATTGTAATAAGTTCTCTTTTGAGACACTCGATGTAGTAATTGTGTGATTTCTACTCTGTTATAAATTCTTCAAGTACTGTGTGGTGTCAGCATTACTGATCCAGGGATGACACCGGAGCACAGAGATTGGACTGTCTGAGGTCTGGTCGCTACAAGATGGTATCAGAGCACATGCTGACTGTAGGACACGACCACTGAGCTAAAGCCCTAGATCACTACTCGCTCTTCTCATTCTGACTCCTCATCTTTTCTACTCTTTTAGGATGGCGGATGCAAGGAACAAGTTCACACAACCAGATGAAGATACACCCTTTGGACGTCACTTAAAGGAAGTCACAAGATATCTGAACATAGGAGTACCAAGCTTCACTGGAACCTACAATGCCACTTTACCTGAAGAAGAGCGCTGGATGATTCAAGTTCAAGTTTCAGGAAGGACGTTCATGCCAGTCACTGAGCCCATAGAGTTTTCCTTTGATGCACCAACCTGGAGTCTAGGAAAGAGCATGGCAGCTCACATCGCCATGGGACGCATTGGAGAAGTTTACCGCAATGATCTCAAGGATACTATCTACCAGATTTGTGGGTGCCGAGATGAGCACTGGGAGATGATCAGCACCAGGAAGGATAGATCAATTGCAACTTTTATCCAGGAGTTAAACCAGCACATTCGACGTTAGGAGAATCAGATGTGCGCCGACATGATAGATCTGAAGAAGGCAATGACTAGAATCAAGGAACCAGAGGAAGAACTCAAGGCTACACATGAAGATTTTGAAGAGGAAATTGAAGTATTAGTGGAGAATAATGACGATCTGATCAAGAAGATTGGAATATTTATGGGAGGCCCTACACCAGTAGAAGAAGACGAAGAACCCAAGGAGATTCGCCCGGAAGACTACATCATCATCGACGACACCGACTCGGATCTAGATGATAGCGATGATGACTATGTTGATGAAGCTGGAGCAGATATCATGGAGTCTGCAACCGAAGAATATTTCTAGTAGACCACCCCATCAGTAGTAGTAGTCCACCATGTAAATATAGTAGTCCGAGCACTTTTGCGATAGTTAGATCGATCGTATGCCCTTGTTTGATTGAATGAAGTGAATTGTTTGCTTTTGCCTCATGTGCATATGGGTAGTGTTTTCTCTCTAGACCCCTCTCTATTCTTAATCTCATCTTTTCTAAACCCTCAGATGCCTCCGAGACGTGACCCCGGATTTACCTTCCCACCGGAGCTCACTCAGTTGATCCAGAAGCAGAACACATTGATGCAGTTGCTAGTCCAGAATCAGAATCAGGGGAACAACAACAACAACCCACCACCACCACCACCTGTTGATCACTTAGCCCGTTTTCTTAGGCTGAATCAGCCGGTGTTTTCCAGTAGCACCGAGTCGATAGTAGCAGATGATTGGCTCCACAAGATAGCAAGGGAGTTGGCCACAACAGGATGCACAAATGCGGAAAAGGTGAAGTTTGCCGCACATCAGCTTGAAGGACCCGCAACATCATGGTGGGAGAATTTCACCGCCACTTTCCCTATCGACACTGTCACATGGGACCTATTCTAGCAGGTTTTCCGTACTGCCCATGTTTTAGTAGGAGCTATGGCCATGAAGAAGCGAGAGTTTTGCAACTTGCGCCAAGGAGGACGGACAGTTGGCCAATATGTGGAGGACTTCAGTAAGCTAGCACGTTATGCTCCAGATGACGTTGCTACGGATGCAGCTAAGCAGGAGAAGTTTCTGGAAGGACTGAATGATGAGTTGAGCATGCAGTTGATGGTAGCAACCTTCAACAGCTACCAAGAGTTGGTAGATCGTGCTCTTATGATTGAAGGGAAGCAGCAGTAGATTGAAAACTGCAAGAGGAAGTATGGACAAGGGAAGTATAATTCTGGAGCTCAGCAGAAGCCACGTTTTACCCCTAGACCGGGAGGACATTTTCAGCATACCCATGGAGGAGGTAGCTCGCACAATCATAATGGCCCCAAGAATGATAATGGGAATGGAGGAAGCAACGGCCAGAACCGTACCAACCCATCAACCCCAGCCGAGAGAGACCTAAGCCAAGTCACTTGCTTTAAGTGCCAGAAGACCGGACATTATGCCAATGAATATCCTGAATCCAAGAATGGAAATGGAAATGTAAGCTCTGGGAAGAAGCCGAACACTTTCAACATGGGACAGGTGAACCACGTTAACGTGGAGGAGGTTGAAGAGCAGCAGGATGCAGTAATCGGTAAGTTTTTGGTTAAGTCATTTACTGCACTCGTTCTTTTCGATACTGGTGCATCGCATTCATACATATCAAGGGGATTCGTGGATAAGTATAACCTGCCCACCAAAATTCTTAGAACATCTATGTTAGTAAGCTCACCAGGAGCGGAGTATATGGCTAGTAAGGGATGTTTTCAAGTGCCATTGAGTATAGGTAGGCATGTGTTTCCCTCGGATTTAATCATTTTGGAATCACAAGGTTTGGATGTAATTTTGGGTATGGATTGGCTGTCGATGTATGGAGGAAACATCGATTGCGCCAGTAAGTCAATTTTACTTATCACCCCAGAAGGAAGAAGGATCAAGTATGTATCTAAAAGGACTCAAGTAAATTCGTTAACAGGAGTTGTGCAGGAGGAAGTACCAGTAGTGAAGGATTTCCCTGATGTATTTCCAGAAGAGTTGCCAGGCATGCCACCGGATAGAGATATTGAGTTTTTAATTAAGCTTTTTCCAGGTACAGGGCCAATTCTAAGATACCATATAGGATGCCCGCAAAGGATTTGGAAGAGATTAAGAAGCAGATTAAGGAGTTACTGGATAAAGGATATATTCGCCCAAGTTCTTCGCCTTGGGGATCACCAGTACTTCTAGTGGAGAAGAAGGATGGATCGTTAAGGATGGTTGTTGATTATCGAGGATTGAATGAAGTAACCATCAAGAACAAGTACCCCCTACCGATGATCAATGATCTGTTTGATCGATTGCAAGGAGCTAAGGTATTTTCCAAGATTGATTTGCGATCAGGATACCATCAGTTGAAGATTCGAGAACAAGATATACCTAAGACGGCTTTTACCACCAGGTATGGGCTGTACGAGTATACGGTTATGTCATTTGGTCTGACTAACGCACCTGCATATTTTATGAACATGATGAACAAAGTATTTATGGAGTTTTTGGATAAGTTCGTCGTAGTGTTCATTGATGATATCCTGGTTTACTCGAAGAATGAAGAGGAGCATAAGGAGCATTTGCGTTTGGTACTTGGTAAGCTCAGAGAACATCAGTTATATGCCAAGTTTAGCAAATGTGAGTTTTGGTTGAAGGAAGTTGGATTTCTCAGACACTTTATATCCGGAGAGGGTATAGCAGTAGATCCCACTAAGGTTGACACAGTGACAAATTGGGAAGCACCAACAAAAGTTGGAGAGATCCGGATTTTTCTTGGACTCGCAGGATATACCGGAGATTCATTGAAAATTTCTCGAAGATTGCAAAGCCTATGACGGAGTTGTTGAAGAAGGATACCAAGTTCATATGGACCGAGGAATGCGAGGCCAGTTTCCAGGAGTTGAAGAAATGTTTGGTTACAACACCAGTGTTGATTTTGCCAGATCAGACCAAGGATTATGAGGTGTATTGCGACGCTTCACGTCGAGGACTTGGAGCAGTGCTTATGCAGGAAGGAAGAGTTGTTTCCTATGCCTCACGACAGCTTAAGCCTCATGAGTTAAATTATGCCACGCATGATTTGGAGTTAGCAGCCGTAGTGCATGCATTGAAGACCTGGAGACATTTTCTCATTGGAAACCATTGTGAGGTGTACACGGATCACAAGAGTTTGAAGTATATTTTCATGCTGAAGGAGTTGAATCTCTGGCAAAGGAGATGGTTGGAGCTCATAAATGATTATGATATGAGATTGCATTATCACCCTGGAAAGGCTAACGTAGTAGCTCACGTGTTGAGCTGTAAAAGCCATGTCAACACCTTAATGACGGGAGATTTACCAAGGGAGTTAGCCGAGAATCTTCGTGAGCTACGTTTGGAGATAGTCCCGAGAGGCTATGTAGCAGCATTGGAGATTCAGTCTACTTTGATGGATAAGATCAGAGAAGCTCAAAGGACTGACAAGGAGATTGCTTCTATTAAGGAGAAAATGAGCAAAGGAAAAGCCAAAGGATTTCGTGAGGATGAGCGCGATACCTTATGGTTTGAAGACCGTGTATATGTACCTAATGATTCGGAGATCAGGAAGTTGATTCTGCAAGAGGCCCATGATTCACCATATTCGATTCACCCAGGAAATACCAAGATGTATTTGGATTTGAAGGATACTTTCTGGTGGACCGGAATGAAGAAGGATATTGTGGAGTATGTAGCAGTTTGTGATGTATGTCAGAGACTAAAGGCAGAGCATTAGAAGCCAGCGGGATTGCTACAGCCATTGACGATACCCGAATGGAAGTAGGATAAGCTAGACATGGATTTTATTACAGGATTTCCCAGAACTCGTTCAGGCTATGACTCGATTTGGGTTGTAGTCGATCGGTTGACAAAGGTAGCTCATTTCATTCCAGTGAAGACTACCTACACTAGTGCCAAGTTGGCAAAGATATACATGACCAGGATCGTATGTCTGCATGGAGTTCCAAGGAGTATTGTATCAGATAGAGGAACCCAGTTTACCTCAAAGTTCTGGAATCAGTTGCATGAAACCTTGGGTACCAGGCTAGAGTTCAGTACAACTTTCCATCCGCAGACAGATGGACAGACCGAGAGAGTCAATCAGATTTTGGAGGATATGCTGAGAGCTTGTGCGCTATATTACGGATCTAGTTGGGACGAGAATTTGCCATACGCAGAGTTCTCTTATAACAATAGTTATTAATCCAGTTTGAAGATGGCCCCTTTCGAAGCCTTGTATGGAAGGAGGTGCAGGACCCCATTGTCATGGGATGAAGTTGGAGACCGCCAGCTGTTTGGACCGGATCTGATTAAGGAGTCTGAACAGAAAGTAAAATTGATTCGCAATAGGCTCAAGGTAGCCCAATCCAGGCAGAAGAGCTACGCAGATTCTAAACACAAGGAGACAGTTTACGAAGTCGGAGACCGAGTTTATCTTCGAGTGTCTCCACTTCGAGGAGTTAAGCATTTTGGAGTTAAGGGAAAGTTAGGACCACGTTTTGTAGGACCATACAAGGTTTTGGAGCGTATGGGAGAAGTAGCCTACAAGACGGAATTGCCCGAAGGATTGTCAGGAGTTCACGACGTGTTCCATGTTTCCCAGTTGAAGAAGTGCCACACAGAGATGGCTGATATACCGCTGAGAGACACAGTGCCGCTGGAAGCGATTCAATTGGACAGTGATTTGACATATGAGGAGAAACCAGTCAAGATCCTTGAGTATGCCAGTCGAGTCACCCGCGGCAAGGTTATCATGTTTTGCAAAGTTCAGTGGAGCCACCACACGGAGGATGAAGCCACCTGGGAACGGGAGGAAGATCTGTTGAAGGACCACCCTCACCTATTTTCTAGCCAACCCGAATCTCGAGGGCGAGATTCATCTTAAGGGGGGTAGGTTTGTAACATCCCAAATTTTCAATTTGGAATGTTATACACTAGATCATCATCGCATATCATATTTATTTGCATTTTGGTTGATCCTCGAAATTCTACGCAACTCAAGGACCCTCGAAGAGAGTTGGGGATTTCGTAATTTTCATATTTGAGTTTTCTCAAATTTTGAAAATAGGATCATTTGATTTTATTTATTTTATCTTCAATTATTTCTATTATCCAAATATGAGAGAGGGAATAAAATGACTTTCCCAAAATAAAGAAATATTGAGGATTTAATAAAAAAATCAAATAAGATTTTATTTTGGTTTTATTTTCTATTTTATTTGAATTAGGAAAAATGCGCATTTTTCAAAATTGCATTTAGGCCCCAAATAAATGTTCATCTTGTGCGGCTTGATTTTAGAAGCCGGAGAAAATTTATTTCGGGATTTTTGGAGTCCGTTTAGTATTCCTTTTGTTTTTTTCTAAGCATTATTATTAAAAAAAAATCCGAACGACCTTGGGCCGTGTCCGGCCAGGACTCCGCCTGGCCGGGGGGCTTTATATAGCGCCACCCCGGGCCGCCCCAGCCCATAGCGCCCCACCCCCGCAAACCCTAGCCGCCGCCGCCAGCCACCGCCGCCTGCTGCCGCCGCCGGAGTTCGTCGCCAATGAGGTCGTGCCGCCCCGGTTTTTTTAGAAAACCGTTGGTTTTCACCAGTTTTTTTCCGGTTTTTAGATACTTTTTTAGATAGATTTTTTTTTTCGATTTTGTTAATTATCGAGCGTTCGCTTGTTCGTTCGTTTTAACGAACGCGTTCATTATTTAGATCCAGATAACGAACGTTCGTTCGTTAATCTGTTCGTCGTCTTTCTTTTTCTCGGATTAAATCCGCGATTTTTCTGATCACGATTTCTGATCTGTTTTTCGTTTTAGTACAACTTTTTGCTCGTTTATCGGAATCACGCGATTCAAGTGCCTGGAGTTTCGTCTCAAGACCCTCTTACTGTTTAACCAACTCAAACAAGTTTTTGCTTAAGTAAATTTGACCTAGATCCAGAATAGTAAACGAAGCTTGTTTCTTTTGCCGTTTTTCTTTTGTTGCTTCGTTCGATTTGATTCTTTTTGCCAACCGGAATTCTTAAGTTGAACTTTCTGGTTAGATCTCTTATTCGAGTTTTACCTATGCAATAATTGAGTACTTATTGTATGCTTGTTTGTTTGCGATAGAGTACCCGGAGTGCGCCACTTGATACTTCGAATCGCTAGGTTTCACAGGTCATCAGCAAGGCAAGTAACACTTTGCTCATACCTCCTACTACCCAACTGTTATTGCATTAGATCAATCCTCACACATTGCATGATTAGGATCAAATTAAATTGTGGGTTTGGGAAGTAGATGAGGTAGTACCTATCACCTGTTTTATTATCAAACCTTTGGGAGTTACTTCTACGTTTGCTTATTATGCCATGCTATGCTAGTAGACGTGGATTGGGTGAGTGAAATCCATGATAGATGTGAGTTTGTTAAATCAATGGTTTATCTAAGGTGGCAACTTAAACACACATCTGGGTGGATTGAGGCACCTGGGAATTCCAGCAATTGCCTGTTTTTCTTTTGGACCGCCACCCAGGCTCAAAGGGATCTTGAGATTATTCATACTAGAAACTTCCGTGTGCAGCCACAAGCTACTGTGGGCTCTAGCATAGTTGACTAAGTTGTGTGAACTCTTACAGTGGTAGACTAGCAGATGTAGGGGAAAGTAGGTGTAACGGTCTACCCAATCGTAAGGTGCTAGCGCTTCTGAAAGACTATGTCTCGGTCATCCGTTTCTCAAACACCATGTAGTGCGAGAATCCCAACGGAGGAGATCGGGTCTTGTGGGAAAAAGTGCGCAAACCTCTGCAGAGTGTATAAACTAATCATGGTTAGCCGTGTCCCCGATTATGGACATCTTGAGTATCTAGTACTTGGATTATCATGTGAATCTCATCATGTTACTCTAAATAATTTGTTGGGTTTTTAATGATGTTACTTAATTGGGATTGAGAATGCTGTCAACCATTCTCGATGTTCAACAACCACCTCGATAGTTACATAAAATTTATTCCTTTGCAGTAGGGGAAAATTGGCTTTACACAAAACTGTAACCATAGAGCTTTCCACCAGCCAAATATGCATGTAGAATAGCTTTATTCTTCCATTATTGCTCTCTATGTGTTACATTGGCAGCATATTCCATGTGCTGGCCCGTTTCGGGCTGCAACGTTCATGTTGCAGACTTTTCAGACGACGAGTAAGGTGCTTTCAGGTCATGGTTCTATACTCAGTGATGCCGTTGGAGTTGATGGACTCACTTATCTTCCGAGCCTTCCGCTGTTATCGTTATTAGATGGCCTTAAGCCATATTTATTGTAATAAGTTCTCTTTTGAGACACTCGATGTAATAAGTGTGTGATTTCTACTCTGTTATAAATCCTTCAAGTACTGTGTGGTGTCAGCATTACTGATCCAGGGATGACACCAGAGCACAGAGATTGGACCGTTTGAGGTCTGGTCGCTACAAATCTAGACCCGTTTCGGCACCCTGGCGGAGGGGGGATCCCTCTCCGGTGGCTATCTTCATCATCCCGGTGCTCTCCATGACGAGGAGGGAGTAGTTCTCCCTCGGGGCTGAGGGTATGTACCAGTAGCTATGTGTTTGATCTCTCTCTCTCTCTCTCTCTCTCTCGTGTTCTTGATTTGGCACGATCTTGATGTATCGCGAGCTTTGCTATTATAGTTGGATCTTATGATGTTTCTCCCCCTCTACTCTCTTCTAATGGATTGAGTTTCCCGTTTGAAGTTATCTTATCGGATTGAGTCTTTAAAGATTTGAGAACACTTGATGTATGTCTTGCCGTGCATATCTGTGGTGACAATGGGATACCACGTGATTCACTTGATGTATGTTTTGGTGATCAACTTGCGGGTTCCGCCCATGAACCTATGCATAGGGGTTGGCACACGTTTTTGTCGTGATTCTTCGGTAGAAACTTTGGGGCACTCTTTGAGGTTCTATGTGTTGGTTGAATAGATGAATTTGAGATTGTGTGATACATATCGTATAATCATACCCACAGATACTTGAGGTGACATTGGAGTATCTAGGTGACATTAGGGTTTTGGTTGATTTGTGTCTTAAGGTGTTATTCTAGTACGAACTCTAGGGCTGTTTGTGACACTTATAGGAATAGCCCAACGGATTGATTGGAAAGAATAACTTTGAGGTGGTTTCGTACCCTACCATAATCTCTTCGTTTGTTCTCCGCTATTAGTTACATTGGAGTGATTCTTTATTGCATGTTGAGGGATAGTTATGTGATCCAATTATGTTATTATTGTTGAGGGAACTTGCACTAGCGAATGTATGAACCCTAGGCCTTGTTTCAACGCATTGCAATACCGTTTACACTCACTTTTACCATTAGTTACCTTGCTGTTTTTATAATTTCAGATTACAAATACCTTTATCTACCATCCATATACCACTTGTATCACCATCTCTTCGCCGAAGGATACCCCTTATAAAGCAACAAAAATTCTACAATAGTTTGGCTATATGTTGAAAATTCCTAGTAGATACGTATATAAGGGTTGCATGATATGCGTTGTACAGTTGGAGTTCATGACCCTTTCATGGTACATATATGAAAAAAATACAGAGAAAAGAAGAGAGAGACGCACGAGAAACAGTGTCCCGGATTCCCCTCATCTGTCCCAAATCGCCGCCATCCATCGCCTCGTCTCCCTCCTCTGAGTCTCCGACCCACCTCGCAGCTCTGGTGGCTGCCGGATCCGCCCAATCCCCACCCACTCGTCCCTCTCACGTCCCATCTCCCTCCCTTCACGCGGCTCCTTGCTACGCCAACTGCGGCGGCTGATTCAGGCGACTTCCGGCGAACCCCGCCACCATGAAGCATAGCCAGAGGTCCCCTCGCACGCGGCGCCCTCCGATCCGGTACTCGTGGTCACCATAGCCCACCCGCAACCATCCCCGCATGGCTACTAGGGTTTCAGGCGTCGGCTCTGGTGGCCGTCGTCTTCCTCTTGTCCGGTCAGTGCATCCCCTCCCCTGGCTTCATCCTCTCTCTCTCCCCTTTCTCTAACCTGCTCTTCTCTTCTTCTATACATGTGCAGGGAGGAACCGCCAGTGGACATCCTTGCAGCTGCGCGGGACGAAGCAGCCATGGAGCTTCCTCCTCCTCCTCTAGCTTCAGGTGAGTTGGTCCACTCCTCCCCTCTGCTCTGGTTCGTGGCACATCAGGGGCAGTAGTGGCTTCAAATTAACCCCGAGTTGCATATTCTTTCTAGGGAAACAACATTGTAGGGAACGATTCTCTTTCTAGTAAGCTATTCTGAAGCCCATCTATGTCTTGGAGCAGCAACCAGTGTGTTTGAGGTAATTTTCACAGAAAACACCAGGTATATGGTTAGGAATCAGGTCGGAGTCTAATTAATACAGTAATTCCCTGAGGCCCCAATCCTTTTCTTTTCCAATCTTTAATATTCTACTGTTCAGGCTTTTACAATGCAAAAATCCAACATATATTGTTTTAGGCTAATTACTAAATCAATCTAACGATAGTCCATGTGGCGGCAGAGGTGTACTGTTGGTAGTTTGAAGCAGATTAGGCGGCCGCAAGTGTCTTTGGCGGCAAGGCTGTTGAGTGAAGGAACTGGTCGTGTGGTGATTCGTTTTCTTTTAACCATCCTTTAAGGTCATAGCGGAAGAAAGAACTATACAATCGATTTGATCACTGTTCTTTTATATAGAAAAAATATGTTTTGTATGTGTGTATTGATGAGTACTACTCCTCTTTAATCGATTGTGTTGCAAGGAGTGAAAGCATCCAGTTGGGGTGGTCTGCAGCTCTGATCACCTCCAACAGCACCACATAATCAAAGTTCCAAACAGTAGTGCTGCGCTGCTGCCTCCAGCTAGCATTTCACTTTGATGTTTATAGGTGGCTTAACATAATCATTTGATGTGTTTCTTATGTAGAAGATTTGAGTGATGTACGTGTTTATTTCAGAAAACATTTCTTAATGAAGCCTTGCATATATATAAGACATATATTCACGTACATTAGCTTTAGTTGTGTTTGTTAACTAGAAACTCCGGTTTCCTGTTTTTAACCGAAATCACTAAAGCATGGGATGCATTTGGGGTTTCCAGATAACTAATTTTATGTAACACCCCGGATGTAATTTACCTTATATGTATCCCAACTCTTGCCGTTTTCGGCACTAAGTTATGTCATTTCCTCGTTGTCGGGTTTTGTCTCCGTGTGTGTTTGTCTTTGTCATGCATCTCATATCATGTCATCATGTGCATTGCATTTGCATACGTGTTCGTCTCATGCATCCGAGCATTTTGCCCGTTGTCCGTTTTGCTTTTCGGTGCTCCTATGTCACCCGGTGTCCCTTTCTACCTCTTTTCGTGTGTGGGGGTTAAACGTTTTCGGATTGGACAGAGACTTGTCATGCGGCCTTGGTTTACTACCGGTAGACCGCCTGTCAAGTTTCGTACCATTTGGACTTCGTTTGATACTCCAACGGTTAACCGAGGGACCGAAAATGCCTCGTGTGTGTTGCAGCCCAACACCTTTCCAAACTGGCCCAAAACCCACCTAAACTTGTTCCATCATCTAGAGCGTTCGATCACGATCGCGTGGCCGCAAACCACACCTCATTTGGAGCTTCCTAGCTCCCTCTACCTCTATATAAAGGGCACCCCCTAAAATTTCGCGGATCATTTCGCACCCTAACCCTAAAAATCTGCTCCTCTCGCCGCCGGATGTGTCCGAATTGGGCCGGACACGTCCGCCCGCCGCCGCCGACCAACGGGACGCCGCCACGTCAGCCCGCGGCACCCCACATCGCCGCCGCCGCCCGAGGCCGCCAGGCCCGCGGGAAGCCCCCGCGGCCCATCCGCCTCCCCGCCGCCTGGGTCTTACTGCACAGCCTCCCTGACTCCCGCACCGCCGCCCAGAGTTCCGCGCCGGCCACCGCGCGCCATTGCCGCCGTCTTCTTCGGCGGACGTCGCCAACAGCCACCGCACGCCGCCTCCAGCCACCGCGCGCCGCCTCCAGTGCCCCGCGCCGCCGCCTCCTCGATCTGCCCAAGTCCGGCGACGCTCCTCGGCGACCGAGCCCCTCCGGCGAGGTCCCTCCATATCCGGCCACCTCCGGCAGCTCCGGCGTCAACCCTGTCCCCGGTGAACCTTAGTTCGCGCACCACTGCTACAGTATTTTTAGCAATTTTTCATCCCGTAACCCTAATTTTTAGCATTTTTCCGCATGCCATAACTCTGCATCCGTAGCTCCGATTCGTGCATGTAGCATATCAAAATGTTCTCCTCGACGAGTACATCATTTCGTTTCATTGCATCATTTTCATTTGAGCTCATCTTGATGCCCGAAATGCTTTTGGAAGAGGGCTATGTGATGAATTTGTCAGATCTGTTTCAGCAAATGGCCTTTTGTCATTTTTGCCATGATTAATGTGTGCATGCTATGATCCTGAGCCCTACATGTGTTTTGTAGAATGTCATGCAATCTTTACAGGGGTGTATGCCATGTATTTTTGCGATATTTTGGTGACTAGCACAAGCATGCAAAGTAGCGTAATCGTTGATGCTGATTTCAGGGATTAGAATTTCACCAAGTCCTTGTCCTGATTTTGTTATTATGCCATATGTTCATGTTGTTTTCTAGTGATCCGTGCCTCTTTTGAGGATGATCAATGAGGATGTTTTGTTAATATTGTGGTGCTCTATCCATCCATGTCTTTGTTTTCATTTATGGAGCACCCTAGCTTGAGTCAATCGAGCTCTACTTTTGCTATAAAATGATCCTGGCAGATTGTTGACATGTTTAGCGATTTTGCCGAGGACGTTGCTATCGATCCGTGCATGCTATATTGTTGTTCTTGCCATGTGCAGCTTCTATGCCATGTATTCTTGATGGGTGTATGCATAGTTTGTCATTCCATGCTCTGTAGTGAGTGCATCGAGCTCGTAAACATGCCTACTTGTTAACTGTTTTGCATGCTCCAGTTTTTCACTAAGTCTGTTTTTGCTATGTTCACATGCTTACAATTGTATTTTCTGATCCCTTTTGGCTCAAGGTCACTAAGGGACTTTGGTTATGTGCTTTGAGTATATTCATGCCATGCCTTGCTTTGCCATGTTAAGTTCCTGTAAATTGTAGTTTTCATGCTCTAAAGATTGCTTCCTGACGATAAATTCCAGACTTATGTTAATTTCACTAAGTCTAAAACCTACTAAAATTTGCACTTTTGCCATGCTTGTTCGAACGTGCTAATGGATGAATTAGCCGTAGCTCAGTGTTCATATTTGGTCAAGCTTCATGAGTGAATACCTGCCATGTATTTTGTGGTCATGTTTGAGTGCTATAGCATATCTATCTTGATACATTCAGTTGGTCACTTGCTGATTATCGCAGACCGGTGCCATATTTGTTTTGCTTGCCATTTCCAAACCGTGCATCCGATTCTGGTGATCCTTATATCGATTTCAACCGAAATCAACTCACCTTTCTAGTGGCACTCTTGGATTTCCAACTTGAGGCCAGGTTCAATCATTCCTTTGCAAATCATGCATATGCATCACATACCGCATCCCGCATATCATACCATGTTTGCATCATGTTTCTTGAGCATTGCACGTGGTTGATTGTGTTCCATTTTCTTGTTGTTTTTGTTTGGGTAGAGCCGGGAGACGAGTTCGTGAACGAGGATCCCATTGAGTTCGCTTGCGAGGATCAAGGCAACTCTGAAAACTTTGCAGGCAAGATGACCATACCCTCGAAATCACTTCTATCTTTGCTTGCTAGATGCTCGCTCTTTTGCTATTCCTATGCTATGATACCTACCACTTGCTTATCATGCCTCCCAAATTGCCATGTCAAACCTCTAACCCACCATGTCCAAGCAAACCGTTGTTTGGCTATGTTACCGCTTTGCTCAGCCGCTCTTATAGCGTTGCTAGTTGCAGGTGAAGATTGGAGATCTTTCCTTGTTGGAACATTGTTTAATGTTGGGATATAACCATATTATCTTGTTTATCTTAATGCACCTATATACTTGGTAAAGGGTGGAATGCTCGGCCTTATGCCTAGTGTTTTGTTCCACTCTTGCCGCCCTAGTTTCCGTCATATCGGTGTTATGTTCCCAGATTTTACGTTCCTTACACGGTTGGGTTATAATGGGAACCCCTTGACAGCTCACCTTGAATAAAACTCCTCCAGCAATGCCCAACCTTGGTTTTACCATTTGCCACCTAGGCTCTTTTTCCCTTGGGTTTCTGGAGCCCAAGGGTCATCTTTATTTAAACCTCTCTGGGCCAGTGCTCCTCTGAGTGTTGGTCCGACCGAGTAGACTGCGGGGCCACCTCGGGGCAACTTGAGGGTCCGTTTTACTCGTAGGATGTCTCATCTGAGTGTGCCCTGAGAACGAGATATGTGCAGCTCCTATCGGGATTTGTCGGCACATTCGGGTGGTGTTGCTGGACTTGTTTTACCATTGTCGAGGATGTCTTGTAACCGGGATGCCGAGTCTGATCGGATTCTCTTGGGAGAAGGAATATCCTTCGTTGACCGTAAGAGCTTGTGATGGGCTAAGTTGCGACTCCCCTGCAGGGATTTGAACTTTCGAAAGCCGTGCCCGCGGTTATGGGCAGATGGGAATTTGTTAATATACGGTTGTAGATAACATGAAACTTAACTTAATTAAAATACATCAACCGTGTGTGTAACCATGGTGGTCTCTTCTTGGCAGAGTCCGGGAAGTGAACAGGGTGTTGGAGTAATGCTTGACGTAGTTTGTTCTAGGATCACTTCTTGATCATAGTTGTTCGACCGTGCTTTTGACTTCTCTTCTCGCTCTCTTTTGCGAATATGTTAGCCACCATATATGCTAGTCGCTTGCTGCATCTCCACATCATACCTTACCTTACCTATAAGCTTAAATAGTCTTGATCGCGAGGGTGTGAGATTCTTGAGTCCCCGTGGCTCACAGATTCCTTCCAAAACCAGATGCAGGGACCGATGATACCGCTCCAGACGATGCGCTTGAGCTCAAGTGGGAGTTCGATGAAGACTCTCGCCGTTACTATGTGTCTTTCCCTGATGATCAGTAGTGGTGCCCAGTTGGGACGATCGGGGACTTTGTCGCATTTGAGGGTTGATCCTTATTTCTGTACCGTAGTCGGACCATGAGTGTATTGGATGAATGTAATGCTATTTATGTATTTGTGTGACGTGGCGAGTGTAAGCCAACTATGTATCTTTCCCCTTTATTTATTTACATGGGTTGTTGTGAAGATTACCTCACTTGCGACATAGCTTTCAATGCGGTTATGCCTCTAAGTCGTTCTTCGACACGTAGGAGATATAGCCGCATCGAGGGCGTTACAAGTTGGTAATGAGAGCCTTCCCCGACTTTAGGAGCCCCCTGCTTGATCGAATCGTTGGCGTTGTTGAGTCTAGAAAAATGTTTTGAGTCATTTAGGATTATATATATCGGAGAGTTAGGAATTCTTTCTACTCCTCAGTCCCTTCGTCGCTCTGGTGATGCATCCTGACGTAGAGTTTTGACTCTTCTCTTCTAAAATTTCACTAATTTTTTTAGGATCACGCAGGTATCTTGGAATCGTTTCGATGGTTTTGTGACGAGAACATTGTTCTTGGTGCCTCCTATCATTTAGGGGTTGTGGCAATTTCCCGGGGAGTTGAGATCCGAGGTGTTGTCGTCACAATTTTATCGTTGAGATTCTGGAATACCTGAGTTTCGCCGACATCGAAAATCTCTTTTATGTAGTTGTCGGTGAGATAACCTCGACGCCACCCAGTACTAGGGCGGGGGTTCAAGAGTATTGCCATAACTTGTATAACGGATGCTTTTCAAAGGTTGAGGTAAATGATTTCTGAAGGTTTCTCGGTTATGTGTTGAAGGATGGATACAGTTGGATGTAGGATTTGCTAGATTTGGGTGAGATATTATGCTTCTCCTGTATCCCCAACACCCGATTGCATAACCGGAAAGGTTCGGGAGTTTCATAGGTGGGAATTCTTGTAGCTCTAGTTCTTCTTCCGCGGATATTTGGTTTGGGATTGGGTATTCGTCACCAAGTATTTGTTCTTGTCCGTACCTTGTTTTTATTCTTCTACCTCAATTCTAAGTGGCTTCTCAATTTATGGAAATGTGACCATTTCTATTGGAATGCATTCATTCATTTGGTTCAGATGTGAAGACTTTATGTTGCAATTTCAATCCGTTTGATTCAGCTTGAATATTTGTCTGTCAATATGCTAATGGATGTCACCCTCTTCAGGATGGCTCCTCCACGCGCACGACTCTGAATCCTGATCCGCCACCACCACCTCCACCTCCGGAGGCATGGCAAGCTGTGATGGCCGCTACCAATGCAAACACGCAGCTGATCATGCAACTTCTTCAAGAGCGCAACCATGCGAACCAGGGCCATGGAAGCAATCAGAATCAGTTTGCTACACTCAACCAGTTCCTTGATAACCAGCCAAAGACCTTCAGCAATTGTGTTGAGGCAACAGACGTTGATGATTGGCTCGTGGACATATGCAAGCATTTCGAGTGCAGTAACGTCAGGCCTGAGGACTTTGTCAAGTTTGCCTCATTCCAACTCAAAGACCAAGCTGCAGAATGGTTTCAGCAGTACAAAGATTCTAGAGAAGGCCGTGTGATTACCTGGGATGAATTCTGGTGAGAGCAAGCGTGAGGAATTCCACAACCTGAAGCAAGGCACTATGTCTGTTTACCAGTACAACATCATGCTTTAGAAGCTCGCCCGTTTTTCTAAGCAAGACGTCCCTGACGAGAAGAGCATGATATACCAGTTCAGGGGTGGTCTCAAAGAAGAACTCCAGCTAGCTCTCGTCCTCTTTGAGCCCAAGAAGTACGATGAGTTCTACAACATGGAATGAAGTAAGAGACTGCTCAACTGAAGTGCGATGCTTCCAAGAAGCGAGTCAGAGATGCAACTCCTTCTTCTTCAACTCAAGTGGCTAAGCAGCAAAAGTATTGGCTTCCTCCTCCTCTGTTCCATCAGCCTTATCAACAGAAGAGCAAAGGTGGCAATGGATCTTCCCACCAACCCAACCCTGGCTTTCAGAACAAGACTTCGTCTCAAGCTCCAAGATCAAGTGCTCCGTATCACCGTCCGCTTTCAGAGGTCATGTGCAACAAGTGCCAATAGAAGGGTCACTATGCCAACAAATGCTTCAATCAGAGGCGTCTCCCTCCTCCTCCTCCTGTGAGATCGGCAAGTACAGCTGTGGTTAAGCATAACCCCAAGCACGCCAAGGTCAACTTGATGAATGCAGCTCAGGCAGAGGACTTGTCAGATGTCATCATGGGTAACCTTCCTGTTAACGATGTTCCTGCAAAAGTTCTTTTTGACACTGGTGCATCGCATTCTTTCTTGTCATTCCCATTTGCATCGAAGCACAATGTTGATACTGAGGTCATGCCCAAAGTCATGCAAGTTGTTTCTCCCGGCAAGCTTTTGACTTCTAGTTTGGTTGCTCCCGATGTCTCTATCACGTTGGGCGACTACAAGTTTCTGTCCTCTCCAGTGGTCCTTGGTAACTCATATATTGATCTTATTCTCGGAATGGATTGGCTTTCTAAACATAAGGCTCATCTTGATTGTGCTGCCAGGCAGATTCAATTGACTCATTCGTCTGAGGATGTAATTGTCTTTGCCGCTCGTGATGATACCATCCGTCTATTTTATCTCAATGAGAAGGGTGAACTGAATGCCATCTCTCAAATTCCAGTCGTTTGCGAATATCAAGACGCCTTTCCAGAAGAGCTTCCACGAATGCCTCCGCACCGGCTAGTTGAATTCGTCATCGATCTTGAGCCTGGCACGGAACCTGTTTACAAACGTCCTTACAAGCTTGGACGTGAAGAGTTGAAGGAGCTGAAGAAGCAACTCGATATTCAAGAGCGAATGGGTCTCATCCGACCTAGTTCTTCTCTGTGGGGTTGTGGTGTTCTTTTTGTGAAGAAGAAGGATGGAACGGACCGACTTTGTGTCGACTACCGTCCATTGAACAAGAAGACCATAAAGAACAAGTACCCACTTCCCAACATCAACGAGCTGTTTGAACAACTCAAAGGTGCTCAAGTATTCTCCAAGCTTGATCTCCGTATGGGCTATCACCAGATTCGAATTCGTGAGCAAGATATCCCCAAGAAAGCTTTCAGAACAAGCTATGGTTCATATGAATACACTGTCATGTCTTTTGGCCTCGTCAACGCTCCGCCAACTTTCTCTCGCATGATGAACTTCATCTTCAACCCCTACACAAATGACTTCGTCTTGGTCTACCTCGATGACATTTTGGTCTTTTCCAAGAACAAAGAAGATCATGCCAAACACTTGCGTTTGGTGCTGGATAAGCTCAGAGAACATCAGTTCTATGCCAAGTTTTCAAAGTGTGAGTTTTGGCTCGATGAGGTTCTCTACCTTGGGCATATCATTTCTGCCAAGGGCATTGCTGTGAATCCTGAGAAGGTGTCTGCAATTGTGAATTGGGAACCACCTCAGAACGTGAAGCAACTCCGCAACTTCCTTGGTCTCGCAAGCTATTGTCAAAGGTTCATTGACAACTTCTCAAAGATCGCGAAGCCTCTTCCCAACCTTCTCCAGAAGCACGTCAAGTACGTTTGGTCTCCTAAATGTGACATCGCTTTCAACACCCTAAAAGAGAAATTAGTCACTGCTCCAGTTCTGACTCCTCCTGATGAATCCAAACCGTTCGAGGTCTTTTGTGATGTCTCTCTTCAAGGTCTTGGTGTAGTGTTGATGCAAGAGAAGAAAGTTGTGGCTTATACCTCTCGTCAGTTGAAGCCCAACGAGGAAAACTACCCCACTCATGACCACGAGTTGGCGGCAGTTGTGCATGCTCTTTTGACTTGGAGACATCTCTTATTGGGAAGAAAAGTGGACATCTTCACTGACCACAAGAGCCTCAAGTACATCTTCACTCAGCCTAATCTCAACCTCAGGCAAACTCGTTGGGTCGAAATGATTCAAGAGTATAGTCCGAGCATCGAATATACTCCAGGCAAGGCCAATGTAATTGCTAACGCATTGAGCAGGAAGGCTTACTTCAACAGTTTGATTCTCAAGCCTAACCAACCCGAGCTTTGTGAAGCTTGCCGCAAACTCAATCTGCAATTTGTTCCTCAAGGATTTCTCGCAAACCTCCAAGTCTCTCCTACTTTGGAAGATCAGACTCGCGAGGCTCAACTTCTTGATGCTATGGTGAAGAAGGTGAAGATTGGGATTGCCAAGAGTCAACCCTAGTACAAGTGCTATCGCCTTGATGACAAGGATACTCTATTCTTCGAGGATCGCATTGTTGTGCCTAAAGGTGACCTTCGTAATGTCATTATGAACGAGGCTCACAATTCACTCCTCTCCATCCACCCTGGAAGTACAAAGATGTACCAGGACCTCAAGCAGTCGTATTGGTGGACTCGAATGAAGCGTGAGATTGCTCAGTTCGTGAATGAATGTGATGTCTGCAGAAGAGTGAAGGCAGAACACCAACGACCAGCTGGTCTCCTCCAACCTCTTGTCATTCCAGAATGGAAGTTTGACCACATTGAGATGGACTTCATGACTGGATTTCCAAAGTCCAAGCGTGGAAATGATGCTATCTTCATTGTCATCGACAAACTCACTAAAGTGGCTCACTTTCTGCCTATCAAAGAGTCTATCACAACAGCTCAATTGGCAGAGCTATATACCTCTCGGATTGTCTCTCTGCATGGCATTCCACAGTTGATATCTTCAGATCGTGGCAGCATCTTCACCTCCAAGTTTTGGGATTCTTTTCAGAAGGCCATGGGCACCAACATCCGTTTCAGCACAACTTTTAATCCCCAAACTAGCGGCCAAGTCGAGCTTGTCAATCAGATTCTTGAAGATATGCTCAGGGCTTGCCTTATCTCTTTCGGTATGAAGTGGGAAGATTGTCTTCCATATGCCGAGTTCTCCTACAACAACAGCTTTCAAGCGAGTTCGCGCAAGGCCCCATTTGAAATTCTCTATGGCAGGAAGTGCCATACTCCTCTTAACTGGTCAGAGACTGGTGAATGTCAACTTCTTGGAAATGACTTGATCACAGAGGCAGAAGAGATGTGCAAAGTCATTCGTGATAATCTCAAAGCAGCGCAATCGCGCAAGAAGAGCTACTATCATAGTAAGCATCATGATTTGGCTTTCGAGATCGGAGACCATGTTTACCTCAGCGTCTCTCCAATGAAAGGTACTCATCGCTTCGGTATCAAAGGGAAGCTTGCTCCTAGATACATGGGTCCTTTCAAGATCGTCAGCAAGAGAGGCGATCTCTCCTATCAACTTGAGCTTCCCTCCAACTTTGCAAACGTGCACGACGTGTTCCACGTGTCTCAACTCCGCAATTGCTTCAAGACCCCTGATTGCATCGTCAACTTCGAAGACATTGATCTCCAAGAAGACCTTTCTTATTGTGAGCACCCCGTTGCTATCCTTGAAGAAACTGAGCGCAAGACTCGCAACAAGTCAATCAAATTCCTCAAAGTCAAGTGGTCACATCATTCCGACCGTGAAGCCACCTGGGAACGCGAGGATCACCTCCGTTCTGAGTACCCGGAGTTTTTCAGTCCTAGATCTCGGGACGAGATCCTTTTGTAGTGGTGGAGTGTTGTAACACCCCGGATGTAATTTACCTTATATGTATCCCAACTCTTGTCGTTTCCGGCACTAAGTTATGTCATTTCCTCGTTGTCGGGTTTTTGTCTCCATGTGTGTTTGTCTTTGTCATGCATCTCATATCATGTCATCATGTGCATTGCATTTGCATATGTGTTCGTCTCATGCATCCGAGCATTTTCCCCATTGTCCGTTTTGCTTTCCGGCGCTCCTATGTCACCCGGTGTCCCTTTCTACCTTGTTTCGTGTGTGGGAGTTAAACATTTTCGGATTGGACCGATACTTGTCATGCGGCCTTGGTTTACTACCGGTAGACCGCCTGTCAAGTTTTGTACCATTTGGACTTCGTTTGATACTCCAACGGTTAACCGAGGGACCGAAAAGGCTTCGTGTGTGTTGTAGCCCAACACCTTTCCAAACTGGCCCAAAACCCACCTAAACCTGTTCCATCATCTAGAGCGTTCGATCACGATCGCGTGGCCGCAAACCGCACATCATTTGGAGCTTCCTAGCTCCCTCTACCTCTATATAAAGGGCACCCCCTAAAAATTCGCGGAATATTTCGCACCCTAACCCTAAAAATCTGCTCCTCTCGCCGCCGGACATGTCTGAATTGGGCCGGACACGTCCGCCCGCCGCCGCCGACCAACGAGACGCCGCCACGTCAGCCCACGGCTCCCCACATCGCCGCCGCTGCCCGAGGCCGCCAGGCCCGCGGGAAACCCCCGCGGCCCATCCGCCTCCTCGCCGCCTGGGTCTTGTCACGCCGCCTGCTCGACTCCTGCGCCGCCACCCAGAGTTCCGCGCCGGCCGCCGCGCACCACTGCCGCCGTCTTCTCCGGCGGACGTTGCCAACAGCCACCGCGCCGCCTCCAGTGCCCCGCGCCACCACCTCCTCGATCTGCCCAAGTCCGGCGACGCTCCTCAGCGACCGAGCCCCTCCGGCGAGGTACCTCCGTCTCCGGCCACCTCCTGCAGCTCCAGCGTCAACCCCGTCCCCGGTGAACCTCGATTCACGCGGCACCATAATTTTTAGCATTTTCCGCATGCCATAACTCTGCATCCGTAGCTCCGATTCGTGCGTGTAGCATATCAAAAAGTTCATCTCGACGAGTACATCATTTTGTTTCATTGCATCATTCTCATTTGAGCTCATCTTGATGCCCGAAATGCTGTTGGAAGAGGGCTATGTGATGAATTTGTCAGATCTGTTTCAGCAAATGGCCTTTTGTCATTTTTGCCATGATTAATGTGTGCATGATATGATCCTGAGCTCTACATGTGTTTTGTAGAATGCTATGCCATCTTTACAGGGGTGTATGCCATGTATTTTTGTGATATTTATGGTGACTAGCACAAGCATGCAAAGTAGCGTAATCGTTGATGCTGATTTCAGGGACTTAGAATTTCACTAAGTCCTTGTCCTCATTTTGTTGTTATGCCATATGTTCATGTTGTTTCCTAGTGATCCGTGCCTCTTTTGAGGATGATCAGTAAGGATGTTTTGTTAATATTGTGGTGCTCTATCCATTCATGTCCTTGTTTGCATTTATGGAGCACCCTAGCTTGAGTCAATCGAGCCCTACTTTTGCTATAAAATGATCCTGGCAGATTGTTGACATGTTTAGCAATTTTGCCGAGGATGTTGCTATCGATCCGTGCATGCTATGTTGTTTTTCTTGCCATGTCTAGATTTTATGCCATGTCTTCTTTATGGGTGTATGCTTAGTTTGTCATTCCATGCTCTGTAGTGAGTGCATCGAGCTCGTAAACATGCCTACTTGTTAACTGTTTTGCATGCTCCAGTTTTTCACTAAGTCTGAATCTGCTTGTGTTTTTGCTATGTTCACATGCTTACAATTGTATTTTCTGATCCCTTTTGGCTCAAGGTCACTAAGGGACTTTGGTTATGTGCTTTGAGTAGCTTCATGCCATGCCTTGCTTTGCCATGTTAGGTTCCTGTAAATTGTAGTTTTCATGCTCTAAAGATTGCTTCCCGACGATAAATTCCAGACATATGTTAATTTCACCAAGTCTGAAACATGTTAAAATTTGCACTTTTGCCATGCTTGTTTGAACCTGCTAATGGATGAATTAGCCGTAGCTCAGTGTTCATCTTTGGTCAAGCTTCGTGAGTGAATCCCTGCCATGTATTTTGTGGTCATGTTTGAGTGCTGTAGCATATCTATCTTGATGCATTCAGTTGGTCACTTGCTGATTATCGCAGACCGGTGCCATATTTGTTTTGCTTGCCATTTCCAAACCGTGCATCCGATTCCGGTGATCTTTATATCGATTTCAACCGAAATCAACTCACCTTTCCAGTGGCCCTCTAGGATTTCCAACTTGAGGCCAGGTTCAATCATTCCTTTGCAAATCATGCATATGCATCACATACCGCATCCCGCATATCATACCATGTTTGCATCATGTTGCTTGAGCATTGCACGTGGTTGATTTTGTTCCGTTTGCTTGTTGTTTTTATTTGGGTAGAGCCGGGAGACGAGTTCGTGAATGAGGAGCCCGTTAAGTTCACTTATGAGGATCAAGGCAACTCTGAAAACTTTGCAGGCAAGATGACCATACCCTCGAAATCACTTCTATCTTTGCTTGCTAGATGCTCGCTCTTTTGCTATGCCTATGCTATGATACCTACCACTTCCTTATCATGCCTCGCAAATTGCCATGTCAAACCTCTAACCCACCATGTCCAAGCAAACTGTTGTTTGGCTATGTTACCGCTTTGCTCAGCCCCTCTTATAGCGTTGCTAGTGCAGGTGAAGATTGGAGATCGTTCCTTGTTGGAACATTGTTTAATGTTGGGATATCACCATATTATCTTGTTTATCTTAATGCACCTATATACTTGGTAAAGGGTGGAAGGCTCGACCTTATGCCTAGTGTTTTGTTCCACTCTTGCCGCCCTAGTTTTCCGTCATATCGGTGTTATGTTCCCGGATTTTGCATTCCTTACTCGGTTGGGTTATAATGGGGACCCCTTGACAGTTCGCCTTGAATAAAACTCCTCCAGCAATGCCCAACCTTAGTTTTACCATTTTCCACCTAGGCTCTTTTTCCCTTGGGTTTCTGGAGCCCAAGGGTCATCTTTATTTAAACCCCCCTGGGCCAGTGCTCCTCTGAGTGTTGGTCCGACCGAGTAGATTGCGGGGCCACTTCGGGGCAACTTGAGGGTTGGTTTTACTCGAAGGATGTCTTGTCTAAGTGTGCCCTGAGAACGAGATATGTGCAGCTCCTATCAGGATTTGTCGGCACATTCGGGCGGTGTTGCTGGACTTGTTTTACCATTGTCGAGGATGTCTTGTAACCGGGATGCCGAGTCTGATCGGATTGTCTTGGGAGAAGGAATATCCTTCATTGACCATGAGAGCTTGTGGTGGGCTAAGTTGGGACTCCCCTGCAGGGATTTGATCTTTCGAAAGCCATGCCCACGGTTATGGGAAGATGGGAATTTGTTAATGTCCGGTTGTAGATAACATGAAACTTAACTTAATTAAAATGCATCAACCGCGTGTGTAACCGTGATGGTCTCTTCTCGGCGGAGTCCGGGAAGTGAACATGGTGTTGGAGTAATGCTTGACGTAGTTTGTTCTAGGATCACTTCTTGATCATAGTTGTTCGACCGTGCTTTTGCCTTCTCTTCTCGCTCTCTTTTGCGAATATGTTAGCCACCATATATGCTAGTCGCTTGCTGCAGCTCCACATCATACCTTACCTTACCTATAAGCTTAAATAGTCTTGATTGCGAGGGTGTGAGATTGCTGAGTCCCCGTGACTCACAGATTCCTTCCAAAACCAGATGCTGGGACCGATGATACCGCTCTAGACGATGCGCTTGAGCTCAAGTGGGAGTTCGATGAAGACTCTCGCCGTTACTATGTGTCTTTCCCTGATGATCAGTAGTGGTGCCTAGTTGGGACGATCGGGGACTTTGTCGCATTTGAGGGTTGATCCTTATTTTGGTACCGTAGTCGGACCATGAGTGTATTGGATGAATGTAATGCTATTTATGTATTTGTGTGACGTGGCGAGTGTAAGCCAACTATGTATCTTTTCCCCTTTATTTTTTTACTTGGGTTGTTGTGAAGATTACCTCACTTGCGACATAGCTTTCAATGCGGTTATGCCTCTAAGTCATGCTTCGACACGTAGGAGATATAGCCGCATCGAGGGCGTTACATTTTAGGTGCACACAAGATTTAGACTCCTGCTATGTAATTAAAGGAAAGCGGAATATTCACCAATATCCTCTGTATATTTTCTAACCTTGGATTCCCGACTTTTTCATACAAATTATAATTTGGAAACTTTATTTATAGAAATGATAAATAGTATGTACAAATGCCTTTACTAAAATTAGATATACTTTAGCCACATGGAAGCCAACACAGTATCACATGTAATATTTCTGAATTAGTCAAAAGTATGCTTCTTTTAAAATTTATGGTTCTAATATTTTTTCTTACATAAATATGTTCCAGTTATATATGGTAAACTAAAATTGTCTAGCATGTGCAGACACACGGGTTGATGGCTAGTCTAACTAACTCGAGGATAAATTCATTGAGCCAGATGTGAAGTTGCCAAGGTAGTAACTAGGACACATAGAACATGACGAATATAGGTTTCTCTTCTTTTATTAAGTACGAATGGAACTTGATGGAGCTTTGCTTCTTTTGCACTGTTCTAGAGATGCATGAGACACCTGTAACCTTTTTCCCTTGGTTTTGAAGCTACACGCACCAACTCGATGTACGGCGACTCCATGGAGCAAGTCGAGTTCGTGGAGCAAGTCATGGACAATGCCATGGAAGGTATACCCTCTCCCTCTCCCTACCGTGGTACTGCTCATTATGTCCACGGCCATTGAGCCGTGCTAGGTTCTATGCTGCTTTGCATGCAAATTTATAGCATTTGGGGCTGTAGGTTTCAGTGGATTTATGTAGCAATAAATAATTCTATTGGTTCACACAAAACAGTTTGACTGTTGGTGTACATAATTAGCAATGGATGTCTAGGATGGTAATGACTATGTAAATTTGTTTCAGTGTATTTGGGGCTGTAGTTTTGTTCCAAAGCATGGTGAGCATCTGTAGATTTGTTTGTTTCCTGTTGGATGACTGAAACCAACTAGAGCTATATGTTTTGGTTCAGTTTCAGATTACTAAAACCATTTTGGTTCAGTTTGCTAACTAAATGGAGAAGAGAAGAGAAGTGGTACTGTCACTCACATTGCCCTTGAATGCACATCAGCACTTAGGCTACTCTCCATATAATTTTATTAAGCCATGTTGTTCTGCAGGATGTGTCATATATTGTGGCGTCTAGATTAGTCCTCAATGACTACTAACACTCATGCCGGTATCTTTCCATAATCATAACAAGGACGTAGCTCTTGCTATAGTTGTAAGTTGTGATCCTAAATTTAAACTTGATGGTGCTAAAATTACAAATGAATTTGGGGTAGTGCATGTCAATATGGCACTTGTGAAAACTGAAGAGTTGGTATGGAGTCGCAAAAGCAGTAATACTCTCTATAATGCAGGAAAAAAGAGTCCATGAGCTTCAACATTTGTATGTGCCTAATATCACACCTCTATCACAAGTATCATGTCAATGCATTGTGTATTAACAGTTCATCTTGTTATTTTCTTTGTAGATTCAAAAGATATATGGATGATTATAATGGTGCGTGGCAAGTATACTGCAATGATGATGATGTTCCGATTCATGATGATGATGATGGATGCTATCTAAGTTAATAAAGTTGTAGGGATGATGATCCTGTCGGATGATGTTCCTTGGTTAAGTTTAGTTAAGTTGTAGGGATGTTGAAGGAAGCTTTCTGTTTAAGTTTCACTGTCAACAAAATATTTAGATTATGCATCAGATTTCGATGATGTTTCCCCTGTAATATCAACCATTGTAATCCAACAGCTTTATCCAATATATGATTTCTTTCTCTTATGAGTATATTCTTTTATTTTTTCCCACACTTGATATACATAATCATCACCGTTATGTTGAGCATTAATTTAATTGTTGGCAATATTATTCACATTATATATGTAACAACACATGAAGCGTTGAAAATTCATAGTTGCCAGAAATGAGATTTGGATTCTTGTACATTAAGCACCAACATATAAAAGTGTTGTAAAGGTCGGCTTTATGTGTTGTACTCTTGCAACGCCCCTTTTACCAACGACGGTACAAGCGTTGCATTATGTGCTAGCAACACCGGATAAGGCTACGCATCCCAAACCGTTGGTAAAGACAATTACACCGCATATATGGACTTATAGATACAGAAAAATGCATTGCTATAGGTGGGGTATTGTTGTAGTGTGCACCTATACAATTTACCATTGTATTGGGTGTGTTGGGGACACAAGAGACTCTTTGTTATTTGGTTGCAGGGTTTCTTGAGAGAGACCATCTTCATCCTACGCCTCCTATGGATTGATAAACCTTAGGTCATCCACTTGAGGGAAATTTGCTACTGTCCTACAAACCTCTGCACTTGGAGGCCCAACAACGTCTACAAGAAGAAGGTTGTGTAGTAGACATCAACTCTTTTCCAGCGCCGTTGCCGGGGAGGTGAGTGATTGAAGGTATATCTTTAGATCTTGCAATCGAATCTTTTTGTTTCTTTTTTAGCACTAGTTTAGTTTATAAAAGAAAACTATAAAAAATGGAATTGAGTTTGTCTCATATGCTTCACCTTTTTGATATCTTTCGTGAGTATGATGGAAATGATAATTGTGCTCAAGTGCTAGAAGAAGAAATCTATAAAATGTTTGGCACTAAATATTTGAATGATGAGCATGATTGCAATGTTGTTAGTATGAATTACTTGAATATCCATGATGCTAATGATATGCAAAGCCACAAGCTTGGGGAAGCTACGTTTGATGAAGATGATATTTTTTGTCCCCCAAGTTTTGGTGAGCAAATTTATTATGATGAAAGCATGCCTTCTATCTATGACGATTATTGTTATGACACATATGCTTTAAAGAATAATAATAACAATGAAACTTGTCATCTTGATTTCAATTTCCAATCCCAAGATAGTTACTCTGTTGAGTTTGCTCCCACTACTATTAATGAGAAGAATTTTGCTTGTGTGGAGAGTAATAAAATTTCTATGCTTGTAGATCATGCAAAGAATGCTTTAGGTGCTGGTTATATTGTTTAATTCATTCATGATGCTACTGAAAATTATTATGAGGGAGGAATATATGCTTGTAGGAATTGCAATAATATCAAGTTTCCTCTCTATGTGCTTAAAGTTTTGAAGTTATGCTTGTTTTACCTTCCTATGCAAGTTGATTATTGTTCCCACAAGTTGTTTGCTCACAAAACCCCTATGCATAGGAAGTGGGTTAGACTTAAATGTGCTATTCATATTCTTCATGATGCTCTCTTTATGTTTCAATTCTTATCCTTTATGTGAGCATCATTGAAATCATCATGCCTAGCTAGGGGCGTTAAATGATAGCGCTTGTTGGGAGGCAACCCAATTTTATTTTTGTTCCTTGCTTTTTGCTCCTGTTTAGTAATAAATAATTCATCTAGGCCCTGTTTATATGTGGTTTTATGCTTTTAATTAGTGTTTGTGCCAAGTAGAACCTTTGGGAAGACTTGGGGAAAGTCTTTGCGATCATGCTGTAAAAAACAGAAACTTTAGCGCTCACGAGAATTGCTGCCATTTTTATATGGAAGTGATATTTAGTTAATTATTTTTGCATATGATCAATAGATAAATCCCTCAGGTCCAGCAATTTATTTGAGAATTTTATGAGTTCCAGAAGTATACGTTTGATTCAGATTACTACAGACTGTTCTGTTTTTGACAGATTCTGTTTTTCGTGTGTTATTTGCTTATTTTAATGAATCTATGGCTAGTAAAAGAGTTTATAAACCATAGAGAAGTCGTAATACAGTAGGTTTAACACCAATATAAATAAATAATGAGTTCATTACAGTACCTTGAAGTGGTGATTTATTTTCTTATACTAACGGAGCTTACGAGTTTTCTATTAAGTTTTGTGTTGTGAAGTTTTCAAGTTTTGGGTAAAGATTCGATGGACTATGGAATAAGGAGTGGCAAGAGCCTAAGCTTGGGGATGCCCAAGGCACCCCAAGGTAATATTCAAGGATAGCCAAGAGCCTAAGCTTGGGGATGCCCCGGAAGGTATCCCCTCTTTCGTCTTCGTTCATCGGTAACTTTACTTGGAGCTATATTTTTATTCACCACATGATATGTGTTTTGCTTGGAGCATCAATTTATTTTGTTAAGATTTGCTTTCGGTTATTTAGAATTTTTTTTTGCATCTTTTATTCCAATAAAAGTGGCATTGATAGTCTTTACTATGCCTATGTTACAAGTCTTCATGTTGCTGTTTGAAAACAGAAAGTTTACCGCTGTTGCAATAATTCCCTAGAAAAGTCAGAATGTGAAAAAGCTTTTAAACCTTTTGCATATTAAGCTCTGATAAATTTACTACAGTGGGAATTTTATTTCATAATTTTTGGAGCTAGGGAAGTATGGATCTTGCTGCACTCTTTACAGACTGTCCTCTTTAGGCAGGTTGCTGTTATGTTTGCATTGTTTGCATATGTTTGCTTCTTTAATGATTCTATTTGAGGATATGTGAGGGAGTCCTGGATTAGGGGATTTCCGTACAGACGGACTCTATTCTTTGGCCGGACTATTGGACTATGAAGATACAAGATTGAAGACTTCATCTCGTGTCCGTACGGGACTCTACTTGGCGTGGAAGGCAAGCTAGGCAATACGGATATGTATATCTCCTCCTTTGTAACTGACCTTGTGTAACCCTAACCCTCTCCAGTGTCTATATAAAACGGAGGGTTTTAGTCTGTAGTACAACATACAATCATACCATAGGCTAGCTTCTAGGGTTTAGCCTCTCTGATCTCGTGGTAGATCCACTCTTGTACTACCCATATCATCAATATTAATCAAGCAGGACGTAGGGTTTTACCTCCATCAAGAGGGCCCGAACCTAGGTAAAACTTAGTGTCCCCTGCCTCCTGTTACCATCCGCCTAGACACACAGTTCGGGACCGCCTACCCGAGATCCGCCGGTTTTGACACCGACATTGGTGCTTTCGTTGAGAGTTCCTCTGTGTCGTCGCCATTAGGCTTGATGGCTCCTTCTATCTTCGTCAGCAATGCAGTCTAGGGTGAGACTTTTCTCCCCGGACAGATTTTTGTATTCGACGGCTTTGCACTACGGGCCAATTCGCTTGGCCATCTGGAGCAGATTGAAAGCTACGCCCCTGTCCATCTGGTCAGGTTTGGAAGTTTAAACTACACGGCCGACATCCGCGGAGACTTGATCTTCGACGGATTCGAGCCTCTGCCTTGTGCGTCACGCGGTCACGATGAGTACGATTTAGCTCTACCATCAGACAGTGTTTAGGAGATCGCACCGGCAGCTGCTCCGACCCTCAATTCCGAGCCAGTCGCGCCGCCCACGGACGGGTGGATGGACCCCGCCACGGAGGCCTTACCCTCATCGACGATAGAGCCGAACATCGACCTTACCCTGCACGAGAGCCGTGTTGCTAAACTGCCGAATTCTTCTCTGGCCACGGACTCCAAACCGCCTGCGCCCGTTCCTATTGAATCCAATTGGGCGCCGATCATGGAGTTTACCTCCGCGGATATTTTTCAGCACTCGCCCCTTGGCAACATACCGAACTCATTAAGGTCTCTCTCCTTGTCAGGAGAATCCTGGCCGAACTATGTCCGACAGGATTGGGATGCGGATGGCGTCAAAATTCACCGCCCACCCTGTTGGGGAACGTTGCAGAAAACAAAATTTTCCTACGGTTTCACCAAGATCCATCTATGAGTTCATCTAGCAACGAGTGATCGGATGCATCTACATACCTTGTAGACCGCGAGCGGAAGCGTTCAAAGAACGGGGATTAGGGAGTCGTACTCGACGTGATCCAAATCACCGGAGATCCTAGCGCCAAACGGACGGCACCTCCGCGTTCAACATACGTACGGTCAGTGTGATGTCTCCTCCTTCTTGATCCAGCAAGGGGAAAGGAGAGGTTGAGGAAGATGGCTCCAGCAGCAGCACGACGGCGTGGTGGTGGTGGAGAAGCAGTACTCCGACAAGGCTTCGCCGAGCTCTACGGAGGAGGAGGAGGTGTTGGAGGGGAGAGGGAGGCGCCAAGGGCATGGGGGGGCGCCGGCCCTAGGAGATCCAATCTCCTAGGGGGGGCGGCAGCCAAGCGGGGTGGAGTGCCCCCCAAGGCAAGTGGGAAGCCCCCCACCCTAGGGTTTCAACCCTAGGCGCAAGGGGTGGGCCTTGGGGGCGCACCAGCCCACTAAGGGCTGGTTCCCCTCCCCACTTCAGCCCATGGGGCCCTCCGGGATGGGTGGCCCCACCCGGTGGACCCCCGGGAACCTTCCGGTGGTCCCGGTACAATATCGGTGACCCCCGAAACTCCCCCGATGGCCGAAACTGCACTTCCTATATATAATTCTTCACCTTCGGACCATTCCGGAACTCCTCGTGACGTCCCGGATCTCATCCGGGACTCCGAACAACTTTCGGGTTACTGCATATTCATATCCCTACAACCCTAGCGTCACCGAACCTTAAGTGTGTAGACCCTACGGGTTCGGGAGACATGTAGACATGACCGAGATGGCTCTCCGGTCAATAACCAACAGCGTGATCTGGATACCCATGTTGGCTCCCACATGCTCCTCGATGATCTCATCGGATGAACCACGATGTCGAGGATTCAAGCAACCCCGTATACAATTCCCTTTGTCAATCGGTACGTTACTTGCCCGAGATTCGACCGTCGGTATCCCAATACCTCGTTCAATCTCGTTACCGGCAAGTCACTTTACTCGTACCGTAATGCATGATCCCGTGACCAGACACTTGGTCACTTTGAGCTCATTGTGATGATGCATTACCGAGTGGGCCCAGAGACACCTCTCCGTCATACGGAGTGACAAATCCCAGTCTTGATCCGTGTCAACCCAACATACACTTTCGGAGATACCCGTAGTATACCTTTATAGTCACCAAGTTACGTTGTGACGTTTGGTACACCCAAAGCACTCCTACGGTATCCGGGAGTTACACGATCTCATGGTCTAAGGAAAGGATACTTGACATTGGAAAAACTCTAGCAAACGAACTATACGATCTTGTGCTATGTTTAGGATTGGGTCTTGTCCATCACATCATTCTCCTAATGATGTGATCTCATTATCAATGACATCCAATGTCCATAGTCAGGAAACCATGACTATCTGCTGATCAACGAGCTAGTCAACTAGAGGCTTACTAGGGACATGTTGGTGTCTATTTATTCACACATGTATTACGATTTCCGGATAACACAATTATAGCATGAATAAAAGACAATTATCATGAACAAGGAAATATAATAATAATGCTTTTATTATTGCCTCTAGGGCATATTTCCAACAGTCTCCCACTTGCACTAGAGTCAATAATCTAGTTACATTGTGATGAATCGAACACCCATGGAATTCTGGTGTTGATCATGTTTTGCTCTAGGGAGAGGTTTAGTCAACGGATCTGCTACATTCAGGTCCGTATGTACTTTAAAAATATCTATGTCTCTATCTTGAACATTTTCACGAATGGAGTTGAAGCGACGCTTGATGTGCCTGGTCTTCTTGTGAAACCTGGGCTCCTTGGCAAGTGCAATAGCTCCAGTGTTGTCACAGAAGAGTTTGATTGGCCCCGACGCATTGGGTATGACTCCTAGGTCGGTGATGAACTCCTTCACCCAAATTGCTTCATGCGCTGCCTCCGAGGCTGCCATGTACTCCGCTTCACATGTAGATCCCGCCACGACGCTCTGCTTGCAACTGCACTAGCTTACTGCCCCACCATTCAAAATATACACGTATCCAGTTTGTGACTTAGAGTCATCCAGATCTGTGTCGAAGCTAGCGTCTACGTAACCCTTTACGGCGAGCTCTTCGTCACCTCCATAAACGAGAAACATTTCCTTAGTCCTTTTCAGGTACTTCAGGATATTCTTGACCGCTGTCCAGTTTTCCTTGCCGGGATTACTTTGGTATCTACCTACCAAACTTACGGCAAGGTTTACATCAGGTCTGGTACACAGCATGGCATACATGATAGAACCTATGGCCGAGGCATAGGGGATGACACTCATCTCTTCTATATCTTCTGCCGTGGTCGGACATTGAGCTGAGCTCAATTTCACACCTTGCAACATAGGCAAGAACCCCTTCTTAGACTGATCCATATTGAATTTCTTCAATATCTTATCAAGGTATGTGCTTTGTGAAAGACCTATGAGGCATCTTGATCTATCTCTATAGATCTTGATGCCTAATATATATGCATCTTCTCCAAGGTCCTTCATTGAAAAACTCTTATTCAAGTAGGCCTTAATGCTGTCCAAGAGTTCTGTATCATTTCCCATCAAAAGTATGTCATCTACATATAATGTGAGAAATGCTACTTAGCTCCCACTCACTTTCTTGTAAACGCAGGCTTCTCCATAAGTCTGTGTAAACCCAAACGCTTTGATCATCTCATCAAAGCGAATGTTCCAACTCCGAGATGCTTGCACCAGCCCATAAATTGAGCGTTGGAGCTTGCACACCTTGTCAGCATTCTTAGGATCGAAAAAACCTTCCGGCTGCATCATATACAATTCTTCCTTAAGGAAACCATTAAGGAATACCGTTTTGATGTCCATTTGCCATATCTCATAATCATAGAATGCGGCAATTGCTAACATGATTCGGACGGACTTTAGCTTTGCTACCGGTGAGAAAGTCTCATCGTAGTCAACCCCTTGAACTTGTCGATAACCCTTAGCGACAAGCCGAGCTTTATAGATGGTCACATTACCATCCGCGTCTGTCTTCTTCTTAAAGATCCATTTATTTTCTATGGCTTGCCGCTCAACGGGCAAGTCAGTCAAAGTCCATACTTCGTTTTCATACATGGATCCTATCTCGGATTTCATGGCTTCTAGCCATTTGTCGGAATCCGGACCCGCCATCGCTTCTTCATAGTTCGAAGGTTCACCGTTCTCTAACAACATGATTTTCAAGACAGGGTTGTCGTACCACTCTAGTGCGGAACGTGTCCTTGTGGACCTACGAAGTTCAGTAGCAACTTGATCTGAAGTTTCATGATCATCATCATTAATTTCCTCTCTAGTCGGCGCAGGCACCTCAAGAACATTTTCTTGAGTTGTGCCATTTTCCGGTTCAAGAGGTAATACTTCATCAAGTTCTACTTTCCTCCCACTTACTTCTTTCGAGAGAAACTCCTTCTCTAGAAAGGATCCATTCTTGGCAACAAAGATCTTGCCTTCGGATCTGAGGTAGAAGGTATAACCAATAGTTTCTTTAGGGTATCCTATGAAGACACATTTTTCCGACTTGGGTTCGAGCTTTTCAGGTTGAAGTTTCTTGACATAAGCATCATCCCCAAACTTTTAGAAACGACAGCTTAGGTTTCTTCCCAAACCATAATTCATACGGTGTCGTCTCAACGGATTTCAACGGAGCCCTATTTAAAGTGAATGCGGCAGTCTCTAAAGCATAGCCCCAAAATGATAGCAGTAAATCGGTAAGAGACATCATAGATCGCACCATATCTAATAGAGTGCGATTACGACGTTCGTACATACCATTACGCTGAGGTGTTCCAGGCAGCGTCAGTTGTGAAACTATTCCACATTTTCTTAAGTGTGTGCCAAATTCGTGACTCAAGTATTCTCCCCCACGATCTGATCGCAGGAATTTGATTTTCCTGTCACGTTGATTCTCAACCTCACTCTGAAATTCCTTGAACTTTTCAAAGGTCTCAGACTTGTGTTTCATTAAATAGATATACCAATATCTACTCAAGTCATCAGTGAGGGTGAGAACATAACGATAGCCACCGCGAGCCTCAACACTCATTGGACCGCACACATCAGTATGTATGATTTCCAATAAGTTGGTTGCTTGCTCCATTGTTCCTGAGAACGGAGTCTTGGTCATTTTACCCATGAGGCATGGTTCGCACGTGTCAAATGATTCGTAATCAAGAGACTCTAAAAGTCCATCCGTATGGAGCTTCTTCATGCGTTTGACACCTATGTGACCAAGGCGGCAGTGCCACAAGTATGTGGGACTATCATTATCAATCTTACATCTTTTGGTATTCACACTATGAATATGTGTAGCATTACGCTCGAGATTCATTAAGAATAAACCATTCACCATCGGAGCATGACCATAAAACATATCTCTCATATAAATAGAACAACCATTATTCTCGGATTTAAATGAGTAGCCATCTCGTATTAAACAAGATCCTGATACAATGTTCATGCTCAAACTTGGCACTAAATAACAATTATTGAGGTTCAAAACTAATCCCGTAGGTAAATGTAGAGGTAGCGTGCCGACGGCGATCACATCGACCTTGGAACTATTCCCGACGCGCATCGTCACCTTGTCCTTCGCCAGTCCCTGCTTATTCCGCAGCTCCTGCTTTGAGTTACAAATGTGAGCAACTGCACCGGTATCAAATACCCAAGAGCTACTACAAGTACTGGTAAGGTACACATTAATTACATGTATATCACATATACCTTTCATGATGCCGGCCTTCTTGTCCGCTAAGTATTTGGGGCAGTTCCGCTTCCAGTGACCACTTCCCTTGCAATAAAAGCACTCAGTCTCGGGCTTGGGTCCATTCTTTGGCTTCTTCCCGGCAGCTTGTTTACCGGGCGCAGCAACTCCCTTGCCGTCCTTCTTGAAGTTTTTCTTACCCTTGCCTTTCTTGAACTTAGTGGTTTTATTCACCATCAACACTTGATGTTCCTTTTTGACTTCTACCTCTGCTGATTTTAGCATTGCAAATACTTCAGGAATGGTCTTTTCCATCCCCTGCATATTGAAGTTCATCACAAAGCTCTTGTATCTCGGTGGAAGCGGCTGGAGGATTCTGTAAATGACCGCGTCATCTGGGAGATTAACTCCCAGCTGAGTCAAGCGGTTATGTAACCCAGACATAGTGAGTATGTGCTCACTGACAAAACTATTTTCCTCCATCTTACAACTGAAGAACTTGTCGGAGACTTCATATCTCTCGACCCGGGCATGAGCTTGAAAAACCATTTTCAGCTCTTCGAACATCTCATATGCTCCGTGTCTCTCAAAATGCATTTGGAGTCCCGGCTCTAAGCTGTAAAGCATGCCACACTGAACGAGGGAGTAATCATCGGAACGTGTCTGCCAAGCGTTCATAACGTCTTGTTCTGCAGGGAGAATAGGTGCTTCACCTAGCGGTGCTTGTAGGACATAATCTTTCTTGGCAGCTATGAGGATGATCCTCAGGTTCCGGACCCAGTCCGTATAGTTGCTGCCATCGTCTTTTAGCTTGGTTTTCTCTAGGAACGCGTTGAAGTTGAGGACTACGTTGGCCATTTGATCTACAAGACATATTGTAAATATTTGAGACTAAGTTCATGATAATTAAGTTCATCTAATCAAATTATTCAATGAACTCCCACTTAGATAGACATCCCTCAAGTCATCTAAGTATAACATGATCTGAGTTAACTAGGCCGTGTCGGATCATCACATGAGACGGACTAGTCAACATCGGTGAACATCTTCATGTTGATCGTATCTTCTATACGACTCATGCTCGACCTTTCGGTCTTCTGTGTTCCGAGGCCATGTCTGTACATGCTAGGCTCGTCAAGTCAACCTAAGTGTTTGCATGTGTAAATCTGTCTTACACCCGTTGTATGTGAACGTTGGAATCTATCACACCTGATCATCACGTGGTGCTTCGAAACAACAAACTGTCGCAACGGTGCACAGTTAGGGGGAACACTTTCTTGAAATTATTATGAGGGATCATCTTACTTACTACTGTCATTCTAAGTAAACAAGATGCAAAAACATGATAAACATCACATGCAATCAAATAATAATAGTGACATGATATGGCCAATATCACATAGGTCCTTTGATCTCCATCTTGGGGCTCCATGATCATCTTGTCACTGGCATGACACCATGATCTCCATCATCATGATCTCCATGATCGTGTCTCCATGAAGTTGCTCTCCAACTATTACTTCTACTACTATGGCTAATGCGTTTAGCAATAAAGTAAAGTAATTTACATGGCATTTCTCAATGACACGCAGGTCATACAAAAAATAAAGACAACTCCTATGGCTCCTGCCGGTTGTCATACTCATCGACATGCAAGTCGTGATTCCTATTACAATAGCATGAACATCTCATACATCACATATATATCATTCATCATTCATCACAACTTTGGCCATATCACATCACAAAACACTTGCTGCAAAAACAAGTTAGACGTCCTCTAATTGTTGTTGCAAGTTTTACATGGCTGCAATAGGGTTCTAGCAAGAACGTTTTCTTACCTACGTGAAAGCCACAACGTGATTTGTCAACTTCTATTTACCCTTCATAAGGACCCTTTTCATCAAATCCGCTCCAACTAAAGTGGGAGAGACAGACACCCGCCAGCCACCTTATGCAACTAGTGCATGTTAGTCGGTGGAACCGGTCTCACGTAAGCATACGTGTAAGGTTGGTCCGGGCCGTTTCATCCCACAATACCGCTGAAGCAAAATAAGACTAGTAGCGGCAAGAAAGTTGACAACATCTACGCCCACAACAAATTGTGTTCTACTCATGCAAAGAGAACTACGCATAGACCTAGCTCATGATGCCACTGTTGGGGAACGTTGCAGAAAACAAAATTTTCCTATGGTTTCACCAAGATCCATCTATGAGTTCATCTAGCAACGAGTGATCGGATGCATCTACATACCTTGTAGACCGCGAGCGGAAGCGTTCAAAGAACATGGATGAGGGAGTCATACTCGACGTGATCCAAATCACCGGAGATCCTAGCGCCGAATGGACGGCACCTCCGCGTTCAACACACGTACGGTCAGCGTGCCGTCTCCTCCTTCTTGATCCAGCAAGGGGAAAGGAGAGGTTGAGGAAGATGGCTCCAGCAGCAGCACGACGGCGTGGTGGTGGTGGAGAAGCAGTACTCCGACAGGGCTTCGCCGAGCTGTACGGAGGAGGAGGAGGTGTTGGAGGGGAGAGGGAGGCGCCAAGGGCATGGGTCTGGCTGCCCTCCCTCCCCCCTCTATATATAGGGGCCCTAGGGGGGGCGCCGGCCCTAGGAGATCCAATCTCCTAGGGGGGGCGGCCAAGGGGGGTGGAGTGCCCCCCAAGGCAAGTGGGAAGCCCCCCCCCACCCTAGGGTTTCAACCCTAGGCGCTAGGGGTGGGCCTTGGGGGGCGCACCAGCCCACTAAGGGCTGGTTCCCCTCCCCACTTCAGCCCATGGGGCCCTCCGGGATGGGTGGCCCCACCCGGTGGACCCCCGGGAACCTTCCGGTGGTCCCGGTACAATACCGGTGACCCCCGAAACTCCCCCGATGGCCGAAATTGCACTTCCTATATATAATTCTTCACCTCCGGACCATTCCGAAACTCCTCATGTCGTCCGGGATCTCATCCGGGACTCCGAACAACTTTCAGGTTACTGCATATTCATATCCCTACAACCCTAGCGTCACCGAACCTTAAGTGTGTAGACCCTACGGGTTCGGGAGACATGTAGACATGACCGAGATGGCTCTCCGGTCAATAACCAACAGCGGTATCTGGATACCCATGTTGGCTCCCACATGCTCCTCGATGATCTCATCGGATGAACCACGATGTTGAGGATTCAAGCAACCCCGTATACAATTCCCTTTGTCAATCGGTACGTTACTTGCCCGAGATTCGATCGTCGGTATCCCAATACCTCGTTCAATCTCGTTACCGGCAAGTCACTTTACTCGTACCGTAATGCATGATCCCGTGACCAGACACTTGGTCACTTTGAGCTCATTGTGATGATGCATTACCGAGTGGGCCCTGAGATACCTCTCCGTCATACGGAGTGACAAATCCCAGTCTTGATCCGTGTCAACCCAACAGACACTTTCGGAGATACCCGTAGTATACCTTTATAGTCACCCAGTTATATTGTGACGTTTGGTACACCCAAAGCACTCCTACGGTATCCGGGAGTTACACGATCTCATGGTCTAAGGAAAGGATACTTGACATTGGAAAAACTCTAGCAAACGAACTATACGATCTTGTGCTATGTTTAGGATTGGGTCTCGTCCATCACATCATTCTCCTAATGATGTGATCTCGTTATCAATGACATCCAATGTCCATACTCAGGAAACCATGACTATCTGTTGATCAACGAGCTAGTCAACTAGAGGCTTACTAGGGACATGTTGGTGTCTATTTATTCACACATGTATTACGATTTCCGGATAACACAATTATAGCATGAATAAAAGACAATTATCATGAACAAGGAAATATAATAATAATGCTTTTATTATTGCCTCTAGGGCATATTTCCAACACACCCACCACCCACTTAGTAGCCACTGTCGATGACCTAACCGACATGCTCGACTTCGACTCCGAAGACATCGACGGTATGGACGACGATGCAGGAGACGAACAGGAACCACTGTCCACAGGGCACTGGACGTGCACTTCATCTCATGACGTATACATGGTGGACACACCAAAAGAAAACGACCACGAGGAATGGAAGGATGCAATGAAGGGTTGTCCCCTCAAGAAGCAGTCAAAGCGGCGGCGTAAGCGGCGCTCCAAATCCCGCCTCGGCAGAAACAACGATCATACAGACCGAGTGTTAGAGCAGAGTGAACCATCGCCGGACCACGGCAACACGGAGAATCAAACCGAACAACCCGATTCTGTCAAAGATAACCGTCCGGATGACATCACACCGGACAGACACCCGGAGCAACATAATGCCCGTCAAAGGCTCGTTGCTACCGCGAGGAGCCTAAATAAGCAGAAGCAAAGGCTCAAGGCTACGCAAGACACACTTAAAATCAGATGGAGTAAAGTACTCAATACAGCAGCGAAGTACGGCGGTAATTGCCCCACCAAGAGCTACCCGAAGTGGAAGTTGCTACCTGAATTCGATGAGGAGGCCTTAGATCCCCCGCAACCAAAAATTAAAACGGCCACCTGGCCGGATAGACGACCTCACGGCCAACATAGAGCGACAAACAACGCCGCACATAAGCCAATACGCGATCCACGCGAGGGCTCGCATCAAAAGGACGGCGCAACCAGATCCATCTATGGACCACGCAAGCGCGCTCCAGCATACGATGCAACACAACAAACATCCGAACAACACGGTAAACCCAGATACAGGGGTGCCGCACACCCCTATGTTTCACCGATGAGGTGCTGGACCATGAATTTCCAGAGGGATTCAAACCCGTAAACATAGAGGCATACGACGGAACAACAGACCCTGGGTTCTGGATTGAGGACTATATCCTCCATACCCATATGGCTCGAGGAGATGATCTCCACGCCATCAAGTACTTACTCCTCAAGCTCAAAGGGCCAGCTTTGCACTGGCTTAAAAGCCTCCCCGGAAACTCCATTGGAAGCTGGGAAGAGCTCGAAGATGCTTTTCAGGCAAATTTTCAAGGGACTTATGTCCGACCCCCGGATGCGGACGATTTGAGTCATATAACTCAACATCCCGGAGAGTCAGCTCGCAAGCTTTGGAACAGGTTGCTTACTAAAAAGAACCAAATAGTCGATTGTCCGGACGCCGAAGCCTTGGCAGCTTTTAAGCATAGCGTCCGCGACGAATGGCTTGCCAGACACCTCGGCCAAGAAAAGCCGAGAACAATGGCAGCATTAACAAGCCTCATGACCCGCTTTTGCGCGGGTGAGGACAGCTGGCTAGCCAGATGCAGCACCAGCGACCCAAGTACATCCGAAGTTAGAGATGAAAACGGGAAATCACGACGCAGCAAAAATAATAAGCGCCGGAATAAAGAAGACAGCCGAAGAGCACGGCGGTAAACGCCGGATTCCAAAGCTCTCGGCCAGGTCAGCAAAAGCCGCCCTCTAAAGGCGCCAGAGATGAACTGTCCAGCCTAAACAAAATTCTGGACCAAATATGTCAGATCCATAGCACCCCTGGTAAACCCACTAATCATACCCACAGAGAATGTTGGGTCTTCAAGCAGTCCTGCAAGCTCAACGTCGTACATAAGGGGGAGGATACACCAAGCGAATACGAGGATGAGCCTCTCAAGCAAGACACTGGTGAACAAAAGAAATTTCCACCAGAAGTTAAAACAGTAAACTTGTTACACATGATCAAGGGGAGAAACAAAGCGGCACTCCCAGAGAAATATGCACAAGGGCCTATCACCGCGGAGTCCTGCCACTGGTCGTCTCAACCGATCACTTTTGACCATCGGGATTACTCAGCAAGTATCCGGTGTGCAGGCCGGGCTGCCTTGGTATTAGACCCAATAATTGACAGATACCACTTCACACGAGTCCTGATGGACGGTGGCAACAGTCTAAACCTGATATATCAGGACACAATCCACAAAATGGGATAGACCCAACGAAAATTTGCCTCAGCAACACTACCGTTAAAGGAGTAACGCCAGGCCTAGGGGCTCATTACACGGGCTCCCTGCTACTAGAAGTTATATTCGGCTTCCCCGATAACTTCCGTAGCGAAAATTTAACCTTCCACATTGCTCCGTTCCAAAGTGGCTATCAAGCACTACTTGGACGCGAAGCTTTCGCTCGCTTTAATGCAATACCACATTACGCTTCCCTCACGCTTAAGATGCCCGGTCCACGTGGCATCATTACAGTAAATGGAAATATTGAGCGATCCCTGCGCGCCGAGGAGGGTGCAGCTGCCTCAGTAGCCACACGCTAAAATGGCCTCACCAACTATTCGATAGGTCGTCAAGACCACGGACACGGTTAGACGAGTCGGCGCAGCTATATGTAATTCGTACAGGGTTGATGGCCACACCCCTATCACAAATACAAGGGGCTCAACGCGCGCAGACAATTCCTCTCTTTTACAGATGACTACCGTGCTACACCCGTCCAGGATACGGCACAACGGAGACACAGGTGCAGACGTGCAGCAGGGACCCGTCCCAAGAATTCCTTTTAGATTAAGACCCTGCGTCAACCTTTTTTTACTGTCTCTTGCTGATACACATCCTTCGGATTCTCAGTATAATTGAGAAGGATGCTGGCGTCTTGGCATGTGGCCACGTTAGAATAATGCACGTACCTGGACACCAGGGGCTTCTTACAAAGGGCACTGTTTAGGCCCGGTTTATACCATAAAGACCGAATACCTTAGGGAGTGTTCGGCGTCGCGAGTTTGGCCTTATATGCATCAGCTCCAAATCATGTCTTTGGTCAAATGTTGGGTTTGCCCGGCTCCTATGTTTTGGTACCTTACGTTCCACTCTATTGGCTAAGGTAGCACTAGGAGAACTACTGCGATTGTGCCCCGGGTCATCCGGACGAGCGCCTCAGTAGAGAAAGCCGAAAACTGACTGTCATGATATAGCGTGAGACTGGTCAACCACTCGATGACCTATTGGAATGTTAGAATTCCTTCGCCTTAACAAAGGACCGTTTCCTGGCCAGGCATGTACGCACCCCGAATTCGGGAGAGTGCGGAGCCACAATGGGCTATATAGTAGCCCCACCGTCAAACTCCTATGGCTAAGTGAAAGTGTTAAAGCATTATAGTCCGGTTGCCTCGTTCGCTACGCTATCACCTCCTTAATAGGGCCAAGACGTTGGGTTAAGTGTGAACACGCGTCTTCTGCGAACACCTCCGCATTATATGCGTGGGGGCTGAAGCCGGCGACTGCAATCTTTCAGGTTATACACATGTATACATAAACGGCCGCACATGAGGCATCATATTACTTTCAGGCAAAAGTATAAATATAGGCTTAATAAATTTCATAAAAACATTGTGTTTACAATGGGAATACATGTCACTCAAACATAATATTCTTCGAGCACTGGGCCTCTATCAAACGAGCGCCCTCGAGAACCTCTTCGAAATAGTGCTCGGCATCCACTCGGCCTATGGCCGAACCCCGCGCCGCAACTGTGGTAGCATCCATCTCCGCCCAGTATGCTTTAACACGGGCAAGGGCCATCCGCGAGCCTTCTATGCATGCCAACCTCTTCATCTCATTGATGCACGACACCGCACCAAGGAATTGCTGCACTAAGCTGAAATAGCTGTTCGGCTTCGGCTTTTCTGGTCACAACTGATCCACGACAGACCTCATGGCGAGTCCGGACAACCTATTGAGTTCGGCCCATTCGGCTAGCTGATCAGTCAATGGAAGCGGACGCTCTGGAACGTTAAATTGCGACCAGAACAGCTTGTCCACTTCACGATCTGTTTGATCTCGGAAGTATTTGGCCGCATCGACAACGCTCGCCGCCAAGTCCATATATGCATCTGCTGAACTCCATAGCCGATCCAGAGAGGCATACCGTGGATCTCCGAACTTCCTCCGCAGCATGAAGGGCTTCCCAGACGCAATATCCCCGGCTTCACGCAGCTCCTCCTTCTTCGCTCTCATAGCAGAGCGAGTGTCTTTGGTCATCGTTGTGGCCTTCTCAAGGTCCGTCGCCTTCACTCGGTTTTCTTCTTCAAGGAACTGGCAACGGTCGGCAGTGTCTTTTAACTTTACAGCCATCTCGGACATTTTCTCTTTGCTCTCACAATGCGCGGCCTTCTCGGCCCTCAACTCTTCAGCCGCCTTCAAAGCAGCCGCATTACTCCTCCTTGCTTGTTCTTTGGCTCAGGCAAGTTCCGCCCGAAGGGTCTCCACGGTGGCAGCTCCATCTGCAGTCACAACATATTAAAGATACTGGCATCATGCTGCTCTTACTATGTGACATTCACCAGACAACATTACTTACCCTGTGCCTCGTCAAGCCGCTTGTTAACAAGCTCGATGTCGACCTCTACCGCATCCAGTTGCCACTTTAGTTCAGCAAATTCATTAGTCCGGCCAGCCACCAGAGCTTCCATCACATGCACATAAAGCGATATGGTTATCAACTGGGACTACGATCCTCTATTTGCCACCATTATCGGCGACAACCAGAGTCTCAGGGGCTACTATCTACACAGGGCACACCTAAAAATGTGCGGTACCATCACAAATGTACATCATTTTACGTACCTCAAAGCCCGTCAGTAGACTCATAAAGGCATCATGCAACCCACTTTCGGCGGATGAAATCATTTCCATCACCGTACCCATCAATGTATGGTGTTCTTCTGAGATGGCCGCTCGCTCCAACAGCTCCCTCAGTATGTCCGGCCGCATACCAGACGGTGCCGGACTCTTCTGTTTGCTCTCTTTGAGAGCCGGACGCTGGGGACTTTGGGTGACTATAGGATTATCTTCTGGCCTCACCGGATCCGGAGAGGCCCTTCGTGACGACACTTCAAGGTCGCCCGCTTCTTGAGCGGAGGAGTCCAGGGGAGGCGTTTCGCTCTCCATCATCTCCGGAAGAAGATCCCCCGAAGACAAGCTCTGCTGAGAAGGGCTAAGATCCGAACTGCAAGATAAATACTTAGGTTATTTTCCTCAGAGGTAAGGTAATATATCTTCACTATTAAAGTACTTTTTAATTACTTACAGCTCGTTAGAGGGCTGATCCCCGCACAGACTTTGTGCGGCAAGAGCACCCTCCAAGGCAGGACCCTCTGGTGGAGATTTCTTCTCCTGCTTGGAAACCTTGGTTTCCGGATCTTCAGAGGTAGTCCTCTTCCTTCCCCGGGGTGAGAGAATGTCAGATTCCTCCCCTTGGTTATCCTCCCTCACGGAGGCGCTCGTTCCCTCGGTCGGAATAGGTAGCGGTGGAGGCCCGCTTTCGCCCTCATTATTCCCCCCTTTGTCTTCCTTTGAGTGCTCCGGGCAAAGTGCTAGCTCAAGCATCTTTTCCAGTACCGGATTTTCCAAACCCTCAGGAAGGGGGGCCGAACACGGAATCATCTTCGCCTTTGTTATCCAGTCCTGGTCAAAGAGCGATTTCTCAGAATAATGTCATGATAAATGAAAGACGGTGTGTTCGGCTAGAGGATAACTTACTTGGTCGGCGGTGCAGTTGCTGCTCAGGCCCACGTCCTCGGTAGTATCCGGACACTCTATCTGGGGTCCGAAGAATGATCTATACATCTCCTCGTGCATCAGGCCGAGGAAATTCTGAATAGCACGCGGTCCTTCTGGGTTGAACTCCCACATGCGAAGGGGCCGGTGTTTGCATGGCTGGATTCGTCGAACCAGCATGACTTGCATCACCATAATCAAACTAAAATCTCCTTCGAAGAGATCTTGAATGCGGCTCTACAGTACAGGCACATCCTTGACTGGACCCCAGCATAGCCCTCTGCTAATCCATGACATCAGTTGTGGTGGAGGGCCTAAGCGGAAAGCAGGGGCAGCCGCCCACTTGGCACTTCTGGGAGTTGTGATGTAAAACCACTCCCGTTGCCATAATCCGGACACCTCGGGAATAGAACCCTTTGGCCATGGAGCTCCAGCGATCTTGCTTATTACTGCGCCTCCGCACGCTACATGCTGCCCCTCGACCATCTTCGGCTTCATGTCAAAGGTCTTGAGCCACAGGCCGAAGTGAGGGTAATGCGGAGGAAAGCCTCACATACAACGATAAATGCTGAGATGTGGAGAAAGGAGTCTGGGGCTAGATCGTGGAAATCTAGCCCATAATAAAACATCAGCCCCCTAACGAAGGGATCCAGAGTGAGGCCTAGACCTCGGAGGAAGTGGGAGATGAACACGACGTCTTGGTTGGGTTCAGGAGTAGGGACGACCTGCCCTTGGGCGGGCAGCCGATGTGAAACCTCGGCGGTCAGGTATCTGGCCTCCCTCAACTTCTTAGTATCTTCTTCTGTAACGGAGGAGGGCATCCACCGTCCTTTAAGGCTAGATCCGGACATGATTGAAGGTCCGGGGCACCTGACCTGGGCTTCGGGTATTAGAACTCGAGGCGGGGGAAGGATTCGATTGAGCACGGGAGGGAAAAAGTAAAAGCCATGTCCCTTTATAAAGAGGGTGTATATCAAGCGTCCTCTCCGTAGCCGTTTGGGACTTGCCTATAATCTAGGAGTCCTAGATACAGTTGGGTTACCCACGACCGTATTGATGAGAATCCCGTAATTAGGGGAACACGATCTCTGCTTTGACAAGACGTGTCAAGAAACCGCCTCGCGTTATGTGTCAAGCTAGTTAAAGGAAACGGTTCGAATAATTACCGGGCCATGGCATAATGTCGTGTTGCCAAAACATGTCAGCAGATTAGATTTGTGGAAATATTATTCTCTCTACGGTGGTATGTGGAAACTTATTTTGCAGGGTCGGACACTATCCTTGTATTCAAATTCTTCCGTGATGTATTTGGAGGAGGAACCCGCCTTGCAATGCCGAAGACAATACTGCGCGCCGGACTCATCGTCATTGAAGCCTAGTTCAAGGGCTACTGAGGGAGTCCTGGATTAGGGGGTCTCTGGACAGCCGGACTATATTCTTTGGCCGGACTGTTGGACTATGAAGATACAAGATTGAAGACTTCGTCTCATGTTCGGACGGGACTCTACTTGGCATGGAAGGCAAGCTAGGCAATACGGATATGTATATCTCCTCCTTTGTAACCGACCTTGTGTAACCCTAGCCCTCTCTGGTGTCTATATAAACCGGAGGGTTTTAGTCCGTAGGACAACATACAATCATACCATAGGCTAGCTTCTAGGGTTTAGCCTCTCTGATCTCGTGGTAGATCCACTCTTATACTACCCATATCATCAATATTAATCAAGCATGACGTAGGGTTTTACCTCCATGAAGAGGGCCCGAACCTGGGTAAAACTTCGTGTCCCCTGCCTCCTGTTACCATCCGCCTAGACGCACAGTTCGGGACCCCCTACCCGAGATCCGCCGGTTTATGATATGTGTTTTGCTTGGAGCATCAATTTATTTTGTTAAGATTTGCTTGCTGTTATTTAGAACAATTTTTTGCATTTTTTATTCCAATAAAAGTGGCATTGATAGTCTTTACTATGCCTATGTTACAAGTCTTCATGTTGCTGTTTGAAAATAGAAAGTTTACCGCTGTTGCAATAATTCCCTAGAAAATTCAGAATGTGATAAAATGTTTAAACCTTTTGCGTATTAAGCTCTAATAAATTTACTACAGTGGGAATTTTATTTCATAATTTATGGAGCTAGGGAAGTATGGATCTTGCTGCACTCTTTACAGACTGTCCTATTTAGGCAGATTGCTGTTATGTTTGCATTGTTTGCAAATGTTTGCTTCTTTAATGATTCTATTTGAGGATAAGACTATTAATATGCAGAGGCATTTAGTATGCAATTTTGAATAATAATTTTAGTGATTTTCTACAGTAGAGTATGATAAGGTTTTTGCAATGGTTTATACTAACTTATCTCACGAGTCCTTGTTGAGTATTGTGTGGATGAAGCTTTTGAGATTTAGGGAGACTGTGATATGAGAGGAATTAAGGAGACACAAAAGATCAAGCTCAGGGATGCCCAAGGCACCCCAAGATAATATTTCAAGAAGTCTCAAGCGTCTAAGCTTGGGGATGCCCCGGTTGGCATCCCACCTTTCTTCTTCAACAACTATCGGTTAGTATCGGTTGATCCTAAGTTTTTGCTTCTTCACATGATGTTTGCTATTCTTAGATGTCATTTTATTTAGTTTTTCTTGCTGTTTGAATAAAATACCAAGATCTGAAATTATTAAATGTTAGAGAGTCTTCACATAGTTGCATAATTATTCGACTACTCATTGATCTTCACTTATATCTTTTGGAGTAGTTTGTCGTTTTCTCTAGTGCTTCACTTATATCTTTTTAGAGCATGGTGGTGGTTTTATTTTGAAGAAATAGATGAACTCTCATTCTTCACTTATATTATTTTGAGAGTCCTTAGAACATCATGGTAGTTTGCTTTGGGTATGAAACTAGTCCTAATATGATGGGCATCCAAGAGGGATATAATAAAAACATTCATATAAAGTGCATTGAATACTATGAGAAGTTTGATACTTGATGATTGTTTTGAGATATGAGAATGGTAATATTAGAGTCATGCTAGTGAGTAGTTGTGAATTTGAGAAATACTAGTGTTGAAGTTTGTGATTCCCGTAGCATGCACGTATGGTGAACAGTTGTGTGATGAAGTCGGAGCATGATTTATTTATTGATTGTCTTCCTTATGAGTGGCGGTCGGGGATGAGCGATGGTCTTTTCCTACCAATCTATCCCCCTAGGAGCATGCTCGTAGTACTTCATTTTTTTAACTAATAGATTTTTGCAATAAGTATGTGAGTTCTTTATGACTAATGTTGATTCCATGGATTATACGCACTCTCACCCTTCCACCATTGCTAGCCTCTCTAATACCGCGCACCTTTCGCCGGTATCATACACCCACCATATACCTTCCTCAAAACAGCCACCATACCTACCTATTATGGAATTTCCATAGCCATTCCGAGATATATTGCCATGCAACTCTCCACCATTCCGTTTATTATGACACGCTCCATCATTGTCATAGTGCTTTGCATGATCATGTAGTTGACATCGTATTTGTGGCAAAGCCACCGTTCATAATTCTTTCATACATGTCACTCATGAGTCATTGCACATCCCGGTACACCGCCGGAGGCATTCATATAGAGTCATATCTTGTTCTATGTATCGAGTTGTAATTCTTGAGTTGTAAAAAAATAAAAGTGTGATGATCATCATTATTAGAGCATTGTCCCAGTGAGGAAAGGATGATGGAGAATATGATTCCCCCACAAGTCGGGATGAGACTCCAGACAAAAATAAATAAATAAAAGAGGCCAAAGAAGCCTAAATAAAAAAAGGAGAGAGAAAAGAGGCCATAAAAAAGATAAAGTACAAATAAAATAAATAAAATAAATAAATAAATAATAAAAAATGAGAGAAAAAAGAGAGAAGGGACAATGCTACTATCCTTTTACCACACTTGTGCTTCAAAGTAGCACCATGACACTACTAGGAAAATGGCTATAGATAGGATTGATACTAATGGCGCACCAGGGAAGTAGTGCGCCACTACTATATACTAATGGCGCACCTGTTGGTGATACGCCATTAGTGTGGAAGACACTAATGGCGCACCAGAAACAGGGTGCGCCACTAGTATTAATTTTTTTTCCATTTTTCCATACATACTAATGGCGCATCTGGTAGACAATGCGCCATTACTAGTTCTAACTAGTAATGGCGCACCTGGCAGAGAGTGCGCCATTACTGTAATTTTTTTCTTATTCTTTTTTTTTGCAAAACTACTAATGGCGCACCGTTTCACAGTGCGCCATTACTAGTTTAAACTAGTAATGGCGCACTATTAGACGGTGCGCCATTAGTATATATATTTATATTTTTTACTTTTTTGCAAAACAGTAATATTTTTTGAACTCATGCATGAATATTTTTAAATTTCATGGGCACGTTTTGAATTCATGAATATTTTTTAAAATTTGATGATATTTTTTCATATTCATAAATGTTTTACCAATTCATAAATGAATGCAACTAAAAATCCAAAAAAAACAAATTTGATGATATTTTCAAATAACAAATTTGATGATATTTTTTCATATTCATAAATATTTTCAAATAACAAATTTGATGATATTTTTAAAAAAAAATATTACTATTTTTATAAAAAAATATATTACTGTTTCATATTCATATTCATTTTCTAAAAACTTATTCGATGCAAATAATAATAATAATAATAATAATAATAATAATATTTACTAATGGCGCACCGCTGGGTGGTGCGCCATTGATATACAAAAAAAATAGTTACTTATGGCGCACCCCTGGATGGTGCGCCATTGCTAAGCCTCCCCCACACTAAAATCCCCAATCTCCATTTCTCTCTAATCCCTCCCCTGCCTCATCTCACCCGCGCCTGACCACCACCGCCCACCACTTCCCCCGTGCTCGCCGTCCCCGGCCGTGCTCGCTTCCCCCGCCGCACCCGACCACCTCCCTCACCGTCCCCCCTCCGCCCGCACCCGCGCCCTCGCCGTCCCCCTCCCCCCGCGGCCCCGCCTGCGTCAACCTCCCTCCCGAGCGCGACAGCTAGGTTTCCTAGCCGCCGCCACCGCTGCTGGCCCCGGCCCACTCCAACGACCCCCGCGCCCACTCCACACCCGCTTCGGCTCCCCCGCGCCCGCTCCGACGACCCCGCGCCCGCTCCACACCCACTCTGGCTCCCCTCGCAGCCATCCCCAAGGTGAGCTATCTGGGGTAGCTAGGGTTCACCTCAAGCAAAGAAAGAGAGGAAGAAATCCCCCCGTCCCCCCGCCCCTTTGCTGAATGTCGATGGAATCAAATTTGCTGCCCCGCAGGTGAAGGAGGACGGTGCTTTCCTGCCGTGGCTGCGGAGCAAGGCCGGGTCCGCCATCTCGTCGGCGCTGTGCATCGGGACCTCGCCGCTGGGAAGGTCTATTCTTGGCTACTGTCGATTTGCTACATAGAGCAGAGCAGAGCAGTAATAGTGTCCTTGTTCGCGTCGCAGCCGATCCAAGAGGGGGACTGCACCAGATCCGCCATCGCCGAGGAGCCGCACAACACCGGATCCACCTTGTCCTCTTCGTTGGGTCGCCGTCGTCTTCCTCAACTCCGGCCACCTCAACTCCGGTCACCGCTCCACCTCTGCTCCGTGGTTCAGTACACTAATCCTATTGTCTTTGACTACTTGATTTAACTTGCTGTACTTCCCACTACAAGTTGATTTACTGAATATGCTACTCTAGTTCCCGGAGCTGGGTTTCTATTTGTGTGTTTGGTATACATTTTCTAGTTTGTGCATCACTATAACAGGAGTGCATTTTTCTAGGTTCTCTCACAATCTCCATATGTTAGTTTGTTATCTTTTATACTTACAGTACAACAGGTTAACAGTTTGAAAGCCATACAGTGAGGCTTTCTAGTGTATGGTCCTAACACACAACAATTTTATTAGTTGAGGTTCACACTAGACAAACTTGTGCCAGCTAAGAAAAAAATAGAGTTCTACATTAACTTGTCTGCCAGCTGGAGCAAGAAGCCTAAACTAGTTTTCCTTAGCTATCGCCTCATTTAGAAAATATTGGACAAGATCCCAAGAGACTTGGAGATATGTACAAGATCAGTAAGATAATAGCTTGCTGTTTAAGCATCGTTGCAGTCAAACTCTGGAATATTTACAACGAAAATGACCAAAGGTATGGCCAGTGCCATCAGGAAATCACAGGTGAACCAATGCATCATAGTGGAACACTAAACTGACAATTCCATCATATGTATCACCAATCTTCTTGATTAGTGATTACCTGAATTAGTTTGTAAACTGTAGAGGTGGTTAGGCTCTGGTTAAGAATAAAAACAATAATAGAAGTTTTGTATTTTGTAAGTAAAAAACCCCACATATGCACCAGAGTAGACCTATGCATCAGAACCAAAGTAGACCTAGCTCTGCATTAGTTGTTTGTGCTTCAAGTGTCCCAGTCAAGGACAAACTGAGTGGTTGCAAAATAATATTATGTGGTCAATGTGCATTAGTTCTGAACTGGTCAACCATGAATTGGGATGATAATGTTATTTTTCCTTCTTAACAGAATGGTGTCATAATCAGAACAAAGCTGCTGCAAATGCATACTTTTTTTTACAAGTGCATCTGCACCTTCTGATCCATTTAGAGTTATCATAAATATATTTCCAAGGTTTTTTTCATTTCACTGTAGAGTCTTTGCTTCTGGACTCAATGCACATTCATCAGTCATAAGAGATAAATACTAGTAAGTCAAGGGCACCAGAATTTGATCATGCCTCTTTTGAGATGTATGTCTATTGATTCAAAATTGCCATGGCAAAAATATGTTTCAGAAAATGACATAGACTATAATTTCCTGGCATGATCCATAGAATAAAAATGTAGAATAAAAAATGCCATGATCCATACACTATAATTTTTTGTTGGGTGACATATTATATCTGGAATGGAAGCTCACATAAGTTGAGCTGATTTTTGTCCATATGAAAGCAGAGGACCATATGGTCTGTGGATGGGTTTTGTCTCCGACCATTGTGCCGTGATGATTTTGCAGGTACCCCGAGAGGCCCTTGAGTTTGCCGGAATGTCGATTAACTTCCGTTCCGGCAAATTCGGGTACTCCATATGTCCTATTTTCAGCAAAGGTCATGCTGAAATTTTCCGTGAATTTTAGCATGACTTTGCTAAAAATCGGACATATGAGGTACTTGCTACTAATGCATGGGCCGGGGTATCTTAGTACTTAGTTAAGTAGGATCAACTGCCCTTTATTCTTGCTGCATTAAACCAGAGGTGACAATAGAGCCAAGTGATTAGTGCCAAGTGATTAGGCCCAACCTAGGGTGCCTCGGCATCGATAAACCCTAAATGATGAAAACTTAACTTGGCTGCCCCGGATGCCTCGGTGTCGATGAGAACCTAAATGATGTACGCTTAGGCTTTTAGGGTGCCTCGGCGTCGACAAACCCTAAATGATGAAAGCTTAGGCTTTTAGGGTGCCTCTGTGTCGACAAACCCTAAATGATGAGACCATGATCTTGTTCCTTGACAATAACCAACTTTTTGACCAAATTTTTTTCCTATTTAGAGCGAAACATGGCCCACAACGATGAGGCCGGTGGTTCGGGCGGCAAGAAATTCTAGGAGCTGTCCCAGGAGATGGAGGAACAACCCCACCGCTATGAGGACGCCGCGGAAGGCACCGATCCTCCACTGATGGTGCCGCCGAGGATGCCACCACTGATGATGGCGGCGCACACACAGATGGCAGCCAACCGAAGAAGCAAAGGAAGGACCGGCGCCCGAATGCGCTCTGCACCCTCAAGGAGGAATTCACTCAAGTGGACTCCGACGGGAATCCAACGGAGCCCAAACATATAGTCAAGGGGTACTCGCTTCAGCTTGGGTGCATTCTTCGGAGCACCGCCTCGATCAACACCGAGAACCTTAGGCATAAGGACCAAGGGAATTTGCGCAACCTCCTCTTCACGAAGCTGCACGAACGATACAAGTCCCCCCCCCAAATTTGAAAACACACGCCTCTCAAGGAATAAAGTGAACAGTGCCGCCCTCACGAAGATGAGCACGGCCCTGTCTACTTGGAAAAGCGCAGTGAAGAGAATGATTGATAAAGGTGATAGTTATGAGAAGATCAAGGCGAAATATCCTTTGATGAGCGAAGATGAGTACAAGGAGTTCAAGATCAAGTGCGAGAGCAGGGCAACCTCCGCATCAAGTCAGTGGGGGAAAGAAATGCGGGAGTTGAACTTAGGGGAACACAAACTCGGTCCCGGCGGTTACAGAGTGGCGGAGCCTATATGGGACAAGGAGGACGCGGAGCGTGCCGAGCAAGGCCTACCGCCCCGCTTCGAGAAATACAGCGTGACAAGCAGACCAGGAACTATGTCAGGGCCCGGTACAAGGAGGACCCGATAACAAAGGAGCTTACCACGGATCCGAAGACCAGGGCGCTTGAGCTTCTTCTGGTAAGGAATACACCCTCGCCTAATTAGCTCCATATGGTTGCACTCTAATTAATCCCCAATATTTCTAAATGGTTCACGTTCCTTACGTAGGAAACTGAAAGCAGTAGCGCGGGGTCATCTAAGAGCTCCCCTTTCGACACCCCTTTAAATAGGGCGTTGAACGTAATGAAAAACAAGGATAAGCTCACTAAGCCGACATCAGCTGGTCATGTGGCCGGCAAAGGCTTGTCCACAAAATGGGGGTCATACTATACCGCTGGTGTGCGGAAGGAGAAAAAGACCAGCTCGGAAAGCCAGACGCGCGAGGTTGAAGAACTCAAGGCACAAGTGGCGCGGATTCCAGAGCTTGTCCAAGAGCAAGTGCAACAAGAACTTGGAACGACGATCAACGCCATGGTGCCTACGTTGATTCATGGGCTGACGACGTGGATTGCGGGCGGCCAACAGGGGCCTCCCCCGATTCCCAGCTTCACGGCCAGCAACTCGCACAGCGCACATGCGGCGCCATTTGTGTCTCCGGCGGCGGCGCCATTGGTGTCTCCGGCGGAGGCGGTATTCGTGTCTCCGGCGCCGGCACGGGCATTGAAGCTTAATGCACCCGGGTGTACGTCGGCCGGCACCTCGCCAGCAAGCGCCCCCTCCGTCAGTTGCATGCCCGCCGTTGGCAGTGCCTCGACATTAGCCGAGCTTGATGGCATCACGGTAACCAAGCCTCTCGGCCGATGACTTCATCTCCTTACCTTTGACTGGGCATCCTGACGCCCTGTACATGTTTTCGCAGGGCACCGCCGACGTTCCTTGCACTCTTCTGCATTTCGTGGGCGTCGAGTTGGTCGATGTCGCCAAGGGCAGAATCGTTCAACCGGGCAACCCCATGTTCCACGGTAATCCAATGCCACCCACAATGTATAGGGTTGAAGTGGTTCGGGTGCTGCCAGGCTGCGACGAGCTGTTACCTCCGATTCGACCCGCTGGGGCCGACGAAGAAGATCAGATAACCCTCAGCACCTGCGTAAACTGGCCCCTGCTTTGGCCAAAGAGCCAGATTTGTTTGGGGGCGGGCGACACCACCCCACAGACAAGACCGCTAGTCGTGCCGGCGCCAAGCCATGGCAAGAACGCCGCAACGCTACCGGACCTGCCGGACATCCCTATGGCACAGGATCCGGACGGCGACGACAACGACGACGGTACATTTACCAAAGTTGATAAGTACTTTGCCGAACATGGGTACGCTGACGAGTTCTGCGGGCCTCTTTCTCAAGAACCCAACCAAGACGACCGCAATCTAGCTGGTACGGCAGAGAAATCCAATTGCAACAGGCATTGTCTGGCGTTTAGTTCTCAGGACACGCCTCCAGCTCCCGCCTTCACCAAGCCTCAGATAGCTAAGGTGCAAAATATTATCAGCCCCAACATGCTCAAGAAGGCGGTCTGTGAGCAGAACTCGATCCCATTACAGGAGATCAAGAAGAAGGGACGGAAACGAAAGACTAAGAAGGGCGCCGGTGCAAGCCAGCCGGCACCGAGTTCGATCCGTGCTCAGGACGGGCCACCTTCACCTAAGGATATCTCGAGGAGGGTGCATGTGGCGGGTAGGGCGATGCTACCGTGAAATATGCTGAATGCTGCAACCGGTGCTATGTGGAGTCTGCACGACTGTGTTCTTTCTATGGAGAAGCGGCGTCTCGGAGAGAAGGATGTGGCATACCCGGTTTTCGTGGCCAAGGTGCCAGAGGGCTAGGGCTTTGTGGATGGCGACATCAGGGGTACGATCGTCCTGTGGTTTGATGACATCTTTGCTATGTTTAACCTTCATCCGCTGCATTACACCTTCGTTCGGCTATTTTCGCTGAGTATGGAGATGCGGATCATCAGAGACAAGACCCCGGACATCATGATAGTCGACCCCTTCTACATGCGTGCCATGCACTTGAGCAGCGCTGGGGACCACCAAGTTGCGAGTTCACACCTCGAAGGCGTCATTCTGGTAAACCCAGATAAGGATAACTTCCTTGTGCCTTACTTTCCCGAGTAAGTCATCCCTTAACCACCCCGTAACATATGATTTCTTAGATTTCGATCGTTTTTTTTCTAACATTCCGTGTTCTGTGCAGTGACACACATTGCACACTCATCCTCTTAAGCCCGAAATATTCCATGGCCATGTATTTAGACCCAAATCGTAACTCCAAGATAGACTACACAAATGTCAAGCAAGTTCTTGATGATGTTCTCCCCGCCTACGCCAAATCTGGAGGCACCTTCACCAAGGCAATTCGTAAGTACGGCAAGCACATGTTCTCACACAATACGAAGTTCTGCTGCGTCAAGCAGCCGCCTGGCGGTCAGAAGGATGCCTACTACACCCTCCATCACATGCGGGCGATCATAAGGGACCATCATCAACTTCTGCTACCATATAATCTCAAAGATTGGGCCACGAGCTTGTCGGCAGTCCAGGACGCGGACCTTAGACAAGAATTCTTTCGCATCCAGTCAGAGTTTGCGGACATCATCCATCAAGATGTCCTTCATACCTCGGGGCAGTTCTTCCTCAGATATCAACCGTCCAACAGTGAGATAGATGAAATGCTACAAATACAGGGTGACAACGACCGCGATTTCATGACCATCACGACAGACGGCGGCTTCATCCACGTTCCTGTCCGATGAGTCGAGTCGAAAGTAGTGATGTGTAGTTCTGAAACATTGATTGGCTCATGTTGTAATTATACTTTAATGAATTCGTATGTCTCTTTGGTTTGGACAGTCATTCAACTTAGATGTAATTGATGCTATTTATTAGTAGGACCATGAATCGTGCTATTAATGTCTTGCTTTTCTCTTCCGATCCTTTTGTTGCATACTTACATAATGCTTATGTATTGTCTGTTATTTGGCTTGTGCATAGAGATGCCGTCGTATGTCGTGTACAAAGGTAAGGTTCCAGGAGTCTACGACAACTGGGAGGAGTGTCGGAGACAGGTTCACCGTTTCAGCGGTAATAGTTACAAAGGGTACACCACTAGGGCGGAGGCCGAATCTAGATACGCCTGCTATCTAGCGGGAGAGAGGAGGGAGCGTTGGAGGAACCGGATGAAGACCAGTTTGATCGCGATGATGCTCATCGTGATGACCACAGCTCTCTTCTATGTGATGGTAAGTTTAGATGATCGATATCGACTTGTAATGTGAACACAAACTCGATACTCGCGGTCTTGAGACTTGTAATGTTTTATCTTTGTTCGGTCTTTTGAATTCGGAGACTAATATGATGAATTGTATTCGGAGACTAATCTTCTATTGTATTCGATGAATCTGATGTTGCTGTCTATATTCTGTCTAATAATATATTTTATATTCTGTCTAATAATATATTTTATAACCTGCGCAAAAATCAGAAAAGGAAAAAAAAACCAAATATTCATACTAATGGCGCATCAACACCAGGTGCGCCATTAGTATGCCAAAGGATACTAATGGCGCATCAACAGAGAATGCGCCATTAGTATGACAAAGCCATGCTTACATATGGCCCCCCGGGAGGCACTCTAATGGCGCATGCTGTTACATACTAATGGCGCACTAGTTGGTGCGCCATTAGTAAAAATTACTAGTGGCGTGCTACTAATGGCGCACCGGTGATGCGCCATTAGTAGGCAAAACTGGTGCGCCATTAGTAGGCCTTTTCCTAGTAGTGTGATCTTCATGATAGAGAGTCTCCTATGTTGTCACTTTCATATACTAGTGGGAATCTTTCATTATAGAACTTGGCTTGTATATTCCAATGATGGGCTTCCTCAAAATGCCCTAGGTCTTCGTGAGCAAGAAAGTTGAATGCACACCCACTTAGTTTCTTTTTGAGCTTTCATACACTTCTAGTTCTAGTGCATCTGTTGCATGGCAATCCCTACTCACTCACACTGATATCTACTGATGGGCATCTCCATAGCCCATTGATACACCTAGTTGATGTGAGACTATCTTCTCCTTTTTGTCTTCTCCACACTCACCATTCTATTCCACCAATAGTGCTATGTCTATGGTTCACACTCATGTATTGCGTGAAGATTGAAAAAGTTTGAGAACATCAAAAGTATGAAACAATTGCATGGCTTGTGATCGGGTTTGTGCATGATCTAAATATTTTGTGTGGTGAAGAGCATAGCCAGACTATATGATTTTGTAGGGATAGCTTTCTTTGGCCATGTTATTTTGAGAAGACATGATTGCTTAGTTAGTATGCTTGAAGTATTATTATTTTTATGTCGATATGAACTTTTATCTTGAATCTTTCGGATCTGAATATTCATGCCACAATTAAGAGGAATTACAAAAAAATTATGCCAAGTAGCATTCCACATCAAAAATTCTATTTTTATCATTTACCTACTCGAGGACGAGCAGGAATTAAGCTTGGGGATGCTCATACGTCTCCAACGTATCTATAATTTTTGATTGCTCCATGCTATATTATCTTCTGTTTTCGATATTTATGGGCTTTATTATACATTTTTATATTATTTTTGGGACTAACCTATTAACCTAGAGCCCAGTGCTAGTTTCTGTTTCTTCTTTGTTTTAGAGTATCACAGAAAAGGAAAATCAAACGGAGTCCAATTGACCTGAAACTTCACGGAACTTATTTTTGGAAGGAAAGCAACCCATGAGACTTGGAGTCCACGTCAAGGAAGATTCAAGGAGGCCACAAGGTAGGGGGGCGCTCCCACCCCCTAGGTGCGCCCTCCACCCTCGTGGGCCCCTCGTGGCTCCCCTGACGTACTTCTTCCGCCTATATATCTCCATATACCCTAAAAACATCCGGGAGCACAATAGATCGGGAGTTCCGCCGCCAGAAGCCTCCGTAGCCACCAAAAGCCAATCTAGACCCGTTCCGGCACCCTGCCGGAGGGGGATCCCTCTCCGGTGGATATCTTCATCATCCCGGTGCTCTCCATGATGAGGAGGGAGTAGTTCTCCCTCGGGGCTGAGGGTATGTACCAGTAGCTATGTGTTTGATCTCTCTCTCTCGTGTTCTTGATTTGGCACGATCTTGATGTATCGCAAGCTTTTCTATTATAGTTGGATCTTATGATGTTTCTCCCCCTCTACTCTCTTGTAATGGATTGAGCTTCCCCTTTGAAGTTATCTTATCGGATTGAGTCTTTAAAGATTTGAGAACACTTGATGTATGTCTTGCCGTGCGTATCTGTGGTGACAATGGGATACCACGTGATTCACTTGATGTATGTTTTGATGATCAACTTGCGGGTTCCGCCCATGAACCTATGCATAGGGGTTGGCACACGTTTTCGTCGTGATTCTCCGGTAGAAACTTTGGGGCACTCTTTGAGGTTCTATGTGTTGGTTGAATAGATGAATCTGAGATTGTGTGATGCATATCGTATAATCATACCCACGGATACTTGAGGTGACATTGGAGTATCTAGGTGACATTAGGGTTTTGGTTGATTTGTGTCTTAAGATGTTATTCTAGTATGAACTCTAGGGCTGTTTGTGACACTTATAGGAATAGCGCAACGGATTGATTGGAAAGAATAACTTTGTGGTGGTTTCGTATCCTACCATAATCTCTTCGTTTGTTCTCCGCTATTAGTGACTTTGGAGTGACTCTTTGTTGCATGTTGAGGGATAGTTATGTGATCCAATTATGTTATTATTGTTGAGGGAACTTGCACTAGCGAAACTATGAACCCTAGGCCTTGTTTCAACGCATTGCAATACCGTTTACACTCACTTTTACCATTAGTTACCTTGCTGTTTTTATAATTTTAGATTAAAAATACCTTTATCTACCATCCATATACCACTTGTATTACCATCTCTTCGTGGAACTAGTGCACCTATACAATTTACCATTGTATTGGGTGTGTTGGGGACACAAGAGACTCTTTGTTATTTGGTTGCAGGGTTGCTTGAGAGAGACCATCTTCATCCTACGCCTCCTACGGATTGATAAACCTTAGGTCATCCACTTGAGGGAAATTTGCTACTGTCCTACAAACCTCTGCACTTGGAGGCCCAACAACATCTACAAGGAGAAGGTTGTGTAGTAGACATGAGTAAACCATTATAAACTCCTAGCTAATTAAGCATGGCATAAGCAACTATAATCTCTAATTGTCATTGCAAACATGTTTCATTCATAATAGGCTGAATCAGGAATGATGGACTAATCATATTTACAAAAACAAGAGAGGTCGAGTTCATACCAGCTTTTCTCATCTCAATCAGTTCATAATATATCATTATTATTGCCTTTCACTTGCACGACCGAATAGTGTGGATAATAATAATAATAGTGCACGTGCATTGGACTAAGCTGGAATTTGCGAGCATTCAATTCAAGAGAGGAGACAAGGTAATATTGTCTCTTTGTTAGATCAACAGTAATGCATATGAGAGCCACTCAACATTTTCATCAAGGCCTTCTCCTCTCGACCCCCAAAGAAAAGAAAGGAAATAAAACTATTTACACGGGAAAGCTCCCAACAAGCAAAAGAAGAACGAGAAATCTTTTGGGGTTTTCTTTTTAATTACTACTACTACAGGCATGGAAAGTGAACTATCTAAAAGCTACAACTAATTTTTTTTGTTTTTCTTGAAGTTTTTCAAACACACAAGAACAATGCTTTAAAAGAAAATAATCTAGCATGGATAATACAATGAAAAAGTATGAGCACCAACAACTGGCATGAGTGTGTGTGAATGTAATGTCGGTGAGAAATACGTACTCCCCCAAGCTTAGGCTTTTGGCCTAAGTTGGTCTATGGCCAAGGATCATAGCTGCTCTCTCCAGTGTACTGAGGAGGATCCTCAGGCTGCCACTGGTTGGCGATCTCCTCCGGATCCCACTGATAAACAGACTAACGGTGAGGATCAAGTGGTGGCTCCAGCTCGGGCTCTGGAGCTGACGCCAGGCTCCGGTAGGCATGAATGGCCTCCGGAAGAACAAGGTACATGCCTGAAAATATGTTGAACAAAGAGGGCATAGGCAAGGTAATAATCTCACAATAAATTTTTGTTAAATATCAATTTATATTTGAGTATCTTCTTATCCTTAATAATAAACTCATGTGCTATCATACTCTTATAATCTAGAACAACAGGAGTCAGCAACTTTTCCTCTTTCTTATAATGCCTGATAGGTATGTTAAAGTGTGCAGCAAGGCGCGAGGCGAATATGCCTCCTAGGACGGGACCCTTTGTACGGTTCAGATTTAACCGTTTAGCAACAATAGCGCCTAAACTGAAAGTAGTATCCTTAAACAAGCATGGCACAAAATAACAATATCAGGAGCACTAAGGTTCCCACTGTTCCCGCGACCAATTAAGCGTCTACTAGCAAATATTGCAAAGTAACGTAGAACAGGAAAATGTATGCTAGTGATTCTCGCATCGGAAACTTTCCTCGTTTCCCCTACAACAATCATATCAATAAATCCCTCCACATCATTACGATGTGGTTCCTCTATGCCGCCCTCAAAAGGTATCTTACAAACCCGGCAGAAATCAAATAGTGACATCTCCTTAAACTCATCATCTAAATAAAAATCCACCGAAGGTGGCGATCTTCTAGCATGGAAATGAAAGTTTTGCACAAAGATATTGGTGAGTAAGAGATAATGTTCATGCTGGTCGTGGAGGAAGTCGGTGAGGCCTGCATTCTCAGCCAAATAATAAAAATCTTCATAAATCCCAGCTTCTCTTAAGAACTCATCACAAGGCCATTCACATGGCCGAACCTCTGCAGTACGAGGGAGATTATACTTGGGCTTCTTGTTCTCTTCACTTTGTTTATCCTTCGAGCTTCGGCTCGATGAGCCCCTCAATAATCTCTTCATCATTTTCTGAAAATTTCTGAAATTTTTAGTAACTTAATAATGAAAGTGAAGCAAACTCAACAAGATTGATAGCAACTACTCCTACAGGTGCCTAGAGGCCATACCATGCATTAAAACTACTTTTGACCACATAAATTTGACATGCAAGCTCAAGAACAGGGTCACCTAAGCAGCAAAAATTTGCAACAAATAAAGCACTAGAACAAAACTAATTGGACCATTGGAGGAGTCACATACCGAAGAACAATTCCCCAAAGCAGTTTTGTGAATGAAGCTTTGAGCAAGGAGATCGAAAATGGCAGCAAGATGAGCTAGAACACGGGTTTGAGCTAGGTGGGGATTTTTTATGGAGCAAGACGAAGTGTGTGGGTGCTGGAATAAGTGGAGGGCACCCACGTGGGGTCCACGAGGCAAGGAGCGTGCCCAGGGGGTAGGGCACGCCCTCCACCCTCGTGGGCACGTGGTGGGTCCCCATGGTGTGTTCTCAGTGCCAATAATTCTTAAATATTCTGGAAAAAATCATATTTCATTTTCAGGACATTTGGAGAACTTTTATTTTCAGGGTATTTTTTATTGCAAGGATAATTCAGAAAACTGACAGAAATAATATTTTTACTATATTTAATATAAATAACAGAAAGTAAAAAGAGGGTACAGAGAGTTGTGTTTTCTAAATTCATCCATCTCATGCTCATCAAAAGGAATTCACTAACAAGGTTGATCAAGTCTTGTTAACAAACTCTTTTCGAATAACATGAAACCGGAGAATTTTCGAGTAACACTAGGTTACCTCAACGGGGATATGCATGTCCCCAACACATATTTCTTCTTGACAGTAGGAAGAGTAAATTCAAAACCTCCAATAGTAATAGTTGGAATTTTTCCAATAGAATTGATACTGTGGACTTGAGGTTGTTTCCTCAGAAAGTGTACCGTATGCTCATTACCATTAACATGAAATGTGACATTGCCTTTGTTGCAATCAATAAGAGCCCCTGCAGTATTCAAAAAGGGTCTACCAAGGATAATCGACATACTATTGTCCTCGGGAATATCAAGAATAACAAAGTCTGTTAAAATAGTAACGTTTGCAACCACAACAGACACATCCTCACAAATACCGACATGTATAGCAGTTGATTTATCAGCCATTTGCAAAGATATTTCAGTAGGTGTCAACTTATTCAAATCAAGTCTATGATATAAAGAGAGAGGTATAACACTAACACCGGCTCCAAGATCACATAAAGCAGTTTTAACATAGTTTCGTTTAATGGAGCATGGTATAGTTGGTACTCCTGGATTATAACACCCGGATGTAACTTGCCATATTTGTAAATCCGACTCTTGCCATTTTCGGCTTTAAGTTATGAGATTCCCTTCGTGGTTGAGATTTTGTCTTTGTTTTGCTTTTCTTCATGTCATGCATTTCATATCATGTCATCATGTGCATCGCATTTGCATTTGCATTCGTCTCATGCGTCCGAACCTTTTCCCCGTTGTCCATTTCGCAATCCGACACTCCCACATGCATCGGCGCACCCCTCTTGTCTCTTTTCGTGATCGGGTGTTAAACATTCTCGGAATGGACCAAGTTTTGCCAAATGGCCTTGGTACACCACCGGTAGACCGCCTGTCAAATTTTGTTCCATCTGGAGGCCGTTTGATGCTCCAATGGTTAACCGGGTAACCGCAAAAGCCTCTTGTGTGTTGCAGCCCAACACCCCTCCAAAACAGCCCCATAACCCATGTAAACCATTTCTATGTCCTCCGTCGTCGATCACGATCGTGTCGGCGAAAACCGCACCTCATTTGGACACTCGTACTTCCTTCTATCTATAAGTATGTGCAACCCTCCAAAATCTCGCAGTCCAAACCCTAAATTTTTCCCTCTCCGCCGCCGGACTTTTCTTCCTGCACCGACGGACGTGTCCGCCGACCCCTCCGCTGCCACGTGTCAGCCCGCGGTTGGCTGCCACCCTGCGCCCACATCGCCGCACCACCCGCGCGCCGGCCAGCCGGGGCCCAGGCGGGGCACTCCGAGCCCACGCGCCGCCCGCAGCGCCCCGCGCGGCCGCCGACCGAGCACCGCCGCCCGCACGCGCGCCAACCGCTGAGCTCCTTCGCGCCTCCCGCTGATACGTCTCCATCGTATCTACCTTTCCAAACACTTTTGCCCTTGTTTTGGACTCTAACTTGCATGATTTGAATGGAACTAACCCAGACTGACGCTGTTTTCAGCAGAATTGCCATGGTGTTATTTATGTGTAGAAACAGAAGTTCTCGGAATGATCTGAAACTCCACGGAGCGTATTTTTGTAAATAATAAAAAATACTGGCAAAAGATCAAGGCCAGGGGGCCCACACCCTAGCCACGAGGGTGGGGCGGCGCGCCCCCTACCTCGTGGGCCCCCCTGGAGCTCCTCCGACCTCAACTCCAACTCTATATATTCGTGTTCGGAGAGAAAAAAATCAAGGAGAAAGATTCATTGTGTTTTACGAAACGGAGCCGCCGCCAAGCCCTAAACTCTCTTAGGAGGGCTGATCTGGAGTCCGTTCGGGGCTCCGGAGAGGGGAATCCATCGCTGTCGGCGTTCTGGGAATGGGGGTCCCCAGACTTGCCTGCCTGCGGCCTGCGACGTGGCTCAAAGGGGGCCCGGCACGGCCCATCTTCATCAACACAAGACTCAATACCCTCGCGAGGGGCCAAGCCTTGCAGGGCGGACGACACGGAGCTTCCTCAGGCACGGCCTCGTCAGGCTGGCTCGCGAGGAGGCGGAGAGATCAAGGCGGGGTACCTCACGAGGAGCCCATGACGCAAGCCATGACGATCAAAGGCGCCAGGCGGGTGCCAGCCCGCACAGCGTCCTCCTTTCCTCTTAGGTGCAAAGGGAGAAAGCGCAGCCGCGGAGTACCAAGGCATCAGGCAAAGGTTGCCATTTTGGTGCAATGAGACCAAGACCAGGAGGACTACGAGACGGAGGTCACCGGGGAGCCCAAGACGGCGTCATCACCAGAGCTTTGCGCAGGCGAAGACTGCTTTTGTCAGGATAGCTGATACTTGCTGTCCCCCTTCAAATTAGCCCGCCATTGTTGGCTCCCTTCCCGCTTGATATTTGGGAAGAGGACCAGGGCCTCTATAAATAGGACTAGCCACCACAGTGTAGGGGAGATCGGATCGAAATCAGGGGATCGGATAAAATCGAAATCAGAGAGAGAGAAGGGTGACTGAACTCCTCCTAGAAGTTCATCGCCCCAGCCAAGAGTAGACCCTCGCGAGGCTGTTCTTCTTTGTATTGTTCATCATCATCAGCCCCAAGAGGCAATCCACACACCACACACTGGAGTAGGGTATTACACCACCACGGTGGCCCGAACCAGTATAAACCTTGTGTCTCTTGTGCAGATCTTTCAGTAGTCTAGATCTTTGCGAGACGGTGAGGTAGAAGGCATAATCTTCGCGCGCACCCCAGAGTTCGAACCTTAAGGGTCTGCCGGAACCCGAAATCCGACATTTGGCGCGCCAGGTAGGGGTGCGCCGGAATTTGCCTTCCACCGCTCCATTCTCCTCCGACCATCACGCTCATGTCTGACACTCGTCGAGCCCGCGCGGAGCGCCGGGCCGGCCCCGAGCTCGTCCGCGCCGCAGGGGGCTCTCCTGCGCCGTCCCATCACGCTACACCAACACCCCCAGTCGTCGCGGCCCTCCTGGGAGGCTCGCAGGCGCCGCCCACAAGTCACCACGTTAAGCCGTTCGTCCGCCGGGTCAGTGCCACTTCCACGCGGCAGGGGGCTCCCCTGGATCGGGCGGCGCCCGAGACCGGCCTGACCTTCAGCTCGAAGGACCACCCCTCCAACTCAGCCTGCTCGGGCGCGCTCCCCATGTTGTGCACCCCCACCATCTGCCAGGTGGCTGTCACCAGAACCCTTGTTGATGGCGGCGCGGGCCTCAGCGTGCTCTCGGTCGAGGCCTTCAACCTCGTCCGCATACCCCTGGGACGGCTGCAACCCAGCCAGCCCTTCTCAGGCGTTGGGGGCAAGCCGTCCAGTTCCTTGGGGAAGATCCGGCTCCCAGTGACCTTCGGCACCTATGACAACTTCCGCACGGAGCTGGTTGACTTCGACATCGCCCCCATCGGCCTCCCCTACAACGCCATCCTCGGCTACCCAGCGCTGGCCCAATTCATGGTCGCGACGCACCCGGCGTACAACCTCATGAAGATGCTCGGGAGCAGCGGTGTCCTCACTGTGCACGGAGACACCGGGGACGCGCTGCGGGCACTCAAGCTCGCCTTCAAGACGGAGGCGTCGGCATAGCCCGCCGACTTGGAGACCCCCGGGCCCGAGGGGGCTGCACCCGCCAAGAAGAAGCAGTTGTTCACCCAAGACAAGGCAGAAACCAAGCATATACCTGTCGATGAGGACGGGTCCACCAATGCCACTTTCACCATAGGCGCCCACCTCAAACCTGAGCAGGAGGAGGCCCTGGTCGGGTTCCTGCGCGCAAACAAGAAGGTATTCGCTTGGGAGCCGGACCAGTTGGCAGGAATCCCCAGGAGTGTAATCGAGCATCACCTCAACTTGTGCCCCAACGTGCGCCCTGTGAAGCAGAAGGCCAGGCGGCAGTCCATAGAAAAGCAGGCCTTCATCATCCAAGAGACCCGCAAATTAGAGGCCGCTGGGGTCATCCGCGAGGTCCGATACGCAGATTGGTTGGCCAACCCTGTCGTTGTGCCAAAGAAAGGAGGGAAGGAGCGTATGTGTGTCGACTTCACCAACCTCAACAAAGCATGCCCGCAAGATCCGTTCCCGCTCCCCGCATCGACCAGATCGTCGATTCCACTGCAGAATGCGACCTGCTATGCTTCCTGGATGCCTTCTCTGGGTATCACCAGATCAAGATGGCGGTAGAGGACGTCGAGAAGACAGCCTTCCTAACCCCGTGTGGGGTATACTGCTACACGTGCATGCCCTTCGGGCTGCGTAACGCAAGGGCGACCTTTCAGCAGCTGATGCACATCACCTTGCGCCCGTAGCTCGGGAAGAATGTTGAAGCTTCCGTCGATGACATTGTGGTAAAGTCTCGGGAGGCCGGGACCTTGATACAGGACTTGGAGGAAACCTTCGCGAGCTTCAACGCAGTGAACCTACGGCTCAACCCAGAGAAGTGTGTGTTCGGAGTCCCCTCGGGCAAGCTCTTGGGTTTCCTCGTGTCTCACCGAGGCATCAAGGCTAACCCAGAGAAGGTCAAGGCGGTGGAAGACATGAGCCCGCCAAAGACCCTCAGAGAAATGCAGAAGCTCACGGGGCGCGTGACCGCGCTAGGGCGCTTCATCTCCAAGTTGGGAGAGCGAGCCCTGCCCTTCTTCCAGCTAATGAAGAAGAAGGGGCCCTTCGAGTGGACTGAAGAGGCCGACAAGGCGTTCCAGGACCTCTAGAGATACCTAACCAGCCGACCGGTCATGGTGGCTCCGCGCCCTCAGGAGCCCCTGGTGCTTTACCTCGCCGCCACTCCCTACTCCGCCAGTGCAGCCTTGGTGGCAGTCAGAGAGGAGCGCCGAATCAAAACCACGGCAGCGGCCCGGGACAAGGCAGAACAGGGACAAGGAAGGCCTACAGAAACCGCCACCGTGGCTGAGGAGGATCAGCCGCCTCAGAGGGGCGCACCAGAGGCGGAAGAGGCCCCTCTTCCAGATGGCCAGTCTCGGGAGGTCTCATTGCCTCAAGAGGCACCACGGTCTCCGGAAGGAGCCACCAGCAGTGACGCATTCCGCCTCGTTGAGCACCTAGTGTACTTCATCAGCATAGTGCTGCGGGATGCAAGAGCACGGTACCCCATGCCTCAGAAACTCCTCCTCGCGCTACTGGTGGCTTCGCGCAAGCTGCGGCACTATTTTCAGGGTCACCCCATCAAGGTCGTCTCGTCATACCCCCTGGAGAGAGTGCTCAGGAGCCCTAATTCAGCTGGAAGGGTCGCTGAATGGAATATAGAACTGCAAGCGTTTCAGCTCGAATTCAGCACGACCAGGGTCATCAAGGGAGCAGCGTTGGCGGATTTTGTGGCAGAGTGGACGGAGGCGCCAGGCCTCAAGGCCGATGAGGATCGGTCCCTATCCCCGGGAAGCGAGGCGCCAGAAGGCTGGGTCATGTACTTCGATGGGGCGTTCTCCAGGCATGGCGCTGGAGCTGGGGCGGTGCTTATATCGCCCACACAGGACAAGCTCTATTACGCCGTGCAACTCTGTTTCCAGCAAAGCGAAAAGGTCTCCATCAACATAGCGGAGTATGAAGGTTTAATAGCGAGCTTGAAGGCCGCGGCTGCCCTGGGAGTGAAACGCCTCACCATCAAGGGCGATTCGCAGCTCCTTGTCAATTTCTCCAACAAGGTGTACGAGCCGAAGGATGAGCACATGGAAGCCTACCTTGCGGAAGTCCGCAGGATGGAGAAGCAATTCTGGGGGTTGGAGTTGCAGCATGTGCCCCGTGGCACAAATCAGGAGGCCGACGACATCGCCAAACGTGCGTCCAGACGGTTACCCCAGGAGCCTGGCGTTTTCGAGGAGCAGCTCTTCAAGCCCTCAGCTCTGCCATCATTATCAAACACGGCTCAGCCCTGGGAGGAGCTCCCCCAGCCACCTGCCTCAGGAGCTCTGACCTGTGGTCCGGCCTCAGGAGCGCGCCTGCTCCTGACGATGGAACCTCAGGAGGGATGTTGGATCACGGAGCTCCGGAGCTACTTAGCGCAAGGGACCTTGCCGGAGAAGGAGGAGGAAGCGGAGCGAGTGGCACGCCAGGCCACTGCATACTGCATGAAAGACGGAGAGCTCTACCGGAAGCGACCAAACGATGTATCCCTGTGCTGCATCTCCAGGGAGCAAGGGAAGGAACTACTGGAAGATATACACGGCGGAGACTGCGGACATCATTCATCATCGCGGACCCTCGTCGGCAAGGCGTTCCACAGTGGGTTTTATTGGCCCACCACGCTCAATGACGCCGTGGAACTAGTGAAAGCTTGTGAAGCCTGCCAGTTCCACGCCAAGCAGATCCATCAGCCAGCAGGAGGCTTGCAGACTATCCCCCTTTCGTGGCCATTCGCAGTCTGGGGGCTGGACATCTTGGGCCCGTTTCCTCGGGCGCCAGGGGGCTACCGCTACCTCTACGTTGACGTGGACAAATTCACCAAGTGGGCTGAAGTAGAGGCTGTCCGCACCATTCCCGCGGGTTCCGCGATCAAGTTCATCAAGGGCATCATGAGCCGTTTCGGGGTGCCGAATCGCATCAGCACGGACAACGGTTCGCAGTTCACCAGTAACCTCTTCAAAACATACTGTGCTAACCTTGGAACGCAGATATGCTACGCCTCAGTGGCGCACCCCCGAAGCAACGGCTAGGCCAAGCGAGCCAACGCGGTGGTCCTGAGGGGCCTCAAGACCAGGACGTTCAAGAAGAAGCTGGAGGCCTGCGGCAGAGGTTGGTACGATGAGCTCTAGTCCGTGTTGTGGTCCATCCGCACGACTGCGACCAAGCCAACTGGGGAGACCCCGTTCTTCCTGGTCTATGGAGCCGAAGCGGTCCTCCCTCACGAGGTCAGACATCGCTCTGCGCGGGTCCTGGCGTTCGACGAGGCGCAGCAGGACGCCATGCGGGGTATGGACCTCGTGCTAGGGGAGGAACGTCGCCAAGAAGCCGCGCTGCGAGCGGCGAGGTACCAGCAAGCGCTGCGGCGATATCACTGCCGCAACATCCGTCCTAGGACTCTTGAGGTAGGAGACCTCGTGCTCAGGCGGGTTCTCTCCAGGGAGGGACTGCACAAGCTCTCTCCCATGTGGGAGGGCCTGTTCAAGGTTGTTCATGTTTCCAGGCCCAGCTCCGCACGCTTGGAGACTCAGGAGGGAGTGCCGGTCCAGAATGCATGGAACATCCAGCACCTCCGGAGGTTCTACCCCTGAAAAGGCCTTGAGCCTGTGAAGCAAGGCGAGTGCCTGTGAAGCTATCGCATTTTGGAAAAGGCCCAGAGTCTGTGAAGCAAGGCGAGTGCCTGTGAAGCTATCGCATTTTGGAAAAGGCCCAAAGCCTGTGAAGCAAGGCGAGTGCCTGTGAAGCTATCGCATTTTGGAAAAGGCCCAGAGCCTGTGAAGCAAGGCGAGTGCCTGTGAAACTATTGCATTTTGGAAAAGGCCCAGAGCCTGTGAAGCAAGGCGAGTGCCTGTGAAGCTATCGCATTTTAGGAAAGGCCCGGAGCCTGTGAAGAAGGCGAATGCTTGTGAAGCTCGTTTCCCCTAAGAAGAAAGGCCCGGAGCCTGTGAAGAAGGCCAACGCCTGTGAAGCTCGTCGCCCGTGACACTCTCACGTAATAATGAGTGGGGCTGTACATGCCCCGGAGTCTCAGGAGCGCCGGCCTCAGGCCCTGGGGTTGCCTCCCACGCCCAGTGGCAGCACTTAGCTCCGCGCTGGTGAGAAGACGTCGAAGACTAGATTAGGTGCCGGACGGGGCTTTTTCATTTGCTTTCCGCAGTTGGCTTGTTGTTCGCATTTGAAGTTTAATTAAAGTTGTTGCCATCTTTGGCTTGCGGTTCTTCGGCTTTTCACTCTCCTGCCTCGATTTCTCTTGTGCCAGGCCTCGCGAGAGGGCAGCTGAACACCCTCGCGAGCGTTCCTATCCTAGTCATTCAAAGGGTTCGCGACCTGGGCCCCTTACAGGAGCACCCCTCCAGTCCGTGCCCCACGGGCACCGCGACACAAACAAAGGGCCTGGGTCGGTCGCCCCCCCCCCCCCACAGCTGAGGTCGGGAACTATCCACGCGCAGACACACAGCCGAAAGGCACGAAAACGGAATCAAGGTAATGGTTAACAGCAATAACCCCGAACACGTCCCCGTGGGGCTCCATGCAGTTGTTTTATTTTACGCAGGAAACAAAAGGAGAGAAAGGACAAGCCCGGCGCGGCTCGCCTCGCGCCGGCCTACGGAGGAGACTCGGGCTGTCTCCGAGGATCAAGCAGACTCCCTCTCGCGCTTCACCGGGGCGCGACAGCGGGCGGACGTACTGCCGCCTCCCAAGCAAGCGCGGCAGCGCGGGGGCTGACCGCGGCCACTGCTGGAAGAGTCGCTTGAAGAAGAGTCGATGAAGCTTGGGGAGCCTTGAGCACCGCCCACCACGGGGCGATGTCTCCTCCGTCGTCGTCAAGGCTGGGTCCCCGAGCACGGTCGTCGTCCTCAGGGCAGAACCCTGCGCGGCGACCATCTTGCCAAACACCCTCACATAGAGGGTGGCATCACCGTCAAACTTAAAGTGCAGGGTGCACCGGCGCTCCAGGCCGCGAGCACGGGCAAACGCCTGCCAAGCACGGGTCAGGGACAAGATCCCAATGGCGGAGACCTCCAGTGCAGCCCATGAGGCCCGGCTGCAGCAGCCATCTGCCTGTAGCCAGAGGCCGCCCGGGGCACCGGCCGGGAGCTCACCAAGGAGGAAGCGAGGGAGTTGGAGCCGGGCGCTAGTCGGCTCCGCCGACCATACGACGAACTCCGGCAGCACCTCCGGAACGCGAAAGCGTGGCCTAGGGGAGCGCACAACCAAGGCGCGTCCTCCGGCCGCAGCAGCTCGCCCGTCACCGCGCTAGGAACCATCTCCGCGACCGCGCGAAGCTGCCGTGGCGACCACGGGGTGCTTCCGGGGGCGCCCTCGGCCGCGCTTGGGCGCGGGAGAGGTAGGCTCGACCTGGCAGGCCTTTCCCTTCTCCGCTGCAGAGAACCGGCGAATCGGAGCCATCGCGGCAAGACGGAGCAAGGATTGGGAAGAAGGAGAAGCAAGGAGGGATGGACTGGAAGGGCACGCGCAGTTCCGTACTTATAGCCGGTGAAGGCCAACCGCCGGCCTCCTCGATCGCAGGTAATTGTGACACGATTTGCATGCAGGGACTTGTCCAACCCGCGCGATCACCGAGGCGTCGTGGGGAAGCGGAGACACCCACGTCCCATCAACCGCCACGCGGCGCCCAAGGCCGCAGGCTGTTAGGGCCCGCAGCGCTTCGCCCTTGCCCTTTCGCCTCTCAGCACGGCCAAGTTCGGGCGCGCCTTGGGCCCGGGGGCTACTATCGGCGTTCTGGGAATGGGGGTCCCCAGACTTGCCTGCCTGTGTCCTGTGGCGTGGCTCAAAGGGGGCCCAGCACAGCCCATCTTCATCAACACAAGACTCAAGACCCTCGCGAGGGGCCAAGCCTCGCGGGGCGGATGACACGGAGCTTCCTCAGGCACGGCCTCGTCAGGCTGGCTCGCGAGGAGGCGGAGAGATCAAGGCGGGGTACCTCACGAGGAGCCCGTGACGCAAGCCATGACGATCAAAGGCGCCAGGCGGGTGCCAGCCCGCACAGCGTCCTCCTTTCCTCTTTGGTGCAAAGGGAGCAAGCGCAGTCGCGGAGTACCAAGGCATCAGGCAAAGGTTGCCATTTTGGTGCAACGAGACCAAGACCAGGAGGACTACGAGATGGAGGTCACCGTGGAGCCCAAGACGGCGTCATCACCAGAGCTTTGCGCAGGCGAAGACTGCTTTTGTCAGGATAGCTGATACTTGCTGTCCTCCTTCAAATTAGCCCGCCATTGTTGGCTCCCTTCCCGCTCGATATTTGGGAAGAGGACCAGGGCCTCTATAAATAGGACTAACCACCATAGTGTAGGGGAGATTGGATCGAAATCAGGGGATCGGATAAAATCGAAATCAGAGAGAGAGAGAGAAGGGTGACTGAACTCCTCCTAGCATTTCATCGCCCCAGCCAAGAGCAGACCCTCGTGGGGCTGTTCTTCTTTGTATTGTTCATCATCATTAGCCACAAGAGGCAATCCACACACCACACACTGGAGTAGGGTATTACACCACCATGGTGGCCCGAACCAGTATAAACCTTGTGTCTCTTGTGCAGTTCTTTCATTAGTCTAGATCTTTGCGATACGGTGAGGTAGAAGGCGTAATCTTCGCGTGCACCCCAGAGTTCAAACCTTAAGGGTCTGCCGGAACCCGAAATCCGACAGTCGTCATCGTCATCATCAACCATCCTCCATCACCAACTTCATGATGCTCACCGCCGTGCGTGAGTAATTCCTTCGTAAGCTTGCTGGACGGTGATGGGTTGGATGAGATTCATCATGTAATCGAGTTAGTTTTGTTAGGGTTTGATCCCTAGTATCCACTATGTTCTGAGATTGATGTTGCTATGACTTTTCTAGGCTTAATGCTTGTCACTAGGGCCCGAGTGCCATGATTTCAGATCTGAACCTATTATGTTTTCATGAATATATGTGAGTTATTGATCCTATCTTGCAAGTCTATAGTCACCTACTACATGTTATGATCCGGCAACCCCGAAGTGATAATAATCGGGACCACTTCCGGTGATGACTGTAGTTTGAGGAGTTCATGTATTCACCATGTGTTAATGCTTTGGTCCGGTACTCTATTAAAAGGAGGCCTTAATATCCCTTAGTTTCCGCTAGGACCCCGCTGCCACGGGAGGGTAGGACAAAAGATGGCATGCAAGTTCTTTTCAATAAGCAGGTATGACTATATTCGGAATACATGCCTACGTTACATTGATGAATTGGAGCTAGTTCTGTGTCACCCTAGGTTATGACTGTTACATGATGAACCACATCCGGCATAATTCTCCATCAGTGATCCATTGCCTACGAGCTTTCCATATATTGTTCTTTGCTTATTTACTTTTCCGTTGCTATTGTTATCATCACTATAAAACACCAAAAATATTACTTTTGCTACCGTTACCTTTTGCTACCATTACCACTACTATCATATTACTTTGCTACAAATACTTTGCTGCAGATATTAAGTTTCCAGGTGTGGTTGAATTGACAACTCAGCTGCTAATACTTGAGAATATTCTTTGGCTCCCCTTGTGTCGAATAAATAAATTTGGTTTGAATACTCTACCCTCGAAAACTGTTGCGATCCCCTATACTTGTGGGTTATCAAGACTATTTTCTGGCGCCGTTGCTGGGGAGCATAGCTCTATTCTTTGAGTCACTTGGGATTTATATCTGCTTATCATTATGAAGAACTTGAGAGATCCAAAAACCAAGATTTATCCCTCAACTACGAGGGGAGGTAAGGAACTGCCATCTAGCTCTGCACTTGATTCACCTTCTATTTTGAGTAAGCTTGCGACACCTAAACCTGCTTCTGCTAATGATTCTGATATGTCGCATATTATTGATGATGCTACTTCTGCTATGCATGATACTTATGATGAAACTACTTCTATGCCTGATACTACTGTGCCACTGGGTGAATTTCTTGATGAACAACTTGATAGGGCTAGAGAGAATGAAATTATTGAAACTGATAATACTGATGAAAGTGATTATGAAGGCTCTCCTAATAAATATGAATTACCTGTTGTGCCTGAGGTCTATGTTATGGATGAAGAAACTAAAAGAGACTTTCTTGCTTGCAATGATAGAAGTGATCTTAAGAAATTATTAGCTAAGCTTAAACAAAAAACTCTGAATGCTATAATGAATTATGATCCTGCTTATGCCACTTCACCTATCTTTGTTACTGATAAGGATTATGAATTCTCTATTGATCCTGATATAATTACTTTGGTTGACTCTGATCCTTTTTATGGCTTTGAATCTGAAACTGTTGCGGCACATCTTACTAAATTAAATGATATAGCTACCCTATTCACTAATGATGAGAGAACTCGCTACTTTTATATCCTTAAAATATTTCCGTTCTCATTAAAGGGTGATGCTAAGATATGGATTAATTCTCTTGATCTTGGTTGTGTGCGTAGTTCCCAGGATATGATTTATTACTTCTCTGCTAAATATTTCCCTGCTCATAGGAAACAAGTTGCCTTAAGGGATATATATAATTTTGTGCAAATTGAAGAGGAGAGTCTCCCACAAGCTTGGGAGAGGCTTCTCCAATTACTTAATGCTTTGCCTGATCATCCTCTTAAGAAAAATGAAATACTTGATATCTTTTATAATGGACTAACCGATGCATCCAGAGATTACCTGGATAGTTGTGCTGGTTCTGTTTTCAGGGAAAGAACACGGGATGAAGCTGAAATTCTATTTAATAATATGTTGACAAATGAAAATAATTAGACACTTCCTGAGCCAACTCCTGAGCCTATTCCTAAACCAAGTCCGAAGAAAAGGGGTGTTCTATTTCTCAATCCTAAAGATATGCAAGAGGCAAATAAATCCATGAAAGAAAAGGGTATTAAAGCTGAAGATGTTAAGAATTTACCTCATATTGAAGAAATACATGGTCTTAATTTACCGCCTGTTGAAGAAATATATGGTTTTAATCCATCACCTATTGAAGAAACACATGGTCTTGATAACCCAACACAGGTAGTAAAGGTAAATTCTCTCTATAGATATGATAAAGCTGAAATCCCATTTACTAAGTTTGCTAGACCATGCTTAGATGAGTTTGATAAATTTATGGTTAAGCAAGAAGACTTCAAAGCTTATTTTGGTAGATAATTAAAATGCAGTGCTGATATGCTTGAACACTTGGGTGATTATATGGCTAATGTCAAAAGTGAACTTAAACTTATTAGTAAACATGCCTCTATGGTTACCACTCAAGTAGAGCAAGTACTTAAGGCTCAAAATGATTTGCTCAATGAATTGAATAGTAAGAATAATGACTATGCTATTAGAGTGGCTACTAGAACTGGTAAAATGACTCAGGAACCTTTGTATCCTGAAGGCCACCCCAAGAGAATTGAGCAAGATTCTCAGAGAAATAATATAGATGCACCTAGTACTTCTAAAATGAAGAAAAATAAAAATGATAGGACTTTGCATGCTTCTAGTGAACCTATTGTAGAAACACCTGAGAATCCAAATGATATTTCTATTTCTGATGCTGAAACACAATCTGGTAATGAACATGAAACTAGTGATAATGTAAATGATAATGTTCATGTTGATGCTCAACCTAGCAATGATAATGATATAGAAATTGAACCCGCTGTTGATCTTGATAACCCACAATCAAGGAATCAACGTTATGATAAGAAAGACTTTGTTGCTAGGAAACATGGTAAAGAAAGAGAACCATGGGTTCAAAAACCCATCCCTTTTCCTCCCAAACCATCCAAGAAAAAGGATGATGAGGATTTTGAGCGCTTTGCTGAAATGATTAGACCTATCTTTTTTGCATACGCGATTAACTGATGCTCAAAATGAATCCTTATGCTAAGTACATGACAGAAATTGTTACTAATAAAAGAAATATACTGGAACCTGAAATTTCCACCATGCTTGCTAATTATACTTTTAAAGGTGGAATACCAAAGAAACTTGGAGATCCAGGAGTACCCACTATACCATGCTCCATTAAAAGAAACTATGTTAAAACTGCTTTATTTGATCTTGGAGCCGGTGTTAGTGTTATGCCTCTCTCTTTATATCGTAGACTAGATTTGAATAAGTTGACACCTACTGAAATATCTTTGCAAATGAGTAATAAATCAACTGCTATACCTGTCGGTATTTGTGAGGATGTGCCTATTGTGGTTGCTAACGTTACTATTTTAACGGACTTTGTTATTCTTGATATTCCCGAGGATGATAGTATGTTTATTATTCTTGGAAGACCCTTTTTGAATATTGTAGGGGCTGTTATTGATTGCACCAAAGGCAATGTCACTTTTCATGTTAATGGTAATGAGCATACGGTACACTTTTCGAGGAAACAACCTCAAGTCGACAATATCAATTCTATTGGAAAAATTCCATCGATTATTTTTGGAGGTTTTGAATTTCCTCTTCCTACTGTCAAGAAGAAATATGATATTCTTATTGTTGGGGATTTGCATATCCCCGTTGAGGTAACCTAGTGTTATTCAAAAATTCTCTGGTTTCATGTTATTCGGAATGAGTTTGTTAACAAGACTTGATCAACCTTGTTAATGGATTCCTTTTGATGATCATGAGATGGATGAATTTAGAAAACACTACTCTCAGTACCCTCCTTTTATTTTATGTTATTTATATTAAATAAAATAAAAATAGTATTTTCTGTCTGTTATCTGAATTATCCATGCAATATAAAAATACCCCGAAAATAAAAGTTCTCCAAATGCCCTGAAATTTAAATATGATTTTTTATGGAATATTTGAGAATATTAGGCACTGAGAACACAACAGGGGGGGCATCCACCTGGCCACGAGGGTGGAGGGCGTGCCCCCCTGCCTCGTGGGCCCATAGTGGCCCTCCTCCACTTATTCCTGCACCCACACACTCCTTCTTCCTCCCACGAACACCATTATCCAGCTCAACCACGAGTTCTAGCTCATTTTTCTGCGATTTTCGATCTCCTTGCTCAAAGCACCTCTCACAAAACTACTTTGGGGAATTGTTCCTTGGTATGTGACTCCTCCATTGGTCCAATTAGTTTTTGTTCTAGTGCTTTATTCATTGCAAATTTGTGCTGCCTAGGTGACCATGTTCTTGAGCTTGCATGTCAAATTTATATGGTTCTAGGTAGTTCTAATGCATGGTATAGGCTCTAGGAACTTGTAGGAGTAGTTGCTATCAATTTTGTTAAGTTTGGTTTACTTTTATTTGAAGTTACTAAAAATTTCAGAAATTTTTCAGAGGAAGAAATATGTTTAGGAAAATGTACCAAGGTGGTTCTTCAAGGAAACAAGGACCCAGGCCTGCAATGCGTGATGCTGATGATGAGCCACCAAGGGACGCTCTAGTGCGGCCTTGTGAATGGCCTTCAGAGGACTTCATGGATCGAGCAGGAATTAATGAAGAATTTAACGCATATTTGCGTAACGCTGATCTTGTGAGCTTCAAGGAAGAAAAATGTTGTTAGTACCACTATCTCACTAGTTCCTTTGTGAGGAGGTTTGAATTTTCATCTTCATGTAATTCTCAGACTGTCCTGTTTGATATTTATGAAAATTCTTACACTATGGACATAGAGGACTTTACCACTGCTTGCAAACTTCCACAATGGGGTAGTGCTAGTGAACCTCGCAAATCTGAATTTAGAGATTTTCTAGGTAGTATAACTGTGGGGGAATCTAGAGATATAGCACAATCTACCATAGGGAGCATTCACTTTCCTGCTATACATTATTTTGCTCTCTTCATAGGTAGATGCATTAACGGTAAAGATGAAGCATGTCACATGTGTGTCCCCGACCTCAGTATTCTTCGGAGTGCTGTGTTAGGAGATAGATCTTATAATTTGGGAGCCATTGTTGCACGAAGTTTGCATCTTAATAGATTTAATGGAGATTTCTTTGGTGGAATTTATGCAACCCGCATAGCTAATTTTCTTGGTATAACCATACGTGAGGATGATATTGAGTTGCCTCCTGCTTATTTAGATTATGAGGCGATGGTTCATCATCAGTTTGTTGAGAGGAACGATCAGTTCCTCCAGTACCGACTAATCTTTGACAGACAATGCACCTATCACGTCGCTCTCCCTACTTCTACTTTCTTTGATTTTCAGGAAAAAGGGAGATATTTTATAACCATAGAGGAGGCGGAAGAGTATAAGAGGAGAGCTGAGATAGCTCGCCTCCAAGCTGCAGCCCACGATGCAATGACTGCTGCATCTCAGTACGACCCCAACTACAACTTTGGATATCCACCAGGCCATCTGTGGCATTAGACCAACTTAGGCCAAAAGCCTAAGCTTGGGGGGTACGTGTTTCCCACCGACGTTACATTCATGTTCACACACTCATTGCTAGATGTCGATGCTCATACTTTTTCATTGTAATATCCATGCTAGTTTATTTCTTTTTTATGCCTTCTTCTTGTGTGTTTGATAAACCTTAAGAAAAACAAAAAAAATAGTTGTAGCTTTTAATTAGTTTACTTTCCATGCTTGTAGTAGTAATTAAAAAAAAGAAAACCCAAAAAGATTTCCTGTTCTTCTTTTGCTTGTTGGGAGTTTTCCCGTGTAAATAGTTTATTTCTTTTCTTTTCTTTGCGGGACGATAGGAGAAGACCTTAATTAAACTGTTGAAGTGGCTCTTATATGCATTATTGTTGATCTGACCAAAGCGCCCATATTGCCTTGTCTTCTCCTGTTTATTGAATGCTTGCAGATTCCAGCTTAGTCCAATGCACACGCACTATTATTATTATTCACATCACTCGGTCGTGCAAGTGAAAGGCAATTATGATGATATATGATGGACTGATTGAGATGAGAGAAGCTGGTATGAACTCGACCTCTCTTGTTTTTGTAAATATGATTAGTTCATCGTTCCTGATTCAGCCTATTATGAATAAACATGTTTGCGATGACAATTAGAGATCATAGTTTCTTATGCCATGCTTAATTAGCTAGGAGCTTATAATGGTTTAGGGTTAGGGAGAAAATATAAAAAATAAAAATAGATGATTTGATCGATTGTGTGTTGTTCAATCGTCCGTCACCCCGTAGGTATATAAGAGGCAGATGGACTTCCCGTGCAAGGAAAAGGCTTGGATTCACGTCCAAAACCCTAGTCAAATTCGGATTGGTTTTGTCCAAACTTTCCAAAACTGTTTGGTTTAAACTGGCTGCACCTTGTGGATCCTTTTTCCGGTGGTAAACGATCTTGGATGGAAACGAGCCCAAAAGCAATCCTGAACGTTTCGACGAGACGAACAACTTTCATGTTGAATGTTTTTCGATTTGAGGCCATCTTCTGGGCCAAAACTGCCACGCAGAACACCTGTTCGCTTGCGTGGTGGGAGTAGTAGGGGGCGGTGAGGCCTCCGCCGCATCGCAGCCGGCCACGGGAGGCAGGAGCACGAGGCACGACTGCCGCTGGTTTGGGCGGCTGGAGCAAGAAGACCAGAGGTGGAAGAAGCACTACGGCCGTTGGATGGACATCGTACGGTCACTGGAGCTAGAATCGTGCATATTGACTAAGTTGACAAAGCCCTCCGTCCCCGTCAACTTAGTAGGCCCGCAAGTCAGCCTGCCACTATACTGGGTATCAGGTAGCAGGGGGAGTATTCATTTTTTTGTGCGTAATAAGGAGGCACTTCCTTGCGTGCGAACATATAGCTGGTGGGTCCGAGCTGTCAGCGGCGATAATGTTTTTTTCGCGAAATACAGAGGCCCTTCCGGTGTGTCCCAGATGTCAGGTGGAGGAATCATTATTTTGCGCGTAATAAGGAGGCATTTCCTTGCGTGCGGCCATGGACCCAACTGTTAGCCGCTCCGCGCCGAGAGAACCAGGGTGGTGGACGACAGCGAGGCCTAGGAAGGGAACGACACGGAGGTAGGGAAGACTCGGCAGTTGTTTCCCACGCGGAGGGGAGTACGACTTCACGAGGGTTTACTGGTTCGTCTGCCGTCGCCGAAGAATAACAGCAGGGGTGGGTGAGTAGAGGGATGGCTAGGCCAGCGATGGGAGTACGGTGGGGCGGTGAGGCCTGCGCGGCAGCACAGCCGGCTGCGGAGAGGAGGGAGCAGGCAGTCCTGTCGGCGCTTGTTTGAGCGGCTGGAGCAGGAAGAGCAGAGATTGAAGAAGCACGACGGCCGTTGGATGGAAATCCAACAGTCACTGCTTGTGCGTCAACCTTTTTTTAGGAAAGCCTCAAATCTGTGGAAAACAGCATGCATCCCATCTGGCATTATTTCTAATAATTTACAGCCCATTTGCTAATTCTTAAGGTTTTTTGGACCCATATTCTTTTTGTTAGCATTACATCCCATATTGTGGCCATGGTTAAAAAATTATATGAAGTTTTGCATATTTCGGTGCAGTCCGAACTGTTTTTAATCCCGAAATTTCGAGTCACATTCAAACTGATTTTAAAAATAAATGTATATCAATATAAAATCCAACAAATTGTCCACGCATAAAAATCAATGCAATTTAAAATCTCGAAATGAAAAAAAAGAAATTTGAAACTAATTGCCGGTTTGATGTGTTTTAAAAATGTATAGCCCATTTCTCATTACTCATAGGCCATTTTCTCGGCCAGCCGAATGAAGCTCTCCTTGTCTTGAAATATTTTCAGCCCAACAGGCCTGACAAAGCGACTTGGTAAATCACAAAAAAACTGGGCTGTGGCCGTGGACCCAGCTGCGGCCGTGGACCCAACTGTCAGCCTCTCCACGTACAGTACTCTTTCGATGGAAGTCGGTCATTTACCACATTGACCAGGCCGCGCCGAGAGCACCAAGGCAGTGGATGACGGCGAGGCCTAGGAAGGGGACGACGCGGAGCCGGGGAAGACGCGGCAGTGGATACCCACGCGGAGAGGAGTACGAGGGTTCACTAGTTCGACTGCGGTGTGAGGCTGTCGTCACCGTAGAATAATAGGGGGTGTGGGTGAGTGGAGGGATGGCCTGGCCAGCGGTGGGAGTAGTATGGTGGCAGTGAGGCCTCCGTGGCAGCACAGCCGGCCACAGGAGGCAGGAGCAGGCGGCACGACCGGCGCTGCTTTGGGCGGCTGGAGCAAGAAGACCAGAGGTTGAAGAAGCACTATGGCCGTCGGATGGACATCGGCCGATCACTGGAGCTAGAATCGTTCATATTGACTAAGTTGACAAAGCCCTCTGTCCCCGTCAACTTAGTAGGCCCACAAGTCAGCCACCCACTATGGTGGGTCCCAGCTACCAAGGGGTATTCATTTTTTTGTGCGTCATGAGGACGCACTTCCTTGCGTGCGAAGATATAGCTGGTGGGTCCGACCTGTCAGCGCGGGTACGTTTTTTTCACGAAATACAGAAGCCCTTCCCATGGGTCCTAGCTGTCAGGTGGAGGAATCATTATTTTGCGCGTAATAAGGAGGCATTTCCTTGCGTGCGGCCGTGGACCCAGCTGTCAGCCTCTTCATGTACATTCCACTTCCGATGGATGTCATTCATTGACCATGTTGGCCAGGCCGCGCTGAGAGCACAAGGGCGGTGGACAACGGTGAGGCCTAGGAAGGGAATGACACGGAGCCAGGGAAGACTCGGCAGTTGTTTCCCATGCGGAGGAGTACGAGGGTTTACTGGTTCGTCTGCCGTCCCCGGAGAATAACAGCAGGTGTGGGTGAGTAGAGGGATGGCTAGGCCAGCGATGGGAGTCCGGTGGGGCGGTGAGGCTGATAACCCACAAGTATAGGGGATCGCAACAGTTTTCGAGGGTAAAGTATTCAACCCAAATTTATTGATTCGACACAAGGGGATCCAAAGAATACTCTCAATTATTAGCAGCTGAGTTGTCAATTCAACCACACCTGGAAACTTAGTATCTGCAACAAAGTATTTATTAGCAAAGTAATATGATAGTAGTGGTAACGGTAGCAAAAGGTAACATTAGTAAAAGTAGTGTTTTTGGTATTTTGTAGTGATGATAGCAAAAGCAACGGAAAAGTAAATAAGCGAAGAACAATATATGGAAAGCTCGTAGGCAATGGATCGGTGATGGAGAATTATGCCGGATGCGGTTCATCATGTAACAGTCATAACCTAGGGTAACACAGAACTAGCTCCAGTTCATCAATGTAATGTAGGCATGTATTCCGAATATAGTCATACGTGCTTATGGAAAAGAACTTGCATGACATCTTTTGTCCTACCCTCCCGTGGCAGCGAGGTCCTTACAAAAACTAAGGGATATTAAGGCCTCCTTTTAATAGTGTACCGGAACAAAGCATTAAACATAGTGAATACATGAACTCCTCAAACTATGTTCATCACCGGTAAGTATCCCGATTATTGTCACTTCGGGGTTAACGGATCATAACACATAATAGGTGACTATAGACTTGCAAGATAGGATCAAGAACTCTCATATATTGATGAAAACATAATAGGTTCAGATCTGAAATCATGGCACTCGGGCCCTAGTGACAAGCATTAAGCATAGCAAAGTCATTGCAACATCAATCTCATAACATAGTGGATACTAGGGATCAAACCCTAACAAAACTAACTCGATTACATGATAGATCTCATCCAACCCATCACCGTCTAGCAAGCCTACGATGGAATTACTCATGCAGGGTGGTGAGCATCATGAAATTGGTGATGGAGGATGGTTGATGATGACGATGGCGACGGATTCCCCTCTCCGGAGCCCCGAACGGGCTCCAGATCAGCCCTCCCGAGAGGTTTTACGGCTTGGCGGCGGCTCCGTATCGTAAAACACGATGAATCCTTCTCTCTGATTTTTTTTCTCCCCGAAACACAATATATAGAGTTGGAGTTGGAGTCTGAGAGGCACTAGGGGGGCCACGAGGTAGGGGGCGTGCCCTAGGGGGGCAGGCGCGCCCCCCACCCTCGTGGATAGGTGGTAGGCCCGCTGGCCTTCATCTTTTGCAGATATTTTTTATATTTTCCAAAAAGTTGCTCCGTGAAGTTTCAGGTCATTCCAAGAACGTTTGTTTCTGTACATAAATAACACCATGGTAATTCTGCTGAAAACAGCGTCAGTCCGGGTTAGTTCCATCCAAATCATGCAAGTTAGAGTCCAAAACAAGGGCAAAAGTGTTTGGAAAAGTAGATACGACGGAGATGTATCAACTCCCCCAAGCTTAAACCTTTGCTTGTCCTCAAGCAATTCAGTTGACAAACTGAAAGTGATAAAGAAAAACTTTTATAAACTTTGTTTGCTCTTTGTTGTTGTAAATATGTAAAGCCAGCATTCAAGTTTTCAGCAAAGATTATAACTAACCACATTCGCAATAACGCTTAGGTCTCAAGTTTACTCATATCAATAGCATAATCAACTAGCAAGCAATAATAATAAATCTCGGATGACAACACTTTCTCAAAACAATCATAATATGATATAACAAGATGGTATCTCGCTAGCCCTTTTTGAGACCGCAAAACATAAATGCAGAGCACCTTTAAAGACCTAGGACTGACTAGACATTGTAATTCATGGTAAAAGAGATCCAGTCAAGTCATAGTCAATGTAAACTAACAATAATGAATGCAAATGACAGCGGTGCTCTCCAACTGCTGCTTTTTAATAAGAGGATGATGACTCAGCATAAAAGTAAATAGATAAGCCCTTCGCAGAGGGAAGCAGGGATTTATAGAGGTGCCAAAGCTCGGTTTTGAAATAGAGGTGAATAATATTTTGAGGGTATACTTTCATTGTCAACATAACAACCAAGAGATGGCAATATCTTCCATGCTACACACATTATAGGCGGTTCCCAAACAGAATGGTAAAGTTTATACTCCCCCTTCCACCAACAAGCATCAATCCATGGCTTGCTCGAAACAACGAGTGCCTCCAACTAACAAGAGTCCCAGGGGGAGTTTTGTTTGCAATTATTTTGATTTAGTTTGCATAAAGCATGGGACTGGGCATCCGGGAGACCAGCCATTTATCTCGTGAGTGAGGAGCGGAGTCCACTCCTCTTGAGAATAACCCGCCTAACATGGAAGATACAGACAGCCCTAGTTGATACATGAGCTATTCGAGCATACAAAACAGGATATTTATTTGAAGGTTTAGAGTTTGGCACATACAAATTTACTTGGAACGGCAGGTAGATACCGTATATAGTAGGTATAGCGGACTCATGTGGAATAACTTTGGGGTTTAAGGGATTGGATGCACAAGCAGTATTCCCGCTTAGTACAGGTGAAAGCTAGCAAAAGACTGGGAAGCGACCAGCTAGAGAGCGACAACGGTCATGAACATGCATTAAAATTAATCAACACTGAATGCAAGCATGAGTAGGATATAATCCACCATGAACATAAATATCGTGAAGGCTATGTTGATTTTGTTTCAACTACATGCATGAACATGCGCCAAGTCAAGTCACTTAAATCATTCAGAGGAGGATACCACCCTATCATACCACATCATAACCATTTTAATAGCATGTTGGCATGCAAGGTAAACCATTATAACTCTTAGCTAATCAATCATGGCACAAGAAACTATGATCTCTAGTTGTCATTGCAAACATGTTTATTCATAATAGGCTGAATCAAGAACAATGAACTAATCATATTTACAAAAAACAAAAGAGGTCGAGTTCATACCAGCTTTTCTCATCTCAGTCAGTCCATCATATATCATCATAATTGCCTTTCACTTGCACGACCGAACGATGTGAATAATAATAATAGTGCACGTGCATTGGACTAAGCTGGAATCTACAAGCATTCAACAAACAGGAGAAGACAAGGCAATATGGGCTCTTTTGTCAGATCAACAATAATGCATATAAGGGCCACTTCAACAATTTAATTATGGTCTTCTCCTATTGACCCCCAAAGAAAAGAAAAGAAATAAAACTATTTACACGGGAGAGCTCCCAACAAGTAAAAGAAGAACACGAAATCTTTTTGGGTTTTCTTTTTAATTACTACTACAAGCATTGGAAAGTAAACTAATTGAAGGCTAGCACTAATTTTTTGGGTTTTTCTTAAGGTTTATCAAACACACAAGAAGAAAGCATAAAAAGGAAAATAAACTAGCATGGATGATACAATGAAAAAGTATGAGCACCGACATCTAGCAATGAGTGTGTGAACATAAATGTAATGTGGGTGGGAAATACGTACTCCCCCAAGCTTTTGGCCTAAGTTGGTCTATGGCCATCTGGCCTGGCGGATATCCATAATAATAGTTGGGGTCGTACTGCGATGAAGAAGAAGACTCTGATTGCCACTGGCTGGCAATCATCTCTGGATCCCACTAGTAATTAGACTGCCGTGAAGGATCAACTTGTGGTTCTGGCTCTGGCTCTGGCTCCATAGCTGGTGCAGGGTTCCGGTAGGCTTGAATAGCCTTTAGCGGAACAAGGTACTGGCGTGCAGATAAATCAAACAAAGAAGGAGCAGGCAGGGTAATAGTCTCAGGATGATGTTTATCAAAGAACAATTTGTATTTAAGCTCTCCTTCCCTATTCTTAACAATAAAATCATGTGCCACCATACTTTTATAATCTAAATAAACACGTAGCAGCACCTTTTCTTCCTTCTCATAATGCCTAATAGGTATGTTAAAATGTGTAGCTAGGCGTGAGGCATAGATGCCTCCAAAGATGGGGCCCTTGGTATGGTTCAGACTTAACCGTTTAGCAATAATGCCGCCCATACTAACAGAGTTATCAGCGTATAAACCATGGATCAAAATAATAATATCAGGGACACTAAGGTTTCCACAGTTTCCGCGACCAATTAAACAACGACTAGCAAATAATGCAAAATAGCGTAAAATAGGAAAATGTATGCTAGTGATTCGTGCATCAGAAACATTCCTTGTTTCCCCTACAGTGATAGTGTTAATAAACCCATCAACATCCTCACAATGTGTTTCCTCTGTCTTGCTCTCGAAAGGGACTAAACAAACCCGACAAAAATCATAAAGTGACATCTCCTTATGCTCATCATATAAATAAAACTCCACCATAGGTGGTGAGCTCCTAGAATGGAAATGAAAGTTTTGCACAAAGATATTTGTGAGTAAGAGATACTGATTGCGTTGGTCACGGAGGAAAGCGGTGAGGCCTGCATTCTTAGCAAATTCATAAAAATCTTCATAAATCTCGGCTGCTCTCAAGAAATTGTCGGAAGGCCATTCACACGCCCGAACCTCCGCGGTGCGAGGCAGATTATACTTAGGCTTCGGTGCCTTTTCCTTCGAGCTTCGGCTCGATGAGCCCCTCAAAAGTATCTTCATCATTTTCTGAAAAATTCTGAAATTTTTAGTAACTTCAAAATAAAAGTAAACCAAACTCAATAATATTGATAGCAACTACTCCTACAAGTGCCTAAGGCCTATATCATGCATCAAAACTACTTTTGACCATATAAATTTGACATAAAAGCTCAAGAACAGGGTCACCTAAGCAGCAAAAAATTGCAATGAATAAAGCACTAGAACAAAAACTAATTGGACCAATGGAGGAGTCACATACCAAGGAACAATCTCCCCAAGCAGTTTTGTGAGAGGTGCTTTGAGCAAGGAGATCGAAAATGGCAGCAAAATGAGCTTGGACTCAGGTTTGAGCTGGTTATTTGTGTTTGAGGGAGGAAGAAGGAGTGTGTGGGTGAAGGGATAAGTGGAGGAGGGCCACCATGGGTCCACGAGGCAGGGGGCGCGCCCAGGGGGTAGGGCGCGCCCTCCACCCTCGTGGGCAGGTGGTTGACCCCCCTGCTATGTTCTCGGTGCCAAATATTCTCAAATATTCCAGAAAAAAAATCATATTTAAATTTCAGGGCATTTGGAGAACTTTTATTTTCAGAGAATTTTTATATTGCACGGATAATCAGATAACAGACAGAAAATTACTATTTTTATTTTATTTAATATAAATAACACAAAGTAAAAGGAAAGTACAGAAGGTTGTGCCTTCTAGTTTCATCCATCTCATGATCATCAAAAGTAATCCACTAACAAGGTTGATCAAGTCTTGTTAACGAACTCATTCCGAATAACATGGAACCGGAGAAATTTCGAATAACACTATGTTACCTCAATGGGGATATGCACATCCCCAATAATAAGAATATCATATTTCTTCTTGACAGTAGGAAGAGGAAATTCAAAACCTCCAAATATAATCAATGGAATTTTTCCAATAGAGTTGATACTATGAACTTGAGGTTGTTTCCTCGGAAAGTGTACCGTGTGCTCATTACCATTAACATGAAAAGTTACATTGCCTTTAGTGCAATCAATAAAAGCCCCTGCAGTATTCAAAAAGGGTCTTCCAAGAATAATAGACATACTATCATCCTCAGGAATATCAAGAATAACAAAGTCCATTAAAATAGTAACGTTTGCAACTATAACAGGCACATTCTCACAAGTGCCGACATGTATAGCAATTGATTTATCAACCATTTGCAAAGATATTTCAGTAGGTGTCTTCTTATTCAAATCAAGTCTACGATATAAAGAGAGAGGCATAACACTAACACCGGCTCCAAGATCACATAAAGCAGTTTTAAAATAGTTTCTTTTAATGGGGCATGGTATAGTGGGTACTCCTGGATCTCCAGGGTTCTTAGGTATTCCACCTTCAAAAGTATAATTAGCAAGCATGGTGGAAATTTCAGCTTCCAGTATCTTTCTTTTATTTGTAACAATATCTTTCATGTACTTAGCATAAGGATTCATTTTGAGCATATCAGTTAATCGCATACGCAAAAAGATAGGTCTAATCATTTCAGCAAAGCACTCAAAATCCTCACCATCCTTTTTCTTGGATGGTTTGGGAGGAAAAGGCATGGGTTTCTGAACCCATGGTTCTCTTTCTTTACCGTGTTTCTTAGCAACAAAATATTTCTTATCATAATGTTGATTCTTCGATTGTGGGTTATCAAGATCAACAGCAGGTTCAATTTCTATATCATTATCATTACTAGGTTGAGCATCATCATGAACATTATCATTAACATTATCACTAGTTTCAGGTTCATTACAGATTGTGTTTCAGCATCAGAAATAGAAATATCATTTGGATTCTCAGGTGATTCAATAACAGGTTCACTAGAAGCATGCAAAGTCCTATCATTTTTCTTCTTCTTCCTTTTAGAAGGACTAGGTGCATCTATATTATTTCTCTGAGAATCTTGCTCAATTCTCTTAGGATGGCCTTCAGGATACAAAGGTTCCTGAGTCATTTTACCACCTCTAGTCATAACTCTAACAGCATTATCATTATCCTTACTATTCAATTCATTAAGCAAATCATTTTGAGCTTGAAGTACTTGTTCTACTTGAGTGTTAACCATAGAAGCATGTTTACTAATAAGTTTAAGTTCACCTTTGACATTAGCCATATAATCACCCAAGTGTTCAAGCATATTTGAATTGTATTTCAATTGTCTACCAAAATAAGCATTAAAATCTTCTTGATTAGCCATAAATTTATCAAACTCATCTAAGCATGGGCTAGCAAACTTAGTAAATGAGATGTCAGCTTTATCATATCTATAGAGAGAATTTACCTTCACTACCTGTGTCGGGTTATCAATACCATGAGTTTCTTCAATAGGTAAAGGATTAAGACCATATGTTTCTTCAACAAGCGGTAAATTAAGACCATGTAATTCTTCAATAGGAGGTAAATTCTTAACATCTTCAGCTTTAATACCTTTTTCTTTCATAGATTTCTTTGCCTCTTGCATATCTTCAAGACTGAGAAATAGAATACCCCTCTTCTTCGGAGTTGGTTTGGGAATAGGCTCAGGAATTGGCTCTAGAGGTGTCTAATTATTTTCATTCGTCAACATATTATTCAATAGAATTTCAGCTTCATCCGGTGTTCTTTCCCTGAAAACAGAACCAGCACAACTATCCAGGTAATCTATAGAGGCATCAGTTAGTCCATTATAAAAGATATCAAGTATTTCATTTTTCTTAATAGGATGATCAGGCAAAGCATTAAGTAATTGGAGAAGCCTCCCCCAAGCTTGTGGGAGACTCTCTTCTTCAATTTGCACAAAGTTATATATATCCCTTAAAGCAGCTTGTTTCTTATGAGCAGGGAAATACTTAGTAGAGAAGTAATAAATCATATTCTGGGGACTACGCACACGACTAGGATCAAGAGAATTAAACCATATCTTAGCATCACCCTTTAATGAGAACGGAAATATTTTAAGGATATAAAAGTAATGAGTTCTCTCATCAGTAGTGAACACGGTGGCTATATCATTTAATTTAGTAAGATGTGCCACAACAGTTTCAGATTCATAGCCATGAAAAGGATCAGATTCAACCAAAGTAATTATATCAGGATCAATAAAGAATTCATAATCCTTATCAGTAACACAGATAGGTGAAGTAGCAAAAGCAGGGTCAGGTTTCATTCTAGCATTTAGAGATTGCTTGTTCCATTTAGCTAATAATCTCTTAAGTTTGTATCTATCTTTGCAAGCTAAAATAGCTAAAGAAGCTTCCTGATCAAAAACATAATCCTCAGAAATAACAAGTGATTCTTCATCATCACTTTCATCAGTATTATCAGATTCAATATTTTCAATCTCTCTAGCCCTAGCAAGTTGTTCATCAAGAAATTCACCAAGTGGCATAGTAGTATCAAGCATAGAAGTAGTTTCATCATAAGTATCATGTATAGCAGAAGTAGCATCATCAATAAGAGGTGACATATCAGAACGAATAGCAGAAGCAGGTTTAGGTGTCGCCCCTCGTAGTTGAGGGATAAATCTTAGTTCTTGGATCTTTGAAGTTCTTCATAATGATAAGCAGATATAAATCCCAAGTGACTTAAAGAATAGAGCTATGCTCCCCGGCAACGACGCCAGAAAATAGTCTTGATAACCCACAAGTATAGGGGATCGCAATAGTTTTCGAGGGTAAAGTATTCAACCCAAATTTATTGATTCAACACAGGGGAGCCAAAGAATACTCTCAAGTATTAGCAGCTGAGTTGTCAATTCAACCACACCTGGAAAGTTAGTATCTACAACACATTATTTAGTAGCAAAGTAATATGATAGTAGTGGTAATGGTAGCAAAAGGTAATAGTAGTAAAAGTAGTGTTTTTGGTATTTTGTAGTGATGATAGCAATAGCAACGGAAAAGTAAATAAGCGAAGAACAATATATGGAAAGCTCGTAGGCAATGGATCGGTGATGGAGAATTATGCCGGACGCGGTTCATCATGTAACAGTCATAACCTAGGGTGACACAGAACTAGCTCTAGTTCATCAATGGAAAAGAACTTGCATGACATCTTTTGTCCAACCCTCCCGTGGCAGCGGGGTCCTTACAAAAACTAAGGGATATTAAGGCCTCCTTTTAATAGTGTACCGGAACAAAGCATTAAACATAGTGAATACATGAACTCCTCAAACTATGTTCATCACCGGTAAGTATCCCGATTATTGTCACTTCGGGGTTAACAGATCATAACACATAATAGGTAACTATAGACTTGCAAGATAGGATCAAGAACTCTCATATATTGATGAAAACATAATAGGTTCAGATCTGAAATCATGGCACTCGGGCCCTAGTGACAAGCATTAAGCATAGCAAAGTCATTGCAACATCAATCTCATAACATAGTGGATACTAGGGATCAAACCCTAACAAAACTAACTCGATTACATGATAGATCTCATCCAACCCATCACCGTCCAGCAAGCCTACGATGGAATTACTCACGCACGGCGGCGAGCATCATGAAATTGGTGATGGAGGATGGTTGATGATGATGATGGCGACGGATTCCCCTCTCCGTAGCCCCGAACGGACTCCAGATCAGCCCTCCCGAGAGGTTTTAGGGCTTGGCGGCGGCTCCGTATCGTAAAACGTGATGAATCCTTCTCTCTAATTTCTCTCTCCCCGAAACACAATATATAGAGTCGGAGTCGGAGTCGGAGAGGCACAAGGGGGCCCATGAGGTAGGGGGCGCACCCCCCACCCTCATGGATAGGTGGTGGACCCCATGGCTTTCATCTTTTCAGGTATTTTTTATATTTTCCAAAAAGTTGCTCCATGAAGTTTCAAGTCATCCCGAGAACGTTTGTTTCTGCACATAAATAACACCATGGTAATTCTGCTGAAAACAGCGTCAGTCCGGGTTAGTTCCATCCAAATCATGCAAGTTAGAGTCCAAAACAAGGGCAAAAGTGTTTGGAAAAGTAGATACGATGGAGACGTATCAGAGGCCTACGCGGCAGCATAGCCTGCCGCGGGAGGAGGGAGCAGGCAGTCCCGCCGGCACTTGTTTGAGCGGCTGGAGCAGGAAAAACAGAGATTGAAGAAGCACAACAGCCGTTGGATGGACATCCAACAGTCACTGCTCTCGTGTGTATTATCTCTAATAATGTACAACCCATTTCCTAATTATTAAGAATTTTTTGAAGCCCATCTTATTTTTGTTAGCATTACACCCCATATTGTGGCCACGGTTAAAAAGTATATGAATTTTTGCATATTTTTGTGCGGTCAACTGTTTTTAATCCCGAAATATCGATTCACATTCAAACTATTTTGAAAAACAATTTATATAAATATAAAATCCAAATAATTGTCCACGCATAAAAATCAATGGAATTTAAAATCTTGTAATGAAAAAAATTGAAACTAATTCCCGGTTTGATGTGTTTTAAAAATGTACAGCCCATTTCTGGGCAAACCGAATGAAACTCTCCTTGTCTTGAAAGATTTGTAGCCCATCAGGGCTGATAAAGCAAGTAGGCCTCGTTTGGGTATTTCTTTTAAAAAATAGAACTGGTCTAGCCATTTTCAGCAAGAAAAAACACAACTGGGCTCATGATGTGGTAAACATAAATAAAACCCTGGCTAGACGGGCCACAGCCCCCACACAGCCCAGTTGTTACCCTGATCCGTCGCTAAAACTAGTATAAATAACAACTGCTTGTTCCTCAAAAAAACTGGGTGACCTACTGGGTCCCTGGTGTCAGCCGCTCGTAGTGTAATTCTCTCGTTTATTGACTACGTTGACAATGGCGTGAGCCCCAGATATCCAACCATTAGGAGGAACCATATTTTTGGGCTTGTAATATAGGGGCACTTGCTTGTGTACTTCCATGACGCTGGTGGGTCCCTACTGTCATCCTCTCCACGTACAATCATCTCCTTGTTCCTCTCGGTTGTTGACGATGTTGACAATGCAAGAGGGCGGCGCACCGCGCACGGCGAGCGAACCAAGGCCGCAAGGCGGAGGACGACGGAGAGGCCTCGGATGGAACGAATAGGAGCCGTGGAAGATGCGCCGGTCTAGTCGTATGCGGAGGGGAGTACGAGGGTTGACTGGTTCGGGTGCGGGTGCGTGTTGGGGCTGACGTCGCCGGAGAATAACAGGACGTGTGGGGGAATAGAGGTGTAGCGACCAGACCTCAAACAGTCTGATCTCTGTGCTCCGGTGTCATCCCTGGATTAGTAATGCTGACACCACACAGTACTCGGAGGATTTATAGCAGAGTAGCAATCACACACTTATTACATCGAGTGTCTCAAAAGAGAACTTATTACAATAAATATGGCTTAAGGCCATCTAATAACGATAACAACGGAAGGCTTGGAAGATAAGTGAGTCCATCAACTCCAATGGCATCACTGAGTATAGAACCACGACCTAAAACTCCTTAATTGTCGTCTGAAAAGTTTGCAACATTAACGTTGCAGCCCGAAACGGGTCAGCACATGGAATATGCTGGCAAGGTAACACATAGAGAGTAATGGAATGAAACAGCTATACTATATGCATATTTGGCTGGTGGAAAGCTCTATGGTTACAGTTTTGCGTAAAGCCAATTTTTCCCTACTTCAAAGGAATAATTTTTATTTAACTATCATGGTGGTTGTTAAACATTGAGAATGGTTGACAGCATTCTCAATCCCAATTAAGCATCATCATTAAACATAACCCAACAAAATTAATTTAGAGTAACATGTTGAGATTCACATGAAAATCCAGGTACTAGATACTCAAGATGTCCATAACCGGGGACACGGCTAATCATGATTAGTTTATTACACTCTGCAGAGGTTTGCGCACTTTTCCCCAAAAGACTCGATCGCCTCTGTTTGGTTTCTCGCACTACATGGTGTTTGAGAAGACGGATGACCGAGACATAGTCTTTCAGAAGCGCTAGCACCTTACGATCGGGTAGACCGTACCACCTACATCCCCTACATCTACTAGTCTACCACTGTAAGAGTTCGCACGACTTACTCAACTATGCTAGAGCCCATAATAGCTTGTGGCTGCACACGGAAGTTTCTAGCATGAATAATCTCATGATCCCTTTGAGCCTGGGTGGAGGTCCAAAGAAAACAGGCAAGTCCTGGAATACCCAGGTGCCTCAATAGGTGGTTAGCGGGTGTCAGTTTCTCCAACTTTAGTTGAACGGAGTGCACTATTCGGGATATCGCTTCTCGTTAACTTATCGGTCGACCCAAGAGAAGAGATAAATTGGCTTATCGGCTGATTTATCGTTTTTATCGGTCGACCATTTATCGGCAAGTTTTTTTAAAAATCTCAGGTTTTCCCAACCAAAATAATTTAAAATATGCCATAATATTACACACACATGACAAATAAATTGTCCTCTAAGCCTTAAAAATATGCTATATTAATATATTACACAGTGCACACATACACAAGCACATACATACATGACCATCAACCATCACGTTGTGCTCCAAGCCTTAAAAAATGATATATTAGTATATTAAACAGTACACACACGCACACACGCACAAGGACATACATGACCATGTACCATCAGTTGTGCTCCAAGCCTTCAAAAATCAAATAAATTGCAAAATGTAGGTGCACACACATGACAAACAATGAGAAATAAACATAGTCCAGCAATACATATTACATAGTAAGGTCATAAATAACCATAGCTTTGCATAGTTGCATCATTGCATGACAAAGAAAAATAGGAAACTAGCAAACAGCACGCATAGTGGTTCATAGTTCTCTCACAAGTCACAACTGAAATAAATAGCTAGCAAACATAAAAAAGCACACATAGTGCAAAGCATTGAAGGCTTGAAGCCTCATTAAGGCTCCATCGGGTCCCCCTCCTCATCTTCATTGGCACCTTGTATCACCCCATCATCATCGGACTCAAAGTCTATGTCATCCTCATTGACAAGCCCGTGATCAGATTCTTCCCCATCGGAAACAAATTCTTCCACTTCATGAAGTTCTCTCACTCTTGCACTTCTACGTAGCTCAACAAACTCGGAAGCTCCCATTGCATCAACCTCCTCCGCAGCATCAACGTAAGCACCTTCACATATCCAATCTTGTGCCATGGAAGCATCTTCACCAAGAAGAACATCACAAGATGAGGAGTACTTCTTCCTCTTGTCTATCATTCTTCCATTGAATTGGATATAAACTAGATCGTCCCTACGATGCACGTCTAGTTTATTTCTCCTCTTTGCATCCACCTAAAAATTGTGAAATGAAGCTTAGTGATTTACATTCTGTCAAAAATAATATACAGATCAGATTTGAGTATTTGCAAGTTGAGACTTACTTGTTCAAAAACACTCCAATTTCTTTCACATCCGGATGAACTTGTGGTCAAGTTGAGTATCCTCAAAGCAATGTGCATCAATGTAGGAGTTTGTAGTCCATAAGTTGCCCACCGCTCCCCTACATTTCAAGAAAAAATACAAAAGTATTATGCATCAGCCCAAAAAATTAAGAATTGCAATATGACAATATTATATTGGGAACAAGCTTACCGGCATTGAAATTTGCATTGCTAATTGCTTTGGTGGCAGCCACCTTCCCAAACATGCCTTCCTTCTTTTTAAATTTGGGCAAGTCAATGTTAAGCACTTTGTTTTGCTTCTCATCATCATCGAGATAAAATTGCTCAATAACTTCCATCAAGCCGGACATGACTTCCACATCGGTAAAGATGCTTGTGGTAGCATAACTATAATATGGATTCAAGGCATATGCAGCCATGTGCGATGGGGTATCTAGCCTCTCTTTCATCTTGCTCTCCATGGCCGTTGTGATCGCCTTATATTCCTTGTCCGAATTATCAACCGCAACCAATATTGCCTTCTTTGCCTCTATTATTTCTCCATACATAGAGGCCATGGACAGTCCATCACCATCAGCCAACCGAAGTATCTTCACCAATGGCTCAAAAACCTTCCATTCCAAGTTTCCAACATACCCAAGCACAAGTGCACAACATTATTATTTAACATATACACATGCATTCCAACATACACAAGCACAATTTGAAGTTTAGTAAACAATACCCTAATGCAAAGAGACACATTTTTCCAAAATGTCCTACTCATTATTGCGGCATGAGCCACCTTCCCTTTCTTTGTTCTCGTGTGCTTGCATCCTTCCCAAGTATCACTACAACACATTTCCTTTAGATTCTTCCTCTTAGCATCAAGACTTTGCAAGGTAAGAAATGCCAAAGAAAATCTAGTCACCCCCGGTCTAACAATGTCTCTCTTTTTTGTATATGACCTCATCAAGGCCAATGTAGCATGATGTGCATAAAGGAAAGTAGTCATTTCTTTGGCTTTGGTTATTGTAGAACCAAAATGCTTCAACTTTGCAACCGCTTCTACCATCAAGTTGATGGTGTGAGATGCACACGAGGTCCAAAATAACTTGGGCCTTTTATCTTTCAACATCACCTTTGCTCCCATGTTGTTTGAAGCATTATCCGTGACTACTTGCACAACATTTTCAGCACCTACAAAACACAATAAGTAATTTTCAGCAAGTAATAAGCAAGTACTAAAATTCAGCAAGTAATAAACTTGAAAAGAAACAAATGAGATCAAGTTGAAGATGATTCATACCTATTTTCTCAATGCATTCATCCACATAATTGAAAATGTATAGACTTGTATGTGCATCGGCCGATGCCTCCTTTGATCCAAGATAGATGGTCCCCAACTTGCAATGCACGCACAAGTTCATGATGATCCTCCTTTTCTTGTCCGTCCAAGCATCAGTCATGACAGAGCACCCCGTATCTGCCCTCTCGACCTCATGTGGCTTCAACAAATCCCTAGTCCTTTCCACCTCCTGAACCAACATCTTCTCCCTGATCATATATTGCGAGGGTTGCTTCCAATCAGGACCATAGCGACCAAGAGCCTCACAAAACTGTTTGAAATCATCATCATTGATAGCATTGAAGGGTATATTTTTCTTGTACATCCATCTAGCCAAATATTGCCCAACTTTGTAGCTTCTTTCCTTATCAACACTATCATTTATAGTCTGCTGTTTTTTAGATTTCAACGGGATCGAAGGATCAATTGGTGCAAGATATTGATCCATTGCCCCCTTCTTTGGAGTACCTTCACCAACTTCATTCAGTTGTTCTTGATCATCCTCGTTGACCTCTATGGTGACTGCAGCTTTAACTTCTTCTTCACGCTTTTGCTTTTCCAATTTCTTCCTCTTTGGTGCCTCGTGTGATGCAAAAGCTCGAGTAATCTGATCTTGTGTGGCTTTCATACAGCTGGTCACAGTGCCTTTGATCTGCCCAATGTGCTCCTTCATCCTAGTGACCCCTCCCGACATGACTTTTCCACAAAGCTTGCACTTGAGCCTTTGTGGACCACTAGGATCAATCAACTCGGCAAACTCCCAAGCCATGTCATCCGACTTCCTCTTAAGTGATGAACTTGCAACTTGAGATGAACCTGAACCAGCCATCTACATAAATAAAAGGAAACAACCATACATCAGCATCTACATAAATAAAGGAAAAAACCATGTATCAGCCATCTACATAGTTTACTAATGAAGCAATAATTGAGTATTGACTAATATAATTAAAATCTTCCTAATACAATCAGCCATCTACATAACTCAACTCAACCAAAATAAATCAACAAGCATGCATCACTACTTCTTCAGAGAATAGAATCAGGAATGAGAGGAATCCATGCCGTGGCGTGTGGAGCTTCTGCTACTCTCGATCGTGGATGAAGGGTTGGCGGGGAGTTGAGGCACGCCGCTGCTAGATCCTGGGGAGGGGTGTGGGCGGGGAGCTGCTCCAGACGTCCTACTCCTAAGCGCCGCCGTGTGGAAGCCTCAAGGACGGGGCGCCGCTGTGTGGAATCCTCAAGGACTGGGCGCGGCCGGCCGGTGCTGGAGACGGGGATGAGATGAGGGACGAGGTGCGGGGTGGTGCTGGAGACAGGGATGAGCCGACGAGCTGCGGGGCGGTGCTGGACAGGGGGGCGAGGTGAGGGGCGGGCGAGCTAGGTCCGGCCGCCGGAGGAGACCATGGTGGCGGCGGCGTGGTGAATCGCGGGGAGCGGCTGCTGGCGAAGCCCAAATGCCAAACCCTATCGGGACTCGGGAGGGAAGGCGGTGCGCTACAGGAGATTTTTTTGTGATTTCAGACAGGTGGGCCCCTTGGATATACCGGCCAAAATCGCTCTGACTACCGATAAATCGCTCTGACAGCCGATAAATCGGCCAGACCGATAAACTCAGGGGATATGCGTTTATCTTACCGGTTAGACCCCGATAAGCGATAAATCGGCTGATTTATCGGTATATCGGCCGATATTTTGAGCAGTGACGGAGTGTGGCTACGCCCGGTGCTTGCGAAGGTTAAAATAGCACAAACTTGACAAACTATCATTGTGGTTTTGATGCGTAGGTAAGAACGGTTCTTGCTAAGCCCGTAGCAGCCACGTAAAATTTGCAACAACAAAGTAGAGGACGTCTAACTTGTTTTTGCAGGGCATGTTGTGATGTGATATGGTCAAGACATGATGCTAAATTTATTGTATGAGATGATCATGTATTGTAACCGAGTTATCGGCAACTGGCAGGAGACATATGGTTATCGCTCTATTGTATGCAATGCAATCGCCCTGTAATGCTCTACTTTATCACTAAGCGTTAGCGATAGTCGTGGAAGCATAAGATTGGCGAGACGACAATCATGCTACGATGGAGATCAAGGTGTCATGCCGGTGACGACGGTGATCATGACGGTGCTTCGGAGATGGAGATCACAAGCACAAGATGATGATGGCCATATCATATCACTTATATTGATTGCATGTGATGTTTATCTTTTATGCATCTTATATTGCTTTGATTGACAGTAGCATTATAAGATGATCCCTCACTAAATTATCAAAGTATAAGTGTTCTCCCTGAGTATGTACCGTTGTGAAAGTTCTTCGTGTTGAGACACCACGTGATGATCGGGTGTGATAGGCTCTACGTTCAAATACAACGGGTGCAAAATAGTTGCACATGCGGAATACTCAGGTTAAACTTGACGAGCCTAGCATATAACAGATATGGCCTCCGAACGCGGAGACCGAAAGGTCGAGCATGAATCATATAGTAGATATGATCAACATAGTGATGTTCACCATTGAAACTACTCCATCTCACGTGATGATCGGACATGGTTTGGTTGATATGGATCACGTGATCACTTAGAGGATATGAGGGATGTCTATCTAAGTGGGAGTTCTTAAATAATATGATTAATTGAAATTAAATTTATCATGAACTTAGTACATGATAGTATCTTGCTTATCTATGTTGATTGTAGATAGATGGCCCGTGCTGTTGTTCCGTTGAATTTTAATGCGTTCCTTGAGAAAGCAAAGTTGAAAGATGATGGTAGCAATTACACGGACTGGGTCCGTAACTTGAGGATTATCCTCATTGCTGCTCAGAAGAATTACGTCCTGGAAGCACCACTGAGTGCCAGGCCTGCTGCTAATGCAACTGACGATGTTAAGAACGTCTGGCAGAGCAAAGCTGACGACTACTCAATAGTTCAGTGTGCCATGCTTTATGGCTTAGAACCGGGACTTCAACGATGTTTTGAACGTCATGGAGCATATGAGATGTTCCAAGAGTTGAAGTTAATATTTCAAAAGAATGCCCGGATTGAGAGATATGAAGTCTCCAATAAGTTCTACAGCTACAAGATGGAGGAGAATAGTTCTGTCAGTGAGCGTATACTCAAGATGTCTGGGTACTGCAATCACTTGATTCAACTGGGAGTTAATCTTCCGGATGATAGCGTCATTGATAGAATTCTCCAATCACTGCCACCAAACTACAAGAGCTTCGTGATGAACTATAATATGAAAGGGATGGATAAGACAATTCCCGAGTTCTTTGCAATGCTAAAGGCAGCGGAGGTAGAAATCAAGAAGGAGCATCAAGTGTTGATGGTCAATAAGACCACCAGTTTCAAGAAAAAGGGCAAAGGGAAGAAGAAGGGGAACTTCAATAAGAACAGCAAGCAAGTTGCTGCTCAGGAGAAGAAACCCAAGTCTGGACCTAAGCTTGAGACTGAGTGCTTCTACTGCAAGCAGACTGGTCACTAGAAGCGGAGCTGCTGTAACACCCCGGATGTAATTTACCTTATATGTATCCCAACTCTTGCCGTTTCCGGCGCTAAGTTATTTTATTTCCTCAGGTTCAGGTTTTTGTCTTCGTGTGTTGTTGCCTTTGTCATGCATCTCATATCATGTCATCATGTGCATTGCATTTGCATACCTGTTTGTCTCAGGCATCCGAGCATTTTCCCCGTTGTCCGTTTTGTATTCCGGCGCTCCTATCTCCTCCGGTGCCCCTTTCTACCTCTTTTCGTGTCTCGGGGTTAAACATTTCCGTATTGGACCGAGACTTTCCAAACGGCCTTGGTATACTACCGGTAGACCGCCTGTCAAGTTTCGTACCATTTGGACTTTGTTTGATACTCCAACGGTTAACCGAGGGACCGAGAAGGCCTCGTTTGTGTTGCAGCCCAAAACCCTTCCAATTTGGCCCAAAACCCAACAAAGACCCTTCCATCATCTAGAGCATTCGATCACGATCGCGTGGCCGAAAACCGCACCTCATTTGGAGTCTCCTAGCTCCTCCTACCTCTATATATAGACCCCTCATTCCAAATCCCGGGTCTCTTCTTTCCCTAACCCTAAAATTCCTCGCGCCGCCGCCGGACATGTCCGCCTCCGCGCCGGACACCGCCCCGAGCCAGTGAGCAGCCGCCACGTGGCAACCGCCGGCCGCCCCCGTGCGAGGCCCGCCGAGCCCATAGCCGGCCCCCGAGGGCCCGAGCTCGCGCCGCCCATCTCCTCCTCGCGCCGCCCACGCCCCGTATTCCTCCTCGCGTCCGGCCGCCGCCCACCGCCGCAGGACACCGCGACCTCGCCGGAGCACTCGCCGGCCGCCTCGCCCTCACCACCTCGCCGGCGCCTACCTCGCCGCCCGGCCTCCCTGACCTCGCCGCCGCGCGTCCCGGTCCGGATCCGGACAGATCCGGCCTCCTCCGGTCATCCCCGCACCCTTGCCACCTCACCGGAGCGAGGAACCTCGCCGGAGACCTCGAGATCCCGCCGCTGCTACAGTACCCGCTTCAGTAAACCCTAGATCTGGGTTGACTTTCTCCCCCTCTCTCAGATTTATTTTGCAATCTTTGGCATGCCGTAACTCCGCATCCGTAGCTCTGATTTGTGCATGTAGCATATCAAAATGTTCGTCTCAGAGAGTACATCATTTCATCTCATTGCATCATTTTAATTTGAGCTTATCTTGATGCCCGAAATGCTGTTGGAAGAGGGCTATGTGATAAAATTGTCAGATATGTTTCATCAAATAGATATTTGTCATTTTTGCCATGTTTAATGTCTGCAGGATATGCTCCTGAGCTCTACATGAGTTTTGTTATATGCCATGCCATCTTTACAGAGGTGCTTACCATGTATTTTTGTGATATGTGTGGTGACTGGCACAAGCTTGCAAAGTAGTGCAATCGGTAATGCTAATTTTAGGGACTTAGAATTTCTGTAAGTCCTTGTCCTGATTTTGTCTTTATACCATATGTTCATGTTGTTTCCTAGTGATCTGTGCCTCTTTTGAGGATGATCAGTAAGGGTGATTTGTTAACATTGTGGTTCTATATCCATCCATGTCTTTGTTTGCATTTATGGAGCATCCTAGCTTGAGTCAATCGAGCTCTACTTTTGCTATTTCGTGAATCCTGACAGATTGTTGTCTTATTAGCGATTTTGCAGAGGATGTTGCTATTGATCCGTGCATGCTATGTTGTTGTTCTTGCCATGTCTAGCTTCTATGCCATGTATTCTTGATGGTTGTATGCTTAGTTTGTCATGCCATGCTCTGTAGTGAGTGCATCGAGCTCATAAAAATGCCTACTCGTTAACACATTTGCATGCTCCAGTTTTTTCACCAAGTTTGTAATCTGATTATGTTTTTGCCATGTTCACATGCTTGCAATTGTATTTTCTGATCCCTTTTGGCTCAAGGTCACTAAGGGACTTTTGTTAAGTGCTTTGAGTAGCTTCATGCCATGCCTTGCTTTGCCATGTAAAGTTCATGTAGCATATAGTTTTCATGCTCCAAAGTGTGCTACCTGATGTTAAATTCTAGACTTGTATTAATTTCACCAAGTCTGAAACCTGTTATCATTTGCATTTTTGCCATGCTTGTTTGAACCTGTTAATGGATGAATTGGCCATAGCTCAGTGTTCATATTTTGTCAAGCATCATGAGTGGGTCCCTGCCATGTATTTTGTTTTCATGTTTAAGTGCTGTAGCATAATTATCTTGATGCTTTTAGATGACTATTTGCTGATTATCGCAGACCGGTGCCATATTTGTTTTGCTTGCCATTTCCAAACCGTGCATCCGATTCCGGTGATCTTTATATCGATTTCAACCGAAATCACCTCACCTTTCCAGTGGCACTCTTGGATTTCCATGTTGAGGCCAGGTTCAATCATTCCTTGTCAAATCTTGCATATGCATCACATATCGCATCCCACATCGCATACCATGTTTGCATCATGTTGTTCGAGCATTGCACGTGGTTGATTGTGTTCCTTTTGCTTGTTTGTCTTGTTTGGGTAGAGCCAGGAGACGAGTTCTCTAACGAGGAGCCCGTTGAGTTTGCTTACGAGGATCAAGTCAACTCTGACAACTTTGCAGGCAAGATGATCATACCCTCGAAATCACTTCTATCTTTGCTTGCTAGATGCTCGCTCTTTTGCTATGCCTATGCTACGATGCTGTGACGCCCGGTTAATCAAGCTACAGTAACCCTCTGGTAATGATGCCATGTCACCACGATTACTGTTGATAATCTCGTGTTAGTTCAGATCCGAGCCAAATTCAAATTTCAATTAAAGTCAAACATTAAAAGTTTCCAATAGTCAAATCAAAAATGTTCAAATTGTAGCAACTAAATCATAATCAATTATGGTGGAGGAACCACACTTTTATGAAATGATTAAATACTCTAAAGTGAATAAAACCATAGCAAAACAATTATTCAAATGATTTTAAATAATAAACAAATGTTAAACTAGTTTAATTGACCACCAAACTTTTTATGGTAGAGGGATGTTCTGAAACCTTATTTTAGGAGCTACGGTCATGTTTTATAAAAAAACTAAAATAAAGTATGACTAAACTAGAACAGAAAAGAATAAATAAAAAGAAAAGACAAAAGGTAAAACAAAAAAAATAAAAGAGAGGGAGAGAACCCCCTGGCCATCTAGGCCTCGGCCCAGGAAGCCGACGGGCCGCCAGGCCAGCCCACCCCGCCCCTGCCTTATCCCCCCACCCCCAGGCAAACCCTAACCTACCTCGAACCCCACTCCCCATCGCACGTTCCCCTCTCCTCCCTCACTCCCCCTCGATCCAGATCGGGCCCCGACCCCGGTGCCCACCTCGCCGTCGGCGTCTCCCGACGCCCCCCCGCCCTTGCCGCCTCGACCCCATCGCACACCTCACTCCTCTCTCCTCTGGATCTGGAGACAGCCGCGCCCCGACCCCGCCAACGCCGATGCCGCGCGCCACCCCGTCGATCCTCGTCGGCTCCCCGGAACCTGCAGCCGTCGCCGGATCGACCTCGCCGGGCCTCCCTCACCGGACGCCGCCACCTCGCCGTCCTCCTCCACTCCGTCGCTCGTCCACGACATCCGCCTCGACCCCCGCTGCCATTTCCCCTACGGCCCCAGTGAGCGCGCGCCTCGCTTCCTCCCTCTCCCTCGCCGCTCGCGCTCGTCGCCACAAGCCCCCGCGCGCGCTCACCGCATCGACCGCGCCCGCTCGGCCGCGCGTGCGCCTGCGCCTCCCCTCGTCCGACCCGCTCCTGCCCCCCGGCTCTTGCGCCTCGCCTGTGCCGCGCCTAGCGCCGCCACCCGCCTGCGCTGCTGCCCGCTGCTACGCTGCCGCCGCGGCTATATCACGCCCCCCCCGCGCGCGCCTTGACCCTCGCCTACGCGCGCGCATCCCCTGCCCTCGCTGCCTGCGACACCCTCGTCGTCGTCCCCTGCCCGGTGCCACTCCGGCCGCTCTCCTCCCCAGCGCCCGCGCGCGCCCTCGGGACCGCTCCGCCCAGCCGGTCCGCGGCGACCCCTCCGCCGTCTCACCTGGTCCTGGCCACCGGCGAGCACTGTGCGTGCCCAGCGCCCCTCGGGCTTGCGCCCGTTCGGGCTATGCCCGTTAGCCACGCGCCCACGCCCGCTCGCCTGACCCGCAAGGCCCCTATGCCACAGACAAGTGGGCCTAGCCCCTAGAACGTTTAAAAAAAAGAAGAAATAGAAAATAATAATAATAATAAACTTAATTAATTAATTAATTAACTAAATTAATTAAGTTAATTAATCCTAGTTAATTAATCTAACTAATCTGTTAGTTAATTAAACAGTAGTTTGTTTAGCCTAATCTCTAATTAACCTAAACAGTGTATGACAGGTGGGTCCCACTGGACCCACTGGTCAGGTTGACCAAGTCAACTCTGTTGACTGCTGATGTCAGCATGACATCATGCTGATGTCATTAATCTATTTTTCGAATTTATTTAACTAATTAATTAAATTCCAGAAATTAATAAAATCTTTAGAAAATCATATCTTTTAATCCGTAACTCGGATTAAAATATTTTCAACATGAAAGTTGTTCAGAACGACGAGACGAATTTGAATACGCAGCCCGTTTATCCGCCACGCATCCCTAGCATAGCGAACACGCAACTTTCCCCCTCCGTTTCATCTGTCCGAAAACGCGAAACACCGGGGATACTTTCCCGGATGTTTCCCCCCTTCACCGGTATCACCTCATACCGCGGTAGGGCACCCCTAGCACCGATACTTGTCATGTCATGCATCGCTATGCATCTGTTTGCTTAAATATTTATTGTTTCTCCCCCCTTTTCTCTCGCTAGACACCGAGACCGACGCCGCTGCTACCCTGTACGACTACGTTGTTGACGACCCCTCCTTGTCTAAGCAACCAGGAAAGCCCCCCCTTTGATCACCAGATATCGCCTACTCTTCTCTATACTGCTTGCATTAGAGTAGTGTAGCATGTTACTGCTTTCCGTTATTCCTATCCTGATGCATAGCCTGTCCTTGCTACTACTGTTGTTACCATTACCTGCTATCCTACTGCTTAATACAGGATGCTAGTGTTCCATCAGTGGCCCTACCCTCTTGTCCGTCTGCCATGCTATACTACTGGGCCGTGATCACTTCGGGAGGTGATCACGGGCATATACTATTTACTTTACACAGTTACCTTACATAGATACTGTTCGGAGATGGGGGCTGAAGGGGCAGGTGGCTCCATCCCGGTAGAGGTGGGCCTGGGTTCCCGATGGCCCCCGACTGTTACTTTGAGGCGGAGCGACAGGGCAGGTTGAGACCACCTAGGAGAGAGGTGGGCCTGGCCCTGGTCGGCGTTCGCGGATACTTAACACGTTTAACGAGATCTGGGTATTTGATCTGAGTCTGGCCATTTGGTCTATACGCACTAACCATCTACGTGGGAGTAGTTATGGGTATCCCGGTGTCGTGGTATCAGTTGAAGCCTTCGTGACGTCAGCGACTGAGTGGCGCGCGCCGGATTGGAACGTAAGCCTGCTCTTGTATTAAGGGGGCTAGTTCTGCTTCCGGCCGTGTACGCAACGTGCAGGTGTGCTAAGGGCGATGGGCCCAGACCCCTGTGCGCTTAGGTTTAGACCGGCGTGCTGACCTCTCTGTTGTGCCTAGGTGGGGCTGCGACGTGTTGATCTTCCGAGGCCGGGCATGACCCAGGAAAGTGTGTCCGGCCAAATGGGATCGAGCGTGTTGGGGTATGTGGTGCACCCCTGCAGGGAAGTTAATCTATTCGAATAGCCGTGATCTTCGGTAACATGATGACTTGGAGTTGTACCTTGACCTTATGACAACTAGAACCGGATACTTAATAAAACACACCCTTCCAAGTGCCAAATACAACCGGTGATTGCTCTCTCACAGGGCGACGAGGGGAGGATCATCGGTTAGGGTCATGCTATGCGATGCTACTTGGAGGACTTCAGTCTACTCTCTTCTACATGTTGCAAGACGGAGGCTGCCAGAAGCGTAGTCTTCGAAAGGATTAGTTATCCCCCTCTTATTCTGGCATTCTGCAGTTCAGTCCACATGTGATACCCTTACTCCATTTGATACCCATGCATATGTAGTGTAGCTCCTTGCTTGCAAGTACTTTGGATGAGTACTCACGGTTGCTTTCTCCCCCTTTTCCCCCTTTCCTTTCATTCTGGTTGTCGCAACCAGATGCTGGAGTCCAGGAGCCAGACGCCACCGTCGACGACGACTCCTATTACACCGGAGGTGCCTACTACTACGTGCTGCCCGCTGACGACGACCAGGAGTAGTTTAGGAGGATCCCAGGCAGGAGGCCTGCGCCTCTTTCGATCTGTATCCCAGTTTGTGCTAGCCTTCTTAAGGCAAACTTGTTTAACTTATGTCTGTACTCAGATATTGTTGCTTCCGCTGACTCGTCTATGATCGAGCTCTTGTATTCGAGCCCTCGAGGCCCCTGGCTTGTAATATGATGCTTGTATGACTTATTTTATTTGTAGAGTTGTGTTGTGATATCTTCCCGTGAGTCCCTGATCTTGATCATACACGTTTGCGTGTATGATTAGTGTACGATTAAATCGGGAGCATCACAGATGCCTACCACTTGCTTATCATGCCTCCCAAATTGCCACGTGAGAGCTTGTCATGGGCTAAGTTGGGACTCCCCTGCAGGGATTTGAACTTTCGAAAGCCGTGCCCGCGGTTATGGGCAGATGGGAATTTGTTAATGTCCGGTTGTAGATAACATGAAACTTAACTTAATTAAAATGAATCAACCGCGTGTGTTACCGTGATGGTCTCTTCTCGGCGGAGTCTGGGAAGTGAACATGGTGTTGGAGTAATGCTTGACGTAGGTTGCTATAGGATCACTTCTTGATCATAGTTCTTCGTTCGTGCTTTGCCTTCTCTTCTCGCTCTCTTTTGCGAACAGGTTAGCCACCATATATGTTAGTCGCTTGCTGCAGCTCCACATATTACCTTGCCTTACCTATAAGCTTAAATAGTCTTGATCGCGAGGGTGCGAGATTGCTGAGTCCCCGTGACTCACAAATTACTTCCAAACCAGATGCATGGACCGATGATACCGCTCCAGACGATGCTCTTGAGCTCAAGTGGGAGTTCGACGAAGACTCTCGCCGTTACTATGTGTCTTTCCTAGATGATCAGTAGTGGTGCCCAGTTGGGGCGATCGGGGACCGTGTCGCTTGTTGGGGTGATCTTTTATTTTGGTACCATAGTCGGACCATGAGTGTATTGGATGATTGTAATGTTATTCATGTATTTATGTGACATGGCGAGTGTAAGCCAACTATGTACCTTTTTCCCCTATTATCTATTTACATGGGTTGTTGTGAAGATTACCTTACTTGCGACATTGCTTTCAATGCGGTTATGCCTCTAAGTCGTGCTTCGACACGTAGGAGATATAGCCGCATAGAGGGCATTACAACTGCCCCAAGTATTTGGCGGATAAGAAGGATGGCAAGGTGAACAAAGGTATATGTGATATACATGTTATTGATGCGTACCTTACTAATGCTCGCAGTAGCACCTGGGTATTTGATACTGGTTCTGTTGCTAATATTTGCAACTCGAAACAGGGGCTACGGATTAAGCGAAGATTGGCTAAGGACGAGGTGATGATGCGCGTGGGAAATGGTTCCAAAGTCGATGTGATCGCGGTCGGCACGCTACCTCTACATCTACCTTCGGGATTAGTATTAGACCTAAATAATTGTTATTTGGTGCCAGCGTTGAGCATGAACATTATATCTGGATCTTGTTTGATGCGAGACGGTTATTCATTTAAATCAGAGAATAATGGTTGTTCTATTTATATGAGTAATATCTTTTATGGTCATGCACCCTTGAAGTGTGGTCTATTTTTCCTAAATCTCGATAGTGGTGATACACATATTCATAATATTGAAGCCAAAAGATGCAGATTTGATAATGATAGTGCAACTTATTTGTGGCACTTCCGTTTAGGTCATATCGGAGTAAAGCGCATGAAGAAACTCCATACTGATGGACCTTTGGAACCACTTGATTATGAATCACTTGGTACTTGCTAACCGTGCCTCATGGGCAAGATGACTAAAACGCCGTTCTCCGGAACTATGGAGAGCGCAACAGATTTGTTGGATATCATACATACAGATGTATGTGGTCCGATGAATGTTGAGGCTCGTGGCGGATATCGTTATTTTCTCACCTTGACAGATGATTTAAGAAGATATGGGTATATCTACTTAATGAAACATAAGTCTGAAACATTTGAAAAGTTCAAAGAATTTTAGAGTGAAGTTGGAAATCATCGTAACAAGAAAATAAAGTTTCTACGATCTGATCGTGGAGGAGAATATTTGAGTTATGAGTTTGGTCTTCATTTGAAACAATGCGGAATAGTTTCGCAACTCACGCCACCCGGAACACCACAGTGTAATTGTGTGTCCGAACGTCGTAATCGTACTTTACTAGATATGGTGCGATCTATGATGTCTCTTACTGATTTACCACTATCGTTTTGGGGTTATGCTTTAGAGACAGCCACATTCACCTTAAATAGGGCACCATCTAAATCCGTTGAGACGACGCCTTATGAACTGTGGTTTGGTAAGAAACCAAAGTTGTCGTTTCTGAAAGTTTGGGGCTGTGATGCTTATGTGAAAAAGCTTCAACCTTATAAGCTCGAACCCAAATCGGAGAAATGTGTCTTCATAGGATACCCAAAGGAGACTGTTGGGTACACCTTCTATCACAGATCCGAAGGCAAGACTTTTGTTGCTAAATTTGGAGTTTTTCTAGAGAAGGAGTTTCTCTCGAAAGAAGTGAGTGGGAGGAAAGTAGAACTTGATGAGGTAACTATACCTGCTCCCTTATTGGAAAGTAGTTCATCACAGAAACTGGTTTCTACGACACCTACACCAATTGGTGAGGAAGTTAATGATGATGATCATGAAACTTTAGATCAAGTTGTTACTGAACCTCGTAGGTCAACCAGAGTAAGATCCGCGCCAGAGTGGTACGGTAATCCTGTTCTGGAAGTTATGTTACTAGACCATGACGAACCTACGAACTATGAAGTGATGGTGACCCCAAATTCCGCAAAATGGCTTGAAGCCATGAAATCTGAGATGGGATCCATGTATGAGAACAAAGTGTGGACTTTGGTTGACTTGCTCGTTGATCGGCAAGGAATTGAGAATAAATGGATCTTCAAGAAGAAGACTGACGCTGACAGTAATGTTACTGTCTATAAAGCTCGACTTGTTGCAAAAGGTTTTTGACAAGTTCAAGGGATTGACTACGATGAGACCTTCTCACCCGTAGCGATGCTTAAGTCTGTCTGAATCATGTTAGGAATTGCCGCATTTTATGATTATGAAATTTGGCAAATGGATGTCAAAACTGCATTCCTGAATGGATTTCTGGAAGAAGAGTTGTATATGATGCAACCAGAAGGTTTTGTCGATCCAAAGGGAGCTAACAATGTGTGCAAGCTCCAGCGATCCATTTATGGACTGGTGCAAGCCTCTCGGAGTTGGAATAAACACTTTGATAGTGTGATCAAAGCATTTGGTTTTATGCAGACTTTTGGAGAAGCCTGTATTTACAAGAAAGTGAGTGGGAGCTCTGTAGCATTTCTAATATTATATGTGGATGACATATTATTGATTGGAAATGATATAGAATTTCTGGATAGCATAAAAGGATACTTGAATATGAGTTTTTCAATGAAAGACCTCGGTGAAGCTGCTTATATATTGGGCATCAAGATCTATAGAGATAGATCAAGACGCTTAATTGGACTTTCACAAAGCACATACCTTGACAAAGTCTTGAAGAAGTTCAAAATGGATCAAGCAAAGAAAGGGTTCTTGCATGTGTTACAAGGTGTGAAATTGAGTAAGACTCAATGCCCGACCACTGCAGAACATAGAGAGAAAATGAAAGAGGTTCCCTATGCTTCAGCCATAGGCTCTATCATGTATGCAATGTTGTGTACTAGACCTGATGTGTGCCTTGCTATAAGTCTAGCAGGGAGGTACCGAAGTAATCCAGGAGTGGATCACTGGACAGCGGTCAAGAAAATCCTGAAATACCTTAAAAGGACTAAGGATATGTTTCTCGTTTATGGAGGTGACAAAGAGCTCATCGTAAACGGTTACGTTGGTGCAAGCTTTGACACTGATCCAGACGATTCTAAATCGCAAACCGGATACGTGTTTACATTGAACGGTGGAGCTGTCAGTTGGTGCAGTTCTAAACAAAGCATTGTGGCGGGATCTACGTGTGAAGCGGACTACATAGCTGCTTCGGAAGCAGCAAATGAAGGAGTCTAGATGAAGGAATTCATATCCAATCTAGGTGTAATACCTAGTGCATCGGGTCCAATGTAAATCTTTTGTGACAATACTGGTGCAATTGCCTTAGCGAAGGAATCCAGATTTCACAAGAGAACAAAGCACATCAAGAGACCCTTCAATTCCATCCGGGATTTAGTCCAGATGGGAGACATAAAAATTTGCAAGATACATACGGATCTGAATGTTGCAGACCTGTTGACTAAGCCTCTTCCATGAGCAAAACATGATCAGCACCAAGACTCCATGGGTATTAGAATCATTACTGTGTAATCTAGATTATTGACTCTAGTGCAAGTGGGCGACTGAAGGAAATATGCCCTAGAGGCAATAATAAAGTTATTATTTATTTCCTTATATCATGATAAATGTTTATTATTCATGCTAGAATTGTATTAACCGGAAACATAATACATGTGTGAATACATAGACAAACAGAGTGTCACTAGTATGCCTCTACTTGACTAGCTCGTTGATCAAAGATGGTTAAAGTTTCCTAACCATTGACATGGGTTGTCATTTGATTAACAGGATCACACCATTAGGAGAATGATGTGATTGACTTGACCCATTTAGTTAGCTTAGCACCCGATCGTTTAGTATGTTGCTATTGCTTTCTTCATGACTTATACATGTTCCTATGACTATGAGATTATGCAACTCCCATTTACCAGAGGAACACTTTGTGTGCTACCAAATGTCACAACGTAACTGGGTGATTATAAAGGTGCTCTATAGGTGTCTCCAAAGGTACTTGTTGGGTTGGCGTATTTCGAGATTAGGATTTGTCACTCCGATTGTCGGAGGGGTATCTCTGGGCCCTATCGGTAATGCACATCACTTAAGCCTTGCAAGCATTGCAACTAATGAGTTGGTTGCAGGATAATGTATTACGGAACGAGTAAAGAGACTTGCCGGTAACGAGATTGAACCAGGTATTGAGATACCGAAGATCGAATCTCGGGCAAGTAACATACCGATGACAAAGGGAACAACGTATATTGTTATGTAGTTTGACCGATAAAGACCTTCATAGAATATGTGGGAGCCAATATGAGCATGCACGTTCCGCTATTCGTTATTGACCGGAGATGTGTCTCGGTCATGTCTACATAGTTCTCGAACCCGTAGGGTCCGCACGCTTAACGTTTCGATGATAGTTATATTATGAGTTTATATGTTTTGAAGTACCGAAGGTTGTTCGGAGTCCCGGATGTGATCACAGACATGACGAGGAGTCTCGAAATGGTCGAGACATGAAGATTGATATATTGGAAGCCTATGTTTGGATATCGGAAGTGTTCCGGGTGAAATCGGGATTTTACCGGAGTACCGGGAGGTTACCGGAACCCCCCGGGGACTTAATGGGCCTTAGTGGGCCTTGGTGGAAAGAGAGGAGAGGCGGCCAGGGCATGGGCCGCGCCCCCTCCCCCTAGTCCAAATAGGACAAGGAGAGGGGGGGCGCCGCCCCCCCCCTTCCTTCTTCTCCTCCACCTCTTTCCCCTCTCTCTCCTAGTCCAACAAGGAAAAGGGGGGAGTCCTACTCCCGGTAGGAGTAGGACTCCTCCTGGCGCGCCCCTCTCTAGGCCGGCCACACCGCCCTTGCTCCTTTATATACAGGGGCAGGGGGGCACCCCATAGACACAACAATTGATCGTTTGATCTTTTAGCCGTGTGCGGTGCCCCCCTCCACCATAGTCCACCTCGATAATACTGTAGCGGTGCTTAGGCGAAGCCCTGGGTCGGTAGAACATCATCATCGTCACCACGCCGTCGTGCTGACGAAACTCGCCCTCAACACTCGGCTGGATCGGAGTTCGAGGGACGTCATCGGGCTGAACGTGTGCTGAACTCGGAGGTGTCGTACGTTCGGTACTTGATCGGTCAGATCGTGAAGACGTACGACTACATCAACCGCGTTGTGCTAACGCTTCCGCTTTCGGTCTACGAGGATACGTGGACAACACTCTCCCCTCTTGTTGCTATGCATCACCATGATCTTGCGCGTGTGTAGGACATGTTTTGAAATTACTACGTTCCCCAACAGAGGAGGAATGTGCACTCATCTTGTCATGGTAGTATTTATAACCAAGTACTACTAATACGCTCCTAAGTGGGAAACCGTTTAGGTTGTGATCGGTGTGAACAGGTTTGCAATTAAATATAACGTGGTAGTAGTAATTTTGAATGTGACGAGATGCAAGCTCAAAATTTATTGACGGTTCTAGTTTTGAAGTGTTGCACTATTCTCGGATGGCGTAACGTGCACATGTGTTCTCGGCCGTGGTGTAGTATATGCCCTGGTACTTCTTTTTCTACTGCTGTGTACGTGCAATAACTGGCACCGTCGGATACATATCTTACGGTTATTGGGGTGTTCGACAAGAATAGCCTCGTGGCGAGGTGTAGACTAGTATTTTTTCACACGATTACATCGACACATATCATCTCCCTCCCTCTTTCCCACGCACACACCTATATCTCGGGACTTCTCGCACGCACCATCTCTAGCTCCCTAGGTCGATGCCACCCACATACACTTGTACTCCAAGTTTAGCCCTCCGTCCCGAATTACTTGTCGCAGGTATGAATGTATCTAGATGTATTTTAGTTCTAGATACATCCATTTCTGTGACGAGTAATTTGCGACAGGTAATTTGGGAGTACGTTATACATGAAGAGAAGAGGTGCACGCACGCACTCGTCCTCTCTCACACACGCATCTGTAGCTACGAATTGTAGTGTTCTCAACCATCTGATTGGCTCTATCATAGGTTTCACGTTGCTCCTTGGCCTTGAGATTGAGAAGTTTGAAACACAGAGGCTAAGCTGGAGGCGCGAGGTTTTGGTTAATGTGCGGGCCGCACACGGCACAAACATGACACGAGCTTTGTTTGTCTGGTGCGCAGTCGGGTGGGTTGTCCAAGTATATACACAACTAGGCCCTCCTTGGTATCTGCGCCTCGACTTATTATGCGCAGAGAAATTAGGATCGGAGGGAGTACTACTAGTAGTACTACTTTGATGTGTCACGTCAACTCGCATAAGTATGCAACACTTCCTGAACAAACAAGCATATAAGCTGTTAGAGCATCTCCAATAGCATGTGTATATTTGGATGTCTATATATTCGTATAAACAATGGTCTAAAAAGATTCCCTCATATACACATCCAGTTTTGCATTAGAACGTCTATATACAGGGACCATGACAGCTGGCCGTCGCTCGAGAGAGCAAAAAATCGTGGCTGCAATTGAGTTTACATGACGCCTTTACATTGTCCAGGCGTGGACATTGTCGAGGTCGATTTAGAGGATGTATATATTTGGACGACCATATAGACAAGCAACTGGATGCCTGTTTTGGGCTCACGTCATGGAAAATGAGAATAGACATCCATATAGACAAGCTATTGGATATGCTCTTATACTTCTTACCCAAAGGATCTTTATATCCAACAGACACAAAATATCCATTCGACTGTTGGAAACTACTTTAACTGCTGATCTGATGTCCAAGTAATTGCTGCATCGCCACCAAAACCCACCATCTCTTAAGCTAAAGTAGACCACTGCACTTTATTTATACTTGTTACTTGTTACTCGTTACCAATTACCTTATCACAAAACTATCTGTTACCGATAATTTCAGTGCTTGCAGAGAATATCTTACTGAAAACCGCTTATCATTTCCTTCTGCTCCTCGTTGGGTTCGACACTCTTACTTACCGAAAGGACTATGATAGATCCCCTATACTTGTGGGTCATCAGGAAGCAGTTGGGTGGGGCCCTCGTCGATGGTGGCCAGTGGCTCCTCCAAGCTAACCCCTATATTAGCATATTACTAAGAGAAATAGAAGGCATTGTAGAATCATTTAGGACGTGAGCTTGTCAATCTGAATGTGGAGGGACACCAGCTTAGCCCCGACCAGCAGCTTGGGCGGAACTGTGAAGAAGGTCAGCTCCTGCACGGCGACGTCGTCGAGATCCTTGCTTCTTGTCACCTCCATTTCCATCTTGACGGCGTCGGTCCTGCCTTTGGGCTCCCCCGATGGGCCGTTCACCCATAGCTTGGCCACGTAGTGCGGCAGTGGGGACACCCCCGCTCTGATGCAGACGATCGACACGATGATAGGCGTGCCGATGTTGAGCACGCCGCCGACCAAGAAAAGACGTGCAGTCGTCGTCCTCCGCGAACAGCAAGAGCCATGGCTCCGACAGTGGCACTTGCAGCTGGAGCGCCTTGCCATACTGGATCCTGTGCACGGGCATGGGATGCACGGTGCTGATGTGGTGGGAGAGCACCGGTGGCGGGCCTTCGTAGCCGCAGACGGGCACGGGGCATTTGTAGGGCGCGAGCGGACACACGCTCTGGTGATCGACAAGCTTGTGGTAAGTGACGTAGAGCCCACAGCGTTCATGCATGCACTCCACCCTCACCGAGGAGAGGACGGCGTCACCGCCGTGTTCCGCACGTCGAAGCCACCACCGTGCTCGCACTTCTGGCACTGCCGCTGGTTCCCGAGGCGCTCGACGTGGCAGTCCGCGCAGGCCAGGTGCCCTCCCTTGCACTGCACAAATCAATCGAACAACACATCAATCAAGGAACCTGCACCTTGCTCAATCAGCCGAATGGACGGGGTGTATTCGAACCTCATACACTGGAGGCTTCAAGGGGTGGAGGCACAAGGGGCAGTGGAGCAAGCTAAGGTCCATCGAGACCACAGAGAGCTCCATCGTCAGGTCCTTTCACTACAAAAAAATTACACTTCCGTGATGATATGTGTTTGTCACAATAGGTCATGTTTTCTGTCATGCATGTACATCCATGACAATTTTATGACAGAATCGAGATAGTCATACATGTGCTGTCGTAGAAGTGTTCCATGACATTACCAAAATTATCATCACGGAAGTGTCCACTTCCATGACGGTAAATCACGTGTCACAGAAGTGCTTTCGTCAAGGGTGACCGACACGTGGCATCCACAGTAACGGAACGCCGTTAAGCTATCGGGTCTGGTTTTGGATCCGATAACCCATTAACAGGCCCGACCAATGGGGATTGTCCACGTGTAAAATCATCATTGGCTGGAGGAAACACGTGTCAGCTCACCGTTGGGACAGATGTCATCCACTCATAGGACCCAAAGCGCCTATGATACGTCGACATGTGGCATGGCCCAACAGAGGCCCATTCCTATGAAAAGGCGGGCCCGTTTGACTTGGTCAAAAGGTGGCGGGCCGGCCCACGGCAAGCCTGTTAACGGCCTATTCGCATATAGCCCATTTACAGCCCGCTATCCTAGGGCCCATTTATGGCCTATCCGAATTAGGCCCAGTAGCGTCATCTGGGCCGTCCAATATAATTCCAGCCCGTTTTAACTTTCGGCCCATGTATGGCCCATGACGTCTTTCGGCCCATATGACGCCCTTAGTAACCCTCGGCCCCTTAACGACCCGTGGTAAAACTGGCCCGTAATGAACAGTGTATCACTTTATACCCATTAACGGCCCATTATTCTGTTGGGCCGTTCCAACCCATGTTATCTTTCAGTCTTCTCAGGGCCCATTTATTCTTGGGCTCATTTCCAGCATTTGGTTACTTACGGCCCGTTACTGTCATTTTTTGCTTGTGGGCCAAACTCAGCATGTGGTTACGGTCGGCCAGTTTGTGGCCCGTTAATACGTTGGGCCGTTGTCATGTCGAAAAAAACCCGTTGGGCTATTTTCATAGAGTTATCAAATACGGCATATTAACGGCCTGTTATTGTCCACGAATAGTACGGCCCATGATTGGCGAAATGATGATACGCCTCGTAGAAGGCCCATGGATCGTACGGCCCGTAAAAGGCCCATGGATCGTACGGCCCGTAGAAGGCCAATGGATCCTACGGCCCGTATAGAAGGCCAATGGATCCCGCGGCCCGTAGAAGGCCCATGGTTACAACAGTCCGTGTGTTGCCATGATTATTTTGGCCTATTTTCCAAAAATAGGTTATTGTGGCCACTAGAAAAACACAGAAAAAGAATTGCAGTGACTACAAGCAAACAACTAAACAAGACAATAAGGAAATAAATAAGCAAGCAATTAACGCTAGCCTATTACCGCTATTACACATATTACATCCACTGGGCATCAAAGTTCACCACCAGTGCAAATATAGGGAACAAAGCAGCGTATTACATACACTGGCCGTCAAAATTAGCCACCAATGCAAATAAACACGGCAGCAAAACAAGAGCATAACTGAAGCAACTTCAGAAGAGCTCAAGAAATGTGGTATCCACCATGTTGGCAATAAGCTTAGCAAGCTTATTAGCTTTGTCCTGTTTGGCGCTAAAATCCTCCAACACTTGTTGTTGCACCAGAAAGTATGCATCTGAATGCTCCAGGGACTTCCGCAGTCCTTCCGCTTCTTGTCACAGCACAGCTGATCGATGTCTTTCAGCTTGTAGTTGAGACTCAAGAAACCGAACTGATTCAGACAGTGAGTTTGAATAGCTTGTGCAAGCGGTAGTGGCTAGTAACTCGAACACTAAACCAAGACAAGACTTTGGGGTTGTCTCATTGTCTTCGAGATAGTCTTCCTTAGTTGTATTATCAGCTTTATTGGAGACCAACAAGGATGTGTCACTATCCTGAACCTTATCCGCATTACTTCCTTTACCATTGCTTAATAAGGCACTCTTCCCCAATATTCTGTCAGCATTCTAAAAGAAGAAACAAGCAGACACATAACAGGTTTAGCATGTACTAGTATATGAAACTAATTTTGGTGAACCAGTTCATTAGTAAGGTGGACAGGATTAAACTACCAAGTCTTCTATTGCCAAGTACTAGTACATAATAAAAGCATCAAACAAACATATATCTATGTCCCGTGGTCACTGAATTGTCTTGCCAAATCAAAATGGAGACACGGTTCAAATCATATCAGTTTAAGACAAAGCAGCAGTGAAAGAATACAAAGCGTGGGAAACTACACGGCACAACAAGATTCATATGGGTACCACGGGTCTACATGTACAACAACACTATTGGCTCTGTTGTGATGCTAGTAATGTGCATGATATGAGAAGTCAATTGTATACACAATTGAAATTGAAATCAACAAAGCTATTGATAAGAGCAAGCGTGTTAAAGAAACATGCATGAACATACCTGCTGGGCCATTGGAGTTTCGATTGGATCCTTTAATTTAAAAATAAATTTGTATGAGTAAATACTGTGATACAAGAGCAAAGCAGTATGCACGATAGCAATCATAGTTAAAAAAGGCGCGCTTAAGCGCGCCTAGGCTCTAGGCATTGGCGAAACGCATTGCGCATAACTACGCTTAATCTGTGCATAACTGCGCATAAGCATGCTCTTTGGTCAGTAAAGTGCAAGGCAATGGAAAACGCACAATTAATGCCTAGCGCTTTTTTGAACTATGATAGCAATGGAATCTTAAATTAGAACAGTTGTTCTTCCGGTTTAGGCACTTATTCTACATGAACAGAGTATAGTAAGACGCAAGAATATAGTACTTAAAATAGAAAATGAGCTCATAGACCTTACCACATTCTTGGTTCGGGACCAGTACAAAACAAGGCGTTCCCAATCATCGTCTAGTAAATGTGTCTCATGAGAAAGTAAGGGAATTTGATGAGTTTTTTTGCCGGTGAAGTAAGTTTTCTTCATGTAATTCCGATATTGCCACCAAGCATTCTTGAAGATAGCAGAGGTATTAGCACAGGTTACCTCATCCCGAGTTTCCAAATCGGTCCTTCTCTATAGAGAAAAATGGGAAAATTTGTTGTATTATAACCATCATGGAGGTAGGATGTATGAGACAAAGCAAAGTAATTGCCATGAATAACATTACTTACACATAACTCCTGGACAAACACCTGCAACTAGCATTTTCCTTCATCTTCAGTATAATATTTCCAAGATGGGAAGATACACACATACAATTTAACAACATCAAATGTGATAGATGCTAAACTACGACTAGCTGGTTGTGCTTCCTCCACAGGAATAGGCGTACTAACTGGTGGAGTTGGGGTTTGCCGTGGTAGTACTGGCCCTTTGGGCACTGGAGCTGCCTTACTAACTACTCTTGTTTGGGAGCTCTGTGGTGGAGATGGTACTGTGTCAACAGGAACTGGGTTACTATCTGCTGGGATTGAGGTTAGATTGGGTGAAGCTGGTTCTCTGTCCATCGCAGTAGGGGTACAATCTGTGAGAGTTTGGGTTATGTGTGGTAGGGCTGGTTTTCGTGCATGTACAACCGGGGTGCTATCTCCACCAAGAGGTAGCACTATTTTAGCTGGTTCTCTATCCATCATAGCAGGGTTACAAATCTGTGAGAGTTTGGGTTATGTGTGGTAGGGCTGGTTCTCGTGCATGTACAACCGGGGTGCTATCTCCACCAAGAGGTAGCACTGTTTTATTTGAAGACCGTATTTTTAGTCCGCTAAATGTCGGCATCACCCGCTCCAATTCAAATGGCTGATAAATAGGAAACATAGTTGAATGTATAGACATTGTATGAGAGACAGATGCAATAGATAGTGTGGGAAAAAGAGGGCATGAAATAGTTGACATGTATATTGTTTAACTAAAACGGATAGCATGACATAATTTCACATATATGATGTCTATCTAAACTGGATAGCATATCATAACATAATTCAAAGATATGATGAATAACTAAACAGGATCGCATGACATAATTCACCTACATGTTATCTAAGTAATCAGGATCGCATCATTTAATTCACATATGTGATTTATATGCTAAACAGAGGCCATTAGATATGATGTCTGAACTAAGAACATGGTGTTGAATATTGTGTATATGATGTCTAAACTATGCAATGCAAGACACCATATACATGATATGGGCAGTATAACCGTGCCAAGTTAGAGCATACACCTCGGTGGGGGAATATAACTGGTCATCTGTCTCCGAATCCATCTCTGAGGAGCTATCGGGACCCAACAAGAGATCTGCTTTGACAGGTAGCACTGTCTACTCTGAAGGCTTTGTTTTCACTCCATATTTTTCAATCTCCCACCCAAATGGCTGATTCATAAGAAGAGTAGTTTAATGTATAAACATTGTCGACAAATGAAAATGTAATGAAGAAAAGGATGAGCAAGATATCATTCAAATATATGATGCCTGGTTAAACAGGATGGCATTATAGAACATGTATAAACTAAGCAGATGACATATGTGATGTCAAAAAGTAGGCACTGCAAGGCAACATATGCATGATATGACTAACATCATTATGCCAAGGTAGAGCAAAACCTTGGGGGGGTAAATAGGAGTGGTCAGCGGCGTCTGAATCCGCCTCAGAACAGATATCTTCCTCTGGATTACAATCTAGAGAGGGGTGGGGAGGGTTTGCCATTGAACCCACCATGGAGCGATGTCTGCATGACATTGTATTGCCGCGCAAAACTCTTCTCTTTTTCTCTACATGTTCAACATAACTGTGTACAATATCTGACATGCATACGAAAAAAATATGGTGAGATTATGTAAGGAGAACATGCAGAAATTTAGAGTGATGGTAACAACCAGTGGATGGATCCAAAAATAATGATAGCAGGCTGATGATTGCTTTAATTTAATAAAAAGATAGATGATGATTGCTTTACTATTTGTTTCCCACCCAAGATGAACAACATAGGCATACCCTAGCTGAACCAGATATTAGACAGAGATATTATTCATTGCTTCCTCGATATGTGCCTCACAACTAATTTAGAACTCAAGTTTGAACATTAATTTGGACCTGACTTGGAGTCCAAGAGGTGAACATGACGATAAAGTAGTAGGTAATTTTAAGCAATGCATAACTTAAGCAGAAACAAAAGAGTGCGACCTCTCTTGTGGACCCGTGTACTCCTCAGGTTCATCTGCTGAGTCGATGATGGTGATGCCGTTGCGGTGGGTGCCGGCGGCAGGGAAGGAGATCTGAAGCGGCGAAAGACGGTCAGGAGTCGTGATGTCTGGTTTGGTGGATGTTTCTGTCGATGGAGCAGCTCAGTTGAGGTGGACGACGTCGTGGCAGGAGCAGGACAAACCAGACAAAGTTTCCTTCGACACCTACCTGTAACTGAAGTAATTCTGTAAGGGTTCATTTGACTTGCATGATTCTAAAAACGCAGGGATAGGAAAAACAGCAAAATAGGATAGGAATCCATATGGTAAACATAGCATTTGTAAACACAAGATTTCTGTCAACTTGAGTGTTTGGTTTACAGGAACTAGCGGAGCTACCCACGCATTTGCGTGGCTAGAGTATTTATTTATGATTACATTGGTTTGGACTTTTGACTTTATTTGTGCATTTAACATTATGGTGTGATATTTTAGCATTCATTAAATATTTTAGCATGAAATTATTTTTTCTTTGTATGTGCTAATTTTTTCCATTATATGAAAATTATATATGATAGATTTATTTCGAAAGATTTTTATTATATTTGTGAGTGTGTGTTAGAAGGTATTAAGTATTGTGTTTTTTGTTGCGAACCAGCCTATGGTTATGTAGTTAGGAGTACGGTGGTATTTCCAACTTATCGGCGTTCAAATCCTTGACTTTGACACTATTGTTGATAAGTCGAGTTAGTGTCTTTAATCCACTCATACCGTGTGCTTGCCTGCCCTCATAGGAGTGAGTGTATGTGTGCATGTATGAGTGTCTGCGTCTGTATTATGTTAAAAATATATTTTTTTATATAGAATTAAGAATCAAACCATTTAGCTAGCATAAAAAGTATTGAAAGAAATGCCATTTCTATTTATGTATTCATTTTGTTCATTTCATGAAAATTATGTCTGACAGATTTAAACTTTTTTGTGACTGTCTTTTACTTCATCCTTTTCTAAATATAAGTCTTTTTTAGAGATTTCAATATGGACTACATACATATGTATATAGACATATCTTGAAGTGTACATTCACTTATTTTACTTCGTATGTAGTCCATATTGAAATTTTTAAAAAGATTTATATTTAGGAACGGAGGGAATAGAAGCTTCAAAGTATTCTTTTATATGGAACTGTACGGCTATATGTGAAGTTGATTCCATTCGTACTCTATTCTTGACTGGACCAAAATATCGTCTACTCCCTCCTTTCCAGTTTATAAGGCTTATCTCATTTTTTTCTTCATTTTTTCAATTTATAAGGCTCATCTCCATCTTCTTTTAAGGTTCCAAGGCGCATTAAATCTTAGCATGCAAGAATTAAAAAGGAATTCACCAATGCATGTAATGCTACTACTCATCTAGTGGTGAAGCATGCATGCACTGCAATTAATCTCAATTAATGCATCAATTTAGTTTGGGTAGTTTTGTAAAGTACGAGATATATTTCTCCACTCATCATACGCCTTGATTGATGAGATTTCAGATTTGAGTCTTATAAACCAAAAAGGAGGGAGTAGAAAAATACTGGACCAAAATATCATCAAGAAGGCCTCTAGCACAGCTCTTCTCCCCTGCTTTTCAGTGGCAGCACCATCGCATGCGCTCGTCGTTGGCTCGGCTGTGTACCGCGGCCAACCATAGCGTCAGCGGATGGAAGATGTATGCCACAGCGTCTCTCCCGATCTATTTTTCCGAATGGATTTTAGGGAGCCTTCAGCCCTTCACAGGTAAAATCCCTAATTTTTGTGCATCTCACATGAGGTAAATGTCATCCCAGATTAGAAATTGTTGGGTAAAATCTCCATGCCACAACCACGCTCAAGATTTAGTAAAGAAGATATTTTAAATATCCTTGCTGCAGGAACTTTTTCTTGGATCTGCTACAAAAGAGATTGAGAATTGGGGACTATTCATTAGAGAGATTAGAGTTGGTATCGTGATCTTCTGGAAGTATGTGGTATGAGAGAGATGATGTTATATTCAGTAGAGTTGATATCCATTGCCAAATGAAAAAGGTACGATCTGTATTTTTTTGCTCTCAGAAATTACTTCTAAGTTTATATAAATATTAATGTAGAAAGAACTTATGTGTACAAACATGATAGAGTTAGTTCACGGATACATAACTGATGAACGGAAAATTATATATTTTATTGAAAGATTAAAGATCCATATGTACGCATACATTTATTCGCTCGAGGAGGCTAATGCCTATGTTTTTAGAGAGACAAATTGAGGAGATTTGGGGAATCGGAAACTATTTGTGAGAGAGATGTGTGTTAGATTGTGAGAGATTAGTAATGGCTATTTAGGGGAATTAATTGGTGAACTTTCTATAGAACATTTTTAAAAGATTTGGATTTTGAGATTAACCGTGAATATATTTTAGTTGTGGGTCGTGGCTATAATGCGGGAGATTACGAAAAGCTTATTGTAGGTGGAATCCATTGGTGATTTCATTGTTTCATCTGCTACGATATTTTTTTGTGTTAAAAATATTCAAGGATAAATAACTAATTTTAAATTTAATATTTTACAGAAAGATCAAACATATATATCTATGGATTAATAATTATTTAAAAATTTAACATGTCAACCAAGTAAATGTGTTGTTCAAAATGTATGGTAAGGTTGTTTATGACTCTATGTAATTATACATGAATTGTCTAATGACTTGAGGAACTGCACTATCAATTAAAAAATCTCTTTGTAAACAATATTCATTGTGACATCTTTGGTTGGACACTCTTCGTCATCGATCAGCACCTTCAATCCTTCCTTGTTTGTCACTCTTGATAGTGCCACATATAGTTGTCCATGGCAGAACACTTGCTTAGGCAAATATATGCCTACCTTGTTTAAGGACTGAACTTTGGCTCTTGTTTATTGTCATTGCGAAGCACACTGATAATGGATATTGCCTTCTTTTCAGCACGAATGGCCATTTTGAGTCGCTTGGTGACATGATGATTCGAGGTACGTATACCTTATTGCCAACATGTGTTCTTGTGATTATTTGTGTCTCGATGTATTTGTATCCAAGTTGTGTAATTGTCATTCTTGTACCGTTGCATAAGCCTGCTGCTTGGTTGATGTTGCGTAGCAGCATGACCGGCAAACCTACCTTCAGTTTTAACTTATGGTCTGGTATTCCTGGGAACGTTAAGGTGTTGAGGAGCTCAGTAGGCTGCATGTTCATCATGATGTTGGTATTTGTCGTTGCCTTGCACACTGTGTCCAGGCTTAGGCATGTCACCTCTTCACCCTATATTTGGCTCATTATGTGGTCATTTATCTCCTTGACTGTATCATTTCTTGGACATAGTATTGCTCTTTCTTCTAGGTAGTCCCGCTCACGGTATTTTTGTAGCAAATTTGGGTATATGCTTTTGACGATTTGTTCTTTATGATTTTCTCCTTTCTCTAGCAGTAGGTCTTTTGGTATTTTTATCCAATCCTCTCCTTCATCTGATGTTGTTTTGCCATCGCCAATCTGTAGTATCCACTCTGCAAATTCAGCGACCTTTTGCTTTTGTATTGGATCATCTGACAAACACTTCAGCCGCATGTTTTGTGTTAACTCAAATATTTCAAAGTGTTTCCACAGATATGACCTTTTGATTGAAGCATTTACTATCTGCTCTCTCCTTCCTTTGGTTATAACTGGCAGGATTTGTCTGAAGTCGCCTCCTAGTATAACTGTCATTCCACCAAATGGCTTGTCATCGCTGTTTTCATTAGTGAACCTTAGAATATCTCTCAGGCTTTTGTCTAGTGCCTCGAAGCAGTGTTTGTTTGCCATAGGAGCCTCGTCCCACAATATAAGTGATGTCTTCTTTAGCAGTTCAGCCAAATGCAAGCCTTGTTTTATTTCACACATTGATTCTTCAGTGATATTAAGTGGAATACGGAACCTTGAGTGTGATGTTCTTCCACCTTGGAGAAGCAATGCTGCAATGCCACATGATGCTACCGCAAGCACTACCTTCCCCTCTGATCTTAGCTTTGTCGTTATTGCTTTCCATAGATAGGTTTTTCCTGTGCCACCGTAGCCTTCGACAAGTATCTGCTTTCCTAGGCCTTTGTCGACTGACTCCATTATTGCATCATAGGCCTTTTTCTGGTCTTGGTTAAGATTGTTTAGTATGATTTTGTGCTCATCCTAGAGTTTGTCCATGTCGTAGTTGACCTCTTCGTTTATTAGTATGTTCCCAAGTTCTTCTAGCTCTACGACATTTGGTAGTTCTATGTTTGGATAGTCCTTTAGTGACTTTCCTACTTGCCTCATCACTTTTTCTATCTCAATCAGACCATACGCTTTCTTCTGTGTGTTTGTAAGCCAAAGTGTTGGAAAGTTTAGAATAGTCCTTCTTTTGTATTGCATATCTTCACACAACGCCTCCCATGTTGAATCCCACAATACCTTTGGGTTTGTGACTTTGCAATGGGACAATATGGTGGTGAATAACTGACGCAGTTGTGTTCCGGATGCCCAACTTGATGCTTCATTGATACAGTCAATCCACTCGGTGTCATCATCGAGAAATCTGAGGGCTTGGCATGCTGATTTGTATGTTGGGTGAATGACTCCATCAACGGTCCTAATGTCCTCAAATGATGTGCATCCTTTATTGGTGTTTAGAAGCATCCTCATATGATATCTCTCGCCACTTATGGGATGTGCATAGTAGATTCTTCCAATTGCATAGTCCCTTTTTCGCTTCTGCCAAAATTTAGTTTCTCTTTTCCATACAAACTTTGTAGGGAATTCTGCGTAAGTCAATCCTTTTCCTAGCTCGTATATATTATTTGCCTCCATCCACTGAGTGAACTTGGTGATTTTAGATCCGTCCCTTGTTACTATCTTTTCAAGATCAGTGGAGTCTGGAAAAATGACTTGTTGCTCATTTTCAAGATGGAAAGGTAGCCTCTCAACTGCTAGATCGCAATACTGGAGATCAAACTGAAATATCCTCCAGCATGCTTCTGATGTTGATATGTATCTCATCTCTAGGTATTTCTTGATCTCGTTAGTTTCGTTTGCCGTGCCACTTTCCTTGAGCAAGGCTGTAACATGGTCATCATCTTTATGGATATACTTAAATAGGTACTTGATTGATCTGGACCTATTGCACCACTCAACATTTATGTGAGTTTGATACTTGACCAGAAGGTTCCGGTTGTATGGCACGACAAATCTGTTGTCGAGCATCACCCCTCCCTTTTTGATCTGCCTTCCGTCATCCCTCCTTTTATATACTGGAAATCCGTCCTCGTCAATGGTAGTGCTGACATTGTATCTTTTTGGGAAATGCTTGGTGCATCTATGGTCCACCATGCATGGCGAGTTTTTCTTAGCCTCTCCGCACGGGCCATGCATCATGAAGTTCTCAACAGCTTCAAATGCCTCTGGATCCTCATCCTTGTTTGGGATCTCAGCGCTTATTATTTTGTCGATTTGCGATGGTTCCGGGTACTTGTCTTTGTCCTTCAAAAATATTAGTATGTGCGCATGCGGGAGTCCTCTCTTTTGGAATTCTATTGTGTAGATGACTGCAGTTGATTAATAGTTTGTCAGATTTAGCTTAAATCGGAATGCATGTTACTAAAGAGCTAGAATCTGACGGAGTATAAGATGATGCATGTTTCTAAAGAGCAACATTCTGACGGACTATAAGATGATGCAGGAAAGAGTAAAGATTGATGGTCAATGGGACTTACTTGCAACTGTTTCTCCAAAGTATTTCTTTTCTTTTATGTCTCTCGTTAGCTCCTTTAGTTTGATCATAAATACTCCGTCCACAATATCTGGCCGATCAGCTGGCTTTTGGCCACCTCCCTCTTCATGTAGCATGTATTGGATCTCAGGCCACTTTGCATTGTATGTGAATGTTATAAATAGGTCTGGGTATCTAGCCCAACGACATATTGCAAAGGCATCTTGCAAATATTGTGCCTTGTTTCTTCTACCACCTGTAAAAGATGAAGGCACAATTATCCTATTTCCAACTTGCTCTGTTCTTGTGTCCCTTCTCTCAATCGCATCCTGCAATCCACTGTAAAGTTTAGTTCGTAGCTTTCCTTGATTGTGTCGGATCCAGTTTAGTCTATTTTGCTCGATACATGTGTATACATCCACCCAAAATTGCAGTGAAAAATGCCTGGACTTGAGCAGTAACATTCCTTGATCAGGACGTTGCTGTAGGTAGAATGCATAGTAGTCCAACAACGTTATGTATTTCCTGCTGTTTGTACCTCCTTTTGTTTTCTTGTAGGGCATCTCAAGTTTAAAACCATCTTCTCCATATGGGAAAAACAACGGATATTGCATGGACATGAATTTCGGGTGGATCTCTGATATCCTTTGTGGCTCCATATTTTTGTACTCAACAATAGTGTCACGTCCTTCACTCTCTCCGATTGGATCTCTTACTACCAACTAGAGCTGCACACTGATGATGCAGAACCTAGAGAACACCTGGTCATACACTTTGTCAGTATCTACCTCCTCCATAGGTGAAGAAGCTGATTTTACTCTGAATCAAAGAGTGGCCCCTTGAAGATAGGAAAATGCATGCAATTAATTGTCAGATTGGGAATTACCACACCTTTGCTTTGTTGCTAGTCAACTAAATTGAGTCTGGTGTGCTATTGCAAATGTGTTGCTATGGCCCAGGAAAAGGAAGAAGAAACCCAGTGAACAAGGTCTAAGGTTTCTGTTGAGTAATGAAAATTCATTGTCCTAATCGAAACCCTCTCCATTTTTCACACTTATAACATTTGTCATAATCTATGGAAATTCACTGTCATAATCAAAATAAAATAAAATTTGGTTTGGTGCTAATACATTTCAGAAGCATGTCAAGAAACAACAGACGAATAGGAAGAGCATAGAAGAACTAACCTAAACCACATGAAGGGGGCAGAGGAAGCAACCCCACTCTGAAACTCTGAAAGTGCACACTTATTGTGCTTCTTCTTCTTTGATCAATAAGCACTTGACTTTCCACCTTGTCATAGTAGTATGAGCAGCTCAAGATAAAAGCCCTGTTTAGCCATGGCCAAATTTCAGTAGACTAACTTGCAGTATAATGGTTGTTACACTCCATTTTCACACTTACAACAGCAAAATAGATATCCTAAACCACATTCGCAGGTTACAAAACAATTTGTGAAACATGGTACTCTTATTTTAAGAGAAGAAATAGATCAGAAGGCGAACTTACCTTCAGAAGCACCAGCACTAAATGTTCCATTATCTTGTCAGCGTGAGGATCACCATCAGCTTGTCATACTCCAAGAAACGGACCTAATCCAGACCAGCCTCCTAAATGTTGCAGATCCAAAATCCAAAACGAACCATGTACTAATTGGGGCCACTTCTCTTACTGCTAGATGTTGACAGTGCCAATGTCATAGTCCTGCAAGAACGAGACACATCAGCTAAACATACATGGGTATACCTAGTGGAAAGGAGAGGGAGGAAGGGATAGGTGACGGAGAGGAACCTGGATGTGCAGGGGCACGAATCCTGCATGGCCCTTCTCCATCAAGGCGGCTGCTGGACCGGTCGACGCCCCACAGGCTGCTGCTGCCCTTCCAGCTGCCTACATGTCCGGCAGATCCCGTCGGCCGCCACGCCCGCCAGACCCCCAACGTCCGCCACCATCGCCTGCATCCAGGCCGCCAACCGTAGCCTTGACCCGGCCCCCACCGTTGGCTCGACCATGGTTTGGGCATCCTCCTTCACTCGAGAGGCGTCGTCCTGGAGTAGGCGGTGGAGATCGGGATCGCCCACGAAGCGCGTGGCCATGATGGCCTGCGTGCGAGCGATGGGACGGCGAGGAGGAGGAAGAGGCGAGGCGGTGGAGGAGTAGCAGTTGGCGGCGGGGGCTCGGGCAGACGGGGGAAGGAAGGGGTCGGGGAAGAGAGCTGCGCGGGTGGTGGGGGAGCGAGTGCGGGCAGAGGCCGCGGCTAGGGTTTCTACAAGGGCGGGCTGCGTTTTATATGGCTGCACGTGAAATGACTAAAATGCCCTTGGCGGGGCACGGAATTTACAGGCGGTGGCATTCGCGATTTAAATGCGACGTGGCCACCTTCCTCCTGCCTAGCGGTTCTCCAGGGTTTATAGGTTAAATGCTGCAACTTCAGATGCGGATGGAAGGTTGTGTGTTCCGTTCCTTTTACCTAGTATCCGAAGTGTGTAATCATGGTAGTCTCCTTCTTGGAATCTATCTCTTGCCATTCTGAATGTTTTTGCGAGGATGTTGTTGTCGTCGAGCATTACTTTCAGTTCTTTGACGATGTTGGGGTCCACTGTTGACGGAAAATCAAATTGTTCTTCCGGTTCAATGAAGACTATGCGATTTATTATCATTGCATCTTGACGCACTTATCTTGTTTTCCACCTCATTTTCAGTATTATAGATGTATAGCTGTGCAAACCGAGGTTTGTCTATACCTTGAGGCAAAAGAGTTCCGATATGGTGGTAGTTTTGTCCATGCAAACTAAAAACATAAGGTCCTTTACGAGTGTTTATTTCCTTGTCCACATCTCCTCCCATCGATGTGAATGAAAACATTGAGTTGTATGACCTTATATTTTCTTTGAAGTTTACCGAATCCTGCCCTTCACTTCTTAAGAGGTTTCTAAGGTATGGTGGAGGTTCTCTTAGTGGCGGCAGATCGATTTTCCCTTGTTTGCAGCATATTCCAAAAGAGGGTGTCGTAGTTCCTTTGTTTGAATTTAATCTTTCTTCACACCATAGCAATGCTTTGCAATATTGGCATTTGTATGTTGGCCTTCCGAAGTTCCATGGCTTGCTATTAGCACTTTTCGAGGTTCTGGTTCTGTTGTTGTCTCCAACATTGACTCTAGTGTTGTTTTTGTTGGTTTCGCTTCTAGCGCGCTTCAATTCCCTATCTTCTTCAGCATTAGCCTTTCTCAATCGTTTAGGAGGCTCTGTGTTCGCATTTCTTCTTCCCTCTGTAGTCCTTGTCCGCTTTGTACTCCTTCAGTTTAGAGGTTGTTCTTTCTTTCTTTTTGTCTGGTGAGCTGCTGGGTCTAACCTATGTTGGACTCTCATATCTGCAAATGTGATTTCATCAGTGCGTATAGTTTTCTTAACATAGTATCATGTAATATAATTTATTTTGTAATCCCTCCGTAAAGAAATATAAGAGCGTTTAGATTACTAAAGTAGTGATCTAAACAATCTTATATCTCTACAGAGAGAGTACTTAATAGTGTTTTGCCTTTGCAGGCATGCAAGTGCATTTGGTGATGACTAAATGGACGTTGTCACATACAGTACATCTGGAGATTAATGTTGTTTATCTGGTAGGGAACTAAAAATCAATAATTGTTCAACCATGTTGCTCTTTTTGTAGCTTTCACATTATTATCATGGTAGTGTTAGGATGCATGAAAAAAAGAGCTTTATAGTTCAGTATGAGAAGAGTTTTGACGCAATGTTGAGCTGAGATCAAAATGCAGGCACACACATGAAGAATTGCATCGGGATATTACCTGAGGCTGATGGTGCTGATGTTGTGTCTTCAGTTCGTTGGACGTTTCTTTATGCCTGTGATCGTTTGGGTGTCGCTGGCGTATATTGGATGCAAGTTGCTGGAGTTGTTGCCATACCTTCAATTTGTCGGCCGTCTTGTGTGTTTGATCTTCCCGACATCATGAAAAAGTAGCTATTGAGAAAGTGCATCATGGGTCATTTATGAATGTCTGTCTTGTAAAATTATGGTTGAATGATGTTTATGTGATATAAGCAGAGGGATGAGTGTATGTGACCATACCTCTTGTTTGTTTTCTGAGACTGTCGGCGTTCTGGGAACGGGGGTCCCCAGACTTGCCTGCCTGCGGCCTGCGGCGTGGCTCAAAGGGGGGCCCAGCACGGCCCGTCTTCATTAACACAAACCCAAGACCCTCGCGAGGGGCCAAGCCTCGCGGGGCGGACGACACGAAGCTTCCCCAGGCACGGCCTCATCAGGCTGGCTCGCGAGGAGGCGGAGAGATCAAGGCGGGGTACCTCACGAGGTGCCTGTGACGCAAGCCATGACGACCAAGGGTGCCAGGCGGGCGACAACACGCGCAGTGTTGTCACAGCCCTAGAATTTGCTTGTAGCTATTTACCTGAGTGAGCATCATGCATTATGTCTAAATTCTGAAAGTTGGATTGAGGTTAGTTGAAACCCTCATAAATCACATCAAAAATAATCAACATTAAAATCTTTTCAAAGAAGTCCAAGAAAATGTTCCTCTTAGTCTCTGAAAATATTGGCAAGAGGTAAAACTTAAAACAATATTTTTGGAATCTCAGAGATATTTATTTTGGGTCTTTGATTTAATTCAATAACTATTTGCATTGGATATATATTCTTTATATAATTAATATATGTCCAATAATTCTGGAACATTTTATGTGGTTTGGGATATTTTAGTTCTAGTCACATATTTATTTTCAGGATTTTATAAAATAATTTAGTATTTAAACTAAATCAAAACAAAATAACATAAATAGAAAACAGAAACAGAATTAAGAGAGAGAGAGAGAGAGTAATCTCACCTGCAGCCCACCTGGCCGGCCCAGCTGGCAGCCCAGCCAACTGGCCCAGCCCACCGAGGGCAGGGGCGTCTTCTTCCTCCTGCCAGAAGGCAGAGGAGAAGACAGCCACGGCGCCGCGGCATGCCACGCCGGCAGCTGCCTGCCTGGCTGCCCCCTCGTCACCCTGGACATCCCCAACGCCGCCACGCATGCCCCTGGAACCCCTCGCACTCTCCCTCGCTCATCCCCTCCTCCGTTTCTCTTACGCGCAACCGCCGAGCGTAACCGTCGCCGCCGACGGGCACCGCCGTGGCCACCGGCCACCCCACGCCTCACCGACGCGCCCAGAGGCTCCGCCACTTCGTTCTCTACCTCCTCGATGAGCCACGAGGCCCCGGACGCGCTGCAACACCGCCACCGCCGCCGCCTCTTCGTTCGGCCACCGAGATCGCCGGCGACCTCTCGTCACCACCAGCCCCTCCCCGAGCTCGCCGAAGCCACCTCTGAACTCGCGGTGAGCTCCTCTACCGACCCCCCCTACTCCCATGCCCACTAGCTCATCGTAGCACCCGTTCACGTCGAGCCCGAGAGCTTGGCTCCGCCGGCCATGCCGCCACCGTGACCACAGCCGCGCAAGCTCGCAACCGAGCGCGCCACCGTGCTCAGCAAATTCCCAGTAGTCGACCGCGACCGCCCGCGGCTCCTTCCGTTCCCTGCAACGCCGATCCGCTCAACTCCCGAACTCCGGCTGCCGCCTTGGAGCTCGCCGTCGTTGTCTCCGGCCACCATAGGCCCGGCCTCCACCACCACTAGACGCGCGCTAGCAAGAGCTTTCTAACAAGCCCAAAAACAGCCTCGCCCGTGCCCTGTAGCGTGTTTCCGAGCCGCACCCCCGTCTCGGGCCTCGCCGGCGTCATGTCGCCGGTGGGGTTGACCCATTTGACCACGTGGTCCCGGCCCCCTGGTCAAACCTAGATTAGGAGTTAAACTAACACTAATTTAGTTAGGTTAGCCGCTGACATGTGGGCCCCGACCCCATTGACATTTTAGTTAGGCTTAATTTAAGGTCATTTAACCATATTAATTAGCTGAGTCAGTGACATATGGGTCCCGCACGTCAGGTTTGACCTGGACCGAGCCGTTGACCTGCTGACATCACTGTGAGGTCATGCTGACATAGTAAAGCACTTTCTGGATTTAAATTAATTCAGAAAATTCCAGAAAATGCCCAAAACTTCTAAAAATCATAGAAAATCAACCGTAACTCCAAATGAAATAAATTATATATGAAAAATTATCAGAAAAATTCAAGGAATCTGTTTATGGCATTTTCATGCATGTTTGAACAACTTAACCTCACTGTTTAGACCAAAACATGATAATGCACTATTTGAATTCATAGTTTGAATTTGAATTTGAACCTAGTGTTCAAACCAACTCCATTTAACTTGTTGTTAGTTGCATTAGCTCAATCAACAGCATATTGCCATGTCATGATCATGCATCATATTGTTGCATCGCATTGATTGTGTTCTTCCTTGTTTGCCGGTAATTGTCCCCTCTCGGTAGACGCTGCTCCGACGCTGTGATCGTTGACACTGATGAAGACTCAATGTTATCTTCAGAAGTGCCAGGCAAGCAAAACCCCCTTGTTCATTCCGATACAACCCCACTCTCTCGCTCATGCTCTCTTTTACTTCATTAGGACAACAATGATTCATCTGTTACTTGTTGCGGTAGTTGAACCCCTTATCCTCTGCATGACCTGTCATTGCCATAGTAAATAGATGAAACCCACTAGCATGAGTAGGAGTTGTTTGAGCCCTGATGTGCCTACTCATTCATGCTTGTTTGTCATGCCTGCTATTGCATAGAGTTGCGTCAGGTCTGATTCATCGGGAATGAATCGGAGGTGTGTGAACATGTCCTACTTGTGTGAGCTAAGTGTGTGAATACGTTTTTGGTAAAGGTAGCGGTGAGAGGCCATGTAGGAGTACATGGTGGGTTGTCTCATTGCAGCCGTCCTCAGGAACTGAGTTCTGTGTCTGTGATCCATGAACAGCTACTACCACTCATTGGGATCCTTATTGACCCTCTCGGCTTCTTAATCACCCTAGTACTCTGTCCAGGAGTTGCAACTAGTTTCTGGTGTTTGTAGGTTATGTGTTGGCGGCTGTGCGTAGCGCTGACCCTAGGGGTGGGCTATGTTGCGGTAGATACACCGTGGCACGGTGTACCGGGCGCCCGTTTGGTGTCTCGGGAACCCTGTTCACATCGTTCGGGGCCGTATGTGGAAACCTCGGCCGGACTCCCTGCGGATGGAACCTGGATAGGCGATAAACCTGGACTAGAGACTTAAGTGTTTAGGTAGGCCGTGGCCGACACCATCGCCAGGCTTCCGCTTGAAGGTCGCCGAGATACATGACGTGTATATGGTGGTAAGTGGTGGGAGCGTGTGTGAAGAAGTACACCCCTGCAGGGTTATCATTATCTATTCGAATAGCCGGATTCCTCGGATATGGAAACTTGGACCCCTTGCATAGTTCATAGACAAGTGAAAGTGGATACTCTAAAACTCGCAAGATAAGTGTGAGTGCTATGGATGGCCTTCTCGTAGGGAGACGAGAGCGGATCCATGGTGGTGTATTGAATGGTGAATATGTGGACTCGTGTGCGCCACCACAAAAGAGTTGCTTGCAGTCGTAGTTTAGGATAGCCACTGAGTCAAAGCTGGCTTGCTGCAGTCAAACTCCACCACCCCCTTTGTTGATACCGATGCACATGTAGTTAGTTCCGATGTAAGTCTTGCTGAGTACAATTGTACTCACGTTTGCTTAATTCATGTTTTGCAGAGAGGCTTCAGTCTCGCAAGTAGTTCCGCGTGGACTTCGACGTTTAGCTTGATACCTCAGCTACGATCTTGTACCCTTGGGAGGGTCTTGTAAATAGTCAAGCTTCTTAGTCTTTTTCATTTGTAGATGTCTGTACTCAGACATGTTAAGCTTCCGCATGTGTTTGACCTGTATGCTCTGAATGTTGGGTCATGAGACCCATATTTGTAATATCTCGCTCCTCCGAGCCTAATGAATAAATACTTGAGTTGTAGAGTTATGTTGTGATGCCATGTTGTATTTACACATATCGAGCATATTGTGTGTATGATTGAAATGCTTGGTATGTGTGGGATCCGACAATCTAGTTGTTTATCCTTGGCAGCCTCTCTTATGGGGAAATGTAGTATAGTGCTTCCATGAGCCATAGTAGTCCGCTACAGCCCGGTTCACCGGAGTCCTGCTAGCCCAACACTACTGCTTAGGACACTTGACTGGCCGGCATGTGTTTCACTTCGTTCCTGTGTCTGTCCCTTCGAGGAAATGTCACGCGGTGACATCCGGAGTCCTGCCTAGCCTGCTACAGCCCGGGTTCCCGGAGTCCTGTTAGCCCAGTGCTACAGCCCGGATTCACACGCTGCTGACCGACATGCTCGATGTGATTCATGTATGCCTGTCCCCATAGGTTAGTGTCGCTTTAGGTTCACGACTAGCCATGTCGGCCCGGGTTCTTTGTCATATGGACGCTAGCGACACTATCATATATGTGAGCCAAAAGGCGCAAACGGTCCCGGGCCAGGTAAGGTGGCACCCGTGGGAATACCGTGCGTGAGGCCGCAAAGTGATATGACGTGTTACATGCTAGATCGGTGTGACTTAGGGTCGGGGTCCTGACAGCTTTGGTATCAGAGCCTGACTGCCTGTAGGATTACCAAGCCAAACTGGTCGAAGTTGAGTCTAGAAATGCTTTAGTTATGTAAGGGAATTGATTGTGGAAGGGAACGTAAGGCTCTTTTTACTCCTTATATCTTATGCCCTTCTGATCTGAGTCATCCTCTTCTCTTCTACGGGGATTATTAACTAGGCTTCTCATCTTTCTATTAGGATCACGTGTTACTAATCCGTAGACTCGTAGGATTATTGGTCTCAAGCCTCAGTTCAGTTTCTTCTACCCCGGTGTGTTGTTAAATGGCCTCAGAACCCTGATATGATATAGTTGAGTGGTTATGCCACCATTTTTGCAGGTTTCCTCAAATCTTTATGAGCAATTATAGCTGTTATGTTGTCCGAGTCATCCCAGGTTTCTAAACAATCTGATGCATTTGCAAATCCTTCCTCCCAGTTCCCGATGTCCTTTTGGGCCAGTTTAATCACACTAATCGGTGAGTTGAGGTACTCTGTTGCCTCGACATATATGTTGGAGCTATTACTATGACCCTAGGTGTTTTAGGGAGTCACCTAGTGATCTAGCCATGTTTTGTATTCCCAGTGTGTCATTCTGGCCATTATTCTCAAAAGCATCCCGTGATGCCATGTAGTGGTAGGTATTCTATTCATGGGTTCTTGAACCCGAGATTCACTCTACTTTACCTCTTGTTGATAGTGTTGCTAGTTCCTTTAGGATATTAGTAACCTTTGCGATAGTCCTCAAGGTCTGTGGTATATCGTTCTTCCAATACCATGAGCCAATATGACAGAACTTATTTGAACCAAAAGATCACAATCAGAGTACTCTTGAGGAGTTCTCCATTCATAATTGTGACTCTGGCAGTCCTACCTCTCTGCATGGGTTATCCGGAAGAAACATGTCGAACTTGGTTCGACATACTAATCTATGCATCCACAACTCAGAAAGATATATGTTCCTTTGAGTTGTCCCCCTTCCATTATATTCTGACCCCCGTCTACCAATTGATAGTCAGGAGTAGTTGTGCATTGATGTTATCGATGCCTGTTATTCATGTGATCCGTCAAGCCATTCTATTTCAGAATGACTAGGAGAAACAAACTCCAGTAGCTCATCCATATCCAGGATTGGGTCAAAGTAGTTGTGTTCTGCAGATCAAATGCCATCCAGCTTTTGCTCTGTTCTACCCTGGAGTATTACCCCTTTTATGTCAGTACTGTCGTGAGAATTGCACCACCTCTTATGAATTCTTGACGCAGTAATACTTCTTGCCATCATTGTTCATTCCTCAGTTCCGTGTTATTATAACCGGAATGCCGACAAGTGAACCGTGGTGTGTGAAAGCAATATTCCTAGCAACTCCGTTGCTTGGTAGTTAATGGACAATACTCTCATTCTTAGTGTGCTGGTAATTAAATCACCATCCTAAGATTGACCGTGCTACCTAGTCCATATTTCCGGGTGCACTCATCGACCAATGAGTTAGGACTGTGAATCCCTCGCTCCTTGATCATATCGTCTTGCCCTGAAAAGCAAGATTGTTCTCGAGCTTGATAACATATCGGTGGTTCGTGATTTTCTGAAGATCTTCTTGGAAGTATTACTTGGTTGTCACCTGACCGCTATGTTTAGTTCGTGATCAAGTTGGTTTTCTTTCAAACCACCCCTTCTCCAAGAATCTGTGTTGGATACCCCTGAGCTAGTTGGTTAAGCTTAACAACAAATTGGAGAGTTGGAAGATAAAAGCTTGTCCTACCACGCTCATCCCTAAGGGATATCCTTGTGTGTGTTGAAGAAAGATGATATCTTCATCGACTGATCCCCGTGATCGGTTGTTGGATCTATTATCTTGTCCAAACCTTGATTTGAGTGTGGGCTATTGTCAAATTAAATCAGAACCAACGATGTTCGTAATGTTGTCTTACTTGCGGTTGTCCCTCGAGCATACACCATTATATCTTTGGTCTGACCAATACTATCACATTGTTCACATAGTGGTGGAAGTCCAGTGATATGGAAATTCCGATGAGTTGCTATTGAGCCCATCAGCGGCATTTTGTCTCCTCCATGATTGTGTTGAACATCCAGCTAGTGTTGGAAACTTTATAAGCACTGCCCTCATGTTTCGATCACGAAGCATATGTCCGGGTGAAAGATGTGACTTCCTCTAATTCATGTGCATCTGATGTAAGTTGCCGCCGTGAATTCGAGAAAGTTTGTTTTTGCTTCCTCTGGAATCATCCCAAGTCAGTCATGCATGTGCGAAGTATTCTATGGTCTGATAGACAGATCATCTACATTCTATACGTATCCCTAGCACACCAAGCCACTGATTGATTTGTTCAAGGAGAAGGAGTTTCTTCTTAAGGGTTAGACCTACGCAAGGACTTCGATATACTTGTTGATGGTTCCCCCTGAACTCGGTAGTGCTTCATTTTAAGACTACCAGGTGACCATGTTTGTCTAGGACAACGTGTTCACATGCTTGTAGCAGAACCGGCTCATGTTTTGGAGCTTACTACCGTAGTTCATTCCCCCGAGAATCTCGCAACGTCATCTCGTCGATTTGTGTTGCAAACCTTCATTTTCCTTTCTAGACTCGATGAGTCTGGAATATCCTGACACCAACCAGATCTGGATCTCAGGCAGATATGATGTTTGGAGCATTTTCCAAGAACTATAATATTGGTCTCTCGATAACCAGTAAAGTGGATGTCGTGGCCAACACACCTAGCCGGAAGGCCTATTATTGTAGTATCTTGATTGAGGAAGTTGGTCACCTACCCATAAGGATTTCGTAGGATTTACTCCAGAAGTTGTTCCTTATGGATCTATTGTATTCCGAAGTCCGACCACTACTTGGTGGCTATGCCGATGCTTTAAAGCATGACCGTGGTAACCAGTACATCAAGGAGAACAGTAGAAGCGGAGAGCTAAATGTCTCTCGGTCGATCATCCAGATTTCTTTCCCTTGGCCTCGCCAAGGTGAAATATGAGAAAGTGTTATCTTCCTTTGCACCCGCATTGTCCATCACTATTCATCATGGTAGTAAGATGTGTTCCCAGGATCCTCGGCACGGATGTTGGTAAGACCTTGATGAGTATGGAGATGCACAAGTTCTTGAGAGCACACTCAGGCACTAGGTTCTGATGTTGTCATTAACTGGAATGTGCCTCCGTTCTCTCAGTTGTTCGATAGCCATCCAATTGGTGGAATCACCTTTGCCGGTGAACCTTCTCCCCAGTTACTAGAATCATTACCAACATTTGCATTTTGTTCCCAGCTTAGACCTCAGTAGCTGTTGTTCAGGATCATCTTCAAAAGTGGACTTACCATGGGTCTCATCCATTTCTGATGATAAGCAAAAATCATCCATTGCGTTGTCTTCAACAAGGTAGTCCACATCATCCATTCTAGTCCGAGTATGTCATTCTTTCAAACTCCTTCAAAAGATTGATTGTGATTGCCTTAGGCTGGTATAAAGAGTTTCAATGATCTATGGGTCAAAAGTAATTCTTTTTGCCACTTAAGGGAATAGCTCTACGAGTCACCTTCACTAAGGTGCCTCGTTATGGTATTATGGGCAACATAACTTCTCGCTACTTTGAAACCCCCTCACCATCTATTTAGGCGTGGAATTGTTGCCCACCAAATCAAACCCCGTCGTTGTTCTTCCATCCCTCTCGATGTGTTTTGTGTCTCAACTTGAGATGTTTCAACATCTCATTCCACGAGTTGATATTGTTTAGCTCGATCTTCGAGAAGATCAATCCTAGTTGAGTTTCTTTCCGTCGTCATCGCGTGGATGAAGATCTCAAAAGCGAGGATGTCAAGATCGACATGATGCAATGAATCAACATCTTCGAGAAGGGAAATCGGATCGTGAAGATTCTTTATTGGTGTTCCCTCTGTCTTCTTACCTCACGTCTTGAATCTCGGGATGAGATTCTTGTTTAGTGGGGGTCTGTTGTCACAGCCCTAGAATTTGCTTGTAGCTATTTACCTGAGTGAGCATCATGCATTATGTCTAAATTCTGAAAGTTGGATTGAGGTTAGTTGAAACCCTCATAAATCACATCAAAAATAATCAACATTAAAATCTTTTCAAAGAAGTCCAATAAAATGTTCCTCTTAGTCTCTGAAAATATTGGCAAGAGGTAAAACTTAAAACAATATTTTTGGAATCTCAGAGATATTTATTTTGGGTCTTTGATTTAATTCAATAACTATTTGCATTGGATATATATTCTTTATATAATTAATATATGTCCAATAATTCTGGAACATTTTATGTGGTTTGGGATATTTTAGTTCTAGTCACATATTTATTTTCAGGATTTTATAAAATAATTTAGTATTTAAACTAAATCAAAACAAAATAACATAAATAGAAAACGGAAACAGAATTAAGAGAGAGAGAGAGAGTAATCTCACCTACAGCCCACCTGGCCGGCCCAGCTGGCAGCCCAGCCAACTGGCCCAGCCCACCGAGGGCAGGGGCGTCTTCTTCCTCCTGCCAGAAGGTAGAGGAGAAGACAGCCACGGTGCCGCGGCGTGCCACGCCGGCAGCTGCCTGCCTGGCTGCCCCCTCGTCGCCCTGGACATCCCCAACACCGCCACGCATGCCCCTGGAACCCCTCGCACTCTCCCTCGCTCATCCCCTCCTCCGTTTCTCTTACGCGCAACCGCCGAGCGTAACCGTCGCCGCCGACGGGCACCGCCGTGGCCACCGGCCACCCCACGCCTCACCGACGCGCCCAGAGGCTCCGCCACTTCGTTCTCTACCTCCTCGATGAGCCACGAGGCCCCGGACGCGCTGCAACACCGCCACCGCCGCCGCCTCTTCGTTCGGCCACCGAGATCGCCGGTGACCTCTCGTCACCACCAGCCCCTCCCCGAGCTCGCCGAAGCCACCTCTGAACTCGCGGTGAGCTCCTCTACCGACCCCCCCTACTCCCATGCCCACTAGCTCATCGTAGCACCCGTTCACGTCGAGCCCGAGAGCTTGGCTCCGCCGGCCATGCCGCCACCGTGACCACAGCCGCGCAAGCTCGCAACCGAGCGCACCACCGTGCTCAGCACGTTCCCAGTAGTCGACCGCGACCACCCGCGGCTCCTTCCGTTCCCTGCAACGCCGATCCGCTCAACTCCCGAACTCCGGCCGCCGCCTTGGAGCTCGCCGTCGTTGTCTCCGGCCACCATAGGCCCGGCCTCCACCACCACTAGACGCGCGCTACCAAGAGCTTTCTAACAAGCCCAAAAACAGCCTCGCCCGTGCCCTGTAGCGTGTTTCCGAGCCGCACCACCGTCTCGGGCCTCGCCGGCGTCATGTCGCCGGTGGGGTTGACCCATTTGACCACGTGGTCCCGGCCCCCTGGTCAAACCTAGATTAGGAGTTAAACTAACACTAATTTAGTTAGGTTAGCCGCTGACATGTGGGCCCCGACCCCATTGACATTTTAGTTAGGCTTAATTTAAGGTCATTTAACCATATTAATTAGCTGAGTCAGTGACATATGGGTCCCGCACGTCAGGTTTGACCTGGACCGAGCCGTTGACCTGCTGACATCACTGTGAGGTCATGCTGACATAGTAAAGCACTTTCTGGATTTAAATTAATTCAGAAAATTCCAGAAAATGCCCAAAACTTCTAAAAATCATAGAAAATCAACCGTAACTCCAAATGAAATAAATTATATATGAAAAATTATCAGAAAAATTCAAGGAATCTGTTTATGGCATTTTCATGCATGTTTGAACAACTTAACCTCACTGTTTAGACCAAAACATGATAATGCACTATTTGAATTCATAGTTTGAATTTGAATTTGAACCTAGTGTTCAAACCAACTCCATTTAACTTGTTGTTAGTTGCATTAGCTCAATCAACAGCATATTGCCATGTCATGATCATGCATCATATTGTTGCATCGCATTGATTGTGTTCTTCCTTGTTTGCCGGTAATTGTCCCCTCTCGGTAGACGCTGCTCCGACGCTGTGATCGTTGACACTGATGAAGACTCAATGTTATCTTCAGAAGTGCCAGGCAAGCAAAACCCCCTTGTTCATTCCGATACAACCCCACTCTCTCGCTCATGCTCTCTTTTACTTCATTAGGACAACAATGATTCATCTGTTACTTGTTGCGGTAGTTGAACCCCTTATCCTCTGCATGACCTGTCATTGCCATAGTAAATAGATGAAACCCACTAGCATGAGTAGGAGTTGTTTGAGCCCTGATGTGCCTACTCATTCATGCTTGTTTGTCATGCCTGCTATTGCATAGAGTTGCGTCAGGTCTGATTCATCGGGAATGAATCGGAGGTGTGTGAACATGTCCTACTTGTGTGAGCTAAGTGTGTGAATACGTTTTTGGTAAAGGTAGCGGTGAGAGGCCATGTAGGAGTACATGGTGGGTTGTCTCATTGCAGCCGTCCTCAGGAACTGAGTTCTGTGTCTGTGATCCATGAACAGCTACTACCACTCATTGGGATCCTTATTGACCCTCTCGGCTTCTTAATCACCCTAGTACTCTGTCCAGGAGTTGCAACTAGTTTCTGGTGTTTGTAGGTTATGTGTTGGCGGCTGTGCGTAGCGCTGACCCTAGGGGTGGGCTATGTTGCGGTAGATACACCGTGGCACGGTGTACCGGGCGCTCGTTTGGTGTCTCGGGAACCCTGTTCACATCGTTCGGGGCCGTATGTGGAAACCTCGGCCGGACTCCCTGCGGATGGAACCTGGATAGGCGATAAACCTGGACTAGAGACTTAAGTGTTTAGGTAGGCCGTGGCCGACACCATCGCCAGGCTTCCGCTTGAAGGTCGCCGAGATACATGACGTGTATATGGTGGTAAGTGGTGGGAGCGTGTGTGAAGAAGTACACCCCTGCAGGGTTATCATTATCTATTCGAATAGCCGGATTCCTCGGATATGGAAACTTGGACCCCTTGCATAGTTCATAGACAAGTGAAAGTGGATACTCTAAAACTCGCAAGATAAGTGTGAGTGCTATGGATGGCCTTCTCGTAGGGAGACGAGAGCGGATCCATGGTGGTGTATTGAATGGTGAATATGTGGACTCGTGTGCGCCACCACAAAAGAGTTGCTTGCAGTCGTAGTTTAGGATAGCCACTGAGTCAAAGCTGGCTTGCTGCAGTCAAACTCCACCACCCCCTTTGTTGATACCGATGCACATGTAGTTAGTTCCGATGTAAGTCTTGCTGAGTACAATTGTACTCACGTTTGCTTAATTCATGTTTTGTAGAGAGGCTTCAGTCTCGCAAGTAGTTCCGCGTGGACTTCGACGTTTAGCTTGATACCTCAGCTACGATCTTGTACCCTTGGGAGGGTCTTGTAAATAGTCAAGCTTCTTAGTCTTTTTCATTTGTAGATGTCTGTACTCAGACATGTTAAGCTTCCGCATGTGTTTGACCTGTATGCTCTGAATGTTGGGTCATGAGACCCATATTTGTAATATCTCGCTCCTCCGAGCCTAATGAATAAATACTTGAGTTGTAGAGTTATGTTGTGATGCCATGTTGTATTTACACATATCGAGCATATTGTGTGTATGATTGAAATGCTTGGTATGTGTGGGATCCGACAATCTAGTTGTTTATCCTTGGCAGCCTCTCTTATGGGGAAATGTAGTATAGTGCTTCCATGAGCCATAGTAGTCCGCTACAGCCCGGTTCACCGGAGTCCTGCTAGCCCAACACTACTGCTTAGGACACTTGACTGGCCGGCATGTGTTTCACTTCGTTCCTGTGTCTGTCCCTTCGAGGAAATGTCACGCGGTGACATCCGGAGTCCTGCCTAGCCTGCTACAGCCCGGGTTCCCGGAGTCCTGTTAGCCCAGTGCTACAGCCCGGATTCACACGCTGCTGACCGACATGCTCGATGTGATTCATGTATGCCTGTCCCCATAGGTTAGTGTCGCTTTAGGTTCACGACTAGCCATGTCGGCCCGGGTTCTTTATCATATGGACGCTAGCGACACTATCATATACGTGAGCCAAAAGGCGCAAACGGTCCCGGGCCAGGTAAGGTGGCACCCGTCGGAATACCGTGCGTGAGGCCGCAAAGTGATATGACGTGTTACATGCTAGATCGGTGTGACTTAGGGTCGGGGTCCTGACAGCTTTGGTATCAGAGCCTGACTGCCTGTAGGATTACCAAGCCAAACTGGTCGAAGTTGAGTCTAGAAATGCTTTAGTTATGTAAGGGAATTGATTGTGGAAGGGAACGTAAGGCTCTTTTTACTCCTTATATCTTATGCCCTTCTGATCTGAGTCATCCTCTTCTCTTCTACGGGGATTATTAACTAGGCTTCTCATCTTTCTATTAGGATCACGTGTTACTAATCCGTAGACTCGTAGGATTATTGGTCTCAAGCCTCAGTTCAGTTTCTTCTACCCCGGTGTGTTGTTAAATGGCCTCAGAACCCTGATATGATATAGTTGAGTGGTTATGCCACCATTTTTGCAGGTTGCCTCAAATCTTTATGAGCAATTATAGCTATTATGTTGTCCGAGTCATCCCAGTTTTCTAAACAATCTGATGCATTTGCAAATCCTTCCTCCCAGTTCCCGATGTCCTTTTGGGCCAGTTTAATCACACTAATCGGTGAGTTGAGGTACTCTGTTGCCTCGACATATATGTTGGAGCTATTACTATGACCCTAGGTGTTTTAGGGAGTCACCTAGTGATCTAGCCATGTTTTGTATTCCCAGTGTGTCATTCTGGCCATTATTCTCAAAAGCATCCCGTGATGCCATGTAGTGGTAGGTATTCTATTCATGGGTTCTTGAACCCGAGATTCACTCTACTTTACCTCTTGTTGATAGTATTGCTAGTTCCTTTAGGATATTAGTAACCTTTGCGATAGTCCTCAAGGTCTGTGGTATATCGTTCTTCCAATACCATGAGCCAATATGACAGAACTTATTTGAACCAAAAGATCACAATTAGAGTACTCTTGAGGAGTTCTCCATTCATAATTGTGACTCTGGCAGTCCTACCTCTCTGCATGGGTTATCCGGAAGAATTGTATGCCCTCGAGGCAATAATAAAGTTATTATTTATTTCCTTATATCATGATAAATGTTTATTATTCATGCTAGAATTGTATTAACCGGAAACATAATACATGTGTGAATACATAGACAAACAGAGTGTCACTAGTATGCCTCTACTTGACTAGCTCGTTAATCAAAGATGGTTATGTTTCCTAACCATGGACAAAGAGTTGTTATTTGATTAACGGGATCACATCATTAGGTGAATGATCTGATTGACATGACCCATTCCATTAGCTTAGCACCCGATCGTTTAGTATGTTGCTATTGCTTTCTTCATGACTTATACATGTTCCTATGACTATGAGATTATGCAACTCCCGTTTGCTGGAGGAACACTTTGTGTGCTACCAAACGTCACAACGTAACTGGGTGATTATAAAGGAGCTCTACAGGTGTCTCCAAAGGTACATGTTGGGTTGGCGTATTTCGAGATTAGGATTTGTCACTCCGAATGTCGGATAGGTATCTCTGGGCCCTCTCGGTAATGCACATCACTTAAGCCTTGCAAGCATTGCAACTAATGAGTTAGTTGCGAGATGATGTATTACGGAACGAGTAAAGACTTGCCGGTAACGAGATTGAACTAGGTATTGAGATACCGACGATCGAATCTCGGGCAAGTAACATACCGATGACAAAGGGAACAACGTATGTTGTTATGCGGTCTGACCGATAAAGATCTTCGTAGAATATGTAGGAGCCAATATGGGCATCCAGGTCCCGCTATTGGTTATTGACCGGAAACGTGTCTCGGTCATGTCTACATTGTTCTCGAACCGTAGGGTCCGCACGCTTAAGGTTTCAATGACAGTTATATAATGAGTTTAGGAGTTTTGATGTACCGAAGGAGTTCGGAGTCCCGGATGAGATCGGGAACATGACGAGGAGTCTCGAAATGGTCGAGACGTAAAGATCGATATATTGGACGACTATATTCGGTCTTCGGAAAGGTTCCGAGTGATTCGGGTATTTTTCGGAGTACCGGAGAGTTACGGGAATTCGCCGGGAGAAGTATTGGGCCTTATTGGGCCATACGGGAAAGAGAGAGGGGCTGCCTAGGGCAGGCCGCGCCCCCCCCAAGGCCTAGTCCGAATTGGACTAGGGGGAGGGGCTGCGCCCCCTCCTTCCTTCCCTTCTCCCTTCCCCTTCCTTGTCTCCTACTCCTAATACTTGGAAGGACTCCTAGTTGGACTAGGAAAGGGGGAATCCTACTCGAGGTGGGAGTAGGACTCCCCTAGCGCGCGCCATAGAGAGGGCCGGCCCTCCCCTCCTCCACTCCTTTATATACGGGGGCAGGGGGCACCCCATAGACACACAAGTTGATCTTTGTGATCGTTCCTTAGCCGTGTGTGGTGCCCCCCTCCACCATATTCCACCTCGGTCATATTGTTGCAGTGCCTAGGCGAAGCCCTGCGACGGTAGAACATCAAGATCGTCACCACGTCGTCGTGCTGACGGAACTCCTCCCCAACGCTTTGCTGGATCGGAGCCCAGGGATCGTCATCGAGCTGAACGTGTGCCAAGAACTCGGAGGTGCCGGAGTAACGGTGCTTGGATCGGTCGGATCGGGAAGACGTACGACTACTTCCTCCATGTTGCGTCAACGCTTCCGCTTCGGTCTACGGGGGTACGTAGACAACACTCTCCCCTCTCATTGCTATGCATCACCATGATCTTGCGTGTGCTTAGGAATTTTTTTGAAATTACTACGTTCCCCAACAGTGGCTTCCGAGCCTAGGTTTTATGTGTTGATGTTATATGCACGAGTAGAACACAAGTGAGTTGTGGGCGATATAAGTCATACTGCTTACCAGCATGTCATACTTTGGTTCGGCGGTATTGTTGGACGAAGCGGCCCGGACCGACATTACGCGTACGCTTACGCGAGACCGGTTCTCCCGACGTGCTTTGCACAAAGGTGGCTAGCGGATGTCAGTTTCTCCAACTTTAGTTGAACCGAGTGTGGCTACGCCCGGTCCTTGCGAAGGTTAAAACAGCACCAACTTGACAAACTATCGTTGTGGTTTTGATGCGTAGGTAAGAACGGTTCTTGCTAAGCCCAGTAGCAGCCACGTAAAACTTGCAACAACAAAGTAGAGGACGTCTAACTTGTTTTTGCAGGGCATGTTGTGATGTGATATGGTCAAGACATGATGCTTAATTTTATTGTATGAGATGATCATGTTTTGTAACCGAGTTATCGGCAACTGGCAGGAGCCATATGGTTGTCGCTTTATTGTATGCAATGCAATCGCGCTGTAATGCTTTACTTTATCACTAAGCGGTAGCGATAGTCGTGGAAGCATAAGATTGGCGAGACGACAACGATGCTACGATGGAGATCAAGGTGACGCACCGGTGACGATGGTGATCACGACGGTGCTTCGAAGATGGAGATCACAAGCACAAGATGATGATGGCCATATCATATCACTTATATTGATTGCATGTGATGTTTATCTTTTATACATCTTATCTTGCTTTGATTGACGGTAGCATTTTAAGATGATCTCTCACTAATTATCAAGAAGTGTTCTCCCTGAGTATGCACCATTGCGAAAGTTCTTCGTGCTGAGACACCACGTGATGATCGGGTGTGATAGGCTCTACGTTCAAATACAATGGGTGAAAAACAGTTGCACACACGGAATACTCAGGTTATACTTGACGAGCCAAGCATATACAGATGTGGCCTCGGAACACGGAGACCGAAAGGTCGAGCGTGAATCATATAGTAGATATGATCAACATAGTCATGTTCACCAATGAAACTACTCCATCTCACGTGATGATCGGACATGGTTTAGTTGATTTGGATCACGTGATCACTTAGAGGATTAGAGGGATGTCTATCTAAGTGGGAGTTCTTAAGTAATATGATTAATTGAACTTAAATTTATCATGAACTTAGTCCTAGTAGTATTTTGCAAATCATGTTGTAGATCAATAGCTCGCGTTGTTGCTTCCCTGTGTTTATTTTGATATGTTCCTAGAGAAAATTGTGTTGAAAGATGTTAGTAGCAATGATGCGGATTGGATCCGTGATCTGAGGTTTATCATCATTGCTGCACAGAAGAATTATGTCCTTGATGCACCGCTAGGTGACAGATCTATTGCAGGAGCAGATGCAGACGTTATGAACGTTTGGCTAGCTCAATATGATGACTGCTTAATAGTTTAGTGCACCATGCTTAACGGCTTAGAATCGGGACTTCAAAAGACGTTTTGAACATCATGGACCATATGAGATGTTCCAGGAGTTGAAGTTAATATTTCAAGCAAATACCCGAGTTGAGAGATATGATGTCTCCAACAAGTTCTATAGCCAAAAGATGGAGGAGAATCGCTCAACTAGTGAGCATGTGCTCAGATTGTCTGGGTACTACAATCGCTTGAATCAAGTGGGAGTTAATCTTCCAGATAAGATAGTGATTGACAGAATTCTCTAGTCACCATCACCAAGTTAGTAAGAACTTCATGATGAACTATAGTATGCAAGGGATGACGAAAACGACTCCCGAGCTTTTCATGATGATGAAATCGCTGAAGGTAGAAATCAAAAAAAGAGCATCAAGTGTTGATGGTAGACAAGACCACTAGTTTCAATAAAAGGGGCAAAGGGAAGAAGGGGAACTTCAAGAAGAACGGCAAGCAAGTTGCTGCTCATGTGAAGAAGCCCAAGCTTGGTCCTAAGCCTGAGACTAAGTGCTTCTACTGCAAAGGGACTGGTCACTGGAAGCGGAACTGCCCCAAGTATTTGGCGGATAAGAAGGATGGCAAAGTGAACATAAGTATATTTGATATACATGTTATTGATGTGTACTTTACTAGCGTTTATAGCAACCCCTCAGTATTTGATACTGGTTCAGTTGCTAAGAGTAGTAACTCGAAACGGGAGTTGCAGAATAAACAGAAACTAGTAAAAGTCGAGGTGACGATGTGTGTTGGAAGTAGTTCCAAGATTGATATGATCACCATCGCACTCTCCCTATACTTTCGGGATTAGTGTTGAAACTAAATAAGTGTTATTTGGTGTTTGCGTTGAGCATGAATATGATTTGATCATGTTTATTGCAATACGGTTATTCATTTAAGTAAGAGAATAAATTGTTGTTCTATTTACATGAATAAAACCTTATATGGTTACACACCCAATGAAAATGGTTCGTTGGATCTCGATCATAGTGATACACATATTCATAATATTGAAACGAAAAGATGCAAAGTTAATAATGATAGTGCAACTTATTTGTGGCACTGCCGTTTAGGTCATATTGGTGTAAAGCGCATGAAGAAACTCCATGCTGATGGGCTTATGGAATCACTTGATTATGAATCACTTGATGCTTGCGAACCATGCCTCATGGGCAAGATGACTAAGACTCCGTTCTCCGGAACAATGGAGCGAGCAACTGACTTATTGGAAATAATACATACTAATGTATGCGATCCGATGAGTGTTAAGGCTCGCGGCGGGTATCGTTATTTTCTGACCTTCACAGATGATTTGAGCAGATATGGGTATATCTACTTGATGAAACATAAGTCTGAAACATTTGAAAAGTTCAAAGAAATTCAGAGTGAAGTGGAAAATCATCGTGACAAGAAAATAAGGTTTCTATGATCTGATCGCGGAGACAAATATTTGAGTTACGAGTTTGGTCTTTAATTAAAACAATGTGGAATAGTTTCACAAACTCATGCCACCTGGAACACCACAACATAATGGTGTGTCCGAACGTCATAACCGTACTTTATTGGATATAGTACAATCTATGATGTTTCTTACCGATTTACCAATATCGTTTTGGGATGATGCATTAGAGACAGCTGCATTCACGTTAAAAAGGGGCACCATCTAAGTCCGTTGAGACGACACAATATGAACTATGGTTTGGCAAGAAACCAAAGTTGTCGTTTCTTAAAGTTTGGGGTTGCGATGCTTATATGAAAAAGTTTCATCCTGATAAGCTCAAACCCAAATCGGAGAAATGTGTCTTCATAGGATACCCAAAGGAGACAGTTGGGTACACCTTCTATCACAGATCCGAAGGCAAGATATTCGTTGCTAAGAATGGATCCTTTCTAGAGAAGGAGTTTCTCTCGAAAGAAGTGAGTGGGAGGAAAGTAGAACTTGACGAGGTGACTGTACCTGCTCCCTTATTGGAAAGTAGTTCATCACAGAAATCTGTTCCTGTGACTACTACACCAATTAGTGAGGAAGCTAATGATGATGATCATGTAACTTCAGAACAAGATACTACTGAACCTTGTAGATCAACCAGAGTAAGATCCGCGCTAGAGTGGTACGGTAATCCTGTTCTGGAAATCATGCTACTAGATCATGATGAACCTACGAACTATGAAGAAGCGATGGTGAGCCCAGATTCCGCAAAATGGCTTGAGGCCATGAAATCAGAGATGGGATCCATGTATCAGAATAAAGTATGGACTTTGGTTGACTTGCCCGATGATCGGCAAGCCATAGAAAATAAATGGATCTTCAAGAGGAAGACATACGCTGATAGTAGTGTTAGTATCTACAAAGATAAAATTGTCGCAAACGGTTTTCGACAAGTTCAAGGTGTTGACTACGATGAGAGTTTCTCACTCGTATCTATGCTTAAGTCTGTCCGAATCATGTTAGCAAATTGCCACATTTTATGAAATCTGGCAAATGGATGTAAAGACTGCATTCCTGAATGGATTTATGGAAGAAGAGTTGTATATGATGCAACCTGAAGGTTTTATCGATCCAAAGGATGCTAACAAAGTGTGTAAGCTCTAGTGATCCATCTATGGATTGGTGCAAGCGTCTCGGAGTTGGAATATACGCTTTGATGAGTTGATCAAAGCATATAGTTTTATACATACTTGCGGTAAAGCCTGTATTTACAAGAAAGTGAGTGGGAGCACTACAACATTTCTAATAAAGTATATGTGAATGATATATTGTTGATCGGAAATAATGTAGAATTATTCTACAAAGCATAAAGGAGTGTTTGAAAGGAGTTTTTTCAAAGAAAGACCTCAGTGAAGCTGCTTACATATTGAGCATCAAAGATCTATGGAGATAGATCAAGACGCTTGATAAGTTTTTTCAATGAGTACATACCTTGACAAGATTTTGAAGTAGTTCAAAATGGAACAGTCAAAGAAAGAGTTCTTGCCTGTGTTACAAGGGGTGAAATTGAGTAAGACTCAAAGCCTGACCACGACATAAGATAGAAAGAGAATGAAAGTCATTCCCTATGCCTTGGCCATAGGTTCTATAAAGTATGACATGTTGTGTACCAGATCTATTGTATACCCTACACTGATTTTGGCAAGGGAGTACAATAGTGATCTAGGAGTAGATCACTGGACAGCGGTCAAAATTATCCTTAGTGGAATAAGGATATGTTTCTCGATTATGGAGGTGACAAAAAGGTTCGTCTTAAAGGGTTATGTCGATGCAAGTTTTGACACTAATCTAGATGACTCTAAGTATCGATCTAGATACATATTGAAAGTGGGAGCAATTAGCTAGAGTAGCTCCGTGTAGAGCATTGTTGATATAGATATTTGCAAAATACGTACGGATCTGAATATGATAGACCCGTTGACTAAAATTCTCTCACAAGCAAAACATGATCACACCTTAGTACTCTTTGAGTGTTAATCACATAGCGATGTGAACTAGATTACTGAATCTAGTAAACCCTTTAGGTGTTAATCACATGATGATGTGAACTATCGATGTTAATCACATGGTGATGTGATCTAGATTATTGACTCTAGTGCAAGTGGGAGACTGAAGGAAATATGCCCTAGAGGCAATAATAAAGTTATTATTTATTTCCTTATATCATCATAAATGTGTATTATTCATGCTAGAATTGTATTAACCAGAAACATAATACATGTGTGAATACATAGACAAACAGAGTGTCACTAGTATGCCTCTACTTGACTAGCTCGTTAATCAAAGATGGTTATGTTTCCTAACCATGGACAAAGAGTTGTTATTTGATTAACGGGATCACATCATTAGGTGAATGATCTGATTGACATGACCCATTCCATTATCTTAGCACCCGATCGTTTAGTATGTTGCTATTGCTTTCTTCATGACTTATACATGTTCCTATGACTATGAGATTATGCAACTCCCGTTTGCCGGAGGAACACTTTGTGTGCTACCAAACGTCACAACGTAACTGGGTGATTATAAAGGAGCTCTACAGGTGTCTCCAAAGGTACATGTTGGGTTGGCGTATTTCGAGATTAGGATTTGTCACTCCGAATGTCGGAGAGGTATCTTTGGGCCCTCTCGGTAATGCACATCACTTAAGCCTTGCAAGCATTGCAACTAATGAGTTAGTTGCGAGATGATGTATTACGGAACGAGTAAAGACTTGCCGGTAACGAGATTGAACTAGGTATTGAGATACCGACGATCGAATCTCGGGCAAGTAACATACCGATGACAAAGGGAACAATGTATGTTGTTATGCGGTCTGACCGATAAAGATCTTCGTAGAATATGTAGGAGCCAATATGGGCATCCAGGTCCCGCTATTGGTTATTGACCGGAAACATGTCTCGGTCATGTCTACATTGTTCTCGAACCATAAGGTCCGCACGCTTAAGGTTTCAATGACAGTTATATAATGAGTTTACGAGTTTTGATGTACCGAAGGAGTTCGGAGTCCCGGATGAGATCGGGAACATGACGAGGAGTCTCGAAATGGTCGAGACGTAAAGATCGATATATTGGACGACTATATTCGGTCTTCGGAAAGGTTCCGAGTGATTCGGGTATTTTTCGGAGTACCGGAGAGTTACGGGAATTCGCCGGGAGAAGTATTGGGCCTTATTGGGCCATACGGGAAAGAGAGAGGGGCTGCCTAGGGCAGGCCGCGCCCCCCCCCAAGGCCTAGTCCGAATTGGACTAGGGGGAGGGGCTGCGCCCCCTCCTTCCTTCCCTTCTCCCTTCCCCTTCCTTGTCTCCTACTCCTAATACTTGGAAGGACTCCTAGTTGGACTAGGAAAGGGGGAATCCTACTCTAGGTGGGAGTAGGACTCCCCTAGCGCGCGCCATAGAGAGGGCCGGCCCTCCCCTCCTCCACTCCTTTATATACGGGGGCAGGGGGCACCCCATAGACACACAAGTTGATCTTTGTGATCGTTCCTTAGCCGTGTGCGGTGCCCCCCTCCATCATATTCCACCTCGGTCATATTGTTGCAGTGCCTAGGCGAAGCCCTGCGACGGTAGAACATCAAGATCGTCACCATGCCATCGTGCTTAAGGAACCCCTCCCCGACGCTTTGCTGGATCGGAGCCCGGGGATCGTCATCGAGCTGAACGTGTGCCAAGAACTCGGAGGTGCCGGAGTAACGGTGCTTGGATCGGTCGGATAGGGAAGACGTACGACTACTTCCTCTACGTTGCGTCAATGCTTCCGCTTCGGTCTACGAGGGTACGTAGACAACACTCTCCCCTCTCGTTGCTATGCATCACCATGATCTTGCGTGTGCGTAGGAAATTTTTTGAAATTACTACGTTCCCCAACAATTACACCACAACGGTGGCCCGAACCAGTATAAACCCTGTGTCTCTTGTGTTGTTCTTTCCATAGCTTAGATCTTAGCAAGGTGGAGGGGTGCAGGTAGGTAGAAGGCGAAATCTCCATGCGCACCCCAGTGTTCGAACCTCAAGGGTCTGCCGGAACACGAAATCCGACATTTGGCGCGCCAAGTAGGGGTGCGCCGGAATTCCTCTTCCACCACCCCGTTCTCCTCCGACCATCGCGTCCATGTCTGACGCTCGTCGGGCCCGCGCCGAGCGCCGGGACGCTCTCGCTTCCCGCGTCGCCTAGACGGCTCCTGTCGGCGGGCGCCCTCGCCGTTCCCCGTCACCTACCGTCAACGCCGCCACCGGCCCGGCGGGGGATGAGCAGCAAGCGTCGTCTCAGCATCCGTCCGTGCGGCAAGACGGCCGCACCGCTACTCCTTCGCTCACCCCAGCTGGTTCTTCGTCCCGCATGCTCCGCGCACCCATGGAGGCTCGAGCTGCGCTCATCGCGGCAAACGAGCTCCTGCACTACCGTCCCATCGACGATGTCTACGAAGAATGGCTCAACCGCGTCGCCGAGATCGTCCGCGCCGCAGGGGGCTCTCCTGCACCGTCCGTTCCACTACGCCGCACCCCGCCCTGCGCGGGCGACGAAGCTCCCGGGGCGCCCCAGCCGCCTCCTTCTCAAGAAGGCGCCATGGCTCCAAGGCGCGTGGCCCCTGGGTGAACCCGCTCTGTCAGGTGCCAGCGTGACAAGAGCAGAGCTGCCAAGAAGTCCCTCGCCCGCAAGAAGCTGCCCGGGCGCTCCCTGCTCCAGCACGTCGCAACCATGCTCCTGCTCCCGCACGTCAAGACCCCATGCTGCTCCTAGCTGCAGCGCGTGGGGACATGCAAGACCAAGCTCTCCATCACCCAAGGCCTCCCGTGGCCACAGCAGGCTGCTGTGCCTTCACCGCCGAGCTACGACGCGTCGCGTGTCCCGGCAAGTTCAAGCCAGACCTGCCTCCTCGTTACGATGGCACGGCCGACCATGCGGAGTTTCTCCAGCTCTATGAGCTAGGCATCGAAGCTGCCAACGGAGACGAGAAGGTCATGGCGAACTGGTTTCCCATGGCGCTCAAGGACGGGGCACGCACCTGGTTCCTGAACCTGGCTCCTTGCACGATCTCCTCCTGGGACGAGATGTGCACCCGCTTCATTGCCAACTTCCAAGGTACTCGCGACCGGCCACCCGCCGTGAGCGACATGCGCCGCATCAAGCAACAACCCGAAGAGACCCTGCAGAAGTACATCCAGTGCTTCAACAATGCACGCCTCAAGATTCCCAAGGTGACCGAGGAGGCCATCATCTCGGCCTTCTTCGACGGCGTGCGCGATGTCAAGATGAAGGAGGAGCTAGCGATGCATGAAGACCTGTGCACTTCCTTGGAGTTGTTCAACTTGGCAACCAAGTGCGCCAGGGCTGAGGAAGGGCGTCTCTCCCTCCTCGAGCTGCCTGCCGCAGATCCAGAAGAGAAGAAGCCCAAGGCCAAGGATGTGAAGCGCAAGGGGGCTGCCGTGCTGGCGGCAGAACCAGACACCAAGCGGGGCCAAGATCATCCCAAACCTTCCAAGGGCAGTCGGTACTGTGTGTACCACGACCTCCACACCCACAACACCAACGAATGTCAAGAGCTCCGAGCTGTGCGAGAGGGAAGGATTGGTCGTTGCCCCGACCACGGTGACCGGGGCTACGGTCGAGGAGGAGGAAGGAACGCAGGACGCTGGGAAGACCGCTGCCCGCGCCAAGGGTGGCGCGATCGACCTTGCGAGGATCGCTGGCAAGACCTGCCTCGCGAGGGAGACTGGAGGGATCAACCTCGCGAGGATCGCCCGCAAGGCAACGCAGGCCTCCCTCCGCTGCCGCCGCAGCCAAGGAGAAACGAGGACCGCCATCAGGACGAGGGGGCTGGGGGCTTCCAGGAGCCGCGCGCGATTGCCTGCATCCTGGGCGGGGCTCAAGCCCCAGCCTCTCAACGCATTTTCAAGCAGTTCACCCACGAAGTGAATGCAGTCCTCCCCAAGCTCGAAGCCACGCGCCCTCTCAGGTGGTCGGCGTGCGCCATCATGTTCAGCTCAGCAGATCAGCTCAAGTGTGCGGCTACAGCCGGAGTCCTCCCGATGCTTTGTTCCCCAATCATCAGCAACGTGGTGGTCACCAGGACCCTCATCGATGGCGGGGCAGGGCTCAACGTCCTGTCCGTGGAAACATTCAACAATCTCCAAGTGCCCTACAACCAGCTTCAGCCAACCAAGCCATTCTCTGGAGTCACCGACGGCTCCACGGTCCCGATTGGGCAGGTCCGCCTCCCTGTCACCTTCGGGGCACGCGACAACTACCGCACCGAGCTCATCGACTTCGACGTCGCTCACATTCGCCTACCGTACAATGCCATCCTTGGGTACCCAGCGCTGGCCAAGTTCATGGTCGTAACCCACCACGGCTACAACGTCCTCAAGATGCCAGGAAGTGGCGGAGTCATCACGGTGCGCTGTGAAGAGAAGGATGCGGTGTGTTCCCTGGAACGAGCCTTTCAAGCCGCATCACTGGAAGACCCGGATCGCGGAAGCAGGAGGCTTCCCGAGACCGCCCCCAAGAAGAAGAAGACATCATCCGGCCCGGCCCCTCAGGAGGCAGGCCCCTCAGGGCCCGCGCCTGCCCAGGGGGGACCTCCTTCCATCGCATAGGAAAGCGCGCCCGGCGCCCTCCTCAGGCAGGGCTCGGGGGCTCTCCCCTGGAGGGCCACCGACCTGGCTAAGGTCACGAGGGAGGCGCTTGGGCACCACATGGAGGCGTGCTCCGAAGCACGTTTCCCTCAAGAAGGAGTAAGGCAAGGAGAGCCAGACCCTCAGGAGTTCGTCAGCAAGGCCATTCAGCAGCTGCAGGAGTCAAGAGTCATGAAAGGCGGCCGCCGCCTACCAGCTGTGGCTCCACATCCAGGCGAGGATGGTGGGCTGCGCGTTTGCATCGACATACCAAGGCTCAATCGAGTCGCCTCTCTGGAGCGCCTTTGGCCCTCGCGAGTGGGGCGCTGCGTAGGTGCACCCCACAACTACGTTCGCATGTCTTACGGCTTGCCGAACGCGGCTGCCACGTACCAGCGCCTCATGAGGGGTATCATGGAGGCTGAAGAGGCCAGGCATTCCGCAGCCCTGGCGGAGATGGAGATGGTCCGCGAGGAGCCACCAGCGCCTCCGGAGCCCCCCAAGGCACCTGGGCCTGGGGGATCGTGAGGATCGGCTTCCGCGGCCCACCGAGTTTGCTACACCAACACTCCTTCGTCCTCAACATCATCAGGTGACATCTTTCAAGTTTCATTTCCAGCTGGGAGCGCCCCCCAGGGCTGCATTATTCCCAGGTCGCTCGGGCCAGACCCAGCGGCATGTATCCCTTTTGCGTTTATTTCCGGCTATGCGTTCGACCCACCATGCTTGATTGTTTGATGCCTGTCCACGGCACCTCTTTTTCTCCATGCTGACCACTTGCACGTTAAAGGGGGGGGGTACCTGAGCATTGTGACTCAGGGCTCTTACTGGCTCTCCATCCCTCACCCTCTGGCCTTGTCCACGGCATCGCGACCTGGCATACCAGCGACGGCTGAGACCAGCTCGAGGGCCGGGACCCGAGGACGTAGAGTGCCGGCATCTAACCAAATTTGCAGGGACACATCACAAGATAAGGCCCAGTGCTGGGCGCAACCCGCCTAGAGGTAGGGCCCCGTGAGTCCCGCGCTGGCTCATGGGTGCCCAGATACAACTCGCCAGGCCCTACCGTACCAGCCACGTGTCAGGGCGGGGTTGTACACGCCCCGGGGGCTCCTCCCGGAGGGGAGCCCCCTCCCACGTACCAGTGGAAGCACCATGCTCCGTGCTGGCTGACGACACTGCTGAGGAGCGGCTATGCCCGTACACATACGGAAGCGCTATGCTCCGCGTTGGTGATAAACAACTGAGGGTGGCCCCGGGCCGCATCAACCTCAGGGAGCCCAGAGCTCAGTGTCTAGCCTCATCGTAACGCCTCCCCTCGGGAGTGCCGCGTGAGGGGGCTGGGCACGGGGGCTGCGCCTGGGTCATGCCCAGACGCACGCCACCCAGCCAGGCCCCCCGGGCCTGGTTCGTCACACGTCTCTCCCTGAGCGGAGCCAAGGTACGAAGGCCGTTCGAGCGTCAAGGGGGACTCCTGAGCATCGCGACTCAGGAGCCTAACTGGTCACGTAGCCCCTCACTCCTTAGTTCCGAAAGGCTAACGCTGGGTGAGGTATGCGCGGGGCCGGGCTCTGCAGACATAGAACGATAGATCCACCCACATCTCACCTCCCTGCTTGCTGTTCGTGTGCCAAGGGGGACTCCTGAGCATCGCGACTCAGGAGCCTAACTTGTCACGTAGCCCCTCACTCCTTGGTCCCGTCCTGGTTTCCGGTCGGGGCTAACACTGGGTGAGGTATGCGCGGGGCCGGGCTCTGCCGGCGTAGAAAATAAGCAAGTAGGAAGGAAAAGCGTAAATTTCAAGGAATTCAAAAGCAAATATTACAGTCCACACTGTTATCTTAATGCCAAACGCAAGTTTAAACGCCTCCCCGAGGCATGATACATGTGCAAGAATTAAAGGCAGGACAGGAACCACAACAGAGTCACTTGTCGGCGGTGGAGCAGCGCGGAGTGGGTTGGCCTCATGGAGCAGCGGGGTCGGCGGCGGCTTGCTTCGGCTTGGTGCTGAAGGCCCGGAACTTCCCCAGCAGAGCCTCCGCGCGACCCTTCACGGCCTTGGCAGCGGCACGCTCGCTGCTTACTGGCTCTAGCAGGCTGTCGAGGTCGACGCCGAGATCGCGAAGGTAGATGTGGGTGAGGACCCGCATCAGCGCAGCAGAAGACAGGACACGCGCCTCGGCCTCGGCCGTGGGGCCAAGGCCAAGGGTGACATCTTCAAGAGCGTGAACCAGGAAGGGAAGCAGCTTGGCGGGGCCGTCCTCGGCGCCGGCCAGCGGGCTCTCCAGGCCGCTGTCGTAAAGCGTCCTCAACGAGGAGCGAGCTTTCGCCTCCATCTCCGCGAAGGCCACGCAGTCCTCGGCAAGAACCTGGGCCTTGTCGTCCAGCTCGATCTTCCTCGCCCCCAACTCCTGCTCCAGCGCACCTAGGCGGTCACGGCGCTTCCTGAGCTTGGCCTCCCGGCCCTCGACGGCCGCCTCGCGAGCCTTCACGCCTTCTTCCTGCTCTTGGCGAAGGCGGGCCTCTTTCGCGAGCTGGTCCCGCAGGCCTTGCAGCTCGTCCTCCAGCGCCTTGCAGCGACCACGGACGTCGACCACCTCCCCCAGGGCTGCGTCACGAGCAGCCTTCGCCTCAAGGACGGCCTGCCTCTCCTCATTGCAAGCCGTCGAGGCCTGGACCAGCGCCGCCCGAATCGAAGCGTCGGAGCGAATCCATCCTGAAGCCAGCTCCAAGCGCCCGACCACCAAGCGAGGGTCGGCGCCAAGAAGATCCTGCCGCAGCCGGTCCAGCTCAGCAGCAGCACGATCCAAAATGGCAGGGGGAGTCAGAGAGACAGCAGTCGGTGGAGTAGGAGGAGAAGGCGGCAGCACGACCACAGCATCCTGAGGCGGAGCCTGCTGCGCCCCAACGGCTGTAGTGGCGGCAGCAGGCAAAGGCACCTCGGGAGTCACTTGGGCCATGGGGGCTGAGCTCGCCCCAGCCGGCTCAGCCAGGCCTCGCGAGGATGACCGAGCAGGAGAAGCCCGTGCATCGCGGTCACTATCCTTCGCGGGCAGAGGCGCTGCCACGGATGGAACCTCAGGAGCTCCCTTCGGCTTCTTTGCTGCGGGCGCCAGCCTGTCCGAGAGATGTGGACGTCAAGCCTCAGCAGTAGAACAAGAAATCAAGACAAGAATCAAGCGCTTACGGGTCGTCGCCAGTGAGCTCAAGCAGCCTCAGGCCAAATTTGAAGCCTGAAAGCTTGCTGGAACGGTCAACCTCGGGAAGCTTGGAAGCAGAAGGCGCGTCTGCGGTCCGCCTCGGGGCTGGGGCAGACCCGCGGGAGATCAGCCCGGTCCTGTCCTTCTTCGGGATCGGGGGCAAGTTCCCGCCGCCCTGCTCATCATCACCCTCGTCGTCATCACTCAGAAGGAGGCGGAGAGCGCGGGACCTGCGCCGGGGGAGGGGAGCCCTCGACTCTCCGTCAGTCGCCTCGGAGTCAGGCCCTCTTTCCCGCTCCCCTCCTTCCTCCTCTTCGCTGGAGTCGTCGGAGGACACGTCCATCGATTCCCCGGGAGTTTCCATGGGCACGGGCCCGTCCCCGTTGAAGACGGGCATGGACTCCACTACCTGCTCCCAGTCGTTGCGGAGGAACAGGGGTGTAGGAGCGCCCTCCAACCTCACCATATCGCCCCCGACCAGAGACTGGAGGACCGCAGCCAGATCTTTGTCGGCCAAGGCCACGGGGCTCGGGTGGGGCGTCCACATCGGAAGTGAGTACTGCCGAAGCGGAGCCAGCTGGTGCTCCAGGAATTCCCTCAGCAGCGACGCGCCGGCCAGCTTCGCCGCCACCATGTTGGCCGGCCTCAGATCCGCGTCCATCTTCTCCAACACCAGCTTCGCGCGGGGGTCCATGACCTCCGCTCGACCCCAATCGCTGGAGCTCGTGGGTTGCTCCGTGGGCAAGATCTGCCAAGGGTGGATGCGCCCAGCATTTGCCAAGACCCACTTGCTCCTGAAGCCCTCAATCCTTTTCCCGGGGTTCGAAATGGCAATGGCGCCACCGTACGCGATGAAGCTCGCGCACGCGGAAGCAGGGCCGCGAGAGGTCCGGAGGTAGAAGTAGTGGCGCAGCAAGGCCACTGAAGGCTGCACCCCAACGTGAGCCTCGCAGTAATAGGCGAAGATTGCCAAGAGAAGTACGGAGTTGGGGTGGAGATGCAGAGCCTGTAGCTTATAATGGCGGAGGACAGAGAAGAAGAACTCGGAGAAGGGAGGCACCAGGCCAGCAGCAATGGCGCTTACAAAGAGCGTATAGAAGGTGCTCCCTTGGCCCTCAGGGGTGGCGGAGCCGGCCTTGAACACCTTCGCCCCGTCAATGCCCTGCGCCGCCGCCATCCGGCGCAACCGGGCGAGGCTTGCCTCTGACACGTTCGGTGAGTCCAGTGCAGACGAGTACCAAGCTCCGGCCGGGGACTGACGAGGCGCCATGGCTTCCTAGGTCATGCGGTCGAAGTAGATCTGGAAATTTTGGAGGAAGGAAGGAGAGGGGCAAGAAAGGGGATCTGAGCAGCAACCGGAGAAAGCAAAAGGCAAAGCCTAGGCAGATGCCGCTCCCTTATCAACTCGCGCGGTTGCTGAGGCGCCCACGTCCATTCAACCACCATGCGGCGCCCAAGGCCGCAAGCTGTTAGGGCCCGCGGCGCTTCGCCCTTGCCCTTTCGCCTCCCTGCACGGCCAAGTCCGGGCGCGCCTTGGGCCCGGGGGCTACTGTCGATGCTCTGGGAATGGGGGTCCCCAGACTTGCCTGCCTGCGGCCTGCGGCGTGGCTCAAAGGGGGGCCCAGCACGGCCCGTCTTCATCAACACAAGCCCAAGACCCTCGCAAGGGGCCAAGCCTCGCGGGGCGGACGACACGGAGCTTCCCCAGGCACGGCCTCATCAGGCTGGCTCACGAGGAGGCGGAGAGATCAAGGCGGGGTACCTCACGAGGTGCCCGTGACGCAAGCCATGACGACCAAGGGTGCCAGGCGGGCGCCAGCCCGCGTAGTGTCCTCCTTTCCTCTTTGGTGCAAAGGGAGCAAGCGCAGGCGAGAGCATCAAGAAAAGGCACCCGTTTCGGTGCAACGAGACCAAGACCAGTCCAACGGCAGGAGGGAGGTCATTATGGAGCCCAAGCCAGCGTCACCACCAAAGCCTTTGGCAGGCGAGGACCAACTTTAGTCAGGATAAGTGTACCAGATGTTCCCCTTCAAAATGGCCAATTGTTGGCGCCCTTCCCGTTCAATATTTGGGAAGAGGCCCAGGGCCTTTGCCTATAAATAGGACTAGCCACTCCCATGGTAGAGGAAGAGAAGAAGGTAGAGGGGGGGTCGAAATCAGATGGAAAATCGGAATCGAGAAGAGAGAGAGAGAGAGAAGGGTGACCGAACTCCTCCTAGCAGTTCATCCCCTTAGCCAAGAACAGACCCTCGCGAGGCTGTTCTTCCTTGTATTGCTCATCATCATCAGCCCAAGAGGCAATCCACCACACCACATAGTGGAGTAGGGTATTACACCACAACGGTGGCCCGAACCAGTATAAACCCTGTGTCTCTTGTGCTGTTCTTTCCATAGCTTAGATCTTAGCAAGGCAGAGGGGTGCAGGTAGGTAGAAGGCGAAATCTCCACACGCACCCCAGTGTTCGAACCTCAAAGGTCTGTCGGAACCCGAAATCCGACAGAGACTATGATCTAGCAATTTGACTAATGTAGACCACTTGAGGAAAATGTTTTTGTGAGAATATGTTGGCTGATAAGGAAGCTAAAATAATGCACAGATTAAAGAGAGAAAATATATAATACCCTAGAACCTTTGCCTGCTTAGTCGTCGAGTTGCTTCAAATTTGAGAAGACGGATCAGTCGGCGATGAGGCTTGTTGTGCTAGTAGGACATGATATGATGCACTTTATATAATGATATGGTTAGATGTTTTCCTAGACGTGTAGGATTAGGAATCATGTAGTGAGTCAAAATCGGACAGTACAATATGGATTGTCTTTAAAGGAAATTTAGCTTGAATAAATAGTAGGTTTTTTTGAGCAACGACTAATAGTTAGTCCTACACCAGCAACTTCTGATTAATGAGCTAATTTGGGCTGGTGCTTGGCTGTCAGAAAGTTGTGTAGCTCCCCTAAAAATGTACTGTATTTTATTCGCACTTCAACTCTCCTGCTGCAGTGCTGTCCAAATAAAATAAAATAAAAATCCTGCTACGCCGCTTATTATCTTCTCACACTTCGTATCAATGGACTATTCCTCTTCCGCACAGTTCCTTCTAAAAGGATATTCTTTGGATGAGAAATCGCTTCCGATTAGCTTCCAGTGACCTGCTGGGCTAAGATTCTCACTGGATCCGATCTTGCACCAAGGAGGGCATGCGGTGGCGCGGCCGGCGGCCGCACGGAAACGCCGGCACAAGCGAGCTTTCGTGAGGTGAACCAAGTAGCTACAACCTGCGTGGAGCAGCACCGCGCAGCAGGCACTAAGGAGCGGAACCTGGGTGCATCAGTGCCGCAAGTAGCAGCGCAGGTTTGGCCTTCAACTATCTTGCCTAGTCTGTACCTAGTTCCGCTAGGTGTGCGTCTGGCCCAAATACATTTTGTCTGCAAAATAATTTTGGTCGGATCTTTTGAGGGTTAGTGAGAAAAAAATAATCTTAATTCTGTGAGTCCCCATCCATATGCTTGTTCGTGATGTAATAATATACGCCCCAGATAAAAGCTCAATCCATCTTTCTGTCATTTTAAATTTCATTGTGGCTTCATATGGAACAATTCGCAGTCGATAATTTTGATTACTTTTTTCATAGTATTCCAGATGGATTTCCAACTCAATCTTTTCAAATACAGTTGAGCATTTTTGTTCTCATATATTCTAGGCCATGCTAGTACATTGTAGTTTTAGCAAATGTTGCAGGCACATTAGAGCTTTGACCAACCACACAAATGCAATTCTAAATTGATTAAGATCAAATGAATGTACTGGTCATTCTATCTTCTGAATAGTATACAATACTTGAATTGTTTGAAAACAAAATGTCATATTGTTCATACATGTTGATCATATATAAAAACATACTAAATATTCCAGTCCTCAAATACATTAAAATAATAAATATAGGATAAAGTACTGTCCCAAAAAATTTCTGGAAAAGGTCCTTCTTCTCTTGGATCTTGTTTGGTGTACTTGATCTTTGAGTTGACGATTACATCGTCTTGATGCTATTAGTCTTTTTGGTCAAACTTCGTGTCATCCTTGTGGAGCCTTCATGTTCAACTTTTGTCTTTTTGTTTTTTGCATGAACACTTCTGGTGCTTTTGGGCGCTGCCTTTTCTAATTTTTCAGATATACTATTTTCCACTTCTTCATCTTCCGAGTCTGATAATACAACACATCTTCGCCTCCTTTTCCCACCATCGACACTCGTTGATGATTTTTTGATGTTGATGCTCCTTCTCATGTACTGTACTCCCATTTCTTTTATCTTTTGGCTCCTCTTTCACTGGTACCAACTCACATATGTTTTTGCTAAGTTCACACTTGCTGATTTGTACCTGCAAAAATCACATAAATGGATGAATTAAGAGATGAATTTATGTAAAGAAAAGCTTGTACAGTGAAGTATTCAATCACCTTTTTGACTGGCTCATTCGGTTTCTTTGTTTCTCGTTTTAACATGTTGTCCACTTCATCATCCATCAAATCCTGTTGAGCACAATGGATCAAGAATTGTAAATATTTGCTTCAATAGTTCCATATAAAAGAGTATAATAATTGGTGTCTAAATAGATTTGATAGTTTAATAGACCATTACCTCTTCAGCTTTATCCTCTAAGTATTGCTTCTCAAGCTTCTCATCAGGCGCAAATATTTTCTTTACTGCATAGTTCTGCATGCCTAGAGTGAGGTTCTTATTGTTGAGTTTGAATCGAAAGATAAGTCTTTGTCCACATAATTCTTGTATAATCTTTGGGAGTTCTTCAAATTTTCCATCTAAGGAATCCAACAGGAATGAGACCGATGTATTGAGCATTCTTTCATCCTCTTCATCAAATAAAGTGCAACTTGTAGTAGCAGTGCGATCACTAATTTGAAGCTGAATACGATACCTAGAATCACATTTTATTAGTGTAACACATATGTGATAGTACATAATGATGGTCAAATCAAGAGAATATGCTTACCTAGGTGTTAAACCTTCTGGATATGTATCACAATTCTTGCAATAATAATTATGTGATTCTTTCGTAGCAATTTTGTTGCAAACATCACATGACATGTACCACCATTGAATATTTTCTTGTAACCGATTAATTGTAGCTATTGTTGTAAACATAAAGTCCTGAAAGTTGATGAAGAAAATATAGCTCTTTAAAGAATATGCGGTCACTCATACAAACATGTCAAATACATCTGTAGGTATTGGAGGCTTCTACAACATCATGTCTTAGAAGAGTTTTGATTCATTACCTCATCTGTTGGGTTATCATGCCTAATTCCAGTAAGTTCTTTTAAGGCTATCCTTCTATAAAACATTTGATCTTCTAGTGTCCCTAGAGTACTTTTATCTATCTCCATCATTTTTGGTAAAGTTTCTTCGATGGAGTGGCTATAAAAAAGTTAGTAAATGAAGATATATTATGAAATTCTATATGACCAGAACCTACAAATTGTGCTTAATACCTGCCACGAAGTTCCCAAGTCCCGGGTATATCTAGATTCGTATATAATCTTGTGGCGCTAGTTGACTTTAGGCACAAACCTATTTAATGAACAATAAATCAATTAGATTTATTATTTTGGTATGAAAAAGGACATGTAAACATATTCAACTTACGATTCAATTTTTGCACCATTGTTGAGGTAACAATAATAATTGTTTGATTGCCAATTACATCCTCACTTAAATGATGAGCTAATCTTCCCCATAATGATACTCTGATTCTATCACCCCTGAATAATTCATTCCAAAGTAATTAATGGTAATAATAATATAAGTGGAAGAAAACAACCTTTACCCTTTAGTGAAAAGTTGATACATTGATATACACTTACTTTGGCATTAGAATTTCAATCTGACGTACATCTGCAGGTGTTTTCTTCTTTATTATCCTTGATTCTATTGGCTTAATGTTGGTAAGTAACCCAGTGACATCCGCAAATTGGAAGATTAAAGACTTCAAAAATTAGAAAGTTATTCATTTGAGTTTATTAATACAACCACCAAGAAATGACATCAAATTTAAATTGTCCACTTGGAAGTAAGAATATGATTGTGAACATACCTTAGCATTGTTGGTCTTTTTCTAGATGTTCTTGTAGGGTATCTTTGCTAGCAAACTCAAAGTAGTAATCTGGAAAATTATCCGATGAACCTTTCATCTCCTTTAATTTTGTGTTGTATAAAAAAGTAATTTTAATTTCATTGCTGACTGGTCGATATTTTATCGAATCTACAACTTTAAAATTGCTAAAAGCATATATAGAACCCTCATTGATCTTTGCTCTGTAAGTGTCTATTAGATTCTTCCAAATAGTAGCATGAACTGTATGGCCCTTCAAAATTCAATGAAAGGAAAATCTTAGTAGTAATTTTGACAATAAAACGATCCCCATTGTTAATTATGTGAAGAAAATACCTGCTCATCCATCAAGATCATATCGATGCTTATAAGTTCATCAGTCGAAGCATTGATCGAGTCCCACATTGTCATTACTTTGGCTTTAATATTCCATGCATGTCCTCTTGTGGTTAACTCACTTAACTTCGTGTACGCCATAGAGATGTTGCCTTCAAAACAATTTTAGAAGGAGTGGTTCATATGGTAATGCAATAATGAAATTTGGTTAGAAAGAAGTGTTCTAACTGATGGTTAATGAATAGGAAAACATGGTGTTCATAAGGAGGCTGCAAAGACATGCAGGGATGAAAAGATGTAAACAAACCTCAAGATTGAAGCTATATATATTACCCAAACTTGATGTGTCTGTCGTTTCTTCTTCCGTCCTTTGATGTGCTGGGCGTCCCGACATATGTCGCGCCTTCGATTTGTGTGGATATGTTGTTGTGTGGATCTCCCTTCAATGGGTGTTTTAGCGTCTATTATTCCGTGGGTGTTCTGGGGTGTCTGCCCCAACCTTTATATTAGTCAAAGGTTGCTGAGTTTGAATTCTGTACGGATGACTGTCCGCTGTAAATTATTCAGTTTGCAATAGTATACGACCATATCCTTGACTAATAGCAATCCGTTTCAGAGTCTTCCACGTGCAATAGTATATGTCCGTGTACACTTGCCTAATGTTACATGCAATAGGATATGTCCGTTTCAATGTTTTTTCAGGTGCAAAAAAATTCACGTGCAATAGTACACGTCCGTGTGCACTTTCCTAATATCAATCCGTTTTAGATCTTTTCTAGAAAAAATATAGTTTTAGATCTTTGCCGTTGATACATCTTAGCTTTTATAGTGCCAAATCATCACCGTTGGTTTTTCTATCGTTTTAATTATATAATAGATTGGAAGAGCAGAGGAATGCAAAGAAACATTGCCAAAATAAAGTGAAACCATATGAAAGCGTGTACAGTTAGAATGTTATTCTGCCACTAATGCACTTGGTCTTGTTTTCATGCATAGGATTTTGAAAAGTAGGTCCAGGTGGATGTTTTGCTTCATTCCTTTTAACAAAATTCATGTATAATTGAATAGTAGAGTGCCATTGGAAAATTCCCTATTGCTATGTTTTTCCGTCGAACCAAAATAGCCCTAATGGACCGACATGAATGTATAGTAATAAGTGATGCAACAAGTGTACAACCTCTTTGCCGTAGCCGTGTCAAACCTCATCATCATTGGGTTGGTCGCTGAAGCAGTTGAGGCAGAGGTGGCTGTCGGAGGTATGGGGGAAGATCTGAGGAATCTGTAGACGGCGTCCAGGGCACTGCTCTGTTGTGATGGATCGTTCTATCGTTGGAACAGCCCCAGTGAGCCGTAAGACGTCAAGGCTGAAGCAGCACAAGACATACATCGTCAATCTCAAGTGGGATTCTAATAGCATCTCCAATAGATGATGTAAAATAGATATAAAATTTACATCACCAAAAATCACCTGGCTACAACGGATGAGGTAAAAACCGTTGACTCTGAACTTAATTGTCGAAACTGAAATTTATTGTGGAATCTGAATGTTACTGTCAAAACTGAACGCAATGGTAGCAGAGAGGCACTTGACATGTAGTTTAGGGAGGGCCTGCAGTTCATCTTCAACCTGCACCCCCCTGAGCCGCCAGCCACCACCAGCCGAACCGTCGGCCCCAACGTTGGCTCGCTGTCCCGAAACAACTCCCCACCGCCGGTCCGCCGCCGCCCCCACCCTGAACCCTAAGATAGATATTGGGGTACCTCTTCGGCGAGCCCCCGTCCCTGCTGCAGGTGGTTCTTCCTTAACTCCGGCGAGCCCCTCACCCCCTGAAAATCGACTGACCCAAAAGTCGATTCAGTCGACTGAAGTGTAGCTAAATCGGAGCAAAGCAGCAGCAGGAGCGAGGGGGAGAGCAGCAGCAGCGCGAGCGAGCGAGAGCTGGAGCAGCAGCAGTAGCACGAGTGAACAAGAGCCAGAGCAGCAGCAGCAGGTCCGGCTGGTATGGACGCCGCTGCCGAAGGGGCCTCGTGGGGGAGAGCCGCCGTGGAGATGTCTCCCGCGGCGCCGGTGTAACACCCCGGATATGATTTACCTGATATGTAATCCAACTCTTGCCGTTTCTGGGGTTAAGTTATTTTATTTTCTCGGGTTCGGGTTTTTGTCTCCGTGTGTTGTTGTCGTTGTCATGCATCTCATATCATGTCATCATGTGCATTGCATTTGCACACGTGTTCATCTCATGCATTTGAGCATTTTGCTCGTTGTCCGTTTTGCATTCCGGCGCTCCGTTCTCCTCTGGTGGTCATTTCTACCTTTCTTTCATGTGTGGGGATTAAAAATTTCCGGATTGGACCGAGACTTGCCAAGCGGCCTTGGTTTACTACCGGTAGACCGCCTGTCAAGTTTCGTACCATTTGGACTTCGTTTGATGCTCCAACGGTTAACCGAGGGACCGAGAAGGCCTCGTGTGTGTTGCAGCCCAACACCCCTCCAAGTTGGCCCAAAACCCACCAAAACCCTTTCCATCATCTAGAGCGTTCGATCACGATCGCGTGGCCGAAAACCACACCTCATTTGGACACTCCTAGCTCCCTCTACCTCTATATATAGACCCCCTCCTCAAAATTCGCGGATCCCCTCGCCCGAAACCCTAGATCCACCCTCTCCGCGCGGCCGGACACGTCCGCCGGCCGCCGGACACATCCGCCGCCGCCCGCGACCAACCGCAGGGCGCCACGTGTTGCCGCCGCCTCCACCAACCGCGCCGGCCCGGAGAGCCCGCACGCGGCCCTCCCGGCCCGGGTCGCCACCGCCGCCGCCCGGGGCGTCCTCCTCCCTCCCGGCGCCGCCTCGCCGCCGCACTCACCGGCCGGTGTGGCGCGAGTCGCCGCCGCAAGCCCACGCCGCCGGACCCTCGCTCCGGCCGCCGCCACCGCGCCGCAGCGCGCCCGCGCCGGCGCCCTCACCGCCGCCTTGCCCTAGCGCCACCCCGGCCCGGATCCGGCGAGATCCGGCCGACCCCCGCTTCCCCGACGAGCTCTGGCGTCCTCCAACTCCATCCCCGGTGAACCTCGTTTTGTGTGCTCCGGCGAGATCCGATCTGGATCTGGAAACCCTAGGGGTTGACCTTTTTTTCACCAAGTTCTCAGATTATTTTGCATACTTTGACCTGTGATAACTCCGCATCCGTAGCTCCGTTTTGGGCATATAGCATATCAAAATGTTCATCTCAGAGAGTACATCATTTCATCTCATTGCATCATTTTCATTTGAGTTCATCTTGATGCCCGAAATGCTGTTGGAAGAATGCTATTTGAGTTAATTGTCAGATCTGCAGCTCCAATTAGATATTTGTCATTTTTGCCATGATTATTGTGTGCATGATATGCCCCTGAGCTCTACATGTCTTTTGTTATATGTTTTTCCATCTATCCAGAGGTGCAACCCATGTATTTTTGTGATGTGTGTGGTGACTAGCACAAGCTTGCAAAGTGGTGCATGATGAAGCTATGTACCTAGGTTAGGGGCATGGACCTGTCCTAAGAGGCCTACCCAAGGACATCCCTAGAAGAAGTCACCTTTCAATCGACTTGAAGGTATCCCACTCGACGGATTCAAGACACTCGACCAGGGAGCTATCACTTGACCACGAAGCCAACCACTCGACTGACAGGAGATCTAAAGTCACTCCGCAAGCAAACGGTCGGCCATTAAGTAGTCTTTATGGTCATCATAGCACTTTATTAGGGGCGTTACCAGTAACGCCCAGTCTTAATGTATTTTAACCCCGCATTACTGAGGGCTGGAGGGGTCTGGCGAACTCTATATAAGCCACCCCCCTCCTCAGTAGCAAGGGTTCGCACCCCTGTTATTCACACACCTATAATCCAATCGACCGCCTCCGGGCACCGAGACGTAGGGCTGTTACTTCCTCCGCGAAGGGTCTGAACTCGTACATCCTGGTGTGTTTACAACTTCTCCATAGCTGAGATCTAGCCTCTCCATACACCCCCCCTACATCACTGTCAGAGTTAGAACCACGACAGTTGGCGCCCACCGTGGGGCAGGAATCTTACCGCCTAGTTGGAGAAGTTGCGATTTTTCCGATCCCTTTGATCATGGTTTCGTGCAGAGTTTTGGTGGAGGGCCGCGAGATCTGTCTCGGCGTGCTCACGTTCATCGCCGACAACTCCGCTTGGCTTCAGGAGGCCCCACTCGACATCGACGCGCTCCCCGTCCGCGGTGCGACGCACTTCCGCGCATGTGTTCGTGGCGTCCTCCTGCGGCAGCCGTCGACCCAGTATCGGTCGACTCCCGTGTCGTCTCCCCGCCCTGTCTCCCACTGGCGCAAGCGCTCCGGTCGGTCAAGACTTCAGAGGTGGGTGAGGCATGCCGTGGCTCGCCAGTCGGCCGCCCCACAAGTCGTGGCAATCGAGCCCGACGAATCCCTCTACGGCCTGTTCGACCTTTCGACTGGCTCCGCGGAGACCGCATCCGAGTGCGACAACAGCGACCCAGCGGCTGAGGTTCTGGAGGTCGATGGAACACACAGTCCTCCCAGCTTCCCTCGCACCGATGGAGGCGTGGGTGGGGGTGACCCGTCACATCCCCACAATGAGTATCTCCCCGAACCTCTCACGTCATTGCAGCGAGAGGAGCTTCGCCGCCGGAACATGGACGTACTCCACACTCCTATCGTCGGAGAAACCCCCAAGGCCCGGGCCTTGGAGGACGCGCGCTTGGCTAACTTGGCCGAGCGCACTCGACTGGAGAATCTCCAGCGAATACTCGACGAGCAAGCGCGTCAGCGAGCTCCCGAGTCCAGTCGGCGTCAGCTCTTCCCACCAACGCAGGTATATCGAACCCCAGTTCAGAATTTGGCCGTCGCGGCCCGTATAGCAGAATCGATTCAGCCCTCCCAGTCAGAGGCTGGTAGAGGCTTGTTGCAGATCAGAGCGTTACTCCGGGCAGCGGGAAACCAGAATTCCGCTGTTTCTCAGTCGTGGAATAGGATCCACAGTCGATCCGTTGCAACGGATACAGTCCAGTTGGCTCACAGCCCAAGATCGCCCCTGAGGCGTGAGGGACGTGGAGACCGGCATGATCAGCATAGAAGAAATGACCAGTATGATCACCGATTCGATCGTGATGATCGACGTCGAGTGCCAACCCCTCCCCCTAGGAGTGGGTCATATGCGCCCCGACAGCGAGATGACAGACGCCCTCATAGTGTTGGGCGGAGGATTCCAGTCGACCCCAGGGACCCAGGCTTTGATGCGAGATCCATCCTCGTTCAAGGTTTGGTTGTCAGGAACAGAGCTCACCAAGAAGGCCACGACAGAGATGCGCCTGCCAGCAGCAGAGTACATGTTTCGGGGCCAGAGTGTTTCAGTCGAGCCATCAGAGCCGCAGTGATTCCTCCCAACTTCAGGTTGGCGACTGGAGTCAGCAAGTTCACCGGTGAGTCTAAACCTGACACTTGGCTCGAAGATTACGGAGTGGCTATACAGATTGGCGGTGGCAATGATGAGGTGGCTATGAAGCATTTGCCTCTCATGTTAGAGGGCTCAGCCAGAGCGTGGCTAAATCAGTTAGCACCCAGCAACATCTACACTTGGGAGGACCTCTCCCGAGTGTTTGTCACAACCTTTGAGGGAACATGCAAGCGACTTGCAGGCCTTACAGAATTGCGGTCTTGCGTGCAGAAACCAAATGAAACTCTGAGGGATTACATCCAGAGGTGGATCACATTGCATCACACAGTTGAGAATGTACCAGATCATCAAGCAATTTGTGCCTTTAAAGAAGGCTTTAAGTACAGAGAATTGAATCTGAAGTTCGGTCGAACTGGGGAGATGTCTCTGAATCGGATGATGGAGATTGCCACCAAATACACTAATGGTGAAGACGAAGATCGACTCCGGAGTGGCAAGCACAAGGCAGTCGCCCAAGAAACCAGAGGAAATTCCAGTCGGAAACAGAAGCGGAAGGCCGAGCCAGCCGCCCCTGGGGAGGCCCTGGCCGTAACCCAGGGAAAATTCAAGGGAAATCCAAGGGGCCCTGGAACCCCAAGAAAGTTAAGGATCAAGATGGAAATGATGTTTTGGATCTGCCATGTCACATCCACACCAAGAAAGATGAAGAGGGTAATCTTATTTACCCAAAGCATACCACTCGATAGTGCCGGCTCCTGATCCAGCAGTTTCAGGGCAAGCAGTCCAAAGATAAGGAAAAAGAGTCGGACAGGGTTGAGGACAAGGAATATAGTGACGATGGATACCCCCAAGTCAATTCCACCTTGATGATTTTTGCTGATGTCGAAAGCAAAAGTCGACTGAAAGTCATTAACCGTGAGGTGAATATGGTGGCTCCAGCAACACCCAGTTATCTGAAGTGGTCTCAGACTGCCATCACATTTGACCAGTCTGATCACCCTACGCACATTGCCACCCCTGGGAGGCAAGCTTTGGTGGTCGACCTAGTTGTCGAAGGCACTCGACTGACCAAAGTCCTGATGGATGGTGGCAGTGGCCTGAACATACTGTATGCAGAAACATTGAAAGGGATGGGCATTCCGATGTCCAGGCTCATTACCAGTAACATGAGCTTCCACGGAGTCATTCCCGGGAAGAAAGCCGAATCACTCGGCCAGATTGCTCTTGATGTGGTTTTCGGTGATTCAAAGAATTGCCGCAAGGAAAAGTTGACATTCGAGGTTGTGGACTTCCAAAGTGCTTATCATGCTATTTTGGGCAGGCCAGCTTATGCACGCTTCATGGCTCGACCGTGTTATGTGTATCTCAAATTGAAGATGCCTGGCCCCAGAGGTGTGATCACTATAACAGGCAATCGGAAGAAAGCAGAAGAGTGTTTTCAGAAAGGCTCAAAGATCGCTGATGCTCAGATGGCGGTGGTCGAGCTGCAAGAGTACCAGGAGACTGCTGATCCGAGTGAAGTACTACGAGCCAAGAAGCATGCTTCAGAATCAGTTTTTCAGTCATCCGGTGAAACAAAGCCAGTCCACATTCACCCGACCGACCCCAATGCTGCCCCGACTCACATCTCAACGACGCTCGACCCCAAATAGGAAGAAGTGCTCATCCAGTTCCTCCGTGAGAATTTGGACATCTTCGCATGGAAGCCCTCTGACATGCCTGGAGTTCCCAGGGGGCTGGCTGAGCACCGTCTACGAGTTGACCCAAAATTCAAGCCTGTGAAAGAACATCTTCGACGGTCCGTCGTCCAGAAGAGGAAAGCTATTGGCGAGGAGGTGGCTCGGCTCTTTGCAGCAGAGTTCATCCGAGAGATTTACCACTCCGAGTGGCTCGCCAATGTTGTCATGGTCCCCAAGAAGGACAAGTCACTTCGCATGTGCATTGATTTTAAACATATCAATCGGGCCTTCCCGAAAGATCATTTTCCTCTCCCTCGCATCGACCAAATAGTCGACTCAACGGCGGGGTGCGAGCGATTGTCTTTTCTAGATGCCTATTCTGGGTACCATCAGATCCGTCTGTATGGACCCGACGAGATCAAAACGGCTTTCATCACTCCATTCGGATGCTTCTGTTATGTCACCATGCCGTTCGGCCTCAAGAATGCCGGAGCCACGTTCATGAGGATGATTTAGAAGTGTTTACTCACTCAAATCAGTCGGAATGTGGAGGCATACATGGATGATATTGTGGTTAAGTCGCGGAAAGGTTCCGACCTGCGGACTGACCTTGCTGAAACCTTTGCCAACCTCAGGAGGTATGATATCAAACTCAATCCATCAAAGTGCACATTCGGAGTTCTAGGTGGAAAGTTACTCGGTTTTCTTGTTTCCGAATGGGGAATCGACGCCAATCCTGAAAAAGTTGGTACCATACTCCGGATGAAGCGTCCTGTGCGTGTGCACGATGTCCAAAAGCTTACAGGTTGCTTGGCCACTCTAAGTCGATTCATTTCTCGTCTCGGTGAAAAGGCGTTGCCTCTGTACCGACTGATGAAGAAGTCTGACAAGTTCGAGTGGACTCCAGAAGCTGATGCAGCATTTGAAGAGCTCAAAGCTCTGCTCTCCACCCAGCCGGTGCTTGCTGCCCCAATCAGTAAAGAGCCTCTGCTGCTTTACATTGCAGCCATGGGACAAGTTGTCAGTACAGTACTTACGGTCGAGCGGGAAGAAGAAGGAAAGGCCTTCAGAGTTCAGCGCCCAGTATATTATGTGTCTGAAGTTTTGACCCCTTCAAAACAAAGATATCCTCATTACCAGAAGCTTGTATATGGGATTTATATGACCACGAAGAAGGTTGCACATTACTTCTCTGACCACTCCATTACAGTCGTCAGCGACGCCCCACTGTTAGAGATTCTGCACAACAGAGATGCAACTGGTCGAGTGGCAAAGTGGGCGATTGAACTCCTTCCCCTAGATATCAAGTTTGAAGCAAAGAAGGCTATCAAGTCCCAAGCAATCGCAGATTTCGTCGCCGAGTGGATTGAACAGCAACTTCCGACTCAAATTCACTCAGAGCACTGGACCATGTTCTTCGATGGATCTAAGATGCTGAATGGTTCCGGTGCTAGGGTAGTATTAGTCTCCCCCCGAGGAGATAAGCTCAGATACGTTCTCCAGATTCACTTTGATTCCTCCAATAATGAAGCAGAATATGGAGCACTTTTGTATGGGTTGCGCATGGCCATTTCACTCGGCGTCCGTCGCCTCATGGTCTATGGCGACTCAGATTTGGTGGTCAATCAGGTGATGAAGGAGTGGGACGTCAGAAGTCCGACAATGACTGGTTATTGCAATGCAGTGAGAAAGTTAGAAAAGAAATTCGAGGGGTTAGACCTTCATCACATCCCCCGACTGAAAAATCAAGCGGCTGACGATTTGGCAAAGATAGGCTCCAAGAGAGAAGCCATTCCCAGCAACGTGTTCCTGGAGCACATCCACTCACCGTCAGTCCAAGAAGATCCTTTTACAGAAGAATCCCCGCAGCTGAAAAGTGCCACAGATCCGACTGAAGTCGAAGTTCCCGCTGTGGTCGACCTAATCATGGAAGTCTTGGCAATCACTCCCGACTGGACGATACCGTACATCGCGTATATCCTAAGGAAAGAACTCCCGGAGGACGAAGAAGAGGCTCGACAGATCGTCCGTCGATCCAAGGCCTTCACAGTCATAAAGGGACAGTTGTATAGAGAAAGCACGACTGGAATCGGTCAGAAGTGCATAACACCCAAAGAAGATTAGATAATCCTTGATGATATCCACTCGGGGACCTGTGGTCACCATGCGTCTTCTCGGACCATTGTGGCTAAAGCATACCAAGCAGGATTTTACTGGCCAAGAGCAAATGAAATGGCAAAGGAGATAGTCGACAAGTGTGGAGGGTGCCAGTTCTACTCCAACATGTCACACAAGCCTGCATCAGCCCTGAAGACCATTCCACTCATCTGGCCCTTTGCTGTCTGGGGACTGGACATGGTTGGTCCACTGAGAACAGGCAAGAGCGGTTTCACACATGTGCTTGTGGCAGTCGACAAGTTTACCAAATGGATTGAAGCTAAGCCTATCAAGAATCTTGATGGTTGCACTGCTATCAGTTTCGTCAGGGGGTTAACATTCAGATATGGAGTCCCGCATAGCATCATCACTGACAATGGGTCAAACTTTGATTCGGACAAGTTCAGAGCTTTTTGCGCCTCTCAAGGAACACGAGTCGACTACGCATCGGTCGCCCACCCCCAGTCAAACGGACAAGCTGAAAGGGCAAATGGTCTGATTCTCAAAGGACTAAAACTCCGGCTGATGCGTGATCTCAAGCACGCAGCGGGCGCATGGGTCGATGAGCTTCCGTCAGTTCTGTGGGGATTAAGGACCACCCCAAATCGGTCAACTGGAAGAACTCCGTTCTTTCTGTTTTACGGAGCCGAAGCAGTCCTGCCGAGCGATCTACTTCACAATGCACCCCAATTCGAACTTTACACCGAAGATGAAGCAGAACAAGCCCGGCAAGATGCAGTCGACCTCCTGGAAGAAGAAAGAGAAATGGCTATGATCCGATCGACCATTTACCAGCAAGACTTGCGTCGATTCCATGCCAGAAATGTGAAGAGTCGAGCCTTCCAAGAAGGGGATTTGGTCCTCCGAGTGGATCAACAGAAACCACACAAGCTCGCCCCTACTTGGGAAGGCCCCTTCATCGTCACCAGAGTCCTCCACAATGGAGCATATCACCTTTACAATATCGGTCGCCAGATCGATGAGCCACGAGCTTGGAATGCGGAACTGCTCCGCCCCTTTTACACTTAAATTCTCACTCGGATGAGATGTAATAAGAAAAACTTCTGCAGTTCATTTTTATCAAAGACAAGAGTGTTCCAATAATTGCTGTCACTTTTGTTTGCGTACGAAATCCCCCAGTGGGTGACTTAGCTACGAATCCGTTTCGCCTAAGTTTGTGAAAAAAAATCCTACCGAGTGGAGACCAAACCTCCCATTCGGGGGCTTAGCTGCAGCCCAGTGCTCGCCTAAGTGTTTAAAAATCCTACCGAGTGGAGAGCAAACCTCCCACTCGGGGGCTTAGCTGCAGCCCAGTGCTCGCCTAAGTGTTTAAAAATCCTACCGAGTGGAGAGCAAACCTCCCACTCGGTGGCTTAGCTGCAGCCCAGTGCTCGCCTAAGTTTGAAAAAATCCTACCGAGTTGAGAGCAAACGTCCCACTCGGGGGCTTAGCTGCAGCCCAGTGCTCGCCTAAGTTTGAAAAAATCCTACTGAGTGGAGAGCAAACCTCCCACTCAGGGGCTTAGCTGCAGCCCAGTGCTCGCTTAAGTGTTTAAAAATCCAACAGAGTGGAGAGCAAACCTCCCACTCGGGGCTTAGCTGCAGCCCAGTGCTCGCCTAAGTGTTTAAAAATCCTACCGAGTGGAGAGCAAACCTCCCACTCGGGGGCTTAGCTGCAGCCCACTGCTCGTCTAAGTTTGAAAAAATCCTATCGAGTGGAGAGCAAACCTCCCACTCGGGGGCTTAGCTGCAGCCCAGTGCTCGCCTAAGTGTTTAAAAATCCTACCGAGTGGAGACCAAACCTCCCATTCGGGGGCTTAGCTGCAGCCCAGTGCTCGCCTAAGTGTTTAAAAATCCTACCGAGTGGAGAGCAAACCTCCCACTCGGGGGCTTAGCTGCAGCCCAGTGCTCGCCTAAGTGTTTAAAAATCCTACCAAGTGGAGAGCAAACCTCCCACTCGGGGGCTTAGCTGCAGCCCAGTGCTCGCCTAAGTTTGAAAAAATCCTACCGAGTGGAGAGCAAACCTCCCACTCGGGGGCTTAGCTGCAGCCCAGTGCTCGCCTAAGTTTGAAAAAATCCTACCGAGTGGAGAGCAAACCTCCCACTCGGGGGCTTAGCTGCAGCCCAGTGCTCGCCTAAGTGTTTAAAAATCCTACTGAGTGGAGAGCAAACCTCCCACTCGGGGGTTTAGCTGCAGCCCAGTGCTCGTCTAAGTTTGAAAAAATCCTACCGAGTGGAGAGCAAACCTCCCACTCGAGGGCTTAGCAGCAGCCCAGTGCTCGCCTAAGTGTTTAAAAATCCTATCGAGTGGAGAGCAAACCTCCCACTCGGGGGCTTAGCTGCAGCCCTGTGCTCGCCTAAGTTTGAAAAAATCCTACCGAGTGGAGAGCAAACCTCCCACTCGGGGGCTTAGCTGCAGCCCAGTGCTCGCCTAAGTGTTTAAAAATCCTACCGAGTGGAGAGCAAACCTCCCACTCGGGGGCTTAGCTGCAGCCCAGTGCTCGCCTAAGTTTGAAAAAATCCTACCGAGTGGAGAGAAAACCTCCCACTCGGGGGCTTAGCTGCAGCCCAGTGCTCGCCTAAGTGTTTAAAAATCCTACCGAGTGGAGAGCAAACCTCCCACTCGGGGGCTTAGCTGCAGCCCAGTGCTCGCCTAAGTTTGAAAAAATCCTACTGAGTGGAGAGCAAACCTCCCACTCGGGGGCTTAGCTGCAGCCCAGTGCTCGCCTAAGTGTTTAAAAATCCTACCGAGTGGAGAGAAAACCTCCCACTCGGGGGCTTAGCTGCGGCCCAGTGCTCGCCTAAGTGTTTAAAATCCTATCGAGTGGAGAGCAAATCTCCCACTCGGGGGCTTAGCTGCAGCCCAACACTCGCCTAAGTGCGGAACACAACCCAATCCGCAAGGACGATGGGGCGCAAATCAACTGCTACCTTCTCCTTCGGAGTTACACCACAAATACAAGGTTATTCCGAGTGAAGATCAAGTTCCACTCAACGGATCAATCCATGAAGATATTCAACGAGAAATCAAGTTCAGATAAGGCCTAAAGGTCCCAGACCTCAGATCAAAGTACTCAAGACCTCGGCTCGACAGAGTTTAACGGTTACAAAATCCGCTCGGCATTTCGAGGCAAATTGAAAGTGAAGCATAAAAGTTTTTCATTCCTCAAGCGGAGGACTGGAAGGGGCGATGAACTCATCCAAGTCGATCCCGTCTGCAATACGAGTAGCAGCAGCGATGAAAGTCTCCATGAAGTCTTGAAAGCTGTGCTTCCTGGTATTGGCAACTTGGATGGCGGCCAGCTTTTCTTCTCGCGCCTCCTTGCAATGGAAGCGGACCAGAGACAGAGCGACATCAGCACCACATCTAGCAGAAGATTTCTTCCATTCTGCCACTCGACCCGGGACTTCATTCAGTCGAACCATCAGGGACTCGAGGTCGTTCTGAAGCGTCGTTCCAGGCTAGAGTGATGTGTCGATCCGCGACATCACAACCTTCAGCCGAGCAAGATAGTCAACAATGCTGGTAACACGAGACTCCAGTCGGAGCACGTTCATAGAAGCCTCGTCCTTCACGAGAGAATTGGCGGGATCCAAGCCTGGCTCCACTCGACTAGTTTCCTCTTTGAAGCTCTGGCAGAATTCTGCAAACACGATTCAAGAATAAGACAGTGGCCTTACACGGGCTTGGTAACTGCAAGACAGCTGGATCGGAGTAATTACCTTCGAGCATGACGAACAGCTTCTTGGCGAGTCCACCGAGATAAGCCTCCAGATTGTTTACCTTCCCCGCCAGCTCACCCGCCTTGTCGTGCAGAACCATCTTGTCGTTCTTCAGTCGGCTGGCCTCTTGATTAGCTGTCTCGAGAGCATTTTTTAGTCTGGAGTTCTCCTGTTCAAGAGTTCCGACCGAAGCCAGTTTCTCTTCTGCAAGCTTCATTTTGCTCAAGGCCTCCTCCTGTGCTTCGGCAAGATCTTGATCCTTCTTCTTCAGAGCTTCCTCCAGTTTATCTACAGAACGTCGAGTGAGCTCAACGTCAAGAACGGGCAAGAAAGAAAAAGTCACTCGTCAAGAATGAGAAACTTCACCAGCCATACCTTTTGCTTCTTCTCGCGCCTTCTGCAGGTTCTGTTGAGCAAGCTTCAAGTCAAGGTTGACCTGGATTTGTTTGTTCTCCAACTCAGTATAGAGAGCCACAAGTTCACAGGATTTCTGCAAAAATCAGTCGACAGAGGTCCAAGATAAGTTGCTTCCGAGTAACCAAGAGACAATGATGGCGTTTCTAAGACTACAGTCGACTGCCAGTAGTCCACTGTAGTCTCGGGGACTACACCCAGTGGGTGCACTCAGCGTGCCCCCACTGGTTTTTAAGAAAAAAAATCGACTGCCCGCAGTCGACCGGATACGGTTTCATTCGACATGGCCTGACCAGACCGAGTGAAGAAGAACTACAGAAACACAATATAAAGACTACAGTCGACTGCCGGTAGTCCACCGTAGTCTCGGGGACTACACCCAGTGGGTCCACTCAGCGTGCCCCCACTCGTCCAAGACTTAACGGACACACCCAGTGGGTGTACAGATTTAAAGATCTTCAGAAAAGAGATTCTTCAGATAGCATACCCTAACAGAACAAGCAGTGAATCGACTGACCTGGACGTTACTCTGAAGAGCTGAACTCGCGTCATAAGCTTCTTGGCTGGCTTCTCGAACCACCTTGACCTGCTCCATCATGATCCCTGCCTGACGTATAGCTTCCTTAGCTGCACCCACTTGGTCCTCAGGGATGTGGTGTGTGGCGAAGAGCGAAGGCGGATTTGCGGTCGACCTCGGGGGCCGCACACTCGTCAGAGGAATGGCGAAAGTCACAGAAGCCCGAGTGGTATCACCACCGTCTCGAGCTACGGCCTCAGGCGCCGGAGTGGATTGTGGGGTCTCGCCAGCCGACGCTTTCCTGTTCCGTCTCACTCTCGGCGGCACTTCGTCGTCGTCGTCAGGGAGGTTAATAACATGAGGAGGAGCTACGAGAAAAATTCAATCGACCAGAGTTATGAGAAATCGTCAGTCGCTACGAGAAAAATTCAATCGACCAGAGTTATGAGAAATCGTCAGTCGATTCAAGGCAGAACATCAGCAATCATACCAGGGTTGGAAGTAACGGCATCTTCCATCTCTTGATCATCGTCCTTGGCGGAGATCTCAGAAGTAGCAGCACTGCAAATTTTGAAAGACAGTTAGTTGGCTCAGTGGATCGACCAAGGATCCGTCCATGGTCGACAAAGGAGAACAAGTTCTATCATTACCCAGAAATGGTGGGGACAGTCATCCTCATCTTTGGCAGAGCCTTGGGTGGCTTGGACGGCGCCGCGCGGGGGTGCTTGGGAGCTTTTTCAGTCGGCGCTGGAGAAGAGGTCCGAGGGCACTTCGACGACTGCCCAACGGGAGCAGTCGCCTTACCACGTTCCCGCGCAGGGTTGTGTGTAAGCTTGGATCGCCTTTCCGAGCAGGGAGGTTCAGCTTCCTCCTCCTCCTCTTCGCTGGAGTCGACGTCGTCGTCTCCCTCTCCTTCGCCGTCAGATTCCCACTCCCCCTGTTCGTCTCCGCTCGCCTCCCCTTCCTCGGCCTGCTCCTGTGCTCCGTTGGGTGTCGAGTACATCTCTGTAGTTGCTTGGAGAACAGCAGACAAGTCGAAAGTCAGTCGACCGACTCAAAGAGAGCAAATAAAGAAAGCAAGATCTCAGTCGGGGACACAAGGTCAAACCTAGTCCACTTCAAATGAGTTGTTGAGTGGAGGGACCCTCCTGGCTCCTCGGGGGTTGTCTTTGTTCCCTGTGATGCTCGACAGCCACCCTTCCAGCATCTCGTCAGTGACCTCCTCTGGGTGAATCCGAGTGGTGTCCTCGAGACCCGAGTACAGCCACATCGGGTGGTCACGAGCCTGGAGAGGTTGGATGCGCCTCCAAAGGAAGACCTCCAGCAAGTCCATGTCGGTCATGCCCTCTCGGACAAGCTGAACCACTCGACCAACCAGCACCTTGACTTGCGCCTTTTCCTCCGGCAACACTTTCAGAGAGGCAGGCTTTTGAGCTCGGTCCAGAGAGAAAGGGGGAAGCCCAGTCGACTGCCCTGGGGTCACCTGGTCTTGGCAATAAAACCAGGTCGACTGCCAACCACGGACTGACTCGGGAAAAGTGATAGATGGAAAAGAACTTTTTCCCCTCATCTGGATCGCCAGGCCCCCGCACAGCTGGATCACTTGCGTCCGTTCGTCACTCGACTTGGCTTTCTTTACCGATTGGGAACGGCAAGTGAAGATGTGTTTAAAGAGTCCCCAATGGGGGCAGCAACCCAAGAAACTTTCGCACAAGGAAACGAAGGCCGCAAGATACACGATGGAATTGGGAGTGAAATGGTGGATTTATGCTCCGAAGAAGTTCAAAAAGCTCTGGAAAAAAGGATGAGGAGGTAGAGAAAATCCTCGATCGATATGGGTGGCGAGGAGGACGCACTCACCGTCACGAGGTTGGGGTCGACTTCTCTCCCCGGGAGACGCGCAGCTTCATGGGGAATGACTCCCCCCTCGACCATGTCATCAAGATCTTCCTGCCGAATCACCGACGGCATCCAGTCGCCCTGGATCCAATCCCTGGGCAGAGCAGTCCTCGAGGAAGATCCGCCCCGAGCGGACTTCTTCCCCTTCCCCTGCACCGCCGCCTTCTTCGCGCGCTCCAAAGCCGACGTCTTGTCCTTCACCATCGTCACCGGCGAGGCTCGAACGGACCTACGGTGCTAGGGTGAGAGCGGAGGTGGCAGAGGACCTTGCGGGGGGAGGAAGAAAGGCGAGAGCACACTGTTGGGGAGCCCCGAGCCGGCAACTTATAAGGAACCTCTTCCGAGTGGCTGACCGGTAGGACCAGGCTATCCCGTCAAATCCCGCAACAGGCACGCGCGCGGTATGTGGCGAAAAAGGTGGCGCGGGATCGAGGAGCTTCCGTCCTATCCCATCCGATTACTGCGGCCGCCCCCGTCCCGCTCGCTTCCTGAAATTCAAATCCCGCAAAATCCGCGGGCTACGGAACAACTCATCAAACAGAAGATCCCGCTCGTGCCGGCACTCGGTATTTCAAAAGTAAGGAAATTCACTCGACGAGAGACCAAGAATGGATCAAGGTGACCGAAAGAAGTCGACAACGTCATCCGTGACAATTGATCCAGTACAAGACATTCATATAACGCTAAGGACCAGGCGGAAGGACCCCCAACTCCTTCCCCACTCGAACCTCGATCCATTCGGGGGCTAATGATGAAGCTATGTACCTAGGTTAGGGGCATGGACCTGTCCAAAGAGGCCTACCCAAGGACATCCCTAGAAGAAGTCACCTTTCAATCGACTTGAAGGTATCCCACTCGACGGATTCAAGACACTCGACCAGGGAGCTATCACTCGACCACGAAGCCAACCACTCGACTGACAGGAGATCTAAAGTCACTCCGCAAGCAAACGGTCGGCCATTAAGTAGTCTTTATGGTCATCATAGCACTTTATTAGGGGCGTTACCAGTAACGCCCAGTCTTAATGTATTTTAACCCCGCATTACTGAGGGCTGGAGGGGTCTGGCGAACTCTATATAAGCCACCCCCCTCCTCAGTAGCAAGGGTTCGCACCCCTGTTATTCACACACCTATAATCCAATCGACCGCCTCCGGGCACCGAGACGTAGGGCAGTTACTTCCTCCGCGAAGGGCCTGAACTCGTACATCCTGGTGTGTTTACAACTTCTCCATAGCTGAGATCTAGCCTCTCCATACACACCCCCTACATCACTGTCAGAGTTAGAACCACGACAGTGCATTCGTTAATGCTGATTTCAGGGACTTAGCAATTCCACCAAGTCCTTGACCTGTTTATCTCAATATGCCATATGTTCATGTTGTTTCCTAGTGATCCGTGTCTCTTTTGAGGATGATCAGTAAGGTTGTTTTGTTAATCTTGTAGTGCTCTATCCATCCATGTATTTGTTTGCAATTATGGAGCACCCTAGCTTGAGTCAATCGAGCTCTACTTTTGCTATTTCGTGAATCTGGGCAGATTGTCTACTTGTTAGCGATTTTGCCGAGGATGTTGTAGTTGATCCGTGCATGCTATGTTATTGTTCTTGCCATGTGTAGCTTGTATAATGTGTATTCTTGACGGGTGTATGCTTAGATTGTCATGACTTGCTCTGTAGTGAGTGCATCGAGCTCGTAAACATGCCTACTTGATATCTGATTTTGCATGCTCCAGTGTTTCACTAAGTCTGTGAACTGTTTATGCTTTTGCCATGTTCACATGCTTGCAAATGTATTTTCTGATCCCTTTTGGCTCAAGGTCACTAAGGTACTTTTGTTAAGCTCTTTGAGTAGCTCCATTCCATGCTTTACTTTGCCATGTTCAGGCCCTGTAGCATATTGTTTTCATGCTCCAAAGTGTGCTACCTGATCTGAAATCCTAGACAAGTGTTAAATTCACTAAGTCTGAAATCTATTTACCAAATGCATTTTTGCCATGCTTTTTTGGACCTGTTAATGGATGAATTGGCCGTAGCTCAGTGTTCATCTTTTGTTAAGCATCATGAATGGATCCCTTCCATGTATTTTGTTGCCATGTTTGAGTGCTGTAGCATGTTCATCTTGTTACATTTAGATGACTACTTGCTGTAAATCGCAGACCGTTGTCATATTAGAATTGCTTGCCATTTCCAAACCATGACTCCGATTCCGGTGATCTTTATATCGTTTTCAAGTGATTTCATCTCATACTTCCAGTGGCACACTTGGATTTCCATGTTGAGGCCAGGTTCATTCATTCCTTGCCAAATCTTGCATACGCATCTCATATCGCATCCTGCATAGCATATCATGTTTGCATCATATTGCTTCAGATTTGCACGTGGTTGATTGCGTTCCGTTTGCTTGTTTGTCTTGTTTGGGTAGAGCCGGGAGACGAGTTCGCTAACGAGGAGCCCGTTGAGTTTGCTTTCGAGGATCCAGTCAACTCTGACAACTTTCAGGCAAGATGATCATACCCTCGAAATCACTTCTATCTTTGCTTTGCTAGATGCTCGCTCTTTTGCTATGCCTATGCTACGATGCCTACCACTTGCTTATCATGCCTCCTAAATTGCCATGTCAAACCTCTAACCCACCATGTCCTAGCAAACCGTTGATTGGCTATGTTACCGCTTTGCTCAACCCCTCTTATAGCGTTGCTAGTTGCAGGTGAAGATTGGAGACCGTTCCTTGTTGGAACATTATTTACTTGCTGGGATATCATTATAATATCTTGTTATCTTAATACATCTATATACTTGGTAAAGGGTGGAAGGCTCGGCCTCTTGCCTAGTGTTTTGTTCCACTCTTGCCGCCCTAGTTTCCGTCATATCGGTGTTATGTTCCCGGATTTTGCGTTCCTTACGCGGTTGGGCTATAATGGGAACCCCTTGATAGTTCGCCTTGAATAAAGCTTTTCCAGCAATGCCTAACCTTGGTTTTACCATTTGCCACCTAGCCTCTTTTTCCCTTGGGTTTCCAGAGCCCGAGGGTCATCTTATTTTAAACCCCCCCCCCCCCCCCCCCGGGGCCAGTGCTCCTCTGAATGTTGGTCCACCTCATCAGCCGCCGGTGGCAACCAGGGGCAACTTTGGGCTGGCTTACCGGAAGTTTGGACAATCTGAGTGTGCCCTGAGAACGAGATATGTGCAGCTCCTACCGGGATTTGTCGGCACATTCGGGCAGTGTTGCTGGATTGGTTTTGACTTGTCAAAGTGTCTTGTAGAACCAGGATACCGAGTCTGATCGGAATGTCTCGGGAGGAGGTCTATTCCTTCGTTGACCATGAGAGATTGTCATGGGCTAAGTTGGGACTCCCCTGCAGGGATTTGAACTTTCGAAAGCCGTGCCCGCGGTTATGGGCAGATGGGAATTTGTTAATGTCCGGTTGTAGATAACTTGAACCTTAACTTAATTAAAATGAATCAACTGTGTGAGTTACCGTGATGGTCTCTTCTCGGCGGAGTCCGGGAAGTGAACACGGTGTTGGAGTAATGCTTGCCGCAGGTTGTTCTCTATAGTTATTCGTTCGTGCTTTGCCTTCTCTTCTCGCTCTCTTTTGCGAATAGGTTAGCCACCATATATGCTAGTCGCTTGCTGCAGCTCCACATATTTTACCTTGCCTTACCTATAAGCTTAAATAGTCTTGATCACGAGGGTGCGAGATTGCTGAGTCCCTGTGGCTCACAGATTACTTCTAAACCACATGCAGGGCCTGATGACTCCGTTCCAGATGACGCGCTTGAGCTCAAGTGGGAGTTCGACGAGGACTCACGCCGTTACCATGTTTGTTTCCCTGATGATCAGTAGTGGTGCCCAGTTTGGGCGATCGGGACCGTGTCGCATGTTGGGTTGATCTTTTATTTTGGCGCCGTAGTCGGGCCATGAGTGTTTGGATGATGTAATGCTATTTATGTACTTTGATTGACGTGGCGAGTGTAAGCCAACTATGTTCTCCCCTTTATTATCTATATATATTACATGGGATGTTGTGAAGATTGCCTAACTTGCGACATTGCTTTCAATGCGGTTATGCCTCTAAGTCGTGCCTCGACACGTGGGAGATATAGCCGCATCGAGGGCGTTACAAGTTGGTAATCAGAGCCTTCCCCGACCTTAGGAGCCCCCACCGATTGATCGTTTTAGCAGCCGTTGTTGAGTCTACAAAAATGTTTTGAGTCATTTAGGAATTATATATCGGAGAGTTTAGGAATTCTTTTTACTCCCCAGTCTCCTCATCGCTCTGGTAAGGCATCCTGACATAGAGTTTTGACTCTTCTCTTCTCAAATTTCACTAAAAAAATTTAGGATCACGCGGGTATTTTGGAATCGTTCCGATGGTTTTGTGACGAGAACATTGTTCTTGGTGCCTCCTGTCTTTAGGGGTTGTGGCAGTGTCCCGGGGAGTTGAGCTCCGAGGTGTTGTCGTCACAATTTTATCGTTGCAGTTCTGGAATACCCGAGTTTAGTACGCCAACATCGAAAATCTCTTTTATGCAGTTCGTTGGTGAGATAACCTCGACGCCACCCAGTACTGGGGCGGGAGTTCGGGAGTATCGCCATAACTTGTATAACGGATGCTTTTCGAAGGTTGAGGTAGATGGTTTCCGAAGTTTTTCTCAGTTATGTGTTGAAGGATGGATATAGCTGGATGTAGGATTTGCTAGATTTGGGTGAGATATTATGCTTCCCCTGTATCCCCAACACATGATTGCATAACCGGAAAGGTTCGGGAGTTTCATAGGTGGGAATTCTTGTAGCTCTAGTTCTTCTTCCACGGATATTTGCTTTGAGATTGGGATTTCTTACCGAGTATTCGTTCTTGATCCGTACCTTGTTGAATTATTCCTCTACCTAAATTCTAGTGGCTTCTCAATTTATGGATATGTGACCATTTCAATTGGAATGCATTCGTTCATTTTGTTCGGATGTGAAGACTATATGTTGCAATTTTCATTCCGTTGGATTCATCTTCAAATTTGTCTATCAATGTGCTAATGGATGTCAACCTCTTCAGGATGGCTCCTCCAACGTGCATGACTCCGAATCCTGATCCGCCACCACCTCCACCTCCTCCGGAGGCATGGCAAGCTGTGATGGCCGCAACCAATGCAAACACGCAGTTGATCATGTAAATTCTTCAAGAGCGCAATCAAGCGAACCAAGGCAACCAAGGCAACAATCAGAATCATTTTGCTACACTCAACCAGTTCCTTGCTTACGGGCCAAAGACTTTCAGCAATTGTGTTAAGGCAACTGATGCTGATGATTGGCTCGTGGATCTGTGCAAGCATTTCGAGTGCAGTAACATCAGGCCTAAGGACTTCGTCAAGTTCGCTTCCTTCCAACTCAAAGACCAAGCTGCAGAATGGTTCCAGCAGTACAAGGATTCCAGAGGAGGCCGTGTGATTACCTGGGATGAATTCCGTCAAGATTTCAAAGCTCATCATATCCCTCAGAGCGTGGTTGAAAGCAAGCGTGAGGAATTCCGCAACCTGAAGCAAGGCTCTTTGTCTGTCTATGACTACAACAAGTTGTTTCAGAAGCTCGCCCGCTTTGCTAAGCAGGACATCCCTGATGAGAAGAGCATGATATAATAGTTCAGGGGTGGTCTCAGAGAAGAAATCCAGCTAGCTCTTGTTCTCTTTGAGCCCTTGAGGTACGATGAGTTCTACAACATGGCATTGAAGCAAGAGGCCGCTCAACTGAGGTGTGATGCTTCCAAGAAGCGAGTCAGAGATGCTACTCCTTCTTCCTCTACTCAAGTGGCCAAGCAGCAGAAGTATTGGCTTCCTCCTCCTCCGTTCCGTCAGCCGTATCAGAAGAGAAAAGGTGGCAGTGGATCTTCCCACCACCCAACCCTGGCTTTCAGAACAAGACTTCGTCTCAAGCTCCAAGATCAAGTGCTTCGTATCACCATCCGCTTTCAGAGGTCACATGCAACAAGTGCCAACAGAAGGGGCACTATGCCAACAAGTGCTTCAACCAGAGGCGTCTCCCCCCTCCTCCTCCTGTGAGATCGGCAAGTATAGCTGTGGTCAAGCATAACCCAAGTACGCCAAGGTTAATATGGTTAACGCAGCTCAGGCAGAGGATTCGTCAGATGTCATCATGGGTAACCTTCCTGTTAACGATGTTCCTGCAAAAGTTCTTTTTGACACGGGTGCATCGCATTGTTTCATCTCGAAACCTTTTGTATCTAAGCATGAGTTGACTTCCCAAGTTATGCATAAACCGTTAGCAGTTGTCTCTCCGGGTAAATGTTTGCTCGCTAACCACGAGATTCCGGATATTTCTATCATGATGGGTGATTTCAAGTTTCTGGCTTCTCCAATGCTTCTTGGTAACTCGGATATTGATCTTATTCTCGGGATGGATTGGATTTCTAAGCACAAGGCTCAGCTTGATTGTGCAGCCAGGCAGATTCAATTGACTCATTCGTCTGAGGATGTAATTGTCTTTGCTGCTCGGCATAATACTATCCGTTTGTTTTCTCTCAATGAGAAGGGTGAACTGGATGCTATCTCGCAGATTCCAGTCGTTTGCGAATATCAAGACGTCTTTCCAGAAGAGCTTCCAAGAATGCCTCCGCACCGGCCAGTTGAATTCGTCATCGATCTTGAGCCTGGCACGAAACTAGTGTGCAAGCGTCCTTACAAGCTCGGACCTGAAGAGTTGAAGGAGCTGAAGAAGCAACTCGATATTCAAGAGAGAATGGGTCTCATCTGACCTAGTTCTTCTCCGTGGGGTTGTGGTGTTCTTTTTGTGAAGAAGAAGGATGGAACGGACCGACTTTGTGTTGATTACCGTCCATTGAACAAGAAGACTATCAAGAACAAATACCCACTTCCCAACATCAACAAACTGTTCGAACAACTCAAAGGTGCCCAAGTATTCTCCAAGCTTGATCTTCGTATGGGTTATCATCAGATTCGAATCCGTGAGCAAGATATTCCCAAGACGGCTTTCAGGACAAGCTATGGTTCATATGAATACACTGTCATGTCTTTTGGCCTCGTCAACGCTCCTCCGACATTCTCTCGCATGATGAACTTCATCTTCAACGCCTACACCAATGACTTTGTTTTGGTCTATCTCGACGATATTCTGGTCTTTTCGAAGAACAAGGAAGATCATGCCAAGCACTTGCGTTTGGTACTGGATAAGCTGAGGGAACACCAGTTCTATGCCAAGTTCTCCAAGTGCGAATTTTGGCTCGATGAGGTTCTTTATCTTGGTCATATCATCTTTGCCAAGGGCATTGCGGTGAATCCTGAGAAGGTGTCTGCAATTGTAAATTGGGAACCACCTCAGAACGTGAAGCAACTCCGTAGCTTCCTCGGTCTCGCAAGCTATTGTCGAAGATTCGTTGAAAACTTTTCTAAGATCATGAAGCCTCTCTCAAATCTTCTCCAGAAGCACGTCAAGTACGTTTGGTCTCCGGAATGTGACATCGCTTTCAACACCTTGAAAGAGAAATTGGTCACTGCTCTAGTTCTGACTCCGCCTGATGAATCCAAACCGTACAAGGTCTTTTGCGATGCCTCTCTCCAAGGTCTTGGCGTAGTGTTGATGCAAGAGAAGAAAGTTGTGGCTTATACCTCTCGCCAGTTGAAGCCCAACGAGAAGAACTACCCCACTCATGACCTCGAGTTGGCGGCAGTTGTGCATGCTCTTCTGACTTGGAGACATCTCTTATTGGGAAGAAAAGTGGACATCTTCACTGACCACAAGAGTCTCAAGTACATCTTCACTCAGCCTAATCTCAACCTCAGGCAGACTCAATGGGTCGAAATGATTCAAGAGTATAATCCGAGTATCGAGTATACTCCAGGCAAGGCCAATGTGATTGCTGACGCATTGAGCAGGAAGGCTTATTGCAACAGTCTGATTCTCAAGCCTTATCAACCCGAGCTTTGTGAAGCTTTCCGCAAACTTAATCTGCAAGTTGTTCCTCAAGGTTTCCTTGCCAACCTTCAAGTCTCACGTACTTTGGATGACCATATTCGCCAAGCCCAGCTTCTTGATGCTATGGTGAAGAAGGTGAAGATTGGGATTGCCAAGAGTCAACCCAAGTACAAGTGCTACTGCCTTGATGACAAGGATACTCTCTTCTTCGAGGATCGTATTGTTGTGCCCAAAGGTGATCTTCATAAGGTTATCATGAACGAGGCTCACAATTCTCTCCTCTCCATCCACCCTGGGAGCACGAAGATGTATCAGGACCTCAAGCAGGCTTATTGGTGGACTCGAATGAAGCGTGAGATTGCTCAGTTCGTGAATGAATGTGATGTCTGCAGAAGAGTGAAGGCAGAACACCAAAGACCAGCGGGTCTCCTCCAACCTCTTTCCATTCCAGAATGGAAGTTTGACCACATTGAGATGGACTTCGTGACTGGGTTTCCAAAGTCCAAGCGTGGCAATGATGCTATATTCGTTGTCATCGACAAACTCACTAAAGTGGCTCGCTTTTTGCCTATCAAAGAGTCAATCACTGCAGTTCAATTGGCGGAACTCTATACCTCTCGGATTGTCTCTCTGCACGGTATTCCACAAGTGATCTCTTCAGACCGTGGTAGCATCTTTACCTCCAAGTTTTGGGATTCTTTCGAGAAGGCCATGGGTACCAACATCCGCTTCAGCACAGCTTTCCATCCTCAAACTAGCAGTCAAGTCGAGCGTGTCAATCAGATTCTTGAAGATATGCTCAGGGCTTGTGTGATCTCCTTTGACATGAAGTGGGAGGATTGTCTTCCATATGCTGAATTCTCCTACAACAATAGTTTTCAAGCAAGTTCAAGCAAGGCCCCACTTGAAATTATGTATCGCAGGAAGTGCCATACCCCTCTCAGCTGGTCTAAAACCGGTGAACGTCAGCTTCTGGGTAATGACTTAATCACAGAGGCAGAGGAAATGTGCAAAGTCATTCGATATAACCTCAAAGCAGCCCAATCCCGCTAGAAGAGCTACATGATAGTAAGCACCGTGATTTGGCTTTCGAGATCGGAGATCATGTTTACCTCCGCGTCTCTCCTATGAAAGGTACTCGCCGCTTCGGTATCAAAGGGAAGCTTGCCCCTACATACGTGGGACCTTTCAAAATCGTCAGCAAGAGAGGCGATCTCGCCTATCAACTCGAGCTTCCTTCAAACTTTGCAAATGTGCATGACGTGTTCCATGTCTCTCAGCTCCGAAAGTGCTTCAAGACTCCTGACCGCACCGTTAACTTCGAAGACATTGAGCTCCAAGAAGATCTCTCTTATCATGAGCACCCCGTTGCTATTCTTGAAGAGACTGAACGCAAGACTCGCAACAAGTCAATCAAATTCCTCAAAGTCAAGTGGTCACACCATTCCAACCGTGAAGCTACCTGGGAACGCAAGGATCACCTCCGTTCTGAATACCCGGCGTTCTTTCAGTCCTAGATCTCGGGACGAGATCCTTTCGTAGTGGTGGAGTGTTGTAACACCCCGGATATGATTTACCTGATATGTAATCCAACTCTTGCCGTTTCCGGTGTTAAGTTATTTTATTTTCTCAGGTTCGGGTTTTTGTCTCCGTGTGTTGTTGTCGTTGTCATGCATCTCATATCATGTCATCATGTGCATTGTATTTGCACACGTGTTCATCTCATGCATTCGAGCATTTTCCCCATTGTCCGTTTTGCATTCCGGCGCTCCGTTCTCCTCTGGTGGTTATTTCTACCTTTCTTTCGTGTGTGGGGATTAAACATTTCCGGATTGGACCGAGACTTGCCAAGCGGCCTTGGTCTACTACCGGTAGACCGCCTGTCAAGTTTCGTACCATTTGGACTTCGTTTGATGCTCCAACGGTTAACCGAGGGACCGAGAAGGCCTCGTGTGTGTTGCAGCCCAACACCCCTACAAGTTGGCCCAAAACCCACCAAAACCCTCTCCATCATCTAGAGCGTTCGATCACGATCACGTGGCCGAAAACCGCACCTCATTTGGAGACTCCTAGCTCCCTCTACCTCAATATATAGACCCCCTCCTCAAAATTCGTGGATCCCCTCGCCCGAAACCCTAGATCCATCCTCTCCGCGCGGCCGGACACGTCCGCCAGCCGCCGGAAACGTTCGTCACCACCCGCGACCAACCGCAGGGCGCCACGTGTCGCCGCCGCCTCCACCAACCGCGCCGGCCCGAAGAGCTCGCGCGCGGCCCTCCCGGCCCGGGTCGCCACCGCCGCCGCCCGGGGCGTCCTCCTCCCTCCCGGCGCCGCCTCGCCGCCGCAATCGCCGGCCGGTGCGCCGCGAGTCGCCGCCACGCCGCCGCAAGCCCACGCCGCCGGCCCCTCGCTCCAGCCGCCGCCACTGCGTAGCAGTGCGCCCCCGCCGGCGCCCCTCACCGCCGCCTCGCCCTAGCGCCGCCCCGGCCCGGATCCGGCGAGATCCGGCCGGCCCCCGCTTCCCCGACGAGCTCCGGCGTCCTCCAACTCCATCCCCGGCGAACCTCATTTTGCGTGCTCCGGCGAGATCCGATCTGGATCTGGAAACCCTAGGGGTTGACCTTTTTTTCACCAAGTTCCCAGATTATTTTGCATACTTTGACCTGTGATAACTCCGCATCCGTAGCTCCATTTTGGGAATATAGCATATCAAAATGTTCATCTCAGAGAGTACATCATTTCATCTCATTGCATCATTTTCATTTGAGTTAATCTTGATGCCCGAAATGCTGTTGGAAGAATGCTATTTGAGTTAATTGTCAGATCTGCTGCTCCAATTAGATAATTGTCATTTTTGCCATGATTATTGTGTGCATGATATGCCCCTGAGCTCTACATGTGTTTTGTTATATGTTTTGCCATCTATCCAGAGGTGCAACCCATCTATTTTTGTGATGTGTGTGGTGACTAGCACAAGCTTGCAAAGTGGTGCATTCGTTAATGCTGATTTCAGGGACTTAGCAATTCCACCAAGTCCTTGACCTGTTTATCTCAATATGCCATATGTTCATGTTGTTTCCTAGTGAGCCGTGTCTCTTTTGAGGATGATTAGTAAGGATGTTTTGTTAATCTTGTAGTGCTCTATCCATCCATGTCTTTGTTTGCAATTATGGAGCACCCTAGCTTGAGTCAATCGAGCTCTACTTTTGCTATTTCGTGAATCTGGGCAGATTGTCTACTTGTTAGCGATTTTGCCGAGGATGTTGTAGTTGATCTGTGCATGCTATGTTATTGTTCTTGCCATGTGTAGCTTGTATAATGTGTATTCTTGATGGGTGTATGCTTAGATTGTCTTGGCTTTCTCTGTAGTGAGTGCATCGAGCTCGTAAACATGCCTACTTGATATCTGATTTTGCAAGCTCTAGTTTTTCACTAAGTCCGTGATCTGTTTATGCTTTTGCCATGTTCACATGCTTGCAAATGTATTTTCTGATCCCTTTTGGCTCAAGGTCACTAAGGTACTTTTGTTAAGCTCTTTGAGTAGCTCCATGCCATGCTTTACTTTGCCATGTTCAGGCCCTGTAGCATATTGTTTTCATGCTCCAAAGTGTGCTACCTGATCTGAAATCCCAGACAAGTGTTAAATTCACTAAGTCTGAAATCTATTTACCAAATGCATTTTTGCCATGCTTGTTTGAACCTGTTAATGGATGAATTGGCCGTAGCTCAGTGTTCATCTTTTGTTAAGCATCATGAATGGATCCCTTCCATGTATTTTTTTGCCATGTTTGAGTGCTGTAGCATGTTCATCTTGTTACATTTAGATGACTACTTGCTGTAAATCGCAGACTGTTGTCATATTTGAATTGCTTGCCATTTCCAAACCATGACTCCGATTCCGATGATCTTTATATCGTTTTAAAGAGATTTCATCTCATATTTCCAGTGGCACACTTGGATTTCCAAGTTGAGGCCAGGTTCATTCATTCCTTGCCAAATCTTGCATACGCATCTCATATCGCATCCCGCATAGCATATCATGTTTGCATCATATTGCTTGAGATTTGCACGTGGTTGATTGCGTTCCGTTTGCTTGTTGTCTTGTTTGGGTAGAGCCGGGAGACGAGTTCGTTAATGAGGAGCCCGTTGAGTTTGCTTTCGAGGATCCAGTCAACTCTGACAACTTTGCAGGCAAGATGATCATACCCTCAAAATCACTTCTATCTTTGCTTTGCTAGATGCTCGCTCTTTTGCTATGCCTATGCTACGATGCCTACCACTCGCTTATCATGCCTCCTAAATTGCCATGTCAAACCTCTAACCCACCATGTCCTAGCAAACCGTTGATTGGCTATGTTACCGCTTTGCTCACCCCCTCTTATAGCGTTGCTAGTTGGAGGTGAAGATTGGAGACCGTTCCTTGTTGGAACATTATTTACTTGTTGGGATATCATTATAATATCTTGTTATCTTAATGCATCTATATACTTGGTAAAGGGTGGAACACTCGGCCTCTCGCCTAGTGTTTTGTTCCACTCTTGCCGCCCTAGTTTCCGTCATATCGGTGTTATGTTCCCGGATTTTGCGTTTCTTACGTGGTTGGGTTATAATGGGAACCCCTTGATAGTTCGCCTTGAATAAAGCTTTTCCAGCAATGCCCAACCTTGGTTTTACCATTTGCCACCTAGCCTCTTTTTCCCTTGGGTTTCCGGAGCCCGAGGGTCATCTTATTTTAACCCCCCCCCCCCCCCCCGGGGCCAGTGCTCCTCTGAGTGTTGGTCCACCTCGTCAGCCGCCGGTGGCCACCAGGGGCAACTCTGGGCTGGCTTGCCGGAAGTTTGGACAATCTGAGTGTGCCTTGAGAACGAGATATGTGCAGCTCCTATCGGGATTTGTCGGCACATTCGGGCGGTGTTGCTGGATTGGTTTTGACTTGTCGAAGTGTCTTGTAGAACCAGGATACCGAGTCTGATCGGAATGTCTCGGGAGGAGTTCTATTCCTTCGTTGACCGTGAGAGCTTGTCATGGGCTAAGTTGGGACTCCCCTGCAGGGATTTGAACTTTTGAAAGCCGTGCCCGCGGTTATGGGCAGATGGGAATTTGTTAATGTTCGGTTGTAGATAACTTGAACCTTAACTTAATTAAAATGAATCAACTTTGTGAGTTACCATGATGGTCTCTTCTCGGCGGAGTCAGGGAAGTGAACACGGTATTGGAGTAATGCTTGCCGCAGGTTGTTCTCTATAGTTATTCGTTCGCGCTTTTCCTTCTCTTCTCGCTCTCTTTTGCGAATAGTTTAGCCACCATATATGCTAGTTGCTTGCTGCAGCTCCACATATTTTACCTTGCCTTACCTATAAGCTTAAATAGTCTTGATCGCAAGGGTGCAAGATTGCTGAGTCCCTGTGGCTCACAGATTACTTCCAAACCACATGCAGGGCCTGATGACTCCGTTCCAGATGACGCACTTGAGCTCAAGTGGGAGTTCGACGAGGACTCATGCCGTTACTATGTTTCTTTCCCTGATGATCAGTAGTGGTGCCCAGTTGTGGCGATCGTGACCGTGTCGCATGTTGGGTTGATCTTTTATTTTGGCGCCGTAGTCGGGCCATGAGTGTTTGGATGATGTAATGCTATTTATGTACTTTGATTGACGTGGCGAGTGTAAGCCAACTATGTTCTCCCCTTTATTATCTATATATATTACATGGGATGTTGTGAAGATTGCCTAACTTGCGACGTTGCTTTCAATGCGGTTATGCCTCTAAGTCGTGCCTCGACACGTGGGAGATATAGCCGCATCGAGGGCGTTATAGCTGGCTTCAAGGTAGCCGCTCCATGGGGGTGCGGGATGGAGCACCGTCGGCGCCGAGAGGTCGAGCTAAGGAGAAGGTGCGATGCGATGAGTGTGCAACCTATTTGGTGGCGCCGAGTAGGCGTCAGCTTCGTCCGAGGAGTCGGTGAGGATGCTGCGGTTTCGGTGGAGCAGGTTAAGGCGACACTGTGGGGATGGAGCAGCCGCGATAGATGAGGCAATCGTCGGAGCAACTCCTTGGAGGTGGAGGACGGAGCGGCTGAACCGGCGTGACGACGAGATGGACGGCGGATCCTCATCCGGGGAGGTGGACGAGGGACGTCGAGCTGTTGCGGTGGACGACGTCGTCAGGGAAGAGGCTCCGGCTGGGCAGCGGTGAAGTGGCGGATGGAGGAGGGTGGGGTTTCGCGGCTGGAGCAGAGAGGTTATGGCGGCCTGGGATTTTGAATGGCAAAAAGAAGGTGATGGGAGGGGGTGAACCATGACTTAGGGATGCGCTTGTCCAAAATGTAGGCTGTGTTACAAAAGTACGCCCTACCGATTTGAACTAGCAGCCCTTTCGATTCAGAGTTAGAAGGGGGATTTCGCGTGTCGGGATTTGCCAGCTGGAGGGAGTCTTCGCGCGCGTTGTAATTTCGGGATAGCAAGGCGTGGGTTGTGAAGGCGCCAGTTTTGGGAGCACGATATCTGAATTTTCGGGATATAACAAGGCGCGAGTTGAATTTTAGGGACAAGCCTAACGTGTAATATTGTACTTGTACGTACCAAATCAATTCACACTTCCCTCAATCAAAAAGAAAACGAAAAAAATAAAAATATTCACACCACACAAAGAGAGAGTCTTGCCCCATTTTACTATAAAAATGCTATTCAAAGCTACTCCCTCCTTCCATCTATATAGGGCCTAATGCGTTTTTCGATGCTAACTTTGACCAAATATTAGAGCAATAATATATGACATGCAACTTACACAAAGCACACCGTTAAATTTGTCTGTGAAAGGTTCTTTCAATGATATAATTTTCACATTGTGCTTGTCATGTACTATTAATCTTGTCAATAGTCAAAGGCGGTCTTAAAAAACGCATTACGCCCTATATAGATGGAAGGAGGGAGTATGAATCCATGTTATGTCCAATTAAATTTTTTCGCTTGTTGTATAATGCATGTAACCTACTCATACCAATATTTTAGTGCATTCCAAATGTCTATACTACCGCTGCAATTCGAACTGAATTTGAATTCGTTTCTCTATTTCAATAAGAATCTACAATCATGATTGTTGCCAACTTCAACCATCATTCGTGTATTACATTAATAACACACCACATGATTACTATAGAGATAGATATGAACTATCTGTACTACATGAACTCAAATTCTATTTTTTTGAATACACTTGATGTTGATTCCAAATAATAGTACATTTGATGTACTAAGTATATATTCATAATCTAAACCATGTTCCATACGTGTACACCGTGTTTATCACACATATTATAGTGCCCCGCCCCCTACATTATGACAAGTATTTAGACCTGAGCTGCAAAAGCCACACATTAGCCCAACTTATGATCAATGTTCTATATATTATACGTAGTACTAGCAAGATGCCCATGTGTTTCATAGAACATCAACATGATCAAGGGGAGGCCTAATTTGCAAATATGGAGAGGGGTGTGGGTATCTTTTTTCAAAATTTCCATAGTTTCCTTCCTATCCGTCAGATATAAATCGGACGACCTATATTGCAGGATGGCAGGCACACCATTATCAACAAATCCGTTTTTTATAAGGGTAGAGATAAAATATATTATATGTAGTATAACATGTTCATAACCACACCATGTGTATAACTGTTATATATATTCACACAAGCGTCGGTTTAAAACACTATGATAAATTCTTCAAATATCCGAATTCGCTTTTTATAATGAAGTATGATCTCTATTCATCTTTTACACCCACACAATGCTCTTAGCTTTGTAGCTAGCTAGCGCTAACTTTCTCTCGTGCATGCACACGCCCGCATCCCTCTCACCCTCCCTCAACATTCTCTAGCTCCATCGCGCAAATTCGTCTCTTCACTTTAGGTCGTTCACCCACGGTGTGTGTAGGCCCCCCAACTCCTTCTTTACGGCACACATCGATCGATATGCCTCTCTAGCCAGGTGTGCCTAGCACAAAACACAAGCTTCCCCTCTTCTCTTATCATCGTCCATGCCTCACTCCCACCACTCTTTTCATCGATCTCGTACTCGCACACTCCTCCCCCCTCAATATAGTATGACTCTTGCACCACCTCCTAGATGAATCCCTCTCTCTCTCTATCCTTCTCCACGTGCCTCATTTGCTTCTAACACACACATGCATGTATATCAATCAATCTCCCAACATATACCTAGGTCGACTTTAACTATCCCCCCATCGATCGACGTACCTCACAAGTTATGTCTCTCCTTTCCCTGACAAAGGACGATTGATCTTCCTATATAGTTATGTCTGCTTACCACAGCCATATCGCCCCCTCATCGTTCGTGCATCCATCCTGACCCGTCTCTCACACGCATGTGCACAAACAGACAGCCATCCCCTCTCTTATTGATATTGCAGGCGTGCCCTACGGTTGTCTAGCAAGCATATCCCATCATTTGTTAGAAGCAACTCCACTACCACCCCCAACACTCTAGCTCTATCTCTCTCCCAACCTTATTCCTCTCCTACACATATGCATGGATGCCAATCTATATCCCTTAATACATGAGGTAGATCGATCTCCCTTAATACATGAGGTAGGCCTCTCTCCTCCTCCACACATATACCAACCATTGTACCTCTATAGTTAATTAGGCCTCCCCCACACCCATAGTAGAGCGTTGTAGGTAGGTATGCATGCCACAGAGACAAACTGCACCTGTCCCCTCTCACGTTCCAGTTGGCCAGCCACTCTATATCTTTGACGTGGGCACACACAAATTCGATGGCACTCTTTATCGATCGCGCGTGCACACACACACACACATCATCCCTCTCTTCGATTCTATGGACACCTCAAGCCAATGATACCTCCACTCTCTTCTCATGGATCGCCCCCTCTATATATATATATGATATATCCAGGACTCTATTTCACACACATTGCATATGTTACATTTTTTGATTGACCCCACCCCCACCCCCCAAAAAAAACTCTCACGAACCCACACACTATACTATCTCTCTACGTTTGTATCTCTCTCACACAACCCCACGTAGGTGGTGTGCGTATACAAGAAGAGAATATGTGCACCGTGCACGTACTCACACTTCGTGCCCAGCCACACCCGCGCGGGTACACGGTGGAGCTCATTTCTGTACGAAATGGCAGCCCACGTGCTAATTTTAACACGTGTAGCGGTTTTTTACCTACGGAGGTCGTGTACCACATGTGTACGAAACAAAGTTTGACTTAATGCGTTGGCGCGTTATTTTTAAATAAAGTTATATCACTCAATGGCACGTACACATAATATAAAATGATTTTTATGGAGAAAAAGGTAGTCCGCTCCACTATATACATTGGAGCCTGCCTGGTTTGTCTCTCTTCAGAGTATCTCACACAAGGCTGTGGTGGCCTCTCTCTCTCACCGTTGGTCACTGATCTGGCCGCATCCCGCCCGCCGGCGGAAAGGGAGGACGTGCATCGTTTCTCCGTTCGACGGCGCCGAGGCCACACATCCCGATCTACGGTACACGGCGTTCTCTCTGACCAAGCTCCGGCGTGGTAGGGCCTATGCCACCTGCTCGCTGCCGTAGTATGGGCAGATTCCGCCCGCCGCCGCTCACCTAGTTACATCCCAACGACCTCCAGGTATCCCCTCCGGCCTTGCTCCACTGCCCGTCTTCCCACGTCGCTGCATGTGGATCTTGCATAGTTCTTTGCCCAAAACGTAGCTCGTCTGGCGTACTTTCCATATTGCAATCTCGTCCTCACACCGTTTTAGACAAACACAACCGTGTTGTTATCTTCCCTCAGGACAAGGAATATGCTTCTTTTTTGTCGTCACATGTGTCATCAACTGTTATTGGCCAGTAATTGTTTCCTTTCTACCTCTTTTTTGCAAACAGGGCTATCCATTTCACCTCGTTGCTATTACGACCTTTTGGTGAACTGCACAAATCACTTTTTTCTTAAGAGTGTTTTGTAGAGTTCTACCAAAATGTCACACGGGCAACGTCTCTACATTTCAGTGCGACTGCACAAAGGGAGATTGGTTTTGCTCTATCCTCCTCATCGAACTCCGAGCCTAATCTTCTCCAACTAGTTAGTCTTAAGAGAGACTGCAAAGGTGGCCGGCTTCTATTTGTGTGTTTATTGTTTCATCAGCAGTCCTCTATTATCGTAATCACACTTAATATCTTTGGAACAGGGACGCTCAGCTCTATTTTAGTGGAACTGCACAAAATGATCGGAATGTTGCATGCGCCAGACAGCTACTTTTTTCCCAATATGCCTTGTTGATTTAGACAGAGCTGGGGGGATGTTGCTTCCAATGAAAGCATGGATCAATTTTAATTTAACACCTTCTCACAACTTTGTCTTCAGTTGTGATGTAAATATTAGCTCTGATTGGCAAGGAAGTTAGTTTTTTATTGTTTCCGAAAGAGCATCGATGGCAAGACACACAAAACAAAAGCTGGAAGCTCACACCATTGTACAATTTCATGTCGCTGGAAAATTATTTGTATAGTACGTCAATTATGTAAACAAATGCTGGAAGCTTGATAGCATTGCCAGAAGGCTCTTCGGCATCCGGGTCCATGTGCCATGCACAAAACTATACTCCTTCATTCCTAAATATTTGTCTTTTTACAAATTTCAAATGGGCATATTTTAGAGTGTAGATTCACTCATTTTGCTTCGTATGTGTACTCCCTCCGTTCCTAAATATTTGTCTTTCTAGAGATTTCAACAGGTGACTACATACGGAGCAAAATGAGTGAATCTACACCCTAAAATTTGTCTATATACATCCCTATGTAGTAGTCCATCTGAATCTCTAAAAAGACAAATATTTGAGTAGTCACTCGTTGAAATCTCCAGAAAGACAAATACTCCGGAGTATATTTAAGAATCGAGGGGGTAGTGCACAGCCGCATGGGAGACTCATACTGGTCATTGTGTGGCATTAATAGTGAGTAATGAGCAGTTAAATCATAAGCCCCACCTTTCCCACTGTAAGTTGCTCGGAAGAAGAAACCATCAATACGCTCTTCTTTGAATCCGCTCATACTACTCCATCCGTCACTGTTTATAGAGCGCACTTCAGAAAAAGAGAAAATCTCTGGGACCAAGGCGTCTAGCGATCGACCTAAAAAATAGCATTGGTAGTTATAGCATGGCGTCTATTACTAGAGGAAATAATGCGTACACACATGAGGAAATAATGCGTACACACATGCATGCAGTGCTTCCACCCCGGGTACACATATGCATGCACTTACTCCACTCCGTAGTACTACATCAAGAGAAAATTGTGATTACCACGCCCTAATTAATTGAGAATTAAACCAAACACATCTAAAGTCTCTCTGGTGGTGGAAATGCATTGAGAGAAATGCATCATAATGAAGCGCGCCCTGTAAACTGTGACGGAGGGAGGAGTAGTATGAAGGTGCAAAACCAAGTACGCATATAGCCAGTTGGTCAACGCACCTCCTCTTGGCACATCACTGACATGTGGGACCGGAGTGTGAGCAAACCGATCTCAATTGGCGGCAAAATGGCCAACCCATCGTTCCTTGAGACTAGCCACAATGGATAGTAACATACACATATCCCTAGACTATATTACTACCTTCATAGTGGGCAGTAACGTAAGTATGATAACATGCAAACCTTCATTTATTAGGTTATAGACTCATATTGCTTTGGGACATGTGATGTTACAGTAACTAGCTAAGTTACTATAACTATCTCTCTCCTCATTAACTCATTGCCACATAAGCAGATTTGCTGAGTTGGACTCGATGTTACTGTTGAAGTTACTCCCACTGTGGCTAGTCTGAGAGAGACGAGGAGCAAGAACACACAGATGGGCTCGCATGGAGGCCAAGATATATTCGAGCATGGTTGATCGATATCATCATTACATGTTGGGCTGCTGTTTTATGCCCTTCTCCGGAATAAATGTGTACTTTATCAGAGATTAAAAAAAATAAGAGTACAGAGGCTCCACCATGCGGTTCTAGTAGTATTACTACTCGTACTACTAAACCTTGCGCTTGGCTCTTCGCCTCTTCGTGAAGTCGAACAATGATGGTACTCCGCATGTTCGGTACTACAGTGTATGCCTCTGGCAATCTGACAGCGAATGAACTGATGCATGTCCACCGCCTGGGCGAGGGTACATTGCATTAGTCAAAAGGCATAAGCGAGCTTCACCTTGTCATGCAAGCTTCTCCTCGTTCTGTGAGTTGACGGGACACACCAACAAGTAGTGCTAGTCCATACTCCCTCCTTTTCGGTTAATATGGCTTAATCTTTTTTGCGGGTAAATGAGAGAGATTTATTCATATATAAGCATTCTTAGGATGATCATCCAAGACACTGGTCACTAGGAAGCGAGGTACCCCACAAAAAAAGAAGTAGGAAGCAAGGTGTTTCATCAAGCCAGCTCTCGGCCACATTCAAAGTGCAGCAAGCATGGTTTGCACAAAGATGCGCCGCAAGGTTTGCTGACCTTTTTACAGGCTGAATAACAAAAAAAGAGGAAATATTACCGAGCGCTCCTATTTGTAACAAGATATGAGCCAAAATTAAGAGAGAATTGTGGCGAGTTTTCCATGCAATCAACTTCCATTATCACATGCGAGAACCCTCGAAGAGAACCAAATGTGTTGAAGATTTCTTTATCACATTTTCAAAATATAATAAGAGTGCAGACGCTCCTCCATCCGGTTCCTAGTACTAGTATAGTACACACCTCTATAGACTATAGTAGTAGTAGTACTAGTTCTAGTAAACTTTGCACTTGGCTGTTCGCCTCTTCGGGGAGTGCAACAATAATAGTACTAGTACAATGTATGCTTCGGGCAATCTGACACCGAATTAACTGTTGCATGTCCACCGCCTGAGCAAAGGAGAGCTTGCATTAGTCAAAAGTTTCCCCTTGTCCTGCGAGCCATCACGCGCAAGCTTCTCCCGTCCTGCAAGCTTCTCCTCGTTCGGCAAGTTGACGGGACACAACAAAGTAATGCTAGTCCATACTGCCTCCTCTCCGGTTAATATGGCTTAATTTCAAATGAGAAAAATACACAGTCTGTCACTGTATATTTGTAAAAATACGGTCAGTGGACTTCATAATACGCTCATTGCGCTCAATATATAGTGTTTATACGGTCACTAGCTCACCCTGGCTGAGTATGTGTGTGCATGCACATGTAGGTTGAGCACTTGAGCGTGACCGTGTGTGTTCCGTCATGTGCTCGGACATGCATGCATTAGGGCATGCGCGCTTTTTTGCATCCATGTGTACGTGTAACTATTGCATACACGTAGGGGGAGTACGTGTAGGGGCCACTAAAGGAGCAGTCAAATCACACACTAAGTTAGTCGGAAGAAGCAACCATCATTTCACTCTTCAATGACACGTACACAATATAAAATAGTTGGTATGGAAAGAAAAAGAAAACCACTATATATACACTAGCAGGAGCCTAAGCTACAAGCCTGCTTGCTTGGGTTTCTCTCTTCACAAGCATAGAATGACGGTGGCCACACCGCTGGTCACATATCCGGCCTGATCCCGTAGCTAGGGGAAGGGAACAATGTTCTGCGTAGAAAATCCACAGTCGGTGCATCCCAATAGGGGGTCACCACAGTATGGGCCGATGCCGCGTCCCAACCACCCTTCTAGCTACAGCCCGATGTCCCAGGTAGCCCATCTTCCTTTTGGAGCCAGCTTGCTCCACTGCCGCAGCTCCCCACGTAGCTCCATCTCCATGTCGATCTTTCTCTACTTCTACCGGCTTCTACTTGTGATGAGTTTATGTCTCATGAACTAGTGCCAGTACTATATTCTAATCACACATCTTCAATATCTTTGCCATCAGGGATGCTCAGCTCGATTTTAGTGGAACTGCACAAAAGCATCGTATGATCCGAGGGTGCCACCCGTCTTTCGTTTGACAGATTCTACCTGGCTAGGAAATTAAATCCTGTTTAGGGTTTAGGGTTTAAGTCGTAGTGACCCCATCAGTAGTTTTTCTTTCGTACATGCTCTCACAACCTTTGTCTTTAGTTGTGAAGTAAATATTGGCTATGATCTGTGAATCATTGAGATGCATCAACATGTGTGTTAGTTTTCCTTTGTATTTGATGGAATGTTGTAATGGGGCAACCTTGGAGTAGGAATGAAAATGGAGTGGAAAGTTTCCGTTTTTCTGGAGAAAAAATGGAAACGGAGAGAAACCAACGTTTCGTTTTGTTGGATCACGCCATCAAGCAAAACCAACGTTTAAATCACGTCTTTCGCATTCGTGTCTCACCCTCCTCCACGGCTGGACCCCACACAGTCGCTCGGCATGCCACTCACTGCAAATCGAGTATACTATAACTTTCCCGCCTACTTGTCGATGGATCGCGCCATGGAGTAAGAGTACTACTGGAAGAGATTGATGAGTTGGGGGAGGACAGCCAGCTGTAGCACGGACTCCCAAGAACTTTTTACATGCATGTTGTGGCCGGCTATTGCGACCTTTGAACATGGAGCAGTCGCGTGCACCAGGAAGTGGCGCGGGCGACGCTCTCTCGGCCGGCGCACTGCTTCAATGCCGGCGCCAGTGAGAGGTCGCGTCCGCTCTGGCCGGGCATGAATGCGGCACTGACCATTTTGGGCGGGAAGCACGCGCGGGTGATGAAGAGGGTTCAGGTTGGTCAGGAGCGGCCGTGGCAGCGGTCCGGATGCCCGCAAACAAGAGATGTTGTACGCTAATATTGCCGCGTGTAGAATTAACAACGTAAATAATGTGCCAGTTGGACAAATATGATTGGAGATGCAGATGGAAATGGAATTTTACGTAAACACGGATATGCATGTCTATGTCTATGTGTGTGTGCGCGACGACTCTGGCGACCTGGAAGCGGCGGCATGTTTTTGATCGAGTTTTCTTTCTTGGTACATTAAAAAATTGTCCGCCAGTTTTCGTTTCTTTTTTCCGAGAACGCGCGTATTCTATTTAAAACCACTGCTATGGAGAGATTGTTTTACTCCATTATAGCCTCTTGTTTGATAGAGTTTCTCGCGTCTCGCTCTCTCACCCTCTCCATATCAAAACAAGATGACAGTGTCCACACTATCTCTCTCCTCACCGGTGGTCATAGATCCGGCCGAATCCCATCCGCTACGGGAGGTGAGGAGGTGCAGTGTTAACGTTGTCGCCGTCGGCGATGGAGGAAGCCGATGCGCACCGTCCTCTCGGAGCCGGCGCTGGCACGGACGAAGGTCCTCCTCGCCCACGTTCGCTGCAGTCGTGTGGGCAGATCCCGCCCACCCGCCTAAGCGACATCTCGCCCAACTAAGGTATAACTTCTTGTACCGGTCTAGCTCCCAGGTCGCTGCATGCGGGTTTTCTTCTATGCGACTACTCCCCAGCTCCCCATGTATAGTAGCTAGGGTTCGTCGGCTAGTCCAACATCACCTACTATTATAGAGGAAATGCCACTCGAAAAGTTGTCCTGATTTATGCCTCGGTGGAGGTATACATGTGGTTTCGACAAAAAGTACATGGTGGTTGTGCGGTCATTGTCCATATGCTCCTATTGTTGCTGCTAATCTTATACTATCACTGATTAAATGAAGAAATGTTTTTTTCTCGGGTATCCTGGTTTAGTTCCCATCAAGATAATCATGATGCTTCTGTTTGTTGGTGTACTTTTCATAATTCTTATTGACAATTGAGATGTCGTTGTTAATCTTGTAAAACAAAGTAACAACACTATATCCCTTTTTTATATTTTTGGAAAGGGCGGTGCGTATCTCCATACCCAGGCATGTCTTCCTCAATTTTAGTGGAACTACACAAAATTGGATGGCCATTGTTATTCTGCCTCACTGTCCTCTGCCACATGGTTCTTCCTTCCTCGAGCTTGATTACTGAGAAGAAACGGACTACAGTGAGGATTTGTCGAACTTCTTAGGTGCCTCACCCAAACTTGATGCCAAATGGATGATGCATCACCACGATGACCTATCGATGCTCATGGTTGCGCCTCATGGTTGCGTCGGCTGGTGAAGCTGATCGATTTTCGACGAAAAAACAAGTTATCTTCCATCAGTGCTCTTTGCTTGTTACGCACAAAGATGATATCCTTCGTCAGTCCACCTTGGTTGCATTGGAGACGCAGTCGTCTTTCACGTTGGTGCAATTTTATCACACAATTGGCTATAAACCAAATGTTTCCTCGAAGAAGGATCAACGTTGGTACTAAGAGCATAAGTTTTGTATTGATTTATATGCCTTCTCACAACTTTGTCTCCAGCTCCCCTGTAATTTTATTTGTCCAGCTATTAACTTTGATTAAAAAATGGTGTGGACTAAAAACCCGGATGGACGTAGTAGCCCTCCATTTTTATTTACTCCGCATATTAGATTTGACTGAAGTCAAACTTTGTAAAGTTTGACCAAGTTTAGGCCGAACACAACAAACCATAATTATTAGAGAGGGCAAACTGTACATACTCTCAACCTTTCCGATAATTGAAATTAAAATTCTTTATTTGTACACACTCTCACACGTTTCCGATAATTTGGCGCATGTGTGGTTGTTCACTTAGAGGGAGGGTAGTGTATCGCACGTGAAGGACAGAAAGTGCGACCAAGACGCGTGGACAGTAGTTTTCTTCACTGGTACGTTAAAAAAGAGTTCCGTTTCGTACTTACACAATTTAAAATGATTGTTATGGAGAGAATAAGAAAAATACTCCACTATATATTAGTCGTATACACGAGTACTATATGGACGCAACTTCATTGACTTTAGTGCACCTGCCTTTGGGTTTACCAAAAGCAGGTGCAGTTAAGACACCGGATCTCAGTCCGTACTACAGTATATATAAGCTGGAGCCTTAGCACTTGTTCGCTAGGGTTTGCACTCTCCACACTCTCGCTTCACTACATATATATATACACGCTGGAGGCTCAGCGTTCCTTTGCTAGGGTTTTCACTTTCTCTCACCCTCTTCACCAGATCTAAACAAGACTATGTTGTGGCCTCTGTCTCTCTCACCCCCCTCACAACTGGCGAAGGAGGTGTCCAGATCTCGTCGCATCGGGAAGGGGAGGAGGTGCAGTGTTCACTCTATCGCCTTCGGTGAGGGAGGCAATCCACTGCCGGCTGCGCTTTTCTCTTTCACCCAGTGCCTGTACGGGAGGGCCACCGACCCCTTCTTCCTCGCTGCCGTACGTAGTGTGGGCAGATCCGACCTCCCTCCGCATGCCTTGCCACATCCCGATGACCCTAAGGTATAAGTTTCTTTGAAACCGTCATTGGTCTAGCTGCATGCTGATCTTTTTCGATTCTATAGTCGAATCTAGGTCTTGTATCAAAGAGGAAATAAGGGTGCGGTGGGGTGGAGCATGAATCTAGGATGTGGTTCAATGAGGAAAGGAGGGAGGGAAAGTAGTATAGACTAGCTATCCAACCGCTTTGTTGGTCAAAAAGGGAAAAGGGGGGGGGGTAACCCGGTACACACATCTGTAAGGAGCCAAACTCTTTGTTGAAAATGGAAAGAAACTGGGGGTCGGGTAGTTTGTGGAGGACTAGATTTGCTGCCCTCACATCAAAAAAAGTTTCAAAGAGAACAAATATGGGACCAACGCAGATATGCTACTTGGCTACATACTCTGCATCACCCATTTATACGTGTGGACGCACATGGCGCTGGCATGTCCCATCCACATGATCGTGCAGTGTGTTTTGAGATGTTGTGCTACTTGTATTAGTACTATTTTAAATAAATGTTGAATTGAAGCTATTGTATTTTAAGCAGTGCCACTCTCAGAATTAACTACTGAACTATTTTAAGAGAATTTCTCTGTTAATATGAATCAATGCAACAATTTTAGAAATGCTACTATCCTATACTTTGTTTTCCATCAAGATAAGGTAGATGCTTCTTTTTGTGGCCGCATGTTTCATCCTCCTTTATTGGCAGTAATTGTTTCCTTTTTTGCCTCTGTTAAATCAGGGATATCTACTCAACTTGTTGCTATATCAAACTTAAATGTCACACCGGCGACTTTACTTGATTTTAGAGTAACTGCACAAAACGAGATTGGATTTCCTATTCGTGTTGGCAGATTCGTACGTGATCTTGTGTGCATCATGACAAGTTGGTACTTGCCTCCATCCACATGATCGTGCAGTTTGTTTTGAGATGTTGTGCTACTTGTATTGGTATTGTTTGAAATAAATGTTTAATTGAAGCTATTGTATTGCTATCTTTTCCCATTAAGTAACAAAAATGGGACTAACCCAAACATTATGCTTGTTGCTTTGTTACAACAAACTCTGCATCACCCCTTTATAAGTAGATGGAAGCACATGTTGTTGTTGTTGCGTCCACTCTCCCTGGAACTATTTATGCTTTTTTTTAATCTAATGCCGATGGTAAAATTAAGCAATGCCACTCTCAGAATTAACTACTGAATCTTATTTCAAAACTGCAACACTTGTTAGGGATTGGCGGGATTACTATTTTTGTGGCCGCATGTTTCATCCTCCTTTATTGGCCAGTAATTGATTCCTTTTTTGCCTCTGTTAAAACAGGGATATCTATTCAACTTGTTGCTATTGTGACATTTTTCTTCGCTTAATTTTGGTGGAAATGCACAAAATGAGACTGGATTTCCATATATGTGCTGAGATCTCTCTCAGGACTTCCTCACGAGTTGTTCCAAATCTTGGTCTTGAAAGGTCAGTACCGACTTTCCTCAGAATTAACTACTGAATCTTAGTTCAAAACTGCAACACTTGTTAGGGATCGGCGGCAGTACCATTTCTGTTAGGGATCGCACGGAGTACATGTTTAAGAAATGTATTGTTCAGATAATGTCTCTGTTATTATATATCAGTTACAGTGTTTTACAAATGGTACTATCCTGCTTTGTAGTTCTTTCTACATGTTTAACCAAGGTATTGTTAAGATAATGTCTCTGTTAAAATGAATCAGTCACATTGTTTAAGGAATGACACTTTTCTGCTTTGTCGTTCTTTATACATGTAGAAACATGGCATTGTTAAGATAATGTCTCAGTTAATATGAATGAATCACACTGATTGAGAATTGCTACTCTCCTGCTTTGTTTCCCATTAAGATAAGGTAGATCAGTAGATGTTTTTCTTCTAGGAGTACAAGTCATCAACCGTTATTTCTCAGTAATTGTTTCCCTTATACCTTTTGTTGCTTACGGGGATATCAAAATTAAAGCTCAATTTTATTCCGACTTTGATTTTAGTTGAACTGCACAAAAGGAGCCAATGTGTCTAAGGCAAACTGCTGCATTGGTGGGTCCAGTTGGTCTTACTACTTTGCAGAAAGAAGCAGTCATTGTTTGCGCTACATTACACAAGGAATGATCGAGAAGCTTTACAGAGTATTGGTAGACGCTGGTGACATGACTAGTCTGCAGAGAGCATAGGAAACTCTACAACACGTGGAGTGCACCGGGCAAAAAGTGCCCAAACAAGTACATGAAGCCAGGATAGGACTCCAAATCTGTCAATGTCATTCTAAGCAACAATGATGGGGCATCTGGGTATGGTAATCTGTTTTCCATACTTTCAGTTTGTTAGTCCACCGATTGGTGGGTTGACACTGGGGCCAATATTCATGTGTGCGCTGCTGTGTCTTTGTTTTCTTGCAGCATATAAATACGATATCCATAGGGATGCTCAGCTTGATTTTAGTGGAACTGCACAAAATGTCCATATGGTTTGTGTCCTCCATAATACTTCATCATGCAGAATACATCGAATGGTTCTCTAATCATTCGTCGTCACCTTGAGCCACCGGACTATATGTTTGAATGGTGCTGCCAGCGTCGGCCATTAAGAAGGGTAAGAAGAAAGACAAAAAGAGAGATGGCTGCTTTACTTGTGGTTTGGAGGAACACCGGGCAAACAAGTGCCCAAACAAGTACCAAGAAGCTAGGACAAGACTCCAAGTCTGTCAATGTCACTCTAAGCAACAATGATGGGGCATCTGGGTATGGTAATCTGTTTACCGTACTTTCAGTTTGTTAGTCCACCAATTGGTGGGTTGACACTGGGGCCAATATTCATGTGTGTGCTGATGTGTCTTTGTTTTCTGGCAGCATATAAATACGAAATCCACAGGGATTCTCAACTTGATTTTAGTGGAACTGCACAAAATGTTCAGATGGTTCGTGTCCTCCATAATACTTCACATCATGCACAATATGTTGAATGGTTCTCTAATCATTCATTGTCACCTTGAGCCACTGGACTATCAGATGACAAACTGATGACAAACCCTGCCCGTTCCACAATCATAGGCATTACATATTTTGAATGGGAAAAGCTTGTCAAAGTTGACATTAGTTTAATATATTGGAATTGGAAAACCTTGTCATTTTTTGCTCATTGATGTTAGCCAGAAGACACATGCATTTGATATTTTTTAGTGGGATGCCCTTTGCTGTGAGCAACGTCGATTGTTTTTTCCTATTCCCGTCTTCAGTTCAGAAGTAAATATTTACTCTGCTGAGATGCATAGTCACATGAATGTTGACTTATGTAAGATATTTTAAGAGTTTGTTCTGAATATTTTCTATGTAATGCCAGGCCTTGTGTTTGATCCCAAAGTCGAGCTTGGAATGTTGTGGCATGCGGCATCACGAGCTGTTCACCGTGCCTCCTGAGAATAATGCTTCGTATTGTTTTGCATGTCGATCTAATGCCAGTGATTTGCTTGTTAGGAAGATCATCCTCTTCTGTTGTTTCCGTGCTTAAGAAGTTCATCGTCTTATGTTTCATTCATAGCCTATACGACAAGTTGAGTAGGTTAGACGTGAAACCATATGATCTTCCGACCAACTCACATCTTAGGCCGTGATTGGATCGTCATTTTCCAACCAAAACCGCTTGTAAAACTAACGCTTGTAAATAAAAGCAGATGGTCTTGGGCGTAGCGCTTGGTTGGCCGATTTCGACTAGTAAAATATACACCGGTCTCTCAAATTACACGCGTAACCCGCCGGTTTTACTTATAGACCTCAGGCCCTCGGTTTCATTATGCTTGTATTTTATGCGTTGTTTCCGATGACGAGTAAATTACACTTGTATCTTAATACAGGTGTGAAATAAACCAGAGCTCCCAAGCGCGGCCTTACCATTTCATGCCGTCTCAGTCTCTCGAAGGTGCTCATAGGTGCCCGATGATCCTGGCTTCCTGAATGAGCAGCGGGCGCTGTATCAGACCATCTGTAGGGCCCGCGAGGCTCTCTCCGTTGTCCTTCGAGTTGTTGCGCTCGTTGTGGCGCTGAGCATTGTTAACATGGTCAATGAACATGAGGATTCAGGAGATGACTTTATTTTGACTGGATGACAGTAGGGGCCCTCTAGGGCCATAGCCGTACGTACACAAGTGCCTCCTTATTATGTACAACTATTTTTTTTGCTTCCTCCTAGTTTCCCGACATCACGGTCCCACACCATTGTCAACCTATGTAGTCAATTTAAACGAGAGAATTGCACAAGGTGCGGCCGACAGCTGGGACCAAGCAGCTCGAGCAGTATTTGTGTTTTTGAGACGTGAGCACTGCAGAGTTTTTCTTGGCGATATTTTCGTTGTTGTTCAGAGGAGAGCAGGGTATTAACTGGGCGGCTGTTGCCCGCCTAGCCCAGGACAGATATCCAGCCCAGATATTAATTTTTTTCAAGATGAAAATGGCTAGCCCAGCTATACGTTTTTTTTTGAGGAATACCTAGGCAAGGTCAACTTGTTATTCTCCGCCCCGCTGGGCTACAAATCTTTCCTACGAGGGATGCATTAGGCTTAACAGGAAAATTGGCTTTAAAAATAATAATTGGGATGTAATTATAAAAACTGGGTAGTAACGATAAAAAAATGCACCAAGCACGAAATTAGTTTATAAAATATTATTTATGGATTTTGAAAATCTTAATTTTTAATTGTTGCACGCGCAATGTTTTGTTAGATTTTTATGTAATACAAATTTATATTTAATATGACTAGAAATTTCAGGATAAAAATATTTTGGATCCCATCAAAATGTGGGAAATTTTATTGAATTATGTCTTGAACGGTTGGTTGAAATTATTAATCGTTGTCCTTGCTAGAAAATGGGTTGTACTTTTAACAAACTGTAAATGGGCTGTAGTAAATTCGATTAGAATTCAAAAATGGGTTGTACATTCTTACAAATCGCAAATGGGCTATAAGTTCTCTGCCACATACTTGTGGGCCTACTAAGTTGACGCGTCCCCTAAAAAAAGAAGTTGATGCGTATGCAAGGCTTTGTCAACTTATTATAGTCAACACACGGTTCTAGCAGCAGTGGCCGTTTGATGTCCATCCAACGGATGTTGTGCTTCTTCTTCAATCTCGGATATTCTAGCTTCACCCGCCCAAAAAATGATTCCTCCCCCTGACATGTGGGGTGCACCGTTTCGCAAGCTGACCTGTGGGCCTACTAAGTTGACGCGTACCAAGGTCTTTGTCAACTTAGTCAATATGAACGATTCTAGCTGCAGTGACCATACAATGTCCATCCAACGGCCGTAGTGCTTCTTCAACCTCTGGTCTTCTTGCTCCAGCCACCCAAAACAGCGCCGGTCGTGCCGCCTGCTCCTGCCTCTCGTGGTCGGCTGTGCTGCCGCGGAGGCCTCACCGCCCCCTACTACTCCCACCGTTGGCCAGGCCATCCCTCCACTCACCCACACCCCCTGTTATTCTGCAGCGATGACAGCTCACACCGCAATCGAACCAGTGAACCCTCGTACTCCTCTCCGCGCGGGCTTCCACATCCACGTCTTCCCCGGCTCCATGTCATCCCCTTCCTAGGCCTCGCCTCTCGCCGTCGTCCACCGCCCTGGTGCTCTTGGCGCGGCATGGTCAACGTGGTCAAGGAACGACTTCCATTGGAAGAGTACTGTATGTGGAGAGGCTGACAGCTGATTCCACGGCAGCCACAAGGAAGTGCCTCCTCATTACACATAAAATAGTTATTCCTCCACCTGACAGCACGGACCCACCGGACGGGCCACCATATTTGGCGAAAAAACATTTCCCCCCTGACTGCTGGGACCACTGGATGGGCCATCGTATTTTGTGAAAAAAATGTTCCCCCCGCTATTAGCTCGAACCCACTGGAAGTGCCACCTTATTACGCACGAAAAATGAATACTCCCCCTGCTAGTTGGGACCCACCTTGGTGGGAGGCTGACTTGTGGGCCTACTAAGTTGACGGGGATGGAGTGCTTTGTCAACTTAGTCAATATGAACGATTCTAGCTCCAGTGATCGTACGATGTTCATCCAACGGCTGTAGTGCTTCTTCAACCTCTGTTCTGCTTGCTCCAGCCGCCCAAAGCAGCGCCGGTCGTGCCGCATGCTCCTGCCTCCCGTGGCCGGCTGTGCTGCCGCGGAGGCCTCAACGCCCCTACTATTCCCACTGCTGGCCAGGCCCTGCGGCGACTCCAGCCTCACACCGCATGCAGCATAACCAGTGAACCCTCGTACTCCTCTCCACGCGGGCTTCCATTGCCGCGTCTTCCCCGGCTCCGCGTCGTCCCCTACCTAGGCCTCGCCGCTTGCCATCGTCCACCGCCCTGGTGCTCTCGGCGCGCCGTGGTCAACGTGGTCAAGGAACGACTTCCATCGGAAGAGTACTGTATGTGGAGAGGCTGACAGCTGGGTCCATCGGAAGAGTACTGTATGTGAAGAGTACTGTATGTGGAGAGACTTCCATCGTCCTTATTACGCGTAAAATAATTATTCCTCCACCTGACAGCAGGGACCCACTGGATGGGCGACCGTATTTCGTGAAAAAAAAACATTTCCCCTGACTGCTGGGACCCACCAGCTACATCTTCGCATGCAAGGAAGTGCGTCCGGGCAAAAAAAAAATGATTCGTCCCCCTGACTGTTGGGACCCACTAGCTACATCTTCGCATGCAAGGAAGTGCCTGACAGTCGGGACCCACCTGGTCAAAGCGTACGTAGCGTTGTCATTCTTGTCGCGAACGTGTACGTACATACTAGTCGATGTAGAGGCGTGCATGTGTCGTAGTAGAGGCGCGCACGTAGCATGTACACGTACGTACAGCGGCCAGTGTGCAAGAAAGAAAATACGACCACGTACGTACATACGGGCAGGGTCTCGAACGCGTACCCGAGCATATGTATGGTTAGGGATCGTGTACATGGCTGGGTCAGAATGGAGAAACAACGTCGTCGTCGTGTTCATGGGGAGCCAACCGATTGGGTCGAAATAGAATGCGTCGCCGTGTTCATTGGGAGGGCTTGGACGGAACAGCCGATGGAAACGAGGCCTGGTGTACCGTGGAACGGAGGAAACAGCCTTGTGTTCGACCGGCCATGGTCGAAACGGGATCCTGTTCATCAGGAGGGGTCTGGCATACCACAAAACGGAGCAAACGGGCCTCCTACAGTCGAAACGGGGATCCTGTTGATCGGGATGGGTGTGGCGTACCGCAAAACGGAGAAAACAAACTTGTGTTGGAGCGCTAGGGTCGAAACAGGGGTCCTGTTCATCGGGAGAGGTGTGGTGTACCGCAAAACGAGACTCCACGGGATACTGTTCATCTCCACCGTCGACCCCCTCCAGCCTCCACGGGGATACTGTTCATCCACCGTCGACCTCCTCCAGCCTCCACCTACGACTGTTCATCCACGGGCTCCTGTTCATCCATCCTCCACCGTGCGCTACTCCACCGGATACTGTTCAACCAGCCCTCTCCACGGGCTCCTGTTCAACCACCCCTCCACGGGCTACTGTTCATCCAGCCCTCCACCGTCTACTGTTCATCCAGCCCTCCACGGGGTGGTCCTATTCATCCTTCCCTCCACGGGGTCCTATTCATCCAGCCCCAACTAGCTTGATCGATCGGGGTCCTGTTCATCTAGAGGCAACACCACGGGGTCCTGTTCATCCACCCCCACCGGGAACTGTTCATCCAAACCCCCAGCAACGATCACTGTTCATCCAGAGGCAGCATCGATCGGCTTCAGTTAGCAGCAGTAGCGAAGAATCGCTTGATCGAGTTCAGTTAACAACCCTCGATCGATCGCTCAAGTTCAGTAACGCGTAGCCTATAGTGCAATCGCTGGGGTTCAGTTAGAACCCAACGCCTCGCTCGGGTTCAGTTAGAGCCCAACGCCTCGCACCCACGCGCGTGCGTGTACGAGAGAAACGCGCATCGCTCGGCCCCGACCACCCACCGTAACTGGGAACACCCCGATATTTTCCTCGCCCTCGCTTCTACCATGGTTTTTTCATCATGGACAGCCCAAAGAATGTCATGTAGCTGTGTCTCCGGCCCGCCCAGGACGAAAAACTCATTTTCTGTCATGATTTTTGCCATAGAAGTAGGAGCCCACCACATCTATGATGATATCGGGTTTTGTCACAATTATCATCATAGAAGTGTCATAAGTATGACAGAAAAAATTTCGTTCGGCCCAAAATGTCACTGATGTGTCTTTTTTTGTAGTGTTTTCCATCTGCATGATCTCGTCCTCCTCGTGCACAACCATCTCTCACTTTATTAGGGTCGGGGCATTACAAAGCTTTACCGTCACATAATATTCATACTACTTCAAGGTGCATTAAATCAACACATGCAAGTATCAAAAGGAGAGTGACGACATGCATCGGTAAATGCAAATTATTGAAATATATCGAGTGCGGTGCTTTGATGTGTCACGTCAACTTGTACAAGATTGAGAAGTTTGATTACTACAACGCCCACTCCCTCGCGGACTGAGCTCCGGTGGCTCCACCTGCCTTTGGCTGCATGACAGGTGGGCCACCCGCCTGTTGGGCCCACCTGTCATGCACGCATAGGCAAGATCAGTAAGTCAATGAAGCTGCGTCCCTCCCTCGCCCATGAGCGTGGTGGCTGGCAGGACTTGGAGAAGCTTTCATTCGCTACACGCTCTCCCTCCCGCACGCGGTGGACATGTAGCAGTTCAATCGGTGTCAGATGGCTAGAAGCATACTGTAGTACTCCTCCACTGCAGTAGTAGTCCATCATTGTTCGACTTCCCGAAGAGGCGAAGAGCCAAGCGCAGCCCGGACACTCGTTTGGCAGTTTCATGTGTAGAGTAGTCTAGGATAGCGTGTACCGTGCCTGTAAGCTTAAAATTGTTGGGGTCGGCTCCATGCTTTTTTATTATAATAATCTTCTGGCCCTACCTGTCATCCTACTGATTGTAGTTTGCACGCTCATCTGGTCAAGACAGGAATGTATATTTTAATTTGTGGTGGGGTAAATGCTAGAGGTTGTAAAAAATGGAGTATTCTACACTACGGGTCTTTCAGCCAAGTTTAGAGGCAACCATGTGGGGCCAGTGCTATGATGTGTCGCGTCAACTCGTACAACGAGGAGAAGCTTGATTTTACTACTACACGCCTTCTCCCTCGCCCATGTGCACAGTGGCTCGCAGACGAGGACATGCTTTTTCTTATACTAATACTACAACAAGCTATCCAACTAGTTGTGTATCACTACTCAGTTTTTCCATTAGAAGTTACAACTACTCAAAACTGCCATCGATCCATGAGATGCCTGCTCAAAAATGCAATTAGATATCTCAAAAATGCCATCGTTAAGTTAGATGTTTGCTCAAAAATGCCATTAGACATTGTGATTTTCATGCCAAACCCGTTGACCATGTTACATGACAAAAATAAGCCGATTCTCACAATGATAAGTGTGGCCCCGCTTGTCAGGAGTAACCAAGCAAACAATTTTGCAGGAAAATAAGAACGCTATTGGGATCAAGTAGGCCCCACACTTTATTTTACTGTAGTAAGATAGAGGGAGAGCTGGCATGTTGCTCCGTCGGTATTTATGTCATTATAACATGGCAAAAGAGATTTGAGTCACAATAATGGTGTCCAACACAACACACCCCTCAAATAAAACTAAGCACCCTGAAATTCTTTGACAAAACTAAGCACCCTGAAATTCTTTGATAACTAAACGGCTGGCTATATGATATTGGCCATATATATTGTACGTATATAATGCGAAGAAACGAGTGGTAGTCGTAGTACTATACCAACTAAAAGATGAGTTGTAAGAAATACTAGTATGTACGTACTAAAGAGTCAAAGTAACGAGAAGAAACATAACATAGTTCTGCTGGGGGCTCAGCACAACACACCCCTCAAATAAAACTAAGCACACCAGAAATTAAACTAAGCAACTAATCTGGTAGACACTGCATTAGAACCACCATGAGCAATGACACCGCCACCTTACTCGGAGTCCTCGTCCACGTCCTCGACTTCGTCCTTGTCCCTCTTCCTCTTGGCCGATACTTCTTTGCTTAAACCGCACACTTGGCTCTTGCTCTTTGTCCAACCCTTGTAGATATTGAAACAAAGGTAGCCATCCATTGCACCGTAGTGGATGTGGTCTATATCTAGTACATTCCACTGCCACGCACGATGAAACGTGTGCGGAGGTTTCTTCTGTTTACCGTATGAAGGATGAACCATAGCTCCTACTAGGGTCAGCATTGAAGGCTTATCACGGGAGGACACCAGCCCATTATTCCGGAGGTCGAAGGGTTTGCCTATAACGAGGCCTATCCGTTCCAGGACTCTTATGTCGTTCGTAAAGTCTACAATAACGAATTTGACTCGGCCGCCCTTGAGGAACTTCTTAAATTCCTCGCACTCAACGTCGGCATGGCATATGTGGTAGACCAAGAATAAGTCATGCACGCAAACCTGGATCACGGCGGGCTTCTTCCTCTCTTCCTCATTTAGATTCTTCTCTTTTCCCAGGACTATGGTGTACTCAACATGTAGCCAAGGTTGTCAGAATCGCGATTCTATTGTACAATTCTACGACTTTACGATCCAAACTAACCCCTATGATTGTACGATTTTAGTTCATAGAATCTACATTTCTACGATCCTGATAGTGAAGATTCTACGATTTGCGATCCTGCCATTGGAGCTCCGATCCGATTCAAAATCGCAATTCTGACAACCTTGCATCTAGCCCAGCGACCCACTCATCATTTGAGTTTTCGAACATGCGTATGAAGCGATCAAGGCAACCCTTGGATCTGAGATCGAATGGTTGCATGGCGTGATTCTAAACCTCTGGGTGAATATCCTATCCTAGAGGGTTATTCTGCAAATTTTTAGCAAATTAGCATGCGACCGTTCGATCTCAGATCCAAGGGTTGTCAGCAGCCCGTATCATGGTCGCGCCTAGCATGACCATTGCCTCGCTCGCGCGGTCGCGCCCTTGGAGATTTAACACAATGCATTAGGCTATCTGATGTTGGCATGTCATACATAGTCATCACTTAGTCACTCATACTACAACAAGGTTATCTATAAGGTTGGCTATAAGAGTATTTTTTGTTTACTTCTGTCTATCTCTTTATTCATAGTATTTATTGCAATTGCCAAGGAGTGACCTCTTCCAATGAAATGGTGCTTAGATGAGGTGCTATGGGCATTAAATGACTTAGCAACTCAAGTCCCCAATGAATAGGTGCTTAGTTTTTTGTTGCTAAGTTTGCTTCATCTAGGTACACGTGCTTAGCACCATTTCTTCCTGGGGTCACCAAACTAGTATCTCTCTTCTTAATTAACTTGCCACATCAGACTTTATGCCTATGTGGAAGGCTTAGCACCTATAGGATCAAGTACAATAGTGGGCTATAAGCCCGCTTTACATGGCATTTTTGCATATGTGGGGGAAAGAGGCAAGGAAAAAGTGGAGGAGTGGGCTCTCATGCAAGAGCCAGCCTCAACATGGTGGAGCATCGGGAGAGGCACCTGTATGGAGGTGGTCAGGAATCGGGAGACTCATGCCGGTCGTAACGCCGCAGTTAAAATGATAATGGCAAATGAAATCAACGAGCCCCACCTGTCCAGCAGTAACTCGCTATCAAATCACACAGCCCTACATTTGCAGCAGCCTACTCCCTCATCTTCTGGCGTCTCTGTCGAACCGACTAGGTGGAACTGCCCCGCCTACTGCAACCTCTTGAGCATGCATTGTTTTTTTCTTGAAGAGGAAAGGGTGATGCAGCAAAGGAGCGTAAGTATTTCCCTCAGTTTCCATCGATTGAAGAAAAAATAATGTGGCGGGTCAACTACGACCTAGAGTAGGATTGGGTCGTGGGTATGACTGTTTCGCTCCAGATCCGTTTCTAGGCCTGCCCTCACCAGAGAGGACGAGCCGGCCGCGTACCCTCATCTCCACAGCTGCGCGCCCGGACCGGGTGGCCGCTCTGGCCATCTACAGCGTCCTTCATGCTGGTTCTGCGGCTCTGCCTCCGATTCTGCTGCTCCTTCGTGCCGGCTCTGCGGATCCGCCTTCTGCCTCTGTTGCTCCGAGCCACTGTCACGGCTGCACTAGCCCGTCTCAGCTTCGCCTTCGCTTGGATATGCTCCGAGTCGCTGTCACCTCTTCTGCCTGAGTCCTCCTCAGCTGCCCACCGCAGCTCCAGGTTGCCATCTCCATCTTAAAATGCTGCTAAGCCGTCGTTCCGTTCCAACATGCTCGGCACCCCGCATCTCACGTCGCCATGAGCAACCGCTACTCGGCCTCGTTTTGAGCCGCCCTCGCGGCCCATGCCTCCGTGACCTCACCTGCGCCCGCGTCTCAAGCCGGCCCTGCCTCGCGGCCGTCTCCGCCGTGGCTTTGAGCCGCCCTCATCTCCGATAGCACGACCTGACCACTACACCTGCGAGCCTCCATTTCCTCGGCGTCAACCGCCGTAACCGGCCCCGTTGACCTGCTTAGCTCCACTCCTGAGTCGTCGGCCCGCTGTCACTTCTATCTCCCGCCTGCAAGCTAGAGTCATCCCCGCAACCATGTCCATCCGCCTCACCGCTTGAAGTCGGCCCCGTCCTCGGGCGGGTGTCCACCTGCTGCGCTGTGCCCTCGCCCGTCGGTGCTGCGAGGTGCCGGATCATTTGCATGATATGGTTCTCTTTCGGGCAAGACACTGACATGGCAGGTGGGATTTTCATGTGCAACACTAGCGCAAAGGAGTTCTTTGGATTCGACGATTTTCAGACTTGCCTGTTTTGTTGACAATGTCAAACAAGGGATGCTCCTTTTTTCTCTTTAACTGCAACGAGCACAAGTTGTACGGGGTGTTTGAGTCCGCCTCTGATGATGGATGAGATATTATTGACAGAGCTGCTTATAGATCCTCTGCTTAGAGAGTAGGAGGAGAAAACCTGCTACGTGCATGGATTATGCGGCTAGAGTGTTAATCACATGCATATACTATTTACTTTCAATGCACTTCTAATACCTCACACACGGTTCAATTTCCAACTGGGAGTGATGGTCGTTACATCCAACGAGACAATGTCAGCAAAGGATCAGATTATCCAGCGATGCATGGCATGGTTCCCTAGGTAAAATAGAGGAGGTCAGAGGAGACGCACTGATCTTGCATTATCCAGCGTCAGTGTTCGCGTTCGCCCGACAAAACATCAGGTGATATTTATCCTATATTTTTTAAGTACATGTTGATTTCTTTTTGGCAAACAACTACTCTGCCTTGTTGTATTTTTTATACGCAGGACAATGATTAATTATAAAGGTGGTGCCATGCTGTGCTTATGTAGTGTGCGTCAGCATCATCATGCACTAGCGTCTGCGCCCGCTTACTGTTGAATGGGTGTGTGAAAGCCGCCGCCCGTACAGCTCAATCTACATCAACTCGCTGGGATAATGCCCGCGATTGACTCACCCGTCTACGCTGGCTTGCAATGCCGTGGCCGGCTTACAACAACAATTTGAGTGCCGCGGACGGGTCGCGTTGAGCCTGAGCCACCCCTAACGCGTTAAGCCACCGGGGTTATATTGAGCTGCCGGAGCCGCCTGAGCCACCTTTATCGCATTGAACGGATTATCCGTTATCCGAACAAATCAGGTGATATTCATACAAATTTATTTTATTAACACATATTGTTTTCATCAAAGAACAATTACTTAGTCTATGATATTTTTTTGCAGGACCATTATTCCTTACAAAAAGTGTCATAAAAGGGGCATGAGCAAGTGTTATTTTTGCACTAGCGCTCGTCCTGCGCAAGTTGCCATCCCCACTACATTAAACTGACTCATTGTCCGTGCCCATGGCCAAAATTGTCTGCGTCTGTGCCGTTTCCAACGTCGCGGATGACTCTCTTGTCCGCACCGGCTTACAACACCACTGCCGACTCTCCCCGTCCGCACCGACTTACAACACCACGACCGGTTCACCCTTGATTGATTTCAGCTTCACCATGGTGATCATCAACTCCGCGGTGGATAATTTCTGGCTCAACATATCAGGTGAAATCCATCCAGTATATTTTTATATTATATATTGCTTTCTTGAAAAAAAGAGCAATTACTTTGGCTTGCAAGTTCTCCAATGCAGGACAAATTATATCACTGAGTTGTTGATGGACTCATACCGGTTTATATCACGGTCAAATATGGAGAATCTCAAGACAACTCCTCAGGTCGTCTTAAGACTCGGGGGCTACAATGGCATGACTCGGAAAAATTAGCCAGTATCAATAATCAAGAAGTCCGGGTCATTGGAGGGAAAAATAACCCGGCCCTGTAGACTACTTCTATATTGATAAGAATTTAAAGGTCGTCAGAAAATATCCGGCTCAAATGAAGATTCTGGTTCAAAATCCGGTTCAAGGGAAATCTGTCTCCCACAAAGCTTTGGAGCTCTCGATATCCGGTTTAACATTTGGTTCAAGAAAAATTTATCTCTCGCAAAGCTCGAGTTCTCAGGAAAAATTAAAGGGACCAAAGAGAGTCTGTTGCAAGGCACAACTCAAACATAGGTACCCTAGTTTAAAAGGTCATTTGGGGGCTTCCTGTTCAAACATAGGTCGTATTCGAACCAAAGAGAACATAGCTCTCGGTACCCTCTTGATCGGCGCAATGCCAAACCCACTAGGGGGCTTCTTGATCGTATTCGAATCATAGCTTAACCCCTTTTGTGTCCGACTTTGATCGTATTCAAATCAGAGTCGTTAAAAAACGCTCAAGGTCATTTGGGGGCTTCCTGTTCAACCATAGGTCGTATTCGAACCAAAGAGAACATAGCTATCGGTACCCTCTTGATCGATGCAAAGCCAAAACCATTAGGGGGCTTCATGATCATATTTGAATCCTAGCTTAACCCCTTTTGGTCCGGTTTATTAATCGTATTCGAATCAGAAGCCTTATTTTTTCTCTGTTTGGCTTAAGTTTTTTGAAAACCTTTGGTTTTGTCTTGAGACCTTTTTGTTCATATCTGAAGCATATGTGTGGTTTCGATTAAACCGACTTGACTTTGGATGATAAGTCGCCATATGTGACAATCATAAACATTTGGAAGTTTTGGCTTCTAAAGATTGGGTTATCACCCTTACTGCACAGGTATCCTAAACCGGCAGTACGATTCCATATCACAGGAACCGGTTTTACAAACCAGATTATATTATTCAAATCTTTAATAGCCAACATGGCTGGATTTTTATTATGGTTATCAATAGCCAATATTATGATGGAGGTCTTCAAAGTTGCTTCAGCGCAATGGTTATTATTTTATTAATGGACATGATTTATTTTTACAATGGAGGGAATAGTCCCGAGTCGCTGCAGGCTTACGACCCGGCACTTGGGGGCTACATTATTCAAATTGAGATTACATCAAATATGCAAGTCCCATGTCACTGTCAGCATGCACCATGGCACTTGGGGGCTAATGTAAAGTCATTTTTTGATCAACTTATTGAAGACCCGACTCATCCCATTGTAATGAGTCGGCCCTTGGGGGCTACCACTTGGTCCTGTCAAAAATTCAAGGTACACAAGCCTCGGTCCATTATATTGAAATATCCACTACTCAGTTGGTAGAGTACAAAGCTCTTAACCTTGTGGACGTGGGTTCAAGCCCCATGGTGGAGATTACATCATATGATGTTATTATCAATGAGTCATATACAAAGTCCCAACTCAGTAATATCTTACTGAGCCGGCCCTTGGGGGCTACACGTTGCTGCTCAAGTTTATATGATCTTATTTACAAAGTCCCTGCTCATTATTGCATAATGACCCGGCCCTTGGGGGCTACACTGGTTGAAATTTTTATGAGCACAAGGCAATTACAAGTCCCAGGTTGCTGCAAGCATGACAACCCGACACTTGGGGGCTATAGGTGATATGCATATAAGGAAGGAATAACTTCAAAATTCTCAGTTTTGAGCAAATCAGGTATTATATTATTATCGGAGAAATCTGCAAATTTTATGACCCGGCTTCATCATAAGATTAACCCGTCATCAGCAACAATTACATGACCTGACATCATTTGTTTATAACCCGACAATTTTGGCAATCATAAATCGGCATGATCTACATCTTTAAGCCAGCTGAATATCAGTTGAATATTTCAAGACCAATATTTTTTCAAATCAGAGCATTGAAGGCCAACTCAAACGAATTATTTCTTATAATATTTCTTTACAAGAGCCAATGTCAGCAAATGGATTATGAAGCTGGCATATTGACCCGGATTTTCCAGGAGAAAATGTCAAGGACTTAAGGATGATCAGGTGCCGGCTTACAAGAATATTTAACTCGGAGCACAACCTGTTAAATTTGTTCTTGTGTTTTGTTTACAGCATAAGTTTAACATGGATAAATCCAAATTAAACTGGGGGATAATGTCGGGGATATACCCCGCGGTATTACCCGGCTGGATATATGACCCGGCCGGACTTGACGTTTCATTGGTAACCCGCCAGAGGATTGGCGACTCACGTGTCTGGCGGCTCACTGGTGTGACGACTCACGAGCCGGAAGACTCATTGGTGACCCGGCGGGTGTTTCAGATGGATGACAAGGCCCAAGTCCCAGAAGGCCGGCTCATGTTATGATGGGCCGGATTAAGAGGAAAGACATAAGAATATTCTCCTACAAAGGAAGCAAGACTAGGACTCCACTTGTAATAGAGTAATCCTAATCCTAATAGGACTAGTCATGTAACCCGCCCCTTCAACATATATAAGGAGGGGCAGGGCACCCCAAGAGAGGTAGAAAATAATAGCTAAGGCTAGAGACAACTAGAGGAGAGATGGCTTATGTTGCGTCTCCCTCATGAGCATAATGAGACCTAGCCACAAACAGCATGCAGGGCTATTACCGGATGATGTTTCCCGGGGCCCGAAGCTATCTAAATCCTTGTCTTGTGTTGCGTCTCTCTATCCCGATCAACCCCTCTCAAGCTGCCATAAAGATGTGATGGCCTCACTACTAAGTCCTCACACTAGGACATCTACCGTGACAATTCCACGGCATCGACCGCTATCCAGCATGCATCTAGAGTATTAAGTTCATAAGAACAGAGTAACGCTTTAAGTAAGATGACATGATGTAGAGGGATAAACTCATGCAATATGATATAAACCCCATCTTTTTATCCTCGATGGCAACAATACAATATGTGTCGTTTCCCCTACTGTCACTGGGATCGAGCACCGCAAGATTAAACCCAAAGCTAAGCACTTCTCCCATTGCAAGAAAGATCAATCTAGTAGGCCAAACCAAACTAATAATTCAAAGAGACTTACAAAGATAACCAATCATACATAAAAGAATTTAGAGAACATTCAAATATTTTTCATAGATAATCTTGATCATAAACCCACAATTCACCGGATCTCGACAAACACACCTCAAAATAAGATTACATCGAATAGATCTCCAAGAGAATCAAGGAGAACTTTGTATTGAAATCCAAAGAGAGAGAAGAAGCCATCTAGCTAATAACTATGGAGCCGAAGGTCTGAGGTAAACTACTCACACATCATTGGAGGGGCCATGGAGTTGATGTAGAGGCCCTCCGTGATCGATGCCCCATCCGGCGGAGCTCCGGAAAAGTCCCCAAAATGGGATCTCTTGGGTACAGAAGGTTGCGGCGGTGGAAATAGGGTTTCGTGGTGCTCCTGGTTGTTTTCGGGCTATGTGAACATATATAGGAGGAAGAAGTAGGTCGGTTGAGTCATGAGGGGCCCACGAGGGGGAGGACGCGCCCAGGGGGGTAGGCGCGCCCCCTGCCTCGTGGCTACCTCGTTGGTTGCTTGACGTCCACTCCAAGTCCTCTGGATCACGTTTGTTCCAAAAATCACGCTCCCGAAGGTTTCACTCCGTTTGGACTCCGTTTGATATTCTTTTTCTGCGAAACACTGAAATAGGAAAAAAACAACAATTTGGGCTGGGCCTCCGGTTAATAGGTTAGTCCCAAAAATAATATAAAACTGTAAAATAAAGCCCATTAACATCCAAAACAGATAATATAATAGCATGGAACAATAAAAAATTATAGATACGTTGGAGACATATCAGCATCCCCAAGCTTAATTCATGCTCGTCCTCGAGTAGGTAAATGATAAAAACAAAAAATTTGATGTGGAATGCTTTTTAGAATATTCTTCAATGTATTTTTCTATATTATGGCATGAATGTTCAGATCCGAAAGATTCAAGATAAAATTTTATTGTTGACATAAAATAGTAATACTCCAAGTATGCTAATCAAGCAATTATGTCTTATCAAAATACCATAGCCAAAGAAAACTTATCCCTACAAAGTCATATAGTTTGGCCATGCTTCATTTTCTTCACACAAAATGCTCTCATCATGCACAACCCCAATGACAAGCCAAGCAATTATTTCATACTTAGCCTTTTCAAACTCTTTCAACTTTTACGCAATATATGAGCGCGAGCCATGGACATAGCACTATGGGTGGAATAGAATATGATGATTGAGGTTGTGTGAGAAGATAAAAAGGGAGAAAGTCTCACATTGACGCGGCTAATCAATGGGCTATGGAGATGCCCACCGATTGATGTCAATGCAAGGAGTAGGGATTGCCATGCAACGGATGCACTAGAGCTATAAATATATGAAAGCTCATCAAAGAAACTAAGTGGGTGTGCATCCAACTCGCTTGCTCACGAAGACCTAGGGCATTTGAGGAAGCCCATCTATAATGAAAAATTCCCACTAGTTTATGAAAGTGACAACATAGGAGACTCTCTATCATGAAGATCATGGTGCTACTTTGAAGCACAAGTGTGGAAAAAGGATAGTAACATTGTCCCTTCTCTCTTTTTCTCTCATCATTTTATTTATTTATTTGGGCCTTCTTTTTTTGGCCTCTTTTCCCTTTTTTTCGTCTAGAGTTTCGTCCCGACTTGTGGGGGAATCATAGTCTCCATCATCCTTTCCTCACTGGGACAATGCTCTAATAATGATGATCATCACACTTCTTTTTACTTTACAACTCAAGAATTACAACTCAATACTTAGAACAAAATATGACTCTATGTGAATGCCTCCGGCGGTGTACCGGGATTGCGATGAATCAAGAGTGACATGTATGAAAAATTAAGCATGGTGGCCTTGCCACAAATACGATGTCAACTACATCACTACAAAAAAAGTCACATCCATGACATTTTGGGCCGAACGAAAAAAATTTCGGTCATACTTATGACACTTCTATGACGCTAATTGTGACAAAACCCAATATCATCATAGATGTGGTGGGCTCCTACTTCTATGACAAAAAATCATGACAGAAAATGGGCTTTTCGTCCTGGGCGGGCCAAAGACACAGCTGCATGAGATTCTTTGGGCCGTCCATGACGGAAAAAACCGTGGTAGAAGCGAGGGCGAGGAAAATATCGGGGTGTTCCCGGTTACGGTGGGTGGTCGGGGCCGAGCAATGCGCGTTTCTCTATTACACGCACGCGCGTGGGTGCGAGGCATTGGGCTCTAACTGAACCCGAGCGAGGCGTTGGGCTCTAACTAAACACGAGCGATTGCACTACAGGCTACGCGTTACTGAACCCGAGCGATCGATCGATGGGTGTTAGCTGAACCCAATCGAGCGATTCCTTCGCTACTGCTGCTAACTGAAGCCCATCGATGCTGCCTCTGGATGAACAGTGAGCGTTGCTGGGGGGGTTTGGATGAACAGTTCCCGGTGGGGGTGGATGAACAGGACCCCGTGGTGTTGCCTCTGGATGAACAGGACCCCGATCGATCGAGCCGGTTGGGGCTGGATGAACAGGACCCCATGGAGGGCGGATGAACAGGACCACCCCGTGGAGGGCAGGATGAACAGTAGACGGTGGAGGGCTGGATGAACAGTAGCCCGTGGAGGGGTGGTTGAAGAGGAGCCCGTGGAGAGGGCTAGTTGAACAGTAGCCGGTGGAGTAGCGCGCGGTGGAGGATGGATGAACAGGAGCCCGTGGATGAACAATCACAGGTGGAGGCTAGAGGAGGTCGACAATGGATGAACAGTAGCCCGTGGAGGCTGGAGGGGGTCGACGGTGGAGATGAAAAGTATCCCGTGGAGTCCCGTTTCGCTGTACGCCGCATCCTCCCGATGAACAGGACCCCCGTTTCGACCGTAGCGCTCCAACACAAGTCCGTTTCCTCCGTTTTGCGGTATGCCACACCCCTCCCAATCAACATGACCCCCGTTTCGACCGTAGGAGGTCCGTTTCGTCCATTTTGGGGTACGCCAGACCCCTCCCGATGAACAAAATCCCGTTACAAACATGGCCGATCTAACACAAGGTCGTTTCCTCTGTTCCACAGTACGCCAGGGCTCGTTTCCATCGGCAGTTCCATCCAAGCCCTCCCGATGAACACAACGACGCATTCCATTCCGACCCAGCCGGTTGGCTCCCCATGAACACGACGACAACGCTGTTTCTCCGTTCCGACCCAGCCATTCACACGAGCCCTGGCCATACATATGCGCGAGTAGGCGTTCGAGACCCTGCCCATATGTACGTACGTGGCCATATTTTCGTTCTTGCACACTGGCCGCTGTACATACGTGTATATGCTACGTGCGCGCCTCTACATCGACCAGTATGTACGTACACGTTCGCGACCAGAATGACAACTCTACGTACGCTTCTACCAGGTGGGTCCCGACTGTTAGGCACTTCCTTGCGTGCGAAGATGTAGCTGGTGGGTCCCAGCAGTCAGGGGGTGAATCGTTTTTTTGCCCAGACGCACTTCCTTGCGTGCGAAGATGTAGCTGGTGGGTCCCAGCAGTCAGGGGGGAACGATTTTTTCATGAAATAAGGTGGCCCGTCCGGTGGGTCCCCGCTGTCAGGCGGAGGAATAATTATTTTCCGCGTAATAAGGGGGCACTTCCTTGCTGCGGTCGTGGACCCAGCTATTAGCCTCTCCACGTACAGTCCACATCCGATGGAAGTCGTTCCTTGACCACGTTGACAACACCGCGCCGAGAGCACCAGGGCGGTGGACGACGGCGAGGCCTAGGAAGGGCACGACGTGGAGCCAGGGAAGACGCGACACTGGATGCCCACGTGTAGAGGCTGTGGTGTGAGGTTGCCATTGCCACAGAATAACAGGGGGTGTGGGTGAGTAGAGGGATGGCCTGGCCAGCGTTGGGAGTAGTAGGGGGCGATGAGGCCTCCGCCACATAGCAGCCAACCACGGGAGGTAGGAGAACGAGGCATGACCGGCGCTGGTTTGGGCAGCCAGAGCATGAAGACCAGAGGTTGAAGAAGCACTACGGCCATTGGATGGACATCGTACGGTCACTGGAGCTAGAATCGTGCATATTGACTAAGTTGACAAAGCCCTCCGTCCCCGTCAACTTAGTAGGCCCACAAGTTAGGCTGCCACTATACTGGGTCCCAGCTAGCAGGGGGAGTATTCATTTTTTGTGTGTGTAATAAGGAGGCACTTCGTTGCGTGCGAAGATATAGCTGGTGGGTCCAAGCTGTCAGCGGCAGTAATGTTGTTTCATGAAATACAGAGGCCCTTTCGGTGGGTCCCAAATGTTAGGTGGAGGAATCATTATTTTGCGCGTAATAAGGAGGCGTTTCCTTGCGTGAGGCCGTGGACCTAGCTGTTAGCCTCTCCACGTACAGTCCACTTCAGATGCATGTCGGTCATTGACCAGGCTACGCCAAGAGCACCAGGGCGGTGGACGACGGCGAGGCCTAGGAAGGGAACGACATGGAGGCAGGGAAGACTCGGCAGTTGTTTCCCACGCGGAGGGGAGTACGACTGTACGAGAGTTTACTGGTTCGTTTGCCGTCACCGGAGAATAACAGCAGGTGTGGGTGAGTAGAGGGATGGCTAGGCCAGCGATGGGAGTACGGTCGGGCAGAGCATAGCCGGCCGCGGGGAGGAGGGAGCAAGTAGTCCCGCCGGCGCTTGTTTGAGCGGCTGGAGCAGGAAGAGCAGAGATTGAAGAAGCACGACGGCCGTTGGATGGAAATCCAATAGTCACTGCTTGTGCGTCAACATTTTTTAGGAAAGCCTCAAATCTGTGGAAAACAACATACATCCCATCTGCCATTATTTCTAATAATTTACAGCCTATTTGCTAATTCTTAAGGTTTTTTTGGAGCCGATATTATTTTTGTTAGCATTACAGCCCATATTGTGGCCACGGTTAAAAAATTATATGAAATTTTGCGTATTTCGGTGTAGTCCGAACTATTTTTAATCCCGAAATTTCGAGTCAAATTCAAACTGATTTTAAAAATAAATGTATATCAATATAAAATCCAACAAATTTTCCACGCATAAAAATCAATGAAATTTAAAATCTTGAAATGAAAAAAAAAATTTGAAACTAATTGCCGGTTTGATGTGTTTTAAAAATGTACAGCCCATTTCTCATTACTGATAGGCCATTTTCTTGGCCAGCCGAATGAAGCTCTCCTTGTCTTGAAAGATTTACAGCCCAACAGGCCTAACAAAGCGACTTACTTGGCAAATCACAAAAAACTGGGCTGTGGCCGTGGACCAAGCTGTCAGCCTCTCCACGTACAGTACTCTTCCGATGGAAGTCGGTCGTTGACCACATTGACCACGCGCGCCGAGAGCACCAAGGCGGTGGACGATGGTGAGGCCTAGGAAGGGGACGATGCGGAGCCGGGGAAGACGCGGCAGTGGATGCCCATGCGGAGAGGGGTACGAGGGTTCACTGGTTCGGCTGTGGCGTGAGGCTATCGTTGCCGCAGAATAATAGGGGGTGTGGGTGAGTAGAGGGATGCCCTGGCCAGCGGTGGGAGTAGTAGGGGCGGTGAGGCCTCCGCGGCATCACAGCCGGCCACGAGAGGCAGGAGCATGCGGCACGACCGGCGCAACTTTGGGCGGCTGGAGCAAGAAGACTAGAGGTTGAAGAAGCACTATGGCCGTTGGATGGACATCGTACGGTCATTGGAGCTAGAATCGTTCAAATTGACTAAGTTGACAAAGCCATCCGTCCCCGTCAACTTAGTAGGCCCACAAGTCAGCCACCCACTATGGTGGGTCCCAGCTAGCAGGGGGTATTCATTTTTTTGTGCGTAATAAGGAGGCACTTCCTTGCGTGCGAAGATATAGCTGGTGGGTCCGACCTGTCAGCGGGGGGAACGTTTTTTCGCGATATACAAAAGCCCTTCCCACGTACAGTCCACGTACAGTGCGTAATAAGGAGGAACTTTCCTTGCGTGCGATCATGGACCTCGTGGGTCCCAGTCTTTAGGCTCTCCAGTTACAGTCCTCTTCTGATGACTCTCGTATGTTGACCAGCCGCGCCGAGCGCACCGAGGCGGTGGACGACGGTGAGGCCCCAGACTGGAACGACCCAGTGATGGGAAGACACAGTAGTGGAGTCGCAGACGGAGAGGAGTGGAAAACTTGACTGGTTCGGGTGCGGGGTGGGCCTACACACGGTAGAGAATAACAGGAGGTGAGGAGCGGAGGGATGGCCTGGCCGTCGGCGGGCTAGCGTTTCGCTGAGGAGCGTAAAACAACGCCGCTGGATGCTGGAGGCTGGAGCAGGCGGTCCCGTTAGCGCTGGGGGAAGAAGATGAGAGATTGAAGAAGAATGCCGGCCGTTGGATGTAAATCCAACGCCTTCTTAGGCTTCAACCTACTGGCCCACATGTCAGCCAGTCCATTTGTTTTGTCATTCCATTTGGTGGGCTGGGTGAAACAATGATGTAGCATCTATGCAACCCGTTTATATATATGGTAGAATTTAAAGCCCATTTCATTTTCTTGAAATCCGCGGACTTGCTGGGCTGGGTGAAAATATCATGTTGGGATAGATGGAGAAATGTTATAAAAACATAAACACATGATTGGACGTCTATTACAACATTGGTCAGTAAAATCTTTGAAAGCTTATGTACGCAATCAGTAGGAGTTAACTTGCCAAGTTATATATAAAGAATTATTATTATTTTTTGTAAGAACTTTCAACTTACAAAATAAGATATCATTTAAATTTGATGAGTTAATAGTACATGGGGTATTATTATTTTTTAGGCTAGACGTGGGACAGTTGAGTTGGTTCTAGGGAAAAGTACTAGGAGAAAACTCAGTTTACATCGAAAAAGAAAGTGGGAGAAAATTCAGATATAGGATTAATGAAAACAAAAAATAAAGGAAGTGGGAAGGTCTATAAAATGGTTGGACGAACGACAGGTTTAACGGAAACTTATGTTGTTTCTAATATATATATATATATATATATATATATATATATAATAGAATAAGATATAAATATAGGTTCAATTTTGCATTCTTATAGAAAAATAGAACTGAGCTGTGTGTTGTCTTGAAAAAACAAACATAACTTGGGTTGTTGATGTTATAGACAAGCTAGGTTGGTAGGCCCAGAGGCCGCTTGATACCTGCTGGATCCAAAAAATGTTGAAACATGTCGTGGGCTGCCCATGTTAAACAACAAAACCTAGGCCATGGACCTGGTGGGCCCGGGACTGCCAGCCTCTCGACGAACAGTTGTCTCCCGATTCCTCTTCTTTTGCTAACCATGTTGGGAACGACAGACGGCGGCGCCGCGGCTAGAGCACCGAGGCAGAGGACGGCGTCGAGACGTTGGACCGAACGAACTGAAGCGGGGGAAGACGCAGGCGGAGGGGACTACGAGGGTTGATTTGTTCGGGTGCAGGGTGGGCTGGTGGAGCCGCCGCCGACGGACAATGTGTGGTAGTAGAGGGATGGCCTGGCCAACGCCATAGACTATGATGGCCAGCCATTGTATAGGAAGAGGACGAAAGATTGAACAAAATAAGGAAATACAAATGGATAGGTGGTTGGTCCCATATGTCTGTGTACGAGACCTGCTGGGTCCACCTGAGGAGGGGAATATGTTGGGAGGAAGGAGATTCAAAGCACAGCAGCCGAGTGAACTAGTTTTTTTGTAACGCACAAGTGAACTAGTTACATACATAAGCAAATAGCCACTAAAAAAGCAAACAGGTTAATGGGTTCTTAAAAGAAATATTTCGAACAAAACAGATAATTACGACACATACGATAATGCATGAAACACTAAGATGATAAAGGTGCTTATAAATAGATAAAGTACAACATCTAGACCTTCCTGGCATGCTTGATCATGACGCTGTGGTTGCCATGTACTCGTCGGTTACGGGAAGCAGACACGCCCTCATGTCCAAGATCTGCGTGTACATGTCGTAGCATGCGTATGCGTCCTTGGCCGCATAGGTTATGTAGGCTAGATTCAGATGTACCTCCCACGTGTTCAGGTCCTTGGTATCATTGTCTTCTTTCATGTGCATATCAGGGGTCGATGATGGTCTCGGCGAGGTCAACCACGGAGTCCTTCTCCTGCCCGTTGTTGATGATCTTGTATTGCTTCTGGATGTCATCAAGCTTGTTGCACCAGATGGCCGAATTGTCGTGTTCTTCCTTCTCTCCACCGTAGCGAAGGTGCAGTCGGCGCTGCCGATGAAACGGGCGAATGCTCCAGAACATCTGATGGCCCTATAGAAGTGGTAGATGAGAACCTCATCCCGCACACATACCTGGGCGATGGCGATCCGCTGGTCCCTGTCAGGAGATGAATGGATGGGCACAAGGTCTAGTCCTGCAACCTTGTGCTTTCTCGTCCTGTAGGTACTGCTTGAACTCGGTGAGGCAGAGCTTCATCGAGTCCGGATCGTTGGTGTACATCACATTCAACTTGGTGCAGCCATAAGACTGAATGGAGAACTCAAAGGGAACTCCTTGCTGAAGTCCATATCCAGCAGGCTCACCCCTCGGATCACCATTGGAGTCTCTTCAAGTGAACGAGTGTGTAGGCGGTGGCAGCAGTTCGGTTTTCAGCTCTTGGGGAACTGGATTCAACAGTAAACTGAGTGTGTATAGGTGACAAAAGTTACTACCCCTCCCTCGTCCGCTGCACGGCCGGCAGAAGATGCACCCTCGGCGCATTCAAACGCCTCCATTAAGAAACCTACTCCGACCACACGTCAGTTCACGAGCGGGTCTTTATTGGTACTGTAATAACAAGAGTTAGTGGTCACTTTACTTAAATTTAATTAGCTTTAATAGAAATATATACTTAAAACAAGCAATGCATTGGCTCGTTCTATCAGTGCCACAGGATCAACATGCACAACAATTAGAGTTATTATTCTTAGGACGCACACGATCAACACATTTGTCGCACTTTCACAAAGATAATACTACCAAGTTTGAACTGTTTGTTATGGTTGTTGTCCTCTGCATCATCATGCCGTGTTTCCCAGCTTGCAAGATTCAGAACCAACAAATAAGATCCAAATAATAAGTAGAACAAAGATGGCTACACATCTCATTGATTCCCAGCTTGCAAGATTCAGAACCAACAAATAAGATCCAAATAATAAGTACAACAAAGATGCCTACACACACTACAAAAAAAAAGACACATCCATGACATTTTGGGCCAAACGATTTTTTTTTCTGTCATACATATGACACTTCTATGACGATAATTGTGACAAAACCAAGTATCATCATAGATGTGGTGGGCTCCTACTTCTATGATAAAAAATCATGACAGAAAATGGGCTTTTCATCCTGGGCGCGCCGGAGACGCAGCTGCATGACATTCTTTGGGCCGTCCATGACGGAAAAAACCGTGGTAGAAGCGAGGGGGAGGAAAATTTCGGGAGTTCCCGGTTACGGTGGGAGGTCGGGGGCCGAGCGATGCGTGTTTCTCTCGTACACGTACATGCGTGTGTGCGAGGCGTTGGCTCTAACTGAACCCGAGCGAGGCATTGGGCTCTAACTGAACCCGAGCGATCGATCGATGGCTGTTAACTGAACCCGATCTGGCGATTCCTTCGCTACTTCTGCTAACTGAAGCCGATCGATTGGATGAACAATGAGAGTTGCGGGGGGGGGGGTTGGATGAAAAGTGAGCGGTGGCGTTGCCTCTGGATGAACAGGACCCCGTGGTGTGGAGGGCTGGATGAACAGTAGACGGTGGAGGGGTGCCCGTGGAGGGATGGTTGAATAGTAGCCGGTGGAGTAGCGTGCGGTGGAGGCTGGATGAATAGGAGCCCGTGGAGGCTGGAGGAGGTTGACGGTAGCCCGTGGAGGCTGGAGGAGGTCGACGGTGGAGATGAACATTATCTTGTGGAGTCCCGTTTTGTGGTATGCCACACCCCTCCCGATCAACACGACCCCCGTTTCGACCGTAGCGCTCCAACACAAGTCCGTTTCCTCCGTTTTGTGGTACGCCACACCCCTCCCGATCAACAGGACTGCCATTTCGACCGTAGGAGGTCCGTTTCCTCCGTTTTGCGGTACGCCAGACCCCTCCCGATGAACAGGATCCCATTTCGAACATGGCCGGTCGAACACAAGGCCGTTTCCTTCGTTTTGCGGTACGCCAGGCCTCGTTTCCATCGCCTGTTCCGTCCAAGCCCTCCCGATGAACACGACCACGCATTCCGTTCCGACCCAGCCGGTTGGCTCCCACGCGTTCCGTTGCCTCCCGACGAACATGACGCATTCCGTTGCCTCCCCATGAATACGACGCATTCCATTGCCTCCCCATGAACACGACGCATTCTATTGCCTCCCCATGAACACGACGATGACGCTGTTTCTCCGTTCCAACCCAGCCATGTACACGAGCCCTGGCCGTACCTATGCGCGAGTAGGCGTTCGAGACCCTGCCCGTATGTACGTACGTGGCCGTATTTTCTTTCTTCCACCCTGGCCACTGTACGTACGTGTACATGCTATGTGCACGCCTCTACTACGACACGTACGTGCCTCTACTACGACACGTGTGTGGCTCTACATCGACCAGTATATATGTACATACACGTTCGTGACCAGAATGACAACGCTATGTATGCTTCGACCAGGTGGGTCCCGACTATCAGGCACTTCCTTGCCTGCGAAGATGTAGCTGGTGGGTCCCAGCAGCTAGGGGGGTGAATCGCTTTGTTTTTTGTGCCCGGACGCACTTCCTTGCATGCAAAGGTGTAGCTGCTGGGTCCCAGCAGTCACGGGGGGAGTCGTTTTGTTATTTTTCTGCCCGGACGCACTTCCTTGCGTGCGAAGATGTAGCTGGTGGGTCCCAGCAGTCAAGGGGCGAATCGTTTTTTTCGGACGCACTTCCTTGCGTGCGAAGATGTAGGTAGTGGGTCCCAACAGTCAGGGGGGCGAATCGTTTTTTTTCGGATGCACTTCCTTGCGTGCGAACATGTAGCTGGTGGGTCCCAGCAGTCGGGGGGAAATGTTTATTTCGCGAAATACGGTGGCCCGTCCGGTGGGTCCCCGCTGTCAGGTGGAGGAATAATTATTTTCCGCGTAATAAGGAGGCACTTCCTTGCTGCGGCCGTGGACCTAGCTGTCAACCTCTTCATGTACAGTCCACGTCCGATAGAAGCCATTCCTTGACCAAGGTGACCACGCCGCGCTGAGAGCACCAGGGCGGTGGACGACGGCGAGGCCTAGGAAGGGGATGACTCGGAGCCAGGGAAGATGCGACAGTGGATGCCCACGCGTAGAGGAGTATGAGGGCTCACTCATTCGGCTGTGGCATGAGGCTGTCGTCGCCGCAGAATAACAGGGGGTGTGGGTGAGTAGAGGGATGGCCTGGCTAGCGGTGGGAGTAGTAGGGGCGGTGAGGCCTCCGCGGCATCATAATCGGCCACGGGCGGCAGGAGCAGGCGGCACGACCGGCGCTGCTTTGGGCGGCTGGAGCAAGAAGACCAGAGGTTGAAGAAGCACTACGGCCGTTGGATGGAGATCGTACAGTCACTGGATCTAGAATCATTCATATATTGACTAAAGTTGACAAAGGCCTCCGTCCCAGTCAACTTAGTAGGCCCAAAAGTTAGCCTCCCACCAAGGTGGGTCCCAGCTAGCAGGGGGTATTCATTCTTTTGTGCGTAATAAGGAGGCACTTCCGGTGGGTCCGAGTTGACAGCGGGGGGAACGTTTTTTTCATGAAATACGGTGGCCCGTCCTATGGGTCCCAGCAGTTAGGGGGAAATGTTTTTTTCGCGAAATACTGGTGGCCTGTCTGGTGGGTCCCTGCTGTCAGGTGGAGGAATAATTATTTTCCGTGTAATACGGAGGCACTTCCTTGCGGCTGCCGTGTTCCTAGATGTCAGCCTCTCCACATACAGTACTCTTCCGATGGAAGTCGGTCATTGACCACATTGACCATGCCGCGGAGAGAGCACCACGACAGTGGACGACGACGAGGCCTAGGAAGGGGACGACGCAGAGCCGGGGAAGACGCAGCAGTGGAAGCCCGCGCGGATAGGAGTACGAGGGTTCATCGGTTCGGCTGCGATGTGAGGCTGCAGCCGCCGCAGAATAACAGGGGGTGTGGGTGAGTAGAGGGATGCCCTGGCCAACGGTGGGAGTAGTAGGGGGCGCTGAGGCTTACACGGCAGCACAGCCGGCCACGGGAGGCGGGAGTAGGCGGTCCCGCCGGTGCTGCTTTGGCGGCTGGAGCAAGAAGATCAGATATTGATGTAACACGACGGCCGTTGGATTGACATCCCACGGTTACGTCTGCTAGAATCGTTTGTTGACGTATATAATAACTAAAAAAATCTTGCATACGCGTCAACTAAACAGGCCCACAAGTCAGACCACTCCCTCTTTTTTCTAATAATTTATATATAGCTCATGGCAACTTCTTATGCAATTTATTGCTGTCGTTTTTTTTGGTTGGCCAGGGCCAATTTCGCATATTTCTGTGGGTTCCAAACTATTTTTAATACCGTAATGTCGAGCCAGATTTAAAGTACTTTTAAGATATATTTAAATTAGGTTAATGCCCAGTGAAATAGGAATCTGAAAATGTGAAAAAATTCAGAAATTATAAAGTAATTTCCAATTTGTCCTGTTTTTATATTTACAACCCATTTCATATTACTTTCAAGATATGCAGGCGTCTTGAAAGAGTTGCAGCCCATCAGGGCGTAGAAAAATAAGTAGGCCTGGATTGGGTATTCTTCAGAAAATATAAACTGGGCTCATTTTCACAAAGAAAAAATAGCTGGGCTGGTCACATGGTGAACATAAAATATAAGCCTGGGCTAGACGGGCCACAACCCAGTTCAAACCATGCTCCGTCTCAACAATACCAAACAAAAAAATACTGCTCGAGTAGCTATGTCCCAGGTGTCAGCCGATCTTGTGTTGTTCTCCTGTCTATTGACTATATACGCTCACAATGTCGTGGGTCCCAGATGTCAGGAAAACACTAGGAGGAAGCATTTTATTTTTCCATACGCTGACGTGGTGGTCACCTATGTCATCCTCTCCATGTACTTCTACCGATTCCTGTTGTTTGTTGACCATGTTGACAACGCGAGAGGGTGGCGCTGCGGCGAGCGCACCAAAGCGCGCGGAGGACGTCGGTGTTAACGATTTAGGAGATGGTGGGGCGGCGATGCGTGCGCTGAGGCGCAGCTAGCCGTGGGAGGCAGAAGCAGGCGGCCCTGCCGGCGCTGGTTTGGTTTTGGCGGCTGGAGGAAGACAGGAGTGAAGAAACACGACAAACTATAAAAGCACCAGGTGTACTTAACAACCTTAACTGAAACCAGCAGGGGAACTTAACAACCAAAGCTGAAAGCAGTATGAGTACTTATACAGGTTCAACCGTACAAAGCACGCCTCGAACAGTCCTACTTTGCCTACAGTTAACCAAGGGTGAGGCCTCCAAGCCCCAGGACAAGGCCCAGGCGCCACCCCGCGCATCCACAACCTTCTGAAAGCGGCTTCATCTTGCAACGTGGTGAATAAATAGGATATTCGCTTTAGAGCCATGGAAAAGCATGAACATTATCCTCTGTCCTATTCTCCAAGATGGACGGGCCTTCATTATTTGAGACCACCCATGAATAAGTATCTTTTCACGTCCAAGGGGAATTGAGTAGGTCGACATAAATATCATGTTGTGACCAAGAGCAAGTCTGACCCGACCATGGTCAAGCATCTGTATAGGAACAATAGAACTCGGCAATTCCTGTTTCAAGAAGATCACAACTGTAAAACTATGTATAAGCAATAGTTTATGAACAACATATATAATAGAAAACAGCTCGTACCATAAGTTTCTTGATACAGTTGGACCTGTTCAATGAGTGCGGCAATGGCACACATATCCCACGTGGCCTTCCACCATTGAAACGCCCCACAAGGACCTCAAGACGATCAATAAAGTGTAGGAACTTGTGGATGTCGATCCAGTCAACTTCAGTGGCATTAGTAACAACCGAGTTATTACAGAGTAACAAACGAGTAGACTGCTTAACTCTGAAAAAACCTACACGTGCCACCAATTATAAGAAAATATTAGTTAGAAGTAGCATCTTCGTGAGAGATTAGTTGCTACTTCTAAAGTTAAATTGTGATTAGTTAGACTAAATAGGTGGATTAAGAAGTAATCGAGGCAACAAGCAAGAACTAGATACAAAACTAACATGGATGAACAATTGGAACGACGTCAGGGTGGAAGACCGCAGTGAAGATGAGACCAGGTTCTGCTATTTCCATCAACATTCGTGTGCCAACTTTCAGTTTGTAACACTTGAGAAAGTTTATATCCATGAAGCCAACTCGGAACTTATATCCATGGCTTGTCTTCACTGTGACCATTAAACTAGTGTATTCAGTTATGGCAAGGCCGAGCATCTTGAGTACGTGTGTTCTGGCAGAGCAAATAATACACTACATGAAAAATAATATGAGGACACAGCATGTTCAAAAAATCCCCACCCTCCTGGATAAAAAAGAGGATTCTAGGAACATACTGTGCGTGTTTCAAAATGCTGTGTTAGGATGAGAAGGAACAAGTGTGGCGTCTCGCCGAGGGCACAGAAACCTGTAGGGTACTCGCACTTTGGGCACTGCAAATGAAACACACTAGATTCAGTAGGAATAAAAATGCATCAACGGCGGCAGCTGCCATCCTAGCATTACCTGCGACCAAGGGACTTGGATTTATCGGGGATGGATGAAGAATTCATACCTGGTTCTCCATGAGAAAACCCTATGCAATCACCGAGAGGGGGTTTTCTCTGAACAAGCAGACAACGGAGAAGGGGATTTAGGCCCAGTGAAATATTGCCGCTTCATCTGTCCAGCTTACTACTAAAGCTGGAAAGGGGGGTTGTGATTTGACGGCTCACTGGGCATTACCGCGGCGCTACGACCGGGGTGTGTCTACCGTGAAGTTGTGCACTCTAATTTATGCATATGGCACATGGACCCCGTTGCCGGTTGCCCCACATATCAGCGAAAGGAAGTAGAAAGACAGGAGTAACTAGTGACACATAAATATATCTTTTGACAGAGAGATACTCCCTCTGTAAAGAAATATACAAATCTTTTATATCACAGGCTCACCTTGCCGAGAAATATATTCCCTCTGCAACGGACGAGCATTATGGGGGTTCAGCTTTTTTATGGGGTTCAGCTGAGAATATAATACTCAGATAGGCTCACAGTTCTGGACTTTGGGCCGCAGGCCGACCCTGCATGTTTGGGGGGCCATGTGTTCTACCTCAGCGCTTTTCATATTGCAAGCGATCGGTACGGCGCTGGTTTTAGATGTTGTCGCAAGGCGAATACACAAAATTAAATAAAGCACGACAGCTGTTGGAATGAAATCGAACGACAGTTCCTAACCAGCAATCAGAGTTGCAATTCTATCAATGATATACCATGTGATAAATAATACTGTCGTACTACTTATACACACAGGACACTTGTTTCACCATGCCAGATTATTACATCAAAATCTCTCGGAGGATAGATCAGTTCGGCAGTGGCGTGCTGCTACTGAAGAATTTCAAAGTTGATTTGGACTAGCTCTCCTTGCCGAGAAAGTTCGATTTTGACATCATCCCCCACCGCAAGATATGATTTAGATTTGAACCTTGACCATCCTTTAGCATCAATCATCATGCGACCATCCTTTGTACTTACGGTATATTGAGCAGGTTCATTCACACCAAGGCTGCGCAAGGTAAGAGAAACTTGGCCGCGGTCGCCCGGATTGTTGAACGACTCCCTCGTTGCTCTAGGAATTCTCTGTTTGCAAACAAGAAGACATACCCAAACAGTTAGATCAACACAGTGAATCATGTGAAACAACATTGAAAGAAAAAAGAACAAAGCACTTGGGCGGCTAATGCTTACCAAGAAGGTGGACATGTCGGTTTTTGTAAGGACTTTGGTATATGAAGTGCGAACTGCAGCCCAGTCTGTTGCCGGTGCAATAGCACGGGCCGGAGCAGATGCAAGTGCAAGTGTTGGTGCAGGTGCTGAAGCCGCTGCTGCTGCCGGAGATGTTGCTCCTTGTAGAGCTGGTGCCGGTGTCGGAGCAGGTGCCGGTGTCGACGCCCAATACTCCGGTAGATCAGACTGATCCGCTGACGCGGTCGGCGCCCAATCATCAGCTGGATCAGACTGAGCTGCTGCCGCTATCAGTGCTAGAGCAACTACCAGTGCTCGATCTGTGTGAGACAGCGGCGATCGTGTCGGGTCTGCTATGATCAGCTTTCTAACTTGACTAGGATCCGTGACCATGATCCAGTTTTTTTCTTCATTTCTTTTAAACGTGCGAAGGACTAATTGTGGCGTTTTTGTTAAACCAAACTGCAATTCATCATAGTGATTCAGCTTGTACTCAGACAACAGACTGATCCAATTTTTTCCAGTAATATAAGTGATGGACAGTGCCTTCGTTACTGACACGACATAAGAACTGAAACCTACAAAAATAGCCATCGTAGAGCAAACCAAACGGTTTATTCTGTGATGAATGTCACATGGAAAAACCTACATCGTAAAATTGAAGGAAAAGAAAGAAAACATGACATTAAATCAATAAGATTTAGACAGTAAATCAATAAGATTTACTTGATGTGACACGAGCGAATCCTTACCAGGAAATCACTATGTTGAAATACTAAACAGAAGATTGATCGTCCAACTACGCGTGGCATGCAACCCCGCCTACTCCCACAAGTAGGACAGTCCAAAGGCCATGACAAATCGTATGGACCGAACATCCATGGGACTGGAAATCCTGGTGGGTGCGATAAACCCAGCAATGCATACAGATATTGGAGTGTAACCATAACTGATAAACCGTCCTCACAAAAAAAGGATCTGGACACTTCAAAATATACAGACTGAATTGAGTGGATAGACATTAACATAGACCGTTCTCAGGACTGACCACACACCAAAAGCGGCAGTACTAATAAACAATAGAGGGTTCACAAACACAAATCAACTACTGAACAATAGTACTTACTACAGACAAGCAAAGTTGCACTAACTAAACTCTGCAGACTATTTCTTGCCACCGACCTACGGGATGAACCCCGCATAACTGACTAGGCCATGGACTTCGTGTGAGATGTCTACATGCACCATCACCATCTTGTCAACCTTGGAGAAGCTAACAGAGTGGTCTTTACACTCATAAACATGATGATGAAGACAGGCCGCATCAGATTTGTTGGGAAGCTTTACACGAACCACACCCTTCGTAATCGAAGGCACAACCAGGAAATTGTTGTTGTCAAGTACAGCCTCGAGAACACGCCTGACAACAATGCTACAGGAAAACACTAGTTCAGGACACGTGGCGACAAGGACACAGCAGCTGGATAGTTCGGCAGTAGAACTCATCATCAGGTCTTCCAGTTCACACGGCAAGACTTTGAGAACTTCATCTCCACCGCGGACCTGGTTCTAATTCAAACAGAAACCATATTTTATTACTACCTCCGTTCAGAAATATAAGATGATTTTCGATATTATACTCCATATATGACTACATATACGCACAGAAATGAGTGAACAAAGACACTAGAACATGTCTTCAAAGGCATGAGAGCAGAGGGATTACATGCAATATCCATAACACAAGTTACTAAGGCAAATATACCCCTCTTAAAAGGTAGCATTGATGTTCATAAAGTACTCCCTCCGTCCCAAAATTCTTGTCTTAGATTTGTCTAGATACAGATGTATCAAGTCACATTTTAGTATTAGATACATCCGTATCTAGACAAATCTAAGACAAGAAATTTGGGACAGAGGGAGTAGTGGAAAGTAATCTATAAGAAATTAGTGTCAACCTCTCGCATGTTTTGGTCAAAAGAGGTATTTAGAACCGTCATTTGGCACACTAAAATCACATGCAAGATCACCCAAAAAGTTGTACTACCAGTACTAGTACTGCGTGTTAGATGAAAAAACACGATCAAGATCGAGAAAAAGATCGTCAACAAGATACATTACCTGGACTTGCTTAATGAGGGATCCCGGAGAGGGGGGCTTGGACAGGGCGATGGCTTTGAGCTTGTCTGTGGTAGTCTCGGCAGGGTGCTTGCGCTTCTTCGTACCATGAGCCTCGATGGTTTTGGCCAGAGCCATAGACATCACGTCGGCCGGTGCTCCGGCGTCCATCCAAGAGAGGAAGCTGAGAGAGAAGAGTGAAAGGAGGAACGAGATGAGGGAGAAGCGAAGCGAGTGGGGGTTTTCTTCAAGAGAGGAAGCTGAGAGAGAAGAGTGAAATGATGGTTGCTTCGTCCGTCCAACTTACTGCTAGAAAGGAGGGGGTTTTGTGATTTGACGGCTCATCGGGCATTACTGCGGCGGTTCGATCGGGGTAGTCTACCGTCACTCTACTACAGAGTAATTTAGTGCATGGCTGGTGGACCCAGGTGCTGACTATCCCACACGTCGGCGAAAGTGAGTAATTTAGTGCATGGCCGGAGGAGGATCCGCACGGTAGAGCGTGTCCACTGTTTTTCTGAAGAAAAAAAATGATTACAGCAAGCGTTACCACTCTTACGACGGAGGAATGCGAAACACGGCAGCCACTTGAACATACAAAGTGCTCCTACTACTAGGCATGTGCAGTGGTTCATACGTTAGTACTACACAATCTTGTTGCTAGTGTAGTAAGATATGACGATAACAAATGATGTTGTGCGCACGTCAACTACTCATATATGTAACATAGTACCGCTTTTTTGACTGTCCAGACGAGAATGAACGGTGAGATCAATGTTAACAGAACAAGGTCCACAGCGCACGGAGAGTACGGTGCTACAGTACTCCACGAAACATGAACCATATGAAGCACGAATAATGTTAGGCAGGGTGTATGAAGGGTGCACGGGATGGGAGAAAAAGTTCCCTTCTCGACCCACTTTTGGGTGTTTGGTAGAGTGCATGAAGGGTGCATGAGTCCACACTAGTAGGTTGACAAAAATACACGAAGAGGAAACAACTATATTGAGATAAGAATGCAACCAAACACACCCACACGCTTTGTGCTACAGTGACTGATCTACACTGTCTGAGTTTGATCCAACGGTCATGTTGCGCCGAGACATGAACATGCCCATGCAGAGGGCGCCAAAACACCACCGAAGTCCCTCTGCTTCTCGAGACGCACGACGTTGGTGATGCAGAGCGCAACCACCCGCAGAGCCCTCTCCCGGTCGACGGGAGCCAGTGTCAGGCGCCTCACCTCGGACTCCGTGATCTTCTACGCCGCCATGGCACCAGGTAGAAGCAATGGGGAGAGGACGCAAAGGGGTCGAAACGGCTGAAAGGCAATGCAATCTACGGGAAGGCGGAGGGAGCAGGGAATCTTTTGGTTTTCACCATGGTAAAACACCAGTCGACGACTTCTCACATCAGGGAGCAGTGGGTTTTTACAGGCGGAGTCATCGTGACTAATTGCTGCCGCGCCTGCTCCCGTCAATCAAAAAATTAAAAATCCTGCCGCGCCTGCTCCCGTCAATCAAAAAATTAAAAATCCTGCCGCACCCAAACACCAGAGCAACGCCGCGGTGGATATTTAAATTTACCTGCCGGTAAGTAGATAAAAAAAGGGGTGAAAAAACAAATGTGGCGGCGGCCTAGCTAATCGGTCGAACTAGCCCAACTAGCTAGCCACCGTGCCTCACTGATGTACTCGGCGGGAAAGGTGGTCTTTCGTGATTTGACGACTCATTTACTTGCTTCGGCGCTACGACCGAGGAGGACCCAGAAAATGCACGGTAGGGCGTCCCACGTCAGGAAGAATATATGAGTGCACCACCCGGGAGGACCCCGAAACCGGGCGGTAGGGTGTGCCACATCTCGGCATGGAGGAAAAATGTGCGTGTAAAAATATACTGTATCAGACATAGTACCTATGGTTCAACCTCGGGACCCAGCCAGTAGGTCGAAAACATCCCACTAGCCACATAGCTTCATCATGCAAATGTGGCACGGAGGATAGATGTGGTTAGCTCCGTCTCGACCAGCCACAACGTCTCTTGTTCTAGGCGATTCTTCTATTTTCCAAGCTTTTTTTAGTTGTAATAACACCACGGCAAGCTAGCATTGCTCTTCATGTGTGCCCGTGCAAAGGTTAGACGATGGAGAGAAGAGAGATTGAGATCGCAGACCTGGGACCCACCAGTAAGTGAGACAACGGTCATGCATGTGTTGACGAGGCACTCCCTCTACTCTGCTCAATGCAAGTATTGTATAAAATCAAGTTATGGGACAAAGCCAACAACCGTTCATTTTTTCAGGCTATCGACTTACGCTTTGTAGTCCAGGTTGCCAGTTCGAATCTCGTCTTTCAGATTTGTTAGTTTTAGGTCCAAATTTGATTAATGACAAGTGGGACCCCCGTGTCTTGTTCCGATATTTCAGTGTAGGATGGTTTTTTTGAACAAACACTTTGCGCGGTTAGACAAGTAACGGCACGAGTTACACGTTTTTTGCAAGTTTACGAACAAAAATGACAGCGGCATAGAATATCACATCCACCCCGTAGCTTAGATACTATGGTGATATGAGTTTTTACACCGTTGGAAGTGAGATCCAATGGCTTGGGAGTAGTCTTTGTAATTATGCGTAATTTTCAAACTCTCCAAAGATTTTTTTGCAAATAAAACATTCGGGCCTCGTGTGTGCCGCTGCATCTTCGATCCAATGGCTCCCCGGTGCTCATATTAGGTGCTCCCCGTAGCTTAATTACCCACTACGGTGATATGAGCATCTAGGTCGTATGATCAGTGATCAGATGGCACATGTGTAGTACTTGTACTTTCTGCGCATTTCCCAAACTCTATCAACCGTATATTGCAAAAACATTCAAACCTCCTACTATGGGCCGTTAGATCTCAGTGAACTGGTATCACCATAAAATCTACGATGCGGGAGCACCTCATACTCTCCCGTGCGAGAAAACATAAGGTGCTATCGCAGCTTGGATGCTACGGTGATACGAGCTTGGAGGTCGTTTGATCTGAGATCCAATGGCATCTGAGCAGTCTTTATGCTTGTAAGCAGTGGATGAACTCTTTTGGGGCTTTTCTGCAAAAAACCATTCGAACCACGGAGGAGGTGTTGGGTCACAAATCCAACGCCTTCGAAGAGCTTGTATCACCAAAGCATCTAAGGTGTGGTAGCACATGATATTCTTACATACAGGAGAATATGGTGTCCTCCTTCATCTTAGATGCTACGGTGATACGAGCTTCGAGGTCGTTGGATATGGGATCAAAGGGCATCTAAGTAGTTTTTGTACAAATTGTGTGCAATTCTTAAACTCATCAATGTTTCCTGCAAAAATATTAAGACACACCATCTGAGCTGCTATATCTCAGATCTACAAGCTCCAAGCAACTCGTATCGGCATATAGCATCTAAGGTATGGGGGCACATGATATTCTCCCGGGGAGGAGGGTGGGGGTGCACAACCAATCGGTGGTTGGGAGGGTGGGGACAAATATAATCTAAACAACCCTAAACAGAGCTCCACAATTTTATCTAAGGTCGAGGGGTTGACCCCCGACAATCATAGCTTCGCCTAAACACAACATTTGCATGTACTGTAGTACTAGACTTAATATTCATGTTTCAGTTTCATGTTCATTTTAAATATTGAAGTGAGGACCATGGATGTCTTACATTTTACTCCCTTCGTTCCTAAATATTAGTCTTTTAGAGGCTTCAAATGGACTAGCACATACGGATGTATATAGACATATTTTAGAGTCTAGATTCACTCATTTTGCTCCGTAGGTAGTCACTTGTTGAATTCTCTAAAAGACTAATATTTAGGAATAGAAGGAGTATTTTTGAATTCGTGTCATACATGCATGGTTTGGAAAGATAGATGCACTATACTTATTGGATTGTTGTTGTGTTCGTGCGTGTGTGTCTCTCTGTGTGTGTGTGTGTGGTCATATGCTTGATACATACAAAGTTTTCTCACCTCAATATTGTTCATATTTTAAATTTGAATTTGCATTGAAAAACTTACTAGGGATACCATGAAATGTGAAATCCACGTTGAGATCACTATATCACAAACTCACTCTAATTCAACAACTCGGCATAAATCAATTACCACGTTAAGATTAGTATTTGCAAGGAATATACGGGTATTGTAATACACATAGATTTGTTTGGCAATTTAAAAGGTTCCTTTCGTATTCTCGGATGGTAGGAACCAACGGTGTCCCAGCCAGACCTTGGCTCGTGTTGATCCTAAAAAAACCGGGCTCGTGTCCTTCGGTGGCGTGCGTGGTACGCACATTAGGCAACCCCAACCAGTCGAGCCTCAGCGTTTCAAGTCGAAATATCTGGCGGCCAGAATTCCAGCCCTAGGAAATTCCCCTCATGTCCCCGGTCCATAATGACTACCGATGAACAACGGAGGGATGCTTTAGTAACTAGAAAACGTTACCTACCGTGCCGAGCATGGTTCAATTCCCCCGGTCGCCGCTCGTCAAGGTCACCCGTCAACTGCATTGCCTAGTACTACTACTACTACTACTACACCAGGATGAGCACAGAATTGAGCCCGTTTGTTCGTGCCTAGTACTTGAGTTACTATATCAGGCAATGCACTGGTACGGAGGGATTATCCTTTTACTCTGCATATATAACTTGTCTGAAGTCTAACTAAGCAAAATGTTTGACCAAATCCTTTCTTAAGAAATACAACATGATAGATGTACGGCTTTAAAATTTATTGCATGATGTAGGTTATGATATTGTTTCGAATCCTAGATCTTAAATTTCAGAAAATCCAAAAGTGAGCATAAATTCTTGAAACTAAGCATGGTCGTGTGATATGGCACAAATATTACTTCGTAAGTTTTTTCTTCAATTTGAGACAAGCTGCTTATGACAAGTTGCACAAATGAAGAGCCAAGGTATTTTGGAACAAAGACCTGTCACGTTAAGGCGAGCGCTTTCACTATTGAAACCGTGGGCGTTTACGTGCCGCCATGAGTCCCCGCTTCTCATCGGCAGGTGTCGTCCGAGCAAGCGTGCGAGTCGATGGGAGGCGTGCGAGCAGACCGCTGTGCAGGCTCACCGGGAGGCGAGCCCTTTGACCAGGCTCCGCTGCCCACCGTCGTCCCAACTGCTCCCACTTTTAATGTCGCTGGCGCCGCAGTTTCAAATCAACCCCGCACTACTCAGTATCGCTACAATCCTCTCTCTTCCTCTCCGATTCTCCTGTCGTCTACCTCCAACTAGCCTGACCTAAACGTACACCATGACGCATCACGATGGTCTGCCCTTAGTGTTCCAGTTTCCTAAGGAAGACACCCAACCGGAGTCTCAAGAACATAAGGCGCTTTGGGACGAGCTTGAACTAGCCTTGCGGGAAGACGCCGCGCCTGTCCCCGCTCCCGTTCTGGCTCCCATCGCCCCGACTGCGCCAGCGCCCATCCCCGTGGCATTGATGGGCTGGGAGCCGCACATTGTCGTCGAGCTTGATCCCATGGGGTTCCACGAGGTCCTCGTCAACTTTCACGCGCCCGTGCACCTGCCAGCGCATGCGCATGCGCGTGCACTGATGCACACGCCCGTGCCGGTGCCCGTGCACGTGCGCGCCCGTGCCGGTGCCCATGCACACTAATGTCTCCGCCGCGCCGTTGACAGCGCCTGTCCCCATGCGTGTGCTAGTGCCCCCCTCAGCGGCATGGATGGCCGTCGTAGACCGCTTCCTTGCATCAACGCCAGTCGCCTCCTTCCGCTAGTTGACTCGCTCCGAAGTCCAGAACATTTTGGCCTCCATTGAAGCTAGGCCAACGTCCAGGAGTATGCCAACAACGGCACAAGACGCCACCATCGCCGTCGGTCAGTGGCCCGACGACACACAGAGCACGGCAGAGGAGCCGCTTCCCACCGTGAGACTCCCCCGCCGCCGCCGCATAATCTAAATTTGCCATGAAAAAAGTTCGGATTGCCATGCTTAAAATCTGAACGTTTATCATTTCCATTTATTTTATATCGATCGTCGTATAATTTAAAGTCGGAGTCAGACTGAACGAAATGTATGGTTTGATCGATTGAATGTTCTGCTAGAGTCATATCAAATTAAATATAAAACGTCATCAAGCCACATGGATTCCTTGTCATCCAACGACCTAGACTGCTTCAATGTCGAGCGCTCAACATGTTTAGCATGCAGTTAATTTCATGCCAAAAATAGTGCTAATCACATGACAACACGCAAATAATATCCTAGTAGTTAATATCCGCATGCACTTAATATACTTCCAAATTAACGTGCATTTCATGTACACACTGACTAGTGCTGCTAGAACATGAAACTGGTGTCGTGACTTGTGAACGCGTCCAGATATGGACAACGGCAACATTGCCCACGAGTTCTTCCTGTTTGCCCGTGCGTCTAAACACAGAAGGGGAGGAGAGGGAGAGAGAGCACACATGGAACCCACCAGTAAGTGAGGGCGAATAGTACTAAAAATAATATTACATGTTATCCATTAATTAGGCTGTGGTAATATAAAAACATTATGTGAACAAAGGGGGTACAACAAACATTGCTATTCTACGTATGTTGCCTATTGACATGCGGCTTGAAGGCCCGGTCGCATGTTCGATCCTCGTCCTTTATTTTTTAATTTGTATATGGGTCCAAATTTGTTTCATGACATGTGGGCCCCTCGGTGTGTAGTTTGTAGCACTTTAATTTGTGGGTCGAAATTTGTTCCATTCCAAGTGGACTATCAGTGTGTAGTTGTGTAGTTTATTTATAATAATTAAAGAGAACAACATAGTTTTTTCAATAATACCATGGTGCGACGTTGAAGGCGAGAAAGGACATGCAAGAGAGCGATGACCGAGCCAGAGGTAAATCAACCTGGGGAGTTGCATGGGTTGCAACAGTGTTTGGAGTAGTTGTGGGCGGAATGCTACGAAAATATAATCTAAACCGACTGGAATAGATGCCTACACAAATTAATCCAAGGTTGGAGTGCCCCTCGCAATGTAAATAACTCCGGCTTTGCGAGGGATGGAGAGGTACTAGCTTCAACGCATGGAAGATACGGTGTGAGAAAGCGAGGTCAATCGAGAGACATATAGATAGAGAGACAAAGTGAGTGTGGTCCGACATTCATTGAACAAATATATATGCTCTAGAGAGATATTGTCCGATTGAGCTTTTTGGCAAGGGCGAGGGCTATAAGATAGAGCTTGAGAGATGATCCAGTCACAGACATGTAGATATATTTTGTGCGTGGGAGGAAGCAAGGTCAACCGATCACATAGGGTCGCCGTGCGATCAAAAGAGTGAGACGGGTTGGAGAGAGTGACCTAGATAGACGATGTGCGTGAGAGAGTATACAGTGTGAATAGGTCGAATTGGGCTCAAACATGGTGATATATCGTTTTTGTCCGAGAAAGAGAGAGGTCAATCGAGACATACAGAGAGAGAGAGAGAGAGATTGAGTGAGCGTGGCCCACCATGAGGTCGAAAGAGTGGCGGCGGCTTGGATGGACTGACCTAGATAGACAATCTGTGTGAGAGAGTATAGAGTGTGCCGATCGAGGCCCGAACATGGAGATATAGCATTTGTGTGTGAAAGAAAACGAGGTTAAACGAGACTCAGATAAAGAGAGCGAGATTGAGCGAGTGTGGCACGTCGTGCGGAAGAAAGAGTGAGACAGTCTCAAGGGAGTGACCTAGATATACAACGTGTGTGCGTGCGCACGAGAGGTTGGGGGGGCTAGATAAGCAATGCATGTATTTAGCGCGAGAGGGTGAGAGGGAGAGGGGGGAGAGAGAGCTTGGCATGGGGTGCAATGGCGGGTGTGTGAGGTAAATACATTTGGTAACAGAGTGGAAAAAGGGGTTGTGTAGGTGAGAGACTTAGAGATCGAAACATGGAGAGAAAGAATGAACTTATGTTGGAAACCGATAGCTTCCTAAGGTGGTTAGGAGAGGAAGATTGACCGATATAGGAAGTATGTAGCGTTTGTGCGGGGGGGGGGGGCGCTAAAAACAACATTTGAATGTACATAGTACGAGACTTAATATCGATGTTTCAATTCGGTGTACATTGTAAGATTTGAACCGCGGGACCAGGCATACGGGTAATTATTTCGAATTCGTGCCATACTAAGTTTCGAAAAGTTGACATTGACTCAGTTTGTTGTGCTATTCTGTAGGTCATATGTTTGAATCCATCCAAAAGTTTTCTCACTACCATGGTGTTCATCATATACATATGAATTTGTATTAAAAAAGTAGCGTGGATATAGTGAAATGCGAAATATATGTTAGAATTGGAGATTGCTACGTGACACACACTCTAATTCAAATAACTAACTACGTGACACACACTCTAATTCAAATAACTAATTATGTGACACACACTCTAATCCATGTTAGCGTGGGTACCATTTCGATTTTTTCAAATAACTCCTCATTAATTAATTTATAGTACTCCCTCTGTTCAGTTTTATAAGACCTTGAAGACATTTCAGACAATGTGCAAAACAGTTCATTTTAAGTTGTCTGAAACGACTTACAAAAGTGAATGGATGGAGTATCTCATTTCGAATGACTAATTATTGCAAGGAAAACACGGGCATGGTAATACATACAGATTCGTTTGCAAATGAAAGAAGATTCGTTTGCATTCTCAAATGTAGGCGCACAAGGCAGACCATGGTCGTGTCAGGGTGGACGCTGCTTCGGTGACTCAAAGGCAACTGCCTTTGGGTCACTGACACGTGGGCCAGCCACATGTTGGGCCCACATGTCATGGACACAAAGGCAGGTGCCTTAAGGCACCGAAGCATAGTCCTGTCGGGGTGGTCGCGTGTGTCGGACGGACGCGTAGCACCCAGGCACCCACCCCCCTCCCCCCCCCAAAAGGACGACGACAATATAAGTTCGCGTTTCAACGTTTCGGATTGAAATATATGGTGGCCCCAATTCTAGCCCTGCAAAATCTCTCTTCTCCACCGTCCCCTTCCATGCCCAGATTTTGCTCAAATCCCTATTTCGCCGCCAACCCTCGAATCGCCCCTCGTCTCGTCTCTTTCCCCACCGCTCCCCACATCTGTATCGGACGACGACGACGAAGACGACGGTCGCGCTTCACCATCGCACCGGAGCTACCTCATCTACGCCCTCGTCCACCGCACCGGGTGGTCCACCGACAACATCGACCGCCGCAACCGACGTGCCTCACAGACACCGAGTTCCACCGCATCAGGTGCACTTCACCGATGCCGTCTCCCAGCTCACCGGGGCTACTTCATCGAGCACATTGTCGCACCTCCGCCCTCGAGGCCATTGGGGCTTCACCAACGGTCTCGTCCACCGCATCATAGCGCTCCGTTGCCACTCAAGATATGCATCCGTGCGTGGCCAGCCAACTCCAGCGCATCACCCTCAATGGCTCTGAAGTGACCCACACTCTAGCTAGGCAAGCATGCCCAAACACCGGCCCGAACTAGGTATCCACACATCACTCCCTTGTGCACTGTTCCGACGATGTTTGGATATCCTTTCACTGCTCTCTTAGCTTACACGCCTATGCAACTCTGACTTTAACTCTTATTTCTTCTGGAGATATCATCTGAAACAAGCAAATCCATTTTTTAGCGAAGCATGACGGCGCTACGGGATCTGGTACACATCCTGCACACCCGTATAACCTTGTAAGATATGTCCTCCGGTACAACATCAAGGTTGATTCCTCTTATTCGATCAACCATTCGCCGTGTCAAAAATGCAGAGGGGGATGCAAGGAGCACAAGGCATGCACATCCAAGCAAGTGGTAACATGGACTTGTACATGGATCATCCCAACCGCAAGCAGAGCTGCAGTGAGCATGTACAATGAGCTAGCGTAAGTCCCTGCATTTCATTTAATTCGTACAGGCATTCGTGTATGATTTGTGTGCAGTCGCTGATTCACGAATTCAAGTTACCAGGGCGAACATTTAACTTAAAAAATACGAAGGCACTTGCACTCTGGAAATCAACATAACTTGAGAAATGTGAAGCTACATGCACTTTGAAAACCAGCTAATGATCCAAAGTAGTTCAGATTATAAACACTAAATGACGCAAGCACCAAAAAAACAAAATGCAACATGGTGTACAAGGACTACAAACATGGTCTGTACCTGCTTGAATTATTCGTTCTCTGGCTGAAAATATCGAAGTGTAATTGCACGTATAACCAGTGCGCAAACTTCATATCAATATATCTATCCTGCACAAGTATGCCAATAGTTTCAAACAACATATTAGAAAATTATCTACGCTATGTTGTCATGATACGGGGACTTTCTGGTAGATAGCCTCGACGTTTCCTCAAGCTATGAAAATGCACTATAATTTGCTTGTCATCAATGCCTGCAAATCTCTGTCTCTGTCAACATAGTAGATCATCATTAGACACTAAATCCTTCAATGAGCTTGGAAAATGCTTGCATTAGATCCCTCATTAGACACTATATGTTCATCACCAGGAGCATGTAAAATGTTTGCATCAAATCCTTCATTAGCAGTCTGTTCATTAGACACTTCAGGCTGAAGAACAACATGAGCTTGTATGTTTGCACTGGAAACTTGATTAGATACATCAGATTCAGTCAGTTCAGTATTGATTGGGGGAGTTATTAAATAAGTAGAAATTGGTTTCATTTTCTCATAGATTCCCTACATACAAGAAGTTTTACAACACCGTCAGGTTTAACTATTGGCCAGAAATTGAAGAGTTGAATTAGATATAATCAGGGATGTGATGTACCTACTCGTTGCGCATGCTACTCTTGCAAGCTGCAACTGTCCGTTTGCGCAAGCTCGAAGCCATGCCCGTGCTGCTGCCGCTGCCTCCCACGCAGGCTACACCCAGGGTTGGATCTTCATCTTCTTGTCCTTCTGTTTGCTTGAAGCCCAGCGACCGCCCTCCAACGAGGGCGCGAGGAAGTGCTGTGTCAGTTTGTCCAGCGGCGGCTAGGTTAGGAGCGAACCAGACTGGAGGCTGGAGCGAATGAATTGGGATTTTTCCTGCTGTCGATCGATATGGGAGGCGCTCGTTTGGGCCACGAGCCTGCTATAGGGCCTGCCTTGCACTTATGTTATTGGCCCATCCAAATTGAAACATTTTTCTTCATTTTTCACATTGCCTGCTCGTGCGTTGGGACGAACAAAACTAGCATGGGCCAACCTGGATGACTCAAACTAGATGCACACTTTCCAGCCACCTGAGGCGGCCGCCCATACCAGCCCCTATGGTGGCATCGCCCCTTTTTGCGTGTATGATTGGATAGTGAAAAATATTCTAGTGGCGCATTTGATTTACCCACAGAATGGTTGAATTGCTTGTTTCTATGAACTGAGTTCGCCAATAATGTGAAGGATGCCAGTCTTTTCATCCTATTGTAGATTGCTTAGATCTCGATATGCCAAAAGTAATCGCATGAAATATACAGTAAAAGCCAATGTGATGTGTTTGGCTACAACTAGTCTGACTACACGTCCTCATATAGCATATCAAGGACGCACCATCTTACCAGATTAACCATTCGACTTAACCATGCAGTGTGGGAAGAAAGAAGTATTAGGACTGCGTATCCAAGCAATTGATGCCATGGACTCCTTCGTACAACCTTGTAAGCGAAAAAGAAGTTGTAGTGTGCCTGTACAAAGAACTAGCGTAAGTTCAGTTACCTGCTTCTCGGAATTTTAGTTAGCCACTTATTGCAAAATTGTTCAATTACGTTGCTTGGCTTAATTTAGTTTGCTACTGATTACATGATGGCACAACCTGTTAATCATATTGTAGACTGCGCCTATCTATGTGTTTGATACTTACTGTTAAGAATTACCTGTTTGCCTTAACTTAAATATCTACTTGTTTGTTTAACTGCTTTGCTGCTACAACAACGGGTTACAATGATGTTAATAACTACTTTTCAGCATCCAATTGAAACTCTTTAATTCCTTGTTTGTTTAACTCATTTGCTATTATAACTCCCAGTTGAGATGTTTTGCTAACTTCAACTTTTCTAAATCCAATCGGAACTTTAATGGCAAAATAGGTTAGCCCAAGATCAAAGAGCGAGGTCCCCATGGATGTTGCATCATCCCACAGCAGTGGCACCGGCCCAATCGTGCATTATGAATTGCCAACTGTTGATGCTCTAGAGGCTAAACTAGTGGTAGAAAGAGATTCTGATTCTGCACTTAGAGATGAAGTTGACATGTTGAGGAAGCAAACAACACAATCACAAGTAGTACTCAAGACAACCATCAAATATTTGGTGGATTTCAAAACGAAGCAAGCTGAGACTAACCAGATTGTTAAGGTCCTGAAGGAAAAAAAGGAAATTAAATTCCTACTTGGTAAATCATAGGTGAAATGTTCTTTCCATAGTTGAATAACCTTTGTGTTGTCTGTTCATGTAATCAAACAAACCATTTGTTTTAGAGATCATGTAATAATTGTTTTTTTGTTTTTTGGTTTGTAATTTTATTTGAGCACAAGTCTGTATTAATTGATAAGACTCGGAGACATTTCATTTGGATTGCTGTGCCAGACCTACAAATATGCCAGTCGGGCTGAATGTGCATTCAGCAATAGTAGTAGTATAGATGGACCATAAGTGGCACGCATCGGAAAGGGCCAAGATGCTGGCTAAAAAAAGGATGTTGTTGTAGCAAAAAAAAGTACAGCGGCCTGGCTTATGTATGTTAGTTGATATTATTGATCCATATACTCTATAAGTGTTTATATGTCTGTTAGTTCTGTACATTCTTGGTTGATTGACTCGATATTTGAATCTTGATACATTGTTTGTGTACATATCTAAATGGGAGTACACATTATGCTGCGTGTGACATTTGAGTTGGACATGAAGTGTTCCAAATATTCGAATTCACCTTAAAATGGATTCTAGTTTCTGAATTTGAGAATCGGCATTTGTAAACCATATTCATATATGACAGTGGAATACATCTTTGTCGTCCTTTTGAAGATATATAAAAACACATAGAGTGATTTATAAAGATTCATATAGGAATACAAAATGGATTCGAATTTAGTTGTCAGGGTAAACGTGGATGCTTATTGTCCCAAAATTCGAAAGAAGCAGCAAAATGTCCACTCCCACGTCGGCTGCCCAAAGCCAAGTGTTTGGGAGATGGAAATTACTGTCTACCCATTACACGGACAATCCATCGGCCCGATTTCCTGTCACACCCTAGCTAGTTCCAGCATTAGAATGTGCATCATGTCTAAATTCTTCTTAAATTTGAATTGGGGAAGACAGAACCCCCAACACCCCCTGGAAACAACTAGGGTTTACTAAAATTATTTTCAATGAACCTGAAATGCCCTTCTAAAAAGTTCACCCTCTTTGTCTTGGGTTAGAACCTCTGGCAAAATTGGTGCACAATTTTCTAGGTCAACAGAAGGTCACTAAATTAAATCATATGTAATTTTCCTTTGGACATTTAAATGCTAGTAAATATTTTAAATATTCAAATAATTCTGGATTTAAGTGAGGGCTGTTAGGAATAATCCCAACAGAGCCCACAATTATTTTCAGGATTTTAGTAAGTGCCTAAGTATTTTTAATAAAGCCCTAAAGCTATAGAAAAATAGAAAAAGAAAACAAAACAAGAAAGAGAGAAAGGGAAAGGCTTACCTGGCGCCACCCACCAGGCCCACCTGCCGGCCCAGCCCAGCTACCGCTCCAGCGAGCTGCTTGGCTTGGCCAGGCAGGCAGGCAGGTGCTCGACGGCGGCACCAGCGCGCGCCACGCAGCTGGCTGCCGCCCTGCTTCCTCCCCTCGCCGCCCTGCTGGCCTGGACAGGCTCCACGTCGCCGCCCCGACCCCCTGGACACGCTCATTCACCCCCTGCCTCACTCCCTCGCTCCCCTTCGCCATGGCCGACGCAGCCGTCACCGTCCCGCCACCGTAGTCGCGTCCACCGCCGTCCCCGTGCTGCACCACCGTGTCCACTCGCTCCGCTGTCATTGACTACTTGAAACAGACTGAGTCCCGAGCGCTCACACGCTCTGCAAAACCTCCACCGACCCCGCCTTCGTCAGCCACAGTCGGAGATCCCTTTCGATGTCGCCGCCCCATCAGCTCGTCCCCGACCGCGCCGTCTGTCTCTGCGTGACCGCCGTGAGCCCAGCTACCTCCCCATCCTCTCCGTTCTCCTCCTCGTGCACCACAGCGAGCACACGGAGCTCACTCGCATGCACCGCCGCGGAGCTCGTCGCCGACGTGTCTCCGGTCAACCACCGGCCAAGCCATCTAGTCTACTAACCTCACCGCATCCCCAGGAGCACAACGCCCCACTCCACACACCTCGCCGTGCCCCACAGCCCCGGGTTCGTCCTCACCCGACTCCGGCGACTGCCAAGCTCGTCGCCGCCGATGTTTTCGGCCACCCCGAGCCCAACCACCATCACCAAACGCTGCGGCTCGTTCCCAGCTACCCGTAGATGACCTCCGCCGTCCATTTGGTCGCCGGAATGCACTAATGCACTTCCACCACCGCGTCCGGCCTCGCCGGCAGCTAAACGCCAGCGAGTTTGACCATTGATGTTGACTGGGTGGGCCCAGGTTGACTCCCCTGAGTCAATGACAAGTGGGCCCCCCTCTGCTAATTATCCAGATTAGTTTCTAACTAAAATTAGTTAGTTTAATTAACCACTGACACGATGGACCCACTGGTCAGTTTGACCTGGACGTCCCCGTTGACCCTGACGTCACCCTGACGCATTGCTGACGCAGTAATTGATTTACTGGAATTAGTTTTATATAGGAAATTCCAGAAAATAGTTCAAACTTCAAAAATTCATAGAAAATCAACCATAGCTCCAAATGAAATAATTTATATATGAAAAATTATCAGAAAAATGCAATCTATCCATCTGTAATGGTTTCATGCATGACAAAACAAGTTTACCTTGCTGTTTAAGCAGAATAAGGAAATGCCCTATTAAGGCCATGTTTAATGAGCTAATATTTGAATCTTTGATTCAAATGAGTTCATTCCTTTCTGTTATAGCTTGCATTAGGCCAAGACACATTCATATTGCCATGTCATAGCATGCATCACATTGTTGCATATCATCATGTGTTGATTGTGTTCCGATGTGTTCTTCGTGGTAGGTTCTGCCTCCGAGGATATTCACGAGTATCCAACTGAAGGGCAGTATCCGCTACCACTCCATCAGGCAAGCAACCCATTGATTATCCCGTTACTGCATTAAGACAACGTGTTTCAAACTACTGTGTGCTACGGTAGTTGAACCCTTATCCTCTGCATGACCTGTCATTGCCACAGTAACTAGATGAAACCCACTAGCATGTGTAGGAGTTGATTGAGCCATGTTTTTGTGATTCCTACCTTGCTATGCCTGCTATGCTTAGAGTTGTGTCAGGTCTGGTTCATATGGGTGATGGGCTAGAGTGAAATGATTATGTCGGTAATGTGAGGGATGTGTGGAACATGTTTTGGTAAAGGTATTGATGAGAGGCCATGTAGGAGTACATGGTGGGTTGTTTCATTGAGGTCGTCCCTAAGAACTGAGATCTGTATGTGTGATTTTAAGATTCAGCTACTACCATGCATTGGGATCCTTAATTGACCCTCTCGGTTTCTTAATCACCCTAGTACTCTGTCCAGGAGTTGAAAATAGTTTCTGGTGTTTGTAGGTTATGTGTTGGCGGCCGTGCGTAGCGCTGACCCTAGGGGTGGGCTATGTTGTGGTAGATACACTGTGGCCGGGTATGCCGGGCGCCCGTTTGGCGTCTCGGGACCCTGTTCACATCGTTCGGGGCCGTATGTGGAAACCTCGGCCGGACTCCCTGCGGATGGAACCTGGATAGGCGATAAACCTGGACTAGAGACTTAAGTGTTTAGGTAGGCCATGGCCGACACCCTCGCTGGGCTTCCGCTTGAAGGTTGCCGAGTACATGTCGTGTAAGCGGCGGTAAGTGGTGAAAGAGTGTATGACGAAGTACACCCCTGCAGGGTATAAAACTATTCGAATAGCCGCGTCCACGGTAAAGGACTACTTGGTTGCCTATATAGTTCATAGACAAGTTAATGGATGCTACTAAAAGACTCAAGATAAGTGTGAGTACTGAGGATGGCCCTCTCGTAGGAAGACGAGGGAGGATCCATGGTGGAGTATTGTGTTAGTGAGTAGTGGACTCGTGTGCGAAAACTATTTTACTAGTGAAGTTTCATAGGATAGTTTAGCCAAGAGTCAAAGCTGGCTTGCTGCATTAACCTCACCACCTTCTTGAGAATAAGCATGTATAGTAGGTTCTGATGTAAGACTTGCTGAGTACCTTTGTACTCATGTTTGCTTAATTACTGTTTTCAGACGACAACACCTCCCCCTCCGATGGGTTCAACGTAGACCTTGACGTCGACGAGTGACTAGCCACCCAGGTGGTGATCCTGGCCATGGAGGGCCCTATGTAGATAGTCAGGCTTCGAGAAGCCTTCTTTCTTTCTAGAGTCTGTACTCAGACTAGTTGCTTCCGCATGTGCTTGTATGATTGTATGACTTGAGTGTCGGGTCATGTGACCCCTATCTGTATGAACATGTTATGTATGGCTCTCTGGAGCCTTTAAATAAAGTACTTGAGTTGTAGAGTTTTGTTGTGATGCCATGTTGTATGTACTCATATCGGGCATATTGTGTGTATGATTGAAATGCTTGGTATGTGTGGGATCCGACAATCTAGTTGTTTATCCTTGGCAGCCTTTCTTATGGGGAAATGTAGTCTAGTGTTCCTCGAGCCATAGTAGTCCGCTACAGCCCAGTTCACCGGAGTCCTATTAGCCCAGCACTACTATGTAGGACACTTGACTGGCCGGCATGTGATTCACTTCGTTCCTATGTCTGTCCCTTTGGGAAAATGTCACGCGGTGACTTCCGGAGTCCTGCCTAGCCTGCTACAGCCTGGGTTCCCCGGAGTCATGTTAGCCCAGTGCTACAGCCCGGAATCACTCGCTGATGACCGACATGCTCGATGTGATTTATGTATGCCTGTCTCCATAGGTCTGTGCCGCTTTGGGTTCACGACTAGCCATGTCGGCCCGGGTTCTCTGTCATATGGATGCTAGCGACACTATCATATACATGAGCCAAAAGGCGCAAACGGTCCCGGGCCATGGTAAGGCGACACTCGTGGAATACCGTGCGTGAGGCCGCAAAGTGATATGAGGTGTTACCAGCTAGATCGATGTGACTTGGAATCGGGGTCCTGACAGCGTTGGCATCAGAGCCGGACTGCCTGTAGGTTCGTTGAGCCAAACTGGTCGATGTCGAGTCTAGAAATGCTTTAGTTATATGTAGGGGAATTGATTGTGGGAGGGAACGTAAGTCTCTTTTACTCCTTTACCCTATGCCTCTGATCTGAGTCATTCTCTTCTCATTCAACGTGGGTTAAGGACTAGGCTCTCTTCTTCTATCAGGTTCACGTGTTACTAATCCGCAGTAGCTTATAGGATTGTTGTTACGAGTTCCACTCAGTTTCTACTATTCTTAGTATGTTGCTAATTGGATCAGAACCTTGATATGATGTTGTTGAGTGGTATTGCGAACTGTTGTGGATGTCTCAAATCTTTTTCTGAGCATTTAAAGCTGTTATGTTGTCCATTTTTCCCTAGAAATTCTAATGTCTTTGCTTTGTGGTTGTGCTTTCAGATGGCCAACCGTGCTCAAAACCAAGTGGTTCGCCTGACCCGGTGCCTCGACGTGCCCGGTCATACTGCTATGTTAGTCCGGGTCATGATCAAGACGGGTTACCGTTGGTATCCCGAATACACTGTCGAAGAGCAGTTCCGCGACTTTAATCAAAGCCAGTATTTCTGCACCGTCAGGATATTTCCTTCTTATCCTGGATCTACCGAGCCCCTTCACTGTTCCTATGGACTCGGGGTTACCGTTGAGATGGCTGTGCAGGATGCTGCCTATTCCATGATGACCATCATGCGAGTCCGGACTGGCCTGCTTCGGAACACCGACTTCCGTTACATGCCAGCTTCACTTCCGGGAGCGCAAGGGTATCTTCAGGCTATTTATGCTGACTCCACTCAGGAGGATTCATTAACTCGTACCACTGCTGAGATGCTCGAAGATAAGGACCGAGAGAATCGGGCCTTGAGGCTGGAGCTTTTCAATACCCGTGCCGATCATTGGGCCACATTGACTCGGTTTGCACCTGCGGTGCAAGCTGGATGTATGGATACAAGGGATCTGTATCCTGTGAGATCAGCTCTGCCAGACATGGTGGATTGGCGTGATGTGGGAGGCATGACCCCACCCCGTGGTCCCCGCAGGCCACCATTTGTTGGTCCAAGACCTCATCCTAGCCCCTATGGTCCACAGGCTCCTCAGGACCGTCTGTTTCCGGATGATCACGTTGAACTTCCAGGCTATGGTGGTGACTTCTATGAGGACTACTACGGAGCTGTCTGAGTTAGTAGTAGTACCACTAGTATTGTAATAGTTGTATCTTCACTGTCCTGCGTGACTTGTGGAATACGACTTTGTGTGTAACCAATTCCGGAGGTGTAGACAAATAATGTATAGGAGCTTGGAATGCCTCCGATGAGATGTAACGTCCTTCATCATAGCTGAACTGTAGCCTGGGCTTGTACTAAACTATGTATGATGTGTATGACCATTGGTATATATATGGCACTCTTATATTACCATGACATACGGATGAACATCTCTACATTCCGTGTTATCCATTACATGCTGCACTTCCTTGCTAAGTTTGAGCCATCCTTATCTAAGCCGTTGTCTTGGTTTTTTTCTATAGGATGGTCAACACCCGCAGCAACCCTGCTGCCTCGGAGCAGGGGGAAGCCAGTGCAGCTAGGGGTGAAAATCTGCCTCACCCGCCTTCTCTGGCCGAAGTGATGCTGGAGGCGGAAAGAAACAAGCGTGAGACTAACCGCCTGCTGGAGAGGATTGAGCAGAACACTGCACGCCACCCATGAAATGACTTGGTGTCAATCAATGACTTTATCAAGCTGTACCCACCAAAGTTCAACCATTCCGTCGAACCCCTCGACGTGGATGACTGGCTTCGCAGTATCACCCACAAGCTACGTTCTGCCAATGTAGTCGAAGCCGACAAGGTTACTTATGCTGCCTATCACCTTGAAGGCCCTGCTAGCCTTTGGTGGGAAAACTTCGAAGCTATGCGCCCGGTCGGCCAAATCACCACTTGGGCTGAATTCAGTGAGGCTTTCCGTGAGCATCACATTCCGGAAGGTCTCATGGATCGCAAGAGGGAGGAGTTCTGCAACTTCACCCAAGGAAGACTGATCGTGGATTCTTATAGTCGTGAATTTGGGAATCTGGCACACTATGCTCCCGAAGAGGTATCTACTGACGCCAAAAAGCAGGCAAGGTTCCGCAAGGGACTTAGCCCTGAGCTTCGCCGCGATCTCCGTCTGCATGAGTGCACATCCTTTCAGAAGTTGGTCAATAAAGCCATCAGTGATGAGACAAGCCAGACTGATTATGACGCTTCACGCAAGCACACCCGTGATTTTGGATCTTCATCTGGCTCTGGAGCTCAGAAGCGCCGGGTGTGGATCCCAAGCACGGCACTGCCACCCAGGTTCATCCCGAGGCCATCCTTTGAGGCGCCTCGTCCCAACCAGCAATTTGCACCGCCCAAGCCCTATGGAGGCCCTGCTGCTAATGCTGCTCCATGCCCCAATGTGGTGACATGCTTTAAATGTGGAGAGCCGGGTCACTATAGTCGAGAGTATCCCCAGAACAACAACCCCAATCAAACTGGAAAGTATGTTGGCCGTGGTAAGCCCGCAGGAAAAACATTCTACGCCAAGCCGGTCACTACTGCCCGTGGCCATGTCAACTATGTTTCAGCCGAGGAGGCTCATGAGGATCCCAACGTTGTCCTTGGTACGCTCCTTGTTAACTGCCATCTGGCATCTGTTCTTTTCGATACTGGAGCATCTCATTCATTCATATCCGAGAACTATGCTCGATTGCACAACACGACATTCTGTGACATGCCCTCTACCATGGAAATTCAAACCCCTGGCTCTAGATGGCAAACTTCTAGAGTAAGCCATGGGAACGAAATTCTTGTCGATAGACTTGTCTTCCTTGCATCCTTAATAGCTCTCAAGTCCTCGGACATAAACATCATCTTGGGTATGGACTGGATGTCAGCTCATTATGCTAAGATTGATTGTGCCACTAGAACCGTTCAACTTACTCACCCATCGGGCAAGACAGTCAATGTCTTAACTCGAGTGGCCAAGCGCCAGCTTTACTCCTTAAATGAGAACCCTCTTCCAAACCTTGAGGATGTTCCGGTAGTCCGAGACTTTCCGGATGTCTTTCCAGAAGAACTGCCAGGTGTTCCACCTGACAGGGATGTTGAGTTTGTGATAGACCTTGTTCCAGGAACCGTTCCAATTTCTAGAAGACCCTACAAGATGGCACCCTTAGAACTAGCCGAGCTTAAGAACCAACTTGATGAGTCCTTGAAAAAGGGTTTCATCCATCCTAGTTCCTCTCCTTGGGCTTGCCCCGTCCTCTTCGTTAAGAAGAAGGATGGAATGGATCGAATGGTTGTGGATTACCGACCTGTCAACTTGGTCACCATCAAGAATAAATACCCGCTTCCCAGGATCAACGATCTGTATGATCAGCTCGCTGGATCCTCAGTCTTTTCCAAGATGGATTTGAGGTTGGGCTACCATCAAATCAAAATCAGAAACGGGGACATTCCCAAAACGGCCTTTGTTACTCGTTATGGCCAATACGAGTACACCGTCATATCCTTCAGTTTAACCAATGCCCCAGCTACCTTCTCTCGGTTAATGAACTCGGTCTTCATGGAGTACTTGGATAAATTCGTCATAGTATACCTCGATGACATACTCATCTACTCCAAGAATGAAGAGGAACATGCTGAACATCTAAGGCTGGTATTGATGAAACTTCGAGAGCATCGCCTTTATGCCAAATTCTCCAAGTGTGAATTTTGGTTGCCAGAAGTGACCTATCTAGGCCATGTGATTTCTGGTAAGGGTATTGCTGTCAATCCCGAGCGAGTTCAAGCTGTCCTTGACTGGACTCCACCTAAGACGGTCAAGCAAGTTCGGAGTTTCCTTGGCTTAGCGAGCTATTGCCGCCGCTTCGTCAAAAATTTCTCCAAGGTTGCTAAACCTCTAACTGAACTCCTCAAGAAAGATAAAAGGTTCGAGTGGACTCCACAGTGCGAGTTCAGCTTTCAGGAACTGAAAAGACGCCTGACATCTTCTCCCATACTGGTACCACCAGACTTCTCCAAGGACTTTATTATCTATTGCGACGCCTCGCGACAAGGACTAGGTTGCATACTCATGCAAGATCGTCAGGTAATTGCCTATGCTTCACGGCAATTACATCCACATGAGGAAAATTTTCCCACACATGATCTAGAGCTGGCAGCTGCAGTCCATGCACTTAAAACTTGGCGACATTACCTCCTCGGTAATCGTTGCGAGATCTTCACCGAGCACCAAAGTTTGAAATATATCTTCACCCAACCAGATTTGAATCTCAGGCAAAGACATTGGGTTGAGTTGATCTCGGATTACGACTTAGGAATAACTTACACCCCGGGCAAGGCCAATGTCATGGCTGATGCGCTAAGCCGTAAGTCCTATTGTAACAACCTGATGTTACAACAAAGTCAACCACTTCTCCATGAGGAATTTCGTAAGATTAATCTTCACATTGTTCCTCGAGGATTCCTATCCACCCTGGTGGCGAAACCTACCCTTATGGATCAAATCATAACCGCCCAGCGGTATGACAAGGGCATATCCCGGATTAAGGAAAAAATTGCTAGCGGAGTTGCTAAATGTTTCTCCATGGATGAGCGAGGTGCTGTCTTCTTTGAGAACCGTCTGGTGGTTCCCAAGAAACAACATCTGCGCCAGTTGATCCTTAAGGAAGCTCATGAATCCCCACTCACCATTCATCTCGGTAGTACTAAAATGTATCTAGACCTACGCCAGAGGTTTTGGTGGACTAGGATGAAGAGAGAAATCGCTCAATATATTGCTAGTTGCGACGTCTGTCGTCGTGTTAAAGCAGAGCACCAACGGCCTGCTGGCACCCTGCAACCGTTAGCTATTCTGAGTGGAAATGGGATAAAATTAGTATGGATTTCATTACTGGGTTTCCCAGGACCAAGAGAGGGAATAATGACATCTTCGTCGTGATCGACTGTCTTTCCAAGGTAGCCCATTTCCTACCTGTTCGTGAGAGTATCACCGCTAGCCAGCTAGCCGATTTATACATCTCCCGAATAGTGTCTCTTCATGGTGTCCCATTGGAAATTAACTCAGACCGTGGGAGTCTCTTCACCTCTCGATTTTGGGAAAGTTTCCAAAATGCTATGGGAACTCGTCTCTCTTTTAGTACCGCCTTCCATCCTCAATCAAGTGGTCAAGTAGAGCGAGTGAATCAAATTCTGGAAGATATGCTCCGAGCTTCTGTTATCTCGTTCGGAATGAGTTGGGAGAAATGCCTTCCCTTCGCGGAGTTTGCTTATAACAATAGTTATCAAGCTAGCCTAGGCAAGGCTCCCTTCGAAGTTCTTTATGGACGAAAATGTCGAACGCCTCTTAACTGGTCAGAAACCGGGGAAAGACAACTCTTTGGCCCGGATATGATTCAGGAAGCAGAAGAGCACGTTCGCGTTATTCGTGAGAAATTGAAAACAGCCCAATCTCGTCAAAAGAGTCAATATGATCGTAAACATAAGCCTATGACTTATGAAGTCGACGAGAAGGCTTACCTTCGGGTTACTCCGTTAAAGGGAACCCATCGTTTCGGTATCAAAGGCAAATTGGCTCCTCGTTACATTGGACCCTTTCGCATTCTTGCCAAACGAGGAGAAGTTGCCTACCAATTAGAACTACCTCTGCATCTTTCCAGAGTTCATGATGTCTTTCACGTTTCACAACTCAGGCGTTGCTTCGCAGATCCTATCCGTGGAGTGGACCACGAAATGCTTGATATACAAGATAACCTCTCTTATCGGGAATATCCCGTTCGTATCCTTGATCAAGCCGAGCGTACCACTCGACGTCATAATATCAAGTTTCTCAAGGTTCAATGGTCACACCATTCCGAGGAAGAAGCCACTTGGGAAAGGGAGGATCGTCTTCGACTCGAGTACCCCACCTTCTTTCCAGAGGATCCTAAATCTCGGGACGAGATTCTTTTGAGTGGGGGTGAGTTGTCACACCCTAGCTAGTTCAAGCATTAGAATGTGCATCATGTCTAAATTCTTCTTAAATTTGAATTGGGGAAGACAGAACCCCCAACACCCCCTGGAAACAACTAGGGTTTACTAAAATTATTTTCAATGAACCTGAAATGCCCTTCTAAAAAGTTCACCCTCTTTGTCTTGGGTTAGAACCTCTGGCAAAATTGGTGCACAATTTTCTAGGTCAACAGAAGGTCACTGAATTAAATCATATGTAATTTGCCTTTGGACATTTAAATGCTAGTAAATATTTTAAATGTTCAAATAATTCTGGATTTAAGTGAGGGCTGTTAGGAAAAATCCCAACAGAGCCCGCAATTATTTTCAGGATTTTAGTAAGTGCCTAAGTATTTTTAATAAAGCCCTAAAGCTACAGAAAAATAGAAAAAGAAAACAAAACAGGAAAGAGAGAAAGGGAAAGGCTTACCTGGTGCCACCCACCAGGCGCACCTGCCGGCCCAGCCCAGCTACCGCTCCAGTGAGCTACTTGGCTCGGCCAGGCAGGCAGGCAGGTGCTCGCCGGCGGCACCAGCGCGCGCCACGCAGCTGGCTGGTGCCCTGCTTCCTCCCCTCGCCGCCCTGCTGGCCTGGACAGGCTCCACGTCGCCGCCCCGACCCCCTGGACACGCTCATTCGCCCCCTGCCTCACTCCCTCGCTCCCCTTCGCCATGGCCGACGCAGCCGTCGTCGTCCCGCCACCGTAGTCGCGTCCACCGCCGTCCTCGTGCTGCACCACCATGTCCACTCGCTCCGCCGTCATCGACTACTTCGAACAGACTGAGCCCCGAGCGCTCACACGCTCTGCAACACCTCCACCAACCCTGCCTTCGTCAGCCCCCGCCGGAGATCCCTTTCGACGTCGCCGCCGCATCAGCTCGTCCCCGACCGCGCCGTCTGTCTCTGCGTGACCGCCGTGAGCCCAGCTACCTCCCCATCCTCTCCGTTCTCCTCCTCGTGCACCACAGCGAGCACACGGAGCTCACTCGCATGCACCGTCGCGGAGCTCGTCGCCGACGTGTCTCCGGTCAACCACGGGCCAAGCCATCTAGTCTACTAACCTCACCGCATCCCCAGGAGCACAACGCCCCACTCCACGCACCTCAACGTGCCCCACAGCCCCGGGTTCGTCCTCACCCGACTCCGGCGACCGCCAAGCTCGTCGCCGGCGATGTTTCCGGCCATCCCGAGCCCAACCACCACCACCAAACGTTGCGGCTCGTTCCCAGCTACCCGTAGATGACCTCTGCCATCCATTTGGTCGCCGGAATGCACTAATGCACTTCCACCACCGCGTCCGGCCTCGCCGGCGGCTAAACGCCGGCGAGTTTGACCGTTGACGTTAACTGGGTGGGCCCAGGTTGACTCCCCTGAGTCAATGACAAGTGGGCCCCCCTTTGCTAATTATCTAGATTAGTTTGTAACTAAAATTAGTTAGTTTAATTAACCACTGACACCCGAGACCCACTGGTCAGTTTGACCTGGACGTCCCCGTTGACCCTAACGTCACCCTGACGCATTGCTGACGCAGTAATTGATTTACTGGAATTAGTTTTATACAGGAAATTCCAGAAAATAGTTTAAACTTCAAAAATTCATAGAAAATCAACCATAGCTCCAAATGAAATAATTTATGTATGAAAAATTATCAGAAAAATTCAATATATCCATCTGTAATGGTTTCATGCATGACAAAACAAGTTTACCTTGCTGTTTAAGCAGAATAAGGAAATGCACTATTAAGGCCATGTTTAATGAGCTAATATTTGAATCTTTGATTCAAAGGAGTTCATTCCTTTCTTTTATAGCTTGCATTAGGCCAAGACACATTCATATTGCCATGTCATAGCATGCATCATATTGTTGCATATCGTCATGTGTTGATTGTGTTCCGATGTGTTCTTCGGGGTAGGTTCTGCCTTCGAGGATATTCACAAGTATCCAACTAAAGGGCAGTATCCCGCTAGCACTCCATCAGGCAAGCAACCCATTGATCATTCCGATACATACCCATGTTCTCGCTTCTGCTCTTGTTACTGCATTAAGACAACGCGTTTCAAACTGGTGTGTGCTACGGTAGTTGAACCCTTATCCTCTGCATGACCTGTCATTGCCACAGTAACTAGATGAAGCCCACTAGCATGTGTAGGAGTTGATTGAGCCATGTTTTTGTGATTCCTACCTTGCTATGCCTGCTATGCTTACAGTTGTGTCAGGTTTGGTTCATATGGGTGATGGGCTAGAGTGAAATGATTATGTCGGTAATGTGAGGGATGTGTGGAACATGTTTTGGTAAAGGTATTGATGAGAGGCCATGTAGGAGTACATGGTGGGTTGTTTCATTGAGGCCGTCCCTAAGAACTGAGATCTGTATGTGTGATTTTAAGATTCAGCTACTACCATGCATTGAGATCCTTAATTGACCCTCTCGGTTTCTTAATCACCCTAGTACTCTGTCCAGGAGTTGCAAATAGTTTCTGGTGTTTGTAGGTTATGTGTTGGCGGCCGTGCGTAGCGCTGACCCCAGGGGTGGGCTATGTTGTGGTAGATACACTGTGGCCGGGTATGCCGGGCGCCCGTTTGGCGTCTCGGGACCCTGTTCACATCGTTCGGGGCCGTATGTGGAAACCTCGGCCGGACTCCCTGCGGATGGAACCTGGACAGGCGATAAACCTGGACTAGAGACTTAAGTGTTTAGGTAGGCCATGGCCGACACCCTCGCTGGGCTTCCGCTTGAAGGTTGCGGAGTACATGTCGTGTAAGCGGCGGTAAGTGGTGAAAGCGTGTATGACGAAGTACACCCCTGCAGGGTATAAAACTATTCGAATAGCCGCGTCCATGGTAAAGGACTACTTGGTTGCGTATACAGTTCATAGACAAGTTAATGGATGCTACTAAAAGACTCAAGATAAGTGTGAGTACTGAGGATGGCCCTCTCGTAGGAAGACGAGGGAGGATCCATGGTGGAGTATTGTGTTAGTGAGTAGTGGACTCGTGTGCGAAAACTATTTTACTAGTGAAGTTTCATAGGATAGTTTAGCCAAGAGTCAAAGCTGGCTTGCTGCATTAACCTCACCACCTTCTTGACAATAAGCATGTATAGTAGGTTCTGATGTAAGACTTGCTGAGTACCTTTGTACTCATGTTTGCTTAATTACTGTTTTCAGACGACAACACCGCCCCCTCCGATGGGTTCTACGTAGACCTTGACGTCGACGAGTGACTAGCCACCCAGGTGGTGATCCTGGCCATGGAGGGCCCTATGTAGATAGTCAGGCTTCGAGAAGCCTTCTTTCTTTCTAGAGTCTGTACTCAGACTAGTTGCTTCCGCATGTGCTTGTATGATTGTATGACTTGAGTGTCGGGTCATGTGACCCCTATCTATATGAACATGTTATGTATGGCCCTTTGGAGCCTTTAAATAAAGTACTTGAGTTGTAGAGTTTTGTTGTGATGCCATGTTTTATGTACTCATATCGGGCATATTGTGTGTATGATTGAAATGCTTGGTATGAGTGGGATCCGACAATCTAGTTGTTTATCCTTGGCAAGCTTTCTTATGGGGAAATGTAGTCTAGTGTTCCTCGAGCCATAGTAGTCCGCTACAGCCCGGTTCACTGGAGTCCTATTAGCCCAGCACTACTGTTCAGGACACTTGACTGGCTGGCATGTGATTCACTTCGTTCCTATGTCTGTCCCTTCGGGGAAATGTCACGTGGTGACTTCCGGAGTCCTGCCTAGCCTGCTACAGCCCGGGTTCCCCGGAGTCCTGTTAGCCCAGTGCTACAGCCCGGAATCACTCGCTGATGACCAACATGCTCGATGTGATTTATGTATGCCTGTCTCCATAGGTCTGTGCCGCTTTGGGTTCACGACTAGCCATGTCAGCCCGGGTTCTCTGTCATATGGATGCTAGCGACACTATCATATACGTGAGCCAAAAGGCGCAAACGGTCCCGGGCCATGGTAAGGCGACACCCGTGGAATACCGTGCGTGAGGTCGCAAAGTGATATGAGGTGTTACCAGCTAGATCGATGTGACTTGGAATCGGGGTCCTGATATTTCCACTGCTCTAAATAGGGGTAGGTTAGTAACTTCAATTAGACATGACACGACCGCCTCTGAGCCCATTCCGACATGGTGGGTGTCAAACAAGGGCGGCAAAACTCATTTGATTCAAGCTCGTCCGAAAGACCTCTGTTTCTTCCTCCATTCCCCATTCAAACACGGTGGGCGGCAAAACAAACTCGACTAGGTTGAAATCGATGTAGGCAAATATTTTCAATAGGGGCAGGTTTGTAACTTCACTCAGACGTGACACAACCGCCCTACCTGTCAGCCCCGTTCATACACCATGGCGCCAACCATGGGCGCCAACCACCCTCTCCTCGCCTGAAATCGCTCTAGGCAAATATTGGCGAGATGTGAGATTACCATCCTATCCCCAACCGATGAGACGTCCAAATTTTAAACGGGGGCTAAGTTCGTAACTTTCCCATATTTCAGACAGGCCCGTCCCAAAAACATGGTTCCCCGTACCTCTCCCTCCATTTTCCCATTCATACACCGTCCGCGCTAGAATACCCCATCCCCACACCAGCCTCTGTCCGCCACCCCATCCATCGCCGCCGTCCTCCACCACATCCATCGCCACCGTCCTCCACCATGTCGGAGTGCCTACCAAGACCGCGTCGTCGACTGCTAGAGATGGACGTTTCTCATCCACGACGACGGACCAATAGCCTTGCATCGCATCCTCTCGCTTCATCGGCGTCGTCGTCCTCTTTGCCGGGGACGCTCACACGACCTTCTCTTCCACCGCAATAGGACTTATCCCCCGATGCACCCGTCTACCATCGCAGATCTGCTTCAACGCCACCGACAGCCATCGCACCGCCGATGCCTACACGGTGCCGCAAGAGAGGTGGTACTTCATATCTCCTCAACTTTTTGATCTCAACCAGAAAATAGATCTTAACTTGGTTACTCTCACTACAAAAAAATACACTTCCGTGATGATACGTGTTTGTCATAGTAGGTCGCGTTTTTTGTCATGCATGTACATCCATGACAAATTTATGAAAGAATCAAGATAGTCATACCTGTGTTGTCGTAGAAGTGTTCCATGACATTACCAAAATTATCATCACGGAAGTGTCCACTTCCATGACGATAAATCGCGCGTCACAGAAGTGCTTTCGTCAAGGGTGACCGACACGTGGCATCCACCATAACGGAACGCCGTTAAGCTATCGGGTCGGGTTTTGGATCTGATAACCCGTTAACAGCCCCGACCAATGGGGATTTTCCACGTGTAAAATCATCATTGGCTAGAGGAAACACGTGTCGGCTCATCGTTGGGACACATGTCATCCACTCATTGGACAGGAGGCGCCTATGATAGGTCGACACGTGGCACGGCCCAATAGTGGCCCATTCCGGTGAAAAAGGTCGCCCAGTAAAAGTTAGCAGGCCGACCCATATAAGGCCTACTTGTGTCAGGTCCATTTAAGCCCACGGCCCATACGAGATGTGCCAATTCGGCCCGTTAAAGAATTGACACCATTGCAGCCCATCGTCAGTTCGAGCCCGTTAACAACCCGCTATATGTTTGGGCTCAATATCGGCCCGATGAGATTTCGGCCTGTTAATGCCCCATCGTCGTCCTCTTTGCCGGGGACATCTTTCGGCCTTTTAGCGACCCATTTAAATGTTGGGCTAATTTCAGGGCGATGTGTCTCTCAGCCTTTTGACGGCCCATAAATCTGATGGGCCATTTGTAGTCGGACCTGAGTTTCAGCCTTTTAGCGGCCCATTTAAGTGTTGGGCCAATTTCTGGCACGGTGTCACTTTCAGCCTGTTGACGGCCCATAAATAAGTTGGGCCAATTGTAGTCGGACCTGAGTTTTGGCCTTTTAGCAACCCATTTAAGTGTTGGGCCAATTCCCAGCCCTGTGTGCCTTTCGGCCTGTTAACGGACCACAAATGAGTTGGGCCATTTGTAGTCAGACCTTAGTTTTAGCCTCTTAACGGCCCATGCCCTTCATGGTCCAATACCAGCCCGGTTTCTCTTTCGGCCTGCTAAAGGCCCACAACACAGTTGGGCCGTTTACAATACGACCTGACTTTCGGCCTCTTAGCGGCCCATGCTCTTCATGGTCCAATACAAGCCCGCTGTTTCTTTCGGCCTGCTAAAGGCCTACAGTATAGTTGGGCCATATGTAGCCCAAACTTAGTAACGACATGTTAATGGCCCGTGAAATAAATTGGGGCCACCTGTTGCCCACTCCGATGTCGGCCTGTTAACGACCCGGGAGGTAAGAGGGCCAACCATTAACTTTCGGCCTAGTAACGGCCCATTAACTTAATGGGCCCACTAAAGTTCATTCATGTCTTTAGGCCAAATTAGATAATTTGAGCCCATTACGACGAGCAAAGGTACGACATACAGGGAATAACGTTGCACATCCAGAATATATTACAGGAAATTACATCCACTGGGCAATCAAAGATTGATGCCAGTGCAAATAAATGAGCGGAACCTAACCATCTACAATGTCACAATCTGCAACCTCAGCACAGATGACACCCATAAGCATGTGGGCAAGTTCTTGCTACTTTGCCACACTATCTCTGAAAACATTGATCAGTTGTTGTGTCGCACGACTCTGCACCTCTGATTCACCCACCATTTCCACCGTTGCTTCAGCCATTAATTGGTTCACAAACATACATTTATTCCGTTGCATTCGAGACAGAGGATACTGAACAGATTCAGATGGCGATTTTGGCAGGCTTGTATTATTGATAGTGGAGAGTGTCTTGACCACTGCATCATAACATAAATTAGGATGGGAACCAAACAGATTAATCAAGAGTATTGCCATATTACCTGGCCTAGATTTACTAGAAAGAAACAATGGGGTTGCCTTGCTGTTTTCAGAGTTTGTCTTCTTATCTTCAGCAGCCTACACAAAATTAACACACTAGCATTGCTATCGTTGGCCAAGTCAGATAATAGGAAAGCAACATTGACACAACGAACGTTTGGGCAACTAGCCTACACCAAATTAACACAATATGGCACAACTATCATCAGCCAGGTAAGGTAATACGAAAGCAACATTAACACAATGAATGAATGGGCAACCAGAGAAGCACTACAATTCAGTAATGTGCGTGATATGAGATAGCACATTCATGCAGCTCAGTACGCAAAACTACCAGGCAGTTTTCCTTACAAAAATCAACATTGGCGCCTTTAACATTTTGCTACAACTAATTTTAGATCAGATAAAGGTTAGATTCAGGCCGATTAACAAAATACATGCTGATGTAAAAATATAGTGATATACAACAGGTACTTACATCAGCACTAGAGCACAGAGAATTCCTGCAAGATATTTTCCTCGAATACGATCCCAATGGAGGAAGTCTTGTATCGTTTAACCTTATTTTCTAAAAGAGATACGGGTAAGAAACACGTAGAAAATATGATCAGAATGCTATAAAATTTCATGATGCGAGGATACGCACATGCTTCTTAGAATGGAGTTGACATTCTTTTGCTGGACTGGAGCGGACTAGTTCTTTGGCCACTGGAATCTGCTTATTATCAGTGGGAGTTGGGTTTCTCTGTGCTGGAGTAGTATCTATGAAAAATGGAGTTGGTTTATTATCTCCTGGCGTTTGGATCTTTTGCAAAGACCTGGTTTGTAACCCTTTAGATTCTAACATAGCCCTCTTCCCCTTGCATGCCTTATATAGAAGAATGGTGATTCAGTTATAAAACATGCTACAGCAGAGATGGAATAGGTACTGAAGAATAGAAAGGCATGACATATTGACATGTATTCACTCCATCCGGAAATAAATGGATGGGTCTAGGCGTATTTCAGTTCTAGATACATCCAGTTTTATCCATTTCTGCAACATTTAATCCGGACGGAGGGAGTATGATGTAAGAGCTAGGGATACGACAGGACAACACAGTAAAAAAACACTGAAAAACGCACTGCAGAACCAAAGTATTCAAACCCACTGATATGTGATAGTACACTCATGCAGCTCAGGATGCAAAACTACCACGCAGTTTTCCTTGCAAAAATCAACATTGTGGCCTTTAATCATACATTTTGCTACAACTAAATTTAGATCAGATAAAGGTTGGATTCACGCCGATAAACAAAATACATGTTGATGTAAAAATATAGTGATATACAACAGGTACTTACATCTACATTGGAGCACAGAGAATTCCTGCAAGAATCTTTCCTCATAAACGATACCATTGCAGAAAATCTTCTATCTGTTAAGCTTATTTTCTAAAAGAGAGATGGATAAGAAACATGTAGAAAATATGATCAGCATGCTATAAAATTTCATGATGCAAGGATACGCACACGCTTCTTAGAATTGAGTCGACATATTTTTGCTGGACTGGAGCGGACTAGTTCTTTGGCCACTGGAATCTGCTTATTATCAGTAGGAGTTGGGTTTCTCTGTGCTGGAGCAGTATCTATAAAAACTGGAGTTGGTTTATTATCTCCTGGCGTTTGGATCTTTTGCAAAGGCCTTGTTTGTAACCCTTCAGATTCTAACATAGTCGTCTTCCCCTTGCATGCCTTGTATAGAAGAATGGTGCTTTAATTATAAAACATGCGGCAGCAGAGAGATGGAATAGGTACTGAAGAATAGAAAGGCATGCCATATTGACATGTATTCCCTCCATCCGGAAAAAAATGGATGGGTCTAGGCATATTTCAGTTCTAGATACATCCTTTTTTATCCATTTTGGCAACATGTAATCCGGACGGAGGGAGTATGGTGTAAGAGCTAGGGATACGACAGGACAACACAGCAAAAAACACTAGTTGAATGTAAAAGTGTATGCTAGCGGAATACGTACAGAAATAACTAAGGCAACATACACGTGTATGATTGGGAAAATAAGATGGCATTGCAACAGAGCACTAGAACAGCACTTCAATGTAAAAAAACATGGTATGGTAGACAGATGAAGTACATACTGATGAATAACAATGCATAAGATATTCAGAAGCATGATGTCCAAATTAAGCAGATGGCATTGCGATAGAGTAGAATGACAGTACTTGAATTTGAAAACATGTTATCATGAATGGAATAGGTACTAAAAAACAGGAAGGCATGACATATTTACATGCATGATCAGCATGCTAAGCACATGGCATTGCAACAAAGTAGATACACTCCAGGACATTATATGCCTGTTGTACCCATATCACAGGCCAAGTTAGAGCAAGGACCTTGTGGGGTGAAGAGGATTCATCATCTTTCTGCAAGTCTTCTGAAGAACTGCCTTTACATGTTCCATCATATTGGGTATCATTGACATCAAGTTTATTGGCCTTTACATTGCTCCATGAGGTTCTTGTGGATATATCAGTGTGTGCAATTATATTTGACATGCATGGAAGACAACTAGTAGTTAGATTTATGTAATGAGTGCATGTAGGAGACGACATAAATAGTAGGACTGGGGTTAACTAGCAGCAACAGGTCTCATAAACTAAAGGGAGAACAGAGATGAAAGCTACAGAATATGTATCGTGTGTACTCAAGATTAACTAGATGGCACACAAAAGTATTAAAGAACAACATAGGAAATACTAGAAGTGGTATAGTACTATAATCATCAGCTTGTGAGATAGCATTGGCTGATGGATGATAACTATGGAACAGTGTTACCTAAAGAACAAGTATCTTAGCTGAACTATGGAACAGCGGTAACTCCTGAACAAGACCCGTAAGAGATCAGCATGAATATACAGTGAAATGATGATCTATTTTCCATGCTTAGATGAATAACAAAGCCATAAATGTTGCACACAAGTAAGATGAGGGTACAACCTCTCTGGCTGCCATCCATAGGAGTGAGCATCATGTGCTGACTTGTCAATGGCCCTGCAGTTGTTGTAGCTGTGCATGTCGGGCATGCGCATTCGATGCAGGGAACTGTTGAGTGGGGACTATCGCTCCCTTCTGGTGTATGCTTCCCTTGTTGGAGCAGCTGCGGTGAGTCGGAAGACGGTGTGTCTAAAGATGCAGATAACGCATAATGTTAAGAATGACATATCTCTTTGATCTGAAGAAATACACCAAGAGATCAACAGCAAGGTACGAGAGTGGTCACACGTCTGTTGACTGAAGACTAAATTGGGGTCACACGATTTTATTTTATTTTGGTATTATCCGATCTACGCCGGATGGCTGGCCGTCTTGTGCCTCCTGGCTGACACTGTTCGGAATCTTCCCTGAAGAGCTAGCGGCCAATGGCAGAGCAGCCTGCCTCCGCTGTCCGTGGCCCCGGCCAAAACCCCGCTCCCCGCCCCACCGCACTGCCGTGGTTGCGCCGCCCCCGGGCCAATCCACAAAGACTCCCCGTCATACAGATCCGGCGGCGGCAGTACCTTCAACCCACGCAACTCTAAAAGATAGCCATCTAAGCGCTGCTTCCGTGGCAAACTTGCGGCCCCGCACCCTTACGTTAGACACCAGCCAACCGGCAGCCTAGGAGCTCCGCCGCCTTGAGGGGTGCTGCTTCCCATTGCAAATCGATTGGCCCAGAATAAAAATTCAGACAACTGACGCCTAAATAAAGTGATTTGAGATGAGGGTGCGACCTATCTAGTGGCATGGTGAAGTAGGCAGGTCCAGCTGCCGAGTCGGTGAGGCCGGCGCGGTTGCGGTGGCGACCGGCGGCAGGGAAAGAGCGATGTCGCGATGGTCGATGGCTATGCCGAAGCAGCGCCAGGACTCTGGACGGATCCAAAGTTGGAGCCGCTCCGGCACCGTGAACAACGGCGGGTGTGAATCGGCTCCGGTACGGTTCACGTGGCCGTCGTTGAGGCGGCACCGGCAGCACGGAGTAAGAGGCACACGACCCAGTGCACGACGGCAAATGGACAGCGTCTCCAGCATTAGGGAGGAGGGCGGCTGTGAAATTGGTGCGGTGGGGGCGCCATGGAGGTGGGACTGAGGTTTCGCGGCTCGGGAGAAGGGAGCTTCCCAGGGAGAAGGTGATTTGGCACCCACGAGGTATGAATGGGGGCGTGCGGGGGAAATTGGGAGGGGAGTGGAACCATGTCCTACGGACGCATTTGTCTGAAATGTGAGGGGGAGTTACAGTTCTACCCTTGCCTATAGGCTTCTCGGCTTGGGTCTGTGTACTGAGGGTCGGGGATAGTAGAGTAACTTTGCTTCTCTGGGCGGGAGCGATTTCGGGCGAGGAGGGCGTGTTTTGAACTATAGTGGGCGTGAGCGATTTCGGGCGAGGAGAGCGTGTTTTGAAATAGTGGGCGCGAGCTATTTCGGGCGAGAAGAGCGTGTTTTGCCGACCATGGTTTATGAATTATTCGGCACATGTCATTTTGGCCGAGGAGAAGGCGCGCTTGGATGAAGTTACGAACCTACCCTCGATGTACAATGGGCCAATTGATGCGTGTCCCACATAGGACGGTAATTTCGCGTCTCCCATTTATTTGCTAGGGAGAATTCCACCGAGCAGAGGGGATGTTTAACGGTTCGTTCAAATTTTGGGAGAACGAGCATCCATGTCTACCTTACCAAGTCGATTCAGATCAAATTTTGAAATATTAGCTTGCCACTTCTTTTTTAGATGGAGAGATGATGCTCGGGAGTAATGTGTTTTTACATGCTCGTTGCTAGCGATTTACTATATGACAAATAGTTGACCCACTCAAAAACGCGAATCAAACCCAAAATGAAATATCTCGATTCAATGAAATAGCTCATTCAGTAGGTCAAAATAGTGAACTAAATCCAAAATTGAACACCTCAATCGAGTAGCATGTTGTACAGTATTATAGTACTCCATGAACATGTTGAAAGTCAAATTAATGAACTTGTTTGATATACGCATATATCCGTTCATGTGTGGATTGCAGACAACATGTTCTCCAAATTAAATATTTGAATGCAAGTTTATATCGAAACATGGTTTATATCAGTCTTTGATGCATAAGACGCGACCTCCCCCTCTCCCGGACTCCTGTTCTCTCTCTCTCACTCTCTGACAATCTTCAATTCTGTCGCACGCATCCGACACAAAAACCTTGTTCATCCCTCTCCCTTTCTCTCCATCTCTCTCTCTCTCTCTCTTTGTGTGAGTGGGGGGGTCTTTCTAGTTCGCATGCATATATACACCATATATAGGTCTCTCTCGCACACTATGTATGATACTCTAGCTAGTCCAAGCTAGATATCTTGGGTGCACTCATCGTACGCACACAGATTCCTTGGCTCTTTGCCTGTAACTCTCTCACGCACCACTATGTCGTCTCAGAGCTCTTCCCCCCCTCTCTCAAACTCTCCATCCACCTGGGTCACACATACACATGCATATCTCACTCGCACTCGATAGGCCCATATAAAAATCTATCTCTCCCCCTCGTTCTCTCTCCATCTCACACGCGCACACACACAATCTCATGCCCAGCTAGCCAAGTATGATGGTCTCTCACTCAATTGTAGGCACACGCAGTCCCCCCTATATGTATATGACTAGCTAATCTTAGTCTCCATCACAAACGTGTGCATGGTCTATCTCGATTTCTCTCGGGGCATCTTTCTATCGCGCACGCACTCCCTCCACTAGTAGAAAAAGGACCTAATGTGAGACACATTAGCCCCGGTTCGATTTTGGCCCGGTACTAATGGCACCATTAGTGCCGGTTCAAACAGATATGCATTAATGTCGGTTCGTGTTGAACCTTTAGTGCCGGTTCGTGCCACGAACCGGTGCTAAAGGGGTGGTGGCAGGCTGGTGTCAGGCCGGGGCCCCATGATCACCTTTAGTACCGGTTCATGCCATGAACCGGGACCATAGGGCAATTTTCAAACTCTACCCCTCCCCTGTATCGCCATTTCAGTTTTAAAAAATCAAAAGAAAATGATAAGAACTTCAGAAAATAAAATCCTTCGAGAGGTAGTTATATTACTACACCTACTAGTTATGAAAATTTGAAAACTTAAATTTGGATATGTTTTGCAAAAGGTGTAGGGAAAATATAAAACGGCTATAACTTTTGCATACGATGTCGGAAAAAAACGTATAATATATCAAAAAATTCAGCACGAAAATCCGCATCCAATTTTTACAACCTGCGGCCTGTTTGCAATTTTTTAGAATCCTCAAATTCCAAAAGGAAAAAAAGATATGCTCAAATTTCAGTTTTTTTAATTTTGGTCAAACTATGGTCAAACTACTTATTCAAGAAGTATTAATGTTACTACATAATTATTCAAGAATGTTAGTGTTACTAAATAATTATTTCAATTTTTTGAATTTTGGTCAAATCTGGTCAAATTGTGGACAAAATATGGTCAAACTTATTCAAGAAATATTAGTGTTACTAAATAATTACTGTTTTTTAGAATAATAGTTTCAAACTCAAATGGTGAAACGAGTGACCTAATGCTCAAGCTAAACTGCTGAGGGTTAATAGGAATGACAGCTTACATTTTTCAGGAAAACAACAAGTGCAGACTTGGAAAGTAGGGGGAATAGAACTCCAAACTTAAGCGTGCTCAGGCTGGGGGAGTGAGAGGATGGGTGACCGACCGGGAAGTTAGACGATTTGGAATGAGTGATCCACACTTGAGCAGTTAAGAGGGGTGATTAGAGACTAAATCATCAAATAATTCAATTCAGAAAATTGAAAATCGAAAAAAAATCAAAAAAATCCAAAATTTTCAAAAAATATCAAAAAAAACCTTTAGTACCGGTTGGTAACACCAACCTGTACTAAAGGTCCCACATGCCACGGCGCGAGCTCACGCCACATGGTGGGCCTTTAGTGGCGGTTCGTGTCGAACCGGTACTAAAGGGGGGGCCTTTAGTGCCCACACTTTAGTGCCGGTTACAGAACCGGCACTAAAGGCCCTTACGAACCGGTTTTAAAGCTCCGTTTTCTACTAGTGCTCGATCTCCCACTGCTACCTCTTGAGCTTGCGTTGGATTTCCCCGAAGAGGAAGGGATGATGCAGCAGAGTAGCGTAAGTATTTCCCTCAGTTTTTGAGAACCAAGGTATCAATCCAGTAGGAGGCCACGCTCAAGTCCCTCGTACCTGCACAGAACGATAGCTACTTGCAACCAACGCGATTAGGGGTTGTCAATCCCTTCACGGTCACTTACGAGAGTGAGATCTGATAGATATAATATTTTTGGTATTTTTGGTATAGAGATGCAAAGTTAAAAGTAAAAGGCAAAGTAAAAAAGCAAAGCAAGATTAAAGTGATGGAGATTGATATGATGAGAATAGACCCGGGGGCCATACGTTTCACTAGTGGCTTCTCTCAAGAGCATAAGTATTCTACGGTGGGTGAACAAATTACTGTTGAGCAATTGACAGAATTGAGCATAGTTATGAGAATATCTAGGCATGATCATGTATATAGGCATCACGTCCGTGACAAGTAGACCGAAATGATTTTGCATCTACTACTATTACTCCACTCATCGACCACTATCCAGCATGCATCTAGAGTATTAAGTTAAAAACAGAGTAACGCTTTAAGCAAGATGACATGATGTATAGAGATAAATTCATGCAATATGAAATAAACCCCATCTTGTTATCCTCGATGGCAACGATACAATACGTGCCTTGCTGCCCCTTCTGTCACTGGGAAAGGACACCGCAAGATTGAACCCAAAGCTAAGCACTTCTCCCATGGCAAGAAAAACCAATCTAGTAGGCCAAACCAAACTGATAATTCAAAGAGACTTGCAAAGATAACTAATCATACATAAAAGAATTCAGAGAAGATTCAAATATTATTCATAGATAGACTTGATCATAAACCCACAATTCATCGGTCTCAACAAACACACCGCAAAAAGAAGATTACATCCAATAGATCTCCACGAGAGAGGGGGAGAACTTTGTATTGAGATCCAAAAAGAGAGAACAAGCCATCTAGCTACTAACTATGGACCCGAAGGTCTGAGGTAAACTACTCACACTTCATCGGAGGGGCTATGATGATGTAGAAGCCCTTTGTGATGACGGCCCTCTCCGGCGGAGCTCCGGAACAGGCCCCAAGATGGGATCTCATGGATACAGAAAGTTGCGGCGGTGGAATTAGGTTTTTGGCTCCTGTTCTGATTGTTTGGGGGTACGTAGGTATATATAGGAGGAAGGAGTACGTCGGTGGAGCACCGAGGGGCCCATGAGGCAGGGGGCGCTCCCTAGGGGGGTGGGTGCGCCCCCCAACCTCGTGACCGCCTCTTTGACTCCTTGGAGTAGGGTCCAAGTCTACTGGATCACGTTCGGTGAGAAAATCACGTTCCCGAAGGTTTTATTCCGTTTGGACTCCGTTTGATATTCTGTTTCTCCGAAATACTGAAATAGGCAAAAAAACATCAATTCTGGGCTGGGCCTCCGATTAATAGGTTAGTCCCAAAAATAATATAAAAGTGGAAAATAAAGCCCAATATAGTCCAAAACAGTAGATAATATAGCATGGAGCAATCAAAAATTATAGATACGTTGGAGACGTATCAGGCATCCCCAAGCTTAATTCCTGCTCGTCCTCGAGTAGGTAAATGATAAAAAGTAGAATTTTTTTATGCGGAGTGCTACTTGGCATAATTTCAATGCAAATCTTCTTAATTGTGGTATGAATATTCATATTAGGAAGATTCAAGACAAAAGTTCATATTGACATAAAGAATAATAATACTTCAAGCAAACCAACAAAGCAATTATGTTTTCTTAAAGTAACATGGCCAAAGAAAGTTCATCCCTACAAAATCATATAGTTTAGTCATGCTCCATTTTCGTCACACAAGAATGCTCTTATCATGCACAACCCCGATGACAAGCCAAGCAATTGTTTCATACCTTAATAATTTCAAACTCATAAACTTTCACGCAATACATGAGCGTGAGCCATGGATATAGCACTATGGGTGGAATAGAATATAATGATGGGGGTTATGTGGAGAAGACAAAAAGGAGAAAGTCTCACATCAATGAGGCTAATCAATGGGCTATGGAGATGCCCATCAATTGATGTTAATGCAAGGAGTAGGGATTGCCATGCAACGGATGCACTAGAGCTATAAATGTATGAAAGCTCAACAAAAGAAACTAAGTGGGTGTGCATCCAACTTGCTTGCTCACGAAGACCTAGGGCACTTGAGGAGGCCCATTGTTGGAATATACAAGCCAAGTTCTATAATGAAAATTCCCACTAGTATATGAAAGTGATAACTCAAGAGACTCTCTATATGAAGAACATGGTGCTACTTTGAAGCACAAGTGTGGAAAAAGGAATAGTAGCATTGCCCCTTTTTATTTATTTTATTTTTTGGGGCCTTCTCTTTTTTTTGGCCTTTCTCTCTTTTTTTTGGGACAATGCTCTATTGAATGATGATCATCACACTTTTATTTATTTACAACTCAATGATTACAACTCGATACTAGAACAAAGTATTGTTGGGGAACGTAGTAATTTCAAAAAATTCCTACGCACACGCAAGATCATGGTGATGCATAGCAAAGAGAGGGGAGAGTGTGATCTACGTACCCTTGTAGATCAACAACGGAAGCGTTTGGTTGATGTAGTCGTACGTCTCCACGGCCCGACCGATCAAGCACTGAAACTACGGCACCTCCGAGTTTTAGCACACGTTCAGCTCGATGACGATCCCCGGGCTCCGATCCAGCAAAGTGTCAGGGAAGAGTTCTGTCAGCACGACGGCGTGGTGACGATCTTGATGTAGTACTGTCGCAGGGCTTCGCCTAAGCACCGCTACAATATTATCGAGGACTATGGTGGTAGGGGGCGCCGCACACGGCTAAGAATATGATCACGTGGATCAACTTGTGTTCCTCTGGGGTGCCCCTACCTCCGTATATAAAAGCTCAAGGGGGGTGCGGCCGGCCTAGAGGTGGCGCGCCAGGAGGAGTCCTACTCCCTCCGGGAGTAGGATTCCCCCCCCCCCCCAATCCTAGATGGAATAGGATTCATGGAGGGGGAAAAGAGAAAGGGGGCCGTCCCCCTCTCCTTGTCCTATTCGGACCAAGGGAGGGGAGGGGCGCACGGCCCATCTTAGGCTGCCTCTTCTCTTTTTCCACTAAGGCCCACTAAAGCCCATATAGCTCCCGGGGGGTTCCGGTAACCTCCCGGTACTCCGGTAAAATCCCGATTTCACCCAGAACACTTCCGATATCCAAACATAGGCTTCCAATATATCAATCTTTATGTCTCGACCATTTCGACACTCCTCGTCATGTCCGTGATAACATCTGGGACTCCGAACAACCTTCAGTACATCAAAACGTATAAACTCATAATATAACTGTCATCGAAACCTTAAGCGTGCGGACCCTATGGGTTCGAGAACAATGTAGACATGACCGAGACATGTCTCCGGTCAATAACCAATAGCGGGACTTGGATGCCCATATTGGCTCCTACATATTCTACGAAGATCTTTATCGGTCAGACCGCATAACAACATACGTTGTTCGCTTTGTCATCGGTATGTTACTTGCCCGAGATTCGATCGTCCGTATCCAATACCTAGTTCAATCTCGTTACCGGTAAGTCTCTTTACTCGTTCCGTAATACATCATCTCGCAACTAACTCATTAGTTACATTGCTTGCAAGGCTTAAGTGATGTGCATTACCGAGAGGGCCCAGAGATACCTCTCCGACGATCGGAGTGACAAATCCTAATCTCGAAATACGTCAACCTAACATTTACCTTTGGAGACACCTATAGAGCACCTTTATAATCAGCCAGTTATGTTGTGGCGTTTGGTAGCACACAAAGTGTTCCTCCGGCACACGGGAGTTACATAATCTCATAGTCATAGGAACATGTATAAGTCATGAAGAAAAGCAATAGCAACATACTAAATGATCGGGTGCTAAGCTAATGGAATGGGTCATGTCAATCAGATCATTCAACTAATGATGTGATCCCGTTTAATCAAATGACAACTCTTTGTCCATGGTTAGGAAACATAACCATCTTTGATTAACGAGCTAGTCAAGTAGAGGCATACTAGTGACACTTAGTTTGTCTATGTATTCACACATGTATTATGTTTCCGGTTAATACAATTCTAGCATGAATAATAAACTTTTATCATGATATAAGGAAATAAATAATAACTTTATTATTGCCTCTAGGGCATATTTCCTTCAGTCTCCCACTTGCACTAGAGTCAATAATCTAGATTACACAGTAATGATTCTAACACCCATGGAGCTTTGGTGCTGATCATGTTTTGCTCGTGGAAGAGGCTTAGTCAATGGGTCTGCTATATTCAGCTCCGTATGTATCTTGCAAATCTCTATGTCTCCCACCTGGACTAGATCCCGGATGGAATTGAAGCTTCTCTTGATGTGTTTGGTCCTCTTGTGAAATCTGGATTCCTTTGCCAAGGCAATTGCACCAGTATTGTCACAAAAGATTTTCATTGGACCCGATGCACTAGGTATGACACCTAGATCGGATATGAACTCCTTCATCCAGACTCCTTCGTTTGCTGCTTCCGAAGCAGCTATGTACTCCGCTTCACATGTAGATCCCGCCACGACGCTTTGTTTAGAACTGCACCAACTGAGAGCTCCACCGTTTAATGTAAATACGTATCCGGTTTGCGATTTAGAATCGTCCGGATCAGTGTCAAAGCTTGCATCAACGTAACTGTTTACGATGAGCTCTTTGTCACCTCCATATACGAGAAACATATCGTTAGTCCTTTTCAGGTATTTCAGGATGTTCTTGACCGCTGTCCAGTGATCCACTCCTGGATTACTTTGGTACCTCCCTGCTAAACTTATAGCAAGGCACATCAGGTCTGGTACACAGCATTGCATACATGATAGAGCCTATGGCTGAAGCATAGGGAACATCTTTCATTTTCTCTATATCTTCTGCAGTGGTCGGGCATTGAGTCTGACTCAACTTCACACCTTGTAACACAGGCAAGAACCCTTTATTTGCTTGATCCATTTTGAACTTCTTCAAAATCTTGTCAAGGTATGTGCTTTGTGAAAGTCCAATTAAGCGTCTTGATCTATCTCTATAGATCTTTATGCCTAATATGTAAGCAGCTTCACCGAGGTCTTTCATTGAAAGACTCTTATTCAAGTATCCCTTTATGCTATCCAGAAATTCTATATCATTTCCAATCAGTAATACGTCATCCACATATAATATCAGAAATGCTACAGAGCTCCCACTCACTTTCTTGTAAATACAGGCTTCTCCGAAAGTCTGTATAAAACCAAATGCTTTGATCACACTATCAAAGCGGTTATTCCAACTCCGAGAGGCTTGCACCAGTCCATAAATGGATCGCTGGAGCTTGCACACTTTGTTAGCTCCCTTTGGATCGACAAAACCTTCCGGTTGCATCATATACAACTCTTTTTCCAGAAATCCATTCAGGATGCAGTTTTGACATCCATCTGCCAAATTTCATAATCATAAAATGCGGCAATTGCTAACATGATTCGGACAGACTTAAGCACCGCTACGGGTGAGAAGGTGTCATCGTAGTCAACCCCTTGAACTTTTCGAAAACCTTTTGCGACAAGTTGAGCTCTGTAGACAGTAATATTACCGTCAGCGTCAGTCTTCTTCTTGAAGATCCATTTATTCTCAATTGCTTGCCGATCATCGGGCAAGTCAACCAAAGTCCATACTTTGTTCTCATACATGGATCCCATCTCAGATTTCATGGCTTCAAGCCATTTTGCGGAATCTGGGCTCACCATCGCTTCTTCATAGTTCGTAGGTTCATCATGATCTAGTAGCATGATTTCCAGAATAGGATTGCCGTACCACTCTGGCGCGGATCTTACTCTGGTTGATCTACGAGGTTCAGTAGTACCTTGTTCTGAAGTTTCATGATCATTATCATTAGCTTCCTCACTAATTGGTGTAGGTGTCGCAGAAACAGGTTTATGTGATGTACTACTTTCTAATAAGGGAGCAGGTATAGTTACCTCGTCAAGTTCTACTTTCCTCCCACTCACTTCTTTCGAGAGAAACTCCTTCTCTAGAAAGGATCCATTCTTAGCAACGAATATCTTGCCTTCGGATCTGTGATAGAAGGTGTACCCAACAGTCTCCTTTGGGTATCCTATGAAGACACATTTCTCCGATTTGGGTTCGAGCTTATCAGGTTGAAGCTTTTTCACATAAGCATCGCAGCCCCAAACTTTAAGAAATGACAACTTTGGTTTCTTGCCAAACCATAGTTCATAAGGCGTCGTCTCAACGGATTTTGATGGTGCCCTATTTAACATGAATGCGGCCGTCTCTAAAGCATAACCCCAAAACGATAGCGGTAAATCAGTAAGAGACATCATGGATCGCACCATATCTAGTAAAGTACGATTACGATGTTCGGACACACCATTACGCTGTGGTGTTCCGGGTGGCGTGAGTTGTGAAACTATTCCGCATTGTTTCAAATGTACACCAAACTTGTAACTCAAATATTCTCCTCCACGATCAGATCGTAGAAACTTTATTTTCTTGTTACGATGATTTTCAACTTCACTCTGAAATTCTTTGAACTTTTCAAATGTTTCAGACTTATGTTGCATTAAGTAGATATACCCATATTTGCTTAAGTCATCTGTGAAGGTGAGAAAATAACGATATCCGCCACGAGCCTCAATATTCATTGGACCACATACATCTGTATGTATGATTTCCAACAAATCTGTTGCTCTCTCCATAGTGCCGGAGAACGGTGTTTTAGTCATCTTGCCCATGAGGCACGGTTCGCAAGTACCAAGTGATTCATAATCAAGTGGTTCCAAAAGCCCATCAGTATGGAGTTTCTTCATGCGCTTTATACCGATATGACCTAAACGGCAGTGCCACAAATAAGTTGCACTATCATTATCAACTCTGCATCTTTTGGCTTCAACATTATGAATATGTGTGTTACTACTATCGAGATTCATCAAAAATAGACCACTCTTTAAAGGTGCATGACCATAAAAGATATTACTCATATAAATAGAACAACCATTATTCTCTGATTTAAATGAATAACCGTCTCGCATTAAACAAGATCCAAATATAATGTTCATGCTCAACGCTGGCACCAAATAACAATTATTTAGCGCTAATATTAATCCCGAAGGTAGATGTAGAGGTAGCGTGCCGACCGCGATCACATCGACTTTGGAACCGTTTCCCACGCGCATCGTCACCTCGTCCTTTGCCAGTGTTCTCTTAATCTGTAGTCCCTGTTTCGAGTTGCAAATATTAGCAACAGAACCAGTATCAAATACCCAGGTGCTACTGCGAGCTCTAGTAAGGTACACATCAATAACATGTATATCACATATACCTTTGTTCACCTTGCCATCCTTCTTATCCGCCAAATACTTGGGGCAGTTCCGCTTCCAGTGACCAGTCTGCTTGCAATAGAAGCACTCAGTTTCAGGCTTAGGTCTAGGCTTGGGTTTCTTCTCTTGAGCAGCAACTTGCTTGCTGTTCTTCTTGAAGTTCCCCTTCTTCTTCCCTTTGCCCTTTTTCTTGAAACTAGTGGTCTTGTTGACCATCAACACTTGATGCTCCTTTTTGATTTCTACCTCCACAGCTTTCATCATTGCGAAGAGCTCGAGAATAGTCTTATTCATCCCTTGCATATTATAGTTCATCACGAAGCTCTTGTAGCTTGGTGGCAGTGATCGGAGAATTCTGTCAATGACGCAATCATCTGGAAGATTAACTCCCATCTGAATCAAGTGATTATTATACCCAGACATTTTGAGTATATGCTCACTGACAGAACTGTTCTCCTCCATCTTGTAGCTATAGAACTTATTGGAGACTTCATATCTCTCAATTCGGGCATTTGCTTGAAATATTAACTTCAACTCCTGGAACATCTCATATGCTCCATGACGTTCAAAACGTCGTTGAAGTCCCGATTCTAAGTCGTAAAGCATGGCACACTGAACTATCGAGTAGTCATCAGCTTTGCTCTGCCAGACGTTCATAACATCTGGTGTTGCTCCAGCAGCAGGCCTGGCACCCAGTGGTGCTTCCAGGACGTAATTCTTCTGCGCAGCAATGAGGATAATCCTCAAGTTACGGACCAAGTCCGTGTAATTGCTACCATCATCTTTCAACTTTGCTTTCTCAAGGAACGCATTAAAATTCAACGGAACAATAGCACGGGCCATCTATCTACAATCAAACATACATAAGCAAGATACTATCAGGTACTAAGTTCATGATAAATTTAAGTTCAATTAATCATATTACTTAAGAACTCCCACTTAGATAGACATCCCTCTAATCTTCTAAGTGATCACGTGATCCAAATCAACTAAACCATAACCGATCATCACGTGAAATGGAGTAGTTTTCAATGGTGAACATCACTATGTTGATCATATCTACTATATGACTCATGCTCGATCTTTCGATCTCAGTGTTCCGAGGCCATATCTGCATATGCTAGGCTCATCAAGTTTAACCTGAGTATTCTGCGTGTGCAAAACTGGCTTGCACCCGTTGTAGATGGACGTAGAGCTTATCACACCCGATCATCACATGGTGTCTGGGCACGACGAACTTTGGCAACGGTGCATACTCAGGGAGAACACTTTTATCTTGATAATTTAGTGAGAGATCATCTTATAATGCTATCGTCAATCAAAGCAAGATAAGATGCATAAAAGATAAACATCACATGCAATCAATATAAGTGATATGATATGGCCATCATCATCTTGTGCTTGTGATCTCCATCTCCGAAGCACCGTTATGATCACCATCGTCACCGGCGCGACACCTTGATCTCCATCGTAGCATCATTGTCGTCTCGCCAATCTTATGCTTCCACGACTATCGGTACCGCTTAGTGATAAAGTAAAGCATTACAGCGCAATTGCATTGCATACAATAAAGCGACAACCATATGGCTCCTGCCAGTTGCCGATAACTCGGTTACAAAACATGATCATCTCATACAATAAAATTTAGCATCATGTCTTGACCATATCACATCACAACATGCCCTGCAAAAACAAGTTAGACGTCCTCTACTTTGTTATTGCAAGTTTTACGTGGCTGCTACGGGCATAAGCAAGAACCAATCTTACCTACGCATCAAAACCACAACGATAGTTTGTCAAGTTGGTGTTGTTTTAACCTTCGCAAGGACCGGGCGTAGCCACACTCGGTTCAACTAAAGTTGGAGAAACTGTCACCCGCAAGCCAGCTATGTGCAAAGCACGTCGGGAGAACCGGTCTCGTGTAAGCGTACGCATAATGTCGGTCCGGGCCGCTTCTTCCAACAATACCGCCGAACCAAAGTATGACATGCTGGTAAGCAGTATGACTTATATCACCCACAACTCACTTGTGTTCTACTCGTGCATATAACATCAACACATAAAACCTAGGCTCTGATACCACTCTTGGGGAACGTAGTAATTTCAAAAAAATTCCTACACACATGCAAGATCATGGTGATGCATAGCAATGAGAGGGGAGAGTGTGATCTATGTACCCTTGTAGATCGACAACGGAAGCGTTTGGTTGATGTAGTCATACGTCTCCACGGCCCGACCGATCAAGCACCGAAACTACGGCACCTCCGAGTTTTAGCACACGTTCAGCTCGATGACGATCTCCGGACTCCGATCCAGCAAAGTGTCGGGGAAGAGTTCCATCAGCACGACGGCGTGGTGACGATCTTGATGTACTACTGTCGCAGGGCTTCGCCTAAGCACCGCTACAATATTATCGAGGACTATGGTGGCAGGGGGCGCCGCACACGGCTAAGAATATGATCACGTGGATCAACTTGTGTTCCTCTGGGGTGCCCCAGCCTCCGTATATAAAGGCTCAAGGGGGGGTGCGGCCGGCCTAGAGGTGGCGCGCCAGGAAGAGTCCTACTCCCTCCGGGAGTAGGATTCTCCCCCCCCCAATCCTAGTTGGAATAGGATTCGCGGAGGGGGGGAAGAGAAAGGGGGCCGGCCCCCTCTCCTTGTCCTATTCGGACCAAGGGAGGGGAGGGGCGCGCGTCCCATCTTAGGCTGCCTCTTCTCTTTTTCCACTAAGGCCCACTAAGGCCCATATAGCTCCCAGGGGGTTCCGGTAACCTCCCGGTACTCCGGTAAAATCCCGATTTCACCCGGAACACTTCCGATATCCAAACATAGGCTTCCAATATATCAATCCTTATGTCTCGACCATTTCGAGACTCCTCGTCATGTCCGTGATCACATTCGGGACTCCGAACAACCTTCGGTACATCAAAACGTATAAACTCATAATATAACTATCGTCGAAACCTTAAGCGTGCGGACCCTACGGGTTCGAGAACAATGTAGACATGACCGAGACATGTCTCTGGTCAATAACCAATAGCGGGACCTGGATGCCCATATTGGCTCCTACATATTCTACGAAGATCTTTATCGGTCAGACCGCATAACAACATACGTTGTTCCCTTTGTCATCGGTATGTTACTTGCCCGAGATTCGATCGTCGGTATCCAATACCTAGTTCAATCTCGTTACCGGCAAGTCTCTTTACTCATTCCGTAATACATCATCTCGCAACTAACTCATTAGTTACATTGCTTGCAAGGCTTAAGTGATGTGCATTACCGAGAGGGCCCAGAGATACCTCTCCGACGATCGGAGTCACAAATCCTAATCTCGAAATACGTCAACCCAACATGTACCTTTGGAGACACCTGTAGAGCACCTTTATAATCACCCAGTTACGTTGTGATGTTTGGTAGCACACAAAGTGTTCCTCCGGCACACGGGAGTTACATAATCTCATAGTCATAGGAACATGTATAAGTCATGAAGAAAAGCAATAGCAACATACTAAACGATCGGGTGCTAAGCTAATGGAATGGGTCATGTCAATCAGATCATTTAACTAATGATGTGATCCCGTTTAATCAAATGACAACTCTTTGTCCATGGTTAGGAAACATAACCATCTTTGATTAACAAGCTAGTCAAGTAGAGGCATACTAGTGACACTTAGTTTGTCTATGTATTCACACATGTATTATGTTTCCGGTTAATACAATTCTAGCATGAATAATAAACTTTTATCATGATATAAGGAAATAAATAATAACTTTATTATTGCCTCTAGGGCATATTTCCTTCAAGTATGACTCTATATGGATGCCTCCGGCGGTGTACCGGGATATGCAATGAATCAAGAGTGACAAGTATGAAAAAATTATGAACGTTGGCTTTGCCACAAATACTATGTCAACTACATGATCATGCTAAGCAATATGACAATGATGGATGTGTCATGATAAACTGGATGGTGGAAAGTTGCATGGCAATATATCTCAGAATGGCTATGGAAATGCCATAATATGTAGGTATGGTGGCTGTTTTGAGGAAGATATAAGGAGGTTTATGTGTGAAAGAGTGTATCATATCACGGGGTTTGGATGCACCGGCGAAGTTTGCACCAACTCTCGATGTGAGAAAGGGCAATGCACGGTACCGTAGAGGCTAGCAATGATGGAAGGGTGAGAGTGCGTATAATCCATGGACTCAACATTAGTAATAAAGAAGTCATATACTTATTGCAAAAATCTACAAGCCATCAAAAACCAAAGTATTACACGCATGCTCCTAGGGGGATAGATTGGTAGGAAAAGACCATCGCTCGTCCCCGACCTCCACTCATAAGGAGGACAATCAAATAACACCTCATGTTTCAAATTTGTTGCATAATGTTTACCATACGTGCATGCTATGGGACTTGCAAACTTTAACTCAAGCACTTCTCAAATTCACAATTACTCTACTAGCATGACTTTGATATTACTACCTCCATATCTCAAAACAATTATCAAGCATCCAACTTTTCTTAGTATTCAACACACTCAAAAGAAAGTTTCACAAATCTTGAATACCAAGCATGTTATTATTAAGCAAATTACCATGCTATTAAGACTCTCAAAATAATTTAAGTGAAGCATGAGAGATCAATAGTTTCTTTAAAACAAATCCACCACCGTTCTCTAAAAAAATCTAAGTGAAGCACAAAGAGCAAAATTATAGCGCTCAAAAGATATAAGTGAAGCACATAGAGCAAAACTACTTAGCTCAAGAAGATATAAGTGAAGCACATAAATTATTCTATCAAATTCTAATTCATGTATGGCTCTCTCAAAAGGTGTGTACAGCAAGGATGATTGTGGCACACTAACAACCAAATACAAAAATAATACAAGACGCTCCAAGCAAAACACATATCATGTTGGTGAATAAAAATATAGCTCCAAGTAAATTACCGATGGAAGTGGACGAAAGAGGGGATGCCTTCCGGGGCTTCCCCAAGCTTTGACTTTTTGGTGTCCTTGGATTATCTTGGGGGTGCCATGGGCATCCCCAAGCTTAAGCTCTTGCCACTCCTTGTTCCATAGTCCATCACAAGAATTCACCCAAAACTTGAAAACTTCACAACATAAAACTTAAAGTAGAAAACTCGTGAGCTCTGTTAGCGAAAGAAAACATAAAACCACTTCAAGGTACTGTAATGAACTCATTATTTATTTATATTGGTGTTAAACCTAGTGTATTCCAACTTCTCTATGGATTATAAACTATTTTACTAACCACAGAATCATCAAAATAAGCAAACAACACACAAAAAACAGAATATGTCAAAAACAGAACAGTCTGTAGTAATCTGTAGCTAGCGCAATATCTGGAACCCCAAAAATTCTAAAATAAATTTCTGGACGTGAGGAATTTATCTATTAATCATCTGCAAAAATAATTAACTAAATAGCACTCTCCAAATAAAAATGACAGCACTTCTCGTGAGCGCTAAAGTTTCTGTTTTTTTACAGCAAGTTCAACAAGACTTTCCCCAAGTCTTCCCAACGGTTCTACTTGGCACAAACACTAATTAAACACAAAAAACACAACCAACACAGAGGCTAAATAATTTATTTGTAACTAAACAGGAGCAAAAAGCAAGGAATAAAAATAAAATTGGGTTGCCTCCCAACAAGCGCTATCGTTTAACGCCTCTAGCTAGGCATAAAAGCGAGGATAGATCTAGGTATTGCCGTAGTAATAAGATAGATCGGTGAAACTCATTTCATATTCTCTAAGTCCGGCAGCAAGTTTTCTTTGAGGCAAGAAAAAGTAATCAAAAGGGCTAAATTTAATAGGACAGAGGTCCCCAAGATCAATTTTAGGAGGTATAGGTTCCTCTTTCGGCCCTTCGTATTGCACAACCAATTCATCATTATAAGCATTCTTTTGACAGAACCTTGTGAGCCTAAACTCAAGAGAGCATCCTAGCTCATTGTTTCGAATAGCCAAATCATCATTAAGTTCAGAGATTATATCAATTAAAGTATTGATTGGCACCTTTTTTCTAAGGTTTTCATTGAAAGCAACATAGTCAAGAGATTGAAAGCGCATAATTTCTTCTTGATCAAAGAGGATAGATTCTATGGGAGGACGACCAGCGTCCACCCTATAGAGTGCAAAGATTTCTTTGCCTTCTTTTATTATAAATCTGAATTCATGAGCCAAAAAGATAGTAGCGGCATGCTTAGCAGAAGAATGCTCGATATTAGAAAATTCTAGGAAAATTCTTTGTATAGATGGGTGCATATGCATAAATTGCCTTTCAAGTTCAACGATAAGCATGGCAATAGCGTCCGCAAGATTACTAGTTCTATGAAGAATAGAACCGCCCATAGAGGGCAAAGCACCAGCACAAGTAAAAAAATCTTGGATGACTCCTTTTCCAATAATATTACCACTACCGATTCGAAATCTTTTTGTAGGATAGGTAGGGGTTTTTCAGCCAGAGCATCATAATTTTCTATGACATTGTTATCGCCCATATCGGTGATAACTTCCCCAATTTCAGACATAGCGACAAGCAAGCAATCCAACACACGGGAAAACAAAAAGGCTAGCGAGAAAAAGGGCAAATGGAGAAAGGGAAGGAGAAGGAGACTGGGAAAGAGAGGGCGAATAAAACGGCAAGGGTGAAGTGGGGGAGAGGAAAACGGGAGGCAAATGGCAAATAATGTAATGCGAGAGATAGGGATTGTGATGGGTACTTGGTATGTTGACTTTTTGCGTAGACTCCACGGCAATGGCGCCAGAAATTCTTCTAGCTACCTCTTGAGCTTGCATTGGATTTCCCCGAAGAGGAAGGGATGATGCAGCAGAGTAGCATAAGTATTTCCCTCAGTTTTTGAGAACCAAGGTATCAATCCAGTAGGAGGCCACGCTCAAGTCCCTCGTACCCGCACAAAACGACATCTACTCGCAACCAACGCGATTAGGGGTTGTCAATCCCTTCACGGTCACTTACGAGAGTGAGATCTGATAGATATAATATTTTTGGTATTTTTGGTATAGAGATGCAAAGTGAAAAGTAAAAGGCAAAGTAAAAAAGCAAAGCAAGATTAAAGTGATGGAGATTGATATGATGAGAATAGACCCGGGGGCCATACGTTTCACTAGTGGCTTCTCTCAAGAGCATAAGTATTCTACGGTGGGTGAACAAATTACTGTTGAGCAATTGACAGAATTGAGCATAGTTATGAGAATATCTAAGCATGATCATGTATATAGGCATCACGTCCGTGACAAGTAGACCGAAACGATTCTGCATCTACTGCTATTACTCCACTCATCGACCGCTATCCAGCATGCATCTAGAGTATTAAGTTAAAAACAGAGTAACGCTTTAAGCAAGATGACATGATCTAGAGAGATAACTTCATGCAATATGAAATAAACCCCATCTTGTTATCCTTGATGGCAACGATACAATACGTGCCTTGCTGCCCCTTCTGTCACTGGGAAAGGACACCGCAAGATCGAACCCAAAGCTAAGCACTTCTCCCATGGCAAGAAAAACCAATCTAGTAGGCCAAACCAAACTGATAATTCGAAGAGACTTGCAAAGATAACTAATCATACATAAAAGAATTCAGAGAAGATTCAAATATTATTCATAGATAGACTTGATAATAAACCCACAATTCATCGGTCTCAACAAACACACCGCAAAAAGAAGATTACATCGAATAGATCTCCTCGAGAGAGGGGGAGAACTTTGTATTGAGATCCAAAAAGAGAGAAGAAGCCATCTAGCTACTAACTATGGACCCGAAGGTCTGAGGTAAACTACTCACACTTCATCGGAGGGGCTATGATGATGTAGAAGCCCTCCGTGATGACGGCCCTCTCCGGCGGAGCTCCAGAATAGGCCCCAAGATGGGATCTCGTGGATACAGAAAGTTGCGGCAGTGGAATTAGGTTTTTGGCTCCTATTCTGATCGTTTGGGGGTACGTAGGTATATATAGGAGGAAGGAGTACGTCGGTGGAGCACCGAGGGGCCCACAAGGCGGGGGGGGGGGGGCGCCCCCCACCCTCGTGACCGCCTCTTTGACTCCTTGGAGTAGGGTCCAAGTCTCCTGGATCATGTTCGGTGAGAAAATCACGTTCACGAAGGTTTTATTCCGTTTGGACTCCGTTTGATATTCTGTTTCTCTGAAATACTGAAATAGGCAAAAAACAGCAATTCTGGGCTGGGCCTCCGGTTAATAGATAATATAGAAGTGGAAAATAAAGCCCAATATAGTCCAGAACAGTAGATAATATAGCATGGAGCAATCAAAAATTATAGATACGTTGGAGACGTATCACCCACCCATATAGTCCCCTCACAATCTCGACGGGATCTCTCTATCACAAACACACCCTCTCTCCCTCCCCATGCGTCCATGCCATCCATGTCTCCCTCTCGACCTTTGTTCCTTGTTGGCCACACCTATATTGGACATGTGCTACAGGGGTGTCTCTCTCCGTTGCAAACAATCACACACACTAGCTATCTTCGTGTATCTCCTCGCCTCGCTTTTCCATCTCGGAGATGCATGCGTGATATGTTCGCATAAGAAACAAAAAAACACACTCTCTCTCTAATTTATCATTTTTTGTCACTTTCTCTTTCACACACATACTCTTTTTGCACACTTACTCATTCTCCTTCACACGCACTTGATCTGTCTCGACTGAGGCACTCTCCTCGGTCCATAGCATATAGATTTATTGAAAAGTCAAACATCACAAAGTTTGACCATGTACGTGGAGAAAAGGAATTACATCTAGTACGGCAAACATATACCATTAGATTCACCATGAGATGTAGTTTTGTATGATGTATCTTTGATATTGTAGATATAAATAACATTTGCGTAAACCTGATCAAAGTTTCCAAAGTTTGACTTCTAAAAAATTTACATGCACTGCATTATCGAGCGGACGGAATATCTCTTTCCCCCTCTCAGCTATCTGACGCACCACTCAGCCTTATCGGGGCTCCTCAATCTCTCTCAAACTTTATTGGTCAGTTTGGTTCATGACCTGACCCTCATGCCTTGATGGCCAGTATTGCCTGGTGTGGACGTGAGATGTAAAATATTTCTGCCTGGCAAGGCTTGTGTGGTGCTGAAGCGTTTGGTTCATGCCTGGGCCAGGCAAAGCATCAACGTCCCATCAATCAATCCATGCATCAATTATTTATTGCTAATATCCATCCATGTTGCTGTTAGCCTCGTGGCCACATGACCAGGCACGACCAGGCGTTCAAAATCGGTCGCCTGGGCCAGGCTATTTGTAGTGTCTGGAGTTCAGCCAGGCTAATTAAAGTGCAAGGGAACCCAGGACAGGCGGGCTTTCTTTTTCACAGGGTAGCAACCAAACAAGCATGCATGAAATCCAGCCACAACCCCAGGACAGGCAAAAGATGCTCAGGACGCAAGCCAAACTGGCCTTATATCTCCCTGGTTCACACATACACATGTCTCGCTCACGCTATACATATAGACCCATCCAACACTCTCTGCCCTTGTTCTCTCTCCATGTGAAACGCACCCCCCTAAGTACCATAATCCCTCAATCCATCATAGGCGCAAGCACTCCCCCCCTCCTAAGTATGATTATCTCTTACTAGCCATCAGGAACACACGCATTGTCTCCTTCTATCCATACGTCTATCTCGATATCTCTCGGGGCATCTTCTATCGCGCACACAGCTTGTCACTCGATCTCCCACCCATGTAGTCCCATCACGATCTCCAGGGGATCTCTCTATGACAAACATACACTCTCTCCTCCGCATGTCTACATTTTCTCCATACGTCTCTCTCGACCTCTCTCCCTTGTTTGTCAGACCCCTCTTGGCCACGTACTAGGGGTCTTGCTCTCTCAGTTCCAAACAACCACAGACTATCTCCTCACCTTGCCTCCGTTGTCGAAGATGCATGTGTGATATGCTTGCATAAGACACGCACGCTTTTTCTCTACTTTTATCGTGTGTTGTCCATGTCTCTTTCACACACGCACACACACTTTTTTCACTCTCTCTCTCTCTTGTTAGGGACTCTGTCACGTCCATAAGCATATGGATGTTTTGAAAAGTCAAACCTCAGAAACGTTTGACCAGGTATATGTGGAGAAAAACATTTACATCTGGAACAATCATTAGATTCATCACAACATGTACTTACTTCATACTATCATTTATCATTGGTATTGTAGATATAAGTAATTTCTTTATAAACTTGGTCAAATTTTCAAAAGTTTGACTTAAAAAATGTTGGAACTACATTATCGAACGGAGGAAGTAGCTCTTTCTCTCTCTCTCTCTGCTATCTCTCACGGGCCTCCCCTCTCACTCGAACTCTCTATACCTGCGGATTATACGCTCACTGTGTCAGCGTATAGCTCCGTATATTGTTTAGTTGACCGGTCAACCAATCCACATGCTGCCTTGTCAGCTCGTGTTCTGTATCTTCGTGTGCTGGCCCATGTGGCAGTGGGTGAAAATAAGTAAACTAGAGGCTCATCTGACATGCGGTGAAGTAAACAAAGTTGAAACCACTCGGGACAACACCCCGCACACTAGTAAATTGAGGGCGCGTTGAGGACAAACTTCTTGCGTGCGAAGGACGCACTCGCGCACAATTCACCACTACGCGGCGGCATGCACAGAAGGACGCACTCGCGCACACCCAGCACACAACACACACCCGCACACGTGTACACCGGCGTCGCGCCGGTTGAGATGGATGGCGAGGCAGCCAACAAGCGGAGGCGGCTCGAGCCAAAACCGCATCCGGCGAGCCTGGACTTCATCAGCAGCCTCCCCGACGACACGTTGCTCGTCATCATCAGCCTCCTCCCCACCAAATATGCCGTGCGGACCACCCTGCTCTCCCGGCAGTGGTGCCCCCTCTGGCGCTGCGTCCCCCTCAACCTCACCGTCGACAGCTGCCTCTGCGACGGGGATTGCAAACGCATGGCTGCAGTCTCCAAGATCCTTTCATCGCACCCTGGGCCAGCCAAACACCTTGACATCCACATGTTCAGTACCAACTGCAAGGTCCAACCCAAGTTCGATGAGTTGTTCTTATCCCCCGCCCTAGATCAGCTCGAGGAGCTCAGCTTTGAAGCTGGACGATGTTGCTCTCTGCCGCCGTCCGTGCTCTGCCTCACGCCAACGCTGCGCCGCGCCAGCTTCAGCTCCTGCTATCTTCCCCAGATTAATGTCGCGCCCGCTCTTCTTCTCCCTCAACTCAAGCAGCTCGACCTCTTCGACGTTGTCATCTCGAAGAAGGCTATGGAGCACCTGGTCTGCAGCTGTACTGTGCTCGAGTACCTTCGTCTTGAGCAGATCCACAGGTTCATTAGCCTCCACATCGCCTCGACGAAGCTCCGATGGATTTATGTGTCTTGCTGGCCCCGCAACAAGACATCAATTGGGAAGAGATCACTCCAGCTGTTCCACGTTATGGTCATTGAGAATGCACCTTTCCTTGAGAGATTGCTTGTATCAGATCTAGAAGGTCCAACAAAAATCAGGGTCATTGACGCGCCGAAATTGACAGCGTTGGTGTACTCGTCTGCCAAATTCTCCGAACTCTTTATTGGATCCGTAATCGTTCGGGTACAACACTCATCTTCTTCTCCGTCTTCTTGAAATTCACATTTTTAAATTTCTTCTTGATGTATTTACGACCGTCTTCCAGAAAATGATTCCCACAAGCTTGACCCAGTCCATGCGCACAGTGAAGATCTTAGCACTAAAATCTATCGGCCCCAATCTGGATCAAGTTGTTGGATTCCTTACATGCTTTCCGTGCATGGAGAAGCTACTCATCGAGGTGAAACTTCTTTCCTATAAGTAAACGGTAATCACAACATAGCTCAATTTTTTCGTAATTTTCCCAAATTATGATGACAAGTGTAGTGTTCAAAACTGCATCTACGCACTGCACCGAAAGAAATGTTTTAGTATTTTTCTCACATGATCACCTGCATCATTTTTATGCTGTACTACTATAGTAGCCTAGGCTAGTCATAGTGGAAAGTAACTTAGACTACTCCAGTAACTCTATGGTTACCCTAAGAGCAAGTACTACCTCCATCCTGGTTTACTCTTCCAATTTTGTAGTATCAAAATTTGACCATAGATTTAACTGACAAAATGTTAATGCATGTCACTAAGAACTATATCGTTGGATTCATATTTGAACATAATTCCAAATGGTGTAATTTTTAGTGACATGCATTGGCATTTTCTTAGGTAAATCTATGGTCAAAATTTTATACTAAATACGAGGTAGTATTACAAAAGTGGGCTATGTAGGCCAAAAAATGTGCCAAATTCACTTGTGATGCATTTGGCATCGATGCCCCTCCATTGCTCACCTGGTGTCCCAATCTGGATCACCTACTTTGCTCCGGTGCCAAATTAACTCACGCAATGAAAAAACACTGCGTGGGAGAGAGAGGACTGAGGGAATAAAAAAACACTTGTTTGGGAGAGTGAGAGGCTGGTGTAGTTGGTTTGATTGATTTGTTTATACATGTGGGTCTGTGTGCACAGTGGTGCCAACTCTCTCACATCGCGAGAGCGGTGCCAAAATCTTTTGATTTGACATCGATGCGTGTTATGTGGCATACTTTTGTGAAATATGGCATCGGCCACATAGTGGAAGGCAACAAATGCCCAAGCTCTTCACGTGCTCCTAGTTAAATGAGAGGAAACAGGAAGAGAGAGAGAGAGAGAGTGAGAGTGAGTGAGTGAGTGAAAAAATATCACTAGCCAGCCAACCCTATCGTATGAGCAAATGATATTGGTACCTCTTGATGACACGGCAACCTTATGCAGCCAGCTGCTCTAATATGTTCTCTTCTTTTGCAGATAAAAAAAGACCCGAAAGTGAAAAATGTGCTGCACTATAACAATCTAATCGAATGCCTTGATCTCCATCTTACAGAAATTGATTTGATTGACTACCGAGGCAGCACATCTAAGATTAAATTGGCCAGGTTCTTTGTTCTGGAGGCAAGTGTGCTCAAGGTAATGAGGTTTGGCGTTTTCTGGCACAACAATGAATGGCGTGCTGATCACCGCAAGCGTCTAAGCCTAAATGACAAAGTCTCCGCAGAAGCTGAATTTGTTTTTGAAACATCAAGTGGCCAAAGACTCGAAAACTTATTTGCCTATTAGTGACTTGTCAGGGCGGTGGATTTTAGTTTGTACGATAATGCTGCATCCACCTAAAGTAACGAAAGTTCTTACGTAAACTTCCTAGTAATTCCCTCTTCGTAGGTGCAGCATTACTCCTAACATTTGTAATATCAGTTTGAAACTTGTAATATTGCCGTGTCCTATTCCTGCGTTTTCAAAATCCTGCGAATCAAACAGATCCTAAGTTGGTGATGATGTTGTGCCTCCCATCTTTCACCAATAGCCGTCGGATCTAGATCTGACGCATACAAACCAAGCTTCTCCATTTTTTCAAAAAGATGCCCGCACTTGTTCCATATTTACAAACAACTCCTTGTCTCTCACAATCAGCCTCATCTCCTCCCCACCACATCTAGGAGTAGAAGGACGTGGAAAAATCTAGCGCGATGGCCGCTGCCGGAGCCGTCCACCCCCAATCTTGGTGTTCCGTGCAATGCACGGGCATCTACGCACGGGAAATTATGTCGAACAGGGCTAGTTGTAAGCAGGCTAGCTCTACAGCCATGATGATAGTGACTGCAGACGGTGAGGCTAACTATTGTATGCCAAACACGGCGCCTATACTCAGGTGTCATCTCCGGCGTAGGGTCTTGTCACTTCACTGTGAGGAGCAGCACGTAATAATTTGACCAACAGGTAGTACAGTGCTACTACTCCTACTACTACATTGGTAGTACTACTACTAGTACTAGTAGCACCACCGTCTGGATTTAGGAGTACTACCACGTCCATCTGGATTTTAGTATTTGACTAGCAATATCTAGTAATGCATGTCACCAAAAATGTACTACTCCCTCTAAATAAATACATGGTGTTTTATTCCTATCGGCGAGAGAACTTAACGTTTTTTTGCTACTCCTAACTAGAGTACTAATAGGATTACATGCAATGAACTAAACACTGCATGGCATGGTTGGTAGTCTCAAGTCATTGAAAGCATGCACGGCCCACATCTCTCATTGGTTTATATGTCACGAAATAAGAAACAAGGAGGGAGTTAATGCACCGTGCCTAGGTATTTTGGGATTATTTGGTTTTCGTAAGGTGACTTACACAACATTTTTGTTTACATGCATTAACATTTTATTAGTTAAATCAAAGGTCAAAACTTGGCGCAAAATTCAAAGGGGACCAATAAACCAGTAAACATCAAACTTCTCTCATTTGGCCCCAACTAGAGGTCCGGTGAGATGATTATACTGCACCGGCACAGAGGGGGACGCAGCTTCATTGACTTACGGCAACTGCCTTTGGGTGAATGACACGTGGCCACAGGGGGTGGCTGGCCCACCTATCATATAGCCAAAGGCAGGTGCAGTAGAGGGCCGAGGAGTAGTACGAAATCCTACGCACCTACGCATGCTAACCAAGGGCTGAGTGATCACTCGAATCGCAAGATCAGTTGACTAGAAGCTACGCTAGACCCATGGAGGCGATGAGCGCGAGCATCAACCGGCTATGCCAGATGGTCCACGACGCTGGCCTGCAGCCCGGCACCGAGGAACGTCTCCAGGTAGTATTGCTTGAGGCCGCCAGGGCGAGGGGCCGCTTGGACGACAGCTTCGTCTCCTTGTTCGACGAGGTCCTCGTCGGTTTCCTCGACAAGTTCACCGTCGTTAAGAAGCTTGCGGACGACTTTGACGTAAGCCTCCAGCCGACGCGCCCAGGCTCTGCGATGCCCGCCACCCTCAATGGCCACTATGGTAAAAACCTCTTCGACGCACTGGTGGCCCTGCGACTGCCCGCCGTCGTGCTGGAGAATGTCCACCTCGAGGTCGCGCTCGCCGCGCAGCGCCTGGTGCAGCAAGACACCATCGACATAATCACCCACGTCTACGCGCAAATCATCCACAAGGACTACTACATGCAAGAGGAGGAGAATAGGACGCTGGCCTTCTTGGAGTGCAGGGCAACCTTGGACGACACTGTTCAGAAGCACATTGAGCTCGCCACCAACGCCGCTGCTCCTCACACGTCGGTTGGTGACCCGGCGCACTAGGGCGTGAGGATGTCGTTGAACGTTGATGGATCCGTATGTATTTTTATCTTTCCGTCAAATCCATGTAGTAGTATATGATACTACAGTAATTATCTTACCTTTCGCATCAACTTCATAATTTTCGTACGTACTCCATGCATGAACGGCACCAGAACCAAACTTCTCATTACTCTAGGCAAAATCGTTATTTTCTATCTATCGGTCGTGCCATGGAGCAGAACCAAATTTTACAAGTTACGAGTTTAAAAGGAAAAAGCTGCTGTGTTCGCGTCGCACCCCCACACGGTTGGTCCGGCACGCCGCTCAAGTGGGAATGCGTGCGGTGTTGCATTTTCACTTACAAGTGGGACCGCAGTTGAGCAAACCGACTATCGGCAAACCCCCACCCCGCCCACCGCGCGATGGCTGAGAAAACAGGAGGGAGAAGAGATGGCTATAGCACGGACTCCAAAAAATTGGTGTCGGATGGGACTCGTGTGGGTGGCGTGTGCCGTACTGCTAGACGTGAATGCTAGTTATGGCCCATGCCACCCCACTATATCGAGCCTATATCAAGGTACGTAGAACAAATTTCCTGCATTCTGTGCTCAGCCCTCCTCTATCTCTCTTCTCAGCCAGCCAATGGACGCGCGGAGCCCATCGTCTGTTTGCTCACATGCGGCCCCACATGTCAGTGAAAATGCAAGAGGACCCACTGAACCTGCACATCTTTCACCTCGACGTGCTGGTGATGAAAAACAAATCCAATAAAGATCTTCGGTGGCCGCTTTTGGAGTTACTCAAGAGTAGTAAGATTCTATTTACAGTTTAACCCAAGATGCACATCTCGTGGCTTCAACTACCACTCTATTTTCTTTCATGACACGACCTGGATGTTGGATGTCCCACGTTTCGGCAAAAGGAGGAAGAACCCGACCAAATCTTCGGTTCTGCTCTCGGATTAGACCAGTTGTGCTAACTTAAAAAATTTATTGTGTACTCCCTCCGTTCCAAAATACTTGACTTCCATATTCCAAAAATGGATGTACCTATATACTAAAACATGTCTACATACATATATATTTTGACAAATAGAAGGCATGTATTGTGCAACGGAGGGAGTAGAATGGATGCAAGTTTTTGTATTGGGAAGAAGAGTACATCCATATATTGATAGAGCGCAATTTAGTAGATGTTCTATCACTTTTAGCTAGCACAGAGGCTAGAGATGAGATTAGTGCACTTGTTGATACTCCTACTAGAATAGAGGCTAGACATGAGACTAGATGCGAGGAAGCAACGTCTACTTCTTTACACTCGAAGAAGAAAGAAGCACGCAAGATCGAGCCTCCGCAGATCAACAATGAATGCATCGGGAAGGCACTAATCCAACTTACAGGAGTAGTAAAATGTATTCTTGTGGTTCTTGTTTTCTTTGGTCTTGCTTTTCTAGTCAAAATCATCGTTGGAGTTCGCGCAAAACAGAGGTCTATTTGGGGTCGTGCGTTGGAGTTGGCCTTACAAGTGGGACCGCAGTTAAGGAAACCAACTATCGGCAAACCCCCACCTCGCCCGCCCGCGATGGCTGAAGTTAGAGAAACGACGAGGTTGAAGAGATTGCTCTAGCACGGACTCCAAGAAATAATATGGTGTCAGATGGATGTCGTGGTGGTGCCGTGTGCCGTACTACTGGACGAGAATGCTTGTTCTGGCCCATGCCACCCTACTACTCCTACTACTTACTCCTACTATATAGTACTAGTATCGAGGATTCGAGGTGCTGGTTACGTACAGCGAACACATTAACATATGGCTGTAGTAAAAACACTCGCCCGACATGCGAAGCATGTGAAGCTAGTACAAATAGTGTACTACTATTATTGATTGGCCTCATCCGATAACTTGTTGCAATGCACGTACAATTATGCATTCGGAAAATATTTTTTTGCCTCATCGCACCACTGACTCAAAGAAGCGACTCGAAAGCCATTCATAAATTTAGTAAGTTTATCATAGGCATATCATTTTATTACATACAACAGGTCATCAACCCACATCGACAACGAGGATACATTATAAATACTAAAATTTTCACCACACAACAAATAACAAGAAATGAAATGAACTTCAACTCAACCATTCCTCGGTGTTGGAAACTCTTTCTTTGAACCACAAGTGATTCTCTGGGACGGGCCATCGATTGTCGATCTGGAAACCATGCAGGACTGATCATCCAGGCTGAAGCGGCCTACTATATCCCTACCAGGGTAGGGAACCACACAAATGTCCGAGGTATAGACACAGTTGCTTCTCATAAATGGAACTGTTAATGTTGTGTCAACAGCAGTTGGATCGCCTTTCACCATCATCAGATAGTTTTGTCCAAGGAAGAGCGAGTTTTCTCCAAGACTATCAATTCTGTACCAGGGAGAAGGAGTTGGCGCTAGCACACTAGTATCCATCCAGAATACCATGCAACGGGTGTTGGAATAGGTCCGGAGAGTGCGACCATGGGAGACTACACCTGCTTCCTTAGCAGTAACATCATCAGTGGGCTGTATACACACAAGAAGAGGTGATCCATCAGAATTAGTTGCCAGGCGCCACAGACTATATGGGCGCTGCTCGTCCTCATGCTTGTGATCATCACCATCATCATCTCCCCCTTGGATACAAAATTTTCAAGTATAGGTGGTGGGATGTTCACAGGACCTTGGAAACACAAGAAGAAGGTTAATTAGTAAAGGGAAACTTGTTAACCCGCATGTATGTGGATGAAACAATTATAATTACGGTGGAAGACAAACGTACCGAAACTATGAGGATCCCATGCAAAAACAGTGCCACTAGTGGTGGCAGCAAACACAAGGCCCTCGTATTGAATTGCATCACAGTACTCATCTGTGTACAGAAACTGATTTTTGAGCAATGTCCGTCGAGTTGAACCACAAAGGACGGCAACAAGCTTGTCGAAGATAGCAACAACTTGATAGTTGTTGTAATTCCAAGAGCGGTTGGGAACTCGACAAATTGCTATCTTCCGTAGAAGACAGTCACCATGATCGTATTTGAACGTGCGTACAATACCAGTATGCTCAATCTCTGGGCAGTCTGCTGAGATTTTTGGAAGTGGAGCCCGGTCACGAGTGTAGACATTCACAAGTTCCCACTCGCAGTTGGAACCAATGTAAACAACCCAATCTCCATTTGCGCCCGCCCAAGCCTTGCCCTGAAGCGATGGCATCTTAACATCATACGTATCATTATCAAGCGGCATCAAATGGCACAGGGCGAGGCCTCCGTCGTGCCGGCACCAGTCATCAGGGTCACGACGAAGAAGATAGGGGAGATCAAATCGCTCCTTGACTCTTGGGTTCTTTGTAATGATGTTATTAGTTGAGTCGAGAGTAGGCTTGAACGAACCTGCCATGCTAGCCGAGGTGATGACGTCGCACCGATCAATGAGTTCCTCCACCATGTCATCTTTCAGATCGGGGCAAGAATAATGGGGTCGTTTCCGGCCTGTTCCCTCCATGGAGAAGACGATCGAACAATGGCAGAAGAAAGGGTGAAGGGCTGAAGGAAAATGGAGGAGGGAGAAGAAGAGCGTGCGACAGCAGTTCCAAATTGAGAGGGAAAGGCGAAGAGTCGGTGGACGGTTGCGAGTTTGCCACGGTTCACGAAGAGGCACCCCGGCCTACACGTCCGTTCGGAAATACTCCTACTACTCGCCGCCGTCTCACTGATGTGTTGGAACGGGACCACATGTCAACGAAACATGGTGTGTAATTTCTCGTGCAAAATGCGATCTAGCCTTGTTGGCCCGAGGTGCCGCATTAGTTATCGACCTTTATTTTCTTAATGGCGTGCCGATCAGTTTTAAGCACGACTAACTGGTACTGTACGCAGAGAAAATATAAAGTACTCTACCACTACTCCACCTCCAGTACTAGTAGTATAAAAAAGATATATAGGCTAGAGCTTGAGCGCTTTCTTGCTAAGGGCTTCCCACTTGCTTCTCACACTACCACCCTCTCTCCAGATCTAAAAAAGATGGCCCCTCTCTCCCTCCTCACCGTGGTCATAGATCCGCCAGGGAAGAAAAGGACGTGCAGCATTGACGCACTCGTCGTCGGCGAGCGAGGTCACGCACTGACGACAAGGCCGTCCTCTCGACCTAGCGCCCGCGCGGGATGGCCTCCGTCCCCAAGCTTGCTGCCGTAGTGTGTGCGGAGGACGACGACCACGAGCGAAGCCACTTCCCGCCAACCCTCAGGTATGCTACCTCTTTTCGAACCATAACCTTGTTCTATTGCCCCATCTGCCACGTCGTTGCATGCGGATCTTTTTCCACTCCACCATCTTCCCAATTTGCTATCCTCTGCTCTGCTGGCCACACAGACGAAAACCATAATTTGCACTATTAAAGGAAACCCTACTTCATGCAGACTAATCCATGTCTGGGTTGAATAAGGAAAGGAAGGGAGACTGTACTGTTCAAGAGAGTAGGCATCGAACCCGCATCTAGGTTGAAAAGGGGGAAATCAGTAGCTAAGGAACGAGTCTCGTGTCTCTTGGTTGAAGAAGGGTAGAAAGGCATGACAACGCAATAGAGAATGACCAGGTCGATCGGTTTGTTGTCCTCGCATAGGAGAAAGGTGGCTAAAGAGAGCAAACATGGGACGTAATCCACATATGATGCCTGGATATTTGTTGCTCTGGGCAACCATACCTCCCTCACCACTCTACGTCCGTGGAGGTACATCGTACTGGTGCGCCCACTATCCAAATGGGCCTCCCATGCTCTTATTGCCACTTTTTTGCTGTTAGTATAACACCAGTAGTCAAGTCAAGCAATGCTACTGCTAAAGTGATGCCACATTTAACTAATGCCGCTCTCAGTCTAATGCCACCGATAAATTTAAGCAATGCCATTTAATGTCACTGGATTATTTCAGGGTTAGCTGTTGATTGTGGATGTATTAAAGATTTCTCAGCTAAGGCATTCTAATGCTGTTGCACAACCAGTATACCAACGATGAAACTTGTTACTACCTTCAGATTTTTGCAATGTTAATGCTTATAGATTACATACCTCACTTTCATGAGATAAGTTAATTTTTTGTACAGTGTCACCAAAATGCCAAGGCGCTGATGTCATTTTATTTTGGTTAAACTGCACAGACATTATGAAGACAAGAGGAAAGTTCAAGAGTGGGCACCTCCTCCTTCGGCTATTCTCTTGATTCGTTCGATCAAGTTTTTATGTTTGATCGATTATCAAGATTGGGATAGCAATTTTTAAGGTCCCCCCGAGTTCGAAATGATATTTACCTTGGAGGTACATGGTTTGCAATTTTTTTATACTGTCATTAGTTAATAATGCTAGTTACCTTCAGACTTTTGTATTTGGTTTAATGCTCATGCAGAGCTAGTATACCAATGCTGAAACTTGTTACCTTTACATTTTGTATTGTTAATTCTTATAGAAACCTTCCAGTGCTAGAGTTTATTGAAATCTGTTCAGTAAAACCATTGTACTGTACCCTGTAATAAACTAACTACTCTACTGTTGCACTAGCCACTAGATTAGTGTATATTTGTAGTATTCGAATGGTGTTGCATTAGCGTATGGACATAAATAAAGTGTGGCAAGCTTTCCCAAATATGTGCTCAAGAAAACTACTACCTGTTTTTCTAAATACTAGACGTTTGGGTACTTTAAATTGAACCGCGAAAATGTCTTATATTAAGGAACAAAGGGTGTATAGTTCACTCAAATTATCCCGGTAAGGCTAGTCACACCTTTGTTAAAATTAATGTTCATTATGTTATCGGAGGAGGTCTGCATGTTTGTCTCTAATGCCTGTCGATTACATACCTGACATCTTGATGTAATGTTAAGTCATTTTATTTTGTATAGTGTCACTGAATTGTCAAGGCGGTGATGGCATTTTATTTTAGTAGAACTACACAAAATTTGCTTAAAAGAAGAGGAAAGGTCAGGAATGGCTCAGTTTTTCAGAAAAAACTATGTATGCCTTCCTAACATCAACTGTTGTTGCTTTATTTATTCCTTTAAACAGGTGGTTATAAACAGTCTTGCTACCTTTTCCCATTATGAAATTGGAATGCTTATATTTGTGAGTCTATGCTTCAACTAGTGCCACTTTTAGAGTAATCACACTTTCAATATCTATGCAAACAGGGATGCTCGATTTTAGTGGAATTGCACAAAAAGTCCAACTGGTTCAACATTAGGAGCATGTTTTTTTCCAAACCTTATATCCAATTGGTGGCACTATGAGCTATTCATTACAAAGGTACATGGTTTGCTACTATCTTGCTACTCTTTTTGTACTGTCATTAGATAGTAATACTAGTGGTTTGCATGTGAATTTATTGGCCGGGTGGACCTACATTGGAGGTGCAGGACAGGATTCAATGATTGGATGCTCAATTTCGGTTGTATTGATTTCACCTCTTCCATCACTGCAAACATGGATATCCTTGGTCTGATGAAGAATAGGCGCTATATTTCTGCTCTGAACCAGCAAATCAATTCAGTATGAAATTGTCCAGGGCAAAACATAACTGTATCAAATTGTCCAGTGCAGAACATGACAGATGCTAAGCGGAAGAGACATGTTTAAACCGAAAATACAAGGTGTGGTATATGTTTACTAGCTGCTTGATATTTGTGTAAGACAGAGATGTCTGCCCGTTTCTATTTGGCAAACAAATAGAGTGTCCACAATTTTGGTTGAACTGCACAAGAGAATAGTATAGTCACTGCATGCAGTGCCATTTGAAAATAGACACAGAAAGATTGGATAGTCACTTCATGGACTCCAGAAAATTAGTACTGTACTATTTATTGGCCAACACTAGGTGCTTCATTGCTTTGGTCTGATTATACAATGGGCATCATTTTGCCTAAGTTAAAGTTTGTATTCCAAAAATAGTCTCGCGGTGTGATCGAGAGAAGACCAAATCATATTGCAGTGGATGTTCCTCCATCATGTGTGGTTCATTCTCATGGTTCCAGCTGTTGGTGAAACCACTTACGTTTGCAAGAGGAATTGTAGACTTCACAAACAAATTTGTCTTTCAGTCTGTACTGAATGTTGGCCAAGAGAAGCATCCATGTAAGTAGGAAGAACGGATGTTTTTTCTAGATCTCTGCTTTTGGAGCTACATATTTGTATATGATCTGTGAATCATTGAGATGCATTAACATGTTGATCTTATGTATGGGAATCGTACTAGTTAGTTCTAGTTGTGATGCAAGATCCCAAGTGGCTGATCTTTGCTTTTGGAGCTACATATTTGTATATGATCTGTGAATCATTGAGATGCATTAACAGTTACTTATTTCTGTTCACTCAGTGTTTACAAGTTCTGATCGATCACTAGCTAGCCTACAAATGCGCTCCTGGCAGTTTTACTTGCAACGCAAGATGCGAAGTGGCAGTTTTTTGAAGAAAAATTCCTACCTCTAAAGAAACTGACAGGCTACACTATCGATCCTACACGGATAGAAATGCCTACCTCTAAAGAAACTGACAAGCTACACTATCAATCCTACACGGATAAATAGCGGATCACGCACGTACTACCTCCTTTCCGGTTTGCAGGGCTCAATTCAAGAAACGACCTACTCGATCCTACACGAATAAATAGCGGATCACACATGTACTAGTACCTCCTTTCCGGTTTGCAGGGATTAATTCAAACCTCTCACCAACCAAGGTACTCCCTCCGTCTGGGATTTATTAGTCCCGTGAGCAAAGCAGCAAGACCAAGGCATGGCAATAATTAACGACATGCAGAAGTTTAAGCCAGATTAATTCCTGCAATTTAAGTGGCTGCATGCGTGCCCTCGGCTGCGACTCGTTGCATGCTGCTTCGCGTACTGCCTGCGAGCGATTCTGAGTGCCTGCATGCAGCCGGCCGTAATTAAGGCAGCTAACTGATGCGAAAAAAGATACGCTTTAAATCCGTGGAATCATTATTGACAAGGAGGGAGATGATTCGAGTGCACTCGTTTGACCGCCATGACGGCGTGCGACCCAGACGGGACGGGACGGCACAGTCATAATTTCAGTTTCTCTAGTTTTCCACGGCAAGCTGGTGCGCTAAGCCATTATGCATTGAATTCCGATGACCATCGCGCTACCTTCCGCCTATAAGTACTGTTTCCCGGCCTTCTCAGGTGCCACCGTGACCCAACTCACCATATCCTCATAAGCCCCCACCGGCCCGACGTCGCTCGCCATGTCCGCCATGCCCCCGCCCATCCGCGGTAGGCGACGCCGGAGGCGGTCACCGCCGGAACTAGTGTTCGGGTTTTCACCAGAAGGCAGACGGAGGGAGGAGGCATTCTATCTGTCTTCAGATGGCAATGCGGAGATCGAGGAGTTGTTGGAGCGCGACCGCATGGCGGAGGAGTAGGAGTTGTTGGAGCGCGACCGCCTGGCAGAGGAGCAGTGTATCGCCGATTTGCGCCGCCAGTGGGATATGGAGCAGCAGCGCACCGATGCTCTAAGTCACGAGCAGAGTGCCCGCAACTCGGCCGACTACATGGAGGCCGGCGCCCGGCAAATAGCCCTGGAGGCTGTCGAGCACGCACGCGTTCGCGACGCTGATTTTTACTACCAGCTCGTCAAGTGGGTTTCCCGCTTGGAAGCCGAAGCTTCGGTGGACCACGCCGGCATGTAAACGGCCAACGCGCGCGAGCAAAGCGCCCTATCGCACCTCTCGCAAGTCCGAGGCGAGGCGGAGGACGCCGGTGCCGGCGTTTAGCATGGACAGTAGATGGCGGCCGGCATCATCTAGTTAGCTAAGAGTAAGTTAGTACTTGTACGCTACTAGAGTGTTAGTGGGAGTAGATAGTTAACTTGGCTATGATGGTTGTCAACGTGGAAGTTCAGTACTCTATATGTGGATCAGAACTGTTACTTTGCTCTGAATGTTGAACTTTCTATTTGAACGTATGGAATGGGCTGTTATTTTTTAAAATGGGTTGTATTTGTCCTCCACGGTTTAGAGGCTGACTTGTGGGCCTAGCAAGTTGACGCGTACACAATCTGGAGATGATTGTACGTGGAGAGGATGACAGCAGGGACCCGCCAAGGTCATGGCACTACGCAAGCAAGTGCCTCCTTATTTCAAGCCAATAAAAAATGGCTCCTCCTAGTGGATTTCTGACATCTGGGTCCCATGCCATTGTCAACGTAGTCAATAAACGAGAGAATTGCACAACGAGCGGCTGACACCAGGGACCCAGCAGCTCGCCCAGTTATTTTTTTGGCTTAATTTGATAAATGCCACTCCAAATCTGGTGTATCCGAGAAATGCCACTACAATTTCCAAACTTTGAAAAATGCCATTTCATGCCATTTCTAGTGGCATTTTTCTAAGTCTAGAGTGGCGTTTTTCAAAGTTTGCAAACTGCAGTGGTGTTTTTCAAAGTTTGCAAAAATTGCAGTGGCATTTTTCAAAGTTTGGAAATTGCAGTGGCATTTTTATGAATCTCCATAATTGGAGTGGCATTTATCTAATTTGTTTTTGAGAAGGAAACAGGGTGTCAACTGGTCTGTGCGGGACACTCTGGCCTGTCTAGACAGCCTTTTCTTTTATGTTTACCACAGACCAGCCCAGTAGTTTTTTTTCTTTCTGAAAATGGCTAGCCCAGTTCTTTTGTGATTTGTCAAGTAAGTCGCTTTATGAGGCCTGATGGGCTGTAAATCTTTCAAGACGAGGAGAGCTTCATTCGGCTGGCTGAGAAAATGGCCTATTAGTAATGAGAAATGGGTTGTACATTTTTAAAACACATCAAACCGGCAATTATTTTCAAATATCTTTTTTCATTTCGAGAATTTAAATTGCACTGATTTTTATGTGTGGACAATTTATTGGATTTTATATTGATATACATTTATTTTTAAAATCAGTCTGAATGTGACTCGAAATTTCGAGATTAAAAACAGTTCAGACCGCACCGACATATGCAAAATTTCGTATAATTTTTTAACCATGGCCACAATATGGGCTGTAATGCTAACATAAAGAATATGGGCTCCAAAAAAACCCGTAAGAATTAGCAAATGGGCTGTAAATTATTTGAAATAATGGCAGATGGGTTGTATGCTGTTTTCCACAGATTTGAGGCTTTCCATAGATGGCATGTGTACTGTTGGATGTCCATCCAACGGCCGCCTGCTTCTTCAATCTCTGCTCTTCCTGCTCCAGCCGCTCAAACAAGCGTCGGCTGGACTGCCTGCTCCCTCCTCCCCGCGGCCGGCTGTGCTGCTGCGTAGGCCTCACCACCCCATTGTACTCCCATCGCTGGCCTAGCCATCCCTCTACTCACCCACACCTGTTGTTATTCTCCGGCGACGGCAGACGACCAGTAAACTCTCGTACAGTCGTACTCCCCTCCGCGTGGGAAACAAAAACAACGGTCGAGTCTTCCCTGCCTCCGTGTCGTTCCCTTCCTAGGCCTCGCCGTTGTCCACCGCCCAGGTGCTCTCGGCGTGGCGTGGTCAGCGTGGTCAACGACCGACATGCATCTAAAGTGGACTGTACGTCGAGAGGCTGACAGCTGGGTCCACGGCCGCATGCAAGGAAATGCCTCCTTATTACTCGCAAAATAATGATTTCCTCCACCTTACATCTGGGACCCACCGAAATGGCCTCTGTATTTCGTGAAAAAAATGTTATCGCCGCTGACAGCTCGGACCCACCAGCTATATCTGCGCACGCAAGGAAGTGCCTCCTTATTACGCACAAAAAAAATGAATACTCCCCCTGCTAGTTGGGACCCAGTATAGTGGGCCTACTAAGTTGACAGGGACGAAGGGCTTTGTCAACTTAGTCAATATGCGCAATTCTAGCTCGACTGACTGTACGATGTCCATCCAACGGCCGTAGTGCTTCTTCAACCTCTGGTCTTCTTGCTCCAGCCGCCCAAAGCAGTGCCAGTCGTGCCGCCTGCTCCTGCCTCCCGTGGCCGGCTGTGCTGCCGTGGAGGCCTCACCGCCCCCATACTACTCCCACCGCTGGCTAGGCCATCCCTCCACTCCACTCACCCACACCCCCTGTTATTCTGCAGCGACGGCAGCGCAGTTGAACCAGTGAACCCTCGTACTCCTCTCCACGTGGGCATCCACTGCCGTGTCTTCCCTGGCTCCGCGTCGTCCCCTTCCTAGGCCTCGCTGTCGTCCACCACCGTGGTGCTGTCGATGTGGCATGGTCAATGTGGTCAACGACCGAATTCCATCGGAAGAATACCGTACGTGGAGAGGCTGACAGCTGGGTCCAAGGCAGCCGCAAGGAAGTGCCTCCTTATTACGCGGAAAATAATTATTCCTCCACCTGACAGCAGGGACCCACCAGACGCCCACCAGTATATCGCGAAAAAAACGTTTGCCCCTGACTGCTGGGACCCACCCGACGGGCCACCGTATTTTGCAAAAAAAAACGTTCCCCCTGCTGTCGGCTCATTCCCGCCGGAAGTGCCTCCTTATTACGCACAAAAAATGAATACCCCCCTGCTAGCTAGGACCCACCTTGGTGGGAGGCTAACTTGTGGGCCTACTAAGTTGACGGGGACAGAGGGCTTTGTCAACTTAGTCAATATGCACGATTCTAGCTCTAGTGACCGTACGATGTCCATCCAATGGCCGTAGTGCTTCTTCAACCTCTGGTCTTCTTGCTCCAGCCGCCCAAACCAGCGCCGGTCATGCCTCGTGCTCCTGCCTCCCGTGGCCGGCTGCGATGCGGCGGAGGCCTCACTGCCCCCTACTACTCCCGCCGCTGGCCAGGCCATGCCTCTACTCACCCACACCCCATGTTATTCTGCGGCGACGGCAGCCTCACACCGCAGCAAACCAGTGAACGCTCGTACTCCTCTACACGTGGGCATCCACTGCCGCATATTCCCCGGCTCCGTGTCGTCCCCTTCCTAGGCCTCGCCGTCATCCACCGCCCTGGTGCACTCGACGCGGCGTGGTCAACGTGGTCAAGGAACGGCTTCCATCGGACATGGACTGTACATGGAGAGGCTGACAGCTGGGTCCACGACCGCAGCAAGGAAGTGCCTCCTTATTACGTGCAAAATAATTATTCCTCCACCTGACAGCGGGGACCCACCGGACGGGCCACCGTATTTCGCCCCCTGACTGTTGGGACCCACCAGCTACATCTTCGCACGCAAGGAAGTGCTTGACAGTCGGGACCCACTTGGTTGAGGCGTACGTAGTGTTGTCATTCTGGTTGCGAACATGTACGTACATATATAGTGGTCGATGTAGAGGCACGCACGTGTCGTAGTAGAGGCGACCAGGGTGCAAGAAAGAAAATACGGCCACGTATGTGTACATACGGGCGGGGTCTCGAACGCCTACTCGCGCATACGTACGGCTAGGGCTCGTGTACATGGCTAGGTCGGAACGGATAAACAGCGTCGTCGTCGTGTTCATGGGGAGGCAACGGAATGCGTCGTGTTCATGGGGAGGCAACGGAATGCATCGCGTTCATGGAGAGGCAACGGAATGCGTCGTGTTCATCGGGAGGGCTTGGACGGAACAGGCGATGGAAATGAGGCATGGCTTACCGCAGAACAGAGGAAACGGCCTTGTGTTCGACCGGAACGGGATCCTGTTCATCGGGAGGGGTGTGGCGTACTGCAAAACGGAGGAAACTGACCTCCTACGGTCAAAACGGGGGTCTTGTTGATCGGGAGGGGTGTGGCGTACCGCAAAACGAAGGAAACGGACTTGTGTTGGAGCGCTACGGTCGAAACGGGGGTCATGTTCATCGGGAGGGGTGTGGCGTACCGCAAAACGGGACTCCACGAGATACTGTTCATCTCCATCATCGACCCCCTCCAGCCTCCACCTGCGACTGTTCATCCACCATCGACCTCCTCCAGCCTCCACCTGCGACTGTTCATCCAGTCTCCACCGCGCGCTACTCCACCGGCTACTGTTCAACCAGCCCTCTCCACGGGCTCCTATTCAACCACCCCTCCATGGGCTATTGTTTATCCTGCCCTCCACCGTCTACTGTTCATCCTGCCCTCCACGGGGTGGTCCTGTTCATCCAGCCCTCCACGGGGTCCTGTTCATGCAGCCCCAACCAGCTCGATCGATCGGGGTCCTGTTCATCCAGAGGCAACACCACGGGGTCCTGTTCATCCACCCCCACCGGGAACTGTTCATCCACCCCCCCCCCCCCCCCCGCTACACTCACTGTTCATCCAGAGGCTGCATCGATCGGCTTCAGTTAGCAGCAGTAGCGAAGGAATCGATCGATCGGGTTCAGTTAACAGCCATCGATCGATCGCTCGGGTTCAGTAACGCGTAGCCTGCAGTGCAATTGCTCGGGTTCAGTTAGAGCCCAACGCCTCGCTCGGGTTCAGTTAGAGCCAACGCCTCGCACACACACGCGTACGTGTACGAGAGAAGCGCGCATCGCTCGGCCCCCGACCTCCCACCGTAACCGGGAACTCCCCGAAATTTTCCTCCCCCTCGCTTCTACCATGGTTTTTACCATCATGGACGGCCCAAAGAATGTCATGCAGCTGCTTCTCCGGCCTGCCCAGGACGAAAAGCCCATTTTCTGTCATGATTTTCTGTCATAGAAGTAGGAGCCCACCACATCTATGATGATACCGGGTTTTGTCACAATTATCGTCATAGAAGTGTCATATGTATGACAGAAAAAAAATTCGTTCGACCCAAAATGTCACGGATGTGTCTTTTTTTGTAGTGTCTACTTTCTTTTCAGCTCTTAGAATTTATTTCTTAGTTCGAAGCAAACAATGGATGCTACATATCATTTCTCCGGTTTGCAGCTTCAAATCTCCCATGGCACAACCATAATACGGTTTAATTGATCATGCCTAGGGTTTAATTGATCATGTTGGTTCCGTGGTGGTTTCTCTAATAGAAATCGGAGGGGAAACCCTCTTTTGCTAAAAAATATGCTTAGAGTTTCCCCCTTTTATTATCACTATACGATCAGAATACGTGCTTCGTGTCATAATAACACTGCTCCACCCATCAAACTAAACAAGCTTAGTTGTTCAAATACGAATCTGATATTATTAAAATAGAGTTGTTTAATTGGTCAGCTAAATGTTCCTAAATCAGTTTCAAAAATGCATGTTCGCCGCTCGGGTGTGTATCTCTACAGGGTGCCCACGGTGGGCCGGCCCACCCTGGGATTTTGGGTCGTCCCAGGCCCTGATTCCCCTCTGTTCTGCTGCGCGCTTCCGATCTCTACTCACCCCCAGCCGCCTGCCTCGCCGGCGACTTCCCGTCGCCGGACGGCATGACTCTAGGAGGAGACGTCGGACTAACAGGAGGCCAGGAGCCACTCGCCCAACAGCGTCACCGCTGCCCGGGCATGCCGCCGTGCCTACCTTCCCAGTCCGTTCAGGGCTCACGCATGCAGCACCCACCAAGCCAATCCGATTTATCCTGAGATACGTCCTCAACACTCAGCAGCCACTCCTCATCACCCATTTTCTAATTGATTCATTACTCATTAGGCAGGACTATCATTAGGGTTTGTTGTGTACGTGCTCAGTGCTACCTACACTTAATGGTTCACATGTATTTCGGTAATCTTTAGTACTTCTAAAGTTCACAGGGTTTACAAAATTCCGGCCCTCGGAACAGAAAATAGTCATTTTGGATTGTTGGTCGTAGTGACATTGACCCAGATTACTACTGCAAGCCAGGTTTGTTGACAATTTTACTTGTCTTTCTTACTCATTTGATATAATATCCAATTATTCACGTTGATTAGTTGCAAACAATAAGTGCTAGACAAACTTCTTCATTTAGATTTTGGACAGTCTCTTACTGCAGTTACAATTCTGCATACTTGTCCTAGTAAGCTCACAAGTAAATGATTGATTCACTACATGTATGCTTGCCTTGTCATATTTGTTGTCAATATTCTTTTAGGGTGGACCACCCTGTTTCTAAATACTGGAACCGTAGACATGAGTGAATAGTATTTCTCTATGTGATCTATTCCATCATGTGTGGGTAACGAATACTGCATTGTATAGAAACAAAGTGCCATTTCCAGCTTTTACATAGGTTTTGATCTTTTACATGGAATACAATCTGCCTACTTGCTTTGTGTCACACTACCAAGACTCCACGCTTGAAGCTAAACATTACGCCACTCATAATTGCTTAGTTTATTTGTTCAAATATGAATTTCATATGATTCTAATGTTCCTACTTCAATTTTGAAATGTATACCTGCCTGTTATATAGACATAAGGGGTTTGTATTTCTGTGTGTGGTCTGGTCAGCATGGTTGGGGAGGTGAACTTTGCATATGCAGGGGTTTATAGGGAGACACTCTTCGAGTTGAATCCGCAATGCATTCCATAGATAATCTAACTATTTTTTATGTTTTGATGAATCTCAGATTCTGAACAGCATCATAATGATTATGAGCTTGCGCGCATGAAAACAATAAAGCAGAACAATGCCATGGCTATCAAACTTGGCATTAAGGGACTGAAATCAAGTCTGGATGCAATGCAATGCAATGCAAATGCTCTCCACCTACAGATTCATGCTCAGAATATGATCCTAACAGTGATTCTGAGCTAGAGGGAGACCTAAGTCAATGTAGCTCCCTAGTGGAGAAGTCAGAGGAAGATGCCCTATCTTATTCACCCATCAAGGTACTTGCTCTAACTTTCCAAGCTTACATTGCTCGCACATATCTTGCAACTAATGCTTTGCATTGCTTCTACTTTGTTGAACTGCCATTAGCTTAGTTTGCACATCGTGTATGTGAATACGCCCTGCCTATCCATTTTCAGTACATATTCCATCTGTCATCATACCATATTTATCCATTCAAATGTTGTTCTTGTGTATCAGACGTTCAAAAGGAAGAGGGTGATTGCTGATCGTGGAGGAGCATAAGCAAAGTATTTGGAAAAGGTAGTGGCACCTGATAAATCAAATATCCCATTAGGTGTAGTTGCAATATCACCTGACCCACAAAATACCCCAACTCCAGCAGACTCTAGCCCTAGTACACTGGTCATTTCTGATGCCCCAACACAGCAGACCCCAACTGCAGCAAACAGTATGATTATGCCAGTTGACATATCACTAGTTGTACGATGCAAAACCCCCATTCCAGCAAAGAGTACACCAAATCCAGTTGCCAAATCCCTTTTCGAACCAGAGAGAGCCCCAATTGCAGCAAATAGGACCCATGTTCCATTTCTTCCTAGTTTAGAAGACGAATCTTATGTTGTTGTCAGGAACTTTGTGCGCATCTTCCCTTCATGGAAAGATTATACCGCAGACACAGAACAATTTCCAGTCTTCCTCCGCAACTTACGCGTAAGTAATGTACTAATGTTATTCATGGTCATTACTGCATATGTTTCTGCTGACAGAAGACACAAGATTTCATTCTTTTAAATAGGCGAGGAGCAAACTGGATTGTGATGACGAGCAAGGGTTGGTTGCGCTTTTCAAGCACTCGTTGATGAAGTATAGTTCCTACCTGAGGCAAGCGCACTTCGATGGCAAGCCTCTGAATGAAATTTCTATAAATTCTTTGATGCTACATTTATCCGACGGTGATTGGAATAATCTTGTTACACATTGGTCTCAGCTGCAGCGTAAGGTATTGTCAGGTGGTAGGTGCGACATATGCCAACAGGTGGCTTATCATTGTGGGAGCCAGTAAGACATCGCCGGTGCCTGGAAACGGGATGAGACGAAGACATGCACGCCGGCGAGTCTTACCCAGCTTCAGGGCTCTCCGTGGAGATAACACCCCTACTGCTGCTCTGCGGGGTCTCCGCATGATCACTAGATGGACAAGTAGCTACACAATGCTCCTTGAGCTGTTCTGGTGGAAGGAGGAAGAAGGGCACGTCTAGCTTGCTTCTTCTCCTTGTATGGTGTCTAAAACTAGCTAGGGGCTGAACCCTTTGCATGGGTGCCCCGGGGGGTTTATATAGGCCTACCCCCTGGGGGTACAATGGTAATCCGACTGGGCGCAGGGCCCAAATGTCTATGACTGTGTTCGCCGGCTTCTGCACCGGCCGCTGGGGCCCGCCGACTGGTGGGTCCCGCCGGCTACCGGATCCTCGGCCGACAGGCCGGCCCCACTGGTCAGGGCCCGGTCGGTGGCTGATTACTGTTGCTCTATTCTGATGACATGGGCTTTGTCGTGGTAGGCGTGGCTACAGTACCGCCACCTGGCGGGCGATTACTGTAGCCTCACCTCGTCTTGTCTCCTTAATGGGGCGTCTCCTTCGAGGAAGATGGCAAGCCGGCTGCGGGAAGCCGGCTCTCTCTTGGGCCGACTGGGGGAGGTATGGCCGCCTTCGGGTGTCTCTCTGCCCAAAGGGTCCCACCGCCCGTGGGCCGCGCTTGGTAGTCCGTCGTGGATGGCGTCATGGTCGACATGGCAACAGTGTTGCGTCGGGCGGGTTATGGTCACCCGTACGGCGCACTGTGCCGGTCGTGCTCCGGTATTCGGGGTGGCATGCTGCACTGTAGCCACACCCTGTCTCATCGCCGCTAGGTAGATGCAAACTTTGAGGGTACGGTCTTGACCACTTTATGGGAGCCGGCTTCTTGGAGTCGGCCCTCTGGCGGCCGGCTTCTCGAAGTCGGCCCTCCCATGGCTTTCTTCATGAGGGCTAAAGTCGGGCCTCCTTTCGTGAGCCGGCCTAGGTGACAGCCGGCAAGGGGGAGGCGGCCCCGTGTCTTGGATTCTCGAGAGCTGGACGGGCTCGTAATTTTTTCAGATGGGCCAGCGGAAGCCGGCTAGGCTACCCATGGCTATTTACTCCGACAGTAGTCCCCGAAGCTGATCGAGCTTTGAGGCGGATAGAAGGACGAGAACCTTGGTCAGCTTCTTACCCTGAGGAGCTGGCTTTGCTGGTGTAGGCCGATTTCAGAGAGCTCCTGTGTCTTGTAAACGGGATGGTGGTTGACCCGCGCGCTGACCGCGGGCCCTCCTGTGGGCCACGTGGCGGCGGAAACCTGCCAACGCACGCGCGCGACGGGACGCCGCCACAGGCCCGGGCCCGCCACTCCTCGGCCTCGGCCCGAGCGCTGATCTTCTGCGGCCCAGGGGGACTGCTCGCCTTCCTGTGGCGACTTTATTTCGCCATTAGGGCGTAATAAACGCGGGACGTGGGGTAGTGTGCACGATCGATCCCCACATTCCCCCACGCCGCGCCTCCTCGGCTCCGCCACGCGTGCCTACAAGTAGGGAGGGAGGGGGAGAGGCAGAGGTTCGCTCGCTCTCCCTCACTCCGCCCCTCCTTGTCTTCTTTCTTCTTCCTCTCGCTGATGTCGCAGCTTCCCATCGCAACACCTCCACATCGTCCTACTCCATGGCGCTATCAAGCTCGTGGGACGGCTCCAACATCCATGAGGACCATGTGGAGTTCCTCCGCCAGACCCGGCGCATACCCGACGCCAGCCTCGTGCTGGTCCGCTTGGCGCCGGAGAAGGAGGTCTCGCCGGCACCGGAGGAGGGTGAGCGGGTCGTTTTCCGCTCGCACTGCCTGCGCGGCTTCGGCCTTCCGACGAGCGGTTTTCTGCGCTCCTTCCTCGAGTTCTACAACCTCCAGCCGCATCACCTCACGCCCAACGCGGTGATGCTGCTATCGGCCTTCGTCTTCCTCTGCGAAGGCTTCTTGGGAGTGCTCCCCACGCTGGAGCTCTGGGGAGAGTTCTTCCAGAGTAAACTCGGCACCGTCGTCGCCGGCGTGCCCGCCCCCTGCGGGGCCTACATCGCCACGAGGAGGTCAGTCGACAACAATCCATTCCCGTCCATCCCCCTAATCCAATCGGTGAAGATATGGCAGAAGTCGTATTTCTACGTGAGGAACATCGCCCCGCAAGGAGACCACGTCAATCTGCCGGCTTACGTAGCCGGCCCGCCGGCTGGGAGGCAGCCGTCATGGAGCTTCCGGTCAAGGTCCCTGTCTCCGGCCGGGAACGCCGCCATCTCCCGGCTTCGGGTGATGATCCAGTTGGAAGGCCTGCGCGGGGCCGACTTGGTGGCCGCCTTCGTGAAGCGCCGGATTCTTCCCCTCCAAAGCCGGCCCCATATGATGTGTCAGATGAGCGGCCGCTTCGACCCATGCCGGCTGAGCACATGGGAAATGCCTCATGCGGAGGTGGAGCTCATGGTTAATTACATCGCCAATTGCAAGCTCGCTGGGGACTGGCAATATGGCAAGGCGCCATATTCTCGCGCCAATCCTCCGCCCGTGGTAAGCTTTCCTTTCTATCTTCTTTTTGTTGTTAGCCGGTTTCATGACGGCCGGCTTCTCATCAGTCGGTTCTTTTTAGCAGAACCCTCTTCTTCCGCCGCCGTCCGGGGCGGCAGGGATTGAACGCCAGTATGCCCCTGACCGCATGGTGGACGACGTTGACGACCCAGACTTGGGGGCGGCCGCCATGGAAGACACCGTCGTGGGGGACAACACCGAGCCCGGAGGCACAGGGCTCTCCGCCAGCTTCGAGGACTGGCCGGATGACGCTGAAGCCGAAGAAATCCCGCGTCGCCAGCCGGCGGCCGACTGTCAAAGCGCGGGCTCGTCTGCCGCACCGGCTGCCGGCAGCGGTGCACAGAAGCGCCGGGCCGCGTCAACCCTCTTCCGCAGTCGGTCGAAGAAGTCCAAAGCCTCCGCCGCAGCGACAAAACGAGACGAGGCGGCCGCGAAGGCGGCCCGCTTCCGGAAAGCGGTGAAGCAGCCTCAGGTGGTCTCAGCGTAAGTCATCGATTACTTGTATGCATGCTTTATATTGTTTTCTTCTGTTCGAACATTCTTCCCGACCTTTCTCCGCTTGCTGAACAGGGCGCCGCTTTCCCTTGAGCGGGGCCCAAGCAGCTTTGTGGTCGGGCTGACTGGAGGGTCTTCAGGCCCCCACCGCGTGGATCCCCGCGCCAACCTCATGGAAGCCACAGAGCGGAACGCTCGTGAGGCGCGGGAAGAGAGGGAGGCGGCGGAGCGGGAGGCCGCTCAGGCGGCGAAGGAGCGGGCCGACGCGGCAGCCAAGGCCCAGGTGGAGCGGGCGACTACGGAGACGGAGGCGGAGGGCTCGCGCAACCAGCCTCTGCTGCTTGCCATCCCCCTCCGAACCGTGGCCCCGGACACCCCATTGCCCCTGGCGGAGGAGATCGTCCAAGACCCGCCGTCAGCGCAAAGGGAGGAGCTCTTCGTGGTCTTCGCAGGGAGGATGCCGCCGGCAGCGCCAACCGGAGCAGGCCAAGGTGGCCAGTCGGCGGCGGCGCCAGAGGAGCCGGCCGGGGGCGAGCCGGAAGTCGGTGCCGGCCTCGAAGTACAGCCGGTGACGCGCCAGCGCGCAGGGGGAAGCGCCGCTCCGCCGGAGTCGCGCCGAGCCGCGGGCGCCGGCCAGTCGGCGGAGGCTTTGGAGGCGGCCAGCTCCGCCACGTCCGGGTGGACTCCCAGCAGAGGGACTGGCGAGCTGAATGTGGCGGCCCAAGAGGTCCGGAGCCGGCTTCAAGCTCAGGCCGCCCTGCTGCAGCAGTATACCCAGGAATTCCTGTCGACGCGGGCCGCCATCCGGTCTCTCATTCTTGATCGCTCTAGTTTCTTGATTTATTCCGTGGGGGCGCGTCAGTGCACCCACTGGGTGTAGTCCCCGAGATTCGGGCCGACTGCTGAGCAGTCGGGTCGGATCTTTCTCGACGACTATCTTATTTTTGCTTTCTGTCTGAACTTTTCAGGAATATCATAATTCCCATGCTGCCGCCTTCAACTCCCAGGCTCAGGAGTTGGGTCGGAAGACCGACGACCTAGCCAACAGCCGGAGTAAGTGCTTGACCTTATCTGTCTCCTATGGGGGCGCGTCAGCGCACCCACTGGGTGTAGTCCCCGAGATTCGGGCCGACTGCTGAGCAGTCGGGTCGGATCTTCCTTGACGACCTTTCCCTTATTGGTTTTTTCTCTTTGTCTTTCGTTCTTGTAGGGGCCAACGCCGACTTGAGGAGGGAGCTTGGCGAGGCGCGGGCCGCCCTCCACGCCAAGGACGCTGAGTACGCCGCCCTGGTCCAGGAGCGCGACCGCCTGGCCAAGAAGCTGGCCGACCAGGTGGAGAGCCACAAGGCGGCCCTGCAGAAAGTGCAGGACAGCGAGGCCGCCCTGAAGGCAGAGTTTGAGACCAAGGCGGCGAGCTGGGCCGAGACTTGTCAAGCGCTGGATGAAGGCTTCGGCCGCATCGAAGACTTGATCGATGGTAAGCCACCTTCCTCGCCCTTCTCCTGCCCCTTGTCGCCCGAGGTTTTGACCTGACTTGTGCTGCTGCCCGTTTTCTTGTGCAGACTACTTTCCCGGCTACTCCACCCTCGCCATCCAAACCATCGAGGCTCATCGCGAGGTGCGCCGTCAGGCGGGAATCAACATCGCGCCAGACGCAAATCGGACGCTGGAGGATCAGCTTCTGGCCGTCCAAGCACGGCTGCAGCCGGCTCACCGGATGCTTCGCCGGCTCCAACGTGCCGGGGCGTAGGTGCTGGCTGCCCTCTGGCTCGGCGAGACGATCCCCCGCACCCCAAGCCGGACCGCCGACTGGCTGGAGGTCGCGGTTGGCTGTTTTGAAGCTTGGAAGGCGTCGGCGGCCCGTCTTGGAGCCGGGCGGGCGTTGGAGTTTGTTCGCGCCTGGTACCCAGGGCTGAACTTGGACCAGCTGCGCACTTGGCGGCTAGAGGCCGACGCAGAGCTGGAGGAGGTGCGGCCGGCAATCGCCCAGCGTGCCTCGACGATCGCCGAGTGCACCGACATCAGTGTCTTCGCGCCTGAAATCAATGATGATGGCGTTGCCTAGCCGGAGGAGTGGTTCGGTCTGAACCCGGCGGTGGGCGAGGACTCGGCCGAGGAGATCGCCTCCAGCGACGAGGGCGAAGATGATGAGGAAGAGGACGGTGAAGACGTCGAGCCGACTAGTGGAACAACCGGCCGGCCTCAAGCTGACCGTGCCTCCAGCAATGAGGCGCGTGGAAGCGCGCCCTCTGCAGGAGGCGGTGATCAAGCCGAGGTTCGCCAGCCGGCCACTCCTTCAGCCAGCGCAACCGTCTCCACCGACCAGCCCAGCTCGTCAGCTGCTCCGCCGGCTTGACCTGCCGTCCTTATTTTTCCTGCTTGTTGTCTTTTGAACAATCTTTAAGCTTTCGCAGTTCCACCCACTGGGGGTGTATCAAACTATGTTGGATGCTGGCCTCTTGGAGGTCCTTTATGTAAATATTATTATGTGCATGTTTGGTTTCCATTCGCGTACACTTTTTATCCTTAGGCTTTTTTCCTTTGCCGCCTTCCCGTTTTTGGGGAGGCAAGTACTCGAGCTTCCTTGGATTGAAGTGAAGTGAATGGAAACCGGCCGGCCGGCTACTCTAGTAGTCGGTCGGCGGTAGGCGGCGGACCGGCTTTCGTTATATTAGTCCGTTGGTCCTTAGCCATTTTTCGTGTGCGCATCCTTTCCTGCTTTTGACTCTTGCCAGCCAAACAACCGGTTCTTCGAACTGCGACTTTGGTAAGAGCTAAGCCTGGGTGTCGGCACACTACTTGTCTGACCACGGGTAGGCCTTCTAATATAACTCCAGTCGGCCAGTCCCCGGGCCGACTAGTCGAACCCGGTGCCGGACGGAACAAGTAAATGAAAAGACAAGGTCATACGCATGATACTTTTCATTCATAGATAAAAGATGGCAGTCCCCGAGCCCTTCTCGGGGGGCCTATGGTCTCGTACTTAGTACAAAAGTTAACGTGATACATACTGCATTTCAACTATAAAATCTTCGAAGGAGGTTGGCATTCCATGGTCGTTCTGACTCCTTGCCAGAGTCGTCTCTCTTGCGTGCCTTGGGCTTCTGCGCGTCGATTAGGTAGTAGGAGTCGTTGCCTAGAGCTCTGCTGATGACGAAGGGGCCCTCCCAAGGGGCCGAGAGCTTGTGCTGGCCGGCTGTTCGCTGGATCAGCCGGAGCACAAGATCGCCCTCTTGGAAGGATCTTGGCCTGACCTTCCGACTGTGGTAGCGGCGCAAACCCTTCTGGTAGATGGCAGACCGGCTGAGGGCTAACAGCCGGCCTTCTTCCAGCAGGTCGACGCCGTCTTCTCGTGCTTCCTTGGCCTCCGCCTCCGTGTACATGGTTACCCGGGGCGAGTCGAACTCGATGTCGGTTGGGATGATTGCCTCGGCGCCGTACATGAGGAAGAAAGGGGTGAAGCCGGTTGACTTGTTTGGGGTAGTGCGCAGACTCCAAAGGACAGCCGGCAGCTCATGGAGCCAACAGCCGGCTGAACGCTCCAGTGGTACGACCAGTCGGGGTTTGATGCCGGAGAGGATGAGGCCGTTGGCTCGCTCGACCTGGCCATTTGACAGCGGGTGGGCAATGGATGCTAAGTCCAGCCGGATACCCTGCGCAGCGCAGAAACGTGCCAAGGCTCCTTTGGCAAAATTCGTGCCGTTGTTGGTGATGATGCTGTGTGGCACGCCGTACCGAGTTGTTATGTCTGCGATGAATGTCACAGCAGTCGGCCCATTCAGCTTCTTGATCGGCTTTGCCTCGATCCACTTGGTGAATTTGTCCACGGCGACGAGCAAATGCGTCATGCCGCCGCGCGCCATCTTGAATGGGCCCACCATGTCCAGTCCCCAAACGGCGAAAGGCCAGGTGAGGGGAATGGTCTTGAGTGCCGAAGCCGGCATGTGTTGCTTGGAGCTGAAAAGTTGGCAGCCTTTGCAATATTTAACTAATTCTTTGGCGTCGTCCAAAGCAGTCGGCCAGAAGAAACCATGGCGGAAAGCTTTGGCGACGAGTGATCTTGAAGCCGCATGGTGGCCGCATTCTCCTTGGTGAATATCTCTGAGGATTGCAATGCCCTTCTCTTGCTCGACGCACCGCTGGAGGACTCCGGTGACACTGCGCTTGACGAGTTCTCTATTGACGATAGTGTATGCTCCGGCTCGACGTTGGACTTGCCTCGCCTCTGTTTTGTCAGCCGGCAGATCTTGGTTTACTAGGAAGTTGAGGATGGACTGAGCCCATGACGGAGCTATGACTTCGCTTACTGCCAATGTGGCTACCGCCACCAGGGTGGGCGGGCTGGGTGATGAAATGCTGGAGTCGGCCGCCGGCTGTTGTGTTGGTGCAGTCCCCGGGCCGGCTACCGCAGTCCCCGAGCCGGGTGCGGCAGTCCCCGAGCCGTGTGCTGTAGTCCCCGAGCCGGCTACTGCAGTCCCGGGCCGACTGCCGAAGTCCCGGGGTCGCCTGCTTGTTTCTTCGAGCCGGACCCGGCCGCGTCGGGGTTGGGTGGTACGAAGATGGAGTCAGACTCTGGAGACGGCTTGATGGACGGCTTGAGGAGGCGTTGTAGAGCGACGCCAGTTGGTATTGCTTGCCGAGTGGAGCCTATTCGAGCCAGGGCATCGGCCGGCTCGTTGTCGGCTCGTGGTACGTGGAGGAACTCGCATCCTTCAAAGTATCCGCTGAGTTGCTGAACCAGGAAATGGTAGCTTGCCATGTTTGCGTCCTTGGCGTCCCAGTCGCCGGATGATTGCTGAACCACCAAGTCCGAGTCGCCATAACACAGGATCCGGCGGATGCCGAGTTCCTTGGCAAGCCGGAGCCTGTGTACGAGTGCCTCATACTCGGCTACATTGTTGGAGGCGGCGAAGTGGATCTGCAGCGTGTATCTGAGCTTGTCGCCTTTGGGAGAGGTAAGGACGACGCCGGCACCCAAGCCGGTGCGCATCTTGGACCTGTCAAAGTGCATGCGCCAATGGGTGGTGTCGGGAGCCGACGGCAGGTACTAGGTCTCGGCCCAGTCGACGAGGAAGTCGGCCAGCGCTTGGGACTTGATGGCGGTGCGGGGCTGGTAGAAGATCGTGTACGGGGCCAGCTCGATGGCCCATTTCGCCACCCGGCCGGATACATCCCGGCTGCCTATGATCTCGGCCAGCGGGGCGGTGCATACGACCGTGACAGGATGCTCTTGAAAGTAGGGCTTCAGCTTCTTGGCGGTGAAGTACACGCCGTAGCACATCTTCTGGTAGTGCGGGTAGTTCTGCTTTGATGCGGACAGCACCTCGCTCAAATAATACACCGGCCTCTGAACCGGCTGGGCTCGGCCTTCTTCCGGGCGTTGGACTACAATGACGGTGCTGACCACCCGGCTGGTTGCTGCAATGTAAAGGAGCATGGGCTCTTTCTCAGTCGGCACCGCTAGGACAGGCGGTGTGGCCAGCATCTTCTTTAGCTCGTGAAAAGCTTGATCGGCCTGGTCGTTCCACTCGAAGTGAGTGCTCTTCTTAATGAGGCGGTAGAGGGGGAGAGCCTTCTCTCCAAGCCGGCTGATGAAGCGGTTCAAGGAGGCCAAGCATCCGGTGAACTTCTGGATTTCTCGCAGCTTGGTGGGGATCGCCATTCTCTCGATGGCCTTGATCGTCACTGGGTTGCATTTGATGCCGCGTTCGAAGACCAGGAAGCCTAGGAGCTGGCCGGCTGGTACTCCGAACACGCATTTCTCGGGGTTGAGCTTGATTCGGAAACGGCGCAAGTTCTCAAATGTTTCTTTGAGGTCTTCCAGCAAGGTGCCACGCTTCTCCGTCTTCACCACAATGTCGTCCACATAGACATGAGCGTTTCTGCCGAGTTGCTTGAGGAGGCACTTCTGCATGCAACGCTGAAAAGTGGCACCGGCATTCCTCAAGCCGAATGTCATAGTCAGGTAGCAGAAGGCTCCAAATGGCGTGATGAAGGTGGTCTTCAGGCGGTCGGCCGGGTCTAGCTTTATCTGGTGATATCCTGAGTAAGCATCCAAGAAACTCAACAGCTCGCATCCGGCCGTGGAGTCTATCACTTGGTCAATCCTTGGCAGGGCAAAAGGATCCTTAGGGAAGGCCTTGTTGAGGCTTGTGTAGTCTATACATATGCGCCACTTGTTGTTCTTCTTTAGCACGAGGACCGGGTTGGCAAGCCACTCTGGAAAGAAAACTTCCATGATGAAGCCGGCTGCCAGAAGTCGGGCTATCTCTTCTCCTACAATCCTTCTCTTCTCTTCTGAAAGTCGGCAGAGGGGCTGCTTGACTGGTTTCGCATCTTCTCGGACGTGCAGTTTGTGCTCGGCGAAATCCTTCGGAACGCCCGGCATGTCCTTGGGGGACCATGCAAAGATGTCCCGATTCTCACGGAGGAAATCGGCGAGCTTGCCTTCCTATTTGCTGTTCAGGCTTGCCCCGATGACGGCGAACCTCTCAGGGTGCTCGGGGTCAAGGGGTATCTTCTTGGTTTCCTTGGCCGGCTGGAAAGATCCTTGGGCATCATACTCCTTGGAGTCGGGGGACTGGTTCGGCTGCTTGCTGGCCATGGCCACGACCCGGTCCAACATCTTCTTCTCTTCGGCGATCACAAGGGACTTGGCCAGACGGCTGCTGGCCGCAGCGCACTCGGAAGACCTCTTGTAATCGCCGGCTATGGTGATGACGCCCTTGGAACTCGGTATCTTCATCTTGAGGTATGCATAGTGGCGAACTGCCATGAACCTGGCCAAGGCGGGTCGGCCAAGCAACGCATGGTAGAGGCTCTCCAGGTCCACCACTTCAAACCAGATTGCTTCCCAGCGGAAATGCTCCTTGTCCCCAAAGAGTACATCAATCTTGATCTTGCCAATGGGGGCGCAGGACAAGCCGGGTACGATGCCATGAAACACTGTCCGAGTTGGCACGAGCTGCTTCGTCTTGACATTCAGCTTCTCCAGGGTATCACGGTACAGGATGTTGATGCTGCTCCCGCCGTCTATCAGCACGCGGGAAAAGCGGGCGGCGCGTCTGTCCGTCGCGAGGGTGGCCTCCAGGACCAACGCATAAGAGCCGGGGGATGGCATCACCTCTGGGTGGTCGGCCCGGCTCCAGCTGATTGGCTTTTCCGACCAATGCATGTGTCCGGCAGGGTTAGCAGCGACCACGCTGACTTCCTGGTGCTCTCGGCGTTTGCCGCGCCGGTCTTCGATCTGGCTTGTAAAGATGATGTAGGTTTCTTGCTCGTCGGGGAATTCGTCGTGCACGGCTCCGACTGCGGGCCGAGCGGCCGGGGGCGGCGGAGCCGGAGGCGGCGGGCCGGCAGGCAGAGGCGGCGCGAGCCCTTCGCCTTTGGAGATTCGGGTGAGCCAATTGCACTTCCGGGTTGTGTGGTTGGACGGCTTCGCGCCGCTATGGAACTTGCACGGGGCGTCAAGAGTTCGCTCGTAGGAGAAAGCCGGCTGCCAAGCCGGCCGTCCGCCCTTGGGCTTCTTGGGTGCGGGCCGCCCTTCAGGCGGCGCGTCTTCGACCGTGGCCACCTGCCGACTGTCGGGAGGCGGCACAGGGCCCTTGCGCTTGTGATCGTTCGGGTGTGGGCGTCGGCCGGAATCCCCTGCCGGCGTCTTGGGCGCTGGGTTGAGTACTTTCCCGGACGCACCTACCCGGAGCTCGGTCTTCATCGAAGAGTCGGCGGTGGCGTATTTGTCGGCTATGTCCAGAAGCTCGTCGAGGGTAGTCGGCTCGTCGCAGAGGAGCTTGTGCTTGAGGAGGGTACCTTCTCGGCACCCGGCAGTGAAGTATTCGATGGCTTGCACCTCATGCACCCCTTCGCAAGAATTGCGGAGCTCGGCCCAACGCGTGAGGTAGTCGCGAGTGGACTCGGCTGGGCCCTGTACGCATAGGGAGAGCTGCCTGGGCTTGGGAGCCCGCTTGTAGGTGCTGGTGAAGTTGCGAATGAAAGCTTCGGTGAAATCTAGCCAGCTGTTGATGCTGAGAGGCTTGAGGCTGTTGAGCCAGGTCCGCGCCATACCTTGTAGCATGAGGGGCACGTACTTCACGGCAATGCACCGGTTGCCGTTGGCTATGCTGACCGCTGTAGAGTAGTCGATCAGCCAATCTTCCGGCTTCATGGAGCCGTTGTACTTGGGTGTGTCTCTTGGGAGCGAGAACCCTTTGGGGAAGGGCTCGTTGCGGATGTGGGGGGCGAAACAAGGCGGGCCAACATCGTCTTCTTCTTCCAGCGCCAGGGATCGCGCTAGGCGGTCGATCCGATGGCGGGCGTCGCTCTCGCCGACTCCTTCGTGGCGACCTAGTCGGCCGCTGAGAGTCGGGTGCGCCACTGGCGGCAGGGTGGGATATCTCTCTCCACGGGGTCGAGGCGGAGGCGGGTTGCCCCACCATTCCATGGCTCGGGGATGGCCGTCCGCGTCTCGCTCGATGGAGATTCGGGTCCGGCTTCGGCTGGCCGCCGGCTCTCTCTCGCGCCGCGCGCAGGTGTTGCTCGTAGTCGGCGACCGGGACATCGCGCCGTGGTCTCGGCGCGGGGGAGGGCTTCCCGCGCGGGCGTCGGTTTCGTGCCGCCGTGCGGCCGCGTCAATCAGCTGCTGGATGCACCGGGTCATGTGGGGGAGTTCTTCGGCCTCCAAGCCGTCCAGCTCGTCCACGGCCGCCTGGGCGGCACGCAGGTTCTCGAGCAGAGTGGCATAGACCGGGCGGTCGACTCCCAGCGTGTCGGCGATGACGGCGCCGCGTTGCTTAACGACGTCGGCCCGGCTGGGCCTAGCCGGGGCCGGCGTGCCGAAGGCGGCGCGGTCAGCTTCACGCTGGTAGGCCTCAGTGAGGCGTCTCAAGGAAGCCAGCCTCCGGCCCTTCGCGAGGAGGGCGAGGCGGCGTGCCTCCAGTGCTTCGTCATCGGCATCAGCCGGGAGGGGGACGGACAGGTCGTGGGCCGCCGCGTGCGGGGCGTCGTGGGCGCTCTCATCAGCCGGGCCGTCGTGGCCGATGACCATCACCTCGGTGGTGTCAGTATCGCGGCCATCGGTCCGAGGGAGTGGGTCGTTGTAGATCGCGACGTTGGTGGGGAAGGTGTCGAAGGAGGCCGTGTCGGAGTCGACAGGCATCGGGTCAGTGGAGCCAACCGACTCCAGATTCGCAGCGGGCTCGCTGGAGACATGGAGCTGGCCGAGGAGGTTGGCGAGGTGGTCGGTGCCCGCATCGGAGGCGAGCTCGTCGGAGATGCGGGTTTCGTCGAGGAGATCGGCGAGGCTGCTCGCCGCGCAGATGCTGGTGACGCCTTGCAGCGCGTCGTGGCAAGCGCCATCGGGCATGCCGGGCTGGCTACGCTCACTGGGGAGGAAGAGGGTTCCCGTCCAGAACAGGTCTCCGGACGACGGTGCAACTGGCCCCACGGTGGGCGCCAAATGTCGGGTGGTAGGTGCGACATATGCCAACGGGTGGCTTATCATTGTGGGAGCTAGTAAGACATCGCCGGTGCCTGGAAACGGGATGAGGCGAAGACATGCACGCCGGCGAATCTTACCCAGCTTCGGGGCTCTCCGTGGAGATAACACCCCTACTACTGCTCTACGGGGTCTCCGCATGATCACTAGATGGACAAGTAGCTACACAATGCTCCTTGAGCTGTTCTGGTGGAAGGAGGAAGAAGGGCATGTCTAGCTTGCTTCTTCTCCTCGTATGGTGTCTAAAACTAGCTAGCGGCTGAACCCTTTGCATGGGTGCCCCAGGGGGTTTATATAGGCCTACCCCCCAGGGGTACAATGGTAATCCGACTAGGCGCAGGGCCCAAATGTCTATGACTGTGTTCGCCGGCTTCTGCGCCGGCTGCTGGGTCCCGCCGACTGGTGGGTCCCGCCGGCTGCCGGATCCTCGGCCGACAGGCCGGCCCCACTGGTCAGGGCCCGGTCGGTGGCTGATTACTGTTGCTCTATTCTGATGACATGGGCTTTGTCATGGTAGGCGTGGCTACAGTACCTCCGCCTGGCGGGCGATTACTGTAGCCTCACCTCGTCTTGTCTCCTTAATGGGGCGTCTCCTTTGAGGAAGATGGCAAGCCGGCTGTGGGAAGCCGGCTCTCTCTTGGGCCGACTGGGGGAGGTATGGCCGCCTTCGGGTGTCTCTCTGCCCAAAGGGTCCCACCGCCCATGGGCCGCGCTTGGTAGTCCGTCGTGGATGGCGTCATGGTCGACAGGGCAACAGTGTTGCGCCGGGCGGGTTATGGTCACCCGTACGGCGCACTGTGCCGGTCGTGCTCCGGGATTCGGGGGTGGCATGCTGCACTGTAGCCACGCCCTGTCTCATCGCCGCTAGGTAGATGCAAACTTTGAGGGTACGGTCTTGACCACTTTATGGGAGCCGGCTTCTTGGAGTCGGCCCTCTGGCGGCCGGCTTCTCGAAGTCGGCCCTCCCATGGCTTTCTTCATGAGGGCTAAAGTCGGGCCTCCTTCCGCGAGCCGGCCTAGGTGACAGCCGGCAAGGGGGAGGCGGCCCCGTGTCTTGGATTCTCGAGAGCCGGACGGGCTCGTAATTTTTTTAGATGGGCCAGGGGAAGCCGGCTAGGCTACCCGTGGCTATTTACTCCGACAGGTACTGTCTATGATATCACATCACAATTTGAACTACATTTCTGCATTGCCTTAATGTCTCACTTGTACGAAAACTGTTAGCAGAAGAACATTCGTTCTCAAGGGACCACAGAATTTCGCAACTATACTGCACACTACATTGATCTTGTGAGTTCCTCTTGCCCTGTATGACCATACTTACTTTCATAGTTGTTTGATTATGTAGCATCACTACACATGTTAGCCTCGTAATCGTCCATTTGGTGGACATTATAAGATCTGTATGGACTCTTACATAAATTTAGAATCAGCCCCATGCTTTTGAAGAGGTTTAGCTCTGCAGTCCTCTTGTAAGGACTGAACGTGGTCTATCACTGTACTTACATTAACAGCTACTCCCTCCGTCCCATATAAGAACGTTTTGTATAGTACACCAGTGTTCAAAACACTCTTGTATTATAGGAAGAGGGATTGGTTCATTTTGTAGCATTCTGCATCTTATCTCCCTCGCCCACCATTTACTAAAAAAAGATCATATCTATATTTAATCTTACCAACAAGTAGAATACATAGACAATGCCAATGCAGAAGTGTAGACCATTGCTCTTATCACTACATTTTGTTCTGTAACGCTTGTACTTCCAGGGATTGGTAGTTGATTATGTAGCATCAATCTGCATCTTATCTTCATTATCCTCTATCCCTTCCAGTATTATCATATCTATAATTACTCTCTACAAAATGTAGAGTACAGGCAATGCTTATGAAGAAGATTCTGTGCTGAAATTCATGAGTTATCCTTCCCTTGACATGGAGAAGGGCATTATAAAGCCGGTGTTAACTGTTAATGTAAGCCAGTCCTTCTAAAGCCTTTATCCTCAACTGCTGTTTAATTTGCTCATACTCCCTATCATTTACTGCTGTTTAGTTTGCTGTTTCTACCAAAATGCATGTTAATAAGAACCGTAAGTTCTAAGTTTTACTTGTAAAACCAAATTCCTTATTCATACCATGCACATTACTTAATACTCCCTATATGTATGCTTGTTTTTGTGGATCTATAATCCAGTGTGTGGTGAAGTAGCCCACGTTTGCACCTTGTCATCTCCTGTTTTATCTTACTGATGTGGCTGATGATATGAACAACATGCCATGCACATTATCCAAAATAGATACGATGATTTTCTTTGCCCTTCATCTATGCTTGTTATGTTGACATGGTAATCCAGTAGTGTGGTGAAGCTCCCCGCATTATGAACAATACCAAATTATGTTATTGATATTTTGAACTTACTCTTTATTTTCTAATTTGAAATTGGATAGAATTGACAGAATGGTTATCATCTTTGTTTATACACGTGCAAAACCTGTCATCTCTCTGCTTTGTTTCAGGGTGATATGCCTGATGGCATGCACAAGTCTGCTGAAGGCTGTGAGACAAACCCAACATATATTGCAGCAAAGAAGGCAAAACATCTTGAAGATAGCGAGACAACCCCAAAGTCTTGTCTTGATGCAGTGTTCAAGTTACTTGAGACTAACAGTCAGATAAGCTCACAGAATTCGTTGTCTGAATCAGTTCAACTTCTTCAGTCCCAAGTTCTAGCAGAAAGGCATTCTGCAACTCAACTTCGACTTGAAGTCCTATCTCTAAGAAAGATTGCGGAGAACACCAATGAGAACCTCATCGCTAAACAGCTACACCTGGAAGTTATGACCGACATGCTAGGCCGGTCTCACAGCCTTGCTCAGCAGCTTGCGCAACAGTTCCCCCGCAAGGCTAACCTTTCTTGAACTGTCTTGGAAGTGGTCTCGGTTCAATATTATTTTGTTACGCTGCAATGGTGCCCAGCTTTTGTAATTTGCTTCTTCGTTGCGCTTTATGATCACTGGTAGCGAACTTCGATGCCTAGTGGATGTAATATACCTTAAATCATTTATTGTATAGTGTAGGTTTATTCTTAGTTACTATGCCGTAATTTCTTTATTGTATAGAGTATGTTTATTCTTAATTCCTACTAGTTACTGCCATCATTCGCTGTCTGAAAAAAATCAGATGTAGTCGACCGGACCGAAACATTCGACTCTAATGGGCCAGGTTTTTAGCGGGCCACAATTGGGTCGTCCTGCGTCTTTCTTGGGCCCGAATGATTGGGGCCTTCACACATTGCGCCAGGCCCAAACTTACACCGGCCTATATTTTAGTTGGGCCTTTTGTTGACCCCGCGCTTAGTTTGGCCCAGGTAGTGTTGGGCCATTAACAGGCTGAATATTGTACTGGCCTGTTACGGCCGAGATGAAACCACGGGCCTTTAGCAGGCCAAAATGCATGTTGGGCCTCAATTTTCACTAGTCGTCGATGGGCCTTCAGCATGCCGAAATGTAGATCGGGCCGTTTTGGGCCCAGTTAGCTCACGGGCCGTTACCAGGCGGAAACATATCTCGGGCTTTAGTTGGCCCACTGATATCATGGGCCTTTAAGAGGCCGAAAGCTTAGCATAGGCATCAACGGGCCGAATTACATGATAGGCCTTTAACAGGCCCAAAGTCACGTTGGGCTTAACTGTTGCCACCTTTAGCACGGGCCGTTAGTGGGCCCGATGTCCCGTCGGACCATATATGGCCCATGGGCAGCACGAGCCATTCCCAGGCCGAAAGTCACACCGAGCTGAAATGGGCCCATGTCTACATCAGGCCTCTAACAGGCCAAAAGTCACTAGGCTGTAGTTGGACCCAAATATTTGGCGAACAATTAACGGGCCAGATCTGGCTTCGGGCCGCAAATGGGCCCAAATATTGGACGAACAATTAACGGGCCAGATCTGGCTTCGGGCCGTAAATGGGCCCAAATATTGGGCGAACAATTAACGGGCCAGATCTGGCTTCGGGCCGTAAATGGGCCTTTATTAAGCAGGCCGTTATTAGGCTGGCCCACTAGTACCTGATTAAGTTCTAGGGGCCTTTGACTGGGCCGGCCTTTTTAACCTATATGGGCCTCTGTTGGGCCCAGCCACGTGTCGACGTATCATAGGCTTGTCTCCTCCAATGGACAGGCGACATCTGGCCCACGGACGAGCTGATAGGTGTTCCCTTCGGCCAATCCGAATTTTACACGTGGAAATTTCCCATTGGTCAGGGCTGTTAACGGGTTATCGGATCCAAAATCCGACCCGATAGCTTAACGGCGTTCCGTTACGGTGGATGCCACGTGTCGGTCACCCTTGACGAAAGCACTTCTGTGACGCGCGATTTATCATCATGGAAGTAGACACTTCCGTGATGATAATTTTGGTAATGTCATGGAACACTTCTACGACAGCATAGGTATGACTATCTCGATTCTGTCATAAAATCGTCATGGATGTACATGCATGAAAAAAACGCGACCTACTGTGACAAACACGTATCATCACGGAAGTGTATTTTTTTGTAGTGACATCTCATTGATTCCCAGCTTGCAAGATTCAGAACCAACAAATAAGATTCAAATAATAAGTACAACAAATATGGCTACACATCTCATTGATTCCCAGCTTGCAAGATTCAGAACCAACCTATTAGAGCCTTTTGATAAAGTGAATATTGAGATTAAATCCATCTTGGCTAGCCATGTCATACAGTCGAAGAACTTGGCGAATGCTCTTGACCGTCACAACATCTGTAGTTGAGTATTCCTGTTTGCACAACACAAACAAGAAGATCATGATTTCACTTTAATAGTGGCCTCCTTGAACTCAACCTGCAGCTCCACTCGGATGAGGCTTGACTGGAGTTCCATGATTCAATTCATGCGCCTTTTTCTGCATTTCACCTGAAATGAAGCAAATATTGCATCATTCAGCTAGCAAGAAGTACTTGCTCTCGTGAGCTGGCAGGTTCTTCTTTAGTAGTTGCACTAAAATTAAGGAACATTAAGGTTGGCTGTCTGGCTCATGTAAGGTGCAACTATAATTTTCTTATCCTTTTGTGAAGTTCCGCTAAAATAAAGTGCCATTGTGGTGATAGTGACGGCTCATCTTGCAAAGGCTAATAAAATGTTGCACGAGATTACCAGCAGAACTTGACGGAGATTTTGGAAACTCCAATCACCATTTTGTGCAGTTCCACCAAAATTGAGAGATGTTGCCCACGTGACATTTTAGTTGAACTGCACAAGACACTCATTCCAACAAAAGTGTTTTGTGCAGTTCACCAAAAGGTCACAATAGCAACAAGGTGAAATGGATATCCCTATCTGCACAAAAAGATAGAAAGTAAACAGTTGTTGGTCAATAAGAATATACGAAACATATACGAAATGAAAAGAAGCATCTTAATTATGTTCATGGCAATCACGCAAGGATAGTAGAAATTTTAAAACGTCAGGAATGCTTCATGTTACCAGAAGCATTACGATCAACAATGAGATTCCTAAAATATGGAATTACTTTAATGGTGGCATTGCTTGTTTACTAGATACAGTAAATCAACAACAGCTAAAGAGTTGGTTTAAGGGCATGGGACCATGGGGACACCAGGACACTCAGCAGCATAAAGGAGGAACGTACTTATCATACTATGGAAAACAGCAAGAGTGCCATTTGTAACACAGTTTAATTGCATCTTATCACTGGAGGCATTAGATTAACAATAACACTGGTTAGACATGTCCCTAAGGTAACAGTGTGATCGCTTCATTTTACATGCACCCTTACATTAACAACAGCAAAAGGTTGGTATAAGGACATGAGACAGTGGACGCATCAGCACAATGTACCTACAAGGAGGCATAAAGTGGTGATGTCGAGTTTGTTCATGCTATGTGAGGGCAGCAAATCTAATCCTGAAGACCTTTTACTATGTGAGGGCAGCAAACTATGACGCCCTCCATTCAATCGTACACTAATCACGCACGCAAATGTGTACGATCAAGATCAAGGACTCACGGGAAGATATCACAACACAACTCTAGACACAAATTAAAATAATACAAGCTTTATATTACAAGTCATGGGCCTCGAGGGCTCGAATACATAAGCTCGAAAACACAAGAGTCAGTGGAAGCAACAATATCTGAGTACAGACATGAGTTAGACAAGTTTGCCTTAAGAAGGCTAGCACAAAAGCATCTACGAACGAAAAGGCAAGGCCTCTTGCCTGGGAGCCTCCTAACTACTCCTGGTCATCGTCGGTCTCCACGTAGTAGTAGGCATCGGCGGTGGCATCTGGCTCCTGGGCTCCGACATCTGGTTGCATCAACCAGAAAGAAGAAGAAAGAGGGAAAAGGGGGAGCAAAGCAACCGTGAGTACTCATCCAAAGTACTCGCAAGCAAGGATCTACACTACATACGCAACATTATCAAAGGAAGGCTGTATATGTGGACTGGGCTGCAGAAATGCCAGAAAAGAGAGAAGGCCTAGTCCTATCAAATACTAGCATCTTCTGGAAACCACCATCTCGCAGCAACAGGAGGGAGTAGAGTAGCATAAAGTAAAGTAGTAGTAGTGTTATCAACCTCGGCCGGAGATCCTTTCTCGACTCCCTGCGAGAAAGAAATCCTAGAGCCATACTATCCAGTTATCATCACAATCCAATTCTCATCACCATCCAGTTCTAGTTGTATCGATCGGGATACAACTCCAAGTGTCCGTTACCGTAGGACAGGCTATCGATAGATGTTTTCTTCCCTGCAGGGGTGCACCAACTTACCCACCACGCTCGATTAACTCCGGCCGGACACACTTTCCTGGGTCATGCTCGGCCTCGGCCAAAGAATACGCCGCAACCCGACCTAGGCTTAATAGAGAGGCCAGCACGCCGGACTAAACCTATGCCCCCAAGGGTCATAGGCCATCTCCCCGGGAACTCCTGCACGTTGCGTGGGCGGCCGGTGAGCAGACCTAGCTACCTCCCTAAAAAGGCAGGAGCTTACCAGTCCAACCCGGCGCGCGCCACTTAGTCGCTGACGTCTATTAAGCTTCGGCTGATGTATGCGAAGCAGAACGCACATACTATGCCCATGTGATGGTTAGTGCTATCAGGCCAGAGGCCCTCAGATCAAATATCCAAATCGTAGTGGATTAGGAACGCGCGGTAACAAGCAGAGACTCACGAAAGATGTGACCCCGTTGCCCCGTCTCGAGGACTTGCGGCAAGGGCTAGGAATGTCCGGCCACGCCTCGTAATTATCTCGCGGGCACCCTCCAGGTCAACCCGTCTCCACATCACTCGCAATTAAGCTCGCGCGGGTACCCCTCAGGGTCGACCCGTCTTTAGTAACATGGTTCGGTGTAAAGACATAGTAACCATAGTAACTGTGTGTCCAAACATCAAGGGGAAAACCCGAGGAATCACCCCCGGTGAATTCCACTCGATGTAATCATCAAGGTGAACGTAAGAGGAACCACCCCCGAGGTTCACACTTGAGGGGTTGCACGACAGAGCCGTATCGAAAGTGGTTAAGGAGGAAATCACCCTCGATGACCACGAACGAATAGCTACACTACAGAGATCTCATCAGGAGTGATGTATGAGGGTCCACCCTCGGCACTCGATGGTAACCATGCAGGTCGAGCAACAAAAGGGGCGTGATGTGATGTGAGGTGTCGGGCTCTAGTCTTCGATCCCGTTGAACGGGTCTTCGATGATGAAGCAGGGGCAACAAGGACAAGGTGGGGGTCACTGATGGATCACTAACCAACCTATACTAAGCAGTTTATGATAAGCAGGTAGGTAACAATGAGCAGGTTACAAAAGCAGGCTATGCATCAGAATAGGAGAAAACAATAACAATAGCAAAATCTAATGCAAGCATGAGAGAATGGAATGGACGATATCGGGATGATCAAAAGGGGGGCTTGCCTGGTTGCTCAGACAAGAACGAGGGGTCGTCGGTGACGTAGTCGATCACAGTGGCATCGACAGCCGCCACGTGGTCTACCGAACAGAAGAGGGAGAGAAACAGTAAATACATAGCAAGCAAGTGCATAACAGGATAAAAGGCATAGCTAGACGTGTTCTAACGCAGTCCTAGACGTTATAGGTGAAGGGGGAATTCAACTGGGAAGGTGTTCCCGGTTCCGGACCTGTGTCAGACAGATGACCGCAGGGGGAAAGTTCCATGTTCAGCATGCTAGGGGCATGTGATAGATGAACGGATAGCGTATTCGGATTCGTTGGATTTTTCTGAGCAACTCTCATGTAGAAAACATTTTCATCCGAGCTACGGATTATTTTATATGATTTTTCGAAGATTTATACAATTTCTGGAATTTCTGGATTTATTAATAAATCAAAAAGTAAAATACCTAAAATGCTACGGGTACAAAAGGAAGTGTACCCAACAGTGTGTAAGAGGCTGACAGGTGGGGTCCAGTTGACTGCACAGTCAGCAGTCAATTGAGACTATTGACTAGTCAAAGGGCCCGGAGGACCCGCATGTCATTGACTGGGTTATCCCAGTGAGCAGTTTGACTGGTTAATGGGACCAGTGGGACCCAGGTGTCATCCACACATATTTTAGCATTTTTTCAGAGGATATTTAGAGGAGGGGGGTCCACCTGCCATAGGCTAGTAGCTAATCTAACTAGTAATTATCCCCTGAAGTAATTTGCATAGGGTCGGCCAGAGGCGCAAGCAACACCACGGATGTGCACATACACGCACAACCCATGTGTGTTCAGCCATGGCCACGACCACATGTGAGGCTAGCGCTGGAGCAACCAACAGTGGCAGCAAGAAGAGCATCAGTAGCAAAATGAGTAGCAACAGCAAAAGAGTAGCAGCGGCATATCAGCAACATCAAAACGGCAGTGGTGTTAGCTAGTAGATCAGCAGCCGGCAAGCGTCAGCGGCATGCGAGAAGCAGCAGCATAGCAGCCTCATCAATATTCAGTAGTAAGCAGCAGCAACCATCACGGCAGCTAGCGGGACAGGGGTGCCGCCCGGGTGAACGTCCGCGCGCGAGGAGCAGCAGTACAAGCAGCAGCAGAGCAGCGGCAGGGACGCGCACGACTATGGCGGCGCGCCTGGGCGCGGCCAGGGAGCGGCGGGCGCGAGCCAGCAAGGCCTAACGCGGCCAGAGGCGCACGAGCGCGGACTGTGGCACAGCGAGCACGAGCTCCGACGGCGTCGGGCACGGCGGTGACGGCGGCCTACGGTGGTACGCGGACAAACGACGAGGTTGCTCTAGAGGACCGGATCGATACAGGGAAAGGGAGGAGGAGCTGGGTCTCACAGTGATGGCAACGGCAAGAGCAGGTGGTTCCGGGAGGTTCGAACGACGGTGGATCGAAGCCGTGGCCGAGGCGAACGCTGACGGAGGGGATCGGCGCGGTCCGGCGATGCATCGAGGATGGGCTCGATCTGGCCCTTGTAGACGAAGCAGAGGAAGCGGGCGGAGCTCCTGGCGAAGTCTTGGCCGACGGGGAGGTCGGTGGCCACGGCGATGCAGCAGCTAGTGGCGACGGTGCTTCGGGCGCACGCGAGGAGAAGAGAGCGACGCGAGGTGGAGATGAAGTGGGTGGCTAGGGTTCACAGGGGGACGAGGGCGACCTTATCTGCATCAGGGGGCCACGGGATGGATGCCGCGTGGTCATCCGCGGCCATGGACGGGGCGCACGCCTCCACGGCGCTCCTGATGAGCAGTAGGAAGGAGGAGGTGGCGAGGTGGACTGGGCTCCCACGGTTGACCTAGAGCCCAGTCCACCGGTAGTTTAGCTCTTTTCTTAATTTTCTTTCTGCTTCTTTGATTTCTTCTCTGATTTGTAAATTGCTAGGCCACCCATTCACTTTGTAAAATATGAGACTTGGCTCAATAAATTACATGTAATATTTAGCACTGTTATAAAAAGGTTCGAGGAATATTAGAATTCATTTGATTTTTGCATAAAAGGAAATGGATTAAAAAGGGTGTTTTGGACACTGTAAATAGGTTAGGGGTAATTTAATATTTCAAATAATGTTGGTTCCTTCAGAAAAATTAATTAGTGAAACTTTGTAACCCAGCGAACATTTTTGTGTTGCCGTTTAAAGGAATAAGAATTTGACTTGTTTTGGAAGTTGAATTTGATTCGTGTTTGAACCAAAGTAAGATTAGCAACAGTAATTGCGATGACTCGGCACCATTAACATGGGATAACTGTAGCTTAATTATCCGGGCGTCACAATTCTCCTCCACTACAAGAAATCTCGTCCCGAGATTTAAGGGGTGGAGTAAGGGGGGATGACTCAGGAAGGACGGAGCTCAACACAAGATAGGTACGTGGGGACTACGTGAGTGAACGTGGCATAGAGGCATCTCTCGAGTTGAAATTCAAGAAAGTCATCGAGAGCAAGGTGAGGTGCAATAAGAAGCTTCAACCTGGTAGACAATCATTTGTTGCTTGAAACAAGGGGTGAAAGGGGTTCAGAGTAATGGTAATAAGTATTGCGTCTGATACCATAATAGATCGCCTCTCGGAAGGCGGCTCGGGATTTTCATATGAAGCCAAGCGTGAGAAATAACCTTAGAAACAAGGATGTAGAGGAGAGTCAGGTTTCGATCCTGTGGAACTGTGGGTTATGGGCCCACCATGTGGGTTAAAGGTAGGAAAGGCGCTGACATCTTGCACAAATGATAGCAAGGCATGTCAGATGACAACATGTCAGTTATGTTGGCAACGACGTCGGTACCAAGGGCGAGGGACAAAGAGAACCATTTGCCTGCTCGTTAGGACGAGGCGGACCAATAGGCAAAGTTCTCGTCCATCAGTGGTTACCGGAATGTCATCAACAATAGTAACAGGGTCTTACTGATAGAGTTGTACATCGAGGTGCTTACCTAAGCAGGGATTTATCTCTGCTCAGACAAGTTAGATTACAAGAAAGGTAAAACAAAACAATGGAAAGGAAAATGTGATTATTATGATAATCAGACCAATGGAAAGGAAAGATGTTTATACCCAAGTATTAGAGTATAACTTTCCCAAGGAAAGGCAGAGCATGATTGGACTCCAAGTATTAAACTGTTTAGATAAAGGGGCAAGGAACTTATGAGGTTTACCTATACAACGGTGTTTGGATAATTGATCAAGAACAGTTAGCATTGCACTCCCAATGTTTTTGTTGATGTTTGGAGTAACACAGTCATGCTTCGAGGTAACAGTAACATGGTGTTTCAAGCAAGATTGAATCTGAAGGTCACAAGAAGTACAAAGGAACAATTCCAAGAATGTCAAGGAATGTAAGATATAACCAAAACATGACCAAGTCTGTATTGGTAGGAAGTCAAGGATGGTGTCGATGACAACACAAATCATCGACGGGCAAGGATGGTATTTCTCCTCAAGAATTCAATTGATATCTTAGAATAAGGCAGTATATTGATGGTGATTCACGACAAATTTTGTCGAGAGGCTCTAAGAAGATGCCATTGAGCAGCAACGACATCAAGCAAAAGGAATGATGAAGCGAAGGCTATTGGAACCACGGATACGACATAAGCTCGGATTCAAGCTTGTTGTTCAAGATGGAATGATAAGATGAGGAAGATCGACATAAGCTTCACTCATCGTCGAAAAGTTGTGCTTCGGGAAGAAGGACCAGGTAGCACAGTTAAAAAGTTGCACGATAATGATATAGCCGATCAGGCTAGGAATGACTTGAAGGATTAATAAACTCATAAGCAATGAAGATTATTTAGAGTTATTGAATCGGAGTGCAGAAGTGATTCACTTATCAGTGTTCTCGGTTGACGACAACTCAGAACCCAGGAAAATTGAAATCGGTGAGAAATAACAGTTGATGAAGAACCCATAAGAAGTTATGCAGTTCAGTGATATTCTTGAGATACCAGAGTGTAACACTCGATGGTAGATCAAAGTAAAGGTTGGATAGGTGCAATGATCTGCAGAAGACAAGTACTTCAACTTGTCCAAGAAATGGGACCAAAGAAGAACAATCATGGTGAGAACCACGGTTGCAAAGGACCAATATAGATACAAGATGAACTTATCACAAGGGGATCATTATTATCATAACAAGAAGCTTCCATGATAAGTTCCACATCGGGTCCATGGGCGTGAACACAAAGGTTCAAGGTCGACTCCCACTTCATCAATGCACAACCTTCCATTCACTTCTCGCATTCGAAGAAGTTGTAGCGTTGAAATGTTATCCGAAGAAACGCTAGTAGATATAACCCGCATAACCTTCCGGTTCACACGGATTAGGCAAGGCGTAGATTCAACCCACTAGGGCATCTTATGAACATAGACCACAAACTTCACGAATAAATAACTCAAGCTCGAAAGTAGAGCATGATTGAGGAAGCAGAGGATACAATTTACCAAAGGCATTATGTATCCGAGGAAAAGCTCACAATGTTACTAAATAAGAAGGACGCTGTCGGATAAAACCCAACAAAGGATCTGGTGGTCCACAAGGGATCTGATGTGAGCATCGATACTCACCCAGAAGAAGAAAGAATGCAAGGATATCAGATTATAGAAACAACTGACTAATTCAAAGCTCAAATGCAAAGGAAATATGATTTCCAAAACGGTGGATCAGAAGCAGAGGCCCTGATCAATGACAGGTTAGTTGAATAGACATAGATCGACAATCAATCAAGGTTTGATTTGTCGAACACCAGCTCATGTCAGGGGTGACGTCTGAGCCGAAGGGAAGAATTCTAACTTTGATTGATGATTGCAAGCATTCACAAACATATCGAATCAAATGCTCAAAATGAAATATGACAAAGAATACTACTGAATATTGCCAGACATATGGAAAGCATCCACAATGCAAGCATACAAGGAGGAGCAAGAGTAGTAGGTTTCTAAGGATTTTCGGAAGATCGGATAATATTCCAAAGAATTTTGTGAAACAGTGAACAACTGTGGACGAACAGATACTCGGCAAGCGCGAGTAATTATCCGCAGGGGTATTCATGTGGCAAAGAACTGCAAGGCAGTAGGCTCAATGGATTCTTAGGACAACAGAGAGTAATTCAAGGCATCTTGTAATAACAAGAGCAACTAGGGATGAAGGTATGAACGACAACGTAGGTAGTTACTCATAAGGATTTATCGGTGGTATGGAATTGCAACGGCAAAGGGCACAAGGGTTTCGGGGAAACATCGGAGAGTATCTTTGAAATCTTCTAAAGCAGCAAGCGATCATCTGGACTGAAGGGGCTCTCCGGGAGAAAGTGGGTACGAGATCCTAATGTCTGACTTAGTAAAATGTTTAACCTGAATAGACAAGAGATCAGAGTCCCAGAGTATAGACGAGGAATAAAAGATCCTAATACCACCCAATGGCGACGTGGGCCCGTAAGCCACACAACCAATGTTAGTAAAAGTTTTTCAGTGACTAGACTCAACTTCGGCCAAGGAGTCAGAAAGGGGGCTACCTATAGGCAGTCGGCTCTGATACCAACTTGTGACGCCCTCGATTCAATCGTACACTAATCATGCACGCAAATGTGTACGATCAAGATCAAGGACTCACGGGAAGATATCACAACACAACTCTAGACACAAATTAAAATAATACAAGCTTTATATTACAAGCCAGGGGCCTCGAGGGCTCGAATACATAAGCTCGAAAACACAAGAGTCATCGGAAGCAACAATATCTGAGTACAGACATGAGTTAGACAAGTTTGCCTTAAGAAGGCTAGCACAAAAGCATCTACGAACGAAAAGGCAAGGCCTCTTGCTTGGGAGCCTCCTAACTACTCCTGGTCATCGTCGGTCTCCACGTAGTAGTAGGCATCGGCGGTGGCATCTGGCTCCTGGGCTCCGACATCTGGTTGCATCAACCGGAAAGAAGAAGAAAGAGGGAAAAGGGGGAGAAAAGCAACCGTGAGTACTCATCCAAAGTACTCGCAAGCAAGGATCTACACTACATATGCAACATTATCAAAGGAAGGCTGTATATGTGGACTGGGCTACAGAAATGCCAGAAAAGAGAGAAGGCCTAGTCCTATCAAAGACTAGCATCTTCTGGAAACCACCATCTCGCAGCAACAGGAGGGAGTAGAGTAGCATAAACTAAAGTAGTAGTAGTGTTATCAACCTCGGCCGGAGATCCTTTCTCGACTCCCTGCGAGAAAGAAATCCCAGAGCCATACTATCCAGTTATCATCACAATCCAATTCTCATCACCATCAAGTTCTAGTTGTATCGATCGGGATACAACTCCAAGTGTCCGTTACCGTAGGACAGGCTATCGATAGATGTTTTCTTCCCTGCAGGGGTGCACCAACTTACCCACCACGCTCGATTAACTCCGGCCGGACACACTTTCCTGGGTCATGCCCGTCCTCGGCCAAACAATACGCCGCAACCCGACCTAGGCTTAATAGAGAGGCCAGCACGCCGGACTAAACCTATGCCCCCAGGGGTCATGGGCCATCTCCCCGGGAACTCCTGCACGTTGCATGGGCGGTCGGTGAGCAGACCTAGCTACCTCCCTAAAAAGGCAGGAGCTTACCAGTTCAACCCGGCGCGCGCCGCTCAGTCGCTGACGTCTATTAAGCTTCGGCTGATGTATACGACGCAGAACGCCCATACTATGCCCACGTGATGTTAGTGCTATCAGGCCAGAGGCCCCTCGGATCAAATATCCAAATTGTAGTGGATTAGGAACGCGCGGTAACAAGCAGAGACTCACGAAAGATGTGACCCCGTTGCCCCGTCTCGAGGACTTGCGGCAAGGGCTAGGAATGTCCGGCCACACCTCGTAATTATCTCGCGGGCACCCTCCAGGTCAACCCGTCTCCACATCACTCGCAATTAAGCTCGCGCAGGTACCCCTCAGGGTCGACCCATCTTTAGTAACATGGTTCAGTGTAAAGACATAGTAACCATAGTAACTGTGTGTCCAAACATCAAGGGGAAAACCCGAGGAATCACCCCCGGTGAATTCCACTCGATGTAATCATCAAGGTGAACGTAAGAGGAACCTCCCCCGAGGTTCACACTTGAGGGGTTGCACGACAGAGCCGTATCGAAAGTGGTTAAGGAGGAAAACACCCTCGATGACCACGAACGAATAGCTACACTACAGAGATCTCATCAGGAGTGATGTATGAGGGTCCACCCTCGGCACTCGATGGTAACCATGCAGAGTCGAGCAACAAAAGGGGTGTGATGTGATGTGAGGTGTCGGGCTCTGGTCTTCGATCCCGTTGAACGGGTCTTCGATGATGAAGCAGGGGCAACAAGGACAAGGTGGGGGTCACTGATGGATCACTAACCAACCTATACTAACCAGTTTAGGATAAGCAGGTAGGTAACAATGAGCAGGTTACAAAAGCAGGCTATGCATCAGAATAGGATCAAACAATAACAATAGCAAAATCTAATGCAAGCATGAGAGAATGGAATGGGCGATATCGGGATGATCAAAAGGGGGCTTGCCTGGTTGCTCAGACAACAACGAGGGGTCGTCGGTGACGTAGTCGATCACAGCGGCATCGACAGCCGCCATGGGGTCTACCGAAGAGAAGAGGGGGGAGAAACAGTAAATACATAGCAAGCAAGTGCATAACAGGATAAAAGGCATAGCTAGACGTGTTCTAACGCGGTCCTAGACGTTATAGGTGAAGGGGGAATTCAACTGGGAAGGTGTTCCCGGTTCCGGACCTGTGTCAGACAGATGACCGCAGGGGGGAAGTTCCATCAGCATACTAGGGGCATATGACAGATGAACGGATAGCGTATTCGGATTCGTTGGATTTTTCTGAGCAACTCTCATGTAGAAAACATTTTCATCCGAGCTACGGATTATTTTATAAGATTTTTCAAAGATTTAGACAATTTCTGGAATTTCTGGATTTATTAATAAATCAAAAAGTAAAATACCTAAAATGCTACGGGTACACAAGGAAGTGTACCCAACAGTGTGTAAGAGGCTGACAGGTGGGGTCCAGTTGACTGCCTAGGGGACTGTTGACTAGTCAAAGGGCTCGGGGGACCCGCATGTCATTAACTGGGTTATCCCAGTCAGCAGTTTGACTGGTCAATGGGACCAGTGGGACCCAGGTGTCATCCACACATATTTTAGCATTTTTTTCAGAGGATATTTAGAGGAGGGGGGTCCACCTGCCATAGGCTAGTAGCTAATCTAACTAGTAATTATCCGCTGAAGTAAGCATAGGGTCGGCCAAAGGCGCAAGCAGCACCACGGATGTGCACATACACGCACAACCCATGTGTGTTCAGCCATGGCCACAGCCACATGCGAGGCTAGCGCTGGAGCAACCAACAGTGGCAGCAAGAAGAGCATCAGTAGAAAAATGAGTAGCAACAGCAAAAGAGTAGCAGCGGCATATCAGCAACATCAAAACAGCAGTGGTGTCAGCTAGTAGATCAGCAGCCGGCAAGCGTCAGCGGCATGCGAGAAGCAGCAGCATAGCAGCCTCATCAATATTCAGTAGTAAGCAGCAGCAACCATCATGGCAGCTAGCGGGACAGGGGTGCCGCCCGGGCAAACGTCCGCGCGCGAGGAGCAGCAGTACAAGCAGCAGCAGAGCAGCGGCAGGGACGCGGACGACTATGGCGGCGCGCCTGGGCGCAGCCAGGAAGCGGCGGGCGCGAGCCAGCAAGGCCTAACGCGTCCAGAGGCGCACGAGCGCGGACTGTGGCGCAGTAGCACGAGCTCCAACGGCGTCGGGCACGGCGGTGACGGCGGCCTACGGTGGTACGCGGACAAACGACGAGGTTGCTCTAGAGGACTGGATCGATAGAGGGAAAGGGAGGAGGAGCTGGGTCTCACAGTGGTGGCAACGGCGAGAGCAGGTGGTTCCGGGAGGTTCGAACAACGGTGGATCGAAACCGTGGCCGAGGTGAACGCTGACGGAGGGGATCGGCGCGGTCCGGCGATGCATCGAGGATGGGCTTGATCTGGCCCACGTAGACGAAGTAGAGGAAGCGGGCGGAGCTCCTGGCGAAGTCTTGGCCGACGGGGAGGTCGGTGGCCACGGCGATGCAGCAGCTAGTGGCGACGGTGCTTCGGGCGCACGCGAGGAGAAGAGAGCGACGCGAGGTGGAGATGAAGTGGGCGGCTAGGGTTCACAGGGGGACGAGGGCGACCTTATCTGCATCAGGGGGCCACAGGATGGATGCCACGTGGTCATTCGCGGCCATGGACGGGGCGCACGCCTCCACGGCGCTCCTGATGAGCAGTAGGAAGGAGGAGGTGGCGAGGTGGGCTGGGCTCCCACGGTTGACCTAGAGCCCAGTCCACCGGTAGTTTAGCTCTTTTCTTAATTTTCTTTCTGCTTCTTTGATTTCTTCTCTGATTTGTAAATTGCTAGGCCACCCATTCACTTTGTAAAATATGAGACTTGGCTCAATAAATTACATGTAATATTTAGCACTGTTATAAAAAGGTTCGAGGAATATTAGAATTCATTTGATTTTTGCATAAAAGGAAATGGATTAAAAAGGGTGTTTTGGACACTGTAAATAGGTTAGGGGTAATTTAATATTTCAAATAATGTTGGTTCCTTCAGGAAAATTAATTAGTGAAACTTTGTAACCCAGCGAACATTTTTGTGTTGCTGTTTGAAGGAATAAGAATTTGACTTATTTTGGAAGTTGAATTTGATTCGTGTTTGAACCAAAGTAAGATTAGCAACAGTAATTGCGATGACTCGGCACCATTAACATGGGATTACTGTAGCTTAATTATCCGGGCATCACACAAACCTAATCCTGGAGACCTTGTACTATGTGAGGGTAGCAAATCTAATCCTGGAGACCTTTTACTATGTGAGGGAAGCAAATCTAATCCTGGAGACCTTTTACTATGTGAGGGTAGAAAATCTAATCCTAAGACCTTTTACTATGTGAGGGCAGCAATTCTAATCCTGGAGACCTTTTACTATGTGAGGGCAACAAATCTAATCCTGGACATACTCTGTTGACTTGTCCACCAGCCGCAACTTTCTATCCTTTTTTTCAACCAATAATAGATCTGTTCCTTATCCAGTTTGTACTACGTTTTCCCATTATTTCCCTTTTCAACCAAGAGACCGGTTGGGTATCTGGTCTCTACTACTTTCACCATGTTATTTCCTCTTTGATTCAAGTCCTAGATTCATGCTACACTTTCCCCCCTTTCTTCGTTGTTTGAACAAAGCCCTAGATTCGAATGCATGAAGTAGCTTTACCTCTAATAATACTAAAAATTTAGGTGGCTTTGGAAGAGCTGATGGGAGTAAAAAAAGATGCACATGCAAACACGTGGGGAGCTGGGGCAGTAGAGCAAGGCCGCTTTCGAAGAACTTATACCTGAGGGTCGTCGGGATGTCGGCGGCGGCAGGTCGGATCTGCAGACAATACGGCAGGGAGGAAGAAGGGTCGGAGGACCTCCCGAGCCGGCGCTGTGTCTGAGAGAACGGCACGGGCAGAGGATCGGGCCCCTCCGGCAGCTGTGGGTTTCCTCCCTCGTCGGCGATGACCGCATGAACGATGCACCTAGTCCTCTACACACACCAGCCGAAGGGATCCGGCCGGGTCGGTGACTAGCGGTGAGCAAAGAGAAAATGTCGCTATCGCTGTCTTGTTTGTATCTGGAGAGGATGAGAGAATGAAGAGAGCAACCCTAGTAAAGCAAGCGCTCAGGCCCCTGTGTACATATATAGTGGAGTGATTATCTTTTTCTCTCCACAACAAGTGTTTCAATTTGTGTACGTGGCATTAAAGAAAAGAAGCTCTCTATTTAAGGTGACTACTTGCACGACTCCTACTTACTAGTAGTAGTAGTAGTATAGTTCACTTGTGCTCCCCGGCCCTCCATTCATTAAACAACCCCACGGGCCGGTGAATAAACATATAGTACTACTCCCCCCGTTCCTAAATATAAGTCTTTGTAGAGATTCTACTATGGACCACATACAGATGTATATAGATGCATTTTAGAGTGTAGATTCACTCATTTTGCTCCGTATGTAGTCCATAGTGAAATCTCTACAAAGACTTATATTTAGGAAAGGAGGGAGTAGTATTTATATAGAACGAACAAGCTTGAACTATTTTCGTGTAGTTAAAAGTTGAGGGCGGGGCTTTTCCCAGGCAGTACGCGCGGCAGTTTTCGCGTAGGCGGTTTGACAGAGAGGCGAGGAGGGTGACGGAGTAGCGGATTCAACTTACTTACTGCTGGAAAGGTCGGGCTATGCGATTTGACGGCGCGTTACTGTTTGGATCCATGTGTTAGAGTTAGTTTGGGTTAGTTTGAACTCAACTAACCCAAAAATATCCAAACATGAGGGTTAGTTTGGGTTACTTCTTGGATCCATGTGTTAGGCCCTGTTTGGATACTCTAACTCGGTTAGAGGTTAGAGTTAGATTCTAGCCCTCAACTAACCATGAACTAACTCTAACCAAAGAGGTGTTTGAATGGCAGGGTTAGATGGATCGCAGATACGGCGAGGCGCCTTCACGGGTGGTGCAAGAGGGAGGGAGGAAGAGGACGAGAATCTTCGAGGAAGTGGGGAGGGACCTGCTGCGGGGAGAGCGGAGAGAAAATGTGTTTTTTAGTGGTCCCGAGAACTAACCCAAATAAGCACCTCTTGGGTGGGTTAGTTTTTCTGGATGAGTTAGATGCATCTAACCCAAACTAACCATCATGTTTGGATATTTTTGGGTTAGTCGAGTCCAAACTAACCTAAACTAGCTCTAACCCATGGATCCAAACAGGGCCTTAGAGTTAGTTTGGGTTAGTTTGAACTCAACTAACCCAAAAAAAATCTAACCACCCAAGAGGTGCTTATTTGGGTTAGTTCTTCTCAGGACACTAAAAACACATTTTTCTCTCGCTCTCCCCATAGCAAATCCCTCCCCACTTCCTCGAAGCTTCTCATCCTCTCCCCCCTCCCCCCCTCGCACCACCCATTAAAGCACCTCGCCGTATCCGCGCTCCATCTAACCCTATCATCCAAACACCTCTTTCACTAGAGTTACTTCAGGGTTAGTTCAGGATTAGAATCTAACTCTAACCTTTAATTAACTGAGTTAGAGTATCCAAACAGGTCCAGGCGGTACGACCGGGGTGATGCCCCCTTCTGTTCCGCACTCTAATCTGGTGCATGACACGTATTACATCGACCCGGATGCTGCTGGCTGTCCCACATGTCGAAGTAGTACGTAATAGTAAGAAGAAGCAAAGAATCATGCGGTATAAGTCTTTCTAGAGATTCCAACAAGTGACTAGACTACACCGCGTGCAGTATCTCAAATCTCCCTTCCGGTTTATAGGGCTCAAATCACAAATCTCATCAACCAGGGCATTTTGCAATTGGAGGATTGTATCTCGTACTTTACAAAACTACCCTAATTAAACTCATGCATTAATTACGTAGTTCTATCGTTTTCCTCTCCGCCTTGGTCGTGGTGCACAATATTGACCACTCCTATATGACTAGCCGCTCTATCTACATGCGGGACATCAAAACATGTGGGCCCGCATGCCATCCACCAAATCACAGCGAGGTGCTACAGTCAAAACTCACCGGTTAACCCGGTGTGGCCGTCATGACCCGTCATATCACAAAACCCACACCTTTACCAGCAGTGGTAAAGTGGCCTCGAAGTTGGACTGGACGAAGCAACCATCATTTCACTGGAACGCTCGTTGAAGCCCTTTCTCCCTTTTCTTGAAGAAAACCTCACTCCGGGCTACTCACTTCTACCATTTTTCTTCTGTACCGACGAAGGAAAGGTGGGCGAATCAATCATGCTGCTATATTTTCATTCCAAGAATCTTCTTTTTGCGAAGCACCGACCGATTCGCACAGCCTATTCTTTTCCCGTTTTCATTGCGATTTTGGTTTCCTTTCGATTGCTTTTTGTTTGTAGTACATTGATGGATCCTGTAGCACTAGGCAAAGAGTTGCCGGCGGACAACCCACTGGAGACAGCGATCTCCAGGAAGCGAGCACCGACCAACGAGTTGACCATGTTGGCGGGCCAACCCATGGAGACGCAGAACTCCAAGAAACAAGCACTGGCCAAAGAGTTGACGACGTTGGCAGACGAACTCCTCAAAGAAAGTTGGAAGAACAGCAAGGGCCCCACCATGCCTACCCCAAAAACTCTGATGGCCACCTATGCGAGGCTCAAGGCCGAGTTTGAGGAGATAGTCGCCGTTGAGAAGCGGTATTCCCCTGGCAAGGTGATGGCCCCCATCGAGGATGAGGAGATGGCCCCCGAAGGGATGGGATCCCCCGGTGAGCTGCACAAGGTAAAAATAATGGCTTATTACTGAAAGTTGTGGTTTTTGATTATTTGCAATGTGCTTGCAAATATGTTAGGGTTGTGCAGGTGCCGGTGGACGTCCTTGATGATTCCGATGTCGCGGCCCGTCCTGTGAACAATGCCCTAGAGATCGTTTTTGATGTCGCGGTCCGTCCTGTGGGCATCGCCCCGGAGATCGATTCCGATGCCACTGTCCATCCTATGGACATCGCCCCAGAGATCGATTCCGATGTCGTGGTCAGTCCTGTGGACATTGCCCCAGAGATTGATTCCCATGCCGTTGTCCGTGATGTGGTCATTGCCCGAGAGATCGATGACAAGAAATAGTTGGTCACGCTAATCCTTCGGGGTAGTTTGCATTGCCCTGTGTTTAATTACCAGAACGATGTGTGTTATCAAACCATCTTAGGGCTAGTGCACTGTCTTGTGTGGGCCGTACTTGCTACTTTTGTTTGATAGTGAATCATGCGAACCCTCTCCGAGTTATGGAAACAGATGTATCCTCACCAACTTTTGATGTAATATATGGAATGCTTAGATGTAAGTTTGAATTGTTTATCATATCAGCAGGGCTTATTTGATGATTCTTGGTGTTAGTAGGCTAGCTATTGTGCGAGCTATAGTACTTGCAAAACACTCACCGAAGAGAAATGTTGGGGTTGATGAGCTCGTGGTATGCTTATACTGATCCGTCGTCGATCAGCCAATAGCCCAAGCTCCTAAAATTGTAGTCTTAGCGATCGATCAGACAATAGTCGACACGGATACATTCAGGCCTCATTTGGTTCTTAGGGTAGGAAAATCGTAGCAAAAGTACAGAGACGTACAACACAAAATCATAATAGTACAGAGACGTCCCTCCGTTCCAAAATAGATGAGTCAACTTTGTACTACTAACTTTGAAACGGAGGGAGTACAAATCCTAGGCGGGCTAGTTTGGCCTAGTGGGTTTTAGTGATACGACGTGGTACAGTGTCGTCCAGTCTTCGCATGTGGTAGCAGTACTGCGGGTAGAGTAAGTTTACATGAAGAAGTGGAATTCAACGAAGTCATGATGGTTCCTTCGTCCGACTAACTTTGTGCATGGCAGGTGGACCAGGATAATTTTGTGCATGGCAGGTGGACCAGGATGGTCGACGTCCCACATGTTGGCGAATGAAAGTATTCTTTTCGATATGGTGGATGAGAAATGAGTATTCATTGTTTATTTTTGATGAAACCTATTGTCTCCACTGTTATGACGGAGGGGTGTGAAACATGGCAGCCCAGTGAACTTGGCATGTGCACCACTCCCTCCTTCCTCATGTAATACTACCATAGTGTTGACTATAAGGTTACAACTTTTTCTCACTCTCTCTCTCTATCTATTTCCTCTCAAATGTTTTTTACCTTTGTTTTTTTAGACACAATTGTTTTTATGCCTCTTTTTTTAGAATTAGTTTTTTATACCTAGGAGCACGTGTAGAGACGGGCTCGTTCAGATCCCACTCCTTGAATTTGTCAATGCCTCTCTCTCCTCCACATAAGCGGGCTTGTCGAGAAGACAATAGATGATCTCTTAGCACAATATGTTTCACCATGTTTTTAGGAATAACTAGTTATTGAAGATAAGGCTAAGAGATGATCCATTGTACACATGTTTTTTTGTCATCTCTAAATTACATGCAAGACTTATGATAAGACTATCTTATCAACCATTGTACATGCCCTTTATAGCCCAGAATTTTACTGGTACTACTTGCTATGAATGCGGGCACCTGGCCTCTGAGGGGGGAGCGTGCACGGGGAGGTGGTGAGGTGGGGGAGGGGTTCTGGTGGGCCAGGGCGGTAAGAAGCGTGCTTGGAAGTGGTGCGGACTCCCGCATGGCCCACCTCACATTATCACCACATATTTCTTGGAGTCCGTGCACGGCGGGCGGGCGATCTCTTCTCCCTCCCCCGTCTCTCTCCTCTCAGCCGACGCCCGCCGAGCGATTAGATTTCGGCTATCAACAGTTTATTCAATTGCAATCCCACATGTCAGTGAAAATGTAAGACAACGCTTGTCCCCTCTGGTGAGCGGCGTGCGAGCCGGACTGTCGGGGGTGCGACGTGAACGTGACGCGTACGAGTTGTAAGTGTGCCACCTTTTCGTTTTGAACTTGCAAAGCGTAACATTTTCGTGCGATCGATTCATAGAAATCCAGAACAAAATGACGAGGGCGGTGCTTTCCCGCGTGTTAGGCGGGCTAGTTTGAGTGATATGGCGTTCTATAGTGCCGTCCACTTGCTCCATTTTTATGTAAGCAAGAGTCTACACTCCTATGTGGGAGGAGTGCGAAACACGGCGGATCTGATTTTGATCGAGGGATAACTATTCCCTGCGAAATAATGGAGCACTGTTAGCGATTATAGGATGATAGTTAGGGCATCTCCAGCATTGGCCCTCAAATTTACACCGGCATCTGTCCGAGGACACTGATGGATGCCATCCAATGCTGCCCGCATACCTTTCGACAACTGTATGAACTAACGGGATGAAATTCGTGCAAACAAAGCAAATTTCAAATTGACCGGATGAAATTCATTACATTTCGAGAACTTTTCCTATAAACTGGACGAAATTCATTACATATTTCGCACAAACCGTACTAAAACCTACTGTAAACCTAATCTACACGATCGCTAGGCCCCGACCACCATGTCCGGCCATGAACCCGAGAAAGCCGGCCATTGCCTTTGCCTCCTCCTTATCCGCCTCGATAACCTCCTCCTTCGGAGCACAAGTTTAGGAAGATTTCCGCCTCCACATCGCCGTCAAGCAGCTAATCGGCCTCCGATTTTTATCCCACCAAGCTTGGCGTCGACTGAGTGGAGGAGCGGTGGCCTTCCTGGGACCAGAGCAGTGGCGACCTACCATGTACTACTCTTCCTCGCTGCCGGCTACGCCCGCACACACGCGCCGGCTTCGTGGTCGTGGCGGCTGATAACCCACAAGTATAGGGGATCGCAACAGTTTTCTAGGCTAGAGTATTCAACCCAAATTTATTGATTCGACACGAGGGGAGCCAAAGAATACTCTCAAGTATTAGCAGCTGAGTTGTCAATTCAACCACACCTGGAAAGTTAATATCTGCAGCAAAGTATTTAGTAGCAAAGTAATATGATAGTAATGGTAATGGTAGCAAAAGGTAATGGTGGCAAAAGTAATGTTTTTGGTATTTTGTAGTGATGATAGCAATAGAAACGGTAAAGTAATAAGCGAAGAACAATATATGGAAAGCTCGTAGGCAATGGATCGGTGATGGAGAATTATGCCGGATGCGGTTCATCATGTAACAGTCATAACCTAGGGTGACACAGAACTAGTTCCAATTCATCAATGTAATGTAGGCATGTATTCCAAATATAGTCATACGTAATTATGGAAAAGAACTTGCATGACATCTTTTGTCCTACCCTCCCGTGGCAGCGGGGTCCTAATGGAAATTAAGGGATATTAAGGCCTCCTTTTAATAGAGTACCGGAACAAAGCATTAGCACATAGTGAATACATGAACTCCTCAAACTATGGTCATCACCGGTAAGTATCCCAATTACTGTCACTTCAGGGTTAACGGATCATAACACATAATAGGTGACTATAGACTTGCAAGATAGGATCAAGAACTCTCATATATTGATGAAAACATAATAGGTTCAGATCTGAAATCATGGCACTCGGGCCCTAGTGACAAGCCTTAAGCATAGCAAAGTCATAGCAACATCAATCTCAGAACATAGTGGATACTAGGGATCAAGCCCTAACAAAACTAACTCGATTACATGATAGATCTCATCCAACCCATCACCGTCCAGCAAGCCTACGATGGAATTACTCACGCACGGTGGTGAGCATCATGAAATTGGTGATGGAGGATGGTTGATGATGACGATGGCGACGGATTCCCCTCTCCGGAGCCCCGAACGGACTCCAGATCAGCCCTCCCGAGAGGTTTTAGGGCTTGGCGGCAGCTCCATGTCGTAAAACGCAATGAATCCTTCTCTGATTTTTTTTCTCCCCGAAACCAAATATATAGAGTTGGAGTTGAGGTCGGAGGAGCTCCAAGGGGCCCACGAGGTAGGGGGCGCGCCCTAGGGGGGGCAAGCGCGCCCCCCACCCTCGTGGACACGTGGTGGGCCCCTGGCCTTCATCTTTTGCAAGGATTTTTTATTATTTCCGAAAAGATGTCCCGTGAGGTTTCAGGTCATTCCAAGAACTTTTGTTTCTGCACATAAATAACACCATGGTAATTTTTCTGAAAATAGCATCAGTCTGGGTTAGTTCCATTCAAATTATGCAAGTTAGAGTCCAAAACAAGGGCAAAAGTGTTTGGGAAAGTAGATACGATGGAGATGTATCAACTCCCCCAAGCTTAAACCTTTGCTTGTGCTCAAGCAATTCAGTTGATAAACTGAAAGTGATAAAGAAAAACTTTTACAAACTCTGTTTGCTCTTGTTGTTGTAAATATGTAAAGCCAGCATTCAAGTTTTCGGCAAAGATTATGAACTAACCACATTCACAATAACACATAGGTCTCATGTTTACTCATATCAATGGCATAATCAACTAGCGAGCAATAATAATAAATCTTGGATGACAACACTTTCTCAAAACAATCATAATATGATATAACAAGATGGTATCTCGCTAGCCCTTTCTGAGACCGTAAAACATAAATGCAGAGCACCTTTAAAGATCAAGGACTGACTAGACATTGTAATTCATGATAAAAGAGATCCAGTCAAGTCATACTCAATGTAAACTAACAGTAATGAATGCAAATGACAGCCGTGCTCTCCAACTGGTGCTTATTAATAAGAGGATGATGACTCAACATGAAAGTAAATAGATAGGCCCTTCGCAGAGGGAAGTAGGGATTTGTAGAGGTGCCAGAGCTCGGTTTTGAAATAGAGGTGAATAATATTTTGAGGGGTATACTTTCATTGTCAACATAACAACCAAGAGATGGCAATATCTTCCATGCTACACACATTATAGGCGGTTCCCAAACATAATGGTAAAGTTTATACCCCCCTTCCACCAACAAGCATCAATCCATGGCTTGATCGAAACAACGAGTGCCTCCAACTAACAAGAGTCCCAGGGGGAGTTTTGTTTGCAATTATTTTGATTTAGTTTGCATAAAGCATGGGACTGGGCATCCCGGTGACCAGCCACTTTTCTCGTGAGTGAGGAGCGGAGTCCACTCCTCTTGAGAATAACCCGCCTAACATGGAAGATACGGACAGTCCTAGTTGATACATGAGCTATTCGAGCATACAAAACAGGATATTTATTTGAAGGTTTAGAGTTTGGCACATACAAATTTACTTGGAACAGCAGGTAGATACCGTATATAGGTAGGTATGGTGGACTCATATGGAATAACTTTGGGGTTTATGGAGTTGGATGCACAAGCAGTATTCCCGCTTAGTACAGGTGAAGGCTAGCAAAAGACTGGGAAGCGACCAGCTAGAGAGCGATAACAGTCATGAACATGCATTAAAATTAATCAACACCGAATGCAAGCATGAGTAGGATATAATCCACCATGAACATAAATATCGTGAAGGCTATGTTGATTTTGTTTCAACTACATGCGTGAACATGCGCCAAGTCAAGTCACTTAAATCATTCAGAGGAGGATACCACCCTATCATACCACATCACAACCATTTTAATAGAATGTTGGCACACAAGGTAAACCATTATAAGCTCCTATCTAATCAAGGATGGCACAAGAAACTATGATCCCTAGTTGTCATTGCAAACATGTTTATCCATAATAGGTTGAATCAGGAACGATGAACTAATCATATTTACAAAAAACAAGAGAGGTCGAGTTCATACCAGCTTTTCTCATCTCAATTAGTTCATCATATATCATCATAATTGCCTTTCACTTGCACGACCGAACGATGTGGATAATAATAATAGTGCACGTGCATTGGACTAAGCTGGAATCTACAAGCATTCAATAAACAGGAGAAGACAAGGCAATATGGCTCTTTTGTCAGATCAACAATAATGCATATGAGAGCTACTTTAACAATTTAAACATGGTCTTCTCTTATCGACACCCAAAGAAAAGAAAAGAAATAAAACTATTTACACGGGAAAGCTCCCAACAAGAAAAAGAATAATAAGAAATCTTTTTGGGTTTTCTTTTTAATTGCTACTACGAGCATGGAAAGTAAACTAATTAAAAGCTACGACTACATTTTTGTTTTGTTTGGTTTTTCTTAAGGTTTATTAAACACACAAGAAGAAGGCACAAAAAAGGAAAATAAACTAGCATGGATGATACAATGAAAAAGTATGAGCACCGACATCTAGCAATGATTGTGTGAACATGAATATAATGTCGGTGGGAAATACGTACTCCCCCAAGCTTAGGCTTTTGGCCTAAGTTGGTCTATGGCCACAGCTGGCCTGGCGGATATCCATAATAATAGTTGGGGTCGTACTGCGATGCAGCGGCTATCGCCTCCTGAGCTGCAGCGTGGCGACGAGCGGCCTCCGCCCTCCTCTCATACTCATATGCCTCCTCTCTAGTAATAACATATCTTCCTTTTGCCTGATAATCAAAGAAGGCAGGAGCAGGGAGAGTAATACGGACATCACGACGTCTGTCAAAGATTAAGCGATACTAGAGAGGTGATTCATTCCTCTCAACAAACTGGTGGTGAACCATAGCATCAAAGTCTAGGTAAGCAGGAGGTAATTCAATATCATCATTGCGTATAGTTACACCAAGAAAATCAGCTAAGCGGGTTGCATAAATTCCACCAAAGAAATCTCCATTAAATCTATTCAGATGCAACCTACGTGCAACAATGGCTCCCAAATTATAAGATTTATCTCCCAACACAACACTCCTAAGAATACTGAGGTCGGGGACACACATGTGGCATGCTTCATCTTTACCGTTAATGTACCTACCTATGAAGAGAGCAAAATAATGTATAGCAGGAAAATGAATGCTCCATATGGTAGCTTGTGTTATATCTCTAGATTCCCCCACAGTTATACTAGCAAGAAAATCTCTAAATTCATATTTGTGAGGTTCCCTGATACTATCACATTGGGGAAGTTTGCAAGCAGTGGTAAAATCCTCTAAGTCCATAGTGTAAGGATTTTCATAAAGATCAAACAGGACAGTTGGAGAATTTCGTGAAGATGAAAATTCAAACCTCCTCACAAAGGAACTAGTGAGATAGTGATACTGGCTGCACTTTTCTTCCTCGAAGTTCACAAGATCAGTGTTACGCAAATATGCGTTAAATTCTTCCTTAATTCCCGCTTGATCCATAAAATTTTCTGAAGGCCATTCACAAGGACGCACTGGAGCGTCTCTTGGTGGCTCTTCATCAGCATCACGCATTGCAAGCCTGGGCTCTTGTTTCTTTGAAGAGCCCCCCTGGTACATTTTCCTAAACATATTTCTTCCTCTGAAAAATTTGTGAAATTTTTAGTAACTTCAAAATAAAAGTAAACCAAACTCAACAAAATTGATAGCAACTGCTCCTACAAGTGCCTAGAGCCTATATCATGCATCAAAACTACTTTTGACCATATAAATTTGACATGCAAGATCAAGAACAAGGTCACTTAAGCAGCAAAAATTTGCAATGAATAAAGCACTAGAACAAAAACTAATTGGACCAATGGAGGAGTCACATACCAAGGAACAATCTCCTCAAGCAGTTTTGTGAGAGGTGCTTTGAGCAAGGAGATCGAAAATGGCAGTTAAATGAGCTAGAACTCGTGCTTGAGCTGGATATTCGTGTTTGTGGGAGGAAGAAGAAGTGTGTGGGTGCAAGGATAAGTGGACGAGGGCCACCGTGGGCCCACGAGGCAGGGGCGCGCCTACGGGGGTAGGGCGCGCCCCTGACCCTCGTGGCCAGGTGCCAGCTCCTCCTGCTGTGTCCTCAGTGCCAAATATTCTCAAATATTCCAGAAAAACTCATATTTAAATTTCAGGGCATTTGGAGAACTTTTATTTTGGGGGTATTTTTATATTGCACGGATAATCCAGATAACAGACAGAAAATACTTATTTTTATTTTATTTAATATAAATAACAGAAAGTAAAAGGAGGGTACAAAGAGTTGTGCCTTCTAGTTTCATCCATCTAATGATCATCAAAAGGAATCCACTAACAAGGTTGATCAAGTCTTGTTAACGAACTCATTCCAAATAACATGGAACCGGAGAAATTTCGAATAACACTATGTTACCTCAACGGGGATATGCACATCCCAATAATAAGAATATCATATTTCTTCTTGACAGTAGGAAGAGGAAATTCAAAACCTCCAAATATAATCGATGGAATTTTTCCAATAGAGTTGATACTATGAACTTGAGGTTGTTTCCTTGGAAAGTGTACCGTATGCTCATTACCATCAACATGAAAAGTGACATTGCCTTTAGTGCAGTCAATAACAGCCCCTGCAGTATTCAAAAAGGGTCTTCCAAGAATAATAGACATACTATCGTCCTTGGGAATATCAGTAACACAGATAGGTGAAGTAGCAAAAGCAGGGTCAGGTTTCGTTCTAGCATTAAGAGATTGCTGCTTCCATTTAGTTAATAACCTCTTGAGCTCGTATCTATCTTTGCAAGCTAAAATAGGTAAAGAAGCTTCTTTATCAAAAACATAACCCTTAGGAATAATAGGTGAGCCTTCATCATCACTTTCATCTGTATTATCAGATTCAATATTTTCATTCTCTCTGGCCCTAGCAAATTATTCATCAAGAAATTCACCAAGTGGCACAGTAGTATCAAGCGTAGAAGTAGTTTCATCATAAGTATCATGCATAGAAGAAGTGGCATCATCAATAACATGTGACATATTAGAACGAATAGCAGAAGAAGGTTTAGGTGTCGCAAGCTTACTCAAAACAGAAGGTGAATCAAGTGCAGAGCTAGATGGCAGTTCCTTACCTCCCCTCGTAGTTGAGGGATAAATCTTGGTTTTTGGATCTCTCAAGTTCTTCATAATGATAAGCAGATATAAATCCCAAGTGACTCAAAGAATAGAGCTATGCTCCCCGGCAACGGCGCCAGAAAATAGTCTTGATAACCCACAAGTATAGGGGATCGCAACCGTTTTCGAGGGTAGAGTATTCAACCCAAATTTATTGATTCAACACAAGGAGAGCCAAAGAATACTCTCAAGTATTAGTAGCTGAGTTGTCAATTCAACCACACCTATAAACTTAATATATGCAGCAAAGTATTTAGTAGCAAAGTAATATGATAGTAATGGTAACGGTAGCAAAAGGTAATGGTAGCAAAAGTAATGTTTTTGGTATTTTGTAGTGATGATAGCAATAGCAACGGTAAAGTAAATAAGCGAAGAACAATATATGGAAAGCTCGTAGGCAATGGATCGGTGATGGAGAATTATGCCGGATGCGGTTCATCATGTAACAGTCATAACCTAGGGTGACACAGAACTAGCTCCAATTCATCAATGTAATGTAGGCATGTATTCCGAATATAGTCATACGTGCTTATGGAAAAGAACTTGCATGACATCTTTTGTCCTGCCCTTCCGTGGCAGCGGGGTCCTAATGGAAACTAAGGGATATTAAGGCCTCCTTTTAATAGAGTATCGGAACAAAGCATTAGCACATAGTGAATACATGAACTCCTCAAACTATGGTCATCACCGGTAAGTATCCCGATTATTGTCACTTCGGGGTTAACGGATCATAACACATAATAGGTGACTATAGACTTGCAAGATAGGATCAAGAACTCTCATATATTGATGAAAACATAATAGGTTCAGATCTGAAATCATGGCACTCGGGCCCTAGTGACAAGCATTAAGCATAGCAAAGTCATAGCAACATCAATCTCAGAACATAGTGGATACTAGGGATCAAACCCTAACAAAACTAACTCGATTACATGATAGATCTCATCCAACCCATCACCGTCCAGCAAGCCTACGATGGAATTACTCACGCACGGCGGTGAGCACCATGAAATTGGTGATGGAGGATGGTTGATGATGACGATGGCGACGGATTCCCCTCACCGGAGCCCCGAACGGACTCCAGATCAGCCCTCCCAAGAGGTTTTAGGGCTTGGCGGTGGCTCCATATCGTAAAACGCGATGAATCCTTCTCTTTGATTTTTTTTCTCCCCAAAACCAAATATATATAGAGTTGGAGTTGAGGTCGGAGGAGTTCCAGGGGGCCCATGAGGTAGGGGGCGCGCCCTAGGGGGGGCAGGCGCACCCCCCACCCTCGTGGACAGGTGGTGGGCCCCCTGGCCTTCATCTTTTGCAAGGATTTTTTATTATTTCCGAAAAGATGTCCCGTGAAGTTTCAGGTCATTCCGAGAACTTTTGTTTCAGAACATAAATAAGACCATGCTAATTCTGCTGAAAACAGCGTCAGTCCGGGTTAGTTCCATTCAAATTATGCAAGTTAGAGTCCAAAACAAGGGCAAAAGTGTTTGGAAAAGTAGATACGATGGAGACGTATCAGCGGCCGGGGGTGGAGCCGGCGATCTCCTTCATCTGCTCCTGCGAGAGTACGTCCAAGAGAGCTTTGGAGCGCGCCTGGAGCGGAGCCACCGATGTCCTTCGTCTGCTCCTGTGACAGTACGTCCAAGAGAGCTTTGGAGTGCCCGGAGGCCATGGTTGGAGTGGTGCCAACAGAAGGAAGGGACCGGAGGAGAATGGGTGTGGGTCTTTGGCTATGGTTGGGAGTTGGGGCTCAAGTTAATATAGCGGGCGAATGGCAATGAGCCGCGGCAGACGGATGGACGGCTGGCACCGGAGTAGGTTCGTCGGCAGCCGTGGTGTCATTAACGCGGAGCAGTCGCTTGCACCGGGATGCCGGGCGGGTGGCGCTCTCTCGGCCGTCGCGCTGCTGCAATGCCGACGCCAGTGAGAGGTGGCATCGGGCGTGAATGCGGACGCTGCTTCAGTGACTTAACCGCATGTGCGTTGTCTCACTGACATGTGGGCCCAACGGGCATCAGGCCCGCATGTCAGTGACACACCAACTGCACCTCCAGTTAAGACCGGTGAATGCGGCATTGATGTTCTGGAGAGACGATGATCGTTTCAGGCAGGAAGCGCGCGCTAGCGATGGAAGGGTTTCGGTAGGCCAGGGCGGTCAGACGCTGGCATGGTGGTAAAATGTGAACTCATGGATGACGAGCCTTTGAAGTGTATGCGGCACGTATTGACAACCAGGCGTCCATGCAACCGCTCTTGTCGCCAGCTAGCATTCGACGACCACCATTATACACCACACAACCATACATAACTTACGAATAATGGACGAATCGATCAGACACACACTCGTGTGAAGTGGCACTATGATCGGTTCCTCACGATAGTACATACTCCGCACCATAGTACCCTCTCTAGCTAGGTTGTTTTATAGATTGTCGTTGTGATGGACGATATACATCAGCAAGGCGCCGAGTCACGAGTATGACCGTTGGTGTTGAGCCAGGTGAATACAAGCTCGGTGTTCGCGGAGGCCTCCAGCAAACGTCTAAACAGTGATGTCACATACGCATAATTTTGGTTTTTATTTCTTTCTCCACTAACAGGTAGGCCCGCATAGATAGATAGATAAAGAACACGAGCTGATGAGGCGCATGTAGACTGTTTGACTGGTCAACGAGACAAATACGGAGCTATACGCTGAGCCAGTGACGGTATAAATGACCAGGATTGAAGGAGAATCCAAATTTCCTTCGTCTTCTGTCCTTGAGCTCTTGACAAACCAATGCACTTTATGGTTGTCCGGCCACTCCACCCCAGAGTTGTCACCAAGCGTCGTTCATGCCACTGCGCAGCACACTAACCGGTAAGGAAGCGATGGCATCCCACCGCGCCGAGTTCCTCGCCGCCCACGACCGCACACAGAATCATAGGCAAGCGGTGGCATCCTGCCGTGCCGAGTTCATCGCCGCTCGCGACCTCACACCTATGTGGGCAGAATTTGAAGCTGCCAAGGCCGAATGGGCGGTAGAGCAAGAGGCGGCCAAAGCCGCACAGAGGGAGCGGAAAAGTCAGAAAGCACTCAAGAAAAGAGAGGCCCGCCACCGCAAGAAAGAAGAGGATGCACGCGCTACTGCGGAGAGGTCGGCGGAGATCCTAGCACGGTGGGGTGTCGCCGACAAAGCCGGGAAGGAGAACGACGCCGTCTGGCCAGCATGTGAGAAGTAGGAGTGCTAGTAGTTAGTGTGTGTGTCTGTGTCGCCCGTACGTTTGTTTAGTTAATTACGAGCATGTAACAGTACTACTAGTTACTACTGTAGTTTTTAGAGCAAATTACCAGTACATTATCCTAGACTCAATGGAAAAATTCCTATCCTATGCATCAAATGGCATCTCTTTCTCTATAGGAATTGAGATGCATGTCATCTCACTTCCTATGATTTTCATATTCCTATAAAATTCCTATCCTATGAACCAAAGGAGGCCTCTGGTGGAGCAACTACTATAGCTAGCAGTACTGCTGGTACAGTAGTTTTCTTCAAGAAGCGGAATTAAACGACGTCATGATGGTTCCTTCGTCCAAGCAACTTCACAGTGGGTAAGGTTGGGCCTGTGATTTGACGGCTCTTTAGTAATTACTGCGGTGCGACGACCGGGGTGACTCTCCCTTGGAGTTCTACGCGCATGACAAGTGGACCAGGATGGTCGACGTCCCACATGTCAACGTGCGGAAGTATTCTTTCCGGTATCGAGGAGCAAGGAAACCGCGTGGTATAGTATCACTGGTGATTTATATTTATTTTTTGTTTCTAATGAATGCTAGCATTTCAACTCTGATGACGAAGGAGTGCCAAACACACGGCATGTGCTGGATGTCGCACACGTCAGCGAAAGGAGTGGGACATGAACAGCGTGGTAGAGCGTCTCCACTTCTGGATCGGAGACCACACGTAGTAGTAGTACTATACTAGTGGTATGAACGATACAAAGTGCAACCCGGAGAGAAAGACGCGTCTAGTTGGAAGGTCTCGGGGCATACATGTAAACGAATATAAAACCTAATATGTGCCTCCAATTAATATAGTAGTAGTAGAGTACTTACTCACGTACTCCATAACATCACCGGGCATTGCACGTACAACATTTAGTGGTAGTAAGAGACAAATGCCTATATGCCACGCATGTTCATGCTATTTGTGCCTTTCTACTTCACTTACTGTGCTACATTACACAGGTTCGCTCATCCACTCCTGGGTACATGTCTGTCTCGTAGTTCCAGTCCCACGTGTTCTTCATATAGATGGAACGATCCTTGCATGACACGTGCACCTTGATGCTAGATGTGTCGCGTGTTGGCAAAAGGATGAACAAAGCTCACGTAAAAAAATAGAGTGGAAGAACATAGATTCCCGACGATCGAGAAGGAGCAAGGAACCTCGGGGTGGAGCGTCTGCACTCATAATATTTTATATTATTCAGCGATATAAAATCAACCAATCATCTCCACAATGGACTGGAAGAGTACGAAACACGGCAGCCTAGTGTAGTTATATCATACTAGTACATGGCTAACCCACGCTATCACCATATTTCTTGGCTTCCTTGCGACACCTATCTCTAGTAATCCAGCAGTCCGTATCGCTTCTCCCTCCTCGTCTCTCTCAAAGTGCGGCGGGCTGGCGTTTTGCCGTCTATTGAGGTCGGTTAACTCATCACATGTTAGCGACATGCTAAGAGCATTCTAAAAAAAATTCCTTTCACATTCCGTTTTCAAAAAGAAAAAAATCATTTCACATACGAATTTGACTGTATGCTTTGAGCAACTTGCATGTCCTATACTGCTCCTGTTTGGATACTCTAACTTAGCTAGAGGTTAGACTAACTCATGACTAACCCTGAACTAATTGTAGCCAAATAGGTGTTTGGGTGACAGGATTAGATTGACAATAAATGCACTTGATGGAGAGAGAGAAGTGATTTTTTTCAGTGGTCCCAATGAGAACTATCTCCAGTTAGCACCTCTTGGGTGAGATAGTTTTTTTTGGTGGGTTCGGTGCAACTTGCTCCAATTTAAACCCTCATGCTTGGATACTTTAGGGATATTTGAGACCCAACTAGCTCAAACTAACTCTAACCCATGGATTCATACAGGGCCTATGGCCAGCCTCGACGCGGAGCAGTCGGTGCACCAGGAAGCGGCACTCTCTCGGCCGTCGCGCCGCTTCAAAGCCTGTGCCAGTGAGAGGTCGCCTCTGCTCTGGCCGGGCAATAATGCGGCACTGACGCTCCCGGGCGACGCTGACCATTTCACGCGGGAAGCGCGCGCTGGCAAGGGAGTATAGGTTTTGAACCGTTTCATGTGTAGTATTGGTAGTTTGCAAAACTACTCAATTATTGCACTCAGTTTCCTAAGAAATTGTGATAAAAATGTTACTCCACAGCCCGCTTCCCTTCTCCTTCCTCTTCCACCACCCGCGCACGTCCGCGGGAAGCGACCGGTCAACCCTTATATAGGAGTGCTAGCACAAAAAGATGCATGCATGACCACTAAAATTTCCAGATTAAAGAGCCGTTCCGACGGGAGTATGGCATATGTTGTTACCTTTGGCCGGCCATGACTACCGGGCAACGGTGACCAAAGAAGAGGTGGCGAGAGAGGAATGAATGCAGCTACTGTTTGGGTTCTTCATCCGGCTTAAATAAATGCGCAGCATCACGTGTACCTGCGGGTGCACAAATTGTAACATACGTGTCTGCTTAAGTGGGTGTCACACACACACACACATGTCAATTTAGAGGCCAAGCACGGTTGATGAAAAGACATTTATCCATGTATGGATATAATGATACGTATTTATTTGCATGATTCCATCCTCTATTTGTTTTTTTTACCTACTCTATTTATCGTGTAGATTGATGTTGCTAATTGTTGTAGCATGAAAGAGTGAGAGAAAACAGGTACTTTACTTAAAGCAAAACAGACTGAAAACATATACTGTAAGTGATATTTGAAGGATATTACCTGCACACAATGAATTTTTTGTTTGCATGAATGCAACCACACCAAGAAAACCCTAGTTGTACTGAAATTTAAACATTCAGTTACGAAGCACAACTTCAAGGGTGCATTAAAATTCAGACAACCATGTCATATAATTGGAAAAGTGAGATACATATGCATACGGGGACAAATATTATATTAGTAGGTGAGGGCAAGAAAACTGGGCGCTTCTTAATTTCCATGCTTATTTGTGTTCTAAAATTAATTACTGACTTGGAGTAGAGGACAAGTAATACATGGTTTAAACCTATTCAATCTCTACTCCTTATCTCTATATTTAACCCAACTTATATTTTAACATTCCCCCTCAGTCGTAGCGGGAGTGAAACGGATGATTACGACTGGATTTGAAGTATTGTGCTTCTGTCGTCTTCTCCGCTGCGCCATCATCAACTGCGTCTCTAATGGGTGATGGGTCAGCACCTAGGGCGGTGACTGCGTCCCCTTCTGGTGCCTCCCTAGACTCTCCTCTATTCCCTCCCGCAGTCACAGCGAGAGTGGCGTGGACGCTGGTGACGACGCGGACGCTGGTGACTGGAGTTGTTGCCGATGTGTTGCTGCAGACCAAGCCATTAATGTCGATGTCGAGGTAGCCGATCATGGTGATGTAGCCGTGGTCGATGTAGTCGTGGTCGATGGTGTAGTCGTCGTGGATGATGAAGCCGCACAAAGCCGGATGCGCAAAAAAATGCGCTATGACGAAGCTGCAGATGTGGACGATGCACCTTGCGGATGTCAGAGGGTGCCGTCGGCGATGAGTCCGTCGGTTTTGCCAAGACCGGAGGAGGCCCATCGAGCACACATCGGTTTTGCCAGAACCGTGTGGACGTGTAGGGTCGTCACTATAGTGACGCCGTGTCGATGCAGTCGTGCCGTCGTGGATGACACGGTCGTTGCCGTCGTCGAGGTCGCGTCTTGCAGAAAAGTCTGTCAGAGGACGCTAGGTGTCCATCTTGTGGACGAGGCGGTGATGCGTTAACGAAGATGTTGATGAGGACCCTGTTGATAAAGACCTTGACGATGAAGTGTCGGCGATGGCGTTGCAGCGGCGTGTCGACGATGATGCGTCGCGTTGGAGGAGTCCCTCATGGGCGACAAAGTGTCGATGCCGCGCCGTGCTGAAAAAGTATGTTGGCTCATAGCCCGGCGTAGTCGTACAGGTTAATGTCGTTCGGCTTGGGTCGTCGAATATTGATGCAGATCGCTCGGTGTAGATCGATGTATCGGGTTGGTGTAGACGGCATGACAGCGCCCGAGTGGTCGTCAGGTTGATGGAGTCGTCTTGGTAGAGACCGCGTTCGTGCGCGTCCTTTGAAGTCGAAAACCTGCTGGCCCTCCCGGTGTCCGGCGCCGCGAGCCTGCTCGATGAAGATGTTGACGTGCAGCTAGGTGTTGTGGTCATCGGCCAGATCAGAATCAGATCACGATGATAATTGTTCCCAACCGTGGGTCGCAGAGACCGGCATGGCGTTGCCTTTCGATCGTTGCAGAAGGCCCGTGGCTGAGTCCAATGCTCCATCCAATGCGCGTACCCAAGGGCATCTTGGTGAGTTTTGCCATGCACGTATGCATGTGCACATGGCCGTGTTCCTTGCTGCTCCTTGCGCGCATGTAGTCGATGCGGATCGGGGCTCGGTGCAGATGGTTCGATCGGTCGATGCAGTTTGCCGACGCAGTGCAGATCGATTGGTGTAGTCGTTCGGCTCGATGATGTGCTCGGTGTAGATCACTCGATGCAGCGGCTCGGTGTAGGTCGCTCGGTGCGTTGGTGGTGGAACCCTCCTGGGCCATGATCGTGTTGGGCTGTCCTCAGCCGATGGAGGAGACTGGATGTGCAGCGCCTCGATCCTGCCCTGCACCCATGCGCGCGATCCATGGAGGTCGATGCAGCAGTACATGAGCGCGGTGTGTGCGTCATCCGCAGGAGGGAGTCCTTGCTCGCTGAGTTGATGAAGCCGGTCGGTGGAGGCAGGAGCCCTGGCGGCGCGGGTCGACGTAGATGGGATCGCACTTATGTCGTCGGCTGGTGTTGACGCGCTCGCATGCGTGGCCGGCTGCTGATGGCGCGTGGTGTTGATGTAGATCGCGCTGGGGAGGTGTTGGCCAGAGGCGGTCGCCGAGCCGAGGAAGATGCGCCTGGCGGTGGATCGAGTTGCACCGATCTGTACAATTTCTCACCAGATTTGAGGGTCGTCAGATTTGTTGGCTATAAAAGAAAGCAATCTGAGAAACTTTGAAAACTAAATTGATTCTAATCTAAGGAATTGATGTATTGTACGGAGTTGATGGACTCTTTGACGATGGAGTGCCGCGCCCCCGGGAAGAGTAGATTAATCTCTCCGGGGGTGGCGCGCTGCGGAGGGGTGGAAGGTTCTAGAATCGGCGTCGTGAGACTAACCGCTTTAATACCATGTGGAAATTGTAGGATGATTAATGTTTGTTGTTGTTATATTGATCTGACCCTTATGGAGGTATATATAGAGGTACAACCGGAGGGATAGAGACTTGGAGTAAAGGACAAGTAATACATGGTTTAAACCTATTCAATCTCTACTCCTTATCTCTATATTTAACCCAACTTATATTCTAACAGAAACATAATTTTTTTGGAACTTTTTGTTATATAATGAACATCGAGCAATCGAGCAAAATGATAAGGAAATGTATCATCTCTTTTTGATAGCTTATCAATGCGTTCCATAATTATTATTTTTTGCGGAGAAGAGAGTGCTAGTAAAATGAAATAAAACTACAGTAACTAAATGTGTCTTGCTGTAGCATTTTGATTTAATCTTAATACAAAACATAGTCAGATGATCTGTAATAGAAAACATATATGTACACTTTTTTTTCAAACTCAACATGCGCAGTTCATTAATCTGTCCGAGTCCTTCAGCTTACTTTTACCAATGCACTGTTGACGGACAACCTCGATCGAACCCATATGATATTAGTTGAGGGGGTCGTCGTGTGATTCTGTTATATTTCTCCAGCTTACCTTTTTCGAAGTGCCTCCACCATCGTGGATGTATTAAGGTTGTCAGAATCAACATTCAATTAGTAATGGGTATTATGCAGTGTACGAAAATTGGTATTCTAGCAATAGCTAGACTGGATCAATAAGCAATATAGATTTTCCCCAATGGCAGTGTTCGAGTGGCTGCAAGTCAGCGTCTCTAGTCTTCATTCACAAAGACACAAAGACATAAAACTCCAGCTAGAGCAATTTTTAGCCATGCATCCTCTCAGTAGCACAATAGCTGGAAAATGTAACTTTCTTAATAACTGTACATCAATGCCACAAATACACATTTAGTGTGACAGATTCCAAACATAGTACACATTCCCCTCTCCAGTTCATCTTCAAATTATGAGATCAAAAGAAACTAAGATTGCAAATTATGATGTACCAATCAGGACACATTTATTGTTGAAAACTATATACATGGATGACCATGCGGCCAGAGCTAGCCCTCAGTAACAATAATCCAGTTCTCTTTTGTTGAAAACTATATACATAGATGATCATGTGACCAGAGCTAGTTCTCAACAACAATATCTAGTTCTCTTTTGTGTGTCGCTTTCTTAAAGCAAAGGTGAATTGCTCGTTCCTATATCTATGCCATTACAAATGAGAAGACTCCATGTTACCTGGTGTTTATCAAGTCAAAAAAGAATGGCATTTAGCACGGAAGGCTGAAACTTCTGGGCATCAATCTTGTGTACAGATGAATTATGAAGCAAAAGATACAGACTGCAGAGTGAGAAATGACCAACGTAAAACAATATAATTTGTGTACTGTAAGAATGAAACACTGAAGAACCAATATACTCCCTCCATAAAGAAATATAAGAGTGTTTAGATAACTAAAGTAGTAATCTAAACACTGTTATATTTCTTTACAGAGAGAGCACTTCTTATGGTAATAATTCATATCCAAAAAAGTAATCGATGAAGGGGTCATCCGACACTAATTTAAGAAGACATTTGAATATAACATGTCAAAGAATTATCCAACCAATTACTGCAATGGGCTTACTGTCAGTATACACCTTACAAAGGCTAATTAATTATGAGAGACCATAACGTCTCAAAAAGCTTAATGCCTAGAAAATTGCCATCCCTAGAAAGAAAATAATCACAGCTTGTACTTAGTAACACACATAAAAAATGCAGTCTAGTCGATTTCATTTTGACAGAATTACTGGTGAGCATGCCATTCAGCTGCCGTATCACTAAAAGGTAGCAGCCAATGGAACCTGTAGAAACCTATACATGTAGAATAAAATAGCATCCAAAATTGTATCATAAAAGGGAACTAATACTCAGGCCAAGATAAAGCTTACATCACGGCCACACACACACGCTCAGTCACAATCAGCATAGTCGGCCTGTGAGAGGAGCTTGTGTATACATATTGGACACTACCTGGATACATATAGATTATTGCGATGGAAGTCTCGGGCGTAATGTGGAGATGGATGGTTCAAGCAGAGCGACAACATGTATACATGTCAATTATACACATAGAAAATAATATAGTGGTTACTTATCTGAAATGGTAACCCACAACATTTTACTCATGCTGGAGGACATAAATCGTTGCATACTTATCAATTTCAGTTACTATTTCAACTGGAAACATGCAAGCGGAATTCAGAGAATAGATAATATCGCCATCATTCAAATGCGCGATTAAAAAAACTGGTATGAAATTGAAAGATTTCTGTTAACTTAGAAAATCAGAATATTATTGTCAGAGTGCAACATTATTTTAGTTTACTAAAAACCAAAAAATGCTTGATCATTCAGAACTTCTTTGGAAGTCAAGTTAAAGTCAAGGTGGATTAATCTTCTTAGGAGAAATGACCAAGTATATGTGCTATATTTAGTCTTCAGTTTAGGTTCTGGATTAACTGATTAAGCCGTCTATGCAAGTGAACATACAAAAGACTGGAGAATTTCAAATTAGATAATCTAGTTATCCAAGCATAGCATGAAATCAATCGAAGAATCAGTCCAAAAACAAATATAAGAGCATGTGCACTACAGAGGGAAACAATGTATCTATACATTGATTTCCCAAAAACAAATGACGTAATTATGTGGCAATAGGAAGATGGATTCCGGGAGGTAGAAAGCTATGGAGAAGCGAACCAACACTATACGTACAGAAGCCAAAATTCAAGTCGAACCTGCAGTAGCAGGAACAGTTACAATGTGATCAATGACGCGAATTGGAGGTAGTTAAAGTCATATAAGAACTATATATCCTTGCAACCTACTTAAAAATAGTATGGTAGTGATCTGCAGCGCGCCGGCATCTCGCTGCGCGCCCGGTGGATGTGGCTCCAGAGATCCGACGCCTCGCGCCCATGGCAGCACCTGCACATCCCCCACTGCCCGGAGGTTCAGGCCATCTTCAGGGCTTCAACCTCTTGGCACGTTGGCAATGGCGAGTCCTGCTTATTCTGGGAGGATCGCTGGTTGGACGGGAAGAGCATCTCCGAGATTGCGCCTCTGGTCTACTGCAGGGTGCCCAAACGCCGGCGCAGGACACGCTCGGTGCGCGACGGCCTACTCAACCGGGCGTGGATCACCGACATCCATGGCGCCATGGGCGTGGCCATGACCGTGCAGTACGTCACACTATGGCGGCGTCTCCGGCACATGCACCTGACCGACGAGCCGGACCGGCTGTCGTGGCGTTGGACTGACTCTGGGATCTATTCGGCCAGCTCCTGCTATCAAGCCCTTTTCGCCGGCTCCACCGCCGACCCGCACTGGCACATCACTTGGAGAACATGGGCTCCGCTCCGCATTAAGTTCTTCGTCTGGCTTGCGCTGATGGGCAGGTGTTGGACTGCTGACCGCCTGGCACGCCATGGCCTTCCCCACGAGCCTCGCTGCCTCTTATGCGACCAGGAGCCGGAATCCATGCAGCATCTCATGACGGGCTGCTCCTTCTCCCGCCAAACCTGGCACGAGGTGCTCTCATGGTGCCGATGCACCACCGCGATCCCCGCATGCAGTGACGAGTTCGCCAGCTGGCTCTCTACGGCCATCTCCAACACCTCAGCTCCTCTTCGCCATGGCCTCGCCTCCATTGCCGTCCTCACCGTTTGGCACCTATGGAAACACCGGAACGGCTGCCTCTTCGACGGCGATCAACCAGCCGTGGGACGTGCGGTGCATATGATCCAGGAGGAGGCGCGGCTCTGGGCGCGCGCCGGCGCAAAGGGCATGGCCCTCATCTTGCCTGAGACGTAGGCTACGGCAGATCGGGCTGCACACCCCGTCGACCGTGTGCCAAGGCTACCGATGCTTGCCATCATTGTGCATGAGCTAGTTAGCTTCCCCTCCACCTTGTAATACCTTCATGTTTTGTCACTCTATCTATCAATGCAAAGATACGCAAGGCTTTTGCGTATTCGTGAAAAAAAGTCTAGAGTACTATTTGGAAAAGTAGATATAGTGTCACGCATGTACACTAAACATTCTGCTGCGCACAATGGAACCCATAAATCTGTTAGTTTCGTAAAAACATATTTAGCTAACAATATTCGGATCATTATCAATGTATATACCTCCCCGCTCTAAATATGCAAATCACTAATAGGGCACACTGATACATGTTTTTGTATAAGTTAGCATCTCTAAAATCTAAACACTGGAACTCCAAAAGAAATAGCATATTATCAGGAACGAACCTAGGAAATATGGATTCCATGGTTACATTTGCAGGGAAATTTCATATGGGTGTTTAATAATAATAATAAAACATAGATTTGGATCCCTTTTCAAAAACAGTACATGTATGTGCTGTAAATAGAACCTATATAACTCAAGTACGCCATACATCCAGCTTAATTTTGCATGGGCAACAATTTGAAAATCTTACTGCAGATCTGCCAAAGATAGATTATACACATTATTGGAAATCATTTTGAGAAATCTAGGAAGTTTGTAAAACTTAAAATGTCAACTGAGCCTTTTGTAATCCCAAAAGAGAGAATTAATAGATATATATACCACTACCATGCGATAATCTAACAATTAGCGTTTACTCAGAAGAAATAACATACAACATCGAAATTCATTCCATAGGAATCGTCAACTATTTTTGTTGTCTAACAAATGGTCGCACGGGAAGACATGTGTAAAGCTTCCTGTGTAAACAGTTAATGTAAATTGGCTGGTTGGCAGTTGATGTGGATGTAGTTTAACAGAAACTTGCTGCATGGTGCCACTTTAGGCAAGATCACATTCTAGCTGGTTCTCACCCACTCGCCCAAATGTATAATCTGACACAGAGAAGTGATGAAGATAGATAGAAAAAAGGCCTGTTGTTGTTGATGAGATGTGATGGATTAAGCCGACTTATTATGGGTTCTATGAATTAAACGGATGGAGGAGTAGGGATTTAACAATGCATGGTGATTTACCAGTGGAGTGGGGCAGGAATAACGGGAGACGGACTCGAGTAGGGCTTCGATTGAAAGTTGTGGTGCCACCAGTCCAACGTAATTCCTCAACTTGACGGCCTCAAGTACCAACCGGGCCTCCTTTCTTGAAAACATCGTGCGTACTACCCCTCCTCATATGATGCATCAACCATCTATATTTAAAAACTTGAAATAAGAAGAATTCTAATGGTTGGGTGAGGAGAAATTGGTTTGCATCACTGATCATAACATTGCAATGAAATGCAAAGAAGAGATTTGTATACATGGAACTCCAAGAATAACAATGCGAGTTTGATAAATATACATAGTGAGAAAAAAATACTAATGTTACAACAAAAATCAAAAGCCTAGATAGAGCCCTAAAACACAAATTACTAATCCCCGCAAAAAAACACAAATTATTAATGCTATCGTGATGCAACCTTTTTCAGATCAAAAGAACACGCAGATCCGGCATCTTTTTCTAGATCAAAGGGGCACATCAATCTAATGGAAAATAGAAACACACATGGCTTACCTGAGATCATCACGGCAAGGGTGCAGTGAGCCAGTCCTGGATATGAAAACTTGAAATAAGAGGAGATTAAAAGATTTGACAGGGGCGGGATTGAGAAGAGATTGGGTTGCAGCACGAATGGCCGGTGACCTGCAGCGGAGAACAAAGAGGAAAAGGGAGCCGGCTGGGCGCACGGCGACGGAGTACCTCAGGGCGTGACGGAGGCTGAAGCTTCTGCTCGCCGGCCATGAATGGGAGCGCCGCCTAGGGCATGGAGAGCAGCGGAGGATGAACAATGGAGGCAGAGGAGAAGACGGGTCGCCGGCCATGAATGGGAGTGTCGCCTGGGGCATGGAAAGCAGCCGAGGAGAAACAATGGAGGCGGAGGAGAAGACGGGCCAATGGAGCAGATTTTTTTTTGTATTCAGTATTATAATAAGAGAGGAGGCGTGTGTAAAAGTTTGCCCGGCTGGGATTCATCGGATGGTTATATAGAATACATAACACAGGGATCGGATGGATGATTTCACAAAATTTTCTGATTGGCATGGCAATTTTTCCCTAGGATTATATGAGTCGATCTCCATTGTAATAATTCGGTCCCACCAAATAAACGGCTCTTAATTACCGATTAATGTGTGAATTTACATGGAGTCTGTAATTAGTATAGATAGATAGATAGATAGATAGATAGATAGATAGATAGATAGATTGTTTATCATACGGGTAAGGATGGATGAAGGTGGTAGGAACAAATGCTCCGCCTAGAGCATGTGTGTGTGAGATGGAGTCTATGTGTGTGTATGTGTGAGAGAGAGAGATGGAGTCTGTGTGTGTGGGCGTGTGTGTGATGGAGTCTTATTGTGTGTGTGGGTGGGTGGGTGGGTGGGTGCGTGCATGCGTGTGTGTGTGTTTGTTTGTGTGTCTGGGGGTGTGTGTGTGTGTCGCAGGGTCCTCGGTGGCGGGTGTAATTTAAGTTTGCATGGCTTCATTATAAAAGAGGTGATGTGTATGGCAAAGGCCACCAACGGTCGGGTGCGAGAGAGAAAATTCCCGTAGAGAGGGAAGAGAAGGTGTGTGCGCGTGAGAGTAGTCGACATTGAGAGAACGTGTTTGTTCGAGAGACACTGAGGAAGACTACTATATATCGATGGTGCATGTAGGCGGGAATTAAACGAAGAGATGGTCTTATTAGTTTCGGGGATATAGGGGAAGAGTGACAGGGGGTAGCTATAAGGAGATTGTTAAGTATGAGTGTGTGTTTTACCCATCCTGACGGAAGTTATGTGCACACAAGAAGAGAACGATTCGATGTGGCGTTAGGGTTGACGGTAATTAACTACGTATGGAGACATAGAGACTTTCAACATGCATGTGTGAGAGGTATACATGTATACGTGGGATGTGTGTGTGTGCGCGCGCGCATAATCGAGATAAAAGAAAGAAGACATAAGTCATAAGCTAAGATCAAGGACATGGGAGAGACGGATCGGTATGACAATATGCATGCATGCGAGAATGGAGGGAAGAAGGCCCGACAATTGAGCATGTGTTTTTGTCTTTAAGAGATAGTGGCGTGGGGTGGAGTATGCATCTATGGTGAGCAGAGGGAGTGAGGCACAACGATTGTGCAAAAGAGATCAACCTATAAATGAAAGAAGGTTGATGGAGAAATAGATAAATAGAAAGATAAAGATGCTAGCGAGTGTGCATTAAAGATAGGAGTCGAGTGGATTAGAAAGCTGAGTTATGGGTGTTGGTGTGAGAGAGATGAAGAAAGGGTGTATGTGACTCACATGCAAACAAATATCGGAGAGAAATGAGATCCTGAGAGACAGAGTTTTGTGTCTGCGAGAGAGTAAGATATTTCAAAACAAGAGTAATAGCTAGAGAAACATATGAGAGAACGCAAGATATGTCTAAGGAGAGAGTGTGTGTGAGCGACATACAAAAAAACACTGGAGAAATATGAGACCCTAGGAGACAGAGTTTGTGTTTGTGTGTGAGAAAGAGATATTTAAGAGGAAGAGTCGTAGGTTCTCATACCTAAGGAGCGAAAGACATCTCTATATGAGGGGTGTGCGAGTGGCACACAGGGGAATAGTAGAGAGAAATGAGACCCCGTAAGACAAAGTTTAGTGTTTGTGTGAGAGAAAGAGATTCAACATGAAAAATTATAGTTAGAGACACATAGCAGGGAGCGAGATATACTTAGAGAGAGATAGAGTGATAAAGGTCGAGGGAGAGAGTACCGTCAGTGTGTTACGAAGATAAAAGATCATTGTCGATATACAGGTAGCACGAGAGATACCCGAGAGACGATGAACGCGTATAGGTCTAGAGAGATAGTCTTATATAAATATGAGTGATAGTTATATGAGACGAATATCTAGATTAAATGGGATTCAAATATTTAAACTGGAGATCACGACATCAATAATATCATAACGCAAATTGGTGTATCAAATATGCATATTCATTTGAATTTGGGACATGTGTAATGTTATATAATTTATCAATATTGGTGATCCATAGATTCTTTAATTGAAAACAATGCATGGTTTATATGCAATTAATGTCTAAACGGGATTACACTATATGTTGCGTGTGTGAAACACATTATACATGTTTGAGAAGTAAAAAAATCCGCATGAAACACACATTAATTGGAGATAGTTAGCGAGGAATGCATACATTGGATTTCAATATAAAGTGGTTTCAAAAATTTGAAAATCCAAATTGATGGATACAACCTTATGAATCTAAGATCATTCCATTTGTAAACCATATTTATGTATAAAGAGTGTTGTGGTTTTCCAAGTATATATAAAAAATGATGTATATAGGATTTTATTCCAATTGAAAATTGATCCTGCCCGAAAAAAATTAGAAGACAAACGGGATTCGAATTGAGTTGGCACGGTAAACGTGCACTCTGGAAAATTTAAACGAAGTGGGGAAAGTCGCAGTAACCGTCCGAAACCAAATTTTGCAAGATGGAAATTACTACTGCCTATCCCTATCACGCAAAGCCTATCTGCTCGATTTCTATAGGTTTCGATAGGGGTAGGTTTGTAATTTCACTCAAACGTGACATAACTACCTCTCACCCGGATTCATACACGGTGGGCGCCAAAACATAGTGTGTCCTCGGCCGAAATCGACTCCCTCCCCGATTCTTAAATGGTGGGCGCCAAAAACAAACTCTCGTCGGCAAATATTCGGTGTATGCGAGATTACCGTCCTATCCCCAACCGACTAATATTGTTGTGATGTAGGAAATTTGAAACGGGGGCTAAGTATAACACCCTCGATGCGACTATATCTCCCACGTGTCGAGGCACGACTTAGAGGAATAATCGCATTGAAGGCTTATGTCACAAGTCAGGCAATCTTCACAAACATCCCATGTAATATAGATAATAAAAAGGGATAACATAGTTGGCTTACACTCGCCACGTCAATCAAGGTACATAAATAACATTACATCATCCAAACACTCATGGCCCGACTACGGCGCCAAAATAAAAAATAACCCAACATGCGACACGGTCCCAATCACCCCCAACAGGGCATCACTACTGAACATCAGGAAAGGAAACATAGTAACGTTGAGAGTCCTCGTCGAACTCCCACTTGAGCTTGAGCGCGTCACCTGTAGCGGAATCATCAGGCCCTGCATCTGGTGTAATAGTAACCTATGAGCCACAGGGACTCAACAATCTCGCACCCTCGCGATCAAGACTATTTAAGCTTAAAAGGGATGGCAAGGAAAATATGTGTGGAGCTGCAGCAAGCGACTAGCATATATGGTGGCTAATCTATTCGCAAAAGAGAGCGAGAAGAGGAGGCAAAGCGCGAGCGAGAAACTAGAGAGCAACCTGCGCAGACATTACTCCAACACCATGTCCACTTCCCGGACTCCGCCGAGAAGAGGCCATCACGGTAACACACTCAGTTGATTCATTTTAATTAAATTAAGGTTCAAGTTATCTACAACCGGACATTAACAAATTCCCATCTGCCCATAACCGCGGGCACGGTTTTCGAAAGTTCAAATCCCTGCAGGGGAGTCCCAACTTAGCCCATGACAAGCTCTCACGGTCAATGAAGGAATAGACCTCCTCCCGAGACATTCCGATCAGACTCGGTACCTCGGTTCTTCAAGACACTTCGACAGGTTAAAACTAATCCAGCAACACCGCCCGAATGTGCCGACAAATCCCGATAGGAGCTGCACATATCTCGTTCTCAGGGCACACTCAGATGAGCGCTCCATACAACTAAAACCAAACCTCGAGTTTCCCCGAGGGGGCGCTGCACAGGACTCTAGTTTGGACCAACACTCAGAGGAGCACTGGCCCGGGGGGGTTTAAAATAAGATGACCCTCGGGCTCCGGAAACCCAAGGGAAAAGAGGCTAGGTGGCAAATGGTAAAACCAAGGTTGGGCATCACTGGAAAAGCTTTAATCAAGGCGAACTATCAAGGGGTTCCCATTATAACCCAACCGCGTAAGGAACGCAAAAACCGGGAACATAACACCGATATGACGGAAACTAGGGCGACAAGAGTGGAACAAAACACTAGGAGAGAAGCCGAGCCTTCCACCCTTTACCAAGTATATAGATGCATTAAGATAACATGGCAATATAATGATATCCCAACAAGTAAATACATGTTCCATCAAGGAACGGCCTCCAATCTTCACCTGCAACTAGCAACGCTATAAGAGGGGCTGAGCAAAGCGGTAACATAGCCAATCAACGGTTTGCTAGGACATGGTGGGTTAGAGGTTTGACATGTCAATTTGGGAGGCCTGAAAGCAAATGGCAGGCATCGTATCACTAGCATAGCAAAAGAGCGAGCAATCTAGCATAGCAAAGATAGTAGTGATTTCGAGGGTATGATCATCTTGCCTGCAAAGCTGTCAGAGTTGACTGGATCCTCGAAAGCAAACTCAACGGGCTCCTCGTTAGCGAACTCGTCTCCCGGCTCTACCCAAACAAGACAAACAAGCAAACGGAACACAATCAACCACGTGCAAGGATCAAACAATATGGTGCAATGATGATTTGCAAGCATGTGAACATAGCAAAAGCATAATCAGTTTTCAGACTTAGTGAAAACTGGCACATGCTGAAACATATCTCAAGTAGGCATGTTTATGAGCTCGATGCACTCACTACGGTGCAAGTCATGATAATCTAAGCATACATCCATCAAGAATACACAAAATACAAGCTAGACATGGCAAGAACAATATCATAGCATGCACGGATCAACTACAACATCATCGGCAAAATTGCAAACAAGTAGACAATCTGCCCAGATTCACGAAGTAGCAAAAGTAGAGCTCGATTGACTCAAGCTAGGGTGCTCCATAAATGCAAACAAAGACAAGGATGGATAGAGCACTACAAGATTAATAAAACATCCTTACTGATCATCCTCAAAAGAGGCACGGATCACTCGGAAACAACATGAACATATGACAACATGAGATAAACAGCTCAAGGACTTAGTGGAAATTCTAAGTCCCTGAAATCAGAATTACCAAGTGCCTCACTTTGCAAGCTTGTGCTAGTGACCACACACATCACAAAAAAACATGGGTTGCACCTCTGGAAAGATGACAAAATCCTTAACAAAACATATGTAGAGCATCAGGGCATATCATGCACACAAAAATCATGGCAAAAATGACAAATGTCTAAATAGAGCAGCAGATGTGACAAATATCTCAAGTAGCCCTCTTCTAACAGCATTTCGGGCATCAAGATGAACTCAAATGAAACTGATGCAATGGAATGAAATGATGTACTCTCTGAGACGAACATTTTGATATGCTATATGCCAAAAACGGAGCTACGGATGCAAAGTTATCACAGGTCAAAGTAGGCATAAAAGTTAGGGTTAGGAGGGAAAAAGTCAACCGAGGGTAGTTTTAGATCTGAGATCCAGATCGCACGGAAATCGAGGACCGCCGGAGTATTGTAGCAGGAGGTCGCCGGAGATGGCCGGAGTCGTCGGGGCGTGGAGGAAGTCGTCGGGACCGGGCACCGGAGTCGGATCCCGGCGAGAGGAGGGTGGAGCGGCGACGGCGGTCGCCGGACTCGGCGGCGGCGCTGGCTTCCGGCGAAGTGGCGGCCGGGTGCGGCAAACCGGGCGGTGGCGGCGCCGTCCGGAGGAGGAGGCGAGGCGGCGCTGGGCTGCCACGGCCGGGGAAGATGGAGGCGCGGGCGGCTGCCGCAACCGGGCGGCGGGGCGTGGCGATGTGGGCCTCGGGGGCCCGGTTCGGGCCTCCCGGGCCGGCGGTGGGAGGTGGCGAAGTGGTCCCGTGGGGACATGTGGCGGCGGCTGGCTGGTGGCGGCGGCGGGCGGACGCGTCCGGCTCCGTCCGGACGTGTCCGGTGGCGGCGGAGACGAATTTTTTTTAGGGTTTCGAGGAGGGGGATACAAGATTTGGAATGGGGGTCTTTAAATAGGCATAGAGGGAGCTAGGAGAGTCCAAATGAGGTGCGGTTTTCGGCCACGCGATCATGATCGAACGCTCTAGATGATGGAGAAGGGTTAGGTGGGTTTTGGGCCAAATTGGAGGGGTGTTGGGCTGTAAGACACACGAGGCCTTTTCGGTTCCTCGGTTAACCGTTGGAGTATCAAACGAAGTCCAAATGGTACGAAACTTGACAGGCGGTCTACCGGTAGTAAACCAAGGCCGCTTGAAAGTCTCGGTCCAATCCGGAAATGTTTAATCCCCACACATGAAAGAAAGGTAGAAATGACCACCGTAGGAGAACGAAGCGCCGGAATGCAAAACGGACAACGGGGAAAATGCTCGAATGCATGAGATGAACACGTATGCAAATGCAATGCACATGATGACATGATATGAGATGCATGACAACGATAACAACACACGGAGACAAAGACCCGAACCCGAGAATATAAAATAACTCAACACCGGAAACGGCAAGAGTTGGAATACATACTGGGAAAGTCATATCCGGGGTGTTACACTAAGTTTGTAAATTTCCTCGCATTTGAGACAAGCGCGCCCTGAAGACATGGTTCCCCCTTCCTCTCCACCTCCATTTCCTCATTCGTACTCCGTGGGCGCCGAAACACCCTCTCCACCCCAGCGTCCTTCGTCCTCCACCCCATCCACCGCCATCCTCCTCCACCATGCCGGAGCTGATACCCCGATGCCGCCGTCCATTACAAGAGATTGACCTCTCTCATCCACGGCTTCGGACCGGGATCCTTGCATCCCGTCCTCTCGCTTCATCCCCGCCGTCGTCCACCTTGTCGGCGCCGCTCCTACGACCGTCTCGTCCATCGCGCCCTGCCGCCACTATCTACCCTCCTAGATCTGCTTCCACGCCACCGATAGCCATCGCTACCACAGCACCGTCAAATTCTCAGCAGATGCATACACGGTGCCACACCAGAGGTGGTACTCTTTCATATCTGCTCAACTTATTTGTCGCAGCAAGAAAATAGATCGCCACTGCTTTACTCTGATTTCTTCTCCATCACTTACTTGCTAGTTGAAAGCAAACATTGGTTGCAAAGTTGCCTTTGTCCGGTTTGCACCTTCACAATCGCCATGGCACGCTCAACACTATACTCCCAATGCTTATGGTTTTCCCCTTTTATATTCCACACTAGTTAAATCATGGTAGTCTAAATTTCAAAATTGGGTCAGTCGATTTTTCAGAGCTCGCCGGAGTTCGCCGGTGCGAACGAAGGGGGCTCGGGTGGGGACTTTGGTTGTGGGGGGCGGTGGTGGGGCCTTGCCGAATGAAGAAAACTCGACGCGGGTGGGGGCGGGATGGGGGTGGGGGTGGCAGAGGAACACAGGCGGTGGGGGCCGGTGGTCCGGTCGGCGGCCCGTGCGGTGTTCTATATGGGAAGAATCAGAGACGAGGAAGAAGAAGGGTTAGGAGACGTAGAATCTTCATCCAACTGCCTGAAATGGTCGACTGACCCAAATGACAAAAGTCATGCGACTTGCATGCAAATATTGTCGGATCACGGGTTCTGGCAAACCCTTGAGGTTTGAACACTGGGGTGCGCGTGAATGTTTTCTCCCTATCGATCCACGCCCTAGCTCTCTAAGATATCGCAGATGAACTCGACGAACTCACAACACAGAAATACACAAGATTTATACTGGTCCGGGCCACCGTTGTGGTGTAATACCCTACTCCAGTGTGGTGGTGGTGGATTGCCTCTTGGGCTGATGATGAACAGTACAAGAGGAAGAACAGCCTCCTGAGGTTGAGGTGTTCTTGTGCTTGGCAAACTTGTGTGGGTGAGAAGCCTCTAGATCTGTGCTCGATCTGATCCTCTCAGGTCATGAGGTCGATCCTCCTAGGATCGTCCCCTACTGTGGTGGCTAGTTCTACTTATATAGGCCCTGGTCCTCTCCCCAAATATTGAGCGGGAAGGGAGCCAACAATGGCCAATTTGTAAGGGGACAGCTAGTACAGCTTATCCTGACAAAAGGTGGTCTTCGCCTGCCTAAGACTCTGGTGGTGACACCGTCCTGGGCTCCATGGTGACCTCCGTCTTGCCGTCCTTCTGGTCTTGGTCTCATTGCACCAATATGGAAACCTTTGCTTGATACCTCGGTACTCCGCGCTTGCGCTTGCCCCCTTGGCACCAAAGAAGAAGCAAGGACACTGCGCACGCTGGTGCCGCCTGGCGCCCGCCTGGTCTTGATCGTCATGGCTCACGTCACGAGGACCTCATGAGGTTTGCCTTGCCTTGATCTCTCCGCCCCTCGTGAGCCTTCCTGGCGAGGCCGCTCCTGAGGAGGTCTTGCGTCGTCCGCCTCTCGAGGCTTGGACCCTCGCGAGAGTCTTGAATGCTGTAGGATCGAAAGTATGTCTAGAGGGGGGGGGGGTGATTAGACTACTTGACCAAATAAAAGCTTAACCTTTTCCCAATTTTAGTTCTTGTCAGATTTTAGCTATTTTAGGACAAGTCAAGCAATCATCTCACAATTCAAGCAAGCATGCAAAGAGTATATTGGCAGCGGAAAGTAAAGCATGCAACTTGCAGGAGTGTAAAGGGAAGGGTTTGGAGAATTCAAACGCAATTGGAGACACGGATGTTTTTCCCGTGGTTCGGATAGGTGGTGCTATCCTACATCCACGTTGATGGAGACTTCAACCCACAAAGGGTAACGGTTGCGCGAGTCCACGGAGGGCTCCACCCATGAAGGGTCCACGAAGAAGCAACCTTGTCTATCCCACCATGGCCATCGCCCACGAAGGACTTGCCTCACTAGCGGTAGATCTTCACGAAGTAGGTGATCTCCTTGCCCTTACAAACTCCTTGGTTCAACTCCACAATCTTGTCGGAGGCTCCCAAGTGACACCTAGCCAATCTAGGAGACACCACTCTCCAAGAAGTAACAAATGGTGTGTTGATGATGAACTCCTTGCTCTTGTGCTTCAAATGATAGTCTCCCCAACACTCAACTCTCTCTCACAGGATTTGGATTTGGTGGAAAGAAGATTTGAGTGGAAAGCAACTTGGGGAAGGCTAGAGATCAAGATTCATGTGGTAGGAATGGAATATCTTGGCCTCAACACATGAGTAGGTGGTTCTCTCTCAGAACATATGAGTTGGAAGTGTAGATGTGTTCTGATGGCTCTCTCCATGAGTGAAGAGGAGGTGGAGGGGTATATATAGCCTCCACACAAAATCCAACCGTTACACACAGTTTACCAATCTCGGTGGGACCGAATCAACAAACTCGGTCGGACCGAAATAGTAAACCTAGTGACCGTTAGAGATTTTCGGTGGGACTGACATGCAACTCGGTACGACCGATATGGTTAGGGTTAGGGCATAACGTAATCTCGGTGAGACCGTTTACACAAACTCGGTGAGACCGATTTGGTAATAAGCTAACCAGAGGGTTGGTCATGCAAACTTGGTGGGACCGATTAGCTCTTCTCGGTGAGACCGAAATGTTACGAAAAGGAAACAATGAGTTTACATTGCAATCTCGGTGGGACCGATCCGCTCTTTCGGTGAGATCGAAAAGTTACGAAAAGGAAACAGATAAATTGCAATCCCATCTCGGTGAGACCGAGATCCCTATCGGTAGAACCGATTTGCTTAGGGTTTGGCAATGGCTATGACAAGTGAAACTCGGTGGCGCCGGGTTGAAAGAATCGGTAGGACCGAGTTTGGCTTTGGGTTTAGGTCAAATGTGGATATGGGAAAGTAGCTGAGGATTTTGGAGCATATCATTAAGCACATGAAGCAAGAGGCTCATTAAGCAACACCTCATCCCTCCTTGATAGTATTCGCTTTTCCTATGGACTCAATGTGATCTTGGACCACTAAAATGTAAAATGAAGAGTCTTGAGCATATGAGCTAGAGCCAATCCTTTGTCCTTAGCATTTTGAGGGTTCCACTTTCACCATCCATGCCATGCCAATCATTGAGCTTTCCTGAAATGATCATCTTGGAATAGCATTAGCTCAATGAGCTATATGTTGTTATGAATTATCAAAACCACCTAGGGATAGTTTCACTTTCAATCTCCCCCTTTTTGGTAATTGATGACAACATATAGATCAAAGCTTCGACAAATAATAATAAGAATGAAATATATCATTGCTTTGAGAAGTATGTGATAAGTAAGAGCTCCCCCTAAATTTGTGCATATTTAAAATTTGCTTTGGACTGCAAATGCACAAAGAGTTAGAGTCATGGGTTACTCTTCCATGTCACATACATCTTGGTGGAGCGCTCAAAAAGATAAGAATGAAATACATGCACTCATCACCAAAGAAAGTGAATGATCACATAAGATAGATAAGATATATCAAGCATGCATAAGTGTAGCTTATGATCAAACACATGATCATCAATGTGTCACAAGCATATCAAAGTATCTCAACTAAAAGCAAACAAAGTTTGAAAAAAAAACACCAAATAAAGCAAGAGAGAATAAAGGCAACACTCTCTCTCTCGAAGCCTTTGATCTATACATTTTTCTCCCCCTTTGGCAACAAGTTACCAAAAAGTTCCTAGAAAATGCATAGTGCTAGACCGACTCTCAGGCTTGATCTTCTGGTGGTGGTGGAGTCTGGATCACTCCAAGGACGAAGCCTTCTGTAGACGTGGTTGGAGCTGGAGCTGAAGTAGATGCTGGAGCTGGTTGGGCTGGTGCTGTGGCTGGAGCTGAGGTGGTGGCTCTGGTGTCAGGAACTGGCACTGCAGTCGACCTCTGAGCTCGTGGCACTCTGGCAAATGCATCAGTTGTAGTCTTCCCTCTCCTCTCCTGCATGTCATCTTGAAGTTGCTCCACTGCAGACTGAATCTCTGTTACTTTGACATCCATGTCATAGAACTTTTGTTCTATGATCCTCTCTAAGCTCACCTGGTTCTGAGTGAGGGTGGCCAGTCCTTTCTCAATCCTCAGTGTGGAAGCAATCAAGTAACTAAGCTGCTCTTGCTTGTTTTTCAGGAAATACTCAGATGCCTCCTCTTGAGTTGGCATCTTGGCAGCTTTCTCCTTCCTTGCCTTCTCCTTCTGTGCTTGAGCATGAACTGATGATGGATCATCCTTGTTCATCACAACTTCATTATCTTCAAAATCTGGATGAATAGGCAAATGTTCCTTGTCCAATAGGTATATGCTTGTGCCCATCTTGGAGTTAATTAGCTCCTGGATCTGAGGGGCATAACCACAGCTCCTCTTCTGATCTGCTGCAGTTCTTTTGATGGTCTCTACCATGAGGCTCATGACTTTGAATTTCTGTGGCACATCAAAGATATGAAGCAAGTTGGCATGGCCTCTGATCATCTTGTGATCACCTGACTTGGGCAACAGAGTGTGCCTCAAAATCCAATTGATAGTTGGCAACCATAACAGAAGATAATGTACAGACCCAAACTTGAAAGTATCAAGTGCCTTGTTTGGAATTTCTTTGTACATGTTGGACATAGAGTTGTGGTCCATCTTCTTCTTGGCATATATGTCTAAGTCATCCTCTGATTCTGAGGTTCTTTTCTTCCTTTGTCTGGTGGCAGCTTTTGGCAAGTTACTAGGAGTGCTCCTGTTGCCTTCATTTGAGGAACTGGAGGGACTAGTGCCCTCACTCATGTGCACTTGCTGCTCTGACAGGTTTTGGCTATCACTCTGATCTGACATGACGAACAAGCTGACTGCTGACCCTGTGAATAGTTTATAGATGAGGTAGAGTGGATGAGCATCACAAAATGCAGAGATTTTTGCAAAAGAATGATTCAAAATCTTAGTTTTAGTTTCCCATAGAAATCATTTCGAATCTACCGATTTTTAAACTCGGTGATACCGAAGCAGTTTTGGAACCTAAACTAGTGAACTCGGTCAGACCGAGTCACAGTTCGGTGGCACCGAGACTGCTAGGGTTTCACAAAGTTCTAAAATCGGTCACACCGATTAGTAATTCTCGGTCAGACCGAGTCTCACTTGTGCAATGGCATGAGCCAAATCGGTGGGACCGAGTTTTTCAACTCGGTGGGTCCGAGATGGTTTCGGCGGAAACCTAACCCTAAAGTTTTCGAATCAATCCTATTCTACGAACGCATTGACTGGATAGGAGTGTTTCAATCGTGGCTAGAAACAATAAGTTCACAATGTGCTAGGAATCAGATTGGGGATAGCACAAAGATCGAGTCCATACCCTAGTTCGGCGGAGACTCGCTACGGCGGCAACGGCGGGGTTGAATTCCGTTGACGGCGATGGAGACCAGCGACTGGAGGCGGCTGGCGGCGAGGAGACGATCCGGAGACCACGTTGGCAGAGCGAGCTATCGCGTGGGCGAAGGGGTTCGGAGAAATTTCCAAATTTTTGCCCGTGCCTATATATAGCCCGACCCTGTCGGTGTGACCGAATGGTTCAAATCGGTTGCACCGAGATCGAAAATTCAGATCAACTTAATGATCTCGGTAGGACCGAAAGTAGGATATCGGTCAGACCGAGAATCACAAAGAGGTTTTGGAAGTTTAAGTCTATGACGAATCGGGGACTCCGAGTGCTCCTCACACAGAGTGGTTCGAATCTGACTTGATCAAATTTTGTGATGTAGCATGAATAGAGTTTGAGACGAGAAAAGCATAGATAGCTAGAGGAGGTTCTTAGGCATTCTTGTCCATCCACTTGGCAAAAGGAAATAAAACCAAACAATCAAAACAACAAGTGGATGTCCTCGAATGAGTAAAATATGCAACCAACATGCTCACACAATAAAATGGCAATTGAAATATGTGACAAAGCATGCACAACCAATTCTAGCATCTATCAAGCAATTGGCGATGACTAGGTCATCTATATATGAGTATATTGACTTAGGAGTCAAGTGAGAACACTTGATCATAGGTCATACTCATCGTTTAAGCTCAAGTGGGGTTACCACTTTTACATAAAGCATTGTTGTGTTCACATCTTTAGAGTTGCTTTAGCTCAAGTCTTAGAGTAAAGCTCCCCCTAGATGTGATATCCCCCCTAAGAGGGATGAACTAACCTTGGGTTTTGTCGATGATGACTTCATGTAGATGTTGAAGATGTGGATGCTCAATGTTGATGTAGATCACTTGGAGCTATCCATTTGAGTGAATTGCACTTTCAATACCTACATGGGTTAGTCCCACAAGGAACAAACAAGGATATCCATAGACATAGAGTGATGCACACACAAGATGATGTCCATGAAAACTTTTAGGTTACCTTGTCCCTTGTCTTACCAACAAGAGGGTTTGTGACTCCTTGAACTAGTGCAAGACGTGGAAGTTGATTGCACTTGTTCTTGCCAAAATGATAAGAGTGAAGTATGTTGGCGGAGTCACCCTCAAGAACTCTCTAGTTCTTCTTCTTTTGGATCCACACCATCTTGATGGGAATCCTTGGAGTTGTAGTCGTACTTGATGAAGTGGAACTTGAAGTGGTCTTGGGAATCAACTTGACTAAGGTCTTAGGAGCTTCTTCAAATGCATCAATTTCCTCTTGAAGCTTGTCCTTGCCTTTTTGCTTGTAGTCTTGTGGTGGAAGATCATCTTGAGCTTGTGTCCCCTTGAAGGAAGTAGGATCACGCTTCTCTTGTTGAGGAACAAACTTTGTCTTGGGGTATTGATCTTCTTCCCACTCAACTCCATTGGCATTGAACTTTCGTTCAAAACCAACACCTTGATTCTTCCGGTGCCTTCCTTGCTTGCGCACAATTTCCTCGAATTGCTTACTCCTGTCAAGGCTTTTGTACACTCCTTTCTCTATAATTCCCTTCAATAAGCTATTTTCTTGCTCAAGTGTAACTTGGCTAAGAGAATCATTAGTGGAATCAAGAGAACTACTAGAAGCAACAATATTGGATTTAGCATGATCATTGTTACTACTAGAGGAAGAATCTTTCTTGTTCTTGTTACTAGACTTGACTTGAGGCATGTAAGTGGATAAGAGTAAACGCTTGGAAATGTAAGAAGAACTTTTCTTGCGGAGATCATCATTGATTGCCTTTAAAAACTCATGCTCTTGCTCAAGATTGAGCTTTTCAAAGCATAACTTCTCATGAGCTCTTAAAAGTTCTCGATGATCTTCGAAGATAGTTTCATGAACTAACTTAAGAGTGTTTAGTTCTTTAGTTAGAGCCTCAATCTTCTCCTTATCATTGGCATTCGTTTTATCTTGATTAGCATGATTAATTGACGTTTCATCATAGTATTCATCACTAGAGTTGTCAACAAGTAAATCATCATCACCTAACAAGTCATCTTCATCACTATTAAAATCAACATACTCGGGATGTGTTACCTTAGGACCTTTGGCCATGAAGCATCTTCCAATTCCTTCATTTGGTGAGTCAAATATATCGTAGGAGTTGGTTGACACAAGTGCTAGACCGGCAACACCTTCACCTTGAGTATATTCGGAATCGGGGTGATAACTTCTCTCGGAGTGGTTGTCGGAGTCGGAGCCGGATACCCATTCACCAACATGAGCCTGATGTCTTCGTTTTGTGTAGCTCCTTGATGATTTTTCCTTCCTTTCCGAATCCTTGCTTCTCCGTGAGTGTCTTCGTTCATAACGATCATCTCTACTCCTTCTCTCTCTTGGTGGTGATTCTTCTCTTTTGCTTCTTCTTTTTGGAGAGTCTTCTCTTCTCTTGTAGGGAGCCGTACAATCATTGGAATAGTGTCCGGGTCTTCCACAATTGTAGAAGTTTCGGTCTCGACTAGAAGATCTTTTGTCATTGTAGGACCTTGACTTGGAGCTTCTATCTTTGCTTCTACTCTTGTAGAACTTGTTGAAGTTTTTCACCATTAAGCTCAATTCTTCATTGAAGTTTTGTTTCTCACTTGATGATGTAGGGGCTTCACATGAGGCTTTGTAGGCACCACTTGATTTGTTGTGAAGTTCCTATTTATCCTTAAGTGACATCTCATGAGCAACAATTCTTCCAATTACCTCCAAGGCTCTTAGAATCTTCTTGATGATGAATCTATCGGTCATCTCTTCACTTCCTAAGCCGGCAATCTCATTTGTGATGAGAGCAAGCCTAGAGTACATTTCAGCAACACCTTCACCATCCTTCATTTTGAACTTGTCAAGTTGACTTTGAAGCACATCCAATTTGGATTCCTTGACGGAGTCGGTACCTTCGTGCATATCAATCAAAGTGTCCCAAATTTCCATTGCATTCTCAAGACGGCTGATTTTTTTGAATTCTTTGGGGCACAATCCGTTGAAGAGAATACCACAATCTTGAGCATTGTATTGCAACATCTTAAACTCATCCGCGGTAGCTTCACGGTTTGTTTCTCTCCCATCAAAGAAGTCACCTTGCAAACCAACACACACAATAGCCCAAACGGCGGGGTTATGTCCAAGAATATGCATTTTCATTTTATGCTTCCAACTAGCAAAATTAGTACCATCAAAGTAAGGACCTCTACGGTGATAATTTCCCTCGCTAGACGCCATACTCTCCTAGGTTGTGAAACCAAGGCTATGACCACCAAAAGCTATGGAAATCAAAGCAAATGGAGACCAAGGCTCTGATACCACTTGTAGGATCGAAAGTATGTCTAGAGGGGGGGTGATTAGACTATTTGACCAAATAAAAGCTTAACCTTTTCCCAATTTTAGTTCTTGTCAGATTTTAGCTATTTTAGGACAAGTCAAGCAATCATCTCACAATTCAAGCAAGCATGCAAAGAGTATATTGGCAGCGGAAAGTAAATCATGCAACTTGCAAGAGTGTAAAGGGAAGGGTTTGGAGAATTCAAACGCAATTGGAGACACGGATGCTTTCCCGTGGTTCGGATAGGTGGTGCTATCCTACATCCACGTTGATGGAGACTTCAACCCATGAAGGGTAACGGTTGCGCGAGTCCACGGAGGGCTCCACCCACGAAGGGTCCACGAAGAAGCAACCTTGTCTATCCCACCATGGCCATCGCCCACGAAGGACTTGCCTCACTAGCGGTAGATCTTCACGAAGTAGGCGATCTCCTTGCCCTTACAAACTCCTTGGTTCAACTCCACAATCTTGTCGGAAGCTCCCAAGTGACACCTAGCCAATCTAGGAGACACCACTCTCCAAGAAGTAACAAATGGTGTGTTGATGATGAACTCCTTGCTCTTGTGCTTCAAATGATAGTCTCCCCAACACTCAACTCTCTCTCACGGGATTTGGATTTTGTGGAAAGAAGATTTGAGTGGAAAGCAACTTGGGGAAGGCTAGAGATCAAGATTCATGTGGTAGGAATGGAATATCTTGGCCTCAACATATGAGTAGGTGGTTCTCTCTCAGAACATATGAGTTGGAAGTGTAGATGTGTTCTGATGGCTCTCTCCATGAGTGAAGAGGAGGTGGAGGGGTATATATAGCCTCCACACAAAATCCAACCGTTACACACAGTTTACCAATCTCGGTGGGACCGAATCAACAAACTCGGTCGGACCGAAATAGTAAACCTAGTGACCGTTAGAGATTTTCGGTGGGACTGACATGCAACTCGGTACGACCGATATGGTTAGGGTTAGGGCATAACGTAATCTCGGTGAGACCGTTTACACAAACTCGGTGAGACCGATTTGGTAATAAGCTAACCAGAGGGTTGGTCATGCAAACTTGGTGGGACCGATTAGCTCTTCTCGGTGAGACCGAAATGTTACGAAAAGGAAACAGTGAGTTTACATTGCAATCTCGGTGGGACCGATCCGCTCTTTCGGTGAGATCGAAAAGTTACGAAAAGGAAACAGAGAAATTGCAATCCCATCTCGGTGAGACCGAGATCCCTATCGGTAGAACCGATTTGCTTAGGGTTTGGCAATGGCTATGACAAGTGAAACTCGGTGGCGCTGGGTTGAAAGAATCGGTAGGACCGAGTTTGGCTTTGGGTTTAGGTCAAATGTGGATATGGGAAAGTAGCTGAGGATTTTGGAGCATATCATTAAGCACATGAAGCAAGAGGCTCATTAAGCAACACCTCATCCCTCCTTGATAGTATTCGCTTTTCCTATGGACTCAATGTGATCTTGGACCACTAAAATGTAAAATGAAGAGTCTTGAGCATATGAGCTAGAGCCAATCCTTTGTCCTTAGCATTTTGAGGGTTCCACTTTCACCATCCATGCCATGCCAATCATTGAGCTTTCCTGAAATGATCATCTTGGAATAGCATTAGCTCAATGAGCTATATGTTGTTATGAATTACCAAAACCACCTAGGGATAGTTGCACTTTCAAATGCCTTGTCGATGAAGATGGGCCGTACAGGCCTGCTAGCTCATCCACACCGTGGGCCGCAAGCAGGCAAGTCTGGGTACCCCCGTTCCCAAACCACCGACAGTAGCCCCTAGGCCCAAGGCACGCTCGGACTTGGATTCGAGGCGAAGCCAAAAGGTCAAGCACGGAGCGCCGCGGGCCCAAAAAGCCTGCGGCCTCGGTTGACGTGTGGCGGTTGATTGGTCGTGGGCGTCTTCGCTTCCCCACGCTGCTTCGGCAACTGCCCGACTTGACAAGTCCCTGCGGCATGCAAGGAAAACCATCATTACCTGTGAACGTGGGGGTGCTGGTTGGCCTTCTCCTGCTATAAATGGGGAGGGGGGCAGAGCCCCTGTCGCCCATCTCTTCCCATTCCACTCGCTTCTTCTTCCTCTGCTCCACTGCTAGCAGCAACTTCAATGGCGCCGATCCATAGGTTTTCGGCTGAGGAGAAGGGGCAGGTTCCCCTCGCCGTGTCGGCGCTGCTCCCGCTGAAGAAGAGGTCGGTCCACTGCCGTGATGCCGCGGGGATGCAGGTGGTGATGAGGCCTTGGTGCGAGCGTCCTCCTCCTGGGTATCCACTTCCCTTGTACGCCCAAGCCGGGGGATCGGGAGAAGGAAGCGACGGGCATTGGCACGCGCACCGCGGCCGAGGTTGACGCACCGCGAGGACGAGCGTCGTCGCTCTTGGAGGTCATGTTGCGGACTCCTCACGTGAGCTTGTGCTGTGGGCGGAGATGCCCCCAAGCTCCTGGATCCGCTTCCTGCGCTTCTTCTCCGACGTGATGCCGCCGAGGGGGCCTCTCGAGCTCTGGTTGCAGCATGCCGTCTGCGACACTCCGGCGACCGGGACTGAGGTTGAAGCAGTCTCCACCAGCGAAATCTTCATGACCCGCGGCTGGGGCGAGGTCGCGCGGGTTTGCAATGCGGAGGGCGCCCTCACGATCCACTTCGAGTACGGCGGTGCCTCCACGCCGTTCTTCAAGGTCTTCGATGCGGAGGGTCGCCGCTTGGAGTGCTTCCCCAAAGGGGAGCACCTGGACGAGGCGCGTCCCGCTCGCGGCTGCTCCAGTAGCAGCGACTCTTGGGAGTCCAGCGGCTCTCCCGAGCTCTGCGAGACTCCGGAGACGAACGATGATAGCTACGTGCCTCCGAGCTCTCGTCGTGCCCGGAACAGGGCCGCAACGTCCGGTCGCCACCGTCGCTGATCTGGATGGGGTTGGCGCCGGCCTCTCGCGGCCCACTGTTGATGATGGCATCACCCGCGGGGGGGGGGGGGTGTAGATAGGATTCTCCTAGGTTCTCGTCTTTTGTTCCCTGCGAGGAATCAAGAAGCACCCCATGGGGGCGTGTTGCAATGTCTTTTGTTGATGTTATCACAATTAAGGAAGCCTTGTGAGCGCAAGTCCTGCTTAGGCTCGGTCTTCCCTTTCCAATCTCGCGACAGCTTGTTTCTCTACACCGACAGGTCCCGGTCCCCAGGCAAGCTTAAGCCGTCACTGGTATGCCAGGTCACGTGTCATGGTCAAGGCCAGGAGGTGAGCGGCCCGAGGTCCAGTAAGAGCCCATGAGGCGTGATGCTCAGGGGGTCCCCTTTAGCGCTCAAGCAGCTGCGGTAAGATAAGAAAGGGAGGCGACGTTGCCGCAATAGGGCCGGCGGCGACCGTGTCCCCTAGGTTCCAACGATTAGTTGATCTGAGCTCGTGACTTATCTTGGCGGTTCGGGGTCGATTCTTCGTGATGCGCCAGACCTGTGCGCGAAGATCCGCAACGTAGCTAGGTCAGGCCCATACGAGCCTTCCCCCTTCCTATGCTCTCCTTTGTGCTCTACGTCCTCAGGTCCCGGCCCTCGAGCGAGCTCAGCCGCCGCTGGTATGCCAGGTCGCGTGCCGTGGCAAGGCCAGGGGTGAGGGTTGGAGAGCCAGCAAGAGCTCCTGAGTCATGATGCTCAGGAGCCCTCCTTTTAACGTGCAAGCGGATTACTCGGAATAGGTGGGAGCTCGCGGTGCCGCCTGGTGTTATCCTCGTGAGATTCCTGCGAGCCAGCACAAGGAAGAACACGATCTGCCATTATGGTTGCTAGCCTGCCGCTGGTTGCTCCGCGAGGGGGTGAAGGCACTGAGGGCCTGGTGAGGTGACGTGCACAGGGCGTGCCGCGAGCCAGAGCTCGACCGCTCAGGTTTATCGACGTGGTAGAGACGGACCCGTGCACCAGCGCCGTGCCGGCGTGAGGAGGCCCCGTGGGAGGCGACGATTGAGCTGGTACTAATCATAGGTAGATCAAACATGAGAGTAGCAGGCTTAAATAAGTGCATGAGGGATACGTGCCACTGGGTCAGGCTCGAGCGGCTTGGGAATGATGCAGCCCGAGGGGCGCTCCCAACAAGGTAAGCTACAGACATAAGAAAAGGGATACATGCCACAAGGACAGACCCACGCGGCCTGGGAATGATGTAGCTGTTGGGGAACGTATCAATAATTCAAAATTTTCCTACGTGTCACCAAGATCAATCTATGGAGTCATCTAGCAACGAGGGAGGAGTGGAATTACATACCCTTGTAGATCGCGCGCGGAAGCGTTCAAGGGAACGGGGTTGATGGAGTCGTACTCGTCGTGATCCAAATCACCGTTGATCCTAGCGCCGAACAGACGGCACCTCCGCGTTCAACACACGTACGGAGCAGCAACGTCTCCTCCTTCTTGATCCAGCAAGGGGGGAGGAGAGGTTTATGGAGATCCAGCAGCACGACGGCGTGGTCGTGGAAGTAGCGGGATTCCAACAGGGCTTCGCCAAGCGCTGCGGGAGGAGGGAGATGTGTCACAGGAGGGAGAGGGAGGCGCCAGGGCTTAGGTGCGGCTGCCCTCCCTTCCCCCCACTATATATAGGGCCAAGGGAGAGGGGGGCGCAGCCTTGGCCCTTCCTCCAAGGAAGGGTGCGGCTAGGGAGGAGTCCCTCCTCCCCAAGGCACCTAGGAGGTGCCTTCCCCCTTTAGGACTCTTCCTTTCCTTATCTCTTGGCGCATGGGCCTCTTGGGGCTGGTGCCCTTGGCCCATATAGGCCAAGGCGCACACCCCTACAGCCCATGTGGCCCCCGGGGCAGGTGGCCCCACCTGGTGGACCCCCGGGACCCTTCCGGTGGTCCCGGTACAATACCGGTGATCCCGAAACTTGTCCCGATGGCCGAAATAGCACTTCCTATATATAATTCTTTACCTCCGGACCATTCCGGAACTCCTCGTGATGTCCGGGATCTCATCCGGGACTCCGAACAACATTCGGGTTACCGCATACTAATATCTCTATAACCCTAGCATCACCGAACCTTAAGTGTGTAGACCCTATGGGTTCGGGAACCATGCAGACATGACCGAGACGTTCTTCGGTCAATAACCAACAGCGGGATCTGGATACCCATGTTGGTTCCCACATGTTCCACGATGATCTCATCGGATGAACCACGATGTCGAGGATTCGATCAATCCCGTATACAATTCCCTTTGTCTATCGGTACGATACTTGCCCGAGATTCGATCGTCGGTATCCCGATACCTTGTTCAATCTCGTTACCGGCAAGTCTCTTTACTCGTTCCGTAACACATCATCCCGTGATCAACTCCTTGGTCACATTGTGCACATTATGATGATGTCCTACCGAGTGGGCCCAGAGATACCTCTCCGTTTACACGGAGTGACAAATCCCAGTCTCGATTCGTGCCAACCCAACAGACACTTTAGGAGATACCTGTAGTGTACCTTTATAGCCACCCAGTTACGTTGTGACGTTTGGCACACCCAAAGTATTCATACGGTATCCGGGAGTTGCACAATCTCATGGTCTAAGGAAATGATACTTGACATTAGAAAAGCATTAGCATACGAACTACATGATCTTGTGCTAGGCTTAGGATTGGGTCTTGTCCATCACATCATTCTCCTAATGATGTGATCCCGTTATCAATGACATCCAATGTCCATGGTCTGGAAACCGTAACCATCTATTGATCAACGAGCTAGTCAACTAGAGGCTTACTAGGGACATGGTGTTTTCTATGTATCCACACATGTATCTGAGTTTCCTATTAATACAATTCTAGCATGGATAATAAACGATTATCATGAACAAGGAAATATAATAATAACCAATTTATTATTGCCTCTAGGGCATATTTCCAACAGTCTCCCACTTGCACTAGAGTCAATAATCCAGTTCACATCAATATGTGATTAACACTCGAGGTCACATCCCCATGTGACTAACACCCAAAGAGTTTACTAGAGTCAATAATCTAGTTCACATTACCATGTGATTAACACTCGATGAGTTCTGGGTTTGATCATGTTATGCTTGTGAGAGATGTTATAGTCAACGGGTCTGAATCTTTCAGATCCGTGTGTGCTTTACAAATCTCTATGTCATCTCCTAGATGCAGCTACCACGTTCTATTCGGAGCTATTCCAAATAACTGTTCTACTATACGAATCCAGTTTACTACTCAGAATAATCTGGATTAGTGTCAAAGTTTGCATCGGCGTAACCCTTTACGATGAACTCTTTTGCCACCTCCATAATCAAGAAAATTCCTTAGTCCACTAGTTACTAAGGATAACTTTGACCGCTGTCTTGTGATCCATTCTTGGATCACTCTTGTACCCCTTGACTGACTCATGGCAAGGCACATTTCAGGTGCGGTACACAGCATAGCATACTGTAGGGCCTATGTTTGAAGCATAGGGGACGACCTTCGTCCTTTCTCTCTATTCTGCCGTGGTCGAGCTTTAAGTCTTAACTTCATACCTTACAACTCAGGCAAGAACTCCTTCTTTGACTGATCCATCTTGAACACCTTCAAGATCATGTCAAGGTATGTGCTCATTTGAAAGTACCATTAAGCGTTTTGATCTATCCTTATAGATCTTGATGCTCAATGTTCAAGTAGCTTAATCCAGGCTTTCCATTGAAAAACACTTTCCAAATAACCCTATATGCTTTACAGAAATTCTACGTCATTTCTGATCAACAATATGTCAACAACATATATTCATCAGAAATTCTATAGTGTTCCCACTCACTTCTTTGGAAATACAAGTTTCTCATAACCTTTGTATAAACCCAAAATCTTTGATCATCATCAAAGCATATATTCCAACTCCGAGATGCTTACTCCAGTCCCTAGAGGGATTGCTGGAGCTTTGCATACTTATTAGCATCTTTCAGGATTGACAAAACCTTCCGGTTGTATCACATACAACCTTTCCTCAAAAAAATCATCGAGGAAACAATGTTTTGACATCCTATCTGCAAGATTTCATAAATGATGCATTAATCGGTAATATAATTCCAACAGACTCTTAGCATCACTACGAGTGAGAAAGTCTCATCGTAGTCAACTCCTTGAACTTGTCGGAAAACATCTTAAACGACAAATCGAGCTTTCTTAATGGTGATACTTACCATCATTGTTCGTCTTCCTTTTAAAATCCATATGTGCCTAACAGCCTTACGACCATCAAGTAGTACTTCCAAAGTCTACACTTTGTTTTTCAAATATGGATCCTGTCTCGGATTATATGGCCTCGAGCCATTTTGGAATCCAGGCCCACCATCGCTTCTCCATAGCTCGTAGGTTCATTGTTGTCTAGCAACATGACTTCCAAGACAGGATTACGTACCACTTTGAAGTAGTACGCATCCTTGTCGACCTACGAGGTTTGGTAGTGACTTGATCCGAAGTTTCATGATCACTATCATAAGCTTCCACTTCAGTTGGTGTAGATGCCACATGAACAACTTCCTGTGCCCTGCTACACACTAGTTGAAGAGACGGTTCAACAACCTCATCAAGTCTCCACCATCCTCCCACTCAATTCTTTCGAGAGAAACTTTTCCTTGAGAAAGGACCTGATTCCAGAAACAATCCCTTATTGCTTTCGGATCTGAGACAGGAGGTATACCCAACTGTTTTGGGTGTCCTATGAAGATGCATTTATCCGCTTTGGGTTCGAGCTTATCAGCCTGAAACTTTTTCACATAAGCGTCGCAGCCCCAAACTTTTAAGAAATGACAGCTTAGGTTTCTCTAAACCATAGTTCATACGGTGTCATCTCATCGGAATTACGTGGTGCCCTATTTAAAGTGAATGTGGTTGTCTCTAATGCCTAACCCATAAACTATCGTGGTAATTCGATAAGAGACATCATGGTATGCATCATATCCAATAGGGTGCAGTTATGATGTTCGGACACACCATCACACTATGGTGTTCCAGGCTGTATTAGTTGTGAAACAATTTCCACAATGTCTTAATTCTGTGCCAAACTCGTAATTCAGATATTCATCTCTATGATCATATCATAGATATTTTATCCTTTTGTCACGACGATCTTTCAACTTCACCCTGAAATCACCTGAACCTTTCAATAATTCAGACTCGTGATTCATCAAGTAAATATACTCAACATATACTCAAATCATCTGTGAAGTAAGAACATAACGATATCCACTACATGCCTCAGCACTCATTGGACTGCACACATCAAAATGTATTACTTCCAATAAGTTGCTTTCTAGTTCCATTTTACTGAAACCGAGGCTTTCAGTCATCTTGCCCATGTGGTATGACTTGTATGTCTCAAGTGATTCAAAATCAAGTGAGTTCAAACGGTCCATTTGCATGGAGTTTCTTCATGCATATACACCAATAGACATGGTTCGCATGTCTCAAACTTTTCAAAACGAATGAGCCCAAAGATCCATCAACATGGAGCTTCTTCATGTGTTTTATACCGATATGACTTACGTGGCAGTGCCACAAGTAGGTGGTACTATCATTACTATCTTATGTCTTTTGGCATGAACATGTGTATCACCACGATCGAGATTCAATAAACCATTCATTTTAGGTGCAAGACCATTGAAGGTATTATTCAAATAAACAAAGTAACCATTATTCTCCTTAAATGAATAACCGTATTGCGATAGACATAATCCAATCATGTCTATGCTCAACGCAAACACCAATCTCGATGGTAGAGGGAGCGTGCGATGCTTGATGATATCAACATTGGAAACACTTCCAACACATATCGTCAGCTCACCTTTAGCTAGTCTCCGTTTATTCTGTAGCTTTTATTTCGAGTTACTAACACTTAGCAACTGAACCGGTATCTAATACACTGGTGCTACTAGGAGTACTAGTAAAGTACACATTATAATGCATATCCAATATACTTCTGTCGACCTTGCCAGCCTTCTCATCTACCAAGTATCTAGGGTAATTCTGCTCCAGTGGTTGTTCCCCTTATTACAGAGGCACTTAGTCTCGGGTTTGGGTTCAACCTTGGGTTTCTTCACTAGAGCAGCAGCTGAATTGCCGTTTCATGAAGTATCCCTTCTTGCCCTTGCCCTTCTTGAAACTAGTGGTTTCATCAACCATCAACAATTGATGCTCCTTCTTGATTTCTACTTTTGCGGTGTCAAACATCGTGAATATTTCAAGGATCATCATATCTATCCCTGATATGTTATAGTTCATCACGAAGCTCTAGCAGCTTGGTGGTAATGACTTTTGAGAAACATCAATATCTCATCTGGAAGATCAACTCCCACTTGATTCAAATGATTGTTGTACTCAGACAATCTGAGCACAAGCTCAACAATTGAGCTTTTCTCCCTTAGTTTGCAGGCTAAGAAAATCGTCGGAGGTCTTATACCTCTTGACGTGGGCACGAGCCTGAAATCCCAATTTCAGCCCTCAAAACATCTCATATGTTTCGCGACGTTTCAAAAACGTCTTCGGTGCCTCAACTCTAAACCGTTTAACTGAACTATCACGTAGTTATCAAAACATGTATGTCAGATGTTCGCAACATCCACAGACGACGTTCGAGGTTCGGCACACTGAGCGGTGCATTAAGGACATAAGCCTTCTATGAAGCAATGAGGACAATCCTCAGTTTACGGACCTAGTCCGCATAATTGCTACTATTAACTTTCAACTAATTTTTTTTCTCTAGGAACATAACTAAATAGTAGAACTGAAGCGCGAGCTACGACATAATTTGCGAAGACCTTTTGACTATGTTCAGGATAATTAAGTTCATCTTATGAACTCCCACTCAGATAGACATCCCTCTAGTCATCTAAGTGATTACATGATCCGAGTCAACTAGGTCGTGTTCGATCATCACGTGAGACGGACTAGTCAACATCGGTGAACATCTTCATGTTGATCGTATCTACCATACGACTCATGCTCGACCTTTCGGTCTCTTGTGTTCCGAGGCCATGTCTGTACATGCTAGGCTCATCAAGTCAACCTAAGTGTTTTGCATGTGTTCCGAGGCCATGTCTGTACATGCTAGGCTCGTCAACACCCGTTGTATTCGAACGTAAGAATCTATCACACCCGATCATCACGTGGTGCTTCGAAACGACGAACTTTCGCAACGGTGCACAGTTAGGGGGAACACTTTCTTGAAATTTTAATGAGGGATCATCTTATTTACTACCGTCGTTCTAAGCAAATAATATGTATAAACATGATAAACATCACATGCAATCAAATAGTGACATGATATGGCCAATATCATATTACTCCTTTTGATCTCCATCTTCGGGGCTCCATGATCATCATCGTCACTAGCATGACACCATGATCTCCATCATCGTGTCTTCATGAAGTTGTCTCGCCAACTATTACTTCTAGTACTACAGCTAACGGTTAGCAATAAAGTAAAGTAATTACATGACGTTTATGTTGGCACGCAGGTCATAAATAAATTAAGACAACTCCTATGGCTCCTGCCGGTTGTCATACTCATCGACATGCAAGTCGTGATTCATATTACAAGAACATGATCATCTAATACATCACATATATCATTCATCACATCCTTTGGCCATATCACATCACATAGCATACCCTGCAAAAACAAGTTAGACGTCCTCTAATTGTTGTTTGCATGTTTTACGTGGCTGCTATGGGTTTCTAGCAAGAATGTTTCTTACCTACGCAAAGACCACAACGTGATATGCCAATTGCTATTTACCCTTCATAAGGACCCTTTTCATCGAATCCGATCCGACTAAAGTGGGAGAGACAGACACCCGCCAGCCACCTTATGCAACTAGTGCATGTCAGTCGGTGGAACCGGTCTCACGTAAGCGTACGTGTAAGGTTGGTCCGGGCCGCTTCATCCCACAATGCCGCCGAATCAAGATTGGACTAGTAACGGTAAGCATATTGAACAAAATCAACGCCCACAACTACTTTGTGTTCTACTCGTGCATAGAATCTACGCATAGACCTAGCTCATGATGCCACTGTTGGGGAACGTATCAATAATTCAAAATTTTCCTACGTGTCACCAAGATCAATCTATGGAGTCATCTAGCAACGAGGGAGGAGTGGATCTACATACCCTTGTAGATCGCGCGCGGAAGCGTTCAAGGGAACGGGGTTGATGGAGTCGTACTCGTCGTGATCCAAATCACCGTTGATCCTAGCGCCGAACAGACGGCACCTCCACGTTCAACACACGTACGGAGCAGCGACGTCTCCTCCTTCTTGATCCAGCAAGGGGGAAGGAGAGGTTGATGGAGATCCAGTAGCATGACGGCGTGGTGGTGGAAGTAGCGGGATTCCAACAGGGCTTCTCCAAGCGCTCCGGGAGGAGGGAGATGTGTCACGGGAGGGAGAGGGAGGCGCCAGGGCTTAGGTGCGGCTGCCCTCCCTTCCCCCCACTATATATAGGGCCAAGGGAGAGGGGGGGCGCAGCCTTGGCCCTTCCTCCAAGGAAGGGTGCGGCTAGGGAGGAGTCCCTCCTCCCCAAGGCACCTAGGAGGTGCCTTCCCCCTTTAGGACTCTTCCTTTCCTTATCTCTTGGTGCATGGGCCTCTTGGGGCTGGTGCCCTTGGCCCATATAGGCCAAGGCGCACACCCCTACAGCCCATGTGCCCCCCCGGGGCAGGTGGCCCCACCCAGTGGACCCCCGGGACCCTTCCGGTGGTCCAGGTACAATACCGGTGACCCCGAAACTTGTCCCGATGGCCGAAATAGCACTTCCTATATATAATTCTTTACCTCCGGACCATTCCGGAACTCCTCGTGACATCCGGGATCTCATCCGGGACTCCGAACAACATTCGGGTTACCGCATACTAATATCTCTATAACCCTAGCGTCACCGAACCTTAAGTGTGTAGACCCTACGGGTTCGGGAACCATGCAGACATGACCGAGACGTTCTCTGGTCAATAACCAACAGTTGATCTGGATACCCATGTTGGTTCCCACATGTTCCACGATGATCTCATCGGATGAACCACGATGTCGAGGATTCGATCAATCCCGTATACAATTCCCTTTGTCTATCGGTACGATACTTGCCCGAGATTCGATCGTCGGTATCCCGATACCTTGTTCAATCTCGTTACCAGCAAGTCTCTGTACTCATTCCGTAACACATCATCCCGTGATCAACTCCTTGGTCACATTGTGCACATTATGATGATGTCCTACCGAGTGGGCCCAGAGATACCTCTCCGTTTACACGGAGTGACAAATCCCAGTCTCGATGCGTGCCAACCCAACAGACACTTTCGGAGATACCTGTAGTGTACCTTTATAGCCACCTAGTTACGCTGTGACGTTTGGCACACCCAAAGTATTCCTACGGTATCCGGGAGTTGCACAATCTCATGGTCTAAGGAAATGATACTTGACATTAGAAAAGCTTTAGCATACGAACTACATGATCTTGTGCTAGGCTTAGGATTGGGTCTTGTCCATCACATCATTCTCCTAATGATGTGATCCCGTTATCAATGACATCCAATGTCCATGGTCAGGAAACCGTAACCATCTATTGATCAACGAGCTAGTCAACTAGAGGCTTACTAGGGACATGGTGTTGTCTATGTATCCACACATGTATCTGAGTTTCCTATCAATACAATTCTAGCATGGATAATAAACGATTATCATGAACAAGGAAATACAATAATAACCAATTTATTATTGCCTCTAGGGCATATTTCCAACAATAGCCTAAGGGGCGCTCCCAGCTAAATGAACTTGGAAAATGTCACCTGGTTATGTTGACGAAGGAGAGTTGGGGCAGCTGAAGGTGCGCAGCGAAGGGGTTGCTCCTCACGAGCCACTGAGGCCCTGAGCCTCAGGAGGCTCTGGGGGCTCGGGTGGTTCCTTGAGGACCGTCTCCATCTCCATCAGGACAGCGTGGTGCGCTGCCTCCTGAGCCGATAGGACACGCCGCAAGTTGCGCTGGTAGGCGGATGATAGACTCGGCAGGCCAAAGGGCATGCGAACGTAGCTGTGCGGTGGGCCCTCGCAGCATCCCACGCGCGAAGGCCAAAAAGGCTCCTGAGAAGCGGCCCTATTGAGCCCTGGAACGTCAACTCAGACACGCAGCCTGGCATCCTCGCCTGGATGGGAAGCTACGTCTCGTGAGCGGCGGTCGCCGTGCATGGCCCTTGCGTCTTGCAATTCCTGGGTGGTGTTGGTGATGAACTCCTGAACGGTGGGCAATCCTTGCCCTGTGCCCTCCTGAGGGAAACGTGCCGCGAAGCACGCCTCCAAGTGGTGCCCAAGCGCCTCCCTCGTGATGTGGGCAAGGTCTGAGGCCTTCCAGAAGAAAGCCCCCGAGCCCTGCCCGAGAAGGGTGATAACCCACAAGTATAGGGGATCGCAACAGTTTTTGATAAGTAAGAGTGTCGAACCCGACGAGGAGCTAAAGGTAGAACAAATATTCCCTCAAGTTCTATCGACCACCGATACAACTCTACGCACACTTGACGTTCGCTTTACCTAGAACAAGTATGAAACTAGAAGTACTTTGTAGGTGTTGTTGGATAGGTTTGCAAGATAATAAAGAGTACGTAAATAAAAAGTAGGGGAAGTTTAGATAAAGAAACAATAAAGTAAATATAGCGAGTGTGGAAAATTTGTGGTAGGAATTGCGAAATTTCCCCTAAGCAATTGACTACTTTACTACACCGATAGCAAGTATTATGTGGGAGAGGCCACTGCTAGCATGTCATCCCTGACTTGGAATTCTATGCACTTATGATTGGAACTATTAGCAAGCATCCGCAACTACTAATGTTCATTAAGGTAAAACCCAACCATAGTATTAAGATATATTGGTCCCCCTTCAATCCCGTATGCATCAATTTGTATGTTAGGTTGAAGCTTCTGTCACTCTTGCCCTCCAATACATAGTCCTATCAACATACAACTAACCCTATGGTGTGATCCACGCGTGCAATCATATGATGGGCACTAAAGGACAGCAATGTAACGCCCCGAGACCGATGTGCCAGGTGTCTTCCAGTTATTCGCTGCTGTTGCCAGGTCATTTGCTTGCGTGTTGCATTTCATCATGTCATCATGCGCATCGCATCATCATGTTTTCAAAACCTGCATCCGTCCGGGTTCCCCTAGTTCCCTCTGTTGTCCGTTCTGAGCCCAGACACACTTGCACGCGCCCGCGGCATGTCCGAAATATTATTTTATAAGTGGCCGGAAAATGTTCTCGGAATGGAATGAGAGTTGACGTGTGGTCTTATTATAGTGTAGATAGACCGCCTGTCAAGTTTCATCGCATTCGGAGATCGTTTGATGCCCCAACGGATAACTATAGCGGCATTATAGCCGGTCTAACGTCGGACGTTTTCGGTCTCTGGAAATAGATGCCGGGCCCTCTCTCTCTCTATTCTCCCCCTCGCAGTCTCGCCACAACCCACCTAGTCCATCCTCCTTCCCCTCTTCGCTTCCGGAGTTGTCCGATGCGACCGCACGGTTTGAAACCCTCTCTGCACAGTGCATCGAACCCCTCATGTGAGCGTCCGAAAGTTGTCCCGGACCCGACCCGTGGTGTCGCCACCGTTGTGTCCGGATCATCCCCAAACGTCTACAAAACGTCACCGTTTTCTTATTTGGACTTCCTCGCTATTTTATTCACGATCGTCCGATTGCGATCGTAGGGTCGAGATAGCCCCTAACCTAATCCGTGATGTATATTTATAGTCCACCCCTAGTCTAATTTCACACCAAATCCCTAAATTCTAGGGATCCTCCCAGCCGCCGCCGCCGCACTCTTTCCCCAACATCGGGATCCCCATCGCTTGAACCAAATCCATCTCCTCCTCGTTTTCACCACAAGCCCAACCAGCGAGCTCCTCCTCCTCTCGATCCATCCCCACGCCCCTCCACGGTTGGGCCCGAGCAGGATCATCCAGAGCCGCAGCTCTGCCGCCAACAGGCCAGGACCTCCCGTCGTCTACAGCCTCCTCGATCTGTTCAGGATCGGGAAAAGAGCTCCCAGGTCGCTCAATCTAGGAGGCTTGGCCTCCCATCGCTCGCCGGTGCCTCAACCGGACCAGAACCCCGTCGCCCTGCCTTTCTCCTTCCTCCCTTCGTCTCCTCCTCTCATCTTCCTCGTTCTTCTCCTGCAACAGGTGCTCCTTGCGCCATGGATGCCGCCATGGAGGCCGACCTTCTCCACCGCACTGTGACGAGCCTCCCCGTGCTCCTCCACCTCGCATCCTCGGGCGCCCGCGCCTACCGCCGGCCGGCCACGGCCAGGTCGCCTCGCCTCCTCTCGATCTCACTCCGGCCCTCTCTCTGTCCCTGCCTCGTGACTGAATTTTTCCCTGCCAGGGACCTGTCGTTCCTCCCCGCCTCAGAGCTCCCTTGCGCCGCCGGATCCAAGACCCCCTCGCCCGGTCCTGCCCGTTCCCGGCACTCGCGTCGTCGTCAGCCACCGTCGCCGGAGTTCCTTATCGGTTCGCGCGCCGACCTGCAAGTCCCACGCCGCCGCTGCTCTGCTTCTATTTCTTCTTCCTGTCGAGAAGAGGGCATGCCTCCTCTGCATCGAACGGGGCCGCTCCAATGCCCGCTGACTCCTCTAGCTCAAGCCGGCCCAGCCCAGCGAGCCTCCTCAGCCTGGCAGCGACCGGCCCAGCCGCCTGCCTCATCCAGCCCAGCACCAACCGGGCCAAGCCCAATGTAAGAAGCCCCCTCCAGCCCCTGTGCATTGTTGGGCTTGTCCCAGATTTCAGCCCAGTAGTGTTTTTTTCCAGCGCCTGCGAATTTAGTATTTGTTCCAGAGAACGCAGTTTTACAGAAAAGTCCCCCTAGTTCATGCATTTAATAACTCACTAACCGTGCATCGGATTAAAATGTTTATATATGAAACTTGCTTAGAATTTTGTCTAGATTCATAATATGCAACTTTCATCCATGTTTAAAATGTTTAAAATGATGTTTGGTTAAATTTGCTCCTATGCCATGTTAAAATGCTTTAATTCATAACTAAATAACCGTAACTCAGAATTTAATAAACTTTATATGTAAATGGGGTAGAATTTTGCCTAGTTTAACATGGTGGCTTTACTTTGCATGTTTAACAACTCTAAAATATTGTTTTGGTCAGAACAGTACCAACCCGTAACGTATGCACATGTGGTTTTACCGGAATTGTTGTTCGTTGCTTCCGGCCTCATTTAAACTTGACTAGATAGGTAGTTTTACTTTGCTTCACCCTCTTGCCATGTTAACAACATTTAATTTCGTTGAGTAGTTTAAACGGGAGAGAACTAAATAAGTCATGTGGTGTTTCGTCAATATGCAACTCGTTGCATATTGAGCTCCACTTAATTTGTAGTTTTGTTTGTGCATTTTGCCATGTCATGCTTCATTAAACCGGACATGCATCATACTTGATTGTGCATCATGCCATGTTCATGTCGTGGTTGATTACTATATTGTTTGCTTTCTTTCCGGTGTTGCTTCTTCGGGTTGGTTCTGATTACGTCGTGATTGTGAGGACCCGTTCGTCTACGTCCGTTTGTCTTCTTCATGGACTCGTTCTTCTTCCGTGCGGGATCTCAGGCAAGATGACCATACCATCGAAATCACTTCTATCTTTGCTTGCTAGTTGCTCGCTCTTTTGCTATGCCTATGCTGCGATACCTACCACTTGCTTATCATGCCTCCCATATTGTTGAACCAAGCCTCTAACCCACCTTGTCCTAGCAAACCGTTGTTTGGCTATGTTACCGCCTTGCTCAGCCCCTCTTATAGCGTTGTTAGTTGCAGGTGAAGATTGAAGTTTGTTACTTGTTGGAACATGGAGATGTTGTTCCGTGTTGGAACATGTTTATCTTGTTGGGATATCACAATGTATCTTATTTAATTAATGCATCTATATACTTGCTAAAGGGTGGAAGGCTCGGCCTTATGCCTGGTGTTTTGTTCCACTCTTGCCGCCCTAGTTTCCATCATATCGGTGTTATGTTCCCGGATTTTGCGTTCCTTACGCGGTTGGGTTATAATGGGAACCCCTTGATAGTTCGCCTTGAATAAAACTCCTCCAGCAAGGCCCAACCTTGGTTTTACCATTCGTCACCTAGCCTTTTTTCCCCTGGGAGTCGCGCATCCCGAGGGTCATCTTTATTTTAACCCCCCCGGGCCAGTGCTTGTCTAAGTGTTGGTCCAAACTAGAGTCCTTTGCAGCGCCACCTCGGGGAAACTTGAGGGCTGGTTTTAGTTGTACGGAGCGCTCATCCGGTGTTGCCCTGAGAATGAGATATGTGCAGCTCCTATCAGGATGTCGGCGCATTGGGCGGTCTTGCTGGTCTTGTTTTACCTATCGAAATGTCTTGTAATCGGGATTCCGAGCCTGATCGGGTCTTCCCGCTAGAAGGAATATCCTTCGTTGACCGTGAGAGCTTGTGATGGGCTTTGAACTTTCGAAAGCCGTGCCCGCGGTTATGGGCAGATGGGAATTTGTTAATGTCTTGTTGTAGAAAACCTGAAGTTGACCTTAATTAAAATGCATCAACCGCGTGTGTAACCGTGATGGTCTCTTTCCGGCGGAGTCCGGGAAGTGAACACGGTGTTGGAGTTATGCTTGACGTAGGTTGTTTTAGGATCACTTCTTGATCATAGTTGTTCAACCGTGCTTTTGCCTTCTCTTCTCGCTCTCATTTGCGTATGTTAGCCACCATATAAGCTAGTCGCTTGCTGCAGCTCCACCTCATACCTTTACCTTACCCATAAGCTTAAATAGTCTTGATCGCGAGGGTGTGAGATTGCTGAGTCCCCGTGACTCACCGATACTTCCAAAACCAGCTTGCAGGTGCCGATGAGACCGTGCAGATGACGCAACCAAGCTCAGGAGGAGCTCGATGAAGATCTTGTCCTTTGTGTTGTTTCGTTCTAGTTGATCAGTAGTGGAGCCCAGTTGGGACGATCGGGGATCTGTGTAGCATTTGGGGTAGTCTTCTTTTATTTTGGTTCTATAGCCGGACCTTGATTGTATCTGGATGATGTAATGCTTTACTCATGTAATTGTGTGAAGTGGCGATTGTAAGCCTACTATGTATCTTTTCCCTTATGTATTACATGGGTTGTGTGACGATTACCTCACTTGCGACATTGCTTTCAATGCAGTTATGCCTCTAAGTTGTGCTTCGACACGTGGGAGATATAGCCGCATCGAGGGCGTTACAAGTTGGTATTCAGAGCCTTCCTCGACCTTAGGAGCCCCCACTGCTTGATCGGATTAGCAGCCGTTGTTGAGTCTAGAAAAATGTTTTGAGTCATTTAGGATTTATATATCGGAGATATTAGGAATTCTTTTTACTCCCCAGTCCCTTCATCGCTCTGGTAAGGCATCCTGACATAGAGTTTTGACTCTTCTTTTCTCAAAATTTCACTAAATTTTTTTTAGGATCACGCGGGTATCTTGGAATCGTTCCGATGGATTTGTGACGAGAACATTGTTCTTGGTGCCTCCTGACATTTAGGGGTTGTGGCAGTGTCTCGGGGAGTTGAGCTCCGAGGTGTTGTCATCACAATTTTATCGTTGCAGTTCTGGAATACCTGAGATTAGTTTCACCGACATCGAAAATCTCTTTTATGCAGTTCGTTGGTGAGATAACCTCGACGCCAGCCAGTACTGGGGCGGGAGTTCGGGAGTATTGCCATAACTCGTATAAAAGATGCTTTTCGAAGGTTGAGGTAGATGATTTCCGAAGGTTTCTTGGTTATGTGTTGAAGGATGGATACAGCTGGATGTAGGATTTGCTAGTTTTGGGTGAGATATTATGCTTCCCCTGTATCCCCAACACCTGATTGCATAACTGGAAAATTTCGAGAGTTTATAAGTGGGAATTCAAGTAGCTCCTAGGATATCTTTTCGACAGATGTATGATATGAAATTGGGGTTCGACGTCTAGTGGTCCGCCTATTCATGGTTGGTTTTATAGTGGTCTTGTTGTGTCTTAAAGAGTCCTTGGCTATGCCGACTCGGGGACGCTTCGTATGTCATGTGCACGGCCTTGTACATGATGGTGTTGTACGATCGAGCCCGTGTAGGCCCCACCACGAAAACTTCGGACGAAATCTCTATCATATGTTTGTTCCGGCTTATTCTGCAAGCCAATCCTTTGTTTTGTTTTTGAGCTGTGGTATTCGAGTTGCTTCAATGTCAAGTGTTGATTCCATACCTTTCCTAAATGGTATTGTCATACTCTGATGTGAATACTAATCCTTGTAGATCATGGAGATTGTCATGGCAATTCTTTTTCAACCGGTGTGTTTTCTCTTCAAGCGGATCCGTTCTTTCTCAACATCCATAAGATTCAATCTCAGTTTTCTCAACGGTGTTCGTTTCATCCATCCCAAGTTGCCTTTATTTTCCTACCCTCCCACCCTTTTTCTTCAAGGACTCGGATTTCTTAATCAAGTATCCATTTTATTCTTGTGAAGTCTCTTCATTCTTTTCTTTCAAGTATCCGGTGATTCTCATGAAGATTCTAACGAAGCTTCAAGTTTGTCACTCTTCACTCATTTTCTTCTCCGGTGGATCCAATTCAAGCTTTGTGGATCATATCCTTTTTCCTCATTTCAAATGCCTTCTCATGCCGGTGCACCTTATATTCAGTCATTTCTCGCTATTCAATTGTTCCGGAGTGCTCAAGATATCTCGAAGACTCGTGTTTCCACTCTGCATTCGTTCAAGATCTTTCGAGGATGTTCTCTCTTTCAAGCCATTTAAGTCAACCGGTGTAATCTCTCCTTTCAAGCAATCATTTCAACGGTGTTTCTTTTCAGTGGGCCCTAACCCACAGGTCTTTTCCCAGGATCTTACCTGACTCTTCTAATCTTTCCGGAGCTATTCTCAAATTCATTTCAAAGTTTGACATAAGAATGATTCTTCATCAGTCAAATGCCTTCTCCAAGATCTTTCACACTATTTTCATTGTTGGCTCAACCTCTTCACTTTTGATTCTTCCGGAGTATCTCAACTATTCATGGTGGCGTTTCTCGTTGTCACTCTCAACATTTGTAGACCGAAGAAGAGTTTTACCTCTATATCTTATCCGTTCTCTCAGAGATTCGTGGTTCTAGTTCAAGGCCATCCTCTCATACTTGTTTTCGATTGCGAGAATTCTTTTTACCCATCCGGAGCAATTCAGGAGTCTTTTCAGTTTGATTCTCCACATCCCATCATCTCAGAATTATTCTTTCTAGTTTCCAGTTCTCGTTCTTTAAATCATACCGGTGTTTCGTTCAAGTGATCTCTAATCGGCTCGTGGTCTCTTCGTTCTCATGTTTCTAAATCCTCTCAATCTCTGTTCATTTTATAATTCTTCCCGGTGTTTCTTTATCTTTTCTTCGTTCATTTTAATTCTTACGGTGGTTCGTTCAAGACTTCTCTTCCTCATCAATTCATTCGTGTTTTCAAATTCTACCGGGGTTTCGTTGAAGGCTTTCTCAAGTTGACGCTATGTCTATCTTAATCCTTTCTACGAGAATAAGTAGTATGCCAATTCCATTGCTTGTCATCAATTTTAATTGGTGAAGGATACGCATAATGTAATTCTTATTCTTGTTTCATCGAGTTTATTCAATTCCTGTTTTCGAGAGTGGTTCATCATACTTATTCTTGGTTTCAAGTGCTCACCTTTCTCTCCCGGAGTTCCAAGCTCTCGCAATTATGTAATCACGGAGATCTATCAAAAATCTTTACAAGGATTCACCTTGTGTTTTCAACTTATTTTTCCTTCCGTTTGATCATCCTTTTGTTTAACGGAATTCTTCATGGAGGCTCTACATGATGGTTCACCAAGGATTTAATTCCTTCTCGAAGTGTTCATCGAGATTCTTTTCAGAGGAGCTCAAGTATTTTTTATCTTGCATTTTAAAGTGCAATTCTTTCAACCATATCATTCGAGGTGTTATTACGTCATTCTTGATAATTTGAGTTCATGTCTCATGTTTCACATGTTGTTAAGAATGAGGTATTTTAAATTCATCAACCTCTTCGTTGGAATTATCTTGGGTTATGTTTCACCTAAAGTCTTCCCTAAGGATTGTTACTATTTATGGTGCTTATAAACGACCCTAGTTCTTCATCTATCCTCCTGGTGAAATAGCTTTCTCGTCTCCTTGTTCATATCAATCAAATTCTTTCTCCCGTGAGTGGCAGGTTGTCACCTCATAATTTGAGATGTATTCCATAAGACCATATCAAGCTTATTCTTTTAGTTGTTGGTTTTCCAACAACTCCGTTCTAGCATTTGTCGTAAGCGTGCTCTCTCAAGACCTTGTTTTTACCTCCGTTCATGCCATTCCATTCTTTCTTTTTCTTCCGGAGGCATTGTGATGTTGCTCTTTTCAACCCATCATCTCGTTTTGTCAAAGATCATCTTCAATTCCTTCCATTTCCAACCGGAGTGTTGCCGTAATTGATCTTTATCATTCCTTGTACATCTTGTTTCAACCGGAGTGCTTGCATGTACTTCTTGTCCATTGAAACCCTTTTCTTATGTTCGTCAACCTACAAGTTTTCCATAATGATCCTTGTTCCTCTTTTCTGACGGAGTGTTTGCAACTTTGTTCTTCTCCGTTGCTTTCTTTCTTTCAATTTTCTTAACCTTTTCAAGGTTCTTTGGTCTCACTCGTTTGTTAAAGAAGCAACTTAGTTTTACCTCTTCTCTTTCTCTTCCGTTTGCCCTCCGGTGCCATTCTAGATCTCAGGATGAGATCCTCTCGTAGTGGTGGAGTGTTGTAACGCCCCGAGACCGATGTGCCAGGTGTCTTCCAGTTATTCGCTGCTGTTGCCAGGTCATTTGCTTGCGTGTTGCATTTCATCATGTCATCATGTGCATCGCATCATCATGTTTTCAAAACCTGCATCCGTCCGGGTTCCCCCAGTTCCCTCTGTTGTCCGTTCTGAGCCTAGACACACTTGCACGCGCCCACGGCATGTCCGAAATATTATTTTATAAGTGGCCGGAAAATGTTCTCGGAATGGAATGAGAGTTGACGTGTGGTCTTATTATAGTGTAGATAGACCGCCTGTCAAGTTTCATCGCATTCGGAGATTGTTTGATGCCCCAACGGATAACTATAGCGGCATTATAGCCGGTCTAACGTTGGACGTTTTCGGTCTCCGGAAACAGATGCCGGGCCCTCTCTCTCTCTTCTCCCCCTCGCAGTCTCGCCACAGCCCACCTAGTCCATCCTCCTTCCCCTCTTCGCTTCCGGAGTTGTCCGATGCGACCGCACGGTCCGAAACCCTCTCTGCACAGTGCATCGAACCCCTCACGTGAGCGTCCGAAAGTTGTCCCGGACCCGACCCGGGGTGTCGCCACCGTTGTGTCCGGATCATCCCCAAAAGTCTACAAAACGTCACCATTTTCTTATTTGGACTTCCTAGCTATTTTATTCGCGATCGTCCGATTGCGATCGTAGGGTCGAGATAGCCCCTAACCTAATCCGTGATGTATATTTACAGTCCACCCCTAGTCTAATTTCACACCAAATCCCTAAATTCAAGGGATCCTCCCAGCCGCCGCCGCCGCACTCTTTCCCCAACATCGGGATCCTCATCGCTCGAACCAAATCCATCTCCTCCTCGTTTTCACCACAAGCCCAACCAGCGAGCTCCTCCTACTCTCGATCCATCCCCACGCCCCTCCGCGGTTGGGCCCGAGCAGGATCACCCAGAGCCGCAGCACTGCCGCCATCAGGCCAGGACCTCTCGTCGCCCGCAGCCTCCTCAATCTGTTCTGGATCGGGAAAAGAGATCCCAGGTCGCTCAATCCAGGAGGCCTGGCCTCCCATCGCTTGCCGGCGCCTCAACCGGACCAGAACCCCGTCGCCCTGCCTTTCTCCTTCCTCCCTTCGTCTCCTCCTCTCATCTTCCTCGTTCTTCTCCTGCAACAGGTACTCCTTGCGCCATGGATGCCGCCATGGAGGCCGACCTTCTCCACCGCACTGTGACGAGCCTCCCCGTGCTCCTCCACCTCGCATCCTCGGGCGCCCGCGCCTACCGCCGGCCGGCCACGGCCAGGTCGCCTCGCCTCCTCTCGATCTCACTCCGGCCCTCTCTCTGTCCCTGCCTCGTGACTGAATTTTTCCCTGCCAGGGCCCTGTCGTTCCTCCCCGCCTCGGAGCTCCCTTGCGCCGCCGGATCCAAGACCCCCTCGCCCGGTCCTGCCCGTTCCCGGCGCTCGCGTCGTCGTCAGCCACCGTCGCCGGAGTTCCTTGTCGGTTCGCGCGCCGACCTGCAAGTCCCACGCCGCCGCTGCTCTGCTTCTGTTTCTGCTTCCTGTCGAGAAGAGGGCATGCCTCCTCTGCATCGAACGGGGCCGCTCCAATGCCCGCTGACTCCTCTAGCTCAAGCCGGCCCAGCCCAGCGAGCCTCCTCAGCCTGGCAGCGACCGGCCCAGCCACCTGCCTCATCCAGCCCAGCACCAACCGGGCCAAGCCCAATGTAAGAAGCCCCCTCCAGCCCCTGTGCATTGTTGGGCTTGTCCCAGATTTCAGCCCAGTAGTGTTTTTTTCCAGCGCCTGTGAATTTAGTATTTGTTCCAGAGAACGCAGTTTTACAGAAAAGTCCCCCTAGTTCATGCATTTAATAACTCACTAACCGTGCATCGGATTAAAATGTTTATATATGAAACTTGCTTAGAATTTTGTCTAGATTCATAATATGCAACTTTCATCCATGTTTAAAATGTTTAAAATGATGTTTGGTTAAATTTGCTCCTATGCCATGTTAAAATGCTTTAACTCATAACTAAATAACCGTAACTCGGAATTTAATAAACTTTATATGTAAATGGGGTAGAATTTTGCCTAGTTTAACATGGTGGCTTTACTTTGCATGTTTAAAAACTCTAAAATAGTGTTTAGGGCAGAACAATACCAACCCGTAACATATGCACATGTGGTTTTACCGGAATTGTTGTTCGTTGCTTCCGGCCTCATTTAAACTTGACTAGATAGGTAGTTTTACTTTGCTTCACCCTCTTGACATGCTAACAACATTTAATTTTGTTTAGTAGTTTAAACGGGAGAGAACTAAATAAGTCATGTGGTGTTTCATCAATATGCAACTCGTTGCATATTGAGCTCCACTTAATTTGTAGTTTTGTTTGTGCATTTTGCCATGTCATGCTTCGTTAAAATGGACATGCATCATACTTGATTGTGCATCATGCCATGTTCATGTCGTGGTTGATTACTATATTGTTTGCTTTCTTTCCGGTGTTGCTTCTTCGGGTTGGCTCCGATTACGTCGTGATTGTGAGGACCCGTTCATCTACGTCCGTTTGTCTTCTTCATGGACTCGTTCTTCTTCCGTGCGGGATCTCAGGCAAGATGACCATACCCTCGAAATCACTTCTATCTTTGCTTGCTAGTTGCTCGCTCTTTTGCTATGCCTATGCTGCGATACCTACCACTTGCTTATCATGCCTCCCATATTGTTGAAGCAAGCCTCTAACCCACCTTGTCCTAGCAAACCGTTGTTTGGCTATGTTACCGCCTTGCTCAGCCCCTCTTATAGCGTTGTTAGTTGCAGGTGAAGATTGAAGTTTGTTCCTTGTTGGAACATGGAGATGTTGTTCCTTGTTGGAACATGTTTATCTTGTTGGGATATCACAATATATCTTATTTAATTAATGCATCTATATACTTGGTAAAGGGTGGAAGGCTCGGCCTTATGCCTGGTGTTTTGTTCCACTCTTGCCGCCCTAGTTTCCGTCATATCGGTGTTATGTTCCCAGATTTTGCGTTCCTTACGCGGTTGGGTTATAATGGGAACCCCTTGATAGTTCGCCTTGAATAAAACTCCTCCAGGAAGGCCCAACCTTGGTTTTACCATTCGCCACCTAGCTTTTTTTCCCTAGGGAGTCGCGCATCCCGAGGGTCATCTTTATTTTAACCCCCCCGGGCCAGTTCTTGTCTAAGTGTTGGTCCGAACTAGAGTCCTTTGCAGCGCCACCTCGGGGAAACTTGAGGGCTGGTTTTAGTTGTACGGAGCACTCATCCGGTGTTGCCCTGAGAACGAGATATGTGCAGCTCCTATCAGGATGTCGGCGCATCGGGCGGTCTTGCTGGTCTTGTTTTACCTATCGGAATGTCTTGTAATCGGGATTCCGAGCCTGATCGGGTCTTCCCGCTAGAAGGAATATCCTTCGTTGACCGTGAGAGCTTGTGATGGGCTAAGTTGGGACACCCCTGCAGGGATTTGAACTTTCGAAAGACGTGCCCGCGGTTATGGGCAGATGGGAATTTGTTAATGTCCAGTTGTAGAAAACCTAAAGTTGACCTTAATTAAAATGCATCAACCGCGTGTGTAACCGTGATGGTCTCTTTCCGGCGGAGTCCGAGAAGTGAACACGGTGTTGGAGTTATGCTTGACGTAGGTTGTTTTAGGATCACTTCTTGATCATAGTTGTTCGACCGTGCTTTTGACTTCAATTCTCGCTCTCATTTGCGTATGTTAGCCACCATATAAGCTAGTCGCTTGCTGCAGCTCCACCTCATACCTTTACCTTACCCATAAGCTTAAATAGTCTTGATCACGAGGGTGTGAGATTGCTGAGTCCCCGTGACTCACCGATGCTTCCAAAACCAGCTTGCAGGTGCTGATGAGACCGTGCAGATGACGCAACCAAGCTCAGGAGGAGCTCGATGAAGATCTTGTCCTTTGTGTTGTTTCGTTCTAGTTGATCAGTAGTGGAGCCCAGTTGGGACGATCGGGGATCTATGTAGCATTTGGGGTAGTCTTCTTTTATTTTGGTTCCGTAGCCGAACCTTGATTGTATCTGGATGATGTGATGCTTTATTCATGTAATTGTGTGAAGTGGCGATTGTAAGCCAACTATGTATCTTTTCCCTTTTGTATTACATGGGTTGTGTGAAGATTACCTCACTTGCGACATTGCTTTCAATGCGGTTATGCCTCTAAGTCGTGCTTCGACACGTGGGAGATATAGCCGCATCGAGGGCGTTACAAGCAACATAACCACAAGCAAATTAAATCACCGATAGGACAACGAAAATCTACTCAGACATCATAGGATGGCAACACATCATTGGATAATAATACGAAGCATAAAGCACCATGTTCAAGTAGAGGGTACAACGGGTTGCGGGAGAGTGGACTGCTGTAGATAGAGGGGGGAAGATGATGGAGATGTTGGTGAAGATGGCGGAGGTGTTGGTGCAGATCGCGGTGATGATGATGCCCCCCGGTGGCACTCTGGTGCCACCGCAAGCGATGGGGAGAGAGCCCCCTCCTTCTTCTTCTTCCTTGACCTCCTCCCTAGATGGGAGAAGGGTTTCCCCTCTGGTCGATGGTCTCCATGGCATGGGAGGGGCGAGAGCCCCTCCGAGATTGGATATGTCTCTCTGTCTCTCTCTGTTTCTGCGTTCCCAGATTCTTCCCTTTCACCGTTTCTTATATTCCCGGAGATCCGTAACTCCGATTGGGCTGAAATTTTAACACGATCTCTATCCGGATATTATCTTTCTTGCGGCGAAAGAAGGGCATCAACCGCCTTACGGGTGGCCCATGAGGGTCAGGGGCGCGCCCAGGGGGGCAGGTGCGCCCCCCTACCTCGTGGCCACCTCGGGCACCGTCTCGCGTGGATTTTTCTTCCCAAAAATCATATATATTCCAAAAAATCTCCATCAGTTTTTATCCTGTTTGGACTCCATTTGATATGGATATTCTGCGAAACAAAAACATGCAACAAACAGGAACTGGCACTGGGCACTGGATCAATATGTTAGTCCCAAAAATAGTATAAAAAGTTGCCAAAAGTATATGAAAGTAGAATAATATTGACATGGAACAATCAAAAATTATAGATACAACGGAGACGTATCAGCATCCCCAATCTTAATTCCTGCTCGTCCTCGAGTAGGTAAATGATAAAAAGGATTATTTTTGATGTGGAATGCTACCTAGCATAATCTTGATCATATGTCTAATCATGGCATGAATATTAAGACACGAGTGATTCAAAGCAATAGTCTATCATTTGACATAAAAACAATAATACTTCAAGCCCACTAATAAAGCAATCGTGTCTTTTCAAAATAACAAGGCCAAAGAAAGTTATCCCTACAAAATCATATAGTCTGGCTATGCTCCATCTTCTTCACACAAAATACTCACATCATGCACAACCCCGATGACAAGCCAAGCAATTGTTTCACACTTTTTAACGCGCTTGAGCATTTTCAACCTTCACTCAATACATGAGTGTGAGCCATGGACATAGCACTATAGATGGAATAGAATGGTGGTTGTGGAGAAGAAAAAAAGGAGAAGATAGTCTCACATCGGGTATCAACGGGCTATGGAGATGCCCATCAATAGATATCATTGTGAGTGAGTAGGGATTGCCATGCAACGGATGCACTAGAGCTATAAGTATATGAAAGCTCAAACTGAAACTAAATGGGTGTGCATCCAACTTGCTTGCTCATGAAGACCTAGGGCATTTGAGGAAGCCCATCGTTGGAATATACAAGCCAAGTTCTATAATGAAAATTCCCACTAGTATATGAAAGTGATAACTCAAGAGACTCTCTATATGAAGAACATGGTGCTAGTTTGAAGCACAAGTGTGGTAAAAGGATAGTAACATTGCCCCTTCTCTCTTTTTCTCTCATTTTTTTTTCTTTTTTTTCCTTTTTGTCTTTTTTTCTTTTTTTGTAGGCTTCTTTGGCCTCTCTCTCTCTCTCTTTATTTTTTGGGGCTTCTTTGGCCACTTTTATTTTGATAACCTCACATGGGACAATGTTCTAATAATGATGATCATCACACTTTTATTTACTTACAACTCAATATTACAACTCGATTCTAGAACAAAGATATGACTCTATATGAATGCCTCCGGCGGTGTACCGGGATGTGTAATGATCTAGCGTAGCAATGACATCAAAAAACGGACAAGCCATGAAAACATCATGCTAGCTATCTTATGATCATGCAAAGCAATATGACAATGAATGCTCAAGTCATGTATATGATGATGATGATGATGAAAGTTTCATGGCAATATATCTCGGAATGGCTATGGAAATGCCATGATAGGTAGGTATGGTGGCTGTTTTGATGAAGGTATATGGTGGGTTTATGGTACCGGCAAAAGTTGCGCGATACTAGAGAGGCTAGCAATGGTGGAAGGGTGAGAGTGCGTATAATCCATGGACTCAACATTAGTCATAAACAACTCACATACTTATTGCAAAAGTTTATTAGCCCTCAAAGCAAAGTACTACTTCACATGCTCCTAGGGAAATAGATTGGTAGGAAAAAACCATCGCTCGTCCCCGACTGCCACTCATAAGGAAGACAATCAATAAATACCTCATGCTCCAACTTCGTTACATAACAGTTCACCATACATGCATGCTACGGGAATCACAAACCTCAACACAAGTATTTCTACAATCCACAACTACCCACTAGCATGACTCTAATATCACCATCTTTATATCGCAAAAATATTGCAAGGAATCAAACATATCATATTCAGTGATCTACAAGTTTTATGTAGGATTTTATGACTAACCATGTGAATGACCAATTCCTGTCATCTCTCTAAATAGATATAAGTGAAGCAAGAGAGTTCAATTCTTTCTACAAAAGATATGCCCATGCTCTAACAAATAGAAGTGAAGCAAAAGAGCATTCTACAAATGGCAGTTTTCTATGTAAAGAGAAAAAGGCAATCCAAACTTCAAAAGATATAAGTGAAGCACATGAAGCATTCTATAAAGCCATACTCAAAAGATATAAGTGAAGTGCAAAGAGCATTCTATAAATCAACCAAGGACCATCTCATACCAGCATGGTGCATAAAAGAAAAATAAAACTAAATCCAAAAGACGCTCCAAGATTGCACATATCGCATGAACGAAACGAATTTGAAAACATACCGATACTTGTTGAAGAAAGAGGGGATGCCTTCCGGGGCATCCCCAAGCATAGACGCTTGAGTCTCCTTGAACATTTACTTAGGGTGCCTCGGGCATCCCCAAGCTTGATCTCTTGCCTCTCTTCCTTCTTCTCACATTGAGACCTTCTCGATCATCGAACACTTCATCCACACAAAACTTCAACAGAAAACTCGGTAAGATCCGGTAGTATAATAAAGCAAATCACTACTCTAAGTATTGTTGCAAACCAATTAATATCTTGTTTTTGCATTTTGTCTACTGTAATATAATTTTTCCATGGCTTAATCCACTAATATGAATTGATAGTTTCATCAAAACAAGCAAACTATGCATCAAAAACAGAATCTGTCTAAAACAAAACAGTCTGTAATAATCTGAACATTCACCATACTTCTGATACTTGAAAACATCTACCAAAATTTGGAAAAATAAAAAATTTGTATAGGAAGACAGTGCGAAAAGAATCAGAACCATTTGACGTTCCATCTAAAAATGTAAAATCGTGCACTACAGCCAAAGTTTCTATCCTGCACCGTACAAACCATCAAGCAAATGTAAACATCCTAAAGGTAAACCTTGGCACATTATTTTTATAATACAATGGAATTGTACAAGAGGATAATTATTTTTATTGAAAAGTTTCTGTAATCAAGATTAACAAAGTTTCCGTGAGCATGAACAAAGTTCAAGGCTAGCTCCCACTTCAACAATGCTTGTCTCTTTCACTTTCACTTTCCTTTTTGAAAAAGTTTTGGGTTCCCCTCTTTATTTTTGTTGTTTTTAAACTATATGAAATCACTCAACAGAAATAAATGACTCTCTAAAACTTCCGGGTTGTCTCCCTGGCAGCGCTTTCTTTAAAGCCATTAAGCTAGGCATATAGTGCTCAAGTAATGGATCCACCCGGATCCCAAGGTATATCAAAGCCAATTTTAATTAACAATGATTTGTAATTTAGTGGTGAGCACAAAGTAACATATATCATGCAACAACGAAGTCTAACTCTCTTCCTATGCATCGGCATGCCATAAAAGAACAATTCATGCACACAAAGTAAAGGCCAATGCATAGTATAAACAGTTTCTTGCAATTTTATCATATTGGAAACATAGAGAGGCGGAGATATAGTTCTTCTCTCATAATAATTGCAAGTAGGAGCAGCAAGCACATGCATATTATATTCATCAAAATCATCATGTGCAACGGTAAAAGGCAACCCATCAATATATTCCTTAATAAGAGCAAACTTCTCCGATATAGTGTAGTTTGGAGAATTCAAAAGGATAATAGGACTATCATGTGTGGGTGCAATAGCAACAATTTCATGTTTAACATAAGGAAATATAGCAAGTTCATCTCCATAAGCATAATTCATATTGGCATCTTGGCCACAAGCATAGCAGGCATCATCAAAAAGGGATATTTTAAAAGAATCAACGGGATCATAACAATCATCATAGCAATCATCCTCCGGTAAGCACAAAGGGAAATTAAACAATGTATGAGTTGAAGAGTTACTCTCATTAGAAGGTGGGCACAGGTAGCTAATCCGCTCTTCCTCCTTTTGTTCTTCGCTCTCCTCCTCATCTTTTTCATCCTATAAGCTCATAGTTTCATCAATTTCTTCTTCCATAGACTCCTGCAAAATATTAAGTCTCTTCTTGGACAGCGGAGTAGTACTCAATATATGGTTCAACATAGGCATTAGAAGCATAATTATCATAGCAATATTTAAGTATGGAAAAAAATTTAGATTTATAAAGAGTAGCATCATACTTTTCAATCAAAGAAGCAATTTCGTAAGCACCCTTAAAAGCAACAAATTCTTCAATTTGTTGAACATCATAGTAACTATAAACACCCTTAGAATAAGAGGATATGATTCCATTATCACTAAACAAACATTGGTAGGGAAGGTGTTTCTTAGGGTCTTCAGAACAACAAGTATAATCATATATTTCACATAAATTCCAAGCATATCATTGCAAACGATGAATTTGATCCAGTAAAGTTTTCCCTTTTTCTGATATTCGGTGTCACACATAACAAGCATGCTCATCTAAAGATTTGCCCTCAACTAAGCTAGTTGGGATTTCAGCACAAGCACATAGGGATCTAAGATGATCCAAGTAATAAGCTTCAGTAGTGTGATAGATTTTCAGTGGTTCTTCAACCATTGGTTTAGTAGGTACAACTAATTTTTTTTGGTATTTTGCGTTTCCTACCCATAACTAAAGATAGAAAACAACTAAGAACAGCAAATAAAAATTACTTAGTGATAAATCAAACAAGCACACACGAGAATAGTCATCCCACGTTATTGCTCCCCGGCAACGGCGCCAGAAAAAGGTCTTGATAACCCACAAGTATAGGGGATCGCAATAGTTTTCGATAAGTAAGAGTGTCGAACCCAACGAGGAGCTAAATGTAGAACAAATATTCCCTCAAGTTCTATCGACCACCGATACAACTCTACGCACGCTTGACGTTCGCTTTACCTAGAACAAGTATGAAACTAGAAGTACTTTGTAGGTGTTGTTGGATAGGTTTGCAAGATAATAAAGAGTACGTAAATAAAAAGTAGGGGCAGTTTAGATAAAGAAACAATAAAGTAAATATAGCGAGTGTGGAAAAGTGGTGGTAGGAGTTGCGAAATTGCCCCTAAGCAATTGACTACTTTACTAGACCAATAGCAAGTATTATGTGGGAGAAGCCACTGCTAGCATGTCATCCCTGACTTGGAATTCTATGCACTTATGATTGGAACTATTAGCAAGCATCCACAACTACTAATGTTCATTAAGGTAAAACCCAACCATAGCATTAAGATATATTGGTCCCCCTTCTATCCCGTATTCATCAATTTCTATGCTAGGTTGAAGCTTCTGTCACTCTTGCCCTCCAATACATAGTCGTATCAACATACAACTAACCCTAGGGTGTGATCCACACGCGCAATCATATGATGGGCACCAAAGGATAGCAACATAACCACAAGCAAATTAAATCAATCATAGCAATTCATCAACCACCGATAGGCCAACGAAAATCTACTCGGATTTCATAGGATAGCAACACATCATTGGATAATAATATGAAGCATAAATCACCATGTACAAGTAGAGGGTACAGCGGGTTGCGGGAGAGTGGACCGCTGTAGATAGAGGGGGGAAGGTGATAGAGATGTTGGTGAAGATGGCGGAGGTGTTGGTGTAGATCGCGGTGATGATGATGGCCCCCGGTGGCACTCCGGTGCCACCGGAAGCGAGGGGGAGAGAGCCCCCTCCTTCTTCTTCTTCCTTAACCTCCTCCCTAGATGGGAGAAGGGTTTCCCCTCTGGTCCATGGTCTCCATGGAGTGGGAGGGGCGAGAGCCCCTCCGAGATTGGATCTGTCTCTCTGTCTCTCTCTGTTTCTGCGTTCCCAGATTCTTCCCTTTCACTGTTTCTTATATTCCCGGAGATCCATAACTCCGATTGGGCTGAAATTTTAACACGATCTCTATCCGGATATTAGCTTTCTTGCGGCGAAAGAAGGGCATCAACCGCCTTATGGGTAGCCCATGAGGGCCAGGGGCGCGCCCCCTACCTCGTGGCCACCTCGGGCACCATCTCGCGTGGATTTTTCTTCCCAAAAATCATATATATTCCAAAAAAATCTGCGTCAGTTTTTATCCCGTTTGGACTCTGTTTGATATGGATATTCTGTGAAACAAAAAACATGCAACAAACAGGAACTGGCACTGGGCACTGGATTAATATGTTAGTCCCAAAAATAGTATAAAATGTTACCAAAAGTATATGAAAGTTGAATAATATTGGCATGGAACAATCAAAAATTATAGATACGATGGAGACGTATCAAAGGGCGTCGGGTGCGCCTTCCTATGCGATGGAGGGAGGCGCCCCTGGAGCAGGCGCTGATCCTGACGAGGCTCCGGCTATGACGCCACCCTCCTGGGGTCCTGCACGGCACATCTGCTTCTTTTTCTTGGGGATGGCCTCAGGAGGGCCCTCGCCCTTGCTATCGGGGTCGTCGATTGCTGCAGCTTGGAAGGCACGCTCGAGGGAGCACACCGCATCTCTTTCTTCACATGGGACCGTGATGATCCCGCCGCTTCCCGGCATCTTGAGGAAATTGTAGCCGTGATGGGTCACTGCCATGAACTTGGCCAGGGATGGATACTCGAGGATGGCATTGTACGGCAGGCAGATGTGCGTGACGTCGAAGTCGATGAGCTCGGTGCGGTAGTTCTTGCGTTCCCCAAAGGTGACAGGGAGGCGGACCTGCCCTATCGGTGTGGTGGAACCGTCGGTCACTCCTGAGAAAGGCTTGGTGGGCTGAAGCTAGTCATACGGCACTTGGAGGCTGTCAAACGTGTCGACGGACAGGACGTTAAGCCCTGCGCCGCCGTCGATGAGGGTCTTGGTAACTTGCACGTTGCTGATGACTGGGGAGCAAAGCATCGGGAGGGCGCCAGCGGTAGCTGTGCACTTGAGGTGATCTGTCGAATTGAACGTGATGGGGCACTCGGACCATCTGACCGGGCGCGTGGCTTCGAGCTTAGGGAGGTCTGCATTCAGTTCACGAGCAAACTTCTTGAGAATATGTTGCAAGGCTGGGGCCTGGACTCCGCCCAAGATGCAGGCGATAGCACGCGGTTCCTGTAAGCCCCCAGCCCCCTTGTCTTGATGATGCTCGTCATTCCTTCTTGGCGGTGGCGGCAGCGGAGGGAGTCCGGCGTTACCTTGAGGACGATCCTCACGAGGCTGATCCCTCCAGGCGCCCTTGCGAGGCTGATCCTGCCAGCGGTCCTCACGAGGTCGGTCTCGCCACTCCTGGCGCAGGACACAGTCATCCCAGCGTCCGCCACCACGTCCTCCTCCTCGGTCGTAGCCCCGGTCTCCGCGCTCGGGGCGTCGACCGAGGCGTCCTTTGTGAATGGCTCTGAGCTCTTGATAGTCGCTGGTGTTGTGGGTGTTCAGGTTGTGGAAGGCACAGTACGGACGGCTGCCCTTGGATGACTCTAGTTGGTCCCTGCCATGCTTGGTGTCTGGTTCCGCTGCGAGCACGGCTGCTCCCTTGCGCTTTGCTACGTCTTGACCTTGCGTTGGTTTTCCCCGAAGAGGAAGGGATGATGGAGCAGAGTAGCGTAAGTATTTCCCTCAGTTTTTGAGAACCAAGGTATCAATCCAGTAGGAGCCCACGCTCAAGTCCCTCGTACCTGCACAAAGCGACAGCTACTCGCAACCAACATGATTAGGGGTTGTCAATCCCTTCACGGTCACTTATGAGAGTGAGATCTGATAGATATAATATTTTTGGTATTTTTGGTATAAAGATGCAAAGTAAAAAGTAAAAGCAAAGTAAAAAAGCAAAGCAAGATTAAAGTGATGGAGATTGATATGATGAGAATAGACCCGGGGGCCATAGGCTTCACTAGTGGCTTCTCTCAAGAGCATAAGTATTCTACGGTGGGTGAACAAGTTATTGTTGAGCAATTGACAGAATCGAGCATAGTTATGAGAATATCTAGGCATGATCATGTATATAGGCATCACGTCCGTGACAAGTAGACCGAAACGATTCTGCATCTACTACTATTACTCCACTCATCGACCGCTATCCAGCATGCATCTAGAGTATTAAGTTAAAAACAGAGTAACGCCTTAAGCAAGATGACATGATGTAGAGAGATAAATTCATGCAATATGAAATAAACCCCATCTTGTTATCCTCGATGGCAACGATACAATACGCGCCTTGCTGCCCCTTCTGTCACTGGGTAAGGACACCGCAAGATCGAACCCAAAGCTAAGCACTTCTCCCATGGCAAGAACTACCAATATAGTTGGCCAAACCAAACGGATAATTCGAAGAGACTTGCAAAGATAACCAATCATACATAAAAGAATTCAGAGAAGATTCAAATATTATTCATAGATAGACTTGATCATAAACCCACAATTCATTGGTCTCAACAAACACACCGCAAAAAGAAGATTACATCGAATAGATCTCCACAAGAGAGGGGGAGAACTTTGTATTTAGATTCAAAGAGAGAGAAGAAGCCATCTAGCTACTAACTATGGACCCGAAGGTCTGAGGTAAACTACTCACACTTCATCGGAGAGGCTATGATGATGTAGAAGCCCTCCGTGATGACGGCCCTCTTCCGCGGAGCTCCGGAACAGGCCCTAAGATGGGATCTCGTGGATACAGAAAGTTGCGGCGGTGGAATTAGGTTTTTGGCTCCTATTCTGATCGTTTGGGGGTACGTGTGTGTATATATAGGAGGAAGAAGTACGCCGGAGGAACAACGAGGGGCCCACGAGGCAGGGGCGCGCCCTAGGGGGGGCGCCCCCCACCCTCGTGACCGCCTCTTTTGTTCCTTGGAGCAGGGTCCAAGTCTCCTGGATCACATTTGGTGAGAAAATCACGTTCCTGAAGATTTTATTCCGTTTGGACTCCGTTTGATATTCCGTTTCTTCGAAACACCGAAATAGGCAAAAAACAGCAATTCTGGGTTGGGCCTCCGGTTAATAGGTTAGTCCCAAAAATAATATAAAAGTGGAAAATAAAGCCCAATATAGTCCAAAACAGTAGATAATATAGCATGGAGCAATCAAAAATTATAGATACATTGGAGACGTATCAGGCATCCCCAAGCTTAATTCCTGCTCTTCCTGGAGTAGGTAAATGATAAAAAGAGAATTTTTGATGCGGAGTGCTACTTGGCATAATTTCAATGCAAATCTTCTTAATTGTGGTATGAATATTCAGATTAGAAAGATTCAAGACAAAAGTTTATATTGACATAAAAATAATAATACTTCAAGCATACTAACAAAGCAATTATGTCTTCTCAAAACAACATGGCCAAAGAAAGTTATCCCTACAAAATCATATAGTCTGGCTATGCTCCATCTTCACCACACAAAGTATTTAAATCATGCACAACCCCGATGACAAGCCAAGCAATTGTTTCATACTCTAACTTTTTCAAAACCTTTTTAATCTTCACGCAATACATGAGCGTGAGCCATGGATATAGCACTATAGGTGGAATAGAATGGTGGTTGTGGAGAAGACAAAAAGGAGGGGAATATAGTCTCACATCAACTAGGCGTATCAATGGGCTATGGAGATGCCCATCAATAGATATCAATGTGAGTGAGTAGGGATTGCCATGCAACGGATGCACTAGAGCTATAAGTATATGAAAGCTCAAAAAGAAACTAAGTGGGTGCCATGCAACGTAGGAGACTCTCTATCATGAAGATCATGGTGCTACTTTGAAGCACAAGTGTGGTAAAAGGATAGTAACACTGTCCCTTCTCTCTTTTTCTCTCATCATTTTTTTAATATATTTTTTGTTTGGGCCTTTTCTCTTCTTTTTTATGGCCTCCCTTTTTTTGGGCTTCTTTGGCCTCTTTTTTTATTTTATTTTTCATCCGGAGTCTCATCCCGACTTATGGGGGAATCATAGTCTCCATCATTCTTTCCTCACTGGGACAATGCTCTAATAATGATGATCATCACACTTTTATTTTTCTTACAACTCAATACTTAGAACAAAATATGACTCTATATGAATGCATCTGGCGGTGTACCGGGATATGCAATATGACAATGATGGAGTGTGCCATGATGAACTAGATGGTGGAAAGTTGCATGGCAATATATCTCGGAATGGCTATGGAAATGCCATAATAGGTAGGTATGGTGGCTGTTTTGAGGAAGGTATATGGTAGGTGTATGATACCGGCGAAAGGTGCGCGGTATTAGAGAGGCTAGCAAAGGTGGAAGGGTGAGAGTGCGTATAATGCATGGACTCAACATTAGTCATAAAGAACTCATATACTTATTGCAAAAATCTAGAAATTATCAACGCAAAGTATTACGTGCATGCTCCTAGGGGGATAGATTAGTAGGAAAAGACCATCGCTCGTCCCCGACCGCCACTCATAAGGAAGACAATCAATAAATAAATCATGCTCCGACTTCATCACATAACGGTTCACCATACGTGCATGCTACGGGAATCACAAACTTTAACACAAGTATTCTTTAAATTCACAACTACTCAACTAGCATGACTTTAATATTATCACCTCCATATCTCAAAACAATTATCATGCTTCAATCTTTTCTTAGTATTCAACACACTCAAAAGAAAGTTTCACAAATCTTGAATACGAAGCATATTATTATTAAGCAAATTACCATGCTATTAAGAGACTCTCAAAACAATTTAAGTGAAGCATGAGAGATCAATAGTTTCTTTAAAACAAATCCACCACCGTTCTCTAAAAGATCTAAGTGAAGCACATAGAGCAAAATTATAACGCTCAAAAGATATAAGTGAAGCACATAGAGCAAAACTACTTAGCTCAAAAAGATATAAGTGAAGCACATAGAGAAAAATTATCTAGCTCAAAAGATATAAGTGAAGCACATAGAGTATTCTATCCAATTTTAATTCATATCTGGCTCTCTCAAAAGGTGTGTACAGTAAGGATGATTGTGGAATACTAAGACATTGTAAGTGCATCTGGTGTCACCCCTAGTTGGTTTTGGAGTATTGACGACAAACCTAGTTGAGGGACTAATGTGTTTGTGAGAATTGCAGGATAACATAGGTAGAAGTCCCTCATTGATTTGGTTTTCCTACCAGAGATGACCCCTAAAAATGTATGAAGACATTGAAGTCAAAGGTGGTATGTGAAGACATTCACATTGAAGACTATGACAAGAGAAGACATCGCATGAAGACTATGGAGCGCTAAGACTTAGATCTTTTGTAGATCTTTTTTGTTCTTTGTTGAGTCATAGGAACCACCGTACTGTTAAGTGGGGTCCAAGAAAACCAGTCAGAATGACTGAAGTGATGCTTAACCAAAAATCCTATGTCTTCGAGTGAAGACTATGAGAGCGAATCTTGTTCAGAGTTGGACAAGTCAGCTTTGCTTGTAGCCCAAGTAAAGTTGTCGTGTGTGATTGAAATCTGACCGTTGGAACACGTGTCAGTTCCTTAGTGGCCCAGGGTCATTTCGGACAAATCAGGTCGGGTTGCCTAGTGACTATAAATAGCCCACCCCCTACAACCATAAACGGTTGGCTGCTCAGAGTTAAAGTACGGCTTTTGTCATTTGAGAGCAACCCACCTCGAAGCCTTTGAGAGAGAATTCCTTGAGAGGATAAAGACCTAACCACCCAGAGCCAAAGAGTGTTAGGCATCACTTAAGTATTCTTGTCTGTGTGATCTGGAGACTTATTACACTTGAGGACTGTGAATCCTCCAGCCGGTTAGGCGTCGCGTTCTGAGCATCCAAGAGTCATTGTGGATCGCCGGTGAACGAAGTCTGTGAAGGTTTGAAAGTCTACCTTGAAGACTTACCAGAGTGATTGGGCGAGGTCTATGTGACCTTAGCTCAAGGGGAATACGGTGAGGACTAAGTGTCCTGAGCTGTGTGTCCAGGACTGAGTGTCCTCAGGTTTAAATACCTATCCTCCCTAACCAGACGTACAGCTGTCACCGTAGTTGGAACTGGTCTACCAAACCTTTATCTTCATCATGCACACTGGTTCTATCCTCCCATCTCTTTATTTACAGTTGGCTCTTGTGAAGTCAGTGCCTATTTGCTTTATCTATTTGTCTTCACTGTGTACCTGATCCTTACTGCCTAGCTGGTATTAGTCATTGTGGTTTCACTTCATTGAAAGCTTGACTATGGTCTGCCTAGTGTAGTCTACCTTCCGCTGCATGGTAATAGGTTCATTTCTATCATTTATCTTCGAAACTTCCATGTTTTGAAGACTTTCATAAAAATCGCCTATTCACCCCCCCTCTAGTCGATATAACACACTTTCAATTGGTATCAGAGCAAGGTACTCCCTTGTTCTGTGTCATTTTGGTTTAACCGCCTGGAGTTTTAGTTATGTCGACCACAGGTATGAAGACTGTGTCATGCCCCATCTTTGACGGTCACGAGTATCCCAAGTGGAAGGCCATGATGAAGAAGTGCCTCATGGCAACAAACATCGAGCTGTGGACCGTCACTGAGATTGGTCTGACCGATCTGTGCAAGATGGCGGAAGCTGATGACATTCGCAAGTACACTCTTCTCAACCTCACGGCAAAGGATGTCATCTGCTCCTGTCTATCTCAAAACTAGTTTAGGAATATCATGCATCTCGATCATGCGAAGCTCATCTGGGGCCGTCTCTCTAAGGTCTATGAGGGTCATCGAACTCGTCATGATCCTCGGTTCGAGGACTTTAAGGAGTCTCTCAAAGCATGCCATTCGAACCAGAATCATCATCTTCTGCATCATGCCTTATGGCAAATGATGCTAAGGTAATTGAATGTTATCTATCTGTATCCAGTGATGATGAATCTGGTGATGAATTTGGACCCAGCTATGCAAAACTTGCTTCCCTTGTCACTAAACAACAGAAAGCTATGGAACATATTCAAAAACTGTTAGACAAAAGCGATGACCTGTTGGACGCTAAAATGACTCAATCTCAGTCCTTAATTAAAGACATAAAAAATCTTCATATTAGGTATGAGGAACTTGAAAGTCGTCATGAAACGCTCTCAACAACTCATGAAGAACTTGAGAAATTGAGAAAGACTCATGAAGGTCTTCAAAAGGAAAACGAGTCACTTCGCGCCGAACAGATCAGTTCAGCTCGGGAAGGATTTGAACCACCATGTCTTAAATGCCTTGAGCATGATAACGCTACTTCTGTTGCTGAATGTTCTACTGCTGCTACTGTTGCAATATCTTCAACTATTGATGTTGTAACTAACCCCTCTGCTGAGGATACCACTGCTATTGCTCATGAGAATGCTAGGTTGAAGACACTGCTTGAAACAGGGATGTAAAAAAGTCTCAAAGGGCATCAGACACTATGTGATGTCCTCAAAAGGCAGATCCTGAATCGAAACCCTAGGAAAGAGGGTGTCGGGTTCGAAAGGAAAATCAATGATGATGGCTCTTACTGGAAACCTGAGCAGTACCCCAAAACCACATGGGTTGCTGCAAAGGAACCTTCAACGGATCCATGCACCCTATCTGGCTTCACTTGTCCTAATCCCATTGTTATTGATGAATCCTTTGATGCAAACTATAAACTGTTTAAGAATCAGAATGGTGAAGTGTTTGCCAGGTATATTGGTACTAACTCTAGGAATGGACCGCCTATGAAGAAGATCTGGGTGCCGAAAAGGTGTTTGGAGAATCTCCCTGTGAATGTCATCATGACACCACAAGTGAAGAAGACAAACCCCAGACCACAGGCTTCATACGGTCCAAAGGCTTCATACAGACAGAGGACTCACCTGAGTCACACTAAGGAAAATGTTTTGCAGGGAAGCCATACTCATGCCTATGAATATGAGTGTGGTCCATCAAACCGCCATGTTCATAAGACCAAGAACTATTCTGCTTATTCTTATGAGTACTATTGTCCACCTGCAAGACTTTTTGCTAGGGCTCCAAAGCCAAAGTTCTCAGATGCTGCACTTAGACTTATTGCTCCGAAGCCACCCCTGAAGATCTGGGTGGCTAAGAAAGCTTAACTCTCTTTTGCAGGGAAAGGTCTCCAGCCGAAAACCAAAATTGTCTGACACTATTGCTGGGGACCTTAAACATCTTGTAGGGCGCAAGATCAAATGCCCAAATGGTCTTACTATGTACTTTGTTTCTGAATCGCTTGCAACTTGCCCTATCAGTCCTAATCTCGATCTAAGCTTTAATAATCCACTAGTTCGTCAAATGTTTTTGCTTCACAATTCTCTTCGTGAATCCTATCCCCCTAACTGCACTGTAGGGTACGACACCAGCTGCTTCAGAATGGATTATTGATAGTGGGTGTACAAATCACATGACTGGCAAGCGAAGCCTTCTCATGGACTCAACTTTACGTCCATCTGACAAAAGTCACATCACATTTGCTGACACTGGCAAAAGCAAGGTATTGGGTCTAGGTAGAGTTGCAATCTCAAGGGATCAACACATGGATAAAGTCATTCTTGTTGAATCCCTTGGTTTCAACTTAATGTCTGCCTCAATGCTTTGCGATTTAAACATGATTGTGATGTTTGGAAAATATCGTTGCCTTGTACTAATGGAATCTGACAAGTCTCTAGTGTTTGAAGGGTATCGGAAAGATGATTTGTACATGGTAGATTTCTCAGTAGGACCACAACTTGCAGTATGTCTTCTAGCAAAAGCTTCTGAATGCTGGCTCTGGCATCGAAGGCTAGGGCATGCTGGCATGAGGAACCTCCACACCCTTGCAAGGAAGAAGCATGTCATAGGCATTGAGGGCGTCAAGTTCAAGAAGGATCACTTATGCGGTGCCTGTGAAGCAGGAAAAAATGACGAGGGCCAAGCATCCCTCGAAGACAATCATGACAACGACTCAACCCTTCGAACTGCTACACATGGATCTTTTCGGTCCCACTCATTACTCAACTCTTACTATTACTGCTTGTCTCTATGGCTTTGTCATTGTTGATGATTATTCAAGATATACTTGGGTGCATATAATCCTTTACAAGACTGAAGTGCAGGATGTCTTCAGACGCTTCGCCAATCGAGCAATGAACAACTATGGCGCCAAGATAAAGCACATCAGAAGTGACAATGGCACTGAATTCAAGAACACTGGCCTAGATACATATCTTGATACTTTGGGCATCACACATGAATTCTCAGCTCCGTACACGCCACAACAGAATGGCGTCATCGAACGCAAGAACAGAAAACTTATTGAGATGGCTCGGACGATGCTTGATGAATACAAGACTCCAAGAAAATTCTGGCCTGAAGCCATTGACACTGCATGCCATATCATCAACCGTGTTTATCTTCACAAGCTTCTGAGCAAGACATCCTATGAGCTCCTTACTGGCAAGAAGCCAAGTGTCAGTTACTTCAGAGTATTTGGCGCCAGGTGCTGGATCAAGGATCCACATCACACTTCAAAATTTGCACCAAAAGCACATGAGGGTTTTATCCTTGGATAGGGAAAGGATTCGCACTCCTACAGAGTCTTCAATCTCTTTCATTATAAAGTGGTTGAAACAGTGGATGTGCGGTTCGATGAGACTAACGACTCACAAAGAGAGCACCTGCCAAATGTGCTAGATGAAGTTCCATCCAGTGAATCAATCAAACTTATGGGAACTGGAGAAATATACCTTCTGAAGCTCAACCTGAATAGGAACTTATCATCTCCGCACCTGATCAACCTGAAGACAATGCTCAGCCTGAAGACAATCCCTCTAACAATGACAATGATCAGCAAGAGCAAAATCTTCGTCCTGTACATCCCCGTGTTGCAAATGAAGTACAAATTGAGAGAATAATTGATAGCATCAATGCACCAGGTCCACTCACTCGTTCAAGGGCAACACAGCTAGCAAATTTCTGTGGGCACTTCGCATTCATCTCAATAACTGAACCCAAGAAAGTTGAAGAAGCCTTCATGGAACCTGAATGGATTCAAGCTATGCAAGAAGAGCTTCAACAGTTTGAGCTGAATAATGTATGGGAACTGGTTAAGCATCCTGATCCTCGGAAGCACAATATAATAGGCACCAAATGGATATATTGCAACAAGCAAGATGAGCATGGTCAAGTTGTCAGAAACAAAGCTCGTCTCGTTGCTCAAGGATACACTCAAGTTGAAGGGATTGACTTCGATGAAATATTTGCTCCTGTGGCTAGACTTGAAGCCATACGCATACTGCTGGCCTATGCAAATCATCATAACATACTTCTATATCAAATGGATGTGAAGAGCACTTTTCTTAATGGCAAGATTGAAGAAGAAGTGTATGTTGCACAACCGCCTGGCTTTGAAGATCCAAAACATCCTGACATGGTGTAGAAGCTCAACAAGGCACTGTATGGCCTCAAACAAGCCCCTCGGGCTTGGTATGACACACTCAAAGACTTCCTGAAGAGCAAAGGCTTCAAATCCGGTTCCCTCGACCCCACTCTCTTCACGAAGACATATGATGGTGAACTGTTTGTGTGCCAAATATATGTGGATGACATTATCTTCGGTTGCACCAATTAGAAATACAGTGAAGAGTTTGGATATATGATGCAAGAGCAATATTAGATGTCCATGATGGGTGAGCTGAAGTTCTTCCTTGGTCTTCAAATACGTCAGCAACGCAACGACATCTTTATATCTCAAGAGAAGTATCTCAAAGATTGCCTAAAGAAGTTTGGTATGCAAGACTGCAAAGGCTTCACGACGCCAATGCCAGCCAAACATCATCTGGGTCCCGACGACAATGGTAAAGAGTTCGATCAAAAGGTATACCGCTCCATGATTGGTTCTTTACTTTATCTATGTGCATCTAGGCCAGATATTATGCTTAGTGTTTGCATGTGTGCTCGATTCCAAGCGGCACCAAAGGAATCGCATCACTTAGCTGTGAAGCGAATTCTTCGATATTTGGCTTACACCCCAACTCTAGGATTATGGTATCCAAAGGGCTCAGAGTTTGATCTGGTTGGATTCTCGGATGCTGATTATGCTGGTGACAAGGTGGATCGCAAGTCTACATCAGGCACATGTCATTTTCTGGGACGATCACTTGTATGTTGGTCTTCAAAGAAGCAGAACTGTGTATCTCTCTCCACTTCTGAATCTGAATACATTGCTGCTGGATCTTGCTGCGCTCAGCTTCTGTGGATGAAGCAAACACTCAAAGACTATGGCATTCATCTGAAGAAAGTGCCACTCTACTGCGACAATGAAAGCGCCATCAAGATTGCCAACAACCCGGTTCAGCACTCGAAGACAAAGCACATTGAAATTCGTCATCACTTTCTCAGAGATCATGTTGTGAAGGAAGATATTGATATCATACACGTCAACACTGAAGAGAAATTGGCAGATATCTTCACCAAGCCCTTGGATGAGAAGAGATTTTGCAAGTTACGGTGTGAGCTAAATATCTTGGAATCCTCAAATGTCCTGTGATCAGGCACACATCCTAACACTTGTGCATATTGATGACTTAGATGTGCAACACATGAAGTAAAGTATATCTTCAATCAATGAAGACATAAATTCTAAGTGTGAATACATTAATGTGGAATTTGAATTCGGAGCGCCACGATAATTGTGCGCCGTGTCTGGGTCTAATACTTCCTATACGGTGGGTAACGCCACCACCAAATTCTTCTGTTTGAAGTGTTTTACCCATGGCGTTGCATTTGCTATGTCTTCACATTTGGTTTGGCTTCAATCTCAACCTGTCTTCATGATTATCTTCACTATGTTGATTATATATGCTAGTGTTCTGTCCTCTACAGCATTCACTTATAGCTATGTCTTCTTGTTGAATCTTTTGAACTAAGTGAATGTGATTGGACCCTAACCTCTCTATGCTTTCTATCTCAAACTCTATCTCTCCAAATCATATGCATTCTCTTGAAACTGTCGAATGTCTTCTCTGCGTCCTTGTCAGCAGAAGATATAGAGGCAAACATTAAGTCCGCTTTCAATGCTAATTCCTTCACCTAAAACCCGGAGAAGTGGGAACGACCACCCGACAATCCAGGCGTGCGTGGGAACGTGGAGCAACCTCCGATATGTTGCATGATGGCCACGTGTTCTTCAGATGTGAATCGCCAGGGGTACCTGTGTAATAATGTTGTGTCGTCCCTGTCCCTATAAATACACGCCTCACCACAGTCATTATCCTTTCTTCCACTCGCGCACAAACCCTAGCGCCACCGCTAGCCCTCGACGACGCCAGCGACGAAGCGCTTAGCTGCCGTGACCTCTCCGACGCCGTCTTCACGCCGACCGCGGACATCGTCTTCTCCGCCGTCGCCATAGGTGTCCTCCGTCGCCAAGTTAGGGCACGGGCGATCGAACTGCTCGGCCTCCTCTTCCACTCCGTCTAGCAGTTCTTCGTGTGGTAAATAAAACTTCCTTTTTACGGCCCCTTTGATCCTATAGATTCGTCACTTTCTACCACAAGCAGTTTCTATTTACGCAAGTTGGATCTATTTCATACTGCATCTCATAATATGCCTAGTATGTTCACTTATGCTTCACAAAGTAGTTAGATTCCTCACTTGTACTAATCCGTGGATTCGTACAAATTTGGAACCAACTCCTTATCTATGAGTGAATGTCTTCGCACGATGAGGTCAATGTCTTCTAAACTGATTTATCTTCAAAATCTTCTGAGAATGCATATGACCTCTTCCCCTTCCCTCGCACCTTAATGCTGTCATAGGTACATGTCCGTGGGAGAATCCCTTGGTTCTCATAGTCTGCATTCATTTGCAGAATTCTTACAACATCATATAAATTCTCCCGAAGCCAGTTCCTGTTTGTCCAGCAAGCGAAAGCCTTTGAAGTCTTTGAACGTATTGAAGCCATTCAGTTTAAAGTTCATGGTTGCAGAGAAATCAGCAAGGAAGGGTGGCAGAAAGCGTCGAGGTGAAACATCAAGAGATCTGCCCGATGACCTCTCAGAGCTGTACAAGACAGATCCAGAAGAGGATTACAATCAGCGCAAGACACGAATCCAATGGATTCGACGATATTGGGCAGAACAGTGGTTCAAGTACAGGTTTGTGACCAAGGAATATGCTGAGAAGAATGCCATCATGCGACCATGGGGAGACATCCTATACAGAAATCTTCAACCCAGGTCCAGAGATGAAGCCATTGAACAAGGCTTCTATCCCTGCATGGTCCGTGGACCACAGCTTGCGGATGCTGACCCATCGTCATTGCTATGGTGTCGTGACGACAAACTGTTAAAGCGCAACTTTCAGTTTGCCCAGAATTCGGCGAAGCAGAACAAGAAGTCATTGGGACTAGATTTCAACCCTGGTCCCTCTGCTCCCCGTGCCGATGGCACCCGCGAAGCTGAACCCAATCTTGTTGGGCCCTTCTACAACCTGGAAGGTCTCATCACTCATATTATGATTCAAGGGACAGCCGTGGATGAGCCTGCAGATGACGCTGAATCTGATGAAGCGCATGCACCTCCGAAGCCAAAGAAACTGAAGCAGCCTAAAGCTTCAAAGCCTGCCTCAGCACCAAAAATATCACGGGCGAAGCCACTGGCTACTGCACCTCCTGAAGACAGTGTGCAGTCTGAAGATTTGTCACGCATCTCCAATCCCTCGAAAGTCAAGATGCCTCTGCAACACACCAGCCAAGTACTGACTGCTGCTGCTATTCTGCGCAACGACGCCATTGATCTGTCCAGCGATGAAGATCTAGTAGATGACGCTCTTGAGCAACTAATCAAGAGCAAAGAAGAAGCAGAAATCTTCAATGATTTGCCTCTCTTTGACGTGGCAATCATCCATAACTTCATTGATGAGTGGTTTGACACGCCCAACCTCAGCTTTGAAGATCTGCAACTTCCGATTGGCCTCAGTGTTGCCTTCCATGGCGCCATTGCTTCAGAGCTAGCTATAGCCCAGCACATCGTTGAACTGAAGCAAAAGATCGACTTTGAGAAAGCTCGGTTTAAGAAGCATATGGCCAAGCTCAGCGTGCAAGAGGTCAGGAACTTCAAGATCATGCTGCATGAGCTCAAAGAAGCCTTTCTCAAGAAGCGTGAAGAAGCTCAAGGTTCTCGCGAGCGCATGAAGAGCCTGGCTGACAAGTGTGTGCAAGCCTACAATGAAGCTGAGAAGCGCAAGGCCCTTGGTCGTCCTGGCATCGATCCCAGGATGGCTGCCAAGAAAAAGAAGAAGCCAGCTGTGGCCGAACCCGACGCACCAAGGCAGGAAGCACATCCCATTGTCTTCCCAGCCAGCATGACTGGCTCGAAGCCAAAGGCCAGGTCAACCGCTTCAGAATAGAAGAAGACGAGGACTGCTGAGGCCGAAGCCAGAAAGAGGAAACATTCTAAAGCCTCTGATGCTGCTCCATCCAAGAAGAAGCGGAAGACCAAGAAGGAACGGGCTGCTCCCATAGAGCCCTTAGTTGTTGAACCTATCTCAATGGTTCGCCCTGCATCTACACACCAAGAGCGCCAACTGATTGTCCCTGAGCCTGCTTCCACAGAGGCTCATACAGCTGAAGACATTCTGGCTGCATCAGCCGACGACACCCAAGAAGAAGAACATGTCCCTACTCCCCCAACTACTGAAGAAGTTGTTCTCGCGGAGAACGTGTCTGTGCCCGACCCTCCAGCTCATCAAGTGGAGGTAGAAAATCTTGAGGCTGCCACCACCAACACGAATGAAGCCACTGACGTTGTCATGGCTGAAGCAAATGTGGAACCTCCACCAATGCCAGAAGTCAATGAAGCCATTTATGCAACTGCTCCTGAAGCCTCTGCTGTTCCTGCACCTGCTGCTGGTCCTCAGTTTGATTATCATGTTGAGCACAGGCCTCGGGTACAGAAGCCAATGCCAAGGTTACCTAGGTTTCCAAGTCCTGCATCAGCACCTGGATCCTTTAATGTCAACGGCTTCAAAGCAGACAACACTTTCTTCAATAGCTCCAAGAACCCCTACTCAAGGGAAAGAATATCTTCTGATCGGTTCTGGAGCTATCCGCAGCAAAGTTATTACTCATGCATTATGTACAATCAAGGCCGCATCTTCCCTCATATGCGTCTTGACACCGAAGCAATAACTGGTCTGCCCTGCTTGGAAGAAGCTCTGGATTGCTTCAAAGAGGTTGGATTGTTGCCTTTTGTCACCGACCAAGAGCACTGGAACGAAGAGTTGCTGCTCCAATTTTATGCCACTCTTCACATACGAGGCTACAACAGAGATCCAAAGACTTGGGTCCTTGAGTGGATGACTGGAAATGTTCATCACGAAGCCAAAGCCTTTGATATCATTGAGCTCACTGGTCTACCCACTCCTGGAGATCTCTATGAACCTGGCTGTCAGCTTCACACTGAAGCTATGGAGAGCATCTTTCAGAAGCCTGAACCAAACATGAGTCAGATGCTCAGTATGATGAAGCCTTTGCCTCCAGATGTTGCATATCCTAAGGAGTTCTTTGTTGAAGACCTTGAGTATCTGCCACGGACTATCTATCACATTATAAGGCGAACTCTCTGGCCCATCAAAGGACACTCTCCACATGCAAAGCTGGAAGGTGCAATGAAGACTTTGGTCTTCTATATTCTTCACGGCAAATGCTTCAACGCACAAGACTTCTTCATCCGCCAACTTGCTGCATCAGGATCTGATCTTTTTAGCTTGAAGTTCTACACTCCATGGATAATGCGGCTGATTAAACTCCACTCAGCTATCTCATATCAGCCATCTGCTCGCAATCATCGGATCTTTCTGCCTGACGTGGATATGTCCGTTGAAGCCATTTATCCAGAGCCTGCCAAGGAGCCTCTTAGTCTTCAGAATGCTAAGCATCAAAGTTTCTCTCAGAACATTGAAGGAGTTGAAGCAGTCACTCATGTTTATCCTCTGGCTGGTACTACATGTGCACCTCATCGTGCCCTCACTGAAGCCACTAAAAGCACTATTGCCCAACGGCCCAAGAAGCGATCTCGTGTTCTCAATGACCGAGAGCTTCTGGTTGCTCTTCATCAGAAACAGGATAGGCATCATGACTGGCTGAAGCGCCAAATGCAAAGCCTCTTGGTGGATGTCAACCGCATTCGCAATCTTGCCACCAAGAATGCCTTTGTTGCCCATGAAACCTGTCGGCGTACATGGAAAGGGCTGACGCTTATGTGTTCTGAGGATGATCTTCAAGAGGATGGCTTCTCTGAACGTTTCAAGTCTGACTCCACACCTCCCCGAAGGACTGTGCTGCGACGAACTCCATCTCTTGAAGACTCTGAGTTCTCTTCCTCTGCGGCAACTGTGAATGCCAGAGTGATCGAAGACGAAGACGATGCTACTTCACCCCCCCTACTTCTGCACGCATCGACACTGCCCCAAGTTCTTCTGCACCGCCGAACACCACCGACGACCTTGCTGCTTCACCTACTCTTCATGGGAACAGGTAGATGCTCTCTGTCTTCAAACCTTTTTGGTCCTTACTAACAAAAGGGGGAGAAGCATATGAGTTTGATAGTCTTCAAGCAGGTCCATATGGGCGGTTATTTTATGTTTTGCCTAGTGTTTACAACTCTCGTTTTGATACATTTGGTTCTTTGAGTTGTAACACTTAAACTCGATGGTCGTCTGCTACTTATTTGCTATTCTGTGATGTGGTGGTAAATTCCGCATGTGCGACGATAAATTCCGCACTTAGATCATTTTGCAGACGTCCATTTTTCATTATGCATGTCATTATCTTCACATACTTTTCATGCATGATGAATTGTCATCATAAGTTGAAGAGGATCTCCACAAGTACAACCTGCCATGTGCATTTGCATTCCAAAAGCAAATTACTTATATGCACATCTTCAGGGGGAGCCCTTGCAACTTATGAAGACAATTCCTTATCCTTTTCAATTTCACATATTATATTCCCTGTTGAAAACTTCAACTAGTTTGTCATCAATCACCAAAAAGGGGGAGATTGTAAGTGTATCTAGTGTCACCCCTAGTTGGTTTTCGAGTATTGACGACAAACCTAGTTGAGGGACTAATGTGTTTGTGAGAATTGCAGGATAACACAGGTAGAAGTCCCTCATTGATTCGGTTTTCCTACCAGAGATGACCCCTAAAAATGTATGAAGACATTGAAGTCAAAGGTGGTATGTGAAGACATTCACATTGAAGATTATGACAAGAGAAGACATCGCATGAAGACTATGGAGCGCGAAGACTTAGATCTTTCGTAGTTCTTTTTCTTCTTTGTTGAGTCATAGGAACCACCGTACTGTTAAGTGGGGTCCAAGAAAACCAGTCAGAATGACTGAAGTGATGCTTAACCAAAAATCCTATGTCTTCGAGTGAAGACTATGAGAGCGAATCTTGTTCAGAGTTGGACAAGTCAGCTTTGCTTGTAGCCCAAGTAAAGTTGCCGTGTGTGTTTGAAATCTGACCGTTGGAACACGTGTCAGTTCCTTAGTGACCCAGGGTCATTTCGGACAAATCAGGTCGGGTTGCCTAGTGACTATAAATAGCCCACCCCCTACAACCATAAACGGTTGGCTGCTCATAGTTAAAGTATGGCTTTTGTCGTTTGAGAGCAACCCACCTCGAAGCCTTTGAGAGAGAATTCCTTGAGAGTATAAAGCCCTAACCACCCAGAGCCAAAGAGTGTTAGGCATCACTTAAGTCTTCTTGTCTGTGTGATCTGGAGACTTATTACACTTGAGGACTGTGAATCCTCTAGCCGGTTAGGCGTCGCGTTCTGAGCATCCAAGAGTCATTGTGGATCGCCAGTGAACGAAGTCTGTGAAGGTTTGGAAGTCTACCTTGAAGACTTACCAGAGTGATTGGGCGAGGTCTGTGTGACCTTAGCTCAAGGGGAATACGGTGAGGACTAAGTGTCCTGAGCTGTGTGTTCAGGACTAAGTGTCTGGGACTGAGTGTCCTCAGGTTTAAATACCTATCCGCCCTAACCAGACATACAACTGTCACCGCAGTTGGAACTGGTCTACCAAACCTTTGTCTTCATCACGCACACTGGTTCTATCCTCCCATCTCTTTATTTACAGTTGGCTCTTGTGAAGTCAGTGCCTATTTGCTTTATCTATTTGTCTTCACTGTGTACCTGATCCTTACTGCCTAGCTGCTATTAGTGATTGTGGTTTCACTTCATTGAAAGCTTGACTATGGTCTGCCTAGTGTAGTGTACCTTCCGCTGCATGGTAATAGGTTCATTTCTATCATTTGTCTTCGAAACTTCCATGTTTTGAAGACTTTCATAAAAATCGCCTATTCACCCCCCCTCTAGTCGATATAACACACTTTCAGACACAAAGACACAAATAATACAAGACGCTCCAAGCAAAACACATATCATGTTGGTGAATAAAAATATAGCTCGAAGTAAATTACCGATGGAAGTGGACGAAAGAGGGGATGCCTTCCGGGGCATCCCCAAGCTTTGACTTCTTGGTGTCCTTGGATTATCTTGGGGGTGCCATGGGAATCCCCAAGCTTAGGCTCTTGCCAATCCTAGTTCCATGATCCATCAAAAGAATTCACCCAAAACTTGAAAACTTCACAACACAAAACTCAAAATAGAAAACTCGTGAGCTCCATTAGCGAAAGAAAATAAAAGAACACTTCAAGGTACTGTAATGAACTCATTCTTTATTTATATTGGTGTTAAACCTACTGTATTCCAACTTCTCTATGTATTATAAACTATTTTACTAGCCATAGATTCATCAAAATAAGCAATCAACACAAGAAAAACAGAATCTGTAAAAAAACAGAACAGTCTGTAGTAATCTGTAGCTAGAGCAATATCTGGAACCCCAAAAATTCTAAAATAAATTGCTGGACGTGAGTAATTTATCTATTAATCATCTACAAAAAGAATTAACTAAATAGCACTCTTCAAATAAAAATGACAGCAGTTCTCGTGAGCGCTAAAGTTTCTGTTTTTTACAGCAAGTTCAACAAGACTTTCCCCAAGTCTTCCAAACGGTTCTACTTGGCACAAACACTAATTAAACACAAAAAACACAACCAGAACAGAGGCTAAATAATTTATTTATTACTAAATAGGAGCAAAAAGCAAGGAATAAAAATAAAATTGGGTTGCCTCCCAACAAGCGCTATCATTTAACGCCCCTAGCTAGGCATAAAAGCGAGGATAGATCTAAGTATTGCCATCTTTGGTAGGCAATTCTTCGATTAGGCATCTGTCTCCCTTAGGAATTTCTTTCTTTCTAGCGATTATTAAACTTTTAGGAACAAGATAAAAAAATTCACGTGTAGCAAATGGTTCCTTAATGATATCAAAAAGATTGGGATGAATGCTTATAGATTTAAGATCCGCAGTTTCCTTAGATGATTCACCCTTATTTTTAGGAACATACATAAGCTTGGCAATTTTAGTAGGAGGACTTGGAGTATTCTTTACGGAAGAAAAGTGGTTCCCAAGTTTGTAATGATACCCTCAAGTTTATCAATTCTAGTAGAATCTAAGTTCATTCTCTCATTAACTATGGGATCCTTTTCCTTAATATTTTTCAAAGTCATTCCTACCTTGGATCCATATCGAGTAATTTGATTGTGGATCTTTTTATCTAGATTTTCAATTGATTCAACAGTAGCAACTTTATTTTCGATAATTTCAAGTCTTTGCATAACATGCTCCAAAGTTAACATGGTTCCATTAACCAAAAGAGGTGGTGAGCCAAATAAATTTAGCATAGCATTATAAGAATCAAAAGTATGTCTACCCAAGAAGTTCCCTCCGGTAATGGTATCGAGGATATATCTATACCAAGGATTAACACCTACATAAAAATTGCGGAGAAGAACTAAGGTAGATTGCTTCCTGGTAGATCTATTTTGAGCATTGCAAATTCTATACCAAGCATCTTTTAGATTTTCTCCCTCCCTTTGTTTAAAATTTAGAACTTCACTCTTGGGAGACAACGGAGAAGATATGAGACTAGTCATGACGACAAGCAAACAATCTAACACACGAGCAAACAAAAGCAAATGGGCAAAAAGAGGCAAATAGAGAGGGAGGATAGAGAGAGAGAGGGCGAATAAAACGGCAAGGGTGAATTGGGGGGAGAGGAAAACGAGAGGCAAATGGCAAATAATGTAATGCGAGAGATAGGGATTGTGATGGGTACTTGGTATGTTGACTTTTTGCATAGACTCCCCGGCAACGGCGCCAGAAATCCTTCTTGCTACGTCTTGAGCTTGCGTTGGTTTTCCCCGAAGAGGAAGGGATGATGCAGCAGAGTAGCGTAAGTATTTCCCTCAGTTTTTGAGAACCAAGGTATCAATCCAGTAGGAGCCCACACTCAAGTCCCTCGTACCTGCACAAAGCGATAGCTACTCACAACCAACGCGGTTAGGGGTTGTCAATCCCTTCACAGTCACTTACAAGAGTGAGATCTGATAGATATAATATTTTTGGTATTTTTGGTATAAAGATGCAAAGTAAAAAGTAAAATAAAAGTAAAAAGCAAAGCAAGATTAAAGTGATGGAGATTGATAGATGAGAATAGACCCGGGGGCCATAGGTTTCACTAGTGGCTTCTCTCAAGAGCATAAATATTCTACGGTGGGTGAACAAATTACTGTTGAGAAATTGATAGAATTGAGCATAGTTATGAGAATATCTAGGCATGATCATGTATATTGTAAGTGCATCTAGTGCCACCCCTAGTTGGTTTTGGAGTATTGATGACAAACCTAGTTGAGGGACTAATGTGTTTGTGAGAATTGTAGGATAACACAGGTAGAAGTCCCTCATTGATTCGGTTTTCCTACCAAAGATGACCCCTAAAAATGTATGAAGACATTGATGTCAAAAGGTGGTATATGAGGATATTCACATTGAAGACTATGACAAGAGAAGACATCGCATGAAGCCTATGGAGCTCGAAGACTTAGATCTTTCGTAGTTCTTTTTCTTCTTCGTTGAGTCATAGGAACCACCGTACTGTTAAGTGGGGTCCAAGAGAACCAGTCAGAATGACTGAAGTGATACTTAAACAAAACCTATGTCTTCGAGTGAAGACTATGAGAGCGAATCTTGTCCAGAGTCGGACGAGTCAGCTTTGCTTGTAGCCCAAGTAAAGTTGTCGTGTGAGTTTGAAATCTGACCGTTGGAACACGTGTCAGTTCCTTAGTGACCCAGGGTCATTTCGAACAAATCAGGTCGGGTTGTCTAGTGGCTATAAATAGCTCACCCCATACAACCATAAATGGTTGGCTGCTCACATTCAGAGTACGGCTTTTGTCGTTTGAGAGCAACCCACCTCGAAGCCTTTGAGAGAGAATTCCTTGCGAGGATAAAGCCCTAACCACCCAGAGCCAAAGAGAATTAGGCATCACTTAAGTCTTCTTGTCTGTGTGATCTGAAGACTTATTACACTTGAGGACTGTGAATCCTCCAGCCGGTTAGGCGTCGCGCTCTGAGCATCCAAGAGACATTGTGGATCGCCGGTGAACGAAGTCTGTGAAGGTTTGGGAGTCTACCTTGAAGACTTACCAGAGTGATTGGGCAAGGTCTGTGTGACCTTAGCTCAAGGGGAATACGGTGAGGACTGGGTGTCCTGAGCTGCGTGTTCAGGACTGGGTGTCCGGGACTGTGTGTCCTCAGGTTTAAATACCTAGCCGCCCTAACCAGACGTACAGTTGTCACAGCAACTGGAACTGGTCCAACAAATCATAGTCTTCAACGAGTCATTGGTTTCTTCCTTCCCTTCTCTTTACTCACTGTTACTCCTTGTGAAGTCATTGTATGTTTGCACTATCTTTTGTCTTCACTGAGTGACTGTGTGATTTGTTTGGCTTCTTAATATCTTCCTACCTGATCCTTACTACCTAGCTGCTATTAGTCATTGTGCTTTCACTTCATTGAATACATGACTATGGTTTACCTAGTGTAGTCTACCTTCCGCTGCATGGTAATAGGTTTAATTTTTATCGTTTGTCTTCGAAACTTCCACGTTTTGAAGACTTTCATAAAAATCGCCTATTCACCCCCCTCTAGTCGATATAACGCACTTTTAATTGGTATCAGAGCAAGGTGCTCCCTTGTTCTGTGTGATTCAGTTTAACCACCTGGAGTTTTAGCTATGTCGACTGCAGGGATAATTAAAGTCTCCGCTGCGTGCCCCGTCTTCGATGGAACTGAATATCCCTACTGGAAGAATAAGATGCGCATGCATCTTGAAGCCATTGACGTCGACCTATGGTATGTCGTCAAGAACGGCGTTCCCAAGGCTGGAGAAGGTGTCACTGCTGCTGATGTCAAGAAGTTCGTTCAACTGGACTCTACTGCCAAGAATATCATCTGTGGTCATCTGACCAAAGGACAGTATGGCCGTGTAAGTGCTTTGGAAACATCTAAGCTAGTCTGGGACTGGCTCTCCAAGGTCAACGAAGGCGTCTCAACCCAGAGAGATCAGAGAATCAGTGTCCTTCGCAACCTATTCAACCGCTTCAAGCGAAATGACAATGAGAATGTCCAGCTCACGTTTGATCGACTCACTGACATCACAAATGAGCTTCAAGCCCTCGGCGCTACTGAGATCGCCAAGCATGAAGTCGTCAAGACACTACTGAGATCACCTGACAGTTCGTTTGACACCCTAGCCCTGATGATTCAAGAACGTCCTGATTTCAAGACACTCGATCCATCCGACATACTTGAGAGGCTCAACACACATGAGTTTCAGCTTTCTGAGAAAAGAGATATCTACGGTCCAAACTATGGGCGAACTCGTGCCTTGAAGGCAAAAGCTGTCTCCTCATCTGAAGAAGAATCTGACAGCAGTTCTAATGACCCTGAAGACATTGGAAAGGAACTTGCTATGCTTGTGAAGAAGTTCCAAAAATTCACCAAGAAGAAAGGCTTCAGGAAGTCTTCACGATCAAGCTCAAGGAATGATGAACCTTCTGCTCATGACTACAAGAAGAAAACATGCCACAAGTGCAAGAAAACTGGCCACTTCATCTCTGAGTGTCCGCAGTGGGACAATGAGAACAAAAAGAAGAAGAAGAGCAAGGAATATGACTCTGACGACAAGAAGAAGAGATACTCAAAGTCTTCTTCCAAGTCTTCCTCAAAGTCTTCGTCACACAAGAAGAGCTCATCTGGCAAGGCACGTGCGTTTGTTAGCAAGGAAATGGATTCAGAGGAGGAGTCCTCTTTGAGGAGGCGGAGGTGGAGTCTGAGGAGGAGTCCGATTCTGGCGTTGCAAGTCTGGCTACAGCATACGTTGCCAAGTCCATCTTCAACACTGAAGACAATGACTTCATCACCGACACCAATGAAAATGACAAGGACTACTCCGCTCCTACCTACTGCTTCATGGCACGCGGTGCCAAGGTAAACACGCGCACTACTCACTATCAAACATCTAGTGAAGATGACTCTGATTGTGGTTCAAGACCCAGCTACAAAACACTTGCTAAAATTGCAACTGAACAACAGAAAGCTATGGAACATATTCAAAAACCGTTAGACAAAAGCGATGATCTGTTAGGCGCTGAAATGACTCGATCTGAGTCCTTAATTGAAGACATAAAAAATCTTCACGTTAAGTATGAGCAACTTGAAAGTCGTCATGAAACGCTCTCAACAACTCATGAAAAGCTTTCCTATGATTATCTTCAAAGGAAGCAAGATCTTGAGAAATTGAGAGCGGCTCATGAAGATCTTCAAAAGGAAAACGAGTCACTTCGCGCCGAACAGATCAGTTCCGCTCAGGAAGGATTTGAACCACCATGTCTTAAATGCATTGAGCGTGATAATGCTACTTCTGTTGCTGAATGTTCTACTGCTGCTACTGTTGCAATATCTTCAACTGTTGATGTGGTAACTAACCCCTCTGCTGAGGATACCACTGATATTGCTGATGAGAATGCTAGGTTGAAGACATTGCTTGAAACAGGGATGTACAAAAGTCTTAAAGGGCATCACACACTATGTGATGTCCTCAAAAGGCAGATTCTGAACCGAAACCCGAGGAAAGAGGGTGTTGGGTTCGTAAGGAAAATGAATGCTGATGGCTCTTACTGGAAACCTGAGCAGTACCACAAAACCACATGGGTTGCTGCAAAGGAACCTTCAGCAGATCCATCCAATCTATCTGGCTTCACTTGTGCTAACCCCATTGTCATTGATGAATCCTTTGATGCAAACTATAAATTGTTTAAGAATCAGAATGGTGAAGTGTTTTCCAGGTATATTGGTACTAGCTGCAGGAATGGGCCGCCTATGAAGAAGATTTGGGTGCCGAAAAAGTGTTTGGAAAATCTTCCTGTGAATGTCATCATGACACCACAGGTGAAGAAGACAAACCCCAGACCACAGGCTTCATACGGTCCAAAGGCTTCATACAAACAGAGGACTCACCTGAGTCGCACTAACGCAAATGTTTTGCAGGGAAACGATACTCAAGCCTACGAATATGAGTGCGGTTCATCGAACTGCCATGTTCATAAGACCAAGAACTATTCTGCTTATTCTTATGAGTACTATTGTCCGCCTACAAGACTTTTTGCTAGGGCTCCAAAGCCAAAGTTCTCAGACGCTGCACTTAGACTTATCGCTTCTAAGCCACCCTTGAAGATGTGGGTGGCTAAGAAAGCTTAACTCTCTTTTGCAGGGAAAGGTCTCCAGCAGAAAACCAAAATCGTCTGACGCTATTGCCGGGGACCTTAAACATCTTGTAGGGCGCAAGATCAAATGCCCGAATTGTCTTACTATGTACTTCATTCCTGAATCGCTAGCTACTCTCCCTATCAGTCCTAATCTGGATCTAAGCTTTCATAACCCACTGGTTCGTCAAAAGTTTTTGCTTCACAATTCTCTTCGTGAAGCTTATCCCCCTAACTGCACTGTAGGGTACGACACCAGCGTCTTCAGAATGGATTATTGATAGTGGGTGTACCAACCACATGACTGGCAAAAGAAGCATTCTTATGGACTCAACCTTACGTCCATCCGACAAGAGTCACATCACATTTGCTGACACTGGTAAAATAAGGTATTGGGTCTAGGTAGAGTTGCAATCTCAAAGGATCAACACATGGATAAAGTCATGCTTGTTGAATCCCTTGGCTTCAACTTAATGTCTGTCTCAATGCTTTGTGATTTGAACACGATCATAATATTTGGAAAATATCGTTGCCTTGTTCTAATGGAATCTGACAAGTCTCTAGTGTTTGAAGGGTATCGGAAAGATGATTTATACGTGGTAGATTTCTCAGCAGGACCACAGCTTGCCGTATGTCTTCTAGCAAAAGCTTCTGAATGCTGGCTCTGGCTTCGAAGGCTAGGGCATGCTGGCATGAGGAACCTCCACACCCTTGCAAAGAAGAAGCATGTCATAGGCATCGAGGGCGTCAAGTTCAAGAAAGATCACTTATGCGGTGCCTATGAAGCAGGAAAGATGACGAGGGCCAAACATCCCTCGAAGACAATCATGACTACTACTCGACCCTTCGAACTGCTCCACATGGATCTTTTCGGTCCCACTCATTACTCAACTCTTACTACTACTGCTTGTCTCTATGGCTTTGTCATTGTTGATGATTATTCTAGATATACTTGGGTGCACATAATCCTCTACAAGACTGAGGTGCGGGATGTCTTCAGACGCTTCACCAATCAAGCAATGAACAACTATGGCGCCAAGATAAAGCACATCAGAAGTTACAATGGCACTAAATTCAAGAACACTGGCCTTGATACATATCTTGATACCTTGGGAATCACACATGAATTCTTAGCCCCGTACACGCCACAGCAGAATGGCGTAGTCGAACGCAAGAACAGAACACTCATTGAGATGGCCCGAACGATGCTTGATGAATACAAGACTCCAAGAAAATTCTGGCCTGAAGCCATTGATACTGCATGCCATACAATCAATCGTGTTTATCTTCACAAGCTTCTGAACAAGACATCTTATGAGCTCCTTACTGGCAAGAAGCCAAATGTCAGTTACTTCAGAGTATTTGGCGCTAGGTGTTGGATCAAGGATCCACATCACACTTCAAAATTTGCACCAAAAGCACATGAGGGTTTTATCCTTGGATATGGAAAGGATTCGCACTCCTACAGAGTCTTCAATCTCTTTCATTATAAAGTGGTTGAAACAGTGGATGTGCGGTTCAATGAGACTAACGGTTCACAAAGAGAGCACCTGCCAAATGTGCTAGATGAAGTTCCATCCAGTGAATCAATCAAGCTAATGGGAACTGGAGAAATCATGCCTTCTGAAGCTCAACCTGAAGAAGAACTTATCATCTCCGCACCTGATCAACCTGAAGACAATGCTCATCCTGAAGACATTCCCTCCAACAACGACAATGATCAGCAAGAGCAAAATCTTCGCCCTGTACATCCTCGTGTTGCCAATGAAGTGCAGATTGAAAGAATAATTGATAGCATCAATGCACCCGGTCCGCTCACTCGTTCAAGGGCAACTCACCTAGCAAATTTCTGTGGGCACTTCGCATTCGTCTCAATAACAGAACCCAAGAAAGTTGAAGAAGCCTTCATGGAACCTGAATGGATTCAAGCTATGCAAGAAGAGCTTCAACAGTTTGAGCTGAATAATGTATGGGAACTGGTTAAGCGTCCTGATCCTCGGAAGCACAACATAATAGGCACCAAATGGATATACCGCAACAAGCAAGATGAGCATGGTCAAGTTGTCAGAAACAAAGCTCGTCTCGTTGCTCAAGGATATACACAAGTGGAAGGCATTGACTTCGATGAAACATTTGCTCATGTGGCTAGAATTGAAGCCATACGCATACTACTGGCCTATGCAAATCATCATAACATACTTCTATATCAAATTGATGTGAAGAGTGCCTTTCTCAATGGCAAGATTGAAGAAGAAGTGTATGTTGCACAACCGCCTGGCTTTGAAGATCCAAAACATCCTGGCATGGTATACAAGCTCAACAAGGCACTGTATGGCCTCAAACAAGCCCCTCGGGCCTGGTATGACAGACTCAAATACTTCCTGAAGAGCAAAGGCTTCATACCTGGTTCCCTCGACCCCACTCTCTTCACGAAGGCATATGATGGTGAACTGTTTGTGTGCCAAATATATCGGGATGACATTATCTTCGGCTACACCAATCAGAAGTACAGTGAAGAGTTTGGGTATATGATGCAAGAGCAATATCAGATGTCCATGATGGGAGAGCTGAAGTTCTTCATCGGTCTTCAAATACAACAGCAACGCAACGGCATCTTCATATCTCAAGAGAAGTATCTCAAAGATTGCCTGAAGAAGTTCGGTATGCAAGACTGCAAAGGCTTCACGACGCCAATGCCAGCCAAGCATCATCTGGGTCCTGACGACAATGGTAAAGAGTTCGATCTAAAGGTATACCGCTCCATGATTGGTTCTTTTCTTTATCTGTGTGCATCTAGGCCAGATATTATGCTTAGTGTTTGCATGTGTGCTCGATTTCAAGCGGCACCAAAGGAGTCGCATCACTTAGCTGTGAAGCGAATTCTTCGATATTTGGCTCACACCCCAACTCTAGGATTGTGGTATCCAAAGGGCTTAGAGTTTGATCTGGTTGGATTCTCGGATGCTGATTATGCTGGTGACAAAGTGGATCGCAAGTCTACATCAGGCACATGTCATTTTCTGGGACGATCACTTGTATGTTGGTCTTCAAAGAAGCAGAACTGTGTATCTCTCTCCACTTCTGAATCTGAATACATTGCTGCTGGATCTTGCTGCGCTCAGCTTCTGTGGATGAAGCAAACACTCAAGGACTATGGCATTCATCTGAAGCAAGTGCCACTCTACTGCGACAACGAGAGCGCCATCAAGATTGCCAACAACCCAGTTCAGCACTCGAAGACAAAGCACATTGAAATTCATCATCACTTTCTCAGAGATCATGTTGTGAAGGAAGATATTGATATCATACACGTCAACACTGAAGCGCAATTGGCAGATATTTTCACCAAGCCCTTGGATGAGAAGAGATTTTGCAAGTTACGGTGTGAGCTAAATATTTTGGAATCCTCAAATGTCCTGTGATCAGGCACACATCCTAACACTTGTGCATATTGATGACTTAGATGTGCAACACACGAAGTAAAATATATCTTCAATCAATGAAGACATACATTCTAAGTGTGAATACATTAATGTGGAATTTGACTTCGGAGTGCCACGATAATTGTGAGCCATGTTTGAGTCTAATACTTCCTATACGGTGGGTAACGCCACCACCAAATGTTCTGTTTGAAGTGTTTCACTCATGGCGTTACATTTGCTATGTCTTCACATTTGTGTTGGCTTCAATCTCAACATGTCTTCATGACTATCTTCACTATGTTGATTATATATATATATATATATACTAGTGTTCTGTCCTCTACATCATTCACTTATAGCTATGTCTTCTTGTTGAATCTTTTGAACTAAGTGAATGTGATCGGACCCTAACCTCTCTATGCTTTCTATCTCAAACTCTATCTCTCCAAATCATATGCATTCTATTGAAACTGTCGAATGTCTTCTCTGTGTCCTTGTCAGCATAAGATACAGAGACAAACATTAAGTCCATTTTCAATGCTCATTCCTTCACCTGAAACCCGGAGAAGTGGGAACGACCACCCGACAATCCAGGCGTGCGTGGGACGTGGAACAACCCCCGATATGCTGCATGACGGCCACATGTCCCTCAGATGTGAATCGCCAAGGGCACCTGTGTAATAATGCAATGCCGCCCCTACACCTATAAATACACGCCTCACAGCAGTCATTATCTCTTCTTCCACTCTCGCACAAACCCTAGCGCCACCGCTAGCCCTCGACGACGCCGGTGACGAAGCGCTTCGCTGCCGCAACCTCTCCGACGCCGTCTTCACGCCGACCGCGGACATCGTCCTCTCCGCCATTGCTGTAGGTGTCCTCCGTCGCCAAGTTAGGGCACGGAAGATTGAACTGCTCGGCCTCCTCTTCCACTCCGTCTAGCAGTTCTTCGTGTGGTAAATAAAACTTCCTTTTTACGGCCCCTTTGATCCTATAGCTTTATCACTTTCTACCACAAGCAGTTTCTATTCACACAAGTTGGATCTCTTTCATACTACATCTCATAACATGCCTAGTATATTCACTTATGCTTCACAAAGTAGTTAGATTCCTCACTTGTACTGATCCATGGATTCGTACAAATCTGGAACCAACTCCTTATCTATGTGTGAATGTCTTCGCACGATGAGGTCAATGTCTTCTGAACTGAGTTATCTTCAAAATCTTCTGAGAATGCATATGACCTCTTCCCCTTCCCTCGCACCTTAATGCTGTCACAGGTACATGTCCGTGGGAGAATCCCTTGGTTCTCATAGTCTGCATTCATTTGCAGAATTCTTACAGTATCACATAAATTCTCCCGAAGCTAGTTCCTGTCTGTCCAGCAAGCGAAAGCCTTTGAAGCCTTTGAACGTATTGAAGGCTTTCAGTTTAAAGTTCATGGCTTCAGAGAAATCAGCAAGGAAGGGTGGCAGAAAGCGTCGTGGAGAAACATCAAGAGATCTGCCGGATGACCTCTCAAAACTGTACAAGACAGATCCTGAAGAGGATTACAATCAGTGCAAGACACGAATCCAATGGATTCGACGCTATTGGGCAGAACAGTGGTTCAAGTACAGATTTGTGACAAAGGAATATGCTGAAAAGAATGCCATCAAGCGACCATGGGGAGACATCCTCTACAAAAATCTTCAACCCAGGACCAGAGATGAAGCCATTAAACAAGGCTTCTATCCCTGCATGGTCCGTGGACCACAACCTGCGGATGCTGACCCATCGTCACTGCTATGGTGTCATGACGACATTCTGTTCAAGCGCAACTTCCAGTTTGCCCAGAACTCAGCAAAGCAGAACAAGAAGACATTGGGACTAGACTTCAACCCTGGTCCTTCTGCTCCAAGGGCTGACAGCACACGTGATGCAGAACCCAATGTCGCCGGTCCTTTCTACAACCTTGAAGGTCTCATCACCCATATCTTGGTTCAAGGGACAGCCGTGAATGAGCTTGCAGATGACGCTAAATCAGATGAAGCGCCTGCAACGCCGAAGCCAAAGAAGCAGTCTAAAGTTTCAAAGCCTGCCTCTGCTCCAAAAATCTCACGGGCGAAGCCACTGGCAATTGCACCTCCTGAAGACAGTGTGCGGTCTGAAGATTTCTCACGCATCTCGAAGCCCCAGAAGGTCAAGATGCCTCTGCCACACACTGGCCAAGAACTGACAGCTGCTGTTGTTCTGCGTAATGATGCCATTGATCTGTCAAGTGATGAAGATCTTGCAGATGACGCTCTTGAGCAACTGATCAAGAGCAAAGAAGAAGCGGAAATCTTCAATAATCTGCCTCTCTTTGACGTGGCAATCATCCACAACTTCATTGATGAATGGTTTGACACGCCCAACATCAGCTTCGAAGATCTGCAACTTCCCATTGGCCTCAGTGTCGCCTTCCATGGCGCCATTGCTTCAGAGTTAGCTATCGCCCAGCGCATTGTTGAACTGAAGCAGAAGATTGACTTTGAGAAATCTCAGTTCAAGAAGCATATGGCCAAGCTCAGCGTGCAAGAGGTGAAGAACTTCAAGATTATGCTGCACGAGCTCAAGGAAGCCTTTCTCAAGAAACGTGCAGAAGCTCAGGGTTCTCGTGAGCGCATGAAGGTCCTGGCTGACAGGTCTGTGCAAGCCTACAATGAGGCTGAGAAGCGCAAGGCCCTTGGGCGTCCTGGCATCGACCCCAGGATGGCTGCAAAGAAGAAGAAGAAGAAGCCCGCTATGGCTGAACCCGACGCACCAAGGCAGGAAGCAGTTCCCATTGTCTTCCCAACTAGCATGACTGGCTCGAAGCCAAAAGCCAGGTCTACCGCTTCAGAGCTAAAGAAGACGAGGACTGCTGAGGCTGAAGCCAGGAAGAGGAAACATCCTGCAGCCTCTCCTACTGCCCCCTCCAAGAAGAAGAGGAAGACCAGGAAGGAACGGGCTGCTCACACATAGCCCTTGATTGTTGAACCCATTTCCATGGTTCACCCTGACGCTGAACCACAAGAACGTCAACTGACTGTCTATGAGCCTGCTTTCACAGAGGCTCATGAAGCTGAAGACTTTCCAGCAGCTGATCCCATCGCTGCTGAAGACATTGGTCACCATGACCATGTTGAAGATGATGCAGTCCTTCCTCAGCTCGAGCACCAACAGGTATCATCGCCTGTGCTAAAGCACAGTGAACTCATCAGCATTGGTCGTCCTCTGACGCCAATTGCTCAGGATGCTTCATGGGCTGATCGCCCACAAAAGGAAGAAGACTTTGAGGCCCAGCCAACACCAACTCCACAGGCGTCGCCCGCGTTGCGCAGGCTTCGCAAAGGTCCAAGGCCTCCAGTCTCTATGTCTGAAGCTAAAACTGCTGAAGACATTCCGGCTGCATCAGCCGATGAAGAAGAAGCCCCACACGCTGCTACTCCCCTGTCCCACCAAGAAGCGGTTCTCGAGGAGAACGAGACTGTGACCGACCCTCCAGCTGGTCAAGTGGAGGTTGAAAATCTTGAGGCTGCCACCACCAACACCAATGAACCCACTAACGTTTTCATGGCTGAAGCTAATGTGGAGCCCTCACCAACAAAAGCACCAGAAGTCAGCGAAGCCACTGATCCCACTGCTTCTGTTCCTATGCCTACTGCCGGTCCTCAATTCGACTATCATGTTGAGCACATGCCTCAGGTACAGAAACCAATCCCAAGATTGCCCAGGTTCCCAGGTCCTGCATCAGCACCTAGATCCTTCAATATCAATGGCTTCAAAGAAGACAACACTTTCTTCAATAGCTCCAGGAACCCCTACTCAAGGGAAAGAATATCATCTGATCGGTTCTGGAGCTATCCACAGCGAAGCTATTACTCCTGCATTCTTTACAATCAAGGTCACATCTTCCCACACAAGCGTCTTGACATTGAAGCAATAGCTGGTCTGCCCTGTCTGGAAGAAGCTCTAGATTGCTTCAAAGAGGTTGGATTGCTGCCTTTCGTCATCGATAAAGAGCATTGGAATGAAGAGCTGCTGCTCTAATTCTATGCCACACTTCACATCCGCGGGTATAATAGAGATCCGAAGACTTGGGTCCTGGAGTGGATGACAGGAAACGTTCATCATGAAGCCAAAGCCTTTGACATCATTGAGCTCACTGGTCTACCCACTCCTGGCGATCTCTACGAATCTGGCTGTCAACTTCACAGTGAAGCTATGGAGAGCATCTTTCAGAAGCCTGAACCTAATATGAGTCAGATGCTCAGTATGATGAAGCCACTGCCCCAAGATGATGAATATCCCAAAGAGTTCTTTGTTGACGACCTTGAGTATCTGCCAAGGACTATTTATCACATCATAAGGCGAACTCTCTGGCCCATCAAAGGACACTCTCCACATGCCAAGCTGGAAGGTGCAATGAAGACTTTGGTCTTCTATATTCTTCATGGCAAATGCTTCAATGTACAGGACTTCTTCATTCGCCAACTTGCTGCCTCAGGCTCCGATCTTTTTGGCTTGAAGTTCTACGCCCCATGGGTAATGCGGCTGATCAAACTTCACTCCGCTATCTCATATCATCCATCTTCTCGCAATCATCGGATCTTTCTGCCTGATGTGGATATGTCTATTGAAGCCATCTATCCTGAGCCTGCCAAGGAACCTCTAAGTCTTCAGAATGCAGAGCATCAAAGTTTTTCTCAAAACATTGAAGGAGTTGAAGCAGTCACTCATGTGTATCCTTTGGCTAGCACTACACGTGCACCGCATCCTGCTCTCACTGAAGCCACTGATAGCACAATTGCCCAATGACCCAAGAAGCGCACTCGTGTTCTCAATGACCGAGAGCTTCTTGTGGCTCTTCATCAGAAACAGGATAGGCATCATGACTGGCTGAAGCGTCAAATGCAAAGCCTCTTGGTGGATGTTAATCACATTCGCAATCTTGCCACCAAGAATGCTTTTGTTGCACACGAAACCTCTCGACGCACCTGGAAAGGGCTGACGCTAATGTGCTCTGAAGATGATCTTCAAGAGGATGGCTTCTCTGAACAATTCAAGAGGATGATCCTCGAAGGGCAGTGCTACGACGAACTCCATCTCTTGAAGACTCTGAGTTCTCTTCCTCTGCTGCAACTGTGAATGCCAGAGTGATCGAGGATGAAGACGATGCTACCTCACCGCCACCTCCTTCAGCCCGCTTCGACACTGCTCCAAGCTCTTCTGCACCGCCGAACACCACCAACGACCCTGCTGCTTCGCCTACTCTTCATGGGAACGAGTAGATGCTCTATATCTTCGAACCTTTTTGGTCCTTACTGACAAAAGGGGGAGAAGCATATGAGTTTGATAGTCTTCAAGCGGGTCCATATGGGCGGGTGCTTTATATTTTTGCTTCGTGTTTACAACTCTCGTTTGCTTTGATACATCTGGTTCTTTGAGTTGTAACACTTAAACTCGATGGTCGTCTGCTACTTATTTTCCACCTTGTGATGCGATGATAAATTCCGCATGTGCGGCGATAAATTCCGCACTTAGATCATTTTGCAGACATCCATTTTCCGTTATGCATGTCATTATCTTCACATGCCTTCACATGCATAGTGGATTGTCATCATAAGTTAAAGAGGATCTCCACAAGCACAACCTGCCATGTGCATTTGCATTCCAAAAGAAAATTACTTATATGCACATCTTCAGGGGGAGCCCTTGCAACTTATGAAGACAATTCCTTATCCTTTACAATTTCACATATTATATTCCCCGTTCAAAACTTCAACTAGTTTGTCATCAATCACCAAAAAGGGGGAGATTGTAAGTGCATCTAGTGCCACCCCTAGTTGGTTTTGGAGTATTGACGACAAACCTAGTTGAGGGACTAATGTGTTTGTGAGAATTGCAGGATAACACAGGTAGAAGTCCCTCATTGATTCGGTTTTCCTACCAGAGATAACCCCTAAAAATGTATGAAGACATTGATGTCAAAAGGTGGTATATGAGGATATTCACATTGAAGACTATGACAAGAGAAGACATCGCATGAAGCCTATGGAGCTCGAAGACTTAGATCTTTCGTAGTTCTTTTTCTTCTTCGTTGAGTCATAGGAACCACCGTACTGTTAAGTGGGGTCCAAGAGAACCAGTCAGAATGACTGAAGTGATGCTTAAAAAAAACCTATGTCTTCGAGTGAAGACTATGAGAGCGAATCTTGTCCAGAGTCGGACGAGTCAGCTTTGCTTGTAGCCCAAGTAAAGTTGCCGCGTGAGTTTGAAATCTGACCGTTGGAACACATGTCAGTTCCTTAGTGACCCAGGGTCATTTTGGACAAATCAGGTCGGGTTGCCTAGTGGCTATAAATAGCTCACCCCCTACAACCATAAACGGTTGGCTGCTCAGATTCAGAGTACGGCTTTTGTCGTTTGAGAGCAACCCACCTCGAAGCCTTTGAGAGAGAATTCCTTGCGAGGATAAAGCCCTAACCACCCAGAGCCAAAGAGAATTAGGCATCACTTAAGTCTTCTTGTCTGTGTGATCTGAAGACTTATTACACTTGAGGACTGTGAATCCTCCAGCCGGTTAGGCGTCGCGTTCTGAGCATCCAAGAGACATTGTGGATCGCCGGTGAACGAAGTCTATGAAGGTTTGGGAGTCTACCTTGAAGACTTACCAGAGTGATTGGGCAAGGTCTGTGTGACCTTAGCTCAAGGGGAATACGGTGAGGACTGGGTGACCTGAGCTGCGTGTTCAGGACTGGGTGTCCGGGACTGTGTGTCCTCAGGTTTAAATACCTAGCCGCCCTAACCAGACGTACAGTTGTCACAGCAACTGGAACTGGTCCAAAAAATCATTGTCTTCAATGAGTCACTGGTTTCTTCCTTCCCTTCTCTTTACTCACTGTTACTCCTTGTGAAGTCATTGTATGTTTGCACTATCTTTTGTCTTCACTGAGTGACTGTGTGATTTGTTTGGCTTCTTAATATCTTCCTACCTGATCCTTACTACCTAGCTGCTATTAGTCATTGTGCTTTCACTTCATTGAATACATGACTATGGTTTACCTAGTGTAGTCTACCTTCCGCTGCATGGTAATAGGTTTAATTTTTATCGTTTGTCTTCGAAACTTCCACGTTTTGAAGACTTCCATAAAAATCGCCTATTCACCCCCCCTCTAGTCGATATAACGCACTTTCATATATAGGCATCACGTCCGTGACAAGTAGACCGAAACGATTCTGCATCTACTACTATTACTCCACTCATCGACTGCTATCCAGCATGCATCTAGAGTATTAAGTTAAAAACAGAGTAACGCCTTAAGCAAGATGACATGATGTAGAGAGATAAATTCATGCAATATGAAATAAACCCCATCTTGTTATCCTCAATGGCAACGATACAATACGTGCCTTGCTGCCCCTTCTGTCACTGGGTAAGGACACCGCAAGATCAAACCCAAAGCTAAGCACTTCTCCCATGGCAAGAACTACCAATCTAGTTGGCCAAACCAAACGGATAATTCGAAGAGACTTGCAAAGATAACCAATCATACATAATAGAATTCAGACAAGATTCAAATATTATTCATAGATAGACTTGATCATAAACCCACAATTCATCGGTCTCAACAAACACACCGCAAAAAGAAGATTACATCGAATATATCTCCACAAGAGAGGGGGAGAACTTTGTATTGAGATTCAAAGAGAGAGAAGAAGCCATCTAGCTACTAACTATGGACCCGAAGGTCTGAGGTAAACTACTCACACTTCATCGGAGAGGCTATGATGATGTAGAAGCCCTTCGTGATGACAACCCTCTTCCGGCGGAGCTCCGGAACAGGCCCTAAGATGGGATCTCGTGGATACAGAAAGTTGCGGCGGTGGAATTAGGTTTTGGATCCTATTCTGATTGTTTGGGGGTACGTGTGTATATATAGGAGGAAGTACGCCGGAGGAACAATGAGGGGCCCACGAGGCAGGGGGCGCGCCCTAGGGGGGGCGCCCCCCACCCTCGTGACCACCTCTTTTGTTCCATGGAGCAGGGTCCAAATCTCCTGGATCACGTTCGGTTAGAAAATCACATTCCCGAAGATTTTATTCCTTTGGACTCCGTTTGATATTCCGTTTCTTCGAAACACTGAAATAGGCAAAAAAAACAGCAATTCTGGGCTGGGCCTTCGGTTAATAGGTTAGTCCCAAAAATAATATAAAAGTGGAAAATAAAGCCCAATATAGTCCAAAATAGTAGATAATATAGCATGGAGCAATCAAAAATTATAGATACATTGGAGACGTATCACGCTTCACGTCCTTGGCCTTGGCTTTCTTCTCCTCTGGGTCTGTAGCAGGGAGCTCGAGGAGGGAGAGGCGCCCCTCCTCAGCTCTTGCACACTTGGTCGCGATGTTGAAGAGCTCCAGGGTCGTGCACAGCTCTTCATGGATGGCGAGCTCCTCCTTCATCTTGATGTCGCGGACGCCATCAGAGAATGCAGAGATGATGGCCTTGTCGGTCACCTTGGGGATCTTGATCCGTGCGTTGTTGAAGCGCTGAATGTACTTCTGCAGGGTCTCTCCTAGTTGCTGCTTGATGCGGCGTAGGTCGCCCGCGACCGGGGGGCGGTCGCGAGTGCCCTAGAAGTAGGCGATGAAGCGGGTGCGCATCTCGTCCTAGGAGGAGATTAAGCCCGGAGGCAGGTTTAGGAGCCAGGAGCGGGCGCCCTCCTTGAGAGACATGGGAAACCAGTTCGCCATGACTTTCTCATTGCCATTGGCCGCTTTGATGCTCAGCTCGTAGAGCTGCAGGAACTCCTCGGGGTCAGGGGTGCCATCATAGCGAGGACGCGGATCTGGTTGGAACTTGCCCGGCCAGGCGACGCTACGCAGCTCAGGGGTGAAAGCGCGGCAGCCGGCTGTGGTCATCGGGACCCGCCTTGGGGTGGAGCTTGGTCTTGATGGGGTCCGCGCCCTGCCGCTACAAGTGGCGTGCGGTCTTGCCGTAGCAGCAGGTCCCGGTGCGGTGGTGCGAGGAGCGGCGGGGCGTTTTCTTGCGGTCGAGGGACTTGTTGATAGCTTTTTTCTTCATGCGCGGGCACGGGACGCGGCGGGTCGCGTCGCGGAGCCGCACGTCTTGGCGCCAGGGCGCCGTCTTGGGGATGAGGTGGTGGAGGCGCTCTGTGAGCTACGTCGCCCGTAGCTGGCGGAGGGCGAGGCGCAGAGAGGAACGGCGCAGGAGAGCCCCCTGCGGCGCGGACAAGCTTGGCAATGCAGTCGAGCCAGTCCTCATAGAGGTCGTCGACCGGTCGGTAGTGCAGGAGCTCGTGCGCCATGAGGAGCGCGGCCCATGCGTCCATGGGAGGGCGACGTGCATGGGAAGAAGAACCGGCCGGGGTCAGCGATGGAGTGGCGGTGTGGCCATCCCGCTGCACCGAGGGGTGCAACGAGGATGCTTGCTGCTCGTTCCCGTCAGGCTGGTGGCGGCATTGGCTGCGGGCGACGGGGAACGACGAGGTGGTCTGCCGAAGGGAGCCGTCTGAGCGACGTGGGCGGCGAGGGCAGCCCGGCGCTCATCACAAGCGCGGCGTGCGTACGCCATGGAGACGACGGAGCGACGGGACGTGGAGCGACGGACGAAGGCTTCGGCGCACCCCTACCTGGTGCGCCAAATGTCGGCTCACGGGTTCCGGCAAACTCTTGAGGTTCGAACACTGGGGTGCGCATGAAGGTTTTCTCCCTATCGATCCACGCCCTGTCTCTCTACGATCTCGCGGACGAACTTGACGAACTCACAACACAGAAAGACACAAGATTTATACTGGTTCGGGCCACCGTTGTGGTGTAATGCCCTACTCCAATGTGGTGGTGGTGGATTGCCTCTTGGGATGATGATGAATAGTACAAGGGGAAGAACAACCTCCTGAGGTTGAGGTGTTCTTGTGCTTGGCAAACTTGTGTGGGTGAGAAGTCTCTTGATCTGTGCTCGATCTGATCCTCTCAGGTGATGAGGTCGATCCTCCTAGGTCGTCCCCTACTGTGGTGGATAGTTCTACTTATATAGGCCCTGGTCCTCTCCCCAAATATTGAGCGGGAAGGGAGCCAACAACAGCCAATTTGTAAGGGGCCAGCTAGTACAGCTTATCCTGACAAAAGGTGGTCTTCGCTTGCCAAAGGCTCTGGTGGTGACACCGTCCTGGGCTCCATGGTGACCTCCGTCTTGCCATCCTTCTGGTCTTGGTCTCGTTGCACCAATATGGAAACCTTTTCTTGATACCTCGGTACTCCGCACCTGTGCTTGCCCCCTTGGCACCAAAGAGGAAGCAAGGACACTACGCGCGCTGGAGCCCACCTGGTCTCGATCGTCATGGCTGACATCACAAGGACCTCACGAGGTTTGCCTTGCCTTGATCTCTCTGCCCCTCGCGAGCCTGCCCGGCGAGGCCGCTCCTGAGGAGGTCTTGCGTCGTCCGCCTCGCGAGGCTTGGCCCCTCGCGAGAGTCTTGAAGATGAAGATGGGCCGTACAGGCCTGCTAGCTCAGCCACGCCATGGGCCGCAGGCAGGCAAGTCTGGGGACCTCCGTTCCTAGAACGCCGATAGACATGCCTTTATATTCAGTACCATCATCGTACCTTCTTATCACTGCTCCTGAATCAATCAAGCTAAACAAAGTGCCACTCATAATTCCAAACTTGTTGCTCAAGTACGAATCTGATATGATGCTGATATTACTAAAACAGATAACATTTAGTTGGACAGCTAATGTTCCTACTTTACTTTCGAAAAAGCACGTGCACCACATATAGAGAGACAGCAGGGAGTTGCTTTCTTAATGCGCTCTGGTTCATCATGTGTGGGCACTGTGCAACGAACATTTTATTATCCAAAATCTGCTTTCTCTTCTTTAGCATGTTCCTCTTCCGTTCTTCTTTAATAAGTACTCTCTCCGTTCCTAAATACAAGTCTTTGTATAGATTCCACCATGGACTACATATGGAGCAAAATGTGTGAATCTACACTCTAAAATGTATCTGGATACATCTGTATGTGATCCATAGTGGAAATCTCTACCAAGACTTACATTTTGGAACGGAGGGAGTATGATAGTAGTACAATATGTTCATTGTAGTGAAGATGAGCAGGGACGTTTGCAGTGTAGAGGTCTATACGGTTGGTTGGTATGGACACTTTGAACTCTTCGGGCCTCTTTGATTCATAGGATTTTGTAAACATGGGAATAGGATTTGTAGTGGCATGCCCACTTGAATCCTATAAGAATAGCAAGGAAATGCGGGGAGTTGTGTCGCCTTTGAGAGTTACACTGATATTAACAGTACCGCACCTTCAGTTGAAGAGAGCAGGTATCCGAAGCCTTTCTAGCCGTACCCGCAATACTAGCACATATATTCCAGCAAGTTCCACTTTGCTGATTTTACTCCGATGCTTACAGTTTTCCCGTTATATCTACACTATGATCTGTGTAGCTGCTTTGTGTCGCACTAGCAGCAATCCTCTCTTGAAGCTAAACACCGCAATGACTTACAAAATTAGCATCAAGGCATTGAGTGCCATTCTGGATGCAATGAATCTCATATGCTCCCCACATGTTTATTCTTGTTCAAAATATGATCCTAATGACTATTCTAACCTCGAGGAGTCAAAGGTAGATGGTCTGTCCTATTCACCCATCAAGGTGTCTGTTTAATTTGGCAAGGTTTTATTGATTTCGCGTATCTTGCATATGTTGTCTTGCATTTCTTCTACTTTGTTGCACCGTCATCTGCTTAGGTTACTCATCATATATGTCGAGATGCCATGCCCATCCATTATGCATACATTTTCCATCTGCCATCATACCATGTTTTCCCACTCAAATGCTGTTCTTGTGCATCAGACATCAAAAAGGAAGAGGGTGATTGCCAAACCTGAAGGAGCACTAGCAAAGTCCTTAAAAAACGTGGTTGTGCCAGAGAAATCAGAAAACACCCCACTTATATTGGTTGTACAACCAGTGACACAAAACGTAGGACCGACTCCAGCAGACTGTACCCATACTTCACTGGCCACACCACTAGCCACACCACACAGGACCTGCACTCCAGCAAAAGGTATGCCGATTTCAGTTGCCATAGCACCAGCCGTACCATAGAAAAATCTCAGTCCAGCAAAAAGTACAGCAAGTCCACCTGCCGAAGACCTATCCCAACTGTAGAGACGGCCAATTCCTGCAGATTGGAACCCCATTCCAGTTATTCCTAGTTTAAAAGACAATGCTTTCAATGTTGTTAGGGACTACATGCATATATTCCCATCATGGGAAGATTATAGTGAAGACAAACACCATTTTCACATCTTCCTGTCCCACTTACGTGTAAGTGTTATTATTCATGGTGATTATTTTCCTGTTTTCTACTGATTGAACACATCAATGATTTACATTACATTGTTGTAAGTAGGCGAGGGTCAATCTGGATAGTCATGACGAGCAAAGCTTGGTTGCGCTTTTCAAGGAAGCATTGCAGCAGTATTGGTGTTACTTGAGGAAATCACACTTTGATGGCAAGTCTATAAACGAATTTCTGGTGAAGTCTCCTGTGCTAAATTTAGAAGACATTGAATGTAAAAACCTTGTTATGCACTGGTCTCGTTCCGAGGATGAGGTACTGTCTATGATATCGCATGACAATTTGAACTTCTACTTTTCTGCATGTGCCTTACGGATCTTTTTGCAGGAAATCTGCTTGAAAAAGAATTCCGGTTTGAAAAGAACGACGGGATATCGCAAATATGATGCCCGCTGCTTTGCTCTTGTTAGTACCTGTTGTCCTGTATCAGTGTACTTGCATACATACTTGGTTCATTATGTGACAGGAGTATGCATGATAGCTTGCTTATCAATTGTTCGCTCCAAATTATCTGATCTGTATGAATGGCTACATTAGTGTAGAATATATCCAATGCCAATGAAATTTTTTAGCTCTGCATTGTCCTTGTAAGTACCTGCTGTCCTTTATCAGTGTACTTATATTGATAGGTAGTTGTTCATGTACCATCACTCTGCATCTTATTTTCCTTTGCCCTCCATTTTCTACACATAAGATCTATATTTACTCTTACCATAAGGTTGGATAACACCGATGGTACTGAAGAAGTTTAGCTCTGCATTGCTCTTATTGTACCTTTTTCCTGTATCGCTTTACTTACATTTATAGCTACTTGGTTATGTAGCATCACTCTTCATCTTGTCTTAAATATTCTCCATTTTTTTCTTATATTGTCACATCTATATTTACTCTTAACAAAATGTAGAATAAAGGCAATGCCTATGAAGAAGATTCTGTGGTAAACTTCTTGAATTGCCCCCCCCCATCAGCATGGACAAGGGCTTTATAGATCCTGCCTTCACCAATAATGTAAGTTTGTCCTTCTCAATCCTTCAAACTTTGTTGTGTATATTTGGTTAGGCATGACTGCAACAGTTGTTTATTTTTGGTGCTTGCATCAAGTTGCATGTTTAAAGTTTATTATGTAATCCAATTCATAAACAAAAGTTTGTCCTTCTCAATTTAAGTTTTCAGTTGTACAACCAAGTTCCTTCTTCATACCATGTAAATTAAACTATACAGAGCAAGTGATCTTATTTTGCCAATCTGAAATGGGATAAATTGACAGCACACTAACCATTGATACTTATGAGTTCTTGATCTGTAATCCAGTGGTGTCATGAAGCTGCCAACTCCTTCACAATGTCATTTCCTGCCATGTCTTGACCTAAACAATACCATATTGTGTTAATGCTATTTTAAACTGTGTCACTTTATTCGTCGGAAGAAATGTGATGAATTGTCAGCACTGATATTTATATGTGCAAAACCTGTCATCTGTTTGCTTGTTTATCTTTCAGAGTGAGGAGGATATAAGTGTCAAATAAGTGCAGTCTCACCAGCTTGCTCAGCTGCTTGTGCTGCAGCTCCCGAGCAGGGCTAACCTTTCTTGAACTCTATTGAAGTGTTGCGGTTTTGTATATTATTTTGTCGGCGTTTTTAGTTGCACTGGTGGTGATCTTTGATGCCCAGTGTATGTAATCTGATGTCTGCTTGTGCTTTATTATCATAGTGGCGAACTTTGATGCCCAGCGGATGTAATATGCCTTAATTTCTTTATTGTATAGTCTAGGTTTTTTTCTTATCCATGATGCTGCAGTTATTTTATTGTATATATATCCTGTCTTCGCAGTAAAATGGCCTAACCGTAAAATTATGGTACATAATCGGGCCGTCATGCAAATCACCATGTATGATCCGCATCATGGGCCCCTTCATCTTGGTCCGTTAACAGGCCTATATGTAAACTGACCCACTAGTAGATTCGTGCCTTTAATAGGCCGAGTAAACCGTCGGCCCTATTTTCCCAAGAATACTCAATGGGCCTTTAGGAGGCTGAAAAGTAGGTTGGGCCTGAAACGTACCGAACAACTCACGGGCCAGCAGCAGGCCGAAATAGACCCCGACCCATGAATGTGCCAATCAAATCATGGGCTTATAACAGGCCAAAATTGTCTCGGTCCTTGTTTGGCCCAATCAGATTATCGGCTGCGAGCAGGACGGATGGAAACCAGGCAGTAGTTAGGCCCAACTATATGACGGGCTTTTAACAGGCCGAAATTAATATAGGGCCGAAATTTTAAATGGGCCCTTAACAGGCCGAAACTAATATCAAGTCGAATTACTAAATGGGCCTTTAGTAAGTGGGCCCAAAAGCATAACGTCTAGTTGACGTGCCGAATTTGATATGGGCCATAATTTAGGCCAAAGCCTCTTAAAGGGCCGGACCTGATCTGGGCCATAATTTGGCCCTAAACGTGGTAGGCTTTTAACGGGCTGGATCTCATATGGACCATTATTAGGCCCGAAACGTGACAGGCCATTAATGGACCAGATCAAATATGGGCCGGCATTTGGCCCAAAACATGGCAGCCAGTTAATGGGCCGGCCTACTAGGGTCCTCAAAATCTTGTGGGCCTATAGCTGGGCCGACCCATTAATGTCGGTGAAACCTCATGGGCCTTTAGCTGGGCCGGCCCATTACGGTCCACAAAAATCTTGTGGGCCTTCACCTGGGCCGGCCCATTATGGCCCGCAAAATCTTGCGGGCCTTTAGCTGGGCCGGCCCATTATGGTCCGCAAAATCTTGTGGGCCTTTAGTTGGGCCGGCCCATTTAAACTTTATGGGCCACTTTTGGGCCGGTCCACGTGTTAACATATCATAGGCGCATCTCTCCCATTGGATGAGTGACACCTGTGCCAACACGAAGCTGACACGTGTTTCCTACAGCCAATGATGATTTTACACGTGGAAAATCCCCATTGGTCCGGGTTGTTAACGGGTTATGGGATCCAAAACCAGACTCGATAGCTTAACGGTGTTCCGTTACGGTGGATGCCACGTGTCGGTCACCCTTGACGAAAGCACTTCTGTGATGCGCGATTTATCATCATGGAAGTGGACACTTCTGTGATGATAATTTTGGTAATGTCATGTAACACTTCTACAACAGCACAAGTATGACTATCTTGATTTTGTCATAAATTTGTCATGGGTGTACATGCATGACAGAAAACGTGACCTACTGTGACAAACACGTATCATCACGGAAGTGTATTTTTGGTAGTGTATGATCATGCAAAGCAATATGACAATGATGATGCGTGTCATAATAAATGGAATGGTGGAAAGTTGCGTGACAATATATCTCGGAATGGCTATGGAAATGCCATAATAGGTAGGTATGGTGGCTGTTTCGAGGAAGATATAAGGAGTCTTATGTGTGATAGAGCGTATCATATCACGGGGTTTGGATGCACCGGTGAAGTTTGCAACAACTCTCAAGGTGAGAAAGGGCAATGGACGGTACCGAAGAGGCTAGCAATGATCGAAGGGTGAGAGTGCGTATAATCCATGGACTCAACATTAGTCATAAAGAACTCACATACTTATTGCAAAAATCTACAAGTCATCAAAACCAAGCACTACGCGCATGCTCCAGGGGGGATAGATTGGTAGGAAAAGACCATCGCTCGTCCCCGACCGCCACTCATAAGGAAAGCAATCAAAGAACACCCCATGCTTCAGATTTGTCACATAACATTTACCTACCAATCTAGAAGTGAAGATGCTACCACGATCTGAAGATATAAACTGCGGAATGCCGTGCAGAGAGACAATCTTGGAGGTATATAGCTCTGCCAACTGAGCTGTTGTGATATATTCTTCGATAGGAAGAAAATGAGTCACTTTAGTGAGCTTGTCGATGACAACGAAGATAGCATCATTGCCATTTTTGGACTTTCGAAATCCATTCATGAAGTCCATCTCAATATGGTCAAACTTCCATTCTGAAATGACAAGAGGTTGTAGGAGACCAGCTGGTCGTTGGTGTTCTACTTTCACTCTTCTGCAGACATCACATTCATTCATGAACTGAGCAATCTCGCGCTTCATTCGAGTCCATCAATACGACTGCTTGAGGTCATGGCACATCTTTGTACTTCCAGGGTGAATAGAGAGGAGTGAATTGTGAGCCTCGTTCATAATGTCTTTACGAAAGTCACCCTTAGGAACAACATTGCGATCCTCGAAGAATAGAGTATCCTTGTCATCAAGACGATAGCACTTGTACTTGGGTTGACTCTTGGCAATCCCAATCTTCACCTTCTTCACCATAGCATCAAGAAGTTGAGCCTCGCGAATCTAATCTTCCAAAGTAGGAGAGACTTGGAGGTTGGCAAGGAATCCTTAAGGAACAATTTGGAGATTGAGTTTGCGGAAAGCTTCACAAAGCTCTGGTTGATAGGGCTTGAGAATCAAATTGTTGCAGTAAGCCTTCCTGCTCAATGCGTCAGCAATTACATTGGCCCTGCCTGGAGTATATTCAATACTCGGATTATACTCTTGAGTCATTTCGACCCAACGAGTCTGCCTGAGGTTGAGGTTGGGCTGAGTGAAGTTGTACTTGAGACTCTTATGATCAGTGAAGATGTCCACTTTTCTTCCCAACAAGAGATGTCTCCATGTTAAAAGAGCATGGATAACTGCTGCCAACTCGAGGTCATGAGTGGGGTAGTTCTTTTCGTTGGGCTTCAACTGGCGAGAGGTATAGGCCGCAACTTTCTTCTCTTGCCTCAACACTACACCGAGACCTTGAAGGGAAGCATCACAGAAAACCTCGAATGGTTTGGATTCATCAGGAGGAGTCAGAACTGGAGCTGTGACTAACTTCTCTTTCAGGGTGTTGAAAGCGATGTCACATTCAGGCGACCAGGCATACTTCACATGCTTCTGAAGGAGGTTGGAAAGAGGCTTCACGATCTTTGAGAAATTCTCAACGAACCTTCGACAATAGCTTGCGAGCCCAAGGAAGCTGCGGAGTTGCTTCACATTCTGAGGCAGTTCTCAATTCACAATTGCAGACACCTTCTCAGTATTAACAGCTATGCCCTTGGCGGAAATGATATGCTCAAGGTAGAGAACCTCATCGAGCCAAAACTCGCACTTTGAAAACTTCGCATAGAACTGATGTTCTCTGAGTTAATCCAGCACCAATCTCAAGTGCTTGGCATGATCCTCCTTGTTCTTGGAAAAGACCAAAATGTCATCGAGATAGACCAAGACGAAGTCATTTGTGTAGGGGTTGAAGATGATGTTCATCATGCGAGAGAACGTTGGAGGAGCGTTGACAAGGCCGAAAGACATGACAGTGTATTCATATGAACCATAGCTTGTTCTGAATGCTATCTTGGGGATGTCGTGTTCACGAATGCGAATCTGACGATAGCCCATACGGAGGTCAAGCTTGGAGAATACTTGAGCACCTTTGAGTTGTTCAAAAAGCTCATTAATGTTGGGAAGTGGGTACTTGTTCTTTATGGTCTTCTTGTTCAATGGACGGTAGTCGACACAAAGTCGGTCCGTTCCATCCTTCTTCTTGACAAAAAGAACACCACAACCCCATGGAGAAGAACTTGGTCGGATGAGGCCCATACGCTCTTGAATATCAAGTTGTTTCTTCAACTCCTTCAACTCTTCTGACCCAAGCTTGTAAGGACGTTTGCAAACAGGTTCCGTGCCAGGCTCAAGATCGATGACGAATTCAACTGGCCGGTGAGGAGGCATTCCAGGAAGCTCTTCTGGAAAGACGTCTTGATATTCACAAACGACTGGAATCTAAGAGATGGCATCCAACTCGCCCTTCTTGTTGAGAGAAAACAGTCGAATTGTATCATCACGAGCGGCAAATACGATTACATCCTCAGACGAATGTGTCAATTGAATCTGCCTGGCAGCACAATCAAGCTGAACCTTGTGCTTAGAAAGCCAGTCCATTCTGAGAATAAGATCAATATCCAAGTCTCCCAGAACAATAGGAGAAGCTAGAAATTTGTAGTCGCCCAACGTGATAGAATCATCCGGGACGCAGATATTAGCTGTCATTTGCTTGCCCGGGGACACAATTGATAAAGATCTTGGCAAATGTTGATAATCACAGTCATACTTAGATGCGAAAGGTTTATAAATGAAACAATGCGATGCACCAGTGTCAAAAGGAACTCTTGAAGGAATATCATTAACAGGAAGGTTACCCATGATAACTTCTGACGAGTCCTCTGCCTGAGCTGCGTTCATCAAGTTGACCTTGGCATGCTTGGGATTATGCTTGACCACTGCGGTGCTGGCAGATCTCACAGGAGGAGGAGGAAGAAGACGCCTCTGGTTGAAGCATTTGTTTGCATAGTGACCCTTCTACTGACACTTGTTGCAAGTAACCTCAGAAAGCGGATGGTGATACGGAGCACTTGATCTTGGAGCATGAGATGAAGTCTTGTTCGGAAAGCCTGGGTTGGGTGGGTGGTAAGATCCATTGCCATCTTTGCTCTTCTGCTGATAAGGCTGACGGAACGGAGGAGGAGGCAACCAATACTTTTGCTGCTTAGCTGCCACTTGAGTTGAAGAAGGAGTTGCATCCCTGACTCGCTTCTTGGAAGCATCGCACTTGAGCTGAGCAGTCTCTTGCTTCAGTGCCATGTTGTAGAATTCATCATACTTTTTCGGCTCAAAAAGTATGATAGATAGTTGCAGATCTTCTCTGAGGCCACCTCTGAACTGATAAATCATGCTCTTCTCGTCAGGGACGTCTTGCTTAGCGAAACGAGCGAGCTTCTGGAACATGATGTTGTACTGGTAAACAGACAAGCTGCCTTGCTTCAGATTGCGGAACTCCTCACGCTTCCTCTCAACAACACTCTGAGGAATGTGATGAGCTTTGAAGTCTTGGAGGAATTCATCCCAGGTAATCACATGACCTCCTCTTGAATCTTTGTATTGTTGATACCACTCCGTAGCTTGGTCTTTGAGTTGGAACGAAGCAAACTTGACAAAGTCCTCGGGCATGACGTTGCTGCACTCGAAATGTTTGCAGATATCCATGAGCCAATCATCAGCGTCTGTTTCCTCGACACAGTTACTGAAGGTCTTTGGCTGGTCTGCGAGGAACTGGTTGAGTGTAGCAAACTAATTCTGATTGTTGCCATGGCCTTGATTTCCTTGGCTGCGCTCTTGCAAGAGTTGCATAAGCATCTGCGTGTTGGCGTTGGTAGCGGCCATCACAGCTTGCCATGCCTCCGGAGGTGGAGGTGGTGGTGGCGGATCCGGGTTCAGACGCGTTGGAGGAGCCATCCTAAAGAGGGTGACATCCGTTAACATCTTGACATACATACATTGAAGCTGAATCAAATGGATCGAAATTGCAACATATAGTCTTAACATTCGAACAAGAATGAATGAATGAATTTCAAATTAAATGGTCACACTTCCATAAATTGAGAAGCCACTTAGATAGAGGTAGAAGAATAAAACAACAAGGTACAGACATGAACAAATACTCGGTAAGGATTACCTAATCACAAACCAAATATCCGCGGAAGAAATAGTAGAGCTACATGAATTCCCACCTATGAAACTCCCGAAATTTTCCGGTTATGCAATCAGGTGTTGGGGATACAGGGGAAGCATAATATCTCACCCAAATCTAGCAAATCATACATCCAGCTGTATCCATCATTCAACACATAACCAAGAAACCTTCGGAAATCATTTACCTCAACCTTCGAAAAGCATCTGTTATACGAGTTATGGCAATACTCCCGAACTTCCGCCCCAGTACTGGGTGGCGTCGAGGTTATCTCACCAACAACTGCATAAAAGAGATTTTCGATGTCGGCGAAACTCAGGTATTCCAGAACTGCAACGATAAAATTGTGATGACAACACCTCAGAGCTCAACTCCCTGGGACACTGCCACAACCCCTAAATGTCAGGAGGCACCAAGAACAATGTTCTCGTCACAAAACCATCGGAACGATTCCAAGACACCCGCGTGATCCTAAATTTTTTTAGTGAAATTTGAGAAGAGAAGAGTCAAAACTCTACATCAGGATGCTTCACCAGAGCGACGAAGGGACTGAGGAGTAAAAAGAATCCTACTCTCCGATATATATAATCCTAAATGACTCAAACCATTTTTCTAGACTCAACAACACCAACGATTCGATCAAGCAGGGGCTCCTAAGTAGGGGAAGGCTCTGATAACCAACTTGTAACGCCCACAATGTGGCTATATCTCCCACGTGTCGGAGCACGACTTAGAGGCATAACCGCATTGTAGACAATGTCGCAAGAGGGGTAATCTTTACACATCCCATGTACTGAATAAGGAAATAGGTACATAGTTGGCTTACAATCGCCACATCACACAATAGCATAAATATATCATTACAATCATCCAGATACAATTAAGGTCCGACTACGGAACCAAAATAAAGACAACCCCAAATGCATAATGTCCCCGATCGCCCCAACTGGGCTCCACTACTGATCGTCTGGAATGGAAACCTAGTATCGTCCTGAGTCCTCATCGAACTCCCACTTGAGCTCAGTCGCATCTCCTGGAACGGTATCATCGGTCCCTGCATCTGGTTTTTGGAAGTAATCTGTGAGTCACAGGGACTCAGCAATCTCACACCCTCGCGATCAAGACTATTTAAGCTTATAGGTAGGCAAAAGGTATGAGGTGGAGCTGCAGCAAGCACTACCATATATGGTGGCTAACATACGAAAAAGAGAGCGAGAAGAGAAAGGCAAGGCACGGTCGAGAATCTATGATCAAGAAGTGATCCTAGAACAACCTACGTTCAAGCATAACCTGAGACCGTGTTCTCTTCCCTGACTCCGCCAAAAAGAGACCATCACGGCTACACACGCTGTTGATCCATTTTAATTAAGTTAAGTTTCAGGTTTTCTACAACCGGACATTAACAAATTCCCATCTGCCCATAACCGTGGGCACGGCTTTCAAAAATTCAAATCCCTGCAGGGGTGTCCCAACTTAGCCCATCACAAGCTCTCACGGTCAACGAAGGATATTTCTTCTCCCAGGACGGCCCGATCAGACTCGGAATCCCGGTTACAAGACATCTCGACAATGGTAAAACTAAACCAGAAAAGCCACCCGAATGTGCCGACAAATCCCGATAGGAGCTGCACATATCTCGTTCTCAGGGCACACCGGATTGTCCAAGGTTCCGGTAGGCCGGCCCAGAGTTGCCCCTGGTGGCCACCGACAGCTGACAGGTTGGACCAACACTCAGAGGAGCACTAGCCCGGGGGTTTAAAATAAAGATGACCCTTGAGTCCGCGGAACCCAGGAGAAAAATAGGCTAGGTGGCGAATGGTAAAACCAAGGTTGGGCATTGCTGGAGGAGTTTTATTCAAGGTGAACTGTCAAGGGGTTCCCATTATAACCCAACCGTGTAAGGAACGCAAAATCAAGGAACATAACACCGGTATGACGGAAACTAGGGCGGCAAGAGTGGAACAAAACACCAGGCATAAGGCCGAGCCTTCCACCCTTAACCTAGTATATAGATGCATTAAAGAAGACAAGATATAATAATGATATCCCAACAATAAACATGTTTCAACAAGGAACAAACTCCAATCTTCACCTGTAACTAGCAACACTATAAGAGGGGCTGAGCAAAGCGGTAACATAGCCAAACAATGGTTTTCTAGGACAAGGTGGGTTAGAGGTTTGACATGGCAATGTGGGAGGCATGATAAGCAAGTGGTAGGTATCGCAGCAAAGGCATAGCAATAGAGCGAGCATCTAGCAAGCAAAGATAGAAGTGATTTCGAGGGTATCGCCATCTTGCCTGCAAAGTTCTCCGAGTTGACGTAAGCTTGATCCTCGTTAGCATACTCAATAGGTTCCTCGATCACGTACTCGTCTCTCGGCTCTACCCAAAGCAAGAACACAAACAAAGGGAGACACGATCAACCACGGTGCAATGCGCAAGCAACATGATGCTAAACATGGCATGATATGCGGGATGTGATATGCAATGCATATGCATGCCCCGGAAGGAAAAGATTGAACCAGGCTTCAACTTGGAAAACCAAGAGTGCTGCTGGAAACGTGACTTGATTTCGGTCGAAATCGATATAAAGATCACCGGAATTGGGTGCACGGTTTGCGAATGGCAAGCAAAACAATAATGGCACAAATCTGCGATTAATAGCACGAGGCCATCTAAATGCATCAAGAGAAACAAGCTACTGCACTCTAACATAGCAACAAATCACATGGCAGTGATCCACTCAAGATGATTGACAAAAGATGAACACTGAGCTACGGCTAATTCACTCAATAGCAGGTTCAAACAAGCATGGCAAAAGTGCAAAAGATATCAGGTTCATAGACTTAGTGAAAATAACATGTCAGGATTTAACATCAGGAAGCAATGTTTAGAGCAAGATAACAACATGCTATAGGAACATATCAAGGCAAAGCAAGGCATGGCATGAAACTACACAAAGCATATAACAAAATTCCCTTACTGACCATAAGCCAAAAGGGATCAGAAAAGACAATGGAAACCATGTGAACATAGCAAGTTTTGTTAACAGATTCAGACTTAGCAAAAAACTGGAACATGGCAAAACAGATTTACGTAGGCATGTTTGCGAGCTCGATGCACTCACTACAAGGCATTGCATGACAAACTAAGCATACACCCAGCAAGAAGATATGATGAATAAGCTAACCATGGCAAGAACAACCTCATAGTATGCATGGATAAACTACAACAAACTCGGCAAAATTGCTTAACACGTAAACAATCTGCCAGGAACACTTTATAGCAAAATTAGAGCAAGATTGAGTCATGCTAGGGTGCTCCATAATTGCAAACAAACACATGGATGGATAGAGCACAAAAATATCTCAAAAACATCCTTACTGAACATGCTCAAAAGAGGCATGGATCACTCTGTAGCAACATGAATACATGGCATAAAAATATTATCAAGGAAAAGACTTAGAAGAATTCTAAGTCCCTGAAATCAGCAACATCACAAGAGCTACTCTGCATGCTTGTGCTAGTCACCACAAAGATCACAAAAATACATGGAATACACCCATGTAAAGATGGCATGGCATACAACAAAACACATGTAGGGCTCAAGTTCATAGGAGGCACACATTAAACATGGCAAAAATGACAAATGTCCATAAACTGTTAAGAATCTGAAACTAACATTACATAGCACTCTTGCAACATCATTTAGGGCATCAAGATGAACTCAAATGAACATGGTGCAATGGAATGGAATGAAGTGCACATCGAGACGAACAATTTGATATGCTACACGCCCAAAATGGAGCCAGAGATGCAAAGTTATGATGCGATGAAAACTTAGGGCACAACGAGGTCAACCCTAATATTTTCAGATCTGGATCGGGGGCACGCGGACCGAGGTTCGATGAGGCTCGCCGGAATCCACGTCGGAGTCGAGGATCGAGGCGGTGGAGGCCGGAGCCAGAGGCAGGGAACGACGCGGTGAGCTCCGGGCGGCGCTCCGCGGCGGCGAGGGCGGCGGCCGCGGGGGACGGCAAGCGGCGACCCGACGATGGCGGCGGCGGCCAGCAGCGAAGGAGGCGGCCAGGCGGCGCGGGAGGCGCGGGCGGCGGGGAGGCGACCGGGCGGCGCGGGGCGGCGGCGGATGGGCCTCGGGGGCCCGCCTCGGGTTTGGCGGGCCGCCGACGATGTGGGGCGCGGGAGGCCACGTGGTGGCGTGGGAGTGGCGGCGGCGATGTGCTCGGCGCGGACCGGAGGTGTCCAGCGCGCGGAGGGGGACGCGGCTAGGGTTAGGGTGGTGTTTGATCCGGGATTTTTCGGGGAGATGCCTATTTATACATAGAAGGAGCTAGCAGGCTCCAAATTGAGCACGATTTTCGTCCACGCGATCGTGATCGAACGACTGAGATGTTTGAGGGGGTTTAGGTGGGTTTTGGGCCACTTTGGAGAGGTGTTGGGATGCAACACACACGAGGCCTTTTCGGTTCCTCGGTTAACCGTTGGAGTATCAAACGAAGTCCAAATGGCACGAAACTTGACAGGCGGTCTACCGGTAGTATACCAAGGCCGCTTGGCAAGTCTCGGTCCAATCCGAGAACGTTTAACACCCGCACATGAAAAGAGGCAAAAGGGGATGCCGGAGGACATAGGAGTGCCAGAATGCAAAACGGATAACGGGGAAAATGCTCGGATGCATGAAACGAACATGTATGCAAAAGCAATACACATGATGACATGATATGAGATGCATGACATGGACAAAATGCAAAACAAAGACAAAACCCAACCATGAGGGAATATCATAACTTAGAGCCAAAAATGGCAAGAGTTGGAATACAAATATGGCAAGTTACATATGGGGCGTTACAACACTCCACCACTACGAAAGGATCTCGTCCCGAGATCTAGGACTGGAAAAAAAATTCTGGATATTCGGAATGGAGGTGGTCCTCGCGTTCCCAGGTGGCTTTACGGTCGGAATGATGTGACCACTTCACTTTCAAGAATTTGATAGACTTGTTGCGAGTCTTGCGCTCAGTTTCTTCAACAATAGCAACGGGGTGCTCATGATAAGACAATCTTCTTGGAGATCAATCTATTCAAAGTTGATGGTGCGGTCAGGAGTCTTGAAACACTTGCGGAGTTGAGACACGTGAAACACATCGTGCACATTTGCAAAGTTGGATGGAAGCTCAAGTTGATAGGCGAGATCGCCTCTTTTGCCCATGATCTTGAAAGGACCCACGTATCTAGGGGCAAGCTTCCCTTTAATACCGAAGCGACGAGTACCTCTCATTGGAGAGACGCGGAGGTAGACATGGTCTCCGATCTCGAAAGCCAAGTCATGATGCTTGCTATCATAGTAACTCTTCTGGCGCGATTGCGCGGCTTTGAGATTTTCACAAATGATTTTGCACATTTCTTCAGCCTCTGTGATCAAGTCATTGCCAAGAAGTTGGCGTTCACCAGTCTCTGACCAGTTAAGAGGAGTACGCCACTTCCTACCATAGAGAATCTCGAATGGGGCCTTGCCCGAACTCGCTTGGAAGCTGCTGTTGTAGGAGAACTCGGCATATGGAAGACAATCTTCCCACTTCATACTGAAAGAAATGACACATGCCCTGAGCATATCTTCAAGAATTTGATTGACTCGCTCGACTTGGCCACTATTTTGAGGATGAAAGGCTGTGCTGAAGCAAATGTCGGCTAATTAACTACTGCTGTATCCATGGGTTACAGTTAGTTTGAGCTAGTTCGGGCTCAAATAGCCCTAAAGTATATCTAATCATGAGGGCTACTTTGAGCTAGTTGCATATATAACCCACCCAAAAAAATATCCAACCCAAGAGGTGCTAATTGGAGCTAGTTCTCCTAATGCATTTATTGTCAATCTAACCCTGCCATCCAAACCACTCTTTGGATGGAGTTAGTTCAGGTTTAGTCACGAGCTATAAACTAACTCTAACCTCTAGCTAAGTTGAGTATCCAAACAGGGTTGTGTTTTTGTTGTTGTTGTTGTTGTTGTTGTTGCTGCTGCTGCTGCTCTTCTACATATATCTAGACATCATTAGAACATTAATGTAACACTCTTGTTGCTATGTAGCCTAGGATTGCATATTTAGATATTAAGTACAGTGCATGTTGCTATGTAGCCTCAGATATATTACATATGGCCCTAGTTAACCTAACGATAAATGGGTTGTAGATATATTCAGTTAAAAGTCCTATTCACTGATTAGTCCCTTATTAGCCGCCGGCCTATATGACACCATCTACCGATATCCGGAATAGTGAGCAGATATAAGCCATGGGATGAAACTAACCTCAATGGAAAACATCAGCGTTCCCAAAATTGTCCTGTGTAGGTACATCGAGAAGCATGTTAAGCACAAGAGGCCAAACATCAACCAAAATTATCCATGGCAGACAAAATAATCTCCAAAATATAGCTTCAGTGTGCAGGTTTAAGCATGCTAGTAAAGCAAAACAAGTGGAAAGGTGTGCTAACTGCAACAGGCCTAACATTTAGCAACAAGAAAACATAGTCATTCAAACTGGTATTGTGCCGATCTAAGTACACTGGTTATTGTTAAATAAAAATGGAAACATGTGTTAACTACAAGATGTAGCAACCAAATGTAGTCATTCATAGTGGTATTGTTGAAACTGGTACTAATGAAATTGAACTGGATAGTTCATACTTGCACATATAGAACATCACGTTGTGAATAACTGGAATAAACAAGGAATACTATGAACAACCAAAGATAGCATTTGAAACTGAACATATGCTAACTACAAACAACCGAACAATCAAAAAACATTAAAAGAGGCATATGCTAGCTATAGCAGGCTTAACAGCAAGCAAATATATGTATTCCTATCGCTTTGTTGAAAACTGGATAGATGAAATGTACTGCACAGTAAATAATTGCACATATAGATCATCACATTGTGAACAACTGAAATAAACAAGGCATACTGCAAACAACGAGATATAGCAATTGACATGTTCTCACTATACTACAAAAGGGACTCGACAAAACAAATCATGGGTTTCCCCCTATGAAGAGGCATGACAAAACAAATCATGGGTTTCCTCACTTGTCACAGATGGGCTCTTACCCGTGGGAAGAGCACGGACCCTGGATGCGCTCCATGTTGTTGCAGATGGGCTCCTTCCCCTTGGAAGAGCACGGCTGTAGGGTGCCCTCCCTGATGTCGCAGACGGGTGCTTTCCCCTTGGAAGAGCAGATGGGCTCTTTCCCCTTGGAAGAGCCGGAGAGGGTGCCCTCCTCGTGGTCGCCGACGATGAGGTCTGACTTGGAAGCTGTGGATCCCAAGCCAGCGTCGTAGAACGTGTCCTTCAGAAATGACAAATGGGGCTCGATGGCAATGTAGAATGGCAAATTGTTGACAGTGAGCCAGAGGAGATCAGCGGCGGGGCCATGGATGAGATCGACGGCGGTTGAACCCGAGGGGTTGGGGGTGGGCCACTTAACCTGTGACAGAGCCCGCCTCAGGCTGTCACTGTCGATGACCTCGATGTCGTAGCCAGCGGCCGAGACATGCCCTCATACTCTAGCCTACTGCTTGAGTGCCTGCCGCCAGTAATGGTCGTCAGCTTCCTCGGCGACGTCGGGCGAAGAGACCGCTATACACCTCTTTTAGGCCAGTCGCTCCTCGAGCTCCACGGGAAGCGTAGCCGGGCTTAGGCTGCGACGCTCTGGAGTGGGGGATGGGGATGGGGATGGGGACCTGTGGAAAATGGGGCGTTTGGCAGGCGTCATCTAAGAAACTCAGGGTGGCCTAGGTATGGAGATCGGTGGGTAAGTTGCACTGGCAAACTGGCAGATGTTGATAATGGAGGCCTTGCAGCGGCGATGGCGGAGACCTTGCTAGGGTTTCGAGCAAGGGGGGAGGTGTGTGTGTGCAGGCGCATGCCCGAGGAGGTTGTGGTTTGTGTGTGTGTGTGTGTGTTTGTGTGTTGTGTGTGTGTGTTGAGGGGGGGTCGGGGTGTTTGAGGAAATGACGCGGGTACTGAAAATTTTACTATGTGGGAGTCAAACGTGGGAGTGAAATGCCGGGCTATTGAAAATTTTGATGATAGTGCATCGCACACGGTCCGGAGATAACAAACATGTGTTATGAAATAGAAAAACCCTCGAGGCGGGCAGATATTTTCTAGGGATGCAGGCGGGATTGGGAACAAGAAACATCGCACATGGTCCGAAGATAACAACCATGTGTTATGAAATAGAAAAACCCTCGAGGCGGGTAGATATTTTCTAGGGATGCATGCGGTATTGGGAACAAGAAACATCGCACACGGTGAAGAGATAACAACCGTGTGTTATGAAACAGAAAAACCCTCAAGGCGGGCAGATATTTTTGAGAGGCGGAGCCTCGTGGAGCCCAATGTACTGTGCGGATGTGTGCGTGATAGGGGCACAGGCGTTGCACATGGTTAGTTTGAGTGAACCGTGTTTGTTGCATCATCTGACTTGTCTAATGTTCATAAATTTGGCGAAAAATGACGCGGGAGGGGGTCAGAACACGAACACACCTGCAAGTGGACCAAATTTATGTATCAAAAGGGTGGTTTGATTTTCAAATATCAAATGCAACTTTGATGTGGCACCTCTCTCGCAAAGCGCAAGCTATTGCTTGCCCCCATCGAATAGATCTCCAAGAAGATCGAGGAGAACTTTGTATTGAGATCCAAAGAGAGAGAAGAAGCCATCTAGCTAATAACTATGGACCCGAAGGTCTGAGGTAAACTACTCACACATCATCGGAGGGGCCATGGAGTTGATGTAGAGGCCCTCCGTGATCAATGCCCCCTCCGGCGGAGCTCCAGAAAAGGCCCCAAGATGGGATCTCTTGGGTACAGAAGGTTGCGGCGGTGGAAATATGGTTTTGTGGTGCTTCTCGATGTTTACAGGGTACGTGGGTATATATAGGAGGAAGAAGTAGGTCCGTGGAGCCACGAGGGGCCCACGAGGGTGGAGGGCGCGCCCAGGGGGATAGGCGCGCCCCTTGCCTTGTGGCCGCCTCGTTGATTGCTTGACGTCCACTCCAAGTCCTCTGGATCACGTTTGTTCCAAAAATCACGCTCCCGAAGGTTTCATTCCGTTTGGACTTCGTTTGATATTCTTTTTCTGTGAAACACTGAAATAGGCAAAAAACATCAATTTGGGCTGGACCTCCGGTTAATAGGTTAGTCCCAAAAATAATAGAATATATAATAGCATGGAGCAATCGAAAATTATAGATACGTTGGAGACGTGTCAAGCATCCCCAAGCTTAATTCCTGCTTGTCCTCGAGTAGGTAATGATAAAAACAAATTTTTTGATGTGGAATGCTTCCTAACATATTTCTCAATGTAATTTTCTTTATTGTGGCATGAATGTTCAGATCCGAAAGATTCAAGATAAAAGTCTAATATTGACATAAAAATAATAATACTTCAAGCATACTAACTAAGCAATCATATATTCTTAAAATAACATAGCCAAAGAAAGTTCATCCCTACATAATCATATAGTTTGGTCATGCTCCATTTTCGTCACACAAGAATGCTCTCATCATGCACAAGACCGATGACAAGCCAAGCAATTGTTTCATACTTTAGTAATCTCAAACTTTTTCAACTTCCATGCAATACATGAGCGTGAGCCATGGATATATCACTATAGGTGGAATAGAATATAATGAAGGGGGTTATGTGGAGAAGACAAAAAGGAGAAAGTCTCACATCGACGCGGCTAATCAATGGGCTAGGGAGATGCCCATCAATTGATGTCAATGCAAGGAATAGGGATTGCCATGCAACGGATGCACTAGAGCTATAAATGTATGAAAGCTCGACAAAAGAAACTAAGTGGGTGTGCATCCAACTTGCTTGCTCACGAAGACCTAGGGCACTTGAGGAGGCCCATTGTTGGAATATACAAGCCAAGTTCTATAATGAAAAATTCCCACTAGTATATGAAAATGACAAAACAACAGACTCTCTATCATAAAGATCATGGTGCTACTTTGAAGCACAAGTGTGGAAAAAGATAGTAGCATTGCCCCCTTTTATATATATATATATATATATATATATTTTGGGCCTTCTTTTTTTGGCCTTTCTCTTTTTTGGGGAGAATGCTCTATTAATGATGATCATCATACTTCTATTTATTTACAACTCAATGATTACAAATACTAAAACAAGATATGACTTTATATGAATGCCTTCAGTGGTGTACCGGGATGTGCAATGATTCATGAGTGACATGTATGAAATAATTATGAATGGTGTCTTTGCCACAAATACGATGTCAACTACATGATCATGCAAGGCAATATGACAATGATGGCGCGTGTCATAATAAATGGAATGATGAAAAGTTTCGTGGCAATATATCTAGGAATGGCTATGGAAATACCATAATAGGTAGGTATGGTGGCTGTTTTGAGGAAGATATAATGAGGTTTATGTGTGATAGAGCGTATCGTATCACGGGGTTTGGATGCACCAGCGAAGTTTGCACCAACTCTTAAGGTGAGAAAGGGCAATGCACGGTACCGAAGAGGCTAGCAATGATGGAAGGGTGAGAGTGCGTATAATCCATGGACTCAACATTAGTCATAAATAACTCACATACTTATTGAAAAAAATCTACAAGTCATCAAAAACCAAGTATTACGCGCATGATCCTAGGGGGATAGATTGGTAGGAAAAGACCATCGCTCGTCCCCGACCGCCACTCATAAGGAAGACAATCAAATAACACCTCATATTTCAAATTTGTTACACAACGTTTACCATACATGCATGGTACGGGACTTGCAAACTTCAATACAAGTATTTCTCAAATTCATAACTACTCAACTAGCACAACTTTAATATCACTATCTCCATATCTCAAAACAATCATCAAGTATCAAACTTCTCTTAGTATTCAATGCACTTATATGAAAGTGTTTTTTGCCTAAAAGCAAATTTCCATGTTATTCTAAAGGACTCTCAAAAATAATATAAGTGAAGTATGAGAGATCAATTATTTCTATAAAATAAAACCACCACCGTGCTCTAAAAAATATAAGTGAAGCACTAGAGCAAAAACTATAGCTCAAAAGATATAAGTGAAGCACATAGAGTATTCTAATAAATTCTGATTCATGTGTGTCTCTCTCAAAAGGTGTGTACAACAAGGATGATTGTGATAAACTAAAAATCAAAGACTCAAATCATACAAGATGCTCCAAGCAAAACACATATCATGTGGCGAATAAAAATATAGCTCCAAGTAAAGTTACCGATAGATGAAGATAAAAGAGGGGATGCCTTCCGGGGCATCCCCAAGCTTAGGATTTTTGGTGTCCTCGGATTTTACCTTGGGGTGCCTTGGGCATCCCAAAGCTTAGGCTCTTGCCACTCCTTGTTCCATAATCCATCAAATCTTTACTCAAAACTTGAAAATTTCACAACACAAAACTTAACAGAAAATCTCATGAGCTCCGTTAGCGAAAGAAAACAACACACCACTTGAAGGTACAGTAATGAACTCATTATTTATTTATATTGGTGTTAAACCTACTGTATTCCAACTTCTCTATGGTTAATAAACTCTATTACTAGCCATAGATTCATCAAAATAAGCAAACAACACACGAAAAACAGAATCTGTCAAAAAAGAACAGTCTCTAGTAATCTGTAGCTAGCGCAAGATATGGAACCCCAAAAATTCTAAAATAAATTGCTGGACGTGAGGAATTTATCTATTAATCATCTTAAAAAATACTTAACTAAATAGCACTATCCAATAAAAAATGGCAGCAATTCTTGCGAGCGTTAAGTTTCTGTTTTTTACAGCAAGATCAAAAAGACTCTCCCCAAGTCTTCCCAACGGTTCTACTTGGCAGAGACACTAATTAAACACAAAAAACACAACCAAAAAATAGGCTAGATAAATTATTTATTACCAAACAGAAGCAAAAAGCAAGGAATAAAAATAAAATTGGGTTGCCTCCCAACAAGCGCAATCGTTTAACGCCCCTAGCTAGGCATAAAAGCGAAGATAGATCTAGGTATTGCCATCTTTGGTAGGCAATACATAACTGGCTCTCATAATAGATTCATAAGGTAATTTAATTTCCTTTCTAGGGAAGTGTTCCATGCCTTTCCTTAACAGAAATTAGAATCTAATATTCCCTTCCTTCATATCAATAATTGCACCAATCGTTCTAAGGAAAGGTCTACCAAGAATAATAGGACATGAAGGATTGCAATCTATATCAAGAACAATGAAATATATGGGCACATAATTCCTATTTGCAACAATAAGAACATCATTAATCTTTCCCATAGGTTTCTTAATAGTGGAATCCGCAAGGTGAAAGTTTAAAGAACAATCATCAAATTCACGGAAACCTAACAAATCACACAAAGTTTTTGGGATCGTGGAAACACTAGCACCCAAATCACACAGAGCATAGCATTCATGATCTTTAATTTTTATTTTAATAGTAGGTTCCCACTCATCATAAAGTTTTCTAGGGATAGAAACTTCCAACTGAAGTTTTTCTTCATAAGATTGCATCAAAGCATCAACGATATGTTTAGTAAAAGCTTTATTTTGACTATAAGCATGAGGAGAATTTAGCACGGATTGCAACAAGGAAATACAATCTATCAAAGAGCAATTATCATAATTAAATTCCTTGAAATCCAAGATAGTGGATTCGTTGCTATCTAAAGTTTTGACCTCTCCAATCACACTTTTATCAACTTTTGCATCAAGATCTAAAAACTCCAAATTTTTGGGACGCCTTCTAACTAAAGTTGACTCATCTCCAGTCCCATCATTATCAAGATTCATATTGCAAAACAAAGATTTAATAGGGGATACATCAATCACTTTTAGATCTTCATTCTTATTATCACGAAAACTAGAAGAACACGCCTTCACAAAGCAATCTTTCTTAGCACGCACCCTAGCGGTTCTTTCTTAGCACTCATCAATGGAAATTCTCATGGCTTTGAGAAACTCATTGATATCATGCTTAGGTGGAATAGATCTAAGTTTCAAAGAATCAACATCAATAGAAATTCTATCCACATTCCTAGACAACTCTTTCGACAACTAATAAATTCTTTAATACTAGATTCAAAATCAGTGGGCATCTTATTATAATTTCCATAAGAATTGTTGTAGGAATTACCATAATTATTAGAGAAATTACTAGGAAACGGCGTAGAATTAAAATTGCCTCTATACACATTTTTACCAAAATTGTTCCTACCAACAAAATTCACATCCATAGATTCATTATTATTCTCAATCAAAGTAGACAAAGGCATATCATTAGGATCAGTAGGAGCACTCTTATTAGCAAACAATTTCATAAGTTCATCCATCTTTCCACTCAAAACATTAATATCTTCAATCGCATGCACCTTTTTACTAGTAGATCGTTCAGTGTACCATTGAGAATAATTAACCATAATATTATCTAGGAGTTTGGTAGCTTCTCCTAAAGTGATTTCCATAAAAGTGCCCTCCCGCAGCCTAATCTAAAAGATTTCTAGAAGCAAAATTCAATCCGGCATAAGTTTTTTGTATAATCATCCATAAATTCAAACCATGTGTAGGGCAATTACGTATCATTAATTTCATCCTCTCCCAAGATTGTGCAACATGCTCATGATCAAGTTGCTTAAAATTCATAATATCGTTTCTAAGAGAGATGATCTTAGCGGGAGGAAAATACTTAGAAATAAAAGCATCTTTGCACTTATTCCATGAATTAATACTATTTTTAGGTAAAGATGAAAACCAATCTTTAGCACGATCTCTAAGAGAAAACGGGAATAGATTAAGTTTAACAATATCATTATCTACATCTTTCTTCTTTTGCATATCACACAAATCAACAAAGTTGTTTAGATGGGTAGCAGCATCTTCACTGGGAAGGCCGGAAAACGGATCTTTCATGACAAGATTCAGCAAAGCAGTATTAATTTCACAAGATTCAACATCTGTAAGAGGAGCAATCGGAGTGCTAATAAAATCATTATTGTTGGTATTGGCAAAGTCACACAATTTAGTATTATCTTGAGCCATCTTGACAAGCAAGAAATCCAACACACAAGCAAACAAGCGAAGAAAAAGCGAACGGAAAAAGAGGGCGAAAGGAAAAGAGGGCGAATAAAACGGAAAGGGTGAAGTTGGGGAGAGGAAAATGAGAGGCAAATGGCAAATAATGTAATGCGAAGGATAAGAGTTGTGATGGGTACTTGGTATGTCTTAACTTGGCGTAGATCTCCCCGGCAACGGTGCCAGAAATCCTTCTTGTTACCTCTTGAGCACTGCGTTGGTTTTCCCTTGAAGAGGAAAGGGTGATGTAGCAAAGCAGCATAAGTATTTCCCTCAGTTTTTGAGAACCAAGGTATCAATCCAGTAGGAGACCACGCGCGAGTCACCTCATACTTACACAAACAAATAAGAACCTCGCAACCAATGTGATAAAGGGGTTGTCAATCCCTTCACGACCACTTGCAAGAGTGAGATCTGATAGAGATAATGATAATAAGATAAATATTTTTGGTATTTTTATGATATAGATTGAAAATAAAGATTGCAAAATAAAATAGATTGGAAACTTGTATGATGGAAAATAGACCCAGGGGCCATAGGTTTCACTAGTGGCTTCTCTCAAGGTAGCACAAGTATTATGGTGGGTGAACAAATTACTGTCGAGCAATTGATAAAATTGAGAATAGTTATGAGAATATCTAGGTATGATCATGTATATAGGCATCACGTCCGTGACAAGTAGACCGACTCCTGCCTGCATCTACTACTATTACTCCACACATCGACTGCTATCCAGCATGCATCTAGAGTATTAAGTTCATAAGAATAGAGTAACGCCTTAAGCAAGATGACATGATGTAGAGGGATAAACTCATGCAATATGATATAAACCCCATATTTTTATCCTCGATGGCAACAGTACAATACATGTCGTTTCCCTTTCTGTCACTGGGATCGAGCACCGCAAGATTGAACCCAAAGCTAAGCACTTCTCCCATTGCAAGAAAGATCAAACTAGTGGGCCAAATCAAACTGATAATTCGAAGAGACTTGCAAATATAACCAATCATACATAAAAGAATTCAGAGAAGATTCAAATATTGTTCATAGATAAACTTGATCGTAAACCCACAATTCATCGGATCTCGACAAACACACCGTAAAAAAAGATTACATCGACTAGATCTCCAAGTGAATCGAGGATAACTTTGTATTGAGATCCTAAGAGAGAGAAGAAGCCATCTAGCTAATAACTATGGACCCGAAGGTCTGAGGTAAACTACTCACACATCATCGGGGGCATGGAGTTGATGTAGAGGCCCTCCATGATCAATGCCCCCTCCGTCGGAGCTCCGGAAAAGGCCCCAAGATGGGATCTCTTGGGTACAGAAGGTTGCGGCGGTGGAAATAGGGTTTCGTGGTGCTCCTCGATGTTTTTCGAGTACGTGGGTATATAGGAGGAAGAAGTAGGTCGGTGGAGCCATGAGGGGCCCACGAGGGTGGAGGGCGCGCCCGTGGGGGGTAGGCGCGCCCCCTGCCTCGTGGCCGCCTCGTTGATTGCTTGACGTCCACTCCAAGTCCTCTAGATCACATTTGTTCCAAAAATCACGCTCCCGAAGGTTTCATTCCGTTTGGACTTCGTTTGATATTCTTTTTCTTCGAAACACTGAAATAGGCAAAAAAACAGCAATTTGGGCTGGGCCTCTGGTTCATAGGTTAGTCCCAAAAATAATATAAAAGTGTATAAATAAGCCCATTAAACATCCAAAACAGAATATACAGTAGCATGGAGCAATCAAAAATTATAGATACGTTGGAGACGTATCACCTCCCTCGTGTCAGCACGATGGGAATCCTAAGCTATGAATGCATGCCCCCCTAGCCAAGGTTAGTGCGAAGTAGCTAGCAGCCCCCCTCCCTCGTGTCGGCACAAAGGGAATCCTATGCTATGAATGCATGCCCCCCCAACCGAGGTTCACCTAGCAAAGTGCGAAGTAGCTAGCAGCCCCCTCGTGTCGGCACGAAGGGAATCCTAAGCTATGAATGCATGCCCCCTCCCCCCAACTAAGGTTCACCTAGCAAAGTGCGAAGTAGCTAGTAGCTCCCCTCGTGTCGCCACGAAGGGAATCCTAAGCTATGAATGCATGCCCCCAACCAAGGTTCACCTAGCAAAGTGTGAAGTATCAACCCCCTCCCCCCCACACACTTTCAGTCGGCGGGCCAGAGAGGCATATCTCACCAAGATGGATCGTAAAACGAACCAAGAATAATCCACCTTGGTCATACAACCTCTCTCTTGTTGTTGGTCAAAGTGATGGCTGTCCATGCGACCCCGGAGATGGGCTAGCTCACCAATAATCACGCAAGTAGCTAGTCCCTGAAGACAACCACTGCATGCATGTGGCCTAAACATATGTATGGAGAGGTGTGTTTTTGAGTAACAATGGAACAACTTTGATGTGGCACCGTGATTTCAAACTAGAAAACCCCACACTGAGTGAAGGTTAGATTGACGATGCATATGTATGTTACACCACACTTCAAGCCAACGACGGGGATTCATGCATGCATGCGTGCCTAGTATATGCGCTCAAACTTAAGGTCTGAATCTCTCCATGACCTATACTACGATAACATGAACCAAATGAAGAATCCGCCATGGTAACTGCTACCTCTTGAGCACCTGCGTTGGTTTTCCCTTGAAGAGGAAAGGGTAGTGCAGGAAAGTAGCGTAAGTATTTCCCTCAGTTTTTTGAGAACCAAGGTATTAATCCAGTAGGAGGCTACGCGCGAGTCCCTCGCACCTACACAAAACAAATAAATCCTCGCAACCAACGCGATAAGGGGTTGTCAATCCCTACACGATCACTTACGAGAGTGAGATCTGATAGATATGATAAGATAACATTTTTGGTATTTTTATGATAAAGATGCAAAGTAAAATAAAAGCAATGAAAATAACTAAGTATTGGAAGATTTAATATGATGAAGATAGACCCGGGGGCCATAGGTTTCACTAGTGGCTTCTCTCAAGAGCATAGGTATTTTACGCTAGGTGAACAAATTATTGTTGAGCAATTGACAAAACTGAGCATAGTTATGAGAATATCTAGGTATGATCATGTATATAGGCATCACGTCCAAGACAAGTAGACTGACTCCTGCCTGCATCTACTACTATTACTCCACACATCGCCCGCTATCCAGCATGCATCTAGAGTATTAAGTTCATAAGAACAAAGTAACGCCTTAAGCAAGATGACATGATGTAGAGGGATAAACTCATGCAATATGATGAAACCCCATCTTGTTATCCTCGATGGCAGCAATACAATACGTGCCTTGCTGCCCCTACTGTCACTGGGAAAGGACACCGCAAGATTGAACCCAAAGCTAAGCACTTCTCCCATTGCAAGAAATATCAATCTAGTAGGCCAAGCCAAACTGATAATTCGAAGAGACTTGCAAAGATAACCAATCATACATAAAAGAATTCAGAGAAGATTCAAATATTGTTCATATATAAACTTGATCATAAACCCACAATTCATCGGTCTCAACAAACACATCGCAAAAAGAAGATTACATCGAATAGATCTCCACAAGAGAGGGGGAGAACTTTGTATTGAGATCCAAAAAGAGAGAATAAGCCATCTAACTAATAACTATGGACCCGAAGGTCTGAGGTAAACTACTCACACTTCCTCGGAGAGGCTATGGTGTTGATGTAGAAGCCCTCCGTGATGGATGCCCCCTCCGGCGGAGCTCTGAAACAGGCCCCAAGATGGGATCTCATGGATACAGAAAGTTACGGTGGTGGAATTAGGGTTTTGGCTCCGTATTTGATCGTTTGGGGGTACGTAGGTATATATAGGAGGAAGAAGTACGTCGGTGGAGCAACAGGGGGCCCACGAGGGTGGAGGGCGCGCCCCCTACCTCGTGGCCTCCCTGTTGGTTGCTTGACGTAGGGTCCAAGTCTCCTGGATCTTGTCCGTTCCAAAAATCACGCCCCGAAGGTTTCATTCCGTTTGGACTCCATTTGATATTCCTTTTCTTTGAAACCCTAAAATAGGCAAAAAAACAGGAATTCTGGGCTGGGCCTCCGGTTAATAGGTTAGTCCCAAAAATAATATAAAAGTGGATAATAAAGCCCAATAATATCCAAAACAGTAGATAATATAGCATGGAGCAATCAAAAATTATAGATACGTTGGAGACATATCAAGCATCCCCAAGATTAATTCCTGCTCGTCCTCGAGTAGGTAAATGATAAAAACAAAATTTTTGATGTGGAATGCTACTTGGCATAATTTCAATGTAATTCTTCTTAATTGTGGTATGAATATTCAGATCCGAAAGATTCAAGACAAAAGTTTAATATTGAGATAAAAATAATAATACATCAAGCCTACTAACTAAGCAATTATGTCTTCTCAAAATAACATGGCCAAAGAAAGTTATCCCTACAAATTCATACAGTCTGGCTATGCTCTATCTTCACCACACAAAGTATTTAAATCATGCACAGCCCCGATGACAAGCCAAGCAATTGTTTCATACTTTTGACATTCTCAAAACTTTTTCAATATTCATGCAATACATGAGCGTGAGCCATGGACATAGCACTTTTAGGTGGAATAGAGTGGTGGTTGTGGAGAAGACAAAAAGGGAGAAGATAGTCTCACATCAACTAGGCGTATCAACGAGCTATGGAGATGCCCATCGGTAGATATCAATGTGAGTGAGTAGGGATTGCCATGCAACGGATGCACTAGAGCTATAAGTATATGAAAGCTCAAAAACAAACAAAGTGGGTGAAAGTGCGTTATATCGACTAGAGGGGGGGTGAATAGGCGATTTTTATGGAAGTCTTCAAAACATGGAAGTTTCGAAGACAAACAATAGAAATAAACCTATTACCATGCAGCGGAAGGTAGACTACACTAGGTAAACCATAGTCAAGTATTCAATGAAGTGAAAGCACAATGACTAATAGCATCTAGGTAGTAAGGATCAGGTGGGAAGATATTATGAAGCCAAACAGAACACGCAGTCACTCAGTGAAGACAAAAGATAGTGCAATCATAAAGTGACTTCACGAGGGCCAACAGTAAGTAAAGGGAAGGGAAGGATGAAACCAGTGACTCGTTGAAGACAATGATTTGTTGGACCAGTTCCAGTTGTTGTGACAACTGTACGTCTGGTTAGGGCGGCTAGGTATTTAAACCTGAGGACACACAGTCCCAGACACCCAGTCTTGAACACGCAGCTCAGGACACCCAGTCCTCACCGTATTCCCCTTGAGCTAAGGTCACACAGACCTCGCCCAATCACTCTGGTAAGTCTTCAAGGTAGACTCCCAAACCTTCATAGACTTCGTTCACCGGCGATCCACAATGTCTCTTGGACGCTCAGAATGCGACGCCTAACCGGCTGGAGGATTCACAGTCCTCAAGTGTAATAAGTCTTCAGATCACACAGACAAGAAGACCTAAGTGATGCCTAATTCTCTTTGCCTCTGGGTGGTTAGGGCTTTATCCTCGCAAGGAATTCTCTCTCAAAGGCTTCGAGGTGGGTTGCTCTCAAACGACAAAAGCCGTACTCTAACTATGAGCAGCCAACCGTTTATGCTTGTAGGGGGTGGGCTATTTATAGCCACTAGGCAACCCGACCTGATTTGTCCGAAATGACCCTGGGTCACTAAGGAACTGACACGTGTTCCAACGGTCAGATTTCAAACTCACACTGCAACTCTATTTGGGCTACAAGCAAAGTTGACTTGTCCGACTCTGGACAAGATTCGCTCTCATAGTTTTCACTCGAAGACATAGGTTTTGGTTAAGCATCACTTCAGTCATTCTGACTGGTTCTCTTGGACCCCACTTAACAGTACGGTGGTTCCTATGACTCAACAAAGAATAAAAAGAACTACGAAAGATCTAAGTCTTCGAGCTCCATAGGCTTCATGCGATGTCTTGTCTTGTCATAGTCTTCAATGTGAATATCTTCATATACCACCTTTGACATCAATGTCTTCATACATTTTTAGGGGTCATCTCTGGTAGGAAAAACCGAATCAATGAGGGACTTCTACCTGTGTTATCCTGCAATTCTCACAAACACATTAGTCCCTCAACTAGGTCTGTTGTCAATACGCCAAAACCAACTAGGGGTGGCACTAGATGCACTTACAATCTCCCCCTTTTTGGTGATTGATGACAAACTAGTTGAAGTTTTCAACGGGGAGTATAATATGTGAAATTGTAGAGGAATTGTCTTCATTAGTTGCAAGGGCTCCCCCTGAAGATGTGCATATAAGTAATTTGCTTTTGAAATGCAAATGCACATGGCAGGTTGTACTCGTGGAGATCCTCTTCAACTTATGATGACAATTCATTATGCATGAGAAGGTATGTGAAGATAATGACATGCATAATGGAAAATGGACGTCTGCAAAATGATCTAAGTGCGGAATTTATCGTCGCACATGCGGAATCACAAGGTAGCAGATAAGTAGCAGACGACCATCGAGTTTAAGTGTTACAACTCAAAGAACCAAATGTATCAAAACGAGAGTTGTAAACACGAAGCAAAATATAAAGCAACCGCCCATATGGACCCACTTGAAGACTATCAAACTCATATGCTTCTCCCCCTTTTGTCAGTAAGGACCAAAAAGGTTTGAAGACATAGAGCATCTACTCGTTCCCATGAAGAGTAGGTGAAGCAGCAGGGTCTTCGGTGGTGTTCGGCGGTGCAGAAGAACTTGGAGCAGTGTCAAAGCGTGCTGAAGGAGGTGGCGGTGAAGTAGCATCGTCTTCATCCTCGATCACTCTGGTATTCACAGTTGCAGCAGAGGAAGAGAACTCAGAGTCTTCAAGAGATGGAGTTCGTCGCAGCACTGCCCTTCGAGGAGGTGTGGAGTCAAATTTGAATCGTTCAGAGAAGCCATCCTCTTCAAGATCATCTTTAGAGCACATAAGCGTCAGCCCTTTCCATGTGCGTCGAGAGGTTTCATGTGCAACAAAGGCATTCTTGGTGGCAAGATTGCGAATACGATTGACATCCACCAAGAGGCTTTGCATTTGGCGCTTCAGCCAGTCATGATGCCTATCCTGTTTCTGATGAAGAGCCACCAGAAGCTCTCGGTCATTGAGAACACGAGTGCGCTTCTTAGGTCGTTGGGAAATTGTGCTATCGGTGGCTTCAGTAAGGGCAGGATGTGGTGCACATGTAGTTCCAGCCAAAGGATACACACGAGTGACAGCTTCAACTCCTTCAATGTTCTGAGAAAAACTTTGATGCTCCACATTCTGAAGATTTAGAGGTTCCTTGGCAGGCTCAGGATAAATGGCTTCAACAGACATATCCACATCAGGCAGAAAGATCCGATGATTGCGAGCAGATGGCTGATATGAGATAGCGGAGTGAAGTTTAATCAGCCGCATTATCCATGGAGCGTAGAACTTCAAGCCAAAAAGATCAGAGCCTGATGCAGCAAGTTGGCGGATGAAGAAGTCCTGTGCATTGAAGCATTTGCCATGAAGAATATAGAAGACCAAAGTCTTCATTGCACCTTCCAGCTTGGCATGTGGAGAATGTCCTTTGATGGGCCAGAGAGTTCGCCTTATGACGTGATAAATAGTCCTTGGCAGATACTCAAGGTCTTCAACGAAGAACTCCTTGGGATATGCAGCATCTTGGGGAAATGGCTTCATCATACTGAGCATCTGACTCATGTTAGGTTCAGGCTTCTGAAAGATGCTCTCCACAGCTTCACTGTGAAGCTGACAGCCATGTTCGTAGAGATCGCCAGGAGTGGGCAGACCAGTGAGCTCAATGATATCAAAGGCTTTGGCTTCGTGATGAACATTTCCTGTCATCCACTCCAGGACCCAAGTCTTCGGATCTCTGTTGTACCCACGGATGTAAAGTGTGGCATAGAATTGGAGCAGCAACTCTTCATTCCAGTGCTCTTGGTCGGTGACAAACGGTAGCAATTCAACCTCTTTGAAGCAATCCAGAGCTTCTTCCAGACAGGGCAGACTAGCTATTGCTTCAATGTCAAGACGCTTATGTGGGAAGATGCGACCTTGATTGTATAGAATGCAGGAGTAATAGCTTCGCTGCGGATAGCTCCAGAACCGATCAGATGATATCCTTTCCCTTGAGTAGGGGTTCCTGGAGCTATTGAAGAAGGTGTTGTCTACTTTGAAGCCATTGACATTGAAGGATCTAGGTGCTGATGCAGGACCTGGAAACCTGGGCAATCTGGGGATTGGCTTCTGTACCTGAGGCCTGTGCTCAACATGGTAGTCAAACTTAGGACCAGCAGCAGGCGCAGGAATAGAAGCAGTAGCATCATTGGCTTCACTGACTTCTGGTGCTTGGGTAGGTGAAGGCTCCACATTGGCTTCAGCCATGACAGCGTCAGTGGCGTCGGTGGCAGCCTCAAAATTATCAACCTCCACTTGATGAGCTGGAGGGTTGTTCACAGTCACGTTCTCCTCGAGAACAGCTTCTTGGTGAGACGGGGGTGTAGCAGCGCTTGGGGTTTCTTCTTCATCGGCTGATGCAGCCGGAATGTCTTCAGCAGCTTTAGCTTCAGACTCAGAAACTAGAGGCCTTGGTCCTTTGCGAAGCCTGCGTAACGCTGGCGACGCCTGTGGAGTTGGAGTTGGCTGGGCCTCAAAGTCTTCTTCCTCTTATGCTTGTGGGTGATCAGCCCATGATGCATCCTGAGCAATTGGCGTCAGAGGACGACCAATGCTGATGAGCTCGCTGTGCATGAGCACAGGCGATGATACCTGTTGGTGCTCGAGCTGAGGAAGAACTGCATCATCTTCAACATGGTCATGGTGACCAATGTCTTCAGCAGCGATGGGATCAGCTGCTGGAAAGTCTTCAACTTCATGAGCCCCTGTGAAAGCAGGTCATGGACAGTCAGTTGGCGCTCTTGAGGTTCAGCGTCAGGGCGAACCATGGAGATGGGTTCAACAATCAAGGGCTCTGTGGGAGCAGCCCGTTCCTTCTAGGTCTTCCGCTTCTTCTTGGAGGGGGCAGTAGTAGAGGCTTCAGGATGTTTCCTCTTCCTTGCTTCAGCCTCAGCAGTCCTCATCTTCTTCAGTTTTGAAGCAGTTGACCAGGCCTTTGGCTTCGAGCCAGTCGTGCTAGTTGGGAAGACAATGGGATCTGCTTCCTGCCTTGGTGCGTTTGGTTCAGCCACAGTGGGCTTCTTCTTCTGCTTGGCAGCCATCCTGGGATCAATGCCCGGACGCCCAAGGGCCTTGCGCTTCTCAGCCTCGTTGTAGCCTTGCACACACTTGTCAGCCAGGCTCTTCATGCGCTCACGAGAACCCTGGGCTTCTGCGCGTTTCTTGAGAAAGGCTTCTTTGAGCTCGTGCAGCATAATCTTGAAGTTTTTCACCTCTTGCACACTGAGCTTGGCCATATGCTTCTTGAACTGAGCTTTCTCAAAGTCAATCTTTTGCTTCAGTTCAACAATGCGTTGGGCGATAGCTAATTCTGAAGCAATGGCGCCATGGAAGGTGACACTGAGGCCAATGGGTAGTTGCAGATCTTCGAAGCTGATGTTGGGCATGTCAAACCACTCATCAATGAAGTTGTGTATGATTGTCACGTCAAAGAAAGGCAGATCATTGAAGATTTCTTCTTCTTTGCTCTTGATGAGTTGCTCAAGAGCGTCATCTGCAAGATCTTCATCACTGGACAGATCAATGGCATCGTTTCGAAGAATGGCAGCAGTAGTCAGTTCTTGGCCGGTGTGTGGCAGAGGCATCTTGACCTTCTAGGGCTTGGAGATGCGTGACAAATCTTCAGACTGCACACTGTCGTCAGGAGGTGTAGTGGCCAGTGGCTTCGCTCGTGAGATTTTTGGCGCAGAGGCAGGCTTTGAAGCTTTAGGCTGCTTCAACTTCTTTGGCTTCGGCGCTGCAGGCGCTTCATCTGATTCAGCGTCATCTGCAGGCTCATTCACGGCTGTCCCTTGAACCACGATGTGAGTGATGAGACCTTCCAAGCTGTAGAAGGGCCCAAGAAGATTGGGTTCAGCTTCACGAGTTCCATCGGCACGGGGAGCAGAGGGACCAGGGTTGAAGTCTAATCCCAAAGACTTCTTCTGCTTCGCTGAGTTCTGGGCAAACTGGAAGTTGCGCTTAAACAGATTGTTGTCACGACACCATAGCAGTGACGATGGGTCGGCATCCACAGGCTGAGGTCCACGGACCATGCAGGGATAGAAGCCTTGTTCAATGGCTTCATCTCTGGTCCTGGGTTGAAGATTTTTGTAGAGGATGTCTCCCCATGGTCGCTTGATGGCATTCTTTTCAGCATATTCGTTTGTCACAAATCTGTACTTGAACCACTGTTCTGCCCAATAGCGTCGAATCCATTGGATTCGTGTCTTGCGCTGATTGTAATCCTCTTCAGGATCTGTCTTGTACAGCTCTGAGAGGTCATCGGGCAGATCTCTTGATGTTTCTTCTCGACGCTTTTTGCCACCCTTCCTTGCTGATTTCTCTGAAGCCATGAACTTTAAACTGAATGGCTTCAATACATTCAAAGGCTTCAAAGGCTTTCGCTTGCTGGACAAACAGGACCTGGCTTCGGGAGTATTTATGTGATACTGTAAGAATTCTGCAAATGAATGCAGACTATGAGAACCAAGGGATTCTCCCACGGACATGTACCTGTGACAGCATTAAGGTGCGAGGGAAGGGGAAGAGGTCATATGCATTCTCAGAAGATTTTGAAGATAAATTAGTATAGAAGACATTGACCTCATCGTGCGAAGACATTCACTCATAGATAAGGAGTTGGTTCCACATTTGTACGAATCCACGGATCAGTACAAGTGAGGAATCTAACTACTTTGTGAAGCATAAGTGAATATACTAGGCATATTATGAGATGCAGTTTGAAGTGGATCCAACATGTGTGAACAAAAACCACTTGTGGTAGAAAGTGACGAATCTATAGGATCAAAGGGGCCGTAAAAAGTAAGTTTTATTTACCACACGTAGAACTGCTAGACGGAGTGGAAGAGGAGGCCGAGCAGTTCGATCGTCCGTGCCCTAACTTGGCGACGGAGGACACCTACGGCGACGGCGGAGAGGACGATGTTCGCGGTCAGCGTGAAGACGGCATCGGAGAGGTTGCGGCAGCGAAGCGCTTCATCGCCGGCGTCGTCAAGGGCTAGCGGTGGCACTAGGGTTCGTGCGAGGGTGGAAGAAGAGATAATGACTGTGGTGAGGCGTGTATTTATAGGGACAGGGGCGACTCAGTGTTATTACACAAGTGCCCCTGGCGATTCACATCTGAGGAACACGTGGCCATCATGCAGCATATCGAGGGTTGTTCCACGTCCCACGCACGCCTGGATTGTCGGGTGGTCGTTCCCACTTCTCCGGGTTTCAGGTGAAGGAATGAGCATTGAAAACGGACTTAAAGTTTGTCCCTGTATCTTCTGCTGACAAGGACGCAGAGAAGACATTCGACAGTTTCAATAGAATGCATATGATTTGGAGAGATAGAGTTTGAGATAGAAAGCATAGAAAGGTTAGGGTCCGATCACATTCACTTTGTTCAAAAGATTCAACAAGAAGACATAGCTATAAGTGAATGCTGTAGAGGACAGAACACTAGTATATATATATATTCAACATAGTGAAGATAATTATGAAGACATAGCAAATGCAACGCCATGGGTAAAACACTTCAAACAGAAGAATTTGGTGGTGGCGTTACCCACCGTATAGGAAGTATTAGACCCAGACACGGCGCACAATTATCGTGGCGCTCCGAAGTCAAATTCCACATTAATGTATTCACACTTAGAATGTATGTCTTCATTGACTGAAGATATACTTTACTTCGTGTGTTGCACATTTAGTCATCAATATGCATAAGTGTTAGGATGTGTGCCTGATCACAGGAAATTTGAGGATTCCAAGATATTTAGCTCACACCGTAACTTGCAAAATCGCTTCTCATCCAAGGGCTTGGTGAAGATATCTGCCAATTGCTCTTCAGTGTTGACGTGTGTCGGTGTCAAAACCGGCGGATCTCGGGTAGTGGGTCCCGAACTGTGCGTCTAGGCCGGATGGTAACAGGGGGTAGGGAACACGATGTTTTACCCATGTGGCGACCAGACCCGAATGGATCAAGTCTACTGTGCTCAGGTGTCATCCCTGGATCAGTAATGCTGACACCACACAGTACATCAAAGGATTTATAGCAGAGTTGCAATCACACACTTATTACAGCATTGTCTCAGAAGAGAACTTATTACAATAAATATGGCTTAAGTCCAACTGGTGACGATAACAGCGGAAGACTTGGAAGATAAATGGGTCCATCAACTCCAACGGCATCACTGAGTATAGAACCACGACCTAAAACACCTTAATCGTCGTCTGAAAAGTCTGCAACATGAAAAGTTGCAGCCCAAAACGGGTCAGCACATGGAATATGCTGGCAATGTAACACATAGAGAGTAATGGAATGAAACAGCTATACTATATGCATATTTGGCTGGTGGAAAGCTCTATGGTTACAGTTTTGCGTAAAGCCAGTTTTTCCCTACTGCAAAGGAATAAATTTATTTAACTATCATGGTAGTTGTTGAACATCGAGAATGGTTGACAGCATTCCGATCCCAATTAAGTGAACAATTAAAACCCAACAACATTAATTAGAGTAACATGTTGAGATTCACACGATATTCAAGTACTAGATACTCAAGTTGTCCATAACCGGGGACACAACTAATCATGATTAGTTTGTTACACTCTGCAGAGGTTTGCGCACTTTTCCCCACAAGACTCGATCGCCTCCATTTGGTTTCTCGCACTACATGATGTTTGAGAAGAAGGATGACCGAGACACAGTCTTTCAGAAGCGCTAGCACCTTACGTTCGGGTAGACCGTACCACCTATAACCCCTACATCTGCTAGTCTACCCTGTAAGAGTTCGCACGACTTAGTCAACTATGCCAGAGCCCATAATGGCATGTGGCTGCACACGGAAGTTACTAGCATGAATGATCTTATGATCCCTTTGAGCCTGGGTGGCGGTCCAAAATAAAACAGGCAAGTCCTGATAGACATCAGGTGCCTCAATCCACCCAGATGTGTGTTTAAGTTGCCACCTTAGATAAACCATTAAATTATCATTCTCACATCTGTCATGCATATCACTCACCCAATCCACGTCTACTAGCATAGCATGGCATAATAAGCAAACGTAGAAGTAACTCCCAAAGGTTTAATAATAATACAGGTAATAGGTACTACCTCATCTACTTCCCAACCCACAATTTAATTAGATCCTAATCATGTAATGTGTGAGGATTGATCTAATGCAATAAAACTGGGTTGTAGAAAAGGTATGATCAAAGTGTTACTTGCCTTGCTGATGATCCGCGAGACCTAGGGTTTCGAAGTAACAAGCGGCGCAATCCGGGTAATCTATCACAGACAAACAACAAGCACACAATAAGTACTCAACTAATGCACAGGGAAAACTCGTACAAGAGAACGAACCAGAAAGTTCAACTTAAGAACTCCGGTTGCAAAGAAAGAAAGGAACCGAACAAACGACGGAAAACAAACGATGGAAGAAAACAACTCGGTTCTAGCAAGTTGAAACTAGGTCAAATTTTACTGTAGCAAAAGCTTGTTCAAGTTGATTAGACGGAACGGCGGTTTCGAGACGAAACTCCAGGTGCTTGAATCACCTGATTCCGATAAACGAGCGAGAAGAAGGACTAGAAAGAAGATCGGATCTGAGATCGCGATCGGAAAAGACGCGGAATAAAACCGACGAAAAGAAAGAGACGAATGATTAAACGAACGGGCATCGTTAACCGGGAATAATCGGTGATCACGTTCGTTGAGACGAACGTCCGAAAGAAGAACGAAAACCGATCTAGGGTTTTTGGAGAAAAGACCGAAAAGAAAAGGAAAACCGATCTAGGGTTTTGGAAGAACCGAAACAAGAACCGGAAAGAAAACGAAAAGAATCGGAAGAGAAGAAAAGAATCGGAACGGTTTATAAGAAAAACCGAACCGACGGGAGAAAAAGAGATGCGGGGCAACCTCGGCGAGGGGCTCCGATGAACGGTGGCGTAAGGCGGCGGCGACGTAGGGCGGCGGCGGCGGCGGGGCACAAGGGCGGCGCGGCGGGTGAGGGGCACGGGGTGGGGCGCGACTTGGGAGGAGAGGGGCTTGGGTTTTGGTGTGAGGAGAGGGGGGGTTTGGGGTGTATTTATATTGGTGAGGGGAGAGGAGACTTGGGGTAGGGGACAAGAAATAGGAGAGATCAACTAGGAAAAGAAACGAAACAAGGAAAGAGGGGGGGCTAACCTAGTCCAAACCGGACTAGAGGCGAGGCAAGAGGCGGCTGGCGCCTGCCTGCGCTGGCGCCTGGCACGCAGCCGGCTGGGCCCTTGGCCCGGCTGGCCTGCTCCTGAATTTTTTTTAACTGATTTCGCGCGCAGAAAAACACAGAAAAGAAAAACTAAACGGGCTCCAAAACTCCCAAAGTAAATTTTCCCCGACTCCTAAAAATGAGTCGAACAAAATGAACTTTTCTCCGGGTCTAAGATGCAATTTTTGAAAACGCGCGTTTTCCCTATCCAAATAAAACGCAAACAAACACCGGAAAACAAAACTTGATCTATTTATTAAATCTTCATTTTTCCTAAATTTTGGGAAAGTCATATTATTCCCTCTCATATTTTTGACATTGGAAAAATAATTGAAGATAAAATAAATAAATCAAATGATCCTCTTTTCAAATTCGAGAAAACTCTCAAATATGAAAATAACGAAATCTCCAACTCTCTCCGAAGGTCCTTGAGTTGCGCGAAATTTCTAGGATCAACCAAAATGCAAGAAAATATGATATGCATGATGATCTAATGTATAACATTCCAAATTGAAAATTTGGGATGTTACAAACCTACCCCCCTTAAGATGAATCTCGCCCTCGAGATTCGGGTTGGCTAGAAAATAGGTGAGGGTGGTCCTTGAGAAAATCTTCTTCTCTCTCCCAGGTGGCTTCATCCTCTGAGTGGTGGTTCCACTGAACTTTGCAAAACTTGATAACCTTGCTGCGGGTGATTCTGCTGGTATAATCGAGAATCTTGACTGGCTTCTCCTCATATGTTAGGTCGTCCTTCAACTGAATCGCTTCAAGCGGTACTGTATCTCTTAGCGGTATCTCCGCCATCTCGGCGTGACATTTCTTCAGCTGAGAAACATGGAATACATCATGAACTCCTGCAGTCCCTCTGGTAATTCCAACTTATAAGGGACTTCTCCCATACGTTGCAAAATCTTATATGGTCCAACAAAACGCGGTGCTAACTTTCCCTTAACTCCAAAGCGCTAAACTCCTCGAAGTGGGGATACTCGGAGATAGACTCTGTCTCCGGTTTCGTAGACTGTCTCCTTGCGTTTAGAATCTGCGTAGCTCTTCTACCTGGACTGGGCTACCTTGAGCCTGTCGCGAATCAACTTAACTTTCCGTTCAGACTCCTTAATCAAATCTGGTCCAAAGAATTGACGGTCTCCAACCACTGGTAGAAAAAGGGCCTGCAGTCCCGGTTCGTAAGGGCCTTTAGTCCCGGTTCCTGAACCGGGACTAAAGTGTCGGTACTAATACCTCCCCCCTTTAGTCCCGGTTCAATCCAGAACCGGGACTAAAGCCCCTCCACGTGGGCAGTGCGCAGAGCCTAGTCAGTAGACCCTTTGGTCTCGGTTGGTGGCACCAACCGGGACCAATAGGCATCCGCGCGTCAGCATTTCTGTGGCTGGGGTTTTAGTTTTTTTTGAATGGGGGGGGAGGGTTGGGGGTTTTGGGGGGTTAATTTAGGTGTTTCATATATTGTGTTAGCTAGCTATAATTAATATAGAGAAGTGTCCTCTCTTATGTCCGTGCTTGGTCGACGCTACGTACTATACATACGTATAGAGAGGACTAGACACGCTGGCTAGCTAGTAAAGCAAACGAAGGAAACAGAAGATCGTCATGAACATATATGCATACAGAGAGAAGTGATATCGACCACCTCTCCTTCTCCGAGAGATTGGTCGAACAACAAGTTCTCGTATATCTATCTGACACTACCGGCTACATATATACAGTAATTATCTCTTACAAATATAATCATACGGACTCAGGGTCAACATAGAATTCTCCGTCTTCAGGGATCACGTGGTCAAGAAAGAATGCCGTCAATTCCTCTTGAATTCCTCGCATGCGAGCTGGTGCTAGGAGTTCATCCCGCTTCCGAAACATCTAATTTAAAGAAGGGGGTCAATACGTATATATGAATGAATGAAACTCAACACAAATGATGGTAATAAAATAAAATTGTGAATGTTGTTATTTACGTACTTCATATTGTTCGTTAGAGTACCCGCCCCGCTCACACGTCGTGTAGCGGATGGACTCGCAGATGTAGTATCCACAGAAATCATTCCCTTGTTCCTGCCACAACCACTTTACAAGAAATAGAGGTCAATCAAACTGATAAGCAAGAATGCTAAATGGTATTGATGAAACTAGCGCTTGAATTACTAGGAGATGCGCGGAACATGCTACTATAGTACTTACTTTCGGGTGTCTAAATTCCAGCTCCTTTGGCAATCCCGGAACTTTTTTGGTGAATTTTCTCCAAACCCTGCTGGACAAAGAAAACAATTACTTGATATCAGGAAATGAACAAAGTTGCTGATATGGTGGATAATGATCGATTTAACTTACTTCTTGAGGATTTCAGTCATGTCTGCATAGTCCTGGGGATCTTTTCGTCTTGAGTCTAAGACGGTTACGAGTCCCTGCTCAAGCTTAATCTGTAGGAGAATATAGTGGAAACTGCACACGCATGCATAACTCATGAATTACATTACTATAACCGTGACTAATATATAAGGGAAACCGAATACGCACAAGACAGTAACACTCACTTGAAGTTGTAAGGAAAGAGTATTATATCTTTGTTTTGATTTATTACGAACGATTGTAGCATGTTGGCCTCGGTAGCTGCGGCATGAAGTTTAACCTGAGTTGCATCTATGAGATATGTGTTAATGAACCCAATATCACCGACTTGTCTTTTCTTCAATTCGACGATCTTCAATCTGCATAATATAGTGAGGATGATTATAAATACATGCAATGAAAGAGCTAAGCTATATAGAGAAACTTAATGACAGAAGTAGTACTACTTACAGACAGTAGCAGGCGACCGTTGTTTTATCGAGGGCCAATTGATTGAAAAACTGATAGAACTCCTCAAATGGAACAGGAAACAGATCAATTCCAACGAGGTCATGCTCCTTTTTAACTCTCACATACAAAGTACTCCTCCCCCCAGAGTCTCTGCAGATTTTCAAGTACCAATCATGCAATCTTCGCATCATCGTTGATAGAGATCTTTCATCTTTGACGAGAGGCTTCCCGTACTCGTATCTTTGCATCTGCATGTCCATGGGTTCATAATGTACTTCGTCGGGCAGGTAATCTGCAAGATTATTATAACCGGGCACCATCCTCGGATCATTAGCGACGTTGTGGCTAGGCACCTTGAGCGGGGGGCATGATTGCTTCGCTTGTTTGCCGAGCTGGGCAATTTGTTTCCCAGCTCATCGTTTTTTCAGCCTTTCATCACTGACAGTACTTCCCGACCGCTCCGCTTCGGCAAATTCCTTTCCAATAATGCGGTCATAGTTTCCTTTCGGCGGATCAGACTTTGGTGGTTTTGTCAGGGCAGCCAGAGTGCGCTTCACTTTCACCCGATCTACCTTCTCCTCCGGAGGTGGATGTTTCTTTGCTTTCACCCCTTCAAAGAATTTCCTCACTTCTTCTCGCGTGATCTCGGCGTTCTCCTCCTGGGTCCTCTCGTATGGTAACTTCTCTGGAGTCTTCAGAGAAGGACCGAATCTGTATGTCCTCCCGCCTCTGGTTGTACTGCTAGACGCCGACCGAGCAGACGAAGCGTTTGTCTTCTTTACTTGCTTAAGAGGCGGAGGAGAAGGACTACGACCCGCCGGAGCAGCTGGAGCGGCGGCAGGTCTCTTCTGCCCTTGCTGACGAGGTGGAGAAGGAGGAGGTTGGCTGCTCGGGCGCGTCGGCGCAGGCGGAGATGGAGGCGGAGTGCCGCCACGCGCCGGAGAAGGAGCCGGCCGAGGGCCCTGATCGTCACTCGCCGGAGGAGGAGGCGGTGGAGGAGGCGGAGTGCCCTGACTTGCCGGAGGAGGAGGAGGAGGCGGAGGCGTCCAGTTCGAAAGGTTGATGAGGTCGTTCCGCCATAGGCATGGAGTCTTCAGAGCAGACCCCAGCCGAGTCTCCCCTTCACCGGTAGGGTCGTCAAGCTGGAGGTCCTCAAATCCCTCCGTTATCTCATCCACCATCACCCTAGCATATCCTTCTGGAATCGGCCGGCAGTGAAAAGTTGCGCCGGGTTCAGTACGATAAACAGAGCCAACAGCCGCCTTGACCTTCAAATTCATCCATTGCGTCATAAGGTGGCAATTTTGAGACTCCGTTATAGCATCCACAGGATAGCTGGCAGGAGCCGTCAAGGCATGCTCCGGCTGAAGCAGCTCGGTGGAAGCCACGCTGCTTCTGCGCTGAGATGGCGGGGTAGCTTCGGGGGAGGCTTCGGCAGTACGTTTGCTGCGATTTGCTTCTCGTTCCTCTATCGCTTGTACCCTTGCGTGCAGCGCCTGCAGTTCGGTCTGCTGCACTTTTTTCCTCCTCTCATGGGATTTGTAACCGCCTGCGTCCGGAAACCCAACCTTCCACGGAACGGAGCCTGGCGTGCCTCGTGTCCGCCCAGGATGCTCAGGATTCCCGAGGGCCATTGTGAGCTCGTCGTGCTCTCTGTCTGGAAAGAACGTCCCTTCCTGCGCTGCTTCGATATACTGCTTAAGCTTACTGACTGGTATGTCCATTTGTTCGTTCTTCCAAATGCACTTCCCTGTTTCAGGGTCCAAGGTTCCGCCATCCCCGAAGAACCAAGTCCGGCAACGGTCTGGCCAGTTATTTGTCTCTGGTTCGATCCCTTTATGAACCAGATCATTCTCAACCTTGGACCACTTAGGCCGGGCTACGAGGTAGCCACCTGACCCCGTGCGATGGTGAAGCTTCTTCTTCGCGGCATTTTGCTTGTTTGTCGCCGACATCTTCTGACTCTTTTCCGATGTCTTGTAGGCCACAAATGCGGGCCAGTGATCTCTGATCTTCTCATATCTGCCCTTGAATTCTGGTGTCTCTTTTTTATCGACAAACCTATTCAGCTCTTTCTTCCACCTCCTGAATAGATCTGCCATCCTTTTCAGAGCAAAAGACTTGATTAATTTCTCTTTAATTGGGTTCTCTGGATTATCCTCTGGCGGTAGGGTGAAATTTGACTTCAGCTCAGTCCAAAGATCATTTTTCTGCATATCATTGACATAAGACACCTCAGGGTCTTCTGTAGCCGGCTTAAACCATTGCTGGATGCTTATCGGGATCTTGTCCCTAACCAGAACTCCGCACTGAGCAACAAATGCACTCTTTGTCCGGAGGGGTTCAATAGGTTGGCCGTCGGGCGCGATTGCTGTGATCTCAACCTTTTCATCCGAGCTCAATTTTTCTTCGGGCCTCGTCTCTTTACCGAAGTTGTGCTCGATCCGGAGGGCTAGAAAAAAGAACAAAGACTTAATTAATATGTGTACATACCAAAATAATGAATGCATCAATCAGCTAGTCAGCATAGGCTTAACTAATATATATACCTAGCCGGACTCGTTTCGGTCACCGGAGCCGTCATCACGGTCTCCTTGCACCGGCATTGGGTCACCGGAGCCGTCCTCATGTTCTTCTTCTTGCACCGGCATTAGGTCACCGTAGTCAGCTTGTTCACCCTCTCCTTCTAGACCATCGGTTTCGTTGAGATAGTACGAGACAGCATCACTTCCTTGTGCGATTATCTCCCTCAACAACGCTTCTTTTGTTGCTTCGTCTAGGGCGGTGTCCATAGTTTCTACAAATATTTAGAACATGGCAATTATTATTCAAACATGACAGATGGATATATTAGTGCCAAACATAGAACTAGCTACCTAATCATAGTAAGCTATCGGGAGGGGGTATATATCGACAACGATGACACTACATCTATATATGTCCCTCGACGACCCTCGTTCCCGATAAAAAAAGAGGAAGAAGAAGAAAAAAAAGAGGAGAAGAAAGAATAGAGGAGAAGAACCCTCGAACCCTTGAACCCTAGACGACCCTCTTCTTCCTCTCATGTTCGAGAGGATCGCCGAGGGGTCGGGAGGTTGCCTAGTGTCAAAGGAAACCCTAAATAGCTAGCAAGTATCGTGGGTGTGAGATACATGTGGCCTTCGGTGTCGGAGACTACATCCACGTCCCACAAGTGACATGGGCGTCGAAGCCCGCGCCACTTGTGGGATGTGGATGTAATGTCCGACATCGACGGTACATGTATCTCACATCGACGATACTTTCTATTTAGGGTTTTTCCTCTACCACTCGGCGGCCCTCTCGACGACCCTCGTTCCCGATAAAATAAAGAGGAAGAAGAAGAAGAAAAAAGAAGAGAAGAAAGAATAAAGGAGAAGACTTCCTCTTCTTCCTCTCCTCTTCTTCCCCTTCTTCCTCGCCTCTCTCATGAATGTCCGGCGTTCTCGACCCCCCCCCCCACATGTCGAAGAAAAAAAAGAAGAAAAAAAAGAGGAGAAGAAGAAAGGAATAGAGGAGAAAAGAGAAAAATAGACCCCCTCTCGACCATCGACCCCTAGGCGACCGTCGACCCCTCTCTTTTTTTTCTTCCTCTTCTATTTTATCCTCTTCTTCCTCTACCGCTCGGCGACCCTCGACGACCCTCGTTCCCGATAAAAAAAGAGGAAGAAGAAGAAAAAAAAGAGGAGAAGAAAGAATAGAGGAGATCTTCTCCTCTATTCTTTCTTCTCCTCTTTTTTCTTTTCTTATTCCTCTTCTTTTTTATCCTCTTCCTCCTCTCATGTTCGACGACCCTCGACCCCTCGGCGACCCTAGACCCCCTCTCGACCCCCTCTTCTTCTTCCTCTTCTAATTCATTTGTTCATATGAATATACAAACATTTTCATATTTACAATAATTAATATCACCAAAAAAATCTATGAACAGAAAAAAATCCTAATTTTTCTAAAGAACTATTTTTTGCATATATACATGAACATAGATATATACACAGAGAACATATATATACATATATATAAAAAACAAGCATATATATGAAAAAAAAATCTATGAACAGAAAAAAATCCTAATTTTTCTAAAAAACTATTTTTTGCATATATACATGAAAAAAAACATATAACAGAAAAAAAGCATATAACAGAAAAAAAAGCATATAACAGAAAAAACGCATATAACAAAAAAAATGCTAGCTAGGGCGCCGCGGCCGGACCAGAGGAGGACCGCGGAGTCGGGCGACGGCGACGGTGACGCGGGCGACGGCGACAACGACGATGGGGGCGGGCGGGCGACGGCGACGATGGGGGTGGGCGGGTGACGGCGACGGCGACGGCGGGGCGGCGCGCGGCGCGGGCGACGGCGACGATGGGCGCGAGCGACGGCGACGATGGGGGCGGGCGGCGTCGGGGCAGGGACGAGGGCGACGGCGACGGGGGCGGGCCGGGGCGGCACGCGGCGCGGGCGACGGCGACGATGGGGGCGGGTGGCGTCGGGCAGGGACGAGGGCGGTGCGCGTCGGGGCAGGGACGAGGGCGACGGCGACGGGGGCGGGCCGGGGCGGCGCGCGGCACGGGCGACGGCGACGATGAGCGCGGGCGACGACGACGATGGGGGCGGGCGGCGTCGGGGCAACTGCAAGATGAGAATGAAAAATTCCAAAGTGTGGCCTTATATAGTAGAGGCTTTAGTCTCGGTCCGTGGCAGCAACGGGGACTAAAGGTTGGCATTAGTCCCGGTTGGTGCCACCAACCGGGACCAATGCCCTTGTGCGCCCCGCGCCCAAAAGTTTAGTCCCACATCGCTAGTTGAGAGCGCCCAACACCAGTTTATAAGCGCTGCTGCCTCCTCCCTCTCAAACTCCTCTGAACTGCAGGCCTATGGGCCTAATTTGACACTGCTTTGCCTGTGGGCCTATTGGGCCTTCTGCGGGCCTGAATCCTGGCCCATGTAGGGTTTCTAGTCGTATTCAGGCCGTGGAGGCCCAGTAGGTGGCATTTTTTTTGGTTTTTTCTTTTCTATTTCTACATTTTTTTGGTTTTTTATTTTTTTGTTTCTACTTAAAACTAAATACTTATAGTTTTTTTAGTGATTTCTTTTTGCTTTTAGGTCACAAAAATTATAAACTTTCTGTTAGTGGCATTAGTTTTAAATTTTAAATAGTTTAAATTTGAATTTTTAAAAATTTGTGTGAATCACTAGTTTATGAATAACTTTACTATAAAATTAGAATTTTTTTTCTATTTATTTTTTATTTCTACTTACAACTAAATACTTACAGTTTTTTAGTGATTTCTTTTTGCTTTTAGGTCACAAAAATTATAAACTTTCTGTTAGTGCCATTAGTTTTAAATTTTAAATAGTTTAAATTTGAATTTTGAAAAATTTGTGTGAATCACTAGTTTATGAATAACTTTACTATATAATTAGAATTTTTTTTCTATTTATTTTTTATTTCTACTTACAACTAAATACTTACAGTTTTTTCTTCGTTGCTATTTATTTTTTATTTATACTTACAATTAAATACTTATAGTTTGATTTTAGGTCACACATATTATATTCTTTTTGCTATTGAAGAATATTATAGTTTTATTTTAGTTGATGATAACATAATATTTTAATTGATTGTTTTTATTTTCATAAAAGTTTTGTAGTTCATTCTGTTTGCTATTAATTCATTCTTTGAGCTAAATGACTCTGAAATTGGAAAGCATTTCAAAATGAACTCTGAAAAGGTTGAAAGTTGGCATGGTATCATCATTTTACCCACATAGCATGTTCCAAAAAGTAGAGAGGGTTACGACAAAAACTTGATGCACTTCGTGTACAAAATGGACAATCACTTTCGAAGTATCAAAGTTTCAAACCATAAGACATGAAAGCATTTCAAATGAACTCTGAAAAAGTTGAAAGTTGGGATGGTATCATAATTTCACCCACATAGCATTTGCTTATTGCGGGAGAAAGTCTTCACTTTTTCTTCGCTTGTGTCATTTGCTTATTGCGCCGTAACCATGGATAATCTTCATTGTTTATCAGGATGCTTGGGTCAGCCTTGACATTGAAGGGAGGAATTTCATGAAACTTTTCATAATCTTCAGACATGTCTGTCTTGCCGTCCACTCCCAGGATGTCCCTTTTTCCTGAAAGAACTATGTGGCGCTTTGGCTCATCGTATGATGTATTCGCTTCCTTATCTTTTCTTTTTCTCGGTTTGGTAGACATGTCCTTCACATAGATAACCTGTGCCACATCATTGGCTAGGACAAATGGTTCGTCAGTGTACCCAAGATTTTTCAGATCCACTGTTGTCATTCCGTACTGTGGGTCTACCTGCTGTACCCCGCCGCCTAACAGATTGACCCATTTGCACTTAAACAAAGGGACCTTAAAATCAGGTCCGTAGTCAAGTTCCCATATGTCCACTATGTAACCATAATATGTGTCCTTTCCGCTCTCGGTTGCTGCATCAAAGCGGACACCGCTGTTTTCGTTGGTGCTCTTTTGATCTTGGGCGATCGTGTAAAATGTATTCCCATTTATCTCGTATCCTTTGTAAGTCAATACAGTCAAAGATGGTCCCCTGGACAACAAGTACAACTCATCACAAACAGTGTTGTCACCTCTGAGACGTGTTTCCAACCAACTGCTGAAAGTCCTGATGTGTTCACATGTAATCCAGTCGTCGCACTGCTCCGGGTGTTTGGAGCGCAGACTGTTCTTGTGTTCATCGACATATGGGGTCACCAAGGTAGAGTTCTGTAGAACTGTGTAGTGTTCTTGAGACCAAGAATATCCGTCCCTGCATATTATTGAGTCTCTTCCAAGAGTGCATTTTCCAGTCAGTCTCCCCTCATACCGCGATTTAGGGAGACCTATCTTATTAAGGCCAGGAATGAAGTCAACACAAAACCCGATAACATCCTCTGTTTGATGGCCCATGGAGATGCTTCCTTCTGGCCTAGCGCGGTTACGAACATATTTCTTTAGGACTCCCATGAACCTCTCAAAGGGGAACATATTGTGTAGAAATACGGGCCCCAGGATGACAATCTCGTCGACTAGATGAACTAGGACGTGCGTCATGATATTGAAGAAGGATGGTGGGAACACCAGCTCGAAACTGACAAGACATTGCGCCACATCACTCCTTAGCCTTGGTACGATTTCTGGATCGATCACCTTCTGAGAGATTGCATTGAGGAATGCACATAGCTTCACAATGGCTAATCGGACGTTTTCCGGTAAAAGCCCCCTCAATGCAACCGGAAGCAGTTGCGTCATAATCACGTGGCAGTCATGAGACTTTAGGTTCTGAAACTTTTTCTCTGGCATATTTATTATTCCCTTTATATTCGACGAGAAGCCAGTCGTGACCTTCATACTGAGCAGGCATTCAAAGAAGATTTCTTTCTCTTCTTTTGTAAGAGCGTAGCTGGCAGGACCTTTATACTGCTTTGGAGGCATGTTGTCTTTTTCGTGCAAACGTTGCAGGTCCTCCCGTGCCTCAGGTGTATCTTTTGTCTTCCCATACACGCCCAAGAAGCCTAGCAGGTTCACGCAAAGGTTCTTCGTCACGTGCATCACGTCGATTGAGGAGCGGACCTCTAGGTCTTTCCAGTAGGGTAGGTCCCAAAATATAGATTTCTTCTTCCACATGGGTGCGTGTCCCTCAGCGTCATTCGGAACAGCTAGTCCACTGGGACCCTTTCCAAAGATGACGTAGGGTAAATCATTGACCATAGCAAGCACGTGATCACCGGTGCGCATGGCGGGCTTCTTCCGGTGATCTGCCTCGCCTTTGAAATGCTTGCCTTTCTTTCGACATTGATGGTTGGTCGGAAGAAATCGACGATGGCCCAGGTACACATTCTTCCTGCATTTGTCCAGGTATATACTTTCAGTGTCATCTAAACAGTGCGTGCATGCGTGGTATCCTTTGTTTGTCTGTCCTGAAAGGTTACTGAGAGCGGGCCAATCATTGATGGTCACGAACAGCAACGCCTGAAGGTTAAATTCCTCCTGTCTGTGCTCATCCCACGTACGTACACCGTTTCCATTCCACAGTTGTAAAAGTTCTTCAACTAATGGCCTTAGGTACACATCAATTTCGTTGCCGGGTTGCTTAGGGCCTTGGATGAGAACTGGCATCATAATGAACTTCCGCTTCATGCACATCCAAGGAGGAAGGTTATACATACATAGAGTCACGGGCCAGGTGCTGTGATTACTGCTCTGCTCCCCGAAAGGATTAATGCCATCCGCGCTTAAAGCAAACCATACATTCCTTGGGTCCTTTGCAAACTCATCCCAGTACTTTCTCTCGATTTTTCTCCACTGCGACCCGTCAGCGGGTGCTCTCAACTTCCCATCTTTCTTTTGGTTCTCACTGTGCCATCGCATCAACTTGGCATGCTCTTCGTTTCTGAACAGATGTTTCAACCGTGGTATTATAGGAGCATACCACATCACCTTCGCAGGAACCCTCTTCCTGAGGGGCTCGCCGTCGACATCACCGGGGTCATCTCGTCTGATCTTATACCGCAACGCACCGCATACCGGGCTTGCGTTCAGATCCTTGTATGCACCGCGGTAGAGGATGCAGTCATTAGGGCATGCAAGTATCTTCTCCACCTCCAACCCTAGAGGGCATACGACCTTCTTTGCTGCGTATGTACTGTCGGGCAATTCGTTATCCTTTGGAAGCTTCTTCTTCAATATTTTCAGTAGCTTCTCAAATCCTTTGTCAGCCACAGCATTCTCTGCGTTCCACTGCAGCAATTCCAGTACGGTACCGAGCTTTGTGTTGCCATCTTCGCAATTGGGGTATAACCCTTTTTTGTGATCCTCTAACATGCGATCGAACTTCAGCTTCTCCTTTTGACTAATGCATTGCGTCCTTGCATCGACAATGACCCGGCGGAGATCATCATCATCGGGCACATCGTCTGGTTCCTCTTGATCTTCAGCAGCTTCACCCGTGGCAGCATCATTGGGCACATCATCGTCTGGTTCCTCTTGATCTTCACCAGCTCCCCCCGTTGCAGCATCACCGTATTCAGGGGGCACATAGTTGTCATCGTACTCTTCTTCTTCGCCGTCTTCCATCATAACCCCTATTTCTCCGTGCCTCGTCCAAACATTATAGTGTGGCATGAAACCCTTGAAAAGCAGGTGGGAGTGAAGGATTTTCCGGTTAGAGTAAGACCTCGTATTCCCACATTCAGTGCATGGACAACACATAAAACCATTCTGCTTGTTTGCCTCAGCCGCATCGAGAAACTCATGCACGCCCTTAATGTACTCGCGGGTGTGTCTGTCACCGTACATCCATTGTCGGTTCATCTGCGTGCATTATATATAATTAAGTGTCCAAATTAATAGAAGTTCATCATCACATTAAAACCAAAGTGCATACATAGTTCTCATTTAACAACATATAGCTCTCCAGAGCATCTAATTAATTAAACCATACATTGAAACTATGTAAAACATTTCAATGCGAAAACAAATGCGATTATAATCGCAACCAAGGTAACAATTGATCCAACGGCATAATGATACCAAGCCTCGGTATGAATGGCATATTTTCTAATCTTTCTAATCTTCAAGCGCATTGCATCCATCTTGATCTTGTGATCATCGACGACATCCGCAACATGCAACTCCAATATCATCTTCCCCTCCTCAATTTTTTATTTTTTCCTTCAACAAATTGTTTTCTTCTTCAACTAAATTTAACCTCTCGACAAGGTCGGTTGGCATTTCCGATTCACATACATCCTAGATAAATAAAATCTATGTCACGTTGGTCGGCATAATTTTCATAAACAATAAAAGAACCAATAGTTATAAAGATAATATACATACCAAATCCGAATCATAGACAGGACGAGGGCCGACGGGGGCGGATACCAAAACCATCACACTATATAAGATGCAATAAAAATGTAAGAAAATGATACAAGTATCTATCTAAACATACAAGTAAGAATATTTTTCCTTTCAGAAAAAAGATAAGAACAAGAGGCTCACCACGGTGGTGTCGGTGATGAGATCGACGCGGGTGATCGACGGCGGTGAAGACGGGGACGGGGCGTGACGGACCGCTAAATCTAGACAAATCTCGAGGAAAATGGAGGTTGGAGGTCGAGCTTCGAGAGGAGAAAGCTTAAGTAGTGTGGCTCGGGCATTCCATCGAACACCTCATGTGCATAGGAGGTGAGCTAGAGCACCACAAAGCCCTCTCCCCCTCGGCCAGAAAAAACAGAGCACTGTGCTCTGCTTGCGGGCGAGGGGTATATATAGGCAATTCATTGGTCCCGGTTCGTGGCATGAACCGGGCCTAAAGGGGAGCCTTTGGTCCCGGTTCAAGCCACCAACCGGGACCAATGGTGGTGGGCCAGGAGGGAGGCCCTTTGGTCCCGGTTCATCCCACCAACCGGGACCAAAAGGTCCAGATGAACCGGGACCAATGGCCCACGTGGCCCGGCCGGCCCCCTGGGCTCATGAAACGGGACCAATGCCCACATTGGTCCCGGTTCTAGACTGAACCGGGACTAATGGGCTGATGCGACCTGGACCATAGCCCTGTTTTCTACTAGTGAACTTCGTCCCATGACAACGATGTCCTGCACCTCCTTCCGTATAACGCTTCGAAAGGTGCCATCTTCAAACTGGTTTGGTAACTGTTGTTATAAGAAAACTCTGCATATGGCAAATTATCGTCCCAGCTAGATCCATAATCTAGTGCACAAGCTCTCAGCATATCTTCCAAAATCTGATTGACTCTTTCAGTCTGTCCATCCATCTGTGGGTGAAAAGCTGTGCTGAACTCTAGTCTGGTTCCTAAAGTTTCATGCAACTGATTCCATGATATCTGCTCCAGCTTCGTCTTCAAAGTCGGGTTCACTTGGATCCGAATCGGTGTCGTCGATGATGATGTAGTTGTCCGGACATGCGACGTACTCGTCTTCCTCCTTGGATGCTAACTTCCTCTTGAGTTCTTCAATCTCCTGCTTAAGATCGCAATTGTGCCTTGCTAGAGCTACGATCTCGTCCATGTAGTCCTTGCGTGTAGACTTCAGTTCTCCTTCTAGCTCGATGATCCTTGCCTTCGCATTCTTCAACTCTATCATATCATTGCACATCTGGTTCTCGTGGCGTCGAATGTGCTGGTTTAACTCCTGGATGAATGATGCAATGGATCTATCCTTCTTGGTGCTGACTAACTCCCATTGCTCATCTCGGCGTCCGCAAATTTGGTAGATAGTGTCCTTGAGGTCTTCTTTATAAACTTCTCCAATGCGTCCCATGGTGATATGAGCTGCCATGCTCCTTCCTAGACTCCAGGTTGGTGCATTGAAAACACTATCTATGGGCTTCATGATTGGCACGAATGTCCTTCCCGGAATGTGAGCTTGAATCTTCCAGCGCTCCTCTTCAGGCAGAGTGGCGTTGACGGTTCCCGTGAAGCTTGGTAATCCAATGTTCAGGTACTTGGTGACTTTCTTCAAGTGAAATCCAAAAGGTGTGCCTTCATCCGGTTGAGCGTACTTAATCTTCGCGTTCGTCATCCTAAAAGAGTAGAAAAGATGAGGAGTTAGAAAATGAGAAGAGAATAGTGTTCTAGGGCTTTAACTTAGTGGTCGTGTCCTACAGTCAGTGTGTGCTCTGATACCATCTCTTGTAGCGACCAGACCCGAATGGATCAAGTCTACTGTGCTCAGGTGTCATCCCTGGATCAGTAATGCTGACACCACACAGTACATCGAAGGATTTATAGCAGAGTTGCAATCACACACTTATTACAGCGTTGTCTCAGAAGAGAACTTATTACAATAAATATGGCTTAAGGCCAACTGGTGACGATAACAGCGGAAGACTTGGAAGATAAATGGGTCCATCAACTCCAACGGCATCACTAAGTATAGAACCACGACCTAAAACACCTTAATCGTCGTCTGAAAAGTCTGCAACATGAAAAGTTGCAGCCCGAAACGGGTCAGCACATGGAATATGCTGGCAATGTAACACATAGAGAGTAATGGAATGAAACAGCTATACTATATGCATATTTGGCTGGTGGAAAGCTCTATGGTTACAGTTTTGCATAAAGCCAGCTTTTCCCTACCGCAAAGGAATAAATTTATTTAACTATCATGGTAGTTGTTGAACATCGAGAATGGTTGACAGCATTCCGATCCCAATTAAGTGAACAATTAAAACCCAACAACATTAATTAGAGTAACATGTTGAGATTCACACGATATTCAAGTACTAGGTACTCAAGTTGTCCATAACCGGGGACACGGCGAATCATGATTAGTTTGTTACACTATGCAGAGGTTTGCGCACTTTTCCCCACAAGACTCGATCGCCTCCATTTGGTTTCTCGCACTACATGATGTTTGAGAAGACGGATGACCGAGACACAGTCTTTCAGAAGCGCTAGCACCTTACGTTCGGGTAGACCGTACCACCTATAACCCCTACATCTGCTAGTCTACCCTGTAAGAGTTCGCACGACTTAGTCAACTATGCCAGAGCCCATAATGGCATGTGGCTGCACACGGAAGTTACTAGCATGAATGATCTTATGATCCCTTTGAGCCTGGGTGGCGGTCCAAAATAAAACAGGCAAGTCCTGATAGACATCAGGTGCCTCAATCCACCCAGATGTGTGTTTAAGTTGCCACCTTAGATAAACCATTAAATTATCAATCTCACATCTGTCATGGATATCACTCACCCAATCCACGTCTACTAGCATAGCATGGCATAATAAGCAAACGTAGAAGTAACTCCCAAAGGTTTCATAATAATACAGGTAATCGGTACTACCTCATCTACTTCCCATCCCACAATTTAATTAGATCCTAATCATGCAATGTGTGAGGATTGATCTAATGCAATAAAACTGGGTTGTAGAAAAGGTATGATCAAAGTGTTACTTGCCTTGCTGATGATCCGCGAGACCTAGGGTTTCGAAGTAACAAGCGACGCAATCTGGGTAATCTATCGTAGACAAACAACAAGCACACAATAAGTACTCAACTAATGCACAGGGAAAACTCGAACAAGAGATCGAACCAGAAAGTTCAACTTAAGAACTCTGGTTGCAGAGAAAGAAAGGAACCGAACAAACGACGGAAAAGAAACGACGGAAGAAAACAACTCGGTTCTAGCAAGTTGAAACTAGGTCAAATTTTACTGTAGCAAAAGCTTGTTCAAGTTGATTAGACGGAATGGCGGTTTCGAGACGAAACTCCAAGCGCTTGAATCACCTGATTCTGATAAACGAGCGAGAAGAAAGACTAGAAAGAAGATCGGATCTGAGATCGCGATCGGAAAAGACGCGGAATAAAACCGACGAAAAGAAAGAGACGAATGGTTAAACGAACGGGCGTCGTTAACCGGGAATAATCAGTGATCACCTTCGTTGAGACGAACGGTCCGAAAGAAGAACGAAAACCGATCTAGGGTTTTCGGAGAAAAGACCGAAAAGAAACGGAAAACCGATCTAGGGTTTCGGAAGAACCGACACAAGAACCGGAAAGAAAACGAAAAGAATCGGAAGATAAGAAAAGAATCGGAACGGTTTATAAGAAAAACCGAACCGAGGGGAGAAAAAGAGACGCGGGGCAACCTCGGCGAGGGGCTCCGATGAACGGCAGCGTAAGGCGGCGGCGACGACGACGTAGGGCGGCGGCGGCGGGGCACAAGGGCGGCGCGGCGGGTGAGGGGCGCGGGGTGGGGCGCGACTTGGGAGGAGAGGGGCTTGGGTTTTGGTGTGAGGAGAGGGGGGGGTTTGGGGTGTATTTATATTGGTGAGGGGAGAGGAGACTTGGGGTAGGGGACAAGAAATAGGAGAGATCAACTAGGAAAAGAAACGAAACAAGGAAAGAGGGGGGGCTAACCTAGTCCAAACCGGACTAGAGGCGAGGCAAGAGGCGGCTGGCGCCTGCCTGCGCTGGCGCCTAGCGCGCAGCCGGCTGGGGCGATGGCGGTTGGCTGGCTGGGCCCTTGGCCCGGCTGGCCTGCTCCTGAATTATTTTTTTTAACTGATTTCGCGCGCAGAAAAACACAGAAAAGAAAAACTAAACGGGCTCCAAAACTCCCAATGTAAATTTTCCCCGACTCCTAAGAATGAGTCGAACAAAATGAACTTTTCTCCGGGCCTAAGATGCAATTTTTGAAAACGCGCGTTTTTCCCTATCCAAATAAAACGCAAACAAACACCGGAAAACAAAACTTGATCTATTTATTAAATCTTCATTTTTCCTAAATTTTGGGAAAGTCATATTATTCCCTCTCATATTTTTGACATTGGAAAAATAATTGAAGATAAAATAAATAAATCAAATGATTCGCTTTTCAAATTCGAGAAAACTCTCAAATATGAAAATAACGAAATCTCCAACTCTCTCCGAAGGTCCTTGAGTTGCGTGAAATTTCTAGGATCAACCAAAATGCAAGAAAATATGATATGCATGATGATCTAATGTATAACATTCCAAATTGAAAATTTGGGATGTTACAACCCAGGTTCGGGCCCTCTTGATGGAGGTAAAACCCTACGTCCTGCTTGATTAATATTGATGATATGGGTAGTACGACAGTAGATCTACCACGAGATGAAGGAGGCTAAACCCTAGAAGCTAGCCTATGGTATGATTGTTGTATATGGAGTTGATTATGTTGATGTCCTACGGACTACAACCCTCCGGTTTATATAGACACCGGATAGGGTTAGGGTTACATAGAGTCAGTTACAATGGTAGGAGATCTTGAATATCCGCATCGCCAAGCTTGCCTTCCACGCCAAGGAAAGTCCCATCCGGACACGGGACGAAGTCTTCAATCTTGTATCTTCATAGTCCAGGAGTCCGGCTGAAGGTAGAGTCCGGCTACCCGAACACCCCCTAATCCAGGACTCCCTCAGTAGCCCCTGAACCAGGCTTCAATGACGATGAGTCCAGCGCGCAAATTGTCTTCGGCATTGCAAGGCAGGTTCCTCCTCCAAGTCCTTCATAGAAGATTGTAAACACCAAGAGTAGTGTTCGGCTCTGCAAAATAAGCTTCCACATATTGCCATAGAGAGAATAATATTAACACAAATCAAATCTGCTGACGTATTCCGCAGTGCGTCATCACACTACAGCCAAGTCCTTCACTCGAATCGTTTTCACTTTTCCACCTCAGCGTGTTTTGCGAGGCGGTTTCCTTGGCACGTCTTGTGAAGGCAGAGATCGTGTACCCCCCTTTTACGGGATTCTCATCAATACGGACGTGGGTAACCCAACCGCGCCACTTATCACGACGCTTGGGAGGCAAGCGAGTTTTACTAGGCAGGTGGGGATGCACAACCGCATCCACCCATATAAGGGGACAAGGATCCACCTTTTTACCTACGCCTCCTTCCTCCTTTGCCTATCCATCTCTTGCGCACCCGAGCTCCAGCGCCCAAGCCCGCACTTCCCACCTCAACCTTCTCCAGCAATGTCCGGAGCAGGAGGCAAGTGGATGGTCTCCTCCGCCACGGAGGGCAAAATCAAGAAGCTAAGGACGGCCGGATACCTGTCCAAGGACATCGCGCACCGGCTTCCCGAAGAGGGGCAGCTTCTCCCCACCCCAAGGCCCCATGAGAGGGTAGTATTTCTCCCCCACTTCCTCCGCGGACTGGGTTTTCCACTCCACCCATTTGTCCGGGGGCTCATGTTCTACTACGGCCTGGATTTCCACGATCTGGCAACGAACTTCATCCTCAACATCTCGGCGTTTATCGTCGTGTGCGAGGCCTTTCTCCGCGTCCGCCCCCATTTCGGCCTCTGGCTCAAGACCTTCAACGTCAAGCCCAAGGTGGTGCGCGGCAGCCAAGCGGAGTGCGGAGGCGCCATGGCGAGCAAGATGGCCAACATCCTATGGTTCGAGGGTTCTTTCGTGGAGACCCTAAAGGGATGGCAATCCGTTTGGTTTTATATCACCGAGCCGCGTGATCCGAAATGGACCGTAGCCCCCGAGTTCCGATCCGTACCCCCCACGCGGCTTATGTCCTGGAAAGAGACGGGCCTGTCGTGGGGTGACGAAAAAGAGGTGACCGGATTGCAAACATGCATCTAGTCCCTGGTGAACAAGCCAGTCCGGCTTGTTAATGTAATCCAGGTTATGCTCGTCCACCGGATCCTCCCGTGCCAACAAAGGGATTTTAATCTATGGGAGTTCGACCCGGCGCAGCATCAAACTCTCAGCAGGCTCTTCGACACGACGTACGAAGACGCCTGGAAGATGCTATTCAAGGGCGCCGAGGCTCCCGCATCCGCTTCCGAGGACCGCGGATACAGCTCGCAGCGTCATGCTAGCGAGGTATGCCATCTACACCTTTTACAGGATGTTAAGCTTTTTTCATAGTTTGACTCTATGCGGGATCTAAACTCCCTTACCTTTGACAGGCTTGGCGGGCGATATCCGGACCGATTAACTGTCCGGCTCCGCTGCCCGAAGACCCAGCCCCAGCTCTACTAGCAAAGCTGCTGGTTCCGGCGCCTTATGTGGTGCCGGAGAAGAAGGCCAAGAAGAAGAAGACCATGGGGACTCAAAAGAGTGCCCGCAACATGGTGGTGTCGGACTCGTCATCTGACGAGTCCGAGACGCCCTCCTGCCGCGAAAATGAGGAGGAGGAAGAAGAAAACTCTCCCCCCCAGCGGAGGGAGGAGAGAAGAGGAAGGCCGCCCCAACGGGGGAGGCCGAGGGGTCTAGGAAAAGGAAGACCCCTCCGCCGGACTACGCCCCCAACGCCGAAGAGGGCAAAGAGGAGTGGCCAAACAGGGCCAAGCGTCCGGCGAAATCGTAAGTTCGGATATCGGAGTAACTCATGATGTCCCTTTGTTGCACATCATTCCCTAATGTCGAATGTAATTATGCAGTCCACCCCAGGCCGAATTCGGCGAATCGTCGGGCGGCTCCCTGGACTCATCGGACGTGAACTCAGTCCCGCCCGCTGTCTCCCCCCGCACTGCAGACGACGCCGAAGTGGCGTCGCGACAAGCTCCGGGGCAGGAGGTGGTGGTCCCGGAGGAGCCGCAAGGCAACCTCCCGGACTCCGGGAGTGAAGGGGATAAGGCTCCCCAGGGCTCTTAGTCCAGCTTTGTGCCGGACACCGCGCCGGAATCTTCCACAGTTCCGGACCGCGGTAGGCGAACTCCTTCCAAGAGGAGCAAGCCTTCTGAGCCGGCGGCCTCCGTCCAACCGGAGGTGCCGGACAATCTGCTGGAGGTGCTTGACGACGCCTCCATCGACGAGGGGCACCGTACTATTATGAGTACGGTGATCCAGAAGGTTCAGTCCGCCAAGAGCGGACTGACTGAAGCTTGCGCTAGCCTTCTAACAGGCTTCGAGGTAAGTAAAAATATGTAAAAATATTACCGCATAGACAGTAGCCCCTGATGCTCTGTTTGGCATTCGGAAAGAAAAGCCGAATAGAGGATCTATTAAATTTTGCAGGAGTCTAACAAAAAAGACTCAATATGCGTATGTAGGCTTCGCTGCTATCCACCGCCGCACTGACTGCGGAGGTGGGTGTCCTGAAGCAGGACCTTGAGCGGACCGAGCAAGAGCTCGGCCTTGCCAAGCGGCGGCTCGAGGAGAAAGAAGGTAAGAAATACCTTACAGGAAAAGTGCCTATAAAAAGGCATGATTGCAAAAAAATAACAGGATTGTACTGCTTATTGTAGGGGCCACGACTTAGGTGGCGACCCTTAAGCAGGCGCTGTCTGAGGCCGAAAAGAAAACGGCCGCGGAGCGCACCGAGCGAGACAGACTTGGGGCTCAGGTCGGCGAGGTGCAGTAAGAGCTTCAGGCTCTCATGAAAAAACATGAGAGTTTGGAGCTTGAGTCAAAGGCGCAAGCATCCGAGCTCGCGACGGCCCTTGAGACTGCCAAGTCTGCCAAGGCCGAAGCCCAAAAGGCCCTCCAAGAGTTGGAGGAGATGAGGAAGATAGCAGCAGGTAAGGCATTCTTTATGCAAAGCAGAAATATAAATGTAAACTACCTGTTACTTACCCGAATCTGGAGCTCTCCAGGGGCATTCGCGGATCTTCCCCGCAGCGTATCCACTGCCGCCGCATTCTACTGAGCTGAAGAGGGTAGCTCGACAGAGAAGGTGTTCTGGTCTCAGTATTTTGAGGCCGGACACCCTGTGCCCTTGAGCGACCAGCTGAAACAGCTGGTCGAGCTCCACAAGGCGGCCGAGCAGGCCATGAAGGGCTTCATAGTTCGGCTGTGGCCCAGAGAGGTTCTGCCTGGGAGCTATTTCGGGCTAGTGTGGCGGCTGGTGGAGGCATGTCCGAGGCTTGAGGTCATCAAGTGCTCCGTCTGCATCGAAGGTGCCCGTCGGGCCCTTGCCCGTGCAAAGGTGCACTGGGGTAAGCTGGACGGTGAGAAGCTTGTGAAGGACGGGCCACCGCCGGGGAAGGAGCATCGCAAGCCCGAGAACTACTACAAGGATGTTCTTGCAGGTGCCCGCCTTGTGGCGGATGAATGTACCAAGGATGTGATATTTGAACGAACTCGCTCGTGTTTATCCTATGCGCTGAAAACTTGTTCATATGCGCTAAGCAATGCTTATTGAATTTAAAATATTACTTTCTGTGCGGCCGTTTATCAAAAATTGAGAGATGGCCAGTCGTCGGCTTCTGCCCCCGTGCCACTAGTGCTGGGGTGTTCGGGATAAACCTGAGCGCTCTTTTTCCCATAGTTGGGTCCTTCGAGGGAGGCGCTCATCACAACGAACCAGGCAATCGGACTATAATGCTTGAACACTCTCACTTAGCCATAGAACTCTATAATTTTAAATTTCGGCGAAGCCCCTTGTTCGGAAGACCGAGTTCGGGGCGCTATCCACGCCTTGGCCGGACAAAGCCAGCTCCTCGCTCGAAGCGGCATAAGCCTTTAGGGACTCGAAAAACCTCTCGAACAGCGACCGGTCTCTCGCCACATCATGACAGTCAGTTTTAGCTTTCTCCACTGAGGTGCTTAACCCAGCTGAACCGGGGCACAATCGCAGTGGTTCTCCTAGTGCTACCTTAGCCGATAGAGCGGAACGTAAGGCACCAAAACATAGGAGCCGGGCAAACCCAACTATTGACCCAAATCATGATTCGGAGCCGATGCATATAGTGCTATAAGTTTGGGGTGCCGCACTTGTGAAAGTGTATGGACTTCTCACACCATTATGAGGGGTACTGAAGCCCCTGGCGTGTTTGCCGTACCATGGTGTACGGGTGCAATCATGTCATTTAATAAACATAAATGTGAAAAGAAGATAATGCAAAAAATAGACAAGAAGCTAAGCATTGTTTATAGAGAGGCTATTTATCAAAGCCGAACGATACAAATAGTGCAGTAAGCAAAAGATATTGGACTATTCAGTATGTCCTGACCAGGGGCAGGCCGCGGAATTGTATTTAAAACAGGTATACCGCTCGTAACAAAGACCACCTGGTAGTTCCATAATGCGGCATGGCTTGTCGGCCTCCCTGGATCTTGCATCGTTTGTGCGGCAGTCGAATTGCTGAACAGGTCGTCCGAAGTATGGAGTCCTGAAAGTAAGAAAAAATTAAAAAAAGAATCCGGCAGCCCCTAGTACGTTTTAAGCCATATTTTGGGCGTGCCGTTATTCTGCCCCTTCCCCTATGCCCATGGTATTTCAAGGGCGTAGTTATGTACGCGAGGTACTGGTTTCGCTATGTCGCGAAAGCTGGGGTTGGGGCCGCATTGCTACGCTTGCTCAGAGTGTGCCAGGCGGTCCTGCTGTGGGTTACTCCGGGCGCGCTTGACAGTGTCTGGCTTTTTAATGGCCGGACTAGAGAATTTCCTGAGAAGGCTACTTTGTACCTCCGCTGCGAGAACCGCCATATGCTCCTCCGTACGGAGGGAGCGTTCGGTGTTTCCGTTGACCGTAATTACTCCTCGAGGGCCTGGCATCTTGAGCTTGAGATATGCATAGTGCGGCACCGCATTGAACTTTGCGAATGCGGTTCGTCCGAGCAGGGCGTGATAGCCACTGCGAAACGGGACTATATCGAAGATTAACTCTTCGCTTCGGAAATTGTCCGGGGATCCGAAGACCACGTCAAGTGTTACTGAGCCTGTACAGTTGGCTTCTACACCTAGTATAACGCCTTTAAAGGTCATTCTTGTGGGCTTAATCCTTGAGGGATCTATGCCCATTTTCGGCACTGTATCCTGATAAAGCAGGTTCAGGCTACTGCCGCCGTCCATGAGGACTCTTGTGAGATGAAATCTGTCGATGATTGGGTCGAGAACCAATGCGGCGAAGCCGCCATGACGGATGCTAGTGGGATGGTCCCTTCGATCAAAAGTGATCGGGCAGGAGGACCATGCGTTGAACTTTGGGGCGACTGGCTCCATCGTGTATACGTACCGTAGCGCACGCTTCTGCTCCCGCTTGGGAATGGGGGTTGCGTATATCATGTTCACCGTCCGCACTTGTGGGGGAAAGCCCTTCTGTCCATTGTTGTTCGACGGCTTGGGCTCCTCGTCGTCGCTGTGCAGCCCCTTGTCTCTATTTTCGGCCCTTAACTTGCCTGCCTGCTTGAACACCCAACAATCCCTGTTAGTGTGATTGGCTGGCCTTTCGGGGGTGCCATGTATCTGGCACAAGCGATCGAGTATTCAGTCCAAACTGGACGGGCCCTGAGTATTCTTTTTGAATGGCTTTTTCCGCTGACCGGATTTATAGCCTTTGAATCCGGCATTGACTGCCGTGTCTTCATTGCTGTCGCTGCTAATGCGGCGTTTTTGCTTATTCCGATGTGTCCTGCCACTTTTGTCCTTGGTATCCGAATTACCAGGTTTCTTTGATAAGTTGTTACTGCGAGCTAGCCAGCTGTCTTCTCCCGCGCAAAAGCGGGTCATGAGTGTCGTGAGGGCAGCCATGGATTTCGGCTTTTCCTGTCCCAGGTGCCGGGCAAGCCACTCGTCGCGGATGTTATGCTTGAAGGCTGCAAGGGCCTCTGCGTCCGGACAGTCGACTATCTGGTTTTTCTTTGTTAGGAACCATGTCCAGAATTGTCTGGCCGATTCCTCTGGTTGCTGAATTATGTGGCTTAAGTCGTCGGCATCCTGTGGTCGCACGTAAGTGCCCTGGAAGTTGTCGAGGAATGCGGCTTCCAGGTCCTCCCAAGAACCGATTGAGTCTGCTGGCAAGCTGTTAAGCCAATGCCGGGCCGGTCCTTTAAGTTTGAGCGGGAGGTATTTGATGGCGTGTAGATCATCGACGCGTGCCATGTGGATGTGAAGGAGATAATCCTCGATCCATACCGCCGGATCTGTTGGGCCATCGTATGATTCGATGTTTACGGGTTTGAAACCCTCTGGGATTTCATGATCCATTACTTCATTCGTGAAGCATAGCGGGTGTGCGGCGCCTCTGTACTGGGCTATATCACGACGCAGCTCGGACGAGCTATGTCTGTTGTGTTCGGCCCGTCCGGATTTGTTGTATCCGGAGTGAAGATCATTGTCACATGCCGTAGGGCGCCTACGCGATCCGTAGATCGATCTTGTTTGTCTTGCCTAATCCTCCAATATGTCTCGCAGGTCGGGCGCATTTTCCCGTGCCTTATTTGAGCGGCGTCGGGGCATGGCTTGGGTGGAGGGCCGAGAGGCCTCTCTGTCGCGGCCGCGAGGTGGCCGGTCTGCCATGTCATGCGCTGGTGATGTAGGTGCTTCCTCCTCTGATCGGGGTAGCGGCCTGCGCTTCGGGTAACTCTTCGAGGGGCGTTCGAGTTCATACTCTTCGGCCGCAAGGACTTCAGCCCATCTGTCAGCTAGCAAATCTTGGGTAGCTCTAAGCTGTTGCTGCTTTTTCTTGAGGCTGCTTGCCGTGGCTAAAAGCCTGCGTTTAAAACGCTCTTGTTCGGCGGGGTCTGATGGTATGACGAATTCGTCGTCATCGAGGCTTGCCTCATCTTCGGAGGGAGGCGTATAGTTATCATCCTCGACCTCTCGGTCTACCGCTCTCTCATGAGGGCTGGCTTCTCCATCTTCCTGTGCCGAATCTTGCTGAGGTGGGTGTTCTTCGGCGTTATCCGGGGTAGTATTATCTCCCGTGCCGGAATCACCGTTTTTGCTTTGGCGGGATTTAGAGCGGCGCCGCTGACGCCGGCGCTTTGGCTGTTTCTTGGGGGCGTCATCCCCCACTGTTCCATCGCCATCTCCATCTTTTGGAGTATCCACCATATATATGTCATATGACGTGGTGGCCTTCCAGCGCCGTACAGGTGCTGGTTCCTGTTCGTCTCCTACATCATTGTCCATGCCGTCGATGTCTTCGGAGCCGATGTCAAGCATGTCGGTTAGATCGTCGACAGTGGCTACAAAGTGGGTGGTGGGTGGGCTTTGAATTTCCTCATCGTCCGTATCCCACCCTCGCTGACCGTAGTCCGGCCAGGGCTCTCCTGATAAAGAGAGAGACTTAAGAGAATTCAGGATGTCGCCAAAAGGCGAATGCTGAAAGATGTCTGCGGCGGTGAACTCCATTATCGGCGCCCAATCAGATTCGATTGGCCGGGGCGCGGGGGTTCGGAGTCCGGGGAGGAGTCCGGATCCTCGGAGTCACGGGTCGTGCAGAGTGCGGGGCTAGCGTTCGGCTCGATCGCTTTCGGGATCGCAGCCCCCGAGGTGATGTCCAACCGCTCATCCTCGATTGGTGCAATAGGCTCCGAGTTAGGGGTCGGAAGGCGATGCGTGTGCGGCCTCCAGGACACTGTCCGGAGGCAGAGCTAGATCATGCCCCTCGAGATAGTGCGGCACGCTTGGCCGTGGCTCGAACCCGTCGAAGATCAAGTCTCCGCGGATGTCAGCCGTGTAGTTTAAGCTTCCAAACCTGACTTGATGGCCAGGGGCGTAGCTTTCGATCTGCTCCAGGTGGCCGTGCGAATTGGCCCGCAGAGCGAAGCCGCCGAAGACGAAGATCTGTCCGGGGAGAAAAGTCTCACCCTGGACCGCATCGTTGTTGATGATCAAAGGAGCCATCGGCCTAAAGGCGACGACACAGAGGAACTCTCAATGAAAGCACCAATGTCGGTGTCAAAACCGACGGATCTCGGGTAGTGGGTCCCGAACTGTGCGTCTAGGCCGGATGGTAACAGGGGGCAGGGAACACGATGTTTTACCCAGGTTCGGGCCCTCTTGATGGAGGTAAAACCCTACGTCCTGCTTGATTAATATTGATGATAATGGGTAGTACAATAGTAGATCTACCACGAGATCAAGGGCCCTCAAGGAGTCTTCAATCTTGTATCTTCATAGTCCAGGAGTTTGGCTGAAGGTATAGTCCGGCTACCCGAACACCCCCTAATCCAGGACTCCCTCAACGTGTATGATATCAATATCTTCCTTCACAATATGATCTCTGAGAAAGTGATAACAAATTTAAATGTGCTTTGTCTTCGAGTGCTGGACTGGGTTGTTGGCAATCTTGATGGTGCTTTCGTTGTCGCAGTAGAGTGGCACTTGCTTCAGATGAATGCCATAGTCCTTCAGTGTTTGCTTCATCCACAGAAGCTGAGCGCAGCAAGATCCAGCAGCAATGTATTCAGATTCAGTAGTGGAGAGAGATACACAGTTCTGCTTCTTTGAAGACCAACATACAAGTGATCGTCCCAGAAAATGACATGTGCCTGATGTAGACTTGCGATCCACCTTGTCACCAGCATAATCAGCATCCGAGAATCCAACCAGATCAAACTCTGAGCCCTTTGGATACCATAATCCTAGAGTTGGGGTGTGAGCCAAATATCGAAGAATTCGCTTCACAGCTAAGTGATGCGACTCCTTTGGTGCCGCTTGGAATCGAGCACACATGCAAACACTAAGCATAATATCTGGCCCAGATGCACATAGATAAAGTAAAGAACCAATCATGGAGCGGTATACCTTTTGATCAAACTCTTTACCATTGTCGTCGGGACCCAGATGATGTTTGGCTGGCATTGGCGTCGTGAAGCCTTTGCAGTCTTGCATACCGAACTTCTTCAGGCAATCTTTGAGATACTTCTCTTGAGATATGAAGATGCCATTGCGTTGCTGTCGTATTTGAAGACTGAGGAAGAACTTCAGCTCACCCATCATGGACATCTGATATTGCTCTTGCATCATATATCCAAACTCTTCACTGTACTTTTGATTGGTGCAGCCGAAGATAATGTCATCCACATATATTTGGCACACAAACAGTTCACCATCATATGTCTTCGTGAAGAGCGTGGGGTCGAGGGAACCAGGTATGAAGCCTTTGCTCTTCAGGAAGTATTTGAGTGTGTCATACCAAGCCCGAGGGGATTGTTTTAGGCCATACAGTGCCTTGTTGAGCTTGTATACCATGTCAGGATGTTTTGGATCTTCAAAGCCACGCGGTTGTGCAACATACACTTCTTCAATCTTGCCATTGAGAAAAGCGCTCTTCACATCCATTTGATATAGAAGTATGTTATGATGATTTGCATAGGCCAGCAGTATGCGTATGGCTTCAAGTCGAGCCACAGGAGCAAATGTTTCATCGAAGTCAATCCCTTCCACTTGAGTATACCCTTGAGCAACGAGACGAGCTTTGTTTCTGACAACTTGACCATGCTCATCTTGCTTGTTGCGGTATATCCATTTGGTGCCTATTATATTGTGCTTCCGAGGGTCAGGACGCTTAACCAGTTCCCATACATTATTCAGCTCAAACTGTTGAAGCTCTTCTTGCATAGCTTGAATCCATTCAGGTTCCATGAAGGCTTCTTCAACTTTCTTGGGTTCAGTTATTGAGACGAATGCGAAGTGCCCAAAGAAATTTGCTAGCTGAGTTGCCCTTGAACGAGTGAGCGGACCAGGTGCATTGATGCTATCAATTATTCTCTCAATCTGCACTTCATTGGCAACACGAGGATGTACAGGGCGAAGATTTTGCTCTTGCTGATCATTGTCATTGTTAGAGGGATTGTCTTCAGGCTGAGCATTGTCTTCAGGTTGATCAGGTGCGGATATGATAAGTTTCTCTTCAGGTCAAGCTTCAGAGGGTATGATTTCTCCAGTTCCCATTAGTTTGATTGATTCACTGGATGGAACTTCATCTAGCACATTTGGCAGGTGCTCTCTTTGTGAACCGTTAGTCTCATCGAACCGCACATCCACTGTTTCAACCACTTTAAAATGAAAGAGATTGAAGACTCTGTAGGAGTGCGAATCCTTTCCATATCCAAGCATAAAACCCTCATGTGCTTTTGGTGCAAATTTTGAAGTGTGATGTGGATCCTTGATCCAGCACCTGGCGCCAAATACTCTGAAGTAACTGACATTTGGCTTCTTGCCAGTAAGGAGCTCATAAGATGTCTTGTTCAGAAGCTTGTGAAGATAAACACGATTGATTGTATGGCATGCAGTATCAATGGCTTCAGGCCAGAATTTTCTTGGAGTCTTGTATTCATCAAGCATCGTTCGGGCCATCTCAATGAGTGTTCTGTTCTTGCGTTCGATGACGCCATTCTGCTGTGGCGTGTACGGGGCTGAGAATTCATGTGTGATGCCCAAGGTATCAAGATATGTATCAAGGCCAGTGTTCTCACTTCTGATGTGCTTTATCTTGGCGCCATAGTTGTTCATTGCTCGATTGGCGAAGCGTCTGAAGACATCCCGCACTTCAGTCTTGTAGAGGATTATGTGCACCCAAGTATATCTAGAATAATCATCAACAATGACAAAGCCATAGAGACAAGCAGTAGTAGTAAGAGTTGAGTAATGAGTGGGACCGAAAAGATCCATGTGGAGCAGTTCGAAGGGTCGAGTAGTAGTCATGATTGTCTTTGAGGGATGTTTGGCCCTCGTCATCTTTCCTGCTTCACAGGCACCGCATAAGTGATCTTTCTTGAACTTGATGCCCTCGATGCCTATGACATGCTTCTTCTTTGCAAGGGTGTGGAGGTTCCTCATGCCAGCATGCCTAGCCTCCGATGCCAGAGCCAGCATTCTGAAGCTTTTGCTAGAAGACATACGGCAAGCTGTGGTCCTGCTGAGAAATCTACCACGTACAAATCATCTTTTCGATACCCTTCAAACACTAGAGACTTGTCAGATTCCATTAGAACAAGGCAACGATATTTTTCAAATATTACGATCATGTTCAAATCGCAAAGCTTTGAGACAGACATTAAGTTGAAGCCAAGGGATTCAACAAGCATGACTTTATCCATGTGTTGATCCTTTGAGATTGCAACTCTACCTAGACCCAATTCCTTACTTTTACCAGTGTCAGCAAATGTGATGTGACTCTTGTCGGATGGACGTAAGGTTGAGTCCATAAGAAGGCTTCTTTTGCCAGTCATGTGATTGGTACACCCACTATCAACAATCCATTCTGAAGACGCTGGTGTCGTACCCTACAATGCAGTTAGGGGGATAGGCTTCACGAAGAGAATTGTGAAGCAAAAACATTTGACGAACCAGTGGGTTATGAAAGCTTAGATCCATATTAGGACTGATAGGGAGAGTAGCAAGCGATTCAGGAACGAAGTACATAGTAAGACCATTCGGGCATTTGATCTTGCGCCCTACAAGATGTTTAAGGTCCCCAGCAATAGCGTCAGATGATTTTGGTTTTCTGCTGGAGACCTTTCCCTGCAAAAGAGAGTTAAGCTTTCTTAGCCACCCACATCTTCAAGGGTGGCTTAGAAGCAATAAGTCTAAGTGCAGTGTCTGAGAACTTTGGCTTTGGAGCCCTAGCAAAAAGTTTTGCAGGCGGACAACAGTACTCATAAGAATAAGCAAAATAGTATTGGTCTTATGAACATGGCGGTTCGATGAACCGCGCTCATATTCATAGGCCTGAGTATGGTTTCCTTGCAAAACATTTGCGTTAGTGCGACTCAGGTGAGTCCTCTGTCTGTATGAAGCCTTTGGACCGTATGAAGCCTGTGGTCTGGGGTTTGTCTTCTTCACCTGTGGTGTCATGATGACATTCACAGGAAGATTTTCCAAACACTTTTTCGGCACCCAGATCTTCTTCATAGGCGGCCCATTCCTGCAGTTAGTACCAATATACCTGGCAAACACTTCACCATTCTGATTCTTAAACAGTTTATAGTTTGCATCAAAGGATTCATCAATGACAATGGGGTTAGCACAAGTGAAGCCAGATAGATTGGATGGATCTGCTGAAGGTTCCTTTGCAGCAACCCATGTGGTTTTGGGGTACTGCTCAGGTTTCCAGTAAGAGCCATCAGCATTCATTTTCCTTACGAACCCAACAACCTCTTTCCTCGGGTTTCGGTTCAGAATCTGCCTTTTGAGGACATCACAGTGTCTGATACCCTTTAAGACTTTTGTACATCCCTGTTTCAAGCAATGTCTTCAACCTAGCATTCTCATCAGCAATAGCAGTGGTATCCTCAGTAGAGGGGTTAGTTACCACATCAACAGTTGAAGATATTGCAACAGTAGCAGCAGTAGAACATTCAGCAACAGAAGTAGCATCATCACGCTCAACGCATTTAAGACATGGTGGTTCAAATCCTTCCTGAGCGGAACTGATCTGTTCGGCGCGAAGTGACTCGTTTTCCTTTTGAAGATCTTCATGAGCCGCTCTCAATTTCTCAAGATCTTGCTTCCTTTGAACATAATCATAGGAAAGCTTTTCATGAGTTGTTGAGAGCGTTTCATGACGACTTTCAAGTTCCTCATACTTAACGTGAAGATTTTTTACGTCTTCAATTAAGGACTCAGATCGAGTCATTTCAGCGCCTAACAGATCATCGCTTTTGTCTAACAGTTTTTGAATATGTTCCATAGCTTTCTGTTGTTCAGTTGCAATTTTAGCAAGTGTTTTGTAGCTGGGTCTTGAACCACAATTAGAGTCATCTTCACTAGATGTTTGATAGTGAGTAGTGCGTGTGTTTACCTTGGCACCGTGTGCCATGAAGCAGTAGGTAGGAGCGGAGTAGTCCTTGTCATTTGCATCGGTGTCGGTGATGAAGTCATTGTCTTTAGTGTTGAAGATGGACTTGGCAACGTATGCTGTAGCCAGACTTGCAACGCTAGAATCAGACTCCTCCTCAGACTCCACCTCCGCCTCCTCAGAAGCGGACTCCTCCTCTGAATCCATTTCCTTGCCAACAAACGCACGTGCCTTGCCAGATGAGCTCTTCTTGTGTGATGAAGACTTTGAGGAAGACTTGGAAGAAGACTTTGAGTATTTCTTCTTCTTCTTGTCATCAGAGTCATATTCCTTGCTCTTCTTCTTCTTTTTGTTCTCATTGTCCCACTGCGGACACTCAGAGATGAAGTGGCCAGTTTTCTTGCACTTGTGGCATGTTTTCTTCTTGTAGTCATGAGCAGAAGCTTCATCATTCCTTGAGCTTGATCGTGAAGACTTCCTGAAGCCTTTCTTCTTGGTGAATTTTTGGAACTTCTTCACAAGCATAGCAAGTTCCTTTCCAATGTCTTCAGGGTCATCAGAACTGCTGTCAGATTCTTCTTCAGATGAGGAGACAGCTTTTGCCTTCAAGGCACGAGTTTGTCCATAGTTTGGACCGTAGATATCTCTTTCCTCAGAAAGCTGAAACTCATGTGTGTTGAGCCTCTCAAGTATGTCAGACGGATCGAGTGTCTTGAAATCAGGACGTTCTTGAATCATCAGGGTTAGGGTGTCAAACAAACTGTCAAGTGATCTCAGTAGTGTCTTGACGACTTCATGCTTGGTGATCTCAGTAGCGCCGAGGGCTTGAAGCTCATTTGTGATGTCAGTGAGTCAATCAAACGTGAGCTGGACATTCTCATTGTCATTTCGCTTGAAGCGATTGAAGAGGTTGCGAAGGACACTGATTCTCTGATCTCTCTGGGTTGAGATGCCTTCGTTGACCTTGGAGAGCCAGTCCCAGACTAGCTTAGATGTTTCCAAAGCACTCACACGGCCATACTGTCCTTTGGTCAGATGACCATAGATGATATTCTTGGCAGTAGAGTCCAGTTGAATGATCTTCTTGACATCGGTAGCAGTGACACCTTCTCCAGCCTTGGGAACGCCGTTCTTGACGACATACCATAGGTTGACGTCAATGGCTTCAAGATGCATGCGCATCTTATTCTTCCAGTAGGGATATTCAGTTCCATCGAAGACGGGGCATGCAGCGAAGACTTTAATTATCCCTGCAGTCGACATAGCTAAAATTCTAGGTGGTTAAACCGAATCACACAGAACAAGGGAGTACCTCGCTCTGATACCAATTGAAAGTGCGTTATATCGACTAGAGGGGGGTGAATAGGCGATTTTTATGAAAGTCTTCAAAACGTGGAAGTTTCGAAGACAAACGATAGAAATAAACCTATTACCATGCAGCGGAAGGTAGACTACACTAGGTAAACCATAGTCAAGTATTCAATGAAGTGAAAGCACAATGACTAATTGCAACTAGGTAGTAAGGATTAGGTAGAAAGATATTATGAAGCCAAACAGAACACGCAGTCACTCAGTGAAGACAAAAGATAGTGCAATCATACAGTGACTTCACGAGGGCCAACAGTAAGTAAAGGGAAGGGAAGGGAAGGATGAAACCAGTGACTCGTTGAAGACAATGATTTGTTGGACCAGTTCTAGTTGCTGTGACAACTGTACGTCTGGTTAGGGCAGCTAGGTATTTAAACCTGAGGACACACAGTCCCGGACACCCAGTCCTGAACACGCAGCTCAAGACACCTAGTCCTCACCGTATTCCCCTTGAGCTAAGGTCACACAGACCTCGCCCAATCACTCTGGTAAGTCTTCAAGGTAGACTCCCAAACCTTCACAGACTTCGTTCACCGGCGATCCACAATGTCTCTTGGACGCTCAGAACGCGACGCCTAACCGGCTGGAGGATTCACAGTCCTCAAGTGTAATAAGTCTTCAGATCACACAGACAAAGAAGACTTAAGTGATGCCTAACACTCTTAGGCTCTGGGTGGTTAGGGCTTTATCCTCGCAAGGAATTCTTTCTCAAAGGCTTCGAGGTGGGTTGCTCTCAAACGACAAAAGCCGTACTCTAACTCTAAGCAGCCAACCGTTTATGGTTGTAGGGGGTGGGCTATTTATAGCCACTAGGCAACCCGACCTGATTTGTCCGAAATGACCCTGGGTCACTAAGGAACTGACACGTGTTCCAACGGTCAGATTTCAAACTCACATGGCAACTTTACTTGGGACACAAGCAAAGCTGACTTGTCCGACTCTGGACAAGATTCGCTCTCATAGTCTTCACTCGAAGACATAGGTTTTGGTTAAGCATCACTTCAGTCATTCTGAATGGTTCTCTTGGACCCCACTTAACAGTACGGTGGTTCCTATGACTCAACAAAGAAGAAAAAGAACTACGAAAGATCTAAGTCTTCGAGCTCCATAGGCTTCATGCGATGTCTTCTCTTGTCATAGTCTTCAATGTGAATATCTTCATATACCACCTTTGACATCAATGTCTTCATACATTTTTAGGGGTCATCTCTGGTAGGAAAACTGAATCAATGAGAGACTTCTACCTGTGTTATCCTGCAATTCTCACAGACACATTAGTCCCTCAACTAGGTTTGTCGTCAATACTCCAAAACTAACTAGGGGTGGCACTAGATGCACTTACAGTGGGTGTGCATCCAACTTGCTTGCTCACGAAGACCTAGGGCATTTTGAGGAATCCCATCATTGGAATATGCAAGCCAAGTTCTATAATGAAAAATTCCCACTAGTATATGAAAGTGATAACGTAGGAGACTCTCTATCATGAAGATCATGGTGCTACTTTGAAGCACAAGTGTGGTAAAAGGATAGTAGCATTGTCCCTTCTCTCTTTTTTCTCTCATATTTTTTATTTGGGCCTTATCTTTTTTTATGGCCTCTTTTTCTTTTTTCTTTTTTTTTCGTTCGGAGTCTCATTCCGACTTGTGGGGGAATCATAGTCTCCATCATCCTTTCCGCACTTGGGACAATGCTCTAATAATGATGATCATCACACTTTTATTTTCTTACAACTCAAGAATTACAAGTCGATACTTAGAACAAGATATGACTCTATATGAATGCCTCCGGCGGTGTACCGGGATAAGCAATGACTCATGAGTGACACGTATGAAAGAATTATGAATGGTGGCTTTGCCACAAATACAATGTCAACTACATGATCATGCAAGGCAATATGACAATGATGGAGCGTGTCATAGTAAACGGAATGGTGGAAAGTTGCATGGCAATATATCTCGGAATGGCTATGGAAATGCTATGATAGGTAGGTATGGTGGCTGTTTTGAGGAAGGTATATGGTGGGTGTATGATACCGGCGAAAGGTGCGTGGTATTAGAGAGGCTAGCAATGGTGGAAGGGTGAGAGTGCGTATAATCCATGGACTCAACATTAGTCATAAAGAACACATATACTTATTGGAAAAATCTACAAGTTATCAAAGCAAATTATTACGTGCATGCTCCTAGGGGGATAGATTGGTAGGAAAAGACCATCGCTCGTCCCCGATCGCCACTCATAAGGAAGGCAATCAATAAATAAATCATGCTCCGACTTCATCACATAACGGTTCACCACACATGCATGCTACGAGAATCACAAACTTTAACACAAGTATTTCTCAAATTCACAACTACTCAACTAGCACAACTTTAATATCACCATCTCCATATCTCAAAACAATTATCAAGTATCAAACTTCTCATAGTATTCAACACACTCATAAGAGAATTTTATTATTAATCTTGTATACCTAGCATATTAGGATTATTTAAGCAAATTACCTTGCTATTTAAGACTCTCAAAATAATAGAAGTGAAGCATGAGAGATCAATAGTTTCTATAAAAAAAATCCACCACCGTGCTCTAAAAAGAATATAAGTGAAGCACTTAGAGCAAAACTATATAACTCAAAAGATATAAGTGAAGCACGTAGAGTATTCTAATAATTTCCGAATCATGTGTGTCTCTCTCAAAAGGTGTGTACAGCAAGGATGATTGTGGTAAACTAACAAATAAAGACTCAAATCATACAAGACGCTCCAAGCAAAACACATATCATGTGGTGAATAAAAATATAGCTCCAAGTAAAGTTACCGATAGAAGTAGACGAAAGAGGGGATGTCTTCCGGGGCATCCCCAAGCTTTGGCTTTTGGGTGTCCTTAGATTATCTTGGGGGTTCCATGGGCATCCCCAAGCTTAGGCTCTTGCCACTCCTTGTTCCATAATCCATCAAATCTTTACCCAAAACTTGAAAACTTCACAACACAAAACTTAAGGTAGAAAATCTCGTGAGCTCCGTTAGGGAAAGAAAACAAAAGACCACTTCAAGGTACTGTAATGAACTCATTCTTTATTTATATTGGTGTTAAACCTACTGTATTCCAACTTCTCTACGGTTTATAAACTATTTTACTAGCCATATATTCATCAAAATAAGAAAACAACACACGAAAAACAGAATCTATCAAAAACAGAACAGTCTGTAGTAATCTGTAGCTAGCGCAAGATCTGGAACCCCAAAAATTCTAAAATAAATTTATGGACGTGAGGAATTTATCTATTAATCATCTTCAAAAAGAATTAACTAAATAGAACTTTCCAAATAAATATGGCAGAAGTTCTCGTGAGCGCTAAAGTTTCTGTTTTTTACAGCAAGATCAAAAAGACTCTCCCCAAGTCTTCCCAACGGTTCTACTTGGCACAAACACTAACTAAACACAAAAAACACAATGAAAACAGAGGCTAGATAAATTATTTATTACTAAACAGGAGCAAAAAGCAAGGAATAAAAATAAAATTGGGTTGCCTCCCAACAAGCGTTATCGTTTAACGCCCCTAGCTAGGCATAAAAAGCAAGGATAGATCTAGGTATTGCCATCTTTGGTAGGCAATCCATAAGTGGATCTCATAATAGATTCATAAGGTAATTTAATTTTATTTGTAGGAAAGTGTTCCATGCTTTTCCTTAATGGAAATTGGAATCTAATATTTCCTTCCTTCATATCAATAATTGCACCAATCGTTCTAAGGAAAGGTCTACCAAGAATAATAGGACATGAAGGATTGCAATCTATGTCAAGAACGATAAAATCTACGGGCACATAATTCCTATTTGCAACAATAAGAACATCATTAATTCTTCCCATAGGTTTCTTAATAGTGGAGTCTGCAAGGTGCAAGTTTAGAGAGCAATCATCAAAATCACGGAAACCTAACAAATCACACAAAGTTTTTGGAATCGTGGAAACACTAGCACCCAAATCACACAAAGCATAGCATTTATGATATTTAATTTTAATTTTAATAGTTGGTTCCCACTCATCATAAAGTTTTCTAGGGATAGAAACTTCCAACTCAAGTTTTTCTTCATAAGATTGCATCAAAGCATCAACGATATGTTCGGTAAAAGCTTTATTTTGACTATAAGCATGAGGAGAATTTAGCACGGATTGCAAAAAGGAAATACAATCTATCAAAGAGCAATTATCATAATTAAATCCCTTGAAATCCAAAATAGTAGGTTCATTAGTATCTAGAGTTTTGATCTCTTCAATCCCACTTTTATCAATTTTAGCATCAAGATCTAAAAACTCCAAATTTTGGGAATGCCTTCTAGGTAAAGGTGGATCATATTCAGTCCCATCATTATCAATATTCATACGGCAAAATAAATATTTAATAGGGGACACATCAATAACTTTTAGATCTTCATCTTTATTATCATGGAAACTAGAAGAAAATGCTCTTATAAAGGAATCTTTCTTAGCATGTATCATAGCGGTTCTTTCTTTGCACTCATCAATGGAAATTCTCATGGCTTTGAGAGACTCACTGATATCATGCTTAGGAGGAATATATCTAAGTTTCAAAGAATCAACATCAAGAGAAATTTTATCAATGTTCCTAGCCAACTCATCAATCTTAAGCAATTTTTCTTCAATCAAAGCATTGAAATTCTTTTGTGAAGTAATAAATTCTTTAATATTAGATTCAAAATTAGAGGGCATCTTATTATAATTTCCATAAGAATTGTTGTAGGAATTACCATAATTATTAGAGGAATTACTAGGATAAGGCCTAGGATTAAAGTTTCCTCTATACGCGTTGTTACCAAAATTGTTCCTACCAACACAATTCACATCCATAGATTCATTATTATTCTCAATCAAAGTAGACAAAGGCATATCATTAGGATCAGAAGAAACACTTTTATTAGCAAATAATTTCATAAGTTCATCCATCTTTCCACTCAAAGCATTAATTTCTTCTATCGCATGCATTTTTTGATTAGTAGATCTTTTAGTGTGCCATTGATAATAATTAACCATAATATTATCTAGGAGTTTAGTAGCTTCTCCTAAAGTGATTTCCATAAAAGTGCCTCCCACGGCCGAATCTCACTACAACAAAATTGACATACCGTGACGAAAATCCTCGTGACAATGGTGGACAACATCACCTAAATTCCTAATGTGTGACGCTCTCATAGGTGGCATCACCGATTACCGTAAGTCGGTGACGATAAACGTCACTGAAATGCCTTAGCCCGCGAGCACACTTGGCTGCCAATTTCTGTGACGGCTTGGTATTTTGCATGACAAACTTGCTAGTCACCGAATACTACATATGTGTGACGATTAATTTTTTGTCATGTCGCGTCTAGTAGTGGGACCCGCCATAGCTAGTTCAAAGTTATTGAGTGGAAGGACACGTGCGTCGGTTTTGGCGGTGGGACCTGACATAAAATTTCAACGGCTATTGGGCGTTGTAATTATTTTGTTCTATGTAATATAAGTAGGTAGTGGCCATGGAAATACTTATAATTATTTTTTTATAAAGGGAAAACCTTGTCTTTTTTAGATGGTTATTTTGTTCTTTCTAATATAAATAGGTAGTGGCTCGACAAAAAAATGTAATCAGGCTTCATGAGCTGATGTTGTTTATCTAAAAAATAAAAATGGATATAAGGGAGTGAATTGGTAATAGGAGAAAATATTTTTAACACTGTTATTTTGTTCTTATATCTAGAATAAGAAGGTAGTGGGCTATGCCAAAAACTTCAATTGGGCGCTTGTGAGCTAATGTTGTTTCGTTCTATCGCAAAAATTAAAATGGAAATAGGAGAGTCCATGGGTAATCTTATCTATTTTGTTTTCTATAAACATGTAATTGCTGGGCAAAAAAAAACTTGAATGGAGCGCTCGTGAAGTGATGTTGTTTCGTTCTATCTAAAAGACTAAAATTAAAACAGGAGATTCGATGCAAAAAAGCTTGGTCAAGGAGTTTGAACCGGCGACGACCATGGTCTGCACCAACAGCGTTGCCACTAGGAAAGAGTCTGGCTGCTATATAAATTGTGCTAAAGGATATTTATTTGTATCTTCTTGGACCATACGCCTAGGCCTAGATCGCTTACGCTGGGAGGTTGGGGGCTATGCACATGAGTATATCCGGACTATGAAACAATCAACGTTGAAAACCATCATCCCAAGTTACCTTACACAAGCAGTTAAAATAATCACTCATTTGCATTTTGTATTTTTTCAGATCACATACTTAAGACCCCTCTGTACAACTTTCAACATATTTATTTACAATTCTCCCCAAAAAGAACACTGAAAATACAATATCATAATGTTCATGTAAGGTTTACTTTTTAATAATCATTTTCTACTTATTTCGAATTAAATGGATTACATAATATTAAGTGGAAATTAAATTCTGAAAATAAACCATCTCCTCGTAAAAAATACATTTTCCTTCCAGTTTTTTTTCCGCATTCACCCAGTGTCCTCACCCGTCCAACACCCAGCCATAATTTATCCTTCTATTTCGCCCGCGAAGAGGCACCGCTAAAAGACATCGCCCACCCCGGCATTGTTTCGTCAGATTCAATCGACTCTCCTATCCCACGACTGCGGCGATCAGGCCGGCAGATTGGGGGTGGCCACCCGCCCGCCGAGCTCGGATCCACTACACAACCATCCTCGCGAGCACTCCGCTCTATCCGCCCCCTCCCCTGATTGCAGCGACCGGCGACCGCAGATTGGAGGAGGCCGCCCGACCGGCCGAACTCGGATCCACTACATCAACCAGCTATAGCGGATTGGAGGAGGCCGCCCCACCCGGCTCTCTTTCGCCACCGATTACACCAAGCAGCGACGGCTGACGGTAATTTTCTCATCCCGCCCTCCTCATCCCGCAAGCTCTAGAAATAAGGGATCACCATGGAAGGGATTTGTGGGAGAAAAGCACACACGGTCGTGAGATTTATTTATATCTCTGAATACAACGCAAATCCAGTTTCTCTGTAAGATTTACTCAGTCTTTATTCAGATGTCGTGAGATTTCCTAAAATTCAACGACCATGTGGCTTCCAATGTCTGCACTTGTTCTTGATACTATATATTACCATATGGAGTTCACAGTGTATATTCTTTATATCGAATTCTCGATAAAGACTAAGTCTGCACTTGTTCTTGTTCAATACTGAATAAAGACTGAGCCTAAACTTGTTCCAAACTGAATAAATGCCGAGCCTGCACTTGTTCTTGATACAATATATTATTATTACCACATGGAGTTCATAGTGTATGTTCTTTATTTTGGATTCTCGATAAATACTAAGTCTGCACTTGTTCTTGTTCAATACTGAATAAAGACCGAGTCTAAACTTGTTCCAAACTGAATAAATGTCGAGTCTGCACTTGTTCTTGATACAATATATTACCACATGGAGTTCACAGTGTATGTTCTTTATTTTGGATTCTCGATAAATACTAAGTCTGCACTTGTTCTTGTCCAATACTGAATAAAGACCGAGTCTAAACTTGTTCAAAACTGAATAAAGGCTGAGTCTGCACTTGTTCTTGTTAACTGAATTCTGGATGCTCCATATTTCCATGTATGTATTTATTTCGATCTGTTCTGCAACCCTCCAAAATATGTACAATGTGGATTCACTGGCTTTAATTTCGCCTTGCTTGTATCATGTGTATGTCACTGTGCACTATAAGGATTGCAAATAATTGACTCAAAGATTGATTCACATATTCTGTCCCTCTACTTTTCGTAATTAATCTAGATGATGATATCTCTGTTCACTGCATTCCTATTGAACCTGTGCTGACATTGCATAAGTTTGTGTTGATTAACTGCCTTGTTTAACTCACTTGTTCCAAAAATAGTGCAACTGCTACCTCAAGAATAACAAGATCTAGAGACAACTGAGTCAGTTGAAGCTACAAACAATCAAGAACAGTCTGCACCAAATCCAACAAACACATCACCTCACCTAACTTCTAAGAATAGCAACTCGCCCGACGCTGATTCAGGGGTACAACGTTCTCAAGACATGATAGGCACATCCGGACAATCAGATAACATGATTACATTACAAGGCCAAGGTATATGCAACATCATTGCTTCACACCATCTATTTTCCACTTGAAATTATAACCTTCTAATTTATCTGCCAGCTTGTAATGTAGATGCATTAGCATGCTCCACTGGTCCAACTGATCCACGACCATCAAGGAGAGGTCGTCGACGTAGACCAACCATGGGGCATGGGCTTTAGGAGTATGCAAACAGAAATGGAGGGAGGAAGATGCACATTGATTTTATAGCAGGGAAAGTGAGACCTACTGACCCAGTCCAAGTAGCAAAGCTTTCTTCTGAGTGTCGTATTCACATCAGGAGCAAAATGCACGTTGCTACACACTGGAATGACTATGCCAAAAGCCCACTCAAACATGTTATTCCCCATGCTATTAAAGATATTGCGGTGGGATAGTTTCCTTCATTTTCATTCACGTGTTCACATGTTGCATAGTCAATTTAATGATATATCCTATATATGAACGGTATTTCAGATTAACTTTGAGATGGAAAAGGATGACAAGGTTGGGAATGATGTATGCACAAAAGTAATCCAGAAGGGTGTTCGACAACAACGCTACAGGCTAAAGAAGAAATACTTCAATGGTTATACTGATCAGGAAGCATTATCAAATAAGCCACTAAACATTACTCATGAGAATTGGACCAGCCTTGTCAATAAATGGTCTGATGGAACAAACAAGGTTTGTAACAAGATACGTGAGACCAACAATAGTTTTTGCATTCACATCTACTGTACCATATGTAAATACTTATATACATTTTCTTTATATAGAAAATATGTCAAATGAATAAGGAAAACCAAGAAGTTGTCAAGCATCACCAAAAGACTGGATGTATGTCTTATGTTGCCTATTTCAGTAAACTTGTAAGAATCCCAAATATCTTGTAGTCCTATGTATATTGCATCTGGCCAATATATATGTAGTAGTAATGTTACAATTTCATATATCTTGTAGAAAAAAGAGAAGTACAATAATCAGGACCCAAGTCCAATTGAGTTTTTCAAAGACACCCATACAAACAGCAAGACTGGTAGCATGAGCGAGTCGGCACTTCTAGCTCATGTAAGATTTCTTCATCCATTTGTTTCTGACTTGAAATAGATTCTCATATTGCTAGCATATGAACTTTGCCTTAGCATCAATGTTTTTCTTTATACTACAGAATGCGATTGAAGAGAAAAGGGAAACACAATCAGAACGTGGGCAGCCAGTATCCGATACAGCAATTGTGGCTGAAGTTCTAAAGGAAGAAAGCGCCCATAGCACCTTCCTTTCCAGCATGGGGTATGCATCTAGATCCGGGAGGTATGGGAGCTCTACTTCATCAGCCCGAATCCGAGTTCTAGATGAAAGAATTGAACAAAAGGATAGAGAGGCAAGAGATGCGAATGACAGGTAATTATCTTATTTCCCTTTCTGTTCTTGTTGTTTCTTTTTGCTTGCTTCTCTGTGCATAGTGCACTCATTGCAGTGAGCGGAAGTTCAATTAAGGAGTGCATCTTTTAACCTGGGTTATTGACTTGATATCCTTTTGCTGATGCTTCCTGTAATCAAGCTGTTTGTTATGCATATTTTAAAACATTATAAGTTATTCTTGGCTTTACTGTTTCATTAGCCCATCGGCATGCTTGCCTTGACATTTAATAATGTACTTCTCTATTTCAAATTGTTTCCCTTGTACCTTGTTATCTTGGCTGTTTTCGTCTCATTGCGATGCAACGTTGTTGTCTTTTGTCATTTATAGGCATCGGGAGGAGTTAGCCGCAAGACTTGAAGCACAAGAGAGAGTATTTGAAAAGATACAAAAGAAGCAGCAAGAAGAATTGGAAGCTCTAAAGAACAGCCCGGAAGAGAAGAATGAAGCCTGGGTAAAGAAGCAAAAGGAGAAGAATAATATGCTTGATTTTCTCTTGAGGGCTCAAGCAACTCCACAAGCAACTCCGTACTCCCAGTCTCAACCTGATGGTTCATGATTGCCATCCTTAGATTGCAATCCTCACGATAACATATGTGGTCTTTAGTTACTATTAGTTTTCATCTGGTCTATTGTCTGTGTCAAACTCGAGTCAGTTTTTCACCGTCATTTTTGTTTACAGAATTTTTTGGCTGAGACGATTTCATACATAATATGATTTGTCTTTCATATCAATTTCTGATGTGATGTGAATTAAATACTTATTTTCATCGTAATCTAGATTCGAAAGAAAGTAAATATATTTTGATGATGTCATCTTCATCCATGATAAAAGTAGTGGCACTACTAGTGGGATAGCCGCTCGAGTGTTCATGTGGCATAAAGTTAGTGACGTTGTCTCGTCACTGAATATGGTACAACATGGCATATTTTCTCCTAACATGTGACATTAGTTGATTGTCATGGAAATAGCAAGTCGATGACGTTCTATATAACGTCACCGAAGGTCCCAATTTCAATGACGTTTTTGCGAGTGCGTCGTCACTAGGAGTAATCTGTGACGGGGATTCTGTGACGATGCTTGTGACACCCATAAAATGTCACTAGGGGGTAATTTGTGACGTTATTAGCTATTCGATGACATTTATTAGCTCGTCATAGTAGGCTCGATCTCTTGTAGTGAAGATTTCTAGAAGCAAAATTCAATCCGGCATAAAACTTTTGTATAATCATCCACAAATTCAAACCATGTGTTGGGTAATTACGTATCATTAATTTCATCCTCTCCCAAGCTTGTGCAACATGTTCATGATCAAGTTGCTTAAAATTCATAATATCGTTTCTAAGAGAGATGATCTTAGTGGGAGGAAAATACTTAGAGATAAAAACATCTTTGCACTTATTCCATGAATCAGTACTATTTTTAGGCAAAGACGAAAACCAAGCTTTAGCATGATCTCTAAGAAAAAAGGAAATAGCTTCAATTTAACAATATCATTATCCACATCTTTCTTCTTTTGCATATCACACAAATCAATGAAGCTACTTAGATGGGTAGCGGCATCTTCACTAGGAAGGCCGGAAAATGGATCTTTCATGACAAGATTCAGCAAGGCAGCATTAATTTCACAATATTCAGCATCGGTAAGAGGAGCAACCAGAGTGCTAATAAAATCGTTGTTGTTGGTATTGGTAAAGTCAGACAATTTAGTGTTATCTTGAGCAAATGAGAAACGGGCAAAAAGAGGCAAATAGAGAAAGAGAGGGAGGATAGAGAGAGAGAGGGCAAATAAAACGGCAAGGGTGATGTGGGGGAGAGGAAAACAAGAGGCAAATGGCAAATAATGTATGCGGGAGATAAGGGTTTGTGATGCGTACTTGGTATGTTGAATTTTGCGTACACATCCCTGGCAACGGCGCCAGAAATGGCTCATTGCCGGGAGTCAAATCTTGACTTGCGTGAACCTCCCCGGCAACGGCGCTAGAAATCCTTCTTTCTACCCTCTTGAGCACTTGCGTTGGTTTTCCCTTGAAGAGGAAAGGGTGGTGCACCAAAGTAGCGTAAGTATTTCCTTTAGTTTTTGAGAACCAAGGTATCAATCTAGTAGGAGGGTACGCGCGAGTCCCTCGCACCTACACAAAACAAATAAATCCTCGCAACCAACGCGATAAGGGGTTGTCAATCCCTACACGGTCACTTACGAGAGTGAGATCTAATAGATATGATAAGATAATATTTTTGGTATTTTTATGATAAAGATGCAAAGTAAAATAAAAGCAATGAAAATAACTAAGTATTGGAAGATTTCATATGATGAAGATAGACCCGGGGGCCATAGGTTTCACTAGTGGCTTATCTCAAGAGCATATGTATTTTACGGTGGGTGAACAAATTACTGTTGAGCAATTGACAGAATTGAGCATAGTTATGAGAATATCTAGGTTTGATCATGTATATAGGCATCACGTCCAAGACAAGTAGACCGATTCCTTCCTGCATCTACTACTATTACTCCACACATCGACCGCTATCCAGCATGCATCTAGAGTATTAAGTTCATAAGAACAGAGTAACGCCTTAAGCAAGATGACATGATGTAGAGGGATAAACTCATGCAATATGATGAAAACCCCATCTTGTTATCCTCGATGGCAGCAATACAATACGTCTTGCTGCCCCTACTGTCAATCAGAAAGGACACCGCAAGATTGAACCTAAAGCTAAGCACTTCTTCCATTGCAAGAAAGATCAATTTGTAGGCCAAACCAAACTGATAATTTGAAGAGACTTGCAAAGATAACCAATCATACATAAAAGAATCCAGAGAAGATTCAAATATTGTTCATAGATAAACTTGATCATAAACCCACAATTCATCGGTCTCAACAAACACACCACAAAAAGAAGATTACATCAAATAGATCTCCACAAGAGAGGGGGAGAACTTTGTATTGAGATCCAAAAAGAGAGAAGAAGCCATCTAGCTAATAACTATGGACCCGAAGGTCTGAGGTAAACTACTCACACTTCATCGAAGAGGCTATGGTGTTGATGTAGAAGCCCTCCATGATTGATGCCCCCTCCGGCAGAGCTCCGGAACAGGCCCCAAGATGGGATCTCATGGATACATAAAGTTACAGCGGTGGAATTAGGGTTTTGGCTCCGTATCTGATCGTTTGGGGGTACGTAGGTATATATAGGAGGAAGAAGTATGTTAGTGGAGCAACAGGGGGCCCACGAGGGTGGAGGGCACGCCTGGGGGGGTAGGCGTGCCCCCTACCTCATGGCCTCCCTGTTGGCTGCTTGACATAGGGTCCAAGTCTCATGGATCTTGTTCGTTCCAAAAATCACGTTCCCAAAGGTTTAGTTTCATTTGGACTCCGTTTGATATTCCTTTTCTTCGAAACCCTAAAATAGGCACAAAAAACAGCAATTCTGGGCTGGGACTCCGGTTAATAGGTTAGTCCCAAAAATAATATAAAAGTGGATAATAAAGCCCAATAATGTCCAAAACAGTAGATAATATAGCATGGAGCAATCCAAAATTATAGATACGTTGGAGACGTATCAGTAACCTATCTTGTTGTTGGTCAAGGTGACCATGGATGTCCACGCAGGCCCACGAATATATAGGCTTATCACCGATAACCACGCGAGGGAGTGTACCATTCGAAGGCAACCACTACATGCATATGTATGGAGGTGATGCGTGCATGCATGTTTGAATACATAGCATTGAGGTGGCGCATGCGTCAAAAATCATACACTAGCTCCTCACACAGAGCGAGATCAGTTCATGATGTGTCGTTGTACTAGCCACTTCGACTCGATGGGAGGGATTCATGCGTACACATGCATGTGTGTGTGCTCAAACTGTATCATGCATGTCATCCGAGAGCAAAAATAATAATCCCCTCCTAAGTCAAATTAACCTTTCTTGTTGTCAGGCAAAAAGTAGTGATGGACCAAGCGGGCCCATAGATGGAAAGCATCGATATCGCTGATAACCGCTTAAGTGGGTGTGAGAGGACAACCACCACCGCTTTGCATGTGGGCCAAACATATATATGTTGAATACCCAAAATGCACAACTTTGATGTGCCACATGCCTCAAAAATCATAAACCATGCACCCACACAGAGAGAGGTTCATCAAGCGTACTACATATGATGGTCCCCTTCCCCCCAATTCACCGCATACTATATGCTCCTGCCGTAATATATGTACAACCCAAAAGAATCCTCATCGATGGTGAAATTAATTAACCTCTCCCAATGTAGGTCAAAGTGATGCATGCATGCATCGACGATGGCCTTGTGGGCCCACAGATGGAAGCGTCACACGTGAGTGTCCTAGCTAGGATATGCATGTGTCCCAAAAAGGTGTTGTGTGATGTTTGAATAGCCAATTTCACAATTTTGATGTGGCACGTGCCCCGGAAACCAAAAAGTCCAGACACTGAGTGAGGTGTACTTGTTCACAGACACGTACGTATAGTATATATACCATCATAACACAAACAAAAAAGACTCTACCTTGCTGGTCAAATTAACCTCACTGCTGACTGTTCGTCAAAGTGATGGACGACGAGCTCGCGGGCCCATAGAAAGCGTCACACGCGAGTATCGAGTGTCTTGTAGGACAACCATCGACTGTATGTGGCCAAAACATGTATGTATGAAAGGGTTGTGTAATGTTTTAAATAATGATTTCATGACTCTGATGTGGCACCGGCCTACCTAACAAAATGGCCAGCCCACACGGTGGCTCACAATTCGTAGTGTATTGCGAGCTAGCCGCCACCCCTAGATGCACACACACCCACACACACACACACACACCGTGAATCCACCGCAACTATGATGCATGTTAAATTAATTATCCCACGGTGAACATATATGTTACCAAAGGAGGGACGTTTTAATTTCAAAAAAATCATAGAGATCATTAAGACGTTTTAGTACATTAATTGATTGATTTTCTATGGGTATAATGTGCAAACATCAAATTTGAGCTACATGCACACGTGACAGTGCACCTAAATGGATTGCAAAAACACATGTGTCTCACTGGGTGCATGTTTACTCCCCGTGCAACAAATTTCAAACATTGAGAATCTTGATTTTTAAATTCTAGTACATCCAAAACTTATTTGAAGTTCATGAACTTATCGTGTTGTCATATGGACACCAATACAAAGTGGCATTGTACTTTTTTTTCAAATTTGAGACCAGTTTTGATGTAATCTTTATCTAATTACATATGGGAGATTATTAATAATTGGGAACCAATATCCCAAACAGATTATTTATCCGAACCATGAGCGTTATACTAACAATGGATACGTGCCATTCTTCGGTCAGGGAATAAAGCGGCAGCATTAACCATCCAAATAGAAAAACAATATACGTGCCGCCGCGCGACCCGTGTGCCGTGCGAGCAAGCGTGAGTTGACGGGACGCATGCGAGCAGTCCGCCGTGCAGGCAGACGGGGAGGCATGTATGCAGGTGTGTGAATTGAAGGAGGCGTGCTCGCTGCGTAGTGTCATCGGGAGGCGTGCGAGTAGTTGTGTGAAACTTTGGTAGGCATGCCAGCAGTCCGGTGCGCAGGCTCACCGGGAGGCGAGCTATCGGTTTGACCGTCCACTGCCTCTCTCCCACAACTCCCACTACTCCATATTATTGGTGCGCCCGAGCGTCCGCACCCCCCATCCTCACCACACACACACAATCCTCTCTCTCCGCTTGCATCCTCGACGCCGCTCTTAGTCCTCAAAGCCGTCAGTGTATGAGGATGCCGCCGAAGCGCCCCATTGGAGGGAGTGGCGACGCGGGCTCTGCTAAAGCACAAGAGCACGACATGGAGATGGAGACAGAGGTTGCCGTCACGACCGGCGAGTTATCGCTGCACCCTGACGTCGTCGACGAAGTCGAGCTTCCATAGCCGGAGGCGCAGTTCCACACCGACTCCGGTGACCACTCCGGCAACGACTCCGACGACCACTCCGGTGATGACTCCGACGATGACGGACAGCTGGTTAGTCATCTATACCCATTTATGTGTCAAATAGATCATAGGGTTTCTCTGGTTACTCCTGTCTCCCCCTTTTTGGAATAGAAATCCTATGGTTATGTTCTCCCAATCCATAAAATCTGAGTAAGTTTCGTTAGATCTGTGTAATGTATTGATTGTTTGAATGGTACAAGTGATAAGTGATTAGCTGTTTCATCTGTGCAAATGATTTGTGCTAGTAATCCAACTAGGGTTAGAGTTCGTGCTAATAATTCCTAGCCAGGACTTGACAATTGATTTTGAATGACCTACATATGTTTGTGCCATTATTATCTTCAAGATTGGTCTGTACATAGACGGTTCTGCTTAAAAATCGAACCATAGTCTCTGGATATGTATAAATAAATAGCCAGAAATTCCTAATCCTAATTCACATCATGTAATCATTGATTTGATGCCAAATTTGTTTTACTATTTGCATAGGTGTTGTCTGATGATATGGACAGCGAGGATGAAGATGGCCAGAGGAGGTAGAAGAGGAAATCCTGAGGGAGCTTTATGCGGGAATGCATAACAAGCGTATTAGGACCTGGGACGGCGGCTATGGATGCCCATTTTGCAACCAGAAACTTCATGATGCGTATCTAAGTGTTCTGGCGCATGCAATAGGATGGGATGTTGGCTCCTTCAAGCAGAAGTATTCTCACTGGGTGGCGCACGACGCGTACACCGAGTACCTAGAAAAGCTTCAGGATCGTGCCAGCATGTGAGATGAGATGTGGGATGGATCGATCTATGTACGCTTGAGTATGCTTAATGACGGTTGAACTATGCTTACGTACGTGTACGCTTATTATCTATGTCTGAGTATGTTAAATATTTGGTCAAAATTTGGTCAAAATTTGGTAAAAATTACAGAGGACCAATAAACCAGGACGAAGGTAGAACGTCAATCACACACGGTTCCCAAAATTGGAAATGTGTGCAAGGACTTTCATTTTGCCTGTTGCGTCAATCACACACGGTTTGCTCTAGCAAACCGTCGCACCCAAAATTCTTTGTGGGATAGAAAACCCTCACCACCCAATTCAAAAAAGAAAAAAGAAAACCCTCACCATCCCCACGTCACAAAAACCCTCACCCCACCTGCCACCCCCTCCGGTACGTTCCCCATTCACACCTGCACAAGATCCTCCGCATTTATGCAATGGCACTGCCTATCGCGGTGGTAAACACTTAGCTCGACGCATGCCGCCGCCACCAGGCTACCGGCAAAGCCCACCGCATTTCGCCACTTCCGCTCACCGCCGCCTATCGCCATCGACTTTCTCGATGCTGCCTGTGGTCGACCCAGCTCCGCTCGGTTGGGCAATCTGTCGTACTGAGGATTCTTTCTCATGGACGACAAGGTAACTAATTTAATGAGATATTATATCATCTCTTATCCCAGTTCATCTACTTCCTTTAATCACCTGGAGAAGCAGTGAATTCATTTTTATTCGAGCTGATTTGTGGGTTTTCTTACATTCATAGAATGTACAATGCGCCCACACTTCAGTACTTTGCGACCTCCACCAGAGATTCCATCTCACTATACCAGATAACTTGAGGATGTGCGCGGTATGTTAAATCCCACCCTAAATCGGTTGGCAAGGCCTACTTTCCTGAACATATTCTAAATATTGCTACATTTGGATAGAAGGTGCCACATGCACCATATACGTCAAAGGGGATTTTCCCCCTCTTCTTTCTATATTAGGAAAATTAATGATGTATTGTTCTTTTGATTACTCTCATATTTCCATGACATCATGTTTACCCTATCTGTTTAATTATTGATTTTTTGTCCTTCGATTTCAACTGTTGTACAATTCTTTCAATTTGGGCCCATATTTGCATGTTACCATATTTTGTTTAACAATCCTACCATTTTCTTCAGTACATCCCTTGCTATGCAACAGATTATGTAGTGCACAATTTTTCCCTTTACATAGATCAAGGCTCCACGGATGTCATACTGCACACAAACCATGGATTTACAATCGTTGCTACTGTAAGACTTGATGAACGTGGTGACTCCTATTTTGGCACTGGCTTTTGGAAAGAAATTTCGAAGTTTTATGTATTGAAAGCTGGCACTAAAATTGCACTGCACATAAAAGGGCCTAGTCATGAGATATATGCTAACTTCCCCGACAAAATCATCCGTCGAGACTTTGTTGGAAGTAAGTTTTCTTTTCAACTATCTGCATGTTGACTTACCCAGCAATGTAAAATGAATTGTGTAGTATTTAAGCAACCAATTGTTATTCCCTTTTCTTACTATATTCCTACCTAATAACTTCTAGTTACCAATACACTTTTCTATTGCCCTATTTTAACTAAATATTCCCTGTACTCCCATTTCTATCAGAAAGCGCCACTGACAAGGAGACTCCGAAGGTGGAGAACGGGGCTGCCAACAAGCGGAGGCGGGGCGAGCTAGAACTGCAAGCGACTCCAGCAGGCCTAGACTTCATCAGCAGCCTCCTCGATGATATGTTGAGAGTCATCATCTTCCTCCTCCCAATCAAATATGGGGCGCGGACAACTGTCCTTTCCCGGCGGTGGCGCCCCCTATGGAACTCCAGCCCTCTCGACCTCATCGACACCCACGAGCTCTGCCATGGCTATCGCAAAAGCTTGGATGCATTCTCCAAGATCCTCGACAGTCACCTTGGCCCAACCAAAGGCCTTAGAATGGGCAAGTTTCGTTCCAACGGCATGGACCGAGCCAAGCTTGATGACTGGTTCCGATCCCCCGCCCTAGAGCAGCAAGAGGAGCTCAATTTTGATGATGGGCATATGCGGTCGTTGCCAACGTCCGCACTCTGCCTCGCGCCCACGTTGCACGTCGCTAAGTTCAGGAACTGCCACCCCCTTAATGATGCGCCCACTCTTATTCTACCATGACTGAAGCACCTTGAGCTCGTCACCGTCTGCCTCTCAAACAGTGACATGGAGCGCCTGCCCCGTGGCTGTACTGCAGTCGAGTACCTTCGTCTTCAGGCAATCAATGAGTTGAGTACCTTCCACATCACCTCCATGACTCTTCGGACTATTTATGTGTGTTGCTGGTGCAGCAGGAAGACATCACAAGATGTGTACCATGGTATGGTCATTGAGGACACACCTACACTTGAGAGATTACTTGTAACTGATCAAGAAGGTCCAACCTGTTGAGGTACAACAACCGCCTTCTACCTCTCCTTCTACAAATTAACATTATTTCTAATTTTGAAGATGTTTGTTCATTTGTCATTCAGAAAATGATTTCGACAAGCTTGACCCCGAAACTACGCAAAGTGAAGGTCTTGGCACTAGAATCTATCGGCCCCAACCTGGAGCAAGTTGTCAGTTTCCTGAGATGCTTTCTGTGCCTGGAGAAGCTATATATTGAGGTGATGTTCATTTCCTATTAAATGTTAACCATAAGAGAGTTCAATTAGTGACACCTTTTTCCAAGTTTACAATGACAATGTACTACGATTTTTGAAGGTTCTTTTGGAGGATTTCAGTACATACATGTCCCCCCTATTGGTTGCTTGATCCATATGGTTACAATCAATAAGCACTTCTTTTTTGGATTCATCTGTACTAGTTTTCTTAAGGAACTTTTCATCCAGTCCAACCTCTTGTGAAGAAGGCTACATTTTTCTACAATGTAATCAAATGCCCATGTTAATCATGTCAGATCGAAGATGGCATGTTAATGCATTTTACAAATCCTGCAAACCAAATAGGCCTGTAGTAATGTTCGAAACTGCATGTAGGCACTAACATGTTTTATTCTTTTGCAGATAAGATTAGGCCCAGTGGTGGATAATGTGATACAATATAACAATCACATTGAATGCCGAGATCTGTATCTCTCAGAAATTACTTTGAACTCCTACCGAGGGACCTTACCGGAGATTATATTCGCCAGGTTCTTTGTTCTCAGAGCAAGTGTGCTGAAGGAAATGATTTTTCCCTACATTTATTTTACAAAAATGAATGGTTTGTTGATCAGCGCCGGCGCCTGCGGAATAATGGAGTAGGCTCCAAAAATGCTGAATTTCATTTTGGAACTTCAGATGACAGAGTAATCGGAAGTCATCTTGTCAACCCCATACATGACTTCTCAGTGGCTGGCCCCTTTGCAAAAATTGTGACGTTTCAAAACCAGACTTAGAAGCGGTGATATTAGTTTGAACCTCTCTGATATCCATGTTCAGCAGAACATCACGAGCATTTGCAGCTGATGAGCTGAATTTCATTTCTAATATTAGTTTGAACCTTGTAATCTTTGAATTTGAGCCATATAACTCTGTAAGTTGAACCTTGTAACTACTCGAGCTTTTGTGGTACAATCATTGAAATGGCATCATATGAGACTCGTATATTGCTAGCACTATTTTGACCTTAATATGCAATGGTCTTAGATTTTATTAACCATTCTCGAATCAGTTTACCTTGTCGATCACACAACACATGATGTATATAGCTAACTCGACTATGATCTTCGGCATTATTGCACACATTTGGTTTCTTCCACCGTGTGCACTGTAGAGCGTAGAATTAATTATCACACTCGAGTGTCCTTCATCACCCTTCTGTGTAAAGAACAGAAAAGTTTTATGGAGTACATGAATAAAGAGCCCGATGATATGTCTAAGGAATTTTATGGTTTGAAATCTCAGTTTGCCCATCTTGAAAACTTAATAGCCCAAATTTCAGATAAGCAAGCCACCTTATTTAATAAGCTAGCCGCTAAACCGGAAGATTTACATAATGAAAGTAATGAAGATCTAAAAGTGATTGATGTGTCTCCTATTAAATCTTTGTTTTACAATATGAATCTTGATAAACATGGGACTGGAGATGAGTCAACTTTAGTTAAAAGGCGTCCCAATGATTCGGAGTTTTTAGATCTTGATACGAAAATTGGTAAATGTGGGATTGAAGAGGTCAATACTTTACATAGCAATGAACCCACTATTTTGGATTTCAAGGAATTTAATTATGATAATTGCTATTTGATAGATTGTATTTCCTTGTTGCACTCGGTATTAAATTCTCCTCATGCTTATGATCAAAATAAAGCTTTTACTAAACATATCGTTGATGTTTCAATGCAATCTTATGAAGAAAAGCTTGAATTAGAAGTTTCTATCCCTAGAAAACTTTATGATGAGTGGGAACCTACTATCAAAATTAAGATTAAAGATCATGAATGCTATGCCTTATGTGATATGGGTGATAGTGTTTCCACGATTCCAAAAACTTTGTGTGATGTGTTAGGTTTCCGTGAATTTGATGATTGTTCTTTAAATTTGCATCTTGCGGATTCCGCCATTAAGAAACCTATGGGAAGGATTAATGATGTTCTTATTGTTGGAAATTGGAATTATGCGCCCGTAGATTTCATTGTTCTTGATATAGATTGCAATCCTACATGTCCTGTTATTCTTGGTAGACCTTTCCTTAGAACGATTGGTGTAATTATTGATATGAAAGAAAGAATATTAGATTCCAATTTCCATTAAGGAAAGGCATGGAACACCTTACTAGGAAGAAAATTAAATTACCTTATGAATCTATTATGAGAGCCACTTATGGATTGCATACCAAGGATGACAATACCTAGATCTATTCATGTTTTGATGCCTAGCTTGGGGTGTTAAACGATAATGCTTGTTGGGAGGCAACCAATTTTATTTTTGTTCCTGTTTAGTAATAAATAATTCATCTAGCCTCTGTTATGGTTGTGTTTTTTATGTTTTAATTAGTGTTTGTGCCAAGTAAAGCCTTTAGGATCTTCTTGGGTGATTGTTGTTTGATCTTGCTGATAAAAACAGAAAGTATGCACTCATGAAAATAATTCTCATCTTTTACCAGAGAACGATAAAATACTGATTCCAACCGCAGTAGATCATTATACAAATTTTCCTGGTTTTCCTAATTTTTCAGAATTTTTGGAGTAACCGAAGTATTCGAACTACCCAGATTGCTACAGACTATTCTGTTTTTGACAGATTCTGTTTTCGTGTGTTGTTTGCTTATTGTGATGAATCTATGGCTAGTATCGGGGGGTATTGTAGCGACCAGACCTCAAACGGTCCGATCTCTGTGCTTCAGTGTCATCCCTGGATCAGTAATGCTGACATGCACAGTACTTGAAGGATTTATAACAGAGTAGCAATCACACTTATTACAACGAGTGTCTCAAAAGAGAACTTATTACAAGTAATATGGCTTCAGGCCATCTAATAACGATAACAGCGGAGGGCTTGGAAGATAAGTGAGTCCATCAACTCCAACGGCATCACTGAGTATAGAACCACGACCTAAAGCTCCTTACTCGTCGTCTGAAAAGTCTGCAACATGAACGTTGCAGCCCGAAAACGGGTCAGCACATGGAATATGCTGGCAATGTAACACATAGAGAGTAATGGAATGAAACAGCTATACTATATGCATATTTGGCTGGTGGAAAGCTCTATGGTTACAGTTTTGGGTAAAGCCAATTTTTCCCTACAATTTTATTTAACTATCATGGTGATTGTTAAACATTGAGAGCATAGACACCCTCACAATCCCAATTAAGCATCACCATTAAAATCCCAACAAAATTAATTAAAGTCACATGATGAGATTCACATGATAATCCAGGTAGTAGATACTCAAAACTGTCCATAACCGGGGACACGGCTAACCATGATTAGTTTATACACTCTGCAGAGGTTTGCGCACTTTTCCCCACAATACTCGATCTCCTCCGTTGGGATTCTCGCACTACATGGTGTTTGAGAAACGAATGACTGAGACATAGTCTTTCAGAAGCGCTAGCACCTTACGACCTGGTAGACCGTTACACCTACTTTCCCCTACATCTGCTAGTCTACCACTGTAAGAGTTCGCACGACTTAATCAACTATGCTAGAGCCCATAGTAGCTTGTGGGTGCACACATAAGTTTCTAGTATGAATAATCTCATGATCCCTTTGAGCCTGGGTGGCGGTCCATAAAGAAAAACAGGCAATCGCTGGAATACCCAGGTGCCTCAATCCACCCAGATGTGTATTAAAGTTGCCACCTTAAATAAACCATTAATTAACAATCTCACATATGTCATGCATACACTCACCCAATCCACGTCTACTAGCATAGCATGGCAATATAAGCAAACATAGAAGTAACTCCCAAGGGTTTTGTAATAAAACAAGTAATAGTTACTACCTCATCTGCTTTCCCAAAGCCCACAATTTAATTAGATCCTAATCATGCAATGTTTGAGGATTTGTCTAATGCAATAAAACTGGGTAGTAAGAGGTATGATCAAAGTGTTACTTGCCTTGCTGATGATCTGCGAAACCTAGAGATTCGAAGTAGCAAGCGGCGCACTCCAGGTACTCTAACGCAAACAAACAAACAAACAAGAATACAATGAGTACTCATCTAATGCACAGGTAAAACTCGAATAAGAGAACTAACCAAAAAGTTCAACTTAAGAACTCCGGTTAGCAAAAGAAACAAAACAAACAAAACAACAAAAGTCAAACGGCGAAAGAAACAAGCCTCGTTTACTAATCTGGATCTATGTCAAATTTTACAGAAGAAAAAACTTGTTCGAGTTGGTTAAACGGAAAGAGGGTTTCGAGACGAAACTCAAGGCGCTTGAATCGCCTGATTCCGATAAACGAGCGAAAAGTTAAACTAAAAAAAAATCGGATCAGAAATAATCGCGGAAAATCCGAGAAAAAGAAAAAAAACTGACGAACAGATTAACGAACGAACATTCGTTATCTGAAACTAAATGGCGAAAACCGTTTGTTAAAACGAACATACGGACGAACGTCCTCTATTTAACCAAACCGAAAGAAAAACCGATCTAATAAAAAAACCGAAACTAGGGTTTATGAAATAAAACTGATCGGTTTTTAAAAAAACGGCGTCTACATCGTGGAACGGGTCGGCGGCAGCGGCGCACTCTGGCGGTGAGTCGGCGAAGCGGGGCGGCGACGCAGCGCGGGGTGGCGGCGGCTCAGCGGGCGGCGGTGCGACGCGGGGCTAGGGTTGACGGGGCGGCGGCTTGGGCTGGCTCGGGCCTCGGCCTCGCCTCTTAAAGGGGCCAGCCGGGCGGTGTCCTAGCCGGATACGGCCTGGTTAGGTCGGTTCGCTTTTCTTTAAAATAGTTTCGCGCAGAAAAACAAATAAAAGAAATACTAAACGGACTCCAAAAATCCCGAAATAAATTTTCCCCGACTTCTAAAATCAAGCCGGACAAGGTGAACATTTATTTGGGGCCTAAATGCAATTTCGAAAAACGCACATTTTTCCTAAATTCAAATAAAACAGCGAAAAACTTCAAAATAAAAACTTATTTGATTTTTTATTAAATCCTCAATATTTCTTTATTTTGGGAAAGTCATTTTATTCCCTCTCACTTAATTTTATAATAGAAATTATTGAAGATAAAATAATTAAATCGAATGATCCTATTTTCAAAATTTGAGAAAACCCCAAATATGAAAATAATGAAATTCCCAACTCTCTCCATGGGTCCTTGAGTTGCGTAGGATTTCTAGGATCAAGCCGAAATGCAAATAAAATATGATATGCAATGATGATCTATGTATAACATTCCAAATTGAAAATTTGGGATGTTACAGGTATGAACCATAGAGAAGTTGGAATATAGTAAGTTTAACACCAATATAAATAAAGAATGAGTTCATTACAGTACCTTGAAGTGGTGGATTGTTTTCTTATACTAACGGAGCTCATGAGATTTTCTGTTAAGTTTTGTGTTGTGAAGTTTTCAAGTTTTTGGGTAAAGATTTGATGGATTTTAGAACAAGGAGTGGCAAGAGCCTAAGCTTGATGATGCCCAAGGCACCCCAAGGTAAAATTCAAGGACAACCAAAAGCCTAAGCTTGGGGATGCCCCAGAAGGAATCCCCTCCTTCGTCTTCGTCTATCGGTAACTTTACTTGAGGCTATATTTTTATTCACCACATGATATGTGTTTTGCTTGGAGTGTCTTGTATGATTTGAGTCTTTGCTTTTTAGTTTACCACAATCATCCTTGCTGTACACACCTGTCGGTGCAGAACGACACCTACAGGATCACAAGAATCCCTACTGCGGTTAGCGGGGCGCGGGGTCGTGGGAAGAGCGGATGTAACAGGTAGCACACAGTTCGTTTATCCAGGTTCTGGCCGCAAGGATGCGTAAAACCCTACTCCTGCTTTGGTGGATTGTATATCTGTGTTCTTGAGCTAGCTATGGGGCGTGAGGAGCTCCAAAAAGCCGAATCCTTCTCCTGGTCGCCTCGGGCCTCCTTTTATAGGAAAAGGGGTTGCCACAATGGCACACAGGAGGTAGAAAGGGTACAGTGATGCGAGGTTATCCCTCGCATTACATGACAAGGTGCATTTAATGCGTCTTGCTTAGGTGTCCTTGCTTTATCGGGGACGGGGGAGAAACCTATCTCGTCTGTTGTCGCTCCTTCTTGTGTCGACACGCGCCCTGGCCAGCGATGCCTGTGATGCCACGTAGGTAGGCAGGCAGCTGAGGTGGTGCAGTGGTGGGTCTTCACGAAGATCTGCATGCCGCCACGCAGGTGCCTGCCCAGCTGGTTGGGTCGGCAGCTGCATGCATGCGGTGGTGGAGGTTCAGTCGGCATGGGCCTGATGGTGGCCCTGCGGGTGTCCTCGGTAACGGCCTTGCCGGGGCCCCGGCAAGGGTCTTGCCGAGGCGCCTGCTGTCATCCCCGGCAAGGCGCTTGCCGGGGGCCTTGTGGTCTTCCTTGGCTGGGATCCCGCCAAGGGTCGTCGTCTCCTTAGTGCGCATCTGATCTTGAATGTCTTGACAAAGATCTGCATGCTGCCACGGGGATGTCTCCCGAATCCTTGCCCTTTGGGGGCAGTGGACTCAAGGGTGATTTGCCCCATAGGCGCGGGACGAGTCACCGCGGCAAGGGTCTTGCCAGAGCTGCTAGAACTGTCTCCCGGCAAGGATCTTGCCGGGGGAGTCCGCTTCGTCCCCTTTGCTCTTCGTGGTCTTGGCCTTGGCGTCGTTCTAGTTCTCTTGAGCTTCGGTCTTACCCTGGCTCACCTCCCTTGCCTTGCTTGGTGTGGTGGTGCCCGTGGTTGAGACTGCCCATGCATAGTTATAGGGGTACAAAAAGTGTACCCCTCTTTTTGTACACCGACAGGAGCGCCCGGGCCTGGTCCACACATAAGCGCAACGCATTGTTGGGTTAGGCCCAAAAACGGTGCGAGGGCAGGCGGGGCGGTTTTTACCGCGGTAAGGTTCTTCGCGCGCTGCACTTCCCACGACTCCCGCGCGTGGCACGGCGTGGGGAGGTGCGTGTGACGTGGGCAGCATGCGTGGGGTTGGTTCCCGCGGGCATGCATCACATCACAGTTAATGTGAAAGGAGGCGGCCCGTGTTTTCCCCATAAAAAAGGAATAACCGCGGGCGCGCTGCTCACTTTCTCCTCTTTCCTCGTGCCTTTTCCAATCTCAGAGCTGCCGTTTCCTCTCTTCCTTCCTTCGTAAGCTTCCGTCGTCGCCCGCCGTCGTTGCTTCGCCATCCCCCTTCCTCAGCCCTCTAAACTTCTTGGCCGCCATGGCGCCCAAATCCGTCAAGGGCAATGGGGTGGCTAAGGGTGCTGGGACTGTGGAGCCGCCGGAGAGCGCGCTGTCGGGGGACCGGACGAAGTCCGCCTTTTTCTTCCCCTCGACGGTTGATGTTCATGAGCTCCGGGCCTCCTTCAGGCCCCTATGGGGAGTGAAGACGAGGGGAGAGAATTTGGGACACCCGGCAACGCGCATCATTCCTGCTGCTTGCGCCGATCCTGCTCCAAATCGGTATCCCTTTTTATCGATTGTCTTTCTTGCGGGTTATGCCCCCTTTCTCCGATTTCTTCTGTGACATTATGCACACCTTCGGCTTTCGCCTATTGGATTTTACTCCGAATGCGGTGGCGTGCATGACTTTCTCCGTGCATCTTTGCGAAGGCTTTGCCGGGGTGCAGCCCAACACGGCGCTCTTCCGCCATTATTTCTTCCCTCGGATCCAGCCGGGAGGTGCCGTCTCTGGTTGCGTCACCTGGATCCCAAGATCCAAGGGGGCGTACCCGGACGGTGCCGTGAAGGAGAGGTGGGAGGAATGGCGTGGCCGGTGGTGCTGGATTGAGGATGAAGACCCGCCGGAATTCTACAAGGTCCGCCAAGTGCCGCCTGTCCAAGGCAGCGATTGGAGCGATGTCGACGCCGCCGACGGGAGGCTCACTGTTGCCACTACTAGGATTCTCCGGCTCACCCGGGCCGGACTCACCCTTGAGATGATTGGGGCGGACTTCATTCATCGCCGGATCGCCCCGTTGCACAACAAGGGGAGACCAGCCTGGCTTTTTACGAATCCGGCTGACATTATGCGACTCCGCCCCGGCCTCGACCACAATTTCACGGTGTTAGTGCATGCCCACTTTTGCCAGCGGCTTTTCTAGCTTGAAGTGGGTCATGATGGCGAGGTCGAACAGACCGGCAAGGCCGCGAGGGCTGCCGCAAAGGTTGGCAAGGCCATCAAGGGGCCGTTTTTCAAGTTGCCAGCGGGGGTGGTCCCGTTGTGCAACAATTCACGTCGGTCCGAGATCATCGCCATGATGCTGCACTGTAATGCGCACGGCCCTGTCCCGAGCTGGAAGGAGCCGAAGGACGCGGATGGGCAGCAATTCTTCGACACCCTGATTGAGGTATATGTTAATGCTGATGCCGAGCGGCGGCTTGTCATGGACACCACCCAGGCAGAGCTGGACTACATCACCACTAGTGTGAGGGAGGCACAGCTTGCCATGGAGGCCGACAGTGCCGGGGGTGTGGAGGACAAGGCCGCAACGGCTGCGGAGGAAGAGGAGCTTGCCCGGTGGGCGGCGGCCACCGAGGAGGCCGGCAGCGCTGACACCGGTGCTCTGCTTGTCGAAGACGCGACCGACGAGTCGTCGGAGGAGGAGGACGTGGCGGCGGGCTCGACGCCAACCAGGGGAAGAGGGCAAGTCCCGCGGCGGGCTGGCTCCGGCGAGCCGGTCCAGCCCAGCAGGGCTACGCGGCCTCAATTGACCCTGGAGGGGTCTGGGCGTCACACGAGGGCCACGGCAGCCAAGAGGCTGACGAAGGCCGCTGAGAAGAAGAAGACAACAACCCCTTCTTCATCTGGGCGCACACAAACCCCGCCGTCTTCGCCTCCTCCGGCAGATGTCGACTCGAATGTTGACGCGGAGGTCACTTTTGATCTCGGGCCTCTCAGCCCGAAGAGGAAAAGGAAAGTGGCGGAGGAAGAGGAGATAGATGACGAGTAAGTACTCCGTCCCTTACTGCCATTTCCATTCCCCTGAATCAACTCACTTATCTTGATCCGTTTTTGCTTTTGCAGGGATGCAAAGACGTTGGCCTAGAGGGTGAAGAGGGCGAAGGCCTCGGTGAGCAGTCAGCCCCCGGCTAGGGCTTCAAAGACGCCACTGGTGGTGTTGAGCAGCCCGGACAGCAGCCCCCGGCACAGCCCCCAGCGTAAGTTCGTCACCCTCCTCTTATTCGACACGTGGTAGGCATTCAATGCTAAGGTGTTGACCTTGTCAGGTTTGCAGGAGGGGAGCGGCAGCAGGAGGAGCCGCAGAGGGCTACCCCCAACACACCACCCCTATCGACTACACCGCCGCGAGGGGCGTCCCCGGCAGGGGCATCAAGCACGGAGCCCACACCCATGGAGGAAGAGGGGAACTTGGGCGCTGGTGACTCTACCACGGCGCCAAATGCTGGCGGGGAGGGGACTTCTGCTTCACAGCCTGGCACTGGTGAGTCGCCTGTCCTCCATCTCTGTTTATTCTCCTTATTCTTTTTCTTGGCTTCAATGCTCCCATTACTACCCAGGCCCTCCTTCAATAGGTATGGAGGACGTGGATGCCATTGTTGGGAATATTGCTGGGGAGGCCGCGGCGGGGGCTGACAGGATTGCCACCAGGGATGCTGGCGAGGTCGCCGCCGATGAGGCCGCCAAGGATGCTGCCGAGGACACCACTGCAGGGGCCGCCAAGGCGACCAGCGAGGCTTCTGCCGAGGGTGCCAGCGGCGAGCCTGCCGGGGAAGCCGGCAAGGCCACTGCCGAGGAAGAGGTGGTTGATGATCAGCCTCCCTCCTCCTCAACCTCGGGCCCCGGCAGATATCTGAAGGTGGGCGACGATCTTTTCGTCCATATCCCAGGGGCGTCAAGTTCCCGGGCGCCCGCCTAAGGGGAAGTCTTTGACGGCGATGTGCTTGTCGCCACCGGGCTCGAGGTTGTCGATGAGCCGAGCGTTGGCGGTGATGGTTCTCCAGAAGAGCAGCTTTTCCACGCTATGGGGGCCAACTTCCAAAAACTCCAGGCGCTCTACCACGTCCGTCTGGACAAGGTTAAGTCCAGGACGGCAACGGTGGACCAGGCGGAGGTGGATTTCAAGGCGCGCGTTGCCGAGACGTAGACCTGGTTCCACCAGACTCGCGAGGAGCAGAGGGCCTTTCAGGAGGAATTGGCCAAGTGCAATGTCGAGCTCACCATGAATATGGCTGACATCGAGAAGGCCCAGGAAAAGGCGGCAAACTTGGCTGCCGTCGCCGAGGCCGTCCGGAACCAGCATCAAGCCGCACTGGTTTCCCAGGAAGAGGACCTCACCGTGCGTGAGGCGAAGCTTGCCGCAGCGCTCCATGGCAAGGATGAGGAACTCGAGTCCCTTGTCGCATGGCGGACTCACGAGCTGGAGCAGAGGCACAAGGAGGCACTCCATGCCCACGCTCTGGCCCATGCCGACAAAGCAAGGGGGTTGGAGGTGGAGCGGGATGAGCTGAAGGAGCAGGCCCTCAAGCTGTCCAACGAGAAGAGCACGCTCAACAGCGCCTTGGTGGAGGCGCAAGGAGCGGTCATCAGCAGGACTGGGGAGCTCTCCGAAGCGCAAAACTCCGTCAGAGATCTCAAGCTGAAGCTGGAGGATCTCAAGAAGATGTTGTCGGAGAGCAGGGCTCGGGAGGAGATCTTGACCAGGAGTCTGGAGGAGGAGAAGCAGCTGCGGGCGAACGAGGCCGCCTCCCATCAGGAATACGTGGCGGGCGAGAACAGATGGATCAACCGTCTGGAGGACGTCGCCGGCAGGGTCACCTCACAGTTGGCCACCATGGGGATGCCAAACGTGAGGTACGCCCCTGAGCGCAGCGGGACCGTTAACACCAAGCTGACTCTGTTCTTCAAGGGCGTCCTTGGAGCCTTGGCTTATCTTCACTCCAGCAGAGCGGCCACGTTGGCCGGGGAAGCCCGGCAACTTTGCCGTGGCGTCATGACCAAGGTCCTCACCAAGATGGCGTACTGGAATCCCGACCTCGACTTCGGTGCCGCGATGGATAGCTTGCCGGAGGGTACTGACCTCACGGTGCTCAAGGAGCGCATCAAGCCCGTCATCAGCAGCATCAAGCCCGTCATCAGCAGCATCAAGCCCGTCATCAGCAGCATCGATGAAATCAAGAGGGTGGAAGGCTAGCGCCGGTACTAGGCATCCCGTTCTTCACCGCCGTTGCAGGTTCACGACAAAGACAAATTTCATCTTTAGTTAGAACCGCAGCAATGATGTGATGTAATATAACTTTGCAGTACTTTTAATTTCATGCACGTTATTTCCCCGTTCAATTCCTCTTTGTATGCGCGCCCTACGTCGATTGGGTAGGCTCGCCGGCGCGGAAGCCCCTAGCGATGTTTTGGGGACGGATCCCCATGGGCCTGCTGGGTACACGTGCTGCCGGACGAGCCACCTTTCCGTTCTGAACGCGGCCGCTTGAACTGTCGAGCTTGACTCGAGTCAGAATCGAGGGCGTTGTTGATCGCAGAAGGCTACTCTGCCATTCTCGACGTAGCCGCTTGAGCTGTTGAGCAGACTCGAAACATGGCAAGGGCGTCGCCGATCATGGGAGAGCCCCCCCTGGCGTGCAGGTCTCTCATACAAAGGCGTGACATCTCGGGGGGGGGGGATAACCTCATATAAGAAGGATAGAACAAATAAGGGTTCAGTGCAACTTAGCTTCTGTTTGTAGTCGCTCGAGCGCTGATCTTCCGGCCTCTTTCCTCTCCAAGAGCCACAAAGACGAAGGAGTGCTGGGCTGATTGCTAGAGCCGATTCTCACAACGGCTCCCCCTACCTGGCGCGCCAAAGATGTCGGTGGGAACGACACCTATGGGATCACAAGAATCCCTACTGCGGTTAGCGGGGCGCGGGTTCGTGGGAAGAGCGGATCTAACAGGTAGCACACAGTTCGTTTATCCAGGTTCGGGCCACAAGGATGCATAAAACCCTACTCCTGCTTTGGTGGATTGTATATCTGTGTTCTTGAGCTAGCTATGGGGCGTGAGGAGCTCCAAAAAGCCGAATCCTTCTCCTTGTCGCCTCGGGCCTCCTTTTATAGGAAAAGGGGTGGCCACAGTGACACACATGAGGTGGAAAGGGTACAGTGATGCGAGGTTATCCCTCGCATTACATGACAAGGCGCATTTAATGTGTCTTGCTTAGGTGTCCTTGCTTTATCGGGGACGGGGGAGAAACCTATCTCGTCCGTCGCCGCTCCTTCTTGTGTCGACACGCGCCCTAGCCAGCGATGCTTGCGATGCCACGTAGGTAGGCAGGCAGCTGAGGTGGCACAGTGGTGGGTCTTCACGAAGATCTGCATGCCGCCACGCAGGTGCCTGCCCAGCTGGTTGGGTCGGCAGCTGCATGCATGCGGTGGTGGAGGTTCAGTCGACGTGGGCCTGATGGTGGCCCTGCGGGTGTCCTCGGTAAGGGCCTTGCCGGGGCCCCGGCAAGGGTCTTGCCGAGGCGCCTGCTGTCATCCCCGACAAGGCGCTTACCGGGGGCCTTGTGGTCTTCCTTGGCTGGGATCCCGCCAAGGGTCGTCGTCTCCTTAGTGCGCATCTGATCTTGAATGTCTTCACAAAGATCTGCATGCCGCCGCGGGGATGTCTCCCGAATCCTTGCCCTTTGGGGGCAGTGTACTCAAGGGTGATTTTCTCCGTAGGCGCGGGACGAGTCGCCGCGCCAAGGGTCTTGCCGGGGCTGCTAGAACTGTCTCTCGGCAAGGATCTTGCCGGGGGAGTCCGCTTTGTCCCCTTTGCTCTTCGTGGTCTTGGCCTTGGCGTCGTTCTAGTTCTCTTGAGCTTCGGTATTAACCTGGCTCACCTCCCTTGCCTTGCTTGGTGTGGTGGTGCCCGTGGTTCAGACTGCCCGTGCACAGTTATAGGGGTACAAAACGTGTACCCCTCTTTTTGTACACCGACAACACCTTTTGGAGAGACACACATGAATCGGAATTTATTAGAATACTCTATGTGCTTCACTTATATCTTTTGAGCTAGATATTTTTTCTAGTGCTTCACTTATATCTTTTTAGAGCACGGTGGTGGTTTTATTTTATAGAAATTGTTGATCTCTCGTGATTCACTTATATTATTTTGAGAGCCTTTTAGAACAGCATGGCAATTTGCTTTGGCTATAAAATTAGTCCTAATATGATAGGCATCCAAGATGGGTATAATAAAAACTTCCATATAAAGTTCATTGAATACTATGAGAAGTTTGATACTTGATGATTGTTTTGAGATATGAAGATGCTAATATTAGAGTCGTGCTATTTGTGTAATTGTGAATTTGAGAAATACTTGTGTAGATATTTGCAAGTCCCGTAGCATGCACGTATGGTAAACATTGTGTGACAAATTTGAAGCATGATGTGTTCTTTGATTGCTTTCCTTATGAGTGGCGGTCGGGGACAAGTGAAGGTCTTTTCCTACCAATCTATCCCCCTAGGAGCATGCGCGCAGTGCTTGGTTTTGATGACTTGTATATTTTTGCATAAGTATGTGTGTTCTTTATGACTAATGTTGACTCCATGGATTATACGCACTCTCACCCTTCCATCATTGCTAGCCTCTTCGGTACCGTGCATTACCCTTTCTCACCTCGTGAGTTGCTGCAAACTTCGCCGGTGCATACAAACCCTGTGATATGATAAACTCTATCACACATAAGCCTCCTTATATCTTCCTCAAAACAGCCACCATACCTACCTATTATGGCATTTCCATAGCCATTCCGAGATATATTGCCATGCTACTTTCCACCGTTCCGTTTATTATGACACGCATCATCATTGTCATATTGCCTTGCATGATTATGTAGTTGACATCGTATTTGTGGAAAGCCAGCATGCATAATTTTTCATACATGTCACTCTTGATTCATTGCCCATCCCGGTACACCGCCGGAGGCCATATAGAGTCATATTTTATTCTAGTATTGAGTTGTAAATAAATAGAAGTGTGATGATCATCATTATTATAGCATTGCCCCATGTGAGAAAAAAAGAGAAAGGCCAAAAAAAAGAGAAATGCCAAATAAAAAATGAGAGAAAAAGAGAGAAGGGGCAATGCTACTATCCTTTTTCCCCACTTATGCTTCAAAGTAGCACCATGATCTTCATGATAGAGAGTCTCTTATTTTGTCACTTTCATATACTAGTGGGAATTTTTCATTATAGAACTTCACTTGTATATTCCAAAAATGGGTTTCCTCAAATTCCCTAGGTCTTCGTTATCAAGCAAGTTGGATGCACACTCCCTTAGTTTCTTTTGTTGAGTTTTCATACATTTATAGCTCTAGTGCATCTGTTGCATGGCTATCCCTACTCCTCACATTGACATCAATTGATGGGCATCTCCATAGCCCGTTGATTAGCTGCGTCAATGTGAGACTTCCTCCTTTTTTGTCTTCTCCACACAACCTCCATCATCATATTCTATTCCACCCATAGTGCTATGTCCATGGCTCGCGCTCACGTATTGCGTGAAAGTTGAAACATTTTGAGAATACTAAAGTATGAAACAATTGCTTGGCTTGTCATCGGGGTTGTGCATGATGACAGCATTTTGTGTGATGAAGATGGATCATGGCCAAACTATATGATTTTGCAGGGATGAGCTTTCTTTGGCTATGTTATTTTGAGAAGACATAATTGCTTCGTTAGTATGCTTGAAGTATTATTATTTTTATATCAATATTAAACTTTTGTCTTGAATCTTTCGGATCTGAACATTCATACCATAATATAGAATATTACATTGAAAATTATGTTAGGTAGAATTCCACATCAAAAATTCCGTTTTTTCATTTACCTACTTGAGGACGAGCAGGAATTAAGCTTGGGGATGCTGATATGTCTCCAACTTATCTATAATTTTTTATTGTTCCATGCTATTATATTATCTGTTTTGGATGTTTAATGGGCTTTAATATACTATTTTATATTATTTTTGGGACTAACCTATTAACTGAAGGCCCGATGCAAATTGCTTTTTTTTGTGCCTATTTTAGTGTTCTGCGGAAAAGGAATATCAAACGGAATCCAAACGGAACTAAACCTTCACGAGGATTTTTTTTGGAACAAACGCAATCCTGGAGACTTGGAGTGGAGGTCAAGGAAGCAACGAGTCGGTCACGAGGTATGGAGGCGCGCCCCCCACCCTCGTGGGCCCCTCATAGCTCCACCAACCTACTTCTTTTGCCTATATATACTCTTATACCCAGAAAACATCCAGGGGAGCCACGGAACCACTTCTCCACCGCCGCAACCTTCTGTACCCGTGAGATCCCATCTTGGGGCCTTTTCCGGCGATCTGCCGGAGGGGGATTCGATCACGGAGGGCTTCTACATCAACACCATAGCCTCTCCGATGATGTGTGAGTAGTTTACCACAGACCTTAGGGTCCATAGTTATTAGCTAGATGGCTTCTTCTCTCTCTTTGGTTCTCAATACAAAGTTCTCCTTGATGTTCTTGGAGATCTATTCGATGTAATCCTTTTTGTGGTGTGTTTGCCGAGATTCAATGAATTGTGGGTTTATGATCAAGATTATCTATGAAAAATATTTGATTCTTCTTTGAATTCTTATATGCATGATTTGATATCTTTGCAGGTCTCTTTGAATTATCAGTTTGGTTTGGCCTACTAAATTGATCTTTATTGCAATGGGAGAAGTGCTTAGCTTTGGGTTCAATCTTGCGGTGCTTGATCCCAGTGACAAAAAGGGAACCGACACGTATTGTATTGTTGCCATCGAGGATAAAAAGATGGGGGTTATATCATATTGCTTTAGTTTATCCTTCTACATCATGTCATCTTGCCTAATGTGTTACTCTGTTCTTATGAACTTAATACCTCTAGATGCATGCTGGATAGCGGTCGATGTGTGGAGTAATAGTAGTAGATGCAGAATCGTTTTGGTCTACTTGACACGGACGTGATGCCTATGTTCATGATCATGCCTAGATATTCTCATAACTATGTTCTTTTCTATCAATTGCCCGGCAGTAATTTGTTCACCCACCGTAATATATGCTATCTTGAGAGAAGCCACTTGTGAAACCTATGGCCCCTGGGTCTACTTTATATCATATAAGTTTCCAATCTATAATTCTACTTTACTATTTATTTTGCAATCTTTACAAAAAAAATACCAAAAATATTTATCTTATTATCTTTATCAGGTCTCACTTTTGCAAGTGGCCGTGAAGGGATTGACAACCCCTTTATTGCGTAGGTTGCAAGGTTCTTGATTGTTTGTGCAGGTATTAAGCGATTTGCATGTAGTCTCCTACTAGATTGATACCTTGGTTCTCAAAAACTGAGGGAAATACTTACGCTACTTTGCTGCATCACCCTTTCCTCTTCGAGGGAAAACCAACGCATGCTCAAGAGGTAGCAGCTGCTAATGCCGGCCTCACCGACTTCATCGCAGATGAGTGTGAACAGCACCAAATCCTCACAAACATTTTTGTTCAGAGCTTTACTTTCCTGCCTAGGAATAATCCTCCTGAAGTTACCTTTGATTTATATGTTAAAAACCATCAGATACCACTTACTGAATTTTGTAACATATGCCTGATCCCCTCTGATGGGAGCTTGGCCGAGCCTAGGCCGACTAGGTTTGAGGCATTTTATCGCACTTTGACCGTGGGAGATGAGAGAGGGGTGTCAGCTACCACTGCCGCTGGCTTGCATTTTCCTGTTCTTTGTTACTTTGCACTTCTCATTGCAAAATGCTTGCTTGCTAGGGAAAAGGTGGGAGCAGTTAGCTCACCAGACCTTGCTATTTTACATCGTGCATTAGAGGGCAACAACACTTATAGCTTGGGAGCTATTATGGCTCGTCGCCTCCATCTTAACAAATCTCAGGGTAAAATCGATGGTGGGATTTATGCTACTCGCTTGGCGGCCCACTTTAATGTTGGGATACGCCCTCATGATTACCCCTGACCAAGGTTTACCTAGACCATGCAGCCATGGAGCATCATCATTTTCTTGCACGAGATTATCCTGACATTCCTATTCATTATAACTTGGTATTTAGTGTTGAAACTCATGATATAATTCCATTGCCAGCCCCTGCTTTGTTTGATCCTGTTGCCAGGGGCGAATATAAGATCATGCCTGCAGACATCATCGCCTACCGAAATGCTCAGGCTGCTACGGAGGAAGCACAGCAGGAGCCTCCGCAGTGGGATGCCCACTCCTTAGTACCCCTACTACCATCCAGACTATTGATCGACTACCAAGTTAGGACAAAAGCCTAAGCTTGGGGGAGTACGTGTTTCTCACCGACATTACATTCATGTCCAGTTATTCATCTTGTTGGTGTTCACACTTTTTCATTGTATCATCCATGCTTGGATTTATTTTTCTTGCTTTCTTCTTGTGTGTTTGAAAAACTTTAGGAAAACCCAAAAAATTAGTTGTAGCTAATTTACTTTCTATGCATGCTTACTTGTAATATTAAACAAAAAAACCCAAAAAATATCCTTGTTCTTCTTTTGCTTGTTGGGAGTTCTCCCGTGTAAATAGTTTTTCTCGTTTTTGCTTTTCCCTTTTATTTGGTTGTTCAAGAAAACCAAAAATTCCAAAAATATTTCAGTCTGTTTCTCTGAATTTCTTTACTTTTCATTAGAGTTGTACCAAGGAGAAGACCACGATGAAAATGTTAAGTTTCTCTCATATTTATAACTGTTGAACTAATAAAGAGCCCATTTTACCTTGTCTTCTCATGTTGAATAAAATGTTTTGCAAATTCCAGCTTAGTCCATGGCCCTCTTGCACTATTACTATTTTCACATCGTTCGGTCGTGCAAGTGAAAGGAAATAATGATGATATTCGATGAACTGGCCGTGGCAGAGAGAAACTAGTATGAAATCGACTTGTTCTGTTTGTGTAAATACGTTTAACCTAGTATCCATGATACAGCCCATTAAGATTAAACATGTTTGCAATGACAATTAGAGATTATAGTTTCTCATGCCATGCAGAAGTAGCCGGGAGTGAATAATGATTTATCTTGGATATCAACATTGCGTTAAAATGATTGTGATGTAGTATGATGATATGGTATCCTCCTTTGAATGTTCAAGTGGCTTGACTTGGCACATGTTCATGCATGTAGTTGAATCAAAACCAACATAGCCTCTATGATATTTTTGTTCAAGGTGATCATATCCTACTCATGCTAGTGTCCAATGTTACTTATGCATAATGCATGATCATGATCGTTGTTGCTCTCTAGCTGGCCGCTTCTCAATCTATTTGCTAGCCTTCACCTGTACTAAGTGGGGATTCTGCTTGTACATCAAAAACCCTAAACCCAAAGTTATTCCAGATGAGTCCACCATATCTACCTATATGCGGTATTACCCTGCCGTCCTTGGTAAATTTGCATGTGTCACCTCTAAAAACTTCTAAAAAATATATTTGTTTTGTGTGCGTGGATCATTCATGGAATGACAGGAGGTGGTCGGTATCTTCCATGCGAAGCGGGTTATTCTCAGGTCGAGTGTTTATTCACTCGCCATCGCACGAGAAAATGGTGGTAATAGGGATGCCCAGTCCCAAACCGCAAAATACAAAAAGAGTTAATGGCTCGAATAATCAAACAAAAACTCCTAGTGGAGTCAAAAACTTTACTTTTATCGCTTGGGAACCGCCACTAGCTTGTTTAGCATGGGAGATATTGATAACTTATGGTCATTAAGTAAATGAGAAGGGTGCATGCCTCAAAATATCATTTATCTCTTTTTAAAACTTGAGCTCTGGCACCTCTGCAAATCACTGCTTCCCTCTGCGAAGGGACTTTCTATTTACTTTTATGTTGTGCCATCACCTTCTAAAATAAGCGCTAGAAACTGAGAGAGCATAGCTGTCATGACTTATGCATTGTGTGTAGCTAATGTTGGGTGCATCATGACTGGATCTTTCCTACCATGAATTACAATGTTTATTCGCTGCTTGGACTTTGGAGGTGCTCTACATTTATGTTTTGCGATCTCAGAAAGGGCTAGCGAGATACCACTATTGTCATATTATATCATGGTTGTTTTGACAACGTGTTGCCGTTTGAGATGTCTTATTATTGCTCGCTAGCTGATTGTGTCATTGATATGAGTTAATATACTCTTTAAGAGTTATTGTCGGCATGGTTAGTTATAATGTTGGCTGAAAACCTGGGTGCTATTTAAGCTTATTTATGCAAAAAGAGAAAAAGAGTTCGTAAAAGTTTTTGTTTTTCACTTTCAGTTTATCAACTGAATTGCCTGAGGACAAGCAAAGGTTTAAGCTTGGGGGAGTTGATACGTCTCCTACATATCAACTTTTCCTAACGCTTTTCCTCTGTTTTGGAATCTAATTTGCATGATTTGAATGAAACTAACCCCGGACTGACGCTGTTTTCAGCAGAACTACCTTGGTGTTGTTTTTGTGCAGAAATAAAAGTTCTCGGAATGGAATGAAACTTTGCGAGGAATTTTTATATAATATATAAGAATTTATGGAGCCAAGACTAGTGCGCGTCGGTCCTAAACAAATGGTTTAAACCCCCTTTCCGTGATGGCATTTGGAACCATCGCCAAGTGAGTCTGGGCGATAGGTGGGTCCTTCCACACGACCCAGAAACCGTCAGGGATAGGGCCCCTACAGTACTCCTACTCATTTCTTCTCGCATTGCCATCGCAGTCGGTATTCATTGGTGCTACGTTTATGATGCGTGGCCCGTCACAAACGGTTCACTATTATATAACGTGTATTATGCGCGGCCCATCACAAACATTCACCGTTAAGAAGATTAGTTAATCGTCGTACAAGTGTCGGACAAGATAACGAAATGTCAGACCGTCGTAACATCGTCGTACACGACAACTATCGCATACGCTATTTTGTGGTGCAACATTTACAATGCATACTTCATCAGAAATAGTTCATGGTTGCGAATCGTGTATGATAAGGCAACTAACACAAACGTTTAGTTTGCCCGCACCGTTTGTGATATTGTCTGACATCGCACACGCTTTGCAAATGGAAACCTGTGCATGCTTGCACACGTTTCCTCTCTGTGAACCGTCTCGGATTATGGTGCATACCACAAATGTTTGTGTTTTACAAACCGTGTGTGCCGTAACAACCTGGAGAGCGTAATTTCACCATAATTTAATTGCTGCTTTCCCAAATTGTACTGAATTTGGATTTTAATTTCAGTGTATGCTACAACTTTATTCATATCCATTAGGTTCAAACAACTAATGCATTATTCGATTCATAGGTACATATGTTCAATAATTACATAACAACTAAATAAAGAATGATGAACCATAGTTGTATACTTGTACTATTAAAGACGGTAGAGAAAGAGGTGAAATATATTCTGATTGTTGAACAAGGTGAAGCGGAATGCCCATATTGTGCCCTCCTCCATGCAGAAGGCACACACGACTCTAGTCCAACCCCTTGTGATGGTCGACCGCCCATCCTTCATGGTCTTCATGAAAACATCTAGATAATCATCGTGTTCTGGTAGAAATACTTTAACCTTTGCATGCCCACCAATCATGCAGTTTGAGAGGTAATCTTGAGTAATCTGCTTTGGCAACCACTGCAAAGGAATAAGATTTCAGACATTGTCATCTAACACAACTCATCATGGGCAGTAATAAGAAGGCTGCAGAGTTCTTACTTACCATCCTGCAGTTCACTGTTGTCTTGGATAAAGTGTAAACAAATAGTTTAATTGCCATCTTTGGACCCATTTTACTAACAATCTTTATCAGCTTCCTCACTTGATGCTGCTTCATTGATATCTCATTTCCCCATACGCAGAAAGGGTCGAAACGTGGATCTTTACCAATGACATATGTACCAAAAAGCACCGAGTTAATATTAGAAGCTAAACAACAATGGCACAATGATGTAGTACAACTTTTATAATCTGTCTATATACATCCGTATGTGGTAGTCCATTTGAAATCTCTGAAAGACAAATATTTAGGAATAGAAGGAGTATCTTATAACATCCAATATACTCACATATTAGATGAATTAACATCTTATATTATGGGCCGGAAGGAGTTTAGTTCGTTCTTAAAAATTATCTGCTATTGTATCCACGGGTTAAAGTTAGTTTGAGATAGTTCGGGCTCAAATAACCCTAAAGTATATCTAAACATGAGGGCTAGTTTGAGCTAGTTGCTTCTATAACCCACCCAAAAAACAAGTATCCAACCCAAGAGGTTCTAATTGGAGCTAGTTCTCCTAGTGAATTTATTGTCAATCTAACCCTGCCATCCAAACAACTCTTTGGATGGAGTTAGTTCAGGGTTAGTAATGAGCTAGAAACTAACTCTAACCTCTAGCTAAGTTGAGTATCTAAACAGGGCTGTGTTGTTGTTGTTGTTGCCGCTGCTGCTCTTCTACGTATATCTAGACATCATTAGAACATTAATGTAACACTCTTCCTTGTTGCTATGTAGCCTAGGATTGCATATTTAGACATTAAGTACAGTGCATGTTGCTATGTAGCCTCAGATATATTACATATGGCCCTAGTTAACCTAAGGAAAAATGGGTTGCAGATATATTCAGTTAAAAGTCCGATTCACCGATTAGTCCCTTATCTACCGCTGGCCTATATGGTACCAGCTACGGATATCCTGAACAGCGAGCAGATATAAGCCATGGGATGAAACTAACCTCAATGGAAAACAACAGTCGTTCCCAAAATTGTCCTGTGTAGGTACATCAAGAAGCATGTTAAGCACAACAGGCTAAACATCAACCAAAATTACACATGGCAAACAAAATAATCTCCAAAAGATAGCTTCAGTGTGCAGGTTTAAGCACGCTAGTAAAGCAAAACAAGTGGAAAGGTGTGCTAACTGCAACAGTCCTAACATTTAACAACAAGCAAACATGGTCATTCAAACTGGTATTGTGCTGGTCTAAGTACACTAGTTATGGTTAAATAAAAATGGAAAGGTGTGTTAACTACAAGATGCAGCAACCAAATGTAGTCATTCATAGTGGTATTGTTGAAACTGGTACTGATGAAATTGAACTGCACAGTTCATACTTGCACATATAGAACATCACATTGTGAATAATTGGAATAAACAAGGCATACAATGAACAACCAAAGATAGCATTTGAAACTGAACATATGCTAACTACAAACAACCGAACAATCAAAAAACTTTAAATAGGCATATGCTAGCTATAACCGGCTTAACAGCAAGCAAATATATGGATTCCTATCGGTATGTTTAAAACTAGATTGATGACATGTACTGCACAGTAAATAATTGCACATATAGAGCATCACATTGTGAACAATTGAAATAAACAAATCATGGGTTTCCTCACTTGTCACAGATGGGCTCGTTCCCGTGGTAGAGCACAGACCCAAGATGTGCTCCATGTTGTCACAGATGGGCTCCTTCCCCTTGGAAGATCACGGCTATAGGGTTCCCTCCCTGATGTCACAGACGTGCGCTTTCCCCTTGGAAGAGCAGATGGGCTCTTTCCCATTGGAAGAGCCGGAGAGGGTGTCATCCTCGTGGTCACCATCGATGAGGTCTGACTTGGAAGCTGTTGATCCCAAGCCAGCATCGTAGAACGTGTCCTTCAGAAATGACAAAAGGGGCTTGATGGCGATGTAGAATGGAAAATTGTTGACAGCGAGCCAGAGGAGATCAGCGGCGGGGCCATGGATGAGATCGACGATGGTTGAACCCGAGGGGTTGGGGGTGGGCCACTTAACCTATGACACAACCCGCCTCAGGGCATCGCTGTCGATGACCTCGATGTCATAGCCAGAGGACGAGACATGCCCGCATACTCTAGCTTGCTGCTTGAGTGCCTGTCGCCAATAATGGTCGTTAGCTTCCTCGGTGACGTCGGGCGAAGAGACCGCTATACACCTCTTTTGGGCCAGTCGCTCCTCGAGCTCCACGGGAAGCGTAGCTTGGCTTAGGCTGCGACACTCTGGAGTGGGGGATGGGGATGGGGATCTGTGGGAAAGGGGGCGTTTGGCAGGCGTCATCTAAGAAACTCAGGGCGGCCTGGGTATGGAGATCGGTGGGTAAGCTACATGGGCAAACCGACAGATGTTGACAATGGAGGCCTTGCGGCAACGGCGGCGGGGACATTGCTAGGGTTTCGAGCAAGGGAGTGTGTGTGTGTGTGTGCACGCGCGCGCTCGCGCGAGTAGGTTTTATTTTGTGTGTGTGTGTGTGTGTGGAGGTGGCGCGGGGTGTTTGAGGAAATGACGCGGGTACTGAAAATTTTACTACGCGGGAGTCAAACGCGGGAGTGAAATGCCGGGCTATTGAAAATTTTGATGATAGTGCATCGCACACGGTCCGGTGATAACAATCGTGTGTTATGAAAAAGAAAAACCCTCGAGATAGGCAGATATTTTCGATGCAGGAGGGATTGGGAACAAGAAACATTGCACACGGTCCGAAGATAACAACTGCATGTTATGAAATAGAAAAACGCTCGAACTTGGCAAATATTTTTGAGAGGGCATGTCTCGTGGAGCCCAATGTACTGTGTGGATGTGTGCGTGTCAGGTGCACCGGCGTGGCACACGGTTAGTTTGAGTGAACCGTGTCTGTTGCGTCATCTGACTTGTCTAATGTTCATAAATTTCGTGAAAAATGACGCGAGAGAGGGTCAGAACACGAGCACACTTGCATGTGGACCAAATTTATGTATCAAAAGGGTGGTTTGATTTTCAAATACCAAATGCAACTTCAATGTGGCACCTCTCTCGCAAAGCGCACGGTATTGCTTGCTCCCACCCTCTTGTTTCGGCACAAAGGGAATCCTAAGCTATGAATGCATGCCCCCTCCCCTTCAACCGAGGTTCACCTAGCAAAGTGTGAAGTAGCTTGCAGCCCCCCTCATCCCTCGTGTCGGCATGAAGGGAATCCTAAGCTATATATTATGAATGCATGCCCCTCCCCCTCAACCTAGGTTCACCTAGCAAAGTGTGAAGTAGCTAGCAGCCCCCCTCCTCCCTCGTGTCTGCACGAAGGGAATCCTAAGCTATATATGAATGCATGCCCCCAACCGAGGTTCACCGTAGCAAAGTGCGAAGTAGATAGCAGCCCCCTCCCTCGTGTCGACACAAAGGGAATCCTATGCTATGAATGCAAGCCCCCCAACCGAGGTTCACCTAGCAAAGTGTGAAGTAGAGCTAGCAGCCCCCCTCCCTTGTGTCGGCACGAAGGGATTCCTAAGCTATGAATGCATGCCCCCCAACCGAGGTTTACCTAGCAAAGTGCGAAGTAGCTAGCAGCCCCCTCCCTCGTGTCGGCCCGAAGGGAATCCTAGCTAAGCTATGAATGCATGCCCCTCCCCCCCAACCGTGGTTCACCCTAGCAAAGTGCGAAATAGCTAGCAGCCACCCATCCCTCGTGTCAGCACGAAGGGAATCCTAAGATATGAATGCACATGCCCCCCACAACCGAGGTTCACCTAGAAAAGTGCGAAGTAGCTAGCAGCCCCCCTCGTGTCGACACGAAGGGAATCCTAAGCTATGAGCATGCCCCCTCCCCCCCCCAACCAAGGTTCACCTAGCAAAGTGTGAAGTAACTAGCAGCCCCCCACCCCCTCTTGTCTCCATGAAGGGAATCCTAATTAAGCTATGAATGCATGCCCCCCAACCGAGGTTCACCTAGCAAACAGCGATGTAGCAACCCCCCTCCCACACACACACACACACTTTCAGTCAGCGGTCCAGAGAGGCATATATCTCACCAAGATGGATCGTAAAACGGACCAAGAATAATCCACCTTGGTCGTGCAACCTCTCTCTTGTTGTTGGTCAAAGTGAAGGCCGTCCATGCGACCCCGGAGATGGGCTAGCTCGCCAATAATCACGCAAGTAGCTAGTCCCCTAAGACAACCATTGCATGCGTGTGGCTCAAACATATGTATGGAGAGGTGTGTTGTTGAGTAACAATGAACAACTTTGATGTGGCACCATGATTTCGAACTAGAAATCCCCACATTGAGTGAGGGTTAGGTTGACGATGCATATGTATGTTACACCACACTTCAAGCCAACGATGGGGATTCATATATGCCAGCATGCGTGCATAGTATATGCGCTCAAACTTAATTAGGTATGAATCTCACCATGACCTATACTACGATAACACTAACAAAATGAAGAATCCGCCACATTAACCTATCTTGTTGTTGGTCAAGATGATCATGGATGTCCACGCGGCCCATGAATATATAGGCCTGTCGCCGATAACCACACGAGGGAGTGTATTGTTCGAAGGCAACCACTACATGCATATGTATGGAGGTGATGCGTGCATGCATGTTTGAATACACAACATTGATCTGGCGCGTGTGTCAAAAATTGTACACTAGCTCCCCACACAGAGCGAGATCGGTTCATGATGGTGTCATTATACTAGCCACTTCGACTCGATTGGACGGATTCATGCGTACACATCCATATGTGTGTGACCAAAGTGTATCATGCATGTCATCCCAGAGCAAAAATAATAATCCCCTCCTAATTAAAATTAACCTCTCTTGTTGTCAGGCAAAAAGAAGTGATGGACCAAGCGGGCCCACAGATGGAAAGCATTGATATCACCGATAACCGCTTAAGTGGGTGCGAGAGGACCACCACCACCTCTTTGCATGTGGGCCAAACATATATATGTTGAATACCAAAATGCACAACTTTGATGTGCCACATGACTCAAAAACCATAAACCATGCACCCACACAGAGCGAGGTTCATATCAAGCGTACTACATATGATGGTCCCCTTCCCCCCTCTTCACCGCATACTATATGCTCCTGCCGTAATATATTTACAAGTACAACCCAAAAGAATCCTCGTCGATGGTGAAATTAATTAACCTCTCCCGATGTAGGTCAAAGTGATGCATGCATGCATCGACGATGGCCTCGTGGGCCCACAGATGGAAGCGTCACACGTGAGTGTCCTAGCTGGGATATATATGCATGTGTCCCAAAAAGGTGTTGTGTGATGTTTGAAGAACCAATTTCACAATTTTGATGTGGCACGTGCCTCGGTAACCAAAAAGTCGACACTAAGTGAGGTGTACTTGTTCACGGACGCATACATATAGTATATATGCTAGTCCCCTCCCACCTCTTCGACGCGTACTATATACCACCATAACACAAACAAAAAAGATTATACCTTGCTGGTCAAATTAACCTCAATGCCGGTTATTCGTCAAAGTGATGGATGACGACCTCGCGGGCCCATAGAAAGCGTCACACGGGAGTATTGAGTGTCGTGTAGGACAACCATCGACTGCATGTGGCCAATACATTTATGTACGAAAGGGTTGTGTTATGTTTTAAATAATGATTTCATGACTCTAATGTGGCACCAGCCTGCCTAACAAAACGGCCAACCCACACGGTGGCTCACAACTCGTAGTGTACTGCGAGCCACCCACCACCCCTAGACGCACACGCCCACACACACACCGCGAATCCACCGCAACTACGATGCATGTTAAATTTATTATCCCGCGGTGAACATACATGTTACCAAAGGAGGGACATTTTAATTTCAAAAAATTCACAGAGATCATTAAGACGTTTTAGTACATTGAGTAATTGATTTTCTATGGGTATAATGTACAAAAATCAAATTTGAGCTACATGCACACGTGACAGTGCACCTGACCGGGTGAATGTTTACTCCCCATGCAACAAATTTCAAACATTGAGAATCTTGAATTTTAAATTCTAGTACATGCAAAACTTATTTGAAGTTCATGAAACTTATCGTGTTGTCATATGGACACCAATACAAAGTGGCATTGTACTTTTTTGTCAAATTTGAGACCAGTTTTGATGTAATCTTTATCTAATTACAGACGGGAGATTATTAATAATTGGGAACCAATATCCCAAATGGATTATTTATTCAAACCATGAGCGTTAGACCAACAATGGATACGTGCTATGCTTCGATTAAGCAATAAAGCAGCAGCATTAATCATCCAAATAGAAAAACAACATACGTGTCGCTGCGCGACCCGTGTGGCGTGCGAGCAGGCATGAGTTGACAGGATGCATGCGAGCAGTCCACCATGCTGGCAGACGGGGAGGCGTGCGTGCAGGTGTGTGAATTGACGGATGTGTGCTCGCTGCGCAGTGTCATCGGGAGGCATACCAGCAGTCTGGTGCGCAGGCTCACCGAGAGGCGAGCCATCAGTTTGACCGCCGCCTGTCTCTCTTCCACAACTCCCACTACTCCATATTAAGTGCGCCCAAGCGGCCACACCCCCATCCTCGCTACGCACACACAATCCTCTCTCTCTGCTTGCAACCTCGACGCCACTCTCAGTCCTCAAAGCCATCAGTGTATGAGGGTGCTGCCGAAGCGCCCCGTCGGAGGGAGTGGCGACGTCGAGGCTGCTAAAGCACCGGAGCATGACATGGAGATGGAGACAGAGGTTGCCGTCATCGTCGGCGAGTTATCTCTGCACCCTGATGTCGTTGATGGTGTCGAGCTTCCACAGCCGGAGGCGGAGTTCCACACCGACTCCAACGACCACTCCGGCGACGACTTCGACGACCACTCCGGCGATGACTCTGATGACCACTCCGGTGACGACTCCAACGACGACGGACAGCTGGTTAGTCATCTATACCCATTTATGTGTCAAATAGATCATAGGGTTTCTCTAGTTACTCCCACCTCCCCCTTTTTGGAATAGAAATCATGTGGTTATGTTCTCCCAATCCATGAAATCTGAGTAAGTTTCATTAGATCCGTGTAGTGTATTGATTGTTTGAATGGTACAGGTGATGAGTGATTAGTTGTTTCATCTGTGCAAATGATTTATGCTAGTAATCCGACCAGGGTTAGTGTTCATGCTAATAATTCCTAGCTAGGACTTGACTATTTATTTTGAATGACCTACATATGTTTGTGCCATTATTTTCTTCAAGATTGGTCTGTACACAGATGACCGTGCTTAAAAATCGAACCATAATCTCTGAATATGTATAAATAAATAGCCATAAATTCCTAATCCTACTTCATGGCATGTAATCAGTGATTTGATGCCAAATTTGTTTTACTATATGTATAGGTGCTGTCTGACGATGTTGACATCAAGGATGAAGTTGCCCAAAGGAGGTACAAGAGGCGAATCCTGAGGGAGCTTTATGTGGGAATGCATAACAGACGTATTAGGACCTGGAATGATGGCTATGGATGCCCATTTTGCAACCACAAGATTCATGACGCGTATCTAAGTGTTCTTGCACATGCAAGAGGACGGGCCATTGGCTCCTTCAAGCAGAAGTATTCTCGCAGGGTGGCGCATGGCGCGTACGCAGAGTACCTGGAGAAGCTTCAGGACCGTGTCGGCCGCATGTGAGATGAGGTGTGGGATGGATCGAACTATGTACGCTTGAGTATGCTTAATGACTGTTGAACTATGTACTTATGGTTGAACTATGCTTATGTACATGTACGCTTATTACCTATGTCTGAGTATGTTAAATATTTTGCCAAATTTTGGTAAAAATTACAACGGGGGACCAATAAACCAAGGCTGAGGTAGTACGTCAACCACACCCGGTTCCCAAAATTGGAACCGTGTGCAATGACTATCATTTTCCTTGTTGCGTCAATCAGACACGGTTCGCTCTAGCAAACCGTCGCCCCTAAAATACTTTGTGGTACAGAAAACCCTCACCACCCAATTCTAAAAATAAAAAAGGAAACCCTCACCATCCCCACGTCACAAAAACCCTCACCCGCCCGCCACCCGCCTCGGCCCCTCCGATAAGTTCCCCATTCACACCTACACAAGCTCCTGTGCATCTATGCCATGGCACCGCCTATCACGGCGGTAAACACTTAGCTCGATGCATGCCGCCGCCGCTAGGCTGCCGGCAAAGCCCACCGCATTTCGCCACTTCCACTTACCGCCGCCTATCGCCATCGACTTTCTCGACACTGCTCGCGGTCGACCCAGCTCCGCCCGGTTGGGGAATCTGCCGTACGGAGGGTTCTTTCTCATGGATGACAAGGTAATTAATTTAACGAGATATTATCTCATCTCTTATCCCAGTTCATCTACCTCCTTTAATCACCCAGCGGAAATCGCCGTGAACTCATTTTTATTCGAGCTGATTTGAGGGCTTTCTTTCATTCAAGAATGTACAGTGCACCAATACTTCAGGACTTGGCGACCGCCGCCGGAGATTCCATTTCATCGTACCAGATAACTTAAGGATGCGCGCGGTATGTTCAATCTCACCCTAAATTGGTTGGCATGGCCTACTTTCCTGAACATATTCTAAATATTGCTACATTTGGATAAAAGGTGCCACATGCACCATATATGTCAAAGGGGATTTCCCCCCTCTTCTTTCTATATTAGGAAAATTAATGATGTACTGTTCTTTCGATTACTCTGATATTTCCATGACATCATGTTTACCCTATCTGTTTAATTATAGACTTCTGTCCTTCAATTTCAACTATTATACAGTTCTTTCAATTTGGGCCCATATTTGCATGTTACCATATTTTCTTTAACAACCCTACCATTTTCTGCAGGACAACCCTCGCTATGCAACAGATTATGTAGTGCACAAATTTTCTCTTTACATACATCAAGGCGCCACGAATGTCATACTGCGCACAAACCATGTATTTACAATCGTTGCTACTGTAAGACTTGATGAACGTGGTGACTCCTATTTTGGCACTGGCTTTTGGAAAGAAATTGCAAAGTTTTTATGTACTGAAAGCTGGCACTAAAATTGCACTGCACATAGAAGGGCCTGTTTATGAGATATATGCTAACTTCCCCAACAAAATCATCCGTCCAGACTTTGTTCAAAGTAAATTTTCTTTTCAACTATCTGCATATGTTGACTTACCCAGCAATGTCAAATGAATTGTGTAGTATTTAAGCAACCAATTGCTATTCCCTTATCTTGCTATATTCCTACCTAATAACTTCTAGTTACCAATACACTTTTCTATTGCCCTGTTTTAACTAAATATTCCCCGTACTCCCATTTCTATCAGAAAGCGCCGCTGATAAGGAGACTCCAGAGGTAGAGAACGGGGCTGCCAACAAGCGGAGGTGGGGTGAGCTAGAACCGCAAGCGACTCCAGCAGGCCTAGACTTAATCAGCAGCCTTCCCGATGATATGTTGAGAGTCATCATCTCCCTCCTCCCAATCAAATATGGGGCGAGGAAAATCCTCCTTTCCTGGCTGTGGCGCCCCCTATGGAACTCCAGCCCTCTCGACCTCATCGACACCCACGAGCTCTGCCAGGGCTATCGCAAAAGCTTGGATGCATTCTCCGACATCCTCGGCAGTCACCTTGGCCCAACCAAAGGCCTTAGAATGGGCAACTTCCGTTCCAACGGCAAGGACCAAGCCAAGCTTGACGATTGGTTCTGATTCCCCGCCCTAGATCAGCTCGAGGAGCTCACTTTTGATGATGGGCATATGCAGTCGCTGCCAACATCCGCACTCTGCCTCGCGCCCATGCTGCGTGTCGCCAAATTCAGGAACTGCCATTTCCCGCCCCCTAATGACATGCCCGCTCTTATTCTACCATGACTGAAGCACCTCGAGCTCGTCGTTGTCTGCCTCTCAAAGGGTGACATGGAGCGTCTGCTCTGTGGCTGTACTGCACTCGAGTACCTTCGTCTTCAGGCGATCAATGGGTTGAGTAGCTTCCACATCACCTCCATGACTCTCCGGATTATTTATGTGTGTTGCTAGTGCGGCGGGAAGACATCACAAAAGGTGGACCACGGTATGGTCATCCATGACACACCTGCACTTGAGAGATTACTTATAGTTGATCAAGAACGTCCAACAAGAATCAATGTCATTTCTGCGCCGAAATTGACAGTGGTGGGCTAGTCGTCTGACAGATACTCCGAACTTGTTATTGGATCCACACCCGTTCAGGTACAACATGCGCCTTCTACCTATCCTTCTACAAATTAACATTATTTCTAATTTTGAAGATGTTTGTTCATCTGTCATTCAGAAAATGATTCCGACAAGCTTGACCCTGAAACTAAGCACAGTGAAGGTCTTGGCACAAGAATCTATCGGGGCCGACCTAGAGCAAGTTGTCCGTTTCCCGAGATGCTTTCTGTGCCTGGAGAAGCTATATATCGAGGTGATGTTCCTTTCCTGTTAAATATTAACCATAAGGGAGTTTAATTTGTGACACCTTTTTCCATGTTTACAATGACAATGTACTATGATTTCTGAAGGTTCTTTTGGAGGATTTCAGTACATAGATGCCCCCCATATTGGTTGCTTGATCCATATGGTTACAATCAATAAGCATTTCTCCTTTGGATTCATCTGTACTAGTTTTCTTAGGGAACTTTTCATCCACTCCAACCTCTTGTGAAGAAGGCTACATTTTTCTAGAATGTAATCAAATGCCCATGTTAATCGTGTTAGATCAAAGATGGCATGTTAGTGCATTTTACAAATCCTGCAAACCAAATAGCTAGGCCTGTAGTAATGTTCAAAACTACATGTAGGCACTAACACATTTTCTTGTTTTGCAGATAAGATTAGGCCTAGTGGTGGATAATATGATACAATGTAATAATCACGTCGAATGCCTAGATCTGCATCTGTCAGAAATTACTTTGAACTCCTACCGAGGGACCTTACCAGAGATTATATTCGCCAGGTTCTTTGTTCTCAGAGCAAGGGTGCTGAAGGAAATGAGGTTTGCCCTACATTTATTTCACAAAAATGAATGGTCTGTTGATCAGCGCCGGCGCCTCTGGCAGAATGAAGTAGGCTCCAAAACTGCTGAATTTCATTTTGGAACTTCAGATGATAGAGTAATCGGAAGTCATCGGGTCAACCCCATACATGACTTCTCAGTGGCTGACCCCTTTGCAAATATTGTGAGGTTTCGAAGCCAGACTTAGTGGTGAAATTAGTTTGAACCTCTGATGTCCATGTTTAGCGCATCAGCATGAGCGTTTGCAGCTGATGAGCTGAATTTCATTTCTAATATCAGTTTGAACCTTGTAATCTTAGAATTTGAGCCATATAACTTTGGAATTTGAACCTTGTAACATTTCGAGCTTTGGTGGTATATTCGTTGAAATGGCATCGTATGAGACTCGTATATTGTCGTTGAAGAAACTAACTCGTATATTGCTAGCACTATTTTGACCTTAATATGCAATGGTCTTAGATTTTATTAACCATTCTCGAATCAGTTTACCTTGTCGATTTCACAGCACATGATCTATATAGCTAACTCTACTACGATCTTCGACATTATTGCACATAGTTGGTTTCTTCCACCGTGTGCACTCTAGAGCGTAGAATTAATTATCGCACTCGAGTTTCCATCATCACCCTTCTGTGTAACTTTGACCTCATCACCCAAGGGTAAACTTATGACCGAAGTCATTCCACACACTTTGTTTTTACAAAGCCTTTTGCCAATAAACGCCCACGATTTGTCCCTCTTCTAGCCGACGCGTGGCCAAACTAGTCGGGCGGGAATCTTGCGCGGGAACAAGCTCTTCGAGCCCACGCCTGGGTGGCAGTGTTGTCAAGCGTGCACTGGATTCTGGAATCCTTCGCTATGAACGCCATGAAAAGACGTGACGATTACAGGCCGGCTAGCCCCCATTTATTTCAGCGGCCATTTAACCTACCCTTGTGTCTCTTCAACCTTTCGATCGTGCCCCACCATTGCAAGAAGCACACCCATCACGAGAAATTCTTAGAGGGTACCCTGCGCGGCTCCAATGGCGCTCCGAGCGACTACCGATGACGAGCAGCAGTTCACCATGCGTGCCGTGGTGGACACCCACAGAAGGTTCATGGACATCTCGGTGGTGTACACCAATGACCCGGTCTAGGCGGAGCACTCCATCCACATCATGGAGCTCTTGCTTGACGAGGAGAAGTACAAGGTGGTCGGGTTTGACCTCGAGTACACCCACGCTCGTGCCGGGTCTCATCCCAAGGTCGTCGTCACCCAGATGTGTGTGCGCCACCATGTCCTCATCTACCACTACTGCCTGGCCTCAAGGCCTTTCGAGCATTTCGCCAGGTTTTTTAACAGCCCCCACTACATGTTCACTACGGTGGACATCACCAATGATGTAAAGGCACTCGAGAATTCGGGCATTGCCTGCCAGAATCTTGTCGACATCCAAGGCCAATACAAGATCAGGGGTAGCAAGGATCATGAGAAGGACTCACTGGTTCACCTCGCCGAGGCCATCATCAACCCCTACTACAGAGACATGAAGGATTCGTGCAACAAGGACAAGCGTGCCTGGCACTCGGCCTGGATGGAGAAACTCGACAAAGCTCACGTCGTGTACACGACCAAGGAGGCGTGCATGAGCTACGACATGTACCAGCGGATCATTGACATGAGGAAGTCCCTCGTTCCCCAAAACGGCCAGGGATCCAGCCGGAAGTAGAGCAATGGCAAGCGTCGTCGCAACAATAAGTAGATGATTAGATCCTCGTTTCTCCTACTTTAGTGTGCATGTAATTGCTTACTTTGGTGTGTGCAAATGTTATGTGTGTAGTCACTTGTGTAATTGTATGCTTAATTTGGTTATGCAATGATGTCTTTTTAAGTATATATGTTGATGCTCTGTAGATAGAGCGTAGATGGTGTGTGGACAAAGAAAATCACATCGCACACGGACTAAACAATGGAACCTGTCGGTGATGTTTTCATCGATCACTCACAATTGTATACCAACAATCGTTTGCTCACAACACACACGTCTTATTAGCAGCAACCGTCTGTGTTCTTATTGGTCTTCAAACACATTTATGATTACAGGCTTGTTTGTCGCGTATCACACACATCTTGTTAAGTTGAACCATTTCTGTTCTCATGTCTCAATGCAAACAGTTCATCCGAGTGAACTGTATGCTATACATCGCACACACCTTGATCTGGCTGGCCATTTCTTTTGTGTTGCCAAATCACAAACAGTTCATCCGAGTGAACCGTATGATGTGCGGCGCACACGCCTCCATCTGGCTGCCCGTTTGTTTTGTTCCTCCTCATTGTAAATAGTTCATCAAACTGAACCATATGCCCTTCATTGCACACGCAACTAAAACCTGAACCGTGTTTGATGCATCCATCATCGCAAACGTTTTACACATTTCTGGCGGTTTTCATACAGCACCATTTGCGATTATGGCATCACACACAGTTTCTCGAAGGGTCTCTAATCGTGGTTTCGCGTTAGCAGCATCCTGCAGTAGTGCAAGACTTACCGGAGAGGGGCACCTGGGTGGGCATAACCCACCAGGGCGCGCCCCCTCTCCTGGCGCACCCAGGTGGGTTGTTCCCACCTGGTGGCCCCGCAGACCCTGAAACCGACACTATAAAATCCTATTTTCGGAGAGAAAAATGAGGGAGAAAGAATTATCACGATCCACGAGACGGAGCTGCTGCCAAGCCCTGTTCTTCCTCGGGAGGGCAGATCTGGAGTCCGTTTGGGGCTCCGGAGAGGGGGGGGGGTCTTCGTTCTTCATAATCACTAAACCTTCTCCATCACCAATTCCATGATGCTCCCCACCGGGAGTGAGTCATTCCTTCGTAGGCTCGCTGGTCGATGAGGAGTTGGATGAGATTCATCATGTAATCGAGTTAGTTTTGTTAGGGCTTGATCCCTAGTATCCACTATGTTCTTAGATTGATGTTGCTATGACTTTGTCATGCTTAATGCTTGTCAATTTGGGCCGGGGTGCCATGATTTCAGATCTGAACCATTTATGTTATCACCATTATATCCATGTTCTAGATCCGATCTTGCAAGTTATAGTCACCTACTACGTGTTATGATCCGGTAACCCCGGAGTGACAATAACCGGGACTTCTTCTGGTGATTACCGTAGTTTGAGGAGTTCATGTATTCACTATGTGTTAATGCTTTGTTCTGGTTCTCTATTAAAAGGAGGCCTTAATATCCCTTAGTTTTCAATAAGGACCCTGCTACCACGGGAGGGTACGACAAAACATGTCATGCAAGTTCTTTTAATAAAGCACATATGACTATTTACGGAATACATGCCTACATTATATCGATAAACTAGAGCTAGTGCCATATCGCCCTAGGTTATAACTGTCTCATGATGAATATCAGCCAACAAGTCACCGATCCAATGCCTACGAATATATCCTATATTGTCTCTGCTAAGTTACTACTCCTATCATCACTATTACACTTGCTACAAAACTATTGCTATCACTGTTACCGTTACTGTTACTGTTGTCACTACTATCAAAACTATCATATTACTTTGCTACTGATTACTTGCTGCGGATAATTAATCTCCAGGTGTGATTGAATTTCAACTCAGCCGCTAATACCTTCAAATATTCTTTGGCTCCCCTTGTGTTGAATCTATAAATTTGGGTTGAATACTCTACCCTCAAAAACTGTTGCGATCCCCTATACTTGTGGGTTATCACGGTTCTGCTCCCACTATACATTATGTGATTCTGTCCTCCTGGTTTAGTCTGTATCATTACTTTGATCTTTGCAATTGTCGTCATGATCTATTTACTATTGATTCGGATGAAATCTCATAGTAAATTGCTCATATATTCAACAATCCAATCCAAAAACCTGATTATAGGCAATTTACTCCGAGTGGTTTAGCCACGCTTTTGAAGCCACCTACTTTTAAGGGGGCACAATATAAAAGGTGGCGCACAAGAGCAGTATATTGGTTTCAGATCATGTACTGCTATGACGCCATGATGTAGGGTAGAAACCCTAGGGGCCGCTCTTTCAGGAAAGGAGCGGATCCCGTGATGAACACGAAGAACACGAGGGGAGAACACGAGAGGAAATCACAAATGGGCACAAAGAGGAACACTCAAACCAACAAGATTAAGTCACACATGTGCTAGATCCTCGAAACACAAAGAGATACAAGATCCGAATCCAACAAAGGACGATACATAGGGTAACCATTTCTTCTCCGTGAGGAGGTCTTGATGGGGCCACCCAAGTGGGGGTCTTGAATCCAAGGTGGATCTTCTCCGAAGAGGGGCCGCGGTCTCTCTCAGGGAGTAGATCCGTATGGATGAGCGAAGCTCTGTCTCTCAAATGAGCTATCACAATGCTAACCCTAACTAGAAGGAGGTGGACGAGTATATATAGTTTAGAGCCACGAAGGCGTAAGTGAGGAGGGGATACATGGGCCTTTGGCCCGGTTAGGCATGCGCAGGTGTCGGATGTCCGGGCTAGGGGCCGGATGTCCGGGGCTTCGGGACGAGCCGGATGTCCGGGGTCGCGGCCGGATGTCCGGGCTGAAGTGGAGGTTCAGATGCTCTCTGGATACGTCGGTGCCGGATTTCCGGGGGAGATGTCGGATGTCCGAGCTGTCGGGAGGCGCCGGATGTCCAGCTGTTGAGGCTTGTTCGGCCGACTGTTGGTGCAGCAGTTGGGCGGCTGCACAAGCGTCGGATGTCCGGCCGCTGTAGCTTCAGCAGCTCCGTCTTCTTCCGTCGTCGCTTCCAGGCTTCCCTCGCGGATGGTGTTGTTGTTCCTTGGCGCTTGCACTCCTCCTCGTCGCCTGTAGTGTTCCGACAATACCTATGCGTGCACACGAGTGGAGTGTCAAGTAGTATACCATCCTCAAAGGGGTCAAGTGAGCACGTGTATAGGAGATGATTCACCTTTGTGTATGTGAAGTAGATGTCGCACGTGTCACCCGCCGAACGGACTCTTGACATGGTGATGTCCATAGCATGCTCCGCATCATCTCCCCTCCCTTGGGAAAGATCCGACCTCGGATCTAAAACCAAATCACCATTGGAAAGAGATGGCTTCGCCGTGTAGAAGTGGACGTTCACCAAGTACTTGTCATCTTGAAGCTCGAAATGGGCACTCTCCAATGTCGCACCATCTTGTGGTTCCTTCAAAAGGAGTAAGGACAACAAACACTTGGAAAAACAAATGTGGTTAGTGTTAGTGAAAAACCAAACATTCAAGAGGTGAGTGACCAAAAAAGTGTCGTCGTTATGCAAAGCATATGGTGTGACAAGGGATTGTGACATGGCATGTAAGCATATCAATCGAGCACAAGCAAAGATATCATGGGGACAAGCATGTAAATGTGAGGTAGTGATGCAAATATATGTAACAAAAGAATAAGCATCTACCTCAAAGTCATAGCAAGCATGGGCAAAGCGCTCAATGAAAGGTCAATGGTAGGCATAAGAATCATTCACAACACCAAATTAAATGAAGTGTCTAAACACATGGGTCAAGTGCAAGACAATCCAAGCATAATGTGCATGGGGTGTAGTGAATATCGTGTGGCACTCAACACAATGGAAAGAACAATTGTTCATCATGTGTGAGGCAATCAAGGCAAGCATGTAGCAATCAATGGGACATGGCATATGTGAAGTGATGACATTGTTGCAACCAAACATATGAGAGGAGCAAGTAGTCCAATAATTGGATGCAACACACAAGGCATATATATCATGATGCATGGGAATGTGAAAATCATGAATAGAGGCAATATCACTAACATGTGTGCAAGCAAAGGGTCCAAGATGACAAATAATTCTCATGTGGCAAGCAACACAAGTAGTATGCTCCACAATATGCATGCTCATGGTTTGGGGGTTCTCAAAAGAGAAGGATATCACCTTGAAAGCATGTCCTTTGTGCGTCCTTCACAATGCCGAAGCACAAGCAAGTATGATATAGAAGCTCCATGGTAGAAGGTGGTTCGCTCTCAAGAGCTCGGATTGTCAACTCACGTGACGTGGAAGTTGACACGAAGTCCAAGTTTCCTACACATGCACAAAACAAAGCAAAGAATGTATGCGCATGGTAGATAAACACATCATCCATCATGATGGTTCTCCGCTCTTGCACATAACCATTAGTAGCACAAGTGCATGAATAAGATGATGCAATAATGGCTATATTCATGGCACTAGGTATATGGTGCAAAGAGGCAAGACAAGCATGCTTCACCAGGAATATGTCAAAATCTCCAAACATATGTGAGAATGCTATGGGGGCAATCTCATTAGCAAGACGAAAATCATGGTTGCGCTCAATACATGGCAAATCATCTAGCATGAGAGATGCAACATATGGAGATATATGATGGCAAACAATAATAATCATGTGCAAAGCATGTAGATGGTTTTCATCAACCGCATGAAATGAGCAAGTATGAATCATCGGTGATGCAACATAAGCAATCGTAGGAATCAAGTCAGGCAAGCTAGTAGTGCGAAGATGCAACATACTAGAGGAAATCATGGCAATCATGTCATGTGAGAAAATAATAGGTATAGGCAATGCACATGACATATCGCAAGCACAAACACAAAGCAATATCATAGTATCATCATAGGCATGGGGCACAAAGAAAACATCACAATATCAAGCAATATCTCCACCAAGCTTGCAAATACACATGCAAGTACTAGAATCAGTCATCATGTGTAATGCAAAGCATGGGTCACAAATGCATGTCAAAGGTATAGGAATGAACATATCATGCAAAGTGAACATGACAAGATGGGCATATAATATGTAATGGACAATAACCCATAGCCAAGTGAGGGTCTTGTAGAAGAAATGCGCGAAGTATTTGCGCGAAGAGAGCGGTGGGAAAGACAATCCATGGGATCCCAAGCTATCGTTGCTCTCTAGAGCTCGTTTTGTCAACTCGTGGGATTGCGAGGTTAACAAGTATTCATGGGTACCTACACAAAAGAAACACAAAGGAAAGAAATTGTGTGTGTGGTAAATGTACACATCATCCGTCATGATGTGTATGTGCACATGAGAGTTAGCACAAGATAAGCATCGCTCAAAGAAATTTGATGCATGGTATAGGAACATGTCATCCATCATGAAAGAATAGTTATTGTGTGTAACATGAAGGGGACACAAATTGAGAATGCAAGTATATGGCACATCAATATCATGTTTATTCATGGGAAGCATATTGTGCACACAAGTGTTGGGATCATGGAATGGATAGGATGAATCAAAATCTCCTAACATGTATGAGGAAACTATGGGGGTCTCCTCATGAGCAATATCGGAAACATCATATGGAGAAAATGGACAACATCCAAAACAATGCATATCCGAAGCTAGGTGGTCATGGCATGGCTTATGAGATAAATGATGCAAAGGGAGCATATCAATATCATCACAAGATTAAAAAATGCCAATAACCATGGGCTTGTCATCTATGCCATATGTGCAAATTGGGTTTATTTTAATAGGATATGCATAATCACTATGAAGAGATTGCAAATATGACATATGATTGATCTCATGCATAGCATATGACAAGTCAAGCGGATTGGCAAACATGATGTGACGTAAAGAATTGTCACAAGAAATCCTATGCAACATGGCATCACAACTAATAGACTCCACATGGCAATCATCAAACTCATCATAAATGGGTAAATCATCACATGGGGAAGTCGCACTAGCATGAAGCATGGTAATAGGTTGATCAACATCATGCAAGCAATCAATGTCAAGAATGTCCACTAGTGGGTTTAGAGCATCACCTTCACCTATGTTACCTTGTTCATTCCACTCTAGTGGTGTAGGTGAGGTGGGTAAGACCAAATGGTGGTCAAGATCATCACTGTGATGGAACCATGTGGGGGTGCATCATATTCCACCATGGCCATTGTCTTGTCCAAAGGTAGGACATAGTCGTCGCGAATCGGCATGTCATCATATATGGGACCTAGCACGAAATGAGAAGACACAATAGAGGTAGAGGTCAAGTCGTTAGTGTTGGAAGTGGCCTCACATGACCTATCAACTATCTCACTCTCTCTATGTGGTGGTTCACTCACTCCCTCATGGTAGGTGCACTCAATGTCACATATGGTGGAGTCACTCAGCTCACTCAAGTGGTGGGGGTTGTGGCTCTCCTCACATGGGAATTGTGGCAACACATCATATATCAGGCTAGTGGTGAAGTCGCTCTAACTCTCAATATGGTGGCTAAAGTCACTCAAGTCATTATATGTCATCGTGGTCGAAGGGAAAATCCCATGCTCAACCATCTCATCGCCGTCATCATGGATGAAGGCCAAAGATGGCACAACATCACTCTCGCCTCCTAAGAAGGAAGCATCATCCTTGCTTGTCACCATGTCACTCCTCTCCATAGCTTGGTCCTTGATGATGTCCGTAGTCGTAGTCGTTGCCGCACCATCTTGAAAAAGAGTCAAAGTAGACTCGACATCATCAATGCCACAAAGAGAGATGGTGGTGAAGTCAAACTTGGGAGCATCGTCTTGGAGCTCGTCGGGCTTGGACGTCGTGGTGGTACTAGCCTCATGCTCGTTCTCATGGCGCTTGGTCGTCGCGAAGTGAGCTTGGGGTGGAGAAGCTTTGGCCTTCATGAGTTCTTGTTCAGCCTTGAGAGCACCAACATAGCTATCGTCGACGGACTTGTAGTTCTCGAGGAAGATCGTCTTGGAGATGTCGTTGTGCAATCCCATCGTGAAGTGGAACTTCATCAAAATGGGGTCATCCACGCCGGCTCGTCGCAAAGGCTATCTTCATCTCCTTGAAGTACTCGTCGATGGACTTTGATCCTTGGATGGTGTTCTCCAATTGGTGTTGAAGTTGTTTCGTGTAGGTTGGAGGTATAAACTCTCGCCGCAAAGCTCTCTTCGTCTTGGGCCAACTCATGTCGTAGGTATCCGAGGGTGCGTGAAGCCACCATGTGGACGCGTAGTCGTGGAAGTTCCTTGTGGCGCACTTCACTTGATCTTCGGGAGGAACTTGATGTATCTTGAGGTAGTCGTCCATGAGGCACTCCCAATCGAGATACTCCTCGGGTTTTTGAGTTCCATAGAAAGGAATCGCATGGTCGATGTCGAGGTCTTAGTAGCTTGTGGAAGTCGAGGACTTGAGCTTGGGGAGCTTCTCTTGAAGTGCTCGTGGGCGAAGATGTTGTATCTCCATAGGCAAAGATGCCTTGAAGTCGCTTGGTGAAGATGCCAAGGGAGATGGTGAAGTCGTTGAGCAGTTGTTGGTGTTGAGCTCTTGACCTTCACGTTCAAGGTGGTGATAGTGTCGATGCCGATGTGACCTTGCAGGAGATGGTAGCTCGGAGGCAGGTGCTCTTGAGCGCCTTCTCGAAGATGAGGAAGATCGCTTGTAGGACTTGATGAGGGCTTTGATCTCCTCCATTTGAGCATGCATCTTGGCGTCGGTAGAGTTTTTCGTGGCATCGAACTCGTCATTGTTGTTGTAGACCGAAGATGAAATGCCTTGCCTATCCATCACAAGACTCGAGAAAATGTGAGTGGAGAAAGGAGAAGAACTGTACCAAATGTACCTTGACTGATGTTGAAGATGGATCAATGATCACTCAATGATGTAACAAGGAAATAGCACATTTGGTACCAATTCTTGTCGGTTTCTCACACCTACACAAGTAAAAGCTTATGGTGGAGCTCGGTGAGGATAGTGGCCCAAAAATTTGATGTAAAGTGTTAGCAAGAGTCCATAATGTTGAAAGAGATTCAAAAATTCGCAAGTGAAACAAGTAGACCAATAGAAATGAATGGCACACGAAAACGCACACACGGATAGATAAATGGGGTCGTGCAACCACTAGTAGAAAAAGGGTCAAACGTGAAGCACATTAGTGCCGGTTTGTATTTGAGCCGGCACTAATGTATACATTAGTGCCGGTTCCAACGGCTAGCCGGGCCGCTTTCATTAGTACCGGTTCGTGTCGAACCTTTAGCACCGGTTCGTGCCACGAACCGGTACTAATGAGAGTGGTGGCAGGATGTTGTCAGAATGGGGCCCCTCCAGCCCCTTTAGTACCGGTTCTTGGCACAAACCGGTACTAAAGGTCGTCCTACATAAACCCTTCGTCCACCCGAGCTCGCTCTGTTCTTCCCCTTTCCCCTCTCCTCTCTGTTCTTCCCCTCTTCTTCTCGAGCTCATCACACATTTTGCCCAAAATTTGTCAAGATTTGAAGGCCCCCATCCATTCAAATGATCACAAAGGTTAGCAACTTTGTCCTTTCATCTCTCATTGCTAGATTAGCTCTTGCAATGCTTTATATAGTGATTAATTTGTGAGTTTAGTAATTTGGGAGGATATATATATATATATATGTGCTAGTATTTGATTTATATGCAATTTGAGGTCAAAAATAACACTTAGTTTGCATATGTAGGTGTGGTTTATTAGTGCCTTCTAAATCTCCATCGTAGCCACCGTCGATCGCCCGCACCGTCCCGTCGCCGGCACCACCTTGTGGTGAGCCTCTTGTTCATGAAATTTTATATAAAAATTGATGTTTGTTTGATTTGGATATATAGTTACTCGTATAATTAGCTTACCCGTACATTGTTTGTTATACATATAGTGCCATGGTTTTGATATACGTCCCCGTTGGCCATAGTCCTTGTTATGATTCGGATGTGGTATGTATATTCTCTTTTAAAACTAGTTGCATTTCGTGTTTATGACAAATTATGCCCATGAAGTTGACATAGAAATTTTTTCTAGGAGGTATGTGAACCGGAAATTCCAACCGACCCTATTGCCAAGAGGTTAAATTTAGTTGAAAGAGAAAATGAGTACTTGAAAGAAAAATTGAAAAGAATTAAGGGGGAGAAGATGGAATTGGAGTTGCATGTTGCCGATGTCGTCGATGATCACAAGATGAAGATGGAGAAAATGCGCTTGAAGATTAGAAAGATTAGAAAATATGCCATCGATAGTGAGGCTTGGTATCATTATGCTGTTGGATCCATTGTTACCTTAGTTGCGATCTTGATCGTATTTGTTGTTGCATTTAAATGCTTTAGCTAGAGAGTTATTTGTTTGTTGCATTTAAGTGTTGTATGAACTTTATGTGTATGAACTTGTATTAATTTGGTCTATTCGGTGTTGTGTAATGAAGATGAGCCGGCAATGGATGTACGATGACCGATGCTCTCCCCAGTTCGTTGAGGGCGTGCATACTTTTCTGCTTGCGGCTGAGGCAAACAAGCGGGCGGATGGTTTTATGCCTTGTCCATGTGCTCGCTGTAAGAATGGTCACAATTACACTACGTCAAGAACCATTCACGTCCACCTGTTTAAGTCCGGTTTCATGCCCCATTATAATGTTTGGACCAAGCACGGAGAAAGAGGGGTTATGATGGAAGACAATGAAGAAGAAGAGGACGACGACAGCTATCCTGGCCATGGGTTCCCTGAATACGATGATACAACAATGGGGGAAGAAGCTGAGCTGGTAATGCGGGAAGAAGCTGAGCCGGCAATGCGGGAAGAAGCTGAAGAAGAGGCATCAGATGAGTGCGTTGATGATCTAGGTCGGGCCATTGCCGATGCAAAGAGAAACTGCGCAAGTGGTTTGGAGAAGAAGAAGTTGCAGCGCATGTTAGAGGATCACAAAAAATTGTTGTACCCGAATTGCGTAGGTGACAAGAAAAAGCTGGGCACCACACTGGAATTGCTGCAATGGAAGGCAAAGAATGGTGTATCTGACAAGGGATTTGGAAAGTTGCTGGTAATGATAAAGGATATGCTTCCAAAGGATAACGAATTGCCCGAGAGTACGTACGAAGCAAAGAAGGCTGTCTGCCCTCTAGGGTTAGAGGTGCAGAAGATACATGAATTCCCTAATGATTGCATCCTCTACCGCGGTGAGTACGAGGATTTGAACGCTTGCCCGGTATGTGGTGCATTGCGCTATAAGATCAGCCGTGATGACCCTGGTGATGTCGAGGGCCGGCGCCCAGGAAGAAGATTCCTGCCAAGGTGATGTGGTATGCTCCTATAATACCACAGTTGAAACGTTTGTTCCAAAATAAAGAGCATGCCAAGGCGATGCGATGGCACAGAGAAGACCGTAAGAAAGACGTAAAGTTGAGAGTACCCGCTGACGGGTCGAAGTGGAGAAAAATCGAAAGAAAGTACGGGAAGGAGTTTGCAGATGACGCAAGGAGCGTATGGTTTGGTCTAAGCGCAGATGGCATTAATCCTTTTGGGGAGCAGAGCAGCAACCATAGCACCTGGCCTGTGACTCTATGTTTGTATAACCTTCCTCCTTGGTTGTGCATGAAGCGGAAGTTCATTATGATGCCAGTGCTCATCCAAGGCCCTAAGCAACCCGGCAACGACATTGATGTGTACCTAAGGCCATTAGTTGAAGAACTCTTACAACTGTGGAATGGAACAGGTGTACGTGCGTGGGATGAGCACATGGGGGAAGAATTTGACCTAAAGGCGTTGCTGTTCGTGACCATCAATGATTGGCCTGCTCTCAGTAACCTTTTAGGACAGACAAACAAGGGATACCGCGCATGCACGCACTGTTTGGACGATACCGACAGTATATATTTGGCTAATAAGAATGTGTACCTGGGACATCGTCGATTTCTTCCGAGCAGGCATCCCGTAAGAAAGATAGGCAAGCATTTCAAAGGTGAGGCGGATCACCGGACGAAGCCTCGCCACCGTACTGGTGCTGATGTACATGATATGGTCAAGGATTTGAAGGTGGTCTTTGGAAAGGGTCCTGGTGGACAACCTGTTCCGAATGACGCTGACGGACATGCACCCATGTGGAAGAAGAAATCTATATTTTGGGGCCTGCCCTATTGGAAAGACCTGGAGGTCCGCTCCGCAATCGACGTGATGCACGTGACGAAGAATCTTTGTGTGACCCTGCTTGGCTTCTTGGGCGTGTATGGGAAGACAAAAGATACACCTGAGGCACGGGAGGACCAGCAACATATGCACGGAAAAGACGGCATACATCAGGGTCATGCAAGCTACGCTCTTACCAAAGAAGAGAAGGAAATCTTCTTTGAATGCCTGCTCAGTATTAAGGTACCGTCTGGCTTCTCGTCGAATATAAAGGGAATAATAAACATGGAAGAGAAAAAGTTCCAGAACCTAAAGTCTCATGACTGCCACGTGATTATGACGCAAATGCTTCCGGTTGCATTGAGGGGGCTTGTACCGGAAAATGTTCGATTAGCCATTGTGAAGCTATGTGCATTTCTCAATGCAATCTCTTAGAAGGTAATCGATCCAGAAATCATACCAAGGTTACAGAATGATTTGGTGCAATGTCTTGTCAGTTTCGAGTTGGTGTTCCCACCATCCTTCTTCAACATCATGACGCACGTCCTAGTTCACCTATGCGAAGAGATTAACATTTTGGGTCCTGTATTTCTACACAATATGTTCCCCTTTGAGAGGTTCATGGGAGTCTTAAAGAAATATGTTCATAACCGTGCTAGGACAGAAGGAAGCATCTCCAAGGGCCGTCAAAATGAGGAGGTCATTGAGTTTTGTATTGACTTTATTCCTGACCTTAAGCCGATTGGTGTTCCTGAATCGCGGCATAAGGGCAAACTGGATGGAAAAGGCACGCTAGGAGGGGAACAAATAATATGTATGGACGGACATTCTCTCACTAAAGCACACTACACAGTTCTACAGAATTCTGCCTTGGTGGCTCCGTATATGGATGGACACAAGAATTTGCTACGCTCCAAACACCCGGAGCGGTCTGATGACCGGATTACACGTGAACAAACCAAGAGTTTCGCCAGCTGGTTGCAAGCACGTACCATGCATGACACCTCTATTGAAGATGACCTGTACTTGCTGTCCCAGTTACCATCTTCGAATATAATGACTTTCAAAGGGTACGAGATAAATGGTAATACATTTGACACGATCGCCCAAGATAAGAAGAGCACCAACCAAAACAGTGGTGTCCGCTTTGATGCAGAAACCAAGACGGGAAAGGAAACATATTATGGTTATATACAGGACATATGGGAACTTGACTATCGACGTGGTTTGAAGGTCCCTTTGTTTCGGTGCAAATGGGTCAATATGACACAAGGCGGGGTAACGGAAGACCCTCAGTATGGAATGACAACAGTGGATCTCAACAATCTTGCGTATGCAGATGAACCATTCGTCCTAGCCAATGATGTGGCACAGGTTTTCTATGTGAAGGACATGTCTACCAAGCCAAGAAAAAGAAAAGATAAGGAAGTGAATGCATCGTACGATGAGCAAAAGCGGCACATAGTTCTTTCTGGGAAGAGAAACATCGTGGGAGTGGATGACAAGACAGACAAGTCAGAAGATTATGAAAATTTTGATGAAATTGCTCCATTCACTGTGAATATTGACCCGAGCATCCCGTTAAATGATGAAGATTTTCCATGGCTACGACGCAAAGGGACACACGCGAAGAAAAAGTTTCACACCCAAAGATCTGGGATGTGATCGACTTAACTATCATCACTTTCTTCTGTGTTTCACACCCATGAGGGAATCTCTGTAATAGTTAGGGTAGCTAGTTATGTGTTTTGGCATTTGAAACGCGAAGAAATTTTATGTGCAAGCAAATTCTTTCATGCATTTACTCATTTTTTCAGCTAAATGACCCTGAAATTGAAAAGCATTTCAAATGAACTCAGAAAAGGATGAAAGTTGGCATGGTATCATAATTTCACCCACATAGCATGTGCAAAAAAGTAGAGAGGGTTACCGCAAAAACTGGATGCACTTCGTGTACAAAATGGACAATCTGTTTCGAAGTATCAGGGTTTCGGATGAAAACTCATCCGTTACAAAGACATTTCATTTTTTAAATAACTTAAGCATTACCAAATTGAATATAATGATAAAACACACTAATATTAAACATAAGAAAAAAGAATCACTGGAAAATGTATTTTTAAAGTTAAGTTATTCACAAACTAGTGGTTCACACAAATTTCAAATAATTCAAAATTTAAAAAACTACCGGCACTAACTGAAAGTTTCTAAAAACTATCAAAAATATTCACAAAGAAACTCTAAATATAGCAAAAAACAACTAAAAATAAATAAAACAAAATAAATAAAGCAGAAAAGAAAAAACTAAATGAAAAAAGCCCACCTACCGGGCCACAACGGCCTGCATACGACTAGAAACCCAACCTGTTGTTGGGCCAGGATGCAGGCCCGCAAGCCCAATAGGCCCCACAGGGCAGAGTAGCAGAGGTAGGCCCAGAAGGCCTGCTTTAGAGAGGAGCTCGAGACAGCAGCGACAGCGGGGCTTATAAGCAGGTGTGAGCGCCCTTCGGCTAGTACCGGTTGGAGCCCCTCGCCTGGCAGCGCACATCCATTAGTACCGGGTCGTGGCACCAATCGGTACTAAGGGGGGGGGCTTTAGTACCGGTTGGAGCCACCACCCGGTACTAAAGGGGGTCGCTTCCCGCCGCTTGGGCTAGCCAAAACAGACCTTTAGTACCGGTTGGTGGCTCCAACCGGTACTAAAGGTGCCTTCTATATATACAACACTTCGAAAAATTTCATTCTCCCCGTCTGTTTCTTCCCGATCGATCGACGCCGCCCCCGTCCTACGCCGCCCCCGTCGCGCGCCGTTGCCGTCGCCGCCCCCATCCTCGTCGCCGCCCTCATCCCCGTCGCTGCCCCTGTCCCCGTCGCCGCCCCCGTCGCCGTCGCCGCCCTCGTCCCCGTCGCCGCCCCGGGCCCGTCCCCGTCGCGCCGTCCCCGCGTTGCCGCCCCGTCACGCCCCGGGCCGTCACCTCGCCGTCGCCTCTAACCCCTCTCCGATCCCTCGCCCCAGGTGGCCGCCGCCCCTCCCCGAGCCCATACACACACAAGCATGAATACAGACACACACACACGCACATTTCCTTAATTAATTAAGATTTTTGTATGTTTTTTATATAATGTTGTTTTTCTGTTTTTAATTATACGTATTTTGTATGTTTAATTAGTTTAGATTTTTCAGGTTATTATTTTTTCACTAGTATATATGTATGAATGCATGTTAGATGGATATAATTAGTGTTTAATTAGTATGGAATTTTTTTATATAATGTTGTTTTTCTGTTTTTAATGGATGTATAGAAGTTGTTTTTTCTGTTTTTAGTGTTAGATGCTTAATTAGTATGAAATAGCATATAGAATTTTGACATATGCAATGATAGCATAATTAATGTTACATTTGCATATAGTATTTGTTGTCGACGATGCCCGGCCCGCATCCTCGCCATCGACCCGTTCGCGACGACGTCCTACTTCAGAGGACCCATGTCCGGGACTGGGCTCCGCCGGGCTGGCACTGGGAGGTGCTACCTTCAGGGGTGCGACGCTTGGTGAGGAACCCGGCCCCGGGTCCCGTCGTCGACCCTCATCTCCTTTGGTGGCATTCGCGTGGGCCACTTTCGGTGCGGAGGGAGCCGGCCCCGCCGGAGGTGGTACGTCGCCGTGTCAGGGAGGAGGACAAGCACGTCCATCGCTACATGGCTGCTATGGATGTCAGGTTCTCCAATACCTGGCAGGTTCTTTGGGGAGATCACCCGAGCTATGATCCAGTGATGGTTCCTTCACTTTGGTTGTCCACCGCCTAGATTACTCTCTAGTATTCGATCTTTATTAGCTAGCTAGCTAGCTAGTGATGTATTCGATATATAATATTCGAGATGATTTATTCGAGATTATATATATTATTTGAGACGATGTATTCAAGATTATATCTATTATTCGAGACGACGTATTCAAGATTAAATCTATTATTCGAGATGATGTATTCGAGATTATATCTATTATTCGAGACGATGTATTCGAGATTATATCTATTATTCGAGATTATACTAAATTGTTTTATATTTCTTCTGGCATAGTTAAATAAAAGCTATGGCGGACAATACCGACAGAGAGAGAGAACATACCATGTTCGATATCATACGCGGGCCAGATGATGATCAGAATGAAGAAGATTTTGACGGCTCCGAATTTCTAAACAACACCGGAGAGGGTGATATGATATTCGATCGCGACGACCGAGAAGATGAAGTCATGAACTACGACGAAGAACATGTTGATCCTGAAACAACAAACACCGGCGAGGTATACATATTTATATAAGCAGGAATCTGGTGATCATCGCATGTTTTAAATGAGTAGAAGATATATTAACGAATCGATCTTTCTTCTTTCAGCCATCCGGATCGAGCAAATCTTCAGGCAAAAGGATGAAACGAGGCCCGAACAAAAAGTTGAAGGAGGGCGTAAAGTACAATATCGAGGCATTCAAACCTAATGGCGAACCGTTAGCGCCTAAGAAGATTGAGGACAAGTTCGTTCGTCAGTGCGGAGTTCTTGTGAAGGACCAACTCCCGATCTCCCTTCAAGAATGGAGAAAGCCAGCAAATCCACGTCCAGATGTTACTTTTGTCGACGAGAATCAAAAAAACCTGCTTTGGGATACTCTCATGGAACATTTCACCCTACCAGATAATTTCATAGAAGCAGATGTGCGGAAAGTCAAGGACGCTGCTTTTAGGAAGATGGCGGTTGCATTCAAGAACCACAAGAGAATGATGTGGGAGAAGTACGTCAAGGGAGGAAGGAAGACTCCAGTATTCGAGGGGATACTAGAGAATCAAAGTGCTCATTGGGACGATTTCATGAAATTCAAGGATTCAGAATTAGCTAAGGAACGGTCGAGAATAAACAAGAAGAATGCCAAAAAAAGGATAAGTTCCATAAGCTGGGGCCAGGTGGCTACACGGTGGCAATGCCTAAGTGGGATAAGTCTGAGAAAGAGATGGAGGATGCAAGTGTCACTCCGGTTACTAAGAGCTGGCCCCCCAGGTGCAGGACTTGGTTCTATGCGCATGGGGGGGAGTTGGACCCCAAGACAGGCAATGTTTCGATGAAGGCATGTCTGAACGGAGCCGATGATGCGCTACTTGTTGCAATAGAAGAGGCTCGATCGGGGGTGTTCCAGCCCAACAGAGAGAACGACGAGCTTATGCGTGCCCTGGGAAATCCTGAACACCCGGGAAGAACACGAGGCAAGGGCGCTCTTCCATGGTATCAGGGGTTTTCGGACTGGAACGCCGACTACAGAACCCGTGCGAGAAAGAAGATTGCGGAGGAGAAGAAGAGGAAGATGGAGGAGGAGCAGAGGAAGCGGGACTATGAACGCCTTCAAGGCCTAGAAGCAAGTCAAGCGGAATTGGCAGCTAAATTCCAGCGGCAGAAGGAGCAGATCGACTCACTTAGCCAGCAAAGGGGGTCTCAGCATCTGCAGCAGCTAGCGGATGATCCAGCATTGGATACCACTGCCCCATCCATGCCGAGAAGCAGCGTGGGTTCCGCCCCGGGCGACGTAGTAGTGCTGGATAGATACCCCGTGGATGACATCATGGAGAACACTAACTGCGAGCTACACTTCAAAATGAAGAAGATATCCATGAAGGTGGCGGACGCCGTTGCTTTTTCAAATTCCCCCGAGGCAACCTTCCATTGCAACCCGATTCCAGCAGGCTATGCTCGTGTCTTGGTTGATGAGGTGGTGGACCCATATTCGGAGCTACAGCTTGACATTCCTGGAGGTGACGACGAGCACACATTGGGAGAGGCCATACATCGTGTCATCCTATGGAGAAAGGATTGCATCATCTTTCGAAGGCCACCGACACCGCGTCACCCGACTCCTCGTCGAAGTCCGCCACCGAGTCAGCAGACTCCCGCTCCTCCAAGTCCACCAACGCGTGAGGCCACTCCTCCTCCTCCAAGTCCGACAAAGTGTCAGGCCACTCCTCCTCCAAGTCCGACACAGCATCAGACGTCCACTCCTCCTCCAAGTCTGGCACAACCTCAGGCCACTGCAAGTCCGGCACAGCTTCAGGCCACTCCTCCTCGTCCAACTCAGCCCCGTCAGCCATCTCCGCCGCCTCAGCAATCGCAGAAGAGACACCCCGCAGCTATGGTGCGTAGCGGTACGAGTCGAGGTCATAGTACAGGAAGTACAGGCGGAGGCAAGCGATATAAATATGGTCCAAACCTCACTACTCCTCTTCCTATGAGGGCTTACGACAGGACCGAGGAGCAAACCAATGCCATAGTGCAGGCAGAAGTCGACGCCCATTTTGGACCGAAACCGCCACAACCGCCAAGGGAGAAAGTGCTTGTGGAAGTAGTTGACCACTTCATTCGTATGGCTCAACCACCAGCTCCTAAGCCGGTTGACTCAGACTATGAGCACCACATCAGGAAGTTAAATCGACGATGTCTACAGAAGGAGGCGAGCTCGAGCTCGAGCAAACAACAAGCAGCTGTCAAAAAATGCGGGAAAACCGTTGCCCAGCTGGGAAAACAGGCGGCGCAATCGATCCCCTCGCTTGTTGTGCCGCCAACAACATGTGACAGTACGCGCGCCCAATATTATTGTGGCCAAACAGTTTACGTTCCCGAGGTGGGCGATGTGGTAATAACCCAGGAGCATATAATGTAGGCTGAAGAACTCAAGATCACTGTTGGACAACTCCTCGAGATCGAGGACATGCCTGGGATTACAGAGGAGGAAATAAAATGGAAATATGTCCGGGGCCAACCTTTGGTCGAGCCAGAAGATGTCAACAAGCTCCCAACGAGAATGTATGAATTGCATCAATGGTACATGGACATTACCAAGAGATCCAATCGAGAGTCCCTCATGGTGGATGTCAAGAAGGATGATTACTACCATGAGAAAGCTGTGGCCGTTGATTATTCTGAACTGTTTCAGTTATACAATCAAGACGCACTCGACAAATCTATCGTCAGTTGCTATTGTCTGTAAGTGATTTCTTTCTGTAATTTAAGTCTCAAGCTAGCTGTAGTGATCCTTTTAATCAATCATTACCTGTAATTATCCTCACTATATTCTTTTCTGTGGTATTATGCAGGATGAAGATGTATGAAATGAGAAAAGGTGGACGCTATGGCATTGGGTTCATTGACCCAAACACCGTTAATGAATACACATGGAAAATGAACAAGTATTATGAAAAGCAGGTAGAGGACAGCATGCTAGAGTTCTTGAAGCGCCTCAAATACAATGAAGATATACTACTTCCTTACAACTTCCAGTGAGTCACACTTTCTTGTACTACAAATTCTCTGTTTTTGCCTACTAGCTAGCTACATGTTTTTGCTTACATATGCCCGCTTAATTAAGACATGCAAACGTGTGTGCATGCAGATTTCACTGGATCTTGTGTATCATTAAAGTTGACGCCGGAACAGTTGAAATACTGGACTCGCTACTCAAAGCAAATAGTGACTATAACATCTTGTTTGGGATAGTCAACAGGTAATTTCAATCATTATTAACTATATATCTCGGCCTATTTAGTTCGTCATTTCATGATATGAACTATTTAATAACCCCTTTATTCATTTTCTTTGTCGGCGGGCAGGGCTTGGGCAAGGTTCATCAGCGTCACGGAAGGCGAATGGAAACCAAAGCTGAAATGGTTTCGATCCAAGGTAAGTAATTAAGTAGTACTAGCTAGCTAGCTAGCTGCCATCTCTTTAATTATCATGCTTGATTAATTATTATCTGATCAAATTAAATTCCATTCTCGTAATAAAGGCCCTGAAGCAGGCGCAGGGGACTGATCTGTGTGCATTCTGCGTTTGCGAGAACATTCGCATGATGGCGTCCGAAAGGAGCAGATCTCAAAGACAGGAATGGGTACGCTTGTCAGAACACTTCACAATTTTTACACCATTATCGATATCTAGTCACACAACTAATACACATGCATATTGATCTCCTTCTTAACAGTTCACAGAGGTGTGGGACAAGCTCCTAGAAACGGAGCGCGTAGAAGCACTTCAAGAGTAAATAGCGGGGTTTTTGCTCGACCAGGTCATAAATCCGAAGGGAGAATACTATTACCCGCTACCGCCCTCATGAACCACTTCCAATTGTCATCATGCTCCGAAGGCACCAATTAGGCTAATGCCACTGGCTCCGAAGGCAACATGCATATGTAGGAGAAATTGTATATAGCTATACATGTGTGTATGTGTAAATTAATATGGTGGTTTGTGAGACATTGATGATATATATATATATATGATTGGTTCTACTAGAAATTCTATTTATATATATATGCATAACGTGTACAATGTGTAGTACCGTAAAATACCAGCAAACGAAAAAGAATTAAAATGGAAAACACAAAATTAAATGAAAAAGAAATCATAAAACCAAAAACCCCACAACCATTTAGTACCGGTTGGTGTTACCAACCGGTACTAAAGGGCTCCCGGCCCCCGGAGCTGGCTCGTGCCACATGGATCCCCTTTAGCACCGGTTCGTGCTGAACTGGTACTAAAGGGGGGGGGCTTTAGTGCCGAAACTTTAGTGCCGGTTCCTAAACCGGCACTAAAGGGCCTTACGAACTGGTGCTATTGCCCGGTTCTGCACTAGTGAACCAAGGAATGAGCTCAAAATTTGGAATCCACGGAAAATGCTCTTGTTGCACAACTCTAGAGAAACGCTAGCACGATTGCTCAATAGGCGGATACGACACTTGTGCACAACCCATAGGAGACAAAAATGCAACGAATTCTATCACAAGTATGCCATATATGTATGATGTTTCGATGCTATGATCCAAGATGATCGGATATGACAATCTTATATGCAATGTGGTATGATTCTATGGCGCTTGCTTACAAGCTTATTTGCTATTCTCTTTTGCTTAAAAGCTTATTCTTTTTTGTTGTATGTGTATGGCCACAATGCGGAATGCACAAACCAAGATAGCGATTGGGTATATGCGGGAACAAACTTGAGGCATAAGAGATGCTATGATGATATCAATATGATATGGTATGTATGCAATGGGTGGTGTAGATCACTAATGTGCACAAGTAACGTTGCCGGCAATACTCAAATGGTTAGTCTTGATAGGTAAGTAATGTTGTCGGTGTTCTGGGAACGGGGGTCCCCAGACTTGCCTGCCTGCGGCCAATGGCGTGGCTGAGCCTGTAGGCCGTACAACCCATCTTCACCTGCAAGCATCCAAGACCCTCGCGAGGGTCCAAGCCTCGCGAGGCGGACAACGCAAGACCTCCTCGGGAGTAGCCCAGCTAGGCAGGCTCACGAGGAGCGGATATGTCAAGGCAGGGCAAACCTCACAAGACCCTCGTGACGTGAGCCATGACGCATGGCACCAGGCGGGCGCCAGGCAGGCGCCAGAGCGCGCAACGTCCTTGTTTCCTCTTTGGTGCTAAGAAGGCAAGCGCAGGCGAAGAGTACCGAGGCATTAGGCAAAGGTTGCTATATTGGTGCAACGAGACCAAGACCAGGAGGACGGCAAGACGAAGGTCATCGTGGAGCCCAAGACGGCGTCACCACCATAGCCTTTGGCAGGCCAAGACCACTTTTGTCAGGATAGCTTGTACTAGCTGCCCCCCTTCAAATTAGCCCGCCATTGTTGGCTCCCTTCCCGGTCGATATTTGGGAAGGGGACCAGGGCCTATATAAGTAGAGCTAGCCACCACCGGATAGAGGAAGAGAGAGAGAGGATGACTGTCGGTGTCAAAACCGGCGGATCTCGGGTAGGGGGTCCCGAACTGTGCGTCTAGGCCAGATGGTAACAGGAGGCAAGGGACACGAAGTTTTACCCAGGTTCAGGCCCTCTTGATGGAGGTAAAACCCTACGTCCTGCTTGATTAATATTGATGATATGGGTAGTACAAGAGTAGATCTACCACGAGATCAGAGAGGCTAAACCCTAGAAGCTAGCCTATGGTATGATTGTTGTGTATGAATGTGTTGTCCTACGGACTAAAACCCTCCGATTTATATAGACACCGGATTGGGTTAGGGTTACATAGAGTCAGTTACAATGGTAGGAGATCCACATATCCGTATCGCCAAGCTTGCCTTCCACGCCAAGGAAAGTCCCTCCCGGACACGGGACGAAGTCTTCAATCTTGTTTCTTCATAGTCCAGGAGTCCGGTTAAAGGTATAGTCCGGCCATCCGGACACCCCCTAATCCAGGACTCCCTCAGTAGCCCCTGAACCAGGCTTCAATGACGACGAGTCCGGCGCGCAGATTGTCTTCGGCATTACAAGGCGGGTTCCTCCTCCAAGTACTTCATAGAAGATTTTGAACACAAAGATAGTGTCCGGCTCTGCAAAGTAAGTTTCCACATATTGCCATAGAGAGAATAATAGTTACACAAATCTAATCTGCTGACATATTCCATAGTGCGACATCGCACCACGGCCAAGCCTTCATTCGAATCGTTTTATTGTCCCACCTCAGAGTGTTATGCGAGGCGGTTTCCTTGGCACGTCTTGTTAAAGCAGAGATCGTGTCCCCTTATTCTGGGATTCTCATCAATACGGGCATGGGTAACCCAACCGCGCCATTGATTACGGCGCTTGGGAGATAAGCGAGTTTTACCAGGCTGGTGGGGACGCAAATCGCGTCCACCCATATAAGGGGATAAGGATCCACCTTTTCACTTACGCCTTCTTCCTCCTTTGCCTATCCATTTTCACGCACTCGGGCTCCAGCGCCCAAGTCCGCACTCCCCACCTCAACCTTCTCCAGCCATGTCCGGAGCGGGAGGCAAGTGGATGGTCTCCTCCATTACGGAGGGGCACATCAAAAAACTAAGGAAGGCTGGATACTTGTCTAACGACATTGTGCACCGGCTTCCCGAAGAGGGGCAGCTCATCCCCACCCCTAGGCCCCATGAGAGGGTGGTGTTTCTCCCCCATTTCCTCCACGGACTGGGCTTCCCTCTCCATCCATTTGTCCGGGGGCTCATGTTCTACTATGGCCTGGATTTCCACGATCTGGCCCCGAATTTTGTCCTCAACATCTCGGCATTTATCATCGTGTGCGAGGCTTTCCTCCGCATTCGCCCCCATTTCGGCCTATGGCTCAAGACTTTCAATGTCAAGCCGAAGGTGGTGCGCGGCAATCAGGCGGAGTGCGGAGGCGCCATGGTGGGCAAGATGCCCAACGTCTTATGGCTCGAGGGCTCCTTTGTGGAGACCCTGAAGGGGTGGCCATCGGGGTGGTTTTACATCACCGAGCCACGCGACCCTAAGCGGGTCGCAGCCCCCGAGTTCCGGTCCGGACCCCCAACGCGGCTCACGTCCTGGAAAGAGACGGGCCTGTCATGGGGCAAAAAAGGAGAGCTGATCGGACTCCAAACATGCATCCAAACCCTGGTGGACAAGAAGCTCAAACTTGTCAATGTAGTCCAGGTTATGCTCATCCGCCGGATCCTCCCGTGTCAACAACGGGCTTTCACCCTGTGGGAGTTCGACCCGGCGCGGCACCGAATTCTGAGCAGGCTCTTTGACACGACGTACGAAGATGCGTGGAAGATTCTTTTCAAGGGCGCCGAGGCCCCCGCATCCGCTACCGAGGATCGCGGATTCAGCACGCAGCGTCACGCTCATGCGGTAAGCTGTTTTTACCTTTACAGGGTATCAGTTTTTCATAGTTTGACTCCATGCGGGATCTAAGCTCCCTTACCTTTGACAGGATTGGCAAGAGACGTCCGGATAGATCAACTGTCCAGCTCCTTTGCCCGAAGGCCCAGCAGACGCTCGTTTGGCGAAGCTGCTGGTTCCGGCACCCTATGTGGTGCCGGAGAAGAAGGCCTAGAAGAAGGCCACGGGGACTCGAAAGAGTGCCCGACGCCCGGAGGTGTCGGATTCGTCATCCGACAACTCCAAGATGCACTCCTCCCATGAAGATGAGGAGGAGGAAGAAGAGACCTCACCCCCTCCAGCGGGGGAAGGGAAGAAAAGGAAGGCCGCCCCAACTAGGGAGGCCGAAGGGTCCAAGAAGGGGAGAACCCTTCCTCCAGACTACTCCACCAACGCCGACGACGGCGAAGAGGAGTGGCCGCCCAGGGCCAAGCCCCTGGCGAAATCGTAAGTATCCGGATACCAGAGTAACTCGTAGTATTCCTTTATCGCACAGCTTTCCCTTATGTCGAATATGATTATGTAGCCCACCCAAAGACCGGCTCGACGCGTCATCGAGTGGTTCATCGGACTCTTCGGATGTGAATTCGCTTCCGATGGCTTCCTCCCCCCGCCCTACGGACGACGCCGAAGTGCTGTCCCCACAGGTTCCAAGCCGGGAGGAGGTGGTCCTGGAGGCGCCACAAGGCGACCTCCCGGACTCCAGGAGTAAAGGGGATAAAACCCCCAGGGCTCCAAGTCCGGCTCTAGGCCGGACACCGCTCCGGAACCTTCAAAGGTTCCAGAGTCCGGCGGGCGACCTCTTCCAAGAGGAGCAAGCCCTTTGTGCCGGTGACCCCTGTCCAACTGGAGGCGCCGGACAGTCTGTTGGAGGTGCTCGACGAGGAGCACCGCACCATTATGAGTGCGGTGGTCCAGAAGGTTCAGTCCGCTAAGAATGGACTGACTGAAGCTTGTGCTAGCCTTTTAACAGGCTTTGAGGTGAGTAAAGAATGTGTAAATAATATTATCGCATAGAGAGTAGCCCCTGATGCTCTATTTGTCGTTCAGGAAGAAAAGCCGAATAGAGGATCAAATAAAATTCGCAGGAGTCTAACAAAAAGGAGTCAATATGCGTATGCAGGCTTCTCTGCTGGCGTCCGCCGCACTGACTGCGGAAGTGGACACGCTAAAGCAGAACCTCGAACAGTCCGAGCAAGAGCTCGGGCATGCCAAGAAGAAGCTCGAGGACGAGGAAGGTAAGAAATACCTTGTTTAAATATCTATATATATATATATAAAAGTGCAATTGCAAAAAATGACAGGATTATCGTGGCTATTGTAGGGTCCATGTCTGAGGTGGCGACCCTGAAGCAAGCGCTGCTCGAGGCCGAGAAGAGGGCGGCCATGGAGCGCACCGAGCGGGAGAAGTATGAGGCCGAGGTTGGCAAGGTGCGGCAAGAGCTCCAGGCTCTCATGGAAAAACATGAGTTTGGAGCTTGACTCAAGGACGCGAGCGTCCGAGCTCGTGGTGGCTATTGAAATTGCCAAGTCTGCCAAGGCTGAATCCCAGAAGACCCTCCAGGAGTTGGATGAGGTGAAAAAGATAGCGGCAGGTAAGGCATTATTTATGCAAAGCAAACACATAAACATGAGTTACTTGTTACTTACCCGAATCCGGAGCTCTCTAGGAGCATTCGCAGATCTTCCCCGGAGCGTGTCCGATGCCGCCGCATTCTATCGAGCTGAGGAGGGCAGCTCGACAGAGAAGGTGTTCTGGTCTCAGTATGCTGAGGCCGGACACCCCGTGCCCCTGAGCGACCAGCTGAAGCAACTAGTCGAGCTCCACAAGGCGGCTGAACAGGCCATGAAGGGCCTCATAGTTCGGCTGTGGCCTGGAGAGGCTCTGCCTGGGAGCTATTTCGGGCTGGTGCGGCGGCTGGTGGGGGCCTGTCCAAGGCTCGACGTCATCAAGTGCTCCGTCTGCATTGAAGGTGCCCGTAGGGCCCTTGCCCGTGCTAAGGTGCACTGGGGCAAGCTGGATGCTGAGAAGCTTGTGAAGGACGGGCCACCGCCGAGGAAGGAGCATCGCAAGCTCAAGAATTATTATAAGGATGTTCTGAAGGGTGCCTGCCTTATGGCGGATGAATGTTCCAGGGATGTAATTTTTGAGTAAAACTCGCCCATTTTGTCCTGTGCGCTGAAAACTTGTTCATATGCGCTTAAGCAATGCTGTTAGAATTTAAAATATTACCTTCTGTGCGGCTGTTTATCAATTCTGAGAGATGGTGAGTCGTTGGCTTCTGCCCCCGTGCCGCTAGTGCCAGGGTGTTCGGGGATAAACCTGAGCGCTCTTTTTCCCATGTTTGGGTCCTTCAAGGGAGGCGCTCAGCACAACGAACAAGGCAATCGGACTATAATGCTTGAACACTCTCACTTAGCCATAGAGTTCTATAATTTTAAATTTCAGCGAAGCCCCTGGTATTCACAAGACCGAGTTCGGGGCACTATCCACGCCTTGGCCGGACAGAGCCGACTCCTCGCCCAAAGCGGCATAAGTCTTTAGGGACTCGAAAAACCTCTCGAACAGCGACCAGCTCTCGCTTCATCATGACAATCAGTTTTAGCTTTCTCTACGGAGGTGCTCAACCCAGCTCAACTGGGGCACAATCGCAGTAATTCTCCTAGTGCTACCTTAGCCGATATAGCGGAACGTAAGGCACCAAAACATAGGATCCGGGCAAACCCAACTATTGACCCAAGACATGATTCGGAGCCGATGCATATAATGCTATAAGTTCGGGGTGCCGCACTTGTTAAAGTGTTCGGACTTCTCACACCATATTGAGGGGTACTAAAGCCCCTGGCGTATTTTGGCCGTACCAAAGTGTACGGGTGCAACATGTCGTTAAGGAACACATATTTGTAAAAAAAGTGTAATGCAAAAATAGACAAAAGCTATGCATTGTTTATTAAAAAGGGGCTGCGATCAAAGGAGAACGATACAAATAATGCGATAAGCAAAAGGTTGGACTATTTAACATGCCCGTTCCAGGGGCAGGCTACGGAATGATATGCGAAACAGGTATACTGCTCGTGATAGAGACCACGTGGAAGTTCCGTAATGCGGCATGGCTTGTCTGCTTCCCTGGTTCTTGCATCGTTTGTGTGGCAATTGAACTGCCGAACAGGCCTTCCGAAGAATAGTCCTGAAAGTAAGATAAAATTAAAAAATCGGCAGCCCCTGGTGCGGTTTAAGCCGTGTTTCGGGCGTGCCGTGATGGTGCCCCTCCCCCTGTACCCATGGTATTTCTAGAGCGTAGTTATGTACGCGAAGCACTGGTGTTGCATTTTTGCGAGGGCTGGGGTTGGGGCCGCATTGCTACGCCTGCTCGGAACGTGCCAGGCGGTCTTGTTGTAGGCTACTCCGGGCGCGCTTGACGGTGTCCGGACATTTAATGACCGGACTGGAGAATTGCCTGGAGAGGCTGCTTTGTGCTTCCGCTGCAAGGGCCGCCGTGTGCTCCTCCATTCGGAGGGAGCGTTCGGTGTTTCCATTGACCGTAATTACTCCTTGAGGGCCTGGCATCTTGAGCTTAAGGTATGCATAGTGCGGTACCGCATTGAACTTGGCAAATGCGGTTCGCCCGAGCAGTGCGTGATAGCCACTGCGGAATGGGACTATGTCGAAGATTAACTCCTCGCGTCAGAAATTATCCGGAGATCCGAAGACCATTTCAAGTGTGACTGAGCCTGTACAGTTGGCCTCTACACCTGGTATTACGCCTCTAAAGGTCGTTTTGGTGGGCTTAATCCTCGAGGGATCTATGCCCATTTTCCGCACTGTATCCTAGTAAAGCAGGTTCAGGCTGCCGCTGCCGTCCATAAGGACTCTAGTGAGATGAAATCCATCAATAATTGGGTCTAAAAGCAATGCGGAGAATCCGCCATGACGGGTGCTAGTGGGATGGTCCCTTCGATCAAAGGTGATCGGGCAGGAGGACCATGGGTTGAACTTTGGGGCGACTGGCTCTACCGCGTATACGTCCCTTAACGCGCGCTTCCGCTCCCTCTTGGGGATGTGGGTTGCGTATATCATGTTCACCGTCCGCACTTGTGGGGGAAAACAACCCTTCTGTCCATTGTTGTTTGGCGGCCGGGGCTCTTCATCGTCATCGCTATGCAGCCCCTTGTGTTTATTTTTGGCATTTAACTTGCCTGCCTGCTTGAACACCCAACAATCCCTGTTGGTGTGATTGGCCAGCTTTTCGGGGGTGCCATGTATTTGGCACAAGCGGTTGAGTATTCGGTCCAAACTGGACGGGCCCCTAGGATTTCTGTTGAATGGCTTTTTCCGCTGACCGGATTTATAGCCTCCGAATCCGGCGTTAACTGCCGTATCCTCAGCATTGTCGCCGTTAATGCGGTGCTTCTGCTTGTTACGACGCGACCTGCCACTACTGTCCCTGGTATCCGAATTACCAGGGTTCTTGGTTATATTGTTGCTACGAGCAAGCCAGCTGTCTTCTCCCGCACAAAAGCGGATCAGGAGTGTCGTGAGTGCTGCCATAGATTTCGGCTTTTCCTGTCCAAGGTGCCGGGCAAGCCACTCGTCGCGGATATTGTGCTTGAAGGCTGCTAGGGCCTCTGCGTCCCACTATTTGATTTTTCTTTGTTAGGAACCGTGTCCAGAATTGCCTGGCCGATTCCTCTGGCTGCTGAATTACGTGGCTTAGGTCATCGGCGTCTGGCGGTCGCACATAAGTGCCCTGGAAGTTGTCGAGGAATGCGGCTTCCAGGTCCTCCCAACAACTGATTTATCCTGTTGACAAGCTGTTAAGCCAATGCCGAGCTGGTCCTTTAAGCTTGAGTGGGAGGTATTTGATGGCGTGGAGATCATCGCCGCGGGCCATGTGGATATGAAGGAGATAATCCTCGATCCATACCGCAGGATTTGTTGTGCCATCATATGATTCGATGTTTACGGGTTTGAAACCCTCGGGGATTTGATGATCCATTACTTCATCTGTGAAGCATAGTGGGTGTGCGGCGCCTCTGTACTGGGCTATATCACGACGTAGCTCCAATGAGCTTTGTCTACTGTGTTCGTCCCTACCGGATTTGTGTCCGGCGTGATGTTATCGTCTCGAGTCGTGGGACGCCCACGCGATCCGTAGATCGATCTTGTTTGCCTTGCCTTGTCCTCCAACATATCTCGCAGGTCTGGCGCGTTTTCCAGTCCCTTGGTACGGGGTGCAGCTTGAGTGGAGGGCCGAGGGGCCTCTCTGTCGCGGCCACAGGGTGGCTGGTCGGCCGTATCTGGTGATGTAGGTTTAAGTGCTTCCTCCTCTAATCGGGGTAGCAACCTGCGCTTTGGGTAGCTCTTGTAGGGGCGTTCGAGTTTATGCTCTTCGGCCGCAAGGACTTCAGTCCATCTGTCGACTAGCAAATCTTGATCATCTCTAAGCTGTTGCTGTTTTTTCTTGAGGCTTCTTGCCGTGGCCATAAGTCTGCGTTGAAAACTTGCTCGACTGGATCCTCTGGCACGACAATTCGTCGTCGTCGAGGCTTGCCTCGTCTTCGGAGGGAGGCATATAATTATCGTCCTCGACCTCTCTGTCTGCCGCTCTCTCATGAGGGCTGGCTTCTTCATCCTCCTGTGCTGAATCTTGCTGGAGGGGGTTTTCTTTGGCACTCTCCGGAGTATTATTATCTCCCGTGCTGGAATCGCCGCATTTGCTTAAGCGGGATTTTGAGCGGCGCCGCTGACGCCGGCGCTTAGGCTGTTTCTTTGAGGGGTCATCCTCCGCTGTTCCATCGCCATCTCCTTCTTTTGGGGTGTCCACCATGTATATGTCATATGACGAGGTGGCTTTCCAGGTCCCAATAGGCGCTGGTTCTTCATCGTCTCCTGCAGAGGTGTCCATACCGTCGATGTCTTCGAAGTCGAAGTCGAGCATGTCGGTTAAATCGTCGATAGTGGCTACAAAGTGGGTGGTGGGTGGGCTTTGAATTTCTTCATCCTCCGTATCCCAACCTTGCTGACCGTAGTTCAGCCAGGGCTCTCCTGATAAAGAGAGAGACTTTAGTATCTTCAGAATATCGCTGAAAGGCGAGTGCTGAACGATATCCGCGGCAGTAAACTCTATGATCGGCTCCCAATCGGATTCGATCGGCAGGGGCGCGGAGGGTTCGGAGTGCGGAGAGGAGTCCGACTCCTTGGAGTCATGAGCCTCGCAGAGTGCGGGGCTGGTGTTCGGCTCGATCGCCATTGGGATCGCAGCCCCCGAGGTGGTGTCCAACCATCCATCCTCGATCGGTGGAGTTGGCTCCGAATTAAGGGTCGAAGCCGATGCGGGTGTGGCCTCCAGGGCACTGTTCGGCGGCAGAGCCAGATCATGCTCATCGTGACAGTGCGGCGCGCTCGGCAGTGGCTCGAATCCGTCTAGGATCAAGTCCGCATGGTTGTTAGCCGTGTAGTTTAAACTTCCAAATCTGACCTGATGGCCAGGGGCATAGCTTTCGATCTGCTCCAGATGGCCAAGTGAATTGGCCCGTAGTGCGAAGCCGCCGAAGACGAAGATCTGTCCGGGGAGGAAGGTCTCACCCTGGACTGCATTGCTATTGATGATAGTAGGAGCCATCAAGCCTGACGGCGACGACACAGAGGAACTCTCAATGAAAGCACCAATGTCGGTGTCAAAACCGGTGGATCTCGGGTAGGGGGTCCCGAACTGTGCGTCTAGGCCGGATGGTAACAGGAGGCAAGGGACATGAAGTTTTACCCAGGTTCGGGCCCTCTTGATGGAGGTAAAACCCTACGTCCTGCTTGATTAATATTGATGATATGGGTAGTACAAGAGTAGATCTACCACGAGATCAGAGAGGCTAAACCCTAGAAGCTAGCCTATGGTATAATTGCTGTGTATGAATGTGTTGTCCTACGGACTAAAACCCTCCAGTTTATATAGACACCAGATAGGGTTAGGGTTACATAGAGTCGGTTACAATGGTAGGAGATCCACATATCCGTATCGCCAAGCTTGCCTTCCACACCAAGGAATGTCCCTCCCAGACACGGGACGAAGTATTCAATCTTGTATCTTCATAGTCCAGGAGTCCGGCTAAAGGTATAGTCCGGCCATCCGGACACCCCCTAATCCAGGACTCCCTCAACGACAAAGAGGACCGGAGAGAGGACCGGATCTAGGATCGGAGAGGGACGGATCATTCAGACCACCCACACACACACAAGCTCACCGAGCTCAAGAACACCTCAACCTTAGGAGGTTGTTCTTCCTTTGTACTGTTCATCATCAGCCCAAGAGGCAATCCACCACCACCACATGGGAGTAGGGTATTACACCACAACGCTAGACCGAACCAGTATAAATCTTGTGTCTTTCTATGTTCGAGTTTGCCAAGTTCGTCCGCGAGATCTTAGTGAGCTAGGGCGCTGATTGGTGGGAAGGAAAGACTTCACGCGCACCCCAGTGTTCGAACCTTACACTACAAAAAAATACACTTCCATGATGATACATGTTTGTCACAGTAGGTCGCATTTTATGTCATGCATGTACATCCATGACGATTTTATGACAGAATCAAGATAGTCATACCTGTGCTGTCATAGAAGTGTTCCATGACATTACCAAAATTATCATCACGGAAGTGTCCACTTCCATGATGATAAATCCTGCATCACAGAAGTGCTTTCGTCAAGGGTGACTGACACGTGGCATCCACCGTAACGGAACGCCGTTAAGCTATCGGGTCGGGTTTTGGATCTGATAACCCATTAACAGCCCCGACCAATGGGGATTTTCCACGTGTAAAATCATCATTGGCTGGAGGAAACACGTGTCAGCTCATCGTTGGGACAGATGTCATCCACTCATTGGATATAAGGCGCCTATGATATGTCGACACGTGTCACGGCCCAACAGAGTCCCATTCCTATGAAAAGGCCGGCCCGTTTGACTTGGTCAAAAGGTGGCGGGCCGGCCCATGTAGAGCCTGTTAACGGCCTGTTCGCATATAGCCCTTTTACAGCCCACTAACCCAAGGCCCGTTACGCCCTATCCGAATTGGGCCCAGTAGCATCATCTGGGCCACCCAATATGATTCCAGCCCGTTTTCACTTCTGGCCCATGTATGGCCCATGACGTCTTTCGGCCCATACGAGGCCATATGTAACTCTTTGCCTATTAACGACCTGTGGTGAAACTGGCCCGTAATGAACAGTGTATCACTTTACACCCATTAATGGCCCGTGGTGAAACTAGCCCATAATGAATAGTGTATCACTTTATACCCATTAACGGCCCGTTATTCCGTTGGGCCGTTTCCAGCCCATGTTATCTTTCGGCCTTCTCAGAGCCCATTTATTCTTGGGCTCATTTCCAGCATTCGTTTACTTACGGCCCGTTACTGTCATTTTCTGCTTGTGGGCCAAATTCAGCCCATGGTTACAGTCAGCCCGTTTGTGGTCCGTTAATACGTTGGGCCGTTTTCATAGCGTCATCAAATACGGCCTATTAACGATGGCCCGTTATGGTCGGCCCATGAACGGACAATTCCAACTCTAGCCTGTTTACGGCCATAATGCGGCCTGTTATTGGCCCATGTTTGTCCAATCGATCATACTGCCCGTATAAGGCCCATTGATGATACGACCAATAGAAGGCCCATTGTTTCTATGGCCCGTAGAAGGCCCACTGTTTCTACGACCCGTAGAAGGCCCACTGTTTCTACGGCCGGTAGGAGGCCCAGTGTCACTACAGTAAATATTAGCCCATGGTTATTGTGGCCTAGTTAAAAAAATAGGTTATTGCAGCCACTAGCAAACCACGGAAAAAGAACTGCAATGACTACAAGCAAAGAAATAAACAAGACAACAAGGAAATAAATAATAAAGCAACTTACGCTAGGCTATCACGGCTATCACACATATTACATCCACTAGGCATCAAAGTTCGCCACCAGTGCAAATAAACGCGCCGACAAAATAATATACAAAACTGAGAGCACTTCAGAAGGCACTAGGCCTAGCCAGGTCGCCCCCAAACAGCTGAAGAAGCTGAGTAGACCTCAGTTGTGTCAACGATAGATGCATCAACACTAGATTTAAGGCATGATGGTGCGCACAACAGTCCTCTGACATCTTCATTGCATCTTTGACTTCAAGTCGAAGCTGAGCTGAAGCAAGCCTTTCCACTTTAAGTTGAGACTGAAGAAGTCGAACTGATTGAGGCAGCGACTGCACAGAGGTTGTCTCACACCTGCTGGTGAGTAGCTTCAACTCACTGTCTTCATCAAGACAGGACCTTGGGGTCATCTCGCTGTCCTCAAGATGGTTTGGCTCACTATCTTCCCTAAAGTTCTGCCTGGCGTAAGAGATACGAGTCTGAAAGAGAAACAAGGAGACACATAACATGTTTCAAAATTATATAAGCAAATAAATGGATCTGTTCTGCATAAGGAACATGTTTTTACAACTACAATTTGAAACTGGTAGTTGTTGCAAATATCCAATCAGATGTAAACAGCAAAGCAAACAGCAGTGGAGGAAATGATTCCTATCCAAATCTATACTAGAACAAAGTTTGAAGGCTTGAGAAGGATGAACTTACATTACATGTTAACACGGGCTGGACAAAACCCTTCTCCATGTTGATGGAAGGATAATTCAATAAATTCCCCAAAGAAAATTCTTTATAAGCGTTGCCATTTTTCTACATTTTGCAAAGAGTAAATATATATCAAATAATATTGGAAGGAACATAGGATAATGAAGCTCAGGTGCAGACTGATGATATATAATCAAATAGCAATTAATTAAGTACATCGTTACAAGCAAAAGGGAGAGAGGTACTGACAAGAGAAATGCAGAGCCCATTATTGTTTTGAGATCATCTGATCCTTTGAGCAAGGAGATTCATTTGAAATTAGTTTTCATACAAGAGAGAAGGTAATACACAAGTAGAAATTTAGGAGTTCAAATTTTGAATTGATTTCATAGACACTACCTGACGCTGGGCTCCCAGCAGTTCTAATAGGGGTTTGTCCACTGGAGTAGGGGTAAAGTGTGGTACAGTTGGGCCTGTGTTTTCTGTGGCTGCTGATCTATCAGATTTAACAGGTATCACTACCTTTTCCAAATACCTAGTTTGTACTCCTTGAGGATCTGCACTCACCCTCTTTGTTTTGGACATCTATTACGAAAGAACAACATTTGACTGGAAAAACATAGTGTGACGACGCATGGAATAGGTACAGAAAATGGATAGGTATGGCATATACTCATATATGATGCTTAAACTAAGTAGATGGTGTAACAAAGTAGAAGTAATACAAGAGGTCAGATGCAAAATATGTGCGACCAATACAACTTTGCAAAGTTAGAGCAAGCACCTTGATGGGTGAATAATATAGGCCATCCTCCACCATGCCAAGTTTGTTAGCCAGTGGATCGTTCCGCAATATTCCTCTCATGCGCCCATTCTCATATTCATTTTGATAATGTTCAATATCTGACATGCATGAAAACATAAAAACAAGTGAGATTTTCTTTGTAATGCAGAAGTGATTCTAATCCAATACTGCCTCCCTATAAACCCCTTTGTGCTATCTCTGCAATTCCTTTAAAAGATGTCATGCATGATGTAATTTGTTGTGTGCATTAATATAATGTGGCCTACTACTCAAAATATGAGAGCTCCAGAAGTGATGACACTTCGCAGATGATAGCTTCAACATATAGTAAAGAAGAACAAGTCGACCTGACCCGACAGATTCAAAATATACTAAGGGAGAACAACTCGACATGACCAGTCGACCGCAAGAGAAGAGTACCATCTTAAAGAAGAGCAGAAGAGCAAGCAGATTGAAGATGTTACAAGTCTTCCGATACAATGTCGGTTGGCCACCCATGATGAACCGGAGCGCACAGAGAAATACTATTCTTTCCGGTCTCTCCATATGTGGCTCACATGCATTTCAAAACTAAAGTAGAAACATTTAGCTAACCAATTAAACAACTCTCAGTTTTACTAATATCAGCAATAATATCAGATATGAATTTGTACAACTTACCTTGTTTAGCTCGATGGGTGGAGCAGTGCTATTACGACACGAACCACGTAGGCTGATTGTGGTCATCATAAAATGGGGAAAACATAAGCATGATGAGTACAGTGTTGACCGTGGCAGTGGGATGGAAGGTCTGAAGCTGCAAACCGCGCAAAGGGTAGTTAGCAACCAATGTTTGCTTTGAAATAACAACTAAGATTTGGTATGGACAAGAACATATGGTCAACAAGTGACAAAGAAATGCAATTATGATGTCTCTCTATATGTCGCGACATGCATTTGGAAACTCAAGTGGGACCTTTAACTAACCAATTAAATGTGTCGGTTAACTAATATCAGTATCATATCACAATCATATTTGTACAATTAAGCTTTCGAATTCTGAGTGTTGTGTTGTTTAGCTTGAAGGGTGGAGTAATGCTAGTACGACAGAAAGCACCTACGCAGATCATAGTAGAGTACTCCCTCTGTTCAGAATTACTTGTCGCAGAAATGAATGTATCTAGACGTATTTTAGTTCTAGATACATCCATTTCCAAGATAAGTAATTCCGAACGGAGGGAGTAGATAAAAGGGGAAAACCCTTAGCATCAAGAGAAAAATCAGGAAAGTGGAACTAGATGGACCAGTGGGTGGCGCACATGCTCTTTGAAACGAATATAGGAACATTAGGTGACCAATTAAACGTTCTCTATTTTAGTGATATGAGCATCATATCAGATTCGTATTTCAACACGTAAGCTTTGGGTCGAGGTCTTGAGGAGCAGTGCTAGCACGACACGAAGCACCTACGATGATGGTAATGAATATAAAGGGGGGAAACCATAAGCTTTACGAGTATAGTGCCCGTGCCATGGCGGATCTGAAGGTGCAAACTGGACAAAGCTACTTCGCAACCAATGTTTGCTTTCAACTAGCCACTACGATTTGGTACGGATAAGAAAAGTACAGTAAACAAATTACGATCTATTTTCCGGGTGAGATCAATAACTTAAGTACATATGGAAGAGTACCACCTCTCTTGCGACGCCGTGTAGGCCTATGCTGATACGTTGAGGGTGTTGTGGGTGCGATGGCTGTCGGCGGCGGGGAAGAAGACTTTAGACGGCAGACGGCCGGGTCGGGGGATATATCCTGTTGCTGTGGACGAGGCGGTCGTAGGAGCGGCAACGGCAAGGTGGACGACGGCGCCGATGAAGGGAGAGGAGGCGATGAAAGTATCCTGGTCTAGCGTCGTGGATGACAGACGTCCATCTCTTGCAGTGGACGACGGGGTAGGGGTAGCGGCTCCGGCAAGGTGGAGGATGGGGTGGCGGACGGAGGAGGCTGGCCGCAGTGCGGAGGTTGTCGTGCCGCCGAGGTGTATGAATGGGGAAATGGAGGGGAGGGGGGATCTCAAACTTTGGGACACGCTTCTCTGAAATGGGGGAAGTTATGAACTTATCCCCCATTTAAAATTTCGGACATTGCGTCGGTTGGGGATAGGATGGTAATCTCGCATCTCCCAAATATTTGCCGGTAACTATTTCGGGCGAGGAGAGGGTGTTTTGCCGCCCACGGTTGGTGCCCACGGTGTATGAACGGGGCTGACAGGTAGGGCGGTTGTGTCACGTCTGATGAAAGTTACACATCTGCCCCTATTTAAAATATTAGCCTACATCGATTTCAGACGAGGAGAGTTTGTTTTGCCGCCCACCGTGTATGAATGGGGAAATGGAGGAAGAGACACATGTCTTTCGGACGAGCTTGAATCAAATGTGTTTTGCCGCCCATGTTTGGCGCCCATCGTCTCTGAATGGGCTCAGAGGCCGTCGTGTCATGTCTGATTGAAGTTACTAGTCTACCCCAATCGACAGCAGTGTAAATCCGGTCGATAAGGATGTCAAGTGTCAGGGGTAGACAGTAATTTCCATCTCGCAAACACTTGCTTCGGGCAGCCCACAAATTATAGTGGGTGTTTAGCCGCTTCGTTCAAAACTTGGGAGAATTAGCATTCACGTTTGCCCTGGGACCTGGCAAACTAAATTCAAATCCAATTTGTATTCGATTACGAATATCCATAGATAATTATATGTTTTGTTATTTATTTCTTGAAAACCACAACAAAGATTTATTCCACCTTTATATATGATTATGATTTAGAAATGTCGTGATCTTTGAATTCAGTAGGTTGGATACACTCTGAGTCAAACAGTTATTTCATCCAATACAATATGCTCACACGAAAAACAGTTCACCTTATGTCAATCATACAAGTACTGAGGATTACCTCGCCTAAAAAATTCGGATCATTACAACACATGGACAACATAGTGGGTCTTGCAACATAATCCATTCAGAGACATGACACAACATGCATGTACAATAATCTAATGACAATTTCAACCGGTATGTAAAGAAGAACGGGGATTACCTTGGGCTTCAGATAGCAAAAACAGCAGGACCTCCTCCGTCTTCAAATGGAACATTCTTACTTCCTCCAATTCTTGGGTTGCTTGCATAATGCGTGCCGCTAATTCCGTAATTTCTAGCCTCAAGATAAAGATTACCTCATTCATGGCAGCCACACCATCTCTTTTTGCCTCTAGTAGAGCCTCAAGCACTATAATATCTGTGCTCAGACTGCTCTCCGGCGGTGTTGCCTCTGAACTGCTACCATCTGGTAACATGGATGGCGCATTGCTTCCACAAATAGATTCTGGGGTTGTACATTGTGTCCTAGTGTGAACGGCATCCTGAAAGGTTTCCGCTGGACATCAGTAAGAGATAGTTATTGTATGATCCAGGTAGTAAGCTTACATGGTAAACGACGGGTGAATTATTGCCGAGCATGGCAAACTATATTTAAATGGTTCAAAGTAGCATCAGCCGAAAAGAAATTAAAATGGTAAGATGAAACTAGGGATGTAAGTGGGAAATAAACGACATCCACTAGTCCCATCTAGTTAGTTTTTGCTACCTCCCTAGTTCATTTTCCTCAAAAAACAAACTCTTTTGAACTATCATACCACTAGTGGACTTTAATCAGGATTAAACGGGACCCAGTTGACATCCCTAGTTGAGAGGGAGTGTACAACCGCTATATTTAAGTTGCCAAGGCATCTAAGCAGTTGAAATAATCTGAGAAAGCACTTAACAATGTGGCCTCATATAAACTACGAAGACAGTCTTGTGATGAAGTTAAGAGGAAAAGTTATGGACTAAATGAAATAGGCATGCATTTCTTTACGATAGTACAGCAGGCACTGCTGACATATTGGCCAACACAGGTATAGAGTAACAACAAATAAGCATTCGAATCAAGCAATACAGCGAAGCAGACAACTGAACTATTTGTAATTCGGTAGGATTACACGTTGAGGGCACAAGCCAAGAAAGCAGCCCACTCGCATTACGTTTCACATGTACTAAAACACACTGGCTTACCATATGTTGTTGTGAAGCCTAGCTGCTGTTGCAATGTTCTTTGAAGATATCGTCAGCATCCCGTGGTTGCAAATCTAGTTGTTGTAGTTTATTCTGCACCATCTATTTAGGTAAAATTAATTTTAATCGCATGCACTGGTCCGAATTGATCATCAATGGTTCATCTAAACTAATGAAAGAAGGGTGTGTGCATACACGACAATATATCTGCTTCCCTCTATTTTTATGCTTGTTCGAGGTGCCAGCCCCAAAAGAACAAATATTTTGCTTGATGGGGTTGGAAGCTCCATAATTAATAGAAGCATCAAATTAGTCATGCAACTTGGGAAGATCAAGAATACACAAACAAGTAACGAACAGAGGCTCGGAGCAGTGATGTAATAGCTAGCATCAGAAAATGTAGGGTAAAACAAACAAAAAGCAGCGGAACCACATGCTAGTTTGCTGATGTGTAATTAAGCATAGAGAACATTAAGCAGTCTGATGGAACCAACAGGTGGCATCAGAACAAAACTAAAGCATATTAACTATATGTGCACTGGTATGTAATTTGGCACATGTAACATGTTCACTGCCAGAAGTATGGCCCTACAGGTGCAAGCAAATAACGCGTCTCATGAAAAACTAAATGATGCCCTGAAGAAATTCAAAGGTGCGGTGCTTATGCTAGGAAAGTGAACGTAGGCACTGGCCGTTGGATAATAGTACCTGATTCTCGGCGGCGTATGGGTATCGTTGTCATACTTGATAGCTAAGGATCGTCGATGGTGCTCGTGTTGCGGTTGAGTTTGGGCCAGCTGTCGCCGCCGCTGAAGCGACTCCGGTGCTATGGTTGCGGCGCCTGTCGACATACAAGAAAGCTCATCTGTGGTAAGTGAACAGTTGCACGATAAAGAGAAAAACCGAAGGAGTACAAATCGAAATAACCTGATGAGGCTGCGGCGTCGGTGAAGTAGGGCCGGTTGAGTTGAATATGGCGTCCGTGGAGCGGGTCCGGTGTAGTGGACGAAGGCTTCGGCGGGCGCGTTGTACAATGCTTTTGGTGAGGCGGATCTGTTGCGACGGACGAGGGCTTGTATGAAGGGCTAGCGAAGGGGCGGACGAGGGAGTCAGTGAAGGGCCTACGCTATGGTGGACGAGGGTGCTGGTTAAGAAGATCCGGTGTGGTGGACCATGATGGAGGTCAAGGAGATCTGGAGCGGTGGACAAGCCAGTCGCTGAAGCGGCTCCGGTGAAGTGGTGAGTTGGCAGTTGGGGGTTTCAAGGTGCGAAGGTAGATCCGGCGGGGTGTGAGGTCCACCGCTGCGGCGGAGGACTAGATTCGGCGGCTTGCCGTGGTTGGGGGTCAGGGAGGGGAAGCGGAGGGGCTCTGGGGAAGAATGTTGGGGGCAAAGAGGGGAAAATAATGGAGTTACCAAAGCAGCCCTTTTCCGTTCATGTGACAGGGGTAAAACAAGAATATCGCAGGGCTAAACTTTCGGGTGCGTGATATTTCAATGTGAGCGGGAAGTTTGAAAGCTTTTGGCGCCTAAAATTATAAGTATTCTGCTCTCGTACGACCGACTATGATATCTTGGCCAACAATTTGTTTGTTTTGCACGCAAAAAATGTGCAAGTTTTGAAAATAAATGTCTCCAACTCGAAACTTAGATTGTCCATTCAATTCAAATATGGATCATTGAGCTACTACAAGCAAATACCATCATACAGTCCAATTCAAATGAAATTCCAAATGTGTTTATCCTAAATATGATGGCAAAAGCAAAAATGTGTATGTGTATGATTAAAGTGGATGATTATAAAGTTTGAATATGCCCGTATGTGTATATCTCTAGGTTTGATATATGAATTTGAAATCACGAAATCCGGGCTTAAAAAATGTACCTCCGTTTAAATGAATTACAGAAGCTAATGATGGAGTCGAATTCCAAAATTCCAATCTTAGGTTTGTAATTCTGGTACATCAAGGTATATCACGCATGTTCAAAAGTATCATTATCTCATAGTACAAACTGTGAAACAAATTGATCAACCATGAGTGCACAATATCTCAATTACGCTAAAGTCCCTCAAATATAGACACCTCACTCTTTATCTTAAGTCAACCGCCCCCCCACCACACACACACACACACATAGACAAGTCGTTCTCTCCCCCAAACACCAACACACGAGCACATTAACACCCATCTCTCTTGTAAAGTCCCGGACCCCAACATAGGTCTCTATCACTCTGTCTCTCGGGCATGCACACATCTCTTCCCTCACTCTCTAGGTCTCCCGCTATCTCTCTTACCCAAGAACACGCACTAGGTAGAGTGTATATTTCCCATACACACAAAACGTTGCCCCCAAACGTCTATCTCCCTAGTTATGTGGTTCTCGTGCACTCACCTCACACACCACCCCCACTGCAAGCAAGCACACTTTGTCTCCTTGTGCACCACTCTCCTCTTTATATCTCTCCCACATGCGGACCCGCCCCAGCTCCTTGCATAGCTCCCTAATGTATAATCATTCTCGATTTCGCACATTGTTCTCTACACCATCTATTCTAGATCTCTCATGAAGTCCCTATCGCACACACGATGACTCGCTTCCCTTGCGTCTCCGTTCATAGGCCAATTTCGGACAACATCAACATTATCTCCCTATCCATACGCCATTTATGGACGCAAACGACCCCTCTCGCCCCCTCTCTTCCTCTCTCTCTCCCTCTCTCTCTCTCTCTCTCTCTCGCTCGCTCTCTCTCTCTCCGTCACTAGCTCTCTCTTTCTCTCGCTCTCACACCCCTCTCCCACACACACACTCGATGTCTCTTCCAAATAGTCTGCTCCCCCCGTCCGCACCCGTGCTATCTCGCTACTACACATGTCACACCATTCCCCCTTCCCTTATACTAGGTTTACATTATCAGTGGTCTCTCTACTCCACATACACTCTCTCCCTCTCACACACAAACGCGTGCACAAACACACACAGACACGCACAAACACCCATTTATCTGGATCCTCATCTCTCCTCATGTCCGCATGTGTATCTCACACACTCGCTCTCTAATTATGTATATGTGTCTCCACGTTACACAACACAAAGCCCCATGTACATGTCTCTCTCACTACAAAAAATACACTTCCATGATGATATGTGTTTGTCACAGTAGGTCGCGTTTTTTGTCATGCATGTACATCCATGACAAATTTATGACAGAATCAAGATAGTCATACCTGTGCTGTCGTAGAAGTGTTCCATGACATTACCAAAATTATCATCACGGAAGTGTCCACTTCCATGACGATAAATCGCGCGTCACAGAAGTGCTTTCGTCAAGGGTGACCGACACGTGGCATCCACCGTAACGGAACGCCGTTAAGCTATCGGGTCAGCTTTTGGATCCGATAACCCATTAACAGCCCCGACCAATGGGAAATTTCCACGTGTAAAATTCTTATTGGCCAGACAAAACACGTGTCAGCTCGTTAGGGGGTCAGATAGGCGCCTATGATACGTCGACACGTGGCACGTCCCAACAGAGGCCCATTCCTGTGAAAAGGCCGGCCCGTTTGACTTGGTCAAAAGGTGGCGGGCCGGCCCATGGAAAGCCTGTTAACGGCCTATTCGCATACAACCCATTTACACCCCGCTAACACAAGGCCCGTTACGCCCTATCCGAATTAGGCCTAGTAGCGTCATCTAGGCCATGCAATATGATTCCAGCCCGTTTTCAGTTCTGGCCCATGTATGGCCCATGACGTCTTTCGGCCCTATGAGGCCCTATATAACTCTTGGCCTATTAACGTCCCGTGGTGAAACTGGCCCGTAATGAACAGTGTATCACTTTACACCCATTAACGGCCCGTGGTGAAACTGGCTCGTAATGAACAGTGTATCACTTTATACCCATTAACGGCCCATTATTCCGTTTGGCTGTTTCCATCCCATGTTATCTTTCGGCCTTCTCAGAGCCCATTTATTCTTGGGCTCATTTCCAGCATTCGTTTACTTACGGCCCGTTACTGTCATTTTTTGCTTGTGGGCCAAATTCAGCCCGTGGTTACAGTCGGGCCGTTTGTGGTTCGTTAATACGTTGGGCCGTTTTCATAGCGTCATCAAATACGGCCTATTAACGATGGCCCGTTACAGTCGGCCCATGAACGGACGATTCCAACTCTAGCCCATTTACATCCATAATGCGGCCTGTTATTGGCCATGTTTGGCCAATCGATCATACGGCCCGTATAAGGCCCATTGATGATACGACCCGTAGAAGGCCCATTGTTTCTACGGCCCGTAGAAGGCCTACTATTTCTACGGCCCGTAGAAGGCCCACTATTTCTACGGCCCGTAGGAGGCCCAGTGTCACTACAGTAAAAATTAGCCCATGGTTATTGTGGCCTAGTTTTAAATAATAGGTTATTGCAGCCACTAGTTAACCGCGGAAAAAGAACTGCAATGACTACAAGAAAAAAATAAACAAGACAACAAGGAAATAAATAAGCAAGCAACTAACGCTAGGCTATCACGGCCGTTACAGATATTACATCCACTGGGCATCCAAGTTCGCCACCAGTGCAAATATAGGGAACGAAGCAGCATATCATATACACTGGCCGTCAAAATTGGCCACCAGTGTAAATAAACGCGGCAGCAAAACAAGAGCATAACTGAAACAACTTCAGAAGAGCTCAAGAAACGTTATCCTGGGTATCCACCATGCTGGCAATAAGCTTAGCAAGCTGATTAGCTTTGTCCTGTTTGGCGCTAAAATCCTCCAATGCTTGTTGTTGCACCAGAAAGTATGCATCTGAATGCTCCAGGGACTTCCGCGGTCCTTCCGCTTCTTGTCACAGCACAGCTGATCGATGTCTTTCAGCTTGTAGTTGACACTCAAGAAACCGAACTGATTCAGACAGTGAGTTTGAATAGCTTGTGCAAGCGGTAGTGGCCAGTAACTCCAACACTAAACCAAGACAGGATGTGTCACTATCCTAAACCTTATCTGCATTACTTCCTTTACCGTTGCTTAATAAGGCACTCTTCCCCAATATTCTGTCAGCATTCTAAAAGAAGAAACAAGCAGACACATAACAAGTTTAGCATGTACTAGTATATGAAACTCATTTCGGTGAACCAGTTCATTAGTAAGGTGGACAGGATTAAACTACCAAGTCTTCTATTTCCAAGTACTAGTACATAATAAAAGCATCAAACAAAGATATATCTATGTCCTATGGTAGCAATGGAATCTTAAATTAGAACAGTTATTCTTCAGGTTTAGGCACTTGTTCTACATGAACAGAGTACAGTAAGATGCAAGAATATAATACTTAAAAATAGAAAATGAGCTCATAGACCTTACCACATTCTTGGTTCGGGACCAGTACAGAACAAGGCGTTCCCAGTCATTGTCCAGTAAATGTGTCTCAGGAGAACGTATAAGGGAATTTGATGAGTTTCTTTGCCGGTGAAGTACGTTTTCTTCAGGTAATTCCGATACTGCGACCAAGCATTCTTGAAGATAGCAGAGGTATTAACACAGGTTACCTCATCCTGAGTTTCCAAATCAGTCCTTCTCTATAGAGAAAAATGGGAAATTTGCTGTATTATAACCATCATGGAGGTAGGATGTATGGGAAGAAGCAAAGTAATTGCCATGAATAACATTACTTACACATAACTCCTGGACAAACACATGCAACTGGCATTTTCCTCCATCTTCAGTATAATATTTCCAAGATGGGAAGATACGCACATACGATTTAACAACATCAAATGCGATAGATGCTAAACTACGACTAGCTGGTTGTGCTTCCTCCACATGAATAGGCGTACTAACTGGTGGAGTTGGGGTTCGCTGTGATAGTACTGGCCCTTTGGGCACTGGAGCTGCCTTACTAACTGCTCTTGTTTGGGAGCTCTATGGTGGAGATGGTGCTGTGTCAACAGGAACTAGGTTACTATCGGCTGGGGTTGGGGTTAGATTGGGTGAAGCTGGTTCTCTGTCCATCGTAGTAGGGGTACAATCTGCGAGAGTTTGGGTTATGTGTGATAGGGATGGTTCTTGTGCATGTACTACCGGGGTGCTATCTCCACCAAGAGGTAGCACTATTTTATTTGAAGACTGTGTTTTTAGTCCGCTAGATACTCGCATCACCCGCTCCAATTCAAATGGCTGATAAACAGGAAACATAGTTGAACGTACAGACATTGTATGAGAGACAGATGCAATAGATAGTGTGGAAAAAGAGGGCATGAAATAGTTGACATGTATATTGTTTAACTAAAACGGATATCATGACATAATTTCACATATATGGTGTCTATCTAAACTAGATAGCATAGCATAACATAATTCAAAGATATGATGAATAACTAAACAGGATCGCATGACATAATTCACCTACATGTTATCTAAGTAATCAGGATCGCATCATTTAATTCACATATGTGATTTATATGCTAAACAGATGGCATTTGATATGATGTATGAACTAAGAACATGGTGTTGAATATTGTGTATATGATGTCTAAACTATGCAATGCAAGACACCCTATGCATGATATGAGCAGTATAACCGTGCCAAGTTAGAGCATACACCTCAGTGGGGGAATAGGACTGGTCATCTGTCTCTAAATCCATCTCTGAGGAGCTATCGGGACCCAACAAGAGATCTGCTTTGATAGGTAGCACTGTCTGCTCTGAAGGCCTTGTTTTCACTCCAGATTTTTCCATCTCCCACCCAAATGGCTGATTCACAGGAAGAGTAGTTTAATGTACAAACATTGTCGACAAATGGAAATGTAATGAAGAAAAGGATGGGCAAGATATCATTCAAATATATGATGCCTGGTTAAACAGGATGGCATTGCACATTTCACATATATTATGGCTGGCTAAAAGACATGAGACTGCATAATTCCCATATATGATATAGAAACTAAACAGGTGGCATTACCGAACATGTCTAAACTAAGCAGATGACATATATGATGTCAAAAGTAGGCACTGCAAGGCAACATATGCATGATATGACTAACATCATCATGCCAAGGTAGAGCAAACACCTTGGGGGTAAATAGGAGTGGTCAGCGGCGTCCGAATCCGCCTCAAAACAGATATCTTCCTCTGGATTACAATCTGGAGAGGGGTGGGGAGGGTTTGCCATTGAACCCACCATGGAGCGATGTCTGCATGACATTCTATTGCCGCGCAAAACTCTTATCTTTTTCTCTACATGTTCAGCATGACTGTGTACAATATCCGACATGCATACGAAAAAAATATGGCGAGATTATGTAAGGAGAGCATGCAGAAATTTAGAGTGATGGTAACAACCGGTGGATCGATGTTTTTCCGTTGAACCAAAATAGCCCTAATGGATCGACGTGAATGTATAGTAATAAGTGATGCAACAAGTGTACAACCTCTTTGCCGTAGCCGTGTCGACCTCAGCATCATTGGGTTGGTCACTGAAGCAGTTGAGGCAGAGGTGGCTGTCGGAGGTGTGGAGGAAGATCTGAGGAATCTGTAGACGGCGTCCAGGGCACTGCTCTATTGTGATGGATCGTTCTGTCGTTGGAGCTGCTCCGGTGAGCCGTAAGACGTCAAGGCTGAAGCAGCACAAGACATACATCGTCAATCTCAAGTGGGATTCTAATAGCATCTCCAATAGATGATGTAAAATGGATGTAAAATTAACATCACCAAAAACCACCTAACTACAACAGATGAGGTAAAAACTGTTGACTCTGAACTTAACTGTCGAAACTGAAATTTACTGTGGAATCTGAATGCTACTGTCAAAACTGAATGCAATGGTAGCAGAGAGGCACTTGACATGTAGTTTAGGGAGGGCCTGCAGTTCATCTTCAACCTGCACCCCCCTGAGCCGCCAACTACCACCGGCCGAACCGCCGGCCCCAACACCGCCTCGCCCACCCCGAACCCTAAGATAGATAGTGGGGTACCTCTCCGGCGAGCCCCCGTACCCGCTGCGGGTGGTTCTTCCTTAACTCCGGCGAGCCCCCCCCCCCCCAACCCCTGAAAATCGACTGACCCAAAAGTCGATTCAGTCGACTGAAGTGTGGCTTAATCGGAGCAGAGCAGTAGCACGAGCGAGGGGGAGAGCAGCAGCAGCAACTGGGCGAGCGAGCGATCGAGCGAGAGCCGGAGCAGCAGGAGCAGATCCGGTTCGTATGGACGCCGCCGCCGAAGGGGCCTCGCACTGGGGGAGAGCCGCCGTGGAGATGTCGCCCGCGGCGCCGGCTTCAAGGTAGCCGGTCCATGGGGGTGCGGGATGGAGCCCCGTCGGCGCCGGGAGGTCGAGTTAAGGAGAAGGTGCGATGCGATGAGTGTACAACCTCTTTGGTGGCGCCGAGTAGGCCTCGGCTTTGTCCGAGGAGTCGGTGAGGATGCTGCGGTTCCGGTGGAGCAGGTTAAGGCGGCGCTGTGGGGATGGAGCAGCCGCGATAGACGAGGCGATCGTCGGAGCAGCTCCTTGGAGGTGGAGGACGGGGCAGCTGAACCAGCGGGACGGCGAGATGGACGATGGATCCTCATCCGGGGAGGTGGACGAGGGACGTCAAGCTGTTGCGGTGGACGACGTCGTTGGGGAAGAGGCTCTGGCTGGGCAGCGGTGACACGGCGGACGGTGGGGTTTCATGGCTGGAGCGGAGAGGTTATGGTGGCCTGGGATTTCGAATGGCGAAAGGGGGCGATGGGAGGGGGTGAAGCATGACTTAGGAACGCGCTTGTCCAAAATGTAGGGTGTGTTATGAAAGTACCCCCCACCAATTTGAACTAGCGGCCCTTTCGGCTCAGGGTTAGAAGGGGGATTTCACGTGTCGGGATTTGGCAGCTGGAGGGAGTTTTCGCGCGCGTTGTAGTTTCGGGATAGCAAGGCGCGGGTTGTGAAGGCGCCAGTTTTGGGAGCACGATATCTGAATTTTCGGGATATAACAAGACGCGGGTTGAATTTTAGGGACAAGCCTAACGTGTAGTAATATTGTACTTGTACGTACCAAATCAATTCGCACTTCTCTCAACCAAAAAGAAAACGAAAAAAATAAAACTATTCCCCGTTTTACTATACAAATGCTATTCAAATCTACTCCCTCCTTCCATCTATATAGGGCCTAATACGTTTTTCGATGCTAACTTTGACCAAATATTAGAGCAATGATATATGACATGCAACTTACACAAAGCACACTGTTAAATTCGTGTGTGAAAGGTTCTTTCAATGATATAATTTTCACATTGTGCATGTCATGTACTATTAATCTTGTCAATAGTCAAAGGCGGTCTTAAAAATCTCATTACACCCTATATAGATGGAAGGAGGGAGTATGAATCCATGTTATGTCCGATTAAATTTTTCCGCTTGCTGTATAATGCATGTAACCTACTCATACCAACATTTTAGTGCATTCCAAATGTCTATACTACCGCTACAATTCGAACTAAATTTGAATTCGTTTCTCTATTTCAATAAGAATCTACAATCATGATTGTTGCCAACTTCAACCATCATAGTTTCCTTGCTATCCGCCAGATATAAATCAGACGACCTATAATGCAGGATGGCAGGCACACCATCATCAACAACTCCATTTTTTTATAAGAGTATGGATGAAATATATTAAATGTAGTATACGATGTTCATAACCACACCATGTGTATCACCGTTATATATATTCACACATCCGTCGGTTTGAAACACTATGATAAATTCCTCAAATATCCGAATTTGCTTTTTATAATGAAGTATATATGATCTCTATTCTTCTTTTACACCCACACAACCCTCTTATCTTTGTAGCTAGCGCTAACTTTCTCTTGTGCATGCACACACCCGCATCCCTCTCACCCTCCCTCAGCATTCTCTAGCTCCATCGCGCAAATTCGTCTTTTCACTTTAGGTCGTTCACCCACGGTGAGTGTAGGCCCCCCAGCTCCTTCTTTACGGCACACATCGATGGATATGCCTCTCTATCCAGGTGTGCCTAGCACAAACACAAGCTTCTAGTCTTCTCTTTTCACCGTCCATGCCTCACTCCCACCACTCCTTTCATCATTCTCGTACTCGCACACTCCTCCCCCTCGATATAGTATGCCTCTCGTACAACCTCCTACATGCATCCCTCTCTCTCTCTATCCTTCTCCTCGTGCCTCATTTGCTTCTAACACACACATGCATGTATACTGATCGATCTCCCAACATATACCTAGATCAACTTTAACTACCCCCCATCGATCGACGTACCTCACAAGTTATGTCTCTCCTTTCTCTTACAAAGGGCGATTGATCTTCCTATGTAGTTACGTCTGCTTACCATAGCCACATCGTCCCCCCTCATCATTCGTGCATGCCTCCTGACCCGTCTCTCACATGCACGTGCATAGACAACAAGCAGCCATCTCCTCTCTTATTGATATTGCGGGCGTGCCCTCCATTTTTCTAGCAAGCCTATCCCACCATTTGTTAGAAGCAACTCCACTACCACCCCAACACTCTAGCTCCGTCTCTCTCACAACCTTATTCATCTCCTGCACATATGCATGGATGCCGATCGATCTCCCTTAATACATGAGGCAGATCGATCTCCTTAATACATGAGGTAGGCCTCTCTCCTCCTCCACACATATACCAGCCATTGTACCTCTATAGTTAATTGGGCCTCCCTCTTCCCCCACCACACACCGATAGTCGAGCACTCCAGGTAGGTATCCATGCCACAGAGACAAACTGCACATGTCCCATCTCACGTTCCAGTAGGCCTGCCACTCTATATCTTTGACGTGGGCACACACAAATTCGATGGCACTCTTTATCGATCGCGCGCGCACACACACACACATCATCCCTCTATTCGATTCTATGGACACCTCAAGCCGATGATACCTCCACTCTCTTCTTGTGGATTGCCCCCTCTATATATGTGTTATATCCAGGAATCTATTTCACACACATTGCATATGTTAAATATTTTGATTGACCCCCCCCCCCACAAAAAAAAACTCTCAAGAACCCACACACTATATATCTCTAGATTTGTATCTCTCTCACACAACCCCACGTAGGTGGTGGACGTATACAAGAAGAGAATAGGTGCACCGTGCACGTACTCACGCTTTGTGCCCAGCCACACCCACGCGGGTACATAGTGGAGGTCATTTCTTTACAAAATGGCAGCCCATGTGCTAAATTGAACGCCTGTAGCGGTTGTTTACCTAGGGAGGTCGTGTACCACGCGTGCACGAAACAAAGTTCGACTTGACGCGTTGCCGCATTATTTTTAAATAAAGTTATAGCGCTCAATGGCACGTACACAGAATATAAAACAATTTTTATGGAGGAAAAGTTAGTCCGCTCTTCAGAGTATCTCACACAAGGCTCCGGTGGCCTCTCTCTCTCTCTCATCGTTGGTCACTGATCTGGCCGCATCCCGTCCGCCGGGGGCTAGGGAGTGTGGTGGCCTCTCTCTCTCTCACCGTTAGTCACTGATCCGGCCGCATCCCGTCTGCCAGGGAAAGGGAGTGCGGTGGCCTCTCTCTCTCTCACCATTGGTCACTGATCCGGCCGCATCCCATCCACCGGGGGAAAGGAAGGAAGTGCATCGTTTCTCAGTTCGACGGTGCCGAGGCAGCACGTCCTAATCTGCGGTACACGCCGTTCTCTCTGACCAAGCTCCGGCACGGCAGGGTCTACGCCACCTGCTCGCAGATTCCACCCGCCGCCGCTCACCTAGTTACATCCCGACGACCTCCAGGTATCCCCTCCGGCCTTGCTCCACTGCCCATTTTCCCACATCGCTGCATGTGGATCTTCCATAGTTCTTTGCCCAAAACGTAGCTCATCCGGCGTACTTTCCATATTGCATTCTCGTCCTCACACCGTTTTAGACAAACACAACCGTATTGTTATCTTCCCTTAGGACAAGGAATATGCTTCTTTTTTGTCGTCGCATGTGTCATCAACTGTTATTGGCCAGTAATTGTTTCCTTTCTACCTCTTTTTTGCAAACAAGGCTATCCATTTCACCTCGTTGCTATTGCGACCTTTTGGTGAACTGCACAAATCACTTTTTTATTAAGAGTGTTTTGTGCAGTTGTACTAAAATGTCACACGGGCAATGTCTCTACATTTCAGTGTGACTGCACAAAGGGAGGTTGGTTTTTCTCTATCCTCCTCATCCAACTCCGAGCCTAATCTTCTCCAACTAGTTAGTCTTAAGAGAGACTGCAAAGGTGACCGGCTTCTATTTGTGTGTTTATTGTTTCATCAGCAGTCCCCTATTATCGTAATCACACTTGATATCTTTTGAACAGGGACGCTCAGCTCTATTTTAGTGGAACTGCACAAAATGATCGGAATGTTGCATGCTCCAGACAACTACTTTTTTCCCAACATGCCTTGTTGATTTAGACAGAGCTGGGGGGACGTTGCTGCCAATGAAAGCATGGATCAATTTTAATTTAACACCTTCTCACAACTTCGTCTTCAGTTGTGATGTAACTATTAGCTCTGATCTGCTAATAATTGACATGCATTAGCAAGGAAGTTAGTTTTTTATTGTTCCTGAAAGAGCATCGATGGCAAGACATGCGAAACAAAAGCTGAAATCTCACACCATTGTACAATTTCATTTCGCTGGAAAATTATTTGTATAGTACGTCAATTATGTAAACAAATGACGGAAGCTTGATAGCATTGCCAGAAGCCTCTTCATCATCCGGGTCCATGTGCCATGCACAAAATTATACTCCTTCGTTCCTAAATATTTGTCTTTTTACAAATTTCAAACGGGCATATTTTAGAGTGTAGATTCACTCATTTTGCTTCGTATGTGTACTCCCTCCATTCCTAAATATTCTATTCGTCTTAACAGAGATTTCAACAAGTGACTACATACGGAGCAAAATGAGTGAATCTACACTCTACAATATGTCTATATACATCTGTATGTGCCAGTCCATTTGAAATCTCTAAAAATATAAATATTTGAGTAGTCACTCATTGAAATCTCTAGAATGACAAATACTCCGGAGTATATTTAAGAACCGAGGTGGTAGTGCACAACCGCATGGGAGACTCAGCCCGGTCGTTGCGCCGCATTAATAGTGAGTAATGAGCAGTCAAATCATAAGCCCCACCTTTCCCACTGTAAGTTGCTCTGAAGAAGCAACCATCAATACGGTCTTCTTTGAATCCGCTCATACTACTCCATCCGTCACTGTTTATACAACGCGCTTCAGAAAAAAGAAAGAAAAAAATCTGTGGGACCAAGGCTACTAGCGATCGGCCTGAAAATAGCATTGGTAGTTATAGCACGGCGTCTATTACTAGAGGGAATAATGCGTACACACATGCATGCAGTGCTTCTACCCCAGGTACACACATGCATGCACTTCGTAGTAGTACAGTACATGGAGAGAAAATTGAGGACTTGATTGCGGTTACCACGCCCTAATTAATTGAGCATTAAACTAAATGCGTCTAAAGTCTCTCTGGTGGTGGAAATGCATTGAGAGAAATGCATCATAATGAAGTGCGCCCATTAAACTGTGACGGAGGGTGGAGTAGTATGAAGGTGCAAAACCAAGTACACGTACTACTGCGCTTGGCTCTTCGCCCCTTCGTGAAGTCGAACAATGATGGTACTCCGCATGTTGGGTACTACAGTGTATGGCTCTGACAATCTGATACCGAATGGACTGATGCATGTCCACCGAGGGTAGGTTGCATTAGTCAAAAGGCGTAAGCGAGCTTCACATTGTCCTACAAGCTTCTCCTCGTTCTGCGAGTTGACGGGACACACCAAAAAGTAGTGCTAGTCCATACTCCCTCCTTTCTGGTTAATATCGCTTAATCTTTTTTGCAGGTAAATGAGAGAGCTTTATTCATATATAAGAATTCTTAGGACGATCAGCCAAGACACTAGTCACTAGGAAGCGAGGTACCCCACCAAAAAAGAAGTAGGAAGCAAGGTGTTTCATCAAGCCAGCTCTCGGCCACATTCAAAGTGCAGCAAGCACGGTTCACACGAAGATGTGCCGCAAGGTTTGTTGACCTGTTTACATGCTGAATAACAAAAAAAGAGGAAATATTACTAAGCGCTACTATTTGTAACAGGATATGAACCAGAATTAAGCGAGAATTTTGGCGAGCATTACATGCAATGAACTTCCATTATCACATGTGAGAACCCTCGAAGAGAACCAAATGTGTTGAAGATTGCTTTATCACATTTTAAAATTATAATAAGAGTGCATACGCTCCTCCATCCGGTTCCTAGTACTAGTATAGTACGTACCTTTGTGGACTCTAGTAGTAGTACTAGTAAACTTTGCGCTTGGCTGTTCGGGAAGTCGAACAATAATAGCACCACTAGTATAGTGTATGCTTCTGGCAATCTGACACCGAATTAACTGTTGCACGTCCACTGCGTGAGCGAGGGAGAGCTTGCATTAGTAAAAAGTTTCTCCTTGTCCTGCAAGCCACCGCGCACAAGCTTCTCCCGTCCTGCAACCTTCTCCTCGTTCGGCAAGTTGACGGGACACAGCAAAGTAATGCTAGTCCATGCTGCCTCCTCTCCGTTTAATATGGCTTAATTTCAAACGAGATAAATACACTGTCTGTCACTGTATATTTGTAAAAATATGGTCAGTGGACTTCATAATACGCTCATTGCGCTCAATATATATATTTTCCGGTGTTCATACGATCACTAGCTCACCCTGACTGAGTATGTGTGTGCATGCACGTGTAGGTTGAGCACTTGAGCGTGACCGTGTGTGTTCCGTCGTGTGCTCGGACATGCATGCATTAGGGCGTCGCGCGCGTTTTTGCGTCCATGTGTACGTGTGACTGTTGCATACACGTAGGGGGAGTACGTGTAGGGGCCACTAAGGAGCAGTCAAATCACACGGTAAGTTAGTCGGAAGAAGCAACCATCATTTCACTCTTGAATGACACGTACGCAATATAAAATGGAGAGAAAAAGAAAACCACTATATATACACTAGCAGGAGCCTAAGCTACAAGCCTGCTTGCTTAGGTTGCTCTCTTCACAAGCATAGAACGACAGGCTTGATCCCGCAGCCGGGGGAAGGGAACAATGTTCTGCATAGACGCGGTCGACATCGGCGAGGGAGAAAACCCACAGTCGGTGCGTCGCAATTGGGGGTCACCGCGGTATGGGCCGATGCCGCATCCCAACTGCCCTTCTAGCTACAGCCCGGCGTCCCAGGTAGTCCATCTTCCTTTTGGAGCCGGCTTGCTCCACTGCCGTAGCTCCATCTCCATGTCGATCTTTCTCTACTTCTACCGGCTTCCACTTGTGATGAGTTTATGTCTCATGAACTAGTGCCAGTACTATTATTCTAATCACACTTCTTCAAAATCTTTGACATCAGGGATGCTCAAGTCAATTTTAGTGGAACTGCACAAAAGCATCGTATGATCCGAGGGTGCCAGCCGTCTTTCCTTTGATAGGTTCTACCTGGCCAGGAAATTAAATCATGTTTAGGGTTTAGGGTTTAAGTCGTAGTGACCCCATTAGTAGTTTTTCTATCGTACACGCTGTATCACCTTTTTTCTTTAGTTGTGAAGTAAATATTGGCTATGATCTGTGAATCATTGAGATGCATTAGCACGCGTGTTAGTTTTCCTTTGTATTTGATGGAATGTTGTAACGGGGCAACCTTGGAATAGGAATGAAAATGGAGTGGAAAAGTTTTCGTTTTTCCGGAGAAAAAATAGAAACGGAGAGAAACCAATGTTTCGTTTCGTTGGATCACGCCATCGAGCAAAACCAATGTTTAAATCACGTCTGTCGTGTTCGTGTCTCACCCTCCTCCACGGCTCGACCCCACACGGTCACTCGGCATGCCACTCACCGCAAACCGAGTAGTATACCATAACTTTCCCGCCTGCTTGTCGATGGATCGCGCCATGGAGTATTAGCACTACTGGAAGAGATTGACGAGTTGGGGGAGGACAGCTAGCTGTAGCACGGACTCCCAAGAACTTACTACTGGAAGAGATCGCGCATGTTGTAGCCGGCTATTGCGACCTTTGAACGCGGAGCAGCCGCGTGCACCCGGAAGCAGCGCGGCCGATGCTCTCTCGTCTGGCGCGCCGCTTCAATGCCGGCGCCAGTGAGAGGTCGCATCCGCTCTGGCCGGGCATGAATGCGGCACTGACCGTTTCAGGCGGGAAGCACGCGCGGGTGATGAAGAGGGTTCGGGTTGGTTAGGACCGGCCGTGGCAGTGGTCCGGACGTGCGCAAACAAGAGATGATGTACGTTAATATTACTGCGTATATAATTAACAACATAAATAATGTGCCAGTTGGACAAATATGATTGGAGATGGAAATGGAATTTTACATGAACACAGATATGCATGTCTATGTCTATGTGTGTGTGCACGACGACTCTCGCGACCTGGAAGCGGGGGCATGTTTTTGATCGAGTTTTCTTTCTTGGTACGTTAGAAAATCAGTTTGTCTAATTCACATCTAGATGTTATTTAAGGATATCACATCTAAGCTCCCACAAGTATATAATGTAGCAACAAGAAACAAAAAAAACTAGGAAAAGACCACAAACAGAGTGGACATCAACTTATATGTGACATAACTATGTCACATCTAGATGTGTCCTAGACATACCCTTAAAAAATTGTCCGCCAGTTTTCATTTCTTTTTTCTGGGAACGCGCGTATTCTATTTAAAACCACTGCTATGGAGAGATTTTTTTACTCCATTATAGCCTCTTGTTTGATAGAGTTTCTCGCGTCTCGCTCTCTCACCCTGTCCATATCAAAACAAGATGACAGTGTCCACTCTATCTCTCTCCTCACCGGTGGTCATAGATCCGGCCGAATCCCGTCCGCTGCGGGAGGTGAGGAGGTGCAGCGTTGATGTTGTCGCCGTCGGCGACGGAGGAAATCGATGCGCACCGTCCTCTCGGAGCCGGCGCTGGCGCGGACGAAGATCCTCCGCGCCCTTGTTTGCTGCCGTCGTGTGGGCAGATCCCCTCCCGCCCGCCTAAACGACATCTCGCCCACCTGAGGTATAACTTCTTGTACTGGTCCAGCTCCCCAGGTCATTGCGTGCGGGTTTTCTTCTATGCGACTACTCCCCAGCTCCCCATGCATAGTAGCTAGGGTTCGTCGGCTGGTCCAACATCACCTACTAGTACTATTATAGAGGAAATGCCACTCAAAAAGTTGTCCTGATTTATGCCTCGGTGGATGTATACATGTTGTTTCGACAAAAAGTACATGGTGGTTGTGCGGTCATTGTCCATATGGTGGTAGTACTATCACTGGTTAAATGAAGAAATGCTTTTTTCTCAGGTATCCCGGTTTAGTTCCCATCAAGATAATTATGATGCTTCTGTTTGTTGCTATACTTTTCATTAATTCTTATTGACAATTGATATGTCGTTGCTAACCCTTTTTTATATTTTTGGAAACAGTGATGCGTGTCTCCATACCCGGGCATATCTTCCTCAAGTTTAGTGGAACTGCACAAAATTGGATGGCCATTGTTGTTTTGCCTCACTGTCCTCTGCCACGTGGTTCTTCCTTCCTCGAGCTTGATTACTCAGAAGAAACAGACTACAGTGAGGATTTGTCGAACTTCTTAGGTGCCTCACCCAAACTTGATGCCAAATGGATGATGCATCACCACGATGACCTATCGATGCTCATGGTTGCGCCTCATGGTTGCGTCGGCTGGTGAAGCTGATCGATTTTTGATGAAAAACAAGCTATCTTCCATCAGTGCTCTTTGCTTGTTACGCACAAAGATGATATCCTTCGTCAGTTCACCTTGGTTGCGTTGGAGACGCAGTCGTCTTTCACGTTGATGCAATTTTATCACACAATTGGCTATGAACCAAATATTTCCTCGAAGAAGGATCAACGTTGGTACTAAGAGCATAAGTTTTGTATTGATTTCTAAGCCTTCTCACAACTTTGTCTCCAGCTCCCCTGTAATTTTATTTGTCCAGCTATTAACTTTGATTTAAAAAATGGTGTGGACTAAAAACCCGGATGGACGTAGTAGCCCTCCATTTTTATTTACTTCGCATATTAGATTTGACTGAAGTCAAACTTTGTAATACTCTCAAACATTTCCGATAATTGAAATTCAATTTCTTTATTTGTACACACTCTCACACGTTTTCGATAATTTGGCGCATGTGTGGTTGTTCACTTAAGGGAGGGTAGTGTACCACACATGAAGGACAGGAAGTGCGACCAGGACGCGTGGGCGTGGATCATTAGTTCATCGGAAGTAGTACTAGTTTTCTTCACTTTACATTAAATAGAGAGTTTCATTTCGTACTTACACAATTTAAAACGATTGTTATGGAGAGAATAAGAAAACCACTCCACTATATTTTAGTCGTATACACGAGAGTACTATATGGACGTAGCTTCATTGACTTAGTGCACCTGCCTTTGGATTTACGACAGGTGGGCCCAAAATGTGGCTAGCTCACCTATCATACAGCCAAAAGCAGGTGCAGTGAAGGCACCGGAGCTCAGTCCGTACTACAGTAGTATATATATAAGCGGCAGCCTCAGCGCTTGTTCGCTAGGGTTTGCACTCTCCACACGCTCACCGCACTACATATATGTTACATGCTGGAGGCTCAGCGTTCATTTGCTAGGGTTTTCTATATTCACAGTCTCTCACCCTCTCTTCACCAGATCTAAACAAGACTGCGTTGGCCTCTTGTCTCTCTCTCCCCCTCATAGCTGGTGAAGGAGGCGTCCGTATCCCGTCGCACCGGGAAGGGGAGGAGGTGCAACGTTCACTCTACCGCCTTCGGCGAGGGAGGCAATCCACTGCCGGCTGCACTGTTCTCTTTCACCCAGTGCCTATGCGGGAGGGCCACCGACCCCTTCTTCCTCGCTGCCATACGTAGTGTGGGCAGATCCGGCCTCCCGCCGCACGCCTTGCCACATCCCGACGACCCTAAGGTATAAGTTTCTTTGAAACCGTTGTTGCTCTAGCTGCATGTGGATCTTTTTCGATCTATAGTCGATTCTAGGTCTTGGTTCAAAGAGGAAAGAAGGGTGCGGTGGGCTGGAGCAAGAATCTAGGACGTGGTTCAATGAGGAAAGGAGGGGCGGAAAGTAGTATAGACTGGCTATCCAGCCGCTTTGTAGGTCGAAAAGGGAAAAAGGGGGTAACCCAGTACACACATCTGTAAGGAACCGATCTCTTGGTTGAAAAGGGAAAGAAATTGGGGGGTCGGGTAGTTTGTGCACAACTAGATTTGCTGCCCTCACATAGGAAGAAGGTTCCAAGAGAACAAATATGGGACCAGCGCATATATGCTGCTTGGCTACATACTCTGCATCACCCATTTATACGTGTGGACGCACATGGTGCTCGAATGTCCCATGCAGCTATTTTGTTGTTGTTAATCTCAGAATTAACTACTGATCTGTTTTAAAAGAATATCTCTGTTAATATGAATCAATGCAACCATTTTAGATATGCTACTGTCCTATACTTTGTTTTCCATCAAGATAAGGTAGATGCTTATTTTTGTGGCTGCATGTTTCATCCTCCTTTATTGGCCAGTAATTATTTTCTTTTTTTGCCTCTTAAAACAGGGATATCTATTCAACTTGTTGCTATAGAGAACTTAAATGGCACACCGGCAACTTTGCTTGATTTCAGTGCAACTGCACAAAACGAGATTGGATTTCCTATTCGTGTTGGTAGATTCGTATGTTATGTTGGTCATTTCATGAAAGGTCAGTACAGGCCTTCATCCACATGATTGTGCAGTGTGCTTTGAGATGATGTGCTACTTGTATTGGTACTGTTTTAAATAAATGATGAATTGAAGCTATTGTATTGCTGTCTTTTCCCATTAAGTAGTGAACAAAAATGGGACCAACCTAGACATGATGCTTGTTGCTTTGTTACAACAAATTCAGCATCACCCCCTTTATAAGCCAGTAATTGATGCCACTCTCAGAATTAACTACTGAATCTTATTTCAAAACTGCAACACTTGTTAGGGATTGGCGGGATTACCATTTTTGTGGCCGCATGTTTCATCCTCCTTTATTAGCTAGTAATTGATTCCTTTTTTGCCTCTGTTTATACAGGGATATCTATTCAACTTGTTGCTATTGTGACATTTTGCTTCGTTACGCGAAACACTTTGCTTGATTTCAGTGCAACTGCACAAACCGAGATTGGATTTCCTATTCGCGTTGGCAGATTCATACATGATCTTGTGTGCGTCATGACAGGTTGGTACTTTCCTTCATCCACATGATTGTGCAGTGTGTTTTGAGATGCTGTGCTACTTGTATTGGTACTGTTTTTAATAAATGATGAATTGAAGCTATTGTATTGCTATCTTTTCCCATTAAGTAGTGAACAAAAATGGGACCAACCCAGACATGATGCTTGTTGCTTTGTTACAACAAATTCAGCATCACCCCGTTTATAAGCTAATAATTGATGCCACTCTCAGAATTAACTACTGAATCTTATTTCAAAACTGCAACACTTGTTTGGGATTGGCGGGATTACCATTTTTTTGGCCGAATGTTTCATCCTCCTTTATTAGCCAGTAATTGATTCCTTTTTTGCCTCTGTTTGTACAGGGATATCTATTCAACTTGTTGCTATTGTGACATTTTGCTTCGCTACGCGAAACACTTTGCTTGATTTCAGTGCAACTGCACAAAACGAGAATGGATTTCCTATTCGTGTTGGCAGATTCGTACGTGATCTTGTGTGCATCATGACAGGTTGGTACTTGCCTTCATCATGATTGTGCAGTGTGTTTTGAGATGTTGTGCTACTTGTATTGGTACTGTTTTAAATAAATAATGAATTGAAGCTAATGTATTGTTGTCTTTTCCCATTAAGTAGTGAACAAAAATGGGACCAACCCAGACATGATGCTTGTTACAACAAATTCAGCATCACCACGTTTATAAGCCAATAATTGATGTCACTCTCAGAATTAACTACTGAATCTTATTTCAAAACTGCAACACTTGTTAGGGATTGGTGGGATTACCATTTTTGTGGCCGCATGTTTCATCCTCCTGTATTAGCCAGTAACTGATTCCTTTTTTGCCTCTGTTTATACATGGATATCTATTCAACTTGTTGTTATTGCGACATTTTACTTCGCTACGCGAACCACTTTGCTTGATTTCAGTGCAACTGCACAAAACGAGATTGGATTTCCTATTCGTGTTGGCAGATTCATACGTGATCTTGTCTGCGTCATGACAGGTTGGTACTTGCCTTCATCCACATGATCGTGTAGTGTGTTTTGAGATGTTGTGCTACTTGTATTGGTACTGTTTTAAATAAATGAGGAATTGAAGCTATTGTATTGCTGTCTTTTCCCATTAAGTAGTGAACAAAAATGGGACCAACCCAGACATGATGCTTGTTGCTTTGTTACAACAAATTCACCATCACCCCCTTTATAAGCCAGTAATTGATGCCACTCTCAGAATTAACTACTGAATCTTATTTCAAAACTGCAACACTTGTTATGGATTGGCGGGATTACCATTTTTGTGGCCGCATGTTTCATCCTCTTTTATTAGCCAGTAATTGATTCCTTTTTTGCCTCTATTTATACAGGGATATCTATTCAACTTGTTGCTATTGCGACATTTTGCTTCGCTACGCGAAACACTTTGCTTGATTTCAGTGCAACTGCACAAAACGAGATTGGATTTCCTATTCGTGTTGGCAGATTCATATTTTATCGTTGTCGGTCTCATGAAAGGTCAGTACAGGCCTTCATCCACATGATTGTGTAGTGTACTTTGAGATGTTGTGCTACTTGTATTGGTACTGTTTCAAATAAATGTTGAATTGAAGCTATTGTATTACTGTCTTTTCCCATTAAGTAGTGAACAAAAATGGAACCAACCCAGACATGATGCTTGTTGCTTTGTTACAACAAACTCTGCATCACCCCCTTTATAAGTAGATGGAAGCACATACTGTTGTTGCGCCACTCTACCCTGGAACTGAATCTTAGTTCAAAACTGCAAACACTTGTTAGGGATCGGCAGGAGTACCATTTCTGTTAGGGATCGGCCGGAGTACATCTTTAAGAAATGTATTGTTCAGATAATGTCTCTGTTATTATATATCAGTTACAGACTTACAGTGTTTCACAAATGGTACTATCCTGCTTTGTAGTTCTTTCTACATGTTTAACCAAGGTATTGTTAAGATAATGTCTCTGTTAAAATGAATCAGTCACATTGTTTTAGGAATGATACTTTTATGCTTTTTTGTTCTTTATACATCTTGAAACAAGGCATTGTTAAGATAATGTCTCAGTTAATATGAATGAATCACACTGATTGAGAATTGCTACTCTCCTGCTTTGTTTCCCATTAAGATAAGGTAGATCAGTAGATGTTTTCCTTTTGGGAGTACAAGTCATCAATCGTTATTTCTCAGTAATTGTTTCCCTTATACCTTTTGTTGCTTATAGGGATATCAAAATTAAAGCTCGGTTTTATTCCGACTTCAATTTTAGTTCAACTGCACAAAAGGAGCCAATGTGTCCCAGGCAAACTGCTGCATTACTGGGTCCAATTGGTCGTTCCACTTTGCAGAAAGAAGCAGTCATTGTTTGTGCTACATTACAGAAGGAATGACCGAGAAGCTTTACAGAGTATTAGGCCTTCCACTTTGTAGGCCAAAAGAGGTGCCAATTTCACCTTTTCTTAGTTTGGCACTAAATCCCTCCATTGCTACAGCCGGCGCCATAAATATTAGACACCGGTGACATGACTAGTCTGCAGAGACCATTGGCAATTTAACAACACGTGGAGTGCCCTGGGCAAGAAGTGCCCAAACAAGTACAAGAAGCGACATGACTCCATGATCATAGGAATTACATATTTTGAATGGGAAAAGCTTGTCAAAGTTTAATCATTGATGTTAGCAAGAAGAAACAGGACTCCACGATCATAAGCATTACATATTTTGAATGGGAAAAGCTTGTCAAAGTTTAATCATTGATGTTAGCAAGAAGCGACAGGACTCCACGACCATAGGCCTTACATATTTTGAATGGGAAAAGCTTGTTAAAGTTTAATCATTGATGTTAGCAAGAAGACGTTAGTTTAATATATTGGAATTGGAAAACCTTGTCAAAATTTGCTCATTGATGTTAGCCAGAAGACATGCATTTGATATTTTTGAGTGGGACGCCCTTGCTGTGAGCAGCGTCGAGTGTTTTTTCCTATTCATGTGTTCAGTTTAGAAGTAAATAGTTACTTTGCTGAGATATTCCTGTGTTAAGAGTTTGTTCTGGATATTGTCTATGTAATGCCAGGCCTTGTGTTTGATTGCAAAGTTGAGCTTGGAATGTTGTGGCATGCGGCATCACGAGCTGTTCATCGTGCCTCCTGAGAATAATGCTTTGTATTGTTTTGCATGTCGATCTAATGCCAGTGATTTGCTTGTTAAGAAGATCATCCTCTTCTGTTGTTTCCGTGCTTAAGAAGTTCATTGTCTGATGTTTCATTCATAGCCTATACGACAAGTCGGGTAGGTTAGACATGAAACCATATGATCTTCCGACCAACTCATGATATTAGGCCGTGATTGGATCGTCGTTTTCCAACCAAAACCGCTTGTAAATTAAAGCAGATGGTCTCGGGCAAAGGCGCTTGGTTGGTCGATTTCGACTAGTAAAATATCAGAAGTACTTGACACACGATAGAAACGCTGAACGACACTCGGACGATTGCTAATCTAGCCGTTAGCTGTTGTTTCAGCCTTGCCCATGGATGGCATGATACGCACGTCATGCATGTATCGTCTGGTAATGTCATCCATATAGCAGTGCTCGTAAAATATACACTGGTCTCTTAAATTACACGCGTAACCCGCCGATTTTACTTATAGACCTCGGGCCCTCGGTTTCATTATGCCTGTATTTTACGCGTTGTTTTCAATGACGAGTAAATTACACTTGTATGTTAATACAGGTTTGAAATAAACCAAAGCTCCCAAGCACGGCCTTACCGTTTCAAGTCGTCTCAGTTTCTCGAAGGTGCTCATAGGTGTCCGATGATCCTGGCTTCCTGAATGAGTAGCGGGCGCTGTGTCAGACCATCCGTAGGGCTCGCGAGGCCCTCTCCGTTGTCCTTCGAGTTGTTGCGCTCGCCGTGGCGCCGAGCATTGTTAACATCATCAACGAACATGAGGATTCAAGAGATGACTTTATTTTGACTGGATGACACTAGGGACCCACTAGGGCCATAGCCGTACGTACGCAAGTGCCTCCTTATTATGTACAACTATATTCTTTTTGCTTTCTCCTGGTTTCCTGACATCGCGGTCCCACACCATTGTCAACCTATGTAGTCAATATAAACGAGAGAATTGCACAAGGTGCGACCGACAGCTGGGACCAAGCAGCTCGAGCAGTATTTGTGTTTTTGAGGCGTGAGCACTGCAGAGTTTTTCTTGGCGATGATTTCATTGTTGTTCAGAGGAGAGCAGGGTATTAACTGGGCGGGCTGTGGCCCGTCTAGCCCAGGCCAGATATCCAGCCCAGATACTAATTTTTTCAAGATGAAAATGGCTAGCCCAGCTATACGTCTTTTTGAGGAATACACAGGTAATGTCAACTTGTTATTCTCCGCGCCGCTGGGCTACAAATCTTTCCAAGGAGGGATGCATTAGGCTTAACAGGAAAATGGGCTTTAAAAATAATAAATGGGATGTAATTATAAAAACTGGGCAATAACTATAAAAATGCACCAAACACGAAATTAGTTTATAAAATATTATTTATGGATTTTGAAAATCTTAAATTTTCATTGTTTCCCGCGCAATGTTTCGTTGGATTTTACGTAATACAAATTTATATTTAATCTGACTAGAAATTTCGGGATAAAAATATTTAGGAGCCCATCAAAATGTGGGAAATTTTATTGAATTCTGTCTTCAACGGTTGGTTGAATATATTAGTCATTGTCCTAGCTAGAAAATGGGTTGTACTTTTAACAAACTGTAAATGGGCTGTTGTAAATTCCATTAGAATTCCAAAATGGGTTGTACATTCTTAAAAAATGCAAATAGGCTATAAGTTCTCTGCCACACACTTGTGGGCCTACTAAGTGACGCGTCCCCTAACAAAAATAAGTCGACGCGTATGCAAGGCTTTGCCAAGTTATTATAGTCAACACATGGTTCTAGCAGCAGTTGCAGTTGGATGTCTATCCAATGGATGTCGTGCATCTTCTTCAATCTTGGATATTCTTAGCTTCGGCCGCCCAAAAAATGATTCCTCCCCCTGACATCTGGGGCACACCATTTCGGAGGCTGACATGTGGGCCTACTAAGTTGGAGCGTACCAAGGGCTTTGTCAACTTAGTCAATAATAAATGTTTCTAGCTTTAGTGACCGTACGATGTCCATCCAACGACCGTAGTGCTTCTTCAACCTCTGGTCTTCTTGGTCTAGCCGCCCAAAGCAGCGCCGGTCGTGCCGCCTGCTCCTGCCTCTCGTGGCCGGCTGTGCTGCCATGGAGGCCTCACCGCCCCCATACTACTCCCACCACTGGCTAGGCCATCCCTCCACTCACCCACACCCCCTGTTATTCTGCGGCGACGGTAGCCTCACACCGCAGCCGAACCAGTGAACCCTCGTACTCCTCTCCGCGCGGGCTTCCATTGTTGCGTCTTCCCCGGCTCCGCGTCGTCCCCTTCCTAAGCCTCACCATCATCCAGACCACCGCCCTGGTGTTCTCGGCGCGGCGTGGTCAACGTGGTCAACGATCGACTTCCATCGGAAGAGTATTGTATGTGGAGAGGCTGACAGCTGGGTCCAGGCGGCCGCAAGGAAGTGCCTCCTTATTACGCGCAAAATAATTATTCCCCCACCTTACAGCAGGGACCCACCGTACGGGCCACCTTATTTCGCGAAAAAAACGTTTCCCCCCTGACTGCTCGGACCCACCAGACAGGCCAGCGTATTTCGTGAAAAAAACATTCCCCACACTATCAGCTCGGACCCACCGGAAGTGCCTCCTTATTACGCACAAAAAAATGAATACTCCCCCTGCTAGCTGGGACCCACCATGGTGGGAGGCTGACTTGAGGTCCTACTAAGTTGACTGGGATGGGGGCCTTTGTCAACTTTAGTCAATATGAACGATTCTAGCTACAGTGACCGTACGCTGTCCATCCAACGGCCGTAGTGCTTCTTCAACCTCTGGTCTTCTTGCTCCAGCCGCCCAAAGCAGCGCCGGTCGTGCCGCATGCTCCTGCCTCCCGTGGCCGGCTGTGCTGCCATGGAGGCCTCACCGCCCCTACTATTCCCACCGCTGGCCAGGCCCTACGGCGACGACAGCCTCACACCGCAGCCGAACCAGTGAACCGTCGTACTCCTCTACGCGCGGGCTTCCACTGCCGCGTCTTCCCCGGCTCCCTGTCGTCCCCTTCCTAGGCCTCGTCGTCGTCCACCGCCCTGGTGCTCTCAGCGCGGTGTGGTCAACGTGGTCAAGGAACGACTTCCATCGGACGTGGACTGTACGTGGAGAGGCTGACAGCTGGGTCCATGGCCACAGCAAGGAAGTGCTTCCTTATTACGTGGAAAATAATTATTCCTCCACCTGACAGCGGGGAACCACCGGACGGGCCACCGTATTTCGTGAAAAAAAACGTTTCCCCCCTGGCTGCTGGGACCCACCACCTACACCTTCGCACCCAAGGAAGTGCGTCTGGGTAAAAAAACAAAACGATTCGCCCCCTGACTGCTGGGACCCACCGGCTACATCTTCGCACGCAAGGAAGTGCGTGAAAGTCGGGACCCACCTGGTCGAAGCGTACGTAGCGTTGTCATTCTGGTCGCAAACGTGTACGTACATATATACTGGTCGATGTAGAGGTGTGCATGTGTCGTAGTAGAGGCGAGCACGTAGCATGTACACGTACGTACAACGGTCAGGGTGCAAGAAAGAAAATACGGCCACGTATGTGTACATACAGGAGGGTCTCGAACGCCTGCTCGCGCATACGTACGGCGAGGGCTCATGTACATGGCTGGGTCGGAACGGAGAAACATCGTGGTCGTCGTGTTCAAGGGGAGGCAACGGAATGCGTTGTGTTCATGGGGAGGCCACGAAATGTGTCGTGTTCATCGGGAGGACTTGGACGGAACATGCGATGGAAACGAGGCCTAGCGTACCGCAGAACGGAGGAAACGCCCTTGTGTTCGACCGGCCACGTTCAAAACGGGATCCTGTTCATCGGGAGGGGTGTGGCGTACCGCAAAACGAAGGAAACGGACCTCCTACGGTCGAAACGGGGGTCCTGTTGATCGGGAGGGGTGTGGCGTACCACAAAACGGAGGAAACGGACCTCCTACGGTCGAAACGGGGTTCCTCTTGATCGGGAGGGGTGTGGCGTACCGCAAAACGGAGGAAACGGACTTGTGTTGGAGCGCTACGGTTGAAACGGGGGTCCTGTTCATCTCCACTGTCGACGTCCTCCAGCCTCCATGGGCTCCTATTCATCTAGCCTCCACGGGCTCTGATACGTCTCCAACATATCTATAATTTTTGATTGCTCCATGCTATATTATCTACTGTTTTGGACTATATTGGGCTTTATTTTCCACTTTTATATTATTTTTGGGACTAACCTTTTAACCGGAGGCCCAGCCCAGAATTGCTGTTTTTTTCCTATTTCAGTGTTTCGGATAAACGGAATATCAAACGGAGTCCAAACGGAATAAAATCTTCGGGAACATGATTTTCTCACTGAACGTGATCCAGGAGACTTGGACCCTACTCCAGGGAACAAAAGAGGCGGTCACGAGGGTGGGGGGCGGCCCCCCTAGGGCGCGCCCCCTGCCTCATGGGCCCCTCATTTCTCCTCTGGCGTACTTCTTCCTCCTATATATACACACGTACCCCCAAACAATTAGAACAGGAGCGAAAAACCTAATAACACCGCCGCAAGTTTCTGTATCCACGAGATCCCATCTTGGGGCCTGTTCCGGAGCTCCGCCGGAAGAGGGCCGTCATCACGGAGGGCTTCTACATCATCCTAGCCCCTCCGATGAAGTGTGAGTAGTTTACCTCAGACCTTCGGGTCCATAGTTAGTATCTAGATGGCTTCTTATCTCTCTTTGAATCTCAATACAAAGTTCTCCCCCTCTCTTGTGGAGATCTATTCGATGTAATCTTCTTTTTGCGGTGTGTTTGTTGAGACCGATGAATTGTGGGTTTATGATCAAGTCTATCTATGAATAATATTTGAATCTTCTCCGAATTCTTTTATGTATGATTGGTTATCTTTGCAAGTCTCTTCGAATTATCCGTTTGGTTTGGCCAACTAGATTGGTAGTTCTTGCCATGGGAGAAGTGCTTAGCTTTGGGTTCGATCTTGCGGTGTCCTTACCCAGTGACAAAAGGGGCAGCAAGACACATATTGTATCGTTTCCATCGAGGATAACAAGATGGGGTTTATTTCATATTGCATGAATTTATCTCTCTACATCATGTCATCTTCCTTAAGGCGTTACTCTGTTTTTAACTTAATACTCTAGATGCATGCTGGATAGCGGTCGATGAGTGGAGCAATAGTAGTAGATGCAGAATCGTTTCGATCTACTTTGTCACGGACGTGATGCCTATATACATGATCATGCCTAGATATTCTCATAACTATGCTCAATTCTGTCAATTGCTCAACAGTAATTTGTTCACCCATCGTAGAATACTTATGCTCTTGAGAGAAGCCATTAGTGAAACCTATGACCCCCGGGTCTATTCTCATCGTATCAATCTCCATTATTTTAATCTTTCTTTGCCTTTTACTTTTCCTTTACTTTTTACTTTGCATCTTTATACCAAAAATATTATATCTATCTGATCTCACTCTCGTAAGTGACCGTGAATGGCTTGACAACCCCTAATCGCATTGGTTGCGAGTAGCTATCGCTTTGTGCAGGTACGAGGGACTTGAGTGTGGGCTCCTACTGGATTGATACCTTGGTTCTCAAAAACTAAGGGAAATACTTACGCTACTCAGCTGCATCATCCTTTCCTCTTCGGGGAAAACCAACGCAAGCTCAAGACGTAGCAAGAAGGATTTCTGGCGCTGTTGCCGGGGAGTCTACGCAAAAAGTCAACATACCAAGTACCCATCACAATCCGTATCTCTCGCATTACATTATTTGCCATTTGCCTCTCGTTTTCCTCTCCCCCCAATTCACCCTTGCTGTTTTATTCGCCCTCTCTCTCTCTATCCTCCCTCTCTATTTGCCTCTTGTTTGCTCGCGTGCTAGTTTGTTTGCTTGTCGTCATGACTAGTCCTCTTTCTGCTCCTATGTCTCCCGAGTTTGAAGTCCTTCACTTCAAACGAAAGCAAGGAGAAAACTTAAAGGATGCTTGGTTTAGAATAATGGAATCTTATCGTAAATGCACCCTAGAAGTAAATTTCAGAATTTTGCTTCGCAATTTTTATGTTGGGCTTAATATATCTCATAGACAACTTTTGGATTATGTTGCCAAAGGCAATTTTATTGAAATTGATCCCAGTATCGCACATGAAATTATGGAAGGTATAGTAGGAACTTTACCTCAACAAAAGGGGCCCCATCATACCAAAGAGGAAAGGCAAGTTTTTGAGAAAATTTGCAAAGTAACTAAGAATTTACAAAAATCTCTTGAACCTCTTAAGAGCGTTAGCGGAAATCTTCACCGCATGAATAAGTTAATTACTCTTTGCAATAAGCGGTTGGATTCTTTAGATCTCAAGATCTCTGAATATGAAGGGAAACGTAAGGAACCTCCCGGATTCGAGAATAACATCACTAAAAGAATTAAGAATCAAGATGGCAATACCTAGATCTATCCTCGCTTTTATGCCTAGCTCGGGGCGTTAAACGATAGTGCTTGTTGGGAGGCAACCCAATTTTAATTTTATTCCTTTCTTTTTGCTCCTGCTTAGTAATAAATAAATTATTTAGCCTCTGTTTTGGTTGTGTTTTTTGTTTTTAGTTATTGTTTGTGCCAAGTAGAACCGTTGGGAAGACTTGGGGAAAGTCTTGTTGAACTTGCTGTAAAAAACAGAAACTTTAGCGCTCACGAGAACTGCTGTCATTTTTATTTGAGGAGTGCTATTTAGTTACTTATTTTTTCAGATGATTAATAGATAAATTCCTCACATCCAGAAATTTATTTTAGAATTTTTGCGGTTCCAGATCTTGCGCTAGCTACAGATTACTACAGATTGTTCGTTTTTTGACCGATTCTGTTTTTCGTGTGTTGTTTTCTTATTTTGATGAATCTATGGCTAGTAAAATAGTTTATAATCCATAGAGAAGTTTTAATACAGTAGGTTTAACACAAATATAAATAAAGAATGAGTTCATTACAGTACCTTGAAGTGGTCTTTTGTTTTCTTTCGCTAACGGAGCTCACGAGTTTTCTATTTTGAGTTTTGTGTTGTGAAGTTTTCAAGTTTTGGGTGAATTCTTTTGATGGATCATGGAACAAGGAGTGGAAAGAGCCTAAGCTTGTGGATGCCCATGGCACCCCCAAGATAATCCAAGGACACCAAAAATTCAAAGCTTGGGGATGCCCCGGAAGGCATCCCCTCTTTCGTCCACTTCCATCGGTAATTTACTTGGAGCTATATTTTTATTCACCAACATGATATGTGTTTTGCTTGGAGCATCTTGTATTATTTGTGTCTTTGTGTCTTATTATACCACAATCATCCTTGCTGTACACACCTTTTGAGAGAGCCATACATGAATTAAAATTTGATAGAATACTCTATGTGCTTCACTTATATCTTTTTGAGCTAAGTAGTTTTGCTCTATGTGCTTCACTTATATCTTTTGAGCTAAGTAATTTTGCTCTATGTGCTTCACTTATATCTTTTGAGCGTTATAATTTTGCTCTATGTGCTTCACTTAGATCTTTTAGAGCACGGTGGTGGATTTGTTTTAAAGAAACTATTGATCTCTCATGCTTCACTTAAATTATTTTGAGACTCTCTTAATAGCATGGTAATTGGCTTAATAATAATATGCTTGGTATTCAAGATTTGTGAAACTTTCTTTTGAGTGTGTTGAATACTAAGAAAAGATTGAAGCATGATAATTTTTTTGAGATATGGAGGTGATAATATTAAAGTCATGCTAGTTCAGTAGTTGTGAATTTAAAGAATACTTGTGTTAAGGTTTGTGATTCCCGTAGCATGCACGTATGGTGAACCGTTATGTAACGAAGTCGGAGCATGATTTATTTATTGATTGTCTTCCTTATGAGTGGCGGTCGGGGACGAGCGATGGTCTTTTCCTACCAGTCTATCCCCCTAGGAGCATGCGTGTAATACTTTGCTTTGATAACTTCTATATTTTTGCAATAAGTATATGAGTTCATTATGACTAATGTTGAGTCCATGGATTATACGCACTCTCACCCTTCCACCTTTGCTAGCCTCTCTAATACTGCGCACCTTTCGCCGGTATCATACACCTACCATATACCTTCCTCAAAACAGCCACCATACCTACCTATTATGGCATTTCCATAGCCATTCCGAGATATATTGCCATGCAACTTTCTACCATCTAGTTAATCATGACACATTCATCATGGTCATATTGCTTAGCATGATCATGTAGTTGACATAAGTATTTGTGGCAAATCCACCATTCATAATTTCTTCATACTTGTCACTCTTGATTCATTGCATATCCCGGTACACCGCTGGAGGCATCCATATAGAGTCATACTTTGTTTTAGGATCAAGTTCAATAGAGCATTGTCCCAATAAAAAAAGGAGAAAGGCCAAAGAAAAAAAGAAGGCCCAAAAAAAGAAAATAAATAAAAAGGGGCAATGCTACTATCCTTTTTTTTCCACACTTGTGCTTCAAAGTAGCACCATGATATAGCGAGTCTCATATATTGTGCTTCAAAGTAGCACCATGTCCTTCATATAGAGAGTCTCATATGTTGTCACTTTCATATACTAGTGGGAATTTTACATTATAGAACTTGGCTTGTATATTCCAATAATGGGCTTCCTCAAATTGCCCTAGGTCTTCGTGAGCAAGCAAGTTGGATGCACACCCACTAGTTTCTTTTGTTGACCTTTCATACATTTATAGCTCTAGTGGATCCATTGAATGGCAATCCCTACTCACTCACATTGATATCTATTGATGGGAATCTCCATAGCCCGTTGATACGCCTAGTTGATGTGAGACTATCTTCCCCTCCTTTTTGTCTTCTCCACAACCACCATTCTATTCCACCTATAGTGCTATATCCATGGCTCACACTCATGTATTGCGTGAAGATTGAAAAAGTTTTGAAAAAGTTAGAGTATGAAACAATTGCTTGGCTTGCCATCGGGGTTGTGAATGATTTGAATACTTTGTGTGGTGAAGATGGAGCATAGCCAGACTATATGATTTTGTAGGGATAACTTTCTTTGGCCATGTTATTTTGAGAAGACATAATTGCTTTATTAGTATGCCTGAAGTATTATTTTTTTATGTCAATATAAACTTTTGTCTTGAATCTTTCTAATCTGAATATTCATACCACAATTAAGAAGATTTGCATTGAAATTATGCCAAGTAGCACTCCGCATAAAAAATTCTCTTTTTATCATTTACCTACTCGAGGACGAGCAGGAATTAAGCTTGGGGATGCCTGATACGTCTCCAACGTATCTATATTTTTTGATTGCTCCATGCTATATTATCTACTGTTTTGGACTATATTGGGCTTTATTTTCCACTTTTATATTATTTTTGGGACTAACCTATTAACCGGAGGCGCAACCCAGAATTGCTGTTTTTTTGCCTATTTCAGTGTTTCGGATAAACGGAATATCAAACGGAGTCCAAACGGAATAAAATCTTCGGGAACGTGATTTTCTCACCGAACGTGATCCAGGAGACTTGGACCAAGCTCCAAGGAACAAAAGAGGCGGTCATGAGGGTGGGGGGCGCCCCCCTAGGACACGCCCCCTGCCTCGTGGGCCCCTCGTTGCTCCTCCGGCGTACGTCTTCCTCCTATATATACACACGTACCCCCAAACGATCAGAACAGGAGCCAAAAACCTAATTCCACCGCCGCAACTTTCTGTATCCACGAGATCCCATCTTGGGGCCTGTTCCGGAGCTCCGCCGGAAGAGGGCCGTCATCACGGAGGGCTTCTACATCATCCTAGCCCCTCCGATGAAGTGTGAGTAGTTTACCTCAGACCTTCGGGTCCATAGTTAGTAGCTAGATGGCTTCTTATCTCTCTCTGAATCTCAATACAAAGTTCTCCCCCTCTCTTGTGGGGATCTATTTGATGTAATCTTCTTTTTGTGGTGTGTTTTTTGAGACCGATGAATTGTGGGTTTATGATCAAGTCTATCTATGAATAATATTTGAATCTTCTCTGAATTCTTTTATGTATGATTGGTTATCTTTGCAAGTCTCTTCGAATTATCCGTTTGGTTTGGCCAACTAGATTGGTAGTTCTTGCCATGGGAGAAGTGCTTAGCATTGGGTTCGATCTTGCGGTGTCCTTACCGAGTGACAGAAGGGGCAGCAAGGCACGTATTGTATCGTTGCCATCGAGGATAACAAGATGGGGTTTATTTCATATTGCATGAATTTATCTCTCTACATCATGTCATCTTCCTTAAGGCGTTACTCTGTTTTTAACTTAATACTCTAGATGCATGCTGGATAGCGGTCGATGAGTGGAGTAATAGTAGTAGATGCAGAATCGTTTCGATCTACTTGTCACGGACGTGATGCCTATATACATGATCATGCCTAGATATTCTCATAACTATGCTCAATTCTGTCAATTGCTCAACAGTAATTTGTTCACCCATCGTAGAATACTTATGCTCTTGAGAGAAGCCATTAGTGAAACCTATGGCCCCCGGGTCTATTCTCATCATATCAATCTCCATTACTTTAATCTTGCTTTGCTTTTTACTTTGCCTTTACTTTTTACTTTGCATCTTTATACCAAAAATACCAAAAATATTATATCTATCAGATCTCACTCTCGTAAGTGACCGTGAAGGGCTTGAAAACCCCTAATCGCGTTGGTTGCGAGTAGCTATCGCTTTGTGCATATATGAGGGACTTGAGCGTGGGCTCCTACTAGATTGATACCTTGGTTCTCAAAAAATGAGGGAAATACTTACGCTACTCTGCAGCATCATCCCTTCCTCTTCGGGGAAAACCAACGCAAGCTCAAGACGTAGCAGGCTCCTGTTCATCCAGCCTCCACGGGCTCCTATTCATCCAGCCTCCACTGCACACTACTCCACCGGCTACTGTTCAACCACCCGTCCACCGTCTACTGTTCATCCAGCCCTCCACACCACGGGGTCCTCTTCAACCTCCCCTCCACGGGCACCCCTCCACCGTCTACTATTCATCCAGCTCTCCACACCACGGGGTCCTGTTCAACCACCCCTCCATGGGCACCCCTCCATCATCTACTGTTCATCCAGCCCTCCACACCACGGGGTCCTATTCATCCACCCCTCCACGGGCACCCCTCCACCGTCTACTGTTCATCCAGCCCTCCACCACACCACGGGGTCCTGTTCATCCAGAGGCAACGCCACCGCTCACTGTTCATCCAAACCCCCCCGCAACGCTCATTGTTCATTCCATCGATTGGCTTTAGTTAGTAGCAGTAGCGAAGGAATCGCTCGATCGGTTCAGTTAACAGCCATCGATCGATCGCTCGGGTTCAGTCTGAGCCCAAAGCCTCACTCGGGTTTAGTTAGAGCCAACGCCTCGCACACACGCGCGTACGTGTACGAGAGAAACGCGCATCGCTCGGCCCCCGACCTCCCACCGTAACCGGGAACTCCCTGAAATTTTCCACCCCTCGCTTCTACCACGGTTTTTTCCATCATGGACGACCCAAAGAATGTCATGCAATTGCGTCTCCGGCCCGCCCAGGACGAAAAGCCCATTTTCTGTCATGATTTTTTGTAATAGAAGTAGGAGCCCACCACATCTATGATGATACCAGGTTTTGTCACAATTATCGTCATAGAAGTGTCATATGTATGACAGAGTTTTTTTCGTTCGGCCCAAAATATCACGGATGTGTCTTTTTTTGTAGTGTCTCTATCCTCCACACACATAGACACAAAGAATTTGTTATCATTGCCTCAGTCTCTAACATATCACTCTCTCTCTCTCTCTCTCTCTCTCTCGCAAACACGCTCAACAAGGGTTTCCCCGTGAATAACTTACCGTCTATTCATCAACAGTCGTGGCAGTACGGCAAACACGAGACGTGAAAAAGAATAAATCTACACGTGCTTAGACCACCTAGTATGACTACTAGGACTAGAGCAAGCCAAAAAGCGCGCCGCCATCACCCCCTCCTTGTCGGCGACGGGAAAAATCTTTGTTTTACACAGTCGAGAAGTCATTGTGCTAAGGTCCCACATGCCGAGGCGTTGAATAGAATGTAGATGCTAGTTTACGGAAGCAAGTATCGATAATACGTTTGTATCTCCATACTTATATTTCTTCTTTTATAAAAAACCGAGTTGGTGATAATGGTACGTGTGCCATCTTGCAATATAGACCGTCCAATCTATATCTGACGGATGGAAATTAAACTAAAAGATACCCGCACCCCTCTCCACATTTGTAGACAAGGCCTTCCATCGTTCATCCTTATCTCCAACAAACCTCATTGTTGAGCAATTAAGAAAGGAAGCCTCTGGAACAAACTGGCCTGGTGGCCACTACCACCGTCGTCAATCCCCATGCCTCCGCTCAGTCCGACCACCAACCACCACCACACCCCACTCCTCTTCACCTTATCTCATATTTCTCGAGATATCATTAGTTTTTACACATGGGATTACTCCCACAAGGGTCAATCACAACAAGTGTTTTATAAAAAAATGCATCTTGATGTTCCGTGCAATGCACGGATCTTGCTAGTACTCCTACACAAGACTAAGTTGGTGATGTTGGTGTGTCTGCCATCCGTCGTTTTTGACCATTAGATCTACATCTAATGATTGTGAGGTAAGTTGTTGCCTTTTCTCACGAACATCCCACTTGTCTACCAATTTGCAGAAAAACCCATAATTGGTATCTTAAAACCAACCACATCCCTCCCTGACCTCACCAAAACAGCCCAAGGAATATATTCTAATTGAAACATAATATATCTCTATTGACATATGTATATCAAAATTAGAGTGTTTTGTACCAAGTTTGTGAATAAGTATTATTCTAATTATGATTCGTTGCAACGGACATGAACATTGCTAGTATTTCCAACCATGCATTTTTTTCCTAGTATTCCATAGTTTCGAGTTTTCCATCAAGATATTAGTCACTCATGGTTGATATTTACTTTCAATCATGTACACATATGTACTATATAACTAGCCTTGCTTATTGACTTCCAAGCTTAACTTTCACTCCTACTTACAATATGTAGAGTAATTAACAAAAAACTACCACTTTCAACCAGCCCTAGGAAGAATCTATTGTACAAAAAATAGCAAAAACATACCCAAAATTTCTTAATCCACGCCAAAAACTACCTAGTACTCCTGCCGATTAGGTTCGTTTAAACCCATTTATGACAGGGTTGGCCCACACGTCCGTGCTGACGAGGCAGCTTAAACCAACACATTTTGTTTGACCGTTAACACGAGGGACCCACATCTGACCTTCTATCCTGTTATTCCCCCTCAAATCATTATTTTTCCTGAACATTACTTCAAATAGTACTGATGCGTGTTCATCGGTGGCGTCGGTGATGAGCGAGTTGGCCGCCGCTCCGCGCCGGCCTCCGCATGGGTTGGCAGGCTAGCCCGAGCATGACTCACGAGCGAGCAAGCCGCCGCGCTGGCCTTCGCTCGAGCCAGATGGTTGGCCTTAGCGCGGCACGCACGAGCAAGCCGCCGCGCTGCCGTGGCAATCTAGCTAGCAAACCTTGCAGACAAGCAGCTGGACGGAGCTATCTTGGCTAGCTAGCGGCCGCGAGCGCCGGACAGAGTTGGCATCCGGGCTGCCGCAACATGGGCTCCGCACCGCCGGTGGTTTTGACCTCGCCTTCTGCCGACGAGGATGACTAGGTGGACGGGCCGGAGGTAGGAGGTCACTCAAGGATTTTTGTTGGTAAGAGCATGTACAATGGTTCATAAGGTAGTCTTATCATAAGTCTGCCACGTATGCAAGTGGTAGTAGTTTCTTGGCATTTTAGTGGTTTCTTGCATTATTAGAGCAAGTACAATAGAGCTGAGTCAGCGGGCTATAAGAAATAAACTATTATATTTCTGCTTAGTTGGAGGAAAGAGAAGAGGAGAGAGAAGGTAAGCGGGCTCTTCGTGAAGAGCTAGCTCTAGCACGTGCTCCTAGGCACTTTGTGAGAATGAGAAGTGGGCCACATAATAAAAAAGTAGTACACTCTTTTGATCTATTATTGTACATGTTGGCTATAAGATGGGCTGTAGATGACATGGCACTGGCTTATAGCCAGCGACAGATGATAGGGGTTTCTTGTAAGGAACAATGTACGTACTACTAGCGACAAAAGGCGATTCTTGGTTGCGTTGTACTCCAACGAGTACTACTCGTGGTCGCGGGAGTGTATACCTCGTTTTGTGGGTTCGATCCCGGCCGAACGCACGGCAGACTTTTTTTTTAAAATAGTACTACTACACTTTGCTGCGAGCCAATATTTTACACGGGTAGTTTGAGTTTTGAAGTCAAACGGACGTGCGGCCCCACAATCTGGGTGCACTGGACGGCCTAGCCACGTGAACGGCCTCATCAGCTAGTAGCATATTTAAACTAGCGCCTCCCAATTAAGCCTGAGGAGCCGGAAAAGCCTGGCGAGGCATTGGGAACTGTGCAATATGGCTCTGTACGTAAAATGCTCTATTCCATCCGTCTAGGTGTGTAAGTCACCTAACGAAAACCAAATAATCCCAAAACACTTAGGCACCGTACATTAACACCCTTCTCATTTTTTGTTTTGTGTCATATCAAACAATAAGATATGTGGGTTGCGCATGCTTTCAATGACTTGAGACTACCAAACATAACATGAAGTGGTTAGTTCATTGCATGCAATGCTATTAATTAGCAAAAAGACATTAAGTTCTCTCGTTTTCCTCTCCGCCCTAGTCGCGATGCACAACGTAAGATGACTTACACACCTAGACGGAGGAAGTACTACTACTCTCTAGCTTGTGGCGTTGCATGCATGGACTTCACTCCATTATCGGCTCTACTATAAAAGAAATTCCTCTTGACGTGTTTTTTTTGAAACGGAGGCAAAAGCTTTGCTTCATCTCATTCATAAAGAAGGAACTACAAACAAAGTTCGACGAGATTGTGGGGACCCCGACTGATAAGTCGAGATCACCCAAAGCACGTGTACAGTGATCCCAGAGATCAATGCTCACTGAACACACAGAAGCTGAATAACAAGAGTCTTACATCCATACATACCGTCTTACACAAATTATGACCATTATGGTCAAGTCTTACATTGATAAAGCCTTAAGGGCTGAACATCAAATGAAACACAAGCAGCGGAAATCTTCGTCGATAAGTAGAATCCATGCCATCTGCCTTAACCCTACAGGCATTCTGACTGGGAAACGTCCTAGTTCGCATGTTCGTCTCCAAAGAACTCTTCTTCGAACTCCTGTTCTTCCATGCCTGGCCAATTAAATAACCAGTGGCAAGCCAACGAGTACTTTGAATGTACTCGCAAGCAACCCATGTTTTGGTTCAAGGTACAACAATGCATGATATAGGTAAATTTTTGCGGAAAGCTAGTTTTGAGTGCAATGACATGTCCAACAACTTGTAAGACATGCATCAGGAGAATTCAATTAACCATGAGGATAGGTTACAGATATCAACATAAATAGAGTGGGCATCAACCCAACTCAATCACGTCAAGTCCTTTGACGTGACCCAAAGTAGTTCTTCCCACTTATCCAAACACGCACACTAGTTTGTAAACATGTGGACGTTGTTTAAGCGGCACCGCCCAATTGTCCTTGACCGTGGACACGGCTATTTGAATAGTTTTATACTCTGCAGAGGTTGCACACTTTACCCACAAGATCCGGGGAACTTCCGTGTCATCCACGACCCGCGGTACCTCAAGTACCCGGGGTAAGCACCCGATCACTATCTTTCCCTAGACGACACTAACAAGGAGTCCACTCGTTGTTCCGTATCCTCACGATATACATCATACGAGACTCAGTCGAGATCGTAACATCCGAGAGGGGACACAACGGTGTATCCAGTGCCCTGTGAAAACAGTCATGGCCGCCCTACCTGGCACGACCCCGTCTCGAGAGAGAGCACCAACAACTCTCCCGTCACTAGTAATGTGGGCTCCAAGCTAGTATCGGCTTAGGTAATCAATAATGCCCTTTCCCATATAAGGGTAGAGTGGTTGGGCATGTGAGGTTGTGACAGTCGACAAATCTTAAATCTAATCCGTTTTCGAAAACAACACACACCCTTGCCTCGGTACACCACTTCGTCATCAAGTGGTTACCCATCTCATTATCTCCCTCGGGCAAAGTGGCACCCAACGGGGTTTTCGAAAAGTCCTATTAAAAATACTTTGTCTCCATCACCATGCATATACCCGTCCCTTTTGCGTAGCACTACTTAGCCTCCTATCTACTCCCACCGGCATAACCCTCATAAGAAGGTAGGGTCATGCACAATTCAAGTATCAACAAGGAGGAAATGAAGGCAACCCACCAAAGTGGCTACCATCTCATCATGATTCCGATGCAACAATAATAAAGTGCTATATGAAATGCATAAAAAGGGTTTCATAGACATGGTCAAAGGGCTGCTTGCCTGGCTCAACAAAGTCTTCAGGGTCTTCAAAGTCTTCTGGTCCAACTCCTTCGTCAGCAACACAATCTATCGTCGCTAAATAATAACGAGAAAATAAGGCAATAATAAAACAGAAAAACCAAAGTGCTCAGAAAAATGTCAACTTATTTTTGTTAAATACAAGGTTGAAAACTAAGAAGGGGAAAATTCCTAGTTTTGGATTTGGAGTAGCAGAATAGGAGAAATGGGTTTTCAAAGGTTTATTTAAATGCTTAAAATCACATTTCAATATTTACAGTGAAGAAAAGGTTGTTGGATTTGAATGAAAGTTGCACCATTAAATAGGTTGCAATACTTTAGGAATTTAGGAATTGGAATTAATTTATTTGGACATATATTTTATCCTGTGGAATTTTTGGAAACGTGACAGAAAAAGAAAAAAGGGGAAGGAGCACTGTGCCTGCTAGGCCAGAACAGCCACAGTGCAGGAGGCCCAGCCAGAGTGGCGGCCCAGCGCACTGGTGCATGCGCGCGCGCCAGGTTTAAACCTGACGGGCAGGGCCCAGGCATCAGCGAGAGAGAGGGGGCGATGGAGGGGAGAGGCTGACAGGCGGGGCCCGCCTGTCATCCCTAACCCTGAGTCCAGGCGGCTGGCGAGCTCACCGGTGACGATGCAGGGCACGGCGAGGTCGGGCAAGGGCACGGCTGGGCTCAGCATCGTGTCGCCATTCGGGTGGAGGTGGTGGACGTCACCGGAGTTGCCTGGTTCGCCGGCGATGAGGTCTTGCGGCGGAGGAGCTTCCTGTGTTGACGGTTCCGGCCGTTTTCGGCTACAAAGGAAGAGGGGGAGAAGGGGGAAATGATCAGGGGTGCTCGAGGGTTCTAGATTGAGGTAGAGGAGGAGCGGGGGAGGCCTGTACCTTGCGAACTCCGGCGAGCCGAAGCGGTGGAGCTCGAGCTCGATCTCAAGCTCGGGCGGCTCTGGAGACGAACTAGGGGTGCAGGGGGATGATTAGGGGAGTGAGAGAGCGAGTGGTGAGGAGAGGATGGCTCAGGGAGGCCTTTAAATAGGCGAACGGTGGGGTTCCGTGGACCCATGCGCTGGAGAGCTCATGCTCGTCGCTGCAGGGCTCGGGGGAAGAGGGCGTGGTGTCAGGGGTGTTCCTGGACGTCGACTACGTCGGGAGGGACAGAGAGAGGGAGTGGGGAGAGGTCAGAGGTGCGCGCGTGTGAGCCGCGCCATTGGCACGCTCGGGCGGCCGGTGTTTGCTAGCGCGGAGGCGCGGGGAGGAGGAGAGAGGAGGGGGACAGCGCCATGGCGTGTCACAGATGTCGAGGCGCATCGCCGGGCGCGCTGGGGAGGCCCGAGGTGGCCGGAGGCGGTTGGAAGGGGGCGGCTACAGTGCGGGAGCGCACAGTAGCGCGCTCCAGAGCACCCAAATGGCCGGCATGGCATTTTCTATGCCTTGTGGGCGTGGCCAACCATATCCAGTAGCTCAAGTGTGGAGTACAGAAGTAGGGAGAGGCATTGGATGCTCTGGATGGCCACTGGGGTGAGGAGAGAGGAAGAAGAAGTGTGCAAATGGGCTGTCCAGAGAGAGAAAGTGGGTTTTTACCCATCCAATAATTAAGCTAGGATTTGCCATTGTTACTAGAGGTGAAAGGGGACTACGAGGACCTGTGGTAAAAAGTTGAGCTCAAGGAGAATAGTTTTAGTGGTCAAAATGGTGAATTTTGAAAAGTAGCAGAAGGTGTTTGATAAAGGTTTTGGCAATCAAATGATTTCCAATTGCCATGAGACTCCACAGGGTGAAATGACACATATAAGTATGGTCTTCCACCAATTTGGAGCTTATTTGGGCAAAGTTGCCAATGCAACTTTTGTAAACCCTAGAAATGAGCAGAAATAGACTTGTGTAGATATAGTTGAGCATAACACTTCTCCTTGATGCACTACTTGGTGTAGTGGCCTCATTTGGTCATGTGAACATGCTCAAAAAAGTTGGGGTTAAGCGGAGAAAGTTGGTAGTACAAACTTGCTCAAAGTAGGTTTTGAACAGAAAGGGTCATGGGGCATTTTGGTGGACCAAAATGACCTTGATTGAAGTGAGGCTTTGCAAGATCATCACAATATGCATTTGTGACTTGCTGGATTTTTCTTGGATTTTTATGGAAATATTTCCTGTAGAAATATTTCAAATCCTTGAAATGGGCAGAAATGGTTTTGGGAGGTTTCGTCCAATATTTTGAACATGACCATGTGTTGAAAGTCTTATATATGGGAAATATATACCCACTGAGTTTCCCTGATTTTTGTCAAATATTTTTAAAATAATAAAATAATTTTTCCCTATTAAAGACCATTTCTGGCCTTTAGAAAAAGATTTTAAATAAAATAGGAAAATAACTTTTAAAATTATATTTTTGGGGTTTATGGGAATCCTATATCTAATAGGTTTCAAATATACCTTTTGAAATATTTTTCATACCCCAAATCAGATACTTGCAGTGCAAACCTCAATCCAGGGGTGTTTGGAAAACTAATTTTTTTGAAAATACTATTTGGCCAAATTATTTTTGTAAGAAAATACTATATTGTACTATACACATGGCATGATCATTGGGCAGAAGTTTGGGGCAAGGAGATGAAGTACAGAAGGTGGAGTAGTTGACTTTAAAGAGCACTTGAAAAATCACAGAGAGAAAACCAACTCCAAAATAAAAGCCAAATAATGCAAAAGTTTTTGTTGGCCCAACTTTGCTTGCTTTATTAATGCAAATGACATGTTACAAAATGCAGGGTGTGACAGACCTACCCCCCTTACAAGAATCTCATCCCCGAGATTCCTAAACTAGGCTTTAAAGAGATATGGAAACTCGGATCTAAGGTAGTCTTCACGTTCCCAGGTTGCTTCTGCTTCAGTGTGGTTGCTCCACTGGACTTTGAAGTACTTGATGGTGCGGCTTCGAGTGTGTCGCTCAGCCTCATCCAAAATGCAGATGGGCCTCTCACGGTAAGTCAAATCAGGCTGAAGGTCAATGGCTTGGTGATCGACGTCCTTGTAAAGATCAGGCTTCTCTGGGACTTGGAGACACTTCCGGAGTTGTGACACGTGGAATACGTTGTGCACATCAGATAGTTTAGGTGGCAGTTCCAACTGGTAAGCCACTTCTCCGCGTCGTGCGGTGATCTCGAAGGGGCCGATAAATCTTGGTACGAGCTTTCCCTTAACGTGGAAACGCTTGGTTCCCTTAAGAGGAGTTACTCGCAGGTATACATGGTCTTTGACTTGGAAGTCTACTTGTCGGCGACGAGTGTCAGCATAGCTCTTCTGTCTCGACTTGGTGGTCTTAAGTTGCTCTCTGACTAGCTGAACTTGCTCTTCTGCTTCACAGAGGATATCGGGCCCAAACACTAGCCCTTCTCCGGTTTCTGACCAATTGAGGGGTGTGCAACACTTGCGTCCATACAACACCTCAAATGGTGCCATCTGGAGGCTTGACTGATAACTGTTGTTGTAGGAGAACTCGGCAAAAGGGAGGCAATCTTCCCACCTAGCTCCATATGCTAAGACATAGGCTCGGAGCATGTCTTCGAGTATCTGATTCACTCGTTCTGTCTGACCACCGGTCTGTGGGTGGAAAGCAGTGCTGAAGGACAAATTGGTCCCCATGGCCCCTTGGAACTTCTTCCAGAACCTTGAGGTAAACTGGGTTCCTCGATCTGACACAATCTCCTTGGGAACACCATGAAGACTTACGATTTTGTTGATGTATAGAGTCGCTAGCTGGTTGCCGTCATATGTAGTCTTCACAGGAATGAAATGGGCTACTTTAGTCAAATGATCGACTATGACCCAGATGGAGTCATGTCCCTTGTTTGACCTAGGTAGTGCAGTGATGAAATCCATTCCAACTTTATCCCATTTCCACTCGGGAACCTTGAGTGGTTGGAGCAATCCAGCAGGTCGCTGATATTCAGCTTTGACCCTTTGGCATACATCACAATTTGCAACATAGGTGGCAATCTCCCTTTTCATGCCATGGCACCAGAATCTTTCCTTCAGGTCTTGATACATCTTAGTCCCTCCGGGTTGGATGGTATATGGGGTGTCATGAGCTTCTTGCAAGATCAAATTCTTGAGCTCAATCTTATTTGGTACGCAAATGCGATTCCCAAACCACACAATTCCTTGCTCATCCTTTGAAAATCCTAGGGCCTTGCCTGCCTTGATCTTCCTCTTGATGCCTTCAATACTTACGTGTCCCTTCTGAGCTTCCTTAATATCATCCATCAGGGTAGGCTTGACTTCAAGGTTGGCTAAGAATCCTGGTGCAACCAGTTCCAACCCGAAGCTTTCAAGTTCTACATACAAGGCGGGTAGCCTTTCCTTAAGCATAGCATTCAAGGAACAAGCCTTGCTGCTTAATGCATCTGCTACCACATTAGCCTTTCCAGGGTGGTATTGAACACTGAGGTCATAATCCTTGATCAACTCTAGCCACCTTCTCTGCCTCATGTTCAACTCCTTCTGAGTGAAAATATACTTCAGACTTTTGTGATCCGTGTATATCTCACACCGCTTCCCTAGGAGGTAATGTCGCCATGTTTTCAGGGCATGAACTACAGCTGCCAACTCAAGGTCATGAGTAGCATAGTTCTCTTCATGAGGCCGTAGTTGCCTTGAAAGGTAAGCTATGACTCTGCCCTCTTGCATCAGAACACCTCCCAGTCCGGTTCTCGACGCATCACAATATATCACAAATTCCTTGTGTATATCTGGTGTGGCTAGAAGTGGGGCGGTGGTCAGTCTCTTCTTCATCTCCTGGAAGCTCTCTTCACACTTCGGCGTCCATTCAAACTTCTTGTCCTTCTTCAAGAGCTGAGTCATGGGTCGGGCAATGCTTGAGAATCCTTCAACGAACTTGTGGTAATATCCCGCGAGTCCGAGGAAGCTTCTGACTTCCTTCACATTGCTTGGGGATTGCCATTCAGTCACGGCTTCAATCTTAGTGGGATCGACCGACAATCCTTCTTTGGTCAAAACATGACCCAAGAATCCAACTTCACGCAGCCAAAATTCGCACTTGCTGAACTTGGCATACAGTTGGTGCTCTCGAAGCTTTCCTAGGACCATCCTCAAGTGTTGCTCGTGCTCTTCTTCCGTCTTCGAGAAGACAAGAATGTCATCAATGAAGACAACGACAAACTTGTTCAAATATTCCATGAAGACCTTATTCATGAGATACATGAAGTAAGCTGGGGCATTTGTCAATCCAAAGGACATGACCGTGCACTCATACAGGCCATATCTGGTTACAAATGCCGTCTTCGCAATATCTTGGGGTCTGATTTTCAGCTGGTAGTACCCAGATCTGAGGTCAATCTTGGAGAACACCTTGGCCCCATTGAGTTGATCAAACAGATCTTCAATCTTGGGAAGTGGATAATTGTTCTTGATTGTAACTTCATTGAGGGAGCGGTAGTCAATGCATAAGCGGATGGTACCGTCCTTCTTTGCCACAAACAGAACAGGTGATCCCCAAGGGGAGGCACTAGGGCGGATAAATCCCTTCCTCAACTGCTCTTCCAGTTGCTTCTTCAATTCTGCTAACTCTTCCGATCCCATTCGATAAGGCTTCTTATAGATGGGTCCTGCTCCGTGTATGAGTTCGATGATGAACTCAATGTCTCGGTCAGGAGGCATTCCCAGTAGCTCATCAGGAAAGACATCGGGGTATTCACATACTACCGGCACTTGCTCCAATCCAACTTCTGATAGAGAGTTGACTTGGTGGGCTTGAGCAGAGGAGGGGTTGGAGGCAAATTTAACTTCGACTCCTTAGTCGTTGGTCACAGTGACGGTCCGGTTGGCACAATCTAACAAGCCTTGGTGCGTGATGAGCCAATCCATTCCTAAGATCACATCCAAGCCTTGTGATCTTGAGATGATAAGGTATGCTTGGAAGTCTACCCCATTAATGACAATCCCGACTCCTTTACATCCTATCTTGGCTCTCATCTCTGCTCCGGGGGTTTGTACCACCATAGGGTTATTCAGGGGTGTAGGGGTCATGCCACTTTTTAATGCAAACTTTTGGGTGACAAATGAATGCGTGGCTCCAGAATCAAACAAGACAGTTGTAGGTGCTGAGTTGACAAGGAACGTACCCAGCACGACGTCCGGGTCTTCCTGAGCTTCTTCTGAATCGACATGATTCACACGACCCTTGCCGTTGTTGGGCGGGTTGCGGGGAGCTTGGTTCCTTGGTGGAATTCCACGGCCTTGTCCTGGGTTCTGCGCATTGGGGCACAGGGCGTCGGGCTTCTTGTTGGGGCAATTCTTGGAGTAGTGTCCTGGCTGACCACATCCAAAGCAAGTGACTTGGTTGGGGTTGCTGCTCTTGCCGGCATTGTTATTGGGGTTGTTGTAAGCTGGCCTGGGGTTGGCATACTGCTGAGGTGGATAGTTGGTGCAGGGTGTAGGAGCTCTCGGCTGCTGATAGGTTGGCTTGACCGGGGCGGGCTGCCACGGGCGAGGCTTCTGGTTGCTGGAGCCACCCTTGCTGATCATCTTGCGCTTACGGGTATCATCCAAAGCACGTCGCTTGTCCTCAAGCATGAGTGCCTTGTTCACCAGATCAGGAAAGGTCGGGCAGTCACACACAACAAGCGAGTACTGCAGAGTCTGGTTAAGGCCTTCCATGAAGCGCTCCCTTTTGGCAGCATCAGTGCTGACATCTTCAGGGGCATACCTTGAGAGAACACTGAACTTCTGCATGTACTCATTGACAGTGCTACTACCTTGCTTCAGGGCTCGGAACTCACGCTTCTTGATGGCCATGATTCCGGAAGGAATGTGGGCCTTGCGGAATTCTGCCTTGAAGTCATTCCAAGTGATGTTTCGCTCAGCATGCATGGCCTTGAATCCATCCCACCAAGCTCTAGCAGTTCCCCCAAGACAGTGAGCAGCATATGCCACCTTCTCACGGTCCTCAGTGCATCCGACTAGTTCCAACAGATCCTCAATGGTGCGGACCCAGTCGTCTGCATCCAGGGGTTCAGCAGTCTCTATGAAGGGGGGTGGTGCATGCTTCTTGAACTCCACCAATGTGGAACGTCCATTGCCGTTTCCCACCGGCTGGCGATTGACAGCTTGAGCAATCATCTGGAGGGCTGCAGTGTTGGCTTGGCGTTCCTCTCGGAAGGCTTCGAGAAGCTGAGCCATGTCCATGTTTGGAGGTGGTGGCGGTGGTGGAGCTTGTCCTTGGGTTTGGTCCTGACTGGCTCCTTCTCCGGCTTCTTGCTACTGGGTAGAGGTACCAGTACGAGTTACAACAGGCATCCTGTTGGAGCGGTCAAGGTCTCATGATTGGGAAAGATGGGGAAAGCAATATAGATGGGACGCCTAGTAAGGGGGTTGGTATGACACTAATTGTTTTTATGCAAGGGCCAAAATGGCCAAACACATTCATTAAAATCCAAATGGGTGATCTAGTCGCTTACAAGTTCCCGAAGGAAAGTACAACGTCCATCTAACACATCAAAAGCAAACACAATACTACATGGTTTCATATGAACCATTACAAGGACTCGACTTCGCATAGGGGTACAGGACCTATTCTACCGTAAGGGTTACTAACGGGCTTATCCGGGTTGCGAATGATGCCTAAGTGGTGGAATGCTCGGTCGCGTAGTCTGGCTCTTCTGGGTCTTCCTCATCATCATCGGTGGCCTGACTTTCCTCTTCACTTGAAGGGGTGGGGGAGTGGAGGAGCTCAACACGGTGTTGCTTTCCCAGTGGTGCGAAGAGCTTGCGGTATTCCTTTGTGCTCATGCGGTGTTGCTGTGGTGGTTCTCCATCCTTTGGGGGTCTTCCGCCTCCGTATGCGATTGCGGGTTGTCCAGGGGGAGCACCTTCCTTCTTGATCCTATCCGTCTTTCCTTGTGCTTGAAGAAGTGCCTTGGTCTCATGAAGTTCCTTTCGGAGTTCCATTGATTCAGAGGCCAAGTGTTGTGCCACACTATCAGCACAAAGGCTGAAGTAGGTCTGGAATCGGAGTGGAAGTCCTTCTTCTAATGGTGGACTTGGTGCACTGCTCTCATCCTCACCTTCCTTCCGATAAGGCAAGAAACGGGATGCCAACTCATCTGCCATCTCTGGAAGAAGGTCTCGGAGGCGGGTGAGTGCCTTGATGGTTGCCGTCTCAACGGCAAGGACTAGCGTTGCCACTGGGGTCCCTCGAAGAACCAGCTTGTTGGAGAGTCATTAGCCTTCACAATCACTTCCACATGATACTCCGTATCGGTGTCATTGATCCAATGCTCATGGTAGGTGAAAATAGGGGCTCAGTGGAACTGGCACTTCTTGAGGCTATCCTCGAGAAGCACGGGAAATCCTGTGGTCAGGAGGTCTTCAGGTACGGCAGCCATCTACAAAGGTTGAATGGGAGAGGTCAATAAGGGAAATATATCTTGGGTTGGGTAAGCTTTAGAAAAGAAGAGAAGTTTAGATGGTCTCAAGCTAACTAACGCCCATGCTAACTAAGGCTTCCTACAGTCAGGATGGTTCTGATACCAGCTCTGTGGGGACCCCGACTCATAAGTCGAGATCACCGAATGCACGTGTACAGTGATCCCATAGATCAATGCTCACTGAACACACAGAAGCTGAATAACAAGAGTCTTACATCCATACATACCATCTTACACAAATTATGACCATTATGGTCAAGTCTTACATTGATAAAGCCTTAAGGGCTGAACATCAAATGAAACACAAGCAGAGGAAATCTTCGTCGATAAGTAGAATCCATGCCATTTGCCTTAACCCTACAGGCATTCTGACTAGGAAACGTCCTAGTTCGCATGTTCGTCTCCAAAGAACTCTTCTTCGAACTCCTATTCTTCCATGCCTGGCCAATTAAATAACCAGTGGCAAGCCAATGAGTACTTTGAATGTACTCGCAAGCAACCCATGTTTTGGTTCAAGGTACAACAATGCATGATATAGGTAAATTTTTGCGGAAAGCTAGTTTTGAGTGCAATGACATGTCCAACAACTTGTAAGACATGCATCAGGAGAATTCAATTAACCATGAGGATAGGTTACAGATATCAACATAAATAGAGTGGGCATCAACCCAACTCAATCACGTCAAGTCCTTTGACGTGACCCAAAGTAGTTCTTCCCACTTATCCAAACACACACACTGGTTTGTAAACATGTGGACGTAGTTTAAGCAGCACCGCCCAGCTATCCTTGACCGTGGACACGGCTATTCGAATAGTTTTACACTCTGCAGAGGTTGCACACTTTACCCACAAGATCCGGGGAACTTCCGTGTCATCCACGACACGCGGTACCTCAAGTACCCGGGGTAAGCACCCGATCACTATCTTTCCCTAGATGACACTAACAAGGAGTCCACTTGTTGTTCCGTATCCTCACGATATACATCATACGAGACTCACTCGAGATCGTAACATCTGAGAGGGGAAACAACGGTGTATCCGGTGCCCTGTGAAAACAGTCATGGCCGCCCTACCTGGCACGACCTCGTCCCGAGAGAGCGCACCAACAACTCTCCCGTCACTAGTAATGTGGGCTCCAAGCTAGTATCGGCCTAGGTAATCAATAATGCCCTTTCCCATATAAGGGTAGAGTGGTTGCGCATGTGAGGTTGGGACAGTCGATAAATCTTAAATCTAATCCGTTTTCAAAAACAACACACACCCTTGCCTCGGTACACCACTTCGTCATCAAGTGGTTACCCATCTCATTATCTCCCTCAGGAATAAGTGGCACCCGACGGGGTTTTCGAAAAGTCCTTTTGAAAATACTTTGTCTCCATCACCATGCATATACCCGTCCCTTTTGCGTAGCAATACTTAGCCTCCTATCTACTCCCACCGGCATAACCCTCATAAGAAGGTAGGGTCATGCACAATGCAAGTATCAAAAAGGAGGAAATGAAGGCAACCCACCAAAGTGGCTACCATCTCATCATGATTCCGATGCAATAATAATAAAGTGCTATATGAAATGCATAAAAAGGGTTTCATAGACATGGTCAAAGGGCTGCTTGCCTGGCTCAACAAAGTCTTCAGGGTCTTCAAAGTCTTCTGGTCCAACTCCTTCGTCAGCAACGCAATCTATCGTCGCAAAATAATAACGAGAAAATAAGGCAATAATAAAACAGAAAAACCAAAGTGCTCAGAAAAATGTCAACTTATTTTTGTTAAATACTAGGTTGAAAACTAAGAAGGGGAAAATTCCTAGTTTTGGATTTGGAGTAGCAGAATAGGAACAAATGGGTTTTCAAAGGTTTATTTAAATGCTTAAAATCACATTTAAATATTTACAGTGAAGAAAAGGTTGTTGGATTTGAATGAAAGTTGCACCATTAAATAGGTTGCAATACTTTAGGAATTTAGGAATTGGAATTAATTTATTTGGACATATATTTTATCATGTGGAATTTTTGGAAAAGTGACAGAACAAGAAAAAAAGGGGAAGGAGCACTGTGCCTGCTGGGCCAGAACAGCCGCAGCACAGCAGGCCCAGCCAGAGAGGCGGCCCAGCGCACTGGTGCACACGCGCGCGACAGGTTTAAACCTGACGGGAGGGGCCCAGGCGTCAGCGAGAGAGAGGGGGGCGATGGAGGGGAGAGGCTGAGAGGCGAGGCCCGCCTGTCATCCCTAACCCTAAGTCCAGGCGGCTGGCGAGCTCACCAGTGATGATGCAGGGCACGGTTGGGCTCAGCGTCGTGTCATCGTTCGGTTGGAGGTGGTGGACGTCACCAGAGTTGCCTGGTTCGCCGGCGACGAGGTCTTGCGGCGGAGGAGCTTCGGGTGTCGACGGTTCCGGCCGTTTTCGGCTGCAAAGGAAGCGGGGGAGAAGGGGGAAATGATCAGGGGTGCTCGGGGGTTACAGATCGAGCCAGAGGAGGAGCGGGGGAGGCCTGTACCTCACGAACTCCGGCGAGCCGAAGCGGCGGAGCTCGAGCTAGATCTCGAGCTCGGGCGGCTCTGGAGACGAACTGGGGGTGCAGGGGGATGATTAGGGGAGTGAGAGTGTGAGTGGTGAGGAGAGGAGGGCTCGGGGAGGCCATTAAATAGGTGAACGATGGGGTGCCGTGGACCCATGCGCCGGAGAGTTCACGCTCGTCGCTGCAGGGCTCGGGGGAAGAGGGCGTGGTGTCAGGGGTGTTCCTGTATGTCGACTACGTTGGGATGGACAGAGAGAGGGGGTGGGGAGAGGTCAGAGGTGCGCGCGTGTGAGCCGCGCCATTGGCGCGCTCGGGCGGCCGGTGTTTGCTAGCGCGGAGGCGCGGGGAGGAGGGGAGAGGAGGGGGACAGCGCCGTGGCATGTCGCAGACATTGAGGCGCATCGCCGGTTGCGCTGGGGAGGCCCGAGGTGGACGGAGGCGGTTGGAACGGGGCGGCTACAGTGCGGGAGCGCACTGTAGCGCGCTCCAGAGCGCCCAAATGGCCGGCATGGCATTTTCTATGCCTTGTGGGTGCGGCCAACCGTGTCCAGTAGCTCAAGTGTGGAGTAGAGAAGTAGGGATAGGCATTGTATGCTCTGGATGGCCACTGGGTGAGGAGAGAGGAAGAAGAAGTGTGCAAATGGGCTGTCCAGAGAGAGAAAGTGGGGTTTTACCCATCCAATAATTGAGCTGTGGATTTGCCATTGTTACTGGAGGTGAAAGGGGACTAGGAGGAGCTGTGGTAAAAAGTTGAGCTCAAGGAGAATAGTTTTAGTGGTCAAAATGGTGATTTTTGAAAAGTAGCAGAAGGTGTTTGATAAAGGTTTTGGCAAGCATATGATTTCCAATTGCCATGGGACTCCATAGGGTGAAATGACACATATAATTAGGGTCTTCCACCAATTTGGAGCTTATTTGGGCAAAGTTGCCAAATCAACTTTTGTAAACCCTAGAAATGAGCAGAAATAGACTTGTGTAGATCTAGTTGAGCATAACACTTCTCCTTGATGCACTACTTGGTGTAGTGGCCTCATTTGGTCATGTGAACATGCTCAAAAAAGTTGGGGTTAAGGGGAGAAAGTTGGTAGTACAAACTTGCTCAAAGTAGGTTTTGAACAGAAAGGGTCATGGGGCATTTTGGTGGACCAAAATGACCTTGATTGAAGTGAGGCTTTGCAAGATCATCACAATATGCATTTGTGACTTGCTGGATTTTTCTTGGATTTTTATGGAAATATTTCCTGTAGAAATATTTCAAATCCTTGAAATGGGCAGAAATGGTTTTGGGAGGTTTCGTCCAATATTTTGAACATGACCATGTGTTGAAAGTCTTATATATGGGAAATATATACCCACTGAGTTTCCCTGATTTTTGTCAAATATTTTTAAAATAATAAAATAATTTTTCCCTATTAAAGACCATTTCTAGCCTTTAGAAAAAGCTTTTAAATCAAATAGGAAAATAACTTTTAAAATTATATTTTGGGGTTTATGGGAATCCTATATCTAATAGGTTTCAAATATACCTTTTGAAATATTTTTCATACCCCAAATCAGGTACTTGCAGTGCAAACCTCAATCCAGGGGTTTTTGGAAAACTAATTTTTTGAAAATACTATTTGGCCAAATTATTTTTGTAAGAAAATACTATATTTTACTATACACATGGTATGATCATTGGGCAGAAGTTTGGGGCAAGGAGATGAAGTACAAAAGGTGGAGTAGTTGACTTTAAAGAGCACTTGAAAAATCACAGAGAGAAAACCAACTCCAAAATAAAAGCCAAATAATGCAAAAGTTTTTGTTGGCCCAACTTTTCTTGCTTTATTAATGCAAATGACATGTTACAAAATGCAGGGTGTGACAGAGATCCATTACACCTCCACAAATGGAAGCGAAAAGCCTAGTCTCGTTGTATCAAATAACTCAAATGTTCTTCCCCCAGAGTAACTGTCGCTGATAAACAGGCTGCTAGTGTGTGCATGAGAGGAGCGGCTGAGTAGGCCAGCTACGTGAGAGGAGCGGCTGAATAGAGCACCGAGAGTACCAACTAGGCCACTACGCATGTGTACTTCCCCTGCATTGATAGTACAGCGATGGTTCTAGAGAATAGTAGTACCCTCCACTTCCAACTGTAGCTCCTTGGCCCTAAGATTCAAGAGTTCAAAACTGGTGCACTATACTAGACTAGACTAGAAGTACAGTACATCGCACTACTAGTTGAGAAAAGTAGTACTAATACTGCTACAGTACGAGTACGTACTCCTCCATCACATAATGTAAGACGTTTTTTGACACTAGTTGGCGTGTACAAAAAATGGCAAAAACATACCCAAAATTTCTTAATCCATGCCAAAAACTACTACCTAGTGCCAAAAATTTCTTACTAGTGCTATTATTTACAGTATAATGCAATCCCATAACGTTCCATAATCCCTTTCTTTCAAAAAATCTCTTCTGGAGAGAAGATTGCTATGTCCACGCGAGCTTCTCATAGGCCAGCGCCACCGCATGCAGTCATGTGAGAGAGAGGGAGACATCCATGCATCATGCAGAGAGAGGAGAACGCGGGCGGACAGCCAATGGGCTGCATGGGGCATTTATAGCTGGTAGCTCCACCCATCCATGTGCCAGGGGAATTTCCATCCAGAAAGCATGCAGCGAGCCCCTGCCTTGGTATCCGGGTCTGCTCTTATGCGTAGAGTAAAAAGAATCGGAGGGAGTACTAGTAGTAAATAATAGCCTCACCCCTTCGCTGAGGAACGATCTACAGTTGGAAGGGACGAGGCCCTGCGCTTACTACGCTCTTATCTCCTCCTCGCCAGTTCCCCTCCCCCCGAAGAGAAGGCAGTTCGTCGCTGCTCCCATGGATTCGCCAGGAGGTTCTCCTCCTCGTCGGGGCTAGGGGACCTTGGACGACGATCCTGTGGGGGAAATCGCACGCCGCTCCGACGTCCTCACTGCCGCAAGACTCGGTGCTTCCTGCACCAACTTTTTCAAGACGCTGCTTAAACAGGCCATGCTTGTTGGTCTTCCATGCATCCTCGAGGAGAAGGTTCTTCTATGGGACAATCCTTCGAACAGTCCACCGCTCCCTGGCCATGGTTGCACGTTGACTCCGCTAGAGTTGCCGACGTTGAGAGGTAGTCGGATTTTGTCCGATGAGCAGGTCAGTAATGGAGTTTGATCATGTAGTACTTAGTTATTCCATTTCCATCCCATAATTTCTCCGCTGCCCACCATCTTATATATAGGTCTGGTCAGTGCCAACGAAGATTGGCTTGCATAGCTCCGGCCGGATACCACCATCATTTTGCACAACATCCACAGCAGTGTGGCCGTTCCGGTAGACCCCTTCTCCACCATTGGGATCGGCCTTCCGAACTGGCTGGGCTTGAATACGTATGATGATTCCTACATCAGATTGAGGAAGATAGCAATTGCGGACCCGCCGACAAAGCGACGCGGCTACGACAATTACTATCTCATCGCGGTGTTCGACATAAGGATTCCCATCAATGCAAGAGGCAGTAATGGCAAAGGCTGGTGCATGTTGGCGGCGGAAGATTTGTACCCCTACACGTACGAAGACGCCGTGCGCCATCTAGGACGCATCTTCGCGGTGACAAGCCAGGGGACTTGTTTCATCTGATTGCCATCCTACGGTACGGGAGATTACAAACGGAATGCACAAACCATCATTTGCATCCCTAACGGTACTCCATTATTTTGCAGGGACCAGTCATCCCCCGATCAAAATAAATCGCCGATCCTGGATGTGCATTTGCATCCATGATTCGGTCTAACCTGGAACCTTGTAGCTGACTTTGGCATATTGGGATCAACTATCTTAGCAGTCGTTACCCATGGTACCACTGATGTGCAACATGGCCACACAATCTACCACGATCGGACCGTCACCATCTACCCAGGTATTCCATTTTTTAACCCTCTCGCCTTCTCTTTCATTGTTGCACTAGTAGTATACTTTGTAGTACTAGTAGGAGTACTTTTTACCGTGGAGGACGTGTATAGCTAGCTAGGCCCTTGAAGACTTGAACCCACTAGCTACCACCATTTTTGTTTTTCCATGTCTTACTATCTCATCCATGTAGCCAAGAGTGGCTATATATAATAAGCCGATTATTTTACTTCCTCTATACCGGAGTAGTAGTATTTGCTGCATAGTATTACTGACCACCATATTTCAGCACAACATTATTATGCATGGACCTTGAATATGTACGTCACCATGTGTCTAGATCTGGGATGCCGCATGTACCAGATGAACGGCGCTGAGTTCGACCCCCGAGATGCTACGTGGGTGCCGAGGAACACTCTTGGAGAGTACTCGCTTTTCATCAGGGACAGCTACCCCATTGTGAAGCGGATGCCACCTTCCGTGCACGATACGGAAGGCCTGCCGTTCATGAAGCATGGTTGTGTCTTCAGTGCGCACCGCCGGATGAACGACATGCTGGGACACACTATCCTTGATTTATGCCGCTTTAGCTTGGATGAGTCTCCATTGTGTGGAACCGGACTAGAAAGCTGCGACAATGATTCCCGTTGCGCACCGCTATGGATCGTGCCATCCATGAAGAACACCTGGGACTAGAACCTGGAGGAGGACATGTAGCCCATCTATAACGTGTAAGTGGAGTACGGTAATTGTGAACGGTAGCGCTGTGAATATATGTAGACTAGTCGTGCACGAATTTATCACATGAATTAGAGATGAACTTGTGTGGCATACTGGCATTTGTCCTTTAGAATTTATTACTAGTAAATGTGTTATGTGTACGTGCAACTTGTGTAGTTGTTGCACGGGCTCCAACACGCTCTTTGAGAAAAAGGTGGCACAGCTATGGATATACGTGACGTGGCAACATCATACGGTAGCATCGTTCGCTATAGTTGTAGTACACTCCTACTAGGACGACAACTCCTATAAAACCTTGCGCTTGGATCTTGGCCTCTTCGGGAGGTTCAACAGTTCGTACTCGTGTGAACCTTGCACTTGGCTCTTCGCATCTTCGGAAGGTCAAACAATGATGATACTACAGTACAATATGCTTCTAGCAATCTGACATCGATTGAACTGCTGCACGTCCACCGCGAGGCCGAGGCCGAGGGCGAGGGAGAGGGATAGGGCGCTGTAGTCAAAACCCTCTCCTCGTCCTGTGAACCACCGCGCGCGTGGGCGAGGGAGAGGCGTAGTAAGCAAGCTTCTCCTTGTTCGGCGAGGTGACGGGAGACGTCAAAGCAGTACTAGTACTAGTGGTCCATACTGCATCCTTTCCGATTAATATGGCTTAATTTGAACCGAGAAAAATACACTGGCGGTCAACGTATGTAACAATACGCTCTTTACGGTCACTATATATAGTTTTGCGGCGATTATACGATCACTAGCTCATCGTAGAGCACCGTATTGCACCCTACTGACCGGCCACATAGTCGACGTGGCACTTTGTTGCCTGATTAAATTGTCACCTGGTTTCTGGGTCCCACCTGTCAGTTGGCAGAGCAAAGAAATCAGTTAAACAAAACTTTACGCAGGCGCGACACGAGTCCAACCCTTGCGCGCGAACCGCCCTGGCTGTGTATGTGAGTGCATGCACGTGTCCTCCCTCGGTCTTCCAACAAAGAGTGTACATCGGCTATAAAACAAAGAGTGTAGTACATGATGTACATCTACACTTCCAATGGATTTAGCCTTTAATCTAAATCGATATTGATTGACTAATGCACCAACTTGTGTTGTAGGTATAGGCTACATGTCTATCCTTAATTACAGCATGCAACGACCTTCATTTAATCTTCTTATCTCAATGGTCGCATGCACACACAAGTCTACTACTTTTGGGCGTTAGTTATGCCCTAGTCAATGTGTAAATCTCTAAATGTATAGTCTTTCACGGACATAGGGAGTAGGTTGAGCACTTGAGCGTGAGCGTGTGTGTTGCGTCATGTGCTGTGTGCCGCATGGGTGCGTGAGTGTTGCGTGCGTCCATGTGTACGTGTGAGTGTTGCATGTTGCATGCATGCATGCATGCATGGGGCTTACTCCCTCCCATTGACATGTTCATATTTCAAGCTTCCTCTGTTCCCTCCATATGGTGATACTCCCTCTGTTCCCAAATAGTAGGGAGTAAAAGCCTCCCCCTATTCCCGAATACGGAGTATTTGTCTTTCTACAGATTTCAACAAGTGACTAGGTACGAAGCAAAATGAGTGAAGTGAGTGTAGAGGCATAGGGATACTGTAGAAAGGAAGTCCTCGCGATCCATTATTACCCATCTCGGTCAGAGAGAACTATTCAACTAGTCTTCGCAGTGAAGTGACAATACATGCTGCAGCAGATGGGACACATAATTAATAAGCTGAACCAGCGTGTTGGTGTTACTAAATCAGCCTTACCCAGTACTGCCATCTCTTCTTCCTCCTCCTCTCTTCTTCTTCCTCCTCTCTTCCCCATCGTCGGCCGCACACCATTTACCCCCGCTCACTTCTCGCCCGCCCACGCCATCTTCCTTGGTAGCTCGCGCGTACCATATCCCCCCGCTAACTACTTAGCCACACGAGGAGAAGCTTCTTCGCTCGCCCGCCCGAATCCACTTCCCCGCTGGCTCGCAGGCACCGAAAACCCCAATGGCAGAACCGACTGACACACAGAGACGCGATTGGAATTCCCTCCCCGATGTTCTCTTGGAGCAGATCTGTAGTCGTATGGACCTACTCAGCACCGTCCGTCTGGCCGCATGCTCGGTGTCTTTGTACCGTCTACTCGTCTGCAACTGGCTGACTCTTTTCAAGACACCCTGATTCCTGATGCCCGATCCTCGCAGGTGGCCCAGACACCGACTTGACGATCCTACGGAGGTTGTCGTGGTGCCCCTCGACATGCTACCACTACCCGTCCACCTGTCCTTCATGCGCGACTACTACTGGGCGGGCATGAAGGCCAACTGGATCATCCTCATCCACCACACCGGTAGTCCGTGGCGTCTCGTGGATATCTACACCTGGCGAGAGATCACCCTTCCATCGTTTGATACCGCCGCCATCGAGCCTCGCGGCCCGCCGGACACTCCTACCTACTACGCACGAAACGCGTCAAGCTTTTGGCTCGACCTCTGTTTGCAGAAAGTTGTAATCTATGAAGTGCCCACACCATCAGAAGACTACATGGATTACAAGCTCATTGCCTTGTTCAACATGGGATTATTCTATCTGGAATCTGGTCGCCATACATGGTTATGGCTCATCATCAATCCTGTTGAGGCAATATTTCTGTTTGATGCTATAGTGCACGATGGCATCATTTACGCGGTCGACGCACAGATTGGCTACCTATACTGGTGGAATCTATCGTCGTGTAATTGTTCTATCTCATCTCATGTTTACCTTATGAATACGACTGCCTGTTCATTTGTTACAAATTTAGAATGCATAGCATGTCTATAACCACATCATTGCTATACGTTCCTCTCATTTCCTAGATTTTTATGACCACACATGTTATTGTTAGAGTTGATATGAGAACAATTGGCATCTAATGATTTTTAGAATACATATTATGAGCATAACATCATGATTGGTATATGTTACTCTCGTTTACAAGATTTTTATAACAACGCATGTTATTGCTTAGAGTTGATATCAAAACAGTAGTAGTAAGTGCTATGGTAGAATATGAGTAGGCGCTGTCATAGCTATTTTCCTCTCATTGTTACATGATGTTTGAAACATGACATATTGCTAGAATATGAAAGCCATTGGCTTATTTTTTTAACTTGGGGTATGATTATGACCACGACATTGCAATTCTCTGTCTATGATATGTGTCACTGTTATAATAATCTTAATTCCACACATACTCTAAACATTATTGTTTATTTTTGTCCTTTTGGTCTCCAATTTGAATTGTTGTAGCAGACGCAAATGCGCTGGCCTTCATGATTCTAGGACCTGGAATCATACCAGCCGATGGCTGGTGGTTTATCGCTCGTTCAGCTGACGACGGTCATTTGATGCTCATTCACACGTACCAAATTGACCAAACCATTACATCAAACCACCTGCAGTACAATGCGTGGGGCGTTCGTGACATTGATGGCTATGGCTGCTTCGTGTTTGAGAAAGATCCCAGCTCCGTTGGACCAGGCGTATTCAACTGGAGGCGGGTTTACAGCCTCGGCAACCACTCCTTGTTCCTCGGGCTCAATTATTCGATCATCCAACCAATCATCGATCATATCATCAGCGATGATTACTGTGCTATGAAACTTCCATTCGCGAGGGGGGGCTGTGTTTACACATCATACCATGGGTTTCATGAATCACCATATCCAGAGATTCATCGACACTACTTGTTGCCAGATAATCTTAAGTGTGTGAAAGGCATCAAGCTTCCATGCGATGGATGGCTTTTGCAAACCTGATATGCGACGATGTGGTTCATGCCAACAGCAAATATGCACAACTTGATTCATGCTGATATTTAGACTGAGACATGTATTCTGCTACTGTATCACGACCCTCTTTTGTTGGATATTATGTACTATTGTTAGTTTGAAGCACTTCTCTGGTGTGAAGGATAGATACCTTCCTGGGATCAAGTGCATCCTAACTCACCTGCGTAGGATGTACTGATAATGATGATGGAGATGTTGTGCAGAAGCCATATATATATATATATATATATATATATATAAGTTAGGCTTCAAGTGCGTACATGTTAGTTAAACCTATGTATAAATTGTGACACTAAATACGACTAGTAAGTACTCCAGTACAGTAGAAGTACTAGTATACGTCGGTCAAATTATTCATCATGTCCACACATTGAATTGACGTGACAACACGCTGCGCGTGAGGTGACACAAGAATCCCGGTGGCGTGTTCAGGTATTCTGGACATCAGATTTCGAGTACCACTTATCTGTCGAAATCTTTCATCATTCACTTAAAACAGTCGATTGATCATACATTGAGTACCATATAACTGTAATTACTGATGCAAGTCGAAGAAGGATTGGCCGGTTGCTGCCGGCTGGCGTCAAGTTCGATCCCATGGATCAGGAGCTGATCAAGCACCTTGAGGCCAAAGTGAGTGCTGACAGCGCGAGATTTCAGTCTCTCATCGATTTGTTCATACCAACCATCGACAGCGAGCACGGCATATGCTACACCCAACCTGAGAAACTTCCAGGTAAGACACCGATCGGCCGTCTACTTGCACAAACATATTCCTTTGTTTATATCTCTATTTTTCTTTTTAGACGCAGACCTGGTGAAGCAATTACAATTTGACAATTAATAAAAAGTGAAACAAGTGACTGCAACATGCCAAAGATGTTATAAAAATGCCAACTAGGTACACTAAAACCTGTATTCCACAATACTGCAGGTATCACACTGAGTTGTCTAAGGAAGCATTTCTTCCAGCGCAATTCCAGGGCGTTCAAAAGGGGCACGAGGATGCCTCCCAAGATACAGTTGAAGTGCGGACTGCACGCGATGTGGCACAAGACCGGCAATACCTTGCCGGTGATGGTCAACGGCCGGCAGACGAGCAGCAAAAAAGGTTCTGGTGTTGCACACCAACAAGAACTTCGACCAGCAGAGGACTAATTGGGTGATGCACCAGTACCACCTCGGGGACCTGGAGCAAGAGAAGGAGCGGGAGCTGGTCCTCTACAAGATTTTCTACCAGACGAACACTAGGGCCAGGAGTAAAAAGATTATAAGTCAGTTTGGTATTGGTAGTTGTACTACCTTGTCGTCCGCAAGTTGGTATTGTTGTTAACGATATTTTGGTATGAACCTGCATTTGATTCCAAACATCACGCCGAGGGTCGACATGGATATAAAGCTAAATCATTTGTTTCGAAATGAATGTTTAGGCACCTGATTTTTATTTGATGGGTAGCATAAGCACCCGCCGTTCGAATTCCCAGTTCTCCAATTTTTTTTGAAACAAGTGCATGCACTTATTATCACGATAAAAAAACAATATCCATGCTGCATCCCAGTTATCAGTTGGTACTTGGAGAATTCTCTTGTTTATTGAGCATGTATATTGTTTTTTCAGGTCGAGCAAGTTTCAACTGGGCTGTAGACTGCCCAGGGTTGGTTTTGTTTTTAACAGGCCCAGCCCATGACGACAACGGGGCACAAAGATCCAGCAGGTATCTACAGGCCTCTGGCCCGCCAGCGTTAGTTATAGTTTGTATTACAACATCCGCAGGCAGTTTTTTTTACTGAATCAAACACACAACCCAGTTCTATTATCCTCTTGAAACGCATGTCCTACATTCGTTTTCTAATCTCTACCTATAGTTTTACTAGTTCATATACACGTATCATTATATTGAAAACACATAAAATTCCCTATTCATATTTACATCCTTATTTTTGTTGTTTTTTCCCACCCAGAGCTAATTTTTTTACCACTGGTTTTCCCTTAAACCAACTCAATTGTCCCACGTCTTATTTGCTTACAAAAACGAAATGATTTTTTTGGCAAATCAATAAGTTCTTAAAAAATGTTTATCATTTCGGGATTACAATAGTTCGGACTCCACCGAAATATGCAAAATAAGGTTAAACTTTTTGACCGTGGTCCTGGGCAGAAAATGGGCTGTAATAAATTACTTAAGAATTGGCAAATGGGCTGGAAATTATAAAAATAGCAAATGGGCTTTATGTTATCTGCCACAGATTTGGAGGCTCACTTGTGGGCCTACCAAGTTCATGCGTACACAAGGTTTCTCAAAAAACAAACTTAGTCAACAATTGACTCTACCAGCGTCAGACCGTTATATGTCAATCTAACGGCAATCGTGCTTCTTCAGTCTCTGATCTTCCTGCCCCAGCCGCCCAAACCAGCGCCGTCAGAACCGCCTGCTCCCGCCTCCCGTGGCCGGCAGTGCTGCCGGGCAGGCCTCGCGGCCCCATCATACTCGCATCCCTGGCCTGTCTATCCCTCTACTCACCCACACCTCCTGTTATTTTCCGGCGACGGCAGCCGAACCAGTCAACCCTCGTACCCTCCACCGCGTGGGCAGCCACTGCCGTGTCTTCCCTAGCTCTGTGTCGTTCCCTTCGCAGGCCTCGCCGTCGTCCACCGCCCTGGTGCTTTCGGCGCGGCGTGGTCAACGATGTCCATCCAACGACCGTAGTGCTTCTTCTACCTCTGGTATTCTTGCCCCAGCCGCCCAAAGCAGCGCTAGTTGTGCCGCATGCTCCTGCCTCCCGTGGCCGGCTGTGCAGCCGCGGAGGCCTCACCGTCCCCATACTACTCCCACCGCTGGCCAAGCCATCCCTCCACTCACCCACTCCCATTGTTATTCTGCGGCGACGGGAGCCTCACACCGCAGCCGAACCAGTGATCCCTCTTACTCCTCTCCGCATGGGCATCCACTGCCGCGTCTTCCCCGGCTCCGCGTCATCCCCTTCCTAGGCCTCGCCGTCGTCCACCGCTGTGGTGCTCTCGGCGCGGTGTGGTCAATGTGGTCAACGACCGACTTCCATCGAAAGAGTACTGTACGTGGAGAGGCTGGCAGCTGGGTCCACGGCAGCCGCAAGGAAGTGCCTCCTTATTACGCGCAAAATAATTATTCCTCCACCTGACAGCAGGGACCCACTGGACGGGCCACCAGTATTTCGCGGAAAAGACATTTCCCCCCTGACTGCTGGGACCCACCGGACGGGCCACCGTATTTCGTGAAAACACCGTTTGCCCCTGACTGCTGGGACCCATCGGACGGGCCACCGTATTTCGCAAAAAAACATTCCCCCCGCTGTCAGCTCGGACCCACCGGAAGTGCCTCCTTATTACGCACAGAAAAATGAATACTCCCCCTACTAGCTGGGACCCACCATGGTGGGAGGCTAACTTGTGGGCCTACTAAGTTGACGGGGACGGAGGGCTTTGTCAACTTAGTCAATATGAACGATTCTAGCTCCAGTGACCATATGATGTCCATCCAACGGCCGTCGTGCTTCTTCAATCTCTGCTCTTCCTGCTCCAGCCGCTCAAACAAGCACCGGCGGGACTGCCTGCTCCCTCCTCCCCGCGGCCAGCTATGCTGCCGCGTAGGCCTCACTGCCCCATCGTACTCCCATCGCTGGCCTAGCCATCCCTCTACTCACCCACACATGCTGTTATTCTCCGACGACGGAAGACGAACCAGTAAACCCTCGTATAGTCATACTCCCCTCCGCATGGGAAACAACTGCCGAGTCTTCCCTGCCTCCGTGTCTTTCCCTTCCTAGGTCTCTCCGTCGTCCACCGCCCAGGTGCTCTCGGCATGGCCTGGTCAACGTGGTTATCAACCGACATGCATCTGAAGTGGACTGTACATGGAGAGGCCGAGAGCTGGGTCCACGGCCGCACGCAAGGAAATGCCTCCTTATTATGCGCAAAAAATGATTCCTCCACCTGACATCAGGGACCCATCGAAAGGGCCTCTGTATTTTGCCAAAAAAATGTTACCACCGCTGACAGCTCGGACCCACCAGCTATATCTTCGCACGCAAGGAAGTGCCTCCTTATTACGCACAAAAAAAGAATACTCCCCCTGTTAGCTGGGACCCAGTATAGTGGCAGGCCGACTTGTGGGCCTACTAAGTTTACGGGGACGGAGGGCTTTGTCAACTTAGTTAATATGCACGATTCTAGCTCTAGTGACCATACGATGTCCATCCAACGACCGTAGTGCTTCTTCAACCTCTGGTCTTCTTGCTCCAGCCGCCCAAACCAGCGCCGGTCGTGCCTCGTGCTCCTCCCTCCCGTGGCCGGCTGTGATGCGGCGGAGGCCTCACCGCCCCCTACTACTCCCACCTCTGGCCAGGCCATCCCTCTACTCACCCACACCCCCTGTTATTCTGCGGCGACGGCAGCCTCACACCGCAGCGAACCAGTGAACCCCCGTACTCCTCTACACGTGAGCATCCACTGCCGCATCTTCCCCGGCTCCGCGTCGTCCCCTTCCTAGGCCTCGCCGTCGTCCACCGCCCTGGTGCTCTCGGCGTGGCGTGGTCAATGTGGTCAAGGAACGGCTTCCATCGGACATGAACTGTACGTGGAGAGGCTGACAGCTGGGTCCACGGCCGCAGCAAGGAAGTTCCTCCTTATTACGTGCAAAATAATTATTCCTCCACCTGACAGTAGGGACCCACCGGACGGGCCACCGTATTTCGCAAAAAAAAACGTTTGCCCCTGACTGCTGGGACCCACCAGCTACATCTTCGCATGCAAGGACATGCATCCGGGCAAAAAAAAAAGATTCGCACCCCTGACTACTGGGACCCACCAGCTACATCTTCGTAGGCAAGGATGTGCCTGACAGTCGGGACCCACCTGGTCGATGCGTACTAGTGTTGTCATTCTGGTTGCGAACGTGTACGTACATATATACTGGTGGATGTAGGGGCGCGCATGTGTCGTAGTAGAGGCGCGCACGTAGCATGTAAACATACGTACATCGGCCAGGGTGCAAGAAAGAAAATACGGCCACGTATGTGTACATACGGGCGGGGTCTCGAACGCCTACTCGCGCATACGTACGGCCAGGGCTCGTGTTCATGGCTAGGTCAGAACGGAGAAACAACGTCGTCGTCGTGTTCATGGGGAGGCAACGGAATGCGTCGTGTTCATGGGGAGGCAACGAAATGCCTCGTGTTCATGGGGAGGCAACGGAATGCGTGGGAGCCAACCGGCTGGGTCGGAAAGGAATGTGTGGTCATGTTCATAAGGAGGGCTTGGACGGAATAGGCGATGGAAACGAGGCCTTAACGGGGTCCTGTTGATCGGGAGGGGTCTGGCGTACTGCAAAACGGAGGAAACAGACCTCCTACGGTCGAAACGGGGGTCCTGTTGATCGGGAGGGGTGTGGCGTACCGCAAGACAGACGAAACGGACCTCCTACGGTTGAAACGCGGGTCCTGTTGATCAGGAGGGGTGTGGCGCACCGCAAAATGGACGAAACGGACCTCCTACAGTCGAAACGGGGGTCCTGTTTATCGGGAGGGGTGTGGCATACCGCAAAACGGGACTCCACAAGATACTGTTCATCTCCACCGTCGACCTCCTCCAGCCTCCAAGGGCTCCTGTTCATCCTGCCTCCACCGCGCGCTACTCCACCGGCTACTGTTCAACCACCCCTCCACCATCTACTATTCATCCAGCCCTCCACACCACGGGGTCCTGTTCAACCACCCCTCCAAGGGCACCCTCCATCATCAACTGTTCATCCAGCCCTCCACCACACCACGGGGTCCTGTTCATCCAGAGGCAATGCCACCACTCACTGTCCATCCAAACCCCCCGCAACGCTCACTGTTCATCCCAGAGGCAGCATCGATCGGCTTCAGTTAGCAGCAGTAGCGAAGGTATTGCTCGATCGGGTTCAGTTAATAACCATCGATCGATCGCTCGGGTTCAGTAACGCGTAGCCTGCAGTGCAATCGCTCGGGTTCAGTTAGAGCCCAACGCCTCGCTCGGGTTCACCAACGCCTCGCACACACACGCGTACATGTACGAGAGAAACGCGCATCGCTCAGCCCCTGACCTCCCACCGTCACCGGGAATTCCCCGAAATTTTCCTCCCCCTCGCTTCTACCACGGTTTTTTCCATCATGGATGGCCCAAAGAATGTCATGCAGCTGCGTCTCCGGCCCACCCAGGACGAAAAGCCCATTTTCTGTCATGATTTTTGTCATAGAAGTAGGAGCCCACCACATCTATGATGATACCGGGTTTTGTCACAATTATCGTCATGGAAGTGTCATATGTATGACAGAAAAAAATTCGTTCGGCCCAAAATGTCACGGATGTGTCTTTTTTTGTAGTGTTAAGGGTTTGCCGGAACCCCACATCCGACATTTGGCGCGCCAGGTAGGGGATGCGCCGGAGCTCCTCCTCCACCGGCCAGCTCGTCGACGCTCCTCAGCCACGATGTCCGGCGACTCAAGGGCCGGCTCCAACCGCTGGGCAGCCAGGCCAGCCCGGGCAGCGACACCTGCCCATGAAGGTCACGACCACGCACTCCAGGCGGCACGGACGCTGCCAAAATCCGCCGAACATGGGCAGCACGGCTAGGCGTCATCCACCCTCACCCCACGGCAGGTACGGGCCGCCGCAAGAGCAGCGAGCCATGCCACAGCAACTACACCGCACTCACGACGGGAGCAAGCAAACATGCGGGCAGCGCTCACCGTGGCAAGGGAGCTGCTACGGTGTAGGCTGATGGAAAGCGGTTGGGACACACTGCTGGAGCATGTTGCCGAGCAGCTGGATGCAGCGGCGTCGGGAGCACCACCCTTCTGCTATCAACTTCCTTCCTAGGCCACTACCGGGCCATGCGGCGAACCTCACCACATCCGCGCGCCATCAACTACGCCCGGTGGTTTGATCAACATCAGCACGGCCGGTGGCGTAGGGGGCTCCAATTCCCCCATGCCGCCCGCAGCGGGCACGGGCGCAAGCGTCGCCCCCATGGTCACATCAGGATGCCATACAATCATCCCCAGGGCGCCACCATGGGTCAAGCAACATGGAGCGTGGGGCACCACGGCGAGGTGTTCGGGGTGAAGGCCCCGGAAGCCTACGTGCCCCGCATGATGGACCAAGGGTATGCACCAGAGGACGACCCTGGCTCGTTCATTGGAGAAGATTGGGGACAGGGGGCGCTAGGACTCGAGGCCTTCCAAGAACCAACGGAGAACCACAACGATCGCACCGACAATGGCAACTACAGGGTACCGCTAATCTCTCAAAAGCAGGCTTATGCTAGCCATGGGATGCAGATGAATCAGGTGGCAACATCGTTCGACGACCCTGGCATGGCGGCACCCATTCCAACAAGGGAGACACATTGGGGGCTGCCGGAAGGGAGCCAGGAGCAAGGCCCCTCCCCAAGGCACGCGAAACCAGGGGACACCCGGAGGTAGGCCCTCTGCCGGGGTGGCCTCCACAACCCTTCCCCCGACAGAGGACTGGTGGTCGCCGAGGGAACCGCTGGCGTCCCCTTTCCCTCTTTTGTGTCATCCTGGTGACCAGTTGGCTCAAAAGAGGTCGAGGGTGGCGCAAGGCGGGGCCCTCGTCTGGCGATGTGAAGACGGGCCAGTACCTGTGAAGAAGGCTCGGTGCCTGTGAAGCTCGCCGCCCGTGACACTCTCATGTAATAATGAGTTGGGGCTGTACACGCCCTAGAGTCTCAGGAGCGCTGGCCTCAGGCCCTGGGGCTCCCTCCCACGCCTAGTGGCAGCACTTAGCTCCGCGTTGGTGAGAAGACTTGAAGACCCAAAGACTAGACTAGGTGACGGACGCGGCCTTTTGCTTTGGATATCTCTTTCTGTCGCTTTTCTTTCTGGATCTCGGCTTAAGTTGAAGCTAAATTTTTACCGATGCGTGCGGGGGGTGCCTTTTCTTGTTCGAGCCATTTCTTGCCTTCTGGATCTTGTTTGGTTTGGGACTCTTGTCCATTGCCTTTTCCTCGCAAAGCTCCTCGCGAGCCGGACCGCGTAGAGCACACGCTCTTCGGGCACACGCTAGCACTACGCCTGGTGCTCGCCTCTTATGGGGCCCCCTCAAGCGGGGCGATAAGCTCCGCAGGATTCTCAGGAACTCGTTGCCTCACGACCCAGCCCTAAGTTGGCACTGACTAAGGTAAACCATGACGGGGAGCTCACCCCCAGCTTCACGAGCTCACAAGGACATATACCCACATCACATAGGAAAGTAAAAACTGCAGTTTGCTTACACGAGGGGCTCCCCCTCTAAAAATGATCTTACAAGTCTTCCAAGGGCCACACCCGAGTTTTGCGTTTGGGATGAAACAATAGAAGAACATGGGATCAGCCGGAGATATCACTCGCTACATCACCCGCGGACGCATCACTCGCGTCGTCGTCATCTTCGTCGGTATCGTCGTCGTCGACGCCGTCGCCCCCATCACCGTCATCGACCACGTCACCTTCATCCGCGACGACCACCACCAGGACGAGGGGGCTGGGGGCTTCCAGGAGCCACGCGCGGTCGCCTGCATCTTGGGCGGCGCCCAGGCCCCAGCCTCCCAGCGCGTCTTCAAGCAGTTTGCTCACGAGGTGAATGCGGCGCTCCCCAAGCTCGAGGCCACGCGCCCGCTCAGGTGGTGCCAATGCGCCATCACCTTCAACTCGGCGGAACAACTCAAGTGCGCAGCCACTGCTGGCACCCTCACCATGTTGTGTTCCCCGGTCATCAGCAATGTGCAGGTCACTAAGACCCTCATCGACGGCGGCACAGGGCTCAACGTCCTGTCCGTCGACACGTTCAACAACCTCCAAGTGCCGTATGAGCAGCTCCAACCCACCAAGCCTTTCTCGGGAGTGACCGACGGCTCCACCACGCTGATAGGGCAGGTCCGCCTGCCTATCACCTTCGAGGAGCGCAGGAAATACCGCACCGAGCTCATCGACTTCGACGTCGCGCACATCCGCCTGCCGTACAATGCCATCCTCGGGTATCCAGCCCTGGCCAAGTTCATGGTAGTCACTCATCACGGCTACAACATTCTCAAGATGCCAGGAAGTAGAGGAATCATCATGGTCCCGTGTGAAGAGAGGGATGCGGTGTTCTCCCTCGAGCGCGCCTTTCAAGCCATAGCAATCGACGACCCCGACAGCAGAAATGAAAGCCCTCTGGAGGCCGTCCCCAAGAAGAATAAGTCGCGCCATGCAGGACCTCAGGAGGATGGCGTCACGGCAGGAGCCACGTCAAGATCAGCGCCTGCTCCAGGGGCGCCTCCCTCCGTCTCATAGGAAGGCGCGCCCGACGCCCTCCTTAGGCAGGGCTCGGGGGCTCTCTTCTGGAGGGCCTCAGACCTTGCCAACCTCACGAGGGAGGAGCTCGGGCACCACTTGGAAGCGTGCTTCGCGGCACGCGACTCTCAGGAGAGCACAGGGCAAGGAGTGCCCACCACTCAGGAGTTCATCACCAAGACCATCCAGGAACTGCAAGAACCAAGAGCCATACGCGGCGACGGCTGCCCACAAGGCGCAGCTTCGCGTCCTGGCGAGGATGTTGGGCTGCGCATCTGCATCGACATCCCAGGGCTCAACAGGACCGCATCTCAGGAGCGTTTTTGGCCTTCGTGTGTGGGCCGCTGCGAGGGCCCGCCGCACAGCTACGTTCAGCGCAACATGCGATGTGTCCTGGCGGCTCAGGAAACCAGGTACCACGCCGTTCTGGAGGAGATGGAAACGGTCTTCAGGGAACCTCCCAAGCCCCCAGAGCCTCCCGAGGCTCAGGGTTCTGGCGGCTCATGAGGAGTCATTTCTTTAGCGCACGCCTTCAGCTTCACCAACTCTACTTCATCTACAGAACCAGGTGACATCTTCCAAGCTCGTTTAGCTGGGAGCACCCCTCGGGCTGCATTATTCCTAGGCCGCATGGGTCCGTCCCTGCGGCATGTATCCCTTTTTTCTTATGTCTTCAGCTTACCTTGTTGGGGGCGCCCCTCGGGCTGCATCATCCCCAAGCCGCTCGGGCCGGACCCGGTGGCATGTATCTTCCTGCGTTTATCCAAGATGACCTGCTCTCCTTGCTTAACCTGCCAACTGCTATCACCTGCTCCATCATCACCCCTCGGGGTCTTCGCACAGGCACGACGGTGGTGCATGGGTCCGTCCCTGCCACGTCGACAAATCTGAGCGGTCGAGCTCTGGCTCGCGGCACGCCCCGTGCACGTCACCTCACTAGGCCCTCAGTGCCCTCTCCTCATCCAGAGCAACCAGAGGCAGGCTGACAGCTATAACGGCAAACCGTGTTTCTTCTTGTGCCAGTTCGCAGGGATGCCGAGGGAAGAATAGCAGGCGGCACTACGAGTCTCCTTTCCTCTCGTGCAATTCGCTTGCGCATTAAAGGGGGGCTCTTGAGCATCGCGACTCAGGAGCTCTTACTAGCTCTCTAGCCCTCACCCCCTGGCCTTGACCACAGCATTGCGACCTGGCATACCAGTGGCGGCTGAGCTCGCTCGAGGGCCGGGACCTAAGGACGAAGAGCACTAAGGAGAGCATGAGGGGAGGGAAACTCGTATGGGCCAGCCTAGCTATGCCGCACGAAATAGGCGTGTAGCCCTAGCGCAACGTCAGGAGTCGCCACAAGATCAATGAGATAAGTCCCGCACTCGAATTGGCTAAATGTTTGGGCCTAATGGTCACTCACGCCTTGCCGCAGCCCCGTTGCGGCCACATCAACTCCCTTTCTCGCCTTACCATGGCTGCTTGAGCGCTAAGGGGGACCTCCTGAGCATCGCACCTCAGGAGCTCTTACTGGACCTCGGGCCGCACCCCTCCTGGCCTTGACCACGGCACGCGACCTAGCATACCAGCGACGGCTGTAGCCTACCTGGGGACCAGGACCTGTCGGCGTAGAGCAACAAGCTATCGCGAGGGAAGAAAGGGGGATCGAGCCTTAACGGGACATGTGTTCACCAAATTCTCATAACAGGGAAGATAAGCACAAAAGACATTACGGACCCTTACATGCCCCACGGGGTAATTCATGGTTCATTGCAAGAAACAAAAGCTGATACTAAGGGGAATCCTATCTACATCCTCCTGTGGTGGACGCCATCATCAACAGTGGGCCAGGGAGGCTGGCGCCAACCCCATCCAGATTAGCGGCGGCGGCCGGACGCCGCAGCCCAGCTCCGAGCGCGGCGAGAGCTCGGGGGCATGTAGCTGTCTTCGCTCGTCTCCGGAGTCTCATAAAGCTCAGGAGAGATGCTGGACTCCCAAGGGCTGCTGCTGCTGGAGAGGTCGCGAGCGGGGCGCGCATCAGCCTCGCGCTCCTCTCCGGGGCAGCACTTCAGGCGGCGGCCCTCAGCATCGAAGACCTTGAAGAAGAGCGTGGATACGCCGTCGTACTCAAAGTGGATCAGGAGGGCTCCCCTCGCATGGCAGACACGCGCGATCTCGCCCCAGCCGAACGTCATGAAGATCTTGCCGCAGTGGAGCGAGGAGGAAGAAGCAAGCAAGCGAGGAAGAGATGGGCAACGGGGGCTCCGCCCCCTCCCCATTTATTGCAGGAGAAGGCCAACCGGCGTCCAACACGATCGTAGGTAATGATGGTTTTCCTTGCATGTTGCAGGGACTTGTCAAGTCATGCTGTCGGTGTTCTGGGAACGGGGGTCCCCAGACTTGCCTGTCTGCGGCCTGTGGCGTGGCTCAAAAGGGGTCCCAGCGGCCCATCTTCATCAACACAGACCCAAGACCCTCGCGAGGGGACAAGCCTCGCGGGGCGGACGACACGGAGCTTCCTCAGGCACGGCCTCATCAGGCTGGCTCGCGAGGAGGCGGAGAGATCAAGGCGGGGTACCTCACGAGGTGTCCATGACGCAAGCCATGACGACCAAGGGTGCCAGGGGGGTGCCAGCCCGCGCAGTGTCCTCCTTTCCTCTTTGGTGCAAAGGGAGCAAGCGCAGGCGAGAGCATCAAGTAAAGGCACCCGCTTCGGTGCAACGAGACCAAGACCAGTCCAACGGCAGGGAGGAAGTCATTGTGGAGCCCAAGCCAGCGTCACCACCAGAGCCTTTGGTAGGCGAGGACCAACTTTAGTCAGGATAAGTGTACCAAATGTTCCCCTTCAAAATGGCCAATTGTTGGCGCCCTTCCCGCTCAATATTTGGGAAGAGGCCCAAGGCCTTTGCCTATAAATAGGACTAGCCACCCACAGGGTAGAGGGGATCGCAATCAAGAAGGGAGAATCTAGAAGCCAAGAGAGAAACTAGATAGGATCGGATCGAGTAGCATCGCACAGAGCGAGAGAGAGAAGGGAGACTGAACTCCTCCTAGCAGTTCATCCCCCCAGCCAAGAACAGACCCTCGCGAGGCTTTTCTTCCTTGTATTGCTCATCATCATCAGCCCAAGAGGCAATCCACCACACCACACACTGGAGTAGGGTATTACACCACAACGGTGGCCCGAACCAGTATAAACTCCGTGTCTCTTGTGCTGTTCTTTCCGTAGCTTCGATCTTAGCGAGGTAGAGGGTGCAGGTAGGTAGAAGGCGAAATCTCCGCGCGCACCCCAGCGTTCGAACCTCAAGGGTCTGCCGGAACCCGAAATCCGACATTTGGCGCGCCAGGCAGGGGAGCATCGGAGTTTTCCCTTCCCCCACCGCCACGACCTGCCTCGCGATGAGTAGCGCATCGCCCGCTCCGGCCGCCGGCGCCAGCACGGGGGCCATGGGGCTCCGAGCCCTGCAACGGGTACGGTGGCTGGACAAGTTCAGGCCGACGACGCCGTCGCGCTACAGCGGCACGACTGATCCGCTGGCCTTCTTGCTGGCGTACGAGGAGGCCATCCTCGAAGCTGGAGGTGATGATAGGGTCATGGCCAACTGGCTCCCCATGGCCCTCACCGGCGCTCCACGCGCATGGCTGCTCCACCTGCCGGCAACCTCTGTGGCCTCTTGGGAAGAGCTCCGCAGCCTCTTCCCCGCCCACCATGCTACACCAACACCCCCGGTCGTCGCGGCCCTCCTGGGCGGCTTGCAGGCGCCGCCTACAAGTGACCACGTCAAGCCGTTCATCCGCCGGGTCAGCGCCGCTTCCACGCGGCAGGGGGCTCTCCCGGACCGGGCGGCGCCCAAGGCCGGCCTGACCTTCAGCTCGGAGGACCAGCCCTCCAACTCGGCCTGCTCGGGTGCGCTCCCCATGCTGTGCACCCCCACCATCTGCCAGGTGGCCGTCACCAGAACTCTCATCGATGGCAGTGCGTGTTGGGGAACGTTGCAGAAAACAAAAAATTTCCTACGGTTTCACCAAGATCCATCTATGAGTTCATCTAGCAACGAGTGATCGGATGCATCTACGTACCTTTGTAGATCGCGAGCGGAAGCGTTCAAAGAACCGGGATGATGTAGTCGAACACGACGTGATCCAAATCACCGGAGATCCTAGCGCCGAACGGACGGCACCTCCGCGTTCAACACACGTACGGTTAGCGTAACGTCTCCTTCTTCTTGATCCAGCAAGGGGAGAGGAGAGGTTGAGGAAGATGGCTCCAACAGCAGCATGATGGCGTGGTGGTGATGGAGCTGCAGTACTCCGGCAGTGCTTCGCTAAGCACTATGGAGGAGGAGGAGGTGTTGGAGAGGGAGAAGGAGGCAACCAAAGGCGTGGATGAAAAAGCCCTCTCTCCCCCACTATATATAGGAGGGCCTAGGGGGGGCGCCTGCCCTAGGAGATCCAATCTCCTAGGGGGGCGGCGGCCAAGGGAGGTTTCCCTCCCCCCCAAGGCACCTAAGGGGTGCCTTCCCCTAGTGGGACTCTTCCCTCTTAAACCCTAGGCGCATGCGCCTATGTTGGGGCTGGTGCCCTTGGCCCATGTAGGCCAAGGCGCACCCCCTACAGCCCATGTGGCCCCCGGGGCAGGTGGCCCCACCCGGTGGGCCCCCGGGACCCTTCCGGTGGTCCCGGTACAATACCGATGACCCCAAAACTTATCCCGATGGCCGAAACAGCACTTCCTATATATAATTCTTACCTCCGGACCATTCCGGAACTCCTCGTGATGTCCGAGATCTCATCCGGGACTCCGAACAACATTCGGGTTACTGCATATACATATTCCTACAACCCTAGCGTCATCGAACCTTAAGTGTGTAGACCCTACGGGATCGGGAGACAAGCAGACGTGACTGAGATGACTCTCCGGTCAATAACCAACAACGGGATCTGGATATCCATATTGGCTCCCACATGCTCCACGATGATCTCATCGGATGAACCACGATGTTGAGGATTCAATCAACCTCGTATGCAATTCCCTTTGTCAATCGGTATGTTACTTGCCCGAGATTCGATCGTCGGTATCCCAATACCTCGTTCAATCTCGTTACCGGCAAGTCACTTTACTCGTACCGTAATGCATGATCCCGTGACCAGACACTTGGTCACTTTGAGCTCATTATGATGATGCATTACCGAGTGGGCCCAGTGATACCTCTCCGTCATACGGAGTGACAAATCCCAGTCTCGATCCGTGTCAACCCAACAGACACTTTCGGAGATACCCGTAGTATACCTTTATAGTCACCCAGTTACGTTGTGACGTTTGGTATACCCAAAGCACTCCTACGGTATCCGGGAGTTACACGATCTCATGGTCTAAGGAAAAGATACTTGACATTGGAAAAACTCTAGCAAACGAACTATACGATCTTTAAGCTATGTTTAGGATTGGGTCTTGTCCATCACATCATTCTCCTAATGATGTGATCTCGTTATCAATGACATCCAATGTCCATAGTCAGGAAACCATGACTATTTGTTGATCAACGGGCTAGTCAACTAAAGGCTTACTAGGGACATGTTGGTGTCTGTTATTCACACATGTATTACGATTTCCGGATAACACAATTATAGCATGAATAAAGACAATTATCATAAACAAGGAAATATAATAATAATGCTTTTATTATTGCCTCTAGGGCATATTTCCAACAGTCTCCCACTTGCACTAGAGTCAATAATCTAGTTACATTGTGATGAATCAAACACCCATGGAATTCTGGTGTTGATCATGTTTTGCCCTAGGGAGAGGTTTAGTCAACGGATCTGCTACATTCAGGTCCGTGTGAACTTTACAAATATCTATGTCTCCATCTTGAACATTTTCAAGAATGGAGTTGAAGCGACGCTTGATGTGCCTTGTCTTCTTGTGAAACCTGGGCTCCTTGGCAAGTGCAATAGCTCCAGTGTTGTCACAAAAGAGTTTGATTGGCCCCGACGCATTGGGTATGACTCCTAGGTCGGTGATGAACTCCTTCACCCAAATTGCTTCATGTGCTGCCTCTGAGGCTGCCATGTACTCCGCTTCACATGTAGATCCCGCCACGACGCTTTGCTTGCAACTGCACCGGCTTACTGCCCCACCATTCAAAATATACACGTATCCGGTTTGTGACTTAGAGTCATCCAGATCTGTGTCGAAGCTAGCGTCGACGTAACCCTTTACGACGAGCTCTTCGTCACCTCCATAAACGAGAAACATTTCCTTAGTCCTTTTCAGGTACTTCAGGATATTCTTGACCGCTGTCCAGTGTTCCTTGCTGGGATTACTTTGGTACCTTCCTACCAAACTTACGGCAAGGTTTACATCAGGTCTGGTACACAGCATGGCATACATAATAGAACCTATGGCTGAGGCATAGGGGATGACACTCATCTCTTCTATATCTTCTGCCGTGGTCGGACGTTGAGCTGAGCTCAATTTCATACTTTGTAACACAGGCAAGAACCCCTTCTTAGATTGATCCATATTGAACTTCTTCAATATCTTATCAAGGTATGTGCTTTGTGAAAGACCTATGAGGCGTCTTGATCTATCTCTATAGATCTTGATGCCTAATATATAAGCAGCTTCTCCAAGGTCCTTCATTGAAAAACTCTTATTCAAGTAGGCCTTGATGCTGTCCAAGAGTTCTATATCATTTCCCATCAAAAGTATGTCATCTACATATAATATGAGAAATGCTACAGAGCTCCCACTCACTTTCTTGTAAACGCAGGCTTCTCCATAAGTCTGCGTAAATCCAAACGCTTTGATCATCTCATCAAAGCGAATGTTCCAACTCCGAGATGCTTGCACCAGCCCATAAATCGAGCGTTGGAGCTTGCATACCTTGTCAGCATTCTTAGGATCGACAAAACCTTCCGGCTGCATCATATACAATTCTTCCTTAAGGAAACCATTAAGGAATTCCGTTTTGACGTCCATTTGCCATATCTCATAATCGTAGAATGCGGCAATTGCTAACATGATTCGGACGGACTTTAGCTTCGCTACCGGTGAGAAAGTCTCATTGTAGTCAACCCCTTGAACTTGTCTATAACCCTTAGCGACAAGCCGAGCTTTATAGATGGTCACATTACCATCCGTGTCTTTCTTCTTCTCAAAGATCCATTTATTTTCTATGGCTCGCTGTTCAACGGGCAAGTCAGTCAAAGTCCATACTTCATTTTCATACATGGATCCTATCTCGGATTTCGTGGCTTCCAGCCATTTGTCGGAATCCGGGCCCTTCATCGCTTCTTCATAGTTCGAAGGTTCACCATTGTCTAACCACATGATTTCCAAGACAGGGTTGCCGTACCACTCTGGTGCGGAACGTGTCCTTGTGGACCTTCGAATTTCAGTAGGAGCTTGATCAGAAGTATCTTGATCATCATCAATAACTTCCTCTCTAGTCGGTACAGGCACCTCAGGAACATTTTCTTGAGTTGCGCCATTTTCCGGTTCAAGAGGTAATACTTCATCAAGTTCTACTTTCCTCCCACTTACTTCTTTCGAGAGAAACTCCTTCTCTAGAAAGGATCCATTCTTGGCAACAAAGATCTTGCCTTCGGATCTGAGGTAGAAGGTATACCTAACAGTTTCTTTAGGGTATCCTATGAAGACGCATTTTTCCGACTTGGGTTCGAGCTTTTCAGGTTGAAGTTTCTTGACATAAGCATCGCATCCCCAAACTTTTAGAAACGATAGCTTAGGTTTCTTCCCAAACCATAATTCATACGGTGTCGTCTCAACGGATTTCGACGGAGACCTATTTAAAGTGAATGCGGCAGTCTCTAAAGCATAGCCCCAAAAAGATAGCGGTAAATCGGTAAGAGACATCATAGATCGTACCATATCTAATAGAGTGCGATTACGACGTTCAGACACACCATTACGCTGAGGTGTTCCAGGCGGCGTGAGTTGTGAAACTATTCCACATTTTCTTAAGTGTGTGCCAAATTCGTGACTCAAGTATTCTCCTCCACGATCTGATCGTAGAAACTTGATTTTCCTGTCACGTTGATTCTCAACCTCACTCTGAAATTCCTTGAACTTTTCAAAGGTTTCAGACTTGTGTTTCATTAAGTAGATATACCCATATCTACTCAAATCATTAGTGAGGGTGAGAACATAACGATAGCCACCGTGAGCCTCAACACTCATTGGACTGCACACATCAGTATGTATGATTTCCAATCGGTTGGTTGCTCGCTCCATTGTTCCTGAGAACGGAGTCTTGGTCATCTTACCCATGAGGCATGGTTCGCACGTGTCAAATGATTCATAATCAAGAGACTCTAAAAGTCCATCTGCATGGAGCTTCTTCATGCGTTTGACACCTATGTGACCAAGGCGGCAGTGCCACAAGTATGTGGGACTATCATTATCAACCTTACATATTTTGGTACTCACACTATGAACATGTGTAGCATTACGCTCGAGATTCATAAAGAATAAACCATTCACCATAGGAGCATGACCATAAAACATATCTCTCATATAAATAGAACAACCATTATTCTCGGATTTAAATGAGTAGGCATCTCGAATTAAACGAGATCCCGATACAATGTTCATGCTCAAAGCTGGCACTAAATAACAATTATTGAGGTTTAAAACTAATCCCGTAGGTAAATGTAGAGGCAGCGTGCCGACGGCGATCACATCGACCTTGGAACCATTCCCGGCGCGCATCGTCACCTCGTCCTTCGCCAGTCTCCGCTTATTCCGTAGCTCCTGCTTTGAGTTACAAATGTGAGCAACTACACCGGTATCAAATACCCAACAGCTACTACGAGCACTGGTAAGGTACACATCAATTACATGTATATCACATATACCTTTTGTTTTGCCGGCCTTCTTGTCCGCTAACTATCTGGGGCAGTTCCGCTTCCAGTGACCACTTCCCTTGAAATAAAAGCACTCAGTCTCGGGCTTGGGTCCATTCTTTGGCTTCTTTCCGGTAGCTTTCTTTCCAGGCGCGGCAACTTCCTTGCCGTCCTTCTTGGAGTTCTTTTTACCCTTGCCCTTCTTGAACTTAGTGGTTTTATTTACCATCAACACTTGATGTTCCTTCTTGACTTCTACCTCTGCTGATTTCAGCATTGCAAATACCTCAGGAATGGTCTTTTGCATCCCCTGCATATTGAAGTTCATCACAAAGCTCTTGTAGCTTGGTGGAAGCGACTGGAGGATTCTGTCAATGACCACGTCATCCGGGAGATTAACTCCCAGCTGAGTCAAGCGGTTATGTAACCCAGACATAGTGAGTATGTGCTCACTGACAGAACTATTTTCCTCCATCTTACAGCTGAAGAACTTGTCGGAGACTTCATATCTCTCGATCCGGGCATGAGCTTGAAAAACCATTTTCAGCTCTTCGAACATCGCATATGCTCCGTGTCTCTCAAAACGCTTTTGGAGCCCCGGCTCTAAGCTGTAAAGCATGCCGCACTGAACGAGGGAGTAGTCATCAGCACGTGTCTGCCAAGCGTTCATAACGTCTTGGTTCTGTGGGACGGGTGGATCACCAAGCGGTGCTTGTAGGACATAATCTTTCTTGGCAGCTATGAGGATGATCCTCAGGTTTCGGACCCAGTCCATATAGTTGCTGCCATCGTCTTTCAGCTTGGTTTTCTCCAGGAACGCGTTGAAATTGAAGACAACGTTGGCCATTTGATCTACAAGACATATTGTAAAGATTTTAGACTAAGTTCATGATAATTAAGTTCATCTAATCAAATTATTCAATGAACTCCCACTTAGATAGACATCCCTCTTCTAGTCATCTAAGTATAACATGATCCGAGTCAACTAGGCCGTGTCCGATCATCACGTGAGACGGACTAGTCAACGTCGGTGAACATCTTCATGTTGATCGTATCTTTTATACGACTCATGCTCGACCTTTCGGTCTTCTGTGTTCCGAGGCCATGTCTATACACATGCTAGGCTCGTCAAGTCAACCTAAGTGTTTGCATGTGTAAATCTTTCTTACACCCGTTGTATGTGAACGTTAGAATCTATCACACCCGATCATCACGTGGTGCTTCGAAACAACGAACTGTCGCAACGGTGCACAGTTAGGGGGAACACTTTCTTGAAATTATTATGAGGGATCATCTTATTTACTACCGTCGTTCTAAGTAAACAAGACGCAAAAACATGATAAACATCACATGCAATCAAATAATAAACGTGACATGATATGGCCAATATCACATAGCTCCTTTGATCTCCATCTTGGGGCTCCATGATCATCTTGTCACCGGCTTGACACCATGATCTCCATCATCATGATCTCCATCATCGTGTCTCCATGAAGTTGCTCGCCAACTATTACTTCTACTACTATGGCTAACGCGTTTAGCAATAAAGTAAAGTAATTTACATGGCGTTTCTCAATGACACGCAGGTCATATAAAAAATAAAGACAACTCCTATGGCTCCTGCCGGTTGTCATACTCATCGACATGCAAGTCGTGATTCCTATTACAATAGCATGAACATCTCATACATCACATATAGATCATTCATCATTCATCACAACTTTGGCCATATCATATCACAAAGCACTTGCTGCAAAAACAAGTTAGACGTCCTCTAATTGTTGTTGCAAGTTTTACGTGGCTGAATTAGGGTTCTAGCAAGAACGTTTTCTTACCTACGTGAAAGCCACAACGTGATTTTTCAACTTCTATTTACCCTTCATAAGGACCCTTTTCATCGAATCCGCTCCAACTAAAGTGGGAGAGACAGACACCCGCCAGCCACCTTATGCAACTAGTGCATGTTAGTCGGTGGAACCGGTCTCACGTAAGCGTACGTGTAAGGTTGTTCCGGGCCGCTTCATCCCACAATACCGCTGAAGCAAGATAAGACTAGTAGCGGCAAGAAAGTTGACAAATCTACGCCCACAACAAATTGTGTTCTGCTCGCGCAAGAAGAACTACGCATAGACCTAGCTCATGATGCCACTGTCGGGGAACGTTGCAGAAAACAAAAATTTTCCTATGGTTTCACCAAGATCCATCTATGAGTTCATCTAGCAACGAGTGATCGGATGCATCTACATACCTTTGTAGATCGCGAGCGGAAGCGTTCAAAGAACGGGGATGATGTAGTCGAACACGACGTGATCCAAATCACCGGAGATCCTAGCGCCGAACGGACGGCACCTCTGCGTTCAACACACGTACGGTTAGCGTAACGTCTCCTTCTTCTTGATCCAGCAAGGGGAGAGGAGAGGTTGAGGAAGATGGCTCCAGCAGCAGCACGACGGCGTGGTGGTGATGGAGCTGCAGTACTCCGGCAGGGCTTCGCTAAGCACTATGGAGGAGGAGGAGGTGTTGGAGAGGGAGAAGGAGGCAACAAAAGGCGTGGATGAAAAAGCCCTCTCTCCCCCACTATATATAGGAGGGCCTAGGGGGGGGGCGCCGGCCCTAGGAGATCCAATCTCCTAGGGGGCGGCGGCCAAGGGAGGTTTCCCTCCCCCCCAAGGCACCTAAGGGGTGCCTTCCCCTAGTGGGACTCTTCCCTCTTAAACCCTAGGCGCATGGGCCTATGTTGGGGCTGGTGCCCTTGGCCCATGTAGGCCAAGGCGCACCCCCTATAGCCCATGTGGCCCCCGGGGCAGGTGGCCCCACCCGGTGGGCCCCCGGGACCCTTCCGGTGGTCCCGGTACAATACCGATGACCCCGAAACTTATCCCGATGGCCGAAACAGCACTTCCTATATATAATTCTTTACCTCCAGACAATTCCGGAACTCCTCGTGACGTCCGAGATCTCATCCGGGACTCCGAGAAACATTCGGGTTACTGCATATACATATTCCTACAACCCTGGCGTCACCGAACATTAAGTGTGTAGACCCTACGGGTTCGGGAGACAAGCAGACATGACTGAGACGACTCTCCGGTCAATAACCAACAGCGGGATCTGGATACCCATGTTGGCTCCCACATGCTCCACGATGATCTCATCGGATGAACCACGATGTTGAGGATTCAATCAACCTCGTATGCAATTCCCTTTGTCAATCGGTATGTTACTTGCCCGAGATTCGATCGTCGGTATCCCAATACCTCGTTCAATCTCGTTACCGGCAAGTCACTTTACTCGTACCGTAATGCATGATCCCGTGACCAGACACTTGGTCACTTTGAGCTCATTATGATGATGCATTACCGAGTGGGCCCAGTGATACCTCTCCGTCATACGGAGTGACAAATCCCAGTCTCGATCCGTGTCAACCCAACAGACACTTTCGGAGATACCCGTAGTATACCTTTATAGTCACCCAGTTACGTTGTGACGTTTGGTATACCCAAAGCACTCCTACGGTATCCGGGAGTTACACGATCTCATGGTCTAAGGAAAAGATACTTGACATTGGAAAAACTCTAGCAAACGAACTATACGATCTTTAAGCTATGTTTAGGATTGGGTCTTGTCCATCACATCATTCTCCTAATGATGTGATCTCGTTATCAATGACATCCAATGTCCATAGTCAGGAAACCATGACTATTTGTTGATCAACGGGCTAGTCAACTAGAGGCTTACTAGGGACATGTTGGTGTCTGTTATTCACACATGTATTACGATTTCCGGATAACACAATTATAGCATGAATAAAGACAATTATCATAAACAAGGAAATATAATAATAATGCTTTTATTATTGCCTCTAGGGCATATTTCCAACAGTGCGGGCCTCAGCGTGCTCTCGGTTGAGGCCTTCAACCTCCTCTGCATACCCCTGGAACGGCTGCAACCCAGCCGGCCCTTCTCAGGCGTTGGGGGCGGATCATCCCGCTCCTTGGGACAGATCCGGCTCCCAGTAACCTTCGGCACCTACAACAACTTCCGCACGGAGCTGGTCGACTTCAACGTCGCCCCCATCAGCCTCCCCTACAACGCCATCCTCGGCTACCCAGCACTGGCCCAGTTCATGGCCGCGACGCACCCGGCGTACAACCTCATGAAGATGCCCGGGAGCAGCGGTGTCCTCACCATGCATGGGGACACCGGAGACGCGCTACGAGTGCTCAAGCTTGCCTTCAAGACGGTGGCGGCGGCACAGCCCGCCGACTCGGAGACCCCCGAGCCCAAGGGGGCTGCACCCGCCAAGAAGAAGCAGTTGTTCACCCAAGACAAGGCAGAAACCAAGCAGATACCCGTCGATGAGGACGGGTCCACCAATGCCACTTTCACCATAGGCGCCAACCTCGAGCCCGAGCAGGAGGAGGCCCTGGTCAGGTTCCTGCGTGCAAACAAGAAGGTATTCGCTTGGGAGCCTGACCAGTTGGCGGGGATCCCTAGGAGCGTAATCGAGCATCACCTCAACGTGCGCCTTGTGAAGCAGAAGGCAAGGCGGCAGTCCACAGAAAAGCAGGCCTTCATCGTCCAATAGACCCGCAAACTAGAAGCCGCTGGGGTCATTCGCGAGGTCCGATACCCGGATTGGTTGGCCAACCCTGTCGTTGTGCCAAAGAAGGGAGGGAAGGAGCGCATGTGTGTCGACTTCACCAACCTCAACAAGGCTTGCCCGCAAGATCCGTTCCCGCTCCCCCGCATCGACCAGATCGTCGATTCCACCGCAGAATGCGACCTGCTATGCTTCTTGGATGCCTTCTCTGGGTATCACCAGATCAAGATGGCGGTAGAAGACGTCGAAAAGACAGCCTTCCTAACCCCGTGTGGGGTGTACTGCTACACATGCATGCCATTCGGGTTGCGTAACGCTGGGGCGACCTTTCAGCGGCTGATGCAGATCACCTTGGGCCCGCAGCTCGGGAAGAATGTTGAGGCTTACGTCGATGACATTGTGGTGAAGTCTCGGGAGGCCAGGACCCTGATACAAGACCTGGAGGAAACCTTCGCGAGCCTCAACGCAGTGAACCTGTGGCTCAACCCAGAGAAGTGTGTGTTTGGAGTCCCCTCGGGCAAGCTCTTGGGTTTCCTCGTGTCGCACTGAGGCATCGAGGCTAACCTGGAAAAGGTCAAGGCGTTCGAGGACATGAGCCCGCCAACGACCCTCAAAGAAATGCAGAAGCTCACTGGGCGCGTGACCGGGCTAGGGCGCTTCATCTCCAAGTTGGGGGAGCGAGCGCTGCCCTTCTTCCAGCTAATGAAGAAAAAGGGGCCCTTTGAATGGACTGAAGAGGCCGACAAGGTGTTCTAGGATCTCAAGAGATACCTGACCAGCCCTCCGGTCATGGTGGCTCCACGCCCTCAAGAGCCCCTGGTGCTTTACCTCGCCGCCACTCCCTACTCCGCCAGTGCAGCCCTGGTGGCGGTTAGGGAGGAGCGTCAAATCAAAACCACAGCAGTAGCCCGGGACAAGGCAAAACATGAACAAGGAAGGCCCACAGAAACCGCCACCGCGGCTGAGGAGGATCAGCCGCCGCAGAGGAGTGCACCGGAGGCGGAAGAGGCCCCTCTCCCAGATGGCCAGCCTCAGGAGGCCTCATCGCCTCAGGAGGCGCCATGGTCTCAGGAGGGCGCCACCAGCACTGACGCACCAAACCTCGTTAAGCACCCAGTGTACTTCGTCAGCACGGTGTTGCGGGACGCAAGGGCACGGTACCCCATGCCTCAGAAGCTCCTCCTCGCGCTACTGGTGGCCTCGCGCAAGCTGCGGCACTATTTTCAGGGTCACCCCATCAAGGTCGTCTCGTCATACCCCCTGGAGAGAGTGCTTAGGAGCCCTAACTCAGCTGGAAGGGTCGCTGAGTGGAACATAGAACTACATGCATTTCAGCTTGAATTCAGCACGACCAGAGTCATCAAGGGAGCAGCATTAGCAGATTTTGTGGCAGAATGGACGGAGGCACCAGGCCTCAAGGCCGACGAGGATCGGTCCCTCTCCCTGGGAAGCGAGGTGCCAGAAGGCTGGGTCATGTACTTCGATCGGGCGTTCTCCAGGCATGGCGCTGGGGTTGGGGCGGTGCTTATATCGCCCACTCAGAACAAGGTCCACTACGCTGTACAGCTCTGTTTCCAGCAAGGTGAAAAGGTCTCCAACAACATAGCGGAGTATGAAGGTTTAATAGCGGGCTTGAAGGCCACAGCTGCCCTCGGGGTGAAACGCCTCACCATCAAGGGCGATTCGCAGCTCCTTGTCAATTTCTCCAACAAGGTGTATGAGCCGAAAGATGAGCACATGGAAGCCTACCTTGCGGAGGTCCGCAGGATGGAGAAGCAGTTCTGGGGGTTGGAGTTGCAGCATGTGCCCCGTGTTACCAATCAGGAGGCCAACGACATCGCCAAACAGGCATCCAGACGGTTACCTCCGGAGCCTGGTGTCTTCGAGGACCGGCTCTTCAAGCCCTCAGCCCTGCCGTCATTGTCAAACACGGCTCAACCTCGGGAGGAGCTCCCCCAGACACCTGCCTCAGGAGCCCCTGTCTGTGGCCCGGCCTCAGGAGCACGCCTGCTCCTGATGATGGAACCTCAGGAGGGGTGCTGGATCACGGAGCTTCGGAGTTACTTAACACAAGGGAACCTGCCGGAGAAGGAGGAAGCGGAGCGTGTGGCATGGCAGGCCACGACATACTGCATCAAGGATGTAGAGCTCTACCGGAAGCAACCAAACGTAGTATCCCTGCGTTGCATCTCCAGGGAGCAAGGAAAGGAACTACTGGAAGATATACACGGCGGAGACTGTGGACATCATTCATCATCACGGACCCTCGTCGGCAAGGCGTTCCGCAGTGGGTTTTATTGGCCCACCACACTCAATGACGCCGTCGAACTGGTGAAAGCTTGTGAGGCCTGCTAGTTCCACGCCAAGCAGATCCATCAGCCGGCAGGAGGCCTGCAGACTATACCCCTTTCGTGGCCATTCGCAGTCTGGGGGCTGGACATCCTGGGCACGTTTCCTCTGGCACCAGGGGGCTACCACTACCTCTACGTCGCTGTGGACAAGTTCACCAAGTGGGCTAAAGTAGAGTCCGTCCGCACCATCCCCGCGGGTTCCACAGTCAAGTTCATCAGGGGCATCGTGAGCTGGTTCGGGGTGCCGAACCGCATCATCACAGACAACGGTTCGCAGTTCACTAGTAACCTCTTCAAAACATACTGTGTTAACCTTGGAATGCAGATATGCTACGCTTCGATGGCGCACCCCCGAAGCAACGGCCAGGCCTGAGGGGCCTTAAGACCAGGACGTTCAAGAAGAAGCTGGAGGCCTGCGGCAGAGGTTGGTACGACGAGCTTCAGTCCGTGTTGTGGTCCATCCGTACAACCGAGACCAAGCCAACTGGAGAGACCCCGTTCTTCCTGGTCTACGGAGCCGAAGCGGTCCTCCCTCACGAGGTCAGACGTCGCTCCGCACGGGTCTTGGCGTTCGATGAGGCGTAGCAGGACGCCATGCGGGGGATGGACCTTGTGCTGGGGGAGGAACGTCGCCGAGAAGCCGTGCTGCGAGCGGCGAGGTACCAACAAGCACTGTGACGATATCACTGCCGCAACATTCGCCCCAGAACTCTCAAGGTAGGAGACCTCATGCTCAGGCGGGTTCTCTCCAGGGAGGGACTGCACAAGCTCTCTCCCATGTGAGAGGGCCCGTTCAAGGTTGTTCATGTTTCCAGGCCCGGCTCCGCGCGCTTGGAGACTCAGGAGGGGGTGCCGGTCCAGAACGCATGGAACATCCAGCACCTCCAGAGGTTCTACCCCTAAAAAGGCCCAGAGCCTGTGAAGAAGGCGAATGCCTGTGAAGATTATCCTTTTTGGAAAAGGCCCAGAGCCTGTGAAGAAGGCGAATGCCAGTAAAGATTATCCTTTTTGGAAAAGGCCCAGAGCCTGTGAAGAAGGCGAATGCCTGTGAAGCTGTCGCGTTTTGCAAAAGGCCCAGAGCCTGTGAAGAAGGCGAATGCCTGCGAAGCTGTCGCGTTTTGGAAAAGGCCCAAAGCCTGTGAAGAAGGCGAATGCCTGTGAAGCTGTCGCGTTTTGGAAAAGGCCCAGAGCCTGTGAAGAAGGCGAATGCCTGTGAAGCTGTCGCATTTTGGAAAGGGCCCGGAGCCTGTGAAGAGGGCAAATGCCCGTGAAGCCTGCTTCCCCCAAGAAAGGCTCGGAGCCTGTGAAGAAGGCCAACGCCTGTGAAGCTCGCCGCCCGTGACACTCTCACGTAATAATGAGTTGGGGCTGTACACGCCCCGGAGTCCCAGGAGCGCCGGCCTCAGGCCCTGGGGCTCCCTCCCACGCCCAGTGGCAGCACTTAGCTCCGTGCTGGTGAGAAGATGTCGAAGACTAGATTAGGTGCCGGACGCTGCTTTTTCATTTGCTTTCCGAAGTTGGCTTGTTCATTCTCATTCGGAGTTTTATTGAAGCTGTTGCCGTCTTTGACTTGTGGTTCTTCGGCTTTTCACTCTCCTGCCTCGACAAGGCCTCGCGAGGGGGGCATCCGAGCGCCCTCACGAGTGTTCCTGTCCTAGTCGTTCAAAGGTTTCGCGACCTGGGTCCATTACAGGAGCACCCCTCTAGTCCGTGCCCCACGAGCACCGCGACACGAACACAGGGCCTGGGTCGGTCGCCCTCCACGGCTAGGGCCGGGAACTATCCACGTGCGGGCACGTACCCGGAAGGCACGATAACGGAAGCAAAGCGATGATTAACAGCAATAACCCAAACACGCCCCCACGGGCCTCCACGCTACTGTCTTTTTATGCAGGAAAAAGGAAAAGAAAGAACAAATCAGGCGTAGCTCGCCTCACACCGGCCCGCAGGGAAGACTCGAGCTGCCTCCGGGGCTCAGGTAGACTCCCTCTTGCACTTCACCGAGGCGCGACAGTGGGCAGACACGCTACCACCTCCCAAGAGGTACGACGGCGTGGAGGCCGACCGCGGCCACCGCTAGAAGAGTCGCCGCCTGAAGAAGAACCGGTGAAGCTTGGGGAACCCTGAGCGCCGCCAATCACACGAGCGATGTCCTCTCCATCATCGCCGGGGCTGGGTTCCCGGCCGCGGTCGTCGTCCTCAGGGCAGCACCCTGCGCGGCGACCATATTCCCCAAACACCCTTACGTAGAGGGTGGCATCGCCGTCAAACTTGAAGTGCAGGGTGCACCGACGGCTCAGGCCACGCGCACGGGCAAACGTCTGCCAACCACGGGTCAAGGCCAGGCTCCCGGCTGCGGAGACCTCCAGTGAAGCCCATGAGGCCCGGCTGCAGCAGCCGTCTGCCTGAAGCCAGAGGCCGCCCGGGCGCCGGCCGGGAGATCGCCGAGGAGGAAGCGAGGAAGTTGAAGCCGGGTGCTAGTCGGCTCCGCCGACCACACAACGAACTCCGGTAGCACCTCTGCAGCATGAAAGCGCGGCCTAGGGGAACGCGCGACTGAAGCGCGCCCCCTGGCCACAGCAGTCCGCTCGTCACCATGCTGTAAATCGTCTCCACGGCCGCGGGGAGCTGCCATGGTGGCCACAGGATGTTTGCGAGGGCGCCCTCGGCCGCGCTTGGGCGGGGGAGAGGCAGGCTCAACCTGGCGAGCCTTCCCCTTCTCTGCGGCCGAGAACCTCCTCGATGGGGCCATGAAGAAGAAGGAGAAGCAAGGGGAGATGAACTGGAAGGGCGCGCGCCGATCCGTACTTATAGCCGGTGAGGGCCAACCATCGGCCCCCACGATCGCAGGTAATCATGACCCGCTTTGCATGCAGGACTTGTCCAATCCGAGCAGTTGCCGAGGCGCCGTGGGGAAGTGGAGACGCCCACGTCCAATCAACCGCCATGCGGCGCCCAAGGCCGCAGGCTGTTAGGGCCCGCGGCGCTTCGCTCTTGCCCTTTCGCCTCCCTGCACGGCCAAGTCCGGGCGCGCCTTGGGCCCGGGGGCTACTATCGGCGTTCTGGGAACGGGGGTCCCCAGACTTGCCTGCCTGCGGCCTGTGGCGTGGCTCAAAAGGGGGCCCGGCATGGCCCATCTTCATCAACACAGACCCAAGACCCTCGCGAGGGGCCAAGCCTCGCGGGGCGGACGACACGGAGCTTCCTCAGGCACGGCCTCATCCGGCTGGCTCACGAGGAGGCGGAGAGATCAAGGCAGGGTACCTCACGAGGTGCCCGTGATGCAAGCCATGACGACCAAGGGTGCCAGGCGGGCGCCAGCCCGCGCAGTGTCCTCCTTTCCTCTTTGGTGCAAAGGGAGCAAGCGCAGGTGAGAGCATCAAGCAAAGGCACCCATTTCGGTGCAACGAGACCAAGACCAGTCCAACGGTAGGGAGGAAGTCATTGTGGAGCCCAAGCCAGCGTCACCACCAGAGCCTTTGGCAGGCGAGGACCAACTTTAGTCAGGATAAGTGTACCAGATGTTCCCCTTCAAATTGGCCAATTGTTGGCGCCCTTCCCGCTCAATATTTGGGAAGAGGCCCAGGGCCTTTGCCTATAAATAGGACTAGCCACCCACAGGGGAGAGGGGATCGCAATCAAGAAGGGAGAATCTAGAAGCCAAGAGAGAAACTAGCTAGGATCGGATCGAGTAGCATCGCACAAGAGAGAGAGAGAGAGAGAGAGAGAGAGAGAGAGAGAGAGAGAGAGAGAGAGAGAGAGAGAGAGAGAAGGGCGACTGAACTCCTCCTAGAGTTCATCCCCCCAGCCAAGAACAGACCCTCGCGAGGCTGTTCTTCCTTGTATTACTCATCATCATCAGCCCAAGAGGCAATCCACCACACCACACACTGGAGTAGGGTATTACACCACAACGGTGGCCCAAACTAGTATAAACTCCGTGTCTCTTGTGTTGTTCTTTCCATAGCTTAGATCTTAGCGAGGCAGAGGGGTGCAGGTAGGTAGAAGGCAAAATCTCCGCGCGCACCCCAGTGTTCGAACCTCAAGGGTCTGCCGGAACCCGAAATCCGACACATGCAGTTGCTGAGGCAGCATGGGGAAGCGGAGATGCCCACGTCCAATCAACCGCCATGCGTCAATCGAGGCCACAGGCTTTTGGGGCCCGCGGTGCTCCGTACTTGGCCCTTGGCTTCACCATGAAGCCAAGCCCGAGCACACCTTGGGCCCGGGGGCTACTGTCGGTGTTCTAGGAACAGGGGTCCCCAGACTTGCCTGCCTACGGCCCGCGGCGTGGCTGAGCCTGCAGGCCATACGGCCCATCTTCACCAGCAAGCATCCAAGACCCTCGCGAGGGTCCAAGCCTCACGAGGCGGATGACACAAGACCTCCTCGGGAGTAGCCCACCTAGGCAGGCTCACGAGGAGCGGAGATATCAAGGCGGGGCAAACCTCACAAGACCCTGGTGACATGAGCCATGACGCTCGGCACCACGCGGGCGCTAGAGCGCGCAGCGTCCTTGTTTCCTCTTTGGTGCTAAGGAGGCAAGCGCAGGCGAAGAGTACCGAGGCATCAGGCAATGGTTGCTATATTGGTGCTATGAGACCAAGACCATGAGGACGGCAAGATGGAGGTCATCGTGGAGCCCAAGACGGCGTCACCACCAGAGCCTTTGGCAGGCGAAGACCACTTTTGTCAGGATAGCTTGTACTAGTTGTCCTTCAAATTAGCCCGCCATTGTTGGCTCCCTTCCCGCTCGATATTTGGGAAGAGGACCAGGGCCTATATAAGTAGAGCTAGCCACCACCGGATAGAGGAGGAGAGAGAGAGGACGAGAAAGAGGACCGGATCGAGGATCGGAGAGGGACGGATCATTCAGACCACCCACACACACACAAGCTCACCGAGCTCAAGAACACCTCAACCTCAGGAGGCTGTTCTTCCTTTGTACTATTCATCATCGGCCCAAGAGGCAATCTACCACCACCACACTGGAGTAGGGTATTACACCACAACAATGGCCCGAACCAGTATAAATCTTGTGTCTTTCTTTGTTCGAGTTCGTCGAGTTCGTCCGCGAGATCTTAGTGAGCTAGGGCGCTGATTGGTGGGAAGGAAAGACTTCGCGCGCACCCTAGTGTTCGAACCTTAAGGGTTTAACTAAACCCCACATCCGACAAACGTAAAATGGGCTAGGGGTTATCAATGTAATGGCACGAAGAATATACAATGGAGGGATACCACGACGATATGGAGGTTATCGTCCGTAGTGATGATGAGTGGCGGTGATCTTGATGGAGATACCAAGATGATGGAGACTCATCCCTAACTAGCCGAAACACCTTAGGAAATGGAAAAACCGCGAACTCAAAATCTCAAATGTCAAATATCAAATGGTGGTAGCGGATGTGGTGGTGGTGTTGTGGAAGCTCAATGGAATTGTGAAATGGCAATGATGGGATTTGAGACGCAATGCGGAAGTGGAGGGTCAGGTGTAGGACTATACACGGTGTCGGAGTTAGAAGCACGGTCCCTAAGTAGCCTAAACACCATAGGAGACACAACTCACAACACAAACAAAATTGGGTTAGGTCGAGGTGGCGGGACTGTATGGTTGGTAAGCCTTTGCGGAAGTAGTGGTGGTGTTTGATGAAGAAGCAACCATCCCCAAGTAGCCTAGACACCTTAGTAGACTCAAATCACTCCTCAAGCAACCACTAATGCGATGGGGAACAAAATTGGTTAGGTTGCAGAAGTCGGTGGTGGTGTAGCGGATGATGTGGTGGAAGCCCTAGGCAAAGATGCCAAAATTCACAAAATTTGATGGAGTCAAAAGATGTTGGTGGTATTTTTGTTGGAAGGGGGATGTCAAGAGCTTTTCAACGAGCTAAAGAACGCGAAAATCGGACTCCGGATGAATTAGTTATGGACAAAACGGTGAAACGGGGGTGGCTGAGATGTCACGGGCCGGACATCCAGGCTCGGGGCCGGAAATCCGGGACCTGATGTCCAGAACCGTGCAGATTTGGTGCTCTAGGAGTCGGATGTCCGGCTTTTGGGGCCTGGATGTCCGGCCCGATGGCCCGGATGTCCGGCCTGTCCGGCCCGACGATTCCAGATCTCATTTGGGGCGGAAATTTTTGAATTGGGGGCAGAAATTGATGATTTTAGGGGCAAAACTGGAGAGATTTCGTGGATGGAAAGAGGGGAAACTTGGGGATATGCTAGATCCACCCGAAACCAAGCAAATCCATGGATCAAATGCAACAAAACTTCGTCAAACCAACAAATCACAAAAAAATTGGGGGATATTTTTTGTGGGGATTTTCGAAATTGGGGAAGAACACAACAAAATTAGGCTAGAAAACAAAGAGGGGAGGCTCCGAAATCATGATCAACATGGCTCATGATACCAAGATGATGTAGGGTGGAAATCCTAGGGGTCGATCTTTCATGAAAGGAGCGGATCCCCGCGATGAACACGAAGAACATGAGGGGAAAACACGAGAGGAAATCACAAAGGGGCACAAAGAGGAACACTCAAACCAACAAGATTAAGTCACACATGTGCTAGATCCTCGAAACACAAAGAGATACCAGATCCGAATCCAACAAAGGACGATACATAGGGTAACCGGTTCTTCTCCGTGAGGAGGTCTTAATGGGGCCGCCCAAGTGGGGTCTTGAATCCAAGGTGGATCTTCTTCGAACAGGGTCCGCGGTCTCTCTCAAGGAGTAGATCCGTATGGATGAGCGAAGCTCTATCTCTCAAATGAGCTATCACAACGCTAACCCTAACTAGAAGGAGGTGGAGGAGTATATATAGTCTAGAGCCACGAAGGGGTAAGTGAGGAGGGGATACATGGGCCTTTGGCCCGGTTAGGCACGCAGGTGCCGAACGTCCGGGCTAGGGGCCGGATGTCCGGGGCTTCGGGACGAGCCGGATGTCCGGGGTCGCGGCCAGATGTCCGGGCTGAACTAGAGGTTCAGCTGCTCTCTGGATACGTCGGTGCCGGATTTCCGGGGGAGATGCCGGATGTCCGGGCTGTCGGGAGGCGTCGGATGTCCGGGGTTGGCGCCGGATGTCCGACCACTGAGGCTTGTTCGACCGACTGTTGGTGCAGCAGTTGGGCGGCTGCATAGGCGCCGGATGTCCGGCCTCTGGCCCGGAGGTCCGGCCGCTGTAGCTTCAGAAACTCCGTCTTCTTCCATCGTTGCTTCCAGGCTTCCCTCGCGGATGGTGTAGTTGTTCCTTGGCGCTTGCACTCCTCCTCGTCGTCCGTAGTGTTCCGACAATACAATGCATGCACATGAGTGGAGTGTCAAGTAGTATACCATCCTCGAAGGGGTCAAGTGAGCACATTTATAGGAGATGATTCACCTTTGTGTTTGTGAAGTAGATGTCGCACGTGTCACCCGCTGAACGGAATCTTGACATGGTGATGTCCATGGGATGCTCCGCATCACGCCACTAAGGGTAAGCCTGAGGGTGATCTTAATCCTACACAGCAGGAAGCTTTTGAGAACATGAATAACCCTCTTCAAAGCCGCCCTACTGAGTGTTCTTGACGATTCCATTTTGGATTCATATATGTCGTTTGATAGCAGCAAAGACATGTGGGTTGCGCTCGAGGCCACGTTTGGGGCCTCGGGCACTGGCAACGAGTTGTATGTCATGGAGCAATTCTGTGACTGCAAGATGACTGATGAGTGCTCTGTTGTTTGGCGGACTCATGAGATACAGTCACTCGCTAAGGAACTTGAGTACTTTAAGTCGTTGTTGCCAGATAAATTTGTTGCTGGGACCATCATTGCCAAGCTTCCACCTTTGTGGAACAATTTTGCTACTTCTCTGAAAAACAAGAGACATGAGTTTTCCGTTTCAGATCTCATTAGCACTCTTGATTTTGAAGAGAAAGCGAGGGCAAAAGACAAACATGCTCAGGTCGTTGAGGGAGCATCTAGTGCCCACATGGTACACGAGAAGAACTTCCAGCCCAACCAGCCCCAAAACAACAAGAACAAATCTCAGGGGAAAGGCAAGTTTGATGCAAAGAATAAGCCGTCACAGTCTACCAACTTCAAGAAGAATTCTCATAACGGGAAGGGACACAAACCTCAATTTTGGTAGCACCGCACAAAATTATATGGCTGCATCTACCTACTGTCAGCTAACCTCATGGTGTTCCAGGTATTCCTACATTCGTAACTAGGTACAATGACCACCGCAAGATGAAATAAGCTTATTTGTACATTGACTTGCTGATTGTAGTAAGGAACGATCCTGTCATGTGTGGAGGAGCAAACAAGTAGTGCAGCCAAAGGTGGAAATGAACTAAGGACTTATGAAATTATATATAATCTTCCTCAGGCAGGTGAGTATCCACTTCGCCCAGATGATCGTGTTTTGTCTTGGCGAGCCATTGATATGTGCTACTGTTCTGCATCACCGTTTAAGTATAGCTATTGTTTTCCTATCTTTGCAGATTCAGGACAATGAAGATGATTTCAGGGGAACTGCACAATATGGACTGATGTTGAGTCATCTCTATTACCTCATGTGTTTGCTGCAAATGTGTCAGCATCAATTGCAAGATGAGGCAGCTAGCTAGCTGTGGAGTTGCCAACATGCTCAAAGTTCTTGCAACATTGAGAAGAAACAAGCATGCCTAGGAAATTAATGCGTGCGTAGGGAGGCCCTTTGCCCAGAGAAGCATTGACCGATTTTCTTTATTTCCACACCTTCTCACAGCTTTGTATTGGTTATAGTATGGTGAATCATTGAGATGCATAAACATGCTAAACTTGTGTTCTTCTGAATGTTAGTATGCATACTATATCTTCTGAAGCTTAGTTTAATGTGAATGTTGACTAGCATGTGAACCTTCACAATCTAGTAAGTATATTGTAGGCCTGTTATTTGACACCTCACTTTGCCGTGCTATGGGACTAGTGTGAGTGTCTACATCCAGTACCGCATCCTCTAATTTGGTGGATGCCAAGTTGAAAAAGGTTACCGATGAGTACCATAAGCTGGAGGCGTCTCTTTTTTCTTTCGAATGGGCAATAAGCTGGAGAGTGTCTCGGGCTGCCTCTAGCACAAGGCCCACCAGTATGAAACATGGGCAGCCGACTGGGCCGATACAAAAGCCTGTCCATCTTAAAGCCCATTTGTTTTTGTTTTTCGTGAGGAGAAACCCATATTTCTTGAAGAGGGGGCGTTCCTAGAAAAACTCTCCTTCCTCCTCTCTTCCACTTATACTGCAGCTCGCTCTCCCGCTTCCGTCTCCCCCCAATTCCCCCCCCCCACTCCCCATCTTCCTCACTCGTCCAGAAAACCCCCGCTCACCTTCTTCCTCACTCGTACAGAAAACGCCTCCTCCTCTTCTTCCACTCGTACAGAAAACCCCCAGCCCTCCTTCTTCCCTACTCGCACTGCCACTAGGCTCGTCTCTGGCTACTCTGCTCAAACCTGTGAGCTCGGTGCGACGCCCGCAAGGAAAATGGAGTTGGCTGGCCCCACCACCAAGAAGATGAGGCTCCCACCAGCGGCAACGCCGGTTGTAGATCCCGCACCCGGCAGCACGGGGAGAAGCGGTGAGCCCCCCCACCCACCCACCCGGATCTCAGGAACCGATAGAATCTCCATTCGACCACATCAGCGATCTCCCAGATGTCATCCTCGAGGAGATCATCTCACTTCTCCCCACCAAGGATTGCTGCTGCACACAAGTCCTCTCAACTCGGTGATGCCCGATATGGCGCACCGCGCCCCTCAATCTCGATTGACGTCAGATTTCTGTCCTTCATGAATTTGATCTCCTTAGATCCATCGTCTCCTCTCACCAACAGGGCCCTGTTCAGTGCCTCAGCATCCCGACACACTACCTGCTGTCCATACCCTGCACGGTGGACGCTTGGCTGACATCCCGTGAATTCGGAAAATTCCAACAGTTTGAGTTGTACCATTACCATGAAAGTCTCGTACCACGATCACACCAAGTGCCCACACCACCGTTGTCCATCTTGCGGTTTTCCTCCTCTCTCCACACCGCCACCTTCACCTGGTGCCATCTACCATACGATCTGGTACAAATGCTTCGACTCCCGCTGCTAAAAAAACATTCGCTTGTGGTGGTTTATCTGTCCAACGCCTCACTCCACAGCATCACCCACTCCAGTTGCCCTGCCCTGGAGCGCTTGCTAATTGTTTTGGGAACAGAAATCCCTATCAGTTGTGTCCAAATAAAGTCACCTCACCTTAAAAGCATTGGTATTTGTTTTGAAGGACAACAGCTCATCATTGAAGATGCCCCTTCACTTCAAAGGTTGCTCTTTGATGATTGTTATAAACCTTCGCAAATAACTTTCATCTCTGCGCCCAAACTGGAGACCTTGGGTGTAATTCGTGATCCGTTTAATGATCACAGGAAGTTGGTGTTTGGCTCCTCACTTTTTCAGGTACCGTATATTATCATCTACACATTTGTAATCATAAGCTGCATTTTTCATTTGTGCGGATAACTTTTATATCATCTTCGAGTACACTTTGGGTACTAATATTATGTCATATGCTCAATGAAGAGTTCGTCCATGGATAGCCTATCAATGCTGCTGGATTCTGTCAAGATCTTATATATCAGAATGTTTAGTTTTGATCTGAACATAATTATTGGCTTGCTACGATGCTTTCATTCTCTGGAGCATTTATATATAAAGGTGATGATTTCATGCACATTGAAAGCCAGTATATGTTGTACTAGAATTAACCATTCAGCTGTCGCTCTTTCGACCTACTCTTTTTTTAGACCTTAACTGTTTTCAATCTTCATGTCTACTTAGGCACTGCTACCACATGGAGAAAAACGTATAACCAATCGGTGGCGTAATAAGCACCAGGATTTTCTCAGTTCTCATGACATTCGTTTGAGGACAATAACGATGGATGGATATGCATCCAACCAGGCAAATAGAAGCTTTGTCACGTTCTTCCTATTGAATGCGAGGTTACTATTGTCCATGAGGCTTAAGTTTTTCGTAAAGAGATTTCTCACAGACGGACATGTTGAACAGCAAAAAAAGAAGTTTCAAGTGGACAAATGGGCTTCTGAACGTGCTCGGCTTCTATTTACAGCAACTTGTAGTCATCCTCCAATAAATTTTTTGCACGCGATGTTGATTTTATGGATCAGACCGATCCATTTGTTTGTGACTGCGAAAAAGAGTGGTTGGATTAGATGTTATGTTCAATCTGGGTCTTGTCTGAATTTGATGAACAATTAATCCTTGGGCTTTTTGTACTATTTGTAAGATTCAATTACATGTTGTTGCCCTCGTACTCCCTCCGCCTGCCACTACACTACAGCACCTTCCACTGCTCCGGTTCGTTCCTGTCCGAGGCCTTGCCGTCGTTCTCCACCTTGGTTTGCTCACTGTGCCCGTCACCGTCTGGCATTGTCAACATGGTCAACAACTAAGAGGAATCAGGAGATGACTGTACATGGAGGGGCTGACAGTAGGGACCCACCAGGGTCATTGCATTACGCAAGAAGGTGCCTCATTATTACTCCTACAAGCCAAAAAACTTCCTCCTAATTGTTTGACAACTAGGTCCCATGCCATTGTCAATGTAGTCAATAAACGAGAAAATTACACAACGAGCAGATAACACCAGGGACGCAGCTGCTCGCCGATTTGTTTTTTAGTTTTAGAGACGGAGCTCAACCGCGCGCTGTGCGGGGGTTATGCCCATCTAGCCCATGCTACGCTTTTATTTAAGCACATGACGAGCCCAGTTGATATCTTTTTTCTTTTTGAAAATGGCTAGCCCAGTTCTTTTTTTTGGAGAATACCCAACCGAGGCGTACTTACTTTTCTCGGCCCTGCTGGGTCACAAATCTTTCAAGACGAGGAGGGATGTAAGTAGTAAGAAATTGGCTTCCCCAGAAATGGTCTATAAGTTGTAAGAAATGGGCTGTAAATTTTTAAACCAAAGCCAACCGGCAATTACATTAAAATATCATTTTTTCTGGATTTCTCTACTCTTATAAAAAGCAAAGTTGGTGATGATGGTGTGCGTGCCATCCTGCAATATAGGCCGTCCGATCTATATCTAACGGATAGGAAGGAAACTATGACAATTTACCCGCACTCCTCTCCACATTTGCCGATACGGCCTTCCCTCGTTCATCCTTTTCTCCTACAAGATAAACTACTCATACAAATGCATCTTCATGTTCCGTGCAATGCACGGGCATCTTGCTAGTAAATATTTTAAATTTCATTCATTTTTTGGCAGAGAATTTTTTTAATTTTATTTTGATATAATTTTTTTAAAATTATTTTTAACGTGACTCAATATTTCGTGATTCAAAGAGTTCGGACCCCACCGAAATAGGAAAATTTTCGTTGAATTTCTTAGCAGTGCCCAGAATATATGGTATGTAATGCTAATAAAAAGTATATGGGCTTCAAAATATCCTTAAGAATTAGCAAATGGGCTGTAAATTATTGAAAATAATGGCTAATGGGATGTATGCTATTTTCCACAAATTTGGAGGCTGACTTCCGCGCCTACTAGGTTGATGATGACGCTGTCCTAAAAAAATTGACGTGTACGCAAGGCTTTGTCAACTTAGTCAACACAGAGCAGTGACTGTTGGATGTCCATCCGACGGTCGCCGTGCTTCTTCAATCTCTGATCTTCCTGCTCCAGCCGCCCAAACCAACGCCGGCGGGACTGCCTGCTCCCTCCTCCCGTGGGCGGCCGTGCTACCGCCAGGCCATCCCTCTACCCACCCACACATCCTGTTATTTTCCGGCAATGTCAGCCTCACCCCGCAGCTGACCAGTCTGCGCTCATACTCCCCTCAGCATGGGAATCCATTGCCGCATCTTCCCCGGCTCCGTGTCGTTCCCTTCCTAGGCCTTGCCCTGGTGCTCTCGGCACGACACGGTCAACGTGGTCAACAAACGACATCCATCGGAAGTGGACGGTACGTGGAGAGGCTGACAGCTGGGTTTACGGACGCACACAAGAAAATGCCTCCTTATTACGCGCAAAATAATGATTCCCCCACCTGATAGTTGGGACCCACCAGAAGGGCCTCTATATTTCACGAAAAAACAATCCCCCCGCTAACAGCTCGAACCCACCAACTATATCTTCGCACGTAAGGAAGTGCCTCCTTATTACGCACAAAAAAATGAATACTCCCCCTACTAGCTGGGACCCACCATAGTGTGAGGCTGACTTGTGGGCCTACTAAGTTGACTGGGGTGGAGGGCTTTGTCAACTTGGTCAATATAAACGATTCTAGCTCAAGTGACCGTACGATGTCCATCCAACGGCCGTAGTGCTTCTTCAACCTCTGGTCTTCTTGCTCCAGCCGCCCAAACCAGCGTCGGTCGTGCCGCATGCTCCTGCCTGCCATGGCCGGTTGTGCTGCCGCGGAGGCCTCACCGCCCACTACTATTCCCACCGCTGGCCAGGCCCTGCGATGACGGCAGCCTCACACCGCAGCCGAACCAGTGAACCCTATTACTCCTCTCCGTGTGGGCATCCACTATCGCGTCTTCGCCGGATCCGCGTCGTCCCCTTCCTAGGCCTCGCCGTCGTCCACTTCCCTGGTGCTCTCGGCGCGACATGGTCAAGGAACGACTTCCATTGGAAGAGTATTGTACATGTAGAGGCTGACAGCTGGGTCCATGGCCGCAGCAAGGAAGTGCCTCCTTATTACGCGGAAAATAATGATTCCTCTACCTGACAGTAGGGACCCACCGGACGGGCCACCGTATTTTGTGAAAAAAAGTTTGCCCCCTGACTGCTGGAACCCACTGGCTACATCTTCGCATGCAACGAAGTGCCTGATAGTCGGGGCCCACCTGGTCGAAGCGTACGTAGCATTGTCATTCTGCTCCCGAACGTGTACGTACATACGATCGGTTGGTCTGCAGGCTGCAGCGATGAACCATGGCCGTGTAAGGAAGGGTACGTGTCGTAGTATAGGCGCGCACGTGTCGTAGTAGAGGCACGCACATAGCATGTACATGTACATACAACCAGCATGCAGTAAAGTAAATACGACCACGTACGTACATACGGGTGGGGTCTCGAACGCCTACTCGCGCATATGTACGGCCAAGGCTCGTGTACATGGCTGGGTCGGAACGGAGAAACTGCGTCGTCGTGTTCATCAGGAGCCAACCAACTTGGACGGAATAGCCGGTCGTAACGAGGCCTGGTGTACCGCAGAACGGAGGAAACGGCCTTGTGTTCGATCGGCCACGGTCGAAACGGGGTCCTGTTCATCGAGAGGGGTCTGGTGTACCGCAAAACAGAGGAAACGGACTTGTGTTGGAGTGCTACGGTCAAAATGGGGGTCTTGTTCATCAGGAGGGATGTGGCGTATAGAAAAACGGGACTCCATAGGATATTGTTCATCTCCACCGTCGACCTCCTCCAGCCTCCACGGGCTACTATTCATCCACCATCGACCTCCTCCAGCCTCCACCTGTGACTGTTCATCCACGGGCTCCTGTTCATCCTGTTGAGAAACACAGTATTTCAAAAAAATTCCTACGATCACGCAAGATCTATCTAGGAGATGCATAGCAACAAGAGGGGAAAGTGTGTCTACGTACCCTCGTAGACCGAAAGCGGAAGCATTTAGTAACGCGGTTGATATAGTCGAACGTCTTCGAGATCCAAACGATCAAGTACCGAATGCACAGCACCTCCGTGATCTGCACACGTTCATCTCGTTGACGTCCCTCGTACTCTTGATCCAGTTGAGGCCGAGGGTGAGTTCCGTCAGTACAACGGCATGTTTATGGTGATGATGAAGTTTGCTACCTCTTGAGCACTGCGTTGGTTTTCCCTTGAAGAGGAAAGGGTGATGCAGCAAAGTAGCGGAAGTGTTTCCCTCAGCTTTCGAGAACCAAGGTATCAATCCAGTAGGAGGCCACGCACGAGGGTCTCGCACCTACACAAACAAATAAAATCCTCGCAACCAACACAATAAAGGGGTTGTCAATCCCTTCACAGTCACTTATGAAAGTGAGATATGATAGATATGATAAGATAATTTTTTTGGTATTTTTATGATAAAGATGCAAAGTAAAGAAAGCAAAATAAAAGGAAAAGGAAATAGCTTGTTGATGGAAGATTAATATGATGGAAAATAGGCCCAGGGGCCATAGGTTTCACTAGTGGCTTCTCTCAAGAGCATAAGTATTACGGTGGGTAAACAAATTACTGTTGAGCAATTGACAGAATTGAGCATAGTTATGAGAATATCTAGATATGATCATGTATATAGGCATCACGTCCAAGACAAGTAGACCGACTCCTGCCTGCATATACTACTATTACTCCACACATCGACTGCTATCCAGCGTGCATCTAGAGTATTAAGTTCAAAAGAACAGAGTAACACTTAATAGGTTAGTCCCAAAAATAATATAAAAGTGTATAATAAAGCCCAATAATGTCCAAAACAGGATATAATATAGCATGGAACAATCAAAAATTATAGATACATTGGAGACGTATCAAAGTTACAGACGCAGGGCTTCGCCTAAGCACTACGACAATATGACTGAGGTGTAAAACTATGGAGGGGGGCACCGCACACGGGTAAAGATTAACTTGTGTGTCTATGGAGTGCCCCCTCCCCCGTATATAAAGGAGGGGAGGAGGAGGAGGACCGGCCACAAAGGGCGCGCCCAAGGGGGGAATCCAACTCCTAGTAGGAGTTGGTTTCCCCCTTTCCTAGTCCAAGTAGGAGAAGGAAGGAGAGGAAGAAGAGAACGAAAGGGGGCCGGTCCCCCTAGCACTAGTCCAATTCGGTTTGGGCTAGGGGGCGTGTGCCACACCTTGGCTTGCCTCCTATCTTCCACCATTAGGCCCATGAGGCCCAATAACATCCCGGGGGCACTACAAAAAAATACACTTCCGTTAATACGTTGGGCCGTTTTCATAGCGTCATCAAATACGGTCGATTAACGACGGCCCGTTATGGTCGGCCCATGAATGGTCGATTTCAACTCTAGCCCATTTACGGCCATAATGTGGTCCGTTATTGGCCCATGTTTGGCCAACCAATCATACGGCCTGTAGAAGGCCCATTGATGATACGGCCCGTAGAAGGCCCATTGTGTCTACAGCCCGTATAAGGCCCATTGTTTCTACGCCCCGTAGAAGGCCAATTGTTTCTACGGCCCTTAGAAGGCCCATTGTTTCTACGGCCCATAGGAGGCCCATGTTAACTACAGTAAACATGTAGCCCATGGTTAATGTGGCCTAGTTTTAAAAAATAGGTTATTGCGGCCACTAGCAAACCGCGGAAAAGGAATTGCACTGACTACAAGAAAAAAAAATAAACAAGACAATAAGGAAATAAATAAGCAAGCAACTTATGATAGGCTATCACGGCTATTACACATATTACATCCACTAGGCATCAAAGTTCGCCACCAGTGCAAATATAGGGAACAAAGCAGCATATAAACACCGCAGCAAAACAAGTCCAGAACTAAAGCCACTTCAGAAGAGCTCAAGAAACAATATCCTTGGTACCCATGATGCTGGCAAGATGCTTAGCAAGCTTATTAACTTTCTCTTGTTTGGCTCTTAAATCCTCCAGCACTTGCTGTTGCACCAGAAAGTATGCATCTGAATTCTGTAGGGACTTCCTCAGTCCTTCGGCTTCCTGTCGCATAACATCTGATCGATGTCTTTCAACTTGAAGTTGAGACTCAAGAAGATGAACTGATTCAGGCAGCGAGTTCGAAGAGCTGGTGCCAGCAGTAGTAGCCAGTAACTCGAACACTACATCAAGACCGGACTTTGGGGTTGTCTCAGTGACTTCAATATAGTTTTTATCAGCTTTCTTGGAGACCAACAGGGATGTCTCACTATCTTGAACCTTATCTGCATTACTTCCTTTACCATTGCACAACGGGGTACTCTTATCCAATATTTTATCCGCATTCTAAAAGAGAAACGAACAAACACATCACATGTTTACAATGTAGTATATGAAACTCATTTTGGTAAACCAGTTCAGTAGTAAGGTGGACAAGATAACAGCATGAAACAAACATATATCTATGTAGTATGGTCACTGTATGGTATATATCATTCTAGTTTATGTTGCCAAATCAAGATAGATACAGTTTGAATCATTTCTATTTAAGACAAAGCAGCATAGACAGAATATAAGTGTGGGAAACTACACATCAATAACAACACTTGTAATGAGCATGGCATGAGAACATAACTATTTATTCAATTGAAACTAAAATCAACATAGAGCAAGTTACAACAGCAAACACGTTAAAGAAACAGGTTTAAAACATACCTGTTGCACCATTGGAGTTTCAATTGCAACCTTGAAATTTGAAATTAGTTGGTATGAGTAAATACAGTGATGCAAGAGCAAAGTAGTATGAACCATAGCTACGGAACCTGACCTAAGAACAATTCTTCTTCTGCTTTAAGGCTTGACTTGGATTCGGAGTGGTGGTCCTCGTGCTTTGGGCACTGCAGTTGCCTTACTAACTACTCATGTTTTGGTGCTCTAAGGTGGAGACGGTGTTGTGTCAACGGGAACTGGGTTACTATCTGTTGAGAACAATTCACATATATGATGCCTGGCTAAACAAGATGGCATTGCATGATTCACATATACAATAAAGAAACTAAACAGATGGCATTGACACAAAGCATATCTAAACTAAGCAGATGATATCTTTGATGTATACAGTAAGCAATGCAAGGCACCATATGCATGATATTACCAACATCAGCATGCCAAGTTAGAGCGAAGACCTCATGGGGTAAATAGGAGTGGTCTTCTTCTTCTGAATCCCCCTCAGAACAGTTATCTTCCTCTTGATTACGATCCGAAATGGGTGGAGGGGGGCTGCCTTTGCGCCCATCATGGAGCGACGTCTGCATGAAATTTTATTGCCACGCAAGGCTTGTCTCTTTTCCTCTACATGTTCGGTTCCATTGTGTACAATAACTGACATGCATAGGAATAAAACATAGTGAGATTATGTAAGGAGTGCATGCACAAATCCAGAGTGATGGTAGCAAACTGTGGATAGACCCAAAACCAATGATAGCAAGAAGATAATAGCTTTAGTTAAAATTACAGATAATGGCTCCTTTAATGTTTGTTTGCACCAAACATGAAACTCATAGTAGACACCCGAGATTAACCAGATAGCAGACAGATAGTACTGATTGCTACCCCAATATGTACCCCACAACCATTTAAAAACTCAAGTTTTAGCATAAGTTTGGACCTGACTCGGAGTCTAATAGGTGAGCACGACGATAAAGTAGCATGTCATCATATTAAGCGATGCATAACGTAAGCAGACACAGAAGAGTGTGACCTCTCTTGCGGACCCTTGTAGTCCTCAAGGTCATCTGCTAAGTTGATGATGGTAATGGAGTTGTCGTGGCTGCCGGCGGTGGGGAAGAAGATCTGAGGTGGCAAAAGATAGTCTAGAGAGCGGATCCCTGCTGTGGTGAACCCTTCCGTCCTTGGAGCAGCTGAGCTGGTGTAACACCCACAATGCGGCTATATCTCCCACGTGTCGGGGCACGACCTAGAGGCATAGCCGCATGGTAGGTTTGTCGCAAGAGGGGTAATCTTCACACAATCCCATGTACAAAATGGAAAGGGATAAAGAGTTGGCTTACAATCGCCACTTCATACAAATACAAGTTAAACATACATCATCAAGTTAAACATACATCATCTAGAATACAATCAAGGTCCGACTATGGAACCAATATAAAAGAAGACAACCCCAATTGCTAGATCCCCGATCGTCCCAACTGGGCACCACTACTAATCAACTGGAAACAAAACAACACAACGAACACGATCTTCATCGAGCTCCCACTTGAGCTCTGTTGCGTCACCTGCACTAGTATATTCGGCACCTACAACTGTTTGGAAGTATATGTGACTCACGAGGACTCAGCAATCTCACACCCGCGAGATCAAGACTATTTAAGCTTATGGGTAGGAAAGGGTAGTGAGGTGGAGCTGTAGCAAGCACTAAGCATATATGGTGGCTAACTTATGCAAATAAGAGCGAGAAGAGAAGCAACGCAACGGTCGTGAAACTATAAATGATCAAGAAGTGATCCTGAAGCTACTTACGTCCAAACATAACACAAGAACCGTGTTCACTTCCCGGACTCCACCGAGAAGAGACCATCACGGCAACACACGCGGTTGATGGATTTTAATTAAGTTAAGTGTCAAGTTCTCTACAACCGGACATTAACAAATTCCCATCTTCCCATAACCACGGTCACGGCTTTCAAAAGTTCAAACCCTGTAGGGGTGTCCCAACTTAGCCCATCAGAAGCTCTCACGGTCAACGAAGGATATTCCTTCTCCCGAGAAGACCCGATCAGTCTCGGAATCCCGGTTACAAGACATTTCGACAATGGTAAAAGAAGACCAGCAAAGCCACCCGATGTGCCGACAATCCCGATAGGAGTCGCACGTATCTCGTTCTCAGGGCAACACCGGATGAGACTAGGTACGAGTAAAACCAAACCTCAAGTTTCCCCGAGGTGGCCCCGCAGGCAGCTCGGTTCGGACCAACACTTAGAGAAGCACTGGCCTGAGGGGGTTAAAATAAAGATGACCCTTGGGTTGGCCGACCCAATGGAAGGGTAATAGGTTGTTAGGCAAATGTAAAACCAAGGTTGGGCCTTGCTCGAGGAGTTTTATTCAAAGTGAACTGTCAAGGGGTCCCCAAAACACCCAACCGTGTAAGGAACACAAAATCAAGGAACATAACACCTATATGATGGAAACTAGGGCGGAAAGAGTGGAACAAAACACCAGGCATAAGGCCGAGCCTTCCACCCTTTACCAAGTATATAGATGCATTAATTAAATAAGAGATATCGTGATATCCCAACATATCCATGTTCCAACATGGAACAAACCTCAACTTCACCTGCAACTAGCGACGCTATAAGAGGGGTTGAGCAAAGCAGTAACATAGCCAAACGTTTGCTAGGAAAGGAGGGTTAGAGGCTTGACATGGCAATATGGGAGGCATGATATAGCAAGTGGTGGGTATCATGGCATGGCAATAGAGCGAACAACTAGCAAGCAAAGATAGAAGTGATTTTGAGGGTATGGTCATCTTGCCTGAGATCCCGCAAGGAAGAAGAATGAGTCCATGAAGAAGACAAACGGACGAATTCGAACAAATCCTCACAAACACGACGTTATCGGAACTAACCCGAAGAAGCAACACCGGAAAGAAGCAAACAACATAGTAAACAACCATCAGATAAGCATGGCATGATGCACAACCAAGTATGATGCCTATCCGGTTTAATGAAGCATGGCATGGCAATATGCACAAACAATACTACAAATTAAGTGGAGTTCAATATGCAACGAGTTGCATATTGACGGAACACCACATTCAAGTTATTTAGTTCGATCTCGTTTATGTGCCCAACAATATTAAATGTTGATTAACATGGCAAGAGGTGAATCATAATTAAACTAACTATCTAGTCAAGTTTAAATGAGGCCGGAAATAACAAACAACAATTCCGGAAAATCCTCATGTGCATAGTTTAGGTTTGGTACTGTTCTTCCCTAAGGCATATTTTAGAGTTGTTAAACATGCAAGAGGAGTGCACCATGTTAAACTAGGCATTTTTCTACCCCATTTACATATTAAGTTTGTTAAGTTTGGAGCTACGGTTATTTAGTTATGAAATAAAGCATTTTAACATGGCATAGGAGCAAATTTAACCAAACAGCATTTTAAACATTTTTAAACATGCATGAAAGTTGGATATTATGAAACTAGATGAAAAAATAAGCATTTTACATATTTAAATTATTTTAATCTGATGAACGGTTGTGGAGTTATTATATGCATGATATTAAGGGGGTTTTCTCCAAAACAGTAAATCACTAGAAAAAAACCTAAAATCACAGCACGGGAAAAAAGGTCTACAGGCTCACCCATGGGCTTCGGCCTGTTTGAAGAGAGGCTTGGCAGGCCAGACGGATCTGGCGAAGAGGAGCTGGGCCTTGGCGCGTGGCTGGAGAGGAGCTCGACCCGCTCGGGCAGGTTGACGATGCGGTTAACGCGCGCGCGGTTGCCTGGCATCGCTCGATGCAGAGGCAGCAGACAGAGGAGGTAAGACACAGGACGGCTTGCGGCAGGGCCGGCAGGCGCGAGAAGCGGCTGGTCGCCGACGCGGTGCAGCAGCGGTGGAGCAGATCTTGCCAGAGAAGAGGTTGCGGACGGAGGAGCTAGTACCTGAAGAAAAATTGGTGGCGCGGCGGTTTCAGAGAGGATGAGACTTGGGAGAAGAAAAGGGAGACTGGGAGACGGAAGGAAGAGGAGGCATGGGGCAGCCCGGACCTGCTGCTGGTACGGTAGCTCGCCGACAAGGGCTCGAGGTGCGACGGCGTTGGTCATAGGCAGAGGCACCAAATGGAGTTGCGGCTTGCTCCTGATCGGAGAGAGAAAAACAGAACGATGAGCGAGGGAAAAGAAAATAGGGGAGAAGGAGGGAAAAGAGGGCAGCGCGGGAACGACGGCATGACCTAGGCCTCTTGTCGTCTCGCACGAACGGGAGACGGAGACTGGCCAGCTCGGGAGCATCTGCGGGTGCTCGAGACGGAGGGGCGCCAAGGAAGGAGGGGGCTTGCGGGAGCTGCAGGGGCACCTCTTGGACGTCGGATCTCCATCCGAGGGTCCAGATGGATGGATCTGGAGATTGGGTGGTAGCTGAACGAGCACGAAAGGTGGTTGTGGGTGGCTCGATGCTGAAAACGAGTGTCGGTGTCAAAACCGGCGGATCTCGGGTAGGGGGTCCCGAACTGTGCGTCTCAGGTGGATGGTAACAGGAGGTAGGGGACACGATGTTTACCCTGGTTCGGGCCCTCTTGATGGAGGTAATACCCTACGTCCTGCTTGATTGTTCTTGATAATATGAGTGGTACAAGAGTTGATCTACCACGAGATCAGAGAGGCTAAACCCTAGAAACTAGCCTATGGTATGATTGTTGTTGGTCCTACGGACTAAACCCTCCGGTTTATATAGACACCGGAGGGGGCTAGGGTTACACAGAGTCGGTTACAAGGAAGGAGATCTACATATCCGTACTGCCAAGCTTGCCTTCCACGCCAAGGAGAATCCCATCCGGACATGGGACGAAGTCTTCAATCTTGTATCTTCATAGTCCAACAGTGCGACAAAAGGATATAGTTCGGCTGTCCGGATACCCCCTAATCCAGGACTCCCTCAGTAGCCCCCGAACCAGGCTTCAATGACGATGAGTCCGGCGCGCAGATTGTCTTCGGCATTGCAAGGCGGGTTCTTCTTGAAACTCTGAGTACCTGTTAAATAGTGTCCGGCTTCTCATAAATGTTGCGCTTCTTGGCTTCTACGTCCAATAATGGCCATCTTTCACGTGTCAAGCGAATGTGAGGAGCCAGGGTGTTTTTACATTTACCATCACATCTATGTGAATGAACTGTGTATTAAAGAGACGAGGATCCTCAGACCCAAACTACACCATCCCCCCTCAGCGAGCAGTCATCGGAGCGCGCCCGAAAAAATCCATCCCAACATGGCCGTCCAGCGCAGCTCCTCCTCTCGCTCCCGCAGCCCCAAGACCAGGGATTGGGAGAAGTGTTTCGTCCCGCACAGCCAATTAGTAAAGCTACAGACCCAGGGATTCCTCCCTCCAGCGTATATGGTCCCGGTTCGAGCCGGTCTTGCCACTTATAATGGCGGGGAGCAAGCGGAGAGCTTTCCCAACCCCTCCAAAGGAGAGCAGGTATGCCTTGTCCCTTATTTGTTAAGGGGACTCGGATTTCCAATCCATCCATTTCTCTGAGGGCTCCTAGAGTTCTACGGCCTCCAGTTGCACCACCTCACCCCTGGCTCCATACTGCACATCGCTGGTTACGTAGCCCTTTGCGAGCTGTTTCTGGGTTGCAAAGCTCATTTCGTGTTGTGGAAGAAGTTGTTCTGCCTTGTGCCCCGTACACAGAGGGGATCAATATATCAAGTGGGCGGAGCTGAAGTATGGCGCATCGCCGGGACCGGATACCTATCCGGTACCCTGAAGAAGATGTCCGAGGACTGGCCTTCGGAGTGGTTTTATATGGAGGATGTTCCTCTCCCGGATCCTATCCGGATTGGTCTTCCTAAGTTCGACAACGCCCCTTTGAAGAAACGCCTAAGCTGGCGCCCGCGGAGCCCACAGGAAGAAGATGGTAGAGACGTATTTTATCTGATGGGCCGGATAAAGTTGCTAGCCAAATCAGGACTGACCATAACCGAGGTTGTGGCAATATGCATTATGCGGGGGGTGCAACCACTTCAATATCGAGGCCACCCCATGTGGCACTTCAACAGGGAAGATGATGCCACTCGCTGCGGGTGCAAGGGACCGGACTCAGTTGCTGCTCTAGCAAAAATTCTATCTGATCTGTATAAGGGGGAAGAAGAGGAGTTCCTCCGCATCAAGCCACGGGATGCATTCTCCATGAACAACCCTCGAAGCTGGGTGAGTTTCTGCTCTCTTTACTTCCATCCTACCCTTGTTTTCATGATAAATATTTACCTTGCCGTTTCATCGCAGGAACTGCGTAAGGCGGTAGCGGAGATCAATAGCCCACCTCCACAACCGGAGGATCCTGAACGGGTCCTCAACCTCGGCCTCAAAGAGGATCCGGACATATTCGTGGAGCTGATTGATAGGATTTTCTATCAGCTAAGCTGTGATGACACCATGGTCGCCATTATAGCCGACTACCCTGGGCTACTCCCAGCCTCGCAGGTAAATGAGACCGGAGTCCCAACCTTTGAAAAGGATTTCCTTTTATGCACTTCACCAACCGTATACAAACGGTGTTTTATAGGGAAGGCCCTCGGGACGCCATGTCGAGCCCGCGGCGACTCGCAACAAGGGGTTTCAAAGCCGGACAGGCTAAAAAGGAAGGCGGTCCGGACGGAGACGGCGGTGCAGAGGTATGATGCAACACCTCACTCCGTGGTTGTCGTATTTAAAAACATAATAACACCCGTGTTTCCTAGAAGGAAGAACGCTCGCCGGACAATATCCGGAGAGGTCACCGATCACGCCTCTACCAGTCGGGCTCCGGGGCCGGACACAGAGGCGAAAGCTAACACGGGGCACACGCCGGATGCTCCTTCTACAGAGGATGCGGATAAGATATCCGCTACGAATTCCGAAGTGGAGAGCACCATGAATCACAAGCGTCGTCGAGCCGTACTCCGTGACGCTTGTTTCTCCCGAGAGGCGTTTCATGCATTCAACTCAGGAGATGCGTACATTCGTGCTGCTCAAAATGGTCTAGCCAGAGCCACGGACCAGTATGTAAAGGATATACGGGTAAGGAAATTTGATGAGTATATATATTAGTAGCCCCTGAGACTTGAAACACTTGGCACAACTGATTTAAGGATCATTTATTGTGCAGGTTCTTACAGAGAAGAATACTCGACTGTCACAGGAGCTGGAGGAATGCAAGACCCATCTTCGGGCTGCCGTTGCCGCATTGAAGGAACCTGAAAAGTCCCCAGCTGGTAACATTTGTTTCAAAGAATGATAGGTACCTTATAGTGTGTGGCATGGCTGCAGATCTAACAATAGATATTGCAGATGACTCCGGAGAGAATCCGGAGGACCAACATGTCGTATGGCAGCTAAAGGTTGGCGAACGCGTGCTGACTAATGTCATGCAGGAGAAAAACAATCTCCAAGACACCAATACCATGCTGAGCGTGGAACTAAAAGATGTTCGAGCCCAGCTTGCGGACTCCATGAAGGAGAATAAGCGGCTTTGACGCGGCATTTTTTAGTAAGTGCTTGAACGAACCCTTAAAAGAGTGCGGCGAAGAAGCCGCCTGTCGGTGTACAAAAAGAGGGGTACACTTTTTGTACCCCTATAACTGTGCACGGGCAGTCTGAGCCAAGGTAAGGCCGAAGCTCAGGAGAAGCAGAACGACACCAATACCAAGACCACAAAGAGCAAAGGGGACGAAGCGGACCCCCCGGCAAGATCCTTGCCGGGAGGTGGTTTTAGCAAACCCGGCAAGACCCTTGCCGTGGCAGCTCGCCCCACACCTACGAAGTGAGTCACCCTTGAGTCCACTGCCCCCATGGGGCAAGGATTCGGGATACATCCCCGTGGTGGCTTGCAGATCTTTGTGAAGACATTCAAGATCAGATACACCCTTTAGAAGATGATGATCCTTGGCAGGATCCCAGCCAAGGAGGACCACAAGGCCCCCGGCAAGAGCCTTGCCAGGGATGACAGCAGGCGCCACGGCAAGACCCTTGCCGGGGCCCCGGCAAGACCCTTGCCAAGAACACCCGTAGGGCCACCATCAGGCCCACGCCAGTCAAAACTCCACCGCCGTTCGCATGCGGCTGCCGACCCAACCAGCTGGGCAGGCACCTGCATGGCGACATGCGGATTTTCGTGGAGACCCACCACTGCGCCACCTCAGCTGCCTGCCTGCCTACATGGCACCGCGGGCACCGCTAGCCAGGGCGCGTGTCGACACGAGAGGGAGCAGTGACGGACGAGAAAGGGCTCTCCCCCGTCCCCGATAAAGCAAGGACACCTGGGCAAGACGCATTAAATGCTCCTTGTCATGTAATGCGAGGGATAACCTCACATCACTGTTCCCTTTCCACCTCCTGGTGCTACTATGGCAACCCCTTTCCTATAAAAGGAGGCCCGATGCGACCAGGAGGGGGATTCGGCTTTTTGGAGCTCCTCACGCACCATAGCTAGCTCAAGAACACAGATATACAATCCACCAAAGCAGGAGTAGGGTTTTACGCATTCTCGCAGCCCGAACCTGGATAAACGAACCGTGTGCTATCTGTTTGATCCGCTCTTCTCACGACCCCGTGCCCCGCAACCGAAGTAGGGATTCTTGTGATCCCATAGGTGTCGTTCCCACCGACATCTTTGGCGCGCCAGGTAGGGGGAAGCGGTTGTGAGAATCGGCTCTAGCAGTTAGCCCGGCACTCCTTCATCTTCGTGACCCTTGAAGAAGAAAGGAGGCCAGAAGATCAACACTCGAGCGATCGCAAATAGAAGCTAAGTTGCACTGAACCCATATTTGTGCTACCCTTCTTATTTGAGATTATCCCCCCGGAGATATTTGCTTTGTATGAGAAACCTGCACGCCAGGGGCTCTACCTTGATCGACTACACCCTTGCCCTATTTCAAGTACGCTCAACAGCTCAAGCGGCTGTGTCGAGAATGGCAAAGTAGCCTTCCGCGATCAGCAACGCCCCCGATTCTGAGTCGAGTCAAGCTCGACAATTCGAGCGGCTGCATTCAGAACGGAAAGGTGGCTCGTCCGGAAGCACGCGTACCCGGCTGGCCATGGGGATCCGTCCCCAAAACGCCGCTAGGGGCTTCCGCGCCGGCAAGCCTTCCCGATCGACGTAGGGCACGCATACAAAGAGGAATTGAACGGGGAAATAACATGCATGAAAATTAAGAGTACTTCAAAGTTATATTACATCACATCATAGCTGCGGTTCTAACTAAAGATAAAATTTGTCTTGGTTGGGAACCCACAGCGGCGAAGAAGAACGGGATGCCTAATCCCGGCGCTGGCCTTCCACCCTCTTGATTTCGTCGATGAAGTCGGTGATGGGCTTGATGCGCTCCTTGAGCACCGTGAGGTCAGCACCATCCAGCAAGCTCTTCATCGCGGCCATGAAGTCAAGATCGGAATTCCAGTACGCCATCTTGGTGAGGACCTTGGTCACGACCCTCCGGCAAAGTCGCCGGGCCTCCTAGGCCAGCGTGGCCGTCCTGTTGGAGTGAAGATAAGCCAAGGCTCCGAGGACGCCCTCGAAGAACAGGGTCAACTTGGTGTTGACGGTCTCGCGTCGCTCAGGGGCGTATCTCACGTTTGGCATCCCCATGGTGGCCAACTGCAAGGTGACCCTGCCGGCGACCTCCTCCAGACGGCTGATCCATCTGTTCTCGCCCGCCACATAATCCTGGTGGGAGGCGGCCTGGTTCGCCCGGAGCTGCTTCTCCTCCTCCAGGCTCCTGGTCAAGGTCTCCTCCCGAGCCCTGCTCTCCGACAGCATCTTCTCGAGATCCTCCAGCTTCAGCTTGAGGTCTCTGACGGAGTTTTGCGCTTCGGAGAGCTCCCCAGCCCTGCTGATGATCGCTCCTTGCGCCTCCACCAAGGCGCTGTTGAGCGTGCTCTTCTCGTTGGATAGCTTGAGGTCCTGCTCCTTCAGCTCGTCCTGCGCCACCTCCAACTCCCTTACCTTGCCGGCATGGGCCAGAGCCTGGGCATCGAGTGCCTCCTTGTGCCTCTGCTCCAGCTCACGAGTCCGCCGTGCGACAAGGGCCTGGAGCTCCTCATCCTTGCCACGGAGTGCTGCGGCAAGCTTCGCCTCACACGCGGTGAGGTCCTCTTCCTGGGAATCCAAGGTGGCTTGATGCTGGTTCCAGGCGGCCTCGGCCGCGGCAGCCAAATTCGCCGCCTTTTCCTGGGCCTTCTCGATGTCGGCCATCTTCATGGTGAGCTCCACATCGCGCTCAGCCAATTTCTCCTGAAAGGCCCTCTGCTCCTCGCGAGCCTGGTGGAACCAGGTCTGCGTGTCGGCAACGCGTGCCTTGAAGTCCACCTCCGCGTTGTCCACCGTTGCCATCCTGGACTTGACCTTGTCCAGGCGAGCACGGTAGAGCACTTGGAGATTCCGGAAATTGGCCCCCATGGCACGGAAAAGCTGCTCTTCTGGAGAACCGTCGCCACCAATGCCTGGCTCATCAACCACCTCGAGCCCGGTGGCGGCAAGCACTTCGCCATCAAAAACTTCCCCTTCGGCGAGCGCCCGGCTTGACGCCCCTGGGAGGTGGACGAAGAGATCGTCGCCCACCTTCAGATGTCTGCCGGGGCCCGAGGTTGAGGAGGAGGGAGGCTGGTCACCCACCACCTCTTCCTCGGCGGAGGCCTTGCCGGCCTCACCGGCAGGTCCACCGCTGGCGCCCTCGGCAGAAGCCTCGCCGATCGCCTTGGCGGCCCCCGCCGCGGTGTCCTCGGCAGCATCCTTGGCAGGCTCATCAGCGGCGACCTCGGCAGCGTCCTCCATACCTATTGAAGGAAGGCCTGGATAGCAACGGGAGCAATGAAGCCAAGAAAAGAATAAGGGAAAAACAGAGACGAAGAACAGGCGACTCACCAGTGCCAAGCGGTGAAGCAGAAGTCCCCTCTCCGCCAGCATTTGGCGCCGTGGCAGAGCCACCAACGCCCAAGTTCCCCTCTTCCTCCATGGGTGTGGGCTCCGTGCCTGATGCCCTTGCCGGGGACGCCCCCCGCGGCGGCGTAGTCGATGGGGGTGGTGTGTTAGGAGTAGCCCTCTATGGCTCCTCCTGCTGCCGCTCCCCTCCTGCAAACCCAGCAAGGTCAGCATCATAGCATCGAGCGCCTACCACATGTCGAGTAAGAAGAGGGTGACGAACTTACGCTGGGTGCTGCGCCGGGGGCTGCTGTCCGGGCTGCTCAGCACCACCACTGGTGTCTTTGAAGCCCCAGCCGGGGGCTGGCTGCTCGCCGAGGTCCTCGCCCTCTTCACCCTCTGGGCCAACGTCTTTGTCTCCCTACGGAAGCAAAAATGGATCAAGACAAGCGACCCAATTCGAGGAAATGGAAATGACAGTAAGGAACGGAGAACTTACTTGTCATCCGTCTCCTCCTCTTCCACCAGTTTCCTTTTCCTCTCCGGGTTGAGAGGCCCGAGATCAAAAGGGAGCTCCACATCATCATCCGAGTCGATGCCTGCCGGAGGAGGCGAAGGAGGCGGCGGGGTTTGTGCGCGCCCGGATGAGGAAGGGGCTGTTGTCTTCTTCTTCTCAGCGGCCTTCGTCAGCCTCTTGGCTGTCGTGGCCCTCATGTCGCGCCCAGACCCCTCCAGGGTCAATTGAGGCCGCGCAGCCCTGCCGGGACGGACCGGCTCACTGGAGCCAGCCCGCCGCGGGACTCGCCCTCTTCCCCTGGTTGGCGTCGAGCCCGCCGCCATGTCCTCCTCCTCCCCCGACGACTCGTCGGCCGCGTCTTCGACGAGCGGAGACCCAGTGTCGGCGCTCCTGACCTCCCCGGAGGCCGCCGCCCACCGGGTGAGCTCCTCTTCCTCCGCCGCCGTTGCGGCCTTGTCCTCCACGCCCCTGGCACTGCTGGCCTCCATGGCGAGCTGTGCCTCCCTTGCCCTAGTGGCGATATAGTCTAGCTCTGCCTGGGTGGTGTCCATGATAAGCCACCGCTCGGCGTCAGCATTGACGTACACCTCGATCATGGTGTCGAAGAAATGCTGCACATCCTCGTCCTTCGGCTCCTCCCAGCTCGGGGCAGGGCCATGCGCATTATACTCCGGCATCATGGAGATGATCTTGGACCGACGCGAATTGTTGCACAACGGGACCACCCCCGCTGGCAACTTGAAAAATGGCCCCTTGAGGGCCTTGCCAACCTTTGCGGCAGCCCTCGCGGCCTTGCCGGTCCGCTCGGCCTCGCCATCGCGACACACATCAAGCTGGAAAAGCCGCTGGCAGAAGTGGGAATGCGCCAACACTGTGAAGTTGTGATCGAGGCCGGGGCGGAGTCGCATAATGTCAGCTGGGTTCGTAAAGAGCCAAGCTGGCCTCACCTTGCTGTGCAACAGGGCGATCCAGCGGCGAATGAAGTCCGCCCCGATCATCTCAAGGGTGAGTCCGGCCTGGGTGAGCCGGAGAATCCTGGTGGTGGCGACGGTGAGCCTCCCATCGGCGGCGTCGACATCGCTCCAATCACTGGCACGGACTAGCGGCACTTGGTGGACCTTGCAGAATTCCGGCGGGTTTTCATCTTCAATCCAGCACCACCGGCCACACCATTCCTCCCACCTCTCCTTCACGGCACCATACGGGTACGCCCCTTGCATCTTTGGATCCAGGTGACGCAACCGCAGACGGCTCCTCCCGGCTGGATTCAAGGGAAGAAGTAATGGCGAAAGAGCGCCGTGTTGGGCTGCACCCCGGCAAAGCCTTCGCAAACATGCGCGAAGAAAGCCATGCACGCCACCGCATTCGGAGTAAAATCCAAGAGGCGAAAGCCGAAGGTGCGCATAACGTCACAGAAGAAATCGGAGAAAGGGGGGCATAACCCACAAGAAAAGTAATCAACGAAGAAGGGGTACCGATTTGGGGCAGGATCAGCGCAAGCGGCAGGAATGACGCGCGTCGCCGGGTGTCCGGAATCCTCTCGCCCCGTCTTCACTCCCCATAGGGGCTTGAAGGATGCCCGAAGCTCTTGAACATCAACCGTCAAGGGGAAGAAGAAGGCGGACTTCGTCCGGTCCCCCAACAGCGCGCTCTCCGGCGGCTCCACCGTCCCGGCGCCCTTAGCCACCCCCTTGCCCTTGGCGAATTTGGGAGCCATGGCGACCAAGAAGTTCAGAGGGTTGAGGAAGGGGGATGGCGAAGCAACGACGGTGGGTGACGGCGGAAGCTTAGGAAGGAAGGAAGAGAGGAAACGGCGGCTCTTAGATTGGAAAAGGCATGAGGAAAGAGGAGAAAGTGAGCAGCGCGACCGCGGTTATTCCTTTCTTATGGGGGAAAACAACGGGCCGCCTCCTTTCACATTAACTGTGATGTGACGCATGCCCACGGGAAGCAACCCCATGCATGCCGCCCACGTCACACATGCCTCCCCACGCCGCGCCATGCGCGGGAAGCACGGGAAGCGCAGCGCGCGAAGAGACTTACCGCGGTAAAAACCGCCCCGCCTGTCCGCGCACCGTTTTTGGGCCTAGCCCAATGACGCGATTGCGCTTACGTGTGGCCCAGGCCCGGGGGCTCCTGTCGGTGTACAAAAAGAGGGGTACACTTTTTGTACCCCTATAACTGTGCATGGGAAGTCTGAGCCACGGGCACCACCACACTGAGCAAGGCAAGGGAGGTGAGCCAAGGTAAGGCCAAAGCTCAGGAGAAGCAGAACGACGCCAAGACCAAGACCACAAAGAGCAAAGGGGACAAAGCGGACCCCCCCGGCAAGATCCTTGCCGGGAGGCAGTTTTAGCAAACCCGGCCAGACCCTTGCCATGGTAGCTCGCCCCACACCTACGGTGTGAGTCACCCTTGAGTCCACTGCCCCCATGGGGCAAGGATTCGGGAGACATCCCCGTGGTGGCTTGCAGATCTTTGTGAAGACATTCAAGATCAGATACACCCTTTAGAAGATGATGATCCTTGGCGGGATCCCAGCTAAGGAGGACCACAAGGCCCCCGGCAAGAGCCTTGCCGGGGATGACAGCAGGCGCCACGGCAAGACCGTTGCCGGGGCCCCGGCAAGACCCTTGCCCAGGACACCCGTAGGGCCACCATCAGGCCCACGCCAGTCAAAACTCCACCACCGTTCGCATGCGGCTGCCGACCCAACCAGCTGGGCAGGCACCTGTGTGGCGGCATGCGGATCTTCGTGGAGACCCACCACTGCGCCACCTCAGCTGCCTGCCTGCCTACATGGCACCGCGGGCGCCGCTGGCCAGGGCGCGTGTCGACACGAGAGGGAGCGGCGACGGACGAGACATGGCTCTCCCCCGTCCCCGATAAAGCAAGGACACCTGGGCAAGACGCATTAAATGCGCCTTGTCATGTAATGCGAGGGATAACCTCACATCACTGTTCCCTTTCCACCTCCTGGTGCTACTGTGGCAACCCCTTTCCTATAAAAGGAGGCCCGAGGCGACCAGGAGGGGAATTCGGCTTTTTGGAGCTCCTCACGCCCCATAGCTAGCTTAAGAACACAGATATACAATCCACCAAAGCAGGAGTAGGGTTTTACGCATCCTCGCGGCCCGAACCTGGATAAACAAACTGTGTGCTATCTGTTTGATCCGCTCTTCTCACGACCCCGCGCCCTGCAACCGTAGTAGGGATTCTTGTGATCCCATAGGTGTTGTTCCCACCGACACCGGCTAACAGAGTTATGTCTGCAGATATGCTGACGGGTCGTCCTGCGGAGGAGATGCCCGGGTCTGCTGGTGATCTTCTACCCGAGCTCTCACAACTTCACGAACAAGTTTGGTAGGTGATGAAAAGTATTGCCCAAGCCTTATGGCCATCCGTCTAACTGCCAGCAGGCATTGGAGAGCTTGCGGAGAAGCTCAAGGGAGCACGGCGGCGCTTCCAAATATGGAAGATATCGGCCTGCCGTCAAGGTGCCAGGGAAGCCTGGGCCATGGTGAAGACGCGGTATACCAAGGCTGACCCAAACCACATGGCCGAGGTCGGACCTGTGGGGCCCGATGGGAAAGAGATCCCCATTAGCTTAGTGTATGGGCAAGTAGAATTAGCCGCAAAGTATTCCCAACAGGATTGTAGGCTAGACAGCCTGTTGGATGGTATAGAAGAGGAATTTAGTTAGTCTACATGACTATGTAATTAAAGTCACATGTATAATGCCTTCTAGCTGGATTGTAAATCATTTGTCATGGTGGACCTTTTCGCTTCAACGTCGGGACCCGATAGTCCGGAGTGTATCCAAATACCCGCTCAGTTATATAAGAACCAGGGTATGCATGGAAACTAGGCGTAGGGGTCATTAGTGCTTGAACAGACAAGTACCCAACAAGTTATGTTATATTGCATGGGTAGTAAGAAACATCTTCTAGGTAGAATAGTTCCGTTAAGGGTTCCTTTCCCTGGGTACGCATGCATTAAAGTGCATGTCCGGACTGCGAGAGGAGATGCAGGCAAAAACATCTGGGGGCACATATGGAAAATAAACAAAAATCTTCTTTTGTTCACCGACCGAGTATTCCCTTAAGAACGCTAGCTTTCGGCTTCACCCAGTCTGAGGTACACATCCGGCTGACCCAACAGTAACAATCGCAGAGGTGCTCCCCTTATGCCCTAGCCGAACTAACGGGAACATAGGGCATAAATACAAGAGCCAGGCAACCTAGCTTGGCCAAAACTTAAGTCATATCGATGCATATAATGGCGAAGAAAAGGTTCATGCGGAAGAATAACACATGTGCGGGGCATGAAGCCCAGATAAATAATTAAGCTTCTGTTTAAGAAGCCCCCAGGTATAATGAGTGCGGTTAGCGCGTCAATAGTGTGCAAGCAAGGCACAAGTTGGCCCTTGAAGGCCTTGAGAAAGAATAAAAGAAAGAAAGAGAGAAAAGACAGATAATGTATATGCAAAAAATGGACAGAGGAAGGAGACGAACATAGAGTCCGGCACTAGGCGTAGAATCTTCGGAGCCTGGCTGCGTTCCATGGGTTCGGCTCAAGTCGATTACTCGATGCATCCCGCAGACGGTACGCTCCATCGGTCGGAACATGGTCAATAATGAAGGGACCTTCCCATTTGGGCTCGAGCTTGGTCTTTTTCTTCTCCGGCAGGCGTAGAACGCGGAACGGGCTTTCGCCACATCATGCGTGTAGCTGATAGAATGCGGAACGGGCTTTCGCCACATCGCGCTCCTCCTCCAGGGTGTCTAGACTGTCCTGCCAATCGAACTCGGCTTCTCTTTCTTCGTACATGCGCACTCGAGGTGAGTCATGAATTATGTCGCAGGGCAGAACCACCTCTGCGCCGTACACCATAAAGAAGGGTGTGTATCCGGTAGTATGATTTGGCGTGGTCCGCAGCCCCCAAAGTACGGAGTCGAGCTCCTCTTCCCAGTGTGTGTTAGACTCCTTGAAGGACCGCACTAATCTGGGTTTGATGCCGCTCATGATAAGACCATTTGCTCGCTCAACTTGGTCATTGGTTTGTGGGTGATAGAAAGAAGCATAATCGAGCTTGATGCCCATGTTGCTGCACCAGAGTTTTACCTCGTCGGCCATGAAGTTCTTGCCGTTGTCAGTGATGATGCTGTGGGGGACGCTGTAACGGTGTACAACCCCGGATATGAAGTCTATCACTGGTCCGGATTCGGCCGTTTTAACAGGTTTGGCTTCTATCCATTTGGTGAATTTATCCACCATGACGAGTAAGTATTTTTTCTTATGGGTTCCCCCTTTAAGGGGTCCAACCAGGTAATGGGGATTGTTTGGAGGGCGGTGGGTGGCATGTGGCTTTGGTTTGCAAAAAGCTGGCAACCGACGCAACATTGGACCAAGTCCTATGCATCTACCCGGGCCGTCGGCCAATAAAAACATGTATGGAAGGCCTTGCTTACAAGGGCCCGGGCTGCGGCGTGGTGACCGCCGAGTCCGGCATGAATTTCTGCCAAAAGCTTCCACCCTTCCTCTTCGGAGATGCACCTTTGAAGGACTTCGGTAGTGCTTTTTTTATAAAGCTCTCCCTCGTGGACCCTGTAGGCTTTAGATCGCCGCACTATGCAGCATGCCTCATTTTGGTCCTCAGGAAGTTCCTGCCTAGTTAGGTAGGCCAGGAATGGTTCTGTCCACGGGGCGATGATGGCCATTATTACGTGGGCTGAAGGTGTTATTTTGGTGGCAGAGCCTCTGACTATGTCAGAGTGTTCGGTATCGGGCATTTTGGCCGGGTCCGGACTATTGTTACCGGTGTCCCCTTCCCATACCACGGATGGCTTAAACAACCTCTCCAAAAAGATGTTGGGGGGATCGCATCGCGTTTTGCGCCGATGCGGGCGAGGATATCCGCCGCCTGATTGTTTTCCCGAGAAACATGGTGAAATTCGAGCCCCTCGAACTGAGCTGACATATTTAGGACGGCATTGTGATAGGCCTCCATTTTCGGATCCTTGGCATCGAAGTATCCATTTATTTGGGATATTGTGAGGTTCGAATCCCCACGCACCTCCAGGCGTTGAATGCCCATGGAAACTGCCATCCGAAGATCATGTAACAGGGCTTCGTATTCGGCTGCGTTGTTGGAGTCTGTATACACTATCTGGAGTACGTATTGTACTGTATCTTCGGTTGGGGATGTCAGGATGATGCCAGCCCCTAGACTAGCCAGCATTTTGGAGTCGTCGAAGTGCATGATCCAATTGGAGTATGCGCCGTACTCTTTAGGGAGTTCGGCTTCCGTCCATTTGGCGACAAAGTCGGCCAATACTTGCGATTTAATGGCTCGCCGGGGTTTGTATGTTATCTCAAACAGAGGAGCTCAATGGCCCATTTAGCAATCCGGCCCATGGCATCGCGGTTGTTTATAATATCATTAAGTGGCACCTCCGAGGCTACTATAATTGACCACTCTTGAAAGTAGTGTTGCAGATTCCGAGATTCCATGAATACCGCATAGGCTATCTTTTGATAATGTGGGTACCGTGATTTGCATGGAGTGAGGACAGTCGATACATAATATACCGGCTATTGAAGGGGGATTTATGTTCGTCCGTTTCTCGTTCGACGACGAGCACTGTGCTTACAACCTGATGAGTTGTCGCAATGTACAACAACATTGGTGCGCCGATGTTTGGCGCGGCCAGGATTGGGTTGGTTGCCAATATGGCTTTTATTTCTTCCAATCCGGCTGTGGCAGCGTCCGTCCACTTGAACTATTTAGTGCGCCGAAGGAGGCGATAAAGAGGTAATGCCTTTTCTCCTAAGCGGGAGATAAAGCGCCTTAGAGCCGCCACATATCCGGTTAATTTTTCGATTTGTTTGAGGTCCGTTGGGATAGCCAACTGTGACAAAGCTTGGATTTTGGCCGGATTTGCTTCAATTCCTCTACTGGAGACAATGAAGCCCAGGAGCTTTCCGGCTGGTACACCGAAAACGCATTTTTCCGGATTGAGCTTGATGTCGTATGTTCGGAGGTTGTTCAATGTGAGCCTCAAGTCGTCTATTAGAGAGTCGACGTGTTTGATTTTGACGACCACATCATCTATGTATGCCTCTACTGTTTTGCCGATCTGTTTCTCCAGACATGTCTGAATCATGCTCTGATATGTTGCCCCGGCGTTTTTGAGCCCAAAAGGCATTGTGTTGAAACAGAAGGGGCCGTATGGTGTGATAAATGCTGTTGCGGCTTGGTCGGACTCCGCCATCTTGATTTGCTGCTAGCTGGAGTATACATCGAGGAAACACAATGAATCGTGTCCTGCGGTAGCATCGATAATTTGATCGATGCGGGGGAGGGGGAAGGGATCCTTTGGGCAAGCCTTGTTGAGGTCCTTGAAACGACACATAGGCGCCAGGATTTGTCCTTCTTTGGTACCAGCACTAGGTTTTCTAGCCAGTCCGGGTGTTTTATTTCTCTAATGAATCCGGCCTCCAATAACTTGGCTAGTTCCTCTGCCATAGCTTGTATCTTAGGTTTAGAGAAACGCCAAAGAGTCTGCTTGACCTGCTTGAATCCCTTTAGAATATTACGGCTGTGCTCGGCCAGCCTGCGTGGGATTCCTAGCATGTCTGAGGGATGCCAGGCGAATATGTCCCAATTCTCGCACAGGAACTCTCGTAGTGCGGCGTCCACGGCGGGGTTTAACTGTGCCCAGATGGAGGCTATTTTTGTAGGGTCTGTTGGGTGGACTTGGAATTTGACTATTTCATCCGCTGGTTTGAAAGAGGTGGACTTGGATCTCTTGTCGAGTATCACGTCGTCCATGTCCACTGTGGAGCGTAGCGCAGTTAATTCCTCGGCCGAAAGGGCTTCGGATAATACCTCAAGGGCCAATGCGGCTGTTTTGTTTTCGGCGCGGAGTGCTGTGTCCGGATCACTAGTGAGAGTGATGATTCCATTGGGCCCGGGCATTTTGGGCTTCATGTACCCGTAATGGGGTATGGCTTCGAAGATCGTGAACGCCTCCCGCCCTAAAAGGGCGTGATATCCGCTACTGAACAGGGCCACTTGGAATGTAATTTCTTCAGACCTATAGTTCTCCAGTGTGCCGAATACCACATCTAGTGTGATTTTCCCAGCACAGCGTGCTTCCCGACTGGGGATGATTCCTGTGAAGGTTGTGCTGCTTTGCTCAATGTGGTTCCAGTCTATTTCCATTTTTTGAAGAGTTTCCTCATAGATGAGATTTAATCCACTGCCGCCGTCCATGAGTACTTTGGTGAGTCGAAAGCCGTCCACAATTGGACTGAGGACCAGTGTAGCTGGTGCTCGGGCTATTCGGAATTTAGGTTTGTCACTAGCATTGAAGGTAATAGCCGTGTCACTCCATGGATTTATTGCTGCTGCATGGCAGATTTCGGCAAGGCTGCGGAGTGTTCGCTTGCGCCTATTATTTGATGTGAAGGTCTCAAAGACTATTAATACCGTATTGTTATCTCCAGGATGGTGCTCTGTGGCATCTGGGATGAGAAGATCCTCACCACTTTTGGCCACCTGCCGGAGTACCCAACATGCTCTAAGGCTGTGTGTTGGTATGGTATCCGTTGTACTATGAATTTTGCAGGGTCCGTTGAGCCATCCCTCCAATACGGTTCCACGCCATGTAGAGGGTTTTTGCTTCTTTGTAATTAACTCTGGTGTCTTATTATAGTGCACCCTTTTACTTCGGACTGGGTGTATATTTGGAGCCGCATTATCCCAAAATTTCGTTTCGGTTTTCCAGGCGCTTTCCATCGCACAGTACTTTCGTACTATGGACGCCAAGTTGGCGAAGCGTGATATGTCACGTCGACTTATGGCGTTAGGGATTCCCTTGTCCGTGCAATTATTGCAGAAAAATGAGACTATGTCTTCCTCGCGACAGTCCTTAACCTTGTTCATCACAAGGAGGAATCTGGCCCAATAATGATGTACTGTTTCCTGGGGCTCTTGCCTGATGTGGGAAAGATCGTTTATGTTTGGGTGGGTGGGTGGATTTGAGTCTGAACCCTTACCCGATTTGAGACCCAGGGCGAGGAGTTTCCAATCTTGGAAGTTCGGGTTCCGGGATGTTGCCCGATAAGTCTGGCCCGCTTCCTAACTCTAGGTTCAGGGCTTGGGTGATGTCCTCCCGTAAACGGGTATCCGGCTCGGAGAGTTCAGGAATGCGGACATAGTTAGTCCTCAAGATAGAGGAAGAATCGCCACATTGTTCCTCCACCACCGCAATATGATGGATGACCGGTGGAGAGTTAATCTCCCTTTGATCGGGTTTAAGCTAAATCCGATCATAGTCCATAGCGACTCCCAAGGCGGCCATGCGATCCAAGAGCTTGTTTAGGGAAGAGAGCTCCATTGGATCCATCTGCTCGGCAAATTCCAAGCCGACGTGGAGGCTGTTTTCGATGACCCGAGAAGTCATCGTCGGTGCAACAGCCGAACGGGCGGTCATGATGAAACTGCCTAGCCGGAGAGTTTGGCCAACAGCCAGGGATCCCCCGGCGCTAATATTGTTTTTAACAACAAGACGAGGCATCCTTCCTTACGGGGACGGCATAGTGGAACTCTCAATGAAAGCACCAATGTCGGTGTCAAAACCGGCGGATCTCGGGTAGGGGGTCCCGAACTGTGCGTCTAAGGCTGATGGTAACAGGAGGCAGGGGACACGATGTTTACCTAGGTTCGGCCCCTCTTGATGGAGGTAATACCCTACGTTCTGCTTGATTGTTCTTGATAATATGAGTAGTACAAGAGTTGATCTACCACGAGATCAGAGAGGCTAAACCCTAGAAGCTAGCCTATGGTATGATTATTGTTGGTCCTACGGACTAAACCCTCCGGTTTATATAGACACCGGAGGGGGCTAGGGTTACACAGAGTCGGTTACAAGGAAGGAGATCTACATATCTGTACTACCAAGCTTTCCTTCCACGCCAAGGAGAGTCCCATCCGGAGACGGGACGAAGTCTTCAATCTTGTATCTTCATAGTCCAACAGTCCGGCCAAAGGATATAGTCCAGCTGTCCGGATACCCCCTAATCCAGGACTCCCTCAACGAGGGAGGTGGTCGGCTGTGGGTTTGGATCTGGGAGGATCCCGACGTGGGAGGCGAGTGGGTGGTTGGCTGGCGGCGGCGTGGTGGGATAGGGTGGATTGGATAGGGTAGGCTAGGGTTAGGGGTTGATCTATTTATAGCCGGTGGATTTGGTTAGGTGCCATTTGATTTCTCCGAATAAATCGTACAGTCGAGAAAAATAGGTTAGATGGACCAAACAAATAACCGAAGATATTTTAGAGATGTTTGGGGATGATCTGGACCCAACGGTGATGATTGCCCGGGTCGGTTTCGGGACAACTCTCGGACGGCCGTGAGGAGAGCCGCGGGCTGACGAGAGAGGTGAGGTTGGGTCTGGCGGTGAGGTAGTGGACTATGTATATGGTCTAGGGAGGAAAGAGAGGGAAAGCCCGGCAACAGTTTTTGGAGACCGAAAACGTCCGACGATTTGACCGACTATATTGTCGCTATAGTTATCCGTTGGGGCATCAACGAACTCTTAATGCAATGAAACTTGGCAGGCGACCTACTCAAAACATAACAACACCGCATGCTAACTCTCATCCCATTCCAAGAACATTTTCCGGCCACTTATAAAATAAAATTTCGGACATGCTGCGGGCATGTGCGAGTGTGTATGGGCTTAGAACGGACAACGGAAGGAATGGGGAGACCGGGACGGATGCAAGTTTTGAAAACATGATGATGCAATGCACATGATGACATGACAAGATGCAACACGCAAGCGAAATACATGGCAACGACGGCGAATAACTGGGAGACACCTGGCGCATCGGTCTCGGGGCATCACAGCTAGGGTGGAACACAGCACCGCAGGAGCAGGACAAACCACACAAGGTTTTCTTTGACACATATCTGTAACATAAGTAATTGTGTAAGGGCTTGTTTGAATTTGAGGATTCTAACAATGCAGGGATAGGAAATAGATAGGAATAGGATAGGAATACACCTGCAAAACGGAGAATTTAAAAACACAGGATTTCTGCCAATCTGGGTGTTTGGTTCACAAGAAATGGAAGATCACGGGATGCAAAGAAGCATGGTGAGATTAAGTCAAACCACAAGAAAATGTATGGTTATAATGCTATTATGCTACTATGTCTTAGTCTTGTGCTTCATGAATAGGAATTTGAAAAGGAGGACAAGTGGAAATTAAAATTCCTATGATTTTTCTTTCAAGGAGATACTAAAGGAACAAATCCTACAGTTTTCCTTTGCTCCATTCCTTTGCACCAAATTCATGAAAAGTAGTACCATAGGAAACTTTCCAATTCCCATGTTTTTCATTCACTTTTCCTTTCAAGCACTGGCGATTCTAGTAGGCAGGCTTGAGCTAGGAAAAGCCTACACTAAAAAATGTTTTTGTGCTACTTCTATTACTTTGGACCCAGGCCACTGCCCTACTAGTTCAAATCCCAGGGCCATCGACAAATGCACAACTCAAACGCATAGATATAAATAATGATGGCGTTCAAGAGAGTCCATCATGGATAGCTAAGTTGCCTGGTACCTCACTGCTTGTCATATAGTAGGATAAAATAATCGCATTTCCCGTTACCCCGTGTGCTCAGTGGACAATATATATAACATGTAGAGTAAAAAGATATGCAACAAGTGTACAACCTCTTTGGCGAAGCCATGTCGATCTCAGCGTGATTGGGTTGGATGGTAAGGATGCTCCGACTGATTTGGCTGTCGGAGGAGGGGAATAAGATCTTAGGCGTCTGGAGATGGAGCGTGAGGTACTGCTCCGCTGTGATGGAGAGTTTCACTGTTGGAGCAGCTCCGGTGAGTTGTACGACGCCGAGGCTGAAGCAGGACAAGAGAGACAACGTTAACCTGAGTGGCATTCTAATAGCATGTCCAATAGATGACGTAAAATACATAACCACAAAGTGCTAGATGTAAAATACATCAGCCGCTCATCTCTGAACTTAACTGTCGAAACTGAATTTAACTGTCAAAACTGAATTTTGTTGTTGAAACTGAATTTTACTGTCGAAACTGAACGCACTAGAGGTGAGGCTACACGTCAGTCGACTGACTTTTTCATCTCTGGTCAATCGATTTTGTAGCTATTGGATTCAAAATCAAGGGCCTGTAGTTCATCTTCAACCTCCACCACCCTGAGCCGCCAGCCACCAACGGCCAAACAGCCGCCCGCGGCCGGTGGTGCGCCGCCCCACCCGCCCCGAAAACACTCCCCACCGCCGGTCCGCCGCCGCCCCGGCCATCCCTCTAGGCCCCCCCATTCCAAGTTTTTTTCTCCGGCGATCCCCACGCCATCGCCCCACCACCGCCGGTGACCACCGCCCCCACCCTGAACCCTAAGATAGATAGTGGGGTTCCTCTCCGACAAGCCCCCCTCCCCGCTGCGGCTGGCTCTTCCTTAACTCCGGCGAGCCCCCACCCCCCACCCCCTAAAAATCGACTGACCCAAAAGTTGATTCAGTCGACTGAAGTGTAGTTAAATCGGAGCAGCATCGCAAGCAAAAGCAAGAGCGAGAGCAGCAGCGCGAGGAAGAGCAAGAGCAAGAGCAGACAAGGCAGGGGACCGAGAGCAAGAGCAGAGCAGCAGCGTGAGCGAGAGCTAAAGCAGCAGCAGCTCCTACTAATGTGGACGTCGCCGCCGAGGGAGCGACGCCGTGGAGGAAGTGGCCGACGACGCCGCCGTGGATGGAGCCGCGCCGTGTCGGCTCGGGACCTAGCGCAGGCAGCACCGTGAGATCGAATTAAGAAGAAAATGCGGCGATTAGTGTACAACCTCTTTGGTGGCGTCGATTAGGCCGCAGCTTCATCCGAGGAAACGGTAATGATGATGCTCTTACGGTGGTGCAGGTGAAGACGACGGTGTGGGAATGGAGGTGGCACGAAAGACGATGGGAACGTCGGGGCAGCTCCTTGGAGGTGGAGGACGGGGTGGTTGAACTGGCGGGACGACCAGATCGATGATGGATCCTCATTTGGTACGGTGGATGAGGGACGTCGAGGTGTTGCCGTGGACGACGTCGTCAGGGAAGAGGCTCCGGCTGGGTGGTGGACGGAGGAGGGTGTGGGGCTTCATGGGTTTTCCCGGCCTCGTAATGGGTGGGCGGATGGGATGGGAGTATGGCATATGGACGCGCTTGTCCGAAATGTGGGGTAAGTTATGAAAGTACCCCCACCGATTTGAGGCGGTTCTTTCGGTTCAGGGGTATCACAGGCATTCCACATGTCGAGATTTCACAGGAGGTGCAAGTTTTCGCGCGCGTTGTAATTTTGGAATAGCAAGGCACAGGTTGAGATGGAGTGTCGGGTGGTAGGTACGACATAGCCTCTCTCGCCCCACGGTGGGCGCCAAATGTCGAGTGGTAGGTGCGACATATGCCAACGGGTGGCTTATCATTGTGGGAGCCAGTAAGACATCGCCGGTGCCTGGAAACGGGATGAGGCGAAGACATGCACGCCGACGGATCTTACCCAGCTTTGGGGCTCTCCGTGGAGATAACACCCCTACTGCTGCTCTGCGGGGTCTCCGCATGATCACTAGATGGACAAGTAGCTACACAATGCAACTTGAGCTGTTTGGTGGGAGGAGGAAGAAGGGCATGGTTAGCTTGCTTCTCCTCCTTGTGTGGTATCTAAAACTAGCTGGGGGGTCGAACCCTTTGCATGGGCGCCCCGGGGGGGTTTATATAGGCCTACCCCCGGGGGTACAATGGTAATCCGACTAGGTGCGGGGCTAAAAGTGCAACTATCCCTAGGTGGTTTTGGTAATTTATAACAACATATAGCTCATTGAGCTAACGCTATTCCAAGATGATTATTTCAGGAAAGCTCAATGATTGGCATGGCATGGATGTGAAAGTGGAACCCTCAAAATGCTAAGGAAAAAGAATTGGCTCAAGCCCACAAGTTCAAGACTCTTCATTTTATATTTTAGTGATCCAAGATCGCATTGAGTCCATAGGAAAAGCCAATACTATCAAGGAGGGATGAGGTGTTGATAATGAGCCTCTTGCTCGAAGTGCTTAATGATATGCTCCAAAATCCTCAGCTACTTTCCCATATCCACAAATGACCTAAACCCTAAGCCAAACTCGGTCTTACCGATTCTTTCAATCCGGCGCCACCGAGTTTCACTTGTCATTTGCCACTGCCAAACCCTAGCAATTCGGTCTTACCGATAAGGTTCTCGGTCACAACGAGATGGGGTTGCAAACTCTCTGTTTCCCTTTCGTAACTTTTCGGTCTCACTGAAAGAGCGAATCGGTCCCACCGAGAATGCAATGTAAACTCTCTGTTTCCTTCTTGTAACGTTTTGGTCTCACCGAAAGAGCGAATCGGTCCGACCGAGTTTACCTGACCAACTCTCTGGTTAGCTAATTGCCAAACTCGGTCTCACCGAGTTTGTGCAATCGGTCTCATCGAGATTACGTTATGCCTAAACCCTAACTGAATCGGTCTCACCGAGTTGCATGTCAGTCCCACCGAGATTCATAACGGTCACTAGGTTTACTATTTCGGTCAGACCGAGTTTGTTGATTCGGTCCCACCGAGATTGGAAAACTGTGTGTAACGGTTGGATTTTGTGTGGAGGCTATATATACCCCTCCACCACCTCTTCATTCGAAGAGAGAGCCATCAGAACATATACACCATTCCTACTCATATGTTCTGAGAAAGAACCACCTACTCATGTGTTGAGACCAAGATATTCCATTCCTACCATATGAATCTTGATCTCTAGCCTTCCCCAAGTTGCTTTCCACTCAAATCTTCTTTCCACCAGATCCAAATCCTATGAGAGAGAGTTGAGTGTTGGGGAGACTATCATTTGAAGCACAAGAGCAAGGAGTTCATCATCAACACACCATTTGTTACTTCTTGGAGAGTGGTGTCTCCTAGATTGGCTAGGTGTCACTTGGGAGCCTCCGACAAGATTGTGGAGTTGAACTAAGGAGTTTGTAAGGGCAAGGAGATCACCTACTTCGTGAAGATCTACCGCTAGTGAGGCAAGTCCTTCGTGGGCGATGGCCATGGTGGAATAGACAAGGTTGCTTCTTCGTGGACCCATCGTGGGTGGATCCCTCCGTGGACTCGCGCAACCGTTACCCTCCGTGGGTTGAAGTCTCCATCAACGTGGATGTAGGATAGCACCACCTATCCGAACCACGGGAAAAAACATCAGTGTCTCCAATTGCGTTTGAATCCTCCAAACCCTTCCCTTTACATTCTTGCAAGTTGCATGCTTTACTTTCCTCTGCCTATATACTCTTTGCATGCTTGCTTGAATTGTGTGATGATTGCTTGACTTGTCCTAAGATAGCTAAAATCTGCCAAGAACTAAAATTGGGAAAAGGCTAAGTTTTTATTTGGTCAAGTAGTCTAATCACCCCCCCTCTAGACATACTTCGATCCTACAAGTGGTATCAGAACTTTGGTCTCCATTTGCCTTGATCTCCATAGCTTTGGTGGTCATAGCCTTGGTTTCACAACCTAGGAGAGTATGGCGTCTAGCGAGGGAAATTATCACCGTAGAGGTCCTTACTTTGATGGCACTAATTTTGCTAGTTTGAAGCATAAAATGAAAATGCATATTCTTGGACATAACCCCGCCGTATGGGCTATTGTTTGTGTTGGTTTGCAAGGTGAGTTCTTTGATGGGAGAGAACCAAACCGTGAAGCTACCGCGGATGAGTTGAAGATGTTGCAATACAATGCTCAAGCTTGTGATATTCTCTTCAACGGATTGTGCCCCGAAGAATTCAACAAAATCAGCCGCCTTGAGAATGCAAAGGAAATTTGGGATACTTTGATTGATATGCACGAAGGTACCGACTCCGTTAAGGAATCCAAGTTTGATGTGCTCCAAAGTCAACTTGACAAGTTCAAGATGAAGGATGGTGAAGGTGTCGCTGAAATGTACTCTAGGCTTGCTCTCATCACAAATGAGATTGCCGGCTTAGGAAGTGAAGAAATGACCGATAGATTCATCATCAAGAAGATCCTAAGAGCCTTGGACGGTAAATATGATACCGTGTGCACATTGATCCAAATGATGCCCAATTATAAAGATCTCAAGCCAACGGAAGTGATTGGAAGGATTGTTGCTCATGAGATGTCACTTAAGGATAAAGAGGAACTTCACAACAAATCAAGTGGTGCCTACAAAGCCTCATGTGAAGTCCCCACATCATCAAGTGAGAAACAAAACTTCAATGAAGAATTGAGCTTAATGGTGAAGAACTTCAACAAGTTCTACAAGAGTAGAAACAAAGATAGAAGCTTCAAGTCAAGGTCCTACAATGACAAAAGATCTTCTAGTCGAGAGCGAAACTACTATAATTGTGGAAGACCCGGACACTATTCCAATGAGTGTACGGCTCCCTACAAAAGAAGAGAAGATTCTCCAAAAAGAAGAAGCAAAGAATCACCACCAAGAGAGAGAAGGAGTGGAGATGATCGTTATGAACGAAGATACTCACGGAGAAGCAAGGATTCGGAAAGGAAGGAAAAGTCATCAAGGAGCTATACAAAACGAAGACATCAAGCTCATGTTGGTGAATGGGTATCCGGCTCCGACTCCGACAGCCACTCCGAGAGAAGTTATCACTCCGACTCCGAAGATACTCAAGATGAAGGTGTTGCCGATCTAGCACTTGTGTCAACCAACTCCTACGACATATTTGACTCACCAAATGAAGGAATTGGAAGATGCTTCATGACCAAAGGTCCTAAGGTAACACACCCCGAGTATGTTGACTTTAACAGTGATGAAGATGACTTGTTAGGTGATGATGATTTGCTTGTTGACAACTCTAGTGATGAATATTATGATGAAATATCAATTAATCATGCTAAACGAATGACAATGATAAGGAGAAGATTGAGGCTCTAACTAAAGAACTAAACACTCTTAAGTTAGCCCATGAAACTATCTTCGAAGATCATCGAGAACTTTTAAGAGCTCATGAGAAATTACGCTTTGAAAAGCTCAACCTTGAGAAGAGCATGAGTTCTTAAAAGCAATCCATGATGATCTCCGCAAGAAAAGTTCTTCTCACATTGCCAAGCGTTTACTTTTATCCACTTACATGCCTCAAGTCAACACTAGTAACAAGAATAAGAAAGATTCTTCCTCTAGTAGTAACAATGATCATGCTAAATCCAATATTGTTGCTTCTAGTAATTCTCTTGATTCCACTAATGATTCTCTTAGCCAAGTTACACTTGAGCAAGAAAATAGCTTATTGAAGGGAATTATAGAGAAAGGTGTTTAGAAGAGCCCGGGAGTAAGAAATTCGAGGAAATTGTGCGCAAGCAAGGAATGCACCGGAAGAATCAAGGTGTTGGTTTTGAACGAAAGTTCAATGCCAATGGAGTTGAATGGGAAGAAGATCAATACCCCAAGACAAAGTTTGTCCCTCAACAAGAGAAGTATACTTATTTCAAGGGGACACAAGCTCAAGATGATCTTCCACCACAAGACTACAAGCAAAAAGGCAAGGACAAGCTTCAAGAGGAGATTGGTGCATTTGAAGAAGCTCCTAAGACCTTAGTCAAGTGGATTCCCAAGACTACCTCAAGTTCCACTTCATCAAGTACGACTACAACTCCAAGGATTCCCATCAAGATGGTGTGGATCCAAAAGAAGAAGAACTAGAGAGTTCTCGAGGGTGACTCCGCCAACATACTTCACTCTTATCATTTTGGCAAGAACAAGTGCAATCAACTTCCACATCTTGCACTAGTTCAAGGAGTCACAAACCCTCTTGTTGGTAAGACAAGGGACAAGGTAACCTAAAGTTTTCATGGACATCATCTTGTGTGTGCATTACTCTATGTCTATGGATATCCTTGTTTGTTCCTTGTGGGACTAACCCATGTAGGTATTGAAAGTGCAATTCACTCAAAGGGATAGCTCCAAGTGATCTACATCAACATTGAGCATCCACATCTTCAACATCTACATGAAGTCATCATCAACAAAACCCAAGGTTAGTTCATCCCTCTTAGGGGGGATATCACATCTAGGGGGAGCTTTACTCTAAGACTTGAGCTAAAGCAACTCTAAAGATGTGAATACAACAATGCTTTATGTAAAAGTGGTAACCCCACTTGAGCTTAAACGATGAGTATGACCTACGATCAAGTGTTCTCACTTGACTCCTAAGTCAATATACTCATATATAGATGACCTAGTCATCGCAAATTGCTTGATAGATGCTAGAATTGGTTGTGCATGTTTTGCCGCATATTTCATTTGCTATCTTATTGTGTGAGCATGTTGGTTGCATATTTTACTCATTCGAGGACATCCACTTGTTGTTTTGATTGTTTGGATTTTTCTTCTTTTGCCAAGTGGATGGACAAGAATGCCTAAGTACCTCCTCTAGCTATCTATGCTTTTTCTCGTCTCAAACTCTATTCATGCTGCGTCACAAAATTGATCAAGTCAGATTCGAACCACTCTGTGTGAGGAGCGCTCGGAGTCCCCGATTCGTCATAGACTTAACTTCCAAAACCTCTTTATGAATCTCGGTCTGACCAATACCATTTCGGTCCTACCGAGTTCATTAAGTTGATCTAGGTTTTCGATCTCGGTGCAACCGATTTGAACTTCTCGGTCCCACCGAGTTGCAGTAACTGCCCGCAGTTTGCATCTCGGTGCAACCGAGTTGTTCCACTCGGTCACACCGACAGGGTCGGGCTATATATAGTGACGGGCAAAATTTTGGAAATTTCTCCGAAACCTCTCGCCTGCGCGATAGCCTGCTCTGCCCTCGTGGTCTCCGGATCGTCTCCTCATCGCCAGCCGCCTCCAGTCGCTGGTCTCCGTCACCGTCAATGGAATTCTGCCCCGCCGTTGCCGCCGTAGCGAGTCTCCGCCGAACTAGGGTATGGACTCGACCTTTGTGCTATTCTTCAATCCAATTCCTAGCACATTGCGATCATCATGATTATTGCCACGATTGAAACACTCCTATCCAGTCAATGATCTCGTAGATTAGGTTTAATTTGAAAATTTTAGGGTTAGGTTTCCGCCGAAACCATCTCGGACCCACCGAGTTGAAAAACTCGGTCCCACCGATCTGGCTTTTGCCATTGCACAAGTGAAACTCGGTCTGACTGAGAATAACTTATCGGTGCGACCGATTTTGAAATTCTGTGAAACCCTAGCAGTCTCGGTGCCACCGAACTGTAACTCGGTCTGACCGAGTTCACCAGTTCTGGTGCCAAAACTGCTTCGGTGTCACCGAGTTTGAAAATCGGTAGATCCGAGATGCTTTCTGTGGGAAACTAAAACTAAGTTTTTGAATTATTATTTTGCAAAAATCTCTGTTTTTTGTGATGCTTATCCACTCTATCTCTTCCATAATCTGTTCACAGGGTCAACAGTCAGTTTGCAGCATGTCTGATCAAAGTGATAGCCAAAATGTGTCTGAGCAGCAAGTTGTGATGAGTGAGGGCACTAGCCCCTCAAGCTCTTCTGATGATGGCAGCAGGAGTACACCCAGCAATCTGCCTAAGGCTGCCACACGTCAAAGGAAGAAAAGAACCTCAGATTCTGAAGATGAAGACTAGGTGGCAGAGGAAGAGGCCACCTCCAAGAGAGTTGAGCCAGCACAGGGCACAAAGCCAGGCCTGAAATTCAAAAGGGCAGCAGTCAGGAAGCCTATGTCAAAGGCTAGGGCTTCATCTGAGCAGCCTGCATCCACTGAGCCCATTGCTGCTGAGGGCAAGAAGAGGAAAGAAAGAGTGAAGAAGACTGTGGCTAGAGTCCTTGGCAAGGCCTCCATCATGGATGAGGAGGAGGAAGAAGAGGTTGCTGCACCAGCACCAAAGGCACCCAAGCTGATGGGTGATGCCATAAGAGCAGGAGCAACTGCTTCTAAGGCCAAGGCAGCTCCACAGCCAAAGCCAAAGAGGAACACACGAAGCATCCCAGCCACTGAGAAGAACAAGGCTCCAGTGCCTGAAGCTGCTGCTGAAGAAGAAGAAGAAGAGCATGTCCTCCGGAAGCTCAAGCCCAAGATCCCAGACCACAACGATGCTCATCCTGTGGCTGAGAATATGAAGCTCAGGAAGGATTCAGGGCTGAGGAAGTGGAGAGAGGCAGATCCTTATGCTACCAGAAGAAGGACTGCAGTGGACTACAGGTTTCATACCAAGGAGCAGCAGGATTTTTATGAGACTATTTTGCTTGACAAGAAGCCAATAGTTTGTGACATGAGATGGGTCGACTGGACCTATATCAAGGAACATGAAGAACACTACCCCGGAGTATTTGACAGCTTTAGTGCATGTGGAGTTGCAGACTTTGTTGGGCAGAAGCTCACAAAGTGGAACGAGGAACTAGTCATGCAATTCTACTCCACAGCACACTTTTATCCGGATGGCAGGATCACTTGGATGTCAGAGGGTACGAGGTACCAATCCACTGTTGAGGAATGGGCGAAATTGATCAATGCCCCAGAGGAGCAAGCAGATGACTTGGACGTTTATGCCAAGAATAAAATGGATCACAACTCCATGGAAAATATGTACAAGGAGATTCCCACAGATGATCTTGACACTCACCAGTTTGGGTCTGTAAAACACTTGCTTTCAGGATTGCCTATGATCAATTGGATCCTTAGGCACACTCTTCTGCCCAAGTCTGGAGATCACCAGATGATCAGAGGTCATGCCATTAACCTGCTACACATCTTTGATGTTCCTCAGAAATTCAAAGTCATGAGTCTCATTGTGGAAACGGTTAAGAGGACTGCGGCAGATCAGAAGAGGAGCTGTGGTTATGCCCCTCAGATTCAGGAGCTCATCAACTCCAAGATGGGCACGGGCGTATATTTATTGGATAAGGAACACCTGCCCATCCGTCCAGATTTTGAGGATAACCAAGTGGTTATGACTGAGAATGAGCCCTCATCTGCCCATGCACAAGCTCAGAAGGAGAAGGCGAGGAAGGAGAAAGCTGCCAGGATGCCTACTCAAGCAGAGGCATCCGATTACTTCTTAAAGACCAAACAAGAGCAGCTCGGTTACCTGATAGTGTCCACCCTGCGGATTGAGCAGAGTCTAGCCACCCTGAATCAGAACCAGGCGAGCCTAGAGAGGATCATGGAACAGAGATTCTATGACATGGACATTAAGGTGACAGAGATACAGACTGCCGTGGAGCAGCTCCAGGACGACATGAACGAGAGGAGAGGCAGGACCAAAACTCATGCTTTTGCTAGGGTGCCACGAGGTCCGAGGTCGTCTGCACTGCCAGTTGCTGACATAAGAGCTACAACGTCTGCACAAGCTACAGCCTCAGTTCCACCAGCTCCAGCATCTGCCTCAGCCTCAACTCCTACCACATCTACTGAAGGCTTCTTCCTTGGCGTGCTCCGGACTCCACCACCACCTGAAGATCAAGCCTGAGCGTCGATTTAGCACTATGCATTTTCTAGGAACTTTTTGGTAACTTGTTGCCAAAGGGGGAGAAAATGTATAGATCATAGGCTTCGAGAGAGAGTGTTGCTTTTATTCTCTCTTGTTTTTATTTGGTGGTTTTTCGAACTTTGTTTGCTTGTGTGTGAGATACTACGTCCTTATGCCTGTGAGACATCGATGATCATGTGTTTGATCATAAGCTACACTTAATGTTTGCTTAATGCTTGCTTAAATATTATCATTCTATCTATCGTTTGTGATCATTCACTATTCTTGGTGATGAGTGCATGTATTTCAATCTTATCATTTTTTAGCGCTCCACCAAGATGTATGTGACATGGAAGAGTAACCCATGATTCTAACTCCTTGTGCATTTGCAGTCCAAAGCAAATTTTAAATATGCACAAATTTAGGGGGAGCTCTTACTTATCACATACTTCTCAAAGCGACGATGCATTTCATGATTATTATTATTATTTGTCGAAGCTTTGATCTATATGTTGTCATCAATTACCAAAAAGGGGGACATTGAAAGTGCAACTATCCCTAGGTGGTTTTGGTAATTTATAACAACATATAGCTCATTGAGCTAACGCCATTCCAAGATGATTATTTCAGGAAAGCTCAATGATTGGCATGGCATGGATGTGAAAGTGGAACCCTCAAAATGCTAAGGAAAAAGAATTGGCTCAAGCCCACAAGTTCAAGACTCTTCATTTTATATTTTAGTGATCCAAGATCGCATTGAGTCCATAGGAAAAGCCAATACTATCAAGGAGGGATGAGGTGTTGATAATGAGCCTCTTGCTCGAAGTGCTTAATGATATGCTCCAAAATCCTCAGCTACTTTCCCATATCCACAAATGACCTAAACCCTAAGACAAACTCGGTCTTACCGATTCTTTCAATCCGGCGCCACCGAGTTTCACTTGTCATTTGCCACTGCCAAACCCTAGCAATTCGGTCTTACCGATAAGGTTCTCGGTCACACCGAGATGGGGTTGCAAACTCTCTGTTTCCCTTTCGTAACTTTTTGGTCTCACCGAAAGAGCGAATCGGTCCCACCGAGAATGCAATGTAAACTCTCTGTTTCCTTCTTGTAACATTTCGGTCTCACCGAAAGAGCGAGTCGGTCCCACCGAGTTTACCTGACCAACTCTCTAGTTAGCTAATTGCCAAACTCGGTCTCACCGAGTTTGTGCAATCGGTCTCACCGAGATTACGTTATGCCTAAACCCTAACTGAATCGGTCTCACCGATTTGCATGTCAGTCCCACCGAGATTCATAACGGTCACTAGGTTTACTATTTCGGTCAGACCGAGTTTGTTGATTCGGTCCCACCAAGATTGGAAAACTGTGTGTAACGGTTGGATTTTGTGTGGAGGCTATATATACCCCTCCACCACCTCTTCATTCGAAGAGAGAGCCATAAGAACACATACACCATTCCTACTCATATGTTCTGAGAAAGAACCACCTACTCATGTGTTGAGACCAAGATATTCCATTCCTACCATATGAATCTTGATCTCTAGCCTTCCCCAAGTTGCTTCCCACTCAAATCTTCTTTCCACCAAATCCAAATCCTATGAGAGAGAGTTGAGTGTTGGGGAGACTATCATTTGAAGCACAAGAGCAAGGAGTTCATCATCAACACACCATTTGTTACTTCTTGGAGAGTGGTGTCTCCTAGATTGGCTAGGTGTCACTTGGGAGCCTCCGACAAGATTGTGGAGTTGAACCAAGGAGTTTGTAAGGGCAAGGAGATCGCCTACTTCGTGAAGATCTACCACTAGTGAGGCAAGTCCTTCGTGGGCGATGGCCATGGTGGAATAGACAAGGTTGCTTCTTCGTGGACCCTTCGTGGGTGGATCCCTCCGTGGACTCGCGCAACCGTTACCCTCCGTGGGTTGAAGTCTCCATCAACGTGGATGTAGGATAGCACCACATATCCGAACCATGGGAAAAAACATCTGTGTCTCCAATTGCGTTTGAATCCTCCTAACCCTTCCCTTTACATTCTTGCAAGTTGCATGCTTTACTTTCCGCTGCCTATATACTCTTTGCATGCTTGCTTGAATTGTGTGATGATTGCTTGACTTGTCCTAAGATAGCTAAAATCTGCCAAGAACTAAAATTGGGAAAAGGCTAAGTTTTTATTTGGTCAAGTAGTCTAATCACCCCCCTCTAGACATACTTCGATCCTACAGGGGCCCAGCCGTCTGTGACCACGCTTGCTGGCTTCGGCGGTGGCCGCTGGGGCCCGCCGACTGGTGGGTCCCGCCGGCTGCCGGCCCCTAGGTCGACAGGCAGGCCCCACTGTGCAGGGCCTGGTCGGCGGCTGGTTACTGTTGCTCTTTCTTGACTACATGGGCTTCGTCGTGGTAGGCGTGGCTACAGTACCTCCGCCCGGCGGGCGATTGCTGTAGCCTCACCGCTTTCTTCGTGAGGGCTAAAGTCGGGCCGCCTTCCAATAGCCGCCTGGGTGACAGCCAGCAAGGGGAAGGCGGCCCCATGTCTTGGATTCTTGAGAGCCGGACGGGCTCATAATTTTTTCAGAAGGGCCAGGGGAAGCCGGCTAGGCTACCCATGGCTATTTACTCCGACAGTAGTCCCCGAAGCTGATCGAGCTTCGAGGCGGACAGAGGGACAAGAAGCTTGGTCAGCTTCCTCCCCTGAGGAGCCGGCTTTGCTGGTGGATACCGACTTCGGAGAGCTCTGTGTCTTGTAGGTGGGAAAGTGGTTGACCCGCATGCTGACCGCGGGCCCTCCCGCAGGCCACGTGGCAGCGAAACCCTGCCAGTGCACGCGCGCGATGGGACGCCGCCGCAGGCCCGGGCCTGCCACTCCTAGGCCTCGGCCCGAGCGTGGATCTTCTGCGGCCCAGGTGGACCGCTCGCCTTCCCGTGGCGATTTTATTTCGCCGTTAGGGCGCAATAAACACGGGACGTGGGGGAGTGGGCACGATCGATCCCCACGTTTCCCCACGCCACGCCTCCTCGGCTCCGCCACGTGAGCCTATAAGTAGGGGGAGGAGGGGGAGAGACAGAGGTTCGCACGCTCTCTCTCACTCCGCCCCTCCTCGTCTTCCTGTCATTGCCGCCGCAGCTTCCCGTCTCAGCGCCGCCGCGCCGCCACCTCGTCTCGCTTCCATGGCGCTGTCGAGCTCGTGGGACGGCTCCAACGTCCATGAGGACCATGTTGAGTTCCTCCGCCAGACTCGGCGCCTGCCCGACGCCACCCTCGTGCGGGTCTGCCTGGCGCTGGAGACGGAGATCTCGCCGGCACCGAAGGAGGGCGAGCGGGTCGTCTTCCGCTCGCACTTCCTGCGCGGCTTCGGCCTTCCGGCGAGTGGGTTCCTGCGCTCCTTCCTCGAATTCTACAATCTTCAGCCGCATCACCTCACGCCCAACGCGGTGATGCTGCTGCGGCCTTCGTCTCTCTCTGCGAAGGCTTCTTGGGGGTGCTCCCCACGCTGGAGCTCTGGGGGGAATTCTTCCAGAGCAAACTCGGCACCGTCGTCGTAGGCGTGCCCGTCCCCTGCGGGGCCTACATCACCATGAGGAGTTCGGGCGAGAACAATCCGTTCCCGTCCATCCCCCTGATCCAGTCGGTGAAGCTCTGGCAGAGGTCATACTTCTACGTGAAGAATGTCGCCCAGCAAGGAGACCACGTCAACTTGCCGGCTTATGTAGCCGGCCCGCCGGTCGGGAGGCAACCCTCATGGAGCTTCCGGTCCAGGTCGCTGTCTCAAGATGGGAACGCGGCCGTCTCCCGGCTTCGGGTGATGATCCAGTCGGAAGGCCTGACCGGAGCCGACTTGGTGGCCGCCTTCGTGGAGCGCCGGCTACTTCCTCTCCAAAGCCGGCCCCACATGATGTGTCAGATGAGCGGCCGCTTCGACCCAAGCCGGCTGAGCACCAGGGAGATGCCTCATTCGGAGGTGTCGTACATGGTGGATTATATTTCCAATTGCAAGCTCGCCGAGGACTGGCGATATGGCAAGGCGCCGTATTCTCGCGCCAACCCTCCGCCCGTGGTAAGCTTTCCTCTCTTTCTTCTTTTTGTTGGTAGCCGGCCTCATGATGGCCGGCTTCTGATCGATCGGTTCTCCTTAGCAGAACCCCCTCCTTCCGCCGACGACCGGGGCAGCGGGGATAGAACGCCAATACGTCCCCGACCGTACGGTGGACGACATTGACGACCTAGATTTGGGAGCGGCCGCCATGGAAGACGCCATCGTGGGGGACAACATCGTGCCCGGAGGCACAGGGTTTACTGCCGGCTTCGAGGATTGGCCGGATGATGCCGAAGTCGAAGTCGCCCCACATCGCCAGCTGGCGGCCGACCATCAAGGTGCGGGCTCGTCCACGGCGCCGGCTGCCAGCGGCGGCGCACAGAAGCATCGGGCCGCGTCAATCCTCTTCGGCAGCCGGCCGAAGAAGTCCAAGGCCTCCACCACGGCGACAAAACGAGATGAGGCGGCCGCGAAGGCGGCCCGCTTCCGCAAGGCGGTGAAGCAGCCTCAGGCGGTCTCAGCGTAAGTCGTCGATTGCTTAGACGCATGCTTTTCATTGTTCTCTTCTGTTGAACATTCTTCCTAACCTTTCCCCGCTCGCTGGACAGGGCGCCGCTTTCCCTTGAGCGGGGTCCGGGCGGCTCCGTAGTTGGGCCGACTGGAGGGTCTTCAGGCTCCCGCCGCGTGGACCCCCGCGCCGACCTCAGGGAGGCCACGGAGCGGAACTCCCGTGAGGCGTGGGAGGAGCAGGAGGCGGCGGAACGAGCGGCCGCCCAGGCGGCGAAGGAGCGGGCCGATGCGGCAGCCAAGGCCCAGGTGGAGGCGGCGGCCGCGGAGACGGAGGCGGAGGGCTCGCGTAACCAGCCTCCGCTGCTCGCCATTCCCCTCCGAGCCGTGGCCCCCGACACCCCATTGCCCCTGGCGGAGGAAATCTTCCAAGACCCGCCGCTGTTGGAGAGGAGGGAGGACCCCGTGGTCTTCGCGGAGAGAGCACCGCCGGCAGCGCCAACCGGAGCGGGCCAAGGTGGCCAATCGTCAGCGGCGCCACAGGGGCCGGCCGGGGGTGAGCTGGAGGTCGGAGCCGGCCTCGAGATGCAGCCGGTAGCGCGCCGGTGTGCAGGGGGAGGCGCCGCTGCGCCGGAGGCGCGCCGAGTTGCAGGCGCCGGCCAATCGGCGGAGGCCCTAGAGGCGGCCAGCACCGCCACGTCCAAGTGGACTCCCAGCGGGGGGACTGGCGAGCTGAATGTGGCGGCCCAAGAGGTCCGGAGCCGGCTTCAAGCTCAGGCCGCCTTGCTGCAGCAGTACACCCAGGAGTTCCTTTCGACGCGGGCCGCCATCCGGGTGAGTCTTTTTTCCTTGGTCGCTTTGTTCTCTTGATTTCTTCCGTGGGGGCGCGTCAACGCACCCACTAGGTGTAGTCCCCGAGATTCGGGCCGACTGCTGAGCAGTCGGGTCGGATCTTCCTTGACGGCTACCTTATTCTTGCCTCCTGTCTGATCTTCCAGGAGTATCATGATTCTCATGCTGCCGCCTTCAACTCCCAGGCTCAGGAGTTGGGTCGGAGGACCGAAGACTTGGTCAACAGCCGAAGTAAGTGCTTGATCTTGTTTGTCTCCTTTGGGGGCGCGTCAGCGCACCCACTGGGTGTAGTCCCCGAGATTCGGGCCGACTGCTGAGCAGTCGGGTCGGATCTTCCTTGACGACCTTTTCCTCATTGGTTTTTTCTTTGGTCTTTCGCGCTTTCAGGGGCCAACGCCGACTTGAGGAGGGAGCTCGGCGAAGCACAGGCCGCCCTTCGCACCAGGGATGCTGAGTACGCTGCCTTGGTCCAGGAGCATGACCGTCTGGCCAAGAGGCTGGCTGACTAGGAGGAGAGCCACAAGGCGGCCCTGAAGAGAATGCAGGATAATGAAGCCGCCCTAAAGGCAGAGTTCGAGACTGAGGCGGCGGGCTGGGCAGAGACCCGGCAAGCGCTGGATGAAGGCTTTGGCCGCATCGAGGACTTGATCGACGGTAAGCCGCCTTCCTCGCTCCTCTCCTGCCCCTGGCCGCCTGGGTTTTTGCTCTGACTTGTGTTGCTTCCTGTTTTCTGTGCAGACTACTTTCCCGGCTACTCCGCCTTCGCCGCCCAAACCATCGAGGCCCATCGCGAGGCGCGCCGTCAGGCGGGGGTCAACATCGCGCCGGACGCGAATCGGACGCTTGAGGAGTAGCTTTTGGCGGTCCAAGCGCGGCTGCAGCCGGCTCACCGGATGCTTCGCCGCCTCCAACGTGCCGGAGCGCAGGTGCTGGCCACCCTCTGGCCCGGCGAGACGATCCCCCGCACCCCGAGCCGGACGGCCGACTGGCTGGAGGTTGCAATCGGTCGCTTTGAAGCTTGGAAGGCGTCGGCGGCCCGGCTTGGAGCCGGGCGGGCGTTGGAGTTTGTTCGAGCCTGGTACCCAGGGCTGAGCCTGGACCAGCTGCGCACTTGGTGGCTGGAGGCCGACACGGAGCTGGAGGAGGTGCGGCCGGCTATCGCCCAGCGTGCTTCGACGATCGCTGAGTGTACCGACATCAGTGTTTTTGCGCCCGGAATCAATGATGACGGCGTTGCCCAGCCGGAGGAGTGGTTCGAGCTGAACCCGGTGGTGGGCGAGGACTCAGCAGAGGAGATCGCCTCCAGCGACGAAGGCGAAGACGACGAAGAAGAGGACAGTGAAGACGTCGAGCCGGCTAGTGGAACAACTGGCCGGCCTCAGGCTGACCGTGCCTCCAGCAACGAGGCGCGCGGAAGCGCGCCCACTGCGGGAGGTGGTGATCAAGCCAAGGTTCGCCAGCCGGCCACTCCTTCAGTCGGCACAACCGTCTCCACCGACCAGCCCGGCTCGTCGGTCGCTCCGCCGGCTTAACCTGCCGTCCTTGTTTTTCCTGCTTGTTGCCTTTTGAACAATCTTTATTAAGCTTTCGCAGTTCCACCCACTGGGGGTGTATCCAAACTATGTCGAATGCTGGCCTCTTGGAGGTCTTTTATGTAAATATTATTGTGTGCATGTTTGGTTTCCATTCGCGTATGCTTTTTATCCTTAGGCTTTTTCCTTTGCCGCCTTCCCCCTTTGGGGAGGCAAGTACTCGAGCTTTCTTGGATTGAAGTGAAGTGAATGGAAACCGGCCGGCCGGCTACTCTGGTAGTCGGTCGGTGGTAGGTGGCAACCCGGCTTTCGTTATATTAGTCCGTTGGTCCCTAGCCATTTTTCGTGTGGGCATCCTTTCCTGCTTTCGACTCTTGCCAGCCGGAAAGTCGGTTCTTCGAACTGCGACTTTGGCAAGAGCTAAGCTTGGCTGTCGGCACACTACTTGTCTGACCACGGGTAGGACTTCTAATATAACTCCAGTCGGCCAGTCCCCGGGCCGACTAGTCGAACCCGGTGCCGGACGGAACAAGTAAAAGAAATGGCAAGGTTATAAGCATGATACTCTTCATTCATAGGTAAAAGATGGCAGTCCCCGAGCCCTCCTCGGGGGGGCTATTGTCTCGTACTTAGTACAAAAGTTAGCATGATACATACTGCATTTCAACTTTAAAATCTTCGAAGGAGGTTGGCGTTCCATGGTCGTTCCGACACCTTGCCGGAGTCGTCTCTCTTGTGTGCCTTGGGCTTCTGTGCGTTGATTAGGTAGTAGGAGTCGTTGCCTAAAGCTTTGGTGATGACGAAGGGGACCTCCCAAGGGGCCGAGAGCTTGTGCTGGCCAGCTGTTCGCTGGATCAGCCGGAGCACAAGGTCGCCCTCTTGGAAGGATCTTGGCCTGACCTTCCGACTGTGGTAGCGGCGCAAACCCTGCTGGTAGATGGCAGACCGGCTGAGGGCTAACAGTCGGCCTTCTTCCAGCAGGTCGACCCCGTCTTCTCGCGCTTCCTTGGCCTCCGCCTCTGTGTACATGGTTACCCGGGGCGAGTCGAACTCGATGTCAGTTGGGATGATCGCCTCGGCACCGTACACGAGGAAGAAAGGAGTGAAGCCGGTTGACTTGTTTGGGGTAGTGCGCAGACTCCAAAGGACAGCCGGCAGCTCATCGAGCCAACAGCCGGCTGAACGCTCCAGTGGTACGACCAGTCGGGGCTTGATGCCGGAGAGGATGAGGCCGCTGGCTCGCTCGACCCGGCCGTTTGACTGCGGGTGGGCGACGGACGCTAAGTCCAGCCGGATGCCTTGTGTTGCGCAGAAACGTGCCAAGGCTCCTTTGGCAAAATTCGTGCCATTGTCGGTGATGATGTTGTGTGGCACGCCGTACCGAGTTGTTATATCTACGACGAATGTCACGGCAGTCGGCCCATTCAGCTTCTTGATCGGCTTTGCCTCAATCCACTTGGTGAATTTGTCCACGGCGACGAGCAAATGCGTCATGCCGCCGCGCGCCGTCTTGAATGGGCCCACCATGTCCAGTCCCCAAACGGCGAAGGGCCAGGTAAGGGGAATGGTCTTGAGTGCCGAAGCCGGCATGTGCTGCTTGGAGCTGAAGAGTTGGCACCCTTTGCAATATTTGACTAATTCCTTGGCGTCGTCCAAAGCAGTCGGCCAGAAGAAACCATGGCGGAAAGCTTTGGCGACGAGTGATCTTGAAGCCGCATGGTGGCCGTATTCTCCTTGGTGGATGTCTTTGAGGATTGCAATGCCCTTCTCTTGCTCGATGCACCGCTGGAGGACTCCAGTGACACTACGCTTGACGAGCTCTCTGTTGACGATTGTATATGCTCCGGCTTGACGTTGGACTTGTCTTGCCTCTGTTTCGTCAGCCGGCAGATCTTAGTTTACTAGGAAGTTGAGGATGGACTGAGCCCATGACGGAGCCGCGACTTCTCCTATTGCCAATGTGGCTACTGCCACTAGGGTGGGCAGGCTGGGTGGTGAAATGCTAGAGTCGGCCGCTGGCTGTTGTGTTGGTGCAGTCCCCGGGCCGACTACCGCAGTCCCCGAGCCGCCTGCTTGGTTCTTCGAGCCGGACCCGGCCGCGTCGGTGTCAGGCGGTACGAAGATGGAATCGGACTCTGGAGACGGCTTGATGGACGGCTTGAGGAGGCGTTGTAGAGCGACGCCGGTTGGTATTGCTTGCCGAGTGGAGCCTATTCGAGCCAGGGCATCGGCTGGCTCGTTGTCGGCTCGCGGTACGTGGAGGAACTCGCATCCTTCAAAGTATCCACTGAGTTGCTGAACCAGAAAGCTGTAGCTTGCCATATTTGCGTCCTTGGCGTCCCAGTCGCCGGATGATTGCTGAACCACCAAGTCCGAGTCGCCATAACATAGGATCCGGCGGATGCCGAGTTCCTTGGCAAGCCGGAGCCCGTGTATGAGCGCCTCGTACTCGGCTACATTGTTGGAGGCGGCAAAGTGAATCTGCAGCGTGTATCTGAGCTTGTCGCCTTTGGGAGAGGTAAGGACGACGCCGGCTCCCAAGCTAGTGCGCATGTTGGACCCGTCGAAGTGCATGCGCCAATGGGTGGAGTCGAGAGCCGGTGGCAGGTAATGGGTCTCGGCCCAGTCGACGAGGAAGTCGGCCAATGCTTGGGATTTGATGGTGGTGCGGGGCTGGTGGAAGATCGTGTAAGGGGCCAGTTCGATGGCCCATTTCGCCACCCGGCCGGATGCATCCCGGCTGCCTATGATCTCGGCCAGCGGGGCGGTGCATACGACCGTGACGAGATGCTCTTGAAAGTAGGGCTTCAGCTTCTTGGCGGTGAAGTACACGCCGTAACACATCTTCTGGTAGTGCGGGTAGTTCTTCTTTGAGGCAGACAGCACCTCACTCAAATAGTACACCGGCCTCTGGACCGGCTGGGCTCGGCCCTCTTCTGGGCGCTGGACTATGATGACGGTGCTGACCACCCGGCTGGTTGCGGCAATGTAAAGGAGCATGGGCTCTTTCTCAGTAGGCGCCGCTAGGACAGGCGGCGTGGCCAGCATCTTCTTCAGCTCGTGAAAAGCTTGGTCGGCCTGGTCGTTCCACTCGAAGTGAGTGCTCTTCTTCATGAGGCGGTAAAGGGGGAGAGCTTTCTCTCCGAGCCGGCTGTTGAAGCAGTTCAAGGAGGCCAAGCATCCGGTGAACTTCTGGATGTCTCGAAGCTTGGTGGGTATCGCCATTCTCTCGATGGCCTTGATCTTCACCGGGTTGCATTCGATGCCGCATTCAGAGACCAGGAAGCCTAGGAGCTGGCTGGCTGGCACTCCGAACACGCATTTCTCGGGGTTGAGCTTGATTTGGAACCGGCGTAGATTCTCAAATGTTTCTTTGAGGTCTCCCAGCAAGGTGCCACGTTTCTCCGTCTTCACCACAATGTCGTCTACATAGACGTGAGCGTTTCTGCCGAGTTTCTTGAGGAGGCACTTCTGCATGCAACGTTGAAAAGTGGCACCGGCATTTCTCAAGCCGAATGTCATAGTCAGGTAGCAGAAGGCTCCAAATGGCGTGATGAAGGCGGTCTTCAGGCGGTCATCTGGATCTAGCTTTATCTGGTGATATCCTGAGTAAGCATCCAAGAAACTCAACAGCTCGCATCCGGCCGTGGAGTCTATTACTTGGTCAATCCTTGGCAGGGCAAAGGGATCTTTAGGGTAGGCCTTGTTGAGGCTTGTGTAGTCTATACACATGCGCCACTTGTTGTTCTTCTTCAGCACGAGGACCGGGTTGGCGAGCCACTCTGGAAAGAAGACTTCCATAATGAAGCCGGCTGCCAGAAGCCGGGCTATCTCCCCCCATACAATCCTTCTCTTTTCCTCTGACAGTCGGTGGAGGGGCTGCTTGACTGGTTTTGCGTCTTCTCAGACGTGTAGTTTGTGCTCGGCGAATTCCTTCGGAACACCCGGCATGTCCTTGGGGGACCATGCAAAGATGTCCCGATTCTCATGGAGGAAATCGGCGAGCTCACCTTCCTATTTGCTGTTCAGGCTTGCCCCGATGACGGCGAACCTCTCGGGGTGCTCGGGGTCGAGGGGTATCTTCTTGGTTTCTTTAGCCGGCTAGAAAGATCCTTGGGCATCATACTCCTTGGGGTCGGGGGATAGACTCGGCTGCTTGCCGGCCATGGCCACGACCCGGTCCAACATCTTCTTCTCTTCGGCAATCACAAGGGACTCGGCCAGCCGGCTGCTGGCGGCCGCGCACTCGGAGGACTTCTTGTAATCGCCGGCTATGGTGATGACGCCCTTAGAACTCGGTATCTTCATCTTGAGGTATGCATAGTTGGGAACTGCCATGAACCTGGCCAAGGCGGGTCGGCCAAGCAACGCATGGTAGGGGCTCTCCAGGTCCACCACTTCAAACCAGATTGCTTCCCGGCGGAAATGCTCCTTGTCCCCAAAGAGCACATCAATCTTGATCTTGCCGATGGGGGCGCAGGACAAGCCGGGTACGATGCCATGGAACACTGTCCGAGTAGGCATGAGTTGCTTCGTCTTGACATTTAGCTTCTCCAGGGTGTCACGGTACAGGATGTTGATGTTCCTCCCGCCGTCTATCAGCACGTGGGAGAAACGGGCGGCACGTCTGTCCGTCGCGAGGGTGGCTTCCAGGACCAACGCATAAGAGCCGGGAGACGGCATCACCTCTGGGTGGTCGGCCCGGCTCCAGCTGATGGGTTTTTCTGACCAATGCATGTGTCCGGCGGGATTGGCAGCGACCACGGTGACTTCCTGGTGCTCTCGGCGTTTGCCGCACCGGTCTTTGAGCTGGCTTGTAAAGACGATGTAGGTCGCGTGCTCGTCGGGGAATTCGTTGTGCACGGCTCCGACTGCGGGCCGAGCGGCCGGAGGCGGCGGAGCCGGAGGCGGCGGGCCGGCAGGCGGAGGCGGCGCGAGCCCTTTGCCCTTAGAGATTCGGGTGAGCCAATGGCACTTCCGGGTTGTGTGGTTGGACGGCTTCGCGCCGCTGTGGAATTTGCACGGGGCATCGAGAGTTTGCTCGTAGGAGAAAGCCGGCCACCAAGCCGGCCGGCCGCCCTTGGGCTTCTTGGGCGCGGGCCGCCCTTCAGGCGGCGTGTCTTCGACCATGGCCACCTGCCGACTAGCGGGAGGCGGCGCAGGGCCCTTGTGCTTGTGGTCGTTCGGGTGTGGGCGTCGGCCGGAATCCCCTGCCGGCATCTTGGGTGCCGGTTGAGTACTTTCCCGGACGCATCTACCCGGAGCTCAGTCTTCATCGAAGAGTCGGCGGTGGCGTATTTGTCCGCTATGTCCAGAAGCTCGTCGAGGGTAGTCGGCTCATCGCAGAGGAGCTTGTGCTTGAGGAGGGTGCCTTCTCGGCACCCGACAGTGAAGTATTCGATGGCTTGCACCTCATGCACCCCCTCGCAAGAATTGCGGAGCTCCGCCCAACGCGTGAGGTAGTCGCGAGTGGACTCGGCTGGGCCGTGCACGCACAAGGAGAGCTGCCTGGGCTTGGGAGCCCGCTTGTAGGTGCTGGTGAAGTTGTGGATGAAAGCTTCGGTGAAATCTAGCCAGCTGTTGATGCTGAAAGGCTTGAGGCTGTTGAGCCAGGTCCACGCCGTGCCTTGCAATATGAGGGGCACGTACTTCACAGCAACGCGCCGGTTGCCGTTGGCTATGCTAACCGCCGTGGAGTAGTCGATCAACTAGTCTTCCGGCTTCACGGAGCCGTTGTACTTGGGCGTGTCTCTTGGGAGAGAGAACCCTTTGGGGAAAGGCTCGTCGCGGATGCGGGGGCCGAAACAAGGCGGGCCGACATCATCTTCTTCTTCCAGCGCCAGGGATCGAGCCAGGCGGTCGATCCGATGGCGGGCGTCATTCTCGCCGACTCCTTCGCGGCGACCTAGTCGGCCGCTGAGAGTCGGGTGCGCCACAGGCGGCGGAGTGGGATATCTCTCTCCACGTGGTCGAGGCGGAGGCGGGTTGCCCCGCCATTCCATGGCTCGGGGATGGCCTTCTACATCTCGCTCGATGGAGATTCGGGTCCGGCTTCGGCTGGCAGCGGGTTCTTTCTCGTGCCACGCGCGGGTGTTGCTCATAGTCGGCGTCCGGGACGTCGTGCCATGATCTCGGCGCGGGGGAGGGCTTCCCACGCGGACGTCGGCTTCGTGCCGCCGTGCGGCCGCATCAATCAGCTGCTGGATGCGCCGGGTCATGTGGGGGAGTTCTTCGGCCTCCAATTCGTCCAACTCGTCTACGGCGGCCTGGGCGGCACGCAAGTTCTCGAGTGGAGTGGCATAGACCGGGCGGTCGACTCCCAGTGTGTCGGCGATGACAACGCCGCGTTGCTTGACGGCGCCGGCCCGGCTTGGCCCGTCTGGGGCCGGCGTGCCATAGGCGGCGCGGTCAACTTCGCGCTGGTAGGCCTTAGTGAGGCGTCTCACGGAAGCCAGCCTCCGGCCCTCCGCGAGGAGGGCGAGGCGGCGTGCCTCCAGTGCTTCGTCGTTGGCGTCAGCCGGGAGGGGGATGGACAAGTCGTGGGCCGCCGCGTGCAGGGTGTCGTGGGTGCTCTCGTCAGCCGTGCCGCCGTGGCCGATGACCATCACCTCGGTGGTGACGGTGTCACGGCCATCGGTCTGGGGAAGCGGGTCGTTGTAGATCGCGACGTTGGTGGGGAAGGTGTCGAATGAGGCCGTGTCGGAGTCGGCAGGCATCGGGTCAGTGGAGCCAACCGACTCCAAATCCACAGCAGGCTCGCTGGAGACACGGAGCTGGCCGAGGAGGTTGGCGAGGTGGTCGGTGCCCGCATCAGAGGCGAGCTCGTCGGAGATGAGGGTCTCGTCGAGGAGATCGGCGAGGCTGCTCGCCGCGCAGATGCTGGTGACACCTTGCAGCGCGTCGTGGCAAGCGCCATCGGGCGTGCTGGGCTGGCTACGCTCGCTGGGGAGGAAGAGGGTTCCCGTCTAGAACAGGTCTCCGGACGACGGTGCACCTGGCCCCACGGTGGGCGCCAAATGTGGGGTGGTAGGTGCGACATATGCCAACGGGTGGCTTATCATTGTGGGAGCCAGTAAGACATCGCCGGTGCCTGGAAACGGGATCAGGCGAAGACATGCACGTCGGCGGATCTTACCCAGCTTCGGGGCTCTCCGTGGAGATAACACCCCTACTGCTGCTCTGCGGGGTCTCCGCATGATCACTAGATGGACAAGTAGCTACACGATGCTCCTTGAGCTGTTTGGTGGGAGGAGGAAGAAGGGCACGGTTAGCATGCTTCTCCTCCTTGTGTGGTATCTAAAACTAGCTGGGGGGTCGAACCCTTTGCATGGGCGCCCCGGGGGGTTTATATAGGCCTACCCCCCGGGGGTACAATGGTAATCCGACTGGGCGCGGGGCCCAGCCATCTGTGACCGCGCTTGCCGGCTTCGACGCCGGCCGCTGGGGCCCGCCGACTGGTGGGTCCCACCGGCTGCCGGCCCCTAGGTCGACAGGCAGGCCCCACTGTCCAGGGCCTGGTCGGCGGCTGGTTACTGTTGCTCTTTCTTGATGACGTGGGCTTCGTCGTGGTAGGTGTGGCTACAGTACCGCCGCCCGGCGGGCAATTGTTGTTGCCTCACCGCGTCTTATCTCCTTGATGAAGCGTCTCCTTCAAGGACGGCAGCAAGCCGGCTGCGGGGAGCCGGCTCTGTCTTGGGCCGACTAGGGGAGGCGAGGCCGCCTTCGGGCGTCTCTCTGCCTGAAGGGGCCCACCGCCCATGGGCCGCACTAGCAGCCCATCGTGGACGACGTCAGGGTCAACATGGCAACAATGTTGCGCCGGATGGGTCATGGTCACCCGTACGGCGCACTGTGCCGGTCGTGCTTCGAGATTTGGGGGTGGCGGACTTCACTGTAGCCACGCCCCGTCACACCGTCGTTAGGTGGATGCAAACTTTGAGGGTACGGTCTCGACCATTTTGTGGGAGCCGGCTTCTTGGAGTCGGCCTTCTCGCGGCCGGCTCCTCGAAGCCGGCCCTCCCGTGGCTTTCTTCGCGAGGGCTAAAGTCAGGCCACCTTCCGATAGCCGGCCTGGGTGACAGCCAGCAAGGGGAAGGCGGCCCCATGTCTTGGATTCTTGAGAGCCGGACGGGCTCGTAATTTTTTCAGAAGGGCCAGGGGAAGCCGGCTAGGCTACCCATGGCTATTTACTCCGACATGGAGGGAGTTGTCGGAGTACAACGAGACAAAGATTTATCTTAAATATTTTGGGGTAACAAGGCGCGGGTTGAAGAGGCGGGAGTTTCGCAACATGATAGACAGAGACGCTAGCTTGAAATTTCGGCATAACAAGGCGCGGCTTGAAATTTCAGGAGAACAAGCTTAACGTGTACCCAAAAAAAGACAATTTAGTCTAGTATGATATACTACGTACAATGTGTTTAACATGCACAACACACACACACACACACCCCATTTAGACTAGTAAGGTACACGTGCATTGCACGCATGAGATTTGGCAACCAAATTATGAATAAATGCCACATTATAGCATGTAAGCTTTGAGTCATATATGCATGATGTAGATGTTCGTTTAATTCTTATAGTTCATTTCATTCAAAATCATCTAGTTTTTATGAGAAAGCTAATCTATTTTAAGATTCATGGAATTGTGTGTTGTAAGGCATAAAGTAAAAACAAATCATGTAGAAAAACATTTGGGCAATTCTGATACGGAAGATTCTAGAACAAACAAGAAGTGCTTGTGTTTTGAGGTTTGTGCATTATGCTTAAGTTCAACCATAGAGTCTTCTAGATTGTACATGTGGCAAAATCTGGTGGAATCTAGATGATATCCAATGGCCAGTAGTGCTCAAATTCGCCAGCTCTGCACCATCGGATTCGCCTCATCCAACGACCATCTTTCAAAGTTAAAGTTATCTTCACACTATATAAAAAATATAAAATATATATATAGGGGTATAGATATAGATAGATATAGATATGTGATGCGAAAGCCACCCATCATCTCCAATTAGAATAGTGTGTCCATGCACGGATCCAATGTGGCCAGACGATGTCTGCCATCGGTATCTCAAATTAAACCAGTCTGACCTTGTTCAATGTGTATACATTACAACATGCTCGTTTCCAAACCACACCGCGTAGATCTCCGTTATATTCATGCATGCATGGGTTTCAAACATCATGATCTCTTATTCAAATATTTGAATTGAACTTTACATTGATTATGACCTCACCTAGTCTTTTACACCCACACATTGGTCTTCTCTTTATAATTGTACCACTAACTTTATCTCGTGCATGCATGCACACACACTACCAGTCGGCATTATCCATCGCACACATGCAATCTTTTTCTTTAGGTCGGTCTCCCATGAAGGCACACACACACATACCCCTCTCCAACATATCGGGCATTCTTTATCTCTCATGTGCACGCGCAACAATCGATGTTCCTCTATGTGTGTGTATATATCTAGGTCTTTCATAGTTTTCCACATAAACCGATCAATCTATATATCTAGTGAGGTCTCACCCTGTTTCCCACGTCCACATCGATCAATCTATACCTCTCTATACAGGATTACATATATACCTAATACACCCACATTAATTGTATATCCAACGCCCCCCTCTCATCATCCATGCCTTCCATTTCATCTCTCAGACGCACGCACAATGGCGGAGATAGGGGCAGCAAGGGCCCTGCCCCCCCTAACATCACTATATATCGAGGCTAATATGAATGTGATCATTAGACAATTGCTGGTAAAAATGGTTTAAGTTGATGAATTGGCCCTCCTCGTAAAGGATTAGCAATGTTTGGCCCCCTAGCTCATGTGACATTTTTCATGGCTCCGCCACTACGTGCAACAGCGCACGTTCTCGCCCCCTCTCTCCAAATATCGATCTCGTAGTTGTGCACTCCTTCATAGTCTCCCTCCACTCGGCCCCTCGCACCATCTTCTAGCCCCCCACCGGATTTTTCCACATGTACAATCTAGCAGACTCCATGGTTGAACTTAAGCATAATGCACAAATCTCAAAACAACAGTGGTTCTCCTTTGTTCTAGAATCTTCCGTATCATAACTGCCCAAACTTTTTTTCTAGTTGAATTGCCATTATTTGTTTTTACTTTATGCTTTACAACGCACAATTCCATGAATCATAAAATAGATTAAGGGCTTCTTTGATTCAAAGGATTCTCAAAGGAAATTTGAAGGATTCTAATCCTTAGGAATTTTTCCTATCTTGGTTGTTTGATTTGTAGGATTGTAAACCATAGGAATTTTTCCATATGATTCATTTGCACTAGATTTCATAGGAAACATCCCATCCACTCAAACCTCTTTGAAAGAATTTTGCGTTTTTTCTATGCACAATCAAACACTCGTACAATCCTGTAGGATTCAAGACGACATTCCACTCTAATCCCATGTTCTTCATATTCCCATGTTTTGGAAATCCTATGAATCAAAGAGGACCTAGGTTTTTTATAAAAACTAATTGATTTTGAATGAGATGAACTATAAGAATTAAATGAAGGTCTACATCGGGCATATATGACTCAGAGCTTACATGCTATAGTGTGGTATTTATTCATAATTTGGTTGCAAAATCTGACGCATGCAATGCATGTGTACCTTACTAGTACTTCGAGTATGTGCAAAACACAATGGCACGCTACACAGGTCTCTCTTACAGTTCATGAAGCCACGTGGCACATGTGGAGGCGTTGTCGCGACATCCTTGTGTGGATTGATCATAGTGACATGCTGCTGGTTCCAGAAGAATGTACTCGTCCTCCCTGAGCCACACTGGCAATACATGCACGAAGCGAAGATGTGCACGCACGCCACACACGCACTCATTCCCTCACACGCACACGTGGGTCCACGGGCGGACGCAATTTTGTACCAAGATCCACCCCATGTGATAATTTGACGCGTGTAAAGTCCTTCACTTCATTGATGGTCAATTAATACAGCGCATGCAAATTGAGTGGATGTAAGGGCGGAAGAAAGGCATTACTACTCCACTGCGCGCATGCGAGTAGTTAAATCATGGGTTGCTAGTAGTACTTCCATTGGTGTCCTTCGTATTTTGTGCCAATTTTTTATAGTAACATAATATTTACGCATCTGAGCAGTGTAGTCTACTTGAAATTTATGTTCCACTGAACTCATCGGGAGCCGTTTCGGGCCTCGAAACCAAAACCCATCAATTTATCTTTACCTTCTTCCCATCACATTCGAAAGTACTAGTGCTACAATTAAGTGCAAGCCTGCTCACACCTACTAGTACGTATCAAACCTGAACATGTTCCCACTATGCAGGTATTAGTACTAGTGCTAGTACTTAGGTTATAAAAAGGGGAACTACCTAACCGAAAATTACTCTACCTTTCCTCCTCATAAGTGCTTCTTCTTCGTCCGTCCTTGCCATGTCCGGTGCGTAGACTTCAAGGTCGAGAACTACTCATAACAAGGGAGCGGCAACCAAGGCTGCAGGAAAAAATGAGGGCTCTCCGCCATGCAGAGACCTCGAAAGATCTCTCACGGGCTGGCGATGGCTCCTAGGAGCACCCTAGCCGCGGAGGCGAACATGCCGAGCTGGCGGCGCTGGAGTCGTTATCCCTCGGCGGCATTCCCGATCAGCTCAATAAGCACCTCAATAAGCAGAAGGAGTTCATCCACGGCTTGGTGGAGCTGCTGAAGGAGAGCCTCGACGACATGCCCGCTGAGCTCAATAAGCAGGGGGAGTTGACCGACGGCTTGGTGATGCTGCTGAAGAAGAGCATTGCCTCGGAGAAGAAGGCAACCGGCGAAATCCTGCAACTTCAGGAGGACAAGGCGAAGCTCTGCCACAAGCTCGACCTCCTGAAGGAGAAAAACGTCGGCTGAAAGAAGCTGCATGAGAGTAGTAGTTCCTTGATGAAGATGTTGCAGGCCCTCGTCATGGAACAGAAGGAGGAGTTGGCGAAGCTCCGCATCAAGCACCCAGCTACTTCCAAGGTACGTAATGCGGCCATGGAACAGATGATGAAGGCTCGCGTCGAGAAATCCTGCTTCACGGACAAAATGAAGAAGATGGCGGAGGAGACGCGCAAGGAGATGGAGGTCGTGGAGGCGATGAAGAAGCAGTTACGACTCCACGGCGAATTAGATCATTTGGGGTGATAATCGTCCTTCTTCTTTTGCTCCTGTGTTTCTTCTTTTGCTTCGGGTGTTTCGCCACACGTGTCACGTTCTCTGCGAGGCATGAATAGAATAATGCTAACAATGAGATGACTAGCAAATTAGATCGTTTTTTATCGCCATATGGCACTGGACTGCCGTGTTTTGTGCTCCTCTGTCGTAGTTCTAGTCCAGTGGTAAACTTGAGTATACCGCACAGTTCTTTGCTCCTCCTCAGGTCATCGGCACATTTATACGAGCAGTCAAATCACAAGGCCCCGCCTTCCAGCAATAATGAGCCATCAAATCACAAAGGCCCTCGCCTCTCGTGAAAAGGACCAAGCTAGACTGCCCCGCCCTGTAGCCTTTTAAAAAATGTATACATTTGTACAATAGTAGTATCGATGGATTGCGCCATGGAGCAAAACTAACAAGATGAAATTAAAGAAAAAAGGTGGTACATAATAGAGAGCGCTCGTCGCCAAATTATGCATATACTATATGACACTGCCCACTATGAAGGTACTAGTAACATAGACTAGTAACTAGTCTATGTTACTCTCCACTATGACCAGCCAAAGTGGAGGCGTGGATACCAACGAGGGTCTGGTTGTGTCTATACTTGGACAACTCACCCGACTGCATGCGCACCAGGCAGACGAAGCTCGTGCCGTGTTGGTGCCATGTGCAGCCCACACATTAACCAAAACCTCACGCCTCCAGCTTAGCCTCTGTGTTTTAAACTTCTCAGAGGGTGCTTGGATCCAAGGGACTTATTTTAGTCCGACTAAAAATAGTCTCTTTAAGAGGCTAAAGTTCCAATCACCCCTGACTAAAGAGGGGCTAAAACTAGTCTTGAGACTAAATTTTTTTAGTCAGGGGTACCCCTACTAAAATGTGGATTAGTCCTCTCTCTCCTCATTCAATTCCTCTCCTTTAACATAGGCAAGTTCTGGATTGGAGGGTTGGGAGGATAATAAGTGCTCATTAACTTGATTTTAGTCTCTTTAGTATTTGGATCCAAGCATGGGTGAGGCTAGCAAGTTTTAGTCCCACTACTTTTATTCATGATACTAAAACGTATCCAAGCACCCTCTCAATCTCAAGGCCAAGGAGCAATGTGAAACCTGTGATAGAGCCAATCGAACGGTTGAGAACACTACAATTTGTAGCTACAGATGCGTGTGTGAGAGAGAACGAGTGCGTGCGTGCACCTCTTCTTAGAGTAAAAGTGTATGTGGGTGGCATCGACCTAGGGAGCAGTGATGGTGCATGCGAGAAGTCCGAGAGATAGGTGTAATGCGTCTGAAAAAAAGACTAGTCTATAGCTCGCCACGAGGCCATTCATGTCGAACGCCAAGCGTAAGATATGTATCCGATGGTGCCAGTTTTTGCACGTACACAACAGTATAAAAAGAACTAGTACCATGGCATATGCTACACCACAGCTGAGAAAATGTGCCAACGTTACGCCATCCGAGAATAGTGCCGAACTTCGAAACTAGAACCGTCAATAAATTCTGAGCGTGTCTCGTCACATTCCAAATTACTACTCCTACCACGCTATATTTAATTGCAAACCTATTCACACCGATCACAACCTAAACAGTTTCCCACTTAGGAGCGTATTAGTAGTACTCGGTTATACATACTACTATGCTAAGATGACTGCACATTCCACCTCAACTCCTCATCCACAAAAAACAATCAAGTCAATCAAGCCATAGCCAGTGTGAGTTCTGGGTCAAGAGATTTCCACCAGGGAGAGTTGAGCATGGAAGAGGAAGCATAAGAGATGTCCCGCCTCGCCGCGAAAGCAGCCGACATGTCCAGCCGCGCAGCAGTAGCAGCACAGAGGTCCCGCCGCGCTGTCGATGTAGCAGACTGTTTCGGCCACGCCGCAGAAGCAGCAGAGATGTCCCGCCGCACCGCCGAAGCAGCACGGAGGTCCCACCGCACCGCGGCAGCCTGGGAAAATTTCTCGCGGGCAGGCAAGGACTCTTACAGGCGCATGCATGCGATGGTCCATAGCCAGATGAATCAGATCTCCGGCTGGGCAAGGTTGCAGGACGAGGCTACCGGCATCATCCGACAACTAGGGGAGGGAAATGCGAAGCTCTGGGGAGAGCACGACCTACTGAGGACGAAGATCGCCAGAAGGGCGAAGCAGGAGGAGGAGATTGCTGCCTTGTTGCAGAGGACGGGCGTCATCATCAAGAAACTTATGGACGAGAATGTGATGCTCTGCATCGAGCGCAACAGGCTGGTGGAGGAATCCATGGATGCTGCCAAGCAACGTACTAAGGACATGAAACTGATGAAAGAGATCATCACCCGTCGCGAGAACTAGTCTCTATGACCTGCAGCGCATAAAGAATGTAGAGATGAGCGAGCCAGATCGTTGTATGCGTCTTCCTTCTTCTTTTGCCCTTGTGTATTTTGGGTGTAGCGGAATGTGGCTTTTTTAGTTATCTTCCTAATTATGTAAGACAATTATTATCCACTCTCATCGTCCTTATATATATTCATCAGTCTTGCTATAAGTCGCAGTAGATGCTATATAGGTCCGTTGGATCTTACATCAAGATCCGTGCAAAATTTTCTTTTCAGATTTTCTTTTTTCTCTCTTAAATCTCAGTCGAGTGAGACATTGCCAGGCCATTAAACAGAGGCTCGGGCGCCATTAATGGAGACCTTGGGAGAGAGGTGGACGGCAGATGGAGGTCAAAGGGCTCACACGCCTCCCGTACTCAAATAGCTACCCTGGACGGTGCCTCCTAGCTAATAAAAAAGGGGACGCGTGGAGACACGTAAATGGTAAATAGAACGCCCACGGTTTCAATAATACTTGTGTTTCCGATTGTAACATGATAGCACTTGTTCCAAAATGACTTTCTTGCTTGTTAATGTGTGCGCCTTCGCAAATCGGACAGCAAAATTAGCACAGCATGTTGGTGCCATGTCATGACACCAAGCCAAGTTTTATGATTTTCATGCGTGTTTCGGATTTACAGGAATTAAAAAACCAAGTTTTCAATGTTTCCAGCCAAGCCATGACGCCCAGATATTTGAATTTCATTCCCATTTCTGGCATGGGACCTAGAAATTTACCCGAGGACACACATGTGATTTTTCAACCAGCTTTGGTGCGCTGGAGCATGTGCTTGTATTTAAAATTTGAATTATGCACACAAAGGTTACATGTTCCCTCTCATAACCACGAGCCTTCTTGTGAGAAGCTCTGGTTTGCCGGAAACTTATACCAAAACTTGTTCCTATTCTGCAAAAAAATTTACCACCGCATGGTAGTACCATGACATGACACCATGCCAAGTTTCATGATTTTCAGGCGTGTTTTGGATTTACAAGGATTTTAAAACCAAGCTTCTCAATGTTCTCGGCGGAACCACGATGCCCAGATATTTGAATTTCATTCCCATTTCTTGCATGGGACCTAGAAATTCACCCGAGGACACACATGTGATTTTTCAATCAACTTTGGTGCACGGGAGCATGTGCTTGTAGTTCAAATTTGAATTATGCACATTAAATGACCAGAAACACAATTAATGTATAAAAAAGGCCAAACGAACCCGGAATAATTCCAAAATTTAACGGGGCACTCATATAGTTCTATGTTGCCTCTGTAAAGAAAATTTGGGGGGAGGCAGCATATATTGTTACGCACACAAAGGTATAAAGAAATAAAGAAATTAGCATACCTATTTAATTCTTGGGTTCTTATTATTTATGCCACTAGTTGTGTATCACTACTCAGTTCTGCCATTAGAAGTTACAACTACTCAAAAAATACCATCGATCCATGAGATTCCTGCTCAAAAATGCAATTAGATATCTAAAAAATGTCATCGTTAAGTTAGATGCTTGCTCAGAATTGCCATTAGACATTGTTATTTTCACGTCAAACCCGTTGACCATGTTACATGACAAAAATAAGCCGATTCTCACAATGATAAGTTAATGGTGTCCAGCACAACACACCCCTCAAATAAAACTAAGCACCCTGGAATTCTTTGACAACTAAACTGCTGGCTATATGATGTTGGCCATATATATTGTACGTATATAATGTGAAGAAACGAGTGGTTGTACTATACCAACTAAAAGATGAAATGTACGAAATATAACAAGAAGAAACATAACATAGTTCTGCTGGGGGCTCAGCACAACACACCCCTCAAATAAAACTAAGCACGCCAGAAATTAAACTAAGCAACTAATCCGGTAGACACTGCATTAGAACCACCATGAGCAACGACACTGCCACCTTACTCGGAGTCCTCGTCCATTGCAGCATAGTGGATGTGGTCTATATCTAGTATAGTCCACTGCCATGGTAAGCATTGAAGGCTGATCAAGGGAGGGCACCATCCCTTACTTCTGGAGGTCGAAGGGGTCGCCTACAACAAGGCCTATCCGACCCAGGATTTCCTTGTCGTTCCTAAAGTCTACAGTAATGAATTTGACTCGGCCGCCCTTGAGGAACTTCTTAAATTCCTCGCACTCAACGTCGGCATGTCATATGTGGTAGACCAAGCATAAGTCATGCACGAAAACCTGGATCATGGCGGGCTTCTTCTTCTCTGCCTCCTTTAGATTCTTCTTGCCTCCTAGGACTGTGGTGTACTCAACATCTAGCCCGGCGACCCACTCATCATTTGAGTTTTTGAACATGCGTTTGAAGCGAGCAAGGCATTCTTTCATCGTTGCGGAAGAACGGGTGTAGATGACATCGAACTCATCACCGGTGATGGTTCTAACCTTCTGCTCACAGCCGATCATGGAGATTTGGGACGCCATGGATTTGGGAGGAGGGTTAGGATTAGTGGAACTGCCGTAATGTGAAAGGACGGGACGACTAGGAGCGGTTTATCGATTGTAAAAATGTCAAGTGGGGGGCGCATGCGAATGGCAGGGTAGTGGCTTGCCTGGTGGATAAATGGATTCATGCACAGTACTATGGGGGCCCAATTAGATGTCATGTCTACTCGACACCCAATTAAATGGCTTTCGATGTCATGTCAAGTGTCGGGAAAATTATAGGTGATACAAAGCTTTCCATTCTCCCATGATACGGGCTTCCGAGAGCCCTTGGATCTGAGATCGAATGGTTGCATGGCGTGATTCTAGACCTATGGGTGAATATCCTATCCTGGAGGGTTATTCTGTAAATTTTTAGCAACTTAGCATGCGACCGTTCGATCTCAGATCCATGGGCTGCCAGCACCCCGTATCATGGTCGCGCCTACCACGACCGTTGCCTCGCTCGCGCCCTTGGATATTTAACACGGTGTGTTAGGCTATCTGATGTTGGCATTGTCGGATTTCGGGTTCCGCCAGACCCTTAAGGTTCGAACTCTAGGGTGCATGCGGAGATTACGCCTTCTACCTCTCCTTCTCGCAAAGATCTAGACTACTGAAAGAACTACACAAGAGACACAAGGTTTATACTGGTTTGGGCCACCATTGCGGTGTAATACCCTACTCCAGTGTGTGGTGGGTGGATTGCCTCTTGGGGCTGATGATGATGAACAATACAAGGAAGAACAGCCTCGCGAGGGTCTGCTCTTGGCTGGGGCGATGACCTGTTAGGAGGAGTTCAGTCGCCCTTTTCTTTCTCTCTCTCTCTCTCTCTCACTCCCACCAACTGCTTCTCTCTTGTTATGTGGGTGGGTGGTCCTATTTATAGAGGCCCTGGTCCTCTTCCCAAATATCGAGCGGGAAGGGAGCCAACAATGGCGGGCTAATTTTAAGGGGGACAGCAAGTATCAGCTATCCTGACAAGAGTAGTCTTTGCCTGCGCAAAGCTCTGGTGACGACGCCGTCTTGGGCTCCACGGTGACCTCCGTCTCGTAGTCCTCCTGGTCTTGGTCTCATTGCACCGAAATGGCAACCTTTGCCTGATGCCTCGGTACTCCGCGGCTGCGCCTGCCCCCTTTACACCAAAGAGGAAGGGAGGATGCTGCGCGGGCTGGCACCCGCCTGGCGCCTTTGATCGTCATGGCTTGCGTCACGGGGACCTCATGAGGTACCCCGCCTTGATCTCTCCGCCTCCTCGTGAGCCAGCCTGATGAGGCCGCGCCTGAGGAAGCTCCACGTCGTCCGCCCCGCGAGGCTTGGCCCCTCGCGAGGGTCTTGAGTCTTGTGTTGATGAAGATGGTCCGTGTTGGGCCCCCTTTGAGCCACGCCGCAGGCCGCAGGCAGGCAAGTCTAGGGAACCCCATTCCCAGAACACCGACAGTAGCCCCCGGGCCCAAGGCGCGCCCGGACTTGGCCGTGCTGAGAGGCGAAAGGGCAAGGGCGAAGCACCGCGGGCCCTAACAGCCTGCGGCCTTGGGCGCCGCGTGGCGGTTGGTGGGACGTGGGCGTCTCCGCTTCCCCACGACGCCTCGGTGATCGCGAGGTTGGACATGTCCCTGCATGCAAATCGTGTCATGATTACCTGCGATCGTGGAGGCCGGCGGTTGGCCTTCGCCGGCTATAAGTACGGAACTGTGCGTGCCCTTCCAGTCCATCCCTCCTTGCTTCTCCTTCTTCCCGATCCTTGCTCCATCTTGTCGCGATGTCTCCAATTCACCGGTTCTCTGCAGCGAAGAAGGGAAAGGCCCCTCGAGAGGGACCAGACCCGCTCCCGCCGAAGAAACGGCTCTCTCTTCGCGGCCGGGACGAGGAGGACCATCAGGTGGTGTCGAGGCCTCGGTGCGAGCGGCCTCCGCCGGGGTTCCCTCTTCCCTTGTACGCCCACGTCGAGGGCCTCGAAGGGGTCGATGCCGATCCCCGTGGTCAGCGCCGTCGTCGGCGCCTTCGGGTGACGAAGGTGTGGGTTGTTCCTCCTGGGGTCCACGCCGAGGGCTCCTCCCAAGAGTTCGTGCTCCACGTCGCCATTCCTCTCCAGTGTTGGATCCACCTGCCTCCTTTCTTCGCCTCCATCATCCCGGGGGGGAGCCCCTAGAGCTCTGGATGCAGCACGCCGGCTGCAGCACCCTCGCAACCGAGGTAGAGGTCGCGGTCGTTGCCCCGGGCGAGGTCTACATGACTCGTGGCTGGAGAGAGATCGCCTGGGTTTGCAGGGTAAGGGGCGTCTTCGCGGTCCACTTGGAGTATGATGGCGCTTCGGTGATGTTCTTCAAGGTCTTCGACGCGAACGGGCGCCGACTCGAGTGTTGCCCCGGGAGAGGTGGCCAGGACCTCGCCATGGTGAGGGCTAGGCCAGTCGACCGCTCCCTTGGCGGCTCTGCAGGCGACGGAGGCGCCGGAGGATCCAGCGACTCCCGCGAGATCTTCGCGACTCCGGAGATGAGTGACGACAGCTACGAGCCCACAAGCCGGCGCCGCTCCTGGAGCGGGGCGGGCTCGTCTGGCCGTCGCCGACTCTGATCTGGATGGGGTTGGCGCCGGCGCTTGACGGCCCACTGTTGATGATGGCATCTTTTGCAGGAGCGCGTGTAGTTAGCATCCCTTAAGATCCGTTCCCTACGAGGAATCAAAATGCGCCCCATGGGGGCTTGTAAGGTGCATGTAATCCTGTTTGTTAATACATAACCCTTGCTGTAGAGCTGTGCGAGTTGCTGATTCTGTCTTAGCTCAGTTCTCCCTTTCGAACCTCGCGAGGGCTTGGTGCTCTGTGTCGACAAGTCCCAGTCCCAAGGCGGCGTCAGCCGTCGCTGGTATGCCAGGTCGCGATGCCGTGGTCAAGGCCAGGAGGTGAGCGACCCGGGGTCCGGTAAGAGCCCCTGAGTCGCGATGCTCAGGAGGTCCCCTTTGGCGCCCAAGCAGCCGTCACTCGGCGAGAAAGGAGAGCGGCGTTGCTGACACGGAATTGCATTAGATGCGGGGGTAGTGCTACGATAGCCAGTGCTTTTGGGCGGTGACTTATCTCAAGAGTCGGGGATTATTCCTGGTGTGTCGTCGGGTCCGCGCATCGGCAGGAGAGGAATCGCTCGGCGAGGTCCTCGCGCGCCCCTTCTCCCCCGCCTTTGCTCCCCTTTCTGCTCTACGTCCTCGGGTCCCGGCCCTCGAGCTAGTCTCAGCCGTCGCTGGTATGTCAGGTCGCGATGCCGTGGTCAAGGCCAGAGGGTGAGGGCTGGAGAGCCAGTAGGAGCCCTGAGTCGCGGTTTGCGCGGATGAGAGTGAAAGGAACGCCGCTAGGGCCTTGCGCGGATGTTAAAAGTGGGACTAACCCCAAAATCTGCAGGTAGCTCAAGTTTATATGCATTATCATTTATTTTCTCTAACACCTTAAAAGGACCATCAGCACGTGGCATTAGCTTTGATTTGCACAAATTAGGAAATCTATCTTTACGCAAATGTAACCAAACAAGATCTCCAGGCGCAAACACAACATGTTTTCTACCCTTATCTCTAGCAAGTTTATATTTAGCATTCATACGCTCAATGTTTTCCTTAGTTAACTCATGCATTTTTAAAATCAATTCAGAACGTTCTTTAGCATCAAAATTAACCTTCTCCGAAGATGGAAGAGGCAACAAATCAATAGGTGCACGAGGTAGGAAACCATACACAATTTCAAAAGGGCACATCTTAGTAGTAGAATGCAATGAACGATTATAAGCAAATTCAATATGAGGCAAGCATTCTTCCCACATTTTCTTATTATTCTTCAAAACAGCCCTAAGCAGAGTAGACAATGTTCTATTGACTACTTCAGTTTGTCCATCAGTTTGGAGGTGACAAGTAGTACTAAAAAGCAGTTTAGTCCCCAACTTAGCCCATAAACATCTCCAAAAGTGGCTAAGAAATTTAGTATCACGATCTGAAACAATAGTACTTGGCACACCATGTAAGCGAATAATTTCACGAAAGAACAAATCAGCAACATTAACAGCATCATCACTTTTATGACATGGTATAAAGTGTGCCATTTTCGAGAACCTATCCACGACAACAAATATGCTATCCATCCCCTTCTTTGTTCGAGGTAAACCTAAAACAAAGTCCACAGATATATCCTCCCAAGGAACACTAGGTACAGGCAAAGGCATATATAAACCATGAGGATTGAGTCGTGACTTAGCTCTTTGACATGTAGTGCAACGAGCAACAAAACGCTCAACATCCCGTCTCATCTTTGGCCAAAAGAAATGTGTAGCAAGTATATCCTCCTTCTTCTTGACGCCAAAGTGTCCCATTAATCCTCCTCCATGCGCCTCCTGCAACAACAAAAGACGAACGGAGCTAGCTGGAATGCATAGCTTGTTAGCACGAAACACAAATCCATCGTTAAGAACGAACTTGTTCCAAGTTCTCCCTTCCTTACAATTCTGCAATACATCTTTAAATTCAGCATCATGAACATGTTGATCTTTGATGGTCTCCAAACCAAATATTTTAAAGTCAAGTTGTGAAAGCATAGTATAACAACGAGACAATGCATCAGCAATAACATTTTCTTTACCCTTCTTGTGTTTAATGACATAAGGGAAAGTCTCAATGAATTCAACCCATTTAGCATGTCTACGGTTCAGTTTTGCTTGACTTTTAATGTGTTTCAAAGATTCATGATCAGAATGTATAACAAATTCTTTGGGCCACAAATAATGTTGCCATGTTTCTAAAGTCCGAACAAGAGCATATAATTCTTTATCATAAGTAGAATAGTTCAGACTAGGCCCACTCAATTTTTTAGAAAAGTATGCAACAGGTTTGCCATCTTGTAATAACACACCTCCTAATCCAATTCCACTAGCATCACATTCAAGCTCAAAAGTCTTATTAAAATCAGGAAGTTGGAGTAAAGGAGCATGTGTCAACTTACCTTTCAATACCGTGAAGGCTTCTTCCTGTGTGGTGCCCCAAACAAAAGGCACATCCTTCTTTGTAAGCTCGTTGAGAGGTGTAGCAATGGTGCTGAAATCTCTCACAAAATGCCTATAGAAACCAGCGAGGCCAAGGAAACTCCTCACTTGTGTGACCGTTTTGGGCTGCGGCCAACTCTCAATAGCTTCAATCTTGGCTTTATCAACTTCAATTCCCTGTGGAGTAACAACATAGCCAAGAAAAGATACTCGTTCGGTGCAAAAGGTGCACTTCCCAAGGTTACCAAACAAACGTGCATCACGTAGAGCGATAAAAACAGCACGTAAATGTTGCAAATGTGCTTCCAACGATTTGCTATAAATCAGTATATCATCACAATAGACTACCACAAATCGTCCAATGAAAGCACGTAAAACTTTGTTCATTAATCTCATAAAAGTACTAGGCGCATTAGTTAACCCAAAAGGCATGACTAACCACTCATATAAACCAAACTTAGTTTTAAATGCTGTTTTCCATTCATCTCCCAATTTCATACGAATTTGATGGTATCCACTACGCAAATCAACTTTGGAGAATATTGTAGAGCCACTCAATTCATCAAGCATATCATCAAGCCTAGGAATAGGATGACGATAACGAATAGTAATATTATTAATGCCTCTACAATCAACACACATACGCGACGTACCATCCTTTTTAGGCACTAGTATAATAGGAACAGCACAAGGACTAAGAGATTCGCGTATATAACCTTTGTCGAGTAGCTCCTGTACTTGACGCATAATCTCCTTCGTCTCCTTTGGATTGGTATGGTATGGTGCACGGTTGGGTAGCGAAGCATCGGGAATTAAGTCAATTTGATGCTCAATCCCTCGAATAGGTGGTAATCCCGGTGGCACGTCTTGTGGAAAGACGTCAGCGAACTCCTGCAAAATGTTAGTGACAGCAGGAGGCAAAGAGGAAGGCACGTCCTCAAATGAAAATAATGCCTCTTTGCACACAAAAGCATAGCAAACAGATTTGCTAAAATCTAGATCATCAATATCAGATTTGGTGGCAAGTAAACATGCACTTTTCAATTTAATTTCAGAAGCAACACTAGATTGTTTATTATTATTAGGCTGCATTTGTTGCTCAAATTCTTTTGCCACAATCTGATTTTCACTCTTATTTTTCTCCGGTTTTGCTTTATTAGCTCTATTAATATCATCTTTCAAAATGGAATCAGGAGTCATAGGAAGCCAAGTAATATTTTTATCTTTATGAACAAGAGTATACTGATTGTTTCTACCATGGTGAACAGAATTTTTATCAAATTGCCATGGTCTACCAAGTAATAAGGAACATGCTTGCATAGGTACCACATCACAATCAACATAATCAGCATATGTAGAGATACTAAAATGCACACGAACAGTACGTGTTACCTTAACCTTGCCACTGTTGTTGAACCATTGGATGTAGTAAGGATGTGGATGTGGTCTTGTGGTGAGAGATAGCTTCTCCACCATCTCCATGCTAGCCAAGTTATTGCAGCTCCCTCCATCCATGATGACGCGAACAGAACATTCCTTCACAACTCCCTTTGTATGGAAAAAATTATGCCTCTGGTTTTGCTCAGCTTGTGTAACCTGCACACTCAAAACACGTTGAGCAACTAAACATTCATACCTGTCAGCATCTTCAGCAGCCATGTATTGCGTCTCATGATCAGAATCATCTCCACCGTGTTCTTCACGTGTAATAAGAGCCAAAGTCTCCTCATCATAGTCACTAGCGGACTCATACCCACCATCCTTAGTAGCAATCATCACACGCTGAGATTGGCATTCTCTTGCAAAATGTCCTCTTGCCTTACAACGACAACAAATAATATCACTTGTGTGCCCTGTTGATGCCATGGAAGAAGAAGAGCTCTGCGCAGGTCCAGCGGGTGTGCTCTTGGCAGATAGTGGTGGTTGTGCCTGCTTTCTTGTATCACGGCTGGAGGTGGCACCTGATGGAGGTGCTGGTGGAGTGGAAGTAGAGGATGCATGTGGTGTCCATGATGAAGATCGACCTGCAGAAAAGTTAGTTCGCGCCAATGCCTGTCGATCCTGCACTTCACGTTCAGCTTTACAAGCAAGATGGAATAAATGAGTGATATTATTATACTCCTTATACTCTAGGATGGTCTGAGTCTCTCTATTTAATCCACCCATAAAACATGCAAGCATAGCTTCATTCTCCTCAACAATACCACATCTAATCATGCTAGTTTGTAATTCTTGATAATATTCTTCTACAGAATTTTTTCCTTGTCTTAAACGCTGCAATTTTTGAAGTAATTCACGTTGATAATATGGTGGAACCCAACAAGTACGCATAGCAGTTTTCAAAGCAGCCCAAGTAGCAGGAATAGGATATAATCTACAATGCTCAGACCACCAAACACATGCAAAACTAGTGAATGCACAAACAGCAGCAGGAACACGTCTCTCCTCGGGATATTGTAAACATGTAAATCGTTGTTCAGTTTCTAACTCCCAAGTAAGATATATATCAGGAACATATCTACCCTCAAATGGTGGAATATTCAATTTTAGTTTAGGGAGATGGTCATGATCTCGTACCTGAGGGTGAGCCCTACCATTGCCATTATTTGCATGTGGACGACCTGGTGGTTGTTGTGCTAGTGGTGGCACGTAGTTTTGATTTTGATCAACCTCATCCTCGTAATCGCCGGCAAAATCATCCTCCTCCGCATCAGCAGCAGGAGCCACAGAAGTATCAACAGCAGCAACAACAGTTTGGCCAGGTGCAAGAGGGAGACGGCTCGCTCGGCGAAGGGCTGTTTCACGATGTGTAGGTAGTCGTTGTTGTTGTTGTTGTAGAGGTGCGTTAGGTGCAGCCGGTGGTGGTGGTGGAAGACGCGCGAGCAATTCATTAAACCTGTTATCGAGCTTTGTTTCGAACGTCTTCTCCATGTCATCTATCTTCTCCATGGCCTCTTCAAATCTGTTTAGCACATCTTGCACCTGTCCATTCATCATTTGCTGAAATTTATCATGCAACTCCTTATTCATCATGTTCTCCTAGTCACTCTCGTCGGCTTGTGATCCTTCCATGGTTAGCAACAATAGAAACACACAAGAATATGATCCTACAGAATACTAACAAGAGGTGGTGGTGGTGTCACAAATCCGTCAAGCCAATCTCAAATTCTTACCAGTTCTTACCCAGCAGCAGGCGGTGATCGGCAACCGTCATAGTCAAAACTCTCAAAGCTTGGATAGAGCGATTACCAGGGAGAGTCAAACTCACGACGTAGATGTATGTGGAGCTGGGAAGGCTTATAATATGGTAGCAAAAAGGGTCAGCAATAATCAATTCAGAGATGCAAAGTTGAATAAACGCTCAATGACGGTACTGTGCTGGTCCCAGGCTAGACCATGCTAGAGATGCGAGCCTAGAACACTAACAAAATCACGGCACTACACGTAAATAAGGGGAAAGCACACTCTGGAACTCTTTTTTCGCTCTCTTTTTTTGCGCTCCTTTTTTTGCGCTCATCTTTTTTTGCGAAAAATCACTATAATGGCGAGTGTCTCAAAACTCTTCCCTCGTCAAACTGATAGGATGGGCACGAATTTATTTTTTTCACTTTTTTTCGGAATCAGGGCAGCGACGATGAAAAAGTGCGACAAAAAATCACTATGATGGCACGTGACTCAAAAGACTCAGAAAAGCCTAAAAATAGGATAGGGAAAAAAATTGCCCGTGAAAATTTTGGCCTAAAAACTGCCCGGGGGTCTCCAGACTCTTTTTTTTCGAGACCTACGCAGGCAAGGAAACACGAATCGGAATTTAGATTGATCTCAAGAACAAACCTAATATGAGATGAACTCGGATTGGTGGTGGATATATGGTTGTGGTATATGGCAGCGGTGGTGGTATATGGATACAGATTGGTGGTGGTATATGGATACGGATTCAGAGCGATGGCGGATAAGTAATGGTGGTAGATGGGCGATGATGATGGTGCGGCGGCGGCGTGACAACTTATGACCAGAACTCAAAACTCTAAAAGACTAGACTCTAAGACTAGCAACTTGACACGACGATGCAACCGCAAATTTAACAAAGCAAAAACCCTAACAAGATTATGCAAAGGCTCAGATTGGTTCGGATATGATGAACTAACCCTAATTTTTTTGTGGCTTTTTCGTGGACTGTAGGTATGAAGAACAGACTCGATCTAATCTACGAAAAACTGTAAAATCTCACCGAGCAACCTGGAAATCTGATACCACTTGATAGAGGCAAAGGTGTCCCGATGTTTCGATGAGATGGTGGCTATCGTTTTCTGTGGGAATAGACCTTGACGATCCGACTACGAACGTGCGAGACGCCACGCCTTAGCAATCGCTAAACCAACTTCCGAGGGGTTATTGTGAAAGCACAAGTGCTCCCTAGGTGGTTTTGATAATTGATGACAACATATCTCTTGTTGGACTAACGTTTCTATCTAGTATGTTTCAGATAAGTTCAACAATGGAGTGGCATGGACTAAAGGCTGTGGGAAGTTCTCCAAGATGCTAAGGACAAAGGATTGGCTAAAGCTCAAAGCTCAAGACTCTTCATTTTACATTTTAGTGAACCAAGATCACATTGAGTCCATAGGAAAAGCCAATACTATCAAGGAGGGATGAGGTGTTGTTTAATGAGCCTCTTGCTCAAGTGCTTAATGATATGCTCCAAAATCCTCAGCTACTTTCCCACTTCCACATATGACCTAAACCTAAAGCCAAACTCGGTCCTACCGATTGTTCCTATCCGGCGCCATCGAGTTTCACATGTCATAGCCACTGCCAGAAACCCTAATCAGTTCGGTCTCACCGATGGGATCTCGGTCTCACCGAGATGGGCTTGCAAACTCTCTGTTACCTATTGCATTATTCTCGGTCCCATCAAGATATGCAATCGGTCCCACCGAGTTTGCTTGGCCAACTCTCTGTTTCACTTATTACCCAAATCAGTCCCACCGAGTTTGAGTAATCGGTCAAACCGAGTTTTGGATTTACCCTAACCCTAGCACATCGGTCCCACCGAGTTGATCCAGTCGGTCCCACCGAAATCTCTAATGGTCACTAGGTTTACTATTTCGGTCCGACCGAGTTTGTTGATTCGGTCCCACCGAGATTGGAAAACTGTGTGTAACGGTTGGATTTTGTGTGGAGGCTATATATACCCCTCCACCTCCTCTTCATTCGTAGAGAGAGCCATCAGAACACATACACCATTCCAACTCATATGTTTTGAGAAAGAACCACCTACTCATGTGTTGAGACCAAGATAATCCATTCAAACCATATGAATCTTGATATCTAGCCTTCCCCAAGTTGCTTTCCACTCAAATCTTCTTTCCACCAGATCCAAATCCTATGAAAGAGAGTTGAGTGTTGGGGAGACTATCATTCGAAGCACAAGAGCAAGGAGTTCATCATCAACATGCCATTTGTTACTTCTTGGAGAGTGGTGTCTCCTAGATTGGCTAGGTGTCACTTGGGAGCCTCCGACAAGATTGTGGAGTTGAACCAAGGAGTTTGTAAGGGCAAGGAGATCGCCTACTTCGTGAAGATCTACCGCTAGTGAGGCAAGTCCTTCGTGGGCGATGGCCATGGTGGGATAGACAAGGTTGCTTCTTCGTGGACCCTTCGTGGGTGGAGCCCTCCGTGGACTCACGCAACCGTTACCCTTCGTGGGTTGAAGTCTCCATCAACGTGGATGTAGGATAGCACCACCTATCCGAACCACGGGAAAACATCTGTGTCTCCAATTGCGTTTGAATTCTCCAAACCCTTCCCTTTACATTCTTGCAAGTTGCATGCTTTACTTTCCACTGCCTATATACTCTTTGCATACTTGCTTGATATGTATTGTGAATGTTGAAATTATGCCAAAACTCCACTTAAACTGAAAAATCTTAAAAATTGCAACTTTAGCATTAAGTGTCTAATCACCCCCCCCCTTCTAGACACATCTACTTCAAGGTCCTACAAGTGGTATCAGAGCTTTGGTCTCCATTGCCTTGGTTTAATCACCATTGGCGGAAGATGGATGTGTCTACTTTAGGGAGTCTTAGACATAGAGTGCCTATTCTTGATGGAGAGTATTTTCATGAGTGGAAAAACGAGATGCTTGTAATCTTCAATCAATATCATTTGAACAAGTATATTGCTAGCCCTTGTGCACCTCATATTGATTCTTTGCATCCTACCTTAGATGAAGATATTGACATGATTCGCAATCTTAGAACTATTGAGCTCATCATTAGAGGATTGCCCAAAAAATTGATTGCTAGTTTGCCTACTCTTAATTGTGCCCATACTATATGGAAATTTCTTCAGGAACGATTTCCCGATCATTCCTTGAAAAATTTGGATGAAATTCTCCATAAATCTATTGCCTTGAGTAAAATGAACTCTAGTGATCCTAGTTTTGGTGATTGTCTATTTGAGCTTACCAATCTCAAGCATGCTAAAGGAGATGTTGGAATCATTAGTGATATTATACTCGAAGCTATAAGAATTCATAAAAGTGACCACCTTGATGATCATTTATCTAATGAATTACCTTCTCTAGGAAATGATGAGTCACAAGATCATGGTGAACATGGATACTATGATGATGATGATAGTGACTTCGATCTTGATGATGCAATGAGACATTTTGGTCTTACGGCAAATCTTCGGGGATATGAGTCAGGAGGAAAGGAATGGGTTCTTGATAGTGGATGTACTGATCATATGACTGGAGATGAAGAGATGTTCCGTGAGCTTGCTGAAAATGACGGCCCTCGGAAATATGTCACCTTTGGTGATAATTCAAAGGGTAAAGTGGTTGGCCTTGGTAAGGTGGCCATCTCACATGATAGTTCCATTCAAAATGTCATGCTCGTTGAATCTCTCGGCTACAACTTACTTTCAGTATCTAGACTTGCTGATTTTGGCTTGAATGTTCTATTTACTGAGGTAGATTGCCAAGTGTTTCGTCGAGACAATCATAAAATGGTCTTTACCGGTATGCGTAGAGGTGATCTTTACATTGTCGATTTCTCTAAAAAGGCACAACCTAAAACTTGCTTTATTGCTAAATCCTCAAAAGGTTGGTTGTGGCATAGACGACTAGGTCACGTTGGTATGAGAAACCTTGACAAGCTTATTAAAGGAAATCATATCCTTGGAGTTAACGATGTCATATTTGATAAGGATAGACTTTGCAGTGCTTGTCAAGAAGGTAAACAGGTTGGACGAAGGCATCCCGTGAAGAACATCATGACCACAAGGAGGCCACTCGAGCTACTTCATATGGATCTTTTTGGTCCCAATGCCTACAAGAGTCTCGGTGGAAATTCTTTTGGTCTAGTTATAGTTGATGATTTTTCAAGATTTACGTGGGTGTTCTTTCTTAATGACAAGTCGCAGGTCCAGAAGATCTTCAAAAACTTCGCTAGGAAAGCCCAAAATCAGTTTGACGTGAAGATCAAGAAGGTTCAGAGTGACAACGGAACGGAGTTCAAGAACGCAAATGTGGACACCTTTCTTGACGAAGAAGGGATTTCACACGAGTTCTCGGCTACGTACACACCTCAACAAAATGGAGTTGTTGAGAGGAAGAACCGGACGCTCGTCGAAATGGCAAGAACGATGCTTGATGAATACAAGACGCCGAAGCACTTTTGGGCAGAGGCGGTTGAGACAGCTTGTCACGCAACAAATCACTTGTACCTTCACAAGCTACTCGGCAAGACAGCATACGAGCTCTCACCGGTAACAAACCCCAAGTGGGATACTTTCGAGTATTCGCCTCAAAGTGCTACATTCTTGATAAGCATCATCGTTCAAAGTTTGCTCCTAAATCTCATGAAGGTTTCCTACTCGGTTACGGCTCAAACTCTCACACTTACCGTGTCTACAACAATTTCACCCGAAAGGTTGAAGAGACGGTAGATGTGAAGTATGATGAATCTAATGGCTCGCAAGTAGAGCAATTGCCAATTGATGTAGGAGACAAAGACCCTTCAGAAGCAATCCAAGACTTGTCCATTGGCAAAGTTCGTCCAACGGAGGTGAAGGAGAGTACGTCATCCGTCCAAGTGGAAGCTTCTACTTCACGACAAGGTGAACCAAGATTCGACACGGAAGCATCCACAAGTGGGACACACCAAGATGAAGAAGACAAGGAAATGCATCAAGACGAACATCAACAACCTCCTTCTCCACCACGACAAGAGAACGACAACGTCAACAATGAAGAAGGCCAAGAAGAAGAACAAGATGAAGAAGATGTTCAACGAAGACCCAAGCAAAAGCTCTCACGAGTTCGAGCAAGAATTGCCAAAGATCATCCCGTCGAGCAAATCTTCAATGACATACAAACCGGGAGAATCACTCGCTCGAAGACTCGTTTAGCTAAATTTTGTGAAAACTATTCATTCATCTCTAGCATTGAACCTCTGAAGGTTGAAGAAGCATTGGAAGATCCGGATTGGATAAACGCTATGCATAAAGAGCTACACAACTTTGAGAGAAACCAAGTTTGGACATTGGTTGAGAAGCCCGACAACAACCACAACATCATTGGTACCAAATGGGTGTTTCGCAACAAGCAAGATGAAGATGGACAAGTGGTTCGCAACAAAGCACGTCTCGTCGCCCAAGGGTACACACAAGTCGAAGGTATGGACTATGGTGAGACATATGCTCCCGTTGCTAGACTTGAGTCCATTCGCATCTTACTTGCCTATGCTAATCACCATAATATCACCTTGTACCAAATGGACATTAAAAGTGCTGTTCTAAATGGTGAAATAGAGGAGGAAGTTTATGTCAAACAACCTCCCGGCTTTGTCAATCCTAAGAAACCTAATCATGTTTACAAACTTCACAAAGCTCTTTATGGTCTTAAACAAGCTCCTAGAGCATGGTATAAATGCTTGACCAAGTTCCTTATTGCAAGTGGTTTCGAAATTGGTAAAATTCATTCTACTCTTTTTACTAAGAGGGTTAATGGAGAACTATTTGTATGCCAAATTTATGTTGATGATATCATATTTGGTTCAACTAACCCTCTCTTTAGTGAAAAGTTTGGAAAGCTAATGTCAGAGAAGTTTGAGATGTCTATGATGAGTGAACTCAAATTCTTTCTCGGTTTGCAAATCAAGAAAACTAAGGAAGGTACATTTGTCTCTCAAACAAAGTACACCAAGGACTTATTCAAGAAGTTCAATATGCAAGAATGCAAAGGTATGTCTACACCCATGCCTACTAGTGGACATAATGATTTGACCAAAGACGGTGAACTGGTTGATCAAAAGGTTTATCGCTCTATGATTGGTTCATTGTTATACCTATGTGCTTCACGTCCCGATATTATGCTAAGTGTGTGCATGTGTGCACGATATCAAGCTGCTCCTAAAGAATGTCATCTTAAGGCCGTGAAAAGGATAGTGAGATACTTAATTCATACACCAAACTTTGGCATTTGGTATCCTAAGAGGTCTTCTTTTGATCTTTTTGGCTATTCCGACTCGGATTATGCCGGAGACAAGGTTGATAGAAAGTCCACTTCGGGTACTTGTCAATTTCTTGGTAGATCTCTCGTGTCTTGGTCCTCCAAGAAACAAAATTCGGTATCTCTATCCACCGCCGAAGCGGAATACATTGCCGCTGGTTCATGTTGTGCTCAATTACTTTGGATGACCCAAACTCTTAAAGATTATGGAATCTATGTGAAACATGTTCCACTGCTTTGTGACAATGAAAGTGCTATCAAAATTGGTCATAATCCCATACAACATTCTCGAACTAAGCATATTGAAGTTCGTCATCATTTCATTCGAGACCATGTTGCTAAGGGTGACATTAATCTTAAACATGTTCGCACCGATAAGCAATTAGCGGATATATTTACTAAACCTCTTGATGAGAAAGTGTTTTGCAGGTTGAGAGGAGAATTGAACATTATTGATGCTTCGAACTTGGAGTAGGAACTCCATTGGATACATGCAAGACATGAGCTTATGACTAATCCATGATATATCTCTTATGATGACTATCTTATGTCTTGGATATATTTATCTTGCATGTTGTCTAACCCATGTAGGTGCTTGGTTGAACCTAATTCCATGAGATTGCGACTCACTCACATCTTGAGCAATCTCTACATCACCAAGTCTCTACACAATGGTGGTTGAAGACAAGGAAGCTTACCAAAACCATTCAAACATATCCTTTGACAAATTCTATGTTGAGCTCCATGATTGTCATTTTTGGATACACAAGTGCTCTTCCTTGCAAGAACTAACCCGTGTAGAAAGATGAACTCAAACTCCGAGTGGTGCTCCCAACTCTTGATGAACCACATCAACCTTGAGCATCCACACAAGTTCAACTACATGAGCAAGAACCACACCACCACCCAAGGTATGTTATTCCATCTTAAAGAAGCTTTACTCCAAGACATGAGTCAAAGCAACTCAACAAGATGTGAATACATCAAGATGCTTAAACGAAAAATGGTAACCCCATTTTGAGCTTAAACGATGAGTATGACCTATGATCAAGTGTTCTCACTTGACTCCTAAGTCAATATACTCTAACATAGGTGACTATGTCACCGCCCAACTCTAGATGAAGTTCTCTTGTGTTCTTTTCTGTGTTACTGCATTTGTCTCATGCTTGTTTATTTGTTTCCTTCAACTTCATATAGATCTTTTAGTCTCTCTTCGTTCTGTTTTGTTTTGCATTTTCTGCATTTAATTCCTTGCAAATCCTTCAGGTAATTCATTGCTGTGAGATCCTACATGTGTAGTGAGCTGAGGTGACAAGTGTCTTTCTCTGTGTGAACTCGGTCTCACCGAATTGTAATTTTCGGTCCAACCGAATTCCTTCGGTACCACCGAAACATACCACTCGGTGCCACCGATTTAGCAACAGGAAAAACAGTTTGTCACATATTCTATTTTCCTTCTGATCCAGCTCCACTCAATGAATCTTGTCCTCTGCAAGCATCACAGTTTTATCCATTGCTTTGTGCTGAGTCTCAAGGACCAAACCTATACGACGGATTCCAGAAAGCCCTTCTTGGAAATTGATGTCAAAGGGGGAGAGAGAGATCACATCAAAGCTTGAAGGAAAGAGAGATCACATCAAGGGGGAGAAAAAGTCTCAAGGACCAAACCTACAAGGGAGAAAGAGATTTCCAGGGGGAGAGAAAATACTCAAGGATCCCAGATGCTTGATGTTCAAGAGGAGAGATGTCACATGTCTTTTTAAGGGGAGAAGACATGTTCATTTGTATCTTTCAGCTCTGTTTTTCTGTTCCCTATCTTCTCCCAATATCCCATGTAAGATTCAGGGGGAGCAAGACACCTAAGGGAAAGAGATCAGTCAAATTCGTTGCATATCTTTACTCTTGGGGACATGTTGAATCCAATGTAGTACCTAGTACTTACTCTCTACATGTCATCCCAGTCTTGGTATTCTTGTGGTTTCTTGTGGTTGCTCTGGCTAGTGGATGTACCTGTGTTATCTAACATTGTTTGTGCAGGTTCATTCCATCCTAAGCCAACCAAAGACTACAAGGTAAGTGTATGCATCAAAATCATGAGTATGAGGAGTTCTTGCTTATGTACATACTGTTTGCAAGAAGGACTCATGAACATGAAGGTATTTTCCTTGATAATCCTTTGCTCTGATGCATATGGCCAAGATACATGTAACACATTGCCTACTCTGTCATGGTTATGCTCTCACATGCCTCTATATTTCACATTTACATGAGCGCATACATGTAGGGGGAGCCTATGCTTGGTACATGTCCTTCCAAAGCTTTACTTGCTGCTCTTTATATCTTTATCTAAAGCTTTGATGTATGTTGCCATCAATTACCAAAAAGGGGGAGATTGAAAGCACAAGTGCTCCCTAGGTGGTTTTGATAATTGATGACAACATATCTCTTGTTGGACTAACATTTCTATCTAGTATGTTTCAGATAAGTTCAACAATGGAGTGGCATGGACTAAAGGCTGTGGGAAGTTCTCCAAGATGCTAAGGACAAAGGATTGGCTAAAGCTCAAAGCTCAAGACTCTTCATTTTACATTTTAGTGATCCAAGATCACATTGAGTCCATAGGAAAAGCCAATACTATCAAGGAGGGATGAGGTGTTGTTTAATGAGCCTCTTGCTCAAGTGCTTAATGATATGCTCCAAAATCCTCAGCTACTTTCCCACTTCCACATATGACCTAAACCTAAAGCCAAACTCGGTCCTACCAATTGTTCCTATCCGGCGCCACCGAGTTTCACATGTCATAGCCACTGCCAGAAACCCCAATCAGTTCGGTCTCACCGATGGGATCTCGGTCTCACTGAGATGGGCTTGCAAACTCTCTGTTACCTATTGCATTATTCTCGGTCCCACCGAGATATGCAATCGGTCCCACCGAGTTTGCTTGGCCAACTCTCTGTTTCACTTATTACCCAAATCGGTCCCACCGAGTTTGAGTAATCGGTCAAACCGAGTTTTGGATTTACCCTAACCCTAGCACACGGTCCCACCGAGTTGATCCGGTCGGTCCCACCGAAATCTCTAACGGTCACTAGGTTTACTATTTCGGTCCGACCGAGTTTGTTGATTCGGTCCCACCGATATTTGAAAACTGTGTGTAACGGTTGGATTTTGTGTGGAGGCTATATATACCCCTCCACCTCCTCTTCATTCATAGAGAGAGCCATCAGAACACATACACCATTCCAACTATTATGTTCTGAGAAAGAACCACCTACTCATGTGTTGAGACCAAGATAATCCATTCAAACCATATGAATCTTGATCTCTAGCCTTCCCCAAGTTGCTTTCCAATCAAATCTTCTTTCCACCAGATCCAAATCCTATGAGAGAGAGTTGAGTGTTGGGGAGACTATCATTCGAAGCACAAGAGCAAGGAGTTCATCATCAACACACCATTTGTTACTTCTTGGAGAGTGGTGTCTCCTAGATTGGCTAGGTGTCACTTGGGAGCCTCCGACAAGATTGTGGAATTGAACCAAGGAGTTTGTAAGGGCAAGGAGATCGCCTACTTCGTGAAGATCTACCGCTAGTGAGGCAAGTCCTTCGTGGGCGATGGCCATGGTGGGATAGACAAGGTTGCTTCTTCGTGGACCCTTCGTGGGCGGAGCCCTCCGTGGACTCGCGCAACCGTTACCCTTCGTGGGTTGAAGTCTCCATCAACGTGGATGTAGGATAGCACCACCTATCTGAACCACGGGAAAACATCCGTGTCTCCAATTGCGTTTGAATTCTCCAAACCCTTCCCTTTACATTCTTGCAAGTTGCATGCTTTACTTTCCGCTGCCTATATACTCTTTGCATACTTGCTTGATATGTATTGTGAATGTTGAAATTATGCCAAAACTCCACTTAAACCGAAAAAGCTTAAAAATTGCAACTTTAGCATTAAGTGTCTAATCACCCCCCCCCCTTCTAGACACATCTACTTCAAGGTCCTACATATTGACCACGCCGGAGCACGATCAACCTGACCACGAGGGTCTATTTCCTGCGAGCAAACGAAGAACAAGCAAGAAACTGAGATTGCAATCTGGATATTGCGAATATAAGATGAAAGCTTTATTGATCAAGGTGGGGTTCTGTGACGTCTTGGTCTGGTCGTTGGACACAAACGAAGTACGCGAAGTTGCAGCTATGGAGAACTTTTAATCTAAACAAAACCCAAAGTCTAAACGACGCCCTAAGGGCTGTATATATGGAGGAAGAGGGGGGAATTTCGTGGCCCTTGAGGGTGGGGTCCGAAACCAACCCTAACTCTTGTTTCCCCACACATACGGACTCTAAAAATAGCCTATACTTAAGTATTTCGAAATTACATGGGGCTGGCCCATTAATAAGGTGACGCAGCACCTAGAATAGCCTATGGACGAATATTATGAATTGGCATCTTGTATATTTTGTCCAAGGCTTCATGCACTCCTTATGGCGGCTTCAAAGTCCTGAAATCATCACTTGTAACTCCGTTCTTGATCCCCTTGCGCATGCCATCAACTCCATGCATGTTCTTGCTCCAATGTTCATCCTTCTCCAAGCTAGGCCCTTCATTTGTAAGCAAAACAAATGTATCCAATTTAGGCAGCATCATAATCTCATGAACATTAGAATCATTACCAAGAAACGAAAGTACCTGGTAATTTAATTGGCGTGCGCGAGCTCTAGTAATTGGTCCAGTATATGTAACAGTAGGGGCTGTGGGTGTAACAATGGTATTGATGTCCTTATCAGTAATAATAAATCACTTATTATTTAAATATATATATATATAACAAAATGCTCATCCCCTGTTTTTTTATAACATTGATGTGCCCACCCCAACATTATAATTAGAATCAGCCCGGCAAAATCGTGTATTTCGAGAAACTGCAAATGGCCTGTAATTTTTTAGGAAAAACATAAATGGGCCGCATGGATGCTACATTATTTCTTCACCCAGCCCAGCTAATGGACTGTAATTCAAAAACAAAGATCAAACTGACTGTAAATTCTACCCCGCAAAAAAAGACTGTAAATTCTGAAAAAATGGGTTGAATACGTGCCACATTTTTGCAGGCTGAAATGTGGGCCAATAGGTCGAAGCCAATGCAAGTCGTTGTCAACATAGTCAATAAATGATTCTAAGATCGTTAGCCGTTGGATTTACATCCAACGACCGGCATCCATCTTCAATCTCTCGTCTTCTTCCTCAAGCAGCGCCGGGACCACCTGCTCCCGCCTCCTGCTGCTAGCAGCTCTGCTTAGCATGCTTCGCTGTGAAGCGCTACTCCACCGTTGGCCAGGTCATCCCTCCACCCCTCCACACCTCCTGTTATTCTCCACCGACTGCCGAACCACACCGCACCAGAACCAATTAACCCTCGTACACCTCTCCGTCTGCGACTCTACTCCCGTGTCTTCCCATCTCCGGCTCGTTGCTGTCCGGGGCCTCGCTGTCGTCCACCACCTTGGATGCGCTCGGCGCGGAGTGGTCAACATGGTCAATGAACAACACCATCGGAAGTAGACTCTGCGTGGAGAGGCTGACAGCTGGGTCCATGGCCGCACGCCAGGAAAAGCCTCCTTATTACGCGCAAAATAATGATTCCTCCACCTGACAGCTGGGACCCACCGGAAGGGCCTCTGTATTTCACGAAAAAACGTTTCCACCACTGACAGGTCGGACCCACCAGATATATCTTCGCACGCAAGGAAGTGTCTCCTTATTACGCACAAAAAAATGAGTACCCCCGTGCTAGCTGGGACCCACAATGGTGGGAGGCTGACTTGTGGGCCAACTAAGTTGACGGGGACGGAGGGCTTTGTCAACTTAGTCAATATGAACGATTATAGCTCCAGTGATCGTACGATGTCCATCCAACGACCGTAGTGCTTCTTCAACCTCTGGTCTTCTTGCTCCAGCTGCCCAAACCAGCGCCGGTCGTGCCTCATGCTCCTACCTGCCATGGCCGGCTGCGATGCCGCGGAGGCCTCACCGCCCCCTACTACTCCCACCGCTGGCCAGGCCATCCCTCTACTCACCCACACCCCCTGTTATTCTGCGGCGACGGCAGCCTCACACCGCAGCGAACCAGTGAACCCACATACTCCTCTATGCGTGGGCATCCACTACCACGGCTTCCCCAGCTCCGCGTCGTCCCCTTCCTAGGCCTCACAGTCGTCCACCGCCCTGGTGCTCTCGGCGCGGCGTAGTCAACATGATCAAGGAACGGCTTCCATCGGACATGGACTGTACATGGATAGGCTAACAGTTGGGTACACAGCCGCAGCAAGGAAGTGCCTCCTTATTACGCGGAAAATAATGATCCCTCCACCTGACAGCAGGGACCCACCAGACGGGTAACCTTATTTCACAAAAAAACGTTTCCCCCCTGACTGCTGGGACCTACCAGCGACATCTTCGCACACAAGGAAGTGCGTCTGGGTAAAAAAACGATTCGCCCCCGTGACTGCTGGGACCCACCAGCTACATCTTCGCATGCAAGGAAGTGTCTGACAGTCGGGACCCACCTAGTCGAAGCGTACGTAGCGTTGTCATTCTGGTCGCAAACGTGTACGTACATACTGGTCCATGGTAGAGGCGCGCACGTGTCGTAGTAGAGGTGCGCACGTAGCATGTACACGTATGTACAACGGCCAGTGTGCAAGAAAGAAAATACGGCCACGTACGTACATACGGGCAGGGTCTCGAACGCCTACTCGCGCATATGTACGCCTAGGGCTCGTGTACATGGCTGGGTGGAACGGAGAAACAGTGTCATCGTTGCGTTCATGGGGAGCCAACCGGCTGGGTCGGAACGGAATGTGTCGTCGTGTTCATCGGGAGGGCTTGGACGGAACAGCCGATGGAAACGAGGCCTGGCGTACTACAGAACGGAGGAAACGGCCTTGTTTTCGACCGGCCACGGTCGAAACGGGATCCTGTTCATCAGGAGGGGTCTGGCATACCGCAAATGGAGGAAACAGACCTCCTAGGTCGAAACGGGGGCCCTGTTCATCGGGAGGGGTGTGGCGTACCGCAAAATGGAGGAAACCGACTTGTGTTGGAGCGCTACGGTCGAAACGGGGGTCCTGTTCATCGGGAGGGGTGTGGCGTACCGCAAAACAGGAATCCATGGGATACTGTTCATCTCCACCGTCGACCCCCTCCAGCCTCCACCTGTGACTGTTCATCCACAGGCTCATGTTCATCCAGACTCCATCGCGCGCTACTCCACCGGCTACTATTTAACCAGCCCTCTCCACGGGCTCCTGTTCAACCACCCCTCCATGGGCTACTGTTCATCCAGCCCTCCACCATCTACTGTTCATCCATCCCTCCACGGGGTGGTCCTGTTCATCTAGCCCTCCACGGGGTCCTGTTCATCCAGCCCCAACCGGCTCGATCGACCGGGGTCCTATTCATCCAGAGGCAACACCACAGGGTCCTGTTCATCCACCCCCACCAGGAACTATTCATCCAACCCCCCCCCCAGCAATGCTCATTGTTCATCCAGAGGCAGCATCGATCGGCTTCAGTTAGCAGCAGTAGCGAAGGAATCCTCGATCGGGTTCAGTTAACAGCCATTCATCGATCGCTCGGGTTTAGTAACGCGTAGCCTGCAATGCAATCGCTCGGTTCAGTAGGTGAATGCCTCGCTCGGGTTCATTTAGAGCCCAACGTCTCGCACCCACGCGCGTGCGTGTACGAGAGAAACACGCAAACCTCCGTGCATCGCTCGGCCCTGACCACCCACCGTAACAGGGAACACCCCGATATTTTCCTTGCCCTCACTTCTACCATGGTTTTTTCCGTCATGGACGGCCCAAAGAATGTCATGCAGCTGTGTCTCCGGCCCGCCCAGGACGAAAAGCCCATTTTCTGTCATGATTTTTGTCATAGAAGTAGGAGCCCACCACATCTATGATGATACCAAGTTTTGTCACAATTATCATCATAGAAGTGTCATAAGTATGACAGAAAAAAAATTCGTTCGGCCCAAAATGACACGGATGTGTCTTTTTTGTAGTGGGGGTTTCGGTAACCCCTGGTACTCCAAAACGACTTGAACCATTCCGGTGTACGAATGTAGCCTTCCAATATATGAATCTTTATGTGTCGACCATTTCGAGACTCCTCTTCATGTCCGTGATCTCATCCGGGACTCTGAACATCCTTAGGTGCATCAAATCACATAACTTATAATACATATATATCGTCATCAAACGTTAAGCGTGCAGACTCTACGGGTTCAAGAACTATGTATACATGACCGAGACACATCTCCGGTCAATAACCAATAGCGGAACCTGGATGCTCATATTGGTTCCTACATATTCTACAAACATCTTTATCGGTCAAACCGCACAACAACATACGTTGTTCCCTTTGTCTTCGGTATGTTACTCGCCCGAGATTCGATCGTCGGTATCATCACACCTAGTTCAATCTCGTCACCGGCAAGTCTCTTTACTCGTTCCATAATGCATCATCTCACAACTAACTCATTAGTCACATTGCTTGCAAAGCTCATATTGATGTGCATTACCGAGAGGGCCCAGAGATACCTCTCCGACAATCGGAGTGACAAATCCTAATCTCGATCTATGCCAACTCAACAAACACCATCGGAGACACCTGTAGAGCATCTTTATAATCACCCATCTACGTTTTTATGTTTGATAGCACACTAAGTGTTCCTCCGGTATTCGGGAGTTGCATAATCTCATAGTTATAGGAACATGTATAAGTCATGAAGAAAGCAATAGCAAAAAAACTAAACGATCATAGTGCTAAGCTAACGGATGGGTCTAGTCCATCACATCATTCTCTAATGATGTGATCTCGTTCATCAAATGAAAACACATGTCCATGGCTAGGAAACTTAACCATCTTTGATTAACGAGCTAGTCAAGTAGAGGCATACTAGGGACACTTTGTTTGTCTATGTATTCACACATGTACTAAGTTTCCGGTTAATACAATTCTAGCATGAATAATAAACATTTATCATGAAATAAGGAAATATAAATAACAACTTTATTATTCCCTCTAGGGCATATTTCCTCCAGTCTCCCACTTGCACTAGAGTCAATAATCTAGTTCACTTCGTCATGTGATTTCACACCAATAGTTCGCATCTTTATGTGATTAGTTCACATCTTCATGTGACTAATACCCAAAGGGTTTACTAGAGTCAATATAAATAACAACTTAGTTCACATCGTCACATAGTAAGTTTCCGGTTAATACAATTCTAGCATGAATAATAAACAATTATCATGAAATAAGGAAATATAAATAACAACTTTATTATTCCCTCTAGGGCATATTTCCTTCAGTCTCCCACTTGCACTAGAGTCAATAATCTAGTTCACATTGTCATGTGATTTCACACCAATAGTTCACATCTTTATGTGATTAGTTCACATCTTCATGTGACTAATACCCAAAGGGTTTACTAGAGTCAATATTCTAGTTCACATCGATATGTGATTAACACCCAAAGAGTGATCATGTTTTGCTTGTGAGAGAAGTTTAGTCTACGGGCCTGCAACATTCAGATCCGTATGTATTTTGCAAATTTCTATGTCTACAATACTCTGCACGGAGCTACTCTAGCTAATTGCTCCCACTTTCAATATGTATCTAGATCGAGACTTAGAGTCATCTAGATCAGTGTCAAAATCTTGCATCGACGTAACTCTTTACGACAAACTCTTTTATCACCTCCATAACCGAGAAATATTTCCTTAGTCCTCTAAGGATAATTTTGACCGATGTCCAGTGATCTACTCCTAGATCACTATTGTACTCCCTTGACAAAATCATGCTAAGGTAAACAATAGGTCTGGTACACAGCATAGCATACTTTATAGAACCTATGACTGAGGCATAGGAAATGACTTTCCATTCTCTTTCTATTTTCTGTTGTGGTCGGGTTTTGAGTCTTTACTCAACTTCACACCTTGCAACACAGGCAAGAAATCCTTCTTTGACTGTTCCATTTTGAACTACTTCAAAAACTTGTCAAGGTATGTACTTACTGAAAAATTTATCGAGCGTCTTGATCTATCTCTATAGATCTTGATGTCCAATATGTAAGCAGCTTCACCGAGCTCTTTCATTGAAAAATTCTTATTCAAGTATCCTTTTATGATATCCAGAAATTCAGTATCATTTCTTATCAACAATATGTCATCCACATATAATATCATAAATGCTACAGGGCACCCACTCAATTTCTTGTAAATACAGGCTTCTCCAAAAGTTTGTATAAAACTATATGCTTTGATCAACTCATCAAAGCGTATATTCCAACTCTGAGATGCTTGCACCAGTCCATAGATGGATCGCTGGAGCTTGCACACTTTGTTAGCGCCTTTAGGATTGACAAAACCTTCTGCTTGCATCATATGCAATTTTTTAATAAATCCATTAAGGAATGTAGTTTTGATATCCATTTGCTAGATTTCATAAAATGTGGCAACTGCTAACATGATTCGGACAGACTTTTAAGCATCGATATGAGTGAGAAAATCTCATCATAGTCAACACCTTGAACTTGTCGAAAACCTTTTTGTGACAATTCGAGCTTTGTAGATAGTAACACTACTATCAGCGTTCGTCTTCCTCTTGAAGATCCATTTATTCTGAATGGCTCACCGATCATCGGGCAAGTCAATCAAAGTCCATACTTTGTTCTCATACATGGATCCCATCTCAAATTTCATGGCCTTAAGCCATTTCGCAGAATCTGGGCTCATCATCGCTTCCTCATAGTTCATAGGTTCATCATGGTCTAGTAACATGACTTCTAGAACAGGATTACCGTACTACTCTGGTGCAGAACGTACTCTACTTGACCTACGAGGTTCGGTAGTAACTTGATCTAAAGTTTCATGATCATCATCATGAACTTCCTCACTAATTGGTGTAGGCATCACTGGAACTGATTTCTGTGATGAACTACTTTCCAATTTGAGAGAAGGTACAATTACCTCATCAAGTTCTACTTTCCTCCCACTCACTTCTTTCAAGAGAAACTCCTTCTCTAGAAAGGATCCACTCTTAGTAACAAAGATCTTGCCTTCGGATCTATGATAGAAGGTGTATCTAACAGTTTCTTTTGGATATTCGATGAAGACGCACTTCTACGATTTTGGTTTGAGCTTATCAGGCTGAAACTTTTTCACATAAGCATCGCAACCCCAAACTTTAAGAAACGACAGCTTTGGTTTCTTTCCAAACCATAGTTCATACGGTGTCATCTCAACGGATTTAGATAGTGCCCTATTTAACATGAATGCAGCTGTCTCTAATGCATAACCCCCAAAATGATAGTGGTAAATCGGTAAGAGACATCATAGATCGCACCATATCTAATAAAGTACGGTTACAACATTCGGACACACCATTACGATGTGGTGTTCCAGGTGGCGTGAGTTGCGAAACTATTCCACATTGTTTCAAGTGAAGGCCAAACTCGTAACTCAAATATTCACCTCCACGATCAGATCGCAGAAACTTTATTTTCTTGTTACGATGATTTTCCACTTCACTCTGAAATTCTTTGAACTTTTCAAGTGTTTCAAACTTATGTTTCATTAAGTAGATATACTCATATCTGCTCAAATCATGTGTGAAGGTCAAAAAATAACGATGCTCGCCGGGAGCCTCAACACTCATTGGATCGCATACATCAGTATGTATTATTTCTAATAAGTCTGTTGCTCGCTCCATTGATCCAGAGAACGGAGTCTTAGTCATCTTTCCCATGAGGCATGGTTCGCAAGCATCAAGTGATTCCAAAAGCCCATCAGCATGGAGTTTCTTCATGTGCTTTATACCAATCTGACCTAAATGGTAGTGGCACAAATAAGTTGCACTATCATTATTAACTTTGTATCTTTTGGCATCAATATTATGAATATGTGTACCACTACGATCGAGATTCAATAAACCATTTATATTAAGTGTATGACCATATAAGGTTTTATTCATGTAAACAAAACAACAATTATTCTTTGACTTAAATGAATAATTGTATTGCAATAAACATGATCCAATCATATTCATGCTCAACGCATACACCAAATAACATTTATTTTAGGTTCAACACTAATCCCGAAGGTAAAAGGAGCGTGTGATGGTGATCTTATCAACCTTGGAATCATTTCCAATACACATCATCACCTTGTCCTTAACTAGTCTTTGTTTATCTTGCAACTCCTGTTTTCGAGTTACTACTCTTAGCAACTAAACCAGTATCAAATACTGAGGGGTTGCTATAAACACTAGTAAAGTACACATCAATAACTTGTATATCAAATATACCTTTGTTCACTTTGCCATCCTTCTTATCCGCCAAGTATCTAGGGCAGTTCCACTTCCAGTGACCATTTCCTTTGCAGTAAAAGCACTCAATTTCAGGCTTGGGTTTAGATTTGGGCTTCTTCATGGGAGTGGCAACTTGCTTGCTGTCGGTGTCAAAACCGGCGGATCTCGGGTAGGGGGTCCCGAACTGTGCGTCTAGGCCGGATGGTAACAGGAGGCAGGGAACACGATGTTTTACCCAGGTTCGGGCCCTCTAGATGGAGGTAAAACCCTACATCCTGCTTGATTAATATTGATGATATGGGTAGTACAAGAGTAGATCTACCACGAGATCAAGGAGGCTAAACCCTAGAAGCTAGCCTAAGGTATGATTGTTGTATGATGAAGTTGTATATTCTATCGACTAGCCTGGCCCTGGTTTATATAATGCACCAGAGGCCTAGGTTAACAAGAGTCCTAGCCGAATACGCCGGTGGGGAGAAGTCCTTGTCTTGATCGCCAAGTCTTTGTGGAATCTTCCTTGCATGCGGGAGCTGTCCGAACTGGCCCATGAGTATACGGCCATGGGGGGCCTCAGCCCAATCTAATAGATCGGGAGACGACATGGTGAGTACCCCCTAGTCCAGGACACCGTCAGTAGCCCCCTGAACCGGTCTTCAAGTTAGGGACGCTCCTCGATTCTTCTGAATTGTTCTTCAACTTCGGTCGTCGGTCTTGAAAACTGGTTCAACAAATCTTCTCATCTTCGATCTTGAGGATCGCCGAAATGCATTCGACGAGTTTATACGTCGGGTATCCGAGGAGCCCCTTTAAGTTTCCGGCCTTTATCAATGCCTTATTATTTTTATGCCACACCTCGGGTTTGAAGTTGTTCCCGGGAGGCAGTGTCCTCTTGCGTCCGAGCTCTAACGCCGGACTGTATTCGAGGTATCTTTTGCAGCCGAGCACCAATGACGGACCACTTCCCAGCTCTAACGCCGGAATGTATCCGAGCTCCAACGCCGGACTATATCCGAGGTGTCATATCACCTTGGTTCAAAAAAGTTTGAAGGAGTTTAGCCGAGCTTAACACCGGAAATGCCCTCTAAGGAGCCAGCCACTAGCGCCCGAGCTTTATGTCGGACTGCTTCCGAGGTGGTGCACCACCCCGAATGTGGGCCGATTTTTGTGAATATTTTTTGTTGGTGCAATTTATTCTCTGCCGAGATATATAGCCAGTAGCCCTCAAGGTGTGTATCGGTCTAAAACCTAAGATGCACCTGAAGGATGACGTAAGACCGCTGATCCCAATAGCCGCTGAGACTCAGGTTGATTTGCAAAATTGGCCTGAGGATCAAGTCCAAGCTCGGCAGAATACTTCGGGACACTAAAATAGGCGTTCTCAGTCCTCGAGACTCGGGTTGGGTGCGGCCGACCAACCTGAGGATCAAAATCTCCTCGGAAACTATATTGCACATAAAATTTTCTGCATTGGACATGCAATGCAATAGCCCCCGAGACACTGGTCGGGTGGCAACACTAGATCAGGGGATCGATGTGCCCCTTTAATATTTGTAAATAATAAGCCCGAAGCCCAGTAGCCCCCGAGCCTTAATGCGGGCACGGGTGGCCGAATTAAGGATCAATATCCACAGTAAAATCACAAATTATGTGTAATGACTCTATGTATCCAAGTACTTTATGTCATTAATGCTCGGATCCGCATTGTAAAAACTTTGTTGACCGACCATCGGCTTCCACCTCCTCGGCTAGTCACCGAGAAGTGTTTGTCCTACTTTATAAAGCCTTTATGAGGGCAAAGATTTACAACAAACAAGGCAATCTGGCCATACGGTTTTATAAACAAAGGTACGCAGGGAGTTATATTACTGTTAACAGAAGAAATCTCTTTCAAAGAAAATAGTCCCGCTATCGGTTCCTTTCTTTGGGTTGTCATGCTAAGCATGATCATTAAACCTCGGCTCTAATGTAAGAGCAAAATATTGAGGATTTAGTTTGGGAGGCCAGTTAATAGCCCCCGGTAGTGTTCGGCGACAGTCGGGGTCAAGCCGTAAACACTTCGGCCAATGTTATGAACGGCCCATCATTTAACATAGTCATCGGATCACTGACCAGTTTACGCTTATTGTGAAAGTCAGTTTTCGACTTTCTCCACTGAGGTGCTTAACCATGTGAGCTGGAAGCACAATCACAGTGGTTCTCCCTTTGCACGCCTAGCCGAACAAAACGGAACGTAGGAAGCAAGTGCAGGAGCCGGGCAACCCAACTATTGACCGAAGACACAATTCGAAACCGATGCATATATAGCAATATCTGAGAATGTTTTTGCCGAATCCCTAAAGGTGTCCGGCGTTGTACTGCGAGACTAATGCTGGAAAAGCACAAATAGTTTAAAAGTTCTAAAAAGCTTGGAAAACCAAGAAAAGTTAGTAAAAACATGACGTCCGAACAATATCAAGTGTTCGGTGCCAATCCGAAAGTTGGTCTTAGAAAAAAGAAGTGCTTCTGTCGTGCTTTAACATGATACATCCTATCTCAAGACTTCGAGCGGGTCAGCCTACGGCTTCAACCTCCTATCCCGAGGGCGGAGTACTTCTCATCAGGCCAGTTTAGCAAACTAAACTCTAGCGGCTTTGAGAGAGAAATTAGGCTCCCCGGCTAGTGACCACACACTCATGTCGAAAAAAGGAGTGATAAATAATAATAAAACTTTTCAACGACTAAGAAGAAGAACACTTATTATAAACCGGCTCAAATAAACTTAAGAGCCCCCAAGTGACTTGGGTAGAAGAATGATTGCATGTACCGAAGTACTTATATCATATCTATGTTCAACCAAACTTTAAACGCGTCTTAACCGACCGTCCGCTTCTCCCTCTTCGGTCAAGGACCGAAAAGTGTTATGTACTCCATCGGTCGAGAATATCGACGGTGTTTCCAATAACTAGGCAATCAGGCCATAAGGCTGTAACAGACAAAGCGCGCTCAGGGAACTTATGCTATATTACCGTGAAGTGTAAGAAGCATCTTCGAAGAAAATAGTACCCCCACCGATACCTTTCTTCAGTGCCCATTGTTATTATGAGACTTGTGCAATAAATTTTTTTGTACTCATGAGTTCCGTTGTGTGCCGACCATCATTGAAAACTATAAGAGCGCTAGCTTTTGGCTTCACCCAGTCTGAGGTCCGGCTCGGTTGACCCAATCGTGACAATCACAGAGGTGCTCCCTTTACTCCCTAGCCAAACAATCGGGAACGTAGGGGTAAACACAGGAGCGAGGCAACCCAGCTTGCAAATCGCTTAAGTCAATATGGTGCATATTGTGGCGTAATACACGAACAAGGAACGAAGCCGTACAAGTATAATCATATGCAACAGAAAAAGCTTCATAAAGGAAGCCCCCAAGTAAACGGGGTATTTAAATTTATGCGTCACAAACAAAGTTTGGACAAGGAAATTTTTTACAAGCAACTTTTTTCCAAAAAAGTATAATGCTTGGTTGAACCGAGCACAAGTTAGAAATTAAAGCTTTGAGCATGAAAGCGACTTAGCTGGTTAATGTGTTCGGTATTGATGACGCGGTTCGAGCTTGATGCGGGGCAAGGTTCCATCCCCCAAGCTGGTCCCGAGGTGGCGGAGCGGAGAGCTCGACACGCCGAAGTGGTGACATAGCACGGTCAATGCAGACCGGCAGAGTGACGCCGAAGTCCCCGGATCATTTTCCTATGCACAAAAAATAGTGCAAACCGGAGATAATAGTAATAATGATAATTAAAAAAATGTTGCATAATAAATAATTTATGCAAAGTGAGGAATAGAAGAAATATGGCCTGGCGCCGAAGTCAATGTCGATGCAGGGCGTCGGCGTGATGTAGTAAAGGCATGGCAAAGCCTGAATTCACAGGTCGGTCCGAGCTCCAGATGCGGCATTCGCCGGACTATGTACGGAAACTGATCGAACCATCATGCGACCGTCGTTAATCCGGTCACCATTTGATAGACCTGTGTACATATCATGGACAAACCAAAGTAATAATTCCTTGGGAAAAATGAACCCAAACAAGCAAAAAATACTGGGATTAATAGCACCTGGTTTATTTGTTGTAGCAATCCGAAAGAAGGTGATTCCCAAAATTGGGACTCGCTCCGCACACCCATTGCCTGATGGGCGATAAAACGACGGCATGGCAATGCTGGTAAAGGTTGACTCGCCGAGGCAAAGCCCTCGGCCCAGATAACGTGACAGAGATGGTCGGCTAGTGACGCCGAAGCGTCCGGAGTAGGTTAATGAAGAGATGGCGAAGCCCCCGGTCCAGCCGAGATGTCGAAGCCTCGACGTCAGCCGATGAGTCGAAGTAGGTCGGCGTGATGGACACCAGCTTGAAGAAGCAATAGTGCGGCCCTGTCGATGCAGGTCGTGACGTGGTCGATGCCGGCTTGATGAAGCGACCGTGCGGCGATGCCGGTATGCCCGCTCCGTGTAATCCGTGGGGCGGCGATGTTGATGATGATTTATCATTCGCGATGCCGGACTCTTTTTCGGCTTGCCGAGATGATGATCCGAAGAAGTTGAGCTCGGCTCAACAAAGTGACGACGCGTCTAGCGCAGGTCAGCAGCCGTGGAGCAATATTGCCGAACTGGTTTGACACCCATATGATGTTGAAGATTATGTTCAAAAGATCTTAAAGTTAGTGGAATGTGTTCGGGAACAAAACACAATACCCCATACAAAATTTCCTTCAAAAGGGATGTCCGAAATCCCGTTCATAAAAAAGATGAACTCGGGTCGGATTCGTTTTCGCGTAGAAAACAGATCCGAAAAGTGATGCACCAATCGGAAGGTTCCCGGAGTTTGGATGGTCGGATCGAGCTGAAATTTTGAGAGGTGGTAGATATAGGAATTCCGCAGACGATCAACGGTTGGATCTTCCAAAGGACGTCCGAGATAGAAGCTGGACGCCATGCCCTAAACTCATCCAAATTCCCATCCAGATTTGACAGGGCTCCGGTATATCGTGGATTGCCAGAGATTCCTCCATCAGAACTTGACGAAATTTTCTAGGGTTGTTATAGACTCAATTCCGCACAATTCCACCAAAGCGGTCGTCAAAGCGATACTTGAGGAGGTGGTGGTGGCAGATACGAGTTTGCTGTCCAAAAAAACAGCACGGTCGCTCGAGGGCAATGTTGACGTTGAGCCCCCGAGCTCCATAGATGATTCCTCCGTGATCTTGATAGAGATCGGAGTTGATGTTGGATGAAGGCCCTCGTCTGAACATGGTGATCCGAACACGGGGCGCAATTCTTGGTCGAACCAAGGTGACCAGTCGAACTGGTGACGAAGACGCCGAAGTCGCAGTTGATCTGCAGGCGAGCCATCGATCCTTTTGTCGATCACACAGCGGAACTCTCAATGAAAGCACCAATGTCGGTGTCAAAACTGGCGGATCTCGGGTAGGGGGTCCCGAACTGTGTGTCTAGGCCGGATGGTAACAGGAGGCAGGGAACACGATGTTTTACCCAGGTTCGGGCCCTCTTGATGGAGGTAAAACCCTACGTCCTTCTTGATTAATATTGATGATATGGGTAGTACAAGAGTAGATCTACCACGAGATCAAGGAGGCTAAACCCTAGAAGCTAGCCTATGGTATGATTGTTGTATGATGAAGTTGTATATTCTATCGACTAGCCTGGCCCTGGTTTATATAATGCACCAGAGGCCTAGGTTAACAAGAGTCCTAGCCGAATACGCCGGTGGGGAGAAGTCCTTGTCTTGATCGCCAAGTCTTTGTGGAATCTTCCTTGTATGCGGCAGCTGTCCGAACTGGCCCATGAGTATACGGCCATGGGGGGGCTCGGCCCAATCTAATAGATCGGGAGACGACGTGGTGAGTACCCCCTAGTCCAGGATACCGTCACTTGCAATTCTTATTCAAGTTCCCTTTCTTTTCCTTTGCCCTTTTACTTGAAATTAGTGGTCTTGTCAACCATCAACACTTGATGCTTTTTCTTGATTTCTACCTTTGTCGATTTCAGTATTGTGAAGAGCTCGGGAATCATTTTCGTTATCCCTTGCATATTATAGTTCATCATGAAGTTCTAGTAGCTTGGTGATAGTGACTAGATAACACTATCAATCACTATATTATCTGGAAGATTAACTCCCACTTGATTCAAGAGATTGTAGTGCCCAGACATTCTGAGCACATGGTCACTAGCTAAGCTATTCTCCTCCATCTTGTAGGAAAAATACTTGTGAGAGGTCTCACACCTCTCAACACGGGCATGAGTCTGAAATACTAACTTCAACTCTTGGAACATCTCATATGCTCCATGGTGTTCAAAACATTTTTGAAGTCCTGGTTCTAAGTCGTCAAACATGGTGCACTAAACTATCAAGTAGTCATCATACCGAGCTTGCAAAATGTTCATAACGTCTGCATCTGCTCCTGCAATAGGTTCGTCACCTATTGGTGCATGAAGAACATAATTCTTCTATGCAGCAATGAGGATAATCCTCAGATCACGTACCTAGTCTGCGTCATTGCTACTATCAACTTTCAACTTAGTTTTCTCTAGGAACATATCATAAATAAAACGGGGAAGCTATACGCAAGCAATTGATCTACAACATAGATATACAAATACTATCAGGACTAAGTTCATGATAAATTTAAGTTCAATTAATCATATTACTTAAGAACTCCCACTTAGATAGACATCCCTCTAGTAATCTAAATGATCACGTGATCCATATCAACTAAACCATGTCCGATCATCACATGAGATGGAGTAGCTTTCAATGGTGAACATCACTATGTTGATCATATCTACTATATGATTCACATTCGACCTTTCGGTCACAGTGTTCCGAGGCCATATCTGCATATGCTAGGCTCGTCAAGTTTAACCCGAGTATTCTGCATGTGCAAAACTGGCTTGCACCCGTTGTATGTGAACGTAGAACTTATCACACCCGATCATCACGTGGTGTCTCAGCACGAAGAACTGTCGCAACGGTGCATACTCAGGGATAACACTTATACCTTGAAATTTTAGTAAGGGATCATCTCATAATGCTACTATCGTACTAAGCAAAATAAGATGCATAAAAGATAAACATCACATGCAATCAAAATATGTGACATGATATGGCCATCATCATCTTGTGCCTTTGATCTCCATCTCCAAAGTACCGTCATGATCTCCATCGTCACCGGCAAGAGACCATGATCTCCATCATCTTGATCTTTATCAACGTGTCGTCACATGGTTGTCTCACCAACTATTGCTTTTGCAACTATTGCTATCGCATAGCGATAAAGTAAAGCAAATTATATGGCGCTTGCATCTTATGCAATAAAGAGAGAACCAAAAGGCTCCTGCCAGTTGCCGATAACTTTAAAAAAACATGATCATCTCATACAACAATTTATATCTCATCACGTCTTGAACATATCACATCACAACATGCCCTGCAAAAAAAGTTAGACGTCCTATACTTCGTTGTTGCAAGTTTACGTGGCTGCTATGGGCTTCTAGCAAGCACCATTCTTACCTACGCATCAAAAACACAACGATTTTTCGTCAAGTGTGTTGTTTTAACCTTCAACAAGGACCGGGTGTAGTCACACTCGATTCAACTAAAGTTGGAGAAATAGACACCCACTAGCCACCTGTGTGCGAAGAATGGCGGTAGAACCAGTCTCATGAACGCGGTCATGTAATGTCTGTCTGGGCCGCTTCATCCAACAATACCGCCGAATCAAAGTATGACATGCTGGTAAGCAGTATGACTATTATCGCCCACAAATGTTTGTGTTCTACTCATGCATATAACATCTACGCATAGACCTGGCTCGGATGCCACTGTTGGGGAACGCAGTATTTCAAAAAAAAATTCCTATGGTCACGCAAGATCTATCTAGGAGATGCATAGCAATGAGGGGGGAGAGTGTGTCTACGTACCCTCGTAGACCGAAAGCGGAAGCGTTTAGTAACGCGGTTGATGTAATCGAACATCTTCGCGATCCTACCGATTAAGTGTCGAATGCACGACACCTCCGCGATCTACACATGTTCAGCTCGGTGACGTCCCTCGTACTCTTGATCCAGCTGAAGCCGAGTGTGAGTTCCTTCAGCACGACGACGTGTTGAAGGTGATGATGAAGTTACCGACGCAGGGCTTCGCCTAAGCACTACGACAATATGACCGAGGTGTCAAACTGTGGAGGGGCACCACACACGGCTAAAGATCAACTTGTGTGTCTATGGGGTGCCCCTCCCCCATATATAAAAGAGGGGAGGAGGAGGAGGGCCGGCCACAAAGGGCGCGCCCAAGGGGGGAATCCTACTCCTAGTAGGAGTAGGTTTCCCCCTTTCCTAGTCCAAGTAGGAGAAGAAGGAAGGAGAGGAAGAAGAGAAGGAAAGGGGGGCCGCCCCCCTAGCACTAGTCCAATTCGGTTTGGGCTAGGGGGACGCCACACCTTGGCCTGCCTCCTCTCTTACACCATTAGGCTCATGAGGCCCAATAACTTCCCAGGGGGGTTCTGGTAACCCCCGGTACTCCAAAACTTATCCGAAATGGCCTGAACCATTCCGGTGTCCGAATGTAGCATTCCAATATATGAATCTTCATGTCTCAACCATTTAGAGACTCCTCGTCATGTCCGTGATCTCATCCGGGACTCTGAACAACCTTCGGTGCATCAAACCACATAACTCATAATACATATCGTCATCGAATGTTAAGCGTGCGGACCCTACGGGTTTGAGAACTATGTAGACATGACCGATACACATCTCCGGTCAATAACCAATAGCGGAACCTAGATTCTCATATTGGTTCCTACATATTGTATGAAGATCTTTATCGGTCGAACCGCAGAACAACATACGTTGTTCCCTTTGTCATCGGTATGTTACTTGCCCGAGATTCGATCATCGGTATCATCACACCTAGTTCAATCTTGTCACCGGCAAGTCTCTTTACTTGTTCCGTAATGCATCATCCCGCAACTAACTCATTAGTCACATTGCTTGCAAGGCTCATAGTGATGTGCATTACCGAGAGCGCACAGAGATACCTCTTCGACAATCGGAGTGACAAATCCTAATCTCGATCTATGCCAACTCAACAAACACCATCAGAGACACCTGTAGAGCATCTTTATAATCACACAGTTACGTTGTGACGTTTGATAGCACACTAAGTGTTCCTCCGGTATTCAGGAGTTGCATAATCTCATAGTCATAGGAACATGTATAAGTCATGAAGAAAGCAATAGCAATAAACTAAACGATCATAGTGCTAAGCTAACGAATGGGTCTAGTCCATCACATCATTTTCTAATGATGTGATCCCATTCATCAAATGAAAAAACATGTCCATGGCTAGGAAACTTAACCATCTTTGATTAACGAGCTAGTCAACTAGAGGCATACTAGGGACACTCTGTTTGTCTATGTATTCACACATCTACTAAGTTTCCGGTTATTACAATTCTGGCATGAATAATAAACATTTATCAAGAAATAAGGAAATATAAATAACAACTTTATTATTGCCTCTAGGGCATATTTACTTCACATCCGGCCTCCACCGACTACTGTTCAACAAGCCCTCTCGACGGGGTCCTGTTCAACCACCCCTCCACGGGCTACTGTTCATCCAGCCCTCCACCGGCTACTGTTCAACCAGCCCTCCACGGGGTCCTGTTCATCCAACCCTCCATGGGGTCCTGTTCATCATCCCCCAACCGGCTCGATCGATCGGGGTCATGTTCATCCAGCGGCAACACCACGAGGTCCTGTTCATCATCCCCCAACCGGCTCGATCGACCGGGGTCATGTTCATCCAGCGGCAACACCACGGGGTCCTATTCATCCAACCCCCCCCCCACCGGGAACTTTTCATCAACCCCCCCCCCCCAACAACGCTCACTATTCATCAAGGGAAGGAGGCAGTAGGGTTCGATCGGCTTTAGTTAGCAGCAGTAGCTAAGGAATCGCTCGATCGGGTTCAGTTAACAGCCAGGGAATGGAGTTTCTTCATGCGCTTTACACCAATATGACCTAAATGGTAGTGCCACAAATAAGTTGCACTATCATTATTAATCTTATATCTTTTGGCTTCAATGCTATGAATATGTGTATCACTACTATCAAGATTTAGTAAAAATAGACCACTCATCAAGGGTGCATGACCATAAAAGATATTACTCATATAAATAGAACAACCATTATTCTCTGATTTAAATGAATAACTGTCTCGCGTCAAACAAGATCCAGATATAATGTTCATGCTTAACGCTGGCACCAAATAACAATTATTCGGGTCTAAAACTAATCCCGAAGGTAGATGTTGAGGTAGCGTGCCAACGACGATCACATCGATTTGGAACCATTTCCCACGCGCATCGTCACCTCGTCCTTAGCCAATCTTCGCTTAATCCGTTGCCCCTGTTTCGAGTTGCAAATATTAGCAACAGAACCAGTATCAAATACCCAGGCGCTACTATAAGCATTAGTAAGGTACACATCAATAACATGTTTATCAAATATACCTTTGACTTTTCCATCCTTCTTATCCGCCAAATACTTGGGGCAGTTCCGTTTCCAGTGACCAGTCCCTTTGTAGTAGAAGCACTCAGTCTCAGGCTTAGGTCCAAACTTGGGCTTCTTCACTTGAGCAGCAACTTGCTTGTCGTTCTTCTTGAAGTTCCCCTTCTTCCCTTTGCCCTTATTCTTGAAACTGGTGGTCTTGTTGACCATCAACACTTGATACTCTTTCTTCATTTCTACCTCCGTAGCCTTTAGCATTGCGCAGAGCTCAGGAATTGTCTTATCCATCCCTTGCATATTATAGTTCATCACGAAGCTTTTGTAGCTTGGTGGCAGTGATTGAAGAACTCTATCAATGACACTATCAACAAGAAGATTAACTCCCAAATGAGTCAAGTGATTGTGGTACCCAGACATTCTGAGTATGTGCTCACTAACAGACCTCCATTTTGCAGATGTAGAACTTATTGGAGATTTCATATCTCTCAATCTGGGCATTTGCTTGAAATATTAACTTCAACTCCTAGAACATCTCTGTCGGTGTCAAAATCGGCGGATCTTGGGTAGGGGGTCCCGAACTGTGCATCTAGGGCGGATGGTAACAGTAGGCAGGGGACACGATGTTTTACCCAGGTTCGGGCCCTCTTGATGGAGGTAAAACCCTACATCCTACTTGATTAATATTGATGATATGGGTAGTACAAGAGTAGATCTACCACGAGATCAAGGAGGCTAAACCCTAGAAGCTAGCCTATGGTATGATTGTTGTTGTCTCTATGGACTAAAACCCTCCGGTTTATATAGACACCGGAGAGGGCTAGGGTTACACAGAGTCGGTTACAATGGTAGGAGATCTACATATCCGTATAGCCAAGCTTGCCTTCCAATCCAAGGAAAGTCCCTTCCGGACACGGGACGAAGTCTTCAGTCTTGTATCTTCATAGTCCAGGAGTCCGGCCGAAGGTATAGTCCGGCTATCCGGACACCCCCTAATCCAGCACTCCCTCAGTAGCCCTTGAACCAGGCTTCAATGACGACGAGTCCGGCGCATAGATTGTCTTCGGCATTGCAAGGCGGGTTCCTCCTCCAAGTACTTCATAGAAGATTTTGAACACAAAGGTAGTGTCTGGCTCTGCAAAATAAGTTTCCACATATTTCCATAGAGAGAATAATATTTACACAAATCTAATCTGCTGATGTATTCCATAGCATGACATCACACCACGGCCGAGTCTTTATTTGAATCGTTTTACTGTCCCACCTCAGCGCGTTTAGCGAGGCAGTTTCCTTGGCACGTCTTGTCAAAGCAGAGATCGTGTCCCCTTATTCCGGGGTTCTCATCAATACGGGCGTGGGTAACCCAACCGTACCTGTTGGTATGTTTTATCGATCAAAGGCGAGTCCCAAACGGTCACGGGGAGGGCCCTTGGTATTCAACCTCTTATAAAGAGACCAAGGCCTTGCTCCTTTCATTCAATCTCAAACGAGTTCGCCCTTCGCCTCGAGTTCCAACACCCAAGGCTCCAGATTTCAGGTGCTTCGGACCTTCGACAATGTCCAGTTCCGACCTTCGAGGCCGATGGATGCCCTCCTCCATCACGGAGGAGGACGTGCTGAAGTTGAGAGAGGCCAGGTTCTTGACCGGCGAAATCTTGCATAGGCTGCCTGCTCAAGGGCAGGTCATTCCCACTCCCAAGCCTGGTGAGAGTGTGGTGTTCATGTCTCACTTCCTTCGGGGGCTAGGCTTCCCGACGGATCCCTTCGTGAGGGGGATCATGTTTTATTATGGGCTGGAATTTCATGACTTAGCTCCGGAGTCCATCCTCCATATTTCCTCATTCATCGTCGCGCGTGAAGCCTTCCTCCGTATTACTCCTCACTTCGGACTATGGCTCAAGACCTTCAAAGTAGAGCTGAAGATGATCGAGGGACGGCACGCAGAGTGCGAAGGTGCTTTTATAAGCAAGAATGCTGGTGCTCCATGGCCCGAGGGCTCTTTTCAAGGGGAGTCCAGCTTATGGCAACCAGAGTGGTTTTATATCACAGCTCCCAGGAGCACCAAGTGGGTGGCGCTGCCTGCTTTCTGCTCGGGTCCCCCGCCATGACTGGCGTCATGGGTCAATAAGGGGCTGGACTGGGGGTCGGCAAAGGACGTGCCCCTGTTGCAGGGCCGCATCCGAGATCTCTTAGAAAGAGACATCAGTCTGGTCGTGGTGACGCAGGTTATGTTAATTCACCGAGTTCTGCCCTGCAAACGTCGCCCCCTCCGCCTGTGGGAGTTCAACCCGGAGGGACCACGAGTTCTCCAACATTTTCTTGGCATGACGCCCGTGGAGATGTACAAATTGTTCTTCGGACCACAAGTAGTGTGTCCGGATTCTACGGATGACGCAGGTATGAGCTGCAATCGTCCGGATACTCAAGTAAGTAGCCTTGTACCCAGACTCGCTATCCGTATATTTATCATAAAATTGCCCCTAAAAGAGTTGTCCTTTAAACAGGAGTGGATAGCGAAAGCAAAGCTAATCAGGTGCCCGGCCCCCTCCCCGAGACCACGCCGGATCCCGTGCTAGTCAGGATGTTGGAGGTTGTGCCTTCGGAGGAAAGCGAGGGAGGGGACAAGGAAGTTACAGCCTCCTCGAAGAAGGTTGTCCGGAAGGGAGGAATCAAAATTACTCTCCTCAGGGGAAGAAGAGGACCGCCTCTGACGACCGGGAGACCATGGCTGCAAAGCGGGGGAAGAAATCTTCGTCAGAGGGTCCTGCGCCGGGGGATACTTCGGCTGAATTATGCCCTCAAGGGGATCAGCCCTCCACCGAGCCGTAAGTAGAGAGGAGTTTTTCTTTTTAAGAAATGAGAGAAATCCGAACGTTATATCTGAGAAAAGTAATCGAAAATTTTCCTTGTAGCTCGGACCTTAGCCCTTCTCAGCAGAGCTCGTCTTCGGGGGATCTTCTTCCGGAGATGATGGAGAGCGGAACGCCTCCCCCTGCCGTACCGCCTTGCGAGGCGGGCGATCCTGAGGTATCGTCGCGGAGGGTTTCTCCGAATCCGGCAGGGCCAGAAGGTAATCATATGGCCCCCCAAAGCCCTCCGCGTCTGGCCTTCGAAAAGGGCCATCGGACGAGTCTGGCACCGTCTGGTGCGCGATCGGAGGAGCTGAAGGATCTACTAGGGCGAGCATCTATCTCAGAGGAGCACCGTGCATTGATGGGTACGGTGATTGAGAGGATTTCATCCGCAAAGAGCGGATTGCACGAGGCCGTCAGGAGTTTACTGACAGGTTTTGAGGTACGCGAAATAATGTACCCTTTTTGGACAGTTGTGCATAAATAAGATGGGCCCTGTGTAGATAGTAGCCCCTAAGACTCTGTGCGTTGTCAAAAGTGACGGCGCATAGAGGATCATAATCCCAGGTCTAATATGCCGCCTTCATACGTAGGTGGCGAAGTGTCCGGTGGCAAGCCGGACTGATGAATTTGCCGAGCTAAAGCGGCAACTTGACGTGGCAGATGCTGACATCGTGCTTGTCAACAAGTGGCTTGATGAGGCACAAGGTATGTAATTCCTCCGGCGGCACCTGGTAAGAGGAGCTTTATGCCAGTATCTTACAATGTGTGCGCTTGATGCAGATGGTGCTGCTGCCATGGAGAATCTTCGGGCAGAACTTGCCCGAACCAAGGAGCAAGCCAGGAAAAGTGATGCGGCTGCTGGAGAGGCAATTGAAGAGCTGAAAGCCGAACAGGCTGCTCACTGCCAAAGCAAGAAGGAAATGGCCGAGATGGCCGTGAAGCTGAAGAATGCTGCTGGCCGTTGCAAGCTTCTTGAAAAAGAAGATCGGGCGGAACAGATGGATCTGGAGAAGGCCGTTGCCGATGCCAAGGATGCTCGCTCTGCGATGAGAGCTATGAAGGAGGAGCTGCGTCAGGCCGGAGAGATCACGGCTGGAAAGCCCTTTATGCTGCGGAGGAAGTTCTGTGATCCTAAACATGCTCCGTTAGACCGGATGTGGAGTACGGCGGACACCTATCTAGATTTGGCAGCGAGTGCCGCAGATGCGGCCGAACACTTCCGAGATCAAGAAGATCGCGAAGTGGAAAAGCTCTTTTGGTCGCAGTTCCACAATTCGGATCGTCCGCTATCATTAGCCGATCGTTTGGCCGAATGGGCCGAGCTAAATAGGTTGTCCGGACTCGCCATGAAGTATGTCATGAGTCATCTGTGGCCAGAGAGGCCAGAACCGAAAAGTTATTTCAACTTGGTGCAGCAGTTCCTTGGTGCGGCGCCGCATATCAATGCGATGAAGAGGTCAGCGTGCATAGAGAGTGCGCGGATGGCTCTTGCCCGTGTCAAGACATACTGGGCGGAAATGGAGGCCACCGTTGTTGCATCCCCAGACTCGGATGGAAGCCGAGTACCTGCCGAGCACTATTTTCAGGAAGTTCTGCAAGGCGCTCGTTTAATAGAGACGCAGTGCTCGAAGGATACTATATTCGAATAGCATATTATTGTAAAACAATATTTTGATAAATTGTATAAGCTTTTTATACTTGTGCCTGCAAGTATTATAATACCTCCTGTGCGACCGTTTAACATATATCTACATATAATCTGAAAGATGGCAGTCGTCGGCTTCAGCCCCCATGCACATAATGCGGGAGTGTTCGCAGAAGGCGCATTTTCACACTTGATCCAACATCTTGGTCCTACAAAGGAGGTGATAGCGCAGTGAAATAGGCAATCGGACTATGATGCTCTATCACTTTCACTTTGCCATAGGAGTTTGACAGTGAGGCTACTTATATAGCCCCAGGTGGCGCCTGCGCTCGCCCGAACTCGGGTCGCGTATGTGCCTGGCCGGGAAGCGGCCCTTCGTTAATGCGGAGGAATCCTAAAGATTCCGGTAAGTCATCGAGTGGTTGACCAGTCTCACGCTATATCATGACAGTCAGTTTTCGGCTTTCTCTACTGAGGTGCTCACCTGGCCGAACCGGGGCACAATCGCAGTAGTTCTCCTGGTGCTGCCTTAGCCGATAGAGCGGAACGTAAGGTAGCAAAACATAGGAGCCGGGCAAACCCAACATTTGACCAAAGACAAGATTCAGAGCTGATGCATATAAGGCCAAACTCGCGACGCCGAACACTCCCTAAGGTATTCGGTCTTTATGAGGGCGGGCGGGATAACGCCCTTAGTAATAAGCCCCTAGTGTCCAGGTACACGCAAAACTCTGACGTGGCCACATGCCAAAACGCCAGCCTCCTCCTTGGTTATACCAAGAAACCAAGGGATGTGTATCAACAAGAGATAGTAAAAAAAGGTTTACGCGGGGTCTTAATCTGAAAAGAATCCTTGGAACGGGTCCCTGCTGCACGTCTGCGCCTGTGTCTCCATTGTGTCGTATCCTGGACGGGCGTAGCACGGTGTTCATCTGTAAAAGAGAGGAACTTAGTTAAAGAAAGACCATGGCGAACATGAGATATACTAAATAAACAAAGTATAAATCAAAATGGGTAAAATTGAGCTTTATTGTCTCTTGTTTTATATGTGCAGAGCCCCTAGTACAGGGGTATACGGCTATTAAGCCTTTATCAATTGTATGTTTATGCCGGACTCGTCTAGCCGTGTCCGTGGTCTTGACGACCTGTTTAGGTGCTTTGGCTGGTGAAGCCGCTTTATTGCGGGGCTGTCAAGGCAGCCGCACCGTCTTCCGTGTGGGAGGAACACTCAATGTTTTCCCTTTAATGAGATGATGCCTCGTGGACCAGGCATCTTAAGTGGAAGAGATGCATAATGCGGTATTGCGTTAAAGCGGGCGAAAGCTTCGCGCCCCAGCAGTGCTTGATAGCTACTTGAGAATTGGGCGATGTGGAAAGTTAGCTGTTCGCGATGGAAGTTATCGGGGGAGCCGAACATAACTTCTAGCCGGAGAGAACCCATACAACGGGCATACGGGCCTGGCGTTACCCCTTGAAAGGAGGTTTTGCTATGGCGAATTTTTGTTGGGTCTATCCCCATGTTGCGGATTGTGTCCTGGTATAACAGGTTTAGACCACTGCCGCCGTCCATTAGGACATTTTTAAAGTGGAGTCCGACAATTATTGGATCTAATACAAAGGCAGTCCAGCCTGCATTCCGGATACTTCTAGAGTAATCCTGATGGTCGAAGGTGATCGGTTTTAACAACCATTGCCGAGATTCCTTTGGGATAGGCCATATGGCGCGTATCTCTGTTGGCGCCATTATGTTCGTCACGTGAAGTAAGTTTACTATTTTGACTTCTTGTGGGAAATCCTTTTGTTTCCTGGTGCTCTGCTTGTGGGGTTCGTCATCGTCCTTACTTGGTGTGTCGAGCCCCTTGTGTTCGGCGTTGAGTTTGCCGGATTGCTTGAAAACCCAACAATCTCTGTGGGTATGGTTCGCATGCTTCCCGGGAGTACTGTGTATTTGACATATCTTGTCCAAGATTTTGTTTAAGTTGGATAGCTCGTCCCTGTTATCCTTGAGGGGCGGCTTTCTCTAATTCTGTCGTGAGCTTTTGAATCCGGCGTTGACCGCCGTGCTCTTTGGGTTGTTTCTCTTATTCCGACGCTAGTCCTTGCTGCGTCGGGGTTTTCCATTTCCATCCCTAACTTCAGATGTACTTGGGTCGCTGGTGCTACATCTTGCTAACTAGCTGTCCTCTCCTGCGCAAAAGCGGGTCATGAGGCTTGTTAATGTGGCCATTGTTCTTGGCTTTTCTTGGCCAAGGTGTCTAGCGATCCATTCGTCTCGAACGTTATGCTTAAAAGCTGCTAGGGCTTCGGCGTCCGGACAGTTGACTATCTGATTCTTTTTAGTAAGAAATATGTTCCAGAATTTCCAGGCTGACTCTCCGGGCTGTTGAGTTATGTGACTAAGATTGTCTGCATCCGGAGGGCGGACATAGGTCCCTTGAAAATTTGCCCAGAAAGCATCCTCAAGTTCTTCCCAACTTCCAATGGTGTTTTCGGGAAGGCTTTTGAGCCAATGCCGGGCTGGCCCTTTAAGCTTGAGGGGTAAGTATTTTATGGCGTGGAGGTCATCTCCTCTGGCCATGTGTAAGTGGAGGATATAATCCTCGATCCAGACCCCAGGGTCTGTTGTTCCGTCGTACGCCTCTATGTTTACGAGCTTGAATCCCGCTGGAAATTCATGGTCCAGCACCTCATCGGTGAAACATAGGGAGTGTGCGGCACCCCTGTATTTGGGTGTGCCGTGATGTTCGGATATTTGTTGTGTTGCATTGCTTACTAGAGCTTGCTTTCTTGGCCCGTAGATAGTTCTGGCTGGGCCATCTTTCTGATGCGGATCCTTTGGTGGATCGCGTGCCGGCTTGTGTGTGGCGCCGCTTGCTGCTCCATGCTGGCCATGCGGTCGTCTATCCGACCGGATGGCTTTCCTATTTTTTGACCGCGGGGGCTCTAAGGCCTCCTTGTCAAATTCAGGCAGTAGCTTTCGCTTTGGATAGCTTTTTGTGCGGCGAGTGCCGCCATATTTGTCTACGGTGTTGCGTACTTTGCTCCATCTGATTCTGAGTGCATCTTCCGCAGTTTTGAGCTTCCGCTTCTACTTTTTCAGGCTACGCGCAGTGGCGACGAGCCTTTTGTGGAGGTTCTTCTGCTCCATGAGCCTATCCGGCGTAAGGTCGTCCGGACTGTTGTTTTCACCGGTGATGGGGTGTTCGATTTGTTTATCTAAGTTGCCATGTTTGGACGGTTGCTCGAAGGCATGTTTGTCGCCGCCGGCTTGTCCTGCTCTATGGCTGGGTCTGTATGGCTGCTATCTCTATCGAGGCGGGGCTTGGAGTGGCGCTTACGTCGCCGCTTTGATTGCTTTTCGGGTGAACGATCCCTCGTTGCATCCTTGTGTTCCTCGTCGTCGCTTCCTTTGGGTGTGTCCACCATGTATACATCATGAGATGAGGTGGCTGTCCAGCGCCTTATAGGCGTTGGTTCATGTTCATCTCCTACATCGTCGTCCATACCGTCGATGTCTTCGGAGTTGAAGTCGAGCACGTCGTTTAAATTATCGACAGTGGCTACGAAGTGGGTGGTGGGTGGGCTTTGAATTTCTTCATCATCCGCATCCCAACCTTGTTGACCATAGTCTGGTCAGGGCTCTCCTGATAAAGAGAGAGACTTTAGTGAATTCAGAATATCACCGAAGGGCGAGTACTGAAAGATGTCCACGGCGGTGAACTCCATGATCGGCGCCCAATCGGGTTGGCTCGGTAGGGGCGCGGAGGGCTCGGAGTCTGGAGAGGAGTCCGGCTCCTTGGAGTCACGGGCTTCGCAGAGAATAGGGTTGGTGTCCGGCTCGATCGCCGTAGAGATTGCAGCCCCCGAGGCGGTGTCCAACCACCCATCCTCGATTGGCGCAGTTGGCTCCGAATTAAGGGTCGGAGCTGATGCGGGTGCGGCCTCCAGGGCACTGTTCGGCGGCAGAGCTAGATCATGCCCATCGTGACAGTGCGGCGCGCTCGGCTGCGGCTCGAATCCGTAGAAGATCAAGTCTCCGTGGAGGTCCGCTGTGTAGTTTAAACTTCCAAATCTGACCTGACGGCCAGGGGCGTAGCTTTCGATCTACTCCAGATGGCCAAGCGAATTGGCCCGCAGTGCAAAGCCGCCAAATACGAAGATCTGTCTGGGGAGAAAAGTCTCACCCTGGATCGCATCGTCGTTGATGATCGGAGGAGCCATCGGGCCTAAAAGTGATGACACAGAGGAACTCTCAATGAAAGCACCAATGTCGGTGTCAAAACCGGCGGATCTCGGGTAGGGGGTCCCGAACTGTGCGTCTAGGGAGGATGGTAACAGTAGGCAGGGGACACGATGTTTTACCCAGGTTCGGGCCCTCTTGATGGAGGTAAAACCCTATGTCCTGCTTGATTAATATTGATGATATGGGTAGTACAAGAGTAGATCTACCACGAGATCAAGGAGGCTAAACCCTAGAAGCTAGCCTATGGTATGATTGTTGTTGTCTCTATGGACTAAAACCCTCCGGTTTATATAGACACCGGAGAGGGCTAGGGTTACACAGAGTCGGTTACAATGGTAGGAGATCTACATATCCGTATCGCCAAGCTTGCCTTCCACGCCAAGGAAAGTCCCTTCCGGACACGGGACGAAGTCTTCAGTCTTGTATCTTCATAGTCCAGGAGTCCAGCCGAAGGTATAGTCCGGCTATCCAGACACCCCCTAATCTAGGACTCCCTCAATCTCATATGCTCCATGACGTTCAAAACATCGTTGAAGTCCCGGTTATAAGCCGTAAAGCATGGCACACTGAACTATCGAGTTGTCATCAGCTTTGCTCTGGCAGGTGTTCATAACTTCTAGAGTTGCTCCTGCAGCGGGTTTGGCACCTAGCGGTGCTTCCAGGACATAATTCTTCTATGCAGCAATGAGGATAATCCTCAAGTTACGGACCCAGTCCATGTAGTTGTTACCATCATCTTTCAACTTAGCTTTCTCTAGAAACGCATTAAAATTCAACGGAACAACAGCATGAGCCATTAATCTACAACAACATTGACATGCAAAATACTATCAGGTACTAAGTTCATCATAAATTAAAGTTCAATTAGTCATATTACTTAAGAACTCCCACTTAGATAGACATCCCTCTAGTCATCTAAATGATCACGTGATCCGTCTCAACTAAACCATGTCTGATCATCACATGAGATGGAGTAGTTTTCAATGGTGAACATCACTATGTTGATCATATCTGCTATATGATTCACGCTCAAACTTTCGGTCTTAGTGTTCCAAGGCCATATATGCATATGCTAGGCTTGTCAAGTTTAACTTGAGTGTTCTGCGTGTGCAAAACTGGCTTGCACCCGTTGTATGTGAACGTAGAGCTTATCACACCCGATCATCACATGGTGTCTCGGCACGACGAACTGTAGCAACGGTGCATACTCAGGGAGAACACTTATACCTTGAAATTTAGTGAGAGATCATCTTATAATGCTACCGCCGCACTAAGCAAAATAAGATGCATAAAGAATAAACATCACATGCAATCAATATAAGTGATATGATATGGCCATCATCATCTTGTGCCTTTGATCTCCATCTCCAAAGCACCGTCATGATCACCATCGTCACCGACTTGACACCTTGATCTCCATCGTAGCATCATTTTCGTCTCGCCAACTATTGCTTCCACGACTATCGCTACAGCTTGGTGATAAAGTAAAGCAATTACATGGCGATTGCATTTCAATTGTTGAGGAAATCATTAACTGGTGGCTGCTCGATTGGCTACTGAGTAGGGGATTAATAGGCTAATCGGCAAGTCAATCGGCCATTTAATCAATTAATCGGATGATTTATCGGTTTATCGCCTACTCGATGACCCTACGAGTAGGGATTAATCGGCAAGTTAACTGGTTAATTGGACGAATTCTTGAACAGGGCATTTCATACAATAAAGCGACAACCATATGGCTCCTGCCAGTTGCCGATAACCGTGTTACAAAACATGATCATCTCATACAACAATTTATATAATCACGTCTTGACCATATCACATCACAACATGCCCTGCAAAAATAAGTTAGACGTCCTCTACTTTGTTGTTGCAAGTTTTACGTGGCTGCTACAGGCTTAGCAAGAACCGTTCTTACCTACGCATCAAAAACCACAACGTGGTATAGTGATTGCTTTTTATCTTCAGAAAGAACCCTATTCATTGAATCCGATTCAACTGAAGTTGGAGAAACTGACACCCGCCAGCCACCTGTGTGCAAAGCACGTCGGTAAAACCAGTCTCATGAACGCGGTCATGTAATGTCGGTCTGGGCCGCTTCATCCAACAATACCGCCGAATTAGGAAACAACTAGTGACGCAAAGCAATATGTATATACCCACGCCCACAACTCCTTTGTGTTCTACTCATGCATATAACATACACATAGACCTGGCTCAGATGCCACTATTGGGGAACGTAGTATTTCAAAAAATTCCTACGATCACGCAAGATCTATCTAGGAGATGCATAGTAACGAGAGGGGAGAGTGTGTCTACATACCCTCGTAGACCGAAAGCAGAAGTGTTTATCAATGTGGTTGATGTAGTCGTACACCTTCACGATCCGTCCCGATCAAGTACCGAACGTACGGCACCTCCGCGTTCAGCTCGATGATGTCCTCGCCTTCTTGATCCAGCAAGAGGGGCGAAGTAGTAGATGAGTTCCGGCAGCACGACGACGTGGTGACGGTGTTGGTGAAGAACAATCTTCGCAGGGCTTCGCCTAAGCACTACGAAAACTATGATGGAGGATAAACTAGAGGGGACCGGGTTGCCGGCACACGGCTTGGTGTTTCTTGATGTGTATTGGGTGCTAGCCCTACCCCTTTATTTATATGTTGAGCCTTAGGGTCGAAACTTGGAGTAAAAGCCTACACAAAGTCAGTTTCACCTAAAATGCAAGAGTCCTTCTCGGACTCGAGGACCAGACACCAGGGTTCCCGGCGTCTGGACCCACACGCCAGGGACCCTGGTGTCTGGCCCCTGGACTCCGCAAAACTTCCTTTTATGCTTTCTAACAACCTTGTGGGCTTTCCCCTTTAGCCCAAATAAAGTGTTTTCGTACCCCAAACATTTCGGAAAACATCCGGAACCGTGAATTCCGGAACCCTTCCGGAGACCAAACACTATTATCCCATATATCAATCTTTATATCCGGACCATTTCGGAGTACCTCGTCATGTCCGTGATCTCATCCGGGACTCCGAACAACATTCGGTCACCAACATACATAACTCATATAATACTATATCGTCAACGAACGTTAAGTGTGCTGACCCTATGGGTTCTAGAACTATGTAGACATGATCGAGAAATCTCTCTGGTCAATAACCAATAGCGGAACCTGGATGCCCATATTGGCTCCTACATATTCTATGAAGATCTCTATCGGTCGAACCGCATAACAACATATGTTGTTCCCTTTGTTATTGGTATGTTACTTGCCCGAGATTCGATCGTCGGTATCATCATACCTAGTTCAATCTTCATTACCGGCAAGTCTCTTTACTCGTTCCGTAATGCAACATCCCGCAACTAACTTATTATTCACATTGCTTGCAAGGCTTATAGTGATGTGCATTACCGAGAGGGCCCAGAGATACCTCTCCGACAATCGGAGTGACAAATCCTAATCTCGATCTATGCCAACTCAACAAACACCATCGGAGACACCTGTAGAGCATCTTTATAATCACTCAGTTACGTTGTGATGTTTGATAGCACACTAAGTGTTCCTCCGGTATTCGGGAGTTGCATAATCTCATAGTTATAGGAACATGTATAAGTTACGAATAAAGCAATAGCAATAAACTAAACGATCATAGTGCTAAGCTAATGGATGGGTCAAGTCAATCACAACATTCTCTAATGATGTGATCCCGTTCATCAAATACAACTCATGTCTATGGCTAGGAAACTTAACCATCTTTGATTAACGAGCTAGTCAAGTAGAGGCATACTAGTGACACACTATTTGTCTATGTATTCACACATGTACTAAGTTTCTGGTTAATACAATTCTAGCATGAATAATAAACATTTATCATGGTATAAGGAAATATAAATAACAACTTTATTATTGCCTCTAGGGCATATTTCCTTCAGCTGCGTCTCCGGCCCGCCTAGGACGAAAAGCCCATTTTCTGTCATGATTTTTTGTCATAGAAGTAGGAGCCCGCCACATCTATGATGATACCGGGTTTTGTCACAATTATCGTCATAGAAGTGTCCTAAGCATGACAGAAAAAAATCGTTCGACCCAAAATGTCACGGATGTGTCTTTTTTTGTATTGGACCCAGACATTCTGAGCACATGCTCACTGGTTGAGCTATTCTCCTCCATCTTGTAGGCAATGTACTTGTCAGAGGTCTCATAACTCACGACATGGGCATGAGTTTGATGTAACACCTTGGATTTTGCCCTTTTCTTTTTCTGATGATTTTCTTGGATTTCTTGATTTGATTTGTTTTTCCGTGGCTATGTGGTTCTGAAACTTGGGAGGATCATGTCTTCCTAGGTTTTATAGTGGCTTGTCACCCTCATCATCATCCCAAGATCATGTTATTTTCATCCTCGACCAAATCCCAATATTCTTTTTATTGGGAATATTCCTTTTCTATTAAAGGAATAACCCTACAAACCCTAGGTTGTGAAGCAACCTATATTTTTGCCACTCCCAAAATTCCCAAATAATTCTCATAAATTGTTTGGGTCCTATTTTTCTCAAATATGCCAAAAAAATCATTGCCATGTTCAAAAATAATCCTCCAATAATTATTTTCTTATTCTGCCCTAATTGGCACTTTGTGAAGGAAGTGCTATTTATATTTTCTTGATTGACCCCAAACTTTTTGAACACCTTTTAATGTCCATATCATTGTCCCATGACAAAATTCAGCTCAATTTGCCAGGAAATATTCCTAAGCAATTTTTCAAAGTTCCTGTCTAAGGGAAGCCATTGTGAAGGAAGTGCCAGCTAGGCATATCCAAATGAGTTGTAATTTTGCAAGGTCCTTCATATGATCGAATAAGGACTCTCCACCAAATATGAGCCCATGTAATTTTTATATGTGGGCCCAGCTCCAAATCTTAGTTTCTGGTCAGAGTTTTAGTTTGTGAACTATTTAATATTTCTTCAATTAAGCTGAAAATTTATCAGGACATTCTCCTATCCATATCAACTCCCTTCGTCAATTTTTGGCCCATTTCACCTAGCCAATTGCCCTGTGCAATGTTTCAAGTTTCTGTCTGGAATGAAGCTTTGTGAAGCAAGTGCCACTTTGGTATTTCCAAATGGCCTGAAACTTTTTGGGCGTCCTCATATTCCTAAATCGTTGGGCCATGACCATTTTCTGCTCAATCCAATCAACTATGTGTGTGCCCCTTCATCATTCCCTAATCTGGCCGTTGTGGCACTTTCTATAGCAAGTACCCTCTAAACCTCTCCACTTGAGCTGATTTTTGGTAATCAGCATCACCTTGGTGGTTGATCATGCCATGCCAAAGCTCAGCCTCTGCCTCATCCTGTGGTTGTCTCCCTGCAGCACAAACACCTTGCTGCTGAAATGTTTTGGCTCCTCCTCCAAATCTCTTCTTTGCCCCTGGACCTGTTTATTTCTTTATTTTGACTCAGGGTATCATGGTCTATCTACTGGACATGATGTGGCCGATCACCTGGCATCGCGTATGCCAGTTCACGTGGTGACCACGGGTTGCGACCAGCCAAACTCGTGCTCTGGCACGTTGTCGCCGTTGTTCCCGTCGATTTCCTCTGCCTCTCGTGCCCCTTTCGGGCTTGTTTGGTTTTCAGGTATCCCTCTGGGATCCCCGTCGAAAACCAGGGCGCGCAACCCCATGGGGCAAGTCAGCCCGGGGAAAGACACCACGGGCTTTCCTCCCCGATCCCCGTCATTTCCGCGGAGAAACAATCCACGCCTCTAGGTGTCGGGGAGAAAACCCACGAGGCGACGACGCTAGCGGCAGAGAGCAGCGCCTCCACCTTCCTTCGGCGACGGTTCCAGAGCGATGGCCGCGGCGGCGACGACGACGGCGCAGCGGTCGTCCTTCTCTGGTCCCCAAGACCCCGCTTCAAAGCTCTCCCATGGACAGCGAGGACCCGGCGGTCGTCATCCTTCTTTGAGCCAGGTTGGTTCTCTCCTCCACCCCACCACAAGTCCACCACCACAACCTCGTCTTGTTTCTCCAGTTCATGCCCAATGAATTGTGGCTGCAGATCTAATGTGAGCACCAGTTCATCTTCTTTCACTTGCAGATGAGTAATGGCTGCAGATCTAACTCAATAGCTAGTGAACTGATGAATGAGCTCTTTTTTATTTGGGGTTAATAAAGTTGTGATCCCTAATTTATGCCTTGATACAACTAAGTTTAGATCAAAATCACTAGTACTAAGTTCAGATATGAAGCACTACATTAGTAGTATATCCAGTGGTTCAAATGTATGGAGCCAACCTATATAATAAAAATCTCAATTCTGGATTAGAGTGTGTCGTTTCATGCTATTCTTCACATATCTTACTAAGGTTGCTACCCTTTTTTATATCTATATATGCATATTTGATTATTGCTCATGTAGCTATGGGATGTATCTATGGATGTTGCATGTACTTGCTTTGAAGTATGACAAATCTCAGTTCTTTGGATGTTGCTCAGACCTATTCCTTTATGGAGGTGTAGTAGCAGCTTTATTTAAATGGTTAACACAACACAACATTTAATTTCACTCTAAATGAGCAGTTAATATGGTTAGAAGCTTTTATGTTCACTTTTACCTTGCTGCAATTTTTGTTATCTGTTCTTTAGGTCGTTGTTGATGAAAAGTATAGTAACTTATTGATGATAAAAAGGAAGTACAGTAGCTTGTCGGATAACTAAGAAAGCTACTTTTTGTTTGATCGAGATAGTTATTTTAGATAATATATGGAGAAAATTCCTTATTTGACACTATCTTAAAATCTGCTTCCTTATTTGACATTGAAAAGGGTTTTTCTTCCCTATTTGACACAAGTTCTAAATTTTATTCCCTATATGACATTTTCGTCCATTTTGAGCCTAAATGACACCTGAAAAGACTCTTTTGCCCCTCATTTGGTATGTGTGTGGGGGGGCAATAGCGCACACATGCAGCATCAGTGCGAGGGCAGGAGCACACACGCAGCAACACATACACATGCACCAACACACACGCAGACGCACACACACACAACAGCACACACGCGCGCGTGCACACACACACGCAGCAACACACATGCACGCACACACACGCAGCAACGCACACGCACACACACACATACACACACACACACGCAGCAGCAGCACACACGCAGACAGCACATAGGCATGCAACAGCACACACACACGCGCGCACACGTACACATGCAGTAGCAAACACGCACGCAGCAGCACACATGCACACACACATGCAGCAGCAGCACACATGTGCGCGTGCACCCACACATGCAACAGAACACACGCACGTGCACACACATACCGCATGAGGGACAAAATCGTCTTTTCAGGTGTCATTTAGGCTTAAAATGGACGAAAGTGTCGTATAGGGAATAAAATTTAGGACTAGTGTCAAATAGGGAAGAAAAACTTTTCCAGTGTCAAATAAGGAACCAGATTTTAAGACAGTGTCAAATAAGGAATTTTCTCTAATATATGCTAGTTTGGTTGTTTGGTTGAAATAATTATTTGTGATAATCTTTGGTGCAATCAAACAACCCTGTTATCTGGCTGATCTAGTCTTCTATTTTGATCTCTTCGATTTTGTTCAGTTCATCAAAGGTGATTGGTTCCTAGTCCAGTGAAGGAGTACAACAAAGGTGACTCCAGATAAGCAGCAGTGTATGTCTTCTCATCTTAATTATGCCGCATTAGACATTGATAAACAACTGAAGAAGTTCGCTCTGCTTCTTGTGTACTAATATGTGTACTAGCATTCTCAGGTTTGTACCGATTAAGTCGCTCTTGTTTAGTTAGTCTTGTTAGTGAAGCTCAACCAAACACCCTTTTGCAACGGGCTTAAATACTTGATCCTTACTCAGGTTTTGGACTTGATCCTTACTCAGATTTTAGACTTGATTATTAAGCTAATACATTTTGCTTTAATAAATACATGATCCAAAGGAGAAAGGACAGTGCAGCTTGGACTCGAGATTGAGACAAACAAAGTTACGACTCCATGCATGATAGGTGAGGTATGTTTCTTGAAAAATGCTAAAAATACCTATATAAAATATCTGGAGGCGTCGGCCGAGGTGAGGTGCTATTAAGGACCTCTTCCAACTTATGCAAAAGTTTTCTACAGTACTTCTTCCAAAATAATAATACTTCTCATGTTAATCTTATACTATTTCGGTGATGTGTATATATGCTCCTCGTGATCATTGTCACGTAGTAGCAGTAGTAATAATAAAACTTGATCATGTTAATCTTACAATATGGTTGTTTTGCTCTAGTGACCAAATGCCTCCCTCTCTTTTTCTTCTTTGACTGCTTCAGTTCATCCCAGATTGCATCATTCTCTTGAACTGAACATGTTGCTTGAGTGCTTGACTAATTTGGAACTGATCAGTTTTCTTATAGCCGGCTGTCGAAGAGTTCAGACAACCGAGAAGTACAATATCATAACTGCTTCCTGTTAATTCCTTTATTCGAAGGCATGCTGATGCAGGTTCTTTTACTTAGATTAGGATCGGTCGAACTGGATTAGCGATGTCCATACCAATTGCATCTTTCCATGCAAGATTTACCTTATGCAGCTAGTATGTCTGCCTTTTTTTAATCCACTAGAGAGGTTTCTGATTTGTTTAACCACTTGGACAGAAAAATCCATGCTTATATTTGATAATGTAATATCGTACAATGATTATTGTTGTTAAGAAGTGAAAATAAACATACTTAAAATTTACTAGTTTTTCTCTGCAGATTTCTTGCCGGAAGTTGATGATGGAAGTTATTCCGAGTTTAATATGGACTGTTCACAAAACTGCAATTTTCATTGTTGATGATGTATAATTTGGACTTGTGACCATAAGTACCATTTTCAATATTGATGATGCATAATTTGTTTGACTTGACATGTAATTATGACTGGTATGCACGTGTGGATGTGAGTTGAATATATTATAATTATTGTGTATTTTGATTTTCCTGAATTTCCCTGCAAAATTATATTTCAGTTTTTATTCTCATTTGTTTTCAACCTTTGTGAAACGGGACAGTATATACTCTGCAATTGCTATGATGTTATTGTGGAAAATACTGTATTCATTTGTGGTCAGTTTTGATTAAAATGGATGAATCACGATTTTTGCATGCCCCCTCCCTTTCCCCTTGGTGTCCAAACAGTAAAGGGGTATTTCCCGTGGTGGTCCTCGGATTCCAGGTGAGCAGGGAAACCCCCACTTGAGGGTTTATTGCCCAGGGTTTACCATCCCCAACAACCAAATTAGCCCTTCTGTCCTGGAGCTCCCCCGTGCTCATATGCACCACGCTGGATCGATGCCCCGCCCTGCATCGCTGTGGTGTGGTCGCCATCGCCGCGCCCGTGCCACAATCCTCCTCTGCTCCTCCATTGGCGTCGATCTGGATATCTCTAGAGCATCCCCGAGCCCTCCCCTGGCCTATGTAAGGCAAGCGCGAGGTCCCACCGGAGCGATCACATCTCGCCGTTCCCTCCTCCGTCCGCCATGGCCGCGTCGGCCTCGTCTCTTCCGGCCACCACGAGCGCTCTCTCCTCCTCCCGAGGCCTCCACCCTCTCCCCCTCGTTCCGCTGAGTCGCCCACCCCCTTTGCCCCTCGCCGGAGTACCCCAGGGCCGCTGCCCTCTTCTTCAACCGCCGCTGGAGCTCCTCTCCGTTCTCCTCCCGTCGTCGCGGCCCTAGTCCTCCCCGGCGCCTCCTCTTCTCGGGGATGGAGGCGGCAGGCTACGCCGCGCTCGCCGGGGGTCGCGCCTCGGCCGGAGGTGGCCAGAGGTAGCTAGGCTCGCCGGCGCCCCTCCTCTGTTCCTCCCGCGCCCCTGCTCTGCTCTGATCGATGGGAGGAAGAAGACAGGCGCGTGGGGAGAGAGAGGAGAAGGGTGGGCCCCCGTGTCAGCTGCACAAGCCGGGCCCCACCACCAGCACTTCACGTAAGTGGACACGTTTTCCTGGAATGTGGTTTCGTTGAAGGAAAGTGTATTGCTTTCCTCTTGTGCCGAAGTGAGTTTTCCCCTACTGAAAGCGTGTTCTCATGTACTACGGCCCTTAATGCGCTTTCTATTTAGGAAAACGTGTTATGTCGAAGGCGCTTTCTGTTTCAGCCGCCAGGGACCCGTTAGTGATAAAAATATTCACAGATTGGTCCCTGATCTTCTACACCTCATAACTCCGCAACCGTAACTCCGATTGAGGTGAAACCAACGCTCACTTCTTCGTCTCATCGAGATCTTTCTGTTGGTAACATTTTCACTAGGTGGTCCCATATTGAAAATGACCATTTTGCCATTGCCTCTAATCAGCCCCCTCCGAGAGAGAACCGTCCGGCGTTTCATTCTACGGCTTCACCACACTTCTTCTCGGAGTCTCTGTCACCCCCAGGCAAGTCACAACAGCCACTTGCATGATAGCCATGCAGTAGCCATGCTTTCCACTTGAATATTTAATAAAAGCTTGCCCATTATCTGCATGCTTGTTTGCTACTACTGTCGTTGTTGCGGTTATGCTCGTGATTTCATGTTCACCTTCATGATATGCTCCGATGCATCTTGTTATCTTGTATTACTTGCTAGTATCATGTTCACATGTCATGCTTAGTAGTAGTAGTAGTAGTACATTCTGGTAATAGTGATGTTCAGTCTGATGCATGCTTACCGTTTGTTATCAGTATTGTTGCTATGCATGTTCCTTTGCACCCAGTTGGTTGCATGCTTACCTGGTAGTATTCTTGTTATATTCTTGCATGGTATTTCTTTATGATGCTAGTGTTCATGATATGCTCATGTGTAGTGTTATGATCATGCTCGTCAGTATGCCATGCTTAGTTGGATATATGATTCATTGTTGTTATGCTCGATGATTGTGTTGCACCTCCATCTTTATGTTGATATCATGCTCATGCATTGTAGTTGCATCATGTTATTTTAATATGGCTCAACTCATTGCATTCAAGTTTAACCAGATAATTATGAACTTGAACAACTGTTGGCCGAGTCATGGTGCCACCAGATCGAGCTGACCAGTGCAACCACATTTGCCTTTTATGGGAAGGCCCTAGTGCGGTCTGTTGCCATGCCTCCCGTCGGTGCCTCCAACGAGGGAAGGTTATGGGCGCGCACTACCCTGATCAGGTAGGCGGACATAAACCTTATGTGCCCGAGTTGTTTGCGCGCTTTGTCCCCGTTTGGGACCGTTTATGTTTTGCCACGACGGTGGCCGTTGGATGTCTTTGGTAGACATCGGGGCCACCCATGACTTAGCCCAAGAGGGGAGTTGGTCGGAGTGGTCGGGAGAATGTCATGGTAGTAGATCGGTTTTGTTGGAACGTCGTTGGTCCACACGTATGGGAGTGCGAGGCCATGGGTTCCGTGGTGTGGGTATAGTGTGCTAATAACCTCTGTAGAGTGTGTGTTAAATCTATCGATAGCCATGCCCGCGGATATGAGCCCAGTTCGTAGTTGGTCACACTATGAGCCAACAATAATAATAACTTGATTAATAATAACCCCGATTCAATGATGAGAAAGAGATTGGTCGTGATCGAGAGAGGATCACGAAGGTATCATGGATACCAAAGTTGGTTGATCTTTATGTGATCGCGAGATGATCATGACGGTATGATACGTCTCCGTCGTATCTATAATTTTTTATTGTTTCATGCCAATATTCTAAAACTTTTACATACTTTTGGCAACTTTTTATACTATTTTTGGGACTAACATATTGATCTAGTGCCCAGTGCTAGTTCCTGTTTGTTGCATTTTTTTGTTACGCAGAAAATCCATATCAAACGGAGTCCAAACGGGATAAAAACTAACGGAGATTTTTTTGGAATATGTGAATTTTTGGAAGAAGAATCAATGCGAGACGATGCCCGAGGGGGCCGCGAGGCAGGGGGCGCGCCCCAGGGGGTCAGGCGCGCCCTAGGCCCTCGTGGCCACCCCGTAAGGCGGTTGGTGCCCTTCTTTCGCCGAAATAAAGGCAATATCTGGATAGAAATCATGTTAAAATTTCAGCCCAATCGGAGTTACGGATCTCCGGGAATATAAGAAACGGTGAAGGGCAGAATCAGAAACGCAGAAACAGAGAGAGACATAGAGACAGATCCAATCTTAGAGGGGCTCTCGCCCCTACGCCGCCATGGAGGCAATGGACCAGAGGGGAAACCATTCTCCCATCTAGGGAGAAGGTCAAGGAAGAAGAAGAAGAAGGGGGCCCTCCCACCTCTCTCCCGGTGGCGCCGGAACGCCGCCGGGGCCATCATCGTGTGACGACGATCTACACCAACACCTCCGTCATCTTCACCAACATCTTCATCACCTTCCCCCATCTATCTACAGCGGTCCACTCTCCCGCAACCCGCTGTACCCTCTACTTGAACATGGTGCTTTATGCTTCATATTATTATCCAATGATGTGTTGCCATCCTATGATGTCTGAGTAGATTTTCGTTGTCCTATCGGTAATTGGTGAATTGCTATGATTGGTTTAATTTTCTTGTGGTTATGTTGTTGTCCTTTGGTGCCCATCATATGAGCGCGCGCGTGGATCACAACATAGGGTTAGTTGTATGTTGATAGGACTATGTATTGGAGGGAAAGAGTGACAGAAGCTTCAACCTAGCATAGAAATTAATGCATATGGGATTGAAGGGGGACCAATATATCTTAATGGTATGGTTGGGTTTTACCTTTATAAACGTTAGTAGTTGAGGATTCTTGCTAATAGTTCCAATCATAAGTGCATAGAATTCCAAGTCAGGGATGACATGCTAGCAGTGGCCTCTCCCACATAAAACTTGCTATCGGTCTAGTAAAGTAGTCAATTGCTTAGGGACAATTTCGCAACTCATGCCACCACTTTTCCACACTCGCTATACTAACTTTATTGTGTCTTTATCTAAACAACCCCTAGTTTTTATTTATGCGCTCTTTATATTCTTGCAAACCTATCCAACAACACCTACAAAGTACTTCTAGTTTCATACTTGTTCTAGGTAAAGAGAACATCAAGCGTGCGTAGAGTTGTATCGGTGGTCGATAGAACTTGAGGGAATATTTGTTCTACCTTTAGCTCCTCGTTGGGTTCGACACTCTTACTTATCGAAAGAGGCTACAATTGATCCCCTATACTTGTGGGTTATCATGGTATCGTGGATACCGAGGTTGGTAAGTGGATGTATGAGATGGTTACGCGTTAACGGCCGAATAAGAGTAAGTTGGTGCATGATCATGTTAATTTGTTGCATGTAGTTTCATCATGTTCATATGCTCATGTCGTGCTAAAGTTGTTCTAGTTGTATCATGTTTAGTTGTGCAGGCCACGTTGTTCTGTTAGTATCATGTTCATGATTGCTTTAACATGTAATTGCCATGCTGTTGTCTATCTTAGTTACTTTTGATTAATTGTGAGCTTGCAAGTACATTCAATATACTGACCTGGCGTGTCATGCCAGTTTGTAGGTCGTGCCTGGTTTGCTTGCTTGTTTGGTGTGGTCCCTGTGTTCACAAGCTAGGATAAACGTTCCAGCCAGAGTCCCTGCGGATTGGAGTCCATCATCGTCGCTTGTTGTTCCGCTGCCAGTAGAGGTTCCGCTGTCTCAAGTTGTTATGCTGCTTGCATAGAGCAACTATGGTTGGCGTAGCGTCGTCGTGGCGGTGTTATTCATTATAATCCGGAGACCTTGTATTCATATTCGTGTTGTAATAGAGAGCTGGTTTGTTCTATGCTAAGCAGTGCCGTATTCCAGAAGTCTTCACCTCAACCTCTGGGCTGGAATACGAGGCGTTCTGGTTTCTCTGAGCCGGGGTGCCACATCTGAAATATCAATTTCAGCTCTTGGAACATCTCATATGCATTGTGACATTCAAAACGTTTTTGAAGTCCTGGTTCTAAGCCGTAAAGCATGGCGCACTAAACTATTAAGTAGTCATCATATCGAGCTTGCCAAACATTCATAACGTCTACATATGCTCCTGCAACAGGTTGGTCACTGATACGTCCCCAACGTATCTATAATTTTTGATTGCTCCATGCTATATTATCTTCTGTTTTGGACATTATTGGGCTTTATTATCCACTTTTATATTATTTTTGGGACTAACCTATTGACCCAGAGCCCAGTGCCAGTTCCTGTTTTTTCCCTTGTTTCAGTGTTTCAAAGAAAAGGAATATCAAACGGAGTCGAAACGGGATGGAACCTTCTGGAGAAGTTATTTTTGGAAGGAAAGCAACCTGATGGACTTGGAGTGCACGTCAGGAAAGAAACGAGGGAGCCACGAGGTAGGGGGGCGCGCCCACCCCCTAGGGCGCGCCCTCCACCCTCGTGGGCCCCTCGTGGCTCCCCTGACGTATTTCTTCCTCCTATATATACCCATATACCCTAAAATGATCGGGGAACAGAATAGATCGGGACTTCCGCCGCCACAAGCCTCCGTAGCCACCGAAAACCAATCTAGACCCATTCCGGCACCCTGCCGGAGGGGGAATCCCTCTTCGGTGGCCATCTTCATCATCCCGGTGCTCTCCATGACGAGGAGGGAGTAGTTCTCCCTCGGGGATGAGGGTATGTACCAGTAGCTATGTGTTTGATCTCTATCTCTCGTGTTCTTGAGGTGATACAATCTTGATGTATAGCGAGCTTTGCTATTATATTTGGATCCTATGATGTTTCTTCCCCCTCTACTCTCTTGTAATGGATTGAGTTTCCCCTTTGAAGTTATCTTATCGGATTGAGTCTTTAAAGATTTTAGAACACTTGATGTATGTCTTGTCGTGCGTATCTATGGTGACAATGGGATATCACGTGATTCACTTGATGTATGTTTTGGTGATCAACTTGCGGGTTCCGTCCATGAACCTATGCATAGGGGTTGGCACAAGTTTTTGTCGTGATTCTCCGGTAGAAGCTTTGGGGCACTCTTTCAGGTCCTATGTGTTGGTTGAATAGATGAATCTGAGATTGTGTGATGCATATCGTATAATCATACCCACGGATACTTGAGGTGACATTGGAGTATCTAGGTGACATTAGGGTTTTGGTTGATTTGTGTCTTAAGGTGTTATTCTAGTACGAACTCTAGGGCTGTTTGTGACACTTATAGGAATAGCCCAACGGATTGATTGGAAAGAATAATTTTGAGGTGGTTTCGTACCCTACCATAATCTCTTCGTTTGTTCTCCGCTATTAGTGACTTTGGAGTGACTCTTTGTTGCATGTTGAGGGATAGTTATGTGATCCAATTATGTTATTATTGTTGAGAGGACTTGCACTAGTGAAAGTATGAACCCTAGGCCTTGTTTCCTAGCATTGCAATACTGTCTACGCTCACTTTTACCATTAGTTACCTTGCTGTTTTTATAATTTCAGATTACAAATACCTTTATCTACCATCCATATTGCACTTGTATCACCATCTCTTCGCCGAACTAGTGCACCTATACAATTTACCATTGTATTGGGTGTGTTGGGGACACAAGAGACTCTTTGTTATTTGGTTGCAGGGTTGCTTGAGAGAGACCATCTTCATCCTACGCCTCCTACAGACTGATAAACCTTAGGTCATCCACTTGAGGGAAATTTGCTACTGTCCTACAAACCTCTGCACTTGGAGGCCCAACAACGTCTACAAGAAGAAGGTTGTGTAGTAGACATCAAGCTCTTTTCTGGCGCCGTTGCCGGGGAGGTGAGTGCTTGAAGGTATATCTTTAGATCTTGCAATCGAATCGTTTTGTTTCTTGTTTTTGTTGGGGAACGTAGCAGAAAACAAAAAATTTCCTACGGTTTCACCAAGATCCATCTATGAGTTCATCTAGCAACGAGTAATCGGATGCATCTACATACCTTTGTAGATCGCGAGCGGAAGCGTTCAAAGAATGGGGATGAGGTAGTCGAACACGACGTGATCCAAATCACCGATGATCAAGTGCTGAACGGACAGCACCTCCACGTTCAACACACGTACGGGACGGGAGACGTATCCTCCTTCTTGATCCAGCAAGGGGGAAGGAGAGGTTGATGATGATCCAGCAGCACGACGGCGTGGTGGTGGATGCAGGGCGTCATAGTTGCAGGGCTTCGCCTATACAACGAGAGAGAGAGACGTAACAAGGGAGAGAGAGGCGCCAAAGGCTGAGGTATGAAGTCCTCCCTCTCCCCCACTATATATAGGGGTGCCTAGGGGGGTGGCCGGCCCTAGGAGATCCAATCTCCTAGGGGGCGGTGGCCAAGGGGTGGGGGCTTGCCCCCCAAGCAAGGGGGCGCCCCCTTTTAGGGTTTCCCCCAACCCTAGGCGCATGGGCCCTTAGGGGAGTGGCACCCCAGCCCACTTTGGGCTGGGTCCCTTCCCACTTTAGCCCATGGGGCCCTCCGGGATAGGTGGCCCCACCCGGTGGACCCCCGGGACCCTTCCGGTGGTCCCGGTACAATACCGGTGACCCCGAAACTTGTCCTGATGGCCGAAATAGCACTTCCTATATATAATTCTTTACCTCTGGACCATTCCGGAACTCCTCGTGACGTCCGGGATCTCATCCGGGACTCCGAACAACATTTGGGTTACTGCATATACATATCTTCACAACCCTAGCCCCACCGAACCTTAAGTGTGTAGACCCTACGGGTTCGGGAGACAAGCAGACATGACCGAGACGACTCTCCAGTCAATAACCAACAGCGGGATCTGGATACCCATGTTGGCTCCCACATGCTCCACGATGATCTCATCGGATGAACCACGATGTCAAGGATTAAACAACCCCGTATACAATTCCCTTTGTCAATCGATATGTTACTTGCCCGAGATTCGATCGTCGGTATCCCAATACCTCGTTCAATCTCGTTACCGGCAAGTCACTTTACTCGTACCGTAATGCATGATCCCGTGACCAGACACTTGGTCACTTTGAGCTCATTATGATGATGCATTACCGAGTGGGCCCAGTGATACCTCTCCGTCATACGGAGTGACAAATCCCAGTCTTGATCCGTGTCAACCCAACAGACACTTTCGGAGATACCCGTAGTCTACCTTTATAGTCACCCAGTTACGTTGTGACGTTTGGTATACCCAAAGCACTCCTACGGTATCCGGGAGTTACAGGATCTCATGGTCTAAGGAAAGGATACTTGACATTGGAAAACTCTAGCCAACGAACTATACGATCTTATGCTATGTTTAGGATTGGGTTTTTGTCCATCACATCATTCTCCTAATGATGTGATCTCGTTATCAATGACATCCAATGTCCATAGTCAGGAAACCATGACTATCTGTTGATCAACGGGCTAGTCAACTAGAGGCTTACTAGGGACATGTTGGTGTCTGTTATTCACACATGTATTACGATTTCCGGATAACACAATTATAGCATGAATAAAGACAATTATCATGAACTAGGAAATATAATAATAATGCTTTTATTATTGCCTCTAGGGCATATTTCCAACAGTCTCCCACTTGCACTAGAGTCAATAATCTAGTTACATTGTGATGAATCGAACACCCATGGAATTCTGGTGTTGATCATGTTTTGCCCTAGGGAGAGGTTTAGTCAATGGATCTGCTACATTCAGGTCCGTATGTACTTTACAAATATCTATGTCTCCATCTTGAACATTTTCACGAATGGAGTTGAAGCGACGCTTGATGTGCCTTGTCTTCTTGTGAAACCTGGGCTCCTTGGCAAGTGCAATAGCTCCAGTGTTGTCACAAAAGAGTTTGATTGGCCCTGACGCATTGGGTATGACTCCTAGGTCGGTGATGAACTCCTTCACCCATATTGCTTCATGCGCTGCCTCAGAGGCTGCCATGTACTACGCTTCACATGTAGATCCCGCCACGACGCTCTGCTTACAACTGCACCAGCTTACTGCCCCACCATTCAAAATATACACGTATCCGGTTTGTGACTTAGAGTCATCCAGATCTGTGTCGAAGCTAGCGTCGATGTAACCCTTTACGACGAGCTCTTCGTCACCTCCATAAACGAGAAACATTTCCTTAGTCCTTTTCAGGTACTTCAGGATATTTTTGACCGCTGTCCAGTGTTCCTTGCCGGGATTACTTTGGTACCTTCCTACCAAACTTACGGCAAGGTTTACATCAGGTCTGGTACACAGCATGGCATACATAATAGAACCTATGGCTGAGGCATAGGGGATGACACTCATCTCTTCTATCTCTTCTGCCGTGGTCGGACATTGAGCTGAGCTCAATTTCATACCTTGTAACACAGGCAAGAACCCTTTCTTAGATTGATCCATATTGAACTTCTTCAATATCTTATCAAGGTATGTGCTTTGTGAAAGACCTATGAGGCGTCCCGATCTATCTCTATAGATCTTGATGCCTAATATATAAGCAGCTTCTCCAAGGTCCTTCATTGAAAAACTCTTATTCAAGTAGGCCTTGATGCTGTCCAAGAGTTCTATATCATTTCCCATCAAAAGTATGCCATCTACATATAGTATGAGAAATGCTACAGAGCTCCCACTCACTTTCTTGTAAACGCAGGCTTCTCCATAAGTCTGCGTAAACCCAAACGCTTTGATCATCTCATCAAAGCGAATGTTCCAACTCCGAGATGCTTGCACCAGCCCATAAATCAAGCGTTGTAGCTTGCACACCTTGTCAGCGTTCTTAGGATCGACAAAACCTTCCGGCTGCATCATATACAATTCTTCCTTAAGGAAACCATTAAGGAATGCCGTTTTGATGTCCATTTGCCATATCTCATAATCATAGAATGCGGCAATTGCTAACATGATTCGGACGGACTTTAGCTTCGCTACCGGTGAGAAAGTCTCATCGTAGTCAACCCCTTGAACTTGTCGATAACCCTTAGCGATAAGCCGAGCTTTATAGATGGTCACATTACCATCCGCGTCAGTCTTCCTCTTAAAGATCCATTTATTTTCTATGGCTCGCCGTTCAACGGGCAAGTCAGTCAAAGTCCATACTTCGTTTTCATACATGGATCCTATCTCAGATTTCATGGCTTCTAGCCATTTGTCAGAATCCGGGCCCGCCATCGCTTCTTCATAGTTCGAAGGTTCACCGTTGTCTAACAACATGATTTCCAAGACAGGGTTGCTGTACCACTCTGGTGCGGAACGTGTCCTTGTGGACCTTCGTATTTCAGTAGGAGCTTGATCAGAAGTATCTTGATCATCATTAATAACTTCCTCTCTAGTCGGTGCAGGCACCTCAGGAACATTTTCTTGAGTTGCGCCATTTTCCGGTTCAAGAGGTAATACTTCATCAAGTTCTACTTTCCTCCCACTTACTTCTTTCGAGAGAAACTCTTTCTCTAGAAAGGATCCATTCTCGGCAACAAAGATCTTGCCTTCGGATCTGAGGTAGAAGGTATACCCAATAGTTTCTTTAGGGTATCCTATGAAGACGCATTTTTCCGACTTGGGTTCGAGCTTTTCAGGTTGAAGTTTCTTGACATAAGCATCGCATCCCCAAACTTTTAGAAACGACAACTTAGGTTTCTTCCCAAACCATAATTCATACGGTGTCGTCTCAACGGATTTCGATGGAGCCCTATTTAAAGTGAATGCGGCAGTCTCTAAAGCATAGCCCCAAAAAGATAGCGGTAAATCAGTAAGAGACATCATAGATCGCACCATATCCAATAAAGTGCGATTACGACGTTCGGACACACCATTACGCTGAGGTGTTCCAGGCGGCGTGAGCTGTGAAACTATTCCACATTTTCTTAAGTGTGTGCCAAATTCGTGACTCAAGTATTCTCCTCCATGATCTGATCGTAGAAACTTGATTTTCCTATCACGTTGATTCTCAACCTCACTCTGAAATTCCTTGAACTTTTCAAAAGTTTCAGACTTGTGTTTCATTAAGTAGATATACCCATATCTACTCAAATCATTAGTGAGGGTGAGAACATAACGATAGCCACCGCGAGCCTCAACGCTCATTGGACCGCACACATCAGTATGTATGATTTCCAATAGGTTGGTTGCTCGCTCCATTGTTCCTGAGAACGGAGTCTTGGTTATCTTACCCATGAGGCATGGTTCGCACGTGTCAAATGATTCATAATCAAGAGACTCTAAAAGTCCATCAGCATGGAGCTTCTTCATGCGTTTGACACCTATGTGACCAAGTCGGCAGTGCCACAAGTATGTGGGACTATCATTATCAACCTTACATCTTTTGGTACTCACACTATGAATATGTGTAGCATTACGCTCGAGATTCATAAAGAATAAACCATTCACCATTGGAGCATGACCATAAAACATATCTCTCATATAAATAGAACAACCATTATTCTCAGATTTAAATGAGTAGCCATCTCGAATTAAACGAGATCCCGATACAATGTTCATGCTCAAAGCTGGCACTAAATAACAATTATTAAGGTTTAAAACTAATCCCGAAGGCAAATGTAGAGGTAGCGTGCCGACGGCGATCACTTTGACCTTGGAACCATTCCCGACGCGCAACGTCACCTCGTCCTTTGCCAGTCTCCGCTTATTCCGCAGCCCCTGCTTTGAGTTACAAATGTGAGCAACTGCACCGGTATCAAATACCCAGGAGCTACTATGGACACTGGTAAGGTACACATCAATTACATGTATATCACATATACCTTTTGTTTTGCCGGCCTTCTTGTCTGCTAAGTATTTGGGGCAGTTCCGCTTCCAGTGACCACTTCCCTTGCAATAAAAGCACTCAGTATCGGGCTTGGGTCCATTCTTTGGCTTCTTCCCGGTAGCTTGCTTACCGGGCGCGGCAACTCCCTTGCCGTCCTTCTTGAAGGCTTTCTTACCCTTGCCCTTCTTGAACTTTGTGGTTTTATTGACCATCAACACTTGATGTTCTTTCTTGACTTCTACGTCTGCTGGTTTCAGCATTGCAAATACCTCAGGAATGGTCTTTTCCATCCCTCCCCTGCATATTGAAGTTCATCACAAAGCTCTTGTAGCTTGGTGGAAGCGACTGGAGGATTCTGTCAATGACCGCATCATCCGGGAGATTAACTCCTAGCTGAGTCAAGCAGTTATGTAAACCAGACATAGTGAGTATGTGCTCACTGACAGAACTATTTTCCTCCATCTTACAGCTAAAGAATTTGTCGGAGACTTCATATCTCTCGACCCGGGCATGAGCTTGGAAAACCATTTTCAGCTCTTCGAACATCTCATATGCTCCATGTCTCTCAAAACGCTTTTGGAGCCCCGGCTCTAGGCTGTAAAGCATGCCACACTGAACGAGGGAGTAGTCATCGGCTCGTGTCTGCCAAGCGTTCATAACGTCTTGGTTCTGTGGGACGGGTGGATCACCTAGCGGTGCTTGTAGGACATAATCTTTCTTGGCAGCTATGAGGATGATCCTCAGGTTCCGGACCCAGTCCGTATAGTTGCTGCCATCGTCTTTCAGCTTGGTTTTCTCTAGGAACGCGTTGAAGTTGAGGACTACGTTGGCCATTTGATCTACAAGACATATTGTAAAGATTTTCAGACTAAGTTCATGATAATAAAGTTCATCTAATCAAATTATTCAATGAACTCCCACTTAGATAGACATCCCTCCAGTCATCTAAGTATAACATGATCCAAATTGACTAGGCCGTGTCCGATCATCACGTGAGACGGTCTGGTCAATGTCGGTGAACATCTTCATGTTGATCGTATCTTCTATACGACTCATGCTTGACCTTTCGGTCTTCTGTGTTCCGAGGCCATGTCTGTACATGCTAGGCTCGTCAAGTCAACCTAAGTGTTTGCATGTGTAAATCTGTCTTACACCCGTTGTATATGAACGCCTGAATCAAACACCTGATCATCACGTGGTGCAATGAAACAACGAACTGTCGCAACGGTGCACAGTTAGGGGGAACACTTCTTGAAATTATTATGAGGGATCATCTTATTTACTACCATCGTTCTAAGTAAACAAGATGCAAAACATGATAAACATCAAATGCAATCAAATAATAATAGTGACATGATATGGCCATTATCACATAGCTCCTTTGATCTCCATCTTGGGGCTCCATGATCATCTTGTCACCGGCATGACACCATGATCTCCATCATCATGATATCCATCATCGTGTCTCCATGAAGTTGCTCGCCAACTATTACTTCTACTACTATGGCTAACGCGTTTATCAATAAAGTAAAGTAATTTACATTGCGTTTCTCAATGACACGCAGGTCATACAAAAAATAAAGACAACTCCTATGGCTCCTGCCGGTTGTCATACTCATCGACATGCAAGTCGTGATTCCTATTACAATAGCATGAACAACTCATACATCACATATATATCATTCATCATTCATCACAACTTTGGCCATATCATATCACAAAGCACTTGCTGCAAAAACAAGTTAGACGTCCTCTAATTGTTGTTGCAAGTTTTACGTGGCCGAAACAGGGTTCTAGCAAGAACGTTTTCTTACCTACGTGAAGCCACAACGTGATTTGTCAACTTCTATTTACCCTTCATAAGGGCCCTTTTCATCGAATCCGCTCCAACTAAAGTAGGAGAGACAGACACCCGCCAGCCACCTTATGCAACTAGTGCATGTTAGTCGGTGGAACCAGTCTCACGTAAGCATACGTGTAAGGTTGGTCCGGGCCTCTTCATCCCACAATACCGTTGAAGCAAGATAAGACTAGTAGCGGCAAGAAAGTTGACAACATCTACGCCCACAACAAATTGTGTTCTACTCGCGCAAGAAGAACTACGCATAGACCTAGCTCATGATGCCACTGTTGGGGAACGTAGCAGAAAACAAAAATTTTCCTACGGTTTCACCAAGATCCATCTATGAGTTCATCTAGCAACGAGTAATCGGATGCATCTACATACCTTTGTAGATCGCGAGCGGAAGCGTTCAAAGAACGGGGATGAGGTAGTCGAACATGACGTGATCCAAATCACCGATGATCAAGTGCTGAACGGACAGCACCTCCGCGTTCAACACACATACGGGACGGGAGACGTCTCCTCCTTCTTCATCCAGCAAGGGGGAAGGAGAGGTTGATGATGATCCAGCAGCACGACGGCGTGGTGGTGGATGCAGGGCGTCATAGTTGCAGGGCTTCGCCTATACAACGAGAGAGATAGACGTAACAAGGGAGAGAGAGGCGCCAAAGGCTGAGGTATGAAGTACTCCCTCTCCCCCACTATATATAGGGGTGCCTAGGGGGGGTGTCCGGCCCTAGGAGATCCAATCTCCTAGGGGGCGGCGGCCAAGGGGTGGGGGGCTTGCCCCCCAAGCAAGGGGGCGCCCCCTTTTAGGGTTTCCCCCAACCCTAGGCGCATGGGCCCTTAGGGGAGTAGCGCCCCAGCCCACTTTGGGCTGGTTCCCTTCCCACTTTAGCCCATGGGGCCCTCCGGGATAGGTGGCCCCACCCGGTGGACCCCCGGGACCCTTCCGGTGGTCCCGGTACAATACCGGTGACCCCGAAACTTGTCCCGATGGCCGAAATAGCAATTCCTATATATAATTCTTTACCTCCAGACCATTCCGGAACTCCTCGTGACGTCCGGGATCTCATCCGGGACTCCGAACAACATTCGGGTTACTGCATATACATATCTTCACAACCCTAGCGCCACCGAACCTTAAGTGTGTAGACCCTACGGGTTCGGGAGACAAGCAGACATGACCGAGACGACTCTCCAGTCAATAACCAACAGCGGGATCTGGATACCCATGTTGGCTCCCACATGCTCCACGATGATCTCATCGGATGAACCACGATGTCAAGGATTAAACAACCCCATATACAATTCCCTTTGTCAATCGATATGTTACTTGCCCGAGATTCGATCGTCGGTATCCCAATACCTCGTTCAATCTCGTTACCGGCAAGTCACTTTACTCGTACCGTAATGCATGATCCCGTGACCAGACACTTGGTCACTTTGAGCTCATTATGATGATGCATTACCGAGTGGGCCCAGTGATACCTCTCCGTCATACGGAGTGACAAATCCCAGTCTTGATCCGTGTCAACCCAACAGACACTTTTGGAGATACCCGTAGTCTACCTTTATAGTCACCCAGTTACGTTGTGACGTTTGGTATACCCAAAGCACTCCTACGGTATCCGGGAGTTACACGATCTCATGGTCTAAGGAAAGGATACTTGACATTGGAAAACTCTAGCCAACGAACTATACGATCTTATGCTATGTTTAGGATTGGGTCTTGTCCATCACATCATTCTCCTAATGATGTGATCTCGTTATCAATGACATCCAATGTCCATAGTCAGGAAACCATGACTATCTGTTGATCAACGGGCTAGTCAACTAGAGGCTTACTAGGGACATGTTGGTGTTTGTTATTCACACATGTATTACGATTTCCGGATAACACAATTATAGCACGAATAAAGACAATTATCATGAACAAGGAAATATAATAATAATGCTTTTATTATTGCCTCTAGGGCATATTTCCAACAGTTTTATCACTAGTTTAGTTCATAAAAGAAAACTAAAAAATGGAATTAAGGATGCCTCGTATACTTCATCTTTTTAATATCTATCATGAAAATAAGGATTCCGATAATTGTGCTCAAGTTCTATAAGAAGAATGCATTGGAATGTTTGGAACTAAATATTTGAATGATGAGCATGATTGCAATGTTGTTAGTATGAATTCTTTGAATATCCATGATGCTAATGATATGCAAAGCCACAAGCTTGGGGATGCTACGTTTGATGAAGATATTTTTAGTCCCCCAAGTTTTGATGAGCAAATTTATTATGATGAAAGCATGCCTCCTATTTATGATGATTATATTGATGAAAGTGGATTTGGAGAGGTCATGACTTTATTTTGTGATGAATCCACTATTTCGGAAGAGGTTCCAATTGATTATGAGAAAAAAAGTTGCTATCTATGATGATTATTGTGATGACTTGTATACTATAAAGAATAATGATATCCATGAAACTTGTCATCATGATTTTAGTTTTCAATTGGATTATGCCTCACATGATAATTATTTTTTTGAGTTTGCTCCCACTATTATTCATGAGAACAATTTTGCTTGTGTGGAGAGTAATAAAATTTCTATGCTTGTAGATCATGAAAAGAATGCTTTAGGTGCTGGTTATATTGTTGGATTCATTCATGATTCTACTGAAAATTATTATGAGGGAGGAATATATGCTTGTAGGAATTGCAATAATATCAAGTTTCCTCTCTATGTGCTTAAAATTTTGATGTTATGCTTGTTTTGCCTTCCTATGCAAGTTGATTATTGTTCCCACAAGTTGTTTGCTCATAAAATCCCTATGCATAGGAAGTGGGTTAGACTTAAATGTTCTAGTCATATTCTTCATGATGCTCTCTTTATGTTACTATTCTTATCCTTTATGTGAGCATCATTGAAATCATCATGCCTAGCTAGGGGCGTTAAACGATAGCGCTTGTTGGGAGGCAACCCAACTTTATTTTTGTTCCTTACCTTTTGCTCTTGTTTAGTAATAAATAATTTATCTAGCCTCTGTTATGATTGAGTTTTTATGTTTTAATTAGTGTTTGTGCCAAGTAGAACCGTTGGGAAGACTTGGGGAAAGTCTTGTTGATCTCGCTGTAAAAAAACAGAAACTTTAGCGCTCACGAGAATTGCTGCCATTTTTTATTGGAGAGTGCTATTTTGTTAATTCTTTTTCCATATGATTAATAGATAAATTACTCAGGTCCAGAAATTTATTTTAGAATTTTTGGGGTTCCATAAGTATACGTTTGATACAGATTACTACAAACTGTTCTGTTTTTGACAGATTCTGTTTTTCATGTGTTGTTTGCTTATTTTGATGAATCTATGGCTAGTAAAATAGTTTATAAACCATAGAGAAGTTGGAATACAGTATGTTTAACACAAATATAAATAAATAATAGTTCATTACAGTACCTTGAAGTGGTCTTTTGTTTTCTTTCGCTAACCGAACTCACGAGATTTTCTACTTTAAGTTTTGTGTTGTGAAGTTTTCAAGTTTTGGGTAAAGATTTGATGGATTATGAAACAAGGAGTGGAAAGAGCCTAAGCTTGGGGATGCCCATGGAACCCCAAAGATAATCTAAGGACACCTAAAATCCAAAGCTTGGGGATGCCCCGGAAGGCATCCCCTCTTTCGTCTTCGTTCATCGGTAACTTTACTTGGAGCTATATTTTTATTCACCACATGATATGTGTTTTGCTTGGAGCGTCATTTTATTTTACTTTGTTTTGCTTGCTGTTTGAATAAAATACCAAGATCTGAAATTATTTAATGTTAGAGAGTCTTCACATAGTTGCATAATTATTCGACTACTCATTGATCTTCACTTATATCTTTCGGAGTAGTATGTTGTTGCTCTAGTGCTTCACTTATATCTTTTAGAGCACGGTGGTGGTTTTATTTTATAGAAATAGATGAACTCTCATGCATCACTTATATTATTTTGAGAGTCCTAAACAGCATGGTAATTTGCTTTGGTTATGAATTTAGTCCTAATATGATGGGCATCCAAGAGGGATATAATAAAAACTTTCATATAAAGTGTATTGAATACTAAGAGAAGTTTGATACTTGATGATTGTTTTGAGATATGGAGATAGTGATATCAAAGTTGTTCTAGTTGGGTAGTTGTGAATTTGAGAAATACTTGTGTTGAAGTTTGCAAGTCCCGTGGCATGCACGTATGGTAAACGTTGTGTAACAAATTTGAAACATGAGGTGCTATTTGATTGTCTTCCTTATGAGTGGCGGTCAGGGACGAGCAATGGTCTTTTCCTACCAATCTATCCCCCTAGGAGCATGCACGTAATGCTTGGTTTTTGATGACTTGTAGATTTTTGCAATAAGTATGTGAGTTCTTTATGACTAATGTTGAGTCCATGGATTATACGCACTCTCACCCTTCCATCATTGCTAGCCTCTTCGGTATCGTGCATTGCCCTTTCTCACATTGAAAGTTTGAGATTACTAAAGTATGAAACAATTGCCTGGCTTGTCACTGGGTTTGTGCATGATGAGAGCATTCTTGTGTGACGAAAATGGAGCATGACCAAACTATATGATTTTGTAGGGATGAACTTTCTTTGGCCAAGTTATTTTGAGAGGACATAATTGCTTAGTTAGTATGCTTGAAGTATGATTATTTCTATGTCAATATGAACTTTTATCTTGAATCTTTCGGATCTGAATATTCATACCACAATGAAGAAGAATCACATTGAAATTATGCCAAGTAGCACTCCGGATAAAAAATTCTGTTTTTATCATTTACCTACTCGAGGACGAGCAGGAATTAAGCTTGGGGATGCTGATACGTCTCCAACGTATCTATAATTTTTGATTGCTCCATGCTATATTATCTTCTGTTTTGGACATTATTGGGCTTTATTATCCACTTTTATATTATTTTTGGGACTAACCTATTGACCCAGAGCCCAGTGCCAGTTCATGTTTTTTCCCTTGTTTCAGTGTTTCGAAGAAAAGGAATATCAAACGGAGTCGAAACGGAATGAAACCTTCTGGAGAAGTTATTTTTGGAAGGAAAGCAACCTGGTGGACTTGGAGTGCACGCCAGGAAAGAAAGGAGGGAGCCACGAGGTAGGGGGCGCGCCCACCCCCCTAGGGCGCGCCCTCCACCCTTGTGGGCCCCTCGTGGCTCCCCTGACGTATTTCTTCCTCCTATATATACCCATATACCCTAAAACGATCGGGGAACAGAATAGATCGGGAGTTCCACCGCCAGAAGCCTTCGTAGCCACCGAAAACCAATCTAGACCCGTTCCGGCACCCTGCCGGAGGGGGAACCCCTCTCCGGTGGCCATCTTCATCATCCCGGTGCTCTCCATAACGAGGAGGGAGTAGTTCTCCCTCGGGGCTGAGGGTATGTACCAGTAGCTATGTGTTTGATCTCTATCTCCCGTGTTCTTGAGGTGATACGATCTTGATGTATCGCGAGCTTTGCTATTATATTTGGATCCTATGATGTTTCTTCCCCCCTCTACTCTCTTGTAATGGATTGAGTTTCCCCTTTGAAGTTATCTTATCGGATTGAGTCTTTAAAGATTTGAGAACACTTGATGTATGTCTTGCCGTGCGTATCTGTGGTGACAATGGGATATCACGTGATTCACATGATGTATGTTTTGGTGATCAACTTGCGGGTTCCGCCCATGAACCTATGCATAGGGGTTGGCACACATTTTCGTCATGATTCTCTGGTAGAAGCTTTGGGGTACTCTTTGAGCTCCTATGTGTTGGTTGAATAGATGAATCTAAGATTGTGTGATGCATATCATATAATCATACCCACGGATACTTGAGGTGACATTGGAGTATCTAGGTGACATTAGGATTTTGGTTGATTTGTGTCCGAAGGTGTTATTCTAGTACGAACTCTAGGGCTGTTTGTGACACTTATTGAATAGCCCAACGGATTGATTGGAAAGAATAACTTTGAGGTGGTTTCATACCCTACCATAATCTCTTCGTTTGTTCTCCTCTATTAGTGACTTTGGAGTGACTCTTTGTTGCATGTTGAGGGATAGTTATGTGATCCAATTATGTTATTATTGTTGAGAGGACTTGCACTAGTGAAAGTATGAACCCTAGGCCTTGTTTCCTAGCATTGCAATACCGTCTACCCTCACTTTTACCATTAGTTACCTTGCTGTTTTTATAATTTCAGATTACAAATACCTTTATCTACCATCCATATTGCACTTGTATCACCATCTCTTCGCCGAACTAGTGCACCTATACAATTTACCATTGTATTGGGTGTGTTGGGGACACAAGAGACTCTTTGTTATTTGGTTGCAGGGTTGCTTGAGAGAGACCATCTTCATCCTATGCCTCCTACGGATTGATAAACCTTAGATCATCCACTTGAGGGAAATTTGCCACTGTCCTACAAACCTCTGCACTTGTAGGCCCAACAACGTCTACAAGAAGATGGTTGTGTAGTAGACATCACACTACTAGGAAAAGGCCTACTAGTGCCGCACCAGTTTTGCCTACTAATGGCGCACTACTGGTGCGCCACTAGTACCACGCCACTAGTATTATATACTAATGGCGCACCATGGGTGCGCCATTTGTATCTGGTATACTAATGGCGCACCACGCCGTGTGCCATTAATATAGACCAACATGTGCCATTAGTATGCCTCCTAGGGGGCCATATTTACCCATGTGCTTTGGCATACTAATGGCGCACTGTGGGGTGATGTGCCATTAGTATCCTTGGCATACTAATGCGCACTGTGTAGTGATGCGCCATTAGTATCCTTTGGCATACTAATGGCGCACTTTGAGATGATGCGCCATTAGTATGAATATTAGGTTTTTTTACTTTTTTGATTTTTGCACAGGTTATAAAATATATTATTGGACATAATATAGACAGCACCACACAACAACAGCAGATTCATCGAATACAATAGAAGATTAGTCTCCGAATACAATTCATCATATTAGTATCCGAATTCAAAAGACCAAACAAAGATAGAACATTACAAGTCTCGAGACCGTGAGTAGCGAGTTTGTCTTCACATTACAAGTTGATATCGATCATCTAAACTGCCATCACATAGAAGAGAGCTGCGGTCATCACGATGAGCATCATCGCGATGAGCATCATCGCGATGAAACTGGTCTTCATCCGGTTCCTCCAACGCTTCCTCCTCTCTCCCGCTAGATAGCGGGCGTATCTAGATTTTGCCTCCGCCCTAGTGGTGTACCCTTTGTAACTATTACCGCTGAAACAGTGAACCTGTCTCCGACACTCCTCCCAGTCGTCGTAGACTCTGGGAACCTTACCCTTGTACACGACATACGGCATCATCTCTATGCACAAGCCAAACAACAGACAATACATGAGCAATATATAAGTATGCAACAAAAGGATTGGAAGAGAAAAGCAAGACATTAATAGCACGATTCATGGTCCTACTAATAAATAGCATCGATTACATCTAAGCTGAACGACTGTCCAAACCAAAGAGACATACAATTCATTAAAGTTTAATTACAACATGAGCCAATCAATGTTTCAGAACTACACATAGCATCACTACTTTCGACTCGACTCATGGGACCGGAGCGTGGATGAAGCCGCCGTCTGTCGTGATGGTCATGAAATCGCGGGCGTTGTCAGCCTGCATTTGTAGCGTTGTGTCTATCTCACTGTTGGATGGTTGATATCTGAGGTAGAACTATGTCGGGACCCCGATCCTAAGTCACCCCGATCTAGAATGTAACACATCATATCACTTTGCGGCCTCACGCACGGTATTCCCACGGCTGCCACCTTACCTGGATGGGGACCGTTTACACCTTTTGGCTCACGTATATGATAGTGTCGCTAGCATCCATATGACAAAGAACACAGGCAGACATGGCTAGTCGTGAATCCAAAGCGGCACTAACTCATGAGGACAGGCATACATGAATCACATCGAGCATGTCGGTCATCAACGTGTGAATCCGGGCTGTAGCACTGGCTAACAGGACTCCGGATGTCACCGCGTGACATTTCCCCGAAGGGACAGACACAGGAACAAAGTGAAACACATGCCGGCCAGTCAAGTGTCCTGAGCAGTAGTGCTGGGCTAGCAGGACTCCGGTGAACCGGGCTGTAGCGGACTACTATGGCTCAAGGAAGCACTAGACTACATTTCCCCATAGGAGAGGCTGCCAAGGATAAACAACCAGATTGTCGGATCCCACACATAGCAATACACGTTACACGTACGCATAACATGCAAGTATGTGCTGTACAACATGGCATCACAACATAACGCAAACTCATATAGATAAAGGCTCAGAAGAGCCACATAGCATAAATACAAACAAGGGTCACATGACCCATCATTCAGAGCATACAAGCAACAAACGGAAGCATTACATGTCTGAGTACAAACAACTACAAAAGAAAAGGCTGTGAGCCTGACTATCTACAACGTCCGATCAAGATCGTAGCTGAGGTACAAGCTACTCGTCGAAGTCCAAGTGGTACTACTAGTGAGACAGATGTCTCATCTGCAAAACATAAATAAAGCAAACGTGAGTACAAAGGTACTCAACAAGACTTACATCAGATCCTATCATACATGCATTTGTATCAAGAAGATAATGTGGGGTTTAGTTGCAACAAGCCAGCTTTGACTCAGTGGCTATCCTGTTCTACGGCAACGAGAAACTTCTTTGAGGTGAGGCAGCACACACGAGTCCACTAGTCACCACATCAATACACTACTATGGATTCATCCTCGTCTCCTTACGAGAAGGCCATCCATAGCACTCACACTTGTCTTGAGCATTTTAGAGTGTCCACGTTAAGTTGTCTATGTACCACGTAAGCATCCAAGAAGTCCATAACCGAGGACATGGCTATTCGAATAGATCATGATAACCCTGCAGGGGTGTACTTCTTCACACACGCTCTCACCACTTATCACCATGTACATGTCATGTACCTCGGCAACCTTCAAGCGGAAGCCTGGCGAGGGTGTCGGCCACGACCTGACTAACCGCACAAGACTCTAATCCAGGTTTATCGCCTATTCGGGTTCCATCCGCAAGGAGATCAGGCCGGGGTGTCGCTCACGGTCCCAAACGATATGTGCAGGGTTCCCAAGCCCACCTCGCCGGATGGATCTATGCTTGGTACACCGTGCCACCTGTGCCTAGTCTGTCCCAAGCCCACCTGGCGGGGTGCCACTTGGTAGACTACTAACACTACCTACAAACACCAGAAACTATTTGCGACTCCTGGATAGAGATCAAGTTGGCTAATAAGTCGAGAGGGGCACTTAAGCATTCCAATGTGTGGTAGTAGCTAGTCATTGGACAACATACACGGAACTCAGTGCTTAAGGACGGTTCCAGTGAGACAACCCACCATGTACTCCTACATGGCCTCTCACCGCTACCTTTACCAAATCGTGTTCACACGCTTAAATCTCAACACCAGAACATATCATACCACTCCAATTCATTCCCAATGAATCAGACCTGACACAACTCTAAGCAATAGCAGGCATGGCATGGCAAGAACCCAACATGGCTCGATCAACTCCTACACATGCTAGTGGGTTTTAACTATTTACTGTGGCAATGACAGGTCATGCAGAGGAATGGGTTCAACTACTGCAGCATAAAGTAGCAGTTGAATCGTTGTTGTCCTAATGCAATAAATGAGAGCAGGAGCGAGAGAGTAGGATTGTATCAGAATGAATAAGGGGGTTTGCTTGCCTGGTAGTTCAACAGGGGGGCACTGCTTCACTGGTAGGTACTCTCGAACACTTCTGGAGCAGGACCTATCAAGAAGGAGCGGTGTCGACAATCAATACACAAGCATATGCAACAATATGATGCATGAACATGGCATGAAGATGTGATGCTGTTTGAGCTAATGCAAGTAGTATTCAAATTGAATGAAGTCCATTTGAACCAAGGGTTCAAATGCAACTCCAAATTAAGCTCTTATATATGTCATCTATATTTTTTCACCTATACAGCAGGTATAAGTTGTTTTGTCATGCATGAAAATGGTACAGATGGATAGATTGAATTTTTTCTGATAATTTTTCATATATAAATTATTTCAATCTGAGCTACGGTTGAATTTCTATGAATTTTTGAAGTTTATATCATTTTCTGGAATTTCCTGATTTACTTTAATACCAGAAAATGATATATTGCGTCAGCATGACAGCAGCATTGCGTCAGCAGGTCAAAGGAGCTGACCGAGTCAAACCTGACGTGTGGGGTCCACACGTCAGTGACTCAGTTAGTTAACAGGGGGTTTAATTAGTCTAATTAGGATTAGTGGGCGCCGGGCCCACTGGTCAGTGACTAACTAGGTAACTAACCTAGGTTGATTAGTGTTAATCTAATACTAACTAAATGTCAGGGGGTGGCCCACGCGTCAGTGACACAAGGGAGAGGGTCAACCCTGGTCAGCGGGTCAAACCCGCCGGCGACTCGACGCCGGCAAGGCCCGAGACGGCGGAGGGCATCGGAAACGCGTCTCTGGCGACCAAATGGGCCGGGGAGACCATCTCCGAGGAGCTGGTGCTCGCGCGCATCCACTGGTGCCCTCCGTTTCACCGGAGACGGCCTAAATTGACGGCGGTGACCACTTGGGCGACGGCCGGAGTTCGGTCGAGCTCGGGTTCGAGGCTGCAGTGGGTGTGGCGATGCAGGCGTAGCACCTACGGCCTCTGCGTGGTGCGGGGAGAGGTTTGGACTTGCCGGGGCGACCATTTGGTCACTAGAGCTGCGTCGGAGATGAGCTCAGGCGGCGACGGTCACGGTCATCGGCGAGGCAGCGGCTACGACATGCCAGCGAGCGAATGGAGAGGGGGAGGAGAAGCAGCAGCTCACAGCGGTCTCGGTGGGCTTGATGGTGAGCTCGGGGATGCACTGAAGACGGCAGGGCGGCGATGGGGATCCACGGTAGCCGGAGATGAAGACGGCGGTGATGGAGGCGCTCCAGGGCCTCCCGAGGCGCGTGGCTCGACCAAGAGCTTCAGGGCGAGGTGGCGGAGCTCGCAGACACGGAGAGAGACAAGGGGGAAGGCGATGGCTGCGGCAACGGTGGCCGGTGGTGACGGCAGCGCTCGGCCGTGAGCGAGAAAGCGAGGGAGAGGAGAGGAGAGAGCTGGGGGGGGGAGTGAGAGACGGCCGAGGGGGATGTGTGGCGTCGTCGGGTGCCTCCAGCGGCGAGCGAGGAAGCAGGAGGTTGCCGGCGCGTGCTCGCGCGCGTCGGGCACACGCGCGCCATCCTCCTGGCGCGGTGGAGACGATGACTGGCGTCGGCCAGTCAGCTGGGCCGAGCTACTGGGCCGATCTGGTAAGTGGCCCAGGTAAGTCTCTCTCCCTTTTCTGTTTTCTTTTCTATTTTTCTGACATTTGTTTTGATTTAATAAAAATACCAAAACATTTTATTTAATTCTGAAAATTAATGTAGGAACTTAATTGGATTATTCCAAAGCCCCACAGTAAAAATCAGAATTATTAGACATATATAATATATATCACATATATATATCATATGCAAATATTTACTGGATTAACTCAAATGGCCAAAAATAAATACTTCTGAGCTCCCAAAAATATTGGTTGGGATTTTACCTCTGGCCAATATTTTAGAGAAAATCAGGAACATTTTCTTGGGCCAAATTGAAACAATTTTTATCTGGGTCATTTCCAGAAATGATTCTGAGGGTTTCAAAAAACCCCATTTCAAATTTAAATGGAATTTAAACATGATGCACACATGGCTAGCTGGTCTAGGTCATACCAGAACTAGGGATGTGACAACCCGCCCCCACTCGGAAGAATCTCGTCCCGAGATTCAGGAGTCGGCGGGAAGAAAGCGGGGTACTCAAGTCGAAGACGATCTTCACGCTCCCAAGTAGCTTCTCTCTCGGAATGATGAGACCACTGAACCTTGAGAAACTTGATGTTATGACGTCGGGTGGCACACTCTGCTTGATCAAGTATGCAGACAGGGTACTCTCGATAAGTGAGGTTATCTTGGAGATCAAGCGTTCCGTGGTCCACTCCGCGGATGGGATCCGAGAAGCAACGCCTGAGTTGAGAGACGTGGAAGACATCATGTACTCGAGAAAGATGTGGCGGTAGTTCCAACTGGTAGGCAACCTCTCCTCGTTTAGCGAGAATGCAAAAAGGACCAATGTAACGAGGAGCCAACTTGCCCTTGATACCGAAATGATGGGTACCCTTCAAAGGAGTAACCCGAAGGTAAGCCTTGTCGCCAACTTCATAAGCCACTTCCTTATGACGACGGTCATACTGGCTCTTTTGACGAGATTGGGCTGTTTTCAAATTCTCACGAATTATGCGAACTTGCTCTTCTGCTTCCTGAATCATATCCGGTCCAAAGAATTGTCTTTCCCCGGTTTCTGACTAGTTCAAAGGTGTTTGACATCTTCGTCCATAGAGAATCTCGAAAGGAGCTTTCTTAAGACTAGATTGGTAGCTATTGTTATAAGCGAACTCGGCATAAGGAAGACACTTCTCCCAATCCATACCGAATGAGATAACGCAAGCTCTGAGCATGTCTTCAAGAATTTGGTTGACCCTTTCCACCTGACCACTCGACTAAGGGTGGAAAGCGGTACTGAAAGAAAGATGGGTGCCCATGGCAGTTTGGAAACTCTCCCAGAAGTGAGAAGTGAAAAGACTACCACGGTCTGAATTGATCTCTAGTGGAACACCATGAAGTGACACTATTCGAGAAATATATAAGTCAGCGAGCTGACTAGCGGTGATACTCTCTCGAACAGGTAGGAAGTGAGCCACTTTGGAAAGACGATCAATGACTACGAAGATAGCATTATTCCCTCTCTTGGTACTAGGAAAGCCGGTGATGAAGTCCATACCAACTTTATCCCATTTCCATTTAGGAATAGCTAAAGGCTGAAGAGTGCCAGCAGGCCTCTGATGTTCTGCCTTAACGCGACAACAAACATCACAGTTAGCAATGAACTCAGCGATTTCTCTCTTCATCCTAGTCCACTAGAACCTCTGGCGTAGGTCCTGATACATCTTAGTACTACCGGGATGAATCGTGAGAGGGGATTCATGTGCCTCCTTAAGAATCAGTTGTCGCAGATGTTGGTTCTTGGGAATCACCAAGCGATTCTCAAAGAAAACAACACCTCGATCATCCATAGAGAAACATCCACCAACTCCCTTCTTAATGTTTCTCTTGATGCGGATAACACCCCTATCAAACTTCTGATCAGTAATGATCTGATCCTCAAGGGTAGGTTTCGCCACCAAGGTAGAAAGGAATCCATGAGGAGCAATGTGAAGGTTAAGCTTACATAATTCCTCATGGAGAAGTGGCCGGCCCTGTTGCAACATGAGATTGTTGCAATAGAACTTACGACTTAGCGCATCAGCCATGACATTTCCCTTGCCTGGGGTGTAGGTAATCCCTAAGTCGTAATCTGAGATCAACTCCAACCAATGTCTTTGCCTAAGGTTCAAATCTGGTTGGGTGAAGATATACTTGAGACTCTGGTGGTCGGTGTATATCTCGCAACGTTTACCGAGAAGGTAATGTCGCCAGGTCTTAAGTGCATAGACTACAGCTGCAAGCTCTAGATCATGTGTAGGATAATTCTCCTCATGTGGATGCAACTGTCAAGATGCATAGGCAATCACATGGCGATCTTGCATAAGGATGCAACCTAGTCCCTGTCGTGAGGCGTCGCAGTAGATAACAAAGTCTTTAGTGAAATACGGTGGCACAAGTACGGAGCAGAAGTCAGGCGTCTTTTCAGTTCCTGAAAACTGTACTCACACTGTGGGGACCACTCAAACTTTTTATCTTTCTTGAGAAGTTTCGTGAGAGGTTTGGCCACTTTGGAGAAGTTCTCAATGAAGCGGCGACAATAACTGGCTAGGCCAAGGAAACTCCTAACTTGCTTAACCGTTTCAGGTGGAGTCCAATCAAGAACGGCTTGAACTCTTTCGGGATTGACAGCAATGCCCTTACCAGAGATTACGTGGCCGAGATAGGTCACTTCTGGCAACCAAAATTCGCACTTGGAGAACTTGGCGTAAAGGCGGTGTTCTCTGAGTTTTTCTAACACAAGTCTAAGATGTTCGGCATGCTCTTCCTTGTTCTTCGAGTAAATAAGGATATCATCGAGGTAAACCACGACGAACTTATCTAGGTACTCCATGAAGATCAAGTTCATCAAACGGGAGAATGTAGCTGGAGCATTGGTTAGACCGAAGGACATGACGGTGTACTCGTACTGGCCATAAGAGTGACGAAAGCCGTCTTAGGAATGTCCCCGTTTGTGATCTTGATTTGGTGGTAGCCTAACCTCAAATCCATCTTGGAGAAGACTGAGGATCCAGCAAGCTAATCATACAGATCGTTGATCCTGGGGAGCGGATACTTGTTCTTTATCGTGACCAAATTAACGGGACGATAATCTACAACCATTCAGTCCCTACCATCCTTCTTCTTGACGAAGAGAACAGGGCAAGCCCAGGGAGAAGAACTAGGATGGATGAAACCCTTTTGCAAGGACTCATCAAGTTGTTTCTTAAGCTCGGCTAGCTCTAAGGGTGCCATCTTGTAAGGTCTCCTAGAAATTGGGGCGGTTCCGGGGATAAGATCTATAACAAACTCTACATCTCTATCAGGTGGAATACCTGGCAGTTCCTCTGGAAAGACATCCAGAAAGTTGCGGACTACCGGGATATCTTCAAGGTCTGGAAGAGGGCTGGCATTTAGAGAATATAGCTGACGCCTTGCAATTTTGGTGGAGACAGTGACTATCTTGCCAGAGGGGCGTGTCAGCTAAACAGACCTGGTGTAACAGTCAATCTTGGCATAATGAGCCTTCATCCAGTCCATACCCAAGATGATGTTAATATCTGAAGACTTGAGGGATATCAAGGAAGCTAGAAATACAAGTCTGTCAACATGTATTTCATTGCCATAACTTATCCTAGAAGTTTGCCACTTGGATCCAGGGGTTTGAATGAGTAGTGGGGAGGGCATATCACAAAATGACATGTCGTGCAAACAGGAATAACTTTCGGAAATGAAGGAGTGAGATGCACCGGTATCGAATAGAACCGAAGCTGGGTGACAGTTGACAAGGAGTGTACCAAGAACGACATCTGGATCATCATGAGCGTCTTTAGCTGAGACGTGATGCACACGTCCAAGTTCAGTGGGAGCTGACTTGGCACTGATCATCTGGTGTGAAGGCTTACTACCACGGCCAACAGACTTCTTGGGCTGGGGTGGAGCAACACGGGTCTGAGTGCAAATACGGGCAATGTGGCCTGGCTCTCCACACTTGTAACAGATCTTGGAGGTAGGACAAGGACCCGCATTGACAAGTGGTCTACAAATAGTCATGGATGTAGCATACGGTTGAACTGCGTGAGGTGCCATACAAGAAGGCCTTAGTGTATAACCGGGTGGAAGAGCGGAGTTCGGAACCCAAATCCGGCGCTTTTGAGAACTAGAACCGGAGGAAGAAACCAAATCACGGTTGTTCTTACGAGAATCCTCGTAAGTGAGTTGAGCTGTCTTTGCATTAATGGCCTTGTTCACAAGAGCGTGAAATGTATTGCAATGATGCAAGTGGAGATCATGACGCAACTTGGGGTTGAGACCCTTTCGGAACCTAGCCTGCTTCTTGGCATCTGTGGACACTTCTTCTGTAGCATAGCGGGCGAGGTTCTCAAATTCTCTACTATAAGCATCAACAACCATCTTACTCTGGGTGAAACTACAAAACTCTTCTCTTTTGCGGTCAATGAGAGCCTGAGGGATGTGATGCTCGCGAAAAGCCTCAATGAAATCTCTCCAGGTGGGTATCTGGCCAGCTGGAAGCATAGCCTCATAGTTCTGCCACCAAATACTAGCAAGACCTTCCAGGTGATAAGCAGCATAGGTGACCTTGTCACCTTCAGCTACGTTCATAGAATGCAGCTTGTGTGTGATACTACGGAGCCAGTCATCTGCATCAAGTGGTTCAATGGAATGATGGAAGGTAGGTGGTTTCAGGCCAATGAAGTCATGAATGGACACAAACTCTTTGTGCTGCTGGGAGGTGTTCTCCTCAATACGTGCTAGCAAGCGGTTAGACTCACGCTTGTTCCTCTCCATCTCTAGCATGAACTCTGCCAACGAAGACTGATCGGGAGGATCCTCATCCCTACCATCTCCGTGGTTCCGGATACGAGCAACAGAACTTCGGTTAACCGGCAACATCCTGAAGAACCAACCAAGGGAACAAGGATGGATTCAGCATCATCATAAGGATGTAGATTATAGTACGAAAAAAAGATACTATCTCTTGAACTCCTAGGATAATTCCGGCAGCATAACGGCAGTAAAATGCTCGAAATGAGACATTCTGCAAAATACGAAGTAGCACCATACTCAACATTATCACTCAAGGTTCTGAGATATTGCCAAATAGACTACACCGGAAGTACTCGAAAACTGGGATATGACTCTGATCAACGAATCCTATGGAACTACGGAGTAGTAACACGTGATCCTGATAGACGAAAGAGAAAGCCTAGTTCCTTAACCCCGTAGGAAAGGTAGGACGACTCAGATCAGAAGGCCATGAGGTATAAGGAGTAAAAAGAGCCTTACGTTCCTTCCCACAATCAATTCCCTTACATAACTAAAGAATTTCTAGACTCAACTTCGACCAGGTTGGCTTGGAAATCCTACAGGCAGTCAGGCTCTGATACCAAAGCTGTCGGGACCCTGATCCTAAGTCACCCCGATCTAGAATGTAACACGTCATATCACTTTGCGGCCTCACGCACGGTATTCCCACGGCTGCCACCTTACCTGGATGGGGACCGTTTGCACCTTTTGGCTCACGTATATGATAGTGTCGCTAGCATCCATATGACAAAGAACACAGGCAGACATGGCTAGTCGTGAATCCAAAGCGGCACTAACTCATGAGGACAGGCATACATGAATCACATCGAGCATGTTGGTCATCAACGTGTGAATCCGGGCTGTTGCACTGGCTAACAGGACTCCGGATGTCACCGCGTGACATTTCCCCGAAGGGACAGACACAGGAACAAAGTGAAACACATGCCGGCCAGTCAAGTGTCCTGAGCAGTAGTGCTGGGCTAGCAGAACTCCGGTGAACCGGGCTGTAGCGGACTACTATGGCTCAAGGAAGCACTAGACTACATTTCCCCATAGGAGAGGCTGCCAAGGATAAACAACCAGATTGTCGGATCCCACACATAGCAATACATGTTACACGTACACATAACATGCAAGTATGTGATGTACAACATGGCATCACAACATAACGCAAACTCATATAGATAAAGGCTCAGAAGAGCCACATAGCATAAATACAAACAAGGGTCACATGACCCATCATTCAGAGCATACAAGCAACAAACGGAAGCATTACATGTCTGAGTACAAACAACTACAAAAGAAAAGGCTGTGAGCCTGACTATCTACAACGTCCGATCAAGATCGTAGCTGAGGTACAAGCTACTCGTCGAAGTCCAAGTGGTACTACTAGTGAGACAGATGTCTCATCTGCAAAACATAAATAAAGCAAACGTGAGTACAAAGGTACTCAACAAGACTTACATCAGATCCTATCATACATGCATTTGTATCAAGAAGATAATGTGGGGTTTAGTTGCAGCAAGCCAGCTTTGACTCAGTGGCTATCCTGTTCTACGGCAACGAGAAACTTCTTTGAGGTGAGGCAGCACACACGAGTCCACTAGTCACCACATCAATACACTACTATGGATTCATCCTCGTCTCCTTACGAGAAGGCCATCCATAGCACTCACACTTGTCTTGAGCATTTTAGAGTGTCCACGTTAAGTTGTCTATGTACCACGTAAGCATCCAAGAAGTCCATAACCGAGGACATGGCTATTCGAATAGATCATGATAACCCTGCAGGGGTGTACTTCTTCACACACGCTCTCACCACTTATCACCATGTACATGTCATGTACCTCGGCAACCTTCAAGCGGAAGCCTGGCGAGGGTGTCGGCCACGACCTGACTAACCGCACAAGACTCTAATCCAGGTTTATCGCCTATTCGGGTTCCATCCGCAAGGAGATCAGGCCGGGGTGTCGCTCACGGTCCCAAACGATATGTGCAGGGTTCCCAAGCCCACCTCGCCGGATGGATCTATGCTTGGTACACCGTGCCACCTGTGCCTAGTCTGTCCCAAGCCCACCTGGCGGGGTGCCACTTGGTAGACTACTAACACTACCTACAAACACCAGAAACTATTTGCGACTCCTGGATAGAGATCAAGTTGGCTAATAAGTCGAGAGGGGCACTTAAGCATTCCAATGTGTGGTAGTAGCTAGTCATTGGACAACATACACGGAACTCAGTGCTTAAGGACGGTTCCAGTGAGACAACCCACCATGTACTCCTACATGGCCTCTCACCGCTACCTTTACCAAATCGTGTTCACACGCTTAACTCTCAACACCAGAACATATCATACCACTCCAATTCATTCCCAATGAATCAGACCTGACACAACTCTAAGCAATAGCAGGCATGGCATGGCAAGAACCCAACATGGCTCGATCAACTCCTACACATGCTAGTGGGTTTTAACTATTTACTGTGGCAATGACAGGTCATGCAGAGGAATGGGTTCAACTACCGCAGCATAAAGTAGCAGTTGAATCGTTGTTGTCCTAATGCAATAAATGAGAGCAGGAGCGAGAGAGTAGGATTGTATCAGAATGAATAAGGGGGTTTGCTTGCCTGGTAGTTCAACAGGGGGGCACTGCTTCACTGATAGGTACTCTCGAACACTTCCGGAGCAGGACCTATCGAGAAGGAGCGGTGTCGACAATCAATACACAAGCATATGCAACAATATGATGCATGAACATGGCATGAAGATGTGATGCTGTTTGAGCTAATGCAACTAGTATTCAAATTGAATGAAGTCCATTTGAACCAAGGGTTCAAATGCAACTCCAAATTAAGCTCTTATATATGCCATCTATATGTTTTCACCTATACAGCAGGTATAAGTTGTTTTGTCATGCATGAAAATGGTACAGATGGATAGTTTGAATTTTTCTGATAATTTTTCATATATAAATTATTTCAATCTGATCTACGGTTGAATTTCTATGAATTTTTGAAGTTTATATCATTTTCTGGAATTTCTTGATTTACTTTAATACCAGAAAATGATATATTGCGTCAGCATGACAGCAGCATTGCGTCAGCAGGTCAAAGGAGCTGACCGAGTCAAACCTGACGTGTGGGGTCCACATGTCAGTGACTCAGTTAGTTAACAGGGGGTTTAATTAGTCTAATTAGGATTAGTGGGCGCTCGGCCCACTGGTCAATGACTAACTAGGTAACTAACCTAGGTTAATTAGTGTTAATCTAATACTAACTAAATGTCAGGGGGTGGCCCACGCGTCAGTGACACAAGGGGGAGGGTCAACCCTGGTCAGCGGGTCAAACCCGCCGGCGACTCGACGCCGGCGAGGCCCGAGACGGCGGAGGGCGTCGGAAACGCATCTCCGGTGACCAAATGGGCCGCGGAGACCATCTCCGAGGAGCTGGTGCTCGCGCGCATCCACTGGTGCCCTCGGTTTCACCGGAGACGGCCTAAATTGACGGCGGCGACCACTTGGGCGGCGGCCTGAGTTCGGTCGAGCTCGGGTTTGAGGCTGCAGTGGGCGTGGCGATGCGGGCGTAGCACCTATGGCCTCTGCGTGGTGCGGGGAGAGGTTTGGACTTGCCGGGGCGACCATTTGGTCACCGGAGCTGCGTCGGAGATGAGCTCAGGCGGCGACGGTCACGGTCATCGGCGAGGCAGCGGCTACGGCATGCCAGCGAGCGAACGGAGAGGGGGAGGAGAAGCAGCAGCTCACAGCGGTCTCGGTGGGCTTGACAGTGAGCTCGGGGATGCACTGAAGACGGCAGGGCGGCGATGGGGATCCACGGCAGCCGGAGATGAAGACGGCGGCGATGGAGGTGCTCCAGGGCCTCCCGAGGCGCGTTGCTCGATGAAGAGCTTCAGGGCGAGGTGGCGGAGCTCGCGGACACGGAGAGAGACGAGGGGGAAGGCGATGGCTGCGGCAACAGTGGCCGGTGGCGACGGCAGCGCTCGACCGTGAGCGAGAAAGCGAGGGAGAGGAGAGGAGAGAGCTGGGGGGGGGGGAGTGAGAGACGGCCGAGGGGGATGCGTGGCGTCGTCGGGTGCCTCCAGCGGCGAGCGAGGAAGCAGGAGGTGGCCGGCGCGTGCTCGCGCGCGTCGGGCACACGCGCGCCATCTTCCTAGCGCGGTGGGGCCGAGCTACTGGGCCGATCTGGTAAGTGGCCCAGGTAAGTCTCTCTCCCTTTTCTGTTTTCTTTTCTATTTTTCTGACATTTGTTTTGATTTAATAAAAATACCAAAACATTTTATTTAATTCTGAAAATTAATGTAGGAACTTAATTGGATTATTCCAAAGCCCCACAGTAAAAATCAGAATTATTAGACATATATAATATATATCACATATATATATATCATATGCAAATATTTACCGGATTAACTCAAATGGCCAAAAATAAATACTTCTGAGCTCCCAAAAATATTGGTTGGGATTTTACCTCTGGCCAATATTTTTAGAGAAAATCAGGAACATTTTCTTGGGCCAAATTGAAACAATTTTTATCTGGGTCATTTCCAGAAATGATTCTGAGGGTTTCACAAAACCCCATTTCAAATTTAAATGGAATTTAAACATGATGCACACATGGCTAGCTGGTCTAGGTCATACCAGAACTAGGGATGTGACAAACTACCCTGATGTATGAAGGACATCTTGATGGATGATTTCCGCAAACTCCAATTGGATGCGAAAGAATTCTTGTCTGATGTCCGCGTCCTGGATTGCCAATAAGCTCGCGGCCCAATCTTTGAGATTATCTGGTAGCAGAAGGTGATGATGGTCCCATACGATCGCCCGCATGTGATGGAGGGCGTAGTAGGCATCCTTCTGACCGCCAGGCGGCTGCTTGACGCAACAGAACTTAGTATTGTGGGCGAACACGTGCCTGACGTACCTACGAACTGGCCTGGTGAAGGTGCCTCCAGATTTGGTGTAGCCGGGGAGAACATCATCAAGAACTTTCTTGATATTTATGTAGTCTATCTTGGAGTCATGGTTCGGGTCGAAATACGTGGCCATGGAATATTTCAGGCTTAAGAGGATGAGTGTGCAATGTGTGTCACTGCACAGAACACGTAATTTTATAAAAAAAGATCAAATCTAAGAAATCATATATTACAGGGCGGTTAAGGGATGACTTACTCGGGAAAGTAAGACACGAGGAAGTTATCCTTATCTGGGTTTGCCAGAATGACGCCTTCGAGGTGTGAACTCGCGACTTGGCGGTCCCCAGCGCTGCCCAAGAGCTTGACACACATGTAGAAGGGGTCGACTATCATGATGTCCGGGGTCTTGTCTCTAATGATCCGCATCTCCATACTCAGCGAAAACAGCCGAACGAAGGTGTAGTGCAGCGGATGAAGGTTAAACATAGCAAAGATGTCATCAAACCGCAGGACGATCGTACCCCCGATGGCGCCATCCACAAAGCCCTTGCCCGCTGGCACCTTGGCCACGAAAACCGGGTATGCCACATCATTCTCTCTGAGACTCCGCTTCTCCAAAGAAAGAACACTGTCATGCAGACTCCGCATAGCACCGGTTGCAGCATTGAGCATATTTGTCGGTAGCATCGCCCTACCCGCCACATGCACCCTCCTCGAGATATCCTTAGGTGAAGGTGGCCCGTCCTGAGCACGGATCGTACTTGGTGCCGGCTGGCTCGCACCGGCGCCCTTTTTAGCCTTTCATTTCCGTCCCTTCTTCTTGATCTGCTGTAATGGGACCGAGTTCTGCTCACAGACCGCCTTCTTGAGCGTGTTGGGGCTCATAATATTTCACACCTCAGCTATCTGAGGCTCGGTGAAGGCAGCAGCTGGAGGCGTCTCCTGAGAACTGAACGCCAGACGACACCTGTTGCAATTGGGTTTCTCTGCCGTACCAGCTAGATCGCGGTCGTCTTGGTTGGGTTCTTGAGAAGGAGGCCCGCAGAACTCGTCACCGTACCCATGTTCGACAAAGTACTTATCGACGTTGGTAAATGTACCGTCGTCGTTGTCATCGTCGTCGTCCGGATCCTGTGCCATATGCATGTCCGGATCCTGTGCCATAGGGATGTCCGGCATGTCCGGTAGTGTTGCGGCGTTCTTGCCATGGCTTGGCACCGGCACGACTGGCGGTCTTGTCTGTGGGGTGGTGTTCCCCGCCCCCAAATGAATCTGGCTCTTCGGCCAAAGCAGGGGCTAGCTTACGCAGGCGCTGAGGGTCATCTCATCTTCTTCGTTGGCCCCAGCGGGTCAAATCGGAGGTAACAGCTCGTCGCAGCCTGGCAATACCTGAACCACTTCAACCCTATACACTGTGGGTGGCATCGGATTACCGTGGAACACGGGGTTGCCCGGTTGAACAATTCTGCCCTTGGCGACATCGACCAACTCGCCGCCCATGAAGTGCAGGAGAGTGCAAGGAACGTCGGCGGCGCCCTGTGAAAACATGTAGGGCGTCAGGGATGCCCAGTCAAAGGCAAGGAGATGAAGTCATCGGCTGAGAGGCTTAGTTACCATGATGCCGTCGAGCTTGGCTAATGTCGAGGCACCGCCAACGGCGGGCGTGCAACTGACGGAGGGGCCACTTGCTGGTGAGGTGCCGGCTGGCGTACACCCAGGTGCATTAAGCTCCAATGCCCGTGCCGGCGCCGGAGACAAGAATACCGCCTCCGCCGGAGACACCAATGGCGCCGCCGGAGACTACAATGGCGCCGCCTGCGCGTTGTGCGAGTTGCTGGCCGTGAAGCTGGGAACCGGGGGAGGCCCCTATTGGCCGCCCGCAATCCACGTCGTCAGCCCATGAATCAACGTAGGCACCATGGCATTGCACGTCGTTCCCAGTTGTTGTTGCACTTGCTCTTGGACAATCTCCGGAATCTGCGCCACTTGTGCCTTGAGTGCTTCAACCTCTCACGACTGGCTTTTCGAGATGGTCTTTTTCTCCTTTCGCCCACCAGCGGTATAGTATGACGACCATTTTGTGGACAAGCCTTTGCCGGCCACACGACCAGCTGACGTCGGCTTACTGAGCTTATCCTTGTTTTTCATTACGTTCAACGCCCTATTTAAAGGGGTGTCGAAAGGGGAGCTCTGAGACGACCCCGCGCTACTGCTTTCATTGTCCTGCGGAAGGAACGTGAACCATTTAGAAATATTGGGGATTAATTAGAATGCAACCATATGGAGCTAATTATGCGGGGGTGTATTCCTTACCAGAACAAGCTCAAGCGCCCTGGTCTTCGGATCCATGGTAAGCTCCTTTGTTACCGGGTCCTCCTTGTACCGGGCCCTGAGAAAGTTCCTGGTCTGCTTGTCACGGTATTTCTTGAAGCGAGGCGGTAGGCCTTGCTCAGCACGCTCCGCGTCTCCCATATAGGCTCCGCCACTCTGTAACCGCCGGGACCGAGTTGGTGGACCCCTAAGTTCAACTTCCGCATTTCTTTCCCCCACTGACTTGATTCGAAGGTTGCGCTGCTCTCGCACTTGATCTTGAACTCCTTGTAGTCATCTTTGCTCATCAAAGGATATTTCGCCTTGATCTTCTCATAACTAGCACCCTTTTCAATCATTGCCTTCAGCGTGCTTCTCCAAGTAGACAGGGCCGTGCTCATCCTCGTGAGGGCAGCATTGTTCACTTTATTCCCTGAGAGGCGTGTGTTTGCAAAGTTAGCGGGGAACTTGTATCGTTCATGCAGCTTCGTGAAGAGGAGGCTGCGCAAATTCCCTCGGTCCTTATGCCTTAGGTTCTCGGTGTTGATCGAGACGGTGCTCTGGAGAATGCACCCGAGCTAAACCGAGTACCCCTTGACTACTTCTTTGGGCGCCGTCGGATTCCCGTTGGAGTTCACTTCAGTAAATTCCTCCTTGACGGTGCCGAGTACGCTCGGGCGACGTTCCTTCCATTGCCTCTTCGGTTGGCTGCCATCTGTGCGTCCGCCGCCATCATCAGTGGTGGCATCCATGGCGCCATCATCAGTGGTGTCATCCCTGACGCCACTAGGGGTTGTGTAGTCAGGATCGGTGTCTTCCGCGGCATCCTCATAGTGGTGAGGTTCTTCCTCCAACTCCTGGGACAGCTCCTAGAATTGCTTGCCACCCAAACCGCCGGCCTCATCGTTGTGGGCCATGTTTCATGCTAAATAGGAAAAAAGTTTGGTCAAAAAGTTGGTTATTGTCAAGGAACAGGATCATGGTCTCATCATTTAGGGTTTGTCGACTCCGAGGCATCCTAAAAGCTAAGCTTTTATCATTTAGGGTTTGTCGATGCCGAGGCACCCTAAAAGCCTAAGCGTACATCATTTAGGTTCTCATCGCGACACCGAGGCACCCTAAAAGCCAAGGTTTCATCATTTAATGTTTGTCGATGCCGAGGCACCCTAAAATGCTAAGTTAAGTTTTCATCGTTTAGGGTTTATCGATGCCGAGGCACCCTAGGTTGGGCCTAATCACTTGGCTCTATTGCCACCTATGTTGGGTTTATCATCCAGGGTTTATCGATGCTAAGGAGAATTCTAAGTTGGGCCTAATCACTTGGCTCTATTGCCACCTATGGTTTAATGCAGCAAGAATGGCGGGGCAGTTGATCCTACTTAACTAAGTAATAAGATACCCCGGCCCATGCATTAGTCGCAAGTACCCCATATGTCCTATTTTTAGCAAAGTCATGCTAAAATTCACGGAAAATTTCAGCATGACCTTTGCTGAAAATAGGACATATGGAGTACCCGAATTTGCCAGAACGGAAGTTAATCGACATTCCGGCAAACTCAAGGGCCTCTCGAGGTACCTGCAAAATCATCACGACACGATGGCCGGAGACAAAACCCAGCAAACTGATTATCTTAGCTCCGATCCAAGCTCATCTGCTCCGTGTGGAACAAACCCCGTACCAGCTGCGAGAAATATTATGAATTCGGTAACAAGTTGCTAACACTGGCCCTTCTGAATAGATCTAGGGCATTCAAGAGTGAGGCATCAGTTACTGTATGCTTAGACAGTTTAGTTACTCTGCTCATATTTCCATGGACACTCCAGAAAATAACATGCTTAAAGGATGAATAAACAGAGGATCATCAAAAGACAACACGAATGTCTTAAGAAACTACTTTTTGCTGAACAAAACAACATTTTATAGTATATTAATGTAATAGTAGTACTATGAAACAGATCACGGGCACTGGAATATACAACAGCAGTGCATCACACAAGCAGACAATATTTTTCACGAAAACAATGAGCAAATGTGGGGAAATCGTAAAAGTGCATGCTGTTATGAAGAAAATGAGTCACTCACATCTCATCAGCTAGAGGCCTTTCTAAGTTCCCATAACCCCAGCAACTGTAGGCTATCAAGAATGAGAGATTTCTGACATTTTCTTTCTCAGCAGAACAGAACACATCGACACCATTACCCAAACAGCGAACACTAATTCTATTAGGAAGCACTAGACAGTAATCGACTAAGCCTTCTTGGGGGACAGCAGGGGGTAGTGACTGCTTACATCGAGGCGGAGGTCGCGGGGCAGCAGCGACAGGAATTTGGGCGGGAGCACCAAGCAATCCTACCACCGGAACAACACAATCAGAAGTTCAGAGCCCATCGAATCCACAGGCTTCACCAAAATTTAAACTGAATGTACATATGAAGAGCTAGAGGAGAATCAGTGGCTTACTGCGAGTTCCTGGAGGAGGGGCAGGACGAGCTCCTCGTCGGGGTCGACGCCGCCGCCGGTCGAGGAGGAGGCGAGGGGCTTGGAGGAGTCGGAGGAGAGGGCGAGCGGGGGACCCGGGCACCTTCGCCGCTGTATGTGGCCGCGTGAGGGGCGAGAGTAGTCGGAGCACAAGGCGGCGGCGGCGGACGGACGACGAGGTCGGTGAAGAGAACGGCGACGACGCCGCAACGAAGCCGCGTGGGCAAGCGTTAGTCAGCCACGGGGGCGCGGGGGCGGCGGGGGTGGAGTCCGGTGGGGTTCAGGGCGGCGGGGGTGGGGGGCGCGGGGGCGTGGGGGCGCAAGGGCGGCGGGGGTGGAGTCCGGCGGGGGTCGGGGCAGCTGCGTCGTGGGTCGGGGCAGCGCGCGGGAGAGAGGGACGAAGGGGATCTGGTGAGGGAGAGAGGGACGAAGGGGATCTGGCGAGGAAGAGGGAGGAATTACCTAGGGGGGAAGCTTACTAATGGCGCAGCCCCCGTCGGTGCGCCATTAGTAATGTTTTTTTATATAGTTGGCGCACCAGCAGGAGGTGCGCCATTAGTAATCTTTTTTTATGTAGCAATGGCGCACCAGCCAGAGGTGCGCCATAAGTAATTTTTTTTGTTGCATCTAATAATTTTTAAGAAAATGAATATGAATATGAAATAGTAATAATTTTTTATAAAAACAGTAATAATTTTTTAAAAAATATCATCAAATTTGTTATTTGAAAATATTTATGATTATGAAAAAATATCATCAAATTTATTATTTTAAAATATCATCAAATTTGTTATTTGAAAATATAATCAAATTTGTTTTTTTGGATTTTTAGTTGCATTCATTTGTGACGGTGGAGCGGGGAGGGTGCGGGGGGTCGGCGGCGGCGGTGGAGCGGGGGAGGGTGCGGGGGGTCGTCGGCGGCGGTGGAGCGGGGGAGGGTGCGGTGGGTCGTCGGCGGCGGTGGAGCTGGGGAGGTTGCGGTGGGTCGTCGGCGGCGGTGGAGCGGGGGAGGGTGCGGGGGGTCGGCGGCGGCAGAGCGAGGGAGGGTGCGGTGGGTCGTCGGTGGCGGTGGAGCTAGCGGGGGAGGGTGCGGGGGGGGGGGGGGGTCGAGATTGAGATGGAGGGGGATAGCGATCGAGATGGAGGGGGATAGCGATCTAGATGGAGGGGGATCGAGATCGAGTGTCCTCATGAATATTCAATATTTTTTCATATTGAATATGAAAAAATATCATCAAATTTGAAAAAATATTCATGAATTCAAAAAGTGCCCATGAAATTTAAAAATATTCATGAGTTCAAAAAGTGTCCATGTAATACAATCGAGAAATGAAGACTATGATTTAAATACAATCGATCTTAGCTAGCTATATGTTCACAATCTTCTTGCCCTTATTTTTCGTAAATGGAGTTCTTCTCTTGAACGGACGTCCTTTAGGTAGGGTGGTCCTGCTTCTTCTTGTGGTGTATGCTGCTACTTCATCGTCGTCGTCATGTTCGATCTTCGGGTCGCCGTACTTGTCGAAGTCTTGCTCATCTGCTACTCCATCCATTCTCATGATCTTCCTTTTGCCTCTCCTCACGACAACACGACTGGGCTTTGACGGGTCGGTAATGAAGAAGCATTGGTCCACTTGGGAAGCCAGTACCCATGGCTCATTTTTCGCGGTGACGTATGCGCCCGCGGTCTTGGATTTGGCTTTGGGTATAACCATGGTGGTGAAATACCGGTCTTCTTTTAGGACGCTCTTGGCCCATCTGACACGGAACATTGGGACCTTCTCTCCAGCGTAGCTCAGCTCCCAAATCTCCTCGATCCTTCCGTAGTATCTGTCCTTGTCGTTACCGGTGTAGGATTCCATCGTTACCCCGGAGTTCTGATGACCATCGCTCTTCATGTCCTTGTCCTCGGTGTAGAATGTGTAGCCGTTGATATCGTACGCCTCATAGGTCACTAGGTTGTGCTCGGCGCCCTGTAACAAGGCGAATATGAGTTGTTCTTCCACGGAAGAATCCTCATGTAAAGGGTACGACAGAAGCTTCTGCTTGAACCAACACGTGAAACATGAGTTGTGCTCTTTGACTATATCTCCGTCCGTCCTCTGTTGGCCTCGGTCACTGTACGTCTTCTCAATAAAGATTTTGTGCTCTACCACCCAAGGATCCACCACGTCTATGTGTTGTAGCGCGACTAGGTTTGCTCTTTCAAAGTCGGCGAGTCGACCCTCGAAGTCGACATGCATTTCGTGGCGACCCTCACGGTGACCCCATCCAGCGAGCCTGCCGAGGTGCCTGTTGATGGGCAGACCAACGGGGTTCTCGATGCCTAGATAATTCATGCAGTAGGAGATGCACTCTTCGGTCAGAAAGCCCCTGGCTATGCTTCCCTCTGGACGTGACATGTTGCGAACGTATCCTTTGATGACACCATTCATCCTTCCGAACGGCATCATGCTGTGTAGGAATGTCGACCCGAGTTGGATGATATCCTCCACGATATGGACCAGCAGATGCACCATAACGTCGAAGAATGCGGGCGGGAAGTACATCTCAAGCTCGCATAGTATCACCACGATCTCTTCCTGTAGCCTTCTGAGTTGCCTCACGCCAACCGACTTCCGAGAGATGACGTCGAAAAAGTTGCATAGGCCAAATAGCGTTTCACGGACGTGCGCGTCCATGATCCCACGGATTGCAACTGGAAGTATCTGCGTCATCAGCATGTGACAGTCGTGAGACTTCATCCCGCTGAACTTCTGCTTCGCTGGGTCTAGGTATCTTCTTATCTTCCCCGCGTAACCGTAAGGAAGTTTTACTCCTATGAGGCAGGTGAAAAACTGCTCGATCTCCTCCTGACTTAGAGTGAAGCACGCAGGAGGGTAGTCATTTCCGGTCTTCTTGGCCTTTTTGCCTTTGCGATGACTTTCTGTGTCCTGCTTCGCCTCATCATCATCATCATCATCATCATCATCATCATCATTAGCGTGAAGCTCCTGCTTGATGCCCATTGATTTCAAGTCTGCCCTTGCTTTTGGCTCATCTTTGGTCCTCTGTGGCATGTTGAGCAGGGTACTAAGCAGACTCTCGCACACGTTCTTCGTGATATGCATGACATCAAGGCTGTGAGGCACACGGTGGATCTTCCAGTACGGCAAGTCCCAGAAAACAGACCTCGTTTTCCATACCTTCAGCAGCGGCTCTGGCGCCTTTCGCTTCTTTCCCGGCTCTAGCGCCTTTTACTTCTTTCCCGACAGTGGGCAATCTTTCCAATTTGTCAACAACTCGTCTATTTCCTCGCCACTCCTCGTACGCGGGCGTCTTCGGGGTTCGGTTTCACCATCGAACAGATCCTTGCATTTTCTCCACGGGTCATCGTCGTGAAGCCACCTTCGATGTCCCATGAACACGGTTTTAGAAGACCCGGGATCTCTATCTAGCTGGCAATACGTTGTGTCATCCATGGACCTGATGCATCCAGAAAATCTGTGGACCACCTGCCTCGCGAGATATCCGTAACCGAGATAGTCGTGCACCGTCGTGAGAAGTGCAACTCTCATAGGGAAATATTCTTTCTCTGCGCGTCCCACGTATTTGCTGGCGTTTTCCACAGCGTGTCGAGCTCCTCTTTCAGCAGCCCCAGATACAGATTGATGTCGTTCCCTGGTTGTTTCGGCACTTCAATTAGCATACTCATGTGAATATACTTCCTCTTCATGCACAACCAGGGGGGAGGTTGTACATCCACACAAACACATGCCAGGTGCTATGTGTGCTTCTCTGGCTGCCAAACGGATTGACTCCATCGGTGCTCGCGCCCAGCACGATGTTCCTTGGACCGTTCCCAAATTCTGTGCCTTCGAAGTTCAACGCTTGCCACTGGCTCGCATCCTTAGGGTGACTCAGCATCTTGTCTTTTTATTGATCTCCGGATCATTTCCGTCATCTTCCCGTTTCTTCTCCTCCCTATCCGCGTGCCAACGCAGGAGCTTTGCTACCTTAGGGTCCGCGAAATACCGCTGCAGACGAGGAGTGATCGGAAAGTACCACACCACTTTTCGAGGAGCTTTCTTCCTCTTCTTGTATCAAGTGACGCCGCACATTGGACATATGATAGACACCGTGTGCTCGTCCCGATAAATGATGCAATTGTTCATGCACACATGGTATTTCACGTGCGGTAAATCTAGAGGACACACGATTTTCTTCGCCTCCTCGAAACTGGTCGGGCACTTGTTCCCCTTGGGAAGACGTTTGTGCCAGAATGACATGTTCTCATCGAAGCATGCGTCGGTCATTTTGTGTTTTACCTTCATCTCTAGAGCCATGAGCGTTACTTTCAGGCGGGTATCCTTGGGCCTGCATTGTTCATACAATGGTGTAACCGCGTCTATCTCTAGTTGATCCAGCTTGGCTTTCTCTCATGCGGCAGCTCTTGCGTTATTCGTCTGCTTGAGAAGCAGCTCTTGAGTATGAGGGTCCTGCACCCAGCCTCCATCGTTGTCTGCTCCGGCATCTTCATCTTCATGATCATGCCCTTCATCTTGATCTTCCTCATCATCATGTCCGGCATCTTCTACATGATGACTGTGTACAACATCACCATCGTGATCATGTCCTGGAGATTCTTCGTCTTCTCGCCCGCCTGAGCCGCGGTGGTTGTCTTGCTGCCCTTCCTCATTTCTTGCGCGGCCCCCATGGACGACTTCATAGTCATCTTCATCACCTTGACACCGATAGCCATCCATGAAACCACGCAAGAGCAGGTGGTCCCGCACCTGCCCGGAATCCGGGTCCGCAATAAGGCTCTTCAGCTTGCATCTTCGACATGGACATCTTCTCTCCGTCTCGTTCTTTTGAAGTATCTTGGCCTTCGCGGAGCTCAAAAACCTACTCACGATGCCTTCGGTTATCGTGCGGACCATGGTCGCCTGCGGGGTAGAGCAAAACGATATTTTAGAACCAAGAAAAAATTTGGCATGACTTTCCCTAAAAATAGGACCAAAAAGAATGCATAGTGCCAAAATTCTCGCGGAAACGGAAATGAATCTACATTCCGGCAAAATATTGGCAACTGTCGCATTTCAAATACCGGTACCTGCAAACACAAACATATATGCAACACCACAAACATATGCAACACCACAAACATACATAGATCTAGCTAGGCCACAAAAAGTGCATGTGCATGTTGTTGGAGCGATCTAGGGAGAAAAAAGTAGATCTACAACATAAAGATAGCTTTCCCCTTACTTACCTATCAAAAAAGGTAATTTAACCACTTAATTTTGATGAATCTATGGTGCAAATGAGGTGAGGAGGAGGAGGCAGCCGACACAAGCTTGGAGAAGGAGGTGGAGGGAATGAAGTGGGGAAAGTGAGTGTGTAGGTGTGGCTGTCCAAAATATATAGCTGGTCCCAGGTTACTAATGGCGCACCACCTACTTATGCGCCATTAGTAACCCTACATACTAATGGCACACCTGCTGGTGGTGCGCCATTAGTAGTTTGGCAAAAAATACAAAATATATATATACTAATGGCGCACTGTGGCATAGTGCGCCATTACTAGTTTAAACTAGTAATGGCGCACTATGCCACGGTGCGCCATTAGTAGTTTTGCAAAAAAAAGAATAAAAAAATACAGTAGTGGCGCACTTGGTGGTTGGTGCGCCATTACTAGTTAGAACTAGTAATGGCGCACTGTGCCAGGATGCGCCATTAGTGTGTTTGGAAAAATGAAAAAAAATTGTTACTAGTGGCGCACCATGCATGTGTGTGGTGCGCCATTAGTGTCTTCCACACTAATGGCGCACTAGCACATGGTGCGCCATTAGTATATAGTAGTGGCGCACCACATGTCTAGTGCGCCATTAGTGTCAATTTCATCTATAGCCCTTTTCCTAGTAGTGTGAGTCACCTAGCGATGCATCAAGGACATAATTCTTCTGTGCAACAATGAGGATAATCCTCAGATCATGGACCCAGTCCGCATCATTGCTACTATCATCTTTCAACTTATTTTTCTCTAGGAACATATCAAAAATAGGAGAGCTATATTGCGAGCTATTGATCTACAATATAGACATGCAAAAACTATTAAGACTAAGTTCACGACAAATTTAAGTTCAATTAATCAAATTACTAATGAACTCCCACTTAAATTAACACCCCTCAAGTTATTTAAGTGATACATGATCCAAATCAACTAACCCATGTGTGATCATCATGTGAGATGGGGTAGTCATCAATGGTGAACATCTCTATGTTGATCATATCTACTATATGACTCGTGTTTGACATTTCGGTCTCTAGTGTTCCGAGACCATGTCTGTACATGCTAGGCTCGTCAAGTTTAAGCCAAGTATTCTGCATGTGTAAAACTATCTTACACCCATTGTATGTGAACATAGAGTCTATCACACCCAATCATCACGTTGTGTCTCGAAATGATGAACTGTAGCAATGGTGCATACTCAGGGAGAACACTTTTATCTTGAAATTAAGTGAAGGGATCATCTTATAATGCTATCATCATTCTAAGAAAAATAAGATGCATAAAAGATAAACATCACATGCAATCAAAATATGTGACATGATATGGCCATCATCATCTTGTGCTTTTGATCTCCATCTCCAAAGCAACGTCATGACCTCCATCGTCACCGGCTTGACACCTTAATCTCCATCGCAGCATTGTTGCGTCAAGGTCGTTACGCCAACTATTGCTTCTACAACTATTGCTATCGCATACTGATAAAGTAAAGCAATTACATGGCGCTTGCACTTCATACAATAAAGGGACAACCCTAACGCTCCTGCCGGTTGTCGATATTACAAAACATGATCATCTCATACATCAACATATATCACATCATATCTTGACCATATCACATCACAACATGCCGTGCAAAAACAAGTTAGACGTCCTCTACTTTGTTGTTGCAAGTTTTACGTGGCTGCTATGGGCTTCTAGAAAGAACCGTTCTTACCTACACGGCTACACATAAAACCACAATGGTGATTCATCAAGTTTGATGTTTTAACCTTTTTCATGGACCGGACGCAGTCAAATTCAATTCAACTAAAGTAGGAGAAACAGCCACCCGCCATCCACCTTTATGCAAAACTAGTTGCATGTTAGTCGGTGGAACCGGTCTCATTTGCGTGGACATGTAAGGTTGGTCCGGGCCGCTTCATCCCATGATATTGCCGAATCAAAGAAGACGTCAGTGGTAAGCAATATTACTATCACCGCCCACAACTCTTTGTGTTCTACTCGTGCATATCATCTACGCATAGACCTGGCTCATGATGCCACTGTTGGGAAATGTTGCATGGAAAACAAAAATTTTCTACGCACACGCAAGCTCTATCCATGGAGATGCATATTAATGAGAGGGTGAGAGTGTGTCTATGTCCTGTCGTAGACCGTAAGCGTAAGCGTTTAACGACGCGGTTGATGTAGTCAAACTTCTTGGCGCTCCAACCGATCAAGTATCGAACGCACGACAGCTATGCGTTCTGCACACGTTCAGCTCGGTGACATCCTCCGCCTTCTTGATCTAGCAAGACGGCGAGGTAGTATATGAGTTCCGGCAGAACGACGGCATCTGATTGTGATGGTGAAGTGATCTCCGCAAGGCTTCACCTAAGCACTACGAAAATATGACCAAGGGAGTAAACGATGGACGGGGGCACCGCAGACAGGTAAGCAATTGTCTGTTGTGTGCTAGGGCCCCCTTCCCACATTTATATACGAGGGAGGGAGGGAGGAGCAGCCAAAGGAGGCGCCCAAGTAGGAGGAATCCGACTTGGGGTCCCTCCCAAGCCACCCCCCTTTCCTTATTTGGAGCGCGGGGAAAGGCATGGGGAGGGTGCCCTCTTCCTTTCTCCCATGAGAGGGAAAGGCAGGAGGGGCTAGCCCTCCCCTTTTTCCTTCCCTAGGTCTGGCCAAACAAGGGTGGGGGCGCACCATACCCCTTGTGGGCTGGTCTGTCCCCTCCTTTGGCCCATAAGGCCCATAACTTGCTGGGGGTCCCCGGAATCCCTTCCGGTGACCCAATTCCTTCCCGGTATGTCCCGAAACACTTCCAGTGTACAAATACCATCGTCCCATATATCAATCTTTACCTCTCGAGCATTTCGAGAGTCCTCGTCATGTCCGTGGTCTCATCTAGGACTCCGGACAACATTCGGTCACCAAAACATGTAACTCATATAACACTATATCGTCAACGAACGTTAAGCGTGCGGACCCTACGGGTTCGAGAACTATGTAGACATGACCGGTACACCTCTCTATTCAATAACCAACAGCAGAACTTAGATGCCCACATTGGCTCCTACATATTCTACGAATATCTTTATCGGTCGAACCGTTATGACAACATACATAATTCCCTTTGTCTATCGGTATGTTACTTGCCCAAGATTCGATCGTCGGTATCTTCATACCTAGTTCAATCTCGTTACTGGCAAGTATCTTTACTCGTTTCGTAATACATCACCTTCTGACTAACTCCTTTAGTCATTTGCTTGCAAGCTTATGATGTGTATTACCGAGAGGGCCCAGAGATACCTCTCCGATACTCGGAGTGACAAATCCTAATCTCGATCTATGCCAACTCAACAAACACCTTCGGAGATACCTGTAGAGCATCTTTATGATCACCCAATTACATTGTGATGTTTGATAGAACACAAGGTATTCCTCCGGTATCCGGGAGTTGCATAATCACACTGTCGAAGAATATGTATTTGACATTAAGAAAGCAATAGCAATAAAACTGAATGATCATTATGCTAAGCTAACAGATGGGTCTTGTCCATCACATCATTCTCCTAATGATGTGATCCCGTTATCAAATGACAACACATGTCTATGGTTAGGAAACCTTAACCATCTTTGATCAACAAGCTAGTCTAGTAGAGGCATACTAGGGACATGGTATTTGTTTATGTATTCACACATGTATTTAAGTTTCCGATCAATACAATTCTAGCATGAATAATAAACCTTTATCATGAATAAGGAAATGTAAAATAACAACTTTATTATTGCCTCTAGGGCATATTTCCTTCATATGAAGATTCACAAGTAAAGCCAGATAAAGTAGATGGATCTACGGGAGGTCCTTTTGCAACAACCCATGAGGTTTTGGGATACTGTTCATGTTTTCGGTAGGTTCCATCGTCATTGAGTTTCCTCTCAAAGGCAATGCCCTCTTTCCTAGGGTTCCTGTTCAGGATCTGCCTTTTGAGCACATCACAAACAACTTGATACCCTTTGAGGCTTTTGTACATGTCTGTCACAAACAATTCCTTCAACCCTGCACTTTCATCAGTGATACTTGTGGTATCCTCAGATGAGGAATTTGTGACCACAAAAATAGCTGAAGAAGTTACAGCAATAGAAGCATTTGAACTTTTAGGTGAAGAATTAGAAGATTCATGTTCAATGCACTTCAAACAGGGTGGAATGAATTCTTACTGAGCGGAACTGATCTATTGAGCAAGCAAAGAATCTTTTTCCCTTCGAAGATCATCATGAGTCACCCTTAGTTTCTCAAGATCTTGCTTTCTTTGAAGAAATTCATAAGAAAGATTCTCATGATCAGCTAAGAGTGTTTCATGACGACCTTGAAGGTTATCAAACTTAGACTGAAGATGTTTAAGATCACCAGTCAGGGTTTGAGTTCGATTCATTTCCTCACCCAACAGGTCATCGCTTTTGTCTAGCAAATTCTGAACCCTTTCCAAAGCTTTTTGTTCTTTAGTGGCAATATTAGCAAGCTTGGAATAGCTAGGTCTGAGGTTTTCATCAGATTAATCTACATTGTATTCAGATGAGAGATATTTGAGTACCTTGGCACCTTTTGCCATGAAGCAATAGGTGGGAGCGAAGTCATCATTGCCATTGTCAGCAGTGTTGGAGTCGTCATTTTCCTAATAGTTGAAGATGGACTTGTTGACGAAAGCAGTAGCGAGAGCTAGGCTGGCCACACCAGAGTCTGACTCCTCAGATTCCTCCTCTTCCTCATTTTCCTCAGATTTAGCTTTAGAGTCCATTTTCTTGCCAATGAATGCCCGAGCCTTTCTGGGACTGCTCTTCTTGTGACATGAAGACTTTGAAGATTTTGACGATGAGGACTTTGAAGATTTCTTCTTTTTCTTTGAATCATATGAACTGTCATCCTTATACTTCTTCTTATTTGATTCCTTTTGCCACCGAGGACAATCATCCATGTAGTGACCAGGCTTTTTACCTTTGTGGAAAGTCCTTTTCTTGTAATCGCGGGATGAAGAACCTGATCTCAAGTCATCACCTCTTGAAGATTTTCCAAAACTGCCACGCATTGAGAACTTCTGGAATTTCCTCACAAGCATTGCTAGCTCCTGGCTTAGTTCCTCGGGACCACCAAGGTTGCTGTCAAAATCTTCCCCTTCATATGAGGAAATTGCCTTGGCCTTCAGTGCACATGATCTTCCATAGCTTTGCCCGTAGAGGTCTCTCTTCCCAGCTTGGTGGAATTCATGAGTATTCAGTCTCTCAAGGATATCAGCAGGATCAAGTGACTTGTAGTCTCCATGTTCTTGAATCATTAGTGCCAGTGTATCGAATGAGGAATCAAGTGATCTCAGCAATTTCTTCACCACCTTGTGGTCGGTGATGTTAGTGGCACCAAGTGCTTGAAGCTCATTGAAGATATCAGTGAGGCGATCGAAGGTTTGCTGAACATTTTCGTTGTCGAGTCTTTTGAAGCGGTTGAAGAGATTGCGAAGAATGTCAACTCGAGAATGATGTTGTGTTGAGATTCCTTCGTTGACCTTGGACAACCTATCCTAGATAAGCTTTGCACTCTCCGAAGCACTCACTCTGCCGTACTGTCCTTTGCTCAGATGGCCACATATGATGTTCTTCACTTGAGAGTTGAGTTGCTTGAATATCTTCACATCAGCGGTGTTTACGTAGGGAGTGATAGAGGGAATGCCATTTTCCACAACATACCAGGGATCATTGTCAATTGCCTCAAGATGCATGTGCATCTTGTTCTTCCAGTAGGGGTAGTCCGTCCCATCGAAGGTAGGACACCGAGCCGAGACCTTGGTCATGCATGCAGTCGACATAACTAAAACTCAAGGTGGCTAAACCAAAATCACATAGTACCTTGCTCCGATGCCAATTGAAAGTGTGTTAAATCGACTAGAGGGGGTGAATAAGCGATTTTTACAAATTTGTCACTAAGGAAATACTACTTGAGGAATTTGCTAAGTGACAAACTACAAGCAGCGTATAAAGTACTCAGGTGCATGCATAACAAGACAGTAGCATAGTCGCCATGATGAAATGAAACATACACAGAGCACAGGTAGTGTGTAAACATGATAAGTAGGAAGAAGACAAGATGACTGAAGAAATAGCATTGAGGAAATTGAGAAAGTCTTCAGTCAAAGTCTTCAAATAGTAACAATCAATTTCATCAACACATAGACGAGGAAATGAAAGGGTTTAGGAAGTACAACTAGTAGCTCGGTGAAGACAATGATTTGGTAGACCGGTTCCAATTGCTATGACAGTTGTACGTCTGGTTGAGTGGTGTAACATCCCAAATCTTCAATTTGGAATGTTGTACATAGGTCATCATATGCATATCATATTTTATTTGCATTTTGGTTTTTGAGCCTAAGAATCCTAAGCAACTCAAGGACCCACGGAGAGAGTTGGGGATTTTATTATTTTCATATTTGATTTTTTTCTCAAATATTGAAAAGAGGGTCATTTTGATTTAATTATTTTTCTCTCTGAAATATTTCGTATTAAAATATATGAGAGGAGATAATATGACTTCTCCAAAATAAAAGAAATATTGGAGGAAAATGTTAAAATCAAATAAATAATTTTATTTGGATTTTATTGCTATTTTATTTAAATTAGAAAAAATATACATATTTCAAAATTGCATTTTAGGCCAAGAAAATGTTCACTTTGATCTAAATATTTTATTTAGACGGTGAAAATTGTTTTCGGCATTTTTAAAGAATTTTTTATATTTATTTAGGATTTTCCTTTTTGACGGTTTTGTTTTGTAAGTTCCTGGACCGAACTAGGCCAAGGGCCCAGCCGGCCCAGCGCGCCGTCGCCCTCCCGCACCGACTCGGCACCGCAGTCCTGAGCCGCCGCGCCGCCGCCGTGTCTGAGCGGGACACCCGCTCCGGTGCCCCCTCCCACAAGCACCACACCCCGACCTCCTATTTAATGCGCCACCCTGCCACCCCTTTTCCCCGTCACGCTCCGCCGCCTGCGCTGCACCTCGCCGCCTACGCCGCACCCCATCACCGCAGTCGCCGCCCGCCTCGCCGCCCCGTGCCGCGCGCCGCCTGCCTCGCCGCTCCGTGCAGCCCGTCGCCGCGCTGCACCACCCGCACTACCTCGACGCCACCCGCGCAGTCGCCCCGCCTCACCGGAAAACCGCTGAAGCCGCGCCGGACCTCGCGGATTCGCCGCCTAGTTTTTTTCGTTTTTAGGTAAAAACCGCTGGTTTTCTTAGCAACCCTAGATTGGTTTTTTATTTATTTAGATCGGTTCGGTTTTCCTCGGTTTAGTTTTGTTTGTGAATGTTTGTCCGTTCGTTCGTTTTAACGAACGCATTCGCCTGTTCGTCTTTGTTAATGAACATTCACGCCGCAGTATTTTTCTTTTTATTTTATTTTCTGCCAGGGACCTATCCGCGATTACTTTTATCGCAGATTAGCCCCTGATCTTCAAACCCTCGCAACTTTTTAACCGTTCGTCCAAATCCTGTGAAACCAGCGCCAAAATCTTTGCCGCGAGCCCCTGTTTCTGTTTAGTCAACTTGAACAAGGTTTGGAAAATTTAAAATTTGGTTTCAAGCAGATTTGTTTTCGGAGTTCTTTTGACCGTAGTTTCAGTTCTGTAGCTCTGATTTCACCGATCCTTTTTGCAAACCAAATCTCTTCTGTTGAATTTTCAGATTGGATCTTCTTATTTGAGTTTTACCTTGCATCATTGCTTGAATGCTTATGTATGGTATTGTTTGTTTGTGATAGAATTCCTGTAGTGCGCAGCGTGCTACTATGAGTCTCTAGGTTTTGCGGATCATCAGCAAGGTAAGTAACACATTGATCATACTCTTTTCATACCCAATTTTTATGCATTAGTTACAACCCTCAAACACTGCATGAATAGGATGTGATTTAACTTGTGGGTATTGGGAAGTAGATGATGAGGTAGAACCTATTGCTCTTTTATTATCAAACCCCGGGGAGTTACTTCTGCGTTATGCTTATATTTCCATGCCATGCTCGTAGACGTGGATTGGGTTTGAGTGTTTCCATGACAGATGTGAGATTGTTAATTAATGGTTAATTTAAGGTGGCTACTTAAACACACATCTGGGTGGATTGGTTGCGGGCACGTCGAGAATCCAGTGTTGTCCTAGGATATCCCGGAGTACCCGTGTGATCATCCTATGGTTCGCCACCTAGGATCAAAGGGATCATAAGATTGTTCATGCTAGAAACTTCCGTGTGTAGACACAAGCTATTATGGGCTCTAGCATAGTTGAGTATGTTACATGACCTCTTTCAGTGGTAGACTAGCAGATGTAGGGGATGTAGGTTGGTACTGTCTACCCAGAGTAAAGAATTAATGTTTTTGAAAGACTGTGTCTCGGTCATCCGTTTCTCAAACACCATGTAGTGTGAGAAATCCAACAGAGGAGATCGAGTCTCATGGGGACAAGTGCGCAAACCTCTGCAGAGTGTATAAACTAATTATGGTTAGCCATGTCCCCGGTTATGGGCATCTTGAGTATCTGGTTCTTGGATTTTCATGTTCATCTCAACACTCTAATTAATTTGTTGGGATTTTGTTACTATTTAATTGGGATTGAGTTGGAGGAACCTTCTCAATGTTTAACAACTACCATGATAGTTAAATAAAATATATTCCTTTGTTGTAGGAAAAAATTGGCTTTTCGCAAAACATTGTAACCATAGAGCCTCCACCAGCCATATATGCATGTAGTGATAGCCTTTATTCTGTTCATTGCTCTACTGTGTTACATTGCCAACATATTCCATGTGCTAACCCGTTTTGGGCTGCAACGTATCATGTTGCAGACTTTTCAGACGAAGAGTAAGGTGCGCTAGGTCATTGTCGTGCACTCAGCTATGCCGTTGGAGTAGATGGACTCACTTTGTGTTCCAAGCCTTCCGTTGTTATCTTTTTAGATGGCCTTAAGCCATATTTATTGTAATAAGTTCTCTTCTGAGACATTCAATGTAATAAGTGTGTGATTGAACTCTATTATAAATCCTTCCAGTACTGTGTGTGTCAGCATTACCGATCCAGGGATGACACTTATGCACAGAGATTTGACCATCTGAGGTCGGATCGCTACAAGATGGTATCAGAGCACGTGCTGACTGTAGGACACGACCACTAAGTTAAACCATAGGTCACTCTTATCTACTCATTTCTGACTCCTCTCCATTTTCTACTCTATAGGATGGAGGACTCAAGGAACAAGTTTGCACAACCGGATGAAGACACACCCTTTGGACGACACTTGAAGGAAGTCACTAGGTACCTGAACATCGGAATACCAAGCTTCACCGGGACCTACACCGCAACTTTACCAGAAGAGGAGCGTTGGATGATTCGAGTTCAAGTTCCAAGAAGGACATTCACGCCTGTCACTGAGCCCATAGAGTTTTCCTTTGATGCACCAACCTGGAGTCTGGGAAAGAGCATGGTAGCCCACATCGCCATAGGACGCATCAACGAAGTTTATCACAAGGATCTTAAGGACACCATCTACCATATATGTGGGCGCCGAGATGAGCAATGGGAGATGATCAGCACCAGGAGGGACATGTCCATTGCAGCCTTTATCCAGGAGTTAAACCAGCACATTCGTCGCCAGGAGAACCAGATGTGCGCAAGAATGATAGATCTGAAGAAGTTGATGACTAGGAACATGGAGCTTGAAGAGAACTCAAGTCTACACGCGACGGATACAAGGAGGAAATCACAATACTAGTGGAGAAGAATGACGACCTGACAAGGAAGCTATGAGTATTCATGGGAGACCCCATGCCAGCAGGAGATGATGACCATCCCAAGGACTACATCATCATCGACGACACTGACTCTGACCCCAACAGTAGTGATGATGATTATGAAGACAAAGCTGGAGCGGATATCATGGAGTCTTCAACCGATCAAAATTTCTAGTCGACCACCATATTATTAGTAGTATTTCCCCCATGTATATAGTAGTAGTCCGAGCACTGTAACATAGTTAGATCGTTTGTATGCCCTTGCTTGAATTGATTTGGTGTGATATGAATATGTTTGTCTCATGTGCATATGGGTAGTGCTTCCTCACTAGACCCCATTCTATTCTAATCTCTCCCCTCTAAACCCATCAGATGCCTTCGAGACGTGACCTCAGATTTGACTTCCCACCGGAGCTCACTCAGTTGATCCAACAACAGAATACCCTGATGCAGTTGCTAGTCCAGAACTAAGGCAACAACAACAACAACCCACCGCCACCACCTCCAGTTGACAACTTAGCCCATTTTCTAAGGTTGCAACCGCCGGTGTTTTCCAGTAGCACCGAGCCAATAGTTGCTGATGATTGGCTACGAAGGATTGGAAGGGAGTTGACCACTGCATGTTGCACAGATGCTGAGAAGGTGCATTTTTCCGCACATCAATTGGATGGACCTATAGCCTCATGGTGGGAGAATTACACAGCCACTTTCCCTATAGCCAATGTCAGCTAGGAGCAGTTTCAACAAGCATTCCGCACTGCTCATGTCTCAATTGGAGCTATGATCATGAAGAAGTGTGAGTTTCATAACTTACGCCAGGGAAACCGTACTGTGGGGCAGTACGTGGATGAGTTTAGCAAGTTAGCTCACCACGCCCCAGATGATGTGGCCACAGATGCCGCGAAGTAGGAGAAGTTTATGGAAGGGCTGAATGATGAGATGAGTATGCAGCTAATGGTGGCAACATTCAACAACTACCAGGAGTTGGTAGAAAAGGCTCTTATGATTGAAGGGAAGCAGCAGCAGATTGAGAGCTGCAAAAGGAAGTATGGACAAGGGAAGTACAATTCAGGAGCTCAGCAGAAGCCTCGTTTTAGCCCGAACTCGGGAGGATATACCCATAACCATGGAGGCCATACCCAAAATGGAGGAAGTTCGCATAACCACATTGGCCCCAAGAATGGAAACGGGAATGGAACAAGCAGCAATCAGAGTCGCTCTAACCCAGCCACACCCGCCAAGAAGGATCTAAGTCACATTACTTGTTTCAGGTGTGGTAGGACTGGACACTACGCCACCGAGTGTTTTGAAGCAAAGAATGGTAACGGCAATGGAAGCTCTGGGAAGAATCCCAACCCTTTCAACAGGGGACAAGTGAACCACGTGAACGTGGAGGAGGTTGAAGAGCAGCCAGATGCAGTTATCGGTAAGTTTTTTGTTAAGTCATTTACCACTCTTGTTCTTTTTGATACTGGTGCATCGCATTCATACATTTCAAGGGGATTTGTGGACAAGTTTAAGTTACCCACCTTAGCCCTTAGGTCACCCATGCTAGTAAGCTCACCAGGAGCAGAGTATCACTACAAAAAAGACACATCCGTGACATTTTGGGCCGAACGAACTTTTTTGTCATACTTATGACACTTCTATGACAATAATTGTGACAAAACACGGTATCATCATAGATGTGGTGGGGTCCTACTTCTATGACAAAAAATCATGACAAAAAATGGGCTTCTCGTTCTGGGCAGGCCGGAGACGCAGCTGCATGACATTCTTTGGGCTGTCCATGACGGAAAAAATCATGGTAGAAGCGAGGGCGAGGAAAATATCGGGGTGTTCCCGGTTACAATGGGTGATCGGGGCCGAGCGATGCGCGTTTCTCTCATACACGCACGCGCGTGGGTGCGAGGCGTTGGGTTCTAACTAAACCCGAGCGAGGCATTGGGCTCTAACTGAACCCGAGCGATTGCACTGCAGGCTACGCGTTACTAAACCCAAGTGATCGATTGATGGCTGTTAACTGAACCCGATCGAGCGATTCCTTCACTACTGCTGCTAACTGAAGCCGATCGATGCTGCCTCGGGATGAACAGTGAGCATTGCTAGGGGGTTTGGATGAACAGTTCCCGATGGGGGTGGATGAACAGGACCCCATGGTGTTGCCTCTGGATGAACAGGACCCCGATCGATCGAGCCGGTTGGGGCTGGATGAACAGGACCCCGTGGAGGGCTGGATGAATAGGACCACCCCGTGGAGGGCTGGATGAACAGCAGACGGTGGAGGGCTAGATGAACAGTAGCCCGTGGAGGGGTGGTTGAATAGGAGCCCGTGGAGAGGGCTGGTTGAATAGTAGCCGGTGGAGTAGCGCGCAGTGGAGGCTGGATGAACAGGAGGTCGTGGATGAACAGTCGCAGGTGGAGGCTGGAGGACGTCGACGGTGGATGAACAGTAGCCCGTGGAGGCTGGAGGGGGTCGACGGTGGAGATGAACAGTATCCCATGGAGTCCCGTTTTGCAGTACGCCACACCCCTCCCGATGAACAGGACCCCCGTTTCGACCATAGCGCTCCAACACAAGTCCGATTCCTCCATTTTGCGGTACGCCACACCCCTCCCGATCAATAGGACCCCCGTTTCGATCGTAGGAGGTCCGTTTCCTCCATTTTGCAGTACACCAGACCCCTCCTGATGAATAGGATCCCGTTTCGAACGTGGCCGGTCGAACACAAGGCCGTTTCCTCTGTTCTGCGGTACGCCAAGCCTTGTTTCCATCGGCTGTTCCATCCAAGCCCTCCTGATGAACACGACGATGCATTTCGTTCCGACCCAGCCAGTTGGCTCCCCATGAACACGATGACGACGTAATTTCTCCGTTCCACCCAGCCATGTACACGAGCCCTGGCCGTACGTATGCGCGAGTAGGCGTTCGAGACCCTGCCCATATGTACGTACGTGGCCGTATTTTCTTTCTTGCACACTGGCCGCTGTATGTACATGTACATGCTACGTGCGCGCCTCTGCTACGGCACGTGCACGCCTCTACATCGACCAGTATGTACGTACATGTTCGCGACCAGAATGACAACGCTATGTACGCTTCAACCTGGTGGATCCTGACTGTCAGGCACTTCCTTGCGTGCGAAGATGTAGCTAGTGGGTCCCAGCAGTCAGGGGGCGAATCTGTCGGATTTCGGGTTCCGGCAGACCCATAAGGTTCGAACACTGGGGTGCGCGCAGAGATTACGCCTTCAACCTGTCCGTCTCACAAGGATCTACACTACTGAAAGAAATGCACAAGAGACACAAGATTTATACTGGTTCGGGCCACCGATGTGGTGTAACACCCTACTCCAGTGTGTGGTTTGTGGATTGCCTCTTGGGGCTGGTGAGGATGAACGATACAAGGAAGAACAACCTCTTCTCTCTCTCTCTCTCTCTCCCTCGGTGACTGGGAACTCTCCGAACCTCCAACTCCGAACCCGCCCCTTGCAATGTGGGTGGCTAGTCCTATCTATAGTGGCCCTGGTCCTCTCCCCAAATATTGAGCGGGAAGGGATCCAACAATGGCGGGCTAATTTGAAGGGGGACAGTGGGTACATCTTATCCTGACAAAAGCAGTCTTCGCCTGCCAAAGGCTCTGGTGATGACACCGTGCTGGGCTCCATGGTGACCTTCATCTCATAGTCCTTCTGGTCTTGGTCTCGTTGCACCGGAATGGCAACCTTTGCCTGATGCCTTGGTACTCCGCGGCTGCGCTTGTCCCCTTTGCACCAAAGAGGAAAGAAGGACGCTGCGCGCGCTGGCGCCCGCCTGGCGCCTTGGGTCGTCATGGCTCACGTCACGGGCACCTCACGAGGTACCTTGCCTTGATGCCTCCTCCTCCTCGCGAGCCGTCCTGATGAGGCTGCTCCTGGGGAAGTGCTGTGTCGTCCGCCTCGCTAGGCTTGGCCCCTCGCGAGGGTCTTGAGTCTTGTGTTGATGAAGGTGGGCCGTGTTGGGCCCCCACTTGAGCCACGCCGCAGGCCGCAGGCAGGCAAGTCTGGGGACCCCCGTTCCCAGAACGCCGACAGTAGCCCCCGGGCCCAAGGCGCGCCTGGGCTTGGCCGTGCCGAGAGGCGAAAGGGCAAGGGCGAAGCGCCGTGGGCCCTAACAGCCTGCGGCCTTGGGCGCCGCGTGGCGGTTGATTGGACGCGGCGTCTCCACTTCCCGCGACGCCTTGGTGATCGTGCGAGTTGGATAGGTCCCTGCATGCAGATCGTGTTATGATTACCTGTGATCGTGGAGGCCGGCGGTTGGCCTCCGCCGGCTATAAGTACGGCACTGCGCGTGCCCCTCCAGTCCGTCTTGCCTTGCTCTCTCCTCTGCCTCTGCTCTTGCTCCGTCTTGGCGTGATGGCTCCCATTCGCCGGTTCTCTACGGCGGAGAAGGGAAAGGCTCCCCGAGAGGCTCCAGACCCCCTCCCGCCGAAGAAGCGACTCGCCATGTGCCGCCGCGACGAAGAGGATCATCAGGCGGCGGCGAGGCCCTGGGGCGAGCGGGCTCCGCCTGGGTTCCCGCTCCCCTTGTATGCCCACGTCGAGGGCCCCGGAGGTGTTGATGCTGATTCCCGCGGCCAGCGCCGTCGTCGGCGCCGTCGGGTTACGAAGGCGAGGGTGGTTCCTCCCGGAGTCCATGCCGAGGGCTCCTCCCAGGAGGGCGTGCTCCACATTGCCCTTCCGCTTCAGTCCTAGGTCCGCCTTCCTTCCTTCTTCGCCTCCATCGTTCCTCCAGGAGGGCCCCTGGAGCTCTGGCTGCAGCACGCCGACTGCAGCGCACTCGCGACCGAGGCGGAGATCGTGGTCGCCGCCCCGGGCGAGGCCTTCATGTCCCGTGGCTGGAGGGAGATCGCCCGGGTCTGCAGGGAGAGGGGCATCTTTGCGGTCCACCTGGAGCATGACGGCGTGGGGGTGATGTTCTTCAAGGCCTTCGATGCGCTCGGACGCCGGCTGAAGTGCTGCCGCGGGGGAGGTGGCCAGGACCTTGCCCTCGCGAGGGCTAGGCCCGCCGACCGCCCCCTTGACAGAGGCACCGGAGGGTCCAGCGGTTCCAGCGAAGGCTTCGTGACGCCGGAGACGAGCGATGACAGCTACGAGCCCCCGAGTCGGCGCCGCTCCCGGAGCAGGGCGGGCTCGTCAGGCCGTCGCCGACCCTGATCTGGATGGAGTTGGCGCCGGTGCTTGACGGCCCACTGTTGATGATGGCGTCTCCTGCTGTAGCCCGTGTAGTTAGCGTCCCCTAGGATCCGTTCCCTGCGAGGAATCAGAATGCGCCCCGCGGGGGCTTGTAAGGTGTTTGTAGTCCCGTTTGTTAATATATGTGACCTTTTGCCATGGATCTGTGCGAGTTGCTAACTCCGTCATAGGTCAGTCCTCCCTTTCGCACCTCGTGAGGGCTTTGGCGCTCTGCGTCGACAGGACCCAGTCCCAAGGCGGCGTCAGCCGTCGCTGGTATGCCAGGTCACGATGCCGTGGTTAAGGCCAGGAGGTGAGCGACCCGGGGTCCGGTAAGAGCCCCTGAGTCGCGATGCTCAGGAGGTCCCCTTTGGCTCCCAAGCAGCCGTTGCTTAGTGAGAAAGGGAAACAACGCCGCCAATACGGAATTGCTTTAAGTGCGGGGGTGGTGCCTCAGTAGCTAATGCTTCGAGCGGTGACTTATCTTAGGAATCAGGGATCGTTCCTGGTGCGCCCTCTGGTTCGTGTGTAGGAGGTGCGGAATCGCTCGGCAAGGTCCTCGCGAGCCTCCCCTTCTCCCTCGCCTCTGCTCCCCTTTCTGCTCTACGTCCTCGGGTCCCGGCCCTCGAGCTTGTCTCGACCGTCGCTGGTTTGCCAGGTCGCGATGCCGTGGGCAAGACCAGAGGGTGAGGGCCGTTGAGCCAGTAAGAGCCCTAAGTCGCGATGCTCAGGCACCCCCCTTTAACGTGCAAGCGGTTCGCGCGGGCTAGGGTGAAGGGAACCTCGCGAGGGCCTCGGCTGGCGCAGCTCCCTCCAAGGATCCTGCGGATTCATCACAGAAAAGAGATGGTGCTGCCACGAAGGCCATTAGTCGATCGTTAGTCACTCAAGAGCTTGGTGACTGAAGTAGGTGAGGTGTATCTGGGCGCCCGTGAGCCAGCGCGGGACTCACGAGGCCCTACCTCTGGGCGGGTTGCGCCCGGCACTGGGCCATATCTTGAAATGTGTTCCTGCAAAAGTTGGTTACATGCCGGTACTCTACGTCCTCGGGTCCTGGCCCTCGGGCTTATCTCGACCGTCGCTGGTTTGCCAGGTCGCGATGCCGTGGACAAGACCAGAGGGTGAGGGCCGTTGAGCTAGTAAGAGCCCTAAGTCGCGATGCTCAGGCACCCCCCCTTTAACGTGCAAGTAGTCGACATGGGGAAGATGGGATGCCGTGGGAAGGCACCAAGTAATCATGCATGATAGGCGAATGCATAGTTGGAAACAAGCATGATGAAGATACATGCCGCTGGGCCTAGCCCCAGCGGCTTGGGGGTGATGCAGCCTAAGGGGCGCCCCCAACAAAGCAGACCAACGACCAAAAGGTAAAAGCGGATACACGCCGCAGGGACGGACCCACGCGGCCTGGGAGTGATGCAACCCTGGGAGGGTGCTCCCAGCTGAGAATGAAACTTGGAAAGTGTCACCTGGGGATGTCGTTGGCGAAGTGGTGTTGGCGTAGTAGGCTCGGTGGGCTGTGGAAGCCAATCCTCACGAGCCCCCAGGCCCCGGGACCTCGGGAGGCTCCGGAGGCCCTGGTGGCTCCTCGCGAGCTGCCTTCATCTCCATCAGCGCTGCGGAGCGCCTGTCTTCTTGAGCCTCTCTGATGCCTCTCGTGAGGCGCTGGCACGCGGCAGCCGCGCTCGGCAGGCCATGAGGCATGCGAACACGGCTGTGGGGTGGTCCTCCGCAGCGCCCCACTCGCGAGGGCCAGAGGCGCCCCGTCGCGGCGATCTGATTGAGCCCGGCTACGTCGACGCAGACGCGCAGCCCACCATCCTCGCCTGGATGTGGGGCCACAGCTGACGGGCCACGGCAACCTCTCATGATCCTTGCCTCCTGTAGCTCTTGAACGGCCTCAACGACGAACTCCTGCTGGTTTGGTCTTCCTCGCCTGGCTCCTCCTTGGGGGAGACGTGCTTTGAAGCACACCTCCACCTAGTGCCCCAGCGCCTCCCTCGTGAGCTTGGCTAGGTCGGTGGCCCTCCAGGTGAGAGCCCCCGAGCCCTGCCTGAGGAGGGCGCCGGGCGCGCTTTCCTATGCGACGGAGGGAGGGTCCTCCCGAGCAGACATGGGCCCTGAGGTGCCTGCCTCCTGAGGGGCTGAGCCTCGCGACATCTTCTTCTTCTTGGGGGTGGTCTCCGGAAGCCTCCTGCTTCCGCGAACTGGGTCTTCAAGTGACGCGGCCTGAAAGGCTCGCTCCAAGGAACACACTGCATCTCTCTCTTCACAGGGCACGGTGATGACGCCACCACTCCCGGGCATCTTGAGGACGTTGTAGCCGTGGTGAGTCACGGCCATGAACTTGGCCAGCGCTGGGTACCCGAGGATGGCGTTGTACGGCAGGCGGATGTCGGCGACGTCGAAGTCGATGAGCTCGGTGCGGTAGTTGTTGCGGGCCCCGAAGGTGATGGGGAGGCGGACCTGCCCGATCGGGACCGTGGAACCGTCGGTGATTCCTGAAAAAGGCTTGGTCGGCTGTAGCTAGTCGTAGGGTACTTGGAGGTTGTTGAAGGTCTCCACGGACAGGACGCTGAGCCCTGCCCCTCCGTCGATGAGGGTCTTGGTGACCAACACGTTGCTGATGACTAGGGAGCAGAGCATCGGGAGGACCCCGGCCGTGGCTGAGCACTTGAGCTGATCCGCTGAGCTGAATGTGATGGCGCACGCCGACCACTTGAGGGGGCGCGTTGCTAAGAGCTTGGGGAGAGCTGCATTCACCTCGCGGGCGAACTGCTTGAAGATGCATTGGGAGGCTGGGGCTTGAGCTCCGCCCAGGATGCAGGCGATCGCGCGCGGCTCCTGGAAGCCCCCAGCCCCCTCGTCCTGATGGCGGTCTTCGTTCCTTCTTGGTGGAGGCGGCAAAGGAGGCAAGCCTGCGTTGCCGTGAGGGCGATCCTCACGATGCTGATCCCTCCAGTCCCCCTCGCGAGGCATGTCTCGCCAGCGGTCCTCGCGAGGTTGGTCGCGCCACCCCTGGCGCGGGTCGCGGTCTTCCCAACGCCCTGGGTTTCTTCCTCCTCCTCGACCGTAGACCCGGTCGGTGCGGTCAGGGCGATGGCCGATCCTTCCTTCTCGCACGGCGCGGAGCTCTTGACATTCGTTGGTGTTGTGGGTGTGGAGGTCGTGGTACACGCAGTACCGGCTGCCTCTGGAGGGGTTGGGTAGGTCTCTCCCACGCTTGATGTCTGGTTCGGCTGCGAGCACGGCAGCCCGCTTGCGCTTCACGTCCTTGGCCTTGGGCTTCTTCTCTTCCTGGTCCACAGTAGGCAGCTCGAGGAGGGAGAGGCGGCCCTCCTCAGCCCTGGCGCATCTGTTCGCCAAGTTGAACAGCTCCAGGGAGGTGCAGAGGTCCTCATGCATGGCCAGCTCCTCCTTCATCTTGACGTCGCGCACGCCATCGGAGAAGGCCGAGATGATGGCTTCCTCGGACACCTTGGGGATCTTGAGGCGCGCGTTATTGAAGCGCTGGATGTACTTCTGCAGAGTCTCTCCAGGTTGTTGCTTGATGCGGTGCATATCGCTCACGGCGGGTGGCCGGTCGCGAGTACCTTGGAAGTTGGCGACGAAGCGGGTGCGCATCTGGTCCCAGGAGGAGATCGTTCCTGGAGCCAGATTCAGGAACCAGGTGCGGGCCCCTTCCTTCAGCGCCATGTGGAACCAGTTCGCCATGACCTTCTCGTCCCCTCCGGCAGCCTCGATGCCCTGCTCATAGAGCTGGAGGAATTCTGCGGGGTCAGTTGTGCCGTCGTAGCGCGGAGGCAGATCTGGCTTGAACTTGGCGGGCCATGCGACGCTGCGTAGCTCAAGGGTGTAGGCGAGGCAGCCTGCAGTGGCCACGAAAGGCCTTGGTTGGTGAAGAGCTCGGTCTTGAGGGTCCCCACGCGCTGCAGCTTGGAGCAGGGCGGGGTCTTGGTGTGCTGGAGCGGGAACTGGGAGCGCCCGGGCAGCCCCTTGCGGGCGAGGGATTTCTTGGCAGCTTCGTTCTTGCTGCGCCGGCACCTGGCGGAGCGTGTTCCGCCCAGGGGCCATGCGCCTTGGAGCCATGGGGTCTTCTTGGGGAGGAAACTGCTGGCCCGCCCCCGGAGCTTCGTTGCCCACGCGGGCGGAGTGCGGTGCAGCGGAGTGGACGACGCTGGAGAGCCCCCTGCGGCGCGGACGAGCTCGGCGACGCGGTCGAGCCACTCCTCGTAGACGTCGTCGACGGGGCGGTAGCGTAGGAGCTCGTTTGCCGCGATGAGCGTGGCTCGAGCCTCCAAGGGTGCGCGGAGCGCGCGGGACGAAGATCCAGCTGGCGCGATCGATGGAGTAGCGGTTCGGCCATCTTGCCGCACGGACGGGTGCTGAGACGATGCTTGCTGCTCGCCCCCCACTGGGCCGGTGGCGGCGTTGATAGCGAGTGACGGGGAACGATGAGGACCCCCACCGACGGGGGCCGTCTGGGCGACACGAGAAGCGATGGCGGCCCGGCTCTTGGCGCGGGCCCGGCGAGCGTCAAACATGGTTGTGACGGTCTAGGGAGAGCAGAGCGGTGGAAGACAAATTCCGGCGCACCCCTACCTGGCGCGCCAAACGTCGGATTTCGGGTTCCGGCAGACCCTTAAGGTTCGAACACTGGGGTGCGCGCGGAGATTACGCCTTCAACCTCTCCGTCTCACAAGTATCTACACTACTGAAAGAAATGCACAAGAGACACAAGATTTATACTGGTTCGGGCCACCGATGTGGTGTAACACCCTACTCCAGTGTGTGGTTTGTGGATTGCCTCTTGGGCCTGGTGAGGATGAACGATACAAGGAAGAACAGCCTCGCGAGGGTCTGTTCTTGGCTAGTGGGATGAACTGCTAGGGAGAATGCAGCCACCCTCTTCTCTCTCTCTCTCTCTCTCTCGGTGACTGGGAACTCTCCGAACCTCCAACTCCGAACCCGCCCCTTGCAATGTCGGTGGCTAGTCCTATCTATAGTGGCCCTGGTCCTCTCCCCAAATATTGAGCGGGAAGGGATCCAACAATGGCGGGCTAATTTGAAGGGGGACAGCGGGTACATCTTATCCTGACAAAAGCAGTCTTCGCCTGCCAAAGGCTCTGGTGATGACGCCGTGCTGGGCTCCATGGTGACCTCCGTCTCGTAGTCCTTCTGGTCTTGGTCTCGTTGCACCGGAACGGCAACCTTTGCCTGATGCCTTGGTACTCCGCGGCTGTGCTTGTCCCCTTTGCACCAAAGAGGAAAGAAGGACGCTGTGCGCGCTGGTGCCCGCCTGGCGCCTTGGGTCGTCATGGCTCACGTCGCGGGCACCTCACGAGGTACCCTGCCTTGATGCCTCCTCCTCCTCGCGAGCCGTCCTGATGAGGCTGCTCCTGGGGAAGTGCTGTGTCGTCCGCCTCGCCAGGCTTGGCCCCTCGCGAGGGTCTTGAGTCTTGTGTTGATGAAGGTGGGCCATGTTGGGCCCCCACTTGAGCCACGCCGCAGGCCGCAGGCAGGCAAGTCTGGGGACCCCTGTTCCCAGAACACCGACAGAATCGATTTTTTTTCAGACGCACTTCCTTGCGTTCGAAGATGTAGCTGGTGGGTCCCAGCAGTCAGGGGGAAACGTTTTTTTCATGAAATATGGTGGCCCGTCCGGTGGGTCCCCGCTGTCAGGTGAAGGTATAATTATTTTGCGCGTAATAAGGAGGCACTTCCTTGCTGCGGCCGTGGACCCAGCTGTCAGCCTCTCCACGTACAGTCCATGTCCGATGGAAGCCGTTCCTTGACCATGTTGACCACGCCGCGCCGAGAGCACCAGGGCGGTGGATGACAGCGAGGCCTAGGAAGGGGACGATGCGGAGCCGGGGAAGACGCGGCAGTGGAAGCACGCGTGGAGTGGAGTACGAGGGTTCACTAGTTCGACTGCGGTGTGAGGCTGCCGTCGCTACAGGACCTGGCCATCGGTGGGGATAGTAGGGGGCAGTGAGGCCTCTGCGGCAGCATAGACGACCACGGGAGGCAGGAGCATGCGGCACGACCGACGCTGCTTTGGGCGGCTGGAGCAAGAAGACCAGAGGTTGAAGAAGCACTACGGCCGTTGGATGGACATCGCACGGTCACTGGAACTAGAATCATTCATATTGACTAAGTTGACAAAGCACTCCGTCCCCGTCAACTTAGTAGGCCCACAAGTCAGCCTCCCACCAAGGTGGGTCCCGACCAGCAGGGGGAGTATTCATTTTTTGTGCGTAATAAGGAGGCACTTCCGGTGGGTCCGAGCTGACAGCGGGGGAACGTTTCTTTCGCGCAATACGCTGGCCTGTCCGGTGGGTACCAGCAGTCAGGGGGGAAACATTTTTTTCGCGAAATACGGTAGCCCGTCCGGTGGGTCCCTGCTGTCAGGTGGAGGAATCATTATTTTCCACGTAATAAGGATGCACTTCCTTGCTGCCGTCATGGACCCAGCTGCCAGCCTCTCCACGTACAGTCCACGTCCGAGGGAAGCCGTTCCTTGACCATGTTGACCATGCCGCGCCGAGAGCACCAAGGCAGTGGATGACGGCGAGGCCTAGGAAGGGGACGATGCGGAGCCGGGGAAGACGCGGCAGTGGAAGTCCGCGTGAAGAGGAGTACGAGGGTTCACTGGTTCGGCTGCGGTGTGAGGCTGTTGTCACCCCAGAATAACAGGGGGTGTGGGTGAGTAGAGGGATGGCCTGGCCAGCGGTGGGAGTAGTAGGGGGCGGTGAGGCCTCCGTGGCATCACAGCCGGCCACGGGAGGCAGGAGCACACGACACGACCGACGCTGCTTTGGGCGACTGGAGCAAGAAGACCAGAGGTTGAAGAAGCACTACGGCCGTTGGATGGACATCGTATGGTCACTGCAGCTAGAATCGTTTATATTGACTAAGTTGACAAAGCCCTTGGTACGCGTCAACTTAGTAGGCCCACAGGTCAGCCTTCGAAATGGTGCGCCTAGATGTCAGGGGGAGGAATCATTTTTTGGGCGGCTGAAGCAAGAATATCCGAGATTGAAGAAGAAGCATGACATCCGTTGGATGGACATCCAACGGCCACAGCTGCCAGAACCGTGTGTTGCTGACAAAGCCTTGCATACGCGTCAACTTAGTTTTTTTAGGGGACGCGTCAACTTAGAAGGCCCACAAGTGTGTCGCAGAGAACATATAGCCCATTTGCGATTTGTAAGAATGTACAGCCCATCTTTTAATTCTAATGGAATTTACTACATCCCATTTACAGTTTGCTAGAAGTACAGCCCATTTTCTAGCTAGGACAATGATTAATAATTTCAACCAACCGCTCAAAATAGAATTAAAAAAAATCCCACATTTTTATGGGATCCGAAATATTTTTATCCAAAACTTCTAGTCAGATTAAATATAATTTCAAAATAAAGTTGTATTATGTTAAAATCCAAAGAAATATTGCACGCGCAACAAGTAATGAAATTAAAATTTCAAATTCCAAAAATAATATTTTTTAACTAATTACGCGTTTGGTGCATTTTTTATAGTTACTGCCTAGTTATTATAATTACATCCCATTTATTATTTCTTAAAGTCCATTTTCTTGTTAAGCCTAATGCAACTGTCGGCCCTGTTGCATTGCTGATGTCGGCCCTGTGGGTTTGCAGCCCAGCGGGGTGGAGAATAACAAGTTGACCCGGATATTGTGTACAACTGTCGGCCCTGTTGCATTGCTGATGTTGAAAAAAAGGCCTGTGTAGTACTGTACAACCTAACATGGCTACTCAGCCCACATTCAGCGACGTCGGAAAGGCCCAAACAAGGCTTCTGTACAACTTTTTGAAGTCACTGAGCTCAATTAATAACTTAAGAAAAAGTTAGATTACAGTGGAACCTAATTAAAAGCTGTCACGAGCAAAGAAATAAGTCAACGGGTCCCACTTGTGTGTGTGTGCGTGTGTGTGTGTGAGAGAGAGACCCATCGGTCGATGCGCGTAAATACATCTTTCAGCCATATGCATTGCTGATGCACAGTAAAAACTTATATAGTTGACACAATCATATAGAACATCATAGCACACTGAACTTGCATACAAAAATTTCATGCAGGCGGCACAATCAGGATGGAAGCAGTGGATCGCTATGGGTAGGGATATGTTGAAACCAATGAACTCGTACATAACGGTTCATCCCTTGAATGCTGTGCAAAGAAAACAGACAGACAACACAATAAGTTCTGCTAGCACATTAAGTTGACGTACAACCCTTTCTAAAAAAGTTCAGGTAAAAAATTAGAACAGGTCACAATCAAATGTAGTGGCACATCAGTGCTTCACACCCATAGCTCGGATTTAACTAGTATCTGACAAGATTCAGTTGTTACCTCAAATTAGAGCACATCCAGGCAGCCAGCCCTGCCTCTTCTCCCAAAGAAGCAGTGGCCTCCGCCGCGCGATGGAGTAGGCCCTGTGCCATCCATCGTTCCGAGCAACACGGGGAAAGTCTGACGTTGACTCCTTTAATGGACGTCGTCGACGGACCCTGGCACCAGCGGTGGCGGCAGGACTTCGATTGATGGATTGACCACTTCTTCGACATGCACGAACACTCGATACAGGTACATCCCTAACGTGGTCCGCTGCGGCCTTGGTGGCGACGAATAGTAGAACCCTGGTTCCTGCACCAATATCTCAACACCAATCACCTTCGGGATGGTGGACGGCTTCTTCATCCATGCCATAACCGTCAGAGCCCAGCTGTCTGTAGGAACAAACATACTTACCAGCTCACCTCCAAGGTCGTTGATAAGCTCATTCATGGACTCACTGTTCCAAGCACGTCGAGGCATGCCGTGGAAGGTAACCTTTGTTAAAAACTCAAGCTCTGAGGGCATCGAGCCCCATCTTGAGTGCCACCGATCAAAGCTCACTAGAGAGCCATCGCAGAGCAAACGCTGGGAAGATTTGAACACACGGCTACAGTCGAAAGTTGTCCGGAACCTGACGAAGAAATCAGCCGGTGGCGGACAGACTTCGACAAGCAAGTCACTTATTTGGATGCCGTGTGCAATGCCAAGAGCTTTGACAAGGTCGTCCGGCGAGACGGGAGGCCGATCGCTGTTGATGGTTACCATCAGCACTTTGCCGGCAAACGGGTCGTCAAGCGCCGCCATGCCACTGTTGAGTGACAGCCCGCAGCGACCGAAGGCAGGACGGACCTCAGGATCTCCGGCTCGGAGATCCGCGTTGACCGGCGATATGATAGTGAGCTTGAGTACAGGGAGTACAGGAGGGGGATTTGGGGGAACTGGAGTAGGAATGGAGATTCCAGAGGTGGGGGAGGGGCATGATATTGGGGATGAAAAGGTAGCTTGAATTTCGAACACGCGCCAATATGCTCTCGGGGCGCAAGCGCACGAAAACACCGGTGACGCCTACATGTCGGCCTAATAGTCCTTATTCTTTCTTTTTTGGAGAGCTCGGCCTTTTTTTGAGGATCTTTTGAGAGCCCGGCCTGATAGTCATAATTGACCTGTTTGGCATTGCATTACTACTCGGCCCATATTCAACGACAGCTCACTAGCCCAAACAAGTGTACATCATCGAAAAGACACTGAGCTCAAATTATATAACTTGAAAAAAGGAGATACACTCTGAACACTGGAGAATGGTGATGCCCTCATTTAGCCCACCAGTAGTTCGAGACAATAAACAGTCCTAAACAACGATATGTACAACATTCAAACACTGACTAGTGACTAGTACTGACATAAATAGCAAGACATGATAGTTCATAAGAAGTCTTGCTACACCACCAAAACACACCCATCTGCAGCACTCAGACTCTCGTGATCCAGACGAGAATGACATTCTAAATAGAGGCAACTATTACATAGTAAGAGTGACATAGACGAGGATGACCAAATGACAAGGAATATGCATAACAAAAGAAAGAACTACCCATCCAGAACAAGCAGCAAAGACAACAAAGTCATTCAAAGAGATGATCCAACACCATCATAATTTGCAGCCCTGCTTCAGCGACCAATGATCCGAAGACACCAGTACTCCACCCCTTCGACGCAACAGCCCAATTACCTATCAACCTGATGGCTTGAACCACATCATTGCCTGTCGTAATTGAGACATCCAAGGATCAAAGTTAATCCGGATGCCTTTGACATTCTCACTTTCTTTTGGCTGCAGGTTGTATCGTTGACAATCAGGGGAGTTTGCTCCCGAACTCCTAGGGATCGCCGTGTAGACACAGTTTTCCATAGCAAACAGAGCCTCTCTGCCATCAAGGTCCTTGCCAAACGGTGATCTCCTGGTGAATCGGATAATTGAGTCCGAGAAATAGAGAGTGTGAACCAAGGCTGTTTACCCGCCTCCATCTAAAAAATCCTGAAGGCCCCAACAAGCTGGTATCCTTCTCATAGACGTAACAACCACTGTCCAGATACACACGTATTTCACGGTGCTTGTATACAGTGGGTTTTTTTTTGCAATATAACTTTTCTGGCTCATGTGTCCGAATGCTCATCAGTCTTTTGTCGTCGTCTGATCAAGTGAGGAACCAGTTGTGCTTCCCTATTTTTGGCAAAGGTGGTGTGATTACAAAGGGCAGTATCTATAGGGACACTGCATCATATCAAAAAGGACATGCATTGTTAATGTAAGATCAGCATTGTTCAGAGTATGAGTAGGATAATGCAAGAAACAACATTCATATGTCCCTGTTGGAGGGGAGGAAAATATAGGGAAATGTATACTGGATTCGAAAATATAGAAGTGCCATGCATGGTTATACTCATGTTATCTCGCAATTGATTCTTCACAGGAAACTACCATGTCATGCATGTTATGGAATCATGTTCTGTCCTCACAAACAAATTCTTCAAGGTAACTAACAGACCATGCATTGTTATATACTCGTGTTCTGTGGGCAAATTTTTTGTGAGGATATTATTCTAGCCATTGATTGCTGAAGGGCGAATATAGGTATGTACACATGGTAAGCATTACAGGATTTCACTACTTCCAAATATAGAGTTCTCCATATGCACATTTACTTCCCTAACGTATGGTTAGATGAAACCAACAGTGTGGTCCATATTTCTACATCATGAAAATGATGAAACCAACATGGCCATTGATACACACTCATATTTAGTAGTAGTATATAGATTACTGTAAAATAAGGAGAATATCCATATAATCCTAACCGTTTGATTATTCAGGAGTACAAATTGGCTGTAATGACATGATCACAATCGCATGAATTAACTCATTCCAAATATAGCTGATTTCTGGCATCTCTAATACATTGCCATAGTTCTACTCAAATTCTGCTCAAATGGATATGCCAATCATCACAAAAAGTTCAAACAGTGTCATGGCGTCATCATTAACATGAGAGAGAAACAACTTACACGCGCCGTCCCAGCAATACGTGGTGCCATCTGCTTTGTCGATCGCGTAGATGATGCCATTGTGTTCAATAGCATCACAGAAGTGTGTATCAGCTTTGACGATGATCCACTTCGAGCTGAGTTGTCTCCAGCTAAAGAAGGCACCGACGTAAAGATAGGTGAGTCCGCGGTTGAACAAGGCAATTAGCTTGAAGTCTGCGTAATTCACATGTCGTGTGGGCACTTGGCAGATTACAATCTTCTACAAAACAAGGTCCGTCCAACTGACGTGGTAATGTAGATGACTAGGACCGCGATGGTAAAACTCTATATAATCCAACGGAGGAAGGATAATCTCATGGGAGGTCTGGAAGTTCATGAGCACCAACTTTTTACCATCTTCTCTGAAGGCAGCCATCCAGTGGGAGTTCATGCTGACCCAATACATACCTGCCAAGAAGTTTCGGGTGATGGTGATCGGATCGAAGTCGAGGGAAATGATGTACGGCGACCCACTACATACCTGCAAAGAAGTTTCGGCTAATGGAGATCAGATTGAAGTCGAGGGGAATCATGTACGCCTCCGTATCATGGTGAGCCAATCTCGCAAGACCAGATAGCAGCAAGTAGGGTGTCTTGAAAAGCTTTGGCCTCAGTTTGATGATGGCTGTGTGCATGCCCCTCGAGCATGCAGCCAGCCGTAGGGCACTCAACATATCCATACACGAACAACAGAGGTCGAGGACATCACTAGGGAGATTGATCCAATCACGGCTCATATGGATCCTGCCCGGTTCGCGTTCAGCCATGGTGGAGTTTGGAAGGTGGGGTTTTGGGGGGCTTGATTTACGGGGGAGAAGGCTGTCAGTGCTCGAGCGGCTAGCGAGGGAATAGTGGTACTGGGGGAGGCGAGCGAGGTGAGGGTATGCGGGGGCACAATGAGATAATGAAGAGTGACCTTAGTATCTCCGGCGAGACGGAGATGGAGATGGAGTGGTGCTAGGGGAGAGGGAGACAAGGCGAGGCATGCTATACCAGGGCGGTGACAGTGACTGCACACTGCAGAAGGTGAGGCTGACTTTGGTAACTTGGACACGCCGCCTGGACTGGTGTCACCTCGGGCGCAGGGTCTTGTCACTTCATTGTGTGGACCTGATGAATAATAGTATTTTGACCATCAAGTGTACCACAGTTGTACTACTACTACTAGTAGGAGTAGTAGGAACATGAGTACACTCCCGTGCTAGCATGCCTCTGGGTTCACTTCATCCTCCAGCTATCATCCATATTGCGAGCAGAACCAAATTCTCGTGCAGGCGAAAGCGTGAAGGACTTTTCTTTTTTGAGGATTACTGCATATTCCTTAACCGTAGTAGGAACATGAGTAGTACTCCCTCCGGTCCTCTTTTGTCTGTGCATAACTTTTTTCAGTTTCTCTAATTAGTCTGTGTATATACCCTTTTGCATGCGCCTATTTCCCTCCATGCCCCGCATTCATAGCATTAATTAGCATATGCATGAGTAGCTGCAGCCAAACTCCAGCCAATAAACTGCAACATATGAGTGGGCCATTCTGTGCATGTGGGAGAGAGAAAAGGCAATTGAAGAGCCCGTCCAATCCATTGCATGCAGCAGTCAAACCACCGCAGGTCTCCTCATGCATGCGCATAACTTCTCCCATTTACTTCTCCATCAGGAACCGATTTTCCTCGGCTTTTCACTACTCCTTGATCTTCATTTGCATCCAAACCACACTGCATTCACATTGTTTTAACCTCTTCATATCCTCCTGGAGTAATTCCAAAGCCCCTATAAATAATCATCTTCTTCAGTTAGACTAGCCATATAATCCTAATTCTCCAAACCATAGCCCTCCGGTCCAGCGGTTCCAAATGGCGAAAGAGATCGAGATGCAGGTTTTTAGCGTCCAACATGTCCTCATCGAAGGCTCGTTGAGCATAGTTGCCATAGTCACCGACCACCCAAGGGTTGTTCGGAAGTGGATCAACAGTGTATCCAACTCCCTCCAAAAGGTGGAGATGAATGTCATCGGTCTCGACGCAGAGTACACGAAGCGTGCCACTGGGAAGATCCAACGCGCCGCTGTCCTTCAGCTATGCCTCGAAGATGATGTTTTGGTGTACCACATCATACACGCGCCCTCCATACAAGGTGGGCTTCACGATTTCTTGTCTCGGGAGGACATATACTTCTGTGGGGCAGCCATCGCAGGGGACAAACAGAAGTTGGAGCCGTATAACCTTGATTTGAAAAGCATCGCTGACCTACAAACCAGAATAAAAATTCCTGTAGAAGATTGTGATAAACCGACACCATCCCTATTCGACGTAGCAAATTTTGTGCTCGGAACAAATCTTCATAAGGGTGATGAGACCCTGGCATTAAGGTCGTCTAGATGGGAGAATTATCCCTTGACGTACGAGCAGATAAAATATGCTGCCCTCGATGCCCGTGTGAGTTTCGAGATAGTTGCAAGGTCCAGAGAGCTTGTTGCGAAGCCGTCTCCCACAAAAAATGAGAACAACAACAACAAGAAGAAGATGTTGCACCAGCAGCAGGGCATTATGGATGGATGAACTATTTCCTCTCTTGTAAAAAAATATTCCCTCTCTATGTATATTGATATAGATGTACTATTTCGATGGTGTGCATGTCTTTGGAACAAGTAGTAGCGTGGGTCCACTTGACTATAAGGAACTATTTATCCGCCTAGCTTTCTCTACTACTACTTCTAGTGATTGGTATGCAATGCATGTGTCTGTAGACATGACATCTTGTCCATGGAAGTTCAACTACGGCGACCATCACGTTTCATCCACTGCCACTCGCGATTCCCACGACGCCGCTCCAACCCATGGCACCACGTCCCCCGACATGCGCCTCACCGCTCTCGGCCACACCGCCCCTCTGCCTTTGTGTGCATGACATGTGGGCTACCTTAAATGCGGCGAGCATCAAGTTTCTACCACCGCCACACGCGATTCCCACGACGCCGCACGAACCCATGACACCACACGTCCCCCGACCTGCGGCTCACCCCTCTCCGCCCCACTGCCCCTCTAAATTTGAATTTGAAACTTATAAAACAAAAAGATTCAAAACAAATAAACTGGGAGAGAGGGAGTATATCATAGGATGTGTCCCATATGAAACAAGTCCCCTGGTTTGTCACCACGGAACATCAAGATGCATTTGTATGAGTAGTTTATCTTGTGAGAGAAAAGGATGAACGAGGGAAGGCCTCTAGAGATAGAGATAGACACTACTACTACCAATGTGCTGGCCCGTGCGTTGCAATGGATCCAAAGTAGTAGAATAATACTTGTTCACGTGCTTGAAATATAAACACTCTAGTTTTGATATACATGTGTTAGTAGACATGACAACTTGTCCATGGAAGTTGAGCCATGGCGACCATCACGTTTCTTGTTTCTACCACTGCCACACCCACACACGATTCCCACGACGCCACTCCAACCCAACCTGTAAGCATGACGTCCCCCGACATGGACATGGATCCTCTGACGTGGCTATCACTGCCTTACCCTGCCTTTCCTTCGCTGAATGGTAGGACCCACACTTGCGAGTCCCACATGTCAGTGATAGAATGGTAGGATTGTTCACGTCAGGGGATCCTCATCCCCCTGACGTGTGCCTCATCCCTCTCGGCCCCACCGCTCCTCTACCTTTGTGTGCATGACATGCGGGCCAGCTGAACTGCGGTGACCATTAAATTTCTACCACAGCCACACCCAATTGGACGCGGTTTGCATGCTCCGCTGCTGTGCTCCAATCCGTACTCCCGCACCATCGAATTTTCATCCAGCGGCTATGACACATTTCATCCTGGGCATCAATCCTCAGCTGGAGTACTTATGTACTACAGGTAGTACCCGCCGTTGTGGCCATCTACGCCTTGTAATGCCCCGACGCCCAGCTGTGGCACCCTCACCACGGCCACGCCACCACCGGCCGGTTCATCTTGAATGAGTGAGTCACGAACCACACCACCACCATGAGAATGACATGTGGGCCAGCCGCATTTAAGGTCCACATGTCATTGACTCATAGGCCGGGAACTAAGCCACTGAAGTTCAGTCCCATGGGCCCCGAGAGGGAAATGTAACTCCTGCGGCAGGCCTTGTGGTGCTCCGGCAGTACGAGATCGTGCCAAACCTGGCATTTGTTTCTTACTACTACCAACTACTAGGAAGGTACACGTGCATTGCACACATGAGATTCTGGTGGTTTGTGCATTATGCTTCTACATGTGGAGTCTTCTAGATTCTACATGTGGCAAAATCTGGTGGAATGTAGATGATATTGAACAACCAGTAGTGCTCGGATTTGCCATCTTTGTACCGTCGGATTGGCTTCATCCAACGACCAACTTTCAAAGTTATGGGTTTGTTTGCAGCCTAAGGTCGCTTAGGCGTGCCACAAGTGTGTTTGGTTGCATTCTCATCTCAGCATAGTTGTTCCCTCTTCATGCATGCTCAACTCAACACCCCTCTTCATGTATGCTCTCTTCATGCATGCTTCTAGTGTATTTGTGCTAATCTAGTGTGGACTCATGCACCCTCCATACACTCTACCAAACACCCAAAAGTGGGTTGAGAAGGGAACTCTTGGGATCATGCACCCTTCATACACCCTACCAAACACACCAGGCATGTGTTTGGTTCATTGCTACACTTGTGGCTTGCCACAGTTTTCTAGCTACATGGTCCACATATCATAGACTCAACTTCTTGCCAAATCTTGCCACACTTGTAGTGGCCATTTTGTTAGCCACATTTTTGTGGCAGACACACTTTGCCTAAGCTTAGTTGTGGCAAAGTTAGTCATGAATGAAGTTCAACCATGGAGTCTTCTAGATTCTACATGTGGCGGAATCTGGTGGAATGTAGATGATATCCAACGGCCAGTAGTGCTTGGATTTGCCATCTTTGTACCGTCGGATTGGCTTCATCCAATGACCAACTTTCAAAGTTATTCACACACTATATAGGGGGTATAGATATAGATGTGCCGGCCAGTTGCAATGGATCCAAAGTATATCTGTTTAGTGGAGTGCACTCTAAACACATTATCTATTTATTTTTCTCTAACCTTTCGTAGCCATGCAACCAAGCCACATAAGCTTCATGGGTGCCCCCACATCATATTATTCATACTCCCTCCGTTCCATAATGTAGTGCCTATAGATTTTTTAAAAAGTCAAACCTCACAAACTTTGACCAAGTTTGTGGAGAAAAATATTTACATCTAGAGTGCGAAACATATATCACTAGATTCATCATAAGATGTAGTTTCACATTATATATTTTTGGTATTGTAAATATAAATATTTTTCTCTACAAACTTGGTCAAAGTTTTTAAAGATTGACTTCTCAAAAAATCTGTAGGCACTACATTATGGAACGGAGGGAGTACTACGTTGACTAAAAAAAAGATAAATCACCCAAAACAAGATCTTCCCGTTTTTTGTTCCTACGATGCTGTGCCGTGCACGTACCTACTAGTTGTATAGTGGTAGTACTAGTTGTATAGTACTACAAACTTGGTACTAGTAGGAGTAGAGTAGTACGGAATGCTCCTACTCTATAAACGAGCCCCATCTGACACCAAATTTCTCGGCTTCCGTGTTACAGCTAGATCTTCCCCTCATTTCTGTTTTCCAACCCAGCGGCGGGCGGGTTGCGGTTTGCCAATAGTCGGTTTGCTCAACGCCGGTCCCACATGAAAGTGAAAAATGCTAGGAAACACATCTTCCCTAAGTTGTGTGTCGTGCCGGACGGGCCGTGGAGTACTCCCGATTCCCGGGCATGTGTGGGGGGAGTGCGACGCGAACGCGGCAGGCCTTTTCCTTTTACTAGCAATGTGCCCGTGCATTGTGACGGATCCAAAGTAGTAGAATAGTAGTACTTGTTCAAAAACTTGAAAGAAATCACTCTTGTTTTGATATACTCCTAATATATTACTCCCTCCGTTCCTAAATATTTGTCTTTTTAGAGATTTCAAATGGACTATCACATACGGATTATATAGACATCTTTTGAAGTGTAGATTCACTCATTTTGCTCCGTATGTAGTAACTTATTGAAATCTCTAGAAAGACAAATATTTAGGAACAGAGGGAGTACTTTTCACTCAAAATATATTTCTCAGGCTGTTTCGATGAGGTGAGGGAGGGATGTGGTTGCTTTCAAGATAATAAGGGGTTTTCTGCAAATTGAAGCAAAGAAGTGGGCTATTGTTGCAAAAATGCCACAATTTACCTCACAACCATTAGATGCAGATCTAATGGTCAGAAACGACGGATGGCAGACACACCACCATCACCAACTGAGTCTTTTATAGGAGTATATATTTCTCAGGCTGTTTTGATGAGGCGAGGGAGGGATGTGGTTGCTTTCAAGATAATAAGGGGTTTTCTAAAAATTGGAGCAGAGAAGTGGCCTATTGTTGCAAAAATGCCACAACTTACCTCACAACTGTTAGATGCAGATCTAATGGTCAGAAACGACGGATGGCAGATACACCACCATCACCAACTGAGTCTTTTATAGGAGTAGGAGTAGAGAAACATGTATAAATTGTAACATTTTGGTTCTGCTCCTTGGCACGATCGATAGATAGAAATAACGGTTGGAAACGCTAGCGCGGGGCTATTTCCGCCAGATAAGCAGGGTACGTAGTAGCTAGGTTGGCGCATCTTCGGTTTGGTCACACGTGGTCCGACATGTTCTAGTGTTTCTAGCAAGATGCCTACGCGTTGCACGAAGTTGATGGAAAAGGTAAGCACAACTTATAAATTGATGGATGGAGTACTAGTTATAGTGATGCATATAATTAAGCAAAGGGATCGCACATGTCGGTATTGACTGGAACGAGAATGCAACAGCACAATAAGAATTAAGGCCACAATGATGATGCGATCGCAGTGGTGGTTACAGAAGGCAAGAAGAAAGATGCATCCATCAACGTACGGCCTTCTCCTCCTCAACTTAGTGCGTCGGGCCACTGACCGGTGGCTAAGGAGCGGCGGCTTTTGTGGCGAGGTCGAGGTGCTTCTCAGCAAAGGCATCCAAGGCTTCCAGCCGGTTGATGAAGGCCAACGTTGTAGCATCCTCACTGGCCTTGTAGATACCTATGCACACGATTTGCTTGTACACGTGGATGTGTAGGTCGATGAATTCTTGCAGGGCGAGGCGCCTCGCGGCGAGCGCGACCTCCAGGTGGACATTCTTCGTGGCGTCGGCGGGCAGTCGCAGGGCCACCAGTGCTTGAAAGAGGTTCCGGCCATGGAGGCCGATTAGGGTGGCAGGCAATGAGGAGCCCGGGCGCGCGGGCTGGAGGAGTACGGCGATGTCGTCCGTGAGCTTCTTGAGGACAGTGAACTTGTTGGTGGTGGCAACGATCATCTGGTCCAACTGAGAGTCATAGTTGGCATTGACAGCGGCCATCCACCAGCCCGTCTCCAACACGGTCTAGAGACGATCCTCGGCGCCATGCCGCAGGCCAACATCATGGACCATCTGGCACAGCCGCTGGCCGCTCGCGCGCATCGCCACCATGGGTCTGGAGTGAGCTCTTTTGCGCTTAGTGTAGGTTCTTAGGCAAATGCTTAGGTGCATACGATGTGGTAGATGCATTGGAATGGAGGGGCGCCTTTATATGAGGGCAAACTGCGTTGCATTCACATTGTGCAGCCTCTTTTCCTGGTCCTCCTCCCATTACTTCCCTCATGCATTAATTGAAGGAGGATACATTGCCGTTCAACATTTTGGGAACCGCTACTCCCTCCCTCGTCTGCATTAAAGCCGTATCGGGAACTGCGCCGCCCGTTGTCAAATCGAATAGTACTGCGCCGCCCGCTACACGCCCAGCTGAACACGCCTCCTCGCCTCCATCAAACCCCTCTGTTAAACCCGCATGCAAACCGAGAAACCTACTCTGGCCACACGTCAGTTCATGAGCGGGTCGGAATTGAATGCAACAACAGCCGAGCTCCTCCCATCCGCCCTCAGTTTAAACGAGGCCAGACACCGGCCAAGCTCCTACCATTCGCCCTCTATTTACACGAGGCCAGACAGACAGCGGGCAAGAATCGCACCCCTCCGCCGCTCCCCCATCTCCTCCTTCACCATTTTCTCCACTCTTCTGATGGCTTCCGAGGAGCCGTTCTCCGACATATTACCCGGCTGGGTGGCCCGCCGAGCCCTTCGGATACGGGCGAGGCCGCTCGGTGCTTCACCAACCTCGCTTGGTCCGATGGAGCCAGTTGCCGCCCCAAGTAGGCGCGTGGTTCAGCAACTCGCCGCTCTAGTTCAGCTTGATGAGGAGTGGCGAGTTGCTCCACGCCGGTACAACAGCGAGCACACTGGTATGGGCATCGGTGTCGGTGTCAAAACCGGCGGATCTCGGGTAGGGGGTCCCGAACTGTGCGTCTAGGATCGATGGTAATAGGAGACGGGGGACACGATGTTTACCCAGGTTCGGGCCCTCTCTATGGAGGTAATACCCTACTTCCTACTTGATTGATGTTGATGAATATGAGTATTACAAGAGTTGATCTACCACGAGATCGTAATGGCTAAACCCTAGAAGTCTAGCCTATATGGGTATGGTAATGATTATATGTGGTGTCCTTTCCAGACTATCCCCTTCGGTTTATATAGACACTGAGGGGATCTAGGGTTTACATGGAGTCAGTTACATAAGAAGGAATCTTTGGTCGCCAAGCTTGCCTTCCACGCCAAGTAGAGTCCAATCCGGACACGGTGCAGTCTTCGGCCTTCATGTCTTCACAGCCCATCAGTCCGGCCCAAAGGATAACAGGCCGGACGTCCGAGGAACCCTTAGTCCAGGACTCCCTCAGTAGCCCCTGAACCTGGCTTCAATGACGAGGAGTCCAACGCATAGATTTGTCTTCGGCATTGCAAGGTGGGTTCCCTCCTTATGAACTCCAGAATAGTCTTCGGATGAAGTAAGTATATCCGGACCTGTGTATATAATGGCAGAGAATATAATACCCCATGAGCCCAACTTGTTGATAACTGTTCATGATATCATACCATGCTTGCCCGGTTACTATTTCCAACCGTTGGCTAGCGAGCCGACCCACGTCTCGGGGTGCGGTTTTACTGGCACGTCTCGTCAAGGAAGAGATCGTATCCCTTTATTTATGGGATTTTCATTAATGGAGGCGTGGGCAACCCAACCGTCCCCTGGGTACAACTCCTTGGTGATAGGTAAATTTAAAGACCCTGGGGGAGACGCCCAATATTCGGGGCCTTTATATAGAGACCTAGTCTCGTTTTCATCCCTTGCGCTTGCTTCTTCCTCAACCCCAGCCACCCCAAGTTCCAACCCTCGGGTTCCAATCGCCACTAGCCCTAGTCATGTCCGGATCCAACCATCAGGGCCGGTGGGTGGCTTCTTCTATCATAGAGGAGGATATTGCGAAGCTCCGTGTAGCGAGGTATCTGACCTCGGAAATCTTTCATCGGCTTCCGGCATAAGGGCAAGTCATACCGACCCCCAGATCTGGCGAGAGGGTAGTATTTGTATCCCAATTTCTTCACGGGCTAGGGTTCGCGCTTAACCCCTTCGTCTGGGGGATCATGTTCTACTATGGACTAGATTTTCACGATCTGGCCCCAGACTCTATTCTGCTCTTCTCGACATTTATCGTCACGTGTGAGGCCTTACTCCGGACTCCATCGCACTTTGGTTTGTGGCTCAAGAACTTTGATGTGAGGCCGTAGGTGGCAGAGGAGGAGCAGGTAGAGTGCGGCATCGTCATAATAGGCAAGCTGGCCGGCGTGGTTTGGCCCAAAGGATCTTTCGCCAAATCTTCTGACCTAGCAGCAGGGGTGGTTTTATATCAACGAGCCGCGGGGCCCCAAGTGGGCGGCCACACCTACGTTCTGACCTGGCCCTCCAATTCAGCTCGCTTCATGGGTCAATAAGGGATTGGACTGGGGATCCGTAAATGAAGTGCAGACTCTGCAAAGTCACATCCGAAGTCTTACCGAGAAGGGCATCGATCTTGTGAACGTCGTTCAAGTAATGCTAGTCCGCCAGATCCTGCCATGTCAGCGGTGGCCTGTTCGTATGTGGGAGTTTAACCCAGAAGGGCGGTGGACTCTACAGCACTTCTTTGGCACTACGCATGAAGGAATGTGGAAATTATATTTTGGGGAACGAGAGCAATGGTCGGACACAACCGAAGACGTTGGCCTTGACTACAATCATACGGACACTTCGGTAAGTACTCGATATTCGAGTACCTTCCATTCAGGCATCTCTTAACAAGACTCTGAACAATCCGTCCCTGTACATGATTGGATAAATAAACCAGTGTTAATCTGGTGTCTGGCGCCTCTTCCCGAAGGCCCCGTGACCGACCTGCTGACGAGAATGCTGATTCTGACACCATACCAGGTGGCTGCATTCAGGGAAACCGAAATCCTTTTGCCCAAGGGCAAGAGTGCAGAGGGAGCCCTCCAGGGGAAGAAGAGGGTCTCCTCCGAAGATTAGGAGGGGAAGCCTTCCATGAGAGGAAAAATGCCATCATCAAGCGGCTTGGACCGGGCGAGCGAGGCTGCCGTAGAGTTTGATGACGAGGACGAACCTCGAGGCAGACCGTAAGTGAGGCTGGGGTACTTTAAACGCACCTCATTCTTTTCTTATTAGTGAAGTAAACATCCGATATATATTCGTCCATGTAGCTTAACGCCTAGTGCTTCTCAATCGTCCTCCTCCTTGGGAGATCTTCTTTTGGAGATGATGGAGAGTGACACGCCTTCTCCGGCCACATCGCCCAACAGGGGAGATGATACCGAGATATCGTCCCGAAGGGCTCCTCCTGAACACCAAGTAGTACAGGAAGCGAAGAAGGTGTTACCCGAAGGCGGTGCCTTTGTCACTCGGGGTTCCAGGATCAAGACTGGCGTCCCCGAACCGTCTGGTTTACAGCTGGAGATGATTCTGGAGGCAAGTAAGCGGGTTCCTTCACAGGAATGCCATACTCCGGCGGCGGTTTCTGAAGACCTAGGAGCGCCCGACATGCTGACGGGCTTGCTACGACGAGCATCCATTTCAGAAGATCACCGTCCCTTGATGGCTACGTGGTCAAAAGGATTCTATCCGCAAAGAGTGGATTGAACGAGGCCTTCACGAGCCTCCTAAGAGGTTTTGAGGTTTGTGATGTGGTTTTTGTCAATTGAATTTTATTGACAGAATGCACCTGTTGTATATGCAGTAGCCCCTGAGACTCGGATTGTCTTCCAAAGGAAGCGATCGGAGGATCGAAGAGATATTCTCAGGTATTAACCTTGGTTCGATTTGAAATACAGGCTGCTTCCCCTCCTATGGCTGCCCGGAATACGGAAGTGGCTCAACTGCAGCGAAATCTGGATATTGCGGAGGATGACATGGCATTGATCAACAGGCGTCTTGACGACTCGCAAGGTATGTATTTCGAGCATTGTTTACACCAGTGTGCTTGACGCGGGAAAGTGCTTTATATGAAATGCGCATGAAATGCAGATGGTGCTGCCGCCATGGAGGCTCTCCAGGCGGAGCTAGTCCAGGCCAAGGAGTGGGCCCGACTTAGTGATGCTGCTGCTGAAGGGGCATCAGCTGAACTGAAGGCCAAACAAGCTGCGCGATGCCATGGCGAGGAGAAGGTATCTATGATGACACTCGATTTGGAGAATCCTACTGGCCTCTACAAATTTCTTGAGAAGGAGAATAAAGCCTTAGTGGCTGAACTGGACAAGGCCCGACAGGAGGCAAGAGAAGCGCGATCAGAGTCCAGAGCACTCCGTGAGGAGGATCGGCAGACGAAAGATATAGTGGCTGGAAAGCCTTTTCTGCTGCAGACTAAGTTCGGCGACCCGGACTATGATTAGCTGAACCAAGTGTGGAGTTCTCCGGATGAGTATTTGGACTTGCCGAAGAGTTCTTCTGTTGCAGCGCGGTATTACCAAGCGCGAGCTGGATATGCAACGGAGAAGCTTTTTTTGGTCACAGTTCGGTGCGTCAAAGCGCCCGCTACTGCGCAATGAACAGATGTCCCAATGGGCCGAACTTCATAGGGTATCTGGCGCTGCCATGAAGGAAGTTATAATCCGGCTGTGGCCAACTGAGCCTGCGCCGAGTAGCTATTTCGGTTTGGCGCAGAAGCTTGTCGACATGGTGCCACGAATCGAAGCTGCAAAGCAATCAGCATGCATTGAAGGTGCATGGATGGCCCTTGCCCGAGTTGAAGGCCATCGACATCACCACGAAGGATCCGCCTAAAGGAAGGGGCCATCCGGAACCGGAGAGTTATTTTGAAGACATCCTGGAGGCCGCCCGCTTGATAGAGGGTCAATGCTCAAAAAACATAATGTTCGAGTGAGGTGTATGATGATTGTAAAAGAAAACTTTATATTTAGTTTATTTATGTTTTGCTTGAAAAGCTTGAATTCCTCCTGTGTGGTCGTTTTAATATAAGCTGAAAGTTTTCCAGTCGTCGGCTTCAGCCCCCTCGTAGAAAGTAAGGGGGTGTTCGGAAAAGCATTTAATCACTCTTTATCCAATGTCTCGGTCCATGAAGGAGGTGATAATGCGGCGAACCAGGCAATCGGACTATAAGGCGTTAACACTTTCACTTAACCATAGGAGTTTTATGGTGGGCCTACGGCATAGCCCTTGGTGTGTATGCGGCATGTGGTGCCTTACATATCTTATCTGAAAAAGATCCCTCGTGTTGCACGGAGAATCGCTAAAGATTCCAATAAGTCGTCAAGTGGTCAACCAGCTCTCGCCGCATCATGATAGTCAGTTTTCGGCTTTCAATACTGAGGTGCTGATCTATTGGAAATATGCCCTAGAGGCAATAATAAAAGCATTATTATTATATTTCTTTATTCATGATAATTGTCTTTATTCAAGCTATAATTGTGTTATCCGGAAATCGTAATACATGTGTGAATAATAGACACCAACATGTCCCTAGTAAGCCTCTAGTTGACTAGCTCGTTGCTCAACAGATAGTCATGGTTTCCTGACTATGGAGATTGGATGTCATTGATAACGAGATCACATCATTAGGAGAATGATGTGATGGACAAGATCCAATCCTAAACATAGCATAAAGATCGTATAGTTCGTTTGCTAGAGTTTTTTCAATGTCAAGTGTCTTTTCCTTAGACCATGAGATCGTGTATCTCCCGGATACCGTAGGAGTGCTTTGGGTATACCAAACATCACAACGTAACTGGGTGACTATAAAGGTATACTACGGGTATCTCCGAAAGTATCTGTTGGGTTGACACGGATCGAGAGTGGGATTTGTCACTCCGTATGAGGGAGAGGTATCACTGGGCCCACTCAGTAATGCATCATCATAATGAGCTCAAAGTGACCAAGTGTCTGGTCACGGGATCATGCATTACGGTACGAGTAAAGTGACTTGCCGGTAACGAGATTGAACGAGGTATTGGGATACCGACGATCGAATCTCGGGCAAGTAACATACCGATTGACAAAGGGAATTGTATATAGGGTTGCTTGAATCCTCGACATCGTGGTTCATCCGATGAGATCACCGAGGAACATGTGGGAGCCAACATGGGTATCCAGATCCCGCTGTTGGTTATTGACCGGAGAGTCGTCTCGGTCATGTCTACATGTCTCTCGAACCCGTAGGGTCTACACACTTAAGGTTCGGTGACGCTAGGGTTGTAGGGATATGTATATGCAGTAACCCGAATGTTGTTCGGAGTCCCGGATGAGATCCCGGACGTCACGAGGAGTTCCGGAATGGTCCGGAGGTAAAGAATTATATATAGGAAGTGCTATTTCGGCCATCGGGACAAGTTTCGGGGTCACCGGTATTGTACCGGGACCACTGGAAGGGTCCCGGGGGTCCACCAGGTGGGGCCACCTGCCCTGGGGGGCCACATGGGCTGTAGGGGGTGCGCCTTGGCCTACATGGGCCAAGGGCACCAGCCCCAAGGGGCCCATGCGCCTAGGGTTCACAAAAGGGAAGAGTCCCAGAAGGGGAAGGCACCCCTAGGTGCCTTGGGGGGGGGGAGGGACTCCTCCCTTGGCCGCCGCCCCCTAGGAGATTGGATCTCCTAGGGCTGCCCCCCCCTTGGGATCCCTATATATAGTGGGGGAAGGAGGGCTTTTTCATCCACGCCTTTGGTTGCCTCCTTCTCCCTCTCCAACACCTCCTCCTCCATAGTGCTTGGCGAAGCCCTGACGGAGTACTGCAGCTCCATCACCACCACGCCGTCGTGCTGCAGCTGGAGCCATCTTCCTCAACCCCTCCTCTCCCCTTGCTGGATCAAGAAGGAGGAGACGTTACGCTGACCGTATGTGTGTTGAACGCGGAGGTGCCGTCGTTCGGCGCTAGGATCTGCGGTGATTTGGATCACGTCGTGTACGACTACCTCATCCCCGTTCTTTGAATGCTTCCGCTCGCGATCTACAAAGGTATGTAGATGCATCCAATCACTCGTTGCTAGATGAACTCATAGATGGATCTTGGTGAAACCGTAGGAAAATTTTTGTTTTTTGCAACGTTCCCCAACAGTGGCATCATGAGCTAGGTCTATGCGTAGTTCTTCTTGCGCGAGTAGAACACAATTTGTTGTGGGCGTAGATGTTATCAACTTTCTTGCCGCTACTAGTCTTATCTTGCTTCAGCGGTATTGTGGGATGAAGCGGCCCGGACCAACCTTACACGTACGCTTACGTGAGACCGGTTCCACCGACTAACATGCACTAGTTGCATAAGGTGGCTGGCGGGTGTCTGTCTCTCCTACTTTAGTTGAAGCGGATTCGATGAAAAGGGTCCTTATGAAGGGTAAATAGAAGTTGACAAATCACGTTGTGGCTTTCACGTAGGTAAGAAAACGTTCTTGCTAGAACCCTAATTCAGCCACGTAAAACTTGCAACAACAATTAGAGGACGTCTAACTTGTTTTTGCAGCAAGTGCTTTGTGATATGATATGGCCAAAGTTGTGATGAATGATGAATGATATATATGTGATGTATGAGATGTTCATGCTATTGTAATAGGAATCACGACTTGCATGTCGATGAGTATGGCAACCGACAGGAGCCATAGGAGTTGTCTTTATTTTTTGTATGACCTGCGTGTCATTGAGAAACGCCATGTAAATTACTTTACTTTATTGCTAAATGCGTTAGCCATAGTAGTAGAAGTAATAGTTGGCGAGCAACTTCATGGAGACACGATGATGGAGATCATGATGATGGAGATAATGGTGTCAAGCCGGTGATAAGATGATCATGGAGCCCCAAGATGGAGATCAAAGGAGCTATGTGATATTGGCCATATCATGTCACTATTATTATTTGATTGCATGTGATGTTTATCATGTTTTTGCATCTTGTTTACTTAGAACGATGGTAGTAAATAAGATGATCCCTCATAATAATTTCAAGAAGTGTTCCCCCTAACTGTGCACCGTTGCGACAGTTCATTGCTTTGAAGCACCACGTGATGATTGGGTGTTAGATTCTAACGTTCACATACAATGGGTGTAAGACAGATTTACACATGCAAACACTTAGGTTGACTTGACGAGCCTAGCATGTACAGACATGGCGTCGGAACACAGAAGACCGAAAGGTCGAGCATGAGTCGTATAGAAGATACGATCAACATGAAGATGTTCACCGACGTTGACTAGTCCGCTTCACGTGATGATCGGACACGGCCTAGTTGACTCGGATCATGTTATACTTAGATGACTAGAAGAGGGATGTCTATCTAAGTGGGAGTTCATTAAATAATTTGATTAAATGAACTTAATTATCATGAACTTAGTCTAAAATATTTACAATCTGTCTTGTAGATCAAATGGCCAACGTAGTCCTCAACTTCAACGCGTTCCTAGAGAAAACCAAGCTGAAAGACGATGGCAACAACTATACGGACTGGGTCCAGAACCTGAGGATCATCCTCATAGCTGCCAAGAAAGATTATGTCCTACAAGCACCGCTAGGTGACACACCTATTCTCCCTGCAGAACAAGACGTTATGAACGCTTGGCAGGCACGTACCGATGACTACTCCCTCGTTCAGTGCGGCATGCTTTACAGCTTAGAGCCGGGGCTCCAAAAGCGTTTTGAGAGACACAGAGCATATGAGATGTTCGAAGAGCTGAAAATGGTTTTCCAAGCTCATGCCCAGGTCAAGAGATATGAAGTCTCCGACAAATTCTTCAGCTGTAAGATGGAGGAAAATAGTTCTGTCAGTGAGCACATACTCACTATGTCTGGGTTACATAACCGCTTGACTCAGCTGGGAGTTAATCTCCCAGACGACGCGGTCATTGACAGAATCCTCCAGTCGCTTCCACCAAGCTACAAGAGCTTTGTGATGAACTTCAATATGCAGGGGATGCAAAAGACCATTCCTGAGGTATTTCCAATGCTGAAATCAGCAGAGGTAGAAGTCAAGAAGGAACATCAAGTGTTGACGGTCAATAAAACCACTAAGTTCAAGAAGGGCAAGGGTAAAAAGAACTTCAAGAAGGACGGCAAGGGAGTTGCCGGCCCGGCAAGCAAGCTGCCGGGAAGAAGCCAAAGAATGGACCCAAGCCCGAGACTGAGTGCTTTTATTGCAAGGAAAGTGGTCACTGGAAGCGGAACTGCCCCAAATACTTAGCGGACAAGAAGGCCAGCAAAACAAAAGGTATATGTGATATACATGTAATTGATGTGTACCTTACCAGTACTCGTAGTAGCTCCTGGGTATTTGATACCGGTGCAGTTGCTCACATTTGTAACTCAAAGCAGGAGCTGCGGAATAAGCGGAGACTGGCGAAGGACGAGGTGACGATGCGCGTCGGGAATGGTTCCAAGGTCAATGTGATCGCCGTCGGCACGCTACCTCTACATTTACATTCGGGATTAGTTTTAAACCTTAATAATTGTTATTTAGTGCCAGCTTTGAGCATGAACATTGTATCGGGATCTCGTTTAATTCGAGATGGCTACTCATTTAAATCTGAGAATAATGGTTGTTCTATTTATATGAGAGATATGTTTTATGGTCATGATCCTATGGTGAATGGTTTATTCTTAATGAATCTCGAGCGTAATGCTCCACATGTTCATAGTGTGAATACCAAAAGATGTAAGGTTGATAATGATAGTCCCACATACTTGTGGCACTGCCGCCTTGGTCACATAGGTGTCAAACGCATGAAGAAGCTCCATGCAGATGGACTTTTGGAGTCTCTTGATTATAAATCATTTGACACGTGCGAACCATGCCTCATGGGTAAAATGACCAAGACTCCGTTCTCAGGAACAATGGAGCGAGCAACCAACTTATTGGAAATCATACATACTGATGTGTGCGGTACAATGAGTGTTGAGGCTCGCGGTGGCTATTGTTATGTTCTCACCCTCACTGATGACTTGAGTAGATATGGGTATGTCTACTTAATGAAACACAAGCCTGAGACCTTTGAAAAGTTCAAGGAATTTCAGAGTGAGGTTGAGAATCAACGTAACAGGAAAATCAAGTTTCTACGATCAGATCGTGGAGGAGAATACTTGAGTCACGAATTTGGCACACACTTAAGAAAATGTGGAATAGTTTCACAACTCACGCCGACTGGAACACCTCCGCGTAATGGTGTGTCCGAACGTCATAATCGCACTCTATTAGATATGGTGCGATCTATGATGTCTCTTACCGATTTACCACTATCTTTTTGGGGCTATGCTTTAGAGACTGCCGCATTCACTTTAAATAGGGCTCCGTCGAAATCCGTTGAGACGACACCGTATGAATTATGGTTTGGGAAGAAACCTAAGCTGTCATTTCTAAAAGTTTGGGGATGCGATGCTTATGTCAAGAAACTTCAACCTGAAAAGCTCGAACCCAAGTCAGAAAAATGAGTCTTCATAGGATACCCTAAAGAAACTATTGGGTATACCTTCTACCTCAGATCCGAAGGCAAGATCTTTGTTGCCAAGAATGGATCCTTTCTAGAGAAGGAGTTTCTCTCGAAACAAGTAAGTGGGAGGAAAGTAGAACTTGATGAAGTATTACCTCTTGAACCGGAAAATGGCACAACTCAAGAAAATGTTCCTGAGGTGCCTGCACCGACTAGAGAGGAAGTTATTGATGATGATCAAGATACTTCTGATCAAGCTCCTACTGAAATTCGAAGGTCCACAAGGACACGTTCTGCACCAGAGTGGTACGGCAACCCTGTCTTGGAAATCATGTTGTTAGACAACAGTGAACCTTCGAACTATGAAGAAGCAATGGCGGGCCCGGATTCCGACAAATGGCTAGAAACCATGAAATCCGAGATAGGATCCATGTATGAAAACGAAGTATGGACTTTGACTGACTTGCCCGTTGAACGACGAGCCATAGAAAATAAATGGATCTTTAAGAAGAAGACAGACGTGGATGGTAATGTGACCATCTATAAAGCTCGGCTTGTCGCTAAGGGTTATCGACAAGTTCAAGGGGTTGACTACGATGAGACTTTCTCACCGGTAGCGAAGCTAAAGTCCGTCTGAATCATGTTAGCAATTGCCGCATTTTATGATTATGAGATATAGCAAATGGACGTCAAAACGGCATTCCTTAATGGTTTCCTTAAGGAAGAATTGTATATGATGCAGCCGGAAGGTTTTGTCGATCCTAAGAATGCTGACAAGGTGTGCAAGCTCCAACGCTCGATTTATGGGCTGGTCCAAGCATCTCGGAGTTGGAACATTCGCTTTGATGAGATGATCAAAGCGTTTGGGTTTACGCAGACTTATGGAGAAGCCTGTGTTTACAAGAAAGTGAGTGGGAGCTCTGTAGCATTTCTCATACTATATGTAGATGACATACTTTTGATGGGAAATGATATAGAACTCTTGGACAGCATTAAGGCCTACTTTAATAAGAGTTTTTCAATGAAGGACCTTGGAGAAGCTGCTTATATATTAGGCATCAAAATCTATAGAGATAGATCGAGACGCCTCATAGGTCTTTCACAAAGCACATACCTTGATAAGATATTGAAGAAGTTCAATATGGATCAGTCTAAGAAGGGGTTCTTACCTGTGGTACAAGGTGTGAAATTGAGCTCTGCTCAATGTCCGACCACGGCAGAAGATATAGAAGAGATGAGTGTCATCCCCTATGCCTCAGCCATAGGTTCTATTATGTATGCCATGCTGTGTACCAGACTTGATGTAAACCTTGCCGTAAGTTTGGTAGGAAGGTACCAAAGTAATCCCGGCAAGGAACACTGGACAGCGGTCAAGAATATCCTGAAGTACCTGAAAAGGACTAAGGAAATGTTTCTCGTTTATGGAGGTGACGAAGAGCTCATCATAAAGGGTTACGTCGACGCTAGCTTCGACACAGATCTGGATGACTCTAAGTCACAAACCGGATACGTGTATATTTTGAATGGTGGGGCAGTAAGCTGGTGTAGTTGCAAGCAGAGCGTCGTGGCGGGATCTACATGTGAAGCGGAGTACATGGCGGCCTCGGAGGCAGCACATGAAGCAATATGGGTGAAGGAGTTCATCACCGACCTAGGAGTCATACCCAATGCGTCGGGGCCAATCAAACTCTTCTGTGACAACACTGGAGCTATTGCTCTTGCCAAGGAGCCCAGGTTTCACAAGAAGACAAGGCACATTAAGCGTCGCTTCAACTCCATTCATGAAAATGTTCAAGATGGAGACATAGATATTTGTAAAGTACATACGGACCTGAATGTAGCAGATCCGTTGACTAAACCTCTCCCTAGAGCAAAACATGATCAACACCAGAATTCCATGGGTGTTCGATTCATCACAATGTAACTAGATTATTGACTCTAGTGCAAGTGGGAGACTGTTGGAAATATGCCCTAGGGGCAATAATAAAAGCATTATTATTATATTTCTTTGTTCATGATAATTGTCTTTATTCATGCTATAATTGTGTTATCCGGAAATCGTAATACACGTGTGAATAATAGACACCAACATGTCCCTAGTAAGCCTCTAGTTGACTAGCTCGTTGATCAAAAGATAGTCATGGTTTCCTGACTATGGACATTGGATGTCATTGATAACGAGATCACATCATTAGGAGAATGATGTGATGGACAAGACCCAATCCTAAACATAGCATAAAGATCATATATTTCGTTTGCTAGAGTTTTTCCAATGTCAAGTGTCTTTTCCTTAGACCATGAGATCGTGTAACTCCCGGATACCGTAGGAGTGCTTTGGGTATACCAAACGTCACAACGTAACTGGGTGACTATAAAGGTATACTACGGGTATCTCCAAAAGTATCTGTTGGGTTGACACGGATCAAGACTGGGATTTGTCACTCCGTATGACGGAGAGGTATCACTGGGCCCACTCAGTAATGCATCATCATAATGAGCTCAAAGTGACCAAGTGTCTGGTCACGGGATCATGCATTACGGTACGAGTAAAGTGACTTGCCGGTAACAAGATTGAACGAGGTATTGGGATACCGACGATCGAATCTCGGGCAAGTAACATATCGATTGACAAAGGGAATTGTATACGGGGTTGTTTAATCCTCGACATCGTGGTTCATCCGATGAGATCATCGTGGAGCATGTGGGAGCCAACATGGGTATTCAGATCCCGCTGTTGGTTATTGACTGGAGAGTCGTCTCGGTCATGTCTGCTTGTCTCCCGAACCCGTAGGGTCTACACACTTAAGGTTCGGTGACGCTAGGGTTGTGAAGATATGTATATGCAGTAACCCGAATGTTGTTCGGAGTCCCGGATGAGATCCCGGACGTCACGAGGAGTTCCGGAATGGTCCGGAGGTAAAGAATTATATATAGGAAGTGCTATTTCGGCCATCGGGACAAGTTTCGGGGTCACCGGTATTGTACCGGGACCACCGGAAGGGTCCCGGGGGTCCACCGGGTGGGGCCACCTGCCCTGGGGGGCCACATGGGCTGTAGGGGGTGCGCCTTGGCCTACATGGGCCAAGGGCACCAGCCGCAAGGGGCCCATGCGCCTAGGGTTCACAAAAGGGAAGAGTCCCACAAGGGGAAGGCACCCCTAGGTGCCTTGGGGGGGAGGGACTCCTCCCTTGGCCGCCGCCCCCTAGGAGATTGGATCTCCTAGGGCCGGCGCCCCCCCTTGGGCTCCCTATATATAGTGGGGGAAGGAGGGCTTTTTCATCCACGCCTTTGGTTGCCTCCTTCTCCCTCTCCAACACCTCCTCCTCCTCCATAGTGCTTGGCGAAGCCCTGACGGAGTACTGCAGCTCCATCACCACCACGCCGTCGTGCTGCTGCTGGAGCCATCTTCCTCAACCTCTCCTCTCCCCTTGCTGGATCATGAAGGAGGAGACGTTACGCTGACCGTACGTGTGTTGAACGCGGAGGTGTCGTCTGTTCGGCGCTAGGATCTGCGGTGATTTGGATCACGTCGTGTACGACTACCTCATCCCCGTTCTTTGAATGCTTCCGCTCGCGATCTACAAAGGTATGTGGATGCATCTGATCACTCATTGCTAGATGAACTCTTAGATGGATCTTGGTGAAACCGTAGGAAAATTTTTGTTTTCTGCAACGTTCCCCAACATGATCTGGTCTAGGCCAGGGCACAATCGCAGTAGTTCTCCCTTTACTACCCTACTCGATAGAGCGGAACGTAGGGTAGCAAACACAGGAGCCGGGCAACCCAATTGACCCAAGACAATGATTCAGAGCTGATGCATATAAGGCCAAACTTGCGACACCGAAGTATGCTATAGAGCTGTTCGGACTTTTACTAGCAACTCATTTGTTCCCATGCCGAGCCCCTGGCAGGGTATGCCGAGGTGTATCTGTAGAGCAGCCGTTAAGGTCATACTTATTGTTTGAAAGAGCATGAAAGATCGGTTCAGATGAGACTAACTAAGAACGGAGCGATGTGCCATTGATAAATTTATGTATATATATAAAAAAAGAAACCGCGAACCCGGCTATTTGACATGCTCGGGGTCGGGATCAGAGGAAAGAGGGCATAGTATAGGCTCGAAATAGAGAGTGTGGTCCACAAAAAGTAATTTTGGACCTCCTGTCGCACGTCTGTGTCGCCCGTCCTCGGGGAGGGGAATCCTTAACGGAAGTAGCCCCTTAGGTGAGCATACGGATCCGAACTCCGATAGAGTCCGTTGTAGATGTTGTCCAGCTGGTCACTTGTTCTTTAGGGATGATACAGAAAAATAAGGTGAATAGATAAAAAACATTACGAGAATGCTTGCAGGGTTGTCCGTATTGTGCTTCCGCTGTTGCCCATGGTATCTTGAGTGCGTAGTGATGCGCACGTGGTGCAAATTTTGCCAGTGCAGTATGTGGGTGGTGGAAGACGAACTGCTATTCGCGTTCCCGGAGTGATCGAACATCGGAGGGAAACTGTTTCTGGCCCCTGGCGTTCTGCTGGCAAGCTGATTCATCGTCTTTATCGCCTAGTGGCCTCCTCCCCTTGTGATCAGCGTTGAGCTTGCCTACCTTCTTGAAGACCCAACAGTTTCAGTTGGTATGATTAGCTGGCATATCAGGGTGACCGTGAATCTGACAAGGTCGATCCAATATCCTGTCAAGGGTGGATGGTCCATCTTGGTTTGCCTTTAGTGTCTTCTTCCGTTGACCGGGCTTTGGATTGTGAAATCCGGCATTCACCGATGTGTCGTGTATATTACTACGACTGTTGTGTTCAGTTCGTTGTGGCTTGCCGTTGCCATCTCGGATTTCGGAAGTTCCCTAGCCCCTGGCGTCGTTGCTTTTATGAGCAAGCCAGTTGTCTTCTCCCGCGCAGAAGCGGGTCATTAGAGCGGTAAGGGATGCCATGGATTTGGGTCCTTCCTGGCCGAGGTGACGCGCTAGCCATTCATCCCGGATGCTATGTGTGAAGGCCGCAAGGGCTTCTGCGTCCGGACAGTCGAAAATTTGGTTCTTTTTGACTAAGAACCTGGTCCAGAGCTCCCTGGCTGACTCGCCGGACTCCTGGACAATGTGACTTAAGTCATCGGCATATAATGGCCGGACATATGTTCCCTGGAAGTTGTCTCGAAAGGCGTCTTCCAAATCTTCCCAGATGCCAATGGAATTTTCTGGCAAACTGTTTAGCCAGTACCGAGCTGTCCCTTTAAGTTTGAGAGGTAGGTATTTAATGGCATGGAGGTTGTCTCTGCGGGCCATGTGAATATGGAGGAGGTAATCCTCGATCCATACCGCGGGATCTATTGTTCCATCGTATGTTTCGATGTTAATGGGTTTAAACCCATCTGGAAATTCGTGCTCCATTACTTCGTTAGTGAAGCAGAGAGGGCGTGCGGCTCCTCTATGTTGGGCCACACTATGAAGCACCTCCGGCGGCTCCGTTTACGGTGTTCGGACCGGACATGGTTGGCTTTATAGCGTCCGAATAGGCGACCATCATCGTCGGTCGGGGTATATCTTCGTGATCTATACATCGATCTTGTGCGTCCTGTTCTACCTTCCGTGTCTTGGTTTATATCGCGGGTATTCCCCCGAGTTGTTTTGTTTTGACGGCCGGATGGGTTGGTATGGTGCTCTGCTTGGGCTGCTGCTTTGTCTGGAGCGAACTGTGGTCGGCCCGCCGCATTGTTTGTTGGTGGTATGGGTTCCATCGCCCTGCCATCATATTGAAGGAGCCACCTATTCTTGGGGTGGCTTTTTACTAGGCTGCTGAGGCCGTATTCCTCGGCGGCCAAGACCTCGGTCCATCTATCATTGAGCAAATCTTGGCTTGCTTGAAGCTGCAGCTGCTTCTTTCTTAGGCTCCTTGCAGTGGCTATAAGCCGGCGTTTAAATCGCTCTTGCTCGAGAGGTTCCTTGGGCATGATAAAATCCTCATTGCCGAGGATCTCCTCTTCCTCGAAGAGTGGGAGATAATTGCTGTCCTCCGAGTCCCCATATGTGGTCTGCTCATCAGAGTTGTCTTGCCTGCCTTCCTGTTCCTCCTGCTCGGACTCTACCTCAACAGGGTTTTTGTTGTCCGGAGTATCATCTTCTCTAGTGCTGGTAGTGTTTTCTCTTGGGCGATGTGACCTAGGGTGCCGGTGTTTGGGCTGTGTACCAGGCGGTTTATTCTCGACCGGATCCTCCTTATTATCATCGCGAGCGCCATAAGGTGTGTCTATCATACACACGTCATACCAGGAAGTGGTCATCCCGTGTCGAGCGGGTAGTAAGCTCTAGCCTTGCTCCTCACCGTCGTCCACACCGTCGATGTCTTCGGAGCGGGGGTCAGGCGTGTTGGTTAGGTCTTCAACAGTGGCTACGAAGTGGTGGCGGGTGGGAAATAAAATTCTCCATCGTCCGCCAAAAGTTTGAACCGAACATAGTTCGGCGGTGAGTCGTCTGGCAGGGATAGGTTTTTTAGCGAGTTTAGTACGTCACCCATGGGCGAGTGTTGGAAGACATCCGCCGCGCCGAACTTGAAGATCAATAACCGATCGAGTTCGGTATACGTGGGCTCGCAGGGTTCGGAGTTCGACATCGGAGGCGAGTCCGAGGTACCGTTGATGTAGATACCGTATGAAGTGGGATCTGTGTGCGGCTCCAGCACCGCGGAATCGGTAGCACCTGTGCTGGGGTCGAGCTTCCCATCTTTGGGCAACTTGATCTGCTCCGGGTTTAAGGCCAGCGCTGCTATAGGAGCTATCTCCTGGATGCGGCCCGATGAAAGGTTTAATCCATGTTCATCAAGGTGATGGGAAGCGGTTGCCGCGGTCTCGAATCCGTCGAAGATCAAATCTCCACGGATATCCGCGACGTAATTCAAGCTTCCGAATCTGACTTAGTTGCCAAGGGCGTATCTGTCGATCTGCTCCAGATGGCCAAGCAAGTTGGCCCGCAGTACGAAGCCGTCAAATATGAAGATCTTTCCGGGAGGAAGGTTCCTCTTTGGACATCGTCATTATTGACGATTGAAGGGGCCATCGAACCTTTTGTCGACTTCACAGTGGAACTCTCAATGAAAGCACCAATGTCGGTGTCAAAACCGGCGGATCTCGGGTAGGGGGTCCTGAACTGTGCGTCTAGGATCGATGGTAACAGGAGACGGGGGACACGATGTATACCCAAGTTCGGGCCCTCTCTATGGAGGTAATACCCTACTTCCTACTTGATTGATCTTGATGAATATGAGTATTACAAGAGTTGATCTACCACGAGATCGTAATGGCTAAATCCTAGAAGTCTAGCCTATATGGGTATGGTAATGAGTATATGTGGTGTCCTTTCCGGACTATCCCCTTCGGTTTATATAGACACTAAAGGGATCTAGGGTTTACATGGAGTCGGTTACATAAGAAGGAATCTTCGGTGGCCAAGCTTCCCTTCCACGCCAAGTAGAGTCCAATCCGGACACGGTGCAGTCTTCGGCCTTCATGTCTTCACAGCTCATCACTCCGGCCCAAAGGATAACAGGCCAGATGCTCAAGGACCCCTTAGTCCAGGACTCCCTCAGTCATCGCTGCCGTGTTGTACCGCGCCACCAGTGTCTGCGGTGCCACGCCTCTGGTGTCTGTGGGCGCGCCACCCGTGCCTGCGGCATCACCATGCAGGCAGAGACAGAAGCCGGGTGCGTGGAGAGCGACGAGTCAGTGGCCATCTTCTTTGTGTCCGCCGCCATCATCGAGGAGAAGTAGAACACGGGAGGCCGCCGCCACTTGGGTCCCATGAAGGCCACCGCCGAGGCGACGACTGTGCATTCAGGTGGTTTCTTTGCTTCTTTGTCTCTTCCGAGGACCTTCGTCGACCCTGCAAAGTGTCTGCCAGACATGAGGAAGACAAAGGGATCCGCGGGCGGCAATTTAGATTATGTACTCCCTCTCCAGCTGGTGGGAAATTTTTGTTCTAAGAATGGATAAATTGTATGTATCTATAACTAAAATAAGTCTAGATACATCCATTTCTAGGACAAGTATTTCCGGACGGAGGGAGTATTAATTATACTAAGAGATCCGGATTGGCACCGCTTAGTTCATGTAAATGTAATGAAATCCATCATGTTTATATGAAGATCCGACTTTTTTATACGAAATTCTTCATGCTTATATGAAATTAGTCCGTGTTTGCACGAACTTCATCTGGTTGGTTAGAGTTGTGAAAATGTATGCCGCTGGCGTTTGATGTCGTCCTCTGCGAAAGGAAGCAGGAGGAAATTTGTCGGCTGCCGTTGGAGATGCTCTTATGCTGGAAATAATAGAGTGACATCCAATCCATTTGAGTTAATTGCGTGTATGATTGTCCCTCTATAAAAATTTAATTGCATGTACAGTGTACACGTGAGTTGCAGGGTGGCTACAGCTTCGTACAGAAAGTTAAAAAGAAACAAGTCCATCCTTAATCTTGTATTCTATGTACTCTGTGGGTTCCACTATCAGTACAGTAGCGAAAGAAGTATATATATGAAATAAGTAATATATAATGTAAAAATCTAAAGTTCGCGTTGCGAGCATCCGGCGCTAACCAGTCTAGCACATTTTTGTTGTAGACCATGCTGGAGATATATCTCCATGTCTACTCTTATACTCCATCCGTTCCTAAATATTTGTTTTTTTCACATTTCAAATGGACTACCACATACGGATGTGTATGTAGACATATTTTAGAGTGTAGATTCACTCATTTTGCTCCATATGTAGTCACTTGTTGAAATCTCAAAAAAGATGAATATTTAGGAACGGAGGGAGTAGAAAATAGAGATGGTGATGATGGTGTGCGTGCCATCCTGCAATATAGGCCTTTGGATTTATATCTAACGTATAGGAAGAAAACTATGGCAATTTTGCAAAAATATACCCACACCCCTCTCCACGTTCGCAAATACGGCCTTCCCTCGTTCATCCTTTTCTCTCACAAGATAAACTACTCATACAAATGCATCTTGATGTTCCATGCAACGCACGGGCATCTAGCTAGTTTCTTTTAAAATAGATACTGCGATAATTGGGTTGAAGTGATATATTTTATGTCTGCCCCGAATGATTTCAGATTCACTAGTAGTAACAAAGAAAAGGTTGCCTTGTTAATTAACAGAAAATAGGGTGAAAACTATCACATGAGGCCAGTGAAAACGAGGCACACTGGGTTTAGCATCATCGTCACTACAGCTGTGCGCACGCGAGAAGTCTACATATCGAGGGGGCTACTGAGCGAGGCACAGAGACACAATGTTCAAGAGAGAAACCAGTTGACAGATTATGATTAGATCGAGTTGTCACCCTTCTGCTGTCATTGTTGGGGTGGGGGAGGGGGATGGAGAGAAAGACATATCGATAGTGTGCTCGGTAGGCAGAGAGGCACAACTAGCGAGTGTGTGTGTGTGTGTTTGAAAGAGGAGTAGATAGATTACTATCAAGATTGAGGTGCTGCCCTACTCCTTTGGTGTCGGGTAGTGTGTGTGTGTGCGTGTGTGTGTGTTTGAGAGAGAATCCAATCGATAGATTAGTATGAAGATCGAGGTGCCACCCTACTCCTTCGGTGTTGGGAAGTGTGTGTGTGTGTGTGGTTGTGTGGGTGTGGGTGTGTGTGTGTGTGTCGGGGGGGGGGCAGTGACACTTACATATCCCTACTCTTATAAAAAAACAGAGTTGGTGATGATGGTGTTCCTGCCATCCTGCAATATAGGCCAGCCGATTTATACACGACAGATAGGAAGGAAACTGTGGCAATTTTACAAAAAGATACCCACACCCCTCTCCGCATTTGCAAATAAGGCATTCCCTCCTTCATCCTTTTCTCCCACAAGATAAACTACTCATACAAATGCATCTTGATGTTTGGTGCAACGCATGGGCATCTTGCTAGTAGGGAGAAGGAGTGTGTGTGACACATATCTGGCTATATTAAGGGATAGGTAGATAGCATTTGTGCGAGGCATACTTAAAGCATCACAAAGATAAAAAAATTGTGTGCATGCAAGTGCTGGAAAAATGAAGCGAGAACAATGTGTGCGCGCGTGTGCGTGCGTGTGTGTGAGAGAGAGAGAGAGAGAGAGAGAGAGAGAGCGAAATCTCAAAACAAAAGGTGCTCTGCTGGAATCCCATTGTATGTATTCATATGGTTCCGGAACTAGAGTTAACCTTAGGCATATGTGTGAGAGACATTATTATACTTTGAGACATTAGTGGCTGTGGGTGGGCGGAATTAAAGGGGTGGGCATGTTCGACAGAGAGAGCGTGTGTGTTTCTGTGTGAGAGACTCGTAGGACGGGGTAGAAAGAGGAATTCTAACCTTGACGGAGGGAGAGAAATACACGAAGTGCGCGTGTGTGATTACGATGCCCACAGGGAAATGAGATATGTATGCGTGTGAGAGAGATTGCACAATTCATTCACGTATCACTATCTACGATCGTGGACGTGCATCGCTTGAACATAAATCAATATCTACTTCGTATCGTGGCCAAAGGTACAATATCGATTCAATGCTATAAAGATTGGACACTCACGTATCACATTTTTTTCTATTTAAATAAACATTTTCAGTTGTGCATGCCAAAGTTACAGTGATGTTTCTTCAAACAACCAATGTAGCTATCATGTACATGCACCATTGTTACTCTTGCATACAAAATCATTAGTCTTGGATGATTTAAGGTTCTATTATGAAGTAATATATGTAATATTCATATACGAATTCAACAGGTACGCAATTTATGAAATGGAGGCTATGTAATCTTATGAGGTAACACTTTTAAGTAGCGGACTACAATATCCATTTCTTTTTGTGCGCCTCTAAACTAGCACGTCAATGCATTACGTTTAAAGTAAATAACCAATTGCACTAAATTATCTATTTACACGAGAGATACATAGGCTGAGCGTTTGATCCCTTTTTTGTGAATGCGCCACTACACCCGTACGATTGGCCGCGCCTGTGTGAACGTCCAAGTTATTGGCGCATCATCCCATGTTATTGTCTTTTTTTCTGGGCTGGACTTCACACCAGTTATTAACTGCTGACGCGTGCCCCATGTACACAGTCTCGCATGACCTTCCCACTAGCACGGTCCAAAATTAGTTGAAACTGGATACGAACGATCCCGCGGGCCGCAAAATCTCCCGCCTCCTTCTAAAATTTCCGCCACCTTAGTATTTAGCATGCGAAATTCCCCTTTTGCCATTGGTGCACGGAAACCAACAGTTACAATACCGCCCTCATCTACATAATAGGTTGGGGCTGCTTTGGTAACTTCCGGTTCCCCCCACTACACGGCACCCCCATTTCCTCCCCCCTCCTGCAAAAACGACTAACTCCACAGCAGCAGAGCATCTCACATCATGCCGTCGTACTTCATCGGCCTTTCTCCCCTCCCCTCTCCAAACCCTAGACTGCTCATCCACCGGCGCACCAGAGCCCATTCACTGCTAGCAGCGTTAACCTCGTCGGATCTGCTTCCGCGGCCGCATCTAACCCTCCCACCTCCCCTAGAAACAAGTAGACTGCTCATCCACCACTGTATCACAGCCCATTCAGTGCAGGCCTTGTCCACGGCACCGGATCTGCTTCACCGGTACTCTTGTCAACCGCAGCGCATCTGCAACGGCTCATTCGTACTCCCCACCGGAGACGCTTCGTCCACCCCCCCGGAGCCGCCCCACTGATGCCCCCGTTGACGGCCTCTAATCCTCTTTGCCGACACCTTCCTCAACCCTACGAGAGCCGCTTCGCCGACACCATCATCAACCCCATCGGAGTAGCTTCGCCTATACAATTTTCAACCCTACAAGGGCCACTTTGCCAACTCACAAGTCCACGGCCTCAGATCTGCTTCCTCGCACCCTCATCCAACCTACCGGAGCAGCTTCTGATGCCTCGTCCACGGCCACAGATCCGCATCGTCGACACCATCCTTAACCCAACCACCGGAGCAGCTTCACCTATGCCCTCGTCCACGGCCACAGATCCGCTTTGCCCACAACGTAGTCTACCCTACCGGAGCAGCTTCACCTACGCCCTCATCCACGGCCACAAATCCGCTTCACCCACACTGTAGTCCACCCTACCGAAGCCGCTCCACAAACACCCTACTCCATGGTTCTAGATCTCCTTACCGGACCCGACAGCCAGCGTAGCGTCATCACCCTTGACGTTTCTAACCTGATTCCCACCATCTGGCAAGATGCCAAGCACCCACCACGGCCTAGGTACTTGTCACCTTTAAACTCGTCCAGCATCACCTGCCCGATGTACTTCAAATATACTAACAGGTCGATGTTACCTGTTATGCAGCTGGAAAAAACTACAAGGACAATGTTTCTTATGGATCTAACAGCTTGGCCAACCAAGATCCTTGACCGAGGCATTGCTATGATCTTGTAAGCGTCTCTCTCTCTCCCTTGTATTGTTCTGTGCCTGCCAGCGTGCTTTGCTAGGATTTTCGACCAGTAATCCCTTTGTGCAGACAATGATTTCTACTACTGGCTGCTAAATTAGATATGTAGATGTCATACATGATACTACCTCGTACCTCCGTTCCTAAATATAAGTCTTTCTAGAGATTCCACTATAGGCTACATACGGAGCAAAATGAGTGAATCTACACTCGAAAATGCATCTATATACATCTGTATGTGGTCCATACTGGAATCTCTACATAGACATATATTTACGAACAAAGGCAGTACATTACACAAAATCGTAGGTGGCATGTAGGAATTCCAGTACACTACATTAGGCTCCCTTAGAGTGCCTGCTAGTCCAGCACACAGAGTCATGATTAGTTTATGCTACGCACACAATCATTAATTGGTGGTTTAAATATGCACAAGGGATATGCAATGTATTATCATGTAGAGATGTCTGAAATTAGCTGTGTCAACTTGCAGATAGGGTTACACAATGAAAAAGTACAAGATGTATGTGGCAATTTCATGGAACATCGCAAAAAAGGAGAGCCAGCGGTGAGCCTATACAGTGTGATATGGAACGTCACTCCTCCATTGCAATCATCATGACATGTTATTTGTATGTCAGTTCTATTTGCCAAGTTTCTTAGGGACAGTTATTATGAGTTATCCTAAGAAAATAAGCACCTTGGGCAGAAAAGAAGTGCAGTCCGGACCGAGGTGTCAGCGCAAAGGTATGGCACGCCCCTTATCCCAGGTGTTATACCTTCGAGGCACATTGACACTCGTGCTTTCTTCAGGACAAAGAGACCTCGCCGGACTATATCCGGAGAGGCTGCCAATCGCGCCTCCACCAGCCAGGCTCCAAAGCCTGGCCCGGAGGCGGAGGCAAACGCAAGGCGTGCGCCAGACGCTCCTCCAACGGAGGATGTGGACGGGTTGTCTGCCACCAACTCTGAGGTGGAGAGTGCCATGAACCACAGGCGTCGCCGGACAATTCTTCGCGACGCTTGTTTCTCTCAAGGGGCGTTAGATGCCTTCAACTCGGGAGATGCGTACCTCCGTGCCGCTCAAAATGGTCTAGCTAGAGCCACGGAGCAATATGTAAAAGACATACGGGTAAGAAAATTTTGGTAATTATATATATATACCAGTAGCCCCCGAGACTTGAAACAGTTAGAATAACTGATTTAAGGATCATTTGTTATGCATGTTCTTACAGAAAAGAATTCCCTACTGTCCAAGGAGCTGGAAGAGTGCAAACCCAACTTGAGGCCGCACTAGCCGCGGCAGGGGAGCCCAAGGAGACCCCCTCTGCTAATATACACTTCGAAAGATAAGTATTTTGCGAAGCACGACATGGGTGCGAATGTGACAAATGAAATTGCAGATGGCGCCGGATTGAATCCGGAAAGGCAACACCTCCTACGCCAGCTAAAGGCTGGTGAGAAGGTGCTGACAAAGGTGAGGCGGGAGAAGAATGATCTCCAAGATGCCAACACCAAGCTGGGCGTCGAGCTCAAAGATGTTCGTGCCTAGCTGTCAGACTCCATGAAGGAGAATCAGCGGCTTCGACGCGGCATATTTAGTAAGTGCTTGAACGAACCTTTGAAAGAAAGTTCTGCGGGGAAGTCGACTAACAGAGCAATGTCTATAGGTGTGCTAACAGGTCGTCCTGCAGAGGAGATGCCCGGTTCTACGGGTGACCTTCTTCCCGAGCTCTCGCAACTGCTCGATCGAGTTCGGCAGGCGATGCAAGGCGTCGCCCAGGCCCTGTGGCCATCCGTCTCCATGCCCGAAGGTCTTGGAGAGCTTGCGGAGAAGCTAAAGGGAGCACGTCGGCACTTCCGATTGTGGAAGATATCGGCCTGCCGTCAAGGCGCTAGGGAGGCCTGGGCCATGGTGAAGACGCGGCAAGCAAAGGCTGACCCCAACCACATGGCCGGGGTCGGTCCTGTAGGGCCTGATGGGAAGGAGATCCCTGTAAGCTTAGTATACGTCCAAGTAGATTTGGCCGCAAAGTATTCCCAGCAGGACTGTAAATTAGACAGCCTATTAGATGGTATTGAAGAGGAATACAATCAGTCAAAATGACTATGTAATTTAATTGACATTTATAATGCCTTCTAGCCGAATTGTAGATCATTTGTCATGGCCAACCTTTTCGCTTCAGCCTCGGGACCTGACGGTCCGGAGTGTGTCCGAATTCCCATGCGGTTATATAGGAACCGGGGAATGCATGGAGACCAGGCGTAGGGGTCATTAGTGTGTGAACAGACAAGTGCCCGACTAGTTATGTTATATTACATGGTTAGTAAGAAACATCTTCTAGGGAGAATAGTTTCGTTAGGGGTTCCTTTCCCTGGGAGGCATGCCCTAAGGTGCATGTCCATGCTGCGAAAAAGAAACGCAGGAAAAACATCTGGGGGCATATAGATAAAAATGAAAAAAATATCATCTTTAGTTCACCGACCGAATATTCCCTTAAGAACGCTAGCTTTCGGCTTCACCCAGTCTGAGGTACACGTCCGGCTGACCCGACAGTAACAATCGCAGAGGTGCTCCCTTTACCACCTAGCCGAACAATCGGGAATGTAGAGGTAAGCACAGGAGCCAGGCAACCCAGCTTGGCCAAAACTTAAGTCATATCGATGCATATAATGGTGAATAAAAGGTACATGCGGAAGTGTGACACATGTGTTGGGCATGAAGCTCGTATGAATAAGCTTTTGTTTAAAGAAGCCCCCAGATTTAATGAGCGCGGATAGCGTGTCACTTTATGAGCCTTTAAAGGCTATAAGAGAGAGAGAGAGAGAGAGAGAAGAAGAAGAAGAAAAATGTAAGACAGAAAATATATAAAAAATGGACAGAAGAAGGAGACAAACACAGAGTCCGGCGCTAGGCATAGAATCTTCGGAGACGGGCTGCGTTCCATGGGTTCGGCTGGAGTCGGTTATCCGATGCATCCTGCAGGCGGTACGCTCCACCAGTCAGGACTTGGTCAATTATGAAGGGACCTTCCCACTTGGTCTTGTGTTTGTCCTTTTTCTTGTCCAGTAGTCGTAGAACTAATTCGCCAACATTGTAAGTTTTGGCCCGTACTTCTCTGCTTTGGTATCTTCAAGCCTACTGTTGATAGAATGCGGAACGGGCTTTTGCCACATCACGCTCCTCCTCCAATGCGTCCAAGATGTCCTGCCGATCGAGCTCAGCTTCTCTTTCTTCGTACATGCGCACTCGAGGTGAGTCATGAATTATGTCGCAAGGCAAAACCATAAAGAATGGTGTGTATCTGGTGGTACGATTCGGCGTGGTCCCCAGCCCCCAGAGTACGGAGTCGAGCTCCTCTACCCAGTGCGTGTTAGATTCCTTGAGGGACCGCACTAATCTGGGTTTGATGCCGCTCATGATAAGACATTTGCATGTTCGACCTGGCCGTTAGTTTGTGGGTGATAGATGGAAGCATAATCGAGCTTGATGCCCATGTTTTTGCACCAGAGTTTTACCTCATCGTCCATGAAGTTCGTGCCATTATCAGTGATGATGCTGTGGGGGACGCCGTAACGGTGTACAACCCCGGATATAAAGTCTATCACCGGTCCGGATTCGGCCGTCTTAACAGGCTTGGCTTCTATCCATTTGGTGAACTTATCCACCATGACCAGTAAGTATTTTTGCTTGTGGGTTCCACCTTTAAGGGGTCCAACCATGTCAAGCCCCCAGACCACGAAGGGCCAAGTAATGGGGATAGTTTGGAGGGCGGTGGGTGGCATATGGCTTTGGTTTGCAAAGAGCTGGCAACCTGTGCATCGTTGGACTAAGTCCTGAGCGTCTGCCCGGGCCGTCGTCCAATAAAAGCCTGTACGGAAGGCCTTGCTTACAAGGGACCGAGCTGCAGCGTGATGACCTCCGAGTCCGGCATGAATTTCAGCCAGGAGGTTCCGCCCCTCCTCTTCGGAGATGCACCTTTGAAGGACTCCGGTAGTGCTTTTCTTATAAAGTTCTCCCTCATGGACTCTGTAGGCTTTGGATCGCCGCACTATGCAGCGTGCCTCATTTTGGTCCTCGGGGAGTTCCTGCCTAGTAAGGTAGGCGAGGAATGGTTCTGTCCACGGGGCGATGACGGCCATTATTACGTGGGCTGAAGGTGTTATTTCATTGGCAGAGCCTCCGATTGTGTCAGGATGTTCGGTGTCGGGCAGTGCGGTTGGGTCCGGGCTATTATTGTTCGGCTCCCCTTCCCATACTACGGATGGCTTGAACAGCCTTTCCAAGAAGATGTTGGGGGGGACTACATCGCGTTTTGCGCCGATGCATGCCAGGACATCTGCCGCCTGATTATTTTCTCGGGCTATATGGTGAAATTCAAGCCCCTCGAACCGAGCTGACATTTTCAGGACGGCGTTGCGGTAAGCTGCCATTTTTGGATCCTTGGCATCGAAGTCTCCATTTATTTGGGATATTGTGAGGTTCGAGTCCCCGCGCACCTCTAGGCATTGAATGCCCATGGATACTGCCATCCGGAGACCATGTAAAAGGGCCTCATATTCGGCTGCATTGTTGGAGACCGTGTACATAATCTGGAGTACGTATTGAACTATGTCTCTTGTGGGGGACGTCAAAACGACGTCGGCCCCCAGTCCGGCCAACATCTTGGAGCCGTCGAAATGCATGATCCAATTTGAATATGTACCATACTCTTTAGGGAGTTCGGCCTCCGTCCATTCTGCGACGAAGTCGGCCAAGACTTGTGACTTGATGGCTCGCCGTGGCTTATAAGTTATGTCAAACGGGAGGAGCTCAATGGCCCATTTTGCAATCCAGCCTGTTGCATCATGGTTGTTTATAATATCGTTAAGTGGTACTTCCGAGGCTAGTGTTATTGAACACTCTTGAAAGTAGTGTCGTAGCTTCCGGGATGCCATGAATACCGTGTACGCAATCTTTTGATAATCCGGGTACCGTCATTTGCAGCGAGTGAGGACAGTGGACACATAATAGACCGGCTTTTGAAGGGGGAATTTGTGTCCGTCCGCTTCTCGTTCGACGACGAGCACTGCGCTTACAACCTGATGTGTTGCTGCAATGTATAATACCATTGGTTCGCCAATGTTTGGCGCAGCCAGGACTGGGTTTGTTGCCAGTATGGCTTTTATTTCGTCGAGTCCTGCCATGGCTGCATCCGTCCATTTGAAGTGTTCGGTGCGCCGAAGGAGGCGGTAAAGGGGTAGGGCCTTTTCTCCCAAGCGGGAGATAAAGGGACTTAGAGCCGCCACGCATCCGGTTAACTTTTGTATTTGTTTGAGGTCCTTTGGGATATCCAGTTGCGACAGAGCTCGGATCTTGGCTGGATTTGCTTCAATTCCTCTACCGGATAAAATGAAGCCCAAGAGCTTTCCGGCTGGAACGCCGAAAATGCATTTTTCCGGGTTGAGCTTGATGTCGTATGTTCGGAGGTTATCAAATGTGAGCCTCAAGTCGTCTACTAGAGATTCAACATGTCTTGTTTGGACGACCACATCATCTACATATGCCTCCACTGTTTTGCCGATCTGGCTTGCCAGACATGTCTGAATCATGCGCTGATATGTTGCGCCGACGTTTTTGAGCCCGAAGGGCATTGTGTTGAAGTAGAATGGGCTGTATGGTGTGATAAATGCCGTTGCGGCTTGGTCTGGTTCTGCCATCTTGATTTGATGGTAGCCGGAATATGCATCGAGGAAACACAACAAATCGTGTCCTGCGGTAGCGTCGATAATTTGATCGATGCGGGGGAGGGGGAAGGGATCCTTTGGGCAAGCCTTGTTGAGGTCTTTAAAATCAACACACAGGCGCCAGGATTTGTCCTTCTTTGATGCCATCACCAGGTTTGCTAGCTAGTCCAGATGTTTTATATCTGTGATGAATCCGGCCTGCAATAGCTTTGCTAGCTCCTCTCCCATGGCCTATCTCTTAGGTTCAGAAAAATGCCGAAGAGCCTGTTTGACAGGTTTGAATCCTGTTTGGATATTTAAGCTGTGCTTGGCCAGCCTGCGTGGGATTCCTGGCATGTCTGAAGGGTGCTAGGCGAAAATGTCCCAGTTCTCTCGTAGGAACTCTCGCAGTGCGGCGTCTACATCAGGGTTTAACTGTGCCCCGATGGAAGCTGTTTTATTGGGGTCCTTTGGATGGACATGGAATTTGACTATTTCATTCGCCGGTTTAAAGGAGGTGGACTTGGATCTTTTGTCGAGTACCACATCGTCCCTATTCACCGTAGAGCGCAGCACAGTCAGTTCCTCAGCCGCTAGGGCTTCGGATAGTGCCTCGAGGGCCAATGCGACTGTCTTGTTTTCGGCGCGGAGTGCTATGTCCGGATCACTAGCGAGAGTGATGATCCCGTTAGGCCCGGGCATCTTGAGCTTCATGTACCCGTTATGGGGTATTGCTTGGAAGATTGTAAACGCTTCCCGCCCTAGCAGAGCGTGATAACCGATGCTGAACGGAGCCACATGGAACGTGACCTCTTTGGACCTGTAATTATCCCGCGTGCCGAACACCACATCTAGTGCGATTTTTCCTGTACAACGCGCTTCCCGACTGGGGATTATTCCTCTAAAGGTTGTGCTACTTCGCTCAATGTGGTTCCAGTCTATTTCCATTTCTTGAAGGGTTTCCTCATAAATGTGGTTCAATCCGCTGCCGCCGTCCATGAGTACCTTGGTAAGATGAAAGCCGTCCACTATTGGACTGAGGACCAATGCGGCTGGTGCTTGGGCTGTTCGGAATTTAGGTTCATCACTGGCGTTAAAGGTAATAGCTGTGTCACTCCATGGGTTTATTGTTGCTACTTAGTAGACTTCGGCAAGGCTGCGGAGTGTCCTTTTTCGCATATTATTTGATGCGAAAGTCTCGAAGACTGTTAATACCATATTGGTGTCTCTGGGGTGGCTTTCTGTGGCCTCCGAAATTAGGAGATTTTCACCAATTTTGGCCACCTGCCGGAGTATCCAACATGCTCTGAGGCTGTGAGTTGGTGTGGCGTCCTCTGTACTATGAATTTTACAGGGTCCATTGAGCCATCCTTCCAGTACGGTTCCATGCCCTGTAGAGGGTTTTTGCTTTTTAGTGCTTGACCCGGGTGTCTGGTGATGATGCACCCTTTTATTTCGGACTGGGTTTGTATTCAGGGCCGGATTGTCCCAAAATTTGATTTCGGTTTTCTAGGCGCTTTCCATCGCATAGTACTTTCGTACAATGGACGCCAAGTCAGTGAAGTGTGTAATATCACGGTGACTTATGGCGTTGAGTATTCCCTTGTCCGTGCAATTATTGCAGAAGATTGAGATTGCGTCTTCCTCGCGGCAGTCCCTTAGCCTGTTCTTAACCAGGAGGAATCTGGCCCAGTAATGGTGTATTGTTTCATCGGGCTCTTGCCTGATTTTGGATATATCGCTTATGTTGGGGTGGGTGGGTGGAATTAAATCCGAAGCCTCACCCCATCTGAGGCTCAGAGGCCGAGGAATTTCCGAACTCGAAAATTTGGATTCCTGGATGTTGTCCAATGAATCCAGCCCGTCGCCTGACTCTAAGTTCATGTCTTGAGTAGTGAGTCCTTAAGATAGATGAAGGGTCGCCGCACTGTCCCTCTACCACGACAACGTGATGGGTGACTTGGGGAGAGTTAATCTCTCTCAGATCGGGTTTAGGCCCAATCTGGTCATAATCCATAGCGACTCCCAGGGTGGCGAAGCGATCCAAGAGCTCGTTTATGGAGGAGAGCTCCATTGGATCTAACCGCTCGGCGAGTTTCGAGCTGACATGAAGATTGTTTTCGATGGCTCGAGAAGTCATCGTCGGCGCAGAAGCCGAACAGGCGGTCATAAGAAAACCACCTAGCCGGAGGGTTTGGCCGACAGCCAAAGCTCCCTTAGCAATGGTGCCGTCTTTAAAGACGGGGTGAGGCATCCTTCCTAATGGCGACGACACAGAGGAACTCTCAATGAAAGCACCAATGTCGGCGTCAAAACCGACGGATCTGGGGTAGGGGGTCCCGGACTGTGCGTCTAGGCTGGATGGTAACAGGAGGCAAGGGACACGAAGTTTTACCCAGGTTCAGGCCCTCTCGATGGAGGCAAAACCCTACGTCCTGCTTGATTAATATTGATGATATGGGTAGTACAAGAGTAGATCTACCACGAGATCGGAGAGGCTAAACCCTAGAAGCTAGCCTATGGTATGATTGTTGTTATGTATGTTGTTCTATGGACTAAAACCCTCCGATTTATATAGACACCGGAGAGGGTTAGGGTTACACAAAGTCGGTTACAATGGTAGGAGATCTACATATCCGTATCGCCAAGCTTGCCTTCCACGCCAAGGAAAGTCCCTTCCGGACATGGGACGGAGTCTTCAATCTTGTGTCTTCATAGTCCAGGAGTCCGGCTGAAGGTATAGTCCGGCCATCCGGACACCCCCTAATCCAGGACTCCCTCATCACTCCTCCATTGCAATCATCATGACATGTTATTTGTATGTCAGTTCTATTTGCCAAGTTTCTTAGGGCCAGTTATTACGAGTTATCCTAAGAAAATAAGCACTTGTGAATATAAGCTCCATGTAATAAGCCAACCAGTTCTTTTCATTGCGTTTTCATCTTATCTTTGGTATGATCAGTGAAAAGTCTGGAGTGCATTATATTTTTCCATTTTGCTGCCCATATGAAAATTAATTTGACTTGCAAACATCACAAATTGAACCCAGTGCAGTAATTAATATGATAGGAAAAGAGACCTTCACTATTTGCTGAAAATGCAAATACAAAGATACCATCTACTTGGCACAATCTACTTTGGTCAATGTTTTCCATAGAGATCCCATTGCCTAATTTAAATGAAAAACGCATGACCCACATTTAAATAATAACAATTATTTATTGAAATTCGATGGTCCAAGTGGCTGGTTATTATCATACAGTAGCACCACCTGAAAGCATCATATAGCAGTAGCAGCTCATAGCAAATCATCATACAGCAGCAGGAGTGTGCAATTCATCATATACCAGCAGCAACTCATAGCAATTCATCATACAGCAGCAGTAGGAGCAGCTCATAGCAATTCATCATATAGCATCAGCAGTTGCAGCTCATAGCAATTCATCATATAGCAGCAGCAGGAGAAGCTCATAACAATTCATCATATAGCATCAGCAGGAGCAGCTCATAGCAATTCATCATACAATAGCAGCAGGAGCAGCTTATAACAACTCATCATATAGCAGTAGCAGTAGCAGTAGCAGCAGCAGCTCATAGCAATTCATCATATAGTAGCAGCAGCTCATAGCAATTCATCATATAGTAGCAGCAGCTCATAGCAATTCATCATATAGCAGCAACAGCTCATAGCAATTCATCATATAGCAGTAGCAGGAGCAGCTCATAGCAATGCATCATATAGCAGCAGCAGAAGCAGCTCATAGCAATTCATCGTATAGTGGATCAGAATGAAAATTTGGCAAAAAATCAGAGGATATCCTCACCTTGTTGGATGAGCTCATCCTTCAATAGCACCTCAAGGCCGTGGCCTGGGAGGTAGGGAGGGGGAATAAGGTGCCTTCTGTCGCAGTGTGGCATCAGCCGTAGTTGTGCAGCGCCTGCCGCAGTAGTGCGTTGGACGAACCACAGTGGAGCAGCTGCTGGAGACCATGAGAATGAGGGGCGGCACCAGAGGGAGGAGAAGCCAGGGAGATTTGCCCCTACCAACCTGCCATGTAGCCTAGCTGGACAGAGCATCATCGAGGACCAGGCCAGATGGGACTAGTGGCGACGGCTTGCTGGAGGAACCCTAGTGCTGTAGGCAGGGTATCGAGGTAGAGGGAAAGTGGAGAGGAGATGCAAGAGGGCAGGGCAATGAACACTTGTGTTTTTGTTTTTACTTGAGGGTGAGGTGTTATGCGGGCATCACCAGTTGCATTTGTAGTGTAATATAGGCAAACAACAGAGTCATTTCACTATTCCCATCCCCTTCAATTTTACTGAGGTTCTACCCGAAACACCCCCCTCCAAAGAGAAATTAGTTAAGCCCAAGCCCATAACTCAAAAATGACTTCTTTACATCTTTTATGGATTATTTTGACAATAAGCCCTGAAAAGGCAGAATAGAATAGTCCCTTAACCAGCAATTCAATCGTGCGTGGAATGATGAATCACTCCTGCCTGCTATAGTGTACATTTAGGCATCATCATACATGGCATAACCTAATACACGTGGATTCCATTGTAGAATCTGGAATATGCAATGTTTATGTTAGTTCATACATTGCACATGATGTTTAAATGCCCCTTAAATCTGGTCAGTCAAGTGACGATCTTTAAGCCTCCTTCTTTGCTTCTTTTCTTGATATGGAAGATTTGCTCACACATCTGTTCAATTGCTTGTTTGTATCAGCCAGCCATACTAGGACTGTTTGCTTTGATTACTTGATGTTCTTGACCTAACACTCTAACAGAGCTTGTCAAAGAATTAAACACTAAGGTATGCTGTAGTGGGGCCTTTTCTAACTCATAGGTGACATAAAGGTTTCGGTGTACACTAAAGTAGGCTCTGTCGGCGTTCCGGGAACGGGGGTCCCCAGACTTGCCTGCCTGCGGCGTGGCTCAAGTGGGGGCCCAACATGGCCCATCTTCATCAGCACAAGACTCAAGACCCTCGCGAGGGGCCAAGCCTCGCGAGGCAGACGACACGGCACTTCCTCAGGCGAAGCCTCATCAGGCAGGCTCACGAGGAGGCGGAGACATCAAGGCGGGGTACCTCGCGAGGTGCCCATGACGTGAGCCATGACGACTCAGGGCACAAGGCGGGTGCCAGCGCGCGCAGCGTCCTTCTTTCCTCTTCGGTGCAAAGGGGACAAGCGCAGCCGCGGGGTACCGAGGCATCAGGCAAAGGTTGCCACTTCGGTGCAACAAGCCAAGGCCAGCGGACTACGAGACAGAGGCCACCATGGAGCCCAGCGCGGCGTCATCACCAGAGCCTTTGGCAGGCGAAGACTGCTTTTGTCAGGATAGATGTACTAGTTGTCCCCTTTCAAATTAGCCCGCCATTGTTGGATCCCTTCCCGCTCAATATTTGGGGAGAGGACCAGGGCCTCTATAAATAGGACTAGCCACCCACATTGCAAGGGGTTCGGTTGGTTCAGTTGGTTGGGTTGGTTCGGTTCGTTCGGTTCGGCTCTTGGCCATCGACCAGAGAGAAAGAGAGAGAGAGAGAGCAAGGTGGTGGAACTCCCCCAAGCAGTTCACCACCCAGCCAAGGACAGACCCTCGCGAGGCTGTTCTTCCTTGTATTGTTCATCCTCACCAGCCCCAAGAGGCAATCCACAAACCACACACTGGAGTAGGGTATTACACCACAACGGTGGCCCGAACCAGTATAAATCTTGTGTCTCTTGTGCATTTCTTTCAGTAGCTTAGTTCCTTGTGAGACGGAGAGGTTGAAGGCGTAATCTCCACGCGCACCCCAGTGTTCGAACCTTAAGGGTCTGCCGGAACCCGAAATCCGACATTTGGCGCGCTAGGTAGGGGTGCGCCGGAATTTGTCTTCCACCACTCCGCTCTCCTCAGACCGTCGCGACCATGTCTGACGCTCGACGGGCCCACGCCGAGCGCCGGGCCGCCATCGCTTCTTGCGTCGCCCAGACGGCCCCCATCGGTGGGCGTCCTCGTCGTTCCCCGTCGCCCGCCGTCAACGCCGCCACTGGCCCGGTGGGGGGCGAGCAGCAAGCATCATCTCAGCACCCGTCCGTGCGGCAAGACGGCCGCACCGCTTCTCCGTCGCTCGCGCCGGCCGGCTCTTCGTCCCGCGCGCTCCGCGCACCCTTGGAGGCTCGAGCTGCGCTCATCGCGGCAAATGAGCTCCTGCGCTACCGACCCGTCGATGACGTCTACGAGGAGTGGCTCGACTGCGTTGCCGAGATCGTCCGCGCCGCAGGGGGCTCTCCTGCGCCGTCCGCTCCGCTGTGCCGCACTCTGCCCCGCGTGGGCAACGAAGCTCCGGGGGCGAGCCAGCAGCCTCCCCCCCAAGAAGACCCCATGGCTCCAAGGCGCATGGCCCCTGGGCGGAACCCGCTCTGCCAGGTGCCAGCGCAGCAAGAACGAAGCTGCCAAGAAATCCCTTGTCCGCAAGGGGCTGCCCGGGCGCTCCCAGCTCCCGCTCCAGCACGCCAAGACCCCGCCTTGCTCCAAGCTGCAGCGCGTGGGGACCCTCAAGACCGAGCTCTTCACCAACCAAGGCCTTTCGTGGCCACCGCAGGCTGCCTCGCCTACACCCCTGAGCTGCGCAGCGTCGCGTGGCCCGACAAGTTCAAGCCTGACCTGCCTCCGCGCTACGACGGCACAACCGATCCCGCCGAGTTCCTCCATCTCTATGAGCTGGGCATCGAGGCTGCCGGAGGGAACGAGAAGGTCATGGCGAACTGGTTCCCCTTGGCGCTGAAGGAAGGAGCTCACACCTGGCTCCTGAATCTGGCCCCAGGAACGATCTCCTCCTGGGACCAGATGCGCACCCGTTTCGTCGCCAACTTCCAAGGTACCCGCGACCGGCCACCCGTGAGCGATATGCACCGCATCAAGCAACAACCTTGAGAGACCCTGCAGAAGTACATCCAGCGCTTCAACAGCGCATGCCTCAAGATCCCTAAGGTGTCTGAGGAGGCCATCATCTCGGCCTTCTCCGATGGCGTGCGCGACGTCAAGATGAAGGAGGAGCTGGCAATGCATGAGGACCTTTGCACCTCCCTGGAGCTATTCAACTTGGCGAACAGATGCGCCAGGGCTGAGGAGGGGCGCCTCTCCCTCCTCGAGCTGCCTACTGCGGACCCAGAAGAGAAGAAGCCCAAGGCCAAGGACGTGAAGCGCAAGGGGGCTGCCGTGCTCGCAGCCGAACCAGACACCAAGCGTGGCAGAGATCTACCCGACTCCACCAGAGGCAACCGGTACTGCGTATACCACGACCTCCACACCCACAACACCAACGAATGTCAAGAGCTCCGCGCCGTGTGAGAAGGAAGGATTGGCCGTTACCCTGACCGCACCGACCGGGGTTACGGCCGAGGAGGAGGAAGAAACCCAGGGTGCTGGGAAGACCACGGCCCGCGCCAGGGGTGGCGCGAGCAACCTCGCGAGGGGGACTGGAGGGATCAGCCTCGTGAGGATCGCCCTCACGGCAACGCAGGCCTGCCTCCTCTGCCACCTCCACCAAGAAGGAACGAAGACCGCCATCAGGACGAGGGGGCTGGGGGCTTCCAGGAGCCACGCGCAATCGCTTGCATCCTGGGCGGAGCTCAAGCCCCGGCCTCCCAACGCATCTTCAAGCAGTTCGCCCGCGAGGTGAATGCAGTTCTCCCCAAGCTCGAAGCAACGCGCCCCCTCAGGTGGTCGGCGTGTGCCATCACGTTCAGCTCAGCGGATCAGCTCAAGTGCTCGGCCACAGACGGAGTCCTCCCGATGCTTTGCTCCCCAGTCATCAGCAACGTGCTTGTCACCAAGACCCTCATCGACGGAGGGGCAGGGCTCAACGTCCTGTCCGTGGAAACCTTCAACAACCTCCAAGTGCCCTACGACCAGCTCCAGCCAACCAGGCCCTTCTCCAGAATCACCGATGGTTCCACGGTCCCGATCGGGCAGGTCCGCCTCCCTGTCACCTTCGGGGCCCGCTGCAACTACCGCACCGAGCTCATCGACTTCGACATTGCGGACATCCGCCTACCGTACAACGCCATCCTCGGGTACCCGGCGCTGGCCAAGTTCATGGCCGTGACCCACCATGGCTACAACGTCCTCAAGATGCCAGGAAGCGGCGGCGTCATCACCGTGCCCTGTGAAGAGAGAGGTGCAGTGTGTTCCCTGGAGCGAGCCTTTCAGGCCGCGTCACTTGAAGACCCAGATCGCGGAAGCAGGAGGCTTCCGGAGACCACCCCCCAAGAAGAAGAAGATGTCGCCAGGCTCAGCCCCTCAGGAGGCAGGCGCCTCAGGGCCCGTGTCTGCTCGGGAGGAACCTCCTTCGATCGCATAGGAAAGTGCACCCGGCGCCCTCCTTAGGCAGGGCTCGGGGGCTCTCACCTGGAGGGCCATCGACCTAGCCAGGGTCACGAGGGAGGCGCTTGGGCACCATGTGGAGGCGTGCTTCGAAGCACGTCTCCCTCAAGGAGGAGTCAAGCAAGAAAGGCCAGACCAGCACGAGTTCGTCAGCGAAGCCATTTGGGAACTACAGGAGTCGAGGATCATGAGAGGTTGCCGTCGTCCACCAGCTGTGGCCCCACATCTAGGCGAGGATGGTGGGCTGCACGTCTGCGTCGACATACCAGGGCTTAATCAGATCGCCACAATGGAGCGCCTCTGGCCCTCGCGAGTGGGGCGCTGCGGAGGTCCACCCCACAGCCGAGTACGCATGCCTCACGGCCTGCCGAGCGTGGCTGCGGCGTGCCAGCGCCTCACGAGGGGCATCAGGGAGGCTCAGGAAGACAGGCGCTCCGCAGCACTGGTGGAGATGAAGGCAGCTCGCGAGGGGCCACCAGTGCCTCCAGAGCCTCCCGAGGCCACGGGGCCTGGGGGCTCATGAGGATCGGCTTCCGCAACCCACCGAGCCTACTGCACCAACACCACTTCACCAATGGCACCCTCAGGTGACACTTTCCAAGTTTCATTCTCAGCTGGGAGCGCCCTCCCAGGATTGCGTCACCCAGGCCGCGTGGGTCTGTCCCTGCGGCATGTATCTGCCTTTACCTTTCGGTCATTAGTCCGCCATATTGGGGGCGCCCCTCAGGCTGCGTTACCCCCAAGCTGCCGGGGCTAGGCCCAGCGGCGTGTATCTTTATTGCATTTATTTCCAACCATGCATTCGCCTACCACGTTTGATTACTTGATGCCCGTTCGCGGCAACCCTTCTTCTCCATGTCGACTACTTGCGCGTTAAAGGGGGGGTGCCTGAGCATCGCGACTCAGGGCTCTTACTGGCTCTCCAGCCCTCACCCTCTGGCCTTGTCCACGGCATCGCGACCTGGCATACTAGCGACGGCTGAGACAAGCTCGAGGGCCGGGACCCGAGGACGTAGAGTACTGGCATCTAACCAAATTTTGCAGGGACACATTTCAAGATATGGCCCAGTGCCGGGCGCAACCCGCCCAGAGGTAGGGCCTCGTGAGTCCCGCGCTGGCTCATGAGTGCCCAGATACACTTCACCTAGCTCTACCGTGCCGGTCACGTGTCAGGGCGGGGCTGTATACGCCCCGGGGGCTCCTCCCGGAGGGGAGCCCCCTCCCATGTACCAGTGGAAGCACCATGCTCCGTGCTGGCTGACGACACTGCCAAGGCGCGGCTATGCCCGTACACATACGGAAGCGCTATGCTCCGCGCTGGTGATAAAAAACTGAGGGTGGCCCCCGGGCCGCATTAACCTAAGGGAGCCCAGAGCTCAGTGGCCGGCCTCATCACAATGCCTCCCCTCGGGAGCGCCGCGCGAGGGGGCTGGGCACGGGGGCTGCGGCTGGGTCACGCCCAGACGTACGCCGCCCAGCCAGGCCCCTCGGGCCTGGTTCTCCGCGCGACTCTCCCCGAACGGAGCCAAGGTATGAAGGCCGTTTGCGCGTCAAGGGGGACCCCTGGGCATCGCGACCCAGGGGCCTAACTGGTCCCGTAGCCCCTCACTCCTTAGTTCCGAAAGGCTATGCTGGGTGAGGTACGCGCGTGGCCGGGCTCTGCAGACGTAGAGCGGTAGTCACACTCACATCTCGCTTCATCACCCGCCGTTTGCGCGTCAAGGGGGACCCCTGGGCATCGCGACCCAGGGGACTAACTGGCTCCGTAGCCCCTCACTCCTTAGTTCTGAAAGGCTATGCTGGGTGGGGTACGCGCGGAGTCGGGCTCTGCAGACGTAGAACGGAAGATACACCTACATCGCGCTTCCCTGCTTGTTATTCGTGCGCCAAGGGGGACTCCTGAGCATGTGACTCAGGAGCCTAACTTGTCACGTGGCCCCTCACTCCTTTGGTCCCGTCCTGGCTTCCGGTCGGGGCTAATGCTGGGTGAGGCATGTGCGTGGCCGGGCTCTGCCGGAGTAAAACACAAGCAAGTAGGGAAGAGAAGAATAAAATCCAAGGAATTTAAAAGCAAATATTACAACTCATACTGCCGTCTCAATACCAAACGAAAGTTTAAATGCCTCCCCGAGGCGTGATACATGTGTAGGAACAGGAAGAAGAGCAGGGATGGAATGGAGTCACTTGTCGGCGGTGGTTTCACCTCGTGGGACGGCAGGGTCGACAGCGCCTCGCTTCGGCCTGGTGCTGAAGGCCCCGAACTTCTCCAGCAGCGCCTCCGCGCGCCCCCTCACGGCTTCGACAACGGCGGCAGCGCCTTCGCCGCTCACAGGCTCTAGCAGGCCGTCGAGGTCGGTGTTGGGATCGCGGAGGTAGATGTGGGCGAAGACCCGCGTCAGCGCCGCAGAAGACAGGACGCGCGCCTCGGCCTCGGCCGCCGGGCCGATGCCAAGGGCGATGTCCCCAAGGGCCTTAACCAGGAAGGGAAGCAGCTTGGCGGGGCCGTCCTCGTCACCAGCTAGAGGGCTGTCAAGGCCGCTCTCGTAAAGCATCCTCAGCGAAGCGCGGGCGTCCTTCTCCATGTCCGCGAAGGCCACGCGATCCTCGGCGAGGACCCGAGCCTTGGCGCCCAGCTCGGTCTTCCTCGCCTCCAGCTCTTCCTGCAGCGCGCCTAGGCGGTCGCGGCGCTTCTTGAGCTTGGCCTCCCGGCCCTCGAGCGCCACCTCACGCGCCTTCACCCCCTCCTCCTGCTCTCGGCGAAGGCGAACCTCCTCCGCAAGTTGGCCCCGCAGGCCTTGCAGCTCGTCCTCCAACGCCTTGCAGCGATCGCGGGTTTCGACTGCTTCCCCCAAGGCCGAGTCACGGGTAGCCTTCGCCTCGAGGACAGCCCGCCTCTCCTCGTCACAGGCTGTCGAAGCCTGAACTAGCGCCGCCCGGATCGAAGCGTCAGAGCGAATCCACCCAGAAGCCAGCTCCAGGCGCCCGGCCACCAGGCGAGGGTCGGCGCCGAGAAGATCCTGCCGCAGCCGGTCCAGCTCGGCAACGGCATGTTCCAGGATGGAAGAAGAAGGCGGGGAAGCATCCGTGCGCTCCAGGACAGCGGGAGGAGCTGGGGCATCAGCTATCAGTGGAACGGAAGGAGAAAGCAACGGTGGCGAGGCCTCCGTGTCCTGAGGCGGAGTCCGCTGCGTCTCCCCAGCCGTAGTAGTGGCGCCTGACGAGGGCACCTCCGGAGTCACTTGGGACATGGGGGCTGAGCTCGCCCCAGCCAGCAAGACCAGGCCTCCCGAGGGCGACCGGGCAGGAGAAGCCCGCGCACCGTGATCACCCCCCTCCGCAGGCGGAATCGCCGCGGATGAAGCCTTAGGAGCCTTCTTCGGTTTCTTCGCCAAGGGCGCCAGCCTATCCAAGAGAAGCAATCATCAAGCCTCGTCGGCGGAACAAGGAACAAAAGAACAAGGATCAGGCGCTTACTGGTCATCACTGGTGAGCTCGGGCAGCATCCGGCCAAACTTCAAGCCAAACAGCCGGCTGGCAGGGTCGACCTTGGAAGCAGAAGTCGCGGCTGCCGACTGCCCCGGAGTAGGGGCGGACCCGTGGGGGATCAGCCCGGTCCTGTCCTTCTTAGGGATTGTGGGCGAGCTCCCGCCACCCAGCACGTCATCGCCATCATCATCATCATCATCATCATCGCTCGGCGAAAGGCGGAGAGTGCGAGGCGAGCGCCGGGGGAGGGGAGCCCTCGACTCTCCATCGGTCGCCCAGAGTCGGGCCCCTCCCCCCACTCCTCTTCGTCCTCCTCCTCGCTGGAGTCACCGGAGGGCACGTCCACCGGCCCTCCAGAAGACACCACGGGCACGAGCCCGTCCCCGTTGAAAACGGGCATGGAATTCACCACCTGCTTCCAGTCGTCGCAAAGGAACAAGGGCTTGGGAGCGCCCTCCAACGCTGCCACCTCGCCCCTGACCAGAGATTGAAGAACCGCATTCACGTCACCTTCGTCCACAGCACCAGGGCTCGGATGAGGCCTCCACATTGGAGGAGAGTACCGCCGAAGCGGAGCCAGTTGCTGCTCTAGGAACTCCCTCAGCAATGACGCGCTAGTCAACCTCGCCGTCGACATGCAGGCCGGCTTCAAGTCCGCGTCCGTCTTCTCCAACACCGGTCTCGCACGAGGATCCATGAGGTCCGCTCGGCACCAGTCACCGACACTCGCGGGCGGATCCGTGGGCAAGATCAGCCGAGGGTGGATGCGCCCGACATCCACCAAGACCCATTTGCTCCGGAAGCCATCAGCCCTCTTCCCGGGACTCGAGATGGCATTGGTGCTGCCATGCACTACAAAGCTCGCGCACGCGAAAGGAGATGTAGATGTCCGGAGGTAGAATTAGTGGCGCAGCAAGGCCACCGAAGGCTGCACCCCCACATGGGCCTCGCAGTAGTAAGCGAAGACCGCCAGAAGAAGGACGGAGTTGGGGTGGAGATGCAGGGCCTACAGGTTGTAATGGCGGAGGACGGAGAAGAAGAACTCGGAGAAGGGAGGCATCAAGCCCGCAGCAATGGAGCTTATGAAGAGGGGATAGAAGGTGCTCCCTCGGTCCTCAGGAGTGGCGGAGCCCGCCTTGAACACCTCCTCCCCGTCGAGGCCCTGCGCCGCCGCCATCCGGCGCAGCCGGGCAAGGTCAGCCTTGGACACTTTCGGTGGGTCCAGGGCAGGAGAATACCAAGCTTCGGCCGGGGGTTGGCGAGGCGCCATGACTCCTTAGGTCGCGCGGCCGGAGCAGATCTGGAAGTTTGGAGCAAGGAGGGGGAGGCGCGAGAAAGGGGATCTGAGCAGCAACCAGAGGAAGCAAGAGCGAAGTCTGGGAAGATGCCCCTCCCTTATCAACCCGCGCGGTTGCTAAGGCACCCACGTCCAATCAACCGCCACGCGGCGACCAAGGCCGCAGGCTGTTAGGGCCCGAGGCGCTTCGCCCTTGCCCTTTCGCCTCTCGGCACGGCCAAGTCCATGCGCGCCTTGGGCCCGGGGGCTACTGTCGGCGTTCTGGGAATGGGGGTCCCCAGACTTGCCTGCCTGCGGCCTGCGGCGTGGCTCAAGTGGGGGCCCAACATGGCCCATCTTCATCAGCACAAGACTCAAGACCCTCGCGAGGGGCCAAGCCTCGCGAGGCGGATGACACGGCACTTCCTCAGGCGAAGCCTCATCAGGCAGGCTCGCGAGGAGGCGGAGACATCAAGGCGGGGTACCTCGCGAGGTGCCCATGGCGTGAGCCATGACGACTCAGGGCACCAGGCGGGTGCCAGCGCGCGCAGCGTCCTTCTTTCCTCTTCGGTGCAAAGGGGACAAGCGCAGCCGCGGGGTACCGAGGCATCGGGCAAAGGTTTCCACTTCGGTGCAACAAGACCAAGGCCAGCGGACTACGAGACGGAGGTCACCATGGAGCCCAGCGTGGCGTCATCACAAAGAGCCTTTGGCAGGTGAAGACTGCTTTTGTCAGGATAGATGTACTAGCTGTCCCCTTTCAAATTAGCCCGCCATTGTTGGATCCCTTCCCGCTCAATATTTGGGGAGAGGACCAGGGCCTCTATAAATAGGACTAGCCACCCACATTGCAAGGGGTTCGGTTGGTTGGGTTGGTTCGGTTCGTTTGGTTCGTTCGGTTCGGCTCTTGGCCATCGACCAGATAGAAAGAGAGAGAGAGCAAGGTGGTGGAACTCCCCCAAGCAGTTCATCACCCAGCCAAGGACAGACCCTCGCGAGGCTGTTCTTCCTTGTATTGTTCATCCTCACCAGCCCCAAGAGGCAATCCACAAACCACACACTGGAGTAGGGCATTACACCACAACGGTGGCCCGAACCAGTATAAATCTTGTGTCTCTTGTGCATTTCTTTCAGTAGCTTAGTTCCTTGTGAGACAGAGAGGTTGAAGGCGTAATTTCCGCGCACACCCCAGTGTTCGAACCTTAAGGGTCTGCCGGAACCCGAAATCCGACAGGCTCTCCAAGAGTACCTGGAGATCCAGTTCGAAGGTATGCCTAGTTTTTACATAGTAAATGCGTGTTCACAGACTGGAAAGTATGCATATTTATCTTCCAAGGAGACGAGTAACTAGTTTGTGTCACCTTGCAGAGGGGGTGCAATGAAGATAACATTGAGGATTTCCAAGTACAAGATGTTAGGAAGGAGCCTTGCAAGAGAAGTAGGAGCTGCGCTGAGCCTCTTCAACCTGTTAAGGTAAGTCACTATATCCAACTCAACAGTTCAATTCCTTGTTTGTTTCAGGCATAGTTAATTTGCTCTTTTCTATTGCTTTATTTGTCCTCAGTTAATGAGATGCCCAAAGAATGATGCCTGATGTTGGGTACTTGTATAACTATTAGTTGACATAATTAAAGGCCTTACCATTTAATTACTCTGCCGAAGTGTGCCTGAAGCTTTGAAGTCTATTAACCAACTATTATTGAATGAGGATCACAATCTAGTTTATACTAGGCTAATGATTGCATAGTTTTGCTTGCTGTAGTATCTTTGTATGAAATCCTCTGCTATTCATTATGCTCCCTAAGACTTTAATTGAGCTACAGAATGGCCAACTGCTTGCTTACTTCTACGCAACGTGCTGTCTAAATTTGTAACTTGTTTGTGTTTTGGATTAGGCCCCAACATCATGCTCCTCTAGTGAGCTAAGAGAGATTTCTGTATACAGGCTGCACAGAATACCTTTTTATCATTTTTAAAATATCACCTACTTATGCTTCATGACGTGTAACATTATTGTTAGTCCTATTTTTCCATGTACAAAATAGTTTGTCTTGCTTGCTTCACTGCTGTAACTATATTTTGCCCTAGTCATGTGTACTTACAGAAACATTTCAGGAGTCGTGCGGCATGGCCGTTACCGAATGATTATGGATTGGAATTGTAATGTGTTGATGTTCTCGAGCATCAACTACAGGTGGCAAGACAACGTGTACATGATTCTGAACGCACAATCAACAAGTTGAGACTGGACATGCAGGTATTAGATGAAGGAGTCAAAAAAATGAAACAAGACACTGAGGTAACAATGAAGGAATTGGAGATTTTGCAGACTGAAATTTGTGCTATCTAAATCCGGCCAATCCTATTTTCTAAAGAGATTATAGTTCAAATGGTAAGTTATGTTGATGCGTGTCCATGATGTATGAGCTGTATTTGCCCAGTGTATGTAATTTGTTGTTTGTGTATGCTTTATTATCACTGGTGCCGAACCATAATGCCCAGTGGGTATAATCAGCTATAATTTCTTTATTGTATAGTGTAGGATTATTCTATGTTTCTATGCCTTAGTCTCTTTATTGTATAGTGTATGTTTTTTAGAGGTGATAGTATAGAGTAGGATAATTCTTTGAATATGCTATGTCGTTCAAACGGGGGCCAACTCTCCCAAACGTTGTAGTGACCATGGCCATCCACAGACCGTAAGACCCATGGGCCATCTACGTGATGGACGATCCATGGCCTTCTATAGGCTGTCGGATCCGTGGGCCTTCTATGGGCCGTCGGATCAATGGGCCTTCTATGGGCCGTCGGGTCAATGGGCCTTCTATGTCCCGAAGGATCCATGGGCCTTCTACGGGCCGTCTCATCTATGGGCCTTGTACGGGCCGTATAAGGGGCCGTAAACAGGCGAGAGCTGAAATCATCCGTTCATGTGCCGACCATAATGGGCCGTCGTTAGTCGGCCGTAGTTGATGAAGCTATGAAAATGGCCCAATGTATTAACGGCCCACAAACGGGCCGACGGTAACCATGGGCTGAATTTTGCCCACAAGCAGAAAATGACAGTAACGGGCCGAAAGTAAACGAATGCTGGAAATGAGACCAAGAATAAATGGGCCCTGAGAAGGTCGAAAGATAACATGGACTGGAAATGGCCCAACGGAATAATGGGCCGTGAATGGGTATAAAGTGATACACTGTTCATTACGGGCCAGTTTTACCACGGGCTATTAATGGGCTGAGGGTTACTAAGGGCCTCATATGGGCTAAAAGACGTCATGGGCCATACATGGGTCGGAAGTTAAAATGCTCTGGAATTATATTGGACGGTCCAGATGATGCTATTGGGGCTAATTCGGAGAGGCCGTAAAATGGGCCTAGGTTAGCGGGCTGTAAATGGGCTATATGCGAACATGCCATTAACAGGCTTGCCGTGGGCCGGCCCACCACCTTTTGACCAAGTAAAACGGGCCGGCCTTTTCACAGGAATGGGCCTCTGTTGGGCCGTGCCACATGTCGAAATATCATAGGCGCTTTGGGTCCAATGAGTGGATGACATCTATCCCAACGGCAAGCCGACACGTGTTCCCTCCAGCCAATGATGATTTTACACGTGGAAAATCCCCATTTGTCGGGGCTGTTAACGGGTTATCGGATCCAAAACCGGACCCGATAGCTTAACGGTGTTCCATTATGGTGGATGCCATGTGTCGGTCACCCTTGACGAAAGCACTTCTGTGACACGCGATTTATCGTCATGGAAGTGGACACTTCCGTGATGATAGTTTTGGTAATGTCATGGAACACTTCTACGATAGCACAGGTATGACTATCTTGATTCTGTCATAAAATTGTCATGGATGTACATGCATGACAGAAAACGTGACCTACTGTGACAAACACGTATCATCACGGCCAGCCGATGGTTCAATCGGATACCCTTAACCACTTGTAGCCATGTGTTCCCCTCGGACCTAATAATTTTGGAATCACAAGGATTGAATGTGATACTAGGAATGGATTGGCTGTCAATGTATGGAGGAAACATCGATTGCTCCAGTAAGTCAATTTTGCTCACTACCCCGGAGGAAAAAGGATCAAGTATGTGTCCAGGCATGCGCCCAAGAGAACCCAAGTAAATTCCCTCTCAGGAGTTGTTCAGGAGGAAGTGCCGATAGTGAAGGATTATCCAGGTGTATTTCCAAACGAGCTACCAGGCATGCCGCCGGATCGAGACATTGAGTTTTTCATAGAGCTGTGCCAGGCACCGGACCAATATCGAAGAGACCATACCAGATGCCTGCAAATGATCTGGAGGAGATTAAGAAGCATATTAAGGAGTTATTGGAGAAAGGTTACATTCGACAAAGTTCGTCACCAAGGGGAGCCCTAGTGCTCTTGGTTGAGAAGAACAATGGATTCTTGAGAATGGTTGTTGATTATCGTGCATTGAATGAAGTGACTATCAAAAACAATTACCCACTACCGATGATCAATGATTTGTTTGACCACCTGCAAGGAGCTAAAGTATTCTCCAAGATCGATCTGCGATCAAGATACCACCAGCTAAAGATTCGAGAACAGGATATACCCAAGACATCTTTCACCACAAGGTACGGGTTATATGAGTATACGATTATGTCATTTGGATTGACTAATGCCCCAGCCTATTTCATGAGTATGATGAATAAGGTGTTCATGGAGTTCTTGGATAAGTTTGTCGTGGTGTTCATTGATGATATTTTGGTATACTCGAAGAATGAAGAGGAAGACAAGGAGCATTTGCGTTTAGTTCTCGAGAAGCTCAGGGAACATCAGTTATATGCCAAGTTCAGCAAATGCAAGTTTTGGTTGAAGGAAGTAGGATTTCTTGGACATGTTATATCAGGAGAATGTATAGCAGTAGATCCTACAAAGGTGTAATCTGTCACTGATTGGCTAGCACCCACCTCAGTTGGAGAGATCCGCAGTTTTCTTGGACTCGCGGGATATTATCGGAGATTCATTGAGAATTTTTCCAAGATTGCGAAGCCTATGATGGAGTTGCTGAAGAAGGATACTAAGTTTAAATGGACAGATGAATGTGACGCAATTTTTCAGGAGTTGAAGAAACGTTTGGTTACAGCCCCAGTGCTGGTTCTGCCAGATATATGCAAAGATTTCCAAGTATATTGCGATGCTTCTCGCTTAGGACTTGGAGGTGTACTCATGCAGGACAGAGGAGTTGTTTCATATGCCTCACGACAGCTTCGATTGCATGAATTGAATTATGCCACACATGATTTGGAGTTAGCAGCTGTAGTGCATGCACTCAAGACCTGGAGACATTTTCTTATTGGAAATCGTTGTGATGTGTACACGGATCATAAGAGTTTGAAGTACATTTTCACACAGAAGGAGCTGAATCTCAGGAAAATGAGCTGGTTGGAGCTTATAAAAGATTATGATATGAAGTTGCACTATCATCCAGGCAAGGCTAATGTCGTAGCAGAAACTTTGAGCCAGAAGAGTTATGCCAATACCCTCGTAAGAGGAGGATTACCAAAGGAGTTGTCCGAAGATCTCAAGAAGCTTCGTTTGGAGATAGTCCCTAGAGGTTTTGTTGTAGCATTGGAAGTTCAGTCAACATTATTGCGAAAAAATCGAGAAGCTCAGAAGGATGATATGGAAATTGCTGAGATAAAAGAGAGGATGAGTAAAGGAAAAGCGAAAGGTTTTTGTGAGGATGAGCAAGACACCTTGTGGAGGACCGTGGTTATGTACCCAATAATGCAGAGATCAGGAAGTTGATACTTCAGGAAGCTCATGACTCGCCAAATGCGATACACCCCGGACACACCAAGATGTATTTGGGTTTGAAGGAGCGTTTTTGGTGGACTGGTATGAAGAAGGATATTGCCGAGTATGTAGCCGTATGTGATGTATGTCAGAGAGTGAAGGTAGAACATCAGAAGCCAGCAGGATTACTACAGCCTATGCCGATACCCGAATGGAAGTGGGACAAGCTTGGCATGGATTTCATAACCAGATTGCCAAGGACCTGATCGGGATATGATTCTATTTGGGTAGTAGTGGATCATTTGACCAAAGTGGCTCACTTTATCATAGTGAAAACCACCTATACGAGTGCGAAGTTGGCCAAGATATATATGACCAGGATTGTATGTCTGCAAGGAGTTCCGAGGACCATAGTATCAGATAGAGGAACATAGTTTACCTCGATGTTTTGGAATCAGCTGCACTAGACCTTGGGTACTAGGCTAGAGTTTAGTACGGCTTTTCATCCGCGGACAGATGGGCAGAACGAGAGAGTCAATCAGATTCTGGAGGACATGTTGAGAGCTAGTGCGCTAGATTATGGATCTAATTGGGATGAAAATTTGCCTTACACGGAGTTCTCATACAACAACAGCTACCAGGCCAGTTTGAAGATGGCACCTTTCGAGGCCTTGTACGGAAGGAGGTGCAGGACACCGTTGATGTGGGATGAAGTTGGAGACCGACAGTTGTTTGGACCAGATTTGATCAAAGATTCCGAAGAGAAGGTTAAGTTGATTTGAGATAGACTGAAGGTACCTCAGTCCAGGAAGAAGAGTTATGCAGACTCAAAACACAAGGAGGTAGTCTATGAAATCGGAGACAGAGCATATCTTAGAGTGTCAGCTCTGCGAGGAGTTAAACGTTTTGGAGTTAAGGGAAATTTAGTCCCGAGATTGTTAGGACCATACCGAGTTTTGGAGCGTATGGGAGAAGTGGCCTACAAGTTGGAGTTACCCGAAGGACTGTCAGGAGTTCACGATGTGTTTCACATTTCCCAGTTGAAGCAGTGCCATGCTGAGATGGCCGATATTCCTCTGAGAGATACAATGCCCTTGGAAGCAATTCAGTTGGATAGTGATTTAACCTATGAGGAGAAATCTGTCAAGATTCTCGAGTTTGCCCACCGAGTTACACGCAACAAGGTTATCATGTTTTGCAAAATTCAGTGGATCCACCATACCGAGGATGAAGCCACCTGGGAATGAGAGGAAGATCTACTGAAGGACCACCCACACCTATTTTCTAGCCAACCGAATCTCGAGGGCGAGATTCATCTTAAGGGAGGTAGGTTTGTAACATCCCAAATCTTCAATTTAGAATGTTATACATAGGTCATCATATGCATATCATATTTTATTTGCATTTTGGTTTTTGATCCTAAGAATCCTAAGCAACTCAAGGACCCACGGTGAGAGTTGGGGATTTTATTATTTTCATATTTGAATTTTTTTCTCAAATGTTGAAAAGAGGGTCATTTTGATTTAATTATTTTCTCTCCGAAATATTTCGTAATAAAATATATGAGAGGAGATAATATGAATTCTCCAAAATAAAATAAATATTGGAGGAAAAATGTTAAAATCAAATGAATAATTTTATTTGGATTTTATTGCTATTTTATTCGAATTAGAAAAAATATGCATTTTTCAAAATTGCATTTTAGGACAAGAAAATGTTCACTTTGTTCTAAATATTTTATTTAGACGGTGAAAATTGTTTTTGGCATTTTTTTAGATTTTTTTATATTTATTTAGAATTTTTCCTTTTCGGCAGTTTTTTTAAAGGGACAATTACATTTGAGCCCCTAGTTGTGTCACACCCGTGTGTTTTGCCCCTAAATTCAAAAAACCCTCATTTCTATCCAAGCTCGTTTACTCCTCTTATGTTTTTGCCCTTTGACCGTTTGGCTGCAACTTTGAAAACTTCATAACGAATTAATACTAACTCAGAAAAATGCAAATAAGATATCAAAATGATCGGAAAAACATCACCTATATGTGCATGCCATTTGCATTCATGACAAAAGTACTGAAAAGTCCCTATCTCAGTTTGAGCTCATATGATGTATTTTGTCATGAATGCCCTTTTTGTCATGAATGCAAATGACATGCACATATAGGTGATGTTTTTCCGGACATTTTGATATCTTATATGCATTTTTCTGAGTTAGTATGAATTCGTCATGAAGTTTTCAAAGTTACGGTCAAACGGTCAAAGGGCAAAAACATAAGAAGAGCAAACAAGCTCGGGCAGAAACGAGGGTTTTTTGAATTTAGGGGCAAAACACACGGGTGTGACACAACTAGGGGCTCAAATGTAATTGTCCCTTTTTTAAAAGTTCCTGGACCGAACTGGGCCAAGGGCCGAGCCGGCCCAGCGCGCCGTCGCCCTCCGGCACCGACTCGGGACCAGAGTCCCGAGCCGCCGCGCCGCCGCCGCCGTGTCCGAGCGGGACACCCGCTCCGGTGCCCCCTCCCGCAAGCACCACACGCCCCGACCTCCTATTTAATGCACCGCCCGCCACCCCTTTTCCCCGTCCCGCTCCGCCGCCTGCGCCGCACCTCGTCGCCGTAGCCGCCGCCTGCCTCGCTACCCCGCACCGCGCGCCGCCTGTCCCGCCGCCGCACCGTACCACCCCGCCGCCACCCGCGCAGCCGCCCCGCCTTGCCGGAAAGCCGTCAGAACCGCGCCGGACCTCGCGGATTCGCCACCCGGTTTTCTTAGAAACCCTAGATTGGTTATTTATTTATTTATTTAGACCGGTTCAGTTTTTCTCAGTTTAGTTTCATTTGTGAAAGTTTGTTCGTTTGTTTTAACGAACGCATTCGCCCGTTCGTCTCTGTTCACGAACATTCGCGTCGTAGTCTTTTTCTTTTTATTTTATTTTCTGCCAAGGACCTATCCGCGATTACTTTTATCGCAGATTAGCCCCTGATCTTCAAACCCTCGCAACTTTTTAACCGTTCGTCCAAATCCAGTGAAACCAATGCCAAAATCTTCGTCGCGAGCCCCTCTTTCTGTTTAATCAACTTGAACAAGGTTTTTGACAATTTAAAATTTGGTTTCAAGCAGATTTGTTTTCGGAGTTCTTTTGACTGAAGTTTCAATTCCGTAGCTCCGAATTCACTAACCCTTTTTGCAAACCGAATCTCTTTTGTTGAATTTTCAGATTGGATCTTCTTATTTGAGTTTTACCCTTGCATCATTGCTTGACTTCTTATGTATCCTATTGTTTGTTTGCGATAGAATTCCCGGAGTGCGCAACGTTCTACTACGAGTCTCTAGGTTTTGCAGATCATCAGCACGGAAATTAACACATTGATCATACTCTTTTCATACCCAATTTTTATGCATTAGTTACAACCGTCAAACACTGCATGAATAGGATGTGATTTAACTTGTGGGTATTGGGAAGTAGATGATTAGGTAGAACCTATTGCTCTTTTATTATCAAACCCTGGGGAGTTACTTCTACGTTATGCTTATATTGGCATGCTATGCTCGTAGACGTGGATTGGGTTTGAGTGCTTCCATAACAGATTTGAGATTGTTAATTAATGGTTAATTTAAGGTGGCTACTTATGTTCGGGAACATAGTAATTTCAAAAAAGTCCTACGCACACGCAAAATCATGGTGATGCATAGCAACGAGAGGTGAGAGTGTCATCCACGTACCCTCGTAGACCGTAAGCGGAAGCGTTATGACAACGTGGTTGATGCAGTCATACGTCTATACGATCGACCGATCCTAGTACCGAATGTACGTCACCTCCGTGATCTGCACACGTTCAGCTCGGTGACATCCCACGAACTCACGATCCAGTAGAGCTTCGAGGGAGAGTTCCGTCAGCAGGACGGCGTGATGATGGTGTTGATGAAGCTACCGACGCAGGGCTTCGCCTAAGCACCGCTACGATATGACCGAGGTGGATTATGGTGGAGGGGGGCGCCGCACACGGCTAAAAGATCAATGATCAACTTGTGTGTCTATGGGGTGCCCCCTGGCCATATATATAAAGGAGTGGAGGGGGAGGGTCGGCCCTCCTATGGCACGCCCTGGAGGAGTCCTACTCCCACCGGGAGTAGGATTACCCCCTCTTTAGTTGGACTAGGAGAGAAGGAAGTGGGGAGAGGGAGGAAGGAAAGGGGGGAGCCTCCCCCTCCAAGTCCAATTCAGACCAGAAGGAGAGGGCGCGCGCCCTGGTCTCTTCTCTCTCTCTCCACTATGGCCCAATAAGGCCCATACATTTACCGGGGGGTTTCGGTAACCTCCCGGTACTTCGGTAAAATCCCGATTTCACCCAGAACTATTCCGATGTCCAAATATAGGCTTCCAATATATCAATCTTTATGTCTCGGCCATTTCGAGACTCCTCGTCATGTCCGTGATCATATCCGGGACTTCGAGCTACTTTCGGTACATCAAAACACATAAACTCATAATACCGATCGTCACCGAACATTAAGCGTGCAGACCCTACGGGTTCGAGAACTATGTAGACATGACCGAGACACGTCTCTGGTCAATAACCAATAGCGGAACCTGGATGCTCATATTGGTTACTATATATTCTAATAAGATCTTTATCGGTCAAACCGCATAATGGTATACGTTGTTCCCATTGTCATCGGTATGTTACTTGCCCGAGATTCGATTGTCGGTATCTCAATACCCAGTTGAATCTCGTTACCGGCAAGTCTCTTTACTCGTTTTGTAATGTTACATCTCGTAACTAACTCATTAGCTACATTTCTTGCAAGGCTTATTGTGATGTACATTATCGAGAGGGCCTAGATATACCTCTCCGACAACCGGAGTGACAAATCCTAATATTGATCCATGCCGACTCAACAAACCCATCGGAGACACCTGTAGAGAACCTTAATAATCACCCAGTTACATTGTGACATTTGGTAGCACATAAAGTATTCCTCCGGTATTTGGGAGTTGTATGATCTCATAGTCATAGGAACATGTATAGTTATGGAGAAAGCAATAGCAATAAACTTAAACGATCATCGTGCTAAGCTAACGGATGGGTCAAGTCAATCACACATCATTCTCTAATGATGTGATCCCGTTAATCAAATGACAACTCATGTCTATGGTTAGGAAACATAACCATCATTGATTCAATGAGCTAGTTAAGTAGAGGCAAACTAGTGACACTCTGTTTGTCTATGTATTCACACATGTACTAAGTTTCCGGTTAATACTATTCTAGCATGAATAATAAACATTTATCATGATATAAGGAAATATAAATAACAACTTTATTATTGCCTCTAGGGCATATTTCCTTCAGTCTCCCACTTGCACTAGAGTCAATAATCTAGATTACATAGTAATGATTCTAACACCCATGGAGTCTTGGTGTTGATCATGTTTTGCTCGTGAGAGAGGCTTAGTCAACGGGTCTGCAACATTCAGATCCGTAGGTATCTTGCAAATCTCTATGTCTCCCTCCTTGACTTGATCACGGATTGAATTAAAGTGTCTGTTGATGTGCTTGGTTCTTTTGTGAAATCTGGATTGCTTTGCCAAGGCAATTGCACCAATATTGTCACAAAAGATTTTCATTGGACCCGATGCACTAGGTATGATACCTAGATTGGACATGAACTCCTTCATCCATACTCCTTCATTTGCTGCTTCCAAAGCAGCTATGTACTTTGCTTCACACATAGATCCCACCATGACGCTTTGCTTAGAACTACACCAACTGACAGCTCCACCATTCAATAGAAACACATATCCGGTTTGTGACTTAGAATCATCCGGATTAGTGTCGAAGCTCGCATCGACGTAACTGTTTACGACGAGCTCTTTGTCACCTCCATATACAAGAAACATACATATCCTTAGTCCTTTTTAGGTATTTCAGGATGTTCTTGACCGCTGTCCAGTGATCCACTCCTGGATTACTTTGGTACCTCCTTGCTAAACTTATAGCAAGGCACACATCAGGTCTGGTACACAGCATTGCATACATGATAGAGCCTATGGCTGAAGCATAGGGAACACCTTTCATTTTCTCTCTATCTTCTGCAGTGGTCGGGCATTGAGTCTGACTCAACTTCACACCTTGTGACACAAGCAAGAACCCTTTCTTTGCTTGATCCATTTTGAACTTCTTCGAAACTTTATCAAGGTATGTGCTTTGTGGAAGTCCAATTAAGCATCTTGATCTATCTCTATAGATCTTGACGCCCAATATATAAGCAGCTTCACCGAGGTCTTTCATTAAAAACTCTTATTCAAATATCCTTTTATGCTATCTAGAAATTCTATATCATTTCCAATCAACAATATGTCATCCACATATAATATTAGAAATGCTACAGAGCTCCCACTCACTTTCTTGTAAATACAGGCTGCTCCAAAAGTCTATATAAAAAATATGCTTTGATCACACTATCAATAAGTTTATTGCAACTCCGAGATGCTTACACCAGTCCATAGATGGATCGCTGGAGCTTACATACTTTGTTAGCACCCTTTGGATCGTTACAACCTTCAGGTTGCATTATATACAACTCTTCTTCCAGAAATCCATTCAAGAATGCAGTGTTTACAACCATTTGCCAAATTTCATAATTATAAAATGCAGCAATTGCTAACATGATTCGGACGAACTTAAGCATCACTACGGGTGAGAAGGTCTGATCATAGTTGTTGGGGATATTACTACTGGACGTAAACTGGCCAGAAGTAGCCGGGTTAACTCTATGAAGATTAGAATCCCATGAAGACATAAGAATGATGGCGCTTTGTGAAGGCCCAAGGCCCAAAGGCGAGTTAACACCTGTAGATGTAAACCAACCTTGTTATGTAAACTTGTATTGTAAGTTAGAGGAATAGAGACCGAGCCGGACACCTTTATGATCCGGCCTCAGGACTTTGTAAACCGGCGGGCGTCAACCTGTGTATATAAAGGGACGACCCGGCCACGGTTTGAGGACAGGAAACAACAACTCGAGGGCCAGTAAAAGTGGATTCGCTCCCTGGTCACCGAAACCCTAGCAATACCAATCACAAACTAGACGTAGGCTTTTACCTTCATCGAAGGGACCGAACTAGTATAAACTCCCCGTGTCCCCTTGTCCGGTTTAACCCCCTTAAGCTAACCCTTAGCGATGGCTCCACGACTAAGTCCTTTCACAAGGACATCTGCCGTGACAAACCCACGACAGTTGGCGCCCACCGTGGGGCTATCACACGATGTTTTCGAGTTCTTAAAGGGCGGCTTTGATGTACTCAGGGGATACGCTGTGGGCCGGATGACGAAGAGTCGTCGCGGCAAGCTCTACATCGATAACGCGGGATGGGGCCCTGAGGCCGATTCAATTGAATACGGGTACTGGGTCCCCTGGAATTCACGTCTTCATCGGCAAGATTGGCGAACCGGGCCCTGAGCCGGACACCTGCACCGACATCATCGAGACGGCTCAGCGTGCAAGCCCGTCCCTGGTTCAGCCCATGACAAAGAATGTTTTCGTAGGTGTCATCCATGGAGCAGAGTATGAGGACGGACCGGCATCCTATGGAGAAACCGTTGTCTGCTCCGACGACGAGTCTTCTGGAGAAACCGAATCGCTCTATCAGCTACAGGATGGCCGGATTAGTGGAGGATCTAAGCGCAACAGTATTCCGGACACCCCTGATCTGCCAAACCGGGCCGCTATCTTCATGGTCGGTACACAATTAGTACCCCACTCATCAACTGCCGCAGCAATGCTCTCCGGTTCAGCAACAGCCACGCCGACGGGGGCGGGGAGCTCTGCGCCACCTCTGGCTCAAGTTCTTTCTAACTTGTTCGACGCTTTGGCAACATTGATGGCCACGGAAGTGGACACAGCAGCCCAGGATCAGCACAATGTGGAGATTGCAAAGGTGAAAGATCAGATAACTCAGGCTAAAGCAGACCTAGCGGCAGAGAATGCTAGGATGGCTATAGAACGGGCCGAGTTGGAAGCTCAGGCCTACCGACTTAGGCTGGATCAGAATGCTTCAGAGGAAGTCATGAGAAGAAGATATCAATCGCATCTCCCGCCAAGTTATGAGCCAAGAAATCTTTTCAATACGCCAGGAGCAGTGTGGGAGTCCTGGATTAGGGGGTCTCCGGACAGCCGGACTATCTCCATTGGCCGGACTGTTAGACTATGAAGATACAAGATTGAAGACTTCGTCTCATGTCCGGATGGGACTCTACTTGGCGTGGAAGGCAAGCTAGGCAATATGTATATGGATATCTCCTCCTTTGTAACCGACCTTGTGTAACCCTAACCCTCTCCGGTGTCTATATAAACCGGAGGGTTTTAGTCCGTAGGACAACAATCACAACATACAATCATACCGTAGGCTAGCTTATAGGGTTTAGCCTCTCTAATATCGTGGTAGATCTACTCTTGTAATACCCATATCTTCAATATTAATCAAGCAGGACGTAGGGTTTTACCTCCATCAAGAGGGCCCGAACGTGGGTGAAACTTCGTGTACCTTGCCTCCTGTTACCATCCGGCCAAGACGCACAGTTCAGGACCCCCTACCCGAGATCCGCCGGTTTTGACACTGACATTGGTGCTTTCATTGAGAATTCCTCTGTGTCGTCGCCGTTAGGCTTGATGGCTCCTACTATCATCGGTAGCGATGCGGTCCAGGGTGAGACTTTTCTCCCCGGACAGATCTTCGTATTTGGCGGCTTTGCACTGCCGGCTAATTCGCTTGGCCATCTGGAGCAGATTGAAAGCTACGCCCCTGGCCATCAGGTCAGATTTGGAAGTTTGAACTACACGGCCAATATCCGCGGAGACTTGTTCTTCGACGGATTCGAGCCACAGCCGGATGCGCCGCACTGTCTCGATGGGCATGACCTAGCTCTGCCACCAGACGGTACTCCAGAGGCCGCGCCCACACCAGCTCCGACCTTTAGCTCGGAGCCAGCTGCACCAATCAAGGATGGGTCGCTAGACACCGCCTCAGGGGCTGCAGTCTCAACGGCGATCGAGCCGAACACCAGCATAGTCCTCTGCGCAGCCCATGACTCCAAGGTGCCGGACTCTCCTCCGGACCCCGAACCATCCGCGCCCCGGCCAATCGAATCCGACTAGGCGCCGATCATGGAATTCACCGCTACGGATATCTTTCAGCACTCACCCTTCGGCGACATTCTGAATTCACTAAGGTCTCTCTCTTTGTCAGGAGAGCCCTGGCCGAATTATGGCCAACAGGATTGGGATGCGGACGACAAAGAAATTCGATGCCCACCCACCACCCACTTTGTAGCCACTGTCGAGCATTTAACTGACATGCTCGACTTCGACTCCACAGACATCGACGGTATGGACAACGATCCGGGAGGCGAAGATGAACCACTGCCCACAGGGCGCTGGACGTCCACTTCATCATATGACGTATACATGGTGGACACACCAAAAGAAAACGACGACGAGGAACGGAAGGACGCACCGAAGGCTTGTTCCCTCGAGAAGTAGTCAAAGCGGCGGCGCCAGCACCGCCCCAAATCCCGCCTTGCCAGAAATAACGACCACACAGACCCAGCGTTGGAGCAGGGCGAATCACTACCGGACCATGGCAATACGGAAAATCAAACCAAACAAACCAATTCTGTCAAAGATAATAGTCCGGACGACACAACGCCGGACAGGCACCCGGAGCAGCAGAATGCCCGTCAAAGGCTTGTTGCCACCGCGAGGAGCCTAAAAAACAGAAGCAAAGGCTCAAGGCTACGCAGGGCACACTCCAAATCAGATGGAGTAAAATACTCAACACAGCAGCGAAGTATGGAGACAATCGCCCCACCAAGAGCTACCCGAACCGGAAGTTGCTACCTGAATTCGATGAGGAGTCCTCAGACCCCTCACAACCAAAAATCAAACACAGCCACCTGGCCGGATAGACGACCTCACGGCCAACATAGAGCGGCAAATAATGCCACTCACAAGACAATACGCGATTCACGCGGGGGCTTGCACCAAAAGGACAGCGCAACCAGATCCATCTATGGACCACGCAAGCACGCCCCAGCATACAATATAACATCCGAACAATGCGGTACACCCAGATACAGGGGTGCCGCACACCCCCTATGTTTCACCGATGAGGTGCGGGATCATGAATTTCCAGAGGGATTCAAACCTGTAAACATAGAGGCATACGACGGAACAACATACCCTGGGGTCTGGATCGAGGACTATATCCTTCACATCCATATGGCTCGAGGAGATGATCTCCACGCCATCAAGTACTTACCCCTCAAGCTCAAAGGGCCAGCCAACCACTGGCTTAAAGGCCTCCCTGAAAACTCCATTGGAAGTTGGGAAGAGCTTGAAAACGCTTTTCGGGCAAATTTCCAAGGAACTTATGTCCGGCCTCCGGACGCGGATGATTTGAGCCATATAACTCAACAGCCCGGAGAGTAAGCCCGAAAACTTTGGAACAGGTTTCTTACTAAAAAGAACCAAATTGTTGACTGTCCGAACGCCGAAGCATTGGCAGCTTTTAAACATAGCGTCCATGATGAATGGCTCGCCAAACACCTCGGCCAAGAAAAGCCGAGAACAATGGCAGCATTAACAAGCCTCATGACCCGCTTTTGCGCGGGTGAGGATAGCTGGCTAGCCAGATGCAGCACCAGCGACCCCAGTACATCCGAAGTTAGAGATGGAAATGGGAAATCACGGCGCGACAGCAATAACAAACGCCGGAACAAAGGAGACAACACGAAGAGCACGGCAGTAAACGCCGGATTCAAAAGCTCTCGGCCATGTCAGAAGCCGCCCTCTAAAGGCGCCAGAGACGAACTGTCCAGCCTGAATAAAATTCTGGACCAAATATGTCAGGTCCATAGCACCCCTGGCAAACCAGCCAATCATACCCATAGAGAATGTTGGGTCTTCAAGCAGTCCGACAAGCTCAACGCCGTACACAAGGGGGAGGATACACCAAGTGAATATGAGGATGAGCCTCTCAAGGGAGACGCTGGGGAACAAAAGAAATTTCCACCATAGGTCAAAACAGTAAACGTGTTGCACTTGATCAATGGAAGAAACAAAACGGCACTCCCAGAAAAATACGCCCGAAGGCCTATCACCGCGGAGTCCTGCCACTGGTTGTCTCAACCGATCACTTTCGACTATCATGATTACTCAGCAAGTATCAGGCATGCAGGATGGGCTGACCTGGTATTAGACCCAATAATTGACAGATACCGCCTCGCACGAGTCCTGATGGACGGTGGCAGTAGTCTAAACCTGATATACCAGGATACAATCCGCGAAATGGGGATAGACCCAACAAAAATTCGCCATAGCAATATTGCCTTTAAAGGAGTAACGCCAGGCCCAGGGGCTTGTTGTACCTGCTCCCTGCTACTAAACATTATATTTGGCTCCCCCAATACCTTCCGTAGCGAACATCTAACCTTCCACATCGCTCCGTTCCAAAGTGGCTATCAAGCACTACTCGGACGCGAAGCTTTCGCTCGCTTTAACGCAATACCACACTACGCTTCCCTCACACTCAAGATGCCCGGTCCACGTGGCATCATTACAGTAAACGGAAATATTAAGCGGTTTCTGTGCGCCGAAGAGCGTGCGGCTGCCTTAACAGCCACACACTAAAAACGGCCTCACCAACTAATTAGCAGGTCCCCTATTACAATACAAGGGGCTCAACGGGCGCATACAAGTGGTAATTCTTACTCACCTTGAATTATACATGGTTTATTTAAAAAACTATCTTTTTGCACGGTAGTTTTTTTACCTAAGCTCCTCTCTTTTACAGATAATCATCGTGCTACACCCGTCCAGGATACAGCACAACGGAGACACATGCGCAGACATGCAGTAGGGACCCGCTCCAAGGATTCTTTTTAGATTAAGACCCTGCGTAAACATTTTTTACTGTCTCTTGTTGATACATATCCACCGAATTCTCAGCACAATTGAGAAGGATGCTGACATCTTGGCATGTGGCCACGTCAGAATAACGCACATACCAGGACAAAAGGGGCTTCTTACAAGCTTCGAATCATTGTCTTTGGTCAAATGTTGGGTTTGCCCGGCTCCTGTGTTTTGGTGCCTTACGTTCCGCTTTGCCAGCTAAGGTAGCACCAGGAGAACTACTGCGATTGTGCCCTGGTTCATCCGGACGAGCGCCTCAGTAGAGAAAGCCGAAAACTGACTGTCATGATATAGCGTGAGGTTGGTCAACCACTCAATAACCTATCGGCATGTTAGAATTCCTCCACCTTAACGAAGGGCCATTTTCCGGCCAAGCATATGCGCAACCCACGATCGGGAGAGTGCGGAGCCACCAGGGGCTATCTAGTAGCCCCACTGTCAAACTCCTATGGCTAAGTGAAAGTGTTCAAGCATTATAGCCCGGTTGCCTCGCTCGCTGCGCTATCACCTCCTTATCAGGACCAAGACGTTGGGTTAAGTGTGAACACGCGTTTTTTGCGAGCACCTCCGCATTACATGCATGGGGGTTGAAGCCGACGACTGCAATCTTTCAGGTTATACACATGTATACATAAACGGCCGCACAGGAGGCATCATACCACTTTCAGGCAAAAGTATAAACACAGCCTTATAAAAACTTCATAAAAGCATTATGTTTACAATGAGAATACATATCACTCAAACATAATATTTTTCGAGCACTGGGCCTCTATCAAATGGGCACCCTCGAGAACTTCCTCGAAATAGTGTTCGGCGGCCACACGGCCTATAGCCGAACCCTGCGCCGCAACAGTGGTAGCGTCCATCTCCGCCCAGTATGCTTTAACACGGGCAAGGGCCATCCGCGAGCCTTCTATGCACGCCGACCTCTTCATCGCATTAATGCGCGGCACCGCATCAAGGAGCTGCTGCACCAAGCTGAAATAGTTGTTCGGCTTAGGCCCTTCCGGCCATAATTGATCCACAACAGACCTCATGGCGAGTCCGGACAACCTATTCAGTTCGGCCCATTCGGCTAGCTGGTCAGTCAATGCAAGCGGATGCTCTGGAATGTGGAATTGCGTCTAGAACATCTTGTCCACTTCACGATCTGTCTGACCTTGGAAGTACTTGGCCGCATCGGCAGCGCTCGCCGCCAAATCCATATACGCATCTGCCGAGCTCCATAGCCGATCCAGAGGGGCATACCGTGGATCTCCGAACTTCCTCCGTAACATGAAGGGTTTTCCAGCCGCAATATCCCCGGCTTCCCGCAGCTCCTCCTTCTTTGCTCTCATAGCAGTACGGGCGTCTTTGTCTGCCATCGCGGCCTTCTCAAGGTCCGTTGCCTTCGCCTGGTTCTCTTTCTCAAGGACCCGGCAACGGTCGGCAGTGTCTTTCAATTCTACGGCCATCTTGGCCATCTTCTCTTGGCTCTCGCAATGTGCGGCCTTCTCGGCTTTCAACTCTTCGGCCGCCTTCAAAGCAGCCGCATTACTACTCCTTGCTTGTTCCTTGGCTCGGGCAAGTTCCGCCCGCAAGGCTTCCACGGTGGCAGCCCCATCTGCAGTCACAACATATTAAAGATACTAGCATTATGCTGCTCTTACTATGTGGCATTCACCGGATAATAACACTTACCCTGTGCCTCGTCAAGCCTCTTGTTAACAAGAGCGATGTCGGCGTCTGCCGCATCCAATTGCCGTTTTAATTGGGCAAACTCCCTAGTCCTGCTAGCCACCAGAGCTCCCACCACCTGCACATAAAAGCAGATGGGTTATTGCCTGGGAATTTGATCCTCTATTCGTCGCCGTTCTCGACGACAACCAGAGTCTCAGGGGCTACTATAACATGTGCAGTACTATCACATATTATCTCACATACCTCAAAGCCTGTCAATAGACTCATAAAGGCTTCATGTAATCCGCTTTCAGCGGATGAGATTCTCTCCATCACCGTACCCATCAGCATACGGTGCTCTTCTGAGATGGCCGCTCGCCCCACCAACTCCCTCAGAACGTCTGACTGCACACTAGAGAGTGTCAGACTCTTTCGTATGCTCTCTTCGGGAGCCGGACACTGGGGACTTCTGGGGTCTACGGGACTATCCTCTGGCCTCACCGGATCCGGAGAGGCCCTCCGCGACGACACTCCGGGGTCGCCCGCTTCTAGAGCGGAGGAGTCCGGGGGGAGGCGTTTTGCTCTCCATCATCTCCGAAAGAAGATCCCCCGAAGACGAACTCATTTGAGAGGGGCTGAGGCCCGAACTACAAGATATATGTGGTGGTTGTTTTCTCAGAGGAAAAAGATAGCATACTCTTACTATTAAATATTTTGGATCACTTACAACTCGTTGAAGGGTAGATCCTCTCGCGGACTTTGTGCGGCAAAAGCACCCCCCGAGGCAGGACCCTCTGTGGGAGACTTCTTCTCTCGTTTGGAGGCTTCAGCTTCCGGATCCTCGGAAGCAGTCCTTTTCCTCCCCCGGTCATCCTCCTTCGTGGGAACGCTCGTTCCCTTGATCGGAGAGGGTAGCGATGGGGGCCCGCGTTCGCCCGTATCATCCCCCTCGGTTTCTTCCTTCAAGGGTTCCGGGCAAGGTGCGACCTCGAGCATCTTCTCCAAAACCGGATTTTCCAAACCCTCAGGGAGGGGGGCCAAACACTGAATCATCTTCGCCTTCATTGGCCAGTCCTAGTCAAAAGGCGAACTCTCAAAAATAACCTCGAATAAAAGATAGTATGTTCGGCTAGAGGATTTCTTACTTGTTCGGTGACGCGATTACTGCTCAGGCCCACGTTCTCAGTGATATCCGGACACTCCACTTGTGGTCCGAAGAATGACTTGTACATATCCTCGTGCGTCAGGCCGAGGAAACATTGAATGGCACGTGGTCCCTCTGGGTTGAACTCCCACAAGCGCAGGGGCCAGCGTTTGCAAGGCTGGACTTGACGAACCAGCATAACTTGTATTACCGCAACCAAATTAAAATCTCCCTCGAAGAGATCTCTGATGTAGATTGCAGCATAGGCACGTCCTTGGCTGGACCCTAGCTCAGGCCCCTGCTAATCCATGACATCAGTTGTGGTGGGGGGCCCGGGCGGAAAGCGGGGGCAGCCGCCCACTTGGCACTTCTGGGAGCCATGACATAGAACCACTCTCGTTGCCATAATTCGGATACCTCTGGAAAGGAACCTTTCGGCCATGGAGCTCCTACCATCTTGCCTATTGATGCACCTCCGCACGCTGCATGCTGCCCCTCGATCACCTTCGGTTGTACTTCAAAGGTCTTAAGCCACAGGCCGAAGTGAGGGGTCACGCGGAGGAAGGCCTCACACACAACAATAAATGTCATGATGTGGAGAAAGGAGTCCGGAGCTAGGTCATGGAAATCTAGCCCGTAATAGAACATCAAGCCCCTAACGAAGGGATCCAGAGTGAGGCCTATACCTCGGAGGAAGTGGGAGACGAACACAACGTTCTCGTTGGGTTCGGGAGTAGGGACGACCTGCCCTCGGGCAGGCAGCCGATGCGAAACCTCGGCGGTCAGGTATCTGGCCTCCCTCAACTTCTTAATGTCCTCTTCCGTCACGAAGAGGGCATCCATCGGCCTTGAAGGCTGGATCCGGACATGATTGAAGATCCGGAGCACCTAACCTGGGCTTTGGGTGTTAGAACTCGAGGCGGGGGAGGGGTTTGGTTGAGCATGAGAGGGAAAAAGCGAAAACCTTGTCCCCTTATAAAGAGGGTGAATATCAAGCGTCCTCTCCGTAGCCTTTTTGGACTTAGCTATAATCTAGGAGTCCTAGACATGGTTGGGGTTACCCACGAACCGCATTAATGAGAATCTCGTAATCAGGGGAACACGATCTCCGCTTTGGCAAGACGTGTCAAGAAACCGCCTCGCGTTATGGGTGGAGCTGGTTAAGAGAAACGGTTTGAATAATCACCGGGCCATGACATAACGTCATATTGCCAGAACAAGCCAGCAAATTAGATCTGCGAAAAAACATTATTCTCTCGACGGTGAAATGTGGGACTTATTTTGCAGGGTCGGACACTATCCTCGTATTCAACTTCTTCTGTAATGTATTCAGAGAAGGAACCCGGCTTGCAATGCCGAAGAGAACTACGCGCTGGACTCATCGTCATTGAAGCCTGGTTCAGGGGCTACTGTGGGAGTCCTAGATTAGGGGGTCTCCGGACAGCCGGACTATCTCCATTGGCCGGACTGTTAGACTATGAAGATACAAGATTGAAGACTTCGTCTCGTGTCCGGATGGGACTCTACTTGGCGTGGAAGGCAAGCTAGGCAATACGTATATGAATATCTCCTCCTTTGTAACCGATCTGGTGTAGCCCTAACCCTCTCCGGTGTCTATATAAAATGGAGGGTTTTAGTCCGTAGGACAACAATCACAACATACAATCATACCGTAGACTAGCTTCTAGGGTTTAGCCTCTCTGATCTCGTGGTAGATCTACTCTTGTAATACCCATATCTTCAACATTAATCAAGCAGGACGTAGGGTTTTACCTCCATCAAGAGGGCCCGAACCTGGGTAAAACTTCGTGTCCCTTGCCTCCTGCTACCATCCGGCCTAGACGCACAGTTTGGGACCCCCTACCCGAGATCTGCCGGTTTTGACACTGACAAGCAGGAACGAGTAACCAGCCAATATTATACCGGACGGAGGCGCCAGGAACAGGAGCGCCGGTTCAGCCACACACAACGGACCCACCTCGTTAGAACAGCATTGTGCCACAGTATGTTCCAACACCTCTCGGGCATTACTCCAACCCATTCAACAACATTCTGGTCGCCGCTTCACGATTGGCAGCCCTCCCAACCGACGACGAATCACCAGTTGCGATTGAGGCACGGTGGGCCAGAGATCTCCTTCAAACAGCTCTAAACTAGCAGCAGGCATATTCGCACAGTCGTGAGAGGATTCATTCCACCCCCCGTCCAAGCCGGAGCTACAGCAGGCACATTGAGGATGAACTGGCCGTGTCAAGCAGTGCACATCGCCGTAACTCGCCACGAGGGCACAACCCAGCAGGGGGAGGTGCTAATGCGCAGGATGTGGTGGATCATGGTAGCGCATGTCGAGAGGCCGAGTTAGCAGCTCTGCACGGAGCCCGTCAACCAACTCCAGTTCACCCTACCACTTCAGAATAACCAGGTGTGGTATTCAGTTCCTTAGGAGTGCCATGTCTTACCCCCGCTTTGCATAATGTGAGACTGCCCAAGGATTTCAAAAGGCCTCGTAAGGTGCCCAATTACACCACCGATCTGCAACCAGAGGCGTGGGTTGAAAGCTACGAGATGGAATGGAGATGTTGGATGTGGATGAAGCAGTATGTGCTAAATACTTCACCATGATGTTGGAAGGAACAACTTGTACTTGGTTGAAGAGCTTACCAATTAACTCTGTCGGATCATGGGCTGAATTGAAGCACCGGTTTATCCAGAACTTCAAAGATACTTGTAAGCAGCCCATGTCAATTGTGGATTTGGCCGCTTGTGTCCAAGAGGATGGGGAGTCCACGACCCATTGGGTAAAGCGGGTCTCAGCTATGTTGCATTCATCGGATTGTATCAATGCAGATACCGCAGTACTAACATTGGAGGGCAATTGCGGTTTTCTGCCGCTCAAACAGAAGTTAGGAAGGCTTAAACGTCACTGCAATGATATGTCAACGCTTATGGCCGCTTTGGTTAAATACGCCGATTCAGATAATACCAAAGACCCTGACTCAGAGGAGGACAAACCGGGGAAAGGGAAAAAGAACGGCAACACCAAGGGTCAGCAGCATAATCCGGCTGGCCATGGGAACAATGGTAAGCGCAAGGCTGACAACAGTTTGGACTTTGTGGCTAACACCAATGCTCAGGAGAATGGTCAGCGCCGTAAAGGCAAGCCGCCCCAGAGAGGCGGAGGTTCAGGCCCCAATTTGGAGCGCCTGTTAAACCAGCCCTGTCCAAAGCATGGATCGAAGGAGAAGCCAACATGACATCTTTGGAAGGATTGTTATATCATGCGAGATTTCAAGAACTCCAATATGTTTCAGTACGATAATGGCCCGCCCGGCGGTTCAGGAGGTGGTTTCCACGGGCCGGGTTACGGAGGCAGCAACTCCGGTTCAGGATTTCAGGGCAATCAAACCGGATACAACAATCAAGGGAATCAGGGCAACCAGGGAGGTTACAACCATCAGGGGAACCAGCAGCAGCAGCAGCAGTCGGGTTATCAGAGCAATCCTAAGCATTTAAATAGTGGGCAGTATCGTGTCTTCACCACTAGCTTGTGTAAGCATGATCAGAAGCTTCACAAGAGGGCAGTAAACTCTGTTGAACCGGCGGTACCTCAGTATTTGCGCTGGTCTGAGCAACCCATTTTGTGGAGTAGAGAGGATCACCCCCCCCCCCCGAATTGACAATCCGGGTCATCTGGCTTTAGTGGTGGCCCCTCAAGTTGGGGGATATAAGTTCACTAAGGTACCTTCCGTCGTATGGGGTTGACAGATAAGAATCTTAAACTGTCAAACACCATTTTTCACGGTGTGGTGCTTGGTAAGTCCGCATATCCAGTGGGCAAGATAGCCTTAGAGGTGGCTTTTGGAGATGATCATGATTCAAGATCAGAAACATTGACTTTTGAGGTGGTGAAAATCAAAAGTCCATATAACGCTTTGTTTGGGCGGCCGGCTTACGCTAAGTTCATGGCAAGGTCGTGTTACGTTTATCTACAGCTTAAGATGCCTGGTTGTAAGGGGACCATCATAGTACACGGGAGCAGGAAGATCACTTTGGAATGTGAGGAAGGTGATGCGGCTTATGCTGAGTCGGTTTGTGCCATGGAGGAGCTGATGTTTTATAAAGACCAAGTTGATCCGGCAGATATGACCTCTTTGAAAAAACCAACTACGGAACACGATCCGGTGTTGAAATTTAAATCGTCCACAGATACTAAGATGGTTGATTTTGTTCCTGGCGATTCAGCCAAGTAGTTCAGCATCAGCGCTAGCTTGGATCCCAAATAGGAAAGCACGCTCATCGAGTTCATCCGTGAGAACCGGGACATCTTTGCATGGAAATCTTCTGACATGCCAGGTTTACCGAGGGAACTCGCTGAACACACACTTAACATTGATCCTAAGTTTAAACCGGTCTGACAGTTTCTCCGCCGCTTCAATGAAGAAAGGCGCAAGGCAATTGGTGAAGAGGTAGCTCGGTTGTTGGCCGCAGGGTTTATCGTGGAGGTATTTCACCCGGAATGGTTGGATAATCCGGTGCTGGTTCTTAAGAAAAACGGCACTTGGCATATGTGTGTAGATTACACAGACTTGAACAAGTCTTGCCCTGCAGACCCCTTTGCCCTCCCACGTATTGATTAGATCATCGATGCTACGACGGGTTGTCACCGTTTGTGTTTTCTGGATGCTTATTTTGGTTATCATCAGATCAAAATGGCAGCTAATGACCAGGAGAAGACAACTTTCATCACTCCCTTTGGAGCCTTCTACTATGTCTCCATGCCCTTTGGGCTTAAAAGTGCCCAGGCGACTTATCAATGATGTGTTCAGAATTGTCTTCATAAGCAAATTGGGCGTAATGTTCATGCATATGTGGATGATATTGTGATAAAATCCAGGAAGGAGGAAACATTGGTAGATGATTTGAGAGAAACCTTTGACAACCTCCGGGTTTACAAGATGATGCTCAATCCAGAAAAGTGTGTCTTTGGTGTCCCAACAGGCAAACTCTTGGGTTTTCTGGTGTCAAATAGAGGCATTGAGGCTAATCCGGAAAAGATCTCAGCAATTACATCTTTGGCTAAACCGGCGTGTATTAATGACGTTCAACGTTTGGCCAGCCGGATTGCGGCTTTGAGCCCGTTTATCAGTCGTCTTGGGGAGAAGGCTATCCCTCTATATCAGATGCTAAAGAAAATGGAAGATTTTGTCTGGAGTGAGGCGGCTGATAAAGCATTTGAGGATCTGAAGAGGCAGTTGGTTGAACCGCCTGTGCTTGCAGCCCCAATCGATAAAGAGCCGTTATTGTTGTATGTGGCTGCTAATGCCCGAGCTGTTAGCGTGGCTATCATGGTGGAGCGCAAGGAAGCTGGAAAGGAATATCCGGTTCAACATCTGGTTTATTATATCAGTGAGGTGCTCATTGAATCAAAGCAGAGGTATCCACATTGCCAGAAGCTGGTGTATGGAGTGTTTATGGCAAGCCGGAAGCTCAAACATTATTTTCAGGGTCATCCTATCACAGTTGTCAGTTCAGCCCCTCTGGGCGATATCATTCAAAATAGAGAAGCAACTAGCCGGATTGCTAAGTGGGCTATTGAGCTTGGACCTCACGGGCTCAAATACGCACCTCGCACAGCCATTAAATCCCAAGCACTTATGGACTTCATCAATGATTGGACAGAGTTGCAGGCACCAGAGGAAAATCCAGATAACACGTATTGGACTATTCATTTTGATGGATCCAGACAGTTGGAGGGCTCGGGTGCGGGAGTCATACTAACTTCCCCACGAGGTGATAAGTTTTGTTATGTCCTCCGTTTAATGTTCCCTTGTACTAACAATGCAGCTGAGTATGAGGCCTTACTCTATGGTCTTCGAATGGCTAAGGAGATGAACTTAAGCCGGGTTAAGTGCTTTGGGGATTCAGATCTGGTGGCTCAACAGGTGTCTGGCACTTGGGATTCTAAAGACCCACTCATGGCCGCATATCGACGAGAGGTGGACACAGTGGCTGGTCACTTCAAGGGTTATCAGGTGGACCATATAGACCGGCAAAAGAATGAAGCGGTGGATGCTTTAAGCCGCCTTGGTTCTCAGCGTAAACCGGTCCCACCAAATGTCTTTCTTGACATGCTACATAATTTGTCGGTCAAGGTACCAACAGAGGAGGAGTTGGCTATTCCTGATCCGGAGGCTCAATTGATGGCAGCTTTGCATGTCATACCAGATTGGACAATCCCACACCTGGCTTACATGAACCGGGGCGAGTTACCGGAGGATGAAACCTCGGCTCGGAAGATAATCCGGCGTTCCAAGTCAGTGACCATACTCAATGGAGAGTTACATCGTTACATCGTTCCAGGGGAAATTCAGCGTTGTGTCTCTCCTCAAGAGGTGTAACACCCCGGATGTAATTTACCTTATATGTATCCCAACTCTTGCCGTTTCCGTCCTAAGTTATTTTATTTTCCTCGGGTTCGGGTTTTTGTCTCCGTGTGTTGTTGCCTTTGTCATGCATCTCATATCATGTCATCATGTGCATTGCATTTGCATACGCGTTCGTCCCATGCATCCGAGCATTTTCCCCGTTGTCCGTTTTGCATTCCGGCGCTCCTATCTCCTCCGGTGGTCCTTTCGACCTCTTTTCGTGTGTGGGGGTTAAACATTTCCGGATTGGACTAAGACTTGCCAAGCGGCCTTGGTTTACTACCGGTAGACCGCCTGTCAACTTTCGTGCCATTTGGACTTCGTTTGATACTCCAACGGTTAACCGAGGGACGGAGATGGCCTCATTCGTGTTGCAGCCCAACATCCTTACAATTTGGCCCAAAACCCACCTAAACCCCTTCTATCGTCTAGAGCGTTCGATCACGATCGCGTGGCCGAAAACTGCACTCCATTTGGAGCCTCCTAGCTCCTTCTATGTATAAATAGGACTCCCCCTCTGAAATTTCGGGCAAAATCCACCCTAACCCTAGAAAAAATCCCCTCCTCGCGCCACCGGACGAGATCCGCTCGGCCGGACATGTCCGCCCTCACCGCGTCCACTCCTGAAGTGCCACGTGGCGCCTGAGCCCCACATCGCCGTTCGCACCCGCCGCGGCTCGCGGGGCCCGTCTCCGGCCCTCCCGGCCCGTCGCCCTCCCCGCCACCTGGATCGTGTCGCGCCGCCTGTCTACCTCCTCGCCGGCTAGCGCTCAGCCTGCTGCCGATCGACTACGGCCAGGGCCGCCGCCTGAGTTCGCCGCCCGCCATCGCTACTCCGGCGAGCCGCGCCACCTGCCGCGCCGGCCGAGCTCCGGCGCCGCGCCTCCGCCGCCCGGCCACGCCGGCCACCTCCACCGCCCCGGCCGGACTTCTCTTCTCCGGCGACCTCGCCCACGTCTGGCGACCTCGACGCGCTGGTGAACAGTAACCGCCAGATCCGGCCTTGGTGCGCGCGCCCGCGAGGAACCCTAGATCTGGAATTGGGTTGACTTTCCCCTCTCTCCTTTAATTTTTTTGCAAACTTTGGCATGTCGTATCTCTGCATCCGTAGCTCTGATTTGCGCGTGTAGCATATCCAAATGTTCGCCTCGACGAGTACATCATTTCATCTCATTGCACCATTTTCATTTGAGATCATCTTAATGCCCGAAATGCTATTGGAAGAGAGCTATGTGGTGAATTTGTCAGATCTGTTTCAGCAAATAGCTATTTGTCATTTTTTCCATGATTAATGTGTGCATGATATGATCCTGAGCTCTACATGTGTTTTTTTATATGCCATGCCATCTTTACATAGGTGCTTTCCATGTATTTTTGTGACATTTTTGGTGACTAGCACAAGCTTGCAAAGTAGTGTAATCAGTATTGCTGATTTCAGGGACTTAGTATCTCACTAAGTCCTTGTTCTGTTTTTGTCATTATGCCATATGTTCATGTTGTTTCCTAGTGATTCGTACCTCTTTTGAGGATGATCAGTAAGGATGATTTGTTAATCTATCCATTCTTGTCTTTGTTTGCATTTATGGAGCACCGTAGCTTGAGTCAGTCGAGCTCTACTTTTGCTATAAAGTTAATACTGGCAGATTGTTGACATGTTTAGCGATTTTGCCGAGGATGTTGCTATTGATCCGTGCATGCTATGTTGTTGTTCTTGCCATGTCTAGCTTCTATGTTATGTATTCTTGATGGGTGTATGCCTAGTTTGTCATGACATGCTCTGTAGTGAGTGCATCGAGCTCGTAAGCATGCCTACTCGTTAACTGATTTGCATGCTCCAGTTTTTCACTAAGTCTGAGATCTGTTTATGTTTTTGCCATGTTCACATGCTTGCAATTGTATTTTATGATCCATTTTGGCTCAAGGTCACTAAGGGACTTTTGTTAAGTGCTTTGAGTAGCTTCATTCCGTGCCTTCCTTTGCAATGTGAAGTTCCTGTAGCATGTAGTTTTCATGCTCTAAAGTGTCCTTCCTCATGTTAAATTCCAGACTTGTGTTAATTTCACTAAGTCTGAAACCTGTTATCATTTGCACTTTTTCCATGCTTGTTTGAATCTGTTAATGGATGAATTAGCCGTAGCTCAGTGTTCATCATTTGTCAAGCATCATGAGTGGATCCCTGCCATGTATTTTTTTTGTCATGTTTGAGTGCTGTAGCATATTTATCTTGATGCATTTAGTTGGTCACTTGCTGATTATCGCAGAACGGTGCCATATTTGTTTCGCTTGCCATTTCCAAACCGTGCATCCGATTCCGGTGATCTTTATATCAATTTCAACCGAAATCCCCTCACCTTTCCAGTGGCACCCTTGGATTTCCTAGTTGAGGCCAGGTTCAATCATTCCTTATCAAATCTTGCATATGCATCACATATCGCATCCCGCATAGCATACCATGTTTGCATCATGTTGTTTGAGCATTGCACGTGGTTGATTGTGTTCCTTTTGCTTGTTTGTCTTGTTTGGGTAGAGCCAGGAGACGAGTTCGTGAACGAGGAGCCAGTTGAGTTTGCTTACGAGGATCAAGTCAACTCTGACAACTTTGCAGGCAAGATGACTATACCCTCGAAATCACATCTATTTTTGCTGGCTAGATGCTCGCTCTTTTGCTATGCCTATGCTACGATGCCTACCACTTTCTTATCATGCCTCCCAAATTGCCATGTCAAACCTCTAACCCACCATGTCCTAGCAAACCGTTGATTGGCTATGTTACCGCTTTGCTCAGCCCCTCTTATAGCGTTGCTAGTTGCAGGTGAAGATTGGAGATCGTTCCTTGTTGGAACATTGTTTATTGTTGGGATATCACCATATTATCTTGTTTATCTTAATGCACCTATATACTTGGTAAAGGGTGGAAGGCTCGGCCTTTTCCCTAGTGTTTTGTTCCACTCTTGCCACCCTAGTTTCTGTCATATCGGTGTTATGTTCTCGGATTTTGCGTTCCTTACGCGGGTGGTTTATAATGGGAACCCCTTGACAGTTCGCCTTGAATAAAACTCCTCTAGCAATGCCCAACCTTGGTTTTACCATTTGCCACCTAGCCTCTTTTTCCCTTAGGTTCCCGGAGCCCAAGGGTCATCTTTATTTAAACCGCGGGGAAACTCGAGGGTTGGTCCGAACTGGGCAGGCTGCGGGGCCACCTTGGGGAAACTCGAGGGTTGGTTTTACTCATAGCTTGACCTATCTGAGTGTGCCCTGAGAACGAGATATGTGCAGCTCCTATCGGGATTTGTCGGCACATTCAGGCGGTGTTGCTGGACTTGTTTTACCATTGTTGAGGATGTCTTGTAAATACTGAGATGCCGAGTCTGATCGGAATGTCTCGGGAGAAGGAATATCCTTCGTTGACCATGAGAGCTTGTGATGGGCTAAGTTGGGACACCCCTGCAGTGATTTGAACTTTCGAAAGCCGTGCCCGCGGTTATGGGCAGATGGGAATTTATTAATGTCCGGTTGTAGATAACATGAAACTTAACTTAATTAAAATGAATCAACCGCGTGTGTAACCGTGATGGTCTCTTCTCGGCGGAGTCCGGGAAGTGAACACGGTGTTGGAGTAATGCTTGACGTAGGTTGTTCTAGGATCACTTCTTGATCATAGTTGTTCGACCGTGCTTTTCCTTCTCTTGTCGCTCTCTTTTGCGTATGTTAGCCACCATATATGCTAGTCGCTTGCAGCAGCTCCACATCATACCTTACCTTACCTAAAAGCTTAAATAGTCTTGATCGCCAGGGTGCGAGATTGCTGAGTCCCCGTGACTCACAGATTACTTCCAAACCAGATGCAGGGACCGATGATACCGCTCCAGACGATGCGCTTGAGCTCAAGTGGGAGTTCGATGAAGACTCTCGTTGTTACTATGTGTCTTTCCCATATGATCAGTAGTGGTGCCCAGTTGGGGCGATCGGGGACCGTGTCTCATGTGGGGGTTGATCTTTATTTTGGTACCATAGTCGGACCATGAGTGTATTGGATGATTGTAATGTTATTCATGTATTTGTGTGACGTGGCGAGTGTAAGCCAACTATGTAGCTTTTCTCCTTTTATCTTTTTACATGGGTTGTTGTGAAGATTACCTTACTTGCGACATTGCTTTCAATGCGGTTATGCCTCTAAGTCATGATTCGACACGTAGGAGATATAGCCGCATCGAGGGCGTTACAAGAGGATTGTGAGATCTTGCGAGAAATCCATGAAGGGGATTGTGGTCACCACGCCGGTTCAATGTCTTTGGTTGCTAAATCTTTCCACCATGGTTTTTACTGGTTAACAGCTCACGCTGATGTGAAGGATTTAGTCAAAAGATGTGACAATTGTCAAAAATTCGCACGCCGTGCTCATATTCCGGCTCAGGAGTTGAGGATGATTCCAATAACTTGGCCGTTTGTGACTTGGGGGATTGATATGGTTGGACCCTTCAAGCGATCCAAGGACAAAAAGACCCACTTGTTAGTGGCAGTTGACAAATTCACCAAATGGGTGGAAGCAGAGCCAGTCAGTAAGTGTGATGCAGCCACGGCGGTTCAGTTCATCAAAAAGGTGATATTCTGGTTTGGCTTTCCACACAGTATTATAACTGATAATTGTACTAATCTATCAAAGGGAGAGATGGAGGAATTTTGCCAACGTGAGCACATCCGGCTTGATACAACATCGGTGGCTCACCCCCAATCTAATGGTCAAGCGGAGAGGGCAAATCAAGAAATTTTGTGAGGTATTAAACCCCGGCTTATGATTCCTTTGCAACAGACACCGGGTTGTTGGGTTGAGGAGTTACCTTCTGTGTTATGGAGCATCAACACCACACCCAACAGATCTACGGGTTACACACCTTTCTTCATGGTTTATGGAGCGGAGGCAGTTCTTCCTAGTGACATCCGTCACGACTCACCCCGTGTGACAGCTTATGTTGAACCTGATAATGAGAAGGCACGTCAGGATTCTCTAGACCTGTTAGATGAGGAGCGTGATCTTGCAGTAGCATGTTCGGCGATCTATCAACAAGATCTCCGACGTTATCACAGCCGCCGGGTTAAAACCAGAACTTTTTAAGAGGGCGATCTGTTGCTCCGGCTCATCCAGGATCAGACTGATATGCACAAGTTATCCCCACCTTGGGAAGGACCTTTTGTGGTCAGCAAGAATCTGCACAATGGATCATACTACCTCATTGATGTTCGAGAGCACAAAGACTCATGTAAATTGGAGGAGGAGACCAAGCGGCCGTGGAATATAGCTCTTCTTCGGCCTTACTATACTTGAGCCACAGGCTCTTCATATGTACATATTTATGACAATGTATATATTATATAATAAACCGGAGCCTCGAATAAAGCGGGGTCTCTATTCTTTTTACATCATGTGTGTGCTTACAAGAGTTTCTACTGACAAAGCGGAGTTTTGTTAAACCGGTCTCTGCAGTCGCACGGATATAAAGATAATCACTAGGGGGCTTGGTCATATCTGTACCTACACCTCTTGATTGGTTTGAAACCACAAAGGGATATCACTAGGGGGCTTGGTTGTTATCACACCATAGCTACACCTCTTGATAGGCGTTAAGCCAAAAGGAAATTATGTGGTGCCAAAGAGAGTTTGTTGCATTAAGCACAACTCAAACATAGGTAACCATCGAGCACAACTCACATATTACCTGGGGGCTCTTTGCTTCTCAAAGAACAAGGAGTTTTGCACCCTTGTAATATGCTATCAAGCCACGGCTTGGAAGCCTGGTGTATTCACCTAAAAACCCGGGTTAACCTGCCTTCATCAAGTAAGCCACTCCTGTCCAGGTAATCCTGGTATGACCCGCCGAACGTTTGAAAAGTCAATCTTTTATAGACCCTGAACTTGTCAAAGTTAAAACGACGATTGGTTAATTGGAGGCCCATCTTAAAAGGCTTTGTTAAATGGTTTAACTCAGTGGCCTGGCAGCCCATGAAAAGCCTCGATTTGGAGTCTGGCAGCTCGTAAAAAGCCTTGCATGTTCTTTTTGAGTTCTATTTGCCAAGTTTTTGGCCTTTGTTGAGGTTCATAATATCTTCTGACAAACCGGCATCCTTGACCCAGCTTGGATTTCAACTACAAGTTGTCAGTCTTTGATCAGTTATAATCCTGCGTTCATTAACCTAGTCTGGTTTTGACTAACAAGTTGCTAGCGTTATAAGGAAAACCCGGTGTTTATTATATCCTGGTACGGTTTATTATCATAATCCGGCAAATTAAGGACGGAGTCATCAATGCTCCGGATTGGTGTTTCACCTTTACCATACAAGCCGTTGGTCAGCCAACGAGGTATGTTGCAGATATTATTTTTTATATACAAACTTTGATTATCCATCTAAGTATTGTATATTTGTGGGCATCATGACCCGTCGAGTGGTAAACCACTAGGATACTTTCAAGTTCTTGTCTCCAGGAACACAAATCATCATGGGCTATGCATACATAGATCGCAAACAATGGAGCAAGTTTTCACAATATCAAAGCACCACAAAACATGCTCGATGGCTTGACAGATAAAGGAGTTTTTGCTATCCTATTACAAGAAGCTTCAAAACAGATCCAATTGAATAATTGTTTTTAAGCATTGGCACATGATAGCTGGAAAACCGGCTGCCGGTTCAAGATGATTTGTCTGGACGGTTTGACGGTTGAGAGTCATTTGGTGCAATCACTTCTTCTTCATCCCCCCAGACGCTGGAAATCAACCGTTGGCCAATCGATTCCGGTTAAAGCTTGAAACACGGCTTCTTCATGGATAAGGCTGGAGGGGTTGATGTCAGGAGCGTAAGTATGCTTACGAATTGGAGGCACAAGTTCTTCGACTTCATGGATTTCGGCAGGCTGTCTCTTCCCTTCAGTGTCGTAAGCCGACTGGAAATGAGATAAATCTGTGTCTTCTGCTAGTTTGCTGGCTATTGGCTGCATCTCCTTTGTCAGCCTTTGGAGATCATCATTGTCGAAGTTTGAACCGTCCTCCTTCACACCTGGATATCCTTTTATAATATCATCTGCTTGAAAGTCCGGAATCCATGCCTTGGCCCGGATTAGCGCGGTTAATGCTCCTGATCTTGCGGCTGCCTTCTTCAGTTCGGTAATCCGGGCTGGTAACATGGCCAGCTTCTCAAGAGTTTCTTTTATCAGTGATGGCGCCAGCTTATTGTAAGCCGCAGTGCAAATTGCACGCTGGGATCCAGAGTATAGCTGTTCAATCAAGGTATAAGCCGCTTTAAGCTTCATCCGCATATCTGTGCCCAGATGAGTAATACGAGTGCCTGTCACGGTTTAAATTCAGCCAACTGGTAAATGATAAGATCTTATGAATTGGACAAACAACATAAGGAGATACTTACAAAAACAGCGGACGTCATGGTGTTGATTTGCCGCTTCAAACTAGTTAGTTCATCTACAACTGGCTTCAGGGCTGCTTCGGCATCCTTAGCTCTTTTGGTTAAACCGGCCTTCTTGGTTTCCCAGTCAGCACGTTCTTTGTTAAAAGACTCCTTTAGCTTTTCCATAGCTGTCAGGGCTTTGGTCAACTCCTCCTTGGCTTTCACAGCCTCTGCTTGTTGGGACTTCATGTTCTCTTGCAAATCAGCGGTTCGGGCATCTCTATTGCTTAGCTCGGCCTGTAACAATGAAGATATGTCAACAATAATATATGTATTTTCTAAGCACAAAGCATATAACAAGTTATGCACTTCGTACTTGGGGGCTAATGCCTATTTGCTCTAATTCACTACATCTTTTATAAGTCTCCAGAACAATGCAAGCATTATCCTTGATACTTGGGGGCTAATGTACATCTGTTCAAAATGGACGCATGGATTAAAGACCCGGATTACCTCTCAAAGCTAAAATGGCCTTTGGGGGCTACAGTGAGGAAATCTATATAATTACATTGGTAAAGTATCGGTTTTGGTTTTGACTAAAGACCTGACATTTTGAGGGTCAGCAGGAGAGGATTAAAGTATTACAAAGACCCAATTTAAGATTAACATCATAAAACGGCCCTTGGGGGCTACTTGGGCTAGCGTTTCAACTTTGGAATCAAGAAATAAAGGGAGATGAAAATACCTCATAGCGTCCCTTCATCAAGTTCACCAAACCGGCTTCATAGTCACGGTTTGAGTGCAAACGGTTTAAGAAACCAGAGTGAAGTTCTTTAGCACTGAGATGGGCATAGCTTGATAAGTCAGTGCTCCATTACCCTTTTCCCTAGCAGCACGCTCTTCTTTGGCACTATGTTGAGCCAAGATTAAGGGATGGCCAGGAGAGCTGTGGCCCATGCCAGTAATGATAGCATCATCTCCTTGGCCTTCAGTAGTTTTTGCGGGTGATGACGGAGTATCAGTACCTCTCACTAGACTAGCCCGGTTTGGAGCTGCCGGTTCAGTGTCAGGCACAGCAGGATCAGCTTCTGGTTGTTCATCAATATTCCGGTCTTGAAGGGGCGGTTCTTCAAAGGTAGCTTCAGGATGAGGACCCTCCGGCTCACGAGTTTGGTCCGGTTCACCTATGTGCTCTTCTTCAAAAACCGCCTGGTCTTTTGACGGATTGTTGACCCGAGCTTTCTCGCTGGGTCTGGCTTTGGCTCTGCAAACAAAATTAAAAGAGGTTTAGCATCTTATTCAAGATGTGCAACGCATTTGAATAAAGGGTTTGAATACTTACCCAGCTACAGTTTTAAGAGGAGGGAGTTGGGTTGCTATTGACTCACCAGAAGATGAGGGAGGTGTCACCTGATAATTTGAATCGGATGGATTAAGAGGTTGTCTGAAATAACCTGCCTTGGGATAAGAATTGTCAGAAGTGGGAGAGACCTCAGACCGGCGCTTCCGAACCGGGGTATCAGGTAAACCGGCCGAAGTGACCTGTTGGCCACTATGCCGGGTTGTCCGACGAGCTTCATGCTGCCGTGTCTTCAAAATAAATGTTGGATCCAAGTAAGCAAGAGGATGAGAAAAGCTTACTTTCCGGACTGCTTGACGGGTTTTTTGTGTTGGCATAGAGTCTGAACCGGAGGAAAGGGTAATTACCTCTACATCATTAGCCTGGCTGCCTTCTACGTCCTCCTGATAAAGATCATTGTTAATGAGGTGCATGAAAAGGGAGCCAAGTGAGTCAAGTTCTACATCAACTTCCGGATCATCTGCATCTTCATCAAGTTCCATGCTGATCTGGTCAGCCGTTTTCCGCTTTGAGGTACGCTTGACGACTTTGGTTTTGGGACGGGATGGCTTTGCCGCTTTATCTGCGGATTTCCGCTTCCAGAAGGGATCATCACCCTGTTCATACACAAACAGAGGAAAGTTCACAAGATTGAACAATTTAAAAGATATCAAAGATAAAAAGGAAGCATAGTGCTTATAGCAGGCGGTTTATTTTGAGTATAGAAGGGGTTCAAGCCGGTTTGACGACAGACTGATTCCGATTCATTCAAAATTTTCTTAACGCCTTCATTGACCTCTTCATCGGTTATCTGAATGTTGATATGGCGTTGGGGGTCTTCAACCTCACCGGTATAGTCACACATTAAACCGGGGCGGCGGTGTAATGGCAAGACGCTCCAAGATATCCAGCAACGCATGAAATCAACACCTGATAAACCATTGGCCATAAAGGCCCGGAGCTTGGCGAGTTGAGGGGCATATTTGGCCCGTTCTGCAGAACTTAAACGTTGCGGAATTGGATGAGTGTTGGAAAGCCGGTGATCACTATAGCCTAGAAGAGGATTCTCATCTTTAGGAGAGGTATCTCTGCAGTAGAACCAAGTCTGGTTCCATTCCTTAGGGTGACTGTGCAGTTTGGCATGAGGGAATTCAACTTCCTTCCGCTTTTGAATAGGGACACCACCAAGTTCAGTGTTGGGACCATTTACAAACTCTGTATGCCGGTTCAAATGAAAAAAGTCCCGGAATAGCTCAGCAGTTGGTTCTTCTTGTAAGTATACTTCGGAGAAGTCTTGGAAGTTGCATAGATTGGACACCGAGTTGGGTCCGATATCTTGAGGATGGAGTTGGAAACTGGCAAGAACATCCCGGAAGAACTTCGACCCATGCGGTTTGAAACCACAGCCTATGTGGTCGACAAAGACCACTACCTCACCCTGCCTCGGGATCGGAGGATTCTCTGTTCTTGGAACTCGCCACCGAATTTCCGTTTTCTTCGGCAAGGTGCCGAAATTGACCATTCTGTTCAATTGTTCTTCGGTGATCCAGGAAGGAGCCCAGTTGCAAGCGGCAAACTATTTGGCCATTGTGAAACGAAAAGCTGAAAAAGAAATGCCGGTTTACGAATCATTCATGGTGGTGCGCAAGATGCAATGGAATAAACATATACAAATGTGTGAAATTGCATAAACCGGAGACTGATACAATAATGAATGACAAGACAATATCAGAACAAAGGTATGCACATGCTGTTAAACCGGAGTATAACAATGGAGGTAAAAAGGGTTCGCCGGTTCACCAGGGGACTAATGGTATGTGTTAGGTTGCTTTTACAAAGGTAAACCGCCTATGTGGTAAAGAGGATACAGATCTAAGGTAAGAATGACTAAGTAAAGTAAAACAGGTTGCACAAGGGGACATGGGAATTTTGGATCTACCGAAAGACAAGAAAGCAAAAATATTTTTGACCTAAAAGAGTTGGACCCAAAGCAGGTTGTAATGGTTCAGATCAGTCTTTCACGTACAAAAGGTTTGTTGTGTTAGCGGAAGGTAAACCATTACACGCAATATATCAAGATTGAGATTTTCTATCCATAGACTAAGGAGGAACAGGGAAGAGCAGCACCGGAGCTCTGTGAACTTCGATGAACTACGAAGAACGAGGAAACCCTAGACAGATCTACAAAGGGGAAAGGAAAAGACTTACAGCGACTGATTGAAGCAACAGAGGAACACCGCGTGTCTCTGGTAATGGTCCGATTGATGCAGCAGCCTTTGTCGAAGCAGAGGGGAAGCTCGGTGACGGCGGCGGCGCTCAGGGGCAGAGACGTCACGAGGAGGAAGAAGAAGTGAAGGAGACGAAGGGGAAAAAGGAGAAGGACCTATGGTCCTATTTATAAGGCGAAGCGGTAAAGCGACAAGTGCGGGAATCGAGGAGCTCAAAAATGGATAGTTAATAATGGTGTCGCCTTGATGATTGGATATGCATTAATGAAGGTAATCTTCGGCTTCAATGAATAGATGACGTCAGGGCGGTTTGTTATGATCTTGGAGCATGACGTCACGGCGGTTTACAAGATCAAGGTGAAGATGCAAAGGAGGAGTTTTTTTTCTAAGTGTTAAAGATTGACATGAACAAGATCAAACCAATCTGGGGCCTAATGTTGGGGATATTACTACTAGACATAAACCGGCCAGAAGTAGCCGGGTTAACTCTATGAAGATTAGAAGCCCATGAAGACATAAGAATGATGGCGCTTTGTGAAGGCCCAAGGCCCAAAAGCGAGTTAACACCTGTAGATGTAAACTGACCTTGTTATGTAAACTTGTATTGTAAGTTAGAGGAATAGAGACCAAGCCGGACACCTTTATGATCCGGCCTCGGGACTCTGTAAACCGCCGGGCGTCAACCTGTGTATATAAAGGGATGACCCGGCCACGGTTTGAGGACAGGAAACAACAACTCGAGGGCCAGTCAAAGCGGATTCGCTCCCTGGTCACCGAAACCCTAGCAATACCAATCACAAACTAGATGTAGGCTTTTACCTTCATCGAAGGGGCCAAACTAGTATAAACTCCCCATGTCCCCTTGTCCGGTTTAACCCCTTTAAGGTAACCCGTAGCGAGGGCTCCACGATTAAGTCCTTTCACAAGGACATCTGCCGTGACAAACCCACGACAATAGTCAACTCCTTGAACTTGTCGAAAACCTTTTGCAACAAGTCGAGCTTTGTAGACAGTAACATTACCGTCAGCGTCAGTCTTCTTCTTAAAGATCCATTTATTCTCGATGGCTTGCCGATCATCGGGAAAGTCAACCAAAGTCCACACTTTGTTCTCATACATGGATCCCATCTCAGATTTCATGGCCTCAAGCCATTTTGCGGAATCTGGGCTCATCATCACTTCCTCACAGTTCATAGGTTCATCATAGTCAAGTAACATGACTTCCAGAATAGGATTACCATACCACTCTGGTGTGGGTCTTACTCTGGTTGACCTACAAGGTTCGATAGTAACTTGATCTAAAGTTTAATGATCATCATCATTAGCTTCCTCAGTACTAGTGTAGGAATCACTGGAACATATTTCTATGATGAACTACTTTCCAATAAGGGAGAAGGTACAATTACCTCGTCAAGTTGTACTTTCCTCCCACTCACTTCTTTCAAGAGAAACTCCTTCTCTAGAAAGGATCCATTCTTAGCAACGAATATCTTGCCTTCAGATCTGTGATAGAAGGTGTACCCAATAGTCTCCTTTGGGTATCCTATGAAGACACATTTCACCGATTTGGGTTCGAGCTTATCAGGTTGAAGCTTTTTCACATAAGCATCGCAGCCCCAAACTTTAAGAAATGACAACTTTGGTTTCTTACCAAACCACAGCTCATAAGGCGTCGTCTCAACAGATTTAGATGGTGCCCTATTTAACGTGAATGCAGCTGTCTCTAAAGCACAACCCCAAAACGATAGCGGTAAATCAATCAGAGACATCATAGATCGCACCATATCTAGTAAAGTATGATTACGACGTTCAGACACACCATTACGCTGTGGTGTTCCAGGTGGCGTGAGTTGCGAAACTATTCTGCATTGTTTCAAATGAAGACCAAACTCGTAATTCAAATATTCTCCTCCACGATCAGATGGTAGAAACTTAATTTTCTTGTTATGATGATTTCCACTTCACTCTGAAATTCTTTGAACTTATCAAATGTTTCAGACTTATGTTTCATCAATTAGATATACCCATATCTGCTCAAATCATCTGTGAAGGTGAGAAAATAATGATACCCGTCGCGAGCCTCTATATTCATCAGACCACATACATCAGTATGTATGATTTCCAACCAATCTGTTGCTCGCTCCATTGTTCCAGAGAACGGTGTTTTAGTTATCTTGCCCATGAGGCATGGTTCGCAAGTACCAAGTGATTCCAAAAGTCCATCAGAATGGAGTTTCTTCATGCGCTTTACACCAATATGACCTAAACGGTAGTGCCACAAATAAGTTGCACTATCATTATCAACTCTGCATCTTTTGGCTTCAATATTATGAATATGTGTATCACTACTATTGAGATTCATCAAGAATAGACCACTCTTCAAGGGTGCATGACCATAAAAGATATTACTCATATAAATAGAACAACCATTATTCTCATATTTAAATGAATAACCGTCTCGGATCAAACAAGATCCAGATGTAATGTTCATGCTCAACGCTGGCACCAAATAACGATTATTTAGGTCTAAAACTAATCCCGAAGGTAGATGTAGAGGTAGCGTGCCGACCGCGATCACATCGACTTTGGAACCATTTCCCACACGCATCGTGACCTCGTCCTTAGCCAATCTCCTCTTAATCTGTAGTCCTTGTTTCGAGTTGCAAATATTAGCAACATAACCAGTATCAAATACCCAGGTACTACTGCGAGCATTAGTAAGGTATACATCAATAACATGTATATCAAATATACCTTTGTTCACCTTGCCATCCTTCTTATCCGCCAAATACTTGGGGCAGTTCCGCTTCCAATGACCAGTCCCTTTGCAGTAGAAGCACTCAGTCTCAAGCTTAGGTCCAGACTTGGGCTTCTTCACTTGAGTAGCAACTTGCTTGTCGTTCTTCTTGAAGTTCCCCTTCTTCCCTGTACCCTTTTTCATGAAACTGGTGGAATTGTTAACCATCAACACTTGATGTTCCTTCTTGATTTCTACCTCCACAGCCTTTAGCATCGCGAAGAGCTCAGGAATAGTATTATCCATCCCTCGCATATTGTAGTTCATCACGAAGCTCTTGTAGCTTGGTGGCAGTGATTGAAGAATTCTCTCAATGATGCTATCATCCGGAAGATTAACTCCCAGTTGAATCAATTGATTATTATACCCAGACATTTTGAGTACATGTTCACTGACAGAACTATTCCCCTCCATCTTGCAGCTGTAAAACTTTTTGAAGACTTCATATCTCTCAATCCGGGCATTTCACTACTAGGAAAAGGGCTATAGTTATAACAGTGGTGCACCAGATACAGGTGCGCCATTAATGTCCTCATTACTAATGGCGCACCACACCCACGGTGCGCCAGTACTAGCAATTTTTTTATTTTTCCAAAACCAGTAATGGCGCACCAGGGCATCGTGCGCCATTACTAGTTTCAACTAGTAATGGCGCACCACACACTCTATGCGCCACTACTAACAATTTTTTTTACTTTTTTTTTCAAAACTAGTAATGGCGCACCAGTGTATAGTGCGTCATTACTAGTTCAAACTAGTAATGGCGCACCACAACCACGGTGCGCCACTACTAACAATTTTTTTTATTTTTTTTGCAAAAACTAGTAATGACGCACCACGTAACAGGTGCGCCATTAGTAACCACGGTTTCTAATGGCGCATTGTTAGGTGGTGCGCCATTACTAACTTTCTTTGCACCCCCCCTGTGGACCGCCTTTTCAATTTTAGAAAAAATAAAAGAAAATGATGGAAATGTCAAGAAAATAAAAGAAAATAAGTTTCCCATGTGATATGTGGTCTAGTTGGGAAAATTTACAAATATGAATTTTGACTTTATTTGCAAAATCTCTCTGGAATTTAGTAAAATGGGCATAACTTCTGCATACGAACTCGGATTAAAAAGTTTTTTTTATGAAAAATCATCTACTCGAAAAGTTACATCCGAATTGTACGGGGGGAACTTTGTTCAAGATTTTAAGAATCCCCAAAAACCTAACAAAATGAAAGATACGGGGCTTTTAAGATCTAGAGGGGGGAAAATGAAAAAAAAATTAAAACTTACTAGTGGCGCACCATTTGCTAGGTGCGCCACTAGTAACAGAAAAATAAAATTGGTTTCAAAAAATTGGATTTTTTTTTTCAAAATATGATACGTAATATGACCGGGAAGTTTGAAATATTTTTTCAAAATTTCATCACACTCATGAACACGAACAAAGTCCTAGACATCAACAAGGTTTAATAGGATTGATATGATAGATATATCAACAAGTGCCTGTTAAGTGAGTTGGTGTTGGGGTTGGATAGAACTGTGAAGTTAAGCGTGCTTGGGCTGGAGTTGTGTGAGGATGGGTGACCTTTTGGGAAGTTTGACCACGGAGTGCGATTTGACTTGAGATTAAGTATATTGACCTGAGATTAAGCCATAGTGACACGAGATTAAGAAAAAATTGAAAAAAAATTGATTTTTTTTGAAAAAAATTTGTTAGTAATGGCGCACTTCTATGTGGTGCGCCATTACTATTTGTTACTAGTGCCGTGGTAATAGTGGCGCACCTATAGTGCGCCATTAATGGCAAAAATATGTGCGCCACTAATTAGCCTTTTCCTAGTAGTGTTTGCTTGAAATATTAACTTCAACTCCTGGAACATCTCATATGCTCCATGACGTTCAAAACGTCGTTGAAGTCCCGGTTCTAAGCCGTAAAGCATGGCACACTGAACTATCGAGTAGTCATCAGCTTTGCTTTGCCAGACGTTCATAACATCTGGTGTTGCTCCTGCAGCGGGTTTGGCACCTAGTGGTGCTTCCAGGATGTAATTCTTCTGTGCAGCAATGAGGATGATCCTCAAGTTACGGACCCAGTCCGTGTAATTGCTACCATCATCTTTCAACTTTGCTTTGTCGAGGAATGCATTAAAATTCAATAGAACAACAGCACGGGCCATCTATCTACAACAACATATACATGAAAAATACTATCAGGTACTAACTTCATGATAAATTAAAGTTCAATTAATCAAATTACTTAAGAACTCCCACTTAGATAGACATCCCTCTAATCATCTAAGTGATCACGTGATCCACATCAACTAAACCATGTCCGATCATCAGGTGAGATGGAGTAGTTTTCAATTGTGAACATCACTATGTTGATCATATCTACTATAAGATTCACGCTCGACCTTTCGGTCTCAGTGTTCCAGGCCATATCTGCATATGCTAGGCTCCTCAAGTTTAACCTGAGTGTTCTGCGTGTTCAAAACTGGCTTGCACCTGTTGTATGTGAACGTAGAGCTTATCACACCCGATCATCACGTGGTGTCTCGGCATGACGAACTATAGCAATGGTGCATACTCAGGGAGAACACTTATACCTTGAAATTTAGTGAGAGATCATCTTATAACTCTACCGTCAAACTAAGCAAAATAAGATGCATAAAGGATAAACTTCACATGCAATCAATATAAGTGATATGATATGGCCATCATCATGTTGTGCCTGTGATCTCCATCTCCAAAGCACCGTCATGGTCACCATCGTCACCGGCTTGACACGTTGATCTCCATCGAAGCATCGTTGTCGTCACGCCAACTATTGCCTCCACGACTATCGCTGCCGCTTAGTGATAAAGTAAAGCAATTACATGGCGATTGCATTTCATACAATAAAGCGACAACCATATGGCTCCTACCAGTTGCTGATAGCTGTGTTACAAAACATGATCATCTCATAAAATAAAATTTAGCATCATGTCTTGACCATATCACATCACAACATGCCCTGCAAAAACAAGTTAGACGTCCTCTACTTTGCTGTTGCAAGTTTTATGTGGCTGCTACAGGCTAAGCAAGAACCGTTCTTATGTACGCATCAAAAACCATAACACGGTATAGTCATTGCTTTTTGATCTTCAGAAAGAACCATGTTCATTGAATCTGATTCAACTAAAGCTGGAGAAACAGACACCCACTAGACACCTGTGTGCGAAGCACGTTGGTAGAACCAGTCTCGCGTAAGCGTACACGTAATGTCGGTCTGGGCCGCCTCATCCAACAATGTCGTTGAATCAAGAATCAACTAGTGACGGCAAGCAATATGTATATACCCATGCCCACAACTCCTTTGTGTTCTACTCGCGCATATAACATCTATGCATAAACCTGGCTCGGATGCCACTGTTGGGGAACGTAGTAATTTCAAAAAAATCCTACGCACACGCAAGATCATGGTGATGCATAGCAACGAGAGGGGAGAGGGTCGTCCATGTACCCTCGTAGACTGTAAGCGGAAGCGTTATGACAACGCGGTTCATGTAGTCGTACGTCTTCACGATCGACCGATCCTAGTACCGAATGTACGACACCTCCGTGTTCTGCACATGTTCAGCTCAGTGACGTCCCACGAACTCATGATCCAGTAGAGCTTTGAGGGAGAGTTCCGTCAACCCGACGGCGTGATGACAGTGTTGATGAAGCTACCGACGCAGGGCTTCACCTAACCACTGCTACAATATGACCGAGGTGGATTATGGTGGAGGGGGGCACCGCACATGGCTAAAAGATCAATGATCAACTTGTGTGTCTATGGGGTGCCCCCTGGCCACATATATAAAGGATTGGAGGAGGGGGGAGGGCTGGCCCTCCTATGGCGCGCCCTGGAGGAGCCCTACTCCCACCGGGAGTAGGATCCCCCCCTTCCCTAGTTGGACTAAGAGAGAAGGAAGGGGCAGAGAGGGAGGAAGGAAAGGGGGGCGCCGCCCCCCTCCTAGTCCAATTCGGACCAGAGGGAGAGGGGTCACGCGGCCTCCCCTGGTCTCCTCTCTCCACTATGGCCCAATAAGGCCCATACATTTACCGGGGGGGTTTGGTAACCTCCCGGTACTCCGGTAAAATCCCGATTTCACCCGAAACTATTCCAATGTCCAAATATAGGCTTCCAATATATCGATCTTTATGTCTTGACCATTTCGAGACTCCTCGTTATGTCCATGATCATATCCGGGACTTCGAACAACCTTCGGTACATCAAAACACATAAACTCATAATACTGATCGTCACCGAACGTTAAGCGTGCGGGCCCTACAGGTTCGAGAACTGTGTAGACATGACCGAGACACGTCTTTGTTCCATAACCAATAGCGGAAACTGGATGCTCATATTGGTTCCTACATATTCTACAAAGATCTTTATCGGTCAAACGGCATAACGGTATACGTTGTTCCCTTTGTCATCGATATGTTACTTGCCCGAGATTCGATCGTCGGTATCTCAATACCTAGTTCAATCTCGTTACCAGCAAGTCTCTTTATTTGTTCCGTAATGTTACATCCCGTAAATAACTCAGTAGCTACATTGCTTGCAAGGCTTATTGTGATGTACATTACCGAGAGGGCCCAGAGATACCTCTTCAACAATCGGAGTGGCAAATCCTAATCTTGATCCATGCCAACTCAACAAACACCATCGGACACACCTGTAGAGCACCTTTATAATCACCCAGTTATGTTGTGACGTTTGGTAGCACACGAAGTGTTCCTCCGGTATTTGGGAGTTGTATGATCTCATAGTCATAGGAACATGTATAGTTATGGAGATAGCAATAGCAATAAACTTAAACGATCATCGTGCTAAGCTAACGGATGGGTCAAGTCAATCACATCCTTCTCTAATGATGTGATCCCGTTAATCAAATGACAACTGATGTCTATGGTTAGGAAACATTATCATCATTGATTCAACGAGCTAGTTAAGTAGAGGCAAACTAGTGACACTCTGTTTATCTATGTATTCACACATGTACTAAGTTTCCGGGTAATACAATTCTAGAATGAATAATAAACATTTATCATGATATAAGGAAATATAAATAACAACTTTATTATTGCCTCTAGGGCATATTTCCTTCAACTTAAACACACATCTGGGTGGATTGGTTGCGGGCACCTGGAGAATCCAGTGTTGTCCTAGGATATCCCGGAGTACCCGTGTGATCATCCTATGGTTCGCCACCCAGGCTCAAAGGGATCATAAGATTATTCATGCTAGAAACTTCCGTGTGTAGCCACAAGCTATTATGGGCTCTAGCATAGTTGACTATGTTGCATGACCTCTTTTAGGGGTAGACTAGCAGATGTAGGGGATGTAGGTTGGTACTGTCTACCCAGAGTAAAGAGTAAATGTTTCTGAAAGACTGTGTCTCGGTCATCCATTTCTCAAACACCATGTAGTGTGAGAAATCCAACGTAGGAGATCAAATCTTGTGGGGAAAGTGTGCAAACCTCTGCAGAGTGTATAAACTAATCATGGTTAGTCGTGTCCCCGGTTATGGACATCTTGAGTATCTGGTTCTTGGATTTTCATGTTGATCTCAACACTCTAATTAATTTGTTGGGTTTTTATTACTATTTAATTGGGATTGAGTTGGAGGAACCTTCTCAATACTTAACCACTACCATGATAGTTAAATAAAATATATTCCTTTGTTGTAGGAAAAAATTGGCTTTTCGCAAAACATTGTAACCATAGAGCCTCCACCAGCCATATATGCATGTAGTGATAGCCTTTATTCTGTTCATTTTTCTATTGTGTTACATTGCCAGCATATTCCATGTGCTGACCCGTTTTAGGCTGCAACATATCATGTTGCAGACTTTTCAGACGAAGAGTAAGGTGCGCTAGGTCGTTGTCGTGCACTCATCTATGCCGTTGGAGTTGATGCACTCACTTTGTCTTCCAAGCCTTCTGCTGTTATCTTTTTAGATGGCCTTAAGCCATATTTATTGTAATAAGTTCTCTTCTGAGACATTCGATGTAATAAGTGTGTGATTGAACTCTGCTATAAATCCTTCAAGTACTGTGTGTGTCAGCATTACCGATCCAGGGATGACACTTATGCACAGAGATTTGACCATCTGAGGTTGGATCGCTACAAGTGGCTTGGTATTTAAACCAAAGGAAACAGTCCCAGGACACACAGTCATTACCATATTCTCCTTGAGCCAAGGTCACACAGACCTTGCCCAATCACTCGTGGTAAGTCTTCAAGGTGACTTCTAAACCTTCACAGACTTGGTCACTCGGTGATCCACAATTCCTATTGGATGCTCTAGACCATGATGCCTAACCGTCTGGAAGATGCAGAATCTCCAAAGGCAACAAGCATCGGTTCCACACAGGAACAATCTCTTCAGTGATGCTCAATCACTTTGGGTTGTAGGTGTTGGGGTTTTTTCTCACTAATGATTTTGTCTCAAAGTCCTCGGAGGATGGAATGCTCTAAATGACAAGTGTCAAGTTCTCTTGGATCAGCCAACCAGCTAGTGGTTGAGGGGGGCGGCCAGGGAGCAGCCCAACATGATAAGACATAAATGCCCCTAATGATATGACCATTATGTGGATAAGATATTTGGGACAGTTGGCGCGAAGCACAACAACAGTCGGAAATTTGAGCTCTCAAATTCCTTGGGGCTATCATGTTCCTCACTATAGGCAATTTGCACTGGTGAATTCCTAACTTCTTAGTCAAAACAAATTCCTTAGAGACCAGAAGAACTTCGTCTGTGTCACTGGAGAAATTGACTGAACTGCAAGAGATTTCCAAAGGCTTTACTCGAAGGATTGGGTATGCGTATAGGCTTTGAGGTGAGCATCACATGGAAATTTTTCCTTAGTATTATCTCGACCCCATTAACAGTACTGTCATAGCCTGATTTTTGGCCCTTTCTTTTTCTTTTGATTTTCTGAGATTTTTTGCTTGAGTTTTCTTTTTCTGTGGCTATGTGGTTTGGAAACTGGAAAAGATAAACTCTTCTTCCTTTCCAGAGTGGCTTGTCATCCTCATATCCATTTCTAGACCTTGCCATTTCCATTTTGGACCAACCTCAATATTCTTTTTAGGGAATGTTCCTTTTTCTATTAAAGAAATAACCCAATTTGCCCTAGGTTGAGAAGCAACCTTATTTCCATCACTCCCAAAATTCCCAAATAATTCTCATAAATTGTTCGGGTCATATCTTACTCAAATATGGCAAAAAATTTCCTTGCCATGTTCAAAAATCATTCTCAATTAATTCCTTTCCTATTCTGTCCTAATTGACCCCAAGTGCCATTTACCTTTTCCCAATTGACCCCAAACTTTTTGGAAACCTTTTCATGTCCAAATAATTGCCTCATGCAAAGATTCAACTTAATTTGACTAGTGAATATTTCTGAGCATTTTTTCAAAGTTCCTGTCTGAGGGAAATCATTGTGAAGGGAGTACAAGCTAGGCATATCCAAATGAGTTGAAATTTTACAAGGTCCTCCATATGACCAAATCATGACTCTCCACAAAATATGCGCTCATGTAACTCATCCATGTGAGCTCAGTTCCAAATCTTAGTTTCTGGTCAGATTTTTAGTTAGTGAAGCAAGTATATTTTATATTGCTCCATTATTGATGAAAAATTTCCAGGACCTTCTCCTACCCATATAACCTACCTCAACAAGATTTGGGCTCATTTCAATTATTCATTTTCCCTTAGGAATTTTCCTAAGATTCTGTCCAAAGAGGTGATGTATGAAGGAAGTACCATTTTGGCTTGGCCAAATGGCATGAAATTTTTATGGCACTCTCATATGCCCAAATAATCCTGCCATGCCCATTTTCAGCCCAAGGAATCACACTATGTGAGTGCTTCTTCCTATTTTTGCTTTTGGACCAGATTATGTGGTTGCAAAGCAAGTGTATTAATTAGTGGTCCAAATATCTTCATAATTGACAGGATTGTAGTCCTTCCTACCCTAAACTTCCTAGACATCTTTTTTGCATCCCAGCCTCATTAAGTTGATCATAGTTTCATGCTCTAGTTTGCAACAGTAAACTTCAGAGCTCACTTCCCACTTAAACGCAGTTTCTTTCAATGAGCTACCACCCCAGTTGCAACATACACAGGAAGGACTCCAACCCAGACAACATTTTCCAGCCCTTGGCATCTTCTCCTCGCCAGTTCACATGGTGACCACTGCTGTGGCATCACTACCACAGGATGGTCCAACCGCGACACTACGATCAGAGACCCTTCAAGAAACTGTGTGCGATGCCATAATCGCAAACGGTGGTGTAAAAAACCGTCAAAAAGGTGCAAAACGTTTGCGATGACAGATGCATCAAACACGGTTTAGAATTTAGTTGTGTGTGCGATGCAGGGCAAATGGTTCATCTCAATTAACTGTTTGGGATGAGGAGGCACAAAAGAAACGGGCAGCCAGATGAAGGCGTGTGCGATATACAACATAAGGTTCACTAGGATGAACTATGTGTGATTAGGCAACACAATGGAAATGATTCAACTGAACAAGATGTGTGTGATACTAATAAGGAGTGTGAATTGCTCTGTCTACAGTAGAATAACATGTGTGTGTATATATATAACTGAAATAAACATCCAATTACATAAGTGACTATACAGATCATTCGCACGCACCTCAATAAACAATTGCATGCATTCTAAATTAGGAGAAACGATCGTCTAGTCATCTACTTCTTGTGACACTCCCGCCACTGCTATGTGGCTCGATCCCTCGTCTGGGTTAGGAACAATACAATGCATCATGTCAATGATCCGCCTGTACATCTCATAGCTTGTGTACGCGTCCATGGCCGCGTACTTGACATGTTGTTCATCCAGTCTCTTATGCCACACACTGTGCCAGGCATTCTTGTTCTTATTGCTCTCTTGCTTCATCTTCATGTAGTAGGGGTCGATGATGGCCGAGGCGAGGGCAACCAGGGAGTTAAGTTTGCTTTTGTCGGTGCCCCAGACCTTGTAGTGGTGCTGGATGTTGACAAGATTCGGGCATTTCAATTCTGAAACCTTGAGCGCTTTTAGATCATTGGTGGTGTTCACCGTAGCGAAACTGTAGTCGGAGCTCTTGCTAAACCTGGAGAAACGCTCGCAAGGCCTTGTGGCAAGGTGGAAGTAGTAGACGAGGACGTCATTTCGCACTCACAACTAGGCGACAGCAACCTTCTGACCATGCCCGGCATGACCGATGGTGTACTCCAGGTCGAAGTCGACCACTTGGTACTTGTCCTCGGCAAGGAACTGCTCCATAGTTTGGATGGAGCTCTCCACCGAGACCGGATCGTTCGTGTACACCACCGAGAGGTGAAACTGCGTTATGTCGACTAGAGGGGGTGAATAGGCGATTTTTATGAATTCTTCACTGAGGAATTTCAAGGTGAGGAAATTCTTGAGTGAAGAACTACTTGCAGCGGAATAAGTACTCAGAAGTAAACATAACAGTGCATGAGCATGGTCTTCATGATGAAAAGAAAACAAGCACAGAGTAGAGAAAGCGTAAACACAGGATAACACAGGATAACACAAACAGACTGAAGAAATTGAACTGAGGAAATAGAGAAAGTCTTCAGTCAAAGTCTTTAGACAGATATGAACAAGCACACAACACAAAAATGAGGAAATGGAAGGGTTGAGGAAATGGAACCAGTTAGCTCGGTGAAGATAATGATTTGGTAGACCAGTTCCAACTGTTGTGACAGTTGTACGTCTGGTTAGGGCGGCTAGGTATTTAAACCTGAGGACACATAGTACCGGACACCCAGTCCTGAACACGCAGCTCAGGAAACTCAGTCCTCACCGTATTCCCCTTGAGCTAAGGTCACACAGACCTCGCCCAATTACTCATGGTAAGCCTTCAGGTGACTTCCAAACCTTCACAGACTCGGTCACTCGGTGATCCACAATTTCCTCTTGGATGCTCTAGACCATGACGCCTAACCTTCTGGAAGATGAACAATATTCAAAGGTAACAAGTGTCGGATCCACACATGATCAATCTCTTCAGTGATGCTCAATCACTTTGGGTTTCTAGGTGTTTCGGTTTGGGTTTTCCTCACTCGATGATTTTCACTCAAAGACCTCGGAGGATGGGATGCTCTCAAATGAGAAGTGTCAGTTTCTCTCAGAGCAGCCAACCAGCTAGTGGTTGTAGGGGCGGCTATTTATAGCCTAGGGAGCAGCCCGACATGATAAGACATAAATGCCCTTCAATGATATGGCCGTTAGGTGGGTAGATATTTTGGGACAGCTGGCGCATAGCACAGGAACGGTCGGAATTTTGAGTATTAAATTCCTCAGGGTTATCATGTTCCCCACTGTGTAGGCAATCCGCACTGGCGAATTCCTAACTCCTCAGTCAGAAAAATTCCTCAAGGACTAGAAGAACTTCGTCTCTGTCACTGAAGAAATTGACTGAACTATATGAGATTTCCAATGGCTTCACTCGAAGGGATTGGTAGGTGTAGGATTTGAGTTGAGCATCACTTGGAAATTTTTCCTTAGTATTTCCTCGACCCCCTTTAACAGTACGCTGTTTCCTATGACTCAAGAAAGAGAAAAAGAAACTATGAAAAAAAATTCTTCATGATTCATGTTCCTCGAATGAATACTAAGTCTTCAGGATCACACCAATTTCTTCACTTTCAAAGTCTTCAGAAAGTCTTCACAAATCCAAAGTCTTCAGTCAAAGAACTTCATTTTTAGGGGTCGACTTTCTTTGTAAATATCAAACTCCTCAGACTTATAGACCTGTGTACACTCACAAACGCATTAGTCCCTTAACCTATAAGTCTTCAATACACAAAATCACTAAGGGGCACTAGATGCACTTACAATCCCCCCCTTTTTGGTGACTGATGACAATATAGGTTAAGTTTTCAACGGGGATAAACATATGAAGTGTAAATACTGAAATTGAGGAATTTGATTGCAAGATATAGAAGAACTCCCCTTGAAGATGTGCATAGTGAGGAATTTGCTTTTGAAGCAATGCACACTTTGAAGAGTAGAATCATGCAGATCTCCCCCTATATCTTGTAATTCCTACACGCATTTAACATATAATATGAAGAATTTGGAATGCATGATGAAATATGGTGACTGGTGTAATTCAACATGCGTGCATTAACATTAATGAGGAATAAGCATGCAGAAAAACTCAGCAAAAGTATCAGACCACCATCGAGTTTTTAAGTTTACATCTCGATCCAGCAAAGTCTTCAAAAGAACGAGAGTTGAAACTTAGAAAAAAAATGCCCAATAAGTAGACCCACTTGAAGACTAACTCAAATTTCTCCCCCTTTGTCATCAAATGACCAAAAGGGACGAAAAATGAGGACTAACGCCCTTGAAGAATATCAAGTTAATGAAGGAGCGCCAGCGTTGGTGGGGTCATTTGTTGTTGTAGGGCTTGCAGCAGTGTCGTCCAAGTCTTCAAACTCGTCGGTGTCGCGGGATGAAGAATATGAGCTAGCCACTAAGGAAGGAACTTTTTCTTTATTGAATTTCTTCGCTGGAGGTGTAGACCAGTCAAAGTCCTCCTTGAGACCCATTTGCTTCCGATCTTCTTCAACATACAGATGTGATAATATAGCCCAGGTGCGACCGAAACTTCATGGATGTAGTAATGGTTTTTCTTCACTGCATTATGTGTAGCAGTCATGTTGTGAAGAAGAGAACCAAACTGACGCTTAACCCATTTATGGTTTCGATCCACCTTCTGGTGAAGACTAAGAAGCAGCTCATGGTCAGTCATCACCCTGGGAGCTATGGCTTCAGGATTTGGCTTGGATGCATGTGCAGCAAAATCATGAGTGGCAGAGTCATCATTGGTGGAATAAGATGCAGCTTTGCGAAACTAACCATCCAATGGACGAATGCCTTCATCAATGACAGCAGGTGCCTTGCCCTTTTCATCAGCTGAGGAATAAGTCTGCTTGAGGACTTCAATTGGGGGCAGGTAGCTGAGGTGATTCTGAAAGTCAGCCTTGTAGTTTAGTTAAGACCTTATTCTGAGGAATCTCATAATCCAAGGAGCATAAGGCTTCAACTCAAACGGAGAGAGTGCAACATTTGCTAGAGTCCTCATGAAGAAATCATGATAATTGACAGGAATGCCATGTATGATGTTGAAAAGCAAATTCTTCATGATGCCAACAATTTCCTCATCAGACGAGTTGTGGCCTTTGATAGGACTCATTGTCCTCATCAGAATGCGATAGACTGTTCTGGGCACAGATAGCAATTCCTTCACGAGGAATTTGGTCCTTGGGGCTTGACCGGGCTTCAGGGGCTTCATCAACACTTGCATGTAATGGGCAGTGAGTTCAGGCTCCTGGTATAGACAACGAGCTCCTTCAAGGTGTGGACTCATGGGCAGGGCGTGAAGTAATTCAGAGGCTGGTGCCTTATAATGAGTGTTATCGGTCATCCAGTCCAATACCCATGTGTTGATATCATCAATATCACCTGTGATGTGCCGTGTAGCATAGAACTGAAGAATAAGTTCTTCATTCCGATCAACAATGTCAGAGCAAAAGTTGAGGGGGCCTACGTCATGAAGCACACCGAGGACAGGAGAGAAGCAAGGCAGTGATTCCATGTCCGCGTGAGGAATATGATCGTGGTAGAAGACTTTATCCTTGTTGAAGAGAAATGAAGAATAGAAATTGGCCTGGATGGCAATCCAGAACCGCTTCTTCCTAAGATGAGCAAAGTCATAAGGATTGTAGTCCGTGAAGAATACATGCTCGCCGAAGAAGTCATCAGCCTTGAATTTTTGCTTCTTTGAGAAGGGATCCTTTGGCTTGGGGTGAGGAGTGTCCGTCAATTGCATCACAACCTCAGGGATCTCGATCTCAGGTTCCGTAGGCTGAGGAATTTCAAGTTCTTCTTCAGTGGCAGTATGGTACTTCAATTCTTCATTTACATTTTCTTCAGCACTAGTGGCTGGAATCTCTTCATGGACAGACGGTGTGGCATGAGGTTCTTTAGATCCCATTTGTACTTCAGTAGTTATAGGGGGACCGAGGAATTTGTTGTGGGGGTGTGAATAGAGGATAATTGGGATGCTGACTTTCCCAAAAGTCGTCGTTTAACACTGGAGTTGTGCATCCAGTGTCCAGATCTTCATCTTCATTCATTTCTTCAATGCTGCCCTCTTCAGCAGTGAACTGAGGCGTGTGCGATGAGACTATTGGGGTTGAACGGATTGCATCCGCTTCAATTTCTTCATCCAACTGCTCTGAAGAAGCAGCGGAAGGAATGCCTTCATGGGATCCGCTTGGGATCACGTATTGTTCATCAAAAGGAACAAGGTCCTTTGATGGCATAGATGAGACAGGAACATCATCAATTGGATTTTCAAATGAGCTGATCAGTGGCTTCATTTTCTTCGGAGCTGAAGACTCTGATGCAGTTGGTGCCTTCCTTGTCTTCACAGCTGCACGTTCTGCAGCCTTGGTCTTCTTCACATCTGATGCAGATGGAAGGATCGGAGATGATGTAGGTGCAGGAGGAGCAGAGGAATTTGGTTCAAGATCTTCAGGCACAACTGATGCAGTTTCCCTGACTTCTTCATTTTCTTCAGGCGCAAGACTAGTGGTTGCCCTGGCAATTTCTTCAGCGGCTGGAATGCAGTCATCAGCCCTGGTACTGGTATTTTCTTCAGAAGCCTAAGTATCATCAGCGGTGCTGGCATTTTCTTCAGTAGGCTGAGAAGATGCGTCAGCCTGAGGATTTTCTTGTTGCGTTGGGGCTGCAACATTGGAAGTGAACTATTTAGTTATCTTAACAAATCAGACTTTGGCTCCAAGCCAGTCAGCATAGTGTAAGTGCATCTAGTGCCACCCCTAGTTGGTTTTGGAGTATTGACAACAAAGCTAGTTGAGGGACTAACGTGTTTGTGAGAATTGCAGGATAACACAGGTAGAAGTCCCTCATTGATTCGGTTTTCCTACCAGAGATGACCCCTAAAAATGTATGAAGACATTGATGTCAAACGTGGTATATGAAGATATTCACATTGAAGACTATGACAAGAGAAGACATCGCATGAAGCCTATGGAGCTCGAAGACTTAGGTCTTTCGTAGTTCTTTTTCTTCTTTGTTGAGTCATAGGAACCACCGTACTATTAAGTGAGGTCCAAGAGATCAAGTCAGAATGACTGAAGTGATGCTTAACCAAAACCTATGTCTTCGAGTGAAGACTATGAGAGAGAATCTTGTCCAGAGTCGGACAAGTCAGCTTTGCTTGTAGCCCAAGTAAAGTTGCCGTGTGAGTTTGAAATCTGACCGTTGGAACACGTGTCAGTTCCTTAGTGACCCAGGGTCATTCCGGACAAATCAGGACGGGTTGCCTAGTGGCTATAAATAGCCCACCCCCTACAACCATAAACGGTTGGCTGCTTAGAGTTAGAGTACGGCTTTTGTCGTTTGAGAGAAACCCACCTCGAAGCCTTTGAGAGAGAATTCCTTGCGAGGATAAAGCCCTAACCACCCAGAGCCTAAGAGTGTTAGGCATCACTTAAGTCTTCTTGTCTGTGTGATCTGAAGAATTATTACACTTGAGGACTGTGAATCCTCTAGCCGGTTAGGCGTCGCGTTCTGAGCGTCCAAGAGACATTGTGGATCGCCGGTGAACGAAGTCTGTGAAGGTTTGGGAGTCTACCGTGAAGACTTACCAGAGTGATTGGGCGAGGTCTGTGTGACCTTAGCTCAAGGGGAATACGGTGAGGACTGGGTGTCCTGAGCTGCGTGTTCAGGACTGGGTGTCTGGGACTGTGTGTCCTCAGGTTTAAATACCTAGCCGCCCTAACCAGACGTACAGTTGTCACAACAACTGGAACTGGTCCAACAAATCATTGTCTTCAACAAGTCACTAGTTTCATCCTTCCCTTCCCTTTACTTACTGTTGGTCCTTGTGAAGTCATTGTATGATTGCACTATCTTTTGTCTTCACTGAGTGACTGCGTGTTCTGTTTGGCTTCATAATATCTTCCTACCTGATCCTTACTATCTAGCTGCTATTAGTCATTGTGCTTTCACTTCATTGAATACTTGACTCTGGTTTACCTAGTGTAGTCTACCTTCCGCTGCATGGTAATAGGTTTATTTCTATCGTTTGTCTTCGAAACTTCCACGTTTTGAAGACTTTCATAAAAATCACCTATTCAGCCCCCTCTAGTCGATATAACGCACTTTCAATTGGTATCAGAGCAAGGTACTCCCTTATTCTGTGTGATTCGGTTTAACCACCTGGAGTTTTAGCTATGTCGAGTGCAGGGATAATTAAAGTCTCCGCTGCATGCCCCGTCTTCGATGGAACTGAATATCCCTACTGGAAGAATAAGATGCGCATGCATCTTGAAGCCGTTGACGTCGACCTATGGTATGTCGTCAAGAACGGCGTTCCCAAGGCTGGAGAAGGTGTCACTGCTGCTGATGTCAAGAAGTTCATTCAACTGGACTCTACTGCCAAGAATATCATCTGTGGTCATCTGACCAAAGGACAGTATGGCCGTGTGAGTGCTTTGGAAACATCTAAGATTGTCTGGGACTGGCTCTCCAAGGTCAAAGAAGGCGTCTCAACCCAGAGAGATCAGAGAATCAGTGTCCTTCGCAACCTTTTCAACCGCTTCAAGCGAAATGACAATGAGAATGTCCAGCTCACGTCTGATCGACTCACTGACATCACAAATGAGCTTCAAGCCCTCGGCGCTACTAAGATCACCAAGCATGAAGTCGTCAAGACACTACTGAGATCACTTGAAAGTTCATTTGACACCCTAGCCCTGATGATTCAAGAACGTCCTGATTTCAAGACACTCGATCCGTCTGACATACTTGAGAGGCTCAACACACATGAGTTTCAGCTTTCTGAGAAAAGAGATATCTACGGTCCAAACTATGGGCAAACTCGGCCTTGAAGGCAAAAGCTGTCTCCTCATCTGAAGAAGAATCTGACAGCAGTTATGATGACCATGAAGACATTGAAAAGGAACTTGCTATGCTTGTGAAGAAGTTCCAAAAATTCACCAAGAAGAAAGGCTTCAGGAAGTCTTCATGATCAAGCTCAAGGAATGATGAAGCTTCTGCTCATGACTACAAGAAGAAAACATGCCACAAGTGCAAGAAAACTAGCCACTTCACCTCTGAGTGTCCGTAGTGGGACAATGAGAACAAAAAGAAGAACAAGAGCAAGGAATATGACTCTGACAACAAAAAGAAGAAGAAATACTCAAAGTCTTCTTCCAAGTCTTCCTCAAAGTCTTCATCACACAAGAAGAGCTCATCTGGCAAGGCACGTGCGTTTGTTGGCAAGGAAATGGATTCAGAGGAGGAGTCCGCTTCTGAGGAGGCGGAGGTGGAGTCTGAGGAGGAGTCCGATTCTGGCGTTGCAAGTCTGGATACAACATATGTTGCCAAGTCCATCTTCAACACTGAAGACAATGACTTCATCACCAACACTGATGCAATTGACACGGACTACTCCGCTCCTACCTACTGCTTCATGGCACGCGGTGCCAAGGTAAACACATGCACTACTCACTATCAAACATCTAGTGAAGATGACTCTGATTGTGGTTCAGGACCCAACTACAAAACACTTGCTAAAATTGCAACTGAACAACAAAAAGCTATGGAACATATTCAAAAACTGTTAGACAAAAGCGATGATCTGTTAGGCGCTGAAATGACTCGATCTGAGTCCTTAATTGAAGACATAAAAAATCTTCACTTTAAGTATGAGGAACTTGAAAGTCGTCATGAAACGCTCTCAACAACTCATGAAAAGCTTTCCTATGATTATCTTCAAAGGAAGCAAGATCTTGAGAAATTGAGAGTGGCTCATGAAGATCTTCAAAAGGAAAACGAGTCACTTCACGCCGAACAGATCAGTTCCGCTCAGGAAGGATTTGAACCACCATGTCTTAAATGCATTGAGCGTGATAATGCTACTTCTGTTGCTGAATGTTCTACTGCTGCTACTGTTGCAATATCTTCAACTGTTGATGTGGTAACTAATCCCTCTGCTGAGGATACACTGCTATTGCTGATGAGAATGCTAGGTTGAAGACATTGCTTGAAATAGGGATGTACAAAAGTCTTAAAGGGCATCAGACACTACGTGATGTCCTCAAAAGGCAGATTTTGAACTGAAACCCGAGGAAAGAGGGTGTTGGGTTCGTAAGGAAAATGAATGCTGATGGCTCTTACTGGAAACCTAAGCAGTACCCCAAAACCACATGGGTTGTTGCAAAGGAACCTTCAGCAGATCCATCCAATCTATCTGGCTTCACTTGTGCTAACCCCATAGTCATTGATGAATCCTTTGATGCAAACTATAAACTGTTTAAGAATCAGAATCGTGAAGTGCTTGCGAGGTATATTGGTACTAACTGTAGGAATGGGCCGCCTATGAAGAAGATCTGGGTGCCGAAAACATGTTTGTAAAATCTTCCTGTGAATGTCATTATGACACCACAGGTGAAGAAGAAAAACCCCAGACCACAGGCTTCATACGGTCCAAAGGCTTCATACAGACAGAGGACTCACCTGAGTCGCACTAACGCAAATGTTTTGTAGGGAAACCATACTCAGGCCTATGAATATGAGCGCGGTTCATTGAACCGCCATGTTCATTAGACCAAGAACTATTCTTCTTATTCTTATGAGTACTATTGTCCGCCTGCAAGAGTTTTTGCTAGGGCTCCAAATCCAAAGTTCTCAGACGCTGCACTTAGACTTATTGCTTCTAAGCCAACCTTAAAGATGTGGGTGGCTAAGAAAGCTTAACTCTCTTTTGCAGGGAAAGGTCTCTAGCAGAAAACCAAAATCATCTGACGCTATTGCTGGGGACCTTAAACATCTTGTAGGGAGCAAGATCAAATGCCCGAATGCTCTTACTATGTACTTCGTTCCTGAATCGCTTGCTACTCTCCCTATCAGTCCTAATCTGGATCTAAGCTTTCATAACCCACTGGTTCGTCAAATGTTTTTGCTTCACAATTCTCTTCGTGAATCCTATCCCCCTAACTACACTGTAGGGTATGACACCAGCGTCTTCAGAATGGATTATTGATAGTGGGTGTACCAATCACATGACTGGCAAAAGAAGCCTTCTTATGGACTCAACCTTACGTCCATCTGACAAGAGTCACATCACATTTGCTGACACTGGTAAAAGTAAGGTATTGGGTCTAGGTAGAGTTGCAATCTCAAAGGATCAACACATGGATAAAGTCATGCTGGTTGAATCCCTTGGCTTCAACTTAATGTCTGTCTCAATGCTTTGCGATTTGAACATGATCGTAATATTTGGAAAATATCGTTGCCTTGTTCTAATGGAATCTGACAAGTCTCTAGTGTTTGAAGGGTATCGGAAAGATGATTTGTATGTGGTAGATTTCTCAGCAGGACCACAGCTTGCCGTATGTCTTCTAGCAAAAGCTTCAGAATGCTGGCTCTGGCATCAGAGGCTAGGGCATGCTGGCATGAGGAACCTCCACACCCTTGCAAAGAAGAAGCATGTCATAGGCATGGAGGGCGTCAAGTTCAAGAAAGATCACTTATGCGGTGCCTGTGAAGCAGGAAAGATGACGAGGGCCAAACATCCCTCGAAGACAATCATGACTACTACTCGACCCTTCGAACTGCTCCACCTGGATCTTTTCGGTCCCACTCATTACTCAACTCTTACTACTACTGCTTGTCTCTATGGCTTTGTCATTGTTGATGATTATTATAGATATACTTGGGTGCACATAATCCTCTACAAGACTGAAGTGCAGGATGCCTTCAGACGCTTCGCCAATCGAGCAATGAACAACTATGGCGCCAAGATAAAGCACATCAGAAGTGACAATGGCACTGAATTCAAGAACACTGGCCTTGATACATATCTTGATACCTTGGGCATCACACATGAATTCTCAGCCCCGTACACGCCACAGCATAATGGCGTCGTCGAACGCAAGAACAGAACACTCATTGAGATGGCCCGAACGATGCTTGATGAATACAAGAGTCCAAGAAAATTCTGGCCTGAAGCCATTGATACTGCATGCCATACAATCAATCATGTTTATCTTCACAAGCTTCTGAACAAGACATCTTATGATCTCCTTACTGGCAAGAAGCCAAATGTCAGTTACTTCAGAGTATTTGGCGCCAGGTGCTGGATCAAGGATCCACATCACACTTCAAAATTTGCACCAAAAGCACATGAGGGTTTTATGCTTGGATATGGGAAGGATTCGCACTCCTATAGAGTCTTCAATCTCTTTCATTATATAGTGGTTGAAACAGTGGATGTGCGGTTCGATGAGACTAACGGTTCACAAAGAGAGCACCTGCCAAATGTGCTAGATGAAGTTCCATCCAGTGAATCAATCAAACTAATGGGAACTGGAGAAATCATACCCTCTGAAGCTCAACCTGAAGAGGAACTTATCATATCCGCACCTGATCAACCTGAAGACAATGCTCAGCCTGAAGACAATCCCTCTAACAATGACAATGATCAGCAAGAGAAAAATCTTCGCCCTGTACATCCTCGTGTTGCCAATGAAGTGCAGATTGAGAGAATAATTGGTAGCATCAATGCACCCGGTCCGCTCACTCGTTCAAGGGAAACTCAGCTAGCAAATTTCTGTGGGCACTTCACATTCGTCTCAATAACCGAACCCAAGAAAGTTGAAGAAGCCTTTATGGAACCTGAATGGATTCAAGCTATGCAAGAAGAGCTTCAACAGTTTGAGCTAAATAATGTATGGGAACTGGTTAAGCGTCCTGACCCTCGGAAGCACAATATAATAGGCACCAAATGGATATACCACAACAAGCAAGATGAGCATGGTCATGTTGTCAGAAACAAAGCTCGTCTCGTTGCTCAAGGGTATACTCAAGTGGAAGGGATTGACTTCGATGAAACATTTGCTCCTGTGGCTCGACTTGAAGCCATACGCATACTTCTGGCCTATGCAAATGGATGTGAAGAGCGCTTTTCTCAATGGCAAGATTGAAGAAGAAGTGTATGTTGCACAACCGCCTAACTTTGAAGATCCAAAACATCCTGACATGGTATACAAGCTCAACAAGGCACTGTATGGCCTCAAACAAGCCCCTCGGGCTTGGTAAGACACACTCAAATACTTCCTGAAGAGCAAAGGCTTCATACCTGGTTCCCTCAACCCCACTCTCTTCACGAAGACATATGATGGTGAACTGTTTGTGTGCCAAATATATGTGGATGACATTATCTTCGGCTGCACCAATCAAAAGTACAGTGAAGAGTTTGGATATATGATGCAAGAGCAATATCAGATGTCCATGATGGGTGAGCTGAAGTTCTTCCTCGGTCTTCAAATATGATAGCAACGCAACGGCATCTTCATATCTCAAGAGAAGTATCTCAAAGATTGCCTGAATAAGTTCGGTATGCAAGACTGCAAAGGCTTCACGACGCCAATGCCAGCGAAACATCATCTGGGTCCCGACGACAATGGTAAAGAGTTCTATCAAAAGGTATACCGCTCCATGATTGGTTCTTTACTTTATCAATGTGCATCTAGGCCAGATATTATGCTTAGTGTTTGCATGTGTGCTCGATTCCAAGCGGCACCAAAGGAGTCGCATCACTTAGCTGTGAAGCGAATTCTTCGATATTTGGCTCATACCCCAACTCTAGGATTATGGTACCCAAAGGGCTCAGAGTTTGATCTGGTTGGATTCTCGGATGCTGATTATGCTGGTGACAAGGTGGATCGCAAGTCTACATCAGGCACATGTCATTTTCTAGGACGATCACTTGTATGTTGGTCTTCAAAGAAGCAGAACTGTGTATCTCTCTCCATTGCTGAATCTGAATACATTGCTGCTGGATCTTGCTACGCTCAGCTTCTGTGGATGAAGCAAACACTGAAGGACTATGGCATTCATCTGAAGCAAGTGCCACTCTACTGCGACAACGAAAGCGCCATCAAGATTGCCAACAACCCAGTTCAACACTCGAAGACAAAGCACATTGAAATTCGTCATCAATTTCTCAGAGATCATGTTGTGAAGGAAGATATTGATATCATACACGTCAACACTGAAGAGCAATTGGCAGATATCCTCACCAAGCCCTTGGATGAGAAGAGATTTTGCAAGTTACGGTGTGAGCTAAATATCTTGGAATCCTCAAATGTCTTGTGATCAGGTACACATCCTAACATTTATGCATATTGATGACTTAGATGTGCAACACACGAAGTAAAGTATATCTTCAATCAATGAAGACATACATTCTAAGTGTGAATACATTAATGTGGAATTTGACTTCGGAGCGCCACGATAATTGTGCACCGTGTCTGGGTCTAATACTTCCTATACGGTGGGTAACGCCACCACCAAATGTTCTGTTTGAAGTGTTTCACTCATGGCGTTACATTTGCTATGTCTTCACATTTGGTTTGGCTTCAATCTCAACATGTCTTCATAATTATCTTCACTATGTTGAATACATATATATACTAGTGTTCTGTCCTCTACAGCATTCACTTATAGCTATGTCTTCTTGTTGAATCTTTTGAACTAAGTGAATGTGATCGGACCCTAACCTTTCTATGCTTTCTATCTCAAACTCTATCTCTCCAAATCATATGCATTCTATTGAAACTGTCGAATGTCTTCTCCGCGTCCTTGTCAGCAGAAGATATAGAGACAAACTTTAAGTCCGTTTTCAATGCTCATTCCTTCACCTGAAACCCAGAGAAGTGGGAACGACCACCCGACAATCCAGGCGTGCGTGGGACGTGGAACAACCCCCGATATGCTGCATGATGGCCACGTGTTCCTCAGATGTGAATCGCCAGGGGCACCTGTGTAATAACACTGAGCCGCCCCTGTCCCTATAAATACACGCCTCACCACAGTCATTATCTCTTCTTCCACTCTCGCACGAACCCTAGCGCCACCGCTAGCCCTCGACGACGTCGCCGACGAAGCGCTTCGCTGCCGCAACCTCTCCGACGCCGTCTTCACGCCGACCGCGGACATCGTCCTCTCCACCGTCGCCGTAGGTGTCCTTCGTTGCCAAGTTAGGGCACAGACGATCGAACTGCTCGGCCTCCTCTTCCACTCCATCTAGCAGTTCTACGTGTGGTAAATAAAACTTCCTTTTTACGGCCCCTTTGATCCTATAGATTCGTCACTTTCTACCACAAGTGGTTTTTGTTCACACATGTTGGATCCACTTCAAACTGCATCTCATAATATGCCTAGTATATTCACTTATGCTTCACAAAGTAGTTAGATTCCTCACTTGTACTGATCCGTGGATTCTTATAAATCTGGAACCAACTCCTTATCTATGAGTGAATGTCTTCGCACGATGAGGTCAATGTCTTCTAAACTGATTTATCTTCAAAATCTTCTGAGAATGCATATGACCTCTTCCCCTTCCCTCGCACCTTAATGCTGTCACAGGTACATGTCCGTGGGAGAATCCCTTGGTTCTCATAGTCTGCATTCATTTGCAGAATTCTTACAGTATCACATAAATTCTCCCGAAGCTAGTTCCTGTTTGTCCAGCAAGCGAAAGCCTTTGAAGCCTTTGAACGTATTGAAGCCATTCAGTTTAAAGTTCATGGCTTCAGAAAAATTAGCAAGGAAGGGTGGCAGAAGGAGTCGAGGAGAAACATCAAGAGATCTTCCTGATGACCTCTCAGAGCTATACAAGACAGATCCTGAAGAGGATTACAATCAGTGCAAGACATGAATCCAATGGATTCGATGCTATTGGGCAGAACAGTGGTTCAAGTACAGATTTGTGACAAAGGAATATGCTGAAAAGAATGCCATCAAGCGACCATGGGGAGACATCCTCTACAAAAATCTTCAACCCAGGACTAGAGATGAAGCCATTGAACAAGGCTTCTATCCCTGCATGGTCCGTTGACCTCAGCCTGTGGATGCCGACCCATCGTCACTGCTATGGTGTCGTGATGACAATCTGTTTAAGCGCAACTTCCAGTTTGCCCAGAACTCAGCAAAGCAGAACAAGAAGTCTTTGGGATTAGACTTCAACCCTGGTCCCTCTGCTCCCCGTGCCGATGGAACTCGTGAAGCTGAACCCAATCTTCTTGGGGCCTTCTACAACTTGGAAGGTCTCATCACTCACATCGTGGTTCAAGGGACAGCCGTGAATGAGCCTGCAGATGACGCTGAATCAGATGAAGCGCCTGCAGCGCCGAAGCCAAAGAAGTTGAAGCAGCCTAAAGCTTCAAAGCCTGCCTCTGCGCCAAAAATCTCACGGGCGAAGCCACTGGCCACTCCACCTCCTGAAGACAGTGTGCAGTCTGAAGATTTGTCACGCATCTCCAAGCCCCAGAATGTCAAGATGCCTCTGCCACACACCGGCCAAGAACTGACTGCTGCCATTCTGCGAAACAATGCCATTGATCTGTCCAGTGATGAAGATCTTGCAGATGACGCTCTTGAGCAACTCATCAAGAGCAAAGAAGAAGCAGAAATCTTCAATGATCTGCCTCTCTTTGACGTGACAATCATACACAACTTCATTGATGAGTGGTTTGACACGCCCAACATCAGCTTCGAAGATCTGCAACTACCCATTGGCCTCAGTGTCGCCTTCCATGGCGCCATTGCTTTAGAATTAGCTATCGCCCAGCGCATTGTTGAACTTAAGCAAAAGATTGACTTTGAGAAAGCTCAGTTCAAGAAGCATATGGCCAAGCTCAACGTGCAAGAGGTGAAAAACTTCAAGATTATGCTGCACGAGCTCAAAGAAGCCTTTCTCAAGAAACGCGCAGAAGCTCAGGGTTCTCGTGAGCGCATGAAGAGCCTGGCTGACAAGTGTGTGCAAGGCTACAACGAGGCTGAGAAACGCAAGGCCCTTGGGCGTCCGGGCATTGATCCCAGGATGGCTGCCAAGCAGAAGAAGAAGCCCACTGTGGCCGAACCCAAAGCACCAAGGCAGGAAGAAGATCCCATTGTCTTCCCAACTAGCATGACTGGCTCGAAGCCAAAGGCCCGGTCAACCGCTTCAGAACTGAAGAAGACGAGGACTGGTGAGGCTAAAGCAAGGAAGAGGAAACATCCTGAAGCCTCTGCTACTGCCCCCTCCAAGAAGAAGCGGAAGACCAAGAAGCAACGGGCTGCTCCCATAGAGCCCTTGATTGTTGAACCCATCTCCATGGTTCGCCCTGACGCTGAACCTCAAGAGCGCCAACTGACTGTCCATGAGCCTGCTTTCATAGGGGCTCATGAAGCTGAATACTTTCCAGCAGCTGATCCCATCGCTGCTGAAGACATTGGTCACCATGACCATGTTGAAGATGATGCAGTTCTTCCTCAGCTCGAGCACCAATAGGTATCATCGCCTGCGCTCACGCACAGCGAGCTCATCAGCATTGGTCGTCCTCTGACGCCAATTGCTCAGGATGCATCATGGGCTGATCACCCACAAGCACAAGAGGAAGAAGACTTTGAGGCGAAGCCAACTCCAACTCCACAGGCGTCGCCAGCGTTACGCAGGCTTCGCAAAGGACCAAGGCCTCCAGTCTCTAAGTCTGAAGCTAAAGCTGCTGAAGACATTCCGGCTGCATTAGCCGATGGAGAAGAAACCCCAAGCGCTGCTACACCCCCGTCTCACCAAGAAGCTGTTCTCGAGGAGAACGTGACTGTGACCGACCCTCCAGCTCATCAAGTGGAGGTTGACAATTTTGAGGCTGCCACCGACGCCACTGACACTGTCATGGCTGAAGCCAATGTGGAGCCTTCACCTACCCAAGCACCAGAAGTCAGTGAAGCCAATGATGCTACTGCTTCTGTTCCTGCGCCTGCTGCTGGTCCTCAGTTTGACTACCATGTTGAGCACATGCCTTAGGTACAGAAGCCAATCCCCAGATTGCCCAGGTTTCCAGGTCCTGCATCAGCACCTGGATCCTTCAATGTCAATGGCTTCAAAGCAGACAAAACCTTCTTCAATAGCTCCAGGAACCCCTACACAAGGGAAAGGATATCATCTGATCGGTTCTGGAGCTATCCGCAGCGAAGCTATTACTCCTGCATTCTATACAATGAAGGTCGCATCTTCCCACATAAGCGTCTTGACATCGAAGCAATAGCTGGTCTGCCCTGTCTGGAAGAAGCTCTAGATTGCTTCAAAGAGGTTGGATTGCTGCCGTTTGTCACCGACCAAGAGCACTGGAATGAAGAGTTGCTGCTCCAATTCTATGCCACACTTCACATCTGTGGGTACAACAGAGATCCGAAGACTTGGGTCCTGGAGTGGATGATAGGAAATGTTCATCACGAAGCCAAAGCCTTTGATATCATTGAGCTCATTCCTAGCGATCTCTACGAACATGGCTGTCAGCTTCACAGTGAAGCCAAAGCCAAAGCCAAAGCCCACTCCTAGCGATCTCTATGAACATGGCTGTCAGCTTCACAGTGAAGCTGTGGAGAGCATCTTTCAGAAGCCTGAACCTAACATGAGTCAGATGCTCAGTATGATGAAGCCATTGCCCCAGATGCTGCATATTCCAAGGAGTTCTTCATTGAAGACCTTGAGTATCTACCAAGGACTATTTATCACATCATAAGGCAAACTCTCTGGCCCATCAAAGGACATTCTCCACATGCCAAGCTGGAAGGTGCAATGAAGACTTTGGTCTTCTATATTCTTCATGGCAAATGCTTCAATGCACAGGACTTCTTCATCTGCCAACTTGCTGCATCAAGCTCTGATCTTTTTGGCTTGAAGTTCTACGCTCCATGGATAATGCGACTGATTAAACTTCACTCCGCTATCTCATATCAGCCATCTGCTTGCAATCATCGGATCTTTCTGCCTAATGTGGATATGTCTGTTGAAGCCATTTATCCTGAGCCTGTCAAGGAACCTCTAAGTCTTCAGAATGCAGAGCATCAAAGTTTTTCTCAGAACATTGAAGGAGTTGAAGCTGTCACTCGTGTGTATCCTTTGGATGGAACTACACGTGCACCACATCATGCCCTTACTGAAGCCACCGATAGCACAATTTCCCAACGACCTAACAAGTGCACTCGTGTTCTCAATGACCGAGAGCTTCTGGTGGCTCTTCATCAGAAACAGGATAGGCATCATGACTGGCTGAAGCGCCAAATGCAAAGCCTCTTGGTGGATGTCAACCGTATTCGCAATATTGCCACCAAGAATGCCTTTGTTGCACATGAAACCTCTCGACGCACATGGAAAGGGATGACGCTTATGTGCTCTGAAGATGATCTCCAAGAGGATGGCTTCTCTGAACGCTTCAAGTTTGACTCCACACCTCCTCGAAGGGCAGTGCTGCGACGAACTCCATCTCTTGAAGACTCTGAGTTCTCTTCCTCTGCTGCAACTATGAATGCCAGAGTGATCGAGGATGAAGACGATGCTACTTCACCGCCACCTCCTTCAGCAAGCTTCGACACTGCTCCAAGTTCTTCTGCACCGCCGAACACCACCGAAGATCCTGCTGCTTCACCTACTCTTCATGGGAATGAGTAGATGCTCTATGTCTTCAAACCTTTTTGGTCCTTACTGACAAAAGGGGGAGAAGCATATGAGTTTGATAGTCTTCAAGCGGGTCCATATGGGCGGTTGCTTTATATTTTGCTTCATGTTTACAACTCTCGTTTTGATACATTTGGTTCTTTGAGTTGTAACACTTAAACTCGATGGTCGTCTGCTACTTATTTGCCACTTCATGATGCGACGATAAATTCCGCATGTGCGACGATAAATTCCGCACTTAGATCATTTTGCAGACGTCCATTTTCCATTATGCATGTCATTATCTTCACATACCTTCTCATGCATAATGAATTGTCATCATAAGTTGACGAGGATCTCCACGAGTACAACCTGCCATGTGCATTTGCATTCCAAAAGCAAACTACTTATATGCACATCTTCAGGGGGAGCCCTTGCAACTAATGAAGACAATTCCTCTACAATTTCACATATTATATTCCCCGTTGAAAACTTCAACTAGTTTGTCATCAATCACCAAAAAGGGGGAGATTGTAAGTGCATCTAGTGCCACCCCTAGTTGGTTTTGGAGTATTGACGACAAACCTAGTTGAGGGACTAATGTGTTTGTGAGAATTGCAGGATAACACAGGTAGAAGTCCCTCATTGATTCGGTTTTCCTACCAGAGATGACCCCTAAAAATGTATGAAGACATTGATGTCAAAGGTGGTATATGAAGATATTCACATTGAAGACTATGAGAAGAGAAGACATCGCATGAAGCCTATGGAGCTCGAAGACTTAGGTCTTTCATAGTTCTTTTTCTTCTTTGTTGAGTCATAGGAACCACCGTACTGTTAAGTGGGGTCCAAGAGAACCAGTCAGAATGACTGAAGTGATGCTTAACCAAAACCTATGTCTTCGAGTGAAGACTGTGAGAGCAAATCTTGTCTAGAGTCGGACAAGTCAGCTTTGCTTGTAGCCCAAGTAAAGTTGTCGTGTGAGTTTGAAATCTAACCATTGGAACACGTGTCAGTTCCTTAGTGACCCAAGGTCATTTCGGACAAATCAGGTCGGGTTACCTAGTGGCTATAAATAGCCCACCCCCTACAACCATAAACAGTTGGCTGCTCAGAGTTAGAGTACGGCTTTTGTCGTTTGAGAGCAACCCACCTCGAAGCCTTTGAGAGAGAATTCCTTGCGAGGATAAAGCCCTAACCACCCAGAGCCTAAGAGTGTTAGGCATCACTTAAGTCTTCTTATCTGTGTGATCTGAAGACTTATTACACTTGGAGGACTGTGAATCCTCCAGCCGGTTAGGCGTCGCGTTCTGAGCGTCCAAGAGACATTGTGGATCGCCGGTGAACGAAGTCTGTGAAGGTTTGGGAGTCTACCTTGAAAGCATACCAGAGTGATTGGGCGAGGTCTGTGTGACCTTAGCTCAAGGGGAATACGGTGAGGACTGGGTGTCCTCAGCTGCGTGTTCAGGACTGGGTGTCCGGGACTGTGTGTCCTCAGGTTTAAATACCTAGCCGCCCTAACCAGACGTACGGTTGTCACAGCAACTGGAACTGGTCCAACAAATCATTGTCTTCTACAAGTCACTGGTTTCATCCTTCCCTTCCCTTTACTTACTGTTGGTCCTTGTGAAGTCATTGTATGATTGCACTATCTTTTGGCTTCACTGAATGACTGCGTGTTCTGTTTGGCTTCATAATATCTTCCTACCTGATCCTTACTACCTAGCTGCTATTAGTCATTGTGCTTTCACTTCATTGAATACTTGACTATGGTTTACCTAGTGTAGTCTACCTTCCGCTGCATGGTAATAGGTTTATTTCTATCGTTTGTCTTCGAAACTTCCACGTTTTGAAGACTTTCATAAAAATCGCCTATTCACCCCCCCTCTAGTCGATATAACACACTTTCACATAGTAACGATCAAATTCATCACTCAGTTTCTTGATTTCAGATTGAAGAGCAACAAGTTCTTCAGGTGAAAGCTTCAGAACGTTTTGCTTCAGGAAGCGCTCTTTCTTGTACTGCGCTTTCTTCACTCTCCTTCCTTGTTCAAATTTCCATTTTTCTTCATCAATGAAGTGACTCAGCATATGACTTTAACCAGGAGTGAGGTTCAGCTCGGGCAGAGGTGTCTTGGGGTCCTTGTGCCACAAGTCAATGAAGTCCAGGATCAACTTCGGATCCAGCATCAATGGCACATTGCTGCCTTTGGCTCTAGCGGCCCTGTGTTGTCTGTCCCTATTGATTTCAGCAAGTTCTTCATCATCATCTTCGTATTCATCAGACGGCACTTGAAAGGCGACTTGCTTCTTATGAGGACTTGGTCGAGAGCCTCGTCTAGTAGTGGCCTTTGTCTTCAGCGGAGAGGGGCCAGTTGATGAATTTGGTGTAGCTGAAGAACTAGCAGAAGCTCCTGAGGTAATAGAGATGCCCGTTGTCCTTTGGCACGTGGCGAGATACACAGGTGCTGAGGATTTTGACGGATGAGCTGAGGACTTTGGAGGAGCTGGTGCGGCTTGAGGAATTGGCCGTGAGGGCTTTGAAGAATTTGGCCGTGAGGGCATTGCTGAGGAACTTGGCCGTGAGGGCATTGGGGTTGAAGCACTTGGCTTATGAGCAGGCTTCTTTGGCATGGCCTTCTTTGGCTTGCTTGTAGAGGCCTCAGCAGTGGCAGCAGCGGCAGAAGAGTCTTCATTAAATTTCCTCACTACTTCCTTAGCTACTCTGGCTAGCTTGGCCTGGTGCTTGGCCCATTCATCAGGATAATCCTCACCACACTTGAGGCTAGTGGGATCAGCTAGTTGGTCAGGTGCCAACGAAGAGTGAATTTCTTCATATACTTGGGAGTAACATATCTGTATTCCCTCCATTCCCGTGCCCATCTCCACTCTATCCTTTGGATGCGCACTTTGCGCTCATTCTTAGTTTCCTTTCCATGGGTGGCCTCATCAGGAGTGCAATAATCCTTGTATATATCCTCAGGGATTTCAAATGCAGTGTTGACTTCCAGCTTCTTTCCTCCCTTCTAAGGTTTCTTGCCATCTGCCACTTCCTTCAGCTGAGGGTTTTGAACGATTGAGTTCTCTGAAGAGGTATGCAACTTTTCTTTCAGGAACGCTGCAAATGAGTTAAGTTGATGAGAACCTAATGATTCAGCAACGGACATGTGTACCTATGAACAGAGTATAGTTGCGAGGAATTTCGAGAGGTCATATGCATTCTCAAAATGTTTTTGCAATAAGGACAAGTTTGAGGAATTTGACAAGTTGAGTCTTGAAGAATTTCACTAAGCGTTCTTTGACTTAGGTCCAGAGTTGTACAGATTTGAAAATCCACACATTGAGGAATCTTGAAGAAAAATGTTGCTTAGAGAAACAGATCAAGAACAGATGATATGTGAGGTGTCCAGTGTGTGTGAGGATTTGAAGAAACACCTTTTGAAGATTTGAAGAAAAACATCTGAATCAACGAGGGTAGTAAAAGTAACTTTTAAGTACCCTAGACGAAGAAAACGACGAACTGGGAAGTGTAGATTTGAAGCTCGTCGGTTCAGATCTTCCACACCCTAACTTGGCTGAGGAAGATAGCTACGATGGCGGCAGAGTGAAGAAATTCGCGTCCGGTGTGAGTATGACGGCGACGAGGTCGAGGCAGTGAAGCTCTTCCTCACCGGCGACGATGGAAGTAGCGGCAGCGCTAGGGTTTGAGAGCTCGAGCGAGGGAGGGAGGTCGAGCGGAGTAAAAGTGAAGTGAGGAAGGGAGAGGGGTATTTATAGCCAAAGTGAAAAATAGCTCGCCCGAGGAAATAGGACGAACATGCCCCTGACCCTTCTCATTCGCATGACATGTGTCACCCACGTACTGAGAGGTGACGATCGTGTGCGGTCGTGGGTGAATAGGATAAGTATTATCGTAGAATGTGTAGTGATTTGAGCGGCAAAGGCCAAAAATTCAGATAAGATAAGTTTAAAGTTCCGTTCGCAATTTCTTCAGCTGACAAGGACACAGTGCAGATTTTGAACGAGTTTCAAATAGAACGCACATGAAGAATTTGTGAATAGACTCGGTTGAGTTTAGCATAGAGGGGGAAAGGGTCCGATCACATTCACTAAGCAGAACATGCAACTTGAAGAATTAGCAATAAGTGAATGTTGTAGAGGACATAAACTCATATATATATAGCCAATGAAGAAAAACAACAGAAATGGTGAAGACAATCCAAGTTGAAAAACAACTAAGGAATTTCAAAACTGAGGAAAAACTCAAATTGAAGATTTTCAACTTTTGGTGGTAGCATGACCCACCGTATAAGAATGATGATTTCAGACACCACGTACAATTGTCGTAGGGTTCTGAGAATCAAATTATTCATTAATTTCTTCACACTCAAAGTGTTATTCTTCACTGATTGAAGAAAAATATTTCTTCATGTGTTGCACATCTAAGTCATCAATTTTGCATAAGTGTTAGGATGAGTGTCCTTTTCAAAGAACATTCGAAGATTTTAGGATATTTAGCTCACACCACAACTTGCTAAATATCTTCTCATCCAAGGGCTTAGTGAAGATATAGGCTAGTTGTTCTTCAGTCTTCACATGCTCAATAGAGATGTCGCCCTTCAACAAATGATCACAAAGAAAATGATGACAAATCTGAATGTGCTTTGTCTTCGAGTGCTGAATTGGGTTATGAGCAATCTTGATGGCACTCTCATTGTCACAGTAGAGTGGCACATTCTTCACGTGGACGCCATAGTCCATGAGAGTTTGCTTCATCCATAGCAGTTGAGCACAGCAAGAACCAGCAGCAATGTACTCAGCTTCAGCAGTAGACAGTGATAAGCAGTTATGTTTCTTCAAGGACCAACAGACCAAGAATCATCCGAGGAAATGGCATGTGCCAGATGTTGACTTGCGGGCCACACGATCACCAGCATAGTCAGAGTCTAAATATCCAATGAGATCAAAATTCGAGCCCTTGAGATACCATAATCCAAGTGTTGGTGTGTGTCGGTGTCAAAACCGGCGGATCTCGGGTAGGGGGTCCCAAACTGTGCGTCTAGGCCGGATGGTAATAGGAGGCAAGGAACATGATGTTTTACCCAGGTTCGGGCCCTCTTGATGGAGGTAAAACCCTACATCCTGCTTGATTAATATTGATGATATGGGTAGTACAAGTGTAGATCTACCACGAGATCAAGGAGGCTAAACCCTAGAAGCTAGCCTATGGTATGATTGTTGTATGATGAAGTTGTCCTACGGACTAAAACCCTCCGGTTTATGTAGACACCGGAGAGGGTTAGGGTTACACAAAGTCAGTTATAATGGTAGGAGATCTAAATATCCACATCGCCAAGCTTGCCTTCCACGCCAAGGTTGCCTTCCACATCAAGGAGCGGTATACCTTTTGATCAAAGTCAATAACAAAGCTGAAATGGTTTCGAGCCAAGGTAAGTAATTAAGTAGTACTAGCTAGCTAGCTAGCTAGCTGCCATCTCTTTAATTATCATGCTTGATTAATTATTATCTGATCAAATTAAATTCCATTCTCGTAATAAAGGCCCTGAAGCAGGCGCAGGGGACTGATCTGTGTGCATTCTGCGTTTGCGAGAACATTCGCATGATGGCGTCCGAAAGGAGCAGATCTCAAAGACAGGAATGGGTACGGTTGTCAGAACACTATTCACAATTTTTACACCATTATCGATATCTAGTCACACAACTAATACACATGCATATTGATCTCCTTCTTAACAGTTCAAAGAGGTGCGGGACAAGCTCCTACCAACGGAGCGTGTAGAGGCACTTCAAGAGGAAATAGTGGGATTTTTGCTCGACCAGGTCATAAATCCGAAGGAAGAATACTATTACCCGCTACCGCCCCCATGAACCACTTCGTATTGTCATCGTGCTCCGAAGGCACCAATTAGGCTAATGCCACTGGCTTCGAAGGCAACATGCATATGTAGGAGAAATTGTATATAGCTATACATGTGTGTATGTGTGAATTAATATGGTTTGTGAGACATTGGTGATATATATATATGATTGGTTCTACTAGAAATTCTATTTATATATATATATATATATGCATAACGTGTACAATGTGTAGTATCGTAAAATACCAGCAAACGAAAAAGAATTAAAATGGAAAACACAAAATTAAATGAAAAAGAAATCATAAAACCCAAAACCCCCCAAACATTTTAGTACCGGTTGGTGTTACCAACCGGTACTAAAGGGCTCCCGGCCCCCGGAGCTGGCTCGTGCCACGTGGTTCCCCTTTAGCACCGGTTCGTGTTGAACCGGTACTAAAGGGGGGGCCTTTAGTGCCGGTTCCTGAACCGGCACTAAAGGGCCTTACGAACTGATGCTATTGCCCGGTTCTGCACTAGTGCATCCGGACACAGGACGGAGTCTTCAATCTTGTATCTTCATAGTCCTGGAGTCCGACTGAAGGTATAGTCCGGCTACCCGGACACCCCCTAATCCAGGACTCCCTCAGTAGCCCCCGAACCAGGCTTCAATGACAACGAGTCCGGCACGCAGATTGTCTTCGGCATTGCAAGGCGGGTTCTTCTCCAAATTCCATGTACCTGCTGAATAATGTCCGATTTTCATAATGTAGCGCACCTTGGCTTCCACGCCCAATAATGGCCGTCTTCCACGTGTCAAACGAATGCGAAAAGTCAGGGTGTTTTTACATTCACACCCCTAGCCGCATAAACGAGCCGCCTATGTAATGGGATGGGGATTCAGATCCAAACCACACCTTCTTGTCCCCGCGAGTAATCATCAGAGCGCCTCCAGCAAAGGTCCATTCCAACATGGCCAGCCGTCGCAGCTCCTCCTCTCGCCCTTCCAGTCCTAAACCTGGAGACTGGGAGAGGTGCTCCATCCCGCACAGCGAGCTAGTGTCACTTCAGACCAAGGGATTTCTCCCTCAGGCCTATATGGTCCCGGTCCGAGCCGGACTCGCCACCTATAATGGCGGAGAGCAAGCGGAGAGCACCCCCAATCCCTCCAAAGGAGAGCGGGTGTGCCTCGTCCCTTATCTAATAAGAGGACTTGGATTTCCAATTCATCCATTTCTCCGTGGGCTTCTGGAGTTTTACGGCCTCCAGCTGCACAATCTCACGCTCGCCTCTATATTGCATATCGTGGGCTTCGTCGCCCTTTGCGAGCTATTCTTGGGTGTTGAGGCTCATTTCACACTGTGGAAGAGGGGTCTATATATCAAGTGGGCGGAGCCGAAGTGTGGCGTATCGCCGGGACCGGATATCTATCCGGAAGCCCAAAGAAGGCGTCCGAGGACTGGCCTTCGGAATTGTTTTATATAGATGATGTCCCGCTGCCGGATCCTACCCGGGTCGGTCTCCCCGAATTCAACAGTGCTCCCTTAAAGAAACGCCTAAGCTGGCGTCCGCGGAGCTCTCAGAGAGAAGGCGACAGGGACGTCCTTCACGTGATGGGTCGGATAAGACTATTGGCTCATTCCGGACTAACCATGATTGGACTCATGGCCGCATGCATTATGCGGGGGGTGCAGCCGCTTCAATATAGAGGCCACCCCATGTGGGATTTTAACGGGGAGGATGACGCCACCCGTTATGGTCGTAAGGGGCGAGCCTCAACTGCCGCTCTAGTAAAGATCTTATCCTCTTTGTACAAGGGAGAAGAGGAGGAATTCCTCCGCGTCAACCCACAGGGCGGATTTACTATGTACAACCCTCCGAGTTGGGTAAGTGGACAATTGTGCTTACCCATCCGTTTTATATTCCCATGATTAAATATGTAGTCTAATGATTTCAATGCAGGAACTGCATCAGGAAGTAAAGGATATAAACAGCCGTCCCCCACAGCCCGAGGATCCAGAACGGTCCCTCGATCCGGACTCCGAAGAGGATCCGGACATATCGGTGGAGCTGATTGACGGGGTGTTTCATCAGCTAAGCAAGGACAATACCTTGGTTGCCATTACGGCTGATTACCCAGGGTTAATCCCGGCCTCCCAGGTAACAGAGAGCGGAGTCTCATCCCCTTGAGAAGGAATCCATTCTCACGCATTTCAGTTTTCCTGACAACAACCGTGTTTTGCAGGGGAGGTTTCCGAGGCGGGAGGCCGAACCTGCAGCAGCTAGCCAACGAGGGGCCGCAGGGCCCCGTGGGGTAAAAAGGAATGTAGTCCGGACTGAGACGCCGACGCAAAGGTATAGCGCACCCTCTTTTTCCCTGGTGTTATTCCTTCAGGGCATATTAACGTTCGTGCTACCTTCAGGACGAAGAGACCTCGCCGGACTATACCCGGAGAGGTTGCCAATCGTGCCTCCACCAGCCAGGCTCCAACGCCTGGCCCGGAAGCGGAAGCGAACACGAGGTGCACACCGGACGCTCCTCCGACAGAGGATGCGGACAGACTATCTTCCACCAATTTCGAGGTGAAGAGTCCCATGAACCACAGGCGTCGCCGGACAGTTCTTCGCGACGCTTGTTTCTCCCAAGAGGCATTAGATGCCTTCAATTCGGGACATGCGTACCTCCGTGCCACTCAAAATGGTTTAGCCAGAGCCACGGAGCAATATGTAAAAGACATACGGGTAAGAAAATTTTGGTAAATATATATATACCAGTAGCCCCCGAGACTTGAAACAGTTAGAGTAACTGATTTAAGGATCATTTGTTATGCAGGTTCTTACAGAGAAGAATACCGTACTGTCCCAGGAGCTGGAAGAGTGGAAAGCCCAACTGGAGGCCGCACTAGCCGCGAAAGGGGAGCCCAAAGAGACCCCCTCTGGTAAGATACACTTCAAAAAATTAGTATTTTGCAAAGTGCGGCGTGGGTGTAAATCTGACAAATCATATTGCAGATAGCGCCGGACTAGATCCGGAGAGGCAACAACTCTTACGCCAGCTAAAGGCCGGTGAGAGTATGCTGACAAGGGTGAGGCGGGAGAAGAATGATCTTCAGGATGCCAACACCAAGCTAGATGTTGAGCTTAAAGATGTTCGTGGCCAGCTATCGGACTCTACTAAGGAGAATCAGCGGCTTCGACGCGGCATATTTAGTAAGTGCTTAAGCAAATCTTTGAAAGAAAAGAGTTCGGCGAGGAAGTCGACTAACAGAGTAATGTCTGTAGGTATGCTAACGGGTCGTCCTGCAGAGGAGATGCCCGGTTCTACAGGTGACCTTCTTCCCGAGCTCTCGCAACTGCATGAGCGAGTTCGGCAGGCGATGCGAGGCGTTGCCCGAGCCTTGTGGCCTTCCCACTCCATGCCCGAGGGCCTTGGAGAGCTTTCGGAGAAGCTTAAGGGAGCTCGGCGGCGCTTCCGGTTGTGGAAGATATCGGCCTGCCGACAAGGCGCTAGGGAGGCCTGGGCCATGGTGAAGACGCGGTACATGAAGTCTGACCCAAACCACATGGCCGAGGTCGGACCTGTGGGGCCTGACGGGAAGGAGATCCCTGTAAGCTTAGTGTACGGCCAAGTAGAATTGGCCGCAAAGTATTCCCAGCAGGACTATAAGTTAGACAGCCTGTTAGATGGTATTGAAGAGGAATACAATCAGTCAAAGTGACTATGTAATTTTTAATTGACATTTGTAATGCCTTCTAGCCGGATTGTAGATCGTTTGTCGTTGCCGACCTTTTCGCTTCAACCTCAGGTCCTGACAGTCCGGAGTGTGTCCGAATACCCTACCGGTTATGTAAGAACCGGGGTATGCATGGAGACTAGGCGTAGGGGTCATTAGTGCTTTATCAGACAAGTGCCCAACTAGTTATGTTATATTACATGGTTAGTAAGAAACATCTTCCAGAGAGAATAGTTCCGTTAGGGGTTCCTTTCTCTGGGAGGCATGCCCTAAAGTGCATGTCCGGACTTCAAACGCAGGAAAATCATCTGGGGCATATATATAAATAAGTAAAAAAGGTCATCTTTTAGTTCATCGACCGAATATTCCCTTAAGAACGCTAGCTTTCGGCTTCACCCAGTCTGAGGTACACATCCGGCTGATCCGGCAGTAACAATCACAGAGGTGCTCCCTTTACCACCTAGCCGAACAATCGGGAACGTAGGGGTAAGCACAGGAGCCAGGCAACCCAGCTTGGCCAAAACTTAAGTCATATCGATGCATATAATGGTGAAGAAAAGGTGCATGCGGAAGTTTGACACATGTGGTGGGTGTGAAGCCCGTATAAATAAGCTTCTATTAAAGAAGCCCCCAGGTTTAATGAGCGCGAGTAGCACGTCACTTGAGGAGCCTTTAAGGGCTATAAAAGAAAAGCGGGGAAGGAGAGAAATGTAAGACAGAAAATGTAAAAAATGGACAGAGGAAGGAGACAAACACAGAGTCCGGCGCTAGGCATAGAATCTTCGGAGACGGGCTGCGTACCATGGGTTCGGCTCGAGTTGGTTATCCGATGCATCTCGCAGGCGGTATGCTCCACCAGTCAGGACTTGGTCGATTATGAAGGGACCTCCCCACTTGGGCTTCAGCTTGTCCTTTTTCTTGTCCGGCAGGCGTAGAACTAATTCGCCAACGTTGTAGTTTTTGTCCCGCACTTCTCTGCTTTGATATCTTCGAGCCTGCTGTTGATAGAATGCGGAACGGGCTTTTGCCACGTCGCGCTCCTCCTCTAAGGCGTCCAAACTGTCCTGCTGATCGAGCTCGGCTTCCCTTTCTTCGTACATGCGCACTCAAGGTGAGTCATGAATTATGTCGCAGGGCAAGACTGCCTCTGCACCGTACAGCATAAAAATGGTGTGTATCCGGTGGTGCGATTCGGCGTGGTCCGAAGCCCCCAGAGTACGGAGTCGAGCTCCTCTACCCAGTGCGTGTTAGATTCCTTGAGGGACCGCACTAATCTGGGTTTGATGCCGCTCATGATGAGACCATTTGCGCGTTCGACCTGACCGTTAGTTTGTGGGTGATAGACGGAAGCATAATCGAGCTTGATGCCCATGTTTTTGCACCATAGTTTTACCTCATCGGCCATAAAGTTCGTGCCGTTATCGGTGATTATGTTGTGGGGGATGCCATAATGGTGTATGACCCCTGATATAAAGTCTATCACAGGTCCGGATTTGGCCGTCTTAACAGGCTTGGCTTCTATCCATTTGGTGAACTTATCCACCATGACCAGTAAGTATTTTTTCTTGTGGGTTCCGCCTTTAAGGGGTCCCACCATGTCAAGGCCCCAGACCGAGGGTGGTGGGTGGCATATGGCTTTGGTTTGCAAAAAGCTAGCAACGGACGCATCGTTGGACCAAGTCCTGAGCGTCCGCCCGGGCCGTCGACCAATAAAAGCCTGTATGGCAAGCCTTGCTTACAAGGGACCGGGCTGTGGCGTGATGGCCACCGAGTCCGGCATGAATTTCAGCCAGCAGGTTCCGCCCTTCCTCTTCGGAGATGCACCTTTGAAGGACAACGGTAGTGCTTTTCTTCTAAAGTTCACCCTCATGGACTTTATAGGCTTTAGATCGCCGCACTATACAGCGTGCCTCGTTTTGGTCCTCTGGGAGTTCCTGCCTAGTAAGGTAGGCTAGGAATGGTTCTATCCATGGGGCGATAACGGCCATTAGTACGTGGGCTGAGGTTGTGATTTCATTGGCAGAGCCTCCGATTATGTCAGATTGTTCGGCGTCGGACAGTGCGGTTGGGTCCGGGCTAATATTGCCATGTTCCCCTTCCCATACTACGGATGGCTTGAATAGCCTTTCCAGGAAGACGTTGGGGCGGACCGCATCGCGTTTTGCACCGATGCGTGCCAGGACGTCTGCCACCTGATTGTTTTCTCGGGCTATATGGTGAAATTCGAGCCCCTCAAATCGAGCTGACGTTTTGAGGACGGCATTGCGGTAAGCTGCCATTTTTGGATCCTTGGCATCGAAGTCTCCATTTATTTGGGATATCGCGAGGTTCGAATCCCCGCGCACCTCTAGTCGTTGAATGCCCATGGATACTGCTATCCGGAGACCATGTAAAAGGGCCTCATATTCGGCTGCATTGTTGGAGTCCGTGTACATAATCTGGAGTATATATTGAACTGTGTCTCCTATGGGGGATGTCACAACGACGCCGGCCCCTAGTCCGGCCAACATTTTGGAACCGTCGAAGTGCATGATCCAGTTTGAATATGTGCCATACTCTTTAGGGAGTTCGGCCTCCGTCCATTCTGCGACGAAGTCGGCCAAAACTTGCGACTTGATAGCTCACCATGGCCTATAAGTTATGTCGAACGGGAGGAGCTCGATGGCCCATTTTGCAATCCGGCCCATTGCGTCACGGTTGTTTATAATATCGTTGAGTGGTACTTCCGATGCTACTGTGATTGAACACTCTTGAAAGTAATGTCGTAGCTTCCGGGATGCCATGAATACCGCATATGCAATCTTTTGATAATGTGGGTACCGTGAGTTGCATGGGGTGAGGACAGTGGACACATAGTAAACCGGCTTTTGAAGGGGGAATTTGTGTCCGTCCGTTTCCCGCTCGACGACGAGTACTGCGCTGACAACTTGATGGGTTGTTGCAATGTACAATAGCATTGGTTCGCCGATGTTTGGCGCGGCCAGGACAGGGTTTGTTGCCAATATGTCTTTTATTTCCTCGAGTCCGGCCGTGGCGGCATCCGTCCACTCGAAGTGTTCGGTGCGCCGAAGGAGGCGGTAGAGGGGTAGCGCCTTTTCTCCCAAACGGGAGATAAAGCGGCTTAGAGCCGCCACACATCCGGTTAATTTTTGTATTTGTTTGAGGTCCTTTGGGATATCCAATTGTGACAAAGCTCGGATCTTTGCTGGATTTGCTTCGATTCCTCTACCGGATACGATAAAGCCCAAGAGCTTTCCAGCTGGAACGCCGAAAACGCATTTTTCCGGATTTAGCTTGATGTCATATGTTCGGAGGTTGTCAAATGTAAGCCTCAAGTCATCTACTAGAGATTCGACTTGTCTTGTTTTTACGACCACATCATCCACGTATGCCTCTACTGTTTTGCCGATCTGGTTTGCCAGACATGTCTGAATCATGCGCTGATATGTTGCGCCGGCGTTTTTGAGCCCGAAAGGCATTGTGTTGAAGCAGAATGGGCCGTATGGGGTGATGAATGCCGTTGCGGCTTGGTCTGACTCGGCCATCTTGATTTGATGGTAACCGGAGTATGCGTCGAGGAAGCACAACGAATCGTGTCCTGCAGTGCCGTCGATAATTTGATCGATGCGGGGGAGGGGGAAGGGATCCTTTGGGCAAGCCTTGTTAAGGTCTTTGAAGTCAACGCACAGGTGCCAGGATTTGTCCTTCTTTGGTACCATCACCAAGTTTGCTAGCCAGTCCGGATGTTTTATACCTCTGATGAATCCGGCCTCCAATAGTTTGGCTAGCTCCTCTCCCATTTCCTGTCTCTTGGGCTCAAAGAAACGCCGAAGGGCTTGTTTGAGAGGTTTTAATCCTTTTAGGATATTTAAGCTGTGTTCGGCCAGCCTGCGTGGGATTCCTGGCATGTCTGAAGGGTGCTAGGCAAAATGTCCCAGTTCTCCTGTAGGAATTCTCGCAGTGTGGTGTCTACATCGGGGTTTAATTGTGCCCCGATGGACGCTGTTTTATTGGGGTCCATTGGATGGACCTGGAATTTGACTATTTCATCCGCTGGTTTAAAGGAGGTGGACTTGGATCTTTTGTCGAGTATCACATCGTCCCTGTTTACCGTGGAGCGCAGCGTAGTCAGTTCCTCAGCCACTAGGGCTTCGGACAGTGCCTCAAGGGCCAATGTGGCTGTCTTGTTTTCGGCGAGGAGTGCTATGTCCGGATCACTAGCGAGAGTGATGATGCCGTTCGGCCGGGCAACTTGAGCTTCATGTACCCGTAATGGGGTATTGCTTGGAAGATTGTAAATGCTTCCCACCCCAGCAGAGCGTGGTATCTGCTACTAAACGGGGCCACTTGGAATGTGACCTCTTCGGACCTATAATTATCCGGCGTGCCGAATACCACATCTAGTGTGATTTTTCCTGCACAACGCGCTTCCCGACTGGGGATTATTCCTCTAAAGGTTGTGCTACTTCGCTCAATGCGGTTACAGTCTATTCCCATTTTTTGAAGGGTTTCCTCATAAATGAGGTTCAATCCGCTGCCTCCGTCCATGAGTACCTTGGTGAGGCGAAAGCCGTCCACTATAGGACTGAGTACCAATGCGGCTGGTGCTCGAGCTGTTCAGAATTTAGGTTCATCACTGACATTAAAAGTAATAGCCATGTCACTCCATGGGTTTATTGTTGCTACTTGATAGACTTCGGCGAGGCTACGGAGTGGTCTTTTTCGCATATTATTTGATGCGAAAGTCTCGAAGACTGTTAAGACTATACTGGAGTCCCTGAGGTGGCTTTCTGCGGCCTCCGGAATTAGGAGATCTTCGCCCCTTTTGGCCACCTGCTAGAGTATCCAACATGCTCTAAGGCTATGAGTTGGTGTGGCGTCCTCTGTACTATGAATTTTACATGGTCCATTAAGCCATCCCTCCAGTACGGTTCCATGCCCTGTAGAGGGTTTTGGTTTTTTGGTTTTTAACCCGGGTGTCTGATGATGATGCACCCTTTTATTTCGGACGAGGTTTCTATTCAGGGCCGGATTGTCCCAAAATTTAGTTTCGGTTTTCCGGGCGCTTTCCATCGCACAGTACTTTTGTACTATGGACGCCAAGTCAGCGAAGCGTGTAAGATCACGACGACCTGTGGCGTTGAGGATTCCCTTGTCCGTGCAATTATTGCAGAAGATTGAGATTGCGTCTTCCTCGCGGCAGTCCTTTATCCTGTTCGTAACCAGGAGGAACCTCGCCCAGTAATGATGTACTGTTTCTTCGGGCTCTTGCCTGATTTGGGATAGATCGCTTATGTTCGGGTGGGTGGGTGAATTAAATTCGGAACTTCACCCAATCTTAGACTCAGAGGCCAAGGAGTTTCCGAACTCTGAAGTTTGGATTCTTGGATGTTGTCTAGTGAATCTAGCCCATTGCCTGATTCTAAGTTCAGGTCTTGAGTTACATCCTCCCCTCCGCGGGTGTCCGGCTTGGAGGGATCGGGAATCCGTACGTGGCTAGTCCTTAAGATAGATGAAGAGTCACCGCACTGTGCCTCTACCACGGCAACGTGATGGGTGACTTGGGGAGAATTAGTTTCTCTTAAATCGGGTTTAAGCCCAACCTGATCATAATCCGTAGTGACCCCCAAGGCGGCGATGCGATCCAAGAGCTCATTTACGAAAGAGAGCTCCATTGGATCTAACTGCTCAACGAGTTCCGAGCTGATGTGAAGATTGCTTTTGATGACCCGAGAGGTCACCGTCGGCGCAAGGGCCGAACAGGCGGTCATGAGAAAACCGCCTAGCCGGAGAGTTTAGCCGATAGCCAAGGCTCCCTTAGTAACGGCGCCGTCTTTAAAGATGGGAAGAGGCATCCTTCCTGATTGCAACGGCACAGAGGAACTCTCAATGAAAGCAGCAATGTCGGTGTCAAAACCGGTGGATCTCGGGTAGGGGGTCCCGAACTGTGCGTCTAGGCCGGATGGTAACAGGAGGCAAGGAACACGATGTTTTACCCAGGTTCGGGCCCTCTTGATGGAGGTAAAACCCTACGTCCTGCTTGATTAATATTGATGATATGGGTAGTACAAGAGTAGATCTACCACGAGATCAAGGAGGCTAAACCCTAGAAGCTAGCCTATGGTATGATTGTTGTATGATGAAGTTCTCCTACGGACTAAAACCCTCTGGTTTATATAGACACCGGAGAGGGTTAGGGTTACACAAAGTCGGTTATAATGGTAGGAGATCTAAATATACGCATCGCCAAGCTTGCCTTCCACGCTAAGGAAAGTCCCACCCGAACACGGGACGAAGTCTTCAATCTTGTATCTCCATAGTCCTAGAGTCCGGCTGAAGGTATAGTCCGGCTACCCGGACACCCCCTAATCTAGGACTCCCTCAGTGTGTGAGATAGATATCAAAGAATGTGCTTCACAGCCTTATGGTGTGATTCCTTCGATGTAGCTTGAAATCGGGCACACATGCAAACACTAAGCATAATATCTGGCCTAGATGCACATAAGTACAATAAAGAACCAATCATGGAGCGGTATACCTTTTGATCAAAGTCAATACCATTTTCATCAGTGCATAGATGGCCATTTGTGGGCATAGGGATTTTGACTCCTTTGCAATCTTGCATGCCGAATTTCCTCAGTACATCCTTGAGGTATTTCTCCCGAGATATGAGTATGCCATTGCACTGTTGACGAATCTGAAGACCTAAGAAGAATTTCAATTCTCTCATCATAGACATTTGATATTCTTCACTCATCATATAGGCAAATTCATCACTGTAACGTTGGTCAGTACAGCCAAAAATGATATCATCAACATAAATTTGGCACACAAACAGTTCACCATCATAAGATTTAGTGAAAAGAGTTGGGTCAAGTGAACCGGTTTTGAAGCCTTTCTTCATGAGGAATTCCTTCAAAGTATCATACCACGCCCGTGGGGCCTGCTTGAGGCCATAGAGGGCCTTATTGAGTCTGAAGAATCTGTCAGGATGCTTTGGATCTTCAAAACCTGGGGGCTGAGCAACATATACTTCTTCCTCAAGCTTACCATTGAGGAATGCACTTTTCACATCCATTTGATATAAGATGATATCATGATGGTTAGAATAAGCAAGTAACATATGAATAGATTCAAGTCTAGCAACAGGTGCAAAAGTTTCATCGAAATCAATTCCTTCAACCTGTGTGTAACCTTGAGCTACAAGCCGTGCCTTATTCCTCACCACGAGGCCATTTTCATATTGCTTGTTGCGGTAGATCCACTTTGTGCCCATGATGTTGTGCTTGCGAGGATCTGGACGTTTGACCAGTTCCCAGAGGTTGTTGAGCTCGAATTGATGTAATTCCTCTTGCATAGCTTGAATCCACTCAGGCTCCAGAAATGCTTCATCTACCTTAGTAGGCTCTGTGATAGAGACGAAAGCAAAGTGCCCACAAAAGTTAGACTTCATTTGCAATGCGAGGATGAGTGGGTTGTCATTGAGGAATTTGATCGGTATTTTCTTTAGCGCCATTTTCCTCAGGTGCATCAGCATGAGATTCTTCATGTTCTGGAATGACTTCTTCAGCAGATTCTTCGGTAGGAATGACATCCTTAGTAGCCTTGAACTTAATAGATTCCTCAGGAGGTATTTCATCTGTCACAGGAGGTAGGTGCTCTCTTTGTGAGCCATTAGTCTCATCGAACCGCACATCTACAGTTTCGACAACCTTGTGATGATAGGAGTTGAAGCAAATTCATTTCTTCATGATTAGCTTGTGTCCTTTCAAGCAAATTCAAGTCTCCAGCAAATTCTTCAGACGATTAAGTTCGTATGGAGACCTGACCCTGCATAAGAGATTAGTTCTTTTTCTTCACCACCCACATCTGAAGGGGTGGCAAGGAGTTCATCATTCTGCGAGCTCCATAAGAGAAAGGTGGCATAGATGCCAATCCACTTCGTTTCACATAAGAGGGGTTAGAGTAAGCATAGGAGTAAGCAGAGAAATTCTTCGAGGACTTATGAACATAATGATTTGAAGAATAATGCACATATCCATAATCCTTAGATCTTTCCTGCGAAACAGACGGGTTAGCACGATGATTTTCATATGAGGACTTGGATCCATATGAAGAATTTGGTCCATATGAAGAATTTGATCCATATGAAGAATTTGATCTGGGGTTCCTATTCTTCACAGGTGGTGTCATGATGACATTCACCTGAAGATTTTAATGGTACCTTTGGGAACCTAGATTTTCTTCATAGGAGAACCGTTCCTGCAATTAGTGCCAACATATCTAGCAAATACTTCACCATTCTGATTTTTGAACAGTTTATAATTGGAGTCAAATGACTCATCAGAAGAATATGAAGATTCACATGTAAAGCCAGATAAAGTAGCTGGATCCACTGAAGGTCCCTTTGCAGCAACCCATGAGATTTTGGGATACTGCTCAGGTTTCCAGTAGGTCCCATCGGCATTAAGTTTCCTCTCAAAGGCAATACCCTCTTTCCCAGGGTTCCTGTTGAGGATCTTCTTTTTGAGCATGTCACAAAGAGCCTGATGCCCTTTGAGGCTTTTGTACATGCCCGTCATATACAATTCCTTCAGCCCTGCATCATCAGTGATACTAGCAATGTCCTCAGATGAGGAATTAGTGATAGTAGAGACAGTTGAAGAATTTGCAGCAATGGAAGCATTTGAGCATACAGGTGAAGAATTAGCAGTTTCACGTTCAATGCACTTCAAACAAGGAGGAACAAATTCATCCTGAGTAGCGCTGATCTGTTGAGCAAGTAATGAATCACGTTCCGTCTGAAGATCTTCATAACTCACTCTTAACTGCTCAAGATCTTGCTTTCTTTGAAGAAATTCATAAGAACGCTTCTCATGATCAGATAGGAGAGTGATATGATGACCTTGAAGATTGTCAAACTTGGACTGAAGTTTCTGAAGAATTTCAATCAAAATTTGAGTGAAATCCATTTCCTCGCCCAACATATCTGTAACGCCCCGAGACCGATGTGCCAGGTGTCGTCCAGTTATTCACTGTTGTTGTGTTGTCATTGCTTGCGTGTCATGCATTGCATATCATGTCATCATATGCATTTCGTTTGCATACATGTTCGTCTCATGCATCCGAGCATTTCCCCCGTTGTCCGTTTTGCATTCGGGTGCTTCGTTCTCCTCCGGTGGTCATTTCTACCTTTCTTTCATGTGTGGGGATTAAACATTTCCGGATTGGACCGAGACTTGCCATGCGGCCTTGGTTTACTACCGGTAGACCGCCTGTCAAGTTTCGTACCATTTGGACTTCGTTTGATACTCCAACGGTTAACCGAGGGACCGAAAAGGCCTCATGTGTGTTGCAGCCCAACACCCCTCCAATTTGGCCCAAAAACCACCTAACTCTGCTCCTTGATCTAGAGCGTTCGATCACGATCGCGTGGCCGAAAACCGCACCTCATTTGGACTCTCCTAGCTCCCTCTGCCTATAAATAGTCCCCTCCCGAAAATCACGGATCTTCTCCTTCCTCTAACCCTAGCCCCGCTCCTCTCCGCGCGGTCGGACACGTCCGCCGGACACATCGCTGCCGCCACTCAGAAGCGGCCACGTGGCCCCTGCGCCGCCTCCCACCGCCCGGGCCCGGGAGCCCAGATCCGGCCCCTGCGGCCCGTCTCCTCGTCGCCGCCACCCGCGGGAGGCGCCCGCCCGACGCCGCCGCTTCTCCCCTTGCCGGCGCCCGCGCCACCGGACGCCGACGGCCGCCGCCCGCCTCCTCGCTGGCGACCGCCGCCTCCGTCGCCGGGTCGCCGCCCGCCGCGCCCGGAGTCCCCAGACCTCGCCGCCACGCCTCCCCGGTCCGGATCCGGTGGATCCGGCCGGATCCGTCTCCTCCGTCCTCCCTGGCGCCGCCCCACGCCCTCCGCCGGTGAACAGTGCTCCGGCGTGCATCGTTTTGCATGCGCCCAGATCTGGATCGGCTACAGTAAAACCCTAGGTTGATTTTTTCCTAAGTCCCGGAGATTTCCTAATCCATGTGCTCATGTTCATCGCATCGTATCTCCACATCCGTAGCTCCGATTCATGCATATAGCATATCAAAATGTTCGTCTCAGAGAGTACATCATTTCATTCCATTGCATCATTTTCATTTGAGTTCATCTTGATGCACGAAATGCTGTTAGAAGAGTGCTACTTGAGATAATTGTCAGATCTGCTACTCCATCTTAGACATTTGTCATTTTTGCCATGATTATTGTGTGCATGATATGACCATGAGCTCTACATATGTTTTGTTAAGGGATTTGTCATATTTCCAGAGGTGCAACCCATGTATTTTTGTGATGTGTGTGATGACTAGTGCAAGCTTGCAACGTGAGGCACTTGGTAATTCTGTTTTCAGGGACTTAGTATTTTCACCAAGTCCTGGGATTGTTTAGTTCATGATGCCATATGTTCATGTTGTTTCCTAGAGATCCGTGCCTCTTTTGAGGATGATCAGTAAGGATTTTTGTTAATATTGTAGTGCTCTATCCATCCATGTCTTTGTTTGCATATACGGAGCACCCTAGCTTGAGTCAATCGAGCTCTACTTTTGCTTCTTTGTGAATCTGGGCAGATCGTCAACTTGTTTGCGATTTTGCCGATGTTATTGTAGTTGATCCGTGCATGCTATGCCATGTTCTTGCCATGTCTAGCTTGCATTTTGTGACTTCTTAATGGATGTATGCTTGTCTTGCCATGACTTGCTCCGTAGTGAGCGCATCGAGCTCGTAAACATGCCTACTTGAGTTATGATTTCAGCATGTCCCAGTTTTCACTAAGTCTGAAACCGATTATGTTTTTCCTATGTTCATGTGCTTGGTAGTATATTTTGTGATCCCTTTTGGCTCAAGGTCACTAAGGGACTTTTGTTAAGCTCTTTGAGTAGCTCCATGCCATGTTTTGATTTGCCATGTTCAAGTCCTGTACCATGTTGTTTTGGTGCTCCGAAGAGTGCTATCTGATCTGAAATTCCAGACAAGTGTTAATTTCACTAAGTCTGAGATCCGTTTACCGTTTGCATTTTTGCCATGCTTGTTTGAACCTGTTAATGGATGAATTGGCCGTAGCTCAGTGCTAGACTTTTGTTAAGCATCTTGAATGCATCCCTTACATGTATTTTGTTGCCATGTTTGGGTGCTGTAGCATGTTCATCTCATTGCATTTAGATGCCTACTTGCTGTAAATCGCAGACCGGTGTCATATTTGAATCGCTTGCCATTTCCAAACCGTAACTCCGATTCCGGTGATCTTTATATCGATTTCAACCGAAATCACCTCATCTTTCTAGTGGCACACTTGGTTGTCGAGTTGAGGCCAGGTTCAAGCCTTCCTTGTCCAATCATGCATATGCATCGCATACCGCATCCCGCATATCATATCATGTTCATGTGTTGGTTGTTTACTATGTTGTGTGCTTATTTTCCGGTGTTGCTTCTTTGGGTTGGTTCCGGTAACGTCGTGTTGTGAGGACCCGTTCGTCTACGTCCGTTTGTCTTCTTCATGGACTCGTTCTTCTTCCTTGCGGGATTTCAGGCAAGATGATCATACCCTCGAAATCACTACTATCTTTGCCTTGCTAGTTGCTCGCTCTTGTGCTATGCCTATGCTGCGATACCTACCACTTGCTTATCTTGCCTCCTATATTGTTGAACCAAGCCTCTACCCACCTTGTCCTAGCAAACCGTTGATTGGCAATGTTACCGCTTTGCTCAGCCCCTCTTATAGCGTTGTTAGTTGCAGGTGAAGATTGAAGTTTGTTCCTTGTTGGAACATGGAGATGTTGTTCCTTGTTGGAACATGTTTACTTGTTGGGATATCACTATATATCTTATTTAATTAATTCATCTATATACTTGGTAAAGGGTGGAAGGCTCGGCCTTATGCCTGGTGTTTTATTCCACTCTTGCCGCCCTAGTTTCCGTCATATCGGTGTTATGTTCCCGGATTTTGCGTCCCTTACGCGGTTGAGCTATAATGGGAACCCCTTGACAGTTCGCCTTAAGTAAAGCTCTTCTAGCAATGCCCAACATTGGTTTTACCATTCGCCACCTAGCCTTTTCTTTCCCTTGGGTTCTGCAGACTCAAGGGTCATCTTTATTTTAACCCCCCCGGGCCAGTGCTCCTCTGAGTGTTGGTCCGACCGAGTAGACTGCGGGGCCACCTCGGGGCAACTTGAGGGTTGGTTTTACTCATAGGATGTCTCATCTGAGTGTGCCCTGAGAAAGAGATATGTGCAGCTCCTATCGGGATTTGTCGGCACATTCGGGCGGTGTTGCTGGTTTAGTTTTACCCTGTCGAAATGTCTTGTTGTATCGGGATACCGAGTCTGATCGGAATGTCTTGGGTGGAGGTCTATTCCTTCGTTGACCGTGAGAGCTTGTGATGGGCTAAGTTGGGACTCCCCTGCAGGGATTTGAACTTTTGAAAGCCTTGCCCGCGGTTATGGGCAGATGGGAATTTGTTAACGTCCGGTTTTAGAAAACCTGAAGTTAACCTTAATTAAAATGAATCAACTGCGTGTGTAACCGTGATGGTCTCTTTCCGGCGGAGTCCGGGAAGTGAACACGGTTGTTGGAGTTATGCTTGATGTAGGTCGCTATAGGATCACTTCTTGATCATAGTTTCTCGACCGTGCTTTGCCTTCTCTTCTCGCTCTCATTTTGCGTATGTTAGCCACCATATATGCTAGTCGCTTGCTGCAGCTCCACCTCATACTTTTACCTTACCCATAAGCTTAAATAGTCTTGATCACGAGGGTGCGAGATTGCTGAGTCCCCGTGGCTCACAGATACTTCCAAAACCAGCTTGCAGGTGCCGATGAGTCCATGCAGACGACGCAACCAAGCTCAAGGAGGAGCTCGATGAAGATCTTGTCCTTTGTGTTATTCCGTTCTAGTTGATCAGTAGTGGAGCCCAGTTGGGGTCGATCGGGGACCTTTGTCGCATTTGGGGTTCTTATTTTATTTTTGTTCCGTAGTCGGACCTTGATTGTATCTGGTTGATGTAATGCCTTATTCATGTAATTGTGTGAAGTGGCGATTGTAAGCCAACTATGTTTTCTCTTTCCCTTATGTATTACATGGGTTGTGTGAAGATTACCTCACTTGCGACATTGCTTTCAATGCGGTTATGCCTCCAAGTCGTGCTTCGACACGTGGGGGATATAGCCGCATCGAGGGTGTTACAATATCATCGCTTTTATCCAGCATGTTTTGCACCTTTTCAAGAGCCTTTTGCAGTTTCACAGCCATCTTAGCAAGTTTAGAATAGTTGGGTTTGAGGTTTTCATCAGATTCGTCCTCACTAGATTCAGAGGAGGGATATTTGAGTACCTTTGAGCCTTTTTCCATGAAGCAATAGGTGGGAGTGTAGTCCTCATCGCCGTCATCAGTAGTGTTGGGGAGGTCCTTTTCTTCAGAGTTGAAGATGGACTTGCTGATGAACGCGGTAGCGAGAGCTAGTCCCGCCACACCAGAGTCTGACTCCTCAGATTCCTCCTCTTCCTCATTTTCCTCACATTCAGCCTCACAGTCCATTTCCTTGCCAATGAATGCCCGAGCCTTCTTGGAGCTTCTCTTCTTGTGAGATGAGGACCTTGAAGAGTTTGATGACGAGGTCTTTGAAGATTTCTTCTTCTTCTTTGAATCATCAGAACTGTAATCCTTGTACTTCTTCTTCTTTGATTCCTTTTCCCACTGAGGACAATCTTGAATGTAGTGTCCAGGTTTCTTGCATTTGCGACAGAGTCTCTTCTTGTAATCATGGGATGAGGAATCTGATCTCAAACACCACTTCTTGAGGATTTACCAAAGCGACCATGTCTTGAGAACTTCTAAAACTTCCTTACGAGCATTTCTAGCTCCTGGCTCAGTTCTTCAGGGTCACCAAGGCTGCTGCCAGAATCTTCACCTTCAGATTCAGACATTGACTTGGCCTTCAGAGCCCGTGATCTACCATAACTTGTTCCATAGAGATCTCTCTTCTCAGCAAGATGGAACTCATGAGTGTTTAGTCTCTCGAGGATATCAGCGGGATCAAGTGACTTATAGTCTCCACGTTCTTGTATCATCAATGCCAGGGTATCAAATGAGGAATCAAGCGATCTCAGCAATTTCTTCACCACTTCATGGTCGGTGATATCAGTGGCACCAAGTGCTTGAAGCTCATTGAGATGTCAGTGAGGCGATCAAAGGTTTACTGAACATTTTCATTGTTGAGTCTTTTGAAGCGGTTGAAGAGATTTCGAAGAACGTCAACTCGAGAGTCACGCTGTGTTGAGACTCCCTCATTGACCTTGGATAGCCTGTCCCAGATAAGCTTAGCTGTCTCCAAAGCACTCACTCTGCCATACTGCCCTTTGCTCAGATGGCCACATATGATGTTTTATGCTTGAGAGTCGAGTTGCTTAAATCTATTCACATCAACAGCGTTGATGGTAGGAGTGACAGAGGGGACGCCATTTTCCACAACGTACCAGAGATCATTGTCAATTGCCTCAAGATGCATGCGCATCTTGTTCTTCTAGTAAGGGTCGTTCGTCCCATCAAAGGTTGGACACCCAGCAGAAGCCTTGATCATACCTGCGGTCGACATAACTAAAACTCCAGGTGGTTAAACCAAAATCACACAGAACAAGGGGGTACCTTGCACTGATACCAATTGAAAGTGCGTTATGTCGACTAGAGGGGGGTGAATAGGCGATTTTTATGAATTCTTCACTGAGGAATTTCAGGGTGAGGAAATTTCTGAGTGAAGAACTACTTGCAGCGGAATAAGTACTCAGAAGTAAACATAACAGTGCATGAGCATGGTCTTCATGATGAAAAGAAAACAAGCACAGAGTACAGAAAGCGTAAACACAGGATAACACATGATAACACAAACAGACTGAAGAAATTGAACTGAGGAAATAGAGAAAGTCTTCATTCAAAGTCTTCAGACAGATATGAACAAGCACACAACACAAAAATTAGGAAATGGAAGGGTTGAGGAAATGGAACCAGTTAGCTCGGTGAAGACAATGATTTGGTAGACCAGTTCCAACTGTTGTGACAGTTGTACGTCTGGTTAGGGCGGCTATGTATTTAAACCTGAGGACACACAGTCCCAGACACCCAGTCCGGAACACGCAGCTCAGGAAACTCAGTCCTCACCATATTCCCCTTGAGCTAAGGTCACACAGACCTCACCCAATTACTCGTGGTAAGTCTTCACGTGACTTCCAAACCTTCACAGACACTCGGCGATCCACAATTTCCTCTTGGATGCTCTAGACCATGACGCCTAACCTTTTGGAAGATGCACAATCTTCAAAGGTAACAAGCGTCGGATCCACACATGATCAATCTCTTTAGTGATGCTTAATCACTTTGGGTTTCTAGGTGTTTGGGTTTGGGTTTTCCTCACTCGATGATTTTCACTCCAAGACCTCGGAGGATGGGATGCTCTCAAATGAGAAGTGTCAGTTTCTCTCGGAGCAGCCAGCCAGCTAGTGGTTGTAGGGGCGGCTATTTATAGCCTAGGGAGTAGCCCGACATGATAAGACATAAATGCCCTTCAATGATATGACCGTTAGGTGGGTAGATATTTTGGGACAGCTGGCGCATAGCACAACAACGGTCGAAATTTTGAGTATTAAATTCCTCAGGGTTATCATGTTCCTCACTGTGTAGGCAATCCGCACTGGCGAATTCCTAACTCCTCAGTCAGAACAAATTCCTCAGGGACCAGAAGAACTTCGTCTCTGTCACTGAAGAAATTGACTGAACTATATGACATTTCCAATGGCTTCACTCGAAGGGATTGGTAGGTGTAGGATTTGAGTTGAGCATCACTTGGAAATTTTTCCTTAGTATTTCCTCAACCCCCTTTAACAGTACGGTGTTTCCTATGACTCAAGAAAGAGAAAAAGAAACTACGAAAACAAAAGTCTTCATGCTTCATGTTCCTCGAATGAATACCAAGTCTTCAGGATCACACCAATTTCTTCACTTTCAAAGCCTTAAGAAATCCAAAGTCTTCAGTCAAAGAACTTCATTTTTAGGGGTCGACTTTCTCTGTAAATACCAAACTACTCATAGACTTATAGACCTGTGTACACTCACAAACGTATTAGTCCCTTAACCTATAAGTCTTCAATATACCAAAATCACTAAGGGGCACTAGATGCACTGACAAGAGGGCCTTCCCCCTCACGTGGGTGTCCACTACATGATGCATGGTGAACTACCCGATGTTGTCGTCGTCGGCCGTAGGGAGCTCCATTGGAGCCACGAGGAGCGCCATTGGAACCGCTGGATGTCCTCTCTGTATGTGTCCTCGTGGGTGTGCTTATTGTGACGTGTGAGACGAGAGATGAAGGTAAATGGCTGCAGGAATAAAAGGGGTCCGGGCGGCGTGGATTGTCGGCGCGTCCGCATGGTAGTTTTTGCATTGGGTAACTGCATCGTCGCGTCGCGCCCGGCGCAACCGCTTGCACACTAACGTGCGTGATCGTGCACCGGCCCAAAACACTGGCAGCGTGCGTGGAGGGACGAGGGTAGAGCACCCGAAGGGACGCGAGAGCAGAGCACGCATGGCGGGATGCGAGAAGAGCGCGCCGCGGCCGCCTGAACCGCAAGCAACCACACGCATGGAGCAGTTGAACACGCAGCAAATGGTCGCCTACAAGCCGGCCGACAATTGCGTCGTTGCGTAGAGAGCGACCGTGTGGTACCACCTCCTTCTAGTCTATAGGCTCCTTTATATTCCGTGCCATACTTTTCCCTCAAATTGAACCAACAAAATGTTAATGCATGTTTTAAAAATTATATAATTGGAAACTATGCTCAGATACAAATCCAACTATATAATCTTTGGCGACATGCATTCGTATTTTATTAGTTAAATCATACTTATATACCAGGATGGTGGTATAGTAGGTAATTAGATTGAAAACTTTTTTTATTAACCGTATGTGTACGTGGCCTTTCGTACTCCTCTCGCACGTCTTGTCACCTCGTTGCCACAGACGGCTTACAGCACAAGCTTGCGCAGCGTGCGAAGGCATTCTTTTTGCTAAACAGTGGCGCCAATGAATCGTCGGTGAGCCCGTTCCCGCACAACCTCGCAGGTTCCCGCGCAAGCTTCCCGCCCGACTCGGTGAAATCCCCCAGACTCCCAATGCTTACTGTCGGAGTAATGGGACACGGATACCCCGAAGACGGCGAGATGATATTTCAAGACATCGGGGCTAGCAAAGCCCCTCAGACCGACTGCCCGGCCGCCCTTGCCGGCTCCCTGTCCGACTGCACTACCGCCGGCCGGCTGCCGACTGCCGGCTGCCGACTACGCCAACCAGTCGGCTGCCGACTGCAGCCTGACCCGACATCGACGAGACAACCATACCGCGATGCCATTATCTACAGTGTACCGTGTCCCCTGGGTACTGATTTATAAAGTATCCCAGGGGACAAGCATGACATGTGCCATGCCTCTAGCCATGCCTACATGGCTTGGCATGTAAGCTACCCAAGGTAGCTTATATCCAACGCCACCACCAAGCTTACATGCTAAGCTACCTCACACTATATATACACTACACATCCATCCATCCAGGGGGATGGATGCTCATGCACATACACAAGCACTAGCTAGCAAGCTAGCTAGCTTTCCATCCATCCATCTACATGAGCACACATGCTCACAGCCATGAGCATGGCCGGCCACTAGCATGCCTCATATAGGCATTTACCAGATCAGATGCACTTGGCACTGATCCCAGATACAACTCCAGGAGCACTTTGTACTGCCCGATGTACACCTCAGATATATACTCAGACATGCAGGAGTAGGGGTATTATCTCTCCGGAGAGCCCCGAACCTGGGTAAACCACCGCGTGCTACTCGCATACCCGCTCCCGGTCCTATCAGCAGCATCCCTACCCACACACTAAGCCCTTGTGGCATCTGTCGACTCGCAAGCCCCCCGTGAGAAATACGACGACAGTTGGCGCCCACCGTGGGGTGGTACTATGCTACCGCGCTGCAGCTGGTTTCGCTGTCCGGGCGGGACCATCTTCATCATCTCCGCCGTGGCGTCGCGCCGTCTCTCCGGTAGCGCTCGGGGGCTCGACTTCGACCCGCCCCCGGAGCGGCCGCGTGGGACAGCGCGTCCTCGTCGGCGGCCTCTCCGCCTTCGTCACCACCGTTGCGACGCCGGCCGTCCATCCGCGCGTGCGCCGCGCGCGGGGCCTCGCCTCGGTCGACCGTTTCGCGTTCGCTCCCCTCCACGCTTGTCTAGCTCCGGCCGTAGCACGCGGTCGCTCCTCCATACACGCTAGCTAGCAAGCTACTCAATCCCCATACCATGGTCGTACACTTCCTTGGCTATGGTCGGATACTAGCCATGCATTAGTCAGACAATGCCCAAACGCTTCCAATATCCATGGCGTTGCTGTCCGATTGTCGCTGCTCCTGCTGCATCCTCGCTCAAACGCCACTAGGGGAGGAGCCCCTCGCGCTTGGGGCCACGCCCTGCCCCCGCTGCTATTTCGTCCTTCAGCGCGCCACCGCGCCGTGCCCGCCAGCCACTGCCGCGCTCGGCCTGGTCTCCGCACCGGCTCCGGGTCGACTCCCCAAGCTAGGGTGCATTCGACCCCGCGTCGGCTCCCCGACACCACCCCGGGCCTAGCCGGGTTTGGCCCCATCCGCCTGCCGGCTCCCCCGCTCCCTCCGCGCACCGGCGGACGGCTCCGCCCGCAAACCCGGCGACTCGGCCGGCTCCCCCATCGCCCCGCCCCGCCTCCGCCAAGTCCGCGCCGGCTCCGCCCGTCCCGGCCACCTGCGGGCTTGCGCGGGTCGGCTGCCCATCCGCCTGCCGGCTTCCACCGTCCAGGCCTCCACCGCGCTCGCTCCCGGCGATGCCCCGTGCGCCTCACCCCGCTACTGCCCCTACTGTGGCCGGGTCGCCAACGCCATGGCTGGGCCGCTCCCGCCGGGTCACCCCCGCCCCTGCGGGCTCACGCTCCTCCGCTCGTCGCAGTCTCCGACCACAGCGCCGGCCCCGGCCTCATCTGCCGCCTGCCGGCTCCGCCTCCGCCCGCGGCCAGGTCGCACGTGCCGGATCCACTTCTGCCCGCGGCCAGCGGCCCGCGCTGGCCGGCCTCCCGGTCCGCCAGCACGCCAAGCCCCGTCGCCGCGTGCCTCCGCCCGTCCGCCCTGCTCGGCCTGTGCACGGCCTCGCGGCCCTCTGCCTCCGCGCGCGTTGTCGCGTCCGACTCCCCGCAGCCCGGCCTGCCGACTTCGCCCCGGCGCCGACTCCCCGCAGCCCGGCCTGCCGGCTTCACCCCGGCGCCGACTCCCGCGCCCGGCCTCCCGCGCCGCGCCCGAGCCCCAGCTTCCCCTGTTGCTTCCTCCTGCGTCGCTCCCCGGCTTCTCGCCCGGCCGGCTTCGGGACCCGGCCGCGTCCCGCGCGCTTGCCGGCTTCCCAGGACCCGGCCGTCCGACTCCAGCTGTGCGGCTCCGCCCCGCATCGCCGGCTCCGGCTCAGCGCCCGCCGGCCAGCTTCGCCTCTCGCCCGGCCTCTCGCGCCGGGTCCGGCTTCGCCCGCTCCGCGCGTCCGTCACGGTGCCCGCCCGTGGCCGCCTGCTCCGCCTCCGCGCCTGGCCGCTGGTTCCAACTCGCCCAGCCGCCGGGTCCGCCTTGCCTGGCCGCGTTCTCCGCCCCTGCCGAGATGCCTCGCCCGCCCACCGCCTTCCGCGGGCCGGCTTCGGCCCCGCCCGCTCGCAGCGTCCGGCTGTGCCCCTCCCGCGGCCTCCTCTCCCGCGTCGCCGCGGAACCCCCTCCACGGCTCGTCCGCAGCTCCACCCCGGAGCGCCACCGCGTCATCCCCTTGACTCCGTGCCCGCACCGCCGTGGCCGGGTCCCACGTGCTCGCGCTGCCGCGCGCCCGCCCGCCGGGTCCGGCTCCACGCCCCCTGGTCCGGGTCATCCCGCGCCGCTGCGCCGTCACCGCCGTCGGCACCGGGTCCGGCTCCGCCCGCGTCCCGGCCGCCCGCGCACCGGCTGGCCGGCTCGCTGCTCCGCCTCTGGCCTGCGCCAGCCGGCTCCCGCACGCCGGCTCCATCTCCGGCCTATGCAGGCCGACTTTGCCTCCGACCCGGCTCTCGCCCCGTGTGTCCGGAGGCCGGCTGCGCCCGTGCGTTCTATCACCGGCTTGGCAAAAAAGAGAGATAGAGAGAGAGAGAGATGTGTTCGGCTGGAAAAGAGATGGTGGCCGGCTTGCTGCAAAAAAAAAAGATGCGTCCGACCGTCGGCTACCTGGCCGGCTGCAAAGAGCCCGACTGCCATGTCGGGGTCCGCCCTTCAGCCGTCTGAAGAAGAAAAGGAAGAACGCAAGGTAGTTGCCAGAAGATCCGGCCCGACTGCTCAGCAGTCGGCCCAAATCTCGGGGGCTACACCCAGCGGGTGCGCTGACACGCCCCCGCGAGAGAAGAAGACAAAGTAGTTGCCGGAAGATCCGACCCGACTACTCAGCAGTCGGCCTGAATCTCGAGGGCTACACCCAGCGGGTGCGCTGACGCGCCCCTGCGAGAAAGAAGGCAAAATAGCTGCCGGAAGATCCGGCCCGACTGCTCTGCAGTCGGCCCTAGACCCAGCGGGTGCGCCGGCGCACTCCGTGAGCGCCGAGTCGCGTCGGCTATCTTCGACGACCGCGACTACACGAAAATCAATGTGAGCTCCTCACCCGCATATTTTTGCGCTACGCAAGCACGGATAACCCCGAGCATTGCTCGGAGGCTGTCTCCGCATTTTATTACAGTAGCATCACTGTTTGCCCCGGCGCCAGCCAGAGTTGGCCCGGGGGCTGGCCGCTTGGCCTGAGACGTTAGTTCCCGCAGGCGGCTTAGTACCGTGTGTGGTACCAAAGGCCCACTCTTAGTCACAGACTGCAGGGCGGCTGCCGACTAGCAAGAGTGAACGCTGGAGGCCACCCACGCGAAAAACGCCCGGGAAGAAAAACATTCGGGCGACCCGGCCGTTTTCCTTTACAAGTATCTACTCGGTTGAATCTGCTCCTAGACTCTGAGTACTGTACACTCCACTTCGCGGCCCACTCTCAGCCACAGACCACAGAGCGGCTGTCCGGCAAGCAAGAGCACAAGCCAAAGAGTGGAGGGAACACGAAAAAGATTGAAGGGGGCTCGGACGAAGCCGAGGCGGCACCCTCTGCATAAAACTTGCAATACTAAAAAAAGCATATGATATATTTGCGTGGACTAACTTTGTCCTTTTTATGATCATTTCCATGAACATTTACCAAAAAACCTCCGCCCAACTTTGCCAAGTTGCCCGGAGGCTTGGGGGCTACTGTCGGAGTAATGGGACACGGATACCCCGAAGACGGCGAGATGATATTTCAAGACATCGGGGCTAGCAAAGCCCCTCAGACCGACTGCCCGGCCGCCCTTGCCGGTTCCCTGTCCGACTGCACTACCGCCGGCCGGCTGCCGACTGCCGGCTGCCGACTACGCCAACCAGTCGGCTGCCGACTGCAGCCCGACCCGACATCGACGAGACAACCATACCGCGATGCCATCATCTATAGTGTACCGTGTCCCCTGGGTACTGATTTATAAAGTATCCCAGGGGACAAGCATGACATGTGCCATGCCTCTAGCCATGCCTACATGGCTTGGCATGTAAGCTACCCAAGGTAGCTTACATCCAACGCCACCACCAAGCTTACATGCTAAGCTACCTCACACTATATATACACTACACATCCATCCATCCAGGGGGGATGGACGCTCACGCACATACACAAGCACTAGCTAGCAAGCTAGCTAGCTTTCCATCCATCCATCTACATGAGCACACACACTCACGGCCATGAGCATGGCCGGCCACTAGCATGCCTCATATAGGCATTTACCAGATCAGATGTACTTGGCACTGATCCCAGATACAGCTCCAGGAGCACTTTGTACTGCCCGATGTACACCTCAGATATATACTCAGACATGCAGGAGTAGGGGTATTATCTCTCCGGAGAGCCCCGAACCTGGGTAAACCACCGCGTGCTACTTGCATACCCGCTCCCGGTCCTATCAGCAGCAGCCCTACCCACACACTAAGCCCTTGTGGCATCTGTCGACTCGCAAGCCCCCCATGAGAAATACCACGACACTTACCAGCCTGCTATAAAAACCCTCACGGTCGGCGAGTCCTGCGTCGCATTTTCCCCTCCATCCCTGTAGCTTATCTCGTCTGCTTCTCCCACATTCTCCAATGGCACTGGTCCATCATCGTCGCTCAGCCACTCCGCCGTCATTAGAGGATAGCTCTAGCTGGGAGGCTACACCGCGGCGATGGCACAGTCCCCGGTGTAGCGTAGTGTGCGTGGCGTCCCTGTTGGGTGTGTGCGGATGCTACCTCTTGAGCACTGCGTTGGTTTTCCCTTGAAGAGGAAAGGGTGATGCAGTAAAGTAGCGTAAGTATTTCCCTCAGTTTTTGAGAACCAAGGTATCAATCCAGTAGGAGATCATGCTCAAGTCCCACGCACCTACACAAACAAATAAGAACCTCGCAACCAACGCGATAAAGGGGTTGTCAATCCCTTCACGGTCACTTACGAGAGTGAGATCTGATAGATATGATAAGATAATATTTTTGGTATTTTTATGATAAAGAGAATAAAGATGCAAAGTAAAATAAATGGTAATAGAAATAACTAAGTATTGGAAGATTAATATGATGGAAGATAGACCCGGGGGCCATAGGTTTCACTAGTGGCTTCTCTCAAGAGCATAAGTATTACGGTGGGTAAACGAATTACTGTCGAGCAATTGATAGAATTGAGCATAGTTATGAGAATATCTAGGTATGATTATGTATATAGGCATCACGTCTGAGGCAAGTAGACCGAAATGATTCTGCATCTACTACTATTACTCCACACATCGACGGCTATCCAGCATGCATCTAGAGTATTAAGTTCATAAGAATAGAGTAATGCTTTAAGTAAGATGACATGATGTAGAGGGATAAACTCATGCAATATGATATAAACCCCATCTTTTTATCCTCGATGGCAACAATACAATACGTGTCGGTTCCCTTTCTGTCACTGGGATCGAGCACCGCAAGATTGAACCCAAAGCTAAGCACTTCTCCCATTGCAAGAAAGGTCAATCTAGTAGGCCAAACCAAACTGATAATTCGAAGAGACTTGCAAATATAAACCAATCATACATAAAATAATTCAGAGGAGAATCAAATATTGTTCATAGATAATCTGGATCATAAACCCACAATTCATCGGATCTCGATAAACACACCGCAAAAGAAGATTACATCGAATAGATCTCCAAGAAGATCGAGGAGAACTTTGTATTGAGATCAAAAGAGAGAGAAGAAGCCATCTAGCTAATAACTATGGACCCGAAGGTCTCAAGTAAACTACTCACACATCACCGGAGAGGCCATGGAGTAGTTGTAGAGGCCCTCCATGATCAATGCCCCCTCCGGTGGAGCTCCAGAAAAGGCCCCAAGATGGGATCTCTCGGGTACAAAAGGTTGCGGCGGTGGAATTAGGTTTTCATGGTGCTCCTGGATGTTTGGGGGTACGTGGATATATATAGGAGGAAGAAGTACCTCGGTGTCGCAACAGGGGGCCCACGAGGGTGGAGGGCGCGCCCCCTGCCTCGTGCCTTCCTCCGTTGTTTCTTGACGGCCACTCCAAGTCTCCTGGATCATGTTTGTTGAGAAAATCACGTTCCTGAACGTTTCATTCCGTTTGGACTCCGTTTGATATTCCTTTTCAGCGAAACTCTGAAATAGGAAAAAACAACAATTTGGGTTGGGCCTCCGGTTAGTAGGTTAGTACCAAAAATGATATAAAAGTGTAAAATAAAGCCCATTAACATCCAAAATAGATAATATAATAGCATGGAGCAATCAAAAATTATAGATACGTTGGAGACGTATCAAGCATCCCCAAGCTTAATTCCTGCTTGTCCTCGAATAGGTAAATGATAAAAAAGAATTTTTGATGTGGAATGCTTTCTAACATATTTCTCAATGTAATTTTTTTAATGTGGCATGAATGTTCAGTTCCGAAAGATTCAAGATAAAATTTTAATATTTACATAAAAATAATAATACTTCAAGCATACTAACTAAGGAATCATGTCTTCTCAAAATAACATGGCCAAAGAAAGTTATCCCTACAAAATCATATAGTCTGGCTATGCTCTATCTTCACCACACAAAATATTTAAATCATGCACAACCCCAATGACAAGCCAAGCAATTGTTTCATACTTTTGATGTTCTCAAACTTTTTCAATCTTCACGCAATACATGATCGTGAGCCATGGATATAGCACTATATGTGGAATAGAATGGTGGTTGTGGAGAAGACAAAAAGGAGAAGATAGTCTCACATCAACTAGTCGTATCAACGGCCTATGGAGATGCCCGTTAATAGATATCAATGTGAGTGAGTAGGGATTGCCATGCCATGGATGCACTAGAGCTATAAGTGTATGAAAGCTCAACAAAAGAAACTAAGTGGGTGTGCATCCAACTTTCTTGCTCATGAAGACCTAGGGCAATTTGAGGAAGCCCATCATTGGAATATACAAGCCAAGTTCTATAATTAAAAATTCCCACTAGTATATGAAAGTGATATCAAAGGAGACTCTCTATTATGAAGATCATAGTGCTACTTTGAAGCACAAGTGTGGGAAAAGGATAGTAGCATTTTTCCTTCTCTCTTTTTCTCTCTTTTTCTTTTTTTCTTTTTTTTCTTTGGGCCTTCTTTATTTTTTTTGGCCTCTTCTCTTTTTTTTCGTCTGGAGTCTCATCCCGACTTGTGGGGGAATCATAGTCTCCATCAACCTTTCCTCACTGGGACAATGCTCTAATAATGATGATCATCGCACTTTATTTACTTACAACTCAAAAATTACAACTCGATACTTAGAACAAGATATGACTCTATGTGAATGCCTCCGGCGGTGTATCGGGATGTGCAATGATGCATGAGTGACATGTATGAAAATTATGAACGGTGGCTTTGCCAGAAATACGATGTCAACTACATAATCATGCAAGCAATATGACAATGATGAAGTGTGTCATAATAATGGAACGATGGAAAGTTGCATGGCAATATATCTTGGAATGGCTATGGAAATGCCATAATAGGTTGGTATGGTGACTGTTTTGAGGAAGGTATATGGTGGGTTTATGGTACCGGCGAAAGTTGTGCGATGCTAGAGTGGCTAGCAATGGTGGAAGGGTGAGAGTGCGTATAATCCATGGACTCAACATTAGTCATAAAGAACTCACATAATTATTACAAAAATTTACAAGTTATCAAAGCAAAGTATTATGCGTATGCTTCTAGGGTGATAGATTGGTAGGAAAAGACCATCGCTCGTCCCCGACCACCACTCATAAGGAAGACAATCAATAAATAAATCATGCTCCGACTTCATCACATAACGGCTGACCATACATGCATGCTACGGGAATCACAAACTTTAACACGAGTATTTCTCAAATTCACAACTACTCAACTAGCACGACTCTAATATCACCATCTCCATATCTCAAAAAATTATCAAGTATCAAACTTCTCATAGTATTCAACGCACTTGTATGAAAGTTATTATTGCCATGTTGTTCCAAAGGACTCTCAAAATAATATAAGTGAAGCATGTGAGAACAATAGTTCTATAAAACAAAACCACCGTCGTGCTCTAAATGATATAAGTGAAGCACCAGAGCAAAAACTATATAGCTCAAAAGATATAAGTGAAGCACATAGAGTATTCTAATAAATTTCAAATCATGTGATTCTCTCTCAAAAGGTGTGTACAGAAAGGATGATTTTGGTAAACTAAAATGCAAAGACTCAAATCATACAAGACGCTCCAAGCAAAACACATATCATGTGGTAAATAAAAATATAGATCCAAGTAAAGTTATCGATAGACGAAGACGAAAGAGGGGATGCCTTCCAGGGCATCCCCAAGCTTAGGCTTTTTGGTGTCCTTGAATTTTACCTTGGGGTGCCATGGGTGTCGTGGAGTTTACATGGCAGATGTCCTAGAGCAAGGACTTAGTCGTAGGGCCATCGCACTAGGAAGCTTAAAGGGGTTAATCGGGACAAGGGACACACGAGAGAGTTTTTATACTAGTTCGGCCCCTTACGATGAAGGTAAAAGGCTACGTCTAGTTGGGATTGGTATTGCTGAAGTTTCGATCTCCAAGGGGCTCAACTCGCCGACTTGGTTATCGATTTGGTTTTTTCCTGTCTAAGCCGCCACCGGGTCGTCCCCTTATATACATGGGTTAACGCCTGGCGGCCTACAGAGTCCCGGCCGGCTCATAATCGTGTCTGGCTCGGTGACTTCCTTTACATGCCTTTCTTTACAAGTCTTTCCTTACATATGGCGGTTTACAATAACGGGCCTTAAGCTGGCCCCAGGCCTTTGGGCCTTCTATATGTTTAATAAACTATCATCTTGAAATCTATATTGGGCTTCTTATGTAACCCGCCATTAGGGTTGACGCGGCCCCTCCTGGGCGGGTCATACTGGTAGTAATATCCCCGACATTAGGCCCCAGGTTGACTTTGAACTTTGTTCTTTGTCAATCTTCAATACTTAGATGAAATCCATCTTCTGTCTGAAAAAACTCTGTAACCCGCCGTGACATCATCTTTTGAAAACACAAAAAACTTTCATGACGTCATCTTCCAACGGATCTTTTATCTTTAATGCTTCCCGAGAATCGAGGCGTTTGTTTAGCTGGATAATCATTATTTTGGTCCTCCCTTGATTTTTGCGCCCATCTGTTCGCATCTACCCTTATAAATAGGCACGCGGCTGTTTTTTTTCATTCTCCTCTCTTCCTCATCTTCTTCCTCTCGCAACCTCCGCCGCTGCTCGAGCTCCGCCGCTGCCGCAACTCTCATCGTCGTCCTCAAGCTTGGCCGCTGCATCACCCTGAGTTCATCTAGAGAACGCGTTAACTATTCACGGAAGGCCTACATCTTGTAAGTTTCTTCTCTCTCACGCACCTTGATCTGTTCTAGGTTTGCGAGTTCTTCAGTGTTCTTCACCTGTTCACCACGGATCATCTTGTAGATCTTCTCCGCAACTTCTTTTGATCCAAAAAAGAAATATAACTCACGCGGTAGCTGTTTGGTATTCATTTTTGATATCAGTAGATCCCTTCTACCTGTATAGATGCTTCTTTATAGCCGATGAACTCATCTATACTAGGTTTTTAGGTCTACAATATTTCCCTTTTGGAACAACCATTTGATCCAAAATAATAATGATAGCTTAGTGAAACTTGTTTATGCCAACAATTAGCTGAATCTGCTTTCTGAGAAAATCTGTAGTCATGGCGGCTTACCACTCCGGCTTTCTTTTCCTTATATGTCATTCGCCCTTAGTTAAGCCGCTGTTACTTGTTTTACAACTTCAACCTTTAACTGTTAATTTGCCGTACACTGAACCGGCATGTTTTTTTTCTTTTTCAGCCCCTTGCACATCGTGGTGTCAAAGAAACCCACCATCTGCAATTGGGTCCCCTCAACCATAACTGAGGATCGTTTAAAAGAGTTCTTCCTCATTAGGTTTCTGCCCTCAAAAAACATCATGTCTTATCGTGCTCCTGACCCAGACGAAGAACGGCCCCATCCAAAAGAAGACGAAGTGGTCGTCTTTACTGACCACATGAACCGTGGCTTCTCACTGCCCGGTTCAAAGTTTTTCAGAGAAGTTCTTCACTTTTTCAAACTCCATCTTTAGGATATTGGGCCCAATTCCATATCCAATATTTGTAACTTCCAAGTGCTCTGTGAGGTATGTCTTCAACAAGAGCCGACTGTGGAACTATTTAGAGAATACTTCTATCTGAACCGGCAGAACAAGTGCACCAATGTCCTTAGCTTAGAGCTTGGAGGCATCTCAATTCAGTGCCGGCAGGGTGGTGTCTTCCCTCTCATAGTTTTGCCAAGTCACCCAAAGGATTGGAACCAAACTTGGTTTTATTGTCAGGACATTTCACCCGCCAACGAGAAGCCACTGCCGGGTTACCGCCCCGATCGTCTTGACTCCAAGTTCGCATAGCCAGATAAACTTACCATTGCTGAACGCAAGAAGCTGCTTCCATCTATCAGAAGAATCAATGGTTTGTTGGGGAACGGTTTAACCGGAGTCGATCTAACCCGCTGCTGGATCTCATGGCGGATTATTCCATTAAGCCGTCGTTCAAAATAGATGTATGAATATGGTGTAGACCCGGATGATTCTCTCCGTCATTCCCCGGTTCAACTAACCGAGGAGGACATTGTCTCAATGTCAAACCTTCTGGTAAATGCGAAATATGAAGATTGCAGTGTTGTTGGGTTAAATCCCTTCTGTAAACTTAACCCGGTACCAGAAGTAAGGATATTCTGATCTTTTTTCCTTTGTATTTTGTCCAGCTGCATTGTTTATCACTGATCCTTCCTCTTGTCTTTGTAGGCCAATTCTGACTTTTGGAAAGTGAAATATGATCACGAAGCTGCCAAGAAGGTGAAACTCGCCGCAATGAATGCCAAGAAATCAACCCGGAGATCGAAGAAGAAAAAGAAGACCACTGCTGAAGATTTAATGAAACTTGATGACACGTCTGACTCGGAGGTAGCCCTTGATTCCCTTGGCCAATTTTTTAACAATCTTATTGACACAGATCCTTGCCAGGATGACACTGGGGCCAGTCAGGCCGGGTAAGCAGAGGTAACTATCATTTCCTCCGACTCAGAGCCCTTACCAAGACACAAAGTTTGACAAGTGATCCGTAAAGTAAGGTTTTCTAACCCCTTAGCTCTCTTGGATCCCACCTTTCATTTGAAAAAACAGCAACACGAAAACCGCCGTGAAGTTGGGTTTGAAGATGAACCGGCCGTCGTTCCTCAACAGACCCCTCGGAAACGCCCGAACGAGGTTTACTTATTGCTGTTTTTAACTTATTTTAATGAATCCTGCTCCTTGTATTTTTTTAACTCTTTTCTTTTATCCTTTCAGGAGGTGTCTTGTTCCTCAAACGACTCATCACAAACACAATTCCCGCCTTTCAAAACTGCTCCCGGGTAATCAGAAATCCTTCTTTCTTCCAGGTTGCTCAATTGTATCTATATGCTGACAATCCTGCAATACTTTTCCTTAGCGGCCAGGCTAAATCCAAGAAGGCGAAGGCAGCAAAACCGGCGGAAGACCCGCCAGTGCTAACATCTGAACCGGCCAGGCCACCTTCTCCATTGGCTAACGCCCCAGAACACCTGCTTATTGACAATGAGGCAAACCCTCCTGAGCTGACTTTTGATGAAGCCACAGTGAATCCCTCTACAGTTGGTCCGTCAAGCTCAACCAACCCGCCGTCTCCAACTGCCCAAGATGTTCAAGTTACTGGGAGCCGCTTTGTTGAGCCGGGGAACCCAACCGTATTGGCTCGCTATACAGCGAAGCAAGAGGCATTGGAGAGGCAGAAAGGTCGCTTTGACGTTGCCAATTATGACCGTCTCAATGCCAGTGATATTTATCTGGCTATCTCATTCATGTACACTCCAGTCGTGAATATGAGATTGAGATGGTCAAGCAGCTTCAGTTGAAGTATGAGGTATGTTTCTCCGGTTTACTTGTATTCCTTCAGCCCCCAAGTCTTCGGATTATGAGATAACCGGAAATAACCTGTAGACTTTGAAAATATAGGCCAAAACTTTTACTTCTGAATCTTTGCTTGACTTTAATAAAACACAGCTTCACTTGTAGTCCCCAAGGACCAGTTCATTTTGATCACAAATGAATCGGTACTTTGTTTTAAAATTGTTTTTGAGATCGTCTTCAAAATACTTAATACTCCGGTTTACCCTTGATAAACTTGCTGAACTGTATACATTAGCCCCCAAGTGCCAAGTGCTGTTACTTTGTAAGGGACTTGGGACTTTAAATATGTTTGTAAAGTCATAGAAATTTGATTTGGCATACATTAGCCCCCAAGTGTCAAGTGGTTTTCTGTAAAGTACTTGAGACTTGAATCTTGAACGTAAAATTTTGAATTTGAAACCAATTCTTGACTCATCTGAATGTTTTACAGAACGCCTTGTCTAAATTGAACTCTCAATTGACTGACGCAAAGACCCGGCTAGCAAGTCAGGAGTCAGAAATCAAATCTTCCACCTCCAAACTGCAAGCAAGCCTTTCTGCGATGGAAAACTTGAAGACCAACTTTGCTGCCAAGGAGAAGACTTGGGACAATGAGAAAACACTTCTGACCCGACGAGCTGAAACTGCCGAAACAGCTCTGAAAGAAATTTCGACAGAACTGAACGGGTTAAAGCGCTGGTAGCTGCTATCTTTGGTAAGCTGCCTGACTTGACCTTTTGTATATTTGTTTGCCAAAACGGAGTATAATCCGCCAAGTGATTCTGTAAAAATTTACGCACGCCCCCGAAGTAAGAATCTGAGCCAAGACCTGTTGATTAAATTTAAGGCAGTATACACCTTGGTTGAACAATTGTATATTGGTGCACAACGGGCTCTGGCCGCTATCTCTCTTGCAAATCAAGGACCCAACCGGCTCAGCGATGTCCTGAAGAAGCTGTCCATCCTTCCTGCCAAATTCCAAGAAGTAAAACACTCCTGCGCGCGAGCGGGAACTTTGACTGCCCTAAGCCGCTCCAAGGCTTGGGTGCCAGATCTAGACCCGGCGGGCGTAGCAAGAGGTTACCCTACTGTGAAGGGGGATGGGTCTCCATTTGATCAGAATGATTTCATAGCTTGCGTACGCGAAGTCTGGCTCAGGCGACTAGTCTTGGAGATGACACCAATGTAGACAAGTACCAGCCGGGTTTTGATAGTGAAAATAAGAAGATGGCCACTCCTTCATACAAAGTAGGAGATCTGATCCCACTAGTGAGAGAAGATACCTTTGCCCCGAAGATTGACCCAGTCGGCCTGATTGATGATGAAGTCGAATTTGTCGCCATGAACGGCTTTGATTGGTCAAAATCCAACTTCCAGCAAACATAAGGTGGTGAACCGGCGAGGGAGGGACGATGATCGTCTTCATGGGCTTATAAAGCCTTGTAATAACTTGCTTGCTAAAACACCGCATGTTTGCTTATGCCGTCGCGCATAAAATACTTCTATGTGAATCTGCTTGCAGATGTCAATGTATGCATCGTTTAATGTTTGTCTCTGCACTGTTTGAACTCTGTTCCTATGAAGACAAGGAAAAGACTGGCAAGGCGGTTTAGAACCAAACGGGCTTAAACACCTAATTTACAGCCCATATATTTACCTCAACAAAAAGCAGAGACAAATATAAATAAAGGATAAGAGTTAATACTAACTCTTGAGTTAATGCAGCAAGTAAGCACGTATAAGTAAGAACCATACCTTGTCCTTGTTGATCCTTAGATCGCCGGCTTAAATAATCCGGGTGATGAACTTGATAATTCAGTATGTATGAAAAGTTAATACTTCTCGAATACTCAATGATCATCATATCTTAGTAGCTCGTACCTTTGGATCCTTGAACCACCGGCTTGAATAACCCGGGCGGCTATGTTGTCCAATAATTGAGCCGGTGAAGAAAACTAGGCTATCTTATTTGTAATATTGAAACAACAAAAGCTAAAGGGCAAGCAACAGATAATAAACATAATTTTAACTATGTATTCAAAAGGTTGGGGGTTTCTGATTCGAATATGATCAGAAAACCGGACCAAAGGGGTTAAGCTAAGGTTCGAATACGACCATATAGCCCCCTAGTGGCTTTGGTGTTGCACTAATCAAGAGTGTACCGACAGCTATGTTCTCTTTGGTTCGAATACGACCTATGTTTGAACAGGAAGCCCCCAAATGACCTTGAGAGGTTTTTAACGACCCTGATTCGAATACAATCCAAGTCGGACTCAAAAGGGGTCAAGAAGCCCCCAAGTGAGTTTGGCCTTGAGCCGATCAAGAGGGTTACGACAACTATGTTCTCTTTGGTTCAAATATGACCTATGTTTGAACAGGAAGCCCCCAATTGACCACGAAATTTGCAGCTAGATTCGGATATGATCATGAGCTGGACCAAAAAGATTAGACTTGATTCAAATATGATCAGCTCCTTAATAGTCATTTGTAAATAAGAAATAATAAAGATGCATAGTCTTTGAAAAGAAAAGAGACCGATGGTCTTACTTTATTGCTTATCATAATATATGCAACGTGAACGTATGTACACGATGAGAGCCGTTGGCTCAGGTGTAGTATGGCCGAAGTTGAGCGATGTTCCACGGCCGGCGGGTCTCTTCCACCGACTTACGTGAGTCTTTGTGCTCTCGAACGTCAATGAGGTAATATGACCCGTTGTTTAAGTTCTTACTGACCATAAAGGGTCCTTCCCAAGGTGGGGATAACTTGTGTGCATCTGACAGATCCTGGACGAGCTGGAGCACCTGGTCGCCTTCTTGAAAAGTCCTGGACTTAACCCGGCGGCTGTGATAACGACGTAGGTCCTGTTGATAAATTGCTGACCGGGCCGCTGCTAAGTCTCTTTCTTCATCCAACAAGTCAAGCGCATCCTGTCTAGCTTTTTCATTGTTAGCTTCAACATAAGCCGCCACACGGGGCGAGTCATGACGGATGTCACTAGGCAACACTGCTTCTGCTCCATAAACCATGAAGAAAGGTGTGTAACCCATAGACCTGTTGGGCATAGTATTGATACTCCATAACATTGAGGGTAACTCCTCTACCTAACAACCCGGCATTCGCAGTAAAGGAACCATAAGCCGGGGTTTTAGCCCTTTCAAAATTTCCTGATTGGCTCTCTCAGCTTGACCATTGGATTGCGGATGAGATATAGAGGAAATGTCAAGCCGGATGTGCTCGCATTGACAGAACTCCTCCATAGCCCCTTGGAACAGATTGGTGTCATTGTCAGTGATAATACTGTGTGGAAAACCAAAACGGAAAATCACCTTTTTCATGAATTGAACTGCCGTGGCCGCGTCACACATACTTACAGGCTCCGCCTCAACCCACTTGGTGAACTTATCAACTACCACCAGGAGATGTGTTTTTTATCCTTAGACCTTTTGAAAGGTCCCACCATGTCAAGCCCCCAGACCGCAAATGGCCAAGTAATTGGAATCATCCGGAGTTCTTGAGCCGGCACATGCGCTTGTCGTGCAAATTTCTGACATCCATCACATCTACTGACCAGATCTTCTGCATCACCGTGAGCCGTCAACCAGTAAAAACCATGACGAAACGCCTTGGCCACTAAAGATTTTGACCCGGCGTGATGACCACAAGCGCCTTCATGGATCTCGCGAAGGATTTCTTGACCTTCTTCAGGAGAAACACGCTGTTGAAAGGCTCCAGAAACACTGCGATGAAATAACTCTCCATCTGAAATCGTCATGGACTTAGACCGCCGGGTTATCTGTCGAGCCAGGGTCTCATCTGCTGGCAACTCTCCCCGGGTCATGTAAGCCAAGAACGGCACCGACCAATCTGGGATGACATGAAGAGCAGCTACCAACTGCGCCTCTGGGTCAGGAATAGCTAAATCTTCTTCGGTGGGCAACTTGACAGAGGGGTTATGCAAAACATCCAAAAAGGTGTTAGGTGGCACCGGCTTATGCTGAGACCCCAGCCGGCTTAAAGCATCAGCTGCTTCGTTCTTTCGACGGTCAATGTGTTCCACCTGATAACCTTTGAAATATCCTGCAACAGCATCAACCTCTCGGCGATAAGCCACCATGAGAGGGTCCTTGGAATCCCACTTGCCAGATACCTGTTGAGCCACTAGATCCGAATCACCAAGACATCTGACCCGGCTCAAGCTCATCTCTTTTGCTACTCGAAGACCATGGAGCAAGGCTTCATACTCTGCTGCGTTGTTAGTGCAAGGAAACATCAACCGTAACACATAAGAAAATTTATCACCTTGTGGGGAAGTTAACACGACTCCAGCCCCTGAGCCTTCCAATTGCCTGGATCCGTCAAAATGAATAGTCCAATACGTGTTGTCTGGCTTTTCTTCTGGCATCTGCATCTCTGTCCAGTCATTGATGAAGTCAACCAGGGCTTGAGACTTAATTGCAGTACGTGGAACATACTTCAACCCATGAGACCCAAGCTCAATTGCCCACTTGGCGATTCGCCCCGTGGCTTCTCTGTTTTGAATAATGTCTCCCAAAGGAGCAGAGCTAACCACAGTGATTGGATGTCCCTGAAAGTAATGCTTAAGTTTCCGGCTCGCCATGAACACCCCATGAACAAGCTTCTGCCAATGTGGATATCGTTATTTAGACTCAATTAGTACTTCACTGACATAATAAACCGGCGGCTGAACCGGATGCTCTTTGCCAGTCTCCTTGCGCTCTAACACAATAGCCACACTAACAGCCTGTGAGTTGGCAGCCACGTATAACAATAGCGGCTCTTTCTCAATTGGAGCAGCCAGGACCTGCGGCTCAGCCAGCTATGCCTTCAGATCTTCAAAAGCAGCGTTCGCAGCATCGCTCCAAACAAACACATCCGTTTTCTTCATCAACTGATACAGAGGCATAGCCTTTTACCCTAACCGGCTTATGAACCGGCTCAAAGCAGCCACACGACCCGCCAGCCGCTGAACATCATTGACGCAGGTTGGTTTGGCTAGGTATGTAATTGCCTTGATTTTCTCCAGGTTAGCTTCAATACCTCGGTTAGACACCAAAAAACCCAAGATCTTGCCGGCTGGCACTCCAAAAACACACTTGGCCGGGTTAAACATCATTTTGTAAACCCGGAGATTATCAAAAGTCTCCTTCAGGTCCGTGACCACGGTTTCCTCTTCCCTGGATTTCACCACTATATCATGCACATAAGCATGAACATTGCGCCCCATTTGATTGTGAACAAAATTATGTACACACCGCTTGTAAGTCGCCTGTGCACTTTTAAGCCCAAAAGGCATAGACACATAGCAGAAAGCTCCAAAAGGAGTTATAAAAGATGTCTTCTCTTGATCCTTGACTGCCATCTTAATCTGATGATAACCGGAGTAAGCATCCAAGAAACTCAACCGTGCGCAACCCGCCATAGCATCAATGATCTTATCAATACGGGGGAGAGCAAAAGGATCAGCCAGACAAGCCTTGTTCAGATATGTGTAATCCACACACATATGCCAGGTGCCATTCTTTTTGAGTACAAGCACCGGGTTAGCTAACCATTCGGGGTGAAAGACCTCCACAATGAACCCGGCTGCCAAGAGCCGGGCCACCTCTTCCCCAATGGCCTTGCGCCTTTCTTCATTGAACCGTCGGAGAAACTGTCTGACATGTTTGAACTTTGGATTGATATTAAGAGTGTGCTCAGCGAGTTTCCTCGGAACACCCGGCATGTCTGAAGGTTTCCATGCAAAGATGTCCCGGTTCTCATGGATAAACTCGATGAGCGTGCTTTCCTATTTTGGATCCAAGTTTGCGCTGATGATGAACTGTTTGGATGAGTCGCCAGGTACAAAGTCAACCATCTTAGTGTCATCAGCTGATTTGAACTTCAACTCTGGCTCATGCTCTATCATTGGTTTCTTTAATGACGTCATGTCTGCCGGGTCAACATGATCCTTGTAAAATTTTAACTCCTCTGTTGCGCAAACAGATTCAGCGTAGGCAGCATCACGTTCTTCACATTCCAAGGCTATCTTCCGGCTCCCATTTACTATAATGGTGCCTTTATGACCCGGCATCTTGAGCTGCAAATATACGTAACATGGCCGAGCCATGAACTTGGCATAAGCCGGCTGCCCAAACAGAGCATTATATGGGCTTTTGATCTTAACCGCCTCAAAGGTTAATTTTTCCGCTCTAGAGTCATACTCATCCCCAAAGGCTACTTCCAGCTCAAACTTACCAACTAGGTATGCCGATTTACTAGGTACCACACCGTGAAAAACAGTGTTGGATTGTTTAAGATTCTTATCCATCAATCCCATCCGACGGAACGTCTCATAGTAGAGGATGTTGATGTTGCTGCCTCCATCCATGAGTACCTTAGTAAACTTGTATCCACCAACCTGAGGTGCCACCACCAAAGCCAAGTGACCCGGAGTATCAACCCGGGGTGGGTGATCCTCTCTGCTCCACACAATAGGCTGCTCTGACCATCGTAGATAGCGTGGAATTGCCAGCTCAACGGCATTGACAGCCCTCTTGTGAAGTTTCTGGTCCCTCTTACATAAACTGGTAGTGAATACATGATACTGTCCACTACTCAACTGCTTTGGGTTGCTCTGATAACCGGATTGCTCCTGCTGATTCCCTTGGCCTGGTTGCTGATTATATCCTCCTTGGTGACCAGGATGACCTTGGCCGTGAAAACCTCCTCCACTTGAACCAGCGCCCGGGCCATGAAAACCGCCACCACCTAAACCGCCACCTGGGCCATGACCCCCTTCAAACATATTTGAATTTTTAAATGCATTCATGATCGTGCAGTCCTTCCACAGGTGGGTGGTCGGCTTCTCACGGGTGTCGTGTTTCGGACAAGGTTCATTCAACAATTTCTCAAGGGTAGGGCCTGACCCGCCCGATCGAGGGGGTTGTCTGCCCTTGCGCCGCTGATTACCACCCTGCGCATTAGTATTAGCAACAAACTCATCAGCCTTATGTTTATTACCTCCCTGATTCGCTGGGTTATGCTGGTGACCCTTGCCATTGTCGTTCTTCTTTCCCTTCGTTGCCTTTTCTTCGTCAGACACCGGGTCCTTGGTGGTATCAGAATCAGCATACTTGACAAGAGCCGCCATCAATGTTCCCATGTCATTACAGTCATGTTTAAGCCGCCCTAGCTTCTGCTTTAGAGGTTCAAAACGGCATTTTTTTCTCCAACATCAAAACTGCTGAACCAGCATCCATCTTATCAGATGAATGTATTATCTCCTTGACCTGGCGCACCCAATGGGTTGTAGATTCACTCTCCTCTTGCTTGCAATTGGTCAGGTCCACAATCGACATTGGCTGCTTACACGTGTCCTTAAAGTTCTGGATGAACCGCGCTTTCAAATCTGCCCATGAGCCAATAGAATTGGGTGGCAATCCCTTCAACCAGGTCCGAGCTGTTCCATCCAACATCATGGTAAAATACTTGGTCATTGCAGCATCGCTAACCTCCAACAGCTCCATAGCCATCTCATAACTCTCGATCCAAGCCCCCGGCTGTAGGTCAGCCATGTAATTAGGCACCTTACGAGGCCCCTTGAAATCTTTTGGCAACCGCTCTTTGCTTAAGGCCGGCACCAAGCAAGGCACGCCTCCGGTTCTTGTGGCCACTCCTGCCTCAACCGAGGTTGCTGGATAAGCTGGAAAGGTTTGCTAAGCCGCCTGTTCTGCTGCTATTTGAGCCGCTCATTCCGCCTCTTAACGAATCCTTTCTTGATCCGCCAAGTTAAGGGCTCCAGCCTATACCGGCTCATGCCTATATGGCCGGTTGTGGCGTTGAGCATTACTTGACATCTCCGCAGACTCCATGTGCCTACTGTAACTCGGGCTCCGGCTTGGGTGAGGAGTTGAATGAATCCTGTCTCGACTGTAGGAGTATGCATCCTGCTGGGCCAGAGCTGTCTGAAGTAGTTCTCTCACCCTCCAGGTTTCAATTGCTACTGGCGAGTCGCCTTCCATTGGGAGAGCCGCCAAACGAGCCGACGCTGCAATGAGGTTTTCTCAAGGGTTGGAGAAGTGACCCGGAGGTGTTGATACATAACGAGGTGGCTCCATGGCGCGTGGCCGAACTAGTGCACCAGGTGTCATGACCCGGTTTGCCTCCGACGGGTTGCTCCCCCCAGCCCCGAATGTATGGAACAGGTTCCTCGGATCCAGCGTTAAAGGTAGACGCGACTGAGTTTTCTGATGCCTCCTCCTCATGACCTCGTTTGATGTGTTAGGATCCACCGAGAGCCGGAAAGTCTCTGCTTGAAGCTGTTGAGCACGAGCATCCAAAGCCGCTCGCTCTGCCGCCATCTGGGTTTCCTCTATGGCCAGATTCTCCTTAGCTTGCACCATCTCCTCCCGTACGCGTGCCACCTCTGCGTTGTGCTGGGGTTTATCCGCCGGCTCTACCACGGCAGTTAACAGAGTCGTCAGCTTATCCATGAGGTCCATCAGAATCTGAGCCGGGGGGCGCGTGGGATCTCCTGACCCGGCAGCGGCTGACCCGGTAGCTGCTGCTGTCGCTGCGGTAGAGTTCTGTCCAGGCTGTGTCTCTGCCATGAAGACTTCGGCCCAATTCGGTGGCTCAAAGGGGTCCGAAATACTGCTGCCATCGGAACAGCCCCCGAGCATGCCTTCTTGTAACTGATACAGAGAGTCCGTCTCTCCTGTTGATGATGCGGTGTCAGAACAGATAGTCGTCTCACCTCCCTCCACCGATCCTTCGGAGTATTCACCGCCATGGATGCAGCCTCCGAAGGCATGTTTCATGACAGATTGAACACGGGTCGTCCTGGCACGCTGAGCCGTTTCGATGAGGTTGGTGTGGACGTCCGGCTCAGGGCCCGACTTGCCGATCCGGCCGATGAAGACGTGAATTCTGCCGAAGGGGACCCGATACCCGTACTGGATTGAGCCAGCCTCGGGGCCCCAGCCTTCGTCGTCGATGTAGAGTTTGCCGCGACGACTCTTGGTCATCCGGCCCACAGCGTATCCCTTGAGCCCTTCGAAGTTGCCCTTCAAGAACTCAAATCCACAGTGCGCTGGCCCCATGGTGGGCACCAACTACCGTGGAGTTAATACGGCAGATGTCCTAGAGCAAGGACTTAGTCGTAGAGCCATCGCAGTAGGAAGCTTAAAGGGGTTAATCGGGACAAGGGACACACGAGAGAGTTTTTATACTAGTTCGGCCCCTTACGATGAAGGTAAAAGCCTACGTCTAGTTGGGATTGGTATTGCTGAAGTTTCGATCTCAAAGGGGCTCAACTCGCCGGCTTGGTTATCGATTTGGTTTTTTCCTGCCTAAGGTGCCACTGGGTCATCCCCTTATATACATGGGTTGACGCCTGGCGGCCTACAGAGTCCCCGCCGGCTCATAATCATGTCCGGCGCGGTGACTTCCTTTACATGACTTTATTTACATGTCTTTCCTTACATATGGCGGTTTACAATAACGGGCCTTAAGCCGGCCCCAGGCCTTTGGGCCTGCTATATGTTTAATAAACTATCATCTTGAATGTATATTGGGCTTCTTATGTAACCCGCCATTAGGGTTGACCCGGCGCCTCCTGGGCGGGTCATACTGGTAGTAATATCCCCGACAATGGGCATCCCCAAGCTTAGGCTCTTTCCACTCCTTGTTCCATAATCCATCAAATCTTTACCCAAAACTTGAAAACTTCACAACACAAAACTCAAAATAGAAAATCTCATGAGCTCCGTTGGCGAAAGAAAACAAAACACCACTTCAAGGTACTATAATGAACTCATTCTTGATTTATATTGGTGTTAAACATACTGTATTCCAACTTCTCTATGGTTTATAAACTCTTTTACTAGCCATAGATCCATCAAAATAAGCAAACAACACACGAAAAACAGAATCTGTCAAAAACAGAACAGTCTGTAGTAATCTGTAGCTAACGCAAACATATGGAACCCCAAAAATTCTAAAAGAAATTGCTTGACGTGAGGAATTTATCTATTAATCATCTGCAAAAAGAATGATCTAAATAGAACTTTAGAAATAAAAATGGCAGCAATTCTCGTTAGTGCCAAAGTTTCTGTTTTTTTACAACAAGATCAAAAAGACTTTCCCCAAGTCTTCCCAACGGTTCTACTTGGCACAAACACTAATTAAACACAAAAAACACAACCAAAATAGAGGCTATATAAATTATTTATTACTAAACAGGAACAAAAAGCAACGAAGAAAAATAAAATTGGGTTGCCTCCCAACAAGCGCTGTCGTTTAACGCCCCTAGCTAGGGACAAAAGTGAGGATAGATCTATGTATTGCCATCTTTGGTAGGCAATCCATAAGTGGCTCTCATAATAGATTCATATGGTAATTAATTTTCTTTCTAGGGAAGTGTTCCATGCCTTTCCTTAAAGAAAATTGGAATCTAATATTCCCTTCCTTCATATCAATAATTGCACCAACAGTTCTAAGGAAAGGTCTACCAAGAATAATAGTTCATGAAGGATTGCAATCTATGTCAAGAACAATGAAATCTACGGGCACATAGTTCCTATTTGCAACAATAATAACATCATTAATTCTTCCCATAGGTTTCTTAATAGTGGAATCCGCAAGGTGCAAGTTTAAAGAACAATCATCAAAATCACGGAAACCTAGCAAACCACACAAAGTTTTCAGAATCGTGGAAACACTAGCACCCAAATCACACAAAGCATAGCATTCATGATCTTTAATTTTAATTTTAATAGTAGGGTCCCACTCATCATAAAGTTTTCTAGGGATAGAAACCTCCAACTCAAGTTTTTCTTCATAAGATTGCATCAAAGCACTACTAGGGAAAAGCCTAGCAGCAGCGCGTATTTAGGGCATCTCAGTACTGCGGGGACCGGCGCTACAGCTAACGTATACAGTAGCGCCCGTTGTCCCACGCTACTGCTATACATGAATAGCTGTAGTGCTCTTTAGAAAAGGGCGCTGCTGATATTATCTGCAGCGCTGTTTACTGGGAAGCGCTATTGGTAAGGCGGCGCTACTGCTAAATTTCCCCCCCTCTCTACTACTAGTTTTATTAGTTTTTTTCCCTGCATATTTGTTTTGTATTTGTTTTGTATTTGAATAGGCTTTATACAATAATCTTTAGCATATCATACACATACAAATGTAATCATAGCATATACATACAATTAGTCTCATCAAATCATGTCATCATCATAATCATCATCCAACACAAAGTGGTCTCTCGTTATCATCTCGAAAATAGAGATACAAGTCTCGATTACTTGCAAATACATTGTCATCCATTTAAACAATGATATACGCGAGAAGAGCTATCACTTTGAGTACATGAGTTCGTATCCCTCTCTCGCATTAGCGTGAACCTAAACTTACTACTGCCTGTCGCTTGGAAACCGGAAACCGGTACACCTGGGCCTGACACTCCGGCCACTTGTCGTATATATACCCCTGGTGTAGAACTTCTACGCCATCTATGATCTATGCACCTGCATCGTCACATGAGTCGATGATATGCAACATATATAGTTGAGCAACAGAAAGAGACAGACTTGGCAAAAATAGAAACAACATATCATAAGCATAAATAACAAAGTTCATCGTACCCCAAAATGTCCTTACTAGAGTGATTTTCACTAGTCGAGGAGGAGGACGGTTTAATTACATCACAAATAAATTTTCACCATGCATAACTCAAAGTTTTGTCATACAGAAAGTATGGACTAAACGGGCACATTGTCATATATCGACAATCACTCCAACATGTCGTTCCATCCATCCAAGTCAGGGAGATAGTCCTCGAGCTTAGTGAAAGGCTTCATGTCGAGACGCTGAGAGGCTATCCCTGTTCGAATGTCTTCCCGCGACATTTTTCCTTCTCCGTAGAACATCCCTGTTTTTCCGATGACCTCCTTCATGATAATTTGGGCAAGTTCGCGCTGGATGTTATAGAACTCAGCTCGAAGTCGATGATCCTGATATCTCCTATGTCCTTTGCCCATTGCAGAATATGGGCATCGCCGGATCTAGGTGACATGCGAAGGTTCTGGTGATCCCGTCTATACTCCAGCATGTGGTGTAGGACATATAATCCATCATTAAGAGAATCGTTCGGTTGCTGGATGCAATAGAAGTCGGTCTTATGGACGAAGGCGACCCTGCCGCCCCTTCTCTTCTTGTCCCTGACCTCTCCACCTCTTGCTTGGTAGTAAAACATAGCACTGTCGAGAACATCCTTGATGTGGGTGTAATCCTTTTTGTGAATGTTCTTCGACGAGTCCAAGTAAAGAGTGTGGGAGAATCGGGGGTAGAGGATGATGAGGACGGCGCGCCCACCGCTGCGCAAAATAAGTACACCTCAAATTAATTAGCCTCCACCGTGCAAATGAATGATTGAAATCGAAGGAAGGATAGCAGCGCGGATGACTTACACGGGATGATAAGGCACGAGAATCGCCTCCTTGTCCTTATTGGCGAGCATGAAACTAATGATGTAATCCCTCGCGTATTCACGGTGCTTTGCGCAGACTCCCAAGAAGCCCTCGTGCATGTAGTACGGGTCAGCGACACAGATATGAGATATCCGCTCAACCCCGATGATGTAGTTCATGTGCAAGGCATAAAGGCGGACAAACATAAAATCCAGCTTCTTCACGTGAAACATGTCGAATATGTAATCGAATCGGAGGAAGAACTTATCCGCGGGCAAGCTGTCGACGTACGACATTTGCATGGAACGTTAACCACGTAGAGTGGGTATCCTAGATCTTTCGAGGTGATGAGGCCTTTCTCTACCTGCAGCACATCATCATGAAGTCTCCTTAGATCGCCGAATCTGACCCGTAGCGCTGTTGCAGGTAGGATTGGTTGACCGGGGATATGCGATTTATCCGCATCGGGGATATCTATACGGTCCTGAAGCCGAGGCTGCTGAGGCGGATGGAACATAGAATCAGCTTTTTTTCCTTTCCTCGCTCTCTTCCTAGACTTCTTTACTACCGGAAGGGTGTCCATATTACGTTGAGACAACAATTCAGGCACCGACTCATGACGCTCAAACCCTAAGGACGCGCCAGTATAGACATACTGTTCAGCGCCATCGTCGTCCTCATCCTCATCCACGGCGACGTCATCAGCGACTAATGGAGCCTCCTCCTTACCCCGTCCGCTATCACCCAACCTGACACCCGATGCTAATTGGGTAGGTGGGGTGTTGATGTTCATACCTTGCTGAGGCTGCATGCTCGTGGGTGTGCTCCCGGCCGCCTCCAGACGAAGCAGACTCTTTGGCCACAACAGGACCCATCCATTGCAACAATCACCAAGCCACCGCGGTGTCTCGTCGTCATCCCCCACTAGTATTGGAGGAGGCAAATTCTTGTGGCCCGGTTTGACACTGGACACAGAAACCTTGAAGACGTTCGGGGGGATCGGCCGGCTGTGGAACAATGGTTCCTTCGGCTCCATTATCGTCGCCTTCCCCACGTCCACCTTCTGGTCGCCGATGGTGTACAATATGGTGCACGGGGTTTCGTCGGCCTGCAAAGAAAAGTCTGCGACGTGAGACATCCGAAAGGCAACGAAAACGGGAGATTATACATTTATATTGAAGGGGGCCGGTGTGACAGATACCGTGAGGGTGTCGAGCTCAGCCAAAGACGAAGCACCACCGAGCATGTCCGGTGCGGGAGCCGGTGCGGGAGCAGGTGCTGGTGGCCATGTGCAACGCTAGCCAAGCTGCTCCCCAAGAAGTCAGCAAGGGGAAAGTCCTCTGCATTTTTTTCTGGATTTTGGCTTGTCCAAGTGAAAACGCTCGTCACCAAGGAAATAGACAAATCTGCAACCACCTGTTTTGCAGCAGCTACCGCTGTTGCGACTGTCTGAGATGATTTCTTCTCAACCACAATCTCAACCTTCTTGTCGATGTTTTCTTCAGTTAACCTCCATCTTTCCTTTCTCTCCTCCGTGGTCTCACGGTAGTACTTCTTCCACGTGGCGCCGTCTCCGACACCGTGCACGCGTCCATACGACGGTCGAGTATCCACCGGTTGTCGTTTCAATATGTTCAACGCCCGGTTGAATGGAGTGTCCCACTTGGGCCTCGCCAATGCCTCAGACGGCGAGTCGCTTTTGGCCGCAATCCGGTGCTGCTCTCTCTGCAAAAGGCACAAGGATCGTTTACAAATATGACTAACGTGTGCAGTCGAATTGATCAGAAACTAAAATACTAGCAGTCTCATGAACTCCGTAATGACCGGTTTTTTCTCGTAAACCTTCTTCACTTGGTCCCAACGGTACCGGGCCCTGAGGACGTCATGCTCATGCGGGACAGTGAAATCCGCCAAGGGGTCTGGGATGCCCAGCCTCGCAGCTTCCATGTCCTCCTTGGCCCATTTGGACCTCTTTCCGCCGTAACCACGGCTTCTGAGATGGTGGCTCCCAATGTTCCTCTCTTGAAGCCCCTTCATGTACTTAGACTTTTTTTGGCAGCTTCGGCCTCGCAAGCCTCCTTGAATATTTGAAACTGCTCTTCAATGATTGTTGGATTATCCTTTACAATCTCGGAGTAGGGTTCCTTCTTGTCGATGATCTTTGCTTTAACTCGATTTTTCCAGGTGGCCAACGCGTCGCTAAAATTGGTCATGGCGTGTTTGTTTATCTTCTTCATTGCCGGGTCCTCATCTGGATCTTCATAATCCTTCTCATTCTGGCCCTGGAACAAGAATATCCGGTGAAACTTCTTTAGGAGGGAGCTCCTCATATTTTCTATCTTCTGTAGTTTCTCATCATTGATGGTGGCGGTTTTCTGTACGATGCAGCCTATTTGATTGCCAGAGCATCGACGCGCTTCCTCGGGCGCCTTTGGCTCAAAATTGCCGTTGTCCACCTCCGTGACCACCAGTCTAGTAGTCCTGAGTTTGTTAGGAAGTCGTTGCCTCTTTGCTTTCGGTTCTACACAGGCTCCGCTCCTCGAGGCAGCACCGGTGTCAGTCTGAGCGCCGGTCTCCATGTCGGTCTGAGTCTCAGCGCCGGTCTCAGTCTCAGCACCGGTCTGCGTGTCGGTCTCAGTCCCCGATGCCACCAGTTGATTGTCGGAAGGCTAAAAAATTCGTCTGCCGCCCGGTAGACATCGTCGCAATCACTAGAACCTTGTCCTTCATCGTTGCTAGCCATGTTTCCTATGATTAAATCTAGTCAATTAATTCTAGACCTAATAAAAATGAATAATGACATAAAAAGGCCTATTGTTTTGCAGGAATGTTGACTCCTTCCTAGTGCGGCATATCCCGGGCACTCGATATGTCCTAGTTTGTAGCACAAGTCATGCCGAAATTCATGGAAAATTTCGGCATGACCTTTGCTAAAAAGTGGACAAATCGAGAACCTGAAATTTGCCAGAACAGAAATGAATCAACATTCCGGCAAAACATAGGCCACTCAGCATCATTCCCTGGAAACAACAAAGCCACTTGGGCACAATTGAACAACTTCAATGAAAAGATATAACATGAGCAAACACTATTAAGGAATTTTCATATAACATGGCCACTTCAATGAAAAGATATAATCAACAATAATGGAATATGCAAATGAACATCAATGACATATATCATATAAAAACAGTCTTGTTTTTTTGTTTACATAGCAACAATTAGTTTGACCAAGTTTTTGAAAAGAAAAACAATTTTGTTTTTTGCTTATAGCTAAATGCCATAGCTACTATTTTTTTATTTATAGCTAAATACTTTTGTTTTTTGTCTAAAGCTAAAAGTCTAGGAACTCCATTTTCTCTAACCCTTCTGACCTCACCAAAATTTCCACAGCAAGACCTTAGTACCTACACCCAATTTCTTCAAAAATATTCAGGTCCATAGTCCAAATAATTCAAATTTCATTTGAATGAAATTTGGAACAAATTCAGGTCCGTAGTCCAAATATATTTTTATAGCTACGTGTTTTTTGTTTACAGCCTATGTTAATTTAAATCTAAATGCTACTATTATTTATATACCCTCTATTAGTTTAAAGCTAAATGGAATTACTGTTTAGGCATTTTCATAAAAATTGCCCTAGCTAATTTCCTAAAAAATTGCTAATCATTTTTCCTAAATGCTATAAAATGCCTTCTACCCTAAAAAAATCTAGGGTTCATATGAACATCAACACAGTATCAACATATACATGAATTGCCCTAGCAGAGAGAGAGAGAGGAGGGTAGGGGACAGGAGAGGCAGAGCCTTACGGTCGGCGGCGAGGGCAGGCTCTGGCTCGGGCGGCGGGGGTGAGGTCGAGGGCGACGACGGTGTGGTCGAAGGCGGCGGGCGGCGGCGGTGTGGTCGAAGGCGGCCTCGAGCGGTGGCGATGTGGTCGAAGGCGGCAGGGCGACGGCGGCGATGGAGCAGTTGGGGGACGGGGGGGGAGTACAGAGGGGGGAAATGACTTAGCGAAATTTGGAGCCCAGGCTGTCGGGATTTGAGTCAAACTAGCAGTAGCACATTTTGTCGAAACGCGCTATAGCTAAGATAGCTATAGCGTGTTCCAGAGAAACGCGCTACAGATATTCCTTTCTGTTTATTTTTCTTTACATTTTGTTTTTTTCATTTCTCCTTTTTCTATTTCTTTCATTTTCATTTACTTTTCTACTTATTTTTCTATTTATTTTCTTTTTCATAGCAGTAGCGCTCTACAGCATAAACGCACTGCTACAAAGTTTTTAGCAGTAGCGTGCTTCTGCGTGAACCGCTACTACTATTCCTAGCCTATCGGCATTAGTGAGGGAATTTTAGTAGTAGTGCTTTTCCGTGAAGACGCGCTACTGCTAAAACAATGGTTGTAGCATGGTTTTGCAACAAGCACTACTACTAAGTAGCGCTAGCGCCGAGTTTTGACCAACGCTACTTCTATACCTCTGTGTATAAGGTTTTCCCTAATAGTGGGTTCATTGATATCTAAAGTTTTAACCTCTTCAATCCCACTTTTAACAATTTTTGCATCAAGATCTAAGGACTCCGAATTTTTGGAACACCTTCTAGGTAAAGGTGTCTCATCTTCAGCCCCATCATTATCAAGATTCATATTGCAAAACAAAGATTTAATAGGGGATATATCAATAACTTTTAGATCTTCATCCTTATTATCATGAAAACTAGAAGAACACGTTTTCACAAAGCAATCTTTCTTAGCACGCATCCTAGCGGTTCTTTCTTTGCACTCATCAATGGAAATTCTCATGGCTTTGAGAGACTCATTGATATCATGCTTAGGTGGAATAGATCTAAGTTTCAAATAATCAACATCAAGAGAAATTATATCAATGTTCCTAGCCAACTCATCAATCTTAAGCAATTTTTCTTCAATCAAAGCATTGAAACTCTTTTGCGAAGTAATAAATTCTTTAATGTTAGATTCAAAATCAGAGGGTGTCTTATTAAAATTTCCATAAGAATTGATGTAGGAATTACCATAATTATTAGAGGAATTACTAGGAAACGGCCTAGAATTAAAATTACCTCTATACGCGTTATTGCCAAAATTGTTCCTACCAAAAAAATTCACATCCATAGATTCATTATTATTCTCAATTAAAGTAGACAAAGGAATATCATTAGGATCAGTAGGAGCACTCTTATTAGCAAAAAAATTCATAAGTTCATCCATCTTTCCACTCAAAACATTATTTTCTTCAATTGCATGAACTTTTTTACTAGTAGATCTTTCACTGTGCCATTGAAAATAATTAACCATAATATTATCTAGGAGTTTGGTAGCATCTCCTAAAGTGATTTCCATAAAAGGGCCTCCCGCGGCCGAATCTAAAAGATTTCTAGAAGCAAAATTCAATCCGGCATAAAAATTCTGTATAATCATCCATAAATTCAAACCATGTGATGGGCAATTACGTATCATTGATTTCATTCTCTCCCAAGATTGTGCAACATGTTCATGATCAAGTTGCTTAAAATTCATAATATCATTTCTAAGAGAGATGATCTTAGCGCGAGGAAAATACTTAGAGATAAAAGCATCTTTTCACTTATTCCATGAATCAATACTATTTTTAGGCAAAGACAAAAACCAAGCTTTAGCACGATCTCTAAGAGAAAATAGAAATAGCTTCAATTTAAAAATATAATTATCCACATCTTTCTTCTTTTGCATATCACACAAATCAACAAAGTTGTTTAGATGGGTAGCGGCATCTTCACTAGGAAGGCCAGAAAACAGATCTTTCATGACAAGATTCAGCAAAGCAGTATTAATTTCACAAGATTCATCATCGGTAAGAGGAGCAATCGGAGTGCTAATAAAATCATTACTGTTGATATTGGCAAAAATCACATAATTTATTATTATCTTGAGCCATCGTGACAAGCAAGCAATCCAACACACAAGCAAAAAAGAAACGGGCAAAAAGGCAAATAGAAAAAGAGAAGAGGAACGAAAAGAGAGGGAGAATAAAACGGCAAGGGTGAAGAGGGGAGAGGAAAACGAGAGGAAAATGGCAAATAATGTAATGCGAGGGATAAGAGTTTGTGATGGGTACTTGGAATGTCTTGACTTGTGCGTAAACTCCGGCAACGGTGCCAGTAATGGCTCGTTGTTGGGAGTCAAATCTTGACTTGACTTGGCGCGAATCTCCCCGGCAACAGCGCCAGAAATCCTTCTTGCTACCTCTTGAGCACTGCGTTGGTTTTCCCTTGAAGAGGAAAGGGTGATGCAGTAAAGTAGCGTAAGTATTTCCCTCGGTTTTTGAGAAACCAAGGTATCAATCCAGTAGGAGGTCACGCTCAAGTCCCATGCACGTACACAAACAAATAAGAACCTCGCAACCAACGCGATAAAGGGGTTGTCAATCCCTTCACGGTCACTTACTAGAGTGAGATCTGATAGATATGATAAGATAATATTTTTGGTATTTTTATGATAAATAGAAATAAAGATGCAAAGTAAAATAAACGGTAATAGAAATAACTAAGTATTGGAAGATTAATATGATGGAAGATAGACCCGGGGCCATAGGTTTCACTAGTGGCTTCTCTCAAGAGCATAAGTATTAAGATGGGTAAACGAATTACTATCGAGCAATTGATAGAATTGAGCATAGTTATGAGAATATCTAGGTATGATCATGTATATAGGTATCACGTCCGAGACAAGTAGACCGAAATGATTCTGCATCTACTACTATTACTCCACACATCGACCGCTGTCCAGCATGCATCTAGAGTATTAAGTTCATAAAAACAGAGTAATGCTTTAATTAAGATGACATGATGTATAGGGATAAACTCATGCAATATGATATAAACCCCATCTTTTTATCCTCGATGGCAACAATACAATACGTGTCGGTTCCCTTTCTGTCACTGGGATCGAGCATCGCAGGATTGAACCCAAAACTAAGCACTTCTCCCATTGCAAGAAAGATCAATCTAGTAGGACAAACAAAACTGATAATTCAAAGAGACTTGCAAAGATAAACCAATCATACATAAAAGAATTCAGAGGAGAATCAAATATTGTTCATAGATAATCTAGATCACAAACCCACAATTCATCGGATCTCCACAAACACACCGCAAAAGAAGATTACATTGAATAGATCTCCAAGAAGACCGAGGAGAACTTTGTATTGAGATCAAAAGAGAGAGAAGAAGCCATCTAGCTAATAACTATGGACCCGAAGGTCTGAAGTAAACTACTCACACATCACTGGAGTGGCCATGGAGTTGATGTAGAGGCCCTCCGTGATCAATGCCCCCTCCGGTGGAGCTCCAGAAAAGGCCCCAAGATGGGATCTCCCGGGTACAGAAGGTTGTAGTGGTGGAATTAGGTTTTTGTGGTGCTCCTGGATGTTTGGGGGGTACGTGGATATATATAGGAGGAAGAAGTACGTCGGTGGAGCAACGGGGGTGGGGGGCACGAGGGTGGAGGGCGCGCCCAGGGGGGTAGGCGCGCCCCTGCCTCGTGGCTTCCTCCATTGTTTCTCGACGCCCACTCCAAGTCTCCTGGATCACGGTTATTGAGAAAATCATGTTCCCGAAGGTTTCATTCCGTTTGGACTCCATTTGATATTCCTTTTCGGCCAAACTCTAAAATAGGCAAAAAAACAACAATTTGGGATGGGCCTCCGATTAGTAGGTTAGTCCCAAAAATGATATAAAAGTGTAAAATAAAGCCCATTAACATCCAAAATAGATAATATAATAGTATGGAGCAATAAAAAATTATAGATGCGTTGGAGATGTATCAGCAGACCACCCACCACACGCTCCGCCGCCGGTGCCCGTCGGCAACTGTTGCCGGTCGCCGTTGCCGCCACACCACTCTTAAAATCCAGGGCCATCACCCGCTCCGTCGCCGCAACCCGAAGGCGGGAGATGGCCGTCGTGGCCGCCACCCCACTGTCGGCCACTATGGCCATCACCCGCTCCGCCACCGCGGCCCGAAGGCGGGAGGTGGTGGTCGTGGCCACCACCCCGTCGTCAGCCGCCATGGCCGCCAGCCCACCATCGACCGTAGGGGTCATCACCCGCTCCACCACCGCCGCCCGAAGGCGGGAGGCGGAGGTGGATGCCCGCACGTGCGACATCGACCTTGCGCACTACACCGAGTTCCTGCGGGAGGAGGAGGAGCGCCTCGTCGAGCATGCAAAGAGCCTTACCGTCGCAGTGGTAGCGGCACACGCCGCCTCAGAGGCAAGGAATCAAGAGATCTATGAGGAGAACCACCGCTTCAAGAGGGGTCATCTAGGGCGGCAGAGTGTGTTCGAGGCGAGCGTCACTGAAGCTGCATTAGCGGCAGGCACCGCATTGCGGTTGCCCAGCTCGTCGGTAGGCTCCTCCTCCGCCGCCTCTTACTGAGCGTGCTCGGCAGAGGAGAGGCAGCCGGAAGTAGTACAAAGCCCCTCTGCATTAGTAGTAGTATTTAGGGGCTATTTTGTTTAGTTCATCTGACTATAGATATGGTGGAACTGTACAACGTATTTAAAATTAGCTAGTATATATAGTTGAACTAGCTATTTCAGTACGTGGTTGGCAACAATTAGGGAAAAGTTTGGTCGTTCAGCTGTCGAGTTGAACTGTTTGTATAAATTAAGAACGACAGCTTAATCTATGAATGAAATCTATGCTTAATTACTGAATTTTAGTTGCAAAAATTAGATACTGCTAGTGATTTTTAGCTCATATTTTGACAAATCGCAGTGTTACAATGATTGACAAATCTTACCAAATTGTTTGTACGTGGTTCCACATGGCTCATCCAAAACAACCATTTGCATTGAAGGGATGCACAAATCCCGCGCTGCACTCACTTTGCATATGGGTGTTCTATCTAAAACATTTGCGATCAAGAGCTGCAGAAATACTGCTCGGCACATTTTCTCTTGGCTTCCTAGGGAAGTTGTCGATTTGCATACGGGTGTTCTAACTAAAACGTTTGCGATGAGTGTTTTATATTTAAAAAGTGAATTAAACAGTGGCTTGGCCGCCATTAATGGAGCTCGCTTCCCAGTGACCATGCGCAGCATACAGCTCGCACGCTTCTCGGTGAGCCTGCGCACTCAAGGATAGCTTGCATGCCTCTCAGTCAGCCTGCGCACCGGACGGCGCTCGCACGCCTCTCATTCAGTCAAGGTCAAGCATCTGTCCGCACGACACCTCCTATAGCCATTCAAACCAAGACATGTGGCATCATGTGAATGGTTAACAGAATTTTGCATTTACTACAATTTAAAAACAAGGCATCTCAATGTTTTGCCAGCAATCAACGGTGCCCTGGTGTTTCAAGTTCATTCCCATTTCTTGCATGGGACCTAAGCATGCACCCAAGGACACATATTTGATTTTTCAACCAATTTATATGCACTCGAGCATGTGCATATAGTTCAAATTTTAATTATGCACATAAATGCATTGAAAACTCAGTTGATGCATAAAAAATGTCCAAACGAACCCTGAAAAATGACAAAAAATCACACAACACTCTTGTTGTTCTATGTTGACACTACAACATAAACTGCATGTAGAGACGTCATATCCCAGAGCTAGAGATGTGTTATTTCATCTCTAGGCAGTCATAGAGTCGACTTAGTAAAGCCTCTTTGGAGCGTCTCCTCATGGACCGTCTCGAAACATATAGACACTATATTGGGACGTCCAAAGGCGTCTCTAGATATGACACACTATATTTGGACGTTCAAAAGCGTCTCTAGATATGTAGAGTCGTTTTGTTAGGCGTGCTCGTACGTCTCTATTAACAGGGTCATTTCATTCGTCATAGGCCCTAGGCCCATTCCTATAGACACTAGTTACAAACGTTATATTCATCTCTAAATGTAGAAAAGATTTTTTTAACCACGTAATGTTTTACTTTAAATAATATTTGATTTATTACAAATTTGTACTTCACCATTTCAAATCCAGTAACTTTATCATGCCATATGCTTATGCAGAATGATCAACAGATATTGTTACATAAAAGTATCCACCCATATCACCAATAACATTCATCAAATCAGATCTTTGTATACGATATGCAAATAATTAAGAAGAGATCATACAAACTAGAACTACGTTTTCCTATAAAGCTAAATCTTTATATAATACATAATATTTGTCTATCTAATGACTAATTCTTCTACAGTTGCTCCTGGCTCCTGCAATGCACTCCTTTTCTAAATCTTGAGCTACTATGAAAAATAATGATAACCAAGAAAATTTTAGAACATAGCTTTAAGACTAGTTGGAGAAGAAATGTACTTTGATGATGTACCATACCAGTGTGTTGGTGGCTTGTTTTGAGGTTGTGTAGGAGTCGTTAATTTTCATTTTTTTACCTCAAAATCACAAAGATACTTCATAAATAAAAAGCCTTAAGCATGCACATTGGAGCATACAATGATTGCATGGAAGTGTACTTATATGTGATAGAGGCCATGCAATAACATGACCAATAGCATCCCTTAATGTTTGCAATTGTTCATATGGTCTAACCCGTTTTTGATCTCCAAGTCTTGAAACAGCACAAACAAAAGTTGCTACATATTGCTCTCCAAGCATGTTTCCTCCAACCACGTATGTTTTATCTCTACTCACTAAAGTTCCTTCGGCCACAAATTTATCTTTGCTTCTCGGGTTCAACAAAACCAAGATAACTTTCATTTTATCCTATTTTTTCAAAAAATGTAACATACATTATCACAAACCATGGAAGATTTCACTTTACACAGAAAGGGACAATTGCACATGGAATTAGACCAACTAACTATTTTAACCATTATCATTCAGATATAAAGTTGTACACTTGGTTCAGGACCACCTTGCTTGGTGGCATTGTTATTTTTAGCACGGCCATTATTTGCTTCAGGACCATCATGTGCTTTCTACAGTTTAGGTTCAGTTTAATTGTAAGTAACCTTATAGAAAACATAGACATTGTTTGATAACATAGCAGAAATTTATGCGCTCATGCACACACACCTTAGCAACTCTGTGTTCATGTGGTGAAGATAAACTGGTGCAACCCTCTTTGGTTCTTGCGCAATTGCTAGGATGCAATTCCTGGTTAGTCTTGTCTGGCAAAGTTGATTCTGCACACCCTTGATTGACCCTATGATCATTTTTTTCAATATGTGCTTTCTACAATTGAGGTTTAGTTCAGTTGTAAGTAAACATACATAAAACATAGAAATTGTTTGACAATGAATCAGAAGTTTATGCATACACACACACCTTAGAAACCATGTGTGGTAAAGATGAACCAGTGTAATCCTCTTTGGTTCTTCAAGAAAACCTAGGATGCAATTCCCGGGCAGTAATCTGCTTATCTGGCAAAGTAAATTCTGCACTTCCTTGATTGATGTAACCCTCTTTGGTTGATTCTGCGCGGCCTTGATTGTCCTTATCAAACTTTTCAATGCATGCCTTCTACACTTGAGGTTCAATTTAGTATGACATGAACATACACAATCATAGGCATTGGTTGATAATGAAGTAAAAAAATTATGCGCACACACCTTAGCAACCATGTGTGGTAAAGATAAACCAGTGTAATCCTCTTTGGTTCTCATAGAAAAACTAGGATGCAATTCCTGCGTAGTGATCTGCTTGTCCGGCAAAGTTGACTCTACACTTCCTTCATTGGCCCTATCAAACTTCTCTATGTGTGCTTTATACAATTGAGGTTTCAGTTTAGTTGTAAGTAAACTTATACAAAACATAGGCATTTTTTAATAACAAAGCAGAAATTTATGCACACACCTCAGGGACCAATGTTTTTATTGTGGTAACGATAAACCGGTGTAACACTCTTTGGTTCCCGCACAATCGCTAGGATGTAGTTCCTGCAACTTATGATGAACAATTGTTTCAGTATGAGAATGAAGTAGAATATTTATTAGTGAAGAAACTATTACATCACCTGCATAGCATTCAATGGAGCATATTCTCCAGCTTCGTTATGTGATTCATTTGGGAGGTCAATGCCAACAACTCTTTCATTGAGATCAACCTGAAACAAGAACAGGATAATAGTATATTAATACTCATATCTTTATCTTTGGGAGGTCACAGCACACTCTAGTTTATCTTACATCTGCTAGATAACTAGCCTCTTTATGCTTTACAAGTTTTTAAAGAGAATCTACTTGTAGCAAATGGTATATGTTGGACTCGAGTGGAATAAGGTGATTTTGCCGTAAAATATGACCCATTCATGCATGTAACTAAAAAGGCGCCCAAAAAGCACTTCACAAGTTACTGTAACGCACATAGCAACATAGAAACCTGTAACAACAAACTTTTAGTACAAAATCTGAGAGCTGTTGATTGAGACATCCCTTCAACTAAGATGCAAGAATCAAAACTAACAAAATATTGGGACTGCACTAAGATGAGGTAGGAAATAGGATAGACTAAAATTAGTACAAAATAGCATAGTACATTGCCGCCTGTGCAACCAAACACTATCATGTTTTATGCTCGAGCGTAAATGTAATGTGAGGTTATTTGCACTGGCGGAGCCTCACGGAGGCCAAAGGGGGCAACGACCCCCCCCTCCTCCACCAAAACTAAAAAAAATTATTACTAGTAAGCATTCAGCCAAGCCCAATATTACACAGCCCAATGAAGCGACAACTCTCCCATGCACAGACGCATCGCTCATCTCTCCTCCTTATCCTTCCCCCAAATGGACAAAAACATCTCACTTTCCCCCAAATCGCCATGGATGAATCCTAGGTCTTGAACTCAATTGCTAGTCGAGGATGCAATAGCAAGCTAGGTATGTTTCATGAAAAAAATCAATGATGTTCAATGTTCAGAGACTTGCAGAAATTCAGTGATGTTCAATGTTCTGAGACTTGAATACATTCAGTGATGTTTAATGTTCAGAGAACTGCATAAAGTCCAATGTCGTTCGTGTAATTGTGTTCTCATGTTCAGAGATCTGCATAAGATACAGATCATCCAGGATTTTTGTGATATGCTTTTTTAATAGTGTACTAGTACTGGACATGTTCTGATTTAGAGAATAGGTGACAGTGCTTTTTGAAATTTTTATCTGAGGTAACAATGCTGAAACAGCAAGAAATATAGATGTATGTATATAAGATGTACATCTTGTTCCAGTTTATGTTGTGAGGATGTGAGGCTGTGAGCTGCATCTATTTTTACACAGTTTGAAATTGGCCCCCACTTGGTCGCTCGTCACTCTGTTGGCCAATCTATCTAAAACCACTTGTACTACTTTTGAGTTTTACCATATAAAGTTTGATTGGACCAAATAGTTGCTCACATATTTCCAAGAAAATCTGTCAGAATTGATTTCTAGTGTAACGCCCGGGTAATCAAGCTACAGTAAAACTCTCCTAATGGTGCCATGCCATCTGCGATTACTGTTACTAATCTCGGGTTAATTCGAAACCGCGTCAAATTCAAATTCAAATTAATGTCAAACGGCAAAAGTTTCAAAATGTTAAACTAAAATGTTCGGAGTGTGCAGTTAAATGCCAGGGTAATTATAATGAAGCAAACACATTTTTATAAAATGCCTAAGTAATTTAAAATGATTTAAAACAGAAGAGGAAATAAAGAAAAGGAAAACAGGAAACAAAACCAAAAAAAGGAGAAACCCCCCTTGGCCATGGCCCAACTGGGCCAACCCCCAGGCCCAGCCGGCCGGCCCGCTACCCCCCTCCATTACCCCCACCAGGGGGGAAACCCTAATCGGCCACCACCCACTTCCCCCCCCACGTCGCGCCCCCTTCTACCCCGATCCAGATCGGATCGGGCTCGACGCCGCCGCCTCGCCCTCATCGCCGCCGAACGCCGTCGCCTCCCCTTCCCCGCCTGGACCTCGCCGGCGCCCTTCCCCACCGGCCTGCTCCCCCACGTCGACGTCGTCCCCGTCCCCCTCCACAACAGCCCTCGCCCTCGCCGGACTCCGCCGCCTCAACCTCCATCGAGCCCACTGCCCTAGACCCTACTCCCCGCCGGTGAGGGCACCTTCGGCCTCCACTCCCTCCTCTCTTCGCGCGCGCCTCGCCCGCACTCTGCCTTGCCCCGCACGCGCACACGCGCGTCGCGCTCCGGCCGTCCGCTGGCCACGCCCGTAGCCGTCGTCTCCGCTTCGCCTGGGAGTGCTTGGCCCCGCCTCCTTGGCCGCACCCCGCGGGCGCTCGCGCCGCGCGCCTCCCTTTCCCCTTACGCCCCGCGCACGAGCTCCGAACGGGCTCGCGTCTGCCGCGCCCGTCGCCGTGTGCCCCGCCTCTCGCCCACGGCCGCTACTCCGCCGCTCGCTGCACGCTGTTCTGCGCCGCTCGCTCGCCCTTGGCGCCGCGCCTTGCGCCGCCTGCACCGCGCCTCGTGCCCCCCTTGCTGCAGCCCTGCCGCGCGCTCATGCGCGCCCGCCCGCACGGGGCCGAGCTCGCCGCCGCTCGCTCACCGGCCGCCCCGTGCTGGCCTCGCCCACGCCGGCCTTGCGACCTGCCAGGTCCGCCGCCCACGCCCGCGTGCCCCTGGGCGTGCGCCCGAACGGGGCGCGCCCGTTACCCGTCGTTCGCGCCCTGTATGGCCTCTGTGCCACAGACAAACGGGGCCCACCCCCCTGTGAATGAAAAAAAATACTAATTAAATGAATTAAAAAAAGAATTAATAAATAATAATTAAAATTGATTAAAATGATAATTAATTAATTAATTAATTAAAGAATTAATTAAATTAATTAATCCTAATTAGATTAATCTAATTACTAATTAACTTAATTAACCCCTGATTAGCCTAATCAGTCAATGACTAGTGGGACCCACCTGTCAGGTTGACCAAGTCAACTACTGACGTCATGCTGACGTCATGATGACGTCAGCAGACACTATTCTGGATAATGTTGATTAAATTAAATAAATAAATCCTAAAAATGATTTAAATCTTTTAAAATTAATATAAAATAAACCGTAGCTCGGATGGAAAAACTTTGTACATGAAAGTTGCTCAGAACGACGAGACGAATTCGGATACGCAGCCCGTTTATCCACCACGCATCCCTAGCATAGCGAACACGCAACTTTCCCCCTCCGGTTCGTCTGTTCGAAAACGCAAAACACTGGGAAAACTTTCCCGGATGTTATCCCCCTTCACCGGTATCACCTACTACCGCGTTAGGGCACCTCTAACGCCGTAACTTGTCATGTCATGCATCACTATGCATATGCTTGCATTATATTTATTGTTTCTTCCCCCTCTTCTCTCTCTAGACACCGAGACCGACGCCGCTGCTACCCCGTACGACTACGGTGTTGACGACCACTCTCTCTTGCCAGAGCAACCAGGCAAGCCCCCCCTTTGATCACCAGATATCGCCTACTCTTCTCTATACTGCTTGCATTAGAGTAGTGTAGCATGTTACTGCTTCCCGTTAATCCTATACTGATGCATAGCCTGTCCTTACTACTACTGTTGTTACCTTACCTGCAATCCTAATGCTTAGTATAGGATGCTAGTTTATCATCAGTGGCCCTACATCCTTGTCCCTCTGCCATGCTATACTATCGGGCCATGATCACTCGGGAGTTGATCACGGGTATATACTATATACTTTGTACATGATACATGTGGTGACCAAAGACGGGTCGGCTTGAGGAGCACCCGCGAGTGGAGTTTTGAGGCGGAGCGGCAGGGCAGGTTCCGACCACCTAGGAGAGAGGTGGGCCTGGCCCTGGTCGGCGTTCGCGGATACTTAACACGCTTAACGAGATCTGGGTATTTGATCTGAGTCTGGCCATTTGGTCTATACGCACTAACCATCTACGCGGGAGTAGTTATGGGTATCCCGGCGTCGTGGTATCAGCCGAAGCCTTCGTGACGTCAGCGACTGAGTGGCGCGCGCCGGATTGGACTGGAAGGCCACTAGGATAGGTCTGCTTTCGGCCGCGTTCGCAACGTGCAGGTGTGCTAAGGGCGATGGGCCCAGACCCCTGGGCGCTTAGGTTTAGACCGGCGTGCTGACCTCTCTGTTGGTCTAGGTGGGGCTGCGACGTGTTGATCTTCCGAGGCCGGGCATAACCCAGGAAAGTGTGTCCGGCCAAATGGGATCGAGCGTGTTGGGGTATGTGGTGCACCCCTGCAGGGAAGTTAATCTATTCGAATAGCCGTGATCTTCGGTAACAGGACGATTTGGAGTTGTACCTTGACCTTATGACAACTAGAACCGGATACTTAATAAAACACACCCTTCCAAGTGCCAGATACAACCGGTGATCGCTCTCTCACAGGGCGACGAGGGGAGGATCATCGGTTAGGATTATGCTATACGATGCTACTTGGAGGTCTGCAGTCTACTCTCTTCTACATGCTACAAGACGGAGGCTGCCAGAAGCGTAGTCTTCGAAAGGACTAGCTATCCCCCCCTTATTCCGGATTTCTGCAGTTCAGTACACATATGATTCCCTTATTCCAGTTGATACCAATGCACACATATGTAGTGTAGCTCCTTGCTTGCGAGTACTTTGGATGAGTACTCACGGTTGCTTTCTCCCTCCTTTCCCCCTTTCCTTCTTCCTGGTTGTCACAACCAGATGTTGGAGCCCAGGATCCAGACGCCACCGTCGACGACGACTCCTACTACACCGGAGGTGCCTACTACTACGTGATGCCCGCTGACGACGACCAGGAGTAGTTAGGAGGATCCCAGGCAGGAGGCCTGCGCCTCTTTCGATCTGTATCCCAGTTTGTGCTAGCCTTCTTAAGGCAAACTTGTTTAACTTATGTCTGTACTCAGATATTGTTGCTTCCGCTGACTCGTCTAGGATCGAGCTCTTGTATTCGAGCCCTCGAGGCCCCTGGCTTGTAATATGATGCTTGTATGACTTATTTTATTTGTAGAGTTGTGTTGTGATATCTTCCCGTGAGTCCCTGATCTTGATCGTACATGTTTGCGTGTATGCTTAGTGTACGATTGAATCGGGGGCGTCACAAGTTGGTATCAGAGCCAACTACCTATAGGAACCCCCCTTCCACACTCCTTGGCCGAAGTCGAGTCTAGACATTGCAAAAACTTTTACTAACTTGGCTGTGTGCCTTACGGGCCCACGTCGCCATCGGGCGGTACTAGGATCTTTTACTCCTCGACCTTTACTCTGGGACTCTGAACTCTCTTCTACTCGGGTTAAACGAATTTACTAACTCTGACACTAGGATCCCGTTACGACATTCACCCCAAAGTTGGATTAGCCCTAGTTATTCTTTAGAGTAGTATTTGAACATTATCCACATTGTCATTTGACTCCTGTGAAAACATCTGTGTTTTCAGATGGAACCCACGAGGCAGGTCGTGCGCCACACGACGGCCATTGGTGCCTCAGGATCACCTGCTGGGTTGGTTGAGATGATGACCTATCTGGGTTATCGCTGGCACCCTGAGTACACCGTCTATGAGGAGTATCAGGAATTCAACCAGGAGCAGTACCGTGCCATCGTCCACCTCTACTCTCGGGAGTATGACTCCACTACCGTGCTGCACACTGCTCATGGTGTTGGAGTGACCATCGACATGGCGGTCCACGATGCTGCTTATGCTGCTCTGACACGTCTTCGAGGAGAGTATTAGGAGTTGGACACCTCCCCCTTCAGGCACATTGCTATCGCGTCCGATGTTGGCGCGGAGGGATACTACACTGCTGCCTACTCCACTGTCACCCGAGAGCCCTTCTACCATCAGAACCTGGTTCTGCATGCTGATGGGCTGGATAGAGCTAACCGAGCTCTTCGCCACGAGTTGTACACCACCCGTCAGCACCTGTATCGTGCTCTGACGCTGTTACACCCCTCTGTCCACTCTGGTGATCTGTCGCGTTCTGCGATCTACCCTGCCCGGACCGTGATGCCCCAGGGCGTCGGCTGGCCAGATGTGGGAGGCTACTCTCCTGCATTGGGTCCTCTCCTGCCACCTGCGCATCGGGTTCCGCACCAGAGTATCCGTGGGCCCCAGGCTACTCGTGTGGAGGTCTTCCCTTCGCGTCACTACCAGCTGTCGGGCTACACCTACCTCCGCAGTACCGCATGGGACTGACGTAGACTTGCTTATTAGTGTTAGCTGCATTCGCCGCGAGCCTGTGTGCCGCCTATGATGTCTTAGCCTATGTACCGAACTCCGTGTAACGAACTCTGTGCTGATCTCTTCTGTAAGATATGCCGACTACTATGTAGTACCTATCATGCTACGTTCGTTGTGCATGTTTCATCATGAATGATTCTTGTTTTTACAATTCCTCAATGCTAAACTACCCCTGTTAAATATTAGCAGGATGGTTAGACCGGGTGGTCGTGGTCGTGGTCGTGGTGGCAACGCCCCACCACCACTTGAGTACATGGCTGGGATGATGCAACAGTTTGAGCTGAACCGTCAGTTCATGGAGAATATTATGGCTCAGTTTCCTCGCCCCAATATGAACCAGCAGCCAACCCAAGTGACTCTGCAGGATTTCATGCGCCTCAACCCAACCGTGTACCGCAGCTCAACTCAGCCTCTGGATGCTGATGACTGGCTCCGTGACATCACCTATGAGATGGAGTCTGCTGATGTAGCCCCTGCCAGCTATGTCACCTTTGCTTCCTTCTTCCTGAAAGGACCCGCAGCTCAATGGTGGGATAGCCACAGGCGTACTCTTCCAGCTGGAACAATCATCACCTGGCCAGACTTCCAAGCTGCCTTCCGTGCTCGCTTCATTCCTCTGGGAGTTATGGACCGGAAGAAGCGTGAGTTCCGCAACCTCACCCAAGGCAATAAAACTGTGGAAGCTTACCAGCGGGAGTTTCTTGACTTGTCCCGCTATGCTGAAGAAGACATCGCAACTGATGCACGCAGACAGGAGAAGTTCCGGGATGGCCTTCAAGCTGACATCAAACTCGCACTTCTAGTGCATGATTTTGCTGATTTCGCCACTCTGGTGAACAAAGCCATCAATGTCGAAACTGGTCTGCAGGAATACCAGATCTCTCACAAGCGCAGCCGTGACACGGGCTCATCTTCGGGCCCGTCCTCGCAGAAGCGCAAGATATGGATTCCCAACAGCATGTACCAGCCAAGTGCACCTGCCCCAAGGCAGTCCTATGCTGCACCTCGTCTGCCTACGGCTCCAACTAGGCAGCCAAGGCTTCCAGCTCCACCACCCCAAGCTCCTGTTCCTACTCCCTAGAATGGTTTGTGCTTCAGGTGTGGACAACCAGGGCACCGTGCTAGGGAATGCAACCAGAAACAAAATCAACTGGCCCTTCCAGCAACTGGCCGTGGAAGCAACCAGCCTCGCAACAATAGTGCCAAGTCTTATGGTCGTGTTCATGCCAACCATGTTGATCTCAATGAAGTTCTAGACCAGCCTGCTACCGTGATGGGTACACTCCTCGTAAATTCAGTACCAGCATCTGTTTTATTTGATACAGGAGCATCACATTCTTTCATATCAGCTGAGTTTGCATTCATGCATGGCATCAAATACGAAGAGATGAACACTGCGATTGTGGTACACACCCCTGCGGGCCAGTGTCAAACCTCTATGGTTAGTCACAACGTTCCCGTTGAAATTGAAGGACTGGAGTTCCTTGCCTCCCCCATCATACTAAAGTCCTGTAGCATCGACCTCATTCTGGGAATGGATTGGTTGAAAGCGCATACTGCTTCTATAGTTTGCGCCACTAAGGTCGTCCATCTGCTACACCCTTCTGACGAAATAATAGCTTACCAAGCTCATCTAGTTCAGAACGCCGAGGCACGACTTTATGCCTTGAACGCGTTGAACGCTGCACCACTCGAGGGCATTGAAAACATTCCCGTCGTTCGTGAATTCCAAGACGTCTTCCCAGAAGAACTTCCAGGGATTCCTCCTGCTAGAGCTGTCGAATTCATCATCGACTTGAAACCCGGCACTACCCCTATAGCTAAACGACCCTACAAGATGCCGCCGCATGAACTCATTGAGCTTAAGGAGGAAATCGACAAATCTCTTGTCAAAGGTTTCATTCGCCCAAGTTGCTCTCCTTGGGGAGCACCTTCTCTCTTTGTTAAGAAGAAGGATGGGACAAACCGATTAGTCCAAGACTACCGTCCTATAAACCAAGCTACCATTCAGAATAAATATCCTCTTCCTCGAATCAATGATCTTTATGATCAACTGGCTGGCTCATCAGTGTTCTCCAAACTCGACTTGAGGTTGGGTTACCACCAGATCCGTGTTCGTGAGGAGGACATCCCAAAAACCGCCTTTGTGACTCGGTATGGATCATACGAGTACACCGTCATGTCATTCGGCTTAACGAATGCTCCCGCCACCTTCTCTCGTCTGATGAACTATATATTCATGGATTACCTCGACAAGTTCATCGTGGTTTATCTGGACGATATCCTTGTATTTTCCAAGAACGAGGAAGAACATGCTGGACATCTTCGTCTGGTGCTAGAAAAACTTCGAGAACATCAACTGTATGCTAAGTATTCCAAGTGTGAATTCTAGCTCCCCGAAGTAACCTATCTTGGGCATGTCATCTCCAAGGATGGTATTGCCGTCAACCCTGAACGAGTTCAGGCTATACTCGATTGGACTCCTCCGAAGAATGTGAAGCAAGTCCGAAGTTTTCTCGGTCTCGCCAGCTATTGCCGTCGATTCGTCGAGAACTTCTCCAAGATTGCCAGGCCTCTGACTAATTTGTTGCATAAGGGTGTCAAGTTCGACTGGACAGACAAGTGTCAGGAAAGTTTCCAGGCGCTCAAAGACAAGTTGACTTCTGCCCCCGTACTTGCTCCACCTGATACTAAGAAGGACTTCGTCATTTACTACGACGCTTCCCGTCAAGGATTAGGCTGTGTCCTAATGCAAGAGCGCAGAGTGATTGCTTATGCCTCTCGTCAATTGCGCCCTCACGAAGAAAACTACCCAGTTCACGACCTCAAGCTTGCTGCTGTCATACATGCACTGAAGCAGTGGCGACATTACCTTCTCGGTAATCGTTGCGAGATCTTCACCGACCATCAAAGTCTGAAGTATCTGTTTACTCAGCCAGATTTGAACCTACGCCAGCAAAGATGGATGGAGACTGTTGCAGACTTTGACGTGGGTATATCCTATACCCCCGGCAAGGCTAATGTAATGGCTGATGCCTTGAGCCGCAAGTCTTACTGCAACCACCTCCAGGTCCACAAAGTTCAGCCCTCGCTTGCCGAAGAATTTAGAAGGCTGAACCTCCATATTGTTCCTCCGGGATCACTCGCTCCCCCTCCCGAAGGTTTTCCCAAACAGAACCTCCATGTTGTTTCCAAGGGTTCTCTCAATACCCTGGTTGCGAAACCAGATCTTGTGGACACCATCAAATGGATACAGAAATGTGACGATGAAGTCCTCAAGATTAAGTGCGACCTCAAAAGGGGAAAGCCCTCATTCTTCACGATCGCCGACGATGGCGCCTTGTATTTCAAAGGCCGCTTAGTGGTACCATGTTCGAAGAAAAACCTGGATAAGACTAAAAGGGTTATGCAAGAAGCCCATGATACGCCTCTGTCCATCCATCCTGGTAGTACAAAGATGTACCAGGATATTCGTCAAAGATTCTGGTGGTCTAATATGAAGCAGGACATTGCTCGTTATGTTGCTGAGTGTGACGTTTGTCGCCGAATCAAAGCAGAGCATCAAAGGCCTGCCGGAACTCTGCAACCTATCTCTATTCCTGAATGGAAATGGGACCATGTTGAAATGGACTTCGTCACTGGTTTTCCCAAATCGCAGAAAGGTAATGATGCTATTCTTGTCGTCATTGACCGGCTTTCCAAAGTTGCCCATTTTCTGGCGATCAAAGAGACAATCACGGCTAGTCAGCTTGCTACTCTCTACATGGCCAGAATTGTTTCACTTCACGGTATCCCACTGGTTATCAGTTCAGACCGTGGCAGCTTATTCACTTCAAGGTTTTGGGCGAGTTTCCAAGAAGCTATGGGAACTCATCTGTCGTTCAGTACTGCGTTTCATCCTCAGTCACAAGGACAGGTTGAATGTGTCAACCAAGTTCTCGAAGACATGCTTCGAGCATGTGTAATCTCATTCGGCAAGAAATGGGAGGAATCTCTTCCATATGCCGAGTTCTCTTATAATAATAGCTATCAGGCTAGTCTGAAGATGTCCCCCTTTGAAGTGCTATATGGACGAAGGTGTCGAACCCCTCTGAACTGGTCAGAAACTGGGGAATGTCCACTCTTTGGTCCGGATATTATCCAACAGGCCGAAGAACAAGTTCGCATTATTCGTGAGAATCTCAAGGCTGCTCAGTCACGTCAGAAAAGTCAGTATGACCGTCATCACCAAGACATGGTCTATCAACCTGGCGAAAAGGCTTATCTTCGAGTTACACCAATGAAGGGTGCACACCGCTTCGGGATCAAAGGAAAGTTAGCTCCCCGCTATATTGGTCCTTTCAATATTCTCGAAAGGCGTGGAAAGGTGGCATATCAACTGGAGCTTCCGCCGAACCTTTCTCAGGTTCACGATGTGTTCCATGTGTCACAACTCCGCCGTTGCTTCAAGGATCCAATCCGAGCGGTGGATCATGAAGTGCTCGAATTGCAACAGGACCTCTCTTATAAAGAGCATCCGGTCCGCATTCTTGACCAAGCTGAACGCCGCACATGTCAGAAGGCGATCAAATTCCTCAAAGTCCAGTGGTCGAATCACTCTGAAGACGAAGCCACTTGGGAACGCGCGGACCGCCTGCGCGAGGAATACCCCGCACTGTTTCTTTCTACCTCCTAAATCTCGGGACGAGATTTCTTGTAGTGGAGGAGTTTTGTAACGCCCGGGTAATCAAGCTACAGTAAAACTCTCCTAATGGTGCCATGCCATCTGCGATTACTGTTACTAATCTCGGGTTAATTCGAAACCGCGTCAAATTCAAATTCAAATTAATGTCAAACGGCAAAAGTTTCAAAATGTTAAACTAAAATGTTCGGAGTGTGCAGTTAAATGCCAGGGTAATTATAATGAAGCAAACACATTTTTATAAAATGCCTAAGTAATTTAAAATGATTTAAAACAGAAGAGGAAATAAAGAAAAGGAAAACAGGAAACAAAACCAAAAAAAAGGAGAAACCCCCCTGGGCCGTGGCCCAACTGGGCCAACCCCCAGGCCCAGCCGGCCGGCCCGCTACCCCCCTCCATTACCCCCACCAGGGGGGAAACCCTAATCGGCCACCACCCACTTCCCCCCCCACGACGCGCCCCCTTCTACCCCGATCCAGATCGGATCGGGCTCGACGCCGCCGCCTCGCCCTCATCGCCGCCGAACGCCGTCGCCTCCCCTTCCCCGCCTGGACCTCGCCGGCGCCCTTCCCCACCGGCCTGCTCCCCCACGTCGACGTCGTCCCCGTCCCCCTCCACAACGGCCCTCGCCCTCGCCGGACTCCGCCGCCTCAACCTCCATCGAGCCCACTGCCCTGGACCCTACTCCCCGCCGGTGAGGGCACCTTCGGCCTCCACTCCCTCCTCTCTTCGCGCGCGCCTCGCCCGCACTCTGCCTTGCCCCGCACGCGCACACGCGCGTCGCGCTCCGGCCGTCCGCTGGCCACGCCCGTGCCGTCGTCTCCGCTTCGCCTGGGAGTGCTTGGCCCCGCCTCCTTGGCCGCACCCCGCGGGCGCTCGCGCCGCGCGCCTCCCTTTCCCCGTACGCCCCGCGCCCGAGCTCCGGACGGGGTCGCGTCTGCCGCGCCCGTTGCCGTGTGCCCCGCCTCTCGCCCACGGTCGCTACTCCGCCGCTCGCTGCACACTGTTCTGCGTCGCTCGCCCGCCCTTGGCGCCGCGCCTTGCGCCGCCTGCACCGCGCCTCGTGCCCCCCTTGCTGCAGCCCTGCCGCGCGCTCATGCGCGCCCGCCCGCACGTGGCCGAGCTCGCCGCCGCTCGCTCACCGGCCGCCCCGTGCTGGCCTCGCCCACGCCAGCCTGGCGACCTGCCAGGTCCGCCGCCCACGCCCGCATGCCCCTGGGCGTGCGCCCGAACGGGGCGCGCCCGTTACCCGTCGTCCGCGCCCTGTATGGCCTCTGTGCCACTGAAAAACGGGGCCCACCCCCCTGTGAATGAAAAAAAAATACTAATTAAATGAATTAAAAAAAAGAATTAATAAATAATAATTAAAATTGATTAAAATGACAATTAATTAATTAAAGAATTAATTAAATTAATTAATCCTGATTAGATTAATCTAATTACTAATTAACTTAATTAACCCCTGATTAGCCTAATCAGTCAATGACTAGTGGGACCCACCTGTCAGGTTGACCAAGACACTATTCTAGATAATGTTGATTAAATTAAATAAATAAATCCTAAAAATGATTTAAATATTTTAAAATTAATATAAAATAAACCGTAGCTCGGATGGAAAAACTTTGTACATGAAAGTTGCTCAGAACGACGAGACGAATTCGGATACGCAACCTGTTTATCCGCCACGCATCCCTAGCATAGCGAACACGCAACTTTCTCCCTCCGGTTCGTCTGTCCGAAAACGCAAAACACTGGGAAAACTTTCCCGGATATTATCCCCCTTCACCGGTATCACCTACTACCGCGTTAGGGCACCTCTAATGCCATAACTTGTCATGTCATGCATCACTATGCATATGCTTGCATTATATTTATTATTTCTTCCCCCTCTTCTCTCTCTAGACACCGAGACCGACGCCGCTGCTACCCCGTACGACTACGGTGTTGACGACCACTCTCTCTTGCCAGAGCAACCAGGCAAGCCCCCCCTTTGATCACCAGATATCGCCTACTCTTCTCTATACTGCTTGCATTAGAGTAGTGTAGCATGTTACTGCTTCCCGTTAATCCTATACTGATGCATAGCCTGTCCTTGCTACTACTGTTGTTACCTTACCTGCAATCCTAATGCTTAGTATAGGATGCTAGTTTATCATCAGTGGCCCTACATCCTTGTCCGTCTGCCATGCTATACTATCGGGCCATGATCACTCGGGAGTTGATCACGGGTATATACTATATACTTTGTACATGATACATGTGGTGACCAAAGACGGGTCGGCTTGAGGAGCACCCGCGAGTGGAGTTTTGAGGCGGAGCGGCAGGGCAGGTTCCGACCACCTAGGAGAGAGGTGGGCCTGGCCCTGGTCGGTGTTCGCGGATACTTAACACGCTTAACGAGATCTGGGTATTTGATCTGAGTCTGGCCATTTGGTCTATACGCACTAACCATCTACGCGGGAGTAGTTATGGGTATCCCGGCGTCGTGGTATCAACCGAAGCCTTCGTGATGTCAGCGACTGAGTGGCGCGCGCCGGATTGGACTGGAAGACCACTAGGCTAGGTCTGCTTTCGGCCGCGTTCGCTACGTGCAGGTGTGCTAAGGGCGATGGGCCCAGACCCCTGGGCGCTTAGGTTTAGACCGGCGTGCTGACCTCTCTGTTGGTCTAGGTGGGGCTGCGACGTGTTGATCTTCCGAGGCCGGGCATAACCCAGGAAAGTGTGTCCGGCCAAATGGGATCGAGCGTGTTGGGGTATGTGGTGCACCCCTGCAGGGAAGTTAATCTATTCGAATAGCCGTGATCTTCGGTAACAGGACGATTTGGAGTTGTACCTTGACCTTATGACAACTAGAACCGGATACTTAATAAAACACACCCTTCCAAGTGCCAGATACAACCGGTGATCGCTCTCTCACAGGGCGACGAGGGGAGGATCATCGGTTAGGATTATGCTATACGATGCTACTTGGAGGTCTTCAGTCTACTCTCTTCTACATGCTGCAAGACGGAGGCTGCCAGAAGCGTAGTCTTCGAAAGGACTAGCTATCCCCCCCTTATTCCGGCTTTCTGTAGTTCAGTCCACATATGATACCCTTATTCCAGTTGATACCAATGCACACATATGTAGTGTAGCTCCTTGCTTGCGAGTACTTTGGATGAGTACTCACGGTTGCTTTCTCCCTCCTTTCCCCCTTTCCTTCTTCCTGGTTGTCGCAACCAGATGTTGGAGCCCAGGATCCAGACGCCACCGTCGACGACGACTCCTACTACACCGGAGGTGCCTACTACTACGTGATGCCCGATGACGACGACCAGCAGTAGTTAGGAGGATCCCAGGCAGGAGGCCTGCGCCTCTTTCGATCTGTATCCCAGTTTGTGCTAGCCTTCTTAAGGCAAACTTGTTTAACTTATGTCTGTACTCAGATATTGTTGCTTCCGCTGAATCGTCTAGGATCGAGCTCTTGTATTCGAGCCCTCGAGGCCCCTGGCTTGTAATATGATGCTTGTATGACTTATTTTATTTGTAGAGTTGTGTTGTGATATCTTCCTGTGAGTCCCTGATCTTGATCGTACACGTTTGCGTGTATGATTAGTGTATGATTGAATCGGGGGCGTCACATCTAGGCAAGCAAGTAATTCAACAAACACTTAGAGTGCATTGCCTACATGAAGGAAGTAAGGAGACGAAGGAGAAGAGGATCAAGATTTTAGATGCATAAATGAAGGAGCCACTTGGGTTGATTTAATGGTAAAACTGTAGGGGCTATGGGATTCAAGGGGTCACCTGCTTGACGTGGTCGCGGCTGAAGATGCTAGATGGAGGCGAGAGCTGCTTGCTGGATGGTTTACCGATGGAAAAACGGCGCAGCTTCGTGTGAAGGATGAGATCGGCTCGGATGCGGCTTCGTGACGGTGACGACAAAGTCGGGAGGAGCACCGCTTCATGACGGTGAGGACGACGGACGCCGCTTCATAACTGGTGACCTTGTTGATGGAGGAAAAAGGGAGTCATTGGCGGGTGGAGCTAGCGGCGGAGGGCAGCGCTTGAGGATGAGGTTGCCACCGTGCGGTGTGCGGGAATGGCGGCACGCAAGGAATTGGGAGGTTGGATAATGGAGAGGTGGGGAAGATGGCGTGGAGGAAAAATAGTAGGCAGTAATATATGAAAACAAAAATTTAGAGTCATGGGAAGTCTTGCTCGCGGTAAAGAGAACATCTATAGCGCCAAATTATGTTAAACGAAAGTATTCCGGAAGGCCAAATTTAATTAAGTGTGAATAGTTTGGCAGCTCTAAGTAATCATATATATGTATGTGTTAAAAACACATATATCGATAAATAATTTTTTAGGTGTATCCTTTATTGGATAAATCTATATGCTTTGTTTTTTCCAAAAAAATATCAAACTTCATTGGGTAATATACGTATCCAAGTAACATCGATATAACTTAATAAAAATAATAAAAATAGGCTGCTGTGTCGACCGTGGACGCCGCCCCGGCGTGCCATCCCTTCACCTAGCCCTTGTCGGCGACGGGGGCGGCGACTCACAGCGACTCCTCCAAGCCGATGTAGACCAGCTGGTCACTGGTGTGGTGTCGGTGTCCGATATGGCAAACGTGGCCTGACCTTGCGCCACTCATGCCGCTCCTCCTCCTGTGCCACCCTCTTGGCCGATGTCAGGGTGCTACGTGGCGATGTGTCATTGCCATGTCGAGGTATGGAGGAGGTGTTGGAAATATGCCCTAGAGGCAATAATAAATTAGTTATTATTATATTTCCTTGTTCATGATAATCGTTTATTATCCATGCTATAATTGTATTGATAGGAAACTCAGATACATGTGTGGATACATAGACAACACCATGTCCCTAGTAAGCCTCTAGTTGACTAGCTCGTTGATCAATAGATGGTTACGGTTTCCTGACCATGGACATTGGATGTCATTGATAACGGGATCACATCATTAGGAGAATGATGTGATGGACAAGACCCAATCCTAAGCCTAGCACAAAGATCGTGTAGTTCGTATGCTAAAGCTTTTCTAATGTCAAGTATCATTTCCTTAGACCATGAGATTGTGCAACTCCTGGATACCGTAGGAATGCTTTGGGTGTACCAAATGTCACAACGTAACTGGGTGACTATAAAGGTGCACTACAGGTATCTCCGAAAGTGTCTGTTGGGTTGGCACGAATCGAGACTGGGATTTGTCACTCCGTGTAAGCGGAGAGGTATCTCTGGGCCCACTCGGTAGGACATCATCATAATGTGCACAATGTGATTAAGGAGTTGATCACGGGATGATGTGTTACGGAACGAGTAAAGAGACTTGTCGGTAATGAGATTGAACAAGGTATAGGGATACCGACGATCGAATCTCGGGCAAGTACAATACCGCTAGACAAAGGGAATTGTATACGGGATTGATTAAGTCCTTGACATCGTGGTTCATCCGATGAGATCATCGTGGAACATGTGGGAGCCAACATGGGTATCCAGATCCCGCTGCTGGTTATTGACCGGTGAACGTCTCGGTCATGTCTGCATGTCTCCCGAACCCGTAGGGTCTACACACTTAAGGTTCGATGACGCTAGGGTTATAAAGGAAGTTTGTATGTGGTTACCGAATGTTGTTCGGAGTCCCGGATGAGATCCCAGACGTCACGAGGAGTTCCAGAATGGTCCGGAGGTAAAGATTTATATATAGGAAGTCCTGTTTCGGCCATCGGGACAAGTTTCGGGGTCATCGGTATTGTGCCGGGACCACCGGAAGGGTCCCGGGGGTCCACCGAGTGGGGCCACCTACCCTGGGGGCCACATGGGCTGTAGGGGGTGCGCCTTGGCCTACATGAGCCAAGGGCACCAGCCCCAAGAGGCCCATGCGCCTAGGGAAACCCTAAAGGAAGAGTCCCAGAAGGGGAAGGCACCTCCTAGGTGCCTTGGGGAGGGGGAGGGAAACCTCCCTGGCCGCCGCCCCCTAGGAGATTGGATCTCCTAGGGCTGGCGCACCCCCCCTTTGGGATCCCTATATATAGTGGGGAAGGAGGGCCTCTCAAGACACACTTTTTGCCTTTGGTGCAGCCCTCCCCCTCTCCCAAGTCCTTCTCCTCATATCCCGTGGTGCTTGGCGAAGCCATGCAGGATTGCCACGCTCCTCCACCACCACCACGCCATTGTGCTACTGCTGGATGGAGTCTTCCTCAACCTCTCCCTCTCTCCTTGCTGGATCAAGTCGTGGGAGACGTCACCGGGCTGTACGTGTGTTGAACACGGAGGTGCCGTCCGTTCGGCACTAGGATCATCGGTGATTTGGATCACGACGAGTATGACTCCATCAACCCCGTTCTCTTGAACGCTTCCGCTTAGCGATCTACAAGGGTATGTAGATGCACTCTCCTTCCCCTCGTTGCTGGTCTCTCCATAGATAGATCTTGGTGATACGTAGGAAAATTTTAAATTTCTGCTACGTTCCCCAACAGTGGCATCATGAGCTAGGTCTATGCGTAGATTCTATGCACGAGTAGAACACAAAGAAGTTGTGGGTGTTGATTTTGTTCAATATGCTTGCCGTTACTAGTCTTATCTTGATTCGATGGTATTGTGGGATGAAGCGGCCCGGACCAACCTTACACGTATGCTTACGTGAGACCGGTTCCACCGACAAACATGCACTAGTTGCATAAGGTGGCTGGCGGGTGTCTGTCTCTCCCGCTTTAGTCGGGTCGGATTCGATGAAATGGGTCCTTATGAAGGGTAAATAGCAATTGGCATATCACGTTGTGATTTTGCGTAGGTAAGAAACGTTCTTGCTAGAAACCCATAGCAGCCACGTAAAACATGCAAACAACAATTAGAGGACGTCTAACTTGTTTTTGCAGGGTATGCTATGTGATGTGATATGGCCAAAAGGATGTGATGAATGACATATGTGATGTATGAGATTGATCATGTTCTTGTAATAGGTATCACGACTTGCATGTCGATGAGTATGACAACCGGCAAGAGCCATAGGAGTTGTCTTTATTTATTTATGACCTGCGTGTCAACTTAAACGTCATGTAATTACTTTACTTTATTGCTAAAGCGTTAGCCATAGTAGTAGAAGTAATAGATGACGAGACAACTTCAAGAAGACACGATGATGGAGATCATGATGATGGAGATCATGGTGTCATGCCGGTGACAAGATGATCATGGAGCCCCAAGATGGAGATCAAAGGAGCTATATGATATTGGCCATATCATGTCACTATTATTTGATTGCATGTGATGTTTATCATGTTTATACATCTTATTTGCTTAGAACGACGGTAGTAAATAAGATGATCCCTCATTACAATTTCAAGAATGTGTTCTCCCCTAACTGTGCACCGTTGCTAAAGTTTGTCGTTTCGAAGCACCACGTGATGATCGGGTGTGATAGATCCTTACATTCACATACAACGGGTGTAAGACAGTTTTACACATGCAAAACACTTAGGGTTAACTTGACGAGCCTAGCATGTACAGACATGGCTTCGGAACACAAGAGACCGAAAGGTCGAGCATGAGTCGTATGGTAGATACGATCAACATGAAGATGTTCACCGATGATGACTAGTCCGTCTCACGTGATGATCGGACACGGCCTAGTTGACTCGGATCATGTAATCACTTAGATGACTAGAGGGATGTCTATCTGAGTGGGAGTTCATAAGATGAACTTAATTATCCTGAACATAGTCAAAAAGGGGCTTCGCAAATTATGTCGTAGCTCGCGCTTTAGTTCTACTGTTTAGATATGTTCCTAGAGAAAAATTAGTTGAAAGTTGATAGTAGCAATTATGCGGACTAGGTCCGTAAACTGAGGATTGTCCTCATTGCTTCATAAAAGGCATATGTCCTTAATGCACCGCTTAGTGTGCTGAACCTCGAACGTCGTCTGTGGATGTTGCGAACATCTGACATACGCATTTGATAACTACGTGATAGTTCAGTTAAACGGTTTAGAGTTGAGGCACCGAAGACGTTTTTGAAACGTCGCGAAACATATGAGATGTTTCGAGGGCTGAAATTGGGATTTCAGGCTCGTGCCCACGTCAAGAGGTATAAGACCTCCGACGATTTTCTTAACCTGCAAACTAAGGGAGAAAAGCTCAATTGTTGAGCTTGTGCTCAGATTGTCTGAGTACAACAATCATTTGAATCGAGTGGGAGTTGATCTTCCAGATGAGATAGTGATGTTTCTCCGAAGTCATTATCACCAAGCTGCTAGAGCTTTGTGATGAACTATAATATATCAGGGACATATATGATGATCCTTGAGATATTCGCGATGTTTGACACCACAAAAGTAGAAATCAAGAAGGAGCATCAATTGTTGATGGTTGGTGAAAGCACTAGTTTCAAGAAGGGCAGGGGCACGAAGGGATACTTCATGAAACGGCAATTCAGCTGCTGCTCTAGTGAAGAAACCCAAGGTTGAACCCAAACCCGAGACCAAGTGCTTCTGTAATAAGGGGAATAGCCACTGGAGCAGAATTACCCTAGATATTTGGTAGATTAGAAGGCTGGCAAGGTCGATAGAAGTATATTGGATATACATTGTGTTGATGTGTACTTTACTAGTACTCCTAGTAGCACCAGGGTATTAGATACCGGTTCGGTTGCTAAGTGTTAGTAACTCGAAATAAAAGCTACGGAATAAACGGAGACTAGCTAAAGGTGAGCTGATGATATGTGTTGGAAGTGTTTCCAATGTTGATATGATCAAGCATCGCACGCTCCCTCTACCATCGAGATTGGTGTTAAACCTAAATAATTGTTATTTGGTGTTTGCGTTGAGCATAGACATGATTGGATTATGTCTATCGCGATACGGTTATTCATTTAAGGAGAATAATGGTTACTCTGTTTATTTGAATAATACCTTCAATGGTTTTACACCTAAAATGAATTGCTTGTTGAATCTCGGTCGTAGTGATACACATGTTCATGCCAAAAGATAGTAATGATAGTACCACCTACTTGTGCCACTGCCACATAAGTCATATCGGTATAAAACGCATGAAGAAGCTCCATGTTGATGGATCTTTGGACTCACTCATTTTTTGAAAAGTTTGAGACATGCGAACCGTGTCTATTGGTGTATATGCATGAAGAAACTCCATGCAGATGGATCGTTTGGACTCACTTGATTTTGAATCACTTGAGATATGCAAATCTTACCACATGGGCAAGATGACTGAAAGCCTCATTTTCAGTAAAATGGAACTAGAAAGCAACTTGTTGGAAGTAATACATTTTGATGTGTGTAGCCCAATGAGTGCTGAGGCATGTAGTGGATATCGTTATGTTCTTACTTCACAGATGATTTGAGTAGATGTTGAGTATATTTACTTGATGAATCACGAGTCTGAATTATTGAAAGGTTCAAGTAATTTCAGGGTGAAGTTGAAAGATCGTCGTGACAAGAGGATAAAGTATCTATGATATGATCATAGAGATGAATATCTGAATTACGAGTTTGGCACAAAATTAAGACATTGTGGAAATTGTTTCACAACTGATACAGCCTGGAACACCATAGTGTGATGGTGTGTCTGAACATCATAACTGCACCCTATTGGATATGATGCATACCATGATGTCTCTTATCGAATTACCACAATAGTTTATGGGTTAGCCATTAGAGACAACCACATTCACTTTAAAAGGGGCACCACGTAATTCCGATGAGATGACACCGTATGAACTATGGTTTAAAGAAACCTAAGCTGTCATTACTTAAAAGTTTGGGGTTGCAACGCTTATATGAAAAAGTTTCAGGTTGATAAGCTCAAACCCAAAGCGGATAAATGCATATTCATAGGACACCCAAAACAGTTGGGTATACCTCCTGTCTTAGATTCGAAAGCAATAAGGGATTGTTTCTAGAATCGGGTCCTTTCTTGAGGAAAAGTTTCTCTCGAAAGAATTGAGTGGGAGGATGGTGGAGACTTGATGAGGTTATTGAACCGTTACATCAACTAGTGTATAGCAGGGCACAAAGAGTTGTTCCTGTGGCACCTACACCAATTGAAGTGGAAGCTTATGATAGTGATCATGAAACATCAGATCAAGTCACTACCAAACCTCGTAGGATGACAAGGATGCGTACTACTTCAGAGTGGTACGTGGTCCTGTCTTGGAAGTCATGTTGCTAGACAACAATGAACCTACGAGCTATGGAGAAGCGATGGTGGGCCCGGATTCCGATAAATGGCTCGAGGCCATAAAATCCGAGAGAGGATCCATATATGAAAACAAAGTGTAGACTTTGGAAGAACTACTTGATGGTCATAAGGCTGTTAGGTACATATGGATTTTAAAAGGAAGACGGACAATGATGGTAAGTGTCACCATTAAGAAAGCTCGACTTGTCGTTAAGATGTTTTCCGGCAAGTTCAAGGAGTTGACTACGATGAGACTTTCTCACTCGTAGCGATGCTAAGAGTCTGTTGGAATTATATTAGCGATTACTGCATTATTTATGAAATCTTGCAGATAGGATGTCAAAACATTGTTTCCTCGACGATTTTCTTGAGGAAAGGTTGTATGTGATACAACCGGAAGGTTTTGTCAATCCTGAAATATGCTAATAAGTATGCAAAGCTCCAGCAATCCTTCTAAGGACTGGAGTAAGCATCTCGGAGTTGGAATGTATGCTTTGATGAGATGATCAAAGATTTTGGTGTATACAAAGTTTATGAGAAACTTGTATTTCCAAGGAAGTGAGTGGGAGCACTATAGAATTTCTGATGAGTATATGTTGTTGACATATTGATGATCAGAAATAACATAGAATTTCTGGAAAGCATATAGGGTTATTTGAAAAGTGTTTTTCAATGGAAAGCCTGGATTAAGCTACTTGAACATTGAGCATCGAGATCTATAAGGATAGATCAAAACGCTTAATTGTACTTTCAAATGAGCACATTCCTTGACATGATCTTGAAGGTGTTCAAGATGGATCAGTCAAAGAAGGAGTTCTTGCCTGAGTTGTAAGGTATGAAGTTAAGACTTAAAGCTCGACCACGGCAGAATAGAGAGAAAGGACGAAGGTCATCCCCTATGCTTAAGACATAGGCTCTACAGTATGCTTTGCTGTGTACCGCACCTGAAGTGTGCCTTGCCATGAGTCAGTCAAGGGGTACAAGAGTGATCCAAGAATGGATCACAGTACAGCGGTCAAAGTTATCCTTAGTAACTAGTGGACTAAGGAATTTTCTCGGTTATGGAGGTGATAAAGAGTTCGACGTAAAGAGTTACGACGATGCAAGCTTAACACCTATCCGGATAGCACTGAGTAGAGATACTGGATACGTATAATGGAGCAACAATTTAGAATAACTCCAAGTAGAACAGTTATTTGAAATGGCTCCAAATAGAGCGTGGTAGCTGCATCTAGGAGATGACATAAAGATTTGTAAAGCACACACGGATCTGAAAGGTTCAGACCCGTTGACTAAAACCTCTCTCACAAGCAACATGATCAAACCCAGAACTCATTGAGTGTTAGTCACATAGTGATGTGAACTAGATTATTGACTCTAGTAAACTCTTTGGATGTTGGTTACATGGCGATGTGACCTGTGAGTGTTAATCACATGGCGATGTGAACTAGATTATTGACTCTAGTGCAAGTGGGAGACTGTTGGAAATATGCCCTAGAGGCAATAATAAATTAGTTATTATTATATTTTCTTGTTCATGATAATCGTTTATTATCCATGCTATAATTGTATTGATAGGAAACTCAGATACATGTGTGGATACATAGACAACACCATGTCCCTAGTAAGCCTCTAGTTGACTAGCTCGTTGATCAATAGATGGTTACGGTTTCCTGACCATGGACATTGGATGTCATTGATAACGGGATCACATCATTAGGATAATGATGTGATGGACAAGACCCAATCCTAAGCCTAGCACAAAGATCGTGTAGTTCGTATGCTAAAGCTTTTCTAATGTCAAGTATCATTTCCTTAGACCATGAGATTGTGCAACTCCCGGATACCGTAGGAATGTTTTGGGTGTACCAAATCTCACAACGTAACTGGGTGACTATAAAGGTGCACTACAGGTATCTCCGAAAGTGTCTGTTGGGTTGGCACGAATCGAGACTGGGATTTGTCACTCCGTGTAAGCGGAGAGGTATCTCTGGGCCCACTCGGTAGGACATCATCATAATGTGCACAATGTGATCAAGGAGTTGATCACGGGATGATGTGTTACGGAATGAGTAAAGAGACTTGTCGGTAACGAGATTGAACAAGGTATAGGGATACCGACGATCGAATCTCGGGCAAGTACAATACCGCTAGACAAAGGGAATTATATACGGGATTGATTAAGTCCTTGACATCGTGGTTCATCTAATGAGATCAACATGGAACATGTGGGAGCCAACATGGGTATCCAGATCCCGCTGCTGGTTATTGACCGGAGAACGTCTCGGTCATGTCTGCATGTCTCCCGAACCCGTAGGGTCTACACACTTAAGGTTCGATGACGCTAGGGTTATAAAGGAAGTTTGTATGTGGTTACCGAATGTTGTTCGGAGTCCCGGATGAGATCCCGGACGTCACGAGGAGTTCCGGGATGGTCTGGAGGTAAAGATTTATATATAGGAAGTCCTGTTTCGGCCATCGGGACAAGTTTCGGGGTCATCGGTATTGTGCCGGGACCACCGGAAGGGTCCCAGGGGTCCACCGGGTGGGGCACCTACCCCGGGGGCCACATGGGCTGTAGGGGGTGCGCCTTGGCCTACATGGGCCAAGGGCACCAGCCCCAAGAGGCCCATGCGCCTAGGGAAACCCTAAAGGAAGAGTCCCAGAAGGGGAAGGCACCTCCTAGGTGCCTTGGGGGGGAGGGAAACCTCCCTGGCCGCCGCCCCCTAGGAGATTGGATCTCCTAGGGCTGGCGCACCCCCCCTTTGGGCTCCCTATATATAGTGGGGAAGGAGGGCCTCTCAAGACACACTTTTTGCCTTTGGTGCAGCCCTCCCCCTCTCCCAAGTCCTTCTCCTCATACCCGTGGTGCTTGGCGAAGCCCTGCAGGATTGCCACGCTCCTCCACCACCACCACGCCATTGTGCTGCTTCTGGATGGAATCTTCCTCAACCTCTCCCTCTCTCCTTGCTGGATCAAGGCGTGGGAGACGTCACCGGGCTGTACGTGTGTTGAACACGGAGGTGCCGTCCGTTCGGCACTAGGATCATCGGTGATTTGGATCACGACGAGTACGACTCCATCAACCCCGTTCTCTTGAATGCTTCCTCTTAGCGATCTACAAGGGTATGTAGATGCACTCTCCTTCCCCTCGTTGCTGGTCTCTCCATAGATAGATCTTGGTGATACGTAGGAAAATTTTTAATTTCTGCTACGTTCCCCAACAGGAGGTGCCCAGGAGAACTCCTCCTTCACAACCTTGTCACACCAGTTGCGGCGCGGCGGTGATGAAAGTCGGTCAAAATGGTCAAACGTGATGCGCGAGGGGGTGGCTCCTCCTTGAGGCGACATCTGGTTTGGTCTCCGCAGTTTCATCAGATGGGAGGCTTCTCAGTCCCCATGTTCATTTAAGCTTCTAACAGTGGTCAATGTAGTATCTCTCTTGAAGCACCACACTGCCGGTCATAGTCCACATCCAACTCCGGTTGGAGGAAATATCCAGTTCATTCGAAATAAACCTGCCACACCGATTCCAGCAAATCGTGTGGCTGGCTCGAGCATCCAGCGGGGCCACCGTCACCATTTTGAGCTGGAGGCATGGCCGGTTGCAGCATCTCATGCCATGATATTTTTGTTATTGTGAGGCGCTCCTGTTGCTTCCTTTGGTTTTAGAAAACATTACACACCCCCTTCCCTTGATACGTTATAAATGATCGGCCAACTGAGGAACAAGCATGAACCTCCCTCTTGCTCCCGGTTTTCAAGGCCCCCAAAAGCTTCCTTGGTCTGGTTATAAGAAGCATCCGGAAGCTTGTCCGGTTTTTAAGTCAGTTATCTTTATCTTGTTTAGGTTAATTTCGGCCAGGTTTTACTATGTTTTTTGGGGGTTTCCCTTTTCCCTTTATCTTTTATTTCTTTACTTTTTGTTTTAATTTTAATTTTTATTTATTTTCCCTTTCATTTTTTTATATTTCCCTTTCTTTCTTTCTTTTTCAAATTCTTGACCTTCTCCCAAATTTGTGAACTTATTTTTCAGAATTCCCAAACTTTTTTAATTAATGAATATTTTTTCAAACCGTGAACATTTTTCAAATTCACGATAATTTGAAGTTCACAAAAATCTCTTGAATTGTTGAACTGTTCCCTAATTTGTGAAATTTTACATGTTTTTATGCAAAAAAAGCTTTGAAACCATAATCGTTTTTCAAATTCGCAAAACTTTTTCAAATACTCAAACTTTTTTGAGGTCATGAATATTGTTGAAATTCATTTTTTTTAGTTTGTGATTATATTTCATTGAATTGGTGAACTTTTTCAAATTCACGAACATTTTCAGAAGGCATGAACCTTTTTCAAATTCATGTTTTTTGCAAGAATGCAAACATTTTCTTGATTTCCCACCAAAATTTTGAACTTTTATAAAAGTCAACGGCCATATGTGGGCGTTCCCAGGATTTTATGGTTTTGCACTTTCTCCATTTTTGTTGACTATAATTTGTTCTGGTTAACTGGGATGTTAGCCATGCAAAGTTGATGCCATGCACTTGCAAAATACTCCCAAGTGACCCTGAAGCATCCAATCAGGACAAGTGAACCTGAAGCACACTTCATTAGGACAAAGCAGTCCACCGAATTCTGAGTGCTCCTAGCTGACGCTCGCGTGTGTCAATACGAGCAGCTTCCGCTGAAGGATTAGCGCAAAACGGGCCAGCCCATTCCCACGAGCGAACCTATAAAGAGATATGCCACAAAAAAATGAGGCGTCCGATGGACTCGAACCCGCGACCCATCGCGATACAGCTGCTTTGTTCGCCACCAGCGACTCACCATATGTTAAATTACACAGCTCAAAGATAGGCATTATGTACAGAGGTAGGTCCGTCTTTTAATCATTCCTTCAAGAGATGAAGTATGTTTTCTCGAACAAAATTTTGAGATGTGATTTTTACAAAAAAACGTGAATAATTATTGACCATGGATGAAAATCCAAACATTTGTTGAATTTTTATAAGATGCAAATATACATTCAATTTTTTGTGAATATACGCCGAACAATTTTTAACTACACAGTGTAAATTTTTGTGATATATGATGCACAAATTTTAAATATACATCAAACATTTTTGTAATATACGTTGAACTATTTTTAACTACACATTGAACAATTTTGTTATATACACTAAACAAATTTTAAATACATATTGAACATTTTGTGATATACGCTGAACAATTTTGAAATTTTGTTTTTTTAAGTGAACAAAATTTGGAATTCGAACGATTTTCTTGAAAACAAAGTATAAAAGTAAAACAAAAAGGATAAGATGAAAGAAAAGAAATAGAAAAAAGAAATAAGAAGGTAAAAAAATGAAACAGGAAAAAATGGAAAAACTACCAAAAGAAAAAAAAACCTAGTTCAGGGAACCTCCCAAAACCAAGTCTCGCTAGAAGTGGGCAGGCCCGTGCGCCTTGTTCGCTCGCTTCACTTTAGCAAAGCAGCAACGAACGGACGCACACGGGCGTCATATAGGATCTGCCCGGAATTCCCAAGAAGAACCCCAGCTCCGCCATTGCATCAGGCGACGGGGGAGCTTGGGCTGGGAGAAGACCGGCGTCGGGTGGCAGGGGAACTTGGGCTGGAGGGAGGATATCGGTATATGGCAGCTAGGGAACTTAGCAAGGAGGAGCAGCGGGGGCGGCGGGGGAGCTCTGGCCAGAGGGAACCACTGTCGAGCGGCGGGGGAGCAGAGTGGAGCGAAGCAAGAGTTTAGGCTAGGGGCAATTGGTGGTGGCGTCAGATCTATGACAAGTGGCGACCATCGGCGGCTTGAGAGCTCTGGTTGGGGGCAAACGGCGGCGGGAGTGAAGAGGTGCCTGCTACGTCTTGAGCTTGCGTTGGTTTTCCCCGAAGAGGAAGGGATGATGCAGCAGAGTAGCGTAAGTATTTCCCTCAGTTTTTGACAACCAAGGTATCAATCCAGTAGGAGGCCACGCTCAAGTCCCTCGTACCTGCACAAAACGATAGCTACTCGCAACCAACGCGATTAGGGGTTGTCAATCCCTTCACGGTCACTTACGAGAGTGAGATCTGATAGATATAATATTTTTGGTATTTTTGGTATAAAGATGCAAAGTAAAAAAGTAAAGGAAAAGTAAAAAAGCAAAACAAGATTAAAGTGATGGAGATTGATATGATGAGAATAGACCCGGGGGCCATAGGTTTCACTAGTGGCTTCTCTCAAGAGCATAAGTATTCTACGGTGGGTGAACAAATTACTGTTGAGCAATTGACAGAATTGAGCATAATTATGAGAATATCTAGGCATGATCATGTATATAGGCATCACGTCCGTGACAAGTAGACCAAAATGATTCTTCATCTACTACTATTACTCCACTCATCGACGGCTATCCAGCATGCATCTAGAGTATTAAGTTAAAAAAGAGTAACGCCTTAAGCAAGATGACATGATGTAGAGATATAAATTCATGCAATATGAAATAAACCCCATCTTGTTATCCTTGATGGCAACGATGCAATACGTGCCTTGCTGCCCCTTCTGTCAATGGAAAAGGACACCGCAAGATCGAACCCAAAGCTAAGCACTTCTCCCATGGCTAGAACTACCAATCTAGTTGGCCAAACCAAACGGATAATTTGAAGAGACTTGCAAAGATAACCAATCATACATAAAAGAATCTAGAGAAGATTCAAATATTATTCATAGATAGACTTGATCATAAACCCGCAATTCATCGGTCTCAACAAACACACCGCAAAAAGAAGATTACATCGAATAGATCTCCACGAGAGAGGGGGAGAACTTTGTATTGAGATCCAAAAAGAGAGAAGAAGCCATCTGGCTACTAACTATGGACCCGAAGGTCTGAGGTAAACTACTCACACTTCATCGGAGAGGCTATGATGATGTAGAAGCCCTCCGTGGTGACGGCCCTCTTCCGGCGGAGCTCCGGAATAGGCCCCAAGATGGGATCTTGTGGATACAGAAAGTTCCAGTGGTGGAATTAGGTTTTTGGCTCCTGTTCTGATCGTTTGGGGGTACGTAGGTATATATAGGAGGAAGGAGTACGTCAGTGGAGCTCCGAGGGGCCCACGAGGCAGGGGCGCGCCCTAGGGGGGCGCCCCCACCCTCGTGAACGCCTCTTTGACTCCTTGGAGTAGGGTCCAAATCTCCTGGATCGCGTTCGGTGAGAAAATCACGTTCCCGAAGGTTTTATTCTGTTTGGACTCCGTTTGATATTCTGTTTCTTCGACACACTGAAATAGGCAAAAAAACAGCAATTCTGGGCTGGGCCTCCAGTTAATAGATTAGTCCCAAAAATAATATAAAAGTGGAAAATAAAGCCCAATAAAGTCCAAAACAGTAGATAATATAGCATGGAGCAATCAAAAATTATAGATACGTTGGAGACGTATCAGGCATCCCCAAGCTTAATTCCTGCTCGTCCTCGAGTAGGTAAATGATAAAAAGAGAATTTTTGATGCGGAGTGCTACGTGGCATAATTTCAATGCAAATCTTCTTAATTGTGATATGAATATTCAGATTCGAAAGATTCAAGACAAAAGTTTATGTTGACATAAAAATAATAATACTTCAAGCATACTAACAAAGCAATTATGTCTTCTCAAAATAACATGGCCAAAGAAAGATATCCCTACAAAATCATATAGTCTGGCGATGCTCTATCTTCACCACACAAAGTATTTAAATCATGCACAACCCCGATGACAAGCCAAACAATTGTTTCATACTCTAACTTTTTCAAAACTTTTTCAATCTTCACACAATACATGAGCGTGAGCCATGGATATAGCACTATAGGTGGAATAGAATGGTGGTTGTGGAGAAGACAAAAAGGAGGGGAAGATAGTCTCACATCAACTAGGCATATCAACGGGCTATGGAGATGCCTATCAATAGATATCAATGTGAGTGAGTAGGGATTGCCATGCCACGGATGCACTAGAGCTATAAGTATATGAAAGCTCAAAAAGAAACTAAGTGGGTGTGCATCCAACTTGCTTGCTCATGAAGACCTAGGGAAATTTCAGGAAGCCCATCATTGTAATATACAAGCCAAGTTCTATAATGTAAAATCCCCACTAGTATATGAAAGTGATAACATGAGAGACTCTCTACTATGAAGATCATGGTGCTACTTTGAAGCACAAGTGTGGTAAAAGGATAGTAACATTGTCCCTTCTCTCTTTTTCTCTCATTTTTCTAATTGGGCCTTTTCTCTTTTTTTATGGCCTCTTTTTGTTGGGCTTATTTGGCCTCTTTTATTTTATTTTTCGTCCGGAGTCTCATCCCGACTTATGGGGGAATCATAGTATCCATCATTCTTTCCTCACTGGGACAATGCTCTAATAATGATGATCATCACACTTTTATTTTTCTTACAACTCAACAATTACAACTCGATACTTAGAACAAAATATGACTCTATGTGAATGCATCCGGCGGTGTACCGGGATATGCAATATGACAATGATGAATGTGTCATGATGAACAAGATGGTGGAAAGTTGCATGGCAATATATCTCGGAATGGCTATGGAAATGCCATGATAGGTAGGTATGGTGGCTGTTTTGAGGAAGGTATATGGTAGGTGTATGATACCGGCGAAAAGTGCGCAGTATTAGAGAGGCTAGCAAGGGTGGAAGGGTGAGAGTGCGTATAATCCATGGACTCAACATTAGTCATAAAGAACTCATATACTTATTGCAAAAATCTAGAAGTTAACAAAGCAAAGTATTACGCGCATGCTCCTAGGGGGATAGATTGGTAGGAAAAGACCATCGCTCGTCCCCGACTGCTGCTCATAAGGAAGACAATCAATAAATAAATCATGCTCCGACTTCATCACATAACGGTTCACCATACGTGCATGCTACGGGAATCACAAACTTTAACACAAGTATTCTTTAAATTCACAACTACTCAACTAGCATGACTTTAATATTATCACCTCCATATCTCAAAACAATTATCATGCTTCAATCTTTTCTTAGTATTCAACACACTCAAAAGAAAGTTTCACAAATCTTGAGTACCAAGCATATTATTATTAAGTAAATTACCATGCTATTAAGGGACTCTCAAAATAATTTAAGTGAAGCATGAGAGATCAATAGTTTTCTTTAAAACAAATCCACCACCGTGCTCTAAAAGATCTAAGTGAAGCACATAGAGCAAAATTATAACGCTCAAAAGATATAAGTGAAGCACATAGAGCAAAACTACTTAGCTCAAAAGATATAAGTGAAGCACATAGAGCAAAACTACTTAGCTCAAAAGATATAAGTGAAGCACATAGAGTATTCTATCAAATTTTAATTCATGTATGGCTCTCTCAAAAGGTGTGTACATCAAGGATGATTTTGGCATACTAAGACACAAAGACACAAATAATACAACACGCTCCAAGCAAAACACATATCATGTTCGTGAATAAAATATAGCTCCAAGTAAATTACCGATGGAAGTGGACGAAGGAGGGGATGCCTTCCGGGGCATCCCCAAGCTTTGACTTCTTAGTGTCCTTGGATTATCTTGGGGGTGCCATGGGCATCCCCAATCTTAGGCTCTTTCCACTCCTTGTTCCATAATCCATCAAAAGAATTCACCCAAAACTTGAAAACTTCACAACACAAAACTTAAAGTAGAAAACTCGTGAGCTCCTTTAGCAAAAGAAAACAAAATACCACTTCAAGGTACTGTAATGAACTCATTCTTTATTTATATTAATGTTAAACCTACTGTATTCCAACTTATCTATGGATTATAAACTATTTTACTAACCATAGATTCATCAAAATAAGCAAACAACACATGAAAAATAGAATCTGTCAAAAACAGAACAGTCTGTAGTAATCTGTAGCTAGCGCACGATCTGGAACCCCAAAAATTCTGAAATAAATTGCTGGAAGTGAGTAATTTATCTATTAATCATCTGCAAAAATAATTAAATAAATATCACTCCTCAAATAAAAATGACAGCAGTTCTCGTGAGCGCTAAAGTTTCTGTTTTTACAGCAAGTTCAACAAGACTTTCCCCAAGTCTTCCCAACGGTTCTACTTGGCACAAACACTAATTAAACACAAAAAACACAACCAAAACAGAGGCTAAATAATTTATTTATTACTAAACAGGAGCTAAAATAAAGGAATCAAAATAAAATTGGGTTGCCTCCCAACAAGCGCTATCGTTTAACGCCCCTAGCTAGGCATAAAAGCGAGGATAGATCTAGGTATTGCCATCTTTGGTAGGCAATCCATAAGTGACTCTCATGATAGTTTCATATGGAAATTTTATTTTATTTCTAGGAAACTTTTCCATGCCTTTTTTTAATGAAAATTGAAATCTAATATTCCCTTCCTTCATATCAATAATCGCACCAACCGTTCTAAGGAAAGGTCTACCAAGAATAATAGGGCAAGAAGGATTGCAATCTATATCAAGAACAATGAAATCTATGGGCACATAATTCCTATTTGTAAAAATAAGAACATCATTAATCCTTCCCATAGGTTTCTTAATAGTAGAATCCGCAAGATGCAAGTTTAGAGAGCACTCATCAAAATTACGGAAATCTAACAAATCACACAAAGTCTTGGGAATAGTGGAGACACTAGCACCCAAATCACACAAAGCATAAAACTAATGTTCTTTAATTTTAATTTTAATAGTTGGTTCCCACTCATCATAGAGTTTTCTAGGGATAGAAACTTTCAACTCAAGTTTTTCTTCATAAGATTGCATCACGGCATCAACAATATGCTCGGTGAAGGCTTTATGTTGACTATAAGCATGTGGAGAATTTAGCACGGATTGCAACAAGGAAATATAATCAATTAAAGAGCAACTTTCATAATTAAATTCCTTGAAATCCAATATAGTGGGTTTAGCAACATCTAGATTTTTATTTCTTTCAATCCCACTTTCATCAATTTTATCATAAAGATCTAAATACTCCGAATTTTTAGAACGCCTTCTAGGTAAAGGAAGATCATATTCAGTTTCATCAAGATTCATATTGCAAAACAAAGATTTAATAGGTGACACATCAATAACTTCTAGATCTTCATCTTGATTTTCATAGGAATTGGAAGAACACGCTTTAATAAAGGCATCTTTAGAAGCACGCATCCTAGCGGTTCTTTCCTTGCACTCATCAATGGAAATTCTCATGGCTTTGAGAGACTCAGTGATATCATGCTTAGGAGGAATATATCTAATCTTTAAAGAATCAATCTCAAGAGAAATTTTGTCAACGTTTCTAGCCAAATCATCAACTTTAAGCAATTTCTCTTCAAGCAAAGCATTAAAATTCTTTTGTGAATTTATAAACTCTTTAACACTATTCTCAAATTCAGAGGGAATCTTATTATAATTTGCATAAGAGTTGTTGTAGGAATTCCCATAATTATTAGAAGGATTACTAGGATATGGCCTAGGATTAAAATTCCCTCTATCAGCGTTGTTACCAAAATTATTCCTACCAACAAAATTCACATCCATAGATTCATTCTTATTCTCAATCAAAGTAGACAAAGGCATATCATTAGGATTAGAAGAAACACTCTTAGTAGAAAATAATTTCATAAGTTCATCCATCTTTCCACTCAAAACATTGATTTCTTCTATCGCATGCACTTTTTTATTAGAAGATCTTTCAGTATGCCATTGAGAATAATTAACCATAATATTATCTAGGAGTTTAGTAGCATCTCCTAAAGTGATTTCCATAAAAGTGCCTCCCGCGACCGAATCTAAAAGATTTCTAGAAGCAAAATTCAATCCAGCATAAAAATTTTGTATAATCATCCACAAATTCAAACCATGAGTAGGGCAATTACGTATCATTAATTTCATTCTCTCCCAAGCTTGTGCGACATGTTCTTGATCAAGTTGCTTAAAGTTCATAATATCGTTTCTAAGAGAGATGATCTTAGCAGGAGGGAAATACTTAGAGATAAAAGCATCTTTGCACTTGTTCCAAGAATCCATACTATTTTCAGGCAAAGACGAAAACCAAGCTTTAGCACGATCTTTAAGCGAAAAAGGAAATAGCTTCAATTTAACGACATTATTATCGACATCTTTTTTCTTTTGCATATCACATAAATCAACGAAGCTATTCAGATGAGTAGCGGCATCTTCACTAGGAAGGCCGGCGAATTGATCTTTCATAACAAGATTCAACAAAGCAGTATTAATTTCACAAGATTCAGCATCGGTAAGAGGAGCAATCAAAGTGCTAATAAAATCATTGTTGTTGGTATTGGTGAAGTCACACAATTTAGTATTATCTTGAGCCATCGCGACAAACAAGCAAACTAGCACACAAGCAAACAAGAGCAAACGGGCAAAAGAGGCAAATAGAGAGGGAGGATAGATAGAGAGAGGGCAAATAAAACGGCAAGGGTGAAGTGGGGGAGAGGAAAACGAGAGGAAAATGTCAAATAATGTAATGCGAGAAATAGGGATTGTGATGGGTACTTGGTATGTTGACTTTTTGCGTAGACTCCCCAGCAACGTCGCCAGAAATCCTTCTTGCTACATCTTGAGCTTGCGTTGGTTTTCCCCGAAGAGGAAGGGATGATGCAGCAGAGTAGTGATACGTCTCCAACGTATCTATAATTTTTTATTCCTCCATGCTATATTATCTACTGTTTTGGACTATATTGGGCTTTATTTTCCACTTCTATATTATTTTTGGGACTAACCTATTAACCGGAGGCCCAGCCCATAATTGCTGTATTTTTGCCTATTTCAGTGTTTCAAAGAAACGGAATATCAAATGGAGTCCAAATGGAATAAAATCTTCGGGAACGTGATTTTCTCACCGAACGTGATCCAGGAGACTTGGACCCTGCTCCCAGGAACAAAAGAGGCGGTCACGAGGGTGGGGGACGCCCCCCCCCTAGGGCGCGCCCCCTGCCTCGTGGGCCCCTCGTTGCTCCTCCAGCGTACTTCTTCCTCCTATATATACACACGTACCCCCAAACGATCAGAAGAGGAGCCAAAAACCTAATTCCACCGCTGCAACTTTCTGTATCCACGAGATCCCATCTTGGGGCCTGTTCCGGAGCTCCACCGGAAGAGGGTCGTCATCATGGAGGGCTTCTACATCATCCTAGCCCCTCCGATGAAGTGTGAGTAGTTTACCTCAGACCTTCGAGTACATAGTTAGTAGCTAGATGGCTTCTTCTCTCTCTTTGAATCTCAATACAAAGTTCTCCCCCTCTCTTGTGGAGATCTATTCGATGTATTCTTCTTTTCGTGGTGTGTTTGTTGAGACCGATGAATTGTGGGTTTATGATCAAGTCTATCTATGAATAATATTTGAGTCTTCTTTGAATTCTTTTATGTATGATTGGTTATCTTTGCAAGTCTCTTCGAATTATCCATTTGTTTTGGCCAACTAGATTGGTAGTTCTTGCTGAGGGAGTCCTGGATTAGGGGGTGCTCAGATAGCCGAACTATACCTTCAGCCGGACTCCTGGACTATGAAGATACAAGATTGAAGACTCCGTCCCGTGTCCAGAAGGGACTTTCCCTGGCGTGGAAGGCAAGCTTGGCGATACGTATGTTCAGATCTCCTACCATTGTAACCGACTCTATGTAACCCTAACCCTCTCCGGTGTCTATATAAACCGGGGGGTTTTAGTCCGTAGGACAACATACACATCAACAATCATACCATAGGCTAGCTTCTAGGGTTTAGCCTCTCTGATCTCGTGGTAGATATACTCTTGTACTACCCATATCATCAACATTAATCAAGCAGGACGTAGGGTTTTACCTCCATCGAGAGGGCCCGAACCTGGGTAAAACTTCGTGTCCCTTGCCTCCTATTACCATCCGGCCTAGACGCACAGTTCGGGACCCCCTACCTGAGATCCGCCGGTTTTGACTCCGACATTGGTGCTTTCATTGAGAGTTCCTCTATGTCGTCACCGTCAGGTCCGATGGCTCCTACGATCATCAATAGTGATGCAGTCCAGGGTGAGACCTTTCTCCCCGGGCAGATCTTCGTCATTGGTGGCTTCGCACTGCGGGCCAATTCGCTTGGCCGTCTGGAGCAGATCGAAAGCTACGTCCCTGGACGTCAGGTCAGATTTAGAAGTTTGAACTGCACGGCTGACATCCGCGGGGACTTGATCTTCGACGGATTCGAGCCACTGCCAAGCACGCCGCACTATCGGTACAAGCATGATCTAGCTTTGCCGCCGAACAGTGCCCAGGAGGCCGCACCCGCATCAGCTCCGACCCTTAGTCCGGAGCCAACCGCGTCGATCGAGGATAGGCGGTTGGACGCCGCCTTGGGGGCTGCGATCCCAACAGCGGTTGAGCCGAACACCAGCCCCGTATTCTGCGAGACTCGTGACTCCAAGGAGCCGGACACCTCTCCGGACTCCGAACCCTCCACGGCCCTGCCAATCGAATCCGATTGGGCACCGATCATGGAGTTCACTGCCGCAGACATCTTTCAGCACTCGCCTTTCGGCGATATCATGAAGACACTGAAGTCTCTCTCTTTATTAGGAGAGCCCTGGCCGGACTGCGGTCAGCAAGGTTGGGGTACGGACGATGAAGAAATTCAAAGCCCACCCACCACCCACTTTGTAGCCACTGTCGACGACCTAACCGACATGCTCAAAGTCGACTCCGAAGACATCGACGGTATGGACGCCGATGAAGGAGACGATGAAGAACCAGCGCCTATTGGGCCCTGGAATGCCACTTCGTCATATGACGTATACATGGCGAACGCACCAAAAGATGACGACGAGGAGCGGAAGGACGCACCGAAGGCTTGTTCCCTCGAAAAGCAGTCAAAACGGCGACGCAAGCGCCGCCCCAAATCCCGCCTCGACAGAAATAGCGATCACACAGACCCAGCGTTGGAGCAGGGCGAACCGCTGCCGGACAACGTCAATCCGGATGTTCAAACCGAACAAAAAAATCCTATCAAGGATAATGGCCCAGACGACATAACGCCGGACAGGCACCCGGAGCATCAGAATGCCCGCAAAAGGCTCGTTGCCACCGCGAGGAGCCTTAAAAAGCAGAAGCGAAGGCTCAAGGCCGCGCAAAACACACCGCAAAACATACTCAATACAGGAGCAATGTACGGCAACAATCGCCCCTCAAAGAGCTACCCAAAGCGGAAGCTACTACCTGAATTCGATGAGGAGGCCTCCGACCCCCCACAACCAAATATCAAAGTAGCCACCCGGTCAGATAGACGACCTCTCTATCAACACAGAACGGCATACAACGCCGCTCACAATACAACACGCGACCCATGTGAGGGCTCGCACCCAAAGGACGGTGCAACAAGATCCATTTATGGACCATGCAGGCGTGCCCTAGCATACAATGCAACACAACAAACGGCCGAACAACATGGCACACCCAGCTACAGGGGTGCCGCACATCCCCTGTGTTTCACCGATGAGGTGCTAGACCATGAATTTCCAGAGGGATTCAAGCCCGTAAACATAGAGGCATACGACGGAACAACAGACCCGGGGGTCTGGATTGAGGACTAAATCCTTCATATCCATATGGCTCGAGGAGATGATCTCCACGCCATCAAGTACTTACCCCTCAAGCTCAAAGGGCCAGCACATCACTGGCTCAAAGGCCTCCCCGAAAGCTCCATTAGAAGTTGGGAAGAGCTCGAAGATGCCTTTCGGGCAAATTTTCAAGGGACTTATGTCCGACCTCCGGATGCGGATGATCGGAGTCATATAACTCAGCAGCCCGAGAGTCAGCCCGAAAGCTTTGGAATAGGTTTCTTACTAAAAAGAACCAGATTGTCGACTGTCCGGATGCCGAAGCCTTAGCGGCTTTCAAGCATAGCGTCCGTGACGAATGGCTCGCCAGGCACCTCGGCCAAAAAAAGCCGAGAACAATGGCCGCATTAACAAACCTCATGACCCGCTTTTGCGCGGGTGAGGACAGCTGGCTAGCCATATGCAGCACTAGCAATCCCAACACATCTGAAGTTAGAGATGGAAATGGGAAATCACGGCGCAACAGCAATAACAAACGCCGGAATAAAGAAGACAACACGAAGGGCACGGCAGTAAACGCCGGATTCAAAGTCTCTCAGCCAGGCCAAAAGCCACCCCCTAAAGGCACCAGGGATGAACTGTCCAGCCTCAACAAAATTCTGGACCAAGTATGTCAGATCCATAGTACCCCTGGCAAACCTGCCAATCATACCCACAGAGAATGTTGGGTCTTCAAGCAGTCCGGCAAGCTCAACGCCGTAGACAAGGGGGAGGATACACCAAGTGAAGACGAGGACGAACCTCCCAAGCGAGACACGGGGGAACAAAAGAAATCTCCACCCGAAGTCAAAACAGTAAATGTGTTACACGTGATCAAGGGAAAAAGCAATGCGGCACTCCCAGAAAAATATACCCAAGCGCCTATCATCGCGAAGTCCTGCCACTGGTCATCTCAACCGATCATTTTCGACCATCGCGATTACTCAGCAAGTATCCGACACGCAGGATGGGCCGCCCTGGTGTTAAACCCAGCAATTGGCGGATATCACTTCACACGAGTATTGATGGACGGCAGCAGCAGCCTAAACCTAATATATCAGGATACAATCCGTGGGATGGGGTTAGACCCAACACAAATTCGCCATAGCAACACTACCTTTAAAGGAGTAACGCCAGGCCCAGGGGCTTGTTGCACGGGCTCCCTCCTATTACAAGTCATATTCGGCTCCCCCGATAACTTCCGTCACGAGCATTTAACTTTACACATCGCTCCGTTCCAAAGTGGCTATCAAGCACTGCTCGGACGCGAAGCTTTCGCTCGCTTTAATGCAATACCACACTACGCCTCCCTTACACTCAAGATGCCCGGTCCATGAGGCATCATTTCAGTGCACGGAAGTATCAAGCGATCTCTGCGCGCCGAAGAGAGTGAGGCTGCCTTGGCAGCCGCACACTAAAGGCGCCCGGACCAATGAAAGCATCCAATAGGTCGTCAAGACCTCAGACACAACTAATCAAGTCCGGCGCCACTACTTATACCGCATAAACGGTCACACCCCTATTTTTCCATACAAGGGGCTCCACGCACGCAGACAAGTGGCAATTTCTCCTCCTCTTGAATTACACATGGTTTCTTTAGAAAACTATCTTTTTGCACGACCACCTTTTCACCCAAATTCCTCTCTTTTATAGACGATCATCGTGCCACGCCCGTCCAGGATACGGCACAACGGAGACACAGGCGCAGACGTGCAGCAGGGACCCGCCCCAAGGATTCTTTTTAGATTAAGACCCTGCGTAAACCTTTTTTACTATCTCTTGTTGATACATATCCACCGTTGAGAAGGATGCTGACGTCTTGGCATGTGGCCACGCCAGAACAATGCACGTACCTGGACACAAGGGCTTCTTTCAAAGGCCATTTTTTAGGCCTGGTTTATACCAAAAAGACCGAATACCTTAGGGAGTGTTCGGCGGCGCGAGTTTGGCCCTATATGCATCAGCTCCGAATCATTGTCTTTGGTCAAATGTTGGGTTTGCCCGGCTCCCGTGTTTTGGTGCCTTACGTTCCGCTTTACCAGCTAAGGTATCACCAGGAGAACTACTGTGATTGTGCCCTGGTTCATCCGGACGAGCACCTCAGTAGAGAAAGCCGAAAACTGACTGTCATGATATAGCGTGAGACTGGTCAACCACTCGACGACCTATGGGAATGTTAGAATTCCCCCACCTTAACGAAGGGCTGTTTCCCGGCCAGGCATGTACGCACCCCGGGATCGGGAGAGTGCGGAGCCACCAGGGGCTATCTAGTAGCCCCACTGTCAAACTCCTATGGCTAAGTGAAAGTATTAAAGCATTTTAGTCCGGTTGCCTCGCTCGCTCCGCTATCACCTCCTTTATAGGACCAAGGCGTTGGGTTAAGTGTGAACGCGTGTCTTTGTGAACACCCCCGCATTATATGCGTGGGGGTTGAAGCCGTCGACTGTAATCTTTCAGGTTATATACATGTATACATAAATAGCCGCCCAGGAGGCATCATATTACTTTTAGGCAAAAGTATAAAAGTAGCCTTATGAAAATTTATAAAAGCATTTCGCTTATAATGAGATTACATATCACTCAAACATAATATTTTTTGAGCACTGGGTCTGTATGAAACGAGCACCCTCAAGAACTACCTCAAAGTAGTGCTTAGCAGCCCTTCGACCTATGGCCGAATCCCACGCTACAACAGTGGTAGCATCCATCTCCGCCCAGTTTGCTTTAACGCGGGCAAAGGCCATTCATGTGCCTTCTATACACGCCGACCTCTTCATCGCATTAATGCGCGGCACCACGTCAAGGAACTGCTGCACCAAGCCAAAATAGTTGTTCGGTTTTAGCCTTTCTGGCCATAGCTGATCCACAACAGACCTCATGGCGAGTCTGGACAACCTATTCAGTTCGGCCCATTCAGCTAGTTGGTCAGACAACGAAAGTGGACGCTCGGGAGAATGGAATTATGTCCAAAACAGCTGGTCCACTTCACGGTCCGTCTGACCCTTGAAGTACTTGGCCGCATCAGCAGCGCTCGCCGCCAAATCCATATACGCATCCTCCGAACTCCACAGCCAATCCAGAGGGGCATACCGTGGATCTCCGAACTTCCTCTGCAACATAAAGGGTTTCCCACCTACAATATCCCCGGCTTTCCGCAGCTCCTCCTTCTTTGCCCTCATAGCAGAGCAGAGGTCTTTTCCCGTTGCAGCAGCCTTCTTCAGGTCCGATGCCTTCGCCTGGTTTTCCTTTTCAAGAACCTGGCAACGGTCGATGGCAGCTTTCAATTCTATGACCATATTGGCCATCTTATCTCGGCTCTCGCCATGCACGGCCTTCTCGGCTCGCAACTCTTCGGTCGCCTTCAAAGCAGCCGCATTATCCAATTTCGCTTGTTCCTTGGCTCGGGCAAGTTCCACCCGCAAGGCTTCAACAGTGGCAGCTCCATCTGCAGTCATAACATGTTAAACATACTGGCTTCATTCTTCTCTCACTATGCGGCGTTTACCAGATAATAACACTTACCCTGCGCCTCGTCAAGCCTTTTGTTAACAAGCTCGATGTCGGCGTCTCCCGCATCCAATTGCCGTCTTAAATGGGCAAACTCGCTAGTCCGGCTAGCCACTGGAGCTTCCATCACCTGCTCATAGAGGCAGTATGGTTACTACCTGGGATTATGATCCTCTGATCGTCGTCGTTCCCAACGACAACCAGAGTCTCAGGGGCTACTATCTACACAGGGCACACTTAGCATGTGCAGGGTTATCATACATTATTTTACGTACCTCAAAACCTGTCAGTAGACTCATAAAAGCTTCATGCAATCTGCTTTCGACGGACAAGATTATCTCCATCACCGTATTCATCAGCACACGGTGTTCATCTGAGATGGCCGCTCGCCCCACCAACTCCCTCAGAACATCCGACCGCACACTAGACGGTGCCGGACTCGTTTGTCTGCTCTCATTGGGAGCCGGACACTGGGAACTTCGGGGGTCGACGGGATTATCTTCTGGCCTCGCCGGACTCGGAGAGGCCCTCCGCGACGACACTTCAGGGTCGCCCGCTTCCGGAGCGGAGGAGTCCGGAGGAGGCGTTTCGCTCTCCATCATCTCTGGATGAAGATCCCTCGAAGACGAGCTCATTTGAGAGGGACTAAGGCCCGAACTGCAAAGATACATGTAGTGGTTATCTTCTCAGAAGAAAAGACGACATATCTGCACTATTAAGGTATTTTGGGTCACTTACGACTCATGGGAGAATTGATCTCCCCGCGGACTTTGTGCGGCAACCGCCCCCCCCGGGGTAGGACCCTCTGTGGGAGACTTCTTCTCCCGTTTGGAAGCTTCGGCTTCCGAATCCCCAGACGCAATCCTTTTCCTCTTCTGGTCGTCTTCCTTCATGGAGACGCTCGCTCCCTCGGCTAGAGCAGCCAGCGTTTGGGGCCCATGACCGCCCGCAGTTTCCTTCAAGGGCTCCGGGCAAGGTGCGGTCTGGAGCATCTTTTCCAATATCGGATTTTCCAAACCCTCAGGGAGGGGGGCCGAGCACCGAATCAACTTCGCCTTCGTTAGCCAGTCCTGGTCAAAAAAGCGAACTCTCAGAAATAACTTCGCATCAAAGGAGAGGTAGTACGCTCGGTCGGAAGATGCCTTACCTGTTCGGCGGCATGGTTGCTACTCAGGCCCACGTCCTTGGTAATTTCCGGACACTCCACTTGAGGTCCGAAGAACAACTTGTACATCTCCTCGTGCGTCAGGCCGAGGAAATTTCGAATGGCGCGCGTGTTGGAAATATGCCCTAGAGGCAATAATAAAAGCATTATTATTCTATTTCCTTGTTCATGATAATTGTCTTTATTCATGCTATAATTGTGTTATCCGGAAATCGTAATACATGTGTGAATAACAGACACCAACATGTCCCTAGTAAGCCTCTAGTTGACTAGCCCGTTGATCAACAGATAGTCATGGTTTCCTGACTACGGACATTGGATGTCATTGATAACGAGATCACATCATTAGGAGAATGATGTGATGGACAAGACCTAATCCTAAACATAGCACAAGGTCGTATAGTTCGTTTGCTAGAGTTTTCCAATGTCAAGTATCCTTTCCTTAGACCATGAGATCGTGTAACTCCCGAATACCGTAGGAGTGCTTTGGGTATACCAAACGTCACAACGTAACTGGGTGACTATAAAGGTAGACTGCAGGTATCTCCGAAAGTGTCTGTTGGGTTGACACGGATCGAGACTGGGATTTGTCACTCCGTATGACGGAGAGGTATCACTGGGCCCACTCGGTAATGCATCATCATAATGAGCTCAAAGTGACCAAGTGTCTGGTCACGGGATCATGCATTACGGTACGAGTAAAGTGACTTGCCGCTAACGAGATTGAACGAAGTATTGGCATACCGACGATCGAATCTCGGGCAAGTAACATACCGATTGACAAAGGGAATTGTATACGGGGTTGTTTAATCCTCGACATCGTGGTTCATCCGATGAGATCATCGTGGAGCATGTGGGAGCCAACATGGGTATCCAGATCCCGTTGTTGGTTATTGACCGGAGAGTCGTCTCAGTCATGTCTGCCTGTCTCCCGAACCCGTAGGGTCTACACACTTAAGGTTCGGTAACGCTAGGGTTGTGAAGATATGTATATGCAGTAACCCGAATGTTGTTCGGAGTCCCAGATGAGATTCCGGACGTCACGAGGAGTTCCGGAATGGTCCGGAGGTAAAGAATTATATATAGGAAGTGCTGTTTCAGCCATCGGGACAAGTTTCGGGGTCACCGGTATTGTACCGGGACCACCGGAAGGGTCCCGGGGGTCCACCGGGTGGGGCCACCTATCCCGGAGGGCCCCATGGGTTGAAGTGGGAAGGGACCCAGCCCAAAGTGGGATGGGGCGCCACTCCCCTAAGGTCCCATGCGCCTAGGGTTGGGGGAAACCCTGAAGGGGGGCGCCCCCTTGCTTGAGGGGCAAGCCCCCCTCCCCTTGGCCGCCGCCCCCTAGGAGATTTGATCTCCTAGGGCCCGCCACCCCCCCTAGGCACCCCTATATATAGTGGGGGAGAGGGAGGACTTCATACCTCAGCCTTTGGCGCCTCTCTCTCCCTTGTTACATCTCTCTCTCTCGTTGTATAGGCGTAGCCCTGCAACTGTGACGCCCTGCATCCACCACCACGCCGTCGTGCTGCTGGATCATCATCAACCTCTCCCTCCCCCTTGCTGGATCAATAAGGAGGAGACGTCTCCCGTCCCGTACGTGTGTTGAACACGGAGGTGTTGTCCGTTCAGCACTTGGTCATCGGTGATTTGGATCACGTCGTGTTCGACTACCTCATCCCCGTTCTTTGAACGCTTCCGCTCACGATCTACAAAGGTATGTAGATGCATCCGATCACTTGTTTCTTGATGAACTCATAGATGGATCTTGGTGAAACCGTAGGAAAATTTTTGTTTTCTGCAACGTTCCCCAACAGTGGCATCATGAGCTAGGTCTATGCGTAGTTCTTCTTGCGCGAGTAGAACACAATTTGTTGTGGGCGTAGATGTTGTCAACCTTCTTGCCGCTACTAGTCTTATCTTGCTTCAACGGTATTGTGGGATGAAGCGGCCCGGACCAAGCTTACACGTATGCTTACGTGAGACCGGTTCCACCGACTAACATGCACTAGTTGCATAAGGTGGCTGGCGGGTGTCTGTCTCTCCTACTTTAGTTGGAGCGGATTCGATGAAAAGGGTCCTTATGAAGGGTAAATAGAAGTTGACAAATCACGTTGTGGCTTTCACGTAGGTAAGAAAACGTTCTTGGTAGAACCTTATTTCAGCCACGTAAAACTTGCAACAACAATTAGAGGACGTCTAACTTGTTTTTGCTGCAAGTGCTTTGTGATATGATATGGCCAAAGTTGTGATGAATGATGAATGATATATATGTGATGTATGAGATGTTCATGCTATTGTAATAGGAATCACGACTTGCATGTCGATGAGTATGACAACCGGCAGGAGCCATAGGAGTTGTCTTTATTTATTTATGACCTGCGTGTCAACTTAAACGTCATGTAATTACTTTACTTTATTGCTAAACGCGTTAGCCATAGTAGTAGAAGTAATAGTTGGCGGGCAACTTCATGGAGGCACGATGATGGAGATCATGATGATGGTGATCATGGTGTCAAGCCGGTGACAAGATGATCATGGAGCCCCAAGATGGAGATCAAAGGAGCTATGTGATATTGGCCATATCATCTCACTATTATTATTTGATTGTATGCGATGTTTATCATGTTTTGTATCTTGTTTACTTAGAACGACGGTAGTAAATAAGATGATCCCTCATAATAATTTCAAGGAAGTGTTCCCCCTAACTGTGCACCGTTGCGACAGTTCGTTCATTTCTAAGCATCACGTGATGATCGGGTGCGATGGATTCCAACGTTCACATACAACGGGTGTAAGACAGATTTACACATGCAAACACTTAGGTTGACTTGACGAGCCTAGCATGTGTATAGACATGGCCTCGGAACACAGAATACCGAAAGGTCGAGCATGAGTCGTATAGAAGATACGATCAATATGAAGATGTTCACCGACGTTGACTAGTCCGTCTCACGTGATGATCGGACACGGCCTAGTTGACTCGGATCATGTTATACTTAGATAACTAGAAGAGGGATGTCTATCTAAGTGGGAGTTCATTGAATAATTTGATTGGATGAACTTTATTATCATGAACTTAGTTTAAAATCTTTACAATATGTCTTGTAGATGAAATGGCCAACGTAGTCCTCAACTTCAACGCGTTCCTAGATAAAACCAAGTTGAAAGACGATGGCAGCAACTATACGGACTGGGTCCGGAACCTGAGGATCATCCTCATAGCTGCCAAGACAAATTATGTCCTACAAGCACCGCTAGGTGATCCTCCCAGCCCACAGAACCAAGACGTTATGAACGCTTGATAGACACGTGCTGATGACTACTCCCTCATTCAGTGTGGCATGCTTTACAGTTTAGAACCAGGGCTCCAAAAGCGTTTTGAGAGACATGGAGCATATGAGATGTTCGAAGAGCTGAAAATGGTTTTTCAAGCTCATGCCCGGGTCGAGAGATATGAAGTCTCCGACTAATTCTTTAGCTGTAAGATGGAGAAAAATAGTTCTGTCAGTGAGCACATACTCACTATGTTTGGGTTACATAACCGCTTGACTCAGCTGGGAGTTAATCTCCCGGATGATGCGGTCATTGACAGAATCCTCCAGTCGCTTCCACCAAGCTACAAGAGCTTCGTGATGAACTTCAATATGCAGGGGATGCAAAAGACCATTCCTGAGGTATTTGCAATGCTGAAATCAGCAGAGGTAGAAGTCAAGAAGGAACATCAAGTGTTGATGGTCAATAAAACCACTAAGTTCAAGAAAGGCAAGGGTAAAAAGAACTTCAAGAAGGACGGCAAGGAAGTTGCCGCGCCTGGCAAGAAAGCTGCCGGGAAGAAGCCAAAGAATGGACCCAAGCCCGAGACTGAGTGCTTTTATTGCAAGGGAAGTGGTCACTGGAAGCGGAACTGCCCCAAATACTTAGCGGACAAGAAGGCCGGCAAAACGAAAGGTATATGTGATATACATGTAATTGATGTGTACCTTACTAGTACCCATAGTAGCTCTTGGGTATTTGATACCGGTGCAGTTGCTCACATTTGTAACTCAAATCAGGAGCTGCGGAATAAGCGGAGACTGGCAAAGGACGAGGTGACGATGCGCGTCGGGAATGGTTCCAAGGTCAATGTGATCGCCGTCGGCACGCTACCTCTACATTTACCCTCGGGATTAGTTTTAAACCTTAATAATTGTTATTTAGTACCAGCTTTGAGTATGAACATTGTATTGGGATCTCGTTTAATTCGAGATGGCTACTCATTTAAATCCGAAAATAATGGTTGTTCTATTTATATGAGAGATATGTTTTATGGTCATGCTCCAATGGTGAATGGTTTATTCTTTCTCGAGCGTAATGCTACACATGTTCATAGTGTGAAAACCAAAAGATGTAAGGTTGATAACGATGGTCCCACATACTTGTGGCACTGCCGCCTTGGTCACATAGGTGTCAAACGCATGAAGAAGCTCCATGCAGATGGACTTTTAGAGTCTCTTGATTATGAATCATTTGACACGTGCGAACCATGCCTCATGGGTAAAATGACCAAGACTCCGTTCTCAGGAACAATGGAGCGAGCAACCAACTTATTGGAAATCATACATACTGATGTGTGCGGTCCAATGAGTGTTGAGGCTCGCGGTGGCTATTGTTATGTTCTCACCCTCACTGATGACTTGAGTAGATATGGGTATGTCTACTTGATGAAACACAAGTCTGAAACCTTTGAAAAGTTCAAGGAATTTCAGAGTGAGGTTGAGAATCAACGTGACAGGAAAATCAAGTTTCTACGATCAGATCGTGGAGGAGAATACTTGAGTCACGAATTTGGCACACACTTAAGAAAATGTGGAATAGTTTCACAACTCACGCCGCCTGGAACACCTCAGCGTAATGGTGTGTCCGAACGTCGTAATCGCACTCTATTAGATATGGTACGATCTATGATGTCTCTTACCGATTTACCGCTATCTTTTTGGGGCCATGCTTTAGAGACTGCCGCATTCACTTTAAATAGGGCTCCGTCGAAATCCGTTGAGACGACACCGTTTGAATTATGGTTTGGGAAGAAACCAAAGCTGTCGTTTCTAAAAGTTTGGGGATCCGATGCTTATGTCAAGAAACTTCAACCTGAAAAGCTCGAACCCAAGTCGGAAAAATGCGTCTTCATAGGATACCCTAAAGAAACTGTTGGGTATACCTTCTACCTCATATCCGAAGGCAAGATCTTTGTTGCCAAGAATGGATTCTTTCTGGAGAAAGAGTTTCTCTCAAAAGAAGTAAGTGGGAGGAAAGTAGAACTTGATGAAGTATTACCTCTTGAACCGGAAAATGGTGCAACTCAAGAAAATGTTCCTGAGGAGCCTGCACCGACTAGAGAGGAAGTTAATGATAATGATCAAGATACTTCTGATCAAGATCCTACTGAAATTCGAAGGTCCACAAGGACACGTTCCGCACCAGAGTGGTACGGCAACCCTGTCTTGGAAATCATGTTGTTAGACAACGGTGAACCTTCGAACTATGAAGAAGCGATGGCGGGCCCGGATTCCGACAAATGGCTAGAAGCCATGAAATCCGAGATAGGATCCATGTATGAAAACGAAGTATGGACTTTGACTGACTTGCCGGTTGAATGGCGAGCCATAGAAAATAAATGGATCTTTAAGAGGAAGACAGACGCGGATGGTAATGTGACCATCTATAAAGCTCGGCTTGTCGCTAAGGGTTATCGACAAGTTTAAGGGGTTGACTACGATGAGACTTTCTCACCGGTAGCGAAGCTAAAGTCCGTCCGAATCATGTTAGCAATTGCCGCATTCTACGATTATGAGATATGGCAAATGGACGTCAAAACAGCATTCCTTAATGGTCTCCTTAAGGAAGAACTGTATATGATGCAGCCGGAAGGTTTTGTCGATCCTAAGAATGCTAACAAGGTGTGCAAGCTCCAACGCTCTATTTATGGGCTGGTGCAAGCATCTCGGAGTTGGAACATTCGCTTTGATGAGATGATCAAAGCGTTTGGGTTTACTCAGACTTATGGAGAAGCCTACATTTATAAGAAAGTGAGTGGGAGCTCTGTAGCATTTCTCATATTATATGTAGATGACATACTTTTGATGGGAAATGATATAGAACTCTTGGACAACATCAAGGCCTACTTGAATAAGAGTTTTTCAATGAAGGACCTTGGAGAAGCTGCTTATATATTAGGCATCAAGATCTATAGAGATAGATCGAGACGCCTCATAGGTCTTTCACAAAGCACATACCTTGATAAGATATTGAAGAAGTTCAATATGGATCAGTCTAATAATGGGTTCTTGCCTGTGTTACAAGGTATGAAATTGAGCTCAGCTCAATGTCCGACCACGGCAGAAGATATAGAAGAGATTAGTGTCATCCCCTATGCCTCAGCCATAGGTTCTATTATGTATGCCATGCTGTGTACCAGACCTGATGTAAACCTTGCGGTAAGTTTGGTAGGAAGGTACCAAAGTAATCCCGGCAAGGAACACTGGACAGCAGTCAAGAATATCCTGAAGTACCTGAAAAGGACTAAGGAAATGTTTCTCGTTTATGGAGGTGACGAAGAGCTCATCGTAAAGGGTTACGTCGACGCTAGCTTCGACACAGATCTGGATGACTCTAAGTCTCAAACCGGATACGTGTATATTTTGAATGGTGGGGCAGTAAGCTGGTGCAGTTGCAAGCAGAGCATCGTGGCGGGATCTACATGTGAAGCGGAGTACATACGGACCTGAATGTAGCAGATCCGTTGACTAAACCTCTCCCTAGGGAAAAACATGATCAACACCAGAATTCCACGGGTGTTCGATTCATCACAATGTAACTAGATTATTGACTCTAGTGCAAGTGGGAGACTGTTGGAAATATGCCCTAGAGGCAATAATAAAAGCATTATTATTATATTTCCTTGTTCATGATAATTGTCTTTATTCATGCTATAATTGTGTTATCCGGAAATCGTAATACATGTGTGAATAACAGACACCAACATGTCCCTAGTAAGCCTCTAGTTGACTAGCCCGTTGATCAACAGATAGTCATGGTTTCCTGACTATGGACATTGGATGTCATTGATAACGAGATCACATCATTAGGAGAATGATGTGATGGACAAGACCTAATCCTAAACATAGCACAAGGTCGTATAGTTCGTTTGCTAGAGTTTTCCAATGTCAAGTATCCTTTCCTTAGACCATGAGATCGTGTAACTCCCGGATACCATAGGAGTGCTTTGGGTATACCAAACGTCACAACGTAACTGGGTGACTATAAAGGTAGACTGCGGGTATCTCCAAAAGTGTCTGTTGGGTTGACATGGATCGAGACTGGGATTTCTCACTCTGTATGACGGAGAGGAATCACTAGGCCCACTCGGTAATGCATCATCATAATGAGCTCAAAGTGACCAAGTGTCTGGTCACGGGATCATGCATTACGGTACGAGTAAAGTGACTTGCCGGTAACGAGATTGAACGAAGTATTGGGATACTGACGATCGAATCTCGGGCAAGTAACATACCGATTGACAAAGGGAATTGTATATGGGGTTGTTTAATCCTCGACATCGTGGTTCATCCGATGAGTTCATCGTGGAGCATGTGGGAGCCAACATGGGTATCCAGATCCCGCTGTTGGTTATTCACCGGAGAGTCGTCTCGGTCATGTCTGCCTGTCTCCCGAACCCGTAGGGTCTACACACTTAAGGTTCGGTAACGCTAAGGTTGTGAAGATATGTATATGCAGTAACCCGAATGTTGTTCGGAGTCCCGGATGAGATCCCGGACGTCACGAGGAGTTCCGGAATGGTCCGGAGGTAAATAATTATATATAGGAAGTGCTGTTTCGGCCATCGGGACAAGTTTCGGGGTCACCGGTATTGTACCGGGACCACCGGAAGGGTCCCGGGGGTCCACCGGGTGGGGCCACCTATCCCGGAGGGCCCCATGGGCTGAAGTGGGAAGGGACCCAGCCCAAAGTGGGCTGGGGCGCCACTCCCCTAAGGGCCCATGCGCCTAGGATTGGGGGAAACCCTAAAGGGGGGCGCCCCCTTGCTTGGGGGGCAAGCCCCCCACCCTTTGGCCGCCGCCCCCTAGGAGATTGGATCTCCTAGGGCTGGCCACCCCCCCTAGGCACCCCTATATATAGTGGGGGAGAGGGAGGACTTCATACCTCAGCCTTTGGCGCCTCCCTCTCCCTTGTTACATCTCTCTCTCTCGTTGTATAGGCGTAGCCCTGCAACTGTGACGCCCTGCATCCACCACCACGCCGTCGTGCTGCTGGATCATCATCAACCTCTCCTTCCCCCTTGCTGGATCAAGAAGGAGGAGACGTCTCCCGTCACGTACGTGTGTTGAACGCGGAGGTGCTGTCTGTTCAGCACTTGGTCATCGGTGATTTGGATCACGTCGTGTTCGACTATCTCATCCCCGTTCTTTGAACGCTTCCGCTCGCGATTTACAAAGGTATGTAGATGCATCCGATCACTTGTTGCTTGATGAACTCATAGATGGATCTTGGTGAAACCGTAGGAAAATTTTTGTTTTCTGCAACGTTCCCCAACAGCGCGGTCCCTCGGGATTGAACTCCCACAAGTGAACAGGCCGGCGTTTGCAAGGCTGGACTTGACGAACCAGCATAACTTGTGTTACCGCGACCAAACTGAAATCTCCATTAAAGAGATCCTGAATGCGGCTTTGCAGTATAGGCACGTCCTTGGCCGGACCCCAGCTCAATCCTCTGCTAATCCATGACATCAGTTGTGGAGGAGGGCCCGGGTGGAAAACGGGGGCGGCCGCCCACTTGGCACTTCTAGGAGCCGCGATGTAGAACCACTCCTGTTGCCACAATTCAGACACCTCTGGAATGGAACCTTTGGGCCATGCAGCTCCCGTCATCTTGCGTATTGAGGCACCTCCACACGCCGCATGTTGCCCCTCGATCATCTTCGGATTTACTTCAAAAGTCTTGAGCCATAGGCCAAAGTGACGGGTAACCCGGAGGAAGGCCTCGCACACAACAATAAACGTCGTGATATGAAGAAAGGAGTCCGGAGCTAGATCATGGAAATCTAGCCCATAGTAAAACATCAAGCCCCTGACAAAAGGATCCAATGCAAGGCCTAGACCTCCGAGGAAGTGGGAGACGAACACGACGCTCTTGTTGGGTTCGGGGGAGGGGGCAGCCTGCCCCTGGGGAGGCAGCCGATGCAGAATATCGGCGGTCAGATATCTGGCCTCCCTCAACTTTTTGACGTCTTCTTCCGTAATGGAGGAAGGCACCCATTGGCCTTGAAGGCTAGATCCGGACATGACTGAAGGTTCGGAGCTCCCGACCTGAACTTTAGGCGTTTGTGCTTGAGGTGGTGGAAAGATTTGATTGAGCACGGGAGGGAAAAATAAAAAGCCTCGTCCCTTTATAAAGAGGCGAACATTAAGTATCCTCTCCGTGTCCGTTTGGACTTGCCTATAATCTAGGAGTCCTAGAAACGGTTGGGTTACCCACGCCTGTATTGATGAGAATCCCGGAATAAGGGGACACGATCTCTGCTTTGACAAGACGTCCCAAGGAAACCACCTCGCATGACGCGCTGAGGTGGGATACTGAAACGACTCGGATAAAAGCTTTGTGTAAATATTATTCTCTCGGTGGTGTGTCGCACTACGGAATACGTCACCAGATCAGATTTGTGTAAATATTATTCTCTCTGTGGCAATATGTGGAAAACTTATTTTGCAGAGCCGGACACTATCTTTGTGTTTAAAATCTTCTATAAAGTACTTGGAGGAGGAACCCGCCTTGCAATGCCGAAGACAATCTGCGCGCCGGACTCGTCGTCATTGAAGCCTGGTTCAGGGGCTACTGAGGGAGTCCTGGATTAGGGGGTGCTCGGATAGCCGAACTATACCTTCAGCCGGACTCCTGGACTATGAAGATACCAGATTGAAGACTCTGTCCCGTGTCCGGAAGGGACTTTCCTTGGCGTGGAAGTCAAGCTTGGCGATACGGATGTTCAGATCTCCTACCATTGTAACCGACTGTATGTAACCCTAACCCTCTCCGGTGTCTATATAAACTGGGGGGTTTAGTCCGTAGGACAACATACACATCAACAATCATACCATAGGCTAGCTTCTAGGGTTTAGCCTCTCTGATCTCGTGGTAGATCTACTCTTGTACTACCCATATCATCAATATTAATCAAGCAGGACGTAGGGTTTTACCTCCATCGAGAGGGCCCGAACCTGGGTAAAACTTCGTGTCCCTTGCCTCCTATTACCATCCGGCCTAGACGCACAGTTCGGGACCCCCTACCCAAGATTCACCGGTTTTGACACCGACACTTGCCATGGGAGAAGTGCTTAGCTTTGGGTTCGATCTTGCGGTGTCCTTACCCGGTGACAGAAGGGGCAGCAAGGCACGTATTGCATCGTTGCCATAGAGGATAACAAGATGGGGTTTATTTCATATTGCATGAATTTATCTCTCTACAGCATGTCATCTTGCTTAAGGCGTTACTCTGTTTTTAACTTAATACTCTAGATGCATGCTAGATAGCGGTCGATGAGTGGAGTAATAGTAGTAGATGCAGAATTGTTTCGGTCTACTTGTCACGGACGTGATGACTATATACATGATCATGCCTAGATATTCTCATAACTATGCTCAATTCTGTCAATTGCTCAATAGTAATTTGTTCACCCACCATAGAATACTTATGCTCTTGAGAGAAGCCACTAGTGAAACCTATGGCCCCCGGGTCTATTCTCATCATATCAATCTCCATCACTTTGATCGTTCTTTGCCTTTTACTTTGCTTTTACTTTTTACTTTGCATCTTTATACCAAAAATACCAAAAATATTATATCTATCAGATCTCACTCTCGTAAGTGACCATGAAGGGATTGACAACCCCTAATCGCGTTGGTTGCGAGAGCTATCGCTTTGTGCATGTATGAGGGACTTGAGCGTGGCCTCCTACTGGATTGATACCTTGGTTCTCAAAAACCAAGGGAAATACTTACGCTACTCTGCTGCATCATCCCTTCCTCTTCGGGGAAAACCAACGCAAGCTCAAGACATAGCAAGAAGGATTTCTGGCGCCATTGCGGGGGAGTCTACGCAAAAAGTCAACACACCAAGTACCCATCACAATCCCTATCTCTCGCATTACATTCTTTGCCATTTGCCTCTCGTTTTCCTCTCCCCCCAATTCACCCTTGCTGTTTTATTCACCCTCTCTCTCTATCCTCCCTCTCCTTTCCGCTTGCCTCTTGTTTGCTCGTGTGCTAGTTTGCTCGCTTGTCGTTGTGTCTGAAATTGGGGAAGTTATCGCCAATATGGGCGTTAACAATATCATGGAAAATTATGATGCTCGTGCTAAAGAACCTACCATCTTTCATACAAAAAAATTCCGTGTTGGTAGTGGTAATATTATTGCAAAAGGAGTTATTCAAGATTTCTTTACTTGTGCTGGTGCTTTACCTTCTATGGGTAGTTCTATCCTTCACAGAACTAGTAGTCTTGCAGATGCTATTGCCATGCTTATAGTCAAAATAAAGCCTTCACCGAACATATTGTTGATGCCTTGATGCAATCTTATGAAGAAAAACTTGAATTGAAAGTTTCTATCCCTAGAAAACTCTATGATGAGTGGGAAACAACTATTAAAATTAAAATTAAAGATGATGAGTTTTATGCTTTGTGTGATTTGGGTGCTAGTGTCTCCACTATTCCCAAAACTTTGTGTGATTTGCTAGATTTTCACAATTTTAATGATTGCTCTCTAAACTTGCATCTTGCGGATTTCACTATTAAGAAACCTATGGGAAGGGTTAATGATAATCTTATTGTTGCAAATAGGAATTATGTGCCCGTAGATTTCATTGTTCTTGATATAGATTGCAATCCATCTTGCCCTATTATTCTTGGTAGACCTTTCCTTAGAACGGTTGGTGCGATTATTGATATGAAGGAAGGGAATATTAGATTTCAATTTACATTAAAAAAGGGCATGGAACACTTCCCAAGAAATAAAATAAAATTACCATATGAAACTCTCATGAGAGCCACTTATGGATTGCCTACCAAAGATGGCAATACCTAGATCTATCCTCGCTTTTATGCCTAGCTAGGGGCGTTAAACGATAGCGCTTGTTGGGAGGAAACCCAATTTTATTTTTATTCCTTGATTTTTTCTCCTTCTTAGTAATAAATAAATTATTTAGCCTCTGTTTTGGTTGTGTTTTTGTGTTTAATAGTGTTTGTGCCAAGTAGAACCGTTGGGAAGACTTGGGGAAAGTCTTGTTGAACTTGCTGTAAAAAACAGAAACTTTAGCGCTCACGGGAACTGCTGTCATTTTTATTTGAAGAGTGCTATTTAGTTAACTATTTTTGTAGATGATTAATAGATAAATTCCTCACGTGCATCAATTTATTTTAGAATTTTTGGGGTTCGAGATCTTGCGCTAGCTACAGATTACTACAGACTGTTCTGTTTTTGACAGATTCTGTTTTTTGTGTGTTGTTTGCTTATTTTGATGGATCTATGGCTAGTAAAATAGTTTATAATCCATAGAGAAGTTGGAATACAGTAGGTTTAACACCAATATAAATAAATAATGAGTTCATCACAGTACCTTGAAGTGGTCTTTTGTTTTCTTTCGCTAACGGAGCTCACGAGTTTTCTATTTTGAGTTTCGTGTTGTGAAGTTTTCAAGTTTTGGGTGAATTCTTTTGATGGATCATGGAACAAGGAGTGGCAAGAGCCTAAGCTTGGGGATGCCCATGGCACCCCCAAGATAATCCAAGGACACCAAAAAGTCAAAGATTGGGGATGCCCCGGAAGGCATCCCCTCTTTCGTCCACTTCCATCGGTAATTTACTTGGAGCTATATTTTTATTCACCAACATGATATGTGTTTTGCTTGGAGCGTCTTGTATTATTTGTGTCTTTGTGTCTTAGTATTCCACAATCATCCTTGTTGTACACTGATGTCTACTACACAATCATCTTCTTGTAGACATTGTTGGGCCTCCAAGTGCAGAGGTTTGTAGGACAGTAGCAAATTTCCCTCAAGTGGATGACCTAAGGTTTATCAATCCGTAGGAGGCGTAGGATGAAGATGGTCTCTCTCAAGCAACCCTGCAACCAAATAACAAAGAGGCTCTTGTGTCCCCAACACACCCAATACAATGGTAAATTGTATAGGTGCACTAGTTCGGCGAAGAGATGGTGATACAAGTGCAATATGGATAGTAGATAATAGTATTTGTAATCTGAAATTATAAAAACAGCAAGGTAACAAGTGATAAAAGTGAGCGTAAACGGTATTGCAATGTGTGGAAACAAGGCCTAGGGTTTATACTTTCACTAGTGCAAGTCCTCTCAACAATACTAACATAATTGGATCATAAAACTATCCCTCAACATGCAACAAAGAGTCACTCCAAAGTCACTAATAGCGGAGAACAAACGAACAGATTATGGTAGGGTACGAAACCACCTCAAAGTTATTCTTTCCAATCAATCCGTTGGGCTATTCCTATAAGTGTCACAAACAGCCCTAGAGTTCGTACTAGAATAACACCTTAAGACACAAATAAATCAAAACCCTAATGTCACCTAGATACTCCAATGTCACCTCAAGTATCCATGGGTATGATTATACGATATGCATCACACAATCTCAGATTCATCTATTGAACCAACACATAGAACCTCAAAGAGTGCCCCAAAGTTCTACCGGAGAATCATGACGAAAACGTGTGCCAACCCCTCTGCATAGGTTCATGGGCGGAACCCGCAAGCTGGTCACCAAAACATACATCAAGTTGCACGTGGTATCCCATTGTCACCATAGATATCCACGGCAAGACATACATCAAGTGTTCTCAAGTCTTTAAAGACTCAATCCGATAAGATTACTTCAAAGGGGAAACTTGATTCATTACAAGAGAGAAGAGGGGGAAGAAACATCATAGGATCCAAATATAATAGCAAAGCTCACGATACATCAAGATCGTAACATCTCAAGAACACGAGAGAGAGAGAGAGAGATCAAACACATAGCTACTGGTACATACCCTCAGCCCTGAGGGAGAACTACACCCTCCTCGTCATGGAGAGCACCGGGATAATGAAGATGGCCACCGGTGAGGTCCCGGTTGGTTTTTAGTGGCTACGGAGGCTTATGGCGGCGGAACTCCCGATCTATGTTGCGTTCTGGAAGTTTTAGGGTATATGGAGTTATATAGGCGGAAGAAGCACGTCAGTGGAGCCACGGGGGCCCCATGAGGCAGGGGCGCGCCCTAGGGGGGGCCCACCCTCGTGGGCAGCTCCCGTATCTTCTGACGTGGGGTCCAAGTCCATCAGGTGTGTTTCCTTCCAAAAATAACTTCTCCAGTTGATTTCGTTCCGTTTCGACTCCGTCTGATATTCCTTTTCTTCAAAAACACTGAAATAGGCATAAAACAGCAAATCTGGGCTGGGCCTCCGGTTAATAGGTTAGTCCCAAAAATAATATAAAAGTGGATAATAAAGCCCAATATTGCCTAAAACAGTAGATAATATAGCATGGAGCAATCAAAATTATAAATACTTTGGAGACGTATCAAACATCCCCAAGCTTAATTCCTGCTCGTCCTCGAGTAGGTAAATGATAAAAAAGATAATTTTTGATGTGGAATGCTAGTTGGCATAATTTCAATGTAATTCTTCTTACTTGTGATATGAATATTCAGATCCATAAGATTCAAGACAAAAGTTCATATTGACATAGAAATAATAATACTTCAAGCATACTAACTAAGCAAGCATGTATTCTCAAAATAACATGGCCAAAGAAAGTTCTCCCTACAAAATCATATAGTCTGGCTATGCTCCATCTTCACCACACAACATATTTAAATCATGCACAACCCCGATGACAAGCCAAGCAATTGTTTCATACTTTTGATGTTCTCAAACTTTTTCAATCTTCACGCAATACATGAGCGTGAGCCATGGATATAGCACTATAGGTGGAATAGAGTGGTGGTTTGTGGAGAAGACAAAAAGGGGGAAGATAGTCTCACATCAGCTAGGCGTATCAACGGGCTATGGAGATGCCCATCAACAGATATCAATGTGAGTGAGTAGGGATTGCCATGCAACGGATGCACTAGAGCTATAAATGTATGAAAGCTCAACAAAAGAAACTAGTGGGTGTGCATCCAACTCGCTTGCTCATGAAGACCTAGGGCAATTTGAGGAAGCCCATCATTGGAATATACAAGCCAAGTTCTATAATGAAAAATTCCCACTAGTATATGAAAGTGATAACATGAGAGACTCTCTACTATAAAGATCATGGTGCTACTTTGAAGCACAAGTGTGGTAAAAGGATAGTAACATTATCCCTTCTCTCTTTTTCTCTCATTTTTTTAAATATATTTTTTCGTTTGGGCCTTTTCTCTTTTTTATGGCCTCTTTTTATTTGGGCTTCTTTGGCCTCTTTTTTTTATTTTATTTTTTGTCCGGAGTCTCATCCCTACTTGTGGGGGAATCATAGTCTCCATCATCCATTCCTCACTGGGACAATGCTCTAATAATGATGATCATCACACTTTTATTTACTTACAACTCAAGAATTACAACTTGATACTTAGAACAAGATATGACTCTATATGAATGCCTCCGGCGGTGTACCGGGATGTGCAATGACTCATGAGTGACATGTATGGGAGAATTATGAACGGTGGCTTTGCCACAAATACGATGTCAACTACATGATCATGCAAAGCAATATGACAATGATGAAGCGTTTCATAATAACGGAACTGTGGAAAGTTGCATGGCAATATATCTCGGAATGGCTATGGAAATGCCATGATAGGTAGGTATGGTGGCTGTTTTGAGGAAGGTATATGGTGGGTTTATGGTACCGGCGAAAGTTTCACGGTACTAGAGAGGCTAGCAATGGTGGAAGGGTGAGAGTGCGTATAATCCATGGACTCAACATTAGTCATATAGAACTCACATACTTATTGCAAAAATCTACAAGTTATCAAAGCAAAGTATTACGCGCATGCTCCTAGGGGGATAGATTGGTAGGAAAAGACCATCGCTCATCCCCGACCGCCACTCATAAGGAAGGCAATCAATAAATAAATCATGCTCTGACTTCATCACATAACGGTTCACCATACGTGCATGCTACGGGAATCACAAAATTAAACACAAGTATTTCTCAAATTAACAAGTACTCAACTAGCATGACTCTAATATTACCATCTCCATATCTCAAAACAATTATCAAGTATCAAACTTCTCATAGTATTCAACACACTCATAAGAGAATTTTATTATTCTTGAATACCTAGCATATTAGGATTTTAAGCAAATTACCATGCTATTTAAATCTCTCAAAATAATCTAAGTGAAGCATGAGAGTTCATCTATTTCTTAAAAATAATACTACCACCATGCTCTAAAAGGATATAAGTGAAGCACTAGAGCAAATGACACACTACTCCGAAAGATATAAGTCAAGATCAATGAGTAGTCGAATAATTATGCAACTATGTGAATACTCTCTAACATTTAATAATTTCAGATCTTCGTATTTTATTCAAACAGAAAGCAAAGCAAAATCAAATTACATCTAAGAATAGCAAACCTCATGTGAAGAAGCAAAAAACTTAGGATCAACCGATACTAACTGATAGTTGTTGAAGAAGAAAGGTCGGATGCCAACCGGGGCATCCCCAAGCTTAGATGCTTGAGACTTCTTGAAATATTATCTTGGGGTGCTTTGGGCATCCCCAAGCTTGATCTTTTGTGTCTCCTTAATTCCTCTCATATCACGGTCTCCCTAAATCTCAAAAGCTTCATCCACACAAAACTCAACAAGGACTCGTGAGATAAGTTAGTATAAACCGTTGCAAAAACCTTATCATACTCTACTGTAGCAAATCACTAAAATTATTATTCAACATTGCATACTAAATGCCTCTGCATATTTAGTAGTCCTACCCTCAAATAGAATCATTAAAGAAGCAAACATATGCAAACAATGCAAACATAACAGCAATCTTCCTAACAGGATAGTTTGTAAAGAATGCTGCAACATCCATACTTCCCTACCTCCAAAAATTATGAAAGAAAATTCCCACTGTAGTAAATTTATCAGATATTAATATGCAAAAGGTTTCAACATTTTATCGCATTATGAATTTTCTAGGGAATTATTCCAACAGAGGTAAACTTTCAGTTTTCAAACAGCAATATGTATACTTGTAACATAGGCATAGTAAAGGCTATCAATGCCACTTTTATTGAAATAAAAGATGCAAAGCAATGTTATAAATAACATCAAGCAAAACTAAAGAAACTAAAATGACGCTCCAAGCAAAACACATATCATGTGGCGAATAAAAATATAGCTCCAAGTAAAGTTACCGATGAACGAAGACGAAAGAGGGGAGGCCTTCCGGGGCATCCCCAAGCTTAGGCTCTTGGCTATCCTTGAATATTACCTTGGGGTGCCTTGAGCATCCCCAAGCTTAGGCTCTTTCCACTCCTTGTTCCATAATCCATCAAATCTTTACCCAAAACTTGAAAACTTCACAACACAAAACTTAAAGTAGAAAATCTCGTAAGCTCCGTTAGTATAAGAAAATAAATCACCACTTCAAGGTACTGTAATGAACTCATTCTTTATTTATATTGGTGTTAAAACTACTATATTCCAACTTCTCTATGTTTTATAAACTCTTTTACTAGCCATAGATTCATCAAAATAAGTAAACAACACATGAAAAACAGAATCTGTCAAAAACAGAACAGTCTGTAGTAATATGGATCAAACGTATACTTATGATACCCCAAAAATTCTTAAATAAATAGCTGGACCTGAGGAATTTATCTATTAATCATCTGCAAAAATAATTAACTAAGTAGAACTCTACAAATAAAAATGGTAGCAATTCTCGTGAGCGCTAAAGTTTCTGTTTTTTACAGCATGATCAATAAGACTCTCCCCAAGTCTTCCCAAAGGCTCTACTTGGCACAAAAACTAATTAAAAGAATAAAATCACATCTAAATAGAGGCTAGATGGATTATTTATTATTAAACAGGGACAAAAAGCAAGGAGCTAAAATAAAATTGGGTTGCCTCCCAACAAGCGCTATCGTTTAATGCCCCTAGCTAGGCATGATAATGACAATGATGCTCACATAAAGGATAAGAATTGAAACATAAAGAGAGCATCATGAAGAATATTACTAGCACATTTAAGTCTAACCCACTTACTATCCATAGGGATTTTGTGAGCAAACAACTTATGGGAACAAGAATCAACTTGCATAGGAAGGTAAAACAAGCATAACTTCAAAATTTTAAGCACATAGAGAGGAAACTTGATATTATTGCAACACCTACAAGTATATATTCCTCCCTCATAATAATTTTCAGTAGCATCATGAATTAATTCAACAATATAACCAGCACCTAAAGCATTCTTTTCATGATCTACAAGCATAGAAAATTTACTACTCTCCACACAAGCAAAATTCTTCTCATGAATAATGGGGGTATCATAGGAAACTCGAATACTATAAATTGTTTCCATATTAAAAGAGTAAGTTTCAGAGAAGGGGTAATCATAATCATGAAAAGTTTTATAAATATAATCACTACTTTTTATAGCATAAGTATCATCACAATAATCATCATAAGTAGGGGGCATGCTATCATCATTATAAACTTGCATATCAAAACTTGGGAGACTAAAAATATCATCTTCATTAATCATAGCTTCCCCAAGCTTGGGACAAACATTAATTGCAGCAAATATATTCTCAAATATGTCATCCTCATCAAACATAGCTTCCCCAAGCTTGGGCCTTTTCATATCATAAACATAATCACTCTCATCATTAATAGTATAGATAGCACCGATAGTATAGCAATTATTATATTCTTCCAAGCAAGTGCCAAAAAGGTTTTCAAGATCATAAGAAGTATAATTATCTTCCACAATTATATTTTAATGAGGCACAATAGTAATAGGAGCAACTTTATTTGGGAGAGATACCTTTTTACCTCTCTTCCTTTTTCTTTTCTTCTTCTTCACCACATCATGTGTGGGTTCAATCCTCTTTTTGGAGCTCCTTATTAATGAGATTGGTTGAATAGGAGGCTCCTCCTCGTTGCCTGATTCATCATAAGAAATAATAGGAGGATATTGGGAAGTCTCTTCCCTTTCATTAATATTCTCTTCATCTTCTAATTGTTTTCTTTTCTTTATGTAGTTGGCAATATAAGGATTATCAATGCAATTCACCGCACAATACATATAAATTTTCTCTAGATCAAAATCAAGAACTCTATCAAGATTAAACTTTGGAATACCCTCAGTTATACGTTTCATTTCTTCATAACCCAAAAGAAGGCTAAGCTCTTTATGATGCTCAAGGGTAATCAAATTATCACAATGTTTGGACACGACTTGATCATGAAACAAATAGCATTGGAGCTTTAAATGACCATGTTCATTGCAAAGTTCACAAGGGGCACTAAAAATATTGAATCTTTCATCACACTCGTCTAGGCTTTCTTGCAACGATTTGGTTTCTAAGTACTTATGCCTCTTGCAATATCTATCTTCCCTATTTGGTGTGTACTTGCAAACCTAGTCTACTCCATAAAAATTGACATGTTTATAGGAGGCATTTTCATCATAACTAGTGCAATCATCATTAGTATTATGGATATTCAAAGAATTCGTACTAACAACATTGCAATCATGCTCATCATTCAAATATTTAGTGCCAAACATTTTATAGATTTCTTCTTCTAGCACTTGAGCACAATTATCCTTTCCATCATACTTACGAAAGATATTAAAACGGTGAAGCGTATGGGACAAACTCAATTCCATTTTTTGTAGTTTTCTTTAATATACTAAACTAGTGATAAAACAAGAAACTAAAAGACTTGATTGCAAGATCTAAAGATATACCTTCAAGCACTCACCTCCCCGGCAACGGCGCTAGAAAAGAGCTTGATGTCTACTACACAACCTTCTTCTTGTAGACTTTGTTGGGCCTCCAAGTGCAGAGGTTTGTAGGACAGTAGCAAATTTCCCTCAAGTGGATGACCTAAGGTTGATCAATCCGTAGGAGGCGTAGGATGAAGATGGTCTCTCTCAAGCAACCCTGCAACCAAATAACAAAGAGTCTCTTGTGTCCCCAACACACCCAATACAATGGTAAATTGTATAGGTGCACTAGTTCAGCGAAGAGATGGTGATACAAGTGCAATATGGATAGTAGATAATAGTATTCGTAATCTGAAATTATAAAAACAGCAAGGTAACAAGTGATAAAAGTGAGCGTAAACGGTATTGCAATGTGTGGAAACAAGGCCTAGGGTTCATACTTTCACTAGTGCAAGTCCTCTCAACAATACTAACATAATTGGATCATAAAACTATCCCTCAACATGCAAAAAAGAGTCACTCCAAAGTCACTAATAGCGGAGAACGAACAAAGAGATTATGGTAGGGTACGAAACCACCTCAAAGTTATTCTTTCCAATCAATCCATTGGGCTATTCCTATAAGTGTCACAAACAGCCCTAGAGTTCGTACTAGAATAACACCTTAAGACACAAATCAATCAAAACCCTAATGTCACCAAGATACTCCAATGTCACCTCAAGTATCCGTGGGTATGATTATACGATATGCATCACACAATCTCAGATTCATCTATTGAACCAACACATAGAACCTCAAAGAGTGCCCCAAAGTTCTACCGGAGAATCACGATGAAAACGTGTGCCAACCCCTCTGCATAGGTTCATGGGCGGAACCCGCAAGTTGGTCACCAAAACATACATCAAGTGGCACGTGGTATCCCATTGTCACCACAGATATCCATGGCAAGACATACATCAAGTGTTCTCAAGTCTTTAAAGACTCAATCCGATAAGATTACTTCAAAGGGGAAACTCGATTCATTACAAGAGAGAAGAGGGGGGCAGAAACATCATAGGATCCAAATATAATAGCAAAGCTCGCGATACATCAAGATCGTAACATCTCAAGAACACGAGAGAGAGAGAGAGATCAAACACATAGCTACTGGTACATACCCTCAGCCCCGAGGGAGAACTACTCCCTCCTCGTCATGGAGAGCACCGGGATGATGAAGATGGCCACCAGTGAGGGTTCCCCCCCTCCGGCAGGGTGCCGGAACAAGGTCTCGATTTGTTTTTGGTGGCTACGGAGGCTTGTGGTGGCGGAACTCCCGATCTATCTTGCGTTCTGGAAGTTTTAGGGTATATGGAGTTATATAGGCGGACGAAGCACGTCACGGGAGGCACGGGTGCCCCACAAGGCAGGGACGCACCCTAGGGGGGCGCCCTCCACCCTCGTGGGCAGCTCTCGTATCTTCTGACGTGTGGTCCAAGTCCATCAGGTGTGTTTCCTTCCAAAAATAACTTCTCCAGTTGATTTCGTTCTGTTTCGACTCCGTCTGATATTCCTTTTCTTCAAAACACTGAAATAGGCATAAAATAGCAAATCTGGGCTGAGCCTCCGGTTAATAGGTTAGTCCCAAAAATAATATAAAAGTGGATAATAAAGCCCAATATTGCCTAAAACAGTAGATAATATAGCATGGAGCAATCAAAAATTATATATACGTTGGAGACGTATCATACACACCTTTTGAGAGAGCCATACATGAATTAAAATTTGATAGAATACTCTATGTGCTTCACTTATATCTTTTGCGCTAAGTAGTTTTGCTCTATGTGCTTCACTTATATCTTTGGAGCTAAGTTGTTTTGCTCTATGTGCTTCACTTATATCTTTTGAGTGTTATAATTTTGCTCTATGTGCTTCACTTAGATCTTTTAGAGCACGGTGGTGGATTTGTTTTAAAGAAACTATTGATCTATCATGCTTCACTTAAATTATTTTTAGAGTCCCTTAATAGCATGGTAATTTGCTTAATAATAATATGCTTGGTACTCAAGATTTGTGAAACTTTCTTTTGAGTGTGTTGAATACTAAGAAAAGATTGAAGCATGATAATTGTTTTGAGATATGGAGGTGATAATATTAAAGTCATGCTAGTTGAGTAGTTGTGAATTTAAAGAATACTTGTGTTAAAGTTTGTGATTCCCGTAGCATGCACGTATGGTGAACCATTATGTGATGAAGTCGGAGCATGATTTATTTATTGATTCTCTTCCTTATGAGTGGCGGTCGGGGACGAGCGATGGTCTTTTCCTACCAATCTATCCCCCTAGGAGCATGCACGTAATACTTTGCTTTGATAACTTATAGATTTTTGCAATAAGTATATGAGTTCTTTATGACTAATGTTGAGTCCATGGATTATACGCACTCTCACCCTTCCACCTTTGCTAGCCTCTCTAATACCGCGCATCTTTTGTCGGTATCATACACCTACCATATACCTTCCTCAAAACAGCCACCATACCTACCTATTATGGAATTTCCATAGCCATTCCAAGATATATTGCCATGCAACTTTCCACCATCTAGTTCATCATGCCACATTCATCATTGTCATATTGCATATCCCGGTACACCGCCGGATGCATTCACATAGAGTCATATTTTGTTCTAAGTATCAAGGTGTAATTGTTGAGTTGTAAGAAAAATAAAAGTGTGATGATCATCATTATTAGAGCATTGTCCCAAGTAAGGAAAGAATGATAGAGACTATGATTCCCCCATAAGTCGGGAGGAGACTCTGGACGAAAAATAAATAAAAGAGGCCAAAGAAGCCAAAATAAAAAGAGGGCATAAAAAAAGAGAAAAGGCCCAAATAAAAAAATGAGAGAAAAAGAGAGAAGGGACAATGTTACAATCCTATTACCACACTTGTGCTTCAAAGTAGCACCATGATCTTCATAGTAGAGAGTCTCTCATGTTATCACTTTCATATACTAGTGGGAATTTTACATTATAGAACTTGGCTTGTATATTGCAATGATGGGCTTCCTCAAATTGCCCTAGGTCTTCCTGAGCAAGCAAGTTGGATGCACACCCACTTAGTTTCTTTTTGAGCTTTCGTATACTTATTGCTCTAGTGCATCCGCTGCATGGCAATCCCTACACACTCACATTGATATCTATTGATGGGCATCTCCATAGCCCGTTGATACGCCTAGTGGATGTGAGACTATCTTCTCCTTTTTGTCTTCTCCACAACCACCATTCTATTCCACCCATAGTGCTATATCCATGGCTCACGCTCATGTATTGCGTGAAGATTGAAATAGTTTTGAAAAAGTTAGAGTATGAAACAATTGCTTGGCTTGTCATTGGGGTTGTGCATGATTTAAATACTTTGTGTGGTGAAGATAGAGCATAGCCAGACTATATGATTTTGTAGGGATAACTTTCTTTGGCCATGTTATTTTGAGAAGACATAATTGCTTTGTTAGTATGCTTGAAGTATTATTATTTTTATGTCAATATAAACTTTTGTCTTGAATCTTTCTAATCTGAATATTCATACCACAATTAAGAAGATTTTCATTGAAATTATGCCAAGTAGCACTCTGCATCAAAAATTCTCTTTTTATCATTTACCTACTCGAGGACGAGCAGGAATTAAGCTTGGGGATGTGTGATACGTCTCCAACATATCTATAAATTTTTATTGCTCCATGCTATATTATCTACTATTTTGGACTATATTGGGCTTTATTTTCCACTTTTATATTATTTTCGGGACTAACCTATTAACCGGAGGCCCAGCCCAGAATTACTGTTTTTTCCTATTTCAGTGTTTCGAAGAAATGGAATATCAAACGGACTCCAAACGGAATAAAATCTTCAGGAACGTGATTTTCTCACCAAACGTGATCCAGGAGACTTGGACCCTGCTCCAAGGAACAAAAGAGGCGATCACGAGGGTGGGGGCGCCCCCCCCTAGGGCGCGCCCCCTGCCTTATGGGCCCCTCGTTGCTCCTCCGGCGTACTTCTTCCTCCTATAAATACACACGTACCCCCAAACGATCAGAAGAGGAGCCAAAAACCTAATTCCCCCACCGCAACTTTCTGTATCCACGAGATCCCATCTTGGGGCCTATTCCGGAGCTCCGCCGAATGAGGGCGGTCATCATGGAGGGCTTCTACATCATCCTAGCCCCTCCGATGAAGTGTGAGTAGTTTACCTTAGACCTTCGGGTCCATAGTTAGTAGCTAGATGGCTTCTTCTCTCTCTTTGAATGTCAATACAAAGTTCTCCCCCTCTCTTGTGGAGATCTATTCGATGTAATCTTATTTTTGCGGTGTGTTTGTTGAGACCGATGAATTGTGGGTTTATGATCAAGTCTATCTATGAATAATATTTGAATCTTCTCTGGATTCTTTTATGTATGATTGGTTATCTTTGCAAGTCTCTTCGAATTATCCGTTTGGTTTGGCCAACTAGATTGGTAGTTCTTGCCATGGGAGAAGTGCTTAGCTTTGGGTTCGATCTTGCGGTGTCCTTACCCAGTGACAGAAGGGGCAGCAAGGCACATATTGCATCGTTGCCATCGAGGATAACAAGATGGGGTTTATTTCATATTGCATGAATTTATCTCTCTACATCATGTCATCTTGCTTAAGTCGTTACTCTGTTTTTAACTTAATACTCTATATGCATGTTGGATAGCGGTCGATGAGTGGAGTAATAGTAGTAGATGCAGAATCGTTTCGGTCTACTTGTCACAGACGTGATGCCTATATACATGATCATGCCTAGATATTCTCATAACTATGCTCAATTCTGTCAATTTCTCAACAGTAATTTGTTCACCCACCGTAGAATACTTATGCTCTTGAGAGAAGCCACTAGTGAAACCTATGGCCCCCGGGTCTATTCTCATCATATCAATCTCCATCACTTTAATCTTGCTTTGCCTTTTACTTTGCTTTTACTTTTTACTTTGCATCTTTATAGCAAAAATACCAAAAATATTATATCTATCAGATCTCACTCTCGTAAGTGACCGTGAAGGGATTGACAACCCCTAATCGCGTTGGTTGCGAGTAGCTATCGCTTTGTGCAGGTACGAGGGACTTGAGCGTGGCCTCCTACTAGATTGATACCTTGGTTCTCAAAAACTGAGGGAAATACTTAACCAAACCTGATCCAAATGGGACAAAATTCGTACCATAATATGCATTGAAAACTCAGCTAATGCATAAAAATGTCCAAAAAACCCCAAAAAATCACAAAAAATCACACAACACTCCTGTTGTTCTATGTTGACACGAGAGAAAAATTTGAAAGCATTAAGAGGCAATGGATATCGTTTCGTCCACAAAGGTGGGACGTTCCCTACCGAAAACCATCATGCTTGTTGTGAGAAGCTCCGATTTGTGAGAACCATATACCCAAACCTACCTCAAATGGGAAAAAAATTGTACCACAGCATGTTGATGCTGCTCCATGATAGCATGCCAAGTTTCATGAATTTCAGACGAGTTTTGGATTTACTAGAATTTGAAAACCAGGCATCTCAATGTTTTGGAGGCAATCAACGGTGCCCCGGCTTTGAAATTCATTCCCATTTCTTGCATGGAACCTAAGCATGCACCCAAGGACACATATTTTATTTTTCAACCAATTTATATGCACTGTAGCATGTGCATGTAGTTCAAATTTGAATTATCCACATAAAATGCATTGAAAACTCAATTAATGCATAAAAATGTCCAAACGAACGACAAAAAATCACAAAAAATCACCCAACACTCCAGTTGTTCTATGTTGACACGAGAAAAAATTTGAAAGCAATAAGAGGCAATGGATATCGTTTCGTCCCCAAAGGTGGGACGTTCCCTATCGAAAACCATCATGCCTGTTGTGAGAAGCTCCGGTTTGTGAGAAGCATATACCCAAGCCTACCCCAAATGGGACAAAATTTGTACCACGTCATGTTGATGTCGCTCCATGATAGCATGCAAAGTTTCATGAATTTCAGACGAGTTTTGTATTTACTAGAATTTAAAAACCAGGCATCTCAATATTTCCCGGCAATCAACGGTGCCCGATGTTTGAAATTCATTCCCATTTGTTTCATGGGACCTAAGCATGCACCCAAGTACACATATTTGATTTTTCAACCAATCTATATGCACTCGAGCATCTGCATGTAGTTTAAATTTGAATTATGCACATAAAATGCATTGAAAACTTTGCTAATGCATAAAAATGTCGAACCAAACCCCGAAAAATCACAAAAAATCACACAACACTCCTGTTGTTCTATGTTGACACGAGAAAAATAATTTGAAAGCAATAAGAGGCAATGGATATCGTTTCGTCCCCAAAGGTGGGACGTTCCCTACCGAAAACCATCATGCTTGTTGTGAGAAGCTCCGGTTTGTGAGAAGCATATACCCAAACTTGCCCAAAATGGGACAAAAATTGTACCACGTCATGTTGATGCCGCTCCATGATAGCATGCCAAGTTTCATGAATTTCAGACGAGCTTTGGATTTACTAGAATTTAAAAACCAGGCATCTCAATGTTTTGCCGGCAATCAACGGTGCCCCGGTGTTTGAAATTCATTCCCATTTCTTGCATGGGACCTAAGCATGCACCCAAGGACACATATTTGATTTTTCAACCAATTTATATGCACTGGAGCATGTGCATGTAGTTCAAATTTTAATTATGCACATAAAATGCATTGAAAACTCAGCTAATGCATAAAAATGTCCAAACGAACCCCAAAAAATCACAAAAAATCACACAACACTCCTGTTGTTCTATGTTGACACGAGAAAAAAAATTGAAAGCAATAAGCGGCAATGGATATCGTTTCGTCCACAAAGGTGTGACGTTCCCTACCGAAAACCATTGTGCTTGCTATGACAAGCTCCGGTTTGTGAGAAGCATGTACCCAAACCAGCCCCAAATGGGACAAAATTTGTACCACGGCATGTTGATGCCGCTCCATGATAGCGTGCCAAGTTTCATGAATTTCAGAAGAGTTTTGGATTTACTAGAATTTCAAAACCAGTCATCTCAATGTGATGCCGGCAATCAACGGTGCCCCGGTGTTTGAAATTCATTCCCATTTCTTGCATGGGACCAAAGCATCCAACCAAGGACATGTATTTGATTTTTCAACCAATTTAAATACACTGGAGCATGTGCATGTAGTTCGAATTTGAATCATCCACATAAAATGCATTGAAAACTCAGTTAATGCATAAAAATGTCCAAACGAACCCCGAAAAATCACAAAAAATCACACAACACTCCTGTTGTTCTATGTTGACATGAGATAAAAAATTGAAAGCAATAAGAGGCAATGGATATCGTTTTGTCAATAAAGGTGTGATGTTCCCTACCGAAAACCATCATTCTTGTTGTGAGAAGCTCCGGTTTGTGAGAAGTATATATCCAAACCTGCCCAAAATGGGGCAAAATTTGTACCACGGCATGTTGATGCCGCTCCATGATAGCATGCCAAGTTTCATGAATTTCAGATGAGTTTTGGATTTACTAGAATTTAAAAACCAGGCATCTCAATGTTTTGCCGGCAGTCAACGGTGCCCCGATGTTTGAAATTCATTCCCATTTCTTGCATGGGACCTAAGCATGCACCCAAGGACACATATTTAATTTTTCAACCAATTTATATGCACTGGAGCATGTGCATGTAGTTCAAATTTGAATTATGCACATAATATGCATTGAAAACTCAGCTAATGCATAAAAATGTCCAAAAAACCCCAAAAAATCACAAAAAATCACACAACACTCCTGTTGTTCTATGTTGACACGAGAGAAAAATTTGAAAGCATTAAGAGGCAATGGATATCGTTTCGTCCACAAAGGTGGGACGTTCCCTACCGAAAACCATCATGCTTGTTGTGAGAAGCTCCGATTTGTGAGAACCATATACCCAAACCTACCTCAAATGGGAAAAAAATTGTACCACAGCATGTTGATGCTGCTCCATGATAGCATGCCAAGTTTCATGAATTTCAGACGAGTTTTGGATTTACTAGAATTTGAAAACCAGGCATCTCAATGTTTTGGAGGCAATCAACGGCGCCCCGGCTTTGAAATTCATTCCCATTTCTTGCATGGAACCTAAGCATGCACCCAAGGACACATATTTTATTTTTCAACCAATTTATATGCACTGTAGCATGTGCATGTAGTTCAAATTTGAATTATCCACATAAAATGCATTGAAAACTCAATTAATGCATAAAAATGTCCAAACGAACGACAAAAAATCACAAAAAATCACCCAACACTCCAGTTGTTCTATGTTGACACGAGAAAAAATTTGAAAGCAATAAGAGGCAATGGATATCGTTTCGTCCCCAAAGGTGGGACGTTCCCTATCGAAAACCATCATGCCTGTTGTGAGAAGCTCCGGTTTGTGAGAAGCATATACCCAAGCCTACCCCAAATGGGACAAAATTTGTACCACGTCATGTTGATGTCGCTCCATGATAGCATGCAAAGTTTCATGAATTTCAGACGAGTTTTGTATTTACTAGAATTTAAAAACCAGGCATCTCAATATTTCCCGGCAATCAACGGTGCCCGATGTTTGAAATTCATTCCCATTTGTTTCATGGGACCTAAGCATGCACCCAAGTACACATATTTGATTTTTCAACCAATCTATATGCACTCGAGCATCTGCATGTAGTTTAAATTTGAATTATGCACATAAAATGCATTGAAAACTTTGCTAATGCATAAAAATGTCGAACCAAACCCCGAAAAATCACAAAAAATCACACAACACTCCTGTTGTTCTATGTTGACACGAGAAAAATAATTTGAAAGCAATAAGAGGCAATGGATATCGTTTCGTCCCCAAAGGTGGGACGTTCCCTACCGAAAACCATCATGCTTGTTGTGAGAAGCTCCGGTTTGTGAGAAGCATATACCCAAACTTGCCCAAAATGGGACAAAAATTGTACCACGTCATGTTGATGCCGCTCCATGATAGCATGCCAAGTTTCATGAATTTCAGACGAGCTTTGGATTTACTAGAATTTAAAAACCAGGCATCTCAATGTTTTGCCGGCAATCAACGGTGCCCCGGTGTTTGAAATTCATTCCCATTTCTTGCATGGGACCTAAGCATGCACCCAAGGACACATATTTGATTTTTCAACCAATTTATATGCACTGGAGCATGTGCATGTAGTTCAAATTTTAATTATGCACATAAAATGCATTGAAAACTCAGCTAATGCATAAAAATGTCCAAACGAACCCCAAAAAATCACAAAAAATCACACAACACTCCTGTTGTTCTATGTTGACACGAGAAAAAAAATTGAAAGCAATAAGCGGCAATGGATATCGTTTCGTCCACAAAGGTGTGACGTTCCCTACCGAAAACCATTGTGCTTGCTATGACAAGCTCCGGTTTGTGAGAAGCATGTACCCAAACCAGCCCCAAATGGGACAAAATTTGTACCACGGCATGTTGATGCCGCTCCATGATAGCGTGCCAAGTTTCATGAATTTCAGAAGAGTTTTGGATTTACTAGAATTTCAAAACCAGTCATCTCAATGTGATGCCGGCAATCAACGGTGCCCCGGTGTTTGAAATTCATTCCCATTTCTTGCATGGGACCAAAGCATCCAACCAAGGACATGTATTTGATTTTTCAACCAATTTAAATACACTGGAGCATGTGCATGTAGTTCGAATTTGAATCATCCACATAAAATGCATTGAAAACTCAGTTAATGCATAAAAATGTCCAAACGTACCCCGAAAAATCACAAAAAATCACACAACACTCCTGTTGTTCTATGTTGACATGAGATAAAAAATTGAAAGCAATAAGAGGCAATGGATATCGTTTTGTCAATAAAGGTGTGATGTTCCCTACCGAAAACCATCATTCTTGTTGTGAGAAGCTCCGGTTTGTGAGAAGTATATATCCAAACCTGCCCAAAATGGGGCAAAATTTGTACCACGGCATGTTGATGCCGCTCCATGATAGCATGCCAAGTTTCATGAATTTCAGATGAGTTTTGGATTTACTAGAATTTAAAAACCAGGCATCTCAATGTTTTGCCGGCAGTCAACGGTGCCCCGATGTTTGAAATTCATTCCCATTTCTTGCATGGGACCTAAGCATGCACCCAAGGACACATATTTAATTTTTCAACCAATTTATATGCACTGGAGCATGTGCATGTAGTTCAAATTTGAATTATGCACATAATATGCATTGAAAACTCAGCTAATGCATAAAAATGTCCAAAAAACCCCAAAAAATCACAAAAAATCACACAACACTCCTGTTGTTCTATGTTGACACGAGAGAAAAATTTGAAAGCATTAAGAGGCAATGGATATCGTTTCGTCCACAAAGGTGGGACGTTCCCTACCGAAAACCATCATGCTTGTTGTGAGAAGCTCCGGTTTGTGAGAAGCATATACCCAAACGTTCCCAAATTGGACAAAATTTGTACCACGGCATGTTGATGTTGCTCCATGATAGCACGCCAAGTTTCATGAATTTTAGACGAGTTTTGGATTTACTACAATTTAAAAACCAGGCATCTCAATGTTTTGCCAGCAATCAATGGTGCCCCGATGTTTGAAATTCATTCCCATTTCTCGCATGGGACCTAGGCATGCACCCAAGGACACATATTTGATTTTTCAACCAATTGATATGCACTGGAGCATGTGCATGTAGTTCGAATTTGAATTATGCACATAAAATGCATTGAAAACTCAGCTAATGCATAAAAATGTCCAAAGGAACCCCGAAAAATCACAAAATATCACACAACACTCATGTTGTTCTATGTTTACACGAGAAAAAAAATGGAAGCAATAAGAGGCAATGGATATCGTTTCGTCCACAAAGGTGGGATGTTCCCTGCCAAAAACCATCATGCTTGTTGTGAGAAGCTCCGGTTTGTGAGAAGCATATACCCAAACCTTCCCCAAATGGGACAAAATTTGTACCACGGCATGTTGATGCCGCTCCATGATAGCATGCCTAGATTCTTGAATTTTAGACGAGTTTTGGATTTACTAGAATTTAAAAACCAGGCATCTAAATGTTTGCCGGCAAACTACGGTTCCCGGTGTTTGAAATTCATTTGCATTTCTTGCATGGGACCTAAGCATGCACCCAAGGACACATATTTGATTTTGAAACCAATCTATATGCACTGGACCATGTGCATGTAGTTCAAATTTGAATTATGCACATAAAATGCATTGAAAACTCAGCTAATGCATAAAAATGTCCAAACGAACCCCAAAAAATAACAAAAAATCACACAACACTCAGGTTGTTCTATGTTGACACGAGAAAAAATTTGAAAGCAATAAGAGGCAATGGATATCGTTTCATCCCCAAAGGTGGGACGTTCCCTACCGAAAACCATCATGCTTGTTGTGAGAAGCTCCGGTTTGTGAGAAGCATATACCCAAGCCTGCCCCAAATGGGACAAAATTTGTACCACGGCATGTTCATGCCGCTCCATGATAGCATGCCAAGTTTCATGAATTTTAGACGAGTTTTGGATTTACTAGAATTTAAAAACCTAGCATCTCAATGTTTTACCGGCAATCAACGGTGCCCCGGTGTTTGAAATTCATTCCTGTTTCTTGCATGGGACCTAAGCATGCACCCAAGGACACGTATTTGATTTTTCAACCAATTTATATGCACTCGAGCATGTGCATGTAGTTCAAATTTGAATTATGCACATAGAATGCATTGAAAACTCAGCTAATGCATAAAGCTGTCCAATCGAACCCTCAAAAATCACAAAAAATCACGTAACACTCCTGTTGTTCTACGTTGACACGAGAAAAAAATATGCACTGGAGCATGTGCATGTAGTTCAAATTTGAATTATGCACATAAAATGCATTGAAAACTCAACTAATGCATAAAACTGTCCAATCGAACCCTGAAAAATCACAAAAAATCACACAACACTCCTGTTGTTCTACGTTGACACGAGAAAAAAATTTGAATGCAATAAGAGGCAATGGATATGGTTTCGTCCACAAAGGTGGGACGTTCCCTACCGAAAACCATCATGCTTGTTGTGACAAGCTCCGGTTTGTGAGAAGCATATACCCAAACCCCGCCCCAAATGGGACAAAATTTGTACCACTACATGTTGATGCCGCTCCATGATAGCATGCGAAGTTTCATGAATTTCAGACGAGTTTTTGATTTAATAGAATATAACATCCAGGCATCTCAATGTTTTGCCGGCAATCAACGGTGCCCCGGTGTTTGAAATTCATTCCCATTTCTTGCATGGGACCTATGCATGCACCCAAGGACACATATTTCATTTTGAAACCAATCTATATGCACTGGAGCATGTGCATGTAGTTCAAATTTGAATTATGCACATAAAATGCATTGAAAACTCAGCTAATGCATAAAAATGTCCAAACGAAACCCCGAAAAATCTCAAAAAATCACACAACACTCATGTTGTTCTATGTTGACACGAGAAAAAAATGTGGAAGCAATAAGAGGCAAAGGATATCGTTTCATCCCCAAAGGTGGGACGTTCCCTACCAAAAACCATCATGATTGTTGTGAGAAGCTCCGGTTTGTGAGAAGCATATACCCAAGCCTGCCCCAAATGGGAAAAAATTTGTACCACGACATGTTCATGCCTCTCCATGTTAGCATGCCAAGTTTCATGAATTTTAGACGAGTTTTGGATTTACTAGAATTTAAAAACCAGGCTTCTCAATGTTTTGCCGGCAATCAATGGTGCTCCGGTGTTTGAAATTCATTCCCATTTCTTGCATGGGACCTAAGCATGCACCCAAGGCCACGTATTTCATTTTTCAACCAATTTATATGCACTCGAGCATGTGCATGAACTTAAAATTTGAATTATGCACATAAAATGCATTGAAAACTCAGCTAATGCATAAAGCTATCTAATCGAACACTGAAAAGTCACAAAAAATCACACAACACTCCTGTTGTTCTACGTTGACACGAGAAAAAAAATTTGAAAGCAATAAGAGGCAATGGATATGGTTTCGTCCACAAAGGTGGGACGTTCCCTACCGAAAACCATCATGCTTGTTGTGACAAGCTCCGGTTTGTGAGAAGCATATACCCAAACCCCGCCCCAAATGGGACAAAATTTGTGGCATGTTCATGCCTCTCCATGTTAGCATGCCCAGTTTCATGAATTTTAGACGAGTTTTGGATTTACTAGAATTTAAAAACCGGGCATATCAATGTTTTGCCGGCAATCAACGGTGCCCGGTGTTTGAAATTCATTCCCATTTCTTGCATGGGACCTAAGCATGCACCCAAGGACACAAATTTGATTTTGAAACCAATCTATATGCACTGGACCATGTGCATGTAGTTCAAATTTGAATTATGCACATAAAATGCATTGAAAACTCAGCTAATGCATAAAAATGTCCAAACGAACCCCAAAAAATAACAAAAAATCACACAACACTCAGGTTGTTCTATGTTGACACGAGAAAAAAATGTGGAAGCAATAAGAGGCAATGGATATCGTTTCATCCCCAAAGGTGGGACGTTCCCTACCAAAAACCATCATGATTGTTGTGAGAAGCTCCGGTTTGTGAGAAGCATATACCCAAGCCTGCCCCAAATGGGAAAAAATTTGTGGCATGTTCATGCCTCTCCATGTTAGCATGCCTAGTTTCATGAATTTTAGACGAGTTTTGGATTTACTAGAATTTAAAAACCAGGCATATCAATGTTTTGCCGGCAATCAACGGTGCCCGGTGTTTGAAATTCATTCCCATTTCTTGCATGGGACCTAAGCATGCACCCAAGGACACAAATTTGATTTTGAAACCAATCTATATGCAATGGACCATGTGCATGTAGTTCAAATTTGAATTATGCACATAAAATGCATTGAAAACTCAGCTAATGCATAAAAATGTCCAAACGAACCCCGCAAAATCTCAAATAATCACACAACACTCATGTTGTTCTGTGTTGACACAAGAAAAAAATGTGAAAGCGATAAGAGGCAATGGATATCGTTTCATCCCCAAAGGTGGGACGTTCCCTACCGAAAACCATCATGATTGTTGTGAGAAGCTCCGGTTTATGAGAAGCATATACCCAAGCCTGCCCCAAATGGGAAAAAATTTGTACCACGGCATGTTCATGCCTCTCCAGGTTAGCATGCCAAATTTCATGAATTTTAGACGAGTTTTGGATTTACTAGAATTAAATAACCAGGCTTCTCAATGTTTTGCCGGCAATCAACGGTGCCCCGGTGTTTGAAATTCATTCCCATTTCTTGCATGGGACCTAAGCTTGCACCCAAGGACACGTATTTCATTTTTCAACCAATTTATATGCACTCGAGGATGTGCATGTAGTTCAAAATTGAATTATGCACATAAAATGCATTGAAAACTCAGCTAATGCATAAAGCTGTCCAATCGAACACTGAAAAGTCACAAAAAATGACACAACACTCCTGTTGTTCTACGTTGACACGAGAAATTTTTTTGAAAGCAATAAGAGGCAATGGATATGGTTTCGTCCACAAAGGTGGGACGTTCCCTACCGAAAACCATCATGCTTGTTGTGACAAGCTCCCATTTGTGAGAAGCATATACCCAAACCCGCCCCATATGGGACAAATTTGTACCACTTCATGTTGATGCCACTCCATGATAGCATGCCAAGTTTCATGAATTTCAGACGAGTTTTCAATTTAATAGAATTTAAAATCCACGCATCTCAATGCTATGCCGGCAATCAACGGAGCCCCAGTATTTGAAATTCATTCCCATTTCTTGCATGGGACCTAAGCATGCACACAAGGACACAAATTTGATTTTTCAACCAATTTATATGAACTGGAGCATGTGCATGTAGTTCAAATTTGAATTATGCACATAAAATGCATTGAAAACTCAGCTAATGCATAAAAATGTCCAAACGAACCCTGAAAAATCTCAAAAAATCACACAACACTCATGTTGTTCTATGTTGACACGAGAAAAAAAATGTGAAAGCAATAAGAGGCAATGGATATCGTCTCATCCCCAAAGGTGGGACGTTCCGTACCGAAAACCATCATGATTGTTGTGAGACGCTCCGGTTTGTGAGAAGCATATACCCAAGCCTGCCCCAAATGGGAAAATTTTGTACCACGGCATGTTCATGCCTCTCCATGTTAGCATGCCAAGTTTCATGAATTTTAGACGAGTTTTGGATTTACTAGAATTTAAAAACCAGGCTTCTCAATGTTTTGCCGGCAATCAACGGTGCCCCGGTGTTTGAAATTCATTCCCATTTATTGCATGGGACCTAAGCATGCACCCAAGGACACGTATTTCATTTTTCAATGAATTTATATGCACTCGAGCATGTGCATGTAGTTAAAATTTGAATTATGCACATAAAATGCATTGAAAACTCAGCTAATGCATAAAGCTGTCCAATCGAACACTGAAAAGTCACAAAAAATCACACAACACTCCTGTTGTTCTACGTTGACACGAGAAATTTTTTGAAAGCAATAAGAGGCAATGGATATGGTTTCGTCCACAAAGGTGGGACGTTCCCTACCGAACACCATCATGCTTGTTGTGACAAGCTCCGGTTCGTGAGAAGCATATACCCAAACCCGCCCCAAATGGGACAAAATATGTACCACTTCATGTTGATGCCGCTGCATGATAGCATGCCAAGTTTCATGAATGTCAGACGAGTTTTCAATATAATAGAATTTAAAATCCGGGCATCTCAATGCTTTGCTGGCAATCAACGGAACCCCAGTATTTGAAATTCTTTCCCACTTTTTGCATGGGACCTAAGCATGCACACAAGGACACAAATTTGATTTTTCAACCAATTTATATGAACTGGAGCATGTGCATGTAGTTCAAATTTGAATTATGCACATAAAATGCATTGAAAACTCAGCTAATGCATACAAATTTCTAAACGAACCCCGAAAAATCACAAAAAATCACACAACACTCCTATTGTTCTATGTTGACATGAGAGAAAAATTTGAAAGCAATAAGAGGCAATGGATATCGTTTCGTCCACAAAGGTGGGACGTTCCCTACCGAAAACCATCATGCTTGTTGTGAGAAGCTCCGGTTTGTGAGAAGCATATACCCAAACCTTCCCCAAATGGGACAAAATTTGTACCACGGCATGTTTATGCCGCTCCATGATAGCATGCCAAGTTTCATGAATTTCAGACGAGTTTTGGATTTACTACAATTTAAAAACCAGGCATCTCAATGTTTTGCCGGCAATCAACGGTGCCCCGGTGTTTGAAATTCATTCCCATTTCTTGCATGGGACCTAAGCATGCACCCAAGGACACATATTTCATTTTGAAACCAATCTATATGCACTGGAGCATGTGCATGTAGTTCAAATTTGAATTATGCACATAAAATGCATTGAAAACTCAGCTAATGCGTAAAAATGTCCAAACGAACCCCGAAAAATCTCAAATAATCACACAACACTCATGTTGTTCTATGTTGACACGAGAAAAAAATTTGAAAGCAATAAGAGGCAATGGATATCGTTTCATCCCCAAAGGTGGGACGTTCCCTACCGAAAACCATCATGATTGTTGTGAGAAGCTCCGGTTTGTGAGAAGCATATACCCAAGCCTGCCCCAAATGGGAAACAAATTGTACCACGGCATGTTCATGCCTCTCCATGTTAGCATGCCAAGTTTCATGAATTTTAGACGAGTTTTGGATTTACTAGAATTTAAAAACCAGGCTTCTCAATGTTTTGCCGGCAATCAACGGTGCCCCGGTGTTTGAAATTCATTCCCATTTCTTGCATGGGACCTAAGCATGCACCCAAGGACACGTATTTCATTTTTCAACCAATTTATTTGCACTCGAGCATGTGCATGTAGTTCAAATTTGAATTATGCACATAAAATGCATTGAAAACTCAGCTAATGCATAAAGCTGTGCAATCGAACACTAAAATGTCACAAAAAATCACACAACACTCCTGTTGTTCTACGTTGACACGAGAAAAAAATTTGAAAGCAATCAGAGGCAATGGATATGGTTTCGTCCACAAAGGTGGGACGTTCCCTACCGAAAACCATCATGCTTGTTGTGAGAAGCTCCGGTTTGTGAGAAGCATATACCCAAACCCGCCCCAAATGAGACAAAATTTGTACCACTGCATGTTGATGCCGCTCCATGATAGCATGCCAAGTTTCATGAATTTCAGACGAGTTTTCAATTTAATAGAATTTAAAATCCAAGCATCTCAATGCTTTTACGGCAATCAACGGAGCCCCAGTATTTGAAATTCATTCCCATTTCTTGCATGGGACCTAAGCATGCACACAAGGACACAAATTTGATTTTTCAACCAATTTATACGAACTGGAGCATATGCGTGTAGCTCAAATTTGAATTATGCACATAAAATGCATTGAAACCTCGGCTAATGCATACAAATTTCTAAACGAACCCCGAAAAATCACAAAAAATTACACAACACTCCTATTATTCTATGTTGACACGAGAGAAAAATTTGAAAGCAATAAGAGGCAATGGATATCGTTTCGTCCACAAAGGTGGGACGTTCCCTACCGAAAACCATCATGATTGTTGTGAGAAGCTCCGGTTTGTGAGAAGCATATACCCAAACCCGCCCCAAATGAGACAAAATTTGTACCACTGCATGTTGCTGCCGCTCCATGATAGCATGCCAAGTTTCATGAATTTCAGACGAGTTTTCAATTTAATAGAATTTAAAACCAGGCATGTCAATGTTTTGCCGGCAATCAACGGTGCCCCGGTGTTTGAAATTCATTCCCATTTCTTGCATGGGACCTAAGCATGCACCCAAGGACACATATTTGATTTTTCAACCAATTTATATGCACTGGAGCATGTGCATGTAGTTCAAATTTGAATTATGCACATAAAATGCATTGGAAACTCAGCTAATGCATAAAAATGTCCAAACGAACCCCAGAAAATCACAAAAAATCACACAACACTCCTGTTGTTCTATGTTGACACGAGAAAAAAAATTGAAAGCAATAAGCGGCAATGGATATCGTTTCGTCCACAAAGGTGTGACGTTCCCTACCGAAAACCATTGTGCTTGCTATGACAAGCTCCGGTTTGTGAGAAGCATGTACCCAAACCAGCCCCAAATGGGACAAAATTTGTACCACGGCATGTTGATGCCGCTCCATGATAGCGTGCCAAGTTTCATGAATTTCAGAAGAGTTTTGGATTTACTAGAATTTCAAAACCAGTCATCTCAATGTTATGCCGGCAATCAACGGTGCCCCGGTGTTTGAAATTCATTCCCATTTCTTGCATGGGACCAAAGCATCCAACCAAGGACACGTATTTGATTTTTCAACCAATTTAAATACACTAGAGCATGTGCATGTAGTTCAAATTTGAATCATCCACATAAAATGCATTGAAAACTCAGTTAATGCATAAAAATGTCCAAACGAACCCCGAAAAATCACAAAAAATCACACAACACTCCTGTTGTTCTATGTTGACATGAGATATAAAATTGAAAGCAATAAGAGGCAATGGATATCGTTTTGTCAATAAAGGTGTGATGTTCCCTACCGAAAACCATCATTCTTGTTGTGAGAAGCTCCGGTTTGTGAGAAGCATATATCCAAACCTGCCCAAAATGGGGCAAAAATTTGTACCACGGCATATTGATGCCGCTCCATGATAGCATGCCAAGTTTCATGAATTTCAGATGAGTTTTGGATTTACTAGAATTTAAAAACCAGGCATCTCAATGTTTTGCCGGCAGTCAACGGTGCCCCGATGTTTGAAATTCATTCCCATTTCTTGCATGGGACCTAAGCATGCACCCAAGGACACATATTTAATTTTTCAACCAATTTATATGCACTGGAGCATGTGCATGTAGTTCAAATTTGAATTATGCACATAATATGCATTGAAAACTCAGCTAATGCATAAAAATGTCCAAAAAACCCCAAAAAATCACAAAAAATCACACAACACTCCTGTTGTTCTATGTTGACACGAGAGAAAATTTTGAAAGCATTAAGAGGCAATGGATATCGTTTCGTCCACAAAGGTGGGACGTTCCCTACCGAAAACCATCATGCTTGTTGTGAGAAGCTCCGGTTTGTGAGAAGCATATACCCAAACGTTCCCAAATTGGACAAAATTTGTACCACGGCATGTTGATGTTGCTCCATGATAGCACGCCAAGTTTCATGAATTTTAGACGAGTTTTGGATTTACTACAATTTAAAAACCAGGCATCTCAATGTTTTGCCAGCAATCAATGGTGCCCCGATGTTTGAAATTCATTCCCATTTCTCGCATGGGACCTAGGCATGCACCCAAGGACACATATTTGATTTTTCAACCAATTGATATGCACTGGAGCATGTGCATGTAGTTCGAATTTGAATTATGCACATAAAATGCATTGAAAACTCAGCTAATGCATAAAAATGTCCAAACGAACCCCGAAAAATCACAAAATATCACACAACACTCATGTTGTTCTATGTTGACACGAGAAAAAAAATGGAAGCAATAAGAGGCAATGGATATCGTTTCGTCCACAAAGGTGGGATGTTCCCTGCCAAAAACCATCATGCTTGTTGTGAGAAGCTCCGGTTTGTGAGAAGCATATACCCAAACCTTCCCCAAATGGGACAAAATTTGTACCACGGCATGTTGATGCCTCTCCATGATAGCATGCCTAGATTCTTGAATTTTAGACGAGTTTTGGATTTACTAGAATTTAAAAACCAGGCATCTAAATGTTTGCCGGCAAACTACGGTTCCCGGTGTTTGAAATTCATTTGCATTTCTTGCATGGGACCTAAGCATGCACCCAAGGACACATATTTGATTTTGAAACCAATCTATATGCACTGGACCATGTGCATGTAGTTCAAATTTGAATTATGCCCATAAAATGCATTGAAAACTCAGCTAATGCATAAAAATGTCCAAACGAACCCCAAAAAATAACAAAAAATCACACAACACTCAGGTTGTTCTATGTTGACACGAGAAAAAATTTGAAAGCAATAAGAGGCAATGGATATCGTTTCATCCCCAAAGGTGGGACGTTCCCTACCGAAAACCATCATGCTTGTTGTGAGAAGCTCCGGTTTGTGAGAAGCATATACCCAAGCCTGCCCCAAATGGGACAAAATTTGTACCACGGCATGTTCATGCCGCTCCATGATAGCATGCCAAGTTTCATGAATTTTAGATGAGTTTTGGATTTACTAGAATTTAAAAACCTAGCATCTCAATGTTTTGCCGGCAATCAACGGTGCCCCGGTGTTTGAAATTCATTCCTGTTTCTTGCATGGGACCTAAGCATGCACCCAAGGACACGTATTTGATTTTTCAACCAATTTATATGCACTCGAGCATGTGCATGTAGTTCAAGTTTGAATTATGCACATAGAATGCATTGAAAACTCAGCTAATGCATAAAGCTGTCTAATCGAACCCTCAAAAATAACAAAAAATCACGTAACACTCCTGTTGTTCTACGTTGACACGAGAAAAAAATATGCACTGGAGCATGTGCATGTAGTTCAAATTTGAATTATGCACATAAAATGCATTGAAAACTCAACTAATGCATAAAACTGTCCAATCGAACCCTGAAAAATCACAAAAAATCACACAACACTCCTGTTGTTCTACGTTGACACGAGAAAAAAATTTGAATGCAATAAGAGGCAATGGATATGGTTTCGTCCACAAAGGTGGGACGTTCCCTACCGAAAACCATCATGCTTGTTGTGACAAGCTCCGGTTTGTGAGAAGCATATACCCAAACCCCGCCCCAAATGGGACAAAATTTGTACCACTACATGTTGATGCCGCTCCATGATAGCATGCCAAGTTTCATGAATTTCAGACGAGTTTTTGATTTAATAGAATATAACATCCAGGCATCTCAATGTTTTGCCGGCAATCAACGGTGCCCCGGTGTTTGAAATTCATTCCCATTTCTTGCATGGGACCTATGCATGCACCCAAGGACACATATTTCATTTTGAAACCAATCTATATGCACTGGAGCATGTGCATGTAGTTCAAATTTGAATTATGCACATAAAATGCATTGAAAACTCAGCTAATGCATAAAAATGTCCAAACGAAACCCCGAAAAATCTCAAAAAATCACACAACACTCATGTTGTTCTATGTTGACACGAGAAAAAAATGTGGAAGCAATAAGAGGCAAAGGATATCGTTTCATCCCCAAAGGTGGGACGTTCCCTACCGAAAACCATCATGATTGTTGTGAGAAGCTCCGGTTTGAGAGAAGCATATACCCAAGCCTGCCCCAAATGGGAAAAAATTTGTACCACGGCATGTTCATGCCTCTCCATGTTAGCATGCCAAGTTTCATGAATTTTAGACGAGTTTTGGATTTACTAGAATTTAAAAACCAGGCTTCTCAATGTTTTGCCGGCAATCAACGGTGCTCCGGTGTTTGAAATTCATTCCCATTTCTTGCATGGGACCTAAGCATGCACCCAAGGACACGTATTTCATTTTTCAACCAATTTATATGCACTCGAGCATGTGCATGTACTTAAAATTTGAATTATGCACATAAAATGCATTGAAAACTCAGCTAATGCATAAAGCTATCTAATCGAACACTGAAAAGTCACAAAAAATCACACAACACTCCTGTTGTTCTACGTTGACACGAGAAAAAAAATTTGAAAGCAATAAGAGGCAATGGATATGGTTTCGTCCACAAAGGTGGGACGTTCCCTACCGAAAACCATCATGCTTGTTGTGACAAGCTCCGGTTTGTGAGAAGCATATACCCAAACCCCGCCCCAAATGGGACAAAATTTGTGGCATGTTCATGCCTCTCCATGTTAGCATGCCCAGTTTCATGAATTTTAGACGAGTTTTGGATTTACTAGAATTTAAAAACCAGGCATATCAATGTTTTGCCGGCAATCAACGGTGCCCGGTGTTTGAAATTCATTCCCATTTCTTGCATGGGACCTAAGCATGCACCCAAGGACACAAATTTGATTTTGAAACCAATCTATATGCACTGGACCATGTGCATGTAGTTCAAATTTGAATTATGCACATAAAATGCATTGAAAACTCAGCTAATGCATAAAAATGTCCAAACGAACCCCAAAAAATAACAAAAAATCACACAACACTCAGGTTGTTCTATGTTGACACGAGAAAAAAATGTGGAAGCAATAAGAGGCAATGGATATCGTTTCATCCCCAAAGGTGGGACGTTCCCTACCAAAAACCATCATGATTGTTGTAAGAAGCTCCGGTTTGTGAGAAGCATATACCCAAGCCTGCCCCAAATGGGAAAAAATTTGTGGCATGTTCATGCATCTCCATGTTAGCATGCCCAGTTTCATGAATTTTAGACGAGTTTTGGATTTACTAGAATTTAAAAACCAGGCATATCAATGTTTTGCCGGCAATCAACGGTGCCCGGTGTTTGAAATTCATTCCCATTTCTTGCATGGGACCTATGCATGCACCCAAGGACACATATTTCATTTTGAAACCAATCTATATGCACTGGAGCATGTGCATGTAGTTCAAATTTGAATTATGCACATAAAATGCATTGAAAACTCAGCTAATGCATAAAAATGTCCAAATGAACCCCGCAAAATCTCAAATAATCACACAACACTCATGTTGTTCTGTGTTGACACAAGAAAAAAATGTGAAAGTGATAAGAGGCAATGGATATCGTTTCATCCCCAAAGGTGGGACGTTCCCTACCGAAAACCATCATGATTGTTGTGAGAAGCTCCGGTTTATGAGAAGCATATACCCAAGCCTGCCCCAAATGGGAAAAAATTTGTACCACGGCATGTTCATGCCTCTCCAGGTTAGCATGCCAAATTTCATGAATTTTAGACGAGTTTTGGATTTACTAGAATTAAAAAACCAGGCTTCTCAATGTTTTGCCGGCAATCAACGGTGCCCCGGTGTTTGAAATTCATTCCCATTTCTTGCATGGGACCTAAGCTTGCACCCAAGGACACGTATTTCATTTTTCAACCAATTTATATGCACTCGAGGATGTGCATGTAGTTCAAAATTGAATTATGCACATAAAATGCATTGAAAACTCAGCTAATGCATAAAGCTGTCCAATCGAACACTGAAAAGTCACAAAAAATGACACAACACTCCTGTTGTTCTACGTTGACACGAGAAATTTTTTTGAAAGCAATAAGAGGCAATGGATATGGTGTCGTCCACAAAGGTGGGACGTTCCCTACCGAAAACCATCATGCTTGTTGTGACAAGCTCCCATTTGTGAGAAGCATATACCCAAACCCGCCCCATATGGGACAAATTTGTACCACTTCATGTTGATGCCACTCCATGATAGCATGCCAAGTTTCATGAATTTCAGACGAGTTTTCAATTTAATAGAATTTAAAATCCACGCATCTCAATGCTATGCCGGCAATCAACGGAGCCCCAGTATTTGAAATTCATTCCCATTTCTTGCATGGGACCTAAGCATGCACACAAGGACACAAATTTGATTTTTCAACCAATTTATATGAACTGGAGCATGTGCATGTAGTTCAAATTTGAATTATGCACATAAAATGCATTGAAAACTCAGCTAATGCATAAAAATGTCCAAACGAACCCTGAAAAATCTCAAAAAATCACACAACACTCATGTTGTTCTATGTTGACACGAGAAAAAAATGTGAAAGCAATAAGAGGCAATGGATATCGTCTCATCCCCAAAGGTGGGACGTTCCGTACCGAAAACCATCATGATTGTTGTGAGACGCTCCGGTTTGTGAGAAGCATATACCCAAGCCTGCCCCAAATGGGAAAATTTTGTACCACGGCATGTTCATGCCTCTCCATGTTAGCATGCCAAGTTTCATGAATTTTAGACGAGTTTTGGATTTACTAGAATTTAAAAACCAGGCTTCTCAATGTTTTGCCGGCAATCAACGGTGCCCCGGTGTTTGAAATTCATTCCCATTTATTGCATGGGACCTAAGCATGCACCCAAGGACACGTATTTCATTTTTCAATGAATTTATATGCACTCGAGCATGTGCATGTAGTTAAAATTTGAATTATGCACATAAAATGCATTGAAAACTCAGCTAATGCATAAAGCTGTCCAATCAAACACTGAAAAGTCACAAAAAATCACACAACACTCCTGTTGTTCTACGTTGACACGAGAAATTTTTTGAAAGCAATAAGAGGCAATGGATATGGTTTCGTCCACAAAGGTGGGACGTTCCCTACCGAACACCATCATGCTTGTTGTGACAAGCTCCGGTTCGTGAGAAGCATATACCCAAACCCGCCCCAAATGGGACAAAATATGTACCACTTCATGTTGATGCCGCTGCATGATAGCATGCCAAGTTTCATGAATGTCAGACGAGTTTTCAATATAATAGAATTTAAAATCCGGGCATCTCAATGCTTTGCTGGCAATCAACGGAACCCCAGTATTTGAAATTCTTTCCCACTTTTTGCATGGGACCTAAGCATGCACACAAGGACACAAATTTGATTTTTCAACCAATTTATATGAACTGGAGCATGTGCATGTAGTTCAAATTTGAATTATGCACATAAAATGCATTGAAAACTCAGCTAATGCATACAAATTTCTAAACGAACCCCGAAAAATCACAAAAAATCACACAACACTCCTATTGTTCTATGTTGACATGAGAGAAAAATTTGAAAGCAATAAGAGGCAATGGATATCGTTTCGTCCACAAAGGTGGGACGTTCCCTACCGAAAACCATCATGCTTGTTGTGAGAAGCTCCGGTTTGTGAGAAGCATATACCCAAACCTTCCCCAAATGGGACAAAATTTGTACCACGGCATGTTGATGCCGCTCCATGATAGCATGCCAAGTTTCATGAATTTCAGACGAGTTTTGGATTTACTACAATTTAAAAACCAGGCATCTCAATGTTTTGCCGGCAATCAACGGTGCCCCGGTGTTTGAAATTCATTCCCATTTCTTGCATGGGACCTAAGCATGGACCCAAGGACACATATTTCATTTTGAAACCAATCTATATGCACTGGAGCATGTGCATGTAGTTCAAATTTGAATTATGCACATAAAATGCATTGAAAACTCAGCTAATGCGTAAAAATGTCCAAACGAACCCCGAAAAATCTCAAATAATCACACAACACTCATGTTGTTCTATGTTGACACAAGAAAAAAATTTGAAAGCAATAAGAGGCAATGGATATCGTTTTCATCCCCAAAGGTGGGACGTTCCCTACCGAAAACCATCATGATTGTTGTGAGAAGCTCCGGTTTGTGAGAAGCATATACCCAAGCCTGCCCCAAATGGGAAACAAATTGTACCACGGCATGTTCATGCCTCTCCATGTTGGCATGCCAAGTTTCATGAATTTTAGACGAGTTTTGGATTTACTAGAATTTAAAAACCAGGCTTCTCAATGCTTTGCCGGCAATCAACGGTGCCCCGGTGTTTGAAATTCATTCCCATTTCTTGCATGGGACCTAAGCATGCACCCAAGGACACGTATTTCATTTTTCAACCAATTTATTTGCACTCGAGCATGTGCATGTAGTTCAAATTTGAATTATGCACATAAAATGCATTGAAAACTCAGCTAATGCATAAAGCTGTGCAATCGAACACTGAAAAGTCACAAAAAATCACACAACGCTCCTGTTGTTCTACGTTGACACGAGAAAAAAATTTGAAAGCAATCAGAGGCAATGGATATGGTTTCGTCCACAAAGGTGGGACGTTCCCTACCGAAAACCATCATGCTTGTTGTGAGAAGCTCCGGTTTGTGAGAAGCATATACCCAAACCCGCCCCAAATGAGACAAAATTTGTACCACTGCATGTTGATGCCGCTCCATGATAGCATGCCAAGTTTCATGAATTTCAGACGAGTTTTCAATTTAATAGAATTTAAAATCCAAGCATCTCAATGCTTTTACGGCAATCAACGGAGCCCCAGTATTTGAAATTCATTCCCATTTCTTGCATGGGACCTAAGCATGCACACAAGGACACAAATTTGATTTTTCAACCAATTTATATGAACTGGAGCATATGCGTGTAGCTCAAATTTGAATTATGCACATAAAATGCATTGAAACCTCGGCTAATGCATACAAATTTCTAAACGAACCCCGAAAAATCACAAAAAATTACACAACACTCCTATTGTTCTATGTTGACACGAGAGAAAAATTTGAAAGCAATAAGAGGCAATGGATATCGTTTCGTCCACAAAGGTGGGACGTTCCCTACCGAAAACCATCATGCTTGTTGTGAGAAGCTCCGGTTTGTGAGAAGCATATACCCAAACCTTCCCCAAATGGGACAAAATTTGTACCACGGCATGTTGATGCCGCTCCATGATAGCATGCCAAGTTTCATGAATTTCAGACGAGTTTTGGATTTACTACAATTTAAAAACCAGGCATCTCAATGTTTTGCCGGCAATCAACGGTGCCCCGGTGTTTGAAATTCATTCCCATTTCTTGCATGGGACCTAAGCATGCACCCAAGGACACATATTTCATTTTGAAACCAATCTATATGCACTGGAGCATGTGCATGTAGTTCAAATTTGAATTATGCACATAAAATGCATTGAAAACTCAGCTAATGCATAAAAATGTCCAAACGAACCCCGAAAAATCCCAAAAAATCACACAACACTCATGTTGTTCTATGTTGACACGAGAAAAAAATTTGAAAGCAATAAGAGGCAATGGATATCGTTTCATCCCCAAAGGTGGGACATTCCCTACCGAAAACTATCATGATTGTTGTGAGAAGCTCCGGTTTGTGAGAAGCATATACCCAAACCCGCCCCAAATGAGACAAAATTTGTACCACTGCATGTTGATGCCGCTCCATGATAGCATGCCAAGTTTCATGAATTTCAGACGAGTTTTCAATTTAATAGAATTTAAAACCAGGCATGTCAATGCTTTTACGGCAATCAACGGTGCCCCAGTATTTGAAATTCATTCCCATTTCTTGCATGGGACCTAAGCATGCACCCAAGAACACATATTTGATTTTGAAACCAATCTATATGCACTGGAGCATGTGCTTGTAGTTCAAATTTGAATTATGCACATAAAATGCATTGAAAACTCAGCTAATGCGTAAAAATGTCCAAACGAACCCCGAAAAATCTCAAAAAATCACACAACACTCATGTTGTTCTATGTTGACACGAGAAAAAAATTTGAAAGCAATAAGAGGAAATGGATATCGTTTCATCCCCAAAGGTGGGACGTTCCCTACCGAAAACCATCATGATTGTTGTGAGAAGCTCTGGTTTGTGAGAAGCATATACCCAAGCCTGCCCCAAATGGGAAACAAATTGTACCACGGCAGGTTCATGCCTCTCCATGTTAGAATGCCAAGTTTCATGAATTTTAGACGACTTTTAGATTTACTAGAATTTAAAAACCAGGCTTCTCAATGTTTTGACGGCAATCAACGGTGCCCCGGTGTTTGAAATTCATTCCCATTTCTTGCATGGGACCTAAGCATGCACCCAAGGACTCGTATTTCATTTTTCAACCAATTTATTTGCACTCGAGCATGTGCATGTAGTTCAAATTTGGATTATGCACATAAAATGCATTGAAAACTCAGCTAATGCATAAAGCTGTCCAATCGAACACTGAAAAGTCACAAAAAATCACACAACACTCCTGTTGTTCTACGTTGACACGAGAAAATTTTTTGAAAGCAATCAGAGGCAATGCATTTGGTTTCGTCCACAAAGGTGGGACGTTCCCTACCGAAAACCATCATGCTTGTTGTGAGAAGCTCCGGTTTGTGAGAAGCATATACCCAAACCCGCCCCAAATGAGACAAAATTTGTACCACTGCGTGTTGATGCCGCTCCATGATAGCATGCCAAGTTTCATGAATTTCAGATGAGTTTTCAATTTAATAGAATTTAAAATCCAGGCATCTCAATGCTTTTCCAGCAATCAACGGAGCCCCAGTATTTGAAATTCATTCCCATTTCTTGCATGGGACCTAAGCATGCACACAAGGACACAAATTTGATTTTTCAACCAATTTATATGAACTGGAGCATATGCGTGTAGCTCAAATTTGAATTATGCACATAAAATGCATTGAAACCTCGGCTAATGCATACAAATTTCTAAACGAACCCCGAAAAATCACAAAAAATTACACAACACTCCTATTGTTCTATGTTGACACGAGAGAAAAATTTAAAAGCAATAAGAGGCAATGGATATCATTTCGTCCACAAAGGTGGGACGTTCCCTACCGAAAACCATCATGCTTGTTGTGAGAAGCTCCGGTTTGTGAGAAGCATATACCCAAACCTTCCCCAAATGGGACAAAATTTGTACCACGGCATGTTGATGTCGCTCCATGATAGCATGCCAAGTTTCATGAATTTCAGACGAGTTTTGGATTTACTACAATTTAAAAACCAGGCATCTCAATGTTTTACCGGCAATCAACGGTGCCCCGGTGTTTGAAATTCATTCCCATTTCTTGCATGGGACCTAAGCATGCACCCAAGGACACATATTTCATTTTGAAACCAATCTATATGCACTGGAGCATGTGCATGTAGTTCAAATTTGAATTATGCACATAAAATGCATTGAAAACTCAGCTAATGCATAAAAATGTCCAAACGAACCCCGAAAAATCCCAAAAAATCACACAACACTCATGTTGTTCTATGTTGACACGAGAAAAAAATTTGAAAGCAATAAGAGGCAATGGATATCGTTTCATCCCCAAAGGTGGGACATTCCCTACCGAAAACTATCATGATTGTTGTGAGAAGCTCCGGTTTGTGAGAAGGATATACCCAAGCCTGCCCCAAATGGGAAAAATTTTGTACCACAGCATGTTCATGCCTCTCCATGTTAGCATGCCAAGTTTCATGAATTTTAGACGAGTTTTGGATTTACTAGAATTTAAAAACCAGCCATATCAATGTTTTGCCGGCAATCAACGGTGCCCCGGTATTTGAAATTCATTCCCATTTCTTGCATCGGACCTAAGCATGCACCCAATGACACATATTTAATTTTGAAACCAATCTATATGCACTGGAGCATGTGCATGTAGTTCCAATTTGAATTATGCACATAAAATGCATTGAAAACTCAGCTAATGCATAAAAATGTCCAAACGAACCCTGAAAAAACACAAAAAATCACACAACACTCATGTTGTTCTATGTTGACACGAGAAAAAATTTGAAAGCAATTAGAGGCAATGGATATCGTTTCATCCCCAAAGGTGGGACGTTCCCTACCAAAAACCATCATGATTGTTGTGAGAAGCTCCGGTTTGTGAGAAGCATATACCCAAGCCTGCCCCAAATGGGAAAAAATTTGCGGCATGTTCATGCCTCTCCATGTTAGCATGCCCAGTTTCATGAATTTTAAACGAGTTTTGGATTTACTAGAATTTAAAAACCAGGCATATCAATGTTTTGCCGGCAATCTACGGTGCCCCGGTGTTTGAAATTCATTCCCATTTCTTTCATGGGACCTAAGCATGCACCCAAGGACACATATTTGATTTTGAAACCAATCTATATGCACTGGACCATGTGCATGTAGTTCAAATTTGAATTATGCACATAAAATGCATTGAAAACTCAGCTAATGCATAAAAATGTCCAAACGAACCCCGAAAAATCTCAAAAAATCACACAACACTCATGTTGTTCTGTTTTGACACAAGAAAAAAATGTGAAAGCAATAAGAGGCAATGGATATCGTTTCATCCCCAAAGGTGGGACGTTCCCTACCAAAAACCATCATGATTGTTGTGAGAAGCTCCGGTTTGTGAGAAGCATATACCCAAGCCTGCCCCAAATGGGAAAAAATTTGTACCACGGCATGTTCATGCCTCTCCATGTTAGCATGCCAAGTTTCATGAATTTTAGACGAGTTTTGGATTTACTAGAATTTAAAAACCAGGCTTCTCAATGTTTTGCCGGCAATCAACAGTGCCCCGGTGTTTGAAATTCATTCCCATTTCTTGCATGGGACCTAAGCATGCACCCAAGGACACGTATTTCATTTCTCAACCAATTTATATGCACTCGAGCATGTGCATGTAGTTCAAATTTGAATTATGCACATAAAATGCATTAAAAACTCAGATAATGCATAAAGCTGTCCAATCGAACACTGAAAAGTCACAAAAAATCACACAACACTCCTGTTGTTCTACGTTGACACGAGAAATTTTTTTGAAAGCAATAAGAGGCAATGGATATGGTTTCGTCCACAAAGGTGGGACGTTCCCTACCGAAAACCATCATGCTTGTTGTGACAAGCTCCTGTTTGTGAGAAGCATATACCCAAACCCGCCCCAAATGGGACAAAATTTGTACCACTTCATGTTGATGTCACTCCATGATAGCATGCCAAGTTTCATGAATTTCAGACGAGTTTTCAATTTAATAGGATTTAAAATCCACGCATCTCAATGCTTTGCCGGCAATCAACGGAGCCCCAGTATTTGAAATTCATTCCCATTTCTTGCATGGGACCTAAGCATGCACACAAGGACACAAATTTGATTTTTCAACCAATTTATATGAACTGGAGCATGTGCATGTAGTTCAAATTTGAATTATGCACATAAAATGCATTGAAAACTCAGCTAATGCATAAAAATGTCCAAACGAACCCCGAAAAATCTCAAAAAATCACACAACACTCATGTTGTTCTATGTTGACACGAGAAAAAAATGTGAAAGCAATAAGAGGAAATGGATATCGTTTCATCCCCAAAGGTGGGACGTTCCCTACCGAAAACCATCATGATTGTTGTGAGATGCTCCGGTTTGTGAGAAGCATATACCCAAGCCTGCCCCAAATGGGAAAAATTTGTACCACGGCATGTTCATGCCTCTCCATGTTAGCATGCCAAGTTTCATGAATTTTAGACGAGTTTTCGATTTACTAGAATTTAAAAACCAGGCTTGTCAATGTTTTGCCGCCAATCAACGGTGCCCCGGTGTTTGAAATTCATTCCCATTTATTGCATGGGACCTAAGCATGCACCCAAGGACACGTATTTCATTTTTCAACCAATTTATATGCACTCGAGCATGTGCATGTAGTTAGAATTTGAATTATGCACATAAAATGCATTGAAAACTCAGCTAATGCATAAAGCTGTCCAATCGAACACTGAAAAGTCACAAAAAATCACACAACACTCCTGTTGTTCAACGTTGACACGAGAAATTTTTTGAAAGCAATAAGAGGCAATGGATATGGTTTCGTCCACAAAGGTGGGACGTTCCCTACCAAACACCATCATGCTTGTTGTGACAAGCTCCGGTTCGTTAGAAGCATATACCCAAACCCGCCCCAAATGGGACAAAATTTGTACCACTTCATGTTGATGCGGCTCCATGATAGCATGCCAAGTTTCATGAATGTCAGACGAGTTTTCAATATAATAGAATTTAAAATCCAGGCGTCTCAATGCCTCTCCATCATGCTTGTTGTGAGAAGCTCCCGTTTGTGAGAAGCATATACCCAAACCTTCCCCAAATGGGACAAAATTTGTACCACGGCATGTTGATGCCGCTCCATGATAGCATGCCAAGTTTCATGAATTTCAGACGAGTTTTGGATTTACTACAATTTAAAAACCAGGCATCTCAATGTTTTGCCGGCAATCAACGGTGCCCCGGTGTTTGAAATTCATTCCCATTTCTTGCATGGGACCTAAGCATGCACCCAAGGACACATATTTCATTTTGAAACCAATCTATATGCACTGGAGCATGTGCATGTAGTTCAAATTTGAATTATGCACATAAAATGCATTGAAAACTCAGCTAATGCGTAAAAATGTCCAAACGAACCCCGAAAAATCTCAAATAATCACACAACACTCATGTTGTTCTATGTTGACACGAGAAAAAAATTTGAAAGCAATAAGAGGCAATGGATATCGTTTCATCCCCAAAGGTGGGACGTTCCCTACCGAAAACCATCATGATTGTTGTGAGAAGCTCCGGTTTGTGAGAAGCATATACCCAAGCCTGCCCCAAATGGGAAACAAATTGTACCACGGGATGTTCATGCCTCTCCATGTTAGCATGCCAAGTTTCATGAATTTTAGACGAGTTTTGGATTTACTAGAATTTAAAAACCAGGCTTCTCAATGTTTTGCCGGCAATCAACGGTGCCCCGGTGTTTGAAATTCATTCCCATTTCTTGCATGGGACCTAAGCATGCACCCAAGGACACGTATTTCATTTTTCAACCAATTTATTTGCACTCGAGCATGTGCATGTAGTACAAATTTGAATTATGCACATAAAATGCATTGAAAACTCAGCTAATGCATAAAGCTGTGCAATCGAACACTGAAAAGTCACAAAAAATCACACAACACTCCTGTTGTTCTACGTTGACACGAGAAAAAAATTTGAAAGCAATCAGAGGCAATGGATATGGTTTCGTCCACAAAGGTGGGACGTTCCCTACCGAAAACCATCATGCTTGTTGTGAGAAGCTCCGGTTTGTGAGAAGCATATACCCAAACCCGCCCCAAATGAGACAAAATTTGTACCACTGCATGTTGATGCCGCTCCATGATAGCATGCCAAGTTTCATGAATTTCAGATGAGTTTTCAATTTAATAGAATTTAAAATCCAAGCATCTCAATGCTTTTACGGCAATCAACGGAGCCCCAGTATTTGAAATTCATTCCCATTTCTTGCATGGGACCTAAGCATGCACACAAGGACACAAATTTTATTTTTCAACCAATTTATATGAACTGGAGCATATGCGTGTAGCTCAAATTTGAATTATGCACATAAAATGCATTGAAACCTCGGCTAATGCATACAAATTTCTAAACGAACCCCGAAAAATCACAAAAAATTACACAACACTCCTATTGTTCTATGTTGACACGAGAGAAAAATTTGAAAGCAATAAGAGGCAATGGATATCGTTTCGTCCACAAAGGTGGGACGTTCCCTACCGAAAACCATCATGCTTGTTGTGAGAAGCTCCGGTTTGTGAGAAGCATATACCCAAACCTTCCCCAAATGGGACAAAATTTGTACCACGACATGTTGATGCCGCTCCATGATAGCATGCCAAGTTTCATGAATTTCAGACGAGTTTTGGATTTACTACAATTTAAAAACCAGGCATCTCAATGTTTTGCCGGCAATCAACGGTGCCCCGGTGTTTGAAATTCATTCCCATTTCTTGCATGGGACCTAAGCATGCACCCAAGGACACATATTTCATTTTGAAACCAATCTATATGCACTGGAGCATGTGCATGGAGTTCAAATTTGAATTATGCACATAAAATACATTGAAAACTCAGCTAATGCATAAAAATGTCCAAACGAACCCCGAAAAATCCCAAAAAATCACACAACACTCATGTTGTTCTATGTTGACACGAGAAAAAAATTTGAAAGCAATAAGAGGCAATGGATATCGTTTCATCCCCAAAGGTGGGACATTCCCTACCGAAAACTATCATGATTGTTGTGAGAAGCTCCGGTTTGTGAGAAGCATATACCCAAACCCGCCCCAAATGAGACAAAATTTGTACCACTGCATGTTGATGCCGCTCCATGATAGCATGCCAAGTTTCATGAATTTCAGACGAGTTTTCAATTTAATAGAATTTAAAACCAGGCATGTCAATGCTTTTACGGCAATCAACCGTGCCCCAGTATTTGAAATTCATTCCCATTTCTTGCATGGGACCTAAGCATGCACCCAAGAACACATATTTGATTTTGAAACCAATCTATATGCACTGGAGCATGTGCTTGTAGTTCAAATTTGAATTATGCACATAAAATGCATTGAAAACTCAGCTAATGCGTAAAAATGTCCAAACAAACCCCGAAAAATCTCAAAAAATCACACAACACTCATGTTGTTCTATGTTGACACGAGAAAAAAATTTGAAAGCAATAAGAGGAAATGGATATCGTTTCATCCCCAAAGGTGGGACGTTCCCTACCGAAAACCATCATGATTGTTGTGAGAAGCTCCGGTTTGTGAGAAGCATATACCCAAGCCTGCCCCAAATGGGAAACAAATTGTACCACGGCAGGTTCATGCCTCTCCATGTTAGAATGCCAAGTTTCATGAATTTTAGACGACTTTTAGATTTACTAGAATTTAAAAACCAGGCTTCTCAATGTTTTGACGGCAATCAACGGTGCCCCGGTGTTTGAAATTCATTCCCATTTCTTACATGGGACCTAAGCATGCACCCAAGGACTCGTATTTCATTTTTCAACCAATTTATTTGCACTCGAGCATGTGCATGTAGTTCAAATTTGGATTATGCACATAAAATGCATTGAAAACTCAGCTAATGCATAAAGCTGTCCAATCGAACACTGAAAAGTCACAAAAAATCACACAACACTCCTGTTGTTCTACGTTGACACGAGAAAATTTTTTGAAAGCAATCAGAGGCAATGCATTTGGTTTCGTCCACAAAGGTGGGACGTTCCCTACCGAAAACCATCATGCTTGTTGTGAGAAGCTCCGGTTTGTGAGAAGCATATACCCAAACCCGCCCCAAATGAGACAAAATTTGTTCCACTGCGTGTTGATGCCGCTCCATGATAGCATGCCAAGTTTCCTGAATTTCAGACGAGTTTTCAATTTAATAGCATTTAAAATCCAGGCATGTCAATGCTTTTACGGCAATCAATGGAGCCCCAGTATTTGAAATTCATTCCCATTTCTTGCATGGGACCTAAGCATGCACACAAGGACACAAATTTGATTTTTCAACCAATTTATATGAACTGGAGCATATGCGTGTAGCTCAAATTTGAATTATGCACATAAAATGCATTGAAACCTCGGCTAATGCATACAAATTTCTAAACGAACCCCGAAAAATCACAAAAAATTACACAACACTCCTATTGTTCTATGTTGACACGAGAGAAAAATTTAAAAGCAATAAGAGGCAATGGATATCATTTCGTCCACAAAGGTGGGACGTTCCCTACCGAAAACCATCATGCTTGTTGTGAGAAGCTCCGGTTTGTGAGAAGCATATACCCAAACCTTCCCCAAATGGGACAAAATTTGTACCACGGCATGTTGATGCCGCTCCATGATAGCATGCCAAGTTTCATGAATTTCAGACGAGTTTTGGATTTACTACAATTTAAAAACCAGGCATCTCAATGTTTTACCGGCAATCAACGGTGCCCCGGTGTTTGAAATTCATTCCCATTTCTTGCATGGGACCTAAGCATGCACCCAAGGACACATATTTCATTTTGAAACCAATCTATATGCACTGGAGCATGTGCATGTAGTTCAAATTTGAATTATGCACATAAAATGCATTGAAAACTCAGCTAATGCATAAAAACGTCCAAACGAACCCCAAAAAATCCCAAAAAATCACACAACACTCATGTTGTTCTATGTTGACACGAGAAAAAAATTTGAAAGCAATAAGAGGCAATGGATATCGTTTCATCCCCAAAGGTGGGACATTCCCTACCGAAAACTATCATGATTGTTGTGAGAAGCTCCGGTTTGTGAGAAGGATATACCCAAGCCTGCCCCAAATGGGAAAATTTTTGTACCACAGCATGTTCATGCCTCTCCATGTTAGCATGCCAAGTTTCATGAATTTTAGACGAGTTTTGGATTTACTAGAATTTAAAAACCAGCCATATCAATGTTTTGCCGGCAATCAACGGTGCCCCGGTATTTGAAATTCATTCCCATTTCTTGCATGGGACCTAAGCATGCACCCAAGGACACATATTTAATTTTGAAACCAATCTATATGCAATGGAGCATGTGCATGTAGTTCCAATTTGAATTATGCACATAAAATGCATTGAAAACTCAGCTAATGCATAAAAATGTCCAAACGAACCCCGAAAAAACACAAAAAATCACACAACACTCATGTTGTTCTATGTTGACACGAGAAAAAATTTGAAAGCAATTAGAGGCAATGGATATCGTTTCATCCCCAAAGGTGGGACGTTCCCTACCAAAAACCATCATGATTGTTGTGAGAAGCTCCGGTTTGTGAGAAGCATATACCCAAGCCTGCCCCAAATGGGAAAAAATTTGCGGCATGTTCATGCCTCTCCATGTTAGCATGCCCAGTTTCATGAATTTTAAACGAGTTTTGGATTTACTAGAATTTAAAAACCAGGCATATCAATGTTTTGCCGGCAATCTACGGTGCCCCGGTGTTTGAAATTCATTCCCATTTCTTTCATGGGACCTAAGCATGCACCCAAGGACACATATTTGATTTTGAAACCAATCTATATGCACTGGACCATTTGCATGTAGTTCAAATTTGAATTATGCACAAAAAATGCATTGAAAACTCAGCTAATGCATAAAAATGTCCAAACGAACCCCGAAAAATCTCAAAAAATCACACAACACTCATGTTGTTCTGTTTTGACACAAGAAAAAAATGTGAAAGCAATAAGAGGCAATGGATATCGTTTCATCCCCAAAGGTGGGACGTTCCCTACCAAAAACCATCATGATTGTTGTGAGAAGCTCCGGTTTGTGAGAAGCATATACCCAAGCCTGCCCCAAATGGGAAAAAATTTGTACCACGGCATGTTCATGCCTCTCCATGTTAGCATGCCAAGTTTCATGAATTTTAGACGAGTTTTGGATTTACTAGAATTTAAAAACCAGGCTTCTCAATGTTTTGCCGGCAATCAACAGTGCCCCGGTGTTTGAAATTCATTCCCATTTCTTGCATGGGACCTAAGCATGCACCCAAGGACACGTATTTCATTTTTCAACCAATTTATATGCACTCGAGCATGTGCATGTAGTTCAAATTTGAATTATGCACATAAAATGCATTAAAAACTCAGCTAATGCATAAAGCTGTCCAATCGAACACTGAAAAGTCACAAAAAATCACACAACACTCCTGTTGTTCTACGTTGACACGAGAAATTTTTTTGAAAGCAATAAGAGGCAATGGATATGGTTTCGTCCACAAAGGTGGGACGTTCCCTACCGAAAACCATCATGCTTGTTGTGACAAGCTCCTGTTTGTGAGAAGCATATACCCAAACCCGCCCCAAATGGGACAAAATTTGTACCACTTCATGTTGATGTCACTCCATGATAGCATGCCAAGTTTCATGAATTTCAGACGAGTTTTCAATTTAATAGAATTTAAAATCCAGGCATCTCAATGCTTTGCCGGCAATCAACGGAGCCCCAGTATTTGAAATTCATTCCCATTTCTTGCATGGGACCTAAGCATGCACACAAGGACACAAATTTGATTTTTCAACCAATTTATATGAACTGGAGCATGTGCATGTAGTTCAAATTTGAATTATGCACATAAAATGCATTGAAAACTCAGCTAATGCATAAAAATGTCCAAACGAACCCCGAAAAATCTCAAAAAATCACACAACACTCATGTTGTTCTATGTTGACACGAGAAAAAAATGTGAAAGCAATAAGAGGAAATGGATATCGTTTCATCCCCAAAGGTGGGACGTTCCCTACCGAAAACCATCATGATTGTTGTGAGACGCTCCGGTTTGTGAGAAGCATATACCCAAGCCTGCCCCAAATGGGAAAAATTTGTACCACGGCATGTTCATGCCTCTCCATGTTAGCATGCCAAGTTTCATGAATTTTAGACGAGTTTTCGATTTACTAGAATTTAAAAACCAGGCTTCTCAATGTTTTGCCGCCAATCAACGGTGCCCCAGTGTTTGAAATTCATTCCCATTTATTGCATGGGACCTAAGCATGCACCCAAGGACACGTATTTCATTTTTCAACCAATTTATATGCACTCGAGCATGTGCATGTAGTTAGAATTTGAATTATGCACATAAAATGCATTGAAAACTCAGCTAATGCATAAAGCTGTCCAATCGAACACTGAAAAGTCACAAAAAATCACACAACACTCCTGTTGTTCAACGTTGACACGAGAAATTTTTTGAAAGCAATAAGAGGCAATGGATATGGTTTCGTCCACAAAGGTGGGACGTTCCCTACCAAACACCATCATGCTTGTTGTGACAAGCTCCGGTTCGTTAGAAGCATATACCCAAACCCGCCCCAAATGGGACAAAATTTGTACCACTTCATGTTGATGCGGCTCCATGATAGCATGCCAAGTTTCATGAATGTCAGACGAGTTTTCAATATAATAGAATTTAAAATCCAGGCGTCTCAATGCTTTGCCGGCAATCAACGGAGCCCCAGTATTTGAAATTCATTCCCATTTCTTGCATGGGACCTAAGCATGCACACAAGGACACAAATTTGATTTTTCAACCAATTTATATGAACTGGAGCATGTGCATGTAGTTCAAATTTGAATTATGCACATAAAATGCATTGAAAACTCAGCTAATGCATACAAATTTCTAAACGAACGCCGAAAAATCACAAAAAATCACACAACACTCCTATTGTTCTATGTTGACACGAGAGAAAAATTTGAAAGCAATAAGAGGCAATGGATATCGTTTCGTCCACAAAGGTGGGACGTTCCCTACCGAAAACCATCATGCTTGTTGTGAGAAGCTCCGGTTTGTGAGAAGCATATACCCAAACCTTCCCCAAATGGGACAAAATTTGTACCACGGCATGTTGATGCCGCTCCATGATAGCATGCCAAGTTTCATGAATTTCAGACGAGTTTTGGATTTACTACAATTTAAAAACCAGGCATCTCAATGTTTTGCCGGCAATCAACGGTGCCCCGGTGTTTGAAATTCATTCCCATTTCTTGCATGGGACCTAAGCATGCACCCAAGAACACATATTTGATTTTGAAACCAATCTATATGCACTGGAGCATGTGCTTGTAGTTCAAATTTGAATTATGCACATAAAATGCATTGAAAACTCAGCTAATGCGTAAAACTGTCCAAACGAACCCCGAAAAATCTCAAAAAATCACACAACACTCATGTTGTTCTATGTTGACACGAGAAAAAAATTTGAAAGCAATAAGAGGCAATGGATATCGTTTCATCCCCAAAGGTGGGACGTTCCCTACCGAAAACCATCATGATTGTTGTGAGAAGCTCCGGTTTGTGAGAAGCATATACCCAAGCCTGCCCCAAATGGGAAACAAATTGTACCACGGTAGGTTCATGCCTCTCCATGTTAGAATGGCAAGTTTCATGAATTTTAGACGACTTTTGGATTTACTAGAATTTAAAAACCAGTCTTCTCAATGTTTTGCCGGCAATCAACGGTGCCCCGGTGTTTGAAATTCATTCCCATTTTTTGCATGGGACCTAAGCATGCACCCAAGGACACGTATTTCATTTTTCAACCAATTTATTTGCACTCCAGCATATGCATGTAGTTCAAATTTGAATTATACACATAAAATGCATTGAAAACTCAGCTAATGCATAAAGCTGTCCAATCGAACACTGAAAAGTCACAAAAAATCAGACAACACTCCTGTTGTTCTACGTTGACACGAGAAATTTTTTTGAAAGCAATCAGAGGCAATGGATATGGTTTCGTCCACAAAGGTGGGACGTTCCCTATCGAAAACCATGATGCTTGTTGTGAGAAGCTCCGGTTTGTGAGAAGCATATACCCAAACCCGCCCCCAATGAGACAAAATTTGTACCAGTGCATGTTGATGCCGCTCCATGATAGCATGCCAAGTTTCATGAATTTCAGATGAGTTTTCAATTTAATAGAATTTAAAATCCAGGCATCTCAATGCTTTTCCGGCAATCAACGGAGCCCCAGTATTTGAAATTCATTCCCATTTCTTGCATGGGACCTAAGCATGCACACAAGGACACAAATTTGATTTTTCAACCAATTTATATGAACTGGAGCATATGCGTGTAGCTCAAATTTGAATAATGCACATAAAATGCATTGAAACCTCGGCTAATGCATACAAATTTCTAAACGAACCCCGAAAAATCACAAAAAATTACACAACACTCCTATTGTTCTATGTTGAGCCGAGAGAAAAATTTGAAAGCAATAAGAGGCAATGGATATCGTTTCGTCCACAAAGGTGGGACGTTCCCTACCAAAAACCATCATGCTTGTTGTGAGAAGCTCCGGTTTGTGAGAAGCATATACCCAAACCTTCCCCAAATGGGACAAAATTTGTACCACGGCATGTTGATGCCGCTCCATTATAGCATGCCAAGTTTCATGAATTTCAGACGAGTTTTGGATTTACTACAATTTAAAAACCAGGCATATCAATGTTTTGCCGGCAATCAACGGTGCCCCGGTATTTGAAATTCATTCCCATTTCTTGCATGGGACCTAAGCATGCACCCAAGGACACATATTTGATTTTGAAACCAATCTATATGCACTGGAGCATGTGCATGTAGTTCAAATTTGAATTATGCACATAAAATGCATTGAAAAATCAGCTAATGCATAAAAATGTCCAAACGAACCCCGAAAAATGTCGAAAAATCACACAACACTCATGTTGTTCTATGTTGACACGGGAAAAAATATGAAAGCAATAAGAGGCAATGGATATCGTTTCATCCCCAAAGGTGGGACGTTCCCTACCGAAAACCATCATGATTGTTGTGAGAAGCTCCGGTTTGTGAGAAGCATATACCCAAGCCTGCCCCAAATGGGAAAAAATTGTACCACGGCATGTTCATGCCTCTCCATGCTAGCATGCCAAGTTTCATGAATTTTAGACGAGTTTTGGATTTACTAGAATTTAAAAACCAGGCATATCAATGTTTTGCCGGCAATCAACGGTGCCCCGATGTTTGAAATTCATTCCCATTTCTTGCATGGGACCTAAGCATGCACCCAAGGACACATATTTGATTTTGAAACCAATCTATTTGCACTGGAGCATGTGAATGTAGTTCAAATTTGAATTATGCACATAAAATGCATTGAAAACTCAGCTAATGCATAAAAATGTCCAAACGAACCCCGAAAAATCACAAAAAATCACACAACACTCATGTTGTTCTATGTTGACACGAGGAATTTTTTTGAAAGCAATAAGAGGCAATGGATATCGTTTCGTCCACAAAGGTGGGACGTCCCCTACCGAAAACCATCATGCTTGTTGTGAGAAGCTCCGGTTTGTGAGAAGCATATACCCAAACCTTCCCCAAATGGGACAAAATTTGTACCACGGCATGTTGATGCCGCTCCATGATAGCATGCCAAGTTTCATGAATTTCAGACGAGTTTTGGATTTACTACAATTTAAAAAGCAGGCATCTCAATGTTTTGCCGGCAATCAACGGTGCCCCGGTGTTTGAAATTCATTCCCATTTCTTGCATGGGACCTAAGCATGCACCCAAGGACACATATTTGATTTTCAAACCAATCTAAATGCACTGGAGCATGTGCATGTAGTTCAAATTTGAATTATGCACATAAAATGCAATGAAAACTCAGCTAATGCATAAAAATGTCCAAACGAACCCCGAAAAATCTCAAAAAATCACACAACAATCATGTTGTTCTATGTTGACACGAGAAAAAAATTTGAAAGCAATAAGAGGCAATGGATCTCGTTTCATCCCCAATGGTAGGACGTTCCCTACCGAAAACCATCATGATTGTTGTGAGAAGCTCCGGTTTGTGAGAAGCATATACACAAGCCTGCCCCAAATGGGAAAAAATTTGTACCACGGCATGTTCATGCCTCTCCATGTTAGCATGCCAAGTTTCATGAATTTTAGACGAGTTTTGGATTTACTAGAATTTAAAAACCAGGCATATCAATATTTTGCCGGCAATCAACGGTGCCCCGGTGTTTGAAATTCATTCCCATTTCTTGCATGGGACCTAAGCATGCACCCAAGGACACATATTTGATTTTGAAACCAATCTATATGCACTGGAGCATGTGCATGTAGTTAAAATTTGAATTATGCACATAAAATGCATTGAAAACTCAGCTAATGCATAAAAATGTCCAAACGAACCCCGAAAAATCTCAAAAAATCACACAACAATCATGTTGTTCTATGTTGACACGAGAAAAAAATTTGAAAGCAATAAGAGGCAATGGATATCGTTTCATCCCCAAAGGTAGGACGTTCCCTACCGAAAACCATCATGATTGTTGCGAGAAGCTCCGGTTTGTGAGAAGCATATACACAAGCCTGCCCCAAATGGGAAAAAATTTGTACCACGGCATGTTCATGCCTCTCCATGTTAGCATGCCAAGTTTCATGAATTTTAGACCAGTTTTGGATTTACTAGAATTTAAAAACTAGGCATATCAATATTTTGCCGCCAATCAATGGTGCCCCGATGTTTGAAATTCATTCCCATTTCTTGCATGGGACCTAAGCATGCACCCAAGGACACATATTTGATTTTGAAACCAATCTATATGCACTGGAGCATGTGCATGTAGTTCAAATTTGAATTATGCACATAAAATGCATTGAAAACTCAGCTAATGCATAAAAATGTCCAAACGAACCCCGAAAAATCTCAAAAAATCACACAACACTCATGTTGTTCTATGTTGACACGAGAAAAATTTGAAAGCAATAAGAGGCAATGGATATCGTTTCATCCCCAAAGGTGGGATGTTCCCTACCGAAAACCATCATGATTGTTGTGAGAAGCTCGGGTTTGTGAGAAGCATATACCCAAGCCTGCCCCAAATGGGAAAAAATTTGTACCACGGCATGTTTATGCCTCTCCATGTTAGCATTCCAAGTTTCACGAATTTTAGACGAGTTTTGGATTTACTAGAATTTAAAAACCAGGCTTCTCAATGTTTTGCCGGCAATCAATGGTGCCTCGGTGTTTGAAATTCATTCCCATTTCTTGCATGGGACCTAAGCATGCACCCAAGGACACGTATTTCATTTTTCAACCAATTTATATGCACTCGAGCATGTGCATGTAGTTCAAATTTGAATTATGCACATAAAATGCATTGAAAACTCAGCTAATGCATAAAGCTGTCCAATCGAACACTGAAAAGTCACAAAAAATCACACAACACTGCTGTTGTTCTACGTTGACACGAGAAAAAATTTGAAAGCAATAAGAGGCAATGGATATGGTTTCGTTCACAAAGGTGGGACGTTCCCTACTGAAAACCATCATGCTTGTTGTGACAAGCTCCGGTTTGTGAGAAGCATATACCCAAACCCGCGCCAAATGGGACAAAATTTGTACCACTGCATGTTGATGCCGCTTCATGATAGCATGCCAAGTTTCATGAATTTCAGACGATTTTTTGATTTACTAGAATTTAAAATCCAGGCATCTCAATGTTTTGCCAGCAATCAACAGAGCCCCAGTATTTGAAATTCATTCCCATTTCTTGCATGGGACCTAAGCATGTCCAAATTTGATTTTTCAACCCATTTATATGCTCTGGAGCATGTGCATGTAGTTCAAATTTGAATTATGCACATAAAATGCATTGAAAACTCAGCTAATGCATAAAAATTTCTAAACGAACCTCGAAAAATCACAAAAAATCACACAACACTCCTGTTGTTCTATGTTGACACGAGATAAAAATTTGAAAGCAATAGGAGGCAATGGATATCGTTTCGTCCACAAAGGTGGGACGTTCCCTACCGAAAACCATCATGCTTGTTGTGAGAAGCTCCGGTTTGTGAGAAGCATATAGTCAAACCTTCCCCAAATGGGACAAAATTTGTACCACGGCATGTTGATGCCTCTCCATGATTAGCATGCCAAGTTTCATGAATTTCGGACAAGTTTTGGATTTACTACAATTTAAAAACCAAGCATCTCAATGTTTTGCCGGCAATCAACGGTGCCCCAGTGTTTGAAATTCATTCCCATTTCTTGCATGGGACCTAAGCATGCACCCAAGGACACATATTTTATTTTGAAACCAAGCTCTATGCACTGGAGCATGTGCATGTAGTTCAAATTTGAATTATGCACATAAAATGCATTGAAAACTCAGCTAATGCATAAAAATGTCCAAACGAACCCCGAAAAATCACAAAAAATCTCACAACACTCATGTTGTTCTATGTTGTCACGAGAAAAAAAAATTTAGACGAGTTTTGGATTTACTAGAATTTAAAAACCAGGCATCTCAATGTTTTGCCAGCAATCAACGGTGCCCCGGTGTTTGAAATTCATTCCCATTTCTTGCATGGGACCTAAGCATGCACCCAAGGACACGTATTTGATTTTTCAACCAATTTATATGCACTCGAGCATGTGCATGTAGTTCAAATTTGAATTATGCACATAAAATGCATTGAAAACTGAGCTAATGCATAAAGCTGTCCAATCAAACCCTGAAAAATCACAAAAATCACACAACACTCCTGTTGTTCTACGTTGACACGAGAAATTTTTTGAAAGCAATAAGAGGCAATGGATATGGTTTCGTCCACAAAGGTGGGACGTTCCCTTCCGAAAACCATCATGCTTGTTGTGACTAGCTCCGGTTTGTGAGAAGCATATACCCAAACCCGCGCCAAATGGGACAAAATTTGTACCACTGCATGTTGATGCCGCTCCATGATAGCATGCCAAGTTTCATGAATTTCAGACGAGTTTTCAATTTAATAGAATTTAAAATCCAGGCATCTCAATGTTTTGCCGGCAATCAACGGAGCCCCAGTATTTGAAATTCATTCCCATTTCTTGCATGGGACCTAAGCATGTCCAAATTTGATTTTTGAACCCATTTATATGCTCTGGAGCATGTGCACGTAGTTCAAATTTGAATTATGCACATAAAATGCATTGAAAACTCAGCTAATGCATAAAAATTTCTAAACGAACCTCGAAAAATCACAAAAAATCACACAACACTCCTGTTGTTCTATGTTGACACGAGAGAAAAAATTGAAAGCAATAGGAGGCAATGGATCTCGTTTCGTCCACAAAGGTGGGACGTTCCCTACCGAAAACCATCATGCTTGTTGTGAGAAGCTCCGGTTTGTGAGAAGCATATACTCAAACCTTCCCCAAATGGGACAAAATTTGTACCACGGCATGTTGATGCCTCTCCGTGATTAGCATGCCAAGTTTCATGAATTTCGGACAAGTTTTGGATTTACTACAATTTAAAAACCAGGCATCTCAATGTTTTGCCGGCAATCAACGGTGCCCCGGTGTTTGAAATTCATTCCCATTTCTTGCATGGGACCTAAGCATGCACCCAAGGACACATATTTGATTTTGATACCAAGTTCTATGCACTGGAGCATGTGCATGTAGTTCAAATTTGAATTATGCACATAAAATGCATTGAAAACTCAGCTAATGCATAAAAATGTCCAAACGAACCCCGAAAAATCACAAAAAATCACACAACACTCATGTTGTTCTATGTTGTCACGAGAAAAAAAATATTAGACGAATTTTGGATTTACTAGAATTTAAAAACCAGGCATCTCAATGTTTTGCCAGCAATCAACGGTGCCCCGGTGTTTGAAATTCATTCCCATTTCTTGCATGGGACCTAAGCATGCACCCAGGGACGCGTATTTGATTTGTCAACCAATTTATATGCACTCGAGCATGTGCATGTAGTTCAAATTTGAATTATGCACATAAAATGCATTGAAAACTCAGCTAATGCATAAAGCTGTCCAATCGAATCCTGAAAAATCACAAAAATCACACAAGACTCCTGTTGTTCTACGTTGACACGAGAAATTTTTTTGAAAGCAATAAGAGGCAATGGATATGGTTTCGTCCACAAAGGTGGGACGTTCCCTACCGAAAACCATCATGCTTGTTGTGACTAGCTCCGGTTTGTGAGAAGCATATACCCAAACCCGCGCCAAATGGGACAAAATTTGTAGCACTGCATGTTGATGCCGCTCCATGATAGCATGCCAAGTTTCATGAATTTCAGACGAGTTTTCAATTTGATAGAATTTAAAATCCAGGCATCTCAATGTTTTGCCGGCAATCAACGGAGCCCCAGTATTTGAAATTCATTCCCATTTCTTGCATGGGACCTAAGCATGCACCCAAGGACACAAATTTGATTTTTCAACCAATTTATATGCACTGGAGCATGTGCATGTAGTTCAAATTTGAATTATGTACATAAAATGCATTGAAAACTAAGCTAATGCATAAAAATTTCTAAACAAACCCTGAAAAATCACAAAAAATCACACAACACTCCTGTTGTTCTATGTTGACACGAGAGAAAAATTTGAAAGCAATAAGAGGGAATGGATATCGTTTCGTTCACAAAGGTGGGACGTTCCCTACCGAAAACCATCATGCTTGTTGTGAGAAGGTCCGGTTTGTGAGAAGCATATACCCAAACCTTCCCCAAATGGGACAAAATTTGTACCACGACATGTTGATGCCGCTCCATGATAGCATGCCAAGTTTCATGACTTTTAGACGAGTTTTGGATTTACTACAATTTGAAAACCAGGCATCTCAATGTTTTGCCGGCAATCAACGGTGCCCTGGTGTTTGAAATTCGTTCCCATTTCTTGCATGGGACCTAATCATGCACCCAAGGACACATATTTGATTTTGAAACCAATCTATATGCACTGGAGTATGTGCATGTAGTTAAAATTTGAATTATGCACATAAAATGCATTGAAAACTCAGCTAATCCATAAAAATGTCCAAACAAACCCCGAAAAATCTCAAAAAATCACACAACACTCATGGATGTCTTTTCATCCCCAAAGTTGGGACGTTCCCTACCGAAAACCATCATGATTATTATGAGAAGCTCCGGTTTGTGAGAAGCATATAACCAAGCCTGCCCCAAATGGGAAAAAAAAATTGTACCACGGCATGTTCGTGCCTCTCCATGTTAGCATGCCAAGTTTCATGAATTTCAGACGAGTTTTGGATTTACTAGAATTTAAAAACCAGGCATCTCAATGTTTTGCCGGCAATCAACGGTGCCCCGGTGTTTGAAATTCATTCCCATTTCTTGCATGGGACCTAAGCATGCACCCAAGTACACGTATTTGATTTTTCATCCAATTTATATACACTCGAGCATGTGCATGTAGTTCAAATTTGAATTATGCACATAAAATGCATTGAAAACTGAGCTAATGCATAAAGCTGTCCAATCGAACACTGAAAAATCACAAAAAATCACACAACACTCCTGTTGTTCTACGTTGATACGAGAAAACAAATTGAAAGCAATAAGAGGCAATGGATATGGTTTCGTCCACAAAGGTGGGACGTTCCCTACCGAAAACCATCATGCTTGTTGTGACTAGCTCCGGTTTGTGAGAAGCATATACCCAAACCCGCGCCAAATGGGACAAAATTTGTACCACTGCATGTTGATGCCGCTCCATGATAGCATGCCAAGTTTCATGAATTTTAGACGATTATTTGATTTAATAGAATTTGAAATCCAGGCATCTCAATGTTTTGCCAGCAATCAACAGAGCCCCAGAATTTGAAATTCATTCCCATTTCTTGCATGGGACCTAAGCATGTCCAAATTTGATTTTTCAACCCATTTATATGCTCTGGACCATGTGCATGTAGTTCAAATTTGAATTATGCACATAAAATGCATTGAAAACTCAGCTAATGCATAAAAATTTCTAAACGAACCTCGAAAAATCACAAAAAATCAAAGAACACTCCTCTTGTTCTATGTTGACATGAGAGAAAAATTTGAAAGCAATAAGAGGCAATGGATATCGTTTCATCCACAAAGGTGGGACGTTCCCTACTGAAAACCATCATGCTTGTTGTGAGAAGCTCCGGTTTGTGAGAAGCATATACCCAAACCTTCCCCAAATGGGACAAAATTTGTACCACGGCATGTTGATGGCGCTCCATGATAGCATGCCAGGTTTCATGAATTTCAGATGAGTTTTGGATTTACTAGAATTTCAAAACCAGGCATCTCAATGTTTTGCCGGCAATCAACGGTGCCCCGGTGTTTGAAATTCATTCCCATTTCTTGCATGGGACCTAAGCATGCACCCAAGGACACATATTTGATTTTTCAACCAATCTATATGCACTCGAGCATGTGCATGTAGTTCAAATTTGAATTATGTACATAAAATGCATTGAAAACTCAACTAATGCATAAAAATGTCGAAACGAACCCCGAAAAATCACAAAAAATCACACAACACTCATGTTGTTTTATGTTGACACGAGAAAAAAATTTGAAAGCAATAAGAGGCAATGGATATCGTTCGTCCCCAAAGGTGGGACGTTCCCTACCGAAAACCATCATGCATGTTGTGAGAAGCTCCGGTTTGTGAGAAGCATATACCCAAACCCGCCCCAAATGGGACAAAATTTGTACCACGGCATGTTGATGCCGCTCCATGATAGCATGCCAAGTTTCATGAATTTCAGACGTGTTTTCGATTTAATAGAATTTAAAATCTAGTTATCTCAATGTTTTGCCGGCAATCAACGGAGCCCTGGTATTTGAAATTCATTCCCATTTCTTGCATGGGACCTAAGCATGCCCAAATTTGATTTTACAACGAATTTATATGCACTGGAGCATGTGCATGTAGTTCAAATTTGAATTATGCACATAAAATGCATTGAAAACTCAGCTAATGCATAAAAATTACTAAATGAACCCCGAAAAATCACAGAAAATCACACAACACTCCTGTTGTTCTATGTTGACACGAGAGAAAATTTTGAAAGCAATAAGAGGCAATGCATATCGTTTCATCCACAAAGGTGAGACATTCCCTACCGAAAACCATCATGCTTCTTGTGAGAAGCTCCGGTTTGTGTGAAGCATATACCCAAACCTTCCCCAAATGGGACAAAATTTGTACCACGGCATGTTGATGTCGCTCCATAATAGCACGACAAGTTTCATGAATTTTAGACGAGATTTGGATTTACTACAATTTCAAAACGAGGCATCTCAATGTTTTGCCGGCAATCAAAGGTGCCCCGGTGTTTGAAATTAATTCTGATTCCTTGCATGGGACCTAAGCATGCACCAAAGGACACATATTTGATTTTTCAACCAATTTATATGCACTCGAGCATGTGCATGTAGTTCAAATTTGAATTGTGCACCTAAAATGCATTGAAAACTCGGCTAATACATAAAAATGTCCAAACGAACCTCGAAAAATCACAAAAAATCACACAACACTCCTGTTGTTCTATGTTGACACGAGAAAAAAATTGAAAGCAATAAGAGGCAATGGATATCGTTTCGTCCACAAAGGTGGGACGTTCCAGACCGAAAACCATCATGCTTGTTGTGACAAGCTCCGGTTTGTGAGAAGCATATACCCAAACCCGCCCCAAATGGGATAAAATTTGTACCATGGCATGTTGATGCCGCTCCATGATAGCATGCCATGTTTCATGAATTTCAGACGAGTTTTCGATTTAATAGAATTTAAAATCTAGGCATCTCAACATTTTGCCGGCAATCAATGGAGCCCAGTATTTGAAATTCATTCCCATTTCTTGCAGGGTAACTAAGCATGCCCAAATTTAATTTTTCAACCAAATTATACGCACTGCAGCATGTGCATGTAGTTCAAATTTGAATTATGCACCTAAAATGCATTGAAAACTCAGCTAATGCATTGAAATGTCCAAACGAACCTCAAAAAATCACACAACACTCCTGTTGTTCTATGTTGACACGAGAAAAAAATGAAAGCAATAAGAGGCAATGGATATCGTTTCGTCCATAAAGGTGGGACGTTCCAGACCGAAAACCATCATGCTTGTTGCGACAAGCTCTGGTTCGTGAGAAGCATATACCCAAACCCGCCCCAAATGGGAAAAAATTTGTACCACGGCATGTTGATGCCGCTCCATGATAGCATGCCAAGTTTCATGAATTTCAGACGAGTTTTGGATTAACTAGAATTTCAACACCAGGCATCTCAATGTTTTGCCCGCAATCAACGGTGCCCCGGTGTTTGAAATTCATTCCCATTTCTTACATGGGACCAAAGCATCCAACCAAGGACACGTATTTGATTTTTCAACCAATTTAAATACACTGGAGCATGTGCATGTAGTTCAAATTTGAATCATCCACATAAAATGCATTGAAAACTCAGTTAATGCATAAAAATGTCCAAACGAACCCCGAAAAATCACAAAAAATCACACAACACTCCTGTTGTTCTATGTTGACATGAGATAAAAAATTGAAAGCAATAAGAGGCAATGGATATCGTTTTGTCAATAAAGTGTGATGTTCCCTACCAAAAACCATCATTCTTGTTGTGAGAAGCTCCGGTTTGTGAGAAGCATATACCCAAACCCGCCCCAAATGGGATAAAATTGGTACCATGGCATGTTGATGCCGCTCCATGATAGCATGCCAAGTTTCATGAATTTCAGACGTGTTTTCGATTTGATAGAATTTCAAATCTTGGCATCTCAATGTTTTGCCAGCAATCAACGGAGCCCCGGTATTTGAAATTCATTCCCATTTCTTGCATGGGACCTAAACATGCCCAAATTTGATTTTTCAACCAATTTATATGCACTGGAGCATGTGGATGTAGTTCAAATTTGAATTATGCACATAAAAGGCATTCAAAACTCAGGTAATGCATAAAAATTTCTAAACGAACCCCGGAAAATCACAAAAAATCACACAACACTCCTGTTGTTCTATGTTGACACGAGAGAAAAATTTGAAAGCAATAAGAGGCAATGGATATCGTTTCGTCCACAAAGGTGGGATGTTGCCTACCAAAAACCATCATGCTTGTTGTGAGAAGCTCCGATTTGTGAGAAGCATATACCCAAACCTTCCCCAAATGGGACAGAATTTGTACCACGGCATGTTGATGCCGCTCCATGATAGCACGCCAAGTTTCATGAATTTTAGACGAGATTTGGATTTACTACAATTTCAAAACCAGGCATCTCAATGTTTTGCCGACAATCAAAGGTGCCCCGGTGTTTGAAATTCATTCCGATTTCTTGCATGGGACCTAAGCATGCACCCAAGGACAAATATTTGATTTTTCAACCAATTTATATGCACTCGAGCATGTGCATGTAGTTCAAATTTGAATTATGCCCTTAAAATGCACTGAAAACTCGGCTAATATATAAAAATGTCCAAACGAACCTCGAAAAATCACAAAAAATCACACAACACTCCTGTTGTTCTATGTTGACACGAGAAAAAAATTGAAAGCAATAAGAGGCAATGGATATCGTTTCGTCCACAAAGGTGGGACGTTCTAGACCGAAAACCATCATGCTTGTTGTGACAAGCTCCGGTTTGTGAGAAGCATATACCCAAACCCGCCCCAAATGGGATAAAATTTGTACCATGGCATGTTGATGCCACTCCATGATAGCATGCCATGTTTCATGAATTTCAGACGAGTTTTCGATTTAATAGAATTTAAAATCTAGGCATCTCAACGTTTTGCCGGCAATCAATGGAGCCCAGTATTTGAAATTCATTCCCATTTCTTGCAGGGTAACTAAGCATGCCCAAATTTAATTTTTCAACCAAATTATACGCACTGGAGCATGTGCATGTAGTTCAAATTTGAATTATGCACATAAAATGCATTGAAAACTCAGCTAATGCATAAAAATTTCTAAACGAACCCCGAAAAATCACAAAAAATCACACAACGCTCCTGTTGTTCTATGTTGACACGAGAGAAAAATTTGAAAGCAATAAGAGGCAATGGATATCGTTTCGTCCACAAATGTGGGATGTTCCCTGCCGAAAACCATCATGCTTGTGTGAGAAGCTCCGGTTTGTTAGAATCATATACCCAAACCTTCCCCAAATGGGACAGAATTTGTACCATGGCATGTTGATGCCGCTCCATGATAGCACGCCAAGTTTCATGAATTTTAGACGAGATTTGGATTTACTACAATATCAAAACCAGGCATCTCAATGTTTTGCCGGCTATCAAAGGTGCCCCGGTGTTTGAAATTCATTCCGATTTCTTGCATGGGACCTAAGCATGCACCCAAGGACAAATATTTGATTTTTCAACCAATTTATATGCACTCGAGCATGTGCATGTAGTTCAAATTTGAATTATGCACCTAAAATGCATTGAAAACTCGGCTAATACATAAAAATGTCCAAACGAACCTCGAAAAATCACAAAAAATCACACAACACTCCTGTTGTTATATGTTGACACGAGAAAAAAATTGAAAGCAATAAGAGGTAATGGATCTCGTTTCGTCCACAAAGGTGGGACGTTCCAGACCGAAAACCATCATGCTTGTTGTGACAAGCTCCGGTTTGTGAGAAGCATATACCCAAACCCGCCGTAAATGGGATAAAATTTGTACCACGGCATGTTGATGCCGCTCCATGATAGCATGCCAAGTTTCATGAATTTCAGATGAGTTTTGGATTTACTAGAATTTCATAACCAGGCATCTCAATGTTTTGCCGGCAATCAACGGTGCCCCGGTGTTTGAAATTCATTCCCATTTATTCCATGGGACCTAAGCATGCACCCAAGGACACATATTTTATTTGTCAACCAATTTATATGCACTCGAGCATGTGTATGTAGTTCAAATTTGAATCATGCACATAAAATGGATTGAAAACTCAGTTAATGCATAAAAATGTCCAAACGAACCCCGAAAATCACAATAAAATCACACAACACTCCTGTTATTCTATGTTGACACGAGGAAAAAAATTGAAAGCAATAAGAGGCAATGGATATTGTTTTGTCCCCAAAGATGGGACGTTACCAACCGAAAACCATCATGTTTGTTGTGAGAAGCACCGGTTTGTGAGAAGCATATACCCAAATCTGCCCCAAATGGGACAAAATTTGTACCATGGCATGTTGATGACACTCCATGATAGCATGCCAAGTTTCATGAATTTCAGATGAGTTTTGGATTTACTAGAATTTAAAAACCAGGCATCTCAATGTTTTGCCCGCAATCAACGTTGCCCCAGTGTTTGAAATTCATTCCCATTTCTTGCATGGGACCTAAGCATGCACCCAAGGACACATATTTGATTTTTCAACCAACTTATATGCACTGGAGCATGTGCATGTAGTTCAAATTTGAATTATGCACATAAAATGCATTGAAAACTCAGCTGATGCATAACAATTTCTAAACGAACCCCGAAAAATCACAAAAAATCGCACAACACTCCTGTTGTTCTATGTTGACGCGAGAGAAAAATTTGAAAGCAATAAGAGGCAATGGATATCTTTTCGTCCACAAAGGTGGGATGTTCCCAACCGAAAACCATCATGCTTGTTGTGAGAAGCTCCGGTTTGTGAGAAGCATATACCCAAATCTGCCCCAAATGGGACAAAATTTGTACCATGGCATGTTGATGCCGCTCCATGATAGCATGCCAACTTTCATGAATTTTAGACGAGTTTTGGATTTACTAGAATTTAAAAACCAGGCATCTCAATGTTTTGCCGGCAATCAACGGTGCCCCGGTGTTTGAAATTCATTCCCATTTCTTGCATGGGACCTAAGCATGCACCCAAGGACACGTATTTTATTTTGAAACCAATCTATATGCACTGGAGCATGTGCATGTAGTTCAAATTTGAATTATGCACATAAAATGCATTGAAAACTCAGCTAATGCATAAAAATGTCCAAACGAACCCCGAAAAATCACAAAAAAAATCACACAACACTCATGTTGTTTTATGTTGACACAAGAAAAAAATTTGAAAGCAATAAGAGGCAATGGATATTGTTTCGTCCCCAAAGGTGGGACGTTCCCTACCGAAAACCATCATGCATGTTGTGAGAAGCTCCGGTTTGTGAGAAGCATATACGCAAACCCGCCCCAAATGGGACAAAATTTGTACCACGGCATGTTGATGCCGCTCCATGATAGCATGCCAAGTTTCATGAATTTCAGACGAGTTTTCGATTTAATAGAATTTAAAATCTAGGCATCTCAATGTTTTGCCGGCAATCAACGGAGCCCGGTATTTGAAATTCATTCCCATTTCTTGCAGGGTAACTAAGCATGCCCAAATTTAATTTTTCAACCAATTTATATGCACTAGAGCATGTGCATGTAGTTCAAATTTGAATTATGCACATAAAATGCATTGTAAACTCAGCTAATGCATAAAAATTTCTAAACGAACCCCGAAAAATCACAAAAAATCACACAACGCTCCTGTTGTTCTATGTTGACACGAGAGAAAAATTTGAAAGCAATAAGAGGCAATGGATATCGTTTCGTCCACAAATGTGGGACGTTCCCTACCCAAAACCATCATGCTTGTGTGAGAAGCTCCGGTTTGTTAGAATCATATACCCAAACCTTCCCCAAATGGGACAGAATTTGTACCATGGCATGTTGATGCCGCTCCATGATAGCACGCCAAGTTTCATGAATTTTAGACAAGATTTGGATTTACTACAATTTCAAAACCAGGCATCTCAATGTTTTGCCGGCTATCAAAGGTGCCCCGGTGTTTGAAATTCATTCCGATTTCTTGCATGGGACCTAAGCAAACACCCAAGGACAAATATTTGATTTTTCAACCAATTTATATGCACTCGAGCGTGTGCATGTAGTTCAAATTTGAATTATGCACCTAAAATGCATTTAAAACTCGGCTAATACATAAAAATGTCCAAACAAACCTCGAAAAATCACAAAAATCACTCAACACTCCTGTTGTTCTATGTTGACACGAGAAAAAAATTGAAAGCAATAAGAGGCAATGGATATCGTTTCGTCCACAAAGGTGGGACGTTCCAGACTGAAAACCATCATGCGTGTTGTGACAAGCTCCGGTTTGTGATAAGCATATACCCAAACCCGCCCCAAATGGGATAAAATTTGTACCACGGCATGTTGATGCCGCTCCATGATAGCATGCCAAGTTTCATGAATTTTAGATGAGTTTTGGATTTACTAGAATTTCATAACGAGGCATCTCAATGTTTTGCCGGCAATCAACGTTGCCCCGGTGTTTGAAATTCATTCCCATTTATTCCATGGGACCTAAGCATGCACCCAAGGACACGTATTTTATTTTGAAACCAATCTATATGCACTCGAGCATGTGCATGTAGTTCAAATTTGAATCATGCACATAAAATGGATTGAAAATTCGGTTAATGCATAAAAATGTCCAAACGAACCCCGAAAATCACAATAAAATCACACAACACTCCTGTTATTCTATGTTGACACGAGAAAAAAAAATTGAAAGCAATCAGAGGCAATGGATATCGTTTTGTCCCCAAAGATGGGACGTTACCTACCGAAAACCATCATGCTTGTTGTGAGAAGCTCCGGTTTGTGAGAAGCATATACCCAAATCTGCCCCAAATGGGACAAAATTTGTACCATGGCATGTTGATGCCACTCCATGATAGCATGCCAAGTTTCATGAATTTCAGACGAGTTTTGGATTAACTAGAATTTAAAAACCAGGCATCTCAATGTTTTGCCCGCAATCAACGTTGCCCCAGTGTTTGAAATTCATTCCCATTTCTTGCATGGGACCTAAGCATGCACCCAAGGACACATATTTGATTTTTCAACCAACTTATATGCACTGGAGCATGTGCATGTAGTTCAAATTTGAATTATGCACATAAAATGCATTGAAAACTTAGCTGATGAATAACAATTTCTAAACGAACACCGAAAAATCACAAAAAATCACACAACACTCCTGTTGTTCTATGTTGACATGAGAGAAAAATTTGAAAGCAATAAGAGGCAATGGATATCGTTTCGTCCACAAAGGTGGGACGTTCCCTACCGAAAACCATCATGCTTGTTGTGAGAAGCTCCGGTTTGTGAGAAGCATATACCCAAACCTTCCCCAAATGGGACAAAATTTGTACCACGGCATGTTGATGCCGCTCCATGATAGCATGCCAAGTTTCAAGAATTTCAAACGAGTTTTGGATTTACTAAAATTTAAAAACCAGGCATCTCAATGTTTTGGCGGCAATCAACGGTTCCCCGGTGTTTGAAATTCATTCCCATTTCTTGCATGGGACCTAAGCATGCACCCAAGGACACGTATTTTATTTTGAAACCAATCTATATGCACTGGAGCATGTGCATGTAGTTCAAATTTGAATTATGCACCTAAAATGCATTGAAAACTCAGCTGATGCATAAAAATGTCCAAACGAACCCCGAAAAATCACAAAAAATCACACAACACTCATGTTGTTCTATGTTGACATGAGAGAAAAATTTGAAAGCAATAAGAGGCAATGGATATCGTTTCGTCCACAAAGGTGGGACATTCCCTACCGAAAACCATCATGCTTGTTGTGGGAAGCTCCGGTTTGGGAGAAGCATATACCCAAACCTTCCCCAAATGGGACAAAATTTGTACCACGGCATGTTGATGCCGCTCCATGATAGCATGCCAAGTTTCATGAATTTCAGACGAGTTTTGGATTTACTAGAATTTAAAAACCAGGCATCTCAATGTTTTGCCGGCAATCAACGGTGCCCCGATATTTGAAATTCATTCCCATTTCTTGCATGGGACCTAAGCATGCACCCAAGGACACGTATTTTATTTTGAAACCAATCTATATGCACTGGAGCATGTGCATGTAGTTCAAATTTGAATTATGCACATAAAATGCATTGAAAACTCAGCTAATGTATAAAAATGTCCAAACGAACCCCGAAAAATCACAAAAAATCACACAACACTCATGTTGTTTTATGTTGACACGAGAAAAAAATTTGAAAGCAATAAGAGGCAATGGATATTGTTTCGTCCCCAAAGGTGGGACGTTCCCTACCGAAAACCATCATGCATGTTGTGAGAAGCTCCGGTTTGTGAGAAGCATATACCCAAACCCGCCCCAAATGGGACAAAATTTGTACCACGGCATGTTGATGCCGCTCCACGATAGCATGCCAAGTTTCATGAATTTCAGACGAGTTTTCGATTTAATAGAATTTAAAATCTAGGCATCTCAATGTTTTGCCGGCAATCAACGGAGCCCGGTATTTGAAATTCATTCCCATTTCTTGCAGGGTAACTAAGCATGCCCAAATTTAATTTTTCAACCAATTTATATGCACTGGAGCATGTGCATGTAGTTCAAATTTGAATTATGCACATAAAATGCATTGTAAACTCAGCTAATGCATAAAAATTTCTAAACGAACCCCGAAAAATCACAAAAAATCACACAACACTCCTATTGTTCTATGTTGACACGAGAGAAAAATTTGAAAGCAATAAGAGGCAATGGATGTCGTTTCGTCCACAAAGGTGGGACGTTCCCTACCAAAAACCATCATGCTTGTGTGAGAAGCTCCGGTTTGTGAGAATCATATACCCAAACCTTCCCCAAATGGGACAGAATTTGTACCATGGCATGTTGATGCCGCTCCATGATAACACGCCAAGTTTCATGAATTTTAGACGCGATTTGTATTTACTACAATTTCAAAACCAGGCATCTCAATGTTTTGCCGGCTATCAAAGGTGCCCCGGTGTTTGAAAATCATTCCGATTTCTTGCATGGGACCTAAGCATGCACCCAAGGACAAATATTTGATTTTTCAACCAATTTATATTCACTCGAGCATGTGCATGTAGTTCAAATTTGAATTATGCACCTAAAATGCATTGAAAACTCTGCTAATACATAAAAATGTCCCAACAAACCTCGAAAAATCACAAAAAATCACACAACACTCCTGTTGTTCTATGTTGACACGAGAAAAAAATTGAAAGCAATAAGAGGCAATGGATATCATTTCGTCCACAAAGGTGGGACGTTCCAGACCGAAAACCATCATGCTTGTTGTGACCAGCTCCGGTTTGTGAGAAGCATATACCCAAACCCGCCCCAAATGGGATAAAATTTGTACCATGGCATGTTGATGCCGCTCCATGATAGCATGCCAAGTTTCATGAATTTCAGATGAGTTTTGGATTTACTAGAATTTCGAAACCAGGCATCTCAATGTTTTGCCGGCAATCAACGGTGCCCCGGTGTTTGAAATTCATTCCCATTTATTCCATGGGACCTAAGCATGCACCCAAGGACACATATTTTATTTGTCAACCAATTTATATGCACTCGAGCATGTGTATGTAGTTCAAATTTGAATCATGCACATAAAATGGATTGAAAACTCAGTTAATGCATAAAAATGTCCAAACGAACCCCGAAAATCAGAAAAAAATCACACAACACTCCTGTTATTCTCTGTTGACACGAGAAAAAAAATTGAAAGCAATAAGAGGCAATGGATATTGTTTTGTCCCCAAAGATGGGACGTTACCTACCGAAAACCATCATGCTTGTTGTGAGAAGCTCCGGTTTGTGAGAAGCATATACCCAAATCTGCCCCAAATGGGACAAAATTTGTACCATGGCATGTTGATGCCACTCCATGATAGCATGCCAAGTTTCATGAATTTCAGACGAGTTTTGGATTTACTAGAATTTAAAAACCAGGCATCTCAATGTTTTGCCCGCAATCAATGGTGCCCCGGTGTTTGAAATTCATTCCCATTTCTTGCATGGGACCTAAGCATGCACCCAAGGACACATATTTGATTTTTCAACCAATTTATATGCACTGGAGCATGTGCATGTAGTTCAAATTTGAATTATGCACATAAAATGCATTGAAAACTCAGCTGATGCATAACAATTTCTAAACGAACCCCGAAAAATCACAAAAAATCGCACAACACTCCTGTTGTTCTATGTTGACGCGAGAGAAAAATTTGAAAGCAATAAGAGGCAATGGATATCATTTCGTCCACAAAGGTGGGATGTTCCCAACCGAAAACCATCATGCTTGTTGTGAGAAGCTCCGGTTTGTGAGAAGCATATACCCAAATCTGCCCCAAATGGGACAAAATTTGTACCATGGCATGTTGATGCCGCTCCATGATAGCATGCCAAGTTTCATGAATTTTAGACGAGTTTTGGATTTACTAGAATTTAAAAACCAGGCATCTCAATGTTTTGCCGGCAATCCACGGTGCCCCGGTGTTTGAAATTCATTCCCATTTCTTGCATGGGACCTAAGCATGCACCCAAGGACACGTATTTTATTTTGAAACCAATCTATATGCACTGGAGCATGTGCATGTAGTTCAAATTTGAATTATGCACATAAAATGCATTGAAAACTTTGCTAATGCATAAAAATGTCCAAACGAACCCTGAAAAATCTCAAAAAATCACACAACACTCATGTTGTTCTATGTTGACAAGAAAAACTTTGAAAGCAAGAAGAGGCAATGGATATCGTTTCATCCCCAAAGGTGGGACATTCCCTACCGAAAACCATCATGATTGTTGTGAGAAGCTCCGGTTTGTGAGAAGCATATACCCAAGCCAGCCCGAAATGGGAAAAAATTCTACCACGGCATGTTCATGCCTCTCCATGTTAGCATGCCAAGTTTCATGAATTTTAAATGAGTTTTGAATTTACTAGAATTTAAAAACCAGGCATCTCAATGTTTTGCCGGCAATCAACGGTGCCCTGGTGTTTGAAATTCATTCCCATTTCTTGTATGGGACCTAAGCATGCACCCAAGGACACGTATTTGATTTTTCAACCAATTTATATTCACTCGAGCATGTGCATGTAGTTAATATTTGAATTATGCACATAAAATGCATCGAAAACTCAGCTAACGCATAAAGCTGTCCAAACGAACCCCGAAAATTTGAAAGCAATAAGAGGCAATGGATATCGTTTTGTCCACAAAGGTGGGACGCTCCCTACCGAAAACCATCATGCTTGTTGTGAGAAGCGCTGGTTTGGGAGAAGCATATACCCAAACCTTCCCCAAATGGGACAAAATTAGTACCACGGCATGCTGATGCCGCTCCATGATAGCATGCCAAGTTTCATGAATTTCAGACGAGTTTTGGATTTACTAGAATTTAAAAACCAGGCATCTCAATGTTTTGCCGGCAATCAACGGTGCCCCGGTGTTTGAAATTCATTCCCATTTCTTGCATGGGACGTAAGAATGCACCCAAGGACACATATTTGATTTTTCAACCAATTTATATGCACTAGAGCATGTGCATGTAGTTCAATTTTGAATTATGCACATAAAATGCATTGAAAACACATCTAATGCATAAAAATGTCCAAACGAACCCCGAAAAATCACAAAAATTCACACAACACTCCCGTTGTTCTATGTTGACACGAGAAAAAAAATTGAAAGCAATAAGAGGCAATGGATATCGTTTCATCCCCAAAGGTGGGCATTCCTTACCGAAAACCATCATGCTTGTTGTGACAAGCTTCGGTTTGTGAGAAGCATATACCCAAGCCGACCCCACATGGGACAAAATTTGTACCACGGCATGTTGATGCCACTCCATGATAGCATGCCAAGTTTCAAGAATTTCAGACGCGTTTTGGATTTACTAGAATTTAAAAGCCAGGCATCTCAATGTTTTGCCGGCAATCAACGGTGCCCCGATGTTTGAAATTCATTCCCATTTCTTCCAAGGGACCTAAGCATGCACCCAAGGACACATATTTTATTTTTCAACCAATTTATATGCACTGGAGCATGTGTATGTAGTTCAAATTTGAATCATGCACATAAAATGGATTGAAAACTCAGTTAATGCATAAAAATGTCCAAACGAACCCCGAAAATCACAAAAAAATCACACAACACTCCTGTTATTCTATGTTGACACGAGAAAAAAATTGAAAGCAATAAGAGGCAATGGATATCGTTTTGTCCCCAAAAGTGGGACGTTACCTACCGAAAACCATCATGCTTGTTGTGAGAAGCTCCGGTTTGTGAGAAGCATATACCCAAATATGCCCGAAATGGGACAAAATTTGTACCATGGCCTGTTGATGCCACTCCATGATAGCATGCCAAGTTTCATGAATTTCAGACGAGTTTTGGATTTACTAGAATTTAAAAACTAGGCATCTTAATGTTTTGCCAGCAATCAACGGTGCCCTGGTGTTTGAAATTGTCGGGGGAGCTGACCCACGAGCACCTATGGGACCCGGCGGACCATGCCCCTTTTTGGTTCGGCGGGGGCGGGGATTTGCGCAAAGAGCAGATCGAGGCGAGGCACGCGAGCAGTTTACCCAGGTTCGGGCCGCACGGATGCGTAAAACCCTACTCCTGCTTGTGTTTGTATTCGTTTCTTGCTCGGGAGCGCGGAGTGCTACAGTACACTCCAGCTGCTGGCGAGACCGAGCGTGAATGAGTGTCCCCCCCCCTCTACGTTGCGCACGGGCCTCCTTTTATAAGCTCAAGGGGTCACCGACAGGTGGCAACGTAGACAGAAGGGCAAAAATGGAAGAGTGGTGGTTGGTACAACTACTTGTACAGTGTATCATACCTAACCCTGACGGCAGGGGACAAGGGCATTAATTGCCCGTCTGTGTCGCCCAAACAGTACAGAAAAGGGACCGTCTGGGACGCCACCGTTTGCCACGATGGCTATCTTGTCAGCGCATGCTTGCCACCGCGCACCCCTAGCTGCACAGCCCTCCGCCACGTGTGCCTGGAAGGGTCCCAGAGCGACACGTTGGCGGGCGCGCTGGAGTGCGGGCACGGAGTGGGGGCTTGCCGCGGCAAGCACCTTGCCGCGGTTGTTGTCTTGCCGCGTCCAGGAGCTTGTCGCTCACCGGGCTTGCCGGGACGTGTGGCGCGTCGCGGCAAATCTCCTCGATATGCCTTGGTTGGCCTTCCCAGCAAGCTCCTCTTGCCGAGGTCTTGTTTCCTTCCCGGCAGGCTCCTCCTGCCGGGGCCTTGGTTTGCCTTCCCGGCAAGCTCCTCTTGCCGGGGTCTTGGTTTGAGTACTTTGTTCTCGAATGGCTCTGAAGTAGCCGCGGAGGGTCTTTGCGGACGCCCGGCAGGCCTCGCCGCGGGGTGCTACGACTGCCCGTGCACAAGTTCGGGGTACTAAGGGTACCCCTACTCTAGTACACCGACAGGAGCCCCCGGGCCTGGGCCAGACACGGTGCCGAGCGCTTTTGGGCTAGGCCCATAACAGTGCACGGGCACGCGCGGCCTAGGTCACGCCGCATATCTCTCCGCTTCCACCGCGCATGCCCGGACGGCACGCGTCAAACGCGGCGTCGTGGGTGACGTGGGTGGCGTGTGCGAGGCTAAGCCCCGTGGGTATGCGTCACGCCGTGAGAGTTGGGGCGGTTCGCGCCTCTCCCATAAACGGAGGGAGGCATGGGGGCGCGGTTTTCGAGGCGTCCACTCCCCGTGATCACGGGGTGGGGCGAGGCCGCCTCACCCGTCGCCTCGGTTCTGCACGCCTGCCACGCGGCTCCCATGCGCTCGGGGTCACGGACGGCGGAAACGGGAAACTGGGCCGTCGCGAGTAGGGGCAGCGGGTCAGCCCCGACTCCCTGCTCTGCCCGTGCCTTGATTCGCTGAGCGGGGTGGGGAAGCACAGAAGCCCGCACTATCTCATCTCCTCCTTTCTTCAGCTTCTGCTCCCCTTTCTCCCATTCGCCATGGAGAAAGGGAACCCTGGGTCTTCATCGATGGCGGCGAGGGTCGCCGCCAGACAGCGCATCCTTCCCTCTCCCGTGCCCGTGGTGGCGGAGCCAACCGTAAGGGGAAGAGGGAGGGGGCGAGGTCGTGCACGAGGTCGAGGACGAGGTCGAGGCGCATGGGGAAGAGGTGGAGGGGGCGGCGCGCCAGCTTCGCCCCCGCCCGCGGTTCCTCTTCCCGCGGCGGTCCATATCGGGGACAACCCTTGTGAGTTCTTCGTCAGGCTGCGTCGGGCGCCTCGTCGTCGCCTCCGACTCCCAGCTCCGTTTGCGAGTGCGATGGAGTTGGACCCGCCCGAGACACTGAGACTGCACATGAGGGGCCGTGGAATCAGCGGCACGCGAGTCCGCGTCGAATTCCCAGCCCCTAATGTGATGTATCTTGGCCGAGGGTGGAAGACGTTCGCCCGCATCCACAGCCTGATGGAGGGGTTCACCCTCCATTTCAAGTTGATGGAGGGCGATCTCCTCTCCATCAAGGTCTTCGGGCGCTTCGGCACTCGAGCAAAGTGCTGTGAGGACAGCTCCTCCGATAGCGAAGGCTCCTCCTGGAGCGAGAGTGACGAGGAGGGGAGCGACAGCGACGATGAGGGTAACGGGCAGCGGAGCGACGAGTCCGACTAGGTTCGGGCGCCGCTCTGCGCGGCACCGGCGACCCCATCATCCGTGTCGCCGGCTCCTTGAACTCCCCGGGGGCGTCTCCTTGAACGGCTGGCGTAGGGAGGCTGCGGAAGAGGAAGAGGGCCGGCAGCAAGGCCGTCAGGTTGGGGTACGAGGGCGTGGTGCCCTCGACAGCGTGCTGACGTCCTGCCGCCTCGTCTTCGAGCCCCGCTTCCGGCGCCGCCATCACCGTCCAGCCTTTGGACGGTCCCCGGGATGTTCTCTTGGTGTCTTCTGGCGCCCGTAGCTCGCCTAGGCGTCCCTTTTGCCCTTTTCGCCTCCTTGACCTACCTCCTGAAGAGAGGGACAAGAAAAAGGATTACGGGCATCTTATCTTTTTAATTTGTAAGCCTTCAGGCTTTAGCTGCATTTAAAACATGTAATCCTCTCTTTCATGTTTTTCATCCTCTATGGACTGTACCTGAGTGGAATGTTTTTTTTAATGAAAAGGGGGTGTTTGCCGGGTCAATTGTCTCGCGGGTAGAACCCACGTCAAGGAGCGAATCCTTGGTATCCTTCAGATAGACATTTCTTCTCCCGGCAACAGGCCCTGCCGCCTTCCCACGTCGCTTGCCCTTTCTCACGCTTTTGACGGACGCGGGAACGAGGCGGGGTGGCCTCCTCGTTTCATCCCTCTGCTACTGCGACTACGACCAAACTTGGCCCCAGGAACGAGGCCCAGGGCCTAGAGTTGAGGGAGCACGGTAGTTTTCAGGAAGAAACGAGGTTTCGTATTCCTCAGTCCATAAGAGAATGCATGATGAGGGACGAAGAACTTATCTGAGATAGCTGCCCCCGGCAACTCTGGCTTGCCGCAGGCGAATCTTGGTACTTGCAGCCCCCGGCAACACTGGCTTGCCGGGGTCCTGACGCTGGTGCGTCCTTCCTCTCCTTTTCGTCCTCAAGCGGTCTGGCCAGGATATGTGAGCTCTGCGAACCAAGGGAGACGGAAGAAAAGCAAAGGGACACACACTCGACCTCTAAGCTAGGGGTTAGCCGCTGTTAGGCAGTATCAACCCTAACCAAGGACGAGACTCGACCTAGCATGCATGCTATAACCCCGGGGTGTCAGCGCTTCATTTACTGGTGCTCAGGGTCTGCGCCTGGCTTTGTACAAAGGATTACATGCAGCAGCGGCAAGACTTGTACAAAAGGGTGGTTGCCAGACAGGGTCCGACAACCGCGCCTTACGGGTAAAACTTACGAAGATGCTCAATATTCCAGGAGTTGCTCACTGGTGCGCCATCTTCGGTCTCAAGGCGGACAGCGCCAGGCCTTGTGACTCCCTTCACCCGGTAAGGGCCTTCCCACTTCGGCATCAACTTGTTGGAATTCTTGGCGGACTGAACGCGCCGAAGGACAAGGTCGCCTTCCTCGAGACTTCTAGCATCAACTTTGCGGCTATGGTAGCGGCGCAAATCTTGCTAGTAGCGAGCGGCTCGCACAGCAGCCTGAAGACGGTCTTCCTCAAGGAGCAGCACGTCATCTTGCCGCAGCCGCTCTTGCTCAAGCTCATCATAAGCGAGCACTCGAGGTGACCCGTATACGAGTTCCGTGGGGGTAACTACTTCTGCTCCATAGACTAGAGCAAAAGGTGTCTGGCCAGTGGCTCGATTTGGCGTCGTCCTGATCGACCAAAGAGCCACCGGCAGCTCCTCGATCCAGTTTCTTCCGCACTTGTGCAGCTTGTCGAAAGTTCTGGTCTTGAGCGCGCGCAGCACTTCAGCGTACTGCATGACTCTGGCGCCAAGATCTTGGACGTACTGCATGAAGGTGTGGCTCGTAAATTGCGTGCCGTTGTCGGTGATGATCCTGTTGGGGACACCGAAGCGGCAGACAATTGACCTGAAGAACTTGACTGCTGACTGTGCGGTCACCTTCCTCACTGGTTCCACTTCCGGCCACTTTGTGAACTTGTCGATTGCAACGTACAAGTACTCAAAGCCCCCGACTGCTCGGGGAAAGGGGCCGAGGATGTCAAGCCCCCAGACCGAAAATGGCCAGGATAAAGGGATCGTCTGGAGAGCTTGAGCTGGCTGGTGTATCTGCTTGGAATGGAACTGGCATGCTTCAAACTTGGTTACTTTTGCCGTTGCATCCTGGAGGGCTGTTGGCCAAAAGAAACCTTGCCGGAAAGCCTTGCCGACAAGTGCTCTTGCGCCAATGTGGTGACCACATATGCCTCCATGTATCTCTGCCAACAGCTTCTGTCCATCTTCCCGGGGAATACACATCAATTTCACACCGTTGAGTCTTCTTCTGTACAGTTTGTTGTCGACAAACTGGTACATACTTGACTGCCGGGCTACTCTTTTCGCTTCTTCTTGCTCTTCGGGAAGCTCTCCTGTCTGAAGGAAACGGACGATCGGTTGTGCCCATGTTGGAGCTTGTGGCTCGACAACAAGGACTAAAGGCATATCTGCTGCTGCGGGAACATCCGCTTCCACGGCGAGAACTGGCGGTTCTGCCGGAGCTTGACGTTCCTCGGCAAGCTTGCTGGAGCAAAGCTTGTCGGGAGCCTTTGCTTCGACGGAACAAACCCCAGGGCTTGCCGGAGCAGGACGTTCCCCGGCAAGCTTGCCGGAGCAAAACTTGCCGAGAGCCTCTGCTTCAACGGAACTAAGCCTAGGGCCTGCCGGAGCGGGCTGCTCCTCAGCATTCTTGGTGTTGATCTTGGGGACCTTCTTGGCGGCGGCTTCGGGAAGCTCTGCCGGGAAGTAGTCACCAGAAACCAACTTCCTCTTCTTGCTCTGTCCAGTTGATGGAGCCACAGACGGTTGAGTCAGCTTAAGCACGAAGATCCCTGGTTCCATAGGTAGCTTAAGTGCGGCGCACTTTGACAGGCCATCGGCAACGTCGTTCTCGGTTCTCGGAACATGTTCCATTTGCAGGCCGTCAAAGTGCTCTTCTAGATTTCTCACTTCGTCGACGTAGGCTTCCATCAACGGACTCTGATAATTCTTGTTCACTTGGCGGACGACAAGCTGTGAGTCACCCCTGACAATGAGCTTCTTAATCCCAAGGTCTGCTGCGATCCTGAGACCGGCAAGCAAGCCTTCATACTCTACAGTATTGTTTGTTGCTTGCTCCCTAGGAAAGTGCATCTGGACTACGTACTTGAGGTGCTCTCCGGTGGGTGCGACAAGCAGCACGCCAGCACCGGTGCCTTGCAGCGAAAAGGCACCATCAAAGTACATCAGCCACTCCTTGCTTGCTTCCTTGACGGGGATGCTCTTTTCTGGAACTTCTTCATCTGGCGTTGGCGTCCACTCTGCTATAAATTCTGCCAATGCTCTGCTCTGGATAGTTGAAGTGCTCTCAAACTTGAGGCCAAAGCTTGACAGTTCCAGCGCCCACTCGACAATCTTGCCTGTCGCTTCTGGATTCTGCAGTATCCTTTTTAGCGGAAAGCGGGTGACAACTGTGATTTCATGTTCTTGGAAGTAATGGCGCAACTTTCTCGAGGCCATGAGGTGGCCGAAAAGCAATTTCTGCACACCAGAGTACCTTGATCTAGCCCCCTGTAGGAGGGAGCTGACAAAGTAAACCGGGCGCTGCACCATTTTCTTCTGTACGCCTTCGTGCATCTGCGTAGATCCATCCTTGTCGGGGCCAGAGTTTGTCGGGTGAGCCCCCTGCTTGTCGCTGGATGGGCTTGCCGGGGTTGCTGACTTATCATCTGCCTCCCTCTCCGCAACTAGCGCAGCACTAACCACTTGATTGGTTGTCGCTATATACAGCAGCAGCTTCTCTTGTGGCCTAGGTGCGACAAGTGTTGGAGCGGAGGACAGATATTTCTTCAAGTCCTGTAGCGCAGCCTCCGCTTCCGGAGTCCATTGTATCGGACCTGCCTTTTTCAGTATCCTGAAAAATGGCACGGCGCGCTCAGCAGACCTAGAGATAAACCTGCTGAGAGCAGCCACGCAACCGGCAAGCCTTCGTACATCCTTGACGCGCTTCGGTGCTTCGATTTGCTCAATGGCCCTGATTTTGTCGGGATTGGCTTCAATTCCCCGCTGAGACACAAAGACCCGAGAAGTTTGCCGGAAGGAACTCCAAACACACACTTCTCAGGGTTCAGTTTGAGGTTGATCTTGCGCAGATTCGCGAAGGTCTCATCCAAATCTTGAATCAGAGTTGCCCCGTCCTTGCTCTTGATCACTATATCATCCATATAGTCTTCTACATTTCTGTGTATCTGCTGCTCAAGAGCGACATGGACTACTCTTGCAAATGTTGAACCAGCGTTCTTTAAACCGAAAGGCATCCATACGAAACAGTACGTGCCACATGGCGTAATGAATGCGGTTTTCTCCTCATCCTCTTCTGCCATGAAGATCTGATGATATCCTGAGTAGGCGTCAAGAAATGAAAGCAATTCACATCCAGCTCTGGAGTCAACCATCTGGTCAATGCGCAGCAAAAGAAATGGGTCTTTGGGACAAACTTTATTGACATCAGTGAAGTCAATACAAAGCCTCCATTTCCCATTTGCCTTGCGCACGACTACAGGATTGGCCAGCCACGTGGGATGGAGCACTCCTCTAACAAGGCCTACCGCTTCCAACTTCTCGATCTCTTCTGCAATGAATTCTTGGCGCTCCACTGCCTGCTTCCTGACTTTCTGCTTGACGGGCCGCGCATGAGGACAAACAGCAAGGTGGTGCTCAATTACTCTCCTGGGAACGCCGGGGATGTCAGACGGTTGCCATGCAAACACGTCGACATTCGCCGGCAGGAAAGCAACGAGCGCGCTTTCCTATTTAGGGTCAAGCGTGGCACTGATGGTAAAGGTACCACCAGCGCCGTCCTCCTTGGCGCACACCTTCTTTGTCTCTGGCGGAGCCGCCACCGTCTTCTTACACTTGCCGGTGGAGCTCGATGGTGCGTCCTCGACGGCAGCGCAGCACTCCGAAGAGGTGCGCTTGCCGGAGTGGGCATCAGAGCTCTTGCCGGACTTGGCCTTCTTCTTCCCCCCAGGAGCTTCAGCGGCAAGTGACTTGCGCTCTGCTGCGGCTGCCGCTTCCTGGTAGATCTTGTCGGCACAGATAAGGGCATCTTTCTTGTCGCTAGGGATAGAAATGACACTTATCGGGCCTGGCATCTTGAGTACGTTGTAGGCGTAATGAGAGGCTGCCATGAACTTGGCGAGTGCTGGACGGCCAAGTATCCCATTGTAAGGCAATGGGAAATCGGCAACGTCGAAAGTCACCCTCTCAGTCCTGAAGTTTAGCTCGCTGCCAAATGTCACTGGCAGCGTGACCTTCCCCTTCGGCTTGCTCCTTCCCGGACTGATTCCTTGGAATGTGCCAGTCTCCTCAAGCTTGCTGTCGGGGATCTGGAGTTTCTAGAGTACAGTAGAGGAGACCAGGTTCAAGCCGGCCCCGCCGTCAACTAACATCTTAGCGACCTTGAGGTTGCGGATCGTTGGCGACACCAACATCGGCAAGCACCCGACCGCAGTTGTGCGATCAGGGTGGTCCTCAACATCAAAGATGATAGGCGTGCTAGACCATTTCAGAAGTTTGCGCGACTCGACAGGTGGTTCTGCTGCATTGACTTCTTGCGCCCACTGTTTCAGTTGGCAGTGTGAAGTATGCATAGAAGCACCACCGTCAATGCACAAAACCTCCGTGGCTTTCTGAAACTCCTGCTCACTGTTCTCGACATCATCCATGTCTTCGTCGTTGTCGTCATCGTCTTCATCCTTATCGCGACCGCGGGGTGGTCTATCTCCTTGCCGCTGCTTGGCCTTGTCGCGGCGCCCCCCCTGGCCGGTGCGCTTCTTGCCGAATTCCCCAGCACCTCCTTGGGCCCTTTCCTTGTCGCGCCGCTCGTACTCAGCTCTCTGCTGCTGGACAAGCTGCTCGACCTTCTTGCAGCTCTGGAGGTCATGGCCCTTGGTGCGATGAATCTTGCAGTATTGCTTGCCGGAGCTGCCCTGCTTGTCGGCGGCGGCCACAGCCTCGCAGTTGGTGCATGCGGCAACCTCCTTGCCGGAGCTGCCAACTTTGGCTTGCTTGGCGCCGCCGTCGCTGCCGGACTGCTCAACGACTAGCACCTCTTTGTTCTGCTTCTTCCTGTTGTTGCGCCGCCGGTTTCTCTTTGCTGGGGTAGCATCCTCGCTGTCAGATCCTCCGGCTCCAGTATTTTCTCTAGGAAATTTCCTTCCCTCCTCAGCGCGTGCACACTTGTCGGCCAGGGCATATAGCTCGCTGACGTCCCGTACCTTGCACATCACCATCTCCTCCCGCATCCTGCGGTTACGCATGTTCTGATGGAACGCGCTAATTACCGCGGCAGGGTGGATATTTGGGATGTTGTGCTGTACACGGCTGAACCTCTGGATATACTTGCGCAGGGGCTCCCCTTCCCCCTGGACGAGCAGGTGAAGGTCACTCTCTTGGCCGTGAGGTTTGTGAACGCCTGTGAAGGCGCCAACAAACTGATGGCACAAGTCTGCATAGGAGGATACGGAGTTGTCCGGCAAGTGCATGAGCCAGGATCTGACGTTAGGCTTGAGCACCAGTGGGAAGTAGTTGGCAAGGATCTTGCCGTCCCGTCCCCCGGCAGCCTGCACCGCGATGGTGTAGATGCTGAGGAACTCCGATGGATGTGGCTTGCCGTCGTACTTCTCCGGCACGTCTGGCTTGAAATTTTTTGTGCTGGGCCATTGGACTTGCCGCAGCTCAGGAGCAAACGCAGGGCAACCCACCGTGTACGGAAGTTGTCTGGTTTATCCGGCGCGTGCATGTCAACAGAGGGCCCAGCGCGCAGGTCTGACTGACGCCGCGCTTCCCTTCGACGCTCGATACGAGTACGAGCGTCTTCTTGTTGCCGTTCATGAAGAACTTGGCGTTGATCGCGACGAGCTCATGGATCTGACGACGCGGTGGAGTCGCTGTCGATGTGGATCTGGCGAGCCGGCGATCTTGGTCTTCGGGGTGGGGAGTGCACGGTGGTTGCACCCTCACCAGTTTGGTTGCCACAGGCTCGCGCCTGGCTGACTTGCCGCGGCAGCGATGCGCTCGGCTGCCATGGGTTGTCGCCGTTGGCGAAGCCGATGAGGCTCTGAATGGTGGCCCTCCAGTCGTCGACCTTGTCTGCCACTGGAGGGAAATCAAGGAGCAGTTGAGCTCGCGCCAGAGCTTCTGCTGGGGTGTCGGGCGGTGGCGGCGAACGGTGCGAGGAACGGGATATGCTCGGACTTCTAACTATGTTAGAAGGAGCAGTATCTCGTCCAAGCGACCGTGCCTCGCTCGCGCCAGCGTGCTGGTGGGCATGCTGGTCTTGAGCCCTCCGGGATCCGCCAGCTTGATCTTGATCCAGCGAACGCATGGTACCGTGGGTACCATGGCGCTGCCGGTCCCGCGCCTCCTGAGACGGGCGCGGTGCGTGCACGGACGCCGAAGTCTTGGAGTGCGCCCGGTCATTGTGGGAGCCGGCTATGCCGCCGACGGGCAGCGCGGCCTTGTCCTTGGACCTGGCGGCACCGTGAGCTCCGCCATCGACGCCCGTTCTTCCGCCAGCGTCTACCCCACCAGCCGTTTGCTCCGGCGGCGGTGGGTTCGGCGCAGACAGGGCAGCCGCCTCCGAAGCCTTCTTCTTCGGCGGCATGTCAGTGAAGATGATGAAGATCTAGCTCGCGTGGACGCCGGATCAGGTTCACACAACCTGGACGCCCCCTACGTGGCGTGCCAGAGATGTCGGGGGAGCTGACCCACGAGCACCTATGGGACCCGGCGGACCATGCCCCTTTTTGGTTCGGCGGGGGCGGGGATTTGCGCAAAGAGCAGATCGAGGCGAGGCACGCGAGCAGTTTACCCAGGTTCGGGCCGCACGGATGCGTAAAACCCTACTCCTGCTTGTGTTTGTATTGGTTTCTTGCTCGGGAGCGTGGAGTGCTACAGTACACTCCAGCTGCTGGCGAGACCGAGCGTGAATGAGTGTCCCCCCCTCTACGTTGCGCACAGGCCTCCTTTTATATGCTCAAGGGGTCACCGACAGGTGGCAACGTAGACAGAAGGGCAAAAATGGAAGAGTGGTGGTTGGTACAACTACTTATACAGTTTATCATACCTAACCCTGACGGCAGGGGACAAGGGCATTAATTTCCCGTCTGTGTCGCCCAAACAGTACAAAAAAGGGACCGTCTGGGACGCCACCGTTTTACCACGATGGCTATCTTGTCAGCGCATGCTTGCCACCGCGCACCCCTAGCTGCACAGCCCTCCGCCACGTGTGCCTGGAAGGGTCCCAGAGCGACACGTTGGCGGGCGCGCTGGAGTGCGGGCACGGAGTGGGGGCTTGCCGCGGCAAGCACCTTGCCGCGGTTGTTGTCTTGCCGCCTCCGGGAGCTTGTCGCTCACCGGGCCTTGCCGGGACGCGTGGCGCGTCGCGGCAAATCTCCTTGATATGCCTTGGTTGGCCTTCCCGGTAAGCTCCTCTTGCCGGGTCTTGTTTCCTTCCCGGCAGGCTCCTCCTGCCGGGGCCTTGGTTTGCCTTCCCGGCAAGCTCCTCTTGCCGGGGTCTTGGTTTGAGTACTTTGTTCTCGAATGGCTCTGATGTAGCCGCGGAGGGTCTTGGCGGACGCCCGGCAGGCCTCGCCGCGGGGTGCTACGACTGCCCGTGCACAAGTTCGGGGTACTAAGGGTACCCCTACTCTAGTACACCGACAGAAATTCATTCCCATTTCTTTCATGGGACCTAAGCATGCACCCAAGGACACATATTTGATATTCAACCAATTTATATGCACTGGAGCATGTGCATGTAGTTCAAATTTGAATCATGCACATAAAATGCATTGAAAACTCAGCTAATGCATAAAAATGTCCAAACGAACCCTGAAAAATCACAAAAAATCACACAACACTCATGTTCTTCAATGTTACCACGAGAGAAAAATTTGAAAGCAATAAGAGGCAATGGATATCGTTTCGTCCACAAAGGTGGGACGTTCCCTACCGAAAACCATCATGCTTGTTGTGAGAAGCTCCGGTTTGTGTGAAGCATATACCCAAACCTTCCCTAAATGGGACAAAATTTGTACCACGGCATGTTCATGCCTCTCCATGTTAGCATGCCAAGTTTCATGAATTTTAGACGAGTTTTGGATTTGTAGAATTTAAAATACAGGCATTTCAATGTTTTGTCGGCAATCAACGGTGCCCCGGTGTTTGAAATTCATTCCCATTTCTTGCATGGGACCTAAGCATGCACCCAAGGACACGTATTTGATTTTTCAACCAATTTATATGCACTCGAGCATGTGCATGTAGTTCAAATTTGAATTATGCACATAAAATGCATTGAAAACTCAGCTCATGCATAAATATGTCCAATCGAACCCCGAAAAATCACAAAAAATCACACAACACTCCTTTTGTTCTATGTTGACACGAGAAAAAAAATTGAAAGCAATAAGAGGCAATGGATATCGTTTCGTCCCCAAAGGTGGGACGTTCCCTACCGAAAACCATCATGCATGTTGTGAGAAGCTCCGGTTTGTGAGAAGCATATACCCAAGCCTGCCCCAAATGGGAGAAAATTTGTACCACGATGTGTTGATGCCACTCCATGATAGCATGCCAAGTTTCATGAATTTCAGACGAGTCTTCGATTTAATAGAATTTAAAATCCAAGCATCTCAATGTTTTGCCGGCAATCAACGGAGCCCCGGTATTTGAAATTCATTCCCATTTCTTGCATGGGACCTAAGCATGCACCCAAGGACACAAATTTGATTTTTCAACCAATTTGTATGCACTGGAGCATGTGCATATAGTTCGAATTTGAATTATGCACATAAAATGCATTGAAAACTCAGTTAATGCATAAAAATTTATAAACGAATTCAGAAAAATCACAAAAAATCACACAACACTCCTATTGTTCTATGTTGACACGAGAGAAAATTTTGAAAGCAATAAGAGGCATTGGATATCGTTTCGTCCATGAAGGTGGGACCTTCCCTACCGAAAACCATCATGCTTGTTGTTAGAAGCTCCGGTTTGTGAGAAGCATATACCCAAACCTTCCCCAAATGGGACAGAATTTGTACCACGGCATGTTGATGCGGCTCCATGATAGCACGCCAAGTTTCATGAATTTTAGACGAGATTTGGATTTACTACAATTTCAAAACCAGGCATCTCAATGTTTTGCCGGCAATGAAAGGTGCCCCGGTGTTTGAAATTCATTCGGATTTCTTGCATGGGACCTAAGCATGCACCCATGGACACACATTTGATTTTTCAACCAATTTATATGCACTTGAGCATGTGCATGTAGTTCAAATTTGAATTATGCACCTAAAATGCATTGAAAACTCAGCTAATACAAAAAAATGTCCAAACGAACCTCGAAAAACAACAAAAAATCACACAACACTCCTGTTGTACTATGTTGTGCATGTAGTTCAAATTTGAATTATGCATAAAATTTCCAAACGAACCCTGAAAAATCACACAGCACTCCTGTTGTTCTATGTTGACACGAGAAAAAATTTTGAAAGCAATAAGAGGCAATGGATATCATTTCGTCCACAAATGTGGGACGTTCCCTACCGAAAACCATCATGCGTGTTGTGAGAAGCTCCGGTTTGTGAGAAGCAAATACCCAAACCTTCCCCAAATGGGAGAAAATTTGCACCACGGCATGTTGATGTCGCTCCATGATAGCATGCTAAGTTTCATGAATTTCGGACGAGTTTTGGATTTACTAGAATTTAAAAACCAGGCATCTCAATGTTTTGTCGGCAGTCAATGGTGCCCCGGTGTTTGAAATTCATTCCCATTTCTTGCATGGGACCTAAGCATGCACCCAAGGACACATATTTGATTTTTCAACCAATTTATATGCACTTGATCATGTGCATGTAGTTCAAATATGAATTATGCACATAAAATGCATTGAAAACTCAACTAATGCATAAAAATGTCCAAACGAACCCCGAAAAATCACAAAATTCACACAACACTCCCGTTGTTCTATGTTGACATGAGAAAAAAAATTGAAAGCAATAAGAGGCAATGGATATCATTTCATCCACAAAGGTGGGACGTTCCCTATCGAAAACCATCATGCTTGTTGTGACAAGCTCCAGTTTGTGAGAAGCATATACCCAAACCCGCCCCGAATGGGACAAAATTTGTACCATGGCCTATTGATGCCGCTCCATGATAGCATGCCAAGTTTCCTGAATTTCAGACGAGTTTTGGATTTACTAGAATTTAAAAACCAGGCATCTCAATGTTTTGCCGGCAATCAACGGTGCCCCGGTCTTTGAAATTCATTCTCATTTCTTGCATGGGACCTAAGCATGGACCCAAGGACACAATTTTGATTCTTCAAGCAATTTATATGCACTGGAGCATGTGCATGTAGTTCAAATTTGAATCATGCACATAAAATGCATTGAAAACTCAGTTAATGCATAAAAATGTCCAAACGAACCCCCAAAAAATCACAAAAAATCACACAACACTCCTGTTGTTCTATGTTGACAAGAGAAAAAATTTGAAAGCAATAAGAGGCAATGGATATCTTTCCGTCCACAAAGGTGGGACGTTCCCTAGCGAAAACCATCACGCTTGTTGTGACAAGCTCCGGTTTGTGAGAAACATGTACCCAAACGCACCCAAAATGGGACAAAATTTTTACCACGACATGTTGATGCCGCTCCATGATAGCATGCCAACTTTCATGAATTTTAGACGAGTTTTGGATTTACTATAATTTCACAACCATGCATCTCAATGTTTTGCCGGCAATCAACGGTGCTCCGGTGTTTGAAATTCATTCCCATTTCTTGCATGGGACCTAAGCATGAACCCAAGGACACATATTTGATTTTTCAAGCAATTTATATCCACTTCAGCTTGTGCATGTAGTTAGAATTTGAATCATGCACATAAAATGCATTGAAAACTCAGTTAACGCATAATAAAGTCCAAACGAACCCCGAAAAATCACAAAAAATCACACAACACTCATGTTGTTCTATGTTGACACGAGAAAAAATTTGAAAGCAATAAGAGACAATGGATATGGTTTCATCCCCAAAGGTGGATCGTTCCCTACTAAAAACCATCATGCTTGTTGTGAGAAGCTCCGCTTTGTCAGAAGCATATACCCAAACCTGCCCCAAATGGGACAAATTTTGTACCACGGCATGTTTATGCCGCTTCATGATAGCATTCCAAGTTTCATGAATTTCAGACGAGTTTTGGATTTACTAGAATTTCAAAACCAGGCATCTCAATGTTTTGTCGGTAATCAACGGTGCCCCGGTGTTTGAAGTTCATTCCCATTTCTTGCATGGGACCTAAGAATGCACCCAACGACACAGATTTGATTTTTCAACCAATTTATATGCACTAGAGCATGTGCATGTAGTTCAAATTTGAATTATGCACATAAAATGCATTGAAAACTCAATTAATGCATAAAAATGTCCAAGCGAACCCTGAAAAATCATAAAAAATCACAAAACACTCATGTTGTTCTATGTTGACATGAGAAAAAATTTGAAAGCAATAAGAGGCAATGGATATCGTTTCATCCACAAAGGTGGGACGTGCCCTACCGAAAACCATCATGCTTGTTGTCAGAAGCTTCGGTTTGTGAGAAGCATATACCCAAACCTTCCGCAAATTGGAAAAAAATTGTACCACGGCATGTTGATGCCGCTCCATGATAGCATGCCAAGTTTCATGAATTTTAGACGAGTTTTGCATTTACTAGAATTTAAAAACCAGGCATCTCAATGTTTTGCCGGCAATCAACGGTGCCCCGGTGTTTGAAATTAATTCGCATTTCTTGCATGGGACCTAAGCATGCACCCAAGGACACAGATTTGTTATTTCAACCAATTTATATGCACTCGAGCATGTGCATGTAGTTAAAATTTGAATTATGCACATAAAATGCATTAAAACCTCAGCTAATGCATAAGAATTTCCAAACGAACCCTGAAAAATTAGAAAAAATCACACAACACTCATGTTGTTCTATGTTGACACGAGAAAAAATTTGGAAGCAATAAGAGGCAATGGATATGGTTTCATCCCCAATGGTGGATTGTTCCCTACCGAAAACCATCATGCTTGTTGTGAGAAGCTATGGTTTGTGAGAAGCATATACCCAAACCTGCGCCAAATGGGACAAAATTTGTACCACGACATGTTGATGCCGCTCCATGATAGCATGCCATGTTTCATGAATTTTAGACGAGTTTTGTATTTACTAGAATTTAAAACCAGGCGTCTCAATGTTTTGTCGGCAATCAACAGTGCCCCGGTGTTTGAAATTCATTCACTTTTCTTGCATGGGACCTAAGCATGCACCCAAGGACACATATTTGATTTTTCAACCAATTTATATGCACTAGAGCATGTGCATGTAGTTCAAATATGAATTATGCACATAAAATGCATTGAAAACTCAGCTAATGCATAAAAATGTCCAAACAAACCCCGAAAAATCAAAAAAAACACAACACTCCTGTTGTTCTATGTTGACACGAGAAACAAAATTTAAAGCAATAAGAGGCAATGGATATCATTTCATCCCCGGTGGGACGTTCTCTACCGAAAACCATCATGCTTGTTGTGAGAAGCTCCGGTTTGTGAGAAGCATATACCCAAACCTTCCCCAAATGGGACAAAATTTGTACCATGGCATGTTGATGCCTCTAATGATAGCATGCCAAGTTTCATGAATTTCAGATGAGTTTTGGATCTACTAGAATTTCTAAACCACGCATCTCAATGTTTTCCCTGCAATCAACGGTGCCCCGGTGTTTGAAATTCATTCCCATTTCTTGCATGGGACCTAAGCATGCACCAAAGGACACAGATTTGATTTTTCAACCAATTTATATGCACTAGAGCATGTGCATGTAGTTCAATTTTTAATCATGCACATAAAATGCATTGAAAACTCAGTTAATGCATAAAATTGTCAAAACGAACCCCGAAAAATCACAAAAAAACACAACACTCCTGTTGTTCTATGTTGACACGAGAAAAAAATTTGAAAGCAATAAGAGGCAATGGATATCATTTCGTCCCCAAAGGTGGGACGTTCCCTACCGAAAACCATCATGCTTGTTGTGAGAAGCTCTGGTTTGTCAGAAGCATGTACCCAAACCTGCCCCAAATGGGACAAAATTTGTACCACGGCATGTTGATGCTGCTCATGATAGCATGCCAAGTTTCATGAATTTCAGATGAGTTTTGGATTTACTAGAATTTAAAAACCAGGTTTTGCCGACAATCAACGGAGCCCCGGTGTTTGAAATTCATTCCCATTTCTTGCATGGGACCTATCCATGCACCCAAGGACACAGATTTGATTTTTCAACCAATTTATATGCACTGCAGCATGTGCATGTAGTTCAAATTTGAATTATGCACATAAAATGCATTGAAAAACTCAGCTAATGCATAAAAATGTCCAAACGAACCACGAAAAATCATAAAAAATCACAAAACACTCATGTTGTTCTATGTTGACACGAGAAAAAAATTTGAAAGCAATAAGAGGCAATGGATATCCTTTCGTCCACAAAGGTGGGACGTTGCCTACCGAAAACCATCATGCTTGTTGTGAGAAGCTCCGGTTTGTGAGAAGCATATACCCAAACCTTCCCCAAATTGGAAAAAATTTGTACCACGACATGTTGATGCCGCTCCATGATAGCATGCCAAGTTTCATGAATTTGAGACGAGTTTTGGATTTACTAGAATTTAAAAACCAGGCATCTCAATGTTTTGCCGGCAATCAACGGTGCCCCGGTGTTTGAAATTAATTCGCATTTCTTGCATGGGACCTAAGCATGCACCCAAGGACACATATTTGATTTTTCAACCAATTTATATGCACTGGAGCATGTGCATGTAGTTCATATTTGAATTATGCACATAAAATGCATTGAAAACTCAGCTACTGCATAAAAATGTCCAAACGAACCCTGAAAAATCACAAAAAATCACACAACACTCCCCAAAGGTGGGACGTTCCCCAAAGGTGGATAATTCGCAATAAGCATGCACCCAAGGACACATATTTGATTTTTCAACCAATTTATATGCACTGGAGCATGTGCATGTTGTTCAAATTTGAATTATGCACATAAAATGCATTGAAACCTCAGCTAGTGCATTAAAATGTCCAAACGAACCCCGAAAAATCACAAAAAATCACACAACACTCCCGTTGTTGTAGTTCAAATTTGAATTATGCGCATAAAATGTATTGAAAACTCAGTTAAACAAACCCTGAAAATCACAAAAAATCACACAACACTCCTGTTGTTCTATGTTGACACGAGGAAAAAATTGAAAGTAATAAGAGGCAATGGATATCTTTTCGTCCCCAAAGGTGGGACGTTCCCTACCGAAAACCAGCATGCTTGTTGTGAGAAGCTCCGGTTTGTGAGAAGCATATACCCAAATCCGCCCTAAATGGGACAAAATTTGTACCACGGCATGTTGATGCCGCTCCATGATAGCATGCCAAGTTTAATGAATTTCAAAAGAGTTTTGGATTTAATAGAATTTAAAAACCAGGCATCTCAATGTTTTACCGACAATCAACGGAGCCCCGGTGTTTGAAATTCATTCCTATTTCTTGCATGGGACCTAACCATGCACCCAAGGACATAGATTTGATTTTTCAACCAATTTATATGCACTAGAGCATGTGCATGTAGTTCAAATTCGAATTATGCACATAAAATGCATTGACAAACTCAGCTAATGCATAAAAATGTCCAAACGAGCCCCGAAAATTCACAAAAAATCACACAACACTCCTTTTGTTCTATGTTGACATGAGAAAAAAATTGAAAGCAATAAGAGGTAAAGGATATCGTTTCGTCCCCAAAGGTGGGACGTTCCCTACCGAAAACCATCATCCTTGTTGTGAGAAGCTCAGGTTTGGGAGAAGCATATACCCAAACCTGTCCCAAATGGGACAAAATTTTTACCACGACATGTTGATGCCTCTCCATGATAGCATGCCAAGTTTCACGAATTATAGAAGAGTTTTGGATTTAATAGAATTTAAAAACCAAGCATCTCAATGTTTTGTCGGCAATCAACGGAGCCCCGGTGTTTGAAATTCATTCCCATTTCTTGCATGGGACCTAAGCATGCACCCATGGAACCCCGAAAAATCACAAAAAATCACACAACATTCCTGTTGTTCTATGTTGACACGAGAAAAATTTGAAAGCAATAAGAGGCAATGGATATCGTTTCGTCCCCAAAGGTGGGACGTTCCCTACCGAAAATCATCATGCTTGTTGTGAGAAGCTCCGGTTTGTGAGAAGCATATACCCAAACCTGCCCCAAATGGGACAAAATTTGTACCACGGCTTGTTGATGCCGCTACATGATAGCATGCCAAGTTTCATGAATTTTAGACGAGTTTTGGATTTACTAGAATTTAAAACCAGGAATCTCAATGTTTTGCCGGCAATCAACGGTGCCCCGGTGTTTGAGATTCATTCCCATTTCTTGCATGGGACCTAGGAACGCACCCAAGGACACAGATTTGATTTTTATGCACTAGAGCATGTGCATGTAGTTCAAATTTGAATTATGCACATAAAATGCATAAAAATGTCCAAATGAACCCCGAAAAATCACAAAAAATAGCACAACACTCCTATTGTTCTATGTTGACATGACAAAAAAATTTGAAAGCAATAAGAGGCAATGGATATCGTTTCGTCCCCAAAGGTGGGACGTTCCCTACCGAAAACCATCATGCTTGTTGTGAGAAGCCCCGGTTTGTGAGATGCATATACCCAAACCCACCCCAAATGGGACACAATCTGTACCGCGGCAGGTTGATGCCACTCCATGATAGCATGCCAAGTTTCATGAATTTCAGACGAGTTCTGGATTTAATAGAATTTAAAAACCAGGTTTTGCCGGCAATCAATGGAGCCCCAGTGTTTGAAGTTCATTCCCATTTCTTGCATGGGACCTAAGCATGCACCCAAGGACACAGATTTGATTTTTCAACCAATTTATATGCACTGGAGCATGTGCATGTAGTTCAAATTTGAATTATGCACATAAAATGCATTAAAATGCATTAAAATGTCCAAATGAACCCGGAAAAATCTCAAAAAATCACACAACACTCCTGTTGTTCTATGTTGACACGAGAAAAAAAAATTAAAGCGATAAGAGACAATGGATATCGTTTCGGCCCCAAAGGTGGTACGTTCCCAACCGAAACCATCATGCTTGTTGTGAGAAGCTCCGGTTTGTGAGAGGCATATACCCAAACCTGCCCCAAATGGGACAAAATTTGTACCATGGCATGTTGATGCCGCTCCATGATAGCATGCCAAGTTGAATGAATTTTAGACGAGTTTTGCATTTAATAAGCGAGGCATCTCAATGTTTTGCCGACAATCAACGGAGCATGTGCATGTAGTTCAAATTTGAATTATGCACATAAAATGCATTGAAAACTCAACTAATGCATAAAAATTTCTAAAAGAATCCCGAAAAATCACAAAAAAATCACACAACACTCCTATTGTTCTATGTTGACACGAGAGAAAAATCTGAAAGCAATAAGAAGGAATGGATATCTTTTCGTCCACAAAGGTGGGACGTTCCCTACCGAAAACCATCATGCTTGTTGTGAGAAGCTCCGGTTTGTGAGAAGCATATACCCAAACCTTCCCCAAATTGGAAAAAATTTGTACCACAACATGTTGATGCTGCTCCATGATATCATGCCAAGTTTCATGAATTTCAGACAAATTTTGGATTTACTAGAATTTTAAAACCAGTAATCTCAATGTTTTGTCGGCAATCAACGGTGCCCCGTTGTTTGAAATTCATTCCCATTTCTTACATGGGACCTAAGCATGCACCCAAGGATACATATTTTATTCTTCAGCCAATTTATATGCAATGGAGCATGTGCATGTAGTTCAAATTTGAATTATGCACATAAAATGCATTGAAAACTGGAGCATGTGTATGTAGTTCAAATTTCATGCCGCTCCATGATAGCAAGCCAAGTTTCATAAATTCCATACGAGTTTTGGATTTACTAGAATTTAAAAACCATGCATCTAAATGTTTTGCAGGCAATCAACGGTGCCTCGGTGTTTGAAATTCATTCCTATTTCTTGCATGGGACCTAAGCATGCACCCAACAACACATATTTGATTTTTCAACCAATTTATATGCACTTGAGCATGTGCATGTAGTTCAAATTTGAATTATCCACATAAAATGCATTGAAAACTCACTTAATGCATAAAGATGTCCAAACGAACCCTGAAAAATCAAAAAAAATCACACAACACTCCTGTTGTTCTACGTTGACATGAGAAAAAAATTGAAAGCAATAAGAGGCAATGGATATCGTTCCGTCCCCAAAGGTGGGACGTTCCCTACCGAAAACCATCATGCTTGTTGTGAGAAGCTCCGGTTTGTGAGAAGCATATACCCAAACCTGCCCCAAATGGGACAAAATTTGTACCATGGCATGTTGATGCTGCTCCATGATAGCATGCCAAGTTTTATGAATTTTAGACGAGTTTTGGATCTACCTGAATTTAAAAACCAGGCATCCCAATGTTTTGCCGGCAATCAACGGTGCCCTGGTGTTTGAAATTCATTCCCATTTCTTGAATGGGACCTAAGCATGCATCCTAGGACACATATTTAATTTTTCAACCTATTTATATGCACTAGAGCATGTGCATGTAGTTCAAATTTGAATTGTTCTCCTGAAATGGCTAGAAAACCAATTTAATGTATAAAATGTTCAAACGAACCCTGAATAATTCCAATTCTTTTATGACACACATATAGTTGCATGTTCACTCCATATAAAAGGTCTAGCAATTCAAACACCATCCATTGCCGTTGTGACCCCATTATGTAATTCAAATCAAGATGAAAAATCAAGTAGATCACAGACAGTTTATTATCAGCAACCGTGTGAGATGTAGTACAAAATATCTTGGAGTACCATCGGTGTATAGTACACCTATGGCTTACGCGAGAAGGTGCATCGGCTACAGTCCATAGCCGGTGTCTCAAGCACACTAGCTCGCTCCCCAAATATCATTTCACTATTGAATCGTCGCTGGTGAAGGATGGGCACGTGGACCCGCATCATGAGGGCAACTTCGGTGGCCCACTCCGGCGAGAGCGCCGCCGCAATTTGCGACCGGCGGCAAACGCAGCCCAAACGGCCGATGTTGCTTCTTAGGTGGCGGCAGCAACATCTGCCTCGGGGATAGCAACTGGCGAGAGCGGCACAGCAGTTGTCCGTTCCGTAGCGGTGGCCTTAGCCCTGATGGAGGCCGCCCACGACCATGTCGAGGCCATCCACGACCATGTCGAGGCTGCCCATGCCCAACTCCTGGTGGTCACCGCTCAAATCGAACGAAGCTTCTCCGACAATGGTTGGCAACCCATGGCCGAAGAGCTGGCAATCACCGAGAGCGTTCGAGCAGCCGGTCATTCCTCCGCCGCATACCTTGCGACGACGGAGCCCGTCCAAGCCTAGATCGCGTCTGCCCACGCCCATCTCGTGGCGGCCTTTTCCAAAGAGATCGCGGACACGGATGGCGAGATGCTTGCCGAGTATGGTGCGATGGATGCCATGGAGCCCCTTCCTGAGGAGACCGTCGGGCGCGAGCTGGACATGGAGGCGGCGGCGGAGATTGACGAGCACCAGTCGTAGTAGTACTTTATGTTTTGTTTAATTAAGAGCATCGGTCTTTAATTTGTTAGAGTAATGTTTAGGTCAGCTAGCTCTGTTTAATTTCTGAACTTGCTTGATTAAGAAGTGTGGGTGTGTTGTAGTCTCCTTTATGTGCCCAAATTATGCAATGACGTGGATGACCACTGTAACCATGGAAATTCGAACCAAAACTTTTAACGTTCAAACTCATCACACACGGGTTAAGCTATCTAAATCGTTTGTCATGTCCACATATCGTACACAGTTCTTAATAAGGGACCATGTCTGATGACACTTTGCGCGCCAGTTTTTTGGCTGAAGCGATTCCAAATTTTCGGCTTCCGCGGAAATATCTACCTCCCCGCCCCTCCCCCTTACCAAAAGCCACATTTCCCCTCTTTCAGCCTTCCTTTCCAAGTTGAAACCTTCACTCCTTGCTTGCAGCGCCGCCACCTCCTCGCCAGCGACCCTCCTTCAAGCTGCTCGGCCTCCTCTATCCAGGAAGGTAATCCACACCCGACCCGCATCCTCCTCCTCCTTCCACATCCCACATGCCCCGACCGCCGACGTGAGCGCGACACCTTCCACCCAAATCACTGACCCCTCCAGCAAATAAGCATCGGCCTAAGCCATGATGCACACAGTATAGCCAGGACCTCAAGGAGCATTTGGCAGTGGAGAAACAAATCGCGGCCGCACGCGTGGATGAGGTCGTGATGGCCGCCATTCGTGCCGACCCCCAGATCTTGGAGGAGCACCTTGCCAATTGCTAGCTACACCGGTTAAGCATGCTCGGTTTACCCATTCCGTGTGCTGCTCCTGCCTTTCCTGCACAAAATCTAGTGAATTGTGCTATCTAATTTCGCCATGCAATCTGTTGCTCTAGTGTATATGTTCTATATGTCGTGCAGTGTGGTGCTCACTTATTACCTGTTTTGTTAACTAGTTGTCGACTTCAGTTAACTAATTGGTTCAATTCTGCAAATGTGATGTTCAATTCTTCAGGCTGCAATTTTGTATTGGCTTCCATGTGAGAAATAAATCGAATTTATATTTACAAAATTGTGGGTGCATTCTGTTATTGTATACCATGTGAGGAATAAATTGAATTTGGTTGTAGTAAATACATGAGAAACAAATACAATTGCTACAATTGGTTGTAATTAACTGTTTGGTTAATTCTCTGATCTTCTATTAGGAGTATGTTATATTGTGGAATGTGGTGTTCAGTTAATGTTTGGTTCATTTGTTGTGGTGTTTAGTTAATTGCTTGGTTCAATGTTATATTGTGCAATGTGGTGCTCTGTTATTGTTTGGTTCATTTGTTGTGGTGTTTAGTTAACTGCTTGGTTCAATTCTGCAATGCGATGTCCAATTGTCATGGGTAGAATTTTGTATTGTTGTGCATGTGAGGAATAAATCGAATTTGGCTGCACTTAATACATGAGAAACATATACAAGTGCTATATTTCCTAGTTCTTAATCATGCTTGATTTGGGTAAATGGGTTTTCTGTGTGGCTTCAGTTAATCTGATGAATCTGCAATGTGCTTATTTTTCATCAACATATTTTACTGATAGCATGCGAGCCCTTACTTAACCCGATGACTAACTACCTTATATGTGTTGCAGGGAAACAATGGGAAGCACTGAGGTTTACAATCGAGGTTAGCACGTGCATGGTCCGTTGTCTAATAGCACATTATTGTGCAATTGCACGAACCATTCTAATATTTTGGTTTTTAACAATTTGTTCTTGCACATGTAGGTCCTGCTGTCAGAGGTTTTGACCCACTATTCGACCCTTTTTACATATGGGGAAATGAGTTGTCCATGAATATCAATCAAAGCAAGAAACTTGGAAAGATTGTTAGGATAAAGATATTAATGAAAAAAAACAAGATCTTTGTCTGCACAATGAAGAAGACATCAGTTCACTACAAGATAGTACTAACTATTATACCTTGCCTTTTTTTATTCCTTTGCCCCATTTCCAATATAGAGAAGATATTTATGCACATCCTTGTTTTCAGGCCTTTCCAAAGAAGTTCACTGATGATTACCTCTCAAACCACCTCTATGGTCAGGAGGCGAGGAAGGTTTTCATACAACGCCCACGGTTCAATATTGAAGTGTTCCTGAAGAGGTCGAAGGACGGACGGTCAATCATCCACAGGCACTGGCCTAAAGTTGCAAAGACCTTCAACATGAATGAAGGCTCATTATTCGCCTTCCGCTTTAGCAGTTTTCCAGATGAGATGCATCTGTCTATATACCGTCTATGATGCTAATTTCGAAAGGTTCTACATGTTGCATGTGGAACTTGCTGCTGGTGCAGTTGTGTAATGGGGTAGCTGAGTGCTGAAGCTATATCATGTTGCACTCTGATGTATTTCAATTATGAAATTCTGCTTCCTTAATATGGAAATGAAATATATTGTTTGCTCAATATGAACGTCAATTAGATTAATAAATGGATTATTAATAATAGGGCAATTAGCCTGCTAATGGCGAATTAGCCTACTAATTGGGTTTTGATATTGCAAACGGTTGTTGAAAAAAATACCGTGGGCTATGACCTCAGGCAACACACACAGTTTGTAGGAACAAACCGTGTTGGATCAATGAACAATCACACACGACTTTCTCTTGAAAACTGTTTGCGTTAGGCCACCTTGCTCAAACGTTTACCACATAAAAACTGTGTGTCATGGACAGCCTTTGCCACACGGTTTCTTCTACCGACCGTGTGTGCTACATTCAATAACGCAAACGATTTAACGGTAAAAATTGTGTGTGATGTACCTGTGAACGGAAACGTTTTCCTTGGAGCGACTGTGTGGGATGTGCATACAAACGGAAACGTTTAGCGGGGACTGAATGTGTGGGATGTACTTGCCACCAGAAACAATTTCGCCGTATAATTGTATTTTCAGCTCTACCGTACGTATTTCTGTATTTGAGTGCTCGCCGGTCACCACGGCTTCATTTTGCCGAACGTGTGTGCCAAGAGGGAATATCCCTCACGGTTTCTGGGTCGTGTGGGAAGGACCCCCCTATCGCCCACACTCACTTGGCGAAGGTTCCAAATGCCGTCGTCGAAAAGGGTAAAAACCCGTTTGTTTAGGACCGACACGCACCAGTGCATTGCAGTGGACGCGAGCTGGGTGTTGTTTTGCTTCGGGTCCCTCCTCCCAGGCCATTTCCCTCGCGCCCTCGACACCTAGCCATGTGTAGCAAGTTCCTCTCATCGTCGCCCTTCGCCCTGGACCCCTCCCCCTCCATCAACTCGCTCATCAGAGCTCGTCCGCCACGCGCCACGGGCACACAGTGCCGGCAGTGCATTTATGGCGCCCTGGCCGCTTCCTCCCCGTGCCGCCTCGACCTCTTCTGCTCCGTGAACCCCTCCCCGTACCTCCCCGTCACTGTCCGTCGACCTAGCTCGACCGCACACGCATCCGCGGCTCCAGCCACACGCCCACGGCGACGGCCAGCTCGGCCTCCTTGTCCCCGCCTATTTAAGCTCCACCCCGAGCCTCTCCGAGCACACCAGCGGCCTCCTCCCTCTCCCAGAAGCCTCCCCAACCCGTCCGTTGAGCTCCGAGACCTCTCCTCGCCTCCCTCTGCCACCATGGCCGCCGCTCTATCTGGCCTAAATCCACGGCAACCGAGCCCTCCCTCTCCTCTTGTCCTCCACCAGAGACCTCCACACTACCCCGCAAGCCGCCCCTTCCTTTCTTCTCCGCCGGAGCCGCGGTAGCCTCGTCTCCAACTTTGGTCGAGCCGCCATCCGCCGCAGCCAACACCACCGCTGATCCTGAGCTTCCTGGTGACCGAGCTACCCTGTAACGGGTCGGCCTCGTCGCCCTGAGCACGTGGGTAGGTCGGGCATCGCCAAAGACAGCTGGTAGCTCAGGCTATCGTCGTCGAGGCGGTCGGCCTTGCCTTTGCTTCGTCCTGCGCGGGAGGAAGAAGAAGAAGCCAGCCAGCTAGGCCCCACCTCCCGCAGGACCCACTCATCAGCGGCACAGCGCGTTGACTTGGACTTGCTGAGGTGGATAAGTGAAGGCGTATTCCTATGAATACGTCTTCCTCCACCGAAAGCGCATTTCAGATCTGCTTCAGGCGAAAGTATGCTTCCTCTAGTCTGAAAGCCTATTTTCCTCCTCCTTCGGCCAAGAATACCTTTTCTCTGTTAGTAAGCGTATTCTCAACTTTTACACTTTCTGTTTCTCAGTCAGGGGCTGGTTTGTGAAGGTTTTATTTGCAGATGGGTCCCTGGAAGAAAATCTACCATAACTTTTTGCTCGTAACTCCGATTGAGGTGAATCCAACACCCACTGCTTCGTCTCGTCGAGCCCATCATCTTGGCAACATTTTCATAATGTTTTAACATTGTCAAAATGACCATATTGCCCTTGCCTCTAATCATCCCCCTTTGAGAGAGAAACTTTTCCGGTGATTCCTTCCGCGATCTTTCTTCACTCCTCCCTGGTGTATTCTTCATCCCCAGGCAAGCCACAACACCCATTTGCACGATGGTCATGTAGTATCCTGATACGTCCATTTTGCATCATGCTTTTATATCGATATTTATTGCATTATGGGCTGTTATTACACATTATGTCACAATACGTATTCCTATTCTCTCTTATTTTACAAGGTTTACATGAAGAGGGGGAATGCCGACGGCTGGAATTCTGGGCTGGAAAAGGAGCAAATATTAGAGACCTATTCTGCACATCTCCCAAAGTCCTGAAAATCCACGGGAGCACTTTTCAGAATATATAAAAAATATTGAGCACAAGAAGTACCAGAGGGGACCACACGCTGGCCACGATGGTGGGGGCGCGCCCTACCCCCTGGGCGCGCCCCCCGCCTCGTGGGCTCCCTGGTGGCCCTCCAATTCCCATCTTCTTCTATATGAGGTCTTTCGTCCGAGAAAAAAATAATAAGCAAGCTTTCGGGACTAGACTCCGCCGCCACAAGGCGGAACCTTGGCAGAACCAATCTAGGGCTCCGGCGGAGCTGTTCTCCCGAGGAAACTTCCCTCCGGGAGGGGGAAATCATCACCATCGTCATCTCCAATGATCCTCTCATTGGGAGGGGGTCAATCTCCATCAACATCTTCACCATCACCATCTCATCTCAAACCCTAGTTCATCTCTTGTATCCGATCTTTGTATCCAAACCTCAAATTGGTACCTGTGGGTTGCTAGTAGTGTTGATTACTCCTTGTAGTTGATGCTAGTTGGTTTACTTGATGGAAGATCATATGTTCAGATCCATTATGCATATTAATACCCCTCTCATATGAACATGAATATGCTTTGTGAGTAGTTACGTTTGTTCCTGAGGACATGGGAGAAGTCTTGCTATTAGTAGTCATGTGAATTTGGTATTCGTTCGATATTTTGATGAGATGTATGTTGTCATCCCTCTAGTGGTGTCATGTGAATGTCGACTACATGACAGTTCACCATTGTTTGGGCCTAGAGGGAGGCATTGGGAAGTAATAAGTAGATGATGGGTTGCTAGAGTGACAGAAGCTTAAGCCCTAGTTTATGCGTTGCTTCATAAGGGGCTGATTTGGATCCATATGTTTCATGCTATGGTTAGGATTACCTTAATACTTCTGTTGTAGTTGCGGATGCTCGCAATGGGGGTTAATCATAAGTGGGATGCTTGTGCAAGTAAGGACAGCACCCAAGCACCGGTCCACCCACATATCAAATTATCAAAGTACCAAATGCGAACCATATGATCGTGATGAAAACTAGCTTGACAATAATTCCCATGTGTCCTCGGGAGCGCTTTCCTTCATATAAGAGTTTTTCCAAGCTTTTCCTTTGCTAAAAAAAGGATTGAGACATCTTGCTGCACCTTATTGAGTTTTATTACTTGCTACTCGTTACAAATTACCTTATCACAAAACTATCTGTTACCGATAATTTCAGTGCTTGCAGAGAATACCTTACTGAAAACAGCTTATCATTTCCTTTTGCTCCTCGTTGGGTTCGACACTCTTACTTATCGAAAAGGCTACGATAGATCCCCTATACTTGTGGGTCATCATAGCCATGGTTTTCAACTTGAATAATTAATAAATGCATGCTTGTTTTTATACAGTTATCATTGTTTCGGTGATGCTTATGGAGTTGTGTTCACTGTCATGCTATGCTTTCTTGCACTTTGTTATCATGAACTACTTGCTAGTATTACTTTCATGCTTGATAGTAGTACATGTTGGGTTGGTCATGTTCTACGGTGCATGACTAATGTCGGTTACCGAGTACCGTTGCTATGAATGCTTCCTTTGCATCTAGTTGTTTACATGCTTACTTGGTAGTATTATTTCTATGTTCTTGATTGGTATTTATCATTGATGCTAGTGATCATGTTATGCTATGAGTAGTGTTATGCTTGTGATATTCACATTCGTCAGTATGCCCTGCTCATTCAGATATATGATTTAATGTTGTTGATATGCTCGATGATTATGTTGCACCTTGATGTCTACTACACAACCTTCTTCTTGTAGATGTTGTTGGGCCTCCAAGTGCAGAGGTTTGTAGGACAGTAGCAAATTTCTCTCAAGTGGATGACCTAAGGTTTATCAATCCGTGGGAGGCGTAGGATGAAGATGGTCTCTCTCAAACAACCCTGCAACCAAATAACAAAGAGTCTCTTGTTTCCCCAACACACCCAATACAATGATAAATTGTATAGGTGCACTAGTTCGGCGAAGAGATGGTGATACAAGTGGTATATGGATAGTAGATAAAGGTTTTTGTAATCTGAAAATATAAAAACAGCAACGTAACTAATGATAAAAGTGAGCACAAACGGTATTGCAATGCATTGAAACAAGGCCTAGGGTTCATACTTTCACTAGTGCAAGTTCTCTCAACAATAATAACATAATTGGATCATATAACTATCCCTAAACATGCAACAAAGAGTCACTCCAAAGTCACTAATCGCAGAGAACAAACGAAGAGATTATTGTAGGGTACGAAACCACCTCAAAGTTATCCTTTTTGATCGATCTATTCAAGAGTCCGTAGTAAAATAACATGAAGCTATTCTTTCTGTTCAATTTATCATAGAGTTCGTACTAGAATAACACCTTAAGACACAAATCAACCAAAACCCTAATGTCACCTAGATACTCCAATGTCACCTCAAGTATCCGTGGGTATGATTATACGATATGCATCACACAATCTCAGATTCATCTATTCAACCAACACAAAGAACCTCAAAGAGTGCCCCAAAGTTCCTACCGAAGAGTCAAGAAGAAAACGTGTGCCAACCCCTATGCATAGGTTCATGGGCGGAACCCGCAAGTTGATCACCAAAACATACATCAAGTGGATCAATAGAATACCCCAATGTCACCACGGGTATCCCACGCAAGACATACACCAAGTGTTCTCAAATCCTTAAAGACTCAATCTGATAAGATAACTTTAAAGGGAAAACTCAATCCATTACAAGAGAGTAGAGGGGGAGAAACATCATAAGATCCAACTATAATAGTAAAGCTCACGATACATCAAGATCGTATCACCTCAATAACACGAGAGAGAGAGAGCGAGAGAGATCAAACACATAGCTACTGGTACATACCCTCAGCCCCGAGGGTGAACTACTCCCTCCTTGTCATGGAGAGCGCCGGGATGATGAAGATGGCCACCGGAGAGGGATTGCCCCTCCGTCAGGGTGCCGGAACGGGTCTAGATTGGTTTTCTGTGGCTACGGAGGCTTCTGGTGGCAGAACTCCTGATCTATTCTATTCCTCGAAGTTTTTAGGGTATATGGGTATATATAGGAGGAAGAAGTACGTCGGTGGACCTCCGGGCTGTCCATGAGGCAGGGGGCGCGCCCCCACCCTCGTGGGCAGCCCGGGACTCCCCTGGTCCATCTCCGATACTCCGTGGGCTTCTTCTGGTCCAAAAATAAGTTCCGTGAAGTTTCAGGTTAATTGGACTCCGTCTGATTTTCCTTTTCTGCGGTACTCTAAAACAAGGAAAAAACAGAAACTGGCACTAGGCTCTGGGTTAATAGGTTAGTCCCAAAAATAATATAAAAGTGTATAATAAAGCCCATAAACATCCAAAACAGATAATATAATAGCATGGAACAATCAAAAATTATAGATACATTGGAGACGTATCAGCATCCCCAAGCTTAATTCATGCTCGTCCTCAAGTAGGTAAATGATAAAAACATAATTTTTTCTGTGGAATGCTACCTAACATATTTATCCATGTAATTATCTTTATTGTGGCATGAATATTCAGATCCATAAGATTCAAGACAAAAGTTTAATATTGACATAAAAATAATAATACTTCAAGCATACTAACCAAGCAATCACATGTTCTCAAAATAACATGGCCAAAGAAAGCTATCCCTACAAAATCACATTGTTTGGCTATGCTCCATCTTCACCACACAAAGAATTTAAATCATGCACAACCCCGATGACAAGCCAAGCAATTGTTTCATACTTTTGATGTTCTCAAATTTTTTCAATCTTCACGCAATACCTGAACGTGAGCCATGGACATAGCACTATAGGTGGAATAGAATGGTGGTTGTGGATAAGAAAAAAAGGGAGAAGATAGTCTCACACCAACAAGGCGTATCAACGGGCTATGGAGATGCCCATCAATAGATATCAATGTGAGCGAGTAGGGATTGCCATGCAACGGATGCACTAGAGCTATAAGTGTATGAAAGATAAAAAAGAAACTAAGTGGGTGTGCATCCAACTTGCTTGATCACGAAGACCTAGGGCATTTTGAGGAAGCCCATTGTTGGAATATACAAGCCAAGTTCTATAATGAAAAATTCCCACTAGTATATGAAAGTGACAAAACAAGAGACTCTCTATCATGAAGATCATGGTGCTACTTTTAAGCACAAGTGTGGATAAAGGATAGTAGCATTGCCCCTTTTTGTTTTTATTATTTTTATTTTATTTGGCCCTTCCCCTTTTTTGGCCTTTCTCTTTTTTTCGGACAATGCTCTATGAATGATGATCATCACACCTCTATTTACTTACAACTCAATGATTACAACTCGATACTAGAACAAAGTATGACTCTATATGAATGCCTACGGCAGTGTACCGACATAGCAATGATGCATGAGTGACATGTATGAAAGAATTACGAACGGTGACTTTGCCACAAATACAATGTCAACTACATTATCATGCAAAGCAATATGACAACGATGGAGTGTGTCATAGTAAACGGAATGGTGGAAAGTTGCATGGCAATATATCTCGGAATGGCTATGGAAATGCCATGATAGGTAGGTATGGTGGCTGTTTTGAGGAAGGTATAAGGTGGGTGTATGATACCGACGAAAGGTGTGTGGTATTAGAGGCTAGCAATGGTGGAAGGGTGAGAGTGCGTATAATCCATGGAGTCAACATTAGTCATAAAGAACTCACATACTTATTGCAAAAATCTATTAGTTATCTAAACAAAGTACTACGCGCATGCTCCTAGGGGGATAGATTGGTAGGAAAAGACCATCGCTCGTCCCCGACCGCCACTCATAAGGAAGACAATCAATAAATAAATCATGCTCCGACTTCGTCACATAATGGTTCACCATACGTGCATGCTACGGGAATCACAAACTTCAACATATGTATTTCTCAAATTCACAACTACTCAACTAGCATGACTCTAATATCACCATCCCCATATGTCAAAACAATTATCAAGTATCAAAGTTCTCTTAGTATTCAATGCACTTCATATGAAAGTTTTTATTATATCCCTCTTGGATGCCCATCATATTAGGACTAAATTCATAACCAAAGCAAATTACCATGTTGTTTAGAGACTCTCAAAATGATATAAGTGAAGCATGAGAGTTCATCTATTTCTATAAAATAAAACCACCACCTTGCTCTAAAAAGATATAAGTGAAGCACTAGAGCAACAACAAACTACTCTGAAAGATATAAGTGAAGCTCAATTAGTAGTTGAATAATTATGCAACTATGTGAAGACTCTCTAAAATTTAAGAATTTCATATCTTGGTATTTTATTCAAACAGCAAGCAAAACAAAAGAAAATAAAATGACACTCCAAGCAAAACACATATCATGTGGTGAATAAAAATATAGCTCCAAGTAAAGTTACCGATGAACAAAGATGAAAGAGGGGATGCCATCCGGGGCATCCCCAAGCTTAGGCTCTTGGTTGTCCTTGAATATTACCTTGGGGTGCCTTGGGAATCCCCAAGCTTAGGCTCTTGCCACTCCTTATTCAATAGTCCATCGAATCTTTACCCAAAACTTGAAAACTTCACAACACAAAACTTAACAGAAAACTCGTAACCTCCGTTAGTATAAGAAAATAAATCACCACTTAGGTACTATTTTTAACTCATTCTAAATTAATATTGGTGTAATATCTACTATATTTCAACTTCTCTATGGTTCATACCGTCCGATACTACTCATAGATTCATCAAAATAAGCAAACAACACATAGAAAACAGAATTTGTCAAAAACAGAACAGTCTGTAGTAATCTGTAGGATTCGAATACTTCTGTAACTCCAAAAATCCTGAGAAATTAGGAAGTCCTAGGAAATTTGTTTACTAATCTACTGCAAGTGGAATTGGTATTTTATCGCTCTCTGGTAAGAAAGGAAAATTATTCTTGTGAGCACATACTTTCTGTTTTTTATAGCAAGATCAAACAACAATCACCGAAGAAGGTCCTAAAGGCTTTACTTGGCACAAACACTAATTAAAACATAAAACCACATCTAAACAGAGGCTAGATGAATTATTTATTACTAAACAGGAACAAAAAGCAAGGAATAAAAAGAAAGTTGGGTTGCCTCCCAAGAAGCGCTATCGTTTAACGCCCCTAGCTAGGCATGATGATTTCAATGATGCTCACAAAGGTAAGAATTGAAACATAACGGGAGCATCATGAAGTATATGACAAGCACATTTAAGTCTAACCCTCTTCCTATGCATAGGGATTTTGTGAGCAAACAACTTATGGGAACAAGAATCAACTTGCATAGGAAGGTAAAACAAGCATAACTTCAAAACTTTAAGCACATAGAGAGGAAACTTGATATTATTGCAATTCCTACAAGCATATATTTCTCCCTCATAATAATTTTCAGTAGCATCATGAATGAATTCAACAATATAACCAGCACCTAAAGCATTCTTTTCATGATCTACAAGCATAGAAATGTTATTACACTCCACATAAACAAATCTATTCTCATCAATAGTAGTGGGAGCAAACTGGACGAAATAACTATCATGTGAGGCATAATCCAATTGAAAACTAAAATCATGATGACAAGTTTCATGGTTATCATTATTCTTAATAGCATACAAGTCATCACAATAATCATCATAGATAACAACTTTGTTCTCATAATCAATTGGAACCTCTTCCAAAATAGTGGATTCATCACTAGATAAAGTCATGACCTCTCCAAATCCACTTCCATCAATATAATCATCATAAATAGGAGGCTTGCTTTCATCATAATAAATTTGCTCATCAAAACTTGGGGGACAAAAAATATCATCTTCATCGAACATAGCTTCCCCAAGCTTGTGGCTTTGCATATCATTAGCATCATGGATATTCAAGGAATTCATACTAACAACATTGCAATCATGCTCATCATTCAAATATTTAGTGCCAAACATTCTAATGCATTCTTCTTCTAGCACTTGAGCACAATTATCGTAATCCTTATTTTCATGATAGATATTAAAAAGATGAAGCATACGAGGTACCCTTAATTCCATATATTTTTGTAATTTTCTTTTATAAACTAAACTAGTGATAAAACAAGAAACAAAAATATTCGATTGCAAGATCTAAAGATATACCTTCAAGTGCTAACCTCCCTGGCAACGGCGCCAGGAAAGAGCTTGATGTCTACTACACAACCTTCTTCTAGTAGACGTTGTTGGGCCTCCAAGTGCAGAGGTTTGAAGGACAGTAGCAAATTTCCCTCAAGTGGATGACCTAAGGTTTATCAATCCATGGGAAGCGTAGGATGAAGATGGTCTCTCTCAAACAACCCTGCAACCAAATAACAAAGAGTCTCTTGTGTCCCCAACACACCCAATACAATGGTAAATTGTATAGGTGCACTAGTTCGGCGAAGAGATGGTGATACAAGTGGTATATGGATGGTAGATAAAGGTTTTTGTAATTTGAAAATATAAAAACAGCAAGGTAACTAATGATAAAAGTGAGCACAAACGGTATGCAATGCATTGAAACAAGGCCTAGGGTTCATACTTTCACTAGTGCAAGTTCTCTCAACAATAATAACATAATTGGATCATATAACTATCCCTCAACATGCAACAAAGAGTCACTCCAAAGTCACTAATAGCACAGAACAAACGAAGAGATTATTGTAGGGTACGAAACCACCTCAAAGTTATCCTTTCTGATCAATCTATTCAAGAGTTCGTAGTAAAATAACATGATGCTATTCTTTCCGTTCAATGTATCATAGAGTTCGTACTAGAATAACAGCTTAAGGCACAAATCAACCCAAACCCTAATGTCACCTAGATACTCCAATGTCACCTCAAGTATCCGTGGGTATGATTATACGATATGCATCACACAATCTCAGATTCATCTATTCAACCAACACAAAGAACTTCAAAGAGTGCCCCAAAGTTCCTACCGGAGAGTCAAGATGAAAACATGTGCCAACCCCTATGCATAGGTTCATGGACAGAAACCGCAAGTTGATCACCAAAACATACATCAAGTGGATCAATAGAATACCCCATTGTCACCACGGGTATCCCACGCAAGACATACCTCAAGTGTTCTCAAATCCTTGAAGACTCAATCCGACAAGATAACTTCAAAGGGAAAACTCAATCCATTAGAAGAGAGTAGAGGGGGAGAAACATCATAAGATCCAACTATAATAGCAAAGCTCACGATACATCAAGATCGTATCACCTCAAGAACACGAGAGATAGATAGAGAGAGAGAGAGATCAAACACATAGCTACTGGTAGATACCCACAGCCCCGAGGGTGAACTACTCCCTCCTCATCATGGAGAGCGCCGGGATGATGAAGATGGCCACCGGAGAGGGATTGCCCCTCTGGCAGGGTGCCAGAATGGGTCTAGATTGGTTTTCGGTGGCTATGGAGGCTTTTGGCGGTGGAACTCCCGATCTATTCTGCTCCCAAAGTTTTTAGGGTATATGGGTATATATAGGAGGAATAAGTACGTCGGTGGACCTCCGGTCTGTCCACGAGGTAGGGGGGCGCGCCCAGGGGGTGGGCGCGCCCCCACCCTCGTGGGCAGCTCGGGACTCTCCTGGTCCATATCCGATACTCCGTGGGCTTCTTCTGGTCCAAAAATAAGTTCCGTGAAGTTTCAGGTCAATTGGACTCCGTTTGATTTTCCTTTTCGCCAATACTCTAAAATAAGGAAAAACAGAAACTGGCACTGGGCTCTGGGTTAATAGGTTAGTCCCAAAAATAATATAAAAGTGTATAATAAAGCCCATAAACATCCAAAACAGATAATATAATAGCATGGAACAATCAAAAATTATAGATACGTTGGAGACGTATCACACCACTATGCTTATGTTGATATCATGCTCATGCATTGTAGTTGCATCATGTTATTTTAATATGACTCAGCTTGTTGCATTCAAGTTTAACCGGACTTAAATGAACTTGAACAACTGTTGGCTGAGTCATGGTGCCACCATATCGAGCTGACCAGTGCAGCCACATTTGCCTTTTATGGGAAGGGCCTAACTGGGTCTATTGTCATTCCTCTCGCAAGTGCCTCCAAAAAGGGAAGGTTATGCGCGGGCGCTACCCAGATCAGGTAGGACGGAATAAGCCTTGTGTGCCCATTGTTGTTGTAAGGATCCTTGTCCCCGTTTGGGACCGTTTTTTGTTTTGCCACGACGGTGGTCATTGATGCCTTTGGTAGGCACGGGGCCACCCATGACTTAGCCTAGAGGGGAGTTTGTCGGAGTGGCCGAGAGAGTGTCATGGCAGTAGATCGGTTTTGTCGGAACGCCGTTGGTCCACCTGAATGGGAGTGTGAGGCCATGGGTTCCATGGTGTGGGTACAATGTGCTAACCTCTACAGAGTGTGTATTAAATCTATCGATAGCCGCGCCCGCAGATAAGGGCCCGGTTCGTAGTTGGTCACACTATGGTTCAACATTAATAATAATGTGCTTAGTAACAACCCTGGTTCGATGGTGAGAAAGAGGTTGATTGTGATCGTGAGATGATCACCATGGTATTGAGGATACCAAGTTGTTGGATATTTGTGGTGTTATGAGAGAGTCAAGGGTTAAGGTCAAGATCCTTGTGGTCATTAATGATTACTACGGTATTGTAATACCAAGCTTGATTGGATCCTGAGATGATCGTATGATGTCCGTGATGGTAAGCTTATGTATGTGATGGATATGACGTAACCCGAGCAAAGTAAGTTGGTGCATGATAGATTCATCATGTTGCATGCTAGTATCATCATGTTCATATGTTCATTCCATGCACGTATTGTTCTAGTTGAATCATGTTGTATAAGCCATGTTGTTCTGATAGTATCATGATAATCCTTGTTAACCTGTAATTGCCATGTTGTGTCTGTCTTGATTGCTCTTGGTTGCTGTGAGCTTGCAAGTACATTCGATGTACTAACCTGGCGTGTCATGCCAGTTTGCAGGTCATGCCGGATTTGATTGCTTGTTTGTCATGGATTCCTTGTTTGCGAGCTAGGATAAGCGTTCTAGCCAGAGTCCCTGTGGAGTGGAGTTCATCGCCGTCATTGTTGTCCGCTGCTAGAATTATTCCACTGCTTCGTGTTATTCTGCTGCTTGCATAGAGCAACCGAGGTGGGCATAGTGTCACCGTGCCGATGTAATGCCCTTGTACCCATATCGATTGTAATAAAAAGCTGATTTCTTCTATGCTAAGCAGTGTCGTATTCCAGAAGACTTCTCCTCGATCTTTGGGCTAGAATACGGGGCGTTTCGGTTTCTCTGAGCTGGGGTGCCACAAGTACGATGTTTCCTATGACTCAAAACAAGGAAATGAAACTACGAAAACAAAAGTATTCATGCTTCATTGTCCTCACATCAATATCTTCAAGGTCACACTAGTTTCCTCATCTTCAAAGTCTTCAAGAAAATGAAAGTCTTCAGATGAAGACATTCATTTTTAGGGGTCGACTTTCTTCGGATATAGCAAACTCCTCAGAGTCTTATAAGACCTGTGTACACTCACAAAAATATTAGTCCCTTAACCTATAAGTCTTCAATACACCAAAATCACTAAGGGGCACTAGATGCACTTACACTTTTCTACATTGTGCTAATTTAGAATGGGTATTGAAATTTCCGGTGATAATTTTATTGCCATAGATGTTGTGACAAAACTCGAGAAAACTAGATAACAACTAGCTGGAAAAAGTGATAATTTGGAACAAAAATAAGATAATGTGTTGCTTCTAACTAAAGTGGCTGGGGAATAATCTCTTCTTAGCACTAATATGATTAATGATGGAGATATAGATGAGGAAACTCGCACTATTGTTAAATCTAGGAAATGAGAGAGAGAGAGAGAGTAAAGTTGATATTGTCATCTTTAAACGTATTACTAGAAGTTAAATAAACAAAATTAACGATACTGCAGGTGTTACCCATTGCTACTCTTGTAGGAGTCGTTGGGTTTCCCCAAAGAGGAATGGTGAAATAGAACAACAACAACATTTTCCCTCAGTTAAGAATCAAGGTTTATCGAACTAGCAAGAGCTTCTAAGCTAGCAAGATAAACAACACATGTGCACAAACAAACAAAAAACTTGCACCCAACATGGCAAGAGGGTTGTCAAGCCTCTTGTCTTGCTAGCTACAAGATTAAAAGAAAATAGAGATAGGTAGTGGTAAATAGTAAGGTAAATAAAAGATCAATTTTTGTAGAAGAGTTTATTAATGGAAAATAGATCCAGGGGCCATAGGTTCATTGGTGTCATCTCTCTCTCTCGAAAACAGTCGAATGGCATGGTAAACTAATTACACTTGGGCAATTGAAAATATTGCGATATTTATGGCTATGATCATTCATGGCATAATCTCATATATGCATTAGGAATATTCTCATAAAGGCGCAGAGTCTCGGAGGTGTGCGCGTGTGGATGGACACGTGTAGGAGTGTGACAATGTCTAGTGTCAACGGCAGTATGTCCTGACAAGGTGAATGCGTTGATCCCTCCTGAAGATGGAATGGCGGAACATGGCACCGGCATTCCAGAGCTTGCGCATGCGATGCGCACTGCGGGTCGACCAGACCGAGGGGTGCTCCCAGCCCAATGCGGGCAGTTGCATGAGGCCATTGGATTAGGTAGTGCTTGTCAATGCGGTTCGGGCACATTATCATGAGTGTAGGTGTTGTGACTTTGTTCATTGGCTAGGTGGCTTCGGGTTGATCTATGTATGCATGTTTTCAGACTCTGTTGAATAATAATAAAATGGTTGTGTGCATCGATTGATGCAGAGGCTAGGGGTAAATCCTCCTTTTCAAAAGAAAAGATTCACCAGACCTAGAAAGCGTCCTTCTACCGCAACCAATCCACAAACACGAGTGCCAAATTTGCACGCGTTGGTCACCATCTCTAGCACTAGAGATTCCCTTGGAGACACCTGGTGGGGTTGCAGGTCATCCATTCACGTGGTGCCTTCCACTCACCTGATGTGCATTTGCTGTTGTGTCGAGCACGAGCTCCGGTTCCACTACAACCTGCAACATCACCATCAAACGGCTCTGTTGTGCCGCTTAGTTTCACCCGAAGGTTACAGACCTGCTCGAACCCAGACACGAGAGGCCTAGCCGAATCCACTCACGCTGCTATGGAGTGACCTCCATTAGGACCGAGAGTATATCGACCAGATGAGGGGTGAATGGGAGATTCAAATTTTCTTTTGAAAGCTTTGAAACTAATCCCACTCACAGCAGCAAAAGTAGTACCGAAAGAAATAAACTTAATTAGCCTTATTCTTCAGAGGCATATTCGTCGACGAAAGCATTGACAACATTACAAGCTTGATAAATTACAGCTTTAACTACGATGAGAGTAATGCAACATGCAAACAAATGTAGCAGAATGATACATAGCATGGTATGCATGAATATAAATACTATGGAGAGATTAGATAGGCGAATGCTAGGGACAAGATGGATCCGAATGAATACAGACGAAGACAATGAAACATGTGGAAATACTGAAATACAATTAGATAACAGACAGGACGAAAAGATCGAGTAAACTATCGGCACAGAGCACGAATATGAACTACTGAAGGAAATGCAGTAGAGTAAATGGAACCAGTGGTGCTCGATGGCGACATAGAGATTTGATAGACCAGTTCACCCTTTTGCCAAAGGGCTACGTCTAGTGCGAGGGGATGTGACTTAACACGGAAGATAATATCTCTTCACCTTATTCTCCTTCAACATAGAGCTGATCAGACTCAGGTTGATTTCACTCATGGTAGATCCTTGTCGGCTATCACCAAACCTTCGGTCGACCTTCGTGAACCACAATCACTCTTGGTTGCTGAAGATCTGGCTCGGTGAAGACAACAACTCTTCAACACTCGAAGCCGAAACCTATCTGTCTAGAGAGTGCGGAGCCCTCAAGAGTAATAGGTACAAGAACTCTCACTCAGAACTACTGTGATGCTAAACCACTATCTAAGTTTGGGCTCTTGGTTTTTCTCTCGGAGGATCTTAAACTCAAATCACTCGGAGAGGGGTTGCTCAAATCAATCTTCTGAGAAATCTCAAGCGGAGCAGCCAACGGATAAAGTTGGAGTGGGGTGGCTATTTATAGCCACAGCCTTCCCTGATGGGAAAAGAACAAATTAGACCTCAGGTTCAGCCAATGGCCGAGTGACACGAGTCCAACGGTCAGATTTGAGCACAATGGTAACATTTCTTGCGGAGAAGAAATGCTAACTTCTCGGTCCAAGGCAAATCTCTCGCAGCGAAGAAGATCACAGTCTCTTGCTGACAAGTCTTTGCTCGGAGCACAAAGAGATTTCTCTCGCATCTTTCATGGGTTATGTCTAAGCATCACAATATACCTAAGCATCGAGAACCTATACCCCTCTTAATAGTTGGAGGTCCTATGACTCAAAATAATGAAAGAAGAACAACAAAATGAATACTACGTCTTCACTTTATCTTCGACTTCCATCGCTGCAATCAATTTCTTCGGGCAATAGTACTGAAATAAAAGCTTTGCTTCAGCAATAAAGTTTTAAGGCGTCGATTTCTTCACATAAGTCTTCTCGACTCTATTACTTCAACGAATATAGTTTGTTCTTCTCTATAGCGCAGATATACTTCAGTGAACTTTTTCAAACTCAGCACCGGAGACAACATTCTCTTCAGTCGTGTATGGACTTTTTCTCTCTGTATGCACTAGCAAACAAATCAGTCCATACCTATTTTTGTCAACAATCTCCAAAACACAAGGTAGGCAGATATTGCACCAACAACCTCCATGCCACATGCGTCCAACACAATCTCCAAAAAGGCTACATGAAGCCGATCATTGTATGTACTCCGCCCCGATCCAGCCATGCGGCTCTGAGCAGATGCTCTTTGTGCAACACTGCGCTACACTCGCACCCCACCAACACAACCTCCAAACGCACCAAATGGTATATTTTAATGGAAATTATTGTATTGTAGATGAGTTCATTTGAATCCTCTCAGTGGGAGGATTCCTCGTCTGAAGAGGAATATGACATGAAGGAAGAGGATGACATTGCTTTAATCTTTATGATTCACAAGAAAAGCAGGTTGAATCATGGTGGTTCCGTTTTGGTCAGGAGTTCATTCAGAGGGATAGGAAATAGGCGCACACTAGATTAATGAAAAACTATTTTAGTTTGTCTCTGGTGTATCCAGAGCGATACTTTCGCTGCCGATTTAGGATGTCTCCAAATTTGTTCCTTAACATTCCTAATGTGTGAAGTAACATGATCTGTCCTTTAAGCAGAGGGGAATTTACACCAGAAATCATGGACATAGCACCATCCAAAAAGGGGACTTCCACATTGCACATGATGGCATATGGTGTCCCCCGCATATTTCACTTGCGATAACTTGGTAATGGGAGAGAGAACTTCAATCTTTTACATTAAGAAATTTGGAAAGGCAGTGCTTGAAGTGTTTGGGCCAGAGTATTTGAGAGCATCCAATGCTCAGGACACAGCGAGGCTTTTGGAGATGAACAAAGCCCATGGATTTTCAAGTATGCCTGGCTCCATTCACTGCATGCATTGGAAGTGGAAGAACTACCTTGTAGCATGGCATGGACAATTCAAAGGACAAGAAGTATGCGACCATCATTCTTGAGACTGCGGTCGATCATAAGACATGGATTTTACATGCATATTTTGGGATGCGTGTTGGGGAACGTAGCATGCAATTTTAAAAAATCATACGATCACGCAAGATCTATCTAGGAGATGCATAGCAACGAGAAGGGGAGTTTGTCCACATACCCTCGTAGACCAAAAGCGGAAGCGTTAGGTTAATGTAGTTGATGTAGTCGAACGTCTTCGCGATCCAACCGATCAAGTACCGAACGTACGACACCTCCGAGTTCAGCACATGTTCAACTCGATGACGTCCCTCGAACTCTTGATCCAGCAAAGGGTCATGGGAGAGTTCCGTCAGCACGGCGGCATGGTGACGGTGATGGTGATGGTGATGTGATCCGCGTAGGGCTTCGCCTAGGCACTACGACGCTATGACCGGAGGAATAAACTGTGGAGGGGGGCACCGCACACGGCTAAGAGAACAATTGATGTGCTCTGGGGTGCCCCCCTGCCCCCGTATATAAAGGAGGGGAGGAGGAGGCCGCCATGGGAGCAGTCCTACTAGGACTCCACTCCTAGTAGGATTCCCCCCCCCCCCCCCCGTTTTCCTTTCTTACAGGAGGGGGAAAGGAAGGAAAGGGAGAGGGAAAGGGGAGCGCCGCCCGTCCCCTAGTCCAATTAGGACTCCATGGGGGGGCCACCCCTTGCGGGCTCCTCTCTCTCTCCTTTAAGGCCCATGTAGGCCCAATATTTCCCCCACGGGGGTTCCGGTAACCCCTCGGTACTCCCGTAAAATACCCGAACCACTAGAAACCATTCCGATGTTCGAATACTACCTTCCAATATATGAATATTTACCTCTCGACCATTTCGAGACTCCTCGTCATGTCTGTGATCTCATCCGGGACTCCGAACAAACTTCGGTCACCAAAACAGATAACTCATAATACAAATCGTCATCGAACGTTAAGCGTGCGGACCCTATGGGTTCAAGAACTATGTAGACATGACTGAGACATATCTCTGGTCAATAACCAACAGCAGAACTTGGATGCTCATATTGGTTCCTCACTACTAGGGAAAAGCCTATACACAGTATTTTAGCAGTAGCGCATGTTAAAAAAGGGCGCTACTGCTAGACAGCAGTAGCGCGCGCTAAATAACCGCGCTGCAGATACATATATAGTAGTAGCGCGTCCCGTTGTAAAAGCACTACTACAAAAATTCCCGCCACTAAGACGATCGGCTACACATAGTAGTAGCGCTCTTTTAGAAATAGCGCTGCCGCTAATTTTGTTGTAGCAGCGCGTTTACGTGTAAGGCGCTACTGCTAACGAAAATAAAATGAAATGAAAAACAAGTAGAAAAGTAAATGAAAATGAAAGAAATAAAAAAAGTAGAAAGGAAACAAATAAAATGTAAAGAAAAATAAATGAAAAAGGGAGAAAAGGAGAAAGGAATAGAACTAGCGCGTTTCAAGAAATGCGTTGTAGCTAACATAGCTATAGCGCGTTTCCAGGAACGCGCTACTGTTACGTTCTACTTAAACAGCTGTTTCCCTCCCCCCGACCTCCACTTCTGCCCCAAATCCCTCGCCCTCGCCGCCGTCGCCCTACTTCGCCGTCGTCTCCTGCCGGCATGGACGCCCGCAACCTCACTGTCTCCTCCCGAGGCTGCCGTCATCCTCATCGCCGCCGCCCGAGGCCGCCCTTGACCTCACCGTCGCCGCCCGAGCCCGCCCGGGACCGCCGCTGCCGGTGCCCGAGCCCGCCCTCTCTACCCCTGCCTCCGCCGACGAGCACCTCCCTGCCACCGTCTCTCCCCTCTCTGTAAGTCCCCCACCCGCCCCACTCCTCTCTCTCTGCATTTTAGATCCAAAATTAGTAGAGCAAAAGTTAGGTTATAGAAAAAAATTAGTTTAGAGCAAAAGATGTTAAGTAGTAGATGTTAGAGCAAAAATTAGTTTAGAGCAAAAAATTTGTTTTACAACCAAAGTTAGTTAGGGCAGTAGGGTTTAATTAGGGTAGATGCTGTTGTAGTATATAGTGATACTAGTAGATGTTAATTAGGTTAGGGCAGTAGTGGTACTAGTAGATGTTAATTAGATGTTTTTTAGTTAGGGCAGTAGAGTTTTGCCAGGTTAATTAGGTTAGTAGTGCTGCTAGTAGTAGTGGTACAGTTGGTTAATTAGGTGAAGTTAAATGAATAACCTAAATGAATGAAATTAGTAGTTAACTGGATTTTTTTCCTTTCATCATTATAGAGCACTAAAGTTAACTGAATTTTGTTCTATTAGTAGTTAAATGAATTTTCTTCTACACTTTGTTTTTGAATTAGCTTGTGAAATTTGGACATGTATATTTGGACATGTGGTTGCTCGTGTATATTTGGACATGTGTTGCGGTGTCAAAGATGGATATTTGAACACTGTTTCCAGGGGATGAAGCTGAGTGGCCTATGTTTTGCCGGAATGTTGATTCATTTCCATTCTGGCAAATTTCAGGTTCTCGATTTGTCCACTTTTTAGCAAAGGTCATGCCGAAATTTTTCGTGAATTTCGGCATGACTTGTGCTAAAAACTAGGACATATCGAGTGCCCGGGATTTGCCGCACCGGGAAGGAGTCAACGTACTGCAAAACATAGGCCTTTTTTTATCATTATTCATTTTATTAGGTCTAGAATTAATTGACTAGATTTAATCGTAGGAAACATGGCTAGCAATGATGAAGGACAGGGTTCCAGTAATTGCGACGACGTATACCTAGCGGCAGACGAATTTTTGAGCCTTGCCGATGATCAACCGATGTTGTTGCTGGGCCCACCGGTCGCATCGGGGACTGAGATCGACACGCAGACCAGTGCTGAGACTGAGACCAGCGCTGAGACTCAGACCGGCATCGATACCGGCGTTGAGACTGAGACCGGCATTGCCTCGGGGAGCGGAGCTGGTGTAGAACCGAAAACAAAGAGGCAACGACTTCCTAACAAACTCAGGACTACTAGACTGGTGGTCACAGAGGTGGACGACAGCAATTTTGAGCCAAACGCGCCCGAGGAAGCGCGCGCGTGCTACGGCAATCAAATAGGACGCATTGTACGGACAACCGCCACCATCAATGATGAGAAACTATAGAAGATAGATAATATGAGGCCCTCCCTCCTAAAGAAGCTGCACCAGATATTCTTGTTCCCTGGCCGGAATGAAAAGGATTATAAAGATCCAGATAAGGACCCGATAATGAAGAAGATAAACAAACACACCATGACCAAGTTTAGTGATGTGTTGGCCACCTGGAAAACAAGGGTGAAAGCAAGGATCATCGACAAAAAGGAACCCTACTCCGAGATTGTAAAGGATAACCCGACAATCATGGAAAAGCACTTTGAAATATTCAAGGCGGCTTGCGAGGCTGAATCTACCAAAAAAAGTCAAAGTACATGAAGGGGCTTCAACAGAGGAACATTGGGTGCCACCACCTCGGAAGCCGTGGTTACGGCGGGAAGAGGTCCATATGGGCCAAGGAGGACGCGGAAGCCGCGAGTATGGGCATCCCAGACCCCTTGGCGGAGTTCACCGTCCCGCAGGAGCGTGACATCCTCAGGGCCCAACACCGTTGGGACCCAATGAAGAAGGTTTTCGAGACGAACGTGGTCACGAAGGAATTCATGAGACTGCTGGTAATTTTAGTTTCTGATCAATTCGACTGCATGTTAGTCATATTTGTAAATGATCCTTGTGCATTTTGTAGAGAGAGCAGCACAGGATTGCGGCCGAAAGCGACTCGTCGTCTGAGGCGTTGGCGAGGCCCAAGTGGGACACTCCATTCAACTGGGCGTTGAACATATTGAAACACTCCCGGTGGAGACTCGACCGTCGTATGGACGCGTGCACAGTGTCGGAGACGGCGCCACGTGGAAGAAGTACTACCGTGAGACCACGGAGGAGAGAAAGGGAAGAAGGAGGTTAACTGAAGAAAACATCGACAAGAAGGTTGAGATTGCGGTTGAGAAGAAATCATCTCAGACAGTCGCAACAGTGGTAGCTGCCGCAAAATAGGTGGTTGTAGATATGTCTACTTCCTTGGTTCCTGCCGTTTTCAATTGCACCAGGCAAAATCTAGAAAAAAGGCAGCGCACTTTCCCCTTGCTAACTTCTTGGGGAGCAGCTCGACTAGCGTTGCACCGGCACCTGCACCTGCACCTGCTCCCGCACCGGCTCCCGCACCTGCTCCCGCACCGCCTCCGACACCGTACATGCTCGTCGGTGCTTTGTCTTTGGCTGAGCTCGACACTCTCACGGTATCTGTCACACCGGCCCCCTTCAATAAATGTATAATCTCGCATTTTCGTTGCCTTTCAGATGTCTCACGTTGTGGACTTTTCTTTCCAGGCCGACGAAACCCCGTGCACCATATTGTACACCATCGGCGACCAGAAGGTGGACGTGGGGAAGGCGACGATAATGGAGCCGAAGGAACCATTGTTCCACAACTGGCCGATCCCCCCAGATGTCTTCAAGGTTTCCGTGGCCAGTGTCAAACTGGGCACGAAAATTTGGCTCCTCTGGTACTAGTGGGGGATGACGACGAGACCCCATGGTGGCTTGGTGATTGTTGCAATGGGTGGGTCCTGTTGTGGCCAAAGAGTCTGCTTCAACTGGAGGCGGCTGGGAGCACACCCACGAGCACACAGTTAGCTATGAACATCAACACCTCACCTATTCTATTAGTTGTTGGTGACGTCGCCATAGATGAGTATGAGGATGAGGATGGCACTCAATAATATGTCAATATTGGCGCCTACTTAGGGTTTGAGCATCATGAGTCGGTGCCTGAATTGCCACCTCCGAAGTCTGAACGTATTATGGACAACCTTCCGGTAGTAAAGGAGTCTAGGAAGAGACCGAGGAAAGGCAAAAAAGCTACTTCTATGATCCAGCCCCTTAGCAGCCTCGGGTTCAAGACCGTATAGATATCCCTGGTGCAGCAAAATGACATATCCCCGGTCAACTAATCCTACCTAAAGCAGCGCTAGGGGCCAGATTCAGCGATTTAAGGAGACTTCATGATGATGTGCTACGGATAAAGAAAGGCCTCATCGCCTCAAAAAATCCAGGATACCCACTCTACGTGGTTAACATGCCGCTGGGATTGTCGTACATCGACACATTCCCCGCGGAGAAGTTCTTCCTTCGATTCGATTACATCTTCGACATGTTTCACTTGAAGAAGCTGGATTTTGCGTTTGTCCGTCTTTATGCTTTGCACATGAACTACCTCATCGGGGTTGAGCAGATACCTCATATCTGTGTCGATGGCCCGTACTTCATGCATGAGGGCTTCTTGGGAGTCTGCGCAAAGCACAGTGAATACGCGAGGGAATACATCGCAAATTTCATGCTCGCCAATAAGGACAAGGAGGCGATTCTCGTGCCTTATCATCCCCTGTAAGTCATCCCCGTAGATATCCTTCCTTTGATTTCAATCATTCATTTGCACGGTGGAGGCTAATTAATTTGAGGTGTACTTATTTTGTGCAGCGGCAGGCGCGCCGTCCTCATCATCCTCTACCCCTGATACTCCCACGCTCTTTACTTGGACTCGTCGAAGAACATTAACAAAAAGGATTACACCCACATCAAGTCTGTTCTTGATAGTGCTATGTTTTACTACGACACACGGGGTGGAGAGGTCAAGGACAAGAAGAAAAGGGACGGCAGGCCCGCCTTCGGCCATAAGACCGACTTCTGCTGCATCCAGCAACCGAGTGATTCTCTTAATGATGGATTCTATGTCCTACAGCACATGCTGGAGTACAGACGGGATCACCAGAACCTTCGCATGTCATCTAGATCCAGCGACGCCCATATTCTGCAATGGTCAAAGAACTTAGGAGATATCGAGGATCATCGACTTCGAGCTGAGTTCTATCACATCTAGCGCAAACTTGCTCAAATCATCATGAAGGAGGTCGTCAAAAAAACAGGGATGTTCTACGAAGAAGGACAAATGTCGCGGGAAGATGTCCGAACACGCGTAGCCGCTCAGCGTCTCGACCTGAAGCCTTTCACTAAGCTCGGGGACTATCTCCCTGACTTGGATGGATGGCACGACATGGAGTGATTGTCGATATATGACAATGTGTCTGTTTAGTCCATACTATCTGTATGGCGAAACTTTGAATTATGCATGACGAAACTTTATTTGTGATGTAATTAAACTGTCCTCGACTAGCGAAGATCACTCTAGTTAGGGCATTTTGGGTACGATGAACTTTGTTATTTATGCTTATGATATGTTGCTTCTATTTTTGCCAAGTCTGTCTCTTTTTGTTGCTCAACTATATATGTTGCATATCATCGACTCACGTGACGATGCAGGTGTATAGATCATCGATGGCGAAGAAGTGCTATGCCAGGAGTATACGACGAGTGGCCGGAATGTAAGGCCCAGGTGTACCAGTTTCCGGTTTCCGAGCGACACCCAGTAGTTAGTTTAGGCTCACGCTAATGCGAGAGAGGGATACGAACTCATGTACTGCATAGTTTCGCTCTCACTCAAAGTGATAGCTCTTCTCGCATATATCATTGTTTAGATGGATGACGATGTAGTTGCAAGTAATCGAGACTTGTATCACTGTTTTTGAGATGATGACGAGAGACCACTTTGTGTTGGATGATGATTATGATGATGACATGATTTGATGAGACTATTTGTATGTATATGCTATGATTACATTTGTATGTGTATGATATGCTAAAGATTATTGTATAAAGCCTATTCAAATACAAAAAAAATATGCAGAAAAAACTAATAAAACCAGCAGTAGTGGGGGGAACAAAGTTAACAGTAGTGTTGCCTTACCAGTAGCGCTTCCTGCTAAAAAGCACTGCAGATATTAGTAGCAGCGCTCTTCACTAAAGCGCGCTACTGCTAGCCATGTATAGCAGTAGCATGGGACGACAGGTGCTACTGCTACACGTTAGCTGTAGCGCCTTATCAGTAGCGCGTCGTCCTGCGCTACTGATAGGCAAAATACACGTGCTGCTGCTAGGGTTTTCCCTAGTAGTGCCTACATATTCTACAAAGATCTTTATCGGTCAAACCGCAATAACAACATACATTATTCCCTTTGTCATCAGTATGTTACTTGCCTGAGATTCGATAGTCGGTATCGTCATACCTAGTTCAATCTCGTTACCGGCAAGTCTCTTTACTCGCTCTGTAATGCATCATCCCGCAACTAACTCATTAGTCACATTGCTTGCAAGGCTTATGGTGATGTGCATTACCGAGAGGGCCCAGTGATACCTCTCCAATACTTGGAGTGACAAATCCTAATCTTGATCTATGCCAACCCAACAAACACCTTTGGAGACACATGTAGAGCATATTTACAATCGCCTAGTTATGTTGTGATGTTTGATAGCTGATATGTCTCCAACGTATCTATATTTTTTATTGTTCCATGCTATTATATTATCTATTTTGGATGTTTAATGGGCTTTATTATACCTTTTTATATTATTTTTGGGACTAACCTATTGACCAAAGGCCCAGTGCAAATTGTTGTTTTTTGCCTATTTCAGTGTTTCGCAGAAAAGGATTATCAAACAGAATCCAAACAGAATGAAACCTTCACGAGGATCTTTTTTGGAACAAACGCAATCTAGGAGACTTGGAGTGGACGTCAAGGAAGCAGCGAGGAAGCCACGAGGTAGGACGGTGCGCCCCCACCCTCGTGGGCCCCTCGCAGCTCCATCGACCTACTTCTTTCACCTATATATACTCTTATACCCTAAAACCATCGGGGAGAGCCACGAACCCTATTTTCCACCGCCGCAACCTTCTGTACCCGTGAGATCCCATCTTGGGGCCTTTTCCGGCGATCTGCCGGAGGGGGATTCGATCATGGAGGGCTTCTACATCAAAACCATAGCCTCTCTGATGATGTGTGAGTAGTTTACCATAGACCTTCGGGTCCATAGTTATTAGCTAGATGGCTTATTCTCTCTCTTTGGATCTCAATACAAAGTTCTCCTCGATATTCTTGGAGATCTATTCGATGTAATTCTTTTTGCGGTGTGTTTGTCGAGATCCGATGAATTGTGGGTTTATGATCAAGATTATCTATGAACAATATTTGATTCTTCTCTGAATTTTTATATGCATGATTTGATATCCTTGCAAGTCTCTTCGAATTATCAGTTTGGTTTGTCCTACTAGATTGATCTTTCTTGCAATGGGAGAAGTGCTTAGCTTTGGGTTCAATCTTGGGGTGTCCTTTCCCAGTGACAGCAGGGGCATCAAGGCACGTATTGTATTGTTGCCATCAAGGATAAAAATATGGGTTTTATATCATATTTCTTGAGATTATCCCTCTACATCATGTCATCTTGCCTAATGCATTACTCTGTTCTTATGAACTTAATACTCTAGATGCATGCTGGATAGCGGTCGATGTGTGGAGTAATACTAGTAGATGTAGAATTGTTTCGGTCTACTTGTCACGGACATGATGCCTATGTTCACGATCATGCCTAGATATCATCATAACTATGCGCTTTTCTATCAATTGCTTGGCAGTAATTTGTTCACCCATTGTAATATATGCTATCTTGAGAGAAGCCACTAGTGAAACCTATGGCCCCCGGGTCTATTTTACATCATATTATTTTCCTATCAACTTGCTGTTTCTGCCGCCGTTTATTTTGCAATCTTTACTTTCCAATCTATACAAGAAAAATACCAAAAATATTTATCTTATTATCTTTATCATATCTCACTTTTGCAAGTGGTCGTGAAGGGATTGACAACCCCTTTATCGCGTTGGTTGCAAGATTCTTGATTGTTTGTGCAGGTACTAGGCGATTTGAGTGTAGTCTCCTACTGGATTGATACCTTGGTTCTCAAAAACTAAGGGAAATACTTATGCTACTTTGCTGCATCACCCTTTTCTCTTCAAGGGAAAACCAACGCATGCTCAAGAGGTAGCAAGAAGGATTTCTGGTGTTGTTGCCAGGGAGGCTTACACCAAGTCAAGCCAATATTTGATCTCCCGCCAGCGTGCGGATTTCTGGCACCGTTGCCGGGGAGATCTACTCATGGAGGCAGCTCTACCTCGGCTTTAGCTGCTAAGTCCTTGAGGGCATTGCGGTTGCGGTTGTGTTGGACGACGACGTCGGAGTACCGGCTCCGGCGTGATGGAGGAGGGCGGCGGTGGATTGGGCGCTATGGGGTGGAGGACGGAGGAGGCTGGGGTTTCGCGGCTGGTGGAGAGGGCATTTTGGCGCCTACGGAGTATGAATGGGGAAACAGAGGGAGGCGGGAAACTTAAGGGGGAACAATGTTTCGGTTTGGGACGCGCTTGTTCGAAATTTGGGGAAAGTTACAAACTTTGCCCCCATCTAAAATTTCGGACATATTGCGAGTTGGGGGTAGGACAGTAATCTCAGGTGTCCCAAATGTGGGCGGGATAGATTTCGGCCGAGCGCATGGGTGTTTAGGCGCCCACGGCGTATGAATGCCTCTCGGAGGCGGTTGAGATTAGTGTCTTGGCGAAGTTACAAACCTACCCCGGTTTAGACCTTTGGACATCGGGCTGATAGGCTACACGGGCCAGAGTCAGGACAGTAATTTCCTACCACCAAACATTAGTCTCGTGCGGTTTCGGGTGAACAGAGGCCTATTTGGCGCTTCGTTCAATATTTGGGAGCAGAAGCATTAACTTTTTCAGTTCTCTTGAATTGAACATTCGGGATTTGTCAAACTTCACAAATCTTTACTCTTGAAAATCCTAAAGCTACGATTATTTTGGAATAGAGGTGGTACATTTGAATATACATTGTACACGAGTATATATTAAAAATATGCAACTTACCTCAGTTCATGCATGGTTCCATATATAATCTCCTTGGTTGCAAAAAAAAGTTAGACATGCGTATGAATATATATAGCATGTTAAACGCACAACAAAGATTGATGCTCCCTTTTACATCTGATTTACAAATGCCATTATCTCGGGTTCAAATAGATGAATGCACTTCCTATGAATTCGAATATTCGAAACCCTCTTTATGTTGAATTTGACATGTATTCTATTTCGTAGCTAGCAATTTGAATGTATCCATGCAAGTGACAAATGTATAAAGTGCTTCACACTAACAACATGGAGTGCACTAATTGATGTTTATATATGAATTGCAAAAGCATCCCTTGCCTGTATTTCAAACCGCTCTCACTCTATGGATCGATAATATGAAATAAACACATGCACATGCTAGAATTCAATAGAGTATGGGTGTGTGATAGACCGATTTTCGTCCATACAAAATTTGCAAAATTCATGATCTCATCCAAAAATAATAATGCCATTTATATTTTAATTTAATGCGTAGAACCGCCTTTTATACGCAGATGCACTATGCCTCGGCCCGTTCTCACAAACACGCTATATATCTCTCTATCTACCGCATAAGTGCACACACTTTATATCCATCGGCATTTCTCTTTCACACATGCTCACAATCTCTCTCGGGGTGTCGGGGAGTCTCACACACATGCTCTCTCTCTCTGTATCCCTCTCTCTCTTTCTGACTACTATGTACCACTCTTTTCACTAATCTCAGTTGGAAAACACTATTTCTCTCACATGCATATATACACATGCACGGTCTCTACTAGCCCTCTATACACACACACACACACACACACATATATATATATATGTGTGTGTGTGTGTGTGTGTGTGCCTACGTGTCTCCCGCATGCACATTATCTTTCGGTAGGATATCCCCGACTGTTAGGCTGGATGGTAATACGAGGCGAAGTTTTACCCTAGTTCGGACCCTTGCGGTTGAGGAAAAAGCCTACTCCTGGTACTGTATATTAGTGATAGGGGTGTGTACAAAGTACATGTGAATACCAAGCATTGTGCGTGTGTGTATACTATCAACGAACTAGCCCCCAAGCTTCTATAACATACTAGGGGCCTAGGGTTACAAATCATATATAGTCGGCTTACCACCAGTGGGGATAGAGTCCTCCGCGACTCTGGTAGCTAGCTTGGTGTTGTATGCCGAGTCCTCCACATGGGTCTTCATATAATGCATCTCGATCCAACCTATGTGGCATAGGATGGAACCGACCCATGTGTCGAGGATATACCCCGCGGTGTAACCCGCCGGATGTATGACCCGGCTGGAAGCGTGGCGACTCACTGGTGACCCGCACGGAGCTTGGCGATTCACAGATAACCCACCTGATCTTTACGACTCATTAGTAACCCGGTGGGCGTGTCAGATGGACAACAAAGCCCAAGGCCCAGAAGGTCGGCTAATGTTATAATGGGCTGGCTTAAGAAGGAAGGCATAAGGAATATTCTCCTACAAAGGAAGCAAGACTAGGACTCCACTTGTAATAGAGTAATCCTAATCCTACTAGGACTAGTCATGTAACCCGCCCCTTCAACATATATAAGGAGGGGCAGGGAACCCCAAGAGGGACGGGTAAGAAAATAATAGCTAAGGCTAGACACAACTAGAGGAGAGCCAGGTTATGCGGCGTCTCCCTCATGAGCATAATGAGACCTAGCCACAAACAGCATGTAGGGCTATTCCGGATGATGTTTCCTGAGGCCCAAAGCTGTCTAAATCCTTGTCTTGTGTTGCATCTCTCGATTCCTCACAACCCCTCTCAAGCTACTACAAAGATGCGTTGGCCTCACGACTAAGTCCTCACACTAGGACATCTGCCGTGACAATTCCACGACACTTGCTCCGCCCACTGTCGGAGCACGAATAGGTTCAAGCAGCTGCGGCCCACGGGCGTCTCAAGTCGCTGCGGTCCACGGCCACCTTGAGCCGCCCTCGTGCAAACTCGCGCCCGCGGCCCTGAGCCGCCACACTGAGAGCCACCACCTGCCTTGCTGCACGAATCGCCTTCGCCACTTTGGTCACAACAGCCGACTCTCCTCACCGGGAGCCTCTTCCAAGCCATCACCCCGGTCGAGCGGCCTTGCCGTCCGCCTTTCCTCACAACAGCCGACTCTCCTCACACTGACACCGTGGTGATAGCAACTCGCCTCACAGAGCTGCTTCCGCATGCTTCTACAGAATCTCAGGGAACGCAAGAACATGATGTCCAAACTCTTCTACTATTCATGGAACTGTGTTGCTCAGTCGTTCTCCACTTTCCTCATCTCAAGAGCACCGCGCTACCGCCTGCGATAATGATGGTTCGTTTCAAATCAGGTTTATGGTGGGCGAGCAGGTGTGGCGTATGCTTGCCGTCCACACTGCTAGGAAGAAGGAAATTGTCAAGCCACTCAAAAAGCTCTCTGGGGAATCCGACTTTTCTGTGGAGGATATGTTTGATGACTGAAACGATGGCAGTTTTGAGAGTCTCCGGGCTCCTAAAGTTGCATTGTTGATCTCAAATTCAGTCGTGAGCCTGTCATTGGAAAAATGATCAATGTTTGTTCAGAATTTGTGATGCATGGGACAGATAATACTGTTAGGTTTATTTATCAATCTTAAGAAGAAGGTACTGCCAAAATTGGAACCGGGTTAGCAGTGGGACATGCATATGAAGGAGTTGCGACAAACTATGACAAGGCCATTGAAGGGGTAACATGCAAAAATTGTTTAAGAATCAAAACGGGTTCAGCGACAAGTACTGAAAAAGTGACGCTCCCATATGAAGAGACCACTGATCATTTGATGTTTACAGTGGATGGGTTGCACCATCGCCAGATTATTTATGGGAGTTACACACGGACCATCGAAAGTCTGACCAAATCAGGTGAAATTCATCCAATCAATTTTTATTGATATGTTTTTATTCTTTAAAGAGCAAGTACCCTGGCTTGTGATATTCTTTGATGCAGGATAATTGTTCACTGCAAGACCGATGGTCGTGTCATGGATATATAGCCCGCACCATCATTGTCAAGCACTCGCATCTGACCGTGCCATGATGCTTGATGAGTATATGTGCAAACCATCGTTTTTATGGTCCAATTTACATTAATATGACATGGTTTACTTACCCGTCCGCGCGGCTTACCGCGCCTATGATTGCCTCGCCCGTCCGCGCCGGCTTACATTGCCGCGGCCAGCTCATCTGCCTGCTACCGCGGCCAAATCGGCCATGATTGATTTCAACTTCACCATGGTGATCATTGTCACATCCCTGCTTTTAGTCATGCATTAGGATTGCATGTACATGTGCATCATGTTTAAATTTCTTTTAAACTTGAAATGGGGGCTAATCAACCCCAACACCCCCCCTGAAAATGCTAATTTCCAACAATTGGATTTTCAATGAACCCAAAATGCCCTTCATAAAAGCCCACCATTTTTGGTTCTGGTTTAAACCTCTGCCAAAAATGGCCTTGCAATATGGAGCCATTCTGGATTTTTGAACAAGCCATAAGTATTTGAATTTGGGCATTTTAAATACTATAAATATTTCAAAGTGCTCAAATACTCTTGGAAGTATTTTTAGGCAGTTGAGAATATTTTCAAATGTGCCTCTGAATATTTCCAGGATTTTTAAAAAATGGAATGGTATTTTAATCATTTCAATACACAGAGCAGAGCAAATAAAAAGAGAAAACAAGGGAACAGAGGACTTACCTGTCGCCCTGGCCTGGCCTAGCTCGGCCCAGCCCACTGGCTCCCGCCAGTCATCCTCCTCCTCTCGCCAGGAGGACGAGAGGCGCGTGGCCGGCGCCCGCAGCCACACGCCGGCCACCTCCTGCTTCTGCCGACGCCCAGGACGTCATCTACGAGTGCCACGCACTCTCCCTCGTCCCCCTCTCACTTTCCCCACTCTTCCCGTGCCCCTCTCCCTCCTCTGGCTCTCTCCCCATCCCCTTCCGAGCACAACCGTCGCCGCCGACAAGCACCACTGTGGCCACCGCCTCTCCCTCGCTTCTCTGACCGGCCTAGAGGCTACGCCTCGACCCCCTCGTCCTTCCACCCGGGCCATGCCACCACAGGAGCCCCACATCGGCGCCACGAGTTGTCTTCCCCGAGCACGGCCGCCGGACTCCATCGACGTATTCGCCGTCGCCAAGCCGTCTCCGAGCAAGCCAAGCCCCTCTTCGTGATCGCTGTGAGCTCCGCCACCATTTCCCCCTCTCCCCGTGCTCGTCCGCATCCTCTAACCACCATGGCCATCGGAGCCGATAGCTCCTCGCTGCCTGCCATGTCGCCACCATGGCCACGGCCGTGCAAGCTTGCACCCGAGCTCACCACTGCACTCAGTACATCCCCACGAGTCGAACACGGCCACCCCACGTCCTGTTGTGCAACCTAGCATGTTTTCCGCCGAGGCCCGAACTCCGGCCGCCGCGGACGTGCTCGCCGGCGTCGTTTCCGGCCTCCCCAAGCTCCACTTCCACCACCAAACGCCGAGGCATGCCCCCAGCTACGCGTAGGACCAAACTGCAGTCGATTTGGTCGACTGTGGGCAAAACCCGAGCCCCTCCGCCGCGTCTGTCGTCACAGGCGTCAAGCCGCCGGCGAGTTGACCACTTTTTGACCGTGGACTGACGCGTGGGCCCAGGTTGACTTCCCCCCTGAGCCTATGACAGGTGGGGCCGGCCTATTAATTAGTTTAGGATTAGTGTTAACTAATTATAATTAGTTTAGTCACTGACATGTGGGCCCAGGCCCCACTGACAGTTAGTTAGTGTTAACTTAATCCTATTAGTTAGCTGAGACACTGACAGATAGGGCCCACCAGTCAGGTTTGACTGGCCCTAGCGCCTTTGACTCGCTGACGTCACAGTGATGCAGTGCTGACGCAATTTTTCATTTTCTGGATTTATTTTTATATAGGAAATTCCAGAAAATAGCCAAAACTTCTAAAAATCATAGAAAATTAACCATAGCTCCAAATCAAGCAAATTATATATGAAAAATGATCAGAAAAATTCAATCTATCCATCCTTAATGGTTTCATGCATGACCAACCACTTTAACCTTGCTGTTTAGGTGGAACAAGCTAATACACTTTTTATGCATAAGAACTTTAACTTCCATTTGAATCTTTGGTTCAAATGGACCCATTTCAACTTGTTTCACATTGCATTAGGCAGGACACATCATTTTGCCATGTCATAGCATGCATCATATTGTTGCATATTGTCATGTGTTGTTTATGTTCTGTGTGTCCTTCATGGTAGGTTCTGCCTCCGAGGATATCTCCGAGTATCCAACTGAAGGGCAGTACCCTACTACCACTCCATCAGGCAAGGAGCCCCATCGATCATATCGATACAATCCCATGTTCTCGCCTCTGCTCTCATTTACTGCATTAAGACAACATCGTTTCAAACTGCTATGTGCTATGGTAGTTGAACCCTTATCCTCTGTATGACCTGTCATTGCCACAGTAACTAGATGAAACCCACTAGCATGTGTAGGAGTTGATTGAGCCACGTTTGCGTTTCCTACCTTGCTATGCCTGCTATGCTTAGAGTTGTGTCAGGTCTGGTTCGTCTGGGTGATGGGCTAGAGTGAAATGATTATGTCGGTAATGTGAGGGATGTGTTGAACATGATTTGGTAAAGGTATCGATGAGAGGCCATGTAAGAGTACATGGTGGGTTGTTTCATTGAGGCCGTCCATAATTACTGAGGTCTGTATGCGTGATTTAAGATTCAGCTACTACCACACATTGGGCCCTGAAATATGACCCCGCTCGACTTACTGACCCCTCTAGTCCTCTGTCCAGGAGTTGCAACTAGTTTCTGGTGTTTGTAGGTTTTGTGTTGGCGGCCGTGCGTAGCGCTGACCCTAGGGGTGGGCTATGATGCGGTAGATACACCGTGGCACGGTGTACCGAGTCACCCGTTTGGTGTCTCGGAAACCCTACACACATCGTTTGGGGCCGTTGAGGACACCCCGGCTAGATTTCCTTGCGAATGGAACCTGAATAGGCGATAAACCTGGACTAGAGACTTGTGCGGTTAGTCAGGTCGTGGTCTACACCCACGTCGGTTTTCGCTTGAAGTCTGCCGAGCACATGTTGTGTGCAGACGCTAAGTGGTGGAAACATGTGTGACGAAGTACACCCCTGCAGGGTATAAAACTATTCGAATAGCCGCATCCACAGTAAAGGACTACTTGGTTACCTATACAGTTCATGGACAAGTTAATGGATACTACTAAAAGACTCAAGATAAGTGTGAGTACCGAGGATGGCCCTCTCGTAAAATGACGAGGGAGGATCCCCGGTGGAGTATTGTGTTGGTGAGTAGTGGACTCGTGTGCGAAAACTATTTTACTAGTGGAGTCTCGTAGGATAGCTTAGCCAAGAGTCAAAGATGGCTTGCTGCAATAACCCCACCACCTTCTTGAGAATGAGCATGTATAGTAGGTTCTGATGTAAGACTTGCTGAGTACCTTTGTACTCATGTTTTCTTAATTACTGTTTTCAGATGACAGCACCGCCCCCTCCGATGGGTTTTATGTAGATCTCGACGTCGATGAGTGACTTGCCACCCAGGTGGTGATCATGGCCATGGAGGGACCCATGTAGATAGACAGGCTTCGAGAAGCCTTCTTGCTTTCTAGTGTCTGTACTCAGACTATTTGCTTCCGCATGTGCTTGTATGCTTGTATGGCTTGAGTGTCGGGTCATGTGACCCCTACCTGTATGAACATGTTTTGTATGGCTCTTTGGAGCCGTTAGATAAAGTACTTGAGTTGTAGAGTTTTGTTGTGATGCCATGTTGTATTTGCACATATCAAGCATATTGTGTGTATGATTGAAATGCTTGGTATGTGTGGGATCCGACAATCTAGTTGTTTATCCTTGGCAGCCTTTCTTATGGGGAAATGTAGTCTAGTGCTCCTCAAGCCATAGTAGTCCGCTACAGCCGGTTCACCGGAGTCCTGCTAGCCCAGCACTACTACTCAGGACACTTGACTGACTGGCATGTGTTTCACTTCGTTCCTATGTCTGTCCCTTCGGGGAAATGTCACGTGGTGACTTCCGGAGTCCTGCCTAGCCTGCTACAGCCCGGGTTCCCTGGAGTCCTGTTAGCCCAGTGCTATAGCCCGAATTCACACGCTGATGATCGACATGCTCGATGTGATTCACGTATTCCTGTCTCCATAGGTCTGTGCCGCTTTGGGTTCACGACTAGCCATGTCGGCCTGGGTTCTCTGTCATATGGATGCTAGCGACACTATCATATACGTGAGCCAAAAGGCGCAAACGGTCCTGGGCCATGGTAAGGCGACACCCGTGGGAATACCGTGCGTGAGGCCGCAATGTAATATTAGGTGTTACCGGCTAGATCGATGTGACTTGGAATCGGGGTCCTGATAGTGTTGGCATCAGAGCCGGACTGCCTGTAGGTTCGTTGAGCCAAACTGGTCGATGTTGAGTCTAGAAATGCTTTAGTTATATGTAGGGGAATTGATTGTGGGAGGGAACGTAAGGCTCTTTTACTCCTTTACCTTATGCCCTCTGATCTAAGTCATTCTCTTCTCATTCAACGTGGGTTAAGGACTAGGCTCTCTTCTTCTATCAGGTTCACATGTTACTAATCCGTAGTAGCTTATAGGGTTGTTGTTACAAGCCTCAGTACAGTTTCTACTACTTTTAGTATGTTGCCAGTTGAATCAGAACCTTGATATGATGTTGTTGAGTGGTATTGCGAACTGTTGTGGATGTCTCAAATCTTTTTCTGAGCATTTACAGCTGTTATGCTGTCCAATTTTCCCTAGAAATTCTAATGTCTTTGCATTGTGGTTGTGCTTTCAGATGGCCACTCGTGCGCAAAACCGAGTGGTTCGCCTGACCCGGTGCCTCGATGTGCCCGGTCATACTGCTATGTTAGTCCGGGTAATGATCGAGATAGGTTACCGTTGGTATCCCGAATACACAGTCGAAGAGCAATTCCGAGACTTCAACCAGAGCCAGTACCTCTGTACCGTCAGGATATATCCCTCTTATCCTGGAGCCACTGAGCCCCTTCACTGTTCCTATGGACTCGGGGTTACTGTTGAGATGGCTGTGCAGGATGCTGCCTATTCCATGATGACCATCATGCGAGTCTGGACTGGCCTGCTTCGGAACACCGACTTCCGTTATATGCCAGCTTCACTTCTGGGAGCGTAAGGGTATCTCTAGGCTATCTATGCTGACCCCACACATGAGGAGTCACTACTCCGCACCACTGCCGAGATGCTCGAGGATAAGGACCGTGAAAATCGGGCCTTGCGTATGGAGCCTTTTAACTCTCGTGCTGATCAGTAGGCCACTTTGACTCGGTTTGCACCAGCGGTACAGGCAGGATACATGGATCTGAGGGATCTGTACCCTGTACGGTCAGGATTGCCAGATTGTATGGAATGGCGCGATGTAGGAGGCATCACCCCTCCTCGTGGTCCCTGTCTGCCACCACCTATGGGACCAAGGCCACATCCGAGTCCCTATGGTCCGCAGGCTCCGCAGGACCGTCTGTTCCCAGATGATCATGTTCCACTTCTAGGCTTTGGTGGCGACTTCTATGAGGATTACTACGGAGCCATCTGAGCTAGTAGTAGTTTCACTAGTATTGTAGTAGTTGTATTCTCCACAGTCCTGCGTGTTCGTGGGATACGACTTGGTGTGTATCACGCTCCGGAGGTGTAGAAAAATAATGTATAGGAGCTTGGAATGCCTCCGATGAGATGTAATGTCTTTCACCGTAGTTGTACTCTAGCCTAGGCTTGTACTAAACTATGTACGGTGTGTATGACCAATGGTATATATATGGCAGTTTCTATATTACCATGTCGTGCAATGAACATCTTAGCATTCCATGTTATCCATTACATTCTGCACTTCCTTGCTAATTTTGTGCCATCCTTATCTAAACCGTTGTCTTGTTTTCTCCTAGGTTGGTCAACACCCGCAGCAACCCTGCTGCCCCAGAGCAGGGGGAAGCCAGTGCAACTAGGGGTGAAAATCTGCCTCACCCGCCTTCTCTGGCCGAAGTGATGCTGGAGGCGGAAAGAAACAGGCGTGAGACTAACCGCTTGCTAGAGCGGATTGAGCAGAACACTGCACGCCATCAGCGAAATGACTTGGTGTCAATCAATGACTTTATCAAGCTGTATGAAGTTTAACCATTCTGTCGAGCCCCTCGACGCGGATGACTGGCTTCGCAGCATCACCCACAAGCTACGTTCTGCTAACGTAGCCGACGCTGATAAGGTTACTTATGCTGCCTATCACCTCGAAGGCCCTGCTAGCCTTTGGTGGGAAAACTTTGAAGCTATGCGCCCGGTTGGCCAAATCACTACTTGGGCTGAATTCAGTGAGGCTTTCCGTGAGCATCACATCCCGGAAGGTCTCATAGATCGCAAGAGGGAAGAGTTCTGCAATTTCACCCAAGGAAGACTGACTGTGGATGCATATAGTCGTGAATTTGGGAATCTGGCACGATATGCTCCTGAAGAGGTATCCACCGACGCTAAGAAGCAGGCAAGGTTCCGCAAGGGACTTAGCCCTGAGCTTCGCCGCGATCTTCGTCTGCACGAGTGCACCTCCTTTCAGAAGTTGGTCAATAAAGCCATCAGTGCTGAGACAGGCCAGTCTGACTATGGCGCTTCACATAAGCACTCTCGTGATTTTGGCTCTTCATCCGGCTCTGGATCTCAGAAGCGCCGAGTGTGGATTCCAAGCAAGGCACTGCCACCCAGGTTCATTCCGAGGCCATCCTTTGAGGCGCCTCGTCCCAACCAGCAGTTTGCACCGCCCAAGCCCTATGGTGGCCCCGCTGCTAATGCTGCTCCACGCCCCAATGTTGTGACATGTTTCAAGTGTGGAGAGCCGGGTCACTATAGTAGAGAGTTTCCCCAGAACAACAACCCCAATCAGTCTGGAAAGTCCATTGGCCATGGTAAGCCAGCGGGAAAGACATTCTACGCCAAGCCGGTCACCACTGCACGTGGCCATGTCAACTATGTTTCAGCCGAGGAGGCTCATGAGGATCCTAATGTCGTCCTTGGTACGCTCCTTGTTAACTGCCATCCGGCATCTGTTCTTTTCGATACTGGAGCATCTCATTCATTCATATCGGAGAACTATGCTCGATTGCATAACACGACATTCTGTGACATGCCCACTTCCATGGTAATTCAAACTCCGGGTTCCAAATGGCAAACTTCTAGAGTAAGCCATGGGAACGAAATTCTTATTGATAGACTTGTATTTCTTGCATCCTTAATAGCTCTCAAGTCCTCGGACATTAACATCATCTTGGGTATGGACTGGATGTCAGCTCATTATGCTAAGATTGATTGTGCCACTAGAACCGTTCAACTTACTCACCCATCGGGCAAGACAGTCAATGTCTTAACTCGAGTGGCCAAGCGCCAGCTTTACTCTCTAAATGCCAACCCCCTTCCAAACCTTGAAGATATTCCGGTAGTCCGGGACTTTCCGGATGTCTTTCCAGTAGAACTGCCAGGTGTTGCACCTGACAGGGATGTCGAGTTTGTGATAGACCTTGTTCCAGGAACCGTTCCAATTTCTAGAAGACCCTATAAGATGGCACCCTCAGAACTAGCCGAGCTTAAGAACCAACTCGATGAGTCCTTGAAAAAGGGTTTCATCCGTCCTAGTTCCTCTTCGTGGGCTTGCCCCGTCCTCTTTGTCAAGAAGAAGGATGGAACGGACCGGATGGTTGAAGATTACCGACCTGTCAACTTGGTCACTATCAAGAACAAGTATCCGCTTCCCAGGATCAAGGATCTATATGACCAGCTCGCTGGATCCTCAGTCTTTTCCAAGATGGATTTGAGGTTGGGCTACCATCAAATCAAAATCAGAAATGGGGACATCCCCAAAACGGCCTTTGTTACTCGTTATGGCCAATACGAGTACACCGTTATGTCCTTCGGTTTAACCAATGCCCCAGCCACCTTCTCTCGGTTAATGAACTCGGTCTTCATGGAGTGTTTGGATAAATTCGTCGTAGTTTACCTCTATGACATACTCATCTACTCCAAGAATGAAGAGGAACATGCCAAACATCTAAGGCCGGTGTTGACGAAACTTCGAGAGCATCGCCTTTATGCCAAATTCTCCAAGTGTGAATTTTGGTTGCCAGAAGTGACCTATTTAGGCCATGTAATCTCTGGTAAGGGTATTGCTGTCAAACCCGAGCGAGTTCAAGCCATCCTTGATTGGACTCCACCTGAGACGGTCAAGCAAGTTCGGAGCTTCCTTGGCTTAGCGAGCTATTGCCGCCGCTTCGTCAAGAATTTCTCCAAGGTTGCTAAACCTCTAACTGAACTCCTCAAGAAAGATAAAAGGTTTGAGTGGACCCCACAGTGCGAGTTCAGCTTTCAGGAACTGAAAAGACGCCTGGCATATGCTCCCGTACTAGTACCACCAGATTTCTCCAAGGACTTTATTATCTATTGCGATGCCTCGCGAGAAGGACTAGGTTGCATACTCATGCAAGATCATCAGGTAATTGCCTATGCCTCATGGCAATTACACCCACATGAGGAAAATTATCCCACACATGATCTAGAGCTTGCAGCTGTAGTCCATGCACTTAAAACTTGGCGACATTACCTCCTCGGTAATCATTGTGAGATCTTCACCGATCACCAAAGTTTGAAATATATCATCACCCAACCGGATTTGAATCTTAGGCAACGACGTTGGGTCGAGTTGATCTCGGATTACGACTTAGGAATAACTTACACCCCGGGCAAAGCCAATGTCATGGCTGATGCGCTAAGTCGTAAATCTTATTGTAACAATCTGATGTTACAACAAAGTCAACCACTTCTCCATGAGGAATTTCGTAAGCTTAATCTTCACATTGTTCCTCGAGGATTCCTATCTACCCTGGTGGCGAAGCCTAACCTTACAGATCAAATTATAACTGCCCAGAAATGTGATAAGGGCATATCCCGGATTAAGGAAAACATCGCTAGCGGAGTTGCTAAATGTTTTTCCATGGATGAGCGAGGTGTTGTCTTCTTCAAGAACCGCTTGGTGGTTCCCAAGAAACAACATTTACGCCAGTTGATTCTTAAGGAAGCTCATGACTCTCCTTTCACCATTCATCCCGGTAGTACCAAGATGTATCAAGACCTATGCCAGAGGTTTTGGTGGACTAGGATGAAAAGAGAAATTGCTCAATACATTGCTAGCTGCGACGTCTGTCGTCGTGTTAAAGCAGAGCATCAATGGCCTACTGGCACCCTTCAACCTTTGGCTATTCCTGAGTGGAAATGGGATAAAATCAGTATGGATTTCATTACTGGGTTTCCCAGCACCAAGAGAGGGAATAATGCCATCTTCGTCGTGATCGATCGTCTTTCCAAAGTAGCCCATTTCCTACCTATTCGTGAGAGTATCACCGCTAGCCAGCTAGCTGATTTATACATCTCCCCAATAGTGTCTCTTCATGGTGTCCCATTGGAAATTAACTCAGACCGTGGGAGTCTCTTCACCTCTCGATTTTGGGAAAGTTTCCAAAATGCTATGGAAACTCGTCTCTCTTTTAGCACCGCCTTCCATCCTCAATCAAGTGGTCAAGTAAAGCGAGTCAACCAAATTCTGGAAGATATGCTCCGAGCTTCTGTCATCTCATTCGGAATGGGTTGGGAGAAATGCTTTCCATTCGCGGAGTTTGCTTATAACAATAGTTATCAATCTAGCTTGGGCAAAGCTCCTTTCGAAGTTCTGTATGGACGAAAATGTCGAACGCCTCTTAACTGGTCAGAAACCGGGGAAAGACAACTCTTTGGCCCGGATATGATTCAGGAAGCAGAAGAGCAGGTTCGTGTTATTCATGAGAAATTGAAAACAGCCCAATCTTGTCAAAAGAGCCAATATGATCGTAAACATAGGCTCATGACTTATGAAGCCGGCGAGAAGGCTTACCTTCGGGTTACTCCGTTAAAGGGAACCCATCATTTCGGTATCAAAGGCAAATTGGCTCCTTGTTACATTGGACCCTTTCGCATTCTTGCCAAACGAGGAGAAGTTGCCTACCAATTGGAACAACCTTCGCATCTTTCCAGAATTCACGATGTCTTCCACGTTTCTCAACTCAGGCGTTGCTTCACCGATCCTATCCGTGGAGTGGACCATGAAACGCTTGATCTACAAGATAACCTCTCATATCGGGAATATCCCGTTCGTATCCTTGATCAAGCCGAGCGTACCACTCGACGCCATAATATCAAGTTTCTCGAGGTTCAATGGTCACACCATTCCGAGAAAGAAGCCACTTGGGAAAGGGAGGATCGTCTTCGACTCGAGTACCCCACCTTCTTCCCGGAGGATCCTAAATCTCGGGACGAGATTCTTTTGAGTGGGGGTGAGTTGTCACATCCCTGCTTTTAGTCATGCATTAGGATTGGATGTACATGTGCATCATGTTTAAATTTCTTTTAAACTTGAAATGGGGGCTAATCAACCCCAATACCCCCCTGAAAATGCTAACTTCCAGCAATTGGATTTTCAATGAACCCAAAATGCCCTTCATAAAAGCCCACCATTTTTGTTTCTGGTTTAAACCTCTGCAAAAAATGGCCTTGCAAATTATGGAGCCATTCTGGATTTTTGAACAAGCCATAAGTATTTGAATTTGGGCATTTTAAATACTATAAATATTTCAAAGTGCTCAAATACTCTTGGAAGTATTTTTAGGCAGTTGAGAATATTTTCAAATGTGCCTCTGAATATTTCCAGGATTTTTAAAAAATGGAATGGTATTTTAATCATTTCAATACACAGAGCAGAGCAAATAAAAAGAGAAAACAAGGGAACAGAGGACTTACCTGTCGCCCTGGCCTGGCCCAGCCCACTGGCTCCCGCCAGTCATCCTCCTCCTCTCGCCAGGAGGACGAGAGGCGCGTGGCCGGCGCCCGCAGCCACACGCCGGCCACCTCCTGCTTCTGCCGACGCCCAGGACATCGTCTACGAGTGCCACACACTCTCCCTCGTCCCCCTCTCACTTTCCCCACTCTTCCCATGCCCCTCTCCCTCCTCTGGCTCTCTTCCCATCCATGCCGAGCGCAGCCGTCGCCGCCGACAAGCACCACCGCGGCCACCGCCTCTCCCTCGCTTCTCTGACCGGCCTAGAGGCTCCGCCTCGACCCCCTCTTCCTTCCACCCCGAGCCACGCCACCATGGGAGCCCCACATCCCCGCCACGAGTCGTCTTCCCCGAGCACGGCCGCCGGAATCCATCGACGGATTCGCCGTCGCCAAGCCGTCTCCGTGCAAGCCGAGCCCCTCTTCGTGATCGCTGTGAGCTCCGCCACCGTTTCCCCCTCTCCCCACGCTCGTCTGCGTCCTCTAACCACCGTGGGCATCGGAGCCGATAGTTCCTCGCCACTGGCCATGTCGCCACCATGGCCACGGCCGTGCAAGCTTGCACCCGAGCTCAGCACTGCACTCAGTACATCCCCACGAGTCGAACGCGGCCACCCCCACGTCCTGTTGTGCAACCTAGCATGTTTTCCGCCGAGGCCCGAACACCGGCCGCCGCGGACGTGCTCGCTGGTGTCGTTTCCAGCCTCCCCGAGCTCCACTTCCACTACCAAACGCCCCGGCTTGCCCCCAGCTACGTGTAGGACCAAACCGTAGTCGATTTGGTCGACTGTGGGCAAAACCCGAGCCCTTCCACCACGTCTGTCGTTGCCGGCGTCAAGCCGCCGGCGAGTTGACCACTTTTTGACGGTGGACTGATGCGTGGGCCCAGGTTGACTTCCCCCCTGAGCCTATGATAGGTGGGGCCGGCCTGTTAATTAGTTTAGGATTAGTGTTAACTAATTATAATTAGTTTAGTCACTGACATGTGGGCCCAGGCCCCACTGACAGTTAGTTAGTGTTAACTTAATCCTGTTAGTTAGCTGAGACACTAACAGACAGGGCCCACCAGTCAAGTTTGACTGGCCCTGGCGCCTTTGACTCACTGACGTCACAGTGACGCAGTGCTGACGCAATTATTCATTTTCTGGATTTATTTTTATATAGGAAATTCCAGAAAATAGCCAAAACTTCTAAAAATCATAGAAAATTAACCATAGCTCCAAATCAAACAAATTATATATGAAAAATGATCAGAAAAATTCAATCTATCCATCTGTAATGGTTTCATGCATGACAAACCACTTTAACCTTGCTGTTTAGGTGGAACAAGCTAATACACTTTGTATGCATAAGAACTTTAACTTCCATTTGAATCTTTGGTTCAAATGGACCCATTTCAACTTGTTTCACATTGCATTAGGCAGGACACATCATTTTGCCATGTCATAGCATGCATCGTATTGTTGCATATTGTCATGTGTTGATTATGTTCTCTGTGTCCTTCGTGGTAGGTTCTGCCTCCGAGGATATCTCCGAGTATCCAACTGAAGGGCAGTACCCTACTACCACTCCATCAGGCAAGCAGCCCCATTGATCATATCGATACAATCCCATGTTCTCGCCTCTGCTCTCATTTACTGCATTAAGACAACATCGTTTCAAACTACTGTGTGCTACTGTAGTTGAACCCTTATCCTCTGCATGAACTGTCATTTCACAGTAACTAGATGAAACCCACTAGCACGTGTAGGAGTTGATTGAGCCATGTTTGTGTTTCCTACCTTGCTATGCCTGCTATGCTTAGAGTTGTGTCATGTCTGGTTCATCTGGGTGATGGGCTAGAGTGAAATGATTATGTCGGTAATGTGAGGGATGTGTTGAACATGATTTGGTAAACGTATCGATGAGAGGCCATATAGGAGTACATGGTGGGTTGTTTCATTGAGGTCGTCCATGAGAACTGAGATCTGTATGCATGATTTAAGATTCAGCTACTACCACACATTGGGCCCTGAAATATGACCCCGCTCGACTTACTGACCCCTCTCGTCCTCTGTCCAGGAGTTTACTTTCTGGTGTTTGTAGGTTTTTTGTTGGCGGCCGTGCGTAGCGCTGACCCTAGGGGTGGGCTATGATGCGGTAGATACACCGTGGCACGGTGTACCGAGTCATCCGTTTGGTGTCTCCGGAACCCTGGACACATCGTTTGGGGCCGTTGAGGACACCCCAGCCAGATTTCCTTGCGGATGGAACCTGAATAGGCGATAAACCTGGACTAGAGACTTGTGCGGTTAGTCAGGTCGTGGTCTACACCTACGTTGGTTTTCGCTTGAAGTCTGCCGAGCACATGTCGTGTGCAGACGCTAAGTGGTGGAAACATGTGTGACGAAGTACACCCCTGCAGGGTATAAAACTATTCGAATAGCCGCGTCCGCGGTAAAGGACTACTTGGTTGCCTATACAGTTCATAGACAAGTTAATGGATACTACTAAAATACTCAAGATAAGTGTGAGTACCGAGGATGGCCCTCTCGTAGGATGACGAGGGAGGATCCCCGATGGAGTATTGTGTTGGTGAGTAGTGGACTCGTGTGCGAAAACTATTTTACTAGTGGAGCCTCATAGGATGGCTTAGCCAAGAGTCAAAGCGGGCTTGCTGCAATAGCCCCACCACCTTCTTGAGAATGAGCATGTATAGTAGGTTCTGATGTAAGACTTGCTGAGTACCTTTGTACTCATGTTTGCTTAATTACTGTTTTCAGACGAGAACACCGCCCCCTGCACTGGGTTTTATGTAGACCTCGACGTCGATGAGTGACTTGCCACCCAGGTGGTGATCATGGCCATGGAGGGCCCCATGTAGATAGACAGGCTTCGAGAAGCCTTCTTGCTTTCTAGTGTCTGTACTCGGACTATTTGCTTCTGCATGTGCTTGTATGCTTGTATGCCTTGAGTGTCGGGTGATGTGACCCCTACCTGTATGAACATGTTATGTATGGCTCTTTGGAGCCTTTAAATAAAGTACTTGAGTTGTAGAGTTTTGTTGTGATGCCATGTTGTATTTGCACATATCGAGCATATTGTGTGTATGATTGAAATGCTTGGTATGTGTGGGATCCGACAATCTAGTTGTTTATCCTTGGCGGCCTTTCTTATGGCGAAATGTACTCTAGTGCTCCTCGAGCCATAGTAGTCCACTACAGCCCGGTTCACCGGAGTCCTGCTAGCCCAGCACTACTGCTCAGGACACTTGACTGGCCGGCATGTGTTTCACTTCGTTCCTATGTCTATCCCTTCGGGGAAATGTCACGCGGTGACTTCCGGAGTCCTGCCTAGCCTGCTACAGCCCGGGTTCCCCGGAGTCCTGTTAGCCCAGTGCTACAGCCCGGATTCACACGCTAATGACCGACATGCTCGATGTGATTCACGTATGCCTGTCTCCATAGGTCTGTGCCGCTTTGGGTTCACGACTAGCCATGTCGGCCCAGGTTCTCTGTCATATGGATGCTAGCGACACTATCATATACGTGAGCCAAAAGGCGCAAATGGTCCCGGGCCATGGTAAGGCGACACCCGTGGGAATACCGTGCATGAGGCCGCAATGTGATATGAGGTGTTACCGGCTAGATCGATGTGACTTGGAATCGGGGTCCTGACAATCATCAACCCCATGGTGGATATTTACTGGCCTGACATATCAGGTGAAACTCATCTAGTATATTTTTATATTACATATTGTTTTATTTAAAGGAGCAACTACTCTGGCTTGCAAGTTTTCCAATGCAGGACAACTTGTCTACTGCAAAAGGGATTTTTATATCCCTGAGCTGTTGAATGACTCATACCGGTTTATATCACGGTCAAATATGGAGAATCTCAAGACAACTCCTCGAGTCGCCTTAAGACTCGAGGGCTACAATGGCATGACTCGGAAAAATTGGCTTGTATCAATAATCCAGAACTCCGAGTCATTGGAGGGAAAAATAACCTGGCCCCGGAGACTACTACTATATTGATAAGAATTTAAAGGCAGTCAGAAAATTTCCGGTTCAAAATGAAGAATGTTGGTTTACAATCTGGCTCAAGATAAACCTGTCTCCCACAAAGCTTTGAAGCTCTCAATATCTGGTTTAAAAAGAATTCATCTCTCGCAAGTTCGAGTTTTCAGAAAAAATTGCAGGGACCAAAGAGAGTTTGTTGCACAGCACAACTCAAACATAGGCACCGCAAGCACAGCTCAGAAATATATCACTTGGGGGCTTCCGGCTTATTGAGCTAAGCTATGATTACCCTTTGATCCAGCTCATAGCCACATTTATAGGTCATTTGGGGGCTTCCTGTTCAAACATAGGTCGTATTCAAACGAAAGAGAACATAGTTGTCGGTACCCTCTTGATCGGCGCAATGCCAAAGTCACTAGGGGGCTTCTTGATCGTATTCGAATCATAGCTTAACCCCTTTTGGGTCCGACTTGGATCATATTCGAATCAGGGTCGTTAAAAACCTCTCAAGGTCATTTGGGGGCTTCCTGTTCAAACATAAGTCGTATTCGAACCAAAGAGAACATAGCTGTCGGTACCCTCTTGACCGGCGAACGCCAAAGCCATTGGGGGCTACATGATCATATTCGAATCCCAGCTTAACCCCTTTGGTCCGGTTTACAGATCGTATTCGAATTAGATGCCTCAAATTATTCTTTCTATTTTGCTTAAGTTTTTTGAAAACAGTCTTTTGGGTTTGTCTTGAGACTTTTTGTTCATATCTGAAGCATATATGTGGTTTCGATTAACCCGGCTTGACTTTGGGTGATAAGTTGCCATATATGACAATCATAAACATTTGGAAGTTTTGGCTTCTAAATATTGGGTTGTCACCCTTACTGCACAGGTATCCTAAACCGGCAGTACGATTCAATCACAGGAATCGGTTTTTCAAACCAGGTTATATTATTCAAATCTTTAATAGCCAACATGGCTAGATTTTTATTATGATTATCAATAACCAATATTACGATTGAGGTTTTCAAAATCGCTTCAGCACAATGGATATTATTTTATCAATGGATATAATTTATTCTACAATGGAAGGAATAGTCCTGAGTCGCTGCAGGCTTACGACCCAGTACTTGGGGGCTACATTATTCGAGTTGAGATTACATCAAATATGCAAGTCCCATGTCACTGCCAGCATGCACCATGGCACTTGGGGGCTAATGCAAAGTCATTTTTACTGGCCTTATTGAAGATCCGACTCATCACATTGTAATGAGCCGGCCCCTGGGGGCTACCAATTGCTCCTGTCAACAATTCAAGGTACACAAGTTTAAATCCATTATATTGAAAGGTCCACTACTCAGTTGGAAGAGTACAAAGCTCTTAACCTTATGGACGTGGGTACAAGCCCCATGGAGAGGATTACAACATATGGTATTCTTTTCAAGGAAATATATATAAATTGCCAGCTCAATATTATCTTACTGAGCCAGCCCTTGGGGGCTACATGTTGCTGCTCAAGTCTACATCTACAAAGTCCCTGCTCATTATTGCATAATGACCCGGCCCTTGGAGGCTACACCGGTTGAAGTTTTTGTGAGCATAAGACAATTACAAGTCCCATGTTGATGCAAGCATGACAACCCGACACTTGGGGGCTATAGGTAACACAAATATAAGGAGAAATACTTTCGAATTCTCAGTTTTGAGCAAATCAGATTGACCCGGCGTTCCCACTCATTATGACCCAGTGTCTGCAACAATCATAGCACGGCGTCATCAATAATTATGACCCAGCGTCAGCAACAATTATGACTCGGTGCCATCAATATTTACAAACCGGCAATTTTGGTAATATTAAACCGGCAAGTTCTACATCTTCAAACCGGCTGAATATCATATGAGTATTTTAAGACCAATATTTCTTAAGCTGGCGCTTTGGAAGCCGACTCAAGTGGATTATTCTTCACAATATTTCTCTACAGGAGACCAATGTCAGCAAATTGACTCTGAAGTTGGCCTATTGACCCGGACTTTTCAAAAGAAGTATCTGATTTTTTTGCATTGACAAAGTTGAAATATATCTGCTAAAGAAGATTTGCTATGAGATCATGGACATGTGCATATTAACATGGAAATGACAAGGACATAATGATGATCAAATGTCAGCTTACAAGAACCTTCGACCCGGCGTGTAATCTATCAAAGTTGGTCTTGATTTGCAGATCAGTTTAACATGGATAAATCCAAATTAAACCGGATGTATGACCCGACTGGAAGCGTGGCGACTCACTGGTGACCCGCCCGGAGCTTGGCGATTCACAGATAACACACCTGATCTTTACAACTCATTAGTAAGCCGGTGGGCGGGTCAAATGGACAACAAAGCCCAAGGCCCAGAAGGCCGGCTCATGTTATGATGGGCCGGCTTAAGAAGGAAGGCATAAGGAATATTCTCCTACAAAGGAAGCAAGACTAGGACTCCACTTGTAATAGAGTAATCCTAATCCTACTAGGACTAGTCATGTAACCCGCCCCTTCAACATATATAAGGAGGGGCAGGGCACCCCAAGAGGGACGGGTAAGAAAATAATAGCTAAGGCTAGACACAACTAGAGGAGAGCCGGCTTATGCGGCGTCTCCCTCATGAGCATAATGAGACCTAGCCACAAACAGCAAGTAGGGCTATTCCGGATGATGTTTCCTGGGGCCCGAAGCTATCTAAATCCTTGTCTTGTGTTGCGTCTCTCGATTCCGCTCCACCCCTCTCAAGCTACTACAAAGATGCGTTGGCCTCACGACTAAGTCCTCACACTAGGACATCTGCCGTGACAATTCCACGACACCATGAGTCCTCATGTTGACCCACCAGAACTAGAAATGATGTGCCCACCACACCACACACGCAATCGGCCACTAAGAAAATAAGCATATACAATAGTACAATGTTATACATGAAAGTTAATTGCATGGTGCATCCAAAAATATTTGTTCTACATTGTGAATGTTTATATATTCTCCTGAAATATTAGTAACGGGAAAGAGAAACGAAGGGCATATCTTTCCTTGTCTGCACCAGACATCCCCTCTTTCTACACCACTTTCACGTATGCACACAAACTATGTCAGGACCCCGATTCCAAGTCACATCGATCTAGCCGGTAACACCTCATATCACATTGCGGCCTCACGCATGGTATCCCACGGGTGTCGCCTTACCATGGCCCGGAACCGTTTGGACCTTTTGGCTCACGTATATGATAGTGTCGCTAGCATCCATATGACAGAGAACCCGGGCCGACATGGCTAGTCGTGAACCCAAAGCGGCACAGACCTATGGAGATAGGCATACATGAATCACATCGAGCATGTCGGTCATCAGCGAGTGAATCCGGGCTGTAGCACGGGGCAAACAGGACTCCGGGGAACCCGGCTGTATCAGGCTAGGCAGGACTCCGGATGTCACCGCGTGACATTTCCCCGAAGGGACAGACATAGGAACGAAGTGAAACACATGCCGGCCAGTCAAGTGTCCTGAGCAGTAGTGCTGGGCTAGCAGGACTCCGGTGAACCGGGCTGTAGCGGACTACTATGGCTTGAGGAACACTAGACTACATTTCCCCATAAGAAAATCTGCGAAGGATAAACAACAAGATTGTCGGATCACACTCATACCAAGCATTTAAATCATACACACAATATGCCCGATATGAGTACATACAACATGGCATCACAACAAAACTCTACAAATCAAGTACTTTATTTAAAGGCTCCAGAGAGCCATACATAACAAGTTCATACAGGTAGGGGTCACATGACCCGACACTCAAGTCATACAAGCACAAGCGGAAGTAAATAGTCTGACTACAGACACTAGAAGCAAGAAGGCTTCCGAAGCCTGTCTATCTACATAGGGCCCTCCATGGCCAGGATCACCACCTGGGTGGCTAGTCACTCGTTGATATCAAGGTCTACGTATAACCCATCGGAGGGGGCGGTGTTGTCGTCTGAAAACAGTAATTAAGCAAACACGAGTACAAAGGTACTCAGCAAGTCTTACAACAGAACCTACTATACATGCTCATTCTCAAGAAGGTGGTGGAGTTATTGCAGCAAGCCAGCTTTGACTCTTGGCTAAGCTATCCAACGAGACTCCACTAGTAAAAATAGTTTTCGCACACGAGTCCACTACTCACCAACACAATACTCCACCAGGGATCCTCCCTCGTCATCCTACGAGGGGCCATCCTTGGTACTCACACTTATCTTGAATCTTTTAGTAGTAACCATTAATTTGTTTATGAACTGTATAGGCAACCAAGTAGTCCTTTACCGCGGACGCGGCTATTCGAATAGATGATGTTAACCCTGCAGGGGTATACTTCTTCATACACGCTTCCACCACTTACCGCCGTTTACACGACATGTACTCGGAAACCTTCAAGTGGAAGCCCAACGAGGGTGTCGGCCACGGCCTACCTAAACACTTAAGTCCCTAGTCCAGGTTTATCGCCTATCCAGGTTCCATCCTCAGGGAGTCCGGCCGAGGTTTCCACATACGGCCCCGAACGATGTGAACAGGGCCCCGATACGCCAAACGGGCGCCCAGCATAGGCAGCCACGGTGTATCTACCATAACATAGCCCACCCCTAGGGTCAGCGCTACCCACGGCTGCCAAGACATAACCTACAAACACCAGAAACTATTTGCAACTCCTGGACAGGGTACTAGGGTGATTAAGAAGCCGAGAGGGCCAATTAAGGATCCCAATGCATGGTAGTAGCTGATTCTTAAAATCACACATACAGATCTCAGTTCTTAGGGACGGCCTCAATGAAACAACCCACCATGTACTCCTACATGGCCTCTCATCGATACCTTTACAAATTCCTGTTTAACACATCCCTCACATTACCGACATTAACATTTCACTCTAGCCCATCACCCAGATGAACCAGACCTGACACAACACTAAGCATAGCAGGCATAGCAAGGTAGGAAACAGAAACATGGCTCAATAAACTCCTACACATGCTAGTGGGTTTCATCTAGTTACTGTGGAAATGATAGGTCATGCAGAGGATAAGGGTTCAACTACCGTAGCACACAGCAGTTTGAATCGCGTTGTCTTAATGCAGTAAACAAGAGCAGAAGCAAGAACATGGGTTGTATTGGAATGATCAATGGGTTGCTTGCCTGATGTAGTGGTAGTAGGGTACTGCCCTTCAGACGGATACTCGGGGTTATCCTCGGAGGCAAAACCTACCACGAAAGACAGACCGAAACATAATCAACACATGACGATATGCAAGAATATGATGCATGCCATGACATGGCAGTAATGAATGTGTCTTGGCCTAATGCAAGCTAAAACAGGATGGAATGAACTCATTTGAATCAAAGATTCAAATGTTAGCTCATTTAACATGGCCTTATTAGTGCATTATCTTATTCTGCTTAAATAGCAAGGTTAACTTGTTTTGTCATGCATGAAACCATTACAGATGGATAGATTGAATTTTTCTGATCATTTTTCGTATATAAATTGTTTGATTTGGAGCTATGGTTGATTTTCTATGATTTTTAAAAGTTTTGGCTATTTTCTGGAATTTCCTATATAAGAATAATTCCAGTAATTGAATTAATGCGTCAGCATGACATAGGTGTGATGTCAGCTGGTCAACTAGGTCGGCCAAGTCAAACTTGACTGGTGGGCCCTGTCTGTCAGTGACCCAGCTAATTAACAGAATTGATTTAACACAAATTAACTGTCAGTGGGGCCTGGGCCCACATGTCAGTGACTAAACTAATTAAAATTAGTTAAAACTAATCCTAAACTAATTAGCAGGCCGGCCCCACCTGTCATAGACTCAGGGGGGGTCAACCTGGGCCCACACGGGGTCAAACAGGGTCAACTCACCGGCGTCTAGCCGCCGGCGAGGCCAGACGCAGCGGAGCAGCGCGAGATTTGCACTCCCGCGACCAAAATGACGGCGGAGACTATCTACATGATGCGGGGAGGAAGCCGCGTCGAGTGGTGGCAGTGGGTGGAGCTGGGGTGGCCGGAAACATCGCCGGTGACGAGTTTGGCGGCGGCCGGAGCTCGGGTAAGGTTGAACTAGTCGCTAGGGGGCACGGGGAGGCGCGTGGTTTGGTGCGTTGAGCTCCTGGAGGTGCGATAGGACTAGTGGATAGGGTGGCACGGCCATTGGGTGGCCGTAGCCTCGTCGGCGATGAGCTCCGCGGCGGTGCGTGCGGGTGAGCTACGTGCGGTCGCTATGGGGTTCGAGAGAGAGAGAACGGAGAGGGTGGGGAGGTGGCTGAGCTCACGGGGGTCTCGTCGAGGCAGTCCACGAGGTCGGGGATGAGCTGATGCAACGGGGATGGCGAAAGGGATCTCCGGTGGCCGAGGTTGAGGACGAGCTCGGTGCAGTGTCTCCGGGGCGAGCGAGCGCTCGAGGCTCGGCCTACTTGATGTAGTCGACGACGACGGAGCTTCCTGGCATGACGAGGCAACGAATGGACGGTGGTGGCTGCGGTGGAGCTTGTCGGCGGCGACGGCTGCGCTCGGTAGGGAGATGGGGAGAGAGCGAGAGAGGGGGAGAGGCCACGGGGAGAGAGCCAGAGATGGGGAGAGAGCCAGAGATGGGGAGAGAGCCAGAGAGTGGGAAGAAAGAGGGGGAGACGTGGGGGTCGGCGTGGCACTCGTAGACGCCTCCAGGGCGTCGGCGGAAGCAGGAGATGGCCGGCGTGTGGCCGCGGGCACCGGCCACGCGCTCCTCGTCCTCCTGGCGAGAGGAGGAGGATGACTGGCAAGAGCCAGTGGACTGGGCCGAGCCGGGTGGGCTGGTGGGCTGCGCCAGGTAAGTCCCTGTTCTTTCTCTCCTTTTCTGTTTTTTATTTATTCTATTATTTCTGTAACTTCAGGGCTTTATTAAAAATGCCACGGCATTACCATAAATCATAAAATTAATCATGGCCACTGCTTAGAATATATCCAACAGCAAACATTTTAGTTTATGATTATTTGAGCATTTAAAATATTTTATAGCATTTAAATGCCCAAATGCAAATACTATAAGGATTAATCCAATGACCTTAGATATCCTAGAAAAATGTGCACCATTTTTGTCAAAGGTTTTAATCCAAAACAAAAAGGGTGGGCTTTTTAGAAGGGCATTTCAGGTTCATTGAAAAAGTTTTTAGTAAACCCTAGTTGTTCTAGGGGGTTGCTGGGGGTTCTGTCATCCCCATTTCAAATTTAAAAGGAATTTAAACATGATGCACACTCTAATGCTTGAACTAGCTAGGGTGTGACAACTCACCCCCACTCAAAAGAATCTCGTCCCGAGATTTAGGATCCTCTAGAAAGAAGGTGGGGTACTCGAGTCGAAGACGATCCTCCCTTTCCCAAGTGGCCTCTTCCTCGGAATGGGGTGACCATTGAACCTTCAGAAACTTGATATTATGGCGTCGGGTGGTACGCTCGGCTTGATCAAGGATACGAACGGGATATTCTCGATATGAGAGGTTATCTTGTAGATCAAGCGTTTCGTGGTCCACTCCACGGATGGGATCCGCGAAGCAACGCCTGAGTTGAGAAACGTGGAAGACATCGTGAACTCTGGAAAGATGTGAAGGTAGTTCCAATTGGTAGGCAACTTCTCCTCATTTGGCAAGAATGTGGAAGGGTCCAATGTAACGAGGAGCCAATTTGCCTTTGATACCGAAACGATGGGTTCCCTTTAACGGAGTAACCCGAAAGTAAGCCTTCTCGCCGACTTCATAAGTCATGAGCTTATGTCTACGATCATATTGGCTCTTTTGACAAGATTGGGCTGTTTTCAATTTCTCACGAATAACGCGAACCTGCTCTTCTGCTTCCTGAATCATATCCAGGCCAAAGAGTTGTCTTTCCACGGTTTCTGACCAGTTAAGAGGCGTTCGACATTTTCATCCATAGAGAACTTCGAAAGGAGCCTTGCCCAAGCTAGCTTGATAACTATTGTTATAAGAAAACTCCGCGGATGGAAGGCATTTCTCCCAACCCACTTCGAACGAGATGACAGAAGCTCGGAGCATATCTTCCAGAATTTGATTGACTCGCTCTACTTGACCACTTGATTGAGGATGGAAGGCGGTGCTAAAAGAGAGACGAATTCCCATAGAATTTTGGAAACTTCCCCAAAATTGAGAGGTGAAGAGACTCCCACGGTCTGAGTTAATTTCCAATGGAACACCATGAAGAGACACTATTCGGGAGATGTATAAGTCAGCTAGCTGGCTAGCGGTTATATCCTCATGAACATGTAGGAAGTGGGCTACTTTGGAAAGGCGGTCGATCACGACGAAGATGGCATTATTCCCTCTCTTGGTCCTGGGAAACCCAGTAATGAAATCCATACTGATTTTATCCCATTTCCACTCAGGAATAGCCAAAGGTTGAAGGGTGCTAGCAGGCCGTTGATGCTCTGCTTTAACACGACGACAAACATCGCAATTAGCAATGTATTGAGCGATTTCTCTCTTCATCCTAGTCCACCAAAACCTCTGGCGTAGGTCTTGATACATTTTAGTACTACCGGGATGAATGGTGAGAGGGGATTCATGAGCTTCCTTAAGGATCAACTGGCGTAGATGTTGTTTCTTGGGAACCACCAAGCGGTTCTCGAAGAAGACAGCACCTCGCTCATCCATGGAAAAACATTTAGCAACTCCGCTAGCGATGTTTTCCTTAATCCGGGATATGCCCTTATCATACTGCTGGGCGGTTATGATCTGATCCATAAGATTAGGCTTCGCCACTAGGGTGGATAGGAATCCTCAAGGAACAATGTGAAGATTAAGCTTACGAAATTCCTCATGGAGAAGTGGTTGACTTTGTTGTAACATCAGGTTGTTACAATAGGATTTACAGCTTAGTGCATCAGCCATGACATTGGCTTTCCCCGGGGTGTAAGTTATTCCTAAGTCGTAATCCGAGATCAACTCGACCCAACGTCGTTGCCTGAGATTCAAATCTGGTTGGGTGAAGATATATTTCGAACTTTGGTGATCGGTGAAGATCTTGCAACGATTACCGAGGAGGTAATGTCGCCAAGTTTTAAGTGCATGGACTACAGCTGCAAGCTCTAGATCTTGTGTGGGATAATTTTCCTCATGTGGGTGTAATTGCCGTGAAGCATAGGCAATTACCTGACGATCTTGCATGAGTATGCAACCTCGTCCTTGTCGCGAGGCGTCGCAATAGATAATAAAGTCCTTGGAGAAATCTGGTGGTACTAGTACGGGAGCAGATGTCAGGCGTCTTTTCAGTTCCTGAAAGCTAAACTCGCACTGTGGAGTCCACTCGAACTTTTTATCTTTCTTGAGGAGTTTAGTTAGAGGTTTAGCACGTTGGAGAAATTCTCGACGAAGCGGCGGCAGTAGCTCGCTAAACCAAGGAAGCTCCGAACTTGCTTGACCGTCTCAGGTGGAGTCCAATCAAGGACAGCTTGAAATCGCTCAGGATTGACAGCAATACCCTTACTAGAGATCACATGGCCTAGATAGGTCACTTCTGGCAACCAAAATTCACACTTGGAGAATTTGGCATAAAGGCGATGCTCTCGAAGTTTCGTCAATACCAGCCTTAGATGTTCGGCATGTTCCTCTTCATTCTTGGAGTAGATGAGTATGTCATCGAGGTATACTACGACGAATTTATCCAAATACTCCATGAAGACCGAGTTCATTAACCGAGAGAAGGTGGCTGGGGCATTGGTTAAACCGAAGGACATAATGGTGTACTCGTATTGGCCATAACGAGTAACAAAGGCCGTTTTGGGAATGTCCCCATTTCTGATTTTGATTTGATGGCAGCCCAACCTCAAATCCATCTTGGAGAATACTGAGGATCCAGCGAGCTGATCATACAGATCGTTGATCCTGGGAAGCGGATACTTGTTCTTGATAGTGACCAAGTTGACAGGTTGGTAATCTACAACCATTCGATCCGTTCCATCCTTCTTCTTGACGAAGAGGACGGGGCAAACCCAAGGAGAGGAACTAGGATGGATGAAACCCTTTTTCAAGGACTCATCGAGTTGGTTCTTAAGCTCGGCTAGTTCTAAGGGTGCCATCTTATAGGGTCTCCTAGAAATTGGAACGGTTCCTAGAACAAGGTCTATCACAAACTCGACATCCCTGTCAGGGGGAACACCTGGCAGTTCTTCTGGAAAGACATCCGGAAAGTCTCGGACTACCAGAACATCTTCAAGGTCTGGAAGGGGGTTGGCATTTAGGGAGTAAAGCTGGCGCTTGGCCACTCGAGTTAAGACATTGACTGTCTTGCCCGATGGGTGAGTAAGTTGAACGGTTCTAGTGGCACAATCAATCTTAGCATAATGAGCTGACATCCAGTCCATACCCAAGATGATGTTTATGTCCGAGGACTTGAGAGCTATTAAGGATGCAAGGAAGTCAAGTCTATCGACAAGAATTTCGTTCCCATGGCTTACTCTAGAAGTTTGCCATCTAGAGCCAGGGGTTTGAATTTCCATGGTAGAGGGCATGTCACTGAATGTCGTGTTATGCAATCGAGCATAGTTCTCGGATATGAATGAATGAGATGCTCCAGTATCGAAAAGAACAGATGCCGGATGGCAATTAACAAGGAGCGTACCAAGGACGACGTTAGGATCCTCATGAGCCTCCTCGGCTGAAACATAGTTGACATGGCCACGTGCAGTGGTGACCGGCTTGGCGTAGAATGTCTTTCTCGCTGGCTTACCGCGGCCAACGGACTTTCCAGACTGATTGGGGTTGTTCTGGGGGCACTCTCGACTATAGTGACCCGGCTCTCCACACTTGAAGCATGTCACCACATTGGGGCGTGGAGCAGCATTAGCAGCGGGGCCACCATAGGGCTTGGGCGGTGCAAACTGCTGGTTGGGACAAGGCGCCTCAAAGGATGGCCTCGGAATGAACCTGGGTGGCAGTGCCATTCTTGGGATCCACACCCGGCACTTCTGAGCTCCAGAGCCGGATGAAGAGCCAAAATCACGTGAGTGCTTGTGTGAGGCGTCATAGTCAGACTGGTGTGACTCAGCACTGATTGCTTTATTGACCAACTTCTAAAAGGAGGTGCACTCGTGCAGACGAAGATCGCGGCGAAGCTCAGGGCTAAGGCCCTTGCGGAACCTTGCCTGCGTCTTAGCGTGGGTAGATACTTCTTCAGGAGCATAACGTGCCAGATTCCCAAATTCACGATTATAAGCATCCACAGTCAGTCTTCCTTGGGTGAAATTGCAGAACTCCTCCCTCTTGCGATCTATGAGACCTTCCGGAATCTGATGCTCACGGAAAGCCTCACTGAATTCAGCCCAAGTAGTGATTTGGCCGACCGGGCGCATAGCTTCAAAATTTTCCCACCAGAGGCTAGCAGGACCTTCGAGATGGTAGGCAGCATAAGTAACCTTATCAGCTTCGGCTACGTTGGCAGAACGTAGCTTGTGGGTGATGCTGCGAAGCCAGTCATCCGCATCGAGGGGCTCGACGGAATGGTTAAACTTTGGTGGGTACAGCTTGATAAAGTCATTGATTGACACCAAGTCCTTTCGCGGATGGCGAGCAGTGTTCTGGTCAATCCGCTCCAGCAAGCGGTTAGTCTCACGCTTGTTTCTTTCCGCCTCCAACATCACTTCGGCCAGAGAGGGCGGGTGAGGCAGATTTTCTCCCCTAGCTGCACTGGCTTCCCCCTGCTCCGGGGCAGTAGGGTTGCTGCGGGTGTTGACCATCCTAGGATAAAACAATACAACAGTTTAGATAAGGATGGCTCGAACTTAGCAAGGAAGTGCAGAATGTAATGGATAACACGGAATGCAGAGATGTTCATCCGTATGTCATGGTAATATAAAACTTCCATATATATATACCAACGGTCATACACACCATACATAGTTTAGTACAAGCCATGCTACAGTACAACTATGATGAAATACATTACATCTCATCGGAGGCATTCCAAGCTCCTATACATTATTTGTCTAAACCTCCGGAATTGATTGCACACAAAGTCATATTCCACAAGTCACGCAGGACATTGAAGATACAACTATTACAATACTAGTGATACTACTACTAACTCAGACAGCTCCGTAGTAGTCCTCATAGAAGTCACCTCCATAGCCTGGAAGTTCAATGTGATCATCCGGGAACAGACGGCCCCGAGGAGCTTGTGGACCAAAGGGGCTAGGATGAGGTCTTGGACCAACAAACAGTGGCCTGCGGGGACCACGGGGAGGGGTGATGCCTCCCACATCACGCCAATCCACCATGTCTGGCAGAGCAGATCTCATAGGATACAGATCCCTTGTATCCATACATCCTGCTTGCACCGCAGGTGCAAACTGAGTCAATGTGGCCCAATGATCAGCACGGGTGTTGAAAAGCTCCAGCCTCAAGGCCCGATTCTCTTGGTCCTTATCCTCGAGCATCTCGACAGTGGTACGAGTTAATGAGTCCTCCTGAGTGGAGTCAGCATAGATAGCCTGAAGATACCCTTGCGCTCCCGGAAGTGAAGCTGGCATGTAACGGAAGTCGGTGTTCCGAAGCAGGCCAGTCTGGACTCGCATGATGGTCATCATGGAATAGGCAGCATCCTGCACAGCCATCTCAACAGTAACCCTGAGTCCATAGGAACAGTGGAGGGGCTCGGTAGATCCAGGATAAGAAGGAAATATCCTAACGGTGTAGAAATATTGGCTTTGATTAATGTCTCGGAACTGCTCTTCGACAGTGTATTCGGGATACCAATGGTAACCCGTCTCGATCATTACCCGGACTAACATAGCAGTATGACCGGGCACATCAAGGCACTGGGTCAGGCGAACCACTTGGTTTTGAGCACGAGTGGCCATCTGAAAGCACAACCACGCAAAGACATTAGAATTTCTAGGGAAAATTGGACAGCATAACAGCTGTAAATGCTTAGAAAAAGATTTGAGACATCCACAACAGTTTGCAATACCACTCAACAACATCACATCAAGGTTCTGATTCAACTGGCAACATACTAAAGGTAGTAGAAACAGTACTGAGGCTTGTAACAACAATCCAATAAGCTACTACATATTAGTAACACGTGAACCTGACAGAAGAAGAGAGCCTAGTCCTTAACCCATGTTGAATGAGAAGCGAATGACTCAGATCAGAGGGCATAAGGTAAAGGAGTAAAAGAGCCTTACGGTCCCTCCCATAATCAATTCCCCTACATATAACTTAAGCATTTCTAGACTCGACATCGACCAGTTTGGCTCAACGAACCTACAGGCAGTCCGGCTCTGATGCCAACGCTGTCAGGACCCCGGTTCCAAGTCACATCGATCTAGCCGGTAATTGCGGCCTCACGCACGGTATCCCACGGGTGCCACCTTACCATGGCCCAGAACCGTTTGTGCCTTTTGGCTCACGTATATGATAGTGTTGCTAGCACCCATATGACAGAGAACCCGGGCCGACATGGCTAGTCGTGAACCCAAAGCGGCACAGACCTATGGAGACAGGCATACATGAATCACATTGAGCATGTCGGTCATCAGCGAGTGAACCCGGGCTGTAGCACTGGGCAAACAGGACTCCGGGGAACCCGGGCTGTAGCAGGCTAGGCAGGACTCCGGATGTCACCACGTGACATTTCTCCAAAGGGACAGACATAGGAACGAAGTGAAACACATGCCGGCCAGTCAAGTGTCCTGAGCAGTAGTGCTGGGCTAGCAGGACTCCGGTGAACCGGGCTGTAGCGGACTACTATGGCTCGAGGAACACTAAACTACATTTCCCCATAAGAAAAGCTGCCAAGGATAAACAATTAGATTGTCGGATCCCACTCATACCAAGCATTTCAATCATACACACAATATGCCCGATATGAGTACATACAACATGGCATCACAACAAAACTCTACAACTCAAGGACTTTATTTAAAGGCTCCAGAGAGCCATACATAACAAGTTCATACAGGTAGGGGTCACATGACCCGACACTCAAGTCATACAAGCATACAAGCACAAGCGGAAGTAAATAGTCTGAGTACAGACACTAGAAGCAAGAAGGCTTCCGAAGCCTGTCTATCTACATAGGGCCCTCCATGGCCAGGATCACCACCTGGGTGGCTAGTCACTCGTTGATATCAAGGTCTACGTATAACCCATCGGAGGGGGCGGTGTTGTCGTCTGAAAACAGTAATTAAGCAAACACGAGTACAAAGGTACTCAGCAAGTCTTACAACAGAACCTACTATACATACTCATTCTCAAGAAGGTGGTGGAGTTATTGCAGCAAGCCAGCTTTGACTCTTGGCTAAGCTATCCTACGAGACTCCACTAGTAAAAATAGTTTTCGCACACGAGTCCACTACTCACCAACACAATACTCCACCGGGGATCCTCCCTCGTCATCCTACGAGGGGCCATCCTCGGTACTCACACTTATCTTGAATCTTTTAGTAGTAACCATTAACTTGTCTATGAACTATATAGGCAACCAAGTAGTCCTTTACCGCAGACGCGACTATTCGAATTGATGATGTTAACCCTGTAGGGGTATACTTCTTCATACACGCTTCCACCACTTACCGCCGTTTACACGACATGTACTTGGCAACCTTCAAGCGGAAGCCTACCTAAACACTTAAGTCCCTAGTCCAGGTTTATCGCCTATCCAGGTTCCATCCGTAGGGAGTCCAGCCCAGGTTTCCACATACGGCCCCGAACGATGTGAACAGGGTCCCGATACGCCAAACGGGCGCCCGGCATACGCAGCCACGGTGTATCTACTGTAACATAGCCCACCCCTAGGGTTAGCGCTACCCACGGCCGCCAACACATAACCTACAAACACCAGAAACTATTTGCAACTCCTGGACAGGGTACTAGGGTGATTAAGAAGCCGAGAGGGTCAATTAAGGATCCCAATGCATGGTAGTAGCTGATTCTTAAAATCACACATACAGATCTCAGTTCTTAGGGACGGCCTCAATGAAACAACCCACCATGTACTCCTACATGGCCTCTCATCGATACCTTTACCAATTCATGTTCAACACATCCCTCACATTACCGACATAAACATTTCACTCTAGCCCATCACCCAGATGAACCAGACCTGACACAACACTAAGCATAGCAGGCATAGCAAGGTAGGAAACACAAACGTGGCTCAATCAACTCCTACACATGCTAGTGGGTTTCATCTAGTTACTATGGCAATGACAGGTCATGCAGAGGATAAGGTTTCAACTACCGTAGCACACAGCAATCTGAATCACGTTGTCTTAATGTAGTAAACAAGAGCAGAAGCGAGAACATGGGTTGTATCGGAATGATCAATGGGTTGCTTGCTTGATGTAGTGATAGTAGGGTACTACCCTTCAGACGGATACTCGGGGTTATCCTCGGAGGCAGAACCCACCATGAAAGACAGACCGAAACATAATCAACACATGACGATATGCAACAATATGATGCATGCCATGACATGGCAGAAATGAATGTGTCTTGGCCTAATGCAAGCTAAAATAGGATGGAATGAACTCATTTGAATCAAAGATTCAAATGTTAGCTCATTTAACATGGCCTTATTAGTGCATTATCTTATTCTGCTTAAACAGCAAGTTTAACTTGTTTTGTCATGCATGAAACCATTACAAATGGATAGATTGAATTTTTCTGATCATTTTTCATATATAAATCGTTTGATTTGTAGGTATGGTTGATTTTCTATGATTTTTACAAGTTTTGGCTATTTTCTGGAATTTCCTATATAAGAATAATTCTAGTAATTGAATTAATGCGTCAGCATGACATAGCTGTGACATCAGCAGGTCAACTGGGTCGGCCAAGTCAAACCTGACTGGTGGGCCCTGTTTGTCAGTGACTCAGCCAATTAACAGAATTAACTTAATACTAAATAACTGTCAGTGGGGCCTGGGCCCACATGTCAGTGACTAAACTAATTAAAATTAGTTAAAACTAATCCTAAACTAATTAGCAGGCCGGCCCCACCTGTCATAGACTCAGGGGGTCAACCTGGGCCCACACGGGGTCAAACAGGGTCAACTCACCAGCGTCTAGCCGCCGGCGAGGCCAGACGCGGCGGAGCAGCGCGGGATTAGCACTCCGGCGACCAAAAGGACGACGGAGACTATCTACGTGATGCAGGGAGGAAGCCGCGTCGAGTGGTGGCAGTGGGTGGAGCTGGGGTGGCCGGAAACGTCGCCGGTGACGAGTTTGGCGCCGGCCGGAGCTCGGGTAAGGCTGAACTAGTCGCTAGGGGGCACGGGGAGGCGCGTGGTTTGGTGCATTGAGCTCCTGGAGGTGCGGTAGGACTAGTGGACAGGGTGGCGCGACCATTGGGTGGCCGGAGCCTCGTCGGCGACGAGCTCCGCGGCGGTGCATGCGGGTGAGCTATGTGCGGTCGCTACGGGGCTCGAGAGAGAGAAGGGAGAGGGTGGGGAGGTAGCTGAGCTCACGGGGGTCTCGTCGAGGCAGTCGGCGAGGTCGGGGATGAGCTGATGCGGCGGGGATGGCGAAAGGGATCTCCGGTGGCCGGAGTTGAGGACGAGCTCGGTGCAGCGTCTCCGAGGCGAGCGAGCGCTCGGGGCTTGGCCTACTCGATGTAGTCGACGACGGCGGAGCTTCCTGGCATGACGAGGCAACGAATGGACGGCGGTGGCTGCGGTGGAGCTTGTCGGCGGCGACGGCTATGCTCGGCAGGGAGATGGGGAGAGAGCCAGAGAGGGGGAGAGGCCACGGGGAGAGTGGGAAGAAAGAGAGGGAGACGTGGGGGTCGGCGTGGCACTCGTAGACGCCTCCAGGGCGTCAACGAAAGCAGGAGGTGGCCGGCGTGTGGCCGCGGGCGCCGGCCACGCGCTCCTCGTCCTCCTGGCGAGAGGAGGAGGACGACTGGCAAGAGCCAGTGGACTGGGCCGAGTCGGGTGGGCTGGTGGGCTGCGCTAGGTAAGTCCCTGTTCTTTCTCTCCTTTTCTGTTTTTTATTTATTCTATTATTTCTGTAACTTCAGGGCTTTATTAAAAATGCCAGGGCATTACCATAAATCATAAAATTAATCATGGCCTCTGCTTAGAATATATCCAACAGCAAACATTTTAGTTTATGATTATTTGAGCATATAAAGTATTTTATAGCATTTAAATGCCCAAATTCAAATACTATAAGGATTAATCCAATGACCTTAGATGTCCTAGAAAAATGTGCACCATTTTTGTCAAAGGTTTTAACCCAAAACAAAAAGGGTGGGCTTTTTAGAAGGGCATTTCAGGTTCATTGAAAGAGTTTTTAGTAAACCCTAGTTGTTCCAGGGGGGTGCTGGGGGTTAGATCATCCCCATTTCAAATTTAAAAGGAATTTAAACATGATGCACACTCTAATGCTTGAACTAGCTAGGTTGTGACAAACTATCTCTCGGCCCTTTAAAAGTATGCATACCCACGACACATTCACGCATGACGGTCACTGGATTTCAAGCTAAAGCACTATACGGTCAATGGAGTTCAGAATATGCTCATTACGGTCACCGTATACATCCTCGTGGTGATCATACGGTATCTAGCTCACGATACGTCTCCATATTTTCTTGATGACACTGATGGATTTTGCATTTGATCCGTGCTCCGTATTTTGTTGACGACACTTACGGCCATTGTATTTGAAGCGAAAGCACAGTATGGTCACTGGACTTCGGAATAAGCTCATCACGGTCACCACATACATTATGTCGTGCTAACCAACATGTGGTGGGATGGTTAGGAGGACAATGGTTTCTCGAGCCCACCAGGGTTAAAGTCTTGGTGCTCGCATTTCCTCGGTTAATTTCAGTATTTTTCAGCGATGTGCGTTTAGTGGGAGGAGACGTTCCACCCGACTACGAGGCGCCTATGGTGACTTCGTAAAATCTCAAGATCATATGCTGGCTCACTCTCTCGAAGGTGCTCATAGGGGTAGGGTGTGCGTGTGTGCACTTATAGCGGTGAGTGCTTGCGCGTATATATGAGCCCTTGCGTCTGTACCATGTTAAAAAAATACATGTCATGATTATACGGTCACTGGCTCATCCGTACAACTCCTTATTTTGTTGATGACACAATCAATTGACCAGTCAAACGTTCCACGTGGCGTAACTAGTGTTGCACCATCGGGGCGCGTAACCGTGGGGGCCACCTGTCAGCCCGTATATGAAAGAAAGAAATGGTAGTTTGAGTCTGTACTGTGTTAGGAAAATACATTTTAGGGTGATCATACGGTCACTGGCTCACCATACAGCTCCGTAATTTGTTGATGACACGATCAATTGACCAGTCAAACGGTCCACATTCAGCAGCGCACATTACCATAGGGACCACCCTTCAGCGTGTATATGAATGACGTAAATGGTAATAAATTAGTGGTTGGTGGGTACTCGAAGTCGTGACACCTCTGGTTGGCAGTCGCCGGCTGTGGGGGCGCGTTTATTGGGAGGTGGGGTGGGGATCGCCGGAGAAGAAGCTCGGCGCAGGGCGGGGCTAGACGGATGGCCGGTGCAGCGGTGGACCGGCGGTAGGGAGTCGTTTCGGGGCGGGCGGGGTGGCGTCGCGCCATGGGCCGGCCGTGGGTGGCAGGGGCCGGCGGTTCGGCCGGTGGTGGCTGGCGGCTCAGGGGGGTGGAGTTTGATGATAAACTGCAGGCCCTTGATTTCGTATCCAACGGCTGGAAAATCTAATGACCAGAGATGAAAAAGTTAGTCGACTGACGTGTAGCCTCACCCCGCACGTACACATGCACGCACGCAAGACACGCACGCATGTAGGCATGCAACACTGACACGTACACATAACGAACACACGCACGCATGCAGGCGTGCAACACTGACACGTACACGTGCACTCATGAACACACGCACGTATGCACACATGCATGCAACACTGAAACATACCCTTGCACGCACGCAACACTCGCACGCCTGCATGCACACAACACACGACGCAAGACACATGCTCAACCTATACGTGCATCCACCCTTTGTTAAGGACATGGATTGTTACAGGTATTAATCAATCTTATCTGTGATAAGCAGAACATTGATGTTTGCAGCGGTCTTTATGAATCACAACGTATCGAACGGGCTATCAACATAGTAGGCTTATATACATGAAAAGGATGACGTCACACTCAATGAACAATCATCGGTTTATGAAATGCCTGCTTCTGACCGCCCTGGCCCACCAAAGGTTCCTCTGTTGTGCGCTGCCTGCGTTAGGTCACTGACATGCAGGCCATGTACCCAAAGAGCCCACACGTCAGTGGAAGAACGGCGCGGTGTCCTACGTCAGAGTCAAGGGCGCCACTCCCTGCACGCCCGACTGAATACGCCTCCTTGCCGCATTCAAACGCCTCCATGAAACCCTCTCATGTGGAAGCCATTTGTCTAGGTTTCTATCTCTCACACACACCCACGTAGGCCGATCTCCTCTCGTCTGCCGTCTATTTAATCTCCTATTTAAACGAGGCCAAACGTCGGCCAAGAATCGCACACCTCCGCCGCTCCCCTATCTCCTCCTTCACCATTTTGTCCACTCTTACAATGGATTATGAAGAGTAGTTATTCCGCACAAGCCATTTGTCTAGGTTTCTATCTCTCACACACACCCACGTAGGTGGGGGACGTGCACGAAGAGAAGAGGTGCACGCACGACGCACGTACTCTTGTCTCTTTCTCAACCACACCCGCGCGGGTACAAGGTGGAGCTCATTTCTGTACGAAAAGGCAGCCCACGTGGTAATTCGACCATGTACTGGTTGTCCACTTTGTGGAGGGAGGATCGTCTACCACGGGTAAACAAACAAATTGCGACCTGACGCATTATCTTAAAAAAGAGGCAAACCATGTGGGGCCTATCTTAGAGGCAAGGCTCTATACTCTGGAGTACTTTTGATGTGCCCCGTCAACTCGTAGAACGAGGAGAAGCTTGCTTAGTACGCCGTCTCCCCCACCCACCGGCACGATGGCTCGCAGGATGAGGTGAAGCTTGCTTACTAGTAGTAGTATTGTACGCCTTACGCCCGCTCCCTCGCCCACGCGCGCGGTGGCTCGCAGGACGAGGAGAAAATTTTACTACTCTCTCTGTTTACTCCTCGTCCCTACTTCCTTGGTTAGAGAGATTATCGTATTGTTTGGAATATATATGTTCTTTAGTACTCCCTCCATTTACTTATACAAGGCCACTATAAAAAAATACATTTTGCATCTATACAAGGCCACAAATAGTAATCGAGACAAAAGTTACTACTCCCTCCTTTCCAGTTTATGGCTCAATTTCAAAATCTCTCCAACCAAGGTAGACGGTGAGTGGTCGAATTAATTTCGTACTCGTAGTTTGCACAAGTAATTAGTACGCTTGTTTTTCTCAAGAAGTTATGTTTACCGAGGCATTAATTAGAATAAATGCATGAATGACCACTAAATTTCCATGAACTTCTACATGCATTGGTGAGTTTTCTCTTGACACTGCTTGCATCTGCTGATCTAACGCACCTCGAAATCCAACATGTGATGGTACTACTACTAGTAGTAGAATTGAGACTTATAAAACGTAAAACAAATGTTTTTTTAGATGAGCCCTATAAACCCTAGTGGGTACGTACTCCGTGAAATCAGATTTTCCCAAAACTAAGTCGCTCAACCTTTATTTGCTTGTTTCCCTTACTGCCTCCTTGCCTCGAACAGACTATGCCAAACTCCCTGCCTGCCGCGCGGGAAAAGACCCGCCCTCGCCTTTTTTAGTCTGGGTTTGTATCGAGGGATCGCGCGAAGCAGCAAAAACCCAAGCTGTGTCTTGTACTCCTCCGTCGACACTCGCTTTCATGAATTATGTACTTCCTATCACCGACATGTGGGACATATAGCCACCTGGTCGATGTGTCAAGCACCAAATAATAGTGCAGAACAGCAGGGGGACGCACCCTAGTCGTACCGCCCCAGTAGTAGTAATGAGCGATGAGACGTCGAATCACAATGCCGCACCTTCCTAGACGGACGAAGCAACCATTATTTCACACTTCGGTTCGCCATCATCTCAAACCACGTAGTATTGCTTCTGCCTCAAGAGGGACACGTGCATCACCTTGGTACATCATGACACGTGGGACCGCATGACAGGCCATGCTCCCCGCCGATCGCTTGGCAAAATCACCTCATTTTTACTATTATACTTCCTCCATATCGGTTTACATGGCATGCACGTCATTCTAGGTTGAGAATTTAACTGGCTATATATGTGATGAATAGTATATGTTTAGAAACTACATCCGCTTAATAATCCAATGATATACTTTTTGTGACATAGTAACTCAGACTTAGTTAGTCAAATGGATGACCTAGAACTATGTGCATGCCCTATAAACCAAGACGTCTAAAAAAACGATACGGAGAGGGTAGTTTAGAACATATCTTTTTAGATCAATATAGTCGGGATTCACCAATGAGCAAAACCAAGTGGTAGGCTGCACTTGTCGTGTTGGCGTAGCAACTCAAGCAGGGTCAGTCCGCACACGAAATGGAGACACACTTAACAGGACCCCTTTGGCCAACATGTGGCTCATCCACCATCTTGTTCCATGTGCGATGCACCATATTACAGTTCGGAGCAGCGGTTGGAATTGGAGGCACCCCAGTCATAGCGCCGCAGTAGTAGAAAATGAGCGATGAGGGGTCAAATCACAAAGCCCCACCTTTCCTGCATTAAGCTGGACGGACGAAGCAACCATCATTTCACTCTAGGGCGCAAGAGCATAAAGAAAATAGAAAACCAATGATGCATGCGGCAGCTACCTAGGGCACCCTAGGGTAGGGGTCTCCACTACAGATCTTTTTTTTGAAAGCGCCTCCACTACAAATCGGCTTCTCCCTCGTCCTATTGAAGAAAACCGATGAGGCGTGCAGCGGTAGTGTTTGTAGGAGTACTACTAGGGCGTGCAGGGCCACGTCGTAGTAAATGGGAGAGGGATTGAGTTTGAGTAGACGCCCTAAATATCTGTGGGCCGTTTGGTTTTAGGGGAATGAGGCAACATTTTGGGTTCGGGGACTAGTGGAGATATAGTACGTACAAAAAATTGTGGACGTAGGTTCGACTGAAAGGCAATGATGCATGGGCCCTGCATTTTGATATACCCGGGGCCGCGTGAAATTTGCAACTCTACTCAAAACTAGTAAGGTACACATGCATTGAACGCATGAGATTTCGAAACCAAATTATGAATAAATACACACTATAGCATGTAAAGCTTTGAGTCATATATGCATGATGTAGATGTTCGTTTAGTTCTTATAGTTCATCTCATTCAAAATCAATTAGTTTTATAAAAATGTTAAGATTCATGGGGTTGTGCATTGTAAAGCATAAAGTAGAAAACAAATAATGGCAATTCATTTAGAAAAAAAGATCAATTACGATACGAAAGATTCTAGAACAAAGGAGAAGTGCTTGTGTTTTGAGGTTTGTGCATTATGCTTAAGTTCAACCATGGAGTCTTCTAAATTGTACATGTGGCAGATCTGTTGGAATGTTGATGATATCCAACGGCCAGTAGTGCTCGGATTTGCCATCTCTGCACTATCGGATTAGCTTCATCCAGTGGCCATCTTTCAAGTTATTCGCACACTATACAGTTCTTGTGCCATAGTTGCATGTCTTGGAAAAAAGCTACTAGTGGGTTGTACTAGCTATTTAGGAATAGAAGATGTATACATGGAAGTTGTAGGGAAAGAGATGACATGGAGTATCTCAATTCCTATGAGTAGGGATTGGAAAAGAGATGTCATTTGGTTGACATCATAGGAACTTTTCTATTGAATCTAGAGATGCCATGTATCTCAATTCCTATGAGGAGGGATTAGAAAAGAGATGTAATTTGGTTCACATCATAGGAACTTTTCTATTGAATATACGCTAATGTTTATTTTCCTTTGAAATTATGGGAGTATAAGAATCCATTCATATGAACCAAGTGGCTCTAAAGCTATAGAAATGATATCATGTTTATTTCCTTTGAAATGTGGAGTATATGAATCTATTCCTATGAACCAATTGGCTCTAAAGGAAAAAATCATATAAGAATCATATCATATAGAGTTCTTATGATATTCCTCCACACCGAAGAATGGTTGAAATTTCTGCAGGTGATACATGGTCTTTCTTTGTAGACTCCTCCCGCATCTTTATAGTTACCTCTCGAAGATGAATGAAATGATATATACAGGGTATTCTACATGTGCAATTTGGTACATGAAAACTCGGTAAAAGTTTGCGAGGTTCGAATTTTCAATAAAGCTATATGCACTAAATTTTGGAACGGAGGGAGCATACGATAGTTGCTAACACTCACGTGGAAGATTTGTGTGTAGGAGGAGTGGTTGTTCTGTTAAATGACATGGCAAAACTAACACTATCCGATGCCGATCTAACGGTTCTTACGACGTTCGTCAGGAAAAGGCTTGTGGTGAATGTTTGTCGGATAATGATTTACGGACACACGCATTGCATTGACACATGCCCCCTCTCTCTCACGCACACGCACCCGCCCGAGTCCTCTTGCACCCACCGTTGTCGGCGTTCTGGGAACGGGGGTCCCCAGACTTGCCTGCCTGCGGCCTGCGGCGTGGCTTAAGTGGGGGCCCAACATGGCCAAGCTTCGTCGGCGCAAGACTCAAGACCCTCACGAGGGGCCAAGCCTCGCGAGGCGGACGACACGTCACTTCCTCAGGACAAGCCTCATCAGGCAGGCTCGTGAGGAGGCGGAGACATCGAGGCGGGGTACCTCGCGATGTGCCCATGATGCGAGCCATGACGACCCAGGGTACCAGGCGGGTGCCAGCGCGCGCAGCGTCCTTCTTTCCTCTTCGGTGCAAAGGGGACAGGCGCAGCCGCGGGGTACCGAGGCATCAGGCAAAGGTTGCCACTTCGGTGCAACAAGACCAAGGCCAACGGACTACGAGATGGAGGTCACCATGGAGCCCAGCGCAGCGTCATCACCAGAGCCTTTAGCAGGCGAAGACTACTTTTGACATGATAGATGTACTAGCTGTCCCCCTTCAAATTAGCTCGCCACTGTTGGATCGCTTCCCGCTCAATATTTGGGAAGAGGACCAGGGCCTCTATAAATAGGATTAGCCACCCACATTGCAGGGGGTTCGGATCCGGTTCGGCTCCAGACCATCGGCGAGGGCAAAGAGAGAGAGAGAGAAGGGTAGCTGCACTCCCCCCTTGCAGTTCATCCACCAGCCAAGAACAGACCCTCGCGAGGCTGTTCTTGCTTGTAATGTTCATCCTCACCAGCCCCAAGAGGCAATCCACACACCACACACTAGAGTAGGGTATTACACCACAACGGTGGCCCAAACCAGTATAAATCTCGTGTCTCTTGCATGTTTCTTTCAGTAGCTTAGATCCTTATGAGACGGAGAGGTTGGAGGCGTAATCTCTGCGCGCACCCCAGTGTTCGAACCTTAGGGGTCTGCCGGAACCCGAAATCCGACATTTGGCACGCCAGGTAGTGGTGCGCCGGAATTCGTCTTCCGCCACTCTGGTCTCCTCCGACCGTCACAACCATGTCTGACGCTCGTCGGGCCCGCGTCGAGCGGCGGGCCGCCATCGCTTCTCATGTCGCCCAGACCGCCCCTGTCGGTGGGCGTCCTCGTCGTTCCCCGTCGCCCGCTGTCAACGCCGCCACCGGCCCGGCGGGGGGCGAGCAGCAGGCATCATCTCAGCACCCGTCCGTGCGGCAGGACGGCCGCACCGCTTCTCCGTCGCTCGCACCAGCCGGCTCTTCGTCCCGCGCGCTCTGCGCACCCTTGGAGGCTCGAGCTGCGCTCATCGCGGCGAATGAGCTCCTGCGCTACCGACCCGTCGATGACATCTACGAGGAGTGGCTCGACTGCGTCGCCGAGCTCGTCCACGCCGCAGGGGGCTCTCCTGCGCCGTCCGCCCTGGCGCGCCGCACTCCGCCCCGCACGGGCAACGAAGCTCCGGGGGCGAGCCAGCAGCCTCCCCCCAATAAGATCCCATGGCTCCAAGGCGCATGGCCCCTGGGAGGAACCCGCTCCGCCAGGTGCCGGCGCAGCAAGAACGGAGCTGCCAAGAAATCCCTCGCCCGCAAGGGGCTGCCCGCGCGCTCACAGCTCCCGCTCCAGCACGCCAAGACCCCGCCCTGCTCCAAGCTGCAGTGCGTGGGGACCCTCAAGACCGAGCTCTTCACCAACCGAGGCCCTTCGTGGCCACCGCGGGCTGCCTTGCCTATACCCCTGAGCTGCGCAGCGTCGCGTGGCCCACAAAGTTCAAGCCAGACCTGCCTCCGCGCTACGACGGCACGACTGATCCCGCAGAGTTCCTCCAGCTCTATCAGCTGGGCATCGAGGCTACCAGAGGAAACGAGAAGGTCATGGCGAACTGGTTCCCCATGGCAATGAAGGAAGGAGCTCGCACCTGGCTCCTGAACCTGGCCCCAGGAACGATCTCCTCCTGGGACCAGATGCGCGCCCGCTTCGTCGCCAACTTCCAAGGTACTCGCGACCGGCCGCCCGCCGTGAGCGACATGTGCCGCATCAAGCAACAACCTGGAGAGACCCTGCAGAAGTACATCCAGCGTTTCAACAGCGCGCGCCTGAAAATCCCCAAGATGTCCGAGGAGGCCATCATCTCGGCCTTCTCCGATGGCATGCGCGACGTCAAGATGAAGGAGGAGCTGGCGATGCATGAGGACCTCTGCACCTCGCTCGAGCTGTTCAACTTGGCGAACAGATGCGCCAGAGCTGAGGAGGTGCGCCTCTCCCTCCTCGAGCTGCCTACTGCGGACCCAGAAGAGAAGAAGCCCAAGGCCAAGGACGTGAAGCGCAAGGGGGCTGCCGTGCTCGCAACCGAACCAGACATCAAGCGTGGCAGAGATCTACCCGACTCCTCCAGAGGCAACCGGTACTGCGTATACCACGACCTCCACACCCACAACACCAACGAATGCCAAGAACTCCGCGCCGTGCGAGAAGGAAGGATCGGCCGTCGCCCTGACCGTGCTGACCGGGGCTACGGCAGAGGAGGAGGAAGAAACCCAGGGCGCTGGGAAGACCGCGGCCCGCGCCAGGGGTGGCGCGACCAACCTCGTGAGGATAGTTGGCGGGACCTGCCTCACGAGGGGGACTGGAGGGATCAGCCTTGTGAGGATCGCCCTCACGGCAACGCAGGTCTGCCTCCCCTGCCACCTCCACCAAGAAGGAACGAAGACCGCCATCAGGACGAGGGGGCTGGGGGCTTCCAGGAGCCACACGCAATTGCTTGCATCCAGGGCGGAGCTCAAGCCCCAGCCTCCCAACGCATCTTCAAGCAGTTCGCCCGCGAGGTGAATGCAGTTCTCCCCAAGCTCGAAGCAACGCGCCCCCTTAGGTGGTCAGCGTGCGCCATCACGTTCAGCTCAGCAGACCAGCTCAAGTGCTCAGCCACAGCCGGAGTTCTTCCGATGCTTTGCTCCCCGGTCATCAGCAACGTGTTGGTCACAAAGACCCTCATAGACGGAGGGGCAGGGCTTAGCGTCCTGTCTGTGGAGACCTTCAACCACCTCCAAGTACCCTACGACCAGCTACAGCCGACCAAGCCTTTCTCAGGAGTCACCGACGGTTCCACGGTCCCAACCGGGCAGGTCCGCCTCCCTGTCACCTTCGGGGCCCGCAGCGACTACCGCACCGAGCTCATCGACTTCGACGTCGCCGACATTCGCCTGCCGTACAACGCCATCCTCGGGTACCCAGCGCTGGCCAAGTTCATGGCCATGACCCACCATGGCTACAACGTCCTCAAGATGCCCGGGAGTGGAGGCGTCATCACCGTGCCCTGTGAAGAGAGAGATGCAGTGTGTTCTCTGGAGCGGGCCTTTCAGGCCGCATCACTTGAAGACCCAGATCGCGGAAGCAGGAGGCCTCCGGAGACCACCCCCAAGAAGAAGAAGATGTCGCCAGGCTCAGCCCCTCAGGAGGCAGGGACCTTAGGACCCATGCCTGCTCGGGAGGACCCTCCTTCCATCGCATAGGAAAGCGTGCCCGGCGCCCTCCTCGGGCAAGGCTCGGGGGCTCTCACCTGGAGGGCCATGGTCACGAGGGAGGTGCTTGGGCGCCATGTGGAGGCGTGCTTCAAAGCGCGTCTCGCTCAAGGAGGAGCCAGACAAGGAAGACCAGACCAGCAAGAGTTTGTCAACGAGGCCGTTCAGGAGCTACAGGAGGCAAGGATCATGAGGGGTTGCCGTCGCCCTTCAGCTACGGCCCCATATCCAGGCGAGGATGGTCGGCTGTGCATCTGCGTCGACGTACCTGGGCTCAATCAGATTGCCACAGCGGGGCGCCTCTGGCCCTCGCGAGTGGGGCGCTGCGGAGGACCACCCCACAGCCGTGTTCGCATGCCTCATGGCCTGCCGAGCATGGCTGCGGCGTGCCAGCGCCTCACGAGGGGCATCAGGGAGGCCCAGGAGGACAGGCGCTCCGCCGCCCTGATGGAGATGAAGGTAGCTCGCGAGGAGCCACCAGCGCCTCCGGAGCCTCCCGAGGCCCCGGGGCCTGGGGGCTCGTGAGGATCGACTTCCGCAGCCCAACAAGCCTACTGCACCAACACCACTTCGCCAACGGCATCCTCAGGTGACATTTTCCAAGTTTCGTTCTCAGCTGGGAGCGCCCTCCCAGGGTTGCATCACTCCCAGGCCACGTGGGTCCGTCCCTGTGGCGTGTATCTGCTTTTACCTTTCGATCGTTAGTCTGCTCTGTCGGGGGCGCCCCTCGGGCCGCATCATCCCCAAGCCGCTAGGGCTAGGCCTAGTGGCGTGTATCTCCACCGCGCTTATTTCCAACTATGCATTCGCCTATCATGCTTGATTGTTTGATGCCTGTCCGCGGCAACCTTTCTTCTCCATGTCGACTACTTGCGTGTTAAAGGGGGGTGCCTGAGCATCGCGACTCAGGGCTCTTACTGGCCCAACAGCCCTCACCCTCTGGTCTTGTCCACGGCATCGGCACCTAGCATGCCAGCGACGGTCGAGACAAGCTCGAGGGCCGGGACCCGAGGACGTAGAGTACCGACATCTAACCAAATTTTGCAAGGACACATTTCAAGACATGGCCCAGTGCCGGGCGCAACCCGCCCAGGGGTAGGGCCTCGTGAGTCCCGCGCTGGCTCACGGTTGCCCAGATAAACCTCACCTACTCCAACCAGCAAGCTCCTGATTGACTAACGATCGACTAATGGCCCTTATGGCAGCATCATCTCCTTTCTTTGTTGACCCCGCAGGAACCTTGGAGAGAACTGCGCCAGCCAGGGCCCTCGCGAGGTTCCCTTCACCCTCGCCCGCGCGAACCGCTTGCACGTTAAAGGGGGGCGCCTAAGCATCGCGACTCAAGGTTCTTACTAGCTCAACAGCCCTCACCCTCTGGCCTTGTCCACAGCATCGCGACCTGGCATACCAGCGACGGCTGAGACCAGCTCGAGGGCCGAGACCTGAGGACGTAGAGCAGAAAGGGGAGCAGAGGCAAGGGAGAAGGGGGGGGCTCGCGAGGACCTCGCCGAGCGGTTCCGCACCTCCAGTGCGCGGACCAGAAGGCACACCAGGAACGATCCCTGACAGCTAAGATAAGTCACCGCTCCAAGCACTGGCTACCGTGGCACTACCCCCGCACTTAGAGCGATTCCGTACTAGCAACGTTGCATCCCTTTCTCACCGAGTGATGGCTGCTTGGGCGCCAAAGGGGACCTCCTGAGCATCGCGACTCAGGGGCTCTTACCGGACCCTGGGTCGCTCACCTCCTGGCCTTGACCATGGCATCGCAACCGGGCATACCAGCGATGGCTGATGCCGCCTTGGGACTGGGTCCTGTCGACGCAGAGCACCAAAGCCCTCGCGAGGTGCGAGAGGGAGGACCGAACTATGATGGAATTAGCAACCTGCACGGATCCATGGCAAAGGGTCATATATATCGACAAAAGGGGATTACAGGCACCTTACAAGCCCCCACGGGGCGCATTCTGGTTCCTCGCAGGGAACGGATCCTAAGGGACGCTAACTACACGAGGTACAGCAGGAGACGCCATGATCAACAGTGGGCCATCAGGCACCGGCACCAACTCCATCCAGATCAGGTTCGGCTACGGCCTGACGGGCCCGCCCTGCTTCGGGAGCGACGCCGGCTCGGGGGCTCATAGCTGTTGTCGCTCGTCTCCGGCGTCACGAAGCCTCCGCCTGAGTCGCTGGACCATTCGGCACCTTTGCCAAGGGGGCGGTCGACGGGCCTGGCCCTCGCGAGGGCAAGGACCTGGCTACCTCTCCCGCGGCAGCACTCCACCCGGCGACCAAGCGCGTCGAAGGCCTTGAAGAAAATCACCCCCGCGCCGTCATGCTCCAGGTGGACCGCGAAGACGCCCCTCTCTCCGCAGACCCGGGCGATCTCCCTCCAGCCGCGGGACATGAAGACCTCGCCCGGGGCGGCGACCACGATCTCCGCCTCGGTCGCGAGCGCGCTGCAGTCGGCGTGCTGCAGCCAGAGCTCCAGGGGCCCCCCTGGCGGAACGATGGAGGCGAAGAAGGAAGGAAGGCGGATCCAGGACTGGAGAGGGATGGCGAGGTGGAGCACGCCCTCTTGGGAGGAGCCCTCGGCGTGGACTATGGGAGGAACCACCCTCGCCTTCATGACCTGACGACGCCGGCGACGGCACTGGCCGCGAGGATCAACATCAACACCTCTGGGGCCCTCGATGCGGGCATACAAGGGGAGCGGGAACCCCGGCGGAGCCCGCTCGCCCCAGGGCCTCGCCGCCGCCTGATGATCTTCTTCATCACGGCTGCACAGGGCGAGCCGCTTCTTCGGTGGGAGGGGGTCTGGATCCTCTCGAGGAGCCTTCCCCTTCTCCGCCGTGAAGAACCGGCGAATGGGAGCCATTGCGACAAGACGGAGCAAGAGCAGAGGCGAAGGAGAGAGCAAGGAGCGACGAACCGGAAGGGCACGCGCGGTGCCATACTTATAGCCGGCGAAGGCTAATCGCCGGCCTCCACGATCGCAGGTAATCATAACACGATCTGCATGCAGGGACCTGTCCAACTCGCACGACCACCAAGGCATTAGGGGAAGTGGAGACGCCACGTCCAATCAACCGCCACGCGGCGCCCAAGGCCGCAGGCTGTTAGGGCCCACGGCGCTTCGCCCTTACCCTTTCGCCTCTTGGCACGGCCAAGTCCAGGCGCGCCTTGGGCCCGGGGGCTACTATCGGCTTTCTGGGAACGGGGGTCCCCAGACTTCCCTGCCTGCGGCCTGCGGCGTGGCTTAAGTGGGGGCCCAACATGGCCAAGCTTCATCGGCGCAAGACTCAAGACCCTCGCGAGGGGCCAAGCCTCTATAAATAGGATTAGCCACCCACATTGCAGGGGGTTCGGATCCGGTTCGGCTCCAGACCATCGGCGAGGGCAAAGAGAGAGAGAGAGAGAGAGAGAGAGAGAAGGGTAGCTGCACTCCCCCCTTGCAGTTCATCCACCAGCCAAGAACAGACCCTGGCGAGGCTGTTCTTCCTTGTAATGTTCATCCTCACCAGCCCCAAGAGGCAATCCACAGACCACACACTGGAGTAGGGTATTACACCACAACGGTGGCCCGAACCAGTATAAATCTCGTGTCTCTTGCACGTTTCTTTCAGTAGCTTAGATCCTTGTGAGACGGAGAGGTTGGAGGCGTAATCTCTGCGCGCACCCCAGTGTTCGAACCTTAGGGGTCTGCCGGAACCCGAAATCCGACAACCGTCCATCTGCAGGTAGACGTCACACACATATGTGCTCTTCACACCCTACCCTTAGAACTTCTAAAAAACAAAAGACGTCGCGCACATTTTATTTCAGCTCACACATCACACAATTATACTATTACTCTTGTGGCGAATGTTCTTTGGGCATAGTATATTGTACTCTCATGAAGAGAAGCGGTGCATGCACGCACTAGTTCCCTCACACCCACTCGCGGGTACATGTAGGAGCGCATTTTTTTGAAGCTGGTACAAAAAAACCACTCCACTATATATATATAAGCACGAGCCTTAGCGCTTGCTTTACTAGGGTTCCTCTCGTTCACTCTCTCATGCTCTCCAGATCTAAGCAAGACATAGGTGGCCACACTCTCTCATCTCACGGCTGGTCACAAATCCGGCCGGACAACCTCGACCGGGACCGGGACCGGGACAACCTCGACCGCTATCGTCGGCGGTGAGGGAGGAGACCAACGTCTGCCCGCACGTCCCGATCGGCTGCTGTGCTGTTCTCTCCGAGAGAGCGCCGGCTCCGGAGGGCCTCCGACCCCTTCTTCCTCCCTACGGTATTGTGTCCAAGATGCAGCCTCCCGACGCCGTATTTGCCACATGCCGACGACCCTCAAGTATATATTCCTTCGAAACCTGCCTTGCTCTACTGGCCCAGCTCCCCACTTGGCTTCGCGTGGATCTTTTTCTACTTCCGTCCGCTGTTCCAAAGCCACCTAGACTTTTACTATTATTAGAGGTAAAGCTAGTTCATACATTCGACTCTAAGAGTTGGTTCAAACAGGGAAGAAAGTGGGAAAGCTGTAGCATGAATCTAGGACTTGGTTCTAAGAGGAAACGGGGGAAAGTAGTAGATACTGGCTACCCAACCGGTCTCTTGGTTGAAAAGACGAAGAAAGCATGGTGGATGGCGAAGGGTGGGGGGAGTGGACCTATCTCTTGGTTGAAAAAGGAAAGAAAGTGACGGGTGTTGGGGGACAACGCAAATGAGAATGAGTAGGTCTAGATTTCCTGTGCTCACATAGGAAAATGTCGCCGAGGAGATAAAAAATGGGACAAATGCAGACATGCTGCCTGAGTGTTCACATAGGAAAATGCAGACATGCTGCCTGTGCTCACATAGGAAAATGTCTGCCTCACCACTTTATGCCCTGGCTGTCCCTACGCCCATATCGCTACCGTTCATGTAAAATCACATGAAGCATTAAGCAATGCCACCTAATGACACTAATAAGTAATGGTCTAGTGCCATCGATAAATTCAAGCAATGCAACCATCATTTTATGAAGTGCTTCTGTCTTGCTTTATTTCCCATGAATTGTGTTTTTGCAGTTACACTTAAATCTCACACCGCTAACATTTCTTCATCCCAGTGGAACTGCACAAATTTAATTGCACATTTACCGACCATGTGCTGTCGGATTTCGGGTTCCGGCAGACCCTTGAGGTTCGAACACTGGGGTGCGCGCGGAGATTTCGCCTTCTACCTACCTACACCCCTCCGCCTCGCTAAGATCTACGCTATGGAAAGAACAACACAAGAGACATAGGGCTTATACTGGTTCGGGCCACCGTTGTGGTGTAATACCCTACTCCAGTGTGTGGTGTGGTGGATTGCCTCTTGGGCTGATGATAATGAGCAATACAAGGAAGAACAGCCTCGCGAGGGTCTGTTCTTGGCTGAGGGGATGAACTGCTAGGAATAGTTCAGTCACCCTTCTCTCTCTCTTCTCGATTCTCTCTCCGATTTCGATCCCTCTACCCTGTGGGTGGCTAGTCCTATTTATAGGCAAAGGCCCTGGGCCTCTTCGCAAATATTGAGCGGGAAGGGCGCCAACAATTGGCCATTTTGAAGGGGAACATCTGGTACACTTATCCTGACTAAAGTTGGTCCTCGCCTGCCAAAGGCTCTGGTGGTGACGCTGGCTTGGGCTCCACAATGACTTCCTCCCTGCCGTTGGACTGGTCTTGGTCTTGTTGCACCAAAACAGGTGCATTTGCTTGATGCTCTCGCCTGCGCATGCTCCCTTTGCACCAAATAGGAAAGGAGGACACTGCGCGGGCTGGCGCCCGCCTGGCACCCTTGGTCGTCATTGCTTGCGTCACGGGCACCTCGTGAGGTACCCCGCCTTGATCTCTCCGCCTCCTCGCGAGCCAGCCTGATGAGGCCGTGCCTGAGGAAGCTCCGTGTCGTCCGCCCCGCGAGGCTTGGCCCCTCGCGAGGGTCTTGGGTCTGTGTTGATGAAGATGGGCTGTGCTGGGCCCCCTTTTGAGCCATGCCGCAGGCTGCAGGCAGGCAAGTCTGGGGACCCCCGTTCCGAGAACGCCGACAGTAGCCCCCGGGCCCAAGGCGCGCCCGGACTTGGCCGTGCAGGGAGGCGAAAGGGCAAGAGAGAAGTGCCGTGGGCCCTAACAGCCTACGGCCTTGGGCGCCGCATGGTGGTTGATTGGACGTGGGCGTCTCCACTTCCCCATGGCGCCTCGGCAACTGCACGGATTGGACAAATCCCTGCGTGCAAAGCGGGTCATGATTACCTGCGATCGTGGGGCCGACGGTTGGCCCTCACCGGCTATAAGTATGGATCGGCGCGCGCCCTTCCAGTTCATCCCCCCTTGCTTCTCCTTCTTCTTCATGGCCCCGTCGAGGAGGTTCTTGGCCGCAGAGAAGGGGAAAGCTCGCCAGGTTGAACCTGCCTCTCCCCCGCCGAAGCGCGGCCGAGGGCGCCCTCGCAAACATCCTGTGGCCACCACGGCAGTTCCCTGCGGCCGTGGAGATGATTTCTAGCACGGTGAAGGGCGGACTGCTGCGGCCGAGGGGCGCGCCTTGGTCGCGCGTTCCCCTAGGCCGCGCTTTCGCGCTGCAGAGGTGCTGCCGGAGTTCGTTGTGTGGTCGGCGGAGCCGACTAGCACCCGGCTTCAACTTCCTCGCTTCCTCCTCGGCGAGCTCCCGGCCGGCCTCTGGCTTCAGGAAGACGACTGCTGCAGCCGGTCCTCATGGGCTTCACTAGAGGTCTCCGCAGCCGGGAGCCTGGTCTTGACCCGCCGTTGGCAGACGTTTGCCCGCGCGCGTGGCCTGAGCCGTCGGTGCACCCTGCACTTCAAGTTTGATGGTGATGCCACCCTCTACGTGAGGGTGTTGGGGGAAAATGGTCGCCGCGCAGGGTGCTGCCCTGAGGACGACGACCGCGGCCGGGAACCCAGCCCCAGCGATGACGGAGAGGACAGTGTTCGCGTGATTGGCGGCGCTCAGTGTTCCCCAAGCTTCACCGGTTCTTCTTCAGACGGCGACTCTTCTAGCGGTGGCCGCAGTCAGCCTCCACACCGTCGTACCTTCTTGGGAGGTGGTAGCGTGTCTGCCTGCCGTCGCGACTCGGTGAAGCGTGAGAGGGAGTCTGCCTGAGCCCCGGAGGCAGCTCGAGTCTTCCCTGCAGGCCGGTGTGAGGCGAGCTGCGCCTGATTTGTTCTTTCTTTTCCTTTTTCCTGCGTAAAAAGATAGTAGCGTGGAGCCCCGCAGGGGCGTGTTTGGGTTATTGCTGTCAATCATAGCTTTGCTTCCGTTATCGTGCCTTGCGGCTACGTGCCCGCGCGTGGATAGTTCCCGGCCCCAGCCGTGGGGGGGGGCGACTGACCCAGGCCCTGTGTTCGTGTCGCGGTGCCCGTGGGGCACGGACTGGAGGGGTGCTCCTGTAATTGACCCAGGTCGCGAAACCTTTGAACGACTAGGACAGGAACACTCACGAGGGCGCTCGGCTGCCCCCCCTCGCGAGGCCTTGCATAAGAGAAATCGAGGCAGGAGAGTGAAAAGTCTAAGAACCACAAGCCAAAGACGGCAACAGCTTCAATAAAACTTCGAATGAGAATGAACAAGCCAACTGCAGAAAGCAAATGAAAAAGCCGCGTCCGGCACCTAATCTAGTCTTCGACGTCTTCTCACTAGCGCGGAGCTAAGTGCTGCCACTGGGCGTGGGAGGGAGCCCCAGGGCCTGAGGCGGTGCTCCTGAGACTCTGGGGCGTGTACAACCCCAACTCATTATTACGTGAGAGTGTCACCGGCGGCGAGCTTCACAGGCGTTGGCCTTCTTCACAGGCTCCGGGCCTTTCTTGGTGCAAGCAGGCTTCACGGGCATTTTCCCTCTTCACAGGCTCCGGGCCCTTTCCAAAACGCGACAGCTTCACAGGCATTCGCCTTCTTCACAGGCTCTGGGCCTTTTCCGAAACGCGACAGCTTCACAGGCATTCGCCTACTTCACAGGCTCTGGGCCTTTTCCAAAAACGATAATCTTCACAGGCATTCGCCTTCTTCACAGGCTTTAGGCCTTTTCCAAAAAGGCTAATCTTCACAGGCATTTGCCTTCTTCACAGGCTCTGGGCCTTTTCCGAAAAGGATAATCTTCACAGGCATTCGCCTTCTTCACAGGCTCTGGGCCTTTTCCAAAAAGGATAATCTTCACAGGCATTCGCCATCTTCACAGGCTCTGGGCCTTTTCCGAAAAGGATAACCTTCACAGGCATTCGCCTTCTTCACAGGCTCTGGGCCTTTTCCAAAAAGGATAATCTCCACAGGCATTCGCCTTCTTCACAGGCTCTGGGCCTTTTCCAAAAAGGATAATGTTCACAGCGCCTCCTCACGCATCCGAAATTTGGTTAGATGCCGGAACTCTACGTCCTCGGGTCCCGGCCCTCGAGCTGGTCTCAGCCGTCGCTGGAATGCCAGGTCGCGATGCCGTGGACAAGGCCAGAGGGTGAGGGCTGGAGAGCCAGTAAGAGCCCTGAGTCGCGATGCTCAGGTACCCCCCCTTTAACGTGCAAGTGGTCGGCATGGAGAAGAAGAGGTGCCGTGGACCAGCATCAAATAATCAAGCATGGTGGGTCGAACGCATACCTGGAAATAAATGCAAAAGGGATACATGCCACTGGGTCTGGCCCGAGCGACTTGGGGATGATGCAGCCCGAGGAGCGACTCGGAGATTTTGCCTTCTACCTACCTGCACCCCTCTGCCTCGCTAAGATCTAAGCTATGGAAAGAACAGCACAAGAGACACAGTGTTTGTACTGGTTCGGGCCACCGTTGTGGTGCAATACCCTACTCCAGTGTGTGGTGTGGTGGATTGCCTCTTTGGCTGATGATGATGAGCAATACAAGGAAGAACAGCCTCGCGAGGGTCTGTTCTTGGCTGAGGGGATGAACTGCTAGGAGGAGTTCAGTCACCCTTCTCTCTCTCTCTCTCTCTCTCTCTCTCTCTCTCTCTCTTCTCGATTCTCTCTCCGATCTCGATTTCGATCCTGATCTCCCTACCCTGTGGGTGGCTAGTCCTATTTATAGGCAAAGGCCCTGGGCCTCTTCCCAAATATTGAGCAGGAAGGGCGCCAACAATTGGCCATTTTGAAGGGGAACATCTGGTACACTTATCCTGACTAAAGTTGGTCCTCGCCTGCCAAAGGCTCTGGTGGTGACGCTGGCTTGGGCTCCACAATGACTTCCTCCCTACCGTAGGACTGGTCTTGGTCTCGTTGCACTGAAACGGGTGCCTTTGCTTGATGCTCTCGCCTACGCTTGCTCCCCGTGCACCAAAGAGGAACGAAGGACACTACGCGGGCTAGCGCCCGCCTGGCACCCTTGGTCGTCATGGCTTGCGTCACGGGCACCTCGTGAGGTACCCCGCCTTGATCTCTCCGCCTCCTCGCGAGCCAGCCTGATGAGGCCGTGCCTGAGGAAGCTCCGTGTTGTCCGCCCCGCGAGGCTTGGCCCCTCACGAGGGTCTTGGGTCTGTGTTGTAGAAGATGGGCCGAGCTGGGCCCCCCTATGAGCCACGCCGCAGGCAGGCAACTCTGGGGACCGCCGTTCCCAGAACGCCGACAGTAGCCCCCGGGCCCAAGGCGCGCCCGGACTTGGCCGTGCAGGGAGGCGAAAGGGCAAGGGCGAAGCGCCGCGGGCCCTAACAGCCTGCGGCCTTGGGCGCCGCATGGCGGTTGATTGGACGTGAGCGCCTCAGCAACCACGCGAGTTGATAAAGGAGCGGCATCTGCCTAGGCTTTGCTTTTTGCTTTCTCCGGTTGCTGCTCAGATCCCCTTTCTTGCGCCTCTCCTTCCTTCCTCCAAAATTTCCAGATCTACTTCAACCGCGTGACCTAGGAAGCCATGGTGCTTCGTCAGTCCCCGGCCAGAGCTTGGTACTCGTCTACCCTGGACTCGCTGAACCTGTCGGAGGCGAGCCTCGCCCGGTTGCGCCGGATGGCGGCGGCGCAGGGCATCGATGGGGCGAAGGTGTTCAAGGCCGGCTCCGCCACCCCTGAGGGCCAAGGGAGCACCTTCTATCCGTTTTTTGTAAGCGCCATTGCTGCTGGCCTGGTGCCTCCCTTCTCCGAGTTCTTCTTCTCTGTCCTCCGCCATTATAAGCTACAGGCTCTGCATCTCCACCCCAACTCCGTCCTTCTCCTGGCGATCTTCGCGTATTACTGCGAGGCTCACGTAGGGGTGCAGCCCTCAGTGGCCTTGCTGTGCCACTACTTCTTCCTCCGGACCTCTCGCGGCCTTGCTTCCTCGTGCGCGAGCTTCATGGCGTACGGTGGCGCCATTGCCATTTCGAACCCCGGGAAAAGGATTGAGGGCTTCAGGAGCAAGTGGGCCTTGGCAGACGCTGGGCGCATCCACCCTTGGCTGATCTTGCCAACGGAGCAACCCACGAGCTCCAGTGATTGGGGTCGAGCGGAGCTCGCGGACGCCCGCGCGAAGCTGGTGTTGGAGAAGATGGACGCGGATCTGAGGCCGGCCAACATGGCGGCCACGAAGCTGACCGGCGCGTCGCTGCTGAGGGAATTCCTGGAGCACCATCTAGCTCCGCTTTGGCAGTACTCACTTCCGATGTGGAGGCCCCATCCGAGCCCCGCAGCCTTGGCCGACGAAGATCTGGCTGCGGTCCTCCAATCTCTGGTCGGGGGCGATGTGGCGAGGTTGGAGGGCGCTCCTACGCCCTTGTTCCTCCGCACGACTGGGAGCAGGTAGTGGAGTCCATGCCCGTCTTCAATGGGGACGGGCCCGTGCCCATGGATACTCCCGGGGAATCGGTGGACGTGTCCTCCGACGACTCCAGCAAAGAGGAGGAAGGAGGGGAGCAGGAAAAAGGGCCTGACTCCGAGGCGACTAACGGAGAGTCGAGGGGTCCCCTCCCCCGGCGCAGGTCCCGTGCTCTCCGCATCTCTCCGAGCGATGACGACGAGGATGATGATGAGCAGGGCGTCGGGAGCTTGCCCCCGATCCCGAAGAAGGACAGTTCCGGGCTGATCTCCCGCGGGTCTGCCCCGGCCCCGAGGCAGACCGTAGACGCGCCTTCCGCTGCCGAGCTTCCCAAGGTTGACCCTTCCAGCCGGCTTTCAGGCTTCAAATTTGCCCGTAGGCTGCCTGAGCTCACTGGCGACGACCCAAAAGCGCTTGATTCTTGTCTTAATTTCTTGTTTTGCTTCTGAGGCTTGACGTCCACATCTCTTGGATAGGCTGGCGCCCGTAGCAAAGAAGCCGAAGGGAGCTCCTGAGGTTCCATCCGTGGCAGCGCCTCTGCCCATGAAGGAAGGTGACCGTGACGCACGGGCTTCTCCTGCCCGGTCGTCCTCGCAAGGCCTGGCTGAGCCGGCTAGGGCGAGCTCAGCCCCCTTGGCCCAAGTGACTCCCGATGTGCCTTTGCCTGCTGCCGCCACTACAGCCGTTGGGGCGCAGCAGGCTCCGCCTCAGGATGTTGTGGTCGCGCTGCCGCTTTCTCCTCCTACTCCACCGACTGCTGTCTCTCCGACTCCTCCTGTCGTTCTGGATCGTGCTGCTCCTGAGCTGGACCTGCTGCGGCAGGATGTTCTTGGCACGGACCCTCGCTTGGTGGCCGGGTGCTTGGAGCTGGCTTCAGGATGGATTTGCTCCGACGCTTCGATTCGGGCGGCGCTGGTCCAGGCCTCGACGGCTTGCGATGAGGAGAGGCAGGCCTTCCTTGAGGCGAAGGCTGCTCGTGACGCAGCCCTGGGGGAGGTGGTCGACGTCCGTGGTCGCTGCAAGGCGCTGGAGGACGAGCTGCAAGGCCTGCGGGACCAGCTTGCGAAAGAGGCCCGCCTTCGCCAAGAGCAGGAAGAAGGTGTGAAGGCTCGCGAGGCAGCCGTCAAGGAGAGGGAGGTCAAGCTCAGGAGGAGCCGTGACCGCCTAGGCGTGCTGGGGCAGGAGTTGGGGGCGAGGAAGGTCGAGCTGGATGACAAGGCCCAAGTTCTTGCCGAGGACCGCGCGGCCTTCGCGGAGATGGAGGCGAAGGCTCGCTCCTCGCTGAGGACTCTTTACGACAGCGGCCTGGAGAGCCCGCTGGCTGGCGCCGAGGACGGCCCCGCCAAGCTGCTTCCCTTCCTGGTTCGCGCTCTTGAAGATGTCGCCCTTGGCCTTGGCCCCACGGCCGAGGCCGAGGCGCGTGTCCTGTCTTCTGCAGCGCTGACGCGGGTCCTCACCCACATCTACCTTCGCGATCCCGGCGTCGACCTTGACAGCCTGCTGGAGCCAGTAAGCGGCGAGCATGCCGATGCCGCTGCCGAGGCCGTGAAGGGTCGCGCGGAGGCTCTGCTGGGGAAGTTCCGGGCCTTCAGCACCAAGCCAAAGCAAGGCGCTGCCTTCCCCGCTGCTCCATGAGGCGAACCAACTCCGCGCTGCTCCACCGCCGACAAGTGACTCCATTGTGGCTCTTGTCCTGCCTTTAATTCCTGCACATGTATCATGCCTCGGGGAGGCGTTTAAACGTGCGTTTGGCATTGAGATAACAGTGTGGACTGTAATATTTGCTTTTGAATTCCTTGAAATTTACGCTTTTCCTTCCTACTTGCTTATGTTCTACGCCGGCAGAGCCCGGCCCCACGCATACCTCAGCCGCCGTTAGCCCCGACCGGAAACCAGGACGGGACCAAGGAGTGAGGGGCTACGTGACAAGTTAGGCTCCTGAGTCGCGATGCTCAGGAGTCCCCCTTGGCGCACGAACAGCAAGTAGGGTGTCCCCCTTGCTACTTGAATTCCTTGAAATTTGAATTCCTTGAAATTTACGCTTTTCCTTCCTACTTGCTTATGTTCTACGCTGGCAGAGCCCGGCCCCGCGCATACCTCAGCCGCCATTAGCCCCAACCGAAAACCAGGACGGGACCAAGGAGTGAGGGGCTACGTGACAAGTTAGGCTCCGGAGTTGCGATGCTCAGGAGTCCCCCTTGGCGCACGAACAGCAAGTAGGGAAGTGTGATGTGGGTGGATCTACCATTCTACATCTACAGAGCCCGGCCGCGTGCATACCTCAACCGCCGTTAGCCTTTTTGAACTAAGGAGTGAGGGGCTACGTGACCAGTTAGGCTCCTGAGTCGCGATGCTCAGGAGTCTCCTTTGACGCTCAAACGACCTTCGTACCTTGGCTTCGCTCGGGGAGAGACGTGCGACGAACCAGGCCCGGGGGGGCCTGGCTGGGTGGCGTGCGTCTGGGCGTGACCCAGGCGCAGCCCCCGTGCCCAGCCCCCTCGCGCGGCACTCCCGAGGGGAGACATTATGATGAGGCTAGACACTGAGCTCTGGGCTCCCTGAGGTTGATGCGGCCCGGGGGCCACCCTCAGTTGTTTATCACCAGCGCGGAGCATAGCGCTTCCGTATGTGTATGGGCATAGCCGCTCCTCGGCAGTGTCGTCAACTAGCGCGGAGCATGGTGCTTCCACTGGTATGTGGGAGGGGGCTCCCCTCCGGGAGGAGCCCCTGGAGCGTGTACAGCCCCGCCCTGACACGTGGCTGGCATGGTAGGGCCCGGCGAGGTGTATCCGGGCACCCGTGAGCCAGTGCGGGAGTCACGGGGCCCTACCTCTAGGCGGGTTGCGCTTGGGACTAGGCCTTATCTTGTGATGTGTACCTGCAAATTTGGTTAGATGCCGACACTCTACGTCCTCGGGTCCCGGCCCTCGAGCTGGTCTCAGCCGTCACTGGTATGCCAGGTCGCGATGCCGTGGACAAGGCCAGAGGGTGAGGGCTGGAGAGACAGTAAGAGCCCTGAGTCGCGATGCTCAGGTACCCCCCCCCTTTAATGTGCAAGTGGTCGGCATGGAGAAGAAGAGGTGCCGTGGACCGGCATCAAATAATCAAGCATGGCGGGTCGAACGCATAGCCGGAAATAAACGCAAAAGGGATACATGCCGCTGGGTCTGGCCCGAGCAACTTGGGGATGATGCAGCCTGAGGGGCGCCCCCAACAAAGTAAGCTAACAGCATGAAATAAAAGGGATACATGCCGTAGGGACGGACCCACGCGGCTTGGGAATAATGCAGCCCTGGGGGGCGCTCCCACCTGGAAATGAAACTTGAAAGATGTCACATGATGATGTTGAGGACGAAGGAGTGTTGGTGTAGTAGACTCGGTGGGCTGCTGAAGCCGGTCCTCAGGAGCCCCCAGGCCCAGGGGCATCGGGGGGCTCCGGAGGCGCTGGTGGCTCCTCGCGGACCATTTCCATCTCCGCCAGGGCTGTAGAACGCCTGGCCTCTTGAGCCTCCATGATGCCCCTCATGAGGCGCTGGTACGTGGCAGGCGCGTTCGGCAAGCCATAAGGCATGTGAACGTAGCTGTGGGGTGGACCTTCGCAGCGCCCCACTCGCGAGGGCCAGAGGCGCTCCAGAGAAGCGACTCGATTGAGCCCTGGTATGTCGATGCAGACGCGCAGCCCACCATCCTCGCCTAGATGGGGAGCCACAGCTGGTAGGTGGCGACCGCCTTTCATGACTCTTGACTCCTGTAGCTCCTGAATGGCCTTGCCGACGAACTCCTGAGGGTCTGCCTCTCCTTGCCTTACTCCTTCTTGAGGGAAACGTGCTTCGAAACACGCCTCCATGTGGTGCCCAAGCGCCTCCCTCATGACCTTAGCCAGGTCGGTGGCCCTCCAGGGGAGAGCCCCCGAGCCCTGCCTGAGGAGGGCGCCAGGTGCGCTTTCCTATGCGATGGAAGGAGGTTCCCCCTGGGCAGGCGCAGGCCCTGAGGGGCCTGCCTCTTGAGGGGCTAGGCCGGACAATGTCTTCTTCTTCTTGGGGGCGGTCTCGGGAAGCCTCCTGCTTCCGCGATCCGGGTCTTCCAGTGATGCGGCCTGAAAAGCTCGTTCCAGGGAACACACCGCGTCCTTCTCTTCATAGGGCACCGTGATGACTCCGCCACTTCTTGGCATCTTGAGGACGTTGTAGCCGTGGTGAGTTACGACCATGAACTTGGCCAGCGCTGGGTATCCAAGGATGGCATTGTATGGCAGGCGAATGTGAGTGACGTCGAAGTCGATGAGCTCGGTGCGGTAGTTGTCGCGTGCCCCGAAGGTGACAGGGAGGCGGAGCTGCCCAATCGGGACCGTGGAGCCGTCGGTGACTCCGGAGAAAGGCTTGGTTGGCTGAAGCTGGCTGTAGGGCACTTGGAGATTGTTGAATGTTTCCACAGACAGGGCGTTGAGCCCTGCCCGGCCATCGATGAGGGTCCTGGTGACCACCACGTTGCTGATGATTGGGGAGCAAAGCATCGGGAGGACTCCGGCTGTGGCCGCACACTTGAGCTGATCTGCTGACCTGAACGTGATGGCGCACGCCGACCACGTGAGAGGGCGCATGGCTTCGAGCTTGGGGAGGACTGCATTTGCTTCGCGGGCGAACAACTTGAAGATGCGCTGAGAGGCTGGGGCTTGAGCCCCGCCCAGGATGTAGGCGATCGTGCATGGCTCCTGGAAGCCCCCAGCCCCCTCCTGCGTTGCCTTGCGGGTGATCCTCGCGAGGCTGATCCCTCTAGTCTACCTCGCGAGGCGGGTCTTGCCAGCGATCCTCGCGAGGTCGATCGCGCCACCCTTGGCGCGGGCAGCGGTTTTCCCAGCATCTTGCGTTCCTTCCCCCTCCTCGACCGTAGCCCCGGTCACTGTGGTCGGGGCGACGGCCGATCCTTCCTTCTCGCACGGCTCGGAGCTCTTGACATTCGTTGGTGTTGTGGGTGTGGAGGTCGTGGTACACACAGTACCGACTGCCCTTGGAAGATTCGGGCTGATCTCTGCCCCCCTTGGTATCTGGTTCTGCCGTGAGCACAGCAGCCCCTTGCGCTTCACATCCTTGGCCTTGGGCTTCTTCTCTTCTGGGTCTGCGGCAGGCAGCTCGAGGAGGGAGAGACGCCCTTCCTTAGCCCTGGCACACTTGGTTGCCAAGTTGAACAACTCCAAGGAAGTGCACAGGTCTTCATGCATCGCCAGCTCCTCCTTCATCTTGACATCGCGCGCGCCGTCGGAGAAGGCTGAGATGATGGCCTCCTCGGTCACCTTGGGAATCTTGAGGCGTGCGTTGTTGAAGCGCTAGATGTACTTCTGCAGGGTCTCTCCGGGTTGTTGCTTGATGCGGCGCATGTCGCTCATGGCGGGTGGCCGGTCGCGAGTACCTTGGAAGTTGGCGATGAAGCGCGTGCGCATCTCGTCCAAGGAGGAGATCGTGCCTGGAGCCAGGTTCAGGAGCTAGGTGCGGGCCCCGTCCTTGAGCGCCATGGGAAACCAGTTCGCCATGACCTTCTCGTCTCTGTTGGCAGCTTCGGTGCCCAGCTCATAAAGCTGGAGGAACTCCGCTGGGTCGGCCATGCCGTCGTAACGAGGAGGCAGGTCTGGCTTGAACTTGCCGGGCCACGCGACGCAGCGTAGCTCGGTGGTGAAGGAACGACAGCATGTTGTGGCCACGGGAGGCCTTGGGTGACGGAGAGCTTGGTCTTGCATGTCCCCACGCGTTGCAGCTGGGAGCAGCGCGGGGTCTTGACGTGCGGGAGCAGGAGCATGGTCGCGACATGCTGGAGCAGGGAGCGCCCGGGCAGCTTCTTGCGGGCGAGGGACTTCTTGGTAGCTCTGCTCTTGCCGCACTGGCACCTGACGGAGCGGGTTCCGCCCAGGGGCCACACGCCTTGGAGCCACGACACCTTCTTGAGGAGGAGGCGGCTGGGGCGCCCCCGGAGCTTCGTCGCCCGCGTGGGGCGGGGTGCGGTGCAGCGGAACGGACGGCGCAGGGGAGCCCCCTGTGGCGCGGACGAGCTCGGCGACGCGGTCGAGCCATTCTTCGTAGACGTCGTCGACGGCACAGTAGCGCAGGAGCTCGTTTGCCGCGATGAGCGCAGCTCGAGCCTCCATGGGTGCGCAGAGCGCGCGGGACGAAGAAGCAGCTGGAGTGAGCGAGGGAGTAGCGGTGCGGCCGTCTTGCCGCACAGACGGATGCTGAGACGACGCTTGCTACTCGTTCCCCGCCGGGCCGGTGGCGGTGTTGATGGCAGGTGATGGGGAACGGCGAGGACGCTCGCCGATAGGAGCCGTCTGGGCGACGCGGGAAGTGAGAGCGGCCCGGCGCTCGGCGCGGGCCCGACGAGCGTCAGACATGGACGCGATGGTCGGAGGAGAACGGGGTGGTGGAAGACGAATTCCGGCGCACCCTACCTAGCGTGCCAAATGTCGGATTTTGGGTTCTGGCAGACCCTTGAGGTTCGGACACTGGGGTGCGCGTGGAGATTTCGCCTTCTACCTACCTGCACCCCTCCACCTCGCTAAGATCTAAGCTATGGAAAGAACAGCACAAGAGACACAGGGTTTATACTGGTTCAGGCCACCTTGTGGTGTAATACCCTACTCCAGTGTGTGGTGTGGTGGATTGCCTCTTGGGCTGATGATGATGAGCAATACAAGGAAGAACAGCCTCACGAGAGTCTGTTCTTGGTTGAGGGGATGAACTGCTACGAGGAGTTCAGTCAGCCTTCTCTCTCTCTCTCTTCTCGATTCTCTCTCCGATCTCGATTTCGATCCCGATCTCCCTACCCCGTGGGTGGCTAGTCCTATTTATAGGCAAAGGCCCTGGGCCTCTTCCCAAATATTGAGCGGGAAGGGCGCCAACAATTGGCCATTTTGAAGGGGAACATCTGGTACACTTATCCTGACTAAAGTTGGTCCTCGCCTGCCAAAGGCTCTGGTGGTGACGCTGGCTTGGGCTCCACAATGACTTCCTCCCTGCCGTTGGACTGGTCTTGGTCTTGTTGCACCGAAACGGGTGCCTTTGCTTGATGCTCTCGCCTGCGCTTGCTCCCTTTGCACCAAAGAGGAAAGGAGGACACTGCGCGGACTGGCGCCCGCTTGGCACCCTTGGTCGTCATGGCTTGCGTCACGGGCACCTCGTGAGGTACCCCGCCTGTATATCTCCGCCTCCTCGCGAGCCAGCCTGATGAGGCCGTGCCTGAGGAAGCTCCGTGTCGTCCGCCCCGCGAGGCTTGGCCCCTCGCGAGGGTCTTGGGTCTGTGTTGATGAAGATGGGTCGTGCTGAGCCCCCCTTTGAGCCACGCCGCAGGCCGCAGGCAGGCAAGTCTGGGACCCCCGTTCCCAGAACGCCGACAGAGGATGAAGGAGTGTGGGTGTAGCAGACTCGGTGGGCTGCGGAAGCTGGTCCTCATGAGCCCCCAGGCCCAGGGGCCTCGGGAGGCTCTGGAGGCGCTGGTGGCTCCTCGCGGACCATCTCCATCTCCGCCAGGGCTGCGGAACGCCTGGCCTCTTGAGCCTCCGTGATGCCCCTCATGATATGCTGGTACGCGGCAGCCGCGTTCGGCAAGCCGCAAGGCATGCAAACGTAGCTGTGGGGTGGACCTTCGCAGCGCCCCACTTGCGAGGGCCAGAGGCGCTCCAGAGAGGCGACTCAATTGAGCCCTGGTATGTCGATGCAGACGTGTAGCCCACCATCCTCGCCTGGATGGGGAGCCACAGCTACTAGGCGGTGGCCGCCTTTCATGACTCTTGACTCCTGTAGCTCCTGGATGGCCCTGCTGACGAACTCCTGAGGGTCTGCCCTCCTTGCCTTACTCCTTCTTGAGGGAAACGTGCTTCAAAACACGCCTCCATGTGGTGCCCAAGCGCCTCCCTCGTGACCTTGGCCAGGTCTGTGGCCCTCCAGGGGAGAGCCCCCGAGCCCTGCCTGAGGAGGGCACCGGGCGCGCTTTCCTATGCGATGGAAGGAGGTTCCCCCTGGGCAGGCGCGGCCCTGAGGGGCTTGCCTCCTGAGGGGCTGGGCCGGACGGTGTCTTCTTATTTTTGGGGGCGGTCTCGGGAAGCCTCCTGCTTCCGCGATCCGGGTCTTCCAGTGATGCGGCCTGAAAAGCTCGTTCCAGGGAACACATTGCGTCCTTCTCTTCACAGGGCACCGTGATGACTCCGCCACTTCCTGGCATCTTGAGGACATTGTAGCCGTGGTGAGTTACGACCATGAACTTGGCCAGCGCTGGGTACCCAAGGATGGCGTTGTATGGCAGGCGAATGTGAGCGACGTCGAAGTTGATGAGCTCGGTGCGGTAGTTGTCGCGTGCCCTGAAGGTGACAGGGAGGCGGACCTGCCCAATTGGGACCGTGGAACCGTCGGTGACTCTGGAGAAAGGCTTGGTTGGCTGAAGCTGGCTGTAGGGCACTTGGAGATTGTTGAATGTTTCCACAGACAGGACGTTGAGCGCTGCCCCGCCATCGATGAGGGTCCTGGTGACCACCACGTTGCTGATGATTGGGGAACAAAGCATCAGGAGGACTCCGTCTGTGGCCACACACTTGAGCTGATCTGCTGAGCTGAACGTGATGGCGCATGCCGACCACCTGAGAGGACGCGTGGCTTCGAGCTTGGGGAGGACTGCATTTGCTTCGCGGGCGAACTGCTTGAAGATGCGCTGAGAGATAGAGAGAGAGAAGGGTCGCCGACAGGAGCCGTCTGGGCGATGCGGGAAGCGAGAGCGGCCCGACGCTCGGCGCAGGCCCGACGAGCGTCAGACATGGACGCGATGGTCGGAAGAGAACGGGGTGGTGGAAGACGAATTCCAGCACAACCCGCCAGGTAGGGGTGCGCCGGAATTCGTCTTCCACCACACCGTTCTCCTCCGACCATCGCGTCCATGTCTGACGCTCGTCGGGCCCACGCCGAGTGCCGGGCCGCTCTCGCTTCCCGCGTCGCCCAGACGGCTCCTGTCGGCGGGCGTCCTCGCCGTTCCCCGTCACCTGCCTTCAACGCCGCCACCGGCCCAGCAGGGAATGAGCAGCAAGCGTCGTCTCAGCATCCGTCCGTGCGGCAAGACGGCCGCACCGCTACTCCCTCGCTCACCCCAGCTGGTTCTTCGTCCCGCGCGCTCCGCGCACCCATGGAGGCTCGAGCTGTGCTCATCGTGGCAAAAGAGCTCCTGCGCTACTGTCCCATTGACGACGTCTACGAAGAATGGCTCGACCGCGTCGCCGAGCTCGTCCGCGCCGCAGGGGGCTCTCCTGCACCGTCCGTTCTGCTGCACCGCACCCCGCCCCGCGCGGGCGACGAAGCTCCGGGGGCGCCCCAACCGCCTCCTCCTCAAGAAGGCGCCATGGCTCCAAGGCGCGTGGCCCCTGGGCGGAACCCGCTCCGTCAGGTGCCAGCGCGGCAAGAGCAGAGCTGCCAAGAAGTCCCTCGCCCGCAAGAAGCTGCCCGGGCGCTCCGTGCTCTAGCACGTCGCGACCATGCTCCTGCTCCCGCACGTCAAGACCCCACGCTTCTCCCAACTGCAGCGCGTGGGGACATGCAAGACCAAGCTCTCCGTCACCCAAGGCCTCCCGTGGCCACAACAGGCTGCCGTGCCTTCACCACCGAGCTACGCAGCATCATGTGGCCCGGCAAGTTCAAGCCAGACCTGCCTCCTCGTTATGACGGCACGGCCGACCCTGCGGAGTTCCTCTAGCTCTATGAGGTGGGCATCGAAGCTGCCAACGGAGACAAGAAGGTCATGGCGAATTGGTTTCCCATGGCGCTCAAGGACGGGGCCCGCACCTGGCTCCTGAACCTGGCTCCAGGCACGATCTCCTCCTAGGACGAGATGCGCACCCGCTTCATCGCCAACTTCCAAGGTACTTGCGACCGGCCACCCGCCGTGAGCGACATGCGCCGCATCAAGCAACAACCCGAAGAGACCCTGCAGAAGTACATCCAGTGCTTCAACAACGCATGCCTCAAGATTCCCAAGGTGACCGAGGAGGCCATCATCTCAGCCTTCTCCGACGGCGCGCGCGATGTCAAGATGAAGGAGGAGCTGGCGATGCATGAAGACCTGTGCACTTCCTTGGAGTTGTTCAACTTGGCAACCAAGTGCGCCAGGGCTGAGGAAGGGCGTCTCTCCCTCCTCGAGCTGCCTGCCGCAGACCCAGAAGAGAAGAAGCCCAAGGCCAAGGATGTGAAGCGCAAGGGGTCTGCCGTGCTCGCGGCAGAACCAGAGACCATGCGGGGCAGAGATTATCCCGAATCTTCCAAGGGCAGTAGGTACTGTGTGTACAACGACCTCCACACCCACAACACCAACGAATGTCAAGAGCTCCGAGCCGTGCGAGAAGGAAGGATCGGCCGTCGCCCCGACCACGGTGACCGGGGCTACGGTTGAGGAGGAGGAAGGAACGCAGGATGTTGGGAAGACCGCGGCCTGCGCCAAGGGTGGTGCGATCAACCTCGCGAGTATCGCTGGCAAGACCCGCCTCGCGAGGGAGACTAGAGGGATCAGCCTCGCGAGGATCGCCCGCAAGGCAACGCAGGCCTCCCTCCACTGCCGCCGCAGCCAAGGAGAAACGAGGACCGCCATCAGGACGAGGGGGCTGGGGGCTTCCAGGAGCCGCGCGCGATCGCCTGCATCCTGGGCGGGGTCAAGCCCCAGCCTCTTAGCGCATCTTCAAGCAGTTCGCCCGTGAAGCGAATGCAGTCCTCCCCAAGCTCGAAGCCACGCGCCCTCTCAGGTGGTAGGTGTGCGGCATCACGTTCAGCTCAGCAGATCACCTCAGGTGTGCGGCCACAGCCGGAGTCCTCCCGATGCTTTGTTCCCCAATCATCAGCAACGTGGTGGTCACCAGGACCCTCATCGATGGTGGGGCAAGGCTCAACGTCCTGTCCGTGGAAACATTCAACAATCTCCAAGTGCCCTACAGCCAACTCCAGCCAACCAAGCCTTTCCCCAGAGTCACCGACGGCTCCACGGTCCCGATTGGGCAGGTCCGCCTCCCTGTCACCTTCGGGGCACACGACAACTACCGCACTGAGCTCATCGACTTCGACGTCGCTCACATTCGCCTGCCGTACAACGCCATCCTTGGGTACCCAGCGCTAGCCAAGTTCATGGCCGTAACTCACCACGGCTACAAGATCCTCAAGATGCCAGGGAGTGGAGGAGTCATCACGGTGCCCTGTGAAGAGAAGGACGCGGTGTGTTCCCTGGAACGAGCCTTTCAGGCCGCACCACTGGAAGACCCAGATCGCGGAAGCAGGAGGCTTCCCGAGACCGCCCCCAGGAAGAAGAAGAAGACATCGATCGGCCTGGCCCCTCAAGAGGCAGGCCCCTTAGTGCCTGCACCTACCCAGGGGAACCTCCTTCCATCGCATAGGAAAGCGCGCCCAGTGCCCTCCTCAGGCAGGGCTCGAGAGCTCTCCCCTGGAGGGCCACCGACCTGGCTATGGTCACGAGGGAGGCGCCTGGGCACCACATGGAGGCGTGTTTCGAAGCACGTTTCCCTCAAGAAGGAGTAAGGCAAGGAGAGCCAGACCCTCAGGAGTTCGTCAGCAAGGCCATTCAGGAGCTACAGGAGTCAAGAGTCATGAAAGGCGGCCGCCACCTACCAGCTATGGCTCCCCATCCAGGCGAGGATGGTGGGCTGCACGTCTGCATCGACATACCAGGGCTCAATCGAGTCGCCTCTTTGGAGCGCCTCTGGCCCTCGCGAGTGGGGCGCTGCAAAGGTCCACCCCACAGCTACGTTCGCATGCCTTACGACTAGCCGAACGCGGCTGCCACGTACCAGCGCCTCATGAGGGGCATCATGGAGGCTCAAGAGGCCAGGCGTTCCGCAGCCCTGGCGGAGATGGAGATGGTCCGCGAGGAGCCACCAGCGCCTCCGGAGCCTCCCGAGGCCCCTGGGCTCGGGGGCTCGTGAGGATCGGCTTCCGCAGCCCACCGAGTCTGCTACACCAACACTCCTTCGTCCTCAACATCATCAGGTGACATCTTTGAAGTTTCATTTCCAGCTGGGAGCGCCCCCATGGCTGCATTATTCCCAGGCCGCGTGGGTCCGTCCCTGCGGCATGTATCCCTTTTATTTCATGTTGTTAGCTTACTTTGTTGGGGGCGCCCCACGGGCTGCATCATCCCCAAGTCGCTCGGCCAGATCCAGCGGCATGTATCCCTTTTGCGTTTTTTTCTGTCTATGCGTTCGACCCACCATGCTTGATTATTTTATGCCGGCCCACGGCACCTCTTCTTCTCCATGCCGACCACTTGCATGTTAAAGGGGGGTACCTGAGCATCGCGACTCAGGGCTCTTACTGGCTCTCTAGCCCTCACCCTCTGGCCTTGTCCACGGCATCGCGACCTGGCATACCAGCGACGGCTGAGACCAGCTTGAGGGCCGGGACCCGAGGACGTAGAGTGCCGGCATCTAACCAAATTTGCTGGTACACATCACAAGATAAGGCCCAGTGCCATGCGCAACCCGCCTAGAGGTAGGGCCCCGTGAGTCCTGCGCTGGCTCACGGGTGCCCAGATACACCTCGCCAGGCCCTACCATGCCAGCCACGTGTCAGGGCGGGGCTGTACACGCCCCGGGGGCTCCTCCCGGAGGGGAGCCCCCTCCCACGTACTAGTGGAAGCACCATGCTCCGCGCTGGCTGACGACACTGCCGAGGAGCGGCTATGCCCGTACACATAAGGAAGCGCTATGCTCCGTGCTGGTGATAAACAACTGAGGGTGGCCCTCGGGCCACATCAACCTCAGGGAGCCTAGAGCTCAGTGTCTAGCCTCATCGTAACGCCTCCCCTCAGGAGTGCCGCGCGAGGGGGCTGGGCACGGGGGCTGTGCCTGGGTCACGCCCAGACGCACGCCACCCAGCCAGGCCCCCCAGGCCTGCTTCGTCGCGTGTCTCTCCCCGAGTGGAGCCAAGGTATGAAGGCCGTTTGAGTGTCAAGGGGGACTCCTGAGCATCGCGACTTAGGAGCCTAAGTGGTCACGTAGCCCCTCACTCCTTAGTTCCGAAAGGCTAACTGCGGTTGAGGTATGCGCGCGGCCGGGCTCTGCAGACGTAGAACGGTAGATCCACCCACATCACACCTCCCTACTTGCTGTTCGTGTGCCAAGGGGGACTCTTGAGCATCGCGACTCAGGAGCCTAACTTGTCACGTAGCCCCTCACTCCTTGGTCCGGTCCTGGTTTTCGGTCGGGGCTAACGGCGGCTGAGGTATGCGCGGGGCCGGGCTCTGCCGGCGTAGAACATAAGCAAGTAGGAAGCAAAAGCGTAAATTTCAAGGAATTCAAATTTCAAGGAATTCAAGTAGCAAGGGGGACTCCCTACTTGGTGTTCGTGCGCCAAGGGGGACTCCTGAGCATCGCGACTCAGGAGCCTAGCTTGTCACGTAGCTCCTCACTCCTTGGTCCCGTCCTGGTTTTCGGTCGGGGCTAACGGCGGCTGAGGTATGCGCGGGGCCGGGCTTTGCCGGCGTAGAACATAAGCAAGTAGGAAGGAAAAGCATAAATTTCAAGGAATTCAAAAGCACATATCCACATCACACCTCCCTACTTGCTGTTCGTGCGCCAAGGGGGACTCCTGAGCATTGCGACTCAGGAGCCTAACTTGTCACGTAGCCCCTCACTCCTTGGTCCCGTCCTAGTTTCCGGTCGGGGCTAACGGTGGCTGAGGTATGCTCGGGGCCGGGCTCTGCTGGCGTAGAACATAAGCAAGTAGGAAGGAAAAGCGTAAATTTCAAGGAATTCAAAAGCAAATATTACCGTCCACACTGTTATCTCAATGCCAAACGCAGGTTTAAACGCCTCCCCGAGGCATGATACATGTGCAGGAATTAAAGGCAGGACAGGAGCCACAATGGAGTCACTTGTCGGCGGTGGAGCAGCGCGTAGTGGGTTCGCCTCATGGAGCAACGGAGTCGGCAGCGCCTTGCTTCGGCTTGGTGCTGAAGGCCCGGAACTTCCCCAGCAGAGCCTCCGCGCAACCTTTCACGGCCTCGGCAGCGGTAGTGGCACGCTCGCCGCTTACTGGCTCCAGCAGGCTGTCGAGGTCGACGCCGGGATCGTGAAGGTAGATGTGGGTGAGGACCCGCGTCAGCGCTGCAGAGGACAGGACACGCGCCTCGGCCTCGGCCATGGGGCCAATGCCAGGGGCGACATCTTCAAGAGCATGAACCAGGAAGGGAAGCAGCTTGGAGGGGCCGTCCTCAGCGCCAGCCAGCAGGCTCTCCAGGCCGCTGTCGTAAAGCGTCCTCAGCGAGGAGCGAGCCTTCGCCTCCATCTCCGCGAAGGCCATGCGGTCCTCGGCAGGAACCTGGGCCTTGTCGTCCAGCTCGACCTTCCTCTCCCCCAACTCCTGCTCTAGCGCGCCTAGGCGGTCACGGCGCCTCCTAAGCTTGACCTCCCTCTCCTTGACAGCCGACTCGTGAGCCTTCACGCCTTCTTCCTGCTCTTGGCGAAGGCGGGCCGCTTTCGTGAGCTGGTCCCGCAGGCCTTGCAGCTCGTCCTCCAGCGCCTTGCAGCAACCACGAACGTCGACCACCTCCCCCAGGGCTGCGTCACGAGCAGCCTTCGCCTCAAGGACGGCCTGCCTCTCCTCATCGCAAGTTGTCGAGGCCTGGACCAGCACCGCCCGAATCAAAGCATCGGAGCGAATCCATCCTGAAGCCAACTCCAAGCGCCCGGCCACCAAGCGAGGGTCGGCGCCAAGAAGATCCTGCCGCAGCCGGTCTAGCTCAGCAGCAACACAATCCAGAACGGCAGGAGGAGTCGGAGAGACAGCAGTCGGTGGAGTAGGAGGAGAAGGTGGCAGTGCGACCACAGCATCCTGAGGCGGAGCCTGCTGCGCCCCAATGGCTGTAGTGGCGGCAGCAGGCAAAGGCACCTTGGGAGTCACTTGGGCCATGGGGGCTGAGCTCGCCCCAGCCGGCTCAGCCAGGCCTCGCGAGGACGACCGGGTAGGAGAAGCCCGTGTGTCGCGGTCACCTTCCTTCGCGGGCAGAGGCGCTGCCACGGAAGGAACCTCAGGAGCTCCCTTCGGCTTCTTTGCTGCAGGCGCCAGGCTGTCCAAGAGATGTGGACATCAAGCCTCAGCAGCAGAACAAGAAATAAAGACAAGAATCAAGCGCTTACGGGTTGTCGCCAGTGAGCTTAGGCAGCCTCCGGCCAAATTTAAAGCCTGAAAGCCGGCTGGAAGGGTCAACCTTGGGAAGCTCGGGAGCAGAAGGCACGTCTGCGGTCCGCCTCGGGGCCGAGGCAGACCCACGGGAGATCATCCCGGTCCTGTCCTTCTTCGGGATCGGGGGCAAGCTCCCGCCGCCCTGCTCGTCATCATCCTCGTCGTCATCGCTTGGAGAGAGGCGGAGAGTGCGGGACCTGCGCCGGGGGAGGGGAGCCCTCGACTCTCTGTCAGTCCCCACAGAGTCAGGCCCTTTTTCCCTCTCCCCACCTTCCTCCTCTTCGCTGGAGTCGTCAGAGGACACGTCCACCGATTCCCCGGGAGTTTCCATGGGCACGGGCCCGTCCCCGTTGAAGACGGGCATGGACTCCACTACCTGCTCCCAGTCGTCGCGGAGGAACAAGGGTGTAGGAGCGCCCTCCAACATCGCCACATCGCCCTCGACCAGAGATTGGAGGACCGCAGCCAGATCTTCGTCGGCCAAGGCTGCGGGGCTCGGATGGGGCCTCCACATTGGAAGTGAGTACTGCCGAAGCGGAGCCAGCTGGTGCTCCAGGAATTCCCTCAGCAGCGACGCGCCGGTCAGCTTCGCCGCCGCCATGTTGGCTGGCCTCATATCCGCGTCCATCTTCTCCAACACCAGCTTGGCGCGGGGGTCCGCGAGCTCCGTTCGACCCCAATCGCTGGAGCTCGTGGGTTGCTCTGTGGACAAGATCAGCCGAGGGTGGATGCGCCCAACGTCTGCCAAGACCCACTTGCTCCTGAAGCCCTCAATCCTTTTCCCGGGGTTCGAAATGGCAATGGCGCCACCGTACGTGATGAAGCTCGCGCACGTGGAAGCAGGGCCGCGAGAGGTCCGGAGGTAGAAGTAGTGGTGCAGCAAGGCCACTGAGGGCTGCACCCCTACGTGAGCCTCGCAGTAATAGGCGAAGATTGCCAGGAGAAGGACGGAGTTGGGGTGGAGATGCAGAGCCTGTAGCTTATAATGGCGGAGGACAGAGAAGAAGAACTCGGAGAAGGGAGGCACGAGGCCAGCAGCAATGGCGCTTACAAAGAACGGATAGAAGGTGCTCCCTTGGCCCTCAGGGGTGGCGGAGCCGGCCTTGAACACCTTTGCCCCGTCGATGCCCTGCGCCAGCTCCATCCGGCGCAACCGGGCGAGGCTCGCCTCCGACACGTTCGGCGAGTCCAGGGCAGACGAGTACCAAGCTCCGGCCGGGGACTGACGAGGCGCCATGGCTTCCTAGGTCACGCGATCGAAGTAAATCTAGAAATTTTGGAGGAAGGAAGGAGAGGCGCAAGAAAGGGGATCTGAGCAGCAACCGGAGAAAGCAAAAGGCAAAGCCTAGGCAGATGCCGCTCCTTTATCAACTCGCTCGGTTGCTGAGGCGCTCACGTCCAATCAACCGCCACGCGGCGCCCAAGGCTGCAGGCTGTTAGGGCCCGCGGTGCTTCGCCCTTGCCCTTTCGCCTCCCTGCACGGCCAAGTCTGGGCGCGCCTAGGGCCCGGGGGCTACTGTCGGCGTTGTGGGAACGGGGGTCCCCAAACTTGCCTGCCTGCGGCGTGGCTCAAAGGGGGGCCCAGCACGGCCCATCTTCATCAACACAGACCCAAGACCCTCGCGAGGGGCCAAGCCTCGCGGGGCGGACGACATGGAGCTTCCTCAGGCATGGCCTCATCAGGCTGGCTCACGACGAGGCGGAGAGATCAAGGCGGGGTACCTCACGAGGTGCCCGTGACGCAAGCCATGACGACCAAGGGTGCTAGGCGGGCGCCAGCCCGCGCAGTGTCCTCCTTTCCTCTTTGGTGCAAAGGGAGAAAGCGCAGGCAAGAGCATCAAGCAAAGGCAGCTGTTTCGGTGCAACGATACCAAGACCAGTCCAACGGCAGGGAGGAAGTCATTGTGGATCCCAAGCCAGCGTCACCACCAGAGCCTTTGGCAGGCGAGGACCAACTTTAGTCACGATAAGTGTACCAGATGTTCCCCTTCAAAATGGCCAATTGTTGGCGCCCTTCTCGCTCAATATTTGGGAAGAGGCCCAGGGCCTTTGCCTATAAATAGGACTAGCCACCCACAGGGTAGAGGGGGGGAAATCAAAATCGAGATCGAAAGAGGAGAGAGAATCGAGAAGAGAGAGAGAGAGAAGGGTGACTGAACTCCTCCTAGCAGTTCATCCCCTCAGCCAAGAATAGACACTCGTGAGGCTGTTCTTCCTTGTATTGCTCATCATCATCAGCCCAAGAGGCAATACACCACACCACACACTGGAGTAGGGTATTACACCACAACGGTGGCCCGAACCAGTATAAACCCTGTGTCTCTTGTGCTGTTCTTTCCATAGCTTAGATCTTAGCGAGGCGGAGGGGTCCGCCCCGCGAGGCTTGGCCCCTCGCGAGGGTCTTGGGTCTGAGTTGATGAAGACGGGCCGTGTTGGGCCCCCTTTGAGCCACACCGCAGGCCGCAGGCAGGCAAGTCTGGGGACCCCCGTTCCCAGAACGCCGACAGTAGCCCCCAGGCCCAAGGCGCGCCCGGACTTGGCCATGCAGGGAGGCGAAAGGGCAAGGTTGAAGCACCGTGGGCCCTAACAGCCTGCGGCCTTGGGCGCCGCGTGGCGGTTGATTGGGCGTGGGCGGCACTGTTCCCCCACGCCCCCCTTATTTTGCGCCATGCTAGGCGGACTCGTAGTCATACACAGCCGCTCCCCTTTCTGTTGCTCGAGCGCCCTTTGTCCGTCCTCCCCTCAAACTCCAGCTTCTGTTTTCAACCCAATCTCGAACCTTCCCCCCCCTTCCCATCGCCATGGCTCTGACGAAGAAGGGAAGAGGGGAGAAACCCATGCCTCCACCTTGCTCGCCGCCGTTGGCGGCCCCCGCCGAGGGCTTGGGCAAGGTCAGCTCGGCTCTAGCACCTATCTTCAACGAATGCGGGAGGACGATGGCCTGGCCCGCGTCTCACTTCTCCATCGACAGGATAGTCACCGAGGTCCAGTATTTCGCCGACGTCCTATGGGCGGGTCTGGTTCCCCCCTTTTCTGATTTCTTCAATGCCGTGCTTTCCCACTATCAGATCCACATGATGCATCTGGGTCCTGAATTCATCACCCTTCTTTCGGTCTTCGCCTTTGTTTGCGAGGCAATGATGGGCATCCTTCCTTCGATTGCCTTGCTGGGCCACTTCTTCTCTCTGCGTCTTGTCGACCCTACCCAATGCTCGGCATGCGTGAGTTTCACTGCCGCGTCTGAGATATCGGCCTCAGGGATTGACTTCAGGCTCCCTCCGCCTGCGGCTGGGTTCCGCGACCGGTGCTGTATGTGGATGTAGGGGTGCCCAGACCCCTTCTATCGGAGCCAACTTCGCCTGCTATCCCCAATTCGGGCTGGGGCCAGGAGACGCTTGAGAGCCCCCGGCTCGTCTTCATCTGGCACCACTTCACGTTCTTGTGGTCGCTTGGCGTGACAGTGCCCAAGGTGGTGAAGGAGTTCCTGCTATGCCGCGTTGCTCCTCTCCAATGCCACTCCCACCGGATGTGGGCCTTCAGCGGGCGTGATGATCGTATGAGGCTCCAGGAAGAGGACCTGATGCCTGAAGTGCTGAGGACAACGCTCTTGATCCTGACTGGGGACCCCAACCCTGGCAGCATCCAGCAGGGAGGGGCCTTGCTGTACCTCTACCAGAACAGGGGCGATTTTGTGAATTAGATGCCTATCTTTGATGAGTGGGGGCCACGCCCCGTCGGCCTCCAGGGGCCTCGCGAGAACCCAGTGATGGTGACTGCCCTTCCAGTCGGCCAAGGTGACTCTTCCTCAAGTGGCGGAGCAGGGAGGCATGAGGCGCCAGAGGCCGAGGGGGCTCCCGGCGGGGTGACAGCGTCGGGCGATGCTCATGAGGGAGTAGCTCTTGGGGCCCGTGCCGCTGAGGCTGAGGGTGGCAAGCAGCTGCCATCAGCGCCTGCGTCTGAGGCCCCTGAGGCTCCAGCCGCTTCTCTTGGTGAGGCGATTGGCAGCGCGCATCAGGCAGGCGCCCCTGACGCGGATCGCCTTGACACTCCGTCTTCGTCGCAGGTTGATCCCTGCGCTCAACTCTTGGGCCGCTTCCGCATGGACTTTGAGGCCCTCTGGAAGAGAAGGGAGGCCCTGGGTGACAATTACGCTTGTCGCCTGCTGAAGCGTAGGAAGTACTTTGCCACTGATGAGTAAGCCTTCTCCTTTCCCAGCTCCCGATCCTTCTGTTGCTTTTACTGATCCTTGCTCCGCAGGCCCCTTCTAGCCGAGCTTGTGGAGATGGCTGAGGTGCCGTCCCCCTTGGCTTCACCCCCTCCATCGTCCTCAAGCGCTCCGAGCAGCAGAGCCCTTGTGGTGAGGGCGATCGGAGAGGCGAACCGTCCCGAGGCACATCGTGGCCCTGCGCACCTCGCGATCCTCCTTCGCGGGCCTTCTCGTGGCATAGCCGGCCTGCCATGGGCTTCTCGCCAAGTCGTGGACTGCGATTGGCTGAGGCGCTCCCTACACTCTTCATCTGGGGACGGGCTGGCTCCAGGCCGGGCTTCTGGCGTGGCGTGCCCGGCCGTCGCAAGAGTGCCAGCCCCCAGCCCCCTTCCTGGAGGGGGAGTGCTGATTCGTGGCCCCCGGCGCTTGCTTGGGGCAGATGATGGTGTGGAAGACGTGCTAGAGCGCGCCCGGGAGCGTCGCGCTCTTCGCCAAGGATTCCTTCGAAGGGCGGCTGACGCGGTGAGCCTGCTTGGTGAGGAGCTTGCTGATGAAGACGCGCGCCTTGAGGCCGAGGGCCTACGCCTGGCTGCAGAGAGGCGCGAGCTGGAGCGCGCCATCGCCCTTGCGCGCCATCAGCGCCACCTTGTCGACGCAGAGGCCAAGGCGTCGCTAGTGGCCTCTCGGGAGGCCTGATCTTGGGCCGCTGAGGAGGCCCAGGAAGCTGACTGGCGGCGAGAGGCAGCGGAGGAGCGGGCTCGGGAGCTCCTGGCCTGGTGCCACTCACTGGAGGAGCAAGGGGAGCTGCGCGAGGCACCCCTCGCGTTGATGAAGGTGGCCTCTGGCGACCCAGCAGAGCTCCAGAAGCGTGAGGAGGCGCTGACGCTGGAAGCCGCCGAACGTACCCGCGAGTACGAGCGTCTGGAGACAAGGGAGCGCTTGGTGACGCAGGCGGAGGATGATGTCGCTGCACGGGAAGCCCGTGTCCTGGAGGAGGTCAAACGTCGGGTGGCGATGGCGCGCTTGAACCTCGAGCACGAGTTCGAGGAGAGGTTGGGGTTGATCCGGGCCGAGGCTGAAAGTAGGACTGCTGCCTTGAGGGCCAAGCTGGAGGAAGCGATGCGGCAGGTCGATGCTTTTCGGGCCACCCTTGAGGTAGCGCAAGGGGAGCCAACCACCTCCCAGGCCGAGGTGCTCCTTCTTCGCCAGCGGGTGGAGGAGGCTGAGGTCGTCGCGCGCCAGAATGCGGACAAGATACATCAGCGGCGGATCCTGGAGCATGAGCACGGCCCCATGCTCACCATGCTCCGGGAGAGAGCCAACACAGCCTTGGGCAATATCTGCGAGGCGGCTGTTGGTGAGCCGCACGCAGTCAACTACGCCGGCAACCTTCACTTCTTCACTGACGTGGTGACGCAGCTGGAGACGCGGTCGGTCAGGGCTGACAGGTTGGTGGAGGAGAGGAGCCGCGCCCTGTTTGGGCACGCCTTTTCTCGTCTCTTCAACCATCTCCGGAACATGGATCCCTGGTTCGATTTCGACGCCGCCATCGCCCCAGTCCCCCAGGCCGTCCGAGACGACCTGGCGCACTGGGTGGAAGACAATGTGGATGCTCTTGTCAGGGCCTTCGCTTCAGACAACGACGGTGTGATCGTGGCTGCCGACGAGGGTGGTGTGGTGAACGGCCCTGCCGCCACTGGCAGCGACGCAGACAGCGATGGCGAGTCTAGCGACGCCAGCAACGGTTCGGGTGGTGCTCCTGAGGACGCATTGGGGGATTTATCCGACTGATTGTGCATCGTTCCTGCTTCCTTACCCTGCATGAATAGAACTCATATTTTGGCCTGATGGCTGTGAGAGCATTTTGGAGGGGGAGCCCCTCATGTAAAACTTGTGTTCATCGTATTAGCAGATGTTACATTGCCCATGCGCCCACGCCAAGTGGTTGGCTTAAGCGACGCGCTGGTCAGCTAGTTTACCTTTGTCCCGTGCGGGCCCTGAGGTAGCCTGTGGGAGGCTGTGGTGTCCCGAGTGTTCCCTGATCGAATCCCTAGGATCTGCAGTAAAAAAACCTCCTGAGAGGACGCAGCGGTGGCAGTCTGGGCTGCGCGCAAGCTGGGCCTGACCCGGTTCGTGAGGGGCTCACGAGGGGAGGTAGCTGAGGCGAAGTGCTAATCAAAACGCGAGAAATTGCTCGAACGAGACTAAGCACCCCTTCCCCGAACACACGCAAATCTCAAATTCGAATCCAACTTAAATCCAGCGGGGGAAAGTGACAACCAAAGGGAAAAGCAATGAAAGCAGACAAAAGGCCGCGTCCGGCACCTAATCTAGTCTTGGACGTCTTCTCACCAGCGCGGAGCTAAGTGCTGCCACTGGGTGTGGGAGGGAGCCCCAGGGCCTGAGGCCGGCACCCCTGAGACTCCGGCGCATGTACAGCCCCACTCATTATTACGTGAGAGTGTCACGGGGCGGCGAGCTTCACAGGCACTGGGCCTTCTTCACAGGTACCGGCCTTGCTTCATATTGCCAGACGAGGGCCCTGCCTTGTGCCACACTCTAGTGCCATCAATGATGATCGGAAACCAGGACGCCGCCGATGGGCTAGAGCAGTCGCCAGCGGTTCCCCCAACGACCACGGGTCCTCCGCCAGGGGTAGGCCCTGAGGCACCTCCCCAGCAGAGGGCCTACCTCCTGAGAACACCTTGCTCCGAACGCCGCGGTGGTGATGTCGGATCTCGGCCCCTCTCCTGCAGCCCCCTGTGCCCTCCTCCCGAGGGGTAGGAGACTGTGGGAGCGGGGCAGCTGCTCGCTGTGGTGACCTGCACCTCCTGCGATCCATGATTAGCGTATGTCTGCTCCTGAGGAATTAGCGGTACCCGATAATCGTTGCCTCCAGCGTGGCCAGTGGGACCGTCCCGGGGCTCCTGGAAGGGCTCAGTTTCTGGCGCCTCGTCCCCCCAGCTTGGGCTGAGGAGCGAGCCTTGTTTGCCCTCGTGAGGATGTCCTTGGTCCATCATGAGGGGCACATATTCTTCTGGCGCCGTCATCCCGAAGGCCACGCCGTAGGGCTCCGCGTGCCACGCAGTCCTGCTTGACGCGCCCAACGTGGGGCGGTAGCGCGGCTGTCCACTGGGGCCGTGCGTCGCGTCGAGTCCTTCTTCTTCGCGGACCGGGAGCGGGGGCAGCGCCGCCGCCGGTCCGGTGCCAACAGCTTCGCCGGCGTTGGGGTAGCCTTAGAGCCCGCGGGCGCGCGCGGAGCCCCCGCACGGGCCGCCCTGGGCTTGAGATGGGAGCTGGGTGCAGAAGGGGTGAGCCCCCGAGGAGGCGAAGCCCAGGAGCTCTGTCACCCGCTCCAGCAGCACGTCGCGGCCGTCTTCCAGCAGCCTACACTGCAGCAGCTCTCGGCCCATCGTGAGCGCGGCCCTCGAGTTCGCCTGCTCCCGGCGGGTGTACAGTGTCGTGGTCGCGGCGTGATTCGAGGCCCTTGCTGCTGACCGCGCCTGCCGTGGTGTGAGACCTGTCGAAGCCTGTTCGCGTCGCCCGCGGCCCGCAGCGCCCTGCGGACCGCGAGTTGCCTGGGTCCCGAGGTCACCCGAGGCGAGCGGCTCTGCGCAGGCGGGCCACACCGCCCATGGATCTGGGTTGCCCGCCTGGTCGCCGGACATGGTGATGAAGACGCGACGGGACACGAAGCGGTACAAGGTGGATTCCGGCGCACCCCTACCTGGCGCGCCAAATGTCGGATTTGGGGGTCCGGCAGACCCTTGAGGTTTGAACACTGGGGTGCGCGTGGAGATTTCGCCTTCTACCTACCTGCACCCCTCCGCCTTGGTAAGATCTAAGCTATGGAAAGAACAGCACAAGAGACACAGGGTTTATACTAGTTCGGGCCACTGTTATGGTGTAATACCCTACTCCAGTGTGTGGTGTGGTGGATTGCCTCTTGAGCTGATGATGATGAGCAATACAAGGAAGAACAGCCTCGCGAGGGTCCGTTCTTGGCTGAGGGGATGAACTGCTAGGAGGAGTTCAGTCACCCTTCTCTCTCTCTCTCTTCTCGATTCTCTCTCCGATTTCGATTTCGATCTCGATCTCCCTACCCTGTGGGTGGCTAGTCCTATTTATAGGCAAAGGCCCTGGGCCTCTTTCCAAATATTGAGCAGGAAGGGCACCAACAATTGGCCATTTTGAAGCGGAACATCTGGTACACTTATCCTGACTAAAGTTGGTCCTCGCCTGCCAAAGGCTCTGGTGGTGACGCTAGCTTGGGCTCCACAATGACTTCCTCCCGGCCGTTGGACTGGTCTTGGTCTCGTTGCATCGAAACGGGTGCCTTTGCTTGATGCTCTCGCCTGCGCTTGCTCCCTTTGCACCAAAGAGGAAAGGAGGACACTGCGCGGGATGGCGCCCGCCTAGCACCCTTGGTCGTCATGGCTTGCGTCACGGGCACCTCGTGAGGTACCCCGCCTTGATCTCTCCGCCTCCTCGCGAGCCAGCCTGATGAGGCCGTGCCTGAGGAAGCTCCATGTCGTCCGCCCCACGAGGCTTGGCCCCTCACGAGGGTCTTGGGTCTGTGTTGATGAAGATGGGCCGAGCTGGGCCCCCCTTTGAGCCACGCCGCAGGCAGGCATGTCGGGGGACCCCCGATCCCAGAACGCCGACAGTAGCCCCCGGGCCCAAGGCGCGCCCGGACTTGGCCGTGCAGGGAGGCGAAAGGGCAAGAGCGAAGCGGCACGGGCCCTAACAGCCTGCGGGCTTGGGCGCCGCGTGGCGGTTGATTGGACGTGAGCGCCTCGGCAACCGCGCGAGTTGATAAAGGAGCGGCATCTGCCTAGGCTTTGCTTTTTGCTTTCTTCGGTTGCTGCTCAGATCCCCTTTCTTGCGCCTCTCCTTCCTTCCTCCAAAATTTCCAGATCTACTTCGACCGCGTGACCAAGGAAGCCATGGCGCCTCGTCAGTCCCCGGCCGGAGCTTGGTACTCGTCTGCCCTGGACTCGCCGAACGTGTTGGAGGCGAGCCTCGCCCGGTTGCGCCAGATGGCGGCGGCGCAGGGCATCGACGGGGCGAAGGTGTTCAAGGCTGGCTCCGCCACCCCTGAGGGCCAAGGGAGCACCTTCTATCCACTCTTTGTAAGCGCCATTGCTGCTGGCCTGGTGCCTCCCTTCTCCGAGTTCTTCTTCTCTGTCCTCCGCCATTATAAGCTACAGGCTCTGCATCTCCACCCCAACTCTGTCCTTCTCCTGGCGACCTTCGCCTATTACTGCGAGGCTCACGTAGGGGTGCAGCCGTCAGTGGCCTTGCTGCGCTACTACTTCTACCTCCGGACCTCTCGCGGCCCTGCTTCCGCGTGTGCGAGCTTCATCATGTATGGTGGCGCCATTGCCATTTCCAACCCCGGGAAAAGGATTGAGAGCTTCAGGAGCAAGCGGGTCTTGGCAGACGCTGGGCACATCCACCCTCGGCTGATCTTGCCCACGGAGCAACCCACGAGCTCCAGCGATTGGGGTCGAGCAGAGCTCGCGGACCCCTCCGCGAAGCTGGTGTTGTAGAAGATGGACGCGGATCTGAGGTTGCGAAACCTTTGAACGACTAGGGCAGGAACACTCACGAGGGCACTCGGCTGCCCCCCTCGCGAGGCCTTGCATAAGAGAAATCGAGGCAGGAGAGTGAAAAGTCAAAGAACCACAAGCCAAAGACGGCAACAGCTTCAACAAAACTTCGAATGAGAATGAACAAGCCAACTCCGGAAAGCAAATGAAAAAGCCGCGTCCGGCACCTAATCTATTCTTCAACGTCATCTCACCAGCGTGGAGCTAAGTGTTGCCACTGGGCGTGGGAGGGAGCCCCAGGGCCTGAGGCCAGCACTCCTGAGACTCCGGGGCATGTACAGCCCCAACTCATTATTACGTGAGAGTGTCACGGCCGGCGAGCTTCACAAGCGTTGGACTTCTTCACAGGCTCTGGGCCTTTCTTGGGGCAAGTAGGCTTCACGGGCATTTGCCCTCTTCACAGGCTCCGGGCCCTTCCCAAAACGCGATAGCTTCACAGGCATTCGCCTTCTTCACAGGCTCTGGGCCTTTTCCAAAAAGGATAATCTTCACAAGCATTCGCCTTCTTCACAGGCTCTGGGCCTTTTCCAAAAAGGATAATCTTCACAGGCTCTGGGTCTTTTCCAAAAAGGATAATCTTCACAGGCATTTGCCTTCTTCACAGGCTCTGAAATTTGGTTAGATGCCGGCACTCTACGTCCTCGGGTCCCGGCCCTCGAACTGGTCTCAGCCGTCGCTGGTATGCCAGGTCGAGATATCGTGGACAAGGCCAGATGGTGAGGGAAGTAGAGCCAGTAAGAGCCCTGAGTCGCGATGCTCAGGTACCCCCCTTTTAACGTGCAAGTGGTCGGCATGGAGAAGAAGAGGTGCCGTGGACCGGCATCAAATAATGAAGCATGGTGGGTCGAACACATAGCCAAAAATAAACGCAAAAGGGATACATGCCACTGGGTCTGGCCCGAGCGACTTGGGGATGATGCAGCCCGAGGGGCGCCCCCAACAAAGTAAGCTAATAACATGAAATAAAAGGGATACATGCTGCAGGGACGTACCCACGCGGCCTGGGAATAATGCAGCCCTGGGGGGCGCTCCCAGCTGGAAATGAAACTTGAAAGATGTCACCTGATGATGTTGAGGACGAAGGAGTGTTGGTGTAGCAGACTCGGGAGGCTCCGGAGGCGCTGGTGGCTTCTCGCGGACCATCTCCATCTCCGCCAGGGTTGTGGAACGCTTGGCCTCTTGAGCCTCCATGATGCCCCTCATGAGGTGCTGGTACACGGTAGCCGCGTTCGGCAAGCCGTAAGGCATGCGAACGTAGCTGTGGGGTGGACCTTCACAGCGCCCCACTTGCGAGGGCCAGAGGCGCTCCAGATAGGTGACTCGATTGAGCCCTGGTATGTCAATGCAGATGCCCAGCCCACCATCCTCGCCTGGATGGGGAGCCACAGCTGGTAGGCGGCGGCCGCCTTTCATGACTCTTGACTCCTGTATCTCCTGGATGGCCTTGTGAACGAACTCCTGAGGGTCTGGCCCTCCTTGCCTTACTCCTTCTTGAGGTAAACGTGCTTCGAAACACGCCTCCATGTGGTGCCCAAGCGTCTCCCTCGTGACCTTAGCCAGGTCGGTGGCCCTCCAGGGGAGAGCCCCCAAGCCCTTCCTGAGGAGGGCTTCGGGCGCGCTTTGCTATGCGATGGAAGGAGGTTCCCCCTGGGCAGGCATGGGCCCTGAGGGGCTTGCCTCCTAAGGGGCTGGGCCGTACGATGTCTTCTTCTTATTGGGGGTGGTCTCGGGAAGCCTCCTGCTTCCGCGATCCGGGTCTTCCAGTGATGCGGCCTGAAAAGCTCGTTCCAGGGAACACACCGCGTCCTTCTCTTCACAGGGCACCATGATGACTTCGCCACTTCCTGGCATATTGAGGACATTATAGCCGTGGTGAGTTACGGCGATGAACTTGGCCAGCGCTGGGTACCCAAGGATGGCGTTGTATGGCAGGTGAATGTGAGCGACGTCGAAGTCGATGAGCTCGGGGCGGTAGTTGTCGCGTGCCCCGAAGGTGACAGGGAGGCGGACCTGCCCAATCGGGACCGTGGAGCCATCGGTGACTCCGGGGAAAGGCTTGGTTGGCTGAAGCTGGCTGTAGGCCACTTGGAGATTGTTGAATGTTTCCACGGACAGGATGTTGAGCCCTGCCCTGCCATCGATGAGGGTCCTGGTGACCACCACGTTGCTGATGATTGGGGAACAAAGCATCGGGAGGACTCCGGCTGTGGCCGCACACTTGAGCTGATCTGTTGAGCTGAACGTGATGGGGCACGCCGACCACCTGAGAGGGTGCGTGGCTTCGAGCTTGGGGAGGACTGCATTTGCTTCACGGGCGAACTTCTTGAAGATGCGCTGAGAGGCTGGGGATTGAGCCCCGCCCACGATGCAGGCGATCGCGCGCGGCTCCTGGAAGCCCCCAGCCCCCTCGTCCTGATGGCGGTCTTCGTTTCTCCTTGGCTGCGGCGGCAGCAGAGGGAGGCCTGTGTTGCCTTGCGGGCGATCCTCGCGAGGCTGATCCCTCCAGTCTCCCTCACGAGGTGGGTCTTGCCAGCGATCCTCGCGAGGTCGATCGCGCCACCCTTGGCGCGGGCAGCGGTCTTCCCAGCGTCCTGCGTTCCTTCCTCCTCCTCGACCATAGCCCTGGTCACCGCGGTCGGGGCGACGGCCGATCCTTCCTTCTCGCACGGCTCGGAGCTCTTGACATTCGTTGGTGTTGTGGGTGTGGAGGTCGTGGTACACACAGTACCGACTGCCCTTGGAAGATTCGGGCTGATCTCTGCCCCGCTTGGTGTCTGGTTCTGCCGCGAGCACGGGAGCCCCTTGCGCTTCACATACTTGGCCTTGGGCTTCTTCTCTTCTGGGTCTGCGGCAGGCAGCTCGAGGAGGGAGAGACGCCCTTCCTCAGCCCTGGCGCACTTGGTTGCCAAGTTGAACAACTCCAAGGAAGTGCACGGGTCTTCATGCATCGCCAGCTCCTCCTTCATCTTGACATCGCGCATGCCGTCGGAGAAGGCTGAGTTGATGGCCTCCTCGGTCACCTTGGGAATCTTGAGGCGTGCGTTGTTGAAGCGCTGGATGTACTTCTGCAGGGTCTCTCTGGGTTGTTGCTTGATGCGGCGCATGTCGCTCATGGCAGGTGGCCGGTCGCGAGTACCTTGGAAGTTGGCGATGAAGCGGATGCGCACCTCGTCCCAGGAGGAGATCAAGCCTGGAGCCAGGTTCAGGAGCCAGGTGCGGGCCCCATCCTTGAGCGCCATGGGAAACTAGTTCGCCATGACCTTCTCGTCTCCGTTGGCAGCTTCGATGCCCAATTATAGAGCTGGAGGAACTCCGCAGGGTCGGCCATGCCGTCGTAACGAGGACGCATGTCTGGCTTGAACTTGCTGGGCCACGCGACGCTGCATAGCTCGGTGGTGAAGGCACGGCAGCCTGCTGTGGCCACAGGAGGCCTTGGGTGACGGAGAGCTTGGGCTTGCATGTCCCCACGCGCTGCAACTGGGAGCAGCGCGGGGTCTTGATGTGCGGGAGCAGGAGCATGGTCGCAACGTGCTCGAGTAGGGAGCACCCGGGCAGCTTCTTGCGGGCGAGGGACTTCTTGGCAGCTCTGCTCTTGCCGCGCTGGCACCTGACGGAGCGGGTTCCGCCCAGGGGCCATGCGCCTTGGAGCCACGACGCCTTTTTGAGGAGGAGGCGGCTGGGGCGCCCCCGAAGCTTCGTCGCACGCACGGGGCGGGGTGCGGTGCAGCGGAACGGATGGCGCAGGAGAGCCCCCTGCGACACGGACGAGCTCGGCGACGCGGTCGAGCCATTCTTCGTAGACGTCGTCGACGAGACGGTAGCGCAGGAGCTCGTTTGCCGTGATGAGCGCAGCCCGAGCCTCCATGGGTGCGCGGAGCGCGCGGGACGAAGAACCAGCTGGGGTGAGCGATGGAGTAGCGGTGCGGCCGTCTTGCCGCACGGACGGATGCTGAGACGACGCTTGCTACTCGTTCCCCGCCGGACCGGTGGCGGCGTTGACGGCAGGTGATGGGGAACGGTGAGGACGCCCGCCGACACGAGCCGTCTGGGTGACACGGGAAGCGAGAGCGGCCCGGCGCTCGGCGCGGGCCCGACGAGCGTCAGACATGGACGCGATGGTCGGAGGAGAACGGGGTGGTGGAAGACGAATTCCAGCGCACCCCTACCTGGCGCTCCTGGATGGCCTTGCTGACGAACTCCTGAGGGTCTGGCCCTCCTTGCCTTACTCCTTCTTGAGGGAAACGTGCTTCTAAACACGCCTCCATGTGGTGCCCAAGCGCCTCCCTCGTGACCTTAGCTAGGTCGGTGGCCCTCCAGGGGAGAGCCCCCGAGCCCTGCCTGAGGAGGGCGCCGTGCGCGCTTTCCTATGCGATGGAAGGAGGTTCCCCCTGGGCAGGCGCGGGCCCTGAGGGGCTTGCCTCCTGAGGGGCTGGGCCGGACAATGTCTTCTTCTTCTTGGGCGCAGTCGCGGGAAGCCTCCTACTTCCGCGATCTGGGTCTTCCAGTGATGCGGCCTGAAAAGCTCGTTCCAGGGAACACACCGCGTCCTTCTCTTCACAGGGCACCATGATGACTCCGCCACTTCCTGGCATCTTGAGGATGTTGTAGCCGTGGTGTGTTACGGCCATGAACTTGGCCAGCGCTGGGTACCCAAGGATGGCGTTGTACGGCAGGCGAATGTGAGCGACGTCGAAGTCGATGAGCTCGGTGCTGTAGTTGTCTCATGCCCCAAAGGTGACAGGGAGGCGGACCTGCCCAATCGGGACCATGGAGCCATCGGTGACTCCGGATAAAGGCTTGGTTGGCTGAAGCTGGCTGTAGGGAACTTGGATATTGTTGAATGTTTCCACGGACAGGACGTTGAGCCCTGCCCCGCCATCGATGAGGGTCCTGGTGACCACCACGTTGCTGATGATTGGGGAACAAAGCATCGGGAGGACTCCTGCTGTGGCCGCACACTTGAGCTGATCTGCTAAGCTGAACGTGATGGCGCACGCCGACCACGTGAGAGGGCGCGTGGCTTCGAGCTTGGGGAGGACTGCATTTGCTTCGCGGGCGAACTGCTTGAAGATGCCCTGAGAGGCTGGGGCTTGAGCCCCGCCCAGGATGTAGGCGATCGTGCGCGGCTCTTGGAAGCCCCCAGCCCCCTCGTCCTGATGGTTGTCCTCGTTTCTCCTTGGCTGCGGCGGCAGCGGAGGGAGGCCTGTGTTGCCTTGCAGGCGATCGTCGCGAGGCTGATCCCTCCAGTCTCCCTCGCGAGGCGGGTCTTGGCAGCAATCCTCGCGAGGTCGATCGCGCCACCCTTGGCGTGGGCAGTGGTCTTCCCAGCGTCCTGCGTTCCTTCCTCCTCCTCGACCGTCGCCCCGGTCACCGCGGTCGGGGCGACGGCCGATCCTTCCTTCTTGCACGGCTCAGAGCTCTTGACATTCGTTGGTGTTGTGGGTGTGGAGGTCGTGGTACACACAGTACCGACTGCCCTTGGAAGATTCGGTTTGATCTCTGCCCCGCTTGGTGTCTGGTTCTGCCGCGAGCACGGCGGCCCCCTTGCGCTTCACATCCTTGGCCTTGGGCTTCTTCTCTTCTGGGTCTGTGGCAAGCAGCTCGAGGAGGGAGAGACGCCCTTCCTCAACACTGGCGCACTTGGTTGCCAAGTTGAACAACTCCAAGGAAGTGCACAGGTCTTCATGCATCGCCAGCTCCTCCTTCATCTTGACATCGCGCACGCCGTCGGAGAAGGCTGAGATGATGGCCTCCTCGGTCACCTTGGGAATCTTGAGGCGTGCGTTGTTGAAGCACTGGATGTACTTCTGCAGGTTCTCTCCGGGTTGTTGCTTGATGCGGCGCATGTCGCTCACGGCGGGTGGCCGGTCGCGAGTACCTTGGAAGTTGGCGATGAAGCGGGTGCGCATCTCGTCCCAGGAGGAGATCGTGCCTGGAGCCAGGTTCAGGAGCCAGGTGCGGGCCCCGTCCTTGAGCGCCATGGGAAACCAGTTCGCCATGACCTTCTCGTCTCCGTTGGTAGCTTCGATGCCCAGCTCATAGAGCTGGAGGAACTCCGCAGGGTCGGCCGTGCCGTCGTAACGAGGATACAGGTCTTTCTTGAACTTGCCGGGCCACGCGACGCTGCGTAGCTCGGTGGTGAAGGCACGGCAGCCTGTTGTGGCCACGGGAGGCCTTGGGTGACGGAGAGCTTGGTCTTGCATGTCCCCACGCACTGCAGCTAGGAGCAGCGCGGGGTCTTGACGTGCGGGAGCAGGAGCATGGTCGCGACGTGCTGGAGCAGGGAGCGCCCGGGCAGCTTCTTGCGGGCGAGGGACTTCTTGGCAGCTCTGCTCTTGCCACACTGGCACCTGACGGAGCGGGTTCCACCCAGGGGCCACGTGCCTTGGAGCCACGGCGCCTTCTTGAGGAGGAGGCGGCTGGGGCGCCCCCGGAGTTTCGTTGCCCGCGCGGGGCATGGTGCGGTGCAGCAGAACGGACGGCGCAGGAGAGCCCCCTGCGGCGCGGACGAGCTCGGCGACGCGGTCGAGGCATTCTTCGTAAACGTCTTCGACGGGACGGTAGCGCAGGAGCTCGTTTGCCGTGATGAGCGCAACTCAAGCCTCCATGTGTGCGCAGAGTGCGCGGGACGAAGAACCAGCTGGGGTGAGCGAGGGAGTAGCGGTGCGGACGTCTTGCCGCATGGACAGATGCTGAGACGATGCTTGCTGCTCGTTCCCCGCCGGGCCAGTGGAGGCGTTGATGGCAGGTGACGGGGAATGGCGAGGACGCCCGCCGAGAGGAGCCGTCTGGGCGACGCGGGAAGCGAGAGCGGCCCGGCGCTCGGCGCGGGCCCGACAAGCGTCAGACATGGATGAGATGGTCGGAGGAGAACGGGGTGGTGGAAGACGAATTCCGGCGCACCCCTACCTGGCCCGCCAAATGTCGGATTTCGGGTTCCGGCAGACACTTGAGGTTCAAACACTGGGGTGCGCGCGGAGATTTCGCCTTCTACCTACCTACACCCCTCCGCCTCGCTAAGATCTAAGCTATGGAAAGAACAGCACAAGAGACACAGGGTTTATACTTGTTCGGGCCACCATTGTGGTGTAATACCCTACTGCAGTGTGTGGTGTGGTGGATTGCCTCTTGGGCTGATGATGATGAGCAATACAAGGAAGAACAGCCTCGTGTGGATCTGTTCTTGGCTGAGGGGATGAACTGCTAGGAGGAGTTCAGTCACCCTTCTCTCTCTCTCTTCTCGATTCTCTCTCCGATTTCGATCCCTCTACCCTGTGGGTGGCTAGTCCTATTTATAGGCAAAGGCCCTGGGCCTCTTCCCAAATATTGAGCGGGAAGGGCGCCAACAATTGGCCATTTTGAAGGGGAACATCTGGTACACTTATCCTGACTAAAGTTGGTCCTCGCCTGCCAAAAGCTCTGGTGGTGACGCTGGCTTGGGCTCCACAATGACTTCCTCCCTGGCGTTGGACTGGTCTTGGTCTCGTTGCACCAAAACGGGTGCCTTTGCTTGATGCTCTCGCCTGCGCCTGCTCCCTTTGCACCAAAGAGGAAAGGAGGACACTGCGCGGGCTGGCGCCCGCCTGGCACCCTTGGTCGTCATGGCTTGCGTCACGGGCACCTCGTGAGGTACCCCGCCTTGATCTCTCCGCCTCCTCGTGAGCCAGCCTGATGAGGCCGTGCCTGAGGAAGCTCCGTGTCATCTGCCCCGGGAGGCTTGGCCCCTCGCGAGGGTCTTGGGTCTGTTTTGATGAAGATGGGCCGTGCTGGGCCCCCTTTTGAGAAACGCCGCAGGCCGCAGGCAGGCAAGTCTGGGGACCCCCGTTCCCAGAACGCCGACATGTGCTACTCTCATGACAGTAATACTAATGCTATTGTTTTGCATTTTAATCTACTGGTAGTTTTGATATGATGTGATGCTACTTACTTAAGGACACTTTCATACTGTCAATCTAGTGCCAATTATAACACAATAGATGCTGCTATTAATCATACGCCACTGCAAATATCTGTCACTATTTAAATAACCGTATTTCGTATTTGCGCAAACAGGGATGTATGTCTCCATATCGTTTCGGGATGTCTGTCTCCGTATTGTTTCTATCCGTGCAATCAAAAGCACACACCTAAGTTTTAGTAGAACTACGCAAAATGAGATGGATATCCCTCGTTGTCATCGTCTAACCACCCGTCTTCCAGGTATTCCTACATTGGTAGTTACTAGGTAGAATGGCCAACGCAATATAAAATAAGTTGATTCGTATGTTTCACTTCCTGATTGTAGTGTAGGGACGAGCGAAAACAACTGCATCCTAGTCCGGAATGCACTTTCTACCAGTTCATCCATATACCGAGGACTAGCTGGCACGGCTGCATAGCGGTATTTTGGACAGGTGTACGGACAAGGGGCATTGTGGTCTGCTTATTTCTGCAAATAGCGGTGCTTAAATTTAGTGGAATGCACAAGAATTTCAGATGGTCAGTACACTACATGGTTCAGTTCAGCATTCCAGCTGAGAACACAATTATAATTGGTTATTCTAGAATGAGAGAACCTAACCATGGATGGTGGCAACAAGAAAAACCCAGAGTGAACTCCAGGAAATTTAAGCCTACCGGGAGGCCCTTTGCTCAGAAAAGCCTTGCTTGTTTTTTTCCTGTTTTGTAAACCTTCTCCTAACTTTGTCTTTTGCTGTGAACTAGTATATGTTTGTTATGTTCTATGAATCATTGAGATGTATAAAATTTCTTAACTTATGCTTTTCAAGTTTTTTAGGAAGCCGAGTTTAATGTGAGTGTTCCACATGAACGTTGGACTAGTGTGTGAACGTTTGGAATTTACATTGTTGCCTCAGTTAACTGCATGAACCACTGTAACAACATACATAATTGCTTATATGTCAGACAGCAGTGTCACACCCTAGCTAGTCCATGCATTAGAGTGTGCATCATGTTTACTTTCATCAGAAACTTGAAATGGGGAAGGCAGAACCCCCAGCACCCCTTTCGAAATCAACTAGGGTTTACTAAAAATAATTTCAATGAACCTGAAATGCCCTTCCAAAATGTTCACCCTCTTTGTCTTAGGTTAGAACCTCTCGCAAAATTGGTGCACAATTTTCTAGGTCAACAGAAGGTCATTGATTTAAATTATAAATATTTGAATTTGGGCATTTAAATGCTATTAAATAATTTAAATGCTCAAATAATTCTGGAAATAAATGTTTGCTGTTAGGAATAATCCTAACAGAGGCCACAATTATTTTTAGGATTTTAGTAAGTGCCTAGGTATTTTTAATAAAGCCCTAAAGCTATAGAAAAATAGAAAAAGAAAAAAAAAAGGGGAGAAAGAAGCCCACCTGAGCCTTACCTGGCTCGGCCCAGCCTACTGGCTCGGCTAGTCACCCCCTACCTCGCGCCAGGAGGCAGGGTCGCGTGCTCGCCGTGCGCCGGCCACGCGCCGGCCACCTCCTGCTTCTGCCGACGCTGGGAGGCGCCCAGAGACGCCACGAGACCCCCCTCGACCCCCTCTCGTCCTCCCTCACTCTCCCCCTCATCTCGCTCATCCTCTCCCGCGATGGCCGAGCGTGCCCCTCGCCGCTAATCGCCGTAGTCGCCGCCAGAGACCTCCCCTCGCCCTCCGACGAGCCCATCAGCTCCGCCTCGACTCCCTCGTCCTCCCCATCGAGCCACGCTTCGCCGGAAGCCCTGCAGCGCCGCCTTCGCCCTCGTCTTCAACCTCGGGCATCCGAGATCGCCGGCGACCGCACCTCTTCTCCAGCCCGTCCCCGAGCCCATTGAGACCACCGCTGCACTTGCTGTGAGCTCCTCTTCCTCTTCCCCTAGTTCCCGTGCTCGTTTGGCCCCAGTAGTCGCCATTTCCAACACGGCCGAAGCTCGCCGGCGCCGTGCCTCGTCGCCGTCGTGGCCAGGGCCACCGTGGCTTGAAGCCGGGCACACCACCGTGCTCAGCATAGCACCAGGAACCCGTAGCCACCACCAGCTCTTACTCCTGTGCACCGTAGCCTCGAAACCAACCTCGCCCGAACTCCGGCGTCCGCCAAGCTCGTCGCCGGCGTCGTTTCCGGCCACCCCGAGCCCAACCACCACTACCAAACGCCGCGGTTCGTTCCTAGCTACCCGTAGCTGCTCTCCGCGCATCAAATGGTGCCCTGTGGGCGATTTCCGCAGCGCGCCTCCGCATCTGGCCTCGCCGGCGGCTAAACGCCGGCAGGCTCTGACCCGCTGACCGGTGAGGTTTAATCTGCTGACGTGGGTTGACCTCCTCCCTCTTTCTCACCGACATGCGGGCCCCGCCCAGCTAATTACCCTGTTAGTGCTAACTAAATAGGTTAGTTTAATTAGTATAGTCACTGACTAGTGGGCCCTGCCAGTTAATTAGGCTAACTAAACGTAGTTAGTGCACAGAGACGCTGACCAGTGGGCCCCACCAGTCAGGTTTGACCTGGGCTGGCGCCTTTGACCTGCTGACGTCACCCTGACGCATGGCTGACGCAGTAATTGATTTTCTGGATTTAGTTTTATACAGGAAATTCCAGAAAATAGTTCAAACTTCAAAAATTCATAGAAATTCAACCATAGCTCCAAATGAGATAAATTATATATGAAAAATTATCAGAAAAATTCAATCTATCCATCTGTAATGGTTTCATGCATGACAAAACAAGTTTACCTTGCTGTTTAAGCAGAATAAGGAAATGCAAAGGCCATGTTTAATGAGCTAATATTTGAATCTTTGATTCAAATGAGTTCATTCCTTTCTATTTTAACTTGCATTAGGCCAAAACACATTCATATTGCCATGTCATAGCATGCATCATATTGTTGCATATCGTCATGTGTTGATTGTGTTCCGATGTGTTCTTCGTGGTAGGTTCTGCCTCCGAGGATATTCACGAGTATCCAACCGAAGGGCAGTATCCCGTTACCACTCCATCAGGCAAGCAACCATTGATCATTCCGATACAAACCTATGTTCTCTCTCCTGCTCTTGTTTACTGCATTAAGACATCGCGATTCAAACTGCTGTGTGCTAGGGTAGTTTAACCCTTATCCTCTGCATGACCTGTCATTGCCACAGTAACTAGATGAAACCCACTAGCATGTGTAGGAGTTGATTGAGCCATGTATGTGATTCCTACCTTGCTATGCCTGCTATGCTTGGAGTTGTGTCAGGTCTGGTTCATCTGGGTGATGAGCTAGAGTGAAATGCTTATGTCGGTAATATGAGGGATGTGTTGAACATGTTTTGGTAAAGGTATCGATGAGAGGCCATGTAGGAGTACATGGTGGGTTGTTTCATTGAGGCCGTCCATAAGAACTGAGATCTGTATGTGTGATTTAAGATGCAGATACTACCGTACATTGGGCCCGAAACCAATGGACCCTCTCGGCTTCTTAATCACCCTAGTACTCTGTCCAGGAGTTGCAATTAGTTTCTAGTGTTTGTAGGTTATGTGTTGGCGGCCGTGCGTAGCGCTGACCCTAGGGGTGGGCTATGTTGCGGTAGATACACCGTGGCACGGTGTACCGAGTCACCCGTTTGGTGTCTCGGGAACCCTGTTCACATCGTTCGGGGCCGTATGTGGAAACCTCGGCCGGACTCCCTGCGGATGGAACCTGGATAGGCAATAAACCTGGACTAGAGACTTAAGTGTTTAGGTAGGCCGTGGCCGACACCCTCGCCGGGCTTCCGCTTGAAGGTTGCCGAGTACATGTCGTGTAAACGGCGGTAAGTGCTGAAAGCGTGTATGACGAAGTACACCCCTGCAGGGTATAAACTATTCGAATAGCCGCGTCCGCGGTAAAGGACTACTTGGTTGCCTATACAGTTCATAGACAAATTAATGGATACCATTAAAAGACTCAAGATAAGTGTGAGTACCGAGGATGGACCTCTCGTAGGATGACGAGGGAGGATCCCCGGTGGAGTATTGTGTTGATGAGTAGTGGACTCGTGTGCGAAAACTATTTTACTAAAGAAGTTTCATAGGATAGCTTAACCAAGAGTCAAAGCTGGCTTGCTGCATCAACCCCACCACCTTCTTGAGAATAAGCATGTATAGTAGGTTCTGATGTAAGACTTGCTGAGTACCTTTGTACTCATGTTTGCTTATTTATTGTTTTCAGACGACAACACTTCCCCCTCCGATGGGTTTTATGTAGACCTTGACGTCGACGAGTGACTAGCCACCCAGGTGGTGATCCCGGCCATGGAGGGCCCTATGTAGATTGATAGGCTTCGAGAAGCCTTCTTTTTTTTAGAGTTTGTACTCAGACTAGTTGCTTCCGCATGTGCTTGTATGATTGTATGACTTGAGTGTCGGGTCATGTGACCCCTATCTGTATGACATGTTACGTATGGCTCTCTGGAGCCTTTAAATGAAGTACTTGAGTTGTAGAGTTTTGTTGTGATGCCATGTTGTATGTACTCATATCGGGCATATTGTGTGTATGATTGAAATGCTTGGGATGAGTGGGATCCGACAATCTAGTTGTTTATCCTTGGCAGCCTTTCGTATGGGGAAATGTAGTCTAGTGTTCCACGATCCATAGTAGTCCGCTACAGCCCAGTTCACCGGAGTCCTGCTAGCCCAGCACTACTGTTCAGGACACTTGACTGGCCGGCATGTGTTTCACTTCGTCCCTATGTCTGTCCCTTCGGGGAAATGTCACGCGGTGACCTCCGGAGTCCTGCCTAGCCTGCTACAGCCCGGGATCCCTGGAGTCCTGTTAGCCCAGTGCTACAGCCCGGAATCACTCGTTGATGACCGACATGCTCGATGTGATTCATGTATGCTTGTCTCCATAGGTCTGTGCCACTTTGGGTTCACGACTAGCCATGTCGGCCCGGGTTCTCTGTCATATGGATGCTAGCGACACTATCATATACGTGAGCCAAAAGGCGCAAACGGTCCCAGGCCATGGTAAGGCGACACCCGTGGGATACTGTGCGTGAGGCCGCAAAGTGATATGAGGTGTTACCAGCTAGATCGATGTGACTTGGAATCGGGGTCCTGACAGCGTTGGCATCAGAGCCGGACTGCCTGTAGGTTCGTTGAGCCAAACTGGTCGATGTCGAGTCTAGAAATGCTTTAGTAATATGTAGGGGAATTGATTGTGGGAGGGAACGTAAGGTTCTTTTACTCCTTTACCTATGCCTCTGATCTCAGTCATTCTCTCCTCATTCAACGTGGGTTAAGGACTAGGCTCTCTTCTTCTATCAGGTTCACGTGTTACTAATCCGTAGTAGCTATAGGATTATTGTTACAAGTCCCAGTTCAGTTTCTATTATTCTTTGTATGTTGCTAATTGAATCAGAACCTTGATATGATGTTGTTGAGTGGTATTGTGAACTGTTGTGGATGTCTCAAATCTTTTTCTGAGCATTTACAGCCGTTATGCTGTCCAATTTTCCCTAGAAATTCTGATGTCTTTGCCTTGTGGTTGTGCTTTCAGATGGCCAACCGTGTTCATAACCAAGTGGTTCGCCTGACCAGGTGCCTCGACGTGCCCGGTCATACTGCTATGTTAGTCCGGGTCATGATCGAGACGGGTTACCGTTGGTATCCCGAATACACTGTCGAAGAGCAGTTCCGCGACTTTAATCAAAGCCAGTATTTCGGCACTGTTAGGATATTTCCTTCTTATCTTGGATCTACCGAGCCCCTTCATTGTTCCTATGGACTCGGGGTTACCGTTGAGATGGCTGTGCAGGATGCTGCCTATTCCATGATGACCATCTTGCGAGTCCGGACTGGCCTGCTTCGGAACACCGACTTCCGTTACATGCCAGCTTCACTTCCGGGAGCGCAAGGGTATCTTCAGGCCATCTATGCTGACTCCACTCAGGAGGACTCATTAACTCGTACCACTGCCGAGATGCTCGAAGATAAGGACCGAGAGAATCGGGCCTTGAGGCTGGAGCTTTTCAATACCCGTGCTGATCATTGGGCCACATTGACTCGGTTTGCACCTGCGGTGCAAGCTGGATGTATGGATACAAGGGATCTGTATCCTGTGAGATCAGCTCTGCCAGACATGGTAGATTGGCGTGATGTGGGAGGCATCACCCCACCCCATGGTCCCCGCAGGCCGCCGTTTGTTGGTCCAAGACCTCATCCTAGCCCCTATGGTCCACAGGCTCCTCAGGACCGTCTGTTTCCGGATGATCACGTTGAACTTCCAGGCTATGGAGGTGACTTCTATGAGGACTACTACGAAGCTGTTTGAGTTAGTAGTAGTACCACTAGTATTGTAGTAGTTGTATCTCCACTGTCCTGCGTGACTTGTGGAATATGACTTTGCATGTAATCGATTCCGGAGGTGTAGACAAATAATGTATAGGAGCTTGGAATGCCTCCGATGGGATGTAACGTCTTTCATCATAGTTTTACTGTAGCCTGGGCTTGTACTAAACTATGTATGATGTGTATGACCGTTGGTATATATATGGCAGTTTTATATTACCATGACATACGGATGAACATCTCTGCATTCCGTGTTATCCATTACATTCTGCACTTCCTTGCCAAGTTTGAGCCATCCTTGTCTAAACCGTTGTCTTGTTTTCTCCTAGGATGGTCAACACCCACGGCAACCCTGCTGTCCCGGAGCAGCGGGAAGGCAGTGTAGCTAGAGGTGAAAATCTGCCTCACCCGCCTTCTTTGGCCGAAGTAATGCTGGAGGCGGAAAGAAACAAGCGTGAGACTAACCGCCTGCTGGAGCGGATTGAGCAGAACACTGCACGCCACCTGCGAAATGACTTGGTGTCGATCAATGACTTTATCAAGCTGTACCCACCAAAGTTCAACCATTCCGTCGAACCCCTCGACGCGGATGACTGGCTTCGCAGCATCACCCACGAGCTACGTTCTGCCAACGTAGTCGAAGCTGACAAGGTTACCTATGCTGCCTATCACCTCGAAGGCCCTGCTAGCCTTTGGTGGGAAAACTTCGAAGCTATGCGCCCGGTCGGTCAAATCACTACCTGGGCTGAATTCAGTGAGGCTTTCCGTGAGCATCACATTCCGGAAGGTCTCATGGATCGCAAGAGGGAGGAATTCTGCAACTTCACCCAAGGAAGACTGACTGTGGATGCTTACAGTCGTGAATTTGGGAATCTAGCACGCTATGCTCCCGAAGAGGTATCTACTGACGCTAAGAAGCAGGCAAGGTTCCGCAAGGGACTTAGCCCTGAGCTTCGCCGCGATCTCCGTCTGCACGAGTGCACATCCTTTCAGAAGTTGGTCAATAAACCCATCAGTGCTGAGACAGGCCAGACTGATTATGATGCCTCACGCAAGCACTCCCGTGATTTTGGCTCTTCATCCGGCTCTGGAGCTCAGAAGCGCCGGGTGTGGATCCCAAGCACGGCACTGCCACCCAGGTTCATCCCGAGGCCATCCTTTGAGGCGCCTCGTCCCAACCAGCAATTTGCACCGCCCAAGCCATATGGTGGCCCCGCTGCTAATGCTGCTCCACGCCCCAATGTGGTGACATGCTTCAAGTGTGGAGAGCCGGGTCACTATAGCCGAGAGTGTCCCCAGAACAACAACCCCAATCAAACTGGAAAGTCCGTTGGCCGTTGTAAGCCAGCGGGAAAGACTTTCTACGCCAAGCCGGCCACCACTGCACGTGGCCATGTCAATTATGTTTCAGCCGAGGAGGCTCATGAGGATCCTAACGTCGTCCTTGGTACGCTCCTTGTTAACTGCCATCTGGCATCTGTTCTTTTCGATACTGGAGCATCTCATTCATTCATATCCGAAAACTATGCTCGATTGCATAACACGACATTCTGTGATATGCCCACTTCGATGGTAATTCAAACTCCGGGTTCCAAATGGCAAACTTCTAGAGTAAGCCATGGGAACGAAATTCTTGTCGATAGACTTGTCTTCCTTGCATCCTTAATAGCTCTCAAGTCCTCCGACATAAATATCATCTTGGGTATGGACTGGATGTCAGCTCACTATGCTAAGATCGATTGTGCCACTAGAACCGTTCAACTTACTCACCCCTCGGGCAAGACAGTTAATGTCTTAACTCGAGTGGCCAAGCGCCAACTTTACTCCCTAAATGCCAAACCCCTTCCAAACCTTGAAGATGTTCCGGTAGTCCGAGACTTTCCAGATGTCTTTCCAGAAGAACTGCCAGGTGTTCCACCTGACAGGGATGTTGAGTTTGTGATAGACCTTGTTCCAGGAACCGTTCCAATTTCTAGAAGACCCTATAAGATGGCACCCCTAGAACTAGCCGAGCTTAAGAACCAACTCGATGAGTCCTTGAACAAGGGTTTCATCCGTCCTAGATCCTCTCCTTGGGCTTGCCCCGTCCTCTTCGTCAAGAAGAAGGATGGAACAGATCGAATGGTTGTGGATTACCGACCTGTCAACTTGGTCACCATCAAGAACAAATATCCGCTTCCCAGGATCAACGATCTGTATGATCAAATCGCTGGATCCTCAGTCTTCTCCAAGATGGATTTGAGGTTGGGTTACCATCAAATCAAAATAAAAAACGGGGACATTCCCAAAACGGCCTTTGTTACTCGTTATGGCCAATACGAGTACACCGTTATGTCCTTCGGTTTAACCAATGCCCCGGCCACTTTCTCCCGGTTAATGAACTCAGTCTTCATGGAGTACTTGGATAAATTCGTCGTTGTATACCTCGATGACATACTCATCTACTCCAAAAATGAAGAGGAACATGCCGTACATCTGAGGCTGGTATTGATGAAACTTCGAGAGCATCGCCTTTATGCCAAATTCTCCAAGTGTGAATTTTGGTTGCCAGAAGTGACCTATCTAGGCCATGTAATCTCTGGTAAGGGTATTGCTGTCAATCCCGAGCGAGTTCAAGCCGTCCTTGATTGGACTCCACCTGAGACGGTCAAGCAAGTTCGGAGCTTCCTTGGCTTAGCGAGCTAGTGCCGTCGCTTCGTCGAGAATTTCTCCAAGGTTGCTAAACCTCTGACTGAACTCCTCAAGAAAGATAAAAGGTTCGACTGGACTCCACAGTGCGAGTTCAGTTTTCAGGAACTGAAAAGACGCCTGACATCTGCTCCCGTACTGGTACCACCAGACTTCTCCAAGGACTTTATTATCTATTGCGACGCCTCGCAACAAGGACTAGGTTGCATACTCATGCAAGATCGTCAGGTAATTTCCTATGCTTCATGGCAATTACACCCACATGAGGAAAATTATCCTACACATGATCTAGAGCTTGCAGCTGTAGTCCATGCACTTAAAACCTGGCGACATTACCTTCTCGGTAATCGTTGCGAGATCTTCACCGATCACCAAAGTTTGAAATATATCTTCACCCAACCAGATTTGAATCTCAGGCAAAGACGTTGGGTCGAGTTGATCTCGGATTACGACTTAGGAATAACTTACACCCCGGGTAAAGCCAATGTCATGGCTGATGCGCTAAGCCGTAAGTCCTATTGTAACAACCTGATGTTACAACAAAGTCAACCACTTCTCCATGAGGAATTTCGTAAGCTAAACCTTCACATTGTTCCTCGAGGATTCCTATCCACCCTGGTGGCGGAACCTACCCTTACGGATCAGATCATCAAGGCACAGAAGGTAGATCCGGGAATCTCCCGTATTAAGAGAAACATTAAGAAAGGAGTCGTGAATTGTTTCTCCATTGATGATCAAGGTCTCGTATACTTTGGGAATCTCCTAGTGGTTCCAAAGGCGCGAAACATGAGGCGACTGGTCCTTAAGGAAGCTCATGAATCCCCTCTCACCATTCATCCCGGTAGTACCAAAATGTATCAAGACCTACGCCAGAGGTTTTGGTGGACTAGGATGAAGAGAGAAATCGCTCAATACATTGCTAATTACGACGTCTGTCGTCGTGTTAAGGCAGAGCATCAACGGCCTGCTGGCACCCTTCAACCTTTGGCTATTCCTGAATGGAAATGGGATAAAATCAGTATGGATTTCATCACTGGGTTTCCCAGGACCAAGAGGGGGAATAATGCCATCTTCGTCGTGATCGACCGACTTTCCAAAGTAGCCCATTTCCTACCTGTTCGTGAGAGTATCACCGCTAGCCAGCTAGCCGATTTATACACCTCCCGAATAGTGTCTCTTCATGGTGTCCCATTGGAAATTAACTCAGACCGTGGGAGTTTCTTCACCTCTCGATTTTGGGAAAGTTTCCAAAATGCTATGGGAACTCGTCTCTCCTTTAGTACCGCCTTCCATCCTCAATCAAGTGGTCAAGTAGAGCGAGTCAATCAAATTCTGGAAGATATGCTCCGAGCTTCTGTTATCTCGTTCGGAATGAGTTGGGAGAAATGCCTTCCATTCGCGGAGTTTGCTTATAACAATAGTTATGAAGCTAGCTTGGGCAAAGCTCCTTTCGAAGTTCTTTATGGACGAAAATGTCGAACGCCTCTTAACTGGTCAGAAACCGGGGAAAGACAACTCTTTGGTCCGGATATGATTCAGGAAGCAGAAGAGTAGGTTCTCGTTATTCGTGAGAAATAGAAAACAGCCCAATCTCGTCAAAAGAGTCAATATGATCGTAAACATAAGCCTATGACTTATGAAGTCGACGAGAAGGCTTACCTTCGGGTTACTCTGTTAAAGGGGACCCATCGTTTCGGTACCAAAGGCAAATTGGCTCCTCGTTACATTGGACCCTTTCGTATTCTTGCCAAACGAGGAGAAGTTGCCTACCAATTGGAACTACCCCCGCATCTTTCCAGAGTTCACGATGTCTTCCATGTTTCACAACTCAGGCGTTGCTTCGCGGATCCTATCCGTGGAGTGGACCACGAAATGCTTGATCTACAAGATAACCTTTCTTATTGGGAATATCCCGTTCGTATCCTTGATCAAGCCGAGCGTACCACTCGATGTCATAATATCAAGTTTCTCAAGGTTCAATGGTCACATCACTCCGAGGAAGAAGCCACTTGGGAAAGGGAGGATCGTCTTCGACTCGAGTACCCCACCTTCTTTCCAGAGGATCCTAAATCTCGGGACAAGATTCTTTTGAGTGGGGGTGAGTTGTCACACCCTAGCTAGTCCATGCATTAGAGTGTGCATCATGTTTACTTTCATCAGAAACTTGAAATGGGGAATGCAGAACCCCCAGCACCCCTTTTGAAATCAACTAGGGTTTACTAAAAATAATTTCAATGAACCTGAAATGTCCTTCCAAAATGTTCACCCTCTTTGTCTTAGGTTAGAACCTCTGGCAAAATTGGTGCACAATTTTCTAGGTCAACAGAAGGTCATTGATTTAAATTATAAATATTTGAATTTGGGCAGTTAAATGCAATTAAATAATTTAAATGCTCAAATAATTCTGGAAATAAATGTTTGCTGTTAGGAATAATCGTAACAGAGGCCACAATTATTTTCAGGATTTTAGTAATTGCCTAGGTATTTTTAATAAAGCCCTAAAGCTACAGAAAAATAGAAAAAGAAAACAAAATTAAAAATAAGGGGAGAAAGAAGCCCACCTGGGCCTTACCTGGCTCGGCCCAGCCTACTGGCTCGGCCAGTCACCCCCTACCTCGCACCAGGAGGCAGGGGCGCGTGCTCGCCGTGCGCCGGCCACGCGCCGGCCACCTCCTGCTTCTGCAGACGCTGGGAGGCGCCCAGAGACGCCACGAGACCCCCCTCGACCCCCTCTCATCCTCCCTCACTCTCCCCCTCGTCTCCCTCATCCTCTCCCGCGACGGCCGAGCGCGCCCCTCGCCGCCGATCGCCGTAGTCGCCGCCAGAGACCTCCCCTCGCCCCTCCGACGAGCCCATCAGCTCGGCCTCGACTCCCTCGTCCTCCCCACCGAGCCGCGCTTCGCCGGAAGCCCTGCAGCGCCGCCTTTGCCCTCGTCTTCCACCTCGGGCAACCGAGATCGCCGGCGACCACACCTCTTCTCCAGCCCGTCCCCGAGCCTGCTGAGACCACCGCTGCACTCGCTATGAGCTCCTCTTCCTCTTCCCCTAGTTCCCGTGCTCGTTTGGCCCCTGTAGCCGCCATTTCCACCATGGCCGAAGCTCGCCGGCGCCGTGCCTCATCGCCGTCGTGGCCAGGGCCACCGTGGCTTGAAGCCGGGCACACCACCGTGCTCAGCATAGCACCAGGAACCCGTAGCCACCACTAGCTCTTGCTCCCGCGCACCGTAGCCTCGAAACCCACCTCGCCCGAACTCCGGCGTCTGCCAAGCTCGTCGCCGGCGTCGTTTCCGGCCACCCCGAGCCCAACCACCAGTACCAAACGCCGCGGTTCGTTCCCAGCTACCCGGGCGACCGCCAAGGACCTCCGTGGTTCCTTTGGAGCCATTCAAGGACGACGTATCCAAGCCAAGAAGACAAGACCCCGGCAAGAGGAGCTTGCCGGGAAGGCCAACCAAGGCATCTCAAGGAGCTTGTCGCGACGCGCCACGCGTCCCAGCAAGGCCCGGTGAGCGACAAGCTCCCGGACACGACAAGACAACGACCGCGGCAAGGCGCTTGCCGCAGGAAGCCACCACTCTGTACCCGCGCTCCAGCACATCCACCAACGTGTCGCTCTAGGATCCTTCCAGGCGTACGTGGCGGGAGGCTGTGCAGCCAGTGGTGCGCGGTGGCAAGCGGCGCTGACAAGATTGCCATCGTGGCGAGCGGTGGCGTCCCTGACGGTCCCTTTTGCACTATTTGGGCGACGCAGACGGGCATTTAATGCCCTTGTCCCCTGCCGTCAGGGTTAGGTATGATACATTGTATCAGGTAGCTGTACCAACCGCAGCACCTTTCCATTTTTACCCTTGTCTATGTTGCCACCTGTCGGTGACCCCTTTAAGCATATAAAAGGAGGCCCATGCGCAACGTAGAGAGGGGGGGAGAACACTCACGCTCGATCTCGTTAGCTGCTGGTGTGTACTGTAGCACTCAGCGCTCCTGAGCAAGAACTCAATACAAACCAAAAAGCAGGAGTAGGGTTTTACGCATCCGTGCGGCCCGAACCTGGGTAAATCGCTCGTGTGTTTCGCCTCGATCTGCTCTTCGTGCGTTCTCCGCCCCCCTGCCGAACCGAAAGGGGCTCAGTCCGCCGGTCCCATAGGTGTTCGTGGATTAGTCCCCCGACACCTGGGCTGGCGCCTTTGACCTGCTGACGTCACCCTGACGCAGTAATTGATTTTCTGGATTTAGTTTTATACAGGAAATTCCAGAAAATAGTTCAAACTTCAAAAATTCATAGAAATTCAACCATAGCTCCAAATGAGATAAATTATATATGAAAAATTGTCAGAAAAATTCAATCTATCCATCTGTAATGGTTTCATGCATGACAAAACAAGTTTACCTTGATGTTTAAGCGCAATAAGGAAATGCACTATTAAGGCCATGTTTAATGAACTAATATTTGAATCTTTGATTCAAATGAGTTCATTCCTTTCTATTTTAACTTGCATTAGGCCAGAACACATTCATATTGCCATGTCATAGCATGCATCATATTGTTGCATATCGTCATGTGTTGATTGTGTTCCGATGTGTTCTTCGTGGTAGGTTCTGCCTCCGAGGATATTGACGAGTATCCAACCGAAGGGCAGTATCCCGTTACCACTCCATCAGGCAAGCAACCATTGATCATTCTGATACAAACCCATGTTCTCGCTCCTGCTCTTGTTTACTGCATTAAGACATCGCGATTCAAACTATTGTGTGCTACGGTAGTTGAACCCTTATCCTCTGCATGACCTGTCATTGCCACAGTAACTAGATGAAACCCACTAGCATGTGTAGGAGTTGATTGAGCCATGTATGTGATTCCTACCTTGCTATGCCTGCTATGCTTAGAGTTGTGTCAGGTCTGGTTCATCTGGGTGATGAGCTAGAGTGAAATGCTTATGTCGGTAATATGAGGGATGTGTTGAACATGTTTTGGTAAAGGTATCGATGAGAGGCCATGTAGGAGTACATGGTGGGTTGTTTCATTGAGGCCGTCCATAAGAACTGAGATCTGTATGTGTGATTTAAGATGCAGATACTACCATACATTGGGCCCGAAACCAATGGACCCTCTCGGCTTCTTAATCACCCTAGTACTCTGTCCAAGAGTTGCAATTAGTTTCTGGTGTTTGTAGGTTATGTGTTGGCGGCCGTGCGTAGCGCTGACCCTAGGGGTGGGCTATGTTGCGGTAGATACACCGTGGCATGGTGTACCGAGTCACCCGTTTGGTGTCTCGGGAACCCTGTTCACATCGTTCGGGGCCGTATGTGGAAACCTCGGCCGGACTCCCTGCGGATGGAACCTGGATAGGCGATAAACCTAGACTAGAGACTTAAGTGTTTAGGTAGGCCGTGGCTGACATCCTCGCTGGGCTTCCGCTTGAAGGTTGCTGAGTACATGTCGTGTAAACGGCGGTAAGTGGTGAAAGCGTGTATGACGAAGTACACCCCTGCAGGGTATAAACTATTCGAATAGCCGCGTCCGCGGTAAAGGACTACTTGGTTGCCTATACAGTTCATAGACAAATTAATGGATACCATTAAAAGACTCAAGATAAGTGTGAGTACCGAGGATGGCCCTCTCGTAGGATGACCAGGGAGGATCCTCGATGGAGTATTGTGTTGATGAGTAGTGGACTCGTGTGCGAAAACTATTTTACTAAAGAAGTTTCGTAGGATAGCTTAGCCAAGATTCAAAGCTGGCTTGCTGCATCAACCCCACCACCTTCTTGAGAATAAGCATGTATAGTAGGTTCTGATTTAAGACTTGCTGAGTACCTTTGTACTCATGTTTTCTTATTTATTGTTTTCAGACGACAACACTGCCCCCTCCGATGGGTTTTATGTAGACCTTGACGTCGACGAGTGACTAGCCACCCAGGTGGTGATCCCGGCCATGGAGGGCCCTATGTAGATTGACAGGCTTCGAGAAGCCTTCTTTTTTTTAGAGTCTGTACTCAGACTAGTTGCTTCCGCATGTGCTTGTATGATTGTATGACTTGAGTGTCGGGTCATGTGACCCCTATCTGTATGACATGTTATGTATGGCTCTCTGGAGCCTTTAAATAAAGTACTTGAGTTGTAGAGTTTTGTTGTGATGCCATGTTGTATGTACTCATATCGGCCATATTGTGTGTATGATTGAAATGCTTGGAATGAGTGGGATCCGACAATCTAGTTGTTTATCCTTGGAAGCCTTTCTTATGGGGAAATGTAGTCTAGTGTTCCTCGAGCTATAGTAGTCCGCTACTGCCCGGTTCACCGGAGTCCTGCTAGCCCAGCACTACTCTTCAGCACACTTGACTGGCCGGCATGTGTTTCACTTCGTCCCTATGTCTGTCCCTTTGGGGAAATGTCACGCGGTGACCTCCGGAGTCCTGCCTAGCCTGCTACAGCCCGGGATCCCCGGAGTCCTGTTAGCCCAGTGCTACAGCTCGGAATCACTCGTTGATGACCGACATGCTCGATGTGATTCATGTATGCCTGTCTCCATAGGTCTGTGCCGCTTTGGGTTCACGACTAGCCATGTTGGCCCGGGTTCTTTGTCATATGGATGCTAGCGACACTATCATATACGTGAGCCAAAAGGCGCAAACGGTCCCGGGCCATGGTAAGGCGACACCCGTGGGATACCGTGCGTGAGGCCGCAAAGTGATATGAGGTGTTACCGGCTAGATCGATGTGACTTGTAATCGGGGTCCTGACAAGGAGATTGTTGATTGTTAACTGGTCGATAGCCTAGTGTTGAAGCAAGCTAAGCCAATGTGCCGTGTTTTGCACAACTTCTTACAAGTGGGGTAGCACCAACAGTGCTTACAAGTACTTGTGTATACGCCGGCGCACAGTTCTCAAACGAGTACTCTATTTCATCAGAACACACACTGCTCGTATGATAAAACTAGTGAGGACGCATCTATTTCGGCAACAATTACGATGATTCACGGGCACACAAAAGTAGCAGCAGTTACCATAGACAGATTCAAACAGTTTACTAGCCCGAGAGGGCTCGATAACAGGCATGGTTCGGATAATTAGAAAGAATCCAAACTACTATTAAACACTAGCTGGGGCAAGTATTTCATGCCTCGATCTAATTTGGGCTGGACATAAGACGGACCTTGCCATGAACATCATCGAGGATGTCCGGCAGCAGCTCAATCATGTGAACCTTCATGAAGACAACCTTGTGGCCTTGCCACTCATAAACTTGTTTGTGGAGGCATGCCACGTCATCTTCCTGCGTAAGCTTGACAAGAACAATATGCCTCACAAATGAAGGAGTAGCTTTGAACATCTTGTGCTTCAGTACACCCTGGACAACATGCCTGACAACAGTGAGGCTGGAATACAACTCTTCATTGGTATAAGCGCAAATGGCTTCCAAGATCCAATAGCCTAAAAACTCTGTTTTCCCAGTGCGTATATTCAGGTCATCCGCCTCATAGCGAGTGACATGCACAACCACACAATTCTTGTCTACATCAGGGCTCTAATTAAAACAGAAACAGATTCTGAATTACTTTCCAGTATAAGAAACACAAGTTATTTAAACGACTATGTATAGCATGGCATCGAAGCTAATAACATTTTCATTATTCATCACCACATACTTAGATGAAAAACCACAATCGAGATCAGGAAAGAAGATAGTCACCTTGGGCAAGTCAGTGGGGGGGGGGACACATCCTCGAAGGGGGAAAAGAGCTCCTACAGTGCCACGGGGGCTGTATCCTCAAACGGGGCGTTGACCATCTTAGTAGTGGTCGTGAGCATATCTGGGGTTGGCTCAGTGGCTGCCTCCATCTTCTTGGAGCTCTCTGTCTCATGGGGATCAGCCTCCCGCGCCTGCTCCAATATCGGAAGATCTTTGCCTGGTTCTCTTTGGTCCATCATGAAACTGACGAATACTAGGATACCACTGAAAGGAAAACACAATCGCAATGACAATGAAACAAAAAAGAGAGTGAGGATCGGTTACTGCTTTGCAAAAGTTCTTTTTTCTCTAAACAAAAATATACCGACATCACGGATCTGCTTACCTTCCCTTCGCTGGGAGAGAAGAACAGTGGCATATGCGAGTGTTGCCTTTCTTGAAGACGGTGAGGGAGAAGGGGATTCAGCGAAGAGTGAAATGATGGTTGCTTTGTCCATCAAACTTAGACTGCGGGGAGGTGGGGTTTTGTGATACAGCGTCTCGTTATTTCCGCGCTACGACCGGGGTGACTCTCCGCCTGCATACTACCTTCTAATTTGGTGGATGGCATTTGGGCCCGCGCGCTGCATGGCCCGCATGTCGGTGAACAAAAGTATAACGGCATTCAGTAGAGGGAGACGTTTTGATGACCTAGGAGGAGCCAGAAGCGGTATTGTATCCACTGTACTAGTAGTAATTGTTTTTCTGGATAGCTGTAGAGTGTCTCCAATGTACTAGTAGTAATTGTTTCTCTGGGTCCAAGACAAAATAGCCCATCCACCCTAGTAAATACTAAAATCAATTCAAAAGTCCATATATTTACTGAATGAGAGGCGCTACCCACACCCAGCACACCGCCCCCCAAAAAAACATGGGTGCTCTTCTTCCTCCTCACTCCCACCCACCTCACGTCAGCTCGCTCCACTCGTACCCCGAAATTCCTCACCTCACTCCTACAGAAAACCCCAGCTCCCCTTATTATTCACTCGCACTACAACTAGGCTCGTCATTCGTTACTCTGCTCAAATCCGTGAGCGCGACGCGACGCCCTCGAGGAAAATGGAGTCAGCTGACCCCAGCGCCAAGAAGATGAGGCTCCCGCCAGCGGTGACGCCTATTGTAGATCCCACACCCAGCAGCGCGGGGAGAAGCAGCGACCCCGCCCCCACCGGATCCTAGGAACCCATAGAATCTCGGGTGGACCACATCAGCGATCTCCCGGACGCCGTCCTTGGGGAGATCATCTCGTTTCTCCCCACCAAGGATTGCTACCACACCCAAGTCCTCTCAATTCAGTGGTGCCCTCTATGGCGCGCCGTGCCCCTTAATCTCGACTGTCGTCAGCTATCTCTCTTCAATGATTTTGAAATCCCTAGAGCCATCATCTCCTCCCACCAGGGCTCGGTTCAAAGCCTCTGCATCCCGTCATGCTACCTGAGCAAGCATACCATGCCCTGGATGGTGGATGCTTGGCTGAAATCCCCTGAATTCACAGAACTACAGCTACTTGAGTTCTACTATTCCCCTAGAAATCACCTACCAGATATCGAACGCCATCTACCTGTGCCCTCAGCACCGATGTCCATCTCGCGGATTTCCTCCTCTCTCCACACGGCCACCTTTGCGCTGCGCGACCTACCAGACAATCTGGAACTAAACCTTTGACTCCCATTTCTCAAGAAACTTTCACTCATGCGGCTTCATATATCGGAGGCCTCATTGCACAGCATCATCCACTCCAGTTGCCCTGCCCTGGAGTGCTTGGTGCTTGCTTTCACACATAGAATCGGTTGTCTCCAAATAAAGTCGCCTAACCTTGTAAGAATTGGAATTTGTTTTGATAGAAGGCAGCTCATCATCCAAGATGCCCCTTCACTTCAAAGGTTGATCCTTGAGTCTAGTTATTCACCGTTGCAAATAACTGTCCTCTCTGCGCCTAAACTGGAGACCTTGGGTGTAATACATGATCTCTGTGCTCATTTCAATATGGTGTTTGGCTCCACAGTTCTTCAGGTAATTTACATTATCATCTACACTTGTAACCATAAGCTGCATTTTGAATTTCTGCACATAAGTTATATGACATCTTGGAGTACACATTTTGTACTAATATTATGTTCTATGCTCAATGAAGAGTTTCTCCATGGATGGCCTATCAATGGTGCTGGATTCTGTCAAGATCTTATATATCCAAATGAATAGTTTTGATCTAAACAAGATTATTGGCTTGCTGCAATGCTTTACATGTCTGGAGAAGTTGTATATAAAGGTGATAATTTCACGCACATTGGAAGCCTGCATATAGTGTACTAGAATAACCGTTCAGTTGTTGCTCTTTCGACACTCTTTTTTTTAGACCTTAACTGTTTTCAATCTTCATCTCTATTTAGGCAACAGGACGGGGTAAGAAAGTTATAACCAATAGGTAGATTCGTAAGCATCGGGATTTTCTCACTTCTCATGAGATTTGATTGAAGACAATAACGCTAGAACGATATGTAGCCAACCGTGCAAACACTAGATTTTTCACATTCTTCCTACTTAATGCGAGGTTACTATTGTCCATCAGGCTTAAGTTTATCAACAGCATGGTTTTGACGAATGGGTATGTGGAAGAGCAAAGAAAGGAGTTTCGGGTGGGCAAAAGAGCTTCTGAACGTGCCGGGCTTCTATTTACAACATATTGTGGTCATAATCCAGTAAATTTTGCGACCCAAGATGTTCATTCTACGGACCTGACTGATCCATTTGACTGTGACTGCCGAAAACAGTGTTGGAGTTAGATGTTGTTGCCCTTTTCAACATGGGTTTTTTGTAAACCTGGTGAACAATTAACCCTCGTGCTTTTGTATAGTTTGTAAGCTGGAGTTAGATGTTCTTGCCCTTTCCAACTCGGCTGTGATTGTCATATTTTCTTTGAAGCAAGGAAAATGGCTTGCCAGTCATTTAATTTAGAGTGAAATATTGTAAACACTAATGAATCCCAACCAAGGGAAATAACATCACTCTCGCTGGCTGCTTGAGCTCACTGTGCATTACAGAAACCAAGTGATTAGCTCCCACCAGCACCCACAAACTTATTTCGAACTAGCACATCAAATGGGCTGTAAATTTTCATAGGAAAGGCTGCATGACCGTGACAGATTTGGATTCTGACATTTGGGACCCGCGAGGAAATAGCCTATCCAAGGTGGTGTCGACTTACTAGCTAGTCAACGAACGATTCTACCTACCAGCCGTTGGATTGACATCCAACATCTGTCGTGTATCTTCTATCTCTTGTCTTCTTCTTCCTCCAGCCACCCAAACCAAACCACCCCGTCAGATCCGCCTGCTCCCGCCTCCCATGGCTGGCTGCGCCTCCGCCGCCCTACCGTACGTACCCTCCAACGTTGGTCAGTCCCTCCCTCTATTCCCCCACACGTCATGTTATTCTCCAGCGACGTCATCCCCAACACGCACCCGCACACGAACAATTCAACCCTCGTACTCCCCTCCGCCTACGACTGGACTGGCGCATCTTCCATGGCTCCTGTTTGTTCCGTCCTAGGCCTTGCCGTCGCCCTCCGCCTTGTGGCCTTGGTTCGCTCGCCGTGCGCGGTGCGCTGCCCTCTTGCGTTGTCAACATCGTCAACAACTGAGAGGAACAAGGAGATGACTGTACGTGGAGAGGATGACAGTAGGGACCCACCAGCGTCATGGCAGTACGCAAGCAAGTGCCTCTATATTACAAGCCCAAAAATATGGTTCCCCTTAATGGTTGGACATCTGAGGATCACGCCATTGTCAACACAGTCCATAAACGAGAGAATTACACTACGAGCGGCTGACACCAGGGACCCAACAGGTCGCGTAGTTTTTTTTTGAAGAGCAAGCAGTTGTTATTTATACTAGTTTTAGTGACGGATCAGGGTAACAACGGGGCTGTGTGGGGGATGTGGCCCGTCTAGCCAGGATTTTATTTATGTTTACCACATCATGAGCCCAGTTGTGTTTTTTTCTTGCTGAAAATGGCTAGCCCAGTTATATTTTTTTAAGAAATACCCAAACAAGGCCTACTTGCTTTATCAGCCCTGTTGGGCTGCAAATCTTTCAAGACGAGGAGAGTTTCATTCGGTTTACCCAGAAATGGGTTGTACATTTTTAAAACACATCAAACCGGGAATTAGTTTCAATTTCTTTTAATTACAAGATTTTAAATTCCATTTATTTTTATGCGTGGACAATTATTTGGATTTTATATTTATATAAATTATTTTTCAAAATAGTTTTAATGTGAATCGATATTTCGGGATTAAAAAATAGTTGACTGCACCGAAATATGCAAAAATTCGTATACTTTTTAACCGCGGCCACAATATGGGGTGTAATGCTAACAAAAAGAAGATGGGCTCCAAAAAAATTCTTAAGAATTAGCAAATGGGTTGTACATTATTCGAAATGATGCACACGAGAGAAGTGACTGTTGGATGTCCATCCAACGGCTGTCGTGCTTCTTCAATCTCTGCTTTTCCTGCTCTAGCCGCTCAAACAAGTGCCAGCGGGACTACCTGCTCCCTCATCCCATGGCCGGCTATGCTGCCGCGTAGGCCTCACCGCCCCACCGTACTCCCATCACTGGCCTAGCCATCCCTCTACTCACCCACACCTGTTGTTATTCTCCGGGGAAGGGCAAACGAACTAGTAAACCCTCGTACTCCTCCGCGTGGGAAACAACTACCGAGTCTTCCCTGGCTCCGTGTCGTTCCCTTCCTAGGCCTCGCCGTCGTCCACCGCCCTGGTGCTCTCGGCGCGGCCTGGTCAACATGGTCAATGAACGACATCCATCAAAAGTGGATTGTACGTGGAGAGGCTGACACCTGGGTCCACGGCTGCATGCAAGGAAATGCCTCCTTATTATGCACAAAATAATGATTCCTCCACCTGACAGCTAGGACCCACGGGAAGGGCTTCTGTATTTCGCGAAAAAATGTTCCTCCCGCTGACAGGTCGGACCCACCAGCTATATCTTCGCACGCAAGGAAGTGTGTCCTTATGACGCACAAAAAAATGAATACCCCCCTACTAGCTGGGACCCACCATAGTGGGTGGCTGACTTGTGGGCCTACTAAGTTGACAGGGACAGAGGGCTTTGTCAACTTAGTCAATATGAATGATTCTAGCTCTAGTGACCGTCCAATGTCCATCCAACGGCCATAGTGCTTCTTCAACCTCTGGTCTTCTTGCTCCAGCCGCCCAAAGTAGCGCTGGTCATGCCGCCTGCTCCTGCCTCTCGTGGTCGGCTATGCTGCCGCGGAGGCCTCACCGTCCCCATACTACTCCCACCGCTGGCCAAGCCATCCCTCCACTCACCCACAACCCCTATTATTCTGTGGCGACGGTAGCCGAACCAGTGAACCCTCATACTCCTCTCCGCGTGGGCATCCACTGCCGCGTCTTCCCCCGCTCCTCGTCATCCCCTTCCTAGGCCTCACCGTCGTCCACCTCCTTGGTGCTCTTGGCGCGGCGTGGTCAATGTGGTGAACGACCGACTTCCATCTGAAGAGTACTGTACGTGGAGAGGCTGACAGCTGGGTCCACAGCCACAGCCCAGTTTTTTGTGATTTGCCAAGTAAGTCGCTTTGTCAGGCTGTTGGGCTGCAAATCTTTCGAGATGAGGAGAGCTTTTTTTGACTATATACTGCAAGGCAACAGCCTCACAGTCCTTTATTAAAGCCAAGAAGTAAAAGATATACAAAGTTACAAAAAAACAAGGTTAGGGAGGAGAGGCTACTTACAAAGAGAGTATAAGGTAGGGAAGCTATCCAAGAAGTTAGACTATTTCTATATTTACACTTGATTCTATGAGCTAAAAGTGAAATATCATGAATAAAATTCCTCCTCCGGGATCTGAAGGTAGGCAACTCATTTATGAAAATCCTCCCATTCCTTTGTGTCCAAATATTCCAAGTAGTCGTGAAGACTACCTCAGAAAAAATGGGTAGCCAAAGTCCTTCCTAGCCGCGCAAGCCATCTCAAAAGTAGTATGGTTAGGGTGAAAACTCCATGAGATGCCCAACTAATTCCAAACACGTTGGCTGAAGTTGCAAACAAAGAAAAGATGAGCTCTATCTTCATGCAAAGCTGAGAGACACATAACACACGTGTCATCCTGAATAATCCAATGCCTTCGCTGCATCATGTCCCTAGTGCTTAGACGATCCATCAAGAGGAAGCAGCCAAACACCTTGAGCTTGAATGTGCAAGAACATTTCCAGATCCACCCGAATATGGGGTCAACCACGACGTCAGAAAAACAAGACAAATAATAAATCCTTGATTGATAATCACCAGATTTTGAAGGCCATTTCCCGACATTATTTTCCCCCTCATGCAAATTGATCAAAGGCATTAAAGCCTGGAGCTGATTGAATTCCTCGAAGGCTTCAACTGATAAAGGCAGGTGAAAATTGTCGGTCGGGTCAGACAGCTCCATCACATCCTTGATGGTAAGCGTGTCATCAATCACAAAAGAGTGAAGCCTCAGGAATCGTTGTTGCATGATAACCACAGTGTTATTAAGTTGCCAATGGTCCAACCAAAAAACCACCGTATCCCCCGACCGCACATGAGGGACAGCCAACTTACAAAATTTGTCATATAGCTTCAACATGTCTCGCCACCAGAAGGAACCAAAACTTTGAGTGACTTGGGGCGTTGCGGCAGCATAATATGTGTCCCAGATGAGTGAAACCCAAGGAATGTCTGACTTATTAAAAAATTTGAAGAGATGCTTGATCAACAAGGCATCGTTTTGTATGCCTAGGTCAAGCACTCCAAGGCCTCCCCGATTCTTAGGCCGACAGACCAAATCCCAAGCCGCCAATGATTGTCGTGGTGTATCAGAGTGTCCCCTCCACAAACATTGCCGCATGATACGTTCAATATGCTTCAAAATTCCTTGAGGCAATGAGAGAGTGCACAGAAAATATGTTGGCATAGAACAAAGAACAGATTTTAAAAGTTGCAGCCGGCTCCCTTGGTTCAACAGACAAGAGGAAGCAGATAATCTTCTCTCAATGCGATCCACTAAGGGCAACAAGTCATAAATTGTGGGCCGAGAGGTACCCATTGGCAATCCAAGATAGGTAAATGGCATGGAACCAACATCACACCCAAGCAAAGCAGCTACACGCTTACCCTCATCATCGGACATATTTATTGGAATGAACGAATATTTACTAAAGTTGACCCGCAAACTCGTAGATTTGGCAAAGACCTCAAGCATTTCCTTGAAAGCAATGAGCTGGCTGTCCACAGCAGGAAGAACAATTAGTGTGTCGTCAGCGTATAGCACAATTGGATAATCCATCAAAGAGGTTGGTATGGGAAGTGTGAGAATGTTCCTTGCGCACATCTCATTAACCACCGACTGTAATAAATCCACAGCAATCACAAATAACAAAGGAGATAATGGATCTCCTTGATGCACACCCGAACGGTAGACAAAGTGGTTACCAGGCACACCATTTCGAAGAACCGAAGAGGACCCAGTGGACAAGATGCTATCAATCCAACTTGTCCAACGGTTATCAAACCCCTTACATTTCAAGATCCTGAGAATCAGCTCATGCTCAATGGTATCAAATGCCTTCGTGAAGTCAAGCTTGAGAAGGATTATAGGCCTTTTGGATGCCTTGCACTGATGGATGTATTAAAAACACCATGCTAGGCAGTCTTGTATGGATCGACAGCGAAGAAACCCATTTTGATTGCGGTGAAAGCACTTTAAGATCACACCCTATAAACGATTAGCCAAAAGTTTAGTTAAAAACTTTAGGTAAGTATTTGTCAATGATATGGGCCTAAAATCACCAATATATTCCGGGCTCAACTTCTTAGGAATGAGGGTAATAAGAGATGTATTCAGACACTCCAGGTCACACTTTCCATCATAAAAATCTTGGACTAGCTTCATAAAATCCTTCTTCAAAATATTCCAACATTTCTTTAAAAAAAGACCAGTAAACACGTCAGGGCCCGGAGCCCGATCAAAGGGCATGTTATTAATTACCGTATCCACCTCGGAGTCCATGAAAGGCAAGGATAAATCCTCAAGACCATCAATCCGAGTAATTAATGTGTCAAGGTCAAAACCCATTTGGATACCTTTGGCCTGGCCCATTCTTTGATTAAAATCAGACCAAAACATCCCCGCTATCTGTTGATGGTCAGAGATCACCTCCCCATCCAATGACTTGATCGAGGAAATGGTGTTCCTTCGAAACCTTTCAGTTGCCATAGCGTGGAAATTTTTTGAATTTTCCTCGCCAACTTTGATGTTTCTGATCGTGCAACGTTGTTTCCAATAAATAAACTACCAATGCAAAATATCTTCAAGGTGCGATTTAACAATCCTGCGAAAATTGAACTTCGGCCAACTCAAGGGCCTAAATTCCTCAATATTATCCAGAAAAATGATCACTTTTTTGCAATCAGCAATGAGAGCCTTGACTGTGGACAGGTTGAGGTGCCATTTCTTAAGAGCATAACGAAGTGATTTGAACTTAGCAGAAATGGTTAAGGCAATAGAAGATTTACCCACAGGCCTGTTCCAAACCTCAGAAACACAATCCGTAAAACCAGGCAAATCAACCCAATAGTTTTCAAAGCAAAAAACTTTTGCCTTGGGAATACAAGTGGCAATGCAAACCACACACGGGACGTGGTCAGAGGTAGTGTGTAACGCCCCGAGACCGATGTGCCAGGTGCCGTCCAGTTATTCGCTGTTGTTGCCTTGTCATGTGCTTGCGTGTCATGCATCTCATATCATGTCATCATGTGCATCACATTTGCATACATGTTCTTCTCATGCATCCGAGCATTTTCCCCGTTGTCCGTTTTGCAATCCGGCGCTCCTATGTCATTCGGTGCCCCCTTTTACCTCTTTTCGTGTGTGGGTGTTAAACGTTCTCGGATTGGACCGAGACTTGCCAAGAAGCCTTGGTATACTACCGGTAGACCACCTGTCAAGTGTCGTGCCATTTGGACTTTGTTTGGTACTCCAATGGTTAACCGATGAACCGAAAAGGCCTCATGTGTGTTGCAGCCTAACCCCTCTCCAAAGTGGCCGAAAACGCACCTAAACCTCCTCCATCATCTAGATCGTTCGATCATGATCGCGTGGCTGAAAACCGTGCTCAATTTGTAGTCTCCTAGCTCCTCCAACCTCTATATATAGATCTCTCCCCAAAAATCTTGGGTCTCCTCTCCCCCTAACCCTAAAATTTCCCCCGCAGCGCGCCGGGCAACGTCTGCCCGCGCCGGACGAGACGACCGCGGCCAACCGCCTGCCGCCACGTGGCAACCGCCGTTCGCCTCCTGCCGTGGCCCGCCGCAGCCCCCCCCCCCGGCCCAAGCCGCCGCCGACCGACCCCCGCGCCGCTTCTCCTCCCGGCCGGCGCCGCGCTCCACGGCCTCCGCCGCGACCCTGCCGCTCCGGCCGCCGCCACCATCGCCGGACTCCGTTGCCTCACCCCGACCTTGCCGTCCCTCGACCCCGCGGCCGCCGCGCCGTGCCCGGAGTCCCCTACCTCGCCGCCGCGCCGTCCCGACCCGGATCCGGTCGGATCCGGCCCTCTCTGGCGCCCCCTCGCCCTCCTCTCACCGGAGACGCTGCTCGACGGCCACCGCACCCATGCGCCACCCTTCGCCGGAATTCTCCACCACCGCCTGCAACCTCGCCGGAGCACCTTGCTCTCGTGTCCTCGCCGCCCGAGCTCCTTGCCGTCCCCATGGCGTCACCGCCCTCTTGCTCGTCGCCGGACGGGCCAGACCTCAGTGTTCATCTTTTGTCAAGCATCTTGAGTGGATCCCTGCCATGTATTTTGTTGCTATGTTAGAGTGCAGTGGCTTGTTGTTCTTGATGCATTTAGATGGTCTCGTGATGTTAATCATAGATCGGTGCCATATTTGTTTTGCTTGCCATAGGCAAACCGTGCATCCGATTCTGGTGATCTTCATATCGATTTCGACCGAAATCAACTCCTCTTTCCAGTGGCACTCTTGGATTTCCAAGTTGAGGCCAAGTTCAATCATTCCTTTCTAAATCATGCATATGCATCGCATATCGCATCCCGCATATCATGCCATGTTTTGCATCATGTTGCTTTTGCACTGCACATTGTTTGATTGTGTCTCCCTTTGCTTGTGTTCTTGCTTTGGGTAGAGCCGGGAGACGAGTTCGTGTTCGAGGAGCCCGTTGAGTACGTTTACGAGGATCAAGCTTTTCATCTTCTTGGAGAACTTTGCAGGCAAGATGACCATACCCTCGAAATCACTTCTATCTTTGCTTGCTAGATGCTCGCTCTTTTGCTATGCCTATGCTGCGATACCTACCACTTGCTTATCATGCCTCCCATATTGCCATGTCAAACCTCTAACCCACCTTGTCCTAGCAAACCGTTGTTTGGCTATGTTACCGCTTTGCTCAGCCCCTCTTATAGTGTTGCTAGTTGCAGGTGAAGATTGGAGTTTGTTCCTTGTTGGAACATGTTTATTGTTGGGATATCATTATTATATCCTGTTTATCTCAATGCACATATATACTTGGTAAAGGGTGGAAGGCTCGACCTTATGCCTGGTGTTTTGTTCCACTCTTGCCGCCCTAGTTTCCGTCATACCGATGTTATGTTCCTTGATTTTGTGTTCCTTGCACGGTTGGGTTATAATGGGAACCCCTTGACAGTTCGCCTTGAATAAAACTCTTCCAGCAATGCCCAACCTTGGTTTACCATTTGCCACCTAGCCTCTTTTTCCCTTGGGTTTCCGGAGCCCGAGGGTCATCTTTATTTAAACCGCCCTAGGCCAGTGCTCCTCTGAGTGTTGGTCCGAAACGGGCAGCCTGCGGGGCCACCTCGGGGAAACTCGAGGGATGGTTTTACTCGTAGATTCACCTATCCGAGTGTGCCATGAGAACAAGATATGTGCAGCTCCTATCGGGATTTATCGGCACATTCGGGCGGCTTTGCTGGTTTAGTTTTACCATTGTCGAGATGTCTTGTAACCGGGATGCCGAGTTTGATCGAATTGTCTTGGGAGAAGGAATATCCTTCGTTGACTGTGAGAGCTTGTGATGGGCTAAGTTGGGACACCCCTGCAGGGATTTGATCTTTCGAAAGCCGTGCCCACGGTTATGGGTAGATGGGAATTTGTTAATATCCGGTTGTAGAAAACCTTAACCTAAGCTTAATTAAAATGAATCAACAGCGTGTGTGGCCGTGATGGTCTCTTTTCGGCGGAGTCCAGGAAGAGAACACGGTCTCGTGTTATGCTTGAACGTAGGTTGTTCTAGGATCACTTCTTGATCATAGCTCATCGATCGTGCCTTTGCCTCCTCTTCTCGCTCTCTTTTGCGTATGTTAGCCACCATATATGCTAGTAGCTTGCTGCAGCTCCACCTCATACTTTTACCCTTCCTATAAGGTTAAATAGTCTTGATCGCGAGGGTGTGAGATTGCTGAGTCCCTGTGACTCACAGATTACTTCCAAAAACCAGATGCAGGGACCGATGATACCGCTCTAGGGGATTCAACTGAGCTCAAGTGGGAGTTCGATGAGCACTCAGGACGATACTACGTTTCCTTTCTAGATGATCAGTAGTGGTTCCCAGTTGGGGCGATCGGGGACATTGTTGCATTTGGGGTTTATCTTTATTTTGGTTCTGTAGTCGGACCTTGAGTGTAACTGGATGAATGTAATGATATTTATGCTATTTGTGTGACGTGGTGAGTGTAAGACAACTATGTATCTCTTTCCCTTATTCATTACATGGGTTGTGTGAAGATTACCTCACCTGCGACATTGCTTTTAATGCGGTTATGCCTCTAAGTCGTGCTTCGACACGTGGGAGATATAGCCGCATCGAGGGCGTTACAAGTTGATATTAGAGCCTTACCCGACCTTAGGAGCCCCCTTCTTGATTGAATCGTTGGCATTGTTGAGTCTAGAAAAATGTTTTGAGTCATTTAGGATTATATATATCGGAGAGTAGGATTCTTTTTACTCCTCTGTCCCTTCGTCGCTCTGGTGAGGCATCCTGACATAGAGTTTTGACACTTCTCTTCTCAAATTTCACTAAAAAAATTTAGGAACACGCGGGTATCTTGGAATCGTTCCGATGGTTTTGTAACAAGAACATTGTTCTTGTTGCCTCCTGACATTTAGGGGTTGTGGCAGTGTCACGGGGAGTTGATCTCTGAGGTGTTGTCATCACAATTTTATCGTTGCAATTCTGGAATACCTGAGTTTTACCGACATCGAAAATCTCTTTTATGCAGTTGTTGGTGAGATAACCTCGACGCCACCCAGTACTGGGCGGGAGTTCGGGAGTATTGCCATAACTCGTATAACGGATGCTTTTCGAAGGTTGAGGTAAATGATTTCCGAAGGTTTCTTGGTTATGTGTTAAAGGATGGATACAGCTGGATGTAGGATTTGCTAGTTTTGGGTGAGATATTATGCTTCCCCTGTATCCCCAACACCTGATTGCATAACCGGAAAGTTTCGGGAGTTTATAAGGGGGAATTCAAGTAGCTCTTAGGATATCTTTCCGACAGATGTATGCTATGAAATTGGGGTTCGACGTCTAGTGGTCCACCTATCCACGGTTGGTTTTACAATGGTCTCGTTGTGTCTTAAAGAGTCCTTGGCTATGCTGACTCGGGGACGCTTCGTATGTCATGGGCACTGCCTTGTACATGATGGTGCTGTACGATCGAGCCCGTGTAGGCCCCACCATGAAAACTTCAGATGAAATCTCTATCATATGTTTGTTCCGGCTTATTCTGCAAGCCAATCCTTGGTTTTGTTTTGAGTTGTCGTATTCGAGTTGCTTCAAAGTCAAATGTTGATTCCATACCTTTTCCTAAGCGATGTCCTCACATTTCTATGTGGATGCTAATCCTTCTCGATCATCGAGTTTGTCATGTCAATCCTTGTCAGCCAGTGCGATTCTCTTCAAGACGATCCTATCATTTGTCTCATCCGTAAGATCAACTCCAAGTCTTCTCAACGTTGTTTGTTTCATTCGTCCCAAGCTGCCTTTTGTTTTTTCCCGCCCACCCACCCTTTTTCTTCAATGACTCGAATTCTTTAATCAAGTATCCTTTTATTCATGTGAAGTCCCTCCATTCTTTTCCTTCATGTTCTTATCCGGTGATTCTCATGAAGATGCTAAGGAAGCTACAAGTTCAATATTCTGCATTCTTTTTCTTCTCCGGTGGTTTCAAGTCAAGCTTTGTTGATCATACCCTTTCCTCATTTCAATGCTTTCTCATGCCGGTGCAATTCTTAATCGTTCACCTCTCGCTATTCTATTGTCCCGAAGTGCTTAAGATATCTCAGAAGGCTCGTCTTTTCACTTAAGACCAGTTCAACCTGTTTCGAGGTTGTTATCTCATTCAAGCCATTTAACTCAACCGGTGCATTCTCTCTTTTAAATCGTTCTACGGTGTTTCTTTTGAGTGTGCCCTAACCCACAGGTCTTTTCCCAGGATCTTACCTGACTCTTCTAATTTTTCCCGAAGCTATTCTCAAATCTTTCAAAGTTTGACATAAGATTGAATTTTCATCAGTCAGATGTGTTTCTCCAAGATCTCTCAATTTCTTTTCATCGTTGGTTCAACCTTTCTAATTTTCATCCCGGAGTATCTCAACAATTTGGTGGTGTTTCTCATCGCCATTCTCAGATTTTGAAGACCGAAGAAGAGTTTTTCCTCAAAACTTGTCCATTCTCTCGAAGATTCATGGTGCTAGCTTGTTGCCATCCTCTCATAATTGTTTTCGATTGTGAGAATTCTTTTCACCTATTCGGTGCAATTCAGGAGTCTTTTCAGTTTGTTTCTCTAGAGCCCATCATTTCGGAAGATTTATTCATTCTCATCCTTCAGCTCTCGTTTCTCCAAATCTTACCGGTGTGTCATTCAAGTATTCTCTTATCAACTCGTGATCTATTCGTACTCATGTATCTAAGTTCTCTCTAGTATCTTCTTTTGTTTTCCAATTGTTCCCGGTGTATTGTGTCTTTGCTATTTTCATTTCCAATTCTTACGGTGGTTCATTCAAGATTTCTCTTCCTTCGTTATCATATCAATTCTTTCGTTCTTTCAAATCCTACCGGTGGATCATTGAAGACCTTCTCAAGTTTACGCTATATCTCTTCTAATCCTTGCTACGAGAATAAGTAGTATGCCAAATCCATTGTTGGTCATCAATTTAATTGGTGAAGGATAAGCATAATGTAATTCTTATTCTTGTTTCATCGAGTGAATTCAATTCCTTATTCCGGAGGTTCTTCATATCACATTCTCGGTTTGAAATGCTTTATCTTTTCTTTTCCCGGAGTTCCTAGCTCTCGCAATTACATCACCACAGAGATTCATCTAAATCATTGCAAGGTTTTCACCTTGTGTTTTCTACTTCTATTTCATTTCGATTGGTCATTTCTTTTGTTACCGGAGTTCTTCATGGAGGCTCTACATGATGGTTCATCAAGGATTTAATTCCTTTTCGAAGTGTTCATTGAGATTCTTTTCAGAGGAGCTCATGTATTCTTCATCTTGCAATCCCGAGTGCAATTCTTTTTACCTTATCTTTTGAAGTGGTGTTAGGTCATTCTTGATAATTTTCCTTCGTGTTTCATGACTCACAAGTTATCAAGAATGAGATATTTTAAATCCATCAATCTCGTCATTGGAGTTATCTTGGGTTATATTTCACCTAAAGCCTTCCCTAAGGATTGTTGCTATTTATGGTGCTTATAAATGACCCAAGTTCTTCTTTTACCCTCTCGGTGAAATAAGCTTCTCGTCTCCTTGTTGATATCAATCCAATCTATTGTTTTTTCGTTAGTGGCAGAATTTCACCTCAGTTTTGAGATGTTTTCCATAAGCCCACTACAAGTTTATTTGTTTCGTTGTTGATAACCCAACAACTCCGTTCTAGCTTTTGTTGTAAGCGTGCTCTCTTAAGACCTTGTTTTTTCTCCTCCGTTCATTACATTCCATTCTTTCAATTCTTCCGGAGGCTTCGTGATGTTGCTCTTTTCTCTCATCATATCGAATGGTGTTTTTTCATGCTTATCCATTTAACCAGAGTGTTGTGCCCTTTTGCTCAAGTTCTTTTCGCCTTATCAAGCCTTGCATTTCTTTTCAACCGAAGTGCTGTCCGAATTTGTTCTTCCTTGTTCCTCTTTTCTATCAGAGTGCTTTCAACTTCGTTCATCTCCGTTGCATTCTTTTCTCGAATTGGTTTAACCTTTTCAAGGTTCTTTGGTTTCACTTGTTTGTCAAAGAAGCAACTTAGTTTTACCGTTTATCTTCCTCTTCCAGTGCCATTCTAGATCTCGGGATGAGATCCTCTCGTAGTAGTGGAGTGTTGTAACGCCCCGAGACCGATGTTCCAGGTGTCGTCTAGTTATTCGCTGCTGTTGCCTTGTCATGTGCTTGCGTGTCATGCATCTCATATAATGTCATCATGTGCATCGCATTTGCATACATGTTCGTCTCATGCATCCGAGCATTTTCCCCATTGTCCGTTTTGCAATCTGGCGCTCCTATGTCATCCGGTGCCCCCTTTTACCTCTTTTCGAGTGCGGGTGTTAAACATTCTCGGATTGGACCGAGACTTGCAAGCGGCCTTGGTATACTACCGGTAGACCGCCTGTCAAGTTTCGTGCCATTTGGACTTCGTTTGGTACTCCAACGGTTAACCGGGGAACCGAAAAGGCCTCGTGTGTGTTGCAGCCCAACACCTCTCCAAAGTAAACCAAAACCCACCTAAACCTCCTCCATCATCTAGATTGTTCGACCACGATCACGTGGCCAAAAACCATGCTCAATTTGGAGCCTCCTAGCTCCTGCTACCTCTATATATAGATCTCTCCCCGAAAATCCCGGGTCTCCTCTCCCCCTAACCCTAAATTTCCCCCGCAGCGCACCGGACAACGTCCGCCCGCGCCGGACGAGACGTCCGCGGCCAACCGCCTGCCGCCGCGTGACAACCACCGGTCACCTCCCGCCGTGGCCCACCGCAGCTCACGCGGGGCCCTCCCCAGCCCAAGCCGCCGCCGACCGATGCCCGCGCCCACGCCGCTTCTCCTCCCGCGCCGGCACCGCGCTCCGCCGCCTCTGCCGCGACCCTGCCGCTCCGGCCACCGCCACCATCACCGGACTCTGCCGCCTTGCCCCGACCTCGCCGTCCCTCGACCCCGCGGCCGCCGCGCCGTGCCCGGAGTCCCCTACCTCGCCGCCGCGCCGTCCCGGCCCGGATCCGGCCCTCTACGGCGCCCCCTCGCCCTCCTCTCGCTGCAGACGCCGCTCGATGGCCACCGCGCCCGCGCGCCACCCTTCGCCGGAGTTCTCCGCCACTGCCTGCAACCTCGCCGGAGCACCGTGCTCTCGTGTCCTCGCCGCCTGAGCTCCTTGTCGTCCCCATGGCGCCGCTGCCCTCTTGCTCGTCACCAGATGGGCCAGACCTCACCGGATCTGCAGCCCTTCTCCACAACCAGAGGACCCTGTGTAACGCCCTCGATGCGGCTATATCTCCCACGTGTCGAAGCACGACTTAGAGGCATAACCGCATTGAAAGCAATGTCGCAAGTGAGGTAATCTTCACACAACCCATGTAATACATAAGGGAAAGAGATACATAGTTGGCTTACAATCGCCACTTCACACAATTACATGAATAAAGCATTACAACATCCACATACAATCAAGGTCCGACTACGGAACCAAAATAAAAGAAGAACCCCAAATGCGACAAGGTCCCCGATCGACCCCAACTGGGCTCCACTACTGACCAACTAGAACGAAACAACATAACGGACAAGATCGTCATCGAGCTCCTCCTTGAGATTGGTTGCGTCATCTGCACAGACTCATCGGCACCTGCAAGCTGGTTTTGGAAGTATCTGTGAGTCACGGGGACTCAGCAATCTCACACCCTCGCGATCAAGACTATTTAAGCTTATGGGTAAGGCAAAAGGTATGAGGTGAAGCTGCAGCAAGCGACTAGCATATATGGTGGCTAACATACGCAAATGAGAGAGAGAAGAGAAGGCAAAGCACGATCGATAAAAGTATGATCAAGAAGTGATCCTAGAACAACCTACGTCAAGCATAACTCCAACACCGTGTTCACTTCCCAGACTCCGCCGAGAAGAGACCATCATGGCTACACATGCGGTTGGTGCATTTTAATTAAGGTCAACTTCAGGTTTTCTACAACCGGACGTTAACAAATTCCCATATGCCCATAACCGCGGGCACGGCTTTCGAAAGTTCAAATCCCTGCAGGGGTGTCCCAACTTAGCCCATCACAAGCTCTCACGGTCAATGAAGGATATTCCTTCTAGCGGGAAGACCCGATCAGACTCGGAATCCCGGTTACAAGACATTTCGACAATGGTAAAACAAGACTAGCAAAGCCACCCAGATGTGCCGACAAATCCCGATAGGAGCTGCACATATCTCGTTCTCAGGGCACACCAGATGAGCAAGACGTCAGGTGGGCCAGCCTAGAGTTGCCCCTGGTAGCTCCGGACATCGCTCAGTTGGACCAACACTTAGAGAAGCACTGGCCCGGGGGGGTTAAAATAAAGATGACCCTTGAGTCTGCAAAACCCAAGGGAAAGAAAAGGCTAGGTGGCAAATGGTAAAACCAATGTTGGGCATTGCTGGAGGAGTTTTATTCAAGGCGAACTGTCAAGGGGTTCCCATTATTACCCAACCGCGTAAGGAACGCAAAATCCGGGAACATAACACCGATATTATGGAAACTAGGGCGGCAAGAGTGGAACAAAACACCAGGCATAAGGCCGAGCCTTCCAGCCTTTACCAAGTATATAGATGCATTAATTAAATAAGAGATATTGTGATATCCTGTAAGTGCATCTAGTGCCACCCCTTGTTGGTTTTGGAGTATTGACGACAAACCTAGTTGAGGGACTAATGTGTTTGTGAGAATTGCAGGATAACACAGGTAGAAATCCCTCATTGATTCGGTTTTCCTACCAGAGATGACCCCTAAAAATGTATGAAGACATTGAAGACAAAGGTGGTATATGAAGATATTCACATTGAAGACTATGACAAGAGAAGACACCACATGAAGCCTATGGAGCTCGAAGACTTAGATCCTTCGTAGTTCGTTTTCATTTGTGTTGAGTCATAGGAACCACCGTACTGTTAAGTGGGGTCCAAGAGAACCAGTCAGAATGACTGAAGTGATTCCTAATTAAAAACCTATGTCTTCGAGTGAAGACTATGAGAGCTAATCTTGTCCAGAGTCGGACAAGTCAGCTTTGCTTGTAGCCCAAGTAAAGTTGCAGTGTGAGTTTGAAATCTGACCGTTGGAACACGCTTCAGTTCCTTAGTGACCCATGGTCATTTCGGACAAATCGGGTCGGGTTGCCTAGTGGCTATAAATAGCCCACCCCCTACAATCATAAACGGTTGGCTGCTCAGATTCAGTGCACGGCTTTTGTCGTTTGAGAGCAACCCACCTCGAAGCCTTTGAGAGAGAGAATACCTTGCGAGGATAAAGCCCTAACCACCCAGAGCCAGAGAGAATTGGGCATCACTTAAGTCTTCCTGTCTGAGTGATCTGAAGACTTATTACACTTGAGGACTGTGCATCCTCCAGCCGGTTAGGCGTCGCGTTCTGAGCATCCAAGAGACATTGTGGATTGCCGGTGAACGAAGTCTGTGAAGGTTTGGGAGTCTACCTTGAAGACTTACTAGAGTGATTGGCGAGGTCTGTGTGACCTTAGCTCAAGGAGAATACGGTGAGGACTGGGTGTCCTGAGCTGCGTGTTCAGGACTGGGTGTCCGGGACTGTGTGTCCTAAAGTTTAAATACCTAGCCGCTCCAACCAGACGTACAGTTGTCACAGCAACTGGAACTGGTCCAACAAATCATTGTCTTCAATGAGTCACTGGTTTCATCTTCACTTCCCTTTACTTACTATTACTCGTTGTGAAGTCATTGCAAGTTTGCTCTATCTTTTGTCTTCACAACGTGAATGTATGTTCTGTTTGGCTTCATAATATCTTCCTACCTGATCCTTACTACACTGCAGCTATTTGTCATTGTGCTTTCACTCTGTTGAATACTTGACCATGGCTTGCCTAGTATAGTCTACCTTCCGCTGCATAGTAATAGGCATATCTCTACTGTTTGTCTTCATAACTTACACGTTTTGAAGACTTTCATAAAAATCGCCTATTCACCCCCCACCCTATAGTCGATATAACGCACTTTCAATTGGTATCAGGGCAAGGTGCTCCCTTGTTCTGTGTGATTCAGTTTAACCACCTGGAGTTTTAGCTATGTCGACTGTAGGGATAATTAAAGTCTCCGCTGCGTGCCCCGTCTTCGATGGAACTGAATATCCCTACTGGAAGAATAAGATGCGCATGCATCTTGAAGCCATTGACGTCGACCTATGGTATGTCATCGAGAACGGTGTTCCCAAGGCTGGAGAAGGTGTCACTGCTGCTGATGTCAAGAAATTCGTTCAACTGGACTCTACTGCCAAGAATATCATCTGTGGTCATCTGACCAAAGGACAGTATGGCCGTGTGAGTGCTTTGAAGACATCCAAGCTGGTCTGGGACTGGCTCTCCAAGGTCAATGAAGGCATCTCAACCCAGAGAGATCAGAGAATCAGTGTCCTTCGCAACCTCTTCAACCGCTTCAAGCGAAATGACAATGAGAATGTCCAACACACATTTGACCGACTCACTGACATCACAAATGAGCTTCAAGCCCTCGGCGCTACTGAGATCACCAAACATGAAGTCGTCAAGACGCTGCTGAGATCACTTGATAGTTCATTTGACATCCTAGCCCTGATGATTCAAGAATGTCCTGATTTCAAGACACTCGATCCGTCTGACATACTTGAGAGGCTCAACACACATGAGTTTCAGCTTTCTGAGAAAAGAGATATCTACGGTCCAAACTATGGGCGAACTCGTGCCTTGAAGGCAAAAGTTGTTTCCTCATCTGAAGAAGAATCTGACAGCAGTTCTGATGATCCTGAAGACATTGGAAGGGAACTTGCAATGCTTGTGAAGAAGTTCCAAAAATTCACCAAGAAGAAATGCTTCAGAAAGTCTTCACGATCAAGCTCAAGGAATGATGAAGCTTCTGCTCATGACTACAAGAAGAAAACATGCCACAAGTGCAAGAAAACTGGACACTTCATCTCTGAGTGTCCATAGTGGGACAATGAGAACAGAAAGAAGAAGAAGAGCAAGGAATATGACTCTGATGACAAGAAGAAGAAGAAATACTCAAAGTCTTCTTCCAAGTCTTCCTCAAAGTCTTCATCACACAAGAAGAGCTCATCTGGCAAGGCACGTGCGTTTGTTGGCAAGGAAATGGATTCAGAGGAGGAGTCCGCTTCTGAGGAGGCAGAGGTGGAGTCTGAGGAGGAGTCTGATTCTGGCATTGCAAGTCTGGCTACAGCATACGTCGCCAAGTCCATCTTCAACACTGAAGACAATGACTTCATCACCGACACCGATGCAAATGACAAGGACTACTCCGCTCCTACCTATTGCTTCATGGCACGCGGTGCCAAGGTAAACACACGCACTACTCACTATCAAACATCTAGTGACGATGACTCTGATTGTGGTTCAAAACCCAGCTACAAAACACTTGCTAAAATTGCAACTGAACAACAAAAAGCTATGGAACATATTCAAAAACTGTTAGACAGAAGCGATGATCTGTTGGGTGCTGAAATGACTCGATCTGAATCCTTAATTGAAGACATAAAAAATCGTCACATTAAGTATCAGGAACTTGAAAGTCGTCATGATACTCTCTCAACAACTCATGAAAAGCTTTCCTATGATTATCTTCAAAGGAAGCAAGATCTTGAGAAATTGAGAGCGGCTCATGAAGATCTTCAAAAGGAAAACGAGTCACTTCGCGCCAAACAGATCAGTTCCGCTCAGGAAGGATTTGAACCACCATGTCTTAAATGCATTGAGCGTGATAATGCTACTTCTGTTGCTGAATGTTCCACTGCTACTGCTGCTGCAATATCTTCAACTATTGATGTGGTAACTAACCCCTCTGCTGAGGATACCACCGCTATTGCTGATGAGAATGCTAGGTTGAAGACATTGCTTGAAACAGGGATGTACAAAAGTCTTAAAGGGCATCAGACATTATGTGATGTCCTCAAGAAGCAGATTCTGAACCGAAACCCTAGGAAAGAGGGTGTTGGGTTCGTAAGGAAAATGAATGCAGATGGCTCTTACTGGAAACCTGAGCAGTACCCCAAAACCATGTGGGTTGCTGCAAAGGAACCTTCAGCAGATCCATCCAATCTATCTGGCTTCACTTGTGCTAACCCCATTATCATTGATGAATCCTTTGATGCAAACTATGTACTGTTTAAGAATCAGAATGGTGAAGTGTTTGCCAGGTACATTGGTACTAACTGCAGGAATGGACCGCCTATGAAGAAGATCTGGGTTCCGAAAAGGTGTCTGGAAAATCTTCCTGTGAATGTCTTCATGACATCTCACATGAAGAAGACAAACCTAAGACCAAAGGCTTCATACGGTCTAAAAGGCTTCATACAGACAGAGGACTCACCTGAGTCGCACTAACGCAAATGTTTTGCAGGGAAACCATACTCAGGCATATGAATATGAGAGCGGTTCATCAAACCGCCATGTTCATATGACCAAGAACTATTTTTGCCTATTCTTATGAGTACTATTGTCTGCCTGCTAGACTGTTTGCTAGGGCTCCAAAGCCAAAATTCTCAGATGCTGCACTTAGACTTTTTGCTTCTTAGCCACCCTTGAAGATGTGGGTGGCTAAGAAAGCTTAAATCTCTTTTGCAGGGAAAGGTCTCCAGTAGAAAACCAAAATCTTCTGACGCTATTGCTGGGGACCTTAAACATCTCGTAGGGCGCAAGATCAAATGCCCGAATGGCATCACTATGTACTTCGTTCCTGAATCGCATGCTACTATCCCTATTAGTCCTAACCTGGATCTAAGCTTTCATAACCCACTGGCTCGTCAAATGTTTTTGCTTCACAATTCTCTTCGTGAAGCCTATCCCCCTAACTGCACTGTAGGGTATGACACCAGCGTCTTCAGAATGGATTATTGACAGTGGGTGTACAAATCACATGACCGGCAAGAGAAGCCTTCTTATGGACTCAACCTTACGTCCATCCGACAAGAGCCACGTCACATTTGCTGACACTGGTAAAAGTAAGGTATTGGGTCTAGGTAGAGTTGCAATCTCAAGGGATCAACACATGGATAAAGTCATGCTAGTTGAATCCCTTGGCTTCAACTTAATATGTCTCAATGCTTTGCGATTTGAACATGATCGTAATATTTGGAAAATATCGTTGCCTGGTACTAATGGAATCTGACAAGTCTCTAGTGTTTGAAGGGTATCGGAAAGATGATTTGTACGTGGTAGATTTCTCAGCAGGGCCACAGCTTGCAGTATGTCTTCAAGTAAAAGCTTCAGAATGCTGGCTTTGGCATGGGAGGCTTGGGCATGCTGGCATGAGGAACCTCCGCACCCTTGTGAAGAAGAAGCATGTCATAGGCATCGAGGGTGTCAAGTTCAAGAAAGATCACTTATGCGGTGCCTATGAAGCAGGGAAGATGACGAGGGCCAAACATCCCTCGAAGACAATCATGACCACTACTCGACCCTTCGAACTACTTCACATGGATCTTTTTGGTCCCACTCACTACTCAACTTTTACCACTACTGCTTACCTCTATGGCTTTGTCATTGTTGATGATTACTCTAAATATACTTGGGTGCACATAATCCTTTACAAGACTAAAGTGCAGGATGTCTTCAGACGCTTCGCCAATCGAGCTATGAACAATTACGGTGCCAAGATAAAACACATCAGAAGTGACAATGGCACTGAATTCAAGAACATTGGACTTGATACATATCTTGATACCTTGGGCATCACACATGAATTCTCAGCCCCGTACACGCCACAGCAGAATGGCGTCGTCGAACGCAAGAACAGAACACTCATTGAGATGGCCAGAACGATGCTAGATGAATAAAAGACTCCAAGAAAATTCTGGCCTGAAGCCATTGACACTTCATGCCATACAATCAATCGTGTTTATCTTCACAAGCTTCTAAACAATACATCTTATGAACTCCTAACTGGCAAGAAGCCAAATGTCAGTTACTTCAGAGTATTTGGCGCAAGGTGCTGGATCAAGGACCCACATCACACCTCAAAGTTTGCACCAAAAGCACATGAGGGTTTTATGCTTGGATATGGAAAGGATTCGCACTCCTACAGAGTCTTCAATCTCTTTCATTACAAAGTGGTTGAAACAGTGGATGTGCGGTTCGATGAGACCAATGGTTCACAGAGAGAGCAACTGCCAAATGTGCTAGATGAAGTTCCATCTAGTGAATCAATCAAGCTAATGGGAACTGGAGAGATTATACCTTCTGAAGCTCATCCTGAAGAAGAACTTATCATCTCAGCACCTGATCCACATGAAGACAATGCTCAGCCTGAAGACATTCCTTCCGACAACAACACTAATCAACAAGAGCAAAGTCTTCGCCCTGTACATCCACGCATTGCCAATGAAGTGCAGATTGAAAGAATAATTGACAGCATCAATGCACCCGGTCCACTCACTCGTTCAAAGGCAACTCAGCTGGCAAATTTCTGTGGGCACTTCGCATTCGTCTCAATTACAGAACCCAAGAAAGTTGAAGAAGCCTTCATGGAACCTGAATGGATTCAAGCTATGCAAGAAGAGCTTCAACAATTTGAGCTGAATAATGTATGGGAACTGGTTAAGCGTCCTGATCCACGGAAGCACAATGTAATAGGCACCAAATGGATATACCGCAACAAGCAGGATGAGCATGGTCAAGTTGTGAGAAACGAAGCTCGTCTCGTTGCTCAAGGATATACTCAAGTGGAAGGCATTGACTTCGATGAAACATTTGCTCCTGTGGCTAGACTTGAAGCCATTCGCATACTGCTGGCCTATGCAAATCATCATAACATACTTCTGTATCAAATGGATGTGAAGAGTGCTTTTCTCAATGGCAAGATTGAAGAAGAAGTGTATGTTGCACAACCGCCTGGGTTTGAAGATCCAAAACATCCTGACATGGTATACAAGCTCAACAAGGCACTGTATGGCCTCTAACAAGCCCCACGGGCCTGGTATGACACACTCAAATATTTCCTGAAGAGCAAAGGCTTCATACCTGGTTCCTTAGACCCCACTCTCTTCACGAAGACATATGATGGTGAACTGTTTGTGTGTCAAATATAGGTGATGACATTATCTTCTGCTGCACCAATCAGAAGTACAGTGAATAGTTTGGCTATATGATGCAAGAGCAATATCAGATGTCTACGATGGGGGAGTTGAAGTTCTTCCTCGGTCTTCAAATACGACAACAATGCAACGGCATCTTCATATCTCAAGAGAAGTATCTCAAAGAGTGCCTGAAGAAGTTTTGTATGCAAGACTGCAAAGGCTTCACAACACCAATGCCAGCCAAACATCATCTGGGTCCCGACGACAATGGTAAAGAGTTCGATCAAAAGGTATACCGCTCCATGATTGGTTCTTTGCTTTATTTATGTGCATCTAGGCCAGATATTATGCTTAGTGTTTGCATGTGTTCTCGATTTCAAGCGGCACCAAAGGAGTCGCATCACTTAGCTGTGAAGCGAATTCTTCGATATTTGGCTCACACCCCAACTCTAGGATTATGGTATCCAAAGGGCTCAGAGTTTGATCTGGTTGGATTCTCGGATGCTGATTATGCTGGTGACAAGGTTGATCGGAAGTCTACATCAGACACATGTCACTTTCTGGGACGATCACTTGTATGTTGGTCTTCAAACAAGAAGAACTGTGTATCCCTCTCCACTACTGAATCTGAATATATTGCTGCTGGATCTTGCTGCGCTCAACTTCTGTGGATGAAGCAAACTCTCAAGGACTATGGCATTCATCTGAAGCAAGTGCCACTTTACTGCGACAACGAAAGCGCCATCAAGATTGCCAACAACCCAGTTCAGCACTCGAAGACAAAGCACATAGAAATTCGTCATCACTTTCTCAGAGATCATGTTGTGAAGGAAGATATTGATATCATACACGTCAACACTGAAGAGCAATTGGCAGATATCTTCACCAAGCCCTTGGATGAGAAGAGATTTTGCAAGTTACGGTGTGAGCTAAATATCCTGGAATCCTCAAATGTCCTGTGATCAGGCACACATCCTAACACTTATGCATATTGATGACTTAGATGTGCAACACACGAAGTAACGTATATCTTCAATCAATGAAGACATACATTCTAAGTGTGAATACATTAATGTGGAATTTGACTTCGGAGCGCCACGATAATTGTGCGTCGTGTCTGGGTCTAATACTTCCTATACGGTGGGTAACGCCACCACCAAACATTCTATTTTGAAGTGTTTCACTCATGGCGTTACCTTGCAATGTCTTCACATTTGGTTTAGCTTCAATCTCAACATGTCTTCATGATTATCTTCACTATGTTGATTATATAGATATTTATATACTAGTGTTCTGTCCTCTACAGCATTCACTTATAGCTATGTATTCTTGTTTGAATCTTTTGAACTAAGTGAATGTGATCGGACCCTAACCTCTCTATGCTTTCTATCTCAAATTCTATCTCTCCAAATCATATGCATTCTATTGAAACTGTCGAATGTCTTCTCTGCGTCCCTGTCAGCAGAAGATACAGAGACAACCATTAAGTCCGTTTTCAATGCTCATTCCTCCACTTGAAACCCGGAGAAGTAGGAACGACCACCCGACAATCCAGGCGTGCGTGGGACGTGGAACAAACCCCAAACTTCCGCATGATGGCCATGTGTTCCTCAGATGCGAATCGCCAGAGGCACCTGTGTAATAATGCAGTGCCGCCCCTGTACCTATAAATACACACTTCACAGCTGTCCTTATCTGTTCTTCCACTCTCGCATGAACCCTAGAGCCACCGCTAGCCCTCGACGACGCCGGCGACGAAGCGCTTCGCTGCCGCAACCTCTCTGACGCCGTCTTCACGCCGACCGCGGAAATCGTCCTCTCCGCCGTCGCCGTAGGTGTCCTCCGTCGCCAAGTTAGGGCACGGAAGATTGAACTGCTCGGCCTCATCTTCCACTCCGTCTAGCAGTTCTTAGTGTGGTAAATAAAACTTCCTTTTTACAGCACCGTTGATCCTATGGATTTGTCACTTTCTACCACAAGCAGTTTTTGTTCACACAAGTTAGATCCCGTTCATACTGCATCTCATAACATGCCTAGTATATTCACTTATGCTTCACAAAGTAGTTAGATTCCTCACTTGTACTGATCTGTGGATTCATACAAATCTGGAACCAACTCCTTATCTATGAGTGAATGTCTTCGCACGATGAGGTCAATGTCTTCTAAACTGATTTATCTTCAAAATCTTCTGAGAATGCATATGACCTCTTCCCCTTCCCTCGCACCTTATTGCTGTCACAGGTACATGTCCGTGGGAGAATCCTTTGGTTCTCATAGTCTGCATTCATTTGCAGAATTCTTACAGCATCACATAAATTCTCCTGAAGCCGGTTCCTGTTGGACCAGCAAGAGAAAGCCTTTGAAGCCTTTGAGCGTCTTGAAGCCTTTCAAGTTAAAGTTTATGGCTTCAGAGAAAGCGGCAAGGAAAGGGGGCAGACAGCGTCGTGGCAGAACATCCAGAGATCTGCCAGATGAACTCGCAGAAATGTACAAGACAGATCCTGAAGAGGATTACAATCAGCGCAAGACCCGAATCAAATGGATTCGACGATATTGGGAAGAACAATGGTTCCAATACCGCTTCGTAACCCAAGAGTACGCTGAGAGAAGTGCCATCAAAAGACCGTGGGGAGACATTCTATACAAGAATCTTCTACCCAGGTCCAGAGATGAAGCCATTGCCCAAGGCTTCTATCCATGCATGGTCCATGGGCCACAGCCTGATGATGCACATCCGACGTCACTACTCTGGTGTCGTGACGAAAATCTGTTCAAGCGCAACTTCCAGTTTTCCCAAAACTCAGCGAAGCAGAACAAGAAGAAATTTGGGTTAGACTTCAACCCTGGTCCCTCAGCACCAAGGGCAGATGGCACACGAGAAGCAGAACCCAATGTCATTGGTCCTTTCGCCAACCTTGAAGGCCTCATCACCCGCATCTTTGCTCAAGGGACTGCAGTGAATGAGCCTCCAGCTGACACTGAATCAGAAGAAGCTCCTGCAGTGCTCAAGCCAAAGAAGAAGCCTAAAGCTTCAAAGCCTGCCCCTTCACCCAAAATTTCAAGGGTGAAGCCACTGGCAACTGCACCTCCTGAAGACAGTGTGCAGTCTGAAGACTTATCACGCGTCTCAAAGCCCCAAAAGGCCAAGATGCCTCTACCTCACACTGGCCAAGAGCTCACAGCTGCTGCCATTCTGCGCAATGATAACATTGATCTGTCAAGTGACAAAGATCTTGCAGATGATGCTCTTGAGCAACTCATCAAGAGCAAAGAAGAAGCCGAAATCTTCAATGATCTGCCTCTCTTTGATGTAACCATCATCCACAACTTCATTGACGAGTGGTTTGACACGCCAAACGTCAGCTTTGATGATCTGCAGCTACCCATTCGCCTCAGTGTCGCCTTCCAAGGCGCCATTGCTTCAGAGTTAGCCATCGCCCAGCGCGTTGTTGAACTGAAGCAGAAAATTAACTATGAGAAATCTCAGTTCAAGAAGCATATGGCCAAGCTTAGCGTGCAAGAAGTGAAGAACTTCAAGATCATGATGCACGAGCTCAAGGAAACCTTTCTGAGGAAACGCGCAGAAGCTCAGGGTTCGCGTGAGCGCATGAAGACTTTGGCTGACAGATGTGTGCAAGCCTATAATGAGGCTGAGAAGCGCAAGGCTCTTGGGCGTCCTGGCATCGACCCCAGGATGGCCGCGAAGAAGAAGAAGAAGCCTGCTACGGCTGAACCTGACTCACCAAGGCAAGAAGCAGTTCCGATGGTCTTCCCAACTACAATGACTGGCTTGAAGCCAAAGAGTCGGTCAACCGCTTTAGAGATCAAGAAGACCCGGACTGCTGAGGCTGAAGCAAGGAAGAGAAAAAATCCTGAAGCCTAAGCTACTGCCCCCGCCAAGAAGAGGAAGACCAAGAAAGATCTGGCTGCTCCCACAGAGCCCTTGTTCGTTGAACCCATTTCTGTTGTTTATCCTACTGAACGCCAACTGACTGTCCATGAGCCTGCTTCCACAGAGGCTCATGAAGCTAAAGACACTCTAGCAGCTGATCCCATCACTGCTGAAGACATTGGTCAACATGACAATGTAGAAGATGATGCAGTCCTTCCTCAGCAAGACAACAGCAAACTCATCAGCATTAGTCGTCCACTGACGCCAATTGCACAGGATGCTTCATGGGCGGATCGCCCACAAGAGGAAGAAGACAATGAGGCCCAGCCCACTCAAACTCCACAGGCGTCGCCCGTGTTGCGCAGGCTTTGTAAAGGTCCAAGGCCTCAAGTCTCTGCTGAAAACATTCCGGCTGCATCAACCAAAGAAGAAGAAGTACCACAAGTCCCCCCGTCTCACCAAGAAGCAGTTCTTACAGAGAATGTGCTTGTGTCCGACCCTCCAGCTCGTAAAGTGGAGGATGAAAATCGTGTGGCTGGCACAACTAACAATGAGGCTAATGTGGAGCCCTCCCCACCAAAAGCATTAGAAGACAGCGAAGCCACTGATCCTGACACTTCTGTTCCTGAGTCTGCTGCCGGTCCCCAGTTCGACTATCATGTTGAGCACAGGCCTCAGGTACAAAAGCCAATCCCAAGACTGCCAAGGTTCCCAGGTCCTGCATCAGCACCTGGCTCCTTCAACATCAATGGCTTCAGGGCAGACAATACATTCTTCAATAGCTCCAAGAACCCCTACTCAAGGGAAAGGATTTCATCAGATCGGTTCTGGAGCTATCCTCAGCGAAGTTATTACTCATGCATACTGTACAACCAAGGTCGCATCTTCCCACACAAGTGCCTTGACGTTGAAGCTATAGCTGGTCTGCCCTGCCTAGAAGAAGCTTTGGATTGCTTCAAGCAAGTTGGACTGCTGCCATTCATAACTGACCAAGAGCATTGGAATGAAGAGCTGCTGCTCCAATTCTATGCCACACTCCACATCCGTGGGTACAAAAGAGATCTGAAGACTTGGGTCCTGGAGTGGATGACCGGCAATGTTCATCACGAAGCCAATGCATTTGACATCATTGAGCTTACTAGCTTGCCCACTCCTGGCGATCTCTTTGAGCAAGGTTGTCAGCTGCATATTGAAGCTATTGAGAGCATCTTTCAGAGGCCTGAACCTAATATGAGTCAGATGCTCAGCATGATGAAGCCATTGCCCCAAGATGCTGCTTATCCCACAGAGTTCTTCGTTGAAGACCTTGAGTATCTGCCAAGAACCATCTATCACATAATCAGGCGGACTCTTTGGCCCATTAAAGGCCACTCTCCAAATGCCAAGATTGAGGGTGCAATGAAGACTTTGATATTCTATATCCTTCATGGCAAATGCTTCAATGCATAGGACTTCTTCATACGCCAACTTGCTGCATCAGGCACTGATCTGTTTGGTTTGAAGTTCTATGCCCCTTGGGTAATGCGGCTGATCAAACTTCACTCTGCTATCTCGTATCAGCCCTCAGCCCGCAACCATCGGATCTTCTTGCCTGATGTGGATACCTCTGCTGAAGCCATCTATCCTGAGCCTGCCAAGCAACCTCTAAGCCTTCAGAATGCAGAACACCAGAGCTTCAGTCAAAACATTGAAGGAGTTGAAGCAGTCTCTCGGGTGTATCCTTTGGCTGGCACTACATGTGCACCACGCCCTGCTTGCACTGAAGCCACTGACAGCACAACTGCTCCAAGACCCAAGAAGCACACTCGTGTTCTCAACGACCGAGAGCTTCTTGTGGCTCTACATCAGAAACAGGATAGGCATCATGACTGGCTGAAGCGTCAGATGAAAAGCCTCTTGGTGGATGTTAATCGCATTCGCAATCTTGCCACCAAGAATGCCTTCGTTGCCCATGAAACCTGTCGCCGCACATGGAAAGGACTCACGATGATGTGTTCTGAAGCTGATCTTCAAGAGGATGGCTTCACAGAGCGATTCAAGTTTGACTCCACACCTCCTCGAAGGGTTGTGCTGCGAGGAACTCCATCACTTGAAGACTCTGAGTTCTATTCCTCTGCTGCAACAGTGACTGCCAGAGTTATCGAGGATGAAGACGATGCTACCTCACCGCCACCTTCTTCAGCACCGCCAAACACCACCAACGACCCTGCTGCTCATGGGAACGAGTAGAAACTCTGTGTCTTCAAACCTTTTTGGTCCTTACTGACAAAAGGGGGAGAAGCATATGGGGTTGATAGTCTTCAAGAGGGTCCATATGGGCGGGTGCTTTATATTTTGCTATATTTTGCTTCGTGCTTACAACTCTCGTTTTACTTCATTTGGTTCTTTGAGTTGTAACACTAAAACTCGATGGTCGTCTGCTACTTGTTTGCCACCTTGTTTTGCGAAGATAAATTCCGCATGTGCGACGATAAATTCCACACTTAGATCATTCTGCAGACGTCCATTTTTCCATTATGCATGACATTATCTTCATATACTTTTACATGCATAGTGGATTGTCATCATAAGTTGAAGTGGATCTCCACAAGTACAACCTGCCATGTGCATTTGCATTCCAAAAGCAAATTACTTATATGCACATCTTCAGGGGGAGCCCTTGCAACTTATGAAGACAATTCCTTATCCTTTACAATTTCACAGATTATATTTCCCGTTGAAAACTTCAACTAGTTTGTCATCAATCACCAAAAAGGGGAAGATTGTAAGTGCATCTAGTGCCACCCATTGTTGGTTTTGGAGTATTGACGGCAAACCTAGTTGAGGGACTAATGTGTTTGTGAGAATTGCAGGATAACATAGGTAGAAGACCCTCATTGATTCGGTTTCCCTACCAGAGATGACCCCTAAAAATGTATGAAGACATTGAAGACAAAGGTGGTATATGAAGATATTCACAATGAAGACTATGACAAGAGAAGACACCACATGAAGCCTATGGAGCTCGAAGACTTAGATCCTTCGTAGTTCCTTTTCATTTGTGTTGAGTCATAGGAACCACCGTACTGTTAAGTGGGGTCCAAGAGAACTAGTCAAAATGACTGAAGTGATGCCTAATTAAAAACCTATGTCTTCGAGTGAAGACTATGAGAGCTAATCTTGTCCAGAGTCGGACAAGTCAGCTTTGCATGTAGCCCAAGTAAAGTTGCCGTGTGAGTTTGAAATCTGACCGTTGGAACACGCGTCAGTTCCTTAGTGACCCAGGGTCATTTCGGATGAATCAGGTCGGGTTGCCTAGTGGCTATAAATAGCCCACCCCCTACAACCATAAACGGTTGGCTGCTCAGATTCAGTGCACGGCTTTTGTCATTTGAGAGCAACCCACCTCGAAGCCTTTGAGAGAGAGAATACCTTGCGAGGATAAAGCCCTAACCACCCAGAGCCAGAGAGAATTGGGCATCACTTAAGTCTTCCTGTCTGAGTGATCTGAAGACTTATTACACTTGAGGACTGTGCATCCCCCAGCCGGTTAGGCGTCGCGTTCTGAGCATCCAAGAGACATTGTGGATTGCCGGTGAACGATGTTTGTGAAGGTTTGGGAGTCTACCTTGAAGACTTACCAGCGTGATTGGGCGAGGTCTGTGTGACCTTAGCTCAAGGAGAATACGATGAGGACTGGGTGTCCTGAGCTGCGTGTTCAGGACTGGGTGTCCGAGACTGTGTGTCCTAAGGTTTAAATACCTAGCCGCTCCAACCAGACGTACAGTTGTCACAGCAACTGGAACTGGTCCAAAAAATCATTGTCTTCAACGAGTCACTGGTTTCATCTTCACTTCCCTTTACTTACTGTTCCTCGTTGTGAAGTCATTGCATGTTTTCTCTATCTTTTGTCTTCACAATGTGAATGTATGTTCTGTTTGGCTTCATAATATCTTCCTACCTGATCCTTACTACATTGCAGCTATTTGTCATTGTGCTTTCACTCTGTTGAATACTTGACCATGGCTTGCCTAGTATAGTCTACCTTCCGCTGCATAGTAATAGGCATATCTCTACTGTTTGTCTTCATAACTTCCACGTTTTGAAGACTTTCATAAAAATCGCCTATTCACCCCCCCCTCTAGTCGATATAACACACTTTCATATCCCAACAAGTAAACATGTTCCAACAAGGAACAACATCTCCATGTTCCAACAAGGAACAAACTTCAATCTTCACCTGCAACTAACAACGCTATAAGAGGGGCTGAGCAAAGTGGTAACATAGCCAATCAACGGTTTGCTAGGATAAGGTGGGTTAGAGGCTTGGCTTAACAATATAGGAGGCATGATAAGCAAGTGGTAGGTATCGCAGCATAGGCATAGCAAAAGAGCGAGCATCTAGCAAGCAAAGATAGAAGTGATTTTGAGGGTATGATCATCTTGCCTGAAATCCCGCAAGGAAGAAGAACGAGTCAATGAAGAAGGCAAACGGATGTAGTCGAACGGGTCCTCACAACACGACGTTATGGGAACGAACCCGAAGAAGCAACATCGGAAAGAAGCAAACAACATAGTAAACAACCACCACATAAGCATGGCATGATGCACAAACAAGTATGATGCATGTTCGGTTTAATGAAGCATGGCATGGCAAAGTGCACAAACAATCCTACAAATTAAGTGGAGCTCAACATGCAACTCCGTTGCATATTGACGAAACACCACATTCAAGTTATTTAGTTCAATCTCGGTTATGTACTCAACAATATTAAATGTTGTTAAGCATGTCAAGAGGTGAAACATGATGAAACTATCTAATCTAGGCAAATTTAAATGAGGCCGGAACAACAAAACAACAAGTCCGAAAACTCCTCATATGCATATATTAGGTTTGGTACTGTTCTGCCCTAAACATAATTTTAGAGTTGTTAAACATGCTAGGTAAGGCCACCATGTTAAACTAGGCATTTTTCCACCCCATTTACATATAAAGTTTATTTAAAACCGAGCTACGGTTATTTAGTTATGAATTAAATCATTTTAACATGACATAGAGCAAAAATTAATCAAACAACATTTTAAACATGTTAAACATGGATGAAAGTTGGATATTATTAATCTACACAAAATTCTAAGCAAGTTTCATATATTAAGTTTTACATTTGATGCATGGTTGGTGAGTTATTAAATGCATGAAGAACAGGGACTTTTCTGTAAAACAGTCATCTCTGGAATAATAGACAAATTCCCAGATCTGAAAAAAAAACACAGTCGGCTGAAACTGGGCGGACTGGGCGCTCACGATGGGCCAAGCCCAGTTAGAGAGGGAGGTTGGCGGCGGCCTCATGGGCAGGCCGGCTTAGGCGCGCAGCTGGCCTCACCATGGGCCTCGGCCCGGTTCGGTGGAGGAGCTGGCAAGCCGCGGCTGGGCCTTGGAGAGCTGCGGCTGGAGAGGCCCAGGCTGCAGGGCGACGGGTCAACGACACGGGCGAGTGGTTCTGGCGAGAAGCAGGTCGATGCAGAGGAAGCACAGGTCGGCCACAGGCCAGGCGGAGGAACTCCCGTGAGGCAGAGGCGGCAGAGACGGCGTGGAGGCGAACGGAGGCCAGGCACGACGGTTGCTGGGGCGAGCGAGGCAGAGGAGGGAACGAGCTGCTTGTCTCCTGACTCCTGGCTCGAGCGCCTGAAGAAGACCAACGCACGGCAGGAACTTGGCGCGGGCGAGAGACTTGAGGTCCAGGAGCCATGGCATCAGCGGGAGCTCCTGGTCGGAGAGGTGGCCGGCGGGCGAGGGGTTCTAGTCCGGTTTCTTGCCGGGCGGCGACTGCGCAAAGAGGCTCCGGACGGCGACGAGGAGTTGTGCGAGGGGAGGGGCGCGTGGCCTCGGGCGCCTGGCTATCGAAGGAGAGGAGCGAGACAAAGTTGCAGTTCTTCGAGGCGAAGCAAGGGCACGGTTGACGAGCTCCTGGAAAGGTGAGGGAGATCTGAGAGACGGGAGGGTCTCGTGGGAAGGAGAAGGAAGGCGGCGGGACGACGGGGTACTGACCTGGCCGGCTTGGTCCGACGACGATGCTCACCAGCGACGAGGTAAAAAGGAGGACGGGGAGGCTGGGGGTCGAACCCCTCTCGATCTGGATCTAGGAGGGAGCGGGAGGCGTGGCTGCGGCTTGCGATGGAGATCGAGCAACGAAGGCATGGCCTCGTGCTCGAAGAGGGAGGAGGATGCATGTGCTGATTGGGTGGCATTGAAAACAAGGGGAAGATGGCGTCGGTGGTTTGGGCAGGTGGGATCCCGATGTGGAAGAGGAGTGGCGGTGGTGACGGGGAGGATGGGACAGATCTCCTAAAAATTAGGGTTGGACAGTTTATATAGGTAGAGGATTAGTTTAGGGGGTATCTCGTCCCTCCGATTGAAAATGGGCGGTCGAGAAAAATAGGTTAGGTAGCCCAAAGAGAAAAACGGAGACATTTTGTAGATGTTCGGGGATGATCCGAACACAACGGTGACGACTGACCGGGTCGAGTCCGGGACAGCTTTCAGACGCGCACGCGAGGAGGTCCGATGCACTGTGCAAAGAGGGGTAGGCATGGGCCTAGGTGGACTGGGGAGAGCGGGTTGGTATGAGAGAAGAGGGGAGAGATGCAGCCCGGCACGATTTCCGGAGACCGAAAACGTCCGACGTTAGACCGGCTATACTGCCGCTATAGTTAAACGTTGGGGCGTCAAACGAACTCCGAATGCGATGACACTTGACAGGCGGTCTACCTACACTATAATAGGACCACACGCCAACTCTCATCCCATTCTGAGAACATTCTCCGGCCACTTATAAAATAATATTTCGGACATGCCGCGGGCGCGTGCAAGTGTGGTTGGGCTCAGAACGGACAACGGAGAGAACTCGGAGAACCCGGACGAATGCAAGTTTTGAAAAAATATGATGACGCTAAGCACATGATGACATGATGAAATGCAACACGCAAACAAAAGACATGACAACGACAGCGAATAACTGAAGGACACCTAGCACATCAGTCTCGGGGCGTTACACCCTAATCAGGCCATCGATTCCGGACTCGAAGAAGATCCGGTTATCTCCGTGGAACTAATAGACCGGTAGTTCTATTAGTTAAGCTGTGACGATGCCCCGGTGGCCATTGCGACCGACTATCCCGGACTGCTCCCTACATCGCAGGTAAGAAAAATCAAAACGTCCCAACTCCAAAACTAGGATCCCCTTTTAGGCTCTTCACCCACCATATACACATGGCATCTTTTATAGGGAAGGCATTCGGGACGCCCTCCCGAACCCACGGCAACTCGCCAACAAGAGGTGCTGAGGCCGGGTAGGCGAAAAAGGAAGGCGGTCAGGACGGAGACGCCGGCGCAAAGGTATAGGAAAAACCCTGTTCCGTGGTTGTCGTCTTTCTCAAAATGTAATGACGCCCGCGTTTCTTTAACAGAAAGAACGCTCGCCGGAATATGTCCGGCGATGCTGCCAATCAAGCTTCCACCAGTCGGGCGCCAGGACCGGACATAGAGGCGGAGGGCGATATGGGGCAGGTGCCGGATAATCCCCCGACAGAGGATGTGGATAGATTGTCCGCTACAAACTCAGAAGTGGAAAGCGCCATGAATCATAGGCGCCGCCGGGCCGTACTCCGCGACGCTTGTTTCTCACCAAAGGCGTTCGACGCCTTCAGTTCTGGAGAGGTGTACCTCCATGCTGCTCAAGATGGTCTAGCCAGAGCCACGGATCAGTATGTAAAGGATGTACGGGTGAGTAAATCTGATGATTTATATGTGTCAGTAGCCCCTGAGACTTGAAACAGTTAGCAGAACTAATTTAAGGATCATCTATAATGTGCAGGTTCTTATAGAGAAGAATACTAGGTTGTCCCAGGAGCTAGAGGAATGCAAGACCCAACTGGGGTCCGCTCTTGCCGCATTGCAGGAACAGACAAAGCCTCCTGCTGGTAACATTTACTTTAAAGAATGGTGGTTACCATATAGTGTGCGGCGTGTCTGCAGATCTAACAATTGATTTTGTAGATGAGTCCGGAGAAAGTCCGAGGGACTAGCATGTTATGCGATAGCTAGAGGCTGGCAAACACGTGCTGAGTAAGGTTATGCTGGAGAAAAACAGTCTCCAAGATGCCAATGTTAAGCTGAGCATTGAACTAAAAGACGTTCAGGGCCAGCTTGCGGACTCCGAGAAGGAGAATAAGCGGCTTCGGCGCGGCATTTTTAGTAAGTGCTTGAACGAATCCTGCTAAAGGAGTTCGGTGAAGAAGTCGACTAACAGCGTTATGTCTGTAGGTATGCTGACGGGTCGTCCCGCTGAGTAAATGCCCGGGTCTGCGGGTGATCTTCTGTCCGAGTTGTCATATCTGCACGAACAAGTTTGGCAGGTGATGCAAGGTGTTGCCCAGGCTTTGTGGCCATCTGTCTCCTTGCCAGAGGGCGTTGCAGAGCTCATGAAGAAGCTCAAGGGAGCACGGCGGCGCCTCCGATTATGGAAGATACCGGCCTGCCGACAGGGTTCCAGAGAGGCCTGGGCCATGGTGAAGACTCGGTTTACCAAGGTAGACCCAAATCACATGGCCGAGGTCGGACCCGTGGGGCCCGACGGAAAAGAGATCCCCATTAGCTTAGTTTATGGGCAAGTAGAATCAGCCGCAAAGTATTCCCAACAGGATTGTAAGCTAGACCGCCTGTTGGATGGTATAGAAGAGGAGTTTAGTCAGTCTGCATGGCTATGTAATTAAAGTGACATGTATAATGCCTTCTAGCCGGATTGTAGATCATTTGTCGTTGCAGACCTTTTCGTTTCAACCTCTGGGCCCGATAGTCCGGAGTGAATCCGAATACCCGCTCAGTTATATAAGAACCGGGGTATGCGTGGAGACCAGGCGTAGGGGTCATTAGTGCTTTATCAAACAAGTGCCCAACTAGTTATGTTATATTACATGGGTAGTAAGAAACATCTTCCAGGGAGAGTAGTTCCGTTAAGGGTTCCTTTCCCTGGGTAAGCATGCCCTAAAGTGCATGTCTGGACTGCGATAAGAAACGCAGAAAAAGCATCTGGGGGGCAGATATGGACAATAAATAAAAATCATCTTTTGTTCACCGACCGAATATTCCCTTAAGAACGCTAATTTTCATCTTCACCCAGTCTGAGGTACACATCCGGCTGACCCAGCAGTAACAATCGCAGAGGTGCTCCCCTTATGCCCTAGCCAAATTAACGGGAACGTAGGGCATAAATACAAGAGCCAGGCAACCTAGCTTGGCCAAAACTTAAGTCATATCGATGCATATAATGGTGAAAAAAGGTACATGCGTAAGTAGAACACGTGTGTTGGGCATGAAGCCCGGATAAACAAGCTTCTGTGAAGGAAGCCCCCAGGTATGAAGAGTGCAGCTAGCGCATCTGTAATGTGCAAACAGGGCACAAGGTGACCCTTGAAGGCCTAGAGAAATAAGAAAAGAAAGAAAGGAAGGAAAACAAGACAAATAATGTATTTGTGAAAAAAATGGACAAAGGGAGGGGACTAACATAGAGTCTGGTGCTAGGCATAGAATCTTTGGAGCCTGGCTGTGTTCCATGGGTTCGGCTCGAGTCGACTAGTCGATGCATCCCGCAGTCGGTACGCTCCACCAGTCAGAACTTGGTCAATAATGAAGGGACCTTCCCATTTGGGCTCGAGCTTGTTCTTTTTCTTATCCGGCAGGCATAGAACTAGTTCGCCAACGTTATAAGTTTTGGCCCGTACTTCTCTGCTTTGGTATCTGCGAGCCTGTTGTTGGTAAAATGCGGAATGGGCTTTGGCTACGTCACGCTCCTCCTCCAAGGTGTCCAGACTATCCTGCCGATCGAGCTCGGCTTCTCTTTCTTCGTACATGTGCACTCTAGGTGAGTCATGAATTATGTCACAGGGCAAGACTGCCTCTGCGTCGTACACCATAAAGAAGGGTGTATATCCGGTACTACGATTCGGCGTGGTCCGCAGCCCCCAGAGTACGGAGTCGAGCTACTCTACCCAGTGCGTGTTAGACTCTGTTAAGGAACGCACTAATCTAGGTTTAATGCCGCTCATTATCAGACCGTTTGCTCACTTGACTTGACCATTGATTTGTGGGTGATAGACTGAGGCATAATAGAGCTTGATGCCCATTTTGCTGCACCAGAGTTTTACCTCGTCGGCCGTGAAGTTCGTGCCATTGTCAGTGATGATGATGTGGGGGACGCCATAACGGTGTACGACCCCGGATATGAAGTCTATCCCCGGTCCGGATTCAGCCGTTTTGACAGGTTTGGCTTCTATCCATTTGGTGCATTTATCCGCCATGACCAATAAGTATTTTTTTCTTGTGGGTTCCCCCTTTAAGGGGTCCAACCATGTCAAGCCCCCAGACCGCAAAGGGCCATTTAATGGGGATTGTTTGGAGGGCGGTGGGTGGCATGTGGCTTTGATTTGCAAAGAGCTGGCAACTGGCGCAACGTTGGACCAAGTCCTGTGCATCTTCCCGGGCCGTTGGCCAATAGAATCCTATACGGAAGGCCTTGCTTACAAGAGCCCGGGCTGCGGCGTGATGACCGCCGAGTCCGGCGTGAATTTCTGCCAAAAGATTCCGCCCTTCCTCTTCGGAGATGCACCTTTGAAGGACCCCGGTAGTGCTTTTCTTGTACAATTCTCCCTCATGGACCCTGTAGGCCTTGGATCGCCGCACTATGCAGCGTGCCTCATTTTGGTCCTCCGAAAGTTCATGTCTAGTTAGGTAGGCCAGGAATGGTTCTGTCCACGGGGCAATAATGGCCATTATTTTGTGGGCTGAAGGTGTTATTTCAGTGGCGGAGCCTCTGATTGTGTTAGAGAGTTCGGTATCGGGTATTTTGGCCGGGTCCGGACTGTTGTTACCGGTGTCCCCTTCCCATGCTACAGATGGCTTGAAGAGCCTCTCCAGGAATATGTTGGGGGGGGACCGCGTCGCGTTTTGCGCCGATGCGGGCGAGGATATCCGCCGCCTGATTGTTTTCTCGAGCCACATGGTGAAATTCGAGTCCCTCGAACCGAGCTGACATTTTTAGGACGGCATTTTGATAGGCCGCCATTTTCGGATCCTTGGCGTCGAAATCTCCGTTTATTTGGGATATTGCGAGGTTTGAATCCCCACGCACCTCCAGGCGTTGAATGCCCATGGAGACTGCCATCCGAAGACCATGCAATAGAGCTTCATATTCGGCTGCATTGTTGGAATCTGTATACAATATTTGCAGTATGTACCAAACGGTATCTCAGGTTGGGGACGTCAGGACGACGCCAGCCCCTAGACCGGCTAGCATTTTAGAACCGTCGAAGTGCATGATCCAATTGGAGTATGCACCGTACTCATTAGGGAGTTCGGCCTCCGTCCATTCGGCGATGAAGTCGGCCAGTAGTTGCGATTTAATGGCTCGGCAAGGTTTGTATGTTATGTCGAATGGGAGGAGCTCAATGGCCCATTTGGCAATCCGGCCCGTAGCATCGCGGTTGTTGATAATATCATTAAGTGGCACTTCCGAGGCTACTATAATCGAACACTCTTGAAAGTAGTGTCGCAGTTTCTGCGATGCCATGAATACCGCATATGCTATTTTTTGGTAATGCGGGTACCGTGATTTGCATGGAGTGAGGACAGTGGATACATAGTATACCGGCTTTTGAAGAGGGAATTTGTGTCCATCCGCTTCCCATTCAACAACGAGCACCGCGCTTACAACTTGATGAGTTGCCGCAATGTACAACATCATTGGTTCACCGATGTTTGGTGCGGCTAGGATCGGTTGGTTGCCAGAATGGCCTTTATTTCTTCCAATCCGGCTGTGGTCGCGTCCGTCCACTCGAAGTGTTCGGTGCGCCGAAGGAGGCGATAAAGGGGTAAAGCCTTTTCTCCCAAGCGGGAGATAAAGCGGCTTAGAGCCGCCACGCATCCAGTTAGCTTCTGGATTTGTTTGAGGTCTGTTGGGGTAGCCAACTGTGACAACGCTCGGATTTTGGCCGGATTAGCTTCAATACCTCTACTGGAGACAATGAATCCCATGACCTTTCCGGCTGGTACACCGAAAACGCATTTTTCCGGATTGAGCTTGATGTCATATGTTCGGAGGTTGTCGAATGTGAGCCTGAAGTCGTCTATTAAAGAGTCGACGTGTTTGGTTTTGACGACCACATCGTCTATGTATGCCTCTACTGTTTTGCCGATTTGTTTCTCCAGACATGTCTGAATCATGCGCTGATATGTTGCACCGGCGTTTTTGAGCCCAAAAGGCATTGTGTTAAAACAGAAGGGACCGTATGGTGTGATGATTGCCGTTGCGGCTTGGTCAGACTCCGCCATCTTGATTTGGTGGTAACCGGAGTATGTGTCGAGGAAACACAATGACTCGTGTCCTGGAGTAGCATCAATGATTTGATCGATGCGTGGGAGGGGGAAGGGATCGTTTGGGCAAGCTTTGTTGAGGTCTTTGAAGTCGACACAAAGGTGCCAGGATTTGTCCTTCTTTGGTACCATCACCAGGTTTGCTAGCCAATCCGAGTGTTTTATTTCTTTGATGAATCCGGCCTCCAATAACTTGGCTAGTTCCTCTCCCATGGCCTGTCTGCGTGGGATTCCTGGCATGTCTGAGGGATGCCAGGCGAATATGTCCCAGTTCTCACGCAGGAACTCTCGTAGTGCGGTGTCCACGGTGAGGCTTAGCTGTGCCCCTATGGAGGTTGTTTTTGTAGGGTCCGTTCGATGGACTTGGAATTTGACTATGTCATCCGTTGGTTTAAAAGAGGTGGACTCGGATCTCTTGTCGAGTATCACATCGTCCCTGTCCACTGTGGAGCGTAGCGTAGTTAATTCCTTGGCCGAGAGGGCTTCGGATAGTGCCTCAAGGGCCAATGCGGCCGTTTTGTTTTCGGCGCGGAGTGTTGTGTCCGGATCGCTGGCGAGAGTGATGATTCCTTTGGGCCCGGGCATTTTGAGCTTCATGAACCCGTAATGGGGTACGACTTGGAAGATTGTGAATGCCTCCCGTCCTAAAAGAGTGTGATAACCACTGCTGAATGGGGCCACTTGGAATGTAATTTCTTCGGACCTGTAATTATCTGGCGTGCCGAATACCACATCTGGTGTGATTTTCCCAGCACAGCATGCTTCCCAACTGGGGATAATTCCTCTAAAGGTTGTGCTACTTTGCTCGATCTGGTTCCAGTCTATTTCCATCTTTTGAAGGGTTTCCTCATAGATGAGGTTTAATCCGCTGCCGCCATCCATGAGTACTTTGGTGAGTCGAAAACCGTCCACGATTGGACTGAGGACCAGTGCGGCTGGTGCTCGGGCTGTTCGGAATTTGGGTTCATTACTGGCATTCAAGGTAATAGCCGTGTCACTCCATGGATTTGTTGCTGCTACGTGGCAGATTTCGGCCATGCTGCGGAGTGTTCACTTGCGCCTGTTATTTGACACAAAGGTCTCGAACACTGTTAACACTTTATTGTTATCCACTGGATGGTGCTCCGTGGTATGTGGGATAAGAAGATCCTCACCACTTTTGGCCACCTGTCGGAGTATCCAACATGCTCTATGGATGTGCGTTGGTATTGTATCCGCTGTACTATGAATTTTGCCGGGTCCGTTGAGCCATCCTTCTAGTACGGTTCCATACCCTGTAGAGGGTTTTTGCTTTTTGGTAGTTGACCCGGGTGTATTGTGATAATGCACCCTTTTGTTTCGGACTGGGTTTGTATTCAGGGCCGAATTATCCCAAAAGTTTACTTCGGTTTTCCAGGCACTTTCCATCGCACAGTACTTTCGTACTATGGACGCCAAGTCAGCGAAGCGTGTTATCTCACGGCAATTTATGGCGTTAAGGATTCACTTGTCCGTGCAATTATTGCACAAAAATAGGATTGCGTCTTCCTCGCGACAGTCCTTAACCTTGTTCATCGCAAGGAGGAATCTGGCCCAATAGTGATGTACTGTTTCCTGGGGCTCTTGCCTGATGTGGGAAAGATGGCTTATGTTTGGGTAGGTGGGTGGAATTGAATCCAAACCCTCACCTGATCTAGGATCCAGGGGCCGAGGAATTTCCAATTTTGAAAGTTCCGGTTCCGGGGTGTGACCCGATAATCCTGGCCCACTGCCTGACTCTAAGTTCAGGGATTGGGTGTTGTCCTCCCGCGAACGGGCGTCTGGCTCGGAGATCTTGGGAATACAGACATATTTGGTCCTCAGGATAGAGGAAAGGTCGCCACATTGTTCCTCCACCACTGCAATATGATGGGTGACCGGTGGAGAGTTAATCTCCCTTTGGCCGGGTTTAAGCCCAATCCGATCATAGTCCATAGCAACTCCCAAGGCGGCGATGCGATCCAAGAGCTCGTTTAAGGAGGAGAGCTCCATTGGATCCATCTATTCGGCGAGTGCCGATTTGACGTGGATGCTGTTTTCGATGACCCGAGAATTCATCGTCGGCGCGGAGGCCGAACAGGCGGTCATGATGAACCCGCCTAGCCGGAGAGTTTGGCCGATAGCCAAAGCTCCCCCAACAGTAGTACCGTCTTTAAAGACAAGATGAGACATCATTCCTTCTGGTGAAGGCATAGAGGAACTCTCAATGAAAGCACCAATGTCGGTGTCAAAACCGGCGGATCTCGGGTAGGGGGTCCCGAACTGTGCGTCTAAGGGGGATGGTAACAGGAGGCAGGGAACATGATGTTTTACCCAAGTTCGGGCCCTCTTGATGGAGGTAAAAACCCTACATCCTGCTTGATTAATATTGATGATATGGGTAGTACAAGAGTAGATCTACCATGAGATCGGAGAGGCTAAACCCTAGAAGCTAGCCTATGCTATGATTGTCTGTTGTCCTACGGACTAAAACCCTCCGGTTTATATAGACACCGGAGAGGGCTAGGGTTACACAAGGTCGGTTACAAAGGAGGAGATATACATATCCGTATTTCCTAGCTTGCCTTCCACGCCAAGTAGAGTCCCATCCGGACACGAGATGAAGTCTTCAATCTTGTATCTTCATAGTCCAACAGTCCGGCCAAAGGATATAATCCGGCTGTCCGGAGACCCCCTAATCCGGGACTCCCTCACCTACCACTTGCTTATCATTGATGTCTAGTACACAACCTTCTTCTTGTAGACGTTGTTGGGCCTCCAAGTGCAGAGGTTTGTAGGACAGTAGCAAATTTCCCTCAAGTGGATGGCCTAAGGTTCATCAATCCGTAGGAGGCGTAAGATGAAGATGGTCTCTCTCAAGCAACCCTGCAACCAAATAAGAAAGAGTCTCTTGTGTCGCCAACACACCCAATACAATGGTAAATTGTATAGGTGCACTAGTTCGGCGAAGAGATGGTGATACAAGTGGTATATGGATAGTAGATAAAGTTATATGAAATCTGGAATAATAAAAACAGCAAGGTAGCAAGTGATAAAAGTGAGCGTAAACGGTATTGCAATGCTAGGAAACAAGGCCTAGGGTTCATACTTTCGCTAGTGTAAGTTCCCTCAACAATACTAACATAATTAGATGATAAAACTATCCCTCAACATGCAACAAAGAGTCACTCCAAAGTCACTAATAGCGGAGAACGAACGAAGAGATTATGGTAGGGTACGAAACCACCTCAAAGTTATTCTTTCCAATCAATCCGTTGGGCTATTCCTATAAGTGTCACAAACAGCCCTAGAGTTCGTACTAGAATAACACCTTAAGATACAAATTAACCAAAACCCTAATGTCACCTAGATATTCCAATGTCACCTCAAGTATCTGTGGGCATGATTATACGATATGCATCACACAATCTCAGATTCATCTATTCAACCGACACAAAGGACCTCAAAGAGTGCCCCAAAGTTTCTACCAGAGAATCATGATGGAAACGTGTGCCAACCCCTATGCATAGGTTCATGGGCGGAACCCGCAAGTTGATCACCAAAACATACATAAAGTGAATCACATGATATCTCATTGTCACCACAGATATCCACGGCAAGACATACATCAAGTGTTCTCAAATCTTTAAAGACTCAATCCAATAAGATAACTCCAAGGGGGAAACTCAATTCATTACAAGAGAGTAGAGGGGGGAAGAAAGATCATAGGATCCAACTATAATAGCAAAGCTCCCGATACATCAAGATCGTATCACCTCAAGAACACGAGAGAGAGAGAGAGAGATCAAACACATAGCTACTGGTACATACCCTCAGCCCTGAGGGAGAACTACTCCCTCCTCGTCATGGAGAGCACCGGGATGATGAAGATGGCCACCGGAGAGGGATTGCCCCCTCTGGCAGGGTGCCGGAACGGGTCTAGATTGGTTTTTGGTGGCTACGGAGGCTTCTGGCGGCGGTGTCGGATCACGGGTTCCGGCAGACCCTTAAGGTTCCAACACTGGGGTGTGCGCGGAGATCACGCCTTCTACCTCCCCGTCTCGCAAAGATCTAAACTACTAAAAGAACTGCACAAGGGACACAAGATTTATACTGGTTCGGGCCACCATTGTGGTGTAATACCCTACTCCAGTGTGTGGTCGGTGGATTGCCTATTGGGGCTGATGATGGTGAACAATACAAGGAAGAACAGCCTCGCGAGGGTCTGTTCTTGGCTGGGGTGATGAACTGCTAGGAGGAGTTCGGTCACCTCTCTCTCTCTCTCACTTACTCTCTCTGCTTTGCTCTTACCTGTCCACCGTCTGGAACCCAGATGCCTCTACCCTGGGGGTGGCTAGTCCTATTTATAGAGGCCCTGGTCCTCTTCCCAAATATTGAGCGGGAAGGGAGCCAACAATGGCAGGCTAATTTGAAGGGGGACAGCAAGTACACTTATCCTGACTAAAGTTGGTCTCCGCCTGCCAAAGGCTCTGTGGTGACGCCGTGCTGGGCTCCATGGTGACCTCCGTCTCGTAGTCCTCCTGGTCTTGGTCTCGTTGCACCGAAATGGCAACCTTTGCCTGATGCCTCGGTACTCCGCGGCTGCGCTTGCCCCCTTTGCACCAAAGAGGAAAGAAGGACGCTGTGCGCTGACGCCCGCCTGGCACCCTCGATCGTCATGGCTTGCGTCATGGGCACGTCAGGAGGTACCCTGCCTTGATCTCTCCGCGTCCTCGCGAGCCAGCCTGATGAGGCTGCGCCTGAGGACGCGCCATGTCGTCTGCCCTGCGAGGCTTGGCCCCTCATGAGGGTCTTGAGCCTTGTGTTGATGAAGATGGGCCGCACTGGGCCCCCATTTGAGCCACGCCGCAGGTCGCAGGCAGGCAAGTCTGGGGACCCCCGTTCCCAGAACGCCGACAGTAGCCCCCGGGCCCAAGGCGCGCATGGACTTGGCCGTGCCGAGAGGCGAAAGGGCAAGGGCGAAGCGCCGCGGGCCCTAACAGCCTGCGGCCTTGGGTGCCGCGTGGCGGTCGATGGGACGTGGGCGGCACTGTCCCCCCCCCCACGCCTCCTTGTTATGCGCCCTGCTAGGCGGACTTGTGGTTGCACACAGCCGCTCCCCTTCCTGTTGCTCGAGCGTCCCCTGTTCTTCCTTCCTTCGAACGCCTGCTCCCGCCTTCAATCCAATCTCGAATCTTCCCCCTCCTTCCCATCGCCATGACTCCGACGAGGAAGGAGAGAGGGGAGAAACCCATGCCTTCATCTTGTGCGCCGCTATCGGTGGCCCCCGTCGTCGGCCAGTCGACCGTACTCAATCAAGAGTGCCTAGGCAGGGACAGCTTGGCTCTGGCCACCGTCTTCGATGAGTGCGGGAGGACGACGGCCTGGCCCGCGTCCCACTTCTCCATTGACAGGATAGCAACCGAGGTCCCATGTTTTACCGATGCCTTGTGGGCGGGTCTGGTTCCCCCCTTCTCCGATTTCTTCAATGTCGTGCTCTCCCATTATCAGATCCACTTGATGCATCTAAGTCCTAAGTCCATCACCCTCCTTTCGGTCTTCGCCTTCGTTTGCGAAGCCATGGTGGGCATCCCTCCTTCGGTTGCCTTGCTGCGCCACTTCTTCTCGCTGCGTCTTGTCGACCCCTCCCAACGCTGGGCGTGCGCGAGCTTTGCTGCCAAGCCTGAGACCGAGGCCTCTGGGATTGACTTCCAACTCCCCCAGCCCGCGGTTGGGTTCCGCGAGCGGTGGTTGTACGTGGACGCAGGGGTGCCCAGCCCCCTGCTATCGGAGCCGACCTCGCCTGCTGTTCCCAATTCGGGTTGGGGCCAGGAGATGCTCAAGAACCCCCAGCTCGTCTTCGTCTGGACCCGCTTCACGCTCTTGAGGAAGCTCGGCGTGACAGCACCCAAAGTGGTGAAGGAGTTTCTGTTATGCCGTGTCGCTCCCCTGCAGCGCCACTCTCGCCGGATGTGGGCCTTCCGTGGGCGCAAGGATAACATGAGGCTCCAGGAAGAATACCTGGCTCCTGCGGCACTGAAGTCGACGCTCTTGACCTTGGCCGGGGACCCCAACCCTGGCAATGTCCGGCAGGGAGGGGCCTTGCTGTATCTCTGCCAGAGCAGGGCCGACTTCGTGAAGCAGATGCCCGTCTTTGATGAGTGGGGGCTGCGCCCCGCCGGCCTCCAAGGACCTCGCGAGAATCCAATGGTGGTGACTGCCCTCCCAATCGGCCAAGGCGACTCCTCCTCAAGTGGCGTAGCGGGGAGGCAGGACGCGCCAGAGGCCGAGGGGGCTCCTGATGAGGTGGCAGCGCCGGGTGACGCTCGCGAGGGGACAGCTCCTGAGACCCGTGCCGCTGCGGCTGAAGGTGGCAAGCAGCCGCTCCCAGTGCCCGGGGCTGACGCCTTGGAGGCCCCAGCCGCGTCTTCTGGCGAGGCAACTAACTGTGCGTGTCAGGCATGCGTCCTCGACGCAGGTCGCCTTGGTGCTCCGTCCTCTTCACAGGTTGATTCCTGTGCACCTCTCCTGGGCCGCTTCCATGTGGACTTTGAGGCCCTCCGGAGAAAAAGGGAGGCCCTGGGTGATGACTTCCCTTGCCGCTTGCTGAAGCGCCGGAAGTACTTTGCTACCGACGAGTAGGTCTTCTCCTTTCCTGTCTCCTGACCCACTTGTTGCATCTGCTGATCCTTGCTCTACAGGCCCCTTCCGACTGAGCTCACGGAAGTCGCCGAGGTGCCGCCTCCCTTGGCTTCGTCTCCTCCGTCGCCCCTGAGTGCCCCGAGCAACACTGCCCTTGTGGTGAGGGCGTCTGAATGGGTGGACCATCTCGAGGTGCACCGCGGCCCTTCATTCCCCGCGATTTTCCTTCGCGGGCCCTCTCGGGGAATTGCCAGCCTGCCGTGGTCTTCTCGTCTGGTCGGGGACTGCGACTGGTTGAGGCGCCTCCTGTGCCCTTCATCTGGAGACGGGTTGGCCCTAGGCCAGGCTTCTGGCGCGGCGCGCCCGGCCGTCGCGAGGGCGCCAGCCCCTAGCCCCCTGCCCGGAGGAGGAATGATGATTCGCGGCCCCCGGCGCTTGCTTGGGGCGGATGATGGTGTGGAAGACGTGCTTGAGCGTGCCCAGGAGCGCCACGCTCGTCTCCACGAATTCCTTCGAAGGGCGAGTGGCGCGGTGGACCTGCTCGGGTAGGAGCTTGCTGATGAAGACGCGCGCCTGGAGACCGAGGGCCTACGCCTGGCCGCAGAGAGGCACGAGCTAGAGGCCGCCATTTCCCTCGTGCGACCTCGATGACGAAGAGGCGAAGGCATCGCTAGAGGCCTCTTGGGCGGCCCGATCCCAGGCCGCTGAGGAGGCCCGGGGAGCAGCCAGACGGCGAGAAGCAGCAGAAGAACGGGCTTGGGAGCTCTTGGCCCGATGCCACTCGTTGGAGGAGCAAGCAGAGCTGTGCGAGGCAGCCCTTGCATCGATGAAGGTGGCTTCTGGTGACCCAGTTGAGCTTCGGAAGCGCGAGGAAGCGTTGGTGCTTGAAGCCGCCAAACGCACCCATGAGTACGAGCGGCTGGAGACGAGGGAGCGCCTAGTGACGCAGGCGGAAGACGATGTCGCTGTGCGGGAGGCGCGTGTCCTGGAGGAGGTTTGTCATCGGGTGGCGACGGCGCGCCAGGGCCTCGAGCGTGAGTTCGAGGGGAAGCTGGGGATGATCCGGGTCGAAGCCGAGGGCAGGACCGCAGCCCTGAGGGCCCAGCGGGATGAGGCGACGCGGCGGGTCGACGCCTCCCGGGCCGCCCTTGAGGCAGCGCAGAAGGAGTTAGCCGCCTCCCAGGCCGAGGTGGTCCGTCTTCTCCAGCGGATGGAAGAGGCTGAGGCCGTTGAGCATCAAAATGCCGACGAAATACGCCAGCAGCAAGTCCTGGAGCGCGTGCACAGCCCCATGCTCACCACGCTCAGGGAGAGGGCTAATGCTGCCTTGGGCAACATCTATGAGGCAGCCGTCGGCGAGCCGCACACGATCAACTATGCCGGCAACCTGCAGTTCTTCACCGCTGTGGTGACGCAGCTGGAGGCACGGTCGGTCAGGGCCGACATGTTGGTGGAGGAGAGGAGCCGCGCCCTGCTTAGGCGCGCCTTTTCCCGTGTCTTCAGCCATCTCCAGGACATGGATCCCCACTTCGACTTCGATGCCACCATCGCCCCAGTTCCCCAGGCCGTCCGAGGTGACCTGGCGGATTGGGTGGAGAACAACGTGGATGCTCTCGTCCGAGCCTTCACTTCGGATGACGACGACGTGATCGTGGCTGCCGATGAGGGCGGTGTGGTGGATGGCCCCGACGCCACTGGTGGTGACGCAGACAACGAGGGCGATTTTAGTGATGCCAGCGACAGCTCGGGAGGCACCTCCGAGGATGCGTTGGGGGATTTGTCAGACTAACCATGTACTACTCCTGTCTTTTTACCCTACATGAATAGAACTCAGGTGTTTGGCCTGATGGTCGTGAGAGCATTTTGGGAGGGGAAGCCCCTCATGTAAAAACTTGTGTCCATCATATTAGTAGTAGTGAGATTGCGCGCGTGCCTGACGGTGGGCTGGTTTACCTTTGCTCCACGCTGGCTCTGAGGCGGCCTGCAGGAGGGCGCGATGCCTCGGGTGCTCTCTAGTTGGGTCCTCAGGATGTGAGATCATTGCTGATGAGAAACTTCACAGGCGTTGGCCTCGTTCACAGGCTCTGGGCCTTCTCCCGAGCGGGACGGCTTCACAGGCGTTCGCCTTCTTCACAGGCTCTGGGCCTTTTCCTAAATGCAGTGATTTCACAGGCACTCGCCTTGCTTCACAGGCTCTGGGCCTTTTCCAGAACGCGAGAGCTTCACAGGCACTCGCCTTGCTTCACAGGCTCTGGACCTTTTCCAGAACGCGAGAGCTTCACAGGCACTCGCCTTGCTTCACGGGCTCTGGGCCTTTTCCAGAACGCGAGAGCTTCACAGGCTCTAGGCCTTTTCCAGAACACGAGAGCTTCACAGGCACTCGCCTTGCTTCACAGGCTCTGGGCCTTTTCCAGAACGCGAGAGCTTCACAGGCACTCCCCTTGCTTCACAGGCTCTAGGCCTTTTCCAGAACGCGAGAGCTTCACATGCACTCGCCTTGCTTCACAGGCTCTGGGCCTTTTCCAGAACGCGAGAACTTCACAGGCACTCGCCTTGCTTCACAGGCTCTCGGCCTTTTCCAGAACGGGGAAACCTCCGTAGGCACCCGAAGATCCTCCCGAGAGGGAGCAACAGCAGGAATTTTAGGTTGCGCATGAGCCAGGCCTGACCGGACTCGCGAGGGGCTCGCGAGGGGAGGCAGCTGTGGCGAAGTGGTAAACAGAACGCGAGAAATGGCTCGAGCGAGAATAAGCACCCCTTCCCCGAACACACGCAAATCTCAAATTCGAATCCAACTTAAATCCAGCGAGGGAAAAGCTACAGCCAAAGGGAAAGGCAACGAAAAGAAGACAAAAGGCCGCGTCCGACACCTAATCTAGTCTTGGACATCTTATCACCAGCGCGGAGCTAAGTGCTGTCCACTGGGCGTGGGAGGGAGCCCCAGGGCCTGAGGCTGGCACCCCTGAGACTCTGGGGCATGTACAGCCCCACTCATTATTACGAGAGAGTGTCACGGGGCGGCGAGCTTCACAGGCACTGGGCCTTGTTCACAGGTACTGGCCTTGCTTCATATCGCCAGACGAGGGCCCCGCCTTGCGCCACACTCTAGTGCCATCAGCAACGACCGGAACCCAGGACGCCGCCTTATGGGGTAGAGCGGTCGCCAGCGGTTCCCCCGATGACCACGGGTCCTCTGCCAGGGGCAGGCCCTGAGGCACCTCCCCAGCAGAGGGCCTACCTCCTGAGAACGCCTTGCTCCGAACGCCGCGGTGGTGATGTCGGATCCCGGCCCCTGTCCTGCAGCCCCCTGCGCCCTCCTCCCGAGGGGTAGGAGACTGTGGGAGCGGGGCAGCTGCTTGCCGCGGCGACCTGCACCTCCTGCGATCCATGGTTAGCGTATCCCTACCCCTGAAGAGTTAGTGGTGCCCGCTAATCGTTGCCTCCAGCGTGGCCAGCGGGTTCGTCCCGGAGCTCCTGGAAGGGCTCAGCTTCCATTGCCTCGTCCCCCCAGCTTGGGCCGAGGAGCGAGCCTTGTCCGTCCTCGTGAGGGTGTCCTTGGTCCATCATGAGGGGCACGTATTCTTCCGTCGCCGTCATCCCGAGTGCCATGCCGTGATGCCCCGCATGCCACGCGGTCCCACCTGTCATGCCTACTGCGGGGTGGCAACGCGGCCGCCCTCCGGGGCCGCGGGTCGCGTCGAGTCCTTCGCCTTCGCGGGCCGGGGGCGAGGGCAGCGCCGCCGTCGGTCCGGTGCTGACAGCTTCGCTGGTGTCGGAGTAGCCTTGGAGTCCGCGGGCGCGTGCGGAGCCCCCGGGCGGGCCGCCCTGGGCTTGAGAGGGGAGCTGGGTGGAGAAGGGGTGAGCCCCCGAGGCGGCGAAGCCCAGGAGCTCTGCCACTCGCTCCAGCAGCAAGTCGCGGCCGCCCTCCAGCAGTCTGCACCACAGCAGCTCTCGGGCCACCGTGAGCGCGGCCCTCGAGTTCGCCTGCTCCCGGCGGGTGTAGGGTGTCGTGGTCGCGGCGTCATTGGAGGCCCTTGCTGCCGACCGTGCCTGCCGCGGCATAAGAGTTGCCGAAGTTTGTCCGCGTGGCCCGCGGCCCGCAGCGCCCTGCGGACCGCGAGCTGCCTGGGGCGCGGGGTCGCCCGAGGCGACCGGTTCCGCGCGGCTGGGCCACGCAGCCCACGGGTCAGGGTTGCCCTCCTGGTCGCCGGGCATGGTGATGACGACGCGACGGGGCGTGGAGTGGTGGAAGACGAATTCCGGCGCGCCCCTACCTGGCGCGCCAAATGTCGGATCACGGGTTCTGGCAGACCCTTAAGGTTCGAACACTAGGGTGCGCGCGGAGATCACACCTTCTACCTCCCCGTCTCGCAAAGATCTAAACTACTAAAAGAACTGCACAAGGGACACAAGATTTATACTGGTTCGGGCCACCATTGTGGTGTAATACCCTACTCCAGTGTGTGGTGGGTGGATTGGCTCTTGGGGCTGATGATGGTGATCAATACAAGGAAGAACAGCCTCGCGAGGGTCTGTTCTTGGCTGGGGTGATGAACTGCTAGGAGGAGTTCGGTCACCTCTCTCTCTCTCTCACTTACTCTCTCTGCTTTGCTCTTACTTGTCCACCGTCTGGAACCCAGATGCCTCTACCCTGGGGGTGGCTAGTCCTATTTATAGAGGCCCTGGTCCTCTTCCCAAATATTGAGCGGGAAGGGAGCCAACAATGGCGGGATAATTTGAAGGGGGACAGCAAGTACACTAATCCTGACTAAAGTTGGTCTCCGCCTGCCAAAAGCTTTGTGGTGACGCCGTGCTGGGCTCCACGGTGACCTCCGTCTCGTAGTCCTCCTGGTCTTGGTCTCGTTGCACCGAAATGGCAACCTTTGCCTGATGCCTCGGTACTCCGCGGCTGCGCTTGCCCCCTTTGCACCAAAGAGGAAAGAAGGATGCTGCGCGCGTTGACGCCCGCCTGGCACCCTCGATCGTCATGGCTTGCGTCATGGGAACCTCGCGAGGTACCCTGCCTTGATGTCTCCGCCTCCTCGCGAGCCAGCCTGATGAGGCTGCGCCTGAGGACGCGCCGTGTCGTCCGCCCCGCGAGGCTTGGCCCCTCGAGAGGGTCTTGAGCCTTGTGTTGATGAAGATGGGCCGCACTGGGCCCCCATTTGAGCCACGCCGCAGGTCGCAGGCAGGCAAGTCTGGGGACCCCCATTCCCAGAACGCCGACAGGCGGAACTCCCGATCTATTGTGCTCTCTGGAAGTTTTAGGATACGTGGGTATATATGGGTGAAAGGAGTACGTCGGTGGACCGAAGGGGTGGCCACGAGGCAGGGGGGCGCGCCCCCTACCCTCGTGAGCTCCTCCTTCATCTTCTGACGTAGGGTCCAAGTCTATCCGGTAGGTTTCCTTCCAAAAATAACTTCTCCAGTTGATTTCGTTCCGTTTTGACTCCGTCTGATATTCCTTTTCTTCAAAACACTGAAATAGGCATAAAACAGCAAATTTGGGCTGGGCCTCCGGTTAATAGGTTAGTCCCAAAAGTAATATAAAAGTGGATAATAAAGCCCAATATTGCCCAAAACAGTAGATAATATAGCATGGAGCAATCAAAAATTATAGATACGTTGGAGACGTATCAAGCATCCCCAAGCTTAATTCCTGCTCATCCTCAAGTAGGTAAATGATAAAAAAGATAATTTTTGATGTGGAATGCTAGTTGGCATAATTTCAATGTAATTCTTCTTAATTGTGGTATGAATATTCAGATCTGAAAGATTCAAGACAAAAGTTCATATTGACATAAAAATAATAATACTTCAAGCATACTAACTAAGCAATCATGTCTTCTCAAAATAACATGGCCAAAGAAAGTTATCCCTACAAAATCATATAGTCTGGCTATGCTCTATCTTCACCACACAAAATATTTAAATCATGCACAACCCTGATGACAAGCCAAGCAATTGTTTCATACTTTTGATGTTCTCAAACTTTTTCAATCTTCACGCAATACATGAGCGTGAGCCATGGATATAGCACTATAGGTGGAATAGAATGGTGGTTGTGGAGAAGACAAAAAGGAGAAGATAGTCTCACATCAACTAGGTATATCAACGGGCTATGGAGATGCCCATCAATAGATATCAATGTGAGTGAGTAGGGATTACCATGCAACAAATGTACTAGAGCTATAAGTGTATGAAAGCTCGAAAAGAAACTAAGTGGGTGTGCATTCAACTTGCTTGCTCACGAAGACCTAGGGCATTTTGAGGAAGCCCATCATTGGAATATACAAGCCAAGTTCTATAATGAAAGATTCCCACTAGTATATGAAAGTGACAACATAGGAGACTCTCTATCATAAAGATCATGGTGCTACTTTGAAGCACAGGTGTGGTAAAAGGATAGTAGCATTGTCCCTTCTCTCTTTCTCTCTCATTTTTTATTTTTTTTATTTTTTTATTTGGGCCTTCTCTTTTTTATGGCCTCTTTTTTTCATTTGGGCTTCTTTGGCCTCTTTTTTTCGTCCGGAGTCTCATCCCGACTTGTGGGGGAAACATAGTCTCCATCATCCTTTCCTCACTGGGACAATGCTCTAATAATGATGATCATCACACTTTTATTTACTTACAACTCAAGAATTACAACTCGATACTTAGAACAAGATATGACTATATATGAATGCCTCCGGCGGTGTACCGGGATGCGCAATGACTCATGAGTGACATGTATGGAAGAATTATGAACGGTGGCTTTGCCACAAATACGATGTCAACTACATGATCATGCAAAGCAATATGACAATGATGAAGCGTGTCATAATAACGGAACGGTGGAAAGTTGCATGGCAATATATCTCGGAATGGCTATGGAAATGTCGTAATAGGTAGGTATGGTGGCTGTTTTGAGGAAGGTAAATGGTGGGTTTATGGTACCGGCGAAAGTTGCACGGTACTAGAGAGGCTAGCAATGGTGGAAGGGTGACAGTGCGTATAATCCATGGACTCAACATTAGTAATTAAGAACTCACATACTTATTGAAAAAATCTACAAGTTATCAAAGCAAAGTATTATGCGCTTGCTGCTAGGGGGATAGATTGGTAGGAAAATACCATCGCTCGTCCCCGACCGCCACTCATAAGGAAGACAATCAATAAATAAATCATGCTCCGACTTCATCACATAACGGTTCACCATACGTGCATGCTACGGGAATCACAAACTTCAACACAAGTATTTCTCAAATTCACAACTACTCAACTAGCATGACTCTAATATTACCATCCTCATATCTCAAAACAATTATCAAGTATCAAACTTCTCATAGTATTCAACACACTCATAAGAGAATTTTATTATTCTTGAATACCTAGCATGTTAGGATTTTAAGCAAATTACCATGCTATTTAAGACTCTCAAAATAATATAAGTGAAGCATGAGAGTTCATCTATTTCTTCAAAATAAAACTACCACCATGCTCTAAAAGATATAAGTGAAGCACTAGAGCAAATTGCAAACTACTCCGAAAGGTATAAGTGAAGATCAATGAGTAGTCGAATAATTATGCAGCTATGTGAAGAGTCTCTAACATTTAATAATTTCAGATCTTGGTATTTTATTCAAACGGCAAGCAAAACTAAATAAAATGACATTATAAGAATGGCAAACATCATGTGAAGAAGCAAAAACTTAGGATCGACCGATACTAACCGATAGTTGTTGAAGAAGAAAGGTGGGATGCCAACCGGGGCATCCCCAAGCTTAGGTGCTTGAGACTTCTTGAAATATTATGTTGGGGTGCCTTGGGCATCCCCAATCTTGAGCTTTTGTGTCTCCTTATTTCCTCTCATATCACGGTCTCCCTAAATCTCAAAAGCTTCATCCACACAAAACTCAACAAGGACTCGTGAGATAAGTTAGTATAAACCATTGCAAAACCCTTATCATACTCTACTGTAGCAAATCACTACAATTTTTATTCAACATTGCATACGAAATGCCTATGCATATTTAATAGTCCTATCCTCAAATAGAATCATTAAAGAAGCAACCATATGCAAACAATGCAAACATAACAGCAATCTGCCTAAACAGGATAGCCTGTAAAGAATGCTGCAACATCCATACTTCCCTAGCTCCAAAAATTATGAAAGAAAATTCTCACTGTAGTAAATTTATCAGATCTTAATATGCAAAAGGTTTCAACATTTTATCACATTCTGACTTTTCTAGGGAATTATTGCAACAGCGGTAAACTTTCTGTTTTCAAACAGCAACATGTGGACTTCTAAAATGGGCATAGTAAAGGCTATCAATGCCACTTTTATTGAAATAAAAGATGCAAAAAATTGTTATAAATAACAGCAAGCAAATCCTAAAAAAATAAATTGACGCTCCAAGCAAAACACATATCATGTGGTGAATAAAAATATAGCTCCAAGAAAAGTTACCGATGAACGAAGATGAAAGAGGGGATGCCTTCCGGGGCATCCCCAAGCTTAGGCTCTTGGTTGTCCTTGAATATTACCTTGGGGTGCCTTGGGAATCCCCAAGCTTAGGCTCTTGCCACTCCTTATTCCATAATCCATCGAATCTTTACCCAAAACTTGAAAACTTCACAACACAAAACTTAAAGTAGAAAACTCGTGAGCTCCGTTAGTATAAGAAAATAAATCACCACTTCAAGGTACTGTAATGAACTCATTCTTTATTTATATTGGTGTTCAACCTACTGTATTCCAACTTATCTATGGTTCATACCCTCCGATACTACTCATAGATTCATCAAAATAAGCAAACGACACATCGACAACAGAATATGTCAAAAACAGAACAGTCTGTAGTAATCTGGATCTATTGTATACTTCTCGAACCCCAAAAATTCTACAATAAATTTATGGACATGAGGAATTTATCTATTAAACATCTTCAAAAATAATTAACTAAATATCACTCTACAAATAAAAATCGAAGCAATTCTCGTGAGCGCTAAAGTTTCTGTTTTTGACAGCATGATCAACAAGACTTTCCCCAAGTCTTCCCAAAGGTTCTACTTGGCACAAACACTAACTAAAAGCATACCACATCTAAACAGAGGCTAGATGAATTATTTATTACTAAACAGTAAAAAAAAGCAAGGAACAAAAATAAAATTGGGTTGCCTCCCAACAAGCGCAATCGTTTAACGCCCCTAGCTAGGCATGATGATTCCAATGATGCTCACATAAAGGATAAGAATTGAAACATAAAGAGAGCATCATGAAGAATATGACTAGCACATTTAAGTCTAACCCACTTCCTATGCATAGGGATTTTGTGAGCAAACAACTTATGGAAACAATAATCAATTAGCATAGGAAGGTAAAGAAAGCAAAACTTCAAGATTTTAAGCACATAGAGAGGAAACTTGGTATTATTGCAATTCCTACAAGCATATATTCCTCCATCGTAATAATTTTAAGTAGCATCATGAATGAATTCAACAATATAACCAGCACTTAAAGCATTCTTTTCATGATCTACAAGCATAGAAATTTTATTACTCTCCACATAAGCAAATTTCTTCTCATGAATAATAGTGGGAGCAAACTCAACAAAATAACTATCATGTGATTGAAAATTAAGATCAAGATGAAAATTTTCATGGTTATTATTCTTTAAAGCATATGTGTCATCACAATAAACATCTTAGATAGGAGGCATGCTTTCATCATAATAAATTTGCTCATCAAAACTTGGGGGACAAAAAATATCATCTTCATCAAACATAGCTTCCCCAAGCTTGTGGCTTTGCATATCATTAGCATCATGGATATTAAAGGAATTCATACTAACAACATTGCAATCATGCTCATTATTCAAATATTTAGTGCCAAACATTTTATAGATTTCTTCTTCTAGCACTTGAGCACAATTATCCTTTCCATCATACTCACGAAAGATATTAAAAAGGTGAAGCATATGAGACAAACTCAATTCCATTTTTTTATAGTTTTCTTTTATAAACTAAACTAGTGATAAAACAAGAAACTAAAAGACTCGATTGCAAGATCTAAAGATATACCTTCAAGCACTCACCTCCCCGGCAACGGCGCCAGAAAAGAGCTTGATGTCTACTACAAAACCTTCTTCTTGTAGACGTTGTTGGGCCTCCAAGTGCAGAGGTTTGTAGGATAGTAGCAAATTTCCCTCAAGTGGATGACCTAGGGTTTATCAATCCGTAGGAGGCGTAGGATGAAGATGGTCTCTCTCAAGCAACCCTGCAACCAAATAACAAAGAGTCTCTTGTGTCCCCAACACACCCAATACAATGGTAAATTGTATAGGTGCACTAGTTCGGCGAAGAGATGGTGATACAAGTGGTATATGGATAGTAGATAAAGGTATTTGAAATCTGGAATAATAAAAACAGCAAGGTAGCAAGTGATAAAAGTGAGCGTAAACGGTATTGCAATGCTAGGAAACAAGGCCTAGGGTTCATACTTTCGCTAGTGTAAGTTCCCTCAACAATACTAACATAATTGGATCATAAAACTATCCCTCAACATGCAACAAAGAGTCACTCCAAAGTCACTAATAGCGGAGAACGAATGAAGAGATTATGGTAGGGTACGAAACCACCTCAAAGTTATTCTTTCCAATCAATCCGTTGGGCTATTCCTATAAGTGTCACAAACAGCCCTAGAGTTCGTACTAGAATAACACCTTAAGATACAAATCAACCAAAACCCTAATGTCACCTAGATACTCCAATGTCACCTCAAGTATCCGTGGGCATGATTATATGATATGCATCACACAATCTCAGATTCATCTATTCAACCGACACAAAGGACCTCAAAGAGTGCCCCAAAGTTTCTACCGGAGAATCACGACGAAAACGTGTGCCAACCCCTATGCATAGGTTCATGGGCGGAACCCGTAAGTTGATCACCAAAACATACATCAAGTGAATCACGTGATATCCCATTGTCACCACAGATATCCATGGCAAGACATACATCAAGTGTTCTAAAATCTTTAAAGACTCAATCCGATAAGATAACTCCAAAGGGAAACTCAATTCATTACAAGAGAGTAGAGGGGGGAAGAAACATCATAGGATCCAACTATAATAGCAAAGCTCCCGATACATCAAGATCGTATCACCTCAAGAACACGAGAGAGGGAGATCAAACACATAGCTACTGGTACATACCCTCAGACCCGAGGGAGAACTACTCCCTCCTCGTCATGGAGAGCACCGGGATGATGAAGATGGCCACCGGAGAGGGATTGCCCCCTCTAGCAGGGTGTCGGAATGGGTCTAGATTGGTTTTCGGTGGCTACGGAGGCTTCTGGCAGCCGAACTCCCGATCTATTGTGCTCTCTGGAAGTTTTAGGATACATGGGTATATATGGGTGAAAGGAGTACGTCGGTGGACCAAAGGGGTGGCCACGAGGTAGGGGGCGCGCCCCCTACCCTCGTGAGCTCCTCCTTCATCTTCTGACGTAGGGTCCATGTCTATCCGGTAGGTTTCCTTCCAAAAATAACTTCTCCAGTTGATTTCGTTCTGTTTCGACTCCGTTTGATATTCCTTTTCTTCGAAACACTAAAATAGGCATAAAACAGCAAATCTGGGCTGGGCCTCCGGTTAATAGGTTAGTCCCAAAAGTAATATAAAAGTGGATAATAAAGCCCAATATTGCCCAAAACAGTAGATAATATAGCATGGAGCAATCAAAAATTATAGATACATTGGAGACGTATCAATCATGCCTCCCATATTGCCATGTCAAACCTCTAACCCACCTTGTCCTAGCAAACCGTTGTTTGGCTATGTTACTGCTTTGCTCAGCCCCTCTTATAGCGTTGCTAGTTGTAGGTGAAGATTGGAGTTTGTTCCTTGTTGGAACATGTTTATTGTTGGGATATCATTATTATATATTGTTTATCTTAATGCACCTATATACTTGGTAAAGGGTGGAAGGCTCGGCCTTATGCCTGGTGTTTTGCTCCACTCTTGCCGCCCTAGTTTCTGTCATACCGGTGTTATGTTCCTTGATTTTGCGTTCCTTACACGGTTGGGTTATAATGGGAACCCCTTGATAGTTCGCCTTGAATAGAACTCTTCCAGCAATGCCCAACCTTGGTTTTACCATTTGCCACCTAGCCTCTTTTTCCCTTGGGTTTCTGGAGCCCTAGGGTCATCTTTATTTAAACCCCCCCTGGGCCAGTGCTCCTCTGAGTGTTGGTCCGAAATGGGCAGCCTGCAGGGCCACCTCGGGGCAACTCGAGGGTTGGTTTTACTCGTAGCTTGACCTATCCGAGTGTACCCTGAGAATGAGATATGTGCAGTTCCTATCGGGATTTGTCGGCACATTCGGGCGGCTTTGCTGGTTTAGTTTTACCATTTTCGAGATGTCTTGTAACCGGGATGCCGAGTCTGATCGGATTGTCTTGGGAGAAGGAATATCCTTCGTTGACCGTGAGAGCTTGTGATGGGCTAAGTTGGGACACCCCTGCAGGGATTTGATCTTTCGAAAGCCGTGCCCGCGGTTATGGGCAGATGGGAATTTGTTAATGTCCGGTTGTAGAAAACCTTAACCTAAGCTTAATTAAAATGAATCAACAGCGTGTGTGGCCGTGATGGTCTCTTTTCGGCGGAGTCCCGGAAGAGAACACGGTCTCGTGTTATGCTTGAACGTAGGTTGTTCTAGGATCACTTCTTGATCATAGCTCATCGATCGTGCCTTTGCCTCCTCTTCTCCCTCTCTTTTGCGTATATTAGCCACCATATATGCTAGTCGCTTGCTGCAGCTCCACCTCATACTTTTAACCTTCCTATAAGCTTAAATAGTCTTGATCGCGAGGGTGTGAGATTGATGAGTCCCCGTGACTCACAGATTACTTACAAAAACCAGATGAAGGGACCGATGATACCGCTCCAGGGGATTCAACTAAGCTCAAGTGGGAGTTCGATGAGGACTCAGGACGATACTATGTTTCCTTTCCAGATGATCAGTAGTGGTGCCCAGTTGGGCCGATCGGGGACATTGTTGCATTTGGGGTTTATCTTTATTTTGGTTTTGTAGTTGGACCTTGAGTGTAACTGGATGAATGTAATGACATTTATGCTATTTGTGTGACGTGGCGAGTGTAAGCCAACTATGTATCTCTTTCCCTTATTCATTACATGGGTTGTGTGAAGATTACCTCACTTGCGACATTGCTTTCAATGCGGTTATGCCTCTAAGTCATGCTTCGACACGTGGGAGATATATCCGCATCGAGGGCATTACATAGTGCGCGCAAGAGGAAGAACCATTGTGTTGGGGTGATCTCGTGTCCAAGCCACAGATGTAAAAAACCAATCAATCTGCTCGAGAAGAGGTGAAGTTTGCATATTGGACCATGTGTACTGACGACCCTTGATTGGCAATTCAACAAGACCCAAATGGCCAATTATTTCATTAAACAAAAAAATATCATTCACACCACCACCCGGCTGATTTCGGTTCTCAATCGAGCGCATAAAGTTGAAGTCGCCCAAAAGTAACCAATTCTCCTCGAACTGAATATCAAGATTATATAACCACTGCACAAAATCATCACGCGCAGAACCTTGACATGGGCCATAGATTGAAACAAGAAACCAAGATTCCGATGTGTGTTTAGATTGAAACTTCACAATAATACCATAGGGTTTAGCCTCAATTAAGTTGCCTATGAAAAAGGAAGAGTTCCAAATAACCACCATACCAGCAGACGCCCCAGATGAGGAGAGCTTCATTCGGCTGGCCGAGAAAATGGCCTATCAGTAATGAGAAATGGGCTATACATTTTTAAAACACATCAAACCAGCAATTAGTTTCAAATTTCTTTTTTTTCATTTCGAGATTTTAAATTGCATTGATTTTTATGCGTGGACAATTTGTTGGATTTTATATTGATATACATTTATTTTTAAAATCAGTTTGAATGTGACTCGAAATTTCGGGATTAAAAACAGTTCAGATCGCACAGAAATATGCAAAATTTCATATAATTTTTTAACTATGGCCACAATATGGGATGTAATGCTAACAAAAAGAATATGGGCTCCAAAAAAACCTTAAGAATTAGAAAATGGGCTGTAAATTATTAGAAATAATGGCAGATGGGTTGTATGCTGTTTTCCACAGATTTGAGGCTTTCCTAAAAAAAGGTTGACGCACAAGCAGTGTATGTTGGATTTCCATCCAATGGCCATCGTGCTTCTTCAATCTCTGCTCTTCCTGCTCCAGCCACTCAAACAAGCGCTGGCGGGACTGCCTGCTCCCTCCTGCCCGCGGCCGGCTGTGCTGCCGCGCAGGCCTCACCACCCAACCGTACTCCCATTGCTGGCCTATCCATCCCTCTACTCACCCACACCTGTTGTTATTCTCCTGCGACGGCAGACGAACCAGTAAACCCTCGTACAGTCGTACTCCCGTCCACGTGGGAAACAACTGCCGAGTCTTCCCTACCTCCATGTCGTTCCCTTCCTAGGCCTCGTCGTCGTCCACCGCCTTGGTGCTCTCAGTGCGGCCTGGTCAACGTGGTCAGCGACCGACATGCATCTGAAGTGGACTGTACGTGGAGAGGCTGACAGCTGGGTCCACGGCCGCATGCAAGGAAATGCCTCCTTATTATGCGCAAAATAAAGATTCCTCCACCTGACATCTGGGACCCACCGGAAGGGCCTCTGTATTTCGCGAAAAAACGTTACCGCCACTGACAGCTGGGACCCACCAGCTATATCTTCGCACACAAGGAAGTGCCTCCTTATTACGCACAAAAAATGAATACTCCCCCTACTAGTTGGGACCCAGTATAGTGGCAGGCTGACTTGTGGGCCTACTAAGTTGACGGGGATGGAGGGCTTTGTCAACTTAGTCAATATGCACGATTCTAGCTCCAGTGACCGTACAATGTCCATCCAACGGCTGTAGTGCTTCTTCAACCTCTGGTCTTCTTGCTCCAGCAGCCCACACCAGTGCCGGTCGTGCCTCGTGCTCCTGCCTCCCATGGCCGGCTGCGATGCGGCGGAGGCCTCACCGCCCCCTACTACTCCCACCGCTGGCCAGGCCATCCCTCTACTCACCCACACCCCCTGTTATTCTGCGGTGACGGCAGCCTCACACCACAGCGAACCAGTGAACCCTCATACTCCTCTACGCGTCGGCATCCACTACCGCGTCTTCCTTGGCTCCGCGTTGTCCCCTTCCTAGGCCTCGCCATCGTCCACCGCCTTGGTGCTCTCAGCGCGGCGTGGTCAATGTGGTCAACAACCGACTTCCATCAGAAGAGTACTGTTGATACGTCTCCGCACATCTACTTTTCCAAACATTGTTGCCCTTGTTTTGGACTCTAACTTCCATGATTTGAATGGAACTAACCCGGACTGACGCGGTTTTCAGCAGAATTGCCATGGTCTTATTTATGTGCAGAAACAAAAGTTATTGGAATGACCTGAAACTCCACGGAGCGTATTTTGGAAATAATAAAAAATACTGGCAAAAGATCAAGGCCAGGAGGCCCACACCCTAGCCACGAGGGTGGGGGCGCGCATGCCCCCTGGGCGCGCCCCCTATCTCGTGGCCCCCCTGGAGCTCCTCCGACCTCAACTCCAACTCTATATATTCGTGTTCGGAGAGAAAAAAATCAGGGAGAAATATTCATCATGTTTTACGATACGGAGCCGCCACCAAGCCCTAAACTCTCTCGGGAGGGCTAATCTGGAGTCCGTTCGGGGCTCCGCACTACAAAAAAAGACATATCCATGACATTTTGGGCCGAACGAAAAAAATTTCTGTCATACATATGACACTTCTATGACGATAATTGTGAGAAAACCCGGTATCATCATAGATGTGGTGGGCTCCTACTACTATGACAAAAAAATCATGACAGAAAATGGGCTTTTCGTCCTAGGCGGGCCGGAGACGCAGCTGCATGACATTCTTTGGGCCGTCCATGATGGAAAAAACTATGGTAGAAGCGAGGGGGAGGAAAATTTCAGGGAGTTCCCGGTTACGGTGGGAGGTCGGGGGCCGAGCGATGCGCGTTTCTCTCGTACACGTACGAGCGTGTGTGGGAGGCGTTGGCTCTAACTGAAACCGAGCGAGGCGTTGGGCTCTAACTGAACCCGAGCAATTGCACTGCAGGCTACGCATTACTGAACCCGAGTGATCGATCGATGGCTGTTAACTGAACCCGATCGAGCGATTCCTTCGCTACTGCTGCTAACTGAAGCCGATCGATGGGATGAACAGTGAGTGTTGCGGGGGGTTTGGATGAACAATGAGCGGTGGCGTTGCCTCTGGATGAACAGGACACCGTGGTGTGGTGGAGGGCTGGATGAATAGTAGATGGTGGAGGGGTTCCCGTGGAAGGGTGGATGAACAGGACCCCATGGTGTGGAGGGCTGGATGAACAGTAGACAGTGGAGGGGTGGTTGAACAGGACCCCGTGGTGTGGAGGGCTGGATGAACAGTAGACGGTGGAGGGGTGCCCGTGGAGGGGTGGTTGAACAGGACCCCGTGGTGTGGAGGGATGGATGAACAGTAGACGGTGGAGGGGTGGTTGAACAGTAGCCGGTGGAGTAGCGCGCGGTGGAGGCTGGATGAACAGGAGCCCGTGGAGGCTGGAGGAGGTCGACGGTGGAGATGAACAGTATCCCGTGGAGTCCGGTTTTGCGGTACGCCACACCCCTCCCGATGGACAGGACCCCCGTTTCGACCGTAGCGCTCCAACACAAGTCTGTTTCCTCCATTTTGCAGTACGCCACACCCCTCCCGATCAACAGGACCCCTGTTTCGACCGTAGGAGGTCTGTTTCCTCCGTTTTGCGGTACGCCAGACCACTCCCGATGAACAGGATCCCGTTTCGAACATGGCCAGTCGAACACAAGGCTGTTTCCTCCGTTCTGCGGTATGCCAGGCCTCGTTTCCATCGCCTGTTCCATCCAAGCCCTCCCGATGAACACAACGCATTCTGTTGCCTCCCCATGAACATGACGCATTCCGTTGCCTCTCCATGAACACGACGAGGACGATGTTTCTCCGTTCCGACCTAGCCATGTACACGAGCCCTGGCCGTACGTATGCGCGAGTAGGCGTTCGAGACCCCGCCCGTATGTACACATATGTGGCCGTATTTTCTTTAATGCACCCTGGCTATTGTACGTGCGTGTAAATGCTGCGTGCACGCCTCTTCTACGACACGTGCGCGCCTCTACTACGACACGTGCGCGCCTCTACATCGGCCAGTATGTACGTACATGTTCGCGACCAGAATGACAACGCTACTTACGCTTCGACCACGTGGGTCCCGACTGTCAGGCACTTCCTTGCCTGCGAAGATGTAGCTGGTGGGTCCCAGCAGTCAGGGGGCGAATCGTTTTTTTTGCCCGGACGCACTTCCTTGCATGCAAAGATGTAGCTGGTGGGTCCCAGCAGTCAGGGGGAAACGTTTTTTCACGAAATACGATGGCCCGTCCGGTGGGTCCCGCTATCAGGTGGAGGAATAATTATTTTGCACGTAATAAGGAGGCACTTCCTTCCTGTGGCCGTGGACCCAGCTATCAGCCTCTCCACGTACAGTCCACGTCCGATGGAAGCCGTTCCTTGACCACGTTGACCACACCGCGCCGAGAGCACCAGGGCGGTGGACGACGGCGAGGCCTAGGAAGGGGACGACACGGAGCCGGGGAAGACGCGCTAGTGGATGCTCACGCGTAGAGGAGTACGAGGGTTCACTGGTTCACTGCGATGTGAGGCTACCGTCACCGCAGAATAACAGGGGGTGTGGGTGAGTAGAGGGATGGCCTGGCCAGCGGTGGGAGTAGTAGGGGGCGGTGAGGCCTCCGCCGCATCGCAGCCGGCCACGGGAGGCAGGAGCACGAGGCACGACCGGCGCTGGTTTTGGCGGCTGGAGCAAGAAGACCAGAGGTTGAAGAAGCACTACGGCCGTTGGATGGACATCGTACGGTCACTGGAGCTAGAATCATGCATATTGACTAAGTTGACAAATCCCTCTGTCCCCGTCAACTTAGTAGGCCCACAAGTCAGCCTCCCACCAAGGTGGGTCCCAGCTAGTAGGGGGTATTCGTTTTTTTTAGCATAATAAGGAGGCACTTCCTTGCGTGCGAAGATATAGCTGGTGGGTCCGAGCTGTCAGCGGCGGTAACGTTTTTTTCGCGAAATACAGAGGCCCTTTCGGTGGGTCCCTGATGTCAGGTGGAGGAATCATTATTTTGCGCGTAATAAGGAGGCATTTCCTTGCGTGCGGCCGTGGACCCAGCTGTCGGCCTCTCCACGTACAGTCCACTTCAGATGCATGTCGGTCGTTGACCACGTTGACCAGGCCGCGCCGAGATCACCAGGGCGGTGTACGACGGCGAGGCCTAGGAAGGGAACGACACGGAGGCAGGGAAGACTCGGTAGTTGTTTCCCACGCGGAGGGGAGTATGACTGTACGAGGGTTTACTGGTTCATCTGCTATCGCCAGAGAATAACAGCAGGTGTTGGTGAGTAGAGGGATGGCTAGGCCAGCGATGGGAGTACGGTGGGGCGGTGAGGCCTGCGCGGCAGCAGAGCCGGCCGCGGGGAGGAGGGAGCAGGCAGTCCCGCCGGCACCTGTTTGAGCGGCTGGAGGAGGAAGAGCAGAGATTGAAGAAGCACGATGGCCGTTGGATGGCCATCCAACAGTCACTGCTTGTGCGTCAACCTTTTTTAGGAAAGCCTCAAATATGTGGAAAACAGCATACATCCCATTTGCTAATTCTTAAGGTTTTTTTGGAGCCCATATTCTTTTGTTAGCTTTACAGCCCATATTGTGCCCACGGTTAAAAAATTATACGAAATTTTGCATATTTCGGTGCGGTCTGAACTGTTTTTAATCCCGAAATTTCGACTCACATTCAAACTGATTTTAAAAATAAATGTATATCAATATAAAATCCAACAAATTCTCCACACATAAAATTTAATGTAATTTAAAATCTCGAAATGAAAAAAAAAATATTTGAAACTAATTGTCAGTTTGATGTGTTTTAAAAATGTACAGCCCATTTCTCCTTACTCATGGGCCATTTTCTCGGCCAGCCGAATGAAAGCTCTCCTCGTCTTGAAAGATTTGCAGCCCAACAGGCCTGACAAAGCGACTTACTTGGCAAATCACAAAAAAACTGGACTGTGGCCGTGGACCCAGCTGTCAGTCCTTTTGTTTTTTAGTCCATTTGGTGGGCTGGGTGAAACAATGATGTAGCATCTATGCAGCCCATTTAAATCCCATTTGCATTTTTCTTGAAAGCCACGGACTTGCTGGGCTGGGTGAAAATATCATGTTGGGTTAGACAGAGAAATGTTATAAAAACATAAATACATGATTGCACGTCAGTAAAATCTTTGCAAGCTTATGTACGCAATCACTAGGAGTTAACTTAACAAGTTATATATGAATAATTATTATTATTATTTTGTAAGAACTTTCAACTTACGAAATAAAATATCATTTTAATTTGATGAGTTAATAGTATGTGGGGTATTATTATTTTTTAGGCTAGACGTGAGATAGTTGAGTTGGTTCTAGGGGAAAGTACTGGGAGAAAACTCAGTTTACATCGAAAAAGAAAGTGGGAGAAAATTCAGAGACCTGCTGGGTCCACCTGAGAAGGGGAATATGTTGGGAGGAAGGAGATTCAAAGCACGGCAGCCGAGTGAACTAGTTTTTTTTACGGACAAGTGAACTAGTTTACATACATCAGCAAATTGCCACTAAAAAAGCAATCAGGTTAAGGGTTCTTAAAAGAAATACTTCGGACAAAACAGATAATTACGACACATAGGCTAATGCATGAAACACTCACATGATAAAGGTGCTTATAAACAGATAAAGTACAACAACTAGACCTTCCTGGCATGCTTGATCATGACGCTGCGGCTGTCCGTGTACTCGTCGGTTACGGGAAGCAGACACGCCCTCATGTCCAAGATCTGCATGTACATGTTGTAGCATGCGTATGCGCCCTTGGCCGCGTAGGTTATGTAGGCTAGATTCAGAGGTACCTCCCACGTGTTCAGGTTGTCTTCTTTCATGTTGGCGTATCAGGGGTCGATGATGGTCTCAGCGAGGTCAACCACGGAGTCCTTTTCTCCACCGTAGCGAAGGTGCAGTCGGCGCTGCCGATGAAACGGGCGAATGCTTTAGAACCTGTGAAAGTGCAACTATCCCTAGGTGGTTTTGGTAATTTATAACAACATATAGGTCATTGAGCTAATGCTATTCCAAGATGATTATTTCAGGAAAGCTCAATGATTGGCATGGCTTGGATGTGAAAGTGGAACCCTCAAAATGCTAAGGACAAAGAATTGGCTCAAGCTCAAAAAGTTCAAGACTCTTCATTTTATATTTTAGTGATCCAAGATCACATTGAGTCTTTAGGAAAAGCTAATACTATCAAGGAGGGATGAGGTGTTGCTTAATGAGCCTCTTGCTTTATGTGCTTAGTGATATGCTCCAAAATCCTCAACCACTTTTCCATATCCACAAATGACCTAAACCCTAAGCCAAACTCGGTCATACCGATTCTGCCAATACGGCGCCACCGAGTTTCACTTGTCATTTGCCACTGCCAAACCCTAGCAATTCGGTCCTACAGATAAGGATCTCGGTCTCACCGAGATGGGGTTGCAAACTCTCTGTTTCCCTTTCGTAACTTTTCGGTCTCACCGAAAGAGCGAATCGGTCCCACCGAGAATGCAATGTAAACTCTCTGTTTCCTTCTTGTAACTTTTCGGTCTCACCGAAAGAGCGAGTCGGTCCCACCGAGTTTACCTGACCAACTCTATGGTTAGCTAATAGCCAAACTCGGTCTCACCGAGTTTGTGCAATCGGTCTCACCAAGATTACGTTATGCCCAAACCCTATGCAAATCGGTCCTACCGAGTTGCATGTCAGTCCCACCGAAATTCCTAATGGTCACTAGGATTACTATTTCGGTCAGACCGAGTTTTCTGATTCGGTCCCACCGAGATTGGTAAATTGTGTGTAATGGTTGGATTTTGTGTGGAGGCTATAAATACCCCTCCACCTCCTCTTCATTCGTAGAGAGAGCCATCAGAACACATACATCATTCCAACTCATATGTTCTGAGAAGGAACCACCTACTCATGTGTTGAGACCAAGATATTCCATTCCTACCATATGAATCTTGATCTCTAGCCTTCCCCAAGTTGCTTTCCACTCAAATCTTCTTTCCACCAGATCCAAATCCTATGAGAGAGAGTTGAGTGTTGGGGAGACTATCATTTGAAGCACAAGAGCAAGGAGTTCATCATCAACACACCATTTGTTACTTCTTGGAGAGTGGTGTCTCCTAGATTGGCTAGGTGTCACTTGGGAGCCTCCGACAAGATTGTGGAGTTGAACCAAGGAGTTTGTAAGGGCAAGGAGATCGCCTACTTCGTGAAGATCTACCGCTAGTGAGGCAAGTCCTTCGTGGGCGATGGCCATGGTGGAATAGACAAGGTTGCTTCTTCGTGGACCCTTCGTGGGTGGAGCCCTCCGTGGACTCGCGCAACCGTTACCCTTCGTGGGTTGAAGTCTCCATCAACGTGGATGTAGGATAGCACCACCTATCCGAACCACGGGAAAAACATCCGTGTCTCCAATAGCGTTTGAATTCTCCAAACCCTTCCCTTTACATTCTTGCAAGTTGCATGCTTTACTTTCCGCTGCCAATACACTCTTGCATGCTTGCTTGAAACGTGTGATGATTGCTTGACTTGTCCTAAGATAGCTAAAATCTGCCAAGAACTAAAATTGGGAAAAGGCTAAGTTTTTATTTGGTCAAGTAGTCTAATCACCCCCCCTCTAGACATACTTTCGATCCTACAAGTGGTATCAGAGCTTTGGTCTCCATTTGCCTTGATCTCCATAGCTTTTGGTGATCATAGCCTTGGTTTCACAACCTAGGAGAGTATGGCGTCTAGCGAGGGAAATTATCACCGTAGAGGTCCTTAATTTGATGGCACTAATTTTTCTAGTTGGAAGCATAAAATGAAAATGCATATTCTTGGACATAACCCAGCCGTATGGGCTATTGTTTGTGTTGGTTTGCAAGGTGAGTTCTTTGATGGGAAAGAACCAAACCGTGAAGCTACCGCGGATGAGTTGAAGATGTTGCAATACAATGCTCAAGCTTGTGATATTCTCTTCAACGGATTGTGCCCCAAAGAATTCAACAAAATCAGCCGCCTTGAGAATGCAAAGGAAATTTGGGATACTTTGATTGATATGCACGAAGGTACCGACTCCGTCAAGGAATCCAAGTTGGATGTGCTCCAAAGTCAACTTGACAAGTTCAAGATGAAGGATGGTGAAGGTGTCGCTGAAATGTACTCTAGGCTTGCTCTCATCACAAATGAGATTGCCGGCTTAGGAAGTGAAGAGATGACCGATAGATTCATAATCAAGAAGATCCTAAGAGCCTTGGATGGGAAATATGATACCGTGTGCACATTAATCCAAATGATGCCCAACTACAAAGATCTCAAGCCAACGGAAGTAATTGGAAGGATTGTTGCTCATGAGATGTCACTCAAGGATAAAGAGGAACTTAACAACAAATCAAGTGGTGCCTACAAAGCCTCATGTGAAGTTCCCACATCATCAAGTGAGAAACAAAACTTCAATGAAGAATTGAGCTTAATGGTGAAGAACTTCAACAAGTTCTACAAGAGTAGAAACAAAGATAGAAGCTTCAAGTCAAGGTCCTACAATGACAAGAAATCTTCTAGTCGAGAGCGAAACTGCTATAATTGTGGAAGACCCGGACACTATTCTAATGAGTGTACGGCTCCCTACAAGTGAAGAGAAGATTCTCCAAAAAGAAGAAGCAAAGAATCACCACCAAGAGAGAGAAGGAGTAGAGATGATCGTTATGAACGAAGATACTCATGGAGAAGCAAGGATTCGGAAAGGAAGGAAAAATCATCAAGGAGCTACACAAAGCGAAGACATCAAGCTCATGTTGGTGAATGGGTATCCGGCTCCGACTCTGACAGCCACTCCGAGAGAAGTTATCACTCCGACTCCGAAGATACTCAAGATGAAGGTGTTGCCGGTCTAGCACTTGTGTCAACCAACTCCTACGACATATTTGAATCACCAAATGAAGGAATTGGAAGATGCTTCATGGCCAAAGGTCCTAAGGTAACACACCCCGAGTATGTTGACTTTAATAGTGATGAAGATGACTTGTTAGGTGATGATGATTTGCTTGTTGACAACTCTAGTGATGAATATTATGGTGAAATATCAATTAATCATGCTAAAACGAATGACAATGACAAGGAGAAGATTGAGGCTCTAACTAAAGAACTAAACACTCTTAAGTTAGCCCATGAAACTATCTTCGAAGATCATCGAGAACTTTTAAGAGCTCATGAGAAATTACGCTTTGAAAAGCTTAATCTTGAGCAAGAGCATGAGTTCTTAAAAGCAATAAATGATGATCTCCGCAAGAAAAGTTCTTCTCACATTGCCAAGCGTTTACTTTTATCCACTTACATGCCTCAAGTCAAGACTAGTAACAAGAATAAGAAAGATTCTTCCTCTAGTAGTAACAATAATCATGCTAAATCCAATATTGTTGCTTCTAGTAGTTCTCTTGATTCCACTAATGATTCTCTTAGCCAAGTTACACTTGAGCAAGAAAATAGCTTATTGAAGGGAATTATAGAGAAAGGTGTGTACAAGAGCCTTGCCGGGAGTAAGCAATTCGAGGAAATTGTGCGCAAGCAAGGAATGCACCGGAAGAATCAAGGTGTTGGTTTTGAACGAAAGTTCAATGCCAATGGAGTTTAATGGGAAGAAGATCAATACCCCAAGACAAAGTTTGTTCCTCAACAAGAGAAGCATGACACTTCCTTCAAAGGAACACAAGCTCAAGATGATCTCCCACCACAAGACTACAAGCAAAAAGGCAAGGACAAGCTTCAAGAGGAGATTGATGCATTTGAAGAAGCTCCTAAGACCTTAGTCAAGTGGATTCCCAAGACTACTTCAAGTTCCACTACATCAAGTACGACTACAACTCCAAGGATTCCCATCAAGATGGTGTGGATCCAAAAGAAGAAGAACTAGAGAGTTCTCGAGGGTGAATCCGCCAACATACTTCACTCTTATCATTTTGGCAAGAACAAATGCAATCAACTTCCACATCTTGCACTAGTTCAAGGAGTCACAAACCCTCTTGTTGGTAAGACAAGGGACAAGGTAACCTAAAGTTTTCATGGACATCATCTTGTGTGTGCATCACTCTATGTCTATGGATATCCTTGTTTGTTCCTTGTGGGACTAACCCATGTAGGTATTGAATGTGCAATTCACTCAAATGGATAGCTCCAAGTGATCTACATCAACATTGAGCATCCACATCTTCGACATCTGCATGAAGTCATCATCGACAAAACCCAAGGTTAGTTCATCCCTCTTAGGGGGGATATCACATCTAGGGGGAGCTTTACTCTAAGACTTGAGCTAAAGCAACTCTAAAGATGTGAATACAACAATGCTTTATGTAAAAGTGGTAACCCCACTCGAGCTTAAACGATGAGTATGACCTACGATCAAGTGTTCTCACTTGACTCCTAAGTCAATATACTCATATATAGATGACCTAGTCATCGCAAATTGCTTGATAGTTCCTAGAATTGGTTGTGCATGCTTTGCCACATATTTCATTTGCTATCTTATTATGTGAGCATGTTGGTTGCATATTTTACTCATTCGAGGACATCCACTTGTTGTTTTGATTGTTTGGCTTTCTTCTTTTGCCAAGTGGATGGACAAGAATGCCTAAGTACCTCCTCTAGCTATCTATGCTTTTCTCGTCTCAAACTCTATTCATATTGCATCACAAAATTTGATCAGGTCAGATTCGAACCACTCTGTGTGAGGAGCGCTCGGAGTCCCCGATTCGTCATAGACTTAAACTTCCAAAACCTCTTTATGAATCTTGGTCTGACCGATACTCCACTTTCGGTCCTACCGAGTTCATTAAGTTGATCTAGGTTTTTGATCTCGGTGCAACGGATTTGAACTTCTCGGTCACACCGAGTTGCAATAACTGCACACAGTTTTGCATCTCGGTGCCACCGAGTTGTTCCACTCGGTCACACCGACAGGGTCGGGCTATATATAGTGACGGGCAAAATTTTTGAAATTTCTCCGAAACCCCTTCGCCCGCGTGATAGCCTGCTCTGCCTTCGTGGTCTCCGGATCGTCTTCTCGCCGCCAGCAGCCTCCAGTCGTTGGTCTCCGCCGCCGTCAACGGAATTCTGCCCCGCCCTTGCTGCCGTAGCGAGTCTCCGCCGAACTAGGGTATGGACTCGATCTTTGTGCTATTCTCCACTCCGATTCCTAGCACATTGTGATCATCATGATTCTTGCCACGTTTGATAAACTCCTATCCAGTCAATGCACTAGTATATTAGGTTTAATTCGAGAATTTTAGGGTTAGGTTTCCGCCGAAACCATCTCGGACCCACCGAGTTGAAAAACTCGGTCCCACCGATCTGGCTTATGCCATTGCACAAGTGAAACTCGGTCTGACCGAGAGTCACTTATCGGTGCGACCGATTTTGAAACCCTGTGAAACCCTAGCAGTCTCGGTGCCACCGAACTGTGACTCGGTCTGACCGAGTTCACCAGTTCTGGTGCCAAAACTGCTTCGGTGTCACCGAGTTTGAAAATTGGTAGATCCAAGATGATTTCAGTGGGAAACTAAAACTAAGTTTTTGAATTAATCTTTTGCAAAAATCTCTGCTTTTTTTGTGATGCTCATCCACTCTATCTTATCCATAATCCATTCACAGGGTCAGCAGTCAGTTGCAACATGTCTGATCAAAGTGATAGCCAGAATTTGTCTGAGCAGCAAGTTGTGATGAGTGAGGGCACTAGCCCCTCAAGTTCTTCTGATGATGGCAGCAGGAGCACACCCAGCAATCTGCCTAAAGCTGCCACTAGACAAAGGAGGAAGAGAACCTCAGATTCTGAAGATGAGGACTATGCGGCAGAGGAAGAGGCCACATCGAAGAGAGCTGAGCCAGCTCAAGGCACAAAGCTAGGGCTGAAAATTAAAAAGCCAGCAGGCAGGCAGCCAATGTCAAAGGCCAGAATGTCAACTGAGAACCCTGCACCTGCTCCCATTGAGCCCATTGCTGCTGAGGGCAAGAAGAGGAAAGAGAGGGTGAAGAAGACTGTGGCTAGAGTCCTTGGCAAGGCCTCCATCATGGATGAGGAGGAAGAAGAAGAGGTTGCTGCACCAGCACCCAAGGCAGCAAAACTTATGGGAGATGCCATAAGGTCAGGGGGAGCTGCATCCAAGCCCAAGGAAGCACCTAAGGCTGCATCTAAGCCTAAGAGTGCACCAAAGAGAAACACTAGAAGCATCCCAGCTGCAGAAAAGAACAAGGCCCCAGTGCCTGAAGCTACTAAAGAATAAGAGGAAGAGAGTGTCCTTAGAAAGCTCAAGCCCAAGATCCCAAACCACAACGATGCTCATCCTGTGGCTGAGGACATGAAGCTCGGGGGAGACTCTGGGCTGAGGAAATGGAGAGAAGCAGATCCGTATGCTTCTAGGAGAAGGACTGCCGTGGATTACAGATTTCATACCAAGGAGTAGCAAGATTTCTATGAGACTGTTTTGCTTGACAAGAAGCCAATCGTTTGTGACATGAGATGGGTCGACTGGACCTACATCAAGGAGCATGAAGAGTACTACCCCGGAGTATTTGACAGCTTTAGTGCGTGTGGAGTTGCAGACTTTGTTGGGCAGAAGCTCACAAAGTGGAACGAGGAGCTGATCATGCAATTCTACTCCACATCACACTTTTATCCGGATGTCAGGATCACTTGGATGTCAGAAGGTACAAGGTACCAATCCACTGTTGAGGAATGGGCGAAGTTGATCAATGCCCAGAGGAGCAAGCTGATGACTTGGACATTTATGCCAAGAAAAAGATGGATCACAACTCCATGTCCAACATGCACAAGGAGATCCCGAATGAAGCACTTGACACATTCAAGTTTGGCTCCGTGCACTATCTTCTCTCAGGACTGCCCACTATAAATTGGATACTAAGGCACACTCTGTTGCCTAAGTCTGGAGATCACAAGATGATCAGAGGTCACGCGATCAACTTGCTTCATGTCTTTGACGTGCCTCAGAAATTCAAGGTCATGAGTCTCATTGTGGAAACCATTAAGAGGACAGCTGCTGATCAAAAGAGGAGCTGTGGGTATGCCCCACAGATTCAGGAGCTCATCAACTCCAAGATGGGCACGGGCGTATATTTATTGGATAAGGAACACCTGCCCATCCGTCCAGATTTTGAGGATAACCAAGTGGTTATGACTGAGAATGAGCCCTCATCTGTCCAAGCACAAGCTCAGAAGGAGAAGGCGAAGAAGGAGAAAGCTGCCAGGATGCCTACTCAAGCAGAGGCATCTGATTATTTTCTGAAAACCAAACAAGAGCAGCTTGGTTACCTGATAGTGTCCACCCTGCGGATTGAGCAGAGTATAGCCACCCTGACTCAGAACCAGGCGAGCCTAGAGAGGATCATGGAATAGAGGTTCTATGACTTGGACATCAAGGTGACTGAGATACAGACTGCCGTGGAGCAGCTTCAGGACGACATGAACGAGAGGAGAGGCAGGACCACGACTGATGCTTTTGCCAGGGTGCCACGAGGTCCGAGGTCGTCTGCACTACCAGTTGCTGACACTAGAGCTACAACGTCTGCACCAGCTACAGCCTCAGTTCCACCAGCCCCAGCATCAACTTCAGCCTCAACTCCTACCACATCTACTGAAGGCTTCGTCCTTGGCATGCTCCGGACTCCACCACCACCAGAAGATCAAGCCTGAGCGTCGACTTAGCACTATGCATTTTCTAGGAACTTTTTGGTAACTTGTTGCCAAAGGGGGAGAAAATGTATAGATCATAGGCTTCGAGAGAGAGTGTTGCTTTTTCTTCTCTCTTGTTTTATCTGGTGGTTTTTCGAACTTTTGTTTGCTTGTGTGTGAGATACTACGTCCTTATGCCTGTGAGACATCGATGATCAAGTGTTTGATCATAAGATACACTTAATATTTGCTTAATTCTTGCTTAAATATTATCATTCTATCTATTGCTTGTGATCATTCACTATTCTTGGTGATGAGTGCATGTATTTCATTCTTATCATTTTAAGCGCTCCACCAAGATGTATGTGACATGGAAGAGTAACCCATGATTCTAACTCCTTGTGCATTTGCAGTCCAAAGCAAATTTTAAATATGCACAAATTTAGGGGGAGCTCTTATTTGTCACATACTTCTCAAAGCGACGATGTATTTCATGATTATTATAATTTGTCGAAGCTTTGATCTATATGTTGTCATCAATTACCAAAAAGGGGGAGATTGAAAGTGCAATTATCCCTAGGTGGTTTTGGTAATTTATAACAACATATAGGTCATTGAGCTAATGCTATTCCAAGATGATTATTTCAGGAAAGCTCAATGATTGGCATGGCTTGGATGTGAAAGTGGAACCCTCAAAATGCTAAGGACAAAGAATTGGCTCAAGCTCAAAAAGTTCAAGACTCTTCATTTTATATTTTAGTGATCCAAGATCACATTGAGTCTTTAGGAAAAGCCAATACTATCAAGGAGGGATGAGGTGTTGCTTAATGAGCCTCTTGCTTTATGTGCTTAGTGATATGCTCCAAAATCCTCAACCACCTTTCCATAGCCACAAATGACCTAAACCCTAAGCCAAACTCGGTCATACCGATTCCGCCAATCCGACGCCACCGAGTTTCACTTGTCATTTGCCACTGCCAAACCCTAGCCATTCGGTCCTACCGATAAGGATCTCGGTCTCACCGAGATGGGTTTGCAAACTCTCTGTTTCCCTTTCGTAACTTTTCGATCTCACCGAAAGAGCGAATCGGTCCCATCGAGAATGCAATGTAAACTCTCTGTTTCCTTCTTGTAAATTTTCGGTCTCACCGAAAGAGCGAGTCGGTCCCACCAAGTTTACCTGACCAACTCTCTGGTTAGCTAATTGCAAAACTCGGTCTCACCGAGTTTGTGCAATCGGTCTCACCGAGATTACGTTATGCCCAAACCCTAACCGAATCGGTCCTACCGAGTTGCACGTCAGTCCCACCGAAATTCCTAACGGTCACTAGGTTTACTATTTCAGTCAGACCGAGTTTTCTGATTCGGTCCCACCGAGATTGGTAAATTATGTGTAACGGTTGGATTTTGTGTGGAGGCTATAAATACCCCTCCACCTCCTCTTCATTCATAGAGAGAGCCATTAGAACACATACATCATTCCAACTCATATGTTCTGAGAAGGAACCACCTACTCATGTGTTGAGACCAAGATATTCCATTCCTACAATATGAATCTTAATCTCTAGCCTTCCCCAAGTTGCTTTCCACTCAAATCTTCTTTCCACCAGATCCAAATCCTATGAGAGAGAGTTGAGTGTTGGGCAGACTATCATTTGAAGCACAAGAGCATGGAGTTCATCATCAACACACCATTTGTTACTTCTTGGAGAGTGGTGTCTCCTAGATTGGCTAGGTGTCACTTGGGAGCCTCCGACAAGATTGTGGAGTTGAACCAAGGAGTTTGTAAGGGCAAGGAGATCGCCTACTTTGTGAAGATCTACCGCTAGTGAGGCAAGTCCTTCGTGGGCGATGGCCATGGTGGAATAGACAAGGTTGCTTCTTCGTGGACCCTTCGTGGGTGGAGCCCTCCGTGGACTCGCGCAACCGTTACCCTTCGTGGGTTGAAGTCTCCATCAACGTGGATGTAGGATAGCACCACCTATCCGAACCACGGGAAAAACATCCGTGTCTCCAATAGCGTTTGAATTCTCCAAACCCTTCCCTTTACATTCTTGCAAGTTGCATGATTTACTTTCCGCTGCCAATACACCCTTGCATGCTTGCTTGAAATGTGTGATGATTGCTTGACTTGTCCTAAGATAGCTAAAATCTGCGAAGAACTAAAATTGGGAAAAGGCTAAGTTTTTATTTGGTCAAGTAGTCTAATCACCCCCCCTCTAGACATACTTTCGATCCTACAACCTGGTGCAGCCATAGGACTGAGGCGAGGCAGAGCTTCACCGAGTCCGTATCGTTGGTGTACATCACATTCAACTTGGTGCAGCCATAGGACTGAACAGCGAACTCAAAGGGGAACTCCTTGCTGAGGTCCATATCCAGCAGGCTCACCCCTTGGATCGCCATTGGAGTCTCTTCGAGTGAACGAGTGTGTAGGCGGCGGCGGCAGTTCGTTTTTCAGCTCTTAGGGAACTGGACTCAACAATAAGCTGAGTGTGTATAGGCGACAACAGTTACTACCCCTCCCTCGTCCGATGCACGCCCGGCAGAAGATGCACCCTCGGCCACACGTCGGTTCACGAGCGGGTCTGTATTGGTACTGTAATAACAGGAGTTAGTGGTCACTTTACTTAAATTTAATTAGCTTTAATAGAAATTTGTACATAAAACAAGCAATGCATTCGCTCATTCTATCAGTGCCACATGATCAACATGCACAACAATTAGAATTATTATTCTCAGGATGCACACGATCATCACATTTGTCGCACTTTCACAAAAGATAATACTACCGAGTTTGAACTGTTTGTTATGGTTGTTGTCCTCTGCATCATCATGCCGTGTTTCCCAGCTTGCAAGATTCAGAACCAACAAATAAGATCCAAATAATAAGTACAACAAAGATGCCCACACATCTCATTGATTCTCAGCTTGCAAGATTTAGAACCAACAAATAAGATCCAAATAATAAGTACAACAAAGATGCCTACACATCTCACTGATTCCCAGCTTGCAAGATTCAGAACCAACCCATTAGAGCCTTTTGATAAAGTGAATATCGGGATTAAATCCATCTTGGCTAGCCATGTCATACAATCGAGGAACTTGGCGAATGCTCTTGACCGTCACAACATTTGTAGTTGAGTATTCCTGTTTGCACAACATGAGGGAGTCCTGGATTAGGGGGTGTATGGATAGCCGGACTATACCTTCGGCCGGACTCCTGGACTATGAAGATACAAGACTTAAGACTTCGTCCCGTGTCCGGAAGGGACTTTCCTTGGCGTGGAAGGCAAGCTTGGCTATACGGATATGTAGATCTCCTACCATTGTAACCGACTCTGTGTAACCCTAGCCCTCTCTGGTGTCTATATAAACCGGAGGGTTTTAGTCCATAGAGACAACAACAATCATACCATAGGCTAGCTTCTAGGGTTTAGCCTCCTTGATCTTTTGGTAGATCTACTCTTGTACTACCCATATCATCAATATTAATCAAGCAGGACGTAGGGTTTTACCTCCATCAAGAGGGCCCAAATCTGGGTAAAACATCATGTCCCCTGCCTCCTCTTACCATCCGCCCGAGACGCATAGTTCGGGACCCCCTATCTGAGATCCGCCGGTTTTGACACCGACATTGGTGCTTTCATTGAGAGTTTCTCTATGTCGTCACTTTTAGGCCCGATGGCTCCTCCGATCATCAACGATGATGCAATCCAAGGTGAGACTTTTCTCCCCGGACAGATCTTTGTATTTGGCGGCTTTGCACTGCGGGCCAATTCGCTTGGCCATCTGGAGCAGATCGAAAGCTACGCCCCTGGCCGTCAGGTCAGATTTGGAAGTTTAAACTACAAAGCGGACCTCCGCGGAGACTTGATCTTCGACGGATTCGAGCCGCAGCCGAGCGCGCCGCACTGTCACGATGGGCATGATCTAGCTTTGCCGCCGAACAGTGCCCTGGAGGCCGCACCCGCATCAGCTCCGACCCTTAATTCGGAGCCAACTGCGCCAATCGAGGATGGGTGGTTGGACACCGCCTCGGGGGCTGCAATCTCTATGGTGATTGAGCCGAACACCAGCCCTATTCTCGGTGAAGCCCGTGACTCCAAGGAGCCGGACTCCTCTCCAGACTCCGAGCCCTCCGCACCCCTACCGATCGAACCCGATTGGGCGCCGATCATGGAGTTCACCGCCGCGGACATCTTTCAGTACTCGCCCTTCGGCAATATTCTGAATTCACTAAAGTCTCTCTCTTTATCAGGAGAGCCCTGGCTGGACTATGGTCAACAAGGTTGGGATGTGGATGATGAAGAAATTCAAAGCCCACCCACCACCCACTTCGTAGCCACTGTCAATAATTATAACGACGTGCTCGACTTCAACTCCGAAGACATCGACGGTATGGATGACGATGTAGGAGATGAACATGAACCAACTCCTATAAGGCGCTGGACAGCCACCTCATCTCATGATGTATACATGGTGGACACACCCAAAGGAAGCGGTGACGAGGAACACAGGGATGCAACAAGGGATCATTCACTCGAAAAGCAATCAAAGCGGTGACGTAAGCACCGCTCCAAGCCCCGCCTTGACAGAGACAGCAACCATACAGACCCAGCCATAGAGCAGGACGAGCCGGTGGACGACGAACATGCCTTCGAGCAACCGTACGAACAGGGCAACTTAGATAAACAAACCGAACACCCCGTCACCGGTGAAAACAACAGTCCGGACGACCTTACGCCGGATAGGCTCATGGAGCAGAAGAACCTCCACAAAAGGCTCGTCGCCACTGCGTGTAGCCTGAAAAAGTAGAAGCGGAAGCTCAAAACTGCGGAAGATGCACTCAGAATCAGACGGAGCAAAGTACGTAACACCACAGATAAAAAGCTATCCAAAGCGAAAGCTACTGCCTGAATTTGACAAGGAGGCCTTAGAGCCCCCGCAGTCAAAAAATAGGGAAGCCATCCGGTCGGATAGACGACCGCATGGCCAGCATGGAACGGCAAGCGGCACCGCACACAAGCCAGCAATTGATCCACCAAAGGATCCGCATCAAAAAGATGGCCCAGCCAGAACTATCTACGGGCCAAGAAAGCAAGCTCTAGTAAGCAATGCAACACAACAAATATCCGAACATCACGGCACACCCAAATACAGGGGTGCCGCACACCCCCTATGTTTCACCGATGAGGTGCTGGACCATGAATTTCCAGCGGGATTCAAGCCCATAAACATAGAGGCGTATGACGGAACAACAGACCATGGGGTCTGGATCGAGGATTATATCTGAAGGAAATATGCCCTAGAGGCAATAATAAAGTTATTATTTATTTCCTTATATCATGATAAATGTTTATTATTCATGCTAGAATTGTATTAACCGGAAACATAATACATGTGCGAATGCATAGACAAACAGAGTGTCACTAGTATGCCTCTACTTGACTAGCTCGTTAATCAAAGATGGTTATGTTTCCTAACCATGGACAAAGAGTTGTTATTTGATTAACGGGATCACATCATTAGTTGAATGATCTGATTGACATGACCCATTCCATTAGCTTAGCATCCGATCGTTTAGTATGTTGCTATTGCTTTCTTCATGACTTATACATGTTCCTATGACTATGAGATTATGCAACTCCCGTTTGCCGGAGGAACACTTTGTGTGCTACCAAACGTCACAACGTAACTGGGTGATTATAAAGGAGCTCTACAGGTGTCTCCAAAGGTACATGTTGGGTTGGCGTATTTCGAGATTAGGATTTGTCACTCTGAATGTCGGAGAGGTATCTCTGGGCCCTCTCGGTAATGCACATCACTTAAGCCTTGCAAGCATTGCAACTAATGAGTTAGTTGTGGGATGATGTATTACGGAACGAGTAAAGAGACTTGCCAATAACGAGATTGCACTAGGTATTGGATACCAACGATCGAATCTCAGGCAAGTAACATACCGATGACAAAGGGAACAACGTATGTTGTTATGCGGTCTGACCGATAAAGATCTTCGTAGAATATGTAGGAGCTAATATGGGCATCCAGGTCCCGCTATTGGTTATTGACCGGAGACGTGTCTCAGTCATGTCTACATTGTTCTCGAACCGTAGGGTCCGCACGCTTAAGGTTTCAATGATAGTTATATTATGAGTTTATGAGTTTTGATGTACCGAAGGAGTTCGGAGTCCCGGATGAGATCGGGGACATGACGAGGAGTCTCGAAATGGTCGAGACGTAAAAATCGATATATTGGAAGACTATATTCGGACATCGGAAAGGTTCCGAGTGATTCGGGTATTTTTCGGAGTACCGGGGAGTTACGGAATACGGGGGGAGAAGTATTGGGCCTTATTGGGCCATACGGGAAAGAGAGAGGGGCTGCCTAGGGCAGGCCGCGCGCCCCCCAAGGCCTAGTCCGAATTGGACTAGGGGGAGGGGCTGCGCCCCCTCCTTCCTTCCCTTCTCCTTTCCCCTTCCTTGTCTCCTTCTCCTACTACATGGAAGGAATCCTAGTTGGACTAGGAAAAGGGGAATCCTACTCCCGGTGGGAGTAGGACTCCCTAGGGCGCGCCATAGAGAGGGCCGGCCCTCCCCTCCTCCACTCCTTTATATACGGGGGCAGGGGGCACCCCATAGACACACAAGTTGATCTTCGTGATCGTTCCTTAGCCGTGTGCGGTGCCCCCCTCCACGATATTACACCTCGATCATATTGTAGCGGTGCTTAGGCGAAGCCCTGCGACGGTTAAACATCAAGATTGTCACCACACCATCGTGCTGACGAAACTCCTCCCCGAAGCTTTGCTGGATCGGAGCCCGGGGTGCGTCATCGAGCTGTACGTGTGTCAAGAACTCGGAGGTGCCGGAGTAACGGTGCTTGGATCGGTTGGACCAGGAAGACGTACGACTACTTCCTCTACATTGCGTCAACGCTTCCGCTTCGGTCTACGAGGGTACGTAGACAACACTCTCCCCTCTCATTGCTATGCATCACCATGATCTTGCGTGTGCGTAGGAATTTTTTTGAAATTACTACGTTCCCCAACAGTGGTATCAGAGCCTAGGTTTTATGGTTTGATGTTATATGCACGAGTAGAACACAAGTGAGTTGTGGGCGATATAAGTCATACTGCCTACCAGCATGTCATACTTTGGTTCGGCGGTATTGTTGGATGAAGCGGCCCGGACCGACATTACGCGTACGCTTACGCGAGACCGGTTCTCCCGATGTGCTTTGCACATAGGTGGCTTGCGGGTGACTGTTTCTCCAACTTTAGTTGAACCGAGTGTGGCTACGCCCGGTCCTTGCGAAGGTTAAAACGGCATCAACTTGACAAACTATCATTGTGGTTTTGATGCGTAGGTAAGATTGGTTCTTGCTTAAGCCCGTAGAAGCCACGTAAAACTTGCAACAAACAAAGTAGAGGATGTCTAACTTGTTTTTGCAGGGCATGTTGTGATGTCATATGGTCAAGACATGATGCTAAATTTTATTGTATGAGATGATCATGTTTTGTAACCGAGTTATCGGCAACTGGCAGGAGCCATATGGTTGTCGCTTTATTGTATGCAATGCAATCGCGCTGTAATGCTTTACTTTATCACTAAGCGGTAGCGATAGTCGTGGAAGCATAGGATTGGCGAGACGACAACGATGCTACGATGGAGATCAAGGTGTCGCGCCGGTAACGATGGTGATCATGACGGAGCTTCGGAGATGGAGATCACAGGCACAAGATGATGATGGCCATATCATATCACTTATATTGATTGCATGTGATGTTTATCTTTTATGCATCTTATCTTGCTTTGATTGACGGTAGCATTTTAAGATGATCTCTCAGTAATTATCAAGAAGTGTTCTCCCTGAGTATGCACCGTTGCGGAAGTTCTTCGTGCTGAGACACCACGTGATGATCGGGTGTGATAGGCTCTACGTTCAAATACAACGGGCGCAAAACAGTTGCACACGCGGAATACTCAGGTTATACTTGACGAGCCAAGCATATACAGATATGGCCTCAGAACCCGGAGACCGAAAGGTCGAGCGTGAATCATATAGTAGATATGATCAACATAGTGATGTTCACCAATGAAACTACTCCATCTCACGTGATGATCGGACATGGTTTAGTTGATTTGGATCACGTGATCACTTAGAGGATTAGAGGGATGTCTATCTAAGTGGGAGTTCTTAAGTAATATGATTAAATTGAACTTAAATTTATCATGAACTTAGTCCTGGTAGTATTTTGCAAATCATGTTGTAGATCAATAGCTCGCGTTGTTGCTTCCCTGTGTTTATTTTGATATGTTCCTAGAGAAAATTGTGTTGAAAGATGTTAGTAGCAAAGATGCGGATTGGATCCGTGATCTGAGGTTTATCCTCATTGCTGCACAGAAGAATTATGTCCTTGATGCACCGCTAGGTGACAGACCTATTGCAGGAGCAGATGCAGACGTTATGAACGTTTGGCTAGCTCAATATGATGACTACTTGATAGTTTAGTGTACCATGCTTAAACGGCTTAGAATCGGGACTTCAAAGACGTTTTAAACGTCATGGACCATATGAGATGTTCCAGGAGTTGAAGTTAATATTTCAAGCAAATACTCGAGTTGAGAGATATGAAATCTCCAACAAAGTTCTATAGCTAAAAGATGGAGGAGAATCGCTCAACTAGTGAGCATGTGCTCAGATTGTCTGGGTACTAAAATCGCTTGAATCAAGTGGGAGTTAATCTTCCAGATAAGATAGTGATTGATAGAATTCTCTAGTCACCATCACCAAGTTAGTAGAACTTCGTGATGAACTATAATATGCAAGGGATAACGGAAACAACTCCCAAGCTCTTCGTGATGCTGAAATCAACGAAGGTAGAAATCAAGAAAAACATCAAGTGTTGATGGTAGACAAGACCACTAGTTTCAAGAAAAGGGCAGAGGGAAGCAGGGGAACTTCAAGAAGAACGGCAAGCGAGTTGCTGCTCAAGTGAAGAAGCCCAAGTCTGGACCTAAGCCTGAGACTGAGTGCTTCTACTACAAAGGGATTGGTCACTGGAAGCGGAACTACCCCAAGTATTTGGTGGATAAGAAAGGATGGCAAAGTAAACAAAGGTATATTTGATATACATGTTATTGATGTGTGCTTTACTAGTGTTCATAGCAACCCCTCAGTATTTGGTACTAGTTCAGTTGCTAAGATTAGTAACTCGAAACGGGAGTTGCAGAGTGAACAGAGACTAGTTAAGGGTGAAGTGACGATGTGTGTTGGAAGTGGTTCCAAGATTGATATGATCATCATCACACACTCCCTATACTTTCGGGATTAGTGTTGAACCTAAATAAGTGTTATTTGGTGTTTGCATTGAGCATGAATATGACTTGATCATGTTTATTGTAATACGGTTATTCATTTAAGTAAAAGAATAAATTGTTGTTCTGTTTACATGAATAAAACCTTATATGGTTACACACCCAATGAAAATGGTTCATTGGATCTCGATCATAGTGATACACATATTCATAATATTGAAACCAAAAGATGCAAAGTTAATAATGATAGTGAAACTTATTTGTGGCACTGCCGTTTAGGTCATATTGGTGTAAAGCACATGAAGAAACTCCATGTTGATGGGCTTTTGGAATCACTTGATTATGAACCAGTTGATGCTTGCGAACCATGCCTCATGGGCAAGATGACTAAGACTCTGTTCTTCGGAACAATGGAGCGAGCAAGAGATTTGTTGGAAATCATACATACTAATGTATGTGGTCCGATGAATATTGAGGCTCGCGACAGGTATCATTATTTTCTGATCTTCACGGATGATTTGAGCAGATATGAGTATATCTACTTGATGAAACATAAGTCTGAAACATTTGAGAAGTTCAAAGAATTTCAGAGTGAAGTGAAAAATCATCGTAACAAGAAAATAAAGTTTCTATGATCTGATCATAGAGAATATTATTTGAGTTACGAGTTTGGCCTTCAGTTAAAAACAATGTGAAATAGTTTTACTACTCACGCCACCTGGAACACCACAATGTAATGGTGTGTCCGAACGTCAAAACCGTACTTTATTAGATATGGTGCGATCTATGATGTCTCTTACCGGTATACCACTATTGTTTTGGGGTTATGCATTAGAGACAGTTGCATTCACGTTAAATAGGGCACCATCTAAATCCGTTGAGACGACACCGTGTAAACAGTGGTTTAGCAAGAAACCTAAGCTGTCGTTTCTTAAAGTTTGAGGTTGCAATGCTTATGTGAAAAATTTTCAACCTGATAAGCTCCAACCCAAATCGGAGAAGTGCGTCTTCATAGGATACCCAAAAGAAAATGTTGGGTACACCTTCTATCACAGATCCGAAGGCAAGAAATTCATTGCTTTGAATGGATCTTTTCTAGAGAAGGAGTTTCTCTCGAAAGAAGTGAGTGGGAGGAAAGTAGAAAACTTGATAAGGTAATTATACCTTCTCCCTTATTGGAAAATGGTTCATCACAGAAATCTGTTCCTGTGACTACTACACCAATTAGTGAGGACTCTAATGATGATGATCATGTAACTTCAGATCAAGTTACTACCGAATCTCGTAGGTAAACCAGAGTGAGATCCGCACCAGAGTGGTACGGTAATCCTATTCTGGAGGTCATGTTACTTGACCATGACGAACCTATGAACTATGAGGAAGCGATGATGAGCCCAGATTCCGATAAATGGCTTGAGGCCATGAAATCTGAGATATGATCCATGTATGAGAACAAAGTTTGGACTTTGGTTGACTTGCCCGATGATCGGCAAGCAATTGAGAATAAATGGATCTTCAAGAGGAAGACGGACGCTGATAGTAGTTTTACTATCTATAAAGCTAGAATTGTCGCAAAAGGTTTTCGACAAGTTCAAGGTGTTGACTACGATGAGAGTTTCTCACTCGTATCTATGCTTGAGTCTGTCCGAATCATGTTAGTAATTGCCACATTTTAGGAAATCTGGCAAATGGATAAACAAAACTGCATTCCTTAATGGATTTATTAAAGAAGAGTTGTATATGATGCAACCAGAAGGTTTTGTCAATCCGAAAGGTGCTAACAAAATGTGCAAGCTCCAGCGATCCATCTGTGGACTGGTGCAAGCATCTCGGAGTTGGAATATACGCTTTGATGAGTTGATCAAAGCATATAGTTTTATACAGACTTGTGGTGAAGCCTATATTTACAAGAAAGTGAGTGGGAGCACTACAGCATTTCTAATAAGTATATGTGAATGACATATTGTTGATCGGAAATAATGTAGAATTATTCTGTAAAGCATAAAGGAGTGTTTGAAAGGAGTTTTTCAAAGAAAGACTTCGGTGAAGCTGCTTACAAATTCAGCTTCAAGATCTATAGAGATAGATCAAGACACTTGATAAGTTTTTTCAATGAATACATACCTTGACAAGATTTTGAAGTAGTTCAAAATGGAGCAGTCAAAGAAAGAGTTCTTGCCTGTATTACAAGGTGTGAAGTTGAGTAAGACTCAAAGCCCGACCACGGCAGAAGATAGAAAGAGAATGAAAGTCATTCCCTATGCCTTGGCCATAGGTTCTATAAAGTATGTCATGCTGTGTACCAGATCTATTGTATACCCTGTACTGATTTGGCAAGGGAGTACAATAGTGATCTAGGAGTAGATCGCTGGACAGCGGTCAGAATTATCCTTAGTGAAATAAAGATATGTTTCTCGATTATGGACGTGACAAAAGGTTCATCGTAAAGGGTTACGTCGATGCAAGTTTTTACACTGATCCAGATGACTCTAAGTTTCAATCTGGATACATATTGAAAGTGGGAGCAATTAGCTAGAGTAGCTCCATGCAGAGCATTGTTGACATAGAAATTTGCAAAATACATGCGGATCTGAATGTGGCAGACCCGTTGACTAAACTTCTCTCACAAGCAAAACATGATCACTTTTTGGGTCTTAATCACATAGCGATGTGAACTAGATTATTGAATCTAGTAAACCCTTTGGGTGTTAGTCACATGGAGATGTGAACCAATCACATAAAGATGTGAACTATTGATGTTAAATCACATGGCGATGTGATCTAGATTATTGACTCTAGTGCAAGTGGGAGACTGAAGGAAATATGCCCTAGAGGCAATAATAAAGTTATTATTTATTTCCTTATATCATGATAAATGTTTATTATTCATGCTAGAATTGTATTAACCGGAAACATAATACCTGTGTCAATACATAGACAAACAGAGTGTCACTAGTATGCCTCTACTTGACTAGCTCGTTAATCAAAGATGGTTATGTTTCCTAACCATGGACAAAGAGTTGTTATTTGATTAACGGGATCACATCATTAGTTGAATGATCTGATTGACATGACCCATTCCATTAGCTTAGCACCCGATCGTTTAGTATGTTGCTATTGCTTTCTTCATGACTTATACATGTTCCTATGACTATGAGATTATACAACTTCCGTTTGCCGGAGGAACATTTTGTGTGCTACCAAATGTCACAACGTAACTGGGTGATTATAAAGGAGCTCTACAGGTGTCTCCAAAGGTACATGTTGGGTTGGCGTATTTCGAGATTAGGATTTGTCACTCCGAATGTCGGAGAGGTATCTCTAGGCCCTCTCGGTAATGCACATCACTTAAGCCTTGCAAGCATTGCAACTAATGAGTTAGTTGCGGGATGATGTATTACGGAACGAGTAAAGAGACTTGTCGGTAACGAGATTGAACTAGGTATTGGATACCGACGATCGAATCTCAGGCAAGTAACATACCGATGACAAAGGGAATAACGTATGTTGTTATGCAGTCTGACCGATAAAGATCTTCGTAGAATATGTAGGAGCCAATATGGGCATCCAGGTCCCGCTATTGGTTATTGACCGGAGACGTGTCTCGGTCATGTCTACATTGTTCTCGAACCGTAGGGTCCGCACGCTTAAGGTTTCGATGACAGTTATATTATGAGTTTATGAGTTTTGATGTACCGAAGGAGTTCGGAGTCCCGGATGAGATCGGGGACATGACGAGGAGTCTCGAAATGGTCGAGACGTAAAGATCGATATATTGGACGACTATATTCAGACATCGGAAAGGTTCCGAGTGATTCGGGTATTTTTCGGAGTACCGGGGAGTTACGGGAATAGGGGGGGAGAAGTATTGGGCCTTATTGGGCCATACGGGAAAGAGAGAGGGGCTGCCTAGGGCAGGCCACGCGCCCCCAAGGCCTAGTCCGAATTGGACTAGGGGGAGGGGCTGCGCCCCCTCCTTCCTTCGATTCTCCTTTCCCCTTCCTTGTCTCCTACTCCTACTACATGGAAGGAATCCTAGTTGGACTAGGAAAAGGGGAATCCTACTCCCGGTGGGAGTAGGACTCCCTAGGGCGCGCCATAGAGAGGGCCGACCCTCCCCTCCTCCACTCCTTTATATACGGGGGCAGGGGGCACCCCATAGACACACAAGTTGATCTTCGTGATCGTTCCTTAGCCGTGTGCGGTGCCCCCCTCCACGATATTACACCTCGATCATATTGTAGCGGTGCTTAGGCGAAGCCCTACGACGGTTAAACATCAAGATCGTCACCACACCGTCGTGCTGACGAAACTCCTCCCCGAAGCTTTGCTGGATCGGAGCCCGGGGTGCGTCATCGAGCTGTACGTGTGTCAAGAACTCGGAGGTGCCGGAGTAACGGTGCTTGGATCGGTTGGACCGGGAAGACGTACGACTACTTCCTCTACGTTGCGTCAACGCTTCCGCTTCGGTCTACGAGGGTACGTAGACAACACTCTCCCCTCTCGTTGCTATGCATCACCATGATCTTGCGTGTGCGTAGGAAATTTTTTGAAATTACTACGTTCCCCAACAATATCCTCCACATACACATGGCCAGAGGAGATGACCTCCACACCATAAAATACTTACCCCTCAAGCTTAAAGGGCCAGCCCGACATTGGCTCAAAAGCCTTCCCGAAAACACCATTGGAAGTTGGGAAGAGCTTGAGGATGCTTTCCAGGCAAATTTTCAAGGGACCTATGTCCGCCCTCCGGATGCAGACGATCTCGGTCACATAACTCAACAGCCCGGAGAGTGAGCCCGGAAATTCTGGAACAGATTTCTTACTAAAAAGAATCAGATAGTCGACTGTCCGGACGCCGAAGCCCTAGCATCTTTTAAGCATAACGTTCGAGACGAATGGCTCACCAGACACCTCGCCCAAGAAAAGCCAAGAACAATGGCCGCATTAACAAGCCTCACGACCCGCTTTTGCGCAGGAGAGGATAGCTGGTTGGCAAGATGTAGCACCAGCGACCCAAGTACATCCAAAGTTAGGGATGGAAACGGAAAACCCCGACGTGGCAAGGACCAGCGCCGGAATAAGAGAAACAGCCCAAAGAGGACAGCGGTCAACGCTAGATTCAAAAGCTCACGGCAGAATCAGAGAAAGCCGCCCCTCAAGGATAACAGGGACGAGCTATCCAACTTAACCAAAATCTTGGACAAGATATGTCAAATACACAGTACTCCCGGGAAGCCTGCGAACCATACCCAGAGAGATTGTTGGGTTTTCAAGCAATCCAGCAAACTCAACACCGAACACAAGGGGCTCGACACACCAAGTGAGGACGATGACGAACCCCACAAGCAGAGCACCAGGAAACAAAAGGATTTCCCACAAGAAGTCAGAACAGTAAACTTACTTCACGTGACGAACAGAATGGTGCCAACAGAGATACGCGCCATACGGCCTATCCCAAAGGAATCTCGCCAATGGTTGTTAAAACCGATCACCTTCGACCATCAGGATTACTCTAGAAGTATCCGGAACACAGGATGGACTGCCTTGGTATTAGATCCAATAATCGGCGGACTCCACTTTACAAATGTCCTGATGGACGGCGGCAGTGGTCTAAACCTATTATACCAGGACACAATCCGCAACATGGGGATAGACCCAACAAAAATTCGCCATAGCAAAACCTCCTTTCAAGGGGCAATGCCAGGCCCGGATGCCCGTTGTATGGGTTCTCTCCGGCTAGAAGTTATGTTCGGCTCCCCCGATAACTTCCGTCGCGAACAGCTAACTTTCCACATCGCCCCATTCTCAAGTAGCTATCAAGCACTGCTGGGGCGCGAAGCTTTCGCCCGCTTTAATGCAATACCGCATTATGCATCTCTTACGCTTAAGATGCCGAGTCCACGAGGCATCATCTCATTAAAGGGAAAACATTGAGTGTTCCTCCCGCGCGGAAGACAGTGCGGCTGCCTTGACAGCCCCACAATAAAGCGGCTTCACCAGCCAAAGCACCTAAACAGGTCGTCAAGACCACGGACACGGCTAGACGAGTCCGGCATAAACATACAATTGATAAAGGCTTAATAGCCGTATACCCCTGTACTATGGGCTCCGCGCATATAAAACAAGAGACAATAAAGCTCAATTTTACCCATTTCGATTTATACTTTGTTTATTTAGTATAACTCATGTTCGGCACGATCTTTCTTTAACTAAGTTCCTCTCTTTTACAGATGAACACCGTGCTACGCCTGTCCAGGATACGGCACAACGGAGACACAGGCGCAGACGTGCAGCAGGGACCCGTTCCAAGGATTCTTTTCAGATTAAGACCCCGCGTAAACCTTTTTTACTGTCTCTTGTTGATACACATCCCCTGGTTTCTTGGTATAACCAAGGAGGAGGCTGGCGTTTTGGCATGTGGCCACGTCAGAGTTTTGCGCGTACCTGGACACTAGGGGCTTATTACTCAGGGCATTATCCCGCCCGCCCTCATAAAGACCGAATACCTTAGGGAGTGTTCGGCATCGCGAGTTTGGCCTTATATGCATCAGCTCCGAATCATGTCTTTGGTCAAATGTTGGGTTTGCCCGGCTCCTGTGTTTTGCTACCTTACGTTCCGCTCTATCGGCTAAGGCGGCACCAGGAGAACTACTGCGATTGTGCCCCGGTTCGGCCAGGCGAGCACCTCAATAGAGAAAGCCGAAAATTGACTGTCATGATATAGCGTGAGACTGGTCAACCACTTGATGACTTACCGGAATCTTTAGGATTCCTCCGCATTAACGAAGGGCCGCTTCCCGGCCAGGCACATACGCGCCCCGAGTTTGGGCGAGCGCAGGCGCCACCAGGGGCTATATAAGTAGCCTCACTGTCAAACTCATATGGCTAAGTGAAAGTGATAAAGCATCATAGTCTGATTGCCTAGTTCGCCGCGCTATCACCTCCTTTGTAGGACCAAGACATTGGATCAAGTGTGAAAATGCGCCTTCTGCGAACACCCCCGCATTATGTGCGTGGGGGCTGAAGCCGACGACTGCCATCTTTCAGATTATATATACATATATGTTAAACGGCCGCACAGGAGGTATTATAATACTTGCAGGCACAAGTATAAAAAGCTTCTACAATTTATCAAAATATTGTTTTACAATAATATATGCTATTCGAATATAGTATCCTTCGAGCACTGTGTCTCTATTAAATGAGCGCCTTGCAGAACTTCCTGAAAATAATGCTCGGCAGGTACTCGGCTTCCATCCGAGTTTGGGGATGCAACAGCAGTGGCCTCCATTTCCGCCCAGTATGTCTTGACACGGGCAAGAGCCATCTGCACACCCTCTATGCACGCTGACCTCTTCATCGCATTGATATGCGGCGCCGCACCAAGGAACTGCTGTACCAAGTTGAAATAACTTTTTGGTTCTGGCCTCTCTGGCCACAGATGACTCATGACATACTTCATGGCGAGTCCGGACAACCTATTTAGCTCGGCCCATTCGGCCAAACAATCGGCTAATGACAGCGGACGCTCCGGATTGTGGAACTGTGACCAAAAGAGCTTTTCCACTTCGCGATCTTCTTGATCTCGGAAGTGTTCGGCCGCATCTGCGGCACTCGCTGCCAAATCCAGATAGGTGTCCGCCGTACTCCAAATCCGGTCTAACGGAGCATGTTTAGGATCACAGAACTTCCTCCGCAGCATAAAGGGCTTTCCAGCCGCGATCTCTCCGGCCTGACGCAGCTCCTCCTTCATAGCTCTCATCGCAGAGCTAGCATCCTTGGCATCGGCAACGGCCTTCTCCAGGTCCGTCTGTTCCACCCGATCTTATTTTTCAAGAAGCTTGCAATAGTCAGCAGCTTTCTTCAGCTTCACGGCCATCTCGGCCATTTCCTTCTTACTTCGGCAGTGAGCAGCCTGTTCGGCTTTCAGCTCCTCAATTGCCTCTCCGGCAGCCGCATCACTTTTCCTAGCTTGCTCCTTGGTTCGGGCAAGTTCCGTCCAAAGATTCTCCATGGCAGTAGCACCATCTGCATCAAGCGCACACATTGTAAGATACTGGCATAAAGCTCCTCTTACCAGGTACCGTCGGAGGAATTACATACCTTGTGCCTCGTCAAGCCGCTTGTTGACAAGCGCGATGTCGGCATCTGCCACGTCAAGTTGCCGCTTTAGCTCGGCAAATTCATCACTCCGACTTGCCACCGGACACTTCGCCACCTACGTATGAAGGCAGCATATTAGACCTAGGATTATGATCCTCTGTGCGCCGTCACTTTTGACAACGCACAGAGTCTCAGGGGCTACTATCTACACAGGGCGCATCTTATTTATGCGCAACTGTCCAAAAAGGGTACATTATTTCGCGTACCTCAAAACCTGTCAGTAAACTCCTGACAGCCTCGTGCAATCCGCTCTCCGCGGATGAAATCCTCTCAATCACCGTACCCATCAATGCACAGTGCTCCTCTGAGATAGATGCTCGCCCTATCTTCAGCTCCTCCGATCGCGCACCAGACGGTGCCAGACTCGTCCGATGGCCCTTTTCGAAGGCCTGACACAGAGGGCTTTGGGGGGCCATATGACTACCTTCCGGCCCTGCCGGATTCGGAGAAACCATCCGCGATGATACCTCAGGATTGCCTGCCTCGCAAGGCGGTACGGCAGGGGGAGGCGTTCCGCTCTCCATCATCTCCGGAAGAAGATCCCCCGAAGACGAGCTCTGCTGAGAAGGGCTAAGGTCCGAGCTACAAGGTAAATTTTCGATTACTCTTCTCAGATATAACACAAGGATTTCTCTCATTTCTTAAAAAGAAAAACTCCCCTCTACTTACGGCTCGGTGGAGGGCTGATCCCCTTGAGGGCATAATTCGGCCGAAGTAACCCCCGGCGCAGGACCCTCTGACAAAGATTTCTTCCCCCGCTTTGAGGCCATGGTCTCCGGGTCATCAGAGGCATTCCTCTTCTTCCCCTGAGGAGAGGAATTTTCGATTCCTCCCTTCCGGACAACCTTCTTCGAGGAGGCTGTAGCTTCCTTGTCCCCTCCCTCGCTTTCCTCCGAAGGCACAACCTCCAACATCCTGACTAGCACGGGATCCGGCGTGGTCTCGGGGAGGGGGGCCAGACACCTGATTAGCTTTGCTTTCGCTATCCACTCCTGTTTAAAGGACATCTCTTTTAGGGACAATTTTATGATAAATATATGGATAGCAAGTCCGGGCACAAGGCTACTTACTTGAGTATCCGGACGATTGCAGCTAAGACCTGCGTCCTCCGTAGAATCCGGACACACTACTTGTGGTCCGAAGAACAATTTGTACATCTCCATGGGCGTCATGCCAAGAAAATGTTGGAGAACTCGTGGTCCCTCCGGGTTGAACTCCCACGGGCGGAGGGGGCGACATTTGCAGGGCAGAACTCGGCGAATTAACATAACCTCCGTCACCACGACCAGACTGATGTCTCTTTCTAGGAGATCTCGGATGCGGCCCTGCAACAGGGGCATGTCCTTTGCCGACCCCCAGTCCAGCCCCTTATTGACCATGACGCCAGTCGTGGCGGGGGACCCAAGCGGAAAGCAGGCAGCGCCACCCACTTGGTGCTCCTAGGAGCTGTGATATAAAACCACTCTTGTTGCCATAAGCTGGACTCCCCTTGAAAAGAGCCCTCGGGCCATGGAGCACTAGCATTCTTGCTTATAAAAGCACCTCCGCACTCCGCGTGCCGTCCCTCGATCATCTTCGGCTCTACTTTGAAGGTCATGAGCTATAGTCCGAAGTGAGGAGTAATACGGAGGAAGGCTTCACACACGATGATGAATGAGGAAATATGGAGGATGGACTCCGGAGCTAAGTCGTGAAATTCCAGCCCATAATAAAACATGAGCCCCCTCACGAAGGGATCCGTCGGGAAGCCTAGCCCCCGAAGAAAGTGAGACATGAACACCACACTCTCACCATGCTTGGGAGTGGGAATGACCTGCCCTTGAGCAGGCAGCCTATGCGAGATTTCGCCTGTCAAGAACCTGGCCTCTCTCGACTTCAGCACGTCCTCCTCCGTGACGGAGGAGGGCATCCATCGGCCTCGAAGTCGGAACTGGACATTGTCCAAGCTCCGAAGTGCCTGAAATCTGGAGCCTTGGGTGTTGGAACTCGAGGCGAAGGGCGAACTCATTTGAGATTGAAAGAAAGGAGTAAGGCCTTGGTCTCTTTATAAGAGGTTGAATACCAAGGGCCCTCCCCGTGACCGTTTGGGACTCGCCTTTGATCGAGAAAACATACCAACGGGTACGGTTGGGTTACCCACGCCCGTATTGATGAGAATCCCAGAATAAGGGGACATGATCTCTGCTTTGACAAGACGTGCCAAGGAAACCGCGTCGCTAAACGTGCTGAGGTGGGATAGTAAAACAATTCGAATAAAGACTCGGTGATGGTGTGATGTCACGCTACGGAATACGTCAGCAGATTAGGTTTGTGTAAATATTATTCTCTCTATGGCAATATGTGGAAACTTATTTTGCAGAGCCGGACACTACCTTTGTGTTCAAAATCTTCTATGAAGTACTTGGAGGAGGAACCCGCCTTGCAATGCCGAAGACAATCTGCGCGCCGAACTTGTCGTCATTGAAGCCTGGTTCAGGGGCTACTGAGGGAGTCCTGGATTAGGGGGTGTCCGGATAGCCGGACTATACCTTCAGCCGGACTCCTGGACTATGAAGATACAAGACTGAAGACTTCGTCCCGTGTCCGGAAGGGACTTTCCTTGGTGTGGAAGGCAAGCTTGGCGATACGGATATGTAGATCTCCTACCATTGTAACCGACTCTGTGTAACCCTAGCCCTCTCCGGTGTCTATATAAACCGGAGGGTTTTAGTCCATAGAGACAACAACAATCATACCATAGGCTAGCTTCTAGGGTTTGGCCTCCTTGATCTCATGGTAGATCTACTCTTGTACTACCCATATCATCAATATTAATCAAGCAGGACGTAGGGTTTTACCTCCATCAAGAGGGCCCGAACCTGGGTAAAACATCGTGTCCCCTGCCTCCTGTTACCATCCGCCCTAGACGCACAGTTCGGGACCCCCTACCCAAGATCCGCCGGTTTTGACACCGACACAGCATGTTTGCACAGCACAAACAAGGAGACAAGAGAGCATGATTTCGCTTTAATAGCGGCCTCCTTGAACTCAACCTCCAGCTCTACTTGGATGAGGTCTACCTGGAGTTCCAAGATTCAATTCATGCGCCTTTTTCTGCAGTTCACCTGAAATGAAGCAAAGATTGCATCATTCAGCTAGCAAGAAGTACTTCCTCTTGTGAGCTGGCAGGTTCTTCTTTAGTAGTTGAACTAAAATGAGGAACATTAAGGTTGGCTGTGTGGCTCATGTAAGGTGCAACTATAATTTTCCTATCCTTTTGTGCAGTTCCACTAAAATAAAGTGCCATTGTGGTGACAGTGACGGCTCCATCTTGCAAAGGCTAATAAAATGTTGCACGAGATTACCAGCAGAACTTGACGGAGATTTTGGAAACTCCAATCACCATTTTATGCAGTTCCACCAAAATTGAGAGATGTTGTCCACGTGACATTTTAGTTGAACTGCACAAGACACTCATTCCAAAAAAAGTGCTTTCTGCAATTCACCAAAAGGTCACAATAGCAACAAGGTGAAATGGATATCCCTATCTGCACAAAAAGATAGAAAGTAAACCGTTGCTGGTCAATAAGAATATACGAAACATATACAAAATGAAAAGAAGCATCTTAATTATGTTCATGGCAATCACGCAAGGACAATAGAAATTTTAAAACGTCAGCGATGCTTCATGTTACCAGAAGCATTACGATCAACAATGAGATTCCTCAAATATGGGATTACTTTAATGGTGGCATTGCTTGTTTACCAGACATAGTAAATCAACAACAGCTAAAGAGTTGGTTTAAGGGCATGGGACCGTGGGGACAGGAAACTAGGACACTCAGCAGCGTAAAGGAGCAACTTACTTATCATACTGGGGAAAACAGCAGGAGTGCCATTGTACTATGTGAGGGCAGCAAATCTAATCCTGGAGACCTTTTACTATGTGAGGGCAGCAAATCTAATCCTGGAGACCTTTTACTATGTGAGGGTAGCAAATCTAATCCTCAGACCTTTTACTATGTGAGGGCAGCAAATCTAATCCTGGAGACCTTTTACTATGTGATGGCAGCAAATCTAATCCTGGACATACTCTATTGACTTTTCCACCAGCCGCCACTTTCTATCCTTTTTTCAACCAATAATAGATTTGTTCCTTATCCAGTTTGTACTGCGTTTTCCCATTATTTCCCTTTTCAACCAAGAGACCGGTTGGGTATCTGGTCTCTACTACTTTCACCATATTATTTCCTCTTTGAACCAAGTCCTAGATTCATGCTACAACTTTCCTCCCTTTCTTTGTTGTTTGAACAAAGCCCTAGATTCGAATGCATGAACTAGCTTTACCTCTAATAATACTAAAAATTTAGGTGGCTTTGGAAGAGCTGATGGGAGTAGAAAAAGATGCACATGCAGACATGTGGGGAGCTGGGGCGGTAGAGTAAGGACGCTTTCGAAGAACTTATACCTGAGGGTCACCGGGATGTCGGCGGCGGCAGGTCGGATCTGCGGACAATACGGCAGGGAGGAAGAAGGGTCGGAGGACCTCCCGAGCCGGCCATGTGTCGGAGAGAACGGCATGGGCAAAGGATCGGGCCCCTCCGGCAGCTGTGGGTTTCCTCCGTCGGCGGCGATGACCGCGTGAACGATGCACCTTTTAGTCCTCTACACACACCGGCCTAAGGGATCCGACCGGATCTGTGACCAGCGGTGAGCAGAGAGAAAATGTCACTACCGCTGTCTTGTTTATATCTGGAGAGGATGAGAGAATGAAGAGAGCAACCCTAGTAAAGCAAGCGCTCAGGCCCTTGCGTGCATATATAGTGGAGTGATTATCTTTTTTCTCGCCACAACAAGCGTTTCAATTTGTGTACGTGGCATTAAAGAAAAGAAACTCTCTATTTAAGGTGACTACTGTACGACTCCTACTTACTACTAGTAGTACTACAGTATTGTTCACTTGTGCTCCCCGCCCCTCCATTCATTAAACAACCCCACGGGTGAATAAACATACAGTAAGTACTGTATTTATATAGAACGAACAAGCTTGAACTGTTTTCGCGTAGTAAAAAGTTGAGGGCGGGGCTTTTCCCGGGCAGTACGCGTGGTAGTTTTCGGGTAGGGCCACTCTTTGAAAAAAAAAAATAAACTTCGAGACGGCCACATAGCATGGAGCCGACCCCAATGATTTTAAGCTTACAGGCATGGTACACGCTATCCTAGACTACTATACACATGAAACTGCCACACGAGCGTCCGGGCTGCGCTTGGCTCTTCACCTCTTCGGGAAGTCGAACAATGATGGAATACTACTGCACTGGAGGAGTACTACAGTATGCTTCTGGCCATCTGACACCGATTGAACTACTGCATGTCCACTGCGTGCGGGAGGGAGAGCATGTAGCGAAAGCTTCTCCTAGTCTTGCCAGCCACCACGCTCATGGGCCAGGGAGGGACGCTCCTGCCTTTGCGTGTATGACAGGTGGGCCCTACAGGTGTGTGGCCAACCTGTCATACAGCAAAAGGCATGTGCAGTCAAGTCCGCAAGGGAGAGGATAATCAAACTTCTCGTTGATGTACGAGTTGACAGGACACATCAAAGCACTGCACTCGATATATTTCAATAATTTGCGTGTGTGACTCCCAGATGAAGAGGCCGGGGGTCATCATCCTCCTTTTCGAGAAAAAATCGATGCGTGTGTGAGAGGACGAGTGCGTGCGTGCACCTCTTCTCTTCCTGTATAACGTACTACTAAACACAGAGTACAAGTTTTTGTGGGTGGCACGATGGTGCGTGCGAGAAGTCCCGAGAGATAGGTACCATTAATTGCAATGCATGCATGCATAAACTACATGCATTGGTCAATTTTCTCTTAATACTTGCATGCAATGATTTAATGCACCTTGGAATCTGAACATGTGTTGGGGACAACCAAATTGAGCCTTATAAAATGGAAAAACTAAAATTTTGAGATAAGCCCTATAAACCGGAAAGCAGGGAGTAGAAAAAGAAGTACTCCATCCGGGAATAGTGCCGCACTTTGAAACTAGAACCGTCAATAAATTTTGAGCTTGCGTCTCGTCACATTCCAAATTACTCCATGCTATATTGAATTGCAAACCTGTTCACACCGATCACAACCTAAATGGTTTCCCACTTAGGAGCGTATTAGTACTCGGTTATAAATACTAGTATGCCAAGATGACTGCACATTCCTCCTCAACTCCTCATCCACAAAAACAAACAAGTCATTCAGCATCCTTCCCTTGCGTCTGCCATGGCCAGCGTGAGTTCTGGGTTGAGAGATTTCCACCAGGGAGAGGCGAGCATGGAAGCGGAAGCACGAGAGATGTCCTGCCTCGCTGCAAAAGCAGCCGACATGTCCCGCCGTGTGGAAGTAGCAGCACAGAGGTCCCGCCGTGCCGCTGAAGCATCACGGAGGTCCCGCCGCACCGTCGATGCAGCAGACTGGTCCGGCCGTGCCGCGGAAGCAGCAGAGATGTCCCGCCGCACCATGAATGCAGTAGAGATGTCCCGCCGCGCCGCGGCGGCCTGGGAAAATTTCTCTCGGGCACACGACGACTGTTACAGGCGCATGCATGCCATCGTCCATAGCCAGGCGGATCAGATCTCCCGCTCGGCGAGGTTGCAGGACGACATGGTAGCCTCGTTTGAACAGGCTATCAGCGTCATTCGGCAACTAAGGGAGGGCAATGGGAGGCTCCGGGCCAAGCGCAACCTGCTGAGGGAGAAGATCGTCCGAAGTGCAGACCTACAGGAGGAGACTAGTGCCTTGTTGAAGAAACTTATGGACGAGAATGACATGCTCCGCAACAAGCGCCAAAGGCTGATGGAGGAATCCGTGGATGTTCTCAAGCAGCGTCTTGAGGACACGAAAGAGCTCATTGCCACTCGCCGCGGAGACTAGTTTCCTAGTTTCTTTTGATGTAATAATCGGTTTAGGATGTGGATTGTGTCGTCGGTTGTGAAATGTTGGGTTCTAGCGCGGATGTTTGGCCTTTGTTTTCCTCTTGGTATGTTGCGATTTCAATCTGGTAGCTTTTAGTCCTTCGTGTTAGGTTGGAGTTGTGTTGAACTTCTTGTGAATTATGGTGGTTTTCAGTAATGAAAATCGGAAGGGGCAAGCCCTTCTTTGATCAAAAAAATTTAATCGTCCTTATATATTCATCAGTCTTGCAATAAGTCGCAGTAGATGCTATATAGGTCCGTCGGATCTTACATCAAGATCCGTGCTTTCAGATTTTCTTTTTTCTCTCTTAAATCTCAGTCGAGTGAGACATAGCCACGCCATTAAACAGAGGCTCGGGCGCCATTAATGGAGACCTTGGGAGAGAGGTGGACGGCAGATGGAGGTCAAAGGGCTCTCCTCACAATAAGCACGCGCAGGGGTCTGAACGCACGCCTCTCGTAGTCAAATAGCTACCCTGCATGTCGCCTCCTAGCTAATAAAAAAGGGGACGCGTGGCGGCACGTAAATGGTACTAGTAAGTAGAACACCCACGGTTTCAATAATACTTATGTTTCCGATTGTAACGTGACAACACTTCTTCCAAAATGACTTTGTTGATTGTTAATGTGTGCGCCTTCGCAAATCGGACTGCAAATTTACCACAGCATGTTGGTGCCATGTCATGGCACCAAGCCAAGTTTCATTATTTTCATGTGTGTTTTGGATTTACTGGAATTAAAAACAAAGTTTCTCAATGTTTCCAACCCAGCCACGACGCCCAGAATTTTGAATTTCATTCCCATTTCTTGCATGTAACCTAGAAATTTACCCGAGGACACACATGTGATTTTTCAACCAACTTTGGTGCACTGGAACATGTGCTTGTATTTCAAATTTGAATTATGCACACAAAGGTGACACGTTCCCTCCCAGAACCACGAGCCTTCTTGAGAGAAGCTCCGATTTGCAAGAAGCTTATACCAAAATTTGATCATATTCGGCCAATTTTTTTTACCACGGCATGGTACTACCATGACATGACACCATGCCAAGGTTCATGATTTTAAAACCGAGTTTCTCAATGTTATTGACCGAGCCACGATGCCCAGATGTTTGAATTTTATTTTCATTTTTTGCATGGGACCTACTCCCTCCTTCCATCTATATAGGGCCTAATGTGTTTTTCAAGACAGCCTTTGACTATTGACAAGATTAATAGCACATGAGATGTATACTATGAAAATTATATTATTGGAAGCTCCTTTGACATACAAAATTGAAGGTATGCTTTGTGTAAGTTGCATGTCATATATTATTGCTCTAATGTTTGGGCAAAGTCAGCCTCAGAAACGCATTAGGACCTATATGCATGAGAGGAGTCGACTTCGAGAGAACGTGTTTGTTCGAGAGACACCGAGGAAGACTAGTATATATCGATTGTGCATGTAGGTGGGAATTAAACTAAGGGATGGTCTTATTGGTTTCGGGGATATAGGGGAAGAGTGAGAGGCGGGGGGTAGCTAGAAGGAGATTGTTAAGTGTGAGTGTGTGTTTTACCCATCTAGGCGGAAGTTATGTGCACAGAAGAGGAGAATGATTCGATGTGGCGTTAGGATTGAGGGTAATTAACTACGTATGGAGACATAGAGACCTTGAACGTGCATGTGTGAGAAGTATACATGTATACGTGGGATGTGTGTGTGTGCGCGTGCGCGCATGATCGAGATAAAAGAAAGAAGACATAAGTCATAAGATCAACGACATGGGAGAGACTGATCGGTATGACAATATGCATGCATGTGAGAATGCATGGAAGAAGTCCCGACAATTGAGCATGTGTTTTTGTGTTTAAGAGATAGTGGCATGGGTTGGAGCATGCATCTATGGCGAGCAGAGGGAGTGAGGCGCAACAATTGTGCAAAAGGGACCAACCTATAAATGCATATGTATGGAGAGACATATATAGTGTGGGTGATAGGAAGCAAGACTCCGTGCGAGAAAGAAATGTTGACGGATAAACTACAGATAGATACAAAGATGGAGATGCTAGCTAGAGGGACATCCGCTAGTTTGGGTGTTGGAGATGACCGTCAGATGGTTCAAAGGGTGAAGTTATATATGTGTTTGAGAGGGAACTTGACTGCATGTAGAGAGAAACATATGTAGTGTGCGTGATAGGAATCAAGAGTGAGGGCGAGAAAGAAGGTTGATGGAGAAACAGATAAATAGAAAGATAAAGATGCTAGCTAGTGTGCGTTAGAGATAGGAGTCAAGTGGATCAGAAGGTTGGGTTATGTGTGTGGGTGTGAGAGAGATAGAGAGATGGTGCGGGTGAGTCACATACAAACAGATATCAGAGAGAAATGAGATCCAGAGAGACGGAGTTTTGTGTCTGCGAGAGACAAAGATATTTCACAACGAGAGTGATAGCTAGAGAGACATACGAGGGAACGCAAGATATCTCTAGGGAGAGAGGGTGTGTGTGAGCAACATACAAGAGAACAATGGAGAAATATGAGACCCTGGGAGACAGAGTTTGTGTTTGTGTGTGAGAAAAAGATATTGATGAGGAAGAGTCGTAGGTTTTCATATCTAAGGAGCGAAAGACATCTCTGTATGAGGGGTGTGCGAGTGGCACACGTGGGAATAGTAGAGAGAAATGAGACCCCGGGAGACAAAGTTTTGTGTTTGTGTGAGAGAAAGAGATTCCACATGGAGAATCATAGTTAGAGACACATAGCAGGGAGCGAGATATACTTAGAGAGAGATAGAGTGATGAAGGTCGAGGGAGAGAGTACCGTCAGTGTGTTACAAAGATAAAAGATCATTGTCGACATACAGATAGCATGAGAGATACCCGAGAGACGATGAACGTGTATAGGTCCAGAGAGATAGTCCTATATAAGCATGAGCGATAGCTATATGAGACGAATATCTGGATTAAAGGGGATTCAAATATTTAAACTGGAGATCACGACATCGATAATATCATAACGCAAATTGGTGTATCAAACATGCATATTCATTTGAATTTGGGCACACGTGTAATGTTATATAGTTTATCAATATTGGTGATCCATACATTCTTCAATTACAAACAATGCATGGTTTATATGAAATTAATGTCTAAACGGGATTACACTATATGTTGCATGTGTGAAACACATTATACATGTTTGAGAAGTAAAAAAACCCGCATGAAACACACATTAATTGGAGACAGTTAGCGAGGAATGGATACATTGGATTTCAACATAAAGTGGTTTCAAATATTTGAAAATCCAAATTGATGGATACAACCTTATGAATCTGAGATCATGCCATTTGTAAACCATATTTATGTATAAATGGTGTTGTGCTTTTGAAAGTATATATAAAAAATGATGTATATAGAATGTAATTCCAATTGAAAATGGATCCCGCCCAAACAAAATAGAATACAAACGCTATTCGAATTGAGTTGGCACGGTAAACGTGCACTCTGCAAAATTTGAACGAAGCGGGGAAAGTCGCAGTAACCGCCCGAAACCAAAATCTGCGAGATGGAAATCACTGCTGCCTATCCCTGCCACGCAAAGCATATATGCTGGATTTCTATAGGTTTCGATAGGGGTAGGTTTGTAATTTCACCCAAACGTGATGTAACCGCCTCTCACCCGGATTCATACACGGTGGGAGCCAAAACACAGTGTGTCCTCGGCCGAAATCGACTCCCTCCCTGATTCATATGCATACACGGTGGGCGCCAAAAACAAACTCTCGTCGGCAAATATTCGGTGTATGCGATATTACCGTCCTATCCCCGACCGACTAGTGTTGCTGTGATGTAGTAGAAATTTGAAACGGGGGCTAAGTTTGTAAATTTCCTCGCATTTGAGACAAGCGTGCCCTGAATACATGGTTCCCCCCTTCCTCTCTACCTCCCTTTTCCCCATTCATACTCCGTGGGCGCCAAAACACCCTCTCCACCCCACCCTCCTCCGTCCACCGCTGTCCGCCACCCCATCCACCGCCGTCCTCCTCCACCATGCCGGAGCTGATACCCCGACGCCGCCGTCCATTACAAGAGATCGACCTCTCTCATCCACGGCTTCGGACCGGGATCCTTGCATCCCGTCCTATCGCTTCATCCCCGCCGTCGTCCACCTTGCCGGCGCCGCTCCTACGACCGTCTTGTCCACCGCACCCCGCCGCCACCGTCTACCCTCCTAGATCTGCTTCCACGCCGCCGACAGCCATCGCTACCGCAGCACCGTCAAATTCTCAGCAGATGCCTACACGGCGCCGCACCAGAGGCGGTTCTCTTTCGTATCTGCTCAACTTATTAATCGCAGCAAGAAAACAGATCGCCACTGCTTTACTCTAATTTCTTGTCTTGGTTGCGAAGTTGCCTTTGTCCGGTTTGCACCTTCAGATCCGCCATGGCATGCTCAACACCATACTCGCAATGCTTATGGTTTTCCCCTTTTATATTCCACACTAGTTAAATCACAGTAGACTAAATTTCAAAATTGGGTCAGTCAATTTTTCAGAGCTCGTCGGAGTTCGCCGGTGCGATCGAAGGGGCTCGGGTGGTTGTGGGTCCTCGCAGAACGAAGAAAACTCGACGCGGGTGGGGGTGGGGGTGGGGTGGGGTGGCGGAGGAACACAGGCGGTGGGGGCCGGTGGTCCGGCCGGCAGCCCGTGCGGTCTTCTGTATGGGAAGAATCAGAGACGAGGAAGAAGAAGGGTTAGGAGACGTAGGATCTTCATCCAACCGCCTAAAATGGTCGAGAGACAGCTAGGAGTTGCATTCTTAATGCGCTCTGGTTCATCATGTGTGGGCACTGCGCAACCAACATTTTATTATCCAAAATCTGCTTACTCTTCTTTACCATGTTCCTCTTCCGTTCTTCTTTAATATGTACTCTCTCTGTTCCTAAATACAAGTCTTTGTATAGATTCCACCATGGACTACATATGGAGCAAAATGAGTGAATCTACACTCTAAAATGTACCTGGATACATCTGTATGTGATCCATAGTGAAAATCTCTACCAAGACTTATATTTTGGAACGGAGGGAGTATGATAGTAGTACAGTATGTTCATTGTACTGAAGATGAGCAGGGACATTTGCAGTGTAGAGGTCTATACGGTCGGTTGTGATGGACACTTTGAGCCTCTTTGATTCGTAGGATCTTGTAAACATAGGAATAGGATTTGTAGTGGCCTGCCCACTTGAATCCTATAAGAATAGCAAGGAAATGCGGGGAGCTGTGTCGCCTTTGAGAGTTACATTGATATTAACAGTACCGCACCTTTACTTGAAGAGAGCTGGTATCCGAAGCCTTTCTAGCCGTACCGGCAATACTAGCACATATATTCCAGCAAGTTCCACTTTGCTGATTTTACTCTGATGCTTAAGGTTTTCCCGTTATATATACACTATGATCTGTATAGCTGCTTTGTGTCGCACTAGCAACAGTCCACTCTTGAAGCTAAACACTGCAATGACTTACAAAATTGGCACCAAGGCATTGAGTTCCATTCTAGATGCAATGAAACTCATACACTCCCCACCTGTTGATTCTTGTTCAGAATATCATCCTAATGACTATTCTAACCTCGAGGAGTCAAAGGCAGATGGCATGTCTTGTTCACCCATCAAAGTGCCTGTTCTAATTTGGCAATGTTTTATTGATTGCGGGTATCTTGCATATGTTGTCTTGCATTTCTTCTACTTTGTTGCACCACCATCTGCTTAGTTTACTCATCATATATGTTGAGATGTCATGCCCATCCATTATCAATACATATTCCATCTGTCATCATACCATGTTTTTTCACTTAAATGTTGTTCTTGTGCATCAGACATCAAAAAGGAAGAGGGTGATTGTCGAACCTGAAGGAGCACCAGCAAAGTCCTTGAAAAATGTGGTGGTGCCAGAGAAATCAGACAGCACCCCACTTATATTGGTTGTACAACCAGTGACACAAAACGTAGGACCGACTCCAGCAGACTGTACCCATACTTCACTGGCCACACCACTAGCCCCACCACACAGGACCTGCACTCCAGCAAAAGGCATACCGATTTCATTTGCCATAGCACCAGCTGTACCACAGAAAAATCCCACTCCAGCAAAAAGTGCAGCAAGTCCACCGGCCGAAGACCTATCCCAACTGCAGAGACGGCCAATTCCTGCAGATTGGAACCCCATTCCATTTATTCCCAGTTTAAAAGACAATGATTTCAATGTTGTTAGGGACTACGTGCATATATTCCCATCATGGGAAGATTATTGTGAAGACAAACACCATTTTCACATCTTCCTGTCCAACTTACATGTAAGTGCTATTATTCATGGCTATTATTTTCCTGTTTTCTACTGATTGAACACATCAATGATTTACATTACATTGTTGTAACTAGGCGAGGGTCAATCTAGATAGTCATGACGAGCAAAGCTTGCTTGTGCTTTTCAAGGAAGTATTGCAGCAGTATCGGTGTTACCTGAGGAAATCACACTTTGATGGCAAGTCTATAAACGAATTTCTGGTGAAGTCTCCTGTGCTAAATTTAGAAGACATTGAATGGAAAAACCTTGTTATGCACTGGTCTCGTTCCCAGGATGAGGTACTGTCTATGAAATCACATGACAATTTGAACTTCTACTTTTCCGCATGTGCCTTACGGATCTTTTTTGCAGGAAATCTGCTCGAAGAAGAATTCCGGTTTGACAAGAACGACAGGATATCAAAAATATGCTGCCCGCTGCTTTGCTCTTGTTAGTACCTGTTGTCCTGTATCACTGTACTTGCATACATACCTAGTTCATTATGTGACAGCAATATGCATGATAGCTTGCTTATCAATTGTTCGCTCCAAATTATCTGATCTGTATGAATGGCTACATTAGTGTAGAATATATCCAATGCCAATGTTTTTTTAGCTAAGCATTGTTCTTGTAAGTACATGCTGTCCTTTATCAGTGTACTTATAATGACAGGTAGTTGTTCATGTACCATCACTCTGCAGCTTATTTTCCTTTGCCCTCCATTTTCTACACATCAGATCTATATTTACTCTTACCATAAGGTTGGTACTGAAGAAGTTTAGCTGTGCATTGCTCTTGGCTATACCTTTTGCCTGTATCGCTGCACTTATATTTATAGCTACTTGGTTATGTAGCATCACTCTTCATCTTATCTTAAATATTCTCCATTTTTCTGTATATTACCACATCTATATTTACTCTTAACAACATGTAGAATAAAGGCAATGCTTTTGAAGAAGATTCTGTGATAAACTTCTTGAATTGCCCCCCCCCCCCATCAGCATGGACAAGGCCTTTATAGAGCCTGTCTTCACCAATAATGTAAGTTTGTCCATCTCAAGCCTTCAAACTTTGTTGTATATATTTGGTTAGGCATGACTGCAACATCTGTTTATTTTTGGTGTTTGCATCAAATTGCTTGTTTAAAGTTTATTATATGTAGTTCATAAACAAAAGTTCCTCCTTTCTCAATTTAAGTTTTCAGTTGTACAACCAAGTTCCTTCTTCATACCATGTAAATTAAACTATACAGAGCAAGTGATCTTCTTTTGCACTGCATGTATGCTTTTGTTCTTCATCTGTAATCCAGTGGTGTGGTGAACCTACCCACTACAGCACAATGTCATATTCTGCAATGTCTTAACTATGAAAAATGTCATTCTACTATTATTTAAACCGTCTCTTTATTTGCCAATCTGAAATGGTATAAATTGACAGCACACTAACCATTGATACTTATGAGTTCTTGATCTGTAATCCACTGGTGTCATGAAGCTGCCAACTCCTTCACAATGTCATTTCCTGCCATATCTTGACCTGAACAATATGTTGTGTTAATGCAAATTTAAACTGTGTCACTTTATTCGTCAGTAAGAAATGTGATGAATTGTCAGCACTGATACTTTTATGTGCAAAACCTGTCATCTGTCTGCTTGTTTATCTTTCAGAGTGAGGAAGATATAAGTGTTGAACAAGCGCAATCTCATCATCTTGCTCAGCTGCTTGCGCTACAGCTCCCCAACAGGGCTAACCTTTCTTCAACTCTATTGAAGTGCTGTCAGTTTTGTATATTATTTTGTCGGCGTGTTTATTTGCACTGGTGGCGATCTTTGATGCCCAGTGTATGTAATCTGTTGTCTGCTTGTGCTTTATTATCATAGTGGCGAACTTTGATGCCCAGTGGATGTAATATGCTGTAATTTCTTTATTGTATAGTATAGGTTTTTTCTTATTTAGGATGCTGCAGTTATTTTACTGTATATATATCCTGTCTTCGCAGTAAACCGGCCAAACCGTAAAATTATGGTACATAATCAGGCCATCATGCAATCACGTTGTAGGTTGGGCCTGAAACGTGTCGATTAGCTCACGGGCCGGCAGCAGCTCGAAATGAACCCCGGTCCATGATTGTGTGAATCAAATCATGGGCTTTTAACAGGCCAAAATTGTCTGGGTCCTTGTTTGGCCTAATCAGATATCGGCTGCAAGCAGGCCGGATGCAAACCGGGCCATAGTTAGGCCCAACTATATGACGGGCTTTTAACAGGCCGAAATTAATATAGGGCCGAAATGTTAAACGGGCCCTTAACAGGCCAAAACTAATATCAGGCCAAATTACTTAGTGGGCCTTTAGCAAGTGGGCCCAAAAGCATAGTGTCCAGTTGACGGGCCGAATCTGATATGGGCCATAATTGAGCCCAAAGCCTCTTAAAGGGCCGGACCTGATCTGGGCCGTAATTTGGCCCAGAACATGGTAGGCTTTTAACGGGCCGGATCTCATATGGGCCACTATTAGGCCCGGAGTGTGGCAGGCCATTAATGGACCGGATCAAATATGGGCCGGCATTTGGCCCAAAACATGGCAGCCAGTTAATGGGCCGGCCTACTAGGGTCCTCAAAATCTTGTGGGCCTACAGCTAGGTCGGCCCATTAATGTCGGTGAAATCTCGTGGGCCTTTAGCTGGGCCAGCCCATTATGACCCACAAGAATCTTGTGGGGCTTTACCTGGGCCGGCCCATTATGGCACAAAAAAATCTTGTGGGCCTTTACCTGGGTCGGCCCATTATGGCCCGCAAAATCTTGTGGTCCTTTAGCTGGGCCAGCCCATTATGGTTCGCAAAATTTCATGGGGCTTTAGCTGGGCCGGCCCATTATGGTCCGCAAAATCTCGTGGGCCTCTAGTTGGGCCGGCCCATTTAAACTTGTTGGGTCATGCCACGTGTTGACGTATCATAGGCGCCTTCTGTCGAGTGAGTGGATGACATCTGTCCCGACGATGAGCCGACACGTGTTTCCTCTAGCCAATGATGATTTTACACGTGGAAAATCCCCATTGGTCGGGGCTGTTAACGGTTTATCGAATCCAAAACCCGACCCGATAGCTTGACGGCGTTCCATTACGGTGGATGACACGTGTCGGTCACCCTTGATGAAAGCACTTCTGTGATGCGCGATTTATCATCATGGAAGTGGACACTTCCGTGATGATAATTTTGGTAATGTCATGGAACACTTCTACGACAGCACAGGTGTGACTATCTTGATTCTGTCATAAAATTGCCATGGATTTACATGCATGACAAAAAGAGTGACCTACTGTGACAAACACGTATCATCACGGAAGTGTATTTTTTTGTAGTGCCGGAGAGGGGAATCCGTCGCCATCGTCATCATCAACCATCCTCCATCCCCAATTTCATGATGCTCACCGCCGTGCATGAGTAATTCCATCGTAGGCTTGCTGGACGGTGATGGGTTGGATGAGATTTATCATGTAATTGAGTTAGTTTTGTTAGGGTTTGATCCCTAGTATCCACTATGTTCTGAGATTGATGTTGCTATGACTTTGCTATGCTTAATGCTTTTCACTAGGGCCCGAGTGCCATGATTTCAGATCTTAACCTATTATGTTTTCATCAATATATGAGAGTTCTTGATCATATCTTGCAAGTCCATAGTCACCTATTATGTGTTATGATCCGTTAACCCCGAAGTGACAATAATCGGGATACTTACTGGTGATGACCGTAGTTTGAGGAGTTCATGTATTCACTATGTGTTAATACTTTGGTCCGATACTCTATTAAAAGGAGGCCTTAATATCCCTTAGTTTCCGCTAGGACCCCGCTGCCACGGGAGGGTAGGACAAAAGATGTTATGCAAGTTCTTTTCCATAAGCACGTATGACTATATCCGGAATACATGCCTACATTACATTGATGAATTGGAGCTAGTTTTGTGTCACCCTAGGTTATGACTGTTACATGATGAACCACATCCGGCATAATTCTCTATCACCGATCCATTGCCTATGAGCTTTCCATATATTGTTCTTCGCTTATTTACTTTTCCGTTGCTATTGTTACAATCACTACAAAATACCAAAAACATTACTTTTTCTATCGTTACCTTTTGCTACCATTACCACTACTATCATATTACTTTGCTACTAAATACCTTGCTACAGATATTAAGTTTCCAGGTGTGGTTGAATTGACAACTCAGTTGCTAATACTTGAGAATATTCTTTGGCTCCCCTTGTGTCGAATCAATAAATTTGGGTTCAATACTCTACCCTCGAAAAATGTTGCGATCCCCTATACTTGTGGGTTATCAAGACTATTTTCTAGCGCCGTTGCTGGGGAGCATAGCTCTATTCTTTGAGTCACTTGGGATTTATATCTGCTTATCACTATGAAGAACTTGAAAGACGTGAAAACAAAAATTTATCCCTCAACTACGAGGGGAGGTAAGGAACTGCCATCTAGCTCTGCACTTGATTCACCTTCTGTTTTGAGTAAGCTTGCGACACCTAAACCTGCTTCTGCTATTGATTCTGATATGTCGCATATTATTGATGATGCCACTTCTGCTATGCATGATACTTATGATGAAACTACTTCTATGCCTGATACTACTATGCCACTTAGTGAATTTCTTGATGAACAACTTGCTAGGGCTAGAGAGAATGAAATTATTGAAACTGATAATACTGATGAAAGTGATTATGAAGTATCTCCTAATAAATATGAATTACTTGTTGTGCCTGAGGGCTATGTTATGGATGAAGAAACTAAAATAGACTTTCTTGCTTGCAATGATAGAAATGATCTTAAGAAATTATTAGCTAAGCTTAAACAAAAAACTCTAAATGCTAGAATGAAATATGATCCTGCTTATGCTACTTCACATATCTTTGTTACTGATAAGGATTATGAATTCTCTATTGATCCTGATATAATTACTTTGGTTGAATCTGATCCTTTTTATGGCTATGAATCTGAAACTGTTGTGGCACATCTTACTAAATTAAATGATATAGCTACCCTGTTCACTAATGATGAGAGAACTCGTTACTTTTATATCCATGAAATATTCCCGTTCTCATTAAAGGGTGATGCTAAGATATGGTTTAATTCTCTTGATCCTGGTTGTGTGTGTAGTCCCCAGGATATGATTTATTACTTCTCTGCTAAATATTTCCTTGCTCATAAGAAACAAGCTGGCTTAAGGGATATATATATAATTTTGTGCAAATTGAAGAGAGTCTCCCACAAGATTAGGGAAGGCTTCTCCAATTACTTAATGCTTTGCCTGATCACCCTCTTAAGAAAAATGAAATACTTGATATCTTTTATAATGGACTAACCGATGCTTCTAGAGATTACCTGGATAGTTGTGTTGGTTCTGTTTTCAAGGAAAGAACACCGGATGAAGCTGAAATCCTATTGAATAATATGTTGACAAATGAAAATAATTGGACACTTCCTGAGCCAACTCCTGAGCCTATTCCTAAACCAACTCCGAAGAAAAGGGGTGTTCTATTTCTCAGTCCTGAAGATATGCAAGAGGCAAAGAAATCTATGAAATAAAAGGGTATTAAAGCTGAAGATGTTAAGAATTTACCTCCTATTGAAGAAATACATGGTCTTAATTTACCGCCTGTTGAAGAAATATATGGTTTTAATCCATCACCTATTGAAGAAACACATGGTCTTGATAACCCGACACAGGTAGTAAAGGTAAATTCTCTCTATAGATATGATAAAGCTGAAATCCCATTTACTAAGTTTGCTAGCCCATGCTTAGATGAGTTTGATAAATTTATGGTTAAGCAAGAAGACTTCAATGCTTATTTTGGTAGAGAATTAAAACGTAGTGTTGATATGCTTGAACACTTGGGTGATTATATGGCTAATGTCAAAGGTGAACTTAAACTTATTGGTAAACATGCTTCTATGGTTACCACTCAAGTAGAACAAGTACGTAAAGCTCAAAATGATTTTCTCAGTGAATTGAATAGTAAGAATAAGGACTATGTTGTTAGAGTGACTACTAGAACTGGTAAAATGACTCAGGAACCTTTGTATCCTGAAGGCCACCCAAAGAGAATTGAGCAAGATTCTCAGAGAAATAACATAGATGCACCTAGTCCTTCTAAAAGGAAGAAAAAGAAAAATGATAGGACTTTGCATGCTTCTAGTGAACCTATTGCTGAAACACCTGAGAATCCAAATGATATTTCTATTTCTGATGCTGAAACACAATCTGGTAATGAACCTGAAACTAGTAATAATGTTAACGATAATGTTCATGTTGATGCTCAACCTAGCAATGATATAGAAATTGAACCTACTGTTGATCTTGATAACCCACAATCAAAGAATCAACGTTATGATAAGAAAGACTTTTTTGCTAGGAAACACGGTAAAGAAAGAGAACCATGGGTTCAAAAACCCATGCATTTTCCTCCCAAACCATCCAAGAAAAAGGATGATGAGGATTTTGAGCGCTTTGCTGAAATGATTAGACCTATCTTTTTGTGTATGCGATTAACTGATATGCTCAAAATGAATCCTTATGCTAAGTACATGAAAGAAATTGTTACTAATAAAAGAAAGATGCCGGAAGCTAAAATTTCCACCATTCTTGCTAATCATACTTCCAAAGGTGGAATACCAAAGAAACTTGCAGATCTAGGAGTACCCACTATACCATGCTCCATTAAAAGAAACTATGTTAAAACTGCTTTATGTGATCTTGGAGTCGGTGTTAGTGTTATGCCTCTCTCTTTATATCGTAGACTTGATTTGAATAAGTTGACACCTACTGAAATATCTTTGTGAATGGCTGATAAATCAACTGCTATACCTGTCGGTATTTGTGAGGATGTGCCTGTTGTGGTTGCAAACGATACTATTTTAACGGACTTTGTTATTCTTGATATTCCCGAGGACGATAGTATGTCTATTATTCTGGGAAGACCCTTTTTGAATACTGCAGGGGCTGTTATTGATTGCACCAAAGGCAATGTCACTTTTCATGTTAATGGTAATGAGCATATGGTACACTTTTTGAGGAAACAACCTCAAGTCCATAGTATCAATTCTATTGGAAAAATTCCATCGATTATTTTTGGAGGTTTTGAATTTCCTCTTCCTACTGTCAAGAAGAAATATGATATTCTTATTGTTGGGGATGTGCATATCCCCATTGAGGTAACGTAGTGTTATTCGAAAATTCTTCGGTTTCATGTTATTCGGAATGAGTTTGTTAACAAGACTTGATCAACCTTGTTAATGGATTCCTTTTGATGATCGTGAGATAGATGAATTTAGAAAACACAACTCTCTGTACCCTCCTTTTACTTTCTGTTATTCATATTAAATAAAATAAAAATAGTATTTTCTGTCTGTTATCTGAATTATCCGTGCAATATAAAAATACCCTGAAAATAAAAGTTCTCCAAATGCCCTGAAATTTAAATATGATTTTTTTCTGGAATATTTGAAAATATTTGGCACTGAGAACACAGCAGGGGGCATCCACCTGGCCACGAGGGTGGAGGGCGCACCCCCTGCCTCGTGGGCCCACGGTGGCCCTCCTCCACTTATTCCTGCACCCACACACTCCTTCTTCCTCCCACAAACACCATTATCCAGCTCATGCACGAGTTCTAGCTCATTTTGCTGTGATTTTCGATCTCCTTGCTCAAAGCACCTCTCACAAAACTGTTTTGGGGGATTGTTCCTTGGTATGTGACTCCTCCATTGGTCCAATTAGTTTTTGTTCTAGTGCTTTATTCATTGCATATTTTTGCTTCTTAGGTGACCCTGTTCTTGAGCTTGCATGTCAAATTTATGTGGTTCCAAGTAGTTTTGATGCATGATATAGGCTCTAGGCACTTGTAGGAGTAGTTGCTATCAATTTTGTTGAGTTTGGTTCACTTTTATTTGAAGTTATAAAAAAATTCAGAATTTTTCAGAAAATAATGAAGAGATTTTTGAGGGTCTCATTGAGCCGAAGCTCGAAGGAAAAGCAAAACGAAGAAGCAAAGAGGCCCAAATATAATCTGCCTCGCATCGTGGAGGTTCGGCCGTGTGAATGGCCTTGTGATGATTTCTTGAGAGCAGCCGGGATTTATGATGATTTCTATGAATTGGCTGAGAATGCAGGCCTCACCGCCTTCCTCCACGACCAGCGTGAATAGTATCTCTTACTCACCAATATCTTTGTGCAAAACTTTCATTTCCATGCTAGGAGCTCACCACCCATGGTGGAGTTTTATTTATATGATGAGCATAAGGAGATGTCACTTTGTGATTTTTGTCGGGTTTGTTTGATCCCTTTTGAGGGAATCATAGAGGAACCACATCGCGGCGATGTGGATGGGTTTATTGATACCATCACTGTAGGGGAAACGAGGAAGGTTTCCGATGCACGAACTACTAGCATACACTTTCCTGTTCTATGTTATGTTACTTTGTTATTCTTGATATTCCCGAGGACGATAGCAAGTAAAAGGAGGGTACAGAGAGTTGTGTTTTCTAAATTCATCTATCTCACGATCATCAAAAGGAATCCATTAACAAGGTTGATCAAGTCTTGTTAACAAACTCATTCCGAATAACATGAAACCGAAGAATTTTCGAATAACACTACGTTACCTCAATGGGGATATGCACATCCCCAACAATAAGAATATCATATTTCTTCTTGACAGTAGGAAGAGGAAATTCAAAACCTCCAAAAATAATCGATGGAATTTTTCCAATAGAATTAATACTGTGGACTTGAGGTTGTTTCCTCGGAAAGTGTACCGTATGCTCATTACCATTAACATGATAAGTGACATTGCCTTTGGTACAATCAATAACAGCCCCTGTAGTATTCAAAAAGGGTCTTCCAAGAATAATAGACATACTATCATCCTCGGGAATATCAAGAATAACAAAGTCCGTTAAAATAGTAACGTTTGCAACCACAACAGGCACATCCTCACAAATACCGACAGGTATAGCAGTTGATTTATCAGCCATTTGCAAAGATATTTCAGTAGGTGTCAACTTATTCAAATCAAGTCTACGATATAAAGAGAGAGGCATAAAACTATAACCGGCTCCAAGATCACATAAAGCAGTCTTAACATAGTTTCTTTTAATGGAGCATGGTATAGTTGGTACTCCTGGATCTCCAAGTTTCTTTGGTATTCCACCCTTCAAAGTATAATTAGCAAGCATGGTGGAAATTTCAGCTTCCGGTATCTTTCTTTTATTAGTAACTATTTCCTTCATATATTTAGCATAAGGATTCGTTTTAAGCATATCAGTCAAACGCATACGCAAAAAGATAGGTCTAATCATTTCAGCAAAGCGCTCAAAATCCTCACCATCCTTTTTCTTGGGTGGTTTAGGAGGAAAAGGCATGGGTTTCTGAACCCATGGTTCTCTTTCTTTATCGTGCTTCCTAGCAACAAAGTCTCTCTTATCATAATGTTGATTCTTTGATTGTGGGTTATCAAGATCAACAACAGGTTCAATCTCTACATCATTATCATTGCTAGGTTGAGCATCAACATGAACATCATTATTAACATTATCACTAGGTCATGTTCATTACCAGATTGTGTTTCAGCATCGGAGATAGAGATATTATTGGGGTTCTCAGGTGTGTCAATAACAGGTTCACTAGAAGCATGCAAAGTCCTATCATTTTCTTTTTCTTCCTTTTAGAAGGACTAGGTGCATCAATATTAATTATCTGAGAATCTTGCTCAATTCTCTTAGGATGACCCTCAGGGTACATAGGTTCCTGAGTCACTTTACCTCCTCTAGGTGCAACTCTAACAGCAAAGTCATTATTTTTATTATTCAATTCATTAAGCAAATCATTCTAAGCTTTAAGTACTTGTTCTACTTGAGTGGTAACCATAGAAGCATGTTTACTAATAAGTTTAAGTTCACCTTTAACACTAGCCATATAATAACTCAAGTGTTTAATCATGTAAGCATTATGTTTCAATTGTCTACCCACATAAGCATTAAAATCTTCTTGCTTAACCATAAAGTTATCAAATTCATCCAAACATTGGCTAGCAAACTTAGCAGGAGGGATTTCAGCTTTATCATATCTATAGAGAGAATTTACCTTTACTACCTATGTCGGGTTATTGAGACCATGTGTTTCTTAAATAGGTGATGAATTAAGACCATGTATTTCTTCAACAGGAGGTAAATTCTTAACATCTTCAGCTTTTATACCTTTTTCTTTCATAGATTTCTTTGCCTCTTGCATATCTTTAAGACTAAGAAATAGAATACCTCTTTTCTTTGGAGTTGGCTTAGGACTTGGTTCAGGAAGTGTCCAATTATTTTCATTAGTCAACATATTATTCAATAGAATTTTAGCTTGATCAACAGTTCTTTCCCTGAAAACACAACCAGCACAACTATCCAGGTAATCTCTGGAAGCATTGGTTAGTCCATTATAAAAGATATCAAGTATTTCATTTTTATTGAGAGGATGATCAGGCAAAGCATTAAGTAATTGGAGAAGCCTCCCAAGCTTGTGGGAGACTCTCTTTTTCAGTTTGCACAAAATTATATATTTCCCTTAAAGCAGCTTGTTTCTTATGAGTGGGGAAATATTTAGCAGAGAAGTAGTAAATCATATCCTGGGGACTACGCACACAACCAGGATCAAGAGAATTAAACCATATCTTAGCATCACCCTTTAATGAGAACGGAAATAATTTAAGGATATAATAGTAGCGAATTTTCTCATCATTAGTAAACAGGGTAGCTATATCATTTAATTTAGTAAGATGTGCCACAACAGTTTCAGATTCATAGCCATAGAAAGGATCAGATTCAACCAAAGTAATTATATCAGGATCGACAGAGAAATCATAATCCTTATCAATAATAAAGATAGGTGAAGTAGCATAAGCAGGATCATATTTCATTCTAGCATTCAAAGACTTTTCTTTAAGCTTAGCTAATAATTTCTTAAGATCACTTCTATCATTGCAAGCAAGAAAGTCTCTAACAGTTTCTTCATTCATAACATAACCCTCGGGAACAACAGGCAATCCATATCTAGGGGAGAATCTTCATCATCACTTTTATCAATATTATCAGTTTCAATAATTTCATTCTCTCTATCCCTAGCAAGTTGTTCATCAAGAAATTCACCAAGTGGCACAGTAGTATCAAGCATAGAAGTAGTTTCATCATAAGTATCATGCATAGCAGAAGTGGCATCATCAATAACATGCGACATATCAGAATTAATAGCAGAAGCAGGTTTAGGTGTCGCAAGCTTACTCAAAACAGAAGGAGAATCAAGTGCAGAGCTAGATGACAGTTCCTTACCTCCCCTCGTAGTTGAGGGGAAAATCTTGGTTCTTTGATCTTTCAAGTTCTTCATAATGATAAGCAGATATAAATCCCAAGTGACTCAAAGAATAGAGCTATGCTCCTCGGCAACAGCGCCGGAAAATGTTCTTCATAACCCACAAGTATAGGCGATCGCAAAAGTTTTCGAGGGTAGAGTATTCAACCCAAATTTATTGATTTGACACAAGGGGAGCCAAAGAATATTCTCAAGTATTAGCAGCTGAGTTGTCAATTCAACCACACCTGGAAACTTAATATCTGCAGCAAGGTATTTAGTAGCAAAGTAATATGATAGTAGTGGTAACGGTAGCAAAAGGTAACGGTAGCAACAGTAATATTTTTGGGTTTTGTAGTGATTGTAACAGTAGCAGCGGAAAAGTAAATAAGCGAAGAACAATATATGAAAAGCTCATAGGCATTGGATCGGTGATGGAGAATTATGCCAGATGCTATCGATCATGTAACAGTCATAACCTAGGGTGACAGAGAACGAGCACCAATTCATCAATGTAATTTAGGCATGTATTCGGAATATAGTCATACATGCTTATGGAAAAGAACTTGCATGACATCTTTTGTCCTACCCTCCCGTGGCAGCGGGGTCCTAATGGAAACTAAGGGATATTAAGGCCTCCTTTTAATAGAGTACTGGACCAAAGCATTAACACATAGTGAATACATGAACTCCTCAAACTACGGTCATCACCGGTAAGTATCCCGATTATTGTTACTTCGGGGTTAACGGATCATAACACATAATAGGTGACTATTGTCGGATTTCGGGTTCTGGCAGACCCTTGAGGTTCGAACACTGGGGTGCGCGCGGAGATTTCGCCTTCTACCTACCTGCACCCCTCTGCCTCGCTAAGATCTAAGCTATGGGAAGAACAGCACAAGAGACACAAGCTTTATACTAGTTCGGGCCACCGTTGTGGTGTAATACCCTACTCCAGTGTGTGGTGTAGTGGATTGCCTCTTGGGCTGATGATGATGAGCAATACAAGGAAGAACAGCCTCGCGAGGGTCTGTGCTTCGCTAAGGGGATGAACTGCTAGGAGGAGTTCAGTCACCCTTCTCTCTCTCTCTCTCTTCTCGATTCTCTCTCCGATCTCCATCCCTCTACCCTGTGGGTGGCTAGTCCTATTTATAGGCAAAGGCCCTGGGCCTCTTCCCAAATATTGAGCGAGAAGGGCGCCAACAATTGGCCATTTTGAAGGGGAACATATGGTGCACTTATCCTGACTAAAGTTGGTCCTCGCCTGCCAAAGGCTCTGGCGGTGATGCTAGCTTGGGCTCCACAATGACTTCCTCCCTGCCGTTGGGCTGGTCTTGGTCTCGTTGCACCGAAACGGGTGCCTTTGCTTGATGCTCTCGCCTGCGCTTGCTCCCTTTGCACCAAAGAGGAAAGGAGGACACTGCGCGGGCTGGCGCCCGCCTGGCACCCTTGGTCGTCATGGCTTGCGTCACGGGCACCTCGTGAGGTACCCCGCCTTGATCTCTCCGCCTCCTCGCGAGCCAGCCTGATGAGGCCGTGCCTGAGGAAGCTCCGTGTCATCCGCCCCGCGAGGCTTGACCCCTCGCGAGGGTCTTGGGTCTGTGTTGATGAAGATGGGCCGTGTTGTGCCCCTCCTCGAGCCACGCCGCAGGCCACAGGCAGGCAAGTCTGGGGACCCCCGTTCCTAGAACGCCGACAGTAGCCCCCGGGCCCAAGGCACGCCCGGACTTGGCCGTGCAGGGAGGCAAAAGGGCAAGAGCGAAGCGCCACGGGCCCTAACAGCCTGTGGCCTTGGGCGCCGCGTGGCGGTTGATTGGACGTTGGCGTCTCCACTTCCCCACGGCGCCTCGGCAACTGCACGGATTGGACAAGTCCCTGCATGCAAAGCGGGTCATCATTACCTGTGATCGTGGGGGCCGACGGTTGGCCCTCGCCGGCTATAAGTATGAATCGGCGCGCGCCCTTCTAGTTCATCCCCCCTTGCTTCTCCTTCTTCTTCATGGCCCCATCGAGGAGGTTCTCGGCCGCAGAGAAGGGGAAGCCTCGCCAGGTTGAGCCTGCCTCTCCCCCGCCCAAGCGCGGCCGAGGGCGCCCTCGCAAACATCCTGTGGCCACCACGGCAGTTCCCCGCGGCCGTGGAGACGATTTCCAGCATGGTGACGGGCGGACTGCTACGACCGGGGGGCGCGCTTCGGTCGCGCATTCCCCTAGGCCGCGCTTTCGCGCTGCAGAGGTGCTGCCAGAGTTCGTTGTGTGGTCGACGGAGCCGACTAGCACCCGGCTTCAACTTCCTCGCTTCCTCCTCGGCGAGCTCCCGGCCAGCGCCCCGGGCGGCCTCTGGCTTCAGGTAGACGGCTGCTGCAGCCGAGCCTCATGGGCTTCACTGGAGGTCTCCGCAGCCGGGAGCCTGGCCTTGACCCGCGGTTGGCAGACGTTTGCCCGCGCGCGTGGCCTGAGCCGTCGGTGCACCCTGCACTTCAAGTTTGACGGCGATGCCACCCTCTACGTGAGGGTGTTTGGGGAAGATGGTCGCCGCGCAGGGTGCTGCCCTGAGGACGACGACCGCGGCCGGGAACCCAGCCCCGGCGATGACGGAGAGGACAGCGCTCGCGTGATTGGCGGTGCTCGGGGTTCCCCAAGCTTCACCGGTTCTTCTTCAGGCGGCGACTCTTCCAGCGGTGGCCGCGGTCAGCCTCCATGCCGTCGTACCTGCTTGGGAGGTGGTAGCGTGTCTGCCCGCCGTCGTGCCTCGGTGAAGCGTGAGAGGGAGTCTGCCTGAGCCCCGGAGGCAGCTCGAGTCTTCCCTGCAGGCCGGTGTGAGGCGAGCTGCGCCTGATTTGTTCTTTCTTTTCCTTTTTCGTGCGTAAAAAGACAGTAGCGTGGAGCCCCGCGGGGGCGTGTTTGGGTTATTGCTGTTAATCATCGCTTTGCTTCCGTTATCGTGCCTTCAGGCCACGTGCCCGCGCGTGGATAGTTCCCGGCCCCAGCCGTGGGGGGGCGACCGACCCAGGCCATGTGTTCGTGTCGCGGTGCCCGTGGGGCACGGACTGGAGGGCTGCTCCTGTAATGGACCCAGGTCGCGAAACCTTTGAACGACTAGGACAGGAACACTCGCGAGGGCGCTCGGCTGCCCCCCTCGCGAGGCCTTGCATAAGAGAAATCGAGGCAGGAGAGTGAAAAGTCGAAGAACCACAAGCCAAAGACGGCAACAGCTTCAGCAAAACTTCGAATGAGAATGAACAAGCCAACCGCGGAAAGCAAATGAAAAAGCCGCGTCCGGCACCTAATCTAGTCTTCGATGTCTTCTCACCAGCGCGGAGCTAAGTGCTGCCACTGGGCGTGGGAGGAAGCCCCAGGACCTGAGGCCGGCGCTCCAGAGACTCCGGGGCGCGTACAGCCCCAACTCATTATTACGTGAGAGTGTCACGGGCGGCGAGCTTCACAGGCGTTGGCCTTCTTCACAGGCTCCGGGCCTTTCTTGGGGGAAGCAGGCTTCACGGGCATTTGCCCTCTTCACAGGCTCTCGGCCCTTTCCAAAACATGACAGCTTCACAGGCATTCGCCTTCTTCACAGGCTCTGGGCCTTTTCCAAAACGCGACAGCTTCACAGGCATTCACCTTCTTCACAGGCTCTGGGCCTTTTCCAAAAAGGATAATCTTCACAGGAATTCGCCTTCTTCACAGGCTCTGGGCCTTTTCCAAAAAGGATAATCTTCACAGGCTCTGGGCCTTTTCCAAAAAGGATAATCTTCACAGGCATTCGCCTTCTTCACAGGCTCTGGGCCTTTTCCAAAAAGGATAATCTTCACAGGCATTCGCCTTCTTCACAGGCTCTGGGCCTTTTCCAAAAAGGATAATCTTCATAGGCATTCGCCTTCTTCACAGGCTCTGGGCCTTTTTAGGGGTAGAACCTCCGGAGGTGCTGGATGTTCCATGCGTTCTGGACCGGCACCCCCTCCTGAGTCTCCAAGCGCGCGGAGCCGGGCCTGGAAACATGAAAAACCTTGAACGGGCCCTCCCACATGGGAGAGAGCTTGTGCAGTCCCTCCCTGGAGAGAACCCGCCTGAGCATGAGGTCTCCTACCTCGAGAGTTCTGGGGCGGATGTTGCGGCAGTGATATCGTCGTAGTGTTTGTTGGTACCTCGCCGCTCGCAGCGTGGCTTCTCGGCGACGTTCCTCCCCCAGCACGAGGTCCATCCCCCGCATGGCGTCCTGCTGCTCCTCGTCGAACGACAGGACCCGCGCGGAGCGACGTCTGACCTCGTGAGGGAGGACCGCTTTGGCTCCGTAGACCAGGAAGAACAGGGTCTGTCCAGTCGGCTTGGTCGCGGTTGTGCGGATGGACCACAACACGGACTGAAGCTCGTCGTACCAACCTCTGCCGCAGGCCTCCAGCTTCTTCTTGAACGTCCTAGTCTTGAGGCCCCTCAGGACCTCTGCGTTGGCTCGCTCGGCCTGGCCGTTGCTTCGGGGGTGCGCCACCGAAGCGTAGCATATCTGCGTTCCAAGGTTAGCACAGTATGTTTTGAAGAGGTTACTGGTGAACTGCGAACCGTTGTCTGTGATGATGCGGTTCGGCACCCTGAACCGGCTCACGATGCCCCTGATGAACTTGACCGCGGAACCCGCGGGGATGGTGCGGACGGCCTCTACTTCAGCCCACTTGGTGAACTTGTCCACGGCGACCTAGAGGTAGCGGTAGCCCCCTGGCGCCCGAGGAAACGGGCCCAGGATGTCCAGCCCCCAGACTGCGAATGGCCACGAAAGGGGTATAGTCTGCAGGCCTCCTGCCGGCTGATGGATCTGCTTGGCGTGGAACTGGCAGGCCTCACAAGCTTTCACCAGTTCGATGGCGTCATTGAGTGCGGTGGGCCAATAAAACCCACTGCAGAACGCCTTGCCGACGAGGGTCCTTGATGATGAATGATGTCCACAGTCTCCGCCGTGTATATCTTCCAGCAGTTCCTTTCCTTGCTCCCTGGAGATGCAGCGCAAGGATACATCGTTTGGTCGCTTCCGGTAGAGCTCTCCATCCTTGATGCAGTATGTTGTGGCCTGCCGTGCCACACGCTCCGCTTCCTCCTCCTTCTCCGGCAGGGTCCCTTGTGTTAAGTAACTCCGGAGCTCCGTGATCCAGCACCCCTCCTGAGGTTCCATCGTCAGGAGCAGGCGTGCTCCTGAGGCCGGGCCATAGACCGGCGCTCCTGAGGCAGGTGGCTAGGGGAGCTCCTCCCGAGGCTGAGCCGTGTTTGACAATGACGGCAGGGCTGAGGGCTTGAAGAGCCGCTCCTCGAAGACGCCAGGCTCCTGAGATAACCGCCTGGACGCCCGTTTGGCGATGTCGTCGGCCTCCTGATTGGTGCCACGGGGCACATGCTGCAACTCCAACCCCCAGAACTGCTTCTCCATCCTGCGGACCACCGCAAGGTAGGCTTCCATGTGCTCATCTTTCGGCTTGTACACCTTGTTGGAGAAATTGACAAGGAGCTGCGAATCGCCCTTGATGGTGAGGCGTTTCACCCCCAGGGTAGCTGCGGCCTTCAAGCCCGCTATTAAACCTTCATACTCCGCTTTGTTGTTGGAGACCTTTTCACCTTGCTGGAAACAGAGTTGTACAGCGTAGTAGAGCTTGTCCTGAGTGGGCGATATAAGCACTGCCCCAGCCCGAGCACCATGCCTAGAGAATGCCCCATCAAAGTACATGACCCAGCCTTCTGGCGCCTCGCTTCCCGGGGAGAGGGACCGATCCTCATCGGCCTTGAGGCCTGGTGCCTCCGTCCATTCTGCCACAAAATCTGCTAATGCTGCTCCCTTGATGACTCTGGTCGTGCTGAATTCGAGCTGAAACGCTTGCAGTTCTATGTTCCACTCAACGACCCTTCCAGCTGAGTTAGGGCTCCTGAGCACTCTCTCCAGGGGGTATGACGGGACGACCTTGATGGGGTGACCCTGAAAATAGTGTCGCAGCTTGCGCGAGGCCACCAGTAGCGCGAGGCGGAGCTTCTGAGGCATGGGGTACCGTGCCCTCGCGTCCCGCAACACCGTGCTGACGAAGTACACTGGGTGCTCAACGAGGTTGGGTGCGTCAGTGCTGGTGACGCCCTCCGGAGACCATGGCGCCTCCTGAGGCTGGCCATCTGGGAGAGGGGCCTCTTCCACCTCCGGTGCACTCCTCTACGGCGGCTGATCCTCCTCAGCTGCGGTGGCGGTTTCTGTGGACCTTCCTTGTTCCTGTTTTGCCTTGTCCCGGGCTGCTGCTGTGGTTTTGATTCGATGCTCCTCCCTAACCGCCACCAGGGCTGCGCTGGCGGAGTAGGGTGTGGCGGCGAGGTAAAGCACTAGGGGCTCTGGAGGGCGCGGAGCCACCATGACCGGAGGGCTGGTCAGGTATCTCTTGAGATCCTGGAACGCCTTGTCGGCCTCTTCAGTCCATTCAAAGGGCCCCTTTTTCTTCATTAGCTGGAAGAAGGGCAGTGCTCACTCCCCGAACTTGGAGATGAAGCGCCCTAGCGCGGTCACGCGCCTAGTGAGCTTCTGCATTTCTCTGAGGGTCTTTGGCGGGCTCATGTCCTCGACCGCCTTGACCTTTTCCGTGTTGGCCTCGATGCCTCGGTGGGACACGAGGAAACCCAAGAGCTTGCCCGAGGGGACTTCGAACACACACTTCTCTGGGTTGAGCCGCGGGTTCACTGTGTTGAGGCTCGCGAAGGTTTCCTCCAGGTCTTGTATCAGGGTCCTGGCCTCCCGAGACTTCACCACAATGTCATCGACGTAAGCCTCAACATTCTTCCCGAGCTGCGGGCCCAAGGTGATGTGCATCAGCCGCTGAAAGGTCGCCCCTGCGTTACACAGCCCGAATGGCATGCATGTGTAGCAGTACACCCCACACGGGGTTAGGAAGGCTGTCTTTTCGATGTATTCTACCGCCATCTTGATCTGGTGATACCCAGAGAAGGCATCCAAGAAGCATAGCAGGTCGCATTCTGCGGTGGAATCGATGATCTGGTCAATGCGGGGGAGCGGGAACGGATCTTGCGGGCATGCCTTGTTGAGGTTGGTGAAGTCGACACACATGCGCTCCTTCCCTCCCTTCTTTGGCACAACGACAGGGTTGGCCAACCAATCTGGGTATCGGACCTCGCGAATGACCCCAGCGGCTTCTAGTTTGCGGGTCTCTTGGACAATGAAGGCCTGCTTTTCTATGGACTGCCGCCTTGCCTTCTGCTTCACAGGGCGCACGTTGGGGCACATTGAGGTGATGCTCGATTACGCTCCTAGGGATCCCTACCAACTGGTCAGGCTCCCAAGCGAATACCTTCTTGTTTGCGCGCAGGAACCTGACCAGGGCCTCCTCCTGCTCGGGCTCGAGGTTGGCGCCTATGGTGAAAGTGGCATTGGTGGACCCGTCCTCATCGACGGGTATCTTCTTGGTTTCTGCCTTGTCTTGGGTGAACAACTGTTTCTTCTTGGCGGGTGCAGCCCCCTTGGGCTCGGGGGTCTCCGAGTCGGCGGGCTGTGCCGACGCTGCCATCTTGAAGGCGAGCTTGAGCACTCGCAGCGCGTCTCCGGTGTCCCCGTGCACGGTGAGGGCATCTTCATGAGGTTGTACGTCGGGTGCGTCGCGGCCATGAACTGGGCCAGCACTGGGTAGCCGAGGATGGCGTTGTAGGGGAGGCCGATGGGGGCGATGTCGAAGTCGACCAGCTCCGTGCGGAAGTTGTTGTAGGTGCTGAAGGTTACTGGGAGCCGGATCTGTCCCAAGGAGCTGGATGATCTGCCCCCAACGCCTGAGAAGGGCCGCTGGGTTGCAGCCGTTCCAGGGGTATGCAGAGGAGGTTGAAGGCCTCAACCGAGAGCACGCTGAGGCCCGCACCACCATCGATGAGAGTTCTGGTGACGGCCACCTGGCAGATGGTGGGGGTGCACAGCATGGGGAGCGCACCCGAGCAGGCCGAGTTGGAGGGGTGGTCCTCCGAGCTGAAGGTCAGGCCGGCCTTGGGCGCCGCCCGGTCTGGGAGAGCCCCTGCCGCGTGCAAGCGGCGCTGACCCGGCGGATGAACGGCTTGACGTGGTGACTTGTAGGCGGCGCCTGCGAGCCGCCCAGGAGGGCCGTGACGACCGGGGGTGTTGGTGTAGCCTGGTAGGTGGGGAAGAGGCTGCGAAGCTCTTCCCAAGAGGCCACAAAGGCTGCCGGCAGGTGGAGCAGCCATGCGCGCGGAGCGCCGGTGAGGGCCATGGGGAGCCAGTTGGCCATGACCCTATTGTCATCTCTAGCTTTGAGGATGGCCTCCTCGTACGCCAGCAAGAAGGCCAGCGGATCAGTCGCGCCACTGTAGCGTGGCGGCGTCGTTGGCTTGAACTTGTCCGGCCACCGTACCCGTTGCAGGGCTGGGGCCAGGGCTCGGAGCCCCCTGGCCCCCGTGCTGGCGTCGGCGGCCGGAGCGAGCGGCGCGCTACTCATCACAAGGCAGGTCGTGGCGGTGGCGGAAGGGAAAACTCCGGTGCACCCCTACCTGGCGCGCCAAATGTCGGATTTCGGGTTCCGGCAGACCCTTGAGGTTCGAACACTTGGGTGCGCGCGGAGATTTCGCCTTCTACCTACCTGCACCCCTCCGCCTCGCTAAGATCTAAGCTATGGGAAGAACAGCACAAGAGACATAGGGTTTATACTGGTTCGGACCACCGTTGTGGTGTAATACCCTACTCCAGTGTGTGGTGTAGTGGATTGCCTCTTGGGCTGATGATGATGAGCAATACAAGGAAGAACAGCCTCGCGAGGGTCTGTTCTTGGCTGAGGGGATGAACTGCTAGGAGGAGTTCAGTCACCCTTCTCTCTCTCTCTCTCTCTTCTCGATTCTCTCTTTGATCTCCATCCCTCTACCCTGTGGGTGGCTAGTCCTATTTATAGGCAAAGGCCCTGGGCCTCTTCCCAAATATTGAGCGGGAAGGGCGCCAACAATTGGCCATTTTGAAGGGGAACATCTGGTACACTTATCCTGACTAAAGTTGGTCCTCGCCTGCCAAAGGCTCTGGCGGTGACGCTGGCTTGGGCTCCACAATGACTTCCTCCCTGCCGTTGGGCTGGTCTTGGTCTCGTTGCACCGAAACGGGTGCCTTTGCTTGATGCTCTCGCCTGCGCCCTTTGCACCAAAGAGGAAAGGAGGACACTGCGCGGGCTGGCGCCCGCCTGGCACCCTTGGTCGTCATGGCTTGCGTCACGGGCACCTCGTGAGGTACCCCGCCTTGATCTCTCCGCCTCCTCGCGAGCCAGCCTGATGAGGACGTGCCTGAGGAAGCTCCGTGTCGTCCGCCCCGCGAGGCTTGACCCCTCGCGAGGGTCTTGGGTCTGTGTTGATGAAGATGGGCCGTGCTGGGCCCCTCCTCGAGCCACGCCGCAGGCCGCAGGCAGGTAAGTCTGGGGACCCCCGTTCCCAGAACACCGACAACTATAGACTTGCAAGATAGGATCAAGAACTCTCATATATTGATGAAACCATAATAGGTTCAGATCTGAAATCATGGCACTCGGGCCCTAGTGACAAGCATTAAGCATAGCAAAGTCATATAAACATCAATCTCAGAACATAGTGGATACTAGGGATCAAACCCTAAGAAAACTAACTCGATTACATGGTAAATCTCATCCAACCCATCACCGTCCAGCAAGCCTACGATGGAATTACTCACACACGGCGGCGAGCATCATGAAATTGGTGATGGAGGAAGGTTGACAATGATGATGGCGACAAATTCCCCTCTCCGGAGCCCCGAACGGACTCCAGATCAGCCCTCCCGAGAGAGTTTAGGGCTTGGTGGCGGCTCCGTATCGTAAAACGCGATGATTCCTTCTCTCTAATTTTTCTCTCCCCGAAAGTGAATATATGGAGTCAAGATCGAGGTCGGTGGAGCATCAGGGGTCGCGCCCAAGGGGGTAGGGCGCGCCCCCCACCCTCGTGGACAGGGCATGGGCCCCCTAACGTGGATCTTTCCTCCCGTATTTTTTATATATTCCAAAATAATTCTCCATTGATTTTCAGGTCATTCCGAGAACTTTTATTTCTGCACAAAAATAACACCATGGCAATTCTGCTGAAAACAGCATCGGTCCGGGTTAGTTCCATTCAAATCATACAGGTTAGAGTCCAAAACAAGGGCAAAAGTTTTTTGAAAAGTAGATACGACGGAGACGTATCAATACGTCCAAAGACTATTTTGGAGTTTGGAAGGAGGAACCCGCCTTGCAATGTAGAAGACAGGCCTACGCGCGGGATACCTTGTCATTGAAGCCAGGTTCAGGGGCCACTGAGGGATTCCTGGACTAAGGGGTCCTCGGGTGTCCGGCTTGTTAGCCATGGGCCGGACTGATGGGCTGTGAAGGTACGAAGACCGAAGACTGCACCCGTGTCCGAGTGGGACTCTCCTTGGCGTGGAAGGCAAGTTTGGCGACTAAATATGTAGATTCCTTTCTTTGTAACCGATTTGGTGTCACCCTAGATCCTCCCGGTGTCTATATAAACCGGAGGACTTAGTCCGGAGGACATACATTATCATAGGCATACAAGCTAGACCTCTAGGGTTCAGCCATTACGATCTCGTGGTAGATCAACTCTTGTAATACTCATATTCATCAAGATCAATCAAGCAGGACATAGGGTATTACCTCCATAGAGAGGGCCCGAACCTGGGTAAAACATTGTGTCCCCTGTCTCCTGTTACCATCGACCTTAGACGCATAGTTCAGGACCCCCTACCCGAGATCCGCCGTTTTTGACACCAGCAGTTATATTCAGACACCAGAATGGTTCCAAAGTGTTTCGGGTATTTTCTGGAGTGCCGAGAGGTTACTGGAACCCCCCGGGGAAGTAGTGGGCCTTAATGGGCTTTAGGGGAAAGGAGAGAAGGGCATCAAGGGGTGGCCCCCCCTCATGGTTGGTCCGAATTGGACTAGGAGGGGGCGGCGCCCCCCCTCTTTCCTTCTCCCCTCTTCCTCCTTCCCTCCTTCTCCTAGTTCGAATAGGAAAGGGGGGGCGAATCCTACTTGGACCGGGAGTCCAAGTAGAACTCCCCCCCTTTGGCGCGACCCCCCTTGGGCCGGCCTCCTCTTCCCCTCCTTTATATACGTGGGAGGGGGCACCCCAAAGGACACCAGTTCTTCTCTTAGCCATGTGCGGTGGCCACCTCCACAGTTACACACCTTGGTCATATCATCGTAGTGCTTAGGTGAAGCCCTGCGCCGGTAACTTCATCATCACCGTCAACATGTCGTCGTGCTGACGAAACTCTCGCTCATCCTCAAATGGATCAAGAACTCGAGGGACGTCATCGTGTTGAACGTGTGCTGAACACGGAGGTGCCATACATTCGGTGCTAGGATCGGTTGGTGAAGGAAATATGCCCTAGAGGCAATAATAAAGTTATTATTTATTTCCTTATATCATGATAAATGTTTATTATTCATGCTAGAATTCTATTAACCGGAAACATAAATACATGTGTGAATACATAAACAAACAGAGTGTCACTAGTATGCCTCTACTTAACTAGCTCGTTGATCAAAGATGGTTATGTTTCCTAACCATAGACATGAGTTGTCATTTGGTTAACGGGATCACATCATTAGGAGAATGATGTGGTTGACTTGACCCATTCCGTTAGCATAGAACTTGATCGTTTAGTTTGTTGCTATTGCTTTCTTCATGACTTATACATGTTCCTATGACTATGAGATTATGCAACTCCCGTTTACCGGAGGAACACTTTGTGTGCCACCAAACGTCACAACGTAACTGGGTGATTATAAAGGTGCTCTACAGGTGTCTCCAAAGGTACTTGTTGGTGTCGGCGTTCTGGGAACGGGGGTCCCCAGACTTGCATGCCTGCGGCCTGCGGCGTGGCTCAAATGGGGGCCCAGTGCGGCCCATCTTCATCAACACAAGACTCAAGACCCTCGCGAGGGGCCAAGCCTCGCGAGGCGGACGACACGGAGCTTCCTCAGGCACGGCCTCGTCAGGCTGGCTCACGAGGAGGCGGAGAGATCAAGGCAGGGTACCTCGCGAGGTGCCCATGACGCAAGCCATGATGACTTAGGGCGCCAGGCGCGCGCCAGCGCGCGCAGCGTCCTTCTTTCCTCTTTGGTGCAAAGGGGGCAAGCGCAGCCACGGAGTACCGAGACATCAGGCAAAGGTTGCCATTTCGGTGCAACGAGACCAAGACCAGGAGGACTACGAGACGGAGGTCACCATGGAGCCCAGCACGGCGTCACCACAGAGCCTTTGGCAGGCGGAGACCAACTTTAGTCAGGATAAGTGTACTTGCTGTCCCCCTTCAAATTAGCCCGCCATTGTTGGCTCCCTTCCCGCTCAATATTTGGGAAGAGGACCAGGGCCTCTATAAATAGGACCAGCCACCCACATAGCAAGGAGGCCGGACGGTCGACAAGTGAGAGGATAGAAATCAGAGAGAGAGAGAGACAAGGGTGACTGAACTCCTCCTAGCAGTTCATCGCCCAGCCAAGAACAGACCCTCGCGAGGCTGTTCTTCCTTGTAGTGTTCATCCTCATCAGCCCCAAGAGGCAATCCACCAACCACACACTAGAGTAGGGTATTACACCACAACGGTGGCCCGAACCAGTATAAATCTTGTGTCCCTTGTGCAGTTCTCTTAGTAGTTTAGATCCTTGCGAGAAGGGGAGGTAGAAGCCGTGATTTCCGCGCGCACCCCAGTGTTCGAACCTTAAGGGTCTGCCGGAACCCGTGATCCGACATTTGGTGCGCCAGGTAGGGGTGCGCCGGAATCCGTCTTCCACCACGCGTGGCCTAGCCGCGCGGAACCGCTCGCCTCGGGCGACGCCGCGCCCCAGGCAGCTCGCGGTCCGCAGGGCGCTGCGGGCCGCGGGCGACGCGGACAGACTTCGGCAACTCCTACGCCGCGGCAGGCACGGTCGGCAGCAAGGGCCTCCAATCACGCCACGACCATGACACCCTACACCCGCCGGGAGCAGGCGAACTCGAGGGCCGCGCTCACGGTGGCCCGAGAGCTGCTGCGGTGTAGACTACTAGAGGGCGGCCGCGACGTGCTGCTGGAGCGAGTGGCGGAGCTCCTGGGCTTCGCCGCCTTGGGGGCTCACCCCTTCTCCACCCAGATCCCATCTCAAGCCCAGGGCGACCCGCGCGGGGGCTCCGCACGCACCTGTGGACTCCAAGGCTACTCCGACGCCAGCGAAGCTGTCAGCACCGGACCGGTGGCGGCGCTGCCCCCGCCCCCGGCTCGCGAAGGCGAAGGACTCGACGCGACCCGCGGCCCCAGAGGGCGGCCGCGTTGCCACCCCGCGGTAGGCATGACAGGTGGGACCGCGTGGCATGCGGGGCATCACGGCGTGGCACTCGGGACGACAGCGACGGAAGAATATGTGCCCCTCATGATGGACCAAGGACACCCTCACGAGGACGGACAAGGCTCGCTCCTCGGCCCAAGCTGGGGGGGCGAGGCAATGGAAGCTGAGCCCTTCCAGGAGCCCCGGGACAAATCCGCTGCCCGCACTGGAGGCGACGATCATCGGGCACCGCTAACTCTTCAGGGGCAGGTATACGCTAACCATGGATCACAGGAGGTGCAGGTCGCCGCGGCAAGCGGCTGCCCCGCTCCCACAGTCTCCTACCCCTCGGGAGGAGGGCGCAGGGGGCTGCAGGAGAGGGGCCGGAATACGACATCACCACCACGGCGTTCGGAGCAAGGCGTTCTTAGGAGGTAGGCCCTCTGCTGGGGAGGTGCCTCAGGGCCTGCCCCTGGCAGAGAACCCGTGGTCGTCGGGGGAACCGCTGGCGACCGCTCTACCCCATCGGGCGGCGTCCTGGGTTCCGGTCGTTGCTGATGGCACTAGAGTGTGGCGCAAGGCGGGGCCCTCGTCTGGCGATATGAAGCAAGGCCAGTACCTATGAAGAAGGCCCAGTGCCTGTGAAGCTCGCCGCCCCGTGACACTCTCACGTAATAATGAGTCAGGCTGTACACGCCCCGGAGTCTCAGGGGTGCCGGCCTCAGGCCCTGGGGCTCCCTCCCACGCCCAGTGGACAGCACTTAGCTCCACGCTGGTGAGAAGACGTCCAAGACTAGATTAGGTGCCGGACGCGGCCTTTTGTCTGCTTTTCGTTGCCTTTTCCTTTGGTTGTATCTTTTCCCCCGCTGGATTTAAGTTGAATTTGGATTTGAGCTTTGCGTGTGTTCGGGGAAGGGGTGCTTGTTCTCGCTCGAGCCATTTCTTGCGTTCTGGTTACCGCTTCGCCACAGCTGCCTCCCCTCGCGAGCCCCTCGCGAGTCCGGTCAGGCCTGGCTCGTGCGCAAGCCAAGTTGCTACTGTTGCTCCCTCTCGGGAGGATCTTCGGGTGCCTGCAGAGGTTGCCCCGTTCTAGAAAAGGCCCAGAGCCTGTGAAGCAAGGCGAGTGCCTGTGAAGCGCTCGTGTTCTAGAAAAGGCCCAGAGCCTGTGAAGCAAGGCGAGTGCCTGTGAAGCTCTCGCGTTCTAGAAAAGGCCCAGAGCCTGTGAAGCAAGGCGAGTGCCTGTGAAGCTCTCGCGTTCTAGAAAAGGCCCAGAGCCCGTGAAGCAGGGCGAGTGCCTGTGAAGCTCTCGCGTTCTAGAAAAGGCCCAGAGCCTGTGAAGCAAGGCGAGTGCCTGTGAAGCTCTCGCGTTCTAGAAAAGGCCCAGAGCCTGTGAAGAAGGCGAATGCATGTGAAGTCATTGCGCTCAGGAAAAGGCCCGGAGCCTGTGAAGAAGGCGAACGCCTGTGAAGCCGTCCCGCTCGGGAGAAGGCCCAGAGCCTGTGAAGAAGGCCAACGCCTGTGAAGTTTCTCATCAAGCAACGATCTCACGTCCTGAGGACCCAACCAGAGAGCGCCCAAGGCGTCGCGCCTTCCTGCAGGCCGCCTCGGAGCCAGCATGGAGCAAAGGTAAACCAGCCCACCGTCAGGCACGCGCGCAATTTGACTACTACTGATATGATGGACACAAGTTTTTACATGAGGGGCTTCCCCTCCCAAAATGCTCTCACAAGCCATCAGATCAAACGCCTGAGTTCTATTCATGTAGGGTGAAAAAGACAGGAGCGATACACACTCAGTCGGATCAATCCCCCAATGCGTCCCTGGAAGCACCTCCCGAGCCTTCGCTGGGGTCGCCGAGCTCGCCATCGTCGTCTGCGTCGCCGCCAGCGGCGTCAGGGCCGCTCGCCGCGCCGCCCTCGTCAGCACCCACGATCACGTCGTCGTCGTCCGAAGTGAAGGCCCTGACAAGGGCGTCCACGTTGTCTTCCACCCAGCGCGCCAGGTCACCTCGGACGGCCTGGGAGACTGGGGCGATGACAGCGTCAAAATTGAAGCAGGGATCCATGTTCTGGAGATGGCTGAAGACACGGGAAAAGGCGCGCCTGAGCAGAGCGCGGCTCCTCTCCTCCACCAACCTGTCGGCCCTGACCGACCGTGCCTCCAGCTGCGTCACCACAACGGTGAAGAACTGCAGGTTGCCGGCATAGTTGATCGTGTGCGGCTCGCCGACGGCTGCCTAACAGATATTGCCCAAGGCAACGTTAGCCCTCTCCCTGAGCGAGGTTAGCATGGGGCCGTGCGCGTGCTCCAGGACTCGCCGCTGGCATATTTCATCGGCATTCTGATGGTCAACGGCCTCAGCCTCTTCCATCCGCTGGCGAAGACGGAGCACCTCGGCCTGGGAGGCGGCCAACTCCTTTTGCGCTGCCTCAAGGGCGGCCCGGGAGGCGTCGACCCGCCGCGTCGCCTCATCCCGTTGGGCCCTCAGGGCTGCGGTCCTGCCCTCGGCTTCGACCCGGATCATCCCCAGCTTCCCCTCGAACTCACGCTCGAGGCCTTGGCGCGCTGTCGCCGCCCGACGACAAGCCTCCTCCAGGACACGCGCCTCCTGCCTAGTGACATCGTCTTCCACCTGCGTCACTAGGCGCTCCCTCGTCTCCAGCTGCTCGTATTCACGAGTGCATTCGGCGGCTTCCAGCGTCAACACTTCCTCGCGCCTATGGAGCCCGACTGGGTCGCCGGAGGCCACCCGCATCGACGCAAGGGCCAGCTCGCGCAGCTCCACTTGCTCCTCCAGTGAGTGGCACCGGGTCAGGAGCTTGCGAGCCCGCTCCTCCGCCGCCTCTCGCCGCTGGTCAGCTCTCTGGGCCTCCTCAGTGGCCTGGGATCGGGCCACTTGAGAGGCCTCCAGCGACGCCTTTGCCTCTTCATCGTCAAGGTCACGCTGACGAAGCGCGAGGGCGATGGCGGCCTCCAGCTCGCGCCTTCCTGCGGCCAGGCGCAGGCCCTCGGCCTCCAGGCGAGGGTCTTCGTCAGCAAGCTCCTCCCCAAGCAGGTCCACCATGTCGGCCGCTCGTCGAAGGAACCCTTGGCGGCGAGCGCGGCGCTCCCGGGCGCGCTCAAGCACGTCTTCCACGCCATCATCCGCCCCAAGCAAGCGCCGGGGGCCGCAAATCATTGTTCCTCCTCCGGGCAGGGGGCTGGGGGCTGGCGCCCTCGCGACGGCCGGGCGTGCCGCATCAGAAGCCCGGCCTAGGACCAGCCCATCTCCAGATGAGGGGCGCAGGAGGCGCCTCAACCAGTCGCACCCCGCGACCAGACGAGAGGCCCATGGCAGGCTGGCTATGCCAAGAGAGGGCCCGCGGAAGGAGATCGCGGGGATAGAAGGGTCGTCGTGCGTTACATGACGGTCCACCTCGTCGTTCACCCTCACCACAAGGGCATAGCTGCTCGGAGCATTTGAGGATGGTAGAGAGGGCGAAGCCAAAGGATGCGGCACCTCTGCTACTTCCGCGAGCTCGGCCGGAAGGGGCCTGCAGAGCAAGGATCAGTGAAAGCAACAAGGGGATCAGGAGCCAGAGAGGAAGAAGACTTACTCGTCAGTAGCGAAATACTTCCGGCGCTTCAGCAAGCGGCAAGGGAAGTCATCACCCAGGGCCTCCCTTTTTCTCCGGAGGGCCTCAAAGTCCACACGGAAGCGGCCCAGGAGAGGTGCACAGGAATCAGCCTGCGAGGAGGACGGAGCACCAAGGCGACCTGCGTCAAGGACGCATGCCTGACGCGCACAGTCAGTTGCCTCGCCGGAAGACACGGCCGGGGGCTCAGGAGCCTCGGCCCTAAGCGTCGGGAGCGGCCGCACCTCACCCGCAGCCTCGGTAGCACGGGCCTCTGGAGCTGCCCCATCAAGAGCACCGCCAGGTGCGATCACCTCGTCAGTAGCCCTCTCGACCCCCACTGTCTCCTGCCTCCCTGCTCCACCTCTCGAGGAGGATTCACCTGGACCAACCGGAAGGGCAGTCACCGCCACAGGGTTCCCGCGAGGCCCTTGGAGGCCGACAGGATGTAGCCCCCACTCGTCAAAGGGGGGCATCTGCCTCACGAAGTCATCCCTGTTCTGGCAGAGGTACAACAGAGCTCCTCCCCGCTGGATACTGCCGGGGTTGGGGTCGCCAGTCAGGACCAAGAGCACCATCCTTAGCGCCGCGGGCGTCAAGTCTTCTTTCTGAAGCCTCATGTGGTCACCATGCCCGCTGAAGGCCCACATTCGACGAGAATGGCGCTGAAGAGGGGCAATGCGGCGCAGCAGGAACTCCTTCACCACCTTGGGCGCTGTCATGTTGAGCGATCTCAAGAACGTGAAGCGGCGCCAGACGAAGGCGAGTCGGGGGCTCTTAAGTGTCTCCTGGCCCCAGCCTGAATTAGGTACAGCAGGTGAAGTTGGCTTCGCCAGCCGGGGGCTGGGCACCCTGACATCGACGTACAACCACTGCTCGCGGAACCCGGCTGGAGGCGGAGGGAGCTTGAAGTCAATACCTGAGGCCACGGTCTCAGGCGCGGCGATGAAGCTCATGCACGCCGAGCATTGAGTGGGGTCGGCAAGGCGCAAAGAGAAGAAATGGCGCAGCAAGGCAACAGAAGGAAGGATGCCCATCAGCGCCTCGCAGACAAAAGCAAAGACCGAGAGGAGGGCAATGGATTCAGGACCCAGATGCATCATGTGGATCTAGTAATGGGAGAGGACGGCGTTGAAGAAATCGGAGAAGGGGGGAATAGTGCCGCCCACGTCCCATCGACCGCCACGCGGCGCCCAAGGCCGCAGGCTGTTGGGGCCCGGGTGCTTCGCCCTCACCCTTTTGCCTCTCGGCACGGCCGAGTCTAGGCGCGCCTTGGGCCCAAGGGCTACTGTCGGCGTTCTGGGAACGGGGATCCCCAGACTTGCCTGCCTGCGGCCTGTGGCATGGCTCAAATGGGGGCCCAGTGCGGCCCATCTTCATCAACACAAGACTCAAGACTCTTGCGAGGGGCCAAGCCTCGCGAGGCAGACGACACGGAGCTTCCTCAGGCACGGCCTCGTCAGGCTGGCTTGCGAGGAGGCGGAGAGATCAAGGCCGGGTACCTCGCGAGGTGCCCATGACGCAAGCCATGACGACTCAGGGCGACAGGCGCGCGCCAGCACGCGCAGCGTCCTTCTTTCCTCTTTGGTGCAAAGGGGGCAAGCGCAGCCGCAGAGTACCGAGGCATCAGGCAAAGGTTGCCATTTCGGTGCAACGAGACCAAGACTAGGAGGACTACGAGACGGAGGTCACCATGGAGCCCAGCACGGCGTCACCACAGAGCCTTTGGCAGGCAGAGACCAACTTTAGTCAGGATAAGTGTACTTGCTGTCCCCCTTCAAATTAGCCCGCCATTGTTGGCTCCCTTCCCACTCAATATTTGGGAAGAGGACCAGGGCCTCTATAAATAGGACCAGCCACCCACATAGCAAGGAGGCCGGACGGTCGACAAGTGAGAGGATAGAAATCAGAGAAAGAGAGAGAGAGGCAAGGGTGACTGAACTCCTCCTAGCAGTTCATCGCCCCTGCCAAGAACAGACCCTCGCGAGGCTGTTCTTCCTTGTAGTGTTCATCCTCATCAGCCCCAAGAGGCAATCCACCAACCACACACTAGAGTAGGGTATTACACCACAACGGTGGCCCGAACCAGTATAAATCTTGTGTCCCTTGTGCAGTTCTCTTAGTAGTTTAGATCCTTGCGAGACGGGGAGGTAGAAGCCGTGATTTCCGCGCGCACCCCAGTGTTCGAACCTTAAGGGTCTGCCGGAACCCGTGATCCGACAGTTGGGTTGGCGTATTTCGAGATTAGGATTTGTCACTCTGATTATCGGAGAGGTATCTCTGGGCCCACTCAGTAATGCACATCACTATAAGCCTTGCAAGCATTGCAACTAATGAGTTGGTTGTGGGATGATGTATTACGGAACGAGTAAAGAGACTTGCCGGTAACAAGATTGAACTAGGTATTGAGATACCGACGATCGAATCTTGGGCAAGTAACATACCGATGACAAAGGGAACAACGTATGTTCTTATGCGGTCTGAGCGATAAAGATCTTCGTAGAATATGTAGGAGCCAATATGGGCATCCAGGTCCCGCTATTGGTTATTGACCAGAGAGGTGTCTCGGTCATGTCTACATAGTTCTCGAACCCGTAGGGTCCGCACGCTTAACATTCGTTGACGATATAGTACTATGAGTTATGTATGTTGGTGACGAATGTTGTTCGGAGTTTTGGATGAGATCACAGACATGACGAGGAACTCCGGAATGGTCCGGAAGTAAAGATTGATATGTGGATAGTAGTGTTTGATCTCCGGAAGGGTTCCGGAATTCACCGGAAGGGGTTCCGGATGTTTCCCGAAATGTTTGGGCATGAGAACACTTTATCTGGGCCAAAGGGGAAAGCCCATGAGGCTTTTTAAAAGTGCAAAAAGGAAGTTTTGTGGAGACCAGAGAGGCTAGACGCCAGGAACCCTGGCGTCTAGGGGGTAGACACCGGGAATCCTGGCGTCTAGCCCTGGAGTCCGAGAAGGACTCTTGCCTTTCGGGTGAAACCGACTTTGAGGAGGCTTTTACTCCAAGTTTCGACCCTAGGGCTGAACATATAAATAGAGGGGTAGGGCTAGCACCAAAGACACATCAAGAAACACCAAGCCGTGTGCCGGCAACCCCGTCCCCTCTAGTTTATCCTTCGTCATTGTTTTCGTAGTGCTTAGGCGAAGCCCTGCGGAGATTGTTCTTCACCAACACCGTCACCACGTCGTCGTGGTGCCGGAACTCGTCTACTACTTGCCCCTCTTGCTGGATCGAGAAGGTGAGGACGTCACCGAGCCGAACGTGTCCAGAACTCGGAGGTGTCGTGCTTTCGGTACTTGGATCGGTCGGGCGTGAAGACATACGACTACATCAACCGTGTTGATATAACGCTTCCGCGAATGGTCTACGAGGGTACATAGACAACACTCTCCCCTCTCGTTGCTATGCATCACCATGATCTTGCATGTGCGTAGGAATTTTTTTGAAATTACTACGTTCCCCAACAGTGGCATCCGAGCCTAGGTTTTATGTGTTGATGTTATATGCACGAGTAGAACACAAGTGAGTTGTGGGTGATATAAGTCATACTGCTTACCAGCATGTCATAGTTTGGTTCGGTGGTATTGTTGGATGAAGCTTCCCGGACCGACAATACGTGTACGCTTACGCGAGACTGGTTCTACCGACGTGCTTTGCACATAGGTAGCTGGCGGGTGTCAGTTTCTCCAACTTTAGTTGAACCGAGTGTGGCTACGCCCGGTCCTTGCGAAGGTTAAAACAGCACCAACTTGACAAACTATCATTGTGGTTTTGATGCATAGGTAAGAACGGTTCTTGCTAAGCCCGTAGCAGCCACGTAAAACTTGCAACAACAAAGTAGAGGACGTCTAACTTGTTTTTGTAGGGCATGTTGTGATGTGATATGGTCAAGACATGATGCTAAATTTTATTGTATGAGATGATCATGTTTTTTAACCGAGTTATCAGCAACTGGCAGGAGCCATATGGTTGTCGCTTTATTGTATGCAATGCAATCTTCCTGTAATGCTTTACTTTATCACTAAGCGGTAGCGATAGTCATGGAAGCATAAGATTGGTGAGACAACAACGATGCTACGATGGAGATCAAGGTGTTGCGCCGGTGATGATGGTGATCATGAAGGTGCTTCGGAGATGGAGATCACAAGCACAAGATGATGATGGCCATATCATATCACTTATATTGATTGCATGTGATGTTTATCTTTTATGCATCTTATCTTGCTTTGATTGACGGTAGCATTATAAGATGATCTCTCACTAAATTTCAAGATAAAAGTGTTCTCCCTGAGTATGCACCATTGCCAAAGTTCGTCGTGCCTAGACACCACGTGATGATCGGGTGTGATAAGATCTACGTCCATCTACAACGGGTGCAAGCCAGTTTTTGCACATGCAGAATACTCAGGTTAAACTTGACGAGCCTAGCATATGCAGATATGGCCTCGGAACACTGAGACCGAAAGGTCGAGCGTGAATCATATAGTAGATATGATCAACATATTGATGTTCAACATTGAAAGCTACTCCATTTCACGTGATGATCGGTTATGGTTTAGTTGATTTGGATCACGTGATCACTTAGAAGATTAGAGGGATGTCTTTCTAAGTGGGAGTTCTTAAGTAATATGATTAATTGAACTTTAATTTATCATGAACTTAGTCCTGATAGTATTAGCATATCTATGTTGTAGATCAATAGCTCGCATTTAGCTCCCCTGTTTTATTTTTGATATGTTCCTAGAGAAAATGTAGTTGAAAGATGTTAGTAGCAATGATGCGGATTGGATCTGTGATCTGAGAATTATCCTCATTGCTGCACAGAAGAATTATGTCCTTAATGCACCGCTAGGTGACAGACCTATTGCAGGAGCAGATGCAGACGTTATGAACGTTTGTCTAGCTCAATATGATGACTACTTGATAGTTTAGTGCACCATGCTTAAACGGCTTAGAATCGGGACTTCAAAGACGTTTTGAACATCATGGATCATATGGATGTTCCAAGAGTTGAAGTTAATATTTCAAGAAAATACCCGAGTTGAGAGATATGAAGTCTCCAACAAGTTCTATAGCTAAAAGATGGAGGAGAATAGCTCAAGCAGTGAGCATGTGTTCAGATTGTCTGGGTACTACAATCGCTTGAACCAAGTGGGAGTTAATCTTCCAGATAAAATAGTGATTGACAGAATTCTCTAGTCACCATCACCAAGTTAGTAGAACTCCATGATGAACTATAGTATGCAAGGGATGATGAAAACGATTCCCGAGCTTTTCATGATGATGAAATCGATGAAGGTAGAAATCAATAAAGAGCATCAAGTGTTGATGATTAACAAGACCACTAGTTTCAAGAAAAGGGCAAAGGGAAAGAAAAGGGAACTTCAAGAAGAACGGCAAGCAAGTTGCCGCTCAAGTGAAGAAGCCCAAGTCTGGTCCTAAGCCTGAGACTAAGTGCTTCTACTGCAAAGGGACTGGTCACTGGAAGCGGAACTGCCCCAAGTATTTGGCGGATAAGAAGGATGGCAAAGTGAACAAAGGTATATTTGATATACAGATTATTGATGTGTATTTTACTAGTGTTCGTAGCAACCCCTCGGTATTTGATACTGGTTCAGTTGCTAAGAGTAGTAACTCGAAACGGGAGTTGCAGAATGAACAGAGACTAGTTAAGGGTGAAGTGACGATGTGTGTTGGAAGTGGTTCCAAGATTGATATGATCATCATCGCACACTCCCTATACTTTCGGGATTAGTGTTGAACCTAAATAAGTGTTATTTGGTGTTTGCGTTGAGCATGAATATGATTTGATCATGTTTATTGCAATACGGTTATTCATTTAAGTAAGAGAATAAATTGTTGTTCTGTTTACATGAATAAAACCTTCTATGGTCTGTCGGTGTACAAAAAGAGGGGTACACTTTTTGTACCCCTATAACTGTGCACGGGCAGTCTGAGCCACGGGCACCACCACACCAAGCAAGGCAAGGGAGGTGAGACAGGGTAAGAACGAAGCTCAAGAGAACTAGAACGACGCCAATGTTGGGGAACGTAGCAGAAATTCAAAATTTTCTACGCATCACCAAGATCAATCTATGAGTAATCTAGCAACGAGGGAAGGAAGTGCATCTACATACCCTTGTAGATCACTAAGCGGAAGCGTTCAAGTGAACAGGGTTGATGGAGTCGTACTCGCCGTGATCCAAAACACCGATGATCCTAGTGCCGAACGGACGGCACCTCCGTGTTCAACACACGTACAGCCCGGTGACGTCTCCTACGCCTTGCTCCAGCAAGGGGAGAAGGAGAGGTTGGGGAAGACTCCATCCAGCAGCAGCACGAACTCCAGCAGGGCTTCGCCAAGCACTACGAGAGACGAGGAGGAAGAGAGGTAGGGCTGCGCCAAGAGGGAGAGGATCTCGTGTGTGTTGCAGCCTCCAATACCTCAAGTATATATAGGGGAAGGGGAGGGGTTGTGCCCCCACCTAGGGTTCCCTCCCTAGGGGTGGCGGTAGCCCCCAGATCCCATTTGGGTGGCGGCCACAAGGGGGAGAGGGGGAGGCACACCTGGGGTGGGCCTTAGGGCCCATCTGCCCTAGGGTTTGCCCCCTTCCCCTCTTGGAGGCGCCTTGGGCCTTGGTGGGAGGCGCCCCAGCCCACCTAGGGGCTGGTACCTTCCCACTATTGGCCCATTTAGGCCTCCGGGGCTTGTGGCCCCACCTGGTGGACCCCCGGACCCCTCCGATGGTCCCGGTACACTACCGGTGATGCCCGGAACACTTCCGGTGGCCAAAACCATACTTCCTATATATCAATCTTTACCTCCGGACCATTCCGGAACTCCTCGTGACGTCTGGGATATCATCCGGGACTCCGAACAACATTCGGTAACCGCATACATACTTTCCCTATAACCCTAGCGTCATCGAACCTTAAGTGTGTAGACCCTACGGGTTCGGGAGACATGCAGACATGACCGAGATGACTCTCCGGTCAATAACCAACAGCAGGATCTGGATACCCATGCTGGCTCCCACATGCTCCATGATGATCTCATCGGATGAACCACGATGTCAAGGACTTAATCAATCTCGTATACAATTCCCTTTGTCTAGCGGTACGATACTTGCCCGAGATTCGATCATCGGTATCCCGATACCTTGTTCAATCTCGTTACTGGCAAGTCTCTTTTACTCGTTCCGTAACACATCATCCCGTGATCAACTCCTTGATCACATTGTGCACATTATGATGATGTCCTACCGAGTGGGCCCAGAGATACCTCTCCATTTACACGGAGTGACAAATCCCAGTCTCGATTCGTGCCAACCCAACAGACACTTTTGGAGATACTTGTAGTGTACCTTTATAGCCACCCAGTTACGTTGTGAGGTTTGGCACACCCAAAGCACTCCTACGATATCCGGGAGTTGCACAATCTCATGGTCTAAGGAAATGATACTTGACATTAGAAAAGCTTTAGCATACGAACTACATGATCTTGTGCTAGGCTTAGGATTGGGTCTTGTCCATCACATCATTCTCCTAATGATGTGATCCCGTTATCAACGACATCCAATGTCCATGGTCAGGAAACCGTAACCATCAATTGATCAACGTGCTAGTCAACTAGAGGCTTACTAGGGACATGGTGTTGTCTATGTATCCACACATGTATCTGAGTTTCCTATCAATACAATTCTAGCATGGATAATAAACGATTATCATGAACAAGGAAATATGATAATAACTAATTTATTATTGCCTCTAGGGCATATTTCCAACAGTCTCCCACTTGCACTAGAGTCAATAATCTAGTTCACATCGATATGTGATTAACACTCAAGGTCACATCCCGATGTGACTAACACCAAAGCGTTCTGGGTATGATCATGTTATGCTTGTGAGAGAGGTTTCAGTCAACGGGTCTGCAACATTCAGATCCGTATGTACTTCGCAAATTTCTATGTCATCTTGTAGATGCAACTACTACGCTACATTTGGAGCCATTTCAAATAACTGTTCTACTTGGAGCTATTCTAAATTGTTGCTCCATTATACGTATCCGGTATCTCTTCTCAGAGTTATCCGGATAGGTGTTAAGATTGCATCGACGTAACTCTTTACGTCGAACTATTTATCACCTCCATAACCGAGAAACATATCCTTATTCCTCTAAGGATAATTTAGACCGCTATCTGGTGATCTACTCCTAGATTACCTTTGTACCCTCTTGCCAGATATGTGGCAAGGCACACGTCAGGTGCGGTACTCAGCATGGCATATCGTATAGAGCCTATGACAAAAGCATAGGGGACGACCTTCATCCTTCCTCTTTCTTCTGTCGTGGTCGATCTTTAAGTCTTAACTTCATACCTTACAACTCAGGCAAGAACTCCTTCTTTGACTGATCCATCTTGAACACCTTCAAGATCATGTCAAGGTATGTGCTCATTTGAAAGTACCATTAAGCGTTTTGATCTATCCTTATAGATCTTGATGCTCAATGTTCAAGTAGCTTAATCCAGGCTTTCCATTGAAAAAAACACTTTCCAAATAACCCTATATGCTTTCCAGAAATTCTACGTCATTTCTGATCAACAATATGTCAACAACATATATTCATCAGAAATTCTATAGTGCTCCCACTCACTTCTTTGGAAATACAAGTTTCTCATAAACTTTGTATACACCCAAAATCTTTGATCATCTCATCAAAGCATACATTCCAACTCCGAGATGCTTACTCCAGTCCTTAGAAGGATTGCTGGAGCTTTGCATACTTGTTAGCATCTTTCAGGATTGACAAAACCTTCCGGTTGTATCACATACAACCTTTCCTCAAGAAAATCGTCGAGGAAACAATGTTTTGACATCCTATCTGCAAGATTTCATAAATAATGCAGTAATCACTAATATAATTCCAACAGACTCTTAGCATCGCCATGAGTGAGAAAGTCTCATCGTAGTCAACTCCTTGAACTTGTCGAAAAACATCTTAACGACAAGTCGAGCTTTCTTAATGGTGACACTTACCATCATTGTCCGTCTTCCTTTTAAAATCCATATGTACCTAACAGCCTTACGACCATCAAGTAGTTCTTCCAAAGTCTACACTTTGTTTTCATATATGGATCCTCTCTCGGATTATATGGCCTCAAGCCAATTTTCGGAATCCAGGCCCACCATCGCTTCTCCATAGCTCGTAGGTTCATTGTTGTCTAGCAACATGACTTCCAAGACATGATTACGTACCACTCCGAAGTAGTACGCATCCTTGTCATCCCACGAGGTTTGGTAGTGACTTGATCTGAAGTTTCATGATCACTATCATAAGCTTCCACTTCAATTGGTGTAGGTGCCATAGGAACAACTCCCTATGCCCTGCCACACACTAGTTGAAGAGACGGTTCAATAACCTCATCAAGTCTCCACCATCCTCCCACTCAATTCTTTCGAGAGAAACTTTTCCTCGAGAAAGGACCCGATTCTAGAAACAATCCCTTATTGCTTTCGGATCTGAGACAGGAGGTATACCCAACTGTTTTGGGTGTCCTATGAAGATGCATTTATCCTCTTTGGGTTCGAGCTTATCGGCCTGAAACTTTTTCACATAAGCGTCGCAGCCCCAAACTTTTAAGAAATGACAGCTTAGGTTTCTCTAAACCATAGTTCATATGGTGTCATCTCATCGGAATTACGTGGTTCCCTATTTAAAGTGAATGTGGTTGTCTCTAATGCCTAACCCATAAACTATCGTGGTAATTTGATAAGAGACATCATGGTATGCATTATATCCAATAGGGTGCAATTATGATGTTCGGACGTACCATCACACTATGATGTTCCAGGCTGTATTAGTTGTGAAACAATTTCCACAATGTCTTAATTCTGTGCCAAACTCGTAATTCAGATATTCATCTCTATGATCATATCATAGATCTTTTATCCTCTTGTCACGACGATCTTTCAACTTCACCCTGAAATTACTTGAACCTTTCAATAATTCAGACTCGTGATTCATCAAGTAAATATACTCAACATCTACTCAAATCATCTGTGAAGTAAGAACATAACGATATCCACTACACGCCTCAGCACTCATTGGACTGCACACATCAAAACGTATTACTTAAAACAAGTTGCTTTCTAGTTCCATTTTACTGAAAACGAGGCTTTCAGTCATCTCGCCCATGTGGTATGATTTGCATGTCTCAAGTGATTCAAAATTAGGTGAGTCCAAACGGTCCATTTGCATGGAGTTTCTTCATGCATATACACCAATAGACATGGTTCGCATGTCTCAAACTTTTCAAAATGAGTGAGCCCAAAGATCCATCAACATGGAGCTTCTTCATGCGTTTTATATCGATATGACTTACGTGGCAGTGCCACAAGTAGGTGGTACTATCATTACTATCTTATATCTTTTGGCATGAACATGTGTATCACTACGATCGAGATTCAATAAACCATTCATTTTAGGTGCAAGACCATTGAAGGTATTATTCAAATAAACAGAGTAACCATTATTCTCCTTAAATGAATAACCGTATTGCGATAGACATAATCCAATCATGTCTATGCTCAACGCAAACACCAATCTCGATGGTAGAGGGAGCGTGCGATGCTTGATCACATCAAGCTTGGAAAAACTTCCAACACATATTGCCAGCTCACCTTTAGCTAGTCTCCGTTTACTCCGCGGCCTTTTATTTCGAGTTTACTAACATTTAGCAACCGATCCGGTATCTAATACCATGGTGCTACTAGGAGTACTAGTAAAGTACACATTAACACAATGTATATCCAATATACTTCTATCGACCTTGCCAGCCTTCTCATCTACCAAGTATCTAGGGTAATTCTGCTCCAGTGGCTGCTCCCCTTATCATAGAAGCACTTAGTCCCGGGTTTGGGTTCAACCTTGGGTTTCTTCACTAGAGCAGCAGCTAATTTTCCGTTTCATGAAGTATCCCTTCTTGCCCTTGCCCTTCTTGAAACTAGTGGTTTCACCAACCATCAACAATTGATGCTCCTTCTTGATTTCTACTTTTGTGGTGTCAAACATCGCGAATATCTCAAGGATCATCACATATGTCCCTGATATATCATAGTTCATCACGAAGCTCTAGCAGCTTGGTGGTAATGACTTCGGAGAAACATCACTATCTCATCTGGAAGATCAACTCCCACTCGATTCAAATGATTGTTGTACTCAGACAATCTGAGCACAAGCTCAACGATTGAGCTTTTCTCCCTTAGTTTGCAGGTTAAGAAAATCGTCGGAGGTCTTATACCTCTTAACGTGGGCACGAGCCTGAAATCCCAATTTCAGCCCTTGAAACATCTCATATGTTTCGCGACGTTTCAAAATGTCTTCGGTACCTCAACTCTAAACCGTTTAACTGAACTATCACGTAGTTATCAAAATGTGTATGTTAGATGTTCGCAACATCCACAGACGACATTCGAGGTTCAGCACACTGAGCGGTGCATCAAGGACATAAGCCTTCTATGAAGCAATGAGGACAATCCTCAGTTTACGGACTTAGTCCGCATAATTGCTACTATCATCTTTCAACTAAATTTTCTCTAGGAACATATCTAAACAGTAGAACTGAAGCGCGAGCTACGACATAATTTGTGAAGACCTTTTGACTATGTTCAGGATAATTAAGTTCATCTTATGAACTCCCACTCAGATAGACATCCCTCTATTCATCTAAGTGATTACATGATCCGAGTCAACTAGGCCGTGCCCGATCATCACGTGAGACGAACTAGTCAACATCGGTGAACATCTTCATGTTGATCATATCTTCTATATGACTCATGTTCGACCTTTCGGTCTTCTGTGTTCCGAGGCCATGTCTGTACATGCTAGGCTCGTCAAGTTAACCTAACTGTTTCGCATGTGTTCCGAGGCCATGTATGTACATGCTAGGCTCGTCAACACCCTTTGTATTCGAATGTAAGAATCTATCACACCTAATCATCACGTGGTGCTTCGAAATGACAAACTTTCGCAACGGTGCACAGTTAGGGGGGACACTTTCTTGAAATTTTAATGAGGGTTCATCTTATTTACTACCGTCGTTCTAAGCAAATAAGATGTAAAAAACATGATAAACATCACATGCAATCAAAAAGTGACATGATATGGCCATCATCACTTTGCTCCTTTTGATCTCCATCTCCGGGGCTCCATGATCATCATCGTCACCGGCATGACACCATGATCTCCATCATCATGATCTCCATCATCGTGTCTTCATGAAGTTGTCTCGCCAACTATTACTTCTACTACTATAGCTAATGGTTAGCAATAAAGTAAAGTAATTACATGACGTTTATGTTGACACGTGGGTCATAAATAAATTAAGACAACTCCTATGGCTCCTGCCGATTGTCATACTCATTGACATGCAAGTCGTGATTCCTATTACAAGAACATGATCATCTCATACATCACATATATCATTCATCAAATCCTTTGGCCATATCACATCACAAAACACTTGCTGCAAAAACGAGTTAGACGTCCTCTAATTGTTGTTGCAAGTTTTTATGTGGCTGCTATAGGTTGCTAGCAAGAAGGTTTCTTACCTACGCCAAAACCACAACGTGATATGCCAATTTCTATTTACCCTTCATAAGGACCCTTTTCATCGAATCCAATCCGACTAAAGTGGGAGAGACAGACACCCGCTATCCACCTTATGCAACTAGTGCATGTCAGTCGGTGGAACCAGTCTCACGTAAGAGTACGTGTAAGGTCGGTCCGGGCCGCTTCATCCCACGATGCCGCCGAATCAAGATAAGACTAGTAACGGCAAGTAAATTGACAAAATCAACGCCCACAATTGCTTTGTGTTCTACTCGTGCACAGAAACTTCGCATAGACCTAGCTCATGATGCCACTGTTGGGGAACATATCAGAAATTCAAAATTTTCTACGCATCACCAAGATCAATCTATGGAGTAATCTAGCAACGAGGGAAGGAGAGTGCATCTACATACCCTTGTAGATCGCTAAGCGGAAGCATTCACTACAAGAAATATGTCAACTTATGACCACCACTATTGGTCACTGAAAGGTCACAAATTTCCATTTGTGACCTTTTTGTGACCAAAAACATAAGGTCAAAAGCTGGGCGTCGTAAACTGACTATAGCGACCTTTCTTCTGGAATGGTCGCAAACGTTTATGACCAAAATATGTCTACTGTGGCGTTTTGGTCACTAGCAACCTCCCCAGGCCACGTAGGCATCCAGCGTGGCAATCTGACGTGGCACAAGATTCAGCCCGGTCCAATTCGGCGTTTTACATGGGCCGAGCCCATTAATTCAGCCTTGTAGGATTTTTTTTCCTTGTTAATTCTGGTCCGCTTCATGGGCCAAGCTCAACGGTGTAGCCTTTTTTATTGTTGGCCCGTGGCCTTTGTTTTTCTTTTTTTCCGCACCCCAATTGTCAAATTCTGGTAAATAGGTCCCAAATGTGGCGTTTTGGTTCACGGACCCTGCTATCAAGGTCATGTTCTTCAAATTTCAATATACCAATACAGAAAACTGACACAATACTTCAAGTAACAGCAAGAAGCAATATGCTATATCATATAACATACGTACAATGTGATCATCATCAAGTTTACAATTAGATAACAGCTCTACAAGTGTACAGTTTACCACATAATTATCACATGAGCCCTACAAGTGTAGGGTCTACCACATGAGTCTACCACATGAGTCTACAAGTGTAGGTCTACATCATATAACACACATACAAAGTAAATAGTCTACAAGTGTAGAGCCTAAAGGGCTTCATTACTCCCAGAACTAGCTCCAATAAGCTAGAACTATGCTTCTTCCAACTTTGTCCTGATGCTCGTGAAGAAACATGAAAGGCCAGCATCTGCATGTTATAGAACAAAATGATTAGGAACAAAATAAAAGTAAATCTGACAGCATATTTACTTTGCAAGGAACCACAACATATTTCTGCAGGAAAAGAACATGTATGCAAACCAACCACCAAACAAATAACGAGCTGGTTCATCTTATACTAGAATAAAAAGAACACCGACAAGGAATAGAAGCATTCCTTGGTTTTCAAGCACACCAATTCATAGACATGATTTGGATATGGAAAAGACAATCATAGCAACAAGAGATAATCATAGAAAGTCGGCCATCCTACTATTCAATAAATGGTTCAGATTTCACCGTAACAAAACACTTAACAAGCTCAACACTTGTATTTTTGCTTGCTGCAATCTAAACAACACCACCACAAGTTCTATGATGCATCCAAACTAGTGAACTTTGTGCATAGATCGGATCGAATCGAAGAGAGAAGGGGAAGGGAAGGGCCACCTTGAGGATCGGATCGAATCATCCTGCTTCTTCCTGCCATCTTCTTGTGAACAGCCTTCTTCTTCCTGCCATCAGCAGAAAGCTTTTTATGAAGTACAACAGGAGAAACGTTTCTTACAGCGGAAAGGGGGACTTGATCAACATCGACTAACTTCACAAAAGAAAGCACCTATCCAGGCAATAATTTCCCCCTGATTTAATAAGACAGCATGCATGTTAAAAAAACTAGGCTCATTTACTTCTTCATGGGATTCAGATAAAAAAGGGTTCAAACAGGGACCTATCCAAGAACCACATGTTAAGATCTGGAGAATGGACGTAAATTATTTGACCATCGACATTCGCTGATCAAGGTAAACTGTAGCTAACTAGCGGATTGAGCAATCAGAAAATGTATAAAGTAACCACCAATGCAACAGATTATGTTCTACTTCTAGCGCATTCATTCATAAGCGAAACATGGTGAACTGGAATCTAGAACTCATCGACATAGGGAGACTTGATCCACATCCAACAAATAGACACGAGCTAGATTTGAGGAAGTCAGTCAAACAAATCTGTAAAAGTAAGCATTCATGCCTGCTGGATTTGTAAGCAATTAGTTGATCCACCAAACGGGAAAGAGCATTGACAACATTAAATTGCAGAAGCAAAACTAACAGCAACCCAAAATCACCCAAATCACTAGTTGATTAGCAACAAACAAGACGCGCGTGCGTGGTAATTCGAAGAAGAAACGGCCCTGCCGACAACAACGCCGCCCATGACAAGGAGCTGCCCTGTACAATCCACCAATTAGTATACATTACATAACAGGTTATTTACTACTCCATAAGTACATAAGTAGTATTTGTATCAGTACAGCTACACTGGCACGTAGTACAAACATGGTATCTCAGCATTCACTTGTAGGTGGCATCTGTATATACCTAGAGGTTAGCTCATCTTTTTATGTCAAGAATAGAAATCATATAGATTTCCTTAAATAACATAGGAGAAGAAAATTGTTCAGCAAATATGTATCACAAATTTAATGATGAGACAAGGCTAGATGAAGACATTTTCTAATTGACAAGCACCCAAATATATACAGGCACCAGTTCAGGAAATTCTTGACTTGGACAGTGTATTAATAACAGATATGACGAACTAATGTACTTGTACTTGATCTAGTTGAATACATGCAGAATAAGTTCATGGTATAATTTGAATAGGATCAACAAGCCATTTATGTTGCCTTTCATCCAAATTTGATGTATTTCCATGCTAAGGTGCATTCGATTGTATTTCCATGAGGGGGGTTATTTCATATCCCTTAATTTTAATACATTGGCATGATAACATGCTAGCTTTGGCAACATTGAGACAATCAATTAATCTGCACCGAGCAAACATGAATAGGATTGAAGGAATAAATTTTGTTCAGATTCAATTATATATAACACATTCACAGCAGATTTAATTGGAAGCAACTTAAACTGCTGCATGAAGGAAACATCTCTGGACCGCTCGGCCATGTAAACAGCTGAATTTGAATAAATATAAACATTTAACAAAATGGAAATGTTATGATATCTCTGTTTCATGAGTTTTTATCATCAATCGCATCTCGACTGGGCAGATCTACCCGACTTCGTACCCGAAAGTCCCCATCGCCAGCGTAGACACATGGCTGTGTCGTCTTCGTGCTGGATCTTGGCCAGACCAAAGTCAGCAACCTGCACAAGACAGAAAAGCCCCATCACGCTTTGAGATGAACATTCGGAATATATCTTCCAAGCACATGTACGCATGCATGTCCCGGTTGAATAAAAGACTTCATTTTAATAGTTGGACTCTGGAGACAATTCTTAGTGCTTCAAATCATTCAGTTATCTGAATTAACAATACAGAAAAGAATTAAAGATCTCAATGACAGTAGTAATTGGAGGGATAAATCAACACTTGTTCTAAGGATAATAAGATGATTGGTGCCAGGCAGTGTGGGGTCTCATCAGTCACCAAGCTGAACATGAGTGTTTAAATTTGCCAACTAGGACTAACAAAAGTGCCAAACAGAGCTTTTCAGGGTACAGCAGCAACATATTAAACTATCATGGACCTACCTAACTCTCAAAGCACTAATCCATCCCCAATTAGTTCAGATAAAAAAGTCCCACATGGCTAAATGGGCATGCACCTCTCTGTAATTCTGCAGATAAACCTTGAGGGGCTCAATGTACTCCTGAAAGCCTAGCGTGGCCATCGCCCAGAGCAGGTCGTCAATGTTGATGGTCTTGCACTTCTCCCTCTGGCACTTGCCGCTCGCCCTACAATACAGAAAAGAAAAAACGGCGACAGGTCAGCACCAGACCACACTTGATTCGGGCAGGCAAAATAGAGCGGCAGCGGTCAACAGAGGCACTCACTTGCTGGCGATGAAGCAATGAACTCCGAGATGCACTCCCGCACGGTCTCCTTGGCGTCCTTGGCGATCTTGCCGTTGGCCAGGATGGCCTTCTTCATGATGCTGCTGATGTTGGCGATGGGCAGGAACCTGTCCTGCTCCCTGACGCCACCGAAGCCGCCGCTGTCGCCGCCCGGCGGGTTCGCCGGCGCGTTCGACATCCGGCCGCCCTCCTGCAGCACACCAACAACCCCGCCAGATCCATCAGCGCACCGGCTCACCAAACCCTAGACCCCGACTTCCGGAAGCGCGGGGAGAGAGGTGAGGGGAGAGGGAGGCGTACCTTATATAGACGGGCATGTAGAGGGAGGGAGGGAAGGTGGTGGAGGGGAATGGATGTGCGGTGAGGGCTGCGAGCAACATCCCCGTGCTCCGCGAGCCTCCGCGGCGCCTTTCTGGCCACCGGAGGAGCTGAGGGCCAAATCCGCTGCGGTTGGCTCGCCTGCCCAAGCCCCGTCGATGGAGAGCGCCTGCTCGATCCAGATCGAGGTCCTGATTGGCATGGGGTTGCCTGCGAATCTTGGGGGCGGCTCTGGGCATGGGCTCGATCTTGGGTCGGCCTCGACCTCGTCTACGGTGAGGGTCGTCGATGGTGGCGGTGGGGGTGGGGTTGGGGTTGGGGGCGGCAGCAGATCGAGATCTGAGGGAAGGAGAAGGGGTGGGGTTGGGGGCGTGGGCGCAGGGCGTGGGTGGGAGGGAGAAGGGGGCAGCGGCGGCTGGAGTGGGAGGGGAGTTAGGGCGGGACGAGCGCGGCGAGTGAGGCATCAGGGACGGCGGAGTGTGGTGGCGCGCGGGCATGGGCGGCGGGATCTGAATCGGGGGCGGGAGGTAGGTGGCGGCTGCGAGTGGATCTGAATCGGGGGAGAGAGGGAAGAGGAGTGGAGTTAGGGTTTGGGTTGGCCTGCTGAGAGGTGAGCGAGAGACGTTGGATTCGCCTAGTGTGGATGGTTCAGATCATATAGAGTGGGGTGATCCGTGAGAAGTGTTCTGATTGGTTCGAGAATCTGTGATTTAAAATAATTTCCAAGTACTAAAGATAGAGCTATTTTGTGAAGCAACTATCAAAAATATTTTGCAAAAGGGCATTATACAAATTTTCACTCAAGTTAGACCACATTTTATGGATGAGCACCAATTTGTATGCATTTCTAATCTTTCTACCTATTTTTAATCATTTTTCGAGTGTCCAAACTGAGTTTTTTTGTGAAGGACCTATAATATATTTGTTGCAAAATTGGACCAAATTATTTTTCTAAAATACTAGGACATATTTAATGCACACTTGACATAATGGTTGGGTGTCAAAAATTATGATCCACCTCTCGTGAAAAAGACAAATTTCTGCCGATTCTGTTGAAAGTGGGTCAAATTTGAACTGTAGCTGCCTCATAGTTTGCTATTTATTTTTCCTAAAAATCATTTTTAGGTACAAAAGTATCTATTTAATCAGAGAAATACCAAAAAATTTCCAAGATTCAACCACTAGCTAGGAACGGTCATGCCTGTCGTTTTGATCGCATTTTGAAACAGGCATAAAAAATTCAAAAAAATCAAAAAATTGCAAAACCTTCGCATTGTGTCATTATATGTGGCCAAGTTACCAGAAAAAATAATAAACTTGAAATACGACAATTCTTTTTAAAAAGTGTTCTCAAAAACGAGCCATCATGTGTGGAGATCAATGCCTTTCAAGCTAGATGATCAATCGTATGGCCACATTCATGGCATAGTTTGTTCAAATGATCTCATACTGTGCACAAGGGTGCATATTGGAATGGCAAACAATGTTGCCTAAGGGAGTTTTCATTTTCTTTGCACGAAAAATTCGTTTTCCATTTTTCGAGTGCCCGAAATGAGTTTATTTTGTGAAGGACCTACCATATATTTGTTGCAAAATTGGACCAAATCAATTTTTCTAAATACTAGGCCATATTTAATGCACAATTGACCAAATGGTTGGGTTTCAAAAAAAATTATGCACCTCTCGTGAAAAAGACAAATTCCCGCCGATTCAGTTGGAAGCGGGTCAAATTTGAACTATGGCTGCCTCATAGTTTACTATTTATTTTTTTGCAAAAATCATTTCTAGGTACATAAGTATCTATTTAATCAGAGAAACACCAAAAAAATTCCAATATTCAACCACTAGCTAGGAACGGTCAAGCCCGCCGTTTTGACCGCATTTTGAAACGGGCATGAAAAATTCAAAAAAATTGGGAAACCTTCGCATTGTGTCATTATATGTGGCCAAGTTCCTAGGAAAAATAACAAACTTGTAATACGGCAATTATTATAAAAAAGTGTTCTCAGAAACGAGCTATCACGTGTGGAGATCAATGGCTTTCAAGCCAAATGATCAATCTTATGGCCACATTCATGGCATAGTTTGTTCAAATGATCTCATATTGTGCACAAGAGTGCATATTGGAATGACAAACAATGTTGTCTAAGGAAGTTTTCATTTTCGTTGGACGAAAAAACCATTTTCCATTTTTCGAGTGCCCGAAAGAAGGTTTTTTGTGAAGGAACTACCAAATAATTGTTGCAAAATTGGACCAAATCATTTTTATAAAATACTAGGCCATATTTAATGCACAATTGACAAAATGGTTGGGTGTAAAATTTTTTGATCCACCTCTCGTGAAAAAGACAAATTTCCGCCGATGCAGTTGGAAGCGGGTCAAATTTGAACTACAGCTGCCTCATAGTTTGCTATTTATTTTTTTCAAAAATCATTTCTAGGTACATAAGTATCTTTTTAATCAGAGAAACACCAAAAAAATTCCAAGATTCAACCACTAGCTAGGAACGGTCATTCCCGCCGTTTTGACCGCATTTTGAAACGGGCATAAAAAATTCAAAAAAAATCAAAAAATTGGGAAACCTTCGCATTGTGTCATTATATGTGGCCAAGTTCCTAGGAAAAATAACAAACTTGTAATACGGCAATTATTATAAAAAAGTGTTCTCAGAAATGAGCTATCATCTCTGAAGATTCATGGCTTTCAAGCCAAATGATCAATCTTATGGCCACATTCGTGGCATAGTTTGTTCAAATGATCTCATATTGTGCACAAGGGTGCATATTGGAATGGCAAACAATGTTGCCTAAGGAAGTTTTCATTTTCTTTGGACGAAAAAACCATTTTTCATTTTTCGAGTGCCCAAAAGGAGGTTTTTTGTGAAGGAACTACCAAATAATTGTTGCAAAATTGGACCAAATCAATTTTCTAAAATACTAGGACATATTTAATGCACAATTGACAAAATGGTTGGGTGCAAAAAGTTTTTATCCACCTCTCATGAAAAAGACAAATTCCCGCCGATTCAGTTGGAAGCGGGTCAAATTTGAACTATGGCTGCCTCATAGTTTACTATTTATTTTTTCCAAAAATCATTTCTAGGTACATAAGTATCTATTTAATCAGAGAAACACCAAAAAAATTCCAATATTCAACCACTATCTAGGAACGGTCAAGCCCGCCGTTTTGACCGCATTTTGAAACGGGCATACAAAATTCAAAAAAAATCAAAAAATTGGGAAACCTTCGCATTGTGTCATTATATGTGGCCAAGTTCCCAGGAAAAATAACAAACTTGTAATACGACAATTATTTTAAAAGAGTGTTCTCAAAAATGAGCTATCATCTCTGAAGATTCATGGCTTTCAAGCCAAATGATCAATCTTATGGCCACATTCATGGCATAGTTTGTTCAAATGATCTCATATTGTGCACACGGGTGCATATTGGAATGGCAAACAATGTTGCCTAAGAAAGTTTTCATTTTCGTTGGACGAAAAAACCATTTTCCATTTTTCGAGTGCCCGAAAGGAGGTTTTTTTGTGAAGGAACTACCAAATAATTGTTGGAAAATTGGACCAAATCATTTTTATAAAATACTAGGCCATATTTAATGCACAATTGAAAAAATGGTTGGGTGGAAAATTTTTTGATCCACCTCTCGTGAAAAAGACAAATTTCTGCCGATTCAGTTGGAAGCGGGTCAAATTTGAACTACAAATGCCTCATAGTTTGCTATTTATTTTTTCCAAAAATCATTTCTAGTTACATAAGGACCTATTTAATCATAAATACATGGTTTGGTGGTGATACGTCGAGGTTTGGGCGGTGGCCGAGGGCCCCAACTCTAGAGCGCGTAAACTCGCATGCCCGTCACGTGGTCACCGCGTGACCGTAATGTTGCCATGTGTTTTGGGCGGCCTAGGCATGTCTAGTGGGTTGGGCACTCCCCAGGTTGGTGCTAGAAAGAAAATTATAACATAAGATTCTCATGAGGAGACCGATCGATGCTCAAACATGAATTAGCAGCCAAGTGTTTGATTAGCGGTACGAGAAATGCACATGGCCAATGGGCGTGAGTTTTGGCTGAGGATGATCATCTACTAAGGAGAATGTCTTCACAAATTTTTAGCTCAAAAGGAGGATCCTAGGTGGTACTTGCTTTGCAAAGTACCACGCTGGACAAAAATATGAATGTTGAAGCTGGGCTCAAAATAATGAATGGAGTGAGCTCAAATTTTGTGGAGGATGGTTATTTGGGCATAGGAAAGCATTGTAGAAAATTGATACCATTTGGACATGCCAAAGAAGTACTTCCTTCACAATGCTCTTCTATGGACAGAAACTTGGGAAAACTAGTGAGAGAGATTGGATGAATGAAATGATCTCAAAATTGGTGTAGGTAATTTACTTAGGTATGGTCATGCGCTGGTAAATTTTAAGATCATTTGGGTAAGCCTAGCTAGTACTTACTTCACAAAGCTTCTCTCGAGGTAGAAACTTTGGAAATTTCCCGAGAAAGATTTACTAGGAAAATTGAGCTGAATATTATCATGTGGCAATGATTTGGGTATGGAAGAGTGCCCGAAAAGTTTGAGGGTAATAGGAGGGGTCTATATAACACTTGCTTTGCAACGTGCCAATTTGGCCATAAAATATAAATTGAACCTGGGCTCACATAGATGATTTGACTGAGCTGCAATTTCGAGGAGGGTGATAATTTGGGAATATGAAGGAACTGTATAAATTTCATGTCATTTAGAGATATAAAAAAGGTACTTCCTTCACAATGCTTCTAGGTGGACAAAAACTTTGGAAATTTGCCGAGGAAGATTTGCTAGGCAAATGGAGCTGAATTTTGTCATGCGCTAATGATTTGGATAGGAAAGAGTGCCCAAAAATTCCTAGGGCAATCAAGAATATATAAATAACACTTCCTTCATAAAGTGTTGTTGTGAACATATATAGGAAAATGAATATTGTTGAATTAGTTTTGAAATAGGCAAGGAGGGATTTTTACATATTTGATGAAGATATGACCCAAAGAATTTATGAGATTTTTTTGGGAATTTTGGGAATGATAGAAATATAGGTTGCTTCACAACCTAGGGCAAAAACTGCCACATGGACATGACACATAGGCAAAACTGATGAGATGGCGCCTAGTCATCACAACCCACCACAATCTACAAGGCTATGACCATCTATATTGGTCATGATCAGCTAGAAATAAGGCAGCGGACTAGCACTATTTGCTTTGTGACCATTTCGTGTAAGGAAATTATGACCTTTCTGACCAAAATGGTCGCAATGGTTCAAGGTTTGGAGCCCCCTGAACAGCTTTTGACCAATTGGTCTAAAATGGTCATAAATTTATGACCAATTCTTCGAGGGTCACTGACAGAAGGTCATAAGTTGACATATTTCTTGTAGTGATTCAAGTGAACGGGGTTGATGGAGTCGTACTCGCCGTGATCCAAAACACCGATGATCCTAGTGCCGAACGGATCCTACGCCTTGATCCGTACAAGGGGAGAAGGAGACGTCTCCTACGCCTCCTACGCCTCCTACAAGGGGAGAACGGATCCTAAGCGGAAGCGTTCAACACACGTACAGCCCGGTGACGTCTCCTACGCGTTGCTCCAGCAAGGGGAGAAGGAGAGGTTAGGGAAGACTCCATCCAGCAGCAGCATGACGGCGTGGTGGTGGAGGAGGAGCGCGGAACTCCAGCAGGGCTTCGCCAAGCACTACGAGAGACGAGGGGGAAGAGAGGTAGGGCTGCGCCAAGAGGGAGAGGATCTCGTGTGTGTTGCAGCCTCCAATACCTCAAGTATATATAGGGGAAGGGGAGAGGCTGTGCCCCCACCTAGGGTTCCCTCCCTAGGGGTGGCGGCAGCCCCCAGATCCCATCTGGGTGGCGGCCACAAGGGAGAGAGGGGGAGGCACACCTGGGGTGGGCCTTAGGGCCCATCTGCCCTAGGGTTTGCCCCCTTCCCCTCTTGGAGGCGCCTTGGGCCTTGGTGGGAGGCGCCCCAGCCCACCTAGGGGCTGGTCCCTTCCCACAATTGGCCCATGTAGGCCTCCGGGGCTTGTGGCCCCACCTGGTGGACCCCCGGACCCCTCCGGTGGTCCCGGTACACTACCGGTGATGCCCGGAACACTTCCGGTGGCCAAAACCATACTTCCTATATATCAATCTTTACCTCCGGACAATTCCGGAACTCCTCGTGACGTCCGGGATCTCATCCGGGACTCCGAACAACATTCGGTAACCGCGTACATACTTTCCCTATAATCCTAGCGTCATCGAACCTTAAGTGTGTAGACCCTACGGGTTCGGGAGACATGCAGACATGACCGAGATGACTCTCCGGTCAATAACCAACAGCGGGATCTGGATACCCATGCTGGCTCCCACATGCTCCACGATGATCTCATCGGATGAACCACGATGTCAAGGACTTAATCAAGCCCGTATATAATTCCCTTTGTCTAGCGGTACGATACTTGCCCGAGATTCGATCGTCGGTATCCCGGTACCTTGTTCAATCTCGTTACTGGCAAGTCTCTTTTACTCGTTCCGTAACACATCATCCCGTGATCAACTCCTTGATCACATTGTGCACATTATGATGATGTCCTACCGAGTGGGCCCAGAGATACCTCTCCGTTTACACGGAGTGACAAATCCGAGTCTCGATTCGTGCCAACCCAACAGACACTTTCGGAGATACTTGTAGTGTACCTTTATAGCCACCCAGTTACGTTGTGACGTTTGGCACACCCAAAGCACTCCTACGATATCCGGGAGTTGCACAATCTCATGGTCTAAGGAAATGATACTTGACATTAGAAAAGCTTTAGCATACGAACTACATGATCTTGTGCTAGGCTTAGGATTGGGTCTTGTCCATCACATCATTCTCCTAATGATGTGATCCCGTTATCAACGACATCCAATGTCTATGGTCAGGAAACCATAACCATCTATTGATCAACGAGCTAGTCAACTAGAGGCTTACTAGGGACATGGTGTTGTCTATGTATCCACACATGTATCTGAGTTTCCTATCAATACAATTCTAGCATGGATAATAAATGATTATCATGAACAAGGAAATATGATAATAACTAATTTATTATTGCCTCTAGGGCATATTTCCAACAGCCAAGGCCAAGACCACGAAGAGCAAAGGGGACGAAGCGGACTCCCCCGGCAAGATCCTTGCTGGGAGACAGTTCTAGCAGCCACGGCAAGACCCTTGCCGCGGCGACTCGTCCCACACCTACGGAGCAAATCACCCTTGAGTCCACTGCCCCCATGGGGCAAGGATTCGAGAAACATCTCCGTGGTGGCATGCAGATCTTTGTGAAGACATTCAAGAACAAATACGCACTAAGGAGACGACAACCCTTGGCGGGATCCTAGCCGAGGAAGACCACAAGGCCCCCGGCAAGTGCCTTGCCGGGGATGACAGCAGGTGCCTCGGCAAGACCCTTGTCGGGGCCCTGGCAAGGCCCTCCCGAGGACACCCGCGGGGCTACCATCAGGCCCACACCGACTAAACCTCCACCACTGCATGCATGGAGCTGCCGACCCAACCAGCTGGGCAGGCACCTGCGTGGCGACATGCAGATCTTTGTGAAGACCCACCACTGCGCCACCTCAGCTATCTGCCTACCTACGTGGCATCTCAGGTATCGCTGGCCAGGGCGCGTGTCGACATGAGAAGGAGCGGCGACGGATGAGACAGATCTCTCCCCCGTCCCCGATAAAGCAAGGACACCTAAGCAAGACGCATTAAATGCGCTTTGTCATGTAATGCAAGGGATAACCTCGCATCACTGTACCCTTTCCACCTCCTGTGTGCCACTGTGGCAACCCCTTTTTCTATAAAAGGAGGCCCGAGGCGACCAGGAGGAGGATTGGGCTTTTTGGAGCTCCTCACGCCCCATAGCTAGCTCAAGAACACAGATATACAATCCACCAAAGCAGGAGTAGGGTTTTACGCATCCTTGCGGCCCGAACCTGGATAAACGAACCGTGTGCTACCTGTTAGATCCGCTCTTCTCACGACCCCGCGCCCCGCTAACCACAGTAGGGATTCTTGTGATCCCATAGGTGTCGTTCCCACCGACATCTTTGGCGCGCCAGGTAGGGGGGCGCAGTTGTGATAATCGGCTTTAGCAGTTAGTTCCACTACAAGGATTCGGGTCTATTGCAACAAAATTGTTCGTCGCAATACATGTCGATTTGTGGCGATAAATACCTATTGCCATGAAACAACAATCGTTGGCAGCCATTGCGACTCGACGCATGGTAATAGGTTATTGCCACAAAAGGCAATTGTGGCAATAAAGTGTGCTATTGCAACAACCATGTGGGATGTCGCCACATGTTTCCTCGTGGCAACACTCATCTGATGCCACAATTTGCTTTGTGGAGATAGCTTTAATGCAACATGTAACGAATCATGGCGACTGATAGCTTGTGGCGATAAACATTTGTGGCAACAACCTATACCAACGACACTCATTTCGTGGTGCATACTGTTCCGTGGCAATATTAAATTGTGGAAATAAACTATGGCAACAATCCTTGTTTTCGTGGCATTAGGCATTTCGCCACGAACCGCTACACTTGTGGCAGTAAGTTATGGCAACAAATATTCCAGTCGTCGTAATAGGAAATTGCAACATACTAGTTTTGGCGGTGATAAATAGGTATAACAACGGGTGAAATTTTTGTAGCGAGAAACTATTGCGACAATTTAAATCTTCGTGGTGTTCGTGCTAACTTGTGGCAACCAAAAGTGGGTTGTGGCAATAGCCTATTGCAACCTAAAAAATACAGGCATTCAATTACAATATTCAAAACCAAATGTATAATATGTAGATTCATAAAATTCATAATCCTCATAGCAAATATCCATCAAATGAGACTCAAATGTAATTTAGACATCCTAATTAAGTGCCAAGTCTAAATTGTCCGTGATCTATAGTCCAGTCGAGCTAGTTGTTTGGATCCTGCAATCAAGAAATCAAAAAAATATAGTTGTATTTAATGAGTCCAAAATAACATACGCCATACAATTATTCCAGCCCCATTGTTAAAAAGAACTGTCGCCAGACTAACTAGAGTAATGTTGTGTCAGCAAGCATGTAACTGAGGGATCAGAACAATTTTACAAGTGCAAATGTCTAAAGAATAAGCACAAGTACATGTACTAAAATCTTCCAGTATTGATTTAAGTTGTGGCTCAATCTATAGTTTCAGTTATGTTATGAAAAGAACAATTATAGGTGCGGTAACCATTGTCAATTGCTTTGGATTCATGCAAAATAAGTCTAGGAAAACATAGAACCACACCTCATGGTGAAAATTAAACATATTGCATGTCAAAAAGATAACGTTGTACTAGAGGAGCGTCAATTAATTTGGATCGGAGGGAGCAGATTGAATGTTACCTTGAACTTATCCGCAGAACCAGCTTCTGCATAAGCCTCAGCAGCTTTTGAGGCAGGTTCTTGTAGACAAAGGACTGGGCAACAAGGGTCGTCAGCACCTGCATGGTAATCGATAAATGAAGCTCCAGCAGCAAGAAAAATGCTCAATTAACATTAATTTTTAAACAAAGGGTTAACAACAATTCTGGCTCAACCATAAAATCATAAAACAAAAATATATACTAAAGACTGGAAGCCCAGCCCTGACAAATGCTCATTGAACTCATAAAAGTGAGAGACTTTTGAATATGTTGGGTCATGCAATAACTATTGGACGAAGCAGAAGCACTCAATAAGAAATATGATAGGTTTTACCATTTAGGAGGAGTGGACGTGGTGCAATCGGAGGAACTGAGTAGGGAGCATCAAACTGTGAAGCCATAGCAGGTGCTATCTTGTCCCAAACCTAGTAAAAATATGTCAATACACGATCGTGGAACATTTACAATGGAACAATCAGAAATAAATGTCAAATAAATCAGATAGTCACCTTTTTCACAACCTCTACATCTATTTCACTCTTCCCTGAATCAATTCTTGCTTCTACAGGAAAGACAAAATGACATAGATACTTACATGTAAATGTTCTGAACTGATACAATATATATCAGTTGTGATCTATATTTTCAATGGTGTGTGCCCCAATCTTAGAGGATGCATGGCGTCTAACCTTCAAATAAAGGCTTAATGCTATCAACTCTAGCTTGCCACATGTCATTATCTATTGCCCATTGAAATCCCTGTAGCCACCACAAAGAGCATTGATTTACTTACATGAGACAAATCACAAAACTATGTGCACCCATGTCGATAAAATTACTGCTGTGTGTACCTGAACACCAAATTATTGGAACAACAACACTGTACCGTGTATCCACAAAAAGCAGCAAACAATGCATGCATTCCTGTATTCAGCTCCAAATAAAAAGGATAAGTTTTCTAAAAGTGAAGTCTATGTATTAATTTAGTATCATGATGCAATCATGATCTATAATACCTCCGAGTGATTCACCAGTAATCCCTATCCTAGAGTGATCGACATCATCCCTTGCACTAAGATAATCTCCAAGCTTTATCAAGTCCCACACCTGCACATGTTCCTCACTGAGTATCGTAAAAAAATAGGCCCAACATGTTTTGAAGTATGATATACCAAGTCATACAGTAGAGGACAATCATAAGAAGAGAACCAGACCAAAAGAATAAATCCAGAATTCAACTGAAGTGCCAACCCAGATAGTGCAGTTATGGCACCAGTACAGCTGGACTAACACCAACAACAGTGGTAATCCAGAGCTAATACTTAATCAGAAATAATTCCAATGCAATCCCTTGTTAACATTCCCAAGCTGCCTCCGCAAGGCCACTCTGTAACTCGTCAAGATATCACCACCACTATGTGCTAGCTTTGCTTCCTTTCATAGGATTTAAGAACAGATTCACATACATCTCTCATCATTTTAAGTGCAGTTGGCTTATCAGTCACATTATTAAAGCCTAAATTCTCAATGAGCTCCTACAAAGACAACACGCCGGTAATAGCAGATATTCTTCATACCATTGTTGCTTCACAATTAAAATAAATATTGGTAGTTTTTGGTTTGATTAGTACTCATACACATTCAGTTGCAGAATTATGTAGAGCAGATGTGTATACTAACATCTCATATTGAACTCCTCGTGGCCTTCTAGCTCTGGGTGTCACCATCACGATCACCCATCGTCTTCATCATCCGACATCTTCGCAATAAAATCAGAGTAAGAAACATTGTTGTCATGAACTACATTATGCTAAATTATCAAAAACAAGAGATACTGCATTAGCAATGCATTGCTCCTCCATGGCTGCCCGGGGGAGGGGAGCCAGGCGACGCCCCGCTGGCTCGAATTCACCCAAACGTAGGCGCCGCCAAGCGAGGGCACACTGGCCGGGGTTCACGGTGGGCAGCACGGGGGGCGGGGCGCTGCCGAGGCGAGCGGGCGGCGCGCTCGCGAGTATCCCGCAGCGGACGAGGGGCGGCGACCGTGGGCTGGGGTCTCCGGCAGCGGGCGAGGGCGACGGCCTCTGACAGCAGGCGGTAGGACCGAGCAGCCGGGCGAGCGGGTGGGGTCGCGCGGGTGTCGGGCAGGCGACGGGGCGTGCAGCGGCGAGCGGGCATGGCCGAGGACACGGAGACGCGGCCCGCGTCGGCGGGCCCGGAGGAGAGGGAGGAGGGCGAGATCAAGGACGACGACTCCTCGTCGGCGGCACCGCGCGGCGCGCTGGGCAACCGCCGCACCCGCTGGACGACGCTAGGATTTCTGGACGTTCTAGGATGGGAGGAGATCGGGAGAAAGAACAACCTGAACCAGGGACGAGAGCTCCAGATCTAATCGCCGGTGAAGACGCCGTGTGATTTGGTTTAGCAATCGTGGGTTGTTAGGAAGGGTCTTTAGCGGCAAGATAAATACTCTATTTTTTTGGTGGGAACACAAAATATTGGCGCAAACTACAGTAAACCAAAATTATGTGGTGGGAAAGTAATTCTTTTTGGAGGGAATGTTTAGAATAATGAAATAAATTGGAAAAAATAACATGTCAAAGCAATATGAGATATATATGGTGCTAAATCATCTCATGATCGTCATCTTCCCTCCAAACTAGATCGGGAGGTTTCTGATGAAATCATTCCCACGTCCGTCATCTTCCCTAAGTCCGGCGGTAGGCGGCGTGTGGGAAGCTCACATCCATGGCCGGTGGAGAGGCTCGAGCTCGCGGACGCAGGTCGGGAAGAGGGACAACGGAACTGCTTGGTCAACACCGAGGATGGAGGAAGCGGGCGACGGGAGGCAGGGCCGACCAGGAGTGGCGTGCAAGGTCAGAGGGGCGGCTCGCCGGCCGGAGCTTGCCACCAGGGTCAGGACGGCTTGAGCTGCAGCCTGGTAGGGGTGGCCATCACGCGAAAGTAGGGGTCACGACCGGTGCTAGCGCGTTGTCGCCGGATGACCTGGTTGTAGGTACAACCAGGTTTGCACTACAATTTCAAGAATCATCGGCAAAAACTTGGCTAGTTTTGAACTACAACTCACAGAAACCTAATGTGGCCCTCACTTTAAAACTACTAGGTACTCTTGCCTTGGAACACAAATACAAATGGGATGGGTTGGTGAGACGGTCGATCTATGTCAGTCTCGATCTCACATTTTGATCTTGAGATGGGGTGATCTCAACATCTTTCATCTTATCGGATAGTCCATGGAGGGTTCCTCCGCGCCAGAGTAGGTCCAACATAATCATGTTATTTTTGTTTCAACGAAAAACATAAAAAGTCAACTATGCAAATTAACAACCAATCCAATTTCGTTTTGAGACCTGTTGTGTTAGCAACGTGTTGTTTCATCATGGATCTACAATTGTGTATCTTTGTTTACTCCCTAGTTGCCATGACAAAATTGAAACTTGGGATATATGTCAAATATTTATGCCCTTGCCCGTCAGATCCGTCCTGCATCGGATCCACGCACGAGGGGGTGAAGGGGCCTTGGCGCTGCTGCCGCTGGCCAGGCTTCACCCCGTCACGCCCTCTGGCAGCGACAGGGAAGGGGAGGAGCAGACGGCAGGGCATTGGGAGGTCTCTAGGGATCCCTCCCATCGTCGTCCGCAGCTCGCGCCACCTGGTGCTTCGGACCACGGATCTGGTGAGATCGCCGCCACTACCAAGACCCAGCACACCCTACCACTGGGGGCCACATCCGTGTCATCGACCTCCCAACGTAGCCGCTAGGAAGCTGGATCGCGCTGCCGCGACCCACCGCATCGCAACGCCATTGTCCGTGAGATCCGTCCGGCATCAGATCCATGCGCGAGGGGGCGAAGGAGCCCCGCTGCCGCCTTCCTTGTTGGAATATCATGATTTAGTTGCTATATCCACTTCTTCTGGCATAATTGATGCTACTGTTGTAGTTTAATTTAAAAATCATCAAATTTGAAAACAGCTCTTCAAATTTTAAAAAAAATTGATCAATTTTAAAAAGTTCATTCATTTTGAAAAAAGTTCATCAAATTTGAAAAAGGTTCATTGATATTTTTAAAGGTTCACAAATTAGAAAAAAAAATCATCAATTCTGATAAAAGCTTCATGAATTTGAGTAAAATTTGATGGATTTCAAAAAAAGCTTCATCGGTTTTAAATAATGTTCATGAATTTGAAAGGATTCCGCACATTTAGGAAAATGATAAAGAAAAAAAACAGAAAACATAATAAAAATGGCAGGAGAAAAACCACGAAATGACAGAACAAATAAAAGAAGTAAAAACGCATGTATATCACAGCTGATGGGATAGCCTAGTGGTTTGTGTTCTTTCCTTTTGTACGGAGATATCATTGGATTGATCTTGTCAGCTGCACTTTTTTGTGAGTTTGATGAAAAGAAATACAAAAATATACAACTACGACCAGATCGATCCTGTCAGCTGCACTTTTCTTGTGAGTGTGACGAAAAGAAATACAAACTTATACAAAAGTATAATAATACAAAAAAACAGATAAAAAAAACGCAACGGACCAAAGTATACAAACATATACGTCTGCTATTTTAAACGAACGGCGCAATGGAGCAGCGGCCACTTGAGGAACGGGCGCACTCTGCGCTTCTGCGCTGGGCCGGCCCATGTAATGTGAGCCCTTCCTCGAGCGCAGTTAACTGCTCGCTCGGTCCCCCCTCGACGGTTGACTTTTGCAAAAAAAGAAAAAGCCGAAAAAATATAAATAAAATACTCACATACTTAAAAAATGTTCACGAAATTGAAAACAATTTCCTTGATTTTAAAAAAGTTCACCAATTTTGAAAAATGTTCATCGAAATAGAAAGAAGTTCATAAAATTTGAACAAAATGTCATCTATTTTTTAAAAAAATTCATTGATTTTGAAATAAAGTTCATCAATTTGAAAAAAAAGTTCACAGAAAATGAAAAAAGTTCATTATGTTTAAGAAATGTTCGTTCTTTTTTGGAAAAATAAACAAAAATATGAAAGAAAATAAAAAGGAAATAAAAACCAAACTAAACTAAACCAGAAAGAATAAAAAAACCTGGCTTCGGCGAACTGAATAAAGAAAAAAAGATCCAAAACGGGGAATACTGGCACAAGCAGTGAAGTAGTCCAACTGGTTGCTCCTGTAGAGGCGGAAGAAAGAAGTCTCGGGTTCGAATCTTCATGTCGTACTTTTCGGAAATTAACGGAAAATGACATAAACATGTAAATATGGGAAACATGTAAAAGAACATGCCACGTCCGCACCTGACAGGCAGCCCCAAAGGTCAGATAGATCATCAATACGCTATTATACGCAGTTTAGATCATTTCGGAACAGACTGCCCTAAACATGATACTGACACGTACTACCCCAGTTGTGATATTTCCATGCAATTAACTCATTTTCTATTTCCATCTAACAAGTCCCTATTTTGGCAGAAAACACCCTGGTTCTAAAATGGCAACAACTTAGCCATTTCAAATCCAAATTTAACAAATTAAATATATATTCCTATCAAGAAAGTGTCATATCCATCTATAAACTTTTTCCATTGTTTTGGTTAATTGAAATTGGTGCAATTAAAATATATTTTAATTACACCTTAAAGCTTGCAAAAATCATAACTTAATATTTATAAATTCGAATAATATATTTTCCACTGTTTTACTTGTAACTAATGCAATGTCACACTGATGTTGCAATATATTTCCGAATATTAGCACAAATAATTATTCTGTTGAAATACCTGGTCTCTGTTACAACAAAATGGCTGCCTCGCACAACGGAATTTGTTTGTCGCAATATCGCTACCATATTGCAATGCCATGAAGTTTTTGCAATAGTTAGCCACTTTTTGCAACAATATTTGTAACTAATGCAACGTCACGCAGATGTTGCAATATCTTTTTGAATATTGCCACGAATAGTTATTCTGTTGAAATACCTAATCTCTATTACAACAAAATGACTGCCCTCACGCAGCGAAATTTGTTTGTCCCAATACCGCTACCATATTGCAACGCCTATATAGTTTGTTGCAATATGAGGCCTGTATTGCAACAAAGTTAGTATTTATCGCGACGAAACTAAGTTACGGCAATATGTGCGGCCTATTACCACAACCGGAGAACTTGTGGTAATATAGCGTTTTATTGCAACAAAACGTAGTTGTAGCAATAAATTTTATTGCAATAGACCAGAATCCTTGTAGTGTTCGGCGCTTCTTCATCATCATGGCGCCCAAGAAGAAGGCGATGATGGCGGTTGGCCAGTCGGAAGCCGGACAGCCTGTCCCGACGCAGGCGAGCAGCGGACCGGTCGCAGAGAAGACCCGGGGCGCCGCTCGCGAACACCAACACCATCCCAGCAGCCGGAGTTTGGGAGGCGGCGATGTTTGTGTGCCTGGTAACAGGCCACACGTCGCCAAATCCAAAGGCGGAGCCAAGTCCTTCGCGGGTGGAGCGGGGCCTTCCAAGGTCATCGCCGCCCCGCCCGAAGGCGACGCGAGGGCCTCCAAGACTCCCACGCCGGCGTCAACAGCGCGCTCCTCCCAGGCAGCGCGCGACGAACGGCGTAATCACACCGAAGATCCCGGGCGTCGCCGCGGGAAGAGCCCCGAGCGCCACTCCCGGGATGTAGAAGACCTGCCCACTCGCCGAGGCGCTGGTGAAAACGGCATGCGACCGCGGGGTCGTGATAGAGCTCCTTCTGACATGGTCAGAAGTCGAAGTGCGTCGCGATCCGTGCAGGTTTCGCTGCCACCGACGCCAGCAGAGGCTCTGGCGCGCGCGCGCAGTTGCTCCTCGACTTTCCTCCCACTACGGGGAAACTCGACGAATGGAGAGCCACTATCCAAAGCCTTGTTGCGGTGGCCAACAAAGACGAACCAAGTCCGGTGGGGCCCCCGGGTCGACGCTCCGATGGAGTCCCGCGGACCAGTGGCGGAAAAGCCGGCGGCGCCGCGACCACGGTGCATTCACCTCTCCCCCATCCGGTACCGTGGACGCCGGCTCGTCGTGACATCGCGGGCGACGCCATCTCCATAGCATCGTCTGACCCGCGGACCCACTGTGACCAGTGCCAAGTTCTTTGGGAACGAGCCCATGAAGATGCTCGAACCACTATCGAGCGCCGGCGCGGAGCGCGCCACCAGTCAGACAGGCGAGCAGGGCCTGCTGTGAACCACCCGGTCCCGGAGAGCCCTGGAGGCCTATCTTACGAGGTAGGCTGTCCGGCTTTTACCTGTGAGCTGCGGCAGTTCCAGTGGCCCACTCACCGCACCTTCAAACCTGACGTTGGCGAAAAGTACAACGGCAAGACTCACCTGTCTGAGTTCCTCAGCATCTACACCATCGCGATGCAAGCCGCCGGAGCCCGCGACGATAAGGTGCTGGCGAATTACTTTCCATTGGCTCTTAAACCCAACGCCATGTCGTGGTTGATGCACTTGCCGGTAGACTCTATTTCCTCCTGGTCGGATTTGTGCCATGAGTTTGTGGGTGCCTTTACTGGGGGTCACCAAGCCCATGGGCAAGCAAGCGACCTACATGTCATTCCCCAGAAGGGAGGCGAGAGTCTGCGCAAGTATATACAGAGGTTCAGCCGGGTACAGTACAATATCCCTGATGTTCACCTTGCCGCCATCATCAGCGTGTTCCATCAGAACATGCGTAACCGCAAGATGCGCGAAGAACTGGCAATGAACAAGGTGAAAGATGTGGCAGAACTCTATGTTCTTGCTGACAAATGTGCTCGAGCTGAAGAGGGAAGGAAGTACCCCGGCGAAGATGCCGGCGTGGAAACCGACTCCTCAGATGAGGATACTGCCTCCCCGGCGAAGAAAGGTCGGCGCCGCAACAGGAAGCGCAAAGGTAAAGCTGTGCTTGCCGTCGAGGGATCTGACGACGCCGGCTCCGCCAAGAAAACCAAGGCAGATGACCCCGGCAAGGAAATTGCCGGATGTGTCGCCTGCCGGGCCTTGGCGGCTGCCGAGAAGCCAGGAAACTCCGACAAGCAATACTGCAAGATCCATCGCACCAAAGGCCATGATCTCCAGAACTGCCGACAGGTTGAGCTCCTTGCTGAGAAGCAGAGGGCTGAATATGAGAGGCGGGACAAGGAGAAAGGCCGGGACGGTGCTGAGGGGTCCGGCAAGAAGCGTGATGGCCAGGTGGGCCATCGCGGCAAAGATAAACAGTAGGAGAGGCCCGCCCTGGGCCGTGACAAAAAGCCAGAAGACGATGATCACGAAGAGGACGATGAGTCTGGTGACCAAGAATTTCAGAAAGCTACAGAGGCCATGTGCGTCGATGGCGGCGCCTCGCTGCATACCTCTCACCGCCAGCTTAAACAGTGCGCGCGTGAGGTTGCAGCGACGGAACCATCGTTTGATGCCCGAAGGCCGCTGAAGTGGTACAGCACACCTATCATTTTTGACACTGAGGATCACCCTGATCGCACTACTGCAGTCGGGTGCTTGCCATTGTTAGTTTCACCAACAATACGCAACCTCAAGGTGACAAAGATGCTAGTCGATGGCGGGGCCGGTATGAACTTAATCTCGCCTGCCGTGATCGAGAAATTGCAGATTCCTGATGAAGACCTCGAAGAGACGGGCACGTTTCAGGGGGTCAACTCGGGAAGAAGTCAACCAAAGGGAAAGGTCACGTTGCCCGTGACTTTTGGGAGTGATCTGAACTACAGGACAGAAAGGATTGTGTTCGACATTGCCAAGATCCCCTTGCCTTACAACGGGATCCTTGGCCGCCCAGCGCTGGCCAAGTTCATGGCGGCGTCACATTATGCCTACAACATCCTGAAGATGCCAGGGCCTATGACGATCATCACCATCCCATCAGACAAGAAGGATGCGCTAATTTGCGCTGACCAACTCTATCAACAAGCAGTTGCAGCAGTTGCAGCAGCCGCCACTCCTATGGCGCTTGCTCCTGCCGCTGGAGCCCCGGGAAGGCAAAAGAAGAAGACCGGTGAGACCTCAGGAACCCACTCCAGCAAGCGCACCTCTTCGGAGCGTAGCGCTCTCGTCGAGGACGTGCCAAAGAGCTCCGCCGACAGAAACAAGAAGTCCAGGGCCACACCGCCGGGAACCAAGAAGGTTTCAGTCAAGGAGGACGGCACGAGAGGAGCTTTTACCATAAGCTCCACCCTTGACGACAAATAGGAAGATGCGCTCGTCACCTTCCTGTGGGCGAATGTCGATGTGTTTGCATGGCAAGCATCCGACATCCCCGGCGTTCCCAGGGAGGTGATTGAGCACCACCTTGCTGTCTGTCCTCATGCGCAGCCCGTCAAGCAGAAGGTCAGAAAGCAAGCTTTGGAACGACAAGAGTTCATCACAGAGGAGATCCAGAAACTGGAAGCAGCGGGTTTGGTAAGAGGAGTGCTCCATCCAACGTGGTTGGCCAATCCGGTGGTAGTACGCAAGGCAAATGGGAAGTGGAGGCTGTGTATTGATTACACAGATGTTAATAAGGCTTGTCCCAAAGACCCCTTCCCATTGCCACGCATCAACCAGATTGTTGACTCCGCAGCTGGGTGTGATCTGTTGTCATTCCTCGATGCCTACTCGGGCTACCACCAGATCTTCATGACAAGGGAAGATGAAGAGAAAACGGCATTCATCACCCCATGTGGTACGTATTGCTTTATACGGATGGCTTTCGGGTTGAAGAGTGCTGGTTCAACGTTTGCGAGGGCGGTCCAGATTGGTTTTGAACCCCAGCTCCATAGAAATATGGAAGCTTATATGGATGATATAGTGGTTAAAACCAAGAACAAGGCAACCCTCATATCAGATTTACAAGAAACATTTGCAAACCTGCGCAAGATCAATCTCAAGCTGAACCCTGAGAAGTGCGTCTTCGGCATCCCTTCTGGCAAGCTTCTCGGGTTCTCTATGTCACAGCGTGGGATAGAGGCCAATCCAGACAAGATCAAAGCTATAGAGCAGATTGAAGCGCCCAAGCGAGTCAAGGATGTGCGTCGGCTTGCTGGTTGTGTTGCCGCCATGAGCAGGTTCATCTCCAAGTCTGCCGAGCGCGCCCTTCCCTTTTTCAAGATTTTGAAAAAGGCGGGCCCGATGGAGTGGACGCCAGAAGCCGAAGCAGCATTGCAAGATTTGAAGAGGTACCTCTCCTCCGCGCCAATACTAGTTGCGCCTAGGCCACAGGAACCGTTGCTGCTGTACCTGGCGGCAACGAACCAGGTGGTCAGCGCCGCACTAGTGGCGTAGAGAGAAATTGATGATGAGGTAATAGCAGCGATGGAGCCCGATGCCACCGATGCTGAGACAACGCAGCTGGTTGGAGTGCCGCCAAGGAAGAAGATGATGCAGCACCCCGTCTACTTTGTTAGCTCCCTTCTGCAGGGGGCTAGATCAAGGTACTCCGGTGTGCAAAAACTGCTATTCGGCCTTCTTATGGCCTCGAGGAAGCTGCGTCACTACTTCGAGGTGCATGAAATCACTGTCGTCACTCGCCTCCCTCTGCAACGGATATTGCACAATCCAGACGCAATGGGAAGGATCGTAGAGTGGGCACTTGAACTGTCCAGCTTTGGCCTCAAGTTTGAGAGTACCTCGATGATTCAAAGCCGAGTCCTAGCGGAGTTCGTTGCAAAATGGACCGCGACGCCTGACGAAGAAACCCAAGAGACTGCTCTCCCCGGCAAGGAGGCAAGTTGCGACTGGATCATGTACTTTGATGGAGCTTTCTCCTTACAGGGCGCCAGGGTTGGCGTACTGCTTGTCGCGCCCACCGGAGAGCACCTCAAGTACGTGATCCAGATGCACTTCCCCAGGGAGGTGTCAACAAACAATACTGCTGAATACAAGGGGCTGCTTGCTGGTCTTAGGATCGCGGCAGACCTCGGAATCAAGAAACTCATCATCAGGGGCGACTCGCAACTTGTCGTCAAACAAGTCAACAAAGATTACCAGAGCCCGTTGATGAAGGCCTACGTCGATGAAGTGAGAAAGCTAGAAGAGCGTTTTGATGGTATACAGGCGGAGCATGTTCCCCGAGCAGAGAGCGACATCGCCGATTACCTATCAAAGCGCGCTGCCCTCAAGCTACCTGTGGAACCAGGTACCTTTGTGCTTCAGCTAACTCAACCATCCGTTGATCCATTAACAGAGCAAAACAAGAGGAGGAAATCAGGGCCCGGCAAGTACTTTCCCGCCGAGCTCCCCGGAGCTGCCGGCAAGGATGTTGCTGGAGATACTGAGCCCGCCACGGGACGGCTAGCTCCGGCGGAGCATCAAGCTCTTGCCGTCGAGACAGCCGCTCCTGTAGCGGAGGAAACGCCTTTAGTCCTCGTCGTCGAGCCCCAGGCTCCAGCATGGGCATAGCATACCGTCTGATTCCTCCAAATAGGGGAACTTCCTGAGGAGCAGGAAGAAGCGGAAAAAGTAGCCCGTCCCTCTACTATGTACCAGTTCGTCGATGACGTCCTGTACAGAAAGAGGTCGAACGACATGAAATTGAAGTGTATCCCTCGAGAGGAAGGACTGTGGCTGTTGGCGGAGATACATGGAGGCATATGTGGATCCCACATCGGGTCAAGGGCCCTTGCCGGCAAAGCGTTTCGGCAAGGCTTCTTCTGGCCCACCGCCCTCCAGGATGTGACGAAACTAGTCACCAGGTGTGAAGCGTGTCAATTCCATTCAAAGAAGCTTCATCAGCCAACTCAAGCCCTTCAAACCATTCCTCTCTCCTGGCCTTTCTCGGTCTGGGGGCTCGACATACTGGGCCCTTTCCCCCGCGCTGTCGGGGGCTTTGAGTACTTGTACGTTGCAATCGACAAGTTCACAAAGTGGCCAGAAGTGGAAGCAGTGAGGAAGGTCACAACACAGTCAGCCATCAAGTTCTTCAAAGGACTGGTGTGCCATTTTGGTGTACCCAGTAGGGTTATCACTGACAACGGTACACAGTTCACAAGTCGCACCTTCATGCAATATACTCAAGACCTCGGCAGCAAGGCCTGTTTCGCTTCCGTTGCTCACCCACAAAGCAATGGTTAAGCTGAGAGGGCAAATGCTGAAGTACTGCGTGGCCTGAGGACAAAGACCTTTGACAGACTGCACAAGAGTGGAAGGCGCTGGATTGATGAATTGCCGGCAGTTCTTTGGTCAATCAGAACGACACCAAATCGAGCCACCGGCCAGACACCCTTTGCCTTGTTATACGGGGCAGAAGCGGTTCTCCCCACGAAACTCATATACAGGTCACCTCGAGTACTCGCTTATGACGAGCTTGATCAAGAGCAATTGCGACAAGATGACGCAACGCTCCTTGAGGAAGATCGTCTTCGGGCGGCTGTGAGAGCAGCGCGCTACCAGCAAGCCTTGCGCCGCTACCATAGCCGCAAGGTTCATGCCCGAAGCTTTGAGGAAGGCGACCTTGTTCTTCGGCGCATTCAATCGGCCAAGAATTCCAACAAGTTGACGCCAAAGTGGGAAAGCCCTTATCGGGTAATACGAGTCACCAGGCCCGGCGCAGTCCGCCTGGAGACCGAAGATGCCATTCTGGTGAGTAACTCCTGGAACATTGAGCATCTTCGCAAGTTTTACCCATGAGGCGCGGCTTGCCGGCCCCCCCCCCGGCAAGCCACCTTTTGTACGAGCCTTGCCGATGACGCATGTAACCCTTTGTACAAAGCCAGGCGCAGACCCTGAGCATAAGTAAATGAAGCGCTGGCGCCCTAAGTTATAGCATGCATGCTAGGTCGAGTCTCGTCCTTGGTTAGGGTTCATAGTGCTTAGCGGCGACTAACCCCTAGCTTAGAGGTCGAGTGTGCGTATCTTTGTCTTTCTTTTGTCTTCTTTGGTCCACAGGACACACGAATATCCGTGCCGAACCACTTGGGGAGGAAAAAAGAGGAACAGACCAGCATCTAGCCCCCGGCAAGCCAATATTGCCGGGGGCTGCAAGAGCAAAGATTCACCCACGGCGAACCAGGGTTGCCGGGGAGTGCAGCTTCAGATAAGTTCTTCATCCCTTATCATGCATTCCATTATGGATTGAGGTATGTGAAACCTCGTTTTCCCCTAAGCTACCATGCTCCCATAACTCTAGGCCCTAGGGATCGTTCCTGGGGCCAAGTTTGGTCGTAGTCGCGGCAGCGAAAGGATGAAAAAAGGAGCCTGAACCCGCCTCATCCCTGCCTCCGCCAAAGGCATGAGGAAGGTCGAGCGAAGTGGGGAGACGGCAAGGCCTGTTGCAGGGCAAGGAAATGTTTATCTTGAAGATATCAAGGATTTACTCCTTGTCGTGGGTTCCACCCGCAAACAAATGACCCGGCAAGCATCCCTTTTTCATTAAAAACATTCCACTCAGGTACAGTCCATAGGGAATGAAAAACATGAATGATGGGATTACAAGTTTTAAATTCAACAAAGGCCCGAAGGCTTACAAACTAAAAAGAGATAAGGTGCCCGTAATCCCTTTATTGTCCCTCTCCTCAGGAGGCAGGTCAAGGAGGCGAAAGGGACAAAAGGAGCGCCTAGGTGAGCTACAGGTGGCAGAAGACACCAAGAGAACATCTTGGTGGCCGTCCAAAGGCTGGATGGTGATGGCGGCGCCAGAAGCAGAGCTCAAAGATGGGGCGGCAGGACGTCAGCACGCGTCGAAGGCGTCGGTGCCCGCGTACTCTGACTTGACGGCCTTGCCGCCCGCCCTCTTCCTCTTCCGCAACCTCCCAACGCCAGCCGCCCAAGGAGACGACCCCGAGAAGTTCAAGGAGCCGGCGACACGGATGATGGGGTCGCCGGTGCCGCATGGAGCGGCACCCGACACCTAATCGGACCTGTCATCCTGCCGCCTACTACCCTCGTCGTCGCTGCCGCTGTCCTCCTCGTCACTCCCGCCCGAGGAGGAGTCTTCACTATCAGAAGAGCTCTCCACGCAGCACCTTGCACGGATCCCAAAGCACCCGAAGACCTTGACGGAGAGAAGGCCACCCTCCATCAGCTTAACATGGAGAGTGAACCCCTCCGTCAAGCGGTGGGTATGAGCAAACGTCTTCCATCCCCGACAAAGATACATCACGTGAGGGGCGGGGAAGTCGACGCGAACCCGCGTGCCACTGATCCCGCAGCCCCTCATGTGCAGCCGCAACGACTCCGGCGGATCCAGCTCCATCTCCCGCGCAAATGGAGTCACGAGACGAAGGCGACGGCGCGGCGGCCGGCGCAGCCTGACGAAGAACTCACAAGGGTCATCCCCAACATGGCCCTCCATTGGAGGAGGAGCTGCTGGTGGAGGCGAGGCCGGCGCGCCACCCCGTCCTCCTCTTCCCCGAGCGCCCCGGCCTCGCCCACGGCCTCGCCCCTCCCCCTTCCCCTCGCGGCTGGCTCTGCCACCGCAGGCGCAGGAGAAGGAGGGACGCGTTGTCGAGCAGCGACCCTCGCCGCCACTGTTGAAGGACCGGGATTCCCTCTCTCCATGACGAATGGAAGGAGCAGAAGCTGAAGGAAGAAGAAGATGAAAGAATGCAGGACGCCATCCCCCCTCCCGCTCTTTATAAAGGATCGGGGTTGGGGCTTGGCTGCCCCGCTTGGCCAATCAAGATACGGAAGGCGCAGGGAGCCAGGACTGACCCGCTGCCCCAACCAGCGACGGCCCGGTTTCCCGCCTCCACCATTTGCCACCCTGGGCGCTTGGGAGACACGTGGCGGACGTGCAGAACCGAGGGGACGGGTGAGACGACCACTCCCCACCCCGTGATCGTGGGAAGTGGACGCCTTGAAGACCGTGCCTCAGCCCCATTCAGTAAATGGGCTGCGCCTCCACGCCTCCCTCCGTTTATGGGGAAGGCGCGAACCGCCCCTTTACTATGATGTGACGCATGCCTGCGGGAACCAACCCCACGCATGCTGCCCACGTCACACGCACCTCCCCACACCGCGCCACGCGTGGGAGTCGTGGGAAGCGCAGCGCACGAAGAATCTTACCGCGGTAAAAACCGCCCCGCCTGCCCGCGCACCGTTTTTGGGCCTAGCCCAACAACGCGTGCGCTTATGTGTGGCCCAGGCCCGGGGGCTCCTGTCGGTGTACAAAAAGAGGGGTACACTTTTTGTACCCCTATAACTATGCACGGGCAGTCTGAGCCACGGGCACCACCACACCAAGCAAGGCAAGGGAGGTGAGCTAGGGTAAGACCGAAGCTCAAGAGAACTAGAACGACGCCAAGGCCAAGACCACGAAGAGCAAAGGGGACAAAGCGGACTCCCCTGGCAAGATCCTTGTCGGGAGACAGTTCTAGCAGCCCCGGCAAGACCCTTGCCGCGGCGACTCGTCCCACACCTACGGAGCAAATCACCCTTGAGTCCACTGCCCCCATGGGGCAAGGATTCGGGAAACATCTCCGTGGTGGCATGCAGATCTTTGTGAAGACATTCAAGATCAGATACGCACTAAGGAGACGACAACCCTTGGCGGGATCCCAGCCGAGGAAGACCACAAGGCCCCCGGCAAGCGCCTTGCCGGGGATGACAACAGGCGCCTCGGCAAGACCCTTGCCAGGGCCCCGGCAAGGCCCTTCCTGAGGACACCCGCGGGGCCACCATCAGGCCCACGCCGACTAAACCTCCACCACCGCATGCACGCAGCTGCCGACCCAACCAGCTGGGCAGGCACCTGCGTGGCCACATGCAGATCTTCGTGAAGAACCACCACTGAACCACCTTAGCTGCCTGCCTACCTACGTGGCATTTCAGGCATCGCTGGCCAGGGCGCGTGTCGACACGAGAAGGAGCGGCGATGGACGAGACAGATCTCTCCCCCGTCCCGGATAAAGCAAGGACACCTAAGCAAGACGCATTAAATGCGCCTTGTCATGTAATGCAAGGGATAACCTCGCATCACTGTACCCTTTCCACCTCCTGTGTGCCACTGTGGCAACCCCTTTTTTCTATAAAAGGAGGCCCGAGGCGACCAGGAGGAGGATTGGGCTTTTTGGAGCTCCTCACGCCCCATAGCTAGCTCAAGAACCCAGATATACAATCCACCAAAGCAGGAGTAGGGTTTTACGCATCCTTGCGGCCCGAACCTAGATAAACGAACCGTGTGCTACCTGTTAGATCTGCTCTTCTCACGACCCCGCGCCCCGCTAACCATAGTAGGGATTCTTGTGATCCCATAGGTGTCGTTCCCACCGACATGGTCATACACCCAATGAAAATGGTTTGTTGGATCTCGATTGTGGTGATACATATTCTCATAATATTGAAGCCAAAAGATGCAAAGTTAATAATGATAGTGCAACTTATTTGTGGCACTGCCGTTTAGGTCATATTGGTGTAAAGCGCATGAAGAAAATCCATGCTGATGGGCTTTTGGAATCAGTTGATTATGAATCATTTTGATGCTTGCGAACCATGCCTCATGGGCAAGATGACTAAGACTCCGTTCTCCGGAACAATGGAGTGAGCAACTGACATATTGGAAATAATACATACTGATGTATGCAGTCCGATGAGTGTTGAGGCTCGCGGCAGGTATCGTTATTTTCTGACCTTCACAGATGATTTGAGCAGATATGGGTATATCTACTTGATGAAACATAAGTCTGAAACAATTGAAAAGTTCAAAGAATTTCAGAGTGAAGTGGAGAATCATCGTAACAAAAATAAAAGTTTCTATGATATGATCGCAGAAGTAAAATATTTGAGTTACGAGTTTGGCCTTCAGTTAAAACAATGTGAAATAGTTTCACTACTCACGCCACCTGGAACACCACAGTGCAATGGTGTGTCCGAACGTCGTAACTGTACTTTATTAGATATGGTGCGATCTATGATGTCTCTTACCGATTTACCACTATCGTTTTCGGGTTATGCATTAGAGACAGCTACATTCATGTTAAATAGGGCACCATCTAAATCCGTTGAGACGACACCGTATGAAATATGGTTTGGCAAGAAACCTAAGATGTCATTTCTTAAAGTTTGAGGTTGCAATGCTTATGTGAAAAAGTTTCAACCTGATAAGCTCAAACCCAAATCGGAGAAGTGCATCTTCATAGGATACCCAAAAGAAAAATGTTGGGTACACCTTCTATCACAGATCCGAAGGCAAGATATTCATTGCTGAGAATGGATCCTTTCTAGAGAAGAAGTTTCTCTCGAAATAAGTGAGTGGGAGAAAAGTAGAACTTGATGAGGTAACTGTACCTGCTCCCTTATTGGAAAGTAGTTCATCACAGAAATCTGTTCCTGTGACTATTACACCAATTAGTGAGGAAGCTAATGATGATGATCATGTAACTTCAGATCAAGTTACTACCGAACCTCGTAGGTAAACCAGGGTGAGATCCGCACCAGAGTGGTACAGTAATCATGTTCTGGATGTCATGTTACTTGACCATGATGAGCCTACGAACTATGAGGAAGCGATGATGAGCCCAAATTCCATGAAATGGCTTGAGGCCATGAAATCTGAGATGAGATCCATGTATGAGAACAAAGTATGGACTTTGATTGACTTGCCCATTGATCCGCGAGCCATTGAGATTAAATGGATCTTCAAGAGGAAGACGGATGCTGATAGTAGTGTTACTATCTACAAAGCTAGAATTGTCGCAAAAAGGTTTTCGACAAGTTCAAGGTGTTGACTACGATGAGAGTTTCTCACTCGTATCTATGCTTAAGTCTGTCCGAATCATGTTAGCAATTTCCGCATTTTATGAAATCTGGCAAATGGATAAACAAAACTACATTCCTTAATGGATTTATTAAAGAAGAGTTGTATATGATGCAACCAGAAGGTTTTGTCAATCCTAAAGGTACTAACAAAATATGCAAGCTCTAGCGATCCATCTATGGACTGGTGCAAGCATCTCGGAGTTGGAATATACGCTTTGATAAGTTGATCAAAGTATATAGTTTTATACAGACTTGCGGTGCAGCCTGTATTTACAAGAAAGTGAGTGGGACCATTACAGCATTTCTGATAAGTATATGTGAATGACATATTGTTGATCGGAGATAATGTAGAATTATTCTACAAAGCATAAAGGAATGTTTGAAAGGAGTTTTTCAAAGAAAGACCTCGGTGAAGCTGCTTACATATTGAGCATCAAGATCTATAGAGATAGATCAAGACGCTTGATAAGTTTTTCAATGAGTACATACCTTGACAAGATTTTGAAGTAGTTCAAAATGGAACAGTCAAAAAGGAGTTCTTGCCTGTGTTACAAGGTGTGAAGTTGAGTAAGACTCAAAACTCGACCACGGCAGAAGATAGAGAGAGAATGAAAGTCATTCCCTATGCCTCAGCCATAGGTTCTATAAAGTATGTCATGCTGTGTACCAGACCTATTGTATACCCTGCCCTGAGTTTGGCAAGGGAGTAAAATAGTGATCTAGGAGTAGATCACTGGACATTGGTCAAAATTATCCTTAGTGGAATAAGGATATGTTTCTCGATTATGGAGGTGACAAAAGGTTCATCGTAAAGGGTTACGTCGATGAAAGTTTTGACACTGATCCAGATGACTCTAAGTCTCAATCTGGATACATATTGAAAGTGGGAGCAATTAGCTAGAGTAGCTCCATGCAGAGCATTGTTGACATACAAATTTGCAAAATATGTACGGATCTGAATGTGGCAGACCCGTTGACTAAACTTCTCTCACAAGCAAAACATGATCACACCTCGGTACTCTTTGGGTGCTAATCACATAGCAATGTGAACTAGATTATTGACTCTAGTAAAAAAATTGGATGTTGGTCACATGTCGACGTGAACTATGGATGTTAATCACATGGTGATGTGAACTATTGATGTTAAATCACATGGCGATGTGAACTAGATTATTGACTCTAGTGCAAGTGGGAGACTGAAGGAAATATGCCCTAGAGGCAATAATAAAGTTATTATTTATTTCCTTATATCATGATAAATGTTTATTATTCGTGCTAGAATTGTATTAACCAGAAACATAATACATGTGTGAATACATAAACAAACAGAGTGTCACTAGTATGCCTCTACTTGACTAGCTCGTTGATCAAAGATGGTTATGTTTCCTAACCATAGACATGAGTTTTCATTTGATTAACGGGATCACATCATTAGGAGAATGATGTGATTGACTTGACCCATTCCATTAGCTTAGCACTTGATCGTTTAGTTTGTTGCTACTGCTTTCTTCATGACTTATACATGTTCCTATGACTATGAGATTATGCAACTCCCGTTTACCGGAGGAACACTTTGTGTGCCACCAAACGTCACAACGTAACTAGGTGATTATAAAGGTGCTCTACAGGTGTCTCCAAAGGTACTTGTTGGGTTGGCGTATTTCGAGATTAGGATTTGTCACTCCGATTGTTGGAGAGGTATCTCTGGGCCCACTCGGTAATGCACATCACTATAAGCCTTGCAAGCATTGCAACTAATGAGTTAGTTGTGGGATGATGTATTACGAAACGAGTAAAGAGACTTGCCGGTAACGAGATTGAACTAGGTATTGAGATACCAAGGATCGAATCTCGGGCAAGTAACATACCGATGACAAAGGGAACAACGTATGTTGTTATGCGGTCTGACCGATAAAGATCTTCGTAGAATATGTAGGAGCCAATATGGGCATCCAGGTCCCGCTATTGGTTATTGACCAGAGAGGTGTCTCGGTCATGTCTACATAGTTCTCGAACCCGTAGAGTCCGCACGCTTAATGTTCGTTGACGATATAGTACTATGAGTTATGTATGTTGGTGACTGAATGTTGTTCGGAGTTTTGGATGAGATCACAGACATGACGAGGAACTCTGGAATGGTCCGGAAGTAAAGATTGATATGTGGATAGTAGTGTTTGATCTCCGTAATGGTTCCGGAATTCACCGGAAGGGGTTCCGGATGTTTCCCGAAATGTTTGGGCATGAGAACACTTTATCTGGGCCAAAGGGGAAAGCCCACGAGGCTTTTTGAAAGTGCAAAAGGAAGTTTTGCGGAGACCAGAGGCTAGATGCCAGGAACCCTGGCGTCTAGGGGGTAGACGCCAGGAACCCTGGCGTCTAACCCTGGAGTCCGAGAAGGACTCTTGCCTTTCGGGTGAAACCGACTTTGAGGAGGCTTTTACTCCAAGTTTTGACCCCAGGGCTCAACATATAAATAGAGGGGTAGGGCTAGCACCAAAGACACATCAAGAAACACCAAGCCATGTGCCGGCAACCCCGTCCCCTCTAGTTTATCCTCCGTCATAGTTTTCATAGTGCTTAGGCGAAGCCCTGCGGAGATTGTTCTTCACCAACACCGTCACCATGCTGTCATGCTGCCGGAACTCATCTACTACTTTGCCCCTCTTGCTGGATCGAGAAGGCGAGGATGTCACCGAGCCGAACGTGTGCAGAACTCGGAGGTGCCGTGCTTTCGGTACTTGGATCGGTTGGACGTGAAGACGTACGACTACATCAACCGCGTTGATATAACGCTACCGCGAACGGTCTACGAGGGTACGTAGACAACACTCTCCCCTCTCGTTGCTATGCATCACCATGATCTTGCATGTGCGTAGGAATTTTTTTGAAATTACTACGTTCCCCAACAGTTGGATCACGAAGACGTTCGACTACATCAACCGTGTTACTAAACACTTCCACTTTCGGTCTACGGGGGTACATGGACACACTATCCCCTCTCGTTGCTATGCATCTCCTAGATAGATCTTGCATGATCGTAGGAAATTTTTTGAAATACTGCGTTCCCCAACAGATTTCTCTAATGTTGATGTGGTTCATTGTTTTAGAGAGGCAAATCTTGTTGTTGATAGCATAGCAAAGAGTTCTCTTAGATCTAGATATTCTATGGTTTGGGATAGTGATTGTCCAGAATTTATTTCTCATCAAATTGTAAATGATCTCGCTATTATTTGAGGAATAAAGTTGTTTTGATGTCAAAAAAAGAGACACCAGTTCGGGAATTCATACCAAACTATGGCGTCATCATCTAGAGGATCGAATCCAATATGGAAGAAGGTGTGGGCACCTTCGTTTCCTGGTAAGGTCAATAAAGGAAATATGCCCTGGAGGCAATAATAAATTGTTATTTACATTTCCTTATATCATGATAAATGTTTATTATTCATTCTAGAATTATATTAACTGGAAACTTAGTACATGTGTGAATACATAGACAAACAGAGTGTCACTAGTATGCCTCTACTTGACTAGCTCGTTGAATCAATGATGGTTATGTTTCCAGGCCATAGACAAGAGTTGTCACTTGATTAACGGGATCACATCATTAGAGAATGATGTGATTGACTTGACCCATCCGTTAGCTTACCACGATGATCGTTTAGTTTGTTGCTATTGCTTTCTCCATAACTTATACATGTTCCTCTGACTATGAGATCATGCAACTCCCAAATACCGGAGGAACACTTAGTGTGCTATCAAACGCCACAACGTAACTGGGTGACTATAAAGATACTCTACGGGTGTCTCCAATGGTGTTTGTTAAGTTGGCATAGATCGAGATTAGGATTTGTCACTCCGATTATCGGAGAGGTATCTCTGGGCCCTCTCGGTAATGCACATCACTATAATCCTTGCAAGCAATGTAACTAATGAGTTAGTTACGGGATGGTGCATTACGGAACGAGTAAAGAGACTTGTCGGTAACGAGATTGAACTAGGTATTGAGATATTGGAGATCGAATCTCGAGCAAGTAACATACCGATGACAGAGGGAACAACGTATGCTGTTATGCGGTTTGACCGATAAAGATCTTCGTAGAATATGTGGGAGCCAATATGAACATCTAGGTTCCGCTATTGGTTATTGATCGGAGACGTGTCTCGGTCATGTCTACATAGTTCTCCAACCCGTAGGGTCCGCACGCTTAACGTTCGGTGATGATCAGTATTATGAGTTTATGTGTTTTGATGTACCGAAGGTAGTTCAGAGTCCCGGATATGATCACAGACATGACGAGGAGTCTCGAAATGGTCGAGACATAAAGATTGATATATTGGACGGCTATATTCGGACACCGGAAGTGTTCCGGGTGATTTCAGAGAAAATCGAAGTGCCGGAGGGTTACCGGAACCCCCCGAGGAAAGATTGGGCCTACATGGGCCATAGGGAAGAGGGGAGGCAGCCCACAAGGGGCAGACGTGCCCCCTCCCTATAGGGAGTCTGAATTGGACTAGGGAGCCCCCCCCTTTCCTTCTCCTCTTCCTCTCTTTTCCCTCTTTCCCCTTCTCCTCCTAGTTGGACTAGGAAAGGAGGAATCCTATTCCTACTAGGAGGAGGATTCCTCCCCTCCTTGGTGCGCCCTAGGGATGGCCGGCCTCCCCCCTTGCTCCTTTATATACGGGAGCAGGGGCACCCTAGAACACAACAATAAACATTGTCTTAGCCGTGTGCAATGCCCCCCTCCACCATAATCCACCTCGGTCATATCGTCGTAGTGCTTAGGCGAAGCCCTGCGCCAGTAGCTTCATCATCACGCCATCGTGTTGATGAAACTCTCTCTCGACACTCAGCTGGATCTAGAGTTCGTGGGACGTCACCGAGCTGAACGTGTGCAGATCGCGGAGGTGTCATACTTTCGGTACTAGGATCGGTCGGATCGTGAAGACGTTCGACTACATCAACCACGTTGTCATAACACTTCCATTTACGGTCTATGAGGGTACGTAGACAACACTCTTCCCCTCTCGTTGCTATGCATCACCTAGATAGATCTTGCGTGTGCGTAGGAATTTTTTTTTTGAAATTACTGTGTTCCCCAACAATGGTATCCAAGCCAGGTCTATGCGTAGATGTTATATGCATGAATAGAACACAAAGGAGTTGTGGGTGTGGGTATATACATATTGCTTGCCGTCACTAGTTGATTCCTTATTTAGCGGTATTGTTGGATGAAGCGGCTCAGACCGACATTACGTGTACGCTTACGCGAGACTGGTTCTACCGACGTGCTTCGCACACAGGTGGCTAGTGGGTGTCAGTTTCTCCAACTTTAGTTGAATCGGATTCAATGAACAGGGTTCTTTCTGAAGATCAAAAAGCAATCACTATATCACGTTGTGGTTTTTGATGCGTACGTAAGAACAATTCTTGCTCAGACCGTAGCAGCCACGTAAAACTTGCAACAACAAAGTAGAGGACGTCTAACTTGTTTTTACAGGGCATATTGTGATGTGATATGGTCAAGACATGACACAAAATTTTATTGTATGAGATGATCATGTTTTGTAACAGAGTTATCGGCAACTAGCAGGAGCCATATGGATGTCGCTTTATTATATGAAATGCAATCGCCATGTAATTGCTTTACTTTATCACTAAGAAGTAGCGATAGTCGTAGGAGCAATAGTTGGCGAGACGACAATGATGCTTCGATGGAGATCAAGGTGTCAATCCGGTGATGATGGTGATCATGAATGTGCTTTGGAGATGGAGATCAAAGGCACAAGATGATGATGGCCATATCATATCACTTATATTGATTGCATGTGATGTTTATCCTTTATGCATCTTATTTTGCATAGTTTTGCGGTAGCATTATAAGATGATCTCTCACTAAATTTCAAGGTACAAGTGTTCTCCTTGAGTATGCACCGTTGCTACAGTTCGTCGTGCCGAGAAACCACATGATGATCGGGTGTGATAAGCTCTACGTTCACATACAACGGGCGCAAGCCAGTTTTGCACATGCAGAATACTCGGGTTAAACTTGACGAGCCTAGCATATGCAGATATGGCCTCGGAACACTGAGACCGAAAGGTCGGGTGTGAATCATATAGTAGATATGATAAACATAATGATGTTCACCATTGAAAACTACTCCATCTCACGTGATGATCGGACATGGTTTAGTTGATAGGGATCACATGATCACTTAGATGATTAGAGAGAGAGATGTCTATATAAGTGGGAGTTCTTAAGTAATTTGATTAATTGAAATTTAATTTATCATGAACTTAGTACCTGATAGTATTTTGCATGTCTATGTTGTTGTAGATAGATGGCCCGTGTTGTTGTTCCATTGAATTTTAATGCGTTCCTAGAGAAAGCTAAGTTGAAAGATGATGGTAGCAACTACATGGACTGGGTCCGTAACTTGAGGATATCCTCATTGCTGCACAGAAGAATTACGTCCAGGAAGCACCGCTAGGTGAAAAACCCGCTGCAGGAGCAACGCCAGATGTTGTGAACACCTGGCAGAGCAAAGCTGATGACTACTCGATAGTTCAGTGTTCCATGCTTTACGGCTTAGAACCGGGACTTCAACGATGTTTTGAACGTCATGGAGCATATGAGATGTTCCAGGAGTTGAAGTTAATATTTCAAGCAAATGCCCGGATTGGGAGATATGAAGTCTCCAATAAGTTCTATAGCTGCAAAATGGAGGAGAATAGTTCTGTCAGTGAACATATACTCAGAATGTCTAGGTACCACAACCACTTGACTCAGCTTGGAGTTAATCTTCCTGATGATAGTGTCATCGACAGACTTCTTCAATCACTGTCACCAAGCTACAAGAGCTTCGTGATGAACTATAATATGCAAGGGATGGATAAGACTATTCTCGAGCTTTTCACAATGCTAAAGGCTGCGGAGGTAGAAATCAAGAAGGAGCATCAAGTGTTGATGGCCAACAAGACCACTGGTTTCAAGAAAAAGGGTAAAGGGAAGAAGGGGAACTTCAAGAAAAACAGCAAGCCAGTTGTTTCTCAAGTGAAGAAACCCAAGTCTGGTCCTAAACCTGAAACTGAGTGCTTCTACTGCAAAGGAACTTGTCACTGGAAGTGGAACTGCGCCAAGTATTTGGCGGATAAGAAGGATGGCAAAGTGAAAGGTATATTTGATATACATGTTATTGATGTGTACCTTACTAATGCTCGCAGTAGCACCTGGGTATTTGATACTGGTTCTGTTGCTAATATTTGCAACTCGAAAAAGGGGCTACGGATTAAGCGAAGATTGGCTAAGGACGAGGTGACGATGCGCGTGGGAAATGGTTCCAAAGTCGATGTGATCACCGTCGGCACGCCACCTCTACATCTACCTTCGGGATTAATTTTAGACCTAAATAATTGTTATTTGGTCCCAGCATTGAGCATGAACATTATATCTGGATCTTGTTTGATGCGAGACGGTTATTCATTTAAATCAGAGAATAATGGTTGTTCTATTTATATGAGTAATATCTTTTATGGTCATGCACCCTTGATGAGTGGTCTATTTTTACTAAATCTTGATAGTAGTGATACACATGTTCATAGTATTGAAGCCAAAAGATGCAAAGTTAATAATGATAGTGCAACTTATATGTGGCACTGCCGTTTGGGTCATATTGGTGTAAAGCGCATGAAGAAACTCCATTCTGATGGACTTCTGGAATCACTTGATTATGAATCACTTGGTACTTGTGAACCATGCCTCATGGGCCAGATGACTAAAACTCCATTCTCCGGAACAATGGAGCGAGCAACAGGGTTATTGGAAATCATACATACTGATGTATGTGGTCCAATGAACACTGAGGCTCGCGGCGGATATCGTTATTTTCTTACCTTCATAGATGATTTGAGCAGATATGGGTATATGTACTTAATGAAACATAAGTCTGAAACATTTGAAAAGTTCAAAGAATTTCAGCGTGAAGTGGAAAATCATCATAACAAGAAAATCAAGTTTCTGCGATCTAATCATGGAGGTGAATATTTGAGTTATGAGTTTGGACTTCATTTGAAATAATGCGGAATAGTTTTGCAACTCACGCCACCTGGAACACCACAACGTAATGTGTGTCCAAATGTCGTAACCGCACTTTATTAGATATGGTGCGATCTATGATGTCCCTCACTGATTTACCGCTATCGTTTTGGGGTTATGCTTTAGAGATGGCTGCATTCACGTTAAATAGGGCACCATCAAAATCCGTTGAGACGACCCCTTATGAACTGTGATTTGGCAAGAAACCCAAGTTGTCGTTTCTTAAAGTTTGGGGCTGCGATGCTTATGTGAAAAAGCTTCAACCTGATAAGCTCGAACCCAAATCGGAGAAATGTGTCTTCATAGGATACCCAAAGGACACTGTTGGGTACACCTTCTATCACAGATCCTAAGGCACGATATTCGTTGCTAAGAATGGATCCTTTCTAGCGAAGGAGTTTCTCTTGAAAGAAGTGAGTGGGAGGAAAGTAGAACTCGACGAGGTAATTGTACCTTCTCCTTTATTGGAAAGTAGTTCATCACAGAAACTGGTTCCTGTGACACCTACACCAATTAGTGAGGAAGCCAATGATGATGATCATGAAACTTCAGATCAAGTTACTACCGAACCTCGTAGGTCAACAGAGTAAGATCCGCACCAGAGTGGTACAGTAATCCTGTTCTGGAGGTCATGTTACTTGACCATGATGAACCTACGAACTATGAGGAAGCTATGATAAGCCCAGATTCCGCAAAATGGCTTGAGGCCATGAAATCTGAGATGGGATCCATGTATGAGAACAAAGTGTGGACTTTGGTTGACTTCCCCGATGATCGGCAGGCCATAGAGAATAAATGGATCTTCAAGAAGAAGACTGACGTTGATGGTAATGTTACTGTCTATAAAGCTCGACTTGTTGCGAAAGGTTTTCGACAAGTTCAAGGAGTTGACTACGATGAGACCTTCTCACTTGTAGCGATGCTTAAGTCTGTCTGAATCATGTTAGCAATTGCCGCATTTTATGATTATGAAATTTGGCAAATGGATGTAAAGACTGCATTCCTGAATGGATATCTGGAAGAAGAGTTGTATATGATGCAACCTGAAGGTTTTATCGATCCAAAAGGTGCTAACAAAGTGTGCAAGCTCCAGCGATCCATTTATGGACTGGTGCAAGCCTCTCGGAGTTGGAATAAACGTTTTGATAGTGTGATCAAAGCATATGGTTTTATACAGACTTTTGGAGAAGCCTGTATTTACAAGAAAGTGAGTGGGAGCTCTGTAGCATTTCTGATATTATATGTAGATAACATATTGCTGATCGGAAATGATATAGAATTTCTGGATAGCATAAAAGGATACTTGAATAAGAGTTTTTCAATGAAAGACCTCGGTGAAGCTGCTTATATATTGGGCATCAAGATCTATAGAGATAGATCAAGGTGCTTAATTGGACTTTCACAAAGCACATACCTTGATAAAGTTTTGAAGAAGTTCAAAATGGATCAAGAAAAGAAAGGGTTCTTGCCTATCTTACAAGGTGTGAAGTTGAGTCAGACTCAATGTCCGACCACTACAGAAGATAGAGAGAAAATGAAAGTCATTCCCTATGCTTCAGCCATAGGTTCTATCATGTATGCAATGTTGTGTACCAGACCTAATATGTACCTTGCTATTATTTTAGCAGGGAGGTACCAAAGTAATCCAGGAATGGATCACTAGACATCGGTCAAGAACATCCTGAAATACCTGAAAAGGACTAAGGGTATGTTTGTCATTTATGGAGGTGACAAAGATCTCGTCATAAATGTTTACATCAATGCAAGTTTTGACACTGATCCGGATGACTCTAAGTCACAAACCGGATACGTATTTTTTATTAATTGGTGGAGCTGTCAGTTGGTGCAGTTCCAAGTAGAGCGTCGTGGTGGGATCTACATGTGAAGCGGAGTACATAGTTGCTTCGGAAGCATGAAATGAAGGAGTCTGGATGAACGAGTTCATATCCGATCTAGGTGTCATACCTAGTGCATCTAGTCTAATGAAAATCTTTTGTGACAATACTGGTGCAATTGCCTTGGCAAACGAATCCAGATTTCACAAGAGAACCAAGCACATCAAGAGATGCTTCAATTCCATCCGCGATCAAGTCAAGGAGGGAGACATAGAGATTTGCAAGATACATACGGATCTGAATGTTGCAGACCCATTGAGTAAGCCTCTCTCACGAGCAAAACATGATCAGCACCAAGACTCCATGGATGTTAGAATCATTACAATGTAATCTAGATTATTGACTCTAGTGCAAGTGGGAGACTGAAGGAAATATGCCCTAGAGGCAATGATAAAGTTGTTGTTTATATTTCCTTATATCATGATAAATGTTTGTTATTCATGCTAGAATTGTATTAACTGGAAACTTAGTACATGTGTGAATACATAGACAAACAGAGTGTCACTAGTATGCCTCTACTTGACTAGCTCGTTGAATGAATGATGGTTATGTTTCCTGACCATAGACAAGATTTGTCACTTGATTAACGAGATCACATCATTAGAGAATGATGTGATTGACTTGACCCATCCGTTAGCTTAGCATGATGATCGTTTAGTTTGTTGATATTGCTTTCTCCATAACTTATACATGTTCCTATGACTATGAGATCATGCAACTCCCAAATACCGGAGGAACACTTAGTGTGATATCAAATGTCACAACATAACTGGGTGACTATAAAGATGCTCTATAGGTGTCTCCGATGGTGTTTGTTAAGTTGACATAGATCGAGATTAGGATTTGTCACTCCCGGTATCAGAGAGGTATCTTTGGGCCCTCTTGGTAATGCACATCATTATAAGCCTTGCAAGCAATGTAACTAATGAGTTAGTTACGGGATGGTGCATTACGAAATGAGTAAAGAGACTTGCCGGTAACGAGATTGAACAAGGTATTGAGATACCGACGATCGAATCTCGGGCAAGTAACATACCGATGACAAAGGGAACAACATATGTTGTTATGCGGTTTGACCGATAAAGATCTTCGTAGAATATGTGGGAGCCAATATGAACATCCAGGTTTCGCTATTGGTTATTGACCGGAGACGTGTCTCGGTCATGTCTACATAGTTCTCGAACCCGTAGGGTCTGCATGCTTAACGTTCGGTGACGATCGGTATTATGAGTTTATGTGTTTTGATGTACTGAAGGTAGTTCGGAGTCGCCGATATGATCATAGACCTGACGAGGAGTCTCAAAATGGTCGCGACATAAAGATTGATATATTGGACGGCTATATTCGGACACCGGAAGTGTTCCGGGTGATTTTGAAGAAAAATGGAGTGTCGGAGGGTTTCCGGAACAAGCCCCCCCCCCCCCGGGGGGGGGGAGATTGGGCCTACATGGGCCATAGGGAAGAGGGGAGGCAGCCCACAAGGGGCAGCCGCACCCCCTCCCTATAGGGAGTCCGAATTGGACTAGGGAGGGGGCGCGTCCCCCATTTCCTTCTCCTCTTCCTCTCTTTTCCCTCTTTCCCCTTCTCCTCTTAGTTGGACTAGGAAAGGAGGAATCCTACTCCTACTAGGAGGAGGATTCCTCCCCTCCTTGGCGCGCCCTAGTTCCGATGATGACCCACAAGTATAGGGGATCTATCGTAGTCCTTTCGATAAGTAAGAGTGTCGAACCCAATGAGGAGCAGAAGGAAATGATAAGCAATTTTCAGTAAGGTATTCTCTGCAAGCACTGAAATTATCGGTAACAGGAGAAGTCTTGCTATTAGGAGAAGTGGATCAAGACTTGAGATGGCTCCCACCCCACCCCCACCCCTGCCGATAGGCTCTTCGGCGATCTCCCTTCCTAGCCACTAATTTCCCAAACCCATCCACTCATCGGATCCGGCGTCATCTCCTCTCCACGTGGATCACCATCTTTGATGGATCAGGGTTCTGGTTCCACCCTTGGCTTGGATTTCTCCAAGGGGCTAGTTTTTGCAAATGAGATCTATAGATCTCTTGGCGTCTCGGTTCATCCTACTGATGGCATGGATTCTTTCATCATGGTGGTATCTTTTAGTAGGCATGATTTCCGACTCTCAGAGGATTCAGTTGCTGCAGCACTCGAGGCCGCTATTGGTGGATCAGCGATTGAGTTCATGGTTTCCCTAATACGTGACAAGGTATTCTCCTTTCATGTCTCATGCAAAAAAGTTGGTCTCCACGTTCTTGCTCTTAGGTCTTTTATTTGTAAGCATTTCAAATGCTTCTTCCATCTTTGGGGACATGGTGGGCCAAATTGGAGACGTGAGGGTTTGATTTGGAGGAAAGAGTGTGATGCCGAATGGATCTTTGTTAGCCCTAACAAACGTCGGGCTACACTGGGCATGTTAGCCATGCATAAACCTCCTGTTAAATCCTTGCTCAAATCTGCCCTCAGTTGCAGGAAGAAACTCTCTTTTGCCACGTTCCAAAACTATCCAGTTTGCAAAGGATACCAGTACCCTGCCACGCAAGATTGCGTTGACATGGTACGGGACGCAGGTTATGTTCTTCAACAACGTGAGAGTGTTATTATTCATCCACCTCCGGCACCGGAGCTCCGGTGGACGGTGGCCTCGCCACCGATCTATTTTGGTACGGTTCCCCCGCCGCTCACTCAATCTGCGTCAATCTCGCGCGAGCTGGCTCCTCAATCTTCGGAGCATTTGTTGGGCGGGTCTGTGATTGTTTCAAATCCTCCTAACTTACCTTCAATTGCTGGACCAATTGGGTCAACCACAGCCAATACTACCCAGCCCAACATCCCGTCTTCTGTATCACGCGACACTTCTACAGGCCTAGTCGATGCTGAATCTCCCAATGCATGGCAGGTCAATGACAAATCTCCTACCCACGAGACGGGCCGGTCAGCGGCGGATTTGGATGGTTTTTCTTCTATGGTTGATGATATGGTTTTCAATGTTTGGAAATGCCACAACTGCTTTTCTATGGCACATATCACCGCTAATTGCACCAATCAAACGCGTTGTCGCCAATGTTTTCAGCCAGGCCACAGGGCAAAATCTTGCACAGGATCTGCGCCAGCAGGAGGTTTTAGGTGGGTCCCGCGTGGCATTGAGAGTCCATCTGACCACCCACCACCATCTATAGGGCTTGACGCCTCGAGTTCCCTCCAACCTGCCGCTGCCGCCTACCCATTGATACGTCCCGTCGACGAGTTCCATCTAGCATCGTCATATGAGCCTACGCCATTACCCTCTTCCCCTCCAGCTCCGCCTCCGCCACCACCCCCCTTGCACCACCTACACCAGCACCACCGTCCGCCCCACCGCCAGACACGCCGCCACCTCCACCCACAACACCCCCGCCATTGCAGCGCTCTCCGCCAGCATCTCCAGAGATGGCCAACTTCGAGCTTGACCCACTGCCATACGTGCCGCCCGGCTTTGAGATCATCGACGGTGGACCGCTCCGTCTTCCTCGCATGTTTTTTGCTCCAGCTGTTGCGCCTGACAGAAGGCATGAGGAGTACGCGATTGGCATCGTCGAGCCAACGCCACTGCCTGAGGAGATTCAACTCTACCACAATATGGTTAGTGATTTTGTTGTCAATCAGTTGGAAAGCGAAATTTTGGATGTCCAGCCATGGATTCAAGGTGTCGGGCTTTTCCGGTTTCGTAGTGCCATCTCTAGGCAGATCATGGTAGATCACCCTCCCTTTGATTTGGGTAATGACCGCTTTGTCCGTTTTATTCCGCATGATGAGGGGAACAATTACAGAGTTGTTCAGGGTTTTCATCGTGGATGGGTCATGCTTCTTGGGGTCCCATTGGATTATCGTCGGCCGCAGTTCATTGCAGAGGTAATCAGCACCTTTGGTCGCTTCCATTATTGGCATCAGGCGAACCCTTTACTGGCGAGGACTCTGGCATATGTGTCCTTCCCTGTTCCATCCCTAGTACCACGAGATGTGGTTTATCGCGAGTTCGGGGACTTTGGTGGGACTAGGGTTTCATGGTCTGCTCCTATATATGTCCTGTCCACGGATTTTGCGGACGTGCTGCCTGCAGATGAAGACCCCATGCCATTTGATGGAAATCCTCACCCCCTGCCTGGTCATCTCCACTTCAACAATCACAACTGGGTTCTGCCAGAGTTTCCTGAGATTGGGTGGAATGACGTGCCGCCACCCACTGTTGACAATGCTAATGATCAGCATGAGGCTGCTCCTGCAAATATGGCAGTTCCTGACGAACCTCTTGAAGTTCAGTCTCAAGAATCCATGGTGTTGCAGGTGTCTGATAATTCTATGCACAATGACAATGGTCCAGAAGACGCTCACAATGCAGAGATTGCGCCTTTTCACCCAGTGGCTCTTCCAGCTCAACAGGTCCTCCACATTTGGTCAGGTGCTCACGGTCTTTGGCCCAATCCTGCCTCCCCAGATGCAGTGGACCCGTACCTTCTATAAGTACATGCCACAGTTTGCTTCAGTAGTCATCCCACGTCCATTGCAGATGCCTTTGTTCAACTCCATCAAGCAGTCCTGGTATCCGCATCTTTCTACTGGGAGCATGAATCTCAGCTTGTTGCCACCACCGATTGCTACTGAGTCTTCCTACCAGTTTTCTCCAACCAAGCGCCCTGTTGCTCGGGCGCTCTGTTTCGAAGAGCCTGCTGAGTTGTCTGAACCTGTCACCGAGAAATTTCAGTTCTATGCTATGTTGCCTGCAACCACTAACAAGCGCCCACGCAAATCTGCTTCTATTGTCCTAGAGACAGAAGTTCGACGTAGCGCGCGGCTCCGCTCCCTGCGCGATGGTTTTTGTCAGGTACCCCCAGGAACAGACACACCACAATCTGTCAGGCGCACAAAGAAGCGTAGAACTTGTGCTCGACCCACTCAGTCTGCACCCGCTCCTGATGAGACAGTTGTGCCTCCTCCAACTGCCATTGCTGATCTGCAACGCATTGGCGCACGCCTGAAGATTGCCCCTGAAAAGATCACGGTGGAAAAGCTTGTAGCTGATCCTTCTGAAGCCTCTACCTCCAGGGATGCCGATGATGCATGAAGCCAATTGCATCAAGGGTTGCTGGCGAACCCCTTCAATCGCCACTTATCTTTATTTACTCTATCTGCTGTGGAACTTTATGATGTTGTTTGATGGATGCTGTAGGTCATTATGTGATCTACTTTTGCTCTTCTTTATGTTAGTTTGTAATGAGTCAGACAAACCTTAGAGACTGGAAGATTTTGTGTTGGAATGTGCGTGGTCTTAACTCCGAAGCGCGACAACTTGCAGTCAAACAGAAGATAGATGAAAGTGGGGCTCCATAGTCTGTTTGCAAGAAACTAAATGCATGCACATTGATCAGCGTTTCCTTAGGAAATTTTGTCCTCGACGCTTTGATACTTTCGTGTATATACCTTCAGCCGGGGCTTCTGGTGGGATTCTGGTTATTTGGAATTCAGCTTTTTTCTCTGGCAGATTAATCCAGGCGCTTCCATATGGTATTATTGTTGAGTTCAAATCTTCTCACACTTCTGAAGTTTGGACTTTAGTGTCAGTTTATGGTCCTTGTCAGAATCCAGCTCGAGCTGAATTTGTTCAGTGGTTATATAATCTCAACATTCAAATGGATGAGAATTGGCTGTTGCTTGGTGATTTCAATTTCATGCGATCTTTGGACAACCGTAATCTACCAGGGGGTGATGTTAATGATATCTTCCTTTTTAATGAAATCATTGGCCATTTAGGCTTGGTTGAATTACCAATAAAAGGACGGCAGTTTACCTGGTCCAATATGCAAACAAGTCCACTCCTTGAACAGATTGACTGGTTTTTTACCACAGTAGCTTGGACCTCAGACCACCCTAATACGATGGTCTTGCCCCTAGCAAGGACTGCATCGGACCACGTACCTTGTGTGGTCTCGGTTGCCACTTCTATCCCAAAAGCCAAAGTTTTCCGTTTTGAAAACTATTGGGTTAATCTACCTGGTTTTGCTGAATGTGTTTCTGAAGTCTAGAACAGGCCTGTCCACAGGGCTTCTACTGCGGCCACTATCTCGGCCAAATTTAAAGCCCTTCGCTATGCTCTTAAGAGGTGGCATGTTAGTCTCTCGAAGGTTAAAGCCCTTATTGCTGATTGCAACAAGGTGATCTTGCACTTTGATGGCCTGGAGGAACTAAGGGTGCTCACTTGGCTAGAGATGAACTTTCGTCAAATTGTTAAACTTCATCTTGAGGATATTCTTCGTTTGCAATTTATATACTGGAAACAGCGATGCACTATCAGATCTATCAAAGTTGGGGAAGAAAACACGAAGTTCTTCCATGCCATGGCCACTGAGCGCTACCGAAGGAATACAATCACCTCCATTAAAAACGCTGCAGGAGAGGTTGTCACTGATCATCATCAGTTAGCTTCCATGTTCTGGTCAGATTTCAAACAACGTATGGGCCAATCTAAGGGGATTCGCATGACCTTTGATCTTGACACCTTTCTGCCTAGAGTCCAGGGTCTTGAGGAGTTATCCAGGCCTTTCTCTGATGATGAAGTGGAGGAGGTCATTAAACATTTACCACCAGACCGTGCCCCGGGCCCGGATGGATTTACTGGCCTTTTCCTCAGGAAATGCTGGAGCATTCTAAAGCCAGATTTTATGAAGCTAGCTAATGAGTTCTATGAAGGAAACTGCAACCTGGAATGTTTGAACACATCCCTCATTACTCTCATTCCTAAGAAGTTAAGCCCGGAGTCTGTTGGTGACTTTCGGCCCATCTCTTTAACCAATACATGTCTAAAATTCTTGACCAAACTTCTAGCGAATCGATTGCAGAAAGTAATCCTCCAATGCATACATCGCAACCAATATGGCTTTCTCAAGTGTCGCTCTATCCAGAACTGTCTTGCATGGTGTTTTGAATATATACACCAGTGCAAAGCATCAAAGAGGCCCATTGTTTTACTGAAACTTGATTTCACAAAAGCATTTGACACGATTGAGCATGATGCCATCCTCACAATTCTTAAGCATAAGGGCTTTGATGACCATTGGAAGGACTGGGTCAGTAACCTCCTATCGTCGGGTTCTTCTTCAGTATTGTTAAATGGAGTACCGGGCCAGCATTTCCAATGCAAATGTGGTGTTCGGCAAGGCGATCCCCTATCGCCCCTCCTCTTCGTCATTGCGGTGGATCTTTTACAAGCTGTCGTGAATGACATGTGTGCCCGTAATGTCCTCACCCTACCAATCCCAACGAGATCAAATGATTACCTGATTGTGCAGTATGAGGATGATACTCTGATAGTTTTGCCAGCGGTGGACAGCCAACTCATTGCCCTCAAGGATATGTTACCAACTTTGCTACATCCACGGGTCTGCAGGTCAATTTCAGCAAATCATCTCTCATCCCAATGAATATGTCTGCAGAAGAAGGAGCTCGCATTGCTGATTTGCTGGGCTGCTCTGTTGGATCAATGCCATTTACTTATCTTAGCTTGCCCATGGGTACCTCTAGACCGACCATTTATGACCTGCTGCCTCTTGTTGATCGCATTGAGAGAAGACTTTCGGCATCTTCATGTCTCCTCAACCAAGGAAGTCGACTCCAACTTCTGTAGTCTGTCCTCACATCCATGCCCATCTACTTTCTCTGTTCCTTATCAATACCGCAGGGTATCCTCAAACAGATTGAAAGGATCGAACGTCAATGCCTCTGGCGGGGGAATACTGACGTTCCAAGGCAATCTCTAGCCGCTTGGGATTTGGTATGTCGACCAAAAAAGTTTGGAGGGCTAGGGGTCACCCATTTGGGAGTGCAAAATGAAGCTCTTCTGCTCAAGCATCTGTTCAAGTTTTTCAACAAGAAAGATGTTCCATGGGTGAATCTAATCTGGGATTCTTACTATCATTCCTCACCTCCACAAGTCACTCAGCTCTGTGGCTCATTTTGGTGGCGCGATGTGCTCAGGTTGTATGACAAGTTTGTGTTGTTAGCCATACCAGAAGTGCATGCTGGGGATACTGTGGTTTTTTGGCTTGATCGTTGGCAAATCGACAACCGTATGATTGCCCTTAAGGATCGTTTCCCTCGACTTCATTCATTTGCCATGGATGATACAATAACAGTTAAGGGTTTTCTTTCTCATCAGACGATTATGGAAGGTTTTCACCTACCTTTCTCAGAGGAGGCATATCTGGAGCTAACACAACTGCAAAACTTGCTACAACCCATAAGTTTGCAGTCTGAGGAGAATGATGTTTGGAAATGGCCATCCAAATCTGGAGAATATCAATCCAAACTCTATTATGAGTTTACCTTCTCCCATTTGAGGATTGACCCACTGTTCCAGTATATTTGGAAAAGCTCCTGTACCCTCAAGATCAAGGTTTTTGGATGGCTTTTATTGATGGATCGCCTCAACACACGTGACATGATGCAGAGAAGACACTGGAATATCCAAGATGATACTTGTGTGCTATGCCAATCTTCACTCCATGAAGATAGAGTACACCTCTTCTTCTCTTGCAACTTCAGTCAAAGAGTTTGGAATTATCTTGGGATATCTTGGTCTGTAACGCCCAATCAGACTACTTATATGATGGCTGCAGCTTCTAGGAGGGATTTCAACAGGCCTTTCTTCTCTGAGGTGGTCTTTACTGCCACTTGGAACATCTGGACACAGAGGAATGGCAAGATCTTCAGAAATGAGACTCCAAGTTTCAGAGCTTGGAGGAGGAATTTTGTGCATGATTTATCCTTACTGGCTCATAGGATCAAATGTAAATATAGGGACAGTTTATTAGCCTGGATAGCCTCCCTCCCCTAACTTCCTTTGTAAGTATGATAGCATCCCTCCCCTAACTCCCTTTGCAAGTATGCTAGCTTTCCTTTTTTCTTTCCTTCCTCCGTTTGTTGTACAGAGATCTTTTTGTTTTGTTTTGAATAAAGAGCTGTGAGGCTGTTGCCTTGCAGTATATAGTCAAAAAAAATTATCGGTAACAGATAGTTTTGTGATAAGGTAATTCATAACGGGTAATAAGTAATAAAAGTAAATAAGGTGCAGCAAGATGGCCCAATCCTTTTTGTAGCAAAGGACAAGCCTGGACAAACTCTTATATAAAGTAAAACGCTCCCGAGGACACATGGGAATTATCGTCAAGCTAGTTTTCATCACGTTCATATGATTCGCATTCGGGACTTTGATGATTTGATATGTGGGTGGACCGGTGCTTAGGTATTGTCCTTTCTTGGACAAGCACCCCACTTATGATTAACCCCTCTTGTAAGCATCCGCAACTACAAAAGAAGTATTAAGGCAAACCTAACCATAGCATGAAACATATGGATCTAGGTCAGCCCCTTACGAAGCAACTCATAAACTAGGGTTTAAGCTTCTGTCACTCTAGCAACCCATCATCTACTTATTACTCCCCAATGCCTTCCTCTAGGCCCAAACAATGGTGAAGTGTCATGTAGTCGACGCTCACATGACACCACTAAAGGAAACACAACATACATCTCATCAAAATATCGAACGAATACCAAATTCACATGACTACTTATAGCAAGACTTCTCCCATGTCCTCAGGAACAAACGTAACTACTCAAAAATCATATTCATGTTCATAATCAGAGGGGTATTAATATGCATAAAGGATCTGAACATATGATCTTCCACCGAATAAACCAACTAGCATCAACTACAAGGAGTAATCAACACTACTAGCAACCCACAGATACAAATCTGAGGTTTTGAGACAAAAATTGGATACAAGAGATGAACTAGGATTTGAGATGAGATGGTGCTGGTGAAGATGTTGATCGAGATTGACCCCCTCCCAATGAGAGGATTGATGATGATGACGGTGGTGATGATTTCCCCCTCCCGGAGTGAAGTTTCTCGGTAGAACAGCTCCGTCGGAGCCCTAGATTGGTTCCGCCAAGGTTCCGCCTCGTGGCGGTGGAGTTTCGTCTCGTAAGCTTTATTCTGATTTTTATCCAGGACGAAAGACTCCATATAGCCAAAGATGGGCATCAGAGGGCTGCCAGGGGGGCCACGAGGCAGGGGGCGCGCCCCCACCCTCGTGGATGGTGGGTGGCCCCCCTCTGGTACTTCTTTCGCCCAATATTTTTTTATATATTCTGAAACATGCTCCCGTGAAATTTCAGGACTTTTGGAGTTGTGCAGAATAGATCTCTAAGATTTGCTCATTTCCAGCCCAGAATTCCAGCTACCGGCATTCCTCCTCTTCATGTAAACCTTGTAAAATAAGAAAGAATAGGCATAAGTATTGTGACATAATTTGTAATAACAGCCCATAATGCAATAAATATCAATATAAAAGCATGATGCAAAATGGACGTATCAACTCCCCCAAGCTTAGACCTCTCTTGTCCTCAAGCGAAAGCCGATATCGAAAAATATGTCCACATGTTTAGAAATAGAGGTGTCGATAAAATAAAATACGGACATAAGGACATCATGATCATTCTTATAACAACAACATATATAAGGGCATCTATTCGTCACCCAGGGTGAAGAACTCTTATTCTTCACCCCACCCAACTCCAGCCTGAGCGCTACAACGTGTGTGATGTAAATTTACAACCGAACCAGCCCACTGTGCACGCATCCCACACATGCAACTTAAAATCTTGAGGTAAATTTATGGAACGAGCTACCGCTCCGCTACAACTGCACGTGGCGTAAAAAATGGATAGCAAGCCATGTAAATTTACTTCACAAAGGCATCGACTCCGCCTCCTGTTCAACTCCCACAAAGAAATGGATAGCGAGTCGTGTTGCCTCTCCAGTTCGCTTCATCCTAACCTTGTCTCGTCGCTCGGACGGCCTATCCGGTGCTAGGGAGTATTGCCATGGGAGAGCCCAACCTGACGAGGATGCATCGGGGTGGTTGCACACCGACGCACTTTCTGGCGAGTAGTCGCCGCGGCTGCTGTGGCACAGCTCGTCCCGGCGCGGAGGCTCCTCAGAGGGAGCAGAGTACCCGTCCCACCCGAGAAGGCCGTAGTGGGGGAGCCTCGTCTGAGCGAGCAGCCATGGTTCTGCCTCGAGCTGCTTTAGATCACAGCTTATTCATAAAAAAAATCGTTCTATTTTAGCAAGACCTGTTCATAACACGCCATGAAGAGCATGTGGTGGGAATCTCATGTGGGATCTTTTTTTTAAGTATCGATTTCTGAAGTTGCAGCCCTAGTTATTTGTAAGATAGCTACCTTGCTATAAACGGTGAACATAAAGGGGAGAAATAGGAGATATGGTAAGAAAATATGAAATTAGTTATCTGGAATTGCAGCACCAGTTCTCAGTCATCTTATTTTTTTTACCGGCGCATGAAATGAGTTTAACTGTCTGACAAATTGCAAATTAGTACTCTTGCTGCATTTCCTGGTGAGCATCTTTCTTTTTACTGGAGTATGGCGTGCTCTTGCTGCATTTCCTGGTGTTTGACGACTGTTGGAGGTAGTACTAGCATTTTTTTAATCACATTCATATGCCTTTCTTCGGCCCATGAATGACATGTCCTCTTGTGATTAGGTGGTTGGCATTGCTTCTTTATTCATGCATCACATTTATATTTGAGACAGTGTACATGTTTGGCATCACTGGCTTAATTAGCAAGTGTCTGTGTAACAGTGTAAGATCAAGTATTGATGATTTGATCCATTGTTGTTTTTGGTTATCACATATAAGTTCATTTCTTTGGTAATTTTGAGTGTCTGCAATTAAGAATTACACCACTAGCCTTTTGTCATCTCCCTAGTCGATTGGTTGCCAGTATCTAAACATGCTAGAGTTCGGCTTAAATGAAATGATTCGCTGGGCATAATTCTCCCCAATTACCATCACATTCAATGGACAATACCATCTCCAAACTACCAAACATATTATAGCCAAGTTAAATGAATGAATTAGATCAGAGCAGCAAAGTAAGAAGCAAAATATTCAACACTTCGAGCGACAATGTGGCAACAAAATGAAGCACTAATGCAGTCATAAGAAATTACTTTACAATGACTAGTCACAAGAAAGAGCATCTACAGATATATACATACATAGGAGCAGCTTTGTAATTTACATCTGGTTTTTTACGTGACTGAAGGAAGATGTATGAGAGATCTTCAGCGCTGCACTGATTAGCCTTTGTATGCAATACTGAAACTATCGATTAGAACTTCCAGAATTAAGCTTAGACCAGCAAGCTTGGTGTTGATCATCTTGCAACCCACGACAGCCTGCAGCCAAAAAGAAAGTGTTACAGAAACATCATATGAAAACAATATCACTTAAATTAGAAACTCCTTTAAAATAGCAGGTGGGTGAATTTTGCGGTACAAGCAATGGAGACATTGTTTTCTATTTCTCATTTCTCGACCTCCCCTCCTCTTTGTACTTTTTGTTGTCGCTTCTTTATTACTGGGGAAAACAGCAGTATGAGTCTTCCCGTAAAACAAACAATATCACTTCTGTAACATGTTGAGTACTGTTATCAGGGTATAAACGATGAGCTACCTACAGCCTAAATAAAACTGATCATGATATCATTCCAGTGGGAAATTCATATTTAATGGTTAGAGTTCAAACAGTAGGCACACTAGAGTACATCCAAAAAGAGGCATAGCTTGTTTCAATTGAAACTTGAAACAAATTATCTGTTGATGTTCATATGCAGTTCCGTGAGAGAATGCATGGAGTTTCAGAACAAGCCCACATGATTAAGAAGAAAATCAGTGGATATCCCCAATAAAGTAATGGTGTTCTTTTTGGTGAAACGTTTCCAAGGTGTATTAATAATACATTATTGAGATGAACAAATTTACCTTGCATGAAATGATCAACATCATAATAGATGATTGTAGAAAATGCTACGCATAAATAAAACAAATAAATTCCTTCTATTAGCTGCAGTACAAAAGTGACAATTTGATTTTTTAGAGGAGAGATCAACTACCTGGTTTCATATTTTGTTGTACTCACAAAGGTTTAATCAAACAATGAAGAGCACACTCGTTGGGCTAAACTATAGTTTCAGTGGAATTATTCTGTGCTTGTGACAAATGTCATTCTTAATTCGGGGATAGTGTCAAAATAGAAAACAGAATCCTTTGCCTCCTCATATGGGGAAGTTAATCTATGTAAATTCAAATTAGCAATTTTATTTCTAAGTCTAACCAGATTTGAGCAGATAATTTCCATGGGCAAATGAATCGACACATACTAATGTAAATTAGTGGAGAGGGGGTGATCTCAAGGCGACCCGTGGTGAATGCCTGGCTGGACGACCGACATGGTAGGAAGAGATGCAGAGACTGCATGAAGAAGCGATGCCAACAACCAACCTAACCTGATGCCAAGGACCACTGGTGACGCTACATCACTGCTCGGCCTGCTACTAATCCACGACCACCAACCACGGTACAAATACCAGGTAGTGCTCAAAAGAAAATACATATACTATTATCTGCAGGAAAGCTAACTAATATGAATTCCTAATATGTACATATATTAGATTAACGAGCCTAAACTCCAGCTACATTCAAATGAATACTGCTAAATAATTCAAAAGCATGTAAAATACTGAATGGTTTTCCCAGGGGACTAAAACAAAACTGGAAATCTTCATCATTGATTGAGAAAACATCAGGCTTCAAAAATTTAAACAACAAACTAAATATTCTCCTATATGACTGTACTTCTAGCTGACAAAATTTTAGCCATTTCGTAGCACCTGATGCTTCCACATCATAGAGCATAGAAATTTGACAGAAATACTGCTCTACCTCTGCATGGACTGGGAACAAACAGCAGACCAAAACTTCCTAACCAAAAAACACATCCAACAAAACTAGTTGGAGATACAAAACAAACAAAATTAGAGTCTGTTACTAAGAAAAAACAATTAAAAAAGTGTAAATGAACCCATGCAAACACAAGCACACCCATACTGTAAACTTCATATAACCTCTTCGGGTATGACATTCCTTCTCAAGATCTCTCTAGAGTCTACACTACCGATTCGACAAAAATGGAACACCGATTTAGCAATTTGGAAAGAACCAGTTCCCAGAACGTTGTAACCCCGGTCCTTAATTAATGACATTCGTTCAGAAAAAGAAAGAAAATTTGGGAAGAACATGGACATAAAGAAAGTGGAAATATATTGGAACTAAGACTAGTAGGATCAGGGTTTCTCACATCCTCCCATGAGCTCTCCACCTGAAACCTTGCGGCTTCCTGTGGATGAGTATTACACACACCAATGACTCGCTCAACTTCAGGCACCATACTTAGAAAGGTATCTAAAACACAAGCTATAATGGCTGTTGACACTCTCCACATCTAGGAGATGGCACACGCCTTCGACGCCCCCTTGTCCGTGTCACCTTCTTCCCAATCTTCTTCCTGAACTGCTGCAGCTACAGGCAGACAACCCAAAACACTCAATCGGCAAGAAAATTGAAAATATCCTAAAAATAAAAACAAAAAACGTTGAACTTAGTACCTTCTAGCGCCACCTGAAACCCACCGCAGCGCCGCCGCATCCATTCATGTAGAGCCACCGCGGCCACCATACATACGAGGGCCGCCCCGCCTGCCAACCGACAACTGCACTGCTGATCCCATGAGCAGCGCCTCACCGCATCGCCTGTTTGGAATAGAATGGGAGGTGGGCCGCCAACACCAAGCAGTAAGATTTGCCGCCGAGCACCACGCTGTCGATCCCACCAGCCGCTCGCCGTGAAACCGCTCGTATAGAATAGGATGGGGAACAGGATAGCTCCTAATCCCCACGATCAGCTAACCATCAAGGCAAAAGTAAAAGGGACAATTACATTTGAGCCCCTAGTTGTGTCACACCCATGTGTTTTGCCTCTAAATTCAAAAAAATCTCATTTCTATCCAAGCTCGTTTACTCCTCTTATGCTTTTGCCCTTTGACCGTTTGACCGTAACTTTAAAAACTTCATAACTAAATCATACTAACTCAGAAAAATGCAAATAAGATATCAAAATGATCGGAAAAACATCACCTATATGTGCATGTCATTTGCATTCATGACAAAAGTGCTGAAAAGTCCCTATCTCAGTTTGAGCTCATATGATGCCTTTTGTCATGAATGCACTTTTTTCATGAATGCAAATGACATGCGCATACAGGTGATGTTTTTCCGAACATTTTGATATCTTATATGCATTTTCTGAGTTAGTATGAATTCGTTATGAAGTTTTCAAAGTTACGGTCAAACGATCAAAGGGCAAAAGCATAAGAAGAGCAAACGAACTCAGGCAGAAACGAGGGTTTTTTGAATTTAAGGGTAAAACACACGGGTGTGACACAACTAGGGGCTCAAATGTAAATGTCCCAAAGTAAAATTACAGCGGCACTAGTAAATTTTACAGCGGTAAGGAGGAAAAGTAAAATTACATTGGTGCCAGTAGAATTTTATAGCGGTAGACGGTGTCAGTTTGGTTTAGCTTTAACCTCCGTCTCGGTCGATCGACCAGGGTGAAGAATTACTTATTCTTCACCCTGGGTCCCTAATAGACTTTATATATATATATATATATATTGTCATATGATTTTTTATGCTAAAGTAACAATTTAATCACAATTTCAAGTATGAATCAGAAACTTCACTGAAAACTAACAAACTATAATCTCAGTTATTGAAGCAATTACAATTTATCATAACATAAGAAAGAGTCAATATAAGAGCTTTTCAGCAAGTCCACATACTCAACTATCATTTAGTCTTTCACAATTGCTAACACTCACGCAATATTTATGGGTATGAAGTTTTAATCGGACACAGAGAAAGATAGAGGCTTATAGTTTTGCCGCCCAACCTTTTACCTCATGGGTAATGTCAACAATAATAGTTCATGAAAACTCACATCCAATTAGCTATATATATTTGGATCTTTCCAACACATTGTGCTTGCCAAAGGATAAAATGTAAAAATAAAAGGTGAAAATCACCATGACTCTTGTACGAAGTAATAGATAAGAATAAAAGATAGGCTCTTCGCAGAGGGAAGCAGAGGTTGTCATGTGCTTTTATGGTTGAATGCACAAAATCTTAATGCAAAAGAATGTCACTTTATATTGCCACTTGTGATATGGACCTTTATTATGCAGTTCGTCGCTTTTATTTCTTCCATATCACAAGATCGTACAAAGCTTATTTTCTCCACACTAATAAGTCATACAGATTTAGAGAGCAATTTTTATTGCTTGCAACAATGACAACACTTGAAGGATCTTACTCAATCCATAGGTAGGTTTGGTGGACCCTCATGGCAAAACTGAGTTTAAGGATATTTGGAAGCATAAGTAGTATTTCTACTTGGTGCAAAGAATTTGGCTAGCATGAGAGGGAAAGGCAAGCTCAACATGTTGGATGATCCATGACAATATAATTTATTTTGGATGTAAGAAAACATAACCAATTACGTTGTCTTCCTTGTCCAACATCAACTCTTTAGCATGTCATATTTTAATGAGTGCTCACAATCATAAAAGATGTCCAAGATAGTATATTTATATGTGAAAACCTCTCTTTCTTTATTACTTCCTATTAATTGCAACGATGACCAAAACTATGTTTGTCAACTCTCAACAACTTTTATTCATCATACTCTTTATATGTGAAGTCATTACTCTCCATAAGATCCATATGATCTCTTTTATTTCTTTTTATTCTTTCTCTTCTCTTTTATTTTTATCCCCTCAAGATCATAGCAAGATAGTCAAGCCCTTGAATCAACACTAATCTTTATTATATAGCTCACAGACTCGATTACATAGAAGGATCATAAAGCAAAAACTCAAAACTAGATCATACTAAAACTTTATTCTACTAGATCAAGATATTACCAAAAGGATCAAACTAAGAAAAATGGTAAAGATAAAAGTGTGATGGTGATACGATACCGGGGCACTCCCCCAAGCTTGGCAGTTTCCAAGGAGAGTGCCCATAACAGATACTCAGTTCTTCTTTGTTGGTGGAGAAGATGATGCCGATGATGGATAGTCGCACATCGAGCGTAGGAGATCCTCCAATTTGCGGATGATGCCCTTGAGTACGATGATATGCTCCTTCAACACAATATTTTCACTTGTGAGATACTTGTTTTGAATGCGAGCTAACTCAATCATCTTGAAAGCTTCAATCTCCGTTGGGATAAGGAGATTATGATGGGATTGAAGAATGTCTTCGTCTTCTACTGCCGGAACTTGATCCCCCATGGCCTTCTTGATCCCATCATCTTTTTTGATCTCTCCGGGCTCTTCTCTCTTCAGCTCTATCTTCATTAGCCAAGCATCGTTGTCTTCATTGTTGGAGAAGGAGGGAGACGACATGATGCCTGGCCTTGACAATCCTGGCAGAAAACAGCTCAAAACAAAAACAGGAGATATTTGCATGGTACAGTGATCAAAACCTTCGGGAGATTATATAATGATTTTTTTACTGACCAAAAGAAGTATCGTGCAAGAAAACAGAGTCCGGAGAGCACACGAGGTGCCCACGAGGCAGGGGGCGCGCCCTCCACCCTCATGGAAGACTCGTGTCCTTCCCGGACTGATTCTTATTTTCCTATTTTCTTAAATATTCCAAAACGGAGAAAATTTGCTATTAGAACTATTTTGGAGTCGGTTTACTTACCGTACCACATACCTCTTCCTTTTCGGAGTCTGAAACGTTCTGGAAAGTGTCCTTATGTATTCCTCTGGGTTTACGGTTTCAATAACATTAGTTTCAACATTTATGGGATTACCTGAGATATAATGTTTGATTCTTTGACCATTCACCACCCTCGGATTTGTGCCTTCGAAGTTGTTAATTTTTATGGCACTGGAATGATAGACCTCCTCAATGATGTAAGGACCTTCCCATTTAGAAAGGAGTTTGCCTGCAAAAAATCTTAAACGACAGTTGTATAACAATACATAATCACCTACATTAAACTCATGTTTTTGTATCCTTTTGTCATGCCATCCTTTAACTTTTTCTTTAAACAGTTTGGCATTCTCATAGGCCTGGGTTCTCCATTCATCAAGTGAGCTAATGTCAAAAGGCCTCTTCTCACCGGTAAGTTTGAAATCATAATTGAGCTCTTTAATGGCCCAATATGCCTTATGTTCTAGTTCAAGAGGTAAGTGACATGCTTTTCCATAGACCATTTTATACGGAGACATACCCATACGATTTTTATATGCATTCCTATATGCCCATAATGCTTCATCAAGTTTCTTGGACTAATTCTTTCTAGATCTATTAACAGTATTTTGCAAAATTAATTTAAGCTCTTTATTGCTCAATTCTACTTGACCACTAGACTTTGGATGATATGGAGATGCAATTATATGATTAACATCATACTTAGCAAGCATTTTACGAAAGGCACCATGAATAAAAATGTTAACCACCATCGGTCATTAAATATCTAGGGACTCCGAACCTCGGAAAAATAACTTCTTTAAGTATCTTAATAGAGGTGTTATGATCAACACTAATAGTTGGAATAGCTTCTACCCCCTTAGTAACGTAATCAATAGCAACTAAAATATGTGTATACCCATTAGAGGAAGGAAACGGTTCCATATAATCAAAGCCCCAAACATCAAATGGTTCAATAACAAGTGAATAATTCATAGGCATTTCTTGACTTCTACTAATATTACCAATTCTTTGACATTCATCACAAGACAAGACAAGACAAACTTACGGGCATCCTTGAAGAGAGTGGGTCAATAAAAACTGGATTGCAATACCTTATGTGCAGTTCTATCTCCAGCATGGTGTCCTCCATAAGCCTCAGAGTGACACTTGCGTAGGATCTGTTCCTGTTCATTCTTAGGTACACAACGTCTAATAACACCATCTACCCTTTCTTTATAAAGGTGTGGGTCATCCCAGAAGTAATGTATTAAATCATAGAAAAACTTTTTCTTTTGTTGGTATGTGAAACTAGGTGGTATAAATTTAGCAACAATGTAATTAGCATAATCAGCATACCATGGAGCGGTACGAGATGCATTTATGACAGCTAATTGTTCATCAGGAAAGCTATCATCAATAGGTAGTGGGTCATCAAGAACATTCTCTAACCTAGACAAGTTGTCTGCAACGGGGTTCTCAGCTCCCTTTCTATCAATAATATGCAAATCAAATTCTTGTAGCAAGAGAACCCATCTAATAAGTCTAGGTTTAGCATCTTTCTTTTCCAAAAGATATTTAATAGCAGCATGATCAGTGTGAACAGTTACTTTAGAATCAACTATATAAGGTCTGAACTTATCACAAGCAAATACAACTGCTAAAAATTCATTTTCAGTAGTAGCATAATTTCTTTGGGCACTGTCTAGAGTTTTACTAGCATATTGGATAACATTTAATTTCTTATCAACCCTTTGTCCTAAAACAGCCCCTACAGCATAATCACTAGTATCACACATAATTTCAAATGGTACATTCCAATCAGGTGGCTGAACAATAGGTGCAGAAATCAAAGCTTTCTTAAGTACTTCAAATGCTTCTACACAATCATCATCAAAGACAAAAGGAACATCTTTTTGTAAGAGATTAGTCAGAGGCCTAGAAATTTTTGAGAAATCCTTAATGAACCTCCTATAAAAGCTGGCATGACCAAGGAAACTTCTTATACCTTTAATGTCCTTAGGACACGACATCTTTTCAATAGCATCAACCTTGGCTTTATCAACTTCAATACCTCTTACAGAAATTTTATGCCCCAAGACAATACCTTCATTAACCATAAAGTGGCACTTCTCCCAATTCAAGACAAGATTAGTTTCTTCACATCTCTGCAAAACTCGATCAAGGTTTCCTAAGCAATCATCAAAAGAAGTTCCATATACGGAGAAATCATCCATGAAAACCTCAACAATCTTTTCACAGAAGTCAGAGAATATAGCAGTCATACATCTTTGAAAGGTAGCAGGTGCATTGCATAAACCAAAAGGCATACGTCTATAAGCAAAGGTACCGAAAGGGCAAGTAAAAGTTGTCTTTTCTTGATCCTCCTTTGACACAGGTATTTGAGAGAAACCAGAATAACCATCTAGAAAGCAAAATGTGTATGTTTGGATAATCTTTCCAGCATTTGATCAATAAAAGGTAAAGGGTAATGATCCTTTTTAGTAGCTTTATTTAATTTGTGAAACTCAATTACCATTCGATAACCTGTGACAATTCTTTATGGGATCAGTTCATCTTTATCATTAGGAACAATAGTAATACCTCCCTTCTTAGGGACATAATGGAAAGGACTTACCCACTAACTATCAGCAATGGGATAAATTATACCTGCCTCCAAAAGTTTTAGTATTTCTTTTCTTACCACTTCTTTCATCTTAGGATTTAATCGTCGTTGGTGATCAACAACCGGTTTCGGGTATTTCTCCAATTTTATTTTGTGCTGTCATAGAGTGGGACTAATGCCCTTAAGATCATCAAGAGTATATCTAATAGCATCACAGTGCTTCTTCAGAGTTTTCAATAGTTTCTTTTCTTCTTACTCTAAAAGGTTAGCACTAATAATAACAAGATATATCTCTTTCTCATCAAGATAAGCATATTTAAGAGTATCAGGTAAAGGTTTAAGCTCAAACATGGGATCACCCTTGGGTGGAGGAGGATCCCCTAGGATTTCAACAGGCAAGTTGTGTTTCAAAATAGGCCCCTGTTTAAAGAATACTTCATCTATTTCCCTTCTTTCGTTCATAAACATATCATTTTCATGGTCGAGCAAATATTGTTCTAAAGGATCACTAGGATGCACGGCAATAGAAGCAATACCAATAATTTCATCTTTACTAGGAAATTCTTTATCATGGGGTTGTCTATGAAATTTAGCAAAATTAAACTCATGAGACATATCCCCCAAACCAATAGTAACAACATCCTTTTTGCAGTCTATCTTAGCATTAACAGTATTCAAGAAGGGTCTACCAAATATAATGGGGCAAAAGTCATCTTGTGGGGAACCAAGAACAAGAAAATCAGCAGGATATTTAAATTTCTCACACAAGACATCAACATCTCTAACAATCCCAACTGGTGAAATAGTGTCTCTATTGGCAAGTTTAATTGTAACATCAATTTCCTCTATCTCAGCTGGGTGAAATATCATGCATAATTTCTTTATATAAGGAATGAGATATTGCACTAGCACCCATATCACACAAGCCATGATAGCAATGATCTCATATTTTAACAGAAATAATAGGCATGCCTACAACAGGTCTATGTTTATTTTTAGTATCGGGTCTAGCAATTCTAGCAGCTTCATCACAGAAGTAAATAACATGCCCATCAATATTATCGGCCAAGAGATCCTTAACCATAGCAATACTAGGTTCAACTTTAATTTGCTCAGAGGGTGTAGGTGTTCTAGTATTACTCTTATGAACAACAGTTGAAGCTTTAGCATGATCCCTTATTCTAACAGGGAAAGGTGGTTTCTCAATATAAGCAGTAGGAACAACAGAATCATTATAAGTAATAGTCTTTTCTTCAACTTTAATAGGTGCAACTACTTTTACTTCAATGGGAGGATTATATTTAAACCACTTCTCCTTAGGGAGATCAACATGAGTAGTAAATGATTCATAGAAAAAGCTACTATCTCAGAGTCAAGTCCATATTTAGTGCTAAATTCACGAAAGGTATCGGTATCCATAAAAGATTTAACACAATCAAACTTTGGGGTTATACCTGAGTCCTTACCTTCGTCGAGATCCCAATCTTCGGAGTTGCATTTAATTCTTTCCAATAAATCTCATTTGAATTCAATAGTCTTCATCATAAAAGAACCAGTACAAGAAGTCTCGAGCATGGAGCGATTATCGAGAGAAAGCTGAGCATAAAAATTTTGAATAATAATTTCTCTTGAGAGCTCATGATTGGGGCATGAATATAACATTGACTTAAGCCTCCCCCAAGCTTGAGCGATGCTTTCTCCTTCGCGAGGCCAAAAATTATATATATATATATATATATATACATACGATCATGATGAACAAGATGCATAGGATAAAACCTCTGATGAAATTCCAATTTCAATCGGTTGTAGTTCCATGATACCATATCATCACATAGCCTAAACCATGTCAATGCCTTTCCCTTCAAAGATAAAGGGAATACCTTCTTCTTGATAACATCCTCGGGCATACCTGCAAGCTTAAATCATCCACAAACTTAATCCACATAGATTAGGTGCAGATCGGGATGTAAAGTTCCATCACCTATGAAAGGATTAGCTAGCAGTTTCTCTATCGTAACCGAAGGAATTTCAAAGTAAAAATTTTCAGTAGGTTCAGTAGGTTGAGGAGCAACTCTTTTCTCTATTGGTCGGGGTGAAGATACCCCGAACAAGCCCCTCAAAGGATTATGTTCCATAGTAACAAGTGACAGTAAATTTCAGCACACTATATAAATTTTTCCTTACCAAATTCCACCTACCAAAGACGCTTCACTCCCCGGCAACGGCGCCAGAAAAGAGTCTTGATGACCCACAAGTATAGGGGATCTATCGTAGTCCTTTCGATAAGTAAGAGTGTCGAACCCAACGAGGAGCAGAAGGAAATGATAAGCAGTTTTCAGCAAGGTATTCTCTGCAAGCACTGAAATTATCGGTAACAGATAGTTTTATGATAAGGTAATTTGTAACGGGTAACAAGTAATAAAAGTAAATAAGGTGCAGCAAGATGGGACAATCCTTTTTGTAGCAAAGGACAAGACTGGACAAACTCTTATATGAAGGAAAACGCCCCCGAGGACACATGGGAATTATCGTCAAGCTAGTTTTCATCACGTTCATATGATTCACGTCCGGTACTTTGATAATTTGATATGTGGGTGGACCGGTGCTTGGGTACTGTCCTTCCTTGGACAAGCATCCCACTTATGATTAACCCCTCTTGCAAGCATCCGCAACTACAAAAGAAGTATTAAGCCAAACCTAACCATAACATGAAAAATATGGATTCAAATCAGCCCCTTACGAAGCAACTCATAAACTAGGGTTTAAGCTTCTGTCACTCTAGCAACCCATCATCTACTTATTACTCCCCAATGCCTTCCTCTAGTCCCAAACAATGGTGAAGTGTCATGTAGTCGACGTTCACATGACACCACTAGAGGAAAGACAACATACATCTCATCAAAATATCGAACGAATACCAAATTCACATGACTACTTATAGCAAGACTTCTCCCATGTCCTCAGGATCAAACGTAACTACTCACAAATCATATTCATGTTCATAATTAGAGGGGTATTAATATGCATAGAGAATCTAAACATATGATCTTCCACCAAATAAACCAACTAGCATCAACTACAAGGAGTAATCAACACTACTAGCAACCCACATGTACCAATCTGAGGTTTTGAGATAAAGATTGGATATAAGAGATGAACTAGGGTTTGAGATGAGATGGTGCTGGTGAAGATGTTGATGGAGATTGACCCCCTCCTGATGAGAGGATTGATGATGATGATGACAATGGTGATGATTTCCCCCTCCCGAAGGGAAGTTTCCCCGGCAGAACAGCTCCGCCGGAGCCCTAGATTGGTTCCGCCAAGGTTCCGCCTCGTGGCGGCGGAGTTTCGTCTCGTAAGCTTGCTTCTGATTTTTTTTCCCAGGACGATAGACTCCATATAGCTAAAGATGGGCATCAGAGGGCTGCCAGGGGGGCCACGAGGCAGGGGGCACGCCCAGGGGGGTAGGGCGCGCCCCCCACCCTCTTGGATGGTGGGTGGCCCCCCTCTGGTACTTCTTTCACCCAATATTTTTTATATATTCTGAAACGTGCTCCCGTGAAATTTCCGAACTTTTGGAGTTGTGCAGAATAGGTCTCTTATATTTGCTCCTTTTCCAGCCCAGAATTCCAGCTGTCGGCATTCCCCCTCTTCATGTAAACCTTGTAAAATAAAAGAGAATAGGCATAAGTATTGTGACATAATGTGTAATAATAGCCCATAATGCAATAAATATCAATATAAAAGCATGATGCAAAATGGACGTATCAGCCGGCCGGCCTCCCCCCTTGCTCCTTTATATACGGGGGCAGGGGCACCCTAGAACACAACAATAGACATGGTCTTAGCCATGTGCGGTGCCCCCTCCACCATAATCCACCTCAGTCATATCGTCGTAGTGCTTAGGCGAAGCCCTGCGCCGGTAGCTTCATCATCACCGTCATCACGCCGTCGTGCTGACGAAACTCTCTCTCGACACTCAGCTGGATCTAGAGTTCGTGGGACGTCACCGAGCTGAATGTGTGCAGATCATGGAGGTGTCGTACTTTCGGTACTAGGATCGGTCGGATTGTGAAGACGTTCGACTACATCAACCGCGTTGTCATAACGCTTCCGCTTACGGTCTACGAGGGTGCATAGACAACACTCTTCCCCTCTCGTTGCTATGGATCACCTAGATAGATCTTGCGTGTGCGTAAGATTTTTTTTAAAATTACTGCGTTCCCCCACAGTCAAAACTTTTGTGTGGAAAGTGTTACATGGAGCCATTCCCGTCAAATCAACTCTGACGAATCATCATATTGGGACGGACGACCGGTCTCCAATCTGTCATGAGCACCCAGAAGACCTGAAACACTTGCTATTTGAATGCGCACCAGCAAAAACGATGTGGTACATACTAAAACTAAAACAAGCAATATGAGATGCATGTATTGTAGACAGGTCAGGTCCAGCCGTCTTGGAGGAGTTGTTGGATTCCTCAACGAGTCATTACCTTGATCTACCTTATGTAGGGATTGCGGAGGTTGTGGCGATCGCAACATGGTACATCCGGTGGATCAGACGGACAGTCATACACAAGAAGAGGACACCCCCAACAACAAATTGGAAGTTATCTGTTCTGTCCCTATGCACAAACTTCACCAAAGCAACTCAGAGTAGTTAAATGGATGAAACCAGATTCATGTCAAGTTAAATTAAATTGAATGTAGATGCCTCGTTTCATTTTGAAGAGGGGGAAGGGGCGACGGGCGCGGTTATCCGTGACAAGATTGGCAATTTCCTTGCGGGTGCATGTTTTTATGTTCCACACTTGTCATCAGCCACGATGATGTAAGCACTGGCAATGAAAAAAGGCCTTGAACTGGTGGCATCTTTGGGCTATCATCAAGTCGTTGCTGAATCTGATTATTTAGAAGTGATTGAAGCTTGCAAAGGAGGACAAATATGGTGGAATGAAGAAGCTGCAGTTTATGCGGATTGTGTTGATCTGGTGACGGAAATAGAAACAGTTCAATACTCGCACTGTCTCCGGGAGGCCAATAGTGTCGCACATGAGATAGCAAAACATAGTTATGGAAATCTTTTATCTTGTAATTGGGTAGATGATCACCCTCCTTTTCTTACTGAATATCTCGTGAACGATGTAAGTGTGCTTATTTGATTAATAAAGTAAGCCACGATAGCATTTCCTAAAAAAATGCGGGAGCTACTTCTCGTCAGCTGTTTGAACCTAAAGAGTCGTAGGAAGTGTTGAATTTTGATTACGCGCGCTGAACTCAGTCAACACACAAACTCTTTGAAGACGGGTTCTTATTATTAACGCAGTCTTCTTTCAAGTTCGCAAAACAAACAAAATGCAGTCCTCTTTCAGGATTTCTGTACGCAGTGGATGACCTCCCAGTGCCCGCATAGGGCGACGGAAAGCTAGCAAACACGTACTGCCCGTGCACTTCGGCCAGGTCAGGTGCTGGGACGTTGGCATTTTTTCATTCTGCATTTTAAACTTAAAAACTATTCACATTTTTTGTTAAAAAATTGTTCATAAAATCAAAAGAAATATTAGGGACTCAACAATGTTCCAATTTTTTAACCTTTTATGTATTTTAAAAATCAATGCGGATTTCAAATAATGTTTCCGAAATGTTTACAAATATAAAAATTGAATTTAAAAGTATTTTATGATTTAATATAATATTACTAAATTTCCAAAAAAATACAAATTTGAAAAAGTGTTCACAAATCTGAAAAATATTCCAAATTTCAAAAAACTTAACGATCAGACGGTTACTAACTAGTCAACCAACCAACCAGCAAGATGGAAGCGAGCCAGGTGCTTTGGTTGACAAGCATGGAAGAGAGCTGCTATTCGGCGCTCTTAGCACCGGCTAGCGCTGCTGGCACTCGCACGCGATGCGTAGAAGCCAGCCCAGCAAATACAAAGGTGTCGCCCGTTTTCACACTTGGCTCGCTTCGATCTCGCTGGTTAGTTGGTTGACTAGTTGACGGTCTGACTGCTGAGTTTTGAAAAATAATCATAAAAATGAAAAGATAAATTTGAAAAGGGTTAAAATTTTAAATAAAATTCACAAAAAATAAAATTTTATAAGAAAATGGAAAACTGGCAAATGTTCGCGAATTGAGAAAATTACAAGATTTTGGATTCTTTTTGCAAATATGAAGTTCACGATTTGGGAAAAGGTTCATGAATTTGGAAAATATCAAGAAAGCTGAAAAGAAAACAAGAATTTGAAAAAAAATGACATGCTCAATGTTCATGCATTAAAAAAAGTTCACGGATTTGAGAAACAATAAAGGAATTTGAAACTTCCTCAAAAACAGTAAAACAAAAAAAGGAGAAAACAGAGAAAAGAAAAAAAAAACAAGTAGAAAAAACCCCGAACAGAGAATGGCTACAAAACCCAGCACGAAAATGTGGAAAAGAAAACATGACCGGAAGTATACGGCCCGCAGCAGCTACTCCTAGTGTACGTGTGAGGGGGGGGGGTATATCTGGTTCACCGGGGCAATTGGTGCTACCGGTGCACCGATGCCCCGTTGCACATTCAAAAATGTTTGAAAAAATTCATAAAACATTTAATGCATTGACACAGCAAGAATGTATATTGTCACAATTCAAACCAAAATTTGAAACATTACTCGAGATACAAAAATGGCAAATTTGACACAGAATAGCACATAACACAAATTGGGCTTCGGTTTTGGCCCATTAATACATTGAATCAAAATTTCTATTTTTGTATCTCGAGCAATGTTTCGAATTTTGATTTAAATTTTTGTGAAAACATACATTGATGTTGTGTCGATGTAGTCAATTTTTTCAAATATTTTTTAATGTGCAATGGGGTCCGATGCACCGGTAGCACCAATTGCCCCAGTGCACCAGATACGTCCCCCCCCCCCCGGGGGGGGGGGGTGCCTCGTGGTGTCGAATAGGGAAAAGGTATTTTTATGTCAGGTTGTAATGGGCAGGCCCACTTCTCGTCGCTCACTTGCTGACTTCGGGGTAGTTCGCACGCTTTGGGATCCTCGCTCGCTAGTTTTACTTGTTTTGTCCATTTGTTTTTTTCTTCCTTTTTTTAATCTTTTCCATCTTAGTTTTTTTGGTTTTCTTTGTTCCTTCAACCTTTTTTCTGTTTTACTTCGTTTTTTTCACCTTTTCCCGTTTATTCTGCGGTTTATTGGTTTTTTATTTTCTTTCTTTGCTTTTTTCTTGTTGTTTTCATTGGTTTTCTTTGTTTTTCATTGAACATTTTTTGTATGCATCAAGAAGATTTTTCATATATACGTTTAAAGTTTTCTAAATACATTATTTATATTCTTCCTAAGTTATATTTTTATAACTACTTTTTTCCAGGCACATTGTATATTTGTATATACACATTGCATTTTTTAGAAATATGGAATTAAAAATTTTAAAAATATATTTTCTTTCTCTTTTGTGCATAAACATTGTACATATATCTCGAACAGTTTATCTATAGAGGTTTAACATTTTTAGGACATGATTAAGATTTTTGGAAACATATATATTTTTCATGTCTACTTTTCTCCATAAACTTTGTAATTTTTTTTACATCAGGAACATTATACGAAAAGGTGTTTAATTTTCTAAATACATGATTAATGATTTATAAAACATATATTTTCTTTGTTAACTTTTTCACGTACATTTTATTATACATCAGAAACATTTTTTATATACATGTTTAACATTTTCCAAGTACATGATTAACATTTTTGAGAATTTATATCTTGATGTCTACTCTTGTCCTTACACATTTTCCACTTTTAGTATGCATCGGAAACAAATTTTTTCAAAACACATTTAGTAATTTTTAATTGCATGATTAAAGTTTTTCACAAACTTATGTCATATGTTTTTTCGAATATAGATATTGAGAATATTTTAAAGTATAAAAAATAAAAAAAAGTAGGCAAAAAAAACTTAAAAAGACGAGCCCTTTCGAGAGTTGTGGTCTCCCCTCGCCTGCGTGCTATATCTCGCTTTACATGAGATCGAAGCTGTCTCGCTTCAGGCATAGCACTAGCGGGCGCACCCAATAGACTTGGACTCACTCGCGTTAGGTTAGGTTTTCTTTGGGTTTTTATTTCTTTTTGTCGTTTCTTTTGTTCTTTCTTCGGTCCTTTTTTTTCACGGGTTTCCTTCTGTTTTTCTTTTTTCTTTGTTATAAATTTTACTTTTTTTGCTGGTTTCTTTGTTTCTGTCTCATTTTTAGGTTCTTTCTTTTCCTTTTTTGCATTGTTTTTCATCCAATTTTTTGCCTTTTTATTTTTAGTTTTCTTTCTCATTTTTCAGGTTTTTTCTTTCTTTTCCTTCTTGCATTGTTTTTCCTCCAATTCTCTTGTTTCCTTTTTCTCTTTGGTTTTCTTTCGTTTCTTTTTTCTCTGTTTCAGACACATGTCTACATTTTTTGTTACACGTTGTACATTTTTTCTTACACGTAAAGAACTTTGTTCATACATGCATGAATAGGCCTTCAGATTTGATCTTCTCAGAGCAAGAAATTCTGGTGGTAGAAAAATCGTGAAAAATGGTACGCGGAGTTTCAGGATTTATAGGTGAAAGAATCAGCATAAGGCGGTGCGAGGGGGGCCCATGCAGCCACCCCACGTAGTGGGGGCCTAGGGTGCCCCCTGGCTTCTTCTGGTGCTCTCTAGAATCTTCGTCTTCTGAAAAATCTACGTAAATCCCCACGGTATTTTGAGATCCGTAAATGTGGATTTTCTGAGAAGTCAAAAACTTGTAGAAAAACAACTGGCGCTGGGCACTTAATTAATAGTTAGTCAAGAAAAATAATATAAATTTATATAAAAATATATTCAAAAGTGATATTATTGTAGCATGAAATAATAAAAAACTATAGATATACATGAGAAGTATCAACTGCCACAACTCCGTCATTCCCGACTGGAAGCCGAAAGTACCCCAAGCCCGCACGAGGCGGAACAATTGCCCCACCGCAATCTGGCATTCTGCCGTTTTCCTTCCGCAGCTTTACCTCAAAGAAGTTGCTTTAGAGGCCAAAGTGCGGGGTCATCCCCAAGAAGCACTCATACAAAGTAATGAATCGCGTAAGGTGTGGAACCCCGTTCGACATAATATGATGGAACTGGTTGCCGCAGTAGTGAAGGCTCCATCGAAGGATGCAATGAAGGGGAAGGGAGAGGTCACAACACAGAAATGAAGTATGGGTCACTCTATGCCATCCCTCAGTACATGGACCCCGATTGGCCGGCTCCGCAACTTATTCAACTATGGCATGTGTCGGGTTGAATTATGTTGGACATGTATTCTGCACTATCGTTAGGTGGTGCGGGTTCATCACTTCCCGGCTCCAGGTTGTTGGCCACTATTTTTTGGATGTCCGTGACCAGTTAGGAGGTTGTTGGGGAGGCTGCTCTTTATAGGTTGCTTGGCTTCTTGGATCCAACTGGTCTTTGTGTCAAGGGCGCAATGTGGTCCCCATATTGCTTATGCGAAATACTTATTTTTGTCGATGTAAGTTCCAGAAGTAACTCACGAATGCACACCTTCATACATTTTGAGTTTAAACATCGTGTCCTACCTTCCACGCAATCTTAAAAGTTCTTGGTCGAATTTTCTTAGGGTTTCTTTCCATGAGCCCTTCTTTGGGAAAAACACTTACCAATTCCAGGTGGCTCTCACTACTAACTAATTTATCAAAAGAGACTAGTGAAACCTCCCTACTGCTATTTCCCATCTTCATTTTTGTGACACCTGTCAAAACTAGATGAGACATCAATGAAGTAAAACGGTGGGATGCTCAACAGACATATATGGAGAAATGACTAAGGTACGATGCATAAGCCAACATGTGAGGAGGGGGAGGAGGGTTTATACGATGAGCAAGGCAAGAGAAAAGGCGAAAAAATGAGCAGGAAAGGGCAAATTAATGAAAAAACATTTCATTGGCAGCCAAAGTGGGTAATCATTGCTACATGCATCTCCGTCGCCTTGTTTCGGTGATATGACGAGTTTTTCATTTCTGGCAGCAACAAAAAGGGTTCCTCGTCCCCGTCGACAACGGAAAAAAACATACTTCTTTTCCATGGGCAACGAATAAGGCTCTTCGCCTCTCTTGAAAATGAAAAGTTGGTCTTCGTTGGTGACGACAAAGACAGGGTGATATAACTATAATTTTCGAAATTGCGATTATATTTTCAAGACTTCATAAAATGGAAGTTATATTTTTTTAAAGAAATCCGCAAGAAAAACCATAGGCCAATAACCGTAGGAAAAAGGACAGATCCTGATTTTTCCTGAAAGGGGGTTAGATCGTGCTGAAGTTTCGAAAAAGGACCAAATCAGTGAATTTGGACTCCCATGGCTACCATGCCTTCCTTTTATCTTGAGTAAGGCCAACTCCACTGCGCGACCCTATCCTGTCCGTCCTCGTCCGTTTGGGGTAAAAGGGACAAATGAGACGGCCCAGCACGCGGGCGCAAACGGATTTTTGTCCACTTTGTGTCCGCTTTCGACCCATCCCCGGCCCAAGTTTGCGCCGGTTTTGGGGTGAAACGGACAGCGCGTGGACGGGCGGGACGCGCGCGCTTGTCCTCCCCTGACCCACCTGTCGGTGGGAGAAACCAACCCCCCCCCCACACGCCCATTTGGCGCAATTTCCCCCAAACGCTCCCACGTCCCTCCCGCCGCCCCCTCTCTTCCCCGTCCATGGCCGACTCCTCGTCGAGTTCCGGCGGCCTGGCCGTCGACCCGCCACAAAGGTGAAGAAGAAGGCGCCAAGGAAGCCGAGGTCGGAGTGCACGCCGGAGGAGATCACCAAGTTGAACGCGGAATCGGCGAAGAGGAGGGAACGGAGAGCGGTCGTCAAGGTCAATGCCGCCGCGGCCAAGTTCGATGCCCAGCGCGATGAGCTGGAGGCCGCGCGGCGCAAAGCCGCGGCCGACGAGAAGGACCTCGTCAACAAAGCGCACGCCATCCTCATGCTTGGCATGGGCCGTCCGGCCGGGTTCCCTGCAACGGTCGTCGGCCCGGCGAGCACAGGCTCGTCGGTCGCCCGGCCTACGCACTTCCAGTCGCCGACGTCGCGCACCGCGCCCATGTCGCCTGGCTTGCCTCCGCCAAGGCACGACGGCCAGACCCGTTTCTCGGGGTCGCCGGACATGGGCTTGTTCGCGCCGTCGACACCGCGCCCCGCGGCCGTCATCGACCTCAACTACACGCCTGGGTCCAGCAGCGGCGGCCGGCCGGCCATCGAGATGCAAATAAAGCAGGCACGGGCACCGTTCACGGGCACCATGTCGGCCCCCCGCGTCTTGTTTGACGGAATGCCAACCCCAATGCCAACGGTCGATGACCCCTTCTACAACCAGTACATGGAGGATGTGATCTTTGAGGGTGGGCATGCCCGTACCTACGACCTCGAGGAGACCCAAAGTCAGGATGGTTGTGCCCAGTACGTGCCCGATGAAGAGGCCGACGACTGTGCTGACTACAACCATGGTGACTCATGGAATGAAGACGATGACATCTATGTCGAAGGTAATGGTGATGAAGAAGAAGGCAATGACGTTGATATTAGTGGCAAGCCATTGTTCATCAACGAGCTCACCCAAAGAGCGGAAGCACAAAAGAAGAGGAAGAGCATTCGCACGGGTTCATACACACAAGATGAGGACAAGTTGATTTGCCAAGTTTGGATGGAGATTAGCCAAGATCCGAGGACCGGCGCGCAAAAAAAGGGCATTATTTTTTGGACGAGAGTCCACAAAACATTCCATAAAAGGAAGATGTTTGAGCCCTACCAAATTACAAGCAACCGTGGCGTCGACTCGATTCAAAAGAGATGATTGTTCATCCAACAAGAGTGCAACAAGTATTGCGCCGCATTTGAGAGCGTTGAAGCACGACCCGTGAGTGGTCTCGGCGTTGGGGGCATGGTATGCTCTCCTCTTCCTAGCCCTTTCCTTGCTACGGCGATGAGACTTCTGGCCGTGTATATGTTTGCATGTTCACCTATTGTTGATCATGTGGTGTAGGCATTTCAATCCTTGGAGGCATTCAAGGCCCGGCACAACGACAAGCCATTCACTCTAACGTATTGTTGGATGATCATCAACAATTGCCCTAAGTTCAAGGACCAATACCGTGAACTACAAAGGAAGAGAGGACTGAAGACGGCCAAGTTCGCCGGAGGTGGAGATGGCGAGGCGTTGAAGAGGCCGAGGGGCAAGACCAACTCCAAGATTGATGGCATACGTGATGCCTCATCCACGGCATTGCATGACACTTTGCATGGTATGATGTCCCAAAAGGATGTGAGGGACGAGAAGAAGCGGCAAAGCAAGGAGGAACAAATCAAGCAATACCTAGACCTTCAAAGAAAGAAACTTGAGATGAAGGAGGCGGCCAAGAGGAGGAAGATCGACATGGAGGAGGCGGCCCAGCAAAGGCAGCTCGACATGGAGGAGGCGGTATGATGAACCGGGGCCGCTGGCCTGAACTAGGGCTTGGCATTTGAAACATTGCTTTTGGCTTTTTAAATAGACACGAACAGGATGAAGCAAATGGATGCGGCCGTGCCCTGAGCGCACGGCCACCGCATCTCAGAACACGCCCCGACACGATCCTAAATTCCTATCCAAACGGACAGAATCCGGACAAAACAAACATTCGTTTGGGGTCGCGCGGTGGAGTAGGCCTAACAAAGTACGCGCAATCTTGGCTAGAGCTCCAGCCCCAGAGGACACAACTCGGTGCCTGGAGGTTGGTGGTGTTACTGTCACGTACGGTACCATGCACCCGCGCGTGCTATGATCACATACCTTATCTTCTCTATGCAAGTACATGTCTGTTAGCTCGAGAGTCGAGACAGTACCGATGCACATGCACGCTTGCATGCACAACCAAGAAATGAAGCATATATGCAGGACTTGCAACACGACAACGCATGCGACAGACGGAGTAAAGAGTGGCAGACACAGCTCACAGCAGATGGTTCATGGCATGGACTTTTTTTTTTGAAACGGAGGCAAAAGATTTGCCTCATATATTAAATAAGGAGAGAAGAGTTTGTTACAACATACACCCAAAGTGCGGCATGACAATTATTCTCGCAATAAAAAGGACCCTAACTTCTTTGCCCCGGCAGTGATCCAGAGGTTTGCCTCGTCGACGATGGTGTTGAGTAAAGTTGGCGGAGGTGAGCTCTTATGCCGAAACATTCTTGCGTTTCTCTCATTCCAAATGACCCATGAGACAAGCATGGTGATCGAGGCCTTCACTTTTCGGTTGGTGGTGCCCACGGTGCTCATGCTCGCCCACCATGCCTTGACTGAGTCATACGAGCTCCACACAGACGTGTCCATGTCGTGTATGAGAAATTTCTGAATAACCAAATTCCATAGCCTCAGCGTGAAGCGGCACCGGAAGAATAGATGGGTTCCACATTCTTGCACACCCCCGCACAAGGGGCAAGGGCCACAATTTGGCCAACCTCACTTAGCCAGTCTGTCGGCGGTCCAAATTCGATATTGCAGTGCGAGCCAAGCAAAGAACTTGACCTTCGGTGGGGCCCAAGGCTTCCAAACCATTTGGTCCATGGGGGAGAGGACCAAACCCAAAAATTGTGCCCTATAAGCAGAGGCCGCAGAGTAATGCCCAGAGTCCGAGTGTTTCCATATTATGTCATCCTTAGCAAGCTCGTCAAGATGCACCTCATGTAGAAGCATCCAAAGGGTGAAAAATTGGGTTACATGTTCGGTGGAAGCAACCGCAGGCGGCCTGATTTTAAGGATCCACGCGTTTTCCTTGAGGGCCTCCCGTACCTTCCAATGTTTCCGCGATGAAGACTCGTAAATGAGAGGAGCAATGTCCTTGGGCTTGCACCCAAGAAGCCAAGGGGATTCCCAGAAGGGTGTCCTCGCCCCATTCCCAACCTTGATTGTGGTGCAAGCGTAGAAGAAGTTGAGATCTTCCTTATCACACGGGTTACCTCTCCCAACCCACAATTTTGTTGACTCCTTCCATTCATACCAAGGCCACCGCAGTCTCAAAGCCCGCGCGAACTTATTGGTGTTGAGGACCCCAAGCCCACCATAAGCAAGCGGCCGACTGACAATGTCCCAGTTAACCTTGCATTTTGCCCCGGTTGTCTTGTCTGACCCGGACCACAGGAAGGCCCTCTCAAGCTTGTCAATGCTTTGAAGGATGGTAGGCTGTATGACAAGCGGTGTGATGAAGTAGATCACTTGGGAAGCGAGCACCGACTTGACAAGAGCCGCGCGCCCAATGATGGTGATGTTTTGGCCCTCATATGTTGTCAATCTGCTTGCCACCTTGTCCACAAGGAATTGCAAGTCAACGAGCTTTAGCTTCCAGACAGAGAGTGGTAGACCCAAATATCGCAGCGGGAAGGAGGCCCTAACAGCCGGCAACCCTTGGGTGATGCGCCCCAAGTCAAGGTTACCGCACCAAATCGGAACCATCGAGCTCTTATGGAAGTTGGTGCACAGACCGGTGACATCCCCAAAGCCTCTCAGAATAGTCGCAAGGTTGTCCACATCACTTTTGATCGGAGCTACAAACACAGCCGCGTCATCCGCATAAAGGGAGGTACGCACCATGACCCCTCTCCCTCGGAGCTTATGAAGCAACCCCTTTCTCGTTGCTACGTCAAGGATTCGTTGTAGAGGGTCAATAGCTATGACGAACAATAGTGGAGAGACGGGGTCCCCTTGCTGCATGCCCTGACCGTGCTTGATGGGAGCACCAGGTACCCCATTCAAGAGGATCCTCGAAGATGAGGAACATAGGAGAGCCGCAATCCACTCTCGAAATTTGTTTGGGAAACCTCGCCTCTGAAGGAGGTCAATCAAATACTCCCATTTGACGGAGTCAAAGGCCTTGCGAATGTCCAACTTGAATAGGAGAGAGGGGGTCTTGCTCTTGTGAAGGTGCCGCACGAGGTTTCGAACATACATGAAGTTGTCGTGGATGCTCCGTGTTTTGATGAAAGCACTTTGAGTGTTGGAGACGAGGTCATACATGTGCGGTCCGAGCCTGATGGAAAGCACTTTCGCAATTATCTTGGCGATTCCATGAATGAGACTGATAGGCCGATAGTCGACAATGCTCTCCGCCCCATCCTTCTTGGGCAGCAGTACAATATTCGCAGAGTTGAGCCAGTGAAGATTTGTTGTGTGGAGGGAGTCAAAGCTTTGAATCACCCTCATGAGGCCGTGCTTAATGATGCCCCAACACTTCTTGAAGAAGAGGCCGGTGAAGCCGTCCGGCCCAGGCGCCTTGTTGCTAGGCATGCTATTTATCGCCTCGATGACCTCCTCCTCGGAGAAGGGACAGTCAAGCTCGTGTAGGTCATGCGACTCCAGGTTGAGTTCCTCCCAATTGAAGTCCTTTGTGCTCGCGCTTCCCCTTTTCATTATATGCGAGAAATGCTCGTGAATTATTTTTTCCTTGGCCTTGTGCTCCATCACCCACCCTTGATCATTCATGATTCGGTGAATGTGGTTTTTCCTCCTTCGCGCATTAACCCGACGGTGAAAGAACTTGGTGTTGGCATCACCTTCTCGGTGAATGTGGTTTTTCCTCCTTCGCGCATTGTATGCATTGTCACATTGAGTACTTAGACAGAAGGCACCCTTAACTTACCTTGATGGTGCTGAGCAGGAGGAGAGACGCCACCAGCGCGGCCACCGCAAGCTTGCCGAGCGCCATGGCTCCTTCCTCTCGAGTCTGAAGAGCTTTCCTGAGCTGTGTGGTCTCTTTGGGTTTGGTCTGTGTGATGGTTAAATAGAGCAAAGCTAAGGGTTTAAACACTTTACAGGCTTGCGCCGTGGAAGGGGAAGTGATGGGTGGTGGCCAGGTTGGCTCCTTGCAAGGGCGTAAATGGTCTGCGGCCGCGGCAGTGCAACTGCACTTGCCCAATGGCCTTTGACGTGTACCACCACCGTTGCCTGGCTGAGTGGCGTAAATGGGCTTAATTCGCCCTACTCACGGGGCGCCACACCTGCCCTGCCCTGCCCTGCCCTTGATTACAGATAGATAAACACACGGGCTACCCCGATTGCGTTCTGTATAGCACACCTAGGATTCTCTCCACGTCCACGATCGTGTGGAAATTTGGTCCTCCTGTCAAGCAAGCCTGCTGTCGTTGAGGCCTGGGCCGCACGGTGCGTCGTTTGATGAAGGGTGAGCGAGACAAGGGAATAGGACGGGGGAGCAGAGCAGAGTGGCGGGCGTACGAGCGTTGAGCTGCATTCCACTTCCACCGAGGGGCGGGGAGGGAGGGGGCAGAGCGTGCGTGATGTGGGCAATGCCGCGGTGTGGGGACAAGCGGGCTACACTACAACCCATGTAGGAGGAGACCTCACTCTGCCCCTAGGATTTGTCTGATCAAGTTCTCGTAGGATCTTTTTAGGCATCTCCAACGCCGACTCTCAAACCTTCCGCAACCATTCGAATCATGAAAATCACCCAACGCGATTCGGGCGCCATTTCTTCCACAAACCGAAGACACACGTGAATAAGGTTTACGAAAGTCCAGACCGATCTCACGCCCGCTTCTGACCACCCCGACCCACAAAAAAACACATCACCTCTCCCTCCCACGTTTTCCTTCCGATGCAGGCACTGCTCACCGCGCCGCATTCATGTCGGCCCAGAGCACACGAAGGCCGGCATTGATGACGTGATGTGACCGGTGGGAGGGAGGTCAGCGCTGAAGGACGCGACCTCTCGACAGCCGCCGCTTCAATGCAAACGCAGGTTCCCGAGGAACGAACTCGAGTCATTGCGCCACATTGAAAGGGCTGACCGGCCCTTTGCATGGCCTGGTCGCGGCTATTTAAGCCGCACTCCGGCACCGTCCACGTCGCATCCTCCTCCTCCTCCTCCCCTCCCCGCCCATTTCCATCCACATCTTCGACAATGGGCAAGTCCTGGGCGTCGGTGCTGGCAAGTGGTTCCAGGGCGGGATCTGGCGGATAGTGGCGGCGCCACCCTCGAACTCTGGGGTCGTCGTCCTCATCGGCTAGCGTGACTCAACACGGACGAAGATCGTCATCTCCGCCGACGAGGTGGACTAGTAGCCGCCGCCATCGCCGCAGGCCGCGCCGACGGTGTTGCGCTAGGTCTACGACGGCACCGACGGGAAGTCCACACCAACGGCTCGGCTCCGCCACCGGGGGTGCTCCTCCCCGTGAAGCCGGAGCCGACATCCCCTCCACGCTCTCCGCCGCCGCGCAGCCACGGCGTCCAAATCGGACGCCGCGTGAAGGAAGAGCGATTCTCGCTACCGCCCTAGCGCGTCATGGAGGAGCGGCTCTCGCTACCGGCACGACCCATCATGAAGGAGGAGCGCCGCTCGCCGCCGTCATTTTCCAAGGCGTGCGGTCGCATTCTGCACTACCTCCGCGGTGGCGACTCCTCACCGTTGACCCGGAGCGCCATGACGGCGCAGGAGTACGCCGTCCGGGAGCAGCCCCGGCGGGACAGCCGCAACGCCGCACGTCGATCCAAGTTTGCGGACTCGGACGTCCCGCCACCACACATCACGATGGACCCGGACCTAGCATACGCCTGGGCGCTAGACCGCTCCGTGATGATGTCGGAGACGGCCAAGCGCCGTCTCTCCGCCACCTCAACGGGGAGATGGCCAGGTAGGGCGAGGGATGGTCCCTCATCGTGATCGCTGTCGCCAACGACGCCTCCTCCAACAACCACCGCCCTCTCTCCAGCCTACGTCATTTGTGGCCGCATTGCGCATGACGCAGGAGGGGGTAAAAAGGATCATCTGCGAGTGCCAGGCGGCCTCCAGGAAGCCCTGCCGTGACGTCGCCTCCTTCTGCCGTCCCAAGGCCGATGACTCCGACTCCGACGCCGGGTCGGGCCAGGATGATAGAGGAGGAGCCGCCGGCCAGCCCGGCATGGACTACGAGGTCATCGTGAAGTATAAGATTGTTTAGGGTTTTATTTTTAGGTTTTTAGTTCACCGAACGAAATATTGTCTGATTTATGTACAAATTATGCTAGTTTCAATGAAATCCGCCATGTTTATATCAAAATTCATTAGGTTTGCATGAATTCCGTCCGGTTGGTTGGAGTTGTTGTCAAAATATATGAGGCTACATTTAAATGCGTCCTCCCGCATCCGTGTCCGTGGACTCCCTCCTCCCCCCTTCCCCGTCCGCGAACGAATGCAGCAGGAAATTTGTGGGTTTCCGTTAAAGATGCCCTTAGTGAGCAGGGAGTATCATAAGTTAATATCATGTGCTAGTGTATGATATTTCCCGGTATAATATTGTCGCCTCATTAATTTATGAGTGTTGAAGACACCGTTGTGCTGATTTCTGCACGATTCATGCTGGCAATCGAGATTACCCAGGCGGGTATTGGACTCCCATCCCCGTCCCCATCCTCCTACCCATCTGCGGGGATAAAAATAGTCCCATCCCCATCCCCGTCCTTTTTTTTATCCCCATGGAAAAACCCATACACGCAATCAACAACAACATCTGATAGCATTTCTGTAGAAGAATAGTATTTCAGCACAATAAATAATATGTTGTGGCTAGGTTAGGACTTTTTAGGGCTTTTTGGCCAAAGGGGTGGGATGGGTGAAAAATTGGGTGAGTAAGGGCGGGAATTACATGGGGTCTACTAATTTTAGTGCCTACATGTAAGGCCTTCACGGGTAAGGCGAATAACGGGCACGGGTAATGTCATGGAATTGTCACGGCAGATGTCCTAGTGGGAGGACTTAGTCGTGGAGCCATCGCACTAGGTTAACTTAAAGGGGTTAAATGGGACAAAGGACACAGGAGTTTATACTGGTTCGACCCCTTGCGGTGAAGGTAAAGGCCTACTCCAGTTGAGGTGTTATTGCTTATGTCTCGATTACCAGGGAGCGAATATGCTTGACCTAGCTTTCGATCTATTCTCCCTTGCCCTAAACCGCCGTTGGGTCGTCCCTTTATATACACAGGTTGACGCCCATCCGCTTTACAGAGTCCCGGTCGGTTCATATAACGTGTGTGGCTCGGTGACCTAATACACATGCCTTACAATACAAGTCATACATATATGGCGGTTTACGCTTTATGGGCTTTAAGCCACCTCTGGGCCTAGGGCCTTTTAATGAATCTTCGTAATGAACCACCATCTTCAGCGTCTTTATGGGCTTTGTCCCGATAGATCATCGTGGATTAACCCTGCCCCTCCTGGGCGGGTTAACCCAATAGTTACATCCCCAACATTAGGCCCCAGGTTGATCTGAACTTGTTCATGTCAATCTTCAACACTTAGGGAAAAAAATCCTTCTTCACTTGTTCTTCAAAATATATTGTAACCCGCCATGATGTCATCTCCTGGAATTACGGAAATCCGCCATGACATCATCTGCCATTAATTTCGCACAAGACACAGCATATCTTAACGGATCTTTATCTTTAATTAAGCACTCCAAAAATCGAGGCATTGAAACGCCTGGATAATCATCTTTTGGCCTCCTCGTTTCTCATGCCTGCCTACTGACCTTTTCCTTATAAATAGGCCCCGACAGCCTATCCATTCTCCCCCTTCTTTCCTTCTCATCTTCCACCTCTCCCCGTGACGCCTCTGTACGTCTGAGCCCTGCCACCGCCGCGAAGCTCATCGTCGTCCTCGACCTCGGCCGCTGGATCAACCTGACCGGGACCAGAGAAAAAACTGCAGCGCCTCTCTATTGCTCAGCGGTTCCAGTGAGTACCTTATCTTCTCCACCATAGATCTTCATTAGGGGTTTCTTCAGTTCTTATGAGTTCATCATCGTTCTTCATCACGCTTCTGTTTAATCCTTACTTTGATCTAAAACTGGCCTTTGAAATATGCAGAACCTGTTTCAATCCTTTGCCTTAATCACTGAACATGCCTTTTAGCTGCAGAAATCTCACCAATGTGTTAGTTCCTGCACTGCTGCAATATTTAGGTTTTAATTTATTTTCCTTTTCCGCACAGTGCTAGATCCAAATACCCTGCTCCAGTCTGTAAAACTTGTTCATTCAACACTTAGCAGATTTCACACTTTGACAGATACCAATCTGATCATGGCGGCTTACATCACCGGTTCTCACTAGCCATATGTCATTAGGCCCCATTTAAGGCACCAGTCTAAATACACTGCCACGCCTTACTTCTGGCTTAATAAATTAATTTAAAACAGCAAAAACTTTTCTTTCTTGCAGGCATCTTCCTTCACAATGCCACCAAAGACAGTCACTTCATGTAACTGGGTTCCTTCCATTGTCACTGAGAACATGCTCAAAGACTTTGTCAAAATTGGCAATTTACCAGCAAAAAATGTCATGCATTGGCGCGTCCCCAATCCAGATGAAGAACGACCTCAACCAAAGGATGATGATGTCATTGTTTTCACTAGCCGCATGAACTGAAGCTTCTCACCGCCCGGCTCTAAATTTTTCTGAGATGTTCTGCACTTCTTTCAACTCCATCCGCAAGACATCGAACCCAATTCCATGTCAAACATCTGCAAATTTCAAGTCTTCCGCGAAGTATACCTTCAAGAGGAGCCCAATGTTGAACCTTTCAGAGAATATTTCTATTTGAACCGCCAAAACGAGTTCACGAACGGACCCAGTTTGGAACTTGGCGCAATCTCAATTCAACAAAGAAGATATGCTATCTTCCCATATGCTTGCTTGCCAGGTCATCCCAAGGATTGGAACCAGACATGGTTTTACTGCAAAGATACCTCTCCAGCTGACGAGAATCCATTGCCGGGTTATCGTGTCGAGCGCCTGGACCCAAAGCATCATCTTCTTGAAAAGCTTACCACTACCGAACATGCAAAGCTTGCTCCTACCATTGCAAAGGTTAAAGCTCTGCTGGGAAATGGGTTAACTGGCATTGATTTGGTTCGGTGCTGGGTTTCTTGGAGAATCATACCCTTGAGTCGCCGACCCAACTTAATGTGTACTTACACTGGTGGTATAAAGGATCCGCTGCGCCACAGCTCTGTGTGCTTAACTGATGAGGCAATCAACGAAATGGGCAAGTCCCTTCTGAATGAAGATTCGGAAGATTGCAGCAAAGTGGGTCTGAACCCTTTCTGCAAACTTAACCCACCACCGGATGTGAGTCTCCAAACTCACTTACTTTTACCTTATTATTCAAATACTTTATTAACTCAAGCTTTGATGACCTTCACAGGCTGAATCTGATTTTTGGAAAAATAAATACGACCATGAAGCTACCAAGAAGGCCAGGGCTGCCAAGAAAGCCGCCAAGAAAACCACTAAGAAAAATAAGAAGAAATCAAGCACCTCCGATATGTTTGAACTGGATGACAGTTCTGAGTCGGAGGTAGCCCTTAACTCCCTTGGCTCCTTTTCAACTACCTTATTGACACTGATTATTCTCAGGATGACATGGGGGCGAGCCAAGCAGCTGAAGAAGAGACTATTATTTCGTCTGACTTAGAGCCTTTGCCAAGACAAAAAATTCGATGGGTAACCTGGAAAGTAAGCTTTTCGCACCCCTTAGCTCATTTGGATCCTCACTTTCTTTTGAAGCAACAGCAGCACGAGAGTCGGCGACAAACTCAGACCAACGGAGGTGAAGAGTTATCGTCCGGCTTATCAAATACCCCAGCTCCACGAAAACGGCAAAATGAGGTATTTCCAAACTTAGCTCGTTCCCCTAGCGGGTCTCATTCGTCAGCCACTTACTCTTTCCGATTCAAACTATCAGGAGGTTTCTCGCTCTTCCTCCGGTGACTCATCTCAAACCCAGCTACCGGATTTCAAGACTGCCCCTAGGTAACATCTCTTTTGTTTTCTATCTCCTTATGCTCTTATACTTGTATTGATCTCTCATGAACCATGCAGTGGAAGCAAAGCCTAACAAGAAGGCAAAGGTGACCAAGCCGGTTGAAGATCCTAAAGTCCCTGAACCGGAGAAGCAAGTCCCAGCATCAGATGTTTCTAAAAACAACCAAAAGAACCTGCCCATGAAGCCCCACCAGAGATTCCTGACCTTTCCGGTGACTAGACAAAACTCAATCCTTTGAATACTGAATCATCAAGCCCACTTAAACCATCGGAGACACATGCCGATGATGTTATGATTACTGGCACCGGCTTTACAGAACAGGGAAATCCAACTGTCTTGGCCAAACACTTCGCTAAACAGGAGTTTATTGAAAAGCGAAAACTGAGATTTGTTGTTGCCCACTATTCTCAATTGAGCAGCAGTGAAGTACTCTCTAGCTACCTCAACCATGTACATACCAGCCGCGATCTTGAAATCGATATGGTGAAGCAGATGCATCAAAAATATGAGGTATGAATTCCGGCTTAAGTACATTATGCATATCCTGTCAGCCCCCAAGTCTACTGTGTATAATAGAATTGCATATGATGTAGACTTTAGAATAGCAATGAGTATAAACCATCTTTGAGAAAAAAGCCGTCTTTCACTTAAACCGAGTTTTAATGATCAACATTGCATCCGTAGCCCCCAAGGGCCGGTTTAATCGGCATGAATGAACCGATACTCATCATTGTTTAAAGCTCAAAACTTACTCATGTAGCCCCCATGAACCGGCTTTGTCTGCGGCACTTCCGAGTCAATCCAAAGTAGTAATGAAATATGAGCAAATATGCATTAGCCCCCAAGTGCTAAGTACTATTGCTTGCAAAGTGCTTGGGACTTAGTCATATAAACCGCTGTAGGAAGAACTGTTCAGTAAGAATTAGCCCCCAAGTGCCAAGTGTTGTTGCTTGCAAAAGGCTTGGGACTTATATTCATGTAACCTAGATATAAATGTGTTTGTAATCTGTGTTTTTACAGGACGCCACTACTAAACTTCAATCACAATTGACTGATGCAAAAATCTGGCTGGAGAATCAAGAATCTGAGACCCGGAAAGTGGATTCAAAATTCCAATTTAGCATGGCTGAAACGGAAAAACTGAAAACCAATTTTGAGGCTGAAAGAAATGCCTGGGCTGAGGAAAAGACTGTTGAAAGAAATGTGTGGTACCAATGATGTTGTGGTTGTTGTCGGGCTTCTCGACCAATGTCCACACTTGATTTCTCTCAAAGTTGTGTAGCTCTTCATGCATGGCATTTATCCAATCCGGATCTTCCAATGCTTAGAGATGAATGAATAATGTTCACAAAAATTAGCCAAACGAGATTTAGAGTGAGTGATTCTCCCGTTTTGGATATCATTGTAGATTTGCTCGATGGGATGGTCTCTGGCGACTCTTGCTCGTACTCGTGAGAGCTTTTGTTTTGTTCGGGGTGGAACATCTTCTTCATCATCTTGTCCTTCTTCATTGTTGACGTTGTCATTTCCTTGTCGGGGTGGAGAAGGAGGTTGACGAGGTTCATATTGGTGTACTTCCTCGTTTTCTTCGTCTTGGTGTGTCCCACTTGTGGATGCTTCCGTATCAACTCTTGGTTCACCTTGTCGTGAGGTAGAAGCTTCCACTTGGATGGACGAGGTACTCTCCTTCACCTCCATTGGACGGATCTTGCCAATAGACAAGTCTTGGATTGCTTCCAAAGGATCTTTATCTCCTACATCAATTGGCAATTGCTCTACTTGTGAGCCGTTAGATTCATCAAACTTCACATCTACCGTCTCTTCAACCTTTTGGGTGAGATTGTTGTAGACACGGTAAGCGTGAGTGTTTGAGCCATAACCAAGCAGGAAACATTCATGAGATTTAGGGGCAAATTTGGAACAACGATGCTTATCAAGAATGTAGCACTTTGAGCCAAATACTCGAAAGTATCCAACTTGGGGTTTGTTACCGGTGAGGAGCTCGTATGCCATCTTGCCGAGTAGCTTGTGAAGATACAAGCGATTTGTTGCATGACAAGCTATCTCAACCGCTTCCGCCCAAAAGTGTTTTGGAGTCTTGTACTCATCAAGCATCGTTCTTGCCATCTCAATAAGAGTTCGGTTCTTCCTCTCAACAACTCCATTTTGTTGAGGCGTGTACGTAGCCGAGAACTCATGTGAAATCCCTTCTTCGTCAAGAAAGGTATCCACATTTGCGTTCTTGAACTCTGATCCATTGTCGCTCCGAACCTTCTTGATCTTCACTTCAAATTGATTTTGGGCCTTACTAGCGAAGTTTTTGAAGATCTTTTGGACCTCCGATTTACCATCAAGAAAGAACACCCACGTAAATCTTGAAAAATCATCGACTATGACTAGACCAAATGAGTTACCACCAAGACTCTTGTAGGCATTGGGACCAAAGAGATCCATGTGAAGTAGCTCGAGCGGTCTTCTCGTGGTCATGATGTTCTTCATGGGGTGGCTTCCTCCAACTTGTTTTCCTGCTTGACAAGCACTACAAAGTCTATCCTTGTCAAATATAACATCTTTTACTCCAAGGATATGATCACCTTTAATAAGCTTATCAAGATTTCGCATGCCCACATGACCTAACCTTCTATGCCACAACCAACCTCTCGAGGATTTAGCAATTAGGCAACTTCTAGGTTGAGCCTTTCTAGTGAAATCAACAATATATAGATCACCTCTACGTGTACCGGTAAAGACCATTTTATGATTATCTCTACGGAACACTTGGCAATCTACTTCAGTAAATAGGACATTGAAACCAAAGTCAGCAAGTCTAGATACGGAAAGTAAATTGTAGCCAAGAGATTCAACGAGCATAACATTTTGTATAGAGCTATCATGTGAGATGGCCACCTTACCAAGGCCAACCACCTTACCCTTTGAGTTGTCACCAAAAGTGACATACTTTCGAGGGTCGTCGTTTTCAGCAAGCTCACGAAACATATCTTTGTCTCCGGTCATATGATCGGTACACCCACTATCAAGAACCCATTGCTTTCCTCCAGCCATGTAGCCGCGAATATTTTCCATAAGACCAAAGTGTCTCATAGACTCATTGAGATCAAGGTCACTATCATCATCCTCATCATAGTATGCATGTTCAACATCGTCTTGTGAAGGATCAATTCCTAGAGAGAGCAATTCATTAGATAAATGGTCATCACAATAGTCATCTTTATGAATTCTAATGGCTTCGGAGATGATATTGCTAATGATTTCAACATCACCTTTGGAACTCGTAAGATTAGTAAGCTCAAATAGACAATCACCAAATTTGGGATCATTGGAACTCATCTTACTCAAGGCAATAGACTTATGAAGGATCTCATCTAAGTTTTTCAAGGAATAGTTTGGAAATTGTTCCTCAAGGAATCTCCATATGGTGTAGGCACAATCAAGAGCAGGCAAGCTAGCAAGCAAGTTTCTAGGCAAACCTCTAGTGATGAAATTGACAGTTCTAAGATTATGGATCATGTCAATAGACTCATCAAGGGTAGGATTCAAAGGATCAACATGAGGTGCATAAGGGCTAGTAATGTACTTGTTCAAATGATATTCATTGAAAATCTCAAGCATCTCAATTTTCCACTCATGAAAGTACTCTCCATCAAGAATAGGCACTCTACGTCTAAGACTCCCCAACGTAGACTCATCCATCTTCCTCCAAAGGTGTTTAAACCAAAGCAATGGAGACCAATGCTTTGATATCAATTGAAAGGATCGAGAAGAGGTGTCTAGAGGGGGGTGAATAGACTCTTAACAAGAAAAAGTTGCAGTTTTTATTTTCTTCAAGTTAAGGTAGAGTTTTAGCACAAGTTCAAACATTCACAATACATATCAAGCAAGCATGACAAGAGTATATGAGCAGCGGAAAGTAAAGCATGCAATTTGCAAGAATGTAAAGGGATGGGATTAGAGTGTGCAAACGCAGTTGGAGACACGGAGATTTTTGGCGTGGTTCCAATAGGTGGTGCTATCGTACATCCACGTTGATGGAGACTTCAACCCACGAAGGGTAATGGTTGCGCGAGTCCACGGCTCCACCCACGAAGGGTCCACGAAGAAGCAACCTTGTCTATCCCACCATGGCCATATCCCACGAAGGACTTGCCTCACTAGGGTAGATCTTCACGAAGTAGGCGACCTCCTTGCCCGTACAAACTCCTTGGTTCAACTCCACAATCTTGACGGAGGCTCCCAAGTGACACCTAACCAATGTAGGAGACACCACTCTCCAAAAGGTAATAGATGGTGTGTAGATGATGAACTCCTTGATCTTGTGCTTCAAATGATAGTATCCCCAACACTCAACTCTCTCTCACAGATTTGGATTTGGTGGAAAGATGATTTGAGTGGAAAACAACTTGGGGATGGCTAGAGATCAAGATTTATGTGGTTGGAGTGGAATATCTTGACCTCAACACAACTGTAGGTGGTTCTCTCTCAAAAAGTGTAAGTTGAAAGTGTAGGCATGTTCTGATGGCTCTCTCCATGAATGAAGAGTGGGTGGAGGGGTATATATAGCCTCCACACAAAAACTAACTGTTACACACAATTGACCAAACTCAGTGGGACCGAATCGGAAAACTCGGTCAGACCGACTCAGTTCATAATGTGACCGTTAGGCTTTTCGGTGGGACCGACATGATCAACTCGGTGGGACGAATGTGCTAGGGTTAGGGTAAAACCTCATCTCGGTTTGACCGATTACACAAACTCGGTGGGACCGATTTGGGTAATAAGCAAAACAGAGAGTTGGTCAGTCAAGCTCGGTGGGACCGATTGCATATCTCGGTGAGACCGAGATTATTGCAATAGGCAACAAAGAGTTTGCAAGCTCATCTAGGTGAGACCTAGACCCCATCGGTGTGATCGAATTGATTAGGGTTTGTGGCAATGGCTATGTCAAGAGAACTCGGTGGCGCCGGATGGAAAATTTTGGTGGGGCCGAGTTTGACTTTTGGTTTGGGACATATGTGAACATGGGAAAGTGGTTGAGGGTTTTGGAGCATATCACTAAGCATTTTGAGCAAGCAAGCCATTAAGCAACACCTCATCCCCTTTTAATAGTATTGGCTTTTCCTATGGACTCAATGTGATCTTGGATCACTAAAAGGTAAAATGTAGAGTCTTGAGCTTTAGGGCTTGAGCCAATCTTTTGTCCTTAGCATTTTGAAGGGGTTCCACATCTTCTTGTTCATGGCACTCCATCTGTTGAACTTATCTGAAATATACTAGATAAAAACATTAGTCCAACAAGAGATATGTTGACATTAATTACCAAAACCACCCAAGGAGCACTTGTGCTTTCAATCTCCCCCTTTTTGGTAATTGATGACAACATACATCAAAGCTTTAGATAAAGATATAGAGAATAACAAGTAAAGCTTTGAAAAGACATGTAACATGCATGGGCTCCCCCTACATGTGTGCATTCATGTCAATATGGCTAGCAAGAGCATGTGAATGCATAAACATGATAGAGCAAGCAATGTGTTACATGTATCTTGGCTAAATGCATCAGAGCAAATGATGTGAGTATATGAAGTTGTAACTTCATGCTCATGATTCCTTCTTGCAAACAATATGTACATTATCAAGAGATCCTCATGCACATGAGTGTGATGCATATACTTACCTTGTGGTCTTGAGCTAGCTTTGGAAGAGATGAACCTGGGTAAACAATGTTAGATAACACAAACACATCTACTAAGCAAAGCAAACAACAAACCATAAGAGTACCAAGATTGGGATGACATGTAGAGAGTGAATACTAGGTACTCTATTGTATATAGAAATGTCCCCAAAAGGTAAAGATATGCAAGGAATTCAAGGATTTCCTTCCCTAGCAGTCTTTCTCCCCCTGAATCTTGTATTGGATAATGTGTAAGTGCATCTAGTGCCCCTTAGTGATTTTGGTGTATTGAAGACTTATAGGTTAAGGGACTAATGCGTTTGTGAGAGTACACAGGTCTATAAGTCTATGAGGAGTTTGATATTTGCAGAGAAAGTCAACCCTAAAAATGAAGTTCTTCGACTGAAGACTTTGGACTTCTGAAGACCTTCTGAAGACTTTGAAAGTGAAGAAATTGGTGCAATCCTGAAGACTTGGTATTCATTCGAGGAACATGAAGCATGAAGACTTTTGTTTTTATAGTTTCATTTTCTCTTTCTTGAGTCTTAGGAAATACCGTACTGTTAAAGGGGGTTGAGGAAATACTAAGGAAAAATTTCCATGTGATGCTCAACTCAAAATCCTACACCTACCAATCCCTTCGAGTGAAGCCATGGGAAATCTCATACAGTTCATTCATATTCTTCAGTGACAGAGATGAAGTTCTTCTGGTCTAAGAGGAATTTGTTCTGGCTGAGGAGTTAGGAATTCGCCACTGCGGATTGCCTACATAGTGAGGAAGATGATAGCCCTGAGGAATTTGATACTCAAAATTCCGACCATTGCTGTGCTGTGCGCTAGCTGTCCCAAAATATCTACCCACCTAACGGTCATATCATTGAAGGGCATTTATGTCTTATCATGTCGGGTTGCTCCCTAGGCTATAAATAGCCGCCCCCTACAACCACTAGCTGGTTGGCTGCTCTGGGAGAAAATGACACTTGTCATTTGAGAGCATCCCATCCTCCGAGGACTTTGAGCAAAAATTATCAAGTGAGGAAAACCCAAACCCAAACACCTACAAACCCCAAGTGATTGAGCATCACTGAAGAGATTGATCCTGCGTGGATCCGATGCTTGTTACCTTTGAAGACTGTGCTTCTTCCAGACGGTTAGGCGTCAAGGTCTAGAGCATCCAAGAGGAATTGTGGATCGCCGAGTGACCAAGTTTGTGAAGGTTTGGAAGTCACCTGAAGACTTACCACGAGTGATTGGGCGAGGTCTGTGTGGCCTTAGCTCAAGGAGAATACGGTGAGGACTATGTGTCCGGGACTGTGTGTCCTCAGGTTTAAATACCTAGCCGCTCCAACCAGATGTACAACTGAGACAACAGTTGGAACTGGTCTACCAAATCATTGTCTTCACCAAGCTCACTGGTTCTATTTCCTCAACTCTTTCATTTCCTCATAACTGTGTTGAGTGCTGGTTCATATATGTGTTTGAAGACTTTTACTAAAGACTTTCTCAATTTCCTCAATTCAATTTCCTTAGTTCAATTTCTTCAGTCTGTTTGTCTTCATCCTGTGTTATCCTGTGCTTACGCTTTCGGTACTCTGTGCTTATGTTCATTTCATCATGATGACTATGCTTGTGTTCTGTTATGTTTACTTTTGAGTAATTATTCCGCTGCTAGTAGTTCTTTTCTAAGGAATTTCCTCACCTGCAAATTCCTCAGTGAAGAATTCATAAAAATCGCCTATTCACCCCCTCTAGTCGATATAACGCACTTTCAATTGGTATCAGAGAAAGGTACTCCGTTGTTCGGTGTGATTTTGGTTTAACCGCCTGGAGTTTTAGGTATGTCGACCGCAGGTATGATCAAGGTCTCTGCTGGGTGTCCTACCTTCAATGGGACGGACTACCCCTACTGGAAGAATAAGATGCGAATGCATCTTGAGGCAATTGATAACGATCTCTGGTATGTTGTGGAAAATGGTGTTCCCTCAGTCACACCTTCTTTGAATGCTGCTGATGTGAAGAGATTCAAGCAACTCGATTCTCAAGCGAAGAATATCATATGTGGCCATCTGAGCAAAGGACAGTATGGAAGAGTGAGTGCTTTGGAAACTGCTAAGCTTATCTGGGATAGGCTGTCCAAGGTGAATGAAGGAGTCTCAACAGAGCGTGACTCTCGAGTTGATGTTCTTCGCAATCTCTTCAACCGCTTCAAAAGACTCGACAATGAAAATGTTCAACAAACCTTCGATCGCCTAACTGACATCTCAAATGAGCTTCAAGCACTTGGTGCCACTGACATCACCGACCATGAGGTGGTGAAGAAATTGCTGAGATTGCTTGATTCCTCATTTGATACTCTGGCATTGATGATACAAGAACGTGCTGATTACAAGTCACTTGATCCCGCTGATATCCTCGAGAGGCTAAATACTCATGAGTTCCAGCTTGCTGAAAAGAGAGATCTCTACGGTTCGAGCTATGGGAGATCACGTGCACTGAAGGCCAAGGCAGTATCTGAGTCCGAAGATGAAGACTCTGGTAGCAGCCTTGGTGATCCTGAAGAACTAAGCCATGATCTAGCACTGCTCGTGAAGAAATTCCAGAAGTTCTCAAGACGTGGTCGCTTTGGAAGACCCTCAAGGAGCAATGATTCCTCATCCAGTGACTACAAGAAGAGGCTTTGTCACAAATTCAAGAAACCTGGACATTAGATTCAAGATTGTCCTTAGTGGGAAAAGGAATCAAAGAAGAAGAAATACAAGGATTACAGTTCTGATGATGCGAAGAAAAAGAAGAATTCATCAAAATTTTCATCATCAAAATCCTCAAAGTCTCCATCTCACAAGAAGAGCAGCTCTAAGAAGGCTCGGGCATTCATTGGCAAGGAAATGGACTCTGAGGCTGAATCTGAAGAAAATGAGGAAGATGAGGCATCTGAGGAGTCCGAATCTTGTGTGGCGAGCCTAGCCCTCGCTACTGCTTTCGTCAGCAAGCCTATCTTCAACACTGAAGAAAATGACCTCACCAACAAGGCTGATGAAGGCAATGATGACTACGCTCCCACCTATTGCTTCATGGCAAAGGGTGCCAAGGTACTCAAATATACCTCCTCTGAATCAAGTGAGAATGAATCTGATGAAAACCTTAAGCCCATCTATTCTAAACCTGCTAAGATTGCTGTAAAACAACAAAGGGCTTTTGAAAAGGTTCAAAACATGCTAGACAAAAGTGATGATATGTTGGGTGAAGAAATGGATCGCACTAAAGCCTTGACTGAAAATCTTCAGAGACTTCAGACTAGGTTTGACAACCTTCAAGGTCATCATAACACTCTCTTATCTGATCATGAGAAGCTTTCTTATGAATTTCTTCAAAGAAAGCAAGATCTTGAAAAGCTAAGAGTGAGTTATGAAGATCTTCAGAAGGAGCGTGATTCATTACTTGCTCAACAAATCAACGCTTCTCAGGAAGAATTTGTTCCTCTATGCTTGAAGTGCATTGAACGTGAATTTGCTAATTCTTCACCTGAATGTTCAAATGCTATTAATGTTTCAAATTCTTCATCTGCCTTTGCTATCACTAATTCCTCATCTGAGGACACTGCTAGTATCACTGACGATGCAAGGCTGAAGGAATTGTACATGACATGCATGTACAAAAGCCTCAAAGGGCATCAGACTCTTTGTGATGTGCTTAAAAAGAAGATTCTCAACAGGAACCCTAGGAAAGAGGGTATTGCCTTTGAGAGGAAACTCAATGCTGATGGTACATATTGGAAGCCTGAGCAGTACCCCAAAACCTCATGGGTTGCTGCAAAGGGACCTCCAGTTGATCCATCTAACTTATCTAGCTTTGCATGTGAATCTCCTCGTTCTAATGATGAGTCATTTGACTCCAACTATAAATTGTTCAAAAATCAGAATGGTGAAATATTTGCTAGATATGTTGGCACTAACTGCAGGAACGATCCTCCTATGAAGAAAATCTGGGTTCCCAAAAGGTGCCTTGAAAGTCTTCAGGTGAATGTCCTCAGGACACCACCTATGAAGAATAGGAACCCCAGATCAAATTCTTCATATGGACCAAATTCCTTAAAAGGATCAAAGTCCTCATATGAATATCATCATGCTAATAACTCGGTTCCGCAGGGAAGAGCTAAGGGCTATGAATATGGGCATTATTCTTCTAATCATTATGTTCATAAGTCCTTGAAGAATTTCTCTTCTTATTCATATGCTTATCCTAACCCCTCTTATGTGAAACGAAATGGACTGGCTTCTATGCCACCTTTCTCGTATGGAGCTCGCAGAGTGATGAACTCTTTGCCACCCCTTCAGATGTGGGTGGTGAAGAAAAAGAACTAATCTCTTCCGCAGGGTCAGGTCTCCAGACGTACGTAATCGTCTGAAGAATTTTCTGGAGACCTGAGTGTGCCTGATAGGACGCATGCTAACCATGAAGAAATGAACTTTCATTTCTCACGTCCTCAAACTGCTTTATCTATTCTATTGCTTGATGAAATTGATCTGATGAATTGATGTCATATTCTTCACTGATGAAGTATATGAGTTCGTAAGCTGCACTAATTCATCTGCAGGATGATCAACCCAAAGCCACTAAGTGGGTCCTCGATAGTGGATGTACAAATCACATGACTGGTGACAAGAATCTATTGATGGATGCTCCATTATCTCCATCGCATCTGAAGCATATCATCTTTTCTAACAAAGGCAAAAGTCAAGTATTGGGTCTAGGTAAGGTTGCGATCACAAAGGATCGACACATGGACAAAATCATGCTTGTCGAGTCCTTAGGATACAACCTCATGTCTGTCTCAATGCTTTGCGATCTTGATATGGTTGTGGTCTTTGGCAAGTACCATTGTGTTGTGGTTATGGAAGCTGACAATTCCAAAGTCTTCGAAGGCTTTAGGAGAGGAGACCTGTATATTTTTGATTTCTCTACAGGACCACAACCAGCCTTGTGCCTACTTGCAAAAGCTTCAGAAAGCTGGCTCTGGCATCGACGACTTGGTCATGCAGGCATGAGGAATTTGTACACGCTTGCGAAGAAGAAGCATGTCATTGGAATCGAGAATGTCAAATTCCTCAAGGATCACTTATGCGGAGCCTATGAAGCTGGGAAGATGACAAAGGCTAAGCATCCAGCGAAGACTATCATGACCACCACTTGTCCATTTGAATTGCTTCACATGGATCTCTTCGGTCCTAACCATTATTCTGCTGTCTCAAATGAGGCATCTCAATATGGCTTTGTTATTGTTGATGATTACTCTCGATACACATGGGTACACATTGTTACTGACAAACATGAAGTGCAGGAAGTCTTCAAACGATTTTCCTCGAGGGCTGCAACCAACTTTGGTGTGAAGATCAAGCACATCAGAAGTGACAACGGAACTGAGTTCAAGAATTCTGGTCTTGATGACTATCTTGATGAACTTGGTATTACTCATGAGTTATCTGCTCCTTATACTCCTCAGCAGAACGGTGTCATGGAGCGCAAGAACAGGACTCTTGCTGAGATGGCTTGCACTATGCTTGATGAATACGAAACGCCTCGTCGTTTCTGGATTGAGGCAATTGATATTGTGTGCCACATCATCAACAGAGTATATCTTCACAAATTCTTCAAGAAGACTGCCTATGAACTCCTCACTGATAAGAAACCCAATGTAAGTTATTTCAAAGTCTTCGGTGCTAAATGTTAGATTAGAAATCCTCATCACAACTCAAAATTTGCACCGAAAGCACATGAAGGTTTTATTCTTGGTTACGGAAAGGACTCGCACACCTACAGAGTCTTCAACAATGTTCTTCACAAGGTTGTTGAAACTATAGATGTGCGGTTCGATGAAACTAATGGCTCGCAAAGATTGCACCTACCTACTGTGATAGATGAACTAGCACCTGAGGAAACTATCAAGTTCAAGGCTACTGAGGATGTCATTCCTACTTAAGAATCTGCTAAAGAATTCATTCCAGAACATGAAGAACGTCGAGCTAATGCACCTGAAGAAAATACTGAAGAAAATGGTGCTGAAGAAAATGTTGATCAAATTCATCAACGACAACCAGCTCATCCTCGCATTGCAAAAGAAGTGCAAGCTGAAAAGATCATCAATGAGATTAAAGCGCCAGGTCCTCTCACACGATCAAAAGCTTCACATTTATCTAACTTTTGTGGGCACTATGCTTTTGTCTCTATCATAGAGCCCACTAAGGTAGATGAAGCATTTCTAGAGCCTGAGTGGATTCAGGCCATGCAAGAAGAATTACAACAGTTTGAGCTCAATAACGTCTGGGAACTAGTCAAACGTCCAGATCCTCGCAAGCACAATATCATTGGCACAAAGTGGATCTATCACAACAAGCAAGACGAAAATGGCCTTGTGGTAAGGAATAAGGCACGACTTGTAGCTCAAGGCTACACACAGGTTGAAGGAATTGATTTTGATGAAAATTTTGCACCTGTTGCTAGACTTGAGGCTATTCGCATATTACTTGCTTATGCTAACCATCATGATATCACTTTATATCAAATGGATGTGAAAAGTGCATTCCTCAATGGTAAGCTTGAGGAAGAAGTATATGTTGCTCAACCCCCAGGTTTTGAAGATCCAAAGAATCCTGACAAAGTCTTCAGACTCAATAAGGCCCCCTATGGCCTCAAGCAGGCCCCACGGGCGTGGTATGATACTTTGAATGAATTCCTTATGAAGAAAGGCTTCAAACCAGGTTCACTCGACCCTACTCTTTTCACTAAATCTTATGATGGTGAATTGTTTGTGTGCCAAATATATGTTGATGATATTATCTTTGGCTGTACTGACCAACGTTATAGTGATGAATTTGCCTATATGATGAGTGAATAATATCAAATGTCTATGATGGGAGAATTGAAATTCTACTTAGGTCTTCAATTTTGTCAACAATGCAATGGCATATTCATATCTCAGGAGAAATACCTCAAGGATGTACTGAGGAAATTCGGCATGCAAGATTGCAAAGGCGTCAAAATTCCTATGCCCACAAATGTCCATATGTGCACTGAAGAAAATGGTATTGACTTCGATCATAAGGTATAACGCTCCATGATTGGTTCTTTATTGTACTTATGTGCATCTAGGCCAGATATAATGCTTAGTGTTTGCATGTGTGCCCAATTTCAAGCTACACAGAAGGAATCACACCATAAGGCTGTGAAGCATATTCTTCGATATCTAGCTTACACACCAACACTTGGATTATGGTACCCCAAGGGCTCGGTTTTTGATCTCATCAGATATTCTGACTCTGAGTATGCTGGTGATCATGTGGACCGCAATTCAACATCTGGTACATGTCATTTCCTTGGATGATCTTTGGTCTGTTAGTCCTCAAAGAAACAGAACTGCGTATCACTATCTATTGCTAAAGCTGAGTACATTGCCGTTGGTTCTTGCTGTGCTCAATTGCTATGGATGAAGCAAACTCTCAAGGACTACGACGTCAACATGAAGAATGTGCCTCTCTTCTGTGACAATGAGAGTCCATCAAGATTGCTCACAACCCAGTTCAGCACTTGAAGACAAAGCACATTCAGATTCGTCATCATTTTCTTCGTGATCATGCGTTGAAGGGCGACATTTCTATTGAGCATGCGAAGACTGAAGAACAGCTAGCCGATATCTTCACAAAGCCCTTGGATGAGAAGAGATTTAGTAAGTTGTGGTGTGAGCTAAATATCCTAGAATCTTCGAATGTTCTCTGAAAAGGACACTCATCCTAACACTTATGCAAAACTGATGACTTAGATGTGCAACACATGAAGAAACATTTTTCTTAAATCAATGAAGAATAACACTCTAAGTGTGAAGAAATTAATGAAGAATTTGATTCTCAGAACCCTACGACAATTGTACGCGGTGTCTGAAATCATCATTCTTATACGGTGGGTCACGCCACCACCAAAAGTTGAAATTCCTCAGTTGTTCAAATTCTTCAACTTTGCATTGTCTTCACTGTTTCTGTTGTTTTTCTTCATTGGCTATATATATATATATATATGAGTTTATGTCCTCTATAGCATTCACTTATGCCTATTTCTTCAAGTTGGTTTTTCTACTAAGTGAATGTGATCGGACCCTTCCCCCTCTATGCTATACTAAACCCAATCTGTTCACAAATTCTTCATGTGCGTTCTATTTGAAACTCGTTCAAAATCTTCACTGTGTCCTTGTCACCTGAAGAAATTGTGAACGGAACTTTAAAACCTATCTTATCCAAATTTTCGGCTTTTCCGCTCAAACTGTTCCGCATCGCATGATATACTTATCTATTCACCCACGATCTAACACGATCTCCACTTCTCAGTACATGGGTGACACATGTCATGCGAATGAGAAGGGTCAGGGGCACGTTCGTCCAAATTCTTCGGGCGAATAGTTTTTCACCGTGGCTATAAATACCCCCTCTTCCCTTACTCACTTCCTTTACTCCGCTCGACCTCCTTCTCCAGCTCGAGCTTCTCAACTCCGCCGCCGCCGCTACTTCATCGTCGCCGGCGAGGAAGAGCTTCACTGCCTCAACCTCGTCGCCGCCGTACTCACACCGGCCGCGGAAATCTTCACTCTGCCGCCGCCGTAGCCGTCTTCCTCCGCCGAGTTAGGGCGTGGAAGATCTGCACAGACGAACTTCACTTCTCCACCTCACAGTTTGTCGTGTTCTTCATTCAGGGTAATTAAAAGATACTTTTACTGCCCTCTGTGATTCAAATGATTATCTACAAAATCTTCAAAGGTGTTTTTCTTCAAATCTTCACACACTAAACACCTCACATGTCATCTGTTCTTGATTCATTTCTCTAAGCTGCAAATTTCTCTTCAAGATTCCTCAATTGTGCGGATTTCTGATCTGTACAACTCTGGAACCTAAGACTAAGAACGCTCAGTGAAATTCTTCAAGACTCGTCTGGTCAAATTCCTCAAACTTGTTCTTTTTACAAAACCTTCTGAGAACGCATATGACCTCTCAAAATTCCTCGCAACTATACTCTATTCACATGTACTCATGTCTATTGCTGAATCACTAGGTTCTCATCAACTTAACTCATTCGCAGCGTTCCTCAAAGAAAAATTGCATACTTCTTTAGAGAATTCAATTGTTCAAATTCCTCAACTGAAGAAAATGGCTAACAGTAAGAAGCCACAGAAAGGAGGAAAGAGGCCTGAAATCAATACTGCCTTTGAAATCCCTGATACATATACAAAGATTACTGCACTCCTGATGAGGCCAAGTTTGGGAAAGAGGACAAAAATTAGCGCAAGGTGCGCATACAGAGGATAGAGAGGATATGGGCAAGAGAGTGGAGGGAGTACGGATATGTTACTCCAAAATACATGAAGAAATTCGCACTCAATCCTCCATGCCCAAGACCTCCATTGGCACCTGGCCAAATAGCTAACCCCACCAGCCTCAAGCGTGGTGAGGATTATCCTGATGAATGGGCCAAGCTCCAGGCCAAGTTGGCTAGACAAGCCAGAGAAGCTGTGAAGAAATTCAACGAAGACTCAGCTGCTGCTGCTGCTGCCGCCGAGGCCTCTGTCAAGCCTAAGAAGGCCATGTCAAAGAAGCCTGCGCACAAGCCAAGTGCTTCGCCTTCAGTGCCCTCAAGGCCAAGTTCCTCAGCAATGCCCTCACGGCCAGAATCTTCAAAGCCCTCAAGGCCAATTCCTCATGCTGCTCCTGCTCCTCCCAAATCCTCAGCTCCTCAAAAGTCCTCAACAGCTCCTCCAAAGTCCTTAGCCGCTCCGACAAAGTCCTCTGCACCTGTGCATATTGCCACGTGTCAAAGGACTACAGGCGTCTCTATTGCCTCAGGAGCTTCAGCTAGTTCCTCAGCTGCACCCAATTCTTCTACGGGACCCTCTCTGCTGAAGACAAAGGCCACTGCTGGACGAGGTCCTCGCCCTAGTCCTCAGAAGAAGCAGGTCGCCTTCCAAGTGCCATCTGAAGAAGAGGAAGCTGATGATGAAGAACTTGCTGAGATCATCAGAGATAGGCAAGTCAGGGCCTCTAGAGCCAAAGGCACAAATGTGCCACTGCTTTTGGATCCAAGGTTGATCCTCGACTATATTGATCTCTGGCATAAGGACCCAAACACTCCTATGCCTGATTTCAAGTTGACTCCTGGCCAAAGTCACATGCTGACCCATTTCATCCAAGAAGAAAAATAGAAATATGAGAAGGCCAGGCAGATCAAGAAAGCGCAATATAAGAAGGAGAAATTTCTGAAGAACAACGTTGTTACTATGACAACTGATGAACTTGTGAAAATCCAGTCTGAAATCAAACCCTCAGCGATGACTTCAAAGCCTACTATGCTGATTGGCAAGGATCCAAGGTCAGGTTTGTTAAACTGACTGACAACTTCACTTCAAATGTTGCACCCCCAATGCAACAAGAAATTCCTCAAGCTGAAGCATCTGCTCAGCCAACTGAAGAACATGCCAGCACCGCTGATGACTTTTAGGCTGCTTAAGAAAATGTGAGTTCCAGGGCTGATGACTGTATTCCAGCTGCTGAAGAAATTGCCACGGCATCCACTAGTGGTGCGCCTGAAGAAAATGAAGAAGTCAGGGCAACTGCATCAGTTGTGCCTGAAGAAAATCAACCAGGTTCCTCTGCTCCTCCCGCGCCTACACCAACTCCGATCCTTCAATCTGCATCATATGTGAAGAAGACCAAGGTTGCAGAGCGTGCAACAGTGAAGAAACAGAAGGCATCAAGTTCATCAAATTCTTCAGCCCTGAAGAAGATGAAGCCACTGACAAGCTCGTTTGCAAACCCAATTGATCCTGTTCCTATCTCAACCATGCCATCAAAGGACCTTGTTCCTTTTGATGAAGAATATGCGATTCCAAGTGAATCTGATGAAGAGAATCCCTCTGCTGCTTCATCAGAGCAGATGGATGAAGAAATTGAAGTGGATAAAATCCCTTCAACACCAGTTGTTTCTTCGCCTATGCCTCAGTTCACAGCTGAAGAGGCTGGCGTTGAAGAAATGGGAGATGAAGATGTGGACATTGGATGTACCACACCCGTGCTAAGTGATGACTTTTGGGAAAGTCAGCATCCCAACTCTCCACTGCTCACACCTTTACAACAAATACCTCAGTCCCCTGCACAAACGGTTCAAATGGGCTCTGAAGAAACTCACCCCACTTCGTCTGTACGTGAAGAAATTCCAGCCACTAGTGCTGAAGAAACTGCTGCCGCTGAACATCTGAAGACGCAGACTGCCACTGAAGAGGAACCAGAAATTCCTCAGTCTGAAGAACCTAAGATTGTGATTCCGGAGGTTGTGATGCAACTCACTGACACTCCTCTACCCAAGCCAAAGGATCCATTCTCTAGGAAGCAAAAATTCAAGGCTGATGATTTCTTCGGCGAGCACGTATTCTTCACAAACTACAACCCCTATGACTCTGCTTGCATTAGGAAGAGACGTTTCTAGACTGCCAGCCAGGCTAATTTCTATTCCTCAGTGTTGTTCAACAAAGACAAAATCTTCTACCATGAGCACATTCCTCACGTGGATATGGAATCCCTGTCGTGCTTCGTGCCAGTCCTCAGTGTTCTGCACGACGCTGGACTGTTAAATTTCTGCACTGACATCTGTGATTGGAATGAAGAACTCATTCTTCAATTTTATGCGACGCTGCACATCACAGAAGATTCTGAAGATGTGAATTCATGGGTGCTGGACTGGATGTCTGAAAACACTCACTACACGGCACCAGCTATTGAATTGCTTTGTGCTTTACCACTCAGTCCTCCCCTTGAAGCTGCTCGTTGCATCTACAGTGAACCTGAGCTTACAAATCACTACATGCAAGTTCTGATGAAGCCTTTGAAGCCAGGTCAGGCCCCACGAACCAAATTCCTCGTGAAGGAATTACTATATGTGCCTCGGACTGTCTATCGCATTCCGACAAGGACAATGAGCCCCATCAAAGGCCACGACTCATCTGATGAGGAAATTGTCGTCATCATGAAGAATCTGGTTTTCAACATCATTCATGGCATTCCTGTCAATTATCATGATTTCTCCATGAGGACTCTGGCAAATGTTGCACTTTCACCATTTGAGATGAAGCCTTATGCACCCTTGATCATGAGATTCCTCAGGACAAGGTCTTCACTCAACTACAAAGCTGATTTTCAGAATCACCTCAGCTACTTGCCCCCAATTGAAGTCCTCAAGCAGACCTATTCCTCAGCTGATGAAAAGGGCAAGGCTCCGGTTGTTATTGATGAAGGCATTCGTCCATTGGATGGTCAGTTTCGCAAGGCTGCATCTTATTCCACCAATGATGACTCTGCCACACATGACTCTACTGCCAATGCACCCAAGTCTACTCCCCAAGCCACTGCTCCTCGTGTGATGACTGACCATGAGCTTCTGCTTAGTCTTCACCAGAAGTTGGATTGAAACCATAAATGGGTTAAGCGTTAGTTTGGCTCATTTCTTCACAACATGACTGCTACACACAATGCAGTGAAGAAAAACCATTACTACCTCCATGAAGTTTTTGGTCGCACCTGGGCCATTCTGTCACATCTGTATGGTGAATAAGATCTCAAGAAAATGGGTCTCAAGGAGGATTTTGACTGGTCTGCACCCCCACTCAAGAAATACAAGAAGGTCAAGGTTCCTCCTTTGGTGTCCAGCTCCTGTTCTTCATCACGCGATACCGACGAGCATGAAGACTTGGACGACACTGCAGCATGCCCTTCCACGACAAACGACCCCAACAACGATGGCGCTCCTTCATCAACTTGATATTCTGCAGGGGCGTTAGTCCTCATTTTCGATCCTTTTGGTCATTCGATGACAAAGGGGGAGAATTTTGAGTTAGTCTTCAAGCGGGTCTGTCTATATGGGTGTTTTTTTGCTAAGTTACAACTCTCGTTCTTCTGAAACTTTATTGGATCGAGTTGTAAACTTAAACCCGATGGTGCTCCGATACTTTTGATGTGTCTTTCTACATGCTTATTCCTCATATGTGTTAATGCATGCATGCTAAATTACATCAGTCACCATATTTCATCATGCATTTCATATTCCTCATTATGATATGTCAAATGCGTGTATGAATTACAAGATATAGGGGGAGATCTCCATGATTCAACTCTTCAAGTGTGCATTGCTTCAAATGCAAATTCCTCACTATCCACATCTTCAGGGGGAGTTCTTCTATATCTTGCAATCAAATTCCTGAATATCAGTTTTTACACTTCATATGTTTATCCCCGTTGAAAACTTAACCTATATTGTCATCAATCACCAAAAAGGGGGAGATTGTAAGTGCATCTAGTGCCCCTTAGTGATTTTGGTGTATTGAAGGCTTATAGGTTAAGGGACTAATGCGTTTGTGAGTGTACACAGGTCTATAAGTCTATAAGGAGTTTGATATTTACAGAGAAAGTCGACCCCTAAAAATGAAGTTCTTCGACTGAAGACTTTGGACTTCTGAAGACCTTCTGAAGACTTTGAAAGTGAAGAAATTGGTGCAATCCTGAAGACTTTGTATTCATTCGAGGGACATGAAGCATGAAGACTTTTGTTTTTATAGTTTCATTTTCTCTTTCATGAGTCTTAGGAAACATTGTACTGTTAAAGGGGGTCGAGGAAATACTAAGGAAAAATTTCCATGTGATGCTCAACTCAAAATCCTACACCTACCAATCCCTTCGAGTGAAGCCATTGGAAATCTCATACAGTTCAGTCATATTCTTCAGTGACAGAGACGAAGTTCTTCTGGTCCCTGAGGAATTTGTTGTGACTGAGGAGTTAGGAATTCGCCAGTGCGGACTGCCTATATAGTGAGGAACATGACAGCCCTGAGGAATTTGATACTCAAAATTCCGACCTTTGCTGTGTTGTGCGCCAGCTGTCCCAAAATATCTACCCACCTAACGGTCATATCATTGAAGGGCATTTATGTCTTATCATGTCGGGTTGTTCCCTAGGCTATAAATAGCCTCCCCCTACAACCACTAGCTGGTTGGCTACTCCGAGAGAAACTGACACTTGTCATTTGAGAGCATCCCATCCTTCGAGGACTTTGAGAGAAAATCATCAAGTGAGGAAAGCCAAACCCAAACACCTACAAACCCCAAGTGATTGAGCATCACTGAAGAGATTGATCCTGCGTGGATCCGACGCTTGTTACCTTTGAAGACTGTGCTTCTTCCAGACGGTTAGGCGTCAAGGTCTAGAGCATCCAAGAGGAATTGTGGATCGCCGAGTGACCAAGTTTGTGAAGGTTCGGAAGTCACCTGAAGACTTACCACGAGTGATTGGGCGAGGTCTGTGTGACCTTAGCTCAAGGAGAATACGGTGAGGACTATGTGTCCGGGATTGTGTGTCCGTAGGTTAAAATACCTAGCCGCTCCAACCAGATGTACAACTGAGACAGTAGTTGGAACCTGTCTACCAAATCATTGTCTTCACCAAGCTCACTAGTTCTATTTCCTCATAACTGTGTTGAGTGCTTGTTCATATCTGTGTTTGAAGACTTTGACTGAAGACTTTCTCAATTTCCTCAGTTCAATTTCTTCAGTCTGTTTGTCTTCATCCTGTGTTATCACGTGCTTACGCTTTCGGTACTCTATGCTTATGTTCATTTCATCGTGATGACTATGCTTGTGTTCTGTTATGTTTACTTTTGAGTACTTATTCCGCTACTAGTAGTTCTTCGCTAAGGAATTTCCTCACTTGCAAATTCCTCAGTGAAGAATTCATAAAAATCGCCCGTTCACCCCCCTCTAGTCGATATAACACACTTTCATAATGGGAGAACATAGGGAAACAAAATCAGAGCAAAACAGACCATAAACATAAACATAAACATACCATAGACATGTCTTTCCCCTCTTAAAGACATGCGACTTCTCTCCTCTTGAACACCAAGCATCTTGGGCCTTTGATGTGACTACCTCTCTCTCCCTTTTTCTTTCTCTCCCCTTTGAAGAGAATAAGCTTTGATGTGATCTCTCTCCCCCTTTGACATCAATTTCCAAGAAGGGATCTTATGGAGTGTGAGTCAAAATAGGTTTGGTCCTTGAGTCACAGAGCAAAGCAGCATATAGATTGTAATGCTGTTAGAGGACAAGAATCATCGAGTGGAGCTGGAACAAAAGTGCAGGAACAAGTGGTAAATTGTTTTCTCTGCAGTGAAATCAGTGACACCAAGTTATATTTTTCGGTTGCACCGAAATGCTTCGGCGTGACCAAAAGAGACGAATCGGTATGACCGAGTTCCAGACAGAGAGAACATTTGTCACCTCAGCTCATTAGGCAAATAAGATCTCACAAAGATCTGCAAGGAATTAACTGAAAGATTTGCAATGAATTCGATGCAAGAGATGCAGAACACAACAAAGAAAAAGAAAAGAGAAGGGAAATAAATATGCAAGAGACAAATGCAAGAAAAACATAGAAACACTAGAGAACTTCATCTAGAATTGGTCGGCGACAGAGTCACCTATGTTAGAGTATATTGACCGAGGAGTCAAGTGAGATCACTTGATCATAGGTCATACTCATCATTTAAGCTCAAAATGGGGTTACCATTTATCGTTTAAGCTTTTGATGTATTCGCATCTTGTTGAGTTGCTTTGACCCATGACTCAGGGTAAAGCTTCTCTAAGATGGAATAACATACCTTGGGTGGTGGTATTGAACTTGATCATGTAGTTGAACTTGTGTGGGTTGCTCAAGGTTGATGTAGCTCATCAAGAGTTGGGAGCATGTGACGCCCCCAGACCATTGCGCCAGGTGTCTTCCAGTTATTCGTTGTTGTTGCCTTGTCATTTGCTTGCTTGTTGCATCTTGTCATGTCATCATGTGCTTTGCATCATCATGTTTTCAAACTTGCATCCGTCCAGGTTCCCCAGTTCCGTCTGTTGTCCGTTCTCAGCCCAACCACACTTGCACGCGCCCGCGGCACGTCCGAAATATTATTTTATTAGTGGCCGGAAAATGTTCTTGAAATGGGTTGAAAGTTGGCATACAGTGTTGTTATGTTGTAGGTAGGCCGCCTGCCAAGTTTCATCGCATTCAGAGTTTGTTTGACGCCCCAACGGATAACTATAGCAGCAATATAGCCGGTCAAAACGTCAGACGTTTTCGGTCTCCGAAAACAGTCGCCAGGCCGCATTCCCCCTCTTTCCTCTTAGCCCAAGCCCTTCTTCACAGTACTCCTAGGCCCATCCTGACCCCTCCTTACGAAGTACATTGACCCCTCACGCGCGTCCGGCAGCTGTCCCGAACCCGACCCTGACAGTCGTCACCGTCGGATCCGGATCATCCCCAAACATCCCGAAAACATCTCCGTTTTCTTGTTTGGACTCACTATCTATTTTTTCTGGTCATCTGATTATGATCGGAGGGACGGATTAGCCCCTAACCAAAAATCCATTTGCTATATATAGTTCCCCTTTATCCATCTCTAGACAAACTCTAAAATCTAGGACTTTTGTCCTGCCGCCGCCGCCACACTCAAATCTCCCTCGGGATCTCACCCGAGCCAACCACCCACACCCCAGATCCCGTCCTCTTGATCCAGAGCAGCAACACAGTGCCCGAGCTCCTCCTCTTGCGCCTTTGTCCTCGATCCCCTCGCGCCCATGGAGCCCGAGCCCCTCCAGCAAGCCGACCTCGACCTGGACGACCGGAGCAACAGGTCATGTTGCAGCTCCCCGTCGCCTCCCTCTCCTTCCTTTCCCCCTCCATATTCCCTCTCTCAGCTCTCTCCCTTCTCTTATTCACATGAACAGGGGACACCATGAACGAAACTACCTGCTCGATTCCCTGCTTCTTGTTGACCACATCATCCCGGACCAGCTCGCTGGCGTTCTTCGTTGTCCTCGCGCATCCGCCACAAAGACCAGTCGGATCCGTGCGCTACCTCGACTCCAACCTGTCGGAGTCGCTTCACCGCGGCCTCCCCTGCCTCCATGGACGCGTCCAGCACCGCAACAGCAGCACTGCCTTGTTCCTTCTCCCCTACAGCCATGGGCGCCTCAAGCTAGGGCTTGCCTTGCCGCCCTTGCAACCTCGGCCTCGCCTTCGCGCCTCAACCTACCTTGTCGTCGCCGGGAACCCCAGGCTAGCCGCCGCCGTGCTAAGTTACCTTCTCCACGCCGGGCTCGGCTTCCTCGAAGTCTTCAGCAAAACTAGAGCACCAAGTCCCTCCGCCTCACCTCGCATGCCCGCGCCAGTTGCCGCTGGTGACCTCTCCAGGACCTCCTCGCCTGCCCGTGGAAGTTCCAAGCCCCGTCGCTGCTGTTTCCGCTTCGCCTGAATCGCACCCCTACTTTGCCTCGAACAGCTGTAGCGCCGCATCGCCTCTGCGTCGTCCTTACCACCCGCTGGAGCCAAGGGCGTCGCCTCGGTCGCCGCCCTGCCAAGCTCCGCTCGCCGCCAAAGTCCACCAGCGCCGGCGACCTCCACCTCTGCGGCCCCCTGCCTCGACCGCTTCCTGTTCGTCAGGAGACGACGAACGCTTCAAGCGTTGACCGCGTCTTCCTCCTCACTAGGCCAGCACGCTCCACCTTGCCTCTGCCAGCCCAACATGCGAGTCGGCCCAGTCCACCCCGGCCTACCTCTCCACCACCTGGGCTTGGCCCAATGTGAGCAGCCACCCCAAATCCCCCCGTGCACTGTTGGTCAGCAGTTTCAGCCCAGTTTATATTTTTTTCGTCCGCTACAATTTTGCTAATAACCAGTGGTTTACCTGTTTTACAGAAAACTCCCCTAACTTCATGCATATAAAAACTAATTAACTGTGCATCGGAATTAAACAAACCTTATCTGAAAAATGCTTAGAATCTTGTCTAGTTTCATTATATCCAACTTTCATGCATGTTTGACATGTTTAAAATGTTGTTTGTTTAATTTTGCTCATATGCCATGTTAAAATGCTTTATTTCATAACTTAATAACCGTAGCTCCAAATTTAATAAATTTTTATATGTAAATGGGGTAGAAAAATGCCTAGTTTAACATGGTGGCTTTACTTTGCATGTTAAACAACTCTAAAATATGGTTTAGGGCAGAACAGTACCAAATCCATAATTTGCATATGAGGATTTTCCGGACTTGTTGTTTGTTGTTCCGGCCTCATTTAAACTTGCCTAGACAGGTAGATTTCATATGCTTCACCTCTTGCCATGTTTAACAACTTTTAATATTGTTGAGTACCTAACCGGGAGTGAACTAAATAATTGATGTGGTGTTCCGTTGAACTCTAAAATATGCTTCACCTCGTTGCATATTGAGCTCCACTTAATTTGTAGTTTTGTTTTTTGCACTTTGCCATGCCTCTTTAAACCAGACATGCATAATACTTGTTTGCGCATCATACCATGCTTATGTGATGGTTCTTTACTATGTTGTTTGCTTCTTTCCGGGTTGCTTTCTCTAGTTAGCTTCGGTTTCGTTCCAGAGTTGTGAGGATTCATTCGACTACGTCCGTTTGTCTTCTTCATGGGCTCGTTCTTCTTCCTTGCGGGATCTCAGGCAAGATGACCATACCCTCGAAATCACTTCTATCTTTGCTTGCTAGTTGTTCGTTCTATCGCTATGTCGCGCTACCTACCACTTTCTATATCATGCCACCCATAGTGCCATTTCAAGCCTCTAACCCACCTTTCCTAGCAAACCGTTGTTTGGCTATGTTACCGCTTTTGCTCAGTCCCTCTTATAGCGTTGCTAGTTGCAGGTGAAGATGAAGTTTGTTCCATGTTGGAACATGGATATGTTGGGATATCACAATATCTCTTATTTAATTTAATGCATCTATATACTTGGTAAAGGGTGGAAGGCTCGGCCTTATGCCTGGTGTTTTGTTCCACTCTTGCTGCCCTAGTTTCCGTCATACCGGTGTTATGTTCCTTGATTTTGTGTTCCTTATGCGGTTGGGTGTTATGGGAACCCCTTGACAGTTCGCTTTGAATAAAACTCCTCCAACAAGGCCCAACCTTGGTTTTACATTTGCCTAACAACCTATTACCCTTCCCTTGGGTCGGCGCCAACCCAAGGGTCATCTTTATTTAACCCCTCGAGCCAGTGCTTCTCTAAGTGTTGGTCCAAACCGAGCCGCCTGCGGGGCCACCTCGGGGAAACTCGAGGGATGGTTTTACTCGTAGCCTGTCTCATCCGGTGTTGCCTCAAGAACGAGATACGTGCGACTCTAATGAACCACAAGTATAGGGGATCTATCGTAGTCCTTTTGATAAGTAAGAGTGTCGAACCCAATGAGGAACAGAAGGAAATGATAAGCGGTTTTCAGCAAGGTATTCTCTGCAAGTATTGAAATAAGTGGTAACAGATAGTTTTGTGATAAGATAATTTGTAACGAGCAACAAGTAACAAAAGTAAATAAAGTGCAACAAAGTGGCCCAATCCTTTTTGTAGCAAAGGACAAGCCTGGACAAACTCTTATATAAGGAAAAGCGCTCCCGAGGACACATGAGAATATCGTCAAGCTAGTTTTCATCACGTTCATTTGATTCGCGTCCAGTACTTTGATAATTTGACATGTGGGTGGACCGGTGCTTGGGTGCTGTTCTTATTTGAACAAGCATCCCACTTATGATTAACCTCTATTGCAAGAATCCACAACTACAACAAAAGTATTAAGGTAAACCTGACCATAGCATGAAACATATGGATCCAAATCAGCCCCTTACGAAGCAACGCATAAACTAGGGTTTAAGCTTATGTCACTCTAGCAACCCATCATCTACTTATTACTTCCCAATGCCTTCCTCTAGGCCCAAATAATGGTGAACTGTTATGTAGTCGAAGTTCACATAACACCACTAGAGGCTAGACAACATACATCTCATCAAAATATCGAACGAATACCAAATTGACATGACTACTAATAGCAAGACTTCTCCCTTGTCCTCAAGAACAAACGTAACTACTCACAAAGCATATTCATGTTCATATTCAGAGGGGTATTAATATGCATATAGGATCTGAACATATGATATTCCACCAATTAAACCAACTAGCATCAACTACAAGGAGTAATTAACACTACTAGCAACCTAGTAGCACCAATCCCGGACTTGGAGACAAGAATTGGATACAAGAGATGAAATAGGGTTTTGAGATGAGATGGTGCTGATGAAGATGTTGATGGAGATTGCCCTCTCCCGATGAGAGGAGCGTTGGTGATGACGATGGCGATGATTTCCCCCTCCGGGAGGGAAGTTTCCCTGGCAGAACAGCTCCGCCGGAGCCCTAGATTGGTTCCGCCAAGGTTCCGCCTCGTGGCGGCGGAGTTTCATCCCGAAAGGTTGCTTTTGGTTTTTTTTCTCGACGAAAGACTTCATATAGCAGAGGATGGTCATCAGAGAGCCACCAGGGGGCCCACGAGGTAGGGGCGCGCCCTAGGGGGGGGCGCCCCCATCCTCGTGGACAGGGTGTAGGCCCCCTGGTCTTCATCTTTGGCGAGGATTTTTCATTATTTATTATAAGGTATTCCGTGGAGTTTCAGGACTTTTGGAGTTGTGCAGAATAGGTCTCTAATATTTGCTCCTTTTTCAGCCCAGAATTCTAGCTGCTGGCATTCTCCCTCCTTATGTAAACCTTGTAAAATAAGAGAGAACAGCCATAAGTATTGTGACATAATGTGAAATAACAGCCCATAATGCAATAAATATTGATATAAAAGCATGATGCAAAATGGACGTATCAACTCCCCCAAGCTTAGACCTCGCTTGTCCTCAAGCGAAAGCCGATAACAATAAATATGTCCCCATGTTTAGAGGTAGAGGCGTCGATAAAAATAAAATACGGACATGAAGGCATCATGATTATTCTCATAACAGCAACATATATAGATATTGTCATATGATTACTTATGTTCAAGTGATAATCTATTCACAATGAAAAAGTATGAATCAGAAACCTTATTGAGAACCAACAAACTATAACCTCAGTCATTGAAGCAATTGCAATTTATCATAACATCAAAAAGAGTCTATGTCAGAGCTAAAAAGCAAGTCCACATACTCAACTATCATCTAGTCCTTCATAATTGCTAACACTCATGCAATACTTGTGGTTACGGAGTTTTAATCAGACACAGAGAAAGATAGGGGATTATAGTTTCGCCCCACAACCTTTTACCTCGAGGGTAATGTCAACAATAATTACTCATGCCCCCCTACATCCAATTAGATATATCTATTAGGATCTTTCCAACACACTGTGCTTGCCAAAGGATAAAATGTAAAAAGGAAAGGTGAAGATCACCATGACTCTTGCATAAGGTAGAAGATAATAATAAAATATAGTCCCTTCGCAGAGGGAAGTAGAGGTTGAGATGCGCTTTTATGGTTGGATGTACAAAATCTTAATGCGAAAGAACGTCACTTTATATTGCCCCTTGTGATATGAACCTTTATTATGCAGTCTGTCACTTTTATTACTTCCACATCACAAGATCGTATAAAGCTTATTTCTCCCACACTAATCATACATATTTAGAGCAATTTTTATTGCTTTGCACCGATGACAACTTACTTGAAGGATCTTACTCAATCCATAGGTAGATATGGTGGACTCTCATGGCAAAACTGGTTTAAGGGTATTTGGAAGCACAAGTAGTATCTCTACTTGGTGCTAAGAATTTGGCTAGCAAGAGGGGAAAAGGCAAGCTCAACATGTTGGAGGATCCATGACAACATACTTTATCTCAGATATAAGAAAACATAACTCATCATGTTGTCTTCCTTGTCCAATATCAACTCTTTAGCATGTCATATTTTAATGAGTGCTCCCAATCATAAAAGATGTCAATGATAATATATTTATATGTGAAACCTCTCTTTCCTTATTACTTCCTATTAATTGCAACGATGACCAAAGCTATGTCTGCCAACTCCCAACAACTTTTAAATCATCATACTCTTCCTATGTGAAGTCATTACTCTCAATAAGATCGATATGAACTTTTGTTTCTTTTTATTCTTTTTCTCTTTTCTTTTATTCACCCAAGATTATAGCAAGAAAATCAAGCCCTTGACTCAACACTAATCTTTATTATATAGCTCATGGACTCGATTACATAGAGAGATCATAAAGCAAAACTTAAAACTAGATAATGCCATAAACTTTATTCTACTAGATCAAAATACTACTAATAGGATCGAACTAAGGAAAACGGTAAAGATAGGAGTTCTGATTGTGATACGATACCAGGGCACCTCCCCCAAGCTTGGCAGTTGCCAAGCGGAGTGCCCATACCCATGTTATTATATCTCCTTGGTTGGTGAAGATGGAGGTGATGGATAGTCGCACATCGAGCGTAAGAGGTCCTCTAGCTTGCGAATAATGCCCTTGAGTGCAAAGATATGCTCCTTCAACAAAATATTTTCACTTGTGAGATACTTGTTTTGAATACAAGTTAACTTAATCATCTGGAAAGCTTCGATCTCAGTTGGGGTAAGAAGGTTGTGATCAAGTTGAAGGATGTCTTCTATTGCTGGAGCTTGGTTCTCCGTGGCCTTCTTGATCCCTTCATCCTTGTTGATCTCCACAGGTTCTTCCCTCTTCAGCTCTATCTTCATTAGCCAGGCATCTTTGTCACCGTTGTTGGAGGAGGGGGACGACATGATGCCTGGCCTTGACAACCCTGACAGAGAATAGCCCAAAACAAGAACAGAGGATATTTGCGTGATACGGGAGTCAAAACCTTCGGGAGAATATATAATGAATTTTTACCGACCAAAATACGTATCGTGCAAGAAAACGGAGTCCGGAAGGCACACGAGGTGCTCACGAGGTAGGGGGCGCGCCCGGGGGGTAGGGCGCGCCCTCCACCCTCGTGGGGCCCTCGTGTCCTTCCTGGACTGCTACTTAATTTTCTATTTTTCTAAATATTCCAAAATGGGGAAATATTGCCTTAAAAATTGTTTTGGAATCGGTTTACTTATCGTACCACATACATATTCCTTTTCGGAGTCTGAAACGTTCTAGAAAGTGTCCCTTATGTATTCCTCCGGGGTTACGGTTTCAATAATATTGGTTTCAACATTTATGGGATTACCTTAGATATGATGTTTGATTCTTTGACCGTTTACCACCTTCGGATTTGTGCCTTCGAAGTTGTTGATTTTTATGGCACCGGAACGATAGACCTCCTCAATAACATAGGGGCCTTCCCATTTAGAGAGAAGTTTTCCTGCAAAAATCTTAAATGAGAGTTGTATAACAGTACATAATCACCTACATTAAACTCACGCTTTTGTATCCTTTTGTCATGCCATCTTTTAACCTTTTCTTTAAACAACTTGGCATTTTCATAAGCTTGGGTTCTCCATTCATCAAGTGAGCTAATATCAAGTAACCTCTTTTCACCGGCAAGTTTGAAATCATAGTTGAGCTCTTTAATAGCCCAATATGCCTTATGTTCTAGTTCGAGAGGTAAGTGACATGCTTTTCCATATACCATTTTATATGGAGACATGCCCATAAGATTTTTATATGCAATTTTATAGGCCCATAATGCATCATCAAGTTTCTTGGACCAATTCTTTCTAGACCTATTGACAGTCTTTTGCAAAATTAATTTGAGTTCTCTATTACTCAATTCTACTTGACCACTAGACTGTGGGTGATACAGAGATGCAATTCTATGATTGACATCATATTTAGCAAGCATTTTACGGAAAGCACCATGAATAAAATGTGAACCACCATCAGTCATTAAATATCTAGGGACTCCAAACCTCGGAAAAATAACTTCTTTAAGCATTTTAATAGAAGTATTATGACCAGCTCTACTAGTTGGAATAGCTTCTTCCCACTTAGTAACGTAATCAACATCAACTAAAATATGTGTATATCCATTAGAGGCAGGAAAAGGTCCCATATAGTCAAAGCCCCAAACATCAAACAGTTCAATAAAAAGTGAATAATTCATCGGCATTTCTTGACGTCTACTAATATTACCAATTCTTTGACATTCATCACAAGATAGGACAAACTTACGGGCATCCTTGAAGAGAGTAGGCCAATAAAAACCGGATTCCAATACCTTATGTGCAGTTCTATCTCCCGCGTGGTGTCCTCCATAAGTTTCGGAGTGGCACTTGTGTAGGATCTGTTCCTGTTCATGCTCAGGTACACAACGTCTAAGAACACCATCTACTCATTCTTTATAAAGATGTGGGTCATCCCAAAAGTAATGTCTCAAATCATAGAAGAACTTTTTCTTTTGTTGGTATGTGAAGCTAGGTGGTATAAATTTAGCAACTATGTAATTAGCATAATCAGCATACCAAGGGGTACTACGAGAGGTACTTATGACATTTAATTGTTCATCAGGAAAGCTATCATCAATAGGTAGTGGGTCATCAAGAACATTCTCTAACCTAGATAAGTCGTCTGCAACGGGGTTCTCAGCTCCTCTTTTATCAACAATATGTAAATCAAATTCTTGTAGCAAGAGAACCCATCTAATAAGTCTAGGTTTAGCATCTTTTTTCTCCATAAGATATTTAATAGCAGCATGACAAGTGTGGATAGTTACTTTAGAATCAACAATATAAGGTCTGAACTTATCACAAGCAAATACAACTGCTAAAAGTTCTTTTTCAGTAGCAGCATAATTTCTTTGAGCATTGTCTAGAGTCTTACTAGCATAATGGATAACATTTAATTTCTTATCAACTCTTTGCCCTAGAACATCACCTACAACATAATCGCTAGCATCACACATAATTTCAAAGGGTAAATTCCAATCAGGTGGCTGAACAATAGGTGCTGAGACTAATGCTTTCTTAATTATATCAAATGCTTCTACACAATCCTCATCAAAGACAAATGGTATATCTTTTTGTAATAAATTAGTCAGAGGCCGAGAATTTTTTGAGAAGTCCTTAATGAACCTCCTATAAAATCCGGCGTGACCAAGGAAACTTCTTATACCTTTGATGTCCTTGGGGCATGGCATCTTTTCAATAGCATCAACCTTGGCTTTATCAACTTCAATACCTCTTTCAAAAACTTTATGCCCCAAGACAATACCCTCATTAACCATAAAGTGGCACTTTTCCCAATTCAAGACAAGATTAATTTCTTCACATCTCTGCAAAACTCGATCAAGATTGCTCAAGCAATCACCAAAAGAAGATCCGTAGACGGAAAAGTCATCCATGAAAACCTCACAAATCTTTTCACAAAAGTCAGAGAATATAGTCATCATGCATCTTCGAAAGGTAGCAGGTGCATTACATAAACCAAAAGGCATACGTCTATAAGCAAAAGTACCAAAAGGGCATGTAAAAGTAGTCTTTGATTGATCTTTAGCCGACACACGTATTTGGGAGAAACCAGAATAACCATCTAGAAAATAGTAATGTGTATGCTTGCATAATCTTTCTAGCATTTGATCGATAAAAGGTAAGGGGTAATGATCTTTCTTAGTAGCCTTATTTAATTTGCAGAAATCAATTACCATCCTATAACCTGTAATAATTCTTTGTGGAATCAATTCATCTTTATCATTAGGAACAACAGTAATACCTCCCTTCTAGGGACACAATGAACATGACTTACCTACTGACTATCAGCAATGGGATAAATTATACTTGCCTCTAGAAGCTTTAGTATTTCTTTTCTTACCAATTCTTTCATTTTAGGATTCAGACGTTGTTGAGGATCACAAACTGGTTTGGCATCTGCTTCCAAATTTATTTTATGTTGACATAGAGTGGGACTAATGCCTTAAGATCATCAAGAATATATCCAATAGCAGCACGATGCTTCTTCAGAGTTTTAAATAATCTTTCTTCTTCATGCTCTGAATGGTTAGCACTAATAATAACAGGATATATCTTCTTTTCATCAAGATAAGCATATTTAAGATTATCAGGCAACGGTTTAAGCTCAAACACGGGATCACCCTTAGGTGGAGGGGGATCCCCTAGGATTTCAACAGGAAAATTGTGTTTCAGAATAGGTTCCTATTTAAAGAATACTTCATCTATTTCCCTTCTTTCATTCATAAACATATCATTCTCATGGTCTAGCAAATATTGTTCTAAAGGATCACTTGGAGGTACGACAATAGAAGCAAGACCAATAATTTCATCCTTACTAGGCAATTCTTCTTCACGGTGTTGTTTACTAAATTTAGAGAAATTAAACTCACGAGTCATATCATCTAAGCCGACAGTAACAACATCCCTTGTGCAATCTATGGTAGCATTAACAGTATTTAAGAAGGGTGTGCCAAATATAATGGGACAAAAGCTATCTTGTGGGGAACCAAGAACAAGAAAATCAGCAGGATATTTAGTTTTCCCACACAAGACTTCAACATCTCTAACAATTCCCATTGGTGAAATAGTATCTCTATTAGCAAGTTTAATAGTAACATCAATTTCTTCTAACTCAACAGGTGCAATGTCATGCATAATTTCTTTGTATAAGTCAATAGGTATTGCACTAGCACTAGCACCCATATCACATAAGCCATGATAACAATGATCTCCTATTTTAACAGAAATAACAGGCATGCCTACCACAGGTCTAGGTTTATCTGCATCATGGGGTTTAGCAATTCTAGCAGTTTCACTACAGAAGTAAATAACATGCCCATCTATATTATCAGACAAGAGATCTTTAACAATAGCAATATTAGGTTCAACTTTAACTTTCTCAGGAGGTGTATATGTTTTAATATTGCTTTTACGAACCACAATTGAAGCTTTAGCATGATCCTTTATCCTAACAGGGAAAGGTGGTTTCTCAACATAAGAAGTAGGAACAATAGGATCATTATAAGTGACAGTCTTTTCTTCAACTTTAATAGGTGCAGCTACTTTTACTTCTATGGGAGGATGATATTTAAACCACTTCTCCTTAGGGAGATCAACATAAGTAGCAAAAGATTCACAGAAAGAAGCTACTATCTCAGAAATCAAGTCCATATTTAGTGATAAACTTACAGAAAATATCGGTATCCATAAAAGATTTAACACAATCAAACTTAGGTGTCATACCTGACTCCTTACCTTCATCGAGATCCCAATCTTCAGAGTTGCGTTTAATTCTATCCAATAAATCCCATCTAAATCCAATAGTCTTCATCATAAAAGAGCCAGCACAAGAAGTATCGAGCATGGTGTGATTATTTTCAGGAAGCCGAGCATAATTTTTTTGAATAATTTTTTCTCTTGGGAGCTCATGATTGGGGCATGAATATAACATTGATTTAAGCCTCCCCCAAGCTTGAGTGATGCTTTATCCTTCACGAGGCCAATATATATATATATATATAATTGCGGTCACGATGAACAAGATGCATAGGGTAATACTTTTGATGAAATTCCAATTTCAATCTTCTATAGTTCCATGATCTCATATCATCACATAGACTATACCATGTCAATGCGTCTCCCTTCAAAGATAAAGGGAATACCTTCTTCTTAGCAACATCATCGGGTATACCTGCAAGCTTAAATAATCCACAAACTTCATCCAAATATATTAGGTGTTCATCAGGATGCTTTGTTCCATCTCCTGTAAAAGGATTAGCTAGCAGTTTTTCAATCATACCCGAAGTATACTCATAAGGAATTCCATTTTCAATAGGTTCAGTAGGTTGAGGAGCAACTCTTTGCTCTACTAGTTGGGGTGAAGATACCCCGAACAAGCCCCTTAGAGGATTACTTTCCATAGTAACAAGTGACAGTAAATTTCAGCACATTATATAAATTTTCCTCACCAAATTCCACCTACCAAAGGCGTTCACTCCCCGGCAACGGCGCCAAAAAAGAGTCTTGACGACCCACAAGTATAGGGGATCTATCATAGTCCTTTCGATAAGTAAGAGTGTCGAACCCAACGAGGAGCAGAAGGAAATGATAAGCGATTTTCAGCAAGGTATTCTCCGCAAGTACTGAAATAAGTGGTAATAGATAGTTTTGTGATAAGATAATTTGTAACGAGCAACAAGTAACAAAAGTAAATAAAGTACAGCAAGGTGGCCCAATCCTTTTTGTACCAAAGGACAAGCATGGACAAACTCTTATATAAGGAAAAGCGCTCCCGAGGACACATGGGAATATCGTCAAGCTAGTTTTCATCACGTTCATATGATTCACGTTCGGTACTTTGATAATTTGACATGTGGGTGGACCAGTGCTTGGGTGCTGTTCTTACTTGAACAAGCATCCCACTTATGATTAACCTCTATTGCAAGCATCCGCAACTACAACAAAAGTATTAAGGTAAAGCTAACCATAGCATGAAACATATGGGTCCAAATCAGCCCCTTACGAAGCAACGCATAAACTAGGGTTTAAGCTTCTGTCACTCTAGCAAGCCATCATCTACTTATTACTTCCCAATGCCTTCCTCTAGGCCCAAATAATGGTGAAGTGTTATGTAGTCGACGTTCACATAACACCACTAGAGGCTAGACAACATACATCTCATCAAAATATCGAACGAATACCAAATTCACATGACTACTAATAGCAAGACTTCTCCCTTGTCCTCAGGAACAAACGTAACTACTCACAAAGCATATTCATGTTCATAATCAGAGGGGTATTAATATGCATACAGGATCTGAACATATGATCTTCCACCAATTAAACCAACTAGCATCAACTACAAGGAGTAATTAACACTACTAGCAAGCTACTAGCACCAATCCCGGACTTGGAGACAAGAATTGGATACAAGAGATGAACTAGGGGTTTGAGATGAGATGGTGCTGATGAAGATGTTGATGGAGATTGCCCTCTCCTGATGAGAGGAGCGTTGGTGATGACGATGGCGATGATTTCCCCCTCCGGGAGGGAAGTTTCCCCGGCAGAACAGCTCTGCCAGAGCCCTAGATTGGTTCTGCCAAGCTTCCGCCTCGTGGCGGCGGAGTTTCGTCCCGAAAGGTTGCTTCTAGTTTTTTTCTCGACGAAAGACTTCATATAGCAGAAGATGGTCATCGGAGAGCCACCAGGGGGCCCACGAGGTAGGGGGGCGCGCCCTAGGGGGCGGTGCGCCCCCCACCCTCGTGGACAGGGTGTGGGCCCCCTGGTCTTCATCTTTGGCGAGGATTTTTCATTATTTATTATAAGGTATTCCGTGGAGTTTCAGGACTTTTGGAGTTGTGCAGAATAGGTCTCTAATATTTGCTCCTTTTTCAGCCCAGAATTCCAGCTGCCGGCATTCTCCCTCCTGATGTAAACCTTGTAAAATAAGATAGAATAGCCATAAGTATTGTGACATAATGTGAAATAACAGCCCATAATGCAATAAATATTGATATAAAAGCATGATGCAAAATGGACGTATCAGACTCCTATTGGGATTGTCGGCACATCGGGTGGCTTTGCTGGTCTTGTTTTACCATTGTCGAAATGTCTTGTAACCGGGATTCCGAGACTGATTGGGTCTTCCCGGGAGAAGGAATATCCTTTGTTGACCATGAGAGCTTGTGATGGGCTAAGTTGGGACACCCCTGCAGGGTTTGAACTTTCAAAAGCCGTGCCCGCGTTTATGAGGCAGATGAGAATTTGTTAATGTCCGGTTGTAGAAAACTTGACACTTGACTTAATTAAAATGCATCAACCGTGTGTGTAGCCGTGATGGTCTCTTTCCGGCGGAGTCCGGGAAGTGAACATGGTTCTTGTGTTATGCTTGAACGTAAGTAGTTTCAGGATCACTTCTTGATCACTTCTAGTTTCTCGACCGTTGCGTTGCTTCTCTTCTCGCTCTTATTTGCGTATGTTAGCCACCATATAGCTTAGTGCTTGCTGCAGCTCCACCTCACTACCCTTTCCTACCCATAAGCTTAAATAGTCTTGATCTCGCGGGTGTGAGATTGCTGAGTCCTCGTGGCTCACAGATACTTCCAAACAGTTGCAGGCGCCGATGATACCAGTGCAGCTGACGCAACCCAGCTCAAGTGGGAGTTCGATGAAGATCGTGTTCTTTGTGTTGTTTTTTGTTTCTCGTTGATCAGTAGTGGAGCCCAGTTGGGATAATCGGGGATCTAGCATTTGGGGTTGTCTTCTTTTATTTTGGGTTCTGTAGTCGGACTTTGATTGTACTTTGGATGATGTATGTTCAACTTGTATTTGTGTGAAGTGGCAATTGTAAGCCGACTCTTTATCCTTTTCTTATTCAATACATGGGATGTGTAAAGATTACCCCTCTTGCGACATGCCTACCATGTTGCTATGCCTCTAAGTCGTGCCCCGACACGTGGGAGATATAGCCGCATTATGGGTGTTACAAGTTGGTAATCAGAGCCTTCCCCAACTTAGGAGACCCCTGCTTGATCGAATCGCTGACGTTGTTGAGTCTAGAACAAAATGTTTTGAGTCTTAGGATTATATATATCGGAGAGTAGGATTCTTTTTACTCCTCAGTCCCTTCGTTGCTCTAGTGAGGCCTCATGACGTAGAGTTTTGACTCTTCTCTCCTCAAATTTCACTAAAAAAAATTTAGGTTCACGCGGGTATCTTGGAATCATTCCGATATTCTTGTGACGAGAACATTGTTCTTGCTGCCTCCTGACATTTAGGGGTTGTGGCAGTGTCCCAGGGAGTTGAGCTCTGAGGTGTTGTCGTCACAATTTTATCGTTGCAGTTCTGGAATACCTGAGTTTCGCCGACATCGAAAATCTCTTTTATGCAGTTGTTCGTGAGATACCCTCGATGCCACCCAGTACTGGGGCGGGAGTTCGGGAGTATTGCCATAGCTTGTATAACGGATGCTTTTCGAAGGTTGAGGTAAACGATTTCCGAAGGTTTCTTGGTTATTTGTTGAAGGATGGATACAGCTGGATGTAGGAATTGTTAGTTTGGGTGAGATATTATGCTTCCCATGTATCCCCAACACCTGATTGCATAACCAGAAAGTTTCGGGAGTTTATAAGTGGGAATTCAGGTAGCTCGTAGGATATCCTTCCAACAGACACATGATACGATATGGGATCTATCATATGTTTGTTTCCGGCTTATTTTGCAAGCCAATCCTTTGTTTTTGTTTTCGTTTGTGGTATTGGAGTTGCATTAACATTCAAGTATTGATTCCATACCTTTTCTAAATGGTGTTCTCATATTTCTGTGTGAATACTAATCCTTCATGATAATCGAGATTGTCATGTCAATTCTTTTCAACCGGCGTGTTTCTCTTCAAGTGGATCCGATCATTTTCAACATTCGCAAGATCAACTCTAAGTATTCTCAACGGTGTTTGTTTCATTCGTCCCAAGTTGTCTTTGTTTTTCCCGCCCTCCCACCCTTTTTCTTCAAGGAATCATATGTCTTAATCAAGTATCCATCTTATTGATGGGAAGTCTCTCCATTCTTTTCTTTCAATGTTCTTATCTGGTGATTATCAGGAAGATACTAACGGAGCTTCAAGTTCATCATTCTTCGTTCTCTTTCTTCTCCGGTGGTTGCAATTCAAGCTTTGGTGTTGATCATATCCTTTTCCTCGTTTCAAATGTTTTCTCATGCCGGTGCACCTCTTTATCATTCACCTCTCACTATTCATTTGTTCCGGAGTGCTGAAGATATCTCGAAGATTCGTGTTTCCACTCTGCGTTCGTTCAAGCTCTTTTGAGGTTGTAATCTCATTCAAGCCATTTAATTTAACCGGTGCAATCTCTCTTCCAAGTAATCATTCAACGGTGTATCTTTTGAGTGGGCCCTAACCCACAGGTCTTTTCCCAGGATCTTACCTGACTCTTCTAATCTTCCCGGAGTTACACTCAAATTCTTTCCCCAGTTTGACATGAGAATGAGTTATCATGAGTCAAATGCCTTCTCCAAGATTTTTTCACATTCTTTTCGTCATAGGTTCAACCTTTCCATTCTTCATCCCGGAGTATCTCAACAACTCATGTTGGTGTTTCGCGTTGTCATTCTCGAATTTGAAGACTGAAGAATAGTTTTTCTCTGCAATCTTACCCGTTCTCTCAAGACTCGTGGTTCTAGCTTGATGCCATCCTTCTATAATTGTTTCTCAATCGTGAGAATTCTTTTCGCCCATTTGGAGCAATCCATGACTCTTTTCAGTTTGATTCTCCGGAGCCCATCATCTCAGAATTATTCATTCCAGCTTTCAGATCTAGTTCTTGAATTCTTCCGATGCTTCATTCAGGTATTCTCTAATCAGCTCGTGATCTCTTCGTTCTTACGTATCTAAATTCTCTCAAGTATTTTCTTCCGTTCCAAATTCTTACCGGTGATTCATCCCTTTACTTCGTTCATTTTCAATTCTTACGGTGATTCATTCAAGATTTCTCTTCCTCCATTATCATATCAATTCATTCGTTCTTTCCAAATCCTATCAGTGGTTCGTCGAAGACCTTCTCAAGTTGGCTCTATATCTATCTTAATGCTTTCTACGAGAATAAGTATTATGCCAAATCCGTTGCTTGTCATGAATTTAAATTGGTGAAGGATACACATAACATAATTCTTATTCTTGCTTCATCCAAATGATGGATTCATTCTTCCGGAGTTTGTTCACGATGAGTAAATTCTCGGTTCAAGTGCTTCATACTTTTCCCGGAGTTCCAAGATCTCTCAATTATATCATCGCGAAAGATCCATCTAAATCATTGCAAGGCTTCACCTTGTGTTTTCAACTTCTCTTTCTTTCCATCATCCTTTTATTATAGGAGTTCTTCATGGAGGCTCTACATGGTGGTTCATCAAGGATTTCTTTCATTCTTCAATTGTTCTTCAAGATTTCTCTCGAAGTATTGATCTGCCAAGCTATACTCAAAATTTAACATGGTGCTCAACACATGTCTTGTTTTGGAGGAGTTCAAGCATTCTTCATCTTGCATTCCGAAGTGCAATTCTTTACACCTTATCTTTTGAGGTGGTGTTATGTCATTTTTGATAATTTCCCTTCGTGTTTCATGATTCGCAAGTTGTCACAGATGAGATATGTAAACCCATCATTTTCTTTTCGTTCAGGAGATCCTTTGCAATCCATTAATCTCTTCGTTGGAGTTATCTTGTGTCATGTTTCACCTAAAGCTTCCCCTAAGGATTGTTGCTATTTATGGTGCTCATTAATGACCCAAGTTCTTCATTTATCCTCCCGGTGAAAATAAGTTTTCTCGTCTCCTTGTTTATATCAATCCAATCTATTGTTTTTCGTTAGTGGCAGAATTTCACCTCATAGTATTGAGATGTTTTCCATAAGTCCACAACAAGCTTACTCTTTTCGTTGTTGGTTTTCCAACAACTCCGTTCGGCCCTTCTCCTAAAGATGCTTTTTCAAAGCTCATTTCAGTTAAAAGATGTTGTTTTCTTCTCCGTTCCTTTAATTCCATTCTTTTATGTCTTCCGGAGGCATTGTGATGTTGCTATCTTCGACCAATTATCTTGTTTTCCCCAAGACCATGTTCTTTCCTTTGCTTATCCATTTAACCGGAGTGTCATGCCCTCCTTTCAAGTTCTTCGCAACTTATCAAGTTTTCCTTCTCCTTTCAGTCCGAGTGCTGCCCAAATTATATAAATCATATTCCTTATGTATCTTGTTTTAACCGGAGTGGTTTCAATATGTATCTGTCACTCAACTTCTTGGTTCTCATCGTGTCCCATGTTTCTCTTATCTAACGGAGTGTTCGCAATCTCGTTCATCTCCATTGTATTCTTCTTTCAATGGTTTAACCTCTCAAGGTTATTTGGTTTCACTCATTCGTCAAAGAAGCAACTTACTTTTACTCTTCTCTTCCTCTTACGTTTCTCTCCGGTGCTATCCTTAGATCCCGGGACGAGATCCTCTCATAGTGGTGGAGTGTTGTGACGCCCCGAGACCGTTGCGCCAGGTGTCTTCCAGTTATTCGTTGTTGTTGCCTTGTCATTTGCTTGCGTATCGCATATTGTCATGTCATCATGTGCTTTGCATCATCATGTTTTCAAACTTGCATCCGTCCAGGTTCCCCAGTTCCATCCGTTGTCTGTTCTGAGCCGAACCACACTTGCACGCGCCCGCGACACGTCCAAAATATTATTTTATTAGTGGCCGGAAAATGTTCTCAGAATGGGTTGAAAGTTGGCATGTAGTGTTGTTATGTTGTAGGTAGGCCGCCTGCCAAGTTTCATCGCATTCGGAGTTCGTTTGACGCCCCAACGGATAACTATAGCGGCAATATAGCCGGTCAAAATGTCGGACGTTTTCGGTCTCCGAAAACAGTCGCCGGGCTGCATTCCCCCTCTTTCCTCTCAGCCCAAGCCCTTCTTCATAGTCCTCCTAGGCCCAGCCTGACCCCTCCTTGCGCGGTACATGGACCCCTCACGCGCGTCCGGCAACTGTCCCGAACTCGACCCTGACAGTCGTCATCGTTGGATCCGGATCATCCCCAAACATCCCGAAAACATCTCTGTTTTCTTGTTTGGACTCCCTATCTATTTTTTCCGACTATCTGATTATGATCGGAGGGATAGATTAGCCCCTAACCAAAAATCCATTTGCTATATATAGTTCCCCTTTATCCATCTCTAGACAAACCCTAAAATCTAGGACTTTTGTCCCTGCCGCCGCCGCCACACTCAAATCTCTCTCGGGATCTCACCCGAGCCAACCACCCACACCCTAGATCCCCTCCTCTCGATCCAGAGCAGCTACACAGTGCCCGAGCTCCTCCTCTTGCGCCTTTGTCCTCGATCCCCTCGCGCCCATGGAGCCCGAGCCCCTCCAGCAAGCCGACCTCGACCTGGACGACTGGATCACCAGGTCATGTTGCAGCTCCCCGTCGCCTCCCTCTCCTTCCTTTCCCCCTCCATATTCCCTCTCTCAGCTCTCTCCCTTCTCTTATTCACAGGAACAGGGGACGCCATGAATGAAACTACCTGCTTGATTCCCTGCTTCTTGTTGACCGCCTCATCCCGGAGCAGCTCGCTGGCGTTCTTCGTTGTCCTTGCGCGTCCGCCACAAAGACCGGCCGGATCCGTGTGCTACCTCGACTCCAACCTGTCGGAGTCACTTCGCCGCGGCCTCCCCTGCCTCCATGGACGCGTCCAGCACTGCAGCAGCATCACTGCCTTGTTCCTTCTCCCCTGCAGCCATGGGCGCCTCAAGCTAGGGCTTGCCTTGCCGCCCTTGCAACCTCGGCCTCGTCTTCGCGCCTCAACCGACCTCGTCGTCGCCGGGAACCCCAGGCTTGCCTCCACCGCCGCACTAAGTTACCCGCTCCACGCCGAGCTCGGCTTCCTCGTCGTCGTCAGCAAAAGCAGAGCGCCAAGTCCCTCCGCCTCAACTTGCTTGCCCGCGCCAGTCGCCGCCGGTGACCATCTCTAGGACCTCCTCGCCTGCCCGTGGAAGTTCCAAGCCCCACCGCGGTTGTTTCCGCTTCTCCTGAATTGCGCACCTGCTTTGCCTCAAATAGCTGTAGCGCCGCATCGCCTCTGCCTCGTCCTTACCACTCGCTGGAGCCAAGGGCGTCGCCTCGGTCGCCGCCTTGCCAAGCTCTGCTCGCCGCCGAAGTCCACTAGCGCCGGCGACCTCCACCTCCGCGGCCCCCTGCCTCGGTCGCCTCCTGTTCATCAGGAGACGACGAACGCTTCGAGCGTTGACCGCGTCTTCCTCCTTGCTAGGCCAGCGCGCTCCACCTTGCCTCTGCCAGCCCAACATGCGAGCTGGCCCAGTCCACCCCGGCCTATCTCTCCACCGCCTGGGCTTGGCCCAATGTGAGCAGCCACCCCAAACCCCCCCCCCCCCTGTGCACTGTTGGGTCAGCAGTTTCGGCCTAGTTTATATTTTTTCCATCCGCTACGATTTACATATAAAAATACTTAGAATCTTGTCTAGTTTCATTATATCCAACTTTCATGCATGTTTGACATGTTTAAAATGTTGTTTGTTTAATTTTGCTCATATGCCATGTTAAAATGCTTTATTTCATAACTTAATAACCATAGCTCCAAACTTAATAAATTTTTATATGTAAATGGGGTAGAAAAATGCCTAGTTTAACATGGTGGCTTTACTTTGCATGTTAAACAACTCTAAAATATGGTTTAGGGCAGAACAGTACCAAATCCATAATTTGCATATGAGGATTTTCCGGACTTGTTGTTTGTTGTTCTGGCCTCATTTAAACTTGCCTAGATAGGTAGATTTCATATGCTTCACCTCTTGCCATGTTTAACAACTTTTAATATTGTTGAGTACCTAACCGGGAGTGAACTAAATAATTGATGTGGTGTTCCGTCAATATGCAACTCGTTGCATATTGAGCTCCACTTAATTTGTAGTTTTGTTTGTTGCATTTTGCCATGCCATGACTCTTTAAACCAGACATGCATAATACTTGTTTGCGCATCATGCCATCCTTATGTGATGGTTGTTTACTATGTTGTTTGCTTCTTTCCGGGTTGCTTTCTCTTGTTAGCTTCGGTTTCGTTCCGGAGTTGTGAGGATTCGTTCGAGTACGTCCGTTTGTCTTCTTCATGGACTCGTTCTTCTTCCTTGCGGGATCACAGGCAAGATGACCATACCCTCGAAATCACTTATATCTTTGCTTGCTAGTTATTAGTTCTATCGCTATGTCGCTCTACCTACCACTTGCTATATCATGCCTCCCATATTGCCATCTCAAGCCTCTAACCCACCTTTCCTAGCAAACCGTTGTTTGGCTATGTTACCGCTTTTGCTCAGCCCCTCTTATGGCGTTGCTAGTTGCAAGTGAAGATGAAGTTTGTTCCATGTTGGAACATGGATATGTTGGGATATCACAATATCTCCTATTTAATTTAATGCATCTATATACTTGGTAAAGGGTGGAAGGCTCGGCCTTATGCCTGGTGTTTTGTTCCACTCTTGCCGCCCTAGTTTCCGTCATACCGGTGTTATGTTCCTTGATTTTGCGTTCCTTACGCGATTGGGTTGTCGGGGTTGGGGTCCCGGCAAACCCTTAAGGTTCGAACACTGGGGTGCACGCGAAGTCTTCCTCTCCTACCGATCTATGCTCTAGCTTGCTAGGATCTCGCGGACGAACTCGACGAACTCACAACACAGATGGACACAGGGTTCATACTGGTTCAGGCTACCATTGCGGTGTAACACCCTACTCCAGTGTGGTGGTGGTCGATTGCCTCTTGGGCTGATGATGAACAATACAAGGGAATAACGACCTCCTGAGGTTGAGGCGTTCTTGGGCTCGGTGAGCTTGTGTGTGAGCTCCGTTGTTTCCTCGAGCTTCGTCCCCTTTTCATTGTGGTGGCTAGTCCTATTTATAGAGGCCCTGGTCCTCTTCCCAAATATCGAGCGGGAAGGGAGCCAACAATGGCGGGCTAATTTGAAGGGGGACAGCTAGTACAAGCTATCCTGACAAAAGTAGTCTTCGCCTGCACAAAGTTCTGGTGGTGACACTGTTCCGGGCTCCACGATGACCTCTGTCTTGCAGTCCTTGGTCTTGGTCTTGTTGCACCGAAATGGCAACCTTTGCCTGATGCCTCGGTACTCCGCGGCTGCGCTTTCCCCCTTTGCACCAAAGAGGAAACAAGGACGCTGTGCGCGCTGGCGCCTGCCTGGTGTCGATCGTCACGGCTCCCATCACGAAAGCCTCCTGAGGTTCGCCCCGCCTTGATATCTCCGCTCCTCGTGAGCCTGCCCAGCTAGGCCATTCTGGAGGAGGTCCTGCATCGTCCGCCTCGCGAGGCTTGGCCCCTCGCAATGGTCTTGAGTGCTTCGTTGGTGAAGATGGGTCGTACGGCCTGCTGGCTCAGCTACGCTGCGGACCGCAGGCAGGCAAGTCTGGGGACCCCCGTTCCCAGAACGCCGACAGTAGCCCCCGAGCCCAAGGTGCGGGCGGGCTTGGCTTCGCAGAGAAGCCAAGGGTCAATCTCGAAGCGCCTCGGGGCCCCAAAGCCTGCGGCCTTGGTTGACGCGTGGCGGTTGATTGAATGTGGGCGTCTCCGCTTCCCCATGCTACTTTGGCAACTGCTTGACCTGACAAAACGCTGGCGCGGGCGGAACTTGCCTTCATTGCTTCTTCCTCGCCTCGCTCCAGATCCCCTTTCTTGCTCTTCGCCGCCGCTACCTACAGATCTACTCTGGCCTTGCTCTGCATCTGCCGCCCATGGCGCCATGCATGGTCAAGACTTCCTCGTCCCCGGCCTGGTATGAGCCCGCTCTTGAGGCGCCCACTGTCACGGAGAAGAGCCTTGCCTCCGTGCGCCTGCTGATGGCGGGAGAGAGCAACGAGTGGGGGAAGACAGAGCTTTGGTTTGCCTCCGATGAGCTGGAAGCTGGGGGGAGCACCTTCTTCCCCTTCTTTTCGAGCAGCGTTGCCTTCGGGTTGGTTCCTCCCTTCTCTGATTTCCTCTATGAAGTCCTCGACCACTATGGGCTGCAGGCGTTGCATCTCCACCCCAACTCTATCCTTCTCCTATCCATCTTTTCCTACTACTGTGAGGCGTACCTAGGTGTGATGCCTTCCGTGGTGCTCCTGCGCCACTTATTCTTCCTTCGTGTCAGCGAGGGTCACATCTCTAGATGCGCCAACTTCGTCGCGGCCGGCAAGGCCAACTCGATCTCGAGCACCGGGAAGAGGGCCGACAACATTCGATCCAAATGGGTCATGGTGGACGCCAAGCTCGCCCATCTGTGCCTGGCGTTGCCGTCGGAGGCGCCCCGACAAGACAAGGAGTGGCCCAGGGTGGAGCTTGTCGATGAGCGGGCATCATCAGTGTTGGAGCAGATGATGGCCGACCTGAAGCCGGGCAATGCGAGGGCGGCCAAAATAACGGGAGCGATGCTCCTAAGGGAGTTCTTGACGCTGCGGGTCGCCCCACTCCAGGCGCGCGCGCCCCTTCTGGCAGCTTGAAGGAGGGGAGAAGAAGGCCCTGCTGAGGCCGGGGGTCCTGCCTGACGATGAACTGGACGCCGTCCTGCGCCTCATAGTTGGAGACAACCAGGAGTACCTGCCTAGCACCTTCATTCCCCTGTTCCAACGCAGGGATCGGGAGGAATTCGTCGCCTCCAGGCCAACTTTTGATGTGCGCGGGCTAGTGCCGCCAGTGCTTTTGGGAGCTCCTTCAGCGCCAAAGCCGGTGGAGGTGTCTTCTGGCGAGTCCCGCGGAGAGGGGGAGGAGGAGGAGGAGGACTCTGAGGAGACCCTAGAAGGAGGCGGAGGAGACCTCCCCTCCGAGCAAGACCAAGATTCTTTGCACCCGTCCTGATGATGTTGAGGCCGACGCCTACCAAGGAGGGAAGGAGCAACCCCTCGTCCCAACAAAGTGTAGGTCGTCGCTGGTGGACCGTGGTGCTGCCCCCACTCCAACACCTCCTGGGGCTGGATCCGGTTCCGCCTCCGCACTGCATGGCGCCAACGGAGCCCGAGCGCCTGCCTCCCAGGTCACGAAGCTATTGGGCCTCAAGCTCCTCAAGAGAAAGGTGGAGTACCTTGCAGTGGACCGGTAGGTGCTTCGAACTTCACTTGGTCCTTGCTGGTGCTTGTTTCTTCCTGACGCTCGTCCTTGGTTGATCAGGCCGACATCTTCGGCAAAGAGGAGTAATGAAGGGAAGGCAGCTGTGCCTCCCTCCGCAGATCCAGGGGGCAACATCGCCCGTGTCTCCCCAGCCCGATCATCTTCGCGGGGCCAAGATAAGCATCCCCGCGTGGAGTGAGCCCCCACGGCCCCGACGACTCTGGAGGTGCCGGTGCTTGGCGCGGCTGATGAGGTCCCAGCTGCTCCGGAGCCCACGGTCTCGCAAGCCCTGGTGACTGCGCCACTCACTCCTACTACTGCGCCTCCACTCCTCGGTTCCTCTGCTCCTGCTGCCGTCTTGGAGCATGCCTTTTCAGAGATGACCCAACTGCAGGCGGATCTCCTGAGCGCTGACCCGCGCCTAGTGGCCGGGCGTCTGGAGTTGGCCTCCGGCTGGCTTCACTCTGACCTGGCGGTACACGCGGCGCTGGGCCAGGCTGTTGCGGCTTCCGAGAGGGAGAAGTAAGGGGCCGCCAGTGCTGCAGACGATCGTGAGGCGGCGCTGAGAGACGCCAAGGCCGCCCACGACCGCTGCCAATTGCTGGAGGGCAAGTTGAAGAGCCTGCGCAAGAAGCACGGCGAAGAGGCACGCCACCGCTCGTCCGAGGAGAAGGAGATGAAGGCCCGGGAGGAAGCCATCAAGAACCGTGATGCTGAGCTGGTGGAGCTGGGGAAGGAGCAGGCCGCCGAGCGCAACCGGTTGGAGGAGCTGGAGCAGAAGATAGAGGCGAGGGAGGCCAACCTTGCCGCCAAGGCGCGAGTCCTGGCCGAAGACCGTGTGGCCTTCGCCGATCTCGAGAAGAGATCTCACGAGGTGCTGAAGACGCTGTACGACCGTGGCCTGGAGAAGCCGCTGGACAGTGACGAGGACGGCCCTGCCCAGCTGCTTCCTCTCACGGTGAAGGCGCTTGAGGAGGTCCTTGAGGGCCTTGGTCCCATGGCGGAGGCAGAAGCTCAGGTTCTGTCCGCGGCCGCACTGACTCGCGTCCTGAGCCATTTGCACCTCCGCGACCCCAATGCCCGCCTCGACGAGCTGCTAGAGCCTGTAGCTGAAGACCTCTGCGACGCCGTCGCCGCAGCTGTTCAAGGTCACGTGGAGGCTTTGCTGGGGAAGTTCGCCCGTGGGGAAGCACTTTCCGCTGGCGACGGCGACATCCGGGGGTGACCAGCGGCTATTCTTCTCGTTCCTTTCCTATGACATACATCAGGCCTCGTGGAGGCATTTAGAATTTTCATTTGATATTGTGAGAACAATATGCTTGTAATATTTGCTTCGAGATTTTGCGTTTTCCTTCCTATTTGCTTTGTTCTGCGTCGGTAGAGCCTGGCCCCGCGCATACCTCAACCGCCGTTGAGCCGATCGGAGACCAGGACAGACCAAGGAGTGAGGGGCTACGTGACTAGTTAGGCTCCTGAGTCGCGATGCTCAGGAGTCCCCCTTGACGTGCGAACAACATATAGGGAGAGTTCACGAAGATATATTAATGTTCTATGTCGGCAGAGCCCGGCCCTGCGCATACCTCAGCCGCCGTTGGGCCGACCGGAGACTAGGACAGACCAAGGAGTGAGGGGCTACGTGACCAGTTAGGCTCCTGAGTCGTGATGCTCAGGAGTCCCCCTTGACGTTCAAATAATTTCCATAGCTGCCCTCACCGAGGCCTCAGGAGGGGCGCGCGACGCCCAGGTCCGGGGGACCTGGTTGGGTGGCGTGTGCTTGGGCGTGACCCGAGCGCAGCCCCCGTGCCCAGCCCCCTCGCGCGACTCTCCCAAGGGGAGGCGTCATGGTCGGACTAGGCATTGAGCTCTGGGCTGCCTGAGGTTGGGACGGCCGTGGGGTCGCCCTCAGTTGTTTATCACCAGCGCGGAGCATAGTGCTTCCGCTTGTGCACATGCATAGCCGCTCCTCGGTAGTGTCAACAGCCAGCGCGGAGCATGGAGCTTCCACTTGGGCGTGGGATGGGGGGCCCCCCTCCGGGAGGAGCCCCCGGGGCGTGTACAGCCCCGCCCTGACACGTGGCTTGCACGGCAGGGCTGCGAGGTGTATCTAGGCACTCGTGAGCCAGCGCGGGACTCACGAGGCCCTACCTCAAGGCGGGTTGCACCTGGTCTTGAGTCTTGGTGGCTGTATGTCCCTGCAAGGTGGTTAGATGCAAGCACTCTACGTCCTCAGGTCCCGGCCCTCGAGCGCGCTCAGCCGCCGCTAGTATGCCAGGTCGCGATGCCGTGGTCAAGGCCAGGGGTTGAGGGCTGGAGAGCCAGTAAGAGCTCCTGAGTCGCAATGCTCGGGAGCCGCCCTTTTAACGTGCAAGCAAATTGCATGGGGCGAACGGGACCGAGGTGGGTGGTAATCAAATAGGAGATAGCAGATGGCAGGTTAAGCATGAAGGGCAGACCGGCTAGGATAAATGCAGGAAGATACATGCCACTGGGTCTGGCCCGAGTGGCGTGAGGACGATGCAGCCCGAGGGGTGCCCCCAGCAAGGTAAGCTAAAGACATAAGTAAAAGGGATACATGCCGCAGGGATGGACCCATGTGGCCTGGGAACAGTGCATCCCGAGGGGTGCTCCCAGCTTAGACGAACTTGGAAGATGTCACCTGGGTCTGTAGACGAAGTAGAGCTGGTGCAGCTGAAGCCACGCGTCGAAGGAATGACTCCTCATGAGCCACTGGGACCCTAAGCCTCAGGAGGCTCTAGGAGCTCAGGAGGTTCCCTGAAGGCCGTCGCCATCTCCTCCCGAACGACATGGAACCTGGCCTCCTGAGCCGCCTGGACTTGCCGCAGGTTGCGCTGATAGGCTGACGCCACGCTCGGCAAGCCGAAGGGCATGCGAACGTACCTATGCGATGGACCCTCACAGCGGCCCGCGCGTGATGGCCAGAAGCATTCCTGAGATGCTGCCTTGTTGAGTCCTGGGATGTCGATGCAGGAGCGCAGCTCAGCACCCTCGCCTGGGTGGTGAGCCACACTCTATGAGCGGCTGTCGCCACGCATGGCTCTTGCGTCTTGTAGCTCTTGGGTGGTCTTGGTGATGAACTCCTGGGTGGTGGGCATTCCTCGCCTCATGCTCTCCTACAGAAAACGTGCCACAAAGCACGCTTCCAAGTGGTGCCCAAGCGCCTCCCTCATGAGAGTGGCAAGGTCTGAGGCCCTCCAGAAGAGAGGCCCCGAGCCTTGCCCGAGGAGGGTGCCGGGCGCGCTTTCCTATGCGGTGGAGGGAGGCACCCCTGGAGCGGGCGCCGATCCTGATGAGGCTCCTGATGCGACGCCATCTTCTTGGGGTCCTGCACGGTGCGGTAGCTTCTTCTTGGGGATGGTCTCCGAAGGGCCCTCACTTCTGCAGTCAGGGTTGTTGATTGCCGCGGCTTGGAAGTCGCGCTCAAGGGAGCAGACCGCATCCCTTTCTTCACATGGGACAGTGACAATCCCCCCACTTTCTGGCATCTTGAGGACATTGTAGCCGTGGTGAGTAACTGCCATGAACTTGGCCAGGGCTGGGCACCCGAGGATGGAGTTGTACGGCAGGCGGATGTGTGCGACATCAAAGTCAATGAGCTTGGTGCGGTAATTCTTGCGCTCCCCGAAGGTGACAGGCAGGCGGACCTGCCCTATTGGTGTGGTGGAACCGTCAGTCACTCTTGAGAAAGGCTTGGTTGGCTGGAGCTGCTCATACGGCACTTGGAGGCCGTCGAATGTGTCAGCGGATAGGATGTTAAGCCCTATGCCGCCGTCGATGAGAGTCTTGGTGACTTGCACATTGCTGATGACTGGGGCGCACAGCATAGGGAGTGTGCCAGCGGCGGCTGCACACTTGAGCTGGTCGGTCGAGCTGAAGGTGATGGCGCATTGGGACCACCGGAGTGGGCGCGCGGCCTCGAGCTTGGGGAGCGCCGCGTTTACTTCACGAGCGAACTGTTTGAAGATGCGCTGAGAGGCTGGGGCCTGAGCGCCGCCTAGGATGCAAGCGACCGTGCGCGGCTCCTAGAAGCCCCCAGCCCCTCGTCCTGGTGATGGTCGTCGTTCCTCCTTGGCGGCGGCAACGGGGGAAGAACGGCGTTTCCCTGGGGGCGATCCTCGCGAGTCTGGTCCCTCCAGGCACCCTCGCGAGGACGATCCTGCCAGCGGCCCTCGCGAGGCCGGTCGCGCCACTCCTGGCGCGGGCCACGGTCGTCCCAGCGTCCACCTCCGCGGCCGTAGCCCCGGTCGCTGCGCTCGGGGCGTCGGCTGAAGCGTCCTTCCCGAATAGCTCTGAGCTCTTGACAGTTGCTGGTGTTGTGGGTGTTCAGGTTGTGGAAGGCGCAGAAGGGCTGGCCGTTCTTGGATGACTCGGGCTGATCTCTGCCTCGCTTGGTATCGGGCTCCGTTGCGAGCACGACTGCCTCTTTGCGCTTCACGTCCTTGGCCTTGGCCTTCTTTTCCTCCACTCCTGCAGCTGGCAGTTCCAGGAGAGAGAGAGACGCCCCTCCTCAGCTCTTGCACACCTGGTCGCCAGGTTGAATAGCTCCTGAGATGTGCAGAGCTCCTCATGGATGGCCAGCTCTTCCTTCACCTTGACGTCGCGGACACCATCGAAAAACTCATAGAGCTGCAGGAACTCCGCGGGGTCGGCGGTGTCGTCGTACCGTGGAGGCAGATCTGGCTTGAACTTGCCTGGCCAGGCAAAGCTACACAGCTCAGGGGTGAAGGCGCGGCAGCCTGCCGTTGTTGTCGGGGCCCGCCTCGGGGGCGGAGCTTGGTCTTCGCGAGGTCCGTGCTGCGCCACTGCCGGCGGCGCGCGGTCTTGATGAGGTGGCGCGGGGAGCGCTGGTGCGGCTTCTCACGGTCGCGGAACTTCTTGGCAGCTCCTTTCTTCACGCGCGGGCGCCGGGCGCGGCGGATCACGTCGCAGAGGTGCGCGCCTTGGCGCCAAGGCACCGTCTTGGGGTCGAGGTGGTGGAGGCGTGCCACGGGCCCCGTTGCCCGCAACCTGCTGAGGGGGAGGCAGAGAGTGAGACGGCGCCAGATAGCCCCCCGCGGCACGGACGAGCCCGGCGACGCGGTCAAGGCACTCTTAATAGACATCGTCGACAGGGCGGTAACACAGGAGCTCGTTTGCCGCGATGAGCGCGGCCCGCGCCTCCTGGGGAGCGCGGTGTGCGTGAGACAAAGAACCAGCAGGAGCGAGTGATGGAGTAGCGGTGCGGCCGTCCTGCCGCACCGAAGGAAGTTGCGAGGACGCCTGCTGCTCATTTCCCACCGAGCCGGTGGCTGCGTTGGCGGCGGGGGACGGAGATCGACGAGGCGGCCCACCGACGGGTGCCGTCTGAGCGATGTGGGTGGCGAGGGCGGCCCGACGCTCAGCTCGAGCACGACGAGCGCTCGCCATGGAGACGACGGGGCGACGGAGCGATGAGCATCAGAGAGGAAGCTACAGTGCACCCCTACCTGGCGCGCCAAATGTCGGGGTTGGGGTCCCGGCAAACCCTTAAGGTTCGAACACTGGGGTGCGCGCGAAGTCTTCCTCTCCTACTGATCTACGCTCTAGGTTGCTAGGATCTCGCGGACGAACTCGACGAACTCACAACACAGATGGACACAGGGTTTATACTGGTTCGGGCCACCGTTGCGGTGTAACACCCTACTCCAGTGTGGCGGTGGTGGATTGCCTCTTGGGCTGATGATGAACAATACAAGGGAAGAACGGCCACCTGAGGTCGAGGCGTTCTTGGGCTCAGTGAGCTTGTGTGTGAGCTCTGTTGTTTCCTCGAGCTTCGTCCCCTTTTCACTGTGGTGGCTAGTCCTATTTATAGAGGCCCTGGTCCTCTTCCCAAATATCGAGCGGGAAGGGAGCCAACAATGGCGGGCTAATTTGAAGGGGGACAGCTAGTACAAGATATCCTGACAAAAGTAGTCTTCGCCTGCACAAAGTTCTGGTGGTGACGCTGTTCCGAGCTCCACTATGACCTCCGTCTTGCAGTCCTTGGTCTTGGTCTTGTTGCACCGAAATGGCAACCTGTGCCTAATGCCTCGGTACTCGGCGGCTGCGCTTGCCCCCTTTGCACCAAAGAAGAAACAAGGACGTTGTGCGCGCTGGCGCCCGCCTGGTGTCGATCGTCACGACTCACGTCACGAAAGCCTCGTGAGGTTCGCCCCGCCTTGCTATCTCCGCTCCTTGTGAGCCTGCCCAGCAAGGCCATTCCGGAGGAGGTCCTGCATCGTCTGCCTTGCGAGGCTTGGCCCCTCGCGAGGGTCTTGAGTGCTTTGTTGGTGAAGATGGGCCGTACGGCCTGCTGTCTCAGCTACGCCGCGGGCCGTAGGCAGGCAAGTTTGGGGACCCCCGTTCCCAGAATGCCGACATGGGTGTTATGGGAACCCCTTGACAATTCGCTTTGAATAAAACTCCTCCAGCAAGGCCCAACCCTGGTTTTACATTTGCCTAACAACCTATTATGCTTCCCTTGGGTCGGCCAACCCGAGGGTCATCTTTATTTAAACCCTCCCGGGCCAGTGCTTCTCTAAGTGTTGGTCCGAACCAAGCCGCCTGCGGGGCCACCTCGGGGAAACTCGAGGGCTGGTTTTACTCGTAGCCTGTCTCATCCGGTGTTGCCCTGAGAACAAGATACGTGCGACTCTTATCGGGATTGTCGGCACATCGGGTGGCTTTGCTGGTCTTGTTTTACCATTGTCGAAATGTCTTGTAACCGGGATTCCGAGACTGATCGGGTCTTCCCGGGAGAAGGAATATCCTTCATTGACCGTGAGAGCTTGTGATGGGCTAAGTTGGGGCACCCCTGCAGGGTTTGAACTTTCGAAAGCCGTGCCCACAGTTATGAGGCAGATGGGAATTTGTTAATGTCCGGTTGTAGAAAACTTGACACTTGACTTCATTAAAATGCATCAACCGTGTGTGTAGCCATGATGGTCTCTTTCCGGCGGAGTCCGGGAAGTGAACACGGTTCTTGTGTTATGCTTGAACGTAAGTAGTTTCAGGATCACTTCTTGATCACTTCTAGTTTCTCGACCATTGCGTTGCTTATCTTCTCGCTCTTATTTGCGTATGTTAGCCACCATATATGCTTAGTGCTTGCTGCAGCTCCACCTTACTACCCTTTCCTACCCATAAGCTTAAATAGTCTTGATCTCGCGGGTGTGAGATTGCCGAGTCCTCGTGGCTCACAGATACTTCCAAACAGTTGCAGGTGCCGATGATACTAGTGCAGGTGATGCAACCAAGCACAAGTGGGAGCTCGATGAAGATCGTGTTCGTTGTGTTGTTTTTCATTTCTCGTTTATCAGTAGTGGAGCCCAGTTGGGACGATCCGAGATCTAGCATTTGGGGTTGTCTTCTTTTATTTTGGGTTCCGTAGTCAGACCTTGATTGTACTTTGGATGATGTATGTTTAACTTGTATTTGTGTGAAGTGGTGATCGTAAGCCAACTCTTTATCCCTTTCTCAGTACATGGGATGTGTAAAGATTACCCCCCTTGCAACATGCCTACCATGCGGCTATGCCTCTAAGTGGTGCCCCGACACGTGGGAGATATAGCCGCATTGTGGGTGTTACAGAGCACCACTTGTAATTGGAGTTCATCTACCTACATGGGTTAGTCTTGCAAGGAAGAGCACTTGTGTATCCAAAATGACAATCATGAATTTTGATATAGAATTTGTCAAAGGATATGTTGAAGGATTTGATGCTACCTTTTCTTCAACCACCATGGAGTAGAGACTTGGTGATGTAGAGATTGCTCAAGATGTGAGTGAGTTGCAATCTCATGAATTTAGATTCATCCAAGTACCTACAAGGGTTAGATAGCATGCAAGGGTGCAAATATATCCAAGACATGTGATTATCATCATGAGAGATATGTCAAGGATTAGTCATAGGCCCATGCCTTGCCTGCATCCAAATGGAGTTCCTACTCCAAGTTTGAAGCATCAATGATGTTCAATTCACCTCTCAAACGGCAAAATACTTTCTCATCAAGCAGTATGGTGAATATATCCGCCAATTGCTTATCGGTATGAACATGCTTAAGATCAATGTCTCCTTTAGCAACATGATCTCGAATGAAATGATGACGAACTTCAATATGCTTAGTTCGAGAATGTTGCACGGGGTTGTGAGAAATCTTAATGGCACTTTCATTGTCACAAAATAAAGGAACATGTTTCACATATATCCCATAATCTTCAAGAGTTTGGGTCATCCAAAGTAATTGACCACAACATGCACTACAAAAAAAAGACACATCCGTGACATTTTGGGCCAAACGAATTTTTTTTCTGTCATACATATGACACTTCTATGACGATAATTGTGACAAAACCCGGTATCATCATAGATGTGGTGGGCTCCTACTTCTATGACAGAAAATGGGCTTTTCGTCCTGGGCGGGCCAAAGACGCAGCTGCATGACATTCTTTGGGCCGTCCATGACGGAAAAAAACATGGTAGAAGCGAGGGCGAGAAAAATTTCGGGGAGTTCCCGGTTACGGTGGGAGGTCGGGGGCCAAGGGATGTGCGTTTCTCTCGTACACATACGCGCGTGTGTGCGAGGCGTTGGCTCTAACTAAACCCGAGCGAGGCGTTGGGCTCTAACTGAACCCGAGCGATTGCACTGCAGGCTACGCGTTACTGAACCCGAGCGATTCCTTCGCTACTACTGCTAACTGAAGCCGATCGATGCTTCGTCTGGATGAACAGTGAGCGTTGTAGGGGGGGTTGGATGAACAGTTCCCAGTGGGGGTGGATGAACAGGACCCCGTGGTGTTGCCTCTGGATGAACAGGACCCCGATCGATCGAGCCGGTTGGGGCTGGATGAACAGGACCCCGTGGAGGGCTGGATGAATAGGACCACCCCGTGGAAGGCATGATGAATAGTAGACGATGGAGGGCAGGATGAACAGTAGCCCGTGGAGGGGTGGTTGAACAGGAGCCCATGGAGAGGGCTGGTTGAACAGTAGCCGGTGGAGTAGCGCGCGGTGGAGGCTGGATGAACAGGAGCCCATGGATGAACAGTCGCATGTGGAGGCTGGAGGAGGTTGACGGTGGATGAACAGTAGCTTGTGGAGGCTAGAGGGGGTCGACGGTGGAGATGAACAGTATCCCGTGGAGTCCCGTTTTGTGGTACGCCACACCCCTCCCGATGAACAGGACCCCCGTTTCGACCGTAGGAGGTCCGTTTCGTCCGTTTTGCGGTACGCCACACCCCTCCCAATGAACAGGACCCCCGTTTCGACCGTAGGAGGTCCGTTTCCTTCGTTTTGCGGTATGCCAGACCCCTCCCGATGAACAGGATCCCGTTTCGAACGTGGCCGGTCAAACACAAGGCCGTTTCCTTCGTTGTGCGGTACGCTAGGCCTCGTTTCCTTCGCCTGTTCCGTCCAAGCCCTCCCGATGAACATGACGCATTCCGTTGCCTCCCCATGAACACGATGCATTCCGTTGCCTCCCCATGAACATGACGCATTCCGTTGCCTCCCCATGAACATGACGACGACGCTGTTTCTCCGTTCCGACCCAGCCATGTACATGAGCCCTGGCCGTACGTATGCGCGAGTAGGCGTTCGAGACCCCGCCCGTATGTACACATACATGGCCGTATTTTCTTTCTTGCACCCTGGCCGCTGTACGTACGTGTACATGCTACGTGCACGCCATTACTACAACACGTGCGCGCCTCTACATCAACCAGTATATATGTACGTACACGTTCGCGACCAGAATGACAATGCTACGTATGCTTCGACCAGGTGGGTCCCGACTGTCAGGTACTTCCTTGCTTGCGAAGATGTAGCTGGTGGGTCCCAGCAGTCAGGGGGGCGAAATACGGTGGCCCGTCCGGTGGGTCCCCGCTGTCAGGTGGAGGAATAATTATTTTGCACGTAATAAGGAGGCACTTCCTTGCTGCGGCCGTGGACCCAGCTGTCAGCGTCTCCACGTACAGTCCACGTCCGATGGAAGCCGTTCCTTCACCACGTTGACCACGCCGCGCCGAGAGCACCAGGGCGGCGGATGATGTCGAGGCCTAGGAAGGGGACGACGCGGAGCCAGGGAAGATGCGACAGTGGATGCCCATGCGTAGAGGAGTATGAGAGCACTGGTTCGCTGCGGTGTGAGGCTGCTGTCACCGCAGAGCAACAGTGGGTGTGGGTGAGTAGAGGGATGGCTTGGCCAACGGTGGGAGTAGTAGGGGGCGGTGAGGCCTCCGCCGCATCGCAGCCGGCCACGGGAGGCAGGAGCACGAGGCACGACCGGCGCTGGTTTGGGCGGCTGGAGCAAAAAGACCAGGGGTTGAAAAAGCACTACGGCCTATGGATGGACATCGTACGGTCACTAGAGCTAGAATCGTGCATATTGACTAAGTTGACAAAGCCCTCCGTCCCCGTCAACTTAGTAGGCCCACAAGTCAGCCTGCCACTATACTGGGTCCCAGCTAACAGGGGGAGTATTCATTTTTTTGTGCGTAATAAGGAGGCACTTCCTTGCGTGCGAAGATATAGCTGGTGGGTCTGAGCTGTCAGCGCGGTAACATTTTTTTCGCGAAATACAGAAGCCCTTTCGGTGGGTCCCTGATGTCAGGTGGAGGAATCATTATTTTGCGCGTAATAAGGAGGCATTTCCTTGCGTGCGGCCGTGGACCCAGCTGTCGGCCTCTCCACGTATAGTCCACTTCAGATGCATGTCGGTCATTGACCACGTTGACCAGGCCACGCCGTGAGCAGTAGGGCAGTGGACGACGGCGAGGCCTAGGAAGGGAATGACACGGAGGCAGGGAAGACTCGGCAGTTGTTTCCCACACGGAGGGGAGTACGACTGTACGAGGGTTTACTGGTTCGTCTGCCATCGCCGGAGAATAACAGCAGGTGTGGCTGAGTAGAGGGATGGCTAGGCCAGCGATGGTAGTCCAGATGGCAACGGGGACGAAACCCATCGGGTTTTGCCTTCCCAAACCCATCCCCACGAGAAAATCGCAAACCCGTCCCCGTCCCCTTCACCGTGCGCGGGGCTAGTTTTCCGCCCATCCCCTAAACCCATCGGGTTTCGGGGAACCCGCGGGGAACCCACGAGAAAATCAAAATATTTAAACAAACATAGTGGCGACAAAGAATATCATTTCAACAGCAAAATAAGCACATTTCAGCAGCATAACTAGAGAAAATTTCAACAAAGAACAACCCGACTTGGGACGTGAAGGGGCCACCATTGAGTTCGTCACCAGTGGCGATGCCCTTTCTCTAGATCAGACCGGCGGCAGGGGAGAAGACATGGAGGGAGGAGGCTCGCCGGCGCAGATCGTGGTCGGCGGATCTTGCGAGATGGGATCGAGCCAGGCGGCGCCTGGGGTCCTAGGTTTAGGGTTAGGTATTATGTGGGAGAGAGAGATGAGGGCTCGAGCGAGGGGGGAAAGGAGCGGGCGATACTGGCTGTTTGGCCTTCGACACTAGGGGGTGGGGGGCTCTGTAGTTTTGGGTTGGGCCACGCAGGAGCACTGGTTGGTAAAAAAATGTATTTTGCCGGGTTTCGGGTTCGAGGACTACCGAAATGGTTGCAAACCCACGAAACGTGTCGGGTTGTATAATGTGCCCAACAACAGCCCCGCGGGGATGAAAAGACGTCCATCCCTGTCCCCTAATAGGGTAAAAACCCGCAGGGACGTGGGTTTCGGGGCCCCGTTGCCATCTTGAGATGGGAGTACGGTGGGGCGGTGAGGCCTGCGCGGCAGCACAGCCGGACGCGGGGAGGAGGGAGCAGGCAGTCCCACCGGCGCTTGTTTGAGCGGTTGGAGCAGGAAGACAGAGATTGAAGAAGCACGACGGCCGTTGGATGGACATCCAACAGTCACTGCTTGTGCGTCAACCTTTTTTTAGGAAAGCCTCAAATCTGTGGAAAACAACATACAACCCATCTGCCATTATTTCTAATAATTTTCAGCCCATTTGCTAATTCTTAACGTTTTTTTGGAGCCCATATTCTTTTTGTTAGCATTACAGCCCAAATTGTGGTCACGGTTAAAAAATTATACGAAATTTTGCATATTTCGGTGTGGTCCGAACTGTTTTTAATCCTGAAATTTCGACTCACATTCAAGCTATTTTAAAAATAAATGTATATCAATATAAAATCCAACAAATTCTCCACGCATAAAAATTAATGTAATTTAAAATCTTGAAATAAAAAAAGATATTTGAAACTAATTGCCGGTTTGATGTGTTTTAAAAATGTACAGCCCATTTCTCATTACTGATGGGCCATTTTCTCGGCCAGCCGAATGAAAGCTCTCCTCGTCTTGAAAGATTTGCAGCCCAACAGGCCTCACAAAGCGACTTACTTGGCAAATCAAAAAAAAACTGGGCTGTGGCCATGGACCCAGCTGTCAGCCTCTCCATGTACAGTACTCTTCCGATGGAAGTCATTCCTTGACCACGTTGACCACGCCACGCGGAGAGCACCACGGCGGTGGACGACGGCGAGGCCTAGGAAGGGGACGATGCGGAGCCGGGGAAGACGCGGCAGTGGAAGCCCGCGCGGAGAGGAGTACGAGGGTTCACTGGTTCGGCTGCGGTGTGAGGCTACCGTCGCCGTAGGGCCTGGCCAGCGGTGGGAATAGTAGGGGGCGGTGAGGCCTCCGCGGCAGCACAGCCGACCACGGGAGGCAAAAGCATGCGGCACGACCGGCGCTGCTTTGGGCGGCTGGAGCAAGAAGACCAGAGGTTGAAGAAGCACTACGGCCGTTGGATGGACATCGTACGGTCACTGGAGCTAGAATCATTCATATTGACTAAGTTGACAAAGCCCTCCGTCCCCGTCAACTTTGTTGGCCCACAAGTCATCCTCCCACTATGGTGGGTCCCAGCTAGCAGGGGGGTATTCATTTTTTGTGCGTAATAAGGAGGCACTTCCTTGCGTGCGAAGATATAGCTGGTGGGTCCGACATGTCAGCGGGGGGTACGTTTTTTCCGCGAAATACAGAGGCCCTTCTGGTGTGTCCCAGCTGTCAGGTGGAGGAATCATTATTTTGCGCGTACAGTCCACGGCCGATGGATGTCGTTCGTTGACCAAGTTGACCAGGCCGCGCCGAGAGCACCATGGCCGTGGACGACGGCGAGGCCTAGGAAGCGAACGACACGGAGCCAGGGAAGAGTCAGCAATGGTTGCCCACACGGTGGGCAGTACGAGGGTTTACTGGTCCGGCTGCCGTCGCCGGAAAATAACAGGAGGTGTGGGTGAGTAGAGGAATGGCCTGGCCAGCAATGAAGTAGGGTGGGGCGGTGCGGCCTGTGCGGCAGCACAGCCGGTCACGGGAGGTGGGAGCAGGCAGTCCCACCGGAGCTGGTTTGTGCGGCTGGAGCAAGAAGATCAGATATTGAAGAAGCAGCACGGCCGTTGGATTAACATCCAACGGTCACTGCTGCTAGAATCGTTTGTGGACTAAGTTGACAAAGCCAAAGTACACGTCAACCTAGTAGACCGACAAGTCAGCCTCCAAATCTGTCCCAAACAGCATACAGCCCGAAATTTCTAGCCGGATTCAAATTAATTTTAAATCTAAATATACCTTAATATAAATTCAATGAAATTTTACCCGCACAAAAACAATGAAATTTAAAATATCAAAATCCGAAAGAAAACAGTATTTTGGAACTAATTGTCTGTTTGCTGTATTTTTTCACTTTACAACCCATTTATTATTACTTATAGCCCATTTCTTATTACTTATAGTCCATTTTCTGTGCAAAATGCATCCCTCCTCATCTTGAAAGATTTCCGGCCCAGCAGGGCGTAGAAAAGCAAGTAGGCCTACATTGGTTATTCTGCAAAAAACAAAATAGCTGGCTAGCAATTTTCAGAAAGGAAAAAAACAAACTGGGCTGGTCATGTGCTAAACATATGAAATAAAAGCCTGGTCTAGACGGGCCACGGGTCCCACACAACCCAGTTGATACCCTTCTCCGTCCCGAAAAAACAAAATTACTGCGCGCGCTGCTGGGTCCCTACTGTCATCCTCACAATGTACAGTCATCTCCTTATTCCTCTCGGTTTTTGACCATGTTGACAACACCGGAGGGCGGCGCCGCGGCGAGCGAACCAAGGCGGAGGACGATGGTGAGGCCTCGGACAGGAACGAACAGGAGCCGGGGCAGACCACAACCAGCCGTGGGAGGCGGGAGCAGGTGGTCCCGCCGGCGCTGGTTTGGCTTTGGCGGCTCGAGGAAGAAGAGACTGAAGAAACGCGACAGACGTTGAATGTCAATCCAACGGTCAAGGTCGGCACAATCGTTTGTTGACTAAGCGGACACCAAGTAGCATACTTTTTTATATATAGGAAGAAAACTGCAAGGAAAATGCGTTCGTCTGCCGTCCTCCTCACAGGGAACGTTCGCCACATAAGTGACTAGCACCCTTGGTTTTCAACCGAGAGGTCTTGGGTTCGAGTCCCAGGAACTCTCAATTTTGTCCTCCTTCCTTCCTCCCAAAAAAGGGAAAGAAAATCAAAGACTTGGGAAGGCGTACAGAATAAGCTAGTGTAACAGTAATGAGACGTTGCCGAGTTTTAGAAAAAAGAAAGATGTGCTCCTGTAGCTGGTTCGAATCCAAACCTAGACTATGACTATATATGGTGCTATGCTACTCTGCAAGTAATGAAACTGACATATTCAACGTTCGGTTCTCCTCTTCTCTACTTACTCTGCCTAGCATCAGAAGCTCTGGCTGCAGCAACCATGTCCGCTGGCTGCTCGTCCACCTGCTCTTCAGCAGGCAACAACCAGATATGCGCCAAGTTGCAACCCGTACCATCGCCTATGGGTCTCATCACACCCTCGCCGGCACGCGCACCGCAGCCGATTGCTCATCGCAACCCGCTGCCGTTGGTGTGGTGCCACTGCTGCAAATCACGCAGAGTCATCCGTCGCGTCTCAACCACAATCCGCAACCCTGGCTGAGTCTTCTACAAATGCCCGAATCATGGGGTAATAATATGTTTAAGTGTTGTTCTACTGCTTTCAGTTGCTGATTTTTTTAATAGTTTGGTTGATGATCTACCAATTTGATTTGTGCAGAAAAGGGAAGATTCGTGTGATTTGTATTTCTGGGAAGTTGATGATGTGGGGGAATGCAACTACGCTGATTATTTGGTTAGCCGAGGAATCCCAATACCAGCAGGTTGGGGTGTTGGACAAGTAACTGAAGGAACGACAAAAGAAGAAGATGCAGAGCAGAAGGTTAAAGATGCAGTTCCTCTGATCATGGCCAAGCAACAGCTGCTGAATGGCCTTGACAGCAATGAGGAGATGAAAGAGCTTGTGAAGATAATGGGCAAAATCGATGTGCTCTGTAGGATGATTGTCTCTTTATTTGCAGTGTATGTAGCACTCGTGATGTATTCAGTGGCTACGACATGAGCACTTTGCTGAAACTAGTAATGAATGAAACCTGTGTAGCAGGCTGGGCATAGTGTTGTGAACATCTAATGATTTCTATTAACGGAAATCAGGGGGTATCCCCTTTTGCTCATATAAATAAATAAATAGCAGAGGCCCTGTCGGGTCAGCTTTGTTCTCATTCGAAGACGTCAAGCAAATTGAAGTCCAGCAGCAAACTATGTCATCAAATTCAAGTTTCACAGCCAAACACGAGTACAACTAAATAACAATGTCATCATGTTTTAGTTGTCATACAATCACCAAACACAAATCAGCATACATAACAAGTGATGTTCTCACAGCAAAATACTAAACAACATGTTCATCAGGTTTCAGTTGTCATAGCAAACACAATTTCACATAGTAGATAAAAAAACGTCTTCTGACAGGTAAATATGACAAAAGCAATGTAATCATCATCCGCAACAGCAGCGTCAACATCTTCGCCATGTGTATCAGCCTGAATCGTAATTCCCCACGGTGTCATCTTCTTCTTCGTCCTCAACGTCCTCGAACGTTGGCTTCTTCTTGATCAACTCTTGTATGTCCACGGCACGACATGCAATCTTTTCGCCGGTGTCATTGATGTGATGGTTCTCAAAGATATTAGGAACATCTGTGTTATCTTGTACATCAGGAGCAGTGTAAGCATCGTCTTGTTGTGCAACTTCATTAAACGAATTCCTCTGCTCAAACCTTTGCAATACTCTCCAGTCATCGCTACGTGCAAATGTGTCTTCTAAGAAAAATATCTGTGTTGCTTGATTTGCCAAAATAAAAGGCTCGCTGGTCTGGTACGCCGCCTTGACATTGGTGGATTTGAAATAATCATCAGCTCTGGGTTTTGCGATCCTGGAAAACAGGTTATACCAACGGCAGCACAACAGAACCACACACCGATGATCCTCAAAACTGGAGATATACTGCAACTGAATAATGTCTGTTATGTTAGCATACATTTCAGTTGTCTCTTTGTCATACGTATCCGTGCTCATGATGGCACTGTTTTGTGTCTTCCTGCCTTCGTCTCGTGCAAGGGTGTTGTAGCGCACATCTTCAACAACGCAAGAGTCATAATGTCTTACCCGAGTATAAGGACCCATTGCTAGTGAGTAAAGGGCATCATCAACTGCCTGCCCATCCTCCCGCATCTTCTTAACCTATGGTTAGAAAATAGACAAGCTGATCATCTTATGTACTCAATATATTAAAAAAACTGACAGTGCACTTCAAAAGCTTACATGCCTCTTGGACCATTTCGCAAATCCTTCCATAACCAGTTTGTCAATTTTTCTTGGATTTTGCGGCAGTAACTCCTCTTTGTAGATGCTGCACAACATAGTGATCGCGTCAAACATCTAAATATATAAAAATGTGCTGCAAGTTTAGTAGATTACGATGTATAAGCTGCAGTACTGCACTTACTTGATATAAGGTAGTATCTGAGGACAGTTATTCAACACATACCAAACCATTTTGTCCAAATCTTTAGGTTTGTCCTCTTGTCGACTCTTCCCTGTAACTCGAATAGAATAATCGAAAACATTGAGCCCGGGATTGTCTTCACCCACCTCTTTGCTAAGCTGATCAGCTGTTTCAATCTATTTTGAGCAGAATGTCAACGCTTCTATAGCAATGTAGGCCTCTGCAATGGAACCCTCGGGTCTAGCTCTGTTCCTAACATAGCCCTTGAAAGTGCCTAGCCCCCTTTCAATAGGGTACATCCAGCCATACTGTACTGGACCTCTAACTAGTGCCTCATCAGGTAGATGAACATCCAAATGCACCATCACATCAAAGAAGGCTGGAGGATCGCATAGGATAGTTGGTATCTTGTCTCTAAGACGCTCCAAAGCATCTATCCTGATATTCCTACTGCAGAGTTCCCTGAAGAATTGTCCCAACTCTGCAACTGCTCTGTATAAGTTAGGGCGGCCCAATCCTCTAAGGATAACAGGTAAAACCCTTTGAAGTAGGACGTGGCAGTTATGAGTTTTCAACCCTTGTACCTTGTTTCCATCTGCACTGACTCTCCTTTCAGGGTTGGAAGCAAATCCATGTGCGAATCTCACACGTGACAGGGCCTCGCAGAATTCTTTTCTTTTTACCTTGTCCAAGACGTACACAGCTGGTGCCGTTGTCACACCCTAGCTAGTTCAAGCATTAGAATGTGCATGATGTTTAAATTCCTCTTAAATTTGAATTGGGGAAGGCAGAAACCCCCAACACCCCCCTGGAAACAACTAGGGTTTACTAAAATTATTTTCAATGAACCTGAAATGCCCTTCTAAAAAGTTCACCCTCTTTGTCTTGAGTTAGAACCTCTGGCAAATTTGGTCCACAATTTTCTAGGTCAACAGAAGGTCATTGAATTAAATCATAAATATTTGAATTTGGGCATTTAAATGCTATAAAATAATTTAAATGCTCAAATAATTCTGGAAATAAATGTTTGCTGTTGGAAATAATCTAAATAGAGCCCACATTTATTTTCAGGATTTTTGGAAACGTTTTAGTATTTTAATTAAAGCCCAACAGTTGCGGTTAATTAGAAAAACAGAAACAAATCAAAAATAGAGAGGGGGAAGCCACCTGGGCCTTACCTGTGCTGGCCAGCCCACCTGGCTCGGCCCAGCCTACTGGTTCTGCCAGTCATCGTCCACCTCCCGCCAGGAGGACGCGGAGCGCGTGGCCAGCGCCCGGGCCACATGCCGGCCACCTCCTGCTTCCGCCGATGCCTGGAGATGTCCAGGGATGCCACGCGACCCCCACGTCCCCCTCTCATCCTCCCTCACTCTCCCCCTCGTCTCCCTCACCCTCTCCCGCACCATGGCCGACGAGCTTGTCGCCGTCTCACCACCGTAGTCGCGCTCTCCATCACCCCCTCGCCTCTCTGACCTGTCCAGAAGCTCCGCCGCGACGCCCTCGCCCTCCCCACCGAGGCACGCATCGCCGGACGCCCTGCATCGCCACCATCGGATCGCCTTCAACCTCGGTACCCGCCGGACGCCGCTCATCGATACGCCTCGCTCCGGTCGCCCCCGAGCCCACTGAGCTGCTCATCGACCTCCCTGTGAGCTCTGCCGCCTTCCCCCTCTTCTTTCCCAAGCATTTGCACCCTCTAGGCCATAGTTCCACCATGGCCGAAGCTTGTCTCCGCTTGGGCTTGTCGCCGGCGTCGCTCCGGCGACCATTTGGTCCTTCTGTGCTATGCAACATGCTTGCCGCATCGCGTAGTGCCTCGCTAGCGCCTTAGTTTTCGCGTTTGCACGCCGCAGCCCACACCCCGCACATGGCCGAACTCCGGCCGCCGCCTTGGAGCTCGCCGTCGTCGTCTCCGGCCACCGTAGGCCCGGCCTCCACCACCATTAGATGTGCGACTGCAAGAGCTCTCCAACGAGCCCAAGAATGGCCTCGCTCGTGCCCTGTAGGCGTTTTCCGAGTTGCGCCACTGTCTCGGGCCTCGCCGGCATCGAGTCACCGACGAGTTTGACCCAGTTTGACCCTGGGTGGGCCCAGGTAGACCCCCCTGAGTCTATGATAGGTGGGGCCGGTCTGCTAACTAATCTAGGATTAGTTTTAACTAATTTTATTTAAATCAGTCACTGACATGTGGGCCCAGGCCCCACTAACAGCTAATTAGTGTTAATCTAATCCTGTTATTTAACTGAGAGGCTGACAGAAGGGGCCCACCAGTCGGGTTTGACCTGGCCTGGCGCCTTTGACCCGCTGAGGTCAGCATGACGCAATGCTGACGCAGTAATGCATTTTCTGGATTTATTTTTATTCAGGAAATTCCAAAAAATGTTTAAAACTTCTAAAAATCATAGAAATTCAACCGTAACTCCAAATGGAATAATTTATATATGAAAAATTATCAAAAAAATCCAATCTATCCATCTGTAATGGTTTCATACATGACAAAACAAGTTTACCTTGCTGTTTAAGCAGAATAAGGAAATGCACTATTAAGGCCATGTTTAATGAACTAATATTTGAATCCTTGATTCAAATGAGTTCATTCCTTTCTGTTATAGCTTGCATTAGGCCAAGACACATTCATATTGCCATGTCATAGCATCCATCATATTGTTATATATCGTCATGTGTTGATTGTGTTCCCATGTGTTCTTCGTGGTAGGTTCTGCCTCCGAGGATATTCACGAGTATCCAACTGAAGGGAAGTATCCCACTACCACTCCATCAGGCAAGCAACCCATTGATCATTCCGATACAAACCCATGTTATCGCTTCTGCTCTTGTTTACTGCATTAAGACAACGCGATTCAAACTGCTGTGTGCTACGGTAGTTGAACCCTTATCCTCTTCATGACCTGTCATTGCCACAGTAACTAGATGAAACCCACTAGCATGTGTAGGAGTTGATTGAGCCATGTATGTGATTCCTACCTTGCTATGCCTGCTATGCTTAGAGTTGTGTCAGGTCTGGTTCATCTAGGTGATGGGCTAAGTGAAATGCTTATGCTGGTAATGTGAGGGATGTGTTGAACATGTTTTGGTAAAGGTATCGATGAGAGGCCATGTAGGAGTACATGGTGGGTTGTTTCATTGAGGCCGTCCATAAGAACTGAGATCTGTATGCGTGATTTAAGATTCAGATACTACCACACATTGGGCCCTGAAATATGACCCCGCTCGACTTACTGACCCATCTCGTCCTCTGTCCAGGAGTTGCAACTAGTTTCTGGTGTTTGTAGGTTATGTGTTGGCGTCCGTGCGTAGCGCTGACCCTAGGGGTGGGCTATGATGCGGTAGATACACCGTGGCACGGTGTACCGAGTCGCCCGTTTGGTGTCTCGGGAACCTTGTACACATCGTTTGGGGCTGTTGAGGACACCCCGGCCGGATTTCCTTGCGGATGGAACCTGAATAGGCGATAAACCTGTACTAGAGACTTGTGAGGTTAGTCAGGTCGTGGTCTATACCCACGTCGGTTTTCGCTTGAAGTCTGCCGAGCACATGTCGTGTGCAGACGCTAAGTGGTGGAAACATGTGTGACGAAGTACACCCCTGCAGGGTATAAAACTATTCGAATAGCCGCATCCGCGGTAAAGGACTACTTGGTTGCCTATACAGTTCATAGACAAGTTAATGGATACTACTAAAAGACTGAAGATAAGTGTGAGTACCGAGGATGGCCCTCTCGTAGGATGACGAGGGAGGATCCCCGGTGGAGTATTGTGTTGGTGAGTAGTGGACTCGTGTGCGAAAACTATTTTACTAGAGAAGTTCCGTAGGATAGCTTAGCCAAGAGTCAAAGCTGGCTTGCTGCAATAGCCCCACCACCTTCTTGAGAATGAGCATGTATAGTAGGTTCTGATGTAAGACCTACTGAGTACCTTGTACTCATGTTTGCTTATTTATTGTTTTCAGATGACAACACTGCCCCTCCGATGGCTTTTATGTAGACCTTGATGTCGACGAGTGACTAGCCACCCAGGTGGTGATCCTGGCCATGGAGGGCCCTATGTAGATAGACAGGCTTTGAGAAGCCTTCTTTCTTTCTAGTGTCTGTACTCAGACCGGTTGCTTCCGCATGTGCTTATATGGTTGTATGACTTGAGTGTCGGGTCATGTGACCCCTATCTCTATGAACATTTTATGTATGGCTCTCTGGAGCCTTTAAATAAAGTACTTGAGTTGTAGAGTTTTGTTGTGATGCCATGTTGTATGTACTCATATCGGGCATATTGTGTGTATGCTTGAAATGCTTGGTATGAGTGGGATCCGACAATCTAGTTGTTTATCCTTGGCAGCCTTTCTTATGGGGAAATGTAGTCTAGTGTTCCTCGAGCCATAGTAGTCCGCTACAGCCCGGTTCACCGGAGTCCTGCTAGCCCAGCACTACTGCTCAGGACACTTGACTGGTCGGCATGTGATTCACTTCGTTCCTATGTCTGTCCCTTCGGGGAAATGTCACGCGGTGACTTCCGGAGTCCCGCCTAGCCTGCTACAGCCCGGGTTCCTCGGAGTCCTGTTAGCCCAGAGCTACAGCCCGGAATCACTCGCTGATGACCGACATGCTCGATGTGATTCATGTATGCCTGTCTCCATAGGCCTGTGCCGCTTTGGGTTCACGACTAGTCATGTCGGCCCGGGTTCTCTGCCATATGGATGCTAGCGACACTATCATATACGTGAGCCAAAAGGTGCAAACGGTCCCGGGCCATGGTAAGGCGACACCCGTGGGATACCGTGCGTGAGGCCGCAAAGTGATATGAGGTGTTACCAACTAGATCGGGGTCCTGACAGTGTTGGCATCAGAGCCGGACTGCCTGTAGGTTCGTTGAGCCAAACTGGTCGATGTCGAGTCTAGAAATGCTTTAGTTATATGTAGGGGAGTTGATTGTGGAAGGGAACGTAAGGCTCTTTTACTTCTTTACCCTATGCCTCTGATTTGAGTCATTCTCTTCTCATTCAACGTGGGTTAAGGACTAGGCTCTCTTCTTCTATCAGGTTCACGTGTTACTAATCCGTAGTAGCTTATAGGATTGTTGTTACGAGTTCCAGTTTAGTTTCTACTATTCTTAGTATGTTGCTAATTGGATCAGAACCTTGATATGATGTTGTTGAGTGGTATTGCGAATTGTTGTGGATGTCTCAAATCTTTTTCTGAGCATTTACAGCTGTTATGCTGTCCAATTTTCCCTAGAAATTCTGATGTCTTTGCATTGTGGTTGTGCTTTCAGATGGCCAACCGTGCTCAAAACCAAGTGGTTCGCCTGACCCGGTGCCTCGACGTGCCCGGTCATACTGCTATGTTAGTCCGGGTAATGATTGAGCCGGGTTACCGTTGGTATCCCGAATACACTGTGGAAGAGCAGTTCCGCGACTTTAATCAAAGCCAGTATTTTTGCACCGTCAGGATATTTCCCTCTTATCCTGGATCTACCGAGCCCCTTCACTGTTCCTATGGACTCGGGGTTACTGTTGAGATGGCTGTGCAGGATGCTGCCTATTCCATGATGACCATCATGCGAGTCCGGACTGGCCTGCTTCGGAACACCGACTTCCGTTACATGCCAGCTTCACTTCCGGGAGCGCAAGGGTATCTTCAGGCTATCTATGCTAACTCCACTCAGGAGGACCCATTAACTCGTACCACTGCCGAGATGCTCGAAGATAAGGATCAAGAGAATTGGGCCTTGAGGCTGGAGCTTTTCAATACCCGTGCTGATCATTGGGCCACATTGACTCGATTTGCACCTGTGGTGCAAGCTAGATGTATGGATATAAGGGATCTGTATCCTGTGAGATCTGCTTTGCCAGGCATGGTGGATTGGCGTGATGTGGGAGGCATCACCCCACGCTGTGGTCCCCGCAGGCCACCGTTTGTTGGTCCAAGACCTCATCCTAGCCCCTATGGTCCACAGGCTCCTCAGGACCGTCTGTTCCCGAATGGTCACGTTGAACTTCCAGGCTATGGAGGTGATTTCTATGAGGACTACTACGGAGCTGTCTGAGATAGTAGTAGTACCACTAGTATTGTAGTAGTTGTATCTCCACTGTCCTGCGTGACTTGTGGAATATGACTTTGCGTGTAACCGATTCCGGAGGTGTAGACAAATAATGTATAGGAGCTTGGAATGCCTCCGATGAGATGTAACGTCTTTCATCATAGTTGTACTGTAGCCTGGGCTTGTACTAAACTATGTATGATGTGTATGACCGCTGGTATATATATGGCAGTTTTATATTACCATGACATACGGATGAACATCTCTGCATTTCGTGTTATCCATTACATTCTGCACTTCCTTGCTAAGTTTGAGCCATCCTTGTCTAAACCGTTGTATTGTTTTCTCCTAGTATGGTCAACACCCGCAGCAACCCCGCTGCCCCGGAGCAAGCGGAAGCCAGTGCAGCTAGAGGTGAAAATCTGCCTCACCCGCCTTCTTTGGCCGAAGTAATGCTGGAGGCAGAAAGAAACAAGCATGAGACTAACCGCCTGCTGGAGCAGATTGAGCAGAACACTGCACGCCACCCGCGAAATGACTTGGTGTCAATCAATGACTTTATCAAGCTGTACCCACCAAAGTTTAACCATTCCGTCGAGCCCCTCGACGCGGATGACTGGCTTCGCAGCATCACCCACAAGCTACGTTCTGCCAGCGTAGCCGAAGCCGACAAGGTTACCTATGCTGCCTATCACCTCGAAGGCCCTGCTAGCCTTTGGTGGGAAAACTTCGAAGCTATGCGCCCGGTCGGCCAAATCACTACCTAGGCTGAATTCAGTGAGGCTTTTCGTGAGCATCACATTCCGGAAGGTCTCATGGATCGCAAGAGGGAGGAGTTCTGTAACTTCACCCAAGGAAGACTGACTGTGGATGCCTATAGTCGTGAATTTGGGAATCTGGCACGTTATGCCCCTGAAGAGGTATCTACTGACGCTAAGAAGCAGGCAAGGATCCGCAAGGGACTTAGCCCTGAGCTTCGCCGCGATCTTCGTCTACACGAGTGCACCTCCTTCCAGAAGTTGGTCAATAAAGCCATCAGTGCTGAGACAGGCCAGACTGATTATGACGCTTCACGCAAGCACTCCTGTGATTTTGGCTCTTCATCCGGCTCTGGAGCTCAGAAGCGCCGGGTGTGGATCCCAAGCACGGCATTGCCACCCAGTTTCATTCCGAGGCCATCCTTTGAGGCGCCTCGTCCCAACCAGCAATTTGCACCGCCCAAGCACTATGGTGGCCCCGCTGCTAATGCTGCTCCATGCCCCAATGTGGTGACATGCTTCAAGTGTGGAGAGCCGGGTCACTATAGCCGAGAGTGTCCCCAGAACAACAACCCCAATCAAACTGGAAAGTCCGTTGGCCGTGGTAAGCCCGCGGGAAAAACATTCTATGCCAAGCCGGCCACCACTGCACGTGGCCATGTCAACTATGTTTCAGCCGAGGAGGCTCATGAGGATCCTAACGTCGTCCTTGGTACGCTCCTTGTTAACTGCCATCCTGCATCTGTTCTTTTCGATACTGGAGCATCTCATTCATTCATATCCGAGAACTATGCTCGATTGCATAACACGACGTTCTGTGACATGCCCACTTCCATGGTAATTCAAACTCCGGGTTCCAAATGGCAAACTTCTAGAGTAAGCCATGGGAACGAAATTCTTGTCGATAGACTTGTCTTCCTTGCATCCTTAATAGCTCTCAAGTCCTCGGACATAAACATCATCTTGGGTATGGACTGGATGTGAGCTCATTATGCCAAGATTGATTGTGCCACTAGAACCGTTCAACTTACTCACCCATCGGGCAAGACAGTCAATGTCTTAACTCGAGTGGCCAAGAGCCAGCTTTACTCCCTAAATGCCAACCCCCTTCCAGACCTTGAGGATGTTCCGGTAGTCCGAGACTTTCCGGATGTCTTTCCAGAAGAACTGCCAGGTGTTCCACCTGACAGGGATGTCGAGTTTGTGATAGACCTTGTTCTAGGAACCGTTCCAATTTCTAGAAGACCCTACAAGATGGCACCCTTAGAACTAGCCGAGCTTAAGAACCAACTCGATGAGTCCTTGAAAAAGGGTTTCATCCGTCCTAGTTCCTCTCCTTGGGCTTGCCCCGTCCTCTTCGTTAAGAAGAAGGATGGAACGGATCGAATGGTTGTGGATTACCGACCTGTCAATTTGGTCACCATCAAGAACAAATACCCGCTTCCCAGGATCAACGATCTGTATGATCAGCTTGCTGGATCCTCAGTCTTCTCCAAGATGGATTTGAGGTTGGGCTACCATCAAATCAAAATCAGAAACGGGGTCATTCCCAAAATGGCCTTTGTTACTCGTTATGGCCAATACGAGTACACCGTCATGTCCTTCAATTTAACCAATGCCCCAGCTACCTTCTCTCGGTTAATGAACTCGGTCTTCATGGAGTATTTGGATAAATTCGTCGTAGTATACCTCGATGACATACTCATCTACTCCAAGAATGAAGAGGAACATGCCAAACATCTAAGGCTAGTATTGATGAAACTTCGAGAGCATCGCCTTTATGCCAAATTCTCCAAGTGTGAATTTTGGTTGCCAGAAGTGACCTATCTAGGCCATGTAATCTCTGGTAAGGGTATTGCTGTCAATCCCAAGCGAGTTCAAGCCGTCCTTGATTGGACTCCACCTGAGACGGTCAAGCAAGTTCGGAGCTTCCTTGGCTTAGCGAGCTATTGCCGCCGCTTCGTCGAGAATTTTTCCAAGGTTGCTAAACCTCTAACTGAACTCCTCAAGAAAGATAAAAAGTTCGAGTGGACTCCACAGTGCGAGTTCAGATTTCAGGAACTGAAAAGACGCCTGACATCTGCTCCCGTACTGGTACCACCAGACTTCTCCAAGGACTTTATTATCTATTGCGACGCCTCGCGACAAGGACTAGGTTGCATACTCATGCATGATCGTCAGGTAATTGCCTATGCTTCACGGCAACTACATCCACATGAGGAAAATTATCCCACACATGATCTAGAGCTGGCAGCTGTAGTCCATGCACTTAAAACTTGGCGACATTACCTCCTCGGTAAATGTTGCGAGATCTTCACCGATCACCAAAGTTTGAAATATATCTTCACCCAACCAGATTTGAATCTTAGGCAAAGACGTTGGGTTGAATTGATCTCGGATTACGACTTAGGAATAACTTACACCCCGGGCAAAGCCAATGTCATGGCTGATGCACTAAGTCGTAAATCCTATTGTAACAACCTGATGTTACAACAAAGTCAACCACTTCTCCATGAGGAATTCCGTAAGCTTAATCTTCACATTGTTCCTCGAGGATTCCTATCCACTCTGGTGGCGAAACATACCCTTATGGATCAAATCATAGCTGCCCAGGAGCATGATAAGGGCATATTCCGGATTAAGGAAAACATTGCTAGCGGAGTTGCTAAATGTTTTTCCATGGACAAGCGGGGTGCTGTCTTCTTTGAGAACCGTCTGGTGGTTCCCAAGAAACAACATCTACGCCAGTTGATCCTTAAGGAAGCTCATGAATCCCCTCTCACCATTCATCCCGGTAGTACTAAAATGTATCAAGACCTACGCCAGAGGTTTTGGTGGACTAGGATGAAGAGAGAAATCGCTCAATACATTGCTAGCTGCGACGTCTGTCGTCGTGTTAAAGCAGAGCATCAACGGCCTACTGGCACCCTTCAACCTTTGGCTATTCCTGAATGGAAATGGGATAAAATCAGTATGGATTTCATCACTGGGTTTCCCAGGACCAAGAGAGGGAATAATGCCATCTTCGTCGTGATCGACCGACTTTCCAAAGTAGCCCACTTTCTACCTGTTCGTGAGAGTATCACCGCTAGCCAGCTAGCCGATTTATACATCTCCCGAATAGTGTCTCTTCATGGTGTCCCATTGGAAATTAACTCGGACCGTGGGAGTCTCTTCACCTCTCGATTTTGGGAAAGTTTCCAAAATGCTATGGGAACTCATCTCTCCTTTAGCACCGCCTTCCATCCTCAATCAAGTGGTCAAGTAGAGCGAGTCAATCAAATTCTGGAAGATATGCTCCGAGCCTCTGTCATCTCGTTCGGAATGAGTTGGGAGAGATGCCTTCCATTCGCGGAGTTTGCTTATAACAATAGTTATCAAGATAGCTTGGGCAAAGCTCCTTTCGAAGTTCTCTATGGACGAAAATGTCGAACGCCTCTTAACTGGTCAGAAACCGGGGAAAGACAACTCTTTGGCCCGGATATGATTCAGGAAGCGGAAGAGCAGGTTCGCGTTATTCGTGAGAAATTGAAAACAGCCCAATCTCGTTAAAAGAGTCAATATGATCGTAAACATAAGCCCATGACTTATGAAGTCGACGAGAAGGCTTACCTTCGGGTTACTCCGTTAAAGGGAACCCATCGTTTCGGTATCAAAGGCAAATTGGCTCCTCGTTACATTGGACCCTTTCGCATTCTTTCCAAACGAGGAGAAGTTGCCTACCAATTGGAACTACCTCCGCATCTTTCCAGAGTTGACGATGTCTTCCACGTTTCACAACTCAGGCGTTGCTTCGCGGATCCTATCCGTGCAGTGGACCACGAAATGCTTGATCTACAAGATAACCTCTCCTATTGGGAATATCCTGTTCATATCCTTGATCAAGCCGAGCGTACCACTCGATGTCATAATATTAAGTTTCTCAAGGTTCAATGGTCACACCACTCTGAGAAAAAAGCCACTTGGGAAAGGGAGGATCGTCTTCGACTCGAGTACCCCACCTTCTTTCCAGAGGATCCTAAATCTCGGGACGAGATTCTTTTGAGTGGGGGTGAGTTGTCACACCCTAGCTAGTTCAAGCATTAGAATGTGCATCATGTTTAAATTCCTCTTAATTTTGAATTGGGGAAGGCAGAAACCCCCAACACCCCCCTCGAAACAACTAGGGTTTACTAAAATTATTTTCAATGAACCTGAAATGCCCTTCTATAAAGTTCACCCTCTTTGTCTTGGGTTAGAACCTCTGGCAAATTTGGTGCACAATTTTCTAGGTCAACAGAAGGTCATTGAATTAAATCATAAATATTTGAATTTGGGTATTTAAATGCTATAAAATAATTTAAATACTCAAATAATTCTGGAAATAAATGTTTGCTGTTGGAAATAATCTATGCAGAGCCCACATTTATTTTCAGGATTTTTGGAAACGTTTTAGTATTTTAATTAAAGCCCAACAGTTGCAGTTTATTAGAAAAACAGAAACAAATCAAAAAAAGAGAGAGGGAAGCCACCTGGGCCTTACCTGTGTTGGCCAGCCCACCTGGCTCGGCCCAGCCTACCGGCTCTGCCAGTCATCGTCCACCTCCCGCCAGGAGGACGCGGAGTGCGTGGCCGGCGCCCGCGGCCCCACGCCGGCCACCTCCTGCTTCCGCCGACGCCTGGAGACGTCCAGGGATGCCACGCGACCCCCACGTCCCCCTCTCATCCTCCCTCACTCTCCCCCTCGTCTCCCTCACCCTCTCCCGCACCATGGCCGACGAGGTTGTCGCCGTCTCACCGCCGTAGTCGCGCTCTCCATCACCCCCTCGCTTCTCTGACCTGTCCAGAAGCTCCGCCGCGACGCCCTCGCCCTCCCCATCGAGCCACGCATCGCCGAAGGCCCTGCATCGCCGCCATCGGATCGTCTTCAACCTCGGTACCTGCCAGACGCCGCTCATCGATTTGCCTCGCTCCGGTCGCCCCGAGCCCACTGAGCTGCTCATCGACCTCCCTGTGAGCTCCGCCGCCTTTCCCCTCTTCTTTCCCATGCATTTGCACCCTCTAGGCCATATTTCCACCATGGCCAAAGCTCGTCTCCGCTCGAGCTTGTCGCCGGCCTCGCTCCGGCGACCATTTGGTCCTTCCGTGCTATGCAACATGCTTGCCGCATCGCGTAGTGCCTCGCTAGCGCCTTAGTTTTCACGTTTGCACGCCGCAGCCCACACCCCGCACATGGCCGAACTCCGGCCGCCGCCTTGGAGCTCGCTGTCGTCATCTCCAGCCACTATAGGCCCGGCCTCCACCACCATTAGATGCACGACTGCAAGAGATCTCCAACAAGCCCAAGAACGGCCTTGCTCATGCCCTGTAGGCGTTTTCCGAGCTGCGCCACCATCTCGGGCCTCGCCGGCGTCGAGTCGCCGGCGAGTTTGACCCAGTTTGACCCTGGGTGGGCCCAGGTAGACCCCCCCTGAGTCTATGATAGGTGGGGCCGGTCTGCTAACTAATCTAGGATTAGTTTTAACTAATTTTATTTAAATCAGTCACTGACATGTGGGCCCAGGCCCCACTAACAGCTAATTAGTGTTAATCTAATCCTGTTATTTAACTGAGAGGCTGACAAAAGGGGCCCACCAGTCAGGTTTGACCTGGGCTGGCGCCTTTGACCTGCTGAGGTCAGCATGACGCAATGCTGACGCAGTAATGCATTTTCTGGATTTATTTTTATTCAGGAAATTCCCAAAAATGTTTAAAACTTCTAAAAATCATAGAAATTCAACTATAACTCCAAATGAAATAATTTATATATGAAAAATTATTAGAAAAAATTCAATCTATCCATCTGTAATGGTTTCATACATGACAAAACAAGTTTACCTTGTTGTTTAAGCAGAATAAGGAAATGCACTATTAAGGCCATGTTTAATGAACTAATATTTGAATCCTTGATTCAAATGAGTTCATTCCTTTCTGTTATAGCCTGCATTAGGCCAAGACACATTCATATTGCCATGTCATAGCATGCATCATATTGTTGCATATCATCATGTGTTAATTGTGTTTCGATGTGTTCTTCGTGGTAGGTTCTGCCTCCGAGGATATTCACGAGTATCCAACTGAAGGGCAGTATCCCACTACCACTCCATCAGGCAAGCAACCCATTGATCATTCCGATACAAACCCATGTTCTCGCTTCTGCTCTTGTTTACTGCATTAAGACAACGCGATTCAAACTGCTGTGTGCTACGGTAGTTGAACCCTTATCCTCTGCATGACCTGTCATTGCCACAGTAACTAGATAAAACCCACTAGCATGTGTAGGAGTTGATTGAGCCATGTATGTGATTCCTACCTTGCTATGCCTGCTATGCTTAGAGTTGTGTCAGGTCTGGTTCATCTGGGTGATGGGCTAAGTGAAATGCTTATGCTGGTAATGTGAGGGATGTGTTGAACATGTTTTGGTAAAGGTATTGATGAGAGGCCATGTAGGAGTACATGGTGGGTTGTTTCATTGAGGCCGTCCATAAGAACTGAGATCTGTATGCGTGATTTAAGATTCAGATACTACCACACATTGGGCCCTGAAATATGACCCCGCTCGACTTACTGACCCATCTCGTCCTCTGTCCAGGAGTTGCAACTAGTTTCTGGTGTTTGTAGGTTATGTGTTGGCGTCCGTGCGTAGCGCTGACCCCAGGGGTGGGCTATGATGCGGTAGATACACCGTGGCACGGTGTACCGAGTCGCCCGTTTGGTGTCTCGGGAACCCTGTACACATCGTTTGGGGCCGTTGAGGACACCCCGGCCGAATTTCCTTGCGGATGGAACCTAAATAGGCGTTAAACCTGGAATAGAGACTTGTGAGGTTAGTCAGGTCGTGGTCTACACCCACGTCGGTTTTCGCTTGAAGTCTGCCGAGCACATGTCGTGTGCAGACGCTAAGTGGTGGAAACATGTGTGACGAAGTACACCTCTGCAGGGTATAAAACTATTTGAATAGCCACGTCCATGGTAAAGGACTACTTGGTTGCCCATACAGTTCATAGACAGGTTAATGGATACTACTAAAAGACTCAAGATAAGTGTGAGTACCGAGGATGGCCCTCTCGTAGGATGATGAGGGAGGATCCCCGGTGGAGTATTGTGTTGGTGAGTAGTGGACTCGTGTGCGAAAACTATTTTACTAGAGAAGTTCCGTAGGATAGCTTAGCCAAGAGTCAAAGCTGGCTTGCTGTAATAGCCCCACCACCTTCTTGAGAATGAGCATGTATAGTAGGTTCTGATGTAAGACTTGCTGAGTACCTTGTACTCATGTTTCCTTATTTATTGTTTTCAGACGACAACACTGGCCCCTCCGATGGCTTTTATGTAGACCTTGATGTCGACGAGTGACTAGCCACCCAGGTGGTGATCCTGTCCATGGAGGGCCCTATGTAGATAGACAGGCTTCAAGAAGCCTTCTTTCTTTCTAGTGTCTGTACTCAGACCGGTTGCTTCTGCATGTGCTTGTATGGTTGTATGACTTGAGTGTCGGGTCATGTGACCCCTATCTGTATGAACATGTTATGTATGGCTCTCTGGAGCCTTTAAATAAAGTACTTGAGTTGTAGAGTTTTGTTGTGATGCCATGTTGTATGTACTCATATCGGGCATATTGTGTGTATGCTTGAAATGCTTGGTATGAGTGGGATCCGACAATCTAGTTGTTTATCCTTGGCAGCCTTTCTTATGGGGAAATGTAGTCTAGTGTTCCTCGGGCCATAGTAGTCCGCTACAGCCCGGTTCACCGGAGTCCTGCTAGCCCAGCACTACTGCTCAGGACACTTGACCGACCGGCATGTGATTCACTTCGTTCCTATGTCTGTCCCTTCGGGGAAATGTCACGCGGTGACTTCCGGAGTCCTGCCTAGCCTGCTACAGCCTAGGTTCCCCGGAGTCCTGTTAGCCCAGTGCTACAGCCTGGAATCACTCGCTGATGACCGACATGCTCGATGTGATTCATGTATGCCTGTCTCCATAGGCCTGTGCCGCTTTGGGTTCACGACTAGTCATGTCGGCCCGGGTTCTCTGTCATATGGATGCTAGCGACACTATCATATACGTGAGCCAAAAGGCGCAAACGGTCCCGGGCCATGGTAAGGCAACACCCGTGGGATACCGTGCGAGAGGCCGCAAAGTGATATGAGGTGTTACCAGCTAGATCGATGTGGCTTGGAATCGGGGTCCTGACAGCCATATCCCGTGGTTTACCTTCATCTTGCACCTGCAAATCCTTTCTGATACCCACGTGTGTCAAATGAATCCTAGATTTTAAGGTATCTTTCGTCTTGCCTTCAATATTAAGAAGTGTGCCGATAATGTTGTCACATATATTTTTCTCGATGTGCATCACATCAAGATTATGGCACAGATCCAAAACTTTCCAATACTCCAAGTCCCAGAAAGTGGACCTGCGGGTAAACAATAATCTCTCGTTTACCCTGCCACGCTTCCTTTTCCCGCTACAATTACCAGGATGGTTTCCTGGTGTAATATGCCTGACCTTCTCTAATTCCACTTGCAACTCATCGGTGGTGAGCCTCTTTGGCGCATCAGGGTTTTCATGCTTTGCATTGAACACATGTATTCAGTATTTTCTAGGATGCGGCTTGTCCTTGGCAAGGAAACGGTGGTGTCCAATGTAACAGATCTTGCTAAGTATTGCATATGATAGAGGATTCCTGTCACAGCGAATACATGCATTGTAACCATGTGTCGTTCGCCCTGACAAGGTGCCCACAGCCGGATAATCATGGATGCACCAAATTATAATAGCACGCAGAAAGAAATCATCTGGTGGGCTGCTATATAGGTCTCGAGTGAGAACACCCTTCCATAGCTGTTGAAGTTCCTCCACAAGAGGCTCCATGAACAAATCAAAATCCTTTCCAGGACTTTTTGGACCTGGGATGAGCAAGGCCGTCATGTAGTTTGATTCTTTGGTGCAGACATTTGGAGGCATGTTGTAAGGGATAACAAGCACTGGACACATGTTATATGTGGCGCTCTGGTGGCCAAATGGGTTAAATCCATCTGAAGCTATGCCAAGTCTAATGTTTCTCGGGTCAGCAGCAAACTCTTTGTGTTTAACATTGAAGCTTTTCCACTCACTACCATGACATGGATGGCTCATTACATTCTGATCTCTGTACTCCTAGTTCCTAGAATGCCACAGTACATCCTCTCTTGTTTCAGCATCATGAAACAACCTCTGCAATCTTGGTGTAATTGGAAAATGTCTTAGAACATTATGAGGAATCCTCTTCACAACATCGCTATCTTTCCATCTTGATGATTTGCATTTCGGGCATTCACTTAAGTTGGCATACTCCTTCCGGAACAGAACACAATTATTCTTACAAACATGAATCATATCATATCCAATTCCAACTGCACGAAGGAAATTCTTCATTTTACTGTAGGTGTGTGGCAGCTCAGACGCATCTGGGAAAGATTCGCGGAAAGCATCCAAGATCGCATCGAATGATTTGTTGGTCATCCGCTCAGATGTATTCACCTGAAAAAAGGTGAGCATAGCTGAGAATACTGACAGCTTATTTCCTGGGGCGACAGCAACGTTGCATTGTTCCAACATGTGGGCCCACCGTTTTTCTTCTGCAGGTGAAAGTTCACGGAATGCACGAGCATTTCGTAGCATTGTTTCAATGTTGGTCAAACTCACTGGCTCCGCCACCACCACCTCCTCCTCCTCTTCCACCTGAGCATCAGGCAGATCAAGATGGTGATCTACTGCTTCCACGTAGTCAATAACATTGACGTTCACAGCTTCACCATGATGAACCCACCTAGTATATGTGACCGACATCCCATACAAGTGTAGATGATTTTGCATAGTTGACTGGGGTCTTGTAACTGAATTCATACAACTGCTACACGGGCAAAGCACATCTGATTTCGGACCACCGTACTCAGCTCTGATAAACTTCATGAAGTTTTCAACCCCCTCGACATATGCAGTGGAGAATCTTCGAGCAGAAGTTATCCAAGTCCTGTCCATCTGTTAGACATACAAATTAGTTCTTCTACTAGATATTACAGGAAAAACATATATGCTTTTTTATGAAGTCCAGAAAAAATACCTAGGTCGATGTGTAAAGCTATGGCAAGATATTTGACGAGCAGATCTAAGTAAGAAAATATATGTAAAGCTAATTCAGCAAACAGATTTGAGTGCCAAATTATGGAAGGCTGTTTCAACAGTCAATGAGGCCGAGCACACAGCCATCAAACTATCGAAGGCCATCGCAGCAACAAAGATCGCGTATAAAACGGTGTAGAGCTATTTCAGCTAACAGATTGGCTACTAGACCATGGCAATCTACGTCACAATACATATATGGCAGGATATTTTACCAACTAATCGGCCTTGGCATGCCATCTCAGCTAAGCAGATTGAGTGCAGAACAGGGCAAGGAAGCTTCTTAAGCAGAGCATGTTGACAGTAAACTACTTCGGCAAACAATGAGATTAACAGCGTCTATTAGCTAACATTCAGTGCTACACCGACATGAACGGGGCCTTAGTCTAGAATGCGCTTACCGTGGGAGAAGCTGACCACCGTGCTTCTCCACACGAACGTCGCCAGCGGTGGTGGCGTTGACCGCCGTGCGCCTCCACAAGAACGTAGCCAGAGGTGGCAGCGCGGCTAGAGGACGGCAGTCTACGAGAGCGTACTGTGGGAGCGAGAGGATCGCCGAACCGCGGCGCCGACGTATCGGCGCGGCGGGGATGACGGCTTTGGCGGAGCGAATGGAGTGGAGGGGGACAGGGGGGAGGGGGGTTTGGGGAATATTATTGGTAGTTGGCCGAAGGGTGGTTGAATCGGATTTGGGGGGAATTTTTGGGTGTGGGGGGGGGAGGATTTTCGCGCGGTGGGCGGGGGGAGTTTGGCGCATGGTCGGTTTCTCCAAGTGCAGTCCCACGTGTCAGTGAAGAGGCAAGCCAAAGCACGTTCCGTTTGCATGAGCCATGTGCAGGACCGAACATGTGTGGGGTGCAATGCGACCGCGACAAGAGTGCTGTGAGTGTACCGCATTTTTTCCTTTTAAACTAGGTGCTTCTCCCCTCAAAAAAATTCTGTTGCTTCGCGTGATCCATCGATACTACTACTAGTAATCCGGTAATCCCGACTAAAATGGCGCGGCCGGGTCTTTTCCCGCGCGATATGCTGGGAGGTTGGCTTAGTTGGGTTTTTAGGACGAGTAATGCTACACCTACGTAATCCCAGTTACATAATTAACGTAATGTGAAACATGTGAGCTGTTGATTGTAGATTGGGGGGAGGGAGGGGCCCACCACCATGAAAATCAGGGGAGGAGAGAGAGGCAATTTACGTTAACCCTTTCGTAGGTTCCCGTAGATGTAGAAAGATGTGACCGATCCTGCAATATAGGCCGTCCGATCTATATCTAACGGATAGGAAGGAAACTATGACAATTTACCCGCACTCCTCTCCACACTTGCAGATAAGGCTATCCCTCGTTCATCCTTTTCTCCCACAAGATCTTGATCTTCCGTGCAACACACGGGCATCTTGCTAGTACTCCTACAATATGTATATTATGGTGAAAGTTCATATACACCGGCCGAGATTAATGCAAACACGGCAGATTTTCATTACATTTCAAACTTTTATAGGACAAAAAAATAAAACAAACCCTACCCTAAACCTATTCTACAGCAGCGACCGACGTCCTCCATCTGTGATCTCCATGTACGGGGGCGGGGTTCAAGACCCGTGAAGTGAAGGTGCGGTCTCCAGCGAGGAAAAGTAGAACACGGGAGACGGACCGGCCAGTTGGCACACCATGCCCTGCCGCCTCCCATGCCCTACTCATCCTCGGAGGAGTCCCCGACCTCGGCGGTGCCGGACGTTGGACGGTGGCAAGTAGGACACGTGGTTGACGGTGCTCCCGTCGTCGGCCGCCAGCGTGGCCACCGCTTGTGCGGCGACTTGAGCGAGGGCAGCGACCTCGAGCTCCATCCCCAAAGACAAGCTCTCCCGCAGAGCGTTCGCGCTTGCGGTCATGGTGGATGTGGTTCCAGGTAGGAGGTCGATGCGCTATGGTGTGGAGGTTAGCTGGGCGTTGCCGCTTTAAGTAGCGCATTCCGGTGAGGCCAAGCGTCCGGGTGCGTCATTAAGTCACCGGAGTTGGTTCCGTGCGCACTGAGCCTCTTAATGACGACATACGAACGGACGGCATGAATGCGGGCAGCTGGCGCCGGCTAGGAACACACCGCGCGACGGCGCGAGGGACGAGGGTTTTGGTCTGCCAGGGTAGTCAGCTGCGGTCGTGGCAACGTTGGAGATGCCCTTTGCTCACATGCGATCCCCGCATGTCATTTAAAAAGCAAGACGACCTGGCATGGTCTCAGGTCCAGAGGATGCATTTGGCCGCGCTACACCAGTTCACGGACGCATCGCGGCGCCCCGTGCATCCTCGATTAGCCGGGTGTTGGGGTGTGTTTGGATTGTGGCCAAAGTGCACCTTGCCAAAATTTTGGTCATGACCAAAAGATTGGTCTTTGTTTGGATGGTTGCCATTTTTTTGGCATGGCAACGAACTCTAGCCAACTCTAGTTCATTTTTCTTGCCAATGTCGGCCAAATCATGGGCAACCAATACCTCAACCAAAATTTTGGTCATGACCCAAAGATTGGTCTTTGTTTGGATGGTTGCCATTTCTTTGGCATGCCAATGAACTCTAGCCAACTCAAGTTCATTTTTCTTGCCAATGTCGGCCAAATCATGGGAAACCAATACCTCAACCAAAATTTTGGCTACCCAATGCTTTGATGGGGCAACCTTGGGCACAAACCGAACATACCGTTGGTCGTGCCACAGCACTAACGCCACCCTCCGCAAACTGAAATCGACCATGTCTAGCGACGATATGAGTGTGTCGCTCACCGCGGTTGCCGTGTCCAGAGGCGGTGCTGGAGCTGCGCCCCGTTGTTGGCCCCAACGACCCACATGAACGGTTGTCGGTGGCGAGGAGGTCGTGGGCCAGCTCCTCCATTGGACTAGTTTGCGCTACGTCATCCCGGCGAGTGTGCCCCACATGTCTGTTTCCCTGTTTTCCCGGCCATATTCAAGCGTCAGTGCTCCGCGTTGTGCATTAGGCCTTTCACTATGTAGGCCAAGCGAGACAACTTATTGTTTATTTGAGCCGTTCAAGTATAATCAGGTGGCGTTTGCTTATTTCTCATTCCTCTCCAACCCTCTTCTCCATCGATCATGTCGCCCTCCAGTCGAGTCCATCCTCCCGCATGCCTCATTTGAACATTCCGCCGAGTATCATTCGCATGTACCCACCCTAGTCCTCTTTCAATAGATCTCCGGACCCCGAGATGAAATTGAGAGGGAACGAGTCGGGGCACGTGATACCTAAGGCGGATTCAAAATTTTGAACCGGTGATCATAGCATCCGCAAATCATATATAAAGGGTATTCAATGTTCGTTTTGTTTTTGAACGTACAATATACTCCCTCCTATCCTTTCTAGTTTACATATAAGTTTTATGTGTAGTCAAAGTATATCTACTTTGATCAAAAAGGTATCAACATTCAACAACGCCCAATCAATATTGTTAGATTCGTACGTACTCCTAGATTTGTACTCGAGATGGTTTCCAATTTGACTATTGACAAGATTAATAGTACATGAGATGTATAATGTGAAAATTATATCATTGGAAACTCCTTTCACATACGAATTTGACCATATGCTTTGTGTAAGTTGCATGTCATATATTATTACTCTAACATTTGGTCAAAGTTAGCCTCGAAAAACGCATTAGACCCTGTATGCTTTGTGTAAGTTGCATGTCATATATTATTACTCTAACATTTGTGTAAGTTGCATGTCATATATTATTACTCTAACATTTGGTCAAAGTGTATAGTGGAAGTGGATCGTCTGACGTAGGTATCCCTGCCTTACCCTCCCTTTTGGTCACTTACTGGCGGACCCGATGCTTGCTAGGCCCCGCATGTCAGTTACTCAATGGGTTCGGCCACGTCAGGGGATCCTCATCCGTAGTATACTCCCTCTGTTTTTATTTACTCTGCATAAAACGGAGGGAGTGGTGGTATAATAAATGACGCGGGCGGGGGAGGGGGAGGGACGTCAGTTTGCTCTCAACTGCGGTCCCACAAGTGAGAGAAAACGCAAGACGAAGCGCGTTCCATTCGGTGAGCGACATGGAGGGTCCAACATGCCAAGATGCAACACGAACGCGACAAGAGCGATGTACAGTCAAAACCGATTGACCGGTCGTCACCGGAACCACTATTCAAACCAGAACCTTCGCTGCTCAGCATACGCCAGTCACTGCCCTAAAACCACACCCAATCTCTAGCCCATTCCCCCACCTTTTGATCCCCTAGCGCGCATCAAGCGTCCCCTAGTTCGCCTGAAAGCCATGGTACGCCGCAAGATCACTTACTACAAGACGCTGACGTCGGAGCGCCATGTAGAAATCACGGCGGTGGTCAGCGCCACAGACCTCCGTTCCCAAGCTCGCTTTGCGGCAGGCCAATCCCCGAGTTCTCTGGAGCCAAGCTACGAGGAGGAGGAAGCCGATCCAATGTTCATGGCGGAGGTCGCGGCGCAGAAGACCCCCGATGGGTATGAGACGATGGACGTCGACTTCGTGCCGGCGTCCGAGTCCCCCATGGTGCAGGCGGACCAGCGGTTCAACATGGCGATACTAAAGGAGGACCGGGAGGCAGAGGCTCAACTCGACGCGGAGCGCGCGCATGCCGCTGCCATCGAGGCTCTCCTGCAGGCGGAACCGGATGTCGTGGATGTGAACCGGGCGGCGGAGGCTCACCTTGAGGCGGAGCGCGCGAATGCCAATGCCATCGAGGCCCTCCTGCAGGCAGAACCGGACGTCATGGACTTGAACCGGGTGGCAGAGGCTCGACTCGACGCAGAGCGTGCGGATGCCGCTGTCATCGACGCCCTCCTGCAGGCGGAACCGGACGTCCTGGACTTGAACCGGGCGGCGGTGGCTCGACTCGACACGGAGCGCGCGGATGCCGCTGCCATCAAGGCCCTCCTACAGGCGGAACCGGACGTCCTCGACTTGAGCCGGGTTGTGCTCTCGTCCGTGCAGAGCGCCCGCACGCTCCACTTGAACGAGTAGCTGGAGGCCGAGGACAACCATGGTGCGGAGACACACGTCGGCAGCGACGGCTGGTTCGCGCCGGCAGCCAAAGACGACGAGGTCGTCTCTTTCCGCAAGCAGTGATAGTTTTTCTTAATGTTGTTGTTTTTATGGATCTTTTGCTGTGAAAAAACATATATTTGTTATGCAAGTCGCCTGACTTGGGTCAGTCTACCATTTCAGGCGGTTGGATGAATATCCTATGTCTCCTAACCCTTCTTTCCTTCTTCCTCACCTCTTCTTCTTCCCCAACAGACCACCGCATGGGCCGTACGGATACTCCCCAACATGCGGTTGGATAAAGATACTCTATGAACAAAAATTATGTATCAGCGATAGGATGGCTGAGTTTGGTGTGTTCACATGCGACAGCACATGTCAGTGAGGGTACGTTCCCTTGGTTGGGTTTGTGGCGTGCAGGAGCGACTGTGTGAGGGTGCGGTGCGACCGCGGCGTACAGGAGCGACCGTGTGAGGGTGCGGTGCAACCGCAATAGCCGTGCGCAAGTGTACCTCCTTCTCATTTTGAAAACTTTAGGCAAGCTTGGCAAAAATGTGTGGCGAAGTTTGGCAATGCAAGGCCTAGACCCAAACAGGATAAGTACGTACGTACTAGGAGTACTAGTGTTAAAAAAGAAAGGCTGGGTTTTCCTTCGCGGGATTTAATCCATACAAATCCTCGTTTCACATGTCAATTAATGCGTATTTTTTTCTCCAAATACCAAAAGAGCTAACCATCTCACTCCTCATCGTTTGATTAATGCAGTGCCATGCAAACCAACCTTCTCACTTTCGCATGCATGCAGGGGATATTAATGTCCTTGGTTGCTAACCCCATCAATTTTGCCTCGATTAGTGTTAGTGGCCCTTTGCAAATTGTAATTTTGATATACTGGCCTTGTGTACAAAAAAATGGAGGTAGTAACTATATTTGACTTCCTTCCCCATTGCGGTGACGTCGACGATATTTTTTTTGGTGGTTTGGCGAAGTGCGTTCGACGGAGAACACCATTGAGGGAGACCACGGTAAGTCATTCGCAAGTGCCGCCTACAAGCCGAGACAACTGCCTTATTTGCATCCAGGAAGTCCTTTACTAGTACTACTAGGAGTAACTAATGCGGTGAGATGGCTTCTCGAAGAAGACGATGGAGAAGTGGAGTCAGTGAAGAGTAAAATGATGGTTGCTTCGGCCATGCTTTTGTGATTTGACGCCTCACTGCTTTGTGATTTGTGATAGAAGGGACAGGGGAGTAGACTCTATGCTCTATACTATACTACATGCGTCCAAGCATGGGAGAAAGAGGAGAGATGTTGCATTTTTCTATTCCTTCAATCAATCAATCAGGGAGCTTCGGTTTCATCTTTTTGGCTTTGGCAACACCGTCCACAATGGTTCCCATGATGCCAAAGTTATTTTCACATTTGGCTACACATTGTGGATGCCCTTAACCATACCACTTGGTTTTGCTCTTGTGTGCTATCTATACAAATCTCAATTATATTGATCTAAAAAATTATAGAATCGAGATTAGTAAAAAGGAGGTGATTTTGCCGCGCGGATGGCGGGGGAGGTTTCTTATTTGAGCAATGCTACATCCACGTAATGGTTTACGTAAAGTTACGAACTGATGTGATGTGGGACTATTTGATTGGATTAAAGTAGAGGATTAGGCCCACCCCACCTGAAAATCAGGGGGGCATATATAGATTAGATGGAAAGTATACGTAGCAGCTACGTAGCCCTTTGTAAGTCTAGGACTAGGCTTCTTATTTTTGGAGGACGTTGTCCTGGCGGTTTGCTAACATGCGGTCCCACGTGTCAGTGCTTTACCAAGCCGATCCGCGTCCCACATGAGGCAGAACAACGGCAGAAGCAACATGTGGTTAAGTTGAAGAAGATGAGGGAGAAGCGGATTCAGCAATGAGTGAAATGATGGTTTCTTCGTCCCTCCAACTTAACTGCAGGAAAGGTGCAGCTTTGTGATTTGACGCCTCATTGCTCATTACTACGCCGGCGCCATGACTAGGGTGCTTCACCCCGGCTGCTCTGCACTGTATTCCGGTATGGCACGTGGACCCGGTAGCTTGATGTCCCACATGTCGGCAAAATGGACTAGAAGATTTATGAAAGCGAGCGCTCCACTCTTACGATGGAGGAGTAGACGACACGACGGCCCAGTGAACTGTCACTTGTACTGTATAGTACTATAGTTTTGCAGTTTCGCACGATCCATCGATACAAACCCGATTAAACAGGAAAGGGCGGGATTTTTCCCGTGCGGTAGATGATATTGGCCATACATTTCAAAGGCAATTTTAATGTATGCAAACTGAATAATTATAAGTAACAATATGATATCTAGTAAAACTAAAAACACATATGATTTATTGTGTTAGAGTGTAGTAGTAGTGTTGTATTGCATAGTTGTTAGATGTAACATGCGAGAACGTGTAGAGATGTAGTTTTGGAGGGCCTACAGAGAGAAAAGCGTAATACGGTCACCAAACTTCAGAATAACCTGATTACTGTCACTATACGTTTTGGGGTGATTATACGGTCACTTGCTCACAGCTCAGCATCGGATTGCACTCTGTTGACCGGCCAAATAGTGTGCGTGGCGCCATGTTGACAAGTTAAATTGACCACGTTTGTTGTGGGTCCCACCTGTCAGTTCGCATAGGCAAAAGGTCAGATAAACACAAATTTATGCAGGCGCGACAAGGCTCCAACCCGTGCGCGGGAATCACCTGTTTGTGTATGTGTCTGTGAGGGCCTGATGTGTGCGCATGCATGTGTAGGTTGAGCACTTGAGCGTGAGAGTGTGTGTTGGTCGTGTGGTGTACTGATGTGTGCATGCATGCGTGCGTGTGTGCGTGTGAGTGTTGCGTGCGTGCGTGGCTGCGTGTGTACGTGTGAGTGTTGCGTGCGTGTGTGGGTGCATGTGTTTGTGTGAGTGTTGCATGGATGCAGTTTGTGTGCATACGTGAAAGGGGCGTACAGGGGGGTATGCGATGGAGAGAGAGATGCTCTTCGTTTCTCTTTATTATGACTAACTTTGTATAGTATAAAAATATACAAATTCACAGTGCGGAATAAATATCATTGTGGGCACCATGCAATGCAAATTAGCGTTCGTACTCCGCCATATAACTTTATAATGTTGTATATATGTAGAAACTCTAAAATAATTTTTGGCCACACTTTATTCAAAAGGAATGTTGTATGCGAAATAAACGTGAAGAGAGGGCTTTTTAGATCAATGGGGTACGTGATGTAACATGTGTGAATGTGTAGTTGATGCATTTAGCGGGGCCTAGAGAGGTATGTGTGTGTATTACGTATTCGAGAGAGGCATGGATAGAGGGGCCGACGTGGGGGGGGGGGGGGGCGTGGGAGAGATAGCACGAGAAATGAGAGTGCTCTAGAGAGAGAGAGACGAATATGCCATCACGACAAGAGATTCCATTCCCTTGAGTGTGTATATGCAAGGGGGGAGGGAATATAGGCACTAGGAGAAATTTTCTGTGTGTGTGGTGTTTGTGTTGGTATGTGTGGGTGTGAGAAGATAATAAGACGTGGGGGCAGAGGGTGTGTCACCGCGTGAGGTCCGGTGGGTCGAGGTGAGGCCCTCCGTTCTGTTCCGTCCTGCGCCACATTGGTCGGCCCGTGACGCATTTAGGAAGACCCATGGATGACTAGTCGTACAAGACAAAGATAGCAGAATTGTGAAGGACTCTGTGTCCACTAACAAAGCCGTCTAGGATTTGTAACCCTAGGTTCTCGGACTAAGGTAACCCCTTTATCTCTGATATTACTATTCATCCAACCTAACTTTAAGGGGCATCCTACAATGCTCTGCTAGAATCATACTCGTCGATTAGGAAGAGAGATGTGAGACAATGAGTGAGAGACAGGCGTAAAGATAATGTGGGTACATGAGAGACGTAGGCAGGTCCATGTATATAGAAAGGGTCGATGAGGATTGTGTGTGTGTATGTTTGCGAGAGGAAGAGTGCTTGTGATAAAGGTTAGTGAAAACAGTTGTAAATGGTTACAAGAGGGAGGGAGGGTTATATCTAGAGCATGTGTGCGAGAAAGACACCTCGGGAGAGAGAGTGTGAGCATGTGTGAGAGACCACCGATGGAGAGTGAAACTACACGTAAAAGACTGCTCTACACATTTATTAAAGATATAAATTGTATCCAAATATTAGGATGGGAACATGATATTTGCAATTCGCGTAAGGGGCGGTCATTGATCCATCAGACATCTAGATTCTATCGAATTTGAGCATGTCTATGTTATTATTCGTCACAATTGATCCACATAGTTAGTATTTTGAACTCCAGACAATGCATTGCTTTAGCGATCGAATATAAACGTGAGTATAGTTCATGTTGCGTGTGTAAAGCACATTATACATACAAAGTTACACAATGGACATTATAAATAGCTACTACCTATGAACTAGCATACATTTGAATTCAACTTAAGGTGGTTTAAAAAAATCGAATTCAACATGAAGTCCATTCAATTATTTGAATTTGATATCATGGCATTTGTAAACCATACCTAAATTATGGGGGCACCAATCTTTGCTCTGATTTTGTACATAATAGCATATGTAGTCGTGTACAAAATAGATTCAAATTTAGCTCCTCCATTCCAAAATAATCGTAGTTATAGGATTTCCAAGTGTCAAAATTTCAAAAAGAAGCGGATAATTTAATGAGGTTGTCAAACATACAAGGTCAAATATAACGTTGTATATTTAGGTCAATCCTTATAGTTCAAGAGTACTCTAAACGTGAATGCTTGTGTTTCAAAATTTCGAACGAAGCGCCAAAAGAGCCTCTACTCGCCCGAAACCGCGTGAGACCAATGTTTGGTAGTACAAGGAAATTACTTTTCTAATAACTCCGACCCGTGAAACCTACCGGCCCGACGTCCAAAGGTCTAAACCGGGGTAGGTTTGTAGCTTCATCTAGACGCCACGCAACCGCATCCGAAAAACATTCATACACAATGGCCGCCTAAGCACACATGCGCGCGGCCGAAATCGCTCCCGCCCACTATTTGGGATACCTGGGATTACCATCCTACCCCCGACCCGCAGTAGGTCCGAAATTTAAGAGGGGGGCAAAGTTTGTACTTTCCCCAAATTTCAAACAAGCGCGTCCCATCTTCTGTTCAAAAAAGCCAAAAACAAGCGCGTCCCAGACCGAAACATGGTTCCCCCCCACCCATCCGATTCGCCATTCGTACTCCGTGGGAGCCAAAACTACCTCTCCACCAGCCGCGAAACCCCGGTGTCCTCCGTCCGCCACCCCATCCCACCCATCAACCGCCGCCCTCCTCCATCACGCCGGAGCCGATACCCCGACGTTGTCGTCCACCACAACCTCAACAGCAATGCCCTCCACGGCTAGTAGTTGAAGCCGAGGCCGAGCCGTCCGTACCCGAGCCAGTTCAACCACGTTGTCCTGTGCCTCACCGCTGCCACTCCAACTTCGCCACCCTCCACCGCACCGGAGTTGTTCCTGCTACGCTGTCCTTCGCCGCCTCAGATCTGCTTCCCCTCCGCCGACATATGGCCACGGCAACACAGTCAACAATTTGGCCATGGGTTCGTCCAAGCCTGCACCCTCCAGAACATCGGTTTCCCCGGTAAAAAGAAGAAAATCGGGGCGACTTGTGGAGGTGACCACACCGGCAACCGAAAAAGGTACTCCTCTTCCCTTATTCGTGCAAATCTTACGTCTCTGCTTGCACGGTATTCATCCCACAGAAGACACTAGTTGACCACTTCTTCTTGATACTAGATGTTCCTAGTAACTCGCGATGCACAAGGTTTCTCCTCATATACTATTTCACCTTAGCTAGAGGTCCGTCGCCCCCCTGAATTTCAATTTCTGGCCACTTGATTCCCAATTAACGTAATAGGCGTACTAGCGCCTGTTACGCCGGGGAAGCAGCGCCTTGGTGTTTATCTTAGGGGCGTGTGCGGCCTAGAGCTACTGGCGCCCGATCTGGAGGTCGGCCGGGATTAAAGGGATGGCATGGGGGCGCTGCCAAGCACGGCGGTGGTGTGAGGTTGATGGGAGGGCGGGGCAGCGGAGGCAGGGGTCTAGGCCGGTGGTCCCTGGCGGTTTGAGAAAGATCGTCAACAATGACTGGCGGGACGTAGACGAAGGCCATCTGCCCGTTCCTTATAGATCGGACGGTTCATTAAAAAATCGACTGACCTATTTATTTTCAGTCGACTGTTATCTTAGATATGACCGCATGTGGTGGTGTGCTGGAGGAGTACCTGCATGTCCTGTGCTCATATATTACAAAATCATATAGAGTAGAATCTAATTTTGTTTGCCATGCAATGTTGTAGAGCTATCATATGTCTCCTGCCATTTATTTTTTTCAGCCACCTACTATCTGCTACTTTTACAGTGCAGTAGTTCTGCACACACTTCACCCTTACTCTCACTGTTGTGTTTTTATGCAAGGGTATTTCAGACTCTGCTGCCATGAGAGAAGCCAAAAAGAAAAGAGAGAAGTCGGTCTAGTTTGGTGTGCGGCTAGGCAAGACACGTTTCAACACTTTAAAGGGTGTAGTGTCAGCAGATGGAGACGGGGAACTTAGCTCTGGGGTTGATGACCTCGCTTGCAATGAACCACCATCCCAGGTGCTTGCTTTAACTTCGCAGTGTCATATGTGGTTGCATGTTCCATATGGTGTCTAGCTTGTATTCGAAAGGCCGAAGTCGGTAAGATAAGGAAAGATATTTTTTTACATGAACCACCATCCCGTGAGCACCAGAAGACAAATAGCTAGTCAGGGCACTGGCCGAGCCAGTGACAAGCCTAACAAAGATAGGCATCACCTGGAAGCCAACTAAAAAACTGCGATGGTGGCGAAGCAGCCCGCCTCCCACCAGGCTCTCAGGTCCTAGATGATCATGCTCACCACTCCAGCCGGATGTCTAGCTTGTATTGCTTCCAATTTGGTTAAATTGCATCTACTTAGCTTACACATTATACCTTTGAATATGACATGCCTTTCTGTTTTTGGTACATACTAGTACATCTGTGTATTAACCATGTTCTTACATCAAACTAATGTTGTTGTGTGTCCCTCATCAATCACTTATGACGAGGCAGGCAGGCAAGGGGACTACTCCTCATTTAAAGAATGCAGCGTCAGCCTCCCGACATGATTCTCAAGAAACAGAAATGCTAGATGAAGATAGTGAACGTAGCTCTGTAGTTGATTACACCATTTCCCCTACACTAGCATCGCAGGTGCTTACTCTAACTTGGCAGCGTGATATGTGGTTGCATGTTGCATATGGTGTCTAGATTGTAATTCTTCCAATCTGGTTAAACTGCATGTGCTAGTCTGCTGAGCTTATACATTATACCTGTTAATGTGACATGCCTTCCTGTATTTAGTACATGGTACATCTGTCTATTAAGCATGTCCTTACATAAAACTGTTGTTTTTTTGTATCCCGCATCAATCAACATGACGAGACACCTTTAGTATATGCAGTGCGATATTAGTTGCATCTTTCATATGATTTATAGCATGCGCTGCTTCTAATTTGTTGAAATTCCATTTATGATGGGACGCTTTTAACTTGGCAGAGTCATATTGGTTGCATCTTTCATGTGGTGTCTAGCTTGCATTGCTTCTTATTTTCTGGAATGGTTTCTGGTTAGTTTACACAAACAGTTGTGAACATGCCATGCCGTTCTGTTTTTCGTACACATTCCATCCTGGTATCATGTGTTTGCCTTACAACAAAGTAGTGATTGTCATGCATGAATGAGTTCTGAAGAGAGAATTTTATTGCTTTTTCTTGTCGGTTTTACTTGACAATTCAAAATCAATAAAGCGGAAGAAAGTTAGCAAGGCAGCGGATAAAGGTGCTCCTTCCGAACGGAGGGCCTCTACAGTTTCTACTCCTCCACACCCCCAAGATGATTTCCAAGACAACACATGCATAGACACTCAACAAAGTTGTGTTTATGATGAGCACGTCTCCCCTAGTGCAGCATCACCGGTGCTCCCTCTAACTTGGCAGTGTTATATGTGGTTGCATGTTATGTGTGATGTCTAGCTTGTATTGCTTCTAATTTTGTTGAATTCCATCTGCTTACTTTACACATTATACTTGAATAAGACACGTGTTCCTGTTTCTAGAACATACAATATCTGTCTATCACACCATGTTCTTACATCAAATTACTACTGTTGTGTAACCTGCAACAATCACTTATCATAAGACACGTTTGACTTCGGAGTGTGATATAGGTTATATCTCACATTATTTTCTAGCTTGTCTATACCTATACTAATTAGGCACTCCCTAGAAATTCCCACATTAATCAGTAATTAGGAGCCGTTAATCTGGTGGGGCCGAGTTATTATGGTTGAGATCAATCCTAGAAACTCTTACGTTACAAAAATTCCCTAGAAAAAAACAGATTTTTTTAGGCAAGAAAAAAAAATAGATGTGCTCTACCTCTCTCCCAATCTGTCACGACTCTTTCTTTCTCTCGGTTAACCCATCTACACATTACAAAAGTTCCATAGAAAAAAAAACAAATGAGCCCCATCTACACGTTAACAAATGAGCCCCATCTACACGTTACAATATTTCCCTAGAATTATGACATGCAAACCGTACAGTGCATGGACTCTCCTAAAAACAAATCCCAATGCATTGGGCATAATCTCCGTGCTTTACATTGACCTGCAAACCATAGAGTGCATGGACTCTCTTAAAAACAAATCCCAATGCATTGGGCATAACCTCCATGGTTTACCTTCGTGGCTGGCATCTCCTTCTTCCTCTATTCTCTACTAGCCCCGAGTTAGATCAGGCGGCAGATCACTTCTCCCGATCGATTTGTATTGCACCAGGGCATATAGGTTAGGTCTGGCTTGGCCTCAGCCTTCTGGTGCCATCGGCCTCTTTCTTTGCATCTCTTGCTCTTTGTCTAAGAAAATTTAGATTGAAGAGCAGATGATCGCCGATGCCAAGTTCTATCGCCGTGAGCTCCGCTAATCGAACGATGGTGTAACCGCTGCATCCGGACATCCTGTTGCATGCATAAGACACCAACTTCTGATGATATGGCCACTCATCGAACACGTGGATTCATTGCTTGTCGGCGTTCTGGGAACGGGGCTCCCCAGACTTGCCTACCTACGGCCTGCGTCGTGGCTCAAAAGGGGGCCCAACACGGCCCATCTTCATCAACATAGACCCAAGACCCTCGCGAGGGGCCAAGCCTCGCAGGGCGGACGACACGGAGCTTCCTCAGGCACGGCCTCATCAGGCTGGCTCGCGAGGAGGCGGAGAGATCAAGGCGGGGTACCTCACGAGGTGCCCGTGACGCAAGCCATGACGACCAAGGGTGCCAGGCGGGCGCCAGCCCGTGCAGTGTCCTCCTTTCCTCTTTGGTGCAAAGGGAGTAAGCGCAGGCAAGAGCATCAAGCAAAGGCACCCGTTTTGGTGCAACGAGACCAAGACCAGTCCAACGGCAGGGAGGAAGTCATTGTGGAGCCCAAGCCAGCGTCACCACCAGAGCCTTTGGCAGGCGAGGACCAACTTTAGTCAGGATAAGTGTACCAGATGTTCCCCTTCAAAATGGCCAATTGTTGGCGCCCTTCCCGCTCAATATTTGGGAAGAGGCCCAGGGCCTTTGCTTATAAATAGGACTAGCCACCCACAGGGTAGAGAGATCGAAATCGAAATCGGAGGGAGAATCAAGAAGAGAGAGAGAGAGAAGGGTGACTGAACTCCTCCTAGCAGTTCATCCCCTCAGCCAAGAACAGACCCTTGCGAGGCTGTTCTTCCTTGTATTGCTCATCATCATCAGCCCAAGAGGCAATCCACCACACCACACACTGGAGTAGGGTATTACACCACAACGGTGGCACGAACCAGTATAAACCGTGTGTCTCTTGTGCTGATCTTAGCGAGGCGGAGGGGTGCAGGTAGGTAGAAGGCGAAATCTCAGCGCGCACCTCAATGTTCGAACCCCGAAATCCGACATTTGGCGCGCCAGGTAGGGGTGCGCCGGAATTCGTCTTCCACCACTCCTTTCTCCTCCGACCATCGCGTCCATGTCTGACGCCCGTCGGGCCCGCGCCGAGCGCCGGGCCGCTCTCGCTTCCCGCGTCGCCCAGACGGCTCCTGTCGGCGGACATCCTCGCCGTTCCCCGTCACCTACTGTCAACGCCGCCACCGGCCCGGCGGGGAACGAGCAGCAAGCGTCGTCTCAGCATCAGTCCGTGCGGCAAGACGGCCGCACGGCTACTCCCTCGCTCACCCCAGCTGGTTCTTCGTCCCGCGCGCTCCGCGCACCCATGGAGACTCGAGCTGCGTTCATCGCGGCAAACGAGCTCCTGCGCTATCGTCCCATCGACGACGTCTATGAAGAATGGCTCGATCGCGTCGCCGAGCTCATCCGCGCCGCAGGGGGCTCTCCTGCGCCGCCCGTTCCGCTGCACCGCACCCCGCCCCGCGCGAGCGATGAAGGTCCGGGGGCGCCCCAGCCGCCTCCTCCTCAAGAAGGCACCGTGGCTCCAAGGCACGTGGCCCCTGGGCGGAACCCGCTCCGTCAGGTGCCAGAGCGGCAAGAGCAGAGCTGCCAAGAAGTCCCTCGCCAGCAAGAAGCTGCCCGGGCGCTCCCTGCTCCAGCACGTCGTGATCATGCTCCTGCTCCCGCACGTCAAGACCCCGCGCTGCTCCCAGCTGTAGCGCGTGGGGACATGCAGGACCAAGCTCTCCGTCACCCAAGGCCTCCCGTGGCCACAGCAAGCTGCCGTGCCTTCACCACCGAGCTACGCAGCGTCGCGTGGCCCGGCAAGTTCAAGCCAGACCTGCCTCCTCGTTACAATGGCACGGCTGACCCTGCGGAGTTCCTCCAGCTCTGTGAGCTGGGCATCGAAGCTGCCAACAGAGACGAGAAGGTCATGGCGAATTGGTTTCCCATGGCGCTCAAGGACGGGGCCCGCACCTGGCTCTTGAACCTGGCTCCAGGCACGATCTCCTCCTGGGACGAGATGCGCACCCGCTTCATCGCCAACTTCCAAGGTACTTGCGACCGGCCACCCGCCGTGAGCAACATGCGCCGCATCAAGCAACAACCCGGAGAGACCCTGCAGAAGTACACCCAGCGCTTCAACAACGCATGCCTCAAGATTCCCAAGCTAACCGAGGAAGCCATCATCTCAGCCTTCTCCGACGGCGTGCACGATGTCAAGATGAAGGAGGAGCTGGCGATGCATGAAGACCTGTGCACTTCCTTGGAGTTGTTCAACTTGGCAACCAAGTGCGCCAGGGCTGAGGAAGGGCGTCTCTCCCTCCTCGAGCTGCCTGCCGCAGACCCAGAAGAGAAGAAGCCCAAGGCCAAGGATGTGAAGCGCAAGGGGGCTGCCGTGCTTGCGGCAGAACCAGACACCAAGCAGGGCAGAGATCAGCCCGAATCTTCCAAGGGCAGTCGGTACTGTGTGTACCATGACCTCCACACCCACAACACCAACGAATGTCAAGAGCTCCGAGCCGTGCGAGAAGGAAGGATCGGCTGTCGCCCCGACCGCGGTGACCGGGGCTACGGTCGAGGAGGAGGAAGGAACACAGGACGCTGGGAAGACCGCTGCCCGCGCCAAGGGTGGCGCGATCGACCTCGTGAGGATCGCTGGCAAGACCCGCCTCGCAAGGGAGACTGGAGGGATCAGCCTCGCGAGGATCGCCCGCAAGGCAACACAGGCCTCCCTCCGCTGCCGCCGCAGCCAAGGAGAAACGAGGACCACCATCAGGACGAGGGGGCTGGGGGCTTCCAGGAGCCGCGCGCGATCGCCTGCATCCTGGGCGGGGCTCAAGCCCCAGCCTCTCAGCGCATCTTCAAGCAGTTCACCCGCGAAGCAAATGCTGTCCTCCCCAAGCTCGAAGCCACGCGCCCTCTCAGGTGGTCGGTGTGCGCCATCACGTTCAGCTCAACAGATCAGCTCAAGTGTGCGGCCACAGCCGGAGTCCTCCCGATGCTTTGTTCCCCAATCATCACCAACGTGGTGGTCACCAGGACCCTCATCGATGGCGGGGCAGGGCTCAACGTCCTGTCCATGGAAACATTGAACAATCTCCAAGTGCCCTATAACCAGCTTTAGCCAACCAAGCCTTTCTCCGGAGTCACCGACGGCTCCACGGTCCCGATTGGGCAGGCCCGCCTCCCTGTCACCTTCGGGGCACACGACAACTACCGCACCGAGCTCATCGACTTCGACGTCGCTCACATTCGCCTGCCTTACAACGCCATCCTTGGGTACCCAGCGCTGGCCAAGTTCATGGCCATAATTCACCACGGCTACAACGTCCTCAAGATACCAGGGAGTGGCGGAGTCATCATGGTGCCCTATGAAGAGAAGGACGCAGTGTGTTCCCTGGAACGAGCCTTTCAGGACGCACCACTGGAAGACCCGGATCACGGAAGCAGGAGGCTTCCCGAGACCGACCCCAAGAAGAAGAAGACATCGTCCGGCCCGGCCCCTCAGGAGGCAGGCCCCTCAGGGCCCGCGCCTGCCCAGGGGGAACCTCCTTCCATCAAATAGGAAATCGCGCCCGGCGCCCTCCTCAGGCAGGGCTCGGGGGCTCTCCCCTGGAGGGCCACCGACCTGGCTAAGGTCATGAGGGAGGCGCTTGGGCACCACATGGAGGCGTGTTTCGAAGCACGTTTCCCTCAAGAAGGAGTAAGGCAAGGAGGGCCAGACCCTCAGGAGTTCGTCAGCAAGGCCATCCAGGAGCTACAGGAGTCAAGAGTCATGAAAGGCGGCCCCCGCCTACCAGCTGTGGCTCCCCATCCAGGCGAGGATGGTGGGCTGCGCGTCTGCATCAACATACCAGGGCTCAATCGAGTCGCCTCTCTGGAGCGCCTTTGGCCCTCGCGAGTGGGGCGCTGCGAAAGTCCACCCCACAGCTACGTTCGCATGACTTACGGCTTGCCAAATGCGGCTGCCGCGTACCAGCACCTCATGAGGGGCATCATGGAGGATCAAGAGGCCAGGCGTTCCGCAGCCCTGGCAGAGATGGAGATGGTCCGCGAGGAGCCACCAGTGCCTCCGGAGCCTCCCGAGGCCCCTGGGCCTGGGGGCTCGTGAGGATCGGCTTCCGCAGCCCACCGAGTCTGCTACACCAACACTCCTTCGTCATCAACATCATCAGGTGACATCTTTCAAGTTTCATTTCCAGCTGGGAGCGCCCCCCAGGGCTGCATTATTCCCAGGCCGCGTGGGTCCATCCCTGCGGCATGTATCCCTTTTATTTCATGTTGTTAGCTTACTTTGTTGGGGGCGCCCCACGGGCTGCATCATCCCCAAGTCGCTCAGGCCTGACCCAGTGATGTCCGCCTTCCCAGCATCTATTTGAATGAATCCACTCCTTCGCGGCTAATGTGTTTGACCTAGTTGCCCGCTCAACTGATGCCAACTGACGGAGCTGCTCCCAAACGGCACGACGCTTGCGCATGGGTCCGTCCCTGCAACGCCGACAAACCTGAATGGCTGAGCTCTGGCCGTGGCAGCCCCGCATGGCGCCACCTCGTCAAGCCTACAGTGCCTCATCGCCCCATGGAAGCAACCAACGGCTGACTGTCAATTGTCATGGCAACCCCTCGTTCTTTCTATGATGGGTCTACATGATCTCCTAAAGGAGCTGCATCAGGCGAGGCCCTTGCGGTGTCTCCTTCACTCTCATCCGCGCGAACCGCTTGCACGTTAAAGGGGGGGGTGCCTGAGCATCGCGACTCAGGGCTCCTACTGGCTCTCCATCCCTCACCCTCTGGCCTTGTCCACGGCATCGCGACCTGGCATACTAGCGACGGCTGAGACTCGCTCGAGGGCCGGGACCCGAGGACGTAGAGCAGAAAGGGGAGCAAAGGCGAGAGGGGAGGGACACGCGAGGACCTCGCCGAGCAACCTCACGCCTGCCGATGCACGGACCCGGCGACACACCAGAGAGCGGTCCCTGATTCTTGAGATAAGTCACCACCCAGAAGCACCAGCTACTGTGGTACCATCCCCGCACCTAATGCAATCCCGTGTTAGCGACGCCGCTCTCCTTTCTCACCGAACGACAGCTGCTTGAGCGCTAAAGGGGACCTCCTGAGCATCGCGACTCAGGGGCTCTTACCGGATCCCGGGTCGCTCACCTCCTGGCCTTGACCACGACATCGCGACTTGGCATACCAACGACGGCTGAAGCTGCCTTGGGACTGGGACCTGTCGGCGCAAAGCACCAAGCCCTCGTGAGGTTCGAAAGGGAGAACTGAGCTAAGACGGAATGAGAAACTCGCACAATTCTACGACAAGGGTTATATTAACAAAACAGGATCACAGGCACCTTACAAGCCCCCACGGGACGCGTCTTTGATTCCTCGCAAGGAACAGATCCTAAAAGGATGCTAACTACACGCGCCCCTGCAAAAGACGCCATCATCAACAGTGGGCCGTCAAGCACCGGCGCCAACCCCATCCAGATCAGAGTCGGCGATGGCCTGACGAGCCAGCCCTGCTCCAGGAGCGGCGCCGGCTCGGGGGCTCATAGCTGTCATCGCTCGTCTCCGGAGTCGCGAAGAGCTCGCCGGAGTCGCTGGAACCTCCGGCGCCTCCACCGCCTGAGGAGCTGCCAAGGGAGCGGTCGGCGGGCCCAGTCCTCACCGTAGCAGGGTCCTGACCACCTCTCCCGGGGCAGCACTCCAGCCGGCGCCCGTTTGCATCGAAGACCTTGAAGAACATCACCGAAGCACCGTCGTACTCAAAGTGGATCGCGAAGGCGCGTCTTGTCCTGCAAACCCGGGCGATTTCGCTCCAGCCTCGAGTCATGAAGACCTCGCCCGGGGCAACGACCGCGACCTCTGCCTCGGTCGCGAGGGTGTTGCAGCCGGCGTGCTGCAGCCAAAGCTCCAGGAGTTCTCCCTGCGGGATGATGGGGGCGAAGAAGGGAGGAAGGCGAATCCAAGACTGAGGAGGCATGGCGGCGTGGAGCACGAACTCTCGGGAGGAGGCCTCGGTGTGGACCCCAGGGGGGACGACCCACACCTTCGTGACCCGTCGGCGCTGACGGCGGCGCCGCCCGTGGCGATCGGCATCGATTGCTTCAGAGCCCTCGATATGGGCGTACAAGGGAAGCGGGAACCCCGGCGGTGGCCGCTCACACGAGGGCCTCGACACCACCTGATGGGACCCTCGTCCTGGCCACAGAGGGCGAGCCGTTTCTTCGGCGGGAGCGGGTCTGGTTCCTCTTGGGGAGCCTTTCCCTTCTCTGCCGCCAAGAACCGGCGGATCGGAGCCATCGCAGCAAGACGGAGCAAGTACCGGGAAGAAGGAGAAGCAAGAAGGGATGGACTGGAAGGGCGCGCGCCGTTCCGTACTTATGGCCGGCGAAGGCCAACCGCCGACCTCCATGATCGCCGGTAATCATGACCCACTTTGCATGCAGGGACTTGTCCAATCCGTGCAGTTGGCAAGGCGCCGTGGGGAAGTAGAGACGCCCACGTCCAATCAACCGCCACGCGGCGCCCAAGGCCGCAGGTTGTTAGGGCCCGCGGCGCTTCGACCTTGCCCTTTCGCCTCCCTGGACGGCCAAGTCCGGGTGCGCCTTGTGCCCGGGGCTACTGTCGGCGTTCTGGGAACGGGGGTCCCCAGACTTGCCTGCCTGCGGCTTGCGGCGTGGCTCAAAAGGAGGCTCAGCACGGCCCATCTTCATCAACACAGACCCAAGACCCTCGCGAGGGGCCAAGCCTCGTGGGGCGGACGACACGGAGCTTCCTCAGGCACGGCCTCATCAGGCTGGCTCGCGAGGAGGCGGAGAGATCAAGGAGGGGTACCTCACGAGGTGCCCGTGACGCAAGCCATGATGACAAAGGGTGCCAGGCGGGCGCCAGCCCGCGCAGTGTCCTCCTTTCCTCTTTGGTGCAAAGGGAGCAAGTGCAGGCGAGAGCATCAAGCAAAGGCACCCGTTTTGGTGCAACGAGACCAAGACTAGTCCAACGGCAGGGAGGAAGTCATTGTGGAGCCCAAGCCAGCGTCACCACCAGAGCCTTTGGCAGGTGAGGACCAACTTTAGTCAGGATAAGTGTACCAGATGTTCCCCTTCAAAATGGCCAATTGTTGGCGCCCTTCCCGCTCAATATTTGGGAAGAGGCCCAGGGCCTTTGCCTATAAATAGGACTAGCCACCCACAGGGTAGAGAGATCGAAATCGAAATTGGAGGGAGAATCGAGAAGAGAGAGAGAGAAGGGTGACTGAACTCCTCCTAGCAGTTCATCCCCTCAGCCAAGAACAGACCCTCGCGAGGCTGTTCTACCTTGTATTGCTCATCATCATCAGCCCAAGAGGCAATCCACCACACCACACACTGGAGTAGGGCATTACACCACAACGGTGGCCCGAACCAGTATAAACCCTGTGTCTCTTGTGCTGTTCTTTCCATAGCTTAGATCTTAGCAAGGCGGAGGGGTGCAGGTAGGTAGAAGGCGAAATCTCCGTGCGCACCCCAGTGTTCGAACCTCAAAGGTCTGCCGGCACCCGAAATCCGACATTGCTCACCGGCGTTGAAAGCTGCAGCAGGTCACCGCTGCGCCGTTCCTCACCAACGTTGCGAGCTCCAGTTCTAAAAGGATGGTGTTGCCGTTGCAGCCGTAGACATTGCATGTACACATTGCTCCCTTTGTTTTCAGGCAGATTGTGCCCTGCTTGCTGCATATGCATGGAGATCTTCAAGCCACCAATCAGAGAAAGAGATATGAAGTAGAGAGAAGGAAACAACCAATGTGTTTAGAATCTGATTGTGATCTGCTTGCTGCCGATGCATGGAGATTTCCTGGCCACCAATCAGAGAAAGAGGGAGACCCGAATTACAGAGAAGGAAATGACCAGGAGCAACTCAAGAAAACAAACAGCACATATTGCTCAAAGGAGAATCTAATTGGAGGAGAGAAGGAAGCACAGCAAACTGAAAGAGACTGAGGCATGTAGGAGCTAATGGGAGGAGAGACAAATATAGGGCAGGAAGGAGAATTCATGTCCTTTGTCGAAAATAGGTGAGGGCCCATAGAAGTGTGATTCAGTAATAGAACACATAGATGAGTTGGAGAGATTCACGCTAAGTAGTGATCTAGAGACTGTATGTCTCACCCTGTAAAGATACATGTAAAACTGTGATTAGACAGTCCCAAATCTCAATTTAAACCAATGGCTAAAGTAGTAGTGTTCGTAGGAAGCTTACCAACGATACATTTTTTTTCAATTCTGATTTATGGTTGTTTGCAAATTGCGACAGAAATCTGAAGCTAGCGTTGTAGTTTTTAGTAACAAAAGATTACTGCTTAGCCTATTTTCCATTTGGCAACAATTACATTAAGATTAAAGCAAGCAGGTATTTTTCTCTGGATATCATGGATTGTATCATTTGCTATTTTTGAACAAACATATTATAGCCTACAAAGAAAATCGTAAAGGAGCATGCTTAAAATTGTGCGCCGATGTGTAAGAAAACATTATGTTTAAAGGGTTCCTCGAGGAACCAATATGACGTTGTAGTATATGTTTGTGTCAAAATCTTTGATTATTTTCTTAACTGAGTTTGACTCGCAGGTTTGGAATTTTGCAGTCCTTGGTTATTCTGATTACCCCCTTTAAAGCACGTCCATGAATGGTTTTCTAGATGCTTAGGCATCATGAGGCAGTACCATTATGTCATGGCTGTCGAGGCCACATGGTATAGGAAATTCAAAACACGTACAAGGCCATGTTCAAGATTTTTATTAGAAAAGGAGTCTGACCTCCGGCAACCGCATCTTGGCGATGAGGCCATGTTCAAGATGATGCTTAATTATGTGTGCGTTCTACAAGGACATTCACACGGTGGCATATTCCAAGTGATGCTGATGTGAGCGTCGTTCTACAAACCGCATTGCAAGGCCGGCAAGTGCAAGAACTTGCTCAGTCCACTCCAACAGGCAAATTGAGATGCTCAATTATTCCAGTAGAGTAAAGGACTCTTAGCATATTGTAAAAAGAATTACCACTTTGAAATCATCTCAGCGCCTCACTCACAGGTGTCATCTAAATCTTCTCTATGAAAAAGGTGCTATCTACATCAACTCCATTAACTATGACATGCATGCATATAGATATATATACACGCATGTTGAGGTATGTAGTCATCTTGGATTTTATAACTACCATTTATATCTATATGTATTTCCCGTAAAAGGAGTGTGTACAATAACTCAAGTATCATCAGGTACAAATTTGTCACAGTGATGCTAGAGCGAGGAGACCCTTCTTAAGATTCTGCAGCCTGCACTCGGCCATCTCTCTGGATCATCGTCTCTACTATAAGGCAGCTATAAATCAACACATGATATGCACTTAGTAAGATTCTCCTTATCCACCAGAAAAAGGAAAAAAACCAAGATTGCTGATTGAAGTAGAAATATATGAGTCCCAATATTTTTAGAATTTTCTAACATTTTTTTTCTAATATGTAGCATTGATAACTACTTTTTGTTTGAACATGCAAATACAAGAAATTAAAAAATATTCTGAATTTTTTTCATGCCAGATTAATTTAATGAAACGAATTTCATCCGTGCAATCTACCTAAGTATGATTTGCAATCATTGCACAAGAGAAGTACGACATCAAACTTCCTAAATCATCTTCTATGTTAGAATATGTATGAAGATTTTAATTTCTAGCTTCTTCTAAAAAAATACTTGCTGCAAAAACTAAAGTTGTACCTAATAACGAGATAGCAATAGTTTTAAGGTATTTGTACAGGGTACATGTTCAGCAGCAGTTAGGGAAAACCATTGAAGAAAAGGTAATTTTTACATGCAGCACAAGATGGTAATCAATTATGACTTACTCCTATAATATTAAATTACAGATTTGATACATACATTGACCATTCAATTATGAATCTTCCGTGTTCCTTCAAGTTGTTAATAATTAATACAACCAAAAAAATCTATTTTTTGTTCATACAATGGTAGTTCAAGATATAATAAGTCCAAGAAGAAAGTAAGAGTGATTTATCTTTCTACATACGCGACACTTTACTTATTTTAGCCGGTACAACTTTATAATATTTATAGGTTTCTTGCCAGCATGTATAGTGGCATAAATTATACAAGCAAGAATCCTAAGTCGATTCAATATTTACAAATTTATTATTGATTTATAACAACAGAATTATAAATTATAGAGACAAAATTTGGCCGGCTTATATGCTCCAAGGTCGTCAATGAATAATCTACCAATGATTCATCCAAGGTCGACAAAATTTGGCTGATTTATGTTTCTATGTGTATATTATTAAATGATGTAGCATATTCTGTTTTTTCTTGCTTAATTTGGTGTTCATCCGTTATTCCATTATTATATCAATGTTTGAAACGTTGAAAGTTTACCTAAATCAAAGTCTTCATTCTCCTCCTCATATATTGTATGCAAACTGTGCAAAAGATTATGATATCTTTCGCCCGTGCAAATGCACGGGTTCACGACTAGTATTACTAATTTGTTGAAATGGCACTTATGACGAGACAGTTTTAACTTGGTAGAGTGATATTCGTTGCATCTTTCATATGGTGTCTAGCTTTCATTGCTTCTAATTTGTTGAAATGCCTTCTACTTAGTTTACACATCATAAGCTGTGAATATGCAATGCTGTGAATATGCAATGGCACTAATGACGAGAGACCTCTAACATGGTAGTGTGATGTTGTTTTCATCTTGCATATGATTTATTTCTTGTACTGCTTTACATTTGTTTAAACGCCATTTATGATGAGACACTGTTAACTTGGCAGAGTGATATTTGTAGCATCTTTCATATGGTTTCTACCTTCCATTGCATTGCTTCTAATTTGGTGAAATGTCTTCTTCTTAGTTTACACATCATAGTTCTGGTTATCTCTTCCGTCCTATTTTTCATACATATTACATCCTCCTATCATGTGGTTTTCTAACATCAAAGGTCAGTTCGTCTGCATCACGCATCAATTTGTTCTGAAGAACTAAATTGTTATTCATTTTTCTTGTCGGCTTGACTTAACATGGCACAGAGAAAGAGGAAGAAACACAGAATGGCAGGGAATGAGAAGCGGATGAATCCTGCAGATTTTTCTAGTACTGATGGTGCAATAGAAGGTCAAAGTCCAGCAGAAAATTCTACAAACACGACATCCCATGCTACACGGGTTGCAAAAAAAGACAAACAGAAACAAATAGCTGCCACCAAACAAGAAGAGACAACCCTAGTTCTTACAACACCTACCACAGTACTACCAGCTGCATGACGTACTCGTGCGTCAACTGAGCTAGCAGCACGTTCCCAAGCTCCGTTGCCACCTGACACTACTTCCCAAGCACTCTTGACACAAGACGAGTTGGCAATATCAGATGAACCTTGTGAGCTTCAACAGCAAGAAGGTAGTTGTTGGAGTCAAGTTACAGTTGCATGCTTCTTTATATGTAGTCTCATAGTTTGATGTACACTAACACTTCCTATGTTTGTTGTTGGACTAGCACCTAGGCGCAAGAGGAAACAAGCATCAGGGATAATGCTCGATAGGTTAACTAAATCTAGAGGAGGAAGAATGGATATCCGTTTTGAGGCAGGTTTAAAAAGGCCACGTGATGCTACAGAGTCAGCCAAGTTAGTATCAGAGGCAGCGTTTGCTGTTAGGTGTCATGTACGTATCCTCCCAACATGGATTCAGTACAGGAATGAAAAAGACGAAACCCAGTTAAACATCTTCCTCGACCATTTATCTGTAAGTATGGTTATGTATGGAAACTAGTAATATCGTCTTGCTCTGTCCAATACTTTCTAGGTTGCTGATAATGAGACTCCCATAATTTTCAACAGATGAGGTTCAAGTTGGATAGCCAAGATGATGCAACCAGACAAGCTTGCACCCATGTTTTCAAGTCTGCTCTGCGACAATATCGGTATAACTTGAGGAAAACTCACTTTGAAGGCAAGGCTAACAGTGAACTTGCCCAAACATCTCCAGTGGAAAATATATCTGATGAAGACTGGAGAGGCCTCGTTAAACACTGGTCCGACCCGAAGTATCAGGTACATTATATATATGTCATCAGATCACATGTTGAAGTCCTATTTACGCATGTGCCACACAAATCTATCTTCTTGTAGGTGAACTGTTCAAAGAACAAGGCCAACCGTACGAAAGTGAAATTCCAACAGACGACATGATCTCATAGCTATATTGCACACTGCGAGGCTCTTGTAATTAGCTACTGTTTCACTCTTTTCGCTGTACCATATTATCAGATCTATATTGACTTGTTCCAAATGCAGAGGAAAGCCCGCAAGGACCAAAAAGTACCTGAACCAAATGCTGTGGAAATCTTCAAGGACTGTCACACCAGCAAGAAGAAGGGCATGACTACACCAGTCAAAGCCGCTGTTATAAGTCCTTAATCCTCATGCCTTTTAACTACTACTTACTCTGACTTGTGCCTTGAACTGCATGGTTTGCAGCCAATGTCTATTACTCTTTTCAATTTTATACACAATTGTCTTAGCGTATCATTGCACCTTACAAGGTTTAAAAGAGAGGAGTGATGTTCCTTTGATCTTGACCCGTAATCTAGTTCCGTGCTGGACTTGCCCACACAACGTTACAATTGCCTGTTTGTCTGTTCTCAGTTGTTTTGTGATATGAATGATGTCATACTATGCTTACCGTATTATAAACTTCGTCTGTTTATCCTTAGCCCTCAATACAATGTGAAGAAATAGACAATACATTAGCGATGGTACATGGTCATATGTTTGGAACCTGGTTTTAATATGTACTTTGCAATAAAATACAGCTAGTATTTTACATGGATTCTCCAGAATAAGTTATGTATATAGACCAAAGCTATTTTGTTTGGTTTTGCTGCCTCCTTAATATCTTCTGTTCTGGTACTACTAATGTAAAACCTCAACTTTTCAGCGAGCTATGGAAAAAATGGTGGAACCGCCACCTTCTGAAGGTGGCGAGGCCACTATAACCGCAATGTCAGCTCTTGCTGCAGTGGGTCAGTACCTATCCACTAACAGTGCCAAAAGCACATTCCTGTGTAATACTGGGTTGGTTGTTAAGGCAATATCATCCAAACTGCTTCATGATCAAGATATGCAAGCTCAAAGCAATGTTGTATCCACACTGCAGACACAAGTCCATTCCCTAACAGAGACCCTTTGTGAAACAAGGAGAAACATTGCTCAATGTTGTCAAGATATGCATGGTTTTGAAACCAGACTATCAGACATTTGCTATGTTGTTCAGGAGCCTAGGGGAAATGAAGGCAAGGGTTATGGTGCTCCATCAGACAATTCAACATGAAAATGTAACAGTCAGGTCAAATGAACTGAGCTTCTGAACTTCTGGTGGTGCATTTATCTGCTAGACTGTTAAGTTTTATGCCAACCTTCCTTTTGTTATATAGTTGTAATTTGTTTTGGTGTCATACAAAATTTATTCTTAACGTGCAGCCACCGCCTGAAGAAAACAGCAAGCCATTTTTGTATAGTGTAGGGTGTTCCCTATATCTGCACTGGTGGCGATCTTTGATGCCGAGTGGAAGTAATATGTGTAATCGCCTTAATAGCCTAGCATTAGTTTCGACCTTATTTATTTCCTAGTCTTCTTTTTCCCTGGTTTGCTAGTGGCCGCAACTACCATGGGCCATATACGGGTCGTAGGATCCATGGGTCTCCTACGGGCCGTCGATAAATTGGCCTGTAATCGGTGGGCCTCGGGCCGTCGGATAAATGGGTCTACATGGGCCATAATTAGGCGTAATTGGTATCGGCCCAGCACAGTAACAGGCTGTTAACAGGCCGTAGGACAGCAAAGGCTTAATTCTTTCACAGGCATAATGGGTCATTAATGGGCCAGAATATAGGACGGGCTGGAAACGGCACAACGGGTTAACAAGCCAGAAACGGGCCGACTCTTGCCATGGGCCGAATTTGGCCCATTAGGGTAACAGGCCAGTAACGGGCCGACTCTTGCCATGGGCCAAATTTGGCCCATTAGTGGAACAAGCCAGTAACGGGCCGACTCTTGACATGGGCCGAATTTGGCCCATTAGGGGAACAAGCCAGTAACGGGTCGGAAGTAATCGAGGGCCGAAAAGGAGCCCAAGAACGTATGGGCCGTCAATAGGCCAAAAGCTAACACGGGCTGGAAATGGCCCATCTAAATCACGGGCCGTTAACGGGTATAAAGAAAATTACTGTTCATTATGGGCTAGAGTCACCGTGGGCCTGTAATGGGCCAAAAGATACGAAGGCCTCATATGGGCCGAAAGACGTCGTGGGCCATACATGAGCCGAAAGTGAAATGGGCTGGTATTATATTCGACGGCCCACATGACGTTGTTGGGCCGATTTTCTTTAGGGCCTAACGCGTCGTGAGTTAACGGGCCGTAAAATGGGCTATTTGCGAAGAGACCGTTAATAGGCTTTTCATGGGCCAGCCCGTTAACTTTTGACCAAGTCAAACGGACCGGCTTTGTAAGCTAAATGGGCCACTGTTGGGCCGTGCCACATGTCGACATATCATAGGCGCCTATCTTACCCATTGACGAGCTGACACGTGTTTCGTCCGGCCAATAAGAATTTTACACGTGGAAATTTCCCATTGGTCGGGGCTGTTAACGGGTTATCGGATCCAAAACCCGACCCGATAGCTTAACGGCGTTCCGTTACGGTGGATGCCACGCGTCGATCACCCTTGACGAAAGCACTTCTGTGACGCACGATTTATCATCATGGAAGTGGACCCTTCCGTGATGATAATTTTGGTAATGTCATGGAACACTTCTACGATAGCACAGGTATGACTACCTTGATTCTGTCATAAATTTGTCATGGATGTACATGCATGACAAAAAAGCGACCTACTGTGACAAACACGTATCATCACGGAAGTGTATTTTTTTTGTAGTGATGAACCAGCGGCAATGTATTTCGCTTCGGCGGTGGATAAGGATACCGAGTTTTGTTTCTTGGAAGACTAAGACACAAGAGATCTACCAAGAAATTGACAAGTACCTGAAGTGGACTTTCTATCAACCTTGTCTCCGGCATAGTCCGAATCAGAGTAGCCAACAAGATCAAAAGAAGACCTCTTAGGATACCAAATGCCAAAATTTGGTGTATGTATTAAGTATCTCACTATCCTTTTCACAATCTTAAGATGACATTCTTTAGGGGCCGCTTGATATCGTGCACACATGCACACACTTAGCATGATATCGGGGCAGGAGGCACATAGATATAACAATGAACCAATCATAGAGCGATAAACCTTTTGGTCAACCGGTTTGCCATCCTTGGTCAAGTCAAGATGTCCACTAGTAGGCATGGGAGTTTTCATACATTTGCTTTATTGCATGTTGAACTTCTTGAATAAGTCCTTGGTGTACTTTATTTGAGAAACAAAGGTACCTTCCTTAGTTTACTTGATTTGCAAACTAAGAAAGAATTTGAGTTCACTCATCATTGACATCTCAAACTTCTCCGACATAAGCTTTCCAAAAATCTCACTAAAATGAGGGTTAGTTGAACCAAATATTATATCATCAACATAAATCTGGCACACAAATAATTCACCATTAACCCTTTTAGTAAAAAGAGTAGAATCTATTTTTCCAATTTCAAATCCTTTTTCAATAAGGAACTTGGTCAAGCATTTATACCACTCTCTAGGAGCTTGTTTAAGACCATAAAGAGCTTTGTGAAGTTTGTAAACATGATTAGGTTTCTTAGGATTGGCAAACTGATAACCCACAAGTATAGGGGATCGCAACAGTTTTCGAGGGTAGAGTATTCAACCCAAATTTATTGATTCGACACAAGGGGAGCCAAAGAATATTCTCAAGTATTAGCAGCTGAGTTGTCAATTCAACCACACCTGGAAACTTAATATCTGCAGTAAAGTGTTTAGTAGCAAAGTAATATGATAGTAGTGATAATGGTAGCAAAAGGTAATGGTAGCAAAAGTAATGCTTTTGGTATTTTGTAGTGATGATAGCAATAGCAACGGAAAATTAAATAAGAAAAGAACAATATATGAAGGCAATGGATCGGTGATGGAGAATTATGCCGGATGCGGTTCATCATGTAATAGTCATAACCTAGGGTGACACAGAACTAGCTCCAATTCATCAATGTAATGTAGGCATGTATTCCGAATATAGTCATACATGCTTATGGAAAAGAACTTGCATGACATATTTTGTCCTACCCTCCCGTGGCAGCGGGGTCCTAATGGAAACTAAGGGATATTAAGGCCTCCTTTTAATAGAGTACCATAACAAAGCATTAGCACATAGTGAATACATGAACTCCTCAAACTGTGGTCATCACCGGTAAGTATCCCGATTATTGTCACTTTGGGGTTAACGGATCATAACACATAATAGGTGACTATAGACTTGCAAGATAGGATCAAGAACTCTCATATATTGATGAAAACATAATAGGTTCAGATCTGAAATCGTGGCACTCGGGCCCTAGTGACAAGCATTAAGCATAGCAAAGTCATAGCAACATCAATCTCAGAACATAGTGGATACTAGGGATCAAACCCTAACAAAACTAACTCGATTACATGATCGATCTCATCCAACCCATCACCGTCCAGCAAGCCTATGATGGAATTACTCACACACGGCGGTGAGCATCATGAAATTGATGATGGAGGATGGTTGATGATGACGATGGCGATGGATTCCCCTCTCCGGAGCCCCGAACGGAGTCCAGATCAGCCCTCCCGAGAGGTTTTAGGGCTTGGCGGCGGCTCCGTATCGTAAAACGCGATGAATCCTTCCCTCTGATTTTTTCTCTCTGAAACCAAATATATAGAGTTGTAGTTGAGGTCGGAGGAGCTCCAGGGGCCCACGAAGTAGGGGGCGCGCCCTACGGGGGCAAGCGCCCCCACCCTCGTGGACAGGTGGTGGGCCCCCTGGCCTTCATCTTTTGCAAGGATTTTTTATTATTTCTGAAAAGATGTTCCGTGAAGTTTCAGGTCATTCCGAGAACTTTTGTTTCTGCACATAAATAACACCATGGCAATTCTGCTGAAAACAACGTCAGTCCGGGTTAGTTCCATTCAAATCATGCAAGTTAGAGTCCAAAACAAGGGCAAAAGTGTTTGGAAAAGTAGATACAATGGATACGTATCAACTCCCCCAAGCTTAAACCTTTGCTTGACCTCAAGCAATCCAGTTGATAAACTGAAAGAGACAAAGAAAAACTTTTACAAACTCTGTTTGCTCTTCTTGTTGTAAATATGTAAAGCCAGCATTCAAGTTTTCAGCAAAGATTATGAACTAACCACATTCATAATAACGCATAGGTCTCAAGTTTACTCATATCAATGGCATAATCAACTAGCGAGCAATAATAATAGATCTCGGATGACAACACTTTCTCAAAACAATCATAATATGATATAACAAGATGGTATCTCGCTAGCCCTTTTTGAGACCGCAAAACATAAATGCAGAGCACCTTTAAAGATCAAAGACTGACTAGACATTGTAATTCATGGTAAAAGAGATCCAGTCAAGTCATACTCAATGTAAACTAACAGTAATGAATGCAAATGACAGCGGTGCTCTCCAACTGGTGCTTTTTAATAAGAGGATGATGACTCAACATGAAAGCAAATAGATAGGCCCTTCGCAGAGGGAAGCAGGGATTTGTAGAGGTGCCAGAGCTTGGTTTTGAAATAGAGGTGAATAATATTTTGAGCGGTATACTTTCATTGTCAATGTAACAACCAAGAGATGGCAATATCTTCCATGCTACACACATTATAGGCGGTTCCCAAATAGAATGGTAAGTTTATACTCCCCCTTCCACCAACAAGCATCAATCCATGGCTTGCTCAAAGCAACGAGTGCCTCCAACTAACAAGAGTCCTAGGGGGAGTTTTGTTTGCAATTATTTTGATTTAGTTTGCATAAAGCATGGGACTGGGCATCCCGGTGACCAGCCACTTTCTCGTGAGTGAGGAGCGGAGCCCACTCCTCTTGAGAATAACCCGCCTAACATGGAAGATACGGACATCCCTAGTTGATACATGAGCTATTCGAGCATAGAAAACAGGATATTTATTTGAAGGTTTAGAGTTTGGCACATACAAATTTACTTGGAATGGCAGGTAGATACCGTATATAGGTAGGTATGGTGGACTCATATGGAATAACTTTGGGGTTTATGGAGTTGGATGCACAAGCAGTATTCCCGCTTAGTACAGGTGAAGGCTAGCAAAAGACTGGGAAGCGACTAGCTAGAGAGCGACAACAGCCATGAACATGCATTAAAATTAATCAACACCGAATGCAAGCATGAGTAGGATATAATCCACCATGAACATAAATATCGTGAAGGCTATGTTGATTTTGTTTCAACAACATGCGTGAACATGCGCCAAGTCAAGTCACTTAAATCATTCAGAGGAGGATACCACCCTATCATACCACATCACAACCATTTTAATAGCATGTTGGCACGCAAGGTAAACCATTATAAGCTCCTAGCTAATCAAGCATGGCACAAGAAACTATGATCTCTAGTTGTCATTGCAAACATGTTTATTCATAATAGGCTGAATCAGGAACGATGAACTAATCATATTTACAAAAACAAGAGAGGTCGAGTTCATACCAGCTTTTCTCATCTTAGCCACTCCATCATATATCGTCATAATTGCCTTTCACTTCCACGACCGAATGATGTGAATAATAATAATAGTGCACATGCATTGGACTAAGATGGAATCTGCAAGCATTCAATAAATAGGAGAAGACAAGGCAATATGGGCTCTTTTGTCATATCAACAATAATGCATATAAGAGCTACTTCAACAATTTAATCATGGTCTTCTCCTATTGACCCCAAAGAAAAGAAAAGAAATAAAACTATTTACACGGGAAAGCTCCCAACAAGCAAAAGAAGAACATGAAATCTTTTTGGGTTTTCTTTTTAATTACTACTATAAGCATGGAAATTAAACTAATTAAAAGCTACAACTAATTTTTTTTGTTTTTTCTTAAGGTTTATTAAGCACACAAGAAGAAAGCATAAAAAGGAAAATAAACTAGCATGGATGATACAATGAAAAAGTATGAGCACCGACATCTAGAAATGAGTGTGTGAACATGAATATAATGTTGGTGAGAAATACGTACTCCCCCAAGCTTAGGCTTTTGGCCTAAGTTGGTCTATGGCCACGGCCGGCCTGGCGAATATCCGTAGTAATAGTTGGGGTCGTACTGAGAAGAAGAAGACTCTGATTGCCACTGGTTGGCAATCATCTCTGGATCCCAATGGTAATTGGACTGTCGTGGAGGCTCAACTTGTGGTTCCGGCTCTGGCTATGTGGCTGATGTATGGTTCTGATAGGCATGAATAGCCTCTAATGGAACAAGGTACTGGCCTGCAGATAAATCAAAAATGGAAGGAGCAGGCAAGGTAATAGTCTCAGGATGATGTTTATCAAAGAACAATTTGTATTTAAGCTCTCCTTCCCTATTCTTAACAATAAAATCATGTGCTACCATACTCTTATAATCTAAGTAAACACGAGGCAACAATTTTTCTTTCTTCTCATAATGCCTAATAGGTATGTTAAAATGTGCAGCTAGGCGTGAAGCATAGATGCATCCACAGATGGGGCCCTTTGTACGGTTCAGACTTTACCGTTTAGCAATAATACCGCCCATACTAACAGAGTTATCACTGAATAAACCGTGGAACAAAATAATAATATCAGGAACACTAAGGTTTCCACAGTTTCCACGACCAATTAAGCAATGACTAGCAAATATTGCAAAGTAGCATAAAACAGGAAAATGTATGCTAGTGATTCGTGCATCGGAAACCTTCCTCGTTTCCCCTACAGTGATGGTATCAATAAACCCATCCACATTGCTGCGATGTGGTTCCTCTGTCGTGCCCTCGAAAGGGACCAAACAAACCCGACAAAAATCATAAAGTGACATCTCCTTATGCTCATCATATAAATAAAACTCCACCGTAGGTGGTGACCTCCTAGAATGGAAATGAAAGTTTTGCAGAAAGATATTTGTGAGTAAGAGATACTGATCACGTTGGTCATGGAGGAAAGCGGTGAGGCCTACATTCTCAGCCAATTCATAAAAATCTTCATAAATCCCGGCTGCTCTCAAGAAATCATCGAAAGGCCATTCACACGACCGAACCTCCACGGTGCGAGGCAGATTATATTTGGGCTTATGTGCCTTTTCCTTCGAGCTTCGGCTTGATGAGCCCCTCAAAAGTCTCTTCATTATTTTCTGAAAAATTCTGAAATTTTTAGTAACTTCAAAATAATAGTGAACCAAACTCAATAATATTGATAGCAGCTACTCCTACAAGCGCCTAGAGCCTATATCATGCATCAAAACTACTATTGACTATATAAATTTGACATGCAAGCTCAAGAACAGGGTCACCTAAGCAGCAAAAATTTGCAATGAATAAAGCACTAGAACAAAAACTAATTGGACTAATGGAGGAGTCACATACCAAGGAACAATCTCCCCAAACAGTTTTGTGAAAGGTGCTTTGAGCAAGGAGATCGAAAATGGCAGCAAAATGAACTTGGACTCGGGTTTGAGCTGGATATTCGTGTTTCTGGGAGGAAGAAGGAGTGTATGGGTGAAAGGGTAAGTGGATGAGGGCCACTATGGGCCCACGAGGCAGGGGCGCACCCAGGGGGGTAGGGCGTGCCCTCCACCCTCGTGGCCAGGTGGATGACCTCCTGGCTGTGTTCTCAGTGCCAAATATTCTCAAATATTCTAGAAAAAATCATATTTAAATTTCAGGGCATTTGGAGAACTTTTATTTTCGGGGTATTTTTATATTGCACGGATAATCCAGATAACAGACAGAAAATACTTACTCCCTCCTTCCATCTATATAGGGACTAATGCATTTTTCGAGGCTAACTTTGACCAAATACTAGAGCAATATTATATGACATGCAACTTACACAAAGCACACCGTTAAATTCGTGTGTGAAAGGAGCTTTCAGTCATATAATTTTCACATTGTGCATGTCATGTACTATTAATCTTATCAATAGTCAAAGGCGGTCTTAAAAACGCATTAGGCCCTATATAGATGGAAGGAGGGAGTATTTTTATTTTATTTAATATAAATGATAGAAAGTAAAAGGAGGGTACAGAAGGTTGTGCCTTCTAGTTTCATCCATCTCATGATCATCAAAAGGAATCCACTAACAAGGTTGATCAAGTCTTGTTAACGAACTCATTCCGAATAACATGGAACTGGAGAAATTTCGAATAACACTATGTTACCTCAACGGGGATCTGCACATCCCCAATAATAAGAATATCATATTTCTTCTTGATAGTAGGAAGAGGAAATTCAGAACCTCCAGATATAATCAATGGAATTTTTCCAATAGAGTTGATACTATGAACTTGAGGTTGTTTCCTCAGAAAGTGTACTGTATGCTCATTACCATTAACATGAAAAGTGACATTGCCTTTAGTGCAATTAATAACAGCCCCTGCAGTATTCAAAAATGGTCTTCCAAGAATAATAGACATACTATCGTCCTCTGGAATATCAAGAATAACAAAGTCCGTTAAAATAGTAACGTTTGCAACTACAAAAGGCACATCCTCACAAATACCGACAGGTATAGCAGTTGATTTATCAGCCATTTGCAAAGATATAAAGAGAGAGGCATAACACTAACACCGGCTCCAAGATTACATAAAGCAGTTTTAACGTAGTTTCTTTTAATGGAGCATGGTATAGTGGGTACTCCTGGATCTCCAAGTTTCTTTGGTATTCCACCCTTAAAAGTATAATTAGCAAGCATGGTGGAAATTTCAGCTTTCGGTATCTTTCTTTTATTTGTAATAATATCTTTCATGTACTTAGCATAAGGACTGGTTTTGATCATATCAGTTAATCGCATGCGCAAAAAGATAGGTCTAATCATTTCAGCAAAGCGCTCAAAATCCTCATCATCCTTTTTCTTGGATGGTTTGGGAGGAAAAGGCATGGGTTTCTGAACCCAAAGCTCTCTTTCCTTACCGTGTTTCCTAGCAACAAAGTCTTTCTTATCATAACGTTGATTCTTTGATTGTGGGTTATCAAGATCAACGGGTTCAATTTCTATATCATTATCATTACTAGGTTGAGCATCATCATGAACATTATCATTAGCATTATCACCAGTTTCAGGTTCATTACCAGATTGTGTTTCAGCATCAGAAATAGAAATATCATTTGGATTCTCAGGTGTTTCAGCAATAGGTTCACTAGAAGCATGCAAAGTCCTATCATTTTTCTTTTTCTTCCTATTAGAATGACTAGGTGCATCCACATTATTTCTCTGAGAATCTTGCTCAATTCTCTTAGGGTGGCCTTCAGGATACAAAGGTTCCTGAGTCATTCTACCACCTCTAGTCATAACACTAACAGCGTTATCATTATTCTTACTATTCAATTCATTGAGCAAGTCATTTTGAGCTTTAAGTACTTATTCTACTTGAGTGGTAACCATAGAAGCATGTTTACTAATAAGTTTAAGTTCACCTTTGACATTAGCCATATAATCTCCCAAGTGTTCAAGCATATTTGAATTGTATTTCAATTGTCTACCAAAATAAGAATTAAAATCTTCTTGCTTAGCCATAAATTTATCAAACTCATCTAAGCATGCGCTAGCAAACTTAGTAAATGGGATTTCAGCTTTATCATATCTATAGAGAGAATTTAACTTTACTACCTGTGTCGGGTTATCAAGACCATGAGTTTCTTCAATAGGAGATGGATTTGGATCATATGTTTCTTCAACAGGCGGTAAATTAAGATCGTGTATTTCTTCAATAGGGGGTAAATTCTTAACATCTTCAGCTTTAATACCTTTTTCTTTCATGGATTTATTTGCCTCTTGCATATCTTCAGGACTGAGATATAGAATACTCCTCTTCTTCGGAGTTGGTTTAGGAATAGGCTCAGGAATTGGTTCAGGAAGTGTCCAATTATTTTCATTTGTCAACATATTATTCAACAAAATTTCAGCTTCATCCATTATTCTTTCCCTGAAAACAAAACCAACACAACTATCCAGGTAATCTCTGGAAGCATCGGTTAGTTCATTATAAAAGATATCAAGTATTTCATTTTTCTTAAGAGGATGATCAGGCAAAGCATTAAGTAATTGGAGAAGACTCCCCAAGCTTGTGGGAGACTCTCTTCTTCAATTTGCACAAAATTATATATATATCCCTTAAAGCAGCTTGTTTCTTATGAGCAGGGAAATTTTAAGCAGAGAAGTAATAAATCATATCCTGGGGACTACGCACACAACCATAATCAAGAGAATTAACCCATATCTTAGCATCACCCTTTAATGAGAACGAAAATATTTTAAGGATATAAAAGTAGTGAGTTCTCTCGTCATTAGTGAACAGGGTGGTGATGTCTACTACACAACCTTCTTCTTGTAGACGTTGTTGGTCCTCCAAGTGCAGAGGTTTGTAGGACAGTAGAAAATTTCCCTCAAGTGGATGACCTAAGGTTTATCAATCCGTAGGAGGCGTAGGATGAAGATGGTCTCTCTCAAGCAACCCTACAACAAAATAACAAAGAGTCTCTTGTGTCCTCAACACACCCAATACAATGGTAAATTGTATAGGTGCACTAGTTCGGCGAAGAGATGGTGATACAAGTGGTATATGGATAGTAGATAATAGTTTTTGTAATCTGAAATTATAAAAACAGCAAGGTAACTAATGATAAAAGTGAGCGTAAACGGTATTGCAATGCTAGGAAACAAGGCCTAGGGTTCATACTTTCACTAGTGCAAGTTCTCTCAACAATAATAACATAATTGGATCACATAACTATCCCTCAACATGCAACAAAGAGTCACTCCAAAGTCACTAATAGCGGAGAACAAACGAAGAGATTATGGTAGGGTACGAAACCACCTCAAAGTTATTCTTTCCAATCAATACGTTGGGCTATTCCTATAAGTGTCACTTTCGGTGTCAGAACCGGCGGATCTTGGGTAGGGGGTCCCGAACTGTGCGTCTAAGGCGGATGGTAACAGGAGGCAGGGGACACGATGTTTTACCCAGGTTCGGGCCCTCTTGATGGAGGTAATACCCTACGTCTTGCTTGATTGTTCTTGATGATATGAGTATTACAAGAGTTGATCTACCACGAGATCGTAGAGGCTAAACCCTAGAAGCTAGCCTATGGTACGATTGTATGTTGTCCTACGGACTAAACCCTCCGGTTTATATAGACACCGGAGTGGGCTAGGGTTACACGGAGTCGGTTACAAGGGAGGAGATCTACATATCCATATTGCCAAGCTTGCCTTCTACGCCAAAGAAAGTCCCATCTGGACACGGGACGAAGTCTTCAATCTTGTATCTTCATAGTCCAACAGTCCGGCTAAAGGATATAATCCGGCTGTGCAGAGACCCCCTAATCCAGGACTCCCTCAGTAGCCCCTGAACCAGGCTTCAATGACGATGAGTCCGGCACGCAGTATTGTCTTCAACATTGCAAGGCGGGTTCCTCCACCGGATACTCCTTAGAAGATTTTGAACACAAGGATAGTGTCCGGCTCTGCAAAACAAGTTCCACATAGCACCGTAGAGAGAATAATATTTCCACAAATCTAATCTGCCGACGTGCTTTGACATCACGATGTCATGTCATGGCCTCACCATTATCCGAACCATTTTCCCAACCAGTACTACACATATTGCGGGGCGGTTTTCTTGACATGTCTTGTCGAAGGAGAGATCGTGTCCCCCTTATTACGGGATTCTCATCAATATGGATGTGGGTAACCCACTTGTGCCCATTGGTATGACTCCTCGATTTTAGGCAAGTCCAAAATGGCCGCGAGGAGGACGCTTGATATTCACCCTCTTTATAAAGAGGCCAAGGCCTGTCCTTTTTCCTCTCGTGCTCAATCGAATCCTTCCCCCACCTCGAGTTCCAACACCCAAGGCTCAAGTCAGGCACTTCAGACCTTTAACCATGTCCGGATCCAACCTCCAGGGTCGGTGGAAGCCATCCTCTGTCACAGAGGAGGACATCAAGAAGCTGAGAGAGGCCAGATCTCTGACCGCCGAAATCTCGCACAGGCTGCCCGCCCGAGGGCAGGTCATCCCCACTCCCGAACCCAACGAGAGTGTTGTGTTCATCTCCCACTTCCTCCGAGGGCTAGGCCTCGCTCTGGATCCCTTTGTTAGGGGCTCATGTTCTATTATGGTCTGGATTTCCATGATCTAGCCCCGGATTCCCTCCTTCGTATCACGTCGTTCATCGTCGTATGCGAGGCCTTCCTCCGCATTACCCCACACTTCGGCCTGTGGCTCAAGACCTTCAATGTATAGCCGAAGATGATCGAGGGGCGACACATAGAGTGTGCAGGCGCTAAAATAAGCAGGAACACTAATGTTCCATGGCCAGAGGGTTCCTTTCCGGAGGTGTCCAGTTTATGGAAGCGGGAGTGGTTCTATATCACCGCTCCCCGAAGTACCAAGTGGGTAGCCGCCCCTGCCTTTCGCTCGGGCCCCCCACCACAACTAACGTCATGGGTTAACAAGGGGCTGAACTAGGGGGCCGTAAATGATGTGCTGATATTACAGAGTCGCATCAGAGATCACCTCGAGAGAGATGTCAACCTGGTCACGGTGATGCAAGTCATGCTAGTTCGTCAGGTCCCGCCTTGCAAACGTAGACCTCTCCTTATATGGGAGTTCAACCCGGAGGGACTGTGAATCATTCAGCACTTCCTCGGCATGACGCTCGAGGAGATGTACAAGTTGTTCTTCGAACCACAAATAAGGTGCCCGAACACCACCGAGGATGCGGGTCTGAGTTGTAATCGCCCGGATACCCAAGTAAGTAATCTTGAAGCCGAACACACTGTTTTTCTTATTTATCATAATCACCATTCTGAAAAGTCGCTCTTTGACCAGGATTGGGTAACAAAAGCAAAAATGATCAGGTGTCCGGCCCCCCTTCCCGAAGGCGCAGCAAACCCAGTAGTGGCCAAGATGCTCGAGCCGGCGCCTTATCCGGCGCCCTCAGGGGAAGATGAAGGGGGGAATAAAGAGGCTGAAAGCAGACCTTGCTCATTATCCATCCAAACCGGGGGAATTAGCGCCTCCGCGAAGGAGGGTAGCGAGGGAGAAGAATCTGAAATTCCCTCCCCCCGAGGAAGGAAGAGGACTACCTCTGAAGACCCGGAAACAGTGGTTTCCAAACGGGGGAAGAAATCTTCGCCAGGGGGTCCTGCCTCGGAGGGCACTCTTACCGCATAGCGCCCGCAAGGGGATCAACCCTCTACCGAGCTATAAGTAATCAAAAAGTACTTAATAGTGAAAATATCCTATCTTACTTCTGAAGACACTAACTAAAGGTTATATTTTGTAGTTCGGATCGTAGCCCTTCTCGACAGAGTTCGTCTTCGGGGATCTTCTTCCGGGGATGATGGAGAGTGAAACACCTCCCCCCTGCTACCCCGCCTCATGAGGCGGGCGACCCTAAAGTGTCGTCACGGAGGGTTTCTCCTGATCCGCCAAGGCCGGAGGGTAATCCTTCGGCCACCCGAAGTCCTCAGTATTCGGCTCCTAAAGAGAGCGACATAAAGAGGCCGGGACCGTACAGTGTGCGGTCAGACGCACTGAAGGATCTTCTGGAGCAAGTGGCCATCTCAGAAGCACATCGTACGCTAATGGGTACGGTGATTGAAAGGATTTCATCCGCCAAAAGTGGGTTGCATGAAGCTTTTATGAGTCTACTGAAAGGCTTTGAGGTACGCGAAATAGTGTATGTTTTTGATAGTACCGCACACGTTAGGTGTGCCCTATGTAGATAGTAGCCCCTGAGACTCTGGTTGCCGTCGAAAACGGCGGCAAACAGAGGATCATAGTCCCAGGTAATAACCAGACCACCTTTATGTGCAGGTGGCTGAAGCTCCGGTGGCTAGCCGGACTAATGGGTTTGCTGAGCTAAAGCAGCAACTTGATATGGCAGATGCCGACATCGTGCTTGTCAACAAGCGGCTTGACGAGGCATAGGGTAAGTGATTTCTCCGGTGATCAACACATAGTAAGAGGAGCATGATGCCAGTATCTTTAATATGTTGTGACTGCAGATGGAGCTGCCACCGTGGAGTCCCTTTGGGCGGAGCTTGCCCGAGCCAAGGAACAAGCAAGGAATAGCGATGCGGCCGCCCTAAAGGCGGTCGAAGAGCTGAGGGCCGAACAGGCCGCACATCGCCAAAGCAAGGAAAGAATAGACAAGATGGCCGTTGAGTTGAAGGATGCCACTGACCGTTACCAGCTTCTTGAAAAAGAAAGCCGAGCGAAGGCAAAGGACCTGGAGAAGGCCATGGTAGCAACCAAGGAAGCCCACTCCAAAATCAGAGCGACGAAGGAGGAGCTGCGTCAAGCTGCGGATATCGTGGCTGGGAAGCCCTTCTTGTTGCGGACTAAGTTCAGAGATCCAAAGTATGCTCCTCTTGATCAACTATGGAGTTCTGCAGACGCCTACGTGGACTTGGCAGCAAGTGCTGCTGATGCGGCCGAGTACTTCAAGGATCAAAAAGATCGTGAAGTGGAAAAGCTGTTCTGGTCACAATTCCATGCTCCAGTGCGTCCGCTGCTGTTGAATGAGCGAATGGCTGAGTGGGCCGAGCTCCATAGGTTGTCCGGACTTGCCATGAGGTCTGTTGTGGATCACCTATGGCCGGGAGGGCCAAGGCCGAATAGTTACTTTAGTTTAGTGCAACAATTCCTTGGTGCGGTGCCGCACATCGATGCTATGAAGAGGTCGGCATGCATAGAGGGTGCACGGATGGCCTTTGCCTGTGTCAAGACATACTGGGCAGAGATGGAGGCCACCACTATTGAAACACAGGGTTCGGCCGTGGGCCGAGTGGCTGCCGAGCACTACTTTGAAGAAGTCCTTGAAGGCGCTCGTTCGATAGAGGCTCAGTGCTCGAAGAATATTATGTTCTAGTGACATGTACTCCCATTGTAAAACAATGTTTTATTTGAGTTATCAAGGCTGTGTTTATACTTTTGCCTGAAAGTATTATGATGCTTCCTGTGCGGCCGTTTATGTATATATGTATATAACATGAAAGTTTGTAGTCGTCGGCTTCCGCCCCCATGCATATAATGCGGGGGTTTTCGCAAAAAAATGCGTATTCACACTTGATCCAACGTCTTGGTCCATGAAGGAGGTGGTGGCGCAGCGAACGAGGCTATCGTACTATATTGCTTTAACACTTTCACTTAGCCATAGGAGTTTCATGGTGGGGCTACTATATAGCCCCTAGTACTTCTGCGCTCGTCCGAATACGGGTCACGTGCATACATGACTGGGAAACGACCCTTCGTTAATGTGGAGGAATCCCGAAGATTCCGCTGAGTCATCGAGTGGTTGACCAGTCTCGCGCTATATCATGACAGTTAGTTTTCGGCTTTCTCTACTGAGGTGCTCATCCGGATGAACCAGGGCACAATCGCAGTAGTTCTCCCAGTGCTACCTTAGCCGATATAGTGGAACGTAAGGTACCAAAACATGGGAGTCGGGCAAACCCAACATTTGACCAAAGACATGATTCGGAGCTGATGCATATAAGGCCAAACTCGCGACGCCGAACACTCCCTAAGGTATTCGGTCTTTATAACATATGCCGGGCTGAACAATGCCCTTAATAATAAACCCCGAGTGTCCAGGTACGTGCAATATGCTGACATGGCCACATGCCAATAACTTCAGCATCCTTCTTGATTGTATTGAGTATCCGGAGGATGTGAACAACAAGTGACAGTAAAAAAGCTTTATGTAGGGTCTTAATCTGAAAAGAAACCTTTGAGCGGGTCCCTGCTTCACGTCTGCGCCTGTGTCTCTGTTGTGTCGTGTCCTGGACGGGTGTAGCACAATTGTCATCTGTAAAAGAGAAGCACTTAGGTGAAAGTTGTCGTGCCAAAAAATTGGTTATTATCAATAAACCATTAAAAATCAAGATAAGTCAAGTTGAGCCGGGCTAGCCCTGATTACACGCGGGAAGCCCCTGGTACTGTCTAGTAGGTTTTGACCATCAGACCAATCTCATGTATATGTAATGGTGTACCGGACTCGTCTAACCGTGTCCGTGGTCTTGACGACCTGTCATTTTTTCAGGTTGGTGAGGCCGTCTAGTGCTCGGCTGTTAAAGCCACTGCACATTCTTCCACGCGTAGAGAACGCTCAGTATTTCTGCTAACTGTGATGGGGCCATGTGGACCGGGCATCTTAAGCTTGAGAGAAGCGTAATGTGGTATTGCATTAAAATGAGCGAAAGCCATTCTTCCGAGTAGTGCTTGATAGCCACTTCAGAATGGAGTGATGTATAAAGTTAACCTTTCGCTTCAGAAGTTTTCGGGAGAACTGAATACAACCTCTAGTAATAGAGAGCCCGAATAGCGGGCCTCTAGGCCTGGTATTACTCCCTTGAAGGTAGTATTACTGTGGCTTATTTTTGTCGGGTCTATCCCCATTTTGCGGACTGTGTCCTGATATATCAGATTTAGACCACTGCCGCCGTCCATGAGGACTCGTGTGAGATGATATCCGTTAATTATTGGGACTAACACCAAGGCAGCCAATCCTTTGTGCCGGATGCTTGTTGCGTGATCCCCACGATCAAAGGTGATCGGGCAGGCCAACCAGGGGTTGAACCTAGGGGAGACAGGTTCTATGGCACGTGTGTCTCGGAGTGCATGTTTGCTTCTCCTCTTTGTCACATGGATGCTGTTTACTGTTTTAACCTCTGGTGGGAATTTTTTCTATCCTCCAGTGCTTTGCTGGCGAGGTTCGTCCTCGTCTTCGCTTGGTGACTCCCTCCCTTGTGTTCGGCGTTTAGCTTACCAGCCTGCTTGAAGACCCATCATTCCCTGTGGGTGTGATTTGCAAGTTTATCGGGGGTGCCATGAATCTGACATAGTTTGTCAAGAATCCTGTTTAGGCCAGACGGTCCATCTCTGCTGCCTTTGAAAGGCTTTTTCCGCTGACCTGGTCAAGAGCCCCTGAATCCGGCGTTTACCACCGTATTATTTGGGCTATCTTCTTTATTTCAACGCTTGTTTTTATTGCGTTGTGGTTTTCCATTGAAATCCCTGACTTTGGATGTGCTTGGGTCGCTGGTGCTACTGCGGGCTAACCAGCTATCTTCGCCCGTGCAGAAGCGGGTCATGAGGCTTGTTAGGGCTGCCATTGTTCTCGGTTTTTCTTAGCCGAGGTGTCTGGCGAGCCATTCGTCTCGGATGCTGTGTTTGAAAGCTGCTAAGGCTTCGGCGTCCAGACAGTCGACAATTTGGTTCTTCTTAGTGAGAAACCTGTTCCAAAGCTTTCGGGCGGACTCTCCGGACTTTTGAATTATATGGCTTAAATCATCTGCATCCGGAGGTCGGACATAGGTCCCTTGAAAATTGGCCTGAAAAGTGTCCTTGAACTTTTTATCCAGTGCCGAGCTGGTCCGTTAAGATTGAGGGGCAAGTATTTGATGGCGTGGAGATCGTCTCCTCGAGCCATATGGATATGTAGGATAAAGTCCTCAATCCAGACCCCAGGGTATGTGGCCTCGTCGTACGCCTCTATGTTAACTGGTTTGAATCCTTCTGGGAATTCGTTGTCCAACACCTCATCAGTGAAACATAGGGGGTGTGCGGCACCCCTGTATTTGGATGTATCATGGCGTTCAGACGGTTGTAGTATTCGGTTTTGATTTTGTGCCGGAGCGCGCTTCCTAGATCCATAGATGGATCTGGTTGTACCAGATTTTTGGCGCAAGTCCTCACGTAGGTCGTGTGTTGACTTGTGTGCGACCTTGTTAGCCGCTCTATCACGGTCACAAGGTTGTTGTTCTGGCCTGTTGGCCGTTTTGTTTTTCGGCTGTGTGGGTTCTAAGGCCTCGTCGTCGAATTTGGGTAATAGCTTGCGCTTTGGATAGCTCTTTGTGTGGTAACTTCCACCATACTTTTCTTCGTTGTTGAGCACTTTGTTCCACCTGCTGTTGAGCGTATTTTGTGCAGCCTTAAGCCTTTGCTTCTTCTTCTTCAGACTCCTCGCTGTGATAATAAGCCTTCTGCGGAGGTTTTCTTGCTCCAAGTGCGTTTCCGGGATGATGTGTGTATCTTCGTCCGAACTATTTTCCTCCCCAGAGGGGGTTTGATGAGGTTTATCTTCGGCGTCGCCATGTTCGGACGTCGGTCTGTACTATGTTCGCCATTTGCAGCTTCATCGTGCTCTGCCGCCGGGGTAATGTGGTCGTCGTTTCCTCTGCAGTCGACGGGAGTGTTATTTTCTCTTGCGCTGTTATCGCTGTTTTTGCTATGGCGGGATTTAGAGCGGCACCACTGACGTCAGCGCTTGGGTTGCTTCTTGGAGGGGCCATCCTCCGCTGTCTCTTCGCCATTGGCTTGTTTGGGTGTATCCACCATGTATATGTCATGTGATGACGTGGCTGCCCGGCGCCCTGTGGGCACTAGTTCCTGTTCGTCTCCTGCATCTTCGTCCATGCCGTCGATGTCTTCGGAGTCGAAGTTGAGCATGTCAGTTAAGTCGTCGACAATGGCTACTAAGTGGGTGGTGCGTGGGCAGCGAATTTCTTCGTTGTCTGCATCCCAATCTAGCCGGACATAGTTTGGCCAAGGTTCTCCTGACAAGGAGAGAGACCTTAATGAGTTTAGCACATCGCCGAAAGGCGAGTGCTGAAAGATATCCGCGGAGGTGAACTCCATGATCGGCACCCAATTGGATTTGATAGGCACGGATGCAGGCGGCTCGGAGTAAGTGGCCGGAGACGAATCCAATGGTTCGGCGACATGGCTCTCGTAAGGGGTGAAGTCAGTATCCGGCTCCATCGCCACTGAGGGTGCGGCCTCCATGGCAGGGTCTATCCCTCCGTCCTCGGATGGTGCAATCTGATCCGGATTGAAGGCCGGAATGTTGCAGATGCGATCTCCCGAACACTGTCCGACGGCAGAGTTATGTCATGCTCGTCGTGACTGTGCGGCGCACCTGACATGGGCTCGAATCCGTTGAAGATCAAGTCTCCGCGGATGTCGGCAATGTAGTTTAGTTTTCCGAACCTGACCAGATGGCCAGGGGCGTAGCTCTCGATCTGTTCCAGATGGCCAAGCGAATTGGCCTGCAGTGCGAAGCCGCCGAATACGAAGATTTGTCCGGGGAGGAAAACCTCACCCTGGACCGCATCGTTACCGATGATCGAAGGAGCCGTCAACCCTTATGGTGACGGCATAGTGGAATTCTCTATGAAAGCACCAATGTTGGTGTCAAAATCGGCGGATCTCGGGTAGGGGGTCCCGAACTGTTCGTCTAAGGTGGATGGTAACATGAGGCAGGGGACACGATGTTTTACCTAGGTTCGGGCCCTCTTGATGGAGGTAATACCCTACGTCCTGCTTGATTGTTCTTGATGATATGAGTATTACAAGAGTTGATCTACCAAGAGATCGTAGAGGCTAAACCCTAGAAGCTAGCCTATGGTATGATTGTATGTTGTCCTACGGACTAAACCCTCCGGTTTATATAGACACCGGAGGGGGCTAGGGTTACACAGAGTCAGTTACAAGGGAGGAGATCTACATATCCGTATTGCCAAGCTTGCCTTCTACGCCAAGGAAATTCCCATCCGGACATGTGACGAAGTCTTCAATCTTGTATCTTCATAGTCCAACAGTCCGGCTAAAGGATATAGTCCGGCTGTTCGGAGACCCCCTAATCCAGGACTCCCTCAGTCACAAATAGCCCTAGAGTTTGTACTAGAATAACACCTTAAGACACAAACCAACCAAAACCCAAATGTCACCTAGATACTCCAATGTCACCTCAAGTATCCGTGGGTATGATCATACGATATACATCACACAATCTCAGATTCATCTATTCAACCAACACATAGGACCTCAAAGAGTGCCCCAAAGTTTCTACCGGAGAATCACGACGAAAACGTGTGCCAACCCCTATGCATAAGTTCATGGGCGGAACCCGCAAGTTGGTCACCAAAACATACATCAAGTGAATCACGTGATATCCCATTGTCACCACATATACGCACGGCAAGACATACATCAATTGTTCTCAAATCTTTAAAGACTCAATTCGATAAGATAACTTCAAAGGGGAAACTCAATCCATTACAAGAGAGTAGAGGGGGAGGAGAAACATAAGATCCAACTATAATAGCAAAGCTCGCGATACATCAAGATCGTGCCAAATCAAGAAGACGAGAGATAGACAGAGAGAGAGAGAGATCAAACACATAGCTACTGGTACATACCGTCAGCCCCGAGGGAGAACTACTCCCTCCTCGTCATGGAGAGCACCGGGATGATGAAGATAGCCACCGGAGAGGGATTCCCCCTCCGCCAGGGTGCCGGAACGGGTCCAGATTGGCTTTCGGTGGCTACGGAGGCTTCTGGCGGCAGAACTCCCGATCTATTGTGCCCCCCAATCATTTTAGGGTATATGGATATATATAGGCGGAAGAAATACATTAGGCGAGCCACGAGGGGCCCACGAGGGTGGAGGGCGCGCCCGGGGGGGTGGGCGCGCCCCCATGCCTCGTTGCTTTCTTGACGTGGACTCCAAGTCTCCCGGGTTGCTTTCATTCCAAAAATAAGTTCTGTGAAGTTTCAGGTCAATTGGACTCCGTTTGATTTTCCTTGTCTGCGATACTCTAAAACAAGGAAAAACAGAAACTGGTACTGGGCTCTGGGTTAATAGGTTAGTCCCAAAAATCATATAAGATAGCATATAAATGCATATAAAGCATGCAAGGTTGATAATATAATAGCATGGAACAATCAAACATTATAGATACGTTGGAGACGTATCAGCATCCCCAAGCTTAATTCCTGCTCGTCCTCGGGGAGGTAAATGATAAAAACAGAATTTTTGATGTGGAATGCTACCTAACATATTTATCCATGTAGTTCTTCTTTATTGTGGCAAGAATATTTAGATCCATAAGATTCAAGACAAAAGTTTAATATTGACATAAAAAAATAATATTTCAGGCACAGTAACTAAGCAATCATGTCTTCTCAAAATAACATGGCCAAATAAAGTTCATCCCTACAAAATCATATAGTTTGGTCATGCTCCATTTTCGTCACACAAGAATGCTCTCATCATGCACAACCCCGATGGCCAGCCAAGCAATTGTTTCATACTTTAGTAATCTCAAACTTTATAAACCTTCACGCAATACATGAGCATGAGCCATGGATATAGCACTATGGGTGGAATAGAATATGGTGATGGGGTATGTGGAGAAGACAAAAAGGAGAAAGTCTCACATCGACGCGACTAATCAATGGGCCAGGGAGATGCCCATCAATTGATGTCAATGCAAGGAGTAGGGATTGCCATGCAACGGATGCACTAGAGATATAAATGTATGAAAGCTCAACAAAAGAAACTAAGTGGGGGTGCATCCAACTTGCTTGCTCACGAAGACCTAGGGCACTTGAGGAGGCCCATTGTTGGAATATACAAGCCAAGTTCTATAATAAAAAATTCCCACTAGTATATGAAAGTGAAAAAACAAGAGACTCTCTATCATGAAGATTATGGTGCTACTTCGAAGCACAAGTGTGGAAAAAGGATAGTAGCATTGTCCCTTTTTTTGGCCTTTCCTTTTTTTGGCCTTTCTCTTTTTTGGGGACAATGCTCCGTGAATGATGATCATCACACTTCTATTTACTTACAACTCAAGAATTACAACTCGATACTTGGAACAAGATATGACTCTATATGAATGCCTCCGGCGGTGTACCGGGATTGCGATGAATCAAGTGTGACATGTATGAAAAATTATGAATGGTGGCTTTGCCACAAATACGATGTCAACTACATGATCATGCAAAGCAATATGACAATGATGAATGTTTCATGATAAACGGAATGGTGGAAAGTTGCATGGCAATATATCTCGGAATGGCTATGGAAATGCCATAATAGGTAGGTATGGTGGCTGTTTTGAGGAAGATATAAGGAGGTTTATGTTTGACAGAGCGTATCATATCACGGGGTTTGGATGCACTGGCGAAGTTTGCACCAACTCTCAGTGTGAGAAAGGGCAATGCACGGTACCGAAGAGGCTAGCAATGATGGAAGGGTAAGAGTGCGCATAATCCATGGACTGAACATTAGTCATAAAGAACTCACATACTTATTGCAAAAATCTACAAGTCATCAAAAACCAAGCATTACGCGCATGCTCCTAGGGGGATAGATTGGTAGGAAAAGACCATCGCTCGTCCCCGACCGCCACTCATAAGGAAGACAATCAAATAGCACCTCATGTTTCAAATTTGTTACATAACGTTTACCATACGTGCATGCTACGGGACTTGCAAACTTCAACACAAGTATTCCTCAAATTCACAGTTACCCAACTAGCACAACTTTGATATCACTATCTCCATATCTCAAAACAATCATCAAGTATCAAACTTCTCTTAGTATTCAATGCACTTATATGAAAGTTTTTATTATATCCCTCTTGGATGCCCATCATATTAGGACTAAATTCATAACCAAAGCAAATTACCATGCTTTTTAGGACTCCCAAAATAATATAAGTGAAGCATGAGAGTTCATCTATTTCTACAAAATAAAACTACCACCGTGCTCTAAAAAGATATAAGTGAAGATCAATGAGTAGTCGAATAATTATGCAGCTATGTGAAGACTCTCTAACATTTAAGAATTTCAGATCTTGGTATTTTATTCAAACAGCAAGCAAAACTAAATAAAATAAAATTACGCTCCAAGCAAAACACATATCATGTGGTAAATAAAAATATAGCTCCAAGTAAAGTTACCGATGAACGAAGACGAAAGAGGGGATGCCTTTCGGGGCATCCCCAAGCTTAGGATTTTGGTTGTCCTTAAATATTACCTTGGGGTGCCTTGGGAATCCCCAATCTTAGGCTCTTGCCACTCCTTATTCCATAGTCCATCGAATCTTTACCCAAAACTTGAAAACTTCACAACACAAAACTTAACAGAAAACTCGTAAGCTCCGTTAGCGAAAGAAAGCAAAACACCACTTCAAGGTACTGTAATGAACTCATTCTTTATTTATATTGGTGTTAAACCTACTTTATTACAACTTCTCTATGGTTTATGAACTATTTTACTAGCCATAGATTCATCAAAATAAGCAAACAACACACGAAAAACAGAATCTGTCAAAAACAGAATAGTCTGTAGTAATCTGTAACTAACGCAAACTTCTGGGACCCCAAAAATTCTAAAATAAATTGCTGGACGTGAGTAATTTATCTATTAATAATCTGAAAAAAATAATTAACTAAATATCACTCTCCAATATAAAATGGCAGCAATTCTCGTGAGCGCTAAAGTTTCTGTTTTTTACAGCAAGATCAACAAGACTTTCCCCAAGTCTTCCCAAAGGTTCTACTTGGCACAAACACTAATTAAAACATAAAAACTCAATCATAAAATAGGATAGATAAATTATTTATTGCTAAACAGGATCAAAAAGCAAGGAATAAAAATAAAGTTGGGTTGCCTCCCAACAAGCGTTATTGTTTAACGCCCCTAGCTAGGCATGATGATTTCAATGATGCTCACATAAAGGATAAGAATTGAAACATAAAGAGAGCATAATGAAGAATATGACTTGCACATTTAAGTATAACTATGTTCCTATGCATAGGGATTTTGTGAGCAAACAACTTGTGGGAACAAGAATCAACTTGCATAGGAAGGTAAAACAAGCATAGCTTCAAAACTTTAAGCACATAAAGAGGAAACTTGATATTATTGCCATTCCTACAAGCACAAGTTCCTCCCTCATAATAATTTTCAGTAGCATCATGAATGAATTCAACAATATAACTATCACATAAAGCATTCTTTTCATGATCTACAAGCATAGAATTTTTATTACTCTCCACATAAGCAAAATTCTTCTCATTCGGAATAGTGGGAGTATCATAAGAGACTCAAATACTATAAATTGTTTCCACATTAAAAGAGTGATGTTCAGAAAAGGGGTAACCATAATCATCACAAGTTTTATAAATATAATCACTACTTTTTATAGCATAAGTATCATCACAATAATTATCATAAGTAGGAGGCATGCTATCATCATTATAAATTTGCATATCAAAACATGGGAGACTAAAGATATCATCTTCATTAAACGTAGCATCCCTAAGCTTGGGATAAACATTAATTGCAGCAATTATATTCTCAAAAACACCATCTTCATCAAACATAACATCCCCAAACTTGGGCATTTTCATATCATAAGCATAATCACTCTCATCATTAATAGTATAGATAGCACCAATAGTATAGCAATTATCATATTCTTCCTAGAAAGTGCCAAAAAGATTTTCAAGATCATAAGAAGTATTATTATCTTCCCAATCATAATCATCACAACAAGTAATAGGCATAACGAGATCAACATCAAGTGCATCATCTTCATTTTCATGAGGCACAACAATAATAGGAGCAACATTATTTGGGAGAGATATATTTTTACCTCTCCTCCTTTTTCTTTTCTTCTTCTTCACCACATCATGTGTGGGTTCAATCCTCTTTTTGAAGCTCCTTATGAATGAAATTGGTTGAATAGAAGGCTCCTCCTTGTTACCTGATTCATCATAAGAAATAATTGGAAAATATTGGGAAGTCTCTTCCCTTTCATTAGTATTCTCTTCATCCTCTATTTGTTCTCTTTTCTTTATGTAATTGGCAATATAAGGATTTTCAATGCAATTCACCGCACAATACATATAAATTTCCTCTAGATCAAAACCAAGAAGTTTATAACGGGCAAATTCTAGAAGATGCTTAGTTATATGTTTCATTTCTTCGTAACCCATAAGCAAACTGAGTTCATTATAATGTGCAAGGGAAATCAAGTCATCACAATTTTTGGACACGATTAGATCATGAAACAATTTGCATCGGATAGCTAAATGACCCTGTTCATTGCAAAGTCCACAAGTACGGCCAAGAAAATTTAAATTTTTAGCACAATCATCTAGCCTTTCTTGCAACAATTTAGTTTCTAAGTACTTATGCCTCTTGCAATATCTATCTTCCCTATTTGGTGTGTACTTACAAACCCAATGCACTCCACAAAAATTGACATGTTTATAGGAGACATTTTCATCATAACTAGTGCAATCATCATTAGTACTATGGATATTCAAGGAGTTCATACTAACAACATTCAATCATGCTCATCATTCAAACATTTAGTGCCAAACATTTTATAGACTTCTTCTAGCACTTGAGCACAATTTTCCTTTCCATCATACTCACGAAAGATATTAAAAAGATGAAGCGTATGAGGCAAAATCAATTCCATATTTTTTTGTAGTTTTCTTTTATAAACTAAACTAGTGCTAAAACAAGAAACAAAAATATTTGATTGCAAGATCTAAAGATATACCTTCAAGCACTCACCTCCCCGGCAACGGCGCCAGAAAAGAGCTTGATGTCTACTACACAACCTTCTTCTTGTAGACGTTGTTGGGCCTCCAAGTGTAGAGGTTTGTAGGACAGTAGCAAATTTCCCTCAAGTGGATGACCTAAGGTTTATCAATCCGTAGGAGGCGTAGGATGAAGAAGGTCTCTCTCAAGCAACCGTGCAACCAAATAACAAAGAGTCTCTTATGTCCCCAACACACCCAATACAATGGTAAATTGTATAGGTGCCCTAGTTCGGCGAAGAGATGGTGATACAAGTGGTATATGGATAGTAGATAATAGTTTTTGTAATCTGAAATTATAAAAACAGCAAGGTAACTAATGATAAAAGTGAGCGTAAACGGTATTGCAATGCTAGGAAACAAGGCCTACGGTTCATACTTTCACTAGTGCAAGTTCACTCAACAATAATAACATAATTGGATCACATAACTATCCCTCAACATGCAACAAAGAGTCACTCCAAAGTCACTAATAGCGGAGAACAAATGAAGAGATTATGGTAGGGTACGAAACCACCTCAAAGTTATTCTTTCCAATCAATCCGTTGGGCTATTCCTATAAGTGTCACAAACAGCCCTAGAGTTCATACTAGAATAACACCTTAAGACACAAATCAACCAAAACCCTAATGTCACCTAGATACTCCACTGTCACCTCAAGTATCCGTGGGTATGATCATACGATATGCATCACACAATCTCAGATTCATCTATTCAACCAACACATAGGACCTCAAAGAGTGCCCCAAAGTTTCTACCGGAGAATCATGACGAAAACGTGTGCCAACCCCTATGCATAAGTTCATGGGCGGAACCCGCAAGTTGGTCACCAAAACATACATCAAGTGAATCACGTGATATCCCATTGTCACCACAGATACACACGGCAAGACATACATCAAGTGTTCTCAAATCTTTAAAGACTCAATCCGATAAGATAACTTCAAAGGGGAAATTCAATCCATTCCAAGAGAGTAGAGGGGGAGGAGAAGCATAAGATCCAACTATAATAGCAAAGCTCACGATACATCAAGATTGTGCCAAATCAAGAACACGAGAGAGAGAGAGAGATCAAACACATAGGTACTGGTACATACCCTCAGCCCCGAGGGATAACTACTCCCTCCTCGTCATGGAGAGCACCGGGATGATGAAGATAGCCACCCGAGAGGGATTCCCCCTCCGGAAGGGTGCCAGAACGGGTCTAGATTGGCTTTCGGTGGCTACGAAGGCTTCTAGCGGCGGAACTCCCGATCTATTGTGCTCCCCGATCGTTTTAGGGTGTATGGATATATATAAGCGGAAGAAATACATCAGGGGAGCCACGAGGGCCCACGAGGGTGGAGGGCGCGCCCAGGGGGGTGGGCGCGCCCCCTGCCTCATGGCTTCCTCGTTGCTTTCTTGACGTGGACTCCAAGTCTCCCGGGTTGCTTTCGTTCCAAAAATAAGTTCCGTGAAGTTTCAGGTCAATTGGACTCCGTTTGATTTTCCTTTTCTGTGATACTCTAAAACAAGGAAAAAACAGAAACTGGCACTGGGCTCTGGGTTAATAGGTTAGTCCCAAAAATCATATAAAATAGCATATAAATGCATATAAAACATGCAAGGTTGATAATATAATAGCATGGAACAATCAAAAATTATAGATACATTGGAGACGTATCAGGTGGCTATATCATTTAATTTAGTAAGATGTGCCACAACTATTCCAGATTCATAGCCATGAAAAGGATCAGATTCAACCAAAGTAATTATATCAGGATCAATAGAGAATTCATAATCCTTATCAGTAACACAGATAGGTGAAGTAGCAAAAGCAGGGTCAGGTTTCATTCTAGCATTAAGAGATTGCTGCTTCCATTTAGCTAATAACCTCTTGAGTTCATATCTATCTTTGCAAGCTGAAATAGCTAAAGAAGCTTCTTTATCAAAAACATAACCCTTAGGAATAACATGTGAGTCTTCATCATCACTTTCATCAGTATTATCATATTCAATATTTTCATTCTCTCTAACCCTAGCAAGTTGTTCATCAAGAAATTCACCAAGTGGCACAGTAGTATCAAGCATAGAAGTAGTTTCATCATAAGTATCATGCATAGCAGAAGTGACATCATCAATAACATGCGACATATCAGAACGAATAGCAGAAGCAGGTTTAGGTGTCACAAGCTTACTCAAAACAGAAGGTGAATCAAGTGCAGAGCTAGATGGCAGTTCCTTACCTCCCCTTGTAGTTGAGGGATAAATCTTGGTTTTTGGATCTCTCAACTTCTTCATAATGATAAGTAGATATAAATCCCTAGTGACTCAAAGAATAGAGCTATGCTCCCCGGAAACGGCGCCAGAAAATAGTCTTGATAACCCACAAGTATAGGGGATCGCAACAGTTTTCGAGGGTAGATTATTCAACCCAAATTTATTGATTCGACACAATGGGAGCCAAAGAATATTCTCAAGTATTAGCAGCTGAGTTGTCAATTCAACCACACCTGGAAACTTAATATCTGTAGCAAGGTGTTTAGTAGCAAAGTAATATGATAGTAGGGATAACGGTAGCAAAAGGTAATGGTAGCAAAAGTAATGTTTTTGGTATTTTGTAGTGATGACAGCAATAGCAACAGAAAAGTAAATAAGCAAAGAACAATATATGGAAAGCTCGTAGGCTATGGATCGGTGATGGAGAATTATGTCGGATGCGGTTCATCATGTAACAGTCATAACCTAGGGTGACACAGAACTAGCTCCAATTCATCAATGTAATGTAGGCATGTATTCTGAATATAGTCATACATGCTTATGGAAAAGAATTTGCATGACATCTTTTGTCCTACCCTCCCATGGCAGCGGGGTTCTAATGGAAACTAAGGGATATTAAGGCCTCCTTTTAATAGAGTACCGGAACAAAGCATTAGCACATAGTGAATACATGAACTCCTCAAACTATGGTCATCACCGGTAAGTATCCCGATTATTGTCACTTTGGGGTTAACAGATCATAACACATAATAGGTGACTATAGACTTGCAAGATAGGATCAAGAACTCTCATATATTGATGAAAACATAATAGGTTCAGATCTGAAATCATGGCACTCGGGCCCTAGCGACAAGAATTAAGCATAGCAAAGTCATAGCAACATCAATCTTAGAACATAGTGGATACTATGGACCAAACCCTAACAAAACTAACTCAATTACATGATAGATCTCATCCAACCCATCACCGTCCAGCAAGCCTACGATGGAATTACTCACACACGGCGGTGAGCATCATGAAATTGGTGATGGAGGATGGTTGATGATGACGATGGTGACGGATTCCCCTCTCCGGAGCCCCGAACGGACTCCAGATCAGCCCTCCCAAGAGGTTTTAGGGCTTGGCGGCGGCTCCGTATCGTAAAACGCGATGAATCCTTATCTCTGATTTTTTATCTCCTAAACAAAATATATAGAGTTGGAGTTGAGGTCGGAGGATCTCGAGGGGGCCCATGAGGTAGGGGGCGCGCCCTAGGGGGGCAGGCGCGCCCCCACCCTCGTGGACAGGTGGTGGGCCCCCTGGCCTTCATCTTTTGCAAGGATTTTTTATTATTTCTGAAAAGATGTTCCATGAAGTTTCAGGTCATTCCGAGAACTTTTGTTTCTGCACATAAATAAGACCATGGCAATTCTGCTGAATATAGCGTTAGTCCGGGTTAGTTCCATTCAAATCATGCAAGTTAGAGTCCAAAACAAGGGCAAAAGTGTTTGGAGAAGTAGATACGACGGAGACGTATCACAAAGCTGGGAGGCTGCTTAACATAAAATTCCTCCTCAATTTCACCATTTAAGAAAGCACTTTTAATATCCATTTGGTACAAGGTGATATCATTGTGATTAGAATAGGCAAGTAAGATGCGGATGGACTCAAGTCTAGCAACGGGGGCATATGTCTCACCGTAGTCCATACCTTCGACTTGAGTGTAGCCTTGGGCGATGAGACGTGCTTTGTTGCAGATGACTTGACCATCTTCGTCTTGCTTGTTGCGAAACACCCATTTGGTACCAATGATGTTGTGATTGTTGTCGGGGTTCTCGACCAATGTCCACACTTGATTTCTCTCAGAGTTGTGTAGCTCTTCATGCATGGCATTTATCCAATCCGGATCTTCCAAGCTTCTTCAACCTTCATAGGTTCAATGCTAGAGATGAATGAATAATGTTCACAAAAATTAGCACTACAAAAAAATACACTTCTGTGCTGATACGTGTTTGTCACAGTAGGTCGCGTTTTCTGTCATGCATGTACATCCATGACGATTTTATGACAGAATCAAGATAGTTATACCTATGCTGTCGTAGAAGTGTTCCAAGACATTACCAAAATTATCATCACGGAAGTGTCCACTTCCATGACGATAAATCGCGCGTCACAGAAGTGCTTTCGTCAAGGTTGACCGACACGTGGCATCCACTGTAACGGAATGCTGTTAAGCTATCGGGTCGGGTTTTGGATCCGATAACCCATTAACAGCCCCGACCAATGGGGATTTTCCACATGTAAAATCATCATTGGCTGGAGGAAACACGTGTCGGCTTATCGCTAGGACATATGTCATCCACTCATTGGACAGAAGGCGCCTATGATACGTCAACACATGGCACGGCCCAACAGAGGCCCATTCCTATGAAAAGGCCGGCCCGTTTGACTTGGTCAAAAGGTGGCGGGCCGGCCCATGGAAAGCCTGTTAACGGCCTATTCACATATAGCCCATTTACAGCCCGCTAACCCAAGGCCCGTTACGCCCTATTTGAATTAGGCCCAGTAGCATCATCTGGGCCATCCAATATGATTCTAGCCCGTTTTCACTTGTGGCCCATGTATGGCCCATGACGTCTTTCGGCCCATATGAGGCCCTATGTAACTCTTGGCCTATTAACGACCCGTGGTGAAACTGGCCTGTAATGAATAGTGTATCACTTTACACCCATTAACGGCCCGTGGTGAAACTGGCCCGTAAAGAACAGTGTATCACTTTATACCCATTAACGACCCGTTATTCCGTTGGGCCGTTTCCAGCCCATGTTATCTTTCGGCCTTCTCAGAGCCCATTTATTCTTGGGCTATTTTCCAGCATTCGTTTACTTACGGCCCGTTACTGTCATTTTCTGCTTGTGGGCCAAATTCAGCCCGTGGTTACAGACGGCCCGTTTGTGGTACGTTAATACGTTGGGCCATTCTCATAGCGTCATCAAATACGGCCTATTAACGATGACCCATTATGGTCGGCCCATGAACGAACGATTCCAACTCTAGCCCGTTTACGGCCAGAATGCGGTCTGTTTGGCCCATGTTTGGCCAATTGATCATACGGCCCGTATAAGGCCCATTGATGATACGGCCCGTAGAAGGCCCATTGTTTCTACGGCCCGTAGAAGGCCCACTGTTTCTATGGCCCGTAGAAGGCCCACTGTTTATACGGCCCGTAGAAGGCCCACTGTTTCTATGGCCCGTTGGAGGCCCAGTGTCATTACAGTAAATATTAGCCCATGGTTATTGTGGCCTAGTTTCAAAAAGTAGGTTATTGCAGCCACTAGCAAACCGCAAAAAAAGAACTGCACTGACTACAAGCAAACAAATAAACAAGACAACAAGGAAATAAATAAGCAAGCAACTTACACTAGGCTATCACGGCTATTACACATATAACATCCACTAGGCATCAAACTTCTCCATAGTGCAAATATAGGGAACACATCAGCATATAAACGCCGCAGCAAAACAAGTCCAGAACTGAAACCACTTCAGAAGAGCTCAAGAAACAATATCCTGGGTACCCATAATGCTGGCAAGATGCTTAGTGTCGGTGTCAAAACCGGCGGATCTCGGGTAGTGGGTCCCGAACTGTGCGTCTAGGGCGGATGGTAATAGGAGGCAGGGAACACGATGTTTTACCCAGGTTCGGGCCCTCTTGATGGAGGTAAAACCCTACTTCCTGCTTGATTAATATTGATGATATGGGTAGTACAAGAGTAGATCTACCACGAGATCAAGGAGACTAAACCCTAGAAGCTAGCCTATGGTATGATTGTTGTATATGGAGTTGATGAAGTTGATGTCCTACGGACTAGAACCCTCCGGTTTATATAGACACTGGATAGGGTTAGGGTTACATAGAGTCGGTTACAATGGTAGGAGATCTTGAATATCCGCATCGCCAAGCTTGTCTTCCACGCTAAAGAAAGTCCCACCCGGACACGGGACGTAGTCTTCAATCTTGTATCTTCATAGTCCAGGAGTCCGGCTGAAGGTATAGTCCGGATACCCAAACACCCCCTAATCCAGGACTCCCTCAGTAGCCCCTAAACCAGGCTTCAATGACGACGAGTCCGGCGCGCAAATTGTCTTCGACATTGCAAGGCGGGTTCCTCCTCCAAATCCTTCATAGAAGATCGTAAACACCAAGAGTAGTATCCGGCTCTGCAAATAATCTTCCACATATTGCCATAGAGAGAATAATATTTACACAAATCAAATCTGCTGACGTATTCCGTAGTGCGTCATTGTACTACGGCCAAGTCCTTTATTCGAATTGTTTTTACTTTTCCACCTCAGCGTGTTTTGCGAGGCGGTTTTCTTGGCACGTCTTGTTAAAGCAGAGATCGTGTGCCCCCTTTTACGGGATTCTCATCAATATGGACGTGGGTAACCCAATCGTGCCCGTTAGCATGTTTTCTCGACTAAAGGCGAGTCCCAAACGGTTACGGGGAGGGCTCCTGGTATTTAACCTCTTATAAAGAGACCAGGGCCTTATCCTTTTCTCCAACCCCAAAACAAGTTCGCCCGTCTCCTCGAGTTCCAACACCCTAGGCTCCATATTCCGGGCGCCTCGGACCTTCGATAATGTCCGGTTCCGACCTTCAAGGCCGATGGATGCCCTCCTCTGTCACAGAGGAGGACGTGCTAAAGTTGAGAGAGGCTAAGTTCTTGACCGCCGAAATTTCACACAGGTTGCCTGCTCAAAGGCAGGCTATCCCCAGTCCCCATCCCGGTGAGAGCGTAGTGTTCGTGTCTCACTTCCTTCAGGGGTTAGGCTTCCCGATGGATCCCTTCGTGAGGGGGCTGCTGTTTTATTACGGGCTAGAATTTCACAACTTAGCTCCGGAGTCCATCCTCCATATCTCCTCGTTTATTGTTGTATGCGAAGCGTTCCTCCGTGTTACCCCTCACTTCGGATTATGGCTCAAGACTTTCAAAGTGGAGCCGAAGATGATCAAGGGACGGCACGCAGAGCGCGGAGGCGCTGTTATAAGCAAAAATGTTGATGCTCCATGGCCCGAGGGCTCTTTTCAAGAGGAGCTAGGCTTGTGGCAACGAGAGTGGTTTTATATCACCATTCCCCGGAGCACCAAGTGGGTGGCGCTTCCTGCCTTTCGCTCGGGTCCCCCACCACGGCTAGCGTCATGGGTTAGCAGAGGGTTAGATTGGGGTTTGCCCAAAGACGTGCCCTTGTTACAGGGCCACATTAAGGATCTCTTGGAAGGAGACCTCAGCCTGGTCAAGGTGATGCAGGTCATGCTGATTCGCCGAATATTGCCCGGCAAACGTCGCCCCCTTCGCCTGTGGGAGTTTAATCCAGAGGGACAGCGAGCTCTCCAGAACTTTATGGGCGCAACGCCCGTGGAGATGTATAAACTGTTCTTCTGATCACAAGAGATGTGTCTGGATTTAACCGAGGACGCAGGCCTAAGCTGCAATCACCCGGATACTCAAGTAAGCAACCTTGTGCCCGGACCTTCTATCCGTATAATTGTCATAAACTTGCCCCTAAAAGAGCCGTCCTTTTAAACAGGAGTGGATAGCGAAGGCAAAGATGATCAGGTGTCCGGCTCCCCTTCCTGAAACCAGGCCAGATCCCGTGCTGGCCAGGATGCTGGAGATAATGCCTTTGGAGGGGGAGGACAAGGAATCTATGGCCTCCCCGAAGGAGGCTGCTCCGAAGGGAGGAACCGACAATTCCTCTCCTAAGGGGAAGAAGAGAGCCGCTTCTGACGACCCGGAAACCATGGCCTCGAAGCAGGGGAGAAAATCCTCGTCAGAGGGTCCGACGCCGGGGAGTTCTTCGGCCAGACTATGCCCTCAAGGGGATCAGCCCTCCAGCGAGCCGTAAGTGGAGAAAAGATTTTTCCTTTTGAGGGATGAGGGAAATCCTTAATTTATATCTAAGAAGATTAACCGAACCTTTACCTTCTAGCTCAGACCTCATCCCTTCTCAGCAGAGCTCGTCTTCGGGGGATCTCCTTCCGTAGATGATGGAGAGCGGGACGCCTCCCCTTGCCGTGCCGCCTAGCGAGGCGGGTGACCCTGAGGTGTCGTCGCGGAGGGTTTCTCCGAATCCGGCAGGGGCGGAAGGTAGATATGTGGCCCCCCGAGGTTCTCCGCATCCGGCCTTCGAAAGAGGTCGTGGGACAAGTCCGGCACCGTCTGGTGCTCGGCCGGAGGAGCTAAAGATTCTGCTGGGGCGAGCTTCTATCTCGGAGGAGCACCGTGCATTGATGGGCATGGTGATTCAAAGAATCTCATCCGCAGAGAGCGGATTGCATGAGGCCGTCAAAAGTTTACTGACGGGTTTTGAGGTACATTAGCTAATGTACACTTTTGTCAGTTGCGCATGAATAAGATGCGCCCTGTGTAGATAGTAGCCCCTGAGACTCTGCGCGTCGTCAAGAAATGACGGCACACGGAGGATCATAATCCCAGGTCTAAGATGTCGCCTTTGAATGTAGGCGGCAGGGTGTCCGGAATCGAGCCGAACTGATGGTTTTGCCGAACTAAAGCGGCAACTGGACGTGGCAGACGCCGACATCGCGCTTGTCAACAAGTGGCTTGATGAGGCTCAAGGTATGTAATTCCTCGGGCGAAATTAGGTAAGAAGAGTTTTATGCCAGTGTATTACGATGTGTGTGCTTGACGCAGATGGTGCGGCCACCATGGAGAGTCTTAGGGAAGAACTTGCCCGAGCTAAAGAACAAGCCAAAGAAAGTGATGCGGCTGCCAAGAAAGCCCTTGAAGAGCTGAGAGCCGAACAGGCTGCTCATTAACGAAGCAAGGAAGAGATGGCCGAGATGGCCGAAAAGTTAAAGAATGCTGCGGACCGATGCAGACTTCTTGAGAAAGAAGACCAGGCGAAACAGATGGACTTAGAGAAGGCCGTTGTCAATGCCAAGGACACGCGCTCTGCGATGAGAGCTGCAAAGGAGGAGCTGCGTCAGGCCGAACAGATTGCGGCTGGAAAGCCCTTTATGCTACGAAGGAAATTTTGCAATCCGAAGTTTGCTCCGTTGGACCGGATGTGGAGTGTGGAGGATACCTATCTGGATTTGGCAGCGAGTGCTGCTGATGCGACCGAACACTTTCGAGATCAGAAAGATCGCGAAGTGGAAAAGCTTTTCTGGTCGCAGTTTCACAATCCAGAGCGTCCACTGGCAGTGGACGATCGTTTGGCTCAATGGGCCGAACTGAATGGGTTGTCCAGACTCGCCATGAAGTACGTCATGGGTCATCTGTGGCCGGGGAGATCGGAGCCGAAGAGATATTTCAGCTTGGTGCAGCAATTCCTTGAGGCGGTGCCGCGTATTAATGCAATGAAGAGCTCAGCATGCATAGAGGGTGCAAGGATGGCTCTTGCCTGTGTCAAGACATACTAGGCAGAGATGGAGACCACCGTTGTTGCGTCCCGAGATTCGGAGAAAGGCTGAGTACCCTCCGAGCACTATTTTTAGGAAGTCCTTGAAGGCGCTCGTGTAATAGAGACGCAGTGCTTGAAAGATGCTATGTTATGATTGCATATGTAATTATAAAGTAATATTTTGATAAACTGTAGTGGCCTTTTTATACTTGTGCCTTCAAGTATTGGGAACACCTCCTGTGCGGCCGTTTTAATATATATATATATATATATATATATATAATCTGAAAGATGGCAGTCGTTGGCTTCAGCCCCCACGCACATAGTGCGGGGGTGCTCGCAGAAGATGCATTTTCACACTTAACCCAACTTCTTGGTCCTACAAAGGAGGTGATAGCGCAGCGGGCCAGGCAACCGGACTATAATGCTTTAACACTTTCACTTAGCCATAGGAGCTTGACAGTGAGACTATTTAAGTAGCTCTTTGGTGGCGACTGCGCTTACTCGAGTTCGGGGCGCGTATGTGCTTGACCGGGAAGCGGCCCTTCGTTAAAGCGGAGGAATCCGATAGATTTCGATAGGTCATCGAGTGGCTGACCAGTCTCACACTACATCATGACAGTCAGTTTTCGGCTTTCTATACTGAGGTGCTCGCCCGGCCGAACCGGGGCACAATCGCAGTAGTTCTCCTGGTGCTACCTTAACCGATAGAGCGGAACTTAAGGTAGCCGAACTCAGGAGCCGGGCAACCCAACATTTGACCAAAGACATGATTCGGAGCTGATGCATATAATGCCAAAACTCGCGACGCCGAACACTCCCTAAGGTGTTCGGTCTTTATGAGTGCGGGCGAAACAACACTTTTTATTAAAAAAGCCCCCAGTGTCCAGGTACGTGCAAAAATTCTAACGTGGCCACATGCCAAGACGCCAGCCTCCTCCTTTGTTATACCAGAAAAAACCAGGGGATGTGTAGCAATAAGAGACAGTAAAAAAGGTTTACGCAGGGTCTTAATCTAAAAAGAATCCTTTAGGACGGGTCCCTACTGCACGTCTGCGCCTGTGTCTCCGTTGTGCCGTATCCTGGATGGGCGCCGCACGACGTTCATCTGTAAAAGAGAGGAACTGAGTTGAAAACGGGTCGTGCCGAAAAAGTTTAAAATAAACAAAGTATAAAGTAAAATATATAAGATTGAGCTTTATTGTCTCTTATTGTATATGGATGGAGCCCCTAGTGCGGGGGTATATGGCCACTAAGCCTGCATCAATGATGATTTTGCACCGAACTCGTCTATCCGCGTTCGAGGTCTTGAATGACCTATTTCGAAGTGTTTTTGGCCGGTGAGGACATTTTTCTGTGGGGCTATCAAAGCGGCGGCACAGTCCTCCGCTTGGGGAGGCGCACTTTAGTGCTTCCCCTTCAAAGAGATGATGCCCCGTGGACCGGGCATCTTAAGCGTAAGAGATGCATAATGCGGTATTGCGTTAAAGCGAGCGAAAGCTTCGCGTCCCAGTAGTGCTTGAAAGCGACTTGAGAACGGGATGATATGGAAGGTCAGCTTTTCGCGGCGGAAGTTATTGGCAGAACTGAATATGACTTCGAGCCGGAGAAAACCCATACAATGGGTGTCCGGACCAGGTATTACCCCTTGAAAGGAGGTTTTGCTGCGGCGGATTCTAGCTGGGTTTATCCCCATGTGCTGGATTGTATCCTGATATATCTGGTTTAGACCACTACCGCCGTCCATAAGGACATTTGAGAACTGGAGTCCACCAATTATTGGATCGAGTACCAAGGCAGTCCAGCCTGCATTCTTGATATTTCTAGAATAATCTAGCTGATCGAAGATGATCGGTTTTGACAACCAGTGGCCGGACCCTTTGGGGGTGGGCCGTGTGGTGCGTACCTTTACAGGCGCTGCACATTTTGTTATGTGAAGTGAGTTCACTGTTTTTACTTCTTGTGGGAAGTTCTTTTGTTTCCTGGTACTCTGCTTTTGGGGTTCGTCCTCGTCTTCGCTTGGTGTGTCGAGCCCCTTGTGTTCGGCATTGAGTCTGCCGGATTGTTTGAAAACCCAACAGTCTCTGTGGGTATGGTTAGCAGGCTTCCCGGGAGTACTGTGTATCTGACATATCCTGTCCAGGATTTTATTTAGGTTGGACGGATCGTCCCTGTTATCCTGGGGGGGCGATTTTGCCTGATTTTGTCGTGAGCCTTTGAATCCGGCATTGACTGCCGTGCTCTTCGGACTTTTGTCCTTAGTCCGGCGACGGTCCTTGTTGCATCGCGGTTTTTCGTTTCCATCCCTAGTTTCGGATGTACTTGGGTCACTAGGGCTGCACCTTGCCAACCAGCTGTCCTCCCCTGCACAAAAGCGGGTCATGAGGTTTGTTAGTGCGGCCATTGTTCTTGGCTTTTCTTGGCCGAGGTGTCTGGCGAGCCATTCGTCTCGGACCTCACGCCGGATGTTCTTCCGCTGTTTTTAGCTTCCGCTTCTGCTTTTTTAGGCTGCGTGCAGTTGCAACGAGCCTCTCGTGGAGATTCTTCTGCTCCATAGATTTATCCGTCGTGAGGTCGTCCGGAATGCCGTTTTCGCCGGAGGAGGGATGTTCGGTTTCTCTATCCATGTTTCCCTGTTCGGACGGTTTCTCTAAGGCCTGCTCGTCGTCTACCGGCTCGTCCTGCTCTATGGCTGGGTTTTTGTCGAGGCGGGGCTTGGGTCGGCGTTTACGCCGACGCTTTGATTGCTTTTCAGGGGGTCGATCTCCCGTCCCTTCTCCTTTTTCCTCGTTGTCGCTTCCTTTAGGGGTATCCACCATGTACACATCGTGAGATGGGGTGGCTTTCCAATGCCCTATGGGCGTTGGTTCGTCGGTATCTCCTGCATCGTCATCCATGCTGTCGATGTCTCCGGAGTCGAAGTTGAGCACGTCGTTTAAATTGTCGACAGTGGCTACCAAGTGGGTGGTGGCTGGGCTTTGAGTTTCTTCATCGTCCGTATCCCATCCTTGCTGACCGTAATCCGGCCAGGGGTCTCCTGATAAAGAGAGAGACTTAAGAGAATTCAGGATGTCGCCAAAAGGTGAGTGCTGAAAGATGTCTGCGGCGGTGAACTCCATTATCGGCGCCCAATCGGATTCGATTGGCAGGGTCGCGGGGGGTTCGGAGTCCGGGGAGGAATCCGGATCCTCGGAGTCACGGGTCATGCAGAGTGCGGGACTAGCGTTCGGCTCGATCGCCTTTGAGATCACAGCCCCCGAGGTGACGTCCAACCGCTCGTCCTCGATTGGCGCAATAGGCTCCGAGTTAGGGGTCGGAACCGATGCATGTGCGGCCTCTAGGACACTGTTCGGAGGCAGAGCTATATCATGACCCTCGAGATAGTGCGGCGTGCTTGGCCGTGGCTCGAACCCGTTGAAGATCGAATCTCCGTGGATGTCGGCCGTGTAGTTTAAGTTTGCAAACCTGACTTCATGGCCAGGGGCGTAGCTTTCGATCTGCTCCAGGTGGCCGAACGAATTGGCCCGCAGAGCGAAGCCGCCGAAGACAAAGATCTGTCCGGGGAGAAAAGTCTCACCCTGGACCGCATCGTTGTTGATGATCAAAGGAGCCATCGGGCCTAAAGGCGACGACACAGAGAAACTCTCAATGAAAGCACCAATGTCGGTGTCAAAACCGGCAGATCTCGGGTAGTGGGTCCCGAACTGTGCGTCTAGGCCGGATGGTAACAGGAGGCAGGTAACACGATGTTTTACCCAGGTTCGGCCCTCTCGATGGAGGTAAAACCCTATGTCCTGCTTGATTAATATTGATGATATGGGTAGTACAAGAGTAGATCTACCACGAGATCAAGGAGGCTAAACCCTAGAAGCTAGCCTATGGTATGATTGTTGTATATGGAGTTGATGAAGTTGATGTCCTACGGAGTAAAACCCTCCGGTTTATATAGACACTGGATAGGGTTAGGGTTACATAGAGTCGGTTACAATGGTAGGAGATCTTGAATATCCGCATCGCCAAGCTTGTCTTCCACGCCAAGGAAAGTCCCACCCGGACACGGGACGTAGTCTTCAATCTTGTATCTTCATAGTCCAGGAGTCCGACTGAAGGTATAGTTCGGCTACCCGAACACCCCCTAATCCAGGACTCCCTCACTTAGCAAGCTTATTAACTTTCTCTTGTTTGGCGCTTAAGTCCTCCAACGCTTGCTGTTGCACCAGAAAGTATGCATCTGAATTCTGGAGGGACTTCCTCACTCCTACGGCTTCCTGTCGCATAACATCTGATCGATGTCTTTCAACTTGAAGTTGAGACTCAAGAAGCCGAACTGATTCAGGCAACGAGTTCGAAGAGCTGGTGCCAACAGTGGTAGCCAATAACTCGAACACTACATCAAGACAGGACTTTGGGGTTGTCTCAGTGTCTTCAATATAGTTTTTATCAGCTTTCTTGGAGACCAACAGGGATGTCTCACTATCTTGAACCTTATCTGCATTACTTCCTTTACCATTGCATAACAGGGTACTCTTCTCCAATATTTTATCCGCGTTCTAAAAGATAAACAAACAAACACATCTCAGGTTTACAATGTAGTATATGAAACTCATTTTGGTAAACCAGTTCAGTAGTAAGGTGGACAGGATAACAGCATGAAACAAACATATATCTATGTAGTATGGTCACTGTATGGTCTATATCATTCTAGTTTATGTTGCCAAATCAAGATAGATACAGTTCGAATCATATCTATTTAAGACAAAGCAGCATAGACAGAATATAAGTGTGGGAAACTGCACAGCAATAACAACACTTGTAATGTGCATGGCATGAGAACATAACTATTTATTCAATTCAAACTGAAATCAACATAGAGCAAGTTACAATAGCAAACAACCAAACACGTTAAAGAAACAGGTTTAAAACATACCTGTTGCGCCATTGGAGTTTCAATTGCATCCTTCAAATTTGAAATTAGTTGGTATCAGTAAATACAGTGATGCAAGAGCAAAGTAGTATGAACCATAGCTATGGAACCTGACCTGAGAACAATTCTTCTTCTGCTTTAAGCATTGACTTCGGGTTCGGAGTGGTGGTCCTCTCGTGATTTGGGCACTGCAGTTGCCTTACTAACTGCTCGTGTTTGGGTGCTCTGTGGTGGAGACGGTGCTGTGTCAACGGGAACTGGGTGTCTATTTGCTGGGGTTGGGGTTAGAAGGGGTGTAGCTGGTTCTCTGTCCAACTGGGTAGGGGTACAATCTGCATGAGTGTGGGTTATGTGTGGTTGGGCTGGTTCTTGGGCAAGTACAACCGTGGTTCTATCTGCATCGACAGATAGCACAATCTTTTCTGAAGACCGTGTTTTTACTCCCACAGATACTGCCATCACTCCCTCCAATTGAAATGGCTGATAAACAAGAAAAGTAATTGAATGTACACACATTGTAAGATAGACAGGTGCAATGGATAGTAGGGAAGAAAACATGGCATGAAACAATTCACATTTATGTTGTCTAAGAAAACAGAATAGCAGGACATAATTTTACATATATGATGGCTAATTAAATAGGATAGCATGACACAATTTCACATGTATGATGGCTAACTAAACAGGATAGAATGACATACTTCAAAATATGATGACTATGTAAACAGGATGACATGATATAACTATACGATGTGTCTATTAAAGTGGTTGGCATGCCATAAATCACAAACATGCCGTCGATGGAAACATGATGGCATGATATAATTCACGGATAGAATGACATAATTTAAAATATGATGACTATGTAAACAGGATGAGATGATATAACTATATTATGTCTTTAGAAAATGGGTTGGCATGCCATAATTCAGATACATGATGTCTATGTAAACATCATGGCATGACATAATTGAAATATATGATTTATATACTAAGGAAGTGAGCAGAGGGCAATCGCATATATGATGTGTCAACTAAGGAGATGGCATTCAATATTGTGTATATGATGTAAAAACTAAGCATTGCAATACAACATATGCATTATATGAGTAATATAACCCTACCAAGTTTGAGCATACACCTCAGGGGATAATAGGACTGGTCATCTGCCTCTGAATCCTCCTCTAAAGAGCTATCTGTAACCAGCAAGATATCTGCTTCAGCAGGTAGCATTGTCTTCTCTGAAGACCTTGTTTTCACTCTAGATTTCTCCATCACCAATTCAAATGGCTGATGCACAGGAAGAGCAGTTGAATATACAAACATTGTCGACAAAAGCAATGAGAAATACAAAAAAGGACGGCATGATATAATTCACATATATGACGTTTGCCTAAACAGCATGTCATTGCATAATTCACATACATAATGCCTTGCAACAAGATAACATTACATAATTCACATATATAATGTCTTACAACAAGATGGCATTGCATAATTCACATATATGGTAATTAGACACTAAACAGGTGGCATTCACACAAAGCATGTCTAAACTAAGCAAATGACATAGCAATGCAAGATACCATACGCACAATATGAGCAACATAACCCTGCCAAGTTAGGGCATGCACCTTGGGGGGGGGATATGACTGGTCATCTGTCTCTGAATCCTCCTCTGAGGATCCATCGGTAACCAGCAAGACATGCGCTTCCTCAGATAGCATTGTCTGCTCTGAAGACCTTGTTTCCACTCCAGATTTTTCCATGACCATGCCGAATGGCTGATGCACAGGAAGAGTAATTGAATGTACTAAAATTGTTGAAAAATTTAACATGTAATAAAAAATGATGGCATGATATAATTCACATATAAGATGACTGGCTAACCAGGGTGGCATTGCAAAATTCACATATATGATGCCTGGCTAGACAAGATGGCATTGCATATTCAGATATACGATAAAGAAACTAAACAGATGACATTGACACAAAGCATGTCTAAACTAAGGAGATGAAATCTTTAATGTATACACTAAGCAATGCAAGGCACCATATGCATGATATTACCAACATCAGCATGCCAAGTTAGAGCGAAGACCTCATGGGGTAAATAGGAGTGGTCTTCTCCTTCAAAATCCCCCTCAGAACAGTTATCTTCCTGTTGATTATGATCCGAAATGGGTGGAGGGGGGCTGCCTGTGCGCCCACCATGGGACGACGTCTGCATGAAATTTTATTGCCACGCAAGGCTCGTCTCTTTTGCTCTACATGATCAGTTCCATTGTGTACAATAACTGGCATGCATAGGAATAAAACATAGTGAGATTATGTAAGGAGTGCATGCACAAATCCAGAGTGATGGTAGCAAACTGTGGATAGACCCAAAACCAATGATAGCAGGCAGATAATAGCTTTAGTTAAAAATACAGATAATGGCTCCTTTAATGTTTGTTTGCACCCAACATGAAACTCATAGTAGACACCGGAGATTAACCAGATAGTAGAGAGATAGTACTGATTGTTTCCCCAATATGTACCCCACAACCATTTAAAAACTCAAGTTTCAGCATTAGTTTGGACCTGACTCGGAGTCTAATAGGTGAAAACAATGATAATGTAGCATGTCATCATATTAAGCGACGCATAACGTAAGCAGACATGGAAGAGTGCGACCTCTCTTGCGGACCCGTGTAGTCCTCAAGGTCATCCGCTTAGTTGATGATGGTAATGCAATTGTCGTGGCTGCCGGCGGCGGGGAAGAAGATCTGTGGCGGCGAAAGATAGTCTGGAGAGCGGATCCCTGCTGTGGTGAACCCTTCTGTTGTTGCAGCAGCTGAGCTGGGGTGGAACACAGCGCCGCAGGAGCAGGACAAACCACACAAGGTTTTCTTTGACACATATCTGTAACAGAAGTAATTGAGTAAGGGCTTGTTTGAATTTGAGGATTCTAACAATGCAGGGATAGGAAATAGACAGGAATAGGATAGGAATGCACGTGCAAAATAGAGAATTTAAAAACACAGGATTTCTGCAAATCTGGGTGTTTGATTCACAACAAATGGAAGATCACAGGATGCAAAAAAGCATGGTGAGATTAAGTCAAACCACAAGAAAATGTATGGTTATAATGCTATTATGCTACTATCTCTTAGTCTTGTGCTTGATGAATAGGAATATGAAAAGGAGGAGAAGTGGAAATTAGAATTCCTATGGTTTTTCTTTCAAGGAGACACTAAAGAAACAAATCCTACAGTTTTCCTTTGCTCCATTCCTTTGCACCAAATTCATGAAAAGTAGTACCATAGGAAACTTTCCAATTCCGATGTTTTTCATTCACTTTTCCTTTCAAGCACTGGTGATTCTAGTAGGCAGGCTTGAGCAAGGAAAATCCTACACTAAAAAATGTTTTTGTCCTACTTCTATTACTTTGGACCCAGGCCACTGCCATACTAGCTCAACTCCCAGGCCCATTGACAAATGCACAGCTCAAACGCGCAGAGATAAATAATGATGGCGTTCAAGAGAGTCCATCACGGATAGCTAAGTTGCCTGGTACCTCACTGCTTGTCATATAGTAGGATAAAATAATCATATTTCCCGTTACTACGAGTGCTCTGTGGACAATATATATAACATGTAGAGTAAAAAAGAGATGCAACAAGTGTACAACCTATTTGGCGAAGCCATGCCGATCTCAGCGTGATTGGGTTGGCCGGTGAGGATGCCCCGGCTGACTTGGCTGTCGGAGGAGGGGAAGATCTTAGGCGTCTGGAGATGGAGCCCGAGGTACTGCTCCATTGTGATGGAGGGTTTCGTCGTTCGAGAAGCTCCGGTGAGTTGTACGACATCGAGGATGAAGCAGGACAAGAGAGACAACGAACAATGTTAACCTGAGTGGAAGTCTAATAGCATCTCCAATACATGACGTAAAATACATAACCACACAGTGCTAGATGTAAAATATATTAGCCGCTCATCTCTGAACTTAACTGTCAAAACTGAATTTAACTGTCGAAACTGAACTTCGAAACTGAACTTAATTGTCAAAACTGAATTTTGCTGTCGAAACTGAACGCACTAGCAAGGTGAGGCTACACGTCGGTTGACTGACTTTTTCATCTCTGGTCAGTCGATTTTGCAGCCATTGGATACGAAATCAAGGGCCTGCGGTTCATCTTCAACCTCCACCCCCTGAGCCGCGAGCCACCACCGGCCAAACAGCAGCCCCCCCCCCCCCCCCCCGCCGCCCGCGCCCGCCCGCCCTGAGAACACTCCCCACCGCCGGTCCGCCGCCGCCCCGGCCATCCCTCTAGGCCCCCCGTGCCGAGCTTTTTCTCCGGCGATCCCCACGCCACCGCCCCGCCACCGCCGGTGACCACCGCCCCCATCCTGAACCCTTAGATAGATAGTGGGGTACCTCTCCGGCGAGCCCCCTCCCCGCTGCGGCTGGTTCTTCCTTCACCCCGGCGAGCCCCCCCCCACCCCTTGAAAATCGACTGACCCAAAAGTTGATTCAGTCGACTGAAGTGTAGCTAAATCGGAGCAGCATCGCAAGCAAGAGCAAGAGCAAGAGCAGTAGCGCGAGCAAGAGCAGACCAGGCAGGGGACCGAGAGCAAGAGCAAAGCATCAGCGCGAGCGAAAGCTAAAGCAGCAGCAGCTCCTACTGATGTGGACATCGCCGCCGAGGGAGCGGCGTCGTGGAGGAAGTGGCCGGCGACGCCGCCGTGGATGGAGCCACGCCGTGTCGGCTCGTGACTGAGCGCCGGCAGCATCGTGAGATTGAATCAAGAAGAAAATGCGACGATCAGTGTACAACCTCTTTGGTGGCGCCGATTAGGCCGCAGCTTCATCCGAGGAAACGGTGATGATGATGCTCTTCCAGTGGTGCAGGTGAAGACGGCGGTGTGGGAATGGAGGTGGCGCGAAAGACGAGGGGAACGTCGGGGCAGCTCCTTGGAGGTGGAGGACGGGGTGGTTGAACCGGCGGGACGATGAGATCGACGACGGATCCTCATCCGATACGGTGGATGAGGGACGTCGAGGTGTTGATGTGGACGATGTCGTCGGGGAAGAGGCTCCGGCTGGGTGGCGGACGGAGCAGGGTGTGGGGTTTCGTCGCGAGTTTTCGTGGCCTCGGTGTACGAATGGGTGGGTGGATGGGATGGCAGTGGGGAACCATGGCTTAGAGACGCGCTTGTCCGAAATGTGGGGTAAGTTACGAAAGTACCCCCACCGATTTGAGGCGGTTCTTTCGGTTCAGGGGTACCACGGGCATTTCGCATGTCGGGATTTCACAGGAGGTGGGAGTTTTTGCGCGTGTTGTAATTTCGGAATAGCAAGGCGCATGTTGAGATGGAGGGAGTTGTCGGAGCACAACGAGACAAAGATATATCTTAAATATTTCGGGCTAACAAGGCGTGGGTTGAAGAGGCGAGAGTTTCGCAGCATGATAGACAGAGACGCTAGCTTGAATTTTCGGCATAACAAGGCGTGGGTTGAAGAGGCGGGAGTTTCGCAGCATGATAGACAGAGACGCTAGCTTGAATTTTCGGCATAACAAGGCGCGGCTTGAAATTTCGGAAGAACAAGCTTAACGTATACCCAAAAAAGACAAATTGCACCTCAACACGCACAACACACACACAAACACCATTTAGACTAGAGTAAGGTACACGTGCATTGCACGCATGAGATTTGGCAACCAAATTATGTATAAATACCACATTGTTGCATGCAAGCTTTGAGTCATATATGCATGATGTAGATGTTCGTTTAATTCTTATAGTTCATTTCATTCAAAATCATCTAGTTTTTATAAGAAAGATAATCTATTTTAAGATTCATGTTATTGTGCGTCGTAAGACATAAAGTAAAAACAAATAATGGTAAATCATGTAGAAAAACATTTGGGCAATTCTGATACGGAAGATTCTAGAACAAATAAGAAGTGCTTGTGTTTTGATGTTTGTGCATTATGCTTAAGTTCAACCATGGAGTCTTCTAGATTATACATGTGGCAAAATCTGGTGGAATCTAGATGATATCCAACGGCCAGTAGTGCTCAAATTTGCCATCTTTAGACCATTGGATTCGCCTCATCCAACGACCATCTTTCAAAGTTAAAGTTACCCGCACACAATATAAAAAAAAATAAAAAATATATATAGGGGTATAGATATAGATATGTGATGCGAAAGCCGCCCATCATCTCCAGTTAGAATAGTGTGTCCATGCATGGATGCGACGTGGCCAAATGATGTCTGTCATCGGTATCTCAAATTCAAGTTAGTCTGACCTTGTTCAATGTGTATACATTACAACATGATCGTTCCCAAACCACATCGCGCAGATCTCCGTTATATTCATGCATGCATGGGTTTCAAACATCAGGATCTCTTATTCAAATATTTGAATTCAACTTTACATTGATTATGACCTCACCTATTCTTTCACACCCACACAGTAGTCTTCTCTTTATAATTGTACCACTAACTTCCTCTCGTGCATGCATGCACACACACTACCACTCGACATTATCCATCGCACGCATGCAATCTTTTTCTTCAGGTCGGTCTCCCATGAAGGCACACACCCACACACATCCCCCTCTCCATCATATTGGGCATTCTTTATCTCTCACGTGTTCATGCACAACGATTGATGTTCCTCTATGTATGTGTGTATATAGCTAGGTATTTCATAGTTTTCCACACAGACCGATCAATCGATATATCCAGTGAGGTCTCACCCTCTTTCCCACGTCCACATCGATCAATCTATACCTCTCTATATAGGATTAACATATATAGCTAATACACCCACATTAATTATATATCCAACGTTCCCCTCTCATCATCCATGCCTTCCGCTTCATCTCTCAGACGCGTGCACAATGGCGAAGACAGGGGCAGTAAGGGCCCTGCCACCTCCCCCCTAACATCACTATATATCGAGGCAAATATGAATGTGATCATTAGACAATTGCTGCTAAAAATGGTTTAAGTTCATGGATTGACCCTCCTCGTAAAGGATTAGCAATGCTTGGCCCCCTAGCTCATTTATATTTCATGGCTCCGCCCCTACGCGCAACAGCGCACGTGTTCGCCCCCTCTCTCTAAATATCAATCTCACACTTGTGCATTCCTTCATAGTCTCCCTCCACTCGGCCCCTCGCACCATCTTCTAGCCCCCCACCGGATTTTGCCACATGTACAATCTAGCAAACTCCATGGTTGAACTTAAGCATAATGCACAAACCTCAAAACAACAGTGGTTCTCTTTTGTTCTAGAATCTTCCGTATCATAACTGCCCAAACTGTTTTTCTAGTTGAATTGCCATTATTTGTTTTTACTTTATGCTTTACAACGCACAATTCCATGAATCATAAAATATATTAAGGGCTTCTTTGATTCAAAGGATTCTCAAAGGAATTTTGGAGGATTCTAATCATTAGGAATTTTTCCTATCTTGGTTGTTTGATTCGTAGGATTGTAAACCATAGGAATTTTCCATATGATTCATTTGCACTAGATTTCATAGGAAACATCCCATCCACTCAAACCTCTTTGAAAGAATTATGTGTTTTTTCTATGCACAATCAAACACTCGTACAATCATGTAGGATTCAAGATGACATTCCACTATAATCCCATGTTTTTCCTATTCCCGCGTTCTTAGTTTTTTTATAAAAACTAATTGATTTTGAATGAGATGAACTATAAGAATTAAACGAAGGGCTACATCAGGCATATATGACTCAGAGCTTACATGCTATAGTGTGGTATTTATTCATCATTTGGTTGCAAAATCTGATGCGTGCAATGCACGTGTACCTTACTAGTACTTCGAGTATGTGCAAAACATGTAAATTAGAATACTAATGGCATGCTACATAGTGTCTCCCTTACAGTTCGTGAAGCCACGTGGCACATGTGGCGGCGTTGTCGCGACCTCCTTGCGTGGATTGATCACAGTGACGTGCTGATGGTTCTAAAAGAATGTACTCGTCCTCCCTGAGCCATACTGGCGGTACATGCACGAAGCGAAGATGTGCATGCACGCCATGCACGCACTCATTCCCTCGCACGCACATGCGAGTACACGGGCGGACGCAATTTTGTACCAAGATCCACCCCATGTGATAATTTTACGCGTGTAAAGTCGTTCACTTCATTGATGGTCAATTAATACAGCGCATGCAAATTGAGTGGACGTGAGGGCGGAAGAAAGACATTATTACTCCACTGCACGCTTGCGAGTAGTTAAATCGTGGGTTGCTAGTAGTACTTCCATTGGTCTCCTTCGTATTTTGTGCCAATTTTTGACAGTAACATAATATTTACGCATTTGAGTAGTGTAGTACTTGAAATTTATGTTCCGCTAAACTCATCGGAATCCGTTTGGGGCCTCGAAACCAAAACCATCAATTAATCTTTACCTTGTTCCCATCACATTCGAAAGCCTGCTCACACCTACTAGTACATACCAAACCTGAACGTGTTCCCACTATGCAGGTATTAGTACTAGTGCTAGTACTTAGGTTATAAAAAGGGGAACTACCTAACCGAAAATTACTCTACCTTTCCTCCTCATAAGTGCTTCTTCTTCGTCCGTCGTTACCATTGCCGGTGAGAAGAGCTCTAGGTCGAGAACAACTCGTAACAAGGGAGCGGCACCCAAGGCTACGGAAAAAGGAGAGGGCTCACCGCCATGCAGAGACCTCGAAAGATCTCTCGCAGGCATGCGATGGCTCCCAAGAGCGCCCTAGCTGCGGAGGCGAACATGCTGAGTCGGCGGAGCTGGAGTCATTATCCCTCGACGGCATGCCCGATCAGCTCAATAAGCACCTCAATAAGCAGAAGGAGTTCGTCCAAGGCTTGATGGAGTTGCTGAAGGAGAGCCTCGACGACATGCCCGCTGAGCTCAATCAGCAGGGGGGAGTTGACCGCCGGCTTGGTGATGCTGCTGAAGAAGAGCATTGCCTCGGAGAAGAAGCCGACCGGCGAAATTCTGCGACTTCAGGAGGACAAGGCGAAGCTCAGCCACGAGATCGACCTGTTGAAGGAGAAGAACACCGGCTGGAAGAAGCTGCATGAGAATAGTAGTTCCTCAACGAAGATGCTGCAGGCCCTCATCATGGAACAGAAGGAGGAGTTGGCGAAGCTCCGCATCGAGCACCCGGCTGCTGTCAAGGTACGTAATGCGGTCGTGGAACAGATGATGAAGGCTCATGTCGAGAAATCCCGTGTCATGGACAGAATGAAGAAGATGGCGGAGGAGACGCGCAAGGAGATGGAGGTCGTGGAGGAGATGAAGAAGCAGTTACGACTCCGCGGCGAATTAGATCATTTGGGGTGATAATCTTCATTCTTCTTTTGCTCCTGTGTTTCATCTTTTGCTTCGGGTATTTCGCCGCACGTGTCACGTTCTCTGTGAGGCATGAATAGAACAATGGTTTTTTGAGGGAATGAATAGAATAATGCTAACAATGAGATGACTAGCAAATTAGATCATTTTTTATCGCCATATGGCACTGGGCTGCCGTGTTTCGTGCTCCTCCGTCACAGTACTACTCCACTGGAAAACTTGATTATACCGCACGGTTCTTTGCTCCTCCTTGATCAGGTCGTCGGCGCATTAATACGAGCATTCAAATCACAAGGCCCCGCCTTCCAGTAGTAATTAGCCGTCAAATCACAAAGGCCCTCGCCTCTCGTGAAACCGACCAAGCTAGACTGCCCCGCCCTCTAGCCTTTTAAAAATGTATACTTTTGTACAGCAGTAGTATCGATGGATTGCGCCATGGAGCAAAACTTGAAATTAAAAAAAAGGTGGTACATATAGAGAGCGCTCGTCGCCAAATTATGCATATGGTACTATTAAAAAGGCTAGTCACAATAAAGGTGTCCAGCACAACCCACCCCTCAAATAAAACTAAGAGGGTGCTTGGGTACGTTTTAGTCCCATGACTAAAAGTAGTGGGACTAAAACATGCTAGCCTCACCCATGCTTGGATCCAAATACTAAATAGGCTAAAATCAAGTTAATGAGCATTTATTATCCTCCAAACCCTCCAATCCAGAACTCGCATGTGTTAAAGGAGAGGATTTAAATGAGTAGAGAGAGGACTAATCCACATTTTAGTAGGGATACCTCTGACTAAAATTTTTTAGTCTCAAGACTAGTTTTAGCCCCTCTTTAGTCAAGGGTGCTTGGAACTTTAGCCTCTTAAAGAGACTATTTTTAGTTAGACTAAAATAAGTCCCTTGGATCCAAGAACCCTCTAAGCATCCTGGAATTCTTTGAAAAAACTAAGCACCCTGAAATTCTTTGACAACTAAACTGCTCGCTATATGATGTTGGCCATATATATTGTACGTATATAATGTGAAGAAACGAGTGGTAGTACTATACCAACTAAAAGATGAAATGTAAGAAATACTAGTATGTACGTACTAAAGAGTTAAAGTAAAGAGAAGAAACATAACATAGTTCTGCTAGGGGCTCAGCACAACACACCCCTCAAATTAAATTAAGCACACCTGAAATTAAACTTTGCAACTATTCTGATAGACACTGCATTAGAACCACCATGAGCAAGGACACTTCCACCTTACTCGGAGTTCTCGTCCACGTCCTCGACTTCGTCCTTGTCCCTCTTCCTCTTGGCCGATACTTCTTTGCTTGAACCGCACACTTGGCTGTTGCTCTTCATCCAACCCTTGTAGATATTGAAGCAAAGGTAGCCATCCATTGCAGTGTAGTGGATGTGGTCTATATCTAGTACATTCCGCTACCATGCATGACGATGAAACGTGTATGGAGGTTTCTCCAGTTTACCGTACGAAGGATGAACCAGGGCTCCTGCCAGGGTCAGCATTGAAGGCTGACGAGAGGACACCAGTCGATTCTTCTAGAGGTCGAAGGTGTTGCCTACAACAAGGCCTATCTGACGCAGGACTTCTTTGTCGTTACCAAAGTCTACAATAAAGAATTTGACAAGGTTGCTCTGGAGGAAGTCCTTAAAATCCTGGCAATGAACGTCGACATGGCATATGTGGTAGACCAAGCATAAGTCATGCACGCAAACCTGGATCACGGCGGGCTTCTTCCTCTCTTCGTCTTCTAGATCCTTCTCTGGTCCCAGGACTGTGGTGTACTCAACATCTAGCCCAGCGATCCACTCATCATCTGAGTATTTGAACATGCGTCTAAAGCGAGAAAGGCATCCTTTCACCGTCGCGGAAGAACGGGTGTAGATGACATCGAACTCATCGCTGGTGATGGTTCTAACCTTGTACTCACCGCCGATCGTGGAGATTTGGGATGCCATGGATTTGGGAGGATTAGTGGAACTGCCGTAATGTGAATGGACGGGACAACTAGGAGCGAACCACTGTAGTATTGAAGGACGTGCGGGGACGAGTAGGATCATACTGCCAGCGTGCGAACGGCAGGGTAGTGGCTTTCCATTCTCCCATGATCACGGGGCCCCACCTGTCCAGCAGTAACTCGCTGTCAAATCACACAGCCCTACGTTTGCAGCAGCCTACTCCCTCGTCTTCTCGCATCTCTGTCGAACCGACTAGGCGGAACTACCCCGCCGCCTACCGCGCAGGAAAAGCCCCGCCCTCGACTTTTAAATAGTATACAATATACTAATTTTGTATCGATGGATTGCGCCTGCGCCATGGAGCAAAGCATCTAGAAAACGGCGGTACACATGTACGGAGTATACAGCATGTCCGTCACGTTCGCGTCGCACCCTAGACGGTCGGTCAGTCTGGCACGCTGCTCCCCGAATGGAACACGCGTCATATTGCGTTTGCACACACATGTGGGACGGCAATTGAGAACCGAGCATATGCACACTCCCCGGCCCCGCAAGTCGGGTGACTTAATAGAAGAGGGAGACGAGCGATAGTACTAGAGAAGTGGTGTACTACGTTGGTGCCTGGACGATCCCTGCAAGACACGGAAGATCAGTTCGTCCATGCATGTGACCAGACTCCAGCAGACACGCCTGGATTGGCTATCGTCTACATATCGTGCAGGCTGTGTTGTACATGGCTGTAGTTGTGGTGAGAAATCTAAAAAAGGTTTCTTGTCATCTCTCAAAATTAGGTGTCATGTGCTTCGGATCACTTTGAGGGTTAAACAGTGACAACTGAGTTTGGTTAGTCATTGGAGGGACATGCACGAACAGTGACTACTCGGCTGCCATCTAGGTCAAGCCGGCTATGTTAGTTAGGACATCTATCGACAAACCCCTTTTCTACGAGTTTATCTTTAATTTGAGATTTGTTCCTCGTCTAGTTTGTCCGTCGGGATTCATGTTGTCGACTTTGGGCAGTGAGGTTATGATTTCTTGTCATGTGGCATTTTTTCATGTTATATGTTATAATCTGGCGCTTCAGATCAAAATGACGACAACTGCGCCTCCGGGCCACGTGCATGAGGAGGTGGTTTTGCAATGGAGAAGATCAGAAGAGGGAGAGGCGAGACGGTGGTTTTGGAATGGAGATGATGGAGAGGAGAGGAGGTGGTTTTGCAATGGAGAAGATCAGAAGAGGGAGAGGCGAGACGGTGGTTTTGGAATGGGGATGATGGAGAGGAGAGGAGGTGGTTTTGCAATGGAGAAGAGGGAGAGGAGCGTGCGGCAGCGATTTAGGATTGGACGAGAGGGTCGGCGCGCTGTGACTAGATCAAAATCAAAATCAATTTACCCTTCAATTAAGAAAGCGACCCCACATTAACTAGTCCCCCTTTTATTCTGGGTCAAAATTGACCATGATTTTCGCACATAAAATATATGTTATACGTTGCAAAAATAATATAATTTGGAAGTACAGTCAGATACGAACCAAACGATACAATTTTTGATGACATGCATTCACATTTTGCTTGTCAAATACAGTACGTGGTCAAACTTTGACCGAAAATACACAAAACAACAAAAAAAATACTTCCAGGACCAGCGCCGCTCTTCCGCTCTTCTCCTCTTAAACCACCGCTGCTCCTCTCCAGTTCCAATCTAAATGCAGCGCCACTCCTCTCCTCTTCCATTTCAAAACCACCGCCCCTCCTCTACTGTTCCAGTCCAAAACCAGCGTCGCTGCTCTTCCGTTCTAATCCAAAACCAGCGCTGCTCCTCTCCTCTTCCATTCAAAAACCTCCGCCGGCGAGTGAAGGTACTGTGGAGAAGTAGATCGATGGAGGAGTACAACTGATACGTGAGGATCGCAGACAGAGACCCTGTGATGCTAGCTAGGATGTTGGAGATACAGTCTTGGTTTGACAACAAGGACCAACTAGCAGCGACAGCGACATCCATGGCCAACTATCTGCAACAGAGCGAAAAGGCGGCGATACTCCCGGAGGGAGTCGCGTCGGAGTACATAGAGCTGCTCCTCTGGGCCATGGAGCAAACAGATTCACCGAATCCGATCGTGAGGGAACGGTGGTGGGAGTATCGATCCCAGATGGAGCATCCACCAGAGATTGAAGGATCGAGCATCTACATGGTGCCGTTTGTGAGGGTGTCCTGCCAGAGCGAGCCGGTGGAGTCTTCATCGACCGAACCCAACCGCAAGAGGAGAAAAGCAGTTGGCCCGACGACGCTTCCCCGCCATCGTCTCCCTCGCCGTTCACATCGTCTCACGGGGCGGCTGTCTGCCGCCGAGGAATAGGAGGGGGCTGCTCCCGAGCCCAATAGTCGGGCAGGTTGTGAATTGTCAGGAGGAGATTAGGGTTGTCAGTATTTGCATGTTGTGAATTGTGTTTTGTGTTGTGTATTTTGAGAGTACTTTCAGATATGAATGTCTTTTGAATTTCAGATTTGAAGTATTGAGCATATGAAGTATTTTATGAATTCTAGCGATCTATTTTTAGCACTTAAAAAAATGTAGTTTCATAGGAGTATAAAAGTGCAGACAATGTGATTCTCAGAAAAGAAACTGCAAGTTTCAGTTTCAGATAAGAAACTGCAAGTTCAGTTTCAGATAAGAAACTGCAACTTTCAGAGGCAGAGCATTTATATTAACACGGCCTTTTCAAACAGGGTTAACATCATGTTGGAAGTTTTATTCATGGTCGAAAATAGAACTACCAGCCAGTTATATCATGCTGATCAACATTCATGCATAGCACATCTTCATACGATGCATAGTCAAAATGCCCACACAATGTCGAGTGTGCGAAACACAGAGAAAACGAGGGACGAAGTTTTGGCAAGTGTTGGACGTGGTTTTGGGCTGCCCCGTCTAGGCTTTCATTTTTAACATGCGCAGCCCACGACCTCGGATGGGAGGTCCATAGGCCTGTTTGTATTTTCTTAGGGCCGTCATGTATCGACCGGCCTATGAACCTCCGATCTGAGGTTTTATTTTTGGCAGCCCAATTTATGGTTTCCTTCTAACTATATTATATATATTTAAATTATTTTATATGTTATTATATATTATTTTTATTGTCATCATATATTTAAAAATACTTACATATGTAAGAAAACAATATCCCACATCTTATTAACTTATAAAAATAATTTATTAACAAATAAAATCCTGGATTGTTTTGGCACGAAAATCCTAGTGATTGTGTACAAAAGCTTGGTAAGATTTAATGACGAATGTAATAATATCACTTATTATTTAAATATATTTATAACAAAATGCTCAGGCCCTTTTTATTTTCTGATAACATTGCTGGCCCAACCCAACATTATAATTAGAATCAGCCCAGCAAAATCGTGTACTTTGAGAAAGTGCAAATGGCCTGTAATTTTTTAGGAAATCAAATAAATGGGCCGCATGGACACTACATTATTTGTTCACCCAGCCAAGCTAATGGCTGTAATTCAAAAAAGTATCAAATTGACTGTAAATTCTACCGCGTGAAAAAGACTGTAAATTCTGGAAAAAATGGGTTGAATACGTGCCACATTTTTGGTGGCTGAAATGTGGGCCAATATGTCGAAGCCAACGCAAGTCGTTGTCAATTTAGTCAACAAATGATTCTGACATGTTGGCCATTGGATTTACATCCAACGACCGACATCCATCTTCAATCTCTCGTCTTCTTCCTCCAGCGCCGCCGGGACCACCTCCCGCCTCCTGCTGCTAGCAGCTCTGCTTAGCACGCTTCGCTATCAAGCGCTACTCCACCGTTGGCCAGGCCATCCCTCCACCCCTCCACCCCTCCACACCTCCTGTTCTTCTCCACCGACTGCCGAACCACACCGCACTAGAACCAGTTAACCCTCATACACCTCTTCGTCTGCGACTCTACTCCCACGTCTTCCCATCTCCGGCTCGTTGCTGTCCGGGGCCTCGCCGTCGTCCACCACCTTGGATGCGCTCAGCGTGGCGTGGTCAACATGGTCAACGAACAACACCATCGGAAGTAGACTATGCATGGAGAGGCTGACAGCTTGGTCCATGGCCGCACACAAGGAAATGCCTCCTTATTACGCGCAAAATAATGATTCCTCCACCTGACATCTGGGACCCACCGGAAGGGCCTCTGTATTTCGCAAAAATAATGTGCCCCCGCTGACATGTCGGACCCACCAGCTACCTTCGCACGCAAGGAAGTGCCTCCTTATTACACACAAAAAAATGAATATTCCCCCTGCCTACTGGAACCCAGCATAGTGGGAGGCTGACTTGTGGGCCTACCAAGTTGACGGGGATGGAGGGCTTTGTCAACCTAGTCAATATGAACGATTCTAGCTCCTGTTACCGTACGATGTTCAGCCAACGGCCGTATTGCTTCTTCAACCTTTGGTCTTCTTGCTCCAGCCGCCCAAACCAGCGCCAGTCGTGCCGCGTGCTCCTTCCTCCCGTGGCCGGCTGTGATGCCGCGGAGGCCTCGCCGCCCCCTACTACTCCCACCGCTGGCCAGGCCATCCTTCTACTCACCCACAACCCCTGTTATTCTGCGGCGACAGCAGCCTCACACCGCAGCCGAACCAGTGAACCCTCGTACTCCTCTTCGGGTGGGCATCCACTATTGCGTCTTCCCCGGCTCCGAGTCGTCCCCTTCCTAGTCCTCGCCGTCATCCACCGCCATGGTGCTCTCGGCGCGACGTGGTCAATGTGGTCAAGGAACGACTTCCATCGGACGTGGACTGTACGTGGAGAGGTTGACAGCTGGGTCCACGGCCGCAGCAAGGAAGTGCCTCCTTATTACACGCAAAATAATGATTCCTCCACCTGAAAGCGGGGATCCACCGGACGGGCCACCATATTTCGAAAAAAAATGTTTCCCCCTGACTGCTGGGACCCACCAGCTACATCTTCGCACGCAAGGAAGTGCGTCCAGGCAAAAAAACGATTTGTTCCCCTGACTGCTGGGGCCCACCATCTACATCTTCCACGCAAGGAAAGTGCGTCCGGGCAAAAAAATTGATTCTCCCCCCTGACTGCTGGGACCCACCAGCTACATCTTCACACGCAAGGAAGTGTCTGACAGTCGGGACCCACCTGGTCGAAGCGTACGTAGCGTTGTCATTCTGGTCGCGAACATGTACGTACATATATACTGGTGGATGTAGAGGCGCTCACGTGTCGTAGTAGAGGCGCGTACGTGTCATAGTAGAGGTGCGCACGTAGCATGTACACGCACGTACAACGGCCATGGTGTAAGAAGGAAAATACGGCCACATATGTGTACATACGGGCAGGGTCTCGAACGCCTACTCGCGCATACGTACGACTAGGGGTCGTGTACATGGCTGGGTCGGAACGGAGAAACAGCATCAACGTCGTGTTCATGGGGAGGCAACGGAATGCGTCGTGTTCATGGGGAGGCAACGGAATGCGTCATCTTCATCGGGAGGCAATGGAACGTCGTCTTCACCAGCTGGGTCGGAACGGAATGCATGGTCATGTTCATCGGGAGGGCTTGGACGGAATAGGCGGTGGAAACAAGGCCTGGCGTACTGCAAAACGGAGGAAACGGACCTCCTACGTTCGGAACGGGGTCTTGTTGATCGAGAGGGGTGTGGCGTACCGCAAAACGGAGGAAACGGACCTCCTACGGTCGAAACGGGGGTCCTGTTCATCGGGAGGGGTGTGGCGTACCTGAAAACATCATAAGAACAGAGTAACGCTTTAAGCAAGATGACATGATGTAGAGGGATAAACTCATGCAATATGATATAAACCCCATCTTTTTATCTTCGATGGCAACAATACAATACGTGCCGTTTCCCCTACTGTCACTGGGATCGAGCACCTCAAGTCGAACCCAAAGCTAAGCACTTCTCCCATTGCAAGAAAGATCAATCTAGTAGGCCAAACCAAACTGATAATTCGAAGAGACTTGCAAAGATAACCAATCATACATAAAAGAATTCAGAGAAGATTCAAATATTGTTCATAGATACTCTTGATCATAAACCCACAATTCATCGGATCTCGACAAACACACCGCAAAAGAAGATTACATCGAATAGATCTCCAAGAGAATCGAGGAGAACTTTGTACTGAGATCCAAAGAGAGAGAAGAAGCCATCTAGCTAATAACTATGGACCCGAAGGACTGAGGTAAACTACTCACACATCATCGGAGAGGCTATGGTGTTGATGTAGAAGCCCTCCGTGATCAATGCCCCCTCCGGCGGAGCACCGAAAAAGGCCCCAATATGGGATCTCACGGGTACAAAAGGTTGCGGCGGTGGAATTAGGTTTTCGTGGTGCTCTCTGATGTTTTCAGGGTATGTAGGTATATATAGGAGGAAGTAGGTCGGTGGACCCACGAGGGACCCACAAGGGTGGAGGGCGCGCCCAGGGGGTAGGCGCGCCCCCTTGCCTCGTGGCCTCCTCGTTGATTGCTTGACGTCCACTCCAAGTCCTCTGGATCACGTTTGTTCCAGAAATCACGCTCCCGAAGGTTTCATTCCGTTTGGACTCCGTTTGATATTCTTTTTCTGCGAAACACTGAAATAGGCAAAAAAACAGCAATTTGGGCAGGGCCTCCGGTTAATAGGTTAGTCCCAAAAGTAATATAAAAGTGTATAAATTATTATAGATATGTTGGAGACGTATCAAGCATCCCCAAGCTTAATTCCTGCTCATCCTCGAGTAGGTAAATGATAAAACAGAATTTTTGATGTGGAATGCTTCCTAACATAATTCTCAATGTAATTTTCTTTATTGTGGCATGAATGTTCAGATCCGAAAGATTCAAGATAAAAGTTTAATATTGACATAAAAATAATAATACTTCAAGCATACTAACTAAGAAATCATGTCTTCTCAAAATAACATGGCCAGAGAAAGTTATCCCTACAAAATCATATAGTCTGGCTATGCTCTATCTTCATCACACAAAATATTAAATCATGCACAACCCCGATGACAAGCGAAGCAATTGTTTCATACTTTTGATGTTCTCAAACTTTTTCAACTTTCAGGCAATACATGAGGGTGAGCCATGGACATAGCACTATAGGTGGAATAGAATGTTGGTTGTGGAGAAGACAAAAAGGAGAAGATAGTGTCACATCAACTAGGCGTATCAACGGGCTATGGAGATGCCCATCAATAGATATCAATGTGAGTGAGTAGGGATTGCCATGCAACGGATGCACTAGAGCTATAAGTGTATGAAAGCTCAACAAAAGAAACTAAGTGGGTGTGCATCCAACTTGCTTGCTCAAGAAGACCTAGGGAAATTTGAGGAAATCCATCATTGGAATATACAAGACAAGTTCAATAATGTAAAATGCCCACTAGTTTATGAAAGTGACAACATAGGAGACTCTCTATCATGAAGATCATGGTGCTACTTTGAAGCACAAGTGTGGAAAAAAGATAGTAACATTGTCTCTTCTCTCTTTTTCTCTCATTTTTTATTTGGGCCTTCCTTTTTTTGGCCTCTTTTCTCTTTTTTCGTCCGGAGTCTCATGCCGACTTGTGGGGGAATCATAGTCTCCATCATCCTTTCCTCACTGGGACAATGCTCTAATAATGATGATCATCACACTTCTTTTTACTTACAACTCAAGAATTACAACTCAATACTTAGAACAAAATATGACTCTATGTGAATGCCTCCGGCGGTGTACCAGGATATGCAATGAATCAAGAGTGACATGTATGAAAAAATTATGAATGGTGGCTTTGCCACAAATACGACGTCAACTACATGATCATGCATGGCAATATGACAAGGATGAAGCGTGTCATAACAAACGGAACGGTGGAATGTGGCATGGCAATATATCTCGGAATGGCTATGGAAATGCCATAATAGGTAGGTATGGTGGCTGTTTTGAGGAAGGTATATGGTGGGTGTATGATACCGGCGAAAAGTGCGCGGTAATAGAGAGGCTAGCAAATGTGGAAGGGTGAGGGTGCGTATATTACATGGACTCAACATTAGTCATAATGAACTCACACACTTATTGCAAAAATGTATTAGTTATCGAAACAAAGTACTACGCGCATGCTCCTAGGGGGATAGATTGGTAGGAAAAGACCATCGCTCGTCTCCGGCCGCCACTCATAAGGAAGACAATCAATAAATAAATCATGCTCTGACTTCATTACATAACGGTTCACCATACATGCATGCTACGGGAATCACAAACTTCAACACAAGTATTTCTCAAATTCACAACTACTCAACAAGCATGACTCTAATATCACCATCTCCTTATCTCAAAACAATTATCAAGTATCAAACTTCTCATAGTATTCAATGCACTTATATGGAAGTTTTTATTATTCCTAAAAGAAAATTACCATGTTGTTCTAAAGGACTCTCAAAATAACATAACTGAAGCATGAGAGATCAATTATTTCTATACAATAAAACCACCACCGTTCTCTAAAAGATATAAGTGAAGCACTAGAGCAAAAAACTATATAGCTCAAAAGATATAAGTGAAGCACATAGAGTATTCTAATAAATTCTGATCATGTGTGTCTCTCTCAAAAGGTGTGCACAGCAAGGCTGATTGTGGTAAACTAAAAATAAATAACTCAAATCATACAATACGCTCCAAGCAAAACACATATCATGTGGTGAATAAAAATATAGCTCCAAGTAAAGTTACCGATGAACGAAGACAAAAGAGGGGATGCCTTCCGGGGCATCCCCAAGCTTAGGCTTTTTGGTGTCCTTGGATTTTACCTTGGGGTTCCTTGGGCATCCCCAAGCTTAGGCTCTTGCCACTCCTTGTTCCATAATCCATCAAATCTTTACCCAAAACTTGAAAACTTCACAACACAAAACTTAACAGAAAATCTCGTGAGCTCCGTTAGCGAAAGAAAACAAAACACCACTTCAAGGTACTGTAATGAACTCATTCTTTATTTATATTAGTGTTAAACCTACTGTATTCCAACTTTTATATGGTTTATAAACTCCATTACTAGCCATAGATTTGTCAAAATAGGCAAACAACACACGAAAAACAGAATCTGTCAAAAACAGAACAGTCTGTAGTAATATGTAGGTTTCGACTACTTATGGAACCCCAAAAATTCTAAAATAAATTTCTGGACGTGAGTAATTTATCTATTAATCATATTCAAAACGAATTAACTAAATATCACTCTCCAATAAACAATGGCAGCAATTCTCGAGAGCGCTAAAGTTTCTATTTTTTACAGCAAGATCAAAAAGACTTTCCCCAAGTCTTCCCAACGGTTCTACTTGGCACAAACACTAATTAAACACAAAAAACACAAACAAAACAGAGGCTAGATAAATTTTTTATTGAATAACAGCAAGGAAAAATATTGGGTTGTCTCCCAACAAGCGTTTTTCTTTAAAGCCTTTTAGCTAGGCATTGATAATTTTAATGATGCTCACATGAAAGACAAGAATTGAAGCACAAAGAGAGCATCATAAAACATGTGACAAACACACTTAAGTCTAACATACTTCCTATGCATAGGTATTTTATAAGCAAACAAATTATCAAGGCGAACAAAAACAAGCATATGCAAGGGAGAAGAAAGAAACAATAGCAATCTTAACATAACGAGAGGTAATTTAGTAACATGAAAATTTCTACAATCATATTTTCCTCTCTCATAATAATTACACTTGGGATCATAGTCAAATTAAACAAAATAGCTATCACATAAAATATTTTGAACACGATCCACATGCATGCAAAGTTGACACTCTTCCAAAACAGTGGGATTAACATTAACTAAAGTCATGACCTGTCCAAACCCACTTTTATCAAAAATTTCATAAGATTGAACATTCTCCAAATATGTGGGATCTAAAGTTGACACTCTTCCAAACCCACTTTCAATAATATTGCAAACACTATTATCAATCTCATATTCATCATGGGGCTTAAATAAATTTTCAAGATCAAAAGAAGAATCACCCCAATCACGATCATTGCAACAAGTAGTAGACATAGCAAAACTAGCATCCCCAAACTTAGAGTTTTGCATATTATAAGCATAGTTTATATTAATAGAATTTATACTATCATCATTTCAATCATGCTTTTTATTAAAAGATTCATCATGAATCACTCCATAAAGTACTTCATCACAATTTTCAGATTCATGAATTTCAAGCAAAACTTCATAAAGATAATCTAGTGCACAAAACTCACTAGCAATTGGTTCATCATAATTGGATCTCTTAAAAATATTAGCAAGCGGATGAGGTCCATAGATCTTAGGTTCTTTGTTTAGCAATAAATAAACAACTATTCCAACCAAATGAGCAAACAAGCCAAGTAAGACATCAAAGCAAACGAAAAGACGAACAAAAGAAGGGTGAATAAAACGGCAAGGGTGAAGTGGGGGAGAAGGAAAACGAGAGGCAAATGGCAAATAATGTAATGCGAGGGATAAGAGTTTGTGATGGGTACTTGGTATGTCTTGTTTTGTGCGTTGATCTCCCCGGTAACGGCGCCAGAAATCCTTCTTGCTACCTCTTGAGCATGCGTTGGTTTTCCCTTGAAGAGGAAAGGGTGATGCAGCAAAGTAGCATAAGTATTTCCCTCAGTTTTTGAGAACCAAGGTATCAATCCAGTAGGAGACCACGCGCGAGTCACCTTGTACCTACACAAACAAATAAGAACCTCGCAACCAACGCGATAAAGTGGTTGTCAATCCCTTCACGGCCACTTGCAAGAGTGAGATCTGATAGAGATAATAATAATAAGATAAATATTTTTGGTATTTTTGTGATATAGATTGAAAGTAAAGATTGCAAAATAAAATAGATTGGAAACTTATATGATGGATAATAGACCCGGGGCGATAGGTTTCACTAGTGGCTTGTCTCAAGATAGCATAAGTATTACGGTGGGTGAACAAATTACTGTCGAGCAATTGATAGAAAAGCGAATAATTATGAGAATATCTAGGCATGATCATGTATATAGGCATCACGTCCGTGACAAGTAGACCGACTCCTACCTGCATCTACTGCTATTACTCCACACATCGACCGCTATCCAGCATGCATCTAGAGAATTAAGTTCATAAGAACAGAGTAACGCTTTAAGCAAGATGACATGATGTAGAGGGATAAACTCATGCAATATGATATAAACCCCATCTTTTTATCCTCGAAGGCAACAATACAATACGTGTCGTTTCCCCTACTGTCACTGGGATCGAGAACCGCAGAATTGAACCCAAAGCTAAGCACTTCTCCCATTGCAAGAAAGATCAATCTAGTAGGCCAAACCAAACTGATAATTCGAAGAGACTTGCAAAGATAACCAATCATACATAAAATAATTCAGATAATATTCAAAAATTGTTCATAGATAATCTTGATCATAAACCCACAATTCATCGGATCTCGACAAACACACCGCAAAAGAAGATTACATCGAATAGATCTCCAAGAGAATCGAGGAGAACTTTGTATTGAGATCCAAAGAGAGAGAAGAAGCCGTCTAGCTAATAAATATGGACCCGAAGGACTGAGGTAAACTACTCACACATCATCGGAGAGGCTATGGTGTTGATGTAGAAGCCCTCCGTGATCAATGCCCCCTCCGGCGGAGTGCTGGAAAAGGCCCCAAGATGGGATCTCACGGGTACAAAAGGTTGCGGCGGTGGAATTAGGTTTTCGTGGTGCTCTCTGATGTTTTCAAGGTATGTAGGTATATATAGGAGGAAGTAGGTCGGTGGACCCACGAGGGACCCACGAGGGTGGAGGGCGCGCCCAGGGGGGTAGGCGCGCCCCCTTGCCTCGTGGCCTCCTCGTTGATTGCTTGACGTCCACTCCAAGTCCTCTGGATCACGTTTGTTCCAGAAATCACGCTCCCAAAGGTTTCATTCCGTTTGGACTCCGTTTGATATTCTTTTTCTGCGAAACACTGAAATAGGCAAATAAAAAACAGCAATTTGGGTTGGGCCTCCCGTTAATAGGTTAGTCCCAAAAATAATATAAAAGTGTATAAATAAGCCCATTAAACATCCAAAACAGAATATATAATAGCATGGAACAATCAAAGATTATAGATACGTTGGAGACGTATCAAGCATCCCCAAGCTTAATTCCTGCTCATCCTCGAGTAGGTAAATGATAAAACAGAATTTTTGATGTGGAATGCTTCCTAACATAATTCTCAATGTAATTTTCTTTATTGTGGCATGAATGTTTAGATCCGAAAGATTCAAGATAAAAGTTTAATATTGACATAAAAATAATAATACTTCAAGCATACTAACTAAGCAATCATGTCTTCTCAAAATAACATGGCCAGAGAAAGTTATCCCTACAAAATCATATAGTCTGGCCATGCTCTATCTTCATCACACAAAATATTAAATCATGCACAACCCCGATGACAAGCGAAGCAATTGTTTCATACTTTTGATGTTCTCAAACTTTTTCAACTTTCAGGCAATACATGAGGGTGAGCCATGGACATAGCACTATAGGTGGAATAGAATGTTGGTTGTGGAGAAGACAAAAAGGAGAAGATAGTCTCACATCAACTAGGCGTATCAACGGGCTATGGAGATGCCCATCAATAGATATCAATGTGAGTGAGTAGGGATTGCCATGCAACGGATGCACTAGAGCTATAAGTGTATGAAAGCTCAACAAAAGAAACTAAGTGGGTGTGCATCCAACTTGCTTGCTCAAGAAGACCTAGGGAAATTTGAGGAAATCCATCATTGGAATATACAAGACAAGTTCAATAATGTAAAATGCCCACTAGTTTATGAAAGTGACAACATAGGAGACTCTCTATCATGAAGATCATGGTGCTACTTTGAAGCACAAGTGTGGAAAAAAGATAGTAACATTGTCTCTTCTCTCTTTTTCTCTCATTTTTTATTTGGGCCTTCCTTTTTTTGGCCCCTTTTCTCTTTTTTTGTCCGGAGTCTCATGCCGACTTGTGGGGGAATCATAGTCTCCATCATCCTTTCCTCACTGGGACAATGCTCTAATAATGATGATCATCACACTTCTTTTTACTTACAACTCAAGAATTACAACTCAATACTTAGAACAAAATATGACTCTATGTGAATGCCTCCGGCGGTGTACCAGGATATGCAATGAATCAAGAGTGACATGTATGAAAAAATTATGAATGGTGGCTTTGCCACAAATACGACGTCAACTACATGATCATGCATGGCAATATGACAAGGATGAAGCGTGTCATAACAAACGGAACGATGGAAAGTGGCATGGCAATATATCTCGGAATGGCTATGGAAATGCCATAATAGGTAGGTATGGTGGCTGTTTTGAGGAAGGTATATGGTGGGTGTATGATACCGGCGAAAAGTGCGCGGTAATAGAGAGGCTAGCAAATGTGGAAGGGTGAGGGTGCGTATATTACATGGACTCAACATTAGTCATAATGAACTCACACACTTATTGCAAAAATGTATTAGTTATCGAAACAAAGTACTACGCGCATGCTCCTAGGGGGATAGATTGGTAGGAAAAGACCATCGCTCGTCTCCGGCCGCCACTCATAAGGAAGACAATCAATAAATAAATCATGCTCTGACTTCATTACATAACGGTTCACCATACATGCATGCTACGGGAATCACAAACTTCAACACAAGTATTTCTCAAATTCACAACTACTCAACAAGCATGACTCTAATATCACCATCTCCTTATCTCAAAACAATTATCAAGTATCAAACTTCTCATAGTATTCAATGCACTTATATGGAAGTTTTTATTATTCCTAAAAGAAAATTACCATGTTGTTCTAAAGGAGTCTCAAAATAACATAAGTGAAGCATGAGAGATCAATTATTTCTATACAATAAAACCACCACCGTTCTCTAAAAGATATAAGTGAAGCACTAGAGCAAAAAACTATATAGCTCAAAAGATATAAGTGAAGCACATAGAGTATTCTAATAAATTCCGATTCATGTGTGTCTCTCTCAAAAGGTGTGCACAGCAAGGCTGATTGTGGTAAACTAAAAATAAATAACTCAAATCATACAATACGCTCCAAGCAAAACACATATCATGTGGTGACTAAAAATATAGCTCCAAGTAAAGTTACCGATGAACGAAGACAAAAGAGGGGATGCCTTCCGGGGCATCCCCAAGCTTAGGCTTTTTGGTGTCCTTGGATTTTACCTTGGGGTTCCTTGGGCATCCCCAAGCTTAGGCTCTTGCCACTCCTTGTTCCATAATCCATCAAATCTTTACCCAAAACTTTAAAACTTCACAACACAAAACTTAACAGAAAATCTCGTGAGCTCCGTTAGCGAAAGAAAACAAAACACCACTTCAAGGTACTGTAATGAACTCATTCTTTATTTATATTCGTGTTAAACCTACTGTATTCCAACTTTTATATGGTTTATAAACTCCATTACTAGCCATAGATTTGTCAAAATAGGCAAACAACACACGAAAAACAGAATCTGTCAAAAACAGAACAGTCTGTAGTAATGTGTAGGTTTCGACTACTTATGGAACCCCAAAAATTCTAAAATAAATTTCTGGACGTGAGTAATTTATCTATTAATCATATTCAAAACGAATTAACTAAATATCACTCTCCAATAAACAATGGCAGCAATTCTCGAGAGCGCTAAAGTTTCTATTTTTTACAGCAAGATCAAAAAGACTTTCCCCAAGTCTTCCCAACGGTTCTACTTGGCACAAACACTAATTAAACACAAAAAACACAAACAAAACAGAGGCTAGATAAATTTTTTATTGAATAACAGCAAGGAAAAATATTGGGTTGTCTCCCAACAAGCGTTTTTCTTTAAAGCCTTTTAGCTAGGCATTGATAATTTTAATGATGCTCACATGAAAGACAAGAATTGAAGCACAAAGAGAGCATCATAAAACATGTGACAAACACACTTAAGTCTAACATACTTCCTATGCATAGGTATTTTATAAGCAAACAAAATATCAAGGCGAACAAAAACAAGCATATGCAAGGGAGAAGAAAGAAACAATAGCAATCTTAACATAACGAGAGGTAATTTAGTAACATGAAAATTTCTACAATCATATTTTCCTCTCTCATAATAATTACACTTGGGATCATAGGAAAATTCAACAAAATAGCTATCACATAAAATATTTTGAACACGATCCACATGCATGCAAAGTTGACACTCGTCCAAAACAGTGGGATTAACATTAACTAAAGTCATGACCTGTCCAAACCCACTTTTATCAAAAATTTCATAAGATTGAACATTCTCCAAATATGTGGGATCTAAAGTTGACACTCTTCCAAACCCACTTTCAATAATATTGCAAACACTATTATCAATCTCATATTCATCATGGGGCTTAAATAAATTTACAAGATCAAAAGAAGAATCACCCCAATCACGATCATTGCAACAAGTAGTAGACATAGCAAAACTAGCATCCCCAAACTTAGAGTTTTGCATATTATAAGCACAGTTGATATTAATAGAATTTATACTATCATCATTGCAATCATGATTTTTATTAAAAGATTCATCATGAATCACTCCATAAAGTACTTCATCACAATTTTCAGATTCATGAATTTCAAGGAAAACTTCATAAAGATAATCTAGTGCACAAAACTCACTAGCAATTGGTTCATCATAATTGGATCTCTTAAAAATATTAGCAAGCGGATGAGGTCCATAGATCTCAGGTTCTTTGTTTAGCAATAAATAAACAACTATTCCAACCAAATGAGCAAACGAGCCAAGTAAGACAAAAAAGCAAACGAGAAGACGAACAAAAGAAGGGTGAATAAAATGGCAAGGGTGAAGTGGGGGAGAAGGAAAACGAGAGGCAAATGGCAAATAATGTAATGCGAGTGATAAGAGTTTGTGATGGGTACTTGGTATGTCTTGTTTTGTGCGTAGATCTCCCCGGTAACGGCGCCAGAAATCCTTCTTGCTACCTCTTTAGCATGCGTTGGTTTTCCTTTGAAGAGGAAAGGGTGATGCAGCAAAGTAGCATAAGTATTTCCCTCAGTTTTTGAGAACCAAGGTATCAATCCAGTAGGAGACCACGCGCGAGTCACCTTGTACCTACACAAACAAATAAGAACCTCGCAACCAACGCGATAAAGTGGTTGTCAATCCCTTCACGGCCACTTGCAAGAGTGAGATCTGATAGAGATAATAATAATAAGATAAATATTTTTGGTATTTTTGTGATATAGATTGAAAGTAAAGATTGCAAAATAAAATAGATTGGAAACTTACATGATGGATAATAGACCCGGGGCGATAGGTTTCACTAGTGGCTTGTCTCAAGATAGCATAAGTATTATGGTGGGTGAACAAATTACTGTCGAGCAATTGACAAAAAAGCGAATAATTATGAGAATATCTAGGCATGATCATGTATATAGGCATCACGTCCGTGACAAGTAGACCGACTCCTACCTGCATCTACTGCTATTACTCCACACATCGACCGCTATCCAGCATGCATCTAGAGTATTAAGTTCATAAGAACAGAGTAACGCTTTAAGAAAGATGACATGATGTAGAGGGATAAACTCATGCAATATGATATAAACCCCATCTTTTTATCCTCGATGGCAACAATACAATACGTGTCATTTCCCTTACTGTCACTGGGATCGAGAACAGCAGAATTGAACCCAAAGCTAAGCACTTCTCCCATTGCAAGAAAGATCAATCTAGTAGGCCAAACCAAACTGATAATTCGAAGAGACTTGCAAAGATAACCAATCATACATAAAATAATTCAGATAATATTCAAAAATTGTTCATAGATAATCTTGACCATAAACCCACAATTCATCGGATGTCGACAAACACACCGCAAAAGAAGATTACATCGAATAGATCTCCAAGAGAATCGAGGAGAACTTTGTATTGAGATCCAAAGAGAGAGAAGAAGCCGTCTAGCTAATAAATATGGACCCGAAGGACTGAGGTAAACTACTCACACATCATCGGAGAGACTATGGTGTTGATGTAGAAGCCCTCCGTGATCAATGCCCCCTCCGGCGGAGTGCCGGAAAAGGCCCCAAGATGGGATCTCACGGGTACAAAATGTTGCGGCGGTGGAATTAGGTTTTCGTGGTGCTCTCTGATGTTTTCAAGGTATGTAGTTATATATAGGAGGAAGTAGGTCGGTGGACCCACGAGGGACCCACGAGGGTGGAGGGCGCGCCCAGGGGGGTAGGCGCGCCCCCTTGCCTCGTGGCCTCCTCGTTGATTGCTTGACGTCCACTCCAAGTCGTCTGGATCACGTTTGTTCCAGAAATCACGCTCCCGAAGGTTTCATTCTGTTTGGACTCCGTTTGATATTCTTTTTCTGCGAAACACTGAAATAGGCAAAAAAACAGCAATTTGGGCTGGGCCTCCCGTTAATAGGTTAGTCCCAAAAATAATATAAAAGTGTATAAATAAGCCCATTAAACATCCAAAACAGAATATATAATAGCATGGAACAATCAAAGATTATAGATACGTTGGAGACGTATCAAGCATCCCCAAGCTTAATTCCTGCTCATCCTCGAGTAGGTAAATGATAAAACAGAATTTTTGATGTGGAATGCTTCCTAACATAATTCTCAATGTAATTTTCTTTATTGTGGCATGAATGTTCAGATCCGAAAGATTCAAGATAAAAGTTTAATATTGACATAAAAATAATAATACTTCAAGCATACTAACTAAGCAATCATGTCTTCTCAAAATAACATGGCCAGAGAAAGTTATCCCTACAAAATCATATAGTCTGGCTATGCTCTATCTTCATCACACAAAATATTAAATCATGCACAACCCCGATGACAAGCGAAGCAATTGTTTCATACTTTTGATGTTCTCAAACTTTTTCAACTTTCAGGCAATACATGAGGGTGAGCCATGGACATAGCACTATAGGTGGAATAGAATGTTGGTTGTGGAGAAGACAAAAAGGAGAAGATAGTCTCACATCAACTAGGCGTATCAACGGGCTATGGAGATGCCCATCAATAGATATCAATGTGAGTGAGTAGGGATTGCCATGCAACGGATGCACTAGAGCTATAAGTGTATGAAAGCTCAACAAAAGAAACTAAGTGGGTGTGCATCCAACTTGCTTGCTCAAGAAGACCTAGAGAAATTTGAGGAAATCCATCATTGGAATATACAAGACAAGTTCAATAATGTAAAATGCCACTAGTTTATGAAAGTGACAACATAGGAGACTCTCTATCATGAAGATCATGGTGCTACTTTGAAGCACAAGTGTGGAAAAAAGATAGTAACATTGTCTCTTCTCTCTTTTTCTCTCATTTTTTATTTGGGCCTTCCTTTTTTTGGCCTCTTTTCTCTTTTTTCGTCCGGAGTCTCATGCCGACTTGTGGGGGAATCATAGTCTCCATCATCCTTTCCTCACTGGGACAATGCTCTAATAATGATGATCATCACACTTCTTTTTACTTACAACTCAAGAATTACAACTCAATACTTAGAACAAAATATGACTCTATGTGAATGCCTCCGGCGGTGTACCAGGATATGCAATGAATCAAGAGTGACATGTATGAAAAAATTATGAATGGTGGCTTTGCCACAAATACGACGTCAACTACATGATCATGCATGGCAATATGACAAGGATGAAGCGTGTCATAACAAACGGAACGGTGGAAAGTGGCATGGCAATATATCTCGGAATGGCTATGGAAATGCCATAATAGGTAGGTATGGTGGCTGTTTTGAGGAAGGTATATGTTGGGTGTATGATACCGGCGAAAAGTGCGCGGTAATAGAGAGGCTAGCAAATGTGGAAGGGTGAGGGTGCGTATATTACATGGACTCAACATTAGTCATAATGAACTCACACACTTATTGCAAAAATGTATTAGTTATCGAAACAAAGTACTACGCGCATGCTCCTAGGGGGATAGATTGGTAGGAAAAGACCATCGCTCGTCTCCGGCCGCCACTCATAAGGAAGACAATCAATAAATAAATCATGCTCTGACTTCATTACATAACGGTTCACCATACATGCATGCTACGGGAATCACAAACTTCAACACAAGTATTTCTCAAATTCACAACTACTCAACAAGCATGACTCTAATATCACCATCTCCTTATCTCAAAACAATTATCAAGTATCAAACTTCTCATAGTATTCAATGCACTTATATGGAAGTTTTTATTATTCCTAAAAGAAAATTACCATGTTGTTCTAAAGGACTCTCAAAATAACATAAGTGAAGCATGAGAGATCAATTATTTCTATACAATAAAACCACCACCGTTCTCTAAAAGATATAAGTGAAGCACTAGAGCAAAAAACTATATAGCTCAAAAGATATAAGTGAAGCACATAGAGTATTCTAATAAATTCTGATTCATGTGTGTCTCTCTCAAAAGGTGTGCACAGCAAGGCTGATTGTGGTAAACTAAAAATAAATAACTCAAATCATACAATACGCTCCAAGCAAAACACATATCATGTGGTGAATAAAAATATAGCTCCAAGTAAAGTTACCGATGAACGAAGACAAAAGAGGGGATGCCTTCCGGGGCATCCCCAAGCTTAGGATTTTTGGTGTCCTTGGATTTTACCTTGGGGTTCCTTGGGCATCCCCAAGCTTAGGCTCTTGCCACTCCTTGTTCCATAATCCATCAAATCTTTACCCAAAACTTGAAAACTTCACAACACAAAACTTAACAGAAAATCTCGTGAGCTCCGTTAGCGAAAGAAAACAAAACACCACTTCAAGGTACTGTAATGAACTCATTCTTTATTTATATTCGTGTTAAACATACTGTATTCCAACTTTTATATGGTTTATAAACTCCATTACTAGCCATAGATTTGTCAAAATAGGCAAACAACACACGAAAAACAGAATCTGTCAAAAACAGAACAGTCTGTAGTAATGTGTAGGTTTCGACTACTTATGGAACCCCAAAAATTCTAAAATAAATTTCTGGACGTGAGTAATTTATCTATTAATCATATTCAAAACGAATTAACTAAATATCACTCTCCAATAAACAATGGAAGCAATTCTCGAGAGCGCTACAGTTTCTGTTTTTTACAGCAAGATCAAAAAGACTTTCCCCAAGTCTTCCCAACGGTTCTACTTGGCACAAACACTAATTAAACACAAAAAACACAAACAAAACAGAGGATAGATAAATTGTTTATTGAATAACAGCAAGGAAAAATATTGGGTTGTCTCCCAACAAGCGTTTTTCTTTAAAGCCTTTTAGCTAGGCATTGATAATTTTAATGATGCTCACATGAAAGACAAGAATTGAAGCACAAAGAGAGCATCATAAAACATGTGACAAACACACTTAAGTCTAACATAATTCCTATGCATAGGTATTTTATAAGCAAACAAATTATCAAGGCGAACAAAAACAAGCATATGCAAGGGAGAAGAATGAAACAATAGCAATCTCAACATAACGAGAGGTAATTTAGTAACATGAAAATTTCTACAATCATATTTTCCTCTCTCATAATAATTACACTTGGGATCATAGGAAAATTCAACAAAATAGCTATCACATAAAATATTTTGAACACGATCCACATGCATGCAAAGTTGACACTCTTCCAAAACAGTGGGATTAACATTAACTAAAGTCATGACCTCTCCAAACCCACTTTTATCAAAAATTTCATAAGATTGAACATTCTCCAAATATGTGGGATCTAAAGTTGACACTCTTCCAAACCCACTTTCAATAATATTGCAAACACTATTATCAATCTCATATTCATCATGGGGCTTAAATAAATTTTCAAGATCAAAAGAAGAATCACCCCAATCACGATCATTGCAACAAGTAGTAGACATAGCAAAACTAGCATCCCCAAACTTAGAGTTTTGCATATTATAAGCACAATTGATATTAATAGAATTTATACTATCATCATTGCAATCATGCTTTTTATTAAAAGATTCATCGTGAATCACTCCATAAAGTGCTTCATCACAATTTTCAGATTCATGAATTTCAAGCAAAACTTCATAAAGATAATCTAGTGCACAAAACTCACTAGCAATTGGTTCATCATAATTGGATCTCTTAAAAATATTAGCAAGCGGATGAGGATCCATAGATCTTAGGTTCTTTGTTTAGCAATAAATAAACAACTATTCCAACCAAATGAGCAAACGAGCCAAGTAAGACATCAAAGCAAACGAAAAGACGAACAAAAGAAGGGTGAATAAAACGGCAAGGGTGAAGTGGGGGAGAAGGAAAACGAGAGGCAAATGGAAAATAATGTAATGCGAGGGATAAGAGTTTGTGATGGGTACTTGGTATGTCTTGTTTTGTGCGTAGATCTCCCCCGTAACGGCGCCAGAAATCCTTCTTGCTACCTCTTGAGCATGTGTTGGTTTTCCCTTGAAGAGGAAAGGGTGATGCAGCAAAGTAGCATAAGTATTTCCCTCAGTTTTTGAGAACCAAGGTATCAATCCAGTAGGAGACCACGCGCGAGTCACCTCGTACCTACACAAAACAAAAAGAACCTCACAACCAACGCGATAAAGTGGTTGTCAATCCCTTCACGGCCACTTGCAAGAGTGAGATCTGATAGAGATAATAATAATAAGATAAATATTTTTGGTATTTTTGTGATATAGATTGAAAGTAAAGATTGCAAAATAAAATAGATTGGAAACTTATATGATGGATAATAGACCCAGGGCGATAGGTTTCACTAGTGGCTTGTCTCAAGATAGCATAAGTATTACGGTGGGTGAACAAATTACTGTCGAGCAATTGATAGAAAAGCGAATAATTATGAGAATATCTAGGCATGATCATGTATATAGGCATCACGTCCATGACAAGTAGACCGACTCCTACCTGCATCTACTGCTATTACTCCACACATCGACCGCTATCCAGCATGCATCTAGAGTATTAAGTTCATAAGAACAGAGTAATGCTTTAAGCAAGATGACATGATGTAGAGGGATAAACTCATGCAATATGATATAAACCCCATCTTTTTATCCTCGATGGCAACAATACAATACGTGTCGTTTCCCCTACTGTCACTGGGATCGAGAACCGCAGATTTGAACCCAAAGCTAAGCACTTCTCCCATTGCAAGAAAGATCAATCTAGTAGGCCAAACCAAACTGATAATTTGAAGAGACTTGCAAAGATAACCAATCATACATAAAATAATTCAGATAATATTCAAAAATTGTTCATAGATAATCTTGATCATAAACCCACAATTCATCGGATCTCGACAAACACACCGCAAAAGAAGATTACATCGAATAGATCTCCAAGAGAATCGAGGAGAACTTTGTATTGAGATCCAAAGAGAGAGAAGAAGCCGTCTAGCTAATAAATATGGACCCGAAGGACTGAGGTAAACTACTCACACATCATCGGAGAGGCTATGGTGTTGATGTAGAAGCCCTCCGTGATCAATGCCCCCTCTGGCGGAGCACCGAAAAAGGCCCCAATATGGGATCTCACGGGTACAAAAGGTTGCGGCGCTGGAATTAGGTTTTCGTGGTGCTCTCTGATGTTTTCAGGGTACGTAGGTATATATAGGAGGAAGTAGGTCGGTGGACCCACGAGGGGCCCACGAGGGTGGAGGCGCGCCCCCTGTCTCGTGGCCTCCTCGTTGATTGCTTGACATCCACTCCAAGTCCTCTGGAGCACGTTTGTTCCAAAAATCATGCTCCTGAAGGTTTCATTCCGTTTGGACTCCGTTTGATATTCTTTTTCTGTGAAACACTGAAATAGGCAAAAAAACATCAATTTGGGCTGGGCCTCCGGTTAATATGTTAGTCCCAAAAATAATATAAAAGTGTATAAATAATCCCATTAAACATCCAAAACAGAATATATAATAGCATGGAACAATCAAAAATTATAGATATGTTGGAGATGTATCATCGTGAGGTAGAAGCTTCCACTTGGACGGACGAGGTACTCTCCTTCACCTCCATTGGATGGATCTTGCCAATAGACAAGTCTTGGATTGCTTCCAAAGGATCTTTATCTCCTACATAATTTGGCAATTTCTCTACTTGCGAGCCGTTAGATTCATCAAACTTCACATCTATCGTCTCTTCAACCTTTTGGGTGAAATTGTTGTAGACACGGTAAGTGTGAGAGTTTGAGCCATAACCAAGTAGGAAACCTTCATGAGATTTAGAGGCAAATTTGGAACGACGATGCTTATCAAGAATGTAGCACTTTGAGCCGAATACTCGAAAGTATCCAACTTGGGGTTTGTTACCAGTGAGGAGCTCTTATGCCATCTTGCCGAGTAGCTTGTGAAGATACAGGCGATTTGTTGCATGACAAGCTCTCTCAACCGCTTCCGGCCAAAAGTGTTTTGGAGTCTTGTACTCATCAAGCATCGTTCTTGCCATCTCAATAAGAGTTTGGTTCTTCCTCTCAAGAACTCCATTTTGTTGAGGCGTGTACGTAGCCGAGAACTCCTGTGAAATCCCTTCTTCGTCAAGAAAGGTATCCACATTTGCGTTCTTGAACTCCGTTCCATTGTCACTCCGAGCCTTCTTGATCTTCACTTCAAATTGATTTTGGGCGTTCCTAGCGAAGGTTTTGAAGATCTTTTGGACCTGTGATTTATCATCAAGAAATAACACCCATGTAAATCTTGAAAAATCATCGACTATGACTAGACCAAATGAGTTACCACTGAGACTCGTGTAGGCATTGGGACTAAAGAGATCCATGTGAAGTAGCTCGAGCGGTCTTCTCGTGGTCATGATGTTCTTCATGGGGTGGCTTCCTCCAACTTGTTTTCCTGCTTGACAAGCACTACAAAGTCTATCCTAGTTAAATATAACATCTTTTACTCCAAGGATATGATCACCTTTAATAAGCTTATCAAGATTTCGCATGCCCACATGACCTAACCTTCTATGCCACAACCAGTCTTTCGAGGATTTAGCAATTAGGCAACTTCTAGGTTGAGCCTTTCTAGTGAAATCAACAATATATAGATCACCTCTACATGTACCGGTAAAGACCATTTTATGATTATCTCTACGAAACACTTGGCAATCTACTTCAGTAAATAGGACATTGAAACCAAAGTCAGCAAGTCTAGATACGGAAAGTAAATTGTAGCCAAGAGATTCAACGAGCATAACATTTTGTATATAGCTATCATGTGAGATGGCCACCTTACCAAGGCCAACCGCCTTACCCTTTGAGTTGTCACCAAAAGTGACATACTTTCGAGGGCCGTCGTTTTTAGCAAGCTCACAAAACATATCTTTGTCTCCGGTCATATGATCGGTACACCCACTATCAAGAACCCATTCCTTTCCTCCAACCATGTAGCCGCGAAGATTTGCCATAAGATCAAAGTGTCTCATAGACTCGTCGAGATCAAGGTCACTATCATCATCCTGGTCATAGTATGCATGTTCAACATCGTCTTGTGATGGATCAATTCCTAGAGAGGGCAATTCATTAGATAAATGGTCATCACAATAGTCATCTTTAATGCCTTCGGAGATGATATTGCTAATGATTCCAACACCTCCTTTGGCACTCGTAAGATTAGTAAGCTCAAATAGACAATCACCAATTTTGGGATCATTGGAACTCATCTTACTCAAGGTAATAGACTTATGAAGGATCTCATCTAAGTTTTTCAAGGAATAGTTTGGAAATTGTTCCTCAAGGAATCTCCATATGGTGTAGGCACAATCAAGAGCAGGCAAGCTATCAAGCAAGTATCTAGGCAAACCTCTAGTGATGAAATTGACAGTTCTAAGATTACGGATCATGTCAATAGACTCATCAAGGGTAGGATGTAAAGGATCGACATGAGGTGCACAAGGGCTAGTAATGTACTTGTTCAAATGATATTCATTGAAAATCTCAAGCATCTCAATTTTCCACTCATGAAAGTACTCTCCATCAAGAATAGGCACTCTACGTCTAAGACTCCCCAATGTAGACTCATCCATCTTCCTCCAAAGGTGTTTAAACCAAAGCAATGGAGACCAATGCTCTGATACCAATTGAAAGGATCGAGAAGATGTGTCTAGAGGGGGGGTGAATAGACTCTTAACAAGAAAAAGTTGCAGTTTATATTTTCTTCATGTTAAGGTAGAGTTTTAGCACAAGTTTAAACATTCACAATCACTACAAAAATATGACACTTCTATGACGATAATTGTGACAAAACCCGGTATCATCATAGATGTGGTGGGCTCCTACTTCTATGACAAAAAATCATGACAGAAAATGGGCTTTTCGTCCTGGGCGGGCCGGAGACGCAGCTGCATGACATTCTTTGGGCCGTCCATGACAGAAAAAACTGTTGGGGAACGCAGTAATTTCAAAAAAATTCCTACGCACACGCAAGATCATGGTGATGCATAGCAACGAGAGGGGAGAGTATGATCTACGTACCCTTGTAGATCGCAACGGAAGCGTTGACACAACATAGAGGAAGTAGTCGTACGTCTTCTTCCTGATCCGACCGATCCAAGCACCGTTACTCCGGCACCTCCGAGTTCTTAGCACATGTACAGCTCGATGACGCTCCTCGGGCTCCGATCCAGCAAAGCTTCGGGGATGAGTTCCGTCAGCACAACGGCGTGGTGACGATGATGATGTTCTACCAACGCAGGGCTTCGCCTAAGCACTACAACTATATGATCGAGGTGGAATATGGTGGCAGGGGGCACCGCACACGGCTAAGGAACGATCACGTGGATCAACTTGTGTTTCTAGAGGTGCCCCCCTGCCCCCGTATATAAAGGATCCAAGGGGGGGTGCGGCCGGCCATAGGAGGCGCGCAGGAGGAGTCCTACTCCTACCGGGAGTAGGACTCCCCCCCCAATCCTTGTCCTACTAGGAGAGGTGGAGGGAGAATAGGAAGGGGGGCGCCGCCCCTCCCTCCTTGTCCAATTCGGACTAGGGGGAGAGGGGGCGCGCGGCCTGCCCTGGCAGCCCCTTCCTCTTCTCCACATTAGGCCCATGAGGCCCATTAACCCCCCGGGGGGTTCCGGTAACCCCCGGTGCTCCGGTTTTATCTGATACTCTTCCGGAACCCTTCCGGTGTCCGAATATAGTCATCCAATATATCAATCTTTATGTCTCGACCATTTCGAGACTCCTCGTCATGTCCGTGATCACATCCAGGACTCCGAACTAACTTCGGTACATCAAAATGCATAAACTCATAATAACTGTCATCGTAACATTAAGCGTGCGGACCCTACGGTTCGAGAACAATGTAGACATGACCGAGACACGTCTTCGGTCAATAACCAACAGCGGGACCTGGATGCCCATATTGGCTCCTACATATTCTACGAAGATCTTTATCGGTCAGACCGCATAACAACATACGTTGTTCCCTTTGTCATCGGTATGTTACTTGCCCGAGATTCGATCGTTGGTATCCAATACCTAGTTCAATCTCGTTACCGGAAAGTCTCTTTACTCGTTCCGTAATACATCATCTCGCAACTAACTCATTAGTTGCAATGCTTGCAAGGCTTATGTGATGTGCATTACCGAGAGGGCCCAGAGATACCTCTCCGACAATCGGAGTGACAAATCCTATTCTCGAAATACACCAACCCAACATCTACCATTGGAGACACCTGTAGAGCTCCTTTATAATCACCTAGTTACGTTGTGATGTTTGGTAGCACACAAAGTGTTCTTCCGGTAAACGGGAGTTGCATAATCTCATAGTCATAGGAACATGTATAAGTCATGAAGAAAGCAATAGCAACATACTAAACGATCGAGTGCTAATGCTAATGGAATGGGTCATGTCAATCAGATCATTCAACTAATGATGTGACCTCGTTAATCAAATAACAACTCTTTGTTTATGGTTAGGAAACATAACCATCTTTGATTAACGAGCTAGTCAATTAGAGGCATACTAGTGACACTTAGTTTGTCTATGTATTCACACATGTATTATGTTTCCGGTTAATACAATTCTAGCATGAAAATAAACATTTATCATGATATAAGGAAATAAATAATAACTTTATTATTGCCTCTAGGGCATATTTCCTTCAGTCTTGAAAGTGTGTTATATCGACTAAAGGGGGGGTGAATAGGCGATTTTTATGAAAGTCTTCAAAACGTGAGAGTTCTGAAGACAAACAGTACAGATATGCCTATCACTTAAGCAGCGGAAGTTAGATTACACTAGGCAAGTCATAATCAAGTATTCAGTAGAGTGAAAGCACAATGACAAGCAGCTTTAGTGTAATAAGGATCAGGTAGGAAGAAGTTATGAAGCCAATCAAATCATACAATTATGTTGTGAAGACAAAAGATAGAGCAAGCATGCAATGGCTTCACAATGAATAACAGTAAGTTGAAGGGAAGTGAAGATGAAACCAGTGATACGTTGAAGACAATGATTTGTTGGACCAGTTCCAGTTGCTGTGACAACTGTACGTCTGGTTGGAGCGGCTAGGTATTTAAACCAAAAAGACACACAGTCCCGGACACCCAGTCCTGAACACGCAGCTCAGGACACCCAGTCCTCGCCGTTTTCTCCTTGAGCTAAGGTCGCACAGACCTCGCCCAATCACTCTGGTAAGTCTTCAAGGTAGACTCCCAAACCTTCACAGACTTCGTTCACCGGCAATCCAGAATTTCTCTTGGATGCTCAGAACGCGAGCCTAACCGTCTGGAGGATGCACAGTCCTCAAGTGTAATAAGTCTTCAGATCACTCAGACACGAAGACTTAAGTGATGCCCAATTTGCCCTGGCTCTGGGTGGTTAGGCTTTTCTCCTCGCTGGGAATGTTCTATCAAAGGCTTCGAGGTGGGTTGCTCTCAAACGACAAAAGCCGTGCACTGAAATCTGAGCAGCCAATCGTTTATGGTTGTAGGGATGGACTATTTATAGCCACTGGGCAACCCGACCTGATTTGTCCGAAATGACCCTGGGTCACTAAGGAACTGACACGTGTTCCAACGGTCAGCTTTCGAACTCACATGGAAACTTTACTTGGGCTGCAAGTAAAGCCGACTTGTCCGACTCTGGACAAGATTTGCTCTCATAGTCTTCGCTCGAAGACATAGGATTTGAATTAGGCATCACTTCAGTCATTCTGACTGGTTCTCTTGGACCCCACTTAACAGTACGGTGGTTCCTATGACTCAACACAAATGAAATAAACTACGAAGGATCTAAGTCTTCGAGTTCCATAGGCTTCGTGTGGTGTCTTCTTTTGTCATAGTCTTCAATGTGAATATCTTCATGTACCACCATTGTCTTCAATGTATTCATACATTTTTAGGGCTCATCTCTGGTAGTAAAACCGAATCAATGAGGGACTTCTACCTGTGTTATCCTGCAATTCTCACAAACACATTAGTCCCTCAACTAGGTTTGTCATCAATACTCCAAAACCAACTAGGGGTGGCACTAGATGCACTTACAATCTCCCCCTTTTTGGTGATTGATGACAAACTAGTTGAAGTTTTCAACGGGGAACATAATTTGTGAAATTGTAAAGGAATTTTCTTCATAAGCTGCAAGGGCTCCCCCTGAAGATGTGCATATAAGTAATTTTCTTCTTGAATGCAAATGCACATGGCAGGTTGTACTTGTGGAGATCCACTTCAACTTATGATGACAATCCACTATGCATGTAAGAGTATACGAAGATAATGACATGCATAATGGAAAATGGACGTCTGCAGAATGATCTAAGTGTGGAATTTATCGTCGCACATGCGGAATTTATCTTCACGAAAACAGAGTGACAAACAGGTAGCAGACGACCATCAAGTCTAAGTGTTACAACTCAAAGAAGCAAATGTAGCAAAAACGGGAGTTGTAAGCACGAAGCAAAATGTAGCAAAATATGAAGGCACCCGCCCATAGTGACCCGCTTGAAGACTATAAACATCATATGCTTCTCCCCCTTTTGTCAGTGATGACCAAAAAGGTTTGAAGACATAGATTTTTCTACGCGTTCCCAGGCGCAGCAGGGTCGGTGGGGGTGGGTGGTGGTGCAGACGAGCTTGGTGCAGATTCGACGCACGCTGAAGTAGGTGGAGGTGATGTAGCATCGTCTTCTTCTTCAATAATCCGGGCAGACACCGTGGCAGCAGAGGAAGAGAACTCCGAATCTTTAAGTGATGGTGTGCTTCGCATCACAGCTCTTCTAGGAGGTGTGGAGTCAAACTTGAATCGCTCTTTGAAGCCATCCTCTTGAAGTTCAGCTTCAGGGCACATCATTGTGAGGCCTTTCCGAGTGCAGCGACAGGTTTCGTGTGCGACGAATGCATTCTTGGTTGCCAGATTTCTGATGCGATTGATGTCTTCCATGATGCTTCTCATCTGCCTCTTGAGCCAGTCGTGATGCCTATCTTGCTTTTGGTGAAGAGCCACAAGAAGCTCTCAGTCATTGAGGGAACGAGCGCGCTTCTTGGGTCTTTGAGCAGCTGTGCTGTCAGTGGCTTCAGTGGATGCAGGTGCACGTGTGGTACTAGCCAGCGGATACACTCTGGAGATGGCTTCAACACCTTCTGATAGTGCGTTATATCGACTAGAGGGGGGGTGAATAGGCGATTTTTATGAAAGTCTTCAAAACGTGAGAGTTATGAAGACAAACAGTGAAGATTATGCCTATTACTATGCAGCGGAAGTTAGATTACACTAGGCCAGCCATAGTCATGTATTCAATAGAGTGAAAGCGCAATGACAAACAGCTTCAGTGTAATAAGGATCAGGTAGGAAGAAGGTATGAAGCCGAACAGATCATACATTCATGTTGTGAAGACAAAAGATAAAGCAAGCATGCAATGGCTTCATAATGAATAACTGTAAGTGAAAGGAAGTGAAGATCAAACCAGTGACACGTTGAAGACAATGATTTGTTGGACCAGTTCCAGTTGCTGTGACAACTGTACGTCTGGTTGGAGCGGCTAGGTATTTAAACCAAAGGACACACAGTCCCGGACACCCAGTCAAGGACACTTAGTCCAAGACACCCAGTCCTCACCGTTTTCTCCTTGAGCTAAGGTCACACAGACCTCGCTCAATCACTCAGGTAAGTCTTCAAGGTAGACTCCCAAACCTTCACAGACTTCGTTCACTGGCAATCCACAATTTCTCTTGGATGCTCAGAACGCGACGCCTAACCGTCTGGAGGATGCACAGTCCTCAAGTGTAATAAGTCTTCAAATCACACAGACACGAAGACTTAAGTGATGCCCAATTTACTCTGGCTCTGGGTGGTTAGGGATTTTCTCCTCACTAGGAATTTTTCTCTCAAAGGCTTCGAGGTGGGTTGCTCTCAAACGACAAAAGCCGTGCACTGAAATCTGAGCAGCCAACCGTTTATGGTTGTGGGGGTGGACTATTTATAGCCACTTGGCAACCCGACCTGATCTGTTCGAAATGACCCTGGGTCACTAAGGAACTGACACGTGTACCAACGGTCGAATTTTGAACTCACACGGCAACTTTACTTGGACTACAAGTAAAGCTGACTTGTCTGACTCTGGACAAGATTTTCTCTCAAAGTCTTCGCTTGAAGACATAGGATTTGAATTGGGCATCACTTCAGTCATTCTGACTGGTTCTTTGGGACCCCACTTAATAGTACGGTGATTCCTATGACACAACATAAATGAAATAAAACTACGAAGGATCTAAGTCTTCGAGTTCCATAAGCTTCATAGGGAGTCTTCTCATGTCATTGTCTTCAATATGAATATCTTCATAAACCACCATTGTCTTCAATGTCTTCGTACATTTTCAGGGGTCATCTCTGGTAATAAAACCGAATCAATGAGGGACTTCTACCTGTGTTTTCCTGCAATTCTCACAAACACGTTAGTCCCTCAACTAGGTTTGTCGTCAATACTCCAAAACCAACTAGGGGTGGCACTAGATGCACTTACAATCTCCCCCTTTTTGGTGATTGATGACAAACTAGTTGAAGTTTTCAACGGGGAACATAATTTGTGAAATAGTAAAGGAATTTGTCTTCATAAGTTGCAAGGGCTCCCCCTGAAGATGTGCATATAAGTAATTTGCCTTTTGAATGCAAATGCACATGGCAGGTTGTACTTGTGGAGATCCACTTCAACTTATGATGACAATCCACTATGCATGTGAAAGTATATGAAGATAATGACATGCATAATGGAAAATGGATGTCTTCAGTAAGAGATGAGTGCGGAATTTATCGTCGCACATGCGGAATTTATCTTCGCATAACGGAGTGACAAGCAGGTAGCAGACGGCCATCAAGGCTAAGTGTTACAACTCAAAGAAGCAAATGTAGCAAAAAAACGGGAGTTGTAAGCACGAAGCAAAATGTAGCAAAATATAGAGGCACCCGCCCAAAGTGACCCGCTTGAAGACTATAAACACCATGCTTCTCCCCCTTTTGTCAGTGATGACCAAAAAGGTTTGAAGACATAGAGTTTTCTACGCGTTCTCAAGCGCAGCAGGGTCGGTGGAGTTGTTTGGTGGCGGTGCAGATGAGCTTGGTGCAGATTCGACGTGTGTTGAAGCAAGTGGAGATGATGTCGCGTCGTTGTCTTCTTCAATAATCCGGGCAGACACGGTGGCAGCAGAAGAAGAGAATTCTGACTCTTCAAGTGATGGTGTGCTTCACATCACCGCTCTTCTTGGAGGCGTGGAGTCAAATTGGAATCTCTCTCTGAAGCCATCCTCTTGCAGTTCAGCTTCATTGCTCATCATGGTGAGGCCTTTCCAAGTGCGGCGACAGGTCTCGTGTGCGACAAACGCATTCTTGGTTGCCATATTTCTGATGCGATTGACGTCTTGCATGATGCTTCTCATCTGCCGTTTGAGCCAGTCGTGATGCCTATCTTGCTTTTGGTGAAGAGCCACAAGAAGCTCTCGGTCATTGAGTGCTCGAGTGCGCTTCTTGGGTCTCTGGGCAGCTGTGCTGTCAGTGGCTTCAGTTGATGCAGGGGCACGTGTGGTGCCAGCCATTGGATACACTCGGGAGAGAGCTTCAATACCTTCAATATTTTGAGTGAAGCTCTGGTGTTCTGCATTTTGAAGACTTAATGGTTGCTTGCTAGGCTCTGGATATATTGCTTCAGCAGATGTGTCCACATTTGGCAAAAATATCCTATGGTTGCGGGCTGAGGGTTGATAGGAGATTGCAGAGTGAAGCTTGATCAACCTCATAACCCAAGGAGCATAGAACTTCAATCCAAACAGTTCTGAGGCAGACGCTGCAAAGTGACGGATGAAGAGATCCTGTGCATTGAAGCATTTACCATGTAGAATGCAGACGATGAGAGTCTTCATTGCACCATCAATTGTCGCATATCGAGAGTGTCCCTTTACAGGCCATAGAGTCCGCCTTATGATATGATATATTGTTCTGGGCAAGTACTCTAAGTCTTCAACGAAGAACCTAGTTGGATAGGGTGCATTTGGAGGCAGTGGCTTCATCATTGAGAGCATCTGACTCATATCTGGCTCAGGACGCTGAAATATGCTCTCAATTGCTTCAGCATGGAGTTGGCACCCTTCTTCAAAGAATTCGCCAGGAGTGGGAAGGCCGGTAAGCTCAATTAGGTCGAAAGCATTGGCTTCATGATGGATATTACCTGTCATCCACTCCAGAATCCATGTCTTCGGATCTCTGTTATAGCCTTTGATATGCAAAGTGGCATAGAACTGGAGCAGAAGCTCTTCGTTCCAGTGCTCTTCATCAGTGATAAATGGCAGCAAACCCACTTGCTTGAAGCAATCCAGTGCTTCTTCCAGACCAGGCAGACCTGCAACAGCTTCAACCTCAAGGTGCTTGTGAGGAAAGATGCGGCCTTGGTTGTATAGGATGCATGAATAATAGCTGCGCTGTTGATGGCTCCAGAACCTATCTGATACAATCCGTTCCCTTGAATAAGGGTTCTTGGAGCGGTCGAAAAATGTGTTATCTGCCCTGAAGCCGTTGATGTTGAAGGAACCAGGAGCTGATGCAGGACCTGGGAACCTTGGCAGTCGTGGGATCGGCTTCTGGACCTGGGGTCTGTACGCAATATGATAGTTGAATTGTCGTCCTGCAGCAGACTCAGGCACAGAATGTTCAGGAGCAGTAGCTTCATTGTCTTCTGAAGCTATTGTTGGGTTGGGCTCCACATTTGCTTCGGCGTTGTTTGTGGCAGCCTCAACATTTGCAGACTCAGGCACGTTCTCCTGGAGAACTGCTTCTTGTTGGTGTGGGGGAGTTGGAGCTTGTGGTGTCTCTGCATGCTCTTCGGCTGATGCAGCCGGAATGTCGTCAGCAGTCGGAGCCCTTGGCCCTTTGGCAAGCCTACGGAATTTGGGCGACGCTTGTGGAGTTGCAGTGGGCTGTGGCTCATCTTCCTCCTGTGGGCGATCTGCCCATGATGCTTCTTGTGTGATTGGCGTCAAGGGACGACCAATACTGATCAGTTCGCTTGTCTCAAGCTGCGGAAGGGCTGCATCACCTTGCACATTGTCTTGGAGACCAATGTCTTCAGTAGCGTAGGGTTCGTCTGATGGTATGTCTTCAGTGTTGGGTTCATGCACAGTCAACTGACGATCTTCGTCAGGATAGCGGATGGAGAGGGGTTCAACTGTCAAGGGCTCTGTGGGAGCAGCCCGAGATTTCTTGGTCTTGCGCTTCTTGATGATGGGTTTAGAAGGAGAGGCTTCAGAATGTTTTCTCTTCTTAGCTTCAGCCTCTGCAGTCCGTGTCTTCTTGTGCTGTGAGGCGGTTGATCGACTCTTTGGCTTCGAGCCAGTCGTTGCAGCGGGGAAGACAATCGGAGCAGTTTCTGACCTTGGCGCTTCAGGTTCAGGCACAGCAGCCTTCTTTTTCTTCTTCGCGGCCATCCTGGGGTCAATGCCGGGACGCCCAAGTGCCTTGCATTTCTTTGCCTCATTGTAGGCCTGCACGCAGCGATCAGCCAAATTCTTCATGCGTTCTCGCGAGCCTTGAGCTTCGGCACGCGTCTTCAGGAAGTTCTCTTTCAGCTCGTGCAACATGATCTTGAAGTTTCTCACTTCTTGCACACTGAGCTTGGCCACGTGCTTCTTGAACTGAGCCTTTTCATGATCAATTTTCTGCTTTAGTTCTACAATTCGCTGGGCTATTGCAAGTTCTGAAGCAATTGCACCTTGAAAGGCAACGCTGAGGCCTATGGGTAGCTGTAGATCATTGAAGCTTATGTCTGGTGTGTCAAACCATTCATCGATGAAGTTGTGGATGATGGTGACATCAAACAGAGGCAGATTGTTGAAGATTTCAGCCTCCTCCTTGCTCTTGATGAGCTGCTCAAGAGCATCATCTCCAAGATCTTCATCGCTTGAGAGATCAATGGCTTCGCAGCGCAGAATGTCAGCAGCTGTGAGCTCTTTGCCTGTGTGTGGCTGAGGCTTCTTGGCTTCTTGGGGCTTGGACACTCGTGATAAGCCTTCTGACTGCACACTGGCTTCAGGAGGTGTAGTTGCTAAAGGCTTCACTCTTGCGATCTTGGGAGAAGCGACTGGCTTTGAAGCTTTTGGCTTCTTCTGCTTCGGCTTCGGCGCAGCAGGGGTGTCATCTGACTCAGTATCTGCTGGAGGGTCATTCACAGCAGTCCCTTGGACTAGGATGCGAGTGATGAGGCCTGCAAGATTGGCATACGGCCCGATGATATTGGGATCGGCGTTGCATGTGCCATCTGCCCTTGGTGAGGAGGGACCAGGGTTGAAGTCAAGCCCAAATTTCTTCTTATTTATCTTCGCTGATTGTTGTGCAAACTGAAAGTTGCGCTTGAAGAGATTATCATCGCGGCACCAGAGAAGTGATGACGGATGTGCCTCAGCTGGTTGTGGTCCTCTCACCATGCATGGATAGAAGCCTTGAGCAATGGCTTCGACTCTGGACCTGGGTACGAGATTTTTGTATAGTACGTCTCCCCACGGTCTCTTGATGGCGCACTTCTCCGCATATTCCTGAGTGACGAAGCGGTAGTGGAACCATTGCTCTGCCCAATATCTTCGAATCCATTGGATTCATGTCTTGCGCTGACCATAGCTTTCTTCAGGATCAGTTTTGTACATCTCTGCCAATTCATCAGGCAGATCTTTGGACGTTTCACCACGTCGCTGTCTGCCTCCCTTCCTTGCTGCAGTTTCTGAAGCCATGAATAACTTGGAAGGCTTCAAGATGTTCAAAGGCTTCAAGGGCTTCCTTTTGCAAGAACTGGCTTCAGGAGAGTTGATGTGAAGCTGCAAGTATTCTGCAAATGAATGCAGACTATGAGAACCAAAGGATTCTCCCACGGACATGTACCTGTGACAGCATTAAGGTGCGAGGGAAGGGGAAGAGGTCATATGCATTCTCAGAAGATTTTGAAGATAAATTGGTTTAGAAGACATAGACCTCATTGTGCGAAGACATTCACTCACAGATAAGAAGTTGGTTCCAGATTTGTACGAACCCACAGATTAGTACAAGTGAGGAATATAACTACCTTATGAAGCACAAGTGAATATACTAGGCATGTCATGAGCTGTAGCGAGATAACTAACTGATGTGAAGAGAAACTCCTTATGGCAGAAAGTGACTGAGCTACGGGATCAAAAGAGGCAGTAAAAAGAGGTTTTATTTACCACACTTGGAACTGCTAGACGAAGTGAGAGTTGAGGCCGAGCAGTTCGATCCTTCGTGCCCTAACTTGGCGACGGAAGACACCTACGGCGACGGCGGAGAGAGCGATGTCCGCTGTCGGCGTGAAAACGGCGTCGGAGAGGTTGCGGCAGTGAAGCGCTTCGTCGCCGGCGTCGTCGAGTGCTAGCGGTGGCGCTAGGGTTCGTGCGAGGGTGGAAGAAGGAGGTAATGACCTCAGTGAATCGTGTATTTATAGGGATAGAGGCGGCACTGCGCTATTACGCAGGTACCCCTGGCGGTTCGCATTTGAGGCACGCGTGGCCAGTTAGAGGAAGATTGGGATTTGTTCCACGTCCCACGCACGCCTAAATTGTCGGGCGGTCGTTCCTGCTTCTCCGGATCTTATGTGGAGGAATGAGCATTAAAAACGGACTTTTATGGTTGTCACTATCTCTTCAGCTGACAAAGACACAGTGAAGACATTTGACAGTTTCAACAGAATGCATATGACTTGGAGAGATAGAGTTTGAGATTGAAAGCATAGAGAGGTTAGGGTCCGATCACATTCACTTAGTTCAAAAGATTCAACCAAGAAGACATAGCTATAAGTGAATGCTGTAGAGGACAGAACATCAGTACACATATATCCATATAATCAACGCAGTGAAGATAATCATGAAGACATACTGAGAATGAAGCCAAACCAAATGTGAAGACATTGAGAGGTAACGCCATGAGAGAAACTTCAAAATGGAACGTTTGGTGGTGGCGTTACCCACCGTATAGGAAGTATTAGACCCAGACACGGCGCACAATTATCGTGGCGCTCCGAAGTCAAATTCCCCATTAATGTATTCACACTTAGAATGTATGTCTTCATTGTTTGAAGATATACGCTACTTCGTGTGTTGCACATCTAAGTCATCAATATGCTTAAGTGTTAGGATGTGTGCCTGATCACAGGACATTTGAGGATTCCAAGATATTTAGCTCACACCGTAACTTGCAAAATCTCTTCTCATCCAAGGGCTTGGTGAAGATATCTGCCAATTGCTCTTCAGTGTTGACGTGTATGATATCAATGTCTTCCTTCACAACATGATCTCTGAGAAAGTGATGACGAATTTCAATGTGCTTTGTCTTCGAGTGCTGAACTGGGTTGTTGGCAATCTTGATGGCGCTTTCGTTGTCGCAGTAAAGTGGCACTTGCTTCAGATGAATGCCATAATCCTTGAGTGTTTGCTTCATCCACAGAAGCTGAGCGCAGCAAGATCCAGCAGCAATGTATTCAGATTCAGCAGTGGAGAGTGATACACAGTTCTGCTTCTTTGAAGACCAACATACAAGTGATCGTCCCAGAAAGTGACATGTTCCTGATGTAGACTTGCGATCAACTTTGTCACCAGCATAATCAGCATCCGAAAATCCAACCAAATCAAACTCTGAGCCCTTTGGATACCATAATCCTAGAGTTGGGGTGTGAGCCAAATATCGAAGAATTCGCTTCACAGCTAAGTGATGCGACTCCTTTGGTGTCGCTTGAAATCGAGCACACATGCAAACACTAAGCATGATATCTGGCCTAGATGCACATAAATAAAGCAAAGACCCAATCATGGAGCGGTATACCTTTTGATCGAACTCTTTACCATTATCGTCGGGACCCAGATGATGCTTGGCTGGCATTGGTGTTGTGAAGCCTTTGCAGTCTTGCATACCGAACTTCTTCAGGCACTCTTTAAGATATTTCTCTTGAGATATGAAGATGCCATTGCGTTGTTTCCGTGTTTGAAGACCGAGGAAGAACTTCAGCTCCCCCATCATGGACATCTGATATTGCTCTTGCATCATATATCCAAACTCTTCACTATACTTCTGATTGGTGCAACCGAAGATAATGTCATCCACATATATTTGGCACACAAACAGTTCACCGTCATATGTCTTCGTGAAAAGAGTGGGATCCAGGGAACCAGGTATGAAGCCTTTGCTTTTCAGAAAGTACTTGAGTGTATCATACCAGGCCCTAGGGGCTTGTTTGAGGCCATACAGTGCCTTGTTGAGCTTGTATACCATGTCAGGATGTTTTGGATTTTCAAAGCCAGGTGGTTGTGCAACATACACTTCTTCTTCAATCTTGCCATTGAGAAAGGCACTTTTCACATCCATCTGATAGAGAAGTATGTTATGATGATTTGCATAGGCCAGCAGTATGCGTATGGCTTCAAGCCTAGCCACAGGAGCAAATGTTTCATCGAAGTCAATGCCCTCCACTTGAGTATATCCTTGAGCAACGAGACGAGCTTTGTTTCTGACAACTTGACCATGCTCATCTTGCTTGTTGCGATATATCCATTTGGTGCCTATTATGTTGTGCTTCCGTGGATCAGGACGCTTAACCAGTTCCCATACATTATTCAGCTCAAACTGTTGAAGCTCTTCTTGCATAGCTTGAATCCATTCAGGTTCCATGAAGGCTTCTTCAACTTTCTTGGGTTCTGATATTGAGACGAATGCGAAATGCCCACAGAAGTTTGTTAGCTGAGTTGCCCTTGAACGAGTGAGTGGACCAGGTGCATTGATGCTGTCAAGTATTTTGTCAATTTGTACTTCATTTGCAACACGAGGGTGTGTGGGGCGAAGACTTTGCTCTTGCTGATCTATGTGGTCATTTGAAGGTATATCTTCAGGCTGAGCATTGTTTTCATGTGGATCAGGTGCTGAGATGATAAGTTCTTCTTCAGGATGGGCTTCAGAAGGTACAATTTCTCCAGTTCCCATAAGCTTGATGGATTCATTTGCTGGAACTTCATCTAGCACATTTGGCAATTGCTCTCTTTGTGATCCATTGGTTTCATCAATTCGCACATCCACTGTTTCAACCACTTTGTAGTGGAAGAGATTGAAGACTCTGTAGGAGTGTGAATCCTTTCCATATCCAAGCATGAAGCCTTCATGTGCTTTTGGTGCAAACTTTGAGGTGTGATGTGGGTCCTTGATCCAGCATTTTGCGCCAAATACTCTGAAATAACTAACATTTGGCTTCTTGCCAGTTAGGAGTTCATAAGATGTCTTGTTCAGAAGCTTGTGAAGATAAACACGATTGATTGTGTGGCATGCAGTATCAATGGCTTCAGTCCAGAATTTTCTTGGAGTCTTGTATTCATCTAGCATTGTTCTGGCCATCTCAATGAGTGTTCTGTTCTTGCGTTCGACGACGCCATTCTGCTGTGGCGTGTATGGAGCTGAGAATTCATGTGTGATCCCCAAGGTATCCAGATATGTATCAAGGCCAGTGTTCTTGAATTCAGTGCCATTGTCACTTCTGATGTGCTTTATCTTGGCGCCAAAATTGTTCATAGCTTGATTTGCGAAGCGTCTGAAGACATCCTGCACTTTAGTCTTGTAAAGGATTATGTGCACCCAAGTATATCTAGAATAATCATCAACAATTACGAAGCCATAGAGGCAAGCAGAAGTAGTAAAAGTTGAGTAGTGAGTGGGACCGAAAAGATCCATGTGAAGCAGTTCGAAGGGTTGAGTAGTGGTCATGATTGTCTTCGAGGGATGTTTTGCCCTTGTCATCTTCCCTGCTTCACAGGCACCGCATAAGTGATCTTTCTTGAACTTGACGCCCTCGATGCCTATGACATGCTTCTTCTTTGCAAGGGTGTGGAGGTTCCTCATGCCAGCATGCCCAAGCCTTCGATGCCAAAGCCAGCATTCTGAAGCTTTTGCAAGAAGACATACTGCAAGTTGTGGTCCTGCTGAGAAATCTACCACATACAAATCACCCTTCCTATACCCTTCAAACACTAGAGATTTGTCAGATTCCATTAGCACCAGGCAGCGATATTTGCCAAACATTACAATCATATTTAAGTCGCAAAGCATTGAGACAGACATTAAGTTGAAGCCAAGGGATTCAACAAGCATGACTTTATCCATGTGTTGATCCTTTGAGATTGCAACTCTACCTAGACCCAATACCTTACTTTTACCAGTGTCAGCGAATGTAATGTGGCTCTTGTCGGATGGACGTAAAGTTGAGTCCATAAGAAGGCTTCTTCTGCGAGTCATGTGATTTGTACACCCACTGTCAATAATCCATTCTGAAGACTTTGAAGTCGCTGGTATCGTACCCTACAGTGCAGTTAGGGGGATAGGCTTCACGAAGAGTGTTGTGAAGCATAAACATTTGACGAACCAGTGGGTTATGAAAACTTAGATCCAGATTAGGACTAATGGGGAGAGTAGCATGCGATTCAGGAACGAAGTACATAATGATGCCATTTGGGCAGTTTATCATGCTCCCCACAAGATTTTTATGGTCCCCAGCAATAGCATCAGAAGATTTTGTTTTTGTGCTGGAGACCTTTCCCTGCAAAAGAGAGTTAAGCTTTCTTAACCACCCACATCTTCAAGGGTGGCTTAGAAGCTATAAGTCTAAGTGCAGCATCTGAGAATTTTGGCTTCGAAGCCTTAGCAAACAGTCTAGCAGGGGGACAATGATACTCATAGGCATAAGCAGAATAATTTTTGGTCATATGAACATGACGGTTCGTTGAACCGCTCTCATATTCATATGCCTGAGTATGGTTTCCCTGCAAAACATTTGCGTCAGTGTGACTCAGGTGAGTCCTCTGTCTGTATGAAGCCTTTGGACCATATGAAGCCTTTGGTCTGAGGTTTGTCTTCTTCAAGTGAGGTGTCATGAAGACATTCACAGAAAGATTTTCCAGACATGTTTTCGGAATCCAGATCTTCTTCATAGGGGGTCCATTCCTGCAGTTAGTACCAATGTACCTGGCAAACACTTCACCATTCTGATTCTTAAACAGTTTATAGTTTGCATCAAAGGATTCATCAATGATAATTGGGTTAGCACAAGTGAAGCCAGACAGATTGGATGGATCTACTGAGGATTCCTTTGCAGCAACCCATGTGGTTTTGGGGTACTGCTCAGGTTTCCAGTAAGAGCCATCTGCATTGATTTTCCTCACAAATCCAACACCCTCTTTCCTAGGGTTACGATTCAGGATCTGCTTTTTGAGGACATCACATAATGTCTGATGCCCTTGAAGACTCTTGTACATCCCTGTTTCAAGCAATGTCTTCAACCTAGCAATCTCATCAGCAATAGCAGTGGTATCCTCAGCAGAGGGGTTAGTTACCACATCAACAGTTGAAGATATTGGAACAGTAGTAGCAGTGGAACATTCAGCAACAGAAGTAGCATTATCACGCTCAATGCATTTAATACATGGTGGTTCAAATCCTTCCTGAGCGGGACTGATCTGTTCGGCGCGAAGTGACTCGTTTTCCTTTTGAAAATCTTCATGAGCCACCCTCAATTTCTCAAGTTCTTGCTTCCTTTGAAGATAATCATAGGAAAGCTTTTCATGAGTTGTTGAGAGAGTATCATGACGATCTTCAAGTTCCTGATACTTAACGTGAAGGTTTTTTATGTCTTCAATTAAGGATTCAGATCGAGTCATTTCAGCACCCAACAGATCATCGCTTCTGTCCAACAGTTTCTGAATATGTTCCATAGCTTTCTGTTGTTCAGTTGCAATTTTAGCAAGTGTTTTGTAGCTAGGTTTTGAATCACATTCAGAGTCATCATCACTGGATGTTTCATAGCGAGTGGTGCGTGTATTTACCTTGGCACCACGTGCCATGAAGTAGTAGGTAGGAGTGGAGTCGTTCTTGTCATTTGCGTCGGTGTCGGTGATGCAGTTATTGTCTTCAGTGTCATCAGAACTGCAGTCAGATTCTTCTTCAGATGAGGAGACAGCTTTTGCCTTCAAGGCACGAGTTCGCCCATAGTTTGGACCGTAGATATCTCTTTTCTCAGAAAGCTGAAACTCATGTGTGTTGAGCCTCTCAAGTATGTCAGACGGATCGAGTGTCTTGAAATCAGGACGTTCTTGAATCATCAAGGCCAGAATGTCAAACGAACTATCAAGTGATCTCAGCAGCGTCTTGACGATTTCATGTTTGGTGATCTCAGTAGCGCCGAGGGCTTGAAGCTCATTTGTGATGTCAGTGAGCCGATCAAAGGTGTGCTGGACATTCTCATTGTCATTTCGTTTGAAGCGGTTGAAGAGATTGCGAAGGACACTGATTCTTTGATCTCTCTGGGTTGATATGCCTTCATTAACTTTGGAGAGCCAGTCCCAGACCAGTTTGGATGTCTTCAAGGCACTCACACGGCCATACTGTCCTTTGGTCAGATGACCACAGATGATATTCTTAGCAGTAGAGTCCAGTTGAACGAATTTCTTGACATCAGCAGCAGTGACACCTTCTCCAGCCTTGGGAACGCCGTTTTCGACGACATACCATAGGTCGACGTCAATGGCTTCAAGATGCATGCGCATCTTATTCTTCCAGTAGGGATATTCAGTTCCATCGAAGACGGGGCAAGCAGCGGAGACTTTGATTATCCCTGCAGTCGACATAGCTAAAACTCCAGGTGGTTAAACCGAATCACACAGAACAAGGGAGCACCTTGCTCTGATACCAATTGAAAGTGCGTTATATCGGCTAGAGGGGGGTGAATAGGCGATTTTTATGAAAGTCTTCAAAACGTGAGAGTTATGAAGACAAACAGTGAAGATTATGCCTATTACTATGCAGCGGAAGTTAGATTACACTAGGCCAGCCATGGTCATGTATTCAATAGAGTGAAAGCGCAATGACAAACAGCTTCAGTGTAATAAGGATCAGGTAGGAAGAAGTTATGAAGCCGAACAGATCATACATTCATGTTGTGAAGACAAAAGATAAAGCAAGCATGCAATGGCTTCATAATGAATAACTGTAAGTGAAAGGAAGTGAAGATGAAACCAGTGACACATTGAAGACAATGATTTGTTGGACCAGTTCCAGTTGCTGTGACAACTGTACGTCTGGTTGGAGCGGCTAGGTATTTAAACCAAAGGACACACAGTCCCGGACACCCAGTCAAGGACACTTAGTCCAAGACACCCAGTCCTCACCGTTTTCTCCTTGAGCTAAGGTCACACAGACCTCGCTCAATCACTCAGGTAAGTCTTCAAGGTAGACTCCCAAACCTTCACAGACTTCGTTCACATGCAATCCACAATTTCTCTTGGATGCTCAGAACGCGACGCCTAACCGTCTGGAGGATGCACATTCCTCAAGTGTAATAAGTCTTCAAATCACACAGACACGAAGACTTAAGTGATGCCCAATTTACTCTGGCTCTGGGTGGTTAGGGCTTTTCTCCTCACTAGGAATTTTTCTCTCAAAGGCTTCGAGGTGGGTTGCTCTCAAACGACAAAAGCCGTGCACTGAAATCTGAGCAGCCAACCGTTTATGGTTGTGGGGGTGGACTATTTATAGCCACTTGGCAACCCGACCTGATTTGTCCGAAATGACCCTGGGTCACTAAGGAACTGACACGTGTACCAACGGTCGAATTTTGAACTCACACGGCAACTTTACTTGGACTACAAGTAAAGCTGACTTGTCTCACTCTGGACAAGATTTTCTCTCAAAGTCTTCGCTTGAAGACATAGGATTTGAATTAGGCATCACTTGAGTCATTCTGACTGGTTCTTTGGGACCCCACTTAACAGTACGGTGATTCCTATGACACAACATAAATGAAATAAAACTACGAAGGATCTAAGTCTTCGAGTTCCATAAGCTTCATAGGGAGTCTTCTCATGTCATTGTCTTCAATATGAATATCTTCATAAACCACCATTGTCTTCAATGTCTTCGTACATTTTTAGGGGTCATCTCTGGTAATAAAACCGAATCAATGAGGGACTTCTACCTGTGTTTTCCTGCAATTCTCACAAACACGTTAGTCCCTCAACTAGGTTTGTCGTCAATACTCCAAAACCAACTAGGGGTGGCACTAGATGCACTTACACCTTCAACATTCTGAGTGAAGCTCTAGTGTTCTGCATTCTGAAGACTTAATGGTTGCTTGGCAGGCTCAGGATATATTGCTTCAGCAGATGTGTCCACATCTGGCAAAAAGATCCGATGGTTGCGGGCTGAGGGCTGATAGGAGATCGCAGAGTGAAGCTTGATCAGCCTCATAACCCAAGGAGCATAAAGCTTCAAGCCAAAGAGATCTGAGCGAGATGCTGCAAGTTGACGAATGAAGAAATCCTGTGCGTTGAAGCATTTTCCATGAAGAATACAGAATATGAGAGTCTTCATTGCACCTTCAATCTTGGCATATCGAGAGTGTCCCTTAATGGGCCAGAGAGTCCGCCTTATGATGTGATATATGGTTCTGGGCAGGTACTCTAAGTCTTCAACGAAGAACTCAGTTGGATAGGGTGTATTATGAGGCAATGGCTTCATCATTGAGAGCATCTGACTCATATTTGGCTCAGGACGCTGAAATATGCTCTCAATTGCTTCAGCATGGAGTTGGCATCCTTCTTCGAAGAATTCGCCAGGAGTGGGAAGGCCGGTAAGCTCAATGATATCGAAAGCATTGGCTTCATGATGGACATTGCCGGTCATCCACTCTAGGACCCAAGTCTTCGGATCTCTGTTGTAGCCTTTGATATGAAGGGTGGCATAGAACTGAAGCAGAAGCTCTTCATTCCAGTGCTCTTCATCGGTGATAAACGGCAGCAGACCCACTTGCTTGAAGCAATCTAGTGCGTCTTCCAGGCCAGGCAGGCCAGCAACAGCTTCAACCTCAAGGCGCTTGTGAGGAAAGATGCGGCCTTGGTTGTATAGGATGCATGAATAATAGCTGCGCTGTTGATAGCTCCAGAACCTATCTGATACAATCCGTTCCCTTGAATAAGGGTTCTTGGAGCTGTTGAAAAACGTGTTGTCTGCCCTGAAGCTGTTGATGTTGAAGGAGCCAGGAGCTGATGCAGGACCTGGGAACCTTGGCAGTCGTGGGATCGGCTTCTGGACCTGGGGCCGGTGCGCAACATGATAGTTGAATTGGGGACCGGTAGCAGACGCAGGCACAGAAGTGTCAGGAGCAGTAGCTTCAGTGTCTTCTGAAGCTGTTGTTTGGGAGGGCTCCACATTTGCTTCAGTGTTGTTTGTGGCAGCCTCAACGTTTTCAGCCTCAACACGTGTAGTGAGAGGGACAGACTCAGGCACGTTCTCCTGGAGAACTGCCTCTTGTTGGAGCGGGGGAGATGGAGCTTGGGGTTCTTCTTCATTCTCTTCGGCTGATGCAGCCGGAATGTCTTCAGCAGGATCTTGAGGCCTTGGTCCTTTGCGAAGCCTGCGGAATGCAGATGACACTGTTGGAGTTGGAGTGGGCTGGGCCTCATTGTCTTCCTCTTGTGGGCGATCTGCCCACGATGCATCTTGTGCAGTTGGCGTCAATGGACGACCAATGCTTATAAGTTCGCTTGTCTCAAGCTGAGGAAGGGCTGCATCACCTTGTACATTGTCTTGGTGACCAATGTCTTCAGCAGTGTTGGGGTTGGCTGCTGGAATATCTTCAGCGTCAGGAGCCTCTGTGGGAGCAGGCTCATGAACTGTCAACTGACGATCTGCGTCAGGGTAGATGACTGAGAGGGGTTCAACTATTAAGGGCTCTGTGGGAGCAGCCCAAGCTCTCTTGGTCTTGCGCTTCTTCTTGGTGGGGTCAGAAGGAGAGGCTTCAGAGTGTTTTCTCTTCTTCGCTTCAGCTTCAGCTGTCCTTGTCTTCTTGAGCTCTGACGCAGTGGACCGGCTCTTTGGCTTCGAGCTAGTCGTAGCAGTGGGGAAGACAATCGGAACAACTTCTGACCTTGGTGCCTCTGGTTCAGTGGTGGCAGTCTTCTTCTTTTTCTTAGAGGCCATCCTGGGGTCGATGCGGGGATGCCCAAGTGCCTTGCGCTTCTCGGCCTCATTGTAGGCTTGCACACAGCGATCAGCCAGAGTCTTCATCCGCTCACGGGAACCTTGAGCTTCAGGACACTTCTTCAAAAAGTTCTCCTTTAGCTCGTGCAACATGATCTTGAAGTTTTTCACTTCTTGCACGCTGAGCTTGGCCATGTGCTTCTTGAACTGAGCTTTTTCAAAATCAATTTTCTGCTTCAGTTCAACAATGCGCTGGGCAATTGCAAGTTCTGAAGCAATAGCGCCTTGGAAAGCGACGCTGAGGCCAATGGGCAGCTGAAGGTCTTCGAAGCTGATGCTTGGTGAGGAAAACCATTCATCGATGAAGTTGTGGATGATGGCGACATCAAACAGAGGCAGATTGTTGAAGATTTCAGCCTCTTCCTTGCTCTTGATGAGCTGCTCAAGAGCATCATCTCCAAGATCTTCATCACTTGACAGATCAATGGTTTCGCTGCGTAGAATGGCAGCAGCTGTGAGCTCTTTGCCTGTGTGTGACTGAGGCTTCTTGGCTTCTTGGGGCTTGGAGACTCGTGATAAATCTTCAGACTGCACGCTGGCTTCAGGAGGTGCAGTTGCCAATGGCTTCGCTCTGGAGATTTTGGGAGAAGCGGCCGGCTTTGAAGCTTTTGGCTTCTTCATCTGCTTTGGCTTCGGCGCAGCAGGAGCGTCATCAGACTCAGTGTCTGCTGGAGGGTCATTCACGGCAGTCCCTTGGACTAGGATGTGGGTGATGAGGCCTGCTAGATTGGCATACGGACCAATGATATTGGGTTCGGCGTCGCGTGTGCCATCCGCCCTTGGCGCAGATGGATCAGGGTTGAAGTCTAACCCCAGCTTCTTCTTGTTTTGCTTCGCAGAGTTCTGAGCAAACTGAAAGTTGTGCTTGAATAGATTGTCATTGCGACACCAGAGGAGTGATGACGGATGGGCCTCAGCTGGCTGCGGTCCTCGGACCATGCATGGATAGAAGCCTTGAGCAATGGCTTCGTCTCTGGACCTGGGTACTAGATTTTTATATAGCACGTCTCCCCATGGTCTCTTGATGGCGCATTTTTCTGCATACTCCTGAGTGACGAAGCGGTAGAGGAACCATTGCTCTGCCCAATATCTTCGAATCCATTGGATTCGTGTCTTGCGCTGACCATAGTTTTCTTCAGGATCAGTTTTGTACATCTCTGCCAATTCATCAGGCAGATCTTTGGACGTTCCACCATGTCACTGTCTGCCTCCCTTCCTTGCTGCTGTTTCTGAAGCCATAAATCTTAACTTGGAAGGCTTCAAGATATTCAAAGGCTTCAAAGGTTTTCTTTTGCTTGACCAACAAGAACTGGCTTCAGGAGAGTTGATGTGATGCTGTAAGAATTCTGCAAATGAATGCAGACTATGAGAACCAAAAGATTCTCCCACGGACATGTACCTGTGACAGCATTAAGGTGCAAGGGAAGGGGAAGAGGTCATATGCATTCTCAGAAGATTTTGAAGATAAATCAGTTTAGAAGACATTGACCTCAGCTTGCGAAGACATTCACTCATAGAAAAGAAGTTGGTTCCAGATTTGTACGAACCCACAGATCAGTACAAGTGAGGAATCTAACTACTTCATGAAGCATAAGTGAATATTCTAGGCAGGTTATGAGATGCAGACTGAGGGAGATTTAACTTGTGAGAGCAGAAACTTCTTATGGCAGAAAGTGACTGAACTATAGGATCAAGAGAGGCTGTAAAAAGAGGTTTTATTTACCACACTTGGAACTGCTAGACGAAGTGGGAGTTGAGGCCGAGCAGTTCGATCCTCCGTGCCCTAACTTGGCGACGGAAGACACCTACGGCGACGGCGGAGAGAACGATGTCCGCTGTCGGCGTGAAAATGGCGTCGGAGAGGTTGCGGCAGTGAAGCGCTTCGTCGCCGGCGTCGTCGAGAGCTAGCGGTGGCGCTAGGGTTTGTGCGAGAGTGGAAGAAGAGATAATGACCGCAGTGAATCGTGTATTTATAGGGATAGAGGCGGCACTGCGCTATTACTCAGGTGCCGCTGGCGATTCGCATCTGAACAGCACGTGGCCATCATGCGGTATTTTGGGGGGCAGTTCCACATCCCATGCACGCCTTGATTGTCAGATGTCGTTCCTACTTCTCCGGATTTCTTGTGGATGAATGAGCATTGAAAACGGTTTTAAAGTTTGTCTCTGTGTCTTCTGCTGACAAGGATGCAAAGAAGACATTTGACAGTTTCAATAGAATGCATATGACTTGGAGAGATAGAGTTCGAGGTAGAAAGCATAGAGAGGTTAGGGTCCGATCAGATTCACTTAGTTCAAAAGATTCAACAAGAAGACATAGCTATAAGTGAATGCTGTAGAGGACAGAACACTAGTACATATATATATCTATATAATCAACATAGTGAAGATAATCATGAAGACATGTTGAGATTGAAGCCAAACCAAATGTAAAGACATTGCGAGGTAACGCCATGAGTGAAACACTTCAAAATAGAAAGTTTGGTGGTGGCGTTACCACCGTATTGGAAGTATTAGACCCAGACATGGCGCAAAATTGTCGTGGCGCTCCGAAGTCAAATTCCACATTAATGTATTCACACTTAGAATGTATGTCTTCATTGATTGAAGATATACGTTACTTCGTGTGTTGCACATCTAAGTCATCAATATGCATAAGTGTTTGGATGTGTGCCTGATCACAGGACATTTGAGGATTCCAAGATATTTAGCTCACACCGTAACTTGCAAAATCTTTTCTCATCCAAGGGCTTGGTGAAAATATCTGCCAATTGCTCTTCAGTGTTGACGTGTATGATATCAATATCTTCCTTTGCAACATGATCTCTGAAAAAGTGATGGCGAATTTCAAGGTGCTTTGTCTTCGAGTGCTGAACTGGGTTGTTGGCGATCTTGATGGCGCTTCCGTTGTCGCAGTAAAGTGGCACTTGCTTCAGATGAATGCCCTAATCCTTGACAGTTTGCTTCATCCACAGAAGCTGAGCGCAGCAAGATCCAGCAGCAATGTATTCAGATTCAGCAGTGGAGAGGGATACACAGTTTTGCTTCTTTGAAGACCAACATACAAGTGATCGGCCCAGAAAGTGACATGTGCCTGACGTAGACTTCCGATCAACCTTGTCACCAGCATAATCAGCATCTAAGAATCCAACCAGATCAAACTCTGAGCCCTTTGGATACCATAATCCTAGAGTTGGTGTGTGAGCCAAATATCAAAGAATTCGCTTCACAGCTAAGTGATGCGACTCCTTTGGTGCCGCTTGGAATCGAGCACACATGCAAACACTAAGCATAATATCTAGCCTAGATGCACATAAATAAAGCAAAGAACCAATCATGGAGCGGTATACCTTTTGATCGAACTCTTTACCATTGTCGTCGGGACCCAGATGATGTTTGGCTGGCATTGGTGTTGTGAAGCCTTTGCAGTCTTGCATACCGAACTTCTTCAGGCACTCTTTAAGATATTTCTCTTGAGATATGAAAATGCCGTTGCGTTGTTGCCGTATTTGAAGACCGAGGAAGAACTTCAGCTCCCCCATCATGGACATCTGATATTGCTCTTGCATCATATAGCCAAACTCTTCACTGTACTTCTGATTGGTGCAGCCGAAGATAATGTCATCCACATATATTTGGCACACGAACAGTTCACCATCATATGTCTTCGTGAAGAGAGTGGGATCTAAGGAACCAGGTATGAAGCCTTTGCTCTTCAGGAAGTATTTGAGTGTATCATACCAGGCCCGAGGGGCTTGTTTGAGGCCATACAGTGCCTTATTGAGCTTGTATACCATGTCAGGATGTTTTGGATCTTCAAATCCTGGTGGTTGTGCAACATACACTTCTTCTTCAATCTTGCCATTGAGAAAGGCACTCTTCACATCCATTTGATACAGAATTATGTTGTGATGATTTGCATAGTCCAGCAGAATACGTATGGCTTCAAGTTTGGCCACAGGAGCAAAGGTTTCATCGAAGTCAATGCCTTCCACTTGAGTATATCCTTGAGCAACGAGGCGAGCTTTGTTTCTGATGATCTGACCATGCTCATCTTGCTTGTTGCGGTATATCCATTTTGTGCCTATTATGTTATGCTTCTGTGGATCAGGACGCTTAACCAATTCCCATACATTGTTTAGTTCAAACTGTTGAAGCTCTTCTTGCATTGCTTGAATGCATTCAGGTTCCATAAAGGCTTCTTCGACTTTCTTGGGTTCTGAAATTGAGACGAATGCGAAGTGCCCACAGAAATTTGCCAGTTGAGTTTCCCTTGAACGAGTGAGTGGGCCAGGTGCATTGATGCTATCAATTATTCTGTCAATCTGCACTTCATTGGCAACACGAGGATGTATAGGGCGAAGACTTTGCTCTTGCTGATCTGTGTTGTCATTGGGAGGAATATCTTCAGGCTGAGCATTGTCTTCATGTGGATCAGGTGCTGAGATGATAAGTTCTTCTTCAGGATGAGCTTCAGAAGGTGCAATTTCTCCAGTTCCCATAAGCTTGATTGATTCACTAGCTGGAACTTCATCTAGCACATTTGGCAGTTGCTCTATTTGTGATCCATTGGTTTCATCGAACCGCACATCCACTGTTTCAACCACTTTGTAGTGGAAGAGATTGAAGACTCTGTAGGAGTGCGAATCCTTTCCATATCCAAGCATGAATCCCTCATGTGCTTTTGGTGCAAACTTTGAGGTGTGGTGTGGGTCCTTGATCCAGCATCTTGCGCCAAATACTCTGAAGTAACTGACGTTTGGCTTCTTGCCAATTAGGAGTTCATAAGATGTCTTGTTCAGAAGCTTGTGAAGATAAACACGATTGATTGTATGGCATGTAGTGTCAATAGCTTCAGTCCAAAATTTTCTTGGAGTCTTGTATTCATCTAGCATTGTTCTGGCCATCTCAATGAGTGTTCTGTTCTTGCGTTCAACGATGCCATTTTGCTGTGGCGTATACGGAGCTGAGAATTCATGAGTGATGCCCAATGTATCAAGATATGTGTCAAGGCCAGTGTTCTTGAATTCCGTGCCATTATCACTTCTGATGTGCTTTATCTTGGCGCCATAATTGTTCATGGCTCGATTGGCGAAGCGTCTGAAGACATCCTGCACTTCAGTCTTGAAAAGGATTATGTGCACCCAAGTATATCTAGAATAATCATCAACAATTACGAAGCCATAGAGGCAAGCAGTAGTGGAAAAGGTTGAGTAGTGAGTGGGACCAAAAAGATCCATATGAAGCAGTTCGAAGGGTCGAGTAGTGGTCATGATTGTCTTCGAAGGATGTTTTGCCCTTTTCATCTTCCCTGCTTCACAGGCACCGCATAAGTGATCTTTCTTGAACTTGACGCCCTCGATGCCTATGACATGCTCCTTCGAAAGGGTGTGGAGGTTCCTCATCCCAGCATGCCCAAGCCTCCGATGCCAAAGCCAACATTCTGAAGCTTTTGGAAGAAGACATACTGCAATCTGTGGCCCTGCTGAAAAATCTACCACATACAAATCATCTTTCCGATACCCTTCAAACACTAAAGACTTGTCAGATTCCATTAGTACCAGGCAACGATATTTTCCAAATATTACGATCATGTTCAAATCGCAAAGCATTAAGACAGACATTAAGTTGAAGCCAAGGGATTCAACAAGCATGATTTTGTCCATGTGTTGATCCTTTGAGATTGCAACTCTACCTAGACCCAATACCTTACTTTTACCAGTGTCAGCAAATGTGATGTGGCTCTTGTCGGATGGACGTAAGGTTGAGTCCATAAAGAGGCTTCTTTTGCCAGTCATGTGATTTGTACACCCACTGTCAATAATCCATTCTGAAGACTCTGAAGACGCTTGTGTCGTACCCTACAGTGCAGTTAGGGGGATAGGCTTCACGAAGAGAATTGTGAAGCAAAAACATTTGACGAACCAGTGGGTTATGAAAACTTAGATTCAGGTTAGGACTGATAGGAAGAGTAGCATGCGATTCAGGAACGAAATACATAGTGATGCCATTAGGGCATTTTATCTTGCACCCTGCAAGATTTTTAAGGTCCCCAGCAATAGCGTCAGTGGATTTTGGTTTTCTGCTGGAGACGTTTCCCTGCAAAAGAGAGTTAAGCTTTCTTAACCACCCACATCTTCAAGGGTGGCTTAGAAGCAATAAGTCTAAGTGCAGCATCTAAGAATTTTGGCCTTGGAGCCCTAGCAAACAGTCTAGCAGGAGGACAATAGTACTCATAAGAATAGGCAGAATAGTTCTTGGTCATATGAACATGACGGTTTGATGAACCGCTCTCATATTCATATGCCTGAGTATGGTTTCCCTGCAAAACATTTGCGTTAGTGCGACTCAGGTGAGTCCTGTGTCTGTATGAAGCCTTTGGGCTGAGGTTTGTCTTCTTCATGTGAGGTGTCATGAAGACATTCATAGGAAGATTTTCCAGACATGTTTTCGGAACCCAGATCTTCTTCATAGGCGGTCCATTCCTGCAGTTAGTACCAATGTACCTGGCAAACACTTCACCATTCTGATTCTTAAACAGTTTATAGTTTGCATCAAAGTATTCATCAATGATAATGGGGTTAGCACAGGTGAAGCCAGACAGATTGGATGGATCTGCTGAGGATTCCTTTGCAGCAACCCATGTGGTTTTGGGGTACTGCTCAGGTTTCCAGTAAGAGCCATCTGCATTAATTTTCCTCACGAACCCAACACCCTCTTTCCTAGGGTTTCGGTTCAGAATCTGCTTCTTAAGGACATCACATAATGTCTGATGCCCTTTAAGACTTTTGTACATCACTGTTTCAAGCAATGTCTTCAACCTAGCATTCTCATCAGCAATAGCAGTGGTATCCTCAGCAGAGGGGTTAGTTACCATTTCAACAGTTGAAGATATTGCAACAGCAGTAGAAGTGGAACATTCAGCAACAGAAGTAGCATTATCACACTCAATGCATTTAAGGCATGGTGGTTCAAATCCTTCCTGAGCGGAACTGATCTGTTCGGCTCGAAGTGACTCGTTTTCCTTTTGAAGATCTTCATGATCCGCTCACAACTTCTCAAGTTCTTGCTTCCTTTGAAGATAATCATAGGAAAGCTTTTCATGAGTAGTTGAGAGAGTCTCAAGACGATCTTCAAGTTCCTGATACTTAACGTGAAGATTTTTTATGTCTTCAATTAAGGATTCAGATAGAGTCATTTCAGCACCCAACAGATCATCGCTTCTGTCTAACAGTTTTTGAATATGTTCCATGGCCTTTTGTTGTTCAGTTGCAATTTTAGCAAGTGTTTTGTAGCTGGGTTTTGAATCACAATCAGAGTCATCGTCACTGGATGTTTGATAGTGAGTAGTGCGTTTGGTTACCTTGGCACCACGGGCCATGAAGCAGTAGGTAGGAGTGGAGTCGTCCTTGTCATTCGCATTAGTGTTGGTGATGAAGTCATTGTCTTCAGTGTTGAAGATGGACTTGGCAACGTATGCTGTAGCCAGACTCGCAATGCCAGAATCAGATTCCTCCTCAGACTCCACCTCTGCCTCCTCAGATGCGGACTCCTCCTCAGAATCCATTTCCTTGCCAACAAACGCACGTGCCTTGCCAGATGAGCTCTTCTTGTGTGATGAAGACTTTGGGAAGACTTGGAAGAAGACTTTGAGTATTTCTTTTTCTTCTTGTCGTCAGAGTCATATTCCTTGCTCTTCTTCTTCCTTCTGTTCTCATTGTCCCACTGTGGACACTCAGAGATAAAGTGTCCAGTTTTCTTGCACTTGTGGCATGTTTTCTTCATGTAGTCATGAGCAGAAGCTTCATCATTCCTTGAGCTTGATCGTGAAGACTTTCTGAAGCCTTTCTTCTTGGTGAATTTCTAGAACTTCTTCACTAGCATTGCAAGTTCTCTTCCAATGTCTTCAGGATCATCAGAACTGTTGTCTGATTCTTCTTCAGATGAGGACACAGATTTTGCCTTCAGGGCACGAGTTCGCCCATAGTTTGGACCGTAGATATCTCTTTTTTCAGAAAGCTGAAACTCATGTGTGTTGAGCCTCTCAAGTCTGTCAGACGGATCGAGTGTCTTGAAATCAGGACGTACTTGAATCATCAGGGCTAGGATGTCAAACGAACTATCAAGTGATCTCAGCAGCGTCTTGACGATTTCATGTTTGGTGATCTTAGTGGCGCCGAGGGCTTGAAGCTCATTTGTGATGTCAGTGAGCCGGTCAAATGTGTGCTGGACATTTTCATTGTCATTTCGCTTGAAGTGGTTGAAGAGGTTGCGAAGAACACTGATTCTCTGATCTCTCTGGGTTGAGATGCCTTCATTGACCTTGGAGAGCCAGTCCCAGACCAGCTTGGATGTCTTCAAAGCACTCACGCGGCCATACTGTCCTTTGGTCAGATGACCACAAATGATATTCTTGGCAGTAGAGTCCAGTTGAGTGAACTTCTTGACATCAGCAGCAGTGACACCTTCTCCAGCCTTGGGAACGCCGTTTTCGACAACATACCATAGGTCGACGTCAATGGCTTCAAGATGCATGCGCATATTATTCTTCCAATAGGGATATTTAGTCCCATCGAAGACGGGGCACGCAGCGGAGACTTTGATTATCCCTGCAGTCGACATAGCTAAAACTCCAGGTGGTTAAACCGAATCACACAGAACAAGGGAGCACCTTGCTCTGATACCAATTGAAAGTGCGTTATATCGACTAGAGGGGGGGTGAATAGGTGATTTTTATGAAAGTCTTCAAAACGTGAGAGTTCTGAAGACAAACAGTACAGATATGCCTATCACTTAAGCAGCGGAAGTTAGATTACACTAGGCAAGTCATAATCAAGTATTCAGTAGAGTGAAAGCACAATGACAAGCAGCTTTAGTGTAATAAGGATCAGGTAGGAAGAAGTTATGAAGCCAATCAAATCATACAGTTATGTTGTGAAGACAAAAGATAGAGCAAGCATGCAATGGCTTCACAATGAATAACAGTAAGTTGAAGGGAAGTGAAGATGAGACCAGTGATACGTTGAAGACAATGATTTGTTGGACCAGTTCCAGTTGCTGTGACAACTGTACGTCTGGTTGGAGCGGCTAGGTATTTAAACCAAAAGGACACACAGTCCCGGAGACCCAGTCCTGAACACGCAGCTCAGGACACCCAGTCCTCACCATTTTCTCCTTGAGCTAAGGTCACACAGACCTCGCCCAATCACTCTGGTAAGTCTTCAAGGTAGACTCCCAAACCTTCACAGACTTCGTTCACCGGCAATCCACAATTTCTCTTGGATGCTCAGAACGCGACGCCTAACCGTCTGGAGGATGCACAGTCCTCAAGTGTAATAAGTCTTCAGATCACTCAGACACGAAGACTTAAGTGATGCCCAATTTGCTCTGGCTCTGGGTGGTTAGGGCTTTTCTCCTCGCTGGGAATGTTCTCTCAAAGGCTTCGAGGTGGGTTGCTCTCAAACGACAAAAGCCGTGCACTGAAATCTGAGCAGCCAACCGTTTATGGTTGTAGGGATGGACTATTTATAGCCACTGGGCAACCCGACCTGATTTGTCCGAAATGACCCTGGGTCACTAAGGAACTGACACATGTTCCAACGGTCAGATTTCGAACTCACATGGCAACTTTACTTGGGCTGCAAGTAAAGCTGACTTGTCCGACTCTGGACAAGATTTGCTCTCATAGTCTTCGCTCGAAGACATAGGATTTGAATTAGGCATCACTTCAGTCATTCTGACTGGTTCTCTTGGACCCCACTTAACAGTACAGTGGTTCCTATTACTCAACACAAATGAAATAAACTACGAAGGATTTAAGTCTTCGAGTGCGATAGGCTTCGCGTGGTGTCTTCTTTTGTCATAGTCTTCATGTTGGAAATATGCCCTAGAGGCAATAATAAATTGATTATTATTATATTTCCTTGTTCATGATAATCGTTTATTATCCATCCTAGAATTGTATTGATAGGAAACTCAGATACATGTGTGGATACATAGACAACACCATGTCCCTAGTAAGCCTCTAGTTGACTAGCTCGTTGATCAATAGATGGTTACGGTTTCCTGACCATGGACATTGGATGTCGTTGATAACGGGATCACATCATTAGGAGAATGATGTGATGGACAAGACCCAATCCTAAGCATAGCACTATATCGTGTAGTTCGTATGCTAAAGCTTTTCTAATGTCAAGTATCATTTCCTTAGACCATGAGATCGTGCAACTCCTGGATACCGTAGGAGTGCTTTGGGTGTGCCAAACATCACAACGTAACTTGGTGACTATAAAGGTGCACTACGGGTATCTCTGAAAGTGTCTGTTGGGTTGGCACGAATCGAGACTGGGATTTGTCACTCCGTGTGACGGAGAGGTATCTCTGGGCCCACTCGGTAGGACATCATCATAATGTGCACAATGTGATCAAGGAGTTGATCAAGGGATGATGTGTTACGGAACGAGTAAAGAGACTTGCCGGTAACGAGATTGAACAAGGTATCGGGATACCGACGATCGAATCTCGGGCAAGTATCGTACCGATAGACAAAGGAAATTGTATGCGGGATTGATTGAATCCTCGACATCGTGGTTCATCCGAAGAGATCATCGTGGAACATGTGGGAACCAACATGGGTATCTAGATCCCGCTGTTGGTTATTGACCGGAGAACGTCTCGGTCATGTCTGCATGCTTCCCGAACCCGTAGGGTCTACACACTTAAGGTTCGGTGATGCTAGGGTTATAGAGATATTAGTACGCGGTAACCCGAATGTTGTTCGGAGTCCCGGATGAGATCCCAGACGTCACGAGGAGTTCCGGAATGGTCCGGAGGTAAAGAATTATATATAGGAAGTGCTATTTCGGCCATCGGGACAAGTTTCGGGGTCACCGGTATTGTACCGGGACCACCGGAAGGGTCCCGGGGGTCCACCGGGTGGGGCCACCTGTCCCGGGGGCCACATGGGCTGTAGGGGGTGCGCCTTGGCCCATATGGGCCAAGGGCACCAGCCCCAAGAGGCCCATGCGCCAAGAGAAGAGGGAAAAGGAAGAGTCCTAAAGGGGGAAGGCACCTCCGAGGTGCCTTGGGGAGGAGGGACTCCTCCCTAGCCGCACCCTTCCTTGGAGGAAGGGCCAAGGCTGCGCCCCCCCCTCTACCTTGGCCCTATATATAGTGGGGGGGAAAGGAGGTCAAACCAATCTAAGGCCTGGCGCCTCCCTCTCCCTCCCGTGACACATCTAAGTGAAGCCCTGTTGGAATCCCGCTACTTCCACCACCACGCCGTCGTGCTGCTGGATCTCCATTAACCTCTCCTCCCCCCTTGATGGATCAAGAAGGAGGAGACGTCACTGATCCGTACGTGTGTTGAACGTGGAGGTGCCGTCCGTTCGGCGCTAGGATCATTGGTGATTTGAATCACGACGAGTACGACTCCATCAACCCCGTTCTCTTGAATGCTTCCGCGCGCGATCTACAAGGGTATGTAGATCCACTCCTCCCTCGTTGCTAGATGACTCCATAGATAGATCTTGGTGACACATAGGAAAATTTTGAATTTCTGCTACGTTCCCCAACAGTGGCATCATGATCTAGGTCTATTGCGTAGATTCTATGCACGAGTAGAACACAAAGTAGTTGTGGGCGTTGATTTTGTTCAATATGCTTACCGTTACTAGTCCAATCTTGATTCGGCGGCATTGTGGGATGAAGCGGCCCGTACCAACCTTACACGTACGCTTACGTGAGACCGGTTCCACCGACAAACATGCACTAGTTGCATAAGGTGGCTGGCGGGTGTCTGTCTCTCCCACTTTAGTTGGATCGGATTCGATGAAAAGGGTCCTTATGAAGGGTAAATAGCAATTGGCATATCACGTTGTGGTTTTGCGTAGGTAAGAAACGTTCTTGCTAGAAACCCATAGTAGCCACGTAAAACATGCAAACAACAATTAGAGGACGTCTAACTTGTTTTTGCAGGGTATGCTATGTGATGTGATATGGCCAAAGGATGTGATGAATGATATATGTGATGTATGAGATTGATCATGTTCTTGTAATAGGAATCACGACTTGCATGTCGATGAGTATGACAACCGGCAGGAGCCATAGGAGTTGTCTTAATTTATTTATGACCTGCGTGTCAACATAAACGTCATGTAATTACTTTACTTTATTGCTAACCGTTAGCTGTAGTAGTAGAAGTAATAGATGACGTGACAACTTCAAGAAGACACGATGATGGAGATCATGATGATGGAGATCATGGTGTCATGCCGGTGACGATGATGATCATGGAGCCCCAAAGATGGAGATCAAAAGGAGCAATATGATATTGGCCATATCATGTCACTATTTGATTGCATGTGATGTTTATCATGTTTATACATCTTATTTGCTTAGAACGACGGTAGTAAATAAGATGATCCCTCATAATAATTTCAAGAAAGTGTTCCCCCTAACTGTGCACCGTTGCGACAGTTTGTTGTTTCGAAGCACCACGTGATGATCGGGTGTGATAGATTCTAACGTTCACATACAACGGGTGTAAGACAGATTTACACACGCGAAACACTTAGGTTGACTTGACGAGCCTAGCATGTGTACAGACATGGCCTCGGAACACAAGAGACCGAAAGGTCGAGCATGAGTCGTATGGTAGATACAATCAACATGAAGATGTTCACCGACGTTGACTAGTCCGTCTCACGTGATGATCGGACACGGCCTAGTTGACTCGGATCATGTAATCACTTAGATGACTAGAGGGATGTCTATCTGAGTGGGAGTTCATAAGATGAACTTAATTATCCTGAACATGGTCAAAAGGTCTTCGCAAATTATGTCGTAGCTCACGCTTTAGTTCTACTGTTTAGATATGTTCCTAGAGAAAAATTAGTTGAAACTTGATAGTAGCAATTATGCGGACTAGGTCCGTAAACTAAGGATTGTCCTCATTGCTTCTTAGAAGGCTTATGTCCTTAATGCACCACTCAGTGTGCTGAACCTCGAACGTTGTCTGTGGATGTTGCGAACATCTGACATACACGTTTTGATAACTACATGATAGTTCAGTTAAACGGTTTAGAGTTGAGGCACCGAAGACGGTTTTGAAACGTCGCGAAACATATGAGATGTTTCGAGGGCTGAAATTGGGATTTCAGGCTCGTGCCCACGTCAAGAGGTATAAGACCTCCGACGATTTTCTTAGCCTACAAACTTAGGGAGAAAAGCTCAATAGTTGAGCTTGTGCTCAGATTGTCTAAGTACAACAATCATTTAAATCGAGTGGGAGTTGATCTTCCAGATGAGATAGTGATGTTTCTCCGAAGTCATTACCACCAAGCTGCTAGAGCTTCGTGATGAACTATAATATATCAGGGACATATATGATGATCCTTGAGATATTCGCGATGTTTGACACCACAAAAGTAGAAATCAAGAAGGAGCATCAATTGTTGATGGTTGGTGAAACCACTAGTTTCAAGAAGGGCAAGGGAAAGAAGGGATACTTCATGAAACGGCAATTCAGCTGCTGCTCTAGTGAAGAAACCCAAGGTTGAACCCAAACCCGAGACTAACTGCTTCTGTAATAAGGGGAACAGCCACTGGAGCAGAATTACCCTAGATACTTGGTAGATGAGAAGGCTGGCAAGGTCGATAGAAATATATTGGATATACATTGTGTTGATGTGTACTTTACTAGTACTCCTAGTAGCACCAGGGTATTAGATACCGGTTCGGTTGCTAAGTGTTAGTAACTCGAAATAAAAGCTACGGAATAAACGGAGACTAGCTAAAGGTGAGCTGACGATATGTGTTGGAAGTGTTTCCAATGTTGATATGATCAAGCATCGCACGCTCCCTCTACCATCGAGATTAGTGTTTGCATTGAGCATAGACATGATTGGATTATGTCTATCGCAATACGGTTATTCATTTAAGGAGAATAATGGTTACTCTATTTATTTGAATAATACCTTCAATGGTCTTACACCTAAAATGAATGGTTTATTGAATCTCGATCGTAGTGATACACATGTTCATGCCAAAAGATATAAGATAGTAATGATAGTACCACCTACTTGTGGCACTGCCACTTAAGTCATATCGGTATAAAACGCATGAAGAGGCTCCATGTTGATGGATCTTTGGACTCACTCATTTTTGAAAAGTTTGAGACATGCGAACCATGTCTATTGGTGTATATGCATGAAGAAACTCCATGCAAATGGACCGTTTGGACTCACTTGATTTTGAATCACTTGAGACATGCAAATCATACCACATGGGCAAGATGACTGAAATCCTTGGTTTCAGTAAAATGGAACTAGAAAGCAACTTGTTGGAAGTAATACATTTTGATGTGTGCAGTCCAATGAGTGCTGAGGCATGTAGTGGATATCGTTATGTTATTACTTCACAGATGATTTGAGTAGATGTTGAGTATATTTACTTGATGAATCACGAGTCTGAATTATTGAAAGGTTAAAGTAATTTCAGGGTGAAGTTGAAAGATCGTCGTGACAAGAGGATAAAAGATCTTTGATATGATCATAGAGATGAATATCTGAATTACGAGTTTGGCACAGAATTAAGACATTGTGGAAATTATTTCACAACTAATACAGCCTGGAACACCATAGTGTGATGGTGTGTCCGAACATCATAACTGCACCCTATTGGATATGATGCATACCATGATGTCTCTTATCGAATTACCACAATAGTTTATGGGTTAGGCATTAGAGACAACCACATTCACTTTAAATAGGGCACCACGTAATTCCGATGAGATGACACCGTATGAACTATGGTTTAGAGAAACATAAGCTGTCATTTCTTAAAAGTTTGGGGCTGCGACGCTTATGTGAAAAGGTTTCAGGCTGATAAGCTCAAACCCAAAGCGGATAAATGCATCTTCATAGAATACCCAAAACAGTTGGGTATACCTCCTATTTCAGATCTGGAAGCAAAAGTGATTGTTTCTAGAAATGGGTCCTTTCTTGAGGAAAAGTTTCTCTCGAAAGAATTGAGTGGGAGGATGGTGGAGACTTGATGAGGTTATTGAACCGTCTCTTCAACTAGTGTGTGGCAGGGCACAGGTAGTTGTTCCTGTGGCACCTACACCAATTGAAGTGGAAGCTTATGATAGTGATCATGAAACTTCAGATCAAGTCTCTACCAAACCTCGTAGGACGACGAGGATGCGTACTACTTCAGAGTGGTACGTAGTCCTGTCTTGGAAGTCATGTTGCTAGACAACAATGAACCTACGAGCTATGGAGAAGCGATGGTGGGCCCGGATTCCGATAAATGGCTCGAGGCCATAAAATCCGAGAGAGGATCCATATATGAAAACAAAGTGTAGACTTTGGAAGAACTACTTGATGGTCGTAAGGCTGTTAGGTACATATGGATTTTAAAAGGAAGACGGACAATGATGGTAAATGTCACCATTAAGAAAGCTTGACTTGTCGTTAAGAAGTTTCCCGACAAGTTCAAGGAGTTGACTACGATGAGACTTTCTCACTCGTAGCGATGCTAAGAGTCTGTTGGAATTATATTAGCGATTACTGCATTATTTATGAAATCTTGTAGATAGGATGTCAAAACATTGTTTCCTCGACGATTTTCTTGAGGAAAGGCTGTATGTGATACAACCGGAAGTTTTTGTCAATCCTGAAAGATGCTAATAAGTATGCAAAGCTCCAGCAATCCTTCTAAGGACTGGAGTAAGCGTCTCGGAGTTGGAATGTGTGCTTTGATGATGATCAAAGATTTTGGTGTATACAAAGTTTATGAGAAACTTGTATTTCCAAAGAAGTGAGTGGGAGCACTATAGAATTTCCGATGAGTATATGTTGTTAACATACTGTTGATCGGAAATGACGTAGAATTTCTGGAAAGCATATAGGGTTATTTGAAAAGTGTTTTTCAATGGAAAACCTGGATTAAGCTACTTGAGCATTGAGCATCAAGTTCTATAAGGATAGATCAAAACGCTTAATGGTACATTCAAATGAGCACATACCTTGACATGATCTTGAAGGTGTTCAAGATGGATCAGTCAAAGAAGGAGTTCTTGCATGAGTTGTAAGGTACGAAGTTAAGACTTAAAGCTCGACCACGGCAGAATAGAGAGAAAGGACGAAGGTCGTCCCCTATGCTTAAGACATAGGCTCTACAGTATGCTATGCTGTGTACCGCACCTAAAGTGTGCCTTGCCATGAGTCAGTCAAGGGGTACAAGAGTGATCCAAGAATGGATCACAGGACAGCAGTCAAAGTTATCCTTGGTAACTAGTGGACTAAGGAATTTTCTCGATTATGGAGGTGGTAAAAGAGTTCGTCGTAAAGGGTTACGTCGATGCAAGCTTAACACCTATCCAGATAGCTCTGAGTAGAGATACCGGATACATATAATGGAGCAACAATTTAGAATAGCTCCAAGTAGAACAGTTATTTGGAATAGCTCCAAATGTAGCGTAGTAGTTGCATCAACAAGATGACATAGAAATTTGCAAAGTACATACGGATCTGAATGTTGCAGACCCGTTGACTGAAACCTCTCTCACAAGCAACATGATCAAACCCAGGACACATTGAGTGTTAATCACATAGTGATGTGAACTAGATTATTGACTCTAGTAAACTCTTTGGATGTTGGTCACATGGCGATGTGACCTGTGAGTGTTAATCACATGGCGATGTGAACTAGATTATTGACTCTAGTGCAAGTGGGAGACTGTTGGAAATATGCCCTAGAGGCAATAATAAATTGATTATTATTATATTTCCTTGTTCATGATAATCCTTTATTATCCATGCTAGAATTGTATTGATAGGAAACTCAGATACATGTGTGGATACATAGACAACACCATGTCCCTAGTAAGCCTCTAGTTGACTAGCTCGTTGATCAATAGATGGTTACGGTTTCCTGACCATGGACATTGGATGTCGTTGATAACAGGATCACATCATTAGGAGAATGATGTGATGGACAAGACCCAATCCTAAGCATAGCACTAGATCGTGTAGTTCGTATGCTAAAGCTTTTCTAATGTCAAGTATCATTTCCTTAGACCATGAGATTGTGCAACTCCCGGATACCGTAGGAGTGCTTTGGGTGTGCCAAACGTCACAACGTAACTGGGTGACTATAAAGGTGCACTACGGGTATCTCCAAAAGTGTCTGTTGGGTTGGCACGAATCGAGACTGGGATTTGTCACTCCGTGTGACGGAGAGGTATCTCTGGGCCCACTCGGTAGGACATCATCATAATGTGCACAATGTGATCAAGGAGTTGATCAAGGGATGATGTGTTACGGAACGAGTAAAGAGACTTGCCGGTAACGAGATTGAACAAGGTATCAGGATACCGACGATCGAATCTCGGGCAAGTATCGTACTGATAGACAAAGGGAATTGTATGCGGGATTGATTGAATCCTCGACATCGTGGTTCATCCGATGAGATCATCGTGGAACATGTGGGAACCAACATGGGTATCCAGATCCCGCTGTTGGTTATTGACCGGAGAACGTCTCGGTCATGTGTGCATGCTTCCCGAACCCATAGGGTCTACACACTTAAGGTTCGGTGACGCTAGGGTTATAGAGATATTAGTATGCGGTAACCCGAATGTTGTTCGGAGAACCGGATGAGATCCCGGACGTCACGAGGAGTTTTGGAATGGTCCGGAGGTAAAGAATTATATATAGGAAGTGCTATTTCGGCCATCGGGACAAGTTTCGGGGTCACCGGTATTGTACCGGGACCACCGGAAGGGTCCCGGGGGTCCACCGGGTGGGGCCACCTGCCCCGGGGGCCACATGGGCTGTAGGGGGTGCGCCTTGGCCCATATGGGCCAAGGGCACCAGCCCCAAGAGGCCCATGCGCCAAGAGAAGAGGGAAAAGGAAGAGTCCTAAAGGGGGAAGGCACCTCCGAGGTGCCTTGGGGAGGAGGGACTCCTCCCTAGCCGCACCCTTCCTTGGAGGAAGGGCCAAGGCTGCGCCCCCCCCCCCTCTCCCTTGGCCCTATATATAGTGGGGGGGAAGGGAGGGCAAACCAATCTAAGGCCTGGCGCCTCCCTCTCCCTCCCGTGACACATCTCCCTCCTCCCGCAGCGCTTAGCGAAGCCCTGTTGGAATCCCGCTACTTCCACCACCACGCCGTCGTGCTGCTGGATCTCCAATAACCTCTCCTCCCCCCTTGCTGGATCAAGAAGGAGGAGACGTTGCTGCTCTGTACGTGTGTTGAACGCGGAGGTGCCGTCCGTTCGGCGCTAGGATCATCGGTGATTTGAATCACGACGAGTACGACTCCATCAACCCCGTTCTCTTGAACGCTTCCGCGCGCGATTTACAAGGGTATGTAGATCCACTCCTCCCTCGTTGCTAGATGACTCCATAGATAGATCTTGGTGACACGTAGGAAAATTTTGAATTTCTGCTACGTTCCCCAACACTTCAATGTGAATATCTTCATGTACCACCATTGTCTTCAATGTCTTCATACATTTTTAGGGGTCATCTCTAGTAGTAAAACCGAATCAATGAGGAACTTCTACTGTGTTATCCTGCAATTCTCACAAACACATTAGTCCCTCAACTAGGTTTGTAGTCAATACTCCAAAACCAACTAGGGGTGGCACTAGATGCACTTACAAGTCTCCCACTTGCACTAGAGTCAATAATCTAGATTACACAGTAATGATTCTAACACCCATGGAGCTTTGGTGCTGATCATGTTTTGCTCGTGGAAGAGGCTTAGTTAACGGGTCTGCAACATTCAGATCCGTATGTATCTTGCAAATCTCTATGTCTCCCACCTGGACTAGATCCCGGATGGAATTGAAGCGTCTCTTGATGTGCTTGGTTCTCTTGTGAAATCTGGATTCCTTTGCCAAGGCAATTGCACCAGTATTGTCACAAAAGATTTTCATTGGACCCGATGCACTAGGTATTACACCTAAATCGGATATGAACTCCTTCATCCAGACTCCTTCATTCGCTGCTTCCGAAGCAGCTATGTACTCTGCTTCACATGTAGATCCCGCTACGACGCTTTGTTTAGAACTGCACCAACTGATAGCTCCACCATTTAATGTAAACACGTATCCAGTTTGCGATTTAGAATCGTCCGGATCAGTGTCAAAGCTTGCATCAACGTAACCGTTTACAATGAGCTCTTTTTCACCTCCATATACGAGAAACATATCCTTAGTCCTTTTCAGGTATTTCAGGATGTTCTTGACCGCTGTCCAGTGATCCACTCCTGGATTACTTTGGTATCTCCCTGCTAAGCTTATAGCAAGGCACACATCAGGTCTGGTACACAGCATTGCATACATGATAGAGCCTATGGCTGAAGCATAGGGAACATCTTTCATTTTCTCTCTATCTTCTGCAGTGGTCGGGCATTGAGTCTGACTCAACTTCACACCTTGTAACACAGGCAAGAACCCTTTCTTTGCTTGATCCATTTTGAACTTTTTCAAAATCTTGTCAAGGTATGTGCTTTGTGAAAGTCCAATTAGGCGTCTTGATCTATCTCTATAGATCTTTATGCCTAGTATGTAAGTAGCTTCACCGAGGTCTTTCATTGAAAAACTTTTATTCAAGTATCCCTTTATGCTATCCAGAAATTCTATATCATTTCCAATCAGTAATATGTCATCCACATATAATATCAGAAATGCTACAGAGCTCCCGCTCACTTTCTTGTAAATACAGGCTTCTCCGAAAGTTTGTATAAAACCAAATGCTTTGATCACACTATCAAAACGTTTATTCCAACTCCGAGAGGCTTGCACCAGTCCATAAATGGATCGCTAGAGCTTGCACACTTTGTTAGCTCCCTTTGGATCGACAAAACCTTCCGGTTGCATCATATACAACTCTTCTTCCAGAAATCCATTCAGGAATGCAGTTTTGACATCCATTTTCCAAATTTCATAATCATAAAATGCGGCAATTGCTAACATGATTCGGACAGACTTAAGCATCGCTACGGGTGAGAAGGTCTCATCATAGTCAACCCCTTGAACTTGTCGAAAACCTTTTGCGACAAGTCGAGCTTTGTAGACAGTAATATTACCGTCTGCGTTGGTCTTCTTCTTGAAGATCCATTTATTCTCAATTGCTTACCGATCATTGGGCAAGTCAACCAAGTCCATACTTTGTTCTCATACATGGATCCCATCTCAGATTTCATGGCTTCAAGCCACTTTGCGGAATCTGGGCTCACCATCGCTTCTTCATAGTTCGTAGGTTCATCATGATCTAGTAGCATGACTTCCAGAACTGGATTACCGTACCACTCTGGCGCGGATCTCACTCTGGTTGATCTACGAGGTTCAGTAGTATCTTGTTCTGAAGTTTCATGATCATTATCATTAACTTCCTCACTTATTGGTGTAGGTGTTACAGAAACAGTTTTCTGTGATGTACTACTTTCCAATAAAGGAGCAGGTACAGTTACCTCGTCAAGTTCTACTTTCCTCCCACTCACTTCTTTCGAGAGAAACTCCTTCTCCAGAAAGTTTCCGAATTTAGCAACAAAAGTCTTGCCTTCGGATCTGTGATAGAAGGTGTATCCAATAGTTTCCTTTGGATATCCTATGAAGAAACATTTCTCCGATTTGGGTTCGAGCTTATCAGGTTGAAACTTTTTCACATAAGCATCGCAGCCCCAAACTTTTAGAAATGACAACTTTGGTTTCTTGCCAAACCACAGTTCATAAGGCGTCGTCTCAACGGATTTTGATGGTGCCCTATTTAACGTGAATGCGGCCGTCTCTAGAGCGTATCCCCAAAACGATAGCGGTAAATCAGTAAGACACATCATAGATCGCACCATATCTAGTAAAGTACGATTACGACGTTCGGACACACCATTACGCGGTGGTGTTCCGGGTGGCATGAGTTGCGAAACTATTCCACAATTTTTCAAATGTACACCAAACTCGTAACTCAAATATTCTCCTCCACGATCAGATTGTAGAAACTTTATTTTCTTGTTACGATGATTTTCAACTTCACTCTAAAATTCTTTGAACTTTTCAAGTGTTTCAGACTTAGGTTTCATTAAGTAGATATACCCATATCTGCTTAAGTCATCTGTGAAGGTGAGAAAATAACGATATCCGCCACGAGCTTCAATATTCATCGGACCACATACATCTGTATGTATGATTTCCAGCAAATATGTTGCTCTCTCCATAGTACCGGAGAACGATGTTTTAGTCATCTTGCCCATGAGGCACGGTTCGCAAGTACCAAGTGATTCATAATCAAGTGGTTCCAAAAGTCCATCAGTATGGAGTTTCTTCATGCGCTTTACACCGATATGACCTAAACGGCAGTGCCACAAATAAGTTGCACTATCATTATCAACTCTGCATCTTTTGGCTTCTACATTATGAATATGTGTATCACTACTATCGAGATTCAATAAGAATAGACCACTCTTCAAGGGTGCATGACCATAAAAGATATTACTCATATAAATAGAACAACCATTATTCTCTGATTTAAATGAATAACCGTCTCGCATTAAACAAGATCCAGATATAATGTTCATGCTCAACGCTGGCACCAAATAACAATTATTTAGGTCTAATACTAATCCCGAAGGTAGATGTAGAGGTAGCGTGCCGACCGCGATCACATCGACTTTGGAACCGTTTCCCACGCGCATCGTCACCTCGTCCTTAGCCAATCTTCGCTTAATCCGTAGTCCTTGTTTCGAGTTGCAAATATTAGCAACAGAACCAGTATCAAATACCCAGGTGCTACTCAAGCATTAGTAAGGTACACATCAATAACATGTATATCACATATACCTTTGTTCACCTTGCCATCCTTCTTATCCGCCAAATACTTGGGGCAGTTCCGCTTCCAATGACCAGTCTGATTGCAGTAGAAGCACTCAGTTTCAGGCTTAGGTCCAGACTTGGGTTTCTTCTCTTGAGCAGGAACTTGCTTGCCGTTCTACTTGAAGTTCCCCTTCTTCTTCCCTTTGCCTTTTTTCTTGAAACTAGTGGTCTTATTGACCATCAACACTTGATGCTCCTTTTTGATTTCTACCTCCGCAGCTTTCAGCATCGCGAAGAGCTCGGGAATAGTCTTGTTCATCCCTTGCATATTATAGTTCATCACAAAGCTCTTGTAGCTTGGTGGCAGTGATTGGAGAATTCTGTCAATGATGCAATCATCTGGAAGATTAACTCCCAATTGAATCAAGTGATTATTATACCCAGAAATTTTGAGTATATGCTCACTGATAGAACTGTTCTCCTCCATCTTGCAGCTATAGAACTTATTGGAGATTTCATATCTCTCAATCCGGGCATTTGCTTGAAATATTAACTTCAACTCCTGGAACATCTCATATGCTCCATGACGTTCAAAACGTCGTTGAAGTCCCGATTCTAAGCCGTAAAGCATGGCACACTGAACTATCGAGTAGTCATCAGCTTTGCTTTGCCAGACGTTCATAACATCTAGTGTTGCTCCAGCAGCAGGCCTGGCACCCAGCGGTGCTTCCAGGACGTAATTCTTCTGTGCAACAATGAGGATAATCCTCAAGTTATGGACCCAGTCCGTGTAATTGCTACCATCATCTTTCAACTTTGCTTTCTCAAGGAACGCATTAAAATTCAACAGAACAACAGCACGAGCCATCTATCTACAATCAAACATAAACAAGCAAGATACTATCAGGTACTAAGTTCATGATAAATTTAAGTTCAATTAATCAAATTACTTAAGAACTCCCACTTAGATAGACATCCCTCTAATCTTCTAAGTGATCACGTGATCCAGATCAACTAAACCATGTCCGATCATCACGTGAGATGGAGTAGTTTCATTGGTGAACATCACTATGTTGATCATATCTACTATATGATTCACGCTCGACCTTTCGTTCTCCATGTTCCGAGGCCATATCTGTATATGCTTGGCTCGTCAAGTATAACCTGAGTATTCCGCGTGTGCAACTGTTTTGCACCCGTTGTATTTGAACGTAGAGCCTATCACACCCGATCATCATGTGGTGTCTCAGCATGAAGAACTTTCGCAACGGTGCATACTCAGGGAGAACACTTCTTGATAATTTAGTGAGAGATCATCTTATAATGCTACCGTCAATCAAAGCAAGATAAGATGCATAAAGGATAAACATCACATGCAATCATTATAAGTGATATGATATGGCCATCATCATCTTGTGCTTGTGATCTCCATCCCCGAAGCACCGTCGTGATCACCATCGTCACCGGCGCGACACCTTGATCTCCATCGGAGCATCGTTGTCGTCTCGCCAATCTTATGCTTCCACGACTATCGCTACCGCTTAGTGATAAAGTAAAGCATTACATCGCGATTGCATTGCATACAATAAAGCGACAACCATATGGCTCCTGCCAGTTGCCGATAACTCGGTTACAAAACATGATCATCTCATACAATAAAATTTAGCATCATGTTTTGACCATATCACATCACAACATGCCCTGCAAAAACAAGTTAGACGTCCTCTACTTTGTTGTTGCAAGTTTTACGTGGCTGCTACGGGCTTAAGCAAGAACCAATCTCACCTACGCATCAAAACCACAACGATAGTTTGTCAATTTGACTCCGTTTTAACCTTCGCAAGGACCGGGCATAGTCACACTCGGTTCAACTAAAGTTGGAGAAACAGTCACCCGCAAGTCACCTTTGTGCAAAGCACGTCGGGGAAACCGGTCTCGCGTAAGCGTACGCGTAATGTCGGTCCGGGCCGCTTCATCCAACAATACCGCCGAACCAAAGTATGACATGCTGGTAGGCAGTATGACTTATATAGACCACAACTCACTTGTGTTCTACTCGTGCATATAACATCAAACCATAAAACCAGGCTCGGATGCCACTGTTGGGGAACGCAGTAATTTCAAAAAATTTCCTACGCACACGCAAGATAATGGTGATGCATAGCAACGAGAGGGGAGAGTATGATCTACGTACCCTTGTAGATCGCAACGGAAGCGTTGACACAACGTAGAGGAAGTAGTCGTACGTCTTCTTCCTGATCCGACCGATCCAAGCACCGTTACTCCGGCACCTCCGAGTTCTTAGCACACGTATAGCTCGATGACGCTCCCCGGGCTCCGATCCAGCAAAGCTTCGGGGATGATTTCCGTCAGCACAACGGCGTGGTGACGATGATGATGTTCTACCGATGCAGGGCTTCGCCTAAGCACTACAACGATATGATCGAGGTGGAATATGGTGGCAGGGGGCACCGCACACGGCTAAGGAACGATCACGTGGATCAACTTGTGTGTCTAGAGGTGCCCCCCTGCCCTCGTATATAAAGGATCCAAGGGAGGGGGTGCGGCCGTCCATAGGAGGCGCGCAGGAGGAGTCCTACTCCTACCGGGAGTAGGACTCCCCCCCCCAATCCTTGTCCTACTAGGAGAGGTGGAGGGAGAATAGGAAAGGGGGGGCGCTGCCCCTCCCTCCTTGTCCAATTCGGACTAGGGGGAGAGGGGGCGCGGCCTGCTCTGGCAGCCCCTTCCTCTTCTCCACATTAGGCCCATCAGGCCCATTAACCCCCCGGGGGGGTTCCGGTAACCCACCGGTGCTCCGGTTTTATCCGGTACTCTTCCGGAACCCTTCCGATGTCCGAATATAGTAATCCAATATATCAATCTTTATGTCTCGACCATTTCGAGACTCCTCGTCATGTCCGTGATCACATCCGGGACTCCGAACTAACTTCAGTACATCAAAATGCATAAACTCATAATAACTGTCATCGTAACGTTAAGCGTGCGGACCCTACGGTTCGAGAACAATGTAGACATGACCGAGACACGTCTCCGGTCAATAACCAACAGCGGGACCTGGATGCCCATATTGGCTCCTACATATTCTACGAAGATCTTTATCGGTCAGACCGCATAACAACATACGTTGTTCCCTTTGTCATTGGTATGTTACTTGCCCGAGATTCGATCTTCGGTATCCAATACCTAGTTCAATCTCGTTACCGGCAAGTCTCTTTACTCGTTCCGTAATACATCATCTCGCAACTAACTCATTAGTTGCAATGCTTGCAAGGCTTATGTGATGTGCATTACCGAGAGGTCCCAGAGATACCTCTCCGACAATCGGAGTGACAAATCCTATTCTCGAAATACGCCAACCCAACATCTACCATTGGAGACACCTGTAGAGCTCCTTTATAATCACCCAGTTACGTTGTGACGTTTGGTAGCACACAATGTGTTCCTCCGGTAAACGGGAGTTGCATAATCTCATAGTCATAGGAACATGTATAAGTCATGAAGAAAGCAATAGCAATATACTAAACGATCGGGTGCTAATGCTAATGGAATGGGTCATGTCAATCAGATCATTCAACTAATGATGTGACCTCGTTAATCAAATAACAACTCTTTGTTTATGGTTAGGAAACATAACCATCTTTGATTAACGAGCTAGTCAATTAGAGGCATACTAGTGACACTTAGTTTGTCTATGTATTCACACATGTATTATGTTTCCGGTTAATACAATTCTAGCATGAATAATAAACATTTATCATGATATAAGGAAATAAATAATAACTTTATTATTGCCTCTAGGGCATATTTCCTTCAAAAACCGTGGTAGAAGCGAGGGCGAGGAAAATTTCGAGGAGTTCCCGGTTACGGTGGGAGGTCGGGGAATAAAGAAAATGCGTCCCATTAGAAAATATCAAACGCATGTCTTGCTAAAATCAATGAGAAAAATTTGACAAGGTTGTCCCATTCCAAAATATCAAATGCCTACGATTGTGGAATGGTTAGGGTTTGCCATCAGTTCGGACATTGACATGGCACCTCGTGCTAAATAAACCAGCTGTTCTTTTTGTGCAGTTCCACCAAAATCAACCAAATTCACGCGTAGCTTGTATGATTTCGCCCTTATATGTTGCAACACCTTGAACTTATCTACACCTCCTTTCTTGTGGTGGAAATGAATGATTCGATGTATTCATGAACATTTTTTGCAGTTCCCATTGAAATCAAGCTGAGCACCCCTGTTTGCACAAATACAAAAAAGTGATTAGTATAAAGCAAACTGTACTATGAATTGACAGTTTCAACAGGCACATACATGGTCTATGTAGATCACACTTTTAGAAAAATGGAACTCACCAGAAAGAATCCTAGAACAACATTGTACTCGCGCATCACAACAAAAAAATGGATATTTGTCAGTCCTTCTGAGCTGAAGTTAGTTTGGTCTTGTGGGGAGTAATGTAACCTTCCTTCAACTGCTCCTTCTGATGAGAAGATAGACAGGTCTTCTTCATCCTGGCATAATTGGAACTAGTCACTTCATGTACTCCATATTCTTCTTCAGAGGAAGATGATCCTGTTGTGCAAAGACAAGAGGACTACTAAATGGTAGCATCCCTGTTTGCTCGAAAAAAAGGAAAGGAAATATTTAAAACAACACAGATGAAGCATTTCTCAAGGACAATACCACTTTTTCATGACAGTATCTAAACAGTAGCACAACACCAATAGAGATGACAACGCTCAATCATATGGATGAAATCAGTGGGCGAGTACCAACCTTTGTCAGGAGGCTTATTGTGTAGAGCATATAGATGAAGCACTTCTCCGGAACCATCTGTTGCTATCTACGGTGGTGGCCATGCTTACTATATACTCCTCGATTAGTTTAATGTTTCCAACATCTTATTGTGCATTTCCACAAAAATATATGGTATCTTCAAAGAAGATCCCTGTTTGCACAAGTAGAGATAATTACATATTACATTAAGAGTGGCATCAAATCAGTGGCAAAACAATTGCTCGTTCCAGCCATAGCAATAAATTAAGATGCAAAACTATATCATTACTTGTGTCATCATAGTTCTAGTGCTTCATTACAGGACCGGGAGTTGATTTTTGTTTTTCTTCCGCTTGTTCTTCCCCTTCATCACTTGGTTCAATAACAGACAAGCTTCGCCTTCAATGTAAGATTTGGCATGTCAATTAGGGAGCACAAGTATAGTACTAAACTTAATTTTCTGATGAAAGTGGCAAAATACAGGCCAGCAGTTGTGAAATATCCTTATCTTACCTCAATGGGATATTACGGTGCACATACAGATTGGAAGTCTTGTCTCCATTTATGCAGTTCACTAAAATCAAGCAACATTATCGTACAAGTAGCACAACATATGAAAGCACACTACAGAATCATGTGAAAGAAGGCTAGTACTGACCTCTCATGATGCGGAATTCAAACAACTCACAAGAAGAAGATCTGAACCAAATTCTCCTTAACGGATAGGAAGTAAGATCTCCTCTTATGCAGTTCCACTAAGATCAAGCAATCAAGCAACATTGTCGGTGTGACATTTTGGTTGAACTGCACAAAACACTCTTAAAACAAAAGTGTTTTGTGCAGTGCAACAAAAGGTCACAATGGCAACGAGGTGAAGTAGATAACCCTGTTTACACAGAGGTGCAAAGGAAACAATTAGTGGTCAATAACGGTGGATGTCACAGAAGCCAACAAAAAGACGCATCTACCTTATCTAAATGGGAAAGAAAGCAAGACAGTAGCATTTCTCAAACGGTGGCATTGATTAATATTAACATAGAGATTATATTAACAATAAAATTCGTTAAACATGTCATTTGCTTTTAACTGTGGCATTGCATCAATTTTCCAGCGGCATTATTAGAGGGTGTTTGTTTACAGGGACATTTTGGTGTAGGGACTAAAAAAACTCCGTGTCAGTCCCATCTAAACCAAACATGAGGGACTTTTAGGGACTAAAAGTGGGCATTTGGGACTAAAGAAAGAAGACCCCGAGGGAGTCTTTTGGGACTTTTTCCAACAGTTGCCCCTGCCACGCATCGCACCTTGTCTCTATTAGTTCATTACTAGGGGTAACAAGGTCTTTTAGCATGTCATTTAATAACCTCTAGTCCATGTTTAGTCCCTGGAACCAAGCATGTAGGGACTAGGGAGTTTTTAACCAAACAGGGCCTTAGTTTAACAAAAGCTAATGAGTTGCACGGGATAGTGGATGCACCAGCACCATGTGCATCTACCGATGTACTGTGGTCATGCACAGTCTATTGCAACAAAGAACAAACAACCAAGGAGCATATTTGTGTTGGTCCCAGTTTTGTTATCTTTAGACACCTTTCCCTATGTGAGTGCAGCAAATCTAGTCCTGCTCAAACTCTACAGCCTTGTCCCTTCCTTTCCTTTTTGAACTAGTACTTCCGCCCCTTCCTTTCCTCTTTGAACCACATCCTAGATTTATGCGATACAACTTTCCCCACTACTTTCCCCCATTCCTTTCCTCTTTGAACCACGTCCGAGATTCATGCTATACAACTTTCCCCCTTCATTTCCTCTTTGAACCACGTCCTAGATTCATGCTATATACAACTTTCCCACTACTTTCCCCCACTCCTTTCCTCTTTGAACCACGTCCTAGATTCATGGTATACATGCAGCTAGAGTAATGCATGTGGAGTAAGTAAATTATACCTTAAGGTTCTTGGGGCGTGGTTAGATGGGCAACGGGACGGCGGCGAAGAAGAAGGGGTCGGAGGCCCTCCCGCGCCGCCGCTGGGTGGAAAGTGAACAGCTGCGCCGATAGTCCCTTGCCGACGGCGACAGCGTTAAGCCTCCTTCCCTTCCTGGCGGACGGATCCTGACGGTTCTTTGAGAAGCAGTGAGGGGAGAGAGAGGCCAACGAAGTCTTGTTTAGATCTGGAGAGGGCGAGAGAGTGTGAAGAGACCAACTACAAGCGCTGAGGCTCCAGCGGGAGAGGGCGAGAGAGTGTGAAGAGAGCAACTACAAGCGCTGAGGCTCCAGCATGTATATATATAGTGGAGAGAGAGTGTGTGAAGCGTGAAAACCCTAGAAAACATTTTGACCAATCATAGAATCCTCCTGGCACAAATTATGCTCAAGTGTAGTTATCGAACCCGAGACCTCAAGTTTGATGAGCGGACAGGCTAACCAGCTACACAACCCTCCCGTTATGTACAACGAGAGGGAAATAACCTTTTATACATTCCGGCATTCATGTGACAAGCATGCCATGTTTTTTTTGTGTGTCTGGGAGTCATTGGGATTTCAATCATAATCGTGTCATGTGGCTTTGGTGGTAAGACTATCCACAGTGGTGCAGAAATAATGCAGCCTTAGTCACCTTACCTCTCTCCACGTAGTACGTTGGGTCCCACCAGTCAAAGGGTGAAACAAACAAATTAATAAGAAAAATTAAAAGCGCTAGCGGTGTTTCTTACCTCACACATCTCGATACTGCTCGGGAACACTGTCCAATTGATCCATCTGTTTACTCACGTACTATTTTAAGTGAATCCTTATTATTACATGCACACAAATTTTGGGCACTTGTATTCGACTTAAGTCAGTGTGCCACCGTATTTCGTATACTTACTACTCCCTCCGTCTAGGTGTAATAAGTCACGTTAGAAGGTGCAACGGGACCAAGGTGCGTGTGTGTGTGTGTGTGTGTTTAACAGCATGTGTGTGTGTTACAGAGAGCGATAGATCAACCAACTCCTACAAAGAGATGTTGTGTAGTGTACGATTTTAGCTGCGAGAGTCGGTGCATCCTCTCATTTCCGGGCATGTCCGGTAGGGACATGCGGACAGCTGCCACGCCTGCTCCTGACCAGCCTGTCCCACCCTGTCCCACCCAAAGCCCCTCCATCGCCCGCGCGCGCTTCCCGCCTGAAACGGTCAACGCCGCTCCAAAGAATCGGTGCCGCATTCATGCCCGGGCAGAGCGGACGCGACCTCTCACTAGCGCAAGAGTGATGGTTGCTTCATCCGTCCAACTTACTGCTAGGTCTATGTAATTTGACGGCTCATTGGTCTTTATTACTGAGGTGGTAGGACTGCTGGATGTCCCACTCTTTCGGCGAAAGGAGGTACTACTACTAGATTACAATTTTCTCCATTCTTATAGCGGAGGCGTGCAAGAGCAGTGAAAACATGCAGGCTCATTGGTTACATGGCCCACCTCACACTATCACCGTGCGACACCTAACTCTTTACATAGTGCTCCCTCCGTTCCTAAATATTACTAGATGAGTCCCCGTGCGTTGCCGCTGAACAGCGGTATATCTCTCTGCGCAAAATTATCGATTTCATAGAACTAAAAAAACTCTATAACCGCATGACAAATGTGGTAGCCAAACTAAATAAACTCCCATCATCATTTAGATCATCCCACGTAAGGAAAAAAGATCAGCCAACTCCTACTGCATAATGGGATTATATTTTTCTTTTTGACATGTTAATGGGACTTAAAAGCTCACTTACATGCATGCTACCGGTGCATGCTTGCATGCAGACATGTTGATGTGATTTAAAACCCACTCACATGCATGTGCCACGGTATTTCTGCATGCTTGCATGTGGCTTAGTGCGGAGCCTCTCAACGTCTAGATCAGACGGCTATTATGGACTGATTTACTTCATCTAACGGCTACATCAATTTTGATGATGTGGCTCAAGGAGAGGATAGAGAATTCCTAGTAGTGGGGGCTAGCTATTACGGTCTTTGTAGAGATTCCACTACATACGGAACAAAATGAATGAATCTACACTTAAAATGCATCTATATACATCCGCATGTGGTTCATGGTGAAATCTCTACAAAGACTTATATTTAGGAATGGGGGAGACGGCGTACTAAGCAAGCTTCTCCTCGTTCTGCAAGTTGACGGGACACATCAAAAGTACTCCAGTGTATAGAGCCTTGCCTCTAAGGTAGGCCCCACATGGTTTGCCTCTTTTTTTAACATAACACGTCAAGTCGCAATTTGTTTGTTCACCCGTGGGAGACGATCCTCCCTCCACCAAGTGGACAACCAGTACACGTGCCAAATTACCATGTGGGCTGCCTTTTTTGTACAGAAATGAGCTCCACCGTGTACCCACGCGGGTGTGGTTGGGAAAGACATGGGAGTATGTGCGCCGTGCATGCACCTCTTCTCTTCGTGCACGCCCCCACCTCCGTGGGTGTGTGTGAGAGATACAAACCGCGTTCGTGAGTGTTTTTTGTTTTGGGGTGGGGTTGATTTCGTGAATTATTTGTGGGAATATGTGTCGATGACATCTCAAACAAAATTTTGCATGCAATGTGTGTGAAATGGAGGCCTATCCATATCATACATAGAGGGTCGGGAAATCCACGAGAAGAGAGGGAGGGGTCATAGCTATCGACGGAGTCAAAGAGAGGATAAAGTGGGTGGGTGCGAGATCGATGAAGACAGCCATCGAAATTGTGTGTGTGTGTGTGTGCGTGTGTGTGTGTGCAAGTCAAAGATATAGGGCGACTGGCCTACCGGAACGTTAGAGGGCACATTTCAAGTTTGTGTGTGGCAGGGAGACATGACTAGAGCGCTCGATGTATCGGTGTGTGGGGGGTGGGAGGGGTGGGGGAGGGGTAGGCAGAGGCCTAACTATATAGGTAGAACGACTCGTATATGTGTTGAGAAGGAGAGACCCAGCTATGTCTTGAGGGAGATCAGTCGACATCCATACATAACTGAAGGACGGGAAATATGATGGGACAGAGAGAGAGAGGAGAGAGAGAGGGAGGGAGAGGGGTAGAGTGTTGGATGGGTTATGGAGTTGCTTCTCAAAGATGGTGGGAGAGGCCTACTAGACAAACTGAGGGTGGAACTGCAATGTTATCAATAAGAGTGGGGATGTGTTTCTGTGTGTGCCTATGCGTGATAGATCTGTCGGGACGCATCCATGGATGATGAAGGGGAACCATGTGTTTGGTAAGCAAACCTAACTAGATCGGTTGATCAATTGTTTTTTGTCGAAGGAAGGGAGAGACACAACTAATGAGGTAGATCGATTGACGTGTGGGTAAAAACGAGTTATAAGGACCTAGCTAGCTATATGTATAGCGAGAGATTGGTCGGTGTACGTCCATTTGTTAGAGGCAAATAAGGCCCAGCGAGACGGATAAACAGAAATAATGGAGCTAGGAGGTGGTGCGAGAGGCCCAGCTACTAGCTAGATTGGGGGAGGAGTGTGCGGTTGTGAGATCGATGAAAAGAGGGGTGAGAGTTTACACATGTGTCTGACCGTATGAGAGACACGAGGCAAGGACACATAAAGGAGGAGATTGAAGGTGTGTGTGTATGTTGTAGGCAGGCATCACTTGAGAGGTTTATCGATCGGTGTGTATCGGAAAGGAGTTGTGGAGACTCTGGGAGAACGACCTAAAGAAAAAAATGAATGTTCGCGGTGGATAGAATGCCAGGGGAGGGGGAGGGCGAGGAGGGCGTGTGCATGCACGAGAGAAAGTTAGTGGTAGCTACAAAGGTTAGAGGATTGTGTGGGTGTAAGAGACTAACAAAGATCATAATTTGATATGAAAGCGGATTCATATATTTGAATAGGAGATCATAGTGTTTTAAACATTGCATGCATGAATATAGCGGTGATACACGTGATGTGCACATGTTATACCATAATGTGATAATGCATGGCGTTTGCAACTCACAGCTAAATGCGGAACAATCTAAAGCATACTATACATCAAACAATCTCACATTTTATTTGAATTTGTGATAATGTGTGGTGTTTGCAGCTTACAACTAAATATCGAACAATCTAAACAATACTATATATCGAACATTCTCACATTTTATTTGAATTTGTGGTAATGTGTTGTGTTTGCAACTCACATCTAAATACTTGTAGGCGTAGGGGGCGGGGCACCATACATAATGTGATAAACACATTATACATATGAGACATGGTTTAGATTATGAAGATCTAGCTAGATAGAAATGTAATGTGATTTGAAATCAAAATAAAGTGGATTCAAAAAATCTAGTTCGAGTTCATATAGTACACATAGTTCATATGTAACTCGAGACTAATCATGTGGTGTGATGTGAAGATAATACACAAACGATGGTTTAACTTGACAATAATGATGATTGTAGATCTTATTAAAACGGAGAAACGGATTCAAATGCTTTGACTTCACAACAATCATTACTGTAGATCTTATTCAAATAGAGAAACGAATTCAAATTTAGTTCATATTGAAGCGGTAGTATATATGTTTGGAATGCACTAAAACGTTCATTTGAGTAGTTGGTTGCATGCATTATACACGTAGAAAAATATTTTAATTGAACATAACATGAATTCAAAGTTTTGAATGACATTTGTAGTGCGCATTGATTTGCTACAGTACATGTTAGGCTTGTCCGGAAATTTCAACCCGCGCCTTGTTAGCCCGAAATATTTAAGATATATCTTTGTCTCGTTGTGCTCCGACAACTCCCTCCATCTCAACCCGCGCCTTGCTATTCCGAAATTACAACACGCACGAAAACTGCCACCTCCTGTGAAATCCTGACATGTGAAATGCCCGTGGTACCCCTGAACCGAAAGAACCGCCTCAAATCGGTGGGGTACTTTTGTAACTTACCCCACATTTTGGACAAGCGCATCTCTAAGCCATGGTTCCCCACTGCCATCCCATCCGCCCACCCATTCATACACTTAGGCCGCGAAAACCCGTGACGAAACCCCACACCCTGCTCAATCCGCCACCCAGCCGGAGCCTCTTCCCCGATGACGTCGTCCACAGCAACACCTCGACGTCCCTCATCCACCGTACCGGATGAGGATCCGTCCTCGATCTCATCGTCCCGCCGGTTCAGCCACCCCGTCCTCCACCTCCAAGGAGCTGCCCCGATGTTCCCCTCGTCTTTCGTGCCACCTCCATTCCCACACCGCCATCTTCACCTGCACCACCAGAAGAGCATCATCACCACCGTTTCCTCGGATGAAGTTGCAGCCTAATCGGCGCCACCAAAGAGGTTGTACACTAATTGCCGCATTTTCTTCTTGATTCGGCCTCACAGTGCTGCCAGCGCTCGGTCCTGAGCCGATAAGGCGCGGCTCCATCCACGGCGGCGTCGCCGGCCACTTCCTCCACGGCGTCGCTCCCTCGGCGGCGATGTCCACATCAGTAGGAACTGCTGCTGCTTTAGCTCTCGCTCGCGCTGCTGCTCTGCTCTTGCTCTTGGTCCCCTGCCTGGTCTACTCTTGCTATTGCTCTTGCTCGCGCTGCTGCTCTCGCTCTTGCTCTTGCTTGCGATGCTGCTCCAATTTAGCTACACTTTAGTCGACTGAATCGACTTTTGCGTCAGTCGATTTTCAGGGGGTGGGGGCTCACCGAGGTGAAGGAAGAACCAGCCGCAGCGGGGAGGGGGGATCGCCGGAGAGGTACCCCACTATCCATCTTACGGTTCAAGATGGGGGCGGTGGTCACCGGCGGTGGCGGGGCGTTGGCGGGGCGGTGGCGTGGGGATCGCAGGAGAAAAAGCTCCGCACGTGGTGGCCTAGAGGGATGGCCGGGGCGGCGGCGGATCGGCGGTGGGGAGTGTTTTTGGGGTGGGTAGGGTGGCGCACAGCCAGCCGCGGGCGGCGGGGGCTGCTGTTTGGCCGGTGGTGGCTGGCGGCTCAGGGGGTGGAGGTTGAAGATGAACCGCATGGCCTTGATTTCATATCCAATGGCTGCAAAATCAATTGACCAGAGATGAAAAAGTCAGTCGATCGACGTGTAGCCTCACCTTGCTAGTGCGTTTAGTTTCGACAGCAAAATTCAGTTTCGACAGCAAAATTCAGTTTCGACAGTTAAGTTCAGTTTCGACAGTTAAGTTCAGCGATGATCGGCTGATGTATTTTACATCTAGCACTTTGTGGTTATGTATTTTACGTCATGTATTGGAGAAGCTATTAGAATTCCACTCAGGTTAATGTTGTTCATTGTCTCTCTTGTCCTGCTTCAACCTCGGCGTCGTACAACTCACCGAAGCTGCTCCAACGACGAAACCCTCCATCACAGCGGAGTAGTACCTCGGGATCCATCTCCAGACGCCTAAGATCTTCTTCCCCTCCTCCAACAGAAAAGTCAGCCAGAGCATCCTCACCAGCCAACCCAATCACGCTGAGATCGACATGGCTTTGCCAAAGAGGTTGTACACTTGTTGCATCACTTTTTACTCTACATGTTATATATATTGTCAACTGAGCACACGGATTTGTTCCTTTAGTGTCTCCTTGAAAGAAAAAACGTAGGAATTTTAATTTTCACTTGTCCTCCTTTTCAAATTCCTATTCATGAAGCACAAGACTAAGAGATAGTAGCATAATAGCATTATAACTGTACATTTTCTTGTGGTTTGACTTAATCTCACCATGCTTCTTTGCATCATGTGATCTTCCAATTGTTGTGAATCAAACACCCAGATTGGCAGAAATCTTGTGTTTTTAAATTCTCTGTTTTGCGCGTGCATTCCTATCCTATTCCTGTCTATTTCCTATCCCTGCATTGTTGGAATCCTCCAATTCAAACGAGCCCTTACAGAATTACTTCTCTTACAGATAGTTGTCAAAGAAAACCTTGCGTGGTTTGTCCCGCTCCTGCTCTGCCGTCGTCCACCCCAGCTCAGCTGCTCCAATGACAGAAGGGTCCAGCACAGCAGGGATCCGGCCTCCAGACTGTCTTTCGCCGCCTCAGATCTTCTTCCCCGCCGCTGGTAGCCATGAAAATTGCATTACCATCATCAACCGAGCAGATGACCTCGAGGACTACACGGGTCCGCAAGAGAGGTCGCACTCTTTCGTGTCTGCTTAGGTTATGCATCGCTTAATATTACATGCTACTTTATCATCCTGTTCACCGATTAGACTCTGAGTCAGCTCCAAACTAATGGTCAAACTTGAGTTTTTAAATGGTTGTGGGGTACATATCGGGTCCGCTATCAATAGTATCTATCTACTATCTGGTTAATCTCCGGTGTCTACTATGAGTTTCATGTTGGGTGGGAAACAAACAATAAAGAAGCCATTATCTGTATTTTTTAACTGAAGCCATTATCTGCCTGCTATTATTGGTTTTGGGTCTATCCCCAGGTTGCTACCATCACTCTGGATTTCTGCATGCACTCCTTACATAATCTCACTATGTTTTATTCCTATGCATTACAGTTATTGTAAACAATGGAACTGAACATGTAGAGCAAAAGAGATGAGCCTTGCGTGGCAATAAATTTTCATGCGGACGTCACTCCATGGTAGGCGCAAAGGCAGCCCCCCTCCACGCATTTTGGATTGTAATCGAGAGGAAGATATCTATTCTGAGGGTGATTCAGAAGGAGAAGACAACTCCTATTTACCCCCTGAGGTCTTCGCTCTAACTTGGCATGCTGATGTTGGTTATATCATGCATATGGTGTCTTGCATTGCTTACTTTATACATCAAATATGTCATCTACTTAGTTTAGACATCCTTTGTGCGAATGCCATCTGTTTAGTTTATTCATCGTTTACGTGAATTATGCAACGCCATCTTGTTTAGCCAGACATCATATATGTGAATTTTGCAATGCCATCCTGCTTAGCCAGTCATCTTATATGTAAATTATACCAGGCCATCCTTTTTTCGTTACATATTACATTTGTCAAAAATGTTAGTACATTCAACTGCTCTTCATGTGCATCAGCCATTTGACACGGTGATGGCAAATTCTGGAGTGAAAACAAGGTCTTCAGAGCAGACTATGCTATCTGACGAAGCGCATATCTCGCTGGTTACGGATAGCTCCTTAGAGGAGGATTCAGAGACAGATGACCAGTCCTATCCCCCCCCCTGAGGTGTATGCTCTAACTTGGCAGGGTTATGTTGCTCATATCGTGTGTATGGTGTCTCGCATTGCTATGTCATTTGATTAGTTTAGACATGCTTTGTGTGAATGCCACCTATTCAGTGTCTAATTACCATATATGTGAATTATGCATTGACATCTTGTTGCAAGACATTATATATGTGAATTATACAATGCTATCTTGTTGCAAAGGCATTATATATGTGAATTATGCAATGCCATGCCGTTTAGCCAATCATCATGTATGTGAATTATATCATGCTATCATTTTTTTTATTACGTGTTCCATTTGTCGACAACGTTTGTATATTCAACTACTCTTCCTGTGCATCAGCCATTTGAAGCAGTGATGGAAGTATCTGGAGTGAAAAAAGGTATTCAGAGCAGACAATGCTACCTGTTGAAGCAGACATCTTGTTGGTTACAGAGAGCTCCTCAGAGGAGGATTCAGAGACTGATGACCAGTCCTATTTCCCCCCTGAGGTCTATGCTCAAACTTGGCAGGGTTATATTACCCATGTCATGCATGTTGTCTTGAATTGCTTGTTTTTACATCATATATGGATTGCCATCTGCTTACTATATAAATCATATATTTGAATTATATCATGCCATCATGTTTACATAGTACATATACATCATTTATCTGAATTATGGCATGGCAACCCATTTAATAAAGACATCATATAGTTATATCATCTCATCCTGTTTAGTGTTTACAGTCATCATATTTTGAATTATGGCATTATATCCGTGAATGTATGTGAATTATGGCATGCCAACCTATTTAATAAACACATTATATAGTTATGTCATGTCATCATGTTTACATAGTCTCATATTTTGAAATATGTCTTTGCATCTTTTTTAGTTAGCCATCATAATGTGAAATTGTGTCATGCTATCCTATTTAGTTAGCCATCATATATGTGAAATTGTGTCGTGCTATCCTGTTTGGTTAGACAACATAAATATGAATTATTTCATGCCCTCTTTTATTCCCCACTATCCATTGCACCTGTCTATCATACAATATCTATACTTTCAATTACTTTTCTTGTTTATCAGCCATTTGAATTGGAGAGCGTGATGGCAGTACCTAAGGGAGTAACAACACGGTCTTCAGAAAAGGTAGTGCTACCAGTTGATGCAGATAGAACCATGGTTGTACTTGCCCAAGGACCAAATCCACCACACATAACCCAGACTCTCGCAGATTGTACCCCTACCCAATTGGACAGAGAACCAGCTACACCCCTTCTAACCCCAACCCCGGCAGATAGTAACCCAGTTTTAGTTGAGACAGCACCGTCTCCACCACAGAGCACCCAAACACGAGCAGTTAGTAAGGGAACTGCAGTGCCCAAAGCACGAGGACCACCACTCTGAATCCCAACTCAACGCTTAAAGGAGAAGAAGATTTGTTCTCAGGTCAGGTTCTGTAGCTATGGTTCATACTCCTTTGCTCTTGCATTACTGTATTTACTCATACCAATTCTTTTCAAATTTGAAGGATGGAATTGAAACTCCAATGGCGCAACAGGTATGTTTTAAACCTGTTTCTTTAACTGGTTTGCTGTTGTAACCTGCTCTATGTTGATTTCAGTTTCAATTGAATAAACAGTTATGTTCTCATGTCATGCACATTACAAGTGTTGTTATTGCTCTATAGTTACCCACACTTATATTCTGTCTATTCCGCTTTGTCTTGAACAAATATTATTTGAACTGCGTCTCTATCTTGATTTGGCAACAAAAACTAGAATGATATAGACCATAATGTGACCATGGTACATAGATATATGTTTGTTTCATGCTGTTATCCTGTCCACTTTACTACTGAACTCATTTACCAAAATGAGTTTCATATACAACATGGTAAACATGTGATGCGTCTACTTGTTTCTCTTTTAGAATGCAGACAAAATATTGGAGAACAGTACCGCGTTATCCAATGGTAAAGGAAGTAATGCAGATAAGGTTCAAGATAGTGAGACATCCATGTTGGTCTCCAAGAAAGCTGATAAAAACTATCTTGACGACAGTGAGGGAACCCAAAAGTCCTGTCTTGATGTAGTGTTCGAGTTACTGGCCACTACTGCTAGCACAAGCTCTTCGAACTCGCTGCCTAAATCAGTTCGTCTTCTTGAGTCTCAACTTCAAGTTGAAAGACATCGATCAGATGTGCTGCGATAGGAAGCTGAAGGACTGAGGAAGTCCCTGCAGAATTCAGATGCATATTTTCTGGTGCAACAGCAAGCGCTGGAGGATTTAAGCTCCAAACAAGAGAAAGTTAATAAGCTTGCTAAGCATCTTGCCAGCATTATGGGTACCCAGGATATTGTTTCTTGAGATCTTCTGAAGTGGTTTCAGTTCTGGATTTGTTTTGCTGCGGCGTTTATTTGCGCTGGTCACCAACTTTGACAACCAGTGTATATGATATGCTGCTTTGTTCCCTATATTTGCACTGGTGGTGAACTTTGATGCCCAGTGGATGTAATATGTGTAATAGCCGTGATAGCCTAACAATAGTTGCTTGCTTATTTATTTCCTTCTTGTCTTGTTTATTTGTTTGCTTGTAGTCATTGCAGTTCTTTTTCCGCGGTTAGCTAGTGGCTGCAATAACCTATTTTTTAAAACTAGGCCACAATAACCATGGGCTAATATTTACTGTAGTGACACCGGGCCTCCTACTTGCCATAGAAACAGTGGGCCTTCTACGGGCCGTAGAAACAATGGGCCTTCTACGGGTCATAGAAACAATGGGCCTTCTGCAGGCTGTATCATCAATGGGCCATATACGAGCCGTATGATCGATTGGCCAAACATGGACCAAACAGACCGCATTATGGCCGTAAACGGGCTAGAGTTGGAATCGTCCGTTCATGGGCCGACCATAACGGGCCATCGCTAATAGGCCGTATTTGATGACGCTATGAAAACGGCCCAACGTATTAACGGACCACAAACAGGCCGACTGTAACCACGGGCTGAATTTGGCCCACAAGTAGAAAATGACAGTAACGGGCCGTAAGTAAATGAATGCTGGAAATGAGCCCAAGAATAAATGGGCTCTGAGAAGGCCGAAAGATAACATGGGCTGGAAACGGCCCAATGGAATAACGGGCCGTTAATGGGTATAAAGTGATACACTGTTCATTACGGGCCAGTTTCACCACGGGCCGTTAATGGGTGTAAAGTGATACACTATTCATTACGGGCCAGTTTCACCACGGGCCGTTAATAGGCCAAGAGTTACATAGGGCCTCATATGGGCCGAAAAATGTCATGGGCCATACATGCGCCAGAAGTGAAAATGGGCTGGAATCATATTGGATGGCCCAGATGATGCTACTGGGCCTAATTCGGATAGGGTGTAACGGGCCTTGGGTTAGCGGGCTGTAAATGGGCTATATGCGAACAGGCCGTTAACAGGCTTTCCATGGGCCGGCCCGCCACCTTTTGACCATGTCAAACGGGCCGGCCTTTTCACAGGAATGGGCCTCTGTTGGGCCGTGCCACGTGCCGACGTATCATAGGCGCCTTCCTTCCAATGAGTGGATGACATCTATCGCAACGATGAGCCGACACGTGTTTCCTCCAGCCAATGATGATTTTACATGTGGAAAATCCCCATTGGTCGGGGCTGTTAACGGGTTATCGGATCCAAAACCCGACCCGATAGCTTAACGGTGTTCCGTTACGATGGATGCCACGTGTCGGTCACCCTTGACGAAAGCACTTCTGTGACGCGCGATTTATCGTCATGGAAGTGGACACTTCTGTGATGATAATTTTGGTAATGTCATGGAACACTTCTACGACAGCACAGGTATGACTATCTTGATTCTTTCATAAAATCGTCATGGATGTACATGCATGACAAAAAACCCGACCTACTGTGACAAACACGTATCATCACGGAAGTGTATTTTTTTGTAGTGAATACATATCAAGCAAGCATGACAAGAGTATATGAGCAACGGAAAGTAAAGTATGCAATTTGCAAGAATGTAAAGGGATGGGATTAGAGTGTGCAAACGCAGTTGGAGACATGGAGATTTTTGGCGTGGTTCCGATAGGTGGTGCTATCGTACATCCACGTTGATGGAGACTTCAACCCACAAAGGGTAATGGTTGCGCGAGTCCACGACTCCACCCACGAAGGGTTCACGAAGAAGCAACCTTGTCTATCCCACCATGGCCATCGCCCATGAAGGACTTGCCTCACTAGGGTAGATCTTCACGAAGTAGGCGATCTCCTTGCCCGTACAAACTCCTTGGTTCAACTCCACAATCTTGATGGAGGCTCCCAAGTGACACCTAACCAATCTAGGAGACACCACTCTCCAAAAGGTAATAGATGGTGTGTATAATGATGAACTCCTTGCTCTTGTGCTTCAAATGATAGTCTCCCCAACACTCAACTCTCTCTCACATATTTGGATTTGGTGGAAAGATGATTTGAGTGGAAAACAACTTGGGGCTGGCTAGAGATCAAGATTTATGTGGTTGGAGTGGAATATCTTGACCTCAACACAAGTGTAGGTGGTTCTCTCTTAGAAAATGTAAGTTGGAAGTGTAGGCATGTTTTGATGGCTCTCTCCATGAATGAAGAGTGGGTGGAGGGGTATATATAGCCTCCACACAAAAACTAACCGTTACACACAATTGACCAAACTCGGTGGGACCGAATTGGAAAACTCGGTCAGACCGACTTAGTTCATAATGTGACCGTTAGGCTTTTCGGTGGGACCGACATGATCAACTCGGTGGACCGATGTGCTAGGGTTAGGGTAAAACCTCATCTCGGTTTGACCGATTACACAAACTCGGTGGGGCCGATTTGGGTAATAAGCGAAATAGAGAGTTGGTCAAGCAAGCTCGATGGGACCGATTGCATATCTCTATGAGACCAAGATTATTGCATTAGGCAACAGAGAGTTTAAAAGCCCATCTCGATGAGACCAAGATCCCATCAGTGTGATCGAATTGATTAGGGTTTGTGGCAATGCCTATGTCAAGAGAACTCGGTGGCGCCGGATGGAAAATTTCAGTGGGGCCGAGTTTGACTTTTGGTTTGGGACATATGTGGATATGGGAAAGTGGTTGAGGGTTTTGGAGCATATCACTCAGCATTTTGAGCAAGCAAGCCATTAAGCAACACCTCATTCCCTTTTAATAGTATTAGATTTTCCTATGGACTCGATGTGATCTTGGATCACTAAAAGGTAGAATGTAGAGTCTTGAGCTTTAGGGCGTGAGCCAATCTTTTGTCCTTAGCATTTTGAAGGGGTTCCACATCTTCTTGTGCACGCCACTCCATCTGTTGAACTTATCTGAAATATACTAGATAAAAACATTAGTCCAACAAGAGATATGTTGACATTAATTACCAAAACCACCTAGGGAGCACTTGTGCTTTCAGTCACCTTACCAACATTCAACTTGAATCTCTTCGTTTGATATTATAAACCACCACTGATGATTCCACAATTGTTATATAGGTCCAAGGAGCAGCAATCTTTGTCAAGATACACTAGTGAAGCTAAAATCCTTATATACACTTGTTGAACAGCTGTATACTGGAGCTCAGCGCATGCTAGCCACAATTTCACCAACAAACCAAGGACCCAATCTGATGAGCGACGGCTTGAAAAATTGTCAATTCTGCCTGCAAGAATTCAAGAGATCAAACGGTCATGTGCAAGAGTTGGTGTCGTGACGGCCTTGAGCCGTGCTAAGGCATGGTACCAGAGCTAGACCCGGATGAGGTAGCTACTGGGTATCCAAGTTTGAAGGAAGATGGTACTGCTTTAGATCAGAAGGACTTCGATGCCTGCATGAAAGAAATACGTCCTGTGGCAACTCTGATTGCTGATGAGATAAATCTATCCAAATATCAACCGGCTTACGATGAAGAGAATCAAAACAAACCCACGCCGGCTTATAAAGTGATGGATCTGATTCCTCCAATTCATAAGCATACTTTCGCCCCTGAAGTTGACCCGTCGAATCTTATTGATGATGAAGCTGAATTCCATGCCTTACGTGGCATTGATTGGTCATCACCAAACTTCCAGATAGCAGAGGAGGACGAAGAACCAGAAAAGGATGATCCAGAAGCTTCAAGTCGCCAAGACCAAGAATATTGATCCGCTGGGCGGTTCAAATATTTGAACTTTGGAAAACACTTGATCTTTTTGGCTCACTGAGTCATGTAATAGGCTAGAAAAACTTTGATCTGTCGTGCCATCGTGCACGTTTTTGCTTTGTGCCACACCGTTTGATCCTCCATTTAAAGAGTGTATTACTTTATGCTTATGATAACGTAAATTTTTGCAGATGAGATTTTATCATGACCCTGCAGACAAGTAAATCACAATTGCCCTTGCGGTTTACCATGGGCGGGTCATAATACCCCATATAAAACCATTGGCGATGAAAATAATTTATAACCAGGGCCGGTATAAACATGATAAAAAGAATATCATACCTGTAATTGAAAACGGCCGGCTTACGATGCCATTGGAGTAAAGGTGATAACCCAAAATTTAGAAGACAATACTTCCAAGTACTTATAATATCATCATATGCCGCCGGTTCATTGTATACTATGTTTGAGCCGGGCTGTGCAATAGAGTCTTTTCGGTCTTTGTAACTTGGGCATTAATCCTCCAAGTAGGCCAGAGCTATACTCAGATGAAGTTATAATGTTAGCTTGATAGCCGAAATCCCAAGGTAATCAGAGCTATGCTCTTATGAAGTTATCATATTGGCTTGATAGCCAAATTACCAAGGCAATCAGAGCTATGCTCTTATGAAATTATCATATTGTCTTGATAGCCGAATCACCAAGGCAATCAGAGCTGTGCTCTTATGAAATTATCATATTGGCTCGATAGCCGAATTGCCAAGGTAACCAAAGCTGTGCTCTTATGAAATTATAATTTTGGCTTGATAGTTGAATTACCAAGGTAATCAGAGCTATGCTCTTATGATATTATCATTTTGGCCTGATAGCTGAATTACCAAGGTAACTAGAGCTATGCTCTTATGAAATCATCACACTGGCTTGATAGCCCAATCACGAGGGTAGTAACACTATGTTCTCTTTGGTGAATACACCTATGTTTGAACAGGAAACCCCAAGTGACATATTCGGTCAAGAGGGTAGTAACACTATGTTCTCTTTGGTGAATACACCTATGTTTGAACAGGAAGCCCCCAAGTGACATATTCGGTCAAGAGGGTAGTAACGCTATGTTCTCTTTGGTGAATACACCTATGTTTGAACAGGAAGCCCCCAAGTGACCTTTCTGTAATGGAAAAGAATTCATTATTCTTGGAAATGAAAACGGAGAGGCCCTGCTTTATCGGGGATGCCGGCTTTATTATAATCATCATAATATATACATCATCGAAATATGTACATTGTAAGAGCCGGTGGCTCAAGTATAGTAAGGCCGAAGATGAGCAATATTCCACGGCCGGTGGGTCTCCTCCTCCGACTTACGTGAATCCTTGTGCTCTCGAATGTCGATAAGGTAGTATGATCCATTGTTCAGATTTTTACTGACCACAAAGGGTCCTTCCCAAGGTGGGAACAACTTGTGCATATCAGTTTGATCCTGGATAAGCCGGAGCACCAGGTTGCCTTCTTGAAAAGTTTTTGTTTTAACCCGGCGGCTGTGATAACGATGCAAATCTTGCTGATAAATCGCTGATCGAGCTACCGTGAGGTCACGCTCCTCATCCAATAGGTCAAGTGCATCTTGACGTGGCTTTTCATTATCAGCTTCAACGTAAGCCGCCACACGAGGTGAATTGTGACGGATGTCACTGGGGAGAACCGCCTCTGCTCCATAGACGATGAAAAAAGGTGTGTTACTCGTAGATCTGTTGGGGTGGTATTAATGCTCCATAACACCGGAGGTAACTCTTCCACTCAACAACTCGGCGTCCTCTATAAGGGAACCATAAGTCGGGGCTTGATGCCTTTCAGGATCTCTTGATTAGCTCTCTCGGCTTGACCATTAGACTGGGGGTGAGCCACTGATGATACATCAAACCGGATATGCTCACGTTGACAAAATTCCTCCATGGCACCCTTGGATAGATTAGTGCCATTATCAGTTATAATACTGTGGGCAAAACCAAAACGGAAAATCACCTTTTTCATGAATTGAACCGCCATCGTCGTGTCACATTTACTGACCGGCTCTGCTTCAACTCACTTCATAAACTTATCAACCGCCACTAGGAGATGTGTCTTTTTGTCTTTGGACCTTTTGAAAGGTCCCACCATATCCAGCCCCCAGACTGCAAACAGCCAAGTAATTGGAATCATTCTCAATTCCTGAGCCAGCACATGAGTGCGCCATGCGAACTTGCGACCCGTCATTTTGAGCTGCAGATAAACATAACAAGGCCGTCCCATGAACTTGGCATAAGCCGGTCACCCAAATAGGGAATGATAAGGGCTCTTGATCTTAACTACCTCAAAGGTCAATGTCTCAGACCTGGAATCGTAATCATCTTCAGAAGCAACCTCCAGTGCTATCTTACCAACTGGGTATGCCGACTTACGAGGCACCACACCGTGAAAGACGGTGTTCGACGGCTTAAGATTTTTATCAGTCAATCCCATGCTATGGAAAGTTTCATAATAAAGGATATTGATGCTGCTGCCTCCGTCCATGAGTACCTTAGTGAATTTATATCCTCCAACCTGAGGTGCCACCACCAAAGCTAAGTGACCCGGATTATCAACCCGGGGCGGGTGATCCTCATGGCTCCACACAATAGGTTGCTCTGACCAGCGCAAGTAACGGGGAACTGCCAGCTCAACGGTGTTCACAGCCCTTTTATGGAGCTTCTGATCCCGCTTGCATAAACTTATGGTGAAGACGTGGTACTGCCCACTATTCAACTGTTTCGGGTTACTCTGATACCCAGATTGTTGCTGCTGATTCCCCTGACCAGACTATTGATGAAAACCTCCCTGGTTGCCTTGATTTCCTTGATTGCCTTGGAAGCCGGAATGAGGACCGTCGCCATCGTGACCCGGACCATAAGAGTCGGAACCTGAGTCATCGCCTGGCCCATGATTGTTATGGAACAAGTCGGAATTTTTGAACGCCTTCATAATGTGGCAGTCCTTCCAAAGGTGCGTGGATGGCTTGTCCCATGTACCATGCTTTGGGCAAGGCTGATTCATCATATATTCCAGATTTATACCTGATCCTCCTCCCCGAGGAGGTGGCTTTCATTGACGACCCTGACTACTGTTCTGCCTGTTGGTATTGCAACGAAATCTAAATTATTATCAGCCTTGCATTTACCGTTGCTCCCCTGACTCGCCGGGTTATGACACAGGCCCTTAGTGTTGCCGCTCTTCTTTCCCTTTCCCGGCTATTCATCATCAGACTCGGGGTCCTTGGTACTATCAGAGTCGGCATATTTAATTAGAGCCGCCATTAGCTCCCCTATATCATTGCAGTGGGGCTTGAGCCACCTGTCGTGGATCTAAGACTGACAGTAGAATGGGGGTAGGTATGAGGAGGCAAGATCCTAGCTATGGAGCAGTTGTACACACGAGTTTTACGAGTTCAGGCCCTTCTCGGAAGAAATAACAGCCCTATGTCTCAGTGCCCTGAGGCGATCGATTGGATTATATGTGTGTGTGAGTTTACAAAAGATGCGAACCCTTGTGCCAGTGGAGGGGGGTGGCTTATATAGAGTGCACCAGGACCCCAGCCAGCCCACATTACAAGGGGTTTAAGGTACATTAAGATGGGGGCGTTACTGGTAACGCTAGTAATTAAATGACATAAATGCCTATTAAGTCTATGAAGTAAACGTCCGACTGTTGTCGTCCAGAGTGACTTTAGGTCTTCTGTCTGTCGAGTGATAATTGTTGCGGTCGAGTGACCTTGAATCTTCTGAGTGGAACAACTTGTAGTCGAGTGGATGATGACTCTTCTTCGAATGCTTCTGGTTTGAGGGTGACGTCCTAGGGGAGGGTGCCTAGGTCAGGCCTATGACCCTACCCTAGGTACATATCTTCATCATTAGCCCCCGAATGGTTCAGGGTTCGAGTGGAGAAGGAGTTGATAACCCCTCTGATTCAACTTTTGCACTTCGGAAATGTTTTGTCCAGAGGTCGAATGAACATTCATGATGACTTTAGCTGCTTGTTCAATCACCTTGATCCATTCTTGGTTTTATCGAGTGAACTTTCATTGTTAAGCTTCGAGTGTTGATATGGGAAAAATCTTCCGTCTGACGGGTTGTTCTGCTGTCTACGGATTTCACGGGATTCAAATTTTGGGAAGCGCGCCGGGCGGGGGAGGCCACAGTAATCGGGATAGATTAGGCAGGCCGCCTCGATCTCCGCACCACCTTTTTCGCCACGTATCGCGTGCACGACTGTTGCGGGATTTGATCGGATCGCCTGGGCCCACGAGTTAGCCACTCGGAAATGCCCTCACATAAGGTGTTGGACGGGGGTTTTCGCACAGTGCGTTCTCATTCTTCCCCTTCCTCCTCTATTTTCTCCACCGCGTCTGCCTCTGCTCTCAGCGTCGTCGCCCCGTTTGAGATCGATCCGCTGCCATGGGGAAGGAGAAGACGGTGGTGTTAGAGCGTGCAAAGAAGGCGACGGCGAAGGCGAAAGGGAAGAGGACTAGCCGGGGCGGGTCTTCGCCAAGGTCCGGCCTGCCGCCTGGCTGGATCCAGGGCGACTAGATTCGCTCGACAATCAGCCAAGATGACATCGACGACCTCGTCGAGGGGGGGACTGATCCCCCATGAATCAGCGCGGCTCCCAGGGAATGAGACCGAGCCGCAGCCGTAGGAGGGTGAGTGCGTTCTCCTCGCCACTCATGTCGACCGCGGGTTTTCTTTGCCTCCCCATACTTTCTTTTGCGGTTTCTTGAACTTCTTTGGGGCTCAACTCCACCACTTTTCTCCAAACACCATCATGTACCTTGCCACTTTCGTGTCCATGTGCGAGAACTTCTTGGGTTGTCGACCACACTGGGGTCTCTTCAAGCACATATTCACATGTCGTTCTTAGACGGTCAAGAAGGCCAACCCGAGTGACGAGAGGACGCATGTGATACAGATGTGCGGGGGTCTTGGAATTCAGATGAGGTGCGAAAGCACTTTCCCAACCATGATCCTTCCCGAGTCGGTCTGGGGTTGGCAGTCGACCTGGTTCTACTGCAAGGACCAGCCGACTCTGGGTCAGTCGACTGGACTTCTCCCCTTTTCCATGGCCCGAGTGGAGAAGCCCTCCACCTTGAGAGTGATCCCAGAGGAGAAGGTGCAGGTGAAGGTGTTGGTCGAGCGGGTGGTCCAACTCGTCTGCGACGGAGTGACCGGTATGGACCTGCTGGAGGTCTCCCTCAGTCGACGTATCCAGCCACTCCAAGCTCATGACCATCCGATGTGGATGTACTCAGGGATCGAGGATTCCACTCGGATCCACCCGGAAGATGTCAGTGAGGACACGGTGGGGCAGTGGCTGAGAGGCATTACTGGCAACAAGGATAACCCCCGGGGGTCCAGGAGGGTGGTTCCATTCAACCGTTTGCGCCAGTCGGAACAGGTACAATTCTGCATTGTCGAGTGTTTTCTTGATTTACCATGCAACATCTTGTTGACAGCCGAATGTCTTTCTTTTGTTCATTGTCTTTCAGGCTCTTGTTGATATGTACTCAATGCCCAACAGAGTGCAGGAGAAAGATCTCGAGGGAGAGGCAAGCGGAGGCGAGAGTGGCGAGTGGCACTCGGATGCATAGGAGGATGAGGAGAGCGACGACCAGAGTGATGAAGAAGAGGTCGACTCGCCTTCTCGCAGAGAAAGAAGGTCCAAGCACGCTCACGACCAGGCAAGCACCCCCGACCTGGTGGCCGCACCAACTGGGCAGTCTTCAGAGCGCCCTCGGACGTCTTCTCCAGTGCCGACCGAAAAGGCACCGAAGCAGCCCAAGACTGCGCCGCCTCTAGTCCCGAAACCACCGAAGGCCACATCTTCCAAACCACCGAAGGATTTGCCCAAAATCAAAGTGGTCATTCCCACTATCTCTGGGTAACAATCTGACCTGATCCTTTGGTTGACTTGGGTAACAGAACGTAACCGACTGAATGTTGATATTTGAAGTGCTGCCACCTCTGGAACTTCCACCCACAAGTACCGATACGAGGAGATCGAAGATGCGGTTACGTCCAACCCAGGTACAATTCTCGTGATCTTGTTCTTCATTATTTGGTCGATTAAATTCTGGTGATTCACTTGGGGTCGACTGATTTCTTTGCAGCCCCACTCAATGTTATCGAGCTTCCGGATGACGATGAAGACGTGATACCGAGGCCCAGAAGGAGCAAGAAACCAGCAGCTGGCAAGATATCTCAGTCGGAACTGGCGACAGAACCAACAGTCCAACAGCCCGAAGATGTAGGTAGAGCCTCTGTAACTTTTGTTGTCCCAGTTGTCACACCCTAGCTAGTTCAAGCATTAGAGTGTGCATCATGTTTAAATTTCTCTTAAATTTGAAATGGGGAAAGCAAAAACCCCCAACACCCCCCTGGAAACAACTAGGGCTTACTAAAATTATTTTCAATGAACTTGAAATGCCCTTCTAAAAAGTTCACCCTCTTTGTCTTAGGTTAGAACCTCTGGCAAAAGTGGTGCACAATTTTGTAGGTCAACAGAAGGTCATTGAATTAAATCATAAGTATTTGAATTTGGGCACTTAAATGCTATAAAATAATTTTAATGCTCAAATAATTCTGGAAATAAATGTTTGCTGTTGGATATATTCTAAACAGAGCCTACAATTATTTTCAGGATTTTTGGAAATGTTTTAGTATTTTATTTAAAGCCCAACAGTTGCAGATAATTAGAAAAACAGAAACAAAAAAAAGAAAGAGAGGGAAGTTTACCTGGGCCTTACCTGGCTGGCCCAGCCACCTAGCTCGGCCCAGGTCGACTGGCTCTGCCAGTCTTCGTCCTCCTCGCGCCAGGAGGCAGGGGCGCGTGCTCGCCGCACGCCGGCCACGCGCCGGCCACCTCCTGCTTCTGCCGACGCCCGGGAGACGCCCAGGGACGCCACGCGACCCCCACGTCCCCCTCTCATTCTCTCTCACTCTCCCCCTCGTCTCCCTCACTCTCTCCCGCGATGGCCGAGCGCGTCCCTCGCCGCCTATCGCCGTAGTCGCCGCCAGAGACATCCCCTTGCCCCTCCGACGAGCCCATTAGCTCCGCCTCGACTCCCTCGCCCTCCCCACTGAGCCACGCTTCGCCGGAGGCCCTGCAGCACCGCCATCGCCGTCGTCTTCTACCTCGGGCATCCGAGATCGCCGGCGACCGCACCTCTTCTCCAGCCCGTCCCCGAGCCCGCTGAGACCGCCACACGACTCCCTGTGAGCTCCTGATTCTTTCCCCGTGCTCGCCCCCTCCGTTTCCGTCCCCTAGCTCCATCTTACACCACGGCCGAAGCTTGCCGGCGCCGTGCCTCGTCGCCGTCGTGGCCAGAGCCACAGTGGCTTGAAGCCGGGCACACCACCATGCTCCACACCTCACCAGGAGCACGTAGCACACACCAGCGCCTCCCCTAGCGCCCTGCATCGCCTAACCCGCCGTTGGCCGAACTCCGGCCGCCGCTGTCGAGCTCGCCGACGTCGTTTCCGGCGTCCCCGTGTCCAACAACTTGCACCACTGGATGCGGCAGCTCCCCAGCTACGCGTAGCACTTCTCCGCCGTCGATTTGGTCACCGGAGGACCAAATCCGAAGACCTCCGCCGTCTCGGGCCTCGCCGGCATCGAGTCACCGGCGAGTTCACCCAGTTTGACCCCTGGGTGGGCCCAGTTTTACTCCCCAGAGTCAATGACAACTGAGCCCCCTCTGTTAACTAAATCAGATTAGTTTTAACTAAAGATAATTAGCTAAATTAACTACTGACACACGGGACCCACCAGTCAGGTTTAACCTGGACGTCCCCGTTGACCACTGACGTCACCCTGATGTAATACTGACGCAGTAATGCATTTTCTAGATTTATTTTTATTCAGGAAATTCCAGAAAATGTTTAAAACTTCTAAAAATCATAGAAATTAAACTGTAACTCCAAATGAAATAATTTATATATGAAAAATTATTAGAAAAATTCAATCTATCCATCTGTAATGGTTTCATGCATGAAAAAACAAGTTTACCTTGCTGTTTAAGCAGAATAAGGAAATGCACTATTAAGGCCATGTTTAATGAGCTAATATTTGAATCTTTGATTCAAATGAGTTCATCCCTTTCTATTTTAGCTTGCATTAGGCCAAGACACATTCATATTGCCATGTCATAGCATGCATCATATTGTTGCATATCTTCATGTGTTGATTGTGTTCCGATGTGTTCTTAGTGGTAGGTTCTGCCTCCGAGGATTTTCACGAGTATCCAATTGAAGGGCAGTATCCCGCTACCACTCCATCAGGGAAGCAACCATTGATCATTCCGATACAAACCCATATTCTCGCTTCTGCTCTTCTTTACTGCATTAAGACAACGCGATTCAAACTGCTGTGTGCTACGGTAGTTGAACCCTTATCCTCTGCATGACCTGTCATTGCCACAGTAACTAGATGAAACCCACTAGCATGTGTAGGAGTTGATTGAGCCATGTATGTGATTCCTACCTTGCTATGCCTGATATGCTTAGAGTTGTGTCAGGTCTGGTTCATCTGGGTGATGGGCTAGAGTGAAATGCTTATGTCGATAATATGAGGGATGTGTTGAACATGTTTTGGTAAAGGTATCGATGAGAGGCAATGTAGGAGTACATGGTGGGTTGTTTCATTGAGGTCGTCCCTAAGAACTGAGATCTGTATGCGTGATTTAAGATTCAGCTACTACCACACATTGGGCCCTGAAATATGACCCCGCTCGACTTACTGACCCCTCTCACCTCTGTCCAGGAGTTGCAACTAGTTTCTGGTGTTTGTAGGACATGTGTTGGCGGCTGTGCGTAGCGCTGACCCTAGGGGTGGGCTATGATGCGGTAGATACACTGTGGCCGGGTATGCCGGGCGCCCGTTTGGCGTCTCGGGACCCTGTACACATCGTTTGGGGCCGTTGAGGACACCCCGGCCGGATTTCCTTGCGGATGGAACCTGAATAGGCGATATACCATGACTAGAGACTTGAGAGGTTAGTCAGGTCATGGTCTACACCCACGTCGGTTTTCGCTTGAAGTCTGCCGAGCACATGTCGTGTGCAGACGCTAAGTGGTGGAAACATGTGTGACGAAGTACACCCCTGCAGGGTATAAAACTATTCGAATAGCCGCGTCCACGGTAAAGGACTACTTGGTTGCCTATACAGTTCATAGACAAGTTAATGGATGCTACTAAAAGACTCAAGATAAGTGTGAGTACCGAGGATGGCCCTCTCGTAGGAAGACGAGGGAGGATCCACGGTGGAGTATTGTGTTAGTGAGTAGTGGACTCGTGTGTGAAAACTATTTTACTAGTGAAGTTCCGTAGGATAGTTTAGCCAAGAGTCAAAGCTGGCTTGCTGCATTAACCTCACCACCTTCTTGAGAATAAGCATGTATAGTAGGTTCTGATGTAAGACTTGCTGAGTACCTTTGTACTCATGTTTGCTTAATTACTGTTTTCAGATGACAACACCGCCCCCTCCGATGGGTTCTACGTAGACCTTGACGTCGACGAGTGACTAGCCACCCAGGTGGTGATCCTGGCCATGGAGGGCCCTATGTAGATAGTCAGGCTTCGAGAAGCCTTCTTTCTTTCTAGAGTCTGTACTCAGACTAGTTGCTTCCGCATGTGCTTGTATGATTGTATGACTTGAGTGTCGGGTCATGTGACCCCTATCTGTATGAACATGTTATGTATGGCCTCTGGAGCCTTTAAATAAAGTACTTGAGTTGTAGAGTTTTGTTGTGATGCCATGTTGTATGTACTCATATCGGGCATATTGTGTGTATGACTGAAATGCTTGGTATGAGTGGGATCCGACAATCTAGTTGTTTATTCTTGGCAGCCTTTCTTATGGGGAAGTGTGATCAAGTGTTCCCCGAGCCATAGTAGTCTGCTACAGCCCGGTTCACCGGAGTCCTAGTAGCCCAGCACTACTGTTCAGGACACTTGACTGGCCGGCATGTGTTTCACTTCGTTCCTATGTCTGTCCCTTCGGGGAAATGTAACGCGGTGACTTCCGGAGTCCTGCCTAGCCTGCTACAGCCCGGGTTCCCCGGAGTCCTGTTAGCCCAGTGCTATAGCCCGGAATCACTCATTGATGACCGACATGCTCGATGTGATTCATGCATGCCTGTCTCCATAGGTCTGTGCCGCTTTGGGTTCACGACTAGCCATGTCGGCCCGGGTTCTCTGTCATATGGATGCTAGCGACACTATCATATACATGAGCCAAAAGGTGCAAATGGTCCCGGGCCATGGTAAGGCGACACCCATGGGATACCGTGCGTGAGGCCGCAAAGTGATATGAGGTGTTACCGGCTAGATCGATGTGACTTGGAATCGGGGTCCTGACAGCGTTGGCATCAGAGCCGGACTGCCTGTAGGTTCGTTGAGCCAAACTGGTCGATGTCGAGTTTAGAAATGCTTTAGTTATATGTAGGGGAATTGATTGTGCAAGGGAACCTAAGTCTCTCTTACTCCTTTACCCTATGCCTCTGATCTGAGTTATTCTCTTCTCATTCAACGTGGGTTAAGGACTAGGCTCTCTTCTTCTATCAGGTTCACGTGTTACTATTCTGTAGTAGCTTATAGGATTGTTGTTACAAGTCCCAGTTCAGTTTCTATTATTCTTAGTATGTTGCTAATTGAATCAGAACCTTCATATGATGTTGTTGAGTGGTATTGCAAACTGTTGTGGATGTCTCAAATCTTTTTCTGAGCATTTACAGCTGTTATGCTGTCCAATTTTCCCTAGAAATTCTGATGTTTTTGCATTGTGGTTGTGCTTTCAGATGGCCAACCGTGTTCAAAACCAAGTGGTTCGCCTGACCAGGTGCCTCGACGTGCCCGGTCATACTGCTATGTCAATCCGGGTAATGATCGAGAAGGGTTACCGTTGGTATCCTGAATACACTGTCGAAGAGCAGTTCCACGACTTTAATCAAAGCCAGTATTTCTGCACCGTCAAGATATTTCCTTCTTATCCTGGATCTACCGGGCCCCTTCACTGTTCCTATGGACTCGGGGTTACCGTTGAGATGGCTGTGCAGGATGCTGCCTATTCCATGATGACCATCATGCGAGTCCGGACTGGCCTGCTTCGGAACACTGATTTCCGTTACATGCCAGCTTCACTTCCGGGAGCGCAAGGGTATCTTCAAGCTATCTATGCTGACTCCACTCAGGAGGATTCATTAACTTGTACCACTGCTGAGATGCTCGAAGATAAGGACCGAGAGAATCGGGCCTTGAGGCTGGAGCTTTTCAATACCCGTGCTGATCATTGGGCCACATTGACTCGGCTTGCACCTGCGGTGCAAGCTGGATGTATGGATACAAGGGATCTGTATCCTGTGAGATCAGCTCTGCCAGACATGGTGGATTGGCGTGATGTGGGAGGCATCACCCCACCCCATGGTCCCCGCAGGCCACCGTTTGTTGGTCCAAGACCTCATCCTAGCCCCTATGGTCCACAGGCTCCTCAGGACCGTCTGTTCCCGGATGGTCACGTTGAACTTCCAGGCTATGGAGGTGACTTCTATGAGGACTACTACGGAGCTGTCTGAGTTAGTAGTAGTACCACTAGTATTGTAGTAGTTGTATCTCCACTGTCCTGCGTGACTTGTGGAATATGACTTTGCGTGTAATCAATTCTGGAGGTGTAGACAAATAATGTATAAGAGCTTGGAATGCCTCCGATGAGATGTAACGTCTTTCATCATAGTTGTACTGTAGCCTGGGCTTGTACTAAACTATGTATGATGTGTATGACCGTTGGTATATATATGGCAGTTTTATATTACCATGACATACGGATGAACATCTCTGCATTCCGTGTTATCCATTACATTCTGCACTTCCTTGCTAAGTCTGAGCCATCCTTGTCTAAACCGTTGTCTTGTTTTCTCCTAGGATGGTCAACACCCGCAGCAACCCTGTTGTCTCGAAGCAGGGGGAAGCCAGTGCAGCTAGAGGTGAAAATCTGCATCACCCGCCTTCTCTGGCCGAAGTGATGCTGGAGGCGGAAAGAAACAAGCGTGAGACTAACCGCCTGCTGGAGCGGATTGAGCAGAACACTGCACGCCACCCACGAAATGACTTGGTGTCAATCAATGACTTTATCAAGCTGTACCCACCAAAGTTCAACCATTCCGTCGAACCCCTCGACGCGGATGACTGGCTTCGCAGTATCACCCACAAGCTACGTTCTGCCAACGTAACCGAAGCCGACAAGGTTACTTATGCTGCCTATCACCTTGAAGGCCCTGCTAGCCTTTGGTGGGAAAACTTCGAAGCTATGCGCCCGGTCGGCCAAATCACCACTTGGGCTGAATTCAGTGAGGCTTTCCGTGAGAATCACATTCTGGAAGGTCTCATGGATCGCAAGAGGGAGGAGTTCTGCAACTTCACCCAAGGAAGACTGACCGTGGATGCTTATAGTCGTGAATTTGGGAATCTGGCACGCTATGCTCCCGAAGAGGTATCTACTGACGCCAAGAAGCAGGCAAGGTTCCGCAAGGGACTTAGCCCTGAGCTTCGCCGCGATCTCCGTCTGCACGAGTGCACATCCTTTCAGAAGTTGGTCAATAAAGCCATCAGTGCTGAGACAGGCTAGACTGATTATGATGCTTCACGCAAGCACTCCCGTGATTTTGGCTCTTCATCTGGCTCTGGAGCTCAGAAGCGTCGGGTGTGGATCCCAAGCACGGAATTGCCACCCAGGTTCATCCCGAGGCCATCCTTTGAGGCCCCGCTGCTAATGCTGCTCCACGCCCCAATGTGGTGACATGCTTTAAGTGTAGAGAGCCGGGTCACTATAGTCGAGAGTGTCCCCAGAACAACAACCCCAATCAAACTGGAAAGTCTGTTGGCCGTGGTAAGCCCGCGGGAAAAACATTCTACGCCAAGCCGGTCACTACTGCTCGTGGCCATTCAACTATGTTTCAGCCGAGGAGGCTCATGAGGATCCTAACGTCGTCCTTGGTACGCTCCTTGTTAACTGCCATCCAGCATCTGTTCTTTTCGATACTGGAGCATCTCATTCATTCATATCCGAGAACTATGCTCGATTGCACAACACGACATTCTGTGACATGCCCTCTACCATGGAAATTCAAACCCCTGGCTCTAGATGGCAAACTTCTAGAGTAAGCCATGGGAACGAAATTCTTGTCGATAGACTTGTCTTCCTTGCATCCTTAATAGCTCTCAAGTCCTCGGACATAAACATCATCTTGGGTATGGAATGGATGTCAGCTCATTATGCTAAGATTGATTGTGCCACTAGAACCGTTCAACTTACTCACCCATCGGGCAAGACAGTCAATGTCTTAACTCGAGTGGCCAAGCGCCAGCTTTACTCCTTAAATGCCAACCCTCTTCCGGACCTTGATGATGTTCCAGTAGTCCAAGACTTTCCGGATGTCTTTCCAAAAGAACTGCCAGGTGTTCCACCTGACAGGGATGTTGAGTTTGTGATAGACCTTGTTCCAGGAACCGTTGAAGACCCTACAAGATGGCACCCTTAGAACTAGCCGAGCTTAAGAACCAACTCGATGAGTCCTTGAAAAAGGGTTTCATCCGTCCTAGTTCCTCTCCTTGGGCTTGCCCCGTCCTCTTCGTCAAGAAGAAGGATGGAACGGATCGAATGGTTGTGGATTACCGACCTGTCAACTTGGTCACCATCAAGAATAAATACCCGCTTCCCAGGATCAACGATCTGTATGATCAGCTCGCTGGATCCTCAGTCTTCACCAAGATGGATTTGAGGTTGGGTTACCATCAAATCAAAATTAGAAACGGGGACATTCCCAAAATGGCCTTTGTTACTCGTTATGGCCAATACGAGTACACCGTTATGTCCTTCGGTTTAACCAATGCCCCAGCCACCTTCTCCCGGTTAATGAACTCGGTTTTCATGGAGTACTTGGACAAATTTGTCGTAGTATACCTCGATGACATACTCATCTACTCCAAGAATGAAGAGGAACATGCCGAACATCTAAGGCTGGTATTGATGAAACTTCGAGAGCATCGCCTTTATGCCAAATTCTCCAAGTGTGAATTTTGGTTGCCAGAAGTGACCTATCTAGGCCATGTAATTTCTGGTAAGGGTATTTCTGTCAATCCCGAGCGAGTTCAAGCCGTCCTTGACTGGACTCCACCTGAGACGGTCAAGCAAGTTCGGAGTTTCCTTGGCTTAGCGAGTTATTGCCGCCGCTTCATCGAAAATTTCTCGAAGGTTGCTAAACCTCTAACTGAACTCCTCAAGAAAGATAAAAAGTTCTAGTGGACTCCACAGTGCGAGTTCAGCTTTCAGGAACTGAAAAGACGCCTGACATCTGCTCCCGTACTAGTACCACCAAATTTCTCCAAGGACTTTATTATCTATTGCGACGCCTCGCGACAAGGATTAGGTTGCATACTCATGCAAGATCGTAAGGTAATTGCCTATGCTTCACGGCAATTACACCCACATGAGGAAAATTATCCCACACATGATCTAGAGCTCGCAGCTATAGTCCATGCACTTAAAACCTGGCGACATTAGCTTCTCGGTAATCGTTGCGAGATCTTCACCGATCACCAAAGTTTGAAATATATCTTCACCCAACCAGATTTGAATCTCAGGCAAAGACGTTGGGTCGAGTTGATCTCGGATTACGACTTAGGAATAACTTACACCCCGGGCAAAGCCAATGTCATGGCTGATGCACTAAGTTGTAAGTCCTATTGTAACAACTTGATGTTACAACAAAGTCAACCACTTCTCCATGAGGAATTTCGTAAGCTTAATCTTCACATTGTTCCTCGAGGATTCCTATCCACCCTGGTGGCGAAACCTACCCTTATGGATCAAATCATAGCTGCCCAGAAGCGTGATAAAGGCATATCCCGGATTAAGGAAAACATTGCTAGCGGAGTTGCTAAATGTTTTTCCATGGATAAGCGGGGTGTTGTCTTCTTTGAGAACCGTTTGGTGGTTCCCAAGAAACAACATCTATGCCAGTTGATCCTTAAGGAAGCTCATGAATCCCCTCTCACCATTCATCCCGGTAGTACTAAAATGTATCAAGACCTACGCCAGAGGTTTTGGTGGACTAGGATGAAGAGAGAAATCGCTCAATACATTGCTAATTGCGACGTTTGTCGTCGTGTTAAAGCAGAGCATCAGCGGCCTGCTGGCACCCTTCAACCTTTGGATATTCCTGAATGGAAATGGGATAAAATCAGTATGGATTTCATTACTGGGTTTCCCAGGACCAAGAGAGGGAATAATGCTATCTTCGTCGTGATCGATCGACTTTCCAAAGTAGCCCATTTCCTACCTGTTCGTGAGAGTATCACCGCTAGCCAGCTAGCCGAATTATACATCTCCCGAATAGTGTCCCTTCATGGTGTCCCATTGGAAATTAACTCAGACCGTGGGAGTCTCTTCACCTCTCGATTTTGGGAAAGTTTCCAAAATGCTATGGGAACTCATCTCTCCTTTAGCACCGCCTTCCATCCTCAATCAAGTGGTCAAGTAGAGCGAGTCAATCAAATTATGGAAGATATGCTCCGAGCTTCTGTTATCTTGTTCGGAATGAGTTGGGAGAAATGCCTCCCATTCGCGGAGTTTGCTTATAACAATAGTTATCAAGCTAGCTTGGGCAAAGCTCCTTTCGAAGTTCTCTATGGACGAAAATGTCGAACGCCTATTAACTGGTCAGAAACCGGGGAAAGACAACTCTTTGGCCCGGATATGATTCAGGAAGCGGAAGAGCAGGTTCCCGTTATTCGTGAGAAATTGAAAACAGCCCAATCTCGTCAAAAGAGTCAATATGATCGTAAACATAAGCCTATGACTTATGAAGTTGACGAGAAGGCTTACCTTCGGGTTACCCCATTAAAGGGAACCCATCGTTTCGGTATCAAGGGCAAATTGGCTCCTCGTTACATTGGACCCTTTCGCATTCTGGCCAAACGAGGAGAAGTTGCCTACCAATTGGATCTACCTCCGCATCTTTCCAGAGCTCATGATGTCTTCCACGTTTCACAACTCAGGCGTTGCTTCGCGGATCCTATCCGTGGAGTGGACCACGAAACACTTGATCTACAAGATAACCTCTCTTATCGGGAATATCCCGTTCGTATGGTTGATCAAGCCGAGCGTACCACTCGACGTCATAATATCAAGTTTCTCAAGGTTCAATGGTCACACCATTCCGAGGAAGAAGCCACTTGGGAAAGGGAGGATCGTCTTCGACTTGAGTACTCCACCTTCTTACCAGAGGATCCTAAATCTCGGGACGAGATTCTTTTGAGTGGGGGTGAGTTGTCACACCCTAGCTAGTTCAAGCATTAGAGTGTGCATCATGTTTAAATTTCTCTTAAATTTGAAATGGGGAAAGCAGAAACCCCCAACACCCCCCTGGAAACAACTAGGGTTTACTAAAATTATTTTCAATGAACCTGAAATGCCCTTCTAAAAAGTTCACCCTCTTTGTCTTAGGTTAGAACCTCTGGCAAAAGTGGTGCACAATTTTCTAGGTCAACAGAAGGTCATTGAATTAAATCATAAGTATTTGAATTTGGGAATTTTAATTCTATAAAATAATTTTAATGCTCAAATAATTTTGGAAATAAATGTTTGCTGTTGGATATATTCTAAACAGAGCCTACAATTATTTTCAGGATTTTTGGAAACATTTTAGTATTTTATTTAAAGCCCAACAGTTGCAGATAATTAGAAAAACAGAAACAAAAAAAGAGAGAGAGGGAAGTTTACCTGGGCCTTACCTGGCTGGCCCAGCCACCTAGCTCGGCCCAGGTCGACTGGCTCTGTCAGTCTTCGTCCTCCTCGCGCCAGGAGGCAGGGGCGCGTGCTCGCCGCGCGCCGGCCACGCTCCAGCCACCTCCTGCTTCTGCCGACGCCCGGGAGACGCCTAGGGACGCCACGCGACCCCCACGTCCCCCTCTCATCCTCTCTCACTCTCCCCCTCGTCTCCCTCACTCTCTCCCGCGATGGCCGAGCGCGTCCCTCGCCGCCGATCGCCGTAGTCGCCGCCAGAGACATCCCCTCGCCCCTCCGACGAGCCCATTAGCTCCGCCTCGACTCCCTCGCCCTCCCCACCGAGCCACGCTTCGCCGGAGGCCCTGCAGCACCGCCATCGCCGTCGTCTTCTACCTCGGGCATCCGAGATCGCCGGCGACCGCACCTCTTCTCCAGCCCGTCCCCGAGCCCGCTGAGACCGCCACACGACTCCCTGTGAGCTCCTGATTCTTTCCCCGTGCTCGCCCCCTCCGTTTCCGTCCCCTAGCTCCATCTTCCACCACGGCCGAAGCTCGCCGGCGCCGTGCCTCGTCACCGTCGTGGCCAGAGCCACAGTGGCTTGAAGCCGGGCACATCACCATGCTCCACACCTCACCAAGAGCACGTAGCACACACCAGCGCCTCCCCTAGCGCCCTGCATTGCCTAACCCACCGTTGGCCGAACTTCGGCCGCCGCTGTCGAGCTCGCCGACGTCGTTTCCGGCGTCCCCGTGTCCAACAACTTGCACCACTGGATGCGGCAGCTCCCCAGCTACGCGTAGCACTTCTCCGCCGTCGATTTGGTCACCGGAGGACCAAATCCGAAGACCACCGCCGTCTCGGGCCTCGCCGGCCAGTTGACCCAGTTTGACCCCTGGGTGGGCCCAGTTTGACTCCCCTGAGTCAATGACAAGTGGGCCCCCTCTGTTAACTAAATCAGATTAGTTTTAACTAAAGATAATTAGCTTAATTAACTACTGACACACGGGACCCACCAGTCAGGTTTGACCTGGACGTCCCCGTTGACCACTGACGTCACCCTGACGTAATGTTGACGCAGTAATGCACTTTCTGGATTTATTTTTATTCAGGAAATTCCAGAAAATGTTTAAAACTTCTAAAAATCATAGAAATTCAACCGTAACTCCAAATGAAATAATTTATATATGAAAAATTATCAGAAAAATTCAATCTATCCATCTGTAATGGTTTCATGCATGACAAAACAAGTTTACCTTGCTGTTTAAGCAGAATAAGGAAATGCACTATTAAGGCCATGTTTAATGAGCTAATATTTGAATCTTTGATTCAAATGAGTTCATCCCTTTCTATTTTAGCTTGCATTAGGCCAAGAGACATTCATATTGCCATGTCATAGCATGCATCATATTGTTGCATATCGTCATGTGTTGATTGTGTTCCGATGTGTTCTTCGTGGTAGGTTCTGCCTCCGAGGATATTCACGAGTATCCAATTGAAGGGCAGTATCCCGCTACCACTCCATCAGGCAAGCAACCATTGATCATTCCGATACAAACCCATGTTCTCGCTTCTGCTCTTCTTTACTGCATTAAGACAACGCAATTCAAACTGCTGTGTGCTACGGTAGTTGAACCCTTATCCTCTGCATGACCTGTCATTGCCACAGTAACTAGATGAAACCCACTAGCATGTGTAGGAGTTGATTGAGCCATGTATGTGATTCCTACCTTGCTATGCCTGATATGCTTAGAGTTGTGTCAGGTCTGGTTCATCTGGGTGATGGGCTAGAGTGAAATGCTTATGTCGGTAATATGAGGGATGTGTTGAACATGTTTTGGTAAAGGTATCGATGAGAGGCCATGTAGGAGTACATGGTGGGTTGTTTCATTGAGGCCGTCCCTAAGAACTGAGATCTGTATGCGTGATTTAAGATTCAGCTACTACCACACATTGGGCCCTGAAATATGACCCCGCTCGACTTACTGACCCCTCTCACCTCTGTCCAGGAGTTGCAACTAGTTTCTGGTGTTTGTAGGACATGTGTTGGCGGCCGTGCGTAGCGCTGACCCTAGGGGTGGGCTATGATGCGGTAGATACACTATGGCCGGGTATGCCGGGCGCCCGTTTGGCGTCTCGGGACCCTGTACACATCGTTTGGGGCCGTTGAGGACACCCCGGCCGGATTTCCTTGCGGATGGAACCTGAATAGGCGATATACCATGACTAGAGACTTGAGAGGTTAGTCAGGTCGTGGTCTACACCCACGTCGGTTTTTGCTTGAAGTCTGCCGAGCACATGTCGTGTGCAGACGCTAAGTGGTGGAAACATGTGTGACGAAGTACACCCCTGCAGGGTATAAAACTATTCGAATAGCCGTGTCCGCGGTAAAGGACTACTTGGTTGCCTATACAGTTCATAGACAAGTTAATGGATGCTACTAAAAGACTCAAGATAAGTGTGAGTACCGAGGATGGCCCTCTCGTAGGAAGACGAGGGAGGATCCACGGTGGAGTATTGTGTTAGTGAGTAGTGGACTCGTGTGCGAAAACTATTTTACTAGTGAAGTTCCGTAGGATTGTTTAGCCAAGAGTCAAAGCTAGCTTGCTGCATTAACCTCACCACCTTCTTGAGAATAAGCATGTATAGTAGGTTCTGATGTAAGACTTGCTGAGTACCTTTGTACTCATGTTTGCTTAATTACTGTTTTTAGACGACAACACCGCCCCCTCCGATGGGTTCTACGTAGACCTTGACGTCGACGAGTGACTAGCCACCCAGGTGGTGATCCTGGCCATGGAGGGCCCTATGTAGATAGTCAGGCTTTGAGAAGCATTCTTTCTTTCTAGAGTCTGTACTCAGACTAGTTGCTTCGGCATGTGCTTGTATGATTGTATGACTTGAGTGTCGGGTCATGTGACCCCTATCTGTATGAACATGTTATGTATGGCTCTCTGGAGCCTTTAAATAAAGTACTTGAGTTGTAGAGTTTTGTTGTGATGCCATGTTGTATGTACTCATATCGGGCATATTGTGTGTATGACTGAAATGCTTGGTATGAGTGGGATCCGACAATCTAGTTGTTTATTCTTGGCAGCCTTTCTTATGGGGAAATGTGGTCTAGTGTTCCTCGAGCCATAGTAGTCCGCTACAGCCCGGTTCACCGGAGTCCTACTAGCCCAGCACTACTGTTCAAGACACTTGACTGGCCGGCATGTGTTTCACTTCGTTCCTATGTCTGTCCCTTCGGGGAAATGTAACGCGGTGACTTCCGGAGCCCTGCCTAGCCTGCTACAGCCCGGGTTCCCCAAAGTCCTGTTAGCCCAGTGCTACAGCCCGGAATCACTCGTTGATGACCGACATGCTCGATGTGATTCATGTATGCCTGTCTCCATAGGTCTGTGCCGCTTTGGGTTCACGACTAGCCATGTCGGCCCGGGTTCTCTGTCATATGGATGCTAGCGACACTATCATATACGTGAGCCAAAAGGCGCAAATGGTCCCGGGCCATGGTAAGGCGACACCCGTGGGATACCGTGCGTGAGGCCGCAAAGTGATATGAGGTGTTACCGGCTAGATCGATGTGACTTGGAATCGGGGTCTTGACACAAGTGTCGAGTGAACGCCTCGCACCGTCGACTGTACCAGTGTTTTCTTCAGTCATCCAACCTCATGCCTCGGAGCTCCAAGCTGCTGCATCTAGACCGTTTGTCCCCTTTTTCCCCACCTATCATGTTCCGGAAAGCTAGTCGGACGCCGCTACGGAGGCTATCCGTCAGGCTGGCGTAATGATGGAGCGGATGAAGACGGTGCACGACAATAGCCAGGCTGCGTACGACGCCAGCGCGGCTCTTCGAGCCAATGTCCAGGTAAGTTGACTTCCAACTGAACTTGTTATATTAGGATATGCTACCTGAATATTATCCTTCGTACAATCTCTTATTGTCTACTTCGAATATGTACACCCACTGGGTGTTTTGTTGTCTTTAGTATTTGCACTCTTCCACTCGGTCTGGTCGAATGGGACCTGAACCAGTGGGGGCACGCTAAGTGCACCCACTGGGTGTAGTCCCCGAGACCGTAGTCGACTGCAGGCAATCGGCTGGGGTCTGAGCACTTCTTTCTCTTTCCTTTCTTCCACTCGATTTGGGCGGGACATGCCGAGTGGGATCTGAACCAGTGGGGGCACGCCAAGTGCACCCACTGGGTGTAGTCCCCGAGACCGCGGTTGGCTGTTGGTAGTTGGCCGGGGTCTGAGCACTTCTTCTTCTTTTTTTTACTCGACCTTTGCGGACTGGACAAGTGGAATCTGAACCAGTGGGGGCACGCCAAGTGCACCCACTGGGTTTAGTCCCCGAGACCGCAGTCAACTGCTAGCAGTCGGTTGGGGTCTGAGTAAACTTTGAAGTTTTATTCACTCGGAAGTAAATAATCTTTGATCTTGTCGATTCATATGTCTTTTACTCTCTGCAGAAATCTTGTACTCTCATTTCCAAGTTCGCCGAATTTGAGGAGAAGCAGAGGCAACTCAACCTTGACCTGGAGTTGGCCCAACAAAACTTGAAGAAGGCTCAAGATGAAGTTGCCGGTATGGAAGGTAACTGCCTGTCGACTGCTCATGTCGATCATCCTTTAAATTATCCCTTCGATCTTTTGTTTAATCTAAATGCTTATTTTGCAGAGAAATGAGGCTGGCTCTGGAGAAGAAGGACTTGGACCTTGCAGCTGCGCAGAAGGAGGCTCAAGAGAAGACTACCCTTGCTGACAAGAAGCTGGCTTCAGTCGGAGTGCTGGAAGAGGAAGTAAGCAAGCTGAAGTACTCTCTCACTGAATCCAACCGAGAGGCAACTCGTCTGAAGAAGGATAAGGTGGCTCTGAACGAGAAGCTGGAAGCCATAGCTCGTAAGAGAAATGGCTTGGAAGCTTATCTGGAAACCCTCGCCAAGAAGCTCTTTCTTATGCTCGAAGGTACCCCTTTTAATCCGACTGCTTTATTGTTTGCAAGTTAGTCCTGTCCAGTCGAATCACTAACTCCTTGACTGCAGAATTCTATCAAAACTTTGAACAGGAGACTGGATGGATCGAGACGGGTTTGGACCCTATCCTTTCTCCAGTCAGTGACGAGGCTGCCATGAATGTGCTTCTACTGGAATCCCGCGTCGCCAGTGTTACAAGTTATCTTGCTCGTCTGAAGGTGCTAGTTTCACGCATCGACTCATCGCTCTAGCCAAGGGAAACGCTTCAAAATGATCTCGAGTCTCTGATGGCTCGACTCAACGAGGTCCTTGGTCGGGTGCAGGAATGGAAGAAGTCATCTGCCCGATGCGGTGCTGACGTGGCTCTGTTGCTGGTAAGAGTCCGCTGCAAGGAAGCCCGCGAAGATAAGCTGGCAGTGATCAAGGTCGCCAACACCAAAAGGCATGACTTCCAGTCCTTTGTGGAGACTTTCATCGCTGCTGCCACTCGGATCGCTGATGGAATTGACTTGGATGAATTCGTCGAGCCTGCAAGCCCTCCTCTTGCCGAATGAACAAACTTGAGATTTAAACTTGCCTTAAATTTGCCTCGGAATGCCGAGTGGTTTCTGTAACCGTTAAACTCCTTCGGGCCTGATGCCTGAGTACTTTTATCTTCGTTTTATCTTGGTTTATCTTCTGCAATGCTTGCGTTCGTCTTCGAGTAGAACCTGTTCTTCACTCGGAATATCTTTCGAGATGCAACTCTAAAGGAGATATCCCAGTTGACCTGCACCTCGCCATCCTTGCGGATAAGGATGGAGTGCACATTGTATTTCTGGCGCAGCTCCGAGGTGAGGATTGCAGTCGACCTGCACCTCGTCATCCTTGCAGATAGGGATGGAGCGGACATTGTACTTGTAGCGCGGCTCCGTGAGAGGATTTCAGTCGACCTGCACCTTGTCATCCTTGCGGATAGGGATGGAGCGGACATTATACTTGTAGCGCAGCTTCGTGAGAGGATTGTAGTCGACTTGCACCTCGTCATCCTTGCGGATAAGGGTGGTTTTTCGACTTAGGCGAGCACGGGGCTGCAACTAAGCCCCCGAGTGCGAGGTTTGCTCATCACTCGGTAGGAATTTTGGGACTTAGGCGAGCACGGGGCTGCAGCTAAGCTTCCGAGTGAGAGGCTTGCTCATCACTCGGTAGGAGTTTTGAAACTTAGGCGAGCACGGGGCTGCAGCTAAGCCTCCGAGTATGAGGTTTTCTCATCCCTCGGTAGGATTTTTGAAACTTAGGCGACTACTAGACTGCAGCTAAGCCCCCGAGTGTGAGGTTTGCTCATCACTCGGTAGGATTTTTGAAACTTGGGCGAGTACTAGACTGCGACTAAGCCCCCGAGTGTGAGGTTTGCTCATCAGTCGGTAGGATTTTTGAAACTTAGGCGAGTACTAGACTGCAGCTAAGCCCCCGAGTGTGAGGTTTGCTCATCACTCGGTAGAATTTTTGAAACTTAGGCGAGTACTGGACTGTAGCTAAGCCCCCGAGTGTGAGGTTTGCTCATCACTCGGTAGGATTTTTTCAACTTAGGCGAGTACTGGACTGCAGCTAAGCCTCCGAGTGAGAGGTTTGCTCATCGCTCGGTAGGATTTTTGAAACTTAGGCAAGTACTAGACTGCAGCTAAGCCCCCGAGTGTGAGGTTTGCTCATCACTCGGTAGGATTTTTGAAACTTAGGCGAGTACTAGACTGCAGCTAAGCCCCCGAGTGTGAGGTTTGCTCATCACTCGGTAGGATTTTTGAAACTTAGGCGAGTACTGGACTGCAGCTAGGCCTCCGATTGTGAGGTTTGCTCATCACTCGGTAGGATTTTTTTCAACTTAGGCGAGTACTGGACTGCAGCTAAGCCCCCGAGTGAGAGGCTTGCTCATCACTCGGTAGGATTTTTTTCATCTTAGGCGAAACGGATTCGCAGCTAAGCCTCCGAGTGAGACGCTTGCTCATCACTCGGTAGGTTTTTTTCAACTTAGGCGAAACGGATTCGCAGCTGAGCTACCCACTGGGGGATTTCAGAAGCAGACGTAAACAATCGACAATCTTTTTAGAAGACTGTAAAACTCTTGTCTTTGATAAACAAAATACAAAGGTGTTTTTTACTACATCTCAGTAGACTGAGTGTTTAAGTATAAAAGTGGCGGAGCAGCTCCGCATTCCAGGCACATGGCTCATCTTTCTTGTGCTCGACGTCGTAAAGGTGGTACGCTCCCTTGTGGAGCACTCTGGTGACCACGAAGGGACCTTCCCAAGAGGGAGCAAGCTTATGTGGTTTCTGCTGATCCACTCGAAGAACTAAGTCTCCCTCTTGAAATGCTCGACCCCTCACGTTTCTGGCATGGAATCGACGCAGGTCTTGCTGATAGATGGTTGATCGGATCAAGGCCATATCTTTTTCTTCTTCAAGGAGGTCAACTGCATCTTGTCGTGCTTGTTCTGCTTCTTCCTCTGTGAAAAGCTCGACTCGGGGTGCATTGTGGAGCAAGTCACTCGGAAGTACAGCTTCGGCTCCATAAACCAAGAAAAACGGGGTTCTGCCAGTCGACCGATTGGGAGTTGTCCTCAATCCCCATAATACTGATGGAAGTTCATCGACCTAGGCTCCTGCTATGTGTTTGAGGTCACACATCAGTCGGAGTTTCAGTCCTTTGAGAATCAATCCATTTGCTCTTTCAGCCTGTCCATTAGACTAGGGTTGGGCGACCGAGGCATAATCGACTCGAGTACCTTGTGAAGCACAAAAAGTCCTGAACTCATCAGAATCAAAGTTTGATCCATTGTCAGTGATGATGTTGCGTGGAACACCATATCTGAATGTTATCTCCCTGATGAAGCTGATGGCAGTACTGGCATCAAGGTTCTTGATAGGCTTGGCTTCAATCCACTTGGTGAACTTGTCGACTGCTACAAGCACATGAGTGAATCCACTCCTGCCAGTCTTCAAAGGTCCAACCATATCCAATCCCCAAATAGCAAAAGGCTAGACGAGTGGAATTATCTTCAGGGCTGACGCAGGCTTGTGAGACATGTTGGAGTAAAACTGACAACCCTCACATTTGTCGACTATTTCTTGTGCCATCTCATTTGCCCGAGGCCAGTAAAATCCCGCTTGGTATGCTTTGGCCACAATGGTCCAAGAGGACGCATGGTGACCACAGGTCCCCGAGTGGATATCATTGAGGATCACTCGACCTTCTTTAGGTGTTATGCATTTCTGGCAAACTCCAGTCACACTTTCTCTGAACAACTGTCCTCTTATCACAGTAAAGGCCTTAGATCGACGGATGATCTGTCGAGCCTCTTCTTCATCTTCTGGGAGTTCTCTTCTAAGAATGTATGCGATATATGGTACTATCCAATCGGGGGTGATGACCAAAACTTCCATGATCAAGTCGACCACGGCTGGAATCTCGATTTCAATCGGATCAGGGGCACTCTTTGGCTGTGGGGGCTCTTCATTGAAGGGATCTTCTTGAACTGAAGGTGCAAGAATATGCTCTAGGAACACATTACTGGGAATGGCTTCTCTCTTGGAGCCTATCTTTGCCAGATCATCGGTTGCTTGATTTTTCAATCGAGCGATGTGATGGAGCTCTAACCCTTCAAACCTCTTCTCTAATTTTCTTATTCCATTGCAATAACCAGTCATGGCTGGGCTTCTGACGTCCCACTCCTTCATCACCTGATTGACCACTAAATCTGAGTCGCCACAGACCATGAGGCGACAGACGCCAAGTGAAATGGCCATACGCAACCCATACAGAAGTGCCTCGTATTCGGCCTCATTGTTGGAGGAATCAATGTTAATCTAGAGAACATAACTGAGTTTTTCACCACGGGGGGTGATGTCTACTACACTACCTTCTTCTTGTAGACGTTGTTGGGCCTCCAAGTGCAGAGGTTTGTAGGACAGTAGCAAATTTCCCTCAAGTGGGTGACCTAAGGTTTATCAATCCGTAGGAGGCGTAGGATGAAGATGGTCTCTCTCAAGCAACCCTGCAACCAAATAACAAAGAGTCTCTTGTGTCCCCAACACACCCAATACAATGGTAAATTGTATAGGTGCACTAGTTCGGCGAAGAGATGGTGACACAAGTGGTATGTGGATAGTAGATAAAGGTATTTGTAATCTGAAATTATAAAAACAGCAAGGTAACAAGTGATAAAAGTGAGCGTAAACGGTATTGCAATGCTAGGAAACAAGGCCTAGGGTTCATACTTTCACTAGTGCAAGTCCTCTCAACAATAATAACATAGTTGGATCACATAACTATCCCTCAACATGCAACAAAGAGTCACTCCAAAGTCACTAATAGCGGAGAACGACGAAGAGATTATGGTAGGGTACGAAACCACCTCAAAGTTATTCTTTCCAATCAATCCGTTGGGCTATTCCTATAAGTGTCACAAACACTAATTAAAAGCATAAAACCACATCTAAACAGAGGCTAGATGAATTATTTATTACTAAACAGGAGCAAAAAGCAAGGAACAAAAATAAAATTGGGTTGCCTCCCAACAAGCGCTATCGTTTAACACCCCTAGCTAGGCATGCTGATTTCAATGATGCTCACATAAAAGATAAGAATTGTAACATAAAGAGAGCATCATGAAGAATATGACTAGCACATTTAAGTCTAACCCACTTCCTATGCATAGGGATTTTGTGAGAAAACAACTTGTGGGAACAATAATCAACTAGCATAGGAGGGCAAAACAAGCATAACTTCAATACTTTAAGCACATAGAGAGGAAACTTGATATTATTGCAATTCCTACAAGCATATGTTCCTCCCTCATAATAATTTTCAGTAGCATCATGAATGAATGCAACAATATAACCAGCACCTAAAGCATTCTTTTCATGATCTACAAGCATAGAAATTTTATTACTCTCCACATAAGAAAAATTCTTCTCATGAATAATAGTGGGAGCAAACTCAACCAAATAACTATCATGTGATTGAAAATTAAGATCAAGATGACAAGTTTCATGGTTATCATCATTCTTTAAAGCATACGTATCATCACAATAATCATCATAGATAGGAGGCATGCTTTCATCATAACAAATTTGCTCATCAAAACTTGGGGGACAAAAGCTATCATCTTCATCAAACGTAGCTTCCCCAAGCTTGTGGCTTTGCATATCATTAGCATCATGGATATTCAAGGAATTCATACTAACAACATTGCAATCATGCTCATCATTCAAATATTTAGTGCCAAACATTTTATAGATTTCTTCTTCTAGCACTTGAGCACAATTATCCTTTCCATCATACTCTCGAAAGATATTAAAAAGGTGAAGCGTATGAGACAAACTCAATTCCATTTTTTTATAATTTTCTTTTATAGACTAAACTAGTGATAAAACAAGAAACTAAAAGACTTGATTACAAGATCTAAAGATATACCATCAAGCGCTAACCTCCTCGGCAACTGTCGGCGTTCTGGGAACGGGGGTCCCCAGACTTGCCTGCCTGCGGCCTGCGGCGTGGCTCAAAAGGGGGCCCAGCACGGCCCATCTTCATCAACACAAGACTCAAGACCCTCGCGAGGGGCCAAGCCTCGCGGGGAGGATGACGCGGAGCTTCCTCGGGCACGGCCTCGTCAGGCTGGCTCACGAGGAGGCGGAGAGATCAAGGCGGGGTACCTCGCGAGGTGCCCGTGACGCAAGCCATGACGATCAAAGGCGCCAGGCGGGTGCCAGCCCGCGTAGCGTCCTCCTTTCCTCTTTGGTGCAAGGGGGCAAGCGCAGCCGCGGAGTACCGAGGCATCAGGCAAAGGTTGCCATTTCGGTGCAACGAGACCAAGACCAGGAGGACTACGAGACGGAGGTCACCGTGGAGCCCAAGACGGCGTCATCACCAGAGCTTTGCGCAGGCGAAGACCACTTTTGTCAGGATAGCTGATACTTGTTGTCCCCCTTCAAATTAGCCCGCCATTGTTGGCTCCCTTCCCGCTCGATATTTGGGAAGAGGACCAGGGCCTCTATAAATAGGACCGGCCGCCCACAGAGCAAGGGGCTGGAAAAAAGAGTAAGGCAGTGAGTGAGAGAGAGAGAGAGAGAAAGGGCGGCTGAACTCCCCCCAGCAGTTCATCACCCCAGCCAAGAGCAGACCCTCGCGAGGCTGTTCTTCCTTGTATTGTTCATCATCATCAGCCCCAAGAGGCAATCCACCCACCACACACTGGAGTAGGGTATTACACCACAACGGTGGCCCGAACCAGTATAAACCTTGTGTCTCTTGTGCAGTTCTTTCAGTAGTCTAGATCTTTGCGAGACGGAGAGGTAGAAGATGTAATCTCCGCGTGCACCCCAGTGTTCGAACCTTAAGGGTCTGCCAGAACCCGAAATCCGACATTTGGCACGCCAGGTAGGGGTGCGCCGCAATTCGTCTTCCACCGCCCCGTCCTACTCCGACCGTCGCATCCATGTCCGACGCCCGTCGGGCCCGCACCGAGCGCCGGGCCGCCATCGCTTCCCGCGTCGCCCAGACGGCGCCCGTCGGCGGATGTTCTCGTCGTTCCCCGTCACCCACCATCAACGCCGCCACCGGCCCGGCGGGGGGCGAGCAGCAAGCATCGTCTCAACACCCATCCGTGCGCCAAGACGGCCGCACCGCAACTCCCTCGCTCGCCCTAGCTGGATCTTCGCCCCGCGCGCTTAGCTTGCCCATGGAGGCTCGGGCTGCACTCATTGTGGCAAACGAGCTCCTGCGCAGCCGCCCCGCCGATGTTGTCTACGGGGAATGGCTCAACCGCGTCGCCAAGCTCGTCAGCGCCGCAGGGGGCTCTCCTGCGCCGTCCCATCGCGCTACACCAACACCCCCGGCCGTCGCGGCCCTCCTGGGCGGCTCGCAGAAGCCGCCCACAAGTCACCACGTCAAGCCATTCATCCGCCGGGTCAGCGCCGCTTCCACGCGGCAGGGGGCTCCCCTGGATCGGGTGGCGCCCGAGGCTGGCCTGACCTTCAGGTCGGAGGACCACCCCTCCAACTCGGCCTGCTCGGGCGCGCTCCCCATGTTGTGCACCCCCACCATCTGCTAGGTGGCCGTCACCAGAACCCTCGTTGATGGCGGCGTGGGCCTCAGCGTGCTCTCGGTCGAGGCCTTCAACCTCCTCCGCATACCCCTGGAACGGCTGCAACCCAGCCAGCCCTTCTCAGGCGTTGGGGGCAAGTCGTCCAGTTCCTTGGGGCAGATCCGGCTCCCAGTGACTTTCGGCACCTACGACAACTTCCACACGGAGCTGGTTGACTTTGACATCGGCCTCCCCTACAACGCCATCCTCGGCTACCCAGCGCTGGCCCAATTCATGGCCGCGACGCACCCGGCGTACAACCTCATGAAGATGCTCGGGAGCAGCGGTGTTCTCACTGTGCACGGAGACACCGGGAACGCGCTGCGGGCGCTCAAGCTCGCCTTCAAGACAGCGGCATCGGCACAGCCCGCCGACTTGGAGACCCCCGGGCCCAAGGGGGCTGCACCCACCAAGAAGAAGCAGTTGTTCACCCAAGACAAGGCAGAAACCAAGCAGATACCCGTCGATGAGGACGGGTCCACCAACGCCACTTTCACCATAGGCACCCACCTCAAACCCAAGCAGGAGGAGGCCCTGGTCGGGTTCCTGCGCGCTAACAAGAAGGTATTCGCTTGGGAGTCGGACCAGTTGGCAGGGATCCCCAGGAGTGTAATCGAGCATCACCTCAACATGTGCCCCAACGTGCGCCCTGTGAAGTAGAAGGCCAGGCGGCAGTCCACAGAAAAGCAGGCCTTCATCGTCCAAGAGACCCGCAAATTAGAGGCCGCTGGGGTCATCCGCGAGGTCCGATACCCAGATTGGTTGGCCAACCCTGTCGTTGTGCCAAAGAAGGGAGGGAAGGAGCGTATGTGTGTCGACTTCACCAACCTCAACAAAGCATGCCCGCAAGATCCGTTCCCGCTCCCCCGCATCGACCAGATCGTCGATTCCACTGCGGAATGCGACATGTTATGCTTCCTGGATGCCTTCTCTGGGTATCACCAGATCAAGATGGCGGTAGAAGACGTCGAGAAGACAGCCTTCCTAACCCCGTGTGGGGTATACTGCTACACGTGCATGCCATTCGGGCTGCGTAACGCAGGGGCGACCTTTCAGCGGCTGATGCACATCACCTTGGGCCTGCAGCTCGGGAAGAATGTTGAAGCTTACATCGATGACATTGTGGTAAAGTCTCGGGAGGCCGGGACCTTGATACAGGACTTGGAGGAAACCTTCGCGAGCCTCAACGCAGTGAACCTACGGCTCAACCAAGAGAAGTGTGTGTTCGGAGTCCCCTCGGGCAAGCTCTTGGGTTTCCTCATGTCCCACCGAGGCATCGAGGCTAACCCAGAGAAGGTCAAGGCGGTGGAAGACATGAGCCCACCAAAGACCCTCAGAGAAATGCAGAAGCTCACGGGGTGCGTGACCGCGCTAGGGCGCTTCATCTCCAAGTTGGGAGAACGAGCCCTGCCCTTCTTCCAGCTAATGAAGAAAAAGGGGCCCTTCGAGTGGACTGAAGAGGCCGACAAGGCGTTCCAGGATCTCAAGAGATACCTGACCAGCCCACCGGTCATGGTGGCACCGCGCCCTCAGGAGCCCCTAGTGCTTTACCTCGCCGCCACTCCCTACTCCGCCAGCGCCGCCTTGGTGGCAGTCAGAGAGGAGCGCCGAATCAAAACCACGGCAGCAGCCCGGGACAAGGCAGAACAGGGACAAGGAAGGCCTACAAAAACCGCCACCGCGGCTGAGGAGGATCAGCCGCCATAGAGGGGCGCACCAGAGGCGGAGGAGGCCCCTCTTCCAGATGGCCAGCCTCAGGAGGCCTCATTGCCTCAAGAGGCGCCACGGTCTCCGGAAGAAGCCGCCAGCACTGATGCACTCCACCTCGTTGAGCACCCAGTGTACTTCGTCAGCACAGTGTTGCGGGATGCAAGAGCACGGTACCCCATGCCTCAGAAACTCCTCCTCGTGCTACTGGTGGCTTCGCACAAGCTGTGGCACTACTTTCAGGGTCACCCCATCAAGGTCGTCTCGTCATACCCCCTGGAGAGATTGCTCAGGAGCCCTAATTCAGCTGGAAGGGTCGCTGAGTGGAACATAGAACTGCAAGCGTTTGAGCTCGAATTCAACACGACCAGGGTCATCAAGGGAGCAGCGTTGGCGGATTTTGTGGCAGAGTGGACGGAGGCACCAGGCCTCAAGGCTGATGAGGATCGGTCCCTATCCCCGGGAAGCGAGGCGCCAGAGGGCTGGGTCATGTACTTCGATGGGGCGTTCTCCAGGCATGACGTTGGAGCTGGGGCGGTGCTTATATCGCCCACACGGGACAAGCTCTATTACGCCATGCAACTCTGTTTCCAGCAAGGCGAAAAGGTCTCCAACAACATAGCGGAGTATGAAGGTTTAATAGCGGGCTTGAAGGCCGCGGCTGCCCTGGGAGTGAAACACCTCACCATCAAGGGCGATTCGTAGCTCCTTGTCAATTTCTCCAACAAGGTGTACGAGCCGAAGGATGAGCACATGGAAGCCTACCTTGCGGAAGTCTGCAGGATGGAGAAGCAATTCTGGGGGTTGGAGTTGCAGCATGTGCCCCGTGGTACCAATCAGGAGGCCGACGATATCGCCAAACGCGCGTCCAGACGGTTACCCCAGGAGCCTGGCATTTTCAAGGAGCGGCTCTTCAAGCCCTCAGATCTCCTGTCATTATCAAACACGGCTCAACCCTGGGAGGAGCTCCCCCAGCCACCTGCCTCAGGAGCTCCGACCTGTGGCCCGGCCTCAGGAGTGCGCCTGCTCCTGACGATGGAACCTCAGGAGGGATGTTGGATCACGGAGCTCCGGAACTACTTAGCACAAGGGACCTTGCCGGAGAAGGAGGAGGAAGCAGAGCGAGTGGCATGCCAGGCCACAGCATACTGCATCAGAGACGGAGAGCTCTACCGGAAGCGACCAAACGATGTATCCCTGCGCTGCATCTCCAGGGAGCAAGGGAAGGAACTACTGGAAGATATACATGGCGGAGACTGCGGACATCATTCATCATCACGGACCCTCGTCGGCAAGGCATTCTGCAGTGGGTTTTATTGGCCCACCGCGCTCAATGACGCCGTGGAACTAGTGAAAGCTTGTGAAGCCTGCCAGTTCCACGCCAAGCAGATCCATCAGCCAATAGGAGGCTTGCAGACTATCCCCCTTTCATGGCCATTCGCAGTCAGGGGGTTGGACATCTTGGGCCCGTTTCCTCGGGCGCCAGGGGGCTACCGATACCTCTACGTTGCCGTGGACAAATTCACCAAGTGGGCTGAAGTAGAGGTTTTCCGCACCATTCCCGTGGGTTCCGCGATCAAGTTCATCAAGGGCATCATGAGCCGGTACGGGGTGTCAAATCACATCATCACGGACAACGGTTCGCAGTTCACCAGTAACCTCTTCAAAACATACTGTGCTAACCTTGGAATGCAGATATGCTATGCCTCAGTGGCGCACCCCCGAAGCAACGGCCAGGCCGAGTGAGCCAACGCGGAAGTCCTGAGGGGCCTCAAGACCAGGACGTTCAAGAAGAAGCTGGAGGCCTGCGGCAGAGCTTGGTACAACGAGCTTCAGTCCGTGTTGTGGTCCATCCGCACCACCGCGACCAAACCGACTGGAGAGACCCCGTTCTTCCTGGTCTACGGAGCGGAAGCGGTCCTCCCTCACGAGGTCAGACGTCGCTCCGCACGGGTCCGGGCATTCGACGAGGCGCAGCAGGACACCATGCGGGGGATGGACCTCGTGCTGGGGGAGGAACGTTGCCGAGAAGTCACGCTGCGAGCGGCGAGATACCAGCAAGCGCTGCGGCGATATCACTGCCGCAACATCCGTCCCAGGACTCTTGAGGTAGGAGACCTCATGCTCAGGCGGGTACTCTCCAGGGAGGGACTGCACAAGCTCTCTCCCATGTGGGAGGGCCCGTTCAAGGTTGTTCATGTTTCCAGGCCCGGCTCCATGCGCTTGGAGACTCAGGAGGGAGTGCCAGTCTAGAATGCATGGAACATCCAGCACCTCCGGAAGTTCTACCCCTGAAAAGGCCCAGAGCCTGTGAAGCAAGGCGAGTTCTTGTGAAGCTATCGCGTTTTGGAAAAGGCCCAGAGCCTGTGAAGCAAGGCGAGTGCCTATGAAGCTATCGCGTTTTGGAAAAGGCCCAGAGCCTGTGAAGCAAGGCGAGTGCCTGTGAAGCTATCGCGTTTTGGAAAAGGCCCAGAGCCTATGAAGCAAGGCGAGTGCCTATGAAGCTATCGCGTTTTGGAAAAGGCCCAGAGCCTGTGAAGCAAGGCGAGTGCCTGTGAAGCTATCACGTTTTGGAAAAGGCCCGGAGCCTGTGAAGAAGGCCAATGCCTGTGAAGCTCGCCGCCCGTGACACTCTCACGTAATAATGAGTTCGCGCTGTACACGCCCCGGAGTCTCAGGAGCGCTGGCCTCAGGCCCTGGGGCTCCCTCCCATGCCCAGTGGCAGCACATAGCTCCGCGCTGGTGAGAAGACGTCGAAGACTAGATTAGGTGCCGGACGCGGCTTTTCATTTGCTTTCCGTAGTTGGCTTGTTCCTTCTCGTTTGAAGTTTTATTGAAGTTGTTGCCGTCTTTGGCTTGCGGTTCTTCGGCTTTTCACTCTCCTGCCTCGATTTCTCTTGCGCAAGGCCTCGCGAGGGGGGCAGCTGAGCGCCCTCGCGAGCGTTCCTATCCTAGTCATTCAAAGAGTTCGCAACCTGGGCCCCTTATAGGAGCACCCCTCCAGTCCGTGCCCCACGGGCACCGCGACACAAACAAAGGGCCTGGGTCGGTCGCCCCCCCCCCCCCACGGCCGGGGTCAGGAACTATCCACGCTCGGGCACATAGCCGGAAGGAACGGTAACGAAAGCAAAACGATGATTAACAGCAATAACACAAAGACGCCCCCGCGGGGCTCCACACTATTGTCTTTGTTACGCAGGAGAAAGGGAAAAGGAAGAACAAATCCGGCGCGGCTCGCCTCACACCGGCCCGCGGGGAAGGCCCGAGCTGCCTCCAGAGCTCAGGCGGACTCCCTCTCGTGCTTCACCAGGGCCCGGCAGCGTGCGGACACGTTGCCACCCCCCAAGAAGATACGATAGCGTGGAGGCTGATCGCGGCCACCGCTGGAGGAGTCGCTGCCTGAAGAAGAACCGGAGAAGCTTGAGGAACCCCGAACGCCGCCAGCCGTGCGAGCGCTGCTCCCTCCATCATCACCGGAGTTGGGTTCCCAGCCGCGGTCGTCACCCTCGGGGCAACACCCTGCGCGGCGACCATCTTCCCCAAACACCCTCACATAGAGGGTGGCGTCGCCGTCGAACTTGAAGTGTAGGGTGCACCGACGGCTCAGGCCACGCGCACGGGCAAACATCTTCCAACCGCGGGCCAGGGACAGGCTCCCGGCTGCGGAGACCTCCAGGGAGACCCAAGAGGCCCGGCTGCAGCAGCCATCGGCCTGGAGCCAGAGGCCGCCCGGGGCGCCGGCCGGGAGCTCGCCGAGGAGGAAGCGAGGAAGCGGGAGCCGGGTGCTAGCCGGCTCCGCCGACCACACGACAAACTCCGGCAGCACTTCAGCAGCACGAACGCGCGGCCTGGGGGGACGCGCAGCCGGAGCGCGCCCCCCGGCTGCAGCAATCCGCCCGTCGCCGTGCTGAAGATCGCCTCCACGGCCGCGGGGAGCCACCGTGGTGGCCACAGGATGCTTGCGAGGGCGCCCTCTGCCGCGCTTGGGTGGGGGAGAGGCGGGCTCAACCCGGCAAGGCTTCCCCTTCTCGGCGGCCGAGAACCTCCTCGACGGGGCCATGAAGAAAAAGGAGAAGCAAGGGGGGATGAACTGGAAGGGCGCGCGCCGGCCCGTACTTATGGCTGGCGATGGCCAACCAACGGCCCCCACGATCACAGGTAATTATGACCCGCTTTGCATGCAAGGACTTGTCCAATCCGTGCAGTTGCCGAGGCGTCATGGGGAAGCGGAGACGCCCACGTCCCATCAACCGCCACGTGGCGCCCAAGGCCGCAGGCTGTTAGGGCCCGCGGCGCTTCGCCCTTGCCCTTTCGCCTCTCGGCACGGCCAAGTCCGGGCGCGCCTTGGGCCCGGGGGGCTACTGTCGGCATTCTCGGAACGGGGGTCCCCAGACTTGCCTGCCTGCGGCCTGCGGCATGGCTCAAAAGGGAGCCCAGCACGGCCCATCTTCATCAACACAAGACTCAAGACCCTCGCGAGGGGCCAAGCCTCGCGGGGCGGACAACGCGGAGCTTCCTCAGGCACGGCCTCGTCAGGCTGGCTCACGAGGAGGCGGAGAGATCAAGGCGGGGTACCTCGCGAGGTGCCCATGACGCAAGCCATGACGATCAAAGGCGCCAGGCGGGTGCCAGCCCGCGCAACGTCCTCCTTTCCTCTTTGGTGCAAGAGGGCAAGCGCAGCCACGGAGTACCGAGGCATCAGGCAAAGGTTGCCATTTCGGTGCAACGAGACCAAGACCAGGAGGACTACGAGACGGAGGTCACCATGGAGCCCAAGACGGCGTCATCACCAGAGCTTTGTGCAGGCGAAGACCACTTTTGTCAGGATAGCTGATACTTGTTGTCCCCCTTCAAATTAGCCCGCCATTGTTGGCTCCCTTCCCGCTTGATATTTGGGAAGAGGACCAGGGCCTCTATAAATAGGACCGGCCGCCCACAGAGCAAGGTGGTGGAAAAAAGAGTAAGGCAGTGAGTGAGTGTGAGAGAGAGAGAGAAAGGGCGGCTGAACTCCCCCCAGCAGTTCATCACCCCAGCCAAGAGCAGACCCTCGCGAGCTTGTTCTTCCTTGTATTGTTCATCATCATCAGCCCCAAGAGGCAATCCACCCACCACACACTAGAGTAGGGTATTACACCACAACGGTGGCCCGAACCAGTATAAACCTTGTGTCTCTTGTGCAGTTCTTTCAGTAGTCTAGATCTTTGCGAGATGGAGAGGTAGAAGACGTAATCTCCGCGCGCACCCCAGTGTACGAACCTTAAGGGTCTGCCGGAACCCAAAATCTGACAGCAACGGCGCCAAAAAAGAGCTTGATGTCTACTACACAACCTTCTTCTTGTAGACGTTGTTGGGCCTCCAAGTGCAGAGGTTTGTAGGACAGTAGCAAATTTCCCTCAAGTGGATGACCTAAGGTTTATCAATCCGTAGGAGGCGTAGGATGAAGATGGTCTCTTTCAAGCAACCCTGCAACCAAATAACAAAGAGTCTCTTGTGTCCCCAACACACCCAATACAATGGTAAATTGTATAGGTGCACTAGTTCGGCGAAGAGATGGTGATACAAGTGGTATATGGATAGTAGATAAAGGTATTTATAATCTGAAATTATAAAAACAGCAAGGTAACAAGTCATAAAAGTGAGCGTAAACGGTATTGCAATGCTAGGAAACAAGGCCTAGGGTTCATACTTTCACTAGTGCAAGTCCTCTCAACAATAATAACATAGTTGGATCACATAATGTAACGCCCCGAGACCGATGTGCCAGGTGTCCTCCAGTTATTCACTGTCGTTGCCATGTCAATTGCTTGCATGTTGCATTTCATCATGTCATCATGTGCATTGAATCATCATGTTTTTGAAACTTGCATCCGTCCCGGTCTCCTCGTCCTCTCTGTTGTCCGTTCTGAGCCCAACCACACTTGCACGCGCCCGCGGCATGTCCGAAATAGTATTTTATAAGTGGCTGGAAAATGTTCTCGGTTTGGGTTGAAAGTTGCCGTGCGGTATTATTATAGTGTAGATAGACCGCCTATCAAGTTTCATCACATTCGGAGTTTGTTTGATAGCCCAAGCGTTAAACTATAGCAGCAGTATAGCCGGTCTTTTCGTCGGACGTTTTCGGTCTCCGAAAACCGTGCCGGGCTGCATCTCTCCCCTCTTCTCTCAGACCAATCCGCTCTCCACATTCCTCTTAGCCCAGCCAACCCCTCTTTGCTCAGTGCATCGACCCCTCGCCTCGCTGTCCGAAGCTGTCCCGCACCCGACCCGGACAGTCGTCACCGTTGGATCCGAATCATCCCCAAACATCTACAAAACGTCTCCATTTTGTTAATTGGGCTCCCTAACTATTTTTTTTCCGTCCGTCCGATTACGATCGGAGGGACCGGATTAGCCCCTACCTAAAATCCTATTGCTATATATACAGAGAGCAACCCTAGTTTTTAGGCCTCCTGTCCCATCCATCCATCCCATCCATTGCGCCGCCACCCCCCTTGTCCTCTCCACATCGGGATCCCCTCCCGATCCATCCAACCACCTACCTCCTCGTCTTGTAGAACCAGCCAACCAGCAGCCTCCACCTCCTCCCTTCGAACCATCCTCGCGCCCGCCTCCAGATCGAGCAGGAGGCTCGTTCCCGGCCTCCTCCTTCTCGTTGCCTCGCCCGTCCTCAAGCCCCTGCCCGGAGCACCCCCGCAAGCGGCAGCAGATTCCGCATCTTCGGTCGCAGCTCCAGGCCACCAGAGCACCAGGCCAGGACTCCCTCGCCCTCTCCCTTGTCCTTCTTCCCTCTGTTTCCCTCCCCATCATCTCATCCCTCTCTTTCTCTGCTTTTTCTCGTAGGGACCGAAAGGAGTCAGCCTTGGCCTCGTCACCGTCATGGCCACCGCCCGGCCGTCACCCCGATGCTGGATCCGGCCAGCTCCAGCTTGTCCCCGCCGGATCCGCCTCGTCCGCCTCCCCCCCCCACCTCGCCAAGTCCCACGACCCACCATGGCCGACGCCTCAAGCTTGTCTCCGTTGGGCCCGCGCCCGTGCCCTGTTTCTGGACGCCTCCGCCCAGGTCCGCCCATTCCAAGTGCTCCCTGCTGTTGCCGTTGAACGTCGCCGCCGGGAGCCCCGCTTCAAGTCCCCGCCTTGACTGCTGCCCTTCTACAGAGCCTCGTCGCCAGGGAGCCGTCGCCGCGCCAAGTCCCTCGTCCCACCTCGGCTTGCCTGCTTCGCCAGCGCCAAGTCCTGCTGGCCTTCCCATCCAGCGTTGCCGCTGCTCTGCTCCCTGACGAGCAGAGGATCGCGCTAGCTTCAGTGCCCTTCCGCGCGTGGCCCAGATCCAGCAGGCCCAGCCTGCCTCCCCAGCTGCGCCTAGCCTCTCCACAAGCCGGCCCATGAGGCCTGGTGAGGCAGCCCCTGTCCCTGTGCACTTTTGGGCCGGCTAGATTCGGCCCGGGACATATTTTTTTCCGCAAACGTTTTTTTCTATTAATCCTGAATCTGCATGTTTACAGATTAGACCCTTAACTTCATGCATTTTATAACTCATCATCTATGCACCGGATTAAAATGATTTTTAAATGAAAGTTGCTTAGAATTTTGTGTAGTTTCATAATATGTCATTTACATCCATGTTCAAAATGCTTAAAATGATGTTTGCTTTAATTTGCTCCTATGCCAAGCTAAAATGCTCTAATTCATAACTAAATAACAGTAACTCGGAATTTAATAATCTTTATATGTAAATGGGGTCGAAAAATGCCTAGTTTAACTTGGTGACCTTACTTTGCATGTTTAATAACTCTAACATTATGTTTAGGGCAGAACAGTACCATAACCAAAATACGCACATGAGGAGTTTTCGGAATTGTTGTTCGTTGCTTCCGGACTCATTTGAACTTGCCTAGATTAGATAGTTTCATCATGCTTCACCTCTTGCCATGCTAACAACATTTAATATTGTTGGGTACATAAACGAGAGAGAACTAAATAAGTCATGTGGTGTTTTCTTCAATATGCAACTTCGTTGCATAATGAGCTCCACTTAATTTGTAGGATTGTTTGTGCACTTTGCCATGCCATGCTTCATTAAACCGGACATGCATCATACTCGATTGTGCATCATGCCATGTCGATGTGTTGGTTGTTTACTATGTTGTTTGCTTCTTTCCGGTGTTGCTTCTTCGGCTTGGTTCCGATAACATCGTGTGTGTGAGGATCCGTTCGACTACGTCTGTTTGTCTTCTTCATGGACTCGTTCTTCTTCCTTGCGGGATTTCAGGCAAGATGATCACACCCTCGAAATCACTTCTATCTTTGCTTGCTAGATGCTCGCTCTTTTGCTATGCCTATGCTGTGATGCCTACCACTTGCTTATCATGCCTCCCATATTGTTGAACCAAGCCTCTAACCCACCTTGTCCTAGAAAACCGTTGTTTGGCTATGTTACCGCTTGGCTCAGCCCCTCTTATAGCGTTGTTAGTTGCAGGTGAAGATTGAAGTTTGTTCCTTGTTGGAACATGGAGATGTTGTTCCTTGTTGGAATATGTTTACTTGTTGGGATATCACAATATCTCTTATTTAATTAATGCATCTATATACTTGGTAAATGGTGGAAGGCTTGGCCTTATGCCTGGTTATTTGTTCCACTCTTGCCGCCCTAGTTTCCGTCATATCGGTGTTATGTTACCGGATTTTGCGTTCCTTACGCGGTTGGGTAATAATGGGAACCCCTTGACAGTTCGCCTTGAATAAGACTCTTCCAGCAATGCCCAACGTTGGTTTTACCATTCGCCACCTAGCCTTTTATTTTCCCTTGGGAGTCGCGCTCCTGAGGGTCATCATTACTTTACCCCCCCCCCCCGGGCCAGTGCTCCTCTGAGTGTTGGTCCAAACTAGAGTCCTGTGCAGCGCCCCCTCGGGGAAACTCGAGGTTTGGTTTTAGTTGTATGGAGCGCTCATCTGAGTGTGCCCTGAGAACGAGATATGTGCAGCTCCTATCAGGATTTGTCGGCACATTCGGGCGGTGTTGCTGGATTTGTTTTATCATTGTCGAAATGTCTTGTAACTGGGATTCCGAGTCTGATCGGGTCTTCCCGCTAGAAGGAATATCCTTCGTTGACCGTGAGAGCTTGTGATGGGCTAAGTTGGGACACCCCTGAAGGGATTTGAACTTTCGAAAGTCGTGCCCATGGTTATGGGCAAATGGGAATTTGTTAACGTCCGGTTGTAGAAAACCTGAAGTTGACCTTAATTAAAAGGCATCAACCGTGTGTGTAATCGTGATGGTCTCTTTCTGGCGGAGTCCGGGAAGTGAACACGGTGTTGGAGTTATGTTTGACATAGGTTGCTCTAGGATCACTTCTTGATCATAGTTTCTCGATCCCGCTTTGCCTTCTCTTCTTGCTCTCATTTGCGTATGTTAGCCACCATATATGCTAGTCGCTTGCTGCAGCTCCACCTCATACTTTTACCTTACCCATAAGCTTAAATAGTCTTGATCGCGAGGGTGCGAGATTGCTGAGTCCCCGTGACTCACAGATACTTCCAAAACCAGCTTGCAGGTGCCGATGAGTCTGTGCAGGTGACGCCACTGAGCTCAGGAGGAGCTCGATGAAGATCTTGTCCTTTGTGTTGTTCTGTTTCCAGTTGATCAGTAGTGGAGCCCAGTTGGGGTCGATCGGGGGACCTTGTCGCTTTTGGGGTTCTTCTTTTATTTTGGTTCTGTAGTCGGACCTTGATTGTATCTGGATGATGTAATGCTTTATTCATGTAATTGTGTGAAGTGGCGATTGTAAGCCAACTATGTATCTCTTTCCCTTATGTACTACATGGGTTGTGTGAAGATTACCTCACTTGCGACATTGCTTTCAATGCGGTTATGCCTCTAAGTCGTGCTTCGACACGTGGGAGATATAGCCACATCAAGGGCGTTACGAGTTTGTATTCAGAGCCATCCCCGACCTTAGGAGCCCCCACTGCTTGATCGAATTAGCGGACGAGTTGAGTCTAGAAAAATGTTTTGATTCATTTAGGATTATATATATCGGAGAGTTAGGAATTCTTTTTACTCCTCAGTCGCTTCGTCGCTCTGGTGAGGCATCCTGACATAGAGTTTTGACTCTTCTCTTCTCAAATTTTTCACTAAATTTTTTTTTAGGATCACGCGGGTATCTTGGAATCGTTCCGATGGTTTTGTGATGAGAACATTGTTCTTGGTGCCTCCTGACATTTAGGGGTTGTGGCAGTGTCCCGGGGAGTTGAGCTCCGAGGTGTTGTCATCACAATTTTATCGTTGCAGTTCTGGAATACCTGAGGTTAGTCCACCGACATCGAAAATCACTTTTATGCAGTTGTTGGTGAGATAACCTCGACGCCACCCAGTACTGGGTCAGGAGTTCGGGAGTATTGCCATAACTCGTATAACGGATGCTTTTCGAAGGTTGATGTAGACGGTTTCCGAAGGTTTCTTGGCTATGTGTTGAAGGATGGATACAGCTGGATGTAGGATTTGCTAGTTTTGGGTGAGATATTATGCTTCCCCTGTATCCCCAACACCTGATTGCATAACCGGAAAGTTTCGGGAGTTTATAAGTGGGAATTCAAGTAGCTCTTAGGATATCTTTTCGACAGATGTATGATATGAAATTGGGTTTCGACGTCTAGTGGTCCGCCTATTCACGGTTGGTTTTACAGTGGTCTCGTTGTGTCTTAAAGAGTCCTTGGCTATGCCGACTCGGGGACGCTTCGTATGTCATGTGCACTGCCTTGTACATGATGGTGCTGTACGATCGAGCCCGTGTAGTCCCCACCACGAAAACTTCGGACAGAATCTCTATCATATGTTTGTTCCGGCTTTTTCTGCAAGCCAATCCTTTGTTTTGTTTTGAGTTGTGGTATTTGAGTTGCTTCGAAGTCAAATGTTGATTCCATACCTTTTCCTAAGCGGTGTTCTCATACCCTGATGTGAACACTAATCCTTCTCGATCATCGAGTTTGTCATGTCAATCCTTTTTAACCGGTGTGCTTCTCTTCAAACGGATCCAATCATTTCAACATCAGCAAGATCAATTACCATTTCTTCTCAACGGTGTTTGTTTTCATCCATCTTCAAGTTGCCTTTGTTTTCCCTCCCTCCCACCCTTGTTTCTTCGAGGACTCAGATTTCTTAATCAAGTATCCATTTTATTCATGTGAATTTTCTCCATTCCTTTTCGTTAATGTTCTTACCCGGTGGTTCCCATGTAGATGCCCTACTAGTTCAATATTCTCCATTCTTTTCTTCTCCGGTGGATTCAATTCAAGCTTTTGGTGTTTCTTTATCCTTTCCTCGTTTCTAATGCTTTCTCATGCCGGTGCACCTCCTAATCATCCACTTCTTGCTATTCAATTGTTTCGGAGTGCTCAAGATATCTTGAAGATTCGTGTTTCAACTCTGTTTTCGTTCAAACTCTTTCGAGGATGTTATCTCATTCTTGCCATTTAATTCAACTGGTGCAATGTTTCTTTTAAATCGTTCAACGGTGTATCTTTTGAGTGGGCCCTAACCCAAAGGTTTTTTTCCAGGATCTTACCTGACTCTTCTTATTCTTCCGGAGTTATTCTCAAATTCATTTCAAAGTTTGACGTAAGAATGAGTTATCATGAGTCAAATGCTTTTCTCCAAGATCATTCTTTTCTTTCATCGTTGGTTCAACCTTTCTAATTTTTCATCCCGGAGTATCTCAACAATTTAGTGGTGTTTCTCATCGTCATTCTCAGATTTTGGAAGACCGAAGAAGATTCTTCTTTCAATCTTGCTCTTTTCTCTTCAAGATTCGTGATTCTAGCTTTATGCCATTCTCTTATAATTATTTTCGGTTGTGAGAATTCTTTTCACCCTTCCGGAGTAATTCAAGATTCTTCTTAGTTTGTTATTCGGAGTCCATCAATTCTGGATTATTCATGTCAGCTTCCAGTTATCATTCTCCAATCATACCGATCCATCATTCAAGTATATTCTCTAATCAGCTCATGATCTTTTGTTCTCGTGGATCTAATTTCCCTCAAGTATTTTCATTCGTTCTCTAATTCCTTTCCGATGATTTATCCCTTTACTTCGTTCTTTGTCAATGCTTACGGTGGTTCGTTCAAGATTTTTCTTCTTTCTTATCATATCAATGCATTCGTTGTTTCCAAATTCTATGGGTGGTTCATCAAAGACCTTCTTAAGTTTGCGCCATATCTATCTTCATCCTTTCCATGAGAATAAGTAGTGTGCCAAATCCATTGTTTGTCATCAGTTTAATTGGTGAAGTATAAGCATAATGTAATTCTCATTCTTGTTTCATCGAGTGAATTTAATTCTTTATTCTGGAGGCTCATCAAATTCTTGATTTTATTTTGTTCATCTTTTCTTTCTCGGAGTACCAAGCTCTAATTATCACGGAGATCCATCTAAATCGGTACAAGGATTCACTTTGTGTTTTCAAATTCTCTTTACTTCCGTTTGATCATTCTTTTGTTTAACGGAGTTCTTCGTGGAGTTTTACATGATGGTTCATCAAGGATTTAATTTCCTTCTCGAAGTGTTCATCAAGATTCTTTTAAGAGGAGCTCGAGATTTCTTCATCTTGCAATCCGGAGTGCAATTCTTTCTACCATATTATTGGAGGTGGTATTATGTCATTCTTGATAATTTGGGTTCATGTTTCATGATTCACATGTTGTTAGGAATGAGGTATTTTAAATCCATCAATCTCTTCTTTGGAGTTATCTTGGGTTATATTTCACCTAAAGCCTTCCCTAACGTTTGTTGCTATCTATGGTGCTTATAAATGACCCAAGTTCTTCATTTATCCTCCCAGAGAAATAAGTTTCTCGTCTCCTTGTTCATATCAATCCAATTCTTTTTCCCATGAGTGGCAGGTTGTCACCTCATAATTTGAGATGTATCCCATAAGACCATATCAAGTTTACTCTTTTCGTTGTTGGTTTCCAACAACTCCGTGCGACCCTTCTCTTTAAGATGCTTTTCAAGCTCATCGGAGGTAGAAGATGTTGTTTTCTTCTCCGTTCTTTTGTTCCGTCGATACTTTCGTTCCGGAGGCATTGTGTTGTTGTTCTCTTAAACCCATCATCTTGTTTTGTCAAGATCATGTTCTTTTCATGATTGTCCATTTAACCGGAGTGTCGTGCCCTCTTTTCAAGTTCTATCACCTAATCAAGTTCTTATTCAATTCCTTTCTTTTCCAACGGAGTGCTTCAACTTTGTTCATCTCCGTTGTATTCTTTCTTTCAATTTGTTCAACCTTTCAAGGTTTCTTGGTTTCACTCGTTTGTCAAAGAAGCAACTTCGTTTTTACCTCTTCTCTTTCTCTTCCGTTTTTCCCTCCGGTGCCATTCTAGATCTCGGGACGAGATCCTCTCGTAGTGGTGGAGTGTTGTAACGCCCCGAGACTGATGTGCCAGGTGTCCTCCAGTTATTCGCTGTCATTGCCATGTCATTTGCTTGCGTGTTGCATTTCATCATGTCATCATGTGCATTGCATCATCATGTTTTTGAAACTTGCATCCGTCCCGGTCTCCTCGTCCTCTCTGTTGTCCGTTCTGAGCCCAACCACACTTGCACGCGCCCGCGGCATGTCCGAAATAGTATTTTATAAGTGGCCGGAAAGTGTTCTCAGTTTGGGTTGAAAGTTGGCGTGCGGTATTATAATAGTGTAGATAGACCGCCTGTCAAGTTTCATTACATTGGGAGTTCGTTTGATAGCCCAAGCCTTAAACTATAGCGGCAGTATAGCCGGTCTTTTCGTCGGACGTTTTCGGTCTCCGAAAACCGTGCCGGGCTGCATCTCTCCCCTCTTCTCTCAGACCAATCCGCTCTCCACATTCCTCTTAGGCCCAGCCAACCCCTCTTTGCTCAGTGCATCGACCCCTGGCCTCGCTGTCCGAAGCTGTCCCGGACCTGACCCGGGCAGTCATCACCGTTGGATCCGGATCATCCCCAAACATCTACATAACGTCTCCATTTTGTTAATTGGGCTCCCTAACTATTTTTTTTCCGTCTGTCCGATTACGATCGGAGGGACCGGATTAGCCCCTACCTAAAATCCTATTGCTATATATACAGAGAGCAATCCTAGTTTTTAGGCCTCCTGTCCCATCCATCCATCCCATCCATTACGCTTCCACCCCCCCCCCTTGTCCTCTCCACATCGGGATCCCCTCCCAACCCCCCCCCCCCCTTGATGTATGTCTTGCACAACCAGCCAGCCAGCAGCCTCCACCTCCTCCCTTCGAACCATCCTCGCGCCCGCCTCCAGATCAAGCAGGAGGCTCGTTCCCGGCCTCCTCCTTCTCGTTGCCTCGCCCGTCCTCAAGCCCCTGCCCGGACCACCCCCGCAAGCGGCAGAAGATTCCGCATCTTCGTCCGCAGCTCCAGGCCACCGGAGCACCAGGCCAGGACTCCCTCGCCCTCTCCCTTGTCCTTCTTACCTCTGTTTCCCTCCCCATCATCTCATCTCTCTCTTTCTCTGCTCTTTCTCGCAGGGACCGAAAGGAGTCAGCCTTGGCCTTGTCACCGTCATGGCCACCGCCCGGCCGTCACCCCGATGCTGGATCCGGCCAGCTCCAGCCTGTCCCCGCCGGATCCGCCTCGTCCTCCTCCCCCCCCCCCCCCCGCCTCGCCAAGTCCCACGACCCGCCATGGCTGATGCCTCAAGCTTGTCTCCGTTGGGCCCGCTCCCGTGCCCTGTTTCTAGACGCCTCCGCCCAGGTCCGCCCATTCCAAGTGCTCCCCGTTGTTGCCGTTGAACGTCGCCGCCGGGAGCCCCGCTTCAAGTCCCTGCCTTGACTGTTGCCCTTCTCCAGAGCCTCGTCGCCAGGGAGCCATCGCCCCGCCAAGTCCCTCGTCCCGCCTCGGCTTGCCCGCTTCGCCAGCACCAAGTCCTGCTGGCCTTCCCGTCCAGCGTCGCCGCTGCTCTGCTCCCTGACGAGCAGAGGATCGCGCCAGCTTCAGTGCCCTTCCGGGCGTGGCCCAGATCCAGCAGGCCCAGCCTGCCTCCCCAGCTACCCCTAGCCTCTCCTCAAGCCGGCCCATGAGGCCTGGTGAGGCAGCCCCTGTCCCTGTGCACTTTTGGGCCGGCCAGATTCGGCCTGGGACATATTTTTTTCCGCAGAACGTTTTTTTCTATTAATCCTGAATCTGCATGTTTACAGATTAGACCCTTAACTTCATGCATTTTATAACTCATCATCTATGCACCGGATTAAAATGATTTTTAAATGAAAGTTGCTTAGAATTTTGTGTAGTTTCATAATATGTCATTTACATCCATGTTCAAAATGCTTAAAATGATGTTTGCTTTAATTTGCTCCTATGCCAAGCTAAAATGCTCTAATTCATAACTAAATAACCGTAACTCGGAATTTAATAATCTTTATATGTAAATGGGGTGGAAAAATGCATAGTTTAACTTGGTGACCTTACTTTGCATGTTTAATAACTCTAAAATTATGTTTAGGGCAGAACAGTACCATAACCAAAATACGCACATGAGGAGTTTCTGGAATTGTTATTCGTTGCTTCCGGCCTCATTTAAACTTGCCTAGATTAGATAGTTTCATCATGCTTCACCTCTTGCCATGCTAACAACATTTAATATTGTTGGGTACATAAACGAGAGAGAACTAAATAAGTCATGTGGTGTTTTCTTCAATATGCAACTCCGTTGCATAATGGGCTCCACTTAATTTGTAGGATTGTTTGTGCACTTTGCCATGCCATGCTTCATTAAACTGGACATGCATCATACTCGATTGTGCATCATGCCATGTCGATGTGTTGGTTGTTTACTATGTTGTTTGCTTCTTTCCGGTGTTGCTTCTTCGGCTTGGTTCCGATAACGTCGTGTGTGTGAGGATCCATTCGACTACGTCCATTTGTCTTCTTCATGGACTCGTTCTTCTTCCTTGCGGGATTTCAGGCAAGATGATCATACCCTCGAAATCACTTCTATCTTTGCTTGCTAGATGCTCACTCTTTTTCTATGCCTATGCTGCGATGCCTACCACTTGCTTATCATGCCTCCCATATTGTTGAACCAAGCCTCTAACCCACCTTGTCCTAGCAAACCATTGTTTGGCTATGTTACCGCTTGGCTCAGCCCCTCTTATAGCGTTGTTAGTTGCAGGTGAAGATTGAAGTTTGTTCCTTGTTGGAACATGGAGATGTTGTTCCTTGTTGGAATATGTTTACTTGTTGGGATATCACAATATCTCTTATTTAATTAATGCATCTATATACTTGGTAAAGGATGGAAGGCTCGCCCTTATGCCTGGTGTTTTGTTCCACTCTTGCCGCCCTAGTTTCCGTCATATTGGTGTTATGTTCCCGGATTTTGCGTTCCTTACACGGTTGGGTAATAATGGGAACCCCTTGACAGTTCGCCTTGAATAAGACTCTTCCAGCAATGCCCAACATTGGTTTTACCAATCGCCGCCTAGCCTTTTCTTTTCCCTTGGGAGTCGCGCTCCTGAGGGTCATCATTATTTTACCCCCCCCCCCCGGGCCAGTGCTCCTCTGAGTGTTGGTCCAAACTAGAGTCCTGTGCAGCGCCCCCTCGGGGAAACTCGACGTTTGGTTTTAGTTTTATGGAGCGCTCATCTGAGTGTGCCCTGAGAACAAGATATGTGCAGCTCCTATCGGGATTTGTCGGCACATTCGGGCGGTGTTGCTGGATTTGTTTTATCATTGTCAAAATGTCTTGTAACCGGGATTCCAAGTCTGATCGGGTCTTCCCGCTAGAAGGAATATCCTTCATTGACCGTGAGAGCTTGTGATGGGCTAAGTTGGGACATCCCTGTAGGGATTTGAACTTTCGAAAGCCGTGCCCGCGGTTATGGGCAGATTGGAATTTGTTAACGTCCGGTTGTAGAAAACCTGAAGTTGACCTTAATTAAAATGCATCAACCATGTGTGTAACCGTGAGGGTCTCTTTTCAGCAGAGTCCGGGAAGTGAACACGGTGTTGGAGTTATGTTTGACATAGGTTGCTCTAGGATCACTTCTTGATCATAGTTTCTCGATCATGCTTTGCCTTCTCTTCTCGCTCTCATTTGCGTATGTTAGCCACCATATATGCTAGTCGCTTGCTGCATCTCCACCTCATACTTTTACCTTACCCATAAGCTTAAATAGTCTTGATCGCGAGGGTGCAAAATTGCTGAGTCCCCGTGACTCACAGATACTTCCAAAACCAGCTTGCAGGTGCCGATGAGTACGTGCAGGTGACGCCACTGAGCTCAGGAGGAGCTCGATGAAGATCTTGTCCTTTGTGTTGTTCCGTTTCCAGTTGATCAGTAGTGGAGCCCGGTTGGGGACAATCGGGGGACCTTGTCGCTTTTGGGGTTCTTCTTTTATTTTGGTTCCGTAGTCGGACCTTGATTGTATCTGGATGATGTAATGCTTTATTCATGTAATTGTATGAAGTGGTGATTGTAAGCCAACTATGTATCTCTTTCCCTTATGTACTACATGGGTTGTGTGAAGATTACCTCACTTGTGACATTGCTTTCAATGTGGTTATGCCTCTAAGTCGTGCTTCGACACGTGGGAGATATAGCCGCATCGAGGGTGTTACACATAACTATCCCTCAACATGCAACAAAGAGTCACTCCAAAGTCACTAATAGCGGAGAACGACGAAGAGATTATGGTAGGGTACGAAACCACCTCAAAGTTATTCTTTCCAATCAATCTGTTGGGCTATTCCTATAAGTGTCACAAATAGCCCTAGAGTTCGTACTAGAATAACACCTTAAGACACAAATCACCCAAAACCCTAATGTCACCTAGATACTCCAATGTCACCTCAAGTATCCGTGGGTATGATTATACGATATGCATCACACAATCTCAGATTCATCTATTCAACCAACACAAAGGACCTCAAAGAGTGCCCCAAAGTTCTACCGGAGAATCACGACAAAAACGTGTGCCAACCCCTATGCATAGGTTCATGGGCAGAACCCGCAAGGTGATCACCAAAACATACATCAAGTGAATCATGTGATATCCCATTGTCACCATAGATATCCACGGCAAGACATACATCAAGTGTTCTCAAATCTTTAAAGACTCAGTCCGATGAGGTAACTCCAAAGGGGAAACTCAATTCATTACAAGAGAGAAGAGGGGGAGGAGAAACATAAGATCCAACTATAATAGCAAAGCTCGCGATACATCAAGATCGTATCATCTCAAGAACACGAGAGAGAGAGAGAGAGAGAGAGAGAGAGATCAAACACATAGCTACTGGTACATACCCTCAGCCCCGAGGGAGAACTACTCCCTCCTCGTCATGGAGAGCACCGGGATGATGAAGATGGCCACCAGAGAGGGATTGCCCCCTCCGGCAGGGTGCCGGAACGGGTCTGGATTGGTTTTCGGTGGCTACAGAGGCTTCTGGCGGCGGAACTCCCAATCTATTGTCCGTTTTTGAAGTTTTACGATACGTAGGTATATATGGGTGCAGGGGGGTACATCGGAGGAGCTACGGGGGGCCACGAGGCAGGGGGCGCGCCCTAGGGGGGTGCCCCCACCCTCGTGAGCACCTCCCGTATCTCCTGACGTGGAGTCCAAGTCTATCCGGTGGCTTTCGTTCCAAAAATAACTTCTCCAGTTGATTTCATTCCGTTTCGACTCCGTTTGATATTCCTTTTCTTCGAAACACTGAAATAGGCATAAAACAGCAAATCTGGGCTGGGCCTCTAGTTAATAGGTTAGTCCCAAAAGTAATATAAAAGTGGATAATAAAGCCCAATATTGCCCAAAACAGTAGATAATATAGCATGGAGCAATCAAAAATTATAGATATGTTGGAGACGTATCAAGCATCCCCAAGCTTAATTCCTGCTCGTCCTCGAGTAGGTAAATGACAAAAAAGATATTTTTTTATGTGGAATGCTAGTTGGCATAATTTCAATGTAATTCTTCCTACTTGTGATATGAATATTCAGATCTGAAAGATTCAAGACAAAAGTTCATTTTGACATAAAGATAATAATACTTCAAGCATACTAACTAAGCAATCATGTCTTCTCAAAATAACATGGCCAAATAAAGTTATCCCTACAAAATCATATAGTCTGGCTATGCTCCATCTTCACCACACAAAATATTTAAATCATGCACAACCCCGATGACAAGCCAAGCAATTGTTTCATACTTTTAATGTTCTCAAACTTTTTCAATCTTCACGCAATACATGAGCATGAGCCATGGACATAGCACTATAGGTGGAATAGAATGGTGGTTGTGGAGAAGACAAAAAGGGAGAAAATAGTCTCACATAGACTAGGCGTATCAACGGGCTATGGAGATGCCCACGGATAGATATCAATGTGAGTGAGTAGGGATTGCCATGCAACGGATGCACTAGAGCTAGAAGTGTATGAAATCTCAAAAAGAAACTAGTGGGTGTGCATCTAACTCGCTTGCTCACGAAGACCTAGGGCATTTTGAGGAAGCCCATCATTGGAATATACAAGCCAAGTTCTATAATGAAAAATTCCCAACAGTATATGAAAATGACAACATAGGAGACTCTCTATCATGAAGATCAAGGTGCTACTTTGAAGCACAAGTGTGGTAAAAGGATAGTAGCATTGTCCCCCTTTTTTGGCCTTTCTTTTTTTTATTTGGCCTTTTTTGTCCTTTCTCTTTTTTATGGCCTTTCTCCTTTTTTGGGACAATGCTCTATTGAATGATGATCATCACACTTCTATTTATTTACATCTCAATGATTACAACTCGATTCTAAAACAAAGTATGACTCTACATGGATGCCTCCGGCGGTGTACCAGGATATGCAATGAATCAAGCATGACAAGTATGAAAAAATTATGAACAGTGGCTTTGCCACAAATACTATGTCAACTACATGATCATGCTAAGCAATATGACAATGATGAATGTGTTATGATGAACTAGATGGTGGAAAGTTGCATGGCAATATATCTCGGAATGGCTATGGAAATGCCATAATAGGTAGGTATGGTGGCTGTTTTGAGGAAGGTATATGGTAGGTGTATGATATCGGCGAAAGGTGCGCGGTATTAGAGAGGCTAGCAAAGGTGGAAGGGTGAGAGTGTGTATAATACATGGAATCAACATTAGTCATAAAGAACTCATATACTTATTGTAAAAATCTATAAGTTATCAAAGCAAAGTATTACGTGTGTGCTCCTAGGGGGATAGATTAGTAGGAAAAGACCATCGCTCGTCCCCGACCGCCACTCATAAGGAAGAGAATCAATAAATAAATCATGCTCCGACTTCATCACATAACGGTTCACCATACGTGCATGCTACGGGAATCACAAACTTCAACACAAGTATTTCTCAAATTCATAACCACTCAACTAGCATGACTCTAATATCACCATCCTCATATCTCAAAACAATTATCAAGCATCAAACTTCTCATAGTATTCAACACACTCATAAGAAAGTTTTATTATTCTTGAATACCTAGCATATTAGGATTTAAGCAAATTACCATGCTATTTAAGACTCTTAGAATGATATAAGTGAAGCATGAGAGTTCATCTATTTCTTCAAAATAAAACTACCACCATGCTCTAAAAGATATAAGTGAAGCACTAGAGCAACAACAAACTACTCCAAAAAATATAAGTGAAGATCAATGAGTAGTTTAATAATTATGCAACTATGTGAAGACTCTCTAACATTTAATGATTTCAGATCTTGGTTTTCTATTTAAACAGCAAGCAAAGCAAAATAAAATGACATCTAATAATAGCAAACATCACGTGAAGAAGCAAAAACTTAGGATCAATCGATACTAACCGATAGTTGTTGAAGAAGAAAGGTGGGATGCCAACCGGGGCATCCCCAAGCTTAGACGCTTGAGACTTCTTGAAATATTATCTTGGGGTGCCTTGGGCATCCCCAAGCTTGAGTTTTTGTCTCTTCTTAATTCCTCTCATATCATGGTCTCTCTAAATCTCAAAAGCTTCATCCACACAAAACTCAACAAGGACTCGTGAGATAAGTTAGTATAAACCATTGCCAAAAACCTTATAATACTCTACTGTAGAAAATCACTAAAATTATTATTCAACATTGCATACTAAATGTCTCTGCATATTTAATAGTCCTATCCTCAAATAGAATCATTAAAGAAGCAAACATATGCAAACAATGCAAACATGTCAGCAATCTGCCTAAACAGGATAGTCTGTAAAGAATGCTGCAACATCCATACTTCCCTAGCTCCAAAAATTATGAAATAAAATTCCCACTCTAGTAAATTTATCAGATCTTAATATGCAAAAGGTTTCAACATTTTATCACATTCTGACTTTTCTAGGGAATTATTGCAACAGCGGTAAACTTTCTGTTTTCAAACAGCAACATGTATACTTGTAACATAGGCATAGTAAAGGCTATTAATGCCACTTTTATTGAAATAAAATATGCAAAACATTTTTATAAATAACAGCAAGAAAATCCTCACAAAATAAATTGACACTCCAACCAAAACACATATCATGTGGCGAATAAAAATATAGCTCCAAGTAAAGTTACCGATGAATGAAGACGAAAGAGGGGATGCCTTCCGGGGCATCCCCAAGCTTAGGCTCTTGGCTATCCTTGAATATTACCTTGTGGTGCCTTGGGAATCCCCAAGCTTAGGATCTTGCCACTCCTTATTCCATAGTCCATCGAATCCTCACCCAAAACTTGAAAACTTCACAACACAAAACTTAAAGTAGAGAACTCGTAAGCTCCGTTAGTATAAGAAAGTAAATCAACACTTCAAGGTAATGTAATGAACTCATTATTTATTTATACTGGTGTTAAACCTACTGTATTCTAACTTATCTATGGTTTATAAACTATTTTACTAGCCATAGATTCATCAAAATAAGTAAACAACACACGAAAAACAGAATCTGTCAAAAACAGAACAGTCTGTAGTAATCTGAATCAAACGTATACTTATGGAACTCATAAAATTCTAAAATAAATTTCTGGACCTGAGGAATTTATCTATTAATCATATGAAAAACGAATTAACTAAATAGCACTCTCCAAATAAAAATGGCAGCAATTCTCGTGAGCGCTAAAGTTTCTGTTTTTTACAGCATGATCAACAAGCCTTTCCCAAAGTCTTCCAAAGGTTCTACTTGGCACAAACACTAATTAAAAGCATAAAACCACATCTAAACAGAGGCTAGATGAATTATTTATTACTAAACAGGAGCAAAAAGCAAGGAACAAAAATAAAATTGGTTTGCCTCCCAACAAGCGCTATCGTTTAACGCCCCTAGCTAGGCATGATGATTTCAACGATGCTCACATAAAAGATAAGAATTGTAACATAAAGAGAGCATCATGAAGAATATAACTAGCATATTTAAGTCTAAACCACTTCCTATGCATAGGTATTTTGTGAGAAAACAACTTTTGGGAACAATAATCAACTAGTATAGGAGGGCAAAACAAGCATAACTTCAAAACTTTAAGCACATAGAGAGGAAACTTCATATTATTGCAATTCCTACAAGCATATGTTCCTCCCTCATAATAATTTTCAGTAGCATCATGAATTAATTCAACAATATAACCAGCACCTAAAGCATTCTTTTCATGATCTACAAGCATAGAAATTTTATTACTCTCCACATAAGCAAAATTCTTCTCATGAATAATAGTGGGAGCAAACTCAACCAAATAACTATCATGTGATTGAAAATTAAGATCAAGATGACAAGTTTCATGGTTATCATCATTCTTTAAAGCATACGTGTCATCACAATAATCATCATAGATAGGAGGCATGCTTTCATCATAACAAATTTGCTCATCAAAACTTGGGGGACAAAAGCTATCATCTTCATCAAACATAGCTTCCCCAAGCTTGTGGCTTTGAATATCATTAGCATCATGGATATTCAAGGAATTCATAATAACAACATTGCAATCATGCTCATCATTCAAATATTTAGTGCCAAACATTTTATAGATTTCTTCTTCAAGCACTTGAGCATAATTATCCTTTCCATCATACTCTCGAAAGATATTAAAAAGGTGAAGCGTATGAGACAAACTCAATTCCATTTTTTTATAATTTTCTTTTATAGACTAAACTAGTGATAGAACAAGAAACTAAAAGACTTACCCAACCTTCTTCTTGTAGACGTTGTTGGGCCTCCTAGTGCAGAGGTTTGTAGGATAGTAGCAAATTTCCCTCAAGTGGATGACCTAAGGTTTATCAATCCGTAGGAGGCGTAGGATGAAGATGGTCTCTCTCAAGCAACCCTGCAACCAAATAACAAAGAGTCTCTTGTGTCCCCAACACACCCAATACAATGGTAAATTGTATAGGTGCACTAGTTCAGCGAAGAGATGGTGATACAAGTGGTATATGGATAGTAGATAAAGGTATTTGTAATCTGAAATTATAAAAACAGCAAGGTAACAAGCGATAAAAGTGAGCGTAAATGGTATTGCAATGCTAGGAAACAAGGCCTAGGGTTCATACTTACACTAGTGCAAGTCCTCTCAACAATAATAACATAGTTGGATCACATAACTATCCCTCAACATGCAACAAAGTGTCACTCCAAAGTCACTAATAGCGGAGAACGACGAAGAGATTATGGTAGGGTACGAAACCACCTCAAAGTTATTCTTTCCAATCAATCTGTTGGGCTATTCCTATAAGTGTCACAAACAGCCCTAGAGTTCGTACTAGAATAACACCTTAAGACACAAATTAACCAAAACCCTAATGTAACCTAGATACTCCAATGTCACCTCAAGTATCCGTGGGTATGATTATACGATATGCATCACACAATCTCAGATTCATATATTCAACCAACACAAAGGACCTCAAAGAGTGCCCCAAAGTTCTACCGGAGAATCACTACGAAAACGTGTGCCAACCCCTATGCATAGGTTCATGGGAAGAACCCGCAAGGTGATCACCAAAACATACATCAAGTGAATCACGTGATATCCCATTGTCACCACAGAAATCCACGGCAATACATACATCAAGTGTTCTCAAATCTTGAAAGACTCAATCCGATGAGATAACTCCAAAGGGGAAACTCAATTCATTACAAGAGAGAAGAGGGGGAGGAGAAACATAAGATCCAACTATAATAGCAAAGCTCGTGATACATCAAGATCGTATCATCTCAAGAACATGAGAGAGAGAGAGAGAGATCAAACACATAGCTACTGGTACATACCCTCAGCCCCGAGGGAGAACTACTCCCTCCTCGTCATGGAGAGCACCGGGATGATGAAGATGGCCACCAGAGAGGGATTGCCCCCTCCGGCAGGGTGCCGGAACGGGTCTGGATTGGTTTTCGGTGGCTACAGAGGCTTCTGGCGGCGGAACTCCCAATCTATTGTCCGTTTTTGAAGTTTTACGATACGTAGGTATATATGGGTGCAGGGGGGCACGTCGGAGGAGCTACGGGGGGCCACGAGGCAGGGGGCGCGCCCTAGGGGGTGCCCCCACCCTCGTGAGCACCTCCCGTATCTCCTGACGTGGAGTCCAAGTCTATCCGGTGGCTTTCGTTCCAAAAATAACTTCTCCAGTTGATTTCGTTCCGTTTCGACTCCGTTTGATATTCCTTTTCTTCGAAACACTGAAATAGGCATAAAACAGCAAATCTGGGCTGGGCCTCTAGTTAATAGGTTAGTCCCAAAAGTAATATAAAAGTGGATAATAAAGCCCAATATTGCCCAAAACAGTAGATAATATAGCATGGAGCAATCAAAAATTATAGATATGTTGGAGACGTATCAAGCATCCCCAAGCTTAATTCCTGCTCGTCCTCGAGTAGGTAAATGACAAAAAAGATATTTTTTTATGTGGAATGCTAGTTGGCATAATTTCAATGTAATTCTTCCTACTTGTGATATGAATATTCAGATCCGAAAGATTCAAGACAAAAGTTCATTTTGACATAAAAATAATAATAGTTCATGCATACTAACTAAGCAATCATGTATTCTCAAAATAACATGGCCAAAGAAAGTTATCCCTACAAAATCATATAGTCTAGCTATGCTCCATCTTCACCACACAAAATATTTAAATCATGCACAACCCCGATGACAAGCCAAGCAATTGTTTCATACTTTTAATGTTCTCAAACTTTTTCAATCTTCACGCAATACATGAGCATGAGCCATGGACATAGCACTATAGGTGGAATAGAATGGTGGTTGTGGAGAAGACAAAAATGGAGAAGATAGTCTCACATACACTAGGCGTATCAACGGGCTATGGAGATGCCCACCGATAGATATCAATGTGAGTGAGTAGGGATTGCCATGCAACGGATGCACTAGAGCTATAAGTGTATGAAATCTCAAAAAGAAACTAGTGGGTGTGCATCTAACTCGCTTGCTCACGAAGACCTAGGGAATTTTGAGGAAGCCCATCATTGGAATATACAAGCCAATTTCTATAATGAAAAATTCCCAACAGTATATGAAAATGACAACATAGGAGACTCTCTATCATGAAGATCAAGGTGCTACTTTGAAGCACAAGTGTGGTAAAAGGATAGTAGCATTGTCCCCCTTTCTTTTGGCCTTTCTTTTTTTTATTTGGCCTTTTTTGGCCTTTCTCTTTTTTTTATGGCCTTTCTCCTTTTTTGGGACAATGTTCTATTGAATGATGATCATCACACTTCTATTTATTTACAACTCAATGATTACAACTCGATTCTAAAACAAAGTATGACTCTACATGGATGCCTCCGGCGGTGTACCGGGATATGCAATGAATCAAGAGTGACAAGTATGAAAAAATTATGAACGGTGGCTTTGCCACAAATACTATATCAACTACATGATCATGCTAAGCAATATGACAATGATGAACTAGATGGTGGAAAGTTGCATGGCAATATATCTCGGAATGGCTATGGAAATTCCATAATAGGTAGGTATGGTCGCTGTTTTGAGGAAGGTATATGGTAGGTGTATGATATCGGCGAAAGGTGCGCGCTATTAGAGAGGCTAGCAAAGGTGGAAGGGTGAGAGTGCGTATAATCCATGGACTCAACATTAGTCATAAAGAACTCATATACGTCTTGTAAAAATCTAGAAGTTATCAAAGCAAAGTATTACGTGCGTGCTCCTAGGGGGATAGATTGGTAGGAAAAGACCATCGCTCGTCCCCGACTTCCACTCACAAGGAAGAGAATCAATAAATAAATCATGCTCCAACTTCATCACATAACGGTTCACCATACGTGCATGCTACGGGAATCACAAACTTCAACACAAGTATTTCTCAAATTCATAACCACTCAACTAGCATGACTCTAATATCACCATCCTCATATCTCAAAACAATTATCAAGCATCAAACTTCTCATAGTATTCAACACACTCATAAGAAAGTTTTATTATTCTTGAATACCTAGCATATTAGGATTTTAAGCAAATTACCATGCTATTTAAGACTCTCATAATGATATAAGTTAAGCGTGAGAGTTCATCTATTTCTTCAAAATAAAACTACCACCATGCTCTAAAAGATATAAGTGAAGCACTAGAGCAACAACAAACTACTCCGAAAGATATAAGTGAAGATCAATGAGTAGTTTAATAATTATGCAACTATGTGAAGACTCTCTAACATTTAATAATTTCAGGTCTTGGTATTCTATTTAAACAGCAAGTAAAGCAAAATAAAATGACATCTAATAATAGCAAACATCACGTGAAGAAGCAAAAACTTAGGATCAACCGATACTAACCGATAGTTGTTGAAGAAGAAAGGTGGGATGCCAACCGGGGCATCCCCAAGCTTAGACGCTTGAGACTTCTTGAAATATTATCTTGGGGTGCCTTGGGCATCCCAAAGCTTGAGCTTTTGTGTCTCCTTAATTCCTCTCATATCATGGTCTCTCTAAATCTCAAAAGCTTCATCCACACAAAACTCAACAAGGACTCATGAGATAAGTTAGTATAAACCATTGCCAAAAACCTTATCATACTCTACTGTAGCAAATCACTAAAATTATTATTCAACATTGAATACTAAATGTCTCTGCATATGTAATAGTCCTATCCTCAAATAGAATCATTAAATAAGCAAACATATGCAAACAATGCAAGCATAACAGCAATCTGCCTAAACAGGATAGTCTGTAAAGAATGCTGCAACATCCATACTTCCCTAGATCCGAAAATTATGAAATAAAATTCCCACTGTAGTAAATTTATCAGAGCTTAATATGAAAAAGGTTTCAAAATTTTATCACATTCTGAATTTTCTTGGGAATTATTGCAACAGCGGTAAACTTTCTGTTTTCAAACAGCAACATGTATACTTGTAACATAGGCATAGTAAAGGCTATTAATGCCACTTTTATTGAAATAAAATATGCAAAACATTGTTATAAATAACAGCAAGCAAATCCTCACAAAATAAATTGACGCTCCAACCAAAACACATATCATGTGGCGAATAAAAATATAGCTCCAAGTAAAGTTACCGATGAATGAAGACGAAAGAGGGGATGCCTTCCGGGGCATCCCCAAGCTTAGGCTCTTGGCTATCCTTGAATATTACCTTGGGGTGCCTTGGGCATCCCCAATCTTAGGCTCTTGCCACTCCTTATTCCATAGTCCATCGAATCCTCACCCAAAACTTGAAAACTTCACAACACAAAACTTAAAGTAGAGAACTCGTAAGCTCCGTTAGTATAAGAAAGTAAATCACCACTTCAAGGTACTGTAATGAACTCATTATTTATTTATATTGGTGTTAAACCTACTTTATTCTAACTTATCTATGGTTTATAAACTATTTTACTAGCCATAGATTCATCAAAATAAGTAAACAACACACGAAAAACAGAATTTGTCAAAAGCAGAACAGTCTGTAGTAATCTGAATCAAACGTATACTTATGGAATTCATAAAATTCTAAAATAAATTTCTGGACCTGAGGAATTTATCTATTAATCATATTAAAAAATAATTAACTAAATAGCACTCTCCAAAGAAAAATGGCAGCAATTCTCGTGAGCGCTAAAGTTTCTGTTTTTTACAGCATGATCAACAAGACTTTCCCAAAGTCTGCCCAAAGGTTCTACTTGGCAAAAACACTAATTAAAAGCATAAAACCATATATAAACAGAGGCTAGATGAATTATTTATTACTAAACAGGAGCAAAACGCAAGGAAGAAAAATAAAATTGGGTTGCCTCCCAACAAGCGCTATCGTTTAACGCCCCTAGCTAGGCATGATGATTTCAATGATGCTCACATAAAAGATAAGAATTGTAACATAAAGAGAGCATCATGAAGAATATAACTAGCACATTTAAGTCTAACCCACTTCCTATGCATAGGGATTTTGTGATCAAACAACTTGTGGGAACAATAATCAACTTGCATAGGAGGGCAAAACAAGCATAACTTCAAAACTTTAAGCTCATAGAGAGGAAACTTCATATTATTGCAATTCCTACAAGCATATTGTAACATCCCAAATTTGCAATTTGGTATGTTATACATTAGATCATCATGCATACCATATTTTCTTGCTTTTTGGTTGATCCTAGAAATTTAACGCAACTCAAGGACCTTCGGAGAGAGTTGGAGATTTCGTTATTTTCATATTTGAGAGTTTTCTCAAATTTGAAAAGAGGATCATTTGATTTATTTATTTCATCTTCAATTATTTTTCCAATATCAAAATATGAGAGAGGGAACAATATGACTTTCCCAAAATTTAGGAAAAATGAAGATTTAATGAATAAATCAAATTTTGGTTTTCGGTGTTTGTTTGCATTTTATTTGGATAGGGAAAAATGCGCGTTTTCGAAAATTGCATTTTAGGCCCGGAGAAAAGTTCATTTTGTTCGACTCATTTTTAGGAGTCGGGGGAAATTTACTTTAGCATTTTTGGAGTTCGTTTAGATTTTCTTTCTTTTGTTTTCTGCGCGCGTAACCGATTAAAAAAAAAGAAAAAAATTCCGCTAGGCCCAGCCGGCCAAGGCCCAGCCGGCCAGGCCCAGCCGCCCCGTGCGCCGTGCGCCAGCCCCGCGCGCACGCCGAGTCTGAGAGGGACTCAGGCCGCCGCCGCCCTTGCCCCTTGCCCCTTCCCCAAGTCTCTAGCCCCCCCCCTCCTATAAATACCTCTACACCCCCCCCTCTCCACCCCAAGCCCCCGCCGCCTAGCCGCCGCCGCCCGCGCCTTGCGCCGCCGCCGCCCACGCGCAGCCCCGCCGCCGCCCTAGCGCCGCCGCCGCCGCCCTAGCCGCCGCGCCGCCTAGCCGCCGCCGCCACCTAGCCCCGCCGGAGCCCCTCGCCGGAGGTAGCCGCGCCACCCTCGCCTCCATTCGGTATTTTCTTTAGAAACCGTTCCGGTTCTTTTTCTTTTCTTTTCGGTTTTATTTCCGATCTTTTGTTTCGGTTTTCTTCCGAAAACCCTAGATCGGTTTTCTTCGTTTTTATTCGGTTTAGTTGTTTAGCGAGCGTTCGCCGGACCGTTCGTCTTAACGAACGTGATCACCGGTTATTCCCGGTTAACGAGCGTCCATTCGTTTAACCGTTCGTCTCTTTCTTTTCGTCGAATTTATTCCGCGATCGCGATCTCAGATCCGATCTTCCTTCTAGTCTTTCTTCTCGCTCGTTTATCGAAATCAAGTGATTCAAGCGCCTGGAGTTTCGTCTCGAAACCGCCGTTCCGTCTAATCAACTTAAACAAGTTTTTGCTACAGTAAAACTTGACCTAGTTTCAACATGCTAGAACCGAGTTGTTTTCTTCCGCCGTTTGTTTTCCGTTCTTTGTTCGGTTCGTTCTTTCTTTGCCACCGGAGTTCTTAAGTTGAACTTTCTGGTTCGTTCTCTCGTTCGAGTTTTACCTGTGCATTAGTTGAGTACTTATTGTGTGCTTGTTGTTTGTCTGCGATAGATCACCCGGATTGCGCCGCTTGTTACCTCGAATCCCTAGGTCTCACGGATCATCAGCAAGGCAAGTAACACTTTGATCATACCTTTTCTACGACCCAGTTTTATTGCATTAGATCAATCCTCACACATTGCATGATTAGGATCTAATTAAATTATGGGATGGGAAGTAGATGAGGTAGTACCTATTACCTCTTTATTATGAACCTTTGGGAGTTACTTCTACGTTTGCTTATTATGCCATGCTATGCTAGTAGACGTGGATTGGGTGAGTGATATCCATGACAGATGTGAGTTTGTTAATTTTAATGGTTTACTTAAGGTGGCAACTTAAACACACATCTGGGTGGATTGAGGCACCTGATGTCTATCAGGACCTGCCTGTTTTTCTCTGGACCGCCACCTAGGCTCAAAGGGATCATAAGTTCATTCATGCTAGTAACTTCCGTGTGCAGCCACAAGCCATTATGGGCTCTGGCATAGTTGAATAAGTCGTGCGAACTCTTACAGTGGTAGACTAGCAGATGTAGGGGTTATAGGTGGTACGGTCTACCCGGACGTAAGGTGCGAGCGCTTCTGAAAGACTGTGTCTCGGTCATCCGTCTTCTCAAACACCATGTAGTGCGAGAAAACAAATGGAGGCGATCGAGTCTTGTGGGGAAAAGTGCGCAAACCTCTGCAGAGTGTAACAAACTAATCATGATTAGCCGTGTCCCCGGTTATGGACAACTTGAGTATCTAGTACTTGAATATCATGTGAATCTCATCATGTTACTCTAATTAATATTGTTGGGTTTTAATTGTTTACTTAATTGGGATCAGAATGCTGTCAACCATTCTCGATGTTTAACAACCACCATGATAGTTAAATAAATTTATTCCTTTGAAGTAGGGAAAAACTAGCTTTACGCAAAACTGTAACCATAGAGCTTTCCACCAGCCATACATTCATATAGTATAGCTCATTGCTGTTCATTACTCTCTATGTGTTACATTTGCCAGCATATTCCATGTGCTGACCCGTTTTCGGGCTGCAACTTTCATGTTGCAGACTTTTCAGACGACGAGTAAGGTGCTTTTAGGTCGTGGTCCTATACTCAGTGATGCCGTTGGAGTTGATGGACCCATTTATCTTCCAAGTCTTCCGCTGTTATCGCTATTAGATGGCCTTAAGCCATATTTATTGTATTAAGTTCTCTTTGAGACAACGATGTAATAAGTGTGTGATTGCCACTCTGCTATAAATCCTTCAAAGTACTGTGTGGTGTCAGCATTACTGATCCAGGGATGACACCGGAGCACAGTAGACTTGATCCATTCGGGTCGGGTCGCTACAGAGATGGTATCAGAGCACACGCTGACTGTAGGACACGACCACTAAGTAAAGCCATAGATCACCATTCTCTTCTCATTTTCTAACTCCTCATCTTTTCTACTCTATTAGGATGACGAACGCGAAGATCAAGTACGCCCAACCGGATGAAGGCACACCTTTTGGATTTCACTTGAAGGAAGTCACCAAGTACCTGAACATAGGACTACCAAGCTTCACGGGAACCTTCAACGCCACTCTGCCTGAAGAGGAGCGCTGGAAGATTCAAGCTCACGTTCCGGGAAGAACATTCGCGCCAATCACGAAGCCCATAGATAGTGTTTTCAATGCACCAACCTGGAGTCTGGGAAAGAGCATGGCAGCTCATATCACCATGGGACGCATTGGAGAAGTTTATCAAGAAGACCTCAAGGACACTATCTACCAGATTTGCGGACGCCGAGATGAACAATGGGAGTTAGTCAGCACCAAGAAGGATAGATCCATTGCATCATTCATCCAGGAGTTAAACCAGCACATTCGACGCCACGAGAACCAGATGTGCAATGATATGATAGAGTTGAAGAATACGAAGGCAAGGATCATCGAGTTAGAAGGAGAACTGAAGTCTACACGCAAGGACTACATGGACGAGATCGTAGCTTTAGCAAGGCACAATGGCGATCTTAAGCAAGAGATTGAAGAACTCAAGGTGAAATTAGCATCCAGGAAGGAAGACATGTACGTCGCATGTCCGGACAACTACATCATCATCGACGACACCGATTCGGATCCAAGTGAACCCGACTTTGAAGACGAAGCTGGAGCAGATATCATGGAGTCTTCCACCGATTCAAATTTCTAGATGACCACCAAATAGTAGTAGTATTCCCCCATGTAAACATTATAGTTCGAGCACTTTTGCGATAGTTCTAGACCGATTGTATGCCCTTGTTTGAATTGAATGAAGTTATTTTGTGTGCATTTGCTCATGTGCATTGGGGTAGTGTTTTCTCTCTAGACCTCACTCTATTCTTAATTCTCGTCTTTTCTAAACCCTCAGATGCCTCCGAGACGTGACAATGGATTTCCACCAGAACTCACTCAGTTGATCCAACAGCAGAACCAATTGATGCAGATGTTAGTCCAGAACTAGCAGAACAACAACAACAACAACAACCCACCACCACCTGTTGACCACTTAGCCCGTTTCCTTAGGCTGAATCCGCCAGTGTTTTCCAGTAGCACCGAGCCAATAGTAGCAGACGATTGGCTCCGCAAGATAGGAAGGGATTTGACCACTGCAGGATGCACAGATGGTGAGAAAGTGAAGTTTGCCGCACATCAGCTAGACGGACCCCCGGCAGCATGGTGGGAGAATTTCACGGCCACTTACCCAGTTGACACTGTCACATGGGATCAGTTTCAGCAAGCTTTCCGCACTGCCCATGTTTCAGCAGGAGCTATGGCCATGAAGAAGCGTGAGTTTCGCAACTTACGCAAAGGAGGAAGGACAGTTGGCCCGTACGTTGACGACTTTAGCAAGTTAGCACGTTATGCCCCAGATGACGTTGCTACGGATGCAGCTAAGCAGGAGAAGTTTCTGGAAGGACTGAATCATGAACTAAGCATGCAGTTGATGGTAGCAAGTTTTAACAACTACCAGGAGTTGGTAGATCGCGCCATCATGATTGAAGGAAAGCAACAGCAGATTGAGAACCGCAAGAGGAAGTATGGACAGGGGAAGTATAACTCTGGAACCCAGCAGAAGCCCCGTTTTACCCCTAAACCGGGAGTTCAGTTTCAGCATACCCATGGAGGAGGTAGCTCGCACAATCATAATGGCCACAAGAATGGTAATGGGAATGGAGGAAGCCATGGCCAGAACCGGACCATCCCATCAACCCCAACCAAGAGAGATCTGAGTCAAGTCACCTGTTTCAAGTGTTCGAAGACTGGACATTATGCCAATGAATGTCCTGAAGGCCAGAATGGAAATGGAAATGGAAGCTCTGGGAAGAAGCCGAACCCTTTCAATAGGGGACAGGTGAACCACGTTAGTGTGGAGGAGGTTGAAGATCAGCCTGATGCAGTAATCGGTAAGTTTCTGGTTAAGTCATTTACTGCACTTGTTCTTTTTGATACTAGTGCATCGCATTCATACATATCAAGGGGATTTGTGGATAAATATAACCTGCCAACCCAAGCCCTTAGGTCACCCATGTTAGTAAGCTCACCAGGAGCGGAGTTTATGGCTAGACGATGGTGTGATCGGTTACCATTAAGGATTGGTAACTATGTGTTTCCCTCAAACCTAATAGTATTGGAATCTCAAGGATTGGATGTGATATTAGGCATGGATTGGTTATCAATGTATGAAGGGAACATTGAATGTGCTAGTAAGTCAATTTTGCTTACCACACCAGAAGGAAGAAGGATCAAGTATGTATCCCGGCATGTGCCAAAATGGACACAAGTAAACTGCCTAACAGGAGTTGTACAAGAAGAAGTACCAGTGGTGAAGGATTACCCTGATGTATTTCCTGAGGAATTGCCAGGCATGCCACCGGATAGAGACATTGAGTTTTTGATTGAGTTGTTGCCAGGTACAGGCCCAATATCGAAGCGACCATACCGGATGCCAGCAAAGGATTTGGTAGAAATTAAGAATCAGATTAAGGAGTTATTGGAGAAAGGTTACATTCGCCCAAGTTCTTCGCCTTGGGGATCACCCGTACTTCTAGTGGAAAAGAAGGATGGATCATTAAGGATGGTTGTTGATTACCGTGGATTAAATGAAGTAACCATCAAGAACAAGTACCCACTACCAATGATCTATTTGATCGTTTGCAAGGAGCTAAAGTGTTTTCCAAGATCAATTTGCGATCGGGGTACCATCAGTTGAAGATTCGAGAACAGGACATACCCAAGACAGCTTTTACCATGAGATATGGATTGTATGAGTATACCGTTATGTCATTCGGATTGACTAACGCACCCGCCTATTTTATGAACCTGATGAACAAAGTATTTATGGAGTTTTTGGATAAGTTCATCGTAGTGTTCATTGATGACATTCTGGTTTATTCAAAGAATGAAGAGGAGCATAAGGAACATTTGTGTTTGGTTTTGGAGAAACTAAGGGAACATCAATTATACGCCAAATTCAGCAAATGTGAGTTTTGGTTAAAGGAAGTTGGATTCCTCGGACACGTTATATCCGGAGAAGGGATAGCAGTTGACCCCGCAAAGGTTGAGACCATAACCGAATGGGAAGCACCAACGACAGTTGGAGAGATCCGGAGTTTTCTTGGACTCACAGGATACTACCGGAGATTTATTGAAAAAATTTCAAAGATTGCGAAGCCTATGACTGAATTGTTGAAGAAGGATACTAAGTTCAAATGGACTGAGGAGTGTGAGGCTAGTTTCCAGGAGTTGAAGAAACGTTTGGTTACCTCACCCGTATTGATTTTGCCAGATCAGACCAAGGATTATGAGGTGTATTGCGACGCTTCACGTCGAGGACTTGGAGCAGTGCTTAGGCAGGAAGGTAGAGTTGTTTCGTATGCCTCACGACAACTGAAGCCTCACGAATTAAATTATGCGACGCATGATTTGGAGTTAGCAGCCATAGTGCATGCATTGAAGACGTGGAGACATTTCCTCATTGGAAATCATTGTGAGGTGTACATGGATCACAAGAGTTTGAAGTACATTTTCACGCAGAAGGAGTTGAACCTCAGGCAAAGGAGATGGTTGGAGCTCATCAAGGATTATGATATGAGATTGCATTACCATCCCGGAAAAGCTAATGTAGTAGTTGACACATTGAGCCGTAAGAGCCATGTTAATACCCTAATGACGGGAGAAATACCCAAGGAGTTAGCAGAAAACCTTCGTGAACTGTGTTTGGAAATAGTTCCGAGAGGCTATGTAGCAGCATTGGAGATTCAGTCAACGTTGATGGATAAAATCAGAGAGGCTCAGAAATCTGACAAGGAGATTGCTTCTATAAAAGAGAAAATGAGCGAAGGAAAAGCAAAGGGATTTCGTGAGGATGAGCACGATACCCTATGGTTTGAGGACCGTGTTTATGTGCCAAATGACCCGGAGATCAGGAAGTTGATTCTGCAAGAGGCACATGATTCACCCTATTTGATTCACCCCGGAAATACCAAGATGTATTTGGATTTAAAGGAAACATTCTGGTGGACCGGAATGAAGAAGGATATTGCAGCATATGTAGCAGTTTGTGACGTGTGTCATAGAGTAAAGGCAGAACATCAAAAGCCAGCAGGATTGTTACAACCATTGCCGATACCCGAATGGAAGTGGGATAAGATAGGCATGGATTTTATCACAGGACTACCCAGGACGAAGGCAGGCTATGACTCGATATGGGTAGTAGTTGATCGTTTGACGAAGGTAGCACATTTCATTCCAGTTAAGACCACTTACACCAGTGCTAAGTTGGCGAAGATATACATGACTAGGATCATTTGTTTGCATGGAGTTCTGAGGAGTATCATATTAGATAGAGGAACCCAATTTACCTCAAAGTTTTGGAATCAGTTGCATGAAACCTTGGGAACCAGACTAGAGTTCAGCACAGCTTTTCACCCACAGACGGATGGACAGACTGAGAGAGTCAACCAGATTTTGGAAGATATGCTGAGAGCTTGTGCACTAGATTATGGATCTAGTTGGGACGATAACTTGCCGTATGCGGAGTTTCTTATAACAACAGTTACCAAACCAGTTTGAAGATGGCACCCTTCAAAGCTTTATATGGAAGGAGGTGCAGGACACCGTTGTCATGGGACAAAGTTGGAGACCGTCAATTCTTTGGACCAGATTTGATTAAGGAGTCTGAACGGAAAGTTAAGTTGATTCGCGATAGGCTCAAGGTAGCCCAGTCCAGGCAGAAGAGCTACGCAGATTCTAAACGCAAGGAGACAGTTTACGAAACCGGAGACAGAGTTTATCTTCGAGTATCCCCACTTCAAGGAGTTAAGCGCTTTGGAGTCAAGGGAAAGTTAGCACCGTGTTTCGTTGGACCGTATAAGATCTTGCAACGTATGGGAGAAGTCGCTTATAAGTTGGAATTACCAGAGGGACTGTCAGGAGTTCATGATGTATTCCATGTTTCTCAGCTGAAGAAATGCCACGCCGAGATGGCAGAGGTACCACTAAGAGATACAATGCCACTTGAAGCGATTCAGTTGAAGGATGACTTAACGTATGAGGAGAAGCCAGTAAAGATTCTCGATTATGCCAGCAGAGTTACCCGCAGCAAGGTCATCAAGTTTTGCAAAGTTCAGTGGAACCACCACTCAGAGGATGAAGCCACCTGGGAGAGAGAAGAAGATTTGCTCAAGGACCACCCTCACCTATTTTCTAGCCAACCCGAATCTCGAGGGCGAGATTCATCTTAAGGGGGGTAGGTTTGTAACATCCCAAATTTGCAATTTGGTATGTTATACATTAGATCATCATGCATATCATATTTTCTTGCTTTTTGGTTGATCCTAGAAATTTCACGCAACTCAAGGACCTTCGGAGAGAGTTGGAGATTTCGTTATTTTCATATTTGAGAGTTTTATCAAATTTGAAAAGAGCATCATTTGATTTATTTATTTCATATTCAATTATTTGAGAGTTTTCGGTGTTTGTTTGCATTTTATTTGGATAGGGAAAAATGCGCGTTTTCGAAAATTGCATTTTAGGCCCGGGGAAAAGTTCATTTTGTTCGACTCATTTTTAGGAGTCAGGGGAAATTTACTTTAGTATTTTTGGAGTTCATTTAGATTTTCTTTCTTTTGTTTTCTACGCGCGTAACCGATTAAAAAAAATTCCGCTAGGCCCAGCCGGCCAAGGCCCAGCCGCCCCGCGCGCCGTGCGCCAGCCCCGCGCGCAAGCCGAGTCCGAGAGGGACTCAGGCCGCCGCTGCCCTTGCCCCTTGCCCCTTCCCCAAGTCTCTAGCGCCCCCTCCTATATATACCTCTACACCCCCCCTCTCCACCCCAAGCCGCCGCCGCCTGGCACCGCCGCCCCCCGCGCCTTGCGTCGCCGCCGCCCGCGTGCAGCCCCGCCGCCGCCCTAGCGCCGCCGCGCCGCCTAGCCGCCGCCGCCACCTAGCCCCGCCGGAGCCCCTCGCCGGAGGTAGCCGCTCCACCCTCGCCTCGGTTCGGTTTTTTCTTTAGAAACCGTTCCGGTTCTTTTTCTTTTCTTTCCGGTTTTCTTTCCGATCTTTTGTTTCGGTTTTCTTTCGAAAACCCTAGATCAGTTTTCTTCGTTTTTCTTCGGTTTAGTTGTTTAGCAAGCGTTCGCCGGACCGTTCGTCTTAATGAACGTGATCACCGGTTATTCCCGGTTAACGAACGTCCGTTCGTTTAACCGTTCGTCTCTTTCTTTTCGTCGGATTTATTCCGCGATCGCGATCTCAGATCCGATCTTCGTTCTAGTCTTTCTTCTCGCTCGTTTATCGGAATCAGGTGATTCAAGCGCCTGGAGTTTCGTCTCGAAACCGCTGTTCCGTCTAATCAACTTAAACAAGTTTTTTCTACAGTAAAACTTGACCTAGTTTCAACATGCTAGAACCGAGTTGTTTTCTTCCGCCGTTTGTTTTCCGTTCTTTGTTCGGTTCGTTCTTTCTTTGCAACCAGAGTTCTTAAGTTGAACTTTCTGGTTCGTTCTCTCGTTCGAGTTTTACCTGTGCATTAGTTGAGTACTTATTGTGTGCTTGTTGTTTGTCTGCGATAGATCACCCGGATTGCGCAGCTTGTTACTTCGAATCCCTAGGTCTCGTGGATCATCAGCAAGGCAAGTAACACTTTGATCATACCTTTTCTACGACCCAGTTTTATTGCATTAGATCAATCCTCACACATTGCATGATTAGGATCTAATTAAATTGTGGGATGGGAAGTAGATGAGGTAGTACCTATTACCTGTTTATTATGAACCTTTGGGAGTTACTTCTATGTTTGCTTATTATGCCATGCTATGCTAGTAGACGTGGATTGGGTGAGTGATATCCATGACAGATGTGAGTTTGTTAATTTTAATGGTTTACTTAAGGTGGCAACTTAAACACACATCTGGGTGGATTGAGGCACCTGATGTCTATCAGGACTTGCCTGTTTTTCTTTGGACCGCCACCCAGGCTCAAAGGGATCATAAGTTCATTCATGCTAGTAACTTCCGTGTGCAGCCACAAGCCATTATGGGCTCTGGCATAGTTGACTAAGTCGTGCGAACTCTTACAGTGGTAGACTAGCAGATGTAGGGGTTATAGGTAGTACGGTCTACCCGGACGTAAGGTGCGAGCGCTTCTGAAAGACTGTGTCTCGGTCATCCGTCTTCTCAAACACCATGTAGTGCGAGAAAACAAACAGAGGCGATCGAGTCTTGTGGGGAAAAGTGCGCAAACCTCTGCAGAGTGTAACAAACTAATCATGATTAGCCGTGTCCCCGGTTATGGACAACTTGAGTATCTAGTACTTGAATATCATGTGAATCTCATCATGTTACTCTAATTAATATTGTTGGGTTTTAATTGTTTACTTAATTGGGATCGGAATGCAGTCAACCATTCTCAATGTTTAACAACCACCATGATAGTTAAATAAATTTATTCCTTTGCAGTAGGGAAAAACTGGCTTTACGCAAAACTGTAACCATAAAGCTTTCCACCAGCCATACATGCATATAGTATAGCTCATTGCTGTTCATTACTCTCTATGTGTTACATTTGCCAGCATATTCCATGTGCTGACCCGTTTTCGGGCTGCAACTTTCATGTTGCAGACTTTTCAGACAACGAGTAAGGTGCTTTTAGGTCATGGTCCTATACTCAGTGATGCCGTTGGAGTTGATGGACCCATTTATCTTCCAAGTCTTCCGCTGTTATCGCTATTAGATGGCTTTAAGCCATATTTATTGTATTAAGTTCTCTTTGAGACAACGATGTAATAAGTGTGTGATTGCCACTCTGCTATAAATCCTTCGAAGTACTGTGTGGTGTCAGCATTACTGATCCAGGGATGACACCGGAGCACAGTAGACTTGATCCATTCGGGTCGGGTCGCTACACATATGTTCCTCCCTGATAATAATTTTCAGTAGCATCATGAATGAATTCAACAATATAACCAGCACCTAAAGCATTCTTTTCATGATCTACAAGCATAGAAATTTTATTACTCTCCACATAAGCAAAATTCTTCTCATGAATAATAGTGGGAGCAAACTCAACCAAATAACTATCATGTGATTGAAAATTAAGATCAAGATGACAAGTTTCATGGTTATCATCATTCTTTAAAGCATACATGTCATCACAATAATCATCATAGATAGGAGGCATGCTTTCATCATAACAAATTTGCTCATCAAAACTTGGGGGACAAAAGCTATCATCTTCATCAAACGTAGCTTCCCCAAGCTTGTGGCTTTGCATATCATTAGCATCATGGATATTCAAGGAATTCATACTAACAACATTGCAATCATGCTCATCATTCAAATATTTAGTGCCAAACATTTTATAGATTTCTTCTTCTAACACTTGAGCACAATTATCCTTTCCATCATACTCTCGAAAGATGTTAAAAAGGTGAAGCGTATGAGACAAACTCAATTCCATTTTTTTATAATTTTCTTTTATAGACTAAACTAGTGATAAAACAAGAAACTAAAAGACTTGATTGCAAGATCTAAAGATATACCTTCAAGTGCTAACCTCCCCGGCAACGGTGCCAGAAAGGAGCTTGATGTCTACTACACAACCTTCTTCTTGTAGACGTTGTTGGGCCTCCAAGTGCAGAGGTTTGTAGGACAGTAGCAAATTTCCCTCAAGTGGATGACCTAAGGTTTATCAATCCGTAGGAGGCGTAGGATGAAGATGGTCTCTCTCAAGCAACTCTGCAACCAAATAACAAAGAGTCTCTTGTGTCCCCAACGCACCCAATACAATGGTAAATTGTATAGGTGCACTAGTTCGGCGAAGAGATGGTGATACAAGTGGTATATGGATAGTAGATAAAGGTATTTGTGATCTGAAATTATAAAAACAGCAAGGTAACAAGTGATAAAAGTGAGCGTAAACGGTATTGCAATGCTAGGAAACAAGGCCTAGGGTTCATACTTTCACTAGTGCAAGTCCTCTCAACAATAATAACAAAGTTGGATCACATAACTATCCCTCAACATGCAACAAAGAGTCACTCCAAAGTCACTAATAGCGGAGAACAACGAAGAAATTATGGTAGGGTACGAAACCACCTCAAAGTTATTCTTTCCAATCAATCCGTTGGGCTATTCCTATAAGTGTCACAAACAGCCCTAGAGTTCGTACTAGAATAACACCTTAAGACACAAATCAAGCAAAACCCTAATGTCACCTAGATACTCCAATGTCACCTCAAGTATCCGTGGGTATGATTATACGATATGCATCACACAATCTCAGATTCATCTATTCAACCAACACAAAGGACCTCAAAGAGTGCCCCAAAGTTCTACCGGAGAATCATGACGAAAACATGTGCCAACCCCTATGCATAGGTTCATGGGCAGAACCCGCAAGGTGATCACCAAAACATACATCAAGTGAATCACGTGATATCCCATTGTCACCACAGATATCCATGGCAAGACATACATCAAGTGTTCTCAAATCTTTAAAGACTCAATCCGATGAGATAACTCCAAAGGGGAAACTCAATTCATTACAAGAGAGAAGAGGGGGAGGAGAAACATAAGATCCAACTATAATAGCAAAGCTCGCGATACATCAAGATCGTATCATCTCAAGAACACGAGAGAGAGAGAGAGAGAGAGATCAAACACATAGCTACTGGTACATACCCTCAGCCCCGAGGGAGAACTACTCCCTCCTCGTCATGGAGAGCACCGGGATGATGAAGATGGCCACCAGAGAGGGATTGCCCCCTCCGACAGGGTGCCGGAACGGGTCTAGATTGGTTTTCGGTGGCTACAGAGGCTTCTAGCGGCGGAACTCCCGATCTATTGTCCATTTTTGAAGTTTTACGATACGTAGGTATATATGGGTGCAGGGGGTACGTCGAAGGAGCTACGGGGGGCCACGAGGCAGGGGGCGCGCCCTAGGGGGGCGCCCCCACCCTCGTGAGCACCTCCCGTATCTCCTGACATGGAGTCCAAGTTATCCGGTGGCTTTCGTTCCAAAAATAACTTCTCAAGTTGATTTCGTTCCGTTTCGACTCCGTTTGATATTCCTTTTCTTCGAAACACTGAAATAGGCATAAAACAGCAAATCTGGGCTGGGCCTCCTGTTAATAGGTTAGTCCCAAAAGTAATATAAAAGTGGATAATAAAGTCCAATATTTGCCAAAACAGTAGATAATATAGCATGGAGCAATCAAAAATTATAGATACGTTGGAGACGTATCAAGCATCCCCAAGCTTAATTCCTGCTCGTCCTCAAGTAGGTAAATGACAAAAAAGATAATTTTTGATGTGGAATGCTAGTTGGCATAATTTCAATGTAATTCTTCCTACTTGTGATATGAATATTCAGATCCGAAAGATTCAAGACAAAAGTTCATTTTGACATAAAAATAATAATACTTCAAGCAAACTAACTAAGCAATCATGTCTTCTCAAAATAACATGGCTAAAGAAAGTTATCCCTACAAAATCATATAGTCTGGCTATGCTCCATCTTCACCACACAAAATATTTAAATCATGCACAACCCCGATGACTAGCCAAGCAATTGTTTCATACTTTTAATGTTCTCAAACTTTTTCAATCTTCACGCAATACATGAGCATGAGCCATGGACATAGCACTATAGGTGGAATAGAATGGTGGTTGTGGAGAAGACAAAAAGGGAGAAGATAGTCTCACATAGACTAGGCGTATCAATGGGCTATGGAGATGCCCACCGATAGATATCAATGTGAGTGAGTAGGGATTGCCATGCAACGGATGCACTAGAGCTATAAGTGTATGAAATCTCAAAAAGAAACTAGTGGGTGTGTGTCGGATTTCGGGTTCCGGCAGACCCTTAAGGTTCGAACACTGGGGTGCGCGCGGAGATTACGCCTCCAACCTCTCCGTCTCACAAGGATCTAAGCTACTGAAAGAAACGTGCAAGAGACACGAGATTTATACTGGTTCGGGCCACCGTTGTGGGGTAATACCCTACTCCAGTGTGTGGTTTGTGGATTGCCTCTTGGGGCTGGTGAGGATGAACACTACAAGGAAGAACAGCCTCGCGAGGGTCTGTTCTTGGCTGGTGGATGAACTGCAAGGGGGGAGTGCAGCTACCCCTCACTCTCTCTCTCTCTCTCTCTTTGCCCTCGCCGACGGTCTGGAGCCGAACCGGATCGGAACCCCCTGCAATGTGGGTGGCTAGTCCTATTTATAGAGGCCCTGGTCCTCTTCCCAAATATTGAGCGGGAAGGGATCCAACAATGGCGGGCTCATTTGAAGGGGGACAGCTAGTACATCTATCCTGTCAAAAGTAGTCTTCGCCTGCTAAAGACTCTGGTGATGACGCTGCGCTGGGCTCCATGGTGACCTCCGTCTCGTAGTCCGTTGGCCTTGGTCTCGTTGCACCGAAGTGGCAACCTTTGCCTGATGCCTCGGTACCCCGCGGCTGCGCCTGTCCCCTTTGCACCAAAGAGGAAAGAAGGATGCTGCGCGCGCTGGCACCCGCCTGGTACCCTGGGTCGTCATGGCTCACGTCATGGGCACCTCGCGAGGTACCCCACCTCGATGCCTCCGCCTCCTTGCGAGCCTGCCTGATGAGGCTTAGCCTGAGGAAGTGCCGTGTTGTCCGCCTCGCGAGGCTTGGCCCCTCATGAGGGTCTTGAGTCTTGCGCTGATGAAGATGGGCCATGTTGGGCCCCCACTTGAGCCACGCCGCAGGCCGCAGGCAGGCAAGTCCGGGGACCCCCGTTCCCAGAACGCTGACAGTGTGCATCTAACTCGCTTGCTCACGAAGACCTAGGGAATTTTGAGGAAGCCCATCATTGGAATATACAAGCCAATTTCTATAATGAAAAATTCCCAACAGTATAGGAAAATGACAACATAGGAGACTCTCTATCATGAAGATCAAGGTGCTACTTTGAAGCACAAGTGTGGTAAAAGGATAGTAGCATTGTCCCCCTTTCTTTTGGCCTTTCTTTTTTTTATTTGGCCTTTTTTGGCCTTTCTCTTTTTTTATGGCCTTTCTCCTTTTTTGGGACAATGCTCTATTGAATGATGATCATCACACTTCTATTTATTTACAACTCAATGATTACAACTTGATTCTAAAACAAAGTATGACTCTACATGGATGCCTCCGGCGGTGTACCGGGATATGCAATGAATCAAGAGTGACAAGTATGAAAAAATTATGAACGGTGGCTTTGCCACAAATACTATATCAACTACATGATCATGCTAAGCAATATGACAATGATGAATGTGTTATGATGAACTAGATGGTGGAAAGTTGCATGGCAATATATCTCGAAATGGCTATGGAAATGCCATAATAGGTAGGTATGGTGGCTGTTTTGAGGAAGGTATATGGTAGGTGTATGATATCGGCGAAAGGTGCACGGTATTAGAGAGGCTAGCAAAGGTGGAAGGGTGAGAGTGCGTATAATCCATGGACTCAACATTAGTCATAAAGAACTCATATACTTATTGTAAAAATCTAGAAGTTATCAAAGCAAAGTATTAAGTGCATGCTCCTAGGGGGATAGATTGGTAGGAAAATACCATCGCTCGTCCCCGACCGCCACTCATAAGGAAGACAATCAATAAATAAATCATGCTCCGACTTCATCACATAATGGTTCACCATACGTGCATGCTACGGGAATCGCAAACTTCAACACAAGTATTTCTAAAATTCATAACCACTCAACTAGCATGACTCTAATATCACCATCCTCATATCTCAAAACAATTATCAAGCATCAAACTTCTCATAATATTCAACACACTCATAAGAAAGTTTTATTATTCTTGAATACCTAGCATATTAGGATTTTAAGCAAATTACCATGCTATTTAAGACTCTCACAATGATATAAGTGAAGCATGAGAGTTCATCTATATCTTCAAAATAAAAATACCACCATGCTCTAAAAGATATAAGTGAAGCACTAGAGCAACAACAAACTACTCCGAAAGATATAAGTGAAGATCAATGAGTAGTTTAATAATTATGCTACTATGTGAAGACTCTCTAACATTTAATAATTTCAGATCTTGGTATTCTATTTAAATAGCAAGTAAAGCAAAATAAAATGACATCTAATAATAGCAAACATCACGTGAAGAAGCAAAAACTTAGGATCAACCGATACTAACCGATAGTTGTTGAAGAAGAAAGGTGGGATGCCAACCGGGGCATCCCCAAGCTTAGACGCTTGAGACTTCTTGAAATATTATCTTGGGGTGCCTTGGGCATCCCCAAGCTTGAGCTTTTGTGTCTCCTTAATTCCTCTCATATCATGGTCTCTCTAAATCTCAAAAGCTTCATCCACACAAAACTCAACAAGGACTCGTGAGATAAGTTAGTATAAACCATTGCCAAAAATCTTATCATACTCTACTGCAGCAAATCACTAAAATTATTATTCAACATTGCATACTAAATGTATCTGCATATTTAATAGTCCTATCCTCAAATAGAATCATTAAAGAAGCAAACATATGCAAACAATGCAAACATAACAGCAATCTGCCTAAACAGAATAGTCTGTAAAGAATGCTGCAACATTCATACTTCCCTAGCTCCAAAAATTATGAAATAAAATTCCCACTGTAGTAAATTTATCAGAGCTTAATATTAAAAAAGTTTCAACATTTTATCACATTCTTAATTTTCTAGGGAATTATTGCAACAGCGGTAAACTTTCTGTTTTCAAACAGCAACATGTATACTTGTAACATAGGCATAGTAAAGGCTATTAATGCAACTTTTATTGAAATAAAATATGAAAAACATTGTTATAAATAACAGCAAGCAAATCCTCACAAAATAAATTGACGCTCCAACCAAAACACATATCATGTGGCGAATAAAAACATAGCTCCAAGTAAAGTTACCGATGAATGAAGACGAAAGAGGGGACGCCTTACGGGACATCCCCAAGCTTAGGCTCTTGTATATACTTGAATATTACCTTGGGGTGCCTTGGTCATCCCCAAGCTTAGGCTCTTGCCACTCCTTATTCCATAGTCCATCGAATCCTCACCCAAAACTTGAAAACTTCACAACACAAAACTTAAAGTAGAGAACTCGTAAGCTCCGTTAGTATAAGAAAGTAAATCACCACTTCAAGGTACTGTAATGAACTCATTATTTATTTATATTGGTGTTAAACCTACTGTATTCTAACTTATCTATGGTTTATAAACTATTTTACTAGCCATAGATTCATCAAAATAAATAAACAACACACGAAAAACAGAATCTGTCAAAAACAGAACAGTCTGTAGTAATCTGAATCAAACGTATACTTATGGAAATCATAAAATTCTAAAATAAAATGCTGGACCTGAGAAATTTATATATTAATCATATGCAAAAGGAATTAACTAAATAGCACTCTCCAAATAAAAATGGCAGCAATTCTCGTGAGCGCTAAAGTTTCTGTTTTTTACAGCATGATCAACAAGACTTTCCCAAAGTCTTCCCGAAGGTTCTACTTGGCACAAACACTAATTAAAAGCATAAAACCACATCTAAACAGAGGATAGATGAATTATTTATTATTAAACAGGAGCAAAAAGCAAGGAACAAAAATAAAATTGGGTTGCCTCCCAACAAGCGCTATCGTTTAACGCCCCTAGCTAGGCATGATATTTTGAATGATGCTCACATAAAAGATAAGAATTGTAACATAAAGAGAGCATCATGAAGAATATAACTAGCACATTTAAGTCTAACCCGCTTCCTATGCATAGGGATTTTGTGAGCAAACAACTTGTGGGAACAATAATCAACTTGCATAGGAGGGCAAAACAAGCATAACTTCAAAACTTTAAGCACATAGAGAGGAAACTTGATATTATTGCAACTCCTACAAGCATATGTTACTCCCTCATAATAATTTTCAGTAGAATCATGAATGAATTCAACAATATAACCAGCACCTAAAGCATTCTTTTCATGATCTACAAGCATAGAAATTTTATTACTCTCCACATAAGCAAAATTCTTCTCATGAATAATAGTGGGAGAAAACTCAATCAAATAACTATCATGTGATTGAAAATTAAGATCAAGATGACAAGTTTCATGGTTATCATCATTCTTTAAAGCATACGTGTCATCACAATAATAATCATAGATAGGAGGCATGCTTTCATCATAACAAATTTGCTCATCAAAACTTGGGGGACAAAAGCTATCATCTTCATCAAACGTAGCTTCCCCAAGCTCATGGCTTTGCATATCATTAGCATCATGGATATTCAAGGAATTCATACTAACAACATTGCAATCATGCTCATCATTCAAATATTTAGTGCCAAACATTTTATAGGTTTCTTCTTCTAGCACTTGAGCACAATTATCCTTTCCATCATACTCTCGAAAGATATTAAAAAGGTGAAGCGTATGAGACAAACTCAATTCCATTTTTTTATAATTTTCTTTTATAGACTAAACTAGTGATAAAACAAGAAACTAAAAGACTTGATTGCAAGATCTAAAGATATACCTTCAAGAGCTATCCTCCCCGGCAACGGCGCCAGAAAAGAGCTTGATGTCTACTACACAACCTTCTTCTTGTAGACGTTGTTGGCCTCCAAGTGCAGAGGTTTGTAGGACAGTAGCAAATTTCCCTCAAGTGGATGACCTAAGGTTTATCAATCCGCAGGAGGTGTAGGATGAAGATGATCTCTCTCAAGCAACCCTGCAACCAAATAACAAAGAGTCTCTTGTGTCCCCAACACACCCAATACAATGGTAAATTGTATAGGTGCACAAGTTCGGCGAAGAGATGGTGATACAAGTGTTATATGGATAGTAGATAAAGGTATTTGTAATCTGAAATTATAAAAACAGCAAGGTAAAAAGTGATAAAAGTGAGCGTAAATGGTATTGCAATGCTAGGAAACAAGGCCTAGGGTTCATACTTTCACTAGTGCAAGTCCTCTCAACAATAATAACATAGTTGGATCACATAACTATCCCTCAACATGCAACAAAGAGTCACTCCAAAGTCACTAATAGCGGAGAACAACGAAGAGATTATGGTAGGGTACGAAACCACCTCAAAGTTATTCTTTCCAATCAATCCGTTGGGCTATTCCTATAAGTGTCACAAACAGCCCTAGAGTTCGTACTAGAATAACACCTTAAGACACAAATCAACCAAAACCCTAATGTCACCTAGATACTCCAATGTCACCTCAAGTATCCGTGGGTATGATTATACGATATGCATCACACAATCTCAGATTCATCTATTCAACCAACACAAAGGACCTCAAAGAGTGCCCCAAAGTTCTACCGGAGAATCACGACGAAAACGTGTGCCAACCCCTATGCATAGGTTCATGGGCGGAACCCGCAAGTTGATCACCAAAACATACATCAAGTGAATCACGTGATATCCCATTGTCACCACAGATATCCATGGCAAGACATACATCAAGTGTTCTCAAATCTTTAAAGACTCAATCCGATGAGATAACTCCAAAGGGGGAACTCAATTCATTACAAGAGAGAAGAGGGGGAGGAGAAACATAAGATCCAACTATAATAGCAAAGCTCGCAATACATCAAGATCGTATCATCTCAAGAACACGAGAGAGAGAGAGATCAAACACATAGCTACTGGTGCATACCCTCAGCCCCGAGGAAGAACTACTCCCTCCTCGTCATGGAGAACACCGGGATGATGAAGATGGCCACCGGAGAGGGATTGCCCCCTCCGGTAGGGTGCCGGAACGGCTCTAGATCGGTTTTCGGTGGCTACGGAGGCTTCTGGCGGCGGAACTCCCGATCTATTGTCCGTTTTTGAAGTTTTACGATACGTAGGTATATATGGGTGCAGGGGGTACGTCGGAGGAGCTACGAGGGCCCCACGAGGCAGGGGGGCGCGCCCCCCACCCTCGTGAGCACTTCCCGTATCTCCTGACGTGGAGTCCAAGTCTATCCGGTGGCTTTCGTTCCGAAAATAACTTCTCCAGTTGATTTCGTTCCGTTTCGACTCCGTTTGATATTCCTTTTCTTCGAAACACTGAAATAGGCATAAAACAACAAATCTGGGCTGGGCCTCCGGTTAATAGGTTAGTCCCAAAAGTAATATAAAAGTGGATACTAAAGCCCAATATTGCCCAAAACAGTAGATAATATATCATGGAGCAATCAAAAATTATAGATACGTTGGAGACGTATCAGGGGGAGACCAACACCACTCCAGCACCGGAACCATTCAGCATCTTAGACCCATCGAAGAACATGGTCCAATGCTCCGAGTGAATTTGGGCTGGAAGTTGCTGTTCGATCCACTCGGCGAGGAAATTAGCTATTGCTTGGGAATTAATAGCCTTCTTTGCTTCAAACTTGATATCTAGGGGAAGGAGTTCAATCGCCCACTTTGCCACTCGACCAGTTGCATCTCTGTTGTTCAAAATCTCCGATATAGGAGCGTCGCTGACGACTGTAACGGAATGATCAGAGAAATAGTGTGCAACCTTCTTTTTGGTCATATAAATTCCATAAACAAGCTTCTGATAATGGGGATATCTTTGCTTTGATGGAGTCACAACTTCAGAAACGTAATACACTGGGCGCTGAACTTTATAAGTTTTTTCTTCTTCTTCCCGCTCGACCGTGAGTACTGTACTGACAACTTGTCCAGTGGCTGCAATGTAAAGCAGTAAAGGCTCTTTGCTGATTGGTGCAGCAAGCACCGTCTGGGTGGAAAGCAGGGCTTTGAGCTCTACAAACGCTGCATCAGCTTCGGGAGTCCACTCGAACTTATCAGACTTCTTCATCGGTCGGTAAAGAGGCAGTGCCTTTTCACCGAGACGACAAATGAATCGACTCAAGGCGGCCAAACAACTAGTAAGCTTTTGGACATCGTGCACACGCACACGGCATTTCATCCGAAGAATGGCACCAACTTTCTCTGGGTTAGCGTTGATCCCTCGTTCGGAAACGAGGAAACCGAGTAACTTTCCACCAGGAACTCCAAATGTGCACTTTGATGGATTAAGCTTGATATCATACCTTCTGAGGTTGGCAAAGGTTTCGGCAAGGTCAGCCAGCAGGTCGGAACCTTTACGTGACTTGACTACAATGTCATCCATGTATGCTTCCACATTCCGACTGATTTGAGTGAGTAGACACTTCTGGATCATCCTCATGAATGTGGCTCCAACGTTCTTCAGGTCGAATGGCATAGTGACATAACAGAAACACCCGAATGGAGTGATGAAAGCTGTTTTTATCTCATCGGGTCCATACAGTCGGATCTGATGGTACCCAGAATAGGCGTCCAAGAAGGACAAACGCTCACACCCCGCAGTTGAGTCGACAATTTGGTCGATGCAAGGAAGAGGAAAATGATCTTTCGGGCAGGCCGATTGATATGCTTGAAGTCAATGCACATGCGAAGTGAATCATCCTTCTTGGGGACCATGACAACATTGGCGAGCCACTCGGAGTGGTAAATCTCTCGGATGAACTCAGCTGCCAGGAGCCGAGCCACTTCCTCGCCAATTGCTTTTCTCTTCTGGACGGCGGACCGTTGGAGATGTTCCTTGACTGGTTTTACTTTCGGGTCGACTCGCAAACGATGCTCAGCCAGTCCCCTGGGTACACCCGGCATGTCAGACGGTTTCCATGCAAAGATGTCCCAGTTCTCACGGAGGAACTAGATGAGCGCTTCTTCCTATTTGCTGTCGAGTGTTGACGAGATATGGGTCGGAGCAGCATTGGGATCGGTCGGGTGGATATGAATCAGCTTCATTTCCCCTGACGACTGAAATGCGGACTCTGTGGCAGGCTTCTTGGCTCGCAGCAACTCACTCAGATCTGCATTTTTCTGGTACTCTTGCAGTTCCACTACCGCCATCTGTGCATCAGGAATTTTTGAGCCCTTCTGGAAGCACTCTTCTGCCTTCTGCCGATTGCCAGTGACAGTGATTACTCCTTTGGGGCCAGGCATCTTCAATTTGAGATACACGTAACATGGCCGAGCCATAAAATGTGCATAAGCGGGTCTCCCCAGAATGGCATGGTAAGCACTCTTGAAATCCAATACCTCAAACATCAACTTTTCCTTGCGGTAATTCTTGGAATCAGCGAAAACCACATCAAGTGCGATCTGGCCGAGTGACTGAGCCTTCTTGCCGGGTATAACACCGTGGAAACTCATGTTGCCTTCACTAAGCTTGGACATCGGAATGCCCATTCCCTTCAAGGTTTTAGCATAAAGGATATTCAGGCCACTGCCACCATCCATCAGCACTTTAGTCAATCGAGTGCCTTCGACTACTTGGTCGACCACCAGTGCTTGCCTCCCATGGGTGGCTATATGTGCTGGGTGGTCCGATTGGTCGAATGTGATGGCAGTCTGGGACCACTTCAGATAACTGGGTGTTGCAGGAGCAACCATGTTTACTTCCCTGTTAATAACCTTCAACCGACTTTTGCTTTCAACATCAGCAAAAATCATCGGTGTGGAATTGACATTGGGAAAACCATTATCATCTTCTTCCCTATCCTCACCTCCGTCCGACTCATTTTCCTTTTCCTTGGGTTGTTTCTCTCGGAACTGCTGGATCAGGAGACGACACTGTCGAGTGGTGTGTTTAGGGTAAATGATGTTTCCCTCTTCATCTGTTTTGGTATGAATATGGCATGGAAAATCCAACACATCATTCCCATCTTTATCCTTAACTTTTTTGGGAGTCCAGGGCCCTTTGGGCTTTCCTTTGAACTTTCCTTGGGCAACAGCTAAAGCTTCACCAGGAGCAGCTGGTTCGGCCTTTCGCTTCTGTTTCCGACTGGAATTCCCCCCTCCAGTTTCTTGGGCGACTGTTTTGTGTTTGCCACTCCGGAGTCGGTCTTCCTCTTCACCATTGGCATATTTGGTGGCAATCGCCATCATCCAAGTCAGAGTCGTATCTCCTGTCCGACCAAATTTCAGATTCAACTCCCAATACTTAATGCCTTTCTTGAAGGCATAAATTGCTTGGTGATCAGACACATTCTCCATTGTATGGTGCAACGTGATCCATCTCTGGATATAATCCCTCAAAGTGTCATTTGGTTTCTGGACACAACACTGCAATTCTGTCAACCCTGCCGGCCTTCTGCAAGTGCCTTCAAAGGTCCTAACAAACACTTGAGAAAGTTCCTCCCAACTATATATGTTGCCAGGAGCCAACTGATTCAACCACGCTCTGGAAGAGCCCTCCAACATTAAGGGGAGGTGCTTCATGGCCACATCATCATTGCCACCACCAATCTGCACAGCCACTCAGTAATCCTCAAGCCAAGTGTCTGGCTTGGATTCGCCGGTGAACTTGCTGACTCTAGTCGCCAACCTGAAGTTGGGAGGAATCACTGCTGCTCTGATGGCTCTGCTGAAACACTCGGGTCCTGAAACGTGTACCCTGCTTCCAGTCGGATGATCTCTATCGTGGCCTTCTCTGTGGGCTCTGTTTCTATCAACCAGACCTTGAACGAGGATAGACCTTTTATCAAAGCTTGACTCTCTGGGGTCAAATGGAATTCTTCATTCGCCGCTGTGGGGGCGCCTGTCATCTTGCCGCCGAGGCACGTATGACCCACTCCTCGGAGGAGGTGTGGGCACTCGACGACGGTCATCATGGTCGAGTCGATGATCATACTGCTCACGGTTCCTGTACTGATCTTGCTGGTACCCACGTCCCTCACGCCGCGGAGGCGATCTCGGGCTATGGGCAGACTAGACAGTATCCGCCACCACAGACCTGCTATGAATCCTATTCCGCGACTGAGATACTGCTGTATTCTGCTCCCCCGCTACTCGGAGTAAAGCCCGGATCTGCATCAAACCTTGGCCAGCTTCTGACTGGGAAGGTTGAATTGACTCTGCTATTCGAGCTACAGATGTGAGATTCTGGATTGGAGTTCGGTATACCTGAGTCGGAGGCGGAAAAATTTGTCGTCGACTGGACTCGGGAATCCGCTGCCGAGCATGCTCGTCGAGTGCACGCTGGAGGTTCTCCAGTCGAGTGCGCTCAGCCAAGTTGGCCAGGCGCGCCTCCTCCAAGGCCTGGGACTCAGGGGTTTCTCCAACGATAGGAGTGTGAAGTGCATCCATATTACGGCGATGAAGATCTTCCCTCCGCTGCAAAGAGAGGGGTTCGGGGAGGTACTCCTCGTGAACACGCGACGGATCACCGCCGCCATCGCCACCGCCTTCACGGGTGAAGCCAGGAGGACTGCGTGGTCCATTGACCATCAAGACTTCCGGCGCGGGGTCGCTGTTGTCGCATTCGGGCGCAGTCTCGATGGAGCCAGTCGAACAGGCCGTAGAGAGTTTCATCAGGCTCGATCGCCGCGATTTGTGGGGTGGCCGATTGGCGAGACACCGCATGCCTCACCCACCGCTGAAGTCGCGGCCGACCGGATCGCTGGTGCCGGCGAACAACGGAGAGGGAGGTTGCCGTAGGAGCTGACTGATACATAGTTGATGGTTGCCGAAGAAGGACGCCGCGAATGCATGCGCGGAAGTGCGTCGCCCCGCGGACGAGAAGCGCCTCAACGTAGAGTGGAGCCTTGTGGAGCCAAGCGGAGTCGTCGGCGATGAAGACGAGCGCGCCAAGACGGATCTCGCGGCCATCAGCCAATCCTCCGCCGGAAACCGTGATGATGGGAATCGGAAGAATCGCAACTTCTCCAATAAACTGCTAAGACACCTGCCCCATGGTGGGTGCCAACTGTCGTGGATCTAAGACTGACAGTAGAATGGGGGGTAGGTATGAGGAGGCAAGATCCTAGCTATGGAGCAGTTGTACACACAAGTTTTACGAGTTCAGGCCCTTCTCGGAAGAAGTAACAGCCCTACGTCTCGGTGCCATGAGGCGGTCGACTAGATTATATGTGTGTGAGTTTACAAAAGATGCGAACCCTTGTGCCAGTGAAGGGGGTGGCTTATATAGAGTGCGCCAGGACCCCAGCGAGCCCACGTTACAAGGGGTTTAAGGTACATTAAGATGGGGCATTACTGGTAACGCTAGTAATTAAATGACATAAATGCCTATTAAGTCTATGAAGTAAACGTCCGGCCGTTGTCGTGCAGAGTGACTTTAGGTCTTCTGTCTGTCGAGTGATAATTGTTGCGGTCGAGTGACCTTGAATCTTCCAAGTGGAACGACTTGTAGTTGGTGGATGATGACTCTTCTTTGAATGCTTCTGGTTTAAGGGTGACGTCCTAGGGGAGGGTGCCTAGGTCAGGCCTATGACCCTACCCTAGGTACATATCTTCATCACCACCCTAACTTCTGTTTAAGAGGCAGAAAACGGTAATTCTTCTCTAACATGAGGACTGTTGATCCGACATTGATGTTATCCGATGAATGTAGGATGGCTTTGAGCCGACGCACCCAATGGGTCGTTGATTCACCTTCCTCTTGGGCACAGGCATCTAAATCCACAATTGACATGGGTTGTTTGCATGTATCTTTAAAATTCTGGATGAACCGGGCTTTTAACTCATCCCATGACCCGATGGAGTTGGCAGACAGCCCCTTTAACCAAGTACGAGCCGTCCCATCCAGCATCATGGTGAAGTATTTGGCACATGCAGCATCGCTAACCTCTAGCAGCTCCATAGCCATATTGTAACTCTCAATCCACGCCTCAGGGGGTAAGTCGGCTATGTAGTTGGGCACCTTACGAGGTCCTTTGAAATCCTTGGGCAGACATTCATTACATAGAGCCAACACTAAACATGGTACACCCGTGCTTCTAGAGGTCACACCTGCCTGCACCGAAGTTGTCGGATGAACCGGAGATGGTTCATGAACCGCGTACTAAGCCACCAGCTTAGCCTCCCAACGTGCCCTATCCTGATCCATCAGGGCCTGAGTGTTATGGGGCGGGTCATGTCCATGGGGCGGGTTACGATGCTTCTCACTGCTTGACACTGTCGGGAGTCCATGTGTCTGCTATAGCTCCGGCTTGGGCGAGGAGTTGAATGGATTGTCTCACGACTGTAAGAATAAGCCTCCTGTTGCACCAATGCTGTCTGAAGAAGCTCTCTAGCCCTCCGTGTTTCAAACGCAGCTGGAGATTCACCTTCAATTGGGAGAGCCGCCAATCACGATGCCGTAGCAATCATGTTATCCAAAGGGTTAGAATAATGACCCGGTGGCGTTGGCACATGTTGTAGTAGGATATTATTCTGACATGGCGGGTCCGTCATGCGTGGTTGAGCCAGTGCTCCGGTCACAGGTGCAGCCATCACCCGGTTTACCCCTGGTGGGTCACTGGTCCCTGCACCAGGTGTGTTGAAGAGGTTCCTCGCCTCGTAAACCGGGGGTAGACGACTTCGGTGCCTTCTCCTCAAGACGTCGTTTGAAGCGTTCTGATCCAACAAGAGCTGGAAGGAATCATCCTGGATCTGTTGTGCCTGAGCATCCAGAGCGGCTCGCTCCGCAGTCATCCTTGCGTCCTCAGCTACCAAATCTTCCTTGGCCTGAGCTATCTCATCTTGTAGCTTTGCAACGTCCACGTTGTGCTAAGCTTGATTTGTCAGGTTTACCTCTGCTGTCAACAATGTTGTCAACGTGTCCAATAAGCTGGACATGACCTGAGCCGGCGGGCGCGCAGGGCCTCCTGCCCCGGCCGCTGTCACCATTGCTGCTGCAGTCGAAGAATTCTGCACTGATTGTGTACCGGCCATGAAGATCGCAACCTGGCTTGACGGCTCATAGGGGTCCGGAATACTGTCACCATCGGAACAGCCCCCAAGCCCGCCGTCTTGCAGCTGATATAATGAGGTAGTCTCGCCTGTGGACGACTCATCATTAGAATAGATGGTCGTCCCACCGCCAGACACGGATCCTTCCTCAAATTCCGCCCCATGGATGAATCCAACGAAGGCATGTTTCACGGCGGTTTGAACCCGGGCGGGTCGTGCATGCTGAGCCATCTTGATGATGTCGGTGCAGATGTCTGGCTCAGGGCCCGGTTCGCCGATCTTGCCGATGAAAACATGAATTCCGCTGAAGGGGACCCGATATCCGTACTCAATTGAGCCGGCCTCGGGGCCCCAGCCTGCATCATCGATGTAGAGCTTGCCGCGGCGACTCTTGGTCATCCGGCCCACAGCGTGTCCCTTGATCCCTTCAAAGTTTCCCTTTAAGAACTCGAAACCACCGTGCGTTGGCCCCACGGTGGGCGCCAACTATCGTGGAATTGTCATGGCAGATGCCCTAGTGTGAGGACTTATTCATGGAGCCATCACACTAGGTTAACTTAAAGGGGTTAAACGGGACAAAGGACACAAGAGTTTATACTGGTTCGGCCCCTTGCGGTGAAGGTAAAGGCCTACTCCAGTTGAGGTGGTATTGCTTATGTCTCGATTACCAGGGAGCGAATACGCTTGACCTAGCTTTCGATATGTTCTCTCTTTCCCTAAACCGTCGTTGGGTCATCCCTTTATATACACAGGTTGACGCCCAGCCGCTTTACAGAGTCACGGCCGATTCATATAACGTGTCCGGCTCGGTGACCTAATACGCATGCCTTACAATACAAGTCATACATATAAGGCAGTTTACGCTTTATGGGCTTTAAGCCGCCTCTGGGCCTAGGGCCTTTTAACGAATCTTCATAGTGAAACGCCATCTTCAGCGTCTTTATGGGCTTTATCTTGATAGATCGTTGTGGCTTAACCCGTCCCCTCCTGGGTGGGTTAACCCAACAGTTACATCCCCAACATGTAATGCTATAGCATCCTCATCCCCGTCATACGCACTAGGTAAGGTATTTGTCGGCGTTTTGGGAATGGGGGTCCCCAGACTTGCCTGCCTGCGGCCTGCGGCGTGGCTCAAAGGGGGCCCAGCACGGCCCATCTTCACCAACACAGACCCAAGACCCTCGCGAGGGGCCAAGCCTCGCGGGGCGGACGACGCGGAGCTTCCTCAGGCACGGCCTCATCAGGCTGGCTCGCGAGGAGGCGGAGAGATCAAGGCGGGGTACCTCACGAGGTGCCCGTGACGCAAGCCATGACGACTCAGGGCGCCAGGCGGGTGCCAGCCCGCACAGCGTCCTCCTTTCCACTTTGGTGCAAAGGGAACAAGCGCAGCCGCAGAGTACCGAGGCATCAGGCAAAGGTTGCCATTTCGTTGCAAAAAGACCAAGACCAGGAGGACTGCAAGACGGAGGTCACCGTGGAGCCCAAGACGGCGTCACCGCCAGAGCTTTGTGCAGGCGAAGACTACTTTTGTCAGGATAGCTGGTACCAGCTGTCCCCTTTCAAATTAGCCCGCCATTGTTGGCTCCCTTCCCGCTCGATATTTGGGAAGAGGACCAGGGCCTCTATAAATAGGACCAGCCACCCACCGAAGAAGAGGAGAGTTTTTCCGGGAAGCAACCAGAGAGAGAGAGAGAAGGGAGACCGAACTCCTCCCAGCAGTTCAGATCCCCAGCCAAGAACGAACCCTCGCGAGGCTGTTCTTCCTTGTATTGTTCATCATCATCAGCCCAAGAGGCAATCCACCACACACTGGAGTAGGGTATTACACCACAACGGTGGCCCGAACCAGTATAAACCCTGTGTCTCTCGTGTTGTTCTTTCCATAGCTTAGATCTTAGCGAGGCGGAGGGGTGCAGGTAGGTAAGAGGCGAAATCTCCGCGCGCACCCTAGTGTTCAAACCCCAAGGGTATGCCGGAACCCGAAATCCGACATTTGGCGCGCCAGGTAGGGGTGCACCGGAGTTTTCTCTTCCGCCACCGCCACGGCCGGCCTCGCGATGAGTAGCGCGTCGCCCGCTCCGGCCGCCGGCGCCAGCATGGGGGCCAGGGGGCTCCGCGCCCCGGCCCCAGCCCTGCAGCGGGTACGGTGGCCGGGCAAGTTCAAGCCAACGACGCTGCCGCGCTACGGCGGCGCGACAGATCCGCTGGCCCTCTTGCTGGCGAGCGAGGAGGCCTTCCTCGAAGCCGGAGATGACGATAGGGTCATGGCCAACTGGCTCCCCATGGCCCTCACCGGCGCTCCACGCACATGGCTGCCCCACCTGCCGGCAGCCTCCGGGGAAGAGCCCCGCGGCCTCTTCCCCGCCCGTCGCGCTACATCAACACCCCTGGTCGTCGCGGCCCTCCTGGGCGGCTCGCAGGCGCCGCCTACAAGTCACCACGTCGAGCCGTTCGTCCGCCGGGTCAGCGCCGCTTCCACGTGGCAGGGGGCTCTCCCGGACTAGGCGACGCCCAAGGCCGGCCTGACCTTCAGCTCCGAGGACCACCCCTCCAACTCAGCCTGCTCGGGTGCGATCCCCATGCTATGCACCCCCACCATATGCCAGGTGGCCGTCACCAGAACTCTCATCAATGGCGGTGCGGGCCTCAGCGTGCTCTCAGTCGAGGCCTTCGACCTCCTCTGCATACCCCTGGAACGGCTGCAGCCCAGCCGGCCCTTCTCAGGCGTTGGGGGCAGGTCATCCAGCTCCTTGGGACAGATCCGGCTCCCAGTAACCTTCGGCACCTACAACAACTTCCGCACGGAGCTGGTCGACTTCGACATCGCCCCCATCGGCCTCCCCTACAACACCATCCTCGGCTACCCAGCGCTGGCCCAGTTCATGGCCGCGACGCACCCGGCGTACAACCTCATGAAGATGCCCGGGAGCAGCGGTGTCCTCACCGTACACGGGGACACCGGAGACGCGTTGCGGGTGCTCAAGCTCGCCTTCAAGACGGCGGCGCCGGCACAGCCCGCCGACTTGGAGACCCCCGAGCCCAAGGGGGTTGCACCCGCCAAGAAGAAACGGTTGTTCACCCAAGACAAGGCAGAAACCAAGCAGATACCCGTCGATGAGGACGGGTCCACCAACGCCACTTTCACCATAGGCGCCAACCTCGAACCCGGGCAGGAGGAGGCCCTGGTCGGGTTCCTGCGCGCAAACAAGAAGGTATTCGCTTGGGAGCCTGACCAGTTGGCAGGGATCCCTAGGAGTGTAATCGAGCATCACCTCAACGTGTGCCCCAACGTGCGCCCTATGAAGCAGAAGGCCAGGCGGCAGTCCACAGAAAAGCAGGCCTTCACCGTCCAAGAGACCCGCAAATTAGAAGCCGCCGGGGTCATTCGCGAGGTCCGATACCCGGATTGGTTGGCCAACCCTGTCGTTGTGCCAAAGAAGGGAGGGAAGGAGCGCATGTGTGTCGACTTCACCAACCTCAACAAAGCATGCCCGCAAGGTCCATTCCCGCTCCCCCACATCGACCAGATCGTCGATTCCACCGCGGAATGCGACCTGCTATGCTCCTTGGATGCCTTCTCTGGGTATCACCAGATCAAGATGGCAGTAGAAGACGTCGAAAAGACAGCTTTCCTAACCCCGTGTGGGGTGTACGGCTACACATGCATGCCATTCGGGCTGCATAACGCAGGGGCGACCTTTCAGCGGCTGATGCACATCACCTTGGGCCCGCAGCTCGGGAAGAATGTTGAAGCTTACGTCGATGACATCATGGTAAAGTCTCGGGAGGCCAGGACCCTGATACAAGACCTGGAGGAAACATTCGCGAGTCTCAACACAGTGAACCTACGGCTCAACCCAGAGAAGTGTGTGTTTGGAGTCCCCTCGGGCAAGCTCTTGGGTTTCCTCGTGTCCCACCGAGGCATGGAGGCTAACCCGGAAAAGGTCAAGGCGGTGGAAGACATGAGCCCGCCAAAGACCCTCAGAGAAATGCAGAAGCTCACTGGGCGCGTGACCGCGTTGGGGCGCTTCATCTCCAAGTTGGGGGAACGAGCGCTGCCCTTCTTCCAGCTAATGAAGAAAAAGGGGCCCTTTGAGTGGACAGAAGAGGCCGACAAGGCATTCCAGGATCTCAAGAGATACCTGACCAGCCCACCGGTCATGGTGGCGCCGCGCCCTCAAGAGCCCCTGGTGCTTTACCTCGCCGCCACTCCCTACTCCGCCAGCGCAGCCCTGGTGGCGGTTAGAGAGGAGCGTCAAATCAAAACCGTGGCAGCAGCCCGGGACAAGGCAGAACAGGAACAAGGAAGGCCTGCAGAAACCGCCACCGCGGCTGAGGAGGATCAGCCGCCGCAGAGGAGTGCACTGGAGGCGGAAGAGGCCCCTCTCCCAGATGGCCAGCCTCAGGAGGCCTCATCGCCTTAAGAGGCGCCAGGGTCTCCGGAGGGAGCCGCCAGCACTGACGCACCCAACCTCATTGAGCACCCCGTGTACTTCATCAGCATGGTGTTGCGGGATGCGAGGGCACGGTACCCCATGCCTCAGAAACTCCTCGCGCTACTGGTGGCCTCGCGCAAGCTGCGGCATTAGTTTCAGGGTCACCCCATCAAGGTCGTCTCGTCATACCCCCTGGAGAGAGTGCTCAGGAGCCCTAACTCAGCTGGAAGGGTCGCTGAGTGGAACGTAGAACTACAAGCGTTTCAGCTCGAATTCAGCACGACCAGGGTCATCAAGGGAGCAGCGTTGGCAGATTTTGTGGCAGAATGGACGGATGCACCAGGCCTCAAGGCCGACGAGGATCGGTCCCTCTCCTCGGGAAGTGAGGCGCCAGAAGGCTGGGTCGTGCACTTCGATGGGGTGTTCTCCAGGCATGGCGCTGGGGCTGGGGCGGTGCTTATATCGCCTACTCAGGACAAGCTCTACTACGATGTGCAGCTTTGTTTCCAGCGAGGTGAAAAGGTCTCCAACAACATAGCGGAGTATGAAGGTTTAATAGTGGGCTTGAAGGCCGCTACTGCCTTGGGAGTGAAACGCCTCACCGTCAAGGGCGATTCGCAGCTCCTTGTCAATTTCTCCAACAAGGTGTACGAGCCAAAAGATGAGCACATGGAAGCCTACCTTGCGGAGGTCCGCAGGATGGAGAAGCAGTTCTGGGGGTTGGAGTTGCAGCATGTGCCCCGTGGCACCAATCAGGAGGCCGACGACATCGCCAAACGGGCGTCCAGGCGGTTACCTCAGGAGCCTGGCGTTTTCGAGGAGCGGCTCTTCAAGCCCTCGGCCCTGCCGTCAATGTCAAACACAGGTCAGCCTTGGGAGGAGCTCCCCCGGCCACCTGCCTCGGGAGCTCCGACCTGCGGCCCAGCCTCAGGAGCACGCCTGCTCCTAACAATGGAACCTCAGGAGGGATGCTGGATCACAGAGCTCCGGAGTTACCTAACGCAGGGGACCCTGCCGGAGAAGGAGGAGGCAGCGGAGCGAGTGGCACGCCAGGCCACGGCATACTGCATCAAGGATGGAGAGCTCTACCGGAAGCGACCAAACGATGTATCCCTGCGCTGCATATCCAGGGAGCAAGGGAAGGAACTGCTGGAAGATATACACGATGGAGACTGTGGACATCATTCATCATCACGGACCCTCGTCGGCAAGGCATTCCGCAGTGGGTTTTATTGTTCCACCGCGCTCAATGACGCCGTCGAATTAGTGAAAGCTTGTGAGGCCTGCCAGTTCCACGCCAAGCAAATCCATCAGCCAGCAGGAGGCTTGCAGACTATACCCCTTTCGTGCCCATTCGCAGTCTGGGGGCTGGACATCTTGGGCCCGTTTCCACGGGCGCCAGGGGGCTACCGCTACCTCTACCTCTACGTCGCCGTGGACAAGTTCACCAAGTGGGCTGAAGTAGAGGCCGTCTGCACCATTCCCGCGGGTTCCGCGGTCAAGTTCATCAAGGGCATCGTGAGCCGGTTCGGGGTGCCAAACCGCATCGTTACGGACAACGGTTCGTAGTTCACCAGTAACCTCTTCAAAACATACTGTGCTAATCTTGGAACGTAGATATGCTACGCTTCGGTGGCGCACCCCCGAAGCAACGGCCAGGCCGAACGGGCCAACGCGGAGGTCCTCAGGGGCCTCAAGACCAGGACGTTCAAGAAGAAGCTGGAAGCCTGCGGCAAAGGTTGGTACGACGAGCTTCAGTCCGTGTTGTGGTCCATCTACACAACCGCGACCAAGCCGACTGGGGAGACCCCGTTCTTCCTGGTCTACGGAGCCGAAGCGGTCCTCCCTCGCGAGGTCAGACGTCGCTCCGCGCGGGTCCTGGCGTTCGACGAGGCGCAGCAGGACGCCATGCGGGGGATGGACCTAGTGCTAGGGGAGGAACATCGCCGAGAAGCCGCGCTGCGAGCGGCGAGGTACCAACAAGCGCTGCGGCGATATCACTGCCGCAACATCCGCCCCAGAACTCTCGAGGTAGGAGACCTCGTGCTCAGGCGGGTTCTCTCCAGGGAGGGGCTGCACAAGCTCTCTCCCATGTGGGGGGGCCCGTTCAAAGTTGTTCATGTTTCCAGGCCCGGCTCCGCGCGCTTGGAGACCCAGGAGGGGGTGCCAGTCCAGAACGCATGGAACATCCAGCATCTCCGGAGGTTCTACCCCTAAAAAGGCCCAGAGCCTGTGAAGAAGGCGAATGCATGTGAAGCTATCGCGTTTTGGAAAAGGCCCGGAGCCTGTGAAGAAGGCGAATGCCTGTGAAGCTATCACGTTTTGGAAAAGGCCCGGAGCCTGTGAAGAAGGCGAATGCCTGTGAAGCTATCGCGTTTTGGAAAAGGCCCGGAGCCTGTGAAGAAGGTGAATGCCTGTGAAGCTATCGCGTTTTGGAAAAGGCCCGGAGCCTGTGAAGAAGGTGAATGCCTGTGAAGCTATCGCGTTTTGGAAAAGGCCCAGAGCCTGTGAAGAAGGCCAACGCCTGTGAAGCTCACCGCCCGTGACACTCTCACGTAATAATGAGTTGGAGCTGTACACACCCCGGAGTCTCAGGAGCGCCGGCCTCAGGCCCTGGGGCTCCCTCCCACGCCTAGTGGCAGCACTTAGCTCCGCGCTGGTGAGCAGACGTCGAAGACTAGATTAGGTGCCGGACGTGGCTTTTCATTTGCTTTCCGCAGTTGGCTTGTTCCTTCTCATTCGAGGTTTTATTGAAGATGTTGTCGTCTTTGGCTTGTGGTTCTTCGGCTTTTCGCTCTCCTGCCTCGATTTCTCTTATGCAAGGCCTCGCGAGGGAGGGGGCAGTCGGGCGCCCTCGCGAGTGTTCCTGTCCTAGTCGTCAAAGGGTTCTCAGCCTGGGTCCATCACAGGAGCACCCCTCCAGTCCGTGCCCCACGGGCACCGCGACACGAACACAGGGCCTAGGTCGGTCGCCCCCCATGGCTGGGGCCGGGAACTATCCATGCGCAGGCACGTAGCCGGAAGGCACAGTAACGGAAGCAAAACGATGATTAACAAAAATAACCCAAACATGCCCCCGCGGGGCTCCACACTACTGTCTTTTTGCGTAGGAAAAAGGAAAAGAGAGAACAAATCAGGCGCGGCTCGCCTCACACCGGCCTGCAGGGAAGACTCGAGCTGCCTCCGGGGCTCAGGCAGACTCCCTCTCACGCTTCACCAGGGCGCGACGGCGGGCGGACACGCTACCACCTCCCAAGCAGATACGGCGGCGTGGAGGCTGACCGCGGCCACCGCTGGAGGAGTCGCCGCCTGAAAAAGAACCGGAGAATCTTGGGGAACCCCGGACGCCGCCAGTCATGCGAGCGCTGTCCTCTTCGTCATCGCCGGATCTGGGTTCCCGGCCGCGGTCATCGTCCTCGGGGCAGCACCCTGCGCCGCGACCATCTTCCCCAAACACCCTCACGTAGAGGGTGGCATCACCGTCAAACTTGAAGTGCAGGGTGCACCGACGGCCCAGTCCATGTGCGCGGGCAAACGTCTGCCAACCGCGAGCCAGGGCCAGGCTCCCGGCTGCGAAGACCTCCAGTGAAGCCCATGAGGCCCGGCTGCAGCAACTGTCGGCCTGAAGCCAGAGGCCGCCCGGGGCGCCGGCTGGGAGCTCGCCGAGGAGGAAGCGAGGAAGTGGAAGCCGGGTGCTAGTCGGCCCCGCCGACCACACGACGAACTCCGGCAGCACCTCTGCAGCGCGAAAGCGCGGCCTAGGGGAACGCGCGACCGGAGCCCACCCCCCGGTCACAGCAATCCGCCCGTCACCGTGCTGGAAAGCGTCTCCGCGGCCGCGGGGAACTGCCGTGGTGGCCACAGGATGTTTGCGAGGGCGCCCTCGGCCGCGCTTGGGCGGGGGAGAAGCATGCTCAACCTGGCAAGCCTTCCCCTTCTCCATGGCCGAGAACCTCCTCGACGGGGCCATGAAGAAGAAGGAGAAGCAAGGGGAGATGAACTGGAAGGGCGCGCATTGATCAGTACTTATAGCTGGCGAGGGCCAACCGACGGCCCCCATGATCGCAGGTAATCATGACCCGCTTTGCATGCAGGGACTTGTCCAATCCGTGCAGTTGCCGAGGCGCCATGGGGAAGTGGAGGCGCCCACGTCCAGTCAACCGCCACGCGGCGCCCAAGGCCGCAGGCTGTTAGGGCCCGCGGCGCTTCGCTCTTGCCCTTTCGCCTCCCTACACAGCCAAGTCCGGGCGCGCCTTGGGCCCGAGGGCTACTGTCGACGTTCTGGGAACGGGGGTCCCCAGACTTGTCTGCCTGCGGCGTGGCTCAAAGGGGGCCCAGCACGGCCCATCTTCACCAACACAGACCCAACACCCTGGCGAGGGGCCAAGCCTCGCGGGGCGAACGACGCGGAGCTTCCTCAGGCACGGCCTCATCAGGCTGGCTCGCGAGGAGGCGGAGAGATCAAGGCGGGGTACCTCACGAGGTGCCCGTGACGCAAGCCATGACGACTCAGGGCACCAGGCGGGTGCCAGCCCGCGCAGCCGTGGAGTACCGAGGCATCAAGCAAAGGTTGCCATTTCGGTGCAACAAGACCAAGACCAGGAGGACTGCAAGACGGAGGTCACCGTGGAGCCCAAGACGGCGTCACCGCCAGAGCTTTGTGCAGGCGAAGACTACTTTTGTCAGGATAGCTGGTACCGGCTGTCCCCTTTCAAATTAGCCCGCCATTGTTGGCTCCCTTCCCGCTCGATATTTGGGAAGAGGACCAGGGCCTCTATAAACAGGACCAGCCACCACCAAAGAAGAGGAGAGTTTTTCCGGGAAGCAGCCAGAGAGAGAGAAAGAGAAGGGAGACCGAACTCCTCCCAGCAGTTCAGATCCCCAGCCAAGAACGGACCCTCGCGAGGCTGTTCTTCCTTGTATTGTTCATCATCATCAGCCCAAGAGGCAATCCACCACACACTGGAGTAGGGTATTACACCACAACGGTGGCCTGAACCAGTATAAACCCTGTGTCTCTCGTCTTGTTCTTTCCATAGCTTAGATCTTAGCGAGGCGGAGGGGTGCAGGTAGGTAGGAGGCGAAATCTCCACGCGCACCCCAGTGTTCGAACCCCAAGGGTCTGCCGGAACCCGAAATCCGACAGTATTTGACCCACTAGCTTCCTCATGGGCATTAAAGCTGGCACATCCCTGTCTCCTAGTAGAGTAATTACCCATAGGAACGCGAATAACGGTTAACCATTGCCAACTTGATGCACGATGCTATGGATCCAACCATGAAAGTGTCACGCGGCCGCTGGATGCACGATATTCATATGAGACTCCCAATACGGAAGGTCCATTGGATCATTGAAAAAAATCTTAAAAGGGACATCCTCGAAATCACTAATTAAGGAGTACTCTTTTCAAAGATCACTCTCATCTTTCTCAGGTTGTGACAAGTGCACAGAAAGTCTTTTCTTTTTTCATACATCTGTTTACTCAAAACGTTTTGTCTCTTAAACCGCGTCCAAATCTCGAACCGTTTTCAGCATAGGAGTCCTCGCGCCAAGATCTTCAAAATTAGATCCCATGTTAATAGCTTTTGGTGAACATTTTTTCACGAGAAAAACGGGTGGAAAAACCGAACCCGAAGCATTTTTTCCTTTCTGAAAGAGGCAGGCCGTGTCTCTCGCGAAAAGTACAATCGTGCCTCTCACAGAAGGAAAAAACATAAAACACATTTTTTTCGTTTCCGAGAGGCACGCCCGTGTCTCTCGCGGAAGGAAAAAACAGAAAAACTCATTTCCCCGTTTTCAAGAGGCATGGCCGTGCCTCTCGCAGAAGCAAAATTGTGCCTCTCACGGAAGCAAAAAAAGGAAAAAGAATGCGTTTTTCGCCCAAATTCTTTTTGTCCAAAAGTTAAGGAAGACTAGTGGGAAACCAAAAAGTCAAAAAAAACTCGAAAGAACCCGTCTAAAAAGCTAAAAACACGTGCGAAAAAAATTAGAACGCGCCAAGTGGCGCGCTCTCAACCCATCCCCAAGTGATCGTTGTGAGGCTCCCGAATGAGCGCTCATCAACTAGTTGCTCCCGGACATCTCAGGCCAAAGAGGCACCATGGCGTGAATGACCTTTGGGCCATCAAAAGAGAATCTTTGTGACATGTATGGGCCCAATGCTAGGCGCTCGTGTGGTTTTCAGCTTTCTACCATCCCAATCAAGGGCAAAAGGATGTCCGAGTATATCGTCGTGTCATTACCCTTCACACCATCACTAGAGTGGGGGTGACAATTCGCCCTTCTTTCTCATCTTCATCCTACCGATTATGAAGTAGTATCTGATAACAAAAGTTACAACTTAAAAAAGGCAAATCACTAGCATCGATCAAATGTTCAAACCAATTTGGTCTTAGAACTTGATGCCATGACTCAGTGTCGGAAAAAATGGTATATGTCCACAACAAAAGAGTATATCTCACTAAGAATGCGTGCACCAAATAATAGAAAACTAGTACCGTGTTGCTAGATGTGTGCAAAAATTTACTTACACAAATGCACCATCAAATGCATGTTTGCAACACATCAACAACTTCTGCAACAAATTTATCAATGCACTCAATGAAATTGATGCAACATGCATCTTGTTGTAACACATAGCAAACATCTTTTGCAATGGAAATCGCGAGCATATACATGTCCTGTTAACCGGCAACACATGAAAAGGAGATACATGCTTTGAAACTTTGTGATTGACCTCCCTAGACTAGTACTAGATTGGACGTCTATCTACGTTTCCATAAACCTACTCACTTTTCTTGCCGGTATTCGCAATAGGTAGGGCCTGTTTAATCCACAAATTTTCTACAACATGTTAACAGAAAAACACATTAATAAAGTATCATATCATATTGAATACTAAGTGATTGCATGAACATTTGCTTCAACACAAAAAAAATCATACTTTTATTCACAAGAGGTTAGAATGAAAGGCAATTTTTCTATAAAAATATGGTGCACATAAATCTTAAGACCCTCTTTGTTCAAAAGAAAAGTGGAGTAAAAACATAGGAATAGGAAACTTTTCTATGGTATACCTCTATTCATGTATTTGGTTCAAAGGAACGGAGCAAAGAAAATTGGAGGAATTTTTTCCTTTGGTCTCAGTTTGTAACAGCCCGAAAATTTGGTTATCAATTTTTGTGCTGTTATTCCTTCCTGTCACTCATATTCAAAATTTTCTCCTGAGTTTGCTGAATGACTCTCAGAAATTTTGTCATTTCCAACCTTTCAAAACCTCGCTCATGTCTTTTTCAATGGGCAAGACCTCATTTGCATCATCTCAAACCCTCTCAAACCCTAATTCCAAATTTTTGGAAATTGGGTATGCCCTTTGTGCTTACAAAGGAGCCATCATTTTCCTTGATCTGTTGATCATTCCAATTGTTCCCAGAGACCATTCTACCTTTATGAACCTTGGATATGTAAAACTATTGCTAAGTCCCATGCAATATTTTTGAATTGTGATTTATTCCTTTTCTTGCTTTTCTGAGGAATAAAATCCAAAGGCATAACTAGCCATCTCCTAAATTCATGAGAATTGGTGGAGTTGATACTTATGCCTAATCCAAGCTCTGGCAAAATATATTGGCCATAATAAAATAAGGAAAATTGCTTTTTCCTATTTAATGCCAATATTTCCTTTCTGCCAGTTTCCAAAGGAACTACTATTTTTATAGCAGGGAAAATTCCCACATAAGTTGTGGAGCTTGTCCTTGATATATAATCACTAGTTCCATCCTCATCTCATGTTCCTCAGGTCAAAAATTTTGCACATGATCCAATGCAAGTTTCTGCCTTCTCTGAAACTTTGCAAAGGAAGTGCTTTATTCCTAATTCCAATGGGGCTGCAATTTGTCAGGGTGATTAACCTTGATAAATTCCCATGTATGACAAATATGTGCTCAATCCATTCATCCTAGCTCCCTGTGCTATTTTTCAAAGTTTCTGACCAGAATGCAACTTTGTGAAGGAAGTACCTTCATAGAGTTTCCAAATGGGATGAACATTTTCCATCCTCTCAAATATCTCAAATCATTAGCCTCCACCAAAATTAAGTTCATTTCATTGAACTATGTCAGCACAGGAGCAATTCTTGATTTCTGTCCAATTTTTCAGATTGTGAAGAAAGTGCATTTTATCTTGCTCCATTATGGCTGAAAATATTCCCAGGGATTCTCAGATACATATAACCTATCTCCACAAGATTTTGGCTCATTTCACCTAGCCAATTGCCCTGAGAATTTTTCTGAAGTTTTTGGACAGAAATGATAACTATGAAGGAAGTACCATTTTGGCAAGTCCATTTGGTATGAAATTTTTACAGCATCATTAAATACCAAAATCATCAGGCTTTGCCAAGTCTTAGACCAATCCAACACTCCTAGTGAGTGCTTGTTCATCATTCAGTTTCTGGGTCAGATTTGGTAGTTGTACAACAACTATGGTAAATAATTGTCCAAATTACCTCAAAACTCCCAGGACCGTAGTCCTTTCTACCCTAAGCCTACCAAAGATCCATTTTACCTTTTACCCTCTCTGGTTTAATCTCTAGAGCGTGGTAAAGTTTACAGCAGCAAACTTGTGGAGCTTGTTTTACTCAGCTCCATTTGTCTCTGCCAAGATCCTTTATCGTAGTAACACTCAAGTTACGAAGGCCTACGCGGTAGACACGAGATTACCTAAGTAAAAACCCCGGAGTGCGCATTGTCCGTGGTGACCACGAGTGTAGCCAGCCAAAACGGTGGTCTAGCCACTGTTGTCGTCGGCAGCGCTGCTCCGACCAGCTGTGGCCTCGCCATTAATGTCCTACGGTTCCCCCTCACCGTCGGCTTCCCTCTGGACCTCTAGCCCGCTTCGTTTTCTTCTCCGGCGAGCCGTGCCAACAACCGAACAGTGCGCAACTATGGCCATCGTCATCCTCCTCACTTCTGTCTTCTTCTCCCTCTCGTCCGCAAGCGTTGCTCGTCTCCGTGAGCCTCTGGCGCTCGTCCGCTTCCCTCCTCATCGGCTTCCCGCGCCTCCCCATGACTGCTGCGGCCAGCAGAGCCGTGGCCGGACTTGCTCGGCGGTGACAGGCTTGGTGCTCCCTGCCTCATCTATATATAGCCCGTCCGCAACCCTCCCCGAGCAAGCCAGCCCCCTCCCCTCTCCCTCTGGAGCCCTCTCACACCCGTGCCCGGCCGAATCCCTCGCCGGAGCCCGGCAATTTAGCTGGAGTTCGCCCTCGGCCCCTGCACCCAACCCCCCTCTCAGGCCATCCCCTGCCCAGTCCGAGCCCATGGATGGACACGCCACTCTCCGGCGACCCTTCCCGACCCGCCGCCCCTCCATTTCCCTCACCAGAACCCCGTGTTCACCCGACGACCGAAGCCCTGCTCCGCCGCAAGCCCTGCTGCGGCCGCTGTGAACCTCTCCGGCAGCATTAACCCCCACCCCGAGATGCGCCTCTCCCTCCTGTGCATTTTGGTAGGTCGCACACCACGAGCGGTGGCCGGAGTCGCCGGCGCTCCTCGTCGGGGCGATCCCCTGCCTCGGCTCGTCGCGCCCCCGAGCGGGAGGAAGAAGAAGGCCAGGCGGGCCCCGCCCGGCATTGACCCTGCCTCTAGGCCCCGCCTGTTGGTCTCTGCACGCAGGCCGGGCCGGCTCGCTAAGCTGGCATAAGTGGAGACGCCCCGCGCGAATGCGCTTTCATTTCTCGAAAGCGTACTTTGTCGCGGCTTCGGAGAGAAATGTGTTTTCGTTTTCTGAAAACGTACTTTCTGTCGCCTGCGGTCAGTAATGCGCTTTCCCTTCTCTGAAAACATATTCTCCTTAGTGCGCTTTCTGTTTTAACCGACAAGGGCCTGTCTGTGAATATTTATTTTATAGATTAGTCCCTATCATTCAAACGGCCGTAAATATCCAACCACAACTCCGATTGAGGTGATTCCAGCGCTCGCGTTCTCTGTTTGTCGAGCTCTTTCCGTTGGTGTCATTTTCATAATGTTTTCACATAGTGAAAATGACCATTTTTCCCTTGCATGTAAACAGCCCCCTCCGAGAGAGAACTGTTTCCGGCAAATCATTTCGCGATCGTTTTACACTTCTCCCTGGAGTATTTGTCGACCCTAAGCAAGCCAACCTCTTATCATGAGCCCCGAACTTGCATGTTGACTTTTCTTGCACCTTGTGTGTGTGTAGTTGCAGTTGGTTCATATCGTTTTCGTCTGTAGTTATTCCGTTATGAGTATCATGCATGCTTGTGTTTTCATGATATCTTTGCCATGCTAATTAGAATGTATTTATTATTAGTAATGCCATGTCACTACTCTACTTTATTTGCATGTCATCGTTATAAAATGTTATGAGGATTGTAATGCACCGTTGATATGCTATTACTTGGTATTGTCATGTTCTTTATGCTATAGTTGTGCACTTAAGAAGTTCAATATTTTGTTCATGCATTTGTATGCTTCATGCTCATTGCTGCATTAATGTTCATGATGATGGAGAAGGTAATAAAATGACTCAATAATAACAAACCTCCTCCGTCATCGATGGGATCGAGTCATAGTGCCACCAAATCGAACTTTTTCAGTGCAACCACATTTGCCTTTACAGGAAGGCCTTAATGCGATCTATTGTCATGCCTCTCGTCGGTGCCTCCAGCTAGGGAAGGTTATGGGCATGCTTACCCAGATCAGGTAGGCGAACATAACCTTGTGTGCCCGTTGTTGAGATTTTTGGTACCGGTCCCCGTGAGGGACATTTTGGCCATGACGGTGGCCGTTGTGTCTTTGGTAGACACGGGGCCACCCAAGACTAGCCCAGTTGGGAGTGGGCCAGAGTGGCTGGGAGAGTGTCATGGTAGTAGGTCAGTTTCGTCGGAATGCCGTTGGTTCACCCGAATGGGATGACGAGGCCATGGGTTCCGTGGTGTGGGTACAGTGTGCTACCTCTGCAGAGTGTATATGAAGTCTATCGATAACAACATAGTTCGTAGTAGATCCTACTATCAGGTCTTGGTCAAAATGGAGGATAAACCTGAAATAATTAAGTTGGTATATAAATATGTGATAACAAGAATATGGTGATTTGGACTATGAGATAGTTGTGAGAAGTCACGGCGATGTTTTGGTAGTGATCGTCGGAAGGATCACGGTTTGAGGCCAAGTGTTGGTCGTGGTTGTGATCGCCGGAAAGATCACTGTTGGAGACCAAGTGTTGGTCGTGGTTGTGATCACCGGAAAGATCACCCTTTGGTTACAAGGCCACCCGTTGGCAAGAGAGTCCGAGGGACTCGGTACACAAGTTTGATTGCATTGCATGAGTAATATGTTGCATTTAAAAACCAAGGCAGAACAGAAGATTGTTGCATAAAGTTAACATGCTATGTCTGCATTGAATATGATCGGTAATTTATTTTCAGCATAGTTTCATGATGCCATGCCATGCTTTGATTGACATGTTAAATTATGCCATGATTACTGCCATGTTAGTAGATGCTATGATGTTGTTCATGCTTAGTTGATCTTTATCATGCCATCTTCAGTAATTGATATGAGATAAATTGTTGCATGCGCCTGGTTCTTGCCTTGTCTTCTGCTTGTTTGGATGCTATATAATTGGTTGTCTTGCAAGTACATTCAATGTACTGACCTGGCGTGTCATGCCAGTTTTGTAGGTCATACCCGAGTTGTTCGCTTGATCCGTCGTGCTAGGCCGTAACCTTGCCAGTCCTGTGAGTTGTGGAGCCCAGCCAGAGTTGTTATGCTGCCAAACCAAGACTTTCGCCGCCATTTTAAATAAGCTTTCGTTGCCATTTAAATAGCCGTAGGGCTATGCCAGATGATTGTATTCATCAATGATGTAATCTTATGCACATGTATTTGATGAATATTATTGTACCTGGAATGCTGTATTATGGACCTGTCATGCGTTAGGTGTTATCCTGGGCTGACGTGCGAAGGCCCCCCTGCTCCATGTGGATCGGGTGCCACAGGGCATGGTATCAGAGCAACCAGGCTGGCATAGGCTATCCTAGCATTAGATCACCGCTACCATTAAACCGTAATTACCCTAAGGGATTTGACTCATCTGTGGCATCCGGCATGGCCACTGTTAATCCACAGGTGGCGCGGTCGGGACCGACACGTCCTCACCCCGCTGTCCCCGCCTAGTTATCCGTGGAGCAACTAGCAACCACATCCTTTCTGGTCGGCCGCACCGCTTGCCCTTCGCCATTAAGGGAAAGGGGCCACATCATGTGGGCATGTCCCGCATAGCTGCCTATAAAAACCCCCTTTCCGCTAGCCGCATCGCTCACTCCTCATTCAGCCATATCCCTACAGAGAAGCCTAGCTAGTAACACTCCAGTCATGGCTAGCACCCTCAAAAGTACCAAGTTCCACAGCCGCACAAGCGCCGTCAACCTTGCTGGATTTCCACCCCTTCTTGCTGAGATGCTCACCCAAGCCTTTGGCTATGATGCTAGCCCCGACTATCTGGTGTTCCAGTCAACACTCGTTCCTCACCTTCATCACTATGATGCAAGGGTGAACATCAGCCCCGGTCCCGCAGCAGATGGCCAGTCGTTGGTTTTTCAGGGTAGAGCCATGCCTACCACCGAATTGGCCATCCAGGCCGCTGCTGTGGAGGCAATCCTATACCTCCGAACCAAGTTCCCGCAAGTGGCAGATCGAAGGGAGTTTTGTTTCTTCCCCATTGCTACAGCGTCAGGAATTCAACCATCCCCCTCTATCCAAGGGAATGACCTCGCAATCGCTTGCCTGGTGCAGTATATCACTGCCCAGGGAATGATGATTTCAAAGATGCTTGCCGAATTCAGAACCTTGGACAACGATGCGGTGCGAGTTTTCAAGGAAGCTTACCGTGAGGCTTGTAAGTTCGCATCTCAAGTGGTTCACCCAACGCTATCCGAGCCAGTGCTACCCTCTCAGTCGGTGTTGTGTCCTCGGCCAAACATCATCACCCTCAACAAGACTCTTTTCCGGATCCACAAGCAACATATGCTTGGATCAATTTTAGCCACACCCCCAGTAGCTGAACCCCAACCCATAGTGATCTCAGATGATGAAGATGGAGATTGGCTCAGTCTTTGTCCTCCCGGAGAGCCCCAGCAAGGCAAGTCCTCTGCATGACCTCAGTCAAGAAGTGAGATGAGCAGTCTATCGGTTCATCCCCAGTATGAGGATAGAGCTATGTATCCCGGTATGAGTTGTTTCGCATAGAGCGTTCATGCTTTGTTGTATGCTGGTACTGTTGTGATCCGTATGTTGTGTTCTATGTATGTTTTTGTGCGTTTGTTTTGGTGTTTGCTTGTCTCTCTGTCAAGCAGAAATGTTTGACAGGGTTGACACCGTGTTGCTAACAAAATTTTAATCAGTAGAGCACCTACACTAAAAACAACATTGACTCGTCCCGAGTCTTTAATAAAATGCGTGCTGGTTTAGGTATATATATACCAGGATTATATATATACCCACTAGCATTCAAACACCTTAGAATGATTTGTCTGTTGTGTTTTTCATTGCATGATTTTTGTCTCTGTCTGTATGTTAGCTTAGATTACTACATAATACACGCATACCCGTGTAACGCCCCAGACATACTTTCCATATTTGTATCCAACTCTTGCCGTTTCCGGCGTTAAGTTATATTTATTTCTCGGGTTCGGGTCTTTGTCTCCGTGTGTTGTTTTTCATTTTCATGCATCTCATATCATGTCATCATGTGCATTGCATTCGCATACATGTTCATCTCATGCATCCGAGCATTTCCCCGTTGTTCGTTTTGCATTCCGGCGCTTCGTTCTCCTCCGGTGGCCAAGCCGTACGAGGTCTTTTGTGATGCCTCTCTCCAAGGTCTCGGTGCAGTTTTGATGCAAGAGAAGAAAGTTGTTGCTTATACCTCTCGCCAGTTGAAGCCAAATGAGAAGAACTACCCCACTCATGATCTCGAGTTGGCGGCAGTTGTGCACGCTTTGTTGACTTGGAGACATCTTCTATTGGGAAGAAAAGTGGACATTTTCACTGATCACAAGAGTCTCAAGTACATCTTCACTCAGCCTAATCTCAACCTCAGGCAGACTCGATGGGTCGAAATGATTCAAGAGTATAATCCGAGCATCGAGTATACTCCAGGCAAGGCAAATGTGATCGCTGACGCTTTGAGCAGAAAAGCATATTGCAACAGTCTGATTCTGAAGCCTTATCAACCCGAGCTTTGTGAAGCCTTCCGCAAACTGAATCTGCAAGTTGTTCCTCAAGGTTTCCTCGCCAACCTTCAAGTCTCTCCTACCTTAGAAGACTAGATTCGCCAAGCCCAGCTTCTTGATGCTATGGTGAAGAAGGTGAAGATTGGTATTGCCAAGAGTCAGTCCAAGTACAAGTGCTACCGCCTTGATGACAAGGACACTCTCTTCTTCGAGGATCGAATTGTTGTACCCAAAGGTGAGCTTCGTAAAGTGATCTTGAACGAGGCTCACAATTCTCTCCTCTCCATCCACCCTGGGAGTACGAAGATGTATCAGGATCTCAAGCAAGCTTTTTGGTGGACTCGAATGAAGCGCGAGATCGCTCAATTCGTGAACGAGTGTGATGTCTGCAGAAGAGTGAAGGCAGAACACCAAAGGCCAGCAGGTCTCCTCCAACCTCTTGACATTCCAGAATGGAAGTTTGACCACATTGAAATGGACTTCGTGACTGGGTTTCCAAAGTCCAAGCGTGGCAATGATGCTATATTCGTTGTCATCGACAAGCTCACCAAAGTGGCTCATTTTCTGCCTATCAAAGAGTCGATCACTGCAGCTCAATTGGCAGAACTCTATACCTCTCGCATTGTCTCTCTGCACGGTATTCCTCAAGTGATATCTTCAGACCGTGGCAGCATCTTTACCTCCAAGTTTTGGGATTCTTTTCAGAAGGCCATGGGCACCAACATCCGCTTCAGCACTGCTTTCCATCCTCAAACAAGCGGTCAAGTCGAGCGTGTCAACCAGATTCTTGAAGATATGCTCAGGGCTTGTGTGATATCCTTCAGCATGAAGTGGGAAGATTGTCTTCCTTATGCTGAATTCTCATACAACAACAGTTTTCAAGCAAGTTCGGGCAAGGCCCCTTTTGAAATTATGTATGGCAGGAAGTGTCGTACCCCTCTCAACTGGTCTGAAACCGGTGAACGTCAGCTGCTGGGTAATGACTTAACCACAGAGGCAGAAGAAATGTGCAAAGTCATTCGTGATAACCTCAAAGCAGCCCAATCCCACAAGAAGAGCTACTATGATAGTAAGCACCGTGATTTGGCTTTCGAGATCGGAGATCATGTTTACCTCCGCGTCTCTCCTATGAAAGTTACTCGTCGCTTCGGTATCAAAGGGAAGCTTGCCCCTAGATACGTGGGACCTTTCAAGATTGTCAGCAAGAGAGGCGACCTCGCCTATCAGCTCGAGCTCCCTTCAAACTTTGCCAATGTTCATGATGTGTTCCATGTCTCTCAGCTTCGAAAGTGCTTCAAGACGCCTGACCGCACAGTCAACTTCGAGGACATTGAGCTCCAAGAAGATCTCTCCTATCGTGAGCACCCAGTTGCTATTCTTGAAGAGACAGAACGCAAGACCCGCAACAAGTCGATCAAATTTCTCAAAGTCAAGTGGTCTCACCATTCCGACCGTGAAGCTACCTGGGAACGCGAGGATCACCTCTGTTCTAAGTACCCGGCGTTCTTTCAGTCCTAGATCTCGGGACGAGATCTTTTCGTAGTGGTGGAGTGTTGTAACGCCCCAGACATACTTTCCATATTTGTATCCCACTCTTGCCGTTTCCGGCGTTAAGTTATATTTATTTCTCGGGTTCGGGTCTTTGTCTCCGTGTGTTGTTTTTCGTTTTCATGCATCTCATATCATGTCATCATGTGCATTGCATTCGCATACATGTTCATCTCATGCATCCGAGCATTTCCCCGTTGTCCGTTTTGCATTCCGGCGCTTCGTTCTCCTCCGGTGGTCAATTCTAGCTTTCTTTCGTGTGTGGGGGTTAAACATTTCCGGATTGGACCGAGACTTTTCATGCGGCCTTGGTTTACTACCGGTAGACCACCTGTCAAGTTTCGTACCATTTGGACTTCGTTTGATACTCCTACGGTTAACCGAGGGACCGAAAAGGCCTCGTGTGTGTTGCAGCCCAACACCCCTCAAATTTGGCCCAAAACCTACCAAACTCTGTTCCATGTCCTAGAGCGTTCGATCACGATCGCGTGGCCGAAAACCGTGCTCAATTTGGAGTCTCCTAGCTCCACTTATGCCTATTTAAACCCCCCCCCCTGTTTTTCGGATCTCGTCTTCCTCCTCGAAACCCTTCTCCAAAAAAAAATCCCACCGCGTGCCGCCGGACACATTCCCGCCGACGGACACGTCCGGCCTGCCTGTCCGCCGCCACATGGCGCTCCGCCATTGGCCCGTCCGCCGCGCCCACTTCGCCTGTCCCCGCGCGCCGCCGCGGCCCGGAGGGCCCGGATCCGGCCCCCGCGGCCCGGACACCTAGCGCCGCCCGACCCCGCCATCTCGCCCTTCTCCAGTGGCCGGGGCTCCCGCGCCGCCGCCGCGCGCCATAGCCGGCCGGCAAGCCTCGCCGACCCCGCCGCCTCCACGCCGCCGGCTCGCCTCGCCGCCCGCGGACGGCCACCAGCGCCGGCGACGCCCGCGGCTCCTCCACGGCCGCACCTCCTCCGACCGGCCTCGGAACCCGATGACTCCGGCGACCCCGACAAACTCCGGTGAACAGGAGCACGTCTCCAGTGGACCTCGGCGTCCGTGCCCCGACGAGCCCGATCCAGATCTGAACCGCCGCTAAAGTAAACCCTAGATCGGGGTTGACTTTCCCTCTCTCCCTTTAATTTTTATGCAAACTTTGACTGTTGATATCTCCGCGTCCGTAGCTCCGATTTGGGCATATAATATATCAAAATCTTCGTCTCGACGAGTACATCATTTCATTCCATTGCATCATTTTCATTTGAGTTCATCTTGATGCCCGAAATGCTGTTAGAAGAAGGCATCGTGAGTTAAATGTCAGATCCGTTAGTTCATCCTAGACTTTTGTCATTTTTGCCATGTTTAATCCGTGCATGTTATGCCTGTGAGTCTTTGGGATGAATTGTTAAGCATTTTGTCTTCTTTCCAGAGGTGCAACCCATGCATTTTTAGGATGTGTGTGGTGTCTTGTGCAAGCTTGCAAAGAGGGGTACCTGAGAAATCAGTTTTCAGGGACTTAGTGATTTTCACTAAGTCTGGGATTTTTTAGTTCATGATGCCATATGTTCAGCTTGTTTCCTAATGATCCGTGCCTCTTTTGAGCATGATCCTTTAGGGACATTTGTTAATCTTGTTATGCTATATCCATCCATGTCTTTACTTGCTAGTTCGGTGCAGCCTAGCTTATCGCCATCGAGCTCTACTTTTGCATAGTTGTGTATTTGGGCAGATCGCTAACTCTTTTGCGATTTTGCCGGTGCTATTGCTAGTGATCCATGCATGCTATGCCATTGTTCTTGCCATTTCTAGCTAGCATTTTGCGCCTTCTTAACGGATGTATGATTGCCTTGCCATGACTTGCACCGTAGTGAGTGCATCGAGCTCGTTTACATGCCTTCGTGAGTTAAGTTTCAGCATGTCTCAGTTTTCACTAAGTCTGAAAACTGATTGTGTTTCATCTATGTTCGTGTGCTCGTTAGAGTATTTTGTGAACCCTTTTGGCCCCAGGTCATTTTGGGTCTTTTGTTAAGCTTGTTGAGTATCTCCATGCCATGTTCTTACTTGTCATGTTCAGGTTATGTTTCATGTTGTTTTGCTGCTCCGAAGAGAGCATCATGGTCTGAAATTTCAGGCTAGTGTTAATTTCACGAAGTCTGAAATCTGTTTTGCTTATTTGTTTTTGCCATGCTTGTTGGAACCTCATAATGGATGATTTGGCCGTGGCTTAGGTTTAGTCTTTTGATAAGCATCTTGAGTACATCCCTTCCATGTCTTTTTTTGTCATGTTTGGTGGCTGTAGCATGTTTATTTCGTTGCGTTTATATGCCTACTTGCTGTAAATCGCAGATCGGTTCGTTTCGTAAAACGCTTGCCATTTCCAAACCGTAGCTCCGATTCCAATGATCTTTATATCATTTTCAAGTGATTTCATCCCCTCTATCCAGTGGCACACTTGGTTTTCCAAGTTGAGGCCAGGTTCATGCATTTCCTGTAACGTCTTGCTTTTGCATCCCGCATCGCATCCCGCATAGCATACCATCTTTGCATCTTATTGTTGGAGTTTGCTCGTGGTTGATTGTATCCTTGTTGCTTGTTTGTGTTGTTGGGTAGAGCCGGGAGACGAGTTCGCTAACGAGGAGCCCGTTGAGTTTGCTTTTGAGGATCCAGTCAACTCTGACAGCTTTGCAGGCAAGATGATCATACCCTCGAAATCACTACTATCTTTGCTATGCTAGTTTTGCTCGCTCTTGCTATGCCATTGCTACGATGCCTGCCTTTTGATTGTCAGCCTCCCAATTGCCATGTTGAACCTCTAACCCACCATGTCCTAGCAAACCGTTGATTGGCTATGTTCCCGCTTTGCTCAGCCCTCTTCTTATAGCGTTGCTAGTTGCAGGTGAAGATTGGAGCCGTTCCTTGTTGGAACATTTATTTACTTGTTGGGATATCATTATGTTGCTATGTTATCTTAATGCATCTATATACTTGGTAAAGGGTGGAAGGCTTGGCCTCTCGCCTAGTGTTTTGTTCCACTCTTGCCGCCCTAGTTTCCGTCATATCGGTGTTATGTTCCCGGATTTTTGCGTCCCTCACGCGGTTGGGTTATAATGGGAACCCCTTGATAGTTCGTCTTGATTAAAGCTTTTCCAGCAATGCCCAACATTGGTTTTACCATTTGCCACCTACCCTCTTTTTCCCTTGGGTTTCCGGAGCCCGAGGGTCATCTTTATTTTAGCCCCCCACGGGCCAGTGCTCCTCTGAGTGTTGGTCCGAACTAGAGTCCCGTGCAGCTCCCCCTCGGGGAAACTCGAGGTTTGGTTTTTAGTTGTATGGAGAGCTCATCTGAGTGTGCCCTGAGAACGAGATATGTGCAGCTCCTATCGGGATTTGTCGGCACATTCGGGCGGTGTTGCTGGACTTGTTTTGACCTGTCGAATTGTCTTGTTGTACCGGGATACCGAGTCTGATCGGTGTGTCTTGGGTGGAGGTCTATTCCTTCGTTGACCGTGAGAGCTTGTTATGGGCTAAGTTGGGACTCCCCTGCAGGGATTGAACTTTCGAAAGCCGTGCCCGCGGTTATGGGCAGATGGGAATTTGTTAATGTCCGGTTGTAGATAACTTTAACTAAACTTAACTAAAATGAATCAACCGTGTGTGGTACCGTGATGGCCCCTTCTCGGCGGAGTCCGGGAAGTGGACACGGTGTTGGAGTTATGATTGCGCAGGTTGCTCTTCTAGATTCTCGCTCGCGCTTTGCCTCCTCTTCTCGCTCTCTTTTGCGTATAAGTTAGCCACCATATATGCTAGTCGCTTGCTGCAGCTCCACATATACTTGCCTTATCCTTCCTATAAGCTTAAATAGTTTTGATCGCGTGGGTGTGAGATTGCTGAGTCCCTGTGGCTCACAGATACTATAACTCCAGATGCAGGTCCAGGTGTTTCCGCTCCAGGTGATGAGTACGAACTGAAGTGGGAGTTCGACGAGGACTCTCAGCGATACTACGTGTCTTTTCCTGATGATCAGTAGTGGTGCCTAGTTGGGGTTATCGATTCAGGGCCTTGTCGCATGTTGGGTTCTTTTCCATTTTGGCGCCGTAGTCGGGCCATGAGTGTTTGTCTGATGGATGTTATTTATGTACTTTGATGTGACGTGGCGAGTGTAAGCCAACTATGTATCTCCCCTTTATTATTTATTACATGGGATGTTTGTGATGATTTCCTAACTTGCGACATTGCTTTCAGTGCGGTTATGTCTCTAAGTCGTGCCTCGACACGTGGGAGCTATAGCCGCATCGAGGGCGTTACAACCCGGTTCACCCACGAGTACCTTCGGGCAGTACTCGGGGGGATGCAAAGTCACATATCCCTATCTATCTGTGCATACTCCGTGTGCCGGATTTTCAAATCCAGAACCTCGCAGAGGAATTTCTGCCTGGAAATTCCTCGTCTCTAATTCTTTCTCCCAATTCCATTTCTGGGGGAAACACTACCCACTTTATTTCATTCAATCCAGTGCAACTACCCCGATACAGATTTCAACTCCGATCCCACCTCGACACCTACTTTTCGTGGAGCAATCTGTGAAATTTTTCCCGTACCCCAGTGTGCTTCCGGAGCTGGCGCAGCCACCTCTCCTACACCTGGACCCCACCCCCACCTTCTTCGGTGCCTTCCGTGGCGCGGGCGAGTGGTCACCCCGCTCCACCGCCGCCCACAATTACTCCGCCGGCGCAAAGCGGCAGAGGATCAAGCGTGGCGGAGGACCACGCAGTGCACCATCTTCTCTCGCATCTCGAGCACCCGCATCCAGCCTCGCATTCTCCCGAGCCCGATCATTCCTGATGAGTATCAGCAGGAGGATCGACGAGCCAATAAGCGTTCCCAGCAGCGCCGCGAGGAACAACCGCAGCGCCGCCAAGAACATTTCTTCGCCGAAGGAGCTTCACTCAATCTCGGCCAAACCAAAGAGGTAGTAGAGTGGCATTGTGTTGGTGTGCTGGAGGAGAGCCGCGCTGCCATTTTGTAGCCCAACCCCGGTGTATGGTGAGCGAGGTCTAGGAGAACCGCTCGTCGCTCGATCACCGACGTCCAGGAGGCGAATCCGCGAGCAGTGCCGACAAGGTGCTGGCCCGCGACGTGAGTGCTCGCTGCAACAGCGCCGTGCACGCCGCGCACTACGGCACTAGGGTCCTCGTCGCCCTAGAAGCTAGATGCGCGCTGCGCTACGCTGCACGCGAAGCAACGACGAAGAAGAAGCAGCAAGCTGGAGGTAGAAGAAGGAGGCTGCCAGTGGACCCCAGACCCACGTGTCAGCAGGTGAAACCACTGTTCATTGGGTGCATCCAGTATTTTTCGGGAGTCTGATCTCGAGTGCCCCTAGCGGTGGATATATCCAGGTTTGCCATATCCCTCCCCGGGTGCACCAATTATCGGTGCCTCCATCCCGTTTGAATTTGACCTAAGGGGTTAAAATTAACCCCAGGTTTTCTCCCGAAATGGTTATTCTTTCATTTGTGTTGTAACCCTAGAAATCTCGAGGACGAGATTCTTTTTAAGGGGGGAAGAGTTGTAACAACCCCAAAATTTGGTTATCAATTTTTGTGATGTTATTCCTTCGTGGCACTCATCTTCAAAATTTTCTCTGGAGTTTGCTGAATGACTCTAAGAAATTTTGTCATGTCCAACCTTTCAAAACCTTGCTCATGTCTTTTTCAGTGGGCAAGACCTCATTTGCATCATCTCAAACCCTCTCAAACCCTAATTCCAATTTTTTGGAAATTGGATATGCCCTTTGTGCTTACAAAGGAGCCATCATTTTCCTTGATCTTGAAGGAAATATGCCCTAGAGGCAATAATAAAGTTATTATTTATTTCCTTATATCATGATAAATGTTTATTATTCATGCTAGAATTGTATTAACCGGAAACATAATACATGTGTGAATACATAGACAAACAGTATGTCACTAGTATGCCTCTACTTGACTAGCTCGTTGATCAAATATGGTTATGTTTCCTAACCATAGACATGAGTTGTCATTTGATTAACGGGATCACATCATTAGGAGAATGATGTGATTGACTTGACCCATTCCGTTAGCTTAGCACTTGATCGTTTAGTTTGTTGCTATTGCTTTCTTCATGACTTATACATGTTCCTATGACTATGAGATTATGCAACCCCCGTTTACCGGAGGAATACTTTGTGTGCTACCAAACGTCACAACGTAACTGGGTGATTATAAAGGTGCTCTACAGGTGTCTCCAAAGGTACTTGTTGGGTTGGCGTATTTCGAGATTAGGATTTGTCACTCTGATTGTCGGAGAGGTATCTCTGGGCCCTCTCGGTAATGCACATCACTTAAGCCTTGCAAGCATTGCAACTAATGAGTTAGTTGCGGGATGATGTATTATGGAATGAGTAAAGAGACTTGCCGGTAACGAGATTAAACTAGGTATTGACATACCGACGATCGAATCTCGGACAAGTAACATACCGATGACAAAGGGAACAACATATGTAGTTATGCGGTCTGACCGATAAAGATCTTCGTAGAATATGTGGGAGCCAATATGAGCATCCAGGTTCCGCTATTGGTTATTGACCGGAGACGTGTCTCGGTCATGTCTACATAGTTCTCGAACCCGCAGGGTCCGCACGCTTAAAGTTTGATGACGGTTATATTATGAGTTTATGTGTTTTGATGTACTGAAGGAGTTCGGAGTCCCATATGAGATCGGGGACATGACGAGGAGTCTCGAAATGATCGAGACGTAAAGATCGATATATTGGACGACTATATTCGGACATCGGAAAGGTTCCGAGTGATTCGGGTATTTTCGGGAGTACCGGGGAGTTACGGGAATTCGTATTGGGCCTTAATGGGCCATACGGGAAAGGAGAGAAAGGCCTCAAAGGGTGGCCGCACCCCTCCCCATGGGCTGGTCCGAATTGGACTAGGGAGGGGGGCGCCCCCTTCCTTCCTTCTCCTTTTCCCTTCCCTTTCCTTCTCTCCTACTCCTACTACTTGGAAGGGATTCTAGTTCTACTAGGAAAGGGGGAATCCTACTCCCAATGGGAGTAGGACTCCCCTAGGGCGCGCCGTAGAGAGGGCCGGCCCCTCCCCTCCTCCACTCCTTTATATACGTGGCTAGGGGGCACCCCGTAGACAGAACAATTGATCTCTTGATCTCTTAGCCGTGTGCGGTGCCCCCCTCCACCATAATCCACCTCGATCATATCGTAGCGGTGCTTAGGCGAAGCCCTGCATCGGTAGAACATCATCATCGTCACCACGCCGTCGTGCTGATGAAACTCTCCCTCAACACTCGGCTGGATCGGTGTTCGAGGGACGTCATCGAGTTGAACGTGTGCAGAACTCGGAGGTGCCGTGCTTCGGTACTTGATCGGTCGGATCGTGAAGACGTACGACTACATCAACCGCGTTGTGCTAACGCTTCTGCTTTCGGTCTACGAGGGTACGTGAACAACACTCTCCCCTCTCGTTGTTATGCATCACCATGATCTTGCGTGTGCGTAGGAAATTTTTGAAATTACTACATTCCCCAACAGATCTGTTGATCATTCCAATTGTTCCCAGAGACCATTCTACATTTCTGAACCTTGGATATGCAAAAATATTGCTAAGTCCCATGCAATATTTTTGAATTGTGATTTATTCCTTTTCTTGCTTTTCTGAGGAATAAAATCCAAAGGCATAACTAACCATCTCCTAAATTCATGAGAATTGGTAGAATTGATACTTATGCCTAATCCAAGCTCTGTCAAAATATATTGGCCATAATTAAATAAGGAAAATTGCTTTTTCCTATTTAATGCCAATATTGCCTTTCTGCCAGTTTCCAAAGGAACTACTATTTTTATAGCAGGGAAATTCCCACATAAATTGTGAAGCTTGTCCTTGATATATAATAACTAGTTCCATCCTCATCTCATGTTCCTCAGTTCAAAAATTTGGCACATGATCCAATGCAAGTTTCTGCCTTCTCTGAAATTTTGCAAAGGAAGTGCTTCATTCCTAATTCCAATGGGGCTGAAATTTGGCAGGGTGATTAACCTTGATAAATTACCCATGTATGCCAAATATGAGAACAATCCATTCATCCTAGCTCCCTGTGCTATTTTTCAAAGTTTCTTACCTGAATGCAACTTTGTGAAGGAAGTACCTTCATAGAGTTTCCAAATGGGATGAAACTTTTCCATCCTCTCAAGTATATCAAATAATTATCCTCCACCCAAATTTAGTTCATTCCATTGAACTATGTGAGCACAGGAGCAATTCTTGGTTTCTGTCCAATTTTTCAGTTTGTGAAGCAAGTGCATTTTAACTTGCTCCATTATGGCTGAAAATATTCCCAGGGATTCTAAGATCCATATAACCTATCTCCACAATATTTTGGCTCATTTCATCTAGCCAATTGCCCTGAGGATTTTTCTGAAGTTTTTGGACAGAAATGATAGCTGTGAAGGAAGTACCATTTTGGCAAGTCCATTTGGTATGAACTATTTACAGCACCATTATATACCAAAATCATCAGGCTTTGCCAAGTCTTAGCCCAATCCAACACTCCTAGTGAGTGCTTGTTCATCATTCAGTTTCTGGGTCAGATTTGGTAGTTGTACAGCAACTATGGTAAATAGTTGTCCAAATTACCTCAAAACTGCCAGGACCGTAGTCCTTTCTACCCTAAGCCTACCAGACATCCATTTTACCTTTTACCCTCTCTGGTATAATCTCTAGAGCGTGGTAAAGTTTGCAGCAGCAAACTTGTGGAGCTTGTTTTACTCAGCTCCATTTGTCTCTGCCAAGATCCTTTACCGTATTAACACTCAAGTTACGAAGGCCTGCGCGGTAGACATGAGATTACCTCAGTAAAAACCCCAGAGCGCGCATTGTCCATGGTGACCACGAGTGTAGCCAGCCAAAATGGCGGTCTAGCCACTGTTGTCGTCGGCAGCGCTGCTCCGACCAGCTCTGGCCTCGCCATTAATGTCCTACAGTTCCCCCTCGCCGTCGGCTTCCCTCTGGACCTCTGGCCCCCTTCGTTTTCTTCTCCGGCGAGCCGTGCCAACGACCGAACAGTGTGCAATTGTGGCCATCGTCATCCTCCTCACTTCTGTCTTCTTCTCCCTCTCGTCCGCAAGCGTTGCTCGTATCCATGAGCCTCTGGCGCTCGTCCGCTTCCCTCCTCGTCGGCTTCCCGCGCCTCCCCGTGACTGCTGCGGCCGGCAGAGCCGTGGCCGGACTCGCTTGGCGGTGACAGGCTCGATGCTCCCCGCCTCGGCTATATATAGCCCGTCCGCAACCCTCCCCGAGCAAGCCAGCCCCCTCCCCTCTCCCTCTGGAGCCCTCTCACACCCGTGCCCGGCCGAATCCCTCGCTGGAGCCCGGCAATTTAGCCGGAGTTCGCCCTCGGCCCCCGCACTCAACCCCCCTCTCAGGCCGTCCTATGCCCAGTCCGAGCCCATGGATGGACGCGCCACTCTCCGGCGACCCTTCCCGACCAGCCACCCGTCCATTTCTCTCACCAGAACCCCGTGTTGACCCGGCGACTGAAGCCCTGCTCCGCCGCATGCCCTGCTGCGGCCGCTGCGAAGCTCTCCGACGGCAGTAACCCCCACCCCGAGATGCGCCTCTCCGTCCTGCGCATTTTGGAAGGTCGCACGCCGCGAGCGGTGGCCGGAGTCGCCGGCGCTCCTCGTCAGGGCGATCCCCTGCCTCGGCTCGTCGCGCCCCCGAGCGAGAGGAAGAAGAAGGCCAGGCGGGCCCCGCCCAGCATTGACCCTGCCTCTGGGCCCCGCTTGTCGGTCTCTACACGCTGACCGGGCCGGCTCGCTGAGCTGGCGTAAGTGGAGACGCCCCGCGCGAAGACGCTTTCATTTCTCGAAAGCGTACTTCTTCGCGGCTTCAAAGATAAATGCGTTTTCGTTTTCTGAAAACGTACTTTCTGTCGCCTGCGGTCAGTAATGCGTTTTCCCTTCTCTGAAAACGTATTCTCCTTAGTGCGCTTTCTGTTTTAACCGACAAGGGCCTCTCTGTGAATATTTATTTTACAGATTAGTCCCTATCATTCAAACGGCCGTAACTTTGAAACCACAACTCCGATTGAGGTGATTCCAGCGCTCACGTTCTTTGTTCGTAGAGCTCTTTCCGTTGGTATCATTTTCATAATGTTTTCACATAGTGAAAATGACCATTTTGCCCTTGCACATAAACAGCCCCCTCCGAGAGAGAACTGTTTCCGGCAAATCTTTTCGCGATCGTTTTACACTTCTCCCCGGAGTATTTGTCGACCCCAGGCAAGCCAACCTCTTATCATGAGAACTTGCATGTTGACTTTGCTTGCACCTTGTGTGTGTGTAGTTGCAGTTTGTTCATATCGTTTTCGTCTGTAGTTATTCCGTTATGCTTATCATGCATGCTTGTGTTTTCATGATATCTTTGCCATGCTAATTAGAATGTTTTTATTATTAATAATGCCATGTCACTACTCTACTTTATTTGCATGTCATCGTTATAAAATGTTATGAGGATTGTAATGCACCGTTGATATGCTATTACTTGGTATTGTCATGTTCTTTATGCTATAGTTGTGCACTTAAGAAGTTCAATATTTTGTTCATGCATTTGTATGCTTCATGCTCATTGCTGCATTCATGTTCATGATGGTGGAGAAGGTAATAAAATGACTCAATAATAACAAACCTCCTCCGTCATCGATGGGATCGAGTCATAGTGCCACCAAATCGAACTTTTTTAGTGCAGCCACATTTTCCTTTACGGGAAGGCCTTAATGCGATCTTTTGGCATGCCTCTCACCGGTGCCTCCAACTAGGGAAGGTTATGGGCATGCTTACCCTGATCAGGTAGGCGGACATAACTTTGTGTGCCCGTTGTTGAGATTTTTGGTACCGGTCCCCGTGAGGGATGTTTTGGCCACGACGGTGGTCGTTGTGTTTTTGGTAGACACGGGGCCACCCAGGACTAGCCCAGTTGGGAGTGGGTCGGAGTGGCCGGGAGAGTATCATGGCAGTAGACCGGTTTCGTCGAAATGCCGTTGGTCCACCCGAATGGGATGACGAGGCCATGGGTTCCGTGGTGTGGGTACAGTGTGCTACCTCTGCAGAGTGTATATAAAGTCTATCGATAGCTACACAGTTCGTAGTAGGTCCCACTATCAGGTCTTGGTCGAAATGGAGGATAAACCTGAAATAATTAAGTTGGTATATAAATATGTGATAACAAGAATATGGTGACTTGGACTATGAGATAGTCGTGAGAAGTCATGGCAATGTTTTGGTAGTGATCGCCGGAAGGATCACGGTTTGAGGCCAAGTGTTGGTCGTGGTTGTGATCGCCGGAAAGATCATTGTTGGAGACCAAGTGTTGGTCGTGGTTGTGATCGCCGAAAAGATCACCGTTTGGTTACAAGGCCACCCGTTGGTAAGAGAGTCTGAGGGACTCGGTACACAAGTTTGATTGCATTGCATGAGTAATATGTTGCATTTAAAAACCAAGGCAGAACAGAAGATTGTTGCATAAAGTTAACATGCTATGTCTGCATTGAATATGATCGGTAATTTATTTTCAGCATAGTTTCATGATGCCATGCCATGCTTTGATTGACATGTTAAATTATGCCATGATTACTGCCATGTTAGTAGATGCTATGATGTTGTTCATGCTTAGTTGATCTTTATCATGCCATCTTCAGTAATTGATGTGCGATAAGTTGTTGCATGCGTCTGGTTCTTGCCTTGTCTTCTGCTTGTTTGGATGCTATATAATTGGTTGTCTTGCAAGTACATTCAATGTACTGACCTGGCGTGTCATGCCAGTTTTGTAGGTCATACCAGAGTTGTTCGCTTGATCCGTCGTGCTAGGCCGTAACCTTGTCAGTCATGTGAGTTGTGGAGCCCAGCCAGAGTTGTTATGCTGCCAAACCAAGACTTTCGCTGTCATTTTAAATAAGCTTCCGCTGCCATTTAAATAGCCGTAGGGCTATGCCAGATGATTGTATTCATCAATGATGTAAGCTTATGCACATGTATTTGATGAATATTATTGTATCTGGAATGCTGTATTATGGACCTGTCGTGCGTCAGGTGTTATCCTGAGCTGACGTGCGAAGGCCCCCTGCTCCATGCGGATTGGGGTGCCACACAGTTCCATAGGGAAAACATAGGAATTATATCATCCACTTGAACCTCCTTTTCAAATTTCTATGTACGATGAAAGGGACTAATAGGCTTAGTGGCACAATAACATTTTTACTATATTTCATGTGATTTGACTTCAGTTTGACAATATTTATTGATATTCATGTGTGTGTTTTCAATTCCTAAGAACCAAACAACCAATTAAAAGAATTCATATGTGTGTTGATTATCTGCTTTGCGCCTGCATTCCCATCATATTTTTTGTGGGTTTTCTATTCTTGTGTTTTTAGAAGGGCATCGCTAGGCACCGGTCGACCAGCCCAAGCTTTTGGCCGTTCGCATCCTAGTCGTCGAATAAGGCTCCGCTTTCATCTCCACACGCAGTCTTTGCTTCGCCCCCAAATCCTACGAGCACACAAGGACGAGTTGATAATCGAGTGTCGATGACCTCATCGCAGGTTGTAGCTTGTTGTCCTCGTCGTCGGGTATCAGCCGGCCGCCCTCCGCCTTTAGTTGAACTCGTTGTCAAGTCATTTGTGACCTTGCAGCAAAAATCACCTCGTGCAGCATGCCTCCGCCTGATCGTCGCCGCAACATACCCAACTCCAGCAATATCCCCCTCTCCCCCTCCAGTATCACGTGCTCCCTCTCGTAGCCATGGTTGTAGCATAACACACTCGGCTCAAGCAAATTTAGGTCGTGGTTGTAGCATATGCGCAGAACGATTCCAGTATCTTAGGTCACTGTTGTATCGTGTCGCAGCCGGCTCCAGGAAATTTAAGCCGTGTAGCATCCACGCAGAATGGTTCCGGTATCTCAGGCCATGATTGTAGCATACCACAGCCGGCTCCAGCAAATTTAGGTTGTGGTCGAATCCTCCACCAGAATGGTTACACCATCTCAAGCCATGGTTGTAGTTCCTCCGTTAGCCGGTGGCAGCTTCGTCAAGCACGGTTGCAGCTTTGTCGTCGGAAAAAAAGAAAGTAGCATGGCCACAGCTGGTTGTAGCTTTTTCATGGTCGGTTGCAGCTCCACCGTCGTCAGTGCCCACTGGCTCCAACGCTGCCCAACGACAATTGCAGCTCCACCAACTGCGGTTGCAGCTCCTGCCACTGTCGGTTGCAGCACTCCCACTCACCGCTCATAGCTTCCCTTGTCGTCGTGCCCATGGTACGAGGCAGCCATGGCCGGTCGCGGCACCGCCTGTCGCTTGTGGTGCGGCCACGGTCACTACAGAGCAGGGGGTGTGGAAGCGGTGAGCTCGTGCACAGAGGAGAGGCTATGCGGGGTGGGTGACGGCAGCTAAGGGATGTGGGGAGCTGAGCTTGCGAGCGGAAACGAGATGAAGCAAGGTGCAGGGGAATAGAGAAGATGGAAGGAGAGAGGATCTGAGAAAATAGAGAGGCTCGCATCTTTCCGAAGGAATAAGGGCATCTCCAGCCGCGCCCCCAGGAAGGCCTCCCCAGGCGATTTTTTCGCGCCGGCGCCGGAAAAACGGCCCAGTCGCGCCCACAGGAGCACGATTTTCGCCGGCTTGGGCCGAAAACAGCGCCGGCGGACCCAGGCCGAACCCGGCGCGCTGGGGGGCGCCCGGGGGCGCCGGGGCGAGCTGTTTTGGCGCGAAAAAGACGCGGGCCAGCCGCGTCAGCGACTCGGCGCCTCGTCTTCCTCCAACGGCCTCGGTTCCGGCGGGGAATCAATGGCAAGGCTGCCGCCGGTCAGCCTTGCCATTGATTCCTCACGGGCGGCGCGTTCACGGGACGGCGCGCCGACGCCTCCACTCCCTCGCACGCGTACACACGGGCGCGGCCCGGCTATAAAAGCCGGCGGCCTCCGCTCACCTGCGCCCACACCAGCCCCGCCCCTCGCCGCCGTCCAGCCCTTCCTCTCTCCCCGAGCGCCGCCGCCCAGCCCCTCCCTCTACCTCTCCCGAGCCCGCCCAGCCCCACCTTCGCCATGGCAGAGCGCTTCCCCGGAGATACGGCGGCGACCAACGGCTTCGGCCGCCGTTCGCTGCGCAAACAGGAGTCGTGGCTCCTGTTCCAGGCGAACATCCCGACGCCGCCGGACATGCGCGCCGGGCCGACGGGGTGGAGACTTAGCGCCGGGGGAGTGCCCATTCCCCCGTTGCCCGACGCCGCGGCGGACCCGAGGTACTTCGCCGAGGAGGTCGACATCGTGCGCGCGTCCCTCACCGACGCCGAGCTCTCCCTCCCCCAGTACACCACTGACAACCACGCGACCTGGGCGGCGTATTTCGAGCGCCGCCAACAGCAGCGCTTGGCGTCCACCAACGGCGCGCCGGTGGTCGGCAGCCGGCGGAACAGCGAGGGACGCTACCTCTGGTGGGGCGTCCTCGGCCGCACACTCGAGGGCGTGCTCACGTACCTCGAGGGCGGCAACGACCCGCCGTTGGCGTACCCCCCGGCGAGGGTGGCCGCCCCGGCGCAGCACCGACGCGCCGGGCCATGGGCTCCAAGAAGGTTCGGCGCATCCTCTTCTTCCTCCTCGTCGTCCCGTTCTTCTTCCCACTCCTCCGGCTCTCCGGCGCTGCTCGGCGTCAAGGCCGAGCCCGCGGCGGAGACGCCGCTCGGCCGGCGCACTCGCAGCGCCGGCATCGTCATCAACGAGGGCGGCCGGCGCGCCCCCTCGTCGGCTCCTTCACGCTTCGTCAAGCCGAAGACGGAGCCTGGTCTGGTGCCGGTGAAGACGGAGCCGGGTCTGGCGCCGGTGAAGGCCGAGTTCGCCGACGACGACGACACCGCCCTCGAATGGGCGCGCCAGGACTCCATTGCGATGGAGAAGGCGCGCCGCGAGAAGGAGAAGGAGCGCCAGCGCGCCGCCCTACGCCGCTTCGAGGAGCGCCGACGCGGCCGCGAGGAAGGCGGGGTCGTCGTCTTGTGCGACAGCGACGACGACGACTACGCGCCGCCGCCTGTTCGCCATGGCGACGCCGGGCAGGGGTCCAGCAGGGGCGTCCGCGTCAAGGAGGAGAAGGCCGACGACGACGATGGCGGCGACGGCGGCGACGACTTCCCCCTTTCTTTTTTTTAGATTAGGTTAATGTAATGTTTGAACGAATTTCGCCGAAATTTGCCATGTTTGGCCCAAATTTAACTAGTTTTATCATAACTTCGCCGAACTTTTTTTTTGTTTTTTAATACGCGCATGGGGACGGCCCTGGGGGCCGACGGCTGGGGACCGACTCGCCCCCAGGGCCATTTTTTGCGCCGGCTCACCCCCAGGCGGCGCTTTTAGACGCCCCCTGAGGGGCCAACGGCTAGAGATGCCCTAGGGGAGAGAGGGTGGTGAGTGGGCCCAACATGAGACGTGCGTGTGTGTGTGTGTGAGAGAGAGAGAGAGAGAGATGTGCAGGCGTCTGACGCAGTTTCCAGCCGGTCGCCTGAAGGGAATTGTTTCCCTTTTTATAATCCTGCGAAACAACGCAGTTTTCAGCCGGTCGCCTGGAGGGAATTGTTTCCCATTTTATAATCCTGCGACCGAAGGAGCCCTAAGGTAAAGTTTCTATAAATCACAATCCTATGAATCAAACAATGCACACAGAAAAATCCTAAGGATTAGAATCCCTAAAAAATATATTTTGAAATACTCAGATAGCGTCACCTAATCCTCCTCTCGATGGTCGCATTTGTCTTTCCGTCCCCGGTCGGCCAGGGAAGCTCTGTGCTGAGTGCCCCATCGCCTGAACAGGAGCCCAGAGGAGGACAGCAAGCACATACTGTTGCAAGGCTTTCCTTGACTTTTTACCAAAAAATGGTTTCATCTTGAGCGGAGCCATGGATCTCAACCGTCCTCATCGAATCCAACTGCTCTAGACCAACTAAAGCAAGGAACTGTTCAACGCAGTGTTTAAACAAGGCATGAACCTCTGGATATCATGTGAGCGTAGCTCTAAAAAAGTCCCCACCATCATCAAGGAAGTGGCATAAAAAGATCACCCAAACACAATAAAAGCACAACAGGCAGTCTAAACTCTAAACTCCGATTATCACATAAGAAAACCAGATCAGTAAAGGGAAAAACAATGAAGCATAAGGCCAACTCCACCGCACGACCCCAAATCGTCCGGGTCTGTCCGTTTGGATCTAAACGGACAAATAAAGCGGCCCAATGCGCAAACCCATCCGCAAAAAGCGTCCGTTTCTGATCCGCTTTGCCCCATCCCGAGCGCAAATTTGATTTGGCTTTGCGGTCAAGCGAACATCGAACGGACGCTTTCTGCTCCTCCCTGGCCGTTCTTGTCCGGGCCTGGACCCACTTGTCACCCACTCATCACCTCCCATCGGTCTCTCTCTCTCTCTCCTCGTCACAGCAGCAACAACGGCGGCGGCTCCTCGGCAAAACGCGACAGGGCTGGCGCGGCACGGGCGCGCTAGCGGGCGCGGCCCTGGCGAGAGAGCGCAGGCGAGCACGGGAGGTGGGGGCGCGTGCCGGCGCTGCTGCGGGCGCGAGCGGGGCGAGGCGGGCGCGCGCGGGGCGGCTGGTGGTGAGCGACGGGCCCGTGGCCCCGCCGCGACGGGAGCAGCGGAGGAGCGGCTAGGAGCGGACGCGACGCGGCAGGCGGGGTGAAGGGCGCGGTGCGGCGGCCGGGATGGGGGCGCGCGGGGCAGAGCTCGCTCGCGGCAGCTGGGGAGCGGCGGAGGGCACGGGCGCGGCCGAGCTCGTTCATGGCGGCCGGGGTGCGGGGCCGAGGGCACGGGCGGCGGAGCTTGCGGCAGCCGGCGGCCGGGGCCGGGGCGCGGCGCGGCGGGCGAGCAGGGTTGGCTGCTGCTACCGCCGGCGAGGCAACGGCTAGCGGCGACTAGGCGGCGAATGCTCTGGGGCGACAGGCGTGTGGCCGGGGATCGGGACGTGGCGTGCGTAGTATAGACGAACAAGATGGGATCATTTGCTGCGTTGGACGCCTTCAACAAAAGCCAGACACCCATGTCCGTTTTCGCACCCATTGCCATCCCAAACGAACAAAATCCAAATAAAACGGGCGTCCATTTGGGATCATGCGGTGGAGTTGGCCTAACCGCTCGTACCTCGGCTCATCTCCAAGATCACAGCAACCAAGGAGCATGCACCTGGCTTCACTTCTTTTTTTTTAAAGAAGGATGTACCCCCGACCTCTGCATCTGGACGATGCATGAAGCCATATTATTAATTATTCACAAATACCATACGAGATGATACATCAATAAGCCTGAAGCCACCATCTTAGCAATACCGGTGCTACTCCTATCCCCATGATGAAGGCGTGCCGAACGTCCGAGCCTAATGCCAAACAGACATCGCATCAAAACCTAACATCTAAAGCCTCACGTCCAAGCCACTATCTGGATTGGGTCCCACACCGGTCTGGCACACTCCCAGTGAGCACCACACGCTGCAAGGGTTGTCACCTCCATCTTCCCTCGGTCCATCCTCAGAGCATAACTGATGCACCAACCTTGTCAGGCCTCTCTGTCATCAACGTCACCATGACGCCAGACAGCTTCCTCCTCCTGCGCGAGTCCATCTCCTCGCATCAGACGCCGAGACTCCACAGCTCCACAACGTTGAGAACCGCCACCATCAATGTGGAAAATGAAGCAACGCTCCACCAAAGACGTCGTCCTCCGGTCCCTCGAGCCTGTGTGCATCTCCAGGAATGACGCCCCCAAGAGAGAAACGACATCAGAGAGCCGCCGTCATCTGATCTACCGATCTAGAGTTTCCCCCGAAGATAGCAGAGAGTGGCCTTAAACTTCTCCACGGCGATGCCTTCAGGAAGGGAACGACGCAGACAGCGTCGTCATCGCCAGCCTGGGCAATAGCCAATAGCATGTTTTCACCCGCAAAAAAAAAGTTTTCACCCAGATCTGATCGGAGACCTTCATCTCTCGTGCACAGGCCGCCGCCATCCCTACCGTGATCTCAACGAAGACTTCAAGGAGTGGATTGGCGCCGGGGCGTCGTTGTGACCTAGCTTCACTTCTAAGCAAGGCTAGCAGTTTTCTGGAGTCAGAGCTGCGGTCTAGCTGTGCCCAGAGGATTTCCAGTGCTCAATCTCCTAGTACAATGACTATAAAATGGCATCGAGATTGCTTTCATACCACACTTCATTAAGATCGGGGAACCTGGGGCATCCTTAAATACTGTCATTCCTAGAAGAAGAACGAAGACTTGTCACAAAGGAAGTAAACAAAGTAAGCGCAGTTGTCTATGCGATGCAAGCACCGCACCAGCCCCCTACCCCAGTCCTCCATATGAAAGGGTTGTGACTTCGTAGTTCATACAGTGATGCAACCATAGACCTACCAATGGCCAAGGAAAGCATTCCTCCTCCAAATCTCCATGGCATAAACCCCATCAGAAACTCAAGCAAAAAATTTCCTTGTGGAAGAAAACTTGCGCTGATACTAAGCGCAGTCGTATTCGTCGTTATTTCCTCGACATATTATCCTGAGCATGTTTTCTATGGCGCTAGAGAGCCAGCTCATAATTCTCAGCAGACGGCCATCGCTGGTACACCTCTTGCTCTCTAGCATATACTCCCTCCGTCCCGAATTACTTGTCGCCATCCATTTCTGCGACAAGTAATTCGGGGCGGAGGGAGTATTTATTTACTCGTTATGTTTCATGTAATACCATCAGTTACATTTATGTGCCAGATTTCTCTAGCACTTGTTGGTTATTTTCCATTTTCAGTTTGGAATATGAATGCAGTGAATATAAGATACGAGCTCAATGTCTATATCAAGCTCAAATAGTAGAGTTGGAAGGTTGTGTACATGATTACCAAGCCTGTTTGGTACTACATATATATATACAAATATCAGTTACCAGTTGCAGCGTATATCATGGGATCTTTTTCTCAGTTCTTGCAATGCCCTCCACATCAGATTAGTTTATACATATAAAACAAAATGCAAGATAAATAAACCTTCAAAACATAAGAAGACAAAGTACAGATACAAATAAACAACAGAAAGGAGACCTTTTGCCTCCGAAAAATCAACCCTTTAAAGAGTCTGGGTACTATCAAAAATGCCATACAAGTAGAGGATACATGTAGGGTCCAATTGTCCAAACAGTATGAAGCACAGCGAGCTTTTCTCTCCAACAAATTCATAGTGATTTCACTATTTTTCAGGTGACGAAGATAATGAAATGGACTGCAATCTATTCAATGGAACATGGATCAGGGATTTGGGAGGCCCAATCTACACTAACATGACATGCCCGACGATACCAGATTCAAAGAACTGCGCAAAGTATGGAAAACAAATGGATTATGTAAACTGGAGGTGGAAGCCACACGGCTGTGATATGGCAAGGTTTCAACCTCAGCTATTCTTAAATATTGTCCAAGGGAAGACATTGGCTTTCGTCGGGGATTCAATTGGACGGAACCAGATGGAGTCACTCCTCTGTTTATTGTCTCAGGTGAGTAAGCAGTGTTTAGTTCCGATACATGTTATGAACAATAGCAATGTCCATATTACTTATCGTCACTGATCCTGACATTAACATGCGTATTGTTTAGTTTCACTTTTAAAGTTCTGAACACATATATAGACCCGGTAGGCAGGAACAGGAACAGGAAGTCCAAGAAATGTTCCCGGTTACAGTTGCCAAGAGAGAAAACAAAAGGCTATTGGTTGAGATAATAAAGATCTTAACTGGGCATCATAACTCTGCTGGAGCCTTCACCATGTCAATGGGGTAACCTAAATATTCACATATTTTTATGTAGCTTCATTGATTTGCTCTGAATGTTTAGAACCTACAGTGAGCCATAGTGGTTCAAGGTGCTAATTTATTTACAAGCTAAGCTGAAACCGTGTAACATTTAGTACGTCGGACCTCCATACCTTCATGGGTTTTATGCAACAGTTATTGAGTCATCAACCACTTAGTCTACCTTAATAGTTAATGCTATAGAAATGTACCATAGATACTTACAATATTGTAGCACTTCTACTTCATCTACTTTAAATCTAGAAACACTTCCTATTAGAGTGAGTAATCTGACTGTACAAACTAATGCAGGTAGAAGCTCCAACAAAAGTTCACAGCGACACTAAAGATAAATTTATCACATGGAACTTCAGATCTTATAACTTCACTCTCATGGCACTCTGGACAAAATTTCTAGTAGAAGATTCTCAAAGAGAGATCAACGGGACATTAGTTGAATCGCATGATATGCACTTAGATAAACTTGATGCAAGATTAGCTGCAAACTTGCATGAGATCAATATCTTAGTTGTATCTAGTTCACATTGGTTCTTCAGAACAAATTATCTCTATGAAGATGGGGAACTAATCGGCTGCATATACTGCTCAGAGGATAACATCACAAGTTTCAGCGTCATTTCAGCTATTCAGAGGGTGTTTAGGACGGCTATCAGTAACTTGAATAGCCGCCGAGAATCCAGATTGAAGTTAACAGTGGTGAGGACAGCAACAACGGCACATTTTGAAAATGGCCAGTGGAATACTGGAGGAGCATGCAACAGAACTGAACCAGTGGGAGAAGGAACAGCAATGACCAGTACAATTGAAAGGGAAATAAGAGATGTCCAGGTTGAGGAAGCCAACAGAGCACAAAAGGAGAAAAAACAAAAGGGCGGGATGAATATAGAGATCCTAGATATAACCAAGCTTATGTCTATGAGACCTGATGCACACCCAGGGATTCATTGGAATAATGAGTGGATGAGGGGTTACAGTGATTGTTCGCATTGGTGCCTGCCAGGACCAATTGATATGTGGAATGAGCTATTACTTGCTGTGCTTAACAAATATAAGAAAAACATGGAAGACCAATGATGCAGGAACTTCTGCTAATCCATAAGATCCCGGAGAGTCCCTCTTTTCCTTCTTTTTACTATGCCAAAGTCAAACCTCATTTCTCCGTTTTCTGCAACAGTTTTAGATTCAGAAAAATGATAGATGTGTACTGTGATGACCTGTACACATGATCACTAGTCATGTATGTGGAAAGTTTACGAAGGATAGAACCACAAAATCTACTTACTCCAACATTAATTAATTTTCTTCATCAATTTTTGAAACCACCAGAGTTACGATGTTCAAACATCAATTCTGATCAGTGAGCATATTAGCTATACAATAGGTCAAGATATATTACAAGTACTTAAATTCATCTCCACAAAAACCATTTTTCATAGCCAGTTGACAAGGAGAATACAGTAGTAAATATGCACATGTCAATTAGGGCTAACTAGAAGCATAAGATTTACACACAAGATTCAACTTATGTTTACCTGATGGTGCTATGGCATGTTCAGCCCCTCAAAATTCTAAGGTTGTACATCACTACCAACAGAAACTTGCGGTAATTCCTTGCGCATCAAGTGCTTGCGCTTCTGGAGGCTCAGCCAAACAAGGATACTGTCAGTCTGAACAATGTCGTATCCTGCTTTTATGTACATGTTGAACGGCACTTCATCAATTATTCTACAATGAAGATATACACGCGTTTTGGCATCCATCTTGACAACCAGATCCTCACATGCCTTAAGAAGTTGTTTTCCAATTCCTCTCCTGGTGAGCAAAACAAGATTTTTAGTTTTAGAACAACTATAGAATCCAATATCGCAAACATAATATACTACTCCATATGGCATTAAACCAATCAATTTTGCAATCAACTCATCTATATCTTTAAACAACAAGTGAGATTCAAGGTACCACATTCATTTGGAGGCATATAAATTCCAACATTAATCTAGAAATATAGAAATCTCAAAATATTTGAGAGAAAGATTAAAAAAATCTACTCCGCTTATTTTGGTTGGGCTAGATGTATAGATTAGATTTAGAGAAAACGAAAGATCTAGACCCTTTTTCTGGTGGGACCAGATTACAGTTGAGCTATTATTTGGTAAAAGGAAAATATATACACCGCTTATTTTGGCGGGACTAGATAATAACGATGTAAGCTTTTAGAAAATATTATAAGAATCCAATACAAGAAAAACAAATCTAGCTATCAAATTGCGCAGGCCACTCCAATAGTTATATAAACAAAACTGCTTTTAAATGATTTCTCGCCTAATTGTTCTACTTTGGTGAATTACAATAAATTTGTATCATGTTTCAAAGCAAAACTAACTAACATTATTGATTAAACAAAGATAGTATAAGAGCACCAAGTAATTTGAAAAGAACGAAAACAAGCAATGGGCTCCTTGATAAAAACAAAATTTTCATCAAGATACTATGAACGTGTCTTCAAACCCGCCCTTCGTGCCTGTGTCTGTGTTTCTCCAATCCTCCAGTAAAAAGGTTGCAGAAGACCAAGACAGGACAAGCACTTGAAGGTTCCGAAGAGACGCATCAGCTGCCCACACTAACAGGTGAGAACCAAAATTCATTGAAAACATTGTGGCCGGGAACATGCCCTTTGTTGGGCAGGACAGGATGCCGAACCACTGCTTCGTGCGAGATTGCCCAGGAAAAGACGAAGAGCACAGAAAGACAAAACCGGAGCATCACTAACTAAAAGAGCTCATAACATACATCGCCATCACCACTGCCAAGTCAGGCAGTAACGCTGGATGACAAACTGCGGAATCAGGAATCGATCCATGGGAGCAGATTAGAAAATACCACTGGCTCTCCGACATTAAGGTGTGTAGCTACACCAGGACAAGGATAGAGTCAGGACAATTTTATTCCATACAGCATCACATCCACAGACAAGATGCCCCTTCTAAGAACACACAAACCTAACATACGAGGAACCGAATCTGTACCCAGAGGCGGAGGACGAAAAAAAAATAAGGTGTGGCGAACTGTCAACTAAAAAAATTTGATGCACAAACATAATAGTCAATTCACACTGCACTGAAGCTTTCAATGGCATCTAGAAGATGCATGCAATGGCAGTGCCATATCCTCCTTCTCAAGGTCTTCCTTAATTATAGCAATATATCAACTTTTGAATATCATTTTTTTCAATGTAATACACCATCAAATTATTTAGCTGTCCGGCACACCTCATACTCATCCCATATATTAAACTGAACACCGGGTCATGTTGTGTTGGTAGCGAAGTCCGTGACGCGTTGGCACGGGTAGTCAGTCTTTTCTTTTTTTGGTGAAAGGGCACCGCTAGTCAGTCATGTACTCTTATATATACTCTCTCCGTCCGAAAAAGCTTGTCCCACAAATGGATATGTCTAGCACCAAGTTAGTGTTAGATACATCCATTTAAGGGACAAACTTTTTTGAACGGAGGGAGTACATATCAAGGAAAAGAATAACCCAAAAAATGCAAATTACACGCACCAGCAAAATTTTCTCCATTCTGTTTTTTTATCGCCAAGTTATGAGAGATCCATCAAGAGCGAGACGCCGAGAGAGTCGATCCGATTGTTGTTCAGCAGAAGCGAGCCAGTTCGAGCACGTCTACGTGTGCATGTGCTAGGCAGCACATCAATCAAGCTGTCTGCTTGTGTGCTTCCATCTAGGTTTGCTTGGGCGAATCGATCTACTGTGGTCTAAAACCAACAAGCAGTACTATATGCTTAAGTATTACCGCCAAGAAAACGTGCATGCTTATATGTATAAAAAAATTTGGTGCTGAATCAAGGTGTGGCGGCCGCCACACCTTGCCCACTGGGCTCCTCCGCCAGTGTCTGTACCCATGCATTCATCCAGGGTTCCAGCAATGAGGGGAATCGGCGGAAATTAGCCAGAGAATTGCGGTCTCTTCTTGCTCCCAGAAGCTAGGATTTCAATTCATTCGAATCAGGATAGCTGATCAAATGTGTAGGGGACTATGTTATACTAGTAAAATTGTATCATTGGTCATGTTGAACATAAAAAGAGGACGGTAATTCCAATCTGAAGGATGCACATGTCACAATTGGCTGAAATCTTTTACTCAGATGATCCATAGTCCATACTTTTAAGGAATCCCTTAACTCTACCCAAATCTTTAATTTGCACATGTGACAATTGGCAACAAATAGCAATCCCAAACAAAAAATGGTTTACTCGAGTCCTCCATAGGTCATAATTCCAGGGAATCCCCTTTCACAATCAACTCAATGTCCAACATGTATGTACAGATTTATCCTATTTTACAAAAATAAACAGGTGGGCAAAATGGTGGTTGGAAAGAGAGCATTATCCGTTACCTCCTCAACGAGGTCTTCACGGTCATGTTGCAGATGTAAGGGAACTCGAGCGGCGGCGTTGGCGTGGGCGGTGCCCCCGGGGCGCCCACCGCGTCCAGCGACACCTCGGCGGTGCACGCCATCTCTCCCTCATCCCCGTCGACCTCGCCCTCCCCCCCTTCTTCCGCGGCGGCGGGCTTGTAGAAACCCACTAGGGCGGCAGCGTGGGGCGCGAGGCCGCGGCGCTCGTAGAGGTAGCGGCGGATGACGAAGGCGAGGAGCTGGGCGTAGCGCTGCGCGGGGGCCCATCTGACGTCCTCGGAGAAGGAGGAAGCGAGGAGGCGGACGAGCACCTCGGCCTCGGCGTCGTCGGTCGGGGTGAGGGCCCGCACTGTGAGGCTGCCGTGGGGGAAGGTGTGCTCGTAGCGGAAGGCGGCGAGCGCGTCGAGCTGCGAGAGCGCGCTCGGCGAGAGGAAGACGCCGCCGCCGCCGGCGGCCGGCGAGGGGGAGGGGGAGGGGGAGGGGGAGGAGGAGGCGGCGAGAGGGGTGAGGCGGAGGTGGCGAGGCGAGTGGGTGTGGGAGAAGAGGAGGTGGGTGTGCCTGGAGACGGCGGGGGAGAGGGAGAGGAGGGCGGGCGCGGCCATGGGAGGGAGAGGGAGACGGTGGTTTAGCGGGCAGCGTCGAGAGGAGCGGAAGGTGGGAGGGAGTTTGAGTGATTTTTCTGGTACGTTTTGAACGGCTTTACGTGGATGAACGTCTACTGTGCCGTACTCCCGGCCAGGCTCGCTGGCTAGCCGGTAGCCGCCTGCTCGCGCCAGAGTACATATCCATGCTCCCACACTCCATGCTCCCAACATTTCAATTTTCAACAAATTAATCTAAAATTGAAAAAAGAACAAATTAACATTCACAAGAGATGTCAATATTACCCCTAAATTTTTCAAATCAATTTCAAAACACACATGGAGAAACAAAAAAGTATACAAATCTGGATGTGAATAGTGTGTTTTCTGGTTTTGTCTTTATGTGGCACTTTTTTTACACTATTCATGCAGATTTGTTTTTTTTTCCTCCATGTGTGTTTTGAGTTTAGATTTGCAGATTTTAGGGGTTGTAGAAACATGCCTCATGAACATTCACATTTATTTCTGAAAATTTGTGAAACACTGAAATTTGTTTTTGAATGTTGAGAGCATGGGGGCATTAAAGGTGTAGGAGCACCTGATATATTTCAGTTACAAATTTAACTTGCAGCTAACATAACAAAAAATATTCCATCTGATCCAAAATAAATGGCGTGGTTTTAGTTCAAAATACAAATTCATCATGGCATTAACGAGACCAATTCATAGCACGGTTAAATTAACTGTCATTCATAGCATGATTTGTCTTTTTTCAATCTGTAAGTTGAATTTATAACTACAACATGATTGATATATATATATATATATTATGTTAATATACTCAATTATTTTCAAAAGAAATTAACTTGTAGCATAGATTTTCTATGTTAGTTGTACCGGTTGAAGCATCTCTAACAATGACACTATAACAGGGCATTGAAAACTGCTTTAGGGCACAAAAGATGAGTTTTACGGCATCAATTTTTCTTCTTCTTCAATAGTAGCCCTAAAATAGGGCACCAGTGCTCCAACAGCCGTCCTAAAATAGGGCACTACAATTGCATACATATTGAAACATGTGATATCAAACTCATCCCAAATGAATCGGAAACAAATAATACAAACATAACATCAAATTCATCAATCCACAAAATCAAAATTATTACATAGTTCATCAATCCACAACATCGAATTTAATACACATAACAACAAAGTTCATCATCTATGACATAGTGGTCTTGTTGCCCATGCCATGCCCACAACTCTTCGATGAGATACTTTTGAAGATCTACGTGCCTATCAGAATCTGGAATGCCATGGTACACCTCAAGAAAGCGTCGAATTTGGTCTTCTCTTCTACGCGGCTGCACCGGTTGTCCGATGGTTTCATAGAAGGTGTAATCAAAATCTTTCCCACTCTCATTCTCAATAATAATGTTGTGCATGATCACATAGATTGTGATGATGCACCAAAGAATTTCTTGATCCCCAAACCTAGCCGATCCTCGCACAATAGCAAATTGGGCTTGCAAAATCCCAAAAGTCCTTTCCACATATTTCCTAGCGGGCGCTTAAGCATTATGGAAGTAGAGTCTTTCTTACCTTGGGGGGTGGGGGTGGGCGTTCACAAAAGTAGTCCATTGTGGTTGAAGCATCTCTAACAACGACACTATAACAGGGCATTGAAAACTGCTTTAGGGCACAAAAGATGAGTTCTACGGCATCAATTTTTCTTCTTCTCCTATAGTAGCCCTAAAATAGGGCACCAGTGCTCCAACAGCCGTCCTAAAATAGGGCACTACAATTGCATACATATTGAAACGTGTGATATCAAACTCATCCCAAATGAATCGGAAACAAATAATACAAACATAACATCAAATTCATCAATCCACAAAATCAAAATTATTACATAGTTCATCAATCCACAACATCGAATTTAATACACATAACAACAAAGTTCATCATCTATGACATAGTGGTCTTGTTGCCCATGCCATGCCCACAACTCTTCGATGAGATACTTTTGAAGATCTGCGTGCCTATCAGAATCTGGAATGCCATGGTACACCTCAAGAAAGCGTCGAATTTGGTCTTCTCTTCTACGCGGCTGCACCGGTTGTCCGATGGTTTCATAGAAGGTGTAATCAAAATCTTTCCCACTCTCATTCTCAATAATAATGTTGTGCATGATCACATAGATTGTGATGATGCACCAAAGAATTTCTTGATCCCCAAACCTAGTCGATCCTCGCAAAATAGCAAATTGGGCTTACGAAATCCCAAAAGTCCTTTCCACATCTTTCCTAGCGGTCGCTTAAGCATTATGGAAGTAGAGTCTTTCTTACCTTGGGAAGGGGGGTGGGGGTGGGCAGGAAATTGGCTTCACAAAAGTAGTCCACTATGGATATATCTCATTTGCAAGGTAATAGTCCATGTTGTATGTGCGGTCATTTGATTGGAAATCCATTGTTGGTGATTCCCCATTGACTAACTTTGCGAAGAGAGGTGGTCGTTGGAGCACATTGATGTCAATGCAAGATCCAGACATCCCAAAAATATGCATGTAAAATCCATGTCTTCTGATGGACCACGGTCTCAAGAATGATGGCTGGATACTTCGTGTCCTTCAAATTGTCCATGCTATGCTGCAAGGTAGTTCTTCCACTTCCAATGCATGCAATCAATGGAGCCAAGCATACTTGAAAATCCACGGGCTTTGTTCATCTCCAAAAGCTTCATCGTGTCCTGAGCATTGGATGCTCTCAAATACTCTGGCCCAAACACTTCAACCACTGCCATTACAAATTTCTTAATGTAAAAGATTGAAGTGCTCTCTCCCATTACCAAGTTATCATAAGTGAAACATGTGGGGGACACCATATGCCATCATGTGCAATGCGAAAGTCACCTTTTTGGATGGTGCTATGTCCAAGATTTCTGGTGTAAATCCCCCTCTACTTAAAGGACCAATCATGTTGCTTCACACATTTGGCAATGTTAAGGAACAAATTTGGAGACATCCTAAATCGCCAGCGAAAGTATCGCTCTGGATACACCAGAGACGAACTAAAATAGTTTTTCATTAATCTAGTGTGCGCCTATTTCCTATCCCTCTGAATCAACTCCTCCCCAAAAACGGAACCACCATGATTCGGCCTGCTTTTCTTGTGAATCATAAAGATAAAAGCAATGTCCTCCTCTTCCTTCATGCCCTATTCCTCTTCAAACGAGCAATCCTCCCACTGAGGGGATTCAAATGAACGCATCTTCAATACAATAATTTCCATTAAAATATACCATTTGGTGCATTTGGAGGTTGCCTTGGTGGGATGCGAGTGTAGCACGGGGTTGCACAAAGAGCATTTGCTCAGAGCCGCATGGTTGGATCGAGGCGGACTACAACCAACGGTCGGCTTCATGTAGCCTTTTTGGAGATTATGTCAGATGCATGTGGCATGGAGGTCGCTCCATAGCAACGTGAGTGGATTTGGCTAGGCCTCTCGCGTCTGGATCCGGACGGGTGTGTAACCTTCGGGTGGAACTAAGCGGCACAACAGAGCCATTTGATAGTGGTGTTGCAGGTTGTAGTGGCACCGGAGCTCGTGCTCGGCACAACATCGAATGCACATCGGGCGAGTGGAAGGCGCCACGTGGATGGACGACCTGTAGCCCGACCAGGTGTCTCCAAGGGAATCTCTATTGTCAGAGGGTGACCAACGCATGCAAATTTGACACTCATGTGTGTGGATTGGTTGCAGTAGAAGGATGATTTCCAGGTCTGGTGGATCTTTTTTTAAAAGGAGGATTTACCCCTGGCCTCTGCATCAATAGATGCACACAACCATTTTATTATTATTCAACAGAGTCTGACAACATGCATACATAGATCTGGTGAACAAAGTCACAACACCTACACTCATGATAATGTGCCTGAACCGCATGAACAAGCACTACCTAATCCAGTGGCATCATGCAACTGCCCGCATAGGGTCGGGAGCACCCCTCGGTCTGACCGACCCACAATGCGCATCGCATGCGCAAGCTCTGGAACTATCGCCGCCATGTTCTGTCGTTCCATCTTCAGGAGTGATCAACCCACTCACCTTGTCAGACCATACTACCATCGATGCTAGACGTTGTCACTCTCCTACACGTGTCCATCCAAACGCACCCACCGCCAAGAATCCGCATCTTTATGAGAATATTCCTAATGCATATATGAGATTATGCCATGAATGATCATATTCATAAATATTGCAATCTTTTCAATTGCCCAACTATAATTTGTTTACCATGTCATTCGCCTGTTTTCGATAGAGAGATGCCACTAGTGAAGCTATGGGCCCCGGTTCTATTTTCCATTAATAAACTCTTATACAAAAATTGCTCTTTTATTTGCCTTACTATTTTACCACTACATATCTCTATTTTCTTTTAATCTTGTAGCTAGCAAGATAAGAGGCTTGACAACCCTCTTGCCATGTTGGGTGCAAGTCTTTTGTTTGTTTGTGCACATGTGTTGTTTATCCTGTTAGCTTAGAAGCTCTTATTGGTTCGATAAACCTTGATTCTTAACTGAGGCAAAACCTTTTTGTTGTTCTATTTCACCATTCCTCTTTGGGGAAACCCAACGACTCCTACAGGAGTAGCAATTGGTAACACCTGCAGTATCGCAATTTTGTTTATTTAACTTCTAGTAATATGTTTAGAGATGACAATATCAACTTTACTCTCTCTCTCTCTCAATTCCTAGATTTAACAACAGTGCAAGTTTCCTCATGTATATCTCCGTCATTAATCCTATTAGTGCTAAGAAGAGATTATTCCCCACCCACTTTAGTTAGAAGCAACACATTATCTTGTTTTTGTTCCAAATAGTCACTTTTTCCAGCTAGTTGTTCTCGATTTTTCTGAAAACATTTATGGCAATAAAATTATCACCAGAAATTTCAATACCCATTCTAAATTATCACAATGTAGAAAAGTATTTAGAGAAGACATATTATCGGTACCTTGCGGTTTCCTCTTCCTGCTGAGATCGACAACTCTGGCTTCTGTATTTTCCATGTTAGTGCATGTATAGCAGTAGTAGGAATGATTTCCACCCGTTCAACAGAAGTAGTGGGAGATTGCACAACATAAACAGAGGAAATTTATGCGTAGAAAACATCACAGGGTCCACCTCAATAATTGTAGGCTCGCTAAGCATAGCGGCAACATAGGAAGTATATTGAGGTACAACCACTTGATCAGGAATCAATTACATGATATTAGCCACCATCTCCTCATAAGGAAATTGTTGTGATTTATCACCTCATAGCCCTCAACTTACATATCTTGTTCATTTTGCTTTTCACACGCAAATGTATCAACGAAAAGTTAATTATATTCCTCTCCACTCTCTAGATCAGAGTTATTTTCCTCATTGTCTTCCTTTTCCTCATTCCTGTCTCTCATGGGAGCACTATTTTTACCACAAAAAAAATCTAGGAGGAGCAAAAAACCACCAACAACAATTGATCCTCCAATGTATATATCAATAATTCACCAGTTCTAGATCTCTTAGGAGAAGGAGCACCATCCTTATTAGGAGCATGAATAGATAAATTACCATTATTATTTTCACAAGGATCTTATCAACAAAGTAGAAAAAATCATAAAAATGTTCTCCTAGAAATCCCTCGGCCACATTAGGAATATTCTCATCATCTCTACATCCAATTTGAAGTCCCAGGATTCAAGCCTATGTAAGGTAGCCATGTCAATTTCTAAGTAGCACCCACTAGGATTTTAAGTCTCAAGATTCAAGCCTATGTAAGGTAGCCATGTCTCAGGATTTCTGAGTCTCACGCTGCCACAAATAGTTGTGATGGCCGACATCGTGATCTCGCCCTGCATTGTGACGCCCTACGCTGAAACCATACCATCCGATGGTTGTGGTTGAATTGTGCACCCTGTTCCACCATGGTAGGTGACGTAGCATGAGGTCAGGGAGGAGAGGTGTCTACCTGAGCGAGGGATGAATCTATGGAGAGGGGCGCCGCACACGGCTAACAGATTGTCATGGCCTTGTGTGGCGCCCCCTCCCACATATATATAGGTGGGTTAGAGGGGAGGCATCCAGGAGGCACCCCAAGGGTGGCTGAATCCCCCTTGGGCTCCTGCCCTTGGCCGCCCCTGTCAGCGTTCTAGGAATGGGGGTATGCAGACTTGTCTGCCTGCGCCCCACGGCGTGGCTCCATCAACGGCCTGGTACGGCCCACCTTCATCTTCGACAACCCAAGACCCTTGCGAGGGGCCGAGCCTCGCGAGGTGGATGACACCAAGACCTCCAGGAGGAGCGGCCTCCTCAGGCTGGCTCCTGAGAAGCAGAGATCTCTATGCAAGCCTCCACCTCGTGAGGTTCGGATGACGCAAGCCATGACGACCAAGGACAGGCGGGCGCCGACGGGCGCAGTACAACAGTTTCCTCTTTGGTGCTAAGGAGGCAAGCACAGGCGCGGAGTCCCAAGGAATCAGCCAAAGGTTTCCATTTCCATGCAGCAAGACCAAGACCGACAGGACGGAGGTCATCGCCGGGCCCACCACGGCGTCACGACCAGAAGCTTTGCACGCGAAGACCACCTTTCGTCAGGATAAGATGTACTAGTTATGTCCCTTCGAATTTGGCCGTTGTGGGATCCCTTCCCGCCTACATTTTGGGGGAAGAGGACCAAGGCCACTATAAATATAGCCTAGCCACCACCATATAAGGGGATGGATCATTCAGATCATCCTCTCCCTCACCAACTCAAGAACACACCTCCTGAGGTTGTTCTTCCACTATACAAGTTCATTCTCAGCCCACCTCGAGGCTAATCCACCACAAAGCAGGAGTAGGGTTTTACACCGCAAGGTGGCCCGAACCTGGGTAAACTGCCTTGTCCCGTTCCTTTCCAGTTCATCGAGCTAGGCCATGAGAGCGGCAAGTAGGCAGACTGAGGAGGTTGAGTTCTTATCATGCACCCCAGAATTTGAATCTATCTAGAGTCTGTGGAGCCCGGAATCCAACATTTGGCGCGCTAGGTAGGGGTGCGTCGAAGATCCGCCTCTCCGCTCGCCGCACTCCACCGCGTCGTTCGGCTCTCATGGCGAGCGCCACTCCACCAACCGGACCAGGGGTGTGTTCAGGGGCGCCGTGGGTTGATACGTCTCCAACGTATCTACAATTTTTGATTGTTCCATGCTGTTATATTATCATTCTTGGATGTTTTATAATCATTTTATATCATTTTTTGCTACTAACCTATTGACATAGTGCCAAGTGTCAGTAGCTGTTTTCTGCATGTTTTTTACATCGCAGGAAATCAATACTAAATGGAATCCAAATGCAGCGAAACTTTTTGTGGATTTTTTTGGACCAGAAGACATCCAATGGGCCGGAGAGCGCCTAGGGGTGCTCTGAGGGGAGCACAACCCACCAGGGGGCGCCTAGAGGCCCAGGCACGCCCTGGTGGGTTGTTCCCACCTTGGGTGCCTCCCGGACCGACTCTTTGCTCTATAAATACCCCAATATTCCAGAAACCCTAGGGGAGTCGACGAAAATCAATTCCAGCCGCCGCAGAGTCCAGAACCACCAGATCCAATCTAGACACCATCACGGAGGGGTTCATCATGTCCATTGGTGCCTCTCCGATGATGTGTGAGTAGTCTTTTGTAGACCTCTGGGTCTGTAGTTAGTAGCTAGATGGCTTCCTCTCTCTCGTTTGATTCTCAATACAATGGTCTCTTGGAGATCCATATGATGTAATTCTTTTGCGGTGTGTTTGTTGGGATCCAATGAACTTTGAGTTTATGATCAGATCTATGTTTTTATCTATGAAAGTTATTTGAGTCTTCTTTGATCTCTTATATGCATGATTGCTTATAGCCTCGTATTTCTTCTCCGATATTTGGGTTTTGTTTGGCCAACTTGATCTATTTATCTTGCAATGGGAAGAGGTGCTTTGTGATGGGTTCGATCTTACGGTGCTTGATCCCAGTGACAGAAAGGGAACCGACACATATGTATCGTTGCTATTAAGGATAACAAGATGCGGTCTATTTCTACATAAATCGATCTTGTCTACATCATGTCATCGTTCTTATTGCATTACTCTGTTTCTCCATGAACTTAATACACTAGATGCATGCTGGATAGCAGTCGATGTGTGGAGTAATAGTAGTAGATGCAGGCAGGAGTCGGTCTACCAATCTTGGACATGGTGCCTATATAATGATCATTGCCTGGATATCGCCATGATTATTTGAAGTTCTAATTTCCCAACAGTAATTCGTTTACCCACCGTTTGCTATTTTTCTCGAGAGAAGCCACTAGTGAAACCTACGGCCCCCGGGTCTCTTCTTTAATATATTTGCCTTTGCGTTCTATTTTCCTTTGCTTTTATTTTCAGATCTATTAAACCAAAAATACTAAAAAATACCTTGCTGCAATTTATTTTATCTGAGATCTATTTATCCCATCTATCATATTTTTATCACGTCCATTTGCCAATTTGTGGCACCGTTACCCAAAAGGGATTGACAACCCCTTTAACACGTCGGGTTGCGAGTATTTGTTATTTGTGTGCAGGTGCTGTTTACATAGTGTTGCTTGGTTCTCCTACTGGTTCGATAACCTTGGTCTCATCACTGAGGTAAATACCTATAGTCGTTGTGCTGCATCATCCCTTCCTCTTTGGGGAAATACTGACGTAGTCTAGCAGACATCATGGGTCTTAGAGCTTTTACCCCCACCTTGCAGCGGGTGCAGTGGCCGCCCAAGTTCAGGCCGGAGCTGCCGCCTCATTACGACGGCACAGCGGACCCGGTGGGGTTTCTCCAGGAATATGTGGAGGCTTTTTTGGTGGCCGGTGGAGACGACAAGGCCATGGAGAACTGGCTACCCATGGCCCTTACAGGTGTGCCGCGCGCCTGGCTCATGGGCTTGCCAGAGTCTTCAGTGGCCTCCTCGGAGGAGTTGTGCGGTCTCTTTATCGCGCGCTTCGCGGCGCCAGTGCCTCATGCCATCGCGGCCCTCCTCGGCGGCTCACAGGCGCCGGCCTCGGACCGCCACATCAAGCAGTTCTTTCGCCAAGTGGGTGCCGCCCATGTACAACGAGGGACGCCACCAGGATGGGCGGTGCCTATGGCCAACCTCACCTTCGACTCAAGGGACCACCCCGCAACCACGTTCGGCGCCGGCGCGCTCCCGATGCTCTGTACTCCCACCATCTGCAACGTCGCCATCACCAGGACCCTCGTTGATGGTGGCGCCGGCCTCAATGTCCTCTCCGTGGAAGCATTCGGCTTGCTTCATGTGCCCCACAACTGGCTCTGCCCCACCAAGCTTTTCTTTGGAGTTGTTGATGGCTCCACCTGTCCCCTGGGGCAGATCCGCCTCCCCGTCACCTTCGGCACCCGCAACAACTACCGCATCGAGCTCATCGACTTTGACATCGCTTGCATCGGCCTGCCGTACAACGCCATCCTTGGGTAACCGGCCTTGGACAAGTTCATGGCGGTGACCCACCTTGGCTACAATCTCATGAAGATGCCAGGAAGCAGCCACTACAAAAAAAGACACATCCGTGACATTTTGGGCCGAACAAATTTTTTTCTGTCATACCTATGACACTTCTACGACGATAATTGTGACAAAACTCGGTATCATCATAGATGTGGTGGGGTCCTACTTCTATGACAAAAAATCATGACAGAAAATGGGCTTTTCGTCCTGGGCAGGCCGGAGACGCAGTTGCATGACATTCTTTAGGCCATCCATGACGGAAAAAACCATGGTAGAAGCGAGGGCGAGGAAAATATCGGGGTGTTCCCAGTTATGGTGGGTGGTCGGGGCCGAGCGATGCGCGTTTCTCTCGTACACGCACGCGCGTGGGTGCGAGGAGTTGGGCTCTAATTGAACCCAAGCGAGGCGTTGGGCTCTAACTGAACCCGAGCGATTGCACTGCAGGCTACGCGTTACTGAACCCGAGCGATCGATCGATGGCTGTTAACTGAACCCGATCGAGTGATTCCTTTGCTACTGCTGCTAACTGAAGCCGACCGATGTTGCCTCTGGATGAACAGTGAGCATTGCGGGAAGGGGGGGGTTGGATGAACAGTTCCCGGTGGGGGTGGATGAACAGGACCCCGTGGTTTTGCCTCTGGATGAACAGTACCCCGATCGATCGAGCCGGTTGGGGCTGGATGAACAGGACCCTGTGGAGGGAGGGATGAACAGTAGATGGTGGAGGGCAGGATGAACAGTAGCCCATGGAGGGGTGGTTGAACAGGAGCCCATGGAGAGGACTGGTTGAACAGTAGCCGGTGGAGTAGCGCACGATGGAGGCTGGATGAACAGGAGCTCGTGGATGAACAGTCGTAGGTGGAGGCTGGAGGAGGTCGACGGTGGATGAATAGTAGCCCGTGGAGGCTGGAGGGGGTCGACGGTGGAGATGAACAGTATCCCGTGGAGTCCCGTTTTGCGGTACGCCACACCCCTCCCGATGAACAGGACCCCCGTTTCGACCGTAGCGCTCCAACACAAGTCCGTTTCCTCCGTTTTGCGGTACGCCACACCCCTCCCGATCAACAGGACCCCCGTTTCGACCGTAAGAGGTCCGTTTCATCCATTTTGCGGTATGCCAGACCCCTCCTGATGAACAAGATCCCGTTTCGAACGTGGTTGGTCGAACATAAGGCCGTTTCCTCCGTTCTGCGGTACTCCAGGCCTCGTTTCCATCGGCTGTTCCGTCCAAGCCCTCCCGATGAACAGACGACGCATTCCGTTCCGACCCAGCCGGTTGGCTCTCCATGAACACGACGACGACGCTATTTCTCCGTTCTGACCCAGCCATGTACACAAGCCCTGGCCGTACGTATGTGCGAGTAGGCGTTTGAGACCCTGCCCGTATGTACATACGTGGCCGTATTTTCTTTCTTGCACACTGGTCGTTGTACGTACGTGTACATGCTACATGTGCGCCTCTACTATGACACGTGCGCGCCTCTACTACGACACGTGCGCGCCTCTACATCGACCAGTATATACATACACATTCGCGACCAGAATGACAACGCTATGTACGCTTCGACCAGATGGGTCCCGACTGTCAGACACTTCCTTGCGTGCGAAGATGTAGCTGGTGGGTCTTAGCAGTCAAGGGGCGAATCATTTTTTTTCCCGGACGCACTTCCTTGCATGCGAAGATGTAGCTGTGGGTCCTAGCAGTCAGGGGAAACATTTTTTTCATGAAATACGGTGGCCCGTCCGGTGGGTCCACGCTGTCAGGTGGAGGAATAATTATTTTGCGCGTAATAAGGAGGCACTTCCTTGCTGTGGTCGTGGACCCAGTTGTCAGCCTCTCCACGTACAGTCCACGTCCGATGGAAGCCGTTCCTTGACCACGTTGACCACGCCGCGCCGAGAGCACTAGGGCGGTGGATGACAGCGAGGCATAGGAAGGGGACAACGCGGAGCTGGGGAAGACGCGGTAGTGGAAGCCCACGCGGAGAGGAGTACGAGGGTTCACTGGTTCGACTGCGGTGTGAGGCTGCCTTCGCCGCAGGGCCTGGCCAGCAGTGGGAATAGTAGGGGGCGGTGAGGCCTTCGCGGCAGCACAGCCGGCCACAGGAGGCAGGAGCATGCAGCACGACCGGCATTGCTTTGGGCGGCTGGAGCAAGAAGACCAGAGGTTGAAGAAGCACAACGGCCGTTGGATGGACATCGTACGGTCACTGGAGCTAGAATCGTTCATGTTGACTAAGTTGACAAAGCACTCCTCCCCGTCAACTTAGTAGGCCCACAAGTCAGCCACCCACCAAGCTGGGTCCCAACTAGCAAGGGGAGTATTCATTTTTGTGTGCGTAATAAGGCGACACTTCCGGTGGGTCCGAGCTGACAGCGGGGGGAACGTTTTTTCATGAAATACTGTGGCACGTCCGGTGGGTCCCAACAGTCAGGGGGGAACGTTCTTTTCGCCAAATACAGTGGTCCATCCGGTGGGTCCCTGCTGTCAGGTGGAGGAATAATTATTTTCCGCGTAATAAGGAGGCACTTCCTTGCGGCTGCCGTGGACCCAGATGTCAGGCTCTCCACGTACAGTACTCTTCCGATGGAAGTCGTTCCTTGACCACGTTGACCACGCCGCGCTGAGAGCACCTAGGCGGTGGACGACGGCGAGGCCTAGGAAGGGGACGACGCGGAGCCGGGGAAGATGCGGTAGTGGATGCCCACGCGTAGAGGAGTATGAGGGTTCACTGGTTCGCTGCGGTGTGAGGCTGCCGTCGCCGCAGAATAACAGGGGGTGTGGGTGAGTAGAGGGATGGCCTGGCCAGCGGTGGGAGTAGTAGGGGGTGGTGAGGCCTCCGCCGCATCGCAGCCGGCCATGGGAGGCAGGAGCACGAGGCACGATCGGCGCTGGTTTGGGCGGCTGGAGCAAGAAGACCAGAGGTTGAAGAAGCACTACGGCCATTGGATGGACATCGTACAGTCACTGGAGCTAGAATGGTGCATATTGACTAAGCTGACAAAGCCCTCCGTCCCCTTCAAATTAGTAGGCCCACAAGTCAGCCTGCCACTATACTGGGTCCCAGCTAGCAGGGGGAGTATTCATTTTTGTGCGTAATAAGGACACACTTCCTTGCGTGCGAAGATATAGCTGGTGGGTCCGAGCTGTCAGCGGCGGTAACATTTTTTCACGAAATACAGAGGCCCTTTCGGTGGATCCCAGATGTCAGGTGGAGGAAACATTATTTTGCGCGTAATAAGGAGGCATTTCCTTGCGTGCGGCCGTGGACCCAACTGTCAGCCTCTCCACGTACAGTCCACTTTAGATGCATGTCGGTCGTTGACCACGTTGTCCAGGCCGCGCCGAGAGCACCAGGGCGGTGGAAGACAGCGAGGCCTAGGAAGGGAACGACACGGAGGCAGGGAAGACTCGACAGTTGTTTCCCATGCGGAGGGGAGTACGACTATACGAGGGTTTACTGGTTCGTCTGCCGTCGCCGGAGAATACAACAGGTGTGGGTGAGTAGAGGGATGGCTAGGCCAGTGATGGGAGTACGGTGGGGCGTTGAGGCCTGCGCGGTAGCATAGGCAACCACGGGGAGGAGGGAGCAGGCAGTCCCGCTGGTGCTTGTTTGAGCGGCTGGAGCAGGAAGAGCAGAGATTGAAGAAGCATGACGGCCGTTGGATGGACATCCAACAGTCACTGCTTGTGCGTCAACCTTTTTTTAGGAAAGCCTCAAATCTGTGAAAACAACATACAACTCATCTGCCATTATTTCTAATAATTTACATCCCATTTGCTAATTCTTAAGGTTTTTTGGAGCCCATATTCTTTTTGTTAGCATTACATCCCATATTGTGGCCACGATTAAAAAATTATACGGAATGTTGCATATTTCGGTGCGGTCCGAACTGTTTTTAATCCCGAAATTTCGAGTCACATTCAAACTGATTTTAAAAATAAATGTATATCAATATAAAATCCAAATAATTGTCCACGCATAAAAATTAATGCAATTTAAAATCTTGAAATGAAAAAAATTGAAAGTAATTGCCGCTTTGATGTGTTTAAAAATGTACAACCCATTTCTCATTACTGATAGGCCATTTTATCGTCCAGCTGAATGAAGCTCTCCTCGTCTTGAAAGATTTGCAGCCCAATAGGCCTGACAAAGCGACTTACTTGGCAAATCACAAAAAACTGGGCTAGCCATTTTCAGAAAGAAAAAAAAACTACTAGGCTGGGTCTGTGGTAAACATAAAAGAGAAGGCTGTCTAGACAGGCCAGAGTGCCCCGCACAACCCAGTTGACACCCTGCTTCCGTCTCAAAAACAAATTAGATAAATGCCACAACAAATATGGCGATTCATAAAAATGCCACTGCAATTTCCAAACTTTAAAAAATTCCACTGCAATTTTTGCAAACTTTGGAAAATGCCACTGCAATTTGCAAACTTTGAAAAGCGCCACTCCAGACTTCGAAAAATGCCACTGGAAATGGCATGGAGTGGCATTTTTCAAAGTTTGGAAATTTCAGTGGCATTTCTTAGAAACACCAGATTTGGAGTGGCATTTATCTGGGTCCCTGGTGTCAGCCACTCGTTGTGCAACTCTCTCGTTTATTGACTATGTTGACAATGGCATGGGACCCAGATGTCAGAAATCCATTAGGAGGAGCCATTTTTTATTGGATTGAAATAAGGAGGCACTTGCTTGCGTACTGCCATGACCTTGGCGGGTCCCTGCTATCATCCTCTTCACGTACAATCATCTCCTGATTGTGTACGCCTCAACTTGGTAGGCCCACAAGTCGGCCTCTAAACCCGTGGAGGACAAATACAACCCATTTAAAAAATAACATCCCATTCCATACATTCAAACGGAAAGCTCAACATTCAGAGCAAAGTAACAGGTCTGTTCCACATATAGAGTATTGAACTTCCACGTTGACAACCATCATAGCCAAGTTAACTATCTACTCCCACTAATACTCTAGTAGCGTACAAGTAATAACTTACTCTTAGCTAACTAGACGATGCCGGCCGCCATCTGTGGTACACGCTAAACACCGGCACCGGTGTCCTCCGCCTCGCCTCGGACTTGCCAGAGGTGCGATAGGGCATGCTGCTCGCGTGCATTGGCCCTTTCCATGCCGGCGTGGTCCACCGAAGCTTTGGCTTCTAAGCGGGAAACCCACTTGACGAGCTGGTAGTAAAAATCGGTGTCGCGAACGCGTGCGTGCCCGACAGCCTCTAGGGCTATTTGCCGGGCGCCAGCCTCCATGTAGTCGGCCCAGGTGCAGGCGCTCTGCTCGCGACTCAGAGCATCTGTGCACTGCTGCTCCATGTCCCGCTGGCGGCGCAAATCGGCGATACGCTGCTCCTCCGCCAAGCGGTCGCGCTCCAACAACTCCTGCTCCTTCGCCAGGCGGTCGTGCTCCAACAAGTCCTCGATCTCCGCATTGCCATCTAAAGACCGATAGAATGCCTCCTCCCCCGTCTGCCTTCCGGTGAAAAACCAAACACTAGTTCCGGCGGTGACCGCCTCCGGCCTCGCCTATCATGGACGGGCGGGGGCATGGAGGACGTGGAGAGTGAGGATAAGTGGCGAGCAACGTCGGGCCGGTGGGGGCTTATGAGGATAGGGCGAGTTGTGTCATGGTGCCACCATAGAAGGCCAGGAAACAGTACTTATAGGTGGAAGGTAGCATGACAGTCATCGGAATTCAATGCATAATTAAGCAGGCATGGCTTAGCGTGCCAGCTTGCCGTGGAAAACTAGAGAAACTGAAATTCTGACTGTGCCATCCCGTCCCGTCCGTGCTGGGTTGCACGCCGGCATGACGGTCAAACAAGTGCACTCGAATCATCTCCCTCCTTGTCATTAATGATTCCACAGATTTAAAAGGCCCACAACAATTAAAGCGCATCTTTTTCGCATCAGTTAGCTGCCTTAATTACGACCGGCTGCATGCAGGCACTCAAAATCGCTCGCAGCCAGTACGCGGAGCAGCATGCAACGAGTCGCAGCCGAGGGCATTAGTTGATGAACTTTAGCTGGGAGATAAGGCATTTGCGAACGTTTTCGCTGGCAGTTTCTTCAGATTCGCATGGCATTTTCTTCAGAGTAGCTTGTCAGTTTCTTCAGAGGTAGGCATTTTTATTCAAAAAACTGCCACTTCGGATCTTGCGTCGCAACTAAAATAGCAGGAGTGCATTAGTAGGCTAGCTAGTGATCGATCAGTAACTTGTAAACACTGAGCGAACATATATAAGGAACTGTTAATGCATCTCAATGATTCACAGATCATATACAAATATGTAGCTCCAAAAGCAAAGATCAGCCACAACTAAAACCAACTAGTATGATTCCCATACATAAGATCAACATGTTAATGCATATCAATGATTCACAGATCATATAGAAATATGTAGCTCCAAAAGCAAAGATCTAGAAAAAACATATGTTCTTCCTACTAACATAGATGCTTCTCTTGGCCAACATTCATTACAGACTGAAAGACAAATTTGTTTGTGAAGTCCACAATTCCTCTTGCAAATGTAAGTGGTTTCACCAATAGCTGGAACCATGAGAATGAACCACACATGATGGAGGAACATCCACTGCAGTATGATTTGGTCTTCTCTTGATCACACGGCGAGACTATTTTTGGAATACAAACTTTAACTTAGGCAAAATGATGCCCATTGTATAATCAGACCAAAGCAATGAAGCACCTAGTGTTGGCCAATAAATAGTACAGTACTACTTTTCTGAAGTCCATGAAGTGACTATCCAATCTTTCTGTGTCTATTTTCAAATGGCACTGCATGCAGTGACTATACTATTCTCTTGTGCAGTTCAACCAAAATTGCAGTCACTTTGTGTGTTTTCCAAATAGCAACGGGTAGACATCTCTGTCTGCACAAATATCAACCAGCTAGTAAACATATACCCACCTTGTATTTTCGGTTTAAACATGTCTCTTTCGCTTAGCATCTGTCATGTTTTGCACTGGACAATTTGATACAGTCATGTTTTGCCCTGGACAATTTCATACTGAATTGATTTGCTTGTTCAGAGTAGAAATATAGTGCCTATTCTTCATCAGACCAAGGATATCCATGTTCGCAGTGATGGAAGAGGTGAAATCGATACAGCCGAAATTGAGCATCCAATCATTGAATCCTGTCATGCACCTCCAATGTAGGTCCACCCTGCCAATAAATTCACATGCAAACCACTAGTATTACTATCTAATGACATTACAAAAAGAGTAGCAAGATAGTAGCAAACCATGTACCTTCTTAATGAACAGCTCATAGTGCCACCAATTGGATATAAAGGTTTGGAAGAAAACATGCTCCTAATGTTGAAGCAGTTGGACTTTTTGTGCAGTTCCACTAAAATTAAGCATCCCTATTTGCATAGATATTGAAAGTGTGATTACTATAAAAGTGGCACTAGTTGAAGCATAGACTCACAAATATAATCATTCCAATTTCTTAATGGGAAAAGGTAGCAAGACTGTTTCTAACCACCTGTTTGAAGGAATAAACAAGGTAACAGCGGCTGATGTCAGAAAGGCATATATAGTTCTTTCTGAAAGAATGATCGATTCCTTAACTTTCCTCTTATTTTAAGCATATTTTGTGCAGTTCAACTAAAATAAAATGCCATCACCGCCTTGACAATTTAGTGACACTATGCAAAAGGAAATGGCTTACATTACGTCATGATGTCAGGTATGTAGTCGACAGGCATTAGAGACAAACTTACAGCCCTCCTCCGATAACATAATGAACATTAATTTTAACAAAGGTATGACTAGCTTTACCGGGATAATTTGAGTGAACTCTACACCCTCTGTTCCTTAATATAAGATGTTTTCGCGGTTCAGTTTAAAGTACCCAAACGTCTAGTATTTAGAAAAACAGGTAGTAGTTTTCTTGAGCACATATCTAGGAAAGCTTGCCACACTTTATTTATGTCCATACGCTAATGCAACACCATTCGAAATTTCGAATACTACAAATATACACTAATCCAGTGGCTAGTGGAATAGTAGAGTAGTTATTTTATTATAGGGTACACTACAATGGTTTTACTGAACAAATTTTAATAAACTCTGGCACTTGAAGATTTCTATAAGAATTAACAATACAAAATGTAAAGGTAACACGTTTCAGCATTGGTATACTAGTTGTGCATGAGCATTAAACCAAATACAAAAGTCTGAAGGTAACTAGCATTATTAACTAATGACAGTATAAAAAAATTGCAAACCATGTACCTCCAAGGTAAATATCATTTCGAACTCAGGGGGACCTTAAAAATTGCTATCCCAATCTTGATAATCGATCAAACATAAAAACTTGATCGAACGAATCAAGAGAACAACCGGAGGAGGAGGTGCCCACTCTTGACCTTTCCTCTTGTCTTCATAATTTTTTGTGCGGTTTAACCAAAATAAAGTGACATCAGCACCTTGGCATTTTGGTGACACCGTACAAAAAAATTAACAAGTTTATTGGCTGTGCAACAACATTAGAATGCCTTAGCTGAAAAATCTTTAATACATCCACAATCAACAGCTAACCCTGAAATAATCCAGTGACATTAAATGGCATTGCTTAAATTTATCGGTGGCATTAGACCGAGTGCGGCATTAGTTAAATGTGGCATCACTTTAGCAGTAGCATTGCTTGACTTGACTGTTGGCGTTATACGAACAACAAAAAAGTGACAATAAGAGCATGGGAGGCCCATTCGGACAGTGAGCGCACCAGTACGATGTACCTTCATGGACGCATAGAGTGGTGAGGGAGGTATGGTTGCCCAGAGCAACAAATATCCAGGCATCATATGTGGATTACATCCCATTTTTGTTATGTTTAGCCACCTTTTTCCTATGTGAGGACAACAAACCGATCGACCTGGTCATTCTCTATTGCGTTGTCATGCCTTTCTACCCTTCTTCAATCAAGAGACACGAGACTCGTTCCTTATCTACTGATTTTCCCCTTTTCAACCTAGATGCGGGTTTGATGCCTACTCTCTTGGACAGTACAGTCTCCCTTCCTTTCCTTATTCAATCCAGACATGGGTTAGTCTGCATGAAGTAGGGTTTCCTTTAATAATGCAAATTAAGGTTTTCGTCTGCGTGACCAGCAAAGCAGAGGATAGAAAATTGGGAAGATGGTGGAGTGGAAAAAGATCCACATGCAGCGACATGGAAGATGGGGCAATAGAACAAGGGTATGGTTCGAAAAGAGGTAGCATACCTGAGGGTCTACAGGAAGTGGCTTCGCTCGTGGTCGTCGTCCTCCGCACACACTACGACAGCAAGCTTGGGGACGGAGGCCATCCCACGCGGGCGCTAGGTCTGAGAGGACATCCTTGTCGTCAGTGCGTGACCTCGCTCGCCGACGACGAGTGCGTCAACGCTGCACGTCCTTTTCTTCCCCCGGCGGATCTGTGACCACCGGTGAGGAGGGAGAAAGAGGCCGTCTTTTTAGATCTGGAGAGAGGGTGATAGTGTGAGAAGCAAGTGGGCAACCCTTCGCAAGAAAGCTCTAAAGCTCCAGCCTATATATGTTTTTTATACTACTAGTACTAGAGGTGGAGTAGTGGTAGAGTACTTTATATTTTCTCTGTAAACAGTACTAGTTAGTCGTGCTTCAAAACTGAACGACACGCCATTAAAAAAATAAAGTCAAGAAATAATATGGCACTTCGGGCCAACGCGGCCAAATCGCATTTTGCACGAGAAATTACACACCATGTTTCGTTGACATGTGGTCCCGTTCCAACATGTCAGTGAGACGACATCGAGTCCTTTTGTACAATTTCGGAAAGGGACGTGTAGGCTGGGGTGCCTCTTCGTGTACCATGGAAAACTGGCAACCGTCCACCGACTCTTCGCCTTTCCCTCTCGATTTGGAACTGCTGTCGCATGCTCTTCCTCCCTCCTCCATTTGTCTTCACCCTTCCTTCTGCCATTGTTCGGTCATCTTCTCCATGGAGGGAACAAGCCAGAAACGACCCCGTTATTCTTGCCCCGATCTGAAAGATGACGTGGTGGGGGAACTCATTGATCGGTGCGATGTCATCACCTCGGCTAGCATGGCAGGTTCTTTCAAGAACATTCTCGACTCAACTAATAACATCATTATAAGGAACCCAAGGTCCGGGAGCAGTTTGATCTCCCTTATCTTCTTCGCTATAAGCCTGTTCGCATGGGCACGGACGACGGAGGCCTCGCCTTGTGCAAGTTGATGCCGCTTGATAACGATACGTGTGATGTCAAGATGCCATCGCTTCAGGGTAAGGCCTGGGCTAGCGCAAATGGAGATTGGGTTGTTTATATTGGGTACAATTGCGAGTGGGAACTTGTGAATGTGTACACTCATCAGCGGATTCCACTTCCAAAAATCTTACACTGCCCTGAGGTTGAGCACACAGATGATCTACGTACGTTCAAATACGATCATGGTGACTGTCGTCTACGGAAGATAGCAATTTGTCGAGTTCCCAACCACTCTTGGAATTACAAGAACTATCAAGTTGTTGCTATCTTCGACAAGCTTGTTGCCTTCCTTACTGATTCCACGGTTCTTCCATGGATATTGCTCAAAAACCAGTTTTTGTACACGAATGAGTACTGTGATGCAATTGAATACGAGGATCTTGTGTTTGTTGCCACCACTCGTGGCACTGTTTTTGCATGGGATCCTCGTAGTTTCGGTACGTTTGTCTTCCACCGTAATTATAATTGTTTCAGCCACATGCATGCGGAATAGCAAGTTTCCCTTTGCTAATTAACCTTCTTGTGTTTCCAAGGTCCTATGAACATTCCACCACCTATACTTGAAAAATTTTATAACCAAGGGGGGGATGACGATGGTGATGATCACGAGCATGAGGACGAACAGAATTTATATACTCAGTGGTTGCTGGCAACTAATTCCGATGGATCACCTCTTCTTGTCTGTATACAGTGCACTGAGATTGCTACTACTGAGGGAGCACGTGTTGTCTCCCATGGTCGCCCTCTCCGGACCTATTCCAACACCCGTTGCAGGGTATTCAGGATGGATACTGGTGTGCTAGCGCCAACACCTTCTCCCTGGTATAGTATTGATAGTCTTGGAGCAAACTCGCTCTTCCTTGGACCAAACTATCCAATGATGGTTAAAGGCGATCCAGCTGCTGTTGACACAACATTACTACCATTTATGAGAAGCAACTGTATCTATACCTCGGACATTGCGGTGGTTCCCTATCCTGCTCCTGATATATGCCGCTTCAGCCTGGATGATTAGTCATGCGTTGCTCTCGATATTAACAATAGCTGGACCCTCCCAGAGCACCTATGGTTCAAAGCAAGTGTTTCCAACGCCAAGGATTGGTTGAGTTGAAGTTCATTTCATTGCTTGTTATTTGTTGTGTGATGAAAACTTCAGTATTTACTAGAATGTTTTGTTGGAAATAATCTATAATCCAACATGTATCATCGTTGTTGTTGTGTGTTGATGACTTGTTGTATGTAATGAATGGTACATTTGCAAATGCGTGTCATAGACTCAATTTATGAATGGTTTTCGAGTCACTTCTTGGAGTTTGAGTAACTTAGTAGTATAGCCAGCATCCGGTTAGTATATGAAGTTGCCACACCACATAGAGCCAACCTAATATTGGAGTACCAGATCTGAGATGCCACGTGTACCAAATGAATGACTCCAAGTTCGACTACCGTGATGCTAGGTGCGAGCCGAGGAACACTGTTGGAGAGACCCCCCTCATAGTTGCCGACATTGGTCGTTTGATTCATAGGATAGAATGCTATAGGATTTTTTCCCTATGTAATCATGTTTTAATTGGCAATCTAGCATCCACTCCAACTTTTGTTTCACTTCCTTTGATCCTACGAACAAAGTACTTGCTCTAAATGATGTGCCGCTGCAAGAGCCGCCTATATTAATTAACCATGCTCTAAAAAGGTGAAAGCACAAGTGCTCCCTGGGTGGTTTTGGTAATTAATGTCAACATATCTCTTGTTGGACTAACACTTTTACCTAGTATGTTTCAGATAAGTTCAACAATGGAGTGGCATGGACTAGAGGATGTGGAACCCCTTCAAGATGCTAACGACAAAGGATTGGCTCAAGCTTCAAGATCAAGACTCTGCATTTTCTATTTTAGTGATCCAAGATCACATTGAGTCTATAGGAAAGCCAATACTATTAAGAAGGGATTAGGTGTTGCTTAATGGCTTGCTTGCTCAAAGTGCTTAGTGATATGCTCCAAAGCCCTCAACCACTTTCTCACTTCCAAATATGTCCCACACCAAATAACCAACTTGGACCCACCGATTATTTCTATCCGGAGCCACCGAGTTCAGTTGACATAGCCACTGCCAGAAACCCTAATCAGTTCGGTCTCACTGATAGGGATCTCGGTCTCACCGAGATGGGATTGTAATCTCTCTGTTTACCTTCATAACGTTTTGGTCTTACTGAGATGAGCGATCGGTCCCACCGAGATTGCAATGTAAACTCTCTGTTTCCCTTTTGTAACATTTCGGTCTCACCGAGATGAGCGAATCGGTCCCACCGAGTTTACATGACCAACTCTCTGGTTAGCTTATTACCAAAATCGGTCCCACCAAGTGTGTGTAATCGGTCGCACCGAGATTACGTTATGCCCTAACCCTAACCATATCGGTCCTACCGAGTTGCATCTCAGTCCCATCGAAAATCCTAACGGTCACTAGGTTTGCTGAATCGGTCCGACCGAGTTTAACCATTCGATCCCACCGAGTTTGGCAAATTGTGTGTAACGGTTAGATTCTGTGTGGAGGCTATATATACCCCTCCACCCACTCTTCATTCATGGAGAGAGCCATCAGAACATACCTACACTTCCAATACACATTTTCTGAGAGAGAACCACCTACACTTGTGTTGAGGTCAAGATATTCCATTCCAACCATATGAATCTTGATCTCTAGCCTTCCCCAAGTTGCTTTCCACTCAAATCTTCTTTCCACCAAATCCAAATCCGGTGAGAGAGAGTTGAGTGTTGGGGAGACTATCATTTGAAGCACAAGAGCAAGGAGTTCATCATGAACACACCATTTGTTACTTCTTGGAGAGTGGTGTCTCCTAGATTGGCTAGGTGTCACTTGGGAGCCTCCGACAAGATTGTGGAGTTGAACCAAGGAGTTTGTAAGGGCAAGGAGATCGCCTACTTCGTGAAGATCTACCGCTAGTGAGGCAAGTCCTTCGTGGGCGACGACCGTGATGGAATAGACAAGGTTGCTTCTTCGTGGACCCTTCGTGGGTGGAGCCCTCTGTGGACTCGCGCAACCGTTACTCTCCGTGGGTTGAAGTCTCCATCAACGTGGATGTACGATAGCACCACCTATCGGAACCACGACAAAAACATCCGTGTCTCCAATTGCGTTTGAATACTCCAAACCCTTCTCCTTACATTCTTGCAAGTTGCATGCTTTACTTTCCGTTGCTCATATACTCATTGCATACTTGCTTGATATGTACTGTGTTTGTTAAACTTGTTCTTAAACTCCACTTAAACTTAAGAATATTAAAAATTGCAACTTTTGGCACTTAGTGTCTAATCACCCCCCCCTCTAGACACCTCTTCTCGATCCTTTCAATTGGTATCAGAGATTTGGTCTCCATTGCCTTGGTTTAAACACCATTGGAGGAAGATGGATGTGTCTACTTTGGGGAGTCTTAGGCATAGAGTGCCTATTCTTGATGGAGAATATTTTCATGAGTGGAAAAATGAAATGCTTGAGATTTTCAATGAATATCATTTGAACAAGTACATTACTAGCCCTTGTGCACCTCATGTTGATCCCATGCATCCTACCCTTGATGAGTCAATTGACATGATTTGCAATCTTAGAACTATTAATCTTATCACTAGAGGCTTGCCTAGAAACTTGATTGGATGTTTGCCTACTCTTAAGTGTGCCTACACCATATGGAAATTTCTTGAGGAACTCTTTCCTTATTACTCCTTGAAAGATCTAGATGAAATCCTCCATAATTATATTGCTTTGATTAAGATGAGTTCCAATGATCCCAAATTTGGTGACTTCTTATTTGAGCTTACTAGTCTTACAAGTCCCAAAGGAGATGTTGGAATCATCAGCAATATCATTTCCAGAGCTGTTAGAATTCATAAAGATAACTATAGAAATGATCATTTATCTAATGAATTGCCCTCTCTAGGAATTGATCAATCACAAGATGATGTTGAACATGAATACTCGGATGATGATGATGATGATGATTATGATGATGATAGTGACTATGATCTCGATTATGCGATGAGACACTTTGGTCTTATGGCAAATCTTCGCGGCTACATGGCTGAAGGAAAGGAATGGGTCCTTGATAGTGGATGTACTGATCATATGACCGGAGATAAAGACATGTTCCGTGAGCTTGCTGAAAATGACGGCCCTCGAAAGTATGTCACTTTTGGTGATAATTCGAAGGGTAAGGTGATTGGCCTTGGTAAGGTGGCCATCTCACATGATAGCTCCATACAAAATGTCATGCTCGTTGAATCTCTTGGCTACAACTTACTTTCAGTATCTAGACTTGCTAATTTCGGTTTCAATGTCCTATTTACTGAAGTAGACTGCCAAGTGTTTCGTAGAGATAATCATAAAATGGTCTTTACCGGTATACGTAGAGGAGATCTTTACATTGTTGATTTCACTAAAAAGGCTCAACCTAAGACTTGCTTAATTGCCAAATCTTCTAAAGGCCGGTTGTGGCATAGAAGACTAGGTCATGTTGGTATGCGAAATCTTGATAAGCTTATTAAAGGTGATCATATCCTTGGAATAAAAGATGTCATATTTGACAAGGATAGACTTTGTAGTGCTTGTCAAGCAGCAAAACAAGTTGGAGGAAGTCACCGCGCGAAGAACATCATGACCACAAGACGACCACTCGAGCTACTTCACATGGATCTCTTTGGTCCAAATGCCTACAAGAGTCTCGGTGGTAACTCATTTGGTCTAGTCATAGTTGATGATTTTTCAAGATTTACGTGGTGTTCTTTCTTGATGACAAATCGCAGGTTCAAAAGATCTTCAAAAACTTCGCTAGGAAGGCCCAAAATCAGTTTGATGTGAAGATCAAGAAGGTTCGGAGCGACAACAGAACAGAGTTCAAGAACGCAAATGTGGACACCTTTCTTGACGAAGAAGGGATTTCACACGAGTTCTCGGCTATGTACACACCTCAACAAAATGGAGTTGTTGAAAGGAAGAACCGGACTCTTATTGAGATGGCAAGAACGATGCTTGATGAGTACAAAACGCCAAAGCACTTTTGGGCGGAAGCGGTTGAGACAGCGTGTCATGCAACAAATCGCTTGTATCTTCACAAGCTACTCGGCAAGACGGCATACGAGCTCCTCACCGGTAACAAACCCCAAGTTGGATACTTTCGAGTATTCGGCTCAAAGTGCTACATTCTTGATAAGCATCATCGTTCTAAATTTGCTCCTAAATCTCATGAAGGTTTCCTACTTGGTTATGGCTCAAACTCTCACACTTACCGTGTCTACAACAATTTCACCTGAAAGGTTGAAGAGACGGTAGATGTGAAGTTTGATGAATCTAACGGCTCGCAAGTAGAGCAATTGCCAATTGATGTAGGAGACAAAGACCCTTCGGAAGCAATTCAAGACTTGTACATTGGCAAGATTCGTCCAACGGAAGTGAAGGAGAGTACCTCGTCCATCCAAGTGGAAGCTTCTACCTCACGACAAGGTGAACCAAGAGTTGATACGGAAGCATCCACAAGTGGGACACGCCAAGATGAAGAAAACGAGGAAGAGCACCAAGATGAACATCAACAACCTCCTTCTCCACCACGACAAGAGAACGACAACATCAACAACGAAGAAGGCCAAGAAGAAGCATAAGATGAAGAGGATGTTCCACCCCGCCCAAGCAAAAGCTTTCACGAGTTCGAGCAAGAATTGCTAAGGATCATCCCGTCGAGCAAATCTACAATGATATCCAAATCGGGAGAATCACTCGCTCTAAAACTCGTTTAGCTAACTTTTGTGAACATTACTCATTCATCTCTAGCATTGAACCTATGAAGGTTGAAGAAGCATTGGAGGATCCGGATTGGATAAACGCTATGCATGAAGAGCTACAAAACTTTGAGAGAAATCAAGTGTGGACATTGGTCGAGAAGCCCGACAACAACCACAACATCATTGGTACCAAATGGGTGTTTCGCAACAAGCAAGATCAAGATGGACAAGTGGTTCGCAACAAAGCACGTCTTGTCGCCCAAGGCTACACACAAGTTGAAGGTATGGACTATGGTGAGACATATGCTCCCGTTGCTAGACTTGAGTCCATTCACATATTACTTGCTTATGCTAATCACCATGATATCACCTTGTACCAAATGGACATTAAAAGTGCTTTTCTAAATGGCAAAATTGAGGAAGAAGTTTATGTTAAGCAACCTCCCGGCTTCGTCAATCCTAAGAAACCTAATCATGTTTACAAACTTCACAAAGCCCTTTATGGTCTTAAAAAAGCTCCTAGAGCATGGTATAAATGTGTGACCAAGTTCCTTATTGAAAAAGGCTTTGAAATTGGTAAAATTGATTCTACTCTTTTTACTAAAAGGGCTAATGGAGAACTATTTGTGTGCAAAATTTATGTTGATGATATCATATTTGGTTCAACTAACCCTCATTTTAGTGAGAAGTTTGGAAAGCTAATGTCGGAGAAGTTTGAGATGTCTATGATGAGTGAACTCAAATTCTTTCTCAGTTTGCAAATCAAGCAAACTAAGGAAGGTACCTTTGTCTCTCAAACGAAGTACACCAATGACTTATTCAAGAAGTTCAATATGCAAGAATGCAAAGGTATGACTACACCCATGCCTACTAGTGGACATCTTGATTTGACCAAAGATGGTGAACCGGTTGATCAAAAGGTTTATCGCTCTATGATTGGTTCATTGTTATATCTATGTGCTTCTCATCCCGATATTATGCTAAGTGTATGCATGTGTGCACGATATCAAGCTGCTCCTAAAGAGTGTCATCTTAAGGCTGTGAAAAGGATGGTGAGATACCTAATCCATACACCAAATTTTGGCATTTGGTATCCTAAGAGGTCCTCTTTTGATCTTGTTGGCTACTCCAATTCGGACTATGCCGGGGACAAGGTTGATAGAAAATCCACTTCGGGTACTTGTCAATTCCTTGTTAGATCTCTTGTGTCTTGGTCTTCCAAGAAACAAAACTCGGTATCCTTATCCACCGCCGAAGTGGAATACATTGCCGCTGGTTCATGTTGCGCTCAATTACTTTGGATGACCCAAACTCTTAAAGATTATGGGATATATGTGAAACATGTTCCATTGCTATGTGACAATGAAAGTGCTATTAAGATTGCTCACAATCCCGTGCAACATTCTCGAACTAAGCATATTGAAGTTCGTCATCATTTCATTCGAGATCATGTTGCAAAAGGGGACATTAACCTTAAGCATGTTCGCACCGATAAGCAATTGGCGGATATATTCACTAAACCACTTGATGAGAAAGTGTTTTGCAGGTTGAGAGGTGAATTGAACATCATTGATGCTTCAAACTTGGAGTAGGAACTCCATTTGATACATGCGGGGCATGAGCTTATGACTAATCCTCGATATTTCTCTTATGATGCTATTCATATGTCTTGGATATATTTGTGCCTTGCATGTTATCTAACCCGTGTAGGTACTTGGTTGAATCTAAATCTATGAGATTGCAACTCACTCACATATTGAGTAAACTCTACATCACCAAGTATCTACACAATGGTGGTTGAAGACAAGGAAGCACGAAACCATTCAAACATATCCTTTGGCAAATTCCATGTTGAGTCTCATGATTGTCATTTTGGATACACAAGTGCTCTTCCTTGCAAAGCTAACCCATGTAGGTAGATGAATTCAAACTCCAAGTGGTGCTCCCAACCCTTGATGAACTACATCAACCTTGAGCAACCCACACAAGTTCAACTACATGAACAAGATCAACACCACCACCCAAGGTATGTTATTCCATCTTAGAGAAGCTTTACTCCAAGTCATGAGTTAAAGCAACTCGACAAGATGTGAATACATCAAAAGGCTTAAACGAAAAATGGTAACCCCATTTTGAGCTTAAATGATGAGTATGACCTATGATCAAGTGCTCTCACTTGACTCCTAAGTCAATATACTCTAACATAGGTGACTTTGTCACCGACCATTTCTAGATGAAGTTCTCTAGTGTTTCTCCGTGCTTTTGCATTTGCACATTTTTTTCCCCTTTCAAAACTTCATCTAGAACTTTTAGTTTCTTTTCTTTCCTTTTTGTTCTGCATTTTCTGCATCAAATTCATTGCAAATCTTTCAGTAAATTCCTTGCATATCCTTGTGAGATCTTACTTGTCTAGTGAGCTGAGGTGACAAGTGGTTTCACTCTAATGAACTCGGTCACACCGGTTTGTTCTCTTCGGCCCAACCGAAATCATTCGGTGCAACCGAAGCACACAACTCGGAGTCACCGATTCCATCACAGGAAAACCAACTTGCCACTTATTCCTGATTTTTGTTTGCTCCAGCTCCACTCAATGATTCTTGTCCTCTACCAGCATCATATTAGACATGCTGCTTTGCTCTGTGACTCGAGGACCACCCCATTTGTATCACATGTCCAGAAGAGTCCTTCTTGGAAATTGATGTCAAAGGGGGGAGAGAGATCACATCAAAGCTTAAGAGAGAGAGATCACATCAGAAAGAGAGAATACTCAGGGGGAGAGAGTTTCTCAACTAGGAGAAAGTAATATCATGAAAGACCCCAAATGCTTGGTGTTCAAGAGGAGAGATGTCACATGTCTTTAAGAGGGAAAAGACATGTTTGGTTGCTTGCTTTAGCTCAAGCTCTGTTGTTCCTTTTTGTTGCTCTGATTTTCTATTCCCTATCTTCTCCCAATATCCCATGCAGATTCAGGGGGAGCAAGACATCTAAGGGAAGGAAATCTCTGATTTTATTGCATATCTTTACCTTTGGGGACATGTCTATATCCAATGTGGTACTTAGTACTCACTCTACATGTCCCAGTCTTGGTTCTCTTGTGATTTCTCTTGTTTGCTCTGGTCAGTAGGTGTATCTGTGTTATTTAACCTTGTTTGCGCAGGTTCATCCCATCCTAAGCCAACTTAAGACCACAAGGTAAGTATATGCATCACAGTCATGTGAATGAGAAGTTCTTGCTTATGTACATACTGTTTGCAAGAAGGACTCATGAGCATGAAGGTGCATTTATCACATTCACATCATTTTCTCTGATGCATATAGCCAAGATACATGTAACACATTGCTTACTCTGTCATGTTTACACATTCACATGCTCCTACATTCAATATTCACATGATTGCATACATGTAGGGGGAGCCTATGCATGTTACATGTCTTTCCAAAGCTTTACTTGCTATTCTCTATATCTTTATCTAAAGCTTTGATGTATGTTGTCATCAATTACCAAAAAGGGGAGATTGAAAGCACAAGTGCTCCCTGGGTGGTTTTGGTAATTAATGTCAACATATCTCTTGTTGGACTAACACTTTTACCTAGTATGTTTCAGATAAGTTCAACAATGGAGTGGCATGGACTAGAGGATGTGGAACCCCTTCAAGATGCTAAGGACAAAGGATTGGCTCAAGCTTCAAGATCAAGACTCTGCATTTTCTATTTTAGTGATCCAAGATCACATTGAGTCTATAGGAAAGCCAATACTATTAAGAAGGGATGAGGTGTTGCTTAATGGCATGCTTGCTCAAAGTGCTTAGTGATATGCTCCAAAGCCCTCAACCACTTTCTCACTTCCAAATATGTCCCACACCAAATATCCAACTCGGCCCCACCGATTCTTTCTATCCGGAGCCACCGAGTTCAGTTGACATAGCCACTGCCAGAAACTCTAATCAGTTCGGTCTCACCGATAGGGATCTCGGTCTCACCGAGATGGGATTGTAATCTCTCTGTTTCCCTTCGTAACGTTTCGGTCTTACCGAGATGAGCGATCGGTCCCACCGAGATTGCAATGTAAACTCTCTGTTTCCCTTTTGTAACATTTCGGTCTCACCGAGATGAGCGAATCGGTCCCACCGAGTTTACCTGACCAACTCTCTGGTTAGCTTATTACCAAAATCGGTCCCACCGAGTTTGTGTAATCGGTCACACCGAGATTACGTTATGACCTAACCCTAACCATATCGGTCCCACCGAGTTGCATCTCAGTCCCACCGAAAATCCTAACAGTCACTAGGTTTGCTGAATCGGTCCGACCGAGTTTAACCATTCGGTCCCACTGAGTTTGGAAAATTGTGTGTAATGGTTAGATTCTGTGTGGAGGCTATATATACCCCTCCACCCACTCTTCATTCGTGGAGAGAGCCATCAGAACATACCTACACTTCCAATACACATTTTCTGAGAGAGAACCACCTACACTTGTGTTGAGGTCAAGATATTCCATTCCAACCATATGAATCTTGATCTCTAGCCTTCCCCAAGTTGCTTTCCACTCAAATCTTCTTTCCACCAAATCCAAATCCTATGAGAGAGAGTTGAGAGTTGGGGAGACTATCATTTGAAGCACAAGAGCAAGGAGTTCATCATCAACACATCATTTGTTACTTCTTGGAGAGTGGTGTCTCCTAGATTGGCTAGGTGTCACTTGGGAGCCTCCGACAAGATTGTGGAGTTGAACCAAGGAGTTTGTAAGGGCAAGGAGATCGCCTACTTCGTGAAGATCTACCGCTAGTGAGGCAAGTCCTTCGTGGGCGACGGCCGTGATGGAATAGACAAGGTTGCTTCTTCGTGGACCCTTCGTGGGTGGAGCCCTCCGTGGACTCGCGCAACCGTTACCCTCCGGGTTGAAGTCTCCATCAACGTGGATGTACGATAGCACCACCTATCGGAACCACGACAAAAACATCCGTGTCTCCAATTGCGTTTGAATACTCCAAACCCTTCTCCTTACATTCTTGCAAGTTGCATGCTTTACTTTCCGCTGATCATATACTCATTGCATGCTTGCTTGATATGTATTGTGTTTGTTAAACTTGTTCTTAAACTCCACTTAAACTTAAGAATATTAAAAACTGCAACTTTTGGCACTTAGTGTCTAATCACCCCCCTCTAGACACCTCTTCTCGATCCTTTCAAAAGGTGGACTAGCTTTGGCTATAGTAGTACTGTACTAGGTTAGTAGGTGACCTTGCACTTGGCTCTTCTCCTCTTCCGGAAGTCGAACAATAATGATGGTACTACTCCTGGCAATATGACACCAAATGAACTGCTGCACGTCCACCGCTTGTAAGCAAAAGTTTCTCCTCGTGCTGCGAGCCACCGCGCACGCGTTGGCGAGGGAGAAGGCGTAGTAAGCAAGCTTCTCGTCATTCTGTGAGTTGACGGGACACATGAAAGTTATGTATTTATTAGTACTCTCTTCAAAAAGGGTCGACCATGTCCATGGCTACCATCCCGTGCTCTGTCATTGAGTACATGCACTATTCATGTGCCATCAAGGAGAAAAAATATTGCATAGTACTAGGTGCCATCGAAGTGCACGACTCATTTACGCACTGCATATCTCCATTTTCTTGCATGACACGCCACCTTGATGCTAGATGTCCCGCATGTCATGGAGGCATATAGTATGATTTTGTAAAATGGAGGCATATAGATGTCCCGCGTGCCGCCAACAGGATGAACAAAGCTCATGTCTTAAACGAAAGAGTGGAGGAACATAGATTCCCGACGACCGAGAAGGAGCTACAAACCTCGGGGTGGAGCGTTTGCACTCATAATATTTTATATTATTCAGCGATATAAAATCAACCAAATCTCTCCACGTTCCTATACCATTCTATAGCACTATGAGAATAACTTTGAACGTAAGCCATTGATTCACTCTATCCAATGGTCATAGTTGGAAAATCCAAACAAAACCAAGCATTGGATCAACTCTTTTTTTGAGATCAACTCTTTTAGCACTTAGATTGTTGCTGCCTGCCCACCTAGCCCACCTATATATATCCGCTCATGTGTGATGACCACAGGAGCTATCCACTCAGATTGTATGTAAAAAATAAAGGTCAATAACTAATGCGGCACCTTGGGCCAACGCGGCCAGATCGAATTTTGCATGAGAAATTACACACCATGTTTCGTTGACATGTGGTCCCGTTCCAACATGTCAGTGAGACGACGGCGAGTCCTTTTGTACAATTTCCTAAAGGACGTGTAGGCCGGGGCGCCTCTTCATGTACCGTGGCAAACTGGCAACCGTCCACCAACTCTTCGCCTTTCCCTCTCGATTTGGAACTACTGTCGCACGCTCTTCCTCCCTCCTCCATTTGCCTTCACCCTTCCTTCTGCCATTGTTCGATCGTCTTCTCCATGGAGGGAACAAGACAGAAATGACCCTGTTATTCTTGCCCTGATCTGAAAGATGACATGGTGGGGGAACTCATTGATCGGTGCGACGTCATCACCTCGGCTAGCATGGCAGGTTCGTTCAAGGACATTCTCGACTCAACTAATAACATCATTACAAGGAACCCAAGGGTCCAGGAGCGGTTTGATCTCCCCTGTCTTCTTCGTCGTGACCCTGCTGACTAGTGCGGGGACGAGGGAAGCCTCACCTTGTGCAAGTTGATGCCGCTTGATAATGATAGGTATGATGTTAAGATGCCATCGCTTGAGGGCAAGGCTTGGGCAGGCGCAAATAGAGATTGGGTTGTTTATATTGGGTACAATTGCGAGTGGGAACTTGTGAATGTGTACACTCGTCAGCGGATTCCACTTCCAAAAATCTCCGAGTGCCCTGAGGTTGAGCACACAGATGATCTACTTACGTTCAAATATGATCATGGTGACTGTCGTCTACAGAAGATAGCAATTTCTCGAGTTCCCAACCGCTCTTGGGATTACAAGAACTATCAAGTTGTTGCTATCTTCGACAAGTTTGTTGCCATCCGTCGTGGTTCGACTGGATGGATAGTGCTCAAAAATCAGTTTCTATACACGGATGTGTACTGTGATGCAATTGAACACGAGGGTGTTGTGTTTGCTGCCACCACTCGTGGCACTGTTTTTGCATGGGATCCTCGTATTTTCGGTACGTTTGTCTTCCACCGTAATTATAATTGTTTCATCCACATGCATGCGAGTTAGAAAGTTTCCCTTCTCTACTAATTAACCTTCTTCTTCTGTTTCCAAGGTCCTGTGGACATTCCACCACCTATACTTGAAAATTTTTATAACCAAGGGGGAGATGAGGACGAGGAGGGCCGATATACTCAGTGGCGCCTGGCAACTTCCGATGGATCACTCCTTCTTGTCTGTATACAACCCACTGCTGATGTTACTACTAAGGAAGCAGGTGTTGTCTCCCATGGTCGCACTCTCCGGACCTATTCCAACACCCGTTGTATGGTATTCGGGATGGATACTACTGTGCTAGCGCCAACACCTTCTCCCTGGTACCGTATTGATAGTCTTGGAGCAAACTCGCTCTTTGTCACACCCTGATTTTCATGCCACAACACTTAAGCTAATAAATCACGATAAAATGAGGTTTTGCAAAAACTTTTGAGTGTTTTGGACCTTGCCTTGTTTCGATTTTGTCTGTTGTTTGCAAGTGCTCTAAAAATCAAACAAATCCTCCAACTTTTATACTCCTTCTCCTTGATCCAAAACCTTTTCCCAATGATCATACCATGTGTATAGAGAAATATAGTATTTCCTTACAAAAATAATTTGGCCAAAAAGTATTTCCAAAAATTAGTTTTCCAAAAACCCCTGAATTGAGGTTTGTACTGCAAGTACTTAATTCAGGGCAGTAAAAATCTTTCCAAAAATTTATTTGAAACCTATTAGATATAGGACTCCCATAAACCACAAAAATATAATTTTAAAAGTTATTTTCTTATTTTACTTAAAAGCTTTTTCTTAAGGCCAGAAATGGTCTTTAATAGGAAAAAAATTATTTTAATGTTTCAAAAATATTTGCGAAAATTGAGGGAAACTAAATGGACATATATTGTCCATATATAAGAGTTTCAACACATGGTCATGTTCAAAATATTGGACAAAACCTCCCAAAACCATTTTTGCTCATTTCAAGGATTTGAAATATTTCTGCAGGAAATATTTTCACAAAAATCTAAGAAAATTCTATCATGTCACATATGACATGTTTGATGATCTTGCCAAGCCTCATGTCATGGAGAATAGTATAACCCCATGAAATCTCCTCAAAACCATTTCTGTCCATTTTGAAGTTTGAGCAACTTTACATTGCCAAACATGTCCAAATGTTCTCAAACCTTGTTAACATGGCCAAATGGTCTAATTATTCATCTAGACCAAATGGCACAAGTTGGAGAGAATGTTATCTTGCTCAAAGTACCCCAAAACCCTTCCTGTTCAGAACCAAATTTGAACAACTCTACATTGGCAACTTTCTCCTTTTGATCTCAACTTTTGTGGACATGTTCATAACCTCAAATGATGACTCTACACCAAGTGGTGCATCAAGGAGAATTGATTTGCATGACTAAATCTTGGTAAAGCCATTTCTGCTGATTTCTAGGGTTTACCAAAGTTACATTGGCCACTTTGCCCAAATGAGCTCAAATTTGGTGGCACACCCTGTTTCTAAGTGTCTTTCCATCCTGTTAAGTATCATGGCAATTGGAGTTCATTTGCTTGCCCAAAACTTTATCAAACACCTTCTGACATTTTGCAAAATCCACTGTTTTGACCCTTTCCACTATTCTTGGAGAGCTCAAATTTTTACCACAGCCCCTTATAGTCATATTCTAACTCCAGTAAGCTTTCCTAGCCCAAACTCAATTGTTGGGGGGATGAAAACCTGTCTTTCTCTCTCTGGACAGCCCCTGTACCCATCTTCCTCACCTCCCTCCTCACCCCAGTGGCCATCCAGGGCATCCAATGCCCCTCCCCACTTGTTTACTTCTCCCTAGCGCTACCAGACATGAGTGGGCATGCCCTTGCCCTAAAAACAATGCCATGGCAGCCAAAGACACGCTCTGGAGCGCGCTACAGTGCGCTCCCGCACTGTAGCCGCCCCCTGCCAAGCACCTCCGGCCACCTAGGGCCTCCCCCTTGTGTCCCCCGAGGCTGCCTCGACGTCCACAACACGCAAGGATGTCGGGCCCCTCCTCCCTTGCCCTCTTTCTCCCTCCGCAGAGCTCGTCGAGCGCTCCCTAGGCCGCACCCACGGTGCACCCTAGCCACGACCATATAAGGCCATCCCGAGCACTACTCTGGCCACTCCCCGCTCTCCCTCTCTCCCGTGAACCTCTCTGACACCCCCTCTCTCCCCCTCGTGCCCTCTTGCCCTCTCCATGGCCGCCGTGGTCGCCGTCGGCCTCCACCCGGCTCCGGCAAACCAGGGCCTCCCCTTCCATACTTTGGCCACCAGGAGGACCGCAGCAGACCTTCGGAGCTCTCCTGCTCATCTTCTCCTGCTCTGGTGCCCCATGCCACCGCAACCATCTCCTCCTGAAGCCTCATCCGCCGGCGTCAGGGTCACCGTCGCCCTGGACCTCCCCAGCCTGCGTGGCGCCCATGGATGGGCGCGGCTCTGCCTCCCGAGTCCGCCGGAACGCCGGACGTCGTCGGGGACGGCAGGAACCGCCGGGGAGCACGCCGGCGCCCCGCTCGATCGACCTCCTCTGCTTCTCGCGCGAGGAAGGAGACAACCTGCGGGCGGGGCCCGCTCGTCAGTGGCCTAGCCTCCAGGCCACGCTAGCAAGTGGAGACGCCCCCACCGGTTCTTCGCCTCTCTGCAACGAAAGCGCCTACAGGGAATATGCCTTCGGCGTGGCCCTCCAGCACGCGTGCGGCCGAGTCTCTGGGCCGGCCCAGTGGCGCCCTACTGCGAAACCTCGCCCAGTGCGCGCTGCCACCGCCCAGATCCGGCCCATTTAGGTAAATCCTTTGTCTTTTTCTTTTTCAAGTCAACTTCAAAATCCATAAATAATTCTACAGAGCTCCAAATCCAATGATTCAAATTTCTGGTGACTCCATAAATCATGCCCTATCACATGGTGCTTTTTGCACATTTTTCCAAAAACTTTCTCCTCACAAATATTTATCAAAATCTCATTTTTCCATTTCTGTCATAAACTTTAGAAAATCACAGAGAGCCCATTTTTGATCCAAATTCCATGATTCAAAATCCTAGGTGTCTATAAGTTCAAAACTTAGTTTTTGAACATTTTTACTAATACTTTCTGTATCACCTCAAATAATGGTCTATTTCTTCATATTTGTCAACTTTGCAAATTCATAGGAAAATCATTTCAACTCCAAATCCAGTAAAACGAATTCCTAGATGCTTATAAAATCATCCTTTGTTAAATGGGTGCCTTTGCTCATTTTTCAAAAATATGTTTCTGTACACTTCTTGCAATTCCATAAACCCCTTGATTCCATCATGTCGAAATGTTTAGAAATATTCATTGATCCAATTCCAATGAAATCACTTTGGTCATTCCTCACATGGCCAGAGGTATCCTAGAAAAGTCAAATCAATATTTTTGGAGCACTTATATTTTCTACCTTGTTGTGTTGCTTATTGTGGTTGTTTCCGATGATAGTTGACGAAGTAGACGAAATGCTTGGAGTTGGACCAGAGATATTTGAAGACCTCGAAGACTTTGTTGAAACAGGCAAGCAGCCCTTTGACCATGACTAAGAAACCCCTTTTTATGCATTTCATATAGCACTTTACTATTGTTGCATCGGAATCATGATGAGAGGGTAGCCACTTTGGTGGGTTGCCCTCGTCTCCTCCTTATTGATACTTGCATTTGTGCATGACCCTACCTCCTTATGAGGGTTATGCCGGTGGGAATAGATAGGATGCTAAGTAGTGCTACGCAAAAAGGGAAGGAAATATGCATGGTGATGGAGGCAAAGTATTTTCAAAGGACTTTTCGAAAACCCCGTCGGGTGCCACTTATGCCCGAGGGAGATGATGAGTTGGGTAACCACTTGATGACGAAGTGGTGTACCGAGGCAAGTGTGTGTGTTGTTTTCGAAAATGGATTAGATTTAAGATTTGTCGACTGTCCCAACCTTACATGCGCAACCACTCTACCCTTGTATGGGAAAGGGCATTATTGATTACCTAGGCCAATACTAGCTTGGAGCTCGCATTACTAGTGACGGGAGAGTTGTTGGTGCGCTCTCTCGGGACGGGGTCGTGCCAGGTAGGGCGGCCATGACTGTTTTCACAGGGCACCGGATACACCGTTGTGTCCCCTCTCGGATGTTACGATCTCGAGTGAGTCTCGTAGGATGTACATCGTGAGGATACGGAACAACGAGTGGACTCCTTGTTAGTGTCGTCTAGGGAAAGATAGTGATCGGGTGCTTACCCCGGGTACTTGAGGTACCGCGGGTCGTGGACGACACGGAAGTTCCCCGGATCTAGTGGGTAAAGTGTGCAACCTCTGCAGAGTGTAAAACTATTCGAATAGACGTGTCCACGGTCAAGGACAGTTGGGCGGTGCTGCTTAAACTACGTCCACATGTTTTCGAACCTGTGTGAGTATTTGAATAAATGGGAAGAACTACTTGGGTCAAGTTAGAGGACTTGACATGATCGAGTTGGGTTGGTGCCCACTCTTTTATGTTGATACCACTACTCAGGTCAAGTCAAAGGACTTGACATGTTTGAGTTGGGTTGGTGCCCACTCTATTTATGTTGATATCTGTAACCTGTCCTTATGGTTACTTGAATTCTCCTGATGCATGTCTTACGAGTTGTTGAACATGTCATTGCACTCAAAAACTAGCTTTCCGCAAAAATTTACCTATGTCATGCATTGTTGTATCTTGAACCAAAACATGGGTTGCTTGCGAGTACATTCAAAGTACTCATTGGCTTGCCACTGGTTATTTTATTGGCCAGGCATGAAAGAACAGGATATGATGAAGAATACTTCAGTGACGAACATGCGAGCTAGGACGCTTCCCAGTCAGAATGCCTGTAGGGTTAAGGCAGATGGCATGGGTCCAAGTTATCGACGAAGATTTCCGCTGCAATGTTATACTCAAGACTTGACCATAATGGTCCTACTTGTATAATACGATATGTATGGATGTAAGACTCTTGTTATTCAGCTTATGTGTGTTCAGTGAGCATTGATCTCTGGGATCACTGTACATGTGCATTCGGTGATCACGACTTATGAGTCGGGGTCCCCACAGAGCTGGTATCAGAGCCATCCTGACTGTAGGAAGCCTTAGTTAGCATGGTCGTTAGTTAGGGTAAAACTATTTCCAAAACTATTACTAGTTTTCAAAACTATCTATACTTCTCTTCCCTTCTCAGTTTTTCAAAAACTAAGGTATACTTTCCCTATCGATCTCTTCCCTTCAAAACTATTGCAAACGGTCGCTAGCACCCTCCAGCCCATGACCACGGGATTCCTTGTAATCCTCGTGGATAGCCTAGAAGGAGTACACCTTGCCAAATACTCACCCGCCTCTTCTGAACCCAAGATTCGCGACACCACAACAAGACGATGCCAACAGAAGATACACCTTTGAAGAATGAGGACATGAAGACCCAGAGGATGGTGGCACCTTTGTATTGGCCCAGGATGATGCAACCTTAGCCTATGATGATCATGGCATAGGACATGCAAGATCATGATATACATCGCTAATAGAGCAACTATGTCCTTACCGTTGTTGTATCGACAACCACCGGTGGATGAGAACCTCGCCATTTGGTCCGCCTCACTATAGTGAGCAGGAAAACGGTTCTCTTCATCCCCGGCTCTTGGTGTCGATATTGTCATCAACGTAACCGACATGTTGGACCTCTACTATGCCTTGTTAATGTCATTGCATAAAGGATTACCTACCTGGTACCACTGACGCCTTAGAAGAAAAAACTGGATCGTCATGACTAAGAAGACAACAAAGGACCAAGTCAATGCCTGCTACGAGGAGCCACCTTCACCCATCACTTCAATAGGCAAGAAGTTGTTGAAGAATCTTCAGGCTCATCCTGGATCGTTCCGTTGGACAACTACAAGAGACGTAGCAACACCTGAAGACTGCACGAGGCTCAAGGCACGATTACTGAGTCCGAGAACCCCTAGGGTAGGATGAGTCGTGTACCCCCTATGCGCAGTCGAGTTCGTATGATGGTTCGAATAGAACCATGATTGTGTGTTGTTTGTTTTTATTTGGTTGTGTTTTGATATAAGTCGCACTTTTGCCCTAAGCAACAAGTACGCGACTATATCACCTTCCGTGTTTTCCTTTGTTTGGCCCTTTTGGCACCTGTTTGGTTGCACTTGCACTATAGAACCCCCTTTAGGAATTCCCCTCCTCTATGCTACTTTTCCCTCGCATCTATTTCATCAACTGAAGACCAGCAAGACAAGATGCACCAAGGAGTCTACCTCGGCGACCAACTAGCACTGAAGAACTTTTCTACAGCCTCCCTGACCAAGTGTAACCCCGTAGAATTATGTTTACCCCTCAAGACTGTGAACCCATCCCTTGACCCTTCGAGACTTCACGGGATACCCCAGCTTGAGTCCTTAACCATGTGCTTGACCCACATAATTGCAAGAGAACCAGTTAAGCCTCTGTAAACCTTGCACAACACTGGGTTCATTCTGGAACTAGTGGACTTAGTGAGCAAGCACATTGTCATCCTAATATAGCACAAGAGTTGATGCTTTCGGTGGTATAAGGTTATTTGTTTAAAGGACTGGATAGAACAGTTGGCATCTCAGGAACCGTGCTTAAGGATAAGGTGACAAACGTTCGCTCGCACACTAGAATCCTTGAAACCCTTAAGCCCCACCAAGCCACGATATGGTCGGAATCACAACCATGGGCTTTGGCTCTAGGACAAGGAAACCTTGGCCAATACCCAACCATGACCACCACTGATACCCCAACCTATACCCTATGTACCCCGTGGGCAAATCTTCATGGAGTACTCGGACAAGTAGTTGTCATCCTTCCTTGATGACATTCTTGTCTTCTCGAAGATGGAAGAATAGCACGAGCAACACTTGAGGATGGTCCTAGATAAACTTCGAGAGCACCAACTGTATGCAAGGTTCGGCAAGTGCGAATTTTGGCTGCGCAAAGTTGGATTCTTGGGTCATGTTTTGACTGATGAAGGATTGTCGGTCGACCTCACTGAGATTGAAGCCGTGACTGAATGGCAATCCCCAAGAAATGTGAAGAGAGCTTCCAGGAACTGAAGAAGAGACTGACCACCGCCCCAGTTCTGGCCACACCAGATATACACAAGGAGTTGGTGATATATTGTGATGCGTCAAGAACCGGACTGGGAGGTGTTCTGATGCAAGAAGGCAGAGTCGTAGCTTACCTTTCAAGGCAACTACGGCCTCATGCTACTCATGACCTTGAGTTGGCAGCTGTAGTTCATGCCCTGAAAACGTGGCGACATTACCTCCTAGGGAAGCGGTGTGAGCCATACACGGATCACAAAGTCTGAAGTATATTTTCACTCAAAAGGAATTGAACACGAGGTAGAGAAGGTGGCTAGAGTTGATCAAGGATTATGACCTCAGTGTTCAATACCACCCTGGAAAGGCTAATGTGGTAGCAGATGCATTAAGCAGAAAGGCTTGTTCCTTGAATGCTATGCTTAAGGAAAGGCTACCCGCCTTGCATGAAGAACTTGAAAGCTTCGGGTTGGAACTGGTTGCACCAGGATTCTTAGCCAACCTTGAAGTCGAGCCTACCCTGATGGATGATATTAAGGAAGCTCAGAAGGGACACGAAAGTATTGAAGGCATCAAGAGGAAGATCAAGGCAGGCAAGGCCCCAGGATTCTCAGAGGATGAGCAAGGAATTGTGTGGTTTGGGAATCGCATTTGCGTACCCAACAAGGTTGAGCTCAAGAATTTGATCTTGCAAGAGGCTCATGACACCCCGTATTCCATCCACCCCGGAGGAACCAAGATGTATCAAGACCTGAAGGAAAGATTTTGGTGGCACGGGATGAAAAGGGAGATTGCCACCTATGTTGCAAAGTGTGATGTATGCCAAAGGGTCAAAGCTGAATATCAGCGACCTGCTGGATTGCTCCAACCACTCAAGGTTCCCGAGTGGAAATGGGATCAAGTCGGAATGGATTTCATCACTGGACTACCTAGGTCAAACAAGGGACATGACTCCATCTGGGTCATAGTCGATCACCTGACTAAAGTAGCCCATTTCATTCCTATGAAGACCACTTATGAGGGAAATCAGCTAGCCAGCCTCTACATCAACAGAATCGTAAGCCTTCATGGTGTTCCCAAGGAGATTGTGTTAGACCGAGGGACCCAGTCCACCTCAAGGTTCTGGAAGAAGTTCCAAGAGGCCATGGGAACCAAGTTTTCCTTCAGCACTGCTTTCCACCCACGGACCGGAGGCCAGACAGAACAAGTGAATCAGATACTCGAAGACATGCTCCGAGCCTGTTTCTTAGCATATGGAGCTAAGTGGGAAGATTGCCTCCCTTTCGCCGAGTTCTCCTACAACAACAGTTATCAGTCAAGCCTTCAGATGGCACCATTTGAGGTGTTGTACGGGCGCAAGTGCCGCACACCCCTCAATTGGTCAGAAACTGGAGAAGGACTAATATTTGGGCCTGAGATCCTCCGTGAAGCAGAAGAGCAAGTTCATCTAGTCAGAGAACAACTGAAGGCCGCTAAGTCCAGACAGAAGAGCTATGCTGACACTCGTCGCCGACAAGTAGCCTTCCAAGTCGGAGACCATGTATACCTGCGAGTAACTCCTCTTAAGGGGACCAAGCGTTTCCACGTTAAGGGAAAACTCACACCAAGATTTATCGGCCCCTTCGAGATCGCTGCACGACGAGGAGAAGTGGCTTACCAGTTGGAACTACCACCTGAACTATCCGATGTGCCCAACGTTTTTCCACACGACACAACCCTAGAAGTGTTTCCAACTTCCTAACTAGCCCGGTCTCTACAAGGACATCAACCACGAGCCATCGACCTCCAGCCCAATATGACCTACGCGAGAGACCCCAATTGCAATCTGGATCAAGTAGGACGACAAACACGAAGCCATCGAGTACTTCAAGGTTCAATGGAGCACCAAACGGAAGCAGAAGCAGTATGAGGACGTGAAGACTACCCCAAATCCAAGTTTCCATATTCCTTTCCGCGCCTAGTCTGGGAATCTCGGGGACGAGATTCTTGTAAGGGGGGTAGGTCTGTCACACCCTGATTTTCATGCCACAACACTTAATCTAATAAATCACGATAAAATGAGGTTTTGCAAAAACTTTTGAGTGTTTTGGACCTTGCCTTGTTTGGATTTTGTCTGTTGTTTGCAAGTGCTCTAAAAATCAAACAAATCCTCCAACTTTTATACTCCTTCTCCTTGATCCAAAACCTTTTCCCAATGATCATACCATGTGTATAGAGAAATATAGTATTTCCTTACAAAAATAATTTGGCCAAAAAGTATTTCCAAAAATTAGTTTTCCAAAAACCCCTGAATTGAGGTTTGTACTGCAAGTACTTAATTCAGGGCAGTAAAAATCTTTCCAAAAATTTATTTGAAACCTATTAGATATAGGACTCCCATAAACCACAAAAATATAATTTAAAAGTTATTTTCTTATTTTACTTAAAAGCTTTTTCTTAAGGCCAGAAATGGTCTTTAATAGGAAAAAAATTATTTTAATGTTTCAAAAATATTTGCGAAAATTGAGGGAAACTAAATGGACATATATTGTCCATATATAAGAGTTTCAACACATGGTCATGTTCAAAATATTGGACAAAACCTCCCAAAACCATTTTTGCTCATTTCAAGGATTTGAAATATTTCTGCAGGAAATATTTTCACAAAAATCTAAGAAAATTCTATCATGTCACATATGACATGTTTGATGATCTTGCCAAGCCTCATGTCATGGAGAATAGTATAACCCCATGAAATCTCCTCAAAACCATTTCTGTCCATTTTGAAGTTTGAGCAACTTTACATTGCCAAACATGTCCAAATGTTCTCAAACCTTGTTAACATGGCCAAATGGTCTAATTATTCATCTAGACCAAATGGCACAAGTTGGAGAGAATGTTATCTTGCTCAAAGTACCCCAAAACCCTTCCTGTTCAGAACCAAATTTGAACAACTCTACATTGGCAACTTTCTCCTTTTGATCTCAACTTTTGTGGACATGTTCATAACCTCAAATGATGACTCTACACCAAGTGGTGCATCAAGGAGAATTGATTTGCATGACTAAATCTTGGTAAAGCCATTTCTGCTGATTTCTAGGGTTTACCAAAGTTACATTGGCCACTTTGCCCAAATGAGCTCAAATTTGGTGGCACACCCTGTTTCTAAGTGTCTTTCCATCCTGTTAAGTATCATGGCAATTGGAGTTCATTTGCTTGCCCAAAACTTTATCAAACACCTTCTGACATTTTGCAAAATCCACTGTTTTGACCCTTTCCACTATTCTTGGAGAGCTCAAATTTTTACCACAGCCCCTTATAGTCATATTCTAACTCCAGTAAGCTTTCCTAGCCCAAACTCAATTGTTGGGGGGATGAAAACCTGTCTTTCTCTCTCTGGACAGCCCCTGTACCCATCTTCCTCACCTCCCTCCTCACCCCAGTGGCCATCCAGGGCATCCAATGCCCCTCCCCACTTGTTTACTTCTCCCTAGCGCTACCAGACATGAGTGGGCACGCCCTTGCCCTTTAAACAATGCCATGGCAGCCAAAGACACGCTCTGGAGCGCGCTACAGTGCGCTCCCACACTGTAGCCGCCCCTGCCAAGCACCTCCGGCCACCTAGGGCCTCCCCCTTGTATCTTGAACCAAAACATGGGTTGCTTGCGAGTACATTCAAAGTACTCATTGGCTTGCCACTGGTTATTTTATTGGCCAGGCATGAAAGAACAGGATATGATGAAGAATACTTCGGTGACGAACATGCGAGCTAGGACGCTTCCCAGTCAGAATGCCTGTAGGGTTAAGGCAGATGGCATGGGTCCAAGTTATCGACGAAGATTTCCGCTGCAATGTTATACTCAAGACTTGACCATAATGGTCCTACTTGTATAATACGGTATGTATGGATGTAAGACTCTTGTTATTCAGCTTCTGTGTGTTAAGTGAGCATTGATCTCTGGGATCACTGTACACGTGCATTCGGTGATCACGACTTATGAGTCGGGGTCCCCACACTCTTCCTTGGACAAATCTATCCAATGATGGTGAAAGGCGATCCAACTGCTATTGACACAACGTTACTACCATTTATGAGAAGCAACTGTATCTATACGTCGGACATTGCGGTGGTTCCCTACCCTGGTCATGATATAGTAGGTCGCTTCAGCCTGGATGATCAGTCCTGCGTTGGTCTCGAGATTGACAGTAGCTGGCCATTCCTAGAGAATCACTTGTGGTTCAAAGCAAGCGTTTCCAACGCCGAGGATTGGTTGAGTTGAAGTTCATATCATTGCTTGTTATTTGTTGTGTGATGAAAACTTTACTATTTATAATGTATCCTCGTTGTCGTTGTGGGTTGATGACCTATTGTATGTAATAAAATGATATGCCTGGGATAAATTTACTAAATTTATGAATGGCTTTCGAGTCGCTTCTCTGAGTGGGTGCTGCGACGAGGCAAAAAAATATTTTCCGAATACATAATTGTACGTGCATTGCAACAGGTTATCGGATGAGGCCAATCAACAATAGTACACAATTTGTACTAGCTTCACATGCTGCACTATCTCTACGTCTACGTACGTAATACAACAAGTTTTAAACTTGAGACCAGCCACCCATCCTCAAAAAGAACACTTTTTAACCTAGCACAGACTCCAGGAAATTTGGCCATAGTGTGAGGTGGGCCATATGTTAATGTGTTTGCTGTACGTAACCAGCACCTCGAATCCTCGATACTACTACTATTAGTAGGAGTAGTAGGGTGGCATGGGCCAAAACAAGCATTCACGTCCAGGAGTTCAACACACGCCACCAGCGCGACTTCCATCTGACACCATATTTGTTGGAGTCCGTGCTACAGCAATCTCTTCAACCTCGTCGTTTCTATAACTCAGCCATCGCGCGACGGGCGAGGTGGGGGTTTGTCGATAGTCGGTTTCCTCAACTGCGGTCCCACTTGTAAGGCCAACTCCAACGCACGACCCCAAATGGACCTCCGTTTTGCCTAGATTTTGTCCGTTTGGGTAGGGTAATGGGGTCGTGTCCGGGCCATTTCTCGGATGCGGTGGCCATGCGCCGAACGCGCGGACGCATCCCGGCCGCGTACATTTTTCTTTGCAAACACATATCTTTTTTCAGCATTGATTTTTTGGTACATGGAAATACATCACCAAAATTTTGACTAGAAAAACAAGAACCACAAGAATACATTTTAGAAGATATCCAACTTCCATAACTGCACCTGTAAGTTGGATTAGTGCCTTCTCGGTGCATTCATTGTTGATCTGCGGAGGCTCGATCCTGCGTGCTTCTTTCTTCTTCGAGTGTAAAGAAGTAGACATGTCTAGCCTCTATTCTATCAACAAGTGCACTAGTCTCATCTCTAAGCCTCTATGCTAGCTAAAAGTGTTAGAACATGCGCTCTATCAATATATAGTTGTACTCTTCTTACCAATACCAAAACTTGCATCCATTCTACACAATAAAATTTTAAGTTAGCACAACTAGTCTAATCCGAGAGCACAACCGAAGATTTGGTCGAGTTCTTCCTCCTTTTGCCGACACGTGGGACATCCAACATCCAGGTCGTGTCATGCAAGAAAATAGAGTGGTAGGTGAAGCCACGTGATGTGCATCTTGGGTTAAACTGTAAATAGAATCTTACTACTATTGAGTAACTCCACAAGCGGCCACCCAAGATCTTTATTGGATTTGTTTTTCATCACCAGCACGTCGAGGTGAAAGATGTGCAGGTTCAGTGGGTCCTCTTGCATTTTCACTGACATGTGGGACCGCATATGAGCAAACAGACAATGGGCTCCGTGCGTCTGCTAGCTGGCTGAGAAGAGAGATAGAGGAGGGCTGAGCACGGACTCCGGGAAATTTGTTCTACGTAACCAGCACCTCGATATAGTGGGGTGGCATGGGCCATAACTAGCATTCATGTCTAGCAGTACGACACACGCCACCCACACGAATCCCATCCGACACCAATTTTCTTGGAGTCCGTGCTAGCTACAGCCATCTCTTCTCCCTCCTGTTTTCTCAGCCATCGGGTGGTGGGCGGGGTGGGGGTTTGCCGATAGTCGGTTTGCTCAACTGCGGTCCCACTTGTAAGTGAAAAATGCAACACAACACGCATTCCCCCTTGAGCGGCGTGCCGAACAAACTGTGTGGGGGTGCGACGCGAACACAGCAGGCTTTTCCTTTTGAACTTGTAACTTGTAAAATTTGGTTCTGCTCCATGGGAAGACCGATAGATAGAAATAACGATTTTCCCTAGAGTAATGAGAAGCTTGGTTCTAGCGCGTTCATGCATGGAGTACATAGGAAAATTATGAAGTTGATGCGAAAGGTAAGATAATTACTAGTAGTACCATATACTACTACATGGGTTTGACTCAAAGATAAAGATACATACGGATCCATCAACGACATCCTCACGCCCTAGTGCACCGGATCATCAACTGACATGTGAGGAGCAACGGCGTTGGCGGCAAGCTCAACGTGCTTCTGAACAATGCCGTCCAAGGTTGCCCTGCGGTCCAAGAAGGCCAGCATCCTATCATCCTCCTCTCGCATGTAGTAGTCCTTGTGGACGATTTGCACGGAGAAGTGGGTGATTATGTCGATGGCGTCTTGCTGCGCTAGGCGCTGCGCGGCGAGCGCGACCTCGAGGTGGACATTCTCCGGCGCGACGACGGGCAATTGCAAGGCCACCAGTGCATCGAAGAGGTTCTCACCATAGAGGCCGTTGAGGGTGACAGGCATCATAGAGCTTGGGCGCGTGGGCTGGAGGCGTATGTCAAGGTCTTCCGCGAGCTTCTTGACGATGGTGAACATGTCGAGGAAGCCGACGAGGACCTCGTCGAACAAGGAGACGAAGCTGTCATCCAAGCAGCCCCTCGCCCTGGCCGCCTCAAGCACTACCTGGAGACGTTCCTCGGTGCCGGGCCGTAGGCCAGCATCGTGGACCATCCGGCACAGCCGGCTGATGCTCATGCTCATCGCCTCCATGGGTCTAGCTTCTAGTCAACTGATCTTGCGATTGGAGTGATCACTCTTGCCCTTGGGTGCGTAGGTGCATAGGATTTCGTAGATTGGACTGGCGGGAGCCTTTATATGAGAAGTGCAGACTACGTTGAATTCACGTGCGTGTTGGCCATCTACTCCTCGCCCCTCTACTACACCTGCCTTTGGCTGTATGATAGGTTGGCCAGCCACCCGTTGGGCCCATGTGTCATACACCCAAAGGCAGGTGCAGTAAGTCAATGAAGTTGTGTCCCCCTCCATGCTCGTGCATGCTTTCAATAACTTGAGACTACCAAACATCACATGCAGTGGTTAGTTCATTGCATGTAGTCCTATTAAGTAGCAAAAATACATTAAGTTACCTCGCTAGTAGGAATAAAAGAATACACCATGTATTTATTTACAGAGGGAGTAGTACATTTTTTGTGACATGCATTACTAGATATTGCTAGTCAAATACTAAATCCAGATGGACGTGGTAGTACTACTAAATCCAGACGGTGGTGTTAGTACTAGTAGTAGTAGTACTACCAATGTAGTAACACTGTACTACTCGTTGGTCAAATTATTACGTGCTGCTCCTCACAATTAAGTGACAAGACCCTGCGCCGGAGATGACACCTGAGTATAGGCGCCGTGTTCGACATACCATAGTCAGCCTCACCATCTGCAGTCACTATCATCGTGGCTATAGACCTAGCCTGCTTACAACTAGCCGTGTTCGACATAATTTCCCATGCGTAGATGCCCGTGCATTGCACGGAACACCAAGATTGGGGGGTGGACGGCGCCGGCAGCGGCCATCGCGCCAGATTTTTCCATGGCCTTCTAGATGTGGTGGGGAGGAGATAAGGCTGATTGTGAGAGACAAGGAGTTGTTTGTAAATAGGGAACAAGTGTGGGCATCTTTTTGCAAAACTGGAGAAGTTTGGTTTGTATGCGTCAGATCTACATCCGACAGTTATTGGTGAAAGATGGCAGGCAGAACATCATCACCAACTCAGGACCTGTTTGATTCGCAGGATTTTGAAAACGCAGGAGTAGGACACGGCAATATTACAAGTTTCAAACTGATATTACGAATGTTAGATGTAATGCTGCACCTATGAAGAGGGAATTACTAGGAAGTTTACGTAAGAACTTTTGTTACTTTAGGTGGATGCAGCATTATCGTACAAACTAAAATCCACTGCCTAGACAAGTCACTAATGGGCAAATAAGTTTTTGAGTCTCTGGCCACTTGATGTTTCAAAAACAAATTCAGCTTCTCCGGAGACTTTGTCATTTAGGCTTATACGCTTGCGGTGATCAGCACGCCATTCATTGTTGCGCCAGAGAACGCCAAACCTCAATACCTTGAGCACACTTTCCTCCAGAACAAAGAACCTGGCCAATTTAATCTCAGATCTGCTGCCTCGGTAGTCGATCAAATCAATTTCTGTAAGATGGAGATCAAGGCATTCGATGAGATTGTTATAGTGCAGCACATTTTTCACTTTCAAGACTTTTTTTATCTGCAAAATAAGAGAACATATTAGAGCAGCTGGTTGTATAAGATTGTCGTGTCATCAAGAGGTACCAATATTTGTCGGTGTACAAAAAGAGGGTACACTTTTTGTACCCCTATAACTGTGCACGGGCAGTCTGAGCCACGGGCACCACCACACCAAGCAAGGCAAGGGAGGTGAGCCAGTGTAAGACCGAAGCTCGAGAGAACCACGACGCCAAGACCAAGACCACAAAGAACAAAGGGGATGAAGCGGACTCCCCTGGCAACATCCTTGCCGGGAGACAGTTCTAGCAGCCCCGGCAAGACCCTTGCTGCGGCGACTCGTCCCGCGCCTATGGAGCGAATCACCCTTGAGTCCACTGCCCCCAAAGGGCAAGGATTCGGGAGACATACCCGTGGAGACATGCAGATCTTTGTGAAGACATTCAAGACCGGATACGCACTAAGGAGACGACAACCCTTGGCGGGATCCCGGCCGAGGAAGACCACAAGGCCCCCGGCAAGCGCCTTGCTGGGGATGACAGCAGGCGCCTCGGCAAGACCCTTGCCGGGTCCCCGACAAGGCCCTTGCCAAGGACACCCGCAGGGCCACCATCCGGCCCACGCCGACCGAGCCTCCACCACCGCATGCATGCAGCTGCCGACCCAACCAGCTGTGCAGGCACCTGCGTGGCGGCATGCAGATCTTCGTGAAGACCCACCACTGCGCCACCTCAGCTGCCTGCCTGCCTACGTGGCATCTCAGGCATCGCTGGCCAGGGCGCGTGTCGACACAAGAAGGATCGGCGACGGACGAGGCAGATCTCTCCCCCGTCCCCGATAAAGCAAGGACACCTAAGCAAGACACATTAAATGCGCCTTGTCTTGTAATGCGAGGGATAACCTCGCATCACTGTTCCCTTTCCACCTCCTGTGTGCCACTGTGGCCACCCCTTTTTCTATAAAAGGAGTCCCGAGGCGACCAGGAGGAGGATTCGGCTTTTTGGAGCTCCACATGCCCCATAGCTAGCTCAAGAACACAGATATCCAATCCACCAAAGTAGGAGTAGGGTTTTACGCATCCTTGCGGCCCGAACATGGATAAATGAACCGTGTGCTACCTGCTTGATCCGCTCTTCTCACGACCCCGCGCCCCGCTAACTATAGTAGGGATTCTCGTGATCCCATAGGTGTCGTTCCCACCGACATCTTTGGCACGCCAGGTAGGGGGCGCAGTTGTGAGAATCGGCTTTAGCAGTTAGTTTGGCGCTTCTTCATCATCATGGCGCCCAAGAAGAAGACGACGGTGGCAGCTGGCCAGTCAGAAGCCGGACAGCCTGTCCCGACGCGGGCGAGCAGCGGACCGGTCGTAGAGAGGACCCGGGGCGCTGCTCGCGAACACCAACACCATCCCAGCAGCCGGAGTTTGGGAGGCGGCGATGTTTGTGTGCCTGGTAACGGGCCACACGTCGCCAAATCCAAAGGCGGAGCCAAGTCCTTTGCGGGTGGAGCGGGGCCTTCCAAGGTCATCGCCGCCCCGCCCGAAGGCGACGTGAGGGCCTCCAAGACTCCCACGCCGGCGTCAACAGCGCACTCCTCCCAGGCAGCGCGCGATGAACGGCGTAATCACGCCGAAGACCCCGGGCGTCGCTGCGGGAAGAGCCCCAAGTGCCACTCCCGGGACGTAGAAGACCTGCCCACTCGCCGGGGCGCTGGCGAAAGCGGCATGCGACCGCGGGGTTGTGATAGAGCTCCTTCTGACATGGTCAGAAGTCGAAGCGCGTCGCGATCCATGCAGGTTTCGCTGCCACCGACGCTAGCAGAGGCCCTGGCGTGCGCGCAGTTGCTCCTCGACTTTTCTCCCACTACGGGGAAACTCGACGAGTGGAGAGCCACTATCCGAAGCCTTGTTGCGGTGGCCAACAAAGACGAACCAAGTCTGGTGGGGCCCCCGAGACGACGCTCCGATGGAGTCCCGCGGACCAGTGGCGGAAAAGCCGGCGGCGCCGCGACCACGGTGCATTCACCTCTTCCCCATCCGGTACCGCAGACGCCGGCTCGTCGCAACGTCGCGGGCGACGCCATCTCCATAGCGTCGTCTGACCCGCAGACCCACTGTGACCAGTGCCAAGTTCTTCGGGAACGAGCCCATGAAGAAGCTCGAACCACTATCGAGCGCCGGCGCAGAGCGCGCCACCAGTCAGACAGGCGAGCAGGGCCTGCTGTGAACCACCCGGCCCCGGAGAGCCCTGGAGGCCTACCTTACGAGATAGGCTGTCCGGCTTTTATCCATGAGCTGCGGTAGTTCCAGTGGCCCACTCACCGCACCTTCAAACATGACGTTGGCGAAAAGTACAGCGGCAAGACTCACCCGTCTAAGTTCCTCAGCATCTACACCATTGCGATGCAAGCCGCCGGAGCTCGCGACGATAAGGTGCTTGCGAATTACTTTCCATTGGCTCTTAAACCCAACGCCATGTCGTGGTTGATGCACTTGCCGGTAGACTCTATTTCCTCCTAGTCGGATTTGTGCCATGAGTTTGTGGGCGCCTTTACTGGGGGTCACCAAGCCCATGGCCAAGCAAGCGACCTGCATGTCATTCCCCAGAAGGGAGGTGAGAGTCTGCGCAAGTATATACAGAGGTTCAGCCGGGTACAGTACAATATCCCTGATGTTCACCCTGCCGCCATCATCAGCGCGTTCCATCAGAACGTGTGTAACCGCAAGATGCGTGAAGAACTGGCAATGAACAAGGTGAAAGATGTGGCAGAACTCTATGTTCTTGCTGACAAATGTGCCCGGGCTGAAGAGGGAAGGAAGTACCCCAGCGAAGATGCTGGCGTGGAAATCAACTCCTCAGAAGAGGATACTGCCGCCCCGACGAAGAAAGGCCGGCGCCGCAACAGGAAGCGGAAAGGCAAAGTTGTGCTTGCCGTCGAGGGATATGGCGACTCCGGCTCCGCCAAGAAAACCAAGGCAGATGACCCCGGCAAGGAAATTGTTGGATGTGTCGCCTGCCGGGCCTTGGCGGCTGCCGAGAAGCCAGGAAACTCCGACAAGCAATACGGCACGATCCATCGCACCAAAGGCCATGAACTCCAGAACTACCGATAGGTTGAGCTCCTTGCTGAGAAGCATAGGGATGAATATGAGAGGCGGGACAAGGAGAAAGGCCAGGACGGTGCTGAGGGGTTCGGCAAGAAGCGTGACGGCCAGGCGGGCCGTTGCGGCAAAGATAAACAGCGGGAGAGGCCCGCCCGGGGCCGTGACAAAAAAGTCAGAAGACGATGATCACGAAGAGGACGATGAGTCTGGTGACCAAGGATTTCAGAAAGCTATAGAGGCCATGTGCGTCGATGGCGGCGCCTCGATGCATACCTCTCACCGCCAGCTTAAATAGTGGGTGCGTGAGATTACAGCGGCGGAACCGTTGTTTGATGCCCAAAGGCCGCTGAAGTGGTCCAGCACACCTATCATTTTTGACACTGAGGATCACCCTGATTGCACTACTGCAGTCGGGTGCTTGCCATTGTTGGTTTCACCAACAATACGCAACCTTAAGGTGACAAAGATGCTAGTCGATGGCGGGGCCGGTCTGAACTTAATCTCGCCTGCCGTGATCGAGAAATTGCAGATTCCTGATGAAGACCTCGAAGAGACGGGCAAGTTTCAGGGGGTCAACCCGGGAAGAAGTCAACCTAAGGGAAAGGTCACGTTGCCCGTGACTTTTGGGAGCGATCTGAACTACAGGACAGAAAGGGTTGTGTTCGACGTTGCCAAGATCCCCTTGCCTTACAACAGGATCCTTGGCCGCCCAGCGCTGGCCAAGTTCATGGCGGCGTCACATTACGCCTACAACACCCTGAAGATGCCAGTGCCTGTGACGATCATCACCGTCCCATCAGACAAGAAGGATGCGCTAATTTGCGCTGACCAACTCTATCAACAAGCAGTTGCAGCAGCCGCCACTGCCAAGGCGCTTGCTCCTGCCGCTAGAGCCCCGGGAAGGCAAAAGAAGAAGACCGGTGAGACCTCAGGCACCCACTCCGGCAAGCGCACCTCTTCGGAGTGTAGCGCTCCTGTCGAGGACGTGCCAGAGAGCTCCGCTGATAGAAACAAGAAGTCCAGGGCCACACCACCGGGAACCAAGAAGGTTTCTGTCAAGGAGGACGACACGAGAGGAGCTTTTACCATAAGCTCCACCCTTGACGACAAATAGGAAGACGCGCTCGTCACCTTCCTGCGGGCGAATGTCGATGTGTTTGCCTGGCAAGCATACGACATCCCCGGCGTTCCCAGGAAGGTGATTGAGCACCACCTTGTTGTCTGTCCTCATGCGCGGCCCGTCAAGCAGAAGGTCAGAAAGCAAGCTTTGGAATGACAAGAGTTCATCACAGGGGAGATCCGAAAACTGGAAGCAGCGGGTTTGGTAAGAGGAGTGCTCCATCCAACGTGGTTGGCCAATCCGGTGGTAGTGCGCAAAGCAAATGGGAAGTGGAGGCTGTGTATTGATTACATAGATATTAATAAGGCTTGTCCCAAAGACCCCTTCCCGTTGCCGCGCATCGACCAGATTGTTGACTCCATAGCTGGGTGTGATATGTTGTCATTCCTCGATGCCTACTCCGGCTACCACCAGATCTTCATGACAAGGGAAGACGAAGAGAAAACGGCATTCATCACCCCAAGTGGTACGTATTGCTTTATACGGATGCCTTTCGGGTTGAAGAGTGCTGGTTCGACGTTTGCAAGGGCGGTCCAGATTGGTTTTGAACCCCAGCTCCATAGAAATATGGAAGCTTATATGGATGATATAGTGGTCAAAACCAAGAACAGGGCAACCCTCATATCAGATTTACAAGAAACGTTTGCAAACCTACGCAAGATCAATCTCAAGATGAACCCTGAGAAGTGCATCTTAGGCATCCCGTCTGGCAAGCTTCTCGGGTTCTTTGTGTCACAGCGTGGGATAGAGGCCAATCCGGACAAGATCAAAGCTATAGAGCAGATTGAAGCGCCCAAGCGAGTCAAGGATGTGCATCGGCTTGCTGGTTGCGTTGCCACCATGAGCAGGTTCATTTCCAAGTCCGCCGAGCGCACCCTTCCCTTTTTCAAGATTTTGAAAAATGTGGGCCCGATGGAGTGGACGCCAGAAGCCGAAGCAGCATTGCAAGATTTGAAGAGGTACCTCTCCTCCGCGCCAATACTAGTTGCGCCTAAGCCATAGGAACCGTTGCTGCTGTACCTGGCGGCAACGAACCAGGTGGTCAGTGCCGCACTAGTGGTGCAGAGAGAAATTGATGATGAGGTAATAGCAGTGACGGAGCCCGATGCCACCGATGCCGAGACGACGCAGCCAGTTGGAGTGCCACCGAGGAAGAAGATGATGCAGCACCCAGTCTACTTTGTTAGCTCCCTTCTGCAGGGGGCTAGATCAAGGTACTCCGGTGTGCAGAAACTGCTCTTCGGCCTTCTTATGGCCTTGAGGAAGCTGCGTCACTACTTCCAGGCGCACGAAATCACTGTCGTCACTCGCCTCCCTCTGCAATGGATATTGCACAATCCAGACGCAACGGGAAGGATCGTAGAGTGGGCACTGGAACTGTCTAGCTTTGGCCTCAAGTTTGAGAGTACCTCGACGATTCAAAGCCGAGTCCTGGCAGAGTTCGTTGCAGAATGGACCGCGGCGCCTGACGAAGAAGTCCAAGAGACTGCTCTTCCCGGCAAGGAGGCAAGTTGTGACTGGATCATGTACTTTGATGGAGCTTTCTCCTTACAGGGCGCCGGGGCTGGCGTACTGCTTGTCGCGCCCACCGGAGAGCACCTCAAGTACGTGATCCAGATGCACTTCCCCAGGGAGGTGTCAACAAACAATACGGCTGAGTACGAAGGGCCGCTTGCTGGTCTTAGGATCGCGGCGGACCTCGGAATCAAGAAACTCGTCGTCAGAGGTGACTCGCAACTTGTCGTCAAGCAAGTCAACAAGGATTACCAGAGCCCATTGATGAAGGCCTACGTCGATGAAGTGAGAAAGCTGGAAGAGCGTTTTGAAGGTATACAGGCAGAATACGTTCCCCGAGCGGAGAATGATATCACCGATTACCTGTCAAAACGCGTTGCCCTCAAGCTACCTATGGAACCAGGTACCTTTGTGCTTCATCTAACTCAGCCATCCGTTGATCCATCAACAGAGCAAAACAAGAGGAGGAAATCAGGGCCCCGCAAGTACTTTCCCGCCGAGCTCCCCGGAGCCACCGACAAGGATGTTGCCGGAGATATTGAGCCCGCCACGGGACGGCTAGCTCCGGCGGAGCATCAAGCTCTTGCCGTCGAGACAGTCGCTCCTGTAGCGGAGGAAACGCCTTTAGTCCTCGCCGTCGAGCCCCAGGCTCCAGCATGGGCACAACATACCGTCCGATTCCTCCAAACAGGGAAACTTCCTGAGGAGCAGGAAGAAGCGGAAAAAGTAGCCCGTCGCTCTATTATGTACCAGTTCGTCGATGACGTCCTGTACAGAAAGAGGTCGAACGGCGTGAAATTGAAGTGTATCCCTCGAGAGGAAGGACTGGGGCTGTTGGCGGAGATACATGGAGGCATATGTGGATCCCACATCGGGTCAAGGGCCCTTGCCGGCAAAGCGTTTCGGCAAGGCTTCTTCTGGCCCACTGCCCTCCAGGATGCGACGACACTAGTCACCAGGTGTGAAGCGTGTCAGTTCCATTCAAAGAAGCTTCATCAGCTAGCTCAAGCCCTTCAAACCATTCCTCTCTCCTGGCCCTTCTCGGTCTGGGGGCTTGACATAATGGGCCCTTTCCCCCGCGTCGCCGAGGGCTTTGAGTACTTGTACGTCGCAATCGACAAGTTCACAAAGTGGCCAGAGTTGGAAGCAGTGAGGAAGGTCACAGCTCAGTCAGCCATCAAATTCTTCAAGGGACTAGTGTGCCGTTTTGGTGTACCCAACAGGGTCATCACCGACAATGGTACACAGTTCACAAGCTGCACCTTCATGCAATATACCCAAGACCTCGGCAACAAAGTCTGTTTCGCTTCCGTTGCTCACCCACGAAGCAATGGTCAAGCTGAGAGGGCAAACGCTGAAGTACTGCGAGGCTTAAGGACAAAGACCTTTGACAGGCTGCACAAGAGTGGAAGGCGCTGGATTGATGAATTGCCGGCGGTTCTTTGGTCAATCAGAACGACACCAAATCGAGCCATCGGCCAGACACCCTTTGCCCTGGTATACAGGGCAGAAGTAGTTCTCCCCACTGAACTCATATACGGGTCACCTCGAGTACTCGCTTATGATGGTCTTGAGAAAGAGCAACTGCGCCAAGATGACACAACGCTCCTTGAGGAAGATCGTCTTTGGGCGGCTGTGAGAGCAGCACGCTACCAGCAAGCCTTGCGCCGCTACCATAGCCGCAAGGTTCATGCCCGAAGCTTTAAGGAAGGCGACCTTGTTCTTCGGCACGTTCAATCGGCCAAAAATTCCAACAAGTTGACGCCGAAGTGGGAAGGCCCTTATCGGGTAATATGAGTCACCAAGCCTGGCGCAGTCCGCCTGGAGACCGAAGATGCCGTTCCGGTGAGTAACTCCTGGAACATTGAGCATCTTCGCAAGTTTTACCCGTAAGGCGCGGCTTGCCGGGCCCCCCGGCAAGCCACCTTTTGTACGAGCATTGTCGATGACGCATGTAACCCTTTGTACAAAGCCAGGCGCAGACCCTGAGCATAAGTAAATGAAGCGCTGGCTCCCTGAGTTATAGCATGCATGCTAGGTCGAGTCTCGTCCTTGGTTAGGGTTGATACTGCTTAGCGGCGACTAACCCCTAGCTTAGAGGTCGAGTGTGCGTCTCCTTGTCTTTCTTTCGTCTTCTTTGGTTCACAGGACACACGGATATCCATGCCGAACCACTTGGGGAGGAAAAGAAGATGAACAAACCAGCATCTAGCCCCCGGCAAGCCAGTATTGCCGGGGGTTGCAAGAGCAAAGATTCACCCATGGCGAACCAGGGTTGCCGGGGACTGCAGCTTCAGATAAGTTCTTCATCCCTTATCATGCATTCCATTATGGACTGAGGTATGTGAAACCTCGTTTTCCCCCAAGCTACCGTGCTCCCATAACTCTAGGCCCTAGGGCTCGTTCCTAGGGCCAAGTTTGGTCGTAGTCGCGGCAGCGAAAGGATGAAACAAGGAGCCTGAACCCGCCTCGTCCCTGCCTCCGCCAAAGGCATGAGCAAGGTCGAGCGAAGTGGGGAGACGGCAAGGCCTACTGCCGGGCAAGGAAATGTTTATCTTAAAGATATCAAGGATTTATTCCCTATCGTGGGTTTCACCCACAAACAAATGACCCAGCAAGCATCCCTTTTTCATTAAAAACATTCCACTCAGGTACAGTCCATAGGGAATGAAAAACATGAATGATGGGATTACAAGTTTTAAATTCCACAAAGGCCCGAAGGCTTACAAACTAAAAAGAGATAAGGTGCCCGTAATCCCTTTCTTGTCCCTCTCCTCAGGAGGCAGGTCAAGGAGGCGAAAGGGACGAAAGGAGTGCCTAGGCGAGCTACGGGTGGCAGAAGACACCAAGAGAACATCTTGGTAGCCGTCCAAAGGCTGGATGGTGATGGCGGCGCCGGAAGCAGAGCTCGAAGATGAGGCGGCAGGACGTCAGCACGCGTCGAAGGCGTCGGTGCCCGCGTACTTCGACTTGACGGCCTTGCCGCCCGCCCTCTTCCTCTTCCGCAGCCTCCCAACGCCAGCCGCCCAAGGAGACGACCCCGAGAAGTTCAGGGAGCCGGCGACGCGGATGATGGGGTCGCCGGTGCCACACAGAGCGGCATCCGACACCTAATCAGACCCGTCATCCTGCTGCCTACTACCCTCGTCGTCGCTGCCGCTGTCCTCCTCGTCACTCCCGCCCGAGGAGGAGTCTTCACTATCAGAAGAGCTCTCCATGCAGCACCTTGCACGGGTCCCAAAGCACCCGAAGACCTTGACGGAGAGAAGGCCACCCTCCATCAGCTTAAAATGGAGAGTGAGCCCCTCCGTCAAACAGTGGATATGGGCAAACGTCTTCCATCCCGATGAAGATACATCACGTGAGGGGCGGGGAAGTCGACGCGGGCCCGCGGGCCACTGATCCCGCAGCCCCTCATGTGCAGCCACAACGACTCCGGCGGGTCCAGCTCCATCTCCCGCGCAAATGGAGTCGGGAGACGAAGGCGACAGCGCGGCGGCCGGTGCAGCCTGACGAAGAACTCACAAGGGTCATCCCCAACATGGCCCTCCATTGGAGGAGGAGCTGCTGGCGGAGGCGAGGCCGGCGCGCCACCCCGTCCTCCTCTTCCCCGAGCGCCCCGGCCTCGCCCCCTCTCCTTCCCCTCGCGGCTGGCTCTGCCACCGCAGGCGCAGGAGAAGGAGGGACGTGTTGTCGAGCGGCGACCCTCGCCGCCACTGTTGAAGGACCGGGGTTCCCGCTCTCCATGACGGATGGAAGGGAGGAGAAGAAGCTAAAGGAAGAAGAAGATGAAAGAATGCGGGACGCCATCCCCCCTCCCGCTCTTTATAAAGGATCGGGGTTGGGGCTTGGCCGCGCCGCTTGGCCAATCAAGACACGGGAGGCGCAGGGAGCCAGGGCCGACCCGCTGTCCCAACCAGCGACGGCCCGGTTTCCCGCCTCCACCGTTTGCCACCCCAAGCGCATGGGAGACATGTGGCGAACATGCAGAACCGAGGGGACGGGTGAGGCGACCTCTCCCCACCCTGTGATCGTGGGGAGTGGACGCCTCGAGGACCGCGCCTTGGACCCATTCAGTAAATGGGCCGCGCCTCCACGCCTCCCTCCGTTTATGGGGAAGGCGCGAACCGCCCCCTTTACTACGACGTGACGCATGCCTGCGGGAACCAACCCCACGCATGCCGCCCACGTCACACGCGCCTCCCCACGCCGCGCCACGCGCGGGAATCATGGGAAGCGCAACGCGCGAAGAATCTTACCGCGGTAAAAACCGCCCCGCCTGCCCGCGCACCGTTTTTGGGCCTAGCCCAAACAACGCGTTGCGCTTATGTGTGGCCCAGGCCCGGGGGCTCCTGTCGGTGTACAAAAAGAGGGGTACACTTTTTGTACCCCTATAACTGTGCACGGGCAGTCTGAGCCACGGGCACCACCACACCAAGCAAGGCAAGGGAGGTGAGCCAGGGTAAGACCAAAGCTCGAGAGAACCACGACGCCAAGACCAAGACCACAAAGAACAAAGGGGACGAAGCGGACTCCCCCGGCAAGATCCTTGCCGGGAGACAGTTCTAGCAGCCCCGGCAAGACCCTTGCCGCGGCGACTTGTCCCGCGCCTACGGAGCGAATCACCCTTGAGTCCACTGCCCCCAAAGGGCAAGGATTCGGGAGACATCCCCGTGGCGACATGCAGATCTTTGTGAAGACATTCAAGACCGGATACGCACTAAGGAGACGACAACCCTTGGCGGGATCCCAGCCGAGGAAGACCACAAGGCCCCCGGCAAGCGCCTTACCGGGGATGACAGCAGGCGCCTCGGCAAGACCCTTGCCGGGGCCCCGGCAAGGCCCTTGCCGAGGACACTCGCAGGGCCACCATCAGGCCCATGCCGACTGAGCCTCCACCACCGCATGCATGCAGCTGCCGACCCAATTAGCTGGGCAGGCACCTGCGTGGCGGCATGCAGATCTTCGTGAAGACCCACCACTGCGCCACCTCAGCTGCCTGCCTGCCTACGTGGCATCTCAGGCGTCGCTGGCCAGGGCGCGTGTCGACACAAGAAGGAGCGGCGACGGACGAGGCAGATCTCTCCCCGTCCCCGATAAAGTAAGGACACCTAAGCAAGACACATTAAATGCGCCTTGTCTTGTAATGTGAGGGATAACCTCGCATCACTGTTCCCTTCCCACCTCCTGTGTGCCACTGTGGCCACCCCTTTTTCTATAAAAGGAGGCTCGAGGCGACCAGGAGGAGGATTCGGCTTTTTGGAGCTCCTCATGCCCCATAGCTAGCTCAAGAACACAGATATCCAATCCACCAAAGCATGAGTAGGGTTTTACGCATCCTTGCGGCGCGAACCTGGATAAACGAACCGTGTGCTACCTGCTTGATCCGCTCTTCTCACGACCCCACACCCCTCTAACCGTAGTAGGGATTCTCGTGATCCCATAGGTGTCGTTCCCACCGACAATATCATTCGCTCATACGATAGGGTTGGCTGGCTAGTGATATTTTTTCACTCTCTCTCTCTCTCTCTTTCTCTTTCCTCTCATTTACCTAGGAGTACGTGAAGAACTTGGCCATTTGTTGCCTTTCACTATGTGGCCGATGCCATAATACGCATCGATGTCAAATCAAAAGATTTTGGCACCGCTCTCACGATGTGAGAGAGTTGGCACCGCTGTGCACACAGACCCACATGTATAAACAAATCAATCAAACCAACTACACCAGCCTCTCACTCTCCCAAACAAGTGTTTTTTATTGCCTCAGTCCTCTCTCTCTCTCCCACGTAAGTGTTTTTTCATTGCGTGAGTTAATTTGGCACCGGAGCAAAGTAGATGATCCAGATTGGGGCACCAGGTGAGCAATGGAGGGGCATCGATGCCAAATGCATCACAAGTGAATTTGGCACGTGTTTTGGCCTACATAGTGGAGGCTCGTTATAGCCCACTTTTGTACTACCTCTTATTTAGTATAAAATTTTGACCATATATTTATGTAAGAAAATGCCAATGCATGTCACTAAAAATTACACCATTTGAAATTATGTTCAAATACGAATCCAATGATATAGTTCTTAGTGACATGCATTAACATTTTGTCAGTTAAATCTATGGTCAAATTTTGATACTACAAAATAGGAAGAGTAGACCAGGACGAAGGTAGTACTTGCTCTTAGGGTAACCATAGAGTTACTGGAGTAGTCTAAGTTACTTTCCACTATGACTAGCCTAGGCTACTATAGTAGTACAACAAAAAAACGATGCAGGTGATCACGTGAGAAAAAAATACTAAAAACATTTCTTCTGGTGAAGTGCGTAGATGCAGTTTTGAACACTACACTTGTCATCGTAATTTGGGAAAATTAAAAAAAAATTGAGCTATGTTGTGATTACCGTTTACTAATAGGAAAGAAGTTTCACCTTGATGAGTAGCTTCTCCGTGCACGGAAAGCATGTAAGGAATCCAACAACTTGATCCAGATTGGGGCCGATAGATTTCATTGCCAAGATCTTTACTGTGCGCATAGACTGGGTCAAGCTTGTGGGAATCATTTTCTAGAAGACGGTCGTAAATACATCAAGAAGAAATTAAAAAATGTGAATTTCAAGAAGACGGATAAGAAGATGAGTGATGTACATGAATGATTACGGATCCAATAAAGAGTTTGGAGAATTTGGGAGACGAGTGCACCAACGCTGTCAATTTCGGCACGTCAATGACCCTGATTTTTGTTGGACCTTCTAGATCCGATACAAGCAATCTCTCAAGGAAAGGCGCATTCTCAATGACCATAACATGGAACAACTAGAGTGATCTCTTCCCAATTGATGTCTTGTTGCGGGGCCAACAAGACACATAAATCCATCGGAGATTCGTCGAGGCGATGTGGAGGCTAATGAACCAGTGGATCTGCTCAAGACGAAGGTACTCGAGCACAGTACAACTGTGGAGCAGGTGCTCCATAGCCTTCTTCGAGATGACAACGTCGAAGAGGTCGAGCTGCTTGAGCTGAGGGAGAAGAAGGGCGGGCGCGACATTAATCTGGGGAAGATAGCAGGAGCTGAAGCTGGCGCAGCGCAGCGTTGGCGTGAGGCGGAGCGCAGACGGCGGCAGAGAGCGACATCGTCCAGCTTCAAAGTTGAGCTCCTCGAGCTAATCTAGGGCGGAGGATAAGAAACACTTGTCGAACTTGGGTTGGACCTTGCAGTTGGTACTGAACATGCAGATGTCAAGGCGTCTGGCTGGCCCAGGGTGCGATGAAAGGATCTTGGAAACTATGGCCATGCGTTTGCAATCCCCGTCACAGAGGTAGCTGTCGACGGTGAGGTTGAGGGGGACACGGCGCCAGAGGGGGTGCCACCGCTGGGAGAGCAGGGCGGTCCGCACGACAGATTTGGTGGCGAGGAGGCCGATGATGACGAGCAGCATGTCGTCAGGGAGGCTACTGATGAAGTCCAGGCTCGCCGGATGCGGTTTTGGCTCGAGCCACCTCCGCTTGTTGGCTGCCTCGCCGTCCATCTCAACCGGCGGCGACGCCGGTGTACACGTGTGCTGGTGTGTGTTGTGTGCGCGAGTGCGTCCTTCTATGCATGCCGCCGCGCAGTGGTGAATTTTGCGCGAGTGCGTCCTCCACGCGGAAGAAGTGTGTCCTCAATGCGCCCTCAATTTACTAGCGTGCGGGGTGCTACCCTGAGTGGTTTCAACTTTGTTTACTTCACCGCGTGCCAGATGGGCCTCTAGTTTACTTATTTTCACCCACTGCCACATGGGCCAGCACACGAAGATACAGAACACGAGCTGACAAAGCAACATGTGGGCTGGTTGACCAGTCAACTAAACAATATATGGAGCTATACGCTGACACAGTGAGCATATAATCCATAGGTATAGAGTGTTCGTGTGAGAGGGGAGGCCCGTGAGAGATAGCAGAGAGAGAGAGAGAAAGAGCTACTCCCTCTGTTCGATAATGTAGTTCCAACATTTTTTTAAAGTCAAACTTTTGAAACTTTGACCAAGTTTATAAAGAAATTACTTATATCTACAATACCAAAGATAAATGATAGTATGAAGTAAGTACATGTTGTGATGAATCTAATGATCTTTCCAGATGTAAATGTTTTTCTCCACATATACCTGGTCAAACTTTTCTGAGGTTTGACTTTTCAAAACATCCATATGCTTATGGACGTGAGAGAGTCCCTAACTAGAGAGAGAGAGTGTGTGAAATAGAAAGAGTGAGTGAAAAAAGTGTGTGTGCGTGTGTGAAAGAGACATGGACAACACTCGATAAAAGTCGAGAAAAAACGTGTGTGTCTTATGCAAACATATCACACATGCATCTTCGACAACGGAAGCAAGGTGAGGAGATAGTGTGTGGTTGTTTGCAACCGAGAGAGCAAGACCCCTAGCATGTGACCAAGAGGGGTCTGACAAACAAGGGAGAGAGGTCGAGAGAGACGTACGGAGAAAATGCAGACACGGGGAGGAGAGAGTGTATGTTTGTCATAGAGAGATCCCCTGGAGATCGTGATGGGACTACATGGGTGGGAGATTGAGTGACAAGGTGTTTACGCGATAGAAGATACCAAGAGAGATATCAAGATAGACGTATGGATGGAAGGAGACAATACATGTGTTCCTGATGGCTAGTGAGAGATAATCATACTTAGGGGGTGGAGTGCTTGCGCCTATGATGGAGTGAGGGATTATGGTACTTATTAGGGTGTGCGTGTCACGTAGAGAGAGAACAAGGGCGGAGAGTGTTGGATGGGTCTATATGTATAGCGCGAGCGAGACATGTGTATGTGTGAACCAGGGAGATATAAAGTTTGAGAGAGATTGAGGAGCCCCGATAAGGCTGAGTCATGCGTCAGATGGCTGAGAGGGGGAAAGAGATATTCCATCCGCTCGATAATGCAGTGCATGTAATTTTTTTAGAAGTCAAACATTGGAAACTTTGATTAGGTTTACACAAATGTTATTTATATCTTCAATACCAAAGATACATCATACGAAACTACATCTCATGGTGAATCTAATGGTATATGTTTGTCGTTCCAGATGTAATTGTTTTTCTCCACGTACATGGTCAAACTTTGTGATGTTTGACTTTTCAATAAATCAATATGCTATGGACCGAGGAGAGTGCCTAAGTCGAGAGGGATCAAGTGTGTGTGAAGGAGAATGAGTAAGTGTGCAAAAAGAGTATGTGTGTGAAAGAGAAAGTGACAACAAACGATAAATTAGAGAGAGTGTGTGTTTTTTCGTTTCTTAGGCGAACATATCACGCATGCATCTCCGAGATAGAAAAGCAGGCGAGGAGATACATGAAGATAGCTAGTGTGTGATTGTTTGCAACGGAGAGAGACACCCCTATAGCACATGTCCAATAGAGGTCTGGCCAAAAAGGAACAAAGGTCGAGAGGGACACATGGAGAACATGGACACATGGGGAGGGCGAGAGGGTGTGTTTGTGATAGAGAGACCCTCTCGATATCGTGAGGGGACTATATGGGTGGGAGATCGAGGGAGGTGCGTGCGCGATAGAAATATGCCCCGAGAGAAATCGAGATAGACCATGCACATGTTTGTGATGGAGACTAAGATTAGCTAGTCATATACATATAGGGGGGACTGCGTGTGCCTACAATTGAGTGAGAGACCATCATACTTGGCTAGCTAGGCATGAGATTGTGTGTGTGTGCGTGTGAGATGGAGAGAGAATGAGGGAGAGAGATATAGTTTTAGATGGGCCTATCGAGTGTGAGTGAGATATGCATGTGTATGTGTGACCCAGGTAGATGGAGAGTTTGAGAGAGGGGGGGAAGAGCTCCGAGACAGAGTGGTGCGCGCGAGAGTTACGGGCAATGAGCCAAGGAATTTGTGTGCGTACGATGAGTGCACCCAAGATATCTAGCTTCGACTAGAGAATCATACATAGTGTGCGAGAGATACCTATAGATGGAGTATATATGCGTGCGAACTAGAAAGACCCCCCCCCACGCGCACACACACAAAGAGAGAGAGATGGAGAGAAAGAGAGAGGACCAACAAGGTTTGTGTGTTGGATGTGTGCGACAGAATTGAAGATTGTCGGCGAGAGAGAGAGAGAGAGAGCAGGAGTCCGGGAGAGGGGGAGGTCGCGTTTTATGCATCAAAGACTGATATAAACCATGTTTTGATATAAACTTGCATTCAAATATTTAAATTGGAGAACATGTTGTCTGCAATCCACACATGAACGGATATATGCGTATATCAAACAAGTTCATTAATTTGACTTTCAACATGTTCATGGAGTACTATAATACTGTACAACATGCTATTCGATTGAGGTGTTCAATTTTGGATTTAGTTCACTATTTTGACCTAGTGAACGAGCTATTTCATTGAATCTAGATATTTCATTTTGGGTTTGATTCCCGTTTTTGAGTGGGTCAACTATTTGTCATATAGTAAATCGCTAGCAATGAGCATGTAAAAACACATTACTCCCGAGCATCATATCTCCATCTAAATAAGAAGTGGCAAGCTAATATTTCTAAATTTGATTCGAATCGACTTGGTAAGGTAGAAGTGGATGCTCGTTCTCCCAAATTTTGAACGAACCGTTAAACATCCTTTGCTAGGTGGAATTCACCCAAGCAAATAAATGGGATACGCGAAATTACCGTCATGTGGGAGACACATTAATTGGCTCGTTGTGCATCGAGGGTAGGTTCGTAACTTCATCCAAGCACGCCTTCTCCTCGGCCGAAATGACATGTGCCGAATAATTCATAAACCATGGTCGACAAAACACGCTCTCCTCACCCGAAATAGCTCGCGCCCAGTTTTTCAAAACACGTTCTCCTCGCCCGAAATCGCTCGCGCCCACTATATTTCAAAACACGCCCTCCTCACCCGAAATCGCTCCCGCCCACTATTTGGGGAGAAGCAAAGTTACTCTACTATCCCCGACCCTCAGTACACAGACCCAAGTCGAGAAGCCTAAAGGTAGGGGTAGAACTGTAACTCCCCCTCACATTTCAGACAAATGCGTCCGTAAAACATGGTTCCACTCCCCTCCCAATCCCCCCCCATTCATACCTCATGGGCGCCAAATCACCTTCTCCCCGGAAGCTCCATTCTCTCGAGCCACGAAACCTCAGCCCCTCCTCCATGGCGCCCCCACCGCACCAATTTCATAGCCGCCCTCCTCCCTAATGCCGGAGACGCTGTCCATTTGCCGCCGTGCACTAGGTCGTGTGCCTCTTACTCCGTGCTGCTGGAGCTACCTCGATGATGGCTGCGGGAACCGTACCGGAGCCGATTCACCCCCGCCGTTGTTCACGGTGCCGGAGCGGCTCCAACTTCGGATCCGTCCAGAGTCCCGGCGCTGCTTCCCCGTAGCCATCGACCGTCGCGACATCGCTGTTTCCCTGCCGCCGGTGGCCACCGCAACCACGCCTGCCTCACCGACTCGGCAGCTGGACCTGCCTACTTCACCATGCCGCCAAATAGGTCGCACCCTCATCTCAAATCACTTTATTTAGGCATCAGTTGTCAGAATTTTTATTCTGGGCCAATTAATTCCCAATGGGAAGCAGCACCCATCGAGGCGGCGGAGCTCCTAGGCTGTCAGTTGGCTGGTGTCCAACGTGAGGGTGCGGGGCCGCAAGTTCGCCGCGCTAGCAGCGCTTACATGGCTATCTTAGAGTTGCGTGGGTTCAAGGTACTACCGCCGCCGGATCTAGATGACGGGGAGTCATTGTGGATTGGCCTGGGGGCGGCGCAACCACGGCAGTGCGGTGGGGCGGGGAGCGGGGTTTTGGCCGGGGCCCCGGACGGCGGAGGCAAGCTGCTCTGCCATTGGTCGCTGGCTCTTCAGGGAAGATTCATAACAGTGACAGCCGGGAGGCACAAGAAGGCCATCAAGCCATCCTGCGTAGATCGGACAGTACCAAAATAAAATAAAATCGTGTGACCCCAATTTAGTCTCAGTCAACAGACGTGTGACCACTCTCGTACCTTGCTGTTGATCTCTTAGTGTATTTCTTCATATCAAAGAGATGTCTCGTTCTTAACATTATGCGTTATCTGCATCTTCAGCCACACCGTCTTCCGACTCACCGCAGCTGCTCCAACAAGGGAAGCATACACCAGAAGGGAGCTATAGTCCCCACTCAAGAATTCCCTGCATCGAATGCGCGTGCCCGACATGGACAGCCACAACAACTGCAGGGCCATCGACAAGTCAGCACATGATGCTCACTCCTATGGATGGCGGCCAGATAGGTTGTACCCTCATCTTACTTGTGTGCAACATTTATGGCTTTTTTATTCATCTAAGCATGGAAAATAGATTATCACATTTCACTGTATAGTCATGTTGATCTTTTACGGGTCTTGTTCAGGAGTTAACGTTGTTCCATAGTTCAGCTAAGATACTTGTTCTTTAGGTAACGCTGTTCCATAGTTATCATCCATCAGCCAATGCTATCCTACAGGCTGGTGATTATAGTATTATACCACTTCTAGTATTACCTATTTTTTTCTTTAATACTTTTGTGTGCCATCTAGTTAATCTCGAGTACAAACGATACATATTCTGTAGCTTTCATCTGTGTTCTCCATTTAGTTTTGAGACCTGTTGCTGCTAGTTAACCCAAGTCCTACTATTTATGTCATCTCCTACAGACACTCATTACATAAATATAACTACTAGTTGTCTTCCATGCATGTCAGATATAATTGCACACACTAATATATCCACAAGAACCTCACGGAGCAATGTAAAGGCCAATAAACTTGATGTCAATGATACCCAATATGATGGAACATGTAAATGCAGTTCTTCAGAAGATTTGCAGAAAGATGTTGAATCCTCTTCACCCACAAGGTCCTTGCTCTAACTTGGCCCGTGATATGGGTACAACATGCATATAATGTCATGGAGTGTATCTACTCTGTTGCAATGCCATGTGCTTAGCATGCTGATCATGCATGTAAATATGTCATGCCTTCCTGTTTTTCAGTACCTATTCCATTCATGATAACATGTTTTCAAATTCAAGTATTGTCATTCTACTCTATCGCAATGCCATCTGCTTAATTTGGACATCATGCTTCTGAATATCTTATGCATTGTTATTCATCAGTACGTACTTCATCTGTCTACCATACCATGTTTTTTTACATTGAAGTGTTGTTCTAGTGCTATGTTGCAATGCCATCTTAGTTTCCCAATCATACACGTGTATGCTGCCTTAGTTTTTTCTGTACGTATTTCGCTAGCATACAGTTTTACATTCAACTAGTGTTTTTTTACTATGTTGTCCTGTCGTATTCCTAGCTCTTACACCATACTCCCTCCATTCGGATTACATGTTGCCGAAATGGATAAAAAAGGATGTATCTAGAACTGAATACGCCTAGACCCATCCATTTTTTCCGGATGGAGGGAATACATGTCAATATGTCATGCATTTCTATTCCTCAGTACCTATTCCATCTCTCTACTGTAGCATGTTTTATAACTGAAGCACCATTCTTCTATACAAGGCATGCAAGGGGAAGACGACTATGTTAGAATCTGAAGGGTTACAAACCAGGTCTTTGCAAAAGATCCAAATGCCAGGACATAATAAACCAACTCCAGTTTTTATAGATACTGCTCCAGCACAGAGAAACCCAACTCCTACTGATAATAAGCAGATTCTAGTGGCCAAAGAACTAGTCCGCTCCAGTCCAGCAAAAATATGTCAACTCCATTCTAAGAAGCGTGTGCGTATCCTTGCATCATGAAATTTTATAGCATTCTGATCATATTTTCTACATGTTTCTTACCCATCTCTCTTTTAGAAAATAAGCTTAACAGATAGAAGAATTTCTGCACTGGTATCGTCTGTGAGGAAAGATTCTTGTAGGAATTCTCTGTACTCCAATGCAGATGTAAGTACCTGTTGTATATCACTATATTTTTACATCAGCATGTATTTTATTATCGGCGTGAATCCAACCAAAATGTATGATTAAAGGCCACAATGTTGATTTTTGTAAGGAAAACTGCCTGGTAGTTTTGCATCCTGAGCTGCATGAGTGTACTATCTCATATCAGTGGGTTTGATTACTTTGGTTCTGCAGTGGGTTTTCAGTGTTTTTTTACTGTGTTGTCCCGTCGTATCCCTAGCTCTTACATCGTACTCCCTCCGTCCGGATTACATGTCGTAGAAATGGATAAAACTGGATGTATCTAGAACTGAAATACACCTAGACCCATCCATTTATTTCCGGATGGAGGGAATACATGTCAATATGTCATGCCTTTCTATTCTTTAGTACCTATTCCATATCTGCTATAGCATGTTTTATAATTGAAGCACCATTCTTCTATATAAGGCATGCAAGGGGAAGACAGCTATGTTAGAATCTGAAGGGTTACAAACCAGGTCTTTGCAAAAGATACAAACGCCAGGAGATAATAAACAACTCCATTTTTCATAGATACTGCTCCAGCACAAAGAAACCCAACTCCCACTGATAATAAGCAAATTCTAGTGGCCAAAGAACTAGTCCGCTCCAGTCCAGCAAAAGAATGTCAACTCCATTCTAAGAAGCGTGTGTGTATCCTCGCATCATGAAATTTTATAGCATTCTGATCATATTTTCTACATGTTTCTTACCCATCTCTCTTTTATCAAATAAGGTTAAATGATAGAAGAGTTCCTTCATTTGGATTGTATTCGAGGAAAACATCTTGCGGGAATTCTCTGTGCTCCAATGCTGATGTAAGTACCTGTTGTATATCACTATATTTTAACATTAGCATGTATTTTGGTAATCGGCATGAATCCAACCTTTGTCTGATCTCAAACTAGTTGTAGCAAAATGTTAAAGGCGCAAATGTTGATTTTTGTAAAGAAAACTGCCTGGTAGTTTTGCATACTGAGCTGCATGAGTGTACTATCTCATATCATGCACATTACTGAATCGTAGTGCTGCTCTGGTTGCCCATTCATTCATTGTGTCAATGTTGCTTTCGTATTACCTTACCTAGCTGATGATAGTTGTGCCATATTGTGTTAATTTGGTGTTGACTAGTTGCCCAAATGTTCGTTGTGCCAATGTTGCTTTCCTATTATCTGCTTGGCCAATGATAGCAATGCTAGTGTCTTAATTTGGTGCAGGCTGCTGAAGATAAGAAGACAAACTCTGAAAACAGCAAGGCAACCCCATTGTTTCTTTCCAATAAATTTAGGCCAGGTAATATGCCAATAACTCATGATTAATATGTTTGGTTCCCCTCCAAATTTATGTTATGATGTAGTGGTCGAGACACTCTCCACTATCAATAATACAAGCCTGCCAAAATCACCATCTGAATCTGTTCAGTATCCTCTGTCTCGAATGCAATGGAAAAAATGTATGTTTGTGAACCAATTAATGGCTGAAGGAATCATGGAAATGGTGGAGGAATCAAAGGTGCAGAGTCGTGCGACGCAACAACTGATCAATGTTTTCAGAGACAGCGTAGCAAAGCAGTAAGAACTTGCCCACATGCTTATGGGCGTCATCCGTGCTGAGGTTGCAGACTATGACGTTGTAGATCGTTAGGTTCTATTCATTTATTTGCACTGGCATCAATCTTTGATTGCCCAGTGGATGTGATTTCCTGTAATATATGCTGGATGTGCAACGTTTTCCCTGTATGCCGCACCTTTGCTTGATCGGTTTTGGTCCTGTGCATAATTGCTCGTCGTAATGGGCTCAAATTATCTAATTTGGCCTAAAGACATGTACGAACTTTAGTGGGCCCATTAAGTTAATGGGCCATTACCAGGCCAAAAGTTAATGGTTGGCCCTCTTAACTCCCGGGTCGTTAACAGGCTGACATCGAAGCGGGCAACAGGTGGGCACAATTGATTTCACGGGCCGTTAACAGGCCATTACTAAGTTCGGGCTACATATGGCCCAACTATACTGTGGGCCTTTAGCAGGCCGAAAGAGACAGCGGGCTTGTACTGGACCATGAAGAGCATGGGCTGCTAAGAGGCCGAAAGTCGGGTCGTATTGTAAATGCCCAACTGTGTTGTGGGCCTTTAGCAGGCCGAAAGAGAAACCGGGCTGGTATTGGACCATGAAGGGCATGGGCCGTTAAAAGGCCAAAACTCAGGTCTGACTACAAATGGCCCAACTCATTTATGGTCCGTTAACAGGCTGAAAGGCACACAGGGCCGGGAATTGGCCCAACAATTAAATGGGTCGCTAAAAGGCCAAAACTCAGGTCCGACTACAAATGGCCCAACAGATATATGGGCCGTTACCAGGCTGAAAGACACACCGGGCCGGAAATTGGCCAAATACTTAAATGGGTCGCTAAAAGGCCGAAACTCAGGTCCGACTACAAATGGCCCAACTGATTTATGGGCTGTCAACAGGCTGAAAGACACACCGGGCCGGAAATTAGCCCAATATTTAAATGGGTCGCTAAAAGGCCGAAAGATGTACATTGTGAAAATTGGGCCATCCACTGAATGGGCCGTTAACAGGCCGAAATCTCATCGGGCCGATATTGAGCCCAAATATATAGCGGGCTGTTAACGGGCTTGAACTGACGATGGGCTGCAATGGTGTCAAATCTTTAACGGGCCATTGACGGGCCGAATTGGCACATCTCGTATGGGCCATGGGCTTAAATGGACCTGACACAAGTAGGCCTTATATGGGTTGGACTGATATTTTTTACTGGGCCGGCCTTTTTCACCGGAATGGGCCACTGTTGGGCCGTGCCACGTGTCGACCTATCATAGGCGCCTCCTGTCCAATGAGTGGATGGCATCTGTCCCAACGGTGAGGTAACACGTGTTTCCTCCGGCCAATGATGATTTTACACGTGGAAAATCCCCATTGGTCCGGGCTGTTAATGGGTTATCGGATCCAAAACTGGACCCGATAGCTTAACGGCGTTTCGCTACGGTGGATGCCACGTGTCGGTCACCCTTGACGAAAGCACTTCTGTGACGCGCGATTTATCGTCATGGAAGTGGACACTTCTGTGATGATAATTTTGGTAATGTCATGGAACACTTCTACACAGCACATGTATGACTATCTTGATTCTGCGATAAATTTGTCATGGGATGTACATGCATGACAGAAAACGTGACCTTCTGTGACAAACACGTATCATCTCGGAAGTGTATTTTTTTGTAGTGAGCGGCGTCCTCACCGTGGCGGGGACCCCAAGGATGCACTCTCGACCCTCAAGCACGCCTTCAGAGCCGCGGCGGCTGCACGACCAAGCAAGGAGGGAGCCACGGAGGCCCCGGGGGCTGCACCGGCAAAGAAGAAGCAGTTGTTCTCTCAAGACCGGGCCGAGATGAAGTAGGTGCTGATCGACAAGGATGGGGCATCAGGCTCCACCTTCACCATAGGCGTCGGCCTCCCCCCGGACCAAGAAGAGGCGCTGGTCAGTTTCCTACGCGTGAACAAGGATGTGTTTGCGTGGAAGCCGGTGGATCTGGTCGGGGTTCCACGTGGAGTAATCGAGCACCACTTGATGGTGTGCCCCAACGTGCGACCAGTGAAGCAAAAGGCTCGACGACAAGCTCCGCAGAAGTAGTCATTCATCACTTAGGAGACCCGCAAGCTGTTGGAGGCTGGTGTCATTCGGGAAGTACGACACCCAGACTGGCTCGCGAACCCAGTCATCGTCCCCAAGAAGGGCGAGAAGAAGCGCATGTGTGTCGATTTCACCAACATCAACAAGGCCCTCCCTCAAGACCCTTTCCCTCTCCCACGCATCGACCAGATCGTCGACTCCACCGCCGAGTGAGATCTACTGTGCTTCCTGGACGCCTTCTTGGGCTACCACTAAATCAAGATGGCGGTGCAAGATGTCGAGAAGACCGCCTTTTTAACCCCGTGCGGGGTGTACTACTAAACTCGCATGCCATTTGGGCTGCACAACGCGGGAGCAACCTTCCAGCGGTTGATGCATATCGCCCTAGGACAGCAGCTCGGGAGGAACGCGGAGGCATACGTCAACGACATAGTGGTGAAATCTCGGGAGCAAGAACTGTTATCGAGGACTAGGATGAGACATTCGCTAGCCTGCGCCAGGTGAAACTGCGGCTGAACCCAGAAAAATGTGTGTTTGGCGTCCCATATGGCAAATTGTCGGGCTTCTTGGTGTCGCACAGGGGGATCGAGGCCAATCCAAGAAGGTCAAGGCCATAGAAAGGATGAGACCACCACATACCCTCAAGGAGATGCAGAAGCTGGCGGGCTGCGTAACCTCGCTCGGGCGCTTTATCTCCAAGATGGGGGCGCACGCCCTCCCATTCTTGAAGCTGATGAAGAAGAAAGGCCCAATCGAGTGGACTCTGGAGGCTAACACTGCCTTCCAAGACCTCAAGAGGTACCTCACCAGCCCACCGGTGATGGTAGCACCGTGCCCCCTTAAGCCCTTGGTGTTATACCTGGCCGCCATGCCTCACTCTGCCAGCACGGCGCTGGTGGTGGTTCGGGAGGAACACCCGATCAAGGGCTCGCGAGGAAGCACCTCGCGCCCAGTTGGGACGCGGCGGCCTTAGGACGCTGGTCCTGAGGCCTCGACCGCCCCGCCAGTCCACGACGCTCCTGAGGTTCCGACCAATCCTCTAGACAACAAGACTCCTAAGGGCGAGGCTCCTGAGGCCACAGCTGCCCCAACAGACGACAAGGCCCCTGGGGACCCTCAGCCTCAGGAGGCGCAAGACTCCACCAACGCCCCCACCCTCGTCGAGCACCCAGTGTACTTCGTCAGCACGGTGTTGTGTGATGCACGGACATGCCCCAAAAGCTCCCGCTCGCGCTCCTCGTCGCCTCGTGAAAGCTGCACCACTACTTCCAAGGCCACCCCATCAAGGTCGTCTCAGCTAACCCTTTGGAGAGAGTACTCCAGAGCCCTAATGCCACATGGAGGGTCGCCGAATGGAACATCAAACTGCAGGCATTCCAATTGGAGTTCAGCACCACAGGAGTCATCAAGGGTGCGGCCCTCGCCGACTTCATGGCAGAATGGACCGACGTTCCTGACCTGGAAGTAGGTTAGGACCGCTCCCTCTCATCGGGAAGCGAAGCACCAGATGGTTGGATCATGTACTTCGACGGTGCATTCGCACGACAGGGCGCGGGGGCTGGACCCGTGCTCATCTCGCCTACCTAGGACAAGCTCTACTATGTCGTGCAGCTCTGCTTCCTGCAGGGTGAGAAGGTCTCCAACAACATCGCGGAATACGAAGGCCTGATCGCCGGCCTCAAGGCTGCAGCGGTGTTGGGAGTGAGGTGCCTCGCCATCAGAGGTGACTCCTAGCTCCTCGTCAACTTCTCCAACAAAGCGTATAAGCCGAAGGACGAGCACATGGGGGCATACCTCGAGGAGGTACGCAAAATTGAGAAACAATTCTTGGGCCTGGAATTGCAACACGTGCCACACGTCACGAACAAGGAGGCAGATGACATCGCCAAGAGGGTGTCTCGGCGCCTGCCTCAGGAGCTTGGCGTCTTCGAGGAAAGGCTCTTCAAGCCATGGGCAGCTCCCCCGCCGCGGAACCAGCGTCGCCGTAGAAGGAGCTCCCCCCAGCGCCCCTCTCAGGCCCTGATACATCTCCGACGTGTCTACTTTTTCTCACACTTTTCATCTTGTTTTGAACTCTAGTTTGCATTATTTGAATGAAACTAACCTCGGACTTACGCTGTTTTCAGCAGAACTACCATGGTGTTGTTTTTGTGCACAAATAAAAGTTCTCGGAATGGAACGAAACTTTGCAAGGAATTTTTATATAATATATAAGAATTTCTGGATCCAAGACATACCGGAGAGGGGCCCCTGGGTGGGCACAACCCACCGGGGCGTGCCCCCCTCTCCTGGCGTGCCCAGGTGGGTTGTACCCACCTGGTGGCCCCGCAGACCTCAACCCTGACACTATAAATTCCTATTTTCAGAGAGAAAAATCAAGGAGAAAGAATTATCGTGATCCACGATACGGAGCCGCCGCCAAGCCCTGTTCATCCTCAGGAGGGCAGATTTGGAGTCCTTTTGGGGCTTCGGAGAGGGGGGTCTTCATTCTTTGTCGTCACCAACCCTTCTCCATCGCCAATTCCATGATGCTCCCCATCGGGAGTGAGAAAATTCCTTCGTAGGCTCACTGGTCGGTGAGGAATTGGATGAGATTCATCATGTAACCGTGTTAGTTTTGTTAGGGCTTGATCCCTAGTATCCACTATGTTCTTAGATTGATGTTGCTATGACTTTGCCATGCTTAATGCTTGACACTTTGGGCCCGGGTGCCATGATTTTAGATCTGAACCGTTTATGTTATCATCATTATATCCATGTTCTAGATCCGATCTTGCAAGTCATAGTCACCTACTATGTGTTATGATCCGGCAACCCCGGAGTGACAACAACGGGGCCCACTCTCGGTGATGATTGTAGTTTGAGGAGTTCATGTATTCACTATGTGTTAATGCTTTGTTCCGGTTGTCTATTAAAAGGAGGCCTTAATATCCCTTAGTTTCCAATATGGACCCCACTACCATGGGAGGGTAGGACAAAAGATGGCCTGCAAGTTCTTTAAATAAAGCACATATGACTATTTACGGAATACATGCCTACATTATATCGATGAACTGGAGCTAGTGCCGCATCGCCCTAGGTTATAACTGTCACATGATGAATATCATCCAACAAGTCACTGACCCAATGCCTAACTTTTTCATATTTTTTCTGCTAAGTTACTACTGCTATCATCACTGTTACACTTGCTACAAAATTACTGCTATCACTGTTACTGTTACTATTGCTGCTGTCACTACTATCAAAACTATCAAACTACTTTGCTACTAATCACTTTGCTGTAGATAATTAATCTCCAGGTGTGGTTGAATTGACCACTCAGCTGCTAATACCTTCAAATATTCTTTGGCTCCCCTTGTGTCGAATCTATAAATTTGGGTTGAATACTCTACCCTCGAAAACTATTGCAATCCCCTATACTTCTGGGTTATCAAGACCTTTTTCTGGCGCCATTGCCGGGGAGCATAGCTATATTTGTTGAGTCACTTGGGATTATTATCATATTATCACTATGAAGAATCTGAAGGATCCTAAGACTAAGATATTTCCCTCAAGGACGAGGGGAGGTAAGGAACTGGCATCCAGTTCTGCTTTAGATTCACCTTCTGTTATGAATAAACTTGCAACACCACCACATGCTATTAATTCTGATATGTCACAAGTTATTGATGATGCTACTTCTACTATGCATGATGCTTATGATGATGCTAGTACCTTGCTTGATAATGATGATGTGCCACTTGGTGAATTTCTTGATAAACAAATTGCTAGAGTAATACAACATGATGTTGTTGAATCTGATGATGAGCTTGAAAAAACTCCTGAAACACCTGCTAGAACTAGCCTTCCTAGATATGAATTGCCTAAGGTACCGGAAGGTTTTGTTATGAGTGAAGAAACAACTAGAGATGTTCTTGCTTGCAATGATAGAGATGATCTGGAGAAATTAATACACAAGTATAAAGAAAAATCTCTGAATGCTAGAATGAAATGTGATCCTAAGTTTGCTACTTCACCTATCTTTATGATGATAAAGATTATGAATTCTCTGTCGACCGAGAGCTAATTACTCTGGTTGAATCTAATCCTTTCCATGGTTATGAAACTGAAACTGTTGTGGCACATCTTACTAAGTTGAATGACATAGCCACCCTTTTTACTCATGATGAGAAAACTTACTATTACTTTATTCTCAAATTATTTCTTTTCTCATTAAAGGTTGATACTAAAGCTTGGTACAATACTCTTGCTCCTCTTTGTGTGCGTAGTCCCCAGGATATGATTTATTACTTCTCTCTGAAAAATATTTTCCTGCTCATAAGAAACAAGTTGCCTTACAGGAAATATTTAATTTTGCTCAAACTAAAGAAGAGAGTCTCCCACAAGCTTGGGGGAGGCTTTGCTAGTTACTTAATGCTTTGCCTGATCATCCTCTTAAGAAAAATGAAATACTTGATATCTTCTATAATGGACTAACCGATGCTTATAGGGACTTGCTAGATAGCTGTGCTGATTGTGTTTTCAGGGAACGGGCTGTTGGACAAGCTGAAGAATTATTGAATAACATATTGAAAAATTATGATGATTGGACTATTCCTGAACCACCGCCTAAACCCACTCCGAAGAAGAGGGGTATATTATATCTCAGTCTCGAAGATATGCAAGAGGCAAAGAAATCTATGAAGGAAAAAGGTATTAAAGCTGGGGATGTTAGAAATTTACCTCCTATTGAAGAAATACATGGGCTTAATACACCACCAATGCCTAAGGTGGTAGAGGTGAATTCTCTTATGAAGTTTAATGATAATGATAATCCTCACAATATGCATCCTAGTCAATGCCTTTATGAGTTTGAAAACTACATTAGAAAACAAGATCACTTCAATGCAAATGTTATGAAACAATTGAAATATAATTCTGATATGATTGCTCGTTTGAGTGACTTGTTATTTAGAATATCAAATGATGTTAGAGGTGTTGGAAAACATGCTTCTATGACTCAAACTCAATTAGATCAAGTTGCTAAATCTCAAAGAGAATTGCTTGATGAAATGAATCATAATATGCATGACTTTGCTATTAGAGTTGCAACTTGAGGAGGTAAAATGACTCAGGAACCACTTTATCCTGAGGGACACCCTAAAACAATTGAACAAGATCCACGAAGAGCTAACACTAGTGCACCTAGTCCTTCTAGGAAGAAAAAGAAAAAGAAAATGATAGGACTTTGCACACTCCTAGTGAACCTGAAATAGAAAAACCTCCTGACAATGATAATGAAGTTTCTATCTCTGATGTTGAAACTTAATCTGGTAATGAACACTCACCTAACAATAATGAAAAAGATAATGATGAGGTTCATGAAGACTCTCAACCAACCAATGATAAAGAACCAGACAATGATGTTGAGATAGAACCACCTGTTGATCTTGATAACCCACAACCTAAAAATAAAAGGTATGATAAAAGAGACTTCATTGCTAGAAAACATGTTAAAGGAAGAGAACCATGGGTTCAAAAACCTATTCCTTTTCCACCTAAGTCAACTAAAAAGAATGATGATGAAGAATTTGAACGCTTAGCTGACATGCTGAGGCCAGTCTTTTTGCGTACTCGCTTGACTGATATCTTGAAAATGCCTCCTTATGCAAAGTATATGAAAGACATCATCACAAATAAGAGAAAAATACAGGAAGCTAAAATCTACACTATGCTTTCTAATTACACTTTTGAAGATGGAGTACCTAAAAAACTTGGAGATCCGGGAATACCAACTATAGCTTGCTCCATCAAAAAGAATTATGTGAAAACTGCTTTGTGTGATTTAGGAGTTGGTGTTAGTGTTATGCCTTTATCTTTATATAAAAGACTTGACTTGAATAAACTCACACCTACTGAAATATCTTTGCAAATGGCTGACAAATCAACTGCCATACCTATCAGTATCTGTGAGGATGTGCCCGTTGTTGTTGCTAATGTTACTATTTTGACTGACTTTGTTATACTTGAGATGCCCGAGGACGACAACATGTCGATTATCCTTGGTAGACCCTTCTTGAATACTGCAGGGGCTGTTATTGATTGCAACGAAAGCAAAGTCACTTTTCATATTAATGGCAATGAGCATACATTGCACTTTCCGAAGAAACAATTCTAAGTGAATGGTATTAATGTTATTGAAAAATCTCTGACAATCACTATTGGAAGTTTTCAAATACCTCTACCTACTGTCAAAAAGAAATATGAAATGCTTATTGTTGGGGAAATGCATATCCCCATTGAGGTAACTTAGTGATTTACGAAAGTTCTTCGGTTTCATACTAGTCGAAAGTGGTTGTTAATAAGACTTGATCAACATTATTAATGGATCATTTTTGAACGGTATGAAGTTGATGAATTTAGTAAGCACTACTTTTGGTCCCTACTTTTTATTCTCTGTTTTTATCAGTTAAATAAAATAAAATGCCATGTTTTGTCTGTTTTCTGAATTTCCCGTGCAATAAAAAATGACCCAAAAATAAAAGTTCTCAGAATGCCTTGAAAATTTAATATGATTTTTTTTTGAATATTTGAGAATTTTTGATGCAATAAACATCAGAGGGAGGTACACCAGGTGGGCACAACCCACCTGGGCACGCTAGCACTCCCAGGCGCGCCCTGGTGGGTTGTGGTCCCCACGTGGGCCCCCTCACTTACCTCTTCATCCCACATCATCACTTACCTCCAGAAAAATCTTCATTGCTCTCTCTCCCGTGTTCTTGAGCTCAAACCCGCGGATTTCGATCTCTTTGCTCGGAGCTCCGTTTCCGAAACTGTTTTGGGGGATTGTTGCTTGGTATGTGACTCCACTGTTTGTCCAATTAGTTTTTGTTTTAGTGGTTTATACTTTGAATAATTAGCTACTCTTGGTGCTGCTGTAGATGTGCTTGTATGTTAAATTCCTAGTGTTCTAAGTAGTTTGAATGCTTGCTATGGCTTCTATGTATCCCTATGAGTAGTTGCTATCAATCTTATAAAGTTTTGTTGACAAATTTTTGTCACCCCAAAATTTTTATTTCAGAAAATTATACGCGAACATGAATATCTTCAGGAAGTTTGGCTGGAAGAAGAACTCCAAGGGTGTTATTGGGTAGTCTTCTGATAGTGATCTCCACCCTCGGAGGTTGGCAGAGGTACGGCCGTGCAAATGGCCGCACACCCCATTCCTGCAAGAAGCTGGAATTCTTGAGGAGTTCACGCAATATATTGCCAATGCCGGCCTCACCGACTTCATCGCAGATGAGTGTGACCAGCACCACATCCTCATAAACATCTTTGTTCAGAGCTTTACTTTCTTGCCTAGAAATAATCCTCCTGAAGTGAGCTTTGATTTATATGCTGAAACCATCAGATACCACTTACTAAGTTTTGTGACATATGCATGATACCATCTGATGGGAGCTTGGTTGAGCATAGGCCGGCCGAGTTTGAGGCCTTTTATCGCACTCTGACAGTGGGTGATGAGAGAGAAGTGTCAGCCATCACTGCCATTGGCTTACATTTTCCCGCTGTTCGTTACTTTGCACTTTTTATTACCAAATGCTTGCTTGCTAGGGACAAGGTGGGTGCACTTAGTTCACCAGACCTTGTTGTTTTATGTCGCGCATTGGAGGGCGACAACACACATAGCTTGGGACCTATCATGGCTCGTCGCCTCCATCTTAATAAATCTCAAGGCAAAATACATGGTGGGATTTTTGGTACTCGTTTGGCGGCTCACTTCGACGTTGAGATACGCCCTCATGATTTCCCTCTGACCAAAGTTTACCTAGACCGTGCAACCATGGATCACCACCATTTTACCGATTTCAAATCTCCTCACATCCCTATCTATTATATACTTAAAACGATAGAAAACGAACGGTTAAGATTTATCTATACAAAGTTAATATATTGGACGGTTGAGATATGTTAAATAGAAACACATGAGATGGCCACGCTCGACATTATTAACAATAGAAAAAATCAATCGGGCAAAGGCCAATCAGTCTACGTGTGGGGGTTCCGATGTAATTAATAAGAAGGAAGCAAGACCCATCAGGTAAAAAAGACTAGCAAGAGTCCTGACACATAAAAATTCGCGTGGAGGGACATATACTATTGCACACAGATGGGATGTGTACTATTGCACGTGAAGGAAACTAAACGGATTGATACATATTAGGCAACGAATGGACGTATACTATTGCACACAGAATAGTTTTCAGCGGACACCCATCCGTGTCCAATTCAAACTGAACAACATTTGGACTAATATAAAGGTTGGGACACACACACCAGAACATCCAGGGAATTAACAAACGCCAGAGCAACCAACAACACGCGTATGAGGATAGAAGGGAGATCCACACAACGACATATCGACACACGCCAGGAACGAATCGAAGGTGCGACATACGGCAGGACGCCCAACACATCGAACGACGGAAGAAGAAATCGACAGAAACATCATCAATTTTGGGTAATATATAACTGAAATCTTGAGGTCTGTTTAGATCTTTCCGTCCTTGCATGTCTTCACAACCTGCTTATGAACACCATGTTTTCCTCTTCATTGACCATTAGTTAGAACACTTCTTTCTAACCAAATTTCATTAGTGCATTATCATATGAACCACTCCTTTTAAAATTGTTTTGAAGGCAACATCTGTATGGCGTACACGAAGTTGAGTGAGTTAACCACAAGACGACAGATATGGAATATTAAAGACAAAGTAATGAGAATGTGGGACTCGATCAACCCTTCAACTGATGAACTTATAAGCATCGATATGATTTTGATGGATGAGCAGGTATTTTCTTCACATAATTAACAATGGGATTGTTCTACTTTTAAAATTACTACTAAGATTTTCTTTCATTAAATTTTGAAGGGTCATCCGGTTCATGCTACTATCTGGAAGAATCGTATTGACACTAACAGAGCAAAGATCAACGAGGGTTCTATATATGCTTTTAGCAATTTTAAAGTTATAGATGCAACAAAATATCGGCCAGTCAACAATGAAATTAAAATTATTTTTTATACAATACAAAATTAAAGGAGATGGAAGGTGCATCGGATAATTTTCCAGATTACTACTTCAAGTTTGCTAGCAAAGATACCCTACAAGAACAGCTAGAAAAGGACCAACAATGCTCAGGTATGTTGATAGTCATATTCTTACTTCAAAGTGGTCAATTCAATTATAAAGCCATTTGTTGGTAGTTGTATTAATATATTCCAAATGAATAACTTCCTAACTTTTTAAGTCTTTAATCTTCAAATTTGCAGATGTTATTGGCTTACTTACCAAGAGTAAGCCAATACAATCAAGGATAACAAAGAAGAAAACACCTTTAGATATACGTGCAATTGAAATTCTAATGCAAGAGTAAGTGTATATCCATGCATCAACTTTTCACAGAAGGGTAAAGACAGTTTTCTTCCACTTATGTTTGTTATTACCATTAATTACTTTCGAATGAATTATTCAGGCATGATAAAATCAGAGTATCATTATGGGGAAGATTAGCTCATCATTTAAGTGAGGATGTAATTGGCAATCAAACAATTATTATTGTTACCTCAACAATGGTGCAAAAATTCAACGGTAAGTTGAATATGTTTACATCTCCTTTTTTTCATACCACCAAGATAATAAATCTAACTGATTTATTGTTCATTAAATAGGTCTGTGCCTAAAGTCAACTAGCGCCACAAGAGTACATACCAATCTAGATATACCCGAGACTTGGGAACTTCGTGGCAGGTATTAAGCATAATTTGTAGGTACTGGTCCTATAGAAGTTCATAATATATCTTCATTTACTAACATTTATTTATAGCCACTCCATTGAAGAAACTTCAAAAAAATGATGGAGATAGATAAAAGTACTCAATGGACACTGGAAGATCAAATGTTTTACAGAAGGATAACCTTAAGAGAACTTACTGGAATCAGGCACGACAACCCAACAGATGAGTTAATGAATCAGAAAATCTTCTAAGATACGATATTGTAGAAGCCTCCAAGACCTACAGATGTGTTTGACATATTTGTATGAGTGGCTAAATATCCTTTAAAGAGCTATACTTTTCTTCATCAACTTGCAGGACATTGTGTTCACAACAATAGCTACAATTGATCGATGACAAGAAAATATTCAATGGTGGTACATGTCATGTGATGTTTACAACAAAATTGCTACGAAAGAATCACATAATAATTATTGCAAGAATTGTGATACGTATCCAGAAGGTGTAACACCTAGGTAAGCATATTCTCTTGATTTGGCCATCATTATGTACTATCACATTTGCGGGGCTGAAAGAATGCTCAATACATCAGTCTCATTCCTGTTGGGTTCCTTAGATGGAAAATTTGAAGAAGTCCCAAAGATTATACAAGAATTATGTGGACAAAGACTTATCTTTCGATTCAAACTCAACAATAAGAACCTCTCTCTGGCATGCAAAACTATGCAGTAAAAATAATATTCGTGCCTAATGAAAAGCTTGAGAAGCGATACTTAGAGGATAAAGTTGAAGAGGTGATGGTCTATTAAACTATCAAATATATTTAAACACCAATTATTATACTCTTTTATATGGAACTATTGAAGCAGCTATTTACAATTCTTGATCCATTGTGCTCAACAAGATTTGATGGACGATGAAGTGGACGACATGTTAAAACAAGAAACAAAGAAACTGAATGAGCCAGTTAAAAAGGTGACTGAATACTTCACCATACAAACTTTTCTTTACATAAATTTGTCCCTTAATTCATCCATTTATGTGATTTTTGCAGGTACAAATCAGTAAATGTGAATTTAGCAAAAACGTATGTGAGTTGGTCACTGTGAAAGAGGAGCCAGAAGAGAAAAGCAATGGGAGTATAATACATCAGAAGGAGCATCAATATAAAAGCTCATCAAGAAGTGTCGATGGCGGGAAAAGGAGGGGAAGATCTGTTGTATTACCAGACTCGGAAGATGAAGAAAATAAAAATAGTAGATCTGAAAAACAGAAAAAGCAGTGCCCAAAAGTACCAGAAGTGTTCATGCAAAAAACAAAAGGACAAAAGTTGAACATGAAGGCTCAGATGTTTGTAACGCCAAAGATAAAAGTATCATCTATGTAGCCATAAGGATGGCATGAAGTTTGACTAAAAAGTCTAACAACACCAAGACCAAAGGTACTGATGTAAAATTTGAGGACACAGATCAACTGGAAGATCAAGTACGCCAAACAAGACCCAAGAGAGGAAGGACCTATTCCTGAAACTTTTTGTGACAGTAGTTTATCCACAGAAATCCGCAAGAGTATATGCTCATAACAAGGAGTCGATGTTGTTTACTTAGTGAGCTTTGCGAATACAACATATTCATTATTTTAATGTATCGGAGAACAGAAAGATTTATCGCATTTTTATAAATGATCAATATGTATGAACAATATGACATTTTGTTTTTAAACAATCCGTATACTATTCAGAAGAGAATGAGCAGTACATTCATTTGTTCTTCATCAATTTAAGTGTTAAGTAGTAACATTCATAAGAATTCACTGTTCAAGAATTCATCCGATTAATCATTTAACATGCCAGTTAATCACTACTTGTAGGGTGGCCGAATCGAATAGCACCTATTCATTGTATTAACTTGCCAGGACGATTAAATGGCTGGTTAGACCGATTAATAGGTTGTTAGGACAATTAATCCCTGTTGACCCATTAACTTGTGGGCAAATGAAGCCCAAAATTTTACCCTGTAACCCCTCCCATCCTCCTCTTGCTCCTCAATAGATAGAGTTCGATGAAAAAACATGATATATTGGTATATTACATAGTTGAGAGCATGAGAGTAGGGTATATAAGACATAAAAAACTAGATATATGTTGGTAATCCTATTTAATCTACCGATTAATGGTCGACCGATTAATCCAGTCAATAGGCCGATTCACCAACTAATCACTACTCCCAAGCCGACCGAGCAGCTACCAGTTACCGATTTCCTGAAGAATGTAAGAATTAGCATTGCATTTGTGTAGTTGGTCAAAGCTCTGATGTGCCTACAACATTTGCTAAAACTAAAATGTACTAGCATGGCCTAGATTATATGAAAACAAATGCTCAACAATATTTGAAAAGATTGAGTTTGAAATCCATCTGGAATACTATGAAAAAAAATTCATAGCTTGACTACGAATTGATTCATATGAAGCCACAATGAAATTTAAAAAGACCGAAAGAAGGATTGAGCCTCCAGGGCGTAGATTATTATATCACGAACAAGTATATGATGGTGAGTCACAGACCAAAAGCTTAATTTATTTTTCTCATTAACCCTCAACCGATCCGACCAAAATTATTTTTTTAGAAAAAATGTATTTGGGCCACACGCATAGCTAGCTCCACTAGGTCCTAGACTAGGCAACATAGTTGAAGGCCAAACCTGCGCTGCTACTTGCGGCACTAATGAATCCGTCTTCCGCTCCTTTGTGTTTGTTGCGCCGCGCTGCTCCATGCAGGTCGTCGGCTCCTTGGTTCACTTCGCGGCAGCTCAACTGTGCCGGCTTCTCCGTCCGGCCGCGCCACCGCGTGCCCTCCTTGCCGGAAGATATTCAGCGGATCCAGCGAGAATCTTAGCACAGCAGGCCGCCGCAAGCTAATCGGAAGCGATATGCTCATGCCGAAGAATATCCTTTTAAAAGAACTGTGTGGAAGAGGAAACAGTCCATTGGTATGAAGTCTGAGAAGATAATAAGCGGTGAGGCCGCAAAAAATACAGATCGTACCTTCTTCATTTGGCAATGGATATGAGCTCTATTGAATCTAGCATCATCTCTCTCATGCCACATACTTCCAGAAGATCACAATCCAATCTCTAATCCCTATAATGAATAGTCCCCAAATCTCAATCTCTATTATATCTCAGCTCCATGAAAAATTGCCTGCAGCATGGAGATTTAAGTATCTTCTTTAATAAATCTTGAGCGTGGTTGTGGCATGGAGATTTTACCCAACAATTTCTAATCTGAGATGAAATTTAACTCAATGTGAGATGCAAAAAAAATTACCTGTGTAGGCTCCCCCAAATCCATTCGGCAATAGAGGTCGGGAGAGAAGCTGCGGCGTACATCTTCCCTCCGCTTAAGCTATGGTTGGCGGCGGTACGCCGCTGCGAGGCAGCCAGTGACGGGCGCATGCGGTGGTGCCCGTCTCAGAAAAGAAGGGGAGAAGAGCTGCGCTAGAGACCCCTAGGGAAATATTGGTTCGACCAGTTACAAAATTAAGGCTGTGTGCTTAAAAACCAACCAAAACTAGCACGGTCAAAGCACATGCTAATTTTGGTCCAGTCTTTTGTGTATAAACGATATTTTCGTCCAGTCTAGGAACAAAGTACACATGGGAATCAACTTATAAACTTTAGATAGACGTACAGTTCTACATGAAAAAGGGAATACTTCTAACATTCTAAAAGACACTCACAAATAAATCAAATCTTTTTTTAGGGGTCAAATAAATTAAATCTATCATACATAATTTTCATGTAATAGAGAAAGAACACATAAGAAAAATCATTTCCTTCCAATGTCTTTTATGATTGTTAAAATATAACATGATAATGTTAAATTTCCAAATTAAGTCAAGTGTCGAAACAAAGCCAAACATTAATTAAAAAAAATCTAGCCACACAAATGTGCAGATCTCTGAAACATAACTTCACATGGTCATAGGTTCCGTTCTGAATTCTATATAAAAAAGACAATATTTTTGTAACACAATACACACACAAACGCTAATATATACGTATATACATTCACCCTTATGAATGCAGGCACGCACACCCTATACGTATGAGCATCTTCGAGAGACCGAGTCGGCACATCATCTTGAGATTGAAAAAGTTGTCACAGACGTCTTCGTAGTGGACGGTACGTCTGCTCCCACTAAACACACACCAACCACAGGTTGGTTCGCAAGATAAAAAACAATACTTAATACCTTCTAAAACACACTCGCAAATACATTAAAAATCTTTACCGTAAATCAATCATATTTAATTTACATATAATGGAAAAAATGAAAACATACAAAGAAAAATAATTCATATTAAAATATTTAATGAATGCTAAAATGTCACATCACAATGTTAAATGCACAAAGTAAGTCAAAAGTCAAAGCAAATCTAATTATAAATAAATAGTCTAGCCGCACAAATGCGCGGGTAGCCCCGATAGTTCTATATAACCTGGTTTTTAGTGTGAGGACTCATGATGTTATTCCATTGCCTGCTCCTGCTTTGTTTGATCCTGTTGCCAGGGCGGATATAGGATTATGCTTGCAGACATCATTACCTATCGGAACGCTCACGCTACTGCAGAGGCTGCGGAGGAGCCTCAGCAGTGGGATGAGCGGATGCCTGCTCCTCAGGATCCATACTAACCTCCTGGCTACTGATCGACTACCAAGTTAGGCCAAAAGCCTAATCTTGGGGGAGTACGTGTTTCCACCGACCTTACATTCATGTCCACTTATTCCATTTGTCGGTGTTCACACTTTTTCATTGTATCATCCATGCTTAGATCTATTTTCTTGCTTTCTTCTTATGTGTTTGAAAAACTTTATAAATAACAAAAAAATAGTTGTAGTTAATTTACTTTCTATGCATGCTTAGTACTTGTACTAAAAAAAACCAAAAAGATTTCCTTATTCTTCTTTTGCTTGTTGGGAGCTTTTCCGTGTAAATATTTTTTCTCGTTTTTGCTTTTCCCTTTTTGCTTGTTAAAGAAAACCAAAAACTCCAAAAATATCTCAGTGTGTTTCTCTGAATTTCTTTTCTTTTTATTCGACTTGTACCGAAGAGAAGACCACGATGAAAATGTTGAGTGGCTCTCATATGAATAATTGTTGAACTAATAAAGAGCCCATTTTACCTTGTCTTCTCCTGTTGAATAAAATGTTTTGCAGATTCCAGCTTAGTCCATGGCACTCTTGTACTATTATTATTTTCATATCATTCGGTCGTGCAAGTGAAAGGCAATAATGACGACATTCAATGAACTGGCCGTGGCAAAGAGAAACTGGTATGAACTCGACTTGTTCTGTCTGTGAAAATATGTATAACCTAGTATCCAGGCTTCAGCCCATTATGATTAAACATGTTTGCAATGACAATTAGAGATTATAGTTTCTCATGCCATGCATAAGTAGCTGGGAGTTAATAATGATTTATCTTGGATATCAGCATAGCGTTAAGATGATTGTGATGTAGTATGATGATATGGTATCCTCCTCTGAATGTTCAAGTGGCTTGACTTCGTACATGATCATGCATGTAGTTGAGTCAAAACCAACATAGCCTCTATAATGTTTATGTTCATGGTGTTCATATCCTACTCGTGCTAGTGTCCAATGTTACTTACGCATAATGCATGGTTATGATCATTGTTGCTCTCTAGCTGGCCGCTTCTCAATCTAAATTGCTAGCCCTCGCCTGTACTAAGTGGGGATTCTGCTTGTAGATCGCCTACTTCGTGAAGTCCTTCGTGGGCGATGGCCATGATGGAATAGACAAGGTTGCTTCTTCGTGGACCCTTCGTGGGTGGAGCCCTCCGTGGACTCGCGCAACCGTTACCCTTCGTGGGTTGAAGTCTCCATCAACGTGGATGTAGGATAGCACCACCTATCCGAACCACGGGAAAAACATCCGTGTCTCCAATAGCGTTTGAATTCTTCAAACCCTTCCCTTTACATTCTTGCAAGTTGCATGCTTTACTTTCCGCTGCCAATACACTCTTGCATGCTTGCTTGAAACGTGTGATGATTGCTTGACTTGTCCTAAGATAGCTAAAATCTGCCAAGAACTAAAATTGGGAAAAGGCTAAGTTTTTATTTGGTCAAGTAGTCTAATCATCCCCCCCCTCTAGACATACTTTCGATCCTACAATTGACAACTCAGCTGCTAATACCTTCAAATATTCTTTGGCTCCCCTTATGTCGAATCTATAAATTTGGGTTGAATACTCTACCCTTGAAAACTGTTGCGATGCCCTATACTTGTGGGTTATCAAGCGCCCCAGCTTGCGGCCCGAGCTCGGGAGCCCACCTGCTCCTCGCGCTGGAACCTCAGGAGGGGTGCTAGACCGAGGAGTTCAAGGCGTACCTGCTCCAAGGAACCCTGCCGGAGAAGGAGGAAGACGCGGAACGTGTGGCCCGCCAGGCCATCGCATACTGCATCCAGGACAACGAGCTTTATCGGAAGCGACCAAACGATGTCTCTCTATGATGCATCTCCAGTGAGCAGGGATGCGAGCTGCTGGCTTACATACATGGCGGGGACTGTAGGCATCACGCTTCATCACGCACCCAGCTCATGGGGAAGGCGTTCCGCGGCGGGTTCTACTAGCCCACGACGCTCAATGATGCCACCGAGCTGGTGAGATCCTGCGATGCCTGTCAATTCCATGCCAAGTAGATCCACCAGCCCGCCCAGGGCCTCCAGACCATCCCGCTCTCATGGCCGTTCACAGTCTGGGGGCTGGAAATCCTAGGCCCGTTTCCTCGAGTGCCCGGGGGCTACCGCCACCTCCACTACAAAAAAAAGACACATCCGTGACATTTTGGGCCGAACGAAATTTGTTTCTGTCATACATATGACACTTCTATGATGATAATTGTGACAAACCCCGGTATCATCATAGATGTGGTGGGCTCCTACTTCTATGACAAAAAATCATGACAGAAAATGGGCTTTTCGTCCTGGGCGGGCCGGAGACGCGGCTGCATGACATTCTTTGTGCCGTCCATGACGGAAAAAACCGTGGTAGAAGCGAGGGGGAGGAAAATTTCGGGGAGTTCCCGGTTACGGTGGGAGGTTGGGGGCCGAGCGATGCGCGTTTCTCTCGTACACATACGCGCGTGTGTGCGAGGCGTTGGCTCTAACTGAACCCGAGCAAGGCGTTGGGCTCTAACTGAACCCGAGCGATTGCACTGCAGGCTACGTGTTACTGAACCCGAGCGATCGATCGATGGCTGTTAACTGAACCCGATCGAGCGATTCCTTCGCTACTGCTGCTAACTGAAGCCGATCGATGCTGCCTCTGGATGAACAGTGAGCGTTGCGGGGTGGGGGGGTTGGATGAACAGTTCCCGGTGGGGGTGGATGAACATGACCTCGTGGTGTTGCCTCTGGATGAACAGGACCCCGATCGATCGAGCCGGTTGGGGCTGGATGAACAGGACCCCGTGGAGGGCTGGATGAATAGGACCACCCCGTGGAGGGCAGGATGAACAGTAGACGGTGGAGGGCAGGATGAACAGTAGCCCGTGGAGGGGTGGTTGAACAGGAGCCCGTGGAGAGGGCTGGTTGAACAGTAGCCGGTGAAGTAGCGCGCGGTGGAGGCTGGATGAACAAGAGCCCGTGGATGAACAGTCGCAGGTGGAGGCTGGAGGAGGTCGATGGTGGATGAACAGTAGCTCGTGGAGGCTGGAGGGGGTCGATGGTGGAGATGAACAGTATCCCGTGGAGTCCCGTTTTGCGGTACGCCACATCCCTCCTGATGAACAGGACCCCTGTTTCGACCGTAACACTCCAACACAAGTCTGTTTCGTCCGTTTTGCGGTACGCCACACCCCTCCCGACCAACAGGACCCCCGTTTCGACCGTAGGAGGTCCGTTTCCTCCGTTTTGCGGTACGCCAAACCCCTCCTGATCAACAGGATCCCGTTTCAAACATGGCCGGTCGAACACAAGGCCGTTTCCTCCGTTCTGCGGTACACCAGGCCTCGTTTCCATCGCCTGTTCCGTCCAAGCCCTCCCGATGAACACGACGCATTCCGTTGCCTCCCCATGAACACGACGACGACGATGTTTCTCTGTTCCGACCCAGCAATGTACACGAGCCCTGGCCGTACGTATGCGCGAGTAGGCGTTCGAGACCCCGCCCGTATGTACACATACGTGGCCGTATTTTCTTTATTGCACCCTGGCCGTTGTACGTACGTGTACATGCTACATGCGCGCCTCTACTACGACACGTGCGCGCCTCTACATCGACCAGTATGTACATACACGTTCGTGACCAGAATGATAACGCTACGTATGCTTCGACCAGGTGGGTCCCGACTGTCAGGCACTTCCTTGCCTGCGAAGATGTAGCTGGTGGGTCCCAACAGTCAGGGGGCGAATCGTTTTTTTTGCCCGGACGCACTTCCTTGCGTGCGAAGATGTAGCTGGTGGGTCCCAGCAGTCAGGGGGAAACATTTTTTCGTGAAATACAGTGGCCCGTCCGGTGGGTCCCAGCTGTCAGGTGGAGGAATCATTATTTTCCGCGTAATAAGGAGGCACTTCCTTGCTGCGGCTGTGGACCCAGCTGTCAGCCTCTCAACGTACAGTCCACGTCCGATGGAAGTCGTTCCTTGACCACGTTGACCACGCCGCGCCGAGAGCACCAGGGCGGTGGACGACGGCGAGGCCTAGGAAGGGGACGACACGGAGGCAGGGAAGACTCGGCAGTTGTTTCCACATGGAGGGGAGTACGACTGGACGAGGGTTTACTGGTTCGCCTGCCGTCGCCGGAGAATAACAGCAGGTGTGGGTGATTAGAGGGATGGCTAGGCCAGCGATGGGAGTACGGTCGGGCGGTGAGGCCTGCGCGGCAGCACAGCCGGCCGCGAGGAGGAGGGAGCAGGCAGTCCCGCCGGCGCTTGTTTGAGCGGCTGGAGCAGGAAGAGCAGAGATTGAAGAAGCACGACGGCCGTTGGATGGACATCCAACAGTCAGTGCTTGTGCGTCAACCTTTTTTTAGGAAAGCCTCAAATCTATGGAAAACAACATACAACCCATCTGCCATTATTTCTAATAATTTACAGCCCATTTTCTAATTCTTAAGGTTTTTTTGGAGCCCATATTCTTTTTGTTAGCATTACAGCCCATATTGTGGCAACGATTAAAAAATTATACGAAATTTTGCATATTTCGGTGCGGTCCGAACTATTTTTAATCACATTCAAACTGATTTTGAAAATAAATGTATATCAATATAAAATCCAACAAATTCTCCACGCATAAAAATTAATGTAATTTACAATCTTGAAATGAAAAAAAAGATATTTGAAACTAATTGCTGGTTTGATGTGTTTTAAAAATGTACAACCCATTTCTCATTACTGATGGGCCATTTTCTCAGCCAGCCGAATGAAAGCTCTCCTCATCTTGAAAGATTTGCAGCCCAACAGGCCTCACAAAGCGACTTACTTGGCAAATCAGAAAAAAACTGGGCTGTGGCCATGGACCCAGCTGTCAGCCTCTCCACGTACAGTACTCTTCCGATGGAAGTCGTTCCTTGACCACGTTGACCACACCGCGCGGAGAGCACCATGGCGATGGACGACGGCGAGGCCTAGGAAGGGGACGACGCGGCAGTGGAAGCCCGCGCGGAGAGGACTACGAGGGTTCACTGGTTCGGCTGCGGTGTGAGGCTGCCGTCGCCGCAGGGCCTGGCCAGCGGTGGGAATAGTAGGGGGCGGTGAGGCCTCTGCGGCAGCACAGCCGGCCACGGGAGGCAGGAGCATGCGGCACGACCGGCGCTGCTTTGGGCGGCTGGAGCAAGAAGACCAGAGGTTGAAGAAGCACTACGGCCGTTGGATGGACATCGTACGGTCACTGGAGCTAGAATCGTTCATATTGACTAAGTTGACAAAGCCCTTCATCCCCGTCAACTTAGTAGGCCCACAAGTCAGCCTCCCAGCAAGGTGGGTCCCAGCTAGCCGGGGGAGTATTCATTTTATGTGCATAATAAGGAGGCACTTCCGGTGGGTCCGAGCTGACAGCGGGGGGGGCGTTTTTTCGCGAAATACGGTGGCCCATCCGGTGGGTCCCAGCAGTCAGGGGGAAAAGATTTTTTTCGCAAAATACTGGTGGCCGTCCGGTGGGTCCCCGCTGTCAGGTGGAGGAATAATTATTTTGCACGTAATAAGGAGGCACTTCCTTGCTGCGGCCGTGGACCCAGCTGCCAGCCTCTCCATGTATAGTCCACGTCTGATGGAAGCCGTTCCTTGACCACGTTGACCACGCCGCGCCGAGAGCACCAGGGCGGTGGATGACGATGAGGCCTAGGAAGGGGACGACGCGGAGCCGAGGAAGACGCGGCAGTGGATGCCCACGCGTAGAAGAGTATGAGGGTTCACTGGTTCGCTGCGGTGTGAGGCTGCCGTCGCCGTAGAATAACAAGGGTGTGGGTGAGTAGAGGGATGGCCTGGCCAGCAGAGGGAGTAGGAGGGGGCAGTGAGGCCTCCGTCGCATCGCAGCCGACCACAGGAGGCAGGAGCACGAGGCACGACCGGCGCTGGTTTGGGCGGCTGGAGCAAGAAGACTAGAGGTTGAAGAAGCACTACAACCGTTGGATGGACATCGTACGGTCACTGGAGCTAGAATCATGCATATTGACTAAGTTGACAAAGCCCTCCGTCCTGTCAACTTAGTAGGCCCACAAGTCAGCCTGCCACTAAGGTGGGTCCCAGCTAGCAGTGGGGTATTCATTTTTTTGTGCGTAATAAGGAGGCACTTCCGATGGGTCCGAGCTGACAGCAGGGGGAACTTTTTTTCGTGAAATACGGTGGCCCGTCGGGTGGGTCCCAGCAGTCAGGGGCAAACGTTTTTTTCGTGATATATTGGTGGGCGTCCGGTGGGTCCCTGCTGTGAGGTGGAGGAATAATTATTTTCCACGTAATAAGGAGGCACTTCCTTGCGGCTGCCGTGGACCCAGCTGTCAGCCTCTTCAGGTACAGTATTCTTCCGATGGAATTCGATCATTGACCACATTGACCACGCCGCACCGACAGCACCACGGCGGTGGACGACGGTGAGCCATAGGAAGGGGACGACGTGGAGCCGGGGAAGACGCGGCAGTGGATGCCCACGCGGAGAGGAGTACGAGGGTTCACTGGTTCGGCTACGCTGCCGTCGCCGCAGAATACCAGGGGGTGTGGGTGAGTGGAGTGGAGGGATGGCCAGGCCAGCGGTGGGAGTAGTATGGGGGCGGTGAGGCCTCCGCGGCAGCACAGCCGGCCACGGGAGGCAGGAGCAGGCGGCACGACTGGCGTTGCTTTGGGCGGCTGGAGCAAGAAGACCAGAGGTTGAACAAGCACTACGGCCGTTGGATGGACATCGTACGGCCAGTGGAGCTAGAATCGTGCATATTGACTAAGTTGACAAAGCCCTTCGTCCTCGTCAACTTAGTAGGCCCACTATACTGGGTCCCGGCTAGCAGGGGGAGTATTCATTTTTTTGTGCGTAATAAGGAGGCACTTCCTTGCGTGCGAAGATATAGCTGGTGGATCCGAGCTGTCAGCGATGGTAACGTTTTTTTCATGAAATACAGAGGCCGTTTCGATGGGTCCCAGATGTCAGGTGGAGGAAATCATTATTTTGCGCGTAATAAGGAGGCATTTCCTTGTGTGCGGCCGTGGACCCAGCTGTCAGCCTCTCCATGTACAGTCCACTTCAGATGCATGTCGGTCGTTGACCACCCTAACCACGCCACGCCGAGAGCACCAGGGCGTTGGACGACGGCGAGGCCTAGGAAGGGAACGACACGGAGGCAGGGAAGACTCGGCCGTTGTTTTTGTTTCCCACGCGGAGGGGAGTACGACTGTACGAGGGTTTACTGGTTCGTCTGCCGTCGCCGGAGAATAACAGCAGGTGTGGGTGAGTAGAGGGATGGCTAGGCTAGCGATGGGACTACGGTGGGGCGGTGAGGCCTGCGCGGCAGCACAGCCGGCCGCGGGTAGGAGGGAGCAGGCAGTCCCGCCGACGCTTGTTTGAGCAGCTGGAGCAGGAAGAGCAGAGATTGAAAAAGCACGACGGCCGTTGGATGGACATCCAACAGTATACAGGCCATCTGTGGAAAGCCTCAAATATGTGGAAAACAGCATACATCCCATCTGCCATTATTTCAAATAATTTACAACCCATTTGCTAATTCTTACGGGTTTTTTGGAGCCCATATTCTTTATGTTAGCATTACAGCCCATATTGTGGCCACGGTTAAAAAACTATACGAAATTTTGCATATGTCGGTGCGTTCTGAACTGTTTTTAATCCCGAAATTTCGAGTCACATTCAGACTGATTTTAAAATAAATGTATATCAATATAAAATCCAATAAATTGTCCACGCATAAAAATCAATGCAATTTAAAATCTCGAAATGAAAAAAAAGATATTTGAAAATAATTGTCGGTTTGATGTGTTTTAAAAATGTACAGCCCATTTCTCATTACTGATAGGCCATTTTCTCGGCCAGCCGAATGAAGCTCTCCTCGTCTTGAAAGATTTGCAGCCCAGCAGGCCTGATAAAGCAACTTACTTGACAAATCATAAAAGAACTGGGCTAGCCATTTTCAGAAAGAAAAAAAACTACTAGGCTGGTCTGTGGTAAACATAAAAGAAAAGGCTATCTAGACAGGCCAGAGTGTCCCGCACAGCCCAGTTGACACCCTGCTTCCGTCTCAAAAACAAATTAGATAAATGCCACTCTAATTATGGCGATTCATAAAAAATGCCACTGCAATTTCCAAACTTTGAAAAATGCCACTGCAATTTTTGCAAACTTTAAAAAACACCACTGCAGTTTGCAAACTTTGAAAAACGCCACTCCAGACTTCGAAAAATGCCACTAGAAATGGCATGAAATGGCATTTTTCAAAGTTTGGAAATTGCAGTGGCATTTCTCGGATACACCAGATTTGGAGTGGCATTTATCAAATTAACCCAAAACAAAAATAACTGGGCGAGCTATTGGGTCCCTGGTGTCAGCCGCTCGTTGTGCAATTCTCTCGTTTATTGACTACGTTAACAATGACATGGGACCCAGATGTCAAAAATCCAGTAGGAGGAGCCATTTTTTTATTGGCTTGAAATAAGGAGGCACTTGCTTGCGTACTGCCATGACCTTGGCGGGTCCTTGCTATCATCCTCTCCACGTATAGTACCGGTTAGTCGTGCTTCAAAACTGATCGGCACGCCATTAAAAAAATAAAGGTCGATAACTAATGCGGCACCTCAGGCCAACGCGGCCAGATCGAATTTTGCACGAGAAATTACACACCATGTTTCGTTGACATGTGGTCCCGTTCCAACATATCAGTGAGACGACGGCGAGTAGTAGGAGTATTTTCGAAAGGAACGTGTAGGCCGGGGCACCTCTTCGTGAACCGTGGCAAACTCACAACCGTCCACCGACTCTTCGCTTTTCCCTCTCGATTTGGAACTGTTGCCGCACACTCTTCCTCTCCCTCCTCCATTTTCCTTCAGCCCTTCACCCTTTCTTCTGCCATTGTTCAATCGTCTTCTCCATGGAGGGAACAGGCCGGAAACGACCCCGTTATTCTTGCCCCGATCTGAAAGATGACGTGGCGGAGGAACTCATTGATCGGTGCGACGTCATCACCTCGGCTAGCATGGCAGGTTCGTTCAAGCCCGTTCTCGACTCAACTAATAACATCATTACAAAGAACCCAAGAGTCAAGGAGCGGTTTGATCTCCCCTATCTTCTTTGCCGTGACCCTGATGACTGGTGCCGGCACGACGGAGGCCTCACCCTATGCCAGTTGATGCCGCTTGATAATGATACGTATGATGTTAAGATGACATCGCTCGAGGGCAAGGCTTGGGCGGGCGCAAATGGAGATTGGGTTGTTTACATTGGGTCCAACTACGAGTGGGAACTTGTGAATGTGTACACTCATCACCGGGTTCCACTTCCAAAAATCCCAGCACACTGCCCAGAGGTTGAGCACACCGGTAATGTATGCGCGTTCAAATACGATCATGGTGACTGTCTTCTACAGAAGATAGCAATTTGTCGAGTTCCCAACCGCTCTTGGAATTACAACAACTATGAAGTTGTTGCTATCTTCGACAAGCTTGTTTCCATCCTTAGTGGTTTGACTCGATGGACATTGCTCAAAAATCAGTTTCTGTGCACGTATGACTACTGTGATGCAATTCAATACGAGGGCCTTGTGTTTGCTGCCACCACTCGTGGCACTCTTTTTGCATGGTATCCTCGTAGTTTCCGTACGTTTGTCTTCCACCGTAATTATAATTGTTTCATCCACATGCATGCGGGTTAGCAAGTTTCCCTTTACTAATTAACCTTCTTCTTGTGTTTCCAAGGTCCTGTGAACATCCCACCACCTATACTTGAAAAATTTTATAACCAAGGGGGAGATGCCGATGGTGATGATCACGAGCAGCGCCCATATACTCTGTGGCGCCTGGCAACTAATTCCGATGGATCACCTCTTCTTGTGTGTATACAGCCCACTAATGATGTTACTGCTAAGGAAGCAGGTGTCTCCCATGGTCGCACTCTCCGGACCTATTCCAACACCCGTTGCATGGTATTCGGGATGGATACTAGTGTGCTAGCGCCAACTCCTTCTCCCTGGCAGAGAATTCATAGTCTTGGAGAAAACTCGCTCTTCCTTGGACAAAACTATCCGATGATGGTGAAAGGCGATCCAACTGCTGTTGACACATTTATGAGAAGCAGCTGTGTCTATACCTCGGACATTTGGGTGGTTCCCTACCCTGGTACTGATATAGTAGGCCGCTTCAGCCTGGATGATCAGTCCTGCGTTGGTCTCCAGATCGAAAACGGATGGCCCGTCCCAGAGAATCACTTGTGGTTCAAAGCAAGTGTTTCCAACACCACGGAATGGTTGAGTTGAAGTTCATTTCATGGCTTGTTATTTGTTGTGTGGTGAAAACTTTAGTATTTATAATGTATCCTCGTTGTCGATGTGGGTTGATGACCTGTTGTATGTAATAAAATGATATGCATGTGATAAACTTACTAAATTTATGAATGGCTTTAGAGTCGCTTCTCTAAATTTGTACTAGCTTCACATGCTTCGCACGTCGGGCGGGTGTTTTTACTGTAGCCATATGTTAATGTGTTCGTTGTACGTAACCAGCACCTCGAATCCTCGATACTAGTATACTATATACTAGTAGGAGTAAGTAGTAGGAGTAGTAGGGTGGCATGGGCCAGAACAAGCATTCACGTCCAGGAGTACGGCACACGCCACCACCACGACATCCATCTGACACCATATTATTTCTTGGAGTCCGTGCTAGAGCAATCTCTTCAACCTCGTCGTTTCTCTAACTTCAGCCATCGCGCGACGGGCAAGGTGGGGGTTTGCCGATAGTCAGTTTCCTTAACTGTGGTCCCACTTGTAAGTCCAACTCCAATGCACGACCCCAAATGCACCTCCGTTTTGCATGAACTCCAACGATAATTTTGACTAGAAAAGCAAGACCAAAGAAAACAAGAACCACAAGAATACATTTTACTACTCCTGTAAGTTGGATTAGTGCCTTCTCGATGCATTCGTTGTTGATCTGCGGAGGCTCGATCTTGCGTGCTTCTTTCTTCTTCGAGTGTAAAGAAGTAGACGTTGCTTCCTCGCATCTAGTCTCATGTCTAGCCTCTATTCTAGTAGGAGTATCAACAAGTGCACTAATCTCATCCGAGAGCAGAACCGAAGATTTGGTTGGGTTCTTCCTCCTTTTGCCGACACATGGGACATCCAGCATCCATGTCATGTCATGAAAGAAAATAGAGTGGTAGTTGAAGCAACGAGATGTGCATCTTGGGTTAAACTGTAAATAGAATCTTACTACTCTTGAGTAACTCCAAAAGCGACCACCGAAGATCTTCATTGGATTTGTTTTTCATCACCAGCACGTCGAGGTGAAAGATGTGCAGGTTCAGTGGGTCCTCTTGCGTTTTCACTGACATGTGGGGCCGCATGTGAGCAAACAGACGATGGGCTCCGCGCGTCCGCTGGTTGGCTGAGAAGAGAGATAGAGGAGGGCTGAGCATGGACTGCAGGAAATTTGTTCTACGTACCTCGATATAGGCTCGATATAGTGGGGTGGCATGGGCCATAACTAGCATTCACGTCTAGCAGTACGGCACACGCCACCCACATGAGTCCCATCTGACACCAATTTTCTTGGAGTCCATGCTACAACCATCTCTTCTCCCTCCTATTTTCTCAGCCATCGCACGGTGGGTGGGGTGGGGGTTTGCCGATAGTTGGTTTGGTCAACTGCGGTCCCACTTGTAAGTGAAAATGCAACACCGCACGCATTCCCGCTTGAGCGGCGTGCCGGACCACCATGTGGGGGTGTGACGCGAACACGGCAGGCTTTTCCTTTCGAACTCGTAACTTGTAAAATTTGGTTCTGCTCCATGGCGCGACCGATAGATAGAAAATAACGATTTTGCCTAGAGTAATGAGAAGTTTGGTTCTGGCGCCGTTCATGCATGGAGTACGTACGAAAATTATGAAGTTGATGCGAAAGGTAAGATAATTACTGTAGTATCATATACTACTACATGGATTTGACGGAAAGATAAAAATACATACGGATCCATCAACGTTCAACGACATCCTCACGCCCTAGTGCGCCGGGTCACCAACCGACGTGTGAGGAGCAGCGGCGTTGGCGGCGAGCTCAACGTGCTTCTGAACAGTGCCGTCCAAGGTTGCCCTGCGCTCCAAGAAGGCCAGCGTCCTATCGTCCTCCTCTTGCATGTAGTAGTCCTTGTGGACGATTTGCACGTAGACGTGGGTGATTATGTCGATGGTGTCTTGCTGCGCCAGGCGCTGCGCGGCGAGCGTGACCTCGAGGTGGACATTCTCCAGCGCGACGGTGGGTAGTCGCAGGGCCACCAGTGCGTCGAAGAGGTTGTTACATAGTGGCCGTTGAGGGTGGCGGGCATCGCAGAGCCTGGGCGCGTCGGCTAGAGGCTTACGTCAAAGTCATCCATAAGCTTCTTGACGACGGTGAACTTGTCGAGGAAACCGATGAGGACCTCGTCGAACAAGGAGACAAAGCTGTCGTCCAAGCGGCCCCTCGCCCTGGCGGCCTCAAGCAATACTACCTAGAGACGTTCCTTGGTGCCGGGCCGCAGGCCGGCGTCGTGGACCATCTGGCACAGTCGGCTGATGCTCACGCTCATCGCCTCCATGGGTCTAGCGTAGCTTCTAGTCAACTGATCTTGCGATTCAAGTGATCTTGCGTAGGTGCATAGGATTTTGTACTACTCCTCGGCCCTCTACTGCACCTGCCTTTGGCTGTATGATAGGTGGGCCAGCCACCCCCTGGGGCCACGTGTCATTCACCCAAAGGCAGTTGTCGTAAGTCAACGAAGCTGCGTCCCCCTCCGTGCCGGTGCAGTATAGTCATCTCACCTGACCTCTAGTTGGGGCCAAACGAGAGAAGTTTGATGTTTACTGGTTTATTGGTCCCCTTTGCATTTTGTGCCAAGTTTTAACCTTTGATTTAACTATTAAATGTTAATGCATGTAAACAAAAATGTTGTGTAAGTCACCTTACGAAAACCAAATAATCCCAAAATACTTAGGCACGATGCATTAACTCCCTCCTTGTTTCTTATTTCGTGACATATCAACCAATGAGAGATGTGGGCCATGCATGCTTTCAATGACTTGAGACTACCAAACATGACATGCAGTGTTTAGTTCATTGCATGTAATCCTATTAGTACTCTAGTTAGGAGTAGCAAAAAACATTAAGTTCTCTCGCCGATAGGAATAAAACACCATGTATTTATTTACAAAGGGAGTAGTACATTTTTGGTGACATGCATTACTAGATATTGCTAGTCAAATACTAAAATCCAGATGGACGTGGTAGTACTCCTAAATCTAGACGGTGGTGCTACTAGTACTAGTAGTAGTACTACCAATGTAGTAGTAGGAGTACTAGCACTGTACTATCCGTTGGTCAAATTATTATGTGCTGCTCCTCACAGTGAAGTGACAAGACCCTGCGCCGGAGATGACACCTGAGTATAGGCGCCGTGTTCGGCATACCATAGTCAGCCTCACCGTCTGCAGTCACTATCATCATGGTTGTAGAGCTAGCCTGCTTACAACTAGCCCTGTTCGACATAATTCCCCGTGCGTAGATGCCCGTTCATTGCACAGAACACCAAGATTGGGGGTGGACGGCTCCGGCAGCGGCCATCGCGCCAGATTTTTCCACGGCCTTCTACTCCTAGATGTGGTGGGGAGGAGATGAGGCTGATTGTGAGAGACAAGGAGTTGTTTGTAAATAGGGAACAAGTGCAGGCATCTTTTTGCAAAAATGGAGAAGCTTGGTTTGTATGCGTCAGATCTAGATCCGACGGCTATTGGTGAAAGATGGGAGGCACAACATCATCACCAACTCAGGACCTGTTTGATTCGCAGGATTTTGAAAACGCAGGAATAGGACACGGTAATATTACAAGTTTCAAACTGATATTACAAATGTTAGGAGTAATGCTGCACCTACGAAGAGGGAATTACTAAGAAGTTTACGTAAGAACTTTCGTTACTTTAGGTGGATGCAGCATTGTGGTACAAACTAAAATCCACCGCCCTGACAAGTCACTAATGGGCAAATAAGTTTTCGAGTCTCTGGCCACTTGATGTTTCAAAAACAAATTCAGCTTCTGCGGAGAAATGAGCTCCACTGTGTACCCGCGCGGGTGTGGCTGGGCACGAAGCGTGAGTACGTGCACGGTGCACCTATTCTCTTCTTGTATACGTACACCACCTACGTGGGGTTGTGTGAGAGAGATACAAACCTAGAGAGATATAGTGTGTGTGTTCTTGAGAGTTTTTTTTTGGGGGGGTGTCAATCAAAAAAATTAACATATGCAATGTGTGTGAAATAGAGTCCTGGATATAACATATATATAGAGGGGGCGATCCACGAGAAGAGAGTGGAGGTATCATCGGCTTGAGGTGTCCCATAGAATCGAAGAGAGGGATGATGATGATGATGTGTGTGTGTGCGCGCGCGCGCGATCGATAAAGAGTGCCATCGAATTTGTGTGCCCATGTCAAAGATATAGAGTGGCTGGCCTACTGGAACATGAGATGGGACATGTGCAATTTGTCTCTGTGGCATGGATACCTACCTGCAGCGCTCGACTATCGGTGTGTGGTGGGGGAAGAGGGAGGCCCAATTAACTATAGAGGTATAATGGCCGGTATATGTGTGGAGGAGGAGAGAGGCCTACCTCATGTATTAAGGAGATCGATCTGCCTCATGTATTAAGGGAGATCGATCGGCATCCATGCATATGTGCAGGAGATGAATAAGGTTGGGAGAGAGACAGAGCTAGAGTGTTGGAGGGGGTGGTAGTGGAGTCGCTTCTAACAAATGGTGGATAGGCTTGCTAGACAAACGGAGGGCACACCCGCAATATCAATAAGAGAGGAGATGGCTGCTTGTTGTCTGTGCACGTGCGTGTGAGAGACGGGTCAGGATGCATGCACGAATGATGAGGGGGGACGATGTGGCTGTGGTAAGCAGACATAACTACATAGGAAGATCAATCGCCCTTTGTAAGATAAAGGAGAGACATAACTTGTGAGGTACGTCGATCGATGGGGGGTAGTTAAAGTCGATCTAGGTATATGTTGGGAGATCGATCGGTATACATGCATGTGTGTGTTAGAAGCAAATGAGGCACGAGGAGAAGGATAGAGAGAGAGAGGGATGCATGTAGGAGGTGGTACGAGAGGCATACTATATCGAGGGGGAGGAGTGTGCGAGTACGAGAACGATGAAAAGAGTGGTGGGAGTGAGGCATGTACGGTGACAAGAGAAGAGGGGAAGCTTGTGTTTGTGCTAGGCGCACCTGGCTAGAGAGGCATATCGATCGATGTGTGCCATAAAGAAGGAGCTGGGGGGCCTACACACACCGTGGGTGAACGACCTAAAGTGAAAAGACGAATTTGCGCGATGGAGCTAGAGAATGCTGAGGGAGGGTGAGAGGGATGCGGGCGTGTGCATGCACAAGAGAAAGTTAGCGCTAGAGATCATATATACTTCATTATAACAAGCGAATTCGGATATTTGAAGAATTTATCATAGTTTTTCAAACCGACGGATGTGTGAATATATATAACGGTGATACACATGGTGTGGTTATGAACATGGTATACTACATTTAATATGTTTTATCTCTATTCTTATAAAAAACGGAGTTGTTGATGATGGTGTGCCTGCCATCCTGCATTATAGGTCGTCTGATTTATATCTAGCGGATAGCAAGGAAACTATGATGGTTGAAGTTGGCAACAATCATGATTGTAGATTCTTATTGAAATAGAGAAACGAATTCAAATTTAGTTCGAATTGCAGCGGTAGTATAGACATTTGGAATGCACTAAAATGTTGGTATGAGTAGGTTACATGCATTATACAGCAAGCGAAAAAATTTAATCGGACATAACATGGATTCATACTCCCTCCTTCCATCTATATAGGGCGTAATGAGATTTTAAAGACCGCCTTTGACTATTGACAAGATTAATAGTACATGACATGCACAATGTGAAAATTATATCATTGAAAGAACCTTTCACAGACGAATTTAACGGTGTGCTTTGTGTAAGTTGCATGTCATATATCATTGTTCTAATATTTGGTCAAAGTTAGCATCGAAAAACGCACTAGGCCCTATATAGATGGAAGGAGGGAGTAGCTTTGAATAGCATTTGTATAGTAAAACGGGGCAAGACTCTTTCTTTGTGTGGTGTGAATAGTTTTATTTTTTTTGTTTTCTTTTTGGTTGAGGGAAGTGCGAATTGATTTGGTACGTACAAGTACAATATTACTACATGTTAGGCTTGTCCCTAAAATTCAACCTGCATCTTGTTATATCCCGAAAATTCAGATATCGTGCTCCCAAAACTGGCGCCTTCACAACCCGCGCCTTGCTATCCCGAAATTACAACGCGCGCGAAAACACCCTCCAGCTGCCAAATCCCGATACGCGAAATCCCCCTTCTAACCCTGAGCCGAAAGGGCCGCTAGTTCAAATCGGTGGGGGGTACTTTTGTAACACACCCTACATTTTGGACAAGCACGTTCCTAAGTCATGCTTCACCCCCTCCCATCGCCCCCGCCATTCGAAATCCCAGGCCGCCATAACCTCTCCGCTCCAGCCACGAAACCCCACCCCCCTCCGTCCGCCACGTCACCGCTGCCCAGCCGGAGCCTCTTCCCCGACGACGTCGTCCAACGCAACAGCTCGACGTCCCTCGTCCACCTCCCCGGATGAGGATCTGTCGTCAATCTCGCCGTCCCGCCGGTTCAGCCGCCCCGTCCTCCACCTCCAAGGAGCTGCTCCAACGATCGCCTCGTCTATCGCGGCTGCTCCATCCCCACAGCGCCGCCTTAACCTGCTCCGTCGGAACCGCAGCATCCTCACCGACTCCTCGGACGAAGCCAAGGCCTACTCGGCGCCACCAAAGAGGTTGTACACTCATCGCATCGCACCTTATCCTTAACTCGACCTCCCGGCGCTGACGGTGCTCCATCCTGCACCCCCATGGAGCGGCTACCTTGAAGTCGGCGCCGCGGGCAACATCTCCATGGAGGCTCTCCCCCAGTGCGAGGCCCCTTCGGCGGCGGCGTCCATACCAGCCAGATCTGCTGCTGCTGCTCCGGCTCTCGCTCGATCGCTCGCTCGCCCAGCTGCTGCTGCTGTCCCCCTTGCTCGTGCTGCTGCTCTGCTCCGATTAAGCCACACTTCAGTCGACTGAATCGACTTTTGGGTCAGTCAATTTTCATATGATGATGTCCTACCGAGTGGGCCCAGAGATACCTCTCCGTCACACGGAGTGACAAATCCCAGTCTCGATTCGTGCCAGCCCAACAGACACTTTCGGAGATACCCGTAGTGTGCCTTTATAGCCACCCAGTTACGTTGTGACGTTTGGCACACCCAAAGCATTCCTACGGTATTCGGGAGTTGCACAATCTCATGGTCTAAGGAAATGATACTTGACATTAGAAAAGCTTTAGCAGACGAACTACATGATCTTGTGCTATGCTTAGGATTGGGTCTTGTCCATCACATCATTATCCTAATGATGTGATCCCGTTATCAACGACATCCAATGTCCATGGTCAGGAAACCATAACCATCTATTGATCAACGAGCTAGTCAACTAGAGGCTTACTAGGGACATATTGTGGTCTATGTATTCACACATGTATTACGATCTCCGGTTAATACAATTATAGCATGAACAATAGACAATTATCATGAACAAGGAAATATAATAATAACCATTTTATTATTGCCTCTAGGGCATATTTCCAACAGTCTCCCACTTGCACTAGAGTCAATAATCTAGTTCACATCACTCTGTGATTGTAATGAATCCAACACCCATGGGGTTTGATCATATCTCGCTTGTGAGAGAGGTTATTAGTCAACGGGTCTGAACCTTTCAGATATGTGTGTTCTTTGCAAATCTCTATGTCATCTTGTAGATGCAACTACCATGCGCTACTTGGAGCTATTCCAAATAACTGCTCTACTATATGAATCCAGTTTACTACTCAGAGTCATCCAGATTAGTGTCAAAGTTTGCATCGACGTAATCCTTTACGACGAACTCTTTTACCACCTCCATAATCGAGAAAATTCCTTAGTCCACTAGTTACTAAGGATAAGTTTGACCGCTGTCATGTGATCCATTCCTGGGTCACTCTTGTACCCCTTGATTGACTCATGGCAAGGCACACTTCAGGTGCGGTACACAGCATAGCATACTATAGAGCCTACGTCTAAAGCATAGGGGGCGACCTTCGTCCTTTCTCTCTCTTCTGTCGTGGTCAGATCTTGAGTCTCACTCAATGCTCACACCTTATAACACAACCAAGAACTCCTTCTTTGTTGATATTATTTGAACTCCTTCAAAATCTTGTCACTGTATGTATTCATTTGAAAGTACTATTAAGCGTTTTTTTTATCTATCCTTATAGATCTTGATGCTCAATGTTCAAGTAGCTTAATCCAGGTTTTCCATTGAAAAACACTTTTCAAATAACCCTATATGCTTTCCAGAAATTCTACATCATTTATGATCAACAATATGTCAACAACATATACTCATCAGAAATTCTATAGTGCTCCCACTCACTTCTTTGGAAATACAAGTTTCTCATAAACTTTGTATAAACCAAAAATCTTTGATCATCTCATCAAAGCGTATATTCCAACTCCGAGATGCTTACTCCAGTCCTTAGAAGGATTGCTGGAGCTTTGCATACTTGTTAGCATCTTTTTGGATTGACAAAACCCTTTGGTTGTATCACATACAACCTTTCCTCAAGAAAATCATCGAGGAAACAATGTTTTGACATCCTATCTGCAAGATTTCAAAAATAATGCAGTAACTGCTAATATAATTCCAACAGACTCTTAGCATCGCTACGACTGAGAAAGTCTCATCGTAGTCAACTCCTTGAACTTGTCGGAAAACATCTTAACGACAAGTCAAGCTTTCTTAATGGTGACACTTACCATCAATGTCTGTCTTCCTTTTAAAATCCATCTGCACCCAACAGCCTTACGACCATCAAGTAGTTATTCCAAAGTCTATACTTTGCCTTTATACATGGATCCTCTCTCGGATTTTTTATGGCCTCTAGCCATTCATCGGAATCCGGGCCCACCATCGATTCTCCATAGCTCGTAGGTTCATTGTTGTCTAGCAACATGACTTCCAAGACAGGATTACGTACCACTACGAAGTAGTACGCATCCTTGTCGACCTACGAGGTTTGGTAGTGAGTTGATCCAAAGTTTCATGATCACTATCATGAGCTTCCACTTCAATTGGTGTAGGTGCCATAGGAACAACTTCATGTGCCCTGCTACACACTAGTTGAAGTGACGGTTCAATAACCTCATCAAGTCTCCACCATCCTCCCACTCAATTCTTTCGAGAGAAACTTTTCCTCGAGAAAGGACCCGTTTCTAGAAACAATCACTTTTTCTTCCGTATCTGAAATAGGAGGTATACCCAACTGTTTTGGGTATTCTATGAAGATGCATTTATCCGCTTTGGGTTCGAGCTTATCAGCCTGAAACTTTTTCACATAAGCGTCGCAGCACCAAACTTTTAAGAAATGACAGCTTAGGTTTCTCTAAACCATAGTTCATACGGTGTCATCTCAACGGAATTACGTGGTGCCCTATTTAAAGTGAATGCGGTTGTTGTTGGGGAACGTAGCAGAAATTCAAAATTTTCCTACGTGTCACCAAGATCTATCTATGGAGAAACCAGCAACGAGGGGAAGGAGAGTGCATCTACATACCCTTGTAGATCGCTAAGCGGAAGCGTTCAAGTGAACGGGGTTGATGGAGTCGTACTCGTCGTGATCCAAATCATCGGAGATCCTAGTGCCGAACGGACGGCACCTCCGCGTTCAACACACGTACAGCCCGGTGACGTCTCCCATGCCTTGATCCAGCAAGGAGAGAGGGAGAGGTTGAGGAAGACTCCATCCAGCAGCAGCACAACGGCGTGGTGGTGATGGAGGAGCGTGGCAATCCTGCAGGGCTTCGCCAAGCACCACGGGAGAGGAGGAGGAGAGAGGTAGGGCTGCACCAAAGAGAGATCAAATCGCATGTCATGGGCAGCCCCTAGGCCTCAATATATATAGGGGAGAGGGAGGAGGGTGCGCCCCCTCTAGGGTTCCCACCCCTAGGGGGGGCGGTATCCCTAGATGGGAAAGGGGAGGCGGCCAAGAGGGGGAGAAGGGGGGCGCCCCCTAGGGTGGGCCTTAGGCCCATCTGAGCCTAGGGTTTCCCCCTTCTCCTCCTTTGCTGCGCCTTGGGCCTTGTGGGAGGCGCACCAGCCCACTCAGGGGTTGGTCCCTCACCACTCTTGGCCCATGCAAGCCTCCGGGGTTGGTGGCCCCACTTGGTGGACCCCCGGGACCCTCCCGGTGGTCCCGGTACGTTACCGATAAAACCCGAAACCTTTCCGGTGACCAAAACAGGACTTCCCATATATAAATATTTACCTCCAGACCATTCCGGAGCTCCTCGTGACGTCCGGGATCTCATCCGGGACTCCGAACAACATTCGGTAACCACATACAAACTTCCTTTATAACCCTAGCGTCATCGAACCTTAAGTGTGTAGACCCTACGGGTTCGGGAGACATGCAGACATGACCGAGACGTTCTCCGGTCAATAACCAACAGCGGGATCTGGATACCCATGTTGGCTCCCACATGCTCCACGATGATCTCATCGGATGAACCACGATGTCAAGGACTTAATCAATCCCGTATACAATTCCCTTTGTCTATCGGTACGATACTTGCCCGAGATTCGATCGTCGGTATCCCGATACCTTGTTCAATCTCGTTACCGGCAAGTCTCTTTACTCGTTCCGTAACACATCATCCCGTGATCAACTCCTTGATCACATTGTGCACATTATGATGATGTCCTACCGAGTGGGCCCAGAGATACCTCTCCGTCACACGGAGTGACAAATCCCAGTCTCGATTCGTGCCAACCCAATAGACACTTTCGGAGATACCCGTAGTGCACCTTTATAGTCACCCAGTTACGTTGTGACGTTTAGCACACCCAAAGTATTCCTACGGTATCCGGGAGTTGCACAATCTCATGGTCTAAGGAAATGATACTTGACATTAGAAAAAGCTTTAGCAAACGAACTACACGATCTGTGTGCTAGGCTTAGGATTGGGTCTTGTCCATCACATCATTCTCCTAATGATGTGATCCCGTTATCAATGACATCCAATGTCCATGGTCAGGAAACCGTGACCATCTATTGATCAACGAGCTAGTCAACTAGAGGCTTACTAGGGACATGGTGTTGTCTATGTATCCACACATGTATCTGAGTTTCCTATCAATACAATTCTAGCATGGATAATAAATGATTATCATGAACAAGGAAATATAATAATAATCAATTTATTATTGCCTTTAGGGCATATTTCCAACAGTCTCCCACTTGCACTAGAGTCAATAATCTAGTTCACATCGCCATATGATTAACACTCACGGTCACATCCCCATGTGACTAACACCCAAAGAGTTTACTAGAGTCAATAATCTAGTTCACATTTACCATGTGATTAACACTCGATGAGTTCTGGGTTTGATCATGTTATGCTTGTGAGAGAGGTTATAGTCAACGGGTCTGAACCTTTCAGATCCGTGTGTGCTTTACAAATCTCTATGTCATCTCCTAGATGCAGCTACCACGCTCTATTTGGAGCTATTCCAAATAAATGTTCTACTATACGAATCCAGTTTACTACTCAGAATAATCTGGATTAGTGTCAAAGTTTGCATCGGCGTAACCCTTTACGACGAACTCTTTTACCACCTCCATAATCGAGAAAATTCCTTAGTCCACTAGTTACTAAGGAAAACTTTGACCGCTGTCCTGTGATCCATTCTTGGATCACTCTTGTACCCCTTGACTGACTCATGGCAAGGCACACTTCAGGTGCGGTACACAGCATAGCATACTGTAGAGCCTATGTCTTAAGCATAGGGGACGACCTTCGTCCTTTCTCTCTATTCTGCCGTGGTCGAGCTTTAAGTCTTAACTTCATACCTTACAACTCAGGCAAGAACTCCTTATTTGACTGATCCATCTTGAACACCTTCAAGATCACGTCAAGGTATGTGCTCATTTGAAAGTACCATTAAGCGTTTTGATCTATCCTTATAGATCTTGATGCTCAATGTTCAAGTAGCTTAAACCAGGCTTTCCACTGAAAAACACTTTCCAAATAACCCTATATGCTTTCCAGAAATTCTACGTCATTTCTGATCAACAATATGTCAACAACATATACTTATCAGAAATTCTATAGTGCTCCCACTCACTTCTTTGGAAATACAAGTTTCTCATAAACTTTGTATACACCCAAAATCTTTGATCATCTCATCAAAGCATACATTCCAACTCCGAGATGCTTACTCCAGTCCTTAGAAGGATTGCTGGAGCTTTGCATACTTATTAGCATCTTTCAGGATTGACAAAACCTTCCGGTTGTATCACATACAACCTTTTCTCAAGAATCATCGAGGAAACAATGTTTTGACATCCTATCTGCAAGATTTCATAAATAGTGCAGTAATCGCTAATATAATTCCAACAGACTCTTAGCATCGCTACGAGTGAGAAAGTCTCATCGTAGTCAACTCCTTGAACTTGTCGGAAAACATCTTAACGACAAGTCGAGCTTTCTTAATGGTGACATTTACCATCATTGTCCGTCTTCCTTTTAAAATCCATATGTACCTAACAGCCTTACGACCATCAAGTAGTTCTTCCAAAGTCTGCACTTTGTTTTCATACATGGATCCTATCTCAGATTTTATGGCCTCGAGCCATTTATTGGAATCCGGGCCCACCATCGCTTCTCCATAGCTCGTAGGTTCATTGTTGTCTAGCAACATGACTTCCAAGACAGGATTACGTACCACTCTGAAGTAGTACGCATCCTTGTCATCCTACGAGGTTTGGGAGTGACTTGATCTGAAGTTTCATGATCACTATCATAAGCTTCCACTTCAATTGGTGTAGGTGCCACAGGAACAACTCCCTGTGCCCTGCCACACACTAGTTGAAGAGATGGTTCAATAACCTCATCAAGCCTCCACCATCCTCCCACTCACTTTCGAGAGAAACTTTTCCTCGAGAAAGGACCCGATTCTAGAAACAATCCTTATTGCTTTCGGATCTGAGACAGGAGGTATACCCAATTGTTTTGGGTGTCCTATGTGTTGGGGAACGTTGCAGAAAACAAAAATTTTCCTACGGTTTCACCAAGATCTATCTATGAGTTCGTCTAGCAACGAGTCATCGGATGCATCTACATACCTTTGTAGATCGCGAGCGGAAGCGTTCAAAGAACGTGGATGACGTAGTCGTACACGACGTGATTCAAATCACCGGAGATCCTAGCACCGAACGGACGGCACCTCCGCGTTCAACACACGTACGGTCAGCGTAACGTCTCCTTCTTCTTGATCCAGCAAGAGGGAAGAAGAGGTTGAGGAAGATGGCTCCAGCAGCAGCACGACGGCGTGGTGATGGTGGAGCTGCAGAACTCCGTCAGGGCTTCGCCGAGCACTATGGAGGAGGAGGAAGTGTTGGAGAGGGAGAGGGAGGCAACCAAAGGCGTGTGAGAAAAGCCCTCCTACCCCCACTATATATAGGAGGGCCAAGGGGGGGTGCCAGCCCTAGGATATCTAATCTCCTAGGGGGGGCGGCGGCCAAGGGGAGGTTTCCCTCCCCCCCCCCCCCCCAAGGCACCTAGGGGAGCCTTCCATAATTGGGACTCTTCCCTTTTGGGAAACCCTAGGCGCATGGGCCCTTGGGGCTGGTTCCCTTGGCCCATGTAGGCCAAGGTGCGACCCCTACAGCCCATGTGGCCCCCACGGGGCAGGTGGCCCCACCCTGTGGGCCCCCGGGACCCCTCCGGTGGTCCCGGTACAATACCGATAACCCCGAAACTTGTCCCGATGGCCGAAACAGCACTTCCTATATATAATTCTTTACCTCCGGACCATTCCGGAACTCCTCGTGACGTCCGGGATCTCATCCGGGACTCCGAACAACATTCGGGTTACTGCATATACATATCCCTACAACCCTAGCGTCACCGAACCTTAAGTGTGTAGACCCTACGGGTTCGGGAGACAAGCAGACATGACCGAGACGACTCTCCGGTCAATAACCAACAGCGGGATCTGGATACCCATGTTGGCTCCCACATGCTCCATGATGATCTCATCGGATGAACCACGATGTCGAGGATTCAAGCAACCCCGTATACAATTCCTTTTGTCAATCGATATGTTACTTGCCCGAGATTCGATCGTCGGTATCCCAATACCTCGTTCAATCTCGTTACCGGCAAGTCACTTTACTCGTACCGTAATGCATGATCCCGTGACCAGACACTTGGTCACTTTGAGCTCATTATGATGATGCATTACCGAGTGGGCCCAGTGATACCTCTCCGTCATACGGAGCGACAAATCCCAGTCTTGATCCGTGTCAACCCAACAGACACTTTCGGAGATACCCGTAGTATACCTTTATAGTCACCCAGTTACGTTGTGACGTTTGGTACACCCAAAGCACTCTTACGGTATCCGGGAGTTACACGATCTCATGGTCTAAGGAAAAGATACTTGACATTGGAAAAACTCTAGCAAACGAACTATACGATCTTTATGCTATGTTTAGGATTGGGTCTTGTCCATCACATCATTCTCTTAATGATGTGATCTCGTTATCAATGACATTCAATGTCCATAGCCAGGAAACCATGACTATCTGTTGATCAACGAGCTAGTCAACTAGAGGCTTACTAGGGACATGTTGGTGTCTGTTATTCACACATGTATTACGATTTCCGGATAACACAATTATAGCATGAATAAAGACAATTACCATGAACAAGGAAATATAATAATAATGCTTTTATTATTGCCTCTAGGGCATATTTCCAACAGTCTCCCACTTGCACTAGAGTCAATAATCTAGTTACATTGTGATGAATCGAACACCCATGGAATTCTGGTGTTGATCATGTTTTGCCCTAGGGAGAGGTTTAGTCAATGGATCTGCTACATTCAGGTCCGTATGTACTTTACAAATCTCTATGTCTCCATCTTGAACATTTTCACGAATGGAGTTGAAGCGACGCTTGATGTGCCTTGTCTTCTTGTGAAACCTGGGCTCCTTGGCAAGTGCAATAGCTCCAGTGTTGTCACAGAAGAGCTTGATCGGCCCCGACGCATTGGGTATGACTCCGAGGTCGGTGATTAACTCCTTCACCCAAATTGCTTCATGTGCTGCCTCCGAGGCTGCCATGTACTCCGCTTCACATGTAGATCCCGCCACGACGCTCTGCTTGCAACTGCACCAGCTTACTGCCCCACCATTCAAAATATACACATATCCGGTTTGTGACTTAGAGTCATCCAGATCTGTGTCGAAGCTAGCGTCGACGTAACCCTTTACGATGAGCTCTTCGTCACCTCCATAAACGAGAAACATTTCCTTAGTCCTTTTCAAGTACTTCAGGATATTCTTGACCGCTGTCCAGTGTTCCTTGCCGGGATTACTTTGGTACCTTCCTACCAAACTTACGGCAAGGTTTACATCAGGTCTGGTACACAGCATGGCATACATAATAGAACCTATGGCTGAGGCATAGGGGATGACACTCATCTCTTCTATATCTTCTGCCGTGGTCGGACATTGAGCTAAGCTCAATTTCACACCTTGCAACACAGGCAAGAACCCCTTCTTAGACTGATCCATATTGAACTTCTTCAATATCTTATCAAGGTATGTGCTTTGTGAAAGACCTATGAGGCGTCTCGATCTATCTCTATAGATTTTGATGCCTAATATATAAGCAGCTTCTCCAAGGTCCTTCATTGAAAAACTCTTATTCAAGTAGGCCTTGATGCTGTCCAAGAGTTCTATATCATTTCCCATCAAAAGTATGTCATCTACATATAGTATGAGAAATGCTACAGAGCTCCCACTCACTTTCTTGTAAACACAGGCTTCTCCATAAGTCTGCGTAAACCCAAACGCTTTGATCATCTTATCAAAGTGAATGTTCCAACTCCGAGATGCTTGCACCAGCCCATAAATCGAGCATTGGAGCTTGCACACTTTGTCAGTATTCTTAGGATCGACAAAACCTTCCGGCTGCATCATATACAATTCTTCCTTAAGGAAACCATTAAGGAATGCCGTTTTGACGCCCATTTGCCATATCTCATAATCGTAGAATGCGGCAATTGCTAACATGATTCGGACGGACTTTAGCTTCACTACCGGTGAGAAAGTCTCATCGTAGTCAACCCCTTGAACTTGTCGATAACCCTTAGCGACAAGCCGAGCTTTATAGATGGTCACATTACCATCCGCGTCTGTCTTCTTCTTAAAGATCCATTTATTTTCTATGGCTCGCCGTTCAACGGGCAAGTCAGTCAAAGTCCATACTTCGTTTTCATACATGGATCCTATCTCGGATTTCATGGCTTCTAGCCATTTGTCGGAATCCGGGCCCGCCATCGCTTCTTCATAGTTCGAAGGTTCACCGTTGTCTAACAACATGATTTCCAAGACAAGGTTGCCGTACCACTCTGGTGCGGAACGTGTCCTTGTGGACCTTCGAATTTCAGTAGGAGCTTGATCAGAAGTATCTTGATCATTATCATTAACTTCCTCTCTAGTCGGTGCTGGCACCTCAGGAACATTTTCTTGAGTTGCACCATTTTCCAGTTCAAGAGGTAATACTTCATCAAGTTCTACTTTCCTCCCACTTACTTCTTTCGAGAGAAACTCCTTCTCTAGAAAGGATCCATTCTTGGCAACAAAGATCTTGCCTTCGGATCTGAGGTAGAAGGTATACCCAATAGTTTCTTTAGGGTATCCTATGAAGACGCATTTTTCCGACTTGGGTTCGAGCTTTTCAGGTTGAAGTTTCTTGACATAAGCATCGCATCCCCAAACTTTTAGAAACGACAGCTTAGGTTTCTTCCCAAACCATAATTCATACGGTGTCGTCTCAACGGATTTCGACGGAGCCCTATTTAAAGTGAATGCGGCAGTCTCTAAAGCATAGCCCCAAAAAGATAGCGGTAAATCGGTAAGAGACATCATAGACCGCACCATATCTAATAGAGTGCGATTACGACATTCGGACACACCGTTACGCTGAGGTGTTCCAGGCGGCGTTAGTTGTGAAACTATTCCACATTTTCTTAAGTGTGTCCCAAATTCGTGACTCAAGTATTCTCCTCCACGATCTGATCGTAGAAACTTGATTTTCCTGTCACGTTGATTCTCAACCTCACTCTGAAATTCCTTGAACTTTTCAAAGGTTTCAGACTTGTGTTTCATTAAGTAGACATACCCATATCTCCTCAAGTCATCAGTGAGAGTGAGAACATAACGATAGCCACCGCGAGCCTCAACACTCATTGGACCGCACACATCAGTATGTATGATTTCCAATAAGTTGGTTGCTCGCTCCATTGTTCCTGAGAACGGAGTCTTGGTCATTTTACCCATGAGGCATGGTTCGCACGTGTCAAATGATTCATAATCAAGAGACTCTAAAAGTCCATATGCATGGAGCTTCTTCATGCGTTTGACACCTATGTGACCAAGGCGGCAGTGCCACAAGTATGTGGGACTATCATTATCAACCTTACATCTTTTGGTATTCACACTATGAACATGTGTAGCATTACGCTCGAGATTCATTAAGAATAAACCATTCACCATAGGAGCATGACCATAAAACATATCTCTCATATAAATAGAACAACGATTATTCTCGGATTTAAATGAGTAGCCATCTCGAATTAAACGAGATCCCGATACAATGTTCATGCTCAAAGCTGGCACTAAATAACAATTATTGAGATTTAAAACTAATCCCGTAGGTAAATGAAGAGGCAGCGTGCCGACGGCGATCACATCGACCTTGGAACCATTCCCGACGCGCATCGTCACCTCATCCTTCGCCAGTCTCCGCTTATTCCGCAGCTCCTGCTTTGAGTTACAAATGTGAGCAACTGCACCGGTATCAAATACCCAAGAGCTACTACGAGTACTGGTTAGGTACACATCAATTACATGTATATCACATATACCTTTTGTTTTGCCGGCCTTCTTGTCCGCTAAGTATTTGGGGCAATTCCGCTTCGAGTGACCACTTCCCTTGCAATAAAAACACTCAGTCTCAGGCTTGGGTCCATTCTTTGGCTTCTTCCCGGCAGCTTGCTTGCCGGGCGCGGCAACTTCCTTGCTGTCCTTCTTGAAGTTCTTTTTACCCTTACCCTTCTTGAACTTAGTGGTTTTATTCACCATCAACACTTGATGTTCCTTCTTGACTTCTACCTCTGCTGATTTCAGCATAGCAAATACTTCAGGAATGGTCTTTTCCATCCCCTGCATATTGAAGTTCATCACAAAGCTCTTGTAGCTCGGTGGAAGCGACTGGAGGATTCTGTCAATGACCGCATCATCCAGGAGATTAACTCCCAGCTGAGTCAAGCGGTTATGCAACCCAGACATAGTGAGTATGTGCTCACTGACAGAACTGTTTTCCTCCATCTTACAGCTGAAGAATTTGTCGGAGACTTGATATCTCTCGACCCAGGCATGAGCTTGAAAAACCATTTTCAGCTCTTCGAACATCTCATATGCTCAGTGTCTCTCAAAACGTTTTTGGAGCCCCGGCTCTAAGCTGTAAAGCATGCCGCATTGAACGAGGGAGTAGTCATCGGTACGTGCCTGCCAAGCGTTCATAACGTCTTGTTCAGCAGGGAGGACAGGTACGTCACCCAGCGGTGCTTGTAGGACATAATCTTTCTTGGCAGCTATGAGGATGATCCTCAGGTTCCGGACCCAGTCCGTGTAGTTGCTGCCATCGTCTTTCAGCTTGGTTTTCTCTAGGAACGCGTTGAAGTTGAGGACTACGTTGGCCATTTGATCTACAAGACATATTGTAAATATTTTAGACTAAGTTCATGATAATTAAGCTCATCAAATCAAATTATTTAATGAACTCCCACTTAGATAGACATCCCTCTTCTAGTCATCTAAGTATAACATGATCCGAGTTAACTAGGCCGTGTCCGATCATCACGTGAGACGGACTAGTCAACGTCGGTGAACATCTTCATGTTGATCGTATCTTCTATACGACTCATGCTCGACCTTTCGGTCTTCTGTGTTCCGAGGCCATGTCTGTACATGCTAGGCTCGTCAAGTCAACCTAAGTGTTTGCATGTGTAAATCTGTCTTACACCCGTTGTATGTGAACGTTAGGATCTATCACACCCGATCATCACGTGGTGCTTCGAAACAACGAACTGTCGCAACGGTGCACAGTTAGGGGGAACACTTCTTGAAATTATTATGAGGGATCATCTTATTTACTACCGTCGTTCTAAGTAAACAAGATGCAAAACATGATAAACATCACATGCAATCAAATAGTAAATGTGACATGATATGGCCGATATCACATAGCTCCTTTGATCTCCATCTTGGGGCTCCATGATCATCTTGTCACCGGCTTGACACCATGATCTCCATCATCGTGTCTCCATGAAGTTGCTCGCCAACTATTACTTCTACTACTATGGCTAACTCGTTTAGCAATAAAGTAAAGTAATTTACATGGCGTTTCTCAATGACACGCAGGTCATACAAAAAATAAAGACAACTCCTATGGCTCCTGCCGGTTGTCATACTCATCGACATGCAAGTCGTGATTCCTATTACAATAGCATGAACATCTCATACATCACATATAGATCATTCATCATTCATCACAACTTTGGCCATATCATATCACAAACCACTTGCTGCAAAAACAAGTTAGACGTCCTCTAATTGTTGTTGCAAGTTTTACGTGGCTGAATTAGGGTTCTAGCAAGAACGTCTTCTTACCTACGTGAAAGCCACAACGTGATTTGTCAACTTCTATTTACCCTTCATAAGGACCCTGTTCATCGAATCCGCTCCAACTAAAGTGGGAGAGACAGACACCCGCCAGCCACCTTATGCAACTAGTGCATGTTAGTCGGTGGAACCGGTCTCACGTAAGTGTACGTGTAAGGTTGGTCCGGGCCGCTTCATCCCACAATACCGCTGAAGCAAGATAAGACTAGTAGCAGCAAGAAAGTTGACAAATCTACGCCCACAACAAATTGTGTTCTACTCGCGCAAGACGAACTACGCATAGACCTAGCTCATGATGCCACTGTTGGGGAACGTTGCAGAAAACAAAAATTTTCCTACGGTTTCACCAAGATCTATCTATGAGTTCATCTAGCAACGAGTCATCGGATGCATCTACATACCTTTGTAGATCGCGAGCGGAAGCGTTCAAAGAACGTGGATGAAGTAGTCGTACACGACGTGATTCAAATCACCGGAGATCCTAGCACCGAACGGACGGCACCTCCGCGTTCAACACACGTACGGTCAGCGTAACGTCTCCTTCTTCTTGATCCAGCAAGAGGGAAGAAGAGGTTGAGGAAGATGGCTCCAGCAGCAGCACGACGGCGTGGTGATGGTGGAGCTGCAGAACTCCGTCAGGGCTTCGCCGAGCACTATGGAGGAGGAGGAGGTGTTGGAGAGGGAGAGGGAGGCAACCAAAGGCGTGTGAGAAAAGCCCTCCTACCCCCACTATATATAGGAGGGCCAAGGGGGGGCGCCGGCCCTAGGAGATCTAATCTCCTAGGGGGGCGGCGTGTTGGGGAACGTTGCAGAAAACAAAAAATTTCCTACTCGTTTCACCAAGATCCATCTAGGAGTTCATCTAGCAACGAGTGATCGGATTGCATCTACATACCTTTGTAGATCACGCGCGGAAGCGTTCAACGAACGGGGATGAGGAAGGTGTACTCGACGTGATCCAAATCACCGATGACCAGCGCCGAACGGACGGCACCTCCGCGTTCAACACACATACGGGACGGGAGACGTCTCCTCCTTCTTGATCCAGCAAGGGGAAGGAGAGGTTGATGAAGATCCAGCAGCACGACGGCGTGGTGGTGGATGCAGGGCGTCACAGTAGCAGGGCTTCGCCTATGCTACAAGAGGGAGACGTAACGGGGAGAGAGGGAGGCGCCAGGGGCTGGGGTATAAAGTCCCTCCTCTCCCTCACTATATATATAGGAGGGCCAAGGGGGGGTGCGCAGCCTAGGAGATCCAATCTCCTAGGTGCGGCTGCCAAGGGGAGGTTTCCCTCCCCCCCAAGGCACCTCGAGGTGCCTTCCACCACTTGGACTCTTCCTTTGTGGAAACCCTAGGCGCATGGGCCTATAGGGGCTGGTGCCCTTGGCCCATATAGGCCAAGGCGCACCCCCTACAGCCCATGTGGCCCCCCGGGACAGGTGGCCCCACCCGGTGGGCCCGCGGGACCCCTCCGGTGGTCCCAGTACAATACCGATAACCCCGAAACTTGTCCCGATGGCCAAAACAGCACTTCCTATATATAATTCTTTACCTCCGGACCATTCCGGAACTCCTCGTGACGTCCGGGATCTCATCCGGGACTCCGAACAATATTCGGGTTATTGCATATACATATTTTCACAACCCTAGCGTCACCGAACCTTAAGTGTGTAGACCCTACGGGTTCGGGAGACAAGCAGACATGACCGAGACGACTCTCCGGTCAATAACCAACAGCGGGATCTGGATACCCATGTTGGCTCCCACATGCTCCACGATGATCTCATTGGATGAACCACGATGTCGAGGATTCAATCAACCCCGTATGCAATTCCCTTTGTCAATCGATATGTTACTTGCCCGAGATTCGATCGTCGGTATCCCAATACCTCGTTCAATCTCGTTACTGGCAAGTCACTTTACTCATACCGTAATGCATGATCCCGTGACCAGACACTTGATCACCTTGAGCTCATTATGATGATGCATTACCGAGTGGGCCCAGTGATACCTCTCCGTCATACGGAGTGACAAATCCCAGTCTTGATCCATGTCAACCCAACAGACACTTTCGGAGATACCTGTAGTCTACCTTTATAGTCACCCAGTTACGTTGTGACGTTTGGTATACCCAAAGCACTCCTACGATACCTGGGAGTTACACGATCTCATGGTCTAAGGAAAAGATACTTTGACATTGGAAAACTCTAGCAAACGAACTATACGATCTTGTGCTATGTTTAGGATTGGGTCTTGTCCATCACATCATTCTCCTAATGATGTGATCTCGTTATCAATGACATCCAATGTCCATAGTCAGGAAACCATGACTATCTATTGATCAACGAGCTAGTGAACTAGAGGCTTACTAGGGACATGTTGGTGTCTGTTATTCACACATGTATTACGATTTCCGGATAACACAATTATAGCATGAATAAAGACAATTATCATGAACAAGGAAATATAATAATAATGCTTTTATTATTGCCTCTAGGGCATATTTCCAACAGTCTCCCACTTGCACTAGAGTCAATAATCTAGTTACATTGTGATGAATCAAACACCCATGGAATTCTGGTGTTGATCATGTTTTGCTCTAGGGAGAGGTTTAGTCAACGGATGTGCTACATTCAGGTCCGTATGTACTTTACAAATCTCTATGTCTCCATCTTGAACATTTTCACGAATGGAGTTGAAGCGACGCTTGATGTGCCTTGTCTTCTTGTGAAACCTGGGCTCCTTGGCAAGTGCAATAGCTCCAGTGTTGTCACAGAAGAGCTTGATCGGCCCCGACGCATTGGGTATGACTCCGAGGTCGGTGATTAACTCCTTCACCCATATTGCTTCATGTGCTGCCTCCGAGGCTGCCATGTACTCCGCTTCACATGTAGATCCCGCCACGACGCTTTGCTTGCAACTGCACCAGCTTACTGCCCCACCATTCAAAATATACACGTATCCGGTTTGTGACTTAGAGTCATCCAGATCTGTGTCGAAGCTAGCGTCGACGTAACCCTTTACGACGAGCTCTTCGTCACCTCCATAAACGAGAAACATTTCCTTAGTCCTTTTCAGGTACTTCAGGATATTCTTGACCGCTGTCCAGTGTTCCTTGCCGGGATTACTTTGGTACCTTCCTACCAAACTTACGGCAAGGTTTACATCAGGTCTGGTACACAGCATGGCATACATAATAGAACCTATGGCTGATGCATAGGGGATGACGCTCATCTCTTCTATATCTTCTGCCGTGGTCGGACATTGAGCTGAGCTCAATTTCATACCTTGTAACACAGGCAAGAACCCCTTCTTAGATTGATCCATATTGAACTTCTTCAATATCTTATCAAGGTATGTACTTTGTGAAAGACCTATGAGGCGTCTCAATCTATCTCTATAGATTTTGATGCCTAATATATAAGCAGCTTCTCCAAGGTCCTTCATTGAAAAACTTTTATTCAAGTAGGCCTTAATGCTGTCCAAGAGTTCTATATCATTTCCCATCAAAAGTATGTCGTCTACATATAATATGAGAAATGCTACAGAGCTCCCACTCACTTTCTTGTAAACGGAGGCTTCTCCATAAGTCTGCGTAAACCCAAACGCTTTGATCATCTCATCAAAGCGAATGTTCCAACTCCGAGATGCTTGCACCAGCCCATAAATCGAGCGTTGGAGCTTGCACACCTTGTCAGCATTCTTAGGATCGACAAAACCTTCCGGCTGCATCATATACAATTCTTCCTTAAGGAAACCATTAAGGAATGCCGTTTTGACGTCCATTTGCCATATTTCATAATCGTAGAATGCGGCAATTGCTAACATGATTCGTACGGACTTCATCTTTGCTACCGGTGAGAAAGTCTCATCGTAGTCAACCCCTTGAACTTGTCGATAACCCTTAGCGACAAGCCGAGCTTTATAGATGGTCACATTACCATCTGCGTCTGTCTTCTTCTTAAAGATCCATTTATTTTCTATGGCTCGCCGTTCAACGGGCAAGTCAGTCAAAGTCCATACTTCGTTTTCACACATGGATCCTATCTTGGATTTCATGGCTTCTAGCCATTTGTCGGAATCCGGGCCCGCCATCGCTTCTTCATAGTTCGAAGGTTCACCGTTGTCTAACAGCATGATTTCCAAGACAGGGTTGTCGTACCACTCTAGTGCGGAACGTGTCCTTGTAGACCTTCGAATTTCAGTAGGGGCTTGATCAGAAGTATCTTGATCATTAACTTCCTCTCTAGTTGGTGCAGGCACCTCAGAAACATTTTCTTGAGTTGCGCCATTTTCCGGTTCAAGAGGTAATACTTCATCAAGCTCTACTTTCCTCCTACTTACTTCTTTCGAGAGAAACTCTTTCTCTAGAAAGGACCCATTCTTGGCAACAAAGATCTTGCCTTCGGATCTGAGGTAGAAGGTATACCCAATAGTTTCTTTAGGGTATCCTATGAAGACGCATTTTTCCGACTTGGGTCCGAGCTTTTCAGGTTGAAGTTTCTTGACATAAGCATCGCATCCCCAAACTTTTAGAAATGACAGCTTAGGTTTCTTCCCAAACCATAATTCATACGGTGTCGTCTCAACGGATTTCGACGGAGCCCTATTTAAAGTGAATGCGGCAGTCTCTAAAGCATAGCCCCAAAAAGATAGCGGTAAATCAGCAAGAGACATCATAGACCTCACCATATCCAATAGAGTGTGATTACGACGTTCGGACACACCGTTACGCTGAGGTGTTCCAGGCGGCGTGAGTTGTGAAACTATTCCACATTTTCTTAAGTGTGTGCCAAACTCGTGACTCAAGTATTCTCCTCCACGATCTGATCGTAGAAACTTGATTTTCCTGTCACGTTGATTTTCAACCTCACTCTGAAATTCCTTGAACTTTTCAAAGGTTTCAGACTTGTGTTTCATTAAGTAGACATACCCATATCTACTCAAGTCATCAGTGAGGGTGAGAACATAACGATAGCCACCGCGAGCCTCAACGCTCATTGGACCGCACACATCAGTATGTATGATTTCCAATAAGTTGGTTGCTCGCTCCATTGTTCCTGAGAACGGAGTCTTGGTCATTTTACCCATCAGGCATGGTTCGCACGTGTCAAATGATTCATAATCAAGAGACTCTAAAATTCCATCTGTATGGAGCTTCTTCATGCGTTTGACACCTATGTGACCAAGGCGGCAGTGCCACAAGTATGTGGGACTATCATTATCAACTTTACTTCTTTTGGTACTCACATTATGAACATGTGTAGCATCACGTTCGAGATTCATAAAGAATAAACCATTCACCATAGGAGCATGACCATAAAACATATCTCTCATATAAATAGAACAACCATTATTCTCAGATTTAAATGAGTAGCCATCTCGAATTAAACGAGATCCCGATACAATGTTCATGCTCAAAGCTGGCACTAAATAACAATTATTAAGGTTTAAAACTAATCCCGAAGGTAGATATAGAGGTAGCGTGCCGACAGCGATCACATTGACCTTGGAACCACTGGCGGAGGAGCCCAGTGGGCAAGGTGTGGCGGCCGCCACACCTTGATTCAGCACCAAATTTTTTTATACATATAAGCATGCACGTTTTCTTGGCGGTAATACTTAAGCATATAGTACTGCTTGTTGGTTTTAGACCACAGTAGATCGATTCGCCCAAGCAAACCTAGATGGAAGCACACAAGCAGACAGCTTGATTGATGTGCTGCCTAGCACATGCACACGTAGACGTGCTCGAACTGGCTCGCTTCTGCTGAACAACAATCGGATCGACTCTCTCGGCGTCTCGCTCTTGATGGATCTCTCATAACTTGGCGATAAAAAAACAGAATGGAGAAAATTTTGCTGGTGCGTGTAATTTGCATTTTTTGGGTTATTCTTTTCCTTGATATGTACTCCCTCCGTTCAAAAAAGTTTGTCCCTTAAATGGATGTATCTAACACTAACTTGGTGCTAGACATATCCATTTGTGGGACAAGCTTTTTCGGACGGAGAGAGTATATATAAGAGTACATGACTGACTAGCGGTGCCCTTTCACCAAAAAAAGAAAAGACTGACTACCCGTGCCAACGCGTCACGGACTTCGCTACCAACACAACATGACCCGGTGTTCAGTTTAATATATGGGATGAGTATGAGGTGTGCCGGACAGCTAAATAATTTGATGGTGTATTACATTGAAAAAAATGATATTCAAAAGTTGATATATTGCTATAATTAAGGAAGACCTTGAGAAGGAGGATATGGCACTGCCATTGCATGCATCTTCTAGATGCCATTGAAAGCTTCAGTGCAGTGTGAATTGACTATTATGTTTGTGCATCAAATTTTTTTAGTTGACAGTTCGCCACACCTTATTTTTTTTTCGTCCTCCGCCTCTGCTTGGAACCATTCCCGACGCGCATCGTCACCTCGTCCTTTGCCAGTTTCCGCTTATTCCGCAGCCCCTGCTTTGAGTTACAAATGTGAGCAACTGCACCGGTATCAAATACCCAGGAGCTACTACGGACACTAGTAAGGTACACATCAATTACATGTATATCACATATACCTTTTGTTTTGCCGGCCTTCTTGTCTGCTAAGTATTTAGGGCAGTTCCGCTTCCAGTGACCGCTTCCCTTGCAATAAAAGCACTCAGTCTCGGGCTTGGGTCCATTCTTTGGCTTCTTCCCGGCAGCTTGCTTGCCGGGCGCGGAAACCTCCATGCCGTCCTTCTTGAAGTTCCTTTTACCCTTGCCTTTCTTGAACTTAGTGGTTTTATTGACCATCAACACTTGATGTTCCTTCTTGACTTCTACCTCCGCTGATTTCAGCATTGAGAACAACTCAGGAATGGTCTTTTGCATCCCCTGCATGTTGAAGTTCATCACAAATCTCTTGTAGCTTGGTGGAAGCGACTGGAGGATTCTGTCAATGACCGCATCATCCGGGAGATTAACTCCCAGCTGAGACAAGCGGTTATGTAACCCAGACATAGTGAGTATGTGCTCACTGACAGAACTATTTTCCTCCATCTTACAGCTGAAGAACTTATCGGAGACTTCATATCTCTCGATCCGGGCATGAGCTTGAAAAACCATTTTCAGCTCTTCGAACATCTCATATGCTCCATGTCTCTCAAAATGCTCTTGGAGCCCCGGCTCTAAGCTGTAAAGCATGCCGCACTGAACGAGGGAGTAGTCGTCAACACGTGTCTGCCAAGCGTTCATAACGTCTTGGTTTTGTGGGACGGGAGCTTCACCTAGCGGTGCTTGTAGGACATAATCTTTCTTGGCAGCTATGAGGATTATCCTCAGGTTCCGGACCCAGTCCGTATAGTTGCTGCCATCGTCTTTCAGCTTGGTTTTCTCTAGGAACGCGTTGAAGTTGAGGACTACGTGGGCCATTTGATCTACAAGACATATTGTAAAATATTTTAGACTAAGTTCATGATAATTAAGTTCATCTAATCAAATTATTAATGAACTCCCACTTAGATTAGACATCCCTCTAGTCATCTAAGTATTACATGATCCGAGTTAACTAGGCCGTGTCCGATCATCACGTGAGACGGACTAGTCAACATCGGTGAACATCTTCATGTTGATCGTATCTTCTATACGACTCATGCTCGACCTTTCGGTCTTCTGTGTTCCGAGGCCATGTCTGTACATGCTAGGCTCGTCAAGTCAACCTAAGTGTTTGCATGTGTAAATCTGTCTTACACCCGTTGTATGTGAACGTCTGAATAAAACACCCGATCATCACGTGGTGTTTTGAAACAGCGAACTGTCGCAATGGTGCACAGTTAGGGGGAACACTTCTTGAAATTATTATGAGGGATCATATTATTTACTACCGTCGTTCTAAGTAAACAAGATGCAAAACATGATGAACATCACATGCAATCAAATAATAAACGTGACATTATATGGCCAATATCACATAGCTCCTTTGATCTCCATCTTGGGGCTCCATGATCATCTTGTCACCGGCTTGACACCATGATCTCCATCATCGTGTCTCCATGAAGTTGCTCGCCAACTATTACTTCTATTACTAAGGCTAACGCGTTTAGCAATAAAGTAAAGTAATTTACATGGCGTTTCTCAATGACACGCAGGTCATATAAAAGAATAAAGACAACTCCTATGGCTCCTGCCGGTTGTCATACTCATCGACATGCAAGTCGTGAATCCTATTACAATAGCATGAACATCTCATACATCACATATAGATCATTCATCATTCATCACAACTTTGGCCATATCATATCACAAACCACTTGCTGCAAAAACAAGTTAGACGTCCTCTAATTGTTGTTGCAAGTTTTACGTGGCTGAATTAGGGTTCTAGCAAGAACGCCTTCTTACCTACGTTAAAGCCACAACGTGATTTGTCAACTTCTATTTACCCTTCATAAGGACCCTGTTCATCGAATCCGCTCCAACTAAAGTGGGAGAGACAGACACCCGCCAGCCACCTTATGCAACTAGTGCATGTTAGTCGGTGGAACCGGTCTCACATAAGCGTACGTGTAAGGTTGGTCCGGGCCGCTTCATCCCACAATACCACTGAAGCAAGAAAAGACTAGTAACGGCAAGAAAGTTGACAAATCTACGCCCACAACAAATTGTGTTCTACTCGCGCAAGAAGAACAACGCATAGACCTAGCTCATGATGCCACTGTTGGGGAACATTGCAGAAAACAAAAAATTTCCTACTCGTTTCACCAAGATCCATCTAGGAGTTCATCTAGCAACGAGTGATCGGATTGCATCTACATACCTTTGTAGATCACGCGCGGAAGCGTTCAAAGAACGGGGATGAGGAAGGTGTACTCGACGTGATCCAAATCACCGATGACCAGCGCCGAACGGACGGCACCTCGCGTTCAACACACGTACGGGACGGGAGACATCTCCTCCTTCTTGATCCAGCAAGGGGAAGGAGAGGTTGATGAAGATCCAGCAGCACGACGGCGTGGTGGTGGATGCAGGGCGTCACAGTAGCAGGGCTTCGCCTATGCTACAAGAGGGAGACGTAACGGGGAGAGAGGGAGGCGCCACGGGCTGGGGTATAAAGTCCCTCCTCTCCCTCACTATATATAGGAGGGCCAAGGGGGGGGGTGGTGCGCAGCCTAGGAGATCCAATCTCCTAGGTGCGGCTGCCAAGGGGAGGTTTCCCTCCCCCCAAGGCACCTCGAGGTGCCTTCCACCACTTGGACTCTTCCTTTGTGGAAACCCTAGGCGCATGGGCCTATAGGGGCTGGTGCCCTTGGCCCATATAGGCCAAGGCGCACCCCCTACAGCCCATGTGGCCCCCCGGGACAAGTGGCCCCACCCGGTGGGCCCGCGGGACCCCTCCGGTGGTCCCAGTACAATACCGATAACCCCGAAACTTGTCCCGATGGCCAAAACAGCACTTCCTATATATAATTCTTTACCTCCGGACCATTCCGGAACTCCTCGTGACGTCCGGGATCTCATCCGGGACTCCGAACAATATTCGGGTTACTGCATATACATATCTTCACAACCCTAGCGTCACCGAACCTTAAGTGTGTAGACCCTACGGGTTCGGGAGACAAGCAGACATGACCGAGACGACTCTCCGGTCAATAACCAACAGCGGGATCTGGATACCCATGTTGGCTCCCACATGCTCCACGATGATCTCATTGGATGAACCACGATGTCGAGGATTCAATCAACCCCGTATGCAATTCCCTTTGTCAATCGATATGTTACTTGCCCGAGATTCGATCGTCGGTATCCCAATACCTCGTTCAATCTCATTACCGGCAAGTCACTTTACTCGTACCGTAATGCATGATCCCGTGACCAGACACTTGATCACTTTGAGCTCATTATGATGATGCATTACCGAGTGGGCCCAGTGATACCTCTCCGTCATACGGAGTGACAAATCCTAGTCTTGATCCATGTCAACCCAACAGACACTTTCGGAGATACCCGTAGTCTACCTTTATAGTCACCCAGTTACGTTGTGATGTTTGGTATACCCAAAGCACTCCTACGATACCCGGGAGTTACACGATCTCATGGTCTAAGGAAAAGATACTTTGACATTGGAAAACTCTAGCAAACGAACTATACGATCTTGTGCTATGTTTAGGATTGGGTCTTGTCCATCACATCATTCTCCTAATGATGTGATCTCGTTATCAATGACATCCAATGTCCATAGTCAGGAAACCATGACTATCTATTGATCAACGAGCTAGTCAACTAGAGGCTTACTAGGGACATGTTGGTGTCTGTTATTCACACATGTATTACGATTTCCGGATAACACAATTATAGCATGAATAAAGACAATTATCATGAACAAGGAAATATAATAATAATGCTTTTATTATTTCCTCTAGGGCATATTTCCAACACGGCGGCCAAGGGGAGGTTTCCCTCCCCCCCCCCAAGGCACCTAGGGGAGCCTTCCACAATTGGGACTCTTCCCTTTTGGGAAACCCTAGGCGCATGGGCCCTTGGGGCTGGTTCCCTTGGCCCATGTAGGCCAAGGTGCGACCCCTACAGCCCATGTGTCCCCCACGGGGCAGGTGGCCCCACCCTGTGGGCCCCCGGGACCCCTCCGGTGGTCCCGGTACAATACCGATAACCCCGAAACTTGTCCCGATGGCCGAAACAGCACTTCCTATATATAATTCTTTACCTCCGGACCATTCCGGAACTCCTCGTGACGTCCGGGATCTCATCCGGGACTCCGAACAACATTCGGGTTACTGCATATACATATCCCTACAACCCTAGCGTCACCGAACCTTAAGTGTGTAGACCCTACGGGTTCGGGAGACAAGCAGACATGACCGAGACGACTCTTCGGTCAATAACCAACAGCGGGATCTGGATACCCATGTTGGCTCCCACATGCTCCACGATGATCTCATCGGATGAACCACGATGTCGAGGATTCAAGCAACCCCGTATACAATTCCTTTTGTCAATCGATATGTTACTTGCCCGAGATTCGATCGTCGGTATCCCAATACCTCGTTCAATCTCGTTACCGGCAAGTCACTTTACTCGTACCGTAATGCATGATCCCGCGACCAGACACTTGGTCACTTTGAGCTCATTATGATGATGCATTACCGAGTGGGCCCAGTGATACCTCTCCGTCATACGGAGCGACAAATCCCAGTCTTGATCCGTGTCAACCCAACAGACACTTTCGGAGATACCTGTAGTATACCTTTATAGTCACCCAGTTACGTTGTGACGTTTGGTACACCCAAAGCACTCTTACGATATCCGGGAGTTACACGATCTCATGGTCTAAGGAAAAGATACTTGACATTGGAAAAACTCTAGCAAACGAACTATACGATCTTTATGCTATGTTTAGGATTGGGTCTTGTCCATCACATCATTCTCTTAATGATGTGATCTCGTTATCAATGACATTCAATGTCCATAGCCAGGAAACCATGACTATCTGTTGATCAACGAGCTAGTCAACTAGAGGCTTACTAGGGACATGTTGGTGTCTGTTATTCACACATGTATTACGATTTCCGGATAACACAATTATAGCATGAATAAAGACAATTACCATGAACAAGGAAATATAATAATAATGCTTTTATTATTGCCTCTAGGGCATATTTCCAACACTATGAAGATGCATTTATCCGCTTTGGGTTCGAGCTTATCAGCCTGAAACTTTTTCACATTAGCGTCGCAGCCCCAAACCTTTTAAGAAATGACAGCTTAGGTTTCTCTAAACCATAGTTCATACGGTGTCATCTCATCGGAATTACGTGGTGCCCCTTTTAAAGTGAATGTGGTTGTCTCTAATGCCTAACCCATAAAATATTGTGGTAATTCGATAAGAGACATCATGGTATGCATCATATCCAATAGGGTGCAGTTATGATGTTCGGACACACCATCACGCTACGGTGTTCCAGGCTGTATTAGTCGTGAAACAATTTCCACAATGTCTTAATTCTGTGCCAAACTCGTAATTCAGATATTCATCTCTATGATCATATCATAGATCTTCTATCCTCTTGTCACGATGATCTTTCAACTTCATCCTGAATTAGTTGAACCTTTCAATAATTCAGACTCGTGATTCATCAAGTAAATATACTCAACATCTACTCAAATCATCTATGAAGTAAGATCATAACGATATCCACTACATGCCTCAGCACTCATTGGACTGCACACATCAAAATGTATTACTTCCAACAAGTTGCTTTCTAGTTCCATTTTACTGAAAACGAGGCTTTCAGTCATCTTGCCCATGTGGTATGATTTGCATGTCTCAAGTGATTCAAAAATCAAGTGAGTCCAAACGATCCATCTGTATAGAGTTTCTTCATGCATATCTACCAACAAACATGGTTCGCATGTCTCAATCCTTTCAAAAATGAGTGAGTCCAAAGATCCATCAACATGGAGCTTCTTCATGCGTTTTATACCGATATGACTTACGTGGCAGTGCCACAAGTAGGTGGTACTATCATTACTATCTTTTGGCATGAACATGTGTATCACTACGATCGAGATTCAACAAACAATTCATTTTAGGTGTAAGACCATTGAAGGTATTATTCAAATAAACAGAGTAACCATTATTTTCCTTAAATGAATAACCGTATTGCGATAGACATAATCCAATCATGTCTATGCTCAACGCAAACACCAATCTCGATGGTAGAGGGAGCGTACGATATTTGATCATATCAACATTGGAAACATTTCCAACACACATCGTCAGCTCACCTTTAGGTAGTCTCCGTTTATTCCGTAGCTTTTATTTCGAGTTACTAACACTTAGCAACCGAACCGGTATCTAATACCCTGGTGCTACTAGGAGTACTAGTAAAGTACACATCAACACAATGTATATCCAATATACTTCTATCGACCTTACAAGCCCTCTCATCTACCAAGTATCTAGGGTAATTCTCCTCCAGTGGCTATTCCCCTTATTACAGAAGCACTTAGTCTCGGGTCTGGGTTCAACCTTGGGTTTCTTCACTAGAGCAGCAGCTAAATTGTTGTTTCATGAAGTATCCCTTCTTGCCCTTGCCCTTCCTGAAACTAGTGGTTTCACTAACCATCAACAATTGATGCTCCTTCTTGATTTCTACTTTCGCGGTGTCAAACATCGCGAATATTTCAAGGATCATCATATCTATCCCTGATATGTTATAGTTCATCACGAAGCTCTAGCAGCTTGGTGGTAATGACTTCGGAGAACTATCACTATTTCATCTGGAAGATCAACTCCCACTTGATTCAAATGATTGCTGTACTCAGACAATCTGAGCACAAGCTCAACAATTGAGCTTTTCTCCCTTAGTTTGTAGGCTAAGAAAATCGTCGGAGGTCTTATACCTCTTGACGTGGGCATGAGCCTGAAATCCCAATTTCAGCCCTCAAAACATCTCATATGTTTCGCAATGTTTCAAAACGTCTTCGGTGCCTCAACTCTAAACCGTTTAACTGAACTATCACGTAGTTATCAAAACGTGTATGTCAGATGTTCGCAACATCCACAGACGACGTTCGAGGTTCATCACACTGAGTGGTGCATTAAGGACACAAGCCTTCTATGAAGCAATGAGGACAATCCTCAGTTTACGGACCTAGTCCGCATAATTGCTACTATCAACTTTCAACTAAATTTTCTCTAGGAACATATCTAAACAGTAGAACTGAAGCGCGAGCTACGACATAATTTGTGAAGACCTTTTGACTATGTTCAGGATAATTAAGTTCATCTTATGAACTCCCACTCAGATAGACATCCCTCTAGTCATCTAAGTGATTACATGATCCGAGTCAACTAGGCCGTGTCCGATCATCACGTGAGACGGACTAGTCAACATCGGTGAACATCTTCATGTTGATCGTATCTACCATACGACTCATGCTCGACCTTTCGGTCTCTTGTGTTCCGAGGCCATGTCTGTACATGCTAGGCTCGTCAAGTCAACCTAAGTGTTTCGCGTGTGTAAATCTGTCTTACACCCGTTGTATGTGAACGGTAGAATCTATCACATCCGATCATCACGTGGTGCTTCGAAACGACGAACTTTCGCAATGGTGCACAGTTAGGGGGAACACTTTCTTGAAATTTTAATGAGGGATCATCTTATTTACTACCGTCCTTCTAAGCAAATAAGATGTATAAACATGATAAACATCACATGCAATCAAATAGTTACATGATATGGCCAATATCATAGTGCTCCTTTTGATCTCCATCTTCGGGGCTCCATGATCATCATCGTCACCGGCATGACACCATGATCTCCATCATCATGATCTCCATCATCGTGTCTTCATGAAGTTGTCTCGCCAACTATTACTTCTACTACTACAGCTAACGGTTAGCAATAAAGTAAAGTAATTACATGGCGTTGTTTAATGACACGCAGGTCATATAATAAATTAAGACAACTCCTATGGCTCCTGCCGGTTGTCATACTCATCGACATGCAAGTCGTGATTCCTATTACAAGAACATGATCATCTCATACATCACATATATCATTCATCACATCCTTTGGCCATATCACATCACATAGCATACCCTGCAAAAACAAGTTAGACATCCTCTAATTGTTGTTTGCATGTTTTACGTGGCTGCTATGGGTTTCTAGCAAGAACGTTTCTTACCTACGCAAAGACCACAACGTGATATGCCAATTGCTATTTACCCTTCATAAGGACCCTTTTCATCGAATCCGATCCGACTAAAGTGGGAGAGACAGACACCCGCCAGCCACCTTATGCAACTAGTGCATGTCATTCGGTGGAACCAGTCTCACGTAAGAGTACGTGTAAGGTCGGTCCGGGCCGCTTCATCCCACGATGCCGCCGAATCAAGATAAGACTAGTAACGGCAAGCATATTGAACAAAATCAACGCCCACAACTACTTTGTGTTCTACTCGTGCATAGAATCTACGCAATAGACCTAGCTCATGATGCCACTGTTGGGGAACGTAGCAGAAATTCAAAATTTTCCTACGTGTCACCAAGATCTATCTATGGAGAAACCAGCAACGAGGGGAAGGAGAGTGCATCTACATACCCTGGTAGATCGCTAAGCGGAAGCGTTCAAGTGAACGGGGTTGATGGAGTCGTACTCGTCGTGATCCAAATCATCGGAGATCCTAGTGCCGAACGGACGGCACCTCCGCGTTCAACACACGTACAGCCCGGTGACGTCTCCCATGCCTTGATCCAGCAAGGAGAGAGGGAGAGGTTGAGGAAGACTCCATCCAGCAGCAGCACGACGGCGTGGTGGTGATGGAGGAGCGTGGCAATCCTGCAGGGCTTCGCCAAGCACCACGGGAGAGGAGGAGGAGAGAGGTAGGGCTGCACCAAAGAGAGATCAAATCGCATGTCATGGGCAGCCCCTAGGCCTCAATATATATAGGGGAGAGGGAGGAGGGTGCGCCCCCTCTAGGGTTCCCACCCCTAGGGGGGGCGGTATCCCTAGATGGGAAAGGGGAGGCGGCCAAGAGGGGGAGAAGGGGGGCGCCCCCTAGGGTGGGCCTTAGGCCCATCTGAGCCTAGGGTTTCCCCCTTCTCCTCCTTTGCTGCGCCTTGGGCCTTGTGGGAGGCGCACCAGCCCACTCAGGGGCTGGTCCCTCACCACTCTTGGCCCATGCAAGCCTCCGGGGTTGGTGGCCCCACTTGGTGGACCCCCGGGACCCTCCCGGTGGTCCCGGTACGTTACCGATAAAACCCGAAACCTTTCCGATGACCAAAACAGGAATTCCCATATATAAATCTTTACCTCCGGACCATTCAGGAGCTCCTAGTGACGTCCGGGATCTCATCCGGGACTCCGAACAACATTCGTTAACCACATACAAACTTCCTTTATAACCCTAGCGTCATCGAACCTTAAGTGTGTAGACCCTACGGGTTCGGGAGACATGCAGACATGATCGAGACGTTCTCCGGTCAATAACCAACAGCGGGATCTGGATACCCATGTTGGCTCCCACATGCTCCACGATGATCTCATCGGATGAACCACGATGTCAAGGACTTAATCAATCCTGTATAAAATTCCCTTTGTCTATCGGTACGATACTTGCCCGAGATTCGATCGTCGGTATCCCGATACCTTGTTCAATCTCGTTACCGGCAAGTCTCTTTACTCGTTCCGTAACACATCATCCCGTGATCAACTCCTTGATCACATTGTGCACATTATGATGATGTCCTACCGAGTGGGCCCAGAGATACCTCTCCGTCACACGGAGTGACAAATCCCAGTCTCGATTCGTGCCAACCCAACAGACACTTTCGGAGATACCCGTAGTGCACCTTTATAGTCACCCAGTTACGTTGTGACGTTTGGCACACCCAAAGTATTCCTACGGTATCCGGGAGTTGCACAATCTCATGGTCTAAGGAAATGATACTTGACATTAGAAAAAGCTTTAGCGAACGAACTACATGATCTGTGTGCTAGGCTTAGGATTGGGTCTTGTCCATCACATCATTCTCCTAATGATGTGATCCCGTTATCAATGACATCCAATGTCCATGGTCAGGAAACCGTGACCATCTATTGATCAACGAGCTAGTCAACTAGAGGCTTACTAGGGACATGGTGTTGTCTATGTATCCACACATGTATCTGAGTTTCCTATCAATACAATTCTAGCATGGATAATAAACGATTATCATGAACAAGGAAATATAATAATAATCAATTTATTATTGCCTCTAGGGCATATTTCCAACAGTTGTCTCTAATGCCTAACCCATAAACGATAGTGGTAATTCGATAAGAGACATCATGGTTTGCACCACATCTAATAGGGTGCAGCTATGATGTTCGGACACACCATCACACTATGGTGTTCCAGGCGGCATTAGTTGTGAAACAATTTCCACAATGTCTTAGTTGTGTACCAAACACGTAACTCAGATATTCATCTCTATGATCATATCATAGACATTTTATGCTCTTGTCACGACGATCTTCAACTTCACTCTGAAATTACTTGAACCTTTCAATATTTCAGACTTGTGTTTCATCAAGTAAATATACTTAGAATCTACTCAAATCATCTATGAAGTAAGAGCATAACGATATTCAATGCATGCCTCAGCACTCATTGGATTGCACACATCAAATGTATTACTTCCAACAAGTTGCTCTCTTGTTTCATCTCACTAAAAACGAGGCCTTTCAGTCATCTTGCTCATGTGGTATGATTTGCATGTCTCAAGTGAGTCCAAACGATCCATCTGCATGGAGTTTCTTCATGCGTATAAACCAATAGACATGGTTCGCATGTCTCAAACTTTTCAAAAAACGAGTGAGTCCAAAGATCCATCAACATGGAGCTTCTTCATGCATTTTATACCAATATGACTCAAATGGCAGTGCCACAAGCATGTGGTACTATCATTACTATATTATATCTTTTAGCATGAACATGTGTATCACTATGATCGAGATTCAATGAACCATTCATTTTAGGTGCAAGACCATTGAAGGTATTATTCAAATAAACAGAGTAACCATTATTCTCCTTAAATGAATAACCGTATTGCGATAAACATAATCCAATCATGTATATGCTCAACGCAAACACCAAATAATTATTATTTAGGTTTAACACCAATCTCGATGGTAGAGGGAGCATGCGATGCTTGATCACATCAACCTTGGAAACACTTCCAACACATATTGTCATCTCACCTTCACCTAGTCTCTGTTTATTCCGTAGCTTTTTATTTCGAGTTACTACCACTTAGCAACCGAACCGGTATTTAATACCCTGGTGCTACTAGGAGTACTAGTAAAGTACACATTATAATGTATATCCAATATACTTCTATCGGCCTTGCCAGCCTTCTCATCTACCAAGCATCTAGGGTAGTTCTGCTTCAGTGACCGTTCCCCTCATTTCAGAAGCACTTAGTCTCGGGTTTGGGTTCAACCTTGGGTTTCTTCACTAGAGCAGCAACTGATTTGCAGTTTCATGAAGTATCCCTTTCTTGCCCTTGCCCTTCTTGAAACTACTGTTTTTACTAACCATCAACAATTGATGCTCCTATTTGATTTCTACTTTTGCGGTGTCACGAATAGCTCAAGGATCATCATATCTATCCCTGATATGTTATAGTTCATCACGAAGCTCTAGTAGCTTGGTGGCAGTGACTTTGGAGAACCATCACTATCTCATCTGGAAGATTAACTCCCACTAGATTCAAGCGATTGTAGTACTCATACAATCTGAGCACATGCTCAACGATTGAGCTTTTCTCCTTAGTTTGCAGGCTTAAGAAACTTGTCAGAGGTCTCATACCTCTTGACGTGGGCACTAGCCTGAAATCCCAATTTCAGTCCATGGAACATCACATATGTCTGCGATGTTTCAAAAATGTATTTGGTGCCTCAATTTTAAACCATTTAGCACTACGCACTAAACTATCATGTAGTCATCAAAACGTGCATGTCAGATGTTCGCAACATCCAAAACCGACGCTCGAGGTTCAGCACACTGAGCGGTGCATTAAGGACATAATCCTTCTGCACAACAATGAGGACAATCCTCAGTTTATGGACCCAGTCCACATAATTGCTACTGTCAACTCTCAACTAAATTTTCTCTAGGAACATATCTAAAACAGTAGAACTAAAGCATGAGCTACGACATAATTTGCAAAGACCTTTTGACTATGTCCATGATAATTAAGTTCATCTAATCAAATTATTTAATGAACTCCCACTCAAATAGACATCCCTCTAGTCATCTAAGTGATACATGATCCGAGTCAACTAGGCCGTGTCCGATCATCACGTGAGACGGACTAGTCATCATCGGTGAACATCTTCATGTTGATCGTATCCACTATACGACTCATGTTCGACCTTTCGGTCTCTTGTGTTCCGAGGCCATGTCTGTACATGCTAGGCTCGTCAAGTCAACCTAAGTGTTTTGCATGTGTAAATATGGCTTACACCCGTTGTATGCGAACGTTAGAATCTATCACACCCGATCATCATGTGGTGCTTCGAAACAACGAACTTTTGCAACGGTGCACAGTTAGGGTGAACACTTTCTTGAAATTTTATGAGGGATCATCTTATTTATGCTACCGTCGTTCTAAGCAAATAAGATGTAAACATGACAAACATCACATGCAAATCATAAAGTGACATGATACGGCCAATATCATCTTGCGCCTTTTGATCTCCATCTTCGAGGCGCGGCATGATCACCTTCGTCACCGGCATGACACCATGATCTCCATCATCGTGTCTTTATGAAGTTGTCTCGCCAACTATTACTTCTACTACTATGGCTAACGGTTAGCAATAAAGTAAAGTAATTACATGGCGTTTTTCAATGACACACATGTCATACAATAAATTAAGACAACTCCTATGGCTCCTGCCGGTTGTCATACTCATCGACATGCAAGTCGTGATTCCTATTACAAGAACATGATCAATCCCATACATCACATATATATAATTCATCACATCCTTTTGGCCATATCACATCACATAGCATACCCTGCAAAAACAAGTTAGACGTCCTCTAATTGTTGTTGCATGTTTTACGTGGCTGCTATGGGTTTCTAGCAAGAACGTTTCTTACCTACGCAAAAGCCACAACGGTGATATGCCAATTGCTATTTACCCTTCATAAGGACCCTCTTCATCGAATCTGATCCGACTAAAGTGGGAGAGACAGACACCCGCTAGCCACCTTATGCATCAAGTGCATGTCAGTCGGTGGAACCTGTCTCACATAAGAGTACATGTAAGGTCGGTCCGGGCCGCTTCATCCCACAATGCTGCCGAATCAAGATAAGACTAGTAACGGTAAGGAAATTGAACAAATCATCGCCCACAACTACTTTGTGTTCTACTCGTGCATAGAATCTACGCATAGACCTAGCTCATGATGCCACTGTTGGGGAACGTAGCAATAATTCAAAATTTTCCTACGTGTCACCAAGATCAATCTATGGAGAGACTAGCAAAGAGAGAGATAGAGAGAGAGAGAGAGGAGTGCATCTTCATACCCTTGAAGATCGCGATGCAAAAGCGTTACAAGAACACGCATGAAGGAGTCGTACTCGCAGTGATTCAGATCACGTTTGATTCTGATCTAAGCGCCGAACAACGGCGCCTCCGCGTTCAACACATGTACAGCCCGGGGACGTGTCCTCCTTCTTGATCCAGCAAGGGGAGAGGAGAAGTTGAGGGAGAGCTCCGGCAACACGACGGCGTGGTGGTGGAGCTTGCAGTTCTCTGGCAGGGCTTCGCCAAGCACTACTACTACGGAGGAGGTGTTGGGGAGGGAGAGGGCTGCGCCAGGGGAAGGGGTGCGGCTTCCCACTATATATAGGGGTGGAGGGGGCTGGTTTCTTGCCCTCCAGGTCCATTGGGGCGTTGGCAAAGGTGGGGGAAGAAATCCCATCATTTCCTTTCCCCACCGATTGTTATCCCCCCTTTTTAGGGATCTTGATCTTATCCCTTCGGGATATGATCTTATTCCTTCTAAGAGGGGATCTTGGTGCACCTTGACCAGGGGTGTGGGGCCTTTCCCCCACTACCCACGTTCATGTGGGTCCCCCATGCAGGTGGGCCCCACTCCGGAACCTTCTAGAACCTTCCTGGTACAATACCGAAAAATCCCGAACATTTTCCGGTGGCCAAAATAGGACTTCACATATATAAATCTTTACCTCCGGACCATTCCGAAACTCCTCGTGACGTCCGGGATATCATCCGGGACTCCGAAAAACATTCGGTAACTGCATACTAATTCCCATAACAACTCTAGCGTCGCCGAACCTTAAGTGTGTAGACCTTACGGGTTCGGGAATCATGCAGACATGACCGAGACAGCTCTCTGGCCAATAACCAACAGCGGGATCTGGATACCCATGTTGGCTCCCACATGTTCGACGATGATCTCATTGGATGAACCATGATGTCGGGGATTCAATCAATCCTGTATACAATTCCCTTTGTCAATCGGTACGTTACTTGCCCGAGATTCGATCGTCGGTATCCCAATACCTCGTTCAATCTCGTTACCGGCAAGTCACTTTTACTCGTTCCATAACACATCATCCCGTGATCAACTCTTTGGTCACATTGAGCTCATTATGATGATGTCCTACCAGTGGCCCAGAGATACCTCTCCGTCACACAGAGTGACAAATCCCAGTCTCGATTCGTGCCAACCCAACAGACACTTTCGGAGATACCCGTAGTGTGCCTTTATAGCCACCCAGTTACGTTGTGACGTTTGGCACACCCAAAGCATTCCTACGGTATCCGGGAGTTACACAATCTCATGGTCTAAGGAAATGATACTTGACATTATAAAAGCTTTAGCAGACAAACTACACGATCTTGTGCTATGCTTAGGATTGGGTCTTGTCCATCACATCATTATCCTAATGGTGTGATCCCGTTATCAACGACATCCAATGTCCATGGTCAGGAAACCGTAAGCATCTATTGATCAACGAGCTAGTCAACTAGAGGCTTACTAGGGACATATTATGGTCTACGTATTCACATATGTATTACGGTCTCCGGTTAATACAATTATAGCATGAACAATAGAAAATTATCATGAGCAAGGAAATATAATAATAACCATTTTATTATTGCCTCTAGGGCATATTTCGAACATATGGTGATGTGCATTACCGAGAGGGCCCAGAGATACCTCTCCGATACATAGAGTGACAAATCCTAATCTCAATCTATGCCAACTCAACAAACACCATCGGAGACACCTGTAGAGCATCTTTATAATCACCCAGTTACATTGTGACGCTTGATAGCACAGAAGGTGTTTCTCCGGTATTCAGGAGTTGCATAATCTCATAGTTATAGGAACATGTATAACTCATGAAGAAAGCAATAGCAATAAAACTAAACGATCATTATGCTAAGCTAACGGATGGGTCTTGTCCATCACATCATTCTCTAATGATGTGATCCCGTTCATCAAATGACAACACATGTCTATGGTTAGGAAACTTAGCCATCTTTGATTAATGAGCTAATCAAGAAGAGGCATACTAGGGACATTCTGTTTGTCTATGTATTCACGCGTGTACTAAGTTTCCGGTTAATACAATTCTAGCATGAATAAAAAACATTTATCATGATATAAGAAAATATAAATAAGAACTTTATTATTGCCTCTAGGGCATATTTCCTTCAATTCCAGTATATGCAATGTCGGTTTTCAAAATCCCAAAAGGAATCTGTAAAGATATGGCTAATGTGATTGCCAAGTTCTGGTGGGGAGATGATGAAAATAGCAGGAAGATGCATTGGTTTTCTTGGTGGAAGCTTTGTTTCCCAAAGAATCTTGGAGGACTTGGATACAGAGACTTCTGTGAAATCCTGATTCTTTGTGTGCTAGGATCCTTAAAGCAAAATATTTTCCCAACCAGAGTATACTGGAGGCAGGGCCTAAAAAAGGATCCTCATTTACATGGCAAAGCATTTTCGCCGGTATTCAAACTTTGAAAAGAGGTTATATTTGGAGGGTAGGAAACGGCGAGTCCGTTGATATATGGAGAGACCCATGGACACCTACTAGTCCGGACAGAAGGGTTTTGTTGCCAAGAGGTAATATTGTGATTACCAAAGTGGCTGAGCTGATTGACCCTTATTCAGGAAAATGGGACGAAGACCTTGTGCGGTCTATTTTCTCACATGTGGATGCAACCAGAATCCTAAAAATTCCTTTAAGTTTGAACAACTTTGATGATTTTGTTTCATGGCATTATAACAGAAATGGGATGTTCTCAGTGAAATTGGCGTATCATGTGGAATGGAGACACCAGTTCGGGAATTCATACCAAACTATGCTGTCATCATCTAGAGGATCGAATCCAATCTGGAAGAAGGTGTGGGCACTTTTGGTTCCTGGTAAGGTCAAAACTTTTGTGTGGAAAGTGTTACATGGAGCCATTCCAGTCAAATCAACTCTGACGAATCGCCATATTGGGACGGACGACCGGTGTCCAATCTGTCATGATCACCCAGAAGACCTGAAACACTTGCTATTTGAATGCGCACCAGCAAAAACGATGTGGTACACACTAAAACTAAAACAAGCAATATCAGATGCATGTATTGTAGACAGGTCAGGTTCAGCCGTCTTGGAGGAGTTGTTGGATTCCTCAACTAGTCATTACCTTGGTCTACCTCAGGTAGGGATTGCGGAGGTTGTGGCGATCGCAACATGGTACATCTGGTGGATCAGACGGACAGTCACACACAAGGAGAGGACACCCCCAGCAGCAAATTGGAAGTTATTTGTTCTGTCCCTATGCACAAACTTCACCAAAACAGCTCAGAGTAGTTAAATGGATGAAACCAAATTCATGTCAAGTTAAATTAAATTAAATGTAGATGCCTCGTTTCATTTTGAAGAGGGGGAAGGGGCGACGGGCGCGGTTATCCGTGACAAGATAGGCAATTTCCTTGCAGGTGCATGTTTTTATGTTCCACACTTGTCATCGGCCACGATGATGTAAGCACTGGCAATGAAAAAAGGCCTTGAACTAGTGACATCTTTGGGCTATCACCAAGCCGTTGCTGAATCTGATTGTTTAGAGGTGATTGAAGCTTGCAAAGGAGGACAAATATGATGGAATGAAGAAGCTGTAGTTTATGCGGATTGTGTTGATCTGGTGACGGAAATAGGAACAGTTCAGTACTCGCAGTCTCCGGGAGGCCCTCGCAGTCTCCGGGAGGCCAATGGTGTCGCACATGAGATAGCAAAACATAGTTATGAAAATCTTTTATCTTGTAATTGGATAGATGATCACCCTCCCTTTCTGACTGAATATCTCATGAACAATGTAAGTGTGCTTATTTGATTAATAAAGTAAGCCACGATGGCATTCCCTCAAAAAAAAGGAAATGCGGGAGCTACTTCTTGTCAGTTGTTTGAACCTAAAGAGTCGTAGGAAGTGTTAAATTTTGATTACACGCACTGAACTCAGTCAACACACAGACTCTTTGAAGACGGGTTCTTATTATTAAAGCAGTCTTCTTTCAAATTCGCAAAACAACAAAATGCAGTCCTCTTTCAGGATTTCTGTACGCAGAGGATGACCTCCCAGTGCCCGCATAGGGCGACGGAAAGCTAGCAAACACGTACTGCCCGTGCACTTCGGCCAGGTCAGGTGCTGGGACGTTGGCATTTTTTCATTTTGCATTTTAAACTTAAAAACTGTTCACATTTTTTGTTAAAAAATGTTCATAAAATCGAAAGAAATATTAGGGACTCAACAATGTTCCAATTTATACTTTTTTTATGTATTTTAAAAATCAATGCGGATTTCAAATAATGTTCCCGGAATGTTTACAAATATAAAAATTGAATTTAAAAATATTTTATGATTTAATATAATATTACTAAATTTCCAAAAAATTGCAAATTTAAAAAGTGTTCACAAATCTGAAAAATATTCCAAATTTCCAAAAACTCAACGATCAGACGGTTAACTAACTAGTCAACTAACCAACCAGCAAGATGGAAGCGAGCCAGGTGCTTTGGTTGACAAGCATCGAAGAGAGCTGCTATTCGGCGCTCTTAGCACCGGCTAGCGCTGCTGGCACTCACACGCGATGCGTAGCAGCCGGCCCAGCAAATACTACAAAGGTGTCGCCCATTTTCACACTTGGCTCGCTTCGATTTCGCTGGTGTTGGTTGACTAGTTGACGGTCTGACTGCTGACTTTTGAAAAATAATCATAAAAATGAAAAGATAAATTTGAAAAGGGTTAAAAATTTAAATAAAATTCACAAAAAAGAAAAATTTATAAGAAAATGGAAAATTGGCAAATGTTCGCAAATTGAGAAAATTACAGGATTTTGGTTTTTTTTGCGAATATGAAGTTCATGATTTGGGAAAAGGTTCGTGAATTTGGAAAATATCAAGAAAGCTGAAAAGAAAACAAGAATTTGAAAAACAAAATCACATGCTCAATGTTCATGCATTAAAAAAAGTTCACGGATTTGAGAAACAATAAACGAATTTGAAACTTGTTCAAAAACAGTAAAAAAAAAGGAGAAAACAGAGAAAAGAAAACAAAAAACAAGTAGAAAAAACTCGAACAGAAAATGGCTAGAAAACCCAGCACGAAAACGTGGAAAAGAAAAACATGACCGGAAGTATATGGCCCGCACCAGCTACAACCCTAGTGTACGTGGGGGGGGGATATATCTGGTTCACCGGGGCAATTGGTGCTGCCGGTGCACCGATGCCCCGTTGCACATTCAAAAATGTTTCAAAAAAAACATTTAATGCATTGACACGACAAGAATGTATATTGTCACAAAAATTCAAACCAAAATTCGAAACATTACTCGAGATACAAAAATGATAAATCTGACACGGAATAGTAGATAACACAAATTGGGCTTCACTTTTGGCCCATTAAGACATTGATTTCAAATTTTCTATTTTTGTATCTCGAGCAATGTTTCAAATTTTGATTTATTTTTTTGTGAAAACATACATTGATGTTGTGTCGATGCAGTCAATTTTTTAAAACATTTTTTAATGTGCAATGGAGTCCGATGCACCGGTAGCACCAATTGCCCGAGTGCACCAGATACGTTCCGGAGGGAGGGGGGTGCCTCGTGGTGTCGAATAGGGAAAGGGTGTTTTCATGTCACGTTGTGATTGGCGGGCCCACTTCTCGTTGCTCACTTGCTGACTTCGGGGTAGCTCGCACGCTTTGGGATCCTCGCTCGCTAGTTTTACTTGTTTAGTCCATTTGTTTTTTCTTACTTTGTTTTAATCTTTTCCATCTTAGTTTGTTCTTCGGTTTTCTTTGTTCCTTCAACGATTTTCTGTTTTACTTCGTTTTTTCACCTTTTTCCGTTTATTCCGCGGTTTATTGGTTTTTTTCTTTTCTTTCTTTATTTTTTTTCTTGTTTGTTTTCATTTGTTTTTCATTGTACATTTTTTGTATGCATCAGGAAGATTTTTTATATATACGTTTAAAGTTTTCTAAATACATTATTTATATTCTTTCTAAGTTACATTTTTATAACTATTTTTTTTTCAGGCACATTGTATATTTTTATATACATATTGCATTTTTTTAGAAATATGGAATTAAAAAATTTAAAAATGTATTTTCTTTCTCCTTTGTGCATAAACATTGTACATACATCTCGGACATTTTATCTGTAGAGGTTTAACATTTTTAGTACATGATTACGATTTTTTGAAACATATATATATATTTCATGTCTACTTTTCTCCATAAACTTTGTAATTTTTTTTACATCATGAACATTATACAAAAAGGTGTTTAATTTTCTAAATACATGATTAACAATTTATAAAACATACTCTTTTCTTTGTTTACTTTTTCATGTACATTTGTTATACATCAGAAACATTTTTATATACATGTTTAACATTTTCCAAATACATGATTAACATTTTTGAGAACTTATATCTTGATGTCTACTCTTGTCCTTACACATTGTCCACCGTATGCATCGGAAACAATTTTTTCAATACACATTTAGTAATTTTTAATTGCATGATTAAAGTTTTTCATAAACTTATGTCATATGTTTTTTCGAATATAGATATTGAGGATATTTTAAAGTATAAAAAAAGTAAGCAAAAAATACTTAAAAAGACGAGCACTTTTGAGAGTTGTGGTCTCCTCTGTCCTCTCGCTTCAGGCATAGCACTAGCGAGCTAACCCAATAGACTTGGACTCACTTGCGTTAGGTTAGGTTTTCTTCGGGTTTTTATTTCTTTTTGTCGTTTCTTTTGTTCTTTCTTCGGTCCTTTTTATTTTTTTCACCGGTTTCCTTCTGTTTTTTTTCTTTGTTATAAATTTTTTAAAAAATTCTGGTTTCTCTGTTTTCACTGATTTTTTATGGTTATGTTTGTTTCTGTCTCATTTTTAGGTTCTTTCTTTTCCTTTTTTGCATTGTTTTTCCTCCAATTTTTTGCCTTTTGACTTTTAGTTTTCTTTCTCATTTTTCAGGTTTATTTCTTTCTTTTCCTTCTTGCATTGTTTTTCCTCCGATCTCTCCTTTTTCTCTTTGGTTTTCTTTAGTTTCTTTATTTTTTTTCTATTTCAAACACATGTCTACATTTTTTCTTACACGTTGTACATTTTTTCTTACACGTAAAGAACTTTGTTCATACATGCATGAATAGACCTTCAGATTTGATCTTCCTGGAGCAAGAAATTCCGGCGGTAGAAAAATCGTGAAAAATGGTACGGGGAGTTTCAGGATTTATAGGTGAAAGAATCAGCGTAAGGCGGTGCTAGGGGGGGCCATGCAGCCACCCCACGTAGTGGGCCCCTGGCCCTGTGGGGGCCTAGGGTGCCCCCCTGGCCTCTTCCGGTGCTCTCTAGAATCTACGTCTTCTGAAAAATCTTCGTAAATCCCCACCGTATTTTGAGGTCCGTAAATGTGGATTTTCTGAGAAGTCAAAAACTTGTAGAAAAACAACTGGCTCTGGGCACTTAGTTAATAGTTAGTCGAGAAAAATAATATAAATTGCTATAAAAATATATTCAAAAGTGATATTATTGTAGCATGAAATAATCAAAAATTATAGATATATATGAGACGTATCAACTATCACAACTCCGTCATTCCCGACTGGAAGCCGAAAGTACCCCAAGCCTGCACGAGGCGAAACGATTGCCCCACTGCAATCTGGTATTCTGTCGTTTTCCTTCTGCAGCTTTACCTCGAAGAAGTTGCTTTAGAGGCCAAAGTGCGGGGCCATCCGCAAGAAGTACTCATACAAAGTAATGAATCAGGCAAGGTGTGGAACCCCGTTCAGCATAATATGATGGAACTGGCTGCCGCGGTAGTGAAGGATCCATCGAACGAGGCGATGAAGGGGAAGGGAAAGGTCATGGCACAGAAATGAAGTATGGATCACTCTATGACATCCCTCAGTCAATGCGTCATGGACCCCGATTGGCCGGCTCCGCGGCTTATTCAAGTATGACATGCGTCGGGTTGAATTATGTTGGACATGTATTCTGCACTATCGTCAGGTCGGCGCAGGGTCATCACTTTCCGACTCCAGGTTGTTGGCCACTATTTTTTTGGATGTTCGCGACCAGTTAGGAGGTTGTTGGGGAGGCTGCTCTTTATAGGTTGCTTGGCTTCTTGGCTGCAACTGGTCTTTGCGTCAAGGGCGCAATGTGGTCCCCATGTTGCTTATGTGAAAAACTTATTTTTGTCGATGCAAGTTCCAGAAGTAACTCACGAATGCACTTCTTCATACATTTGAGTTTAAACATGGTGTCCCACCTTCCACACAATCTTAAAAGTTCTTGTCGAATTTTCTTAGGGTTTGTTTCCATGAGCCCTTCTTTGAGAAAAAGACTTACCAATTCCAGGTGACTCTCACTACTAACTAATTTATCAAAAGAGACCGGTGGAACCTCCCTACTGCTATTTCCCATCTTCATTTTTGCGACACCTGTCAAAACTAGATGAGACATCAATGAAGTAAAACGGTGGGATGCTCAACAGACATATATGGAGAAATGACTAAGGTAGGATGCATAAGCCAACATGCGAGGAGGGGGGAGGAGGGTTTATACGATGAGCAAGGCAAGAGAAAAGGCGAAAAAATGAGCAGGAAAGGGCAAATTGATGGAAAAAAACATTTCATTGGCAGCCAAAGTGGGTAATCATTGCTACATGCATCTCCGTCGCCTTGTTTCGGTGATATGACGGGTTTTTCATTTCTGGCAACAACGAAGAGGGTTCCTCATCGATAACGAAAAAAACATACTTCTTTTCCATGCGCAACGAATAAGGCTCTTCGCCTCTCTTGAAAATGAAAAGTTGGTCTTCATTGCTAACGACAAAGACAGGGTGCTATAACTGTAATTTTCGAAATTGTGATCATAGTTTCAAGACTTCATAAAATGAAAGTTACTTTTTTTAAAAAAGAAATCCGTAGGAAAAAACATAGGCCAATATCAGTAGGAAAAAGGACAGATCCTGATTTTTCCTGAAAGCGCGTTAGATCGTGCTGAAGTTTCGAAAAAGGAGTGTTTGACAAAAAACTATCACTTTAGAGGTTTGCGTCCCACAGAACTACCACTTCAAAAAAAGTGACCGAAAACTACCAAAATTTTCTAATTTTGTGACTAAAAACTACCATTTTTAGATAATGACTAGTTTAGACTATTTAAGCGTGTTTATGACAGGCAGGGCCCATCTGTCAGTGCTAACGTGGCATCAAAGTCAACTTCACAGGAGAGCGGACGCCGGTCGCCTCGCCTATCCCCGAGATCTGGGGCGTCAATGGAGTTTCGCCGGCGTTCCACCCGGCTACGACCACCGGACCGCATCAGGGCCCTCCCCGACGACCTGCTCCTCGTCCTTGCCCGCTTCCGCTGCGCCCGGGCCGCCGCGGGCACCGGCCTCATCTGGCGTCGGTGGTGCGCCCTCGTGGCTCGCCCGCGTCAACTCGCTGCCCCGCGCCGCCGCGCGGCTCGAGACGGAGGAGCTCGTCTTTGACCTCCGCTCCGATCTGGTCGACGGCTCCCTCGTAGTCGCCCTGCCCTGCCTGCGTCGTGGCACCTCCTCCTCATCCTCCGCGTGCCCGACGGCGCAGAATTTCGGGCAGCAGCAGTCTCGCCCAGCAGCAAGGGCTCGCCGCGATGGTGGCCTCCCTTCGAGCTGGAGCTCGTGGTCAGCGGCAAGGAGCAGCAGCACCATGGCTCCGGCCTCCCTCTCGCCTCCGGCGATGACCGCCGGGGAGCCGGGATGCACAAAAGTTGTTTGTGAAAATGGCAAGGAAAGATAAAGAGAGGAGGAAGAAGAATGACGTGTGGGTCCCAAGTGTAATAATGGTCAACTGAACAGTCAACATGTTTAAATCGTCTAAACTGGTCATTATCTGAAAGTGGTAGTTTTTAGTCACAAAATAAAAAAAATTGATAGTTTTCGGTCACTTTTTTTAAGTGGTAGTTCTGTGGGACGCGAACCCCTAAAGTGGTAGTTTTTTGTCAAACACTCTTCGAAAAAGGATCAAAACAGTGAATTTGGACTCCCATGACTACCGTGCCTTCCTTTTATCTCAAGTAACAAAGTATGCGTAATCTTTGGCCAGAGCTCCAGCCCGGGAACACAGCTCGGTGGAGGTTGGTGGTGCTACTGTCACATACGGTACCATGCACCCGTGCGTGCTATGATCACATACCTTATCTTTTGAGGATCATCACACTATCATGCATTGTCGCATTGAGTACTTACACATACGGTCCCCTTAACTTACCTTGATGGTGCTGAGCAGGAGGAGAGATGCCACCAGCACGGCCACGCCAAGCTTGCCGAGCGCCATGGCTCCTTCCTCTGGAGTCCTTGAGCTTCCTTGAGCTGTGTGGTGCCGTTGGGTTGGGTGGCGATGCAATGCCGGAGTCAGTCTGCGTGATGGTTAAATACAGCGAAGCTAAGGGTTTAACCACTTTACAGGCTTGCGCTGTGGAAGTGGAAGTGATGGGTGGTGGCCAGGTTGGCTCCTGCCAAGGGCGTAAATGGTTTGCGGCTGCGGCAGTGCGACTGCACTTGCCCAATCGCCTTTGACCACCACCGTCACTTGGTTGAGTGCAGTAAATGAGCTTAATTTGCCATGTTCACGGGGCGCCACACCTGCCCTGTCCTTGATTACAGATAAAACTCGGGGCGACCCCGGTTGCGTTCCATTCAGAAAAACGAATCCGCTCGAATTCCCTGGCTCCTCAGCGATTTGGGCCTCCTGGCCGTTAGATTCGTTTGCTTGATGTGATTCCGGCCGTCGGATCGAGCAATGGGATGACCTGCGTCGTCGGATCGATTCGTTGCTCCTGTCGCAATGAAAGTCACCGTTTCCCTGGGTTTTCGCTTACTCCGCTGTTTTGAGCGTACTTCGCTGGCGTGTGGGGTTTTCGGCATGTGGGCCGCATCGTTCAGTGACCGTGGTTATGTGTTTTGGTTGTGTGGCCCGTGGGGCGCGTGGGCTGGCAAATATCTTGTGCCACCGTAAGAAATAACGTGCCCCCGCAGAGGGTATTTGACTACCATGCCTTCCTTTTATCTCAAGTAACAAAGTATGCGTAATCTTTGGCCAGAGCTCCAGCCCGGGAACACAACTCGGTGGAGGTTGGTGGTGCTACTGTCACATACGGTACCATGCACCCGTGCGTGCTATGATCACATACCTTATCTTTTGAGGATCATCACACTATCATGCATTGTCGCATTGAGTACTTACACATACGGTCCCCTTAACTTACCTTGATGGTGCTGAGCAGGAGGAGAGATGCCACCAGCACGGCCACGCCAAGCTTGCCGAGCGCCATGGCTCCTTCCTCTGGAGTCCTTGAGCTTCCTTGAGCTGTGTGGTGCCGTTGGGTTGGGTGGCGATGCAATGCCGGAGTCAGTCTGCGTGATGGTTAAATACAGCGAAGCTAAGGGTTTAACCACTTTACAGGCTTGCGCTGTGGAAGTGGAAGTGATGGGTGGTGGCCAGGTTGGCTCCTGCCAAGGGCGTAAATGGTTTGCGGCTGCGGCAGTGCGACTGCACTTGCCCAATCGCTTTTGACCACCACCGTCACTTGGTTGAGTGCAGTAAATGAGCTTAATTTGCCATGTTCACGGGGCGCCACACCTGCCCTGTCCTTGATTACAGATAAAACTCGGGGCGACCCCGGTTGCGTTCCATTCAGAAAAACGAATCCGCTCGAATTCCCTGGCTCCTCAGCGATTTGGGCCTCCTGGCCGTTAGATTCGTTTGCTTGATGTGATTCCGGCCGTCGGATCAAGCAATGGGATGACCTGCGTCGTCGGATCGATTCGTTGCTCCTGTCGCAATGAAAGTCACCGTTTCCCTGGGTTTTCGCTTACTCCGCTGTTTTGAGCGTACTTCGCTGGCGTGTGGGGTTTTCGGCATGTGGGCCGCATCGTTCGGTGACCGTGGTTATGTGTTTTGGTTGTGTGGCCCGTGGGGCGCGTGGGCTGGCAAATATCTTGTGCCACCGTAAGAAATAACGTGCCCCCGCAGAGGGTATTTTGGTCTTTTCACGTTTTGGCCTTGTGCGTGGTGGACGGTGGTTGGCCCGTGCGTGGATGAGGTGGGGGAGGGCACCGGCTTGACCCTTCGTGCTCCCATTCGTCCTTTCTCTCTGGATCCCCTCTTCTCTCCCACGATCCTCTCTCTCTTCCCCAACTGCCGCCGCCACCATCGTCGCCTGGTACCGGCCAGTTCCGGCGAAGTCCGTCACCATCCAGCACATCCACGATGTCATCTTGTGACGCTGCTCCTTCTCCACCACGTTGATCCATCGCGCCGCTCCTCTACGAGCGGCCCCGGCTAACCCTAGCACCGCGGTCATCGGTGCACTACACGGCGTCGCCATGGACGCCGGCGCTGCGCCTGCAGCTCCGATCGGTCCTCGCCGACACCGCCTAAGTCCTCCCGCACTGCATCGCCTCCTGGTCGTTGTTCCAGGCGCCTCCATCGACTGGAGGAACGATGGGCCCTCGTCCTTGTGCCAGTGCGCGTCCGTGAAGGAAACAAACCGTGATGTGCCGCCTCAGATCAACTGTGTGAAGGCAGCGGTGAGCGTTATCTCCACTTCCCCCATTTCCTCTCTCTCTCTGTGTGTGTGTGTGTGTTCATCCGCTCGAGATTCAATTGGATATGTCAATTTGTTTTTTTTTTTGCAGGGGGACGGATCACAAGGGGAGAGGTGCAGTCCTCCAGAGCTGTTGGATCCCAAAATTGGAAGGTTTATTGATTTCCCATCTGGTTTATTTGTGCCTCAGTTGAGATCATGCATTTGAATTATGTTGTTGCTTGATGAAAAATTAGTAATGGAGGACTGTAGGATAGTCCGTATCATGTCTTTCTTCCATTGTCTAGACACTAGATTAATTGTTGTTCAAGATAAAAATATCCTGTTGATTGTATGTACATGTATCAAATGAACCCGATGCTCCTGTACATATATCTTGGTGTTCTGCTAATTTATTCATGGTTGACCAGGATTGTTGAAATGCAGCTAGCTATAAAAATGCATTGATAACGTTTTTTGAGATACTATCTCAGATGATGGTCAATTAGATAGTAGTTTATAACATTGTGGTAGGAAAATCTATATAAGTTTCGTTTTGGCCGGTGTAAAGTTTGTGTGAAGATTGTTGTAAGCACCACTTGTGTGCTGATTTTACTCTTTCAAGTCCTAATTTAGTATCTTACTTATGATGCATGTGCTTACTATTTCCATTTTGTGCGTTTGTATTCTGTCTCAGATGATGGCGATATGTTGCGAGGATGAGTGCTTCTCCATTTTCTGTTCTGTATGTGGTGGTCGACGTTTGTACCTCGCTCGGGCTAATTTCTTTGGTAATTCACATATGAAATCGTTAATTTCTTCCATATTTGTTTGCCTGAAATACTTTGTCAAATATTGATTTCCTTGTTTGATCAAACAACACATGAACTCCAATGTGTACATGATATTTCCGTGGTCACGTTATTTTGTTCATGCCATGAGTTGACTAGAGAAAGATGGCAATGTTTTGCTTATCATGGTTGTAAACCTGTATACCTAATGATGGTGTATTCTTATGTTAGCTAAAAGTGCTTCTGCTGTGTAGTTCGTCTAACCAAATTTGGAACAAATTTGTAGGGACCTAAAAACATAGGTTGATATGTGATATTGTAATGAATACAAAGACAACATCAGCATGGCAGACTGCCATATAAGATAGAGTATAAGATAAAAGGACAGTATGTTACTTCTCTCCGATTGCACATGGATAGTTTGATGTTGCGGTGCACGTGTAGTTTATTCACGGGGATGTATATGCATAATTCAGTAATGGATTGTTTGTTTTCTCCCTGCGAACACTAACTGCTAGCATATGCATTTATTTGCTGATTCTAACAAGATGCATCGCTATATCGATAATACAGTAAGCACCTCCTGAAGTTCTGAACTGTCAGGTGGTGCCCTTGCATAGTTGGCTGGTTCTCTTAATTTTCTTTTTCCCTGCATTCTAATTTCCTGGTTTTCCATCGCTCCAAAAGTGTACTTCAAAATGAGTGTGCATGTATTCAGTATTCAGAGAGATGGGGTACTATGTAGACATTCATTGTATTCGTTATGTACCTGTTTACTTAATAATCATTATGCCAGTTACGGTTGCTTTGAAATCATTCTCTTAATAGTCATTATGTTCGACAGGTGCACGGGCTTTCAGATCTAAGGTTCACTGGCACACAAGGTATATCCTAAGCCGTTAATCGGTCCTACTCTACTGCAGATCCCTGCTATTGTTGTTCAGTGTCTTGCTTGCAATACGAATGGGTACCTCCAGGTAGGAACATATGTAGTTTCTTGATTTACTGACATGTGTGTGGATCCCAATGCGCATATTCTTGATGAAAACTATCCTTTAACCCTGTAGCGTCCTGTGGCTTCATCAAAGTCAGGCCATTATTTGGGTTTTTAACAAAACACATTCCATTTGACTTACAAATATATCAGCAGTGACATACTATTATTAGCAGTCATCTAAATACTCTACAGTTCCAGTGATAGATGAGCTGGTCTATCAAATATGCATTGCTTTCTGTATTGCCTAGCCCCGCTTCGATTACATTGTTCTATTATACTAAATGTTTATTCGCTTATTGCAATAGCATATCTGATTGTTGATATTGTTTGACATGTATTTCGTGCACAGAGTCACTTGGTTGTTTGATGCATTCGTGCTCGTCGGCGGGACGGTGCAAGGCGCAACTCCGATGCGGTTCCTCACCGGTTGGACGGCGTTCAGGCGCAACCCCGGTGCTCACTGAGTACTGCCTCGGCTACAACCTCCCACGGTGAGGTAAAAAACGACTACGATCGGATTCCCTGGCTCCTCAGCGATTTGGGCCTCCTGGCCGTTAGATTCGTTTGCTTGATGTGATTCCAGCCGCCGGATCGAGCAGTGGGATGACCTGCGCCGTCGGATTGATTCGTTGCTCCTGTCGCAATGAAAGTCACCGTTTCCCTGGGTTTTCGCTTACTCCGCCGTTTTGAGCGTATTTCGCTGGCGTGTGGGGTTTCCGGCGTGTGGGCCGCCTTGTTCAGTGACCGTGGCTATGTGTTTTGGCTGTGTGGCCCGTGGGGCGCGTGGGCTGGCAAATATCTTGTGCCACCGCAAGAAATAACGTACCCCCACAGAGGGTATTTTGGTCTTTTCACGTTTTGGCCTTGTGCGTGGTGGACGGTGGTTGGCCCGTGCGTGGATGAGGTGGGGGAGGGCACCAGCTTGCCCTTTCGTGCTCCCATTCGCCCTTTCTCTCTGAATCCCCTCTTCTCTCACACGGCCCTCTCTCTCGTGTTGGGGCGATGATGATTAGCCGTGGCTGGAAAAAAGTGTGCCTTTGAGCAACCGAGGCACCTGTGGGTATCAAGTTGAATCCTCCCTCTTGTCTCTAGAATCCTTTTTGATCATGTGATACTTGTTGCTCTGTCCTTGGATGGTCATTCTTGTTGAGTGATAACCAGGGCAACTCCACTGTATAAACAGATTGATCTGGTGATAAGAGACGGCGGTAGGTTATATGATCGAGGCAAGTCAGATCTGAGCCCACTATGCAATGAACCCTGGACCCTTTTATTTGTATTTAAAGGTGTTGCTTATTTATGCTCCACTGCTTATAGTCGTCTTATGTAAAGATTTCTTCTCTCTCATACCTTTATTGCATACGAGTTGTTCTTGATCTTTTATTGTTTGTTGTTGGTCCTTGATTTAATCTGGTTAAGAGTAAGTTGTACTTTGTTATACTAGAAAGACTCGCTCCCAACAAGTTATCGGAGCCGCTCTTATTGCCTTGAGTTTGTATGGTAAAAATATGCCTTGGCATGAGGGTGCCGGTCCCAACATTTTGGTCAGGCGAATACTAGAAAAACTCGCAGGTTCGGCCTTGGAGGCTCTCAGGTTCGACTCCGAGAGCTGCTCGCTTTCCGAGGAGCCCCTGGTGCATCGCTGCCCGACCCCTTTTTTTGCTTCAATTTTGGTTGGGCTTCAGATTCGATTGTGGGTTGACCTGGGTCTGGGTGTGCTTCCTTCTCTTTGTGTTTGTGCTACAGGCGAGGATTGTGCTCGGAGAGGACCCACACGACGCTCCGCTTGCCGTCGTGGTGCACCCCTTTTGAAATTTCCCGAGATAGCTGATTGGTGCTACATGATACAGTGGTGTTCTCCAACATCTTCCATGTCCATAAACTATGGTTTATTTGTTGGTCTAATTATCTCTTGCTTATCAGTACGGAGACTACAATTTGTTCAGTCGTAAATAAGATGTCTAACTCCAAGTTGAAGTATTATCAGACTTTATTTTTTGTAGTGTTTGATAAACCGGTGGTTTATAGTACCATGGGAATTTGTCTCATACGTAGTATGTGGTTCCTTATAAAAATATGCCAATCGTGTTGAAACAAGTAATTTATCTAGCTACACATGCCCTTTCTGATGCATTGCGGGTTTGCTATCAAACTCTCAAAAAGAAAGAACAACTTTATTTTGTTTTGTTGGGAAACCTTTCTGTAGTCACTACCTTGACAGAGACAACTATGTAACCGAGGATATATTTGGTGGGTTTTCAGGCAAAGCTTAGCGGATATTTTTATAGGTTCAGCGCTTGCTTTATGCTTTGATAACTTTAAATTCCTTTTGTTCTTTGGATTATCATAGCATACTCGTCTCTTCTAATCCTAGCAAGGGCATTCTTCATGTTTACAGATAGTTTGGCGCTCTCATGGTTCTTTTCGAGAGATTGTTCTTCCGAGCATTATTTGGTAACCATCTACTGTAGATCATCTACTGCCCTTATGGTGAGTCATTAATGGTGCATGTTTTCCTGTTAGTTTCTCTGTGTGCCAATACCTGAATTTTAACCCTAACAATATACGGTACAATAGTCCCTTCTTTAGGTGATCTTCGGCTAGCTGCATGTTGTATATATCACTTCCAACTAATGTGCTCCAGGCTTTAGTGTTTTATAACATTAGGGGGAGTGACAGCTCTTGGATAGTGTAACTTTTATGATCATCCAATCACGGAGGAATATGTAGCACTACTGCTCTTTCTTGACATGCTGAACCTGAATTCATGTAATCAAGTTACAGATGAATACACATCATACTTGCTCGCCAGACACTAAAAACCACATTTCTCATGGTGGCGTATTCTTTGCCATACTGAACCTTAATCACATTTCACTTGGTGATGTGTTATTTGTCATACTGAACCTGAATCAGATTTGTCTTGGCGTCCTGTTCTTTGGCATACTGAACCTGAATTTGAGTCTGACGGTGTTGAACATTGTGATGCATTTCAGACCTGAGCCCGCAGGAATCGATGCTGCTGCATGACGTGGAGCCCATGCCCGACCCCGACGACGGCGGTCGACCACAACCTCCCTCTCCGGTGAGTGATCCCATCTCCTACCTCTGGCTCCCTCTCTTTCTCTTGTGCTGCTCTAGGTAGGTATACCATATGCTCTGTTATGTGCTTGCCTGTACCTTTTTTTTAGTTATTGAATAAACCATTGGAATAAACGCATCAAGAATTGAATAAACCATTGGAATAAAATACCTCTTTGTTCGCTTTAAATATTGTATAGTCAACATGCATGATACCTCTCTGTATAATGTTATGATTATATTACCCGCTCTGAAACTAAACTTTGTTTGGTGGTTCAGCTAGCTAAGGTTGGGATTTTGATTTCTAACATTCATATCTTGCTTTTCCTCTATCATATTATATGGTCCGTCCTTCCAGTCCTAATTCAGAGCTTCACCGTTGGTCGAGGTGGCCGTTGTTTGTTTGCTTTTCTGTATCATCTGACATATCACAGTTGCTACTTGCAAGTGTGACTACTATCTCTGAGCGGTAAGATGCAACCCAAAACTGTATTTGTGTTGTGGCGTGATCATTGGATGGTGGATTAGCATCAGTGCCTAACTATGTCCATAGGATGTATAATTTGGATTGCATAGTTCAGTTTTGTATCTCAGTCTAAATTTGGATTGAAAATAATTCCTTGCAAAAACTGATATGTTAGGAAACAAGCAAATGTATAAGATATGTAGATGCAAATAATTCCTTGCAAAAACCTACAGAGAACTCATTAATGGATAAGTTCTATGGTGCATAGGGAGTATATGTAGGAAGAATAAATGGCTTGATTAAATTGAGGGAACACTTGTACACTACTATGGACGTACTATTTGAAACATCACATAATCAACTGTTCTTTTTATCTTGAAAGAACTATGCACCGCACTTGAATATTTGATCATTTTGGGCGGTGATTCTATCCAAAGTCGCTGTTGTACGTCGGTGAGCAACCTCGGGCACCACACTAGCCAAAGCCCCTATCATCGATCTGATTGTTATACTACTGATTGGTTTGGTTTGCAATGCTGGTGATAGTAGATAGATTTCCTTATATTATTTTACTTTTTATAGACACCGACTTCAGAAATTATTGCTCTGTAATGATAATATTCTTAGATTATTTCAGTTTTATTGGTTTGGAAAAAATGTGGCACTTCTGTGTTTTTTTAAATTTGATGCCACTTCTATAATTAAAACAATGACATTCCAATGCGCATGCTACTTCTTTGCTTCAAACTATAGCATGTGTTTTTAGTTTCACCGATTTTGCATTACGAAAGTCAGCCACTCACCGATTCTGCTCGATCTCTTCCTCATTGGCGCTCGGCAGGAGAAGCTCAGGCTGCCACCACACAAAGGGAGAGGAGCCCAAGATGAATCTATCCCGCCTTACTGTCAATGACCCAACGACAGAGACAGCTACTTCGGGCCTAGGTGAGTAGCCGCCAGCCCTGCATTTCGAGCCTAGGTAACCAAGTTTGTGTCTACTTCTATGATTAGTTGCTTATGCTTCATGGTCTTTGTGAAACACAACATGATGCCTTGTTGGTTCCTGGGCAAGGCCTTTTGGGACCGATCTCTCTAGCGTTAAAGAAAGCAAGATTGATGCTCTGTTTTCTCTATTTTTGTTGGGTTGGAACAGAGTGGGTTACCGATCCCATATGCCAGTATATAGGAAGAACAAAAAAACTTTAGTTGATTTACCTTTTAACCTAAATTTATATAGGAAACTTATACTAACCTTTATCTCAGTTAGTTGCACCAGTTTGCATGTATTTCAGTTGTGGCTCCTTTATTCTAAGTTAGCTGCATCATCTTGCAGTTATTAGTGTTCTTCCATGCCTACTTACATGAGTGTGTCACTTATATTGTTCATGGTGTATGCCACCTGATCATTGTACAACCATTGTTGCCTATCAATAAATTTTGGGGTAATGGAGACATTGATCGTCTTTCTCGGACAATATATGGTTTGACTTCTTGTTGTTACATTTTTTGTTTGCGTCAGAATTATAACATGTATTTGGTTATTGCAACAGGTAGCTTATTTACCCCCTAATCCCCTTTACTTTTGTTTGATACTGTGTACATATCAATGTTTAGTCACTTGAATTCAGAACAAAGATATGGTACACCGGACACGAAAGAAAGCAGTAGATAGATATACAGATTCAGATGATATAGTTTCTGTAGATGCGAAGCACGGAAGTTCTAGGTAAAAGTGAATCTGTCAGGGGGGAAAACGAAGGCTTGTGTGCCTATTAGTTATTTTTTTTGTTTTATCATTGTCGGCACCTTATCTATCTGTAACATGTGTGACCTGTGCAACTGCAAAAGTATTGGGCAATAAAAATTCTGTGTAACACATGTTTTGTATGCACTCTGCCTATGCTTAGTATAGAAACTATGCATGGATGTTACTCTCTTTTTTGTGGCCTTGTGTAGATTGTAAATAAATTATCACGAACAATTGAGCCTTTCACTTCTTCTGTAGCCTACCGAGCCTTTGCGGTATTGCTTTCATTGTATAAACGTATGAAATACAAAACGTCTCATACCAGGTTGGATATGACTGGGGCGGGTGAGGCGGCAAGTCGCACTTCCTATCTAGTATACATTAGACTAGCCACAGTGGGAGTAACTTCAGCAGTAACATCGAGTCCAACTCAGCAAATTTGCTTATGTGGCAATGAGTTAATGAAGAGAGAGGTAGTTGTACTAACTTAGCTAGTTATTGTAACATCACATGTTCCAATGCAATATGAGGCCCTGTTTGGTTCATAAGTCCTAGGATTTTTTCTAGTCCCAATTAAAAAGTCCCTAGTTTCTAAAATGTCCCTCCCTGTTTGTTTCCAGAGACTAAAAAGTCCCTAGTCCCTCTCTAGAAGTTATTAAATGACTATGTTACCCCTAGTATATAAAAAAATAACAACCAAACAACATCATGGGGTGGCGGGTCAATGGGTGCATGGAGGGGCATTGTTGGAAAAGTCTTAAAAAGTACCAAAAAAGACTCTCCTTGAGAGTCTTCTTCATTTAGTCTTAAAAAGCAATTTTTAGTCCCCGTTTGGTTAAAAAGTCTTTAGGAGGGACTTTTTCTAGTCTCTGCACCAAAAAGTCCCCTAATAAACGAATCTTTGCATGTTATCACATTTAAGTTACTACCCACTATGAAGGTAGTAACATAGTCTAGAAATATGTGTATGTTACTAGCGTATGTTACTATCCGTTGTGACTAGTCTTAGGCTAGTCATAGTGGGAGTAACTTAGGTAGTAACATAGCGCACCTCGAAAATTTTTTGCTTATATGACAAGTAGTTAATAAAAAGTAGTAACATAATATGTTACTGTAATATAGCGCTTTTCAAGACAAGATGAGTCTACCAGCTAATAAATGAAGACATCTATGATACTACTATTATGTTACTTTGCATTATGAAGGTAGTAACTTGGACTAGTACCATGCACTTTAGTCTAAGTTACTCCCCACTATGACCAGCCTTATAGGAATGCCATTATTTTCAACGGAGCCTCACCATCATTAGAAGGAGTAATATGGATAATCGTGGCGGAAGAAAATGCTTAGCATCAAGCGGGATTGCTCAAAAAAGATTGAAGCGGTCGCGGTGAAGCTTTAAAGGTGGACGAGACGTGAGTACTCTGTACTAGGAACGTGTGAGTGGGACTTGGAGCCAAGGCTCTAGGCGTTGTAATGCCATTTGTAGACTTTGGGGTTTCTCTACCCACCCCCCTCCCCTTTATAAAGTATGATATGCACGTTCGTGCATAGTCGAGAAAAAATAAGGCTAAAATTCATGTTTTGATTCTTTTCTAACACTTAATCAAGATCTTGCCCTAGTTTGTAAATTTTTTGAGATCTGATCCTTTTCTAAAACTTGATCGAGATCTTTTGCTACCACCAGGATTTATGATGGTAGGATGCAACAGCCTACCGCCAGGGATCTTGGCGGTAGGAGACAACCCTACCGCCAAACAGGCTGGCGATAGGCTATACAATCCTACCGTCAATGTGCACGGCGGTAGATGGGAGCATGCACTATTTTCCATACTTAGAAAAATTTCTCGATAGGGTGTGCAACCCTACTGCCGGTGACTTTGGCGGTAGGTTGTTATCCCCTACACTCATAGACCCTCGCGATAGCGAAAGGACCAGATCCCGAAGTTTTTACAAACTAGGGCCAGATCTCGATCAAGTTTCAGAAAAGGGTCAAACACGAAATTTAGCCCCATATAACGCCTAGGATTCTCTCCACGATGGTGCGGAAGGAAATTGGTCATGTCAAGCTTGCTGTCATTGAGCCTTGGATCGCACAATAATGCTAAACATACAAAGAGTTACATGTAGTTACACATTGATTAGGATTCTTTCTTTCTAATTAACCACTCCTTCCTTGATTTTCATGAAGATGGCCCTTCCTCCCCTTAGTCTCCAATTAAAATCCACCTATTAATAAAATTCGTGTAAACCTATGTATATGTAGCATTATTCCTAAGCCCCACGGTGCGTCGTTTGATGAACGAGCGAGACAAGGGAATAGGACGGGGGAGTAGAGCAGACTGGCAGTCGTACAGGCGTTGAGCTGCACTCCACCGAGGGACTGGTGAGTTCGAGAACGAGGGCGGGGAGGGAGGGGCAGCTCAAGCCTTTGCGGTATTGCTTTCATTGTATAAACGTATGAAATACAAAACGTCTCATACCAGGTTGGATATGAGTGGGGCGGGTGGGGTGCGGCAAGTCGCACTTCCTATCTAGTATACATTAGACTAGCCACAGTGGGAGTAACTTCAGCAGTAACATCGAGTCCAACTCAGCAAATTTGCTTTTGTGGCAATGAGTTAATGAAGAGAGAGGTAGTTGTACTAACTTAGCTAGTTATTGTAACATCACATGTTCCAATGCAATATGAGGCCCTGTTTGGTTCATAAGTCCTAGGACTTTTTCTAGTCCCAATTAAAAAGTCCCTAGTTTCTAAAATGTCCCTCCCTGTTTGTTTCCAGAGACTAAAAAGTCCCTAGTCCCTCTCTAGAAGTTATTAAATGATTATGTTACCCCTAGTATATAGAAAAATAACAACCAAACAATATCATGGGGTGGCGGGTCAATGGGTGCATGGAGGGGCATTGTTGGAAAAGTCTTAAAAAGTACCAAAAAAGACTCTCCTTGAGAGTCTTCTTCATTTAGTCTTAAAAAGCAACTTTTAGTCCCTAGTAGTCCCCCTGTTTGGTTAAAAAGTCTCTAAGAGGGACTTTTTCTAGTCTGTACACCAAAAAGTCCCTGGAAACAAACACCCCCTGAGTCTATAACCTAATAAACGAATCTTTGCATGTTATCACACTTAAGTTAGTACCCACTATGAAGGTAGTAACATACTCTAGAAATATGTGTATGTTACTAGTGTATGTAACTATCCGTTGTGACTAGTCTTAGGCTAGTCATAGTGGGAGTAACTTAGGTAGTAACATAGCGCACCTTGAGAATTTTTTGCTTATATGGCAAGTAGTTAATAAGAAGTAGTAACATAATATGTTACTGTAACATAGCGCTTTCCAAGACAATATGAGTCTACAAGCTATTAAATGAGGTCACATATGATACTAGTATTATGTTACTTTGCACATGACATTAGTCTAAATTACTCCCCGGAGTAACTTAGCTAGTAACATAGCGTACTTCAAGAAAATTTTGCTTATGTGGTAAATAATTAATGAGAGATAGTAACATAATATGTTACTATAACATAGCGCTTTTCAAGACAAGATAAGTCTACCAGCTAATAAATGAAGACATTTATGATACTACTATTATGTTACTTTGCATTATGAAGGTAGTAACTTGGACTAGTACCATGCACTTTAGTCTAAGTTACTCCCCACTATGACCAGCCTTATAGGAATGCCATTATTTTCGATGGAGCCTCACCATCATTAGAGGGAGTAATATAGATAATCATGGCGGAAGAAAATGCTTAGCATCAAGCGGGATTGCTCAAAAAAGATTGGAGCAGTCGCGGTGAAGCTTTAAAGGTGGACGAGACGTGAGTACTTTGTACTAGGAACGTGTGAGTGGGACTTGGAGCCAAGGCTCTAGGCGTTGTAATGCCATTTGTAGACTTTGGGGTTTCTCTACCCACCCCCCTCCCCTTTATAAAGTATGATATGCACGTTCGTGTAACGCCCCGAGACCGATGTGCCAGGTGTCGTGCAGTTATTCGCTGTTATTGCGTTGTCATTGCTTGCGTGTCATGCATCTCATATCATGTCATCATGTGCATTGCATTTGCATACGTGTTCGTCTCATGCATCCGAGCATTTTCCCCGTTGTCCGTTTTGCAATCCGGCGCTTCGTTCTCCTCCGGTGGTCATTTCTATCTTTCTTTCTTGTGTGGGGATTAAACATTTCCGGATTGGACCGAGACTTGTCATGCGGCCTTGGTTTACTACCGGTAGACCGCCTGTCAAGTTTCGTACCATTTGGACTTCGTTTGATACTCCAACGGTTAACCGAGGGACCGAGAAGGCCTCGTGTGTGTTGCAGCCCAACACCCTTCCATTTTGGCCCAAAACCCACCTAACTCTGTTCCATCATCTCGGTCGTTCGATCACGATCGCGTGGCCGAAAATCGCACCTCATTTGGAGCTTCCTAGCTCCCTCTACCTATAAAAGAGCACCCTCCCCGAAATTTCGGATCATTTCGCGGATGAAACCCTAACTTCAGCCTCTCCGCGCCGCCGGACACTTCTCCCCCGCAGCCCGGACATGTCCGCCGCCGCTTTCGTCCAATCCGGAGCCGACACGCGTCGTTGTGCCCACTTCCCCGCCGCGCGGACCCGCCATGCCCGGATCCGGCCCGTGCCGGGCCGAACCGGCCCTGCTCCGCCGCCGCGCAGCCCGTACGCTGCCTTCACCATCGCGTCGCGCCGCCGCCGTGGAACTCCGGCGAGGCTTCGCCGGATCCCTGCCCGGAGTCTTCTCTGCCACCCGGTCGCGCCTCGCGACGCACCATCGCCGCCGCGGTGAGCTCGCGCCGGCCCCGCCTTCTGCTCCTCCCTCCCTGGTCTCTCTCACGGCCTCTCTCTCTCCCGCAGGTGCTCGCCGGCGACGAGGCGTCAAGCTCGTCGTCCCGAGCCGCTCCCGCCATTTCCGCACCGGATCCGGTGAGCCACCGCCCGGATCTATCCATCCCCGGCGCTCCCCGTCGCTCTCCGGCCGTCGTCGTGCCCTCCGCCCTCGTCGGGAACCCGGTGCGCCGTCGCCGCCATGGATCGGGAACCAGATCCCCGCTCGACGCCGTTGACCCTCCGCGTGGGCCTCGCCTCCGGCCCAGTGCAGCACGCCAAGGCCCAGCAACGTCGGCCTCGCCTCCTGCCGCGGGCGCCAAGGCCCAGCGCCGCCTCGGCCTGCCCTCTCTCCGCGCGCCAGCGTGCCCCCTGCCAGGCCGCTCCTGCTACCGGGCCAGGCCCATGGGTGAGCCACCCACATCCCAGCGCCCCTTCTCCCCTGTGCCTGTTGGGCTGCCCAGTTTCGGCCCGATGCATGTTTTTTTTCCTGTTGCGATTTTGTCTATTATCCTGAGTCAGCCAGTTTTGCAGTTTAGTCCCCCTAGATCATGCATTTACTAACTCACAAATGGTGCATCGGATTAAAATGATTTATATATGAAACTTGCTCAGAATTTTGTGTAGATTAATACTATCCAACTTTCACCTATGTTTAAAATGTTTAAAATGTTGTTTGCATTAATTTGCCCCTATGCCATGCTAATACGGTTTAATTCATAACTAAATAACCGTAGCTCCGAATTAAATAAACTTTATATGTAAATGGGGTAGAATTTTGCCTAGTTTATCATGGTGACCTTTATTTGCATATTAAACAACTCTAAAATTGTGTTGAGGGCAGAACAGTACCAAACCTAATTTATGCTCATGAGGAGTTTCCGGAATTGTTGTTCGTTGCTTCCGGCCTCATTTAAACTTGCCTAGATAGGTAGTTTTGTTGTGCTTCACCTCTTGCCATGTTAATCAACATTTAATATTGTTGGGGTACATAAACGAGAGGGAACTAAATAATTGATGTGGTGTTTTGTCAATATGCATCCCGATGCATATTGAGCTCCACCTAATCTGTAGGATTGTTTGTGCATTTAGCCATGCCCTGCCTCATTAAACCGGACATGCATCATACTCGTTTGTGCATCATGCCATGTTGATGTGTGGGTTGTTTACTATGTTGTTTTCTCTTTTCCGGTGTTGCTTCTTCGGGTTGGTTCCGATAACGTCGTGTTGTGAGGACCCGTTCGTCTACGTCCGTTTGTCTTCTTTATGGACTCGTTCTTCTTCCTTGCGGGATTTCAGGCAAGATGATCATACCCTCGAAATCACTACTATCTTTGCTATGCTAGTTTGCTCGCTCTTTTGCTATGCCATTGCTATGATGCCTACCACTTGCTTGTCAGCCACCCAAATTGCCATGTTCAGCCTCTAACCCACCAATGTCCTAGCAAACCGTTGATTGGCTATGTTACCGCTTTGCTCAGCCCCTCTTATAGCGTTGTTAGTTGCAGGTGAAGATTGAAGTTTGTTCCTTGTTGGAACATGGAGATACCGTTCCTTGTTGGAACATTTATTTACTTGTTGGGATATCACTATATATCTTATTTTATTAATGCATCTATATACTTGGTAAAGGGTGGAAGGCTCAGCCTTATGCCTGGTGTTTTGTTCCACTCTTGCCGCCCTAGTTTCCGTCATATCGGTGTTATGTTCCCGGATTTTGCGTCCCTTACGCGGTTGGGCTATAATGGGAACCCCTTGACAGTTCGCCTTAAGTAAAGCTTTTCTAGCAATGCCCAACATTGGTTTTACCATTTGCCACCTAGCCTTTTTCCCTTGGGAGTCGCGCATCCCGAGGGTCATCTTTATCTTAACCCCCCCGGGCCAGTGCTTGTCTAAGTGTTGGTCCGAACTAGAGTCCTTTGCAGCGCCACCTTGGGGAAACTTGAGGGCTGGTTTTAGTTGTACGGAGCGCTCATCCGGTGTTGCCCTGAGAACGAGATATGTGCAGCTCCTATCAGGATGTCGGCGCATCGGGCGGTGTTGCTGGTTTAGTTTTACCCTGTCGAAATGTCTTGTTGTACTGGGATACCGAGTCTGATCGGAATGTCTCGGGTGGAGGTCTATTCCTTCGTTGACCGTGAGAGCTTGTGATGGGCTAAGTTGGGACACCCTGCAGGGATTTGAACTTTCGAAAGCCGTGCCCGCGGTTATGGGCAGATGGGAATTTGTTAACGTCCGGTTGTAGAAAACCTGAACTTGACCTTAATTAAAATGAATCAACCGCGTGTGTAACCGTGATGGTCTCTTTCCGGCGGAGTCCGGGAAGTGAACACGGTTGTTGGAGTTATGCTTGACGTAGGTAGTCCAGGATCACTTCTTGATCATACCTTTATCGACCGTGCTTTGCCTTCTCTTCTCGCTCTCATTTGCGTATGTTAGCCACCATATATGCTAGTCGCTTGCTGCAGCTCCACCTCATACCTTTACCTTACCCATAAGCTTAAATAGTCTTGATCGCGAGGGTGCGAGATTGCTGAGTCCCCGTGGCTCACAGATACTTCCAAAACCAGCTTGCAGGTGCCGTTGAGTCCGTGCAGATGACGCAACCAAGCTCAGGAGGAGCTCGATGAAGATCTTGTCCTTTGTGTTGTTTCCGTTCTAGTTGATCAGTAGTGGAGCCCAGTTGGGGTCGATCGGGGACCTTTGTCGCATTTGGGGTTCTTCTTTTATTTTGGTTCTGTAGTCGGGCCCTGATTGTATTTGGTTGATGTAATGCTTTATTCATGTAATTGTGTGAAGTGGCGATTGTAAGCCAACTATGTACCCTTTTCCTTATTATATTACATGGGTTGTGTGAAGATTACCTCACTTGCGACATATGCCTTCAATGCGATTATGCCTCTAAGTCGTGCCTTGACACGTGGGAGATGTAGTCGCATCGAGGGTGTTACAAGTTGGTAATCAGAGCCTTCCCCGACCTTAGGAGCCCCCACTGATTGATCGTTTTTAGCGGCCGAGTTGTGTCTAGAAAAATGTTTTGAGTCCTTTAGGAATTATATATCGGAGAGTTTAGGAATTCTTTTTACTCCCCAGTCCCTTCGTCGCTCTGGTGAGGCATCCTGACGTAGAGTTTTGACTCTTCTCTTCTCAAATTTCACTAATTTTTTTTTTAGGATCACGCGGGTATCTTGGAATCGTTCCGATGGTTTTATGATGAGAGCATTGTCTTGGTGCCTCCTGTCAGGGGTTTAGTGGAAGTGTCCCGGGGAGTTGAGCTCTGAGGTGTTGTCATCATAATTTTATCGTTGCAATTCTGGTATACCTGAGTTTAGTACGCCGACATCGAAAATCTCTTTTATGCAGTTCGTTGGTGAGATAACCTCGACGCCACCCAGTACTGGGGCGGGAGTTCGGGAGTATCGCCATAACTTGTATAACGGATGCTTTTCGAAGGTTGAGGTACATGGTTTCCGAAGGTTTCTTGGTTATGTGTTGAAGGATGGATACAGCTGGATGTAGGATTTGCTAGTTTGGGTGAGATATTATGCTTCCCCTGTATCCCCAACACCTGATTGCATAACCGGAAAATTTCGGGAGTTTCATAGGTGGGAATTCAAATAGCTCTTAGGATATCCTTCCGACAGATGTATGATATGAAATTGGGGTTCGACGTCTAGTGGTTCGCCTATTCACGGTCGATTTTACAGTGGTCTCGTTGTGTCTTAAAGAGTCCTTGGCTATGCTGACTCGGGGACGCTTCGTATGTCATGTGCACTGCCTTGTACATGATGGTGCTATACGATCGAGCCCGTGTAGTCCCACCACGAAAACTTCGGACGAAATCTCTATCATATGTTTGTTCTGGCTTATTCTGCAAGCCAATCCTTTTGTTTTTGTTTTGAGTTGTGGTATTCGAGTTGCTTCAGTGTCAAGTGTTGATTCCATGCCCTTTCCTAAGCGGTGTTCTCATATTCCTATGTGAATACCAATCCTCTTGATCATCGAGATTGTTTTTTTGTCAATCCTTTTCACCGGCGTGTTTTCTCTTGAAGTGGATCCGTCCATTTTCAACTACCGCAAGATCAATTATCACTTCTTCTCAACGGTGTTCGTTTCATCCATTCCAAATTGTCGTTGTTTTTCCCACCCTCCCTCCCTTGTTTTTTTCTTCAAGGACTCAGATTTCTTAATCGAGTATCCATCTTGTTGATGTGAAGTCTCTCCATTCTTTTCTATCAATATTCTTATCCGGTGATTCTCATAAAGATTCTAACGGAGTTTCTAGTTCATCATTCTTCATTCTTTTTCTTCTCCGGTGTTGCCAATTCAAGCTTTCGGTGTTGATCATATCCTTTCCTCGTTTCAAATACCTTCTCATGCCGGTGCACCTCATATTCATTCACTTCTCGCTATTTAATTGTTCCGGAGTGCTGAAGATATTTCGAAGATTTGTGTTTTCACTTTGCATCCATTCAAGCTATTTCGAGGTCCTATCTTATTCAAGTCATTTAATTCAACCGGTGAAATCTCTCTTTTAATCATTCTAACGGTGTTTTCTCTTGAGTGGGCCCTAACCCACATGTCTTTTCCCAAGATCTTACCTGACTCTTCTTATTTCCGGAGTTATAATCAAATTCTTTTCGAAGTTTGACGTAAGAATGATTATCATCTGTCAAATGTATTTCTCCAAGATCTTTCAAATTCTTTTCATCGTTGCCTCAACCTCTGCGCTTTTGATTCTTCCAGAGTGCCTAAATAATTATTGGTAGTGTTTCTCGTCGTCATTCTCATCATTTGAAGACCGAAGAAGAGTTTCTCTTTAATCTTGCTCCATTCTCTTCAAGATTCGGGGTTCTAGCTGGTTGCCATCCTCTCATAATTGTTTTGATTGTGAGAATTCTTTTCACCCTTCCGGAGCAATTTAAGAGTCTTCTCAGTTTGTTATCCGGAGTCCATCAAGTCAGGTTTATTCATTCTCAGCTTTCACTTATCATTCTCCGATCTTACCGGTGCAGCGTTCAAGTGATCTCTAATCGGTCCATAATCTATTACATTCACTTGTATCTAAATTCTCTCAAGCATCTTCATCCATTTGCTAATTCTTCCGGTGGTTCGTTCAAGATTTCTCTTCCTTTCTTATCATATCAATTTTATTCGTTGTTTCAACCCTTCCGGTGGTTCGTTCAATACCTTCCCAAGTCTGATGTTATATCTCTCTTAATCTTTTCTACAAGAATAAGTAATATGCCAAATCCGTTGATTGTCATCAATTTAAATTGGTGAAGGATAAGCATAATGTAATTCTTACTCTTGTTCCATCCAAGTGATTTAATTCCTTATTCCGGAGGTGCATCATATCACATTCTTGGTTCGAGACGCTTTATCTTTTCTTTCCCAAGAGTTCCAAGCTTTCACAATTACATCTCCACGGAGGTCCATCTAAATCATTGCAAGGATTCACCTTGTGTTTTCAACTTCTTTTTCCTTCCGTTTGTTCATCCTTTTGTTTACCGGAGTTTGTTCTCAATGATTAAATTCTTGGGTTCAAGTGCTCATCTTTCTTTCCCGGAGTTCCAACCTCTTTCAATTATATTATCACAGAGTTCTCTATCTAAATCATTGCGAGGCTTAAATCTTATTCTTTACATCATTCAATTATTTTGGATCTTTCTTTTGTTTACCGGAGTTTCTTCATGGAGGCTATACATGGTGGTCCATCAACGATTTTATCCCTTCTCCAAGAGTTCGCGGAGATTCTTTTCTAAGGAGCTCAAGTATTCTTCTTCTTGCAATCCGGAGTGCAATTCTTTCTTCCGTATCTTTGGAGGTGGTATCATGCCATTCTTCATAATTTGAGTTCATGTTTCATGATTCACATGTTATTAAGTATGTTGTATTTTAAATCTATCAATCTCTTTGTTGGAATTATCTTGGGTTATATTTCACCTAAAGCTTTCCCCTAAGGAGTAATGCTATTAATGGGGATAATATATGATCCAAGTTTTCATTTATCCTCCCGGTGAAATAAGTTTCTCGTATTTTTGTTCTTATCAATCCAATTCTTTTCCCATGAGTGGCAGGTTTTTCATCTCTTAATTTGAGAGGTATTCCATAAGACCATATCAAGCTTATTATTTTCGTTGTGGGTTTTCCAACAACTCCGTTCTAGCTTCTGTTGTAACCGTGCTCTCTCAAGATATTGTTTTCCTTCGTTCACTACATTCCACTCTTACTTTTGTTCCGGAGGCATTGTGATGTTCATCTTTTCAACCCATCATCTCGTTTTGTCAAAGATCATGATCTTTCCATGCCTATCCTTTTAATCTGAGTGTTGTGTCCTCTTTACAAGTATCCTCTCATCTTGTCAAGTTCAATTCCTTCCATTTACAGACGGAGTGCTGTCCAAATTATATCACTCTTATTCCTTCCCTATCTTGCTTAACCGGAGTATTGTGCCCCTTTGTTCAAGTTCTTTTCGCCTTATCAAGTCTTGCATCCCTTTCTCAACCAGAGTGTCGTGTTTTCATTTGAGCTATCTCATCTTATCAAATTTTGACTCCCTTCTCAACAGGAGTGCTGTCTGAGATCTTTGTTACCCCTTGCTCCATTCATTCAATAGTTCCGGTGGCAGTGTGTTGTGATTTCATCAAGTATCTTCTCATCTTATCAAGACCTTATTCAATTCTTTTCTTTCCAACCGGAGTGCTACCCGAATTTGGTCTTTCTTGATCCCCTTCGGTAACCGGAGTGTTCTCAATATATATCTTCCCTTCAACCTCAAGGTTTCGCAATGCTCTTTGTCCCTAGTTTCTAACGGAGTGTTTTCGACTTTGTTCTCCTTCGTTCTATTATTTTCTCGAATTAGTTCAACCTCGCAAGGTTCTTTGGTTTCACTCGTTTGTCAAAGGAGCAACTTAGTTTTACCTCTCCTCTCTTCTCTTCCGTTGTTTCCCTTCGGTGTCATTCTAAATCTCGGGACGAGATCCTCTCGTAGTGGTGGAGTGTTGTAATGCCCCGAGACCGATGTGCCAGGTGTCGTGCAGTTATTCGCTGTTGTTGCGCTGTCATTGCTTGCGTGTCATGCATCTCATATCATGTCATCATGTGCATTGCATTTGCATACGTGTTCGTCTCATGCATCCGAGCATTTTCCCCGTTGTCCGTTTTGCAATCCGGCGCTTCATTCTCCTCCGGTGGTCATTTCTACCTTTCTTTCTTGTGTGGGGATTAAACATTTCCGGATTGGACCGAGACTTGTCATGCGGCCTTGGTTTACTACCGGTAGACCGCCTGTCAAGTTTCGTACCATTTGGACTTCGTTTGATACTCCAACGGTTAACCGAGGGACCGAGAAGGCCTCGTGTGTGTTGCAGCCCAACACCCTTCCATTTTGGCCCAAAACCCACCTAACTCTGTTCCATCATCTCGGTCGTTCGATCACGATCGCGTGGCCGAAAACCGCACCTCATTTGGAGCTTCCTAGCTCCCTCTACCTATAAAAGAGCACCCTCCCCGAAATTTCGGATCATTTCGCGGATGAAACCCTAACTTCAGCCTCTCCGCGCCGCCGGACACTTCTCCCCCGCAGCCCGGACATGTCCGCCGCCGCTTTCGTCCAATCCGGAGCCGACACGCGTCGTTGTGCCCACTTCCCCGCCGCGCGGACCCCCCATGCCCGGATCCGGCCCTGCTCCGCCGCCGCGCAGCCCGTACGCTGCCTTCACCATCGCGTCGCGCCGCCGCCGTGGAACTCCGGCGAGGCTTTGCCGGATCCCTGCCCGGAGTCTTCTCTGCCACCCGGTCGCGCCTCGCGACGCACCATCGCCGCCGCGGTGAGCTCGCGCCGGCCCCGCCTTCTGCTCCTCCCTCCCTGGTCTCTCTCACGGCCTCTCTCTCTCCCACAGGTGCTCGCCGGCGACGAGGCGTCAAGCTCGTCGTCCCGAGCCGCTCCCGCCATTTCCGCACCGGATCCGGTGAGCCACCGCCCGGATCTATCCATCCCCGGCGCTCCCCGTCGCTCTCCGGCCGTCGTCGTGCCCTCCTCCCTCGTCGGGAACCCGGTGCGCCGTCGCCGCCATGGATCGGGAACCAGATCCCCGCTCGACGCCGTTGACCCTCCGCGTGGGCCTCGCCTCCGGCCCAGTGCAGCGCGCCAAGGCCCAGCAACGTCAGCCTCGCCTCCTGCCGCGGGCGCCAAGGCCCAGCGCCGCCTCGGCCTGCCCTCTCTCCGCGCGCCAGCGTGCCCCCTGCCAGGCCGCTCCTGCTACCGGGCCAGGCCCATGGGTGAGCCACCCACATCCCAGCGCCCCTTCTCCCCTGTGCCTGTTGGGCTGCCCAGTTTCGGCCCGATGCATGTTTTTTTTCCTGTTGTGATTTTGTCTATTATCCTGAGTCAGCCAGTTTTGCAGTTTAGTCCCCCTAGATCATGCATTTACTAACTCACAAATGGTGCATCGGATTAAAATGATTTATATATGAAACTTGCTCAGAATTTTGTGTAGATTAATACTATCCAACTTTCACCTATGTTTAAAATGTTTAAAATGTTGTTTGCATTAATTTGCCCCTATGCCATGCTAATACGGTTTAATTCATAACTAAATAACCGTAGCTCCGAATTAAATAAACTTTATATGTAAATGGGGTAGAATTTTGCCTAGTTTATCATGGTGACCTTTATTTGCATATTAAACAACTCTAAAATTGTGTTGAGGGCAGAACAGTACCAAACCTAATTTATGCTCATGAGGAGTTTCCGGAATTGTTGTTCGTTGCTTCCGGCCTCATTTAAACTTGCCTAGATAGGTAGTTTTGTTGTGCTTCACCTCTTTCCATGTTAATCAACATTTAATATTGTTGGGGTACATAAACGAGAGGGAACTAAATAATTGATGTGGTGTTTTGTCAATATGCATCCCGATGCATATTGAGCTCCACCTAATCTGTAGGATTGTTTGTGCATTTAGCCATGCCCTGCCTCATTAAACCGGACATGCATCATACTCGTTTGTGCATCATGCCATGTTGATGTGTGGGTTGTTTACTATGTTGTTTTCTCTTTTCCGGTGTTGCTTCTTCGGGTTGGTTCCGATAACGTCGTGTTGTGAGGACCCGTTCGTCTACGTCCGTTTGTCTTCTTTATGGACTCGTTCTTCTTCCTTGCGGGATTTCAGGCAAGATGATCATACCCTCGAAATCACTACTATCTTTGCTATGCTAGTTTGCTCGCTCTTTTGCTATGCCATTGCTATGATGCCTACCACTTGCTTGTCAGCCACCCAAATTGCCATGTTCAGCCTCTAACCCACCAATGTCCTAGCAAACCGTTGATTGGCTATGTTACCGCTTTGCTCAGCCCCTCTTATAGCGTTGTTAGTTGCAGGTGAAGATTGAAGTTTGTTCCTTGTTGGAACATGGAGATACCGTTCCTTGTTGGAACATTTATTTACTTGTTGGGATATCACTATATATCTTATTTTATTAATGCATCTATATACTTGGTAAAGGGTGGAAGGCTCGGCCTTATGCCTGGTGTTTTGTTCCACTCTTGCCGCCCTAGTTTCCGTCATATCGGTGTTATGTTCCCGGATTTTGCGTCCCTTACGCGGTTGGGCTATAATGGGAACCCCTTGACAGTTCGCCTTAAGTAAATCTTTTCCAGCAATGCCCAACATTGGTTTTACCATTTGCCACCTAGCCTTTTTCCCTTGGGAGTCGCGCATCCCGAGGGTCATCTTTATCTTAACCCCCCCGGGCCAGTGCTTGTCTAAGTGTTGGTCCGAACTAGAGTCCTTTGCAGCGCCACCTTGGGGAAACTTGAGGGCTGGTTTTAGTTGTACGGAGCGCTCATCCGGTGTTGCCCTGAGAACGAGATATGTGCAGCTCCTATCAGGATGTCGGCGCATCGGGCGGTGTTGCTGGTTTAGTTTTACCCTGTCGAAATGTCTTGTTGTACTGGGATACCGAGTCTGATCGGAATGTCTCGGGTGGAGGTCTATTCCTTCGTTGACCGTGAGAGCTTGTGATGGGCTAAGTTGGGACACCCTGCAGGGATTTGAACTTTCGAAAGCCATGTCCGCGGTTATGGGCAGATGGGAATTTGTTAACGTCCGGTTGTAGAAAACCTGAACTTGACCTTAATTAAAATGAATCAACCGCGTGTGTAACCGTGATGGTCTCTTTCCGGCGGAGTCCGGGAAGTGAACACGGTTGTTGGAGTTATGCTTGACGTAGGTAGTCCAGGATCACTTCTTGATCATACCTTTATCGACCGTGCTTTGCCTTCTCTTCTCGCTCTCATTTGCGTATGTTAGCCACCATATATGCTAGTCGCTTGCTGCAGCTCCACCTCATACCTTTACCTTACCCATAAGCTTAAATAGTCTTGATCGCGAGGGTGCGAGATTGCTGAGTCCCCGTGGCTCACAGATACTTCCAAAACCAGCTTGCAGGTGCCGTTGAGTCCGTGCAGATGACGCAACCAAGCTCAGGAGGAGCTCGATGAAGATCTTGTCCTTTGTGTTGTTTCCGTTCTAGTTGATCAGTAGTGGAGCCCAGTTGGGGTCGATCGGGGACCTTTGTCGCATTTGGGGTTCTTCTTTTATTTTGGTTCCGTAGTCGGGCCCTGATTGTATTTGGTTGATGTAATGCTTTATTCATGTAATTGTGTGAAGTGGCGATTGTAAGCCAACTATGTACCCTTTTCCTTATTATATTACATGGGTTGTGTGAAGATTACCTCACTTGCGACATATGCCTTCAATGCGATTATGCCTCTAAGTCGTGCCTTGACACGTGGGAGATGTAGTCGCATCGAGGGTGTTACAAGTTGGTAATCAGAGCCTTCCCCGACCTTAGGAGCCCCCACTGATTGATCGTTTTTAGCGGCCGAGTTGTGTCTAGAAAAATGTTTTGAGTCCTTTAGGAATTATATATCGGAGAGTTTAGGAATTCTTTTTACTCCCCAGTCCCTTCGTCGCTCTGGTGAGGCATCCTGACGTAGAGTTTTGACTCTTCTCTTCTCAAATTTCACTAATTTTTTTTTAGGATCACGCGGGTATCTTGGAATCGTTCCGATGGTTTTATGATGAGAGCATTGTCTTGGTGCCTCCTATCAGGGGTTTAGTGGAAGTGTCCCGGGGAGTTGAGCTCTGAGGTGTTGTCATCATAATTTTATCGTTGCAATTCTGGTATACCTGAGTTTAGTACGCCGACATCGAAAATCTCTTTTATGCAGTTCGTTGGTGAGATAACCTCGACGCCACCCAGTACTGGGGCGGGAGTTCGGGAGTATCGCCATAACTTGTATAGCGGATGCTTTTCGAAGGTTGAGGTACATGGTTTCCGAAGGTTTCTTGGTTATGTGTTGAAGGATGGATACAGCTGGATGTAGGATTTGCTAGTTTGGGTGAGATATTATGCTTCCCCTGTATCCCCAACACCTGATTGCATAACCGGAAAATTTCGGGAGTTTCATAGGTGGGAATTCAAGTAGCTCTTAGGATATCCTTCCGACAGATGTATGATATGAAATTGGGGTTCGACGTCTAGTGGTTCGCCTATTCACGGTCGATTTTACAGTGGTCTCGTTGTGTCTTAAAGAGTCCTTGGCTATGCTGACTCGGGGACGCTTCGTATGTCATGTGCACTGCCTTGTACATGATGGTGCTATACGATCGAGCCCGTGTAGTCCCACCACGAAAACTTCGGACGAAATCTCTATCATATGTTTGTTCTGGCTTATTCTGCAAGCCAATCCTTTTGTTTTTGTTTTGAGTTGTGGTATTCGAGTTGCTTCAGTGTCAAGTGTTGATTCCATGCCCTTTCCTAAGCGGTGTTCTCATATTCCTATGTGAATACCAATCCTCTTGATCATCGAGATTGTTTTTTTGTCAATCCTTTTCACCGGCGTGTTTTCTCTTGAAGTGGATCCGTCCATTTTCAACTACCGCAAGATCAATTATCACTTCTTCTCAACGGTGTTCGTTTCATCCATTCCAAATTGTCGTTGTTTTTCCCACCCTCCCTCCCTTGTTTTTTTCTTCAAGGACTCAGATTTCTTAATCGAGTATCCATCTTGTTGATGTGAAGTCTCTCCATTCTTTTCTATCAATATTCTTATCCGGTGATTCTCATAAAGATTCTAACGGAGTTTCTAGTTCATCATTCTTCATTCTTTTTCTTCTCCGGTGTTGCCAATTCAAGCTTTCGGTGTTGATCATATCCTTTCCTCGTTTCAAATACCTTATCATGCCGGTGCACCTCATATTCATTCACTTCTCGCTATTTAATTGTTCCGGAGTGCTGAAGATATTTCGAAGATTTGTGTTTTCACTTTGCATCCATTCAAGCTATTTCGAGGTCCTATCTTATTCAAGTCATTTAATTCAACCGGTGAAATCTCTCTTTTAATCATTCTAACGGTGTTTTCTCTTGAGTGGGCCCTAACCCACATGTCTTTTCCCAAGATCTTACCTGACTCTTCTTATTTCCGGAGTTATAATCAAATTCTTTTCGAAGTTTGACGTAAGAATGATTATCATCTGTCAAATGTATTTCTCCAAGATCTTTCAAATTCTTTTCATCGTTGCCTCAACCTCTGCGCTTTTGATTCTTCCAGAGTGCCTAAATAATTATTGGTAGTGTTTCTCGTCGTCATTCTCATCATTTGAAGACCGAAGAAGAGTTTCTCTTTAATCTTGCTCCATTCTCTTCAAGATTCGGGGTTCTAGCTGGTTGCCATCCTCTCATAATTGTTTTGATTGTGAGAATTCTTTTCACCCTTCCGGAGCAATTTAAGAGTCTTCTCAGTTTGTTATCCGGAGTCCATCAAGTCAGGTTTATTCATTCTCAGCTTTCACTTATCATTCTCCGATCTTACCGGTGCAGCGTTCAAGTGATCTCTAATCGGTCCATAATCTATTACATTCACTTGTATCTAAATTCTCTCAAGCATCTTCGTCCATTTGCTAATTCTTCCGGTGGTTCGTTCAAGATTTCTCTTCCTTTCTTATCATATCAATTTTATTCGTTGTTTCAACCCTTCCGGTGGTTCGTTCAATACCTTCCCAAGTCTGATGTTATATCTCTCTTAATCTTTTCTACAAGAATAAGTAATATGCCAAATCCGTTGATTGTCATCAATTTAAATTGGTGAAGGATAAGCATAATGTAATTCTTACTCTTGTTCCATCCAAGTGATTTAATTCCTTATTCCGGAGGTGCATCATATCACATTCTTGGTTCGAGACGCTTTATCTTTTCTTTCCCAAGATTTCCAAGCTTTCACAATTACATCTCCACGGAGGTCCATCTAAATCATTGCAAGGATTCACCTTGTGTTTTCAACTTCTTTTTCCTTCCGTTTGTTCATCCTTTTGTTTACCGGAGTTTGTTCTCGATGATTAAATTCTTGGGTTCAAGTGCTCATCTTTCTTTCCCGGAGTTCCAACCTCTTTCAATTATATTATCACAGAGTTCTCTATCTAAATCATTGCGAGGCTTAAATCTTATTCTTTACATCATTCAATTATTTTGGATCTTTCTTTTGTTTACCGGAGTTTCTTCATGGAGGCTATACATGGTGGTCCATCAACGATTTTATCCCTTCTCCAAGAGTTCGCGGAGATTCTTTTCTAAGGAGCTCAAGTATTCTTCTTCTTGCAATCTGGAGTGCAATTCTTTCTTCCGTATCTTTGGAGGTGGTATCATGCCATTCTTCATAATTTGAGTTCATGTTTCATGATTCACATGTTATTAAGTATGTTGTATTTTAAATCTATCAATCTCTTTGTTGGAATTATCTTGGGTTATATTTCACCTAAAGCTTTCCCCTAAGGAGTAATGCTATTAATGGGGATAATATATGATCCAAGTTTTCATTTATCCTCCCGGTGAAATAAGTTTCTCGTATTTTTGTTCTTATCAATCCAATTCTTTTCCCATGAGTGGCAGGTTTTTCATCTCTTAATTTGAGAGGTATTCCATAAGACCATATCAAGCTTATTATTTTCGTTGTGGGTTTTCCAACAACTCCGTTCTAGCTTCTGTTGTAACCGTGCTCTCTCAAGATATTGTTTTCCTTCGTTCACTACATTCCATTCTTACTTTTGTTCCGGAGGCATTGTGATGTTCATATTTTCAACCCATCATCTCGTTTTGTCAAAGATCATGATCTTTCCATGCCTATCCTTTTAATCTGAGTGTTGTGTCCTCTTTACAAGTATCCTCTCATCTTGTCAAGTTCAATTCCTTCCATTTACAGACGGAGTGCTGTCCAAATTATATCACTCTTATTCCTTCCCTATCTTGCTTAACCGGAGTATTGTGCCCCTTTGTTCAAGTTCTTTTCGCCTTATCAAGTCTTGCATCCCTTTCTCAACCAGAGTGTCGTGTTTTCATTTGAGCTATCTCATCTTATCAAATTTTGACTCCCTTCTCAACAGGAGTGCTGTCTGAGATCTTTGTTACCCCTTGCTCCATTCATTCAATAGTTCCGGTGGTAGTGTGTTGTGATTTCATCAAGTATCTTCTCATCTTATCAAGACCTTATTCAATTCTTTTCTTTCCAACCGGAGTGCTACCCGAATTTGGTCTTTCTTGATCCCCTTCGGTAACCGGAGTGTTCTCAATATATATCTTCCCTTCAACCTCAAGGTTTCGCAATGCTCTTTGTCCCTAGTTTCTAACGGAGTGTTTTCGACTTTGTTCTCCTTCGTTCTATTCTTTTCTCGAATTAGTTCAACCTCACAAGGTTCTTTGGTTTCACTCGTTTGTCAAAGGAGCAACTTAGTTTTACCTCTCCTCTCTTCTCTTCCGTTGTTTCCCTTCGGTGTCATTCTAAATCTCGGGACGAGATCCTCTCGTAGTGGTGGAGTGTTGTAACGCCCCGAGACCGATGTGCCAGGTGTCGTGCAGTTATTCGCTGTTGTTGCGTTGTCATTGCTTGCGTGTCATGCATCTCATATCATGTCATCATGTGCATTGCATTTGCATACGTGTTCGTCTCATGCATCCGAGCATTTTCCCCGTTGTCCGTTTTGCAATCCGGCGCTTCGTTCTCCTCCGGTGGTCATTTCTACCTTTCTTTCTTGTGTGGGGATTAAACATTTCCGGATTGGACCGAGACTTGTCATGCGGCCTTGGTTTACTACCGGTAGACCGCCTGTCAAGTTTCGTACCATTTGGACTTCGTTTGATACTCCAACGGTTAACCGAGGGACCGAGAAGGCCTCGTGTGTGTTGCAGCCCAACACCCTTCCATTTTGGCCCAAAACCCACCTAACTCTGTTCCATCATCTCGGTTGTTCGATCACGATCGCGTGGCCGAAAACCGCACCTCATTTGGAGCTTCCTAGCTCCCTCTACCTATAAAAGAGCACCCTCCCCGAAATTTCGGATCATTTCGCGGATGAAACCCTAACTTCAGCCTCTCCGCGCCGCCGGACACTTCTCCCCCGCAGCCCGGACATGTCCGCCGCCGCTTTCGTCCAATCCGGAGCCGACACGCGTCGTTGTGCCCACTTCCCCGCCGCGCGGACCCGCCATGCCCGGATCCGGCCCGTGCCGGGCCGAACCGGCCGTGCTCCGCCGCCGCGCAGCCCGTACGCTGCCTTCACCATCGCGTCGCGCCGCCGCCGTGGAACTCCGGCGAGGCTTCGCCGGATCCCTGCCCGGAGTCTTCTCTGCCACCCGGTCGCGCCTCGCGACGCACCATCGCCGCTGCGGTGAGCTCGCGCCGGCCCCGCCTTCTGCTCCTCCCTCCCTGGTCTCTCTCACGGCCTCTCTCTCTCCCGCAGGTGCTCGCCGGCGACGAGGCGTCAAGCTCGTCGTCCCGAGCCGCTCCCGCCATTTCCGCACCGGATCCGGTGAGCCACCGCCCGGATCTATCCATCCCCGGCGCTCCCCGTCGCTCTCCGGCCGTCGTCGTGCCCTCCGCCCTCGTCGGGAACCCGGTGCGCCGTCGCCATCATGGATCGGGAACCAGATCCCCGCTCGACGCCGTTGACCCTCCGCGTGGGCCTCGCCTCCGGCCCAGTGCAGCGCGCCAAGGCCCAGCAACGTCGGCCTCGCCTCCTGCCGCGGGCGCCAAGGCCCAGCGCCGCCTCGGCCTGCCCTCTCTCCGCGCGCCAGCGTGCCCCCTGCCAGGCCGCTCCTGCTACCGGGCCAGGCCCATGGGTGAGCCACCCACATCCCAGCGCCCCTTCTCCCCTGTGCCTGTTGGGCTGCCCAGTTTCGGCCCGATGCATGTTTTTTTTCCTGTTGCGATTTTGTCTATTATCCTGAGTCAGCCAGTTTTGCAGTTTAGTCCCCCTAGATCATGCATTTACTAACTCACAAATGGTGCATCGGATTAAAATGATTTATATATGAAACTTGCTCAGAATTTTGTGTAGATTAATACTATCCAACTTTCACCTATGTTTAAAATGTTTAAAATGTTGTTTGCATTAATTTGCCCCTATGCCATGCTAATACGGTTTAATTCATAACTAAATAACCGTAGCTCCGAATTAAATAAACTTTATATGTAAATGGGGTAGAATTTTGCCTAGTTTATCATGGTGACCTTTATTTGCATATTAAACAAATCTAAAATTGTGTTGAGGGCAGAACAGTACCAAACCTAATTTATGCTCATGAGTTTCCGGAATTGTTGTTCGTTGCTTCCGGCCTCATTTAAACTTGCCTAGATAGGTAGTTTTGTTGTGCTTCACCTCTTGCCATGTTAATCAACATTTAATATTGTTGGGGTACATAAACGAGAGGGAACTAAATAATTGATGTGGTGTTTTGTCAATATGCATCCCGATGCATATTGAGCTCCACCTAATCTGTAGGATTGTTTGTGCATTTAGCCATGCCCTGCCTCATTAAACCGGACATGCATCATACTCGTTTGTGCATCATGCCATGTTGATGTGTGGGTTGTTTACTATGTTGTTTTCTCTTTTCCGGTGTTGCTTCTTCGGGTTGGTTCCGATAACGTCGTGTTGTGAGGACCCGTTTGTCTACGTCCGTTTGTCTTCTTTATGGACTCGTTCTTCTTCCTTGCGGGATTTCAGGCAAGATGATCATACCCTCGAAATCACTACTATCTTTGCTATGCTAGTTTGCTCGCTCTTTTGCTATGCCATTGCTACGATGCCTACCACTTGCTTGTCAGCCACCCAAATTGCCATGTTCAGCCTCTAACCCACCAATGTCCTAGCAAACCGTTGATTGGCTATGTTACCGCTTTGCTCAGCCCCTCTTATAGCGTTGTTAGTTGCAGGTGAAGATTGAAGTTTGTTCCTTGTTGGAACATGGAGATACCGTTCCTTGTTGGAACATTTATTTACTTGTTGGGATATCACTATATATCTTATTTTATTAATGCATCTATATACTTGGTAAAGGGTGGAAGGCTCGGCCTTATGCCTGGTGTTTTGTTCCACTCTTGCCGCCCTAGTTTCCGTCATATCGGTGTTATGTTCCCGGATTTTGCGCCCCTTACGCGGTTGGGCTATAATGGGAACCCCTTGACAGTTCGCCTTAAGTAAAGCTTTTCCAGCAATGCCCAACATTGGTTTTACCATTTGCCACCTAGCCTTTTTCCCTTGGGAGTCGCGCATCCCGAGGGTCATCTTTATCTTAACCCCCCCGGGCCAGTGCTTGTCTAAGTGTTGGTCTGAACTAGAGTCCTTTGCAGCGCCACCTAGGGGAAACTTGAGGGCTGGTTTTAGTTGTACGGAGCGCTCATCCGGTGTTGCCCTGAGAACGAGATATGTGCAGCTCCTATCAGGATGTCGGCGCATCGGGCGGTGTTGCTGGTTTAGTTTTACCCTGTCGAAATGTCTTGTTGTACTGGGATACCGAGTCTGATCGGAATGTCTCGGGTGGAGGTCTATTCCTTCGTTGACCGTGAGAGCTTGTGATGGGCTAAGTTGGGACACCCTGCAGGGATTTGAACTTTCGAAAGCCGTGCCCGCGGTTATGGGCAGATGGGAATTTGTTAACGTCCGGTTGTAGAAAATCTGAACTTGACCTTAATTAAAATGAATCAACCGCGTGTGTAACCGTGATGGTCTCTTTCCGGCGGAGTCCGGGAAGTGAACACGGTTGTTGGAGTTATGCTTGACGTAGGTAGTCCAGGATCACTTCTTGATCATACCTTTATCGACCGTGCTTTGCCTTCTCTTCTCGCTCTCATTTGCGTATGTTAGCCACCATATATGCTAGTCGCTTGCTGCAGCTCCACCTCATACCTTTACCTTACCCATAAGCTTAAATAGTCTTGATCGCGAGGGTGCGAGATTGCTGAGTCCCCGTGGCTCACAGATACTTCCAAAACCAGCTTGCAGGTGCCGTTGAGTCCGTGCAGATGACGCAACCAAGCTCAGGAGGAGCTCGATGAAGATCTTGTCCTTTGTGTTGTTTCCGTTCTAGTTGATCAGTAGTGGAGCCCAGTTGGGGTCGATCGGGTACCTTTGTCGCATTTGGGGTTCTTCTTTTATTTTGGTTCCGTAGTCGGGCCCTGATTGTATTTGGTTGATGTAATGCTTTATTCATGTAATTGTGTGAAGTGGCGATTGTAAGCCAACTATGTACCCTTTTCCTTATTATATTACATGGGTTGTGTGAAGATTACCTCACTTGCGACATATGCCTTCAATGCGATTATGCCTCTAAGTCGTGCCTCGACACGTGGGAGATGTAGTCGCATCGAGGGTGTTACAGTTCTTGCATAGTCGAGAAAAAATAAGGCTAAAATTCATGTTTTGATTCTTTTCTAAAACTTAATCAAGATCTTGCCCTAGTTTGTAAATTTTTTGAGATCTGATCCTTTTCTAAAACTTGATCGAGATCTTTTGCTACCGCCAGGGTTTATGATGGTAGGATGCAACAGCCTACCGCCAGGGATCTTGGCGGTAGGAGACAACCCTACCGCCAAACAGGCTGGCGATAGGCTATACAACCCTACCGTCAATGTGCACGGCGGTAGATGGGAGCATGCACTATTTTCCATACTTAGAAAAATTTCTCGATAGGGTGTGCAACCCTACTACCGGTGACTTTGGCGGTAGGTTGTTATCCCCTACACTCATAGACCCTCGCGATAGCGAAAGGACCAGATCCCGAAGTTTTTACAAACTAGGGCCAGATCTCGATCAAGTTTCAGAAAAGGGTCAAACACGAAATTTAGCCCCATATAACGCCTAGGATTCTCTCCACGATGGTGCGGAAGGAAATTGGTCATGTCAAGCTTGCTGTCATTGAGCCCTGGACCGCACAATAATGCTAAACATACAAAGAGTTACATGTAGTTACACATTGACTAGGATTTTTTCTTTCTAATTAACCACTCCTTCCTTGATTTTCACGAAGATGGCCCTTCCTCCCCTTAGTCTCCAATTAAAATCCACCTATTAATAAAATTCGTGTAAACCTATGTATATGTAGCATTATTCCTAAGCCCCACGGTGAGTCGTTTGATGAACGAGCGAGACAAGGGAATAGGACGGGGGAGTAGAGCAGACCGGCAGTCGTACAGGCGTTGAGCTGCACTCCACCGAGGGACTGGTGAGTTCGAGAACGAGGGCGGGGAGGGAGGGGCAGCTCAACGCCCGAGGGGCGGTGTGGGAACGAGGGGGCTACACTACAGCCCGTGTTGGAGGAGACCTCACTCGGCCATGCTACTAGATTTGAACATCGTATCAGATAAGCAAATAAAATAGCTCATTAGAGCATCTACAGCCACGTATGGTAAATCCGGCCTTTCAAATGTCCGCGGTTATACATGGGCGCGTCTGCAGGCAGTGACCGAGCACATCTCAAATTTGTTGTTCTGCATCCGCTTATCTCATATTCCGCGTCTTATATCCATACTACCCATGCACACGTTGATTTATCCTACGTGATCAGACGACATACAACAAAATTGAGCTGCAAAGAAACACAAGATCGACTGCAAACGGACATAAACATACTTCTCCACATCTAAAAGATCACAGTTTATCCATGGACAAGTTCATAAACTTTTACAACTAAAACGATGTAAACATTGAGGAGGGGGCCGGAATCGCCACTTCCTCGCTGGGCCTTTGCCCTTCTGGTCGCCGGCACAGCTGAAGGCGTCCGAGGCTGGTGGAGGGTCTTGGTCGTCGGACAACGAGGTGCCGCTGTCACTGCCATCGGAGAGGACGATGAGCCCCTTCATTCGACGGACCACCCTGTCCCGCTCCAGCTTCAGCCTTGCCACCCGAGCCTTCTAAGCCGTTGCCTCGCGCTCCGACTGCTCAATGGCTAGCCGGAGCGCCTTGGCGTTCTTCCCTTGGAGGCGGCGAGCGTCCATCTTCGTCATCGTGAGGGAGCGGCGGTACACCCAGGCGAGGAGACGCGCGTCATCGTCGGTGTCAGGCTTCATCCCGCGGCGGTGGTGCGCGGACTACACCGCCGCCTCCTCTCCCGTGAACACTGTCTCTCGCGGCGCGCGACGCGCGCCTCCGACTCCAGAGTGCGCGTGCGAGCCGGAGGCGCGGGCACAAGCACCCAGCATTGGTCGCGTGCAGGAGCGGACAGTGGGGGAAGGAGACGACGCGGGGCCAGCGCGGACTGTGCTGACCGGGCGTCACTGTGCGCGAGCCGGGAGGGTCCAGCTCCGGCATTCGCGCTGTGCCAGCGCGGGAGGTGCGACGATGCTTCAGATCCAGATTTGCCACCGGTCTCGACCTTGGACCGCACCACTCCGGCGGCGGCGCGCGGACTGCTTCGCCGCCTCCCTCTCCCGTGAATGCTGCCTCTCGCTGCGCGCGTCGCGTGCCTCCGACTCCGGAGTGCGTGTGCGAGCCAGAGGCACGGTGATAGAGGCAAAGGTGTCCCATCTTTCGATGAGATGGTGGCTATCTTTTTGGTGGAGTAGACTTTGACGATCCGACTATGAACATGTGAGGACGTCGTGTCTTAGCAATCGCTAACCAACTCTGAAAGGTTATTGACCAGGCCGAAGCACGATCAACCTGACCACGAGGGTTTATTTCCTGCAAGCAAACGAAGAACAAGCAAGAAACTAAGATTGCAATCTGGATATTGCGAATATAAGATGAAAGCTTTATTGATCAAGGCGGGGTTCTGTGACGTCCTTGTCAGGTCATTGAACACAAACGAAGTACGCGAAGTTACATCTATAGTGAACTTTTAATCTAAACAAAACCCAAAGTTTAAACGACGCCCTAAGGGGTGTATGTATGGAGGAAGAGGGGTGGGAATTTTGTGGCCCTTGAAGGAGGGGTCCGAAACCAACCCTAACTCTTGTTTCCCCACACACACGAACTCTAAAAACAGCATAAACTCAAGTATTTCGAAATTACATGGGCCTGGCCCAATAATAAGGTGACACAGCACCTAGAATAGCCTTTGGATGAAATTTATGAAGTGGCATCTTGTATATTTCGTCCAAGGCTTCATGCACTCATTATGGTGGCTTCAATGTCCTGAAGTCATCACTTGTAACTCCGTTCTTGTTCCCCTTGCGCATGCTACCATCTCAATGCTTGGTCTTGCCCCAGTGTTCATCCCTCTTGTCCATGTTAGGCCCTTCATTTGTAAGCAAAACAAATGTATCCAAATTAGCAGCATCATATTCTCATGAACATTGGAATTGTCACTTAGAAACGAAAGTAACTGGTAATTCAATTGGCATGCGCGAGCTCTAGTAATTGGTCCAGTATATATAGCAGCCGGAGCCGTGGGTGTAACAATGGTATTGATGTCCTCATCATCCTCCCCTTCTTGAAATGAAGTCGTCCTCGACGGAAGCTTATCCTCCTCACCCCAATAAGGCTTCAAATCTGCAGTATTAAAAGTGGGACTAACCCCAAATCTGCAGGCAACTCAAGTTTATATGCATTATTATTTATTTTCTCTAACACCTTAAAAGGAGCATCAACACGTGGCATTAGCTTTGATTTGCGCAAATTAGGAAATCTATCCTTACGCAAATGTAACCAAACAAGATCTCCAGGTGCAAACACAACATGTTTTCTACCCTTATATCCAGTAATTTTATATTTAGCATTCATACGCTCAATGTTCTCCTTAGATAACTCATGCATTTTAAAGATCAATTCAGCATGTTGTTTAGCATCAAAATTAACCTTCTCTGAAGATGGAATAGGCAACAAATCAATAGGTGCACGAGGTAGAAAGCCATACACAATCTCAAAAGGGCACATCTTAGTAGTAGAATGCATCGAACGATTATAAGCAAATTCAATACGAGGCAAGCATTCTTCTCATATTTTCTTATTATTTTTCAAAACAGCCCTAAGCATAGCAGGCAATGTTCTATTGACCACTTCAGTTTGTCCATCAGTTTGGGGGTGACATGTAGTACTAAAAAACAGTTTAGTCCCCAACTTAGCCCATAAACATCTCCAAAAGTGTCTAAAAAACGTAGTATCACGATCTGAAACAATTGTATTTGGCACACCATGCAAGTGAATAATTTCACGAAAGAACAAATCAGCAACATTAGCAGCAGCAGCGCTTTTATGACATGGTATAAAGTGTGCCATTTTGGAAAATTTATCCATGACAACAAATATAATATCCCTCCCCTTCTTTGTTCGAGGTAAACATAAAATAAAGTCCATAGATATACCCCCCCAAGAAAAACTAGGACAGACAAAGGCATATATAAACCATGAGGATTGAGTCGTGACTTAGGTTTTTGACATGTAGTGCAACGAGCAAAAAAACGTTCAACATCCCGTTTCATCTTTGGCCAAAAGAAATGTGTAGCAAGTATGTCCTCCGTCTTCTTCATACCAAAGTGTTCCATTAATCCTTCTCAAAGAAGCCGCTGAGTGCCCAGTTCAAGGGAGGAGGCGGGGATGGCGGGGCGAGGGAGACGGGGCGAGCGCAGGGTTGGCGGCGCGAGGGAGACGGGGCGAGCGCGGGGCTGGCGGCGCGAGAGCAAAGGGGAGGGGCGCGATGGGGTTAGAGGCTAGGGTTTTGAAGGAAATATGCTCTAAAGGCAATAATAAAGTTGTTATTTATATTTCCTTATATCATGATAAATTTTTATTATTCATGCTAGAATTGTATTAACCGGAAACTTAGTACATGTATGAATACATAGACAAACTAAGTGTCACTAGTATGCCTCTACTTGACTAGCTCGTTAATCAAAGATGGTTAAGTTTCCTAGCCATGGAAAAGAGTTGTCATTTAATGAATGGGATCACATCATTAGAGAATGATGTGATTGACTTGACCCATCCGTTAGCTTAGCACTATCGTTTAGTTTATTGCTATTGCTTTCTCCATAACTTATACATGTTCCTATGACTATGAGATTATGCAACTCCCGAATACCGAAGGAACACTTAGTGTGCTATCAAACGTTACAACGTAACTGGGTGATTATAAAGATACTCTACAGGTGTCTCCGATGGTGTTTGTTGAGTTGGTATAGATCGAGATTAGGATTTGTCACTCCGATTGTCGGAGAGGTATCTCTGGGCCCTCTCGATAATGCACATCACTATAAGCCTTGCAAGCAATGTGACTAATGAGTTAGTTGCGGGATGATGCATTACGGAACAAGTAAAGAGACTTGTCGGTAACGAGATTGAACTAGGTATTGAGATACCGATGATCGAATCTCGGGCAAGTAACATACCGATGACAAAGGGAACAACGTATGTTGTTATGCGGTTTGACCGATAAAGATCTTCGTAGAATATGTGGGAGCCAATATGAGCATCCAGGTTCCGCTATTGGTTGTTGACCGGAGATGAGTCTCGGTCATGTCTACATAATTCTCGAACCCGTAAGGTTCGCACGCTTAACGTTCGATGACGATTGGTATTATGAGTTTATGTGTTTTGATGTACCGAAGGTAGTTCGGAGTCCGGGATGTGATCACGGACATGACGAGGAGTCTCGAAATGGTCGAGACATAAAGATTGATATATTGGATGACTATATTCGGACACCGGATGAGTTCTGGGGGTCACCGGATATATATTGGATTGCCGGAAGGGTTATCGGAACCACCGGAGAAGTAATGGGCCTTATTGGGCCTAGGGAGAGAGAGGGGCTGCCAAGGGCTTGCCGCACCCCCCCATGGGCAGGGGCGGTGCCCCCTCCTTCCTTCGTCTCCTAGTAGGACTAGGAAAGGGGGGAGTCCTACTCCTACTAGGAGGAGGATTCCTCCCCCCGTTGGCGCTCCTATGAGGGCCGGCCGGCCTCCCCCTTGCTCCTTTATATACGAGGGCAGGGGGCACCCTAGGACACACAAGTTGATTGTTTAGCCGTGTGTGGTGCCCCCCTCCACAAAATTCCACCTCGTCATATCGTTGTAGTGCTTAGGCGAAGCCCTGCGTTGGTAACTTCATCATCACCGTCATCACGCCGTCGTGCTGACGAAACTCTCCCTCGGCCTCAACTAGATCAAGAGTACGAGGGATGTCACCGAGCTGAACGTGTGTAGATCGCGGAGGTGCCATACGTTCGGTACTTGATCGGTTGGATCGCGAAGACATTCGACTACATCAACCACGTTTCATAACTCTTCCACTTTCGGTCTACGAGGGTACATAGACATACTCTCCCCCTCTCGTTGCTATGCATCTCCTAGATAGATCTTGCGTGATCAAGGAATATTTTTGAAATACTACGTTCCCCAACAGTGGCATCCGAGCCAGGTCTATGCGTAGATGTTATATGCACAAGTAGAACACAAAGGAGTTGTGGGCGTGGGTATATACATATTTCTTGCCGTCACTAGTTGATTCTTGATTCGGCGGCATTGTTGGATGAAGCGGCCCAGACCGACATTACGTATACGCTTACGCAAGACTGGTTCTACCGACGTGCTTCGCACACACGTGGCTAGTGGGTGTCTGTTTCTCCAACTTCAGTTGAATCGGATTCAATGAACAGGGTTCTTTCTGAAGATCAAAAAGCAATCACTATACCGCGTTGTGGTTTTTGATGCATAGGTAAGAACGGTTCTTGCTAAGCCTATAGCAGCCACGTAAAACTTGAAACAACAAAGTAGAGGACGTCTAACTTGTTTTTGTAGGGCATGTTGTGATGTGATATGGTCAAGACGTGATTATATAAATTGTTGTATGAGATGATCATGTTTTGTAACACGGTTATCGGCAACTGGCAGGAGCCATATGGTTGTCGCTTTATTGTATGAAATGCAATCGCCATGTAATTGCTTTACTTTATCACTAAGCGGTAGCGATAGTCGTAGAAGCAATAGTTGGTGAGACGACAACGATGCTTCGATGGAGATCAAGGTGTCAAGCCGGCGACGATGCTGATCATGACGGTGCTTTGGAGATGGAGATCAAAGGCACAAGATGATGAGGGCCATATCATATCACTTATTTGATTGCATGTGATGTTTATCCTTTATGCATCTTATTTTGCTTAGTATGGCGGTAGCATTATAAGATGATCTCTCACTAAATTTAAAGGTACAAGTGTTCTTCCTGAGTATGCACCGTTGCTACAGTTCGTCGTGCCGAGACACCACGTGATGATCGAGTGTGATAAGCTCTACGTTCACATACAACGGTGCAAGCCAGTTTTGCACAAGCAGAATACTCGGGTTAAACTTGACGAGCCTAGCATATGCAGATATGGCCTCTGAGCACTGAGACCGAAAGGTCAAGCGTGAATCATATAGTAGATACGATCAACATAGTGATGTTCACCATTCAAAACTACTCCATCTCACGTGATGATCGGACATGGTTTAGTTGATATGGATCACGTGATCACTTAGATGATTAGAGGGATGTCTATCTAAGTGGGAGTTCTTAAGTAATATGATTAATTGAACTTTAATTTATCATGAACTTAGTACCTGATAGGCTGATAGTATTTTGCATGTCTATGTTGTTGTAGATAAATGACCCGTGTTGTTGTTCTGTTGAATTTTAATGCCTTCCTAGAGAAAGCTAAGTTGAAAGATGACGGTAGCAATTACACGGTCTGGGTCCATAACTTGAGGATTATCCTCATTGCTACACAGAAGAATTACGTCCTGGAAGCACCGCTAGGTACCAAACCCGCTGCAGGAGCAACGCCAGATGTTATGAACATCTGGCAAAGCAAAGCTGATGACTACTCAATAGTTCAGTGTGCCATGCTTTACGGCTTAGAACCGGGACTTCAACGACGTTTTGAACGTCATGGAGCATATGAGATGTTCCAGGAGTTGAAGTTAATATTTCAAGCAAATGCCCAGATTGAGAGATATGAAGTCTCCAATAAGTTCTACAGCTACAAAATGGAGGAAAATAGTTCTGTCAGTGAACATATACTCAGAATGTCTGGGTACCACAACCACTTGACTCAGCTGGGAGTTAATCTTCCTGATGATAGTGTCATTGACAGAGTTCTTCAATCACTACCACCAAGCTACAAGAGCTTCGTGATGAACTATAATATGCAAGGGATGGATAAGACAATTCCTGAGCTCTTCACAATGCTAAAGGCTGCGGAGGTAGAAATCAAGAAGGAGCATCAAGTGTTGATGGTCAACAAGACCACCAGTTTCAAGAAGAAGGGCAAAGGGAAGAAGGGGAACTTCAAGAAGAACAGCAAGCAAGTTGCTGCTCAAGTGAAGAAGCCCAAGTCTGGACCTAAGCCTGAGACTGAGTGCTTCTGCTGCAAAGGAACTGGTCACTGGAAGCGGAACTGCCCCAAGTATTTGGCGGAGAAGAAGGATGGCAAAGTGAAAGGTATATTTGATATACATGTTATTGATGTGTACCTTACTAATGCTCACTGTAGCGCCTGGGTATTTGATACTGGTTCTTTTGCTAATATTTGCAACTCGAAACACGGGCTACGTATTAAGAGAAGATTGGCTAAGGACGAGGTGACGATGCGCGTGGGAAATGGTTCCAAAGTCGATGTGATCGCCGTCGGCACACTACCTCTACATCTACCTTCGGGATTAGTTTTAGACCTAAATACTTGTTGTAAGGGCATATTTATCCCTAAGGTGTTTTGGTGATTGATGACAATGCTTTTGCGGACTAATCGTGTGCCTTGAGTTTCCCAGATGTTTCATCGCTAGGCACAAGACGGTTTGGTGCCCCTCGAAGACTATTGAAGACGGTGTTTTTCTACGTTTCTTTTTGGTGGATTTGAGTCATAGGAAAGCCGTACTATTAAGAGGGGGTCCGCGTCGGAAAGGTTCGGGTGGAATCATCACGTACACATTTTCTTCCTTGTCTCCTCCTTTCCCATTCGCATTGGAGCATCCTCCGTTTATCCTCTTTGCTTTGTCCTGGTTGCTGATGATGGGCTTGCGGTAGTACTGCTCCCTGGAGCGGTAGTACCGCAGGCACCTGCGGTAGTACTGTACTTCGGTGCGGTAGTACCGTAGGAGCCCACGGTAGTACCGCTCCTCCGGAGCCGTACCGTGGCACCCAGGCCAAGTGCCGCTTCATCGCGGTAGTAGGGGAGGATGTAATTTTTTACATATGCGCCTCCGCGGTAGTACCGCACCCCGTGCGCGATAGTACCGCGCGCGGCCTGGCTCAGCTGCTAGGCGGTAGTACCGCTCCTCAGCGGTAGTACTGTGTCGGATTTTTGCATCATCTGTTTTCCAGCGGAAGTAGGCACGGATGTATTTTTATTCATCCGCGCTCTTCTCAGGCTAGGAGTTTCCTGCCTTGCGGTAGTACCGCAAGGGGGAGCGGTAGTACCGCGCCTGCGGCAGTACCACCCTCAGCCATTGTACTACAGGTCTGCCCTAGCTCCTGTTGCTGCTGCAGTAGTACCGCGGTCCCTCACGGTAGTGCCGCATGGCCTTGCGGTAGTACCGCTGGTAAGGGGCGGAAGTACTGGATGGCCTTACGGTAGTACCACTGGTCAGGGGCGATAGTACCGCATGTCGCGGGCTGGTTAGGTGGATAACGGTTGGATTTTGTCCACAGCCATATAAGGGGTGTCTTCTTCCTCTTGTTGACTACCTCTTCCAACCCTAATCTCCATTGTTGCTCGAAGCTCCATTTTCGCCCGATCTCACTCCCTAGCCAATCAAACTTGTTGATTTGCTCGGGAGTGGTTGAGAAGGCCCCGATCTACACTTCCACCAAGAGAAATTTGATTCCCCCACTAATCCCTTGCGGATCTTGTTACTCTTGGGTGTTTGAGCACCCTAGACGGTTGAGGTCACCGCGGATCCATAGTCCATTGTGGTGAAGCTTCGTGGTGTCGTTGGGAGCCTCCAATTAAGTTGTGGAGATTGCCCCAACCTTGTTTGTAAAGGTTCGGTCGCCGCCTCCAAGGGCACCAATAATGGAATCACGACATCTCGCATTGTGTGAGGGCGTGAGGAGAATACGGTGGCCCTAGTGGCTTCTTGGGGAGCATTGTGCCTCCACACCGCTCCAACGGAGACGTACTCCCTTTCAAAGGGAAGGAACTTCGGTAACACATCCTCGTCTCCATCGGCTCCACTCTTGGTTATCTCGTGCCTTTACTTGTGCAAGCTTATTTGCGATATATCTCTTGCTTGCTTGTGTACTTATCATTGTTGCGTCATATAGGTTGCTCACTTAGTTGCACATCTAGACAACATACTTTGATGCAAAGTTTAAATTGTTAAAAAAAGCTAAAAAAATGTTAGTTTCCTATTCACCCCCCTCTAGTCAACTATATCGATCCTTTCAATTGGTATCAGAGCCTCATCTCTTTATTAAGGACTTTACCGTCCGAAGAGTATGGTTGACGTCGTAGAAGGTGAGGAGGAGCACTCCGGTGCAAATCCGGTATCTTCTACGGGAGATGGGGGAACCGCGGTCTCTCGTGCGGAGTTCAATGTGGAGTTGGACACATTGAAAACCTCCATGACGACCGAGGTCAAAGGCATGTTTAATGAATTCTTAGAAGGGCTTAAACTTTCCACCGCACCATTCAAAGTGGGTGATCCCGCCAACAAGGTGTTGAATGCTACCTCCGACAAGGGGGAAGCTACTAGCGAGAAAGCCCTTCCTTCTAGTGGTAAAAGTGGCACCGGCATCTTTGCCCATGTGGAACCTCCACTTGTCTATGGTGGACCTCTCCCTTCCCTCATTTGAATCATGCCAGCCCGGCCCCTAAGATTGAGAAGAATGTAGAATTTGATTCTTGGGTCTATCGTTTTAAGCACCATTTAAATCATGTGAACACTAACCTTTGGAGAATCATTGAAGAAGGTTTCTATCCGCATGACCGAAGCAACTTCACTCCTAGAGAAGCCGTGGATAATCAATTCAATGAGAATGCTCTATTCATCATTCAAGAAGCTATCCCACCTGAAGACCTTCCTCATCTCCGACCCTACTCGGCTAAAGATGCTTGGCGCCAAGTGGTTTCCCTCTACCGGGGAAGCGCAAGCATTCAACGCTCCAACTATGAAGTGGTGCAAGATGAAGCCGATGAGTTTGCAATAAAAGAAGATGAGGAACCTCGTGAGCTCTATTGGAGGGTAACCAAACTCGCGGTCTCTCTCCGAGATCATGGAATCAAGGACACGGATGACAATTGGATCAAGCACAAATTCCTCAAGGCAATGATGCCCTACCACAAAGCCATGTCCTCCGTCATTCGTCAAAGGCCGGACTTCCACACCTTGTCCTCAAGTGATGTGTTGGATGAGTTCGTTGCTATGAGCATCTTGGACAAGACCGCCGACAATGCGGTACTTCGCTCTAAAAGAGTAAAGAAACCCAACCTTGCTCTAAAGGCCAAGGTTAGTATGGAGGAAGAGGATGAAGAGGAAGAAGAGGAGAGCAACCTCGAAGATACGAAGTATGCCTATCATGAACACATGGCCCTTGCTTCAAGGCAATTTTGGAGCAAGAAGAACTCAAGGCCCAACTTCAAAATGGGTACCTAAAACCAAGCATTGATCTCTTGTAGGTGTTTGCTTCCGGTGGGGGATCATGGTTGCTCGATAGTGGAGCTAAAAATCATATGACCGGAAGCAAGGACTTGGTGGTGGACGTGCACAAGATTCCATCTATGCCCACCAATGTCGAGTGGGGTGATGCCTCATCTTCTAAGGTATTGGGACTTGGCAAGGTTGTCATCTCTCATGATCTCACGATCGAGAAGGTCATGCTTGTTGAGTCCCTTGCATACAATTTACTTCCGTTCGTCAACTTGCAATCATGGGCTTTGCCACTTTCTTTGATATTGATACCGTGGCCCTCTTGTGGAGCAAGACTCTTAAAGTAGTCTTTGTTGGGCATGTCGAGAATGGTCTATATGTGATTAACTTTTCGGAGCGACCCACTAAGAACGCGACGTGCCTAATGGCTAAAGTTGATGTGGGATGGCTTTGGCATCGTCGTTTAGCCCATGTCAATATGAGATCTTTGCAAAGTCTCCTCAAGGGGGACCATGTCCGTGGACTAACGAATGTTAGTTTTGCTAAAGATCGTGCTTGCAGTGCTTGTATCGAAGGAAAGCTTCATGAGAAGGCTCACCCTCCCACGACTATCATTTACTCGAAGAGGCCTTTGGAGCTCCTTCACTTGGATCTCTTTGGGCCTCCATCCTTTGATAGTCTTGGGGGTAGGAAGTATTGCTTGGTGATTGTGGATGACTATTCAAGATATACTTGGGTGTATTTCTTCAAGAGGAAGAGCGAGACCCAACAAACTGTCATTGACTTTGCAAATGAAGCACAACGTCAACACAATGCAAAGATCTTGACAATAATAAGTGACAACGGCACCGAGTTCAAGAACTACACCTTGGATGAGTGAGGGAGTCCTGGATTAGGGGGTCTCCGGACAGCCGGACTATCTCAATTGGCCGGACTGTTAGACTATGAAGATACAAGATTGAAGACTTCGTCTCGTGTCCGGATGGAACTCTACTTGGCGTGGAAGGCAAGCTAGGAAATACGTATATGGATATCTCCTCCTTTGTAACCGACCTCGTGTAACCCTAACCCTCTCCGGTGTCTATATAAACCGGAGGGTTTTAGTCCGTAGGACAACAATCACAACATACAATCATACCGTAGGCTAGCTTCTAGGGTTTAGCCTCTCTGATCTCGTGGTAGATCTACTCTTGTAACACCCATATCTTCAATATTAATCAAGCAGGACGTAGGGTTTTACCTCCATCAAGAGGGCCCGAACCTGGGTAAAACATCGTGTCCCTTGCCTCCTGTTACCATCCGGCCTAGACGCACAGTTCAGGACCCCCTACCCGAGATCCGCCGGTTTTGACACCGACATTGGTGCTTTCATTGAGAGTTCCTCTGTGTCATCACTGTTAGGCTTGATGGCTCCTACTATCATCGATAGCGATGTGGTCCAGGGTGAGACTTTTCTCCCCGGACAGATCTTCGTATTCAGCGTCTTTGCACTGCGGGCTAATTCGCTTGGCCATCTGGAGCAGATTGAAAGCTATGCCCCTGGCCATCAGGTCAGATTTGGAAGTTTGAATTACACGGCCAACATCCGTGGGGACTTGATCTTCGACGGATTCGGGCCACAGCCGGGCGCGCCGCACTGTCGCGATGGGTATGACCTAGCTCTGCCATCGGACGGTACCCCAGAGGCCGCGCCCGCATCAGCTCCGACCCTTAGCTCGGAGCCAGCTGCGCTAATCGAGGACGGGTGGCTAGACACCACCTCAGGGGCTGCAGTCTCAACGGCGATCGAGCCGAACACCAGCATCATCCTCTGCGTAGCCCGTGACTCCAAGGTGACGGACTCTCCTCCGGACCCCGAACCATCCGCGCCCCTGCCAATCGAATCCGACTGGGCGCCGATCATGGAATTCACCGCTGCGGATATCTTTCAGCACTCGCCCTTCGGCAACATTCTGAATTCACTAAGGTCTCTCTCTCTCTGTTAGGAGAGCCCTGGCCGGATCATGGCCAACAGGACTGGGATGCGGACGACGAAGAAATTCGATGCCCACCCACCACCCACTTTGTAGCCACTGTCGATGATTTAACCGACATGCTCGACTTCGACTCCGAAGACATCGACGGTATGGACGATGATGTAGGAGACGAACATGAACCAGCACCTATAGGGCACTGGAAAGCCACCTCGTCGTATGACATATACATGGTGGATACACCCAATGAAGGCAACGGCGACGAGATAGCGGAGGATGACCCCTCCAAGAAGCAACCCAAGCGCCGACGTCAGCGGCGCCGCTCTAAGTCCCACCAAAGCAAAAGTGGTGATACCGGCAACAACAACAATCCCCTCCAGCAAGATTTAGAGCAGGAGGATGAAGGAGCCAGCTCTCCTCAGAGAGCGGCTGGCGGAGAGGAGGAGGATGACAATTACATGCCCCCTCCGAAGACGAGGCAAGCCTCGGCGACGATGAATTCGCCGTACCAGAGGATCCCGTCAAACAAGAGCGCTTCAAGCGTAGGCTTATGGCCACGACAAATAGCCTGAAGAAAAAGCAGCAGCAGCTTCAAGCTAATCAAGATTTGCTAGCTGACAAATGGACTGAAGTCCTCGCGGCTGAGGAATATAAACTCGAGCATCCCTCCAAGAGTTACCCAAGGCGCAGGTTACTACCCCGACTGGAGGAAGAAGCGTATGATACGGCTGATCGGCCACCTCATGGCCGCGATAGAGAGGCATTCCAGCCAAAAGCTCAGCCCCACCCCAACGCCATTTAAATAAAAAGGCATGGGGAGATACGCCAGACCTGCGAGACATATTGGAGGACAAAGCAAAGCATTCAAGATCGATCTACGGATCACGAGGGCGCACCACTCTGCGAGACGGTAAACGTCACGCCGGATACAGTTAAAGCAAAATCCGGCCGGGCCGAACACAGCGGGCAAGACCCATTCAAGCTGCGTCGTGATATAGCCCAATACAGAGGCGCCGCACACCCCTTATGATTCACATACAAAGTAATGGAACATCAATTCCCAGAAGGTTTCAAACCTGTAAACATTGAATCATACGACGGCACAACAGATCCCGCAGTATGGATTGAGGACTTCCTCCTCCACATCCACATGGCCCGCGGTGATGACTTACATGCCATCAAGTACCTCCCACTAAAACTTAAAGGACCAGTGTGGCATTGGCTTAATAGCTTGCCAGCAGACTCCATTAGCTGTTGGGAAGATCTGGAGGCCGCATTCCTCGACAACTTTCAGGCCACTTATGTGCGACCACCAGACGCCGATGACTTGAGCCACATAATTCAGCAGCCAGAAGAGTCAGCCAGGCAATTCTGGACTCGGTTCCTTACAAAGAAAAATCAAATCATCGACTATCCGGATGCGGAGGCCTTAGCGGCTTTCAAGCACAACATCTGAGACGAGTGGCTAGCCCGGCACCTTGGTCAGGAAAAGCCGAAATCTATGGAAGCCCTCACGACGCTCATGACCCGCTTTTGTGCGGGAGAAGACAGCTGGTTGGCTCGCAGTAACAACATATCAAAGAACCATGGTACCTCAGATACCAAGGATGGCAACAGCAGGTCACGTCGCAACAAACATAAGCGCCGCATTAACGGCGAAAGTACTGAGGATACGGCAGTCAATGCCGGATTCAAAGGCTCTAAACCCGGTCAGCGGAAAAAGCCATTCAAACAAAGTACACCGGGTCCGTCCAGCTTGGACCGTATACTCGATCGCTCGTGTCAAATACGTAGCACCCCAGACAAGCCAGCCAATCACACCAACAGGGATTGTTGGGTGTTCAAGCAGGCCGACAAGTTAATCGCCGAAAACAAGGACAAGGGGCCGCATAGCGATGACGAGGAAGAACCCCGGCAGCCGCACACCGGAGGACAGAAGAGGTTTCCCCCGCAAGTGTGGACGGTGAACATGATATACACAACCCACATCCCCAAGAGGGAGCGGAAGCATGCGCTCAGGGACGTATATGCGCTGGAGCCAGTCGCCCAGAAGTTGAACCGTTGGTCGTCCTGTCCGATCACCTTCGATCGCAGGGACCACCCCACTAGTATCCGTCACGGCGGATTCGCCGCACTGGTCCTAGACCCAATCATCGACGGATTTCATCTCACTCGAGTCCTCATGGACGGCGGCAGCAGCCTGAACCTGCTTTATCAGGACACAGTGCGCAAAATGGGTATAGACCCCTCAAGGATCAAACCCACAAAGACGACCTTTAAAGGCGTCATTCCAGGCATAGAGGCCCACTGCACAGGCTCAATTACATTGGAAGTGGTCTTCGGATCCCCGGATAACTTCCGAAGCGAAGAGTTAATCTTTGATATAGTCCCGTTCCGCAGGGGTTATCACGCGCTGCCCGGACGAACCGCATTCGCTAGATTCAATGCGGTACCACATTATGCATACCTCAAGCTCAAGATGCCAGGACCTCGCGGAGTTATTACAGTCAATGGAAACACAGAGCGCTCTCTCCGAACAGAGGAGCACACCGCGGCCCTCGCAGCAGAAGTGCAAAGCAGCCTCTCAAGGCAATCTACCAGTTCGGCATTTCAAAGCCCGGACACCTTCAAGCGCGCTCGGGGCAATCGACAAATAGACCGCCTGGCGCGATCTGAGCTCACGTAGCAATACGATGACCACCCCAATCCCAGCCCAACGACGTTGTTCGTGCCGCGCGTACATAATTACGCATTAAAAATACCATGGGCACAGATGGGGAGGGGGAGGCACAACTACGGCACGCCCCAAAACACGGCCTAAACCGCACCAGGGGCTTCCCGTTTGGTTATTTTTCTTTTTCTTTCAGGACTTCAATCTCTGGAAACACTGTCCGGCAGCTCTATTGCCGAACACATGATACAGCAACCAAGGAGGCCGACAACTACGGAATTCCCAGGTGGATTATAGATTTCATATAATTCCTCAGCTCTCCCTTGGAAGGGACATAGTCCTACTCTTTTACTTATTACACTATCTGTATCACTCTGCTTTAATGCAATTCTTTAATATACAATGCATGACATTACGACTATTATCGCACTTTTGTTATATGTATACATATCTATGTGTTCATAAATGACGCCTAGCAACCGTACACTCTGGTACGGCCAATGCACCAGGGGCTTACATACCCACAATATGGTGTGAGAAGTCCGAACACTTCCACAAGTGCGGCACCCGAAACTTATAACATTATATGCATCAGCTCCGAATCATGTCTTTGGTCAAATGTTGGGTTTGCCCGGCTCCTATGTTTTGGTACCTTACGTTCCGCTCTATCGGCTAAGGTAGCGCTAGGAGAACTACTGCGATTGTGCCCCGGTTCTACCGGGCCGAGCACCTCAGTAGAGAAAGCTAAAACTGACTGTCATGATAAGGCGAGAGACTGGTCGCTGTTCGGCGAGGTTTTTTCGAGTCCCTAAAGACTTATGCCGCTTAGGGCGAGGGGCCGACTCTGTCCGGCTTACAGGCATGTATCGCGCCCCGAATTCGGCCTTCCGAATACCAGGGGCTTCGCCAAAATTTAAAATTATAGAATTCTATGGCTAAGTGAGAGTGATAAAGCATTATTAGTACGGTTGTCTTGTTCGTTGTGCTGAGCACCTCCCTCGAAGGACCCAAACATGGGAACAAGAGTGCTCAGGTTTATCCCGAACACCCCAGCACTCGTGGTATGGGGGCAGAAGCCGAGGACTAGCCATCTCTCAAATTGGATAAACAGCCAAACAGAAGGTAATATTTTAAATTCACACAAGCGTTGCGTAACGCATATGAAACAAGTTTTCATCTCATAGGATAAAAAACGAGCAAGTCTCATTCAAATATTACATTTTGCGAACACTCATCCGCGATAAGACGAGCGCCCGGCAGAACACCCTCGTAGTACATCTCGGGGTGGCGGTGCTCCTTGCCCTCTGGCGGCCCCTCCTTGATTAGCTTCACGGCGTCTAGCTTGACCCACTGCGTTTTTACACGGGCGAAGGCCCGGCGTGCACCTTCAATGCAGACGGATCACTTGACGACCTCCAACCATGGACATGCATCCACAAGCCTCCTCACCAGGCCGAAGAAGCTGTTCGGAAGGGCGTCGCTAGGCCACAACCGGACTATGAATCCCTTCATGGCCTGATCGGCCGCCTTATGTAGCTCGGCCATATGCTTTAGCTGGTCACTCATCGGCACCGGATGTTCGGCCTCAGCATACTGAGACCAAAACAGCTTCTCCGTCGAGCTTCCATCCTCGGCCTGGTAAAATTGTGCGGCATCGGACACACTGCGGGGCAAATCTGCGAATGCTCCTGAAGAGCTCCAGATTCGGGTATGTAATCGGTAAATTACTTTTACATGCTTGCTTTGCATATAGAAAGCCTTACCCGCCACTATCTTCTTCATCGCGTCGATCTCCTGAAGGGCCTTCTGGGCCTCGGCCTTGGCACTCTTCGCGCTCTCACGGGCCACGGCAAGCTCGGACTCTCGCGTCTTCAAGTCAAGCTCCAATGCCTCATGCTTCGTCACGAGAGCCTGGAGCTCTTGCTGCACCTCGCCCACCCGAGCCTCGTGCCTCTCTCGCTCGGTGCGCTCCTGGGCCGCCTTCTCTTCGGCCTGGGACATCGCTTGCTTCAGGGTCGCCACCTCGGTCGTGGCCCCTGGCAAACATACAATGATCCTGTCATTTAGCAATCGCGTCCTTTTTCTCATCTATAGACGGGGTATTACTTACCCTTGTTCTCCTCGAGCTGCCTCTTAGCAAGGCCGAGCTCTTTTTGGGACCTCTCGAGGGCCTCCTTCAGTACGGCGACCTCCGCAGTCAGTGCGGCGGACGCCAGTAGCGAAGCCTGCATATGCATATTGACATACTTATATTAGACTCCTGCGATGTTATTTGAGCCTCTGTTAGGCTTTTCTTTGTGAACACCGAACAAAGCATCAGGGGCTACTGTCTATGCGGCAATATTTCTACTACATTTTAAAACACTTGGCGGACTAAACCTTCTGGATCACCACACTCATGATAGTGCGGTGCTCCTCCTCGATGGAAGCGCTGCAAAGCGCTTCCAACATAGTGTCCGGCGCCTCTGGATGGACAGAGGTCACCGGCACAGGCGTCTCACCCTCCTTAGAAGGGGGACCGCCTACCCGAGCTCGGAGCTGTTGGAGGGTCCGGCGCGGTGTTCGGCTGAGGGCCGAACTCGGAGCTCTCGGGGACCCCGTCCCCTCGGCTCCCGGAGTCCGGAAGGTCGCCTTGTGGCGCCTCCAGGACTGTCCCCCCTCGATCCGGTGCCTCTGGAGACAGCACCTCGGTGTCGTCGGCTGGATGAGGGGAGGTGGCCGTCGGGACTGGATCGCTATCCATGTCCGACGCACCCAGGGAGCCGTCCGAGGATACCTCGATATTGGCTCGGGGCGGCCTACACAATTGAGTTCGGCGTTAGGGAAAGCAACGCGATAAAGGAATCCTATGGGTTACTTTTGTATCCGAACACTTACGATCTCCCCTGGGGCTTGCCCCTGGGCAACCACTCGTCTTCACTTTCGTCGGCGGCGGTAGAGCTGTCCGGAAGGAGCGTCCTTCCCTTCTTGGACCCTTCGGCCTCCCCAGTTGGGGCGACCTTCCTTTTCTTGTCTCCCCCAGTCGGTGGGGGAGCCTCTTCTTCCTCTTCCTCGTCTTCGGGGGAAGAGTGCGCCGCAGAGTCATCAAACGGTGAGTCCGACGACGCCTGGCGTCGGGAACTCTTTCGAGCTCCCTTGGCCTTCTTGGTCTTCTCCGGCACCTTATAAGGGGCCGCAGTCAGCATCTTCGTCAGAAGAGCATCTGCGGGGCCTTCGGGCAAGGGAGCCGTACAGTCTATCTGTTCAGCCATCTTCTGCCAGTCCTGTTAACGGCACGGGAGTTTAGATCCCGCACAGAGCCAATCTATATATATATAAAACAAACATCCTGTAAGAGGTAAAATAACTTACCGCACTGGTGTGGTGCTTCGCGCTGAATCCGCGATCCTCAGTAATGGGGGGAGGGACCGCGGCGCCCTTGAACAGCATTCTCCAGGTATCTTCATGAGTCGTGTCGAAGAGCCTGTTCAGAGTTCGGTGCTGTGCCGGATTGAACTCCCATAAGGTAAACTCCCGTTGTTGGCACGGGAGTATCCGGCGAACGAGCATAACCTGGACTATGTTGACAAGCTTGAGCTTCTTATCCACCATGTTCTGAATACATGACTGGAGTCCGGTCAGCTCTTTTGAATTACCCTAGGATAGGCCCTTCTCTTTCCAGGAGGTGAGCCGCATGGGGATGCCAGATCGGAACTCGGGGGCCGCTACCCATGCGGGGTCACGTGAATCGGTGATATAGAACCACCCCGATTGCCATCCCTTTATGGTGTCCACGAAGGTGCCCTCGAGCCATGTGATGTTGGGCATCTTGCCCACCATGGCGCCTCCGCACTCCGCCTGGCGGCCGCTCACTACCTTCGGCTTGACATTGAAGGTCTTCAGCCATAAGCCGAAGTGGGGCTTGATGCGGAGGAAGGCCTCGCACATGACGATAAACGCCGAGATGTTGAGGATGAAGTTTGGGGCTAGATCATGGAAATCTAGGCCGTAATAAAACATGAGCCCTCGGACGAAGGGATGGAGAGGGAATCCTAGTCCGCGGAGGAAATGGGTGAGGAATACCACCCTCTCATGGGGCTCGGGGGTGGGGATGAGCTGTCCCTCATCTGGGAGCCGGTGCGCAATGTCATTGTGCAGGTATCCGGCTCTCCTTAGTTTCTTGATGTCTCCCTCCGTGACGAAGGAGACCATCCACTTGCCTCCCGCTCCGGACATGGTTGGAGAAGGTTGAGATGGAAGTGAGGACTTGGGCGCTAGAGCTCGAGTATGCGGGAGCGGATGAGCAGAGGAGGAAGAAGGCGTGGATAGAAAGGTGAATCCTTATCCTTTATATGGGCGGACAAAATTAAATGTCCCTGCTTGCCTAGTAAAACTCGCTTATCCCCCAAGCGCTGCAATTGATGGCGCGGTTGGGTTACCCACGCCCGTATTGATGAGAATCCCGTAATAAGGGGACACGATCTCTGCTTTGACAAGACGTGTCGAGAAACTGCCTCACGTTATGTGCGGGGCTCGTTAAAAGAAATGGTTCGAATAGTCACCGGGCCATGACATGACGTCATGCTGTCAAAACTGTTGGAAATATGCCCTAGAGGCAATAATAAAATGATTATTATATTTCCTTGTTTATGATAATTGTCTATTATTCATGCTATAATTGTATTATCCAGAAATCGTAATACATGTGTGAATACATAGACCACAATGTGTCCCTAGTGAGCCTCTAGTTGACTAGCTCGTTGATCAACAGATAGTCATGGTTTCCTGGCTATAGACATGGGGATGTCATTGATAAACGGGATCACATCATTAGGAGAATGATGTGATGGACAAGACCCAATCCTAAGCTTAGCTCAAAGATCGTGTAGTTCGTTTTCTGTAGCTTTTCTGAATGTCAAGTATCATTTCCTTAGATCATGAGATTGTGCAACTCCCGGATACTGTAGGAGTGCCTTGGGTGTGCCAAACGTCACAACGTAACTGGGTGACTATAAAGGTACATTACAGGTATCTTCGAAAGTGTCTGTTGGGTTGGCACGAATCGAGATTGGGATTTGTCACTCCGTATGACGGAGAGGTATCTCTGGGCCCACTCGGTAATGCATCATCACAATGAGCTCAAAGTGATCAAGAGGTTGATCACGGGATCATGCATTACGGTACGAGTAAAGTGACTTGCCGGTAACGAGATTGAACGAGGTATTGGGATACCGACGATCAAATCTCGGGCAAGTAATGTACCGATTGACAAAGGGAATTGTATACGGGGTTGCTTGAATCCTCGACATCGTGGTTCATCCGATGAGATCATCGAGGAGCATGTGGGAGCCAACATGGGTATCCAGATCCCGCTGTTGGTTATTGACCAGAGAGTCGTCTCCGTCATGTCTACATGTCTCCCGAACCCGTAGGGTCTACACACTTAAGGTTCGGTGATGCTAGGGTTGTAGAGATATGAGTATGCAGTAACCCGAAAGTTGTTTGGAGTCCCGGATGAGATCCCAGACGTCACGAGGAGTTCCGGAATGGTTCGGAGGTGAAGAATTATATATAGGAAGTGCAGTTTCGGCCATCGGGAGAGTTTCGGGGGTCAACAGTATTGTACCGGGACCACCGGAAGGGTCCTGGGGGTCCACCGGGTGGGGCCACCCATCCCGGAAGGCCCCATGGGCTGAAGTGGGGAGGGGAACCAGCCCATAGTGGGCTGGTGCGCCCCCCCCTTGGGCCCCCCATGCGCCTAGGGTTGGGAACCCTAGGGGAGGGGGCGCCTCCACTTGCCTTGGGGGGTACTCCACCCCCTTGGCCGCCGCCCCCCTAGGAGATCCCATCTCCTAGGGCCGGCGCACCCCCCTAGGGGGCCTATATAAAGGGGGGAGGGAGGGCAGCAACACCTCAAGTCTTGGCACCTCCCTCTCCCCTGCTACACCTCTCTCTCTCTCTCGCAGTAGCTCGGTGAAGCCCTCCTGCGATCATTGCTGCATCCACCACCACGCCGTCGTGCTGCTGGATCTTCATCAACCTCTCCTTCCCCCTTGCTGGATCAAGAAGGAGGAGACGTCATCCGCTCCGTACGTGTGTTGAACGCGGAGGTGCCGTCCGTTCGGCACTTGGTCATCGGTGATTTGGATCACGACGAGTACGACTCCATCATCCCCGTTCTCTTGAACGCTTCCGCTCGCGATCTACAAGGGTATGTAGATGCACTCTCCTCTCGTTGCTAGTTGACTCCATAGATTGATCTTGGTGAAACGTCAGAATTTTGTTTTTGTTTTCTGCAACGTTCCCCAACACCATGCCCTTCCTTAACAGAAATTGGAATCTGATATTTCCTTCTTTCATATCAATAATTGCACCAATCATTCTAAGGAAAGGTCTACCAAGAATAATAGGACATGTAGGATTGCAATCTATATCAAGAACAATGAAATCTACAGGCACATAGTTCCTATTTTCAACAATAAGAACATCATTAATCCTTCCCATAGGTGTTTTAATGGTGGAATCCGCAAGATGCAAATTTAAAGAACAATCATCAAATTCACGGAAACCTAACACATCACACAAAGTTTTTGGAATTGTGGAAACACTAGCACCCAGATCACATAAAGCATAGAATTCATGATCTTTAATATTTATTTTAATAGTAGGTTCCCACTCATCATAAAGTTTTCCAGGGATAGGAACTTATAATTCAAGCTTTTCTTCGTAAGATTGCATTAAAGCATCAACTATATGTTTGGTAAAAGCTTTATTTGACTAAAAAATGAGGAGAATTTAACACGGATTGCAACAAGGAAATACAATCTATCAAAGAGCAATTATCATAATTAAATCCCTTGAAATCCAAAATAGTGGGTTCATTGCTATGTAAAGTTTTGATCTCTTCAATCCCACTTTTACCCATTTTTGCATCAAGATCTAAAAACTCCGAATCATTGGGACGCCTTTTAGCTAAAGTTGACTCATCTCCAATCCCATCATTATCAAGATTCATATTGCAAAACAAAGATTTAATAGGAAGACACATCGATCACTTTTATATCTTCATCCTTATTGTCGTGAAAACTAGAAGAACACGCTTTTATAAATCAATCTTTTTTAGCACGCATCCTAGCGGTTCTTTCTTTGCACTCATCAATGGAAATTCTCATAGATTTGAGAGACTCATTGATATCATGCTTAGGTGGAATAGATCTAAGTTTCAAAGAATCAACATCAAGAGAAATTCTATCCACATTCCTAGCCAACTCATCAATCTTAGGCAATTTTTCTTCAAGCAAAGCATTGAAATTCTTTTGCAAAATCATAAATTCTTTAACACTAGTCTCAAAATCAGAGGGCATCTTATTAAAATTTACATATGAGTTGTTGTAGGAATTACCATAATTATTAGAGGAATTACTAGGAAACGGCCTAGGATTAAAGTTTCGTTTATACGCGTTGTTACCAAAATTGTTCCTACCAACAAAATTCACATCCATAGATTCATTATTATTCTCAATCAAAGTAGACAAAGGCATATCATTAGGATTAGAAGAAACACTCTTATTAGCAAACAATTTCATAAGTTCGTCCATCTTTCCACTCAAAACATTAATTTCTTCTATAGCATGAACCTTTTTACTAGTGGATCTTTCGGTGTGCCATTGAGAATAATTAACCATAATATTATCTAGGAGTTTAGTAGCTTCTCCTAAAGTGATTTCCATAAAAGTGCCTCCCGCGGCCGAATCTAAAAGATTTCTCGAAGCAAAATTCAATCCATCATAAAAAAATTGTATGATCATCCATAAATTCAAACCATGTGTAGGGCAATTACGTATCATTAATTTCATCATTTCCCAAGATTGTGCAACATGCTCATGATCAAGTTGCTTAAAATTCATAATATCGTTTCTAAGAGAGATGATCTTAGCGGGAGGAAAATATTTAGAGATAAAAGCATCTTTGCATTTATTCCATGAATCAATACTATTTTAAGGCAAAGAGGAAAACCAAGTTTTAGCACGATCTCTAAGTGAAAACGGGAATAGCTTCAATTTAACAATATCATTATCCACATCTTTCTTCTTTGGCATATCACACAAATCAACAAAGCTGTTTAGATGGGTAGCGGCATCTTCACTAGGAAGGCCGGAAAACAAATCTTTCATGACAAGATTCAGCAAGGCAGTATTAATTTCACAAGATTCAGCATCGGTAAGGGGAGCAATCGGAGTGCTAATAAAATCATTATTGTTGGTATTGGAAAAGTCACAAAATTTAGTATTATCTTCAGCCATCGTGACAAACAATCCAACACACAAGCAAGCAAGAGACAAGCAAAAAGAGGCGAACGAAAAATAGGCGAGCGGAAAAGAGGGCGAATAAAACGGCAAGGGTGAAGTGGGGAGAGGAAAACAAGAGGCAAATCGCAAATAATGTAATGTGGGGGATAAGAGTTTGTGATGGGTACTTGGTATGTCTTGACTTGTAAGTAGATCTCCCCGGCAACAGCGCCAGAAATGGCTTGTTGACAGGAGATCAAATCTTGAGTTGATGAAAGTGCGTTATATCGACTAGAGGGGGGGTGAATAGGCGATTTTTATGAAATTATTCACTGAGGAATTTACCGGTTAGGAAATTCCTTAGTGAAGAACTACTAGCAGTGGAATAAGTACTCAAAGCTAAACATAACAGAATACAAGCATAGTCATCATGATGAAATGAAGACAGGCACAGAGTACAGGAAACGTAATCACAGGATAACACAGGATGAAGACAAACAGACTGAAGAAATTGAATTGAGGAAATTGAGGAAGTCTTCAATCAAGGTCTTCTAACACAGATATGAACAACATACAGCACAGTTATGAGGAAATGAAAGAGTTGAGGAAATAGAACCAATAAGCTCGGTGAAGACACTGATTTGGTAGACCAGTTCCAACTGCTGTCTCAGCTGTACGTCTGGTTGGAGTGGCTGAGTATTTAAACTCGAGGACACACAGTCCCGGACACCCAGTCAAGGACACTTAGTCCAAGACACCCAGTCCTCACCGTATTCTCCTTGAACTAAGGTCACACAGACCTCGTCCAATCAATCGTGGTAAGTCTTCAGGCGACTTCCAAACCTTCACAAACTTGGTCACCCGGCGATCCACAATTCCTCTTGGATGCTCTAGACCATGACGCCTAACCGTCTGGAAGAAGCACAGTCTTCAAAGGTAACAAGCGTCGAATCCACTCAGGATCAATCTCTTCAGTGATGCTCAATCACTTGGGGTTTGTAGGTGTTTGAGTTTTGGGTTTTTGGTTTTCCTCACTTGATGATTTTCGCTCAAAGTCCTCGGAGGATGGGTTGCTCTAAATTGACAAGTGTCGGTTTCTTTCGGAGCAGCCAACCAGCTAGTGGTTGGGGGCGGCTATTTATAGCCTAGGGAGCAGCCCGACATGATAAGAAATAAATGCCCTTCAATGATATGACCGTTAGGTGGATAGAATTTTGGAACAGCTGGCGCATAGCATAGCAACGGTCGGAATTTTGAGTACCAAAATCCTCAGGGCTATCATGTTCCTCACTGTGTAGGCAATCTGCACTGGCGAAATCCTAACTCCTTAGTCAGGACAAATTCCTCAGAGACCAGAAGAACTTCGTCTCTGTCACTGAAGAAATTGACTGAACTGTATGAGATTTCCAATGGCTTCACTCGAAGGGATTGGTAGGTGTAGGATTTTGAGTTGAGCATCACATGGCAATTTTTCCTTAGTATTTCCTCGACCCCCTTTAACAGTACGGTGTTTCCTATGACTCAAGAACGAGAAAAACAAAACTATGAAAACGAAAGTCTTCAAGCTTCATGTTCCTCGCATGAATATCAGGTCTTCACGGACACACCAATTTCTTCACTTTCAAAGTCTTCATGAAAGTCTTCAGAAATAACAAAATCTTCAGTCGAAGATATTCATTTTTAGGGGTTGACTTTTCCTGTAAATATCAAACTCCTCATAGACTTATAGACCTGTGTACACTCACACACGCATTAGTCCCTTAACCTATAAGTCTTCAATACACCAAAATCACTAAGGGGCACTAGATGCACTTACAATCTCCCCCTTTTTGGTGATTAATGACAATATAGGTTAAGTTTTCAACAGGGATAAACATATGAAGTGTAAATACTGATATTGAGGAATTTGATTGCAAGATATAGAAGAACTCCCCCTGAAGATGTGCATAGTGAGGAATTTGCTTTTGAAGCAATGCACACTTGAAGAGTTGAATCATGGAGATCTCCCCCTATATCTTGTAATTCATACACGCATTTAACATATAATATGAAGAATTTGAAATGCATGATGAAATATGGTGCCTGATGAAATTCAGCATGCGTGCAATAATATTAACGAGGAATAAGCATGCAGAAAAGAGTATCAGAGCATAGTGCATCAAAAGTATCAGAGCACCATCGGGGTTAAGATTACAACTCGATCCAATAAAGTTTCAGAAGAACAAGAGTTGTAACTTAGCAAAAAAACGTTGTATATGGGCAATAAAATAGACCCGCTTGAAGACTAACTCAAATTTCTTCCCCTTTGTCATCAAATGACCAAAAGGATCGAAACTGAGGACTAACGCCCCTGAAGATAATCAAGTTGATGAAGGAGCGCCAGCGTTGTTGGGGTCGTTGGTTGATGTAGGGCCTGCCGCAATGTCGTCTAAATCTTCATGTTAATCAGTGTCGCGCGATGAAGAATATGAGCTGGCCACCAGAGAAGGAACCTTGACCTTCTTGAATTTCTTCGGTGGAGGTGCAGACCAGTCAAAATCTTCATTAAGACCCATGTTCTTCAGATCTTCTTCACCATACAGATGTGACAGGATTGCCCAGGTGCGACCGAAGACTTGATGGAGGTAGTAGTGGTTTTTCTTCACTGCATTGTGTGTGGCAGTCATGTTCTGAAGAAGTGAACCAAACTGACGCTTAACCCATTGGTGATTTCGATCCACCTTCTGGTGAAGACTTAGCAGAAGTTCATGGTCTGTCATCACGTGCGGAGCAGTGGCTTGAGGAGTGGACTTGGGAGCATTGGCAGAGTCATCATTGGTGGAACAAGATGCAACTTTGCGAAATTGACCATCCAATGGACGAATGCCTTCATCAATTACAGCTGGTGCCTTGCCCTTTCCATCAACTGAGGAATATGTCTGCTTGAGGACTTCAATTGGGGGCAAGTAGCTGAGATGATTCTGGAAATCAGCTTTGTAGTTGAGTGAAGACCTTGTCCTGAGGAATCTCATGATCCAAGGTGCATAAGGTTCAGCTCAAACGGAGACAGTGCAACATTGGCCATAGTCCTCATGAAGAAATCGTGATAGTTGACAGGAATGCCATGAACGATGTTGAATACCAGATTCTTCATGATGCCAACAATTTCCTCATCAGATGAGTCGTGGCCTTTGATAGGACTGATTGTCCTCGTAAGAATACGATAGACAGTTCTGGGCACGTACAGAAATTCCTTCACGAGGAATTTGGTTCGTGGTGCCTGACCTGGTTTCAAAGGCTTCATCAACACTTGCATGTAATGATGTGTGAGCTCAGGTTCACTGTAGAGGCAGCGAGCTTCTTCAAGGGGAGGACTGAGTGGTAGAGCAAGAAGCAATTCAGAGGCTGGTGCAGTGTAGTGAGTGTTTTCAGACATCCAGTCCAGCACCCATGAATTCACATCTTCAGCATTTTCGGTGATGTGCAACATTGCATAGAGTTGAAGAATCAGTTCTTCATTCCAACGCAGATGTCAGAGCAAAAATTGAGCAGTCCAGCGTCGTGAAGAACACTGAGGACTGGTGCGAAGCACGGCAGAGATTCCATATCCACGTGAGGAATATGCTCATAGTAGAAAATCTTCTCCTTGTTGAACAGCACTGAGGAATAGAAATTGGCTTGACTAGCAGTCCAGAAACGCCTCTTCCTAATGCGAGCAGAGTCATATGGGTTATAATCTTCGAAGAATACGTGCTCGCCGAAGAAATCATCAGCCTTGAACTTTTGCTTGCATGAGAATGGATCCTTTGGCTTTGGCAGAGGAGTGTCAGTGAGTTGCATCATGACCTCAGGAATCTCAATCGCAGGTTCTTCAGGCTGAGGAGTTTCTGGTTCTTCCTCAGTGGCAGTCTGCATAGTTGGTTGTTCAGTAGCAGCAGTTTCTTCAGCGCTAGTGGCCGGAATTTCCTCATGGACAGATGCAGTGGGATGAGTTTCTTCAGAGCCCATGTGAATAGTTTGTGTGGGGGACTGAGGAATTTGCTGTAGAGGGGTGAGCATTGGAGAGTTTGGATGCTGACTTTCCCAGAATTCATCACTGATTACGGGTGTGTAGCAGCCAATGTCCACATCTTCATCTTCCATTTCTTCAACGCCAGCCTCTTCAGCTGTGAACTGAGGCATAGGCGAGGAGATGATAGGTGTTGAAGGGATCGCATCCACTTCAATTTCTTCATCCAACGGTTCAGACGAAGCAGCAGAAGGAGTTTCTTCATCAGATCCGCTGGGGATCACATATTCTTCATCGAAAGGAACAAGGTCCTTTGATGGCCTGGTTGAGATGGGAACAACATCAATCGGATGTGCAAATGAGCTTGTCATAGGCTTCATTTTCTTCGGAGCTGAAGAATCTGAAGCAGCTGATGCTTTTCTTTTCTTCACTGCAGCACGCTCTGTAGCCTTGGTCTTCTTCACATCTGATGCAGATGGAAGGATTGGAGTTGAAGTTGGTGCAGGAGCAGCTGAGGAATCTGGTTGATTTTCTTCAGGCACAACTGATGCAGTTGCCCTGAGTTCTTCAGTTTCTTCAGGCACACCACTAGTGGGTGCCCTGGCAATTTCTTCAGTGGCTGGAATGCAGTCATCAGCCCTGGAACTCACATTTTCTTCAGCAGCCTGATTGTCATTAGCGGTGCTGGCATGTTCTTCAGTCGGCTGAGCAGATGCTTCAGCCTGAGGAATTTCCTGTTGCGTTGGGGCAGCAACATTTGAAGTGAACTGTTCAGTTATCTTTACAAATCTAACTTTGTCTCCTTGCCAATCAGCATAGTAGGCTTGGAAGTCATCACTGAGGGTTTTGATTTCAGATTGGATTTTTACAAGTTCATCAGTGGTCATAGTGACAACGTTGTTCTTCAGGTATTTCTCCTTTCTGTACTGGGCCTTCTTGATCTGCCTGGCCTGATCATATTTCCATTTCTCCTCTTGGATGAAATGAGTCAACATGTGATTTTGACCAGGCGTCAGCTTGAAGTCAGGCATAGGAGTATTTGGGTCCTTGTGCCAGAGATCAATATAGTCGAGGATCAGCTTGGGATCCAAAAGCAGTGGCACAGGTGTGCCTTTGGCTCTAGCGGCCCTAACTTGTCTGTCTCTGATGATTTCTGCAAGTTCATCATCATCAGCTTCATCTTCTTCAGATGGCACTTGGAAAGCGACTTGCTTCTTTTGAATACTTGTTCGAGGACCTCGTCCAGCAGTTGCCTTGGTCTTCATCAGAGTGGGGCTAGATGAAGAATTTGGTGCAGCTGAGGAGCTTGCTGAGACACCAGAGGCAATGGAGATGCCTGTAGTCCTTTGGCACGAGGCCAGATGCGCAGGTGCTGAGGACTTTGTCGGAACAGCTGAGGACTTTGGAGGAGGTGCTGAGGATTTTGAAGGAGCAACTTGAGGGATTGGTCGTGAGGACCTTGAAGAGTCTGGCCGTACAATCGAATTCTCTGAAGAAGTATGCAACTTTTCTTTGAGGAACGCTGCAAATGAGTTAAGTTGATGAGAACCTAGTGATTCAGCAGCTGACATGTGTACCTGTGAACAGAGTATAGTTGCGAGAATTTGGAGAGGTCATATGCGTTCTCAGAAGGTTTTTTAAAAAGAACAAGTTTGAGGAATTTGACCAGATGAGTCTTGAAAATTTTCACTAAGCGTTTTTGTCTTAGGTTCTAGAGTTGTATAGATCAAAGATCCACACAATTGAGGAATCTTGAAGAAAAATGATGCTTAGAGAAACGAATCAAGAACAGATGACATGTGAGGTGTTTAGTGTGTGAAGATTTGAAGAATAAAACACCTTTGAAGATTTTATAGAGAAACTTCGAATCAAGGAGGGCAGTAAAAGTAACTTTTAATTACCCTGAATGAAGAACACGACGAACAGTGAGGTGAAACAGTGGAGTTTGTCGGTGTAGATCTTCCATGCCCTAACTTGGCGGAGGAAGACGTCTATGGCGGCGGCGGAGGTGAAGATTTCCGCGGTCGGCGCGAGTACGACGACGACGAGGTCGAGGCAGTGAAGCTCTTCCTCACCGGCGAAGATGGAGTAGCGGCGGCGCTAGGGTTTGGGAAGCTCGAGTGGGAGAGAGAGATTGAGCGGAGTAAAGAAAGTGAGGAAGGGATGAGGGGGTATTTATAGTAGCAGTGAAAAACTGTTCGCCCGAAGATTTGGGATGAACGTGCCCCTGACCCTTCTCCTTCGCACGACATGTGTCACCCACGTACTGTGTAGTGGAGATCGTGTAAGATCGTGGGTGAATTAAAAAATTTATTGTGGGATGCGGAACGATTTGAGCGGCAAAACCGAAAATTTGGATAAGATTAGTTTTAAAGTTCCGTTCTCAATTTCTTCAGCTGACAAGGACACAGTGAAGATTTTGAACGAGTTTCAAATAGAACACACATGAAGAATTTGTGAACAGATTGGGTTGAGTATAGCATAGAGGGGAAGGGTCCGATCACATTCACTTAGCAGAAAACCAACTTGAAGAAATAGCAATAAGTGAATGCTGTAGAGGACATAAACTCATATATATATATAGCCAATGAAGAAAAGCAACGGAACCTGTGAAGACTATGCAAAGTTGAAGAATATGAATAATTTGAGGAATTTCAACTTTTGGTGGTGGCGTGACCCACCGTATAAGAATGATGATTTCAGACACCGCGTACAATTATCGTAGGGTTCTGAGAATCAAATTCTTCATTAATTTCTTCACACTAAGAGTGTTATTCTTCATTGATTGAAGTAAAACGTTTCGTCATGTGTTGCACATCCAAGTCATCAATTTTGCATAAGTGTTAGGATGAGTGTCCTTTTCAAAGAACATTCGAAGATTCTAGGATATTTAGCTCACACCGAAACTTGCTAAATCTCTTCTCATCCAAGGGCTTTGTGAAGATATCGGCTAGCTGTTCTTCAGTCTTCACATGCTCAATAGAAATGTCGCCCTTCAACACATGATCACGAAGAAAATGATGACAAATCTGAATGTGCTTTGTCTTCGAGTGCTGAACTGGGTTGTGAGCAATCTTGATGGCACTCTCATTGTCACAAAAGAGAGGTACATTCTTCATGTTGATGCCGTAGTCCTTGAGAGTTTGCTTCATCCATAGCAATTGGGCACAGCAAGAACCAGCGGTAATGTACTCAGCTTCAGCAGTAGATAGTGATACGCAGTTCTGTTTCTTCGAGGACCAACAGACCAAAGATCGTCTGAGGAAATGACATGTACCAGATGTTGACTTGCGATCCACACGATCACCAGCATAGTCAGAGTCAGAATATCCAACAAGATCAAAGGCCGAGCCCTTGGGGTACCATAATCCAAGTGTTGGTGTATGAGCTAGATATCGAAGAATATGCTTCACAGTCTTATGGTGTGATTCCTTTGGTGCAGCTTGAAATCGGGCACACATGCAAACACTAAGCATTATATCTGGCCTAGATGCACATAAGTATAATAAGGAAACCTATCATGGAGCGGTATACCTTATGATCGAAGTCGATACCATTTTCATCAGTGCACAGATGGCCATTTGTGGGCATAGGAATTTTGACGCCTTTGCAATCTTGCATGCTGAATTTCCTCAGTACAACCTTGAGGTATTTCTCCTGAGATATGAATATGCCATTGTGTTGTTGACGAATTTGAAGACCTAAGAAGAATTTCAACTCTCCCATACTAGACATTTGATATTCTTCACTCATCATATAGGCAAATTCATCACTATAACGTTGGTCAGTACAGCCAAAGATAACATCATCAACATATACTTGGCACACAAACAATTCACCATCATAAGATTTAGTGAAAAGAGTAGGATCGAGTGAACCGGGTTTGAAGCCTTTCTTCATGAAGAGTTCCTTCAAAGTATCATACCAAGCCCGTGGGGCCTGCTTGAGGCCATAGAGGGCCTTGTTGAGTCTGAAGACTTTGTCAGGATTCTTTGGATCTTCAAAACCTGGGGGTTGAGCAACATATACTTCTTCCTCAAGCTTACCATTGAGGAATGCACTTTTCACATCCATTTGATATAGAGTGATATCATGATGGTTAGCATAAGCAAGTAATATGCGAATAGCCTCAAGTCTAGCAACAGGTGCAAAAGTTTTATCGAAATCAATTCCTTCAATCTGTGTGTAGCCTTGAGCAACAAGCCATGCCTTATTCCTCACAACAAGGCCATTTTCATCTTGCTTGTTGCGGTAGATCCACTTTGTGCCGATGATATTGTGCTTACGAGGATCTGGGCGTTTGACCAGTTCCCAGACATTGTTCAGCTCGAACTGATGTAATTCTTCTTGCATGGCCTGAATCCACTCAGGCTCCAGAAATGCTTCATCTACCTTAGTGGGCTCTGTAATAGAGACAAAAGCATACTGCCCACAAAAGTTAGACAAATGTGAAGCTTTTGAGCGTGTGAGAGGACCTGGCGCTTTGATGTCATTGATGATCTTTTCAACTTGCACTTCTTTTGCAATGCGAGGATGAGCTGGTTGTCGTTGAAGAATTTGATCAGCGTTTTCTTCAGCACCATTTTCTTCAGGTGCTTTAGCTCAATGTTCTTCATGTTCTGGAATGAATTCTTCAGCAGATTCTTCAGTAGGAATGACATCCTCAGTAGCCTTGAACTTGATAGTTTCCTCAGGTGCTGGTTCATCTATCACAGTAGGTAGGTGCTCTCTTTGCGAGCCATTAGTTTCATCGAACCGCACATCTACAGTTTCAACAACTTTGTGAAGAACGTTGTTTAAGACTCTGTAGGTGTGCGAGTCCTTTCCGTAACCAAGCATAAAACCTTCATGTGCTTTCGGTGCAAATTTTGAGTTGTGATGAGGATCTCTAATCCAACATTTAGCACCGAAGACTTTGAAATAACTTACATTGGGTTTCTTATCAGTGAGGAGTTCATAGGCAGTCTTTTTGAAGAATTTGTGAAGTTATACTCTGTTGATGATGTGGCATGCAGTATCAATTGCCTCGGTCCAGAAACGACGAGGCGTTTTGTATTCATCAAGCATAGTGCGAGCCATCTCAGCAAGAGTCCTATTCTTGCGCTCCACGATGCCGTTCTGCTGAGGAGTGTAAGGAGCAGATAACTCATGAGTAATACCAAGTTCATCAAGATAGTCATCGAGACCAGAATTCTTGAACTCAGTGCCATTGTCACTTCTGATGTGCTTGATCTTCACACCAAAGTTGGTTGAAGCCCTCGAGGAAAATCGTTTGAAGACTTCCTGCACTTCATGTTTGTAAGTAACAAGGTGTACCCATGTGTAACGAGAATAATCATCAACAATAACAAAGCCATATTGAGATGCTTCATTTGAGATAGCAGAATAATGATTAGGACCAAAGAGATCCATGTGAAGCAATTCAAATGGGCGAGTGGTGGTCATGATAGTCTTCGCTGGATGCTTGGCCTTGGTCATCTTCCCAGCTTCACAGGCTCCGCATAGGTGATCCTTGAGGAATTTTACATTCTCGATGCCAATGACATGCTTCTTCTTCGCAAGCGTGTGCAAATTCCTCATGCCTGCATGACCAAGTCGTCGATGCCACAGCCAGCCTTCTGAAGCGTTTGCAAGTAAGCACACGGCTGGTTGTGGTCCTGTAGAGAAATCAATAATATACATGTCTCCTCTCCTAAAGCCTTCGAAGACTTTGGAATTGTCAGCTTCCATAACCACAACACAACGGTACTTGCCGAAGACAACAACCATATCAAGATCACAAAGCATTGAGACAGACATAAGGTTGTATCCTAAGGACTCAACAAGCATGACTTTGTCCATGTGTCGATCCTTTGTAATCGCAACCTTACCTAGACCCAATACCTGACTTTTGCCTTTGTCAGCAAAGATGATATTCTTCAGATGCGACGGAGATAATGGAGCATCCATCAATAGATTCTTGTCACCAGTCATGTGGTTTGTACATCCACTATCGAGGACCCACTCAGTGGCTTTGGGTTGATCATCCTGCAGATGAATTAGTGCAGCTTACAAACTCATATACTTCATCAGTGAAGAATATGACATCAATTCATCAGATCAATTTCATCAAGTAAAAGAACTGATAAAGCAATATGAGGACGTGAGAAATGAAAGTTCATTTCTTCATGATTAGCCTGCGTCCTATCAGGCATGCTCAGGTCTCCAGCAAATTCTTCAGACGATTACGTGCGTCTGGAGACCTGACCCTGCAAAAGAGATTAGTTCTTTTTCTTCACCACCCACATCTGAAGGGGTGGCAAAGAGTTCATCATTCCGCGAGCTCCATACGAGAAGGATGGCATAGAAGCCAGTCCATTTCGTTTCACATAAGAGGGGTTAGAGCAAGCATAAGAGTAAGCAGAGAAATTCTTCGAGGACTTATGGACATAATGATTTGAAGAATAATGCACATCCATAATCCTTAGATCTTCCCTGCGAAACAGACGGGTTGGCACGATGATGTTCATATGAGGACTTTGATCCATATGAAGAATTTGGTCCATATGAAGAATTTGATCTGGGGTTCCTATTCTTCACAGGTGGCGTCATGATGACATTCACCTGAAGATTTTCAAGGCATCTTTTGGGAACCCAGATTTTCTTCACAGGGGAGCCGTTCCTGCAGTTAGTGCCAACATATCTAGCAAATACTTCACCATTCTGATTTTTGAATAGCTTATAGTTGGAGTCAATTGACTCATCATAAGAATGAGGAGATTCACATGCAAATCCAGATAAGTTAGATGGATCAACTGGAGGTCCCTTTGCAGCAACCCATGTAGTTTTGAGGTACTGCTCAGGCTTCCAATATGTACCATCAGCATTGAGTTTCCTCTCAAAGGCGATACCCTCTTTCCTAGGGTTCCTGTTGAGGATTTTCTTTTTAAGCACATCACAAAGAGCCTGATGCCCTTTGAGGCTTTTGTACATGCCTGTCATGTACAATTCCTTCAGCCCTGCATCGTCAGTGATACTAGCAATGCCCTCAAATGAGGAATTAGTGATAGCAGAGGCATGTGAAGAATTTGAAACATTAGCAGCATTTGAACATTCAGATGAAGAATTAGCAGATTCACGTTCAATGCACTTCAAGCATGGAGGAACAAATTCTTCCTGAGATACGCTGATTTGTTGAGCAAGTAATGAATCGCGCTCCTTCTAAAGATCTTCATAACTCACTCTTAGCTTCTCAAGGTCTTGCTTTCTTTGAAGAAATTCATAAGAAAGCTTCTCATGATCCGATAAGAGAGTGTTATGATGACTTTGAAGTTTTTCAAGCTTGGAATGAAGTCTCTGAAGATTTTTAGTCAAAGTTTCAGTGCGATCCAATTCTTCACCCAACATATCATCACTTTTATTTAGCATGTTTTGAACCTTTTCTAAAGCCCTTTGTTGTTTTATAGCAATCTTAGCAAGTTTAGAATAGTTGGGCTTAAGGTTTTCATCAGATTCATTCTCACTTGATTCAGAGGAGGTATATTTGAGTACCTTGGCACCCTTTGCCATGAAGCAATAGGTGGGAGCGTAGTCATCATCCCCTTCATCAGCCTTGGTGAGGTCATTTTCCTCAATGTTGAAGATAGACTTGCTGAGGAATGCAGTAGTGAGAGCAAGGTTCGCCACTCCGGATTCGGACACCTCAGATGACTCCTCTTCCTCATTTTCTTCAGATTCAGCCTCAGAGTCCATTTCCTTGCCAATGAATGCCCTGGCCTTCTTGGAGCTGCTCTTCTTGTGATATGAAGGCTTTGAGGATTTTGATGATGAGGATTTTGTGGATTTCTTCTTTTTCTTTGCATCATCAGAATTGTAATCCTCGTATTTCTTCTTCTTTGATTCCTTTTCCCACTGAGGACAATCTTGAATGAAATGTCCAGGTTTCTTGCACTTGTGATAGAGCCTCTTCTTATAGTCACTGGATGAGGAATCATTGCTCCTTGAGGATCTTCCAAGGCGACCACGTCTTGAGAACTTTTGGAACTTCTTCACGAGCAGAGCCAGATCATGGCTCAATTCTTCAGGATCACCAAGACTGCTACCATAGTCTTCATCTTTGGACTCAGATACTGCCTTGGCCTTCAGTGCACGTGTTCTGCCATAGCTTGAACCATAGAGATCTCTCTTTTCAGCAAGTTGGAACTCATGAGTATTTAGCCTCTCGAGAATATCAGCGGGATCAAGTGACTTGTAATCAGTACGTTCTTGTATCATCAATGCCAGAGTGTTAAATGAAGAATCAAGCGATCTTAGCAATTTCTTCACCACCTCATGGTTGGTGATGTCAGTGGCACCAAGTGCTTGAAGCTCATTTGAGATGTCAGTGAGGCGATCGAAGGTTTGTTGAACATTTTCATTGTCGAGTCTTTTGAAGCGGTTGAAGAGATTGCGAAGAACATCAACTCGAGAGTCACGCTGAGTTGAGACTCCTTCATTCACTTTGGACAGCCTATCCCACATAAGCTTCGCTGTTTCCAAAGCACTCACTCTGCCATACTGTCCTTTGCTCAGATGGCCACATATGATATTCTTCGCTTGAGAGTGGAGTTGCTTGAATCTCTTCACCTCGGCAGCATTCAGAGAAGGTGTGACTGAGGGAACACCATTTTCCACAACATACCAGAGATCGTTATCAATTGCTTCAAGATGCATTTGCATCTTATTCTTCTAGTAGGGGTAGTCCGTCCCATCGAATGTAGGACACCCAGCAGAGACCTGGATAATACCTGCGGTCGACATAACTAAAACTCCAGGCGGTTAAACCAAAATCACATAGAATAAGGGAGTACCTTGCTCTGATACCAATTGAAAGTGCGTTATATCGACTAGAGGGGGGGTGAATAGGCGATTTTTATGAAATTCTTCACTGAGGAATTTGCCGGTGAGGAAATTCCTTAGTGAAGAACTACTAGCAGCGGAATAAGTACTCAAAGGTAAACATAACAGAATACAAGCATAGTCATCATGATGAAATGAAGACAGGCACAGAGTACAGGAAACGTAATCACAGGATAACACAGGATGAAGACAAACAGACTGAAGAAATTGAATTGAGGAAATTGAGAAAGTCTTCAGTCAAGGTCTTCTAACACAGATATGAACAACATACATCACAATTATGAGGAAATGAAAGAGTTGAGGAAATAGAACCAGTAAGCTCGGTGAAGACACTGATTTGGTAGACCAGTTCCAACTGCTGTCTCAGTTGTACGTCTGGTTGGAGTGGCTGAGTATTTAAACTCGAGGACACATAGTCCCGGACACCCAGTCAAGGACACTTAGTCCAAGACACCCAGTCCTCACCGTATTCTCCTTGAACTAAGGTCACACAGACCTCGTCCAATCACTCGTGGTAAGTCTTCAGGCGACTTCCAAACCTTCACAAACTTGGTCACCCGGTGATCCACAATTCCTCTCGGATGCTCTAGACCATGATGCCTAACCGTCTGGAAGAAGCACAGTCTTCAAAGGTAACAAGCATTGGATCCACTCAGGATCAATCTCTTCAGTGATGCTCAATCACTTGGGGTTTGTAGGTGTTTGGGTTTTGGGTTTTTGGTTTTTCCTCACTTGATGATTTTCGCTCAAAGTCCTCGGAGGATGGGTTGCTCTAAATTGACAGGTGTCGGTTTCTTTCGGAGTAGCCAACCAGCTAATGGTTGTAGGGGCGGCTATTTATAGCCTAGGGAGCAGCCCAACATGATAAGACATAAATGCCCTTCAATGATATGACCGTTAGGTGGATAGATATTTTGGAACAGCTGGCGCATAGCACAGCAACAGTCGGAATTTTGAGTACCAAAATCCTCAGGGCTATCATGTTCCTCACTGTGTAGGCAATCCGCACTGGCGAATTCCTAACTCCTCAGTCAGGACAAATTCCTCAGAGACCAGAAGAACTTCGTCTTTGTCACTGAAGAAATTGACTGAACTGTATGATATTTCCAATGGCTTCACTCGAAGGGATTGGTAGGTGTAGGATTTTGAGTTGAGCATCACATGGAAATTTTTCCTTAGTATTTCCTCAACCCCCTTTAACAGTACGGTGTTTCCTATGACTCAAGAAAGAGAAAAACAAAACTTTGAAAACGAAAGTCTTCAAGCTTCATGTTCCTCGCATGAATATCAGGTCTTCATGGACACACTAATTTCTTCACTTTCAAAGTCTTCATGAAAGTCTTCAGAAATACCAAAATCTTTAGTCAAAGATATTAATTTTTAGGGGTCGACTTTTCCTGTAAATATCAAACTCCTCATAGACTTATAGACCTATGTACACTCACACACGCATTAGTCCCTTAACCTATAAGTCTCCAATACACCAAAATCACTAAGGGGCACTAGATGCACTTACAGTTGACTTGATGCAACCTCCCCGGCAACGGCGCTAGAAATTCTTCTTGCTACCTCTTGAGGATGCGTTGGTTTTCCCTTAAAGTGGAAAGGGTGATGCAGCAAAGTAGCGTAAGTATTTCTCTCAGTTTTTGAGAACCAAGGTATCGATCCAATTGGAGATTACACGCAAGTCCCTCGTACCTATGCAAACAAACAAGAACCTCACAGCCAACGCGATAAAGTGGTTGTCAATCCCTTCACGGTCACTTACGAAAGTGAGATATGATAGAGATAATAAAATAAATATTTTCGGTATTTTTATGATATAGATTGGAAAATAAAGATTTAAAAATAAACGGTAATAGAAATAGCAAGTTGATATGAAAATAATATGATGGAAGATAGACCCGGGGGCCATAGGTTTCACTAGTGGCTTCTCTCAAGATAGCAAATTCTACGGTGGGTGAACAAATTACTGTCGAGCAATTGATAGAAAAGCGAATACTTATGAGAATATCTAGGCATGATCATGTATATAGGTGTCACGTCCGCGACAAGTAGACCGAAACGATTCTGCATCTACTACTATTACTCCACACATCGACCGCTATCCAACATGCATCTAGAGTATTAAGTTCATAAGAACAGAGTAATGCATTAGGCAAGATGACATGATGTAGAGGGATAAACTCAAGCAATATGATATAAACCCCATCTTTTTATCCTCGATGGCAAAAATACAATACGTGCCTTGCTGCCCCTGCTGTCACTGGGAAAGGACACCGTAAGATTGAACCCAAAGCTAAGCACTTGTCCCATTGCAAGAAAGATCAATCTAGTAGGCCAAACCGAACTGATAATTCGAAGAGACTTGCACAGATATTAAATCATGCATAAAAGATTTCAGAAAAGAATCAAATATTGTTCATAGATAATCTTGATCCACAATTCATCGGATCTCGACAAACACACCGCAAAAAGAATTACATCGGATAGATCTCCAAGAGAATCGAGGAGAACTTTGTATTGAGATCCAAAGAGAGAGAAGAAGCCATCTAGCTAATAACTATGGACCCGAAGGTCTATGGTAAACTACTCACACATCATCGGAGAGGCTATGGTGTTGATGTAGAAGCCCTCCGTGATCGATTCCCCCTCCAACGGAGCGCCGAAAAAGGCCCCATGATGGGATCTAACGGGTACAGAAGGTTGTGGCGTCGGAAATAGGGTTTCGTGGTGCTCCTGGATATTTTCGGGGTATATGAGTATATATAGGCGAAAGAAGTAGGTCAGCGGAGCTACGAGGGGCCCACGAGGGTGGGGGGCACGCCTACCCCCCTGGGCGTGGCCTCCTACCTCGTGGCCGCCTCGTTGCTTCCTTGACGTCCACTCCAAGTTTCCTGGATTGCATTTGTTCCAAAAATAACTCTCCCGAAGGTTTCATTCCGTTTGGATTCCGTTTGATATCCCTTTTCTGCGAAACACTAAAATAAGCAAAAAAACAGCAATTTGCACTGGGCCTTTGGTTAGTAGGTTAGTCCCAAAAATAGTATAAAAAGGTATATTAAAGCCCATTAAACATCCAAAACAGATAATATAATAGCATGGAACAATAAAAAATTATAGATACGTTGGAGACGTATCATGTCTGAAGACCGATAAGAACACAGACGATTGCTGCTAATAAGACATGTGTGTTGTGAGCAAACGATTGCTGGTATACAATTGCGAGTGATTGATGAAAACATCACCGGATGGTTCCATTGTTTAGTCTGTGTGCGATGTGATTTTCTTTGTCCGCACACCATCTACGCTCTGTCTACAGAGCATCAACATATATACTTAAAAAGACAGCATTGCATAACCAAATTAAGCATACAATTACACAAGTGACTACACACATAAAATTTGCACACACCAAAGTAAGCAATTACATGCATACTAAAGTAGGAGAAACGAGGATCTAATAATCTACTTATTGTTGCGACGACGCTTGCCATTGCTCTGCTTCCGGCTGGATCCCTGATCATTTTGGGGAAGGAGGGACTTCCTTGTGTCAACGATCCGCCGGTACATGTCGTAGCTCATGTACGCCTCCTTGGCCGCGTACATGACGTGAGCTTTATCGAGTTTCTCCATCCAGGCCGAGTGCCAGGCACGCTTGTCCTTGTTGCACGAATCCTTCATGTCTCTGTAGTAGGGGTCGATGATGGCCTCGGCGAGGTGAACCAGTGAGTCCTTCGCATGCTCCTTGCTGCCGCTGATCTTGTATTGGCCCTGGATGTTGACAAGATTCTGGCAGGCGATGCCCGAATTCTCGAGCGCCTTTACATCGTTGGTGATGTCCACTGTAGCGAACATGTAGTGGGGGTTATTGACAAACCTGGCGAAACGCTCGCAAGGCCTTGTGGCCGGGCAGTAGTGGTAGACGAGGACGTGGTGGTGCACGCACATCTATGTGAAGCTGGCCTTGGGACGAGACCCAGCACGAGCGCGGGTTGATACGTCTCCAACGTATCTATAATTTTTGATTGTTCCATGCTATTATATTATCTGTTTTGGATGTTTAATGGGCTTTAATATACCTTTTTATATTATTTTTGGGACTAACCTACTAACCAAAGGCCCAGTGCAAATTGTTTTTTTGCCTATTTCAGTGTTTCACAGAAACGGAATATCAAACGGAATCCAAACAGAATGAAACCTTCAGGAGAGTTATTTTTGGAACAAACACAATCTAGGAGACTTGGAGTGGACGTTAAGGAAGCAACAAGGCGGCCACGAGGTAGGAGGGCGCGCCCAGGTGGGTAGGCACGCCCCCCACCCTCGTGGGCCCCTCGTGGCTCCGCCGACCTACATCTTTCGCCTATATATACTCATACACCCCAAAAACATTCAGGAGCACCACGAAACCTTATTTCCACCGCCGCAAACTTTTGTGCCCGTGAGATCCCATCTTGGGGCCTTTTTCGGAGCTCCGCCGGAGGGGCAATCGATCACGAAGGGCTTCTACATCAGCACCATAGCCTCTCTGATGATGTGTAAGTAGTTTACCACAGACCTTCGGGTCCATAGTTATTAGCTAGATGGCTTCTTCTCTCTCTTTGGATCTCAATACAAAGTTCTCCTCGATTCTCTTGGAGATCAATTCGATGTAATTCTTTTTGCGGTGTGTTTGTCGAGATCCGATGAATTGTGGGTTTATGATCAAGATTATCTATGAACAATATTTGATTCTTCTCTGAATTCTTTTATGAATTATTTAGTATCTTTGCAAGTCTCTTTGAATTATCAGTTTGGTTTGGCCTACTAGATTGATCTTTCTTGCAATGGGAGAAGTGCTTAGCTTTGGGTTCAATCTTGCGGTGTCCTTTCCCAGTGATAGCATGGGCAGCAAGGCACGTATTGTATTGTTTCCATCGAGGATAAAAAGATGGGATTTATATCATATTGCTTGAGTTTATCCCTCTACATCATGTCATCTTGCCTAATGCATTACTTTGTTCTTATGAACTTAATACTCTAGATGCATGCTGGATAGCGGTCGATGTCTGGAGTAATAATAGTAGATGCAGAATCATTTCGGTCTACTTCTTGCGGACGCAATGCCTATATACATGATTATGCTTAGATATTCTCATAACTATGAGCTTTTCTATCAATTGCTCGACAGTAATTTGTTCACCCATCGTAGAATTTGCTATCTTGAGAGAAGCCACTAGTGAAACCTATGGCCCGCGGGTCTATCTTCCATCATATTATTTTCCTATCTACTTGCTATTTCTGCCGCCTTTTTATTTTTCTATCTTACTTTCCAATCTATACAACAAAAATACCAAAATAATTATCTTATTATCTTTATCAGATCTCACTTTCATAAGTGACCGTGAAGGGATTGAAAACCCCTTTATCGCGTTGGTTTTGAGGTTCTTGCTTGTTTGTGCAGGTACTAGGGACTTACGTGTTACCTCCTACTGGATTGATACCTTGGTTCTCAATAACTAAGGGAAATACTTACGCTACTTTAATGCATCACCCTTTCCTCTTCAAGGGAAAACCAACGCATGCTCAAGAGGTAGCACGGGTGTACTCGAGGTCGAACCCGACCACCTTGTACTTCTCCTTGGCAAGCAACAGCTCCATGATGTGGATGGAGTGCTCCGCCCAGACCGGGTCATTGGTGTACACCATGGAGAGGTCCATGAACCTTCTGTGGGTGTCCACCACGGCACGCGTGGTGAACTGCTCCTCGTCGTCGGCAGCCGCTCGGAGCACCATTGGAGCCGCGCAGGATACCCTCTAAGAATTTCTTGTGGTGGGTGTGCTTCTTGCAATGGTGGGGCGCGATCAAAAGGTTAAAGAGACACAAGGGTAGGTTAAATGGCCGCTGTAATAAATGGGGGCCGGCCGGCCTATAATCGTCACGTCTTGTCACGGTGTTCATAGCGGAGGATTCCAGAATCCAGTGCACGCTTGACAACATCGCACCCTAGGCATGGGCTCGAAGAGCCTGTTCCCGTGCTACTGTGCTATTTACCGCGCAAGCTTCCTGCCCGCCTAGTTTGGCCACACGTCGGCTAGAAGAGGGACAAATCGTGGGCGTTTAAGCTTTGTAAATATGAAGTGTGTGGAATGACTTCGGTCATAAGTTTACCCTTGGGTGATGAGGTCAAAGTTACACAGAAAGGTGATGATGGACTCGAGTGCGATAATTAATTTTGCGCTCTACAGTGCACACGGTGGAAGAAACCAACTGTGTGCAATAATGTCGAAGATCGTAGTCGAGTTAGCTATACAGATCATGTGCTGTGAGATCGACAAGGTAAACTGATTCGAGAATGGTTAATAGAATCTAAGACCATTGCATATTAAGGTCAAAATAGTGCTAGCAATATACGAGTCTCATACGATGCCATTTCAACGATTGTACCACAAAAGCTCGAAATGTTACAAGGTTCAAATTCCAGAGTTATATGGCTCAAATTTGAAGATTACAAGGTTCAAACTGATATTAGAAATGACATCCAGCTCATCAACTGCAAACGCTCGCGCTGATGCGCTGAACATGGATATCAGAGAGGTTCAAACTAATATCACCGCTTCTAAGTCTGGCTTCGAAACCTCCCAATTTTTGCAAAGGGGTCAGCCACTGAGAAGTCATGTATGGGGTTGACCCGATGACTTCCGATTACTCTGTCATCTGAAGTTCCAAAATGAAATTCAGCATTTTTGGAGCCTACTCCATTCTGCCGTAGGCACCGGCGCTGATCAACAGACCATTCATTTTTGCGAAATAAATGTAGGGCAAACCTCATTTCCTTCAGCACCCTTGCTCTGAGAACAAAGAATCTGGTGAATATAATCTCCGGTAAGGTCCCTCGGTAGGAGTTCAAAGTAATTTCTGAGAGATGCAGATCTAGGCATTCGACGTGATTGTTATACTGTATCACATTATCCACCACTGGGCCTAATCTTATCTACAAAAGAAGAAAACGTGTTAGTGCCTACATGCAGTTTTGAACATTACTACAGGCCTAGCTATTTGGTTTGCAGGATTTGTAAAATGCACTAACATGTCATCTTTGATCTGACATGATTAACATGGGTATTTGATTACATTCTAGAAAAATGTAGCCTTCTTTACAAGAGGTTGGAGTGGATGAAAAGTTCCCTAAGAAAACTAGTACAGATGAATCCAAAGGAGAAATGCTTATTGATTGTAACCATATGGATCAAGCAACCAATATGGGGGGCATGTATGTACTGAAATCCTCCAAAAGAACCTTCAGAAATCATAGTACATTGTCATTGTAAACTTGGAAAATGGTGTCACAAATTGAACTCTCTTATGGTTAACATTTAACAGGAAAGGAACATCACCTCGATATATAGCTTCTCCAGGCACGGAAAGCATCTCAGGAAACTAACAACTTGCTCCAGGTGGGGCCCGATAGATTCTAGTGCCAAGACCTTCACTGTGCGCAGTTTTGGGGCCAAGCTTGTCGGAATCATTTTCTGAATGATAGACGAACAAACATCTTCAAAATTAGAAATACTGTTAATTTGTAGAAGGAGAGGTAGAAGGCGGATGTTGTACCTGAACGGGTGTGGATCCAATAACAAGTTCGGAGTATTTGTCAGACGAGTAGCCCACCACTGTCAATTTCGGCGCAGAAATGACATTGATTCTTGTTGGACCTTCTTGATAAACTACAAGTAATCTCTCAAGTGTAGGTGTGTCCTGGATGACCATACCGTGGTCCACCTTTTGTGATGTCTTCATGCCGCACCAGCAACACACATAAATAGTCTAGAGAGTCATGGAGGTGATGTGGAAGGTACTCAACCCATTGATCGCCTGAAGACGAAGGTACTCGAGTGCAATACAGCCACGGAGCATGTGCTCCATGTCACCCTTTGAGAAGCAGACGGTGACGAGCTCGAGGTGCTTCAGTCGTGGTAGAATAAGAGCGGGCACATCATTAAGGGGCGAGAAATGGCAGTTCCTGAACTTGGCAACGACCGCATATGCCCATCATTAAAAGTGAGCTCCTTGAGCTGATCTAGGGCGGGGATCGGAACCAGTCGTCAAGCTTGGCTTGGTCCTTGCCGTTGGAACGGAACTTGCCCATTCTAAGGCCTTTGGTTGGGCCAAGGTGACTGCCGAGGATCTTGGAGAACGCATCCAAGCTTTTGTGATAGCCATGGCAGACCTCGTGGGTGTCGATGAGGTCGAGAGGACTGGAGTTCCATAGGGGGCGCCACCGCCGGGAAAGAAGGGTTGTCCGCGCCCCATATTTGATTGGGAGGAGGGAGATGATGACTCTCAACATATCATCGGGGAGGGTGCTGATTAAGTCTAGGCCTGTTGGAGTCTCTTGCGGTTCTAGCTCGCCCCGCCTTCGCTTGTTGGCAGCCCCGTTCTCCACCTCCGGAGGCTCCTTGTCAGCGGCGTTTTCTGATAGAAATGGGAGTACAAGGAATATTTAGTTAAAACAGGGCAATAGAAAAGTGTATTGGCAACTAGAAGTTATTAGGTAGGAATATAGTAAGATAAGGGAATAGTAATTGGTTACTTAAATACTACACAATTCATTTGACATTGCTGGGTAAGTCAACATATGCAGATAGTTGAAAAGAAAACTTACTTCGAACAAAGTATGGACGGATGATTTTGTCGGGGAAGTTAGCATATATCTCAGGACCAGGCCCTTCTATGTGCAGTACAATTTTAGTGCCAGCTTTCAGTACATAAAACTTTGCAATTTCATTCCAAAAGCCAGTGCCAAAATAGGAGTCACCACGTTCATCAAGTCTTACAGTAGCAACGATTGTAAATCCATGGTTTGTGCGCAGTATGACATTCGTGGAGCCTTGAAGTATGTAAAGGGAAAAATTGTGCACTACATAATCTATTGCATAGCGAGGGATGTCCTACAGAAAATGGTGGGGATGTTAAAGAAAATATGGTAACATGCAAATATGGGCCCAAATTGAAAGAACTGTACAACAGTTGAAATCGAAGGAAAAAAGTCTATAATTAAACAGATAGGGTAAACATGATGTCATGGAAATATGAGAATAATTGAATGAACAATACATCATTAATTTGCCTAATATACAAAGAAGAGGGGGGAATCCCCTTTGACGTATATGGTGCATGTGGCACCTTTTATCCAAATGTAGCAATATTTAGAATATGTTCAGGAAAGTAGGCCATGCCAACTGATTTAGGGTGATATTGAACATACGGCGCGCATCCTCAAGTTATCTTGTACGATGAGATGGAATCTCTGGCGGCGGTCGCCAAGTCCTGAAGTATTGGTGCACTATACATTATATGAATGAAAGAAAACCCTCAAATCAGCTCGGATAAAAATGAATTCACAGCGATTTCCGCCGGGTGATTAAAGGAGGCAGATGAACTGGGACAAGAGATGAGATAATATCTCGTTAAACAAGTTACCTTGTCGTCCATGAGAAAGAACCCTCAGTACTACAGATTCCCCAACCGAGCGGAGCTGGGTCGACCGCGAGCAGCGTCGAGAAAGTCGATGGCGATAGGCGGTGGCAAGCGGAAGTGGTGAAATACAGTGGGCTTTGCCAGCAGCCTGGCGGCGGCGGCAGACGTCGAGCTAAGTGTTTACCGCCGCGATAGGCGGTGCCATGGCATAGACGTGTAGGAGCTTCTGTAGGTGTGAATGGGGAACGTACCGGAGGGGCCGAGGTGGGTGGCGGGCAGGGTGAGGGTTTTTGTGACGTGGGGATGGTGATGATTTTCTTTTTTTCTTTTTTGAATTGGGTGGTGAGGGTTTTCTGTCCCACAAAGAATTTTGGGGGCGACGGTTTGCTGGAGCGAACCGTGTGTGATTGACGCAGCAGGCAAAATGATAGTCATTGCACATGGTTCCAATTTTGGGAACCGTGTGTGATTGACGTACTACCTCTGTCCGAGTTTATTGGTCACCCGTTGTAATTTTTACCAAAATTTGGAGAAATATTTAACATACTCAGACATAGATAATAAGCGTACACGTACATAAGCATAGTTCAATCATAAGTACATGGTTCAACCATCATAAAGCATACTCAAGCGTACATAGTTCGGTCCATCCCACATCTCATCTCACATGCGGCCGGCACGATCCTGAAGCTTCTCCAGGTACTCGGCGTACGCGTCGTGCGCCACCCAGCGAGAATACTTCTGCTTGAAGGAGCCAACGGCCCGTCCTCTTGCATGCGCAAGAACACTTAGATACGCGTCATGAACCTTGTGGTTGCAAAATGGGCATCCATAGCCGTCGTTCCATGTCCTAATACGCCTCCTATGCATTCCCGCATAAAGCTCCCTCGGGATTCGCCTCTTGTACCTCCTCTGGGCATCTTCATCCACGCTGTCCACATCGTCAGAAAGCACCTATACATATAGTAAAACAAATTTAGCATCAAATCACTGATTACATGTCGTGAAGTAGGATTAGGAATTTATGGCTATTTATTTATACATATTCAGAGATTATGATTCAATTTTTAAGCACAGTCATCTATGTACAGACCAATCTTGAAGAAAATAATGGCACAAACATATGTAGGTCATTCCAAATCAATTGTCAAGTCCTGGCTAGGAATTATTAGCACGAACACTAACCCTAGTCGGATTACTAGCAGAAATTATTTGCACAGATGAAACAACTAATCACTTATCACCTGTAACATTTAAACAATCAATACACTACACGGATCTAACAAAATTTACTCAGATTTCATGGATTGGGAGAACATAACCACATGATTTCTATTCCAAAAAGGAGGAGGCATGAGTAACCAGAGAAACCCTATGATCTATTTGACACATAAATGGGTATAGATGACTAACCAGCTATCCGTCGTCGTTGGAGTCGTCGCCAGAGTGGTCGTCGGAGTCATTGCCGGAGTGGTCGTCGGAGTGGTCGTCGGAGTGGTCGTCGGAGTTGGTGTGGAACTCCGCCTCCGGCTGTGGAAGCTCGACGACGTCAGGGTGCAGCGATAACCTGCCGGCGGTGACGACAACCTCTGTCTCCATCTCCACGCCGTGCTCCGGTGCTTTAGCAGCCCCGGCGTCGCCACTCCCTCTGATGGGGCGCTTCGGTGGCATCCTCATACACTGATGGCTTTGAGCACTGAGAGCAGCGTCGAGGTTGCAAGCAGAGAGAAAGGATTGTGTGTGTGTAGCGATGATGGGGGGTGCGGCCGCTCGGTCACACCATTAATATGGAGTAGTGGGAGTTGTGGGGGAGAGGCGGGCGGCGGTCAAACCAATGGCTCGCCTCCCGGTGAGCCTGCGCACCGGACTGCTGGCATGTCTACCAAAGTTTCACACAGCTACTCGCACGCCTCCTGATACGTCCATTTTGCATCATGCTTTTATATCGATATTAATTGCATTATGGGCTGTTATTACACATTATGTCACAATACTTATGCCTATCCTCTCTTATTTTACAAGGTTTACATAAAGAGGGAGAATGCCGGCAGCTGGGATTCTGGGCTGGAAAAGGAGCAAATATTAGAGACCTATTCTGCACAGCTCCAAAAGTCTTGAAACTTCACGGAAGATGTTTTCCAAATATATAAAAAATATTGAGAGCAAGAACTTCACCAGGGGGGCCACACCCTGCCCATGAGGGTGGGGGCGCGCCCTACCCCCTGGGCGCGCCCCCTACCTCGTGGGCCCCCTGGTGGCCCTCTGGTGGCCATCTTCTGCTATATGGAGTCTTTCGATGGAAAAAAAATCATAAGCCATCTTCTCGGATGAAACTCCGCCGCCATGAGGCGGAACCTTGGCGGAACCAATCTAGGGCTCTGGCGGAGCTGTTCTGCCGGGGAAACTTCCCTCCCGGAGGGGGAAATCATCGCCATCGTCATCACCAACGCTCCTCTCATCGGGAGAGGGCAATCTCCATCAACATCTTCATCAGCACCATCTCCTCTCAAAACCCTAGTTCATCTCTTGTATCCAATTCTTGTCTCCAAGTCCGGGATTGGTGCTAGTAGGTTGCTAGTAGTGTTAATTACTCCTTATAGTTGATGCTAGTTGGTTTAATTGGTGGAAGATCATATGTTCAGATCCTATATGCATATTAATACCCCTCTGATTATGAACATGTTTTTGCTTTGTGAGTAGTTACTTTTGTTCCCGAGGACATGGGAGAAGTCTTGCTATTAGTAGTCATGTGAATTTGGTAGTCGTTCGATATTTTGATGAGATGTATGTTGTCTCTCCTCTAGTGGTGTTATGTGAATGTTGACTACATGACACTTCACCATTATTTGGGCCTAGAGGAAGGCATTGGGAAGTAATAAGTAGATGATGGGTTGCTAGAGTGATAGAAGCTTAAACCCTAGTTTATGCGTTGCTTCGTAAGGGGCTAATTTGGATCCATATGTTTCATGCTATGGTTAGGTTTACCTTAATACTTTTGTTGTAGTTGCGGATGCTTGCAATAGAGGTTAATCATAAGTGGGATGCTTGTCCAAGTAAGGGCAGCACCCAAGCACCGGTCCACCCACATACCAAATTATCAAAGTACCGAACGCGAATCATATGAATGTGATGAAAACTAGCTTGACAATATTCCCATGTGTCCTTGGGAGCGCTTTACATCATATAAGAGTTTTTTTAGGCTTGTCCTTTGCTACAAAAAGGATTGGGCCACCTTGCTGCACTTTATTTACTTTTGTTACTTGTTGCTCGTTACAAATTATCCTATCACAAAACTATCTATTACCACTTATTTCAGTACTTGTAGAGAATACCTTGCTGGAAACCGCTTATCATTTCCTTCTGCTCCTCGTTGGGTTCAACACTCTTACTTATCGAAAGGACTACGATAGATCCCCTATACTTGTGGGTCATCAAGACACTTTTCTGGCGCCGTTGCCGGGGAGTGAAGCGCCTTTGGTAGGTGGAATTTGGTAAGGAAAAATTTATATAGTGTGCTGAAATTTACTGTCACTTGTTACTATGGAAAGTAATCCTCTGAGGGGCTTGTTCGGGGTATCTTCACCCAGACCAGTAGAGCAAAGAGTTGCTCCTCAACCTACTGAAAATGAAAATGAAAATGCCTACTTTGAAATTCCTTCGGGTATGATAGAAAAATTGCTAGCTAATCCTTTTTTAGGAGATGGAACAAAACATCCTGATGAGCATCTAATATATGTGGATGAAGTTTGTGGATTATTTAAGCTTGCAGGTGTACCTGGAGATGTTGTTAAGAAGAAGGTCTTCCCTTTATCTTTGAAGGGAGATGCATCGACATGGTATAGGCTATGTGATGATATGGGGTCTTGGAATTACAAACGATTGAAATTGGAATTTCACCAGAAGTTTTATCCTATGCATCTTGTTCATCGTGATCGCAATTACATATATAATTTTTGGCCTCGCGAAGGAGAAAGCATCGCTCAAGCTTGGGGGAGGCTTAAGTCAATGTTATATTCATGCCCCAATCATGAGCTCTCAAGAGAAATGATTATTCAAAAATTTTATGCTCGGCTTTCTGATAACAATCGCACCATGCTTGATACTTCTTGTGTTGGCTCTTTTATGATGAAGACTATTGAATTAAAATGGAATTTATTGGAAAGAATTAAACGCAACTCTGAAGATTGGGACCTCGACAATGGTAAGGAGTCAGGTATGACACCTAGTTTTGATTGTGTCAAATATTTTATGGATACCGATATTTTTCGTAAATTTAGCACTAAATATGGACTTGACTCTGAGATAGTAGCTTCTTTCTGTGAATCCTTTGCTACTTATGTTGATCTCCCCAAGGAGAAGTGGTTTAAATATCATCCTCCCATAGAAGTAAAAGTATTTGCACCTATTAAAGTTGAAGAAAAGATTGTCACTTATAATGATCCTATTGTTCCTACTTCTTATGTTGAGAAACCACCTTTTCCTGTTAGGATAAAGGATCATGCTAAAGCTTCAACTGTGGTTCGTAAAAGCAATATTAAAACATATACACCTCCTGAGCAAGTTAAAGTTGAACCTAATATTGCTATTGTTAAAGATCTCTTGTCTGATAATATTGATGGGCATGTTATTTATTTCTGTGATGAAACTGCTAGAATTGCTAAACCCTGTGATAAAGATAAACCTAGACCTGTGGTAGGCATGCCCGTTATTTCTGTTAAATAGGATATCATTGTTATCATGGCTTATGTGATATGGGTGCTAGTGCTAGTGCAATACCTTATTCCTTATACAAAGAAGTTATGCATGATATTGCACCTGCTGAGATGAAAGATATTGATGTCATAATTAAACCTGCCAATAGAGATACTTTTCACCAATGGGAATTGTTAGGGATGTTGAAGTCTTGTGTGGGAAAACTAAATATCCTGCTGATTTTCTTGTTCTTGGTTCCCCACAAGATAGCTTTTGTCCCATTATATTTGGTAGACCCTTCTTAAATAATGTTAATGCTACCATAGATTGCAAAAGGGATGTTGTTACTATCGGTTTAGATGATATGACTCATGAATTTAATTTCTCTAAATTTAGTAGACAACACCGTGAAGAAGAATTACCTAGTAAGGATGAAATTATTGGTCTTGCTTCTATTGCCTTACCTCCTAGTGATCCTTTAGAACAATACTTGCTAGACCATGAAAATGACATGTTTATGAATGAAAGAAGGGAATTAGATGAAGTATTCTTTAAACAGGAACCTATTCTGAAACACAATTTGCCTGTTCAAATCTTAGGGGATCCTCCTCCACCCAAGGGTGATCCCGTGTTTGAGCTTAAACCGTTGCCTGATACTCTTAAATATGCTTATCTTGATGAGAAAAAGATATATTCTGTTATTATTAGTGCTAACCTTTTAGAGCATGAGGAAGAGAGATTATTGAAAACTCTGAAGAAGCACCGTGATGCCACTGTTGGGGAACGTAGCAGAAATTCAAAATTTTCCTACGTGTCACCAAGATCTATCTATGGAGAAACCAGCAACGAGGGGAAGGAGAGTGCATCTACATACCCTTGTAGATTGCTAAGCGGAAGCGTTCAAGTGAACGGGGTTGATGGGGTCGTACTCGTCGTGATCCAAATCACCGAAGATCCTAGTGCCGAACGGACGACACCTCCGCGTTCAACACACATACAGCCCGATGACGTCTCCCATGCCTTGATCCAGCAAGGAGAGAGGGAGAGGTTGAGGAAGACTCCATCCAGCAGGAGCACAACGGTGTGGTGGTGGTGGAGGAGCGTGGCAATCCTGCAGGGCTTCGCCAAGCACCACGGGAGAGGAGAAGGACTTGGGAGAGGGGAAGGGCTGCACCAAAGGCAAAGGTAAGAAGTCCTCCATCTCCCCCACTATATATAGGGGGGCCAAGGGGGGGGGCGCCGGCCCTAGGAGATCCAATCTCCTAGGGGGGCGGCGGCCAAGGGAGGATTCCCTCCCCCCCAAGGCACCTAGGGGGTGCCTTCCCCTTGTGGGACTCTTCCCTTCTTGAAACCCTAGGCGCATGGGCCTCTTGGGGCTGGTGCCCTTGGCCCATGTAGGCCAAGGAGCACCCCCTACAGCCCATGTGGCCCTCCGGGGCTTGTGGCCCCACTTGGTGGACCCCCGGGACCCTCCCGGTGGTCCCGGTACGTTACCGATAAACCCCGAAACTTTTCCGGTGACCAAAACAGGACTTCCCATATATAAATCTTTACCTGACCATTCCGGAACTCCTCGTGACGTCCGGGATCTCATCCGGGACTCCGAACAACATTCGGTAACCACATACAAACTTCCTTTATAACCCTAGCGTCATCGAACCTTAAGTGTGTAGACCCTACGGGTTCGGGAGACATGCAGACATGACCGAGACGTTCTCCGGTCAATAACCAACAGCGGGATCTGGATACCCATGTTGGCTCCCACATGTTCCATGATGATCTCATCGGATGAACCACGATGTCGAGGATTCGATCAATCCCGTATACAATTCCCTTTGTCTATCGGTACGATACTTGCCCGAGATTCGATCGTCGGTATCCCGATACCTTGTTCAATCTCGTTACCGGCAAGTCTCTTTACTCGTTCCGTAACACATCATCCCGTGATGAACTCCTTGATCACATTGTGCACATTATGATGATGTCCTACCGAGTGGGCCCAGAGATACCTCTTCGTCACACGGAGTGACAAATCCCAGTCTCGATTCGTGCCAACCCAACAGACACTTTCGGAGATACCCGTAGTGCACCTTTATAGTCACCCAGTTACGTTGTGACATTTGGCACACCCAAAGCACTCCTACGGTATTCGGGAGTTGCACAATCTCATGGTCTAAGGAAATGATACTTGACATTAGGAAAGCTTTAGCATACGAACTACACGATCTAGTGCTATGCTTAGGATTGGGTCTTGTCGATCACATCATTCTCCTAATGATGTGATCCCGTTATCAACGACATCCAATGTCCATGGTGAGGAAACCGGAACCATCTATTGGTCAACGAGCTAGTCAACTAGAGGCTTACTAGGGACATGGTGTTGTCTATGTATCCACACATGTATCTGAGTTTCCTATCAATACAATTCTAGCATGGATAATAAACGATTATCATGAACAAGGAAATATAATAATAATAACTAATTTATTATTACCTCTAGGGCATATTTCCAACAGCTATTGGGTATACTCTTGATGATCTTAAGGGCATTAGTCCCACTCTATGTCAACATAAAATTAATTTGGAAGAAGATGCTAAACCAGTCCGTGATCATCAACGCCGGCTGAATCCTAAAATGAAAGAAGTGGTAAGAAAGGAAATACTAAAGCTCCTTGAGGCAGGTATAATCTATCCCGTTGCTGATAGTCAGTGGGTAAGTCCTGTCCATTGTGTCCCTAAGAAGGGAGGCATTACTGTTGTTCCTAATGATAGAGATGAATTGATCCCTCAAAGAATTATTACAGGTTATAGGATGGTAATTAATTTCCGCAAATTAAATAAGGCTACTAAAAAGGATCATTACCCCTTACCTTTTTATCGATCAAATGCTAGAAAGATTATCCAAACATACACATTTTTGCTTTCTAGATGGTTATTCTGGTTTCTCTCAAATACCTGTGTCAGCCAAAGATCAATCAAAGACTACTTTTACATGTCCTTTTGGTACTTTTGCTTATAGACGTATGCCTTTTGGTTTATGTAATGCACCTGCTACCTTTCAAAGATGCATGATGGCTATATTCTCTGACTTTTGTGAAAAGATTTGTGAGGTTTTCATGGACAACTTTTCCGTCTATGGATCTTCTTTTGATGATTGCTTGAGCAACCTTGATCGAGTTTTGCAGAGATGTGAAGAAACTAATCTTGTCTTGAATTGGGAAAAGTGCCACTTTATGGTTAATGAAGGTATTGTCTTGGGGCATAAAGTTTCTGAAAGAGGTATTTAAGTTGATAAAGCCAAAGTTGACGCTATTGAAAAGATGCCATGTCCCAAGGACATCAAAGGTATAAGAAGTTTCCTTGGTCATGCCAGTTTTTATAGGAGGTTCATTAAGGACTTCTCAAAGATTTATCAGCCTCTGACTAATTTTTTACACACAGATATTCCATTTGTTTTCGATGATGATTGTGTAGAAGCATTTGAAATACTTAAGAAAGCATTGATCTCTGCACCCATTGTTCAGCCACCTAATTGGAATTTACCCTTTGAAATTATGTGTGATGCTAGTGATTATGCTGTAGGTGTTGTTCTAGGACAAAGAGTTGATAAGAAATTAAATGTTATTCAATATGCTAGTAAAACCCTAGACAATGCTCAAAGAAATTATGCTACTACTGAAAAGGAATTTTTAGCGGTTGTATTTTCTTGTGATAAGTTCAGACCTTACATTGTTGATTCTAAAGTAACTATTCACACTGATCATGCTACTATTAAATATCTTATGGAAAAAAAGATGCTAAACCTAGACTTATTAGATGGGTTCTCTGAAGGAAATATACCCTAGAGGCAATAATAAAGTTATTATTTATTTCCTTATATCATGATAATTGTTTATTATTCATGCTAGAATTGTATTAACCGGAAACATAATACATGTGTGAATACATAGACAAACAGAGTGTCACTAGTATGCCTCTACTTGACTAGCTCGTTAATCAAAGATGGTTATGTTTCCTAACCATGGAGAGTTGTTATTTGATTAACGAGGTCACATCATTAGTTGAATGATCTGATTGACATGACCCATTCCATTAGCTTAGCACCCGATCGTTTAGTATGTTGCTATTGCTTTCTTCATGACTTATACATGTTCCTATGACTATGAGATTATGCAACTCCCGTTTACCGGAGGAACACTTTGTGTGCTACCAAACGTCACAACGTAACTGGGTGATTATAAAGGAGCTCTACAGGTGTCTCTAATGGTAGATGTTGGGTTGGCGTATTTCGAGAATAGGATTTGTCACTCCGATTGTCGGAGAGGTATCTCTGGGCCCTCTCGGTAATGCACATCACATAAGCCTTGCAAGCATTGCAACTAATGAGTTAGTTGCGAGATGATGTATTACAGAACGAGTAAAGAGACTTGCCGGTAACGAGATTGAACTAGGTATTGGATACCGACGATCGAATCTCGGGCAAGTAACATACCGATGACAAAGGGAACAATGTATGTTGTTATGCGGTCTGACCGATAAAGATCTTCGTAGAATATGTAGGAGCCAATATGGGCATCCAGGTCCCGCTGTTGGTTATTGACCGGAGACGTGTCTCGGTCATGTCTACATTGTTCTCGAACCGTAGGGTCCGCACGCTTAACGTTACGATGACAGTTATTATGAGTTTATGCATTTTGATGTACCGAAGTTAGTTCGGAGTCCCGGATGTGATCACGGACATGACGAGGAGTCTCGAAATGGTCGAGACATAAAGATTGATATATTGGATGACTATATTCAGACACCGGAAGGGTTCCGGAAGAGTATCGGATAAAACCGGAGCACCGGGGGGTTACCAGAACCCCCCGGGGGGTTAATGGGCCTCATGGGCCTAATGTGGAGAAGAGGAAGGGGCTGCCAGGGCAGGCCGCGCGCCCCCTCTCCCCCTAGTCTGAATTGGACAAGGAGGGAGGGGCGGCGCCCCCCCCCTTTCCTATTCCCCCTCCACCTCTCCTAGTAGGACAAGGATTGGGGGGGAGTCCTACTCCCGGTAGGAGTAGGACTCCTCCTGCGCGCCTCCTATGGCCGGCCGCACCCCCCCTTGGATCCTTTATATACGGGGGTAGGGGGGCACCTCTAGACACACAAGTTGATCCACGTGATCGTTCCTTATCCGTGTGCAGTGCCCCCTGCCACCATATTCCACCTCGATCATATTGTTGCATTGCTTAGGCGAAGCCCTGTGACGGTTGAACATCAAGATCGTCACCATGCCGTCGTGTTGACGGAACTCCTCCCCGAAGCTTTGCTGGATCGGAGCCCGGGGAGCGTCATCGAGCTGAGCGTGTGCTAAGAACTCGGAGGTACCGGAGTAACGGTGCTTGGATCGGTCGGATCGGGAAGAAGATGTATGACTACTTCCTCTACGTTGTGTCAACGCTTCCGTTGCGATCTACGAGGGTACGTAGATAACACTCTCCCCTCTCGTTGCTATGCATCACCATGATCTTGCGTGTGCGTAGGAATTTTTTTGAAATTACTGCGTTCCCCAACAGTGGCATCCGAGCCTAGGTTTTATGGTTTGATGTTATATGCACGAGTAGAACACAAGTGAGTTGTGGACGATATAAGTCATACTGCCTACCAGCATGTCATACTTTGGTTCGGCGGTATTGTTGGATGAAGCGGCCCGGACCGACATTACGCGTACGCTTACGCGAGACCGGTTTCCCCGACGTGCTTTGCACAAAGGTGACTTGCGGGTGACTGTTTCTCCAACTTTAGTTGAACCGAGTGTGGCTACGCCCGGTCCTTGCGAAGGTTAAAATGGAATCAAATTGACAAACTATCGTTGTGGTTTTGATGCGTAGGTGAGATTGGTTCTTGCTTAAGCCCATAGCAGCCACATAAAACTTGCAACAACAAAGTAGAGGACGTCTAACTTGTTTTTGCAGGGCATGTTGTGATGTGATATGGTCAAGACATGATGCTAAATTTTATTGTATGAGATGATCATGTTTTGTAACCGAGTTATCGGCAACTGGCAGGAGCCATATGGTTGTCGCTTTATTGTATGCAATGCAATCGCGATGTAATGCTTTACTTTATCACTAAGCGGTAGCGATAGTCGTGGAAGCATAAGATTGGCGAGACGACAACGATGCTACGATGGAGATCAAGGTGTCGCGCCGGTGACGATGGTGATCACGACGGTGCTTTCGAGATGGAGATCACAAGCACAAGATGATGATGGTCATATCATATCACTTATAATGATTGCATGTGATGTTTATCCTTTATGCATCTTATCTTGCTTTGATTGACGGTAGCATTATAAGATGATCTCTCACTAAATTATCAAGAAGTGTTCTCCCTGAGTATGCACCGTTGTGAAAGTTCTTCGTGCTGAGACACCACGTGATGATCGGGTGTGATAGGCTCTACGTTCAAATACAACGGGTGCAAAACAGTTGCACACGCGGAATACTCAGGTTATACTTGACGAGCCAAGCATATACAGATATGGCCTCGGAACACGGAGACCGAAAGGTCGAGCGTGAATCATATAGTAGATATGATCAACATAGTGATGTTCACCAATGAAACTGCTCCATCTCACGTGATGATCGGACATGGTTTAGTTGATTTGGATCACGTGATCACTTAGAAGATTAGAGGCATGTCTATCTAAGTGGGAGTTCTTAAGTAATATGATTAATTGAACTTAAATTTATCATGAACTTAGTCCTGGTAGTATTTTTCAAATCATGTTGTAGATCAATAGCTCGCGTTGTTGCTTCCCTGTGTTTATTTTGATATGTTCCTAGAGAAAATTGTGTTGAAAGATGTTAGTAGTGATGATGTGGATTGGATCCGTGATCTGAGGTTTATCCTCATTGCTGCACAGAAGAATTATGTCCTTGATGCACCGCTAGGTGACAGACCTATTGCAGGAGCAGATACAGACGTTATGAACGTTTGGCTAGCTCAATATGATGACTACTTGATAGTTTAGTGCACCATGCTTAATGGCTTAGAATCGGGACTTCAAAGACGTTTTGAACGTCATGGACCATATGAGATGTTCCAGGAGTTGAAGTTAATATTTCAAGCAAATACCCGAATTGAGAGATATGAAGTCTCCAACAAGTTCTATAGCTAAAAGATGGAGGAGAATCGCTCAACTAGTGAGCATGTGCTCAGATTGTCTGGGTACTACAATCGCTTGAATCAAGTGGGAGTTAATCTTCCAGATAAGATAGTGATTGACAGAATTCTCTAGTCACCATCACCAAGTTAGTAGAACTTCGTGATGAACTATAATATGCAAAGGATAACGGAAACAACACCCAAGCTCTTCGTGATGCTGAAATCAACAAAGGTAGAAATCAAGAAAAACATCAAGTGTTGATGGTTGACAAGACCACTAGTTTCAAGAAAAAGGGCAAAGGGAAGAAGGGGAACTTCAAGAAGAACGGCAAGCAAGTTGCTGATCAAGTGAAGAAACCCAAGTCTAGTCCTAAGCCTGAGACTAAGTGTTTCTACTGCAAAGGGACTGATCACTGGAAGCGGAACCACCCCAAGTGATTGGCGGATAAGAAGGATGGCAAAGTGAATATAAGTATATTTGATATACATGTTATTGATGTGTACTTTACTAGTGTTTATAGCAACCCCTAGGTATTTGATACTAGTTCAGTTGCTAAGATTAGTAACTCGAAACGGGAGTTGCAGAATAAACAGAGACTAGTTAAGGGTGAAGTGACGATGTGTGTTGGAAGTGGTTCCAAGATTGATATGATCATCATCGCACACTCCCTCTACTTTCGGGATTAGTGTTAAACCTGAATAAATGTTATTTGGTGTTTGCATTGAGCATGAATATGATTTGATCATGTTTATTGTAATACGGTTATTCATTTAAGTAAGAGAATAAATTGTTGTTCTGTTTACATGAATAAAACCTTATATGGTTACACACCCAACAGAAACAAGTTCGTTGGATCTCGATCGTAGTGATACACATATTCATAATATTGAAACCAAAAGATGCAAAGTTAATAATGATAGTGCAACTTATTTGTGGCACTGCCGTTTAGGTCATATTGATGTAAAGTGCATGAAGAAACTCCATGCTCATGGGCTTTTGGAATCACTTGATTATGAATCAGTTGATGCTTGCGAACCATGTCTCATGGGCAAGATGACTAAGACTCTGTTCTTTGGAACAATGGAGCGAGCAACAGATTTGTTGGAAATCATACATACTGATGTATGTGGTCCGATGAATATTGAGGCTTGCGACAGGTATCATTATTTTCTGATCTTCATAGATGATTTGAGCAAATATGAGTATATCTACTTGATGAAACATAAGTCTGAAACATTTGAAAAAGTTCAAAGAATTTCAGAGTGAAGTGAAAAATCATCGTGACAAGAAAATAAAGTTTCTACGATCTGATCGCGGAGACAAATATTTGAGTTACGAGTTTGGTCTTCAGTTAAAAACAATGTGAAATAGTTTCACTACTCACGCCACCTGGAACACCACAATGTAATGGTGTGTCCGAACGTCATAACCATACTTTATTAGATATGGTGCGACCTATGATGTTTCTTACCGATTTACCACTATCGTTTTGGGGTTATGCATTAAAGACAGCTGCATTCACGTTTAAAAGGGCACCATCTAAGTCCGTTGAGACGACACAATCTGAACTATGGTTTGGCAAGAAACCAAAGTTGTCGTTTCTTAAAGTTTGGGATTGTGATGCTTATATGAAAAGGTTTCATCCTGATAAGCTCAAAACCAAATCGGAGAAATATGTCTTCATAGAATACCCAAAGGAAACTGTTGGGTACACCTTCTATCACAGATCCGAAGGCAAATTTGTTGCCGAGAATAGATCCTTTCCAGAGAAGGAGTTTCTCTCGAAAGAAGTGAGTGGGAGGAAAGTAGAAAACTTGATAAGGTAATTGTACCTTCTCCCTTATTGGAAAGTAGTTCATCACAAAATCTGTTCTTGTGACTACTACACCAATTAGTGAGGAAGCTAATGATGATGATCATGTAACTTCAGATCAAGTTACTACCGAATCTCGTAGGTAAACCAGAGTAAGATCCGCACCAGAGTGGTACGGTAATCCTGTTCTGGAGGTCATGTTACTTGACCATGACAAACCTACGAACTATGAGGAAGCGATGATGAGCCCAGATTCCGCGAAATGGTTTGAGGCCATAAAATCTGAGATATGATCCATGTATGAGAACAAAGTTTGGACTTTGGTTGACTTGCCCGATGATCGGCAAGCAATTGAGAATAAATGGATCTTCAAGAGGAAGACGGACGCTGATAGTAGTGTTACTATCTACAAAGCTAGAATTGTCGCAAAAAGGTTTTTCAACAAGTTCAAGGTGTTGACTACGATGAGAGCTTCTCACTCGTATCTATGCTTGAGTCTGTCCGAATCATGTTAGTAATTGCCGCATTTTATGAAATCTGGCAAATGGATAAACAAAATTGCATTCCTTAATGGATTTATTAAAGAAGAGTTGTATATGATGCAACCAGAAGGTTTTGTCAATCCGAAAGATGCTAACAAAATGTGCAAGCTCCAGCGATCCATCTGTGGACTGGTGCAAGCATCTCGGAGTTGGAATATACGCTTTGATGAGTTGATCAAAGCATATAGTTTTATACAGACTTGCGGTGAAGCCTGTATTTACAAGAGAGTGAGTGGGAGCTCTGTAGCATTTCTGATATTATATGTGGATGGCATATTACTAATTGGAAATGATATAGAATTTCTGGATAGCATAAAGGGATACTTGAATAAGAGTTTTTCAATGAAAGACCTCGGTGAAGCTGCTTACATATTGAGCTTCAAGATCTATAGAGATAGATCAAGACGCTTGATAAGTTTTTTCAATGAGTACATACCTTGACAAGATTTTGAAGTAGTTCAAAATAGAGCAGTCAAAGAAAGAGTTCTTGCCTGTATTACAAGGTGTGAAGTTGAGTAAGACTCAAAGCCCGACCACGACAGGAGATAGAAAGAGAATGAAAGTCATTCCCTATGCCTCAGCCATAGGTTCTATAAAGTATGCCATGATGTGTACCAGATCTATTGTATACCCTACACTGTGTTAAGCAAGGGAGTACAATAGTGATCTAAGAGTAGATCACTGGACATTGGTCAAAATTATCCTTAGTGGAATAAGGAAATATTTCTCGATTATGGAGGTGACAAAAGGTTCATCGTAAAATGTTACGTCGATGCAAGTTTTGACACAGATCTGGATGACTCTAAGTCTCGATCTAGATACATATTGAAAGTGGGAGCAATTAGCTAGAGTAGCTCCGTGCAGAGCATTGTAGACATAGAATTCACAAAATACTTACGGATCTGTATGTGACAGACCCGTTGACTAAAAATTATCTCACAAGCAAAACATGATCACACCTTAGTACTCTTTGGGTGTTAATCACATAGCGATGTGAACTAGATTACTGAATCTAGTAAACCCTTTGGGTGTTGATCACATATCGATGTGAACTATGGGTGTTAATCACATGGTGATGTGAACTATTGCTATTAAATCACATGGCGATGTGAACTAGATTATTGACTCTAGTGCAAGTGGGAGACTGAAGGAAATATACCCTAGATGCAATAATAAAGTTATTATTTATTTCCTTATATCATGATAAATGTTTATTATTCATGCTAGAATTGTATTAACCGGAAACATAATACATGTGTGAATACATAGACAAACAGAGTGTCACTAGTATGCCTCTACTTGACTAGCTCGTCAATCAAAGATGGTTATGTTTCCTAACCATGGACAAAGAGTTGTTATTTGATTAACGAGGTCACATCATTAGTTGAATGATCTGATTGACATGACCCATTCCATTAGCTTAGCACCCGATCGTTTAGTATGTTGCTATTGCTTTCTTCATGACTTATACATGTTCCTATGACTATGAGATTATGCAACTCCCGTTTACCGGAGGAACACTTTGTGTGCTACCAAACGTCACAACGTAACTGGGTGATTATAAAGGAGCTCTACAGGTGTCTCTAATGGTAGATGTTGGGTTGGCGTATTTCGAGAATAGGATTTGTCACTCCGATTGTCGGAGAGGTATCTCTGGGCCCTCTCGGTAATGCACATCACATAAGCCTTGCAAGCATTGCAACTAATGAGTTAGTTGCGAGATTATGTATTACGAAACGAGTAAAGAGACTTGCCGGTAACGAGATTGAACTAGGTATTGGATACCGACGATCGAATCTCGGGCAAGTAACATACCGATGACAAAGGGAACAACGTATGTTGTTATGCGGTCTGACCGATAAAGATCTTCGTAGAATATGTAGGAGCCAATATGGGCATCCAGGTCCTGCTGTTGGTTATTGACCAGAGACGTGTCTCGGTCATGTCTACATTGTTCTCGAACCGTAGGGTCCGCACGCTTAACGTTACAATGACAGTTATTATGAGTTTATGCATTTTGATGTACCGAAGTTAGTTCGGAGTCCCGGATGTGATCACGGACATGACGAGGAGTCTCGAAATGGTCGAGACATAAAGATTGATATATTGGATGACTATATTCGGACACCGGAAGGGTTCCGGAAGAGTATCGGATAAAACCAGAGCACCGGGGGGTTACCGGAACCCCCCGGGGGGTTAATGGGCCTCATGGGCCTAATGTGGAGAAGAGGAAGGGGCTGCCAGGGCAGGCCGCGTGCCCCCTCTCCCCCTAGTCCGAATTGGAGAAGGAGGGAGGGGCGGCGCCCCCCCCCCCTTTCCTATTCTCCCTCCACCTCTCCTAGTAGGACAAGGATTGGGGGGGGAGTCCTACTCCCGGTAGGAGTAGGACTCCTCCTACGCGCCTCCTATGGCCGGCCGCACCCCCCCCCTTGGATCCTTTATATACGGAGGCAGGGGGCACCTCTAGACACACAAGTTGATCCACGTGATCGTTCCTTAGCCGTGTGCGGTGCCCCCTGCCACCATATTCCACCTCGATCATATTGTTGCATTGCTTAGGCGAAGCCTTGCGACGGTTGAACATCAAGATCGTCACCACGCCGTCGTGCTGACGGAACTCCTCCCCGAAGCTTTGCTGGATCGGAGCCCGGGGAGCGTCATCGAGCTGAACGTGTGCTAAGAACTCGGAGGTGCCGGAGTAACGGTGCTTGGATCGGTCGGATCGGGAAGAAGACGTACGACTACTGCCTCTACGTTGTATCAACGCTTCCGTTGCGATCTACGAGGGTACGTAGATAACACTCTCCCCTCTCGTTGCTATGCATCACCATGATCTTGCGTGTGCGTAGGAATTTTTTTTGAAATTACTGTGTTCCCCAACATTCTCTTGCTACAAGAATTCGACTTACATATTGTTGATAGAAAGGGAGCTGAGAACCCCGTTGCACACAACTTGTCTAGGTTAGAAAATATGCTTGATGACCCACTTCCTATTGATGATAGCTTTCCTGATGAGCAATTAAATGTTATAAATGCTTCTCATACTTCTCCATGGTATGCTGATTATGCTAATTACATTGTTGCTAAGTTTATACCACCTAGTTTCACATACCAGCAAAAGAAAAAGTTCTTCTATGATTTGAGGCATTACTTTTGGGATGACCCACATCTTTATACAGAAGGAGTAGATGGTGTTATTACACGTTGTGTACCTGAGCATGAACAGGAACAGATCCTACGCAAGTGTCACTCCGAAGCTTATGGAGGACACCATTCTGGAGATAGGACTGCACATAAGGTATTGCAATCTGGTTTTTATTGGCCTACTCTCTTCAAGGATGCCTGTAAGTTTGTTTTATCTTGTGATGAATGTCTAAGAATTGGTAATATTAGTAGACGTCAAGAAATGCCTATGAATTATTCACTTGTTATTGAACCATTTGATGTTTGGGGCTTTGACCATATGGGACCCTTTCCTTCCTCTAATGGTTATACACATATTCTAGTCGTTGTTGATTACGTTACTAAGTGGGTAGAAACTATTCCAAGTAGTAGTGCTGATCATAACACTTCTATTAAAATGCTTAAAGAAATTATTTTTCCAAGGTTTGGAGTCCCTAGATATTTAATGACTGATGGTGGTTCACATTTTATTCATGGTGCTTTCCGTAAAATGCTTGCTAAATATGACGTTAATCATAGAATTGCATCCCCTTATCACCCTCAGTCTAGTGGTCAAGTAGAATTGAGTAATAGAGAACTCAAATTAATTTTGCAAAAGACTGTCAATAGGTCTAGAAAGAATTGGTCCAAGAAACTTGATGATGCATTATGGGCCTATAGAACTGCATATAAAAACCCTATGGGTACGTCTCCGTATAAAATGGTCTATGGAAAAGCATGTCACTTACCTCTCGAACTAGAACACAAGGCTTATTGGGCTATTAAAGAACTCAATTATGATTTTAATCTTGCTGGTGAGAAGAGGTTATTTGATATTAGCTCACTTGATGAATGGAGAACCCAAGCCTACGAAAATGCCAAGTTGTTTAAAGAAAAAGTTAAAAGATGGCATGACAAAAGGATACAAAAGCGTGAGTTTAATGTAGGTGATTATGCATTGCTATACAACTCTCATTTAAGATTTTTTGCAGGAAAACTTCTCTCTAAATGGGAAGGTCCTTACGTTATCGAGGAGGTCTATCGTTCCGGTGCCATAAAAATCAACAACTTCGAAAGCACAAATCCGAAGGTGGTGAACGGTCAAAGAATTAAACATTATATCTCAGGTAATCCCATAAATGTTGAAACCAATGTTATTGAAACCGTAACCACAGAGGAATACATAAGGGACACTTTCCGGAACGTTTTAGACTACGAAAAGGAATAGGTATGTGGTACGGTAAGTAAACCGACTCCAAAATAGTTTTTAAGACAATATTTCTCCATTTTGGAATATTTAGAAAAATAGAAAAATAAGAAGCAGTCCGGGAAGGACACGAGGGCTCGACGAGGGTGGAGGGCGCTTGTGCACCTCATGTTGATCCTTTGCATCCTACCCTTGATGAGTCTATTGACATGATCCGCAACCTTAGAACTGTTAATCTTATCACTAGCGGCTTGCCTAGAAACTTGATTGAATGTTTGCCTACTCTTGATTGTGCCTACACTATATGGAGATTCCTTGAGAAATGTTTTCCAAACTATTCCTTGAAGAACTTAGATGAGATTCTTCATAAGTCCATTGCCTTGATTAAGATGAGTTCCAATGATCCCAAATTTGGTGACTGCTTATTTAAGCTTACTAATCTTACGAGTGCCAAAGGAGATGTTGGAATCATTAGCAATATCATTTCCAAAGCTATTAGAATTCATAAAGATAACTATAGAAATGATAATTTATCTAATGAATTACCCTCTCTAGGAATTGATCAATCATAAGATGATGTTGAACATGGATACTATGATGAGGATGATGATGACAGTGACTATGATCTTAATGATGCAATGAGACACTTTGGTCTTATGGCAAATCTTCGCAGCTACATGGCTGGAGGAAAGGAATGGGTTCTTGATAGTGGATGTATTGATCATATGACCGGAGATAAAGATATGTTCCGTGAGCTTGCTGAAAATGACGGCCCTCGAAAGTATGTCACCTTTGGTGATAACTCAAAGGGTAAGGTGGTTGGCCTAGGTAAGGTGGCCATCTCACATGATAGCTCCATACAAAATGTCATGCTCGTTGAATCTCTTGGGTACAATTTACTTTCAGTATCTAGGCTTGCTGATTTCGGTTTCAATGTCCTATTTACTGAGGTAGATTGCCAAGTGTTTCGTAGAGACAATCGTAAAATGGTCTTTACCAGTATACGTAGATGTGATCTTTACATTGTTGATTTCACAAAAAAGGCTCAACCTAGAACTTGCTTAATTGCTAAATCTTCTAAAGGCTGGTTGTGGCATAGAAGGCTAGGTCATGTGGGCATGTGAAATCTTGATAAGCTTATTAGAAGTGATCACATCCTTGGTGTAAAAGATGTCATATTTGAAAAGGATAGACTTTGTAGTGCTTGTCAAGCAGGGAAACAAGTTGGAGGGAGTCATCGCACAAAGAACATCATGACCATGAGAAGACCACTCGAGCTACTTCACATGGATCTCTTTGGTCCAAATGCCTACAAGAGTCTCGGTGATAACTCGTTTGGACTAGTCATAGTTGATGATTTTTCAAGATTTACGTGGGTGTTCTTTCTTGATGACAAATCATAGGTGCAAAAGATCTTCAAAAACTTCGCTAGGAAGGCCCAAAATCAATTTGACGTGAAGATCAAGAAGGTTCGGAGTGACAATGGAACGGAGTTCAAGAACATAAATGCGGATACCTTTATTGACGAAGAAGGGATTTCACATGTGTTCTCGGCTACGTATACACCCCAACAAAATGGAGTTATTGAGAGGAAGAACCGTACTCTTATTGAGATGGCAAGAACGATGCTTGATGAGTACAAGACTCCAAAACACTTTTGGGCAGAAGCGGTTGAGATAGCTTGTCATGCAACAAATCGCTTATATCTTCACAAGCTACTCGGCAAGACGACATACGAGCTCCTCACCGGTAACAAACCCCAAGTTGGATACTTTCGAGTATTTGGCTCAAAGTGCTACATTCTTGATAAACATCGTCATTCTAAATTTGCTCCTAAATCTCATGAAGGTTTCCTACTTGGTTATGGCTCAAACTCTCACACTTATCGTGTCTACAACAATTTCACCGGAAAGGTTGAAGAGACGGCAGATGTGAAGTTTGATGAATCTAACGGCTCGCAAGTAGAGCAATTGCCAATTGATGTAGGAGACAAGGACCCTTTGGAAGCTATCCAAGACTTGTCTACTGGCAAGATTCGTCCAACGGAGGTGAAGGAGAGTACCTCGTCCGTCCAAGTGGAAGCTTCTACCTCACGACAAGGTGAACCAAGAATTGATATGGAAGCATCCACAAGTGGGACACACCAAGACAAAGAAAATGAGGAAGCACACCAAGATGAACATCAAAAACCTCCTTCTCCACCACGACAAGAGAATGACAACGTCAACAATGAAGAAGGCCAAGAAGAAGAACAAGATGAAGAAGATGTTCCACCCCGAGCCAAGCCAAAGCTCCCATGAGTTTGAGCAAGAATCGCCAAAGATCATCCCATCGAGCAAATCTACAATGATATCCAAACCGGGAGAATCACCCGCTCAAGAACTCGATTGGCAAATTTTTGTGAACATTACTCATTCATCTCTAGCATTGAACCTATGAAGGTTGAAGAAGCATTGGAAGACCCGGACTGGATAAACGCTATGCATGAAGAACTACACAACTTTGAGAGAAACGAAGTATGGACATTGGTCGAGAAGCCCGACAACAACCACAACATCATTGGTACCAAATGGGTGTTTCGCAACAAGCAAGATGAAGATGGTCAAGTCTTCTGCAACAAAGCACGTCTAGTCGCCCAAGGCTACACTCAAGTCGAAGGTATGGACTATGGTGAGACATATGCTCCTGTTGCTAGACTTGAGTCCATTCGCATCTTACTTGCTTATGCTAATCACCATGATATCACCTTGTACCAAATGGATATTAAAAGTGCTTTTCTAAATGGTGAAATTGAGGAGGAAGTTTATGTTAAGCAACCTCCCGGCTTTGTCAATCCTAAGAAACCTAATCACGTTTACAAACTTCACAAAGCCCTCTATGGTCTTAAACAAGCCCCTAGAGCGTGGTATAAATGCTTGACCAAGTTCCTTATTAAAAAGGCTTTGAAATTGGTAAAATTGATTCTACTCTTTTTACTAAAAGGGTCAATGGAGAACTATTTGTGTGCCAAATTTATGTTGATGATATTATATTTGGTTCAACTAACCCTCTTTTTAGTGAGAAGTTTGGAAAGCTAATGTCGGAGAAGTTTGAGATGTCTATGATGAGTGAACTCAAATTCTTTTTCGGTTTGCAAATCAAGCAAACTAAAGAAGGTACCTTTATTTCTCAAACAAAGTACACCAAAGACTTATTCAAGAAGTTCAATATGCAAGAATGCAAAGGTATGTCTACACCCATGCCTACTAGTGGACATCTTGATTTGACCAAAGATGGTGAACCGGTTGATCAAAAGGTTTGCCGCTCTGGTTCATTATTATATCTATGTGCCTCCTGTCCTGACATTATGTTAAGTGTGTGCATGTGTGCACGATATCAAGCGGCCCCTAAAGAGTGTCATCTTAAGTCTGTGAAAAGGATAGTGAGATACTTAATATACACACCAAATTTTGGCATTTGGTATCCTAAGAGGACTTCTTTCGATCTTGTTGGTTACTACGATTCGGACTATGCCGGAGACAAGGTTGATAGAAACTCCACTTCGGGTACTTGTCAATTTCTTGGTATATTTCTTGTGTCTTGGTCCTCCAAGAAATAAAACTCGGTATCCTTATCCACCGCCGAAGCGGAATACATTGATGCTGGATCATGTTGTGCTCAATTACTTTGGATGACCCAAACTCTTAAAGATTATGGGATATATGTGAAACATGTTCCATTGCTCTATGACAATGAAAGTGCTATTAAGATTGCTCACAATCCCGTGCAACATTCTCGAACTAAGCATATTGAAGTTCGTCATCATTTCATTCAAGATCATGTTGCCAAAGGGGACACTGATCTTAAGCATGTTCGCACCTATAAGCAATTAGCGGATATATTTACCAAACCGCTTGATGAGAAAGTCTTTTGCCGTTTGAGAGGTGAATTGAACATCATTGATGCTTCAAACTTGGAGTAGGAACTCCATTTGGATACATGCAAGGCATGAGCCTTTGACTAATCCTTGATAGCTCTTTCATGATGTTGTCTATATGTCTTGGATATTTTTGCACCCTTGCATGCTATCTAACCCTTGTAGATACTTGGATGAATCTAAATCCATGAGATTGCAACTCACTCACATCTTGAGCAATCTCTACATCATCAAGTCTCTACATAATGGTGGTTGCAGACAAGGAAGCATAAAACTCTTCAAACATATCCTTTGACACATTCTACATTAAGATTTATGATTGTCATTTTGGATACACAAGTGCTCTTCCTTGCAAAGCTAACTCATGTAGGAAGATAAACTCAAAATCCAAGGTGATGCTCCCAACTCTTGATGAGCTACATCAACCTTGAGCAACCCACACAAGTTCAACTACATGATCAAGATCAACACCACCACCCAAGGTATGTTGTTCCATCTTAGAGAAGCTTTACTCCAAGACATGGGTCAAAGCGACTCAACAAGATGTGAATACATCAAGATGCTTAACCGAAAAATGGTAACCCCATTTTGAGCTTAAACGATGAGTATGACCAAAGATCAAGTGACCTCACTTGACTCCTAAGTCAATATACTCTAACATAGGTGACTTTGTCACCGCCCAATTCTAGATGAAATTCTCTTGTGTTTCCTCTTGCATTTGTCTCTTGCATATGTGTTTTCCCCTTTCAAAAAAACTTCATCTAGATCTCTTTATTTGTTTTCTTTCTTGTTATTCTGCATTTTCTGCATCCAATTCATTGCAAATCTTTCAGCAAATTCCCTGAAAATCCTTGTGAGATCTTAAAGTGCCTAGTGAGCTGAGGTGACAATTGTTTTTACTGCGGTGAACTCGGTCACACCGTTTTGTTTCCTTCGGCCCAACCGAGTTCACTCGGTGCCACCGAAGCACACAACTCGGTGCTACCAATTTCATTACAGGAAAGACAACTTGCCACTTATTCATGCATACATTTTTGCTCCAGCTCCACTCAATGATTCTTGTCCTCTACCAGCATCACATTCGACTTGCTTTGTGACTCAAGGACCAAACCCTTCTGCAATAAAACAAAAATCCAGAAGAGCCCTTCTTGGAAATTGATGTCAAAGGGGGAGAGAGAGATCACATCAAAGCTCTATGCTTAATCATTTCTATAGGGGGAGAGAACACTCAAGGGGAAGAAAGTAATAAAACCCCGGATTCTTGGTGTTCAAGAGGAGAGAAGTTACATGTCTTTAATAGGGGAAAGACTTGTTCATCATATTTGATTGCTTGCATTAGCTCTGTTTTTTTCTTTTTCTCTGATTTTCTGTTCTCGATCTTCTCCCAATATCCCATTCAAGATTCAGGCGGAGCAAGACATCTAAAGGGGATGAAATCTCTGATTCTATTGCACATCTTTACCTTTGGGGACATGTTTATATCCAATAGAGAACTCAGTACTCACACTCTACATGTCATCCCAGTCTTGGTACCTTTGTGGTTCTTTTGTTTGCTCTGGCTAGTAGATGAATCTGTGTTATCTAACCTTGTTTACTCGGGTCCATTCCCTTCTAAGCCAACTCAAGACCACAAGATAAGTATATGCATCACAGTCATGTGCATGAGGATTTCTTGCTGATGTACATATTGTTTGCAAGAAGGACTCATGAGCATGAAGGCACATTTCCTATACTTACATCTTTCACTCTGATGCATATAGCCAAGATAAATGTAACACATGGCTTACTCTATCATGCTTATGCATTCACATGCTCCTATGTTTCATATTTATATGATTGCATACATACAGGGGGAGCCTTTGCATGTTACATGTCTTTCCAAAGCTTTACTTGTTGTTCTCTATATCTTTATCTAAAGCTTTGATGTATGTTGTTATCGATTACCAAAAAGGGGGAGATTGAAAGCACAAGTGCTCCCTGGGTGATTTTGGTAATTAATGTCAACATATCTCTTGTTGGACTAATGTTTCTACCTAGTATGTTTCAGACAAGTTCAACAATGGAGTGGCATGGACTAGAGGATGTGGAACCCCTTCAATATGCTGAGGACAAAGGATTGGCTCGAGCTCAAAGCTCAGGACTCTACATTTTCTATTTTAGTGATCCAAGATCACATTGAGTCCATAGGAAAGCCAATACTATTAAGAAGGGATGAGGTGTTGCTTAATGAGAATCTTGCTCAAAGTGCTTAATGATATGCTCCAAAGCCCTCAACCACTTTCTCACTTCCACATAAATCCTAAACCAAAAATTCCAACTCGGCCCCACTGATTTTTTCTATCCGGAGCCACCGAGTTTAGCTCACATAGCCACTGCCAAAAACCCTAATCAATTTGGTCTCACCGATAGGGATCTCGGTCTCACCGAGATGGGGTTGCAAACTCTCTGTTTCCCTTCATAACGTTTCGGTCTAACCGAGATGAGCGATCGGTCCCACCGAGATTGCAATGCAAACTCTCTGTTTCCTTTTCGTAATGTTTCGGTCCAACCGAAAGAGCGAATCGGTCCCACCGAGTTTGCCAGACCAACTCTCTGTTTGGCTATTACCAAAATCGGTCTCACCGAGTTTGTGTAGTCGGTCTCACCGAGATTACGGTATGCCCTAACCCTAATGATATCGGTCCCACCGAGTTGACATGTCGGTCCCACCGAGAATCCTAACGTTCACATTTTGAACTAAATCAGTCCCACCGAGTTTAATGATTCGGTCCTACCGAGTTTGGTGATTTGTGTGTAACGGTTAGATTTTGCGTGGAGGCTATATACACCCCTCCACCCACTCTTCATTCGTGGAGAGAGGCATCAGAATATGCCTACACTTCCAATACACATTTTCTGAGAGAGAACCACCTACACTTGTGTTGAGGTCAAGATATTCCATTCCAACCACATAAATCTTGATCTCTAGCCTTCCCCAAGTTGCTTTCCGCTCAAATCTTCCTTCTACCAAATCCAATCCTATGAGAGAGAGTTCAGTGTTGGGGAGACTATCATTTGAAGCACAAGAGCAAGGAGTTCATCATCAACACACCATTTGTTACTTCTTGGAGAGTGGTGTCTCCTAGATTGTCTAGGTGTCACTTGGGAGCCTCCGACAAGATTGTGGAGTTGAACCAAGGAGTTTGTAAGGGCAAGGAGATCGCCTACTTCGTGAAGATCTACCCTAGTGAGGCAAGTCCTTCGTGGGTGACGGCCATGGTGGGATAGACAAGGTTGCTTCTTCGTGGACCCTTCGTGGGTGGAGCCCTCCATGGACTCGCGCGACCGTTACCCTTCGTGGGTTGAAGTCTCCATCAACGTGGATGTACGATAGCACCACCTATCGGAACCACGCCAAAAATCTCCGTGTCTCCAAATTGCGTTTGCACACTCCAATCTCACCTCTTTACATTCTTGCAACTTGCATGCTTTACTTTCTGCTGCTCATATACTCTTTGTATACTTACATGTTTGTTTGATATGTATTGTGTTTGTTTAAACTTGTCCTCAAACTCCACATCAACCAAAGGAAATTAAAAACTGTAACTTTTCTTGATTAGGGTCTATTCACCCCCCCCCCTCTAGACACCTCTTCTCTATCCTTTCAATCCCCTTCGTGCCAACACGAGGGAGGGGTGTCTGCTAGCTACTTCGCACTGTGCTAGGGTGAACCTTGGTTGGGGGGGAGGGCATGCATTCACAACTTAGCTAGGATTCCCATCGTGCCGACACGAGGGAGGGGGCTGCTAGCTACTTTGCACTTTTCTAGGTGAACCTCAGTTGGGGGGGGGGGCATTCAGAGCTTAGGAATCCCTTCGTGCCTACACGAGGTAGGGGGTTGCTAGATCTACTTCACACTTTGCTAGGTGAACCTCGGTTGGGGGCATGCATTCATAGCTTAGAATTCCCTTCGTGCCGACACGAGGGAGGAGGCTGCTAGCTACTTCGCACTTTGCTACGGTGAACCTCGGTTGGGGGGCATGCATTCATATATAGCTTAGGATTCCCTTCGTGCCGACACGAGGGAGGAGGGGGGCTGCTAGCTACTTCGCATTTTGCTAGGTGAACCTCGGTTGAGGGGGAGGGGGCATGCATTCATAATATATAGCTTAGGATTCCCTTCGTGCCGACACGAGGGATGAGGGGGGCTGCTAGCTACTTCGCACTTTGCTAGGTGAACCTCGGTCGAGGGAGAGGGGGCATGCATTCATAGCTTAGGATTCCCTTCGTGCCGACACGAGAGGGTGGGAGCAAGCAATACCGTGCGCTTTGCGAGAGAGGTGCCACATCGAAGTTGCATTTGGTATTTGAAAATCAAACCACCCTTTTGATACATAAATTTGTTGCACATGCAAGTGTGTTCGTGTTCTGACCCTCTCCCGCGTCAGTTTTCGTCAAATTTATGAACATTAGACAAGTCGGATGACGCAACAAACATGGTTCACTCAAACAAACCGTGTGCCACGCCGGTGCACCTGTCACGCACACATCCGCATAGTACATTGGGCTCCACGAGGCTCCCCCTCTCAAAAATATCTGCCCACTTCGAGGGTTTTTCTATTTCATAACACACGGTTGTTATCTCTGGACTGTGTGCGATGTTTCTTGTTCCCAATCCCGCCTGCATCGAAAATATCTGCCCGCCTTGAGGTTTTTTCTTTTTCGTAACACACGGTTGTTATCTCTGGACCGTGTGCGATGCACCATCATCAAAATTTTCAATAGCCCGTCATTTCACTCCCGCGTTTGACTACCGCGTAGTAAAATTTTCAGTACCCGCGTCATTTCCTCAAACACCCCGCACCCCCTCCACACACACATACACACACCAAAACCTCCTCGGACGTGCGCGCGCACACACACACACCCTCCCTCACTCGAAACCCTAGCAAAGTCCCCGCCGCCGCCGCAAGGCCTCCATTGTCAACATCTACCGGTTTGCCCGTGCGGCTTACCCATCGATCTCCATACCCAGGCCGCCCTGAGTTTCTTAGATGACGCCTGCCAAACGCCCCTTGCCCATAGATCCCCATCCCCCACTCCGGAGCGTCACAGCCTAAGCCCGGCTACGCTTCCCTTGGAGCTCAAGGAGTGACTGGCCCAAAAGAGGTGTATAGCGGTTTCTTCGCCCGACGTCACCGAGAAAGCTGACGACCCTTACTGGCGGCATGCACTCAAGCGGCGGGCTAGAGTATGCGGGCATGTCTTGTCTGCCGGCTCTGACATCAAGGTCATCGACAGCGACGCCCTGAGGCGGGTTATGTCACAGGTTAAGTGGCCCACCCCAACCCCTCAGGATCAACCGCCGTCGATCTCATCCATGGCCCCGCCGCTGATCTCCTCTGGCTCGCTGTCAACAATTTGTCATTCTACATCGCCATCAAGCCCCTTTTTTCATTTCTGAAGGACACGTTCTGCGACGCTGGCTTGGGATCTATGGCTTCCAAGTCAGACCTCATCGACGACGACCATGAGGATGGCACCCTCTCCGGCTCTTTCAAGGGGAAAGAGCCCATCTGCTCTTCCAAGAGGAAACCGCCCGTCTGTGACATCAGGGAGGGCACCCTACAGCCCTGCTCTTCCAAGGGGAAGGAGCCCATCTGCGACAACATGGAGCACATCCAGGGTCCATGCTCTTCCCACGGGAACGAGCCCATCTGTGACAAGTGAGGAAACCCATGATTTGTTTATTTCAGTTGTTCACAATGTGATGCTCTATATGTGCAATTATTTACTGTGCAATACATTTCATCAATCCAATTTTAAACATACTGATAGGAATGCATATATTTGCTTGCTGTTAAGCCTGTTATAGCTAGCATATACCTCTTTTAAAGTTTTTTTGATTATTTGGTTGTTGTAGTTAGCATATCTTTAGTTTCAAATGCTATCTTTGGTTGTTCATAGTATGCCTTGTTTATTCCAGTTATTCACAACGTGATGTTCTATATGTGCAAGTATGAACTGTGCAGTTCAATTTCATCAGTACCAGTTTCAACAATACCACTATGAATGACTACATTTAGTTGCTGCATCTTGTAGTTAACACGCCTTTCCATTTTTATTTAACCATAACCAGTGTACTTAGACAGGCACAAATACCAGTTTGAATAACCATGTTTTCTTGTTGTTAAATGTTAGGCCTGTTGCAGTTAGCACACCTTTCCACTTGTTTTTGCTTTAATAGCATGCTTAAACCTGCACACTGAAGCTATCTTTTGGAGATTATTTTGTTTGCCATGTGTAATTTTGGTTGATGTTTAGCCTGTTGTGCTTAACATGCTTCTTGATGTACCTACATAGGACAATTTTGGGAACGACTATTGTTTACCATTGATGTTTGTTTCATCCCATGGCTTATATTTGCTCACTGTTCAGGATATCCGTAGCTGGTACCATATAGGCCGGCGGCTGATAAGGGACTAATTCGGTGAATCGGACTTTTAACTGAATATATCTGCAACCCATTTTTCCTTAGGTTAACTAGGGCCGTATGTAATATATCTGAAGCTACATAGCAACATGCACTGTACTTAATGTCTAAATATGCAATCCTAGGCTACATAGTAACAAGGATGAGTGTTACATTAATGTTCTAATGATGTCTAGATATACATAGAAGAGCAGCAGCAGCAACAGCAACAACACAACTCTGTTTGGATACTCAACTTAGCTAGAGGTTAGAGTTAGTTTCTAGCTCCTTTACCAACCCTGCACTAACTTCATCCAAAGAGTTGTTTGGATGGCAGGGTTAGATTGACAATAAATGCACTAGGAGAACTAGCTCCAATTAGCACCTCTTGGGTTGGATACTAGTTTTTTTGGGTGGGTTATAGATGCAACTAGCTCAAACTAGCCCTCATGTTTAGATATACTTTAGGGCTATTTGAGCCCGAACTAGCTCAAACTAAATATAACCCGTGGATACAACAGCAGATAATTCTTAAGAACGAACTAAACTTCTTCCGGCCCATAATATAAGATGTCAATCCATCTAATATGTGAGTATATTGGATGTTATAAGTGTTGGGGAACGTAGTAATTTCAAAAAAATTCCTACGCACACGCAAGATCATGGTGATGCATAGCAACGAGAGGGGAGAGTGTTGTCTACGTACCCTCGTAGACCGGCAATGGAAGCGTTAATACAACATAGAGGAAGTAGTCGTACGTCTTCCCGATCCGTCCGATCCATGTACCGAATGTACGGCACCTCCAAGTTCTGCACACGTTCAAATCGGTGACGTCCCTCGAGCTCCGATCCAGCCGAGTGTTGAGGGAGAGTTTCGTCAGCACGACGGCATGATGACGGTGATGATGTTCTACCGATGCAGGGCTTCGCCTAAGCACCGCTACGATATGACCGAGGTGGAATATGGTGGAAGGGGGCACCGCACACGGCTAAGGAACGATCACGAAGATCAACTTGTGTGTCATGGGGTGCCCCCTGCCCCCGTATATAAAGGAGGGAGGGGGAGGTGCGGCCGGCCCCTAGGGGTGCACCTGGAGGAGTCCTACTCCCACCGGGAGTACGACTCCCCCCTCTTGCCTTGTTGGAGAAGGAAAGGGGAAGGGGGAAAGAGGAAAGGGGGCGCCCCCCCCTTCCTTGTCCTATTTAGACTAGGGGGGAGGGGGCGCGCGGCCTGCCCTAGCCGGCCCTCCTCTTCTCCCTTAGGGCCCATGTAGGCCCATTAACCCCCGGGGGGGTTCCGGTAACCCCCGGTACTCCGGTAAAATCCCGATTTCACCTAGAACAATTCTGATATCCAAATATAGGCTTCCAATATATCAATCTTTATGTCTCGGCCATTTCGAGACTCCTCGTCATGTCCGTGATCACATCCGGGACTCCGAACAACCTTCGGTACATCAAAACACAAAAAACCCTAATTACGATCGTCACCGAACTTTAAGCGTGCGGACCCTATGGGTTCGAGAACTATGTAGACATGACCGAGACACGTCTCCGGTCAATAACCAATAGCGGAACCTGGATGCTCATATTGGTTCCTACATATTCTACGATCTTTATCGGTCAGACCGCATAACAACATACGTTGTTCCCTTTGTCATCTGTATGTTACTTGCCCGAGATTCGATCATCGGTATCTCAATACCTAGTCCAATCTCGTTACCGGCAAGTCTCTTTACTCGTTCTGTAATACATCATACCGCAACTAACTTATTAGTTGCAATGCTTGCAAGGCTTGAGTGATGTGTATTACCGAGAGGGCCCAGAGATACCTCTCCGACAATCGGAGTGACAAATCCTAATCTCGAAATACGCCAACCCAACAAGTACCTTCGGAGACACCTGTAGAGCACCTTTATAATCACCCAGTTATGTTGTGACGTTTGGTAGCACACAAAGTGTTCCTCCGGTAAACGGGAGTTGCATAATCTCATAGTCATAGGAACATGTATAAGTTATGAAGAAAGCAATAGCAACAAACTAAATGATCAAGTGCTAAGCTAACGGAATGGGTCAAGTCAATCACATCATTCTCCTAATGATGTGATCCCGTTAATCAAATGAAAACTCATGTATATGGTTAGGAAACATGACCATATTTGATCAACGAGCTAGTCAAGTAGAGGCATACTACTGACACTCTGTTTGTCTATGTATTCACACATGTATTATGTTTCCGGTTAATGCAATTCTAGCATGAATAATAAACATTTATCATGATATAAGGAAATAAATAATAACTTTATTATTGCCTCTAGGGCATATTTCCTTCAGTCGCCCACTTGCACTAGAGTCAATAATCTAGATTACACAGTAATGATTCTAACACCCATGGAGCCTTGGTGCTGATCATGTTTTGCTCATGGAAGAGGCTTAGTCAGCGGGTCTGCAACATTCAGATCCGTATGTATCTTGCAAATTTCTATGTCTCCCACTTGGACTAAATCCCGAATGGAATTGAAGTGTCTCTTGATGTGCTTGGTTCTCTTGTGAAATCTGGATTCCTTCGCCAAGGCAATTGCACCAGTATTGTCACAAAAGATTTTCACTGGACCCGATGCACTAGGTATGACACCTAGATCGGATATGAACTCCTTCATCCAGACTCCTTCATTTGCTGCTTCCAAAGCAGCTATGTACTCTGCTTCACATGTAGATCCCGTCACGACGCTTTGTTTAGAACTGCACCAACTGACAACTCCACCGTTCAATGTAAACACGTATCCGGTTTGCGATTTATAATCGTCCGGATCAGTGTCAAAGCTTGTATCTACGTAACCATTTACGATGAGCTCTTTGTCACCTCCATATACGAGAAACATATCCTTAGTCCTTTTCAGGTACTTCAGGATGTTCTTGACCACTGTCCAGTGATCCACTCCTGGATTACTTTGGTACCTCCCTGCTAGACTTATAGCAAGGCACACATCAGGTCTGGTACACAGCATTGCATACATGATAGAGCCTATGGCTGAAGCATAGGTAGCATCTTTCATTTTCTCTCTATCTTATGCGGTGGTCGGACATTGAGTCTTACTCAACTTCACACCTTGTAACACAGGCAAGAACCCTTTCTTTGCTTGATCCATTTTGAACTTCTTCAAAACTTTGTCAAGGTATGTGCTCTGTGAAAGTCCAATTAAGCGTCTTGATCTATCTCTATAGATCTTAATGCCCAATATGTAAGCAGCTTCATCGAGGTCTTTCATTGAAAAACTCTTATTCAAGTATCCCTTTATGCTATCCAGAAATTCTATATCATTTCCAATCAATAATATGTCATCCACATATAATATCAGAAATGCTACAGAGCTCCCACTCACTTTCTTATAAATACAGGCTTCTCCAAAAGTCTGTACAAAACCAAATGCTTTGATCACACTATCAAAGCGTTTATTCCAACTCCGAGAGGCTTGCACCAGTCCATAAATGGATCGCTGGAGCTTGCACACTTTGTTAGCTCCCTTTGGATCGACAAAACCTTTCGGTTGCATCATATACAACTCTTCTTCTAGTAATCCATTCAGGAATGCAGTTTTGACATCCATGTGCCAAATTTCATAATCATAAAATGCGGCAATTGCTAACATGATTCGGACAGACTTAAGCATTGCTACAGGTGAGAAGGTCTCATCGTAGTCAATCCCTTGAACTTGTCGAAAACCTCTCGCAACAAGTCGAGCTTTGTAGACAGCAACATTACCGTCAGCGTCAGTCTTCTTCTTGAAGATCCATTTATTCTCAATTGCTTGCCGATCAACGGGCAAGTCAACCAAAGTCCACACTTTGTTCTCATACATGGATCCCATCTCAGATTTTGCGGAATCTGGGCTCACCATCGTTTCTTCATAGTTCGTAGGTTTATCATGATCTAGTAGCATGACTTCCAGAACAGGATTACCTTACCACTCTGGTGCGGATCTTACTCTGGTTGATCTACGAGGTTCGGTAGTAACTTGATCTGAAGTTTCATGATCATTATCATTAGCTTCCTCACTAATTGGTATAGGTGTCACAGAAACCGGTTTCTGTGATGTACTACTTTCCAATAAGGGAGCAGGTATAGTTACCTCATCAAGTTCTACTTTCCTCCCACTCACTTCTTTCGAGAGAAACTCCTTCTCTAGAAAGGATCCATTCTTAGCAATGAATGTGTTGCCTTCGGATCTGTGATAGAAGGTGTACCCAATAGTCTCCTTTGGGTATCCTATGAAGACACATTTCTCCGATTTGGGTTCGAGCTTATCAGGTTGAAGCTTTTTCACATAAGCATCGCAGCCCCAAACTTTCAGAAACGACAACTTTGGTTTCTTGCCAAACCACAGTTCATAAGGTGTCGTCTCAATGGATTTCGTTGGTGCCCTATTTAACGTGAATGCAGCTGTCTCTAAAGCATAACCCCAAAATGATAGCGGTAAATCAGTAAGAGACATCATAGATCGCACCATATCTAATAAAGTACGACTACGACATTCGGACACACCATTACGCTGTGGTGTTCCGGATGGCGTGAGTTGCGAAACTATTCCGCATTGTTTCAAATGTAGACCAAACTCGTAACTCAAATATTCTCCTCCACGATCAGATCGTAGAAACTTTATTTTCTTGTTACGATGATTTTCAACTTCACTCTGAAATTCTTTGAACTTTTCAAATGTTTCAGACTTATGTTTCATTAAGTAGATATACCCATATCTGCTTAAATCATCTGTGAAGGTGAGAAAATAACGATATCCGCCACGAGCCTCAACATTCATCGGACCACATACATCTGTATGTATGATTTCCAACAAATCTGTTGCTCTCTCCATAGTACCGGAGAACGGCGTTTTAGTCATCTTGCCCATGAGGCACGGTTCGCAAGTACCAAGTGATTCATAATCAAGTGATTCCAAAAGTCCATCAGTATGGAGTTTCTTCATGCGCTTTACACCGATATGACCTAAACGGCAGTGCCACAAATAAGTTGCACTATCATTATCAACTCTGCATCTTTTGGCTTCAACATTATGAATATGTGTATCACTACTATTGAGATTCATCAAAAATAGACCACTCTTCAAGGGTGCATGACCATAAAAGATATTACTCATATAAATAGAACAACCATTATTCTCTGATTTAAATGAATAACCGTCTCGCATCAAACAAGATTCAAATATAATGTTCATGCTCAACGCTGGCACCAAATAACAATTATTTAGGTCTAATACTAATCCTGAAGGTAGATGTAGAGGTAGCGTGCCGACTGCGATCACATCGACTTTGGAACCATTTCCCACGCGCATCATCACCTCATCCTTCGCCAGTGTTCGCTTAATCTGTAGTCCCTATTTCGAGTTGCAAATATTAGCAACAGAACCAGTATCAAAGACCCAGGTGCTACTGCGAGCTCTAGTAAGGTACACATCAATAACATGTATATCACATATACCTTTGTTCACCTTGCCATCCTTCTTATCCGCAAAATACTTGGGGTAGTTCCGCTTCCAGTGTCGAGTCTGCTTATAGTAGAAGCACTCAGTTTCAGGCTTAGGTCCAGATTTGGGTTTCTTCTCCTGAGCAGCAACTTGCTTGCTGTTATTCTTGAAGTTCCCCTTCTTCTTCCCTTTGCCCTTTTTCTTGAAACTGGCGGTCTTGTTGACCACCAACACTTGATGCTCCTTCTTGATTTCTACCTCCGTAGCCTTTAGCATTGCGAAGAGCTCGGGAATCGTCTTATCCATCCCTTGCATGTTATAGTCCATCACGAAGCTCTTGTAGCTTGGTGGCAGTGATTAAAGAACTCTGTCAATGACATTATCAACAGGAAGATTTACTCCCAGTTGAGTCAAGTGATTATGATACCCAGACATTTTGAGTATATGTTCACTGACAGAACTATTCTCCTCCATCTTGCAGCTATAGAACTTATTGGAGACTTCATATCTCTCAATCGGGGCATTTTCTTGAAATATTAACTTCAACTCCTGGAACATCTCATATGCTCCATGACGTTCAAAACGTCGTTGAAGTCCCGATTCTAAGCCGTAAAGCATGGCACACTGAACTATTGAGTAGTCATCAGCATTGCTCTGCCAGACGTTCATAACATCTGGTGTTGCTCCAGCAGCAGGCCTGGCACCCAGCGGTGCTTCCAGGACGTAATTCTTCTGTGCAGCAATGAGGATAATCCTCAAGTTACGGACCCAGTCCGTGTAATTGCTACCATCATCTTTCAACTTTGCTTTCTCAAGGAACGCATTAAAATTCAACGGAACAACAGCACGGGCCATCTATCTACAATCAAACATAGACAAGCAAGACACTATCAGGTACTAAGTTTATGATAAATTTAAGTTCAATTAATCATATTACTTAAGAACTCCCACTTAGAAAGACATCCCTCTAATCTTCTAAGTGATCACGTGATCCAAATCAACTAAACCATAACCGATCATCACGTGAAATGGAGTAGCTTTCAATGGTGAACATCAATATGTTGATCATATCTACTATATGATTCACGCTCGACCTTTCGGTCTCAGTGTTCCGAGGCAATATCTACATATGCTAGGCTCGTCAAGTTTAACCTGAGTATTCTGCGTGTGCAAAACTGGCTTGCACCCGTTGTAGATGGACGTAGAGCTTATCACACCCGATCATCACGTGGTGTCTGGGCACGACGAACTTTGGCAACGGTGCATACTCAGGGAGAACACTTTTATCTTGAAATTTAGTGAGAGATCATCTTATAATGATACCGTCAATCAAAGCAAGATAAGATGCATAAAAGATAAACATCACATGCAATCAATATAAGTGATATGATATGGCCATCATCAGCTTGTACTTGTGATCTCCATCTCCGAAGTACCGTCATGACCACCATCGTCACCGGCACGACACCTTGATCTCCATCGTAGCATCGTTGTCGTCTCGCCAATCTTATGCTTCCACGACTATCGCTACCGCTTAGTGATAAAGTAGAGCATTACAGCGCGATTGCATTGCATACAAATAAAGCGACAACCATATGGCTCCCGCCAGTTGCCGATAACTCGGTTACAAAACATGATCATCTCATACAATAAAATTTAGCATCATGTCTTGACTATATCACATCACAACATGCCCTGCAAAAACAAGTTAGACGTCCTCTACTTTGTTGTTGCAAGTTTTACGTGGCTGCTACGGGCTTAGCAAGAACCGTTCTTACCTACGCATCAAAACCACAATGATAGTTTGTCAAGTTGGTGCTGTTTTAACCTTCGCAAGGACCGGGCGTAGCCACACTCGATTCAACTAAAGCTGGAGAAACTAACACCCGCCAGCCACCAGTGTGCAAAGCACGTCGGTAGAACCAGTCTTGCGTAAGCGTACGCGTAATGTCGGTCCGGGCCGCTTCATCCAACAATACCGCCGAACCAAAGTATGACATGCTGGTAAGCAGTATGACTTATATCGCCCACAACTCACTTGTGTTCTACTTGTGCATATAACATCAACGCATAAAACCTGGCTCAGATGCCACTGTTGGGGAACGTAGTAATTTCAAAAAAATTCCTACGCACACGCAAGATCATGGTGATGCATAGCAACGAGAGGGGAGAGTGTTGTCTACGTACCCTCGTAGACCGGCAACGGAAGCGTTAATACAACGTAGAGGAAGTAGTCGTACGTCTTCCCGATCCGACCGATCCAAGTACCGAACTTACGGCACCTCCGAGTTCTGCACACGTTCAACTCGGTGACGTCCCTCGAGCTCCGATCCAGCCGAGTGTTGAGGGAGAGTTTCGTCAGCACAACGGCGTGATTACAGTGATGATGTTCTACCGATGCAGGGCTTTGCCTAAGCACCGCTACGATATGACCGAGGTGGAATATGGTGGAAGGGGGCACCGCACACGGCTAAGGAACGATCACGAAGATCAACTTGTGTGTCATGGGGTGCCCCCTGCCCCCGTATATAAAGGAGGGAGGGGGGAGGTGCGGCCGGCCCCTAGGGGTGCGCCTGGAGGAGTCTGAGTCCCTCTTGCCTTGTTGGAGAAGGAAAGGGGAAGGGGGAAAGAGGAAAGGGGGGCGCCGCCCCCCTTCCTTGTCCTATTCGGACTAGGGGGAGGGGGGCACGGCCTGCCCTGGCCGGCCCTCCTCTTCTCACTTAGGGCCCATGTAGGCCCATTAACCCCCCCCCCAAGGGGGGGGGGTTCCGGTAACCCTCGGTACTCCGGTAAAATCCCGATTTCACCCGGAACGATTCCGATATCCAAATATAGGCTTCCAATATATCAATCTTTATGTCTCGACCATTTCGAGACTCCTCGTCATGTCCGTGATCACATCTAGTACTCCAAACAACCTTCGGTACATCAAAACACAACAAATCCTAATTACGATCGTCACCGAACTTTAAGCGTGCGGACCCTACGGGTTCGAGAACTATGTAGACATGACCGAGACACGTCTCCGGTCAATAACCAATAGCGGAACCTGGATGCTCATATTGGTTCCTACATATTATACGAAGATCTTTATCGGTCAGACCGCATAACAACATATGTTGTTCCCTTTGTCATCGGTATGTTACTTGCCCGAGATTCGATCGTCGGTATCTCAATACCTGGTTCAATCTCATTACCGGCAAGTCTCTTTACTCGTTCCGTAATACATCATCCTGCAACTAACTTATTAGTTGCAATGCTTGCAAGGCTTGAGTCATGTGTATTACTGAGAGGGCCCAGAGATACCTCTCCGACAATCGGAGTGACAAGTCCTAATCTCGAAATACGCCAACCCAACAAGTACCTTCGGAGACACCTGTAGAGCACCTTTATAATCACCCAGTTACGTTGTGACGTTTGGTAGCACACAAAGTGTTCCTCCGGTAAACGGGAGTTGCATAATCTCATAGTCACAGGAACATGTATAAGTTATGAAGAAAGCAATAGCAACAAACTAAACGATCAAGTGCTAAGCTAAAGGAATGGGTCAAGTCAATCACATCATTCTCCTAATGATCTGATCCCGTTAATGAAATGACAACTCATGTCTATGGTTAGGAAACATAACCATCTTTGATCAACGAGCTAGTCAAGTAGAGGCATACTAGTGACACTCTATTTGTCTATGTATTCACACATGTATTATGTTTCCGGTTAATACAATTCTAGCATGAATAATAAACATTTATCATGATATAAGGAAATAAAAAATAACTTTATTATTGCCTCTAGGGCATATTTCCTTCAATAAGATACTCCCTCCGTTCCTAAATATTTGTCTTTTTAAAGATTTCAAATGGACTACCACATACTGATGTATGTAGACATATTATAAAATAGTGTTGTACTACATCAGTGTGCCATTGCTGTTTAGCTTCTAATATTAACTTTGTGCTTTTAGGTACATATGTCATTGGTAAAGCCGTGTTTCGACCTTTTCTGCGTATGGGGTAATGAGATATCAATGAACCAGCATCAAGTGAGGAAGCAGATAAAGATTGTTAGTAAAATGGGTCCAAAGATGGCAATTAAACTATTTGTTTACACTTTATCCAAGACAACAACGAACTGCAGAATGGTAAGTAAGAACTCTGTAGCCTTCTTTTTACTGCCCATAATGAGCTGTGTTAGATGACAATGTCTGAAATCTTATTCCTTTGCAGTGGTTGCCAAAACAGTTTACTCAAGATTACCTCTGAAACTACATGTTTGGTGGGCATGCAAAGGTTAAAATATTTCTACCAGAACACGATGATTATCTAGATGTTTTCATGAAGACCGTGAAGGATGGGCGGTCGGCCATCACAAGGGGTTGGACTAGAGTCGTGCGTGCCTTCTGCATGGAGGAGGGCACAATATGGGCATTCCGCTTCACCTTGTTCAGCAACCAGAATATATTTCGCCCCTTTCTTTACCGTCTTTAATAGTACAAGTATATAGTATACAACTGTGGTTCATCATTCTTTATTTGGTTCTTATGTAATTCTTGAACATATGTACCTATGAATCGCTGCATTGGTTGTTTGAACCTGATGGATATGAATAAAGCTGTAGCATACATTCAAATTTAAATCCAAATTTGGTGCAATTTGGAAAAGCAGTAATTAAATTACGGTAAAATTACGCTCTCCAGGTTGTTACGGCCCACTCGGTTGGTAAAACACAAACGTTCGCGATATGCACCATAATCCGAGATGGTTCACGGAGAGGAAACATGTGCAAGCATGCACACAATTGTCGTTTGCAAAGCGTGTCGATGTCAGACAATATCACAAACGGTGCGGGCAAACTAAACATTCGTGTTAGTTGCCTTATCGTACACGATTCGCAATCATTAACTGTTTATGATGAAGTATGCATCGTAAACGTTGCATCACAGAATAGCGTGTGCGATAGTTGTTGTGTACGACGATGTTATGACGGTCCGGCATTTCGTAATCCTGTCCGACACTCGTACGATGATTAGCTAATCTTCTTAACGATGAACCGTTTGTGATGGGCCGCGCATCATACACGTTCTATAATAGTGAACCGTTTGTGATGGGCGCGCATCATAAACGTAGCACCACAGAATACCAACTGCAATGGCAATGTGAGCAGAAACAGGTAGGAGTAATGTAGGGGCCCTATCCCCGACGTTTTCTGGGTCATGTGGGAAGGACCTCCTATCGCCCACACTCATTTGGCGACGTTCCAAATGGCGTCGCGGAAAGGGGTTTTAAACCGTTTGTTTAGGACCGACGCGCACCAGTGTTAGTAGTAGAATGCATCGAACGATTATAAGCATATTCGATATGAGGCAATCATTCTTCCCATATTTTCTTATTATTCTTCAAAACAACCCTAAGCATAGTAGACAATGTTCTATTGACTACTTCAGTTTGTCCATCAGTTTGAGGGTGACATGTAGTACTAAAAAATAGTTTAGCCCCCAACTTAGCCCATAAACATCTCCAAAAGTGTCTAAGAAACCTAGTATCATGATCTGAAACAATTGTATTTGGCACACCATGCAAGCGATTAATTTCACGAAAGAACAAATCAGCAACATTAGCAGCATCATCGTTTTTATGACATGGTATAAATTGTGCCATTTATGAAAATTTATCCACAACAACAAATATAATATTCCTCCCCTTCTTTGTTCGAGGTAAACCTAAAACAAATTCCATAGATATACCCTACCAAGGAATACTAGGTACAGGCAAAGGCATATATAAACCATGAGGATTGAGTTGTGACTTAGGTTTTTGACATGTAGTGCAATGAGTAACAAAATGTTCAACATCCCGTCTCATCTTTGGCCAAAAGAAATATGCAGCAAGTACGTCCTCCGTCTTCTTCACGCCAAAGTGTCCCATTAATCCTTCTCAAAGAAGCCGCTGAGTGCCTAGTCCAAGGGAGGAGGCGGGGGTGGCGGGGCGAGGGAGAGGGGGGCGAGCGTGGGGTTGGCGGCGCGAGGGAGACGGGGCGAGCGTGGGGCTAGCAGCGCGAGAGAGAAGGGGAGGGGCGCGACGGGGATAACGACTAGGGTTTCAGCCAATCGGGCTCTCTCTTTCCCTTACGCGCGACCCAGCCATCCACAGGACGCCACACAAGCGCCCTCATGTGAAATCTCAAAACTGCCCTTGGCGGCCACCGAAAATTACGGCGTTGTGGCATGACCCCTGCGCCTGTGTACGGCCGCACCGGCCACACCCACACTCAAGGCCAATGACAAATAGCAGCCCACTGACAAAAGACCCCATGTGTCATCCATATATGGCATAAATTCAGAAGTAAGAAATGAGAAGCACTATTCATTGATTGTCACATCGGACTCGATCCAATGGTCCGGATCGTTTCGCGTGAAGATCTGACGACCCGGTTTCGTTTGGACAGGCAATTGGACGGCCAAGAATGCAAACGCCTTGAGAAGGCTTCATTTTAGGCTAAGATGTAACAATGGCATTTGTCGGTAGCGAATGCAAGGCAAGGCGGCATAGGAAAAGTTTTAACTTTGCTGGAACTAACATGGCGACCCCAGCTGGCAGTGACCTGCGAGGCCCCGAGTCAACACCAAGGCCCATGCGACAGCGCAAGCCCAACGCACGCGTAGCTGGGTCGGAATGGGCTTGAGCCGATCCAACAGCTCCACCAGAGTGTAGGGCATCCAGTGGATCACGGAAGGACCCGACGACGGCTACCTCCTCTATCTCATTCCCCAACTCGTGTACTCCTCTTTTCATCTGTAATCGAGAACGAGAGCCTCGAATTCCTTCATCTGTAAGATAGATCGAGTGAATCCTGTGTTGCTCCTCACATTCACCCTATTGACGACCCAATTTGCTACCTCGCTTCTGGAGCAGTCCGCACGCCGGCGACCCAGGCGCTTCCTCCGTGATTTGCCTCGACCTCGACCTCTACCTCGATGACCCGCCTCCCGCTGCGTGGCATCCGCGAGTCGACCTTCGCCTCCCACATCTCCGCCGCCTGTAGGTTTCTCTCCCTCACCTCTCTTGCTACTCCCGTTCACCCTGCTGACGATCTACGTTACCATCTACCTCACTTCTGGCGCAGTCAGCACGCTGGCGACCCCGACGCTTCCTCCCGATCTACCTCAACCTCGACCTCGACGACCTGCCTCCCGCTGCGCGGCATCCGCGGGTCGACCGTCGGCTTCCACGTCTCCGCCGCCTGTAGGTCTCTCCCTCCCCTCTCTTGATGAACTCCCGTTCACCCTGCTGACGACCTACGTTACCATGTACTTCGCTTCTGGCGCAGTCGGCACGCCGGCGACCCTGGCGCTTCCTCCGCGATCTGCCTCGACCTCGACCTCGACGACCTGCCTCCCGTTGCGCGGCATCCGCGAGTCGACTGTTAGCTTCCACATATCCGCCGCCTGTAGGTTTCTCCCTCCCCTCTCTTGCTGAACTCCCGTTCACCCTGTTGATGACCTACGTTACCATCTACCTCGCTTCTGGTGCATTCATAGCTTAGAATTCCCTTCGTGCCGACACAAGGGAGGAGGTTGCTAGCTACTTCGCACTTTGCTACGGTGAACCTCGGTTGGTGGGGGGGGCATGCATTCATATATAGCTTAGGATTCCCTTCGTGCTGACACGAGGGAGGAGGGGGGCTGCTAGCTACTTCGCATTTTGCTAGGTGAACCTCGGTTGAGGGGGAGGGGGCATGCATTCATAATATATAGCTTAGGATTCCCTTCATGCCGACACGAGGGATGAGGGGGTGGCTAGCTACTTCGCACTTTGCTATGTGAACCTCGGTCGAGGGAGAGGGGGCATGCATTCATAGCTTAGGATTCCCTTCGTGCCGACACGAGAAGGTGGGAGCAAGCAATATCGTGCGCTTTGCGAGAGAGGTGCCACATCGAAGTTGCATTTGGTATTTGAAAAACAAACCACCCTTTTGATACATAAATTTGGTGCACATGCAAGTGTGTTCGTGTTCTGACCCTCTCCCGCGTCATTTTTCGTCAAATTTATGAACATTAGACAAGTCGGATGACACAACAAACACGGTTCACCCAAACAAACTGTGTGCCACGCCGGTGCACCTGTCATGCACACATCCGCACAGTACATTGGGCTCAATGAGGCTCCCCCTCTCAAAAATATCTGCCCACTTCGAGGGTTTTTCTGTTTCATAACACACGGTTGTTATCTCCGGACCGTGTGCAATGTTTCTTGTTCCCAATCCCACCTGCATCGAAAATATCTGCCCACCTTGAGGGTTTTTCTTTTTTGTAACACACGGTTGTTATCTCCGGACCGTGTGCGATGCACTATCATCAAAATTTTCAATAGCCCGACATTTCACTCCCGCGTTTGACTCCCGTGTAGTAAAATTTTCAGTACCCGCGTCAGTTTCTCAAACACCCCACGCCCCCTCCACACACACATACACACACCGAAACCTTCTCGGACATGCGCGCGCACACACATACACACACCCTCCCTCGCTCGAAACCCTAGCAAAGTCCCCGCCGCCACCGACGCCGCAAGGCCTCCATTGTCAACATCTGCCGGTTTGCCCGTGCAACTTACCCACCGATCTCCATACCCAGGCCGCCTTGAGTTTCTTAGATGACGCCTGCCAAACGCCCCCTTTCCCATAGATCCCCATCCCCATCCCCATCCCCCACTCCAGAGCATCACAGCCTAAGCCCAGCTATGCTTCCCGTGGAGCTCGAGGAGCGACTGGCCCAAAAGAGGTGTATAGTGGTTTCTTCGCCTGACGTCACCGAGGAAGCTGACGACCATTACTGGCGGCATGCACTCAAGCAGCAGGCTAGATGCGGGCATGTCTCGTCTGCCGGCTACGACATCGAGGTCATCGACAGCGACCTCCTGAGGCAGGCTGTGTCACAGGTTAAGTGGCCCACCCCAACCCCTCGGGTTCAGCCACCGTCGATCTCATCCATGGCCCTGCCACCGATCTCCTCTGGCTCACTGTCAACAATGTGTCATTCTACATCGCCATCAAGCCCCTTTTGTCATTTCTGAAGGACACGTTCTGCGATGCTGGCTTGGGATCTACGGCTTCCAAGTCAGACCTCATCGACGGCGACCACGAGGACGGCACCCTCTCCGACTCTTTCAAGGGGAAAGAGCCCATCTGCTCTTCCAAGAGGAAAGCGCCCGTCTGCGACATCAGGGAGGGCACCCTATAGCCCTGCTCTTCCAAGGGGAAGGAGCCCATCTGCGACAACATGGAGCACATCCAGGGTCCGTGCTCTTCCCACGGGAACGAGCCCATCTGTGACAAGTGAGGAAACCCATGATTTGTTTATTTCAGTTGTTCACAATGTGATGCTCTATATGTGCAATTATTTACTGTGCAATACATTTCATCAATCCAATTTTAAACATACCGATAGGAATGCATATATTTGCTTGCTGTTAAACCTGTTATAGCTAGCATATGCCTCTTTTAAAGTTTTTTGATTATTCGGTTGTTTGTAGTTAGCATATGTTCAGTTTGAAATGCCATCTTTGGTTGTTCGTAGTATGCCTTGTTTATTCCAGTTATTCACAACGTGATGTTCTATATGTGCAAGTATGAATTGTGCAGTTCAATTTCATCAGTACCAGTTTCAACAATACCATTATGAATGACTATAGTTGGTTGCTGCATCTTGTAGTTAACACGCCTTTCCATTTTTATTTAACCATAACCAGTGTACTTAGACCGGCACAATACCAGTTTGAATGACCATGTTTGCTTGTTGTTAAATGTTAGGCTTGTTGCAGTTAGCACACATTTCCACTTGTTTTGCTTTAATAGCGTGCTTAAACCTGCACACTGAAGCTATCTTTTGGAGATTATTTTGTCTGCCATGTGTAATTTTGGTTGATGTTTCACCTGTTGTGCTTAACATGCTTCTTAATGTACCTACATAGGACCATTTTCGGAAAAACTGTTGTTTACCATTGACGTTAGTTTGATCCCATGGCTTATATCTGCTCATTGTTTAGGATATCCGTAGCTGGTACCATATAGGCCGGCGGCTGATAAGGGACTAATCGGTGAATCAGACTTTTAACTGAATATATCTGCAAGAAATTTTCCTTAGGTTACCTAGGGCCGTATGTAATATATCTGAGGCTACATAGCAACATGCACCGTACTTAATGTCTAAATATGCAATCCTAGGCTACATAGCAACAAGGATGAGTGTTACATTAATGTTCTAATGATGTCTAGATATACGTAGAAGAGCAGCAACAACAACAGCAACAACACAACCCTGTTTGGATACTCAACTTAGCTAGAGGTTAGAGTTACTTTCTAGCTCATTTACTAACCCTGAACTAACTTCATCCAAAGAGTTGTTTGGATGGCAGGTTTAGATTGACAATAAATGCACTAGGAGAACTAGCTCCAATTAGCACCTCTTGGGTTGGACACTAGTTTTTTTGGGTGGCTTATATATGCAACTAGCTCAAACTAGCCCTCATGTTTAGATATACTTTAAGGTTATTTGAGCCCGAACTAGCTCAAATTAACTGTAACCCGTGGATACAGCAGCAGATAATTTTTAAGAACGAACTAAACTCCTTCCGGCCCATAATATAAGATGTCAATCCATCTAATATGTGAGTATATTGGATGTTATAAGATAATCCCTCCGTTCCTAAATATTTGTCTTTTTAAAGATTTCAAATGGACTACCACATACAGATGTATGTAGACATATTATAAAATAGTGTTGTACTACATCATTGTGCCATTGCTGTTTAGCTTCTAATATTAACTTTGTGCTTTTAGGTACATATGTCATTGGTAAAGATCCACGTTTCGACCCTTTCTGCGTATGGGGCAATGAGATATCAATGAACCAGCATCAAGTGAGGAAGTTGATAAAGATTGTTAGTAAAATGGGTCCAAAGATGGCAATTAAACTATTTGTTTACACTTTATCCAAAACAACAACGAACTGCAGAATGGTAAGTAAGAACTCTGCAGCCTTCTTTTTACTGCCCATAATGAGCTGTGTTAGATGACAATGTCTGAAATCTTATTCCTTTGCAGTGGTTGCCAAAGCAGTTTACTTAAGATTACCTCTCAAACTACATGATTGGTGGGCATGCAAAGGTTAAAGTATTTTTACCAGAACACGATGATTATCTAGATGTTTTCATGAAGACCGTGAAGGATGGGCGGTCGACCATCACAAGGGGTTGGACTAGAGTCGTGCGTGCCTTCTGCATGGAGGAGGGCACAATATGGGCATTCCGCTTCACCTTGTTTAGCAACCAGAATATATTTCGCCCCTTCCTTTACCGTCTTTAATAGTACAAGTATGCAGTATACAACTGTGGTTCATCATTCTTTATTTGGTTCTTATGTAATTCTTGAACATATGTACCTATGAATCGCTGCATTGGTTGTTTGAACCTGATGGATATGAATAATGCTGTAGCATATATTCAAATTCAAATCCAAAATCGATACAATTTGGAAAAGCAGCAATTAAATTACGGTGAAATTATGCTCTCCAGGTTGTTACGACACACACGGTTGGTAAAACACAAACGTTTGCGATATGCACCATAATCCGAGACGGTTCACATAGAGGAAACGTGTGCAAGCATGCACACAATTGCCGTTTGCAAAGCGTGTCGATATCAGACAATATCACAAACGGTGTGGGCAAACTAAATGTTTGTGTTAGTTGCCTTATCGTACATGATTCGCAACCATTAACTATTTATGATGAAGTATGCATCATAAATGTTGCATTACAGAATAGCGTGTTCGATAGTAGTTGTGTATGACGATGTTACGACGGTCCGACGTTTCGTAATCCTGTCCGACACTCGTACGATGATTAGCTAATCTTCTTAACGGTGAATCGTTTGTGATGGGCCGTGCATCATACACGTTCTATAATAGTGAACCGTTTGTGATGGGCCGCGCATCATAAATGTAGCACCATGGAATACCGACTGCGATGGCAATGCGAGCAGAAACGAGTAGGAGTACTGTAGGGGCCTTATCCCCGACGATTTCTGGGTCGTGTGGGAAGGACCCCCTATCGCCTACACTCATTTGGCGACGTTCCAAATGCCATCGCGGAAAGGGGCTTTAAACACCGTTTGTTTAGAACCGACGCGCACCAGTGTTAGTAGTAGAATGCATCGAACGATTATAAGCAAATTCGATATGAGGCAATCATTCTTCCCATATTTTTCTTATTATTCTTCAGAACAACCCTAAGCATAGTAGACAATGTTCTATTGACTACTTTAGTTTGTCCATCAGTTTGAGGGTGACATGTAGTATTAAAAAGCAGTTTAGTCCCCAACTTAGCCCATAAACATCTCCAAAAGTGTCTAAGAAACCTAGTATCATGATCTGAAACAATTGTATTTGGCACACCATGCAAGCGAATAATTTCACGAAAGAACAAATCAGCAACATCATCGTTTTTATGACATGGTATAAATTGTGCCATTTTCAAAAATTTATCCACAACAACAAATATAATATCCCTCCCCTTCTTTGTTCGAGGTAAACCTAAAACAAATTCCGTAGATATACCCTACCAAGGAACACTAGGTACAGGCAAAGACATATATAAACCATGAGGATTGAGTCGTGACTTAGGTTTTTGACATGTAGTGCAACGGGCAACAAAACGTTCAACATCCCGTCTCATCTTTGGCCAAAAGAAATGTGCAGCAAGTACGTCCTCCGTCAAAGAAGCCGCTGAGTGCCTAGTCCAAGGGAGGAGGTGGGGGTGGCGGGGCGAGCGCGGGGTTGGCGGCGCGAGGGAGACGGGGCGAGCGCGGGGCTAGCGGCGCGAGAGCGAAGGGGAGGGGCGCGACAGGGATAACTGCTAGGGTTTCACCCAATCGGGCTCTCTCTTTCCCTTACGCATGACCCGGCCATCCATAGGACGCCACACAAGCGCCCTCATGTGAAATCTCGAAACTACCCTCGGCGGCCATCGAAAATTACGGCGCGGTGGCATGACCCCTGCGCGTGTGTACAGCCGCACCGGCCACACCCACACTCAAGGCCAATGACAAATAGCAGCCCACGGACAAAAGACCCCATGTGTCATCCATATATGGCATAAATTCGGAAGTAAGAAATGAGAAGCACTATTCATTGATTGTCACATCGGACTCGATCCAACGGTCCGGATCGTTTCGTCTGAAGATCCGACAACCCCGATTCGTTTGGACAAGCAATTGGACGACCAAGAACGCAAACGCCCTGAGAAGGCTTCATTTTAGGCTAAGATGTAACAATGGGATTTGTCGGTAGCGAATGCAAGGCAAGGCGGCATAGGAAAAGTTTTAACTTTTTTTTTGAGTCTAAACACACTTTATTATTCGAATAAGTTCATAGGGATACAATGAATGTCTGGTGGGTTTATAAGCCACAAATGGCGCCCAAGATCCAGACCGAAAGCGTGCTTAGCGAGACTATGCGCCTCAATATTGGTGGATCTACCTTCGAAGATGAAGGTACATTGATGAAAGTCTCTTGATGTTTCACTAATCTCTTTGACGATGCTAGCATACGTCCCTCCCGTAGCATTCTTGATGTCGTCTGCTACTCCCTGGCAGTCAGTAGCCACAATGAAATCGGACAGGGCCAAGTCTGAAGCTAGTGCTAGCGCCTCCCGGCAAGCCAGTGCTTCGAGAGTTGCGGGCTCCGTGACCCCCTGTATTTTGATTGCTGATGCACCCAAAAACTGGCCATAGGAGTCTCTGCAGATTGCGCTGAACGAGCCATGCAGGTTGTCTCTCGAGACCGCTCCATCAACTCTTATCTTCGCGAACCCCGGCGGTGGAGAGATCCACCTCTGCCTTGGTTGTACAACATTCGGAGCTGAATGCGGAGCACTCTTCTTCGGTTTGCAGTCCTCCAACGCTCTGATGTATCTCATGATGAAGTTATGCGTGCTCAGAGGACTTTGGAAGATGTTTTCATGGAGTGCCTGCCGACGAGCATACCAGAGAGCCCACATGGTAACTGCTACTTGGGTGAATTCAATAGAAGACAGTGTGTCCAAAAGGGAGAACAGCCAACGTCTTGCATCCGGCTCATGGGTGCTGTTTATAGCTTCAACCAAGTCATGATCTTGCAACGCCCATACACATCGAGCAACTGTGCAATGGAGCAAAGAGTGTTGCCATGAGTCTTCAGAGCCGCACAAACCACATCTCGTAGTGGTTGACATGTTCCGATGGTGAAGGACATCAGCTGTGGGGACCGACTGTTGTGCTAGCCACCATAGGAAGATTTTAACTTTTGATGGTACATCCACTTTCCACAGTCTCTCCCAGGACTTGGTTTCTCTGGCAGTATCTGACGAGTGGCCTCTCCCCTCAAGCCAGGCTTCTCTCCTCATCTTTGTTTCAACAAGCATACGGTAAGCCGAACGGACTGTGAATGCGCCGTTCTTCTCATGTACCCATGACCAAAAATCCTCTATATGCCTCATACACAAAGGTATCGACATAATTGCTTGTGCATCGGTGGGCAAGAAGATCTGCGAAACTGTAGCTCGGTCCCATTCTGCGCTAGGCAGGATAAGATCACTAACCCATTGAGGTGGATTAGCAGTCAGACTAGCAATAGGTCGCATATTTGCTGGTCTCGGGATCCAGTTCTGATCCCATATGTGTGTCGTGAGTCCATCACCAATGCGTTTTATGATGCCCTGCTTAAGAACTTTGCCGGAACTAACATGGCAACCCCAGCTGGCAGTGACCTGCAAGGCCTCGAGTCAACACCAAGGCCCGTGCGACAGCGCAAGCCCAACCCACGCGTAGCTGGGCCGGAATGGGCTTCAGCCGATCCAGCAGCTCCACCAGAGTATAGGGCATCCAGTGGATCACGGAAGGACCCGGCGGCGGCTACCTCCTCTCTCTCATTCCCCAACTCGTGTACTCCTCTGTTCATCTGTAATCGAGAACGAGAGCCTCGAATTCCTTCGTCTGTAAGATAGATCGAGTGAATCCTGTGTTGCTCCTCACATTCACCCTGTCGACGACCCAATTTGCTACCTCGCGAGCAGTCCGCACGCCGGCGACCCGGGCGCTTCCTCCGCGATTTGCCTCGACCTCGACCTCTACCTCGACGACCCGCCTCCCGCTGTGCGGCATCCGCGAGTCGACCTTCGCCTTCCACGTCTCCGCCGCCTGTAGGTTTCTCTCCCTCACCTCTCTTGCTACTCCCGTTCACCCTGCTGACGACCTACGTTACCATCTACCTCGCTTCTGGCGCAGTCGGCACGCCGGCGACCCCGGCGCTTCCTCCGCGATCTGCCTCGACCTCGACCTCTACGACCTGCCTCCCGCTGATCGGTTTCAGCTCGTTGACCCCTCTCCTATCTGCACTTTCTGACTGGTAAGACCCAATGATTCGTCCTAATCCCTCCTTCCCAAGTTGTTATCATGATTCACGTTGCGTATGTGCCGTGTATTAGCCAATTAACTGAGGATAAATTCGTGTTTGTTATTTCTACACAGCTGTTCCCCGCCCGCCCGCCATGGATTATACAACCAGGGTCATTGCTTTCCATGGACTGTTTCACACTATTGTCTGTCAGACAGACAATACCCCATGCCCACTTTTAGCTTTATGTTAGTACTAGTTTATCACCTGGGCATTCTTCTACATTTAAATGATTAATATTACTTTGAATTAAGAATGTGATTGTCTTCACAGGTAATTCATTAATTCTATTGGGCGAGCTCAACTTAAATTTAAGGCAAGGTGTCTGTACTATATCAGAGAAGAAACTTATTGAGCGTGTCTCTGATTATTATATGACTAAGGCCACTCACAAGGTTTGTTTTCAATCTCGTGCAGTCGAATAGTTTTGTGCTTCGTGGTTGGGCTGTTAATGTGTAATGCAATTCACAGGTGTCGAAAATTAGGAAAACTACAAATAAGTCCGTCAAACGCTTGGCACAACCCATTCAATGTAAAATGATGCTCACAAGGTATTCAGTTGGTCAGTTGCTAATTTGTTCCTTTTATGTGGATTTGTTCATTTGTGTTCTAATATCATGTTGATGCTGTAGTGTTGAGCATATGGAGAACAGCGGAGAACTCAAATTATTTGAGCAATTGGGTATTAAAGTTTATCATGCCAATGTTGTTGATCCCAAGGTAAATATTAAGTGTGAACTGATTTTGTTTTTGCTATGTGACCAAGAGTATTTGTTGCTACTTCTATGCTTGCTTCATAACAAAATTTTATTGCTTTATTTCATTTAATTTGTTGATTGCTGATATTGGAGCATGATGATTAATTGTACTGATTATGTGATTACCTTCTCTCGCTCACGTTTTTACTAGAACCTTGTGATTTATTTAATTTACGTTGATGTCTAGGAAGAAGAACTGGTTAGAGCCGTAGGGACAAATACATTTGACACCCTTTTGGCTGGTCTTGCTGCACATAAAGCTAAGACAGATGTGCAGAGTCATTCTCCCGGTTCTTCACAGGTGGATGAGAGTGCATCATCGCATTTGGAGGCAGTCGATTGTGAGCATTTTTAGTCTGGTTATTCGTATTATGGATTTGTAAATCGTTTTAGCTAATGATGTTCACTGCAGTGTTTCTAAACAATTGCATTGCAGGGGAATTGATTGATGACTTCCTTAGCAAGAACCACACTCAGTTAACAGCATATGGGTATGGATTGATGCTTTGTTTATGTTAATATGTCTCTATTCATGTTACTGATTAATATGTGGCTGTTGTTTTGAGATGACAGTATTCAGTCTATAAAACAACAGATGATAGATAAGAATGAAACCGTATGTGCTTTGTTCTGGAAGAATCACTTTCACGTGATGTTGCAGGTGGTTTCTTTTTTATTATGTTACTTTCTGGATATGTACTTTAATAAATTTGTATGTTTTATAACTTCCTGCTTTCTTATGCAGCTACATGGAACTTTACTTCTGTTACAAAATACTTCAGATCAGGTTGAAAATCCTATTGCATGGCAGCATATCAATGATGTATGTTATGCTATTTATTTCGACTTTGTTTTCTTTCCCAAGTTACAGTTCTTACTGTTTGAATGCCCTTACTGAAAACCTGTTTAACAATCATATATTTCCTCATTTTTAAGTCATCAATGTCATTTGATGCTTGCATGGGCAAATTAAATTGACTACTGAATTCACTTTTTCACAAAGGTTTTGGACAGCTCATGGACACAAGGGAATGACTATGTTGCAAAATCTGTGTATTTTAGAGGTTGCCGGACATTCATTATTTATCCTAATATGAATGGCTCATCCGCACTGGTAGCACTATGTAAGTGTGTCTCAATTGTGATTCAAATTTAGCTCCTGTTGAAGGGCTACTTTTAGTCAATCTTGTGTTCTGCAGGCAATGCCATCCTTCTAAGAGGTGATGTGGACCTGAGTAAAATACTTGATTGTAACTTGAGTCTAAATCTTGCCCAACTTCATCAAGTTGTTTTCGGGGCCAAAAAGGTTTAATCGAATCATTTCTACTTCTGTACATTGTCTTGAGTATATGATGTTAATTTGTTAATGAGCTGTTTTAATTTACAGACTGTGTCCTATACCATGACGCCAGAACAATGGCTTGTAGCAGTAGGATGCCTTCATCAACATGTCGATGTTAAAATCAACTTCTAAAAGTTAGTTTGCTTATCTGTAGTTTCTTACTTCACGCGGTTCATATTCTGATAACCTCTTGTGTGGTAATATTGCAGCATCTACAACATAAAAATCACGAAAGACCTTCAGATTTTTGAGGGCCTTGGCTTTCGTTTATGTCATGGTTTCATCGCTGACCCGGAGGTATGCACTTAATACATATGGAATGAGTCGTTGTTCTAGCTACTGTTCCTTGACCTTTTCTAGTCTTCGGAATTAGATTCAACCTTCTTTCTATGATTTTACATCGTTGTTGCTGTATGATATTTCTCATTTCGCCTTTTTTGACACATGTCCTTAGGTGGGTATTTGTTTAAGCACTCTGTGAGTAAACCTTGCTTAGGAGTTCGGCCAATTTCGCCTTTTTTGACACGTCACTTTCTATATATCTCTATACATTACAAGCTGTTGTAGCTTTGCACACTAAACCTTCTAGCCACATAATTGTGTACATGAGGAAGAAAGAACTTTCAACATGCTCTACTTCTGAAGCCAGATCAATGATTTGTATACTCAGTACCACTTTAGACATTTGTTACTAACAAATACTTTTAGCCTATGATTTACTATTTATGTTTGTTTAAATGTTTAGGATCTCAATCTTTGCAATGCAATTGGAGAAAGGTATTATGATTGTACAACTGAGAGCCCAACTTCTCATTTGAAGGCTGACGATCATGGTGAGAACCTTGTTTCTTCATTATTCAAAATTCTTTGTATATGTGTTGATTCCTTAGATTGTGACAAGGGTAATTCATTTTATTGTTCATTTGCAGGAAAGTTACTTGATAAGTTCCTAAAAGATCATGATACTGAACTAACACCATATGGGTACAACATATCTACACTATGTTTACACATGTTTTTCTCTCCACAGTAAACTTAATTTGTTCTTTTTTTTCAACCTGTCAGTTTGCGAAATTTACAAGAGGAATTGTCGGAAACAGATATCTGTGTTATATTCTGGAACAAACAGTTTCATACAGCTATCAAGGTTTCATACTTTGTTAGGTTATTGTCTCAGATTTTACTTAATAACCTTCCTGATATTTTATGTCCTCTATCCTTCTTTCGTGCAGTGCAATAACCGCATCTTTGTTTTGAATCCAAGTTTGAGGTCATTTGATGAACAGAAAATATGGAGAAGTTTAGACACTGTAATTTCATCGTCATATCTCTTATATCACTACCACTGTTCATATTGATTAGGTGTACTAATTTTTGTGACTAGTGAACTACTTGTCACTTGATTGTTTTTCTTTGAGCATCTGATTATACTTCTCACTCGTTCATTTTTTAGGTGGATGGTGCTGGAGCAACTTTGGCCAGTCTTCCTGACCCTGTAAGTGCATCATAAATGAGATATAATGCTAACTGATAATAATTATCTGGAAGAAGCTAATACAAATCTTAGTAGGTTCGAGTGCTCATATTGACTTTCTACACAATACGTTTTCACTATATTGTGTAAGAACAAACTACTACTATTGATTAGGTGTAGTAATAGTAGTGAGTAGTTGAGTATGTTCTATTACTAGTAGTACTTGTCAATGGATTTTTTGTTGGCTCAGCTACACACTATTATATTGTGTTAGAACACAAATGCTACCAACCAGCAGGCCTGTATCTAGAAATTTAGTGGATTAACTCTTTGTTTGTTTGAGTGCTCGTAAAGATTTTCACTATTTTCTTGATTAATCCTGCAGATCTCTGGAAAATCAGGCGAATTTATATGCATCAATTCAGATTGTTTATTGGCATTTACGTCATCATTTAATCTTCAACGGCATAATTATGTTAATCATACAAGTTCTAGCAGCACAGAATTGGTCTGTCTTTTTTCCTTTTCTTTCCCATCTAGTTATTGTTTTTATATATTTATTCGTGTGTCAAACTGCGCACAATTAACCCCCGTTTTGCCAATGTTCTGCAGGACATTTTGCAACACAGAAGTGAATATAGTAATTTTTGGGATAGTGTAAGTTATTCTGAACAAATTTTTTATGCTTGTTTTCATAGTTTGCTCACACATTGTAAATTAGTTTTAGATATAATAACTCTTTTATTCCTTTTTTATGCTGTTCAGCTCTCATCTAAAGAGTCTGCCGAGATATTGTCTCTAGAGGATATGCAATTTAAGGTATTTTACTCAACATGATCATTACTTACACGCCATTTTGTAAGAAAATTATCTGAAATTGAAATATATTTTCAGAATCTTGAGGGAAAACTCATTGTGCGAATACTAGAACAGCGATCTTCTCAAAAGGACGGAGTTGCTATGATGTTGTTCGTATGTTATTTTGCATAACCTCTATACCATGTTCTGTAAGTATGAAATCAGTAAAGAGTTTTTATTCCTTTTTTGTGTTCTTATAGGACATTAGGCGTCGTTCCATGGAAGGAGAAAAGATAACGTCAGAAGTTCTGTTTGCTGTTCTCGATGGCGCCAGCGAGAAAACTTTGTTACGCTCTGATATTCGTAATTGCAAAGAGGGAGGAATATGGGACGTCAGTCCGAGTGACATCATAACTGACATGAAGTCATTGCTTGCGTGTTACAGCTACTTGCTTGAGAAGGCATTGGTAAGTTTGTACTATATTATGCAAGAGATGATGTATTTTCACAATATGGTTTCAACATTGGACATACACAAGCTTACATTATATAAATAATAACAGATGAACAAATGGTTACAATACAAGGCTGCACTAGCATATAAAGTTGGGGAAGATCTTATTGCCGCGGAGAAAAGGTATCACTAACACCATTAATGCATTACTGAGATAAAAATTACTGTTTATTATCATTATGTAACTTAGAAGTAAAATATCCAGTAGGGGAAAGAAGGTCAACGACCAAAACAGTCAGGGAGAGCTGGGTATTTCTGCTCATTCTACCGAAGATCATAGTTCTAATTCTACTGACCAACATGATAGCCCACCTTTAGAAGGCACCAAAGGTCATAGTTCTAATTCTACTGGCCAACATGATGATCCACCTTTAGAAGGCACTGGAGACGGTACAAAAGATGACAGGTATTATCGATTAATATCATTGAGTCTGTTATTGCTATTAAGTTATTATGATGTCAATTTCTAACTTTGGAGCGGAAACTTCTAGGGTTCAAAGTAGCCAATCCTTAAAACATACTGAAGACGACAGCATTGGCAATCTGTATGATTTGATTCTTGAATTCCTTAGGAGGTACTGCTTATTCATTTTCCTTCTGACTCGTCTGCTGTTCGAACAAGTGTTTATGTTTCATATGTTTACGCAGCTTTAGGAACAACGACCCCAAAAAGTTCTACAGAGGCGAAATTGAAACGATTAAGTATATGGGCAATTTGGATATACACATTCATTTTCCGCACATGAAAGAGTATTCTGTAGAACTTGCTGCATATATTATTGATCATCATGACAGTGACGGGTATGTTTGAAAGTTACATAGATCCATCCTAATGTTATATGTTTTGCGTACTTGTTGTTGATACATGTCTTGTCATATTTAACATTTGTATCTCATACTAGTTATATCTTGCTGAACAATCTACTATCATCCTTATCTAGTAGTTTCAAGTTTGTTTGGCCTGGTCTCTGCATCAATTATAAGTTATTTTCTCCACTAAACCTGCCTAAACTGCTTAGTAAATGTCAATTGTTTGTAGATTAATACACACCTACCTTAAATTACCTCATTTTACTATCTTTGGACGAGCACCTCATCAGTTACTGATTGTCTCTGTTCTAACCTTATTTATATCTTATTTTAGGGTTAAAGCTGATATATCACGTGCTGCTGCTCAATACCTTGTTGAACATAACATTGGAAAACCTGAGGAAGAGATACGTGAGGGTATAAAAGTGATAATGGTGGATCTGCCCTCACCAACCAGGTCAGTTTTTAATAATGCCCCAAATAAGAAAACATTATTTGTTTGATATTAAAATTTTCTTACAACCAAGTAACCAACAAAAATTGACAATCGTCTTTCTTTTCTCAAATGCAGTAACATGTCCTTTAAGAAATATGCTAGGCTAAACAAGTTGATAAGGCCTTTTAAACTTCCGAAGAAGTTTCGTCGACTTTTTTCACTTACATGGAAAGGAAGATTGTACTTGATGACATATGCTGGAAGAAGAGCTGCTCGTGGCCTAATGAACTGCATCATTAAGAAGCACAAGGAAAAACTTTGTTGGAGAGGTGAATGGAAATTGTCTGACATGCGCATCGAAGATGGATTGTTTGTTATTGACACAGAAGCATTGTATGTTGCGGATGTCGAGGGTATGGCTTGGGATTATAAGAAGTACATTGAGCTTCTGAATCCTTTCTATGTCACAGTTGAACAATCCTCCTCCTCTGGGTCAAAGAAAAAACAATCCTCTTCCTCTGGGTCAAAGAAAAAACAATCCTCCTCCTCCTCGTCAAAAGAAAAACAATCCTCCAATAGTCCACCATATTGGGAAATTCTTCAAACTGACACCATGGCGATGCCAGATCCGTTCAAGGACCCAAAGGCATTTGACAGATTTCAGAAGTACATGTCTGCACACTTTGCATTCATGCCACCAGTTAGTATATTTCAGTTTCTTTGTCTGCTATTTAGCATTTGTGATGGACTGCGGCCAAACAGCGATCAACAATATGGACCGTTGAACGTTAAGCCGAAGGGTGTTGAAAATTGGACACCCAAGGCTATAGGAGTATTTCTGTTTAATGACGTCTTGTTCTATTCGAAGAATGGTGTCATTGTCAATGCGTATAGTAATATGTACTGGTATATGCTAAAGTTTGTTAGACATTTCCCTTCACATATTCTAAGTCTGACAAAGGTATTTCTCAAGGCCTTAACATATATTCTGTTTTAGCTAGTTTTGTTCAATTGGTGTATAGAAATGATTTGTGATATTGTCTGCATGTTCTGAATTTTGTTTTGTTCTTGTGAAGAACACTGAAGGCCAAGACGTCCAAGATATGATCTTAATACATTTAATGCTAGCCTGTCGTCTTGATCGTAATTTGGCATCACTAATTCGACACATTGTTAATCAAACAAACATGGATGGACTGTAAGTATTTGTGTTTCTTGTTTTATCTTATAGCATATTGTTCTTCTTAGTTAATGTATTATATGTCATTGTAGATTTTTACGTGCATGGCAAGCGCTCTTAGCTTCAGAGTGAGTTTCCTAAATATTATATTGCATATTTTAATTACGCTTTTTGCTCTACATGTAATGATGGGATCATTTTAATTTTTATTTCTTGTATCATGTACGAAAAATATATAAATGTGAAGTGATAAAATCGAGGAGGATTTCTTAGAAGATCAAGTATCTGAATCTGAGGATGAAGAAAGTGACACTGATGTTGAAGAGACAAGGTAACAGTCTGGAAAACAAGAACTGTGATTAGATGATTTAATATATTTTGTTCATCTTGCTATGATACTCCCTCCGGCCGGAAATACTTGTCATCAAAATGGATGAAAATGGATGTATCTAGAACTAAAATACATCTAGATACACCCATTTCAATGACAAGTATTTCCGGACGGAGGGAGTACTACATAGATAATAAGCATCTGGTGCAAAAGTTCTGGGTTTTAATTTGTATTTAACATATATATAATCAGATATGTACTGTGATATGTGATATTGAAATCCTTAGAATAATTATTGTGGAAGTATTCATGATTGTGACTTTAAAGCTCCAAGCATGAACAATATATATAATTGTACAGGGATGAAATCGAGGATGAAGATATTGCAGATCTTGAACTGTTCAAATCTGAGGATGAAGAGTGACAAGGAATGCTATACTGGGAAGAGACAGAAGGTAATATATAAATGCACCCTAAACGCCTCAGCCCTGATCGTGTCGAGTAGGCTAATGCTACAGGGCTGTGCTCTGTTGATGATTATGTCTTGAGCTATGAGCATAATCAGTGACTGGGTTCCTCCTCTCGCGGGGTTGGCGGTGGCATGGACTGTCTGCTGCCACCAATCCACAAAAGTCTGCCCAGCAGATTGGGGGGGGTCTTGGAAATGTGGTGATTATGGCTCTCGAATGTACATTCGTTTGTTTTGCCAAATGTGTCTTTTCAGTTCTGAAACTCCCACCATGCAACTTTGGTTTTCAGTCGATGTCGCAACTTTAATTAACTAACTTCTACCATTCCTTTTCCCATATAATGCCTCTACTATGACTACTTACAATATTTTGCCTGTTTGATTTTCACAGGCTTGAAACCATCTCGAGATGCATGCTCTGCAGGCAACACTTCAGCTCTGCGGGCAAGGGCTGTGGAAATTCACCACGATTTGTAGATGCATGCCCTGCTGAACCTTGTTTTTGTTCAGCTTGATGATCATGCTTATGGATAAGACCGAACTAGCCCATGTAGCTATGCATGAGTTCATCCCTCTGTTTTCTCCTAGGGCGTTAGATAGAAGCAGCATTTGAGGGTTTTCTATGGGAGTCGGCTGTTTTTTTTTTAGTCTTGGGCGAATTTGTTTGCCCCCTCTTCTCTGGGTTCTCCGGTGGCCGCACAAGCACAAGAGTGCTCCTGTAAGCAACTACTTTTACCGAGAGCCCCGACTCATGGATCTACCATACCACATCAGTTGTCCGTACAGCAGGAGCGGGATGGGCGTTGTACATCCTTAGGATGTGGTTTGCGGAGCACGTCCGTGGCACACGAATGAAGTGGGTCGTGTGGCCCTTATAACAAAAGAACTTGGAGCACTGCTTGCTAATAGTAGATGTTTGGAAGTCAGTTTTTTTTAGAAATGTTCTGCTGTAATTCATTCTTCAAGTGCCTCTATATAGTATTAAACCGTAAGTGGTGGTACATCGAGCATCTCGCGTCCCGCACGGGCGCTTAAAAAGTCGGAAGAAAACCATGGACGACTGTCCGCGTCCCGCACGAAGAAAATCACTCACCCATAACCCCCAAGGTCAAGCAGCACATCAAGGCCTTGTACAATCCTTTCTATAGGAGAGATGCCTAATTAAGTGTATGTCTTATACACATAAGCACCGGTTCTAAATGAAAGTCTGGTTTATTTCTTCAAGCATCTTGCATTGTACAAGGCCTAAACTCATGAATAGTTTCAGAAAACTAGAAATCTGGTTTTATTTATACATAAATAATAATTCATGTAAAATGAGATGAATTCATTTGAAAATATTCCTCAAATCCAAAAAATGTTTGGAAACTTCAGAAAATGTTTCCAATTTTCAATTTTTTTCATGAATTAGAAACTATTCATGTGTTTGAAAATTTGACCGAAATCCAAAAAAAGGTATGGGAATTTTATTTGTTCACAAATTTAAAAATGTTGGGAATTTCAAATAATGTTCTAGCTTTCCAAATTTGTTCATGAATTCAAAAATGATTATGTTTTCAAATTTTGTTTGCAAATTCGAAAAATATTCGTGGGATTTAGAAAAATGTAAGTTTTGAAATAATGTTTCATAATTTCGAGAATTGTTCTTATTTTTCAATTTTTTTCCTGTTTCTCAAAAAAGGTTTGTGTTTTCTACAAAATTGTTCATAATTTTGAAAAATGTTCTCGTTTGCAATCTTTTTTTTCAATACAAAAAGGTGTTCATATTTTCAAAATTTGTTCGAAAATTCAAAAAATTGTTCACATCTTCAAATTTTGTTTATGAGTTTGAAAAAGCGTTATTTTTTTCAAAACCTATTCAAAATTTCAAACCTTGTTCACAGAATCAATAAAATTCCCATTTTGCCAAAAAATTGAGTTTTTTAAATATGCTTCACAGATTTGAAAATGTTCACGTTTCTAAAAAGTTTCCTTTTTCAAACATATCCATGTCCGAAATTTAAGAAGTTTCGGATTTGCCGTTGTCTTCAATTGTAGAGAACTCGCGCTAGTAAATTGTGAAGGTCCGTAATTAGCTTGGTTGGCTAGCAACGCTGACACAGGTTCATGAGATCGAAAGATCGAACCACAGTGAGTGCATTCTTTTTGCGTATTTTAGACCTACAGTTAGGCAGCCTCTATTGGGTCGGCCCAGTCGCGGTCGTCCTATGCGTCACTCACTGTTTGACGCAAAATGCGTCAGATTGGAGGTCCCGCAGGCATCCGTTGATGTGTATTTTTTAGACCTACAGTTTGACAACCTCTATTGGGCCGGCCCAGTCACGGTCGCCTTGTGTGTCGGGTCACTGTTGGATGCAAAACGCGTCAAATAGGAGGCCCCGCAGGCACCCGTTAATGTGTGTTCTGCAAATGGACGCCTGCAGCGCCCTGCACTGGGCTTGCCCATATGGTGTTTTCTTTTTCTGTATTTGACACAAAACGCGTCAATTAGGAGGCCCCGCAGGCACCCTTTAATGTGTATTTTGCAAACAGTGAGTGCATTCTTTTTGCGTATTTTAGACCTACAGTTAGGCAGCCTCTATTGGGTCGGCCCAGTCGCGGTCGTCCTATGCGTCACTCACTGTTTGACGCAAAATGCGTCAGATTGGAGGTCCCGCAGGCATCCGTTGATGTGTATTTTTTAGACCTACAGTTTGACAACCTCTATTGGGCCGGCCCAGTCACGGTCGCCTTGTGTGTCGGGTCACTGTTGGATGCAAAACGCGTCAAATAGGAGGCCCCGCAGGCACCCGTTAATGTGTGTTCTGCAAATGGACGCCTGCAGCGCCCTGCACTGGGCTTGCCCATATGGTGTTTTCTTTTTCTGTATTTGACACAAAACGCGTCAATTAGGAGGCCCCGCAGGCACCCTTTAATGTGTATTTTGCAAACGGGCGCCTGCAGTGCCCTGCGCTGGGCTGGCTCATATGGCGTTTTCTTTTCCTATATTAATAGACAAAAAAACTTGTCCTGGTTGAGAGTCAAACCTACGGCCCCTCTCATCCATGTACTAGGTGTAACCAGCGCACCACACAGCTCGATGTGGTAACCATCAAGTCCTTCCTTCCTTTATTCCTTCTTTCTCTTTTTTCTATTTTACTTTTTACTTTTTACTTTTTACTTTTTTGTTTTTGTGTTTTCTGTTTTTTCTCTTCCTGGTTTGATGAATTGTTTCCAAATACGTGAACTTTTCCTTGAATTGGATGAACATTTTTAAAAATTTGATGATTGTTTTGGAAATTCGATGATTTTTTTTTCCAAAATTATGCACATTTTTGGAAATCCACTTTCAAGATAGATGAACATTTTTCTTCAAATGGAACGAGCTATTTTCAAAACCAATTTTTTTCAGAAACGATGAACTTTTTTGCAAAATTTGTAATTTTTTTTCAAAAGTGGTGAACTTTTTTTCAAAATTGATGATATTTTTTCTAAAACGATGGACTTCTTTTCAAAATTCGAAGAATTTTTTCCGAAATTGATGAACTTTTTTCCATTTATTTTATTTTTTTCAAAATTGATGAACTTTAAAAAAATGATGAGCATTTTTTTAAAAAATTTGTGTTTTTTTTAATTCGTGAACTTCTCTCAAATTGACGAACTTTTTGCACTTTGTACGAATCTTTTCAAATTTATGAACTTTCTTCATGTTCACTTTTTTTATTTGTTTAATTCTGTTTTTATTTATATCATAAAATAATATTCATACCAAATTTGGTATATATTACTCCCACATGGTAATGTTGTATTAAGAGAAGGGTCAAATAGAGTATTTTCCTCATAGTATGAATGGAACACCTTTTTCTCCTGGACCGGCCCGCTATGCCTGCGTTGCAAGCGCCAGTCGCAATAAGTGCCACCAAAAGCGCCGAACAAATTTTGAAAAAAATGTTCATCATTATTAAAAAAAGTTCACAAATTTTGAAAAAATGTTCATCATTTTAAAAAAAGTTCATTTAAAAAAATGATAAACACAGATCAAAAGTTCACAAAAAAGTTGTAGACGAGACGGCCCCGGCCGGCCTCGCCACAGATCAAATCCCGTGGGCAGAGCTGCAGCCAGCCATGCGGCCACCAACGTAGCACCTGCTAGATAATTGTAGGATAGAGCTGTATGCATAAAATCGGTCACACGGGTAGGTTTTGAATAGTGTTGGACTAGTTAAAATGATTGAAGATAGGATGGGCTAAATATAGTATTTTGGTGGGATGAATACCATGTTCGGAAATAAACAAGCATTATTAATTCCTAAATTCTAGATCATGCGGCTGCACGATTTTGTCGTGGCTGGTGCACACGCACGACAGAAATTACATGCTCTTGTCTTCCGCCTCTCTCTCCCGCATGTGACCCGTAATACACAACCCATAGAAAAAAATTAACGCATATGAAAAGCACCTGGTCCATCTTGTCTCAGTGCGTCCGCCCATCATGGGATTTTCCAGCAAGATCACATGTAAATTGCATTTAATTTACATTTTCAAAATTTTAAAAAGCTACAACTTTTGGACCGATTATCGAAATTAAGATTTATTTTCACGGTTATGTTCCCCGCTCTCTACAAAACTAGATCTTATATGAGTATATTTTGACTAACTTTTTTGTGAGCAACTTTGGGTGAAACGAAAACAACTTTAATGTTATAGGGATGCAACTTACTGTTTGTCTGTGTAGGATGACTGTCTATCATAAAAAATTCTTTCAAAGTTAGCTACCATGAATACCAAAGTTAACTAGCGGAAATTGGCAGGAGCGGACGAGCTCGCCTGGTCCCAGAATCGCTAGGCGCTTGTTCTCAGCGGGATATGGGCTGCGTCAGGTATTGTCCATGTATAGTTTGTTTGAAAATCCAATATTTTGGGCCGTATAGGAGTCAGCCGGGGGCCCACATGAATAGCGGACGGCCGTTTCCCAGAGGCGGCATGCATGTCCTGGACCAATCTGTTCCAATGGAACGCATTGCACGCAAGCCGGTCGCCGACGTGTGCATGCCGGCAGCTGTGGATGAGGCACACACGTGACCACTCCTTTTAAAAAAAAACTGACTACTCATTTAGCCAGCCCTATCACGCAATATTTCGGCAAAACTTTTTACTACAAGTAAAGGTTGTGCAAAAGATGGTAGTATAAAGTACCCTAAAAAAGATGGTAGTATAAAGTTTGTAAATATATACTCATGCCTAGAGTATGTATTTAAATTTGTGATGTCAATTTTCACAAAATTGAATTTTTGGAACGGCCACTTCTAGTTTCTAGTAAGCCGTGGACAGAACGCTGGTGAGCGGTTCTACACACCTGAATCATCGAGGGGGCTCTGTTTTTAACTTTCTGCATGGTTCAATAAAACATTATTGTCATTTTTCGCAATTGTTTATTATTATCATGCAATGAACATCACTTAATATGTACTCCTTCTGTAAACTAATGTAAGAGTGTTTAGATTATTAAAGTAGTGATCTAAACGCTCTTATATTAGTTTACGGAGGGAGTACTCCTGATACAGAGATTTACACGCAACACTTAACCTCACCCTTCTGCATTTCATGGATTTTTTTCGGATAGCATGCAAATATACAAAAAACAAGTCCTAAGTCGGATCCAATAATAGCACAGTTCATCCACCAAATGCAAAGCAACACCAGGGTTGATGCAGCTGTCACACAGGCAGCTACATTTTTGGTACACAACTATACGCAGATTACATGCTTATGATGTGCTGTTACGACTACTCAACCCTCACCCTGCAGGGGGGAAAATGAACTTGATATACGCTTGCTTGTACCGCACTCACCAGAGCTGCTGCTTGCACACCATTACATTTCTTGCCCCGTGATCATCATATGGAGGCTTATCTCTGCTACTGCATGGCATGAGGCGGACGCAGATGACGCCATGGGTTGAATAAAAGCAGATTCACTTTGAGGTTTCTTGACATACTAGGCACTGGAGATTCACAACTAAAACAAACACACTGTCAAGAACCGCAATTGAGACCGAAGGGCACCCACCGTTTGAAGTAGGCCACACATCGAAGGACTAGCTGGTGAAGTTCTCCCCCACGTACACCACATGGCAGTTCTACAGTATACGACTCTACACCCATCTAGCAACTTGCTGGAACGACTCAAGATATGCAAGGATGTTCCCTCCAATCCAAACACTGCAATCAAATTACAAAATATGTCAGACATGCCAGTTAACATCTAAAAGATGAATCTCAGCACTACCGCGTGCCCACACAGAATTAGTACCCCTCGCATCCATTAACACGACACACATTTTCTGGCGGTGCACCCTTCCCTATGGACACAATAAGCTTTACAATTTTACTCATGGCGACCAGCAAGCTTTTAGCCAGTTTTATACCGACTTCAGGGCAACAGCATAAAGCGACTCATGTAATCAAAACAGTATTTTTTTTGTAACATCCCAAATTTTCAATTTGGAATGTTATACACTAGATCATCATTGCATAGCATATTTATTGCATTTTGGTTGATCCTAGAAATTTTTCGCAACTTAAGAACCCTCGGAGAGAGTTGTGGATTTTGTTATTTTCATATTTGAGTTGTCTCAAATTTTGAAAATAGGATCATTTGATTTTATTTATTTTATCCTCAATAATTTCTATTACAAAAATGTGAGAGAGGGAATAAAATGACTTTCCCAAAATAAAGAAATATTGAGGATTTAATAAAAAAGTCAAATAAGATTTTATTTGGTTTTATTTGCTATTTTATTTGAATTAAGGAAAAATGCGCGTTTTCCAAAATTGCATTTAGACCCCAAATAAATGTTCACCCTGTGCGGCTTGATTTTAAAAGCCGGGAAAAATTTATTTCGGAATTTTTGGAGTCCGTTTAGTATTTCTTTTATTTGTTTTTCTGCGCGTTATTATAAAAAAAACGCGAACCGACTCCGGGCCGTACCCGAGCGGGACTCCGCCCGGGGCAGCCCTTATAAGCCGCCGCCCGGGGCCCGAGCCAGCCCACCCAGGCCGAAACCCTAGCGCCGAACCGCGCCGCCGCCACCCGCGCCGCTGCCCCGCCGCCGCCCGCGCCGCGCCGCCGCCTTGCCGCCGCCGCCCCGCCCACTCACCGGACACGTCGCCCGAGGTAGCCGCCGTCGCCGGCGGTTAGAAAACCGCCCGTTTTTTTTAAAGTCGTGGTTTATTTTTTTAGATCCGTTTTTTTATTAGAACGTTTTTTTCGGTTTATTCTATTTAGCGAGCGTTCGCTCGTTCGTTCGTTTTAACGAACGTGTTCGTCGTTTAGATCCAGTTAACGAACGTTCGTTCGATAAACTGTTCGTCGTTTTTCTTTTTCTCGGATTAAATCCGTGATTTTCTGATCGCGATTTCTGATCCGATTTTCGTTCTAGTATAACTTTTCGCTCGTTTATCGGAATCAGGCGATTCAAGTGCCTGGAGTTTCGTCTCGAAACCATCTTCCCGTTTAACCAACTTAAACAAGTTTTAGCTTCTGTAAAAATTGCCTTAGATCCAGAGTAGTAAACGAAGCCTGTTTCTTTTGCCATTTGTCTTTCGTTGCTTCGTTCGATTTGATTATTTTTGCCAACCGGAGTTCTTAAGATAAACTTTATGGTTAGATATATTATTTGAGTTTTACCTGTGCATTAGTTGAGTACTTATTGTATGCTTGTTTGTTTGCGATAGAGTACTCGGAGTGCGCCGCTTGTTACTTCGAATCACTAGGTTTCCCGGATCATCAGCAAGGCAAGTAACACTTTGATCATACCTTCTACTACCCAGTTTTATTGCATTAGATCAATCCTTACACATTGCATGATTAGGATCTAACTAAATTGTGGGTTTGGGAAGTAATTGAGGTAGTACCTATTACCTGTTTATTATCAAACCTTTGGGAGTTACTTCTACGTTTGCTTATTATTGCTATGCTATGCTAGTAGACGTGGATTGGGTGAGTGATATCCATGACAGATGTGAGATTTTTAAATCAATGGTTTATCTAAGGTAGCAACTTAAATACACATCTGGGTGGATTGAGGTACCTGGGTATTCCAGGATTGCCTGTTTTCTTTTGGACCGCCACCCAGGCTCCAAGAGATCATGAGATTTTTCATGCTAGAAACTTCCGTGTGCAGCCACAAGCTATTATGGGCTCTAGCATAGTTGACTAAGTCGTGCGAACTCTTACACTGATAGACTAGCAGATGTAGGGGATGTAGGTGGTACGGTCTACCCATCGTAAGGTGCTAGCGCTTCTGAAAGACTATGTCTCGGTCATCCGTTTCGCAAACACCATGAAGTGCGAGAAACCAAACGGAGGCGATCGAGTCTTGTGGGGAAAAGTGCGCAAACCTCTGCAGAGTGTATAAACTAATCATGATTAGCCGTGTCCCCGGTTATGGACGTTTTGAGTATCTAGTACCTGGATTATCATGTGAATCTCAACATGTTACTATAAAATTTAATTTGACGGGTTTGTTTAATGATGTTACTTAATTGGGATTGAGGATGCTGTCAACCATTCTCAATGTTTAACAACCACCATAATAGTTAAATAAATTTATTCCGTTGCAGTAGGGAAAAATTGGCTTTACGCAAAACTGTAACCATAGAGCTTTCCACCAGCCAAATATGCATATAGTATAGCTGTTTCTTTCCATTACTCTCTATGTGTTACATTGCCAGCATATTCCATGTGCTGACCTGTTTTCGGGCTGCAACGTTAATGTTGCAGACTTTTCAGACGATGATTAAGGAGTTTTAGGTCGTGGTTCTATACTCAGTGATGCCGTTGGAGTTGATGGACTCACTTATCTTCCAAGCCTTCCGCTGTTATCATTATTAGATGGCCTTAAGCCATATTTATTGTAATAAGATCTCTATTGAGACACTCGATGTAATAAGTGTGTGATTGTTACTCTGTTATAAATCCTTCAAGTACTGTGTGGTGTCAGCATTACTGATCCAGGGATGACACCTGAGCACAGAGATTGGACCGTTTGAGGTCTGGTCGCTACATTTTTACTGTCTAGTGGCAACAAAATCAATCATTCAAACTGCTCTGCTGCTAACGGGGTCCTAAGAAGAAATAGGAAGGGCAAAGTATTTTTTTTCCTCTTGTGGTACCTCACTGATTCAATTCCACATGCTCGCAGCAACACAGCTGCAGCCCTATGATACGTCTCCAACGTATCTATAATTTTTGATTGCTCCATGCTATATTATCTACTTTTTTAGACATTATTGGGCTTTATTTTCCACTTTTGTATTATTTTTGGGACTAACCTATTAACCGGAGGCCCATCCCAGAATTGCTGTTTTTTGCCTGTTTTAGGGTTTCGAAGAAAAGGAATATCAAACGGAGTCCAAACAGAATGAAACCTTCGGAAACGTGATTTTCTCATCAGATAAGATCCAAGAGACTTGGACCCTCCGTCAAGAAAGCCACGAGGTGGTCACGAGGGTAGGGCCCCCCTGTTGGGGAATGTAGTAATTTCAAAAAAAATCCTACGCACATGCAAGATCATGGTGATGCATAGCAACGAGGGGGAGAGTGTGATCTACGTACCCTTGTAGATCGACAACGGAAGCAGTAACTTGGTTGATGTAGTCGTACGTCTTCACGGCCCGACCGATCAAGCACCGAAACTACGTCACCTCCGAGTTCTAGCACACGTTCAGCTTGATGACGATCCCCGGACTCCGGTCCAGCAAAGTGTCGGGGAAGAGTTCCGTCAGCACGACGGCGTGGTGACAATCTTGATGTACTAATGTCGCAGGGCTTCGCCTAAGCACTGCTACAATATTATCGAGGACTATGGTGGAAGGGGGCACCGCACACGGCTAAGAATATGATCACGTGGATCAACTTGTGTCTCTAGGGGTTGCCCCTACCTCCGTATATAAAGGCTCAAAGGGGGGTGCGTCCGGCCAGGAGAGGCGCGCCAGGAGGAGTCCTACTCCCTCCAGGAGTAGGACTTCCCCCCCTTTCCTAGTTGGAATAGGATTCGCGGAGGAGAGAGAAGAGGAAGGAGGGCCGGCCCCCTCTCCTTGTCCTATTCGGACCAAGGGAGGGGAGGGGCGCGCGGCCCATCTCTGGCTACCTCTCCTCTCTTCCACTAAGGCCCACTAAGGCCCATATATCTCCCGGGGGGTTCCGGTAACCTCCCGGTACTCCGGTAAAATCCCGATTTCACCCGGAACACTTCCGATATCTAAACATATGCTTCCAATATATCAATCTTTATGTCTCGACCATTTCGAGACTCCTCGTCATGTCCGTGATGACATCCAAGACTCCGAACAACCTTCGGTACATCAAAACGTATAAACTCATAATATAACTGTCATCGAAACCTTAAGCGTGCGGACCCTATGGGTTCGAGAACAATGTAGACATGACCGAGACATGTCTCCGGTCAATAATCAATAGCGGGACCTGGATGCCCATATTGGTTCCTACATATTCTATGAAGATCTTTTATCGGTCAGACCGCATAACAACATACGTTGTTCCCTTTGTCATCGGTATGTTATTTGCCCGAGATTCGATCGTCGGTATCCAATACCTAGTTCAATCTCGTTACCGGCAAGTCTCTTTACTCGTTCCGTAATACATCATCCCGCAACTAACTCATTAGTTGCAATGCTTGCAAGGCTTAAGTGATGTGCATTACCGAGAGGGCCCAGAGATACCTCTCCGACGATCGGAGTGACAAATCCTAATCTCGAAATACGTCAACCCAACATGTACCTTTGGAGACACCTGTAGAGCACCTTTATAATCACCCAGTTACGTTGTGACGTTTGGTAGCACACAAAGTGTTCCTCCGGCACACGGGAGTTACATAATCTCATAGTCATAGGAACATGTATAAGTCATGAAGAAAGCAATAGCAACATACTAAACGATCGGGTGCTAAGCTAATGGAATGGGTCATGTCAATCAGATCATTCAACTCATGATGTGATCCCGTTAATCAAATGACAACTCTTTGTCCATGGTTAGGAAACATAACCATCTTTGATTAACGAGCTAGTCAAGTAGAGGCATACTAGGGACACTCTGTTTGTCTATGTATTCACACATGTATTATGTTTCCGGTTAATACAATTCTAGCATGAATAATAAAATTTTATCATGATATAAGGAAATAAATAATAACTTTATTATTGCCTCTAGGGCATATTTCCTTCAGTCTCCCACTTGCACTAGAGTCAATAATCTAGATTACACAGTAATGATTCTAACACCCATGGAGCCTTGGTGCTGATCATGTTTTGCTCGTGGAAGAGGCTTAGTCAACGGGTCTGCTACATTCAGATCCATATGTATCTTGCAAATCTCTATGTCTCCCACCTGGACCAGATCCCGGATGGAATTGAAGCGTCTTTTGATGTGCTTGGTTCTTTTGTGAAATCTGGATTCCTTCGCCAAGGCAATTGCACCAGTATTGTCACAAAAGATTTTCATTGGACCCGATGCACTAGGTATGAAACCTAGATCGGATATGAACTCCTTCATCCAGACTCCTTCGTTTGCTGCTTCCGAAGCAGCTATGTACTCTGCTTCACATGTAGATCCCGCCACGACGCTTTGTTTAGAACTACACCAACTGACAGCTCCACCGTTTAATGTAAACACGTATCCGGTTTGCGATTTAGAATCGTCCGGATCAGTGTCAAAGCTTGCATCAACGTAACCGTTTACGATGAGCTCTTTGTCACCTCCATATACGAGAAACATATCCTTAGTACTTTTTAGGTACTTCAGGATGTTCTTGACCGCTGTCCAGTGATCCACTCCTGGATTACTTTGGTACCTCTCTGCTAGACTTATAGCAAGGCACACATCAGGTCTGGTACGCAGCATTGCATACATGATAGAGCCTATGGCTGAAGCATAGGGAACATCTTTCATTTTCTCTCTATCTTCTGCAGTGGTCGGGCATTGAGTCTGACTCAACTTCACACCTTGTAACACAGGCAAGAACCCTTTCTTTGCTTGATCCATTTTGAACTTCTTCAAAATCTTGTCAAGGTATGTGCTTTGTGAAAGTCCAATTAAGCATCTTGATCTATCTCTATAGATCTTTATGCCTAATATGTAAGCAGCTTCACCGAGGTCTTTCATTGAAAAACTCTTATTCAAGTATCCTTTTATGCTATCCAGAAATTCTATATCATTTCCAAGCAATATGTCATCCACATACAATATCAGAAATGCTACAGAGCTCCCACTCACTTTCTTGTAAATACAGGCTTCTCCGAAAGTCTGTATAAAACCAAATGCTTTGATCACACTATCAAAGCATTTATTCCAACTCCGAGAGGCTTGCACCAGTCCATAAATGGATCGCTGGAGCTTGCACACTTTATTAGCTCCCTTTGGATCGACAAAACCTTCCGGTTGCATCACATACAACTCTTCTTCCAGAAATCCATTCAGGAATGCAGTTTTTACATCCATCTGCCAAATTTCATAATCATAAAATGCGGCAATTGCTAACATGATTCGGACAGACTTAAGCATCGCTACGGGTGAGAAGGTCTCATCGTAGTCAACCCCTTGAACTTGCCGAAACCCTTTTGCGACAAGTCGAGCTTTGTAGACAGTAATATTACCCTCAGCGTCAGTCTTCTTCTTGAAGATCCATTTATTCTCAATTGCTTGCCGATCATCGGGCAAGTCAACCAAAGTCCACACTTTGTCTCATACATGGATCCCATCTCAGATTTCATGGCTTCAAGCCATTTTGCGGAATCTGGCTCACCATCGCTTCTTCATAGTTCGTAGGTTCATCATGATCCAGCAGCATGACTTCTAGAACAGGATTACCGTACCACTCTGGCGCGGATCTCAATCTGGTTGATCTACGAGGTTCAGTAGTATCTTGTCCTGAAGTTTCATGATCATTATCATTAGCTTCCTCACTAATTGGTGTAGGTGTCGCAGAAACAGGTTTCTGTGATGTACTACTTTCCAATGAGGGAGCAGGTACAGTTACCTCGTCAAGTTCTACTTTCCTCCCACTCACATCTTTCGAGAGAAACTCCTTCTCCAGAAAGTTTCCGAACTTAGCAACAAAAGTCTTGCCTTCGGATCTGTGATAGAAGGTGTATCCAATAGTTTCCTTTGGATATCCTATGAAGACACATTTCTCCGATTTGGGTTCGAGCTTATCAGGTTGAAGCTTTTTCACATAAGCATCGCAGCCCCAAACTTTCAGAAACGACAACTTTGGTTTCTTGCCAAACCATAGTTCATAAGGCGTCGTCTCAACGGATTTTGATGGTGCCCTATTTAACGTGAATGCGGCCGTCTCTAAAGCATAACCCCAAAACGATAGCGGTAAATCAGTAAGAGACATCATAGATCGCACCATATCTAGTAAAGTACAATGACGACGTTCGGACACACCATTAAGCTGTGGTGTTCCGGGTGGCGTGAGTTGCGAAACTATTCCACATTGTTTCAAATGTACACCAAACTCGTAACTCAAATATTCTCCTCCACGATCAGATCGTAGAAACTTTATTTTCTTGTTACGATGATTTTCAACTTCACTCTAAAATTCTTTGAACTTTTCAAATGTTTCAGACTTATGTTTCATTAAGTAGATATACCCATATCTGCTTAAGTCATCTGTGAAGGTGAGAAAATAACGATATCCGCCACGAGCCTCAATATTCATCGGACCACATACATCTGTATGTATGATTTCCAACAAATCTGTTGCTCTCTCCATAGTACCGGAGAACGGTGTTTTAGTCATCTTGCCCATGAGGCACGGTTCGCAAGTACCAAGTGATTCATAATCAAGTGGTTCCAAAAGTCCATCAGTATGGAGTTTCTTCATGCGTTTTAGACCGATATGACCTAAACGGCAGTGCCACAAATAAGTTGCACCATCATTATCAACTCTGCGTCTTTTGGCTTCAACATTATGAATATGTGTGTCACTACTATCGAGATTCAATAAGAATAGACGACTCTTCAAGGGTGCATGACCATACAAGATATTACTCGTATAAATAGAACAACCGTTATTCTCTGATTTAAATGAATAACCGTCTCGCATCAAAAAAGATCCAGATATAATGTTCATGCTTAACGCTGGCACCAAATAACAATTATTTAGGTCTAATATTAATCCCGAAGGTAGATGTAGAGGTAGCGTGCCGACTGCGATCACATCGACTTTGGAACCGTTTCCCATGCGCATTGTCACCTCGTCCTTAGCCAATCTTCGCTTAATCCGTAGTCCCTGTTTCGAGTTGCAAATATTAGCAATAGAACCAGTATCAAATACCCAGGTGCTACTGCGAGCATTAGTAAGGTACACATCAATAACATGTATATCACATATACCTTTGTTCACCTTGCCATCCTTCTTATCCGCCAAATATTTGGGGCAGTTCCGCTTCCAGTGACCAGTCTGCTTGCAGTAGAAGCACTCAGTTTCAGGCTTAGGTCCAGACTTGGGTTTCTTCTCTTGAGCAGCAACTTGCTTGCTGTTCTTCTTGAAGTTCCCCTTCTTCTTCCCTTTGCCCTTTTTCTTGAAACTAGTGATCTTGTTGACCATCAACACTTGATGCTCCTTCTTGCTTTCTACTTCCGCAGCTTTCAACATTGCGAAGAGCTCGGGAATAGTCTTATTCATTCCTTGCATATTATAGTTCATCACAAAGCTCTTGTAGCTTGGTGGCAGTGATTGGAGAATTCTGTCAATGACACAATCATCTGGAAGATTAACTCCCATTTAAATCAAGTGATTATTATACCCAGACATTTTGGGTATATGCTCACTGACAGAACTGTTCTCCTCCATCTTGCAGCTATAGAACTTATTGGAGACTTCATATCTCTCAATCCGGGCATTTGCTTGAAATATTAACTTCAACTCCTGGAACATCTCATATGCCCCATGACGTTCAAAACGTCGTTGAAGTCCCGGTTCTAAGCCGTAAAGCATGGCACATTGAACTATCGAGTAGTCATCAGCTTTGCTCTGCCAGACGTTCATAACATCTGGTGTTGCTCCAGCAGCAGGCCTGGCACCCAGCGGTGCTTCCAGGACGTAATTCTTCTATGCAGCAATGAGGATAATCCTCAAGTTACGGACCCAGTCTGTGTAATTGCTACCATCATCTTTCAACTTTGCTTTCTCAAGGAACACATTAAAATTCAACGGAACAACAACACGGGCCATCTATCTACAATCAAACATACATAAGCAAGATACTATTAGGTACTAAGTTCATGATAAATTTAGGTTCAATTAATCATATTACTTAAGAACTCCCACTTAGATAGACATCCCTCTAATCCTCTAAGTGATTACGTGATCCAAATCAACTAAACCATGTCCGATCATCACGTGAGATGGAGTAGTCTCATTGGTGAACATCACTATGTTGATCATATCTACTATATGATTCACGCTCGACCTTTCGGTCTCTGTGTTCCGAGGCCATATCTGTATATGCTTCGCTCGTCAAGTATAACCAGAGTATTCCGCGTGTGCAACTGTTTTGCACCCGTTGTATTTGAACGTAGAGCCTATCACACCCGATCATCACGTGGTGTCTCAGCACGAAGAACTTTTGCTACGGTGCATACTCAGGGAGAACACTTCTTGATAATTTAGTGAGAGATCATCTTATAATGCTACCATCAATCAAAGCAAGATAAGATGCATAAAAGATAAACATCACATGCAATCAATATAATTGATATGATATGGCCATCATCATCTTGTTCCTGTGATCTCCATCTCCGAAGCACCGTCATGATCACCATCGTCACCGGCCCGACACCTTGATCTCCATCGTAGCATCGTTGTCGTCTCGCCAATCTTATGCTTCCAAGACTATCGCTACCGCTTAGTGATAAAGTAAAGCATTACAGCGCGATTGCATTGCATACAATAAAGCGACAACCATATGGCTCCTGCCAGTTGCCGATAACTCGGTTACAAAACATGATCATCTCATACAATAAAATTTAGCATCATGTCTTGACCATATCACATCACAACATGCCCTGCAAAAACAAGTTAGACGTCCTCTACTTTGTTGTTGCAAGTTTTACGTGGCTGCTACGGGCTTAAGCAAGAACCAATCTTACCTACGCATCAAAACCACAACGATAGTTTGTCAAGTTGGTGCCGTTTTAACACTCGGTTCAACTAAAGTTGGAGAAACTGTCACCCGCAAGCCACCTATGTGCAAAGCACGTCCGGAGAACCGGTCTCGCGTAAGCGTACGCGTAATGTCGGTCCGAGCCGCTTCGTCCAACAATGCCGCCGAACCAAAGTATGACATGCTGGTAAGCAGTATGACTTATATCGCCCACAACTCACTTGTGTTCTACTTGTGCATATAACATCAACACAAAAAACCTAGGCTCTGATACCACTGTTGGGGAACGTAGTAATTTCAAAAAAATTCCTACGCACACGCAAGATCATGGTGATGCATAGCAACAAGGGGGAGAGTGTGATCTACGTACCCTTGTAGATCGACAACGGAAGCGGTAACTTGGTTGATGTAGTCGTACGTCTTCATGGCCCGACCGATCAAGCACCGAAACTACGGCACCTCCGAGTTCTAGCACACGTTCAGCTCGATGACGATCCCCGGACTCCGATCCAGCAAAGTGTCGGGGAAGAGTTCCGTCAGCACGACGGCGTGGGGACAATCTTGATGAAATAAGGAAATAAATAATAACTTTATTATTGCCTCTAGGGCATATTTCCTTCAGTCTCCCACTTGCACTAGAGTCAATAATCTAGATTACACAGTAATGATTCTATCACCCATGGAGCCTTGGTGCTGATCATGTTTTGCTCGTGGAAGAGGCTTAGTCAACGGGCGCGCCCCCTGCCTCGTGGGCATATTTCCTTCACCCCCTAGGGCACGCCCCCTGCCTCGTGGGCCCCTCGAAGCTCCACCGACGTACTTCTTCATCCTATATATATCCACGCATGTGATGCCCCGAGACCGATGTGCCAGGTGTCCTCTAGTTTTTCGCCGTCGTTGCCATGTCATTTGCTTGCGTGTTGCATCTTATCATGTCATCATGCCTTCATCTCATAAATCTTTTGCAACTCAACTAAATAAATTGCATGGATCTTCGGTCCATTTAAATCGAGGGAATTCACATGGTGATTCTCTTTATAACATATCCTCCCAATATTAGAGAGCTAAATAAAAATATTCCATTCGCTTGGAGTTAACGCAAACACACTTGCAAAATATCCCAATGCCTTTGTTATCTTAATTCTCGGTCTCCAACATGGCCATATATTTCTTTCATCATATTTCGGAGCTCTACCAAAAATCCGAACATTTTTGGACACATCTTTTTCCTAGCCCTTATTCAAACCATTTGAATTAAATTCAAATGACTTTGAATTAAATCCTTGCAATCTTGCCTCTCCTATTTTCGTGGACCGTGCATATTTGTTTTACGAGTCCGTGATAATTATCCACGAGTCCAACTTCGTGTCCTAACCCCCCCACTTTCTTTCTTTGTCTTCTCTTGTTTTTCTGATAAAGAAAATTATAAGAGAAGGAAGGGAGAGAGATATTTGGAGGGAGAGGTGGCCTGCACCACTGCCCACCTGGGCCTCCCAACGTCCAGTAGCCGCACCAGTGGCCCAAGGCCCAGCCGGCCCTTGCCTAGCTAACCCTAGCCGCCAGCTGAGCCCGATCGCTTCTCCCTCTCGTTCCCATCACCGCCGCCAGAAGCCAGCTCCCCCGATCCCACTTCTGTCCTTGTTTCCCTCCTCCTCACACGCTCGCAACAGAGGTCGGGATCCCGATCCCGATCCCGATCCCAGCATGCGCGAGCCAGTGCCGCCGCCTTCTCCACTCCGGTGAGGCCGCCGCCGCGCCATCTCGCCTCCTCCCTGTCTCCCGCGAGGGCCGCCGCGCCAAGTCCCTGGAGCCCCACCGCCCGTTTGTCGCCCCACTGCTGCGTCCTGCGCGCCCGACACCGCCTTCGTCACAGTGTCGCCGCCTTCCCCACTCCGGCGTGGACGCCAGCCACCAGAGCCTCCCAGTCGGCGAGCCCCTTCCTCGTCGGGCCTCATCTTCTTCTCCTCGTGTGCGAGCTGCACCGCGCCGAGCCACCCGGAGCCCTGCACCATGCTCGACCCCAAGCTCTCCTCCTCGTCGTCCATCTCCAGCCCCGTCCCCGCCGTTGTCCAGGCCGTCGCTGGCCCTCCACGGCCACGGGATCCTCCCATGCCTCCTTGCCATGCCTTCCCTGCTCACCTTCATGGACGCCCCTGCTGCATGTTGCTCCACTTGCCCCGTCACAGCCGTCGTTTGCCTTCTCAAGCAGTGCCGTTCGCCTCGACTTTGCGTTCACCATGTATGGGCAGAACCCCACCAAGTTGTTGCCTCTTGCTCCTGCGATGTGTTGCGTGAATGCATTCGAAACCAGATTGGAACCTCAAGCATCAAGTACCCCGAAGACCCCGTCATCGTCAAGTTCCACTTGGACAAGTGTACCTCTACGTCCTGGACTGCCAAGTACATGGATACACTAAGTCCCGCTTCGAACGTGTACGACTACACCCGGTGATGCAACAGGTACCCCAACAACGTGTACATCTACACCGCCAAGACCGGACCGACAAGTACCCCGACGTCGTGTGTACCACTACCGTCGCCCCGAGGACGTTGGATTCGTTAAGTACCTCTTCGCGAGTACCACTACCATTGCGTGGATCCGCCAAGACCGTGGAGTAAAATGCCAAGTACCCCTACGCGCGAAGGCGCCAAGACCGTTTCAGGATTCACCAAGTACCACTACGGTGACATGAACATCTACGAAAACTCGGGCAACGATAAACATGTACCACTACCGTCACCGAGATCGCGAGAACCTCTACCACCGTCGCGAGAACGACTACTTCCTCTACTTTGCACCGAACAAGAACTGCCCCACTTGCACACTGCGAAGGTATAACATCGAGGCAACGTCAGTGAATGAATGCTTGTGATGTTTGAGATGCTCGGGTTTGCACCGTGTCCAAATTGTCACCCGTTTCCTTGTCGCCAACTCGTGGTACGCTCAGAATCCGGGAGTGCCCCACCATCTTTTGCACGCATCCGCACACTTCTCCTTTGCATCGGTATCTCAATCGAGTTACCGGAACCGGAATGTTGCCGTGGCACCATTTCCGTTGTCGTTGCCGTGGCACCCCTTTAGTTTTCGCCACGATGACAAATGCCTCATATCTTATCATGTCAACGTTTTCATAAATATTGCATAAACTTGAACATGTCATCCGCATCATGTTAACAACTTTAAGATGGTTAAAATTTGTTGTTGCTTTAATTTTCTTATGCATATGGGGACTTACCGGATTTGTTATTTGTTATATCCGGCCCCATTTAAATTGTTTAGATGATATAGTTTTGTTATGCTTCACCTCTTGCCATGTTAACCAACATTTAATATTGTGGGGTACCTAACCGAGAGTGAACTAAATAAGTGATGTGGTGTTTCGTCAATATGCAACTCATTGTATATTGAGCTCCACTTAATTTGTAGGATTGCTTGTGCACTTTGCCATGCCATGCTTCATTAAACCGGACATGCATCATACTTGTTTGTGCATCATGCCATGTCTATGTGGTGGTTGTTTACTATGTTGTTTGCTTCTTTCTGGAGTGCTTCTTCGGGTTGTTTCCGACAACGTCGTGTTTGTGAGGATCCGTTCGACTACGTCCGTTTGTCTTCTTCATGGACTCGTTCTTCTTCCTTGTGGGATTTCAGGCAAGATGATCACACCCTCGAAATCACTTCTATCTTTGCTTGCTAGTTGCTCGCTCTTTTGTTATGCCCATGCTGCGATACCTTCCATTTGCTTATCATGCCTCCCATATTGTTGAACCAAGCCTCTAACCCACCTTGTCCTAGCAAACCATTGTTTGGCTATGTTACCGCTTTGCTCAGCCCCTCTTATAGCGTTGTTAGTTGCAGGTGAAGATTGAAGTTTGTTCCTTGTTGGAACATGGAGATACCGTTCCTTATTGGAACATGTTTACTTGTTGGGATATCACTATATATCTTATTTAATTAATGCATCTATATACTTGGTAAAGGGTGGAAGGCTTGGCCTTATGCCTGGTGTTTTGTTCCACTCTTGCCGCCCTAGTTTCCGTCATATCGTTGTTATGTTCCCGGATTTTGCGTTCCTTACGCGGTTGGGCTATTATGGGAACCCCTTGACAGTTCGTCTTAAGTAAAGCTCTTCCAGCAATGCCCAACATTGGTTTTACCATTTGCCACCTAGCCTTTTCATTCCCTTGGGTTCTGCAGACTCAAGGGTCATCATTATTTTAACCCCCCGGGCCAGTGCTCCTCTGAGTGTTGGTCCAAACTGTCAGCTGCCGGTGGCCACCAGGGGCAACTCTGGGCTGGCCTACCGGAAGTTTGGACAATCTGAGTGTGCCCTGAGAAAGAGATATGTGCAGCTCCTATCGGGATTTGTCGGCACATTCGGGCGGTGTTGCTGGTTTAGTTTTACCCTGTCGAAATGTCTTGTTGTACCGGGATACCGAGTCTGATCGGAATGTCTCGGGAGGAGGTCTATTCCTTCGTTGACCGTGAGAGCTTGTGATGGGCTAAGTTGGGACACCACTGCAGGGATTTGAACTTTTGAAAGCCATGCCCGCGGTTATGGGCAGATGGGAATTTGTTAACGTCCGGTTGTAGAAAACCTGAAGTTGACCTTAATTAAAATGAATCAACCGCGTGTGTAACCGTGATGGTCTCTTTCCGGCGGAGTCCGGGAAGTGAACACGGTGTTGGAGTTATGCTTGACGTAGGTTGTTTTAGGATCACTTCTTGATCATACTTTTATTGACCGTGCTTTGCCTTCTCTTCTTGCTCTCATTTGCGTATGTTAGCCACCATATATGCTAGTCGCTTGCTGCAGCTCCACCTCATACCTTTTACCTTACCCATAAGCTTAAATAGTCTTGATCGCGAGGGTGCGAGATTGCTGAGTCCTTGTGACTCACAGATACTTCCAAAACCAGTTTGCAGGTGCCGATGTTACCGAGCAGGTGACGCAACCAAGCTCAAGGAGGAGCTCGTTGAAGATCTTGTCCTTTGTGTTGTTTCGTTCTAGTTGATCAGTAGTGGAGCCCAGTTGGGGTCGATCGGGGACCTTTGTCGCACTTGGGGTTCTTCTTTTATTTTGGTTCCGTAGTCGGACCTTGATTGTATTTGGATGTTGTAATGCTTTATTCATGTATTGTGTGAAGTGGCGATTGTAAGCTAACTATGTATCTCTTTCCCTTATGTATTACATGGGTTGTGTGAAGATTACCTCACTTGCGACATTGCTTTCAATGCGGTTATGCCTCTAAGTCGTGCTTCGACACGTGGGAGATATAGCCGCATCGAGGGCGTTACAAGTTGGTAATCAGAGCCTTCGTCGACCTTAGGAGCCCCATTGCTTGATCATTTTTAGCAGCCGCTGTCGAGTCTAGAAAAATGTTTTGAGTCATTTAGGAATTATATATCGGAGAGTTGAGGAATTCTTTTTACTTCCCAGCCTCCTCATCGCTCTGGTAAGGCATCCTGACGTAGAGTTTTGACTCTTCTCTTCTCAAATTTCACTAAAAAAAATTTAGGATCATGCGGGTATCTTGGAATCGTTCCGATGGTTTTGTGACGAGAACATTGTCTTGGTGCCTCCTGTCAGGGGTTTAGTGGAAGTGTCCCGGGGATTTGAGCTCTGAGGTGTTGTCATCATAATTTTATCGTTGCAATTCTGGAATACCTGAGTTTAGTACGCCGACATCGAAAATCTCTTTTATGCAGTTCGTTGGTGAGATAACCTCGACGCCACCCAGTACTGGGGCGGGAGTTCGGGAGTATTGCCATAACTTGTATAACGGATGCTTTTCGAAGGTTGAGGTAGATGATTTCCGAAGGTTTCTTGGTTATGTGTTGAAGGATGGATACAGCTGGATGTAGGATTTGTTAGTTTGGGTGAGATATTATGCTTCCCCTGTATCCCCAACACCTGATTGCATAACCGGAAAGGTTCGGGAGTTTATAAGTGGGAATTCAAGTAGCTCTTAGGATTTCTTTTCGACAGATGTATGATATGAAATTGGGGTTCGACGTCTAGTGGTCCGCCTATTCACGGTTGGTTTTACAGTGGTCTCGTTGTGTCTTAAAGAGTCCTTGGCTATGCCAACTCAGGGACGCTTCGTATGTCATGTGCACTGCCTTGTACATGATGGTGCTGTATGATCGAGCCCGTGTAGGCCCCACCACGAAAACTTCGGACGAAATCTCTATCATATGTTTGTTCCGGCTTATTCTGCGAGCCAATCCTTTGTTTTTGTTTTTGAGTTGTGGTATTCGAGTTGCTTCAAAGTCAAATGTTGATTCCATCCCTTGTCTAAATGGTGTTCTCATACTCCGATGTGAATACTAATCCTTCTTGATCATCAAGATTGTTTTGTCAATCCTTTTTAACCGGTGTGCTTCTCTTCAAGTGGATCCGATCATTTCAACATCCGCAAGATCAATTCTAAGTTTCTCAACGGTGTTCGTTTCATCTATTCCAAATTGTCTTTGTTTTTCCCATCCTCCCTCCCTTGTTTTTTTTCAAGGACTCAGATTTCTTGATCAAGTATCCTTTTATTCATGTGAATTCTCTTCTTTCTTTTCAATCAATGTTCTTATCCGGTGATTCTCACGAAGATTCTAACGGAGCCTCAAGTTCGTCATTCGTCATTCTTTTCTTCTGCGATGGAACCAATTCAAGCTTTCGGTGTTGATCATCTTCTTTTCCGTATTTCAATGTTTTCTCATGCCGGTGCAATTCTTAATCGTTCACCTCTCTCTATTCTATTATTCCAGAGTGCTCAAGATATCTCGAAGATTCATGTTTTCCACTCTGCATTCGTTCAAGATCTTTCGAGGTTGTTATCTCATTCTAGTCATTTAATCTTACCGGTGCATTCTCTCTTTTAAATCGTTCTACGGTGTTTCTTTTCAGTGGGCCCTAACCCACAGGTCTTTTCCCAGGATCTTACCTGACTCTTTTTATTTCCCAGAGATATCCTTAAAGTTCTTGTCAAAGTTTGACGTAAGAATGATTTATCATCAGTCAAATGTTTTCTCCTAGATCTTTCACAATTATTTTCATCGTTGGCTAAATCTATTCGCTTTGATTCTTCCAGAGTGTCTAAATAATTCTTGGTAGTGTTTCTCATCGTCATTCTCTGCATTTGAAGACCGAAGAAGAGTTTTTTTCCTCCATATCTTATCGGTTCTCTCAGAGACTCGTGATTCTAGCTTGTTGCCATCCTCTCATAATTGTTTTGATCGTGAGAATTCTTTTACCCATCCGGTGCAATTCAGGACTCTTTTCAGTTTGATTTTCCAGAGGCCATCTTTTCAAATATTATTCATTGCAACTCTCAGTTCGTTTTCTCCAATCTTACCGGTGCATCATTCAAGTGATCTCTAATCATTTCTTGATCTCTTCGTTCTCTTATATCTTAACCCTATCAAGCATCTTCGTGCATTTGATAATTCTTCCCGGTGATTCGTTATCTTTTATTCATTCTTTTTCAATCCTTACGGTGGTCTGTTTAAGATTTCTCTTCCTTCTTTATCATACCAATTCATTCGTTGTTTCGATCCTACCGGTGGTTCGTTGAAGACTTTCTCAAGTTTGCGCTATATCTCTCTTAATCCTTTCTACGAGAATAAGTAGTGTGCCAAATCCATTGTTTGTCATCAATTTAATTGATGAAGGACAAGCATAACATAATTCTTATTCTTGTTCATCCAAGTGATTAATTCTTTATTCCGGAGGCCCTTCAAATTCTCAGTTTCATTTGTTTCATCTTTTCTTTTCCCGGAGTTCCAACCTCTTTCACTTATATTATCACGGAGATCTCTATATAAATCATTGCGAGGCTTCAATCTTATTCTTTTCATCATTCAATTATTTCGGATCATTCTTTTGTTACCGGAGTACTTCATCAAGGTTCTACATGATGGTTCATCAAGGTTTTATACTCCTTCTCGAAGTGTTCATCGAGATTCTTTTCTAAGGAGCTCAAGCATTCTCATCTTGCAATCCGGAGTTCAATCTTTCTTCCGTATCTTTGGAGGAGGTATTATGTCATTCTTGATAATTTGAGTTCATGTTTCATGGTTCACAAGTTGTCCGGAATGACATATTTTAAACCCATCATTTTCAATTCGTTCATGAGTTCCTTGGTAACCCATCAATCTCTTCATTGGAGTTACCTTGGGTTATATTTCACCTAAAGCCTTCCCTAAGGATCGTTGCTATCTATGGTGTTTATAAACGACCCTAGTCTTCATTTATTCTCCCGGTGAGATAAGTTTCTCGTCTTCTTGTTCATATCAATCCAATCTTGTTTTTTGTGAGTGGCAGGTTGTCACCTCATAATTTGAGGTATCCCATAAGACCATATCAAGATTATTCTTTTCGTTGTTGGTTTTTCCAACAACTCCGTTCTAGCATTTGTTGTTATCGTGCTCTCTCAAGATCTTGTTTCACTTCGTTCATTCCATTCCATTCTTACTTTTGTTCTGGAGGCATTGTGATATTGCTCTCTTCAACCCATCTTCTTGTTTTGTCAGGATCATGTTCTTTTCTTGGTTTATCCATTTAACCGTACTGTTGTGTCCTGTGCTCAAGTCCTTTTTCATCCTATCAAGTCTTGCATCTCTTTTCTACCGGAGTGCTTTCAACTTCGTTCATCTTCATTGTATTCTTTCATTCAAATTTGTTCAACCTTTTCAGGGTTCTTTGTTTTCACTTGTTTGTCAAAGAAGCAATTTGTTTTACCTCTTCTCTTATCTCTTCCGCTTTCCCTCCGGTGCCATTCTAGATCTCGGGACGAGATCCTCTCGTAGTGGTGGAGTGTTGTGACGCCCCGAGACCGATGTGCCAGGTGTCCTCCAGTTTTTCGCCGTCGTTGCCATGTCATTTGCTTGCGTGTTGCATCTTATCATGTCATCATGCCTTCATCTCATAAATCTTTTGCAACTCAACTAAATAAATTGCATGGATCTTCGGTCCATTTAAATCGAGGGAATTCACATGGTGATTCTCTTTATAACATATCCTCCCAATATTAGGGAGCTAAATAAAAATATTCCATTCGCTTGGAGTTAACACAAACACATTTGCAAAATATCCCAATGCCTTTGTTATCTTAATTCTCGGTCTCCAACATGGCCATATATTTCTTTCATCATATTCGGAGCTCTACCAAAAATCCGAACATTTTTGGACACATCTTTTTCCTAGCCCTTATTCAAACCATTTGAATTAAATTCAAATGACTTTGAATTAAATCCTTGCAATCTTGCCTCTCCTATTTTCGTGGACCGTGCACATTTTTTTAACGAGTCCGTGATAATTATCCACGAGTCCAACTTCGTGTCCTAACCCCCCCCCCACTTTATTTCTTTGTCTTCTCTTGTTTTTCTAATAAAGAAAATTATAAGAGAAGGAAGGGAGAGAGATATTTGGAGGGAGTGGTGGCCTGCACCACTGCCCACTTGGGCCTCCCAACGTCCAGCAGCCGCACCAATGGCCCAAGGCCCAGCCGGCCCCTGCCTAGCTAACCCTAGCCGCCAGCTGAGCCCGATCGCTTCTCCCTCTCGTTCCCATCACCGCCGCCAGAAGCCAGCTCCCCCGATCCCACTTCTCTCCTTGTTTCCCTCCTCCTCACACGCTCGCAACAGAGGTCGGGATCCCGATCCCGATCCCAGCATGCGCGAGCCAGTGCCGCCGCCTTCTCCACTCCGGTGAGGCCGCCGCCGCGCCATCTCGCCTCCTTCCCGTCTCCCGCGAGGGCCGCCGCGCCAAGTCCCTGGAGCCCCGCCGCCCGTTCGTCGCCCCACTGCTGCGTCTTGCGCGCCCGACGCCGCCTTCGTCACAGTGCCGCCGCCTTCCCCACTCCGGCGTGGACGCCAGCCACCAGAGCCTCCCAGTCGGCGAGCCCCTTCCTCGTCGGGCCTCATCTTCTTCTCCTCGTGTGCGAGCTGCACCGCGCCGAGCCACCCGGAGCCCTCACCACGCTCGACCCCAAGCTCTCCTCCTCGCCGTCCATCTCCAGCCCCGTCTCCGCCGTTGTCCAGGCCGCCGCTGGCCCTCCACGGCCACGGGATCCTCCCATGCCTCCTTGCCATGCCTTCCCTGCTCACCTTCATGGACGCCCCTGCCGCATGTTGCTCCACTTGCCCCGTCATAGCCGTCGTTTGCCTTCTCAAGCAGTGCTGTTCGCCTCGACTTCGAGTTCACCATGTATGGGCAGAACCCCACCAAGTTGTTGCCTCTTGCTCCTGCGATGTGTTGCGTGCATTCGAAACTAGATTGGAACCTCAAGCATCAAGTACCCTGAAGACCCCGTCATCGTCAAGTTCCACTTGGACAAGTGTACCTCTACGTCCTGGACTGCCAAGTACATGGATACGCTAAGTCCCGCTTCGAACGTGTACGACTACACCCGGTGATGCAACAGGTACCCCGACAACGTGTACATCTACACCGCCAAGACCGGACCGACAAGTACCCCGACGTCGTGTGTACCACTACTGTCGCCCCGAGGACGTTGGATTCGTTAAGTACCTCTTCGCGAGTACCACTACCATCGCGTGGATCCGCCAAGACCGTGGAGTAAAACGCCAAGTACCCCTACGCGCGAAGGCGCCAAGACCATTTCGGGATTCACCAAGTGCCACTACGGTGACATGAACATCTACGAAAACTTGGGCAACGATAAACATGTACCACTACCGTCACCGAGATCGCGAGAACCTCTACCGCCGTCGCGAGAATGACTACTTCCTCTACTTTGCACCGAACAAGAACTGCCCCACTTGCACGCTGTGAAGGTATAACCTCGAGGCGACGTCAGTGAATGAATGCTTGTGATGTTTGAGATGCTCGGGTTTGCACCGTGTCCAAATTGTCACCCGTTTCCTTGTCGCCAACTCGTGGGACGCCCGGAATCCGGGAGCGCCCCACCATCTTTTGCACGCATCCGCACACTTCTCCTTTGCATCGGTATCTCAATCGAGTTACCGGAACCGGAATGTTGCCGTGGCACCATTTCCGTTGTTGTTGCCGTGGCACCCCTTTAGTTTTCGCCACGATGACAAATGCCTCATATCTTATCATGTCAACATTTTCATAAATATTGCATAAACTTGAATATGTCATCCGCATCATGTTAACAACTTTAAGATGGTTAAAATTTGTTGTTGCTTTAATTTGCTTATGCATATGGGGACTTACCGTATTTGTTATTTGTTATATCCGGCCCCATTTAAATTGTTTAGATGATATAGTTTTGTTATGCTTCACCTCTTGCCATGTTAACCAACATTTAATATTGTGGGGTACCTAACCGAGAGTGAACTAAATAAGTGATGTGGTGTTTCGTCAATATGCAACTCGTTGCATATTGAGCTCCACTTAATTTGTAGGATTGCTTGTGCACTTTGCCATGCCATGCTTCATTAAACCGGACATGCATCATACTTGTTTGTGCATCATGCCATGTCTATGTGGTGGTTGTTTACTATGTTGTTTGTTTCTTTCCGGTGTGCTTCTTCGGGTTGTTTCCGACAACGTCATGTTTGTGAGGATCCGTTTGACTACGTCCGTTTGTCTTCTTCATGGACTCGTTCTTCTTCCTTGCGGGATTTCAGGCAAGATGATCACACCCTCGAAATCACTTCTATCTTTGCTTGCTAGTTGCTCGCTCTTTTGCTATGCCCATGCTGCGATACCTTCCATTTGCTTATCATGCCTCCCATATTGTTGAACCAAGCCTCTAACCCACCTTGTCCTAGCAAACCATTGTTTGGCTATGTTACCGCTTTGCTCAGCCCCTCTTATAGCGTTGTTAGTTGCAGGTGAACATTGAAGTTTGTTCCTTGTTGGAACAAGGAGATATCGTTCCTTATTGGAACATGTTTACTTGTTGGGATATCACTATATATCTTATTTAATTAATGCATCTATATACTTGGTAAAGGGTGGAAGGCTCGGCCTTATGCCTGGTGTTTTGTTCCACTCTTGCCGCCCTAGTTTCCGTCATATCGGTGTTATGTTCCCGGATTTTGCGTTCCTTACGCGGTTGGGCTATTATGGGAACCCCTTGACAGTTCGTCTTAAGTAAAGCTCTTCCAGCAATGCCCAACATTGGTTTTACCATTTGCCACCTAGCCTTTTCTTTCCCTTGGGTTCTGCAGACTCAAGGGTCATCATTATTTTAACCCCCCCGGGCCAGTGCTCCTCTGAGTGTTGGTCCAAACTGTCAGCCGCCGGTGGCCACCAGGGGCAACTCTGGGCTGGCCTACCGGAAGTTTGGACAATCTGAGTGTGCCCTGAGAAAGAGATATGTGCAGCTCCTATCGGGATTTGTCGGCACATTCGGGCGGTGTTGCTGGTTTAGTTTTACCCTGTCGAAATGTCTTGTTGTACCGGGATACCGAGTCTGATCGGAATGTCTCGGGAGGAGGTCTATTCCTTCGTTGACCATGAGAGATTGTGATGGGCTAAGTTGGGACACCCCTGCAGGGATTTGAACTTTTGAAAGCCGTGCCCGCGGTTATGGGCAGATGGGAATTTGTTAACGTCCGGTTGTAGAAAACCTGAAGTTGACCTTAATTAAAATGAATCAACCGCGTGTGTAACCGTGATGGTCTCTTTCCGGCGGAGTCCGGGAAGTGAACACGGTGTTGGAGTTATGCTTGACGTAGGTTGTTTTAGGATCACTTCTTGATCATACTTTTATTGACCGTGCTTTGCCTTCTCTTCTTGCTCTCATTTGCGTATGTTAGCCACCATATATGCTAGTCGCTTGCTGCAGCTCCACCTCATACCTTTTACCTTACCCATAAGCTTAAATAGTCTTGATCGCGAGGGTGCGAGATTGCTGAGTCCTTGTGACTCACAGATACTTCCAAAACCAGTTTGCAGGTGCCGATGTTACCGAGCAGGTGACGCAACCAAGCTCAAGGAGGAGCTCGTTGAAGATCTTGTCCTTTGTGTTGTTTCGTTCTAGTTGATCAGTAGTGGAGCCCAGTTGGGGTCGATCGGGGACCTTTGTCGCACTTGGGGTTCTTCTTTTATTTTGGTTCCGTAGTCGGACCTTGATTGTATTTGGATGTTGTAATGCTTTATTCATGTATTGTGTGAAGTGGCGATTGTAAGCTAACTATGTATCTCTTTCCCTTATGTATTACATGGGTTGTGTGAAGATTACCTCACTTGCGACATTGCTTTCAATGCGGTTATGCCTCTAAGTCGTGCTTCGACACGTGGGAGATATAGCCGCATCGAGGGCGTTACAAGTTGGTAATCAGAGCCTTCGTCGACCTTAGGAGCCCCATTGCTTGATCATTTTTAGCAGCCGCTGTCGAGTCTAGAAAAATGTTTTGAGTCATTTAGGAATTATATATCGGAGAGTTGAGGAATTCTTTTTACTTCCCAGCCTCCTCATCGCTCTGGTAAGGCATCCTGACGTAGAGTTTTGACTCTTCTCTTCTCAAATTTCACTAAAAAAAATTTAGGATCATGCGGGTATCTTGGAATCGTTCCGATGGTTTTGTGACGAGAACATTGTCTTGGTGCCTCCTGTCAGGGGTTTAGTGGAAGTGTCCCGGGGATTTGAGCTCTGAGGTGTTGTCATCATAATTTTATCGTTGCAATTCTGGAATACCTGAGTTTAGTACGCCGACATCGAAAATCTCTTTTATGCAGTTCGTTGGTGAGATAACCTCGACGCCACCCAGTACTGGGGCGGGAGTTCGGGAGTATTGCCATAACTTGTATAACGGATGCTTTTCGAAGGTTGAGGTAGATGATTTCCGAAGGTTTCTTGGTTATGTGTTGAAGGATGGATACAGCTGGATGTAGGATTTGTTAGTTTGGGTGAGATATTATGCTTCCCCTGTATCCCCAACACCTGATTGCATAACCGGAAAGGTTCGGGAGTTTATAAGTGGGAATTCAAGTAGCTCTTAGGATTTCTTTTCGACAGATGTATGATATGAAATTGGGGTTCGACGTCTAGTGGTCCGCCTATTCACGGTTGGTTTTACAGTGGTCTCGTTGTGTCTTAAAGAGTCCTTGGCTATGCCAACTCAGGGACGCTTCGTATGTCATGTGCACTGCCTTGTACATGATGGTGCTGTATGATCGAGCCCGTGTAGGCCCCACCACGAAAACTTCGGACGAAATCTCTATCATATGTTTGTTCCGGCTTATTCTGCGAGCCAATCCTTTGTTTTTGTTTTTGAGTTGTGGTATTCGAGTTGCTTCAAAGTCAAATGTTGATTCCATCCCTTGTCTAAATGGTGTTCTCATACTCCGATGTGAATACTAATCCTTCTTGATCATCAAGATTGTTTTGTCAATCCTTTTTAACCGGTGTGCTTCTCTTCAAGTGGATCCGATCATTTCAACATCCGCAAGATCAATTCTAAGTTTCTCAACGGTGTTCGTTTCATCTATTCCAAATTGTCTTTGTTTTTCCCATCCTCCCTCCCTTGTTTTTTTTCAAGGACTCAGATTTCTTGATCAAGTATCCTTTTATTCATGTGAATTCTCTTCTTTCTTTTCAATCAATGTTCTTATCCGGTGATTCTCACGAAGATTCTAACGGAGCCTCAAGTTCGTCATTCGTCATTCTTTTCTTCTGCGATGGAACCAATTCAAGCTTTCGGTGTTGATCATCTTCTTTTCCGTATTTCAATGTTTTCTCATGCCGGTGCAATTCTTAATCGTTCACCTCTCTCTATTCTATTATTCCAGAGTGCTCAAGATATCTCGAAGATTCATGTTTTCCACTCTGCATTCGTTCAAGATCTTTCGAGGTTGTTATCTCATTCTAGTCATTTAATCTTACCGGTGCATTCTCTCTTTTAAATCGTTCTACGGTGTTTCTTTTCAGTGGGCCCTAACCCACAGGTCTTTTCCCAGGATCTTACCTGACTCTTTTTATTTCCCAGAGATATCCTTAAAGTTCTTGTCAAAGTTTGACGTAAGAATGATTTATCATCAGTCAAATGTTTTCTCCTAGATCTTTCACAATTATTTTCATCGTTGGCTAAATCTATTCGCTTTGATTCTTCCAGAGTGTCTAAATAATTCTTGGTAGTGTTTCTCATCGTCATTCTCTGCATTTGAAGACCGAAGAAGAGTTTTTTTCCTCCATATCTTATCGGTTCTCTCAGAGACTCGTGATTCTAGCTTGTTGCCATCCTCTCATAATTGTTTTGATCGTGAGAATTCTTTTACCCATCCGGTGCAATTCAGGACTCTTTTCAGTTTGATTTTCCAGAGGCCATCTTTTCAAATATTATTCATTGCAACTCTCAGTTCGTTTTCTCCAATCTTACCGGTGCATCATTCAAGTGATCTCTAATCATTTCTTGATCTCTTCGTTCTCTTATATCTTAACCCTATCAAGCATCTTCGTGCATTTGATAATTCTTCCCGGTGATTCGTTATCTTTTATTCATTCTTTTTCAATCCTTACGGTGGTCTGTTTAAGATTTCTCTTCCTTCTTTATCATACCAATTCATTCGTTGTTTCGATCCTACCGGTGGTTCGTTGAAGACTTTCTCAAGTTTGCGCTATATCTCTCTTAATCCTTTCTACGAGAATAAGTAGTGTGCCAAATCCATTGTTTGTCATCAATTTAATTGATGAAGGACAAGCATAACATAATTCTTATTCTTGTTCATCCAAGTGATTAATTCTTTATTCCGGAGGCCCTTCAAATTCTCAGTTTCATTTGTTTCATCTTTTCTTTTCCCGGAGTTCCAACCTCTTTCACTTATATTATCACGGAGATCTCTATATAAATCATTGCGAGGCTTCAATCTTATTCTTTTCATCATTCAATTATTTCGGATCATTCTTTTGTTACCGGAGTACTTCATCAAGGTTCTACATGATGGTTCATCAAGGTTTTATACTCCTTCTCGAAGTGTTCATCGAGATTCTTTTCTAAGGAGCTCAAGCATTCTCATCTTGCAATCCGGAGTTCAATCTTTCTTCCGTATCTTTGGAGGAGGTATTATGTCATTCTTGATAATTTGAGTTCATGTTTCATGGTTCACAAGTTGTCCGGAATGACATATTTTAAACCCATCATTTTCAATTCGTTCATGAGTTCCTTGGTAACCCATCAATCTCTTCATTGGAGTTACCTTGGGTTATATTTCACCTAAAGCCTTCCCTAAGGATCGTTGCTATCTATGGTGTTTATAAACGACCCTAGTCTTCATTTATTCTCCCGGTGAGATAAGTTTCTCGTCTTCTTGTTCATATCAATCCAATCTTGTTTTTTGTGAGTGGCAGGTTGTCACCTCATAATTTGAGGTATCCCATAAGACCATATCAAGATTATTCTTTTCGTTGTTGGTTTTTCCAACAACTCCGTTCTAGCATTTGTTGTTATCGTGCTCTCTCAAGATCTTGTTTCACTTCGTTCATTCCATTCCATTCTTACTTTTGTTCTGGAGGCATTGTGATATTGCTCTCTTCAACCCATCTTCTTGTTTTGTCAGGATCATGTTCTTTTCTTGGTTTATCCATTTAACCGTACTGTTGTGTCCTGTGCTCAAGTCCTTTTTCATCCTATCAAGTCTTGCATCTCTTTTCTACCGGAGTGCTTTCAACTTCGTTCATCTTCATTGTATTCTTTCATTCAAATTTGTTCAACCTTTTCAGGGTTCTTTGTTTTCACTTGTTTGTCAAAGAAGCAATTTGTTTTACCTCTTCTCTTATCTCTTCCGCTTTCCCTCCGGTGCCATTCTAGATCTCGGGACGAGATCCTCTCGTAGTGGTGGAGTGTTGTGACGCCCCGAGACCGATGTGCCAGGTGTCCTCCAGTTTTTCGCCGTCGTTGCCATGTCATTTGCTTGCGTGTTGCATCTTATCATGTCATCATGCCTTCATCTCATAAATCTTTTGCAACTCAACTAAATAAATTGCATGGATCTTCGGTCCATTTAAATCGAGGGAATTCACATGGTGATTCTCTTTATAACATATCCTCCCAATATTAGGGAGCTAAATAAAAATATTCCATTCGCTTGGAGTTAACACAAACACATTTGCAAAATATCCCAATGCCTTTGTTATCTTAATTCTCGGTCTCCAACATGGCCATATATTTCTTTCATCATATTCGGAGCTCTACCAAAAATCCGAACATTTTTGGACACATCTTTTTCCTAGCCCTTATTCAAACCATTTGAATTAAATTCAAATGACTTTGAATTAAATCCTTGCAATCTTGCCTCTCCTATTTTCGTGGACCGTGCACATTTTTTTAACGAGTCCGTGATAATTATCCACGAGTCCAACTTCGTGTCCTAACCCCCCCCCCACTTTATTTCTTTGTCTTCTCTTGTTTTTCTAATAAAGAAAATTATAAGAGAAGGAAGGGAGAGAGATATTTGGAGGGAGTGGTGGCCTGCACCACTGCCCACTTGGGCCTCCCAACGTCCAGCAGCCGCACCAATGGCCCAAGGCCCAGCCGGCCCCTGCCTAGCTAACCCTAGCCGCCAGCTGAGCCCGATCGCTTCTCCCTCTCGTTCCCATCACCGCCGCCAGAAGCCAGCTCCCCCGATCCCACTTCTCTCCTTGTTTCCCTCCTCCTCACACGCTCGCAACAGAGGTCGGGATCCCGATCCCGATCCCAGCATGCGCGAGCCAGTGCCGCCGCCTTCTCCACTCCGGTGAGGCCGCCGCCGCGCCATCTCGCCTCCTTCCCGTCTCCCGCGAGGGCCGCCGCGCCAAGTCCCTGGAGCCCCGCCGCCCGTTCGTCGCCCCACTGCTGCGTCTTGCGCGCCCGACGCCGCCTTCGTCACAGTGCCGCCGCCTTCCCCACTCCGGCGTGGACGCCAGCCACCAGAGCCTCCCAGTCGGCGAGCCCCTTCCTCGTCGGGCCTCATCTTCTTCTCCTCGTGTGCGAGCTGCACCGCGCCGAGCCACCCGGAGCCCTCACCACGCTCGACCCCAAGCTCTCCTCCTCGCCGTCCATCTCCAGCCCCGTCTCCGCCGTTGTCCAGGCCGCCGCTGGCCCTCCACGGCCACGGGATCCTCCCATGCCTCCTTGCCATGCCTTCCCTGCTCACCTTCATGGACGCCCCTGCCGCATGTTGCTCCACTTGCCCCGTCATAGCCGTCGTTTGCCTTCTCAAGCAGTGCTGTTCGCCTCGACTTCGAGTTCACCATGTATGGGCAGAACCCCACCAAGTTGTTGCCTCTTGCTCCTGCGATGTGTTGCGTGCATTCGAAACTAGATTGGAACCTCAAGCATCAAGTACCCTGAAGACCCCGTCATCGTCAAGTTCCACTTGGACAAGTGTACCTCTACGTCCTGGACTGCCAAGTACATGGATACGCTAAGTCCCGCTTCGAACGTGTACGACTACACCCGGTGATGCAACAGGTACCCCGACAACGTGTACATCTACACCGCCAAGACCGGACCGACAAGTACCCCGACGTCGTGTGTACCACTACTGTCGCCCCGAGGACGTTGGATTCGTTAAGTACCTCTTCGCGAGTACCACTACCATCGCGTGGATCCGCCAAGACCGTGGAGTAAAACGCCAAGTACCCCTACGCGCGAAGGCGCCAAGACCATTTCGGGATTCACCAAGTGCCACTACGGTGACATGAACATCTACGAAAACTTGGGCAACGATAAACATGTACCACTACCGTCACCGAGATCGCGAGAACCTCTACCGCCGTCGCGAGAATGACTACTTCCTCTACTTTGCACCGAACAAGAACTGCCCCACTTGCACGCTGTGAAGGTATAACCTCGAGGCGACGTCAGTGAATGAATGCTTGTGATGTTTGAGATGCTCGGGTTTGCACCGTGTCCAAATTGTCACCCGTTTCCTTGTCGCCAACTCGTGGGACGCCCGGAATCCGGGAGCGCCCCACCATCTTTTGCACGCATCCGCACACTTCTCCTTTGCATCGGTATCTCAATCGAGTTACCGGAACCGGAATGTTGCCGTGGCACCATTTCCGTTGTTGTTGCCGTGGCACCCCTTTAGTTTTCGCCACGATGACAAATGCCTCATATCTTATCATGTCAACATTTTCATAAATATTGCATAAACTTGAATATGTCATCCGCATCATGTTAACAACTTTAAGATGGTTAAAATTTGTTGTTGCTTTAATTTGCTTATGCATATGGGGACTTACCGTATTTGTTATTTGTTATATCCGGCCCCATTTAAATTGTTTAGATGATATAGTTTTGTTATGCTTCACCTCTTGCCATGTTAACCAACATTTAATATTGTGGGGTACCTAACCGAGAGTGAACTAAATAAGTGATGTGGTGTTTCGTCAATATGCAACTCGTTGCATATTGAGCTCCACTTAATTTGTAGGATTGCTTGTGCACTTTGCCATGCCATGCTTCATTAAACCGGACATGCATCATACTTGTTTGTGCATCATGCCATGTCTATGTGGTGGTTGTTTACTATGTTGTTTGTTTCTTTCCGGTGTGCTTCTTCGGGTTGTTTCCGACAACGTCATGTTTGTGAGGATCCGTTTGACTACGTCCGTTTGTCTTCTTCATGGACTCGTTCTTCTTCCTTGCGGGATTTCAGGCAAGATGATCACACCCTCGAAATCACTTCTATCTTTGCTTGCTAGTTGCTCGCTCTTTTGCTATGCCCATGCTGCGATACCTTCCATTTGCTTATCATGCCTCCCATATTGTTGAACCAAGCCTCTAACCCACCTTGTCCTAGCAAACCATTGTTTGGCTATGTTACCGCTTTGCTCAGCCCCTCTTATAGCGTTGTTAGTTGCAGGTGAACATTGAAGTTTGTTCCTTGTTGGAACAAGGAGATATCGTTCCTTATTGGAACATGTTTACTTGTTGGGATATCACTATATATCTTATTTAATTAATGCATCTATATACTTGGTAAAGGGTGGAAGGCTCGGCCTTATGCCTGGTGTTTTGTTCCACTCTTGCCGCCCTAGTTTCCGTCATATCGGTGTTATGTTCCCGGATTTTGCGTTCCTTACGCGGTTGGGCTATTATGGGAACCCCTTGACAGTTCGTCTTAAGTAAAGCTCTTCCAGCAATGCCCAACATTGGTTTTACCATTTGCCACCTAGCCTTTTCTTTCCCTTGGGTTCTGCAGACTCAAGGGTCATCATTATTTTAACCCCCCCGGGCCAGTGCTCCTCTGAGTGTTGGTCCAAACTGTCAGCCGCCGGTGGCCACCAGGGGCAACTCTGGGCTGGCCTACCGGAAGTTTGGACAATCTGAGTGTGCCCTGAGAAAGAGATATGTGCAGCTCCTATCGGGATTTGTCGGCACATTCGGGCGGTGTTGCTGGTTTAGTTTTACCCTGTCGAAATGTCTTGTTGTACCGGGATACCGAGTCTGATCGGAATGTCTCGGGAGGAGGTCTATTCCTTCGTTGACCATGAGAGATTGTGATGGGCTAAGTTGGGACACCCCTGCAGGGATTTGAACTTTTGAAAGCCGTGCCCGCGGTTATGGGCAGATGGGAATTTGTTAATGTCCGGTTGTAGAAAACCTGAAGTTGACCTTAATTAAAATGAATCAACCGCATGTGTAACCGTGATGGTCTCTTTCCGGCGGAGTCCGGGAAGTGAACACGGTGTTGGAGTTATGCTTGACGTAGGTTGTTTTAGGATCACTTCTTGATCATACTTTTATCGACCGTGCTTTGCCTTCTCTTCTCGCTCTCATTTGAGTATGTTAGCCACCATATATGCTAGTCGCTTGCTGCAGCTCCACCTCATACCTTTTACCTTACCCATAAGCTTAAATAGTCTTGATCGCGAGGGTGCGAGATTGCTGAGTCCCTGTGACTCACAGATACTTCCAAAACCAGTTTGCAGGTGCCGATGTTACCGAGCAGGTGATGCAACCAAGCTCAAGGAGGAGCTCGTTGAAGATCTTATCCTTTGTGTTGTTTCGTTCTAGTTGATCAGTAGTGGAGCCCAGTTTGGGTCGATCGGGAACCTTTGTCGCACTTGGGGTTCTTCTTTTATTTTGGTTCCATACTCGGACCTTGATTGTATTTGGATGTTGTAATGCTTTATTCATGTATTGTGTGAAGTGGCGATTGTAAGCTAACTATGTATCTCTTTCCCTTATGTATTACATGGGTTGTGTGAAGATTACCTCACTTGCGACATTGCTTTCAATGCGGTTATGCCTCTAAGTCGTGCTTCGACACGTGGGAGATATAGCCGCATCGAGGGCGGTACAACGTACCCCCAAACGATCGGGGACGGAGCCAAAAACCTAATTCCACCGCCGCAACTTTCTGTATCCACGAGATCCCATCTTGGGGCCTGTTCCGGAGCTCCGCTGGAGGGGGCATCGATCACGGAGGGCTTCTACATCATCATCCAAGCCCCTCCGATGAAGTGTGAGTAGTTTACTTCAGACCTACGGGTCCATAGCTAGTAGCTAGATGGCTTCTTCTCTCTTTTTGGATCTCAATACAATGTTCTCCCCCTCTCTTGTGGAGATCTATTCGATGTAATCTTCTTTTTGCGGTGTGTTTGTTGAGACCGATGAATTGTGGGTTTATGATCCAGTCTATCTATGAATAATATTTGAATCTTCTCTGAATTCTTTTATGTATGATTGGTTATCTTTGCAAGTCTCTTCGAATTATCAGTTTGGTTTGGCCTACTAGATTGGTTGTTCTTGCCATTGGAGAAGTGCTTAGCTTTGGGTTCAATCTTGCGGTGTCCTTTCCGAGTGACGGAAGGGGCAGCAAGGCACGTATTGTATTGTTGCCATCGAGGATAACAAGATGGTTTTTTATCATATTGCATGAAATTATCCCTCTACATCATGTCATCTTGCTTAAGGCGTTAATCTATTTTTAACTTAATGCTCTAGATGCATGTTGGATAGCAGTCGATGAGTGGAGTAATAGTAGTAGATGCAGAATCGTTTCGGTCTACTTGTCTCGGACGTGATGCCTATATACATGATCATACCTAGATATTCTCATAACTATGCTCAATTCTGTCAATTGCTCAACAGTAATTTGTTCACCCACCGTAGAATACGTATGCTCTTGAGAGAAGCCACTAGTGAAACCTATGGCCCCCGGGTCTCTTTCTCATCATATCAATCTCCATCACTTTATTATTGCTTTGCTTTTACTTTGCTTTTACTTTGCATCTTTATACCAAAAATACCAAAAATATTATTTATCATCTCGATCAGATCTCATTTTCGTAAGTGACCGTGAAGGGATTGACAACCCCTAAGCGCGTTGGTTGCGTTGAGCTATTGTTTTTGTGTAGGTACGAGGGACTCGAGCGTAGCCTCCTACTAGATTGATAGCTTGGTTCTCAAAAATTGAGGGAAATACTTACGCTACTTTGCTGCATCACCCCTTCCTCTTCGGGGAAATCCAACGCAGTGCTCAAGAGGTAGCACCCTAGAATGATGCAAAAGTAGTATATAATACAAAAGTTCAGCCACTTTGACTTCCTATAATAAAAACTCTTAACTAACCTACTGAAAACAGATACCCTTGCAAAGACATAACAAGTCGATTTCTGTGCACTGATTTTCATTCCCATCAATTCCCTAACTGGGCTTGGAAGGTGATGCAGATGTATAATAGAGCATTTCAATTCCCAAAGAGTTCATTTTCTTTTATTCCACATGCTTGTGGCAATAGAAGCTACAACAATGTGCATGCATACATGACAAGATCAGTTAATCACTTTGCCTTTGCTACAGTCTTAATTAACCTACTGATTGTATAGAAACTAAACACAATATTAATGCCTATATACGGCACAACAATAGTCACTAGATCAAGGAACACAAAAGGAAGACCATGTCACAGCCAAACAGAACCAAATGCGCCTACTACAAACCAGCCTGTGGTATACCCTCATCCCAAGCATTTTTCCTTTCAGAAAAAATTGCAAACACACACCGTCGAGGACAGAAGTGAAGGAAATATGCCCTAGAGGCAATAATAAAGTTATTATTTATTTCCTTATATCATGATAAAAGTTTATTATTCATGCTAGAATTGTATTAACCAGAAACATCATACATGTGTGAATACATAGACAAACTAAGTGTCACTAGTATATATGCCTCTACTTGACTAGCACGTTAATCAAAGATGGTTATGTTTTCCTAACCATGGACAAAGAGTTGTCATTTGATTAAACGGGATCACATCATTAGTTGAATGATCTGATTGACATGACCCATTCCATTAGCTTAGCACCCGATCGTTTAGTATGTTGCTATTGCTTTTCTTCATGACTTATACATGTTCCTATGACTATGAGATTATGTAACTCCCGTGTGCCGGAGGAACACTTTGTGTGCTACCAAACGTCACAACGTAACTGGGTGATTATAAAGGTGCTCTACAGGTGTCTCCAAAGGTACATGTTGGGTTGACGTATTTTGAGATTAGGATTTGTCACTCCGATCGTCGGAGAGGTATCTCTGGGCCATCTCAGTAATGCACATCACTTAAGCCTTGCAAGCAATGTAACTAATTAGTTAGTTGCAAGATGATGTATTACGGAACGAGTAAAGAGACTTGCCGGTAACGAGATTGAACTAGGTATTGGATACCGACGATCGAATCTCGGGAAAGTAACATACCGATGACAAAGGGAACAACGTATGTTGTTATGCGGTCTGACCGATAAAGATCTTCGTAGAATATGTAGGAGCCAATATGGGCATCCAGGTCCCGCTATTGGTTATTAACTGGAGACATGTCTCGGTCATGTCTACATTGTTCTCGAACCCGTAGGGTCCGCACGCTTAAGGTTTCGATGACAGTTATATTATGAGTTTATACGTTTTGATGTACCGAAGGTTGTTCGGAGTCCCGGATGTGATCACGGACATGACGAGGAGTCTCGAAATGGTCGAGACATAAAGATTGATATATTGGAAGCCTACGTTTGGATATCGGAAGTGTTCCGGGTGAAATCGGGATTTTACCGGAGTACCGGGAGGTTACCGGAACCCCCCGGGAGCTATATGGGCCTTAGTGGGCCTTAGTGGAAAAGAGAAGAGGCAGCCTAGATGGGCCGCGTGCCCCTCCCCTCCCTTGGTCCGAATAGGACAAGGAGAGGGGGCCGGCCCCCTTTCTCTTTTCCCCCCTTCGCGAATCCTATTCCAACTAGGATTGGGGGGGGGGGGAATCCTACTCCCGAAGGGAGTAGGACTCCTCCTGGCGCGCCACCTCTAGGCCGGCCGCACCCCCCTTGAGCCTTTATATACGGAGGCAGGGGCACCCCAGAGGAACACAAGTTGATCCACGTGATCATATTCTTAGCCGTGTGCGGCGCCCCCTGCCACCATAGTCCTCGATAATATTGTAGCGGTGCTTAGGCGAAGCCCTGCGACCGTAATACATCAAGATCGTCACCACGCCGTCGTGCTGACGGAACTCTTCCCCGACACTTTGCTGGATTGGAGTCCGGGGATCGTCATTGAGCTGAACGTGTGCTAGAACTCAGAGGTGCCGTAGTTTCGGTGCTTGATCGGTCGGGCTGGAGACGTACAACTACATCAACCAAACGCTTCCGTTGTCGATCTACAAGGGTACATAGATCACACTCTCCCCTCTCGTTGCTATGCATCACCATGATCTTGCGTGTGCGTAGGAATTTTTTTGAAATTACTACGTTCCCCAACAGTGGCATCAGAGCCAGGTTTTATGTGTTGATCTTATATGCACGAGTAGAACACAAGTGAGTTGTGGGCGATATAAGTCATACTGCTTACCAGCGTGTCATACTTTGGTTCGGCGGTATTGTTGGATGAAGCGGCCCGGACCGACATTACGCGTACGCTTACGCGAGACCGGTTCTCCCAACGTGCTTTGCACATAGGTGGCTTGCGGGTGACAGTTTCTCCAACTTTAGTTGAACCGAGTGTGGCTACGCCCGGTCCTTGCGAACGTTAAAACAACACCTACTTGACAAACTATCGTTGTGGTTTTGATGCGTAGGTAAGATTGGTTCTTGCTTAAGCCCGTAGCAGCCACGTAAAACTTGCAACAACAAAGTAGAGGACGTCTAACTTGTTTTTGCAGGGCATGTTGTGATGTGATATGGTCAAGACATGATGCTAAATTTTATTGTATGAGATGATCATGTTTTGTAACCGAGTTATCGGCAACTGGCAGGAGCCATATGGTTGTCGCTTTATTGTATGCAACGCAATCGCGCTGTAATGCTTTACTTTATCACTAAGCGGTAGCGATAGTCGTGGAAGCATAAGATTGGGGTGAGACGACAACGATGCTACGATGGAGATCAAGGTGTCGTGCCGGTGACGATGGTGATCATAACGGTGCTTCGGAGATGGAGATCACAAGCACAAGATGATGATGGCCATATCATATCACTTATATTGATTGCATGTGATGTTTATCTTTTATGCATCTTATCTTGCTTTGATTGACGGTAGCATTATAAGATGATCTCTCACTAAATTATCAAGATAAAAGTGTTCTCCCTGAGAATGCACCGTTGCCAAAGTTCGTCGTGCCCAGACACCACGTGATGATCGGGTGTGATAAGCTCTACGTCCATCTACAACGGGTGCAAGCCAGTTTTGCACACGCAGAATACTCAGGTTAAACTTGACGATCCTAGCATATGCAGATATGGCCTCGGAACACTGAGATCGAAAGATCGAGCGTGAGTCATATAGTAGATATGATCAACATAGTGATGTTCACCATTGAAAACTACTCCATTTCACGTGATGATCGGTTATGGTTTAGTTGATTTGGATCACGTGATCACTTAGAAGATTAGAGGGATGTCTATCTAAGTGGGAGTTCTTAAGTAATATGATTAATTGAACTTAAATTTATCATGAACTTAGTACCTGATAGTATCTTGCTTATGTATGTTTGATTGTAGATAGATGGCCCGTGCTATTGTTCCGTTCAATTTTAATGCGTTCCTTGAGAAAGCAAAGTTGAAAGATGATGGTAGCAATTACACGGACTGGGTCCATAACTTGAGGATTATCCTCATTGCTGCACAGAAGAATTACGTCCTGGAAGCACCGCTGGGTGCCAGGCCTGCTGCTGGAGCAACACCAGATGTTATGAACGTCTGGCAGAGCAAAGCTGATGACTACTCGATAGTTCAGTGTGCCATGCTTTACGGCTTAGAATCGGGACTTCAACGACGTTTTGAACGTCATGGAGCATATGAGATGTTCCAGGAGTTGAAGTTAATATTTCAAGCAAATGCCCGAATTGAGAGATATGAAGTCTCCAATAAGTTCTATAGCTGCAAGATGGAGGAGAACAGTTCTGTCAGTGAGCATATACTCAAAATGTCCGGGTATAATAATCACTTGATTCAGATGGGAGTTAATCCTCCAGATGATTGCGTCATTGACAGAATTCTCCAATCACTGCCACCAAGCTACAAGAGCTTCGTGATGAACTATAATATGCAAGGGATGAATAAGACTATTCCCGAGCTCTTCACAATGCTGAAAGCTGCGGAGGTAGAAATCAAAAAGGAGCATCAAGTGTTGATGGTCAACAAGACCACTAGTTTCAAGAAAAAGGGCAAAGGGAAGAAGAAGGGGAACTTCAAGAAGAACAGCAAGCAAGTTGCTGCTCAAGAGAAGAAACCCAAGTCTAGACCTAAGCCTGAAACTGAGTGCTTCTACTGCAAGTAGACTGGTCACTGGAAGCGGAACTGCCCCAAGTATTTGGTGGATAAGAAGGATGGCAAGGTGAACAAAGGTATATGTGATATACATATTATTGATGTGTACCTTACTAGAGCTCGCGGTAGCACCTGGGTATTTGATACTGGTTCTGTTGCTAATATTTGCAACTCGAAACATGGACTACGGATTAAGCGAACACTAGCAAAGGACGAGGTGACGATGCGCGTGGGAAACGGTTCCAAAGTCGATGTGATCGCGGTCGGCACGCTACCTCTACATCTACCTTCGGGATTAATATTAGACCTAAATAATTGTTATTTGGTGCCAGCGTTGAGCATGAACATTATATCCGGATCTTGTTTAATGCGAGACGGTTATTCATTTAAATCAGAGAATAATGGTTGTTCTATTTATATGAGTAATATCTTTTATGTTCATGCACCTTTAAAGAGTGGTCTATTTTTGACGAATCTCGATAGTAGTAACACACATATTCATAATGTTGAAGCCAAAAGATGCAGAGTTGATAATGATAGTGCAACTTATTTGTGGCACTGCCGTTTAGGTCATATCGGTATAAAGCGCATGAAGAAACTCCGTACTGATGGGCTTTTGGAACCACTTGATTATGAATCACTTGGTACTTGCGAACCGTGCCTCATGGGCAAGATGACTAAAACACCGTTCTCCAGCACTATGGAGAGAGCAACAGATTTGTTGGAAATCATACATACAGATGTATGTGGTCCGATGAATATTGAGGCTCGTGGCGGATATCGTTATTTTCTCACCTTCACAGATGACTTAAGCAGATATGGGTATATCTACTTAATGAAACATAAGTCTGAAACATTTGAAAAGTTCAAAGAATTTCAGAGTGAAGTTGAAAATCATCGTAACAAGAAAATAAAGTTTCTACGATCTGATCGTGGAGGAGAATATTTGAGTTACGAGTTTGGTGTACATTTGAAACAATGCGGAATAGTTTCGCAACTCACACCACCCAGAACACCACAGTGTAATGGTGTGTCCGAATGTCGTAATCGTACTTTACTAGATATGGTGCGATCCATGATGTCTCTTACTGATTTACCGCTATTGTTTTCGGGTTATGCTTTAGAGACGGCCGCATTCACGTTAAATAGGGCACCATCAAAATCCGTTGAGACGACGCCTTATGAACTATGGTTTGGCAAGAAACCAAAGTTGTCGTTTCTTAAAGTTTGGGGCTGCGATGCTTATGTGAAAAAGCTTCAACCTGATAAGCTCGAACCCAAATCGGAGAAATGTGTCTTCATAGGATACCCAAAGGAGAATGTTGGGTACACCTTCTATCACAGATCCGAAGGCAAGATATTCTTTGCTAAGAATGGATCCTTTCTAGAGAAGGAGTTTCTCTCGAAAGAAGTGAGTGGGAGGAAAGTTGAACTTGATGAGGTAACTGTACCTGCTCCCTTATTGGAAAGTAGTACATCACAGAAACCTGTTTCTGCGACACCTACACCAATTAGTGAGGAAGCTAATGATAATGATCATGAAACTTCAGAACAAGATACTACTAAACCTCGTAGATCAACCAGAGTAAGATCCGCGCCAGAGTGGTACGGTAATCCTGTTCTGGAAATCATGCTACTAGATCATGATGAACCTACGAACTATGAAGAAGCGATGGTGAGCCCAGATTCCGCAAAATGGCTTGAAGCCATGAAATCTGAGATGGGATCCATGTATGAGAACAAAGTATGGACTTTGGTTGACTTGCCCGATGATTGGCAAGCAATTGAGAATAAATGGATCTTCAAGAAGAAGACTGACGCTGATGGTAATATTACTGTCTACAAAGCTCGACTTGTCGCAAAAGGTTTTCGACAGGTTCAAGGGGTTGACTACGATGAGACCTTCTCACCCGTAGCGATGCTTAAGTCTGTCTGAATCATGTTAGCAATTGCCGCATTTTATGATTATGAAATTTGGCAGATGGATGTCAAAACTGCATTCCTGAATGGATTTCTGGAAGAAGAGTTGTATATGATGCAACCGGAAGGTTTTGTCGATCCAAAGGGAGCTAACAAAGTGTGCAAGCTCCAGCGATCCATTTATGGACTAGTGCAAGCCTCTCGGAGTTGGAATAAACGCTTTGATAGTGTGATCAAAGCATTTGGTTTTATACAGACTTTCGGAGAAGCCTGTATTTACAAGAAAGTGAGTGGGAGCTCTGTAGCATTTCTGATATTATATGTGGATGACATATTACTGATTGGAATGATATAGAATTTCTAGATAGTATAAAGGGATACTTGAATAAGAGTTTTTCAATGAAAGACCTTGGTGAAGCTGCTTAGATATTAGGCATAAAGATCTATAGAGATAGATCAAGACGCTTAATTGGACTTTCACAAAGCACATACCTTGACAAGATTTTGAAGAAGTTCAAAATGGATCAAGCAAAGAAAGGGGTCTTGCCTGTGTTACAAGGTGTGAAGTTGAGTCAGACTCAATGCCTGACCACTGCAGAAGATAGAGAGAAAATGAAAGATGTTCCCTATGCTTCAGCCACAGGCTCTATCATGTATGCAATGTTGTGTACCAGACCTGATGTGTGCCTTGCTATAAGTTTAGCAGGGAGGTACCAAAGTAATCCAGGAGTGGATCACTGGACAGTGGTCAAGAACATCCTGAAATACCTGAAAAGGACTAAGGATATGTTTCTCGTATATGGAGGTGACAAAGAGCTCATCGTAAACGGTTACGTTGATGCAAGCTTTGACACTGATCCGGATGATTCTAAATCGCAAACCGGATATGTGTTTACATTAAACAGTGGAGCTGTCAGTTGGTGCAGTTCTAAACAAAGCATCGTGGCGGGATCTACATGTGAAGCGGAGTACATAGCTGCTTCGGAAGCAGCAAATGAAGGAGTCTGGATGAAGGATTTCATATCCGATCTAGGTGTCATACCTAGTGCATCGGGTCCAATGAAAATCTTTTGTGACAATACTGGTGCAATTGCCTTGGCAAAGGAATCCAGATTTCATAAGAGGACCAAACAGATCAAGAGACGCTTCAATTCCATCCGGGATCTAGTCCAGGTGGGAGACATAGAGATTTGCAAGATACATACGGAGCTGAATGTAGCAGACCCGTTGACTAAGCCTCTTCCACGAGCAAAACATGATCAGCACCAAAGCTGCATGGGTGTTAGAATCATTACTGTGTAATCTAGATTATTGACTCTAGTGCAAGTGGGAGACTGAAGGAAATATGCCCTAGAGGCAATAATAAATTTATTATTTATTTCCTTATATCATGATAAAAGTTTATTATTCATGCTAGAATTGTATTAACCGGAAACATAATACATGTGTGAATACATAGACAAACTAAGTGTCACTAGTATGCCTCTACTTGACTAGCACGTTAATCAAAGATGGTTATGTTTCCTAACCATGGACAAAGAGTTGTCATTTGATTAAACCGGATCACATCATTAGTTGAATGATCTGATTGACATGACCCATTCCATTAGCTTAGCACCCGATCATTTAGTATGTTGCTATTGCTTTTCTTCATGACTTATACATGTTCCTATGACTATGAGATTATGTAACTCCCGTGTGCCGGAGGAACACTTTGTGTGCTACCAAACGTCACAACGTAACTGGGTGATTATAAAGGTGCTCTACAGGTGTCTCCAAAGGTACATGTTGGGTTGACGTATTTCGAGATTAGGATTTGTCACTCCGATCGTCGGAGAGGTATCTCTGGGCCCTCTCGGTAATGCAGATCACTTAAGCCTTGCAAGAAATGTAACTAATGAGTTAGTTGCAAGATGATGTATTACGGAACGAGTAAAGAGACTTGCCGGTAACGAGATTGAACTAGGTATTGGATACCGACGATCGAATCTCGGGCAAGTAACATACCGATGACAAAGGGAACAACGTATGTTGTTATGCGGTCTGACCGATAAAGATCTGTTGGGGAACGTTGCAGAAAACAAAAAAATTTCCTACGGTTCACCAAGATCCATCTATGAGTTCATCTAGCAACGAGTGATCGGATGCATCTACATACCTTTGTAGATCGCGAGCGGAAGCGTTCAAAGAACGGGGATGAGGTAGTCGTACACGATATGATCCAAATCACCGGAGATCCTAGCGCCGAACGGACGGCACCTCCGCGTTCAACACATGTACGGTCAGCATAACGTCTCCTCCTTCTTGATCCAGCAAGGGGAGAGGAGAGGTTGAGGAAGATGGCTCCAGCAGCAGCACGGCGGCGTGGTGGTGATGGAGCTGCAGTACTCCGGCAGGGCTTCGCTAAGCTCTATGGAGGAGGAGGAGGTGTTGGAGAGGGAGAGGGAGGCACCAAAGGCGTTGTCTTAGAGGCCCTCCTTCCCTCACTATATATATGGAGCCAAGGGGGGGCGCTGGCCCTAGGAGATCCAATCTCCTAGGGGGGCGGTGGCCAAGGGAGGAATCCCTCCCCCCCAAGGCACCTAGGGGGTGCCTTCCCCCTTTGGGACTCTTCCCTTCTTGAACCCTAGGCGCATGGGCCTCTTAGGGCTGGTGCCCTTGGCCCATGTAGGCCAAGGCGCACCCCCTACAGCCCATGTGGCCCCCCGGGGCAGGTGGCCCCACCCGGTGGACCCCTGGGACCCTTCCGGTGGTCCGGGTACAATACCGGTGACCCCGAAACTTGTCCCGATGGCCGAAATAGCACTTCCTATATATAATTCTTTACCTCCGGACCATTCCGAAACTCCTCGTGACGTCCGGGATCTCATCTGGAACTCCAAACAACATTCGGGTTACTGCATATACATATCCCTACAACCCTAGCGTCACCGAACCTTAAGTGTGTAGACCCTACGGGTTTTGGAGACATGTAGACATGACCGAGACGACTCTCCGGTCAATAACCAACAACGGGATCTGGATACCCATGTTGGCTCCCACATGCTCCTCGATGATCTCATCGGATGAACCACGATGTCGAGGATTCAAGCAACCCCATATTCAATTCCCTTTGCCAATCGGTATGTTACTTGCCCGAGATTCGATCGTCGGTATCCCAATACCTCGTTCAATCTCGTTACCGGCAAGTCACTTTACTCGTACCGTAATGCATGATCCCATGACCAGACACTTGGTCACTTTGAGCTCATAATGATGATGCATTACCGAGTGGGCCCAGTGATACCTCTCCGTCATACGGAGTGACAAATCCCAGTCTTGATCCGTGTCAACCAACAGGCACTTTCGGAGATACCCGTAGTCTACCTTTATAGTCACCCAGTTACGTTGTGACGTTTGGTACACCCAAAGCACTCCTACGGTATCCGGGAGTTACACGATCTCATGGTCTAAGGAAAGGATACTTGACATTGGAAAACTCTAGCAAACGAACTATACGATCTTGAGCTATGTTTAGGATTGGGTCTTGTCCATCACATCATTCTCCTAATGATGTGATCTCGTTATCAATGACATCCAATGTCCATAGTCAGGAAACCATGACTATCTGTTGATCAACGAGCTAGTCAACTAGAGGCTTACTAGGGACATGTTGGTGTCTATTATTCACACATGTATTACGATTTCCGGATAACACAATTATAGCATGAATAAAGAAAATTATCATGAACAAGGAAATATAATAATAATGCTTTTATTATTGCCTCTAGGGCATATTTCCAACAGTCTCCCACTTGCACTAGAGTCAATAATCTAGTTACATTGTGATGAATCGAACACCCATGGAATTCTGGTGTTGATCATGTTTTGCTCTAGGGAGAGGTTTAGTCAACGGATCTGCTACATTCAGGTCCGTATGTACTTTACAAATATCTATGTCTCCATCTTGAACATTTTCATGAATGGAGTTGAAGCGACGCTTGATGTGCCTTGTCTTCTTGTGAAACCTGGGCTCCTTGGCAAGTGCAATAGCTCCAATGTTATCACAGAAGAGCTTGATCGGCCCCGACACATTGGGTATGACTCCTAGGTCGGTGATGAACTCCTTCACCCAAATTGCTTCATGTGCTGCCTCCGAGGCTGCCATGTACTCCGCTTCACATGTAGATCCTGCCACGACGCTCTGCTTGCAACTGCACCAGCTTACTGCCCCACCATTCAAAATATACACGTATCCGGTTTGTGACTTAGAGTCATCCAGATCTGTGTCGAAGCTAGCGTCGACGTAACCCTTTACGACGAGCTCTTTGTCACCTCCATAAACGAGAAACATTTCCTTAGTCCTTTTCAGGTACTTTAGGATATTCTTGACCGCTGTCCAGTGTTCCTTGCCGGGATTACTTTGGTACCTTCCTACCAAACTTACGGCAAGGGTCTGGTACACAGCATGGCATACATAATAGAACCTATGGCTGAGGCATAGGGGATGACACTCATCTCTTCTATATCTTCTGCCGTGGTCGGACTTTGAGCAGAGCTCAACTTCACACCTTGTAACACAGGTAAGAACCCCTTCTTAGACTGATTCATATTGAACTTCTTCAATATCTTATCAAGGTATGTGCTTTGTGAAAGACCTATGAGGCGTCTCGATCTATCTCTATAGATTTTGATGCCTAATATATAAGCAGCTTCTCCAAGGTCCTTCATTGAAAAACTCTTATTCAAGTAGGCCTTAATGCTGTCCAAGAGTTCTATATCATTTCCCATCAAAAGTACGTCATCTACATATAGTATGAGAAATGCTACAGAGCTCCCACTCACTTTCTTGTAAACGCATGCTTCTCCATAAGTCTGCGTAAACCCAAACGCTCTGATCATCTCATCAAAGCGAATGTTCCAACTCCGAGATGCTTGCACCAGCCCATAAATCGAGCGTTGGAGCTTGCACACCTTGTCAGCATTCTTAGGATCGACAAAACCTTCCGGCTGCATCATATACAGTTCTTCCTTAAGGAAACCATTAAGGAATGCCGTTTTGACGTCCATTTGCCATATCTCATAATCGTAGAATGCGGCAATTGCTAACATGATTCGGACGGACTTTAGCTTCGCTACCGGTGAGAAAGTCTCATCGTAGTCAACCCCTTGAACTTGTCGATAACCCTTAGCGACAAGCCGAGCTTTATAGATGGTCACATTACCATCCGCGTCTGTCTTCTTCCTAAAGATCCATTTATTTTCTATGGCTCGCCGTTCAACGGGCAAGTCAGTCAAAGTCCATACTTCGTTTTCATACATGGATCCTATCTCGGATTTCATGGCTTCCAGCCATTTGTCGGAATCCGGGCCCGCCATCGCTTATTCATAGTTCGAAGGTTCACCGTTGTCTAACAACATGATTTCCAAGACAGGGTTGCCGTACCACTCTGGTGTGGAACATGTCCTTGTGGACCTACGAATTTCAGTAGGAGCTTGATCAGAAGTATCTTGATCATCATCATTAGCTTCCTCTCTAGTCGGTGCAGGCACCTCAGGAACATTTTCTTGAGTTGCGCCATTTTCCGGTTCAAGAGGTAATACTTCATCAAGTTCTACTTTCCTCCCACTTACTTCTTTCGAGAGAAACTCTTTCTCTAGAAAGGATCCATTCTTGGCAACAAAGATCTTGCCTTCGGATCTGAGGTAGAAGGTATACCCAATAGTTTCTTTAGGGTATCCTATGAAGACGCATTTTTCCGACTTGGGTTCGAGCTTTTCAGGTTGAAGTTTCTTGACATAAGCATCGCATCCCCAAACTTTTAGAAACGACAGCTTAGGTTTCTTCCCAAACCATAATTCAAACGGTGTCGTCTCAACGGATTTCGACGGAGCCCTATTTAAAGTTAATGCGGCAGTCTCTAAAGCATAGCCCCAAAAAGATAGCGGTAAATCGGTAAGAGACATCATAGATCGCACCATATCTAATAGAGTGCGATTACGACGTTCGGACACACCATTACGCTGTGGTGTTCCAGGCGGCGTGAGTTCTGAAACTATTCCACATTTTCTTAAGTGTGTGCCAAATTCATGACTCAAGTATTCTCCTCCATGATCTGATCGTAGGAACTTGATTTTCCTGTCACGTTGATTCTCAACCTTACTCTGAAATTCCTTGAACTTTTCAAAGGTTTCAGACTTGTGTTTTATCAAGTAGACATACCCATATCTACTTAAGTCATCAGTGAGGGTGAGAACATAACGATAGCCACCGCGAGCCTCAATGCTCATTGGACCACACACATCAGTATGTATGATTTCCAATAAGTTGGTTGCTCGCTCCATTGTTCCTGAGAACGGAGTCTTGGTCATTTTACCCATGAGGCATGGTTCGCACGTGTCAAATGATTCATAATCAAGAGACTCTAAAAGTCCATCTGCATGGAGCTTCTTCATGCGTTTGACACCTATGTGACCAAGGCGGCAGTGCCCCAAGTATGTGGGACTATCATTATCAACCTTACATCTTTTGGTATTCACACTATGAACATGTGTAGCATTACGCTCGAGATTCATTAAGAATAAACCATTCACCATCGGAGCATGACCATAAAACATATCTCTCATATAAATAGAACAACCATTATTCTCGGATTTAAATGAGTAGCCATCTCGAATTAAACGAGATCCCGATACAATGTTCATGCTCAAAGTTGGCACTAAATAACAATTACTGAGGTTTAAAACTAATCCCGTAGGTAAATGTAGAGGTAGCGTGCCGACGGCGATCACATCGACCTTGGAACCATTCCCGACGCGCATCGTCACCTCGTCCTTCGCCAGTCTCCGCTTATTCCGCATCTCCTGCTTTGAGTTACAAATGTGAGCAACTGCACCGGTATCAAATACCCAAGAGCTACTACGAGTACTGGTAAGGTACACATCAATTACATGTATATCACATATACCTTTTGATTTGCCGTCCTTCTTGTCCGCTAAGTATTTGGGGCAATTCTGCTTCCAGTGACCACTTCCCTTGCAATAAAAGCACTCAGTCTCGGGCTTGGGTCCATTCTTTGGCTTCTTCCCGGCAGCTTGCTTGCCGGGCGCGGCAACTTCCTTGCCGTCCTTCTTGAAGTTCTTTTTACCCTTGCCCTTCTTGAACTTAGTGGTTTTATTCACCATCAACACTTGATGTTCCTTCTTGACTTCTACCTCTGCTGATTTCAGCATAGCAAATACTTCAGGAATGGTCTTTTCCATCCCCTGCATATTGAAGTTCATCACAAAGCTCTTGTAGCTTGGTGGAAGCGACTGGAGGATTCTGTCAATGACCGCGTCATCCGGGAGATTAACTCCCAGCTGAGTCAAGCGGTTATGTAACCCAGACATAGTGAGTATGTGCTCACTGACAGAACTATTTTCCTCCATCTTACAGCTGAAGAATTTGTCGGAGACTTCATATCTCCCGACCCGGGCATGAGCTTGGAAAACCATTTTCAGCTCTTCGAACATCTCATATGCTCCGTGTCTCTCAAAACGCTTTTGGAGCCCCGGCTCTAAGCTGTAAAGCATGCCGCACTGAACGAGGGAGTAGTCATCAGTACGTGCCTGCCAAGCGTTCATAACGTCTTGTTCTGCAGGGAGAACAGGTGCGTCACCCAGCGGTGCTTGTAGGACATAATCTTTCTTGGCAGCTATGAGGATGATCCTCAGGTTCCGGACCCAGTCCGTGTAGTTGCTGCCATCGTCTTTCAGCTTGGTTTTCTCTAGGAATGCGTTGAAGTTGAGGACTATGTTGGCCATTTGATCTACAAGACATATTGTAAATATTTTAGACTAAGTTCATGATAATTAAGTTCATCTAATCAAATTATTCAATGAACTCCCACTTAGATAGACATCCCTCTTCTAGTCATCTAAGTATAACATTATCCGAGTCAACTAGGCCGTGTCCGATCATCACGTGAGACGGACTAGTCAACATCGGTGAACATCTTCATGTTGATCGTATCTTCTATACAACTCATGCTCGAACTTTCAGTCTTCTGTGTTCCGAGGCCATGTCTGTACATGCTAGGCTCGTCAAGTCAACCTAAGTGTTTGCATGTGTAAATCTGTCTTACACCCGTTGTATGTGAACATTAGAATCGATCACACCCGATCATCACGTGGTGCTTCGAAACAACGAACTGTCGCAACGGTGCACAGTTAGGGGGAACACTTTCTTGAAATTATTATGAGGGATCATCTTATTTACTACCGTCATTCTAAGTAAACAAGATGCAAAACATGATAAACATCACATGCAATCAAATAATAATAGTGACATGATATGGCCAATATCACATAGCTCCTTTGATCTCCATCTTGGGGCTCCATGATCATCTTGTCACCGGCTTGACACCATGATCTCCATCATCATGATCTCCATCATCGTGTCTCCATGAATTTGCTCACCAACTATTACTTCTACTACTATGGCTAACGCGTTTAGCAATAAAGTAAAGTAATTTACATGGCATTTCTCAATGACACGCAGGTCATACAAAAATTAAAGACAACTCCTATGGCTCCTGCCAGTTGTCATTCTCATCGACATGCAAGTCGTGATTCCTATTACAATAGCATGAACATCTCATACATCACATATATATCATTCATCATTCATCACAACTTTGGCCATATCATATCACAAAGCACTTGCTGCAAAAACAAGTTAGACGTCCTCTAATTGTTGTTGCAAGTTTTACGTGGCTGAAATAGGGTTCTAGCAAGAACGTTTTCTTACCTACGCGAAAGCCACAATGTGATTTGTCAACTTCTATTTACCCTTCATAAGGACCCTTTTCATCGAATCCGCTCCAACTAAAGTGGGAGAGACAGACACCCGCCAGCCACCTTATGCAACTAGTGCATGTTAGTCGGTGGAACCGGTCTCACGTAAGCGTACGTGTAAGGTTGGTCCGGGCCACTTCATCCCACAATACCGCTGAAGCAAGATAAGACTAGTAGCGGCAAGAAAGTTGACAACATCTACGCCCACAACAAATTGTGTTCTACTCGCGCAAGAAGAACTACACATAGACCTAGCTCATGATGCCACTATTGGGGAACGTTGCAGAAAACAAAAAAATTTCCTATGGTTTCACCAAGATCCATCTATGAGTTCATCTAGCAACGAGTGATCGGATGTATCTACATACCTTTGTAGATCGCGAGCGGAAGCGTTCAAAGAACGGGGATGAGGTAGTCGTACACGACGTGATCCAAATCACCGGAGATCCTAGCGCCGAACGGACGGCACCTCCGCGTTCAACACACGTACGGTCAGCGTAACGTCTCCTCCTTCTTGATCCAGCAAGGGGAGAGGAGAGGTTGAGGAATATGGCTCCAGCAGCAGCACGACGGCGTGGTGGTGATGGAGCTGCAGTACTCCGGCAGGGCTTCGCTAAGCTCTATGGAGGAGGAGGAGGTGTTGGAGAGGGAGAGGGAGGCACCAAAGGCGTTGTCTTAGAGGCCCTCCTTCCCTCACTATATATAGGGAGCCAAGGGGGGGGCGCCGGCCCTAGGAGATCCAATCTCCTAGGGGGCCGGCGGCCAAGGGAGGAATCCCTCCCCCCCAAGGCACCTAGGGGGTGCCTTCCCCCTTTGGGACTCTTCCCTTCTTGAACCCTAGGCGCATGGGCCTCTTGGGGCTGGTGCCCTTGGCCCATGTAGGCCAAGGCGCACCCCCTACAGCCCATGTGGCCCCCCGGGGCAGGTGGCCCCACCCGGTGGACCCCCGGGACCCTTCCGGTGGTCCCGGTACAATACCGGTGACCCCGAAACTTGTCCCGATGGCCGAAATAGCACTTCCTATATATAATTCTTTACCTCCGGACCATTCCGAAACTCCTCGTGACGTCCGGGATCTCATCTGGAACTCCAAACAACATTCGGGTTACTACATATACATATCCCTACAACCCTAGCATCACCGAACCTTAAGTGTGTAGACCCTACGGGTTCTGGAGACATGTAGACATGACCGAGACGACTCTCCGGTCAATAACCAACAGCGGGATCTGGATACCCATGTTGGCTCCCACATGCTCCTCGATGATCTCATCGGATGAACCACGATGTCGAGGAATCAAGCAACCCCGTATTCAATTCCCTTTGTCAATCGGTATGTTACTTGCCCGAGATTCGATCGTCGGTATCCCAATACCTCGTTCAATCTCGTTACCGGCAAGTCACTTTACTCGTACCGTAATGCATGATCCCGTGACCAGACACTTGGTCACTTTGAGCTCATAATAGTGATGCATTACCGAGTGGGCCCAGTGATACCTCTCCGTCATACGGAGTGACAAATCCCAGTCTTGATCCGTGTCAACCAACAGGCACTTTCGGAGATACCCGTAGTCTACCTTTATAGTCACCCAATTACGTTGTGACATTTGGTACACCCAAAGCACTCCTACGGTATCCGGGAGTTACACGATCTCATGGTCTAAGGAAAGGATACTTGACATTGGAAAACTCTAGCAAACGAACTATACGATCTTGAGCTATGTTTAGGATTGGGTCTTGTCCATCACATCATTCTCCTAATGATGTGATCTCGTTATCAATGACATCCAATGTCCATAGTCAGGAAACCATGACTATCTGTTGATCAACGAGCTAGTCAACTAGAGGCTTACTAGGGACATGTTGGTGTCTATTATTCACACATGTATTACGATTTCTGGATAACACAATTATAACATGAATAAAGACAATTATCATGAACAAGGAAATATAATAATAATGCTTTTATTATTGCCTCTAGGGCATATTTCCAACAAGATCTTCGTAGAATATGTAGGAGCCAATATGGGCATCCAGGTCCCGCTATTGGTTATTGACCGGAGACATGTCTCGGTCATGTCTACATTGTTCTCGAACCCATAGGGTCCGCACGCTTAAGGTTTCGATGACAGTTATATTATGAGTTTATACGTTTTGATGTACCGAAGGTTGTTCGGAGTCCCGGATGTGATCACGGACATGACGAGGAGTCTCGAAATGGTCGAGACATAAAGATTGATATATTGGAAGCCTATGTTTGGATATCGGAAGTGTTCCGGGTGAAATCGGGATTTTACCGGAGTACCGGGAGGTTACTGGAACCCTCTGGGAGCTATATGGGCCTTAGTGGGCCTTAGTGGAAAAGAGAAGAGGCAGCCTAGATGGGCCGCGCGCCCCTCCCCTCCCTTGGTCCGAATAGCACAAGGAGAGGGGGCCGGCCCCCTTTCTCTTTTCCCCCCTCCGCGAATCCTATTCCAACTAGGATTGGGGGGGGGGATCCTACTCCCGGAGGGAGTAGGACTCCTCCTAGCGCGCCACCTCTAGGCCGGCCGCACCCCCCCCCCCCCTTGAGCCTTTATATACGGAGGCAGGGGCACCCTAGAGGAACACAAGTTGATCCACGTGATCATATTCTTAGCCGTGTGCGGCGCCCCCTGCCACCATAGTCCTCGATAATATTGTAGCGGTGCTTAGGCGAAGCCCTGCGACAGTAATACATCAAGATCGTCACCACGCCGTCGTGCTGACGGAACTCTTCCCCGACACTTTGCTGGATCGGAGTCCGGGGATCATCATCGAGCTGAACGTGTGCTAGAACTCGGAGGTGCCGTAGTTTTGGTGCTTGATCGGTCGGGCCGTGGAGACGTACGACTACATCAACCAAACGCTTCCGTTGTCGATCTACAAGGGTACGTAGATCACACTCTCCCCTCTCGTTGCTATGCATCACCATGATCTTGCGTGTGCGTAGGAAATTTTTTGAAATTACTACGTTCCCCAACAAGAAGGGCACTCACCGTTGGGTGCCTTTTGCAGCTGAGTTGAAGTAGACCTCACACTGATAGACTCGATAGTGATGTTCTCCCCTGCGCACACAAAACGGCAGTCACGAGTATATGACTTGACATTCGTGTGGCAATTATGATAAAACACCTGAAAAAGTATGATATAATTATCTTCAGCAGCTGATCCCTAAATCATAAGTCACATTACTACTTGATTCCAAATCCAATTTCCCAGGAGTACATGTTGTAGTAGTCATACACTTCACCTAATGAACCGAAGCTCCTGTAGACTTCAGACAACAGTTCCAGTCTTCTTCTCTGCATATCCCCTGATTGTTTTCTCCAGGGTGGACACTCTACCAGTGCATGGTGGCCGTTCCACAAGTGCCCACCCAACACGAACCCAACATCAATTAGATCGTTGCTGTCACATATACCACATTGGTTATAACTCTGGAGAACGCATCCTCCCAACACACCAACATGCATGGCAGTTTCGCTTTTTCCAGTAATATCTCCTTCTAAGTAGTGGCAATATCACAGGAGCATCTATACCACAACAACGCCAATAATATAGTCGCAGATAATTTAGGCATGAATTACCACTTCGTCCACCATGGTGTCTGCGGGTCGTCCTGATACGTATCTAACGTATCTATAATTTTTTATTGTTCCATGCTATTATATTATCTGTTTTGGATGTTAATGGGCTTTATTTTACACTTTTATATTATTTTTGGGACTAACCTATTAACCCAAGGCCCAGTGCAAATTGCTGTTTTTTTGCCTATTTCAGTGTTTCGCAGAAAAAAAATATCAAATGGAGTCCAAGCGGAATGAAACCTTTAGGAGCGTGATTTTTGGAACAAACGTGATCCAGAGGACTTGGAGTGGACGTCAAGAAACGGACGAGGTGTCCACGAGGCAGGGAGGCGTGCCTACCCCCTGGGCGCGCCCTCCCCCCTCATGGCTCAACCGACCTACTTCTTCCTCCTATATATGTTCACATACCCCGAAAACATCCAGGAGCACCATGAAACCCTATTTCCACCGCCGCAACCTTTTGTACCCAAGAGATCCCATCTTAGGGCCTTTTTCGGAGCTCCGCCAGAGGGGGCATTGATCACGGAGGGCCTCTACATCAACTCCACGGCCCCTCCGATGATGTGTGAGTAGTTTACTTCAGACCTTCGGGTCCATAGTTATTAGTTAGATGGCTTCTTCTCTCTCTTTGGATCTCAATACAAAGTTCTCCTCGATCTTCTTGGAGATCTATTCGATGTAACTCTTTTTGCGGTGTGTTTGTCGAGATCCGATGAATTGTGGGTTTATGATCAAGTCTATCTATGAACAATATTTGATTTTTCTCTAAAATCTTTTATGCATGATTGGTTATCTTTGCAAGTCTCTTCGAATTATCAGTTTGGTTTGGCCTACTAGATTGATCTTTCTTGCAATGGGAGAAGTGCTTAGCTTTGGATTCAATCTTGCGGTGTTCGATCCCAGTGACAGAAAGGGAAACGACATGTATTGTATTGTATTGTATTGTTGCCATCGAGGATAAAAAGATGCGGTTTATATCATATTGCTTGAGTTTATCCTTCTACATCATGTCGTCTTACCTAAGGCGTTACTCTGTTCTTATGAACTTAATACTCTAGATGCATGTTGGATAGCGGTCGATGTGTGGAGTAATAGTAGTAGATGCAGGCAGGAGTCGGTCTACTTGTCACGGACGTGATGTCTATATACGTGACCATGCCTAGATATTCTCATAATTATTCGCTTTTCTATCAATTGCTCGACAGTAATTCGTTCACTCACCGTAATACTTATGCTATCTTGAGAGAAGCCACTAGTGAAACCTATGGCCCCCAGGTCTATTTTCTATCATATAAGTTTCCAATCTATTTTATGTTGCAATCTTTACTTTCAATCTATCTGTGAGATATTATCTCACATCTAAACTGACATCATCCTGTAATATGTCCCCACTTGTTACTAAACAACCAACGTGGTTGCTTCCGATCATCCCGGCACAGTCAACGCTTGTTTGTTTGTGGCGGCCTGTTTGTTTGTATGTGGGCCGCCCACCTCTTCCAGTCCAACTACCCCCGCACCCTGAACCTTTTTGTGTTGGGCTTGTCTGTTTGTCTGTCTGACATGAAAGAAAAGCAACAAGTGTCCACATGCCTGGGCCTTGGTAGTAGGAAAAAATAGTAGCAAAATCGAAGCTTAGGTGGCTCAGGAAAAGTGCAAAAACACACACAGGGTTTATGCAACTTTTCTGTTGCACTTTATACCTGCGCACCAACAGTTGTTGGGGAACGTAGCAGAAATTCAAAATTTTCTATGCATCACCAAGATCAATCTATGGAGTAATCTAGCAACGAGGGGAAGGAGAGTGCATCTACATACCCTTGTAGATCGCTAAGCGGAAGCGTTCAAGAGAACGGGGTTGATGGAGTCGTACTCGTCGTGATCCAAATCACCGATGATCCTAGTGCCGAACGGACGGCACCTCCGCGTTCAACACACGTACAGCCCGGTGACGTCTCCCATGCCTTGATCCAGCAAGGCGAGAGGAAGAGGTTGAGGAAGACTCCATCCAGCAGCAGCACAACGGCGTGGTGGTGATGGAGGAGGGTGGCTATCCTGCAGGGCTTCGCCAAGCACCGCGGGAGAGGAGGAAGAGAGGGAGGGCTGCACCAACGGGGAGAGGAACTCATGTGTATTGGGCAGCCCCTAGGCCTCATATATATAGGGGAAGGGGAGAAGGGTGCGCCCCCTCTAGGGTTCCCACCCCTAGGGGGGCGGCAGCCCTAGATGGGAAAAGGGGGGCGGCCAAGAGGGGAGAGGGGGGGCGCCCCCTAGGGTGGGCCTTAGGGCCCATCTAAGCCTAGGGTTTCCCCTTCTCCTCCTTTGCTGTGCCTTGGGCCTTGTGGGAGGCGCACCAGCCCACTCAGGGGCTAGTCCCTCATCACTCTTGGCCCACGCAAGCCTCTGGGACTGGTGGCTCCACTTGGTGGACCCCCGGGACCCTCCCGGTGGTCCCGGTATGTTACCGATAAACCCCGAAACTTTTCCGGTGACCAAAACAGGACTTCCCATATATAAATCTTTACCTCCGGACCATTCCGGAACTCCTCGTGATGTCCGGGATCTCATCCGGGACTCCGAACAACATTCGGTAACCACATACAAACTTCCTTTATAACCCTAGCGTCATCGAACCTTAAGTGTGTAGACCCTACGGGTTCGGGAGACATGCAGACATGACCGAGACGTTCTCCGGTCAATAACCAACAGCGGGATATGGATACCCATGTTGGCTCCCACATGCTCCACGATGATCTCATCGGATGAACCACGATGTCAAGGACTTAATCAATCCCGTATACAATTCCCTTTGTCCATCGGTACGATACTTGCCCGAGATTCGATCGTCGGTATCCCGATACCTTGTTCAATCTCGTTACCAGCAAGTCTCTTTACCCGTTCTGTAACACATCATCCCGTGATCAACTCTTTGATCACATTGTGCACATTATGATGATGTCCTACCGAGTGGGCCCAGAGATACCTCTCCGTCACACGGAGTGACAAATCCCAGTCTCGATTCATGCCAACCCAACAGACACTTTCGGAGATACCCGTAGTGCACCTTTACAGCCACCCAGTTACGTTGTGACATTTGGCACACCCAAAGTATTCCTACGGTATCCGGGAGTTGCACAATCTCATGGTCTAAGGAAATGATACTTGACATTAGAAAAGCTTTAACGAACGAACTACACGATCTTTGTGCTAGGCTTAGGATTGGGTCTTGTCCATCACATCATTCTCCTAATGATGTGATCCCGTTATCAACGACATCCAATGTCTATGGTCAGGAAACCGTAACCATCTATTGATCAACGAGCTAGTCAACTAGAGGCTTACTAGGGACATGGTGTTGTCTATGTATCCACACATGTATCTGAGTTTCCTATCAATACAATTCTAGCATGGATAATAAACGATTATCATGAACAAGGAAATATAATAATAACCAATTTATTATTGCCTCTAGGGCATATTTCCAACAGTCTCCCACTTGCACTAGAGTCAATAATCCAGTTCACATCGATATGTGATTAACACTCAAGGTCACATCCCCATGTAACTAACACCCAAAGAGTTTACTAGAGTCAATAATCTAGTTCACATTTACCATGTGATTAACACTCGATGAGTTCTAGGTTTGATCATGTTATGCTTGTGAGAGAGGTTATAGTCAACGGGTCTGAATCTTTCAGATCTGTGTGTGCTTTACAAATCTCTATGTCATCTCCTAGATGCAGCTACCACGCTCTATTTGGAGCTATTCCAAATAACTGTTCTACTATACGAATCCAGTTTACTACTCAGAATAATCTGGATTAGTGCCAAAGTTTGCATCGGCGTAACCCTTTACGATGAACTCTTTTACCACCTCCATAATCGAGAAAATTCCTTAGTCCACTAGTTACTAAGGATAACTTTGACTGCTGTCATGTGATCCATTCTTGGATCACTCTTGTACCCCTTGACTGACTCATGGCAAGGCACACTTCAGGTGCGGTACACAGCATAGCATACTGTAGAGCCTATGTCTTCAGCACAGGGGACGACCTTCGTCCTTTCTCTCTATTCTGCCGCGGTCAGGTTTCGAGTCTTACTCAATGTTCACACCTTATAACACAGCCAAGAACTCCTTCTTTGCCGATCCATTTTGAACTCCTTCAAAATCTTGTCAAGGTATGTGCTCATTTGAAAGTACCATTAAGCGTTTTGATCTATCCTTATAGATCTTGATGCTCAATGTTCAAGTAGCTTAATCCAGGCTTTCCATTGAAAACACTTTCCAGACAACCCTATATGCTTTCCAGAAATTCTACGTCATTTCTGATCAACAATATCCCAACAATATATACTCATCAGAAATTCTATAGTGCTCACACTCACTTCTTTGGAAATACAAGTTTCTCATAAACTTTGTATAAACCCAAAATCTTTGATCATCTCATCAAAGCATACATTCCAACTCCGAGATGCTTACTCCAGTCCTTAGAAGGATTGCTGGAGCTTTGCACACATATTAGCATCTTTCAGGATTGACAAAACCTTCCGGTTGTATCACATACTTCCTTTCCTCAACAAAATCGTCGAGGAAACAATGTTTTGACATCCTATCTGCAAGATTTCATAAATAATGCAGTAATCACTAATATAATTCCAACAGACTCTTAGCATCGCAACGTGTGAGAAAGTCTCATCGTAGTCAACTCCTTGAACTTGTCGGAAAACATCTTAACGACAAGTCGAGCTTTCTTAATGGTGATACTTACCATCATTGTCCGTGTTCCTTTTAAAATCCATATGTACCTAACAGCCTTACGACCATCAAGTAGTTCTTCCAAAGTCTACACTTTGTTTTCATACATGGATCCTCTCTCGGATTTTATGGCCTCGAGCCATTTATCGGAATCCAGGCCCACCATCACTTCTCCATAGCTCGTAGGTTCATTGTTGTCTAGCAACATGACTTCCAAGACAGGATTATGTACCACTCTGAAGTAGTACACATCCTTGTCGTCCTACGAGGTTTGGGAGTGACTTGATCCGAAATCTCATGATCAATATCATAAGCTTCCACTTCAATTGGTGTAGGTGCCACAGGAACAACTCTTTGTGCCCTGCTATACACTAGTTGAAGTGACGGTTCAATAACCTCATCAAGTCTCCACCATCCTCCCACTCAATTCTTTCGAGAGAAACTTTTCCTCGAGAAAGGACCCGATTCTAGAAACAATCCCTTATTGCTTTCGGATCTGAGACAGCAGGTATACCCAACTATTTTGGGTGTCCTATGAAGATGTATTCATCCGCTTTGGGTTCGAGCTTATCGGCCTGAAACTTTTTCACATAAGCGTCGCAGCCCCAAACTTTTAAGAAATGACAGCTTAGGTTTCTCTAAACCATAGTTCATATGGTGTCATCTCATCGGAATTACGTGGTGCCCCTTTTAAAGTGAATGTGGTTGTCTCTAATGCCTAACCCATAAACTATCGTGGTAATTTGATAAGAGACATCATGGTATGCATCATATCCGATAGGGTGCAGTTATGATGTACGGACACACCATCACACTATGGTGTTCCAGGCTGTATTAGTTGTGAAACGATTTCCACAATGTCTTAATTCTGTGCCAAACTCGTAATTCAGATATTCATCTCTATGATCATATCATAGATATTTTATCCTCTTGTCACGACGATCTTTCAACTTCACCCTAAAATTACTTGAACCTTTCAATAATTCAGACTCGTGATTCATCAAGTAAATATACTCAACATCTACTCAAATCATCTGTGAAGTAAGAACATAACGATATCCACTACATGCCTCAGCACCCATTGGACTGCACACATCAAAATGTATTACTTCCAACAAGTTGCTTTCTAGTTCCATTTTACTGAAAACGAGGCTTTTAGTCATCTTGCCCATGTGGTATATTTGCATGTCTCAAGTGATTCAAAATCAAGTGAGTCCAGACGGTCCATTTGCATGGAGTTTCTTCATGCATATACACCAATAGACATGGTTCGCATGTCTCAAACTTTTCAAAAACGAGTGAGTCCAAAGATCCATCAACATGGAGCTTCTTCATGCGTTTTATACCGATATGACTTACGTGGCAGTGCCGTAAGTAGGTGGTACTATCATTACTATCTTTTGGCATGAACATGTGTATCACTACGATCGAGATTCAATAAACCATTCATTTTAGGTGTAAGACCATTGAAGGTATTATTCAAATAAACAGAGTAACTATTATTCTTTAAATGAACAACCGTATTGCGATAGACATAATCCAATCATGTCTATGCTCACGCAAACACCTAATAACAATTATTTATGTTTAACACCAATCTCGATGGTAGAGGGAGCGTGCGATGCTTGATCATATCAACCTTGGAAACACTTCCAACACATATCGTCAGCTCACCTTTAGCTAGTCTCCATTTATTCCGTAGCTTTTATTTCGAGTTACTAACACTTAGAAACCGAACCGGTATCTAATACCCTGGTGCTACTAGGAGTAAAGTACACATCAACACGATGTATATCCAATATACTTCTATCGACCTTGCCAGCCTTCTCATCTACCAAGTATCTAGGGTAATTCTGCTCCAGTGGTTGTTCCCCTTATTACAGAAGCACTTAGTCTCGGGTTTGGGTTCAACCTTGGGTTTCTTCACTAGAGCGGCAGCTGAATTGCCGTTTCATGAAGTATCCCTTCTTGCCCTTGCCCTTCTTGAAACTAGTGGTTTTACTAACCATCAACAATTGACGCTCCTTCTTGATTTCTATTTCGTGGTGTCAAACATCACGAATATCTCAAGGATCATCATATATGTCCCCGATACATTATAGTTCATCACGAAGCTCTAGCAGCTTGGTGGTAATGACTTTGGAGAAACATCACTATCTCATCTGGAGGATCAACTCCCACTCGATTCAAATGATTGTTGTACTCAGACAATCTAAGCACAAGCTCAACAATTGAGCTTTTCTCCTTAGTTTGCAGGCTAAGAAAATCGTCGGAGGTCTTATACCTCTTGACGTGGGCACGAGGCTGAAATCCCAATTTCATCCCTCAAAACATCTCATATGTTTCGCGACGTTTCAAAACGTCTTCGGTGCCTCAACTCTAAACCGTTTAACTGAACTATCACGTAGTTATCAAAATGTGTATGTCAGATGTTCGCAACATCCACAGACGACGTTCGAGGTTCAGCACACTGAGCGGTGCATTAAGGACATAAGCCTTCTATGAAGCAATGAGGACAATCCTCAGTTTACGGACCTAGTCCGCATAATTGCTACTATCAACTTTCAACTAAATTTTCTCTAGGAACATATCTAAACAGTAGAACTGAAGCACGAGCTACGACATAATTTGCGAAGACCTTTTGACTATGTTCAGGATAATTAAGTTCATCTTATGAACTCCCACTCAGATAGACATCCCTCTAGTCATCTAAGTGATTACATGATCCGAGTCAACTAGGCCGTGTCCGATCATCACGTGAGACGGACTAGTCAACATCGGTGAACATCTTCATGTTGATCGTATCTACCATACGACTCATGCTCGACCTTTCGGTCTTCTGTGTTCCGAGGCCATGTCTGTACATGCTAGGCTCGTCAAGTCAACCTAAGTGTTTTTCATATGTTCCGAGGCCATGTCTGTACATGCTAGGCTCGTCAACACCCGTTGTATTTGAACGTAAGAATCTATCACACCCAATCATCACGTGGTGCTTCGAAACTACGAACTTTTAGCAACGGTGCACAGTTAGGGGGAATACTTTCTTGAAATTTTAATGAGGGATCATCTTATTTACTACCGTCGTTCTAAGTAAACAAGATGCAAAAACATGATCAACATCACATGTAATCAAATAATAGTGACATGATATGGCCAATATCATATAGCTCCTTTGATCTCCATCTTGGGGCTCCATGATCATCTTGTCACCGGCATGACACCATGATCTCCATCATCATGATCTCCATCATTGTGTCTTCATGAAGTTTTCACGTCATCTATTACTTCTACTACTACAGCTAACGGTTAGCAATAAAAGTAAAGTAATTACATGACGTTAATGTTGACACGCAGGTCATAAATAAATAAAGACAACTCCTATGGCTCCTGCCGGTTGTCATACTCATCGACATGCAAGTCGTGATTCCTATTACAAGAACATGATCAATCTCATACATCACATATCATTCATCACATTCTTATTGGCCATATCACATCACATAGCATACCCTGCAAAAACAAGTTAGACGTCCTCTAATTGTTGTTTGCATGTTTTACGTGGCTGCTATGGGTTTCTAGCAAGAACGTTTCTTACCTACGCAAAAACCACAACGTGATATGCCAATTGCTATTTACCCTTCATAAGGACCCTTTTCATCGAATCCGATCCGACTAAAGTGGGAGAGACAGACACCCGCTAGCCACCTTATGCAACTAGTGCATGTTAGTCGGTGGAACCAGTCTCACGTAAGAGTACGTGTAAGGTCGGTCCAGGCCGCTTCATCCCACAATGCCGCCGAATCAAGATTGGACTAGTAACGGTAAGCATATTGAACAAAATCAACGCCCACAACTACTTTTTGTTCTACTCGTGCATAGAATCTACGCAATAGACCTAGCTCATGATGCCACTGTTGGGGAACGTAGCAGAAACTCAAAATTTTCTACGCATCACCAAGATCAATCTATGGAGTAATCTAGCAACGAGGGGAAGGAGAGTGCATCTACATACCCTTGTAGATCGCTAAGCGGAAGCGTTCAAGAGAACGGGGTTGATGGAGTCGTACTCGTCGTGATCCAAATCACCGATGATCCTAGTGCCGAACGGACGGCACCTCCGCGTTCAACACACGTACAGCCCGGTGACGTCTCCCATGCCTTGATCCAGCAAGGCGAGAGGAAGAGGTTGAGGAAGACTCCATCCAGCAGCAGCACAATGGCGTGGTGGTGATGGAGGAGGGTGGCTATCCTGCAGGGCTTCGCCAAGCACCGCGGGAGAGGAGGAAGAGAGGGAGGGCTGCACCAACGGGGAGAGGAACTCATGTGTATTGGGCAGCCCCTAGGCCTCATATATATAGGGGAAGGGGAGGAGGGTGCGCCCCCTCTAGGGTTCCCACCCCTAGGGGGGCGGCAGCCCTAGATGGGAAAAGGGGGGCGGCCAAGAGGGGAGAGGGGGGGCGCCCCCTAGGGTGGGCCTTAGGGCCCATCTAAGCCTAGGGTTTCCCCTTCTCCTCCTTTGCTGCGCCTTGGGCCTTGTGGGAGGCGAACCAGCCCACTCAGGGGCTGGTCCCTCACCACTCTTGGCCCACGCAAGCCTCCGGGACTGGTGGCCCCACTTGGTGGACCCCCGGGACCCTCCCGGTGGTCCCGGTACGTTACCGATAAACCCCGAAACTTTTCCGGTGACCAAAACAGGACTTCCCATATATAAATCTTTACCTCCGGACCATTCCGGAACTCCTCGTGACGTCCGGGATCTCATTCGGGACTCCGAACAACATTCGGTAACCACATACAAACTTCCTTTATAACCCTAGCGTTATCGAACCTTAAGTGTGTAGACCCTACGGGTTCGGGATACATGTAGACATGACCGAGACGTTCTCCGGTCAATAACCAACAGCGGGATCTGGATACCCATGTTGGCTCCCACATGCTCCACGATGATCTCATCGGATGAACCACGATGTCAAGGACTTAATCAATCCCGTATACAATTCCCTTTGTCCATCGGTACGATACTTGCCCGAGATTCGATCGTCGGTATCCCGATACCTTGTTCAATCTCGTTACCGGCAAGTCTCTTTACTCGTTCCGTAACACATCATCCCGTGATCAACTCTTTGATCACATTGTGCACATTATGATGATGTCCTACCGAGTGGGCCCAGAGATACCTCTCCGTCACACGGAGTGACAAATCCCAGTCTCGATTCATGCCAACCCAACAGACTCTTTCGGAGATACCCATAGTGCACCTTTATAGCCACCCAGTTACGTTGTGATGTTTGTCACACCCAAAGTATTCCTACGGTATCCGGGAGTTGCACAATCTCATGGTCTAAGGAAATGATACTTGACATTAGAAAAGCTTTAGCGAACGAACTACACGATCTTTGTGCTAGGCTTAGGATTGGGTCTTGTCCATCACATCATTCTCCTAATGATGTGATCCCGTTATCAACGACATCCAATGTCTATGGTCAGGAAACCGTAACCATCTATTGATCAACGAGCTAGTCAACTAGAGGCTTACTAGGGACATGGTGTTGTCTATGTATCCACACATGTATCTGAGTTTCCTATCAATACAATTCTAGCATGGATAATAAACGATTATCATGAACAAGGAAATATAATAATAACCAATTTATTATTGCCTCTAGGGCATATTTCCAACAACAGTCCTGTGGCCACCCCACCCCACCCTCCCCATCCCCCGATGTTTCTTTCTTCCCAAATCAGTACCAATCCACCCAACCCACCCTCCTCTTCCCCCACGCAGCCGCCATGGATGAACTACAAGGTTGAGGACAAAAGAGTAAAAATTGGGAAGTTGACTAGAGGAAGAAGACAAAGTTGGAGGATCATGTCGGGCACTTGGCATTCTTACTAGGGTGAGTTTGTAGTACAATAAATTGTCCTCTCCTTTTAGATCCTTTCTCCTTGTAGATCCTTTTCTAATTGTAAATCCTTGGGAAATTGGTTTGGTTACCAAGATCATGTGCGCTGCAATACCCTTCTCTTTTTCTATGAAACCTATGATTGTCCTCATCTGTGGGAAAAACACACACCAAAGTTCAATTAACGCATGCTGAAGTTCAGAAACAATCAGATCAAGTAATTTGCTAAGCAGACCATAGGTACAAAGAACACACAGACATCATTATCTTTGACCCAAGCACACTATGATTTAGTTTCAGAAAACACATAGTTAGCACAAAGTGTTATTTAGTTTCAGAAAAATAACTATCCTGGCCCTAAGAAACTGAACATAGAAAAACTGCATTTTACTGTCTTTTGCATGGTTAGATAGGTTGTTTGTTTTTATATGTTGAGCTTAATACGTGTGCTAACTGAATAATGGTAGTAATTAAACAACTCCTTGTTCCAGTTTATTCAGAGTGCGTTTGTTTCCATTTATCCAGAGAGAAACTACTTTGAAAAGGAAAAACAAGTCCTTGTACTAGTAAAGTAGAACAACCCATGAGAAACATAACAGTGTAGGACAGAAAACGCTAGCCTGATACCCCAAAGGAAAATAGCTTATGGATGTGCTCCTGCATTTTCATACAAACTTTGGTGTGAATAGAGTATAATATTAAAATGTTGTATAGGAACATAAATGTTAATTTTTTGACAAAAAAATGATGTTTGCAGTAAATGAAGATAACTATACAGGAGACTACATTGGAACTCAGGTATGAATCTCTATTCACAAAGAACGCATGGGACCATTACAAATTGACAGAAAAAATAGATGAAACTTACTGATAAATTTTGATTGCAGCATGTGCAGTCCCAATACCCAGCAGTGATGTTCAAACCAAGGCTTTTTCAAATGGAAGACAGTGGACAGCAATACCAGCACATGATTCCACCTTACTCGTTCACCACTCCAATTTATGAGTTTGCAACACCATCGAATGCTGCTCTGAATCTTGTGAGTAACAGATCAAACCCACTTGCTGGTCAATAGAAGATGTAAGTTGGTTTATTGTTTTGGATTAAATAAAAATAGTAAAAGTGCTTTTGAAGAAAAAAATCATGAAATTTATGTTCTCTCTGTCTAGTTGATATGAACCGTATCTATTTCAAAATTTTAATCCCCATAAAATAATCAAAAATTGCAGGCATTGGCGTTGAATGAAGACTTCGGCAGGAACCGTTCATACACAGAAATGCTACTAGCTGCTAACTCTGTGGTTTGAACAAATACACATCTAGGGTGTAGCACTTCACAAATTCTATCCTACTTAAGTGGTTCATATAACAAAAGCAGATGATAAAAAAGAGTGGGCTTAACTTTGTTTTGTGTTGTGCAGGCTGCATTTTTTTGGTTCACCACACATAGATCGTTGTCCCATTGGTGCTGACGTATGATCAGAAAAAAGGAAACTTCTGTAAACATTAGGACAAAAAAGTGTTAAAAAATACAACACTTCACTAAAAAAACTTATGTTGATAGACCAATAATAGTAGCAAAAAAACATTTACATTGAATAAGAAAATTCTTATTGTTGTTTTTGTCCAACAAAACTGCAGAATGAAACATTCATGTTGACTGGACGGACTACAAGGCTAAGTGAGCAAAAATGAAACAAAAACTACGGGCCCACAATTGCGAGTCAATGGTGGACTTGCAACTGGGGCTATTAAAACTAGACAAACACAACAGTTGTGAGTCGAGGGTCGGCTTGCAAATGTAGCTATTACAACTAGACAAACAACACAGTTGCGAGTCGAGGGTCGGCTTGCAAGTAGCATCAAACAAAGAACCTAGTTGCAAAGTCGAGTGTCAACTTGTAAGTGGCATCAAACCAAAAGGACCCAATTGTAAGTCGAGGGTCGACTTGCAAGCGGCATCAAACAAAAAAACCTAGTTGAAAGTCGAGGGTCGACTTGCAAATGGCATCAAACAAAAAAACCTAGTCGCAAGTCGAGGCTTCACTTTCATAGTGGAAATGAAACAAAAACTATGGGCCCACAATTGCGAGTGGATGGTGGACTTGCAACTGGGGCTATTACAACTAGACAAAAACCACAGATGTGTGTCAAGGGTTGACTTGCAAGTGGAATGAAATAAAAAACCTGGTTGCAAAGTCGAGGGTCGACTTGCAAGTGGCATCAAACAAAAAGTCCCAGTTGCAAGTCGAGGGTCAACTTGCAAGAGGCATGAATACAACTAGACAAACACTAGAGTTGCAAGTCAAAGGGTTGACTTGCAAAAGTGGCATTTTGCAATTCGAGGGTTGACTTGCAAGTGGCATCAAATATATAACCCAGTTGCAATTCGAGGGTCAACTTGCAAAAATGGCATGTAAGAAAAACTACAGGCTCCCAGTTGCAAGTCAATCTTGTCCTTGCAAGTGTGCAATTACAACTACACAAAAAGAAAACCGGTTGCAAGTCTCGACTTACAAGTGGAATCAAACAAAGGACCCGGTCGACTTGCAAGTGGCATCAAACAAAAAACCCAGTTGCAAATTTGAGGGTCAGCTTGCAAGTGGCGTGAAAGAAAAACTACTGGCCCAGAGTTGTGAATCAATGGTGGACTTGCAAGCGGGGCTATTATAACTAGAGAAACAGCACCGTGGCGAGTCAAGGGTCGACTTGCAAGTGGCATTAAACAAAAAACCTAGTCGCAAGTCGAGTCTTCACTTGCAAGTGGAAATAAAAAAATTACGCTCCCACAATTGCGAGCCAATGGTGGACTTATAACAGGGGCTATTACAACTAGAGAAAAACCACAATTGTGAGTCGATAGTCGGCTTGCAAGTGGCATCAAACAAAGAACCCGGTTGCAGGTCAAGGGTCCACTTGCAAGTGGGATAAAAAATAGAAGACCCAGTTGCGAGTCGAGGGTGACTTGCAAGTGGGATAAAAAAACCTATTTGCAAGTTGAGGCTTCACTTGCAATTTGGAAGAAGAAACAAAAACTACGGGCCCACAATTGCGAGTCAATGGTGGATTTACAACTTGGGCTATTACAAGTAGAGAAATGATGTCTACTACACAACCTTCTTCTTGTAGACGTTGTTGGGCCTCCAAGCGTAGAGGTTTGTAGGACAGTAGCAAATTTCCCTCAAGTGGATGACCTAAGGTTTATCAATCCGTAGGAGGCGTAGGATGAAGATGGTCTCTCTCAAGCAACCCTGCAACCAAATAACAAAGAGTCTCTTGTGTCCCCAACACACCCAATACAATGGTAAATTGTATAGGTGCACTAGTTCGGCGAAGAGATGGTGATACAAGTGGTATATGGATAGTAGATAATAGTTTTTGTAATCTGAAAATATAAAAACAACAAGGTAGCAAGTGATAAAAGTGAGCATAAACGGTATTGCAATGGTAGGAAATAAGGCCTAGGGTTCATACTTTCGCTAGTGTAAGTTCCCTCAACAATACTAACATAATTGGATCACATAACTATCCCTCAACATGCAACAAAGAGTCACTCCAAAGTCACTAATAGCGGAGAACAAACGAAGAGATTATGGTAGGGTACGAAACCACCTCAAAGTTATTCTTTCCAATCAATCTGTTGGGCTATTCCTATAAGTGTCACAAACAGCCCTAGAGTTCGTACTAGAATAACACCTTAAGACACAAATCAATCAAAACCCTAATGTCACCTAGATACTCCAATGTCACCTCAAGTATCCATGGGTATGATTATACGATATGCATCACACAATCTCAGATTCATCTATTCAACCAACACAAAGGACCTCAAAGAGTGCCCCAAAGTTCTACCAGAGAATCACGACGAAAACGTGTGCCAACCCCTATGCATAGGTTCATGGGAGGAACCCGCAAGTTGATCACCAAAACATACATCAAGTGAATCACGTGATATCCCATTGTCACCACAGATACGCACGGCAAGACATACATCAAGTGTTCTCAAATCTTTAAAGACTCAATCCGATAAGATTACTTCAAAGGGGAAACTCAATTCATTACAAGAGATAAGAGGGGGGGAGAAACATAAGATCCAACTATAATAGCAAAGCTCGTGATACATCAAGATCGTGCCAAATCAAGAACACAAGAGAGAGAGAGAGAGAGATCAAACACATAGCTACTAGTACATACCCTCAGCCCCGAGGGAGAACTACTCCCTCCTCGTCATGGAGAGCACCGGGATGATGAATATGGCCATCGGAGAGGGATTGCCCCCTCCGGCAGGGTGCCGGAACGGGTCTAGATTAGCTTTCGGTGGCTACGGAGGCTTCTGGTGCCGGAACTCCTGATCTATTGTGTTCTCTGGAAGTTTTAGGATACGTGGGTATATATGGGTGAAAGGAGTACGTCGGTGGACCGAAGGGGTGGCCACGAGGTTGGGGGCGCGCCCCCTACCCTCGTGAGCTCCTCCTTCATCTTCTTACGTAGGGTCCAAGTCTATCCGGTAGGTTTCCTTCCAAAAATAACTTCTCCAGTTGATTTCGTTCCGTTTCGAGTCCGTTTGATATTCCTTTTCTTCGAAACACTAAAATAGGCATAAAACAACAAATCTGGGTTGGGCCTCCGGTTAGTAGGTTAGTCCCAAAAGTAATATAAAAGTGGATAATAAAGCCCAATATTGCCCAAAACAGTAGATAATATAGCATGGAGCAATCAAAAATTATAGATACATTGGAGACGTATCAAGCATCCCCAAGCTTAATTCCTGCTCGTCCTCGAGTAGGTAAATGATAAAAAAGATAATTTTTGATGTGGAATGCTAGTTGGCATAATTTCAATGCAATTCTTCTTAATTGTGGTATGAATATTCAGATCTGAAAGATTCAAGACAAAAGTTCATATTGACATAAAAATAATAATACTTCAAGCATACTAACTAAGCAATCATGTCTTCTCAAAATAACATGGCCAAAGAAAGTTATCCCTACAAAATCATATAGTCTGGCTATGCTCTATCTTCACCACACAAAATATTTAAATCTTGCACAACCCCGATGACAAGCCAAGCAATTGTTTCATACTTTTGATGTTCTCAAACTTTTCAATCTTCACACAATACATGAGCGTGAGCCATGGATATAGCACTATAGGTGGAATAGAATGGTGGTTGTGGAGAAGACAAAAAGGAGAAGATAGTCTCACATCAACTAGGCGTATCAACGGGCTATGGAGATGCCCATCAATACATATCAATGTGAGTGAGTAGGGATTGCCATGCAACGGATGCACTAGAGCTATAAGTATATGAAAGCTCAAAAAGAAACTAAGTGGGTGTGCATCCAACATGCTTGCTCATGAAGACCTAGGGCAATTTGAGGAAGCCCATCATTGGAATATACAAGCCAAGTTCTATAATGAAATATTCCCACTAGTATATGAAAGTGATAACGTGAGAGACTCTCTATTATGAAGATCATGGTGCTACTTTGAAGCACAAGTGTGGTAAAAGGATAGTAACATTGTCCCTTCTCTCTTTTTCTCTCATTTTTTTATTTGGGCCTTTTTTCATGGCCTCTTTTCTTTCTCTTTTTATTTGGGCTTCTTTGGCCTCTTTTATTTATTTTTCGTCCGGAGTCTCATCCCGACTTATGGGGGAATCATAGTCTCCATCATTCTTTCCTCACTTGGGACAATGCTCTAAAAATGATGATCATCACACTTTTATTTTTCTTAAAACTCAACAATTACAAATCGATACTTAGAACAAAATATGACTCTATATGAATGCCTCCGGCGGTGTACCGGGATATGCAATGAATCAAGAGTGACATGTATGAAAGAATTATGAACGGTGGCTTTGCCACAAATACGATGTCATCTACATGATCATGCTAGCAATATGACAATGATGAATGTGTCATGATAAACGGAACCGTGGAAAGTTGCATGGCAATATATCTCGGAATGGCTATGGAAATGCCATAATAGGTAGGTATGGTGGCTGTTTTGAGGAAGGTATATGGTGGGTGTATGATACCGGCGAAAGGTGCGCGGTACTGGAGAGGCTAGCAAAGATGGAAGAGTGAGAGTGCGTATAATCCATGGACTCAACATTAGTCATAAAGAACTCATATACTTATTGCAAAAATCTAGAAGTTATCAAAGCAAAGTATTACGCGCATGCTCCTAGGGGGATAGATTGGTAGGAAAAGACCATCACTTGTCCCCGACCGCCACTCATAAGGAAGACAATCAATAAATAAATCATGCTCCGACTTCATCACATAACGGTTCACCATACGTGCATGCTACGGGAATCACAAACTTTAACACAAGTATTCTTTAAATTCACAACTACTCAACTAGCCTGACTCTAATATCACCATCTCCATATCTCAAAACAATTATCAAGTATCAAACTTCTCATAGTACTCAACACACTCATAAGAGAATTTTATTATTCTTGAATACCTAGCATATTAGGATTTTAAGAAAATTACCATGCTATTTAAGACTCTCAAAATAATCTAAGTGAAGCATGAGAGTTCATCTATTTCTATAAAATAAAACCACCCCCGTGCTCTAAAAGGATATAAGTGAAGCACTAGAGCAAATTACAAACTACTCCGAAAGATATAAGTGAAGATCAATGAGTAGTTGAATAATTATGCAACCATGTGAAGACTCTCTAGCATTTAATAATTTCAAATCTTGGTATTTTATTCAAACAGCAAGCAAAGCAAAATAAAATGACATTCTAAGAATGGCAAACATCATGTGAAGAAACAAAAACTTAGGATCAACCGATACTAACCGATAGTTGTTGAAGAAGAAAGATGGGATGCCAACCGGGGCATCCCCAAGCTTAGATGCTTGAGACTTCTTGAAATATTATATTGGGGTGCCTTGGGCATCCCCAAGCTTGAGCTTTTGTGTATCCTTAATTCCTCTCATATCACGGTCTCCCTAAATCTCAAAAGCTTCATCCACACAAAACTCAACAAGGACTCGTGAGATAACTTAGTATAAACCATTGCCAAAACCTTATCATACTCTACTGTAGCAAATCACTAAAATTATTATTCAACATTGCATACTAAATGTATATGCATATTTAAAGTCCTATCCTCAAATAGAATCATTAAAGAAGCAAACATATGCAAACAATGCAAACATAACAGCAATCTGCCTAAACAGGATAGTCTATAAAGAATGCAGCAACATCCATACTTCCCTAGCTCCAAAAATTATGAAAGAAAATTCCCACTGTAGTAAATTTATCAGAGATTAATATGCAAAATGTTTCAACATTTTATCACATTCTGACTTTTCTAGGCAATTATTGCAACAGCGGTAAACTTTCTGTTTTCAAACAGCAACATGTATACTTGTAACATAGGCATAGTAAAGGCTATCAATGCCACTTTTATTGAAATAAAATATGCAAAACATTGTTCTAAATAACAGCAAGCAAATTCTAGCAAAATAAATTGACGCTCCAAGCAAAACACATATCATGTGGCGAATAAAAATATAGCTCCAAGTAAAGTTACCGATGAACGAAGACGAAGGAGGGGATGCCTTCCGGGGCATCCCCAAGCTTAGGCTCTTGGTTTTCCTTCAATATTACCTTGGGGTGCCTTGGGAATACCCAATCTTAGGCTCTTGCCACTCCTTATTCCATAGTCCATCGAATCCTTACCCAAAACTTGAAAACTTCACAACACAAAACTTAACAGAAAACTCGTAAGCTCCGTTAGTATAAGAAAATAAATCACCACTTCAAGGTACTGTAATGAACTCATTCTATATTTATATTGCTGTAATATATACTGTATTCCAACTTCTCTATGGTTCATACCCTCCAATACTACTCATAGATTCATCCAAATAAGCAAACAACACGATGAAAACAGAATTTGTCAAAAACAGAACAGTCTGTAGTAATCTGAATCAAACATATACTTCTAAAACTCATAAAATTCTCAAATAAATTGTTGGATCTGAGGAATTTATCTATTAATCATCTGAAAAAATAATTAACTAAATAGCACTCTCCAATGAAAACTGGCAGCAATTCTCGTGAGCGCTAAAGTTTCTGTTTTTACAGCATAATCAACAAGACTTTCCCAAAGTCTTCCCAAAGGTTCTACTTGGCACAAACACTAATTAAACACATAAAACCACATCTATACAGAGGATAGATGAATTATTTATTACTAAACAGGAACAAAATCAAAGAACTAAAATAAAATTGGGTTGCCTCCCAACAAGCGCTATCGTTTAACGCCCCTAGCTAGGCATGATGATTTCAATGATGCTCACATAGAAGATAAGAATTGAAATATAAAGAGAGCATCATGAAGAATATGACTAGCACATTTAAGTCTAACCAACTTCCTATGCATAGGGATTTTGTGAGCAAACAACTTATGGAAACAATAATCAATTAGCATAGGAGGGCAAAACAAGCATAACTTCAAAATTTTAAGCACATAGAGAGGAAACTTGATATTATTGCAATTCCTACAAGCATATATTCCTCCCTCATAATAATTTTTAGTAGCATCATGAATGAATTCAACAATATAACCAGCACCTAAAGCATTCTTTTCATGATCTACAAGCATAGAAAATTTACTACTCTCCACACAACCAAATTTCTTCGCATGAATAGTAGTGGGAGCAAGCTCAACAAAATAATTATCATGTGAGGAATAATCCAATTGAAAACTAAAATCATGATGACAAGTTTCATGGATATCATTATTATTTATAGCATACAAGTCATCACAATAATCATCATAGATAGCAACTTTGTTCTCATAATCAATTGGAACCTCTTCCGGAATAGTGGATTCATCACAAAATAAAGTCATGACCTCTCCAAATCTACTTTCATCAATATAATCATCATAAATAGGAGGCATGCTTTCATCATAATAAATTTGCTCATCAAAACTTGGGGGACAAAAAATATCATCTTCATCAAACATAGCTTCCCCAAGCTTGTGGCTTTGCATATCATTAGCATCATGGATATTCAAGGAATTCATACTAACAACATTGCAATCATGCTCATCATTCAAATATTTAGTGCCAAACATTTTATAGATTTCTTCTTCTAGCACCTGAGCACAATTATCCTTTCCATCATACTCACGAAAGATATTAAAAAGGTGAAGCGTATGAGACAAACTCAATTCCATTTTTTTGTAATTTTCTTTTATAAGCTAAACTAGTGATAAAACAAGAAACTAAAAGACTCGATTGCAAGATCTAAAGATATACCTTCAAGTGCTAACCTCCCCGGCAACGGCGCCAGAAAAGAGCTTGATGTTTACTACACAACCTTCTTCTTGTAGACGTTGTTGGGCCTCCAAGTGCAGAGGTTTGTAGGACAGTAGCAAATTTCCCTCAAGTGGATGACCTAAGGTTTATCAATCCGTAGGAGGCGTAGGATGAAGATGGTCTCTCTCAAGCAACCCTGCAACCAAATAACAAAGAGTCTCTTGTGTCCCCAACACACCCAATACAATGGTAACTTGTATAGGTGCACTAGTTCGGCGAAGAGATGGTGATACAAGTGGTATATGGATAGTAGATAATAGTTTTTGTAATCTGAAAATATAAAAACAGCAAGGTAGCAAGTGATAAAAGTGAGCATAAACGGTATTGCAATGGTAGGAAATAAGGCCTAGGGTTCATACTTTCGCTAGTGTAAGTTCCCTCAACAATACTAACATAATTGGATCACATAACTATCCCTCAACATGCAACAAAGAGTCACTCCAAAGTCACTAATAGCGGAGAACAAACGAAGAGATTATGGTAGGGTACGAAACCACCTCAAAGTTATTCTTTCCAATCAATCCGTTAGGCTATTCCTATAAGTGTCACAAACAGCCCTAGAGTTCGTACTAGAATAACACCTTAAGACACAAATCAATCAAAACCCTAATGTCACCTAGATACTCCAATGTCACCTCAAGTATCCGTGGGTATGATTATACGATATGCATCACACAATCTCAGATTCATCTATTCAACCAACACAAAGGACCTCAAAGAGTGCCCCGAAGTTCTACCGGAGAATCACGACGAAAACGTGTGCCAACCCTTATGCATAGGTTCACGGGCGGAACCCGCAAGTTGATCACCAAAACATACATCAAGTGAATCACGTGATATCCCATTGTCACCACAGATACGCACGGCAAGACATACATCAAGTGTTCTCAAATCTTTAAAGACTCAATCCGACAAGATTACTTCAAAGGGGAAACTCAATTCATTACAAGAGAGAAGAGGGGGAGGAGAAACATAAGATCCAACTAGAATAGCAAAGCTCGTGATACATCAAGATCGTGCCAAATCAAGAACATGAGAGAGAGAGAGAGATCAAACACATAGCTACTGATACATACCCTCAGCCCCGAGGGAGAACTACTCCCTCCTCGTCATGGAGAGCACCAGGATGATGAAGATGGCCACCAGAGAGGGATTGCCCCCTCCGGCAGGGTGCCGAAACGGGTCTAGATTAGCTTTCGGTGGCTACGGAGGCTTCTGGGGGCGGAACTCCCGATCTATTGTGTTCTCTGGAAGTTTTAGGATACGTGGGTATATATGGGTGAAAGGAGTACGTCGGTGGACCGAAGGGGTGGTCACGAGGCAGGGGGGGTGGGCGCCCCCCCTACCCTCATGAGCTCCTCCTTCATCTTCTGACATAGGGTCCAAGTCTATCCGGTAGGTTTCCTTCCAAAAATAACTTCTCCAGTTGATTTCGTTCCGTTTCGACTCCGTTTGATATTCCTTTTCTTCGAAACACTGAAATAGGCATAAAACAACAAATCTGGGCTGGGCCTCCGGTTAATAGGTTAGTCCCAAAAGTAATATAAAAGTGGATAATAAAGCCCAATATTGCCCAAAACAGTAGATAATATAGCATGGAGCAATCAAAAATTACAGATACGTTGGAGTCGTATCAAGAAACACCACAATTGCAAGTTGAGGGTCGACTTGCAATTGGGCTATTACAACTAGACAAACACCACAGTTGCGAGTCGAGGGTCGGCTAGCAACTGAGGCTATTAAACTAGACAAACACCACAATTGCGAATCGAGTGTCGACCTACAAGTGGCATCAAACAAAGAACCCGGTTACAAGTCGAGGGTCGACTTGCAAGTGGCATCAAACAGAAAGACCTGGTTGCAAATCAAGGGTGGACTTGCAAGTGGCATCAAACAAAAACCCTAGTTGCAAGTCGAGGCTTCACTTGCAAGTCGAAATGAAACAAAAACTACGAGCCCACAATTGCGAGTCGATAGTGGACTTGAACTGGGGCTATTACAACTAGAGAAACACCATAGTTGCAAGTCGATTGTCGGCTTGCAAGTGGCATCAAACAAAAGAACCCAGTTGTGAGTCGAAGGTCAACTTGTAAGTGGCATAAAACAAAAGACCCAGTTGCAAGTCGATTGTCGGCTTGCAAGTGGCATCAAACAAAAGAACCCAGTTGTGAGTCGAAGGTCAACTTGTAAGTGGCATAAAACAAAAGACCCAGTTGCAAGTCTATTGTCGGCTTGCAAGTGGCATCAAACAAAGAACCCGATTGCAAGCCGAGGGTCCATTTGCAAGTCGCATAAAAAAATAGAAGACCCAGTTGCGAGTCGAGGGTCGACTTGCAAGTGGCAAACTAAAGACCCAGTTGCAAGTCAAGGGTCGACTTGAAAGTGGCATCAACCAAAAAGCCTAGTTGCAAGTCAGGGTTCACTTGCAAGTTGGAAAATGAAAAGAAAAACTACAGGCCCACAATTGCAAGTCAATGGTGGACTTGCAACTAGGGCTATTACAACTAGACAAATACCACATATGCGAGTCGAGGGTCGGCTTGCAACTTGGACTAATACAAACTAGACAAACACCACCGTTGCGAGTCAAGTGTTGACCTGCAGGTGGCATCAAACAAAGAACCTGATTGCAAGACGAGGGTCGACTTGCAAGTGGCATTAAACAAAAATATCCAGTTGCAAGTCAAGGGTCGACTTGCAAGTGGCATCAAACAAAAAACCTTGTTGCAAGTTATGGCTTCACTTGCAAGTGTAAAACAAAAACTATGGGCCCACAATTGCGAGAGGATGGTGGACTTGCAACTGGGCTATTAAAACTAGAGAAACACCATAGTTGCGAGTCTGATTGTCGTCTTGCAAGTGGCATCAAACAAAAGAACCAAGTTGTGGGTCGAGGGTCTTCTTGCAAGTGGCATAAAATGATAGACCCAATTGCAATTCGAGGGTCTACTTTCAAGTGGCATGAAAACAACAAACCCAATTGCAAGTCAGGTGTCAACTTGCAAGTGACATCAAAACAAAAAACCTAGTGGCAAGTCGAGGATCGACTTGCAAGTGGCATAAAAAATAGAAGACCCAGTTGCGAGTCGATGGTCGACTTCCAAGTGGCATAGAACTAAAGACCTAGTTGTGAGTCAAGGCTCGACTTGCAAGTGGCATCAAACAAAAAACCTAGTCGCAAGTCAAGGCTTCACTTGTAAGTTGGAAAATGAAAAAAAACTACAGGCCGACAATTGTGAGTCAATGGTGGAGTTGCTACTGGGGCTATTACAACTAGACAAAGGCCAAAGTTGTGAGTCAAGTGTTGACCTACAAGTGACATCAAACAAAGAACTCGGTTGCAAGTCGGGGGTCAACTTGCAAGTGGCATCAAAGAAGAAGACCCAGTTGCAAGTCAAGGGTTGACTTGCAAGTGGCATAAAAACATAGTTGCAAGTCGTGGCTTCACTTGCAAGTAGAAATTAAACAAAAAATATGGGCCCACAATTGCGATTCGAGGGTGGACTTCCAACTGGGGCCAATCAAACTAGAGAAACACCACAGTTGCGAGTTGATTGTTGGCTTGCAAGTGGCATCAAACAAAGAACCCAGTTGTGAGTCAGAGGGTTGACTTGCAAGTGACATAAGACAAAAGACCCAATTGCAAGTCGAGGGTCGACTTGCGAGTGGCATCAAACAAAAAACCTATTTCCAAATCGTGGGTCGACTTGCAAGTGGCATCAAACAACAAACCTAGTTGCAAGTCGAGGGATGGCTTGCAGCGGCTTGCAACTGGGCTATTACGACTAGAGAAACACCACGGTGGCAAGTCAAGGGTCGACTTGCAAGTGGCATCAAACAAAAAACCTAGTTGCAAGTCAAGGCTTCACTTGCAAGTGGGAATGAAATAAAAACTACGCTCCCACAATTGCGAGCAGATGGTGGACTTGCATCAGGGTCTATTACAACTAGAGAAACACCACAATTGCGAGTCGATGGTCGGCTTGCAAGTGGCAACAAACAAAGAACCTGGTTGTAAGTCGAGGGTCCACTTGCAAGTGGCATAAAAAATAGAAGACCCAGTTGCGAGTCGAGGGTCGACCTGCAAGTGGGATCAAACAAAAAACCTATTTGTAAGTCAAGGCTTCACTTGCAAGTTGGAAAATGAAAAAAAACTACAGGCCCACAATTGCGAGTCAATGGTGGACTTGCATCTCGGCCCCTCGGGCTATTATAACTAGACAAACACCACAGATGCGAGTCGAGGGTCGGCTTGCAACTTGGGTTATTACAAACTAGACAAACACCACAGTTGCAAGTCAAGTGACGACCTGCAAGTGGCATCAAACAAAGAACCTGATTGCAAGTCGAGGGTCGACTTGCAAGTGGCATTAAAGAAAAATACCTAGTTGCAAGTCAAGGGTCGACTTGCTAGTGACATCAAACAAAAACCCTTGTAGCAAGTCGTGGCTTCACTTGCAAGTGGAAATTAAAACAAAAACTATGGGCCCACAATTGTGAGACGATGGTGGACTTGCAACTGGGCTATTAAAACTATAGAAACACCATAGTTGCGAGTCTGATTGTTGTCTTGCAAGTGGCATCAAAGAAAAGAACCTAGTTGCAGGTTAAGGGTCGACTTGCAAGTGGCATAAAACATTAGACCCAGTTGCAATTCCAGGGTCGACTTGCAAGTGGCATGAAAACAAAAAACCCAGTTGCAGGTCACGGGGCAACTTGCAAGTGGCATCAAAACAAAAAATCCTAGTGGCAAGTCGAGGGTCGACTTGCAAGTGGCATAAATGTTGGGGAACGTAGTAATTTAAAAAAAATTCATACGCACAAGCAAGATCATGGTGATGCATAGCAACGAGAGGGGAGAGTGTTGTCTACATACCCTCGTAGACCGTTTGCGGAAGCGTTATATCAACGCGGTTGATGTAGTCGTACGTCTTCAGGTCCGACCGATCCAAGTACCGAAAGCATGGCACCTCCGAGTTCTGCACATGTTCGGCTCGGTGACGTCCTCGCCTTCTCGATCCAGCAAGAGGGGCGAAGTAGTAGATGAGTTCCGGCAGCACGACGGCGTGGTGACGTTGTTGATGAAGAATAATCTCCGCAGGGCTTCGCCTAAGCACTACGAAAACTATGACGGAGGATAAACTAGAGGGGACGGGGTTGCCGGCACACGGCTTGGTGTGTCTTGGGTGCTAGCCCTACCCCTCTATTTATATGTTGAGCCTTGGGGTCGAAACTTGGAGTAAAAGCCTCCACAAAGTCGGTTTCACCCGAAAGGCAAGAGTCCTTCTCGGACTCCAGGGCCAGACGCCAGGGTTCCCGGCGTCTGGACCCAGACGCCAGGGACCCTGGCGTCTGGCCCCTGGACTCCGCAAAACTTCCTTTTGCGCTTTCCAAAAACCTTGTGGGCTTTCCCCTTTTGCCCAAATAAAGTTTTCTCGTACCCAAACATTTCGGGAAACATCCGGAACCCCTTCCAGTGAATTCCGGAACCCTTCCGGTGACCAAACACTATTATCCCATATATAAAACTTTATCTCCGGACCATTCCGGAGTTCCTCGTCATGTCCGTGATCTCATCCCGGACTCCGAACAACATTCAGTCACCAACATACATAACTCATATAGTACTATATTGTCAACGAACATTAAGCGTGCGGACCCTACGGGTTCGAGAACTATGTAGACATGACCGAGACACCTCTCTGTTCAATAACCAATAGCGGGACCTGGATGCCCATATTGGCTCCTACATATTCTACGAAGATCTTTATCGTCAGACCGCATAACAACATATGTTGTTCTCTTTGTCATCGATATGTTACTTGCTCGAGATTCGATCGTCGGTATCTCATTACCTAGTTCAATCTCGTTACCGGCAAGTATCTTTACTCGTTCCGTAATACATCATCCCGCAACTAACTCATTAGTTGCAATGCTTGCAAGGCTTATAGTGATGTGCATTACCAAGTGGGCCCAGAGATACCTCTCCGACAATCGGAGTGACAAATCCTAATCTCGAAATACGCCAACCCAACAAGTACCTTTGGAGACACCTGTAGAGCACCTTTATAATCACCCAGTTACATTGTGACGTTTGGTGGCACACAAAGTGTTCCTCCGGTAAACGGGAGTTGCATAATCTCATAGTCATAAGAACATGTATAAGTCATGAAGAAAGCAATAGCAACAAACTAAATGATCATGTGCTAAGCTAACGGAATGGGTCAAGTCAATCACATCATTCTCCTAATGATGTGATCCCGTTAATCAAATGACAACTATTTGTCTATGGCTAGGAAACATAACCATCTTTGATCAACGAGCTAGTCAAGTAGAGGCATACTAGTGACACTCTGTTTGTCTATGTATTCACACATGTATCATGTTTCCGGTTAATACAATTCTAGCATGAATAATAAACATTTATCATGAAATAAGGAAATAAATAATAACTTTATTATTGCCTCTAGGGCATATTTCCTTCAGTCTCCCACTTGCACTAGAGTCAATAATCTAGATTACACAGTAATGATTCTAACACCCATGGAGCCTTGGTGTTGATCATGTTTTGCTCGTGGAAGAGGCTTAGTCAACGGGTGTGCAACATTCAAATCCATATGTATCTTGAAAAATTTCTATGTCTCCCACCTGGACTAAATCCCGGATGGAATTGAAGCGTCTCTTGATGTGCTTGGTTCTCTTGTGAAATCTGTATTCCTTTGCCAAGGCAATTGCACCAGTATTGTCACAAAAGATTTTCATTGGACCCGATGCACTAGGTATGACACCTAGATCGGATATGAACTCCTTCATCCAGATTCCTTCATTTGCTGCTTCCGAAGCAGCTATATACTCCGCTTCACACATAGATCCCGCCACAACGCTTTGTTTAGAACTGCACCAACTGACAGCTCCACCTTTTAATATAAAGACGTATCCGGTTTGTGATTTAGAATCGTCCGGGTCAGTGTCAAAGCTTGCGTCAACGTAACCATTTACGATGAGCTCTTTGTCACCTCCATAAACGAGAAACATATCCTTAGTCCTTTTCAGGTATTTCAGGACATTCTTGACCGCTGTCCAGTGATCCACTCCTGGATTACTTTGGTACCTCCCTGCTAGACTTATAGCAAGGCACACATCAGGTCTGGTACACAGCATAGCATACATGATAGAGCCTATGGCTGAAGCAGTGGTCGGGCATTGAGTCTTACTCAACTTCACACCTTGTAACACGGGCAAGAACCCTTTCTTTGCTTGATCCATTTTGAACTTTTTCAAAACTTTGTCAAGGTATGTGCTTTGTGAAAGTCCAATTAAGCGTCTTGATCTATCTCTATAGATCTTGATGCCCAATATGTAAGCAGCTTCACCGAGGTCTTTCATAAAAAACTTTTATTCAAGTATCCCTTTATGCTATCCAGAAATTCTATATCATTTCCAATTAGTAATATGTCATCCACATATAATATCAGAAATGCTACAGAGCTCCCACTCACTTTCTTGTAAATACAGGCTTCTCCAAAAGTCTGTACAAAACCAAATGCTTTGATCACACTATCAAAGCGTTTATTCCAACTCCGAGAGGGTTGCACCAGTCCATAAATGGATCGCTGGAGCTTGCACACTTTGTTAGCTCCCTTTGGATCGACAAAACCTTCCGGTTGCATCATATACAACTCTTCTTCTAGAAATCCATTCAGGAATGCAGTTTTGACATCCATCTGCCAAATTTCATAATCATAAAATGCGGCAATCACTAACATGATTCGGACAGGCTTAAGCATCGCTACGGGTGAGAAGGTCTCATCGTAGTCAATCCCTTGAACTTGTCAAAAACCTTTCGCAACAAGTCGAGCTTTGTAGACAGTAACATTACCGTCAGCGTCAGTCTTCTTCTTGAAGATCCATTTATTCTCAATTGCTTGCCGATCAATGGGCAAGTCAACCAAAGTCCACACTTTGTTCTCATACATGGATCCCATCTCAGATTTCATGGCTTCTAGCCATTTTGCAGAATCTGGGCTCACCATCGCTTCTTCATAGTTCGTAGGTTCATCATGATCTAGTAGCATGACTTCCAGAATAGGATTACCATACCACTCTGGTGCAGATCTTACTCTGGTTGATCTACGAGGTTCAGTAATAACTTGATCTGAAGTTCCATGATCATCATCATTAACTTCCTCACTAATTGGTGTAGGTGTCACAGAAACCGATTTCTGTGATGAACTACTTTTCAATAAGGGAGCAGGTACAGTTACCTCATCAAGTTCTACTTTCCTCCCACTCACTTCTTTCGAGAGAAACTCCTTCTCTAGAAAGGATCCATTCTTAGCAACGAATGTCTTGCCTTCGAATCTGTGATAGAAGGTGTACCCAACAGTCTCCTTTGGGTATCCTATGAAGACACATTTATCCGATTTGGGTTCGAGCTTATCAGGTTGAAGCTTTTTCACATAAGCATCGCAGCCCCAAACTTTAAGAAACGACAACTTTGGTTTCTTGCCAAACCATAGTTCATAAGGCGTCGTCTCAACGGATTTCGATGGTGCCCTATTTAACGTGAATGCGGCCGTCTCTAAAGCATAACCCCAAAACGATAGCGGTAAATCAGTAAGAGACATCATAGGTCGCACCATATCTAGTAAGGTACGATTACGACGTTCGGACACACCATTGCGCTGTGGTGTTCCGGGTGGCATGAGTTGTGAAACTATTCTGCTTTGTTTCAAATGTAGACCAAACTCGTAACTCAAATATTCTCCTCCACGATCAGATCGTAGAAATTTTATTTTCTTATTACGATGATTTTCAACTTCACTCTGAAATTCTTTGAACTTTTCAAAATGTTTCAGATTTATGTTTCATTAAGTAGATATACCCATATCTGCTTAAATCATCTGTGAAGGTGAGAAAATAACGATATCCGCCATGAGTCTCAACATTCATCGGACCATATACATCTGTATGTATGGTTTACAACAAATCTGTTGCTCTCTCCATAGTACCGAAGAACGGCATTTTAGTCATCTTGCCCATGAGGCACGGTTCGCAAGTACCAAGTGATTCATAATCAAGTGATTCCAAAAGTCCATCAGTATGGAGTTTCTTCATGCGCTTTACACCGATATGACCTAAACGGTAGTGCCACAAATAAGTTGCACTATCATTATCAACTCTGCATCTTTTGGCTTCAACATTATGAATATGTGTATCACTACTATCGAGATTCATCAAAAATAGACCACTCTTCAAGGGTGCATGACCATAAAAGATATTACTCATATAAATAGAACAACCATTATTCTCTGATTTAAATGAATAACCGTCTCGCATCAAACAAGATCCAAATATAATGTTCATGCTCAACGCTGGCACCAAATAACAATTGTTTAGGTCTAATACTAATCCCGAAGGTAGATGTAGAGGTAGCATGCCTACTGCGATCACATCGACTTTGGAACCATTTCCCACGCGCATCGTCACCTCGTCCTTTGCCAGTGTTCGCTTAATCCGTAGTCCCTGTTTCGAGTTGCAAATATTAGCAACAGAACCAGTATCAAATACCCAGGTGCTACTGCGAGCTCTAGTAAGGTACACATCAATAACATGTATATCACATATACCTTTGTTCACCTTGCCATCCTTCTTATTCGCCAGATACTTGGGGCAGTTCCGCTTCCAGTGTCCAGTCTGCTTGCAGTAGAAGCACTCAGTTTCAGGCTTAGGTCCAGATTTGGGTTTCTTCTCCTGAGCAACAACTTGTTTGCTGTTCTTCTTGAAGTTCCCCTTCTTCTTCCCTTTGCCCTTTTTCTTGAAACTGGCGGTCTTATTAACCATCAACACTTGATGCTCCTTCTTGATTTCTACCTCCGCAGCCTTTAGCATTGCGAAGAGCTCAGGAATCATCTTATCCATCCCTTGCATGTTATAGTTCATCACGAAGCTCTTGTAGCTTGGTGGCAGTGATTGAAGAACTCTGTCAATGACACTATCAACAGGAAGATTAACTCCCAGTTGAGTCAAGTGATTATGATACCTAGACATTTTGAGTATATGTTCACTGACAGAACTATTCTCCTCCATCTTGCAGCTATAGAACTTATTGGAGACTTCATATCTCTCAATCCGAGCATTTGCTTAAAATATTAACTTCAACTCCTGGAACATCTCATATGCTCCATGACGTTCAAAACGTCGTTGAAGACCCGGTTCTAAGCCGTAAAGCATGGCACACTGAACTATTGAGTAGTCATCAGCTTTGCTCTGCCAGACGTTCATAACATCTGGTGTTGCTCCTGCAGCAGGCTTGGCACTTAGCGGTGCTTCCAGGACGTAATTCTTCTGTGCAGCAATGAGGATAATCATCAAGTTACGGACCCAGTCCGTGTAATTGCTACCATCATCTTTCAACTTTGCTTTCTCAAGGAACGCATTAAAATTCAACGGAACAACAGCACGTGCCATCTATCTACAGTCAACATAGACAAGCAAAATACTATCAGGTACTAAGTTCATGATAAATTTAAGTTCAATTAATCATATTACTGAAGAACTCCCACTTAGAAATACATCCCTCTAATCTTCTAAGTGATCACGTGATCCAAATCAACTAAACCATAACCGATCATCACGTGAAATGGAGTAGCTTTCAATGGTGAACATCAATATGTTGATCATATATACTATATGATTCACGCTCGACCTTTCGGTCTCAGTGTTCCGAGGCCATATCTGCATATGCTAGGCTCGTCAAGTTTAACCTGAGTATTCTGCGTGTGCAAAAACCGGCTTGCACCCGTTGTAGATGGACGTAGAGCTTATCACACCCGATCATCACGTGGTGTCTGGGCACGACGAACTTTGGCAACGGTGCATACTCAGGAAGAACACTTTTATCTTGAAATTTAGTGAGAGATCATCTTATAATGCTACCGTCAATCAAAGCAAGATAAGATGCATAAAAGATAAACATCACATGCAATCAATATAAGTGATATGATATGGCCATCATCATCTTGTACTTGTGGTCTCCATCTCCGAAGTACCGTCATGATCACCATCATCACCAGCGCGACACCTTGATCTCCATCGTAGCATCGTTGTTGTCTCGCCAATCTTATGCTTCCACGACTATCGCTACCGCTTAGTGATAAAGTAAAGCATTACAGCGTGATTGCATTGCATACAATAAAGCGACAACCATATGGCTCCTGCCAGTTGCCGATAACTCAGTTACAAAACATGATCAGCTCATACAATAAAATTTAGCATCATGTCTTGACCATATCACATCACAACATGCCCTGCAAAAACAAGTTAGACGCCCTCTATTTTGTTGTTGCAAGTTTTACGTGGCTGCTATGGGCTTAGCAAGAACCGTTCTTACCTACGCATCAAAACCACAATGATAGTTTGTCAAGTTGGTGTTGTTTTAACCTTCGCAAGGACCGGTCATAGCCACACTCGATTCAACTAAAGTTGGAGAAACTGACACCCGCCAGCCACCTGTGTGCAAAGCACGTCGATAGAACCAGTCTCGCGTAAGCGTATGCGTAATGTCGGTCCGGGCCGCTTCATCCAACAATACCGCCGAACCAAAGTATGACATGCTGGTAAGCAGTATGACTTATATCGCCCACAACTCATTTGTGTTCTACTCGTGCATATAACATCAACGCATAAAACCTGGCTCTGATACGACTGTTGGGGAACGTAGTAATTTCAAAAAAATTCCTACGCACACGCAAGATCATGGTGATGCATAGCAACAAGAGGGGAGAGTGTTGTCTATGTATCCTCGTAGACCATTCGTGGAAGCGTTATATCAACGCGGTTGATGTAGTCGTACGTCTTCACGTCTGACCGATCCAAGTACCGAAAGCACGACACCTCCGAGTTCTGCACACGTTCGGCTCGGTGACGTCCTCGCCTTCTCGATCTAGCAAGAGGGGCGAAGTAGTAGATGAGTTTCGGCAGCACAACGGCGTGGTGACGGTGTTGATGAAGAACAATCTCCGCAAGGCTTCGCCTAAGCACTACGAAAACTATGACGGAGGATAAACTAGAGGGAACGGGGTTCCCGGCACACGGCTTGGTGTTTCTTGATGTTTCTTGGGTGCTAGCCCTACCCCTCTATTTGTATGTTGAGCGTTGGGGTCGAAAACTTGGAGTAAAAGCCTCCACAAAGTCGGTTTCACCCGAAAGGCAAGAGTCCTTCTCGGACTCCAGGGCCAGACGCCAGGGTTCTCGGCGTCTGGACCCAGACACCAGGGACCCTGGCGCCTGGCCCCTAAACTCCGCAAAACTTTCTTTTGAGCTTTCCAAAAACCTTGTGGGCTTTCCCCTTTGGCCCAAATAAAGTGTTCTCGTACCCAAACATTTCGGGAAACATCTGGAACCCCTTCCGGTGAATTCCGGAACCCTTCCGGTGACCAAACACTATTATCCCATATATCAAACTTTATCTCCGGACCATTCCGAAGTTCCTCGTCATGTCCGTGATCTCATCCCGGACTCCGAACAACATTCGGTCACCAACATACATAACTCATATAGTACTATATCGTCAACGAACGTTAAGCGTGCAGACCCTATGGGTTCGAGAACTATGTAGACATGACCGAGACACCTCTCTGGTCAATAACCAATAGCGGGACCTGGATGCCCATATTGGCTCCTACATATTCTACGAAGATCTTATCGGTCAGACCGCATAACAACATATGTTGTTCCCTTTGTCATCGGTATGTTACTTGCTCGAGATTCGATCGTCGGTATCTCAATACCTAGTTCAATATCGTTACGGGCAAGTCTCTTTAATCGTTTCGTAATACATCATCCCGCAACTAACTCATTAGTTGCAATGCTTGCAAGGCTTATAGTGACGTGCATTACCAAGTGGGCCCAGAGATACCTCTCCGACAATTGGAGTGACAAATCCTAATCTCGAAATACGCCAACCCAACAAGTACCTTTGGAGACACCTGTAGAGCACCTTTATAATCACCCAGTTACGTTGTGATGTTTGGTGGTACACAAAGTTTTCCTCCGGTAAACAGGAGTTGCATAATCTCATAGTCATAGGAACATGTATAAGTCATGAAGAAAGCAATAGCAACAAACTAAACGATCATGTGCTAAGCTAACGAAATCGGTCAAGTCAATCACATCATTCTCCTAATGATGTGATCCCGTTAATCAAATGACAACTCTTTGTCTATGGCTAGGAAACATAACCATCTTTGATCAACGAGCTAGTCAAGTAGAGGCATACTAGTGACACTCTGTTTGTCTATGTATTCACACATGTATCATGTTTCCGGTTAATACAATTCTAGCATGAATAATAAACATTTATCATGAAATAAGGAAATAAATAATAACTTTATTATTGCCTCTAGGGCATATTTCCTTTAGTCTCCCACTTGCACTAGAGTCAATAATCTAGATTACACAGTAATGATTCTAACACCCATGGAGCCTTGGTGCTGATCATGTTTTGCTCGTGGAAGAGGCTTAGTCAACGGGTCTGCAACATTCAAATCTGTATGTATCTTGCAAATTTCTATGTCTCCCACCTGGACTTGCAAGTGGCATCAAACAAAGAACTCAGTTGCGAGTCGAGGGTCGACTTGCAAGTGGCATAAAACAAAAGACCTAGTTCCAAGTCGAGGGTCGACTTGCGAGTGGCATCAAACAAAAAACCTAGTTCCAAGCCGAGGGTCGACTTGCAAGTGGCATCAAACCAAAAACCTAGTTGCAAGTCGAGGGGTGGCTTGCAGTGGCTTGCAACTGGGGCTATTACAACTAGACAAGCACAACGGTTGCGAGTCAAGGGTCAACTTGCAAGAGGCATCAAACAAAGAACCCGGTTACAAGTCGAGGGTCAACTTGCAAGTGGCATCAAACAAAAAGACCCAATGGCAAGTCAAGGGTCAACTTGCAAGTGGCATCAAACAAAAAGCATAGTTGCAAGTCGAGGCTTCACTTGCAAGTGGAAATGAAACAAAAACTACGGGCCCACAATTGTGAGTTGATGGTGGACTTGCAACTGGGGCTATTACAACTAGAGAATAAACACAGTTCTGAGTCAATGCTCGGCTGGCAAATGGCATCAAACAAAAGAACCCGGTTGCAAATCGAGGGTTTATTTGCAAGTGGCATAAAAATAGAAGACCCAATTGCTAGTCAAGGGTCAACTTGAAAGTGGCATAAAACAAAAGATCCAGTTGCAAGTCGAGGGTCGACGTGCAAGTGGCATCAAACAAAAAACCTAGTTGCAAAGTCGAGGCTTCACTTGCAAGTGGAAAAATGAAACAAAAACTATGGGGCCATGATTGCAAGTCAATGGTGGACTTGCAGCTGGGGCTATTGCAACTGGGAGGCATGAAAAGCTTACCACCAAGGTTTCATCCACGCAAAAAAATATGTTGAAGCTCTCGCTGTTGCCCGCATCGCAATGAGCAAAGCAAACTGCGCACACCATCCTAGTTCATAGCAAAAAGAACAAAAAAATTAGATAGGACCTTCAAAAAATATTTTTCAAACAGAAAAACAAACATATAGATTAAAAGATGTCATACTAGCATTTCAGGATGCTAAAAAAACATCCTGATAATAACCTATAAAAACTGCATCAGCCTAGTAACAGAGGGGTGCTTCGTACTGATGCTTACGCTGTCAAAAAAATGTTGTTAGACCACTAGTAAATAAAACTCTTGTAATGTTTTCAGTTTATGTGATTATCATTTCCCATGCATTATTATTCATTTATAGTTACCCAACTGCAAAAATCCAAAAAAGAAAACACAGGCAAAAAAACCCATTGCTCTTCCTTCCTCATCATGATTAAATACAACACCCTCTGCTGCTTCAGCTTGATCTCCAACAAAAAACTCCATCGAAACAGCACACAAATGCTTTGGCGATACGTCCAATCATGAGAAAAACAACAAGCTCCCCATGGCCAAGGTTTAAGTCCTTGATGAACTTCCTTAAGTCATCGCCACCAACACGTGTGGTGTCATGCCCAATGAGAACATTGTTGGGGATTGTAGCAGAAATTTAAAATTTTCTACGCATCACCAAGATCAATCTATGGAGTCATCTAGCAACGAGAGAGAGAGGAGTGCATCTACATACCCTTATAGATCGCGAGCGGAAGAGTTCAAGAGAACGGGGTTGATGGAGTCTTACTCGTCGTGACCCAAATCACCGATGATCCTAGCGCCGAACGGACGGCACCTCCGCGTTCAACACACGTACAGAGCGGAGATGTCTCCTCCTTCTTGATCTAGAAAGGGGGGAGGAGAAGTTGATGGAGATCCAACAGCACGACGACGTGGTGGTGGAAGCAGCAGGATTCCAGTAGGGCTTCGCTAAGCGCTACTAGAGGAGGAAGAGGTGCCACGGGAGGGAGAGGGAGGCGCCAGGGCTTAGGTTGCGGCTGCCCTCCCTCCCCTCCACTATATATAGGGGCTAGGGGGGCGCATGCCCCCTTGGAGATCCCATCTAGAGGGGGGGCGGCGGCCCCTCAGGGCAACGTCCCCCTTAGGGTTTCCAACCAGGGGGCGCATGCCCCCTCGGGGGGCAACGGCCCACTAGGGTTTCCAACCCTAGGCGCCTTGGGCCCTTGGGTGGGGCGCACCAGCCCACCAGGGGCTGGTTCCCATGCCACTTCAGCCCATGGGGCCCTCCGAGATAGGTGGCCCCACCCGGTGGACCCCCCGGGACCCTTCCGGTGGTCCCGGTACAATACCAGTGACCCCCGAAACTCTCCCGGTGGCCGAAACTGGACTTCATATATATAAATCTTTACCTCCGAACCATTCCGAAACTCCTCTTGATGTCCGGGATCTCATCCGGGACTCCGAACAACTTTTGGCTAACCGCATACTAACATCTCTACAACTCTAGCGTCACCGAACCTTAAGTGTGTAGACCCTACGGGTTCGGAGACACGTAGACATGACCGAGACAACTCTCCGGTCAATAACCAACAGCGGGATCTAGATACCCATGTTGGATCCCACATGCTCCATGATAATCTCATCGGATGAACCACGATGTCGAGGATTTAATCAATCCCGTATACAATTCCCTTTGTTTATCGGTACGATACTTGCCCGAGATTCGATCGTCGGTATACCGATACCTTGTTCAATCTCGTCATGGTAAGTCTCTTTACTCGTTCCCGTAACACATCATCCCATAAACAACTCATTGATCACATTGAGCTCATTATGATGATGTCCTACCGTGTGGGCCCAGAGATACCTCTCCGTCATACGGAGTGACAAATCACAGTCTCGATTCGTGCCAACCCAACAGATACTTTCGGGGATACCCGTAGTGTACCTTTATAGCCACCCAGTTACGTTGTGATGTTTGGCACACCCAAAGTACCCTTATGGTATCCGGGAGTTGCACAATCTCATGGTCTAAGGAAAGGATACTTGACATTAGAAAAGCTTTAGCAGATGAACTACACGATCTTGTGCTATGCTTAGGATTGGGTCTTGTCCATCACATAATGATGTGATCCCGTTATCAATGACATCCTATGTCCATGGTTAGGAAACCGTAACCATCTATTGATCAACGAGCTAGTCAACTAGAGGCTCACTAGGGACACGTTGTGGTCTATGTATTCACACATGTATTACGATTTCTGGATAACACAATTATAGCATCAACAATAGACAATTATCATGAACAAGGAAATATAATAATAACCTTTTTATTATTGCCTCTAGGGCATATTTCCAACAGTCTCCCACTTGCACTAGAGTCAATAACCTAGTTACATTGTGATGAATCGAACACCCATAGAGTTCTGGTGTTGATCATGCTTTGCACGTGGAAGAGGTTTAGTCAACGGATCTGCGACATTCAGGTCCGTATGCACTTTACAAATCTCTATGTCTCCATCTTGAACATTTTCATGAATGGAGTTCAAGCGATGCTTGATATGCCTGGTCTTCTTGTGAAACCTGGGCTCCTTGGCAAGGCCAATAGCTCCAGTGTTGTCACATAAGAGAGTTATCAGGCCCGACGCATTGGGAATAACTCCTAGGTCGGTAATGAACTCCTTCATCCAGATTGCTTCATGTGCTGCCTCTGAGGCTGCCATGTACTCCGCTTCACATGTAGATCCCGCCACGACGCTTTGCTTGCAACTGCACCAGCTGACTGCCCCACCATTCAAAATATACATGTATCCGGTTTGTGACTTGGAGTCATCCAGATCTGTGTCGAAGCTAGCATCAACGTAACCCTTTACGACGAGCTCTTCGTCGCCCCCATAAATGAGAAACATATCCTTAGTCCTTTTCAGGTACTTCAGGATATTCTTGACCGCTGTCCAGTGTTCCATGCCGGGATTACTTTGGTACCTTCCCACCAAACTTACGACAAGGTTTACATCAGGTCTGGTACACAACATGGCATACATAATAGACCCTATGGCCGAGGCATAGGGGATGACACTCATCTTTTCCCTATCTTCTTCTGTGGTCGGGCATTGAGCCGTGCTCAATCTCACACCTTGCAATACAGGCAAGAACCCCTTCTTGGACTGACCCATATTGAACTTCTTCAATATCTTGTCAAGGTACGTGCTTTTTGAAAGACCAATGAGGCGTCTCAATCTATCTCTATAGATCTTGATGCCTAATATGTAAGCAGCTTCTCCAAGGTCCTTCATTGAAAAACACTTATTCAAGTAGGCCTTTATGCTTTCCAAGAGTTCTATATCATTTCCCATCAATAGTATGTCATCCACATATAATATGAGAAATGCTACAGAGCTCCCACTCACTTTCTTGTAAACACAGACTTCTCCATAAATCTGCGTAAACCCAAACGCTTTGATCATCTCATCAAAAAGAATGTTCCAACTCCGAGATGCTTGCACCAACTCATAGATCGAGCGTTGGAGTTTGCATACCTTGTCAGCATTCTTAGGATCGACAAAACCTTCCGGCTGCATCATATACAATTCTTCCTTAAGGAAACCATTAAGGAATGCCGTTTTGATGTCCATTTGCCATATCTCATAATCATAGAATGCGGCAATTGCTAACATGATTCGGACAAACTTCAGCTTCACTATGGGTGAGAAGGTCTCATCGTAGTCAACCCCTTGAACTTGTCGATAACCCTTAGCGACAAGCCGAGCCTTATAGATGGTTACATTACCATCCGCGTTTGTCTTCTTCTTAAAGATCCATTTATTTTCTATGGCTCGCCGATCATCGGGCAAGTCTGTCAAAGTCCATACTTCATTTTCATACATGGATCCTATCTCGGATTTCATGGCTTCAAGCCATTTGTCGGAATCCCGACCCGCCATCGCTTCTTCATAGTTCAAAGGTTCACCATTGTCTAACAACATGATTTCCAGGACATGGTTGCCGTACCACTCTGGTGCGGAACGTGTCCTTGTGAACCTATGAAGTTCAGTAGCAACTTGATCTGAAGTTTCATGATCATCATCATTAACTTCCTCTCTAGTCAGTGCAGGCACCACAGAAATATTTTCTTGAGCTGCGCTACTCTCCGGTTCAAGAGGCAATACTTCATCATGTTCTACTTTCCTCCCACCCACTTCTTTCGAGAGAAACTCTTTCTCTAGAAAGGATCCATTCTTGGCAACAAACATCTTGCCTTCGGATCTGAGGTAGAAGGTATACCCAATAGTTTCCTTAGGGTATCCTATGAAGACGCATTTTTCCGATTTGGGTTCGAGCTTTTCAGGTTGAAATTTCTTGACATAAGCATCGCATCCCCAAACTTTCAGAAACGACAACTTAGGTTTCTTCCCAAACCACAATTCATACGGTGTCATCTCAACGGATTTCGATGGAGTCATATTTAAAGCGAATGCGGCATTCTCTATAACATAACCCCAAAATGGTAGCGGTAAATCGGTAAGAGACATCATAGATCGCACCATATCTAATAGAGTGCGATTACAACGTTCGGACACACCATTACGCTGAGGTGTTCCAGGCGGCGTGAGTTGTGAAACAATTCCACATTTCCTTAAGTGTGTGCCAAATTCGTGACTCAAATATTCCCCCCATGATCTGATCGTAAGAACTTGATTTTCCTGTCACGTTGATTCTCAACCTCACTCTGAAATTCCTTAAACTTTTCAAAGGTCTCGGACTTGTGTTTCATTAAGTAGACATACCCATATCTACTTAAGTCATCAGTGAGGGTGAGAACATAACGATAACCACCGCGAGCCTCAACGCTCATTGGACCGCACACATCAGTATGTATGATTTCCAATAAGTTGGTTGCTCGCTCCATTGTTCCGGAGAACGAAGTCTTTGTCATTTTGCCCATGAGGCATGGTTCGCACGTGTCAAATGATTCATAATCAAGAGACTCCAAAAGTCCATCTGCATGGAGTTTCTTCATGCGTTTGACACCAATGTGACCAAGGCGGCAGTGCCACAAGTATGTGGGACTATCATTATCAACCTTACATCTTTTGGCATTCACACTATGAATATGTGTAACATCACGTTCGAGATTTAATAAGAATAAACCATTGACCAACGGGGCATGACCATAAAACATGTCTCTCATATAAATAGAACCACCATTATTCTCATATGGCATCAATGGTAGACAATTCATTTAGATATATTAAAACTGAGCACCCTTCCAGCCCTCTCAGGCATTAGCATTTCTAGCCGTTAGATCGACACTTTTAATCGTTTTTGGCCGTCGGATTCACTGTTAGTCCCACCTAATTCTCGTAGGCAAGCGCTAACTCGCGCGTCAGGCTGTGCTGGGCTTTGTGGGCTGCTGCTCCGATGGCTTTTTTGGTTGTCTCACGTTTAATTGGGCCTACTGGCCTTTTGGGCCTTTTCTACCATCATGGCCTTTTCTACCGTCCTATCCAACACAGCGCACAGGGTGAAACGCCACAGACGAACCCTAAACAGGTTCGCGACCTGTTCTGTTCCGACGGCGCCGCCTGAGATGGCCTCGGAGAATGAGGCTTCCTCGTCGTCCACCGTTCATTGCCTCTCCGATCCACCCACCGCTCCTCATTGCTCCAGGGGGCCACGTCTCATCACTAGATCACGCGCTGTATGCACTCGGAGGCGCTCGATGCGGCGACGCGGGCGATCTGGGTCAATCCAGCCAAGGCGCGGGTCGGGATCAAGTTGAGGTGAGGCTTGCGAAGGGATCCGGCGTGGGATGTGGCTGAATCGGGGGCCGATCGATCCAGTCGGCCGCAGTGCGTGAGGACCTGGCCGTGGTTGCCGGAGCCCCTTCTAGAGCCCCCACCTCTCATCTTCATCCCCTGTTTTTGGGAGAATCGGGGACTTCTCTTTTGTACTCCCAAGAGTATGTACTCTCACTCACAATGGATAAGGTTTAAAGGTGTGGACGTGCTAATTAGTAAAAAAGACTAACAAATTAAGTTTGTATGCATAGCTACTCCCTAAAAAGAAGGAACGGTGCATGCTAATCTATTTATCTAATCTGGTTGTTAGTTGTTTGACGGGTCTACACTACCCTGATCCTATTGTATTGAGTATTATACTTTTTATTTCTGTAGATATGGGAGTATATGCTTCTGCCGTGAGATAGTATATACTCTATTTTTCTACAAGATAGTTTATACTACATTTTTTTAAGAAGTATATGCTTCTGTTTTATGAAAGTGCATATACCTGATCTTTTTTGAGGAAGTATATACTACATGTTGTGAGTAAGTGCGTGCAGCTTCATTTGTGAGGAAGTATATACTTAATATCTTATGGGAGAGTATGCAACACATCTTTTCTGAGGGAGTATATACTTTTTTTCTAAAGAAGTATATACTTACATCATCTGTGAGGAAATATATGTCTTCGTTATACAAGAGAGTATATATATTGCAAAATTGTGATTGAGTATATATGTTATTTTTGTATCCGAGAGTATATACCACATTATTTATCAATTATATACTTTTTTTATCAAAGAGTATATACTGTGTTATTAAGAAAAAGAAAAATTAGTATGGTAAGCTCGCATAAGAATTTATTCACCAAAAAAGAGTATACGTATACACGTAATAAGAAGTATGCACATGTTTGATCACTGGTAACAAAAATGGCTTGTTTGCAAAAGTGCAAAGAAACCTGCTATAGTCGTTCCATTCATACAGTACATGATAAAGCATTCATGTATATGCATAAGTGGTGGCTATGTGAACACGTTCAAGTTTGCGTCACGACATGTGCTTGATTACAGGAGGTCAGACCGCCATCGTCCGCTGTCATCTTTGCGCTGCACCCTTGGCCATCGATGCTACTGCTCGGTAGATATAACATTCATCACTTCCACAGGTCACAAAAAATGGCAAAAGGAAACCGCTTGCAGAAATCATGTAGGATAGATACAAAAAACAATTACTTCAGGTCAACACCTAGAGGATGGTCGGTGACCAAGAACATCATGTGTACCGTGGCCTCCGCCCTCCGCCACTTATCCACAAGAAATAATGTTTGTTGTTGGGGAGATGGAGAAGTTGTCGTCAGAATGAAAGCTGGGCCCCAACTGATAACACATGAACGTACCTCTGGAATAAAATGGATCATGCTCCTTTTGTATTACATCGGATCCTCTTTTGTGTTTCTCAAAAGATCTGCAGCAGATTGAATACTAATTCTCAGAAGACTGGATCCAATCAATGAGAGGATGAACAACTGCCAATGGAGGCTGCTGCCGAGCGAGCTCCTTCTCTTGGAGGGTGATGTAGTCCGCCGCAGTCGCTGTCATGCCAGCCGTCGCCGCTGTCGCTGCAGCCGTGCCAGCCGTCGCCGCTGCTGCCGCAGGCCACAAATGAGATGACGGGATAGATGGATAAGGACTCAAATTTATAGGATGGTCCAACGATGCATATAAAAACACCTAGAAAATCGGAGCAATGAGTTTGGTCGTTTCCGCTGAATTTTTCCCACGTAATAAAGGAGAGACACGGGCATGGGAGTATGTACTCCTAGGAGTATTAACCCATTTTTCTATATATATATATATATATCCGTTGGAAAGAAGAGACTAGATAAATTGATTCCTGCACTAAGTTTGCATCCAAAGGTTCATGTTGATACATGGTTGCTCTTTCACTGCAAGAAGATGATGCCTATTTGTTCTCATTTGTCTAACAAAGCTGCAACATATCAGGAGAATAGCAGGGTTATGCACAAGGGTATTTTGTGGAGCCGACTCTTCAATATTTTGACATAAATTGTCAGAATTATCGACAACAAATTACAAATTGGAATTAAAAGTTTGTTTCCTTAATAGTGTAACACATTTTGTTGGAAATTGGAATAGAATGACTGCTATATATGATTTTTGAAGTATGTATTGCGCTGCAACAATACAAGGTACATGTTGCCACCACTGATTTGGTTTGTTCTGCGTGCAGATCACCGCACTTTGCCCCACGAGCCAGCCGTCAAGTCAATGGCGGAGGGACCACCCATCGACTTGAGCATCCGACAACGCCCATAACTAACTAAGAGCCAGACCTTCTTGCCGCACCTAACTGTCATGGTTGGTTCTTTCTCTCTTTTGTGGCAGCAGGGGAAGGAGGAGGAGTTCAGCATGCCCCCCCTGGTTCATGCTCATGCTCACTGTCAAGAACAACACTCGGGTCGGTGGAGTTCTTGCCTGTATTGATTGAGATCTCAGCTTAACAAGGACATATTTTCTGTAGTAAGTACTTACTGTCTGCACATCTGTTTTAATTGAAGACCTGACCTTCTAAAGTGCCGGTGTTGTCTGTCGTGCATACACTTGCTAAAAAACCAATCTGACTTAGTTGTCTGTGCTCATGTCTTCCAAGCGAATAGTAGTTTCCCTCTCAAGTGCCTTTGCTAATAATGTGGCACTGCAAAGTTAAATGCACCATTGTGTACATGAGAAATTTACTAATGGCTGCAAAGTTAATTGCACCATGTAATACTGAGTAAATATGATGGTTTCTGTGCACCTTTCATCAGTCAGTCATCCTTTGTAACAGTGTTGCCCTCCTATAGTGATGTCAAAAAAGTTAGATGCATCAACACGTAGTATATGAGTAATTAACCATCTTGGTGTCATAGATTTTATCTTTGTTGATGTGATATGTGATCTTACATTTATATTATTATCTCTAATCTTTTAGTGGCTACTATCTGACCTTTGAAGTATTTAATCTAACTTTTATGTAGCATCAAGTGATTGGGTTGATAAAAAAGTGTGCATTTGTCAAACCTGCAAGACGAAGTAAAGAAACAGAGGTCATGTAAATCTTTGTGGTTCCATTGCTACAAATGGAAGCAGGTAAACTACATTCCTCTATGATCTTGCTACTGTTAACATTTGAACTCGCCTTTTCTTCCTCCGAACTGCCATTGACTAACAAAAAAGGGTACAATCTTTCATCGTAGGTAAATCTTTGCCTTCAAGTTGGCATGTGAAGTGTTGTGACTGCTCTTAGAAATAATTTTGTAGTATATTATAAGGCTATCCAGCAATAGTTTCCTGTAAACTGTTATTTCGGCAGTCGAAAAATAATATGCCATTAAATCAGGAAGGAGCCTTTCATATCCCATTAGAACTATTTCTTTCCTATTTTTCATAATAACCTTTGTGTTTATTGTCTTCACTCTGAAACCTATCTGCAAACAAACTCAATGCAGCATTGATACTTCTACCATACAAAGTGTGCTATGTTTCAAAACACTAGCATTGGTGTCTTGTAGCTATTACTATTGCTTAATGTTTAGGTATATAATGCCTCCACATATTTGTATCAAACACTAACATTCAGTATTACAAATAGACGGGCGCAGCAACGCGCGCCATCCATGATCTAGTAGTATTTATAAGCAATTGAGTAGCCACGATAGGCAACTAATTACTATTAGCAGGCAACTCTGCTTCAATCATGGGAAATTTTATTGTATTTATAGGCAACTGAGCATCAACCTAGGCAATTGAGTAGACACGATAGGCAAGTTGGGATAATGTTACAAAAATTCACATGTACACATAGTGCAGTGAAGTTGCTTGCATGTAGCACTAAAGTTGCCTCATGTTTTCGTGTTAGTTTCTCGGCTTGACACAAACGAACCTATAGGCAGTCCTACTAGGACAAAAAAGAGTTTGCTTCCCTATAGTACTACTTAGAGGTGAATTTAGTCAATTGGTAGTCATGATAAGAAACTTATAAAGACTTGTCGCTGACAGGTAGTCATACTAGGGAATAAAAAGGAGTTGCTTTCTTATAGCACTAAAGTGTCTCCATAGCATCCAAAGTTTCTTCAAGACCAGGACGAAGCCGACGAACGGCGGACGCCATTGGAGAAGTAGCTCGGGGCTTCGCATCGAGTCGCTGGGTCGCATGCGGTACATCGTCGTCGTAGGTGTGCGGCGTCGGTGGGTGGGCGGCACATTGCTAGAGGACAGCCATGTCCCGACGCTCGTGAGAAGATGGAGGAGGGTAGGCGACGTTGACAATTGTGGCGGTGACCATATTGGGATGGGGATAGGGCTTGGTCAGTGAGAGAAGTTGGATCGGGAGGGATCCTATTTTTCTTGGAGGGCTTTTTTTCACGAGGGGCTATCGACGTGGGAGCGAGGGGGGAAGGAACCGATCGTGCGGGGTGGGTCGCCGAAGGGAGGGCAGGACGCGGTCATTGGTACGAATAGTAGATATTTCTTTGTTATATGATTTACACATTAATTTTCTTAAAATTGGTTATTTGTTTTCTAATTAATGTGATTGGGCGATTAAAGGTAAGGCTAATTAATTTAGATTTGGTGTTTAGAGATTGATCGTGATTGATTCTTTCACATAGAGACATTACTAAATAACTTGCGGCAACATGGAAAGTTTTGATCCGTTCAGATTTTTTTCGTTGTGTGAGAGGGTGATGCGAAACTAAACCGGTGGGGTGAGGGAGGGGACGAAAAAAAACCAGTCGAAAAAAACAAACAAAAGTGGTGGGACGAAAAAACCTTGGACGCAATCCTACCAACTGCTCCATTAGAAGTAGAGATTTTCTTAAATTTCCTTATTTGTTTTCTAATTAATGTGATTGGGCGATTTAAGGTAAGGTTAATTAATTTAGATTTGGTCTTTAGAGATTGATCACGATTGATTCCATCACATAAATACATTATTAAATAACTTGCGACAACATGGAAAATTCTGATCTATTCAGTTTTTTTTCGTTGTGTGAGAGAGTGTTGCAAAACTAAACCGGTGGGGGGAGGGGTTGGGACAAAAGAACCAGTCAAAAAAACCTCGAATGAAAGTGGTGGGACGAAAAAACCCTGGACGATTTGTTTCCTAATTAATGTGTATTTGTTTCCTAATTAATGTAATTGGATGATTTAAGGTAAGGCTAATTAATTTAGATTTGGTCTTTAGAGATTGATCGCGATCGATTCTTTCACATAAAGACATTATTAAATAACTTGCGGCAACATGGAAAGTTTTGATTTGTTTTGATTTTTTCGTTGCGTGAGAGGGTGACATGAAAATAAACCAGTGGGGTGGAAGGAGGGGATGAAAATGTTCAGACAAAAGTGAGGAGACGAAAAAAACCTAAACTAATTTTACCAACTGCTTTATTAGAAGTAGAGATATATATATATTCTGAGACCATGGGAGACACTTATACACATAAACCTGCTCGGAGTACACAAACCCCCAAGAGCACGCCGGAACACCAAACCCTTCTGTCCCCACTACATTCCGATGGCGACGGCGGTGTCGGCGCCCGTCTTCACGGCGACGGTGCGGGTCTCCAATATCCCTCCCTCCGCCGTCGCTAAGGAGCTCCTAGCATTCCTCGATTCCGCCGTCGCCACTGCTGGCGAAGCCTACGCCTGCGAGATCGCCGCCGCCCGACGCGGCTGGTTAAGTCGAGGCGATGGGAGCGTTTAGTTCGATTCCACCGCCACCGCAACCCTCGCCGCCGAACTCGCCTCCTCCGGTCGCCTATCGCGCTTCCTCGGCTCCCTCCTCTCCGTCTCCCCTGCCCCCGCGGACCTTCTCCCCCGCGTACCCGACCTTTCTCTCCGCGTGGCCGACGCCCGCCTCCTTGTCGGCAACCGCGTGGCCGAGCACGAATACGAGGCGGCCGACACTTGGGACAACGTCTGCGTGGAGGTCATCCCGGGGAAGCGGCGCATAGACCTGTACCTGAATCATGATTCCCAGAGGTACATGCTTGAGGTGTTCTTCGAGGACATCAGGGATTGTCTCCAGTGCAGCTTCGATGGGACCGGCGTCATATTGCTTCAGGTGAGCTGCTCACGGTGTTTATTTATTTTTGAACGTTGAAGACTGTAGGCAGTCACATCTATATCTATATACCTACTATTAAAGGGAATAGGTATTCTTAGTTTGGTTTGGTCCTTTTTGTTTGGTTTAAACACGTTAAGCGATTTGGGCCAGATACTTGTATGTTGATGGGCCTTTTATGGACTTTCATAGAGACCTGTGTGAAAAATAATTGCGTCAAAATAAATCAACATTGTGGGAATTGAACACAGGACCTCATGTCTAGCTCTTCGATGTAACAAACAACAACCTATGCGCCTTTCACATTTACTAATCCCAACTCGCTCTAAATATACGAGTGGCAGTCATCATGTTTAGGGCGAGCTAATTAAGCGAATGAGCTAATAAAGGAAGAATTGTGGGCTTAAATAGAATATTTAAACGGATGTGGCTAATTAAATAAAGGATTATGCGTAAACCAGTGGAATAACTAAAAGAAAGATTGTCGTCTTGATAAACTCTACTCGAAGGATTTAAGATAAAAAGGTAGGATAATTAAAAGGAAGGATCTATAGGCTTCAATGTGTTGGGGCTACGAAATTAGAAAAGGAAGGATTGATTACCGACAAAAACGAGTGATGGCGTCATGATAATTAATAAAAGGATTATACATAAATGTTGGAAATATGCCGTAGAGGCAATAATAAATTGATTATTATTATACTTACTTGTTCATGATAATCGTTTATTATCCATGCTAGAATTGTATTGATAGGAAACTCAGATACATGTGTGGATACATAGACAACACCATGTCCCTAGTAAGCCTCTAGTTGACTAGCTCGTTGATCAATAGATGGTTACGGTTTCCTGACCATGGACATTGGATGTCGTTGATAACGGGATCACATCATTAGGAGAATGATGTGATGGACAAGACCCAATCCTAAGCATAGCACTAGATCGTGTAGTTCGTATGCTAAAGCTTTTCTAATGTCAAGTATCATTTCCTTAGACCATGAGATTGTGCAACTCCTGGATACCGTAGGAGTGCTTTGGGTGTGCCAAACGTCACAACGTAACTGGGTGACTATAAAGGTACACTACAGGTATCTCCGAAAGTGTCTGTTGGGTTGGCACGAATCGAGACTGGGATTTGTCACTCCGTGTAAGCGGAGAGGTATCTCTGGGCCCACTCGGTAGGACATCATCATAATGTGCACAATGTGATCAAGGAGTTGATCACGGGATGATGTGTTATGGAACGAGTAAAGAGACTTGCCAGTAACGAGATTGAACAAGGTATCGGGATACCGACGATCGAATCTCGGGCAAGTATCGTACCGCTAGACAAAGGGAATTGTATACGGGATTGATTAAGTCCTTGACATCGTGGTTCATCCGATGAGATCATCGTGGAGCATGTGGGAGCCAACATGGGTATCCAGATCCCGCTGTTGGTTATTGACCGGAGAACGTCTCGGTCATGTCTGCATGTCTCCCGAACCCGTAGGGTCTACACACTTAAGGTTCGATGACGCTAGGGTTATAAAGGAAGTTTGTATGTGGTTACCGAATGTTGTTCGGAGTCCCGGATGAGATCCCGGACATCACGAGGAGTTCCGGAATGGTCCGGAGGTAAAGATTTATATATGGGAAGTCCTATTTTGGTCACCGGAAGAGTTTCGGGGTTTATCGGTAACGTACCGGGACCACCGGGAGGGTCCCGGGGGTCCAGCAGGTGGGGCCACCAACCCCGGAGGCTTGCGTGGGCTAAGAGTGGTGAGGGACCAGCCCCTGAGTGGGCTGGTGCGCCTCCCACAAGGCCCAAGGGGCAGCTAGGAAAAAAAGGAGGAAACCCTAGGCTTAGATGGGCCTAAGGCCCACCCTAGGGGGCGCCTCCCTCTCTTTCCCCCTTGGCCGCCCCTTGTTTCCCATCTAGGGCTGCCGCCCCCCCTAGGGGTGGGAACCCTAGAGGGGGTGCACCCTCCTCCCTCTCCCCTATATATAGTGAGGCATGGGGCTGCCCATAACACGCGATCTGATCTCTGCCTCTTGGTGCAGCCCTCCCTCTCTCTTCCTCCTCTCCCGTGGTGCTTGGCGAAGCCCTGCAGGATTGCCACGCTCCTCCATCACCACCACGCCGTTGTGCTGCTGCTGGATGGAGTCTTCCTCAACCTCTCCCTCTCTCCTTGCTGGATCAAGGCGTGGGAGACATCGTCGGGCTGTACGTGTGTTGAACGCGGAGGTGCCGTCCGTTCGGCACTAGGATCTCCGGTGATTTGGATCACGACGAGTACGACTCCATCAACCCCGTTCTCTTGAACGCTTCCGCTTAGCAATCTACAAGGGTATGTAGATGCACTCTCCTTCCCCTCGTTGCTAGTCTCTCCATAGATAGATCTTGGTGACACGTAGGAAAATTTTGAATTTCTGCTACGTTCCCCAATAGTGGTATCAGAGCTAGGTCTATTGCGTAGATTCTATGCACGAGTAGAACACAAAGTAGTTGTGGGCGTTGATTTTGTTCAATATGCTTACCGTTACTAGTCCAATCTTGTTTCGACGGCATCATGGGATGAAGCGGCCCGGACCGACCTTACATGTACTCTTACGTGAGACTGGTTCCACCGATTGACATGCACTAGTTGCATAAGGCGGCTAGCGGGTGTCTGTCTCTCCCACTTTAGTCGGAACGGATTCGATGAAAAGGGTCCTTATGAAGGGTAAATAGCAATTGGCATATCACGTTGTGGTTTTTGCGTAGGTAAGAAACGTTCTTGCTAGAAACCCATAGCAGCCACGTAAAACATGCAAACAACAATTAGAGGACGTCTAACTTGTTTTTGCAGGGTATGCTATGTGATGTGATATGGCCAAAGGATGTGATGAATGATATATGTGATGTATGAGATTGATCATGTTCTTGTAATAGGAATCACGACTTGCATGTCGATGAGTATGACAACCGGCAGGAGCCATAGGAGTTGTCTTAATTTATTTATGACCTGCGTGTCAACATAAACGTCATGTAATTACTTTACTTTATTGCTAACCGTTAGCTGTAGTAGTAGAAGTAATAGATGACGTGACAACTTCAAGAAGACACGATGATGGAGATCATGGTGTCATGCCGGTGACGGTGATGATCACGGAGCCCCGAAGATGGAGATCAAAAGGAGCAATATGATATTGGCCATATCATGTCACTATTTGATTGCATGTGATGTTTATCATGTTTATACATCTTATTTGCTTAGAACGACAGTAGTAAATAAGATGATCCCTCATTAAAATTTCAAGAAAGTGTTTCCCCTAACTGTGCACCGTTGCGATAGTTCGTTGTTTCAAAGCACCACGTGATGATTGGGTGTTTGATTCAGGCATTCATATACAACGGGTGTAAGCCAGATTTACACATGCGGAACACTTAGGTTGACTTGACGAGCCTAGAATGTACAGACATGGCCTCGGAACACAAAAGACCGAAAGGTCGAACATGAGTCGTATAGAAGATACGATCAACATGAAGATGTTCACCGATGTTGACTAGTCCGTCTCACGTGATGATCGGACACGGCCTAGTTGACTCGGATCATGTAATCACTTAGATGACTAGAGGGATGTCTATCTGAGTGGGAGTTCATAAGATGAACTTGTTTATCCTGAACATGGTCAAAAAGGATTTTGCAAATTATGTCGTAGCTCACGTTATAGTTCTACTGTTTAGATATGTTCCTAGAGAAAAATTAGTTGAAAGTTGATAGTAGCAATTATGCGGACTAGGTCCGTAAACTGAGGATTGTCCTCATTGCTTCTTAGAAGGCTTATATCCTTAATGCACCGCTCAGTGTGCTGAACCTCGAACGTTGTCTGTGGATGTTGCGAACATCTGACATACACGTTTTGATAACTACGTGATAGTTCAGTTAAACAGTTTAGAGTTGAGGCACCAAAGACGGTTTTGAAACGTCGCGAAACATATGAGATGTTTCGAGGGCTGAAATTGGAATTTCAGGCTCGTGCCCACGTCAAGAGGTATAAGACCTCCGACGATTTTCTTAGCCTGCAAACTAAGGGAGAAAAGCTCAATTGTTGAGCTTGTGCTCAGATTGTCTGAGTACAACAATCATTTGAATCAAGTGGGAGTTGATCTTCCAGATAAGATAGTGATAGTTCTCTGAATTCATTACCACCAAGCTGCTAGAGCTTCGTGATGAACTATAATATATCAGGGACATATATGATGATCCTTGAGATGTTCGCGATGTTTGACACCACGAAAGTAGAAATCAAGAAGGAGCATCAATTGTTGATGGTTGGTGAAACCACTAGTTTCAAGAAGGGCAAGGGCAAGAAGGGATACTTCATGAAACGGCAATTCAGCTGCTGCTCTAGTAAAGAAACCCAAAGTTGAACCCAAACCCGAGACTAAGTGCTTCTGTAATAAGGGGAACAGCCACTGGAGCAGAATTACCCTAGATACTTGGTAGATAAGAAGGCTGGCAAGGTCGATAGAAGTATATTGGATATACATTGTGTTGATGTGTACTTTACTAGTACTCCTAGTAGCACCAGGGTATTAGATACCGGTTCGGTTGCTTAGTGTTAGTAACTCGAAATAAAAGCTACGGAATAAAACGGAGACTAGCTAAAGGTGAGCTGATGATATGTGTTGGAAGTGTTTCCAATGTTGATATGATCAAGCATCGCAAGCTCCCTCTACCATCGAGATTGGTGTTTGCGTTGAGCATAGACATGATTGGATTATGTCTATCGCAATACGGTTGTTCATTTAAAGAATAATAGTTACTCTGTTTATTTGAATAATACCTTCAATGGTCTTACACCTAAAATGAATGGTTTATTGAATCTCGATCGTAGTGATACACATGTTCATGCCAAAAGATAGTAATGATAGTACCACCTACTTACGGCACTGCCACGTAAGTCATATAGGTATAAAACGCATGAAGAAGCTCCATGTTGATGGATCTTTGGACTCACTCGTTTTTGAAAAGTTTGAGACATGCGAACCATGTCTATTGGTGTATATGCATGAAGAAACTCCATGCAAATGGACTGTCTGGACTCACTTGATTTTGAATCACTTGAGACATGCAAATCATACCACATGGGCAAGATGACTAAAAGCCTCGTTTTCAGTAAAATGGAACTAGAAAGCAACTTGTTGGAAGTAATACATTTTGATGTGTGCAGTCCAATGGGTGCTGAGGCATGTAGTGGATATCGTTATGTTCTTACTTCACAGATGATTTGAGTAGATGTTGAGTATATTTACTTGATGAATCACGAGTCTGAATTATTGAAAGGTTCAAGTAATTTTAGGGTGAAGTTGAAAGATCGTCGTGACAAGAGGATAAAATATCTATGATATGATCATAGAGATGAATATCTGAATTACAAGTTTGGCACAGAATTAAGACATTGTGGAAATCGTTTCACAACTAATACAGCCTGGAACACCATAGTGTGATGGTGTGTCCGTACATCATAACTGCACCCTATTGGATATGATGCATACCATGATGTCTCTTATCAAATTACCACGATAGTTTATGGGTTAGGCATTAGAGACAACCACATTCACTTTAAATAGGGCACCACGTAATTCCGATGAGATGACACCGTATGAACTATGGTTTAGAGAAACCTAAGCTATCATTTCTTAAAAGTTTGGGGCTGTGACGCTTATGTGAAAAAGTTTCAGGCTGATAAGCTCGAACCCAAAGCGGATAAATGCATCTTCATAGGACACCCAAAACAGTTGGGTATACCTCCTGTCTCAGATTCGAAAGCAATAAGGGATTGTTTCTAGAATCGGGTCCTTTCTCGAGGAAAAGTTTCTCTCGAAAGAATTGAGTGGGAGGATGGTGGAGACTTGATGAGGTTATTGAACCGTCTCTTCAACTAGTGTGTGGCAGGGCACAGGAAGTTGTTCCTGTGGCACCTACACCAATTGAAGTGGAAGCTTATGATAGTGATCATGAAACTTCAAATCAAGTCACTACCAAACCTCGTGGGATGACAAGGATGCGTGCTACTTCAGAGTGGTACGTAATCTTGTCTTGGAAGTCATGTTGCTAGACAACAATGAACCTACAAGCTATGGAGAAGCGATGGTGGGCCCGGATTCGAAATAATTGGCTCGAGGCCATAAAATCCGAGAGAGGATCCATGTATGAAAACAAAGTGTAGACTTTGGAAGAACTACTTGATGGTCGTAAGGCTGTTGAGTACAGATGGATTTTAAAAGGAAGACAGACAATGATGGTATGTGTCACCATTGAGAAAGCTTGACTTGTCATTAAGGTGTTTCCCGACAAGTTCAAGGAGTTGACTACGGTGAGACTTTCTCACTCGTAGCAATGCTAAGAGTCTGTTGGAATTATATAAGTGATTACTGCATTATTTATGAAATCTTGCAGATAGGATGTCAAAACATTGTTTCCTCGACGATTTTCTTGAGGAAAGGTTGTATGTGATACAACCGGAAGGTTTTGTCAATCCTGAAAGATGCTAATAAGTATGCAAAGCTCCAACAATTCTTCTGAGGACTGGAGTAAGCATCTCGAAGTTGGAATGTACGCTTTGATGAGATGGTCAAAGATTTTGGGTTTATATAAAGTTTATGAGAAACTTGTATTTCCAAAGAAGTGAGTGGGAGCACTATAGAATTTCTGATGAATATATGTTGTTGATTAGAAATGACGTCGAATTTCTAGAAAGCATATAGGGTTATTTGGAAAGTGTTTTTTAATGGAAAGCCTGGATTAAGCTACTTGAACATTGAGCATCAAGATCTATAAGGATAGATCAAAACGCTTAATAGTACTTTCAAATGAGCACATTCCTCGACATGATCTTGAAGGTGTTCAAGATGGATCAGTCAAAGAAGGAGTTCTTGCCTGAGTCGTAAGGTATGAAGTTAAGACTTAAAGCTCGACCATGGCAGAATAGAGAGAAAGGACGAAGGTCGTCCCCTATGCTTAAGACGTAGGCTCTACAGTATGCTATGCTGTGTACCGCACCTGAAGTGTGCCTTGCCATGAGTCAGTCAAGGGGTACAAGAGTGATCCAAGAATGGATCACAGGACAGCGGTCAAAGTTATCCTTAGTATCTAGTGGACTAAGGAATTTTCTCGATTATGGAGGTGGTAAAAGAGTTCGTCGTAAAGGGTTACGTCGATGCAAGCTTAACACCTATCCGGATAGCTCTGAGTAGAGATACCGGATACGTATAATGGAGCAACAATTTAGAATAGCTCCAAGTAGAACAGTTATTTGGAATAGCTCCAAATAGAACGTGGTAGCTACATCTAGGAGATGACATAGAGATTTGTAAAGCACACACGGATCTGAAAGGTTCAGACCCGTTGACTAAAGCCTCTCTCACAAGCAACATGATCAAACCCAGAATTCATTGAGTGCTAATCACATAGTGATGTGAACTAGATTATTGACTCTAGTAAACTCTTGGATGTTGGTCACATGGCGATGCGACCTGTGAGTGTTAATCACATGGCGATGTGAACTAGATTATTGACTCTAGTGCAAGTGGGAGACTGTTGGAAATATGCCCTAGAGGCAATAATAAATTGATTATTATTATATTTCCTTGTTCATGATAATCGTTTATTATCCATGCTAGAATTGTATTGATAGGAAACTCAGATACATGTGTGGATACATAGACAACACCATGTCCCTAGTAAGCCTCTAGTTGACTAGCTCGTTGATCAATAGATGGTTACGGTTTCCTGACCATGGACATTGGATGTCGTTGATAACGGGATCACATCATTAGGAGAATGATGTGATGGACAAGACCCAATCCTAAGCATAGCACTAGATCGTGTAGTTCGTATGCTAAAGCTTTTCTAATGTCAAGTATCATTTCCTTAGACCATGAGATTGTGCAACTCCTGGATACCGTAGGAGTGCTTTGGGTGTGCCAAACGTCACAACGTAACTGGGTGACTATAAAGGTACACTACAGGTATCTCCGAAAGTGTCTGTTGGGTTGGCACGAATCGAGACTGGGATTTGTCACTCCGTGTAAGCGGAGAGGTATCTCTGGGCCCACTCGGTAGGACATCATCATAATGTGCACAATGTGATCAAGGAGTTGATCACGGGATGATGTGTTATGGAACGAGTAAAGAGACTTGCCGGTAACGAGATTGAACAAGGTATCGGGATACCGACGATCGAATCTCGGGCAAGTATCGTACCGCTAGACAAAGGGAATTGTATACGGGATTGATTAAGTCCTTGACATCGTGGTTCATCTGATGAGATCATCGTGGAGCATGTGGGATCCAACATGGGTATCCAGATCCCGCTGTTGGTTATTGACCGGAGAACATCTCGGTCATGTCTGCATGTCTCCCGAACCCGTAGGGTCTACACACTTAAGTTTCGATGACGCTAGGGTTATAAAGGAAGTTTGTATGTGGTTACCAAATGTTGTTCGGAGTCCCGGTTGAGATCCCGGACATCACGAGGAGTTTCGGAATGGTCCGGAGGTAAAGATTTATATATGGGAAGTCCTATTTTGGTCACCGGAAGAGTTTCGGGGTTTATCGGTAACGTACCGGGACCACCGGGAGGGTCCCGGGGGTCCAGCAAGTGGGGCCACCAACCTCGAAGGCTTGCGTGGGATAAGAGTGGTGAGGGACCAGCCCCTGAGTGGGCTGGTGCGCCTCCCACAAGGCCCAAGGGGCAGCTAGGAAAAAAAGGAGGAAACCCTAGGCTTAGATGGGCCTAAGGCCCACCCTAGGGGGCGCCTCCCTCTCTTTCCCCCTTGGCCGCCCCTTGTTTCCCATCTAGGGCTGCCGCCCCCCTAGGGGTGGGAACCCTAGAGGGGGCGCACCCTCCTCCCTCTCCCCTATATATAGTGAGGCATGGGGCTGCCCATAACACGCGATCTGATCTCTGCCTCTTGGTGCAGCCCTCCCTCTCTCTTCCTCCTCTCCCGTGGTGCTTGGCGAAGCCCTGCAGGATTGCCACGCTCCTCCATCACCACCACGCCGTTGTGCTGCTGCTGGATGGAGTCTTCCTCAACCTCTCCCTCTCTCCTTGCTGGATCAAGGCGTGGAGACATCGTCGGGCTGTACTTGTGTTGAACGCGGAGGTGCCATCCGTTCGGCACTAGGATCTCCGGTGATGTGGATCACGACGAGTACGACTCCATCAACCCCGTTCTCTTAAACGCTTCCGCTTAGCAATCTACAAGGGTATGTAGATGCACTCTCCTTCCCCTCGTTGCTAGTCTCTCCATAGATAGATCTTGGTGACACGTAGGAAAATTTTGAATTTCTGCTACGTTCCCCAACAATAAATGCCATTAAAAATATTATACTTAAATAAAATCAGTGGGAGATTATGCCCGGCAAAGAAAATATGAACACGGCTAAATTGCAACGTATTTTTTATGTTCATTTTTTATAAGGATGCTGCGCTGCAGCATGTTCTTCATAGTGAATCCGGTGCTATGGGACATTAAAACATCAATTTTTCCCGTTGCAACGCACGGGCATATGTGCTAGTATATTAATCAAGAAAGTACTTTACATAGTGTACAAGGGTGTGGTGGGGCTTTTGCCCCAATCACAGTGTACTAGGGTTCAGAGGTATAAGTAATTACAGGGGATTAAAGTAGTTTGGCTAACCATAGGCAATCTCTCTGGCAAATTCAGTAATGAACCCTAGCAGCTCAGGTTTTGTCCTGTGTTGCAACATCAAGAAATCTTCTCTGAATCTTGACAACCAGGACCTGTCGGAAGGCGTCACTCCTATGAAGATCAGGTTATTCCTCTCTGTCCAGATCGACCACGCTGTTGTGGTGAACACTTCCATGATCATGGGTTTATTTAGCCGCTGCCATCCAGTCAAACCTATCTCCTTCTATTGCCCAGGTCAACCCAACTGAAGTCCAGCACGTGTAGGAGAAACTGCAGGTATAGAACAGATGTTCCAGAGTTTCTTCTTGTTGGGTTTGGTAGAGCACACAGTAGTCCGTCCTGTCTGTCGATGAGCCCATTACTTAATGTCTACGTTTGAGCATGTTCTTGGTGTTTTAATCTATCGGACAAGAGGAGCCACACAAAAACCCTTAGTTTCATTGTACACCTCGACTTCCAAATCCACCGAAAAGCCTGATCAGCTGTGACATTGTATATCTGGACGATGAATATTTGGGCCCCCCATGTGCATGCCCAAACATCTCTCTGCTCTAGGTCTATCTGACACTCAGCGGTCGCCAGCTGCAAATCCCGCGCTTCTTGTGTTGCCTGTTGAGACATTGGCAGAAAAAAGACCGCTTTTGCACTTTTCGCGCTTAGGATTTCATGGACAGTCATATCTTCAGATATAGCATAGGAGTGCGCTCTTGGGAATCCTTATTGGAAGGTTACCTTGCACCATTTATCTTTCCAAAATAGTGTGCTGGAGCCATCCCCTATTTTAACCGTGGAGATTCCTCTGATGATAGGAGACAGCGACATTACTTCTCTCCACCAGAACGACCCGCATGGTCCAGTGGCGTGCGGGATTCTGTCCACATAGTACGTGTCCCAGATCAAGGTCACCCATGGCAGATCGTGTCTTTTATAGAATTTGTCTAGGAACTTGAGTAAAAGGGCTGTGTTTAATGTTTTTGTATCCAGCACACTGAGCCCCCCCTTGTCTTTCGGCTTACACACCATCGTCCATGAGGCCAGTGAGTTTGCTGTCTCCCCATTCTCATTCTTCCATCTCCAAAGGCACAGTCTTCTGATCTTGTCCAAGTGAGCAAGAATTTTAGGCGGCAGGCGGATGGAGCACACCGCATACACCGCGATTGCAAGTGAGCACGGAGTTTACCAAGGTCGGTTTGGATCCATAAGAGGCCATGTAGATTGTTGCAGACAGTCTTCTCTCTACAGTGTCAACCAGGGGCATCAGATCGACGACTGTGGGTTTCGTGATCTCCATGGGCAGCCCCAGGTACGTGAACGGCATCGAGCCTACTGTACATCCAAAGATCGCAGCAAAGCCTGCCGCTGACGCTGCGTCTAGGTTGATCGGCACCAGAGTAGTCTTCTCGAAGTTTATCCAAAGTCCAACCGAGTCAGCGTAATCAAGCAGAATTTTCTTCATGCCTCTTGCTTGTTCTTCATATGTCTGCATCACAATTATCGTGTCGTACACGTATTGTATTGCGGGGAAGTCTTTGTGTGTGCATGGGGGGGTTGGGTGTCTGAGGACCCCTCGGCGAAGTGCGCCGTTGACAGCAGCTTGCAGCAGGTTGGCCGCGAGGACGAAGATCAAGGGCGATAGCGGGTCACCTTGTCGCCCCGCCCCCGGTGGCGGCATTGAAACTGACGGCCCGGTACCCCATTGAGCTGTGGGAAAAGTCCATGTGTCTCATGACCTCAATCATAGCCGGGTGTTCTATAGTATCGAAGGCCTGGGAAAAGTCCAGTTTTAGAATAAACGCCTGAGATCCAGAGGCTTGACATTGGTATATATACTCGAACGCCCAAGCCAAGCAGGTCCTGTATCATTCTCCCTTTCAAAAATCCGTATTGGTTCCTGTGAATGATTTTTAGAATCCATTTCTGTAACCGATCCGCAAGCAGTTTGGTTATTAGCTAAAGACAACAGTTTAGCAGTGTGATGGGGCGAAAATCTTTTGCTCTCTGGGGCGAGTGGATCTTCAGAATGAGAATGATGAACCCGGTGTTTATGCTTTGAAGATTGAGTTCTTCTGCGCGGAAATCATGACAAAGCTGATAAAATTCAGGTTTGATTATATGCTAGCATGATTTGGTAAAGTGACCCTAAACCCATCTGGCCCTGGAGCTCTGTCGGCCGGCATGGTTCCAACTGTTAGAGTTATATTGATGATGGCCTTTGGCCTTTTGTATTCTTGCCTTTTGGCATCCTCATGTACATTATATATATGGTGGCTTTGGCCTCCTAGTAATACAAGTTGCATATTTTCTGACATGGTATTAGAGCTTAGGTCAAATTTTTTCGCACGTGCAACTCGTGCTTGATCCTTCTATCGCGTCGCCGTCGTCCTCTTGCCCGGTGTGGCCGCTCCCTCATCTCCGCTGCTGCCATTTCTTTCCATCAGATTGTTGTTGTCTCCACTCTAGAGCGTGGTTGAACGCCGCTCCCGTGCATCTTGCACCTTTCGGCTCCTCCAACTGGTTCACGCCGGCCTGGCCGCCACGGAGGAGGTTCTCCACCGCCGCCGGTGAACTTCAGGCTATCGCTCGACGCTCCTCCGGCTGCCGCCCGCAGCCCATCGGGCGTTGCTCCTCCGGCCTCGTCTTCCCGTCGCCGCCCGACTGCTCCTCCGGCCCCGTCTGCCCGTCACCGTCCGGCTCCGGCCCAGTCTGCCCGTCGCCGCCGGCCCCTCCCGCCCGTCGCCGCCGGCCGCCCGTTTGGCCCCGGTCTCTCCGCGCAGTTGGCCTCCGCGTGTGCTCGCGTGGTCGTGTGCGTGTGTGAAACTGCCGCACTTTCAGTTCCCGTTCAGATCAGATCGATTCCTGTGATTTCGCAGGCGCTGGTTGCTTGGGCTCCTGGTGGGCCGCTGTGAGTGGTTTGCCAATTCTTTCGGCTCTTGGCTCTCCTGCTGACTTCTAAAAAAAGAGAGAGAGACAAAAAAAGAAAGAAAAAAGAGAAAGAAAGAGTGCAATGTTTTCATCTGGTACACCTCTCCCTCACTGCTTGATGTTTTTTGGCGGTGTTCCATATATTGATCCCGTCTCGCACATGAGCCGTTCCTCGGTGCTTGGTGCTCGCCCACTTGGAGGTGATGGCTGTCGCTCTACTTCGACACCTATTGCGACATCCATCGGTGCTGCTAGTCGCTCTACATCGACTCCTATTGCGGCTTGTGCGCACGGCGGTGACCGCTCTATGTCGACTCCCCATGTGGCTCTATGTCGACTCTACCTTCGGCTTCCACGGGTGGTGGCGACTATTCATCGTCGGCAGATGCTTCTACCTCGACCTCTTCTGTCCTGTCCCTGTCTGCATGTGAGATTGCATAGCTGCGATGCCTGCTTGATGCTTGGGATTCTTCGCCGATAGTTTCTGCAAGTTCCGTGGCTGACTCTTCCGGCATTGAGAAACCACTTCCTACTCATTCAGGTACATCCCCATGGATTCTTGATATTGGAGCGTATTTTCATATGACTTATGATTCTTCAACTTTGACCTCCGTTCGACCTGTCGAGTCTCCTGTTCGTGTTCTTACGGCTGATGGCACTCCCCTCCCTGTAGCTAGTCGAGGCACTCTTAGCACTTCTTCATTTCATGTTCCCTCTATTTCTCATGTTCCTCGACTTACCATGCAGCTCATATCTGGTGGTCAGATTGTTGACTCTAGTTGTAGGGTCATTCTAGACTTTGATTCATGTTCTGTTCAGGATCGTCGCACGGGCGCTCTACTTGGTGCTGGCCCTCGACGTTCTGATGGTCTCTGGGAGCTTGACTAGCTTCGTCTTCCCTCCGCTCCCACCTCTGCCAGTCTCGCAACCCCTGTTGTTGCATCTACCAGCTCTTTTCAGCAGTGGCATCATCGTCTTGGCCATTTATGTGGTTCTCGTCTCTCGTCTCTGGTTCATCATGGTGTTCTGGGGTCTGTCTCTGGTAACGCTTCGTTGGATTGTATGAGTTGTCGGCTTGGTAAGCAGATTCAGCTACCCTATCCTCACAGTGAGTCAGTGTCCGAGCGTCCTTTTGATCTCGTTCACTCTGATGTTTGGGGTCCGGCTCCCTTCGCTTCGAAAGGGGGTCATCTTCGAAAGTGGGTCATCGCTACTATATTATCTTTATAGATGACTTTTCTCGGTACACTTGGATCTATTTCATGTCTTCTCGTAGTGAGGTCTTATCTATATACAAAAAATTTGCTGCCATGGTTCATACCCAGTTTTCCACTCCTTTTCATGTTTTTCGTGCAGATTCAGCTGGTGAGTATATCTCCCATGCGCTGCGAGGATTTCTTGCTGAGCAGGGTACTCTTGCTCAGTTCTCTTGTCCTGGTGCTCATGCTCAAAATGGCGTGGCTGAGCGCAAGCATCGTCACCTTCTTGAGACGGCGCGTGCGATGATGATCGCCGCCTCTCTTCCTCCTCACTTTTGGGCTGAGGCTGTTACTACTTCCACCCATCTCATCAACATTCAGCCATCTGCTACTCTACAAAGTGGTATTCCTCTCGAGCGTCTTTCTGGTCGTTCTCCTGGTTATTCCGCGCTCCGTTTGTTCGGTTGTGTCTGCTATGTTTTGCTTGCCCCCTCGTGAATGCACCAAACTGACCGCTCAGTCTGTTGAGTGTGTCTTTCTTGGATATAGTGATGAGCATAAGGGCTATCGGTGTTGGGATCCTGTCGGTCGCCGGATGTGTATTTCCCGAGATGTGACCTTTGATGAATCTCGTCCCTTCTACCCGCGTCCATCCTGCTCGTCTTTTTCTATGGAGGACATCTCTTTTCTTACTTTTCCAGATACACCTCTCTCTGTGCCCAGTATTCCTACTCCTCATCTTGTTGTTGCAGATCCGACGCCGTCCTCTCCTACGGTTTCTTCTACTCACTCGTCGCATGATTCTCCATCTTCATCGCCGATAGCTTCCCCTTCTCCACCTTCATCGCCGATAGCTTCCCCTTCTCCACCTTCATCACCAATACATTCCTCGTCTCCACCTCCAGTGTTTCCACCTCTTCCGTCCTTTCCTTTCCATTATACTCGTCGTTCACGTGTTGTGAATGAGTCTACCGATGTGCCCTCTACTTCTGGTGTGTCGTCTCCCTCCTCTCATCAGACTTATGGTCTTCGTTCTCGGCCTTGTCCGCCCCCTGACCGATATTCCCCTTCTTGTTATGGTCTTTCGGCCGTTCTTGAGCCGACTTCTTATCGAGATGCTATTGTTCATCCTGAATGGCAGTTCACGATGGCAGAGGAGATTGCTGCCCTTGAGCGCAACGGCACATGGGACCTGGTTTCTCTTCCCCCCCCCCCCCCCCCGTGTTCGTCCCATCACTTGTAAGTGGGTCTATAAGATTAAGACTCGCTCTGATGGTTCTCTTGAGCGTTATAAAGCTCGTCTTGTGGCTCGTGGCTTTCAGCAGGAGCATGGTCCTGATTATGATGAGACTTTTGCTCCTGTGGCCCATATGACCAGTGTCCGCACACTTCTCGCCGTGGCCTCTGTTCGCCACTGGTCTGTGTCTCAGCTTGATGTTAAGAATGCCTTTCTTAATGGTGAGTTGCGTGAGGAAGTTTATATGCAGCCACCACCTGGGTATTCAGTTCCTGATGGCATGGTTTGCCGTCTTCGTCGCTCTCTATATGGCCTTAAGCAAGCACCCCGCGCTTGGTTTGAGCGTTTTGCCTCTATGGTCACTTCAGCTGGTTTTTCGCCCAGTGCTCATGATCCAGCGTTGTTTGTCCATGTTTCTGCTCGTGGTCGCACTCTTCTTCTTCTATATGTTGATGACATGATCATCACTGGCGATGATTCTGAGTACATTTCCTTTGTCAAGGCCCGTCTCAGTGAGTAGTTTCTTATGTCTGATCTTGGTCCCCTTTGTTACTTTCTTGGGATTGAGGTTTCCTCCTCCTCTGATGGCTTTTCTATTTCCCAAAAAAATTATATCCAGGATCTTCTTGCTCGTGCGTCTCTTAGTGACGAGTGCACTGCTGAGACTCCTATGGAGCTCAATGTTAACCTTCGTGCTTCTGATGGTGAGCTCTTGTCTGATCCGACGCGTTATCGTCATCTTGTTGGGAGTCTTGTCTATCTTGTTGTCACTCGTCCGGATATCTCCTATCCTATCCATATTCTGAGCCAGTTTGTTTCCGCTCCCACTTCAGTTCACTATAGTCACCTTCTTCGTGTTCTACGATATCTTCGTGGCACGACCTCTCATCGTCTCTTTTTTCCTCGTTCCAGCTCTTTACAACTCCAGGCCTATTCAGATGCTACGTGGGCCAGTGATCCTTCGGATCGCCGTTCACTTTCTACTTACTGTGTCTTTCTTGGTGGTTTTCTCATTGCCTGGAAGACGAAGAAATAGACTGCAGTTTCTCGTTCGAGTGCAGAGGCCGAGTTTAGAGCTATGGCTCTTCTGACGGCAGAGGTAACTTGGTTACGATGGCTACTGGAGGATTTTGGTGTTTCTGTTACTACACCTACCACCCTCTTGTCCGACAGTACAGGTGCTATCAGTATTGCGCGGGACCCTGTGAAGCATGAACTTACCAAGCATATTGGTGTTGATGCTTATTATGTGCGCGCTGCTGTGCAGGATCATGTTGTTGCTCTTCAGTATGTGCCTTCCGAGTTACAGCTAGCAGACTTCTTCATGAAGGCACAGACTAGAGCACAACATAGATTTCACCTCTCCAAACTCAGTGTTGTCGAGCCACCATGAGTTTGAGGGGGGGTGTTAGAGTTGTATTGATGATGGCCTTTGGCCTTTTGTATTCTTGCCTTTTGGCATCCTCATGCACATTATATATATGGTGGCTTTGGCCTCCTAGTAATACAAGTTGCATATTTCCTGACACCAACCACCTCATCAATTTCCGCCTCAGTGAATGGGACATAAAGTTCTTCCAGTCCATCAATCTTGGTAATGATAGAGCCTGGGTCGAATTTCTGATTTGGAGGCAAAGATTCCCCCAATCTTTCTTTAAACACATTGAGCAGTATCCCTTTTTTGCCTGTGTGGTTCTCAACTTCAGTGCCATCGGGTAATTTCAGCATGGTGATGAAGTTATTTCGGTATCGTTCTGTGGCCATCCGGTGGAATTTTTCGTAGTTTCCTCTCCAAAACGAATAACCCTGACAGTGCATCCTTTTTCTCCAGTGTTGGTTCTGAATGTTCAGAGGCTGCAGTAGGTGAGTTTTTAGAATTCGCCCGAAGTTCGATTCTGGGGTTGTGAGTGTTCTCAGGTTTTCAATTTCATCCAGCTCATTAACGGCCCATTCAGTGTTTTGGATCAGCACTTTGAGATGTGAGAGGCCTTTACTCACTTCTTAAGGGCGTACCTTAGTCTTCTCATTTTCTGGCAAATCCTGGCTGCACTATTATGCAAATAACTTGGTTTGGACCAAGAAGTATTCACCACCTCAAAGAAGCCTCTGTGCTGCATCCAGTAAGATTCTAACCTGAAAATTTTGCTCGCGGGGATCGATGATCCTGTACTGACCAAACAAGGCATGTGGTCGGGGATTGGTTTGGCCATGGCAGTAACCTTGGTATTAGGATATACTGAAGTCCAATTGTTAGACGTGAAGAACCAGTTGAGTTGGTGTAACACCCTCGATGCGACTATATCTCCCACGTGTCGAGGCACGACTTAGAGGCATAATCGCATTGAAGGCATATGTCGCAAGTGAGGTAATCTTCACACAACCCATGTAATATAATAAGGAAAAGGATACATAGTTGGCTTACAATCGCCACTTCACACAATTACATGAATAAAGCATTACATCAACCAAATACACTCATGGTCCGGCTATGGCACCAAAATAAAAGAAGAACCCCAAATGCGACAAAGGTCCCCGATCGACCCCAACTGGGCTCCACTACTGATCAACTAGAACGAAACAACACAAAGGACAAGATCTTCATCGAGCTCCTCCTGAGCTTGGTTGCGTCATCTGCACGGACTCATCGGCACCTGCAATCTAGTTTTGGAAGTATCTGTGAGCCACAGGGACTCAGCAATCTCGCACCCTCGCGATCAAGACTATTTAAGCTTATGGGTAAGGTAAAGGTATGAGGTGGAGCTGCAGCAAGCGAATAGCATATATGGTGGCTAACATACGCAAATGAGAGCGAGAAGAGAAGGCAAAGCACGGTCGATAAAAGTATGATCAAGAAGTGATCCTAGACTACCTACGTCAAGCATAACTCCAACAACCGTGTTCACTTCCCGGACTCCGCCGGAAAGAGACCATCACGGTTACACACGCGGTTGATTCATTTTAATTAAGGTTAACTTCAGGTTTTCTACAACCGGACGTTAACAAATCCCCATCTGCCCATAACCGCGGGCACGGCTTTCGAAAGTTCAAATCCCTGCAGGGGTGTCCCAACTTAGCCCATCACAAGCTCTCACGGTCAACGAAGGAATAGACCTCCACCTGAGACGTTCCGATCAGACTCGGTATCCCAGTACAACAAGACATTTCGACAGGGTAAAACTAAACCAGCAACACCGCCCGAATGTGCCGACAAATCCCGATAGGAGCTGCACATATCTCTTTCTCAGGGCACACTCAGATGAGCTCTCCATACAACTAAAACCAAACCTCGAGTTTCCCCGAGGGGGCGCTGCACAGGACTCTAGTTCGGACCAACACTCAGAGGAGCACTGGCCCGGGGGGGCTAAAATAAAGATGACCCTTGAGTCTGCAGAACCCAAGGGAAAGAAAAGGCTAGGAGGCAAATGGTAAAACCAATGTTGGGCATTGCTGGAGAAGCTTTACTTAAGGCGAACTGTTAAGGGGTTCCCATTATAGCCCAACCGCGTAAGGGACGCAAAATCCGGGAACATAACACCGATATGACGGAAACTAGGGCGGCAAGAGTGGAACAAAACACCAGGCATAAGGCCGAGCCTTCCACCCTTTACCAAGTATATAGATGCGTTAATTAAATACGATATATAGTGATATCCCAACAAGTAAACAATGTTCCAATAAGGAACGATCTCCATGTTCCAACAAGGAACAAACTTCAATCTTCACCTGCAACTAACAACGTTGTAAGAGGGGCTGAGCAAAGCGGTAACATAGCCAATCAACGGTTTGCTAGGACTCCCTTACTGATCAAAAGATGCTTAACAAGATGCTTAACAAAAATACATGGCCAAAAGGGTTCACAAAATACTCTAACGAGCACACGAACATAGATGAAACACAATCAGGTTTCAGACTTAGTGGAAACTGAGACATGCTGAAATTTAACTCACGAAGGCATGTAAATGAGCTCGATGCACTCACTACGGTGCAAGTCATGGCAAGGCAAGCATATATCCATAGAGAAGGCACAAAAAGCTAGCTAGACATGGCAAGAACAATGGCATAGCATGCATGGATCACTAACAATAGCACCGGCAAAATCGCAAAAGAGTTCACGATCTGCCCAAATTAACAACGATGCAAAAGTAGAGCTCGATTGAATCAACCTAGGGTGCTCCAACATAACAAATAAAGACACGGATGGATAGAGCACAACATAAATATCAAAACTCCCTTACTGATCATCCTCAAAAGAGGCACAGATCACTAGGAAACAAGCTGGACACATGGCATCATGAACTAAAATATCCCAGACTTAGTGAAAATCACTAAGTCCCTGAAATCAGCAATCTCAGGTACCCCTCTTTGCAAGCTTGCACAAGACACCACACACATCCTAAAAATGCATGGGTGGCACCTCTGGAAAGAAGACAACATGCTTAACAATTCATCCCAAAGGGGTACAGGCATATCATGCACACAACAATCATGGCAAAAATGACAAAAGTCAATGATGAGCTAACGGATCTGCAATTTAACTCACGATGCCTCCTTCTAACAGCATTTTGGGCATCAAGATGAACTCAAATGCAAATGATGCAATGGAATGAAATGATGTACTCGTCGAGACGAAGATTTTGATATATTATATGTCCAAAACGGAGCCACGGATGCAAAGTTATGAGCAGTCAAAGTAGGCACGAAAATTAGGGTTAGGGGGAGAGAAGTCAACCGAATCCAAAACTGGATCTGGATCTGGCGGCACGGATCCCGAGGTGGCGCCGGAGTTCACTGTTCGCCGGAGAGGAAAGGGACGCCGGGCTCCGGGGAGGTCGCCAGAGAGGGGGCCGGGCGTGGAGGAGGCGGTGGCCGGCGACGAGACGGCGAGGGGCGGCGCGGCCGGGGTCGCCGTGGCCGCGGGCGCCCGACGCGAAGGGCGGCGGGGCGCGGCTCGCGCGCCGGAATGGTGCGGCGGCCGCCGGCCGGCGAAGGTGGCCGCGGACGGCGCCGGAGAGGGAGGAAGACAGGCGGCGGCGGCGATGCGAGATGGGCTCGCGGGGGCTCCCCGTGGGCCTGGCGGGCCCAACGGCGGCGATGTGGGCGCGGCCCACGTGGCGGCGCGTGAGTGGGTGCGGCGGCGGGGCGGACAACGTCCGGCGCGGGCGGACACGTCCGGCCCGGCGCGGGGGAAGATGGATCTGTTTCTTTTTTTTAGGGTTTGGAGGAGGAAGACGAGATCCGAAATGGAGGGGGGTATAAATAGGCATAAGTGGAGCTAGGAGAGTCCAAATGAGGTGCGGTTTTCGGCCACGCGATCGTGATCGAACGACCGAGACGATGGAGCAGAGTTTGGTGGGTTTTGGGCCAAATTGGAGGGGTGTTGGGCTGCAACACACACGAGGCCTTTTCGGTCCCTCGGTTAACCGTTGGAGCATCAAACGAACTCCAAATGATACGAAACTTGACAGGCGGTCTACCGGTAGTAAACCAAGGCCGCATGACAAGTCTCGGTCCAATCCGGAAATGTTTAACCCCCACACACAAGAGGAAGGTAGAAATGACCACCGGAGGAGAACGGATCGCCGGAATGCAAAACGGACAACGGGTAAAATGCTCGGATGCAAGAGACGAACACGTATGCAAATGAAATGCGCATGATGACATGATATGCAATGCATGACACGCAAGCAATGACAACGCAACAACAACAACGAATAACTGCACGACACCTGGCACATCGGTCTCGGGGCGTTACAACACTCCACCACTACGAGAGGATCTCGTCCCGAGATCTAGAATGGCACCGGAGGGACAACGGAAGAGAAAGAGAAGAGGTAAAATTAAGTTGCTTCTTGACAAACGAGTGAAACCAAATAACCTAGAAGAGGATAAGCCACCTCGAGAAAAGAAAACAATGGAGATAAACGAAGTTGAAAGCACTTCGTTAGAAAAGAGGAACACAACACTCCGGCTAAAATGGATAGGCATGAAAAGAACATGATCTTTGACAAAACGAGATGATGGGTTGAAAAGATGAACATCACAATGCCTCCGGAACAAAAGAATAGAAGATAGATAATTGAAATAAGAGAATTGAGAATAAAATGCCAATTTCTACCACAAAAGAGTTTGGAAAGGCATCTTTAGGAGAGGGGTTGAACGGAGTTGTTGGAAAAACCACCAACGAAAAGAATAAGGTTGATATGGTCTTATGGAATACATCTCAAATTATGAGGTGACAACCTGCCACTCACGGGAAAAGAATTGGATTGATAGGAACAAGGAGACGAGAAGGCTATATCACCGGGAGGATAAAAGAAGAACTTGGGTCATGTATAAGCACAATAACAACAACTATCCTTAGGGAAGGCTTAAGGTGAAATATAACCCAAGATAACTCCAATGACAAGATTGATGGATTTAAAATACCTCATTCTTAATAACATGTAAAACAAGAACTCAAATTATCAAGAATGACACAATACCACCTCCGGTAATATGGTAGAAAGAATTTGCACTCCGGATTGCAAGATGAAGAATACTTGAGCTCCTTAGAAAAAGAATCTCGATGAACACTTCGAGAAGGAATTAAATCCTTGATGAACCATCATGTATAACCTCCAAGAAGAAACTCCGGTAACCAAAGAATAAAAGAGAGAGATATTGAAGACACAAGGTGAATCCTTGCAATGATTTAGATGGATCTCCGTGATGATATAATTGAGAGAACTTGGAACTCTGGAAAAGAAAAGATGAAACAAGTGAAAACAAGAATGAGTATGATGAGCCACTCCGGAAAAAACGGGAATAGAATAAACTCGATGAAACAAGAATAAGATTTACATTATGCGTATCCTTCACCAATTAAAATTGATGACAAGCAATGGATTTGGCATATTACTTATTCTCGTGGAAAGGATTAAAGAGAGATATCGATAACTTGAGAAGGTCTTCAACGAACCACCGGTAGGATTAGGAAGCAACGAATAAATTGATATGATAAATGAAGGAAGAAGAATCTTGAGCGAACCACCGTAAGAATTGAAAAAGAACGATTAAAATATGAAGAAACACCGGGAAGAATTAAGCAAATGAACGAAGGCGCTTGAGAGAATTTAGATACATGAGAGCGAAGAGATCACGAGCTGATTAGAGATCACTTGATTTACCGGGAAAATTTGGAGAATGATAACTGAAAGCTGAGAATAAATAATATTTGAAAAGATGGATTCCGGATAAGAAATTGAGAAGACTCTTGAATTTCTCCGGATAAGTGAAAAGAATATCTCACAATCGCAAATTATTATGAGAGGATGGCAACAAGACAGAATCACGAATCTTGAAGAGAATGGAACAAGATTAAAGAGAAACTCTTCTTCGGTCTTCAAATGACAATGAGAAACACCACCAAGAATTATTTAGACACTCCGGAACGAAGAATGAAAAAGGTTGAGCCAACGATGAAAAGAATTTAACCGATCTTGGAGAAAGGCACTTGACTGAAGAAAATCGTTCTTACATCAAACTTCGAAAAGAATTTGAGAATATCTCCGGGAAAATAAGAAGAGTCAGGTAAGATCCTGGGAAAAGACCTGTGGGTTAGGGCCCACTGAAAAGATACACCGTAGAACGATTAGAAAGAGAGATTGCACCGGTTGAAATTAAATGGCTTGAAAGAGATAACATCCTCGAAATAGCTTGAATGAAAGAAGAGTGGATACACGAATCTTCGAGATATCTTGAGCACTCCGGAACAAATGAATAGCGAAGAGTGGATGATTATGAGGTGCACCAGTATGTTAAAAAACTTCTGAAATGAGGAAAAGATATGATCAACACCAAAAGCTTGAATTGGTTCCACCGGAGAAGAAAAGGAATGAGGAATGACGAACTAGTAGAACATCTTATTGAGAACCACCGGGTAAGAATATAGAAGGAAAAGAATGGAGAGGCTTCCCATCAATAAAATGGATACTTGAATAAGAAATCCGGTTCCTCGAAGAAACAAGGGTGGGAGGGAGGGAAAAACAAAGGCAGCTTGGGAAGAATGAAACAAACACCGTTGAGAAGAAGTGATAATTGATCTTGCGGGAGTTGAAATGATCGGAATCACTAGAAGAGAAAACACGCCGGTTGAAAAAGGATTAACATGACAATCTCGATTATCATGAAGGATTAGTATTCGCATAGGAATATGAGAACACCACTTGAGGATGGTACGGAATCAACATTTGACTTCGAAGCAACTCGAATACCACAACTCAAAACAAAAACAAAGGATTGGCTTGCAGAATAAGCCGGAACAAACATATGATAGAGATTTCGTCCGAAGTTTTCGTGGTGGAACCTACACGGGCTCAATCGTACAGCACCATCATGTACAAGGCAGTGCACATGACATACGAAGCGTCCCCGAGTCAGCATAGCCAAGGACTCTTTAAGACGCAACAAGACCACTGTAAAATCGACCGTGAATAGGCGAACCACTAGACGTCGAACCCCAATTTCATATCATACATCTGTCGGAAAATATATCCTAAGAGCTACTTGAATTCCCACCTATGAAACTCCCGAAACTTCCCGGTTATGCAATCAGGTGTTTAGGATACAGGGGAAGCATAATATCTCACCCAAACTAGCAAATCCTACATCCAGCTGTATCCATCCTTCAACACATAACCAAGAAACCTTTGGAAACCATCTATCTCAACCTTCGAAAAGCATCCGTTATACAAGTTACGGCGATACTCCCGAACTCCTGCCCCAGTACTGGGTGGCGTCGAGGTTATCTCACCAACGAACTGCATAAAGGAGATTTTCGATGTCGCGCACATATCTCAAGTATTCCAGAATTGCAACGATAAAATTATGATGACAACACCTCAGAGCTCAACTCCCTGGGACACTTCCACTAAACCCCTGACAGGAGGCACCAAGACAGTATTCTCATCATAAGCCATCGGAACAAATCCAAGATACTCGCGTGATCCTAAAAAAAAATATTTGTGAAATTTGAGAAGAGAAGAGTCAAAACTCTACGTCAGGATGCCTTACGAGAGCGATGAGGAGACTGGGAAGTAAAAAGAATTCCTAAGCTCTCCGATATATAATTCCTAAGGACTCAAAACATTTTTCTAGACACAACTCAGCTGCTAAAAACGATCAAGCAATGGGGGCTCCTAAGGTCGGGGAAGGCTCTGATACCAACTTGTAACACCCTCGATGCGACTATATCTCCCACGTGTCGAGGCATGACTTAGAGGCATAATCGCATTGAAGGCATATGTCGCAACTGAGGTAATCTTCACACAACCCATGTAATATAATAAGGAAAAGGATACATAGTTGGCTTACAATCGCCACTTCACATAATTACATGAATAAAGCATTACATCAACCAAATACACTCATGGTCTGGCTACGGAACCAAAATAAAAGAAGAACCCCAAATGCGACAAAGGTCCCCGATCGACCCCAACTGGGCTCCACTACTGATCAACTAGAACGAAACAACACAAAGGACAAGATCTTCATCGAGCTCCTCCTGAGCTTGGTTGCGTCATCTGCATGGACTCATCGGCACCTGCAATCTGGTTTTGGAAGTATCTGTGAGCCACAGGGACTCAGCAATCTCGCACCCTCGCGATCAAGACTACTTAAGCTTATGGGTAAGGTAAAGGTATGAGGTGGAGCTGCAGCAAGCGACTAGCATATATGGTGGCTAACATACGCAAATGAGAGCGAGAAGAGAAGGCAAAGCACGGTCGATAAAAGTATGATCAAGAAGTGATCCTAGACTACCTACGTCAAGCATAACTCCAACAACCGTGTTCACTTCCCGGACTCCGCCGGAAAGAGACCATCATGGTTACACACGCGGTTGATTCATTTTAATTAAGGTTAACTTCAGGTTTTCTACAACCGGACGTTAACAAATCCCCATCTGCCCATAACCGCGGGCACGGCTTTCGAAAGTTCAAATCCCTGCAGGGGTGTCCCAACTTAGCCCATCACAAGCTCTCACGGTCAACGAAGGAATAGACCTCCACCTGAGACGTTCCGATCAGACTCGGTATCCCAGTACAACAAGACATTTCGACAGGGTAAAACTAAACCAGCAACACCGCCCGAATGTGCCAACAAATCCCGATAGGAGCTGCACATATCTCTTTCTCAGGGCACACTCAGATGAGCTCTCCATACAACTAAAACCAAACCTCGAGTTTCCCCGAGGGGGCGCTGCACAGGACTCTAGTTTGGACCAACACTCAGAGGAGCACTGGCCCGGGGGGCTAAAATAAAGATGACCCTTGAGTCTGCAGAACCCAAGGGAAAGAAAAGGCTAGGAGGCAAATGGTAAAACCAATGTTGGGCATTGCTGGAGAAGCTTTACTTAAGGCGAACTGTCAAGGGGTTCCCATTATAGCCCAACCGCGTAAGGGACGCAAAATCCAGGAACATAACACCGATATGACGGAAACTAGGGCGGCAAGAGTGGAACAAAACACCAGGCATAAGGCCGAGCCTTCCACCCTTTACCAAGTATATAGATGCATTAATTAAATACGATATATAGTGATATCCCAACAAGTAAACAATGTTCCAATAAGGAACGATCTCCATGTTCCAACAAGGAACAAACTTCAATCTTCACCTGCAACTAACAACGCTGTAAGAGGGGCTGAGCAAAGCGGTAACATAGCCAATCAACGGTTTGCTAGGACATGGTGGGTTAGAGGTTGAACATGGCAATTTGGGAGGCTGACAAGCAAGTGGTAGGCATCGTAGCATTGGCATAGCAAAAGAGCGAGCAAACTAGCATAGCAAAGATAGTAGTGATTTCGAGGGTATGATCATCTTGCCTGAAATCCCGCAAGGAAGAAGAACGAGTCCATGAAGAAGACAACGGACATAGTCGAACGGATCCTCACAAACTCGACATTACCGGATCCAACCCGAAGAAGCAAACACCGGAAAAGAAGCACACAACATAGTAAACAACCAACACATGAACATGGTATGATATGCGAGATGCGGGATGCGATGCGGGATGCAAAATGCAAGATATGACAGGAAATGCATGAACCTAGCTTCAACTTGGAAAACCAAGTGTGCCACTGGATAGAGGGGATGAAATCACTTGAAAACGATATAAAGATCATAGGAATCGGAGCTACGGTTTGGAAATGGCAAGCGTTTTACGAAACGAACCGATCTGCGATTTACAGCAAGTAGGCACCTAAATGCAACGAAATGAACATGCTACAGCCACCAAACATGACAAAAAAATACATGGCAGGGATGTACACAAGATTCTTAACAAATCACTAGCACTAAGTCATAGCCAAATTCATCCATTAAGGGGTTCAAACAAGCATGGCAAAACTGAATAAGCAAAACAGATTTCAGACTTAGTGAAATTAACACTAGTCTGAAATTTCAGACCACGATGCTCTCTTCGGAGCAGCAAAACAACATGAAACATAACCTGAACATGACAAGTAAGAACATGGCATGGAGCTACTCAACAAGCTTAACAAAACACCCAAAGTGACCTGGGGCCAAAAGGGTTCACAAAATACTCTAACGAGCACACGAACATAGATGAAACACAATCAGGTTTCAGACTTAGTGGAAACTGAGACATGCTGAAATTTAACTCACGAAGGCATGTAAATGAGCTCGATGCACTCACTACGATGCAAGTCATGGCAAGGCAAGCATATATCCATAGAGAAGGCACAAAAAGCTAGCTAGACATGGCAAGAACAATGGCATAGCATGCATGGATCACTAACAATAGCACCGGCAAAATCGCAAAAGAGTTCACGATCTGCCCAAATTAACAACGATGCAAAAGTAGAGCTCGATTGAATCAACCTAGGGTGCTCCAACATAACAAATAAAGACACGGATGGATAGAGCACAACATAAATATCAAAACTCCCTTACTGATCATCCTCAAAAGAGGCACAGATCACTAGGAAACAAGCTGGACACATGGCATCATGAACTAAAATATCCCAGACTTAGTGAAAATCACTAAGTCCCTGAAATCAGCAATCTCAGGTACCCCTCTTTGCAAGCTTGCACAAGACACCACACACATCCTAAAAATGCATGGGTGGCACCTCTGGAAAGAAGACAACATGCTTAACAATTCATCCCAAAGGGGTACAGGCATATCATGCACACAACAATCATGGCAAAAATGACAAAAGTCAATGATGAGCTAACGGATCTGCAATTTAACTCACGATGCCTCCTTCTAACAGCATTTTGGGCATCAAGATGAACTCAAATGCAAATGATGCAATGGAATGAAATGATGTACTCGTCGAGACGAAGATTTTGATATATTATATGTCCAAAACGGAGCCACGGATGCAAAGTTATGAGCAGTCAAAGTAGGCACGAAAATTAGGGTTAGGGGGAGAGAAGTCAACCGAATCCAAAACTGGATCTGGATCTGGCGGCACGGATCCCGAGGTGGCGCCGGAGTTCACTGTTCGCCGGAGAGGAAAGGGACGCCGGGCTCCGGGGAGGTCGCCAGAGAGGGGGCCGGGCGTGGAGGAGGCGGTGGCCGGCGACGAGACGGCGAGGGGCGGCGCGGCCGGGGTCGCCGTGGCCGCGGGCGCCCGACGCGAAGGGCGGCGGGGCGCGGCTCGCGCGCCGGAAAGGTGCGGCGGCCGCCGGCCGGCGAAGGTGGCCGCGGACGGCGCCGGAGAGGGAGGAAGACAGGCGGCGGCGGCGATGCGAGATGGGCTCGCGGGGGCTCCCCGTGGGCCTGGCGGGCCCAACGGCGGCGATGTGGGCGCGGCCCACGTGGCGGCGCGTGAGTGGGTGCGGCGGCGGGGCGGACAACGTCCGGCGCGGGCGGACACGTCCGGCCCGGCGCGGGGGAAGATGGATCTGTTTCTTTTTTTTAGGGTTTGGAGGAGGAAGACGAGATCCGAAATGGAGGGGGGTATAAATAGGCATAAGTGGAGCTAGGAGAGTCCAAATGAGGTGCGGTTTTCGGCCACGCGATCGTGATCGAACGACCGAGACGATGGAGCAGAGTTTGGTGGGTTTTGGGCCAAATTGGAGGGGTGTTGGGCTGAAAGTGCGTTATATCGACTAGAGGGGGGTGAATAGGCGATTTTTATGTAAGTCTTCAAAACGTGAGAGTTATGAAGACAAACAGTGAAGATTATGCCTATTACTATGCAACGGAAGTTAGATTACACTAGGCCAGCCATGGTCATGTATTCAATAGAGTGAAAGTGCAATGACAAACAGCTTCAGTGCAATAAGGATCAGGTAGGAAGAAGTTATGAAGCCGAACAGATCATACATTCATGTTGTGAAGACAAAAGATAAAGCAAACATGCAATGGCTTCACAATGAATAACTGTAAGTGAAAGGAAGTGAAGATGAAACCAGTGACACATTGAAGACAATGATTTGTTGGACCAGTTCCAGTTGCTGTGACAACTGTACGTCTGGTTGGAGCGGCTAGGTATTTAAACCAAAGGACACACAGTCCCGGACACCCAGTCAAGGACACTTAGTCCAAGACACCCAGTCCTCATCGTTTTCTCCTTGAGCTAAGGTCACACAGACCTCGCCCAATCACTCAGGTAAGTCTTCAAGGTAGACTCCCAAACCTTCACAGACTTCGTTCACTGGCAATCCACAATTTCTCTTGGATGCTCAGAACGCGACGCCTAACCGTCTGGAGGATGCACAGTCCTCAAGTGTAATAAGTCTTCAAATCACACAGACACGAAGACTTAAGTGATGCCCAATTTGCTCTGGCTCTGGGTGGTTAGGGCTTTTCTCCTCACTAGGAATTTTTCTTTCAAAGGCTTCGAGGTGGGTTGCTCTCAAACGACAAAAGCCGTGCACTGAAATCCGAGCAGCCAACCGTTTATGGTTGTGGGGGTGGACTATTTATAGCCACTTGGCAACCCGACCTGATCTGTCCGAAATGACCCTGGGTCACTGAGGAACTGACACGTGTACCAACGGTCGAATTTTGAACTCACACGGCAACTTTACTTGGGCTACAAGTAAAGCTGACTTGTCTGACTCTGGACAAGATTTTCTCTCAAAGTCTTCGCTCGAAGACATAGGATTTGAATTAGGCATCACTTCAGTCATTCTGACTGGTTCTCTTGGACCCCACTTAACAGTACGGTGGTTCCTACGACACAACATAAATGAAATGAAACTACGAAGGATCTAAGTCTTCGAGTTCCATAAGCTTCATAGGGAGTCTTCACATGTCATTGTCTTCAATATGAATATCTTCATAAACCACTATTGTCTTCAATGTCTTCGTACATTTTTAGGGGTCATCTCTGGTAATAAAACCGAATCAATGAGGGACTTCTACCTGTGTTTTCCTGCAATTCTCACAAACACGTTAGTCCCTCAACTAGGTTTGTCGTCAATACTCCAAAACCAACTAGGGGTGGCACTAGATGCACTTATAATCTCCCCCTTTTTGGTGATTGATGACAAACTAGTTGAAGTTTTCAACGGGGAACATAATTTGTGAAATAGTAAAGGAATTTGTCTTCATAAGTTGCAAGGGCTCCCCTGAAGATGTGCATATAAGTAATTTGCCTTTTTAATGCAAATGCACATGGCAGGTTGTACTTGTGGAGATCCACTTCAACTTATGATGACAATCCACTATGCATGTGAAAGTATATGAAGATAATGACATGCATAATTGAAAATGGATGTCTGTAGTAAGAGATGAGTGCGGAATTTATCGTCGCACATGCGGAATTTATCTTCGCATAACGGAGTGACAAGCAGGTAGCAGACGGCCATCAAGGCTAAGTGTTACAACTCAAAGAAGCAAATGTAGCAAAAACGGGAGTTGTAAGCATGAAGCAAAATGTAGCAAAATATAGAGGCACCCACCCAAAGTGACCCGCTTGAAGACTATAAACATCTTATGCTTCTCCCCCTTTTGTCAGTGATGACCAAAAAGGTTTGAAGACATAGAGTTTTCTACGCGTTCCCAGGCGCAGCAGGGTCGATGGAGTTGTTTGGTGGCAGAGCAGATGAGCTTGGTGCAGATTCGACGTGTGTTGAAGCAGGTGGAGATGATGTCGCATCGTCGTCTTCTTCAATAATCCGGGCAGACACGGTGGCAGCAGAAGAAGAGAATTCTGACTCTTCAAGTGATGGTGTGCTTCGCATCACAGCTCTTCTTGGAGGCGTGGAGTCAAATTGGAATCTCTCTCTGAAGCCATCCTCTTGCAGTTCAGCTTCATTGCTCATCATGGTGAGGCCTTTCCAAGTGCGGCAACAGGTCTCGTGTGCGACAAACGCATTCTTGGTTGCCAGATTTCTTATGCGATTGACGTCTTGCATGATGCTTCTCATCTGCCGTTTGAGCCAGTCGTGATGCCTATCTTGCTTTTGGTGAAGAGCCACAAGAAGCTCTCGGTCGTTGAGTGCTCGAGCGCGCTTCTTGGGTCTCTTGGCAGCTGTGCTGTCAGTGGCTTCAGTTGATGCAGGGGCACGTGTGGTGCCAACCATTGGATACACTCGGGAGAGAGCTGCAACACCTTCAATATTTTGAGTGAAGCTCTGGTGTTCTGCATTTTGAAGACTTAATGGTTGCTTTCCAGGCTCTGGATATATTGCTTTAGCAGATGTGTCCACATCTGGCAAAAATATCCTATGGTTGCGGGCTGAGGGTTGATAGGAGATTGCAGAGTGAAGCTTGATCAGCCTCATAACCCAAGGAGCATAGAACTTTAATCCAAACAGTTCTGAGGCAGACGCTGCAAAGTGACGGATGAAGAGATCATGTGCATTGAAGCATTTGCCATGTAGAATGCAGAAGATGAGAGTCTTCATTGCACCATCAATTGTCGCATATCGAGAGTGTCCCTTAACAGGCCATAGAGTCCGCCTTATGATATGATATATTGTTCTGGGCAAGTACTCTAAGTCTTCAATGAAGAACCTAGTTGGATAGGGTGCATTAGGAGGCAGTGGCTTCATCATTGAGAGCATCTGACTCATATCTGGCTCAGGACGCTGAAATATGCTCTCAATTGCTTCAGCATGGAGTTGGCACCCTTCTTCAAAGAATTCGCCAGGAGTGGGAAGGCCAGTAAGCTCAATTAGGTCGAAAGCATTGGCTTCATGATGGATATTGCCTGTCATCCACTCCAGAATCCATGTCTTCGGATCTCTGTTATAGCCTTTGATATGCAAAGTGGCATAGAACTGGAGCAGAAACTCTTCGTTCCAGTGCTCTTCATCAGTGATAAATGGCAGTAAACCTACTTGCTTGAAGCAATCCAGTGCTTCTTCCAGACCAGGCAGACCAACAACAGCTTCAACCTCAAGGCGCTTGTGAGGAAAGATGCGGCCTTGGTTGTATAGGATGCATGAATAATAGCTGCGCTGTTGATGGCTCCAGAACCTATCTGATACAATTCGTTCCCTTGAATAAGGGTTCTTGGAGCGGTCGAAAAACGTGTTATCTTCCCTGAAGCCGTTGATGTTGAAGGAACCAGGAGCTGATGCAGGACCTGGGAACCTTGGCAGTCGTGGGATCGGCTTCTGGACCTGGGGTCTGTATGCAATATGATAGTTGATTGTGGTCCTGCAGCTGACTCAGGCACAGAATGTTCAGGAGCAGTAGCTTCATTGTCTTCTGAAGCTATTGTTGGGTTGGGCTCCACATTTGCTTCGGCGTTGTTTGTGGCAGCCTCAACATTTACAGACTCAGGCACGTTCTCCTGGAGAACTGCTTCTTGTTGGTGTGGGGGAGTTGGAGCTTGTGGTGTCTCTGCATGCTCTTCGGCTGATGCAGCCGGAATGTCGTCAGCAGCCTGAGCCCTTGGCCCTTTGCGAAGCCTACGGAATTTGGGCGACGCTTGTCGAGTTGCAGTGGGTTGTGGCTCATCTTCCTCCTGTGGGCGATCTGCCCATGATGCTTCTTGTGTGATTGGCGTCAAGGGACGACCAATACTGATCAGTTCGCTTGTCTCAAGCTGAGGAAGGGCTGCATCACCTTGCACATTGTCTTGGAGACCAATGTCTTCAGCAGCGTAGGGTTCGTCTGCTGGAATGTCGTTAGTGTTGGGTTCATGCACAGTCAACTGACGATCTGTGTCAGGATAGCGGACGCAGAGGGGTTCAACTATCAGGGGCTCTGTGGGAGCAGCCCGAGATTTCTTGGTCTTGCGCTTCTTGATGATGGGTTCAGAAGAAGAGACTTCAGAGTGTTTTCTCTTCTTAGCTTCAGCCTCTGCAGTCCGTGTCTTCTTGTGCTGTGAAGCGGTTGATCTATTCTTTGGCTTCGAGCCAGTCGTTGCAGCGGGGAAGACAATCGGAGCAGTTTCTGACCTTGGCGCTTCAGGTTCGGGCACAGCCGCCTTCTTTTTCTTCTTCGCGGCCATCCTGGGGTCAATGCCGGGACGCCCAAGTGCCTTGCGCTTTTCTGCCTCATTGTAGGCTTGCACGCAGCGATCAGCTAAAGTCTTCATGCGTTCTCGCGAGCCTTGAGCTTCGGCACGCGTCTTCAGGAAGTTCTCTTTCAGCTCGTGCAACATGATCTTGAAGTTTTTCACTTCTTGCACACTGAGCTTGGCCACGTGCTTCTTGAACTGAGCCTTTTCATGATCAATTTTCTGCTTCAGTTCTACAATTCGCTGGGCTATTGCAAGTTCTGAAGCAATTGCACCTTGAAAGGCAACGCTGAGGCCTATTGGTAGCTGCAGATCATTGAAGCTTATGTCTGGTGTGTCAAACCATTCATCGATGAAGTTGTGGATGATGGCGACATCAAACAAAGGCAGATTTTTGAAGATTTCAGCCTCCTCCTTGCTCTTGATGAGCTGCTCAAGAGCATCATCTCCAAGATCTTCATCGCTTGAGAGATCAATGGCTTCGCAGCGCAGAATGTCAGCAGTAGTGAGCTCTTTGCCTGTGTGTGGCTGAGGCTTCTTGGCTTCTTGGGGCTTGGACACTCGTGATAAGCCTTCTGATTGCACACTGGCTTCAGGAGGTGCAGTTGCTAAAGGCTTCACTCTTGCGATCTTGGGAGAAGCTGCTGGCTTTGAAGCTTTTGGCTTCTTCTGCTTCGGCTTCGGCGCAGCAGGGGCGTCATCTGACTCAGTATCTGCTGGAGGGTCATTCACAGCAGTCCCTTGGACTAGGATGCGAGTGATGAGGCCTGCAAGATTGGCATACGGCCCGATGATATTGGGATCGACGTTGCGTGTGCCATCTGCCCTTGGTGAGGAGGGACCAGGGTTGAAGTCAAGCCCAAATTTCTTCTTGTTTATCTTCGCTGACTGTTGTGCAAACTGAAAGTTGCGCTTGAAGAGATTATCATCGCGGCACCAGAGAAGTGATGACGGATGTGCCTCAGCTGGCTGTGGTCCTCTCACCATGCATGGATAGAAGCCTTGAGCAATGGCTTCGACTCTGGACCTGGGTACGAGATTTTTATATAGTACGTCTCCCCACGATCTCTTGATGGCGCACTTCTCCGCATATTCCTGAGTGACGAAGCGGTAGTGGAACCATTGCTCTGCCCAATATCTTCGAATCCACTGGATTCGTGTCTTGCGCTGACCATAGCTTTCTTCAGGATCAGTTTTGTACATCTCTGCCAATTCATCAGGCAGATCTTTGGACGTTTCACCACGTCACTGTCTGCCTCCCTTCCTTGCTGCTGTTTCTGAAGCCATGAATAACTTGGAAGGCTTCAAGATGTTCAAAGGCTTCAAAGGCTTCCTTTTGCAAGAAATGGCTTCAGGAGAGTTGATGTGATGCTGCAAGTACTCTGCAAATGAATGCAGACTATGAGAACCAAAGGATTCTCCCACGGACATGTACCTGTGACAGCATTAAGGTGCGAGGGAAGGGGAAGAGTTCATATGCATTCTCAGAAGATTTTGAAGATAAATCGGTTTAGAAGACATAGACCTCATTGTGCGAAGACATTCAGATAAGAAGTTGGTTCCAGATTTGTACGAACCCACAGATCAGTACAAGTGAGGAATCTAACTACCTTATGAAGCACAAGTGAATATACTAGGCATGTCATGAGATGTAGCGAGATAACTAACTGATGTGAAGAGAAACTCCTTATGGCAGAAAGTGACTGAGCTATGGGATCAAAAGAGGCAGTAAAAAGAGATTTTATTTACCACACTTGGAACTGCTAGACGAAGTGAGAGTTGAGGCCGAGCAGTTTGATCCTCCGTGCCCTAACTTGGCGACGGAAGACACCTACGGCGACGGCGGAGAGAGCGATGTCCGCTGTCGGCGTGAAAACGGCGTCGGAGAGGTTGCGACAGTGAAGCGCTTCGTCACCGACGTCGTCGAGTGCTAGCGGTGGCGCTAGGGTTCGTGCGAGGGTGGAAGAAGGAGATAATGACCGCAGTGAATCGTGTATTTATAGGGATAGAGGCGGCACTGCGCTATTACGCAGGTACCCCTGGCGGTTCGCATTTGAGGCATGCGTGGCTAGTTAGAGGAAGATTGGGATTTGTTCCACGTCCCACGCACGCCTAAATTGTCGGGCGGTCGTTCCTGCTTCTTCGGATCTTATGTGGAGGAATGAGCATTAAAGACGGACTTTTATGGTTGTCACTATGTCTTCAGCTGACAAGGACACAGCAAAGACATTTGACAGTTTCAACAGAATGCATATGACATGGAGAGATAGAGTTTGAGATAGAAAGCATAGAGAGGTTAGGGTCCGATCACATTCACTTAGTTCAAAAGATTCAACCAAGAAGATATAGCTATAAGTGAATGCTGTAGAGGACAGAACATCAGTACATATATATCCATATAATCAACGCAGTGAAGATAATCATGAAGACATACTGAGAATGAAGCCAAACCAATTGTGAAGACATTGAGAGGTAACGCCATGAGAGAAACACTTCAAAATGGAACGTTTGGTGGTGGCGTTACCCACCGTATAGGAAGTATTAGACCCAGACACGGCGCACAATTATCGTGGCGCTCCAAAGTCAAATTCCACATTAATGTATTCACACTTAGAATGTATGTCTTCATTGTTTGAAGATATACGCTACTTCGTGTGTTGCACATCTAAGTCATCAATATGCTTAAGTGTTAGGATGTGTGCCTGATCACAGGATATTTGAGGATTCCAAGATATTTAGCTCACACCATAACTTGCAAAATCTCTTCTCATCCAAGGGCTTGGTGAAGATATCTGCCAATTGCTCTTCAGTGTTGACGTGTATGATATCAATGTCTTCCTTCACAACATGATCTCTGAGAAAGTGATGACGAATTTCAATGTGCTTTGTCTTCGAGTGCTGAACTGGGTTGTTGGCAATCTTGATGGCGCTTTCGTTGTCGCAGTAAAGTGGCACTTGCTTCAGATGAATGCCATAATCTTTGAGTGTTTGCTTCATCCACAGAAGCTGAGCGCAGCAAGATCCAGCAGCAATGTATTCAGATTCAGCAGTGGAGAGTGATACACAGTTCTGCTTCTTTGAAGACCAACATACAAGTGATCGTCCCAGAAAGTGACATGTGCCTGATGTAGACTTGCGATCAACTTTGTCACCAGCATAATCAGCATCCGAAAATCAACCAAATCAAACTCTGAGCCCTTTGGATACCATAATCCCAGAGTTGGGGTGTGAGCCAAATATCGAAGAATTCGCTTCACAGCTAAGTGATGCGACTCCTTTGGTGTCGCTTGAAATCGAGCACACATGCAAACACTAAGCATGATATCTGGCCTAGATGCACATAAATAAAGCAAAGACCCAATCATGGAGCGGTATACCTTTTGATCGAACTCTTTACCATTGTCGTCGGGACCCAGATGATGCTTGGCTGGCATTGGTGTTGTGAAGCCTTTGCAGTCTTGCATACCGAACTTCTTCAGGCACTCTTTAAGATATTTCTCTTGAGATATGAAGATGTCGTTGCGTTGTTGCCGTATTTGAAGACCGAGGAAGAACTTTAGCTCCCCCATCATGGACATCTGATATTGCTCTTGCATCATATATCCAAACTCTTCACTATACTTCTGATTGGTGCAGCCGAAGATAATGTCATCCACATATATTTGGCACACAAACAGTTCACCATCATATGTCTTCGTGAAAAGAGTGGGATCCAGGGAACCAGGTATGAAGCCTTTGCTTTTCAGAAAGTACTTGAGTGTATCATACCAGGCCCTAGGGGCTTGTTTGAGGCCATACAGTGCCTTGTTGAGCTTGTATACCATATCAGGATGTTTTGGATTTTCAAAGCCAGGTGGTTGTGCAACATACACTTCTTCTTCAATCTTGCCATTGAGAAAGGCACTTTTCACATCCATCTGATAGAGAAGTATGTTATGATGATTTGCATAGGCCAGCAGTATGCGTATGGCTTCAAGCCTAGCCACAGGAGCAAATGTTTCATCGAAGTCAATGCCCTTCACTTGAGTATATCCTTGAGCAACGAGACGAGCTTTGTTTCTGACAACTTGACCATGCTCATCTTGCTTGTTGCGGTATATCCATTTGGTGCCTATTATGTTGTGCTTCCGTGGATCAGGACGCTTAACCAGTTCCCATACATTATTCAGCTCAAACTGTTGAAGCTCTTCTTGCATAGCTTGAATCCATTCAGATTCCATGAAGGCTTCTTCAACTTTATTGGGTTCTGATATTGAGACGAATGCGAAATGCCCACAGAAGTTTGTTAGCTGAGTTGCCCTTGAACGAGTGAGTGGACCAGGTGCATTGATGCTGTCAAGTATTTTGTCAATTTGTACTTCATTTGCAACACGAGGGTGTGTGGGGCGAAGACTTTGCTCTTGCTGATCTATGTGGTCATTTGAAGGTATATCTTCAGGCTGAGCATTGTCTTCATGTGGATCAGGTGCTGAGATGATAAGTTCTTCTTCAGGTTGAGCTTCAGAAGGTACAATTTCTCCAGTTCCCATAAGCTTGATTGATTCATTTGCTGGAACTTCATCTAGCACATTTGGCAATTGCTCTCTTTGTGATCCATTGGTTTCATCAAATCGCACATCCACTGTTTCAACCACTTTGTAGTGGAAGAGATTGAAGACTCTGTAGGAGTGCAAATCCTTTCCATATCCAAGCATGAAGCCTTCATGTGCTTTTGGTGCAAACTTTGAGGTGTGGTGTGGGTCCTTGATCCAGCATTTTGCGCCAAATACTCTGAAGTAACTGACATTTGGCTTCTTGCCAGTTAGGAGTTCATAAGATGTCTTGTTCAGAAGCTTGTGAAGATAAACACGATTGATTGTATGGCATGCAGTATCAATGGCTTCAGTCCAGAATTTTCTTGGAGTCTTGTATTCATCTAGCATTGTTCTGGCCATCTCAATGAGTGTTCTATTCTTGCGCTCGACGACGCCATTCTGCTGTGGCGTGTATGGAGCTGAGAATTCATGTGTGATGCCCAAGGTATCCAGATATGTATCAAGGCTAGTGTTCTTGAATTCAGTGCCATTGTCACTTCTGATGTGCTTTATCTTGGCGCCAAAATTGTTCATAGCTCGATTTGCGAAGCGTCTGAAACATCCTGCACTTCAGTCTTGTAAAGGATTATGTGCACCCAAGTATATCTAGAATAATCATCAACAATTACGAAGCCATAGAGGCATGCAGAAGTAGTAAAAGTTGAGTAGTGAGTGGGACCGAAAAGATCCATGTGGAGCAGTTCGAAGGGTTGAGTAGTGGTCATGATTGTCTTCGAAGGATGTTTTGCCCTTGTCATCTTCCCTGCTTCACAGGCACCGCATAAGTGATCTTTCTTGAACTTGACGCCCTCGATGCCTATGACGTGCTTTTTCTTCGCAAGGGTGTGGAGGTTCCTCATGCCAGCATGCCCAAGCCTTCGATGCCAAAGCCAGCATTCTGAAGCTTTTGCAAGAAGACATACTGCAAGTTGTGGTCCTGCTGAGAAATCTACCACATACAAATCACCTTTCCTATACCCTTCAAACACTAGAGATTTGTCAGATTCCATTAGCACCAGGCAACGATATTTGCCAAACATTACAATCATATTCAAATCGCAAAGCATTGAGACAGACATTAAGTTGAAGCCAAGGGATTCAACAAGCATGAATTTATCCATGTGTTGATCCTTTGAGATTGCAACTCTACCTAGACCCAATACCTTACTTTTACCAGTGTCAGCGAATGTAATGTGGCTCTTGTCGGATGGACGTAAAGTTGAGTCCATAAGAAGGCTTCTTCTGCCAGTCATGTGATTTGTACACCCACTGTCAATAATCCATTCTGAAGACTTTGAAGTCGCTGGTGTTGTACCCTACAGTGCAGTTAGGGGGATAGGCTTCAGGAAGAGTGTTGTGAAGCATAAACATTTGACGAACCAGTGGGTTATGAAAACTTAGATCCAGATTAGGACTAATGGGGAGAGTAGCATGCGATTCAGGAACGAAGTACATAATGATGCCATTTGGGCAGTTTATCTTGCGCCCCACAAGATTTTTATGGTCCCCAGCAATAGCATCAGAAGATTTTGTTTTTGTGCTGGAGACCTTTCCCTGCAAAAGAGAGTTAAGCTTTCTTAACCACCCACATCTTCAAGGGTGGCATAGAAGCTATGAGTCTAAGTGCAGCATCTGAGAATTTTGGCTTTGAAGCCTTAGCAAACAGTCTAGCAGGGGGACAATAATACTCATAGGCATAAGCAGAATAATGTTTGGTCATATGAACATGACGGTTCGATGAACCGCTCTCATATTCATATGCCTGAGTGTGGTTTCCCTGCAAAACATTTGCGTTAGTGTGACTCAGGTGAGTCCTCTGTCTGTATGAAGCCTTTGGACCGAGGTTTGTCTTCTTCAAGTGAGGTGTCATGAAGACATTCACAGGAAGATTTTCCAGACATGTTTTCGGAACCCAGATCTTCTTCATAGGTGGTCCATTCCTGCAGTTAGTACCAATGTACCTGGCAAACACTTCACCATTCTGATTCTTAAACAATTTATAGTTTGCATCGAAGGATTCATCAATGATAATTGGGTTAGCACAAGTGAAGCCAGATAAATTGGATGGATCTGCTGAAAGTTCCTTTGCAGCAACCCATGTAGTTTTGGGGTACTGCTCAGGTTTCCAGTAAGAGCCATCTGCATTGATTTTCCTCACGAACCCAACACCCTCTTTCCTAGGGTTTCGGTTCAGAATCTGCTTCTTAAGGACATCACATAATGTTTGATGCCCTTTCAGACTTTTGTACATCCCTGTTTCAAGCAATGTCTTCAACCTAGCATTCTCATCAGCAATAGCAGTGGTATCCTCAGCAGAGGGGTTAGTTGCCACATCAACAGTTGAAGATATTGGAACAGTAGTAGCAGTGGAACATTCAGCAACAGAATTAGCATTATTACGCTCAATGCATTTAAGACATGATGGTTCAAATCCTTCCTGAGCGGGACTGATCTGTTCGGCACGAAGTGACTCGTTTTCCTTTTGAAGATCTTCATGAGCCACCCTCAATTTCTCAAGTTCTTGCTTCCTTTGAAGATAGTCATAGGAAAGCTTTTCATGAGTTGTTGAGAGAGTATCATGACGATCTTCAAGTTCCTGATACTTAACGTGAAGGTTTTTTATGTCTTCAATTAAGGATTCAGATCGAGTCATTTCAGCACCCAATAGATCATCGCTTCTGTCTAACAGTTTTTGAATATGTTCCATAGCATTCTGTTGTTCAGTTGCAATTTTAGCAAGTGTTTTGTAGCTAGGTTTTGAATCACATTCAGAGTCATCGTCACTGGTTGTTTCATAGCGAGTGGTGCGTGTGCTTACCTTGACACCGCGTGCCATGAAGCAGTAGGTAGGAGTGGAGTCGTTCTTGTCATTTGCGTCGGTGTCGGTGATGCAGTTATTGTCTTCAGTGTTGAAGATGGACTTGGCGACGTGTGCTGTAGCCAGACTCGCAATGCCAGAATCAGACTCCTCCTCAGACTCCACCTCTGCCTCCTCAGATGCGGACTCCTCTTCTGAATCCATCTCCTTTCCAACAAACGCACGTGCCTTGCCAGATGAGCTCTTCTTGTGTGATGAAGACTTTGATGAAGACTTGGAAGAAGACTTTGAGTGTTTCTTCTTCTTCTTGTCGTCAGAATCATATTCCTTGCTCTTCTTCTTCCTTCTGTTCTCATTGTCCCACTGTGGACACTCAGAGATGAAGTGCCCAGTTTTCTTGCACTTGTGACATGTTTTCTTCTTGTAGTCATGAGCAGAAGCTTCATCATTCCTTGAGCTTGATCGTGAAGATTTTCTGAAGCCTTTCTTCTTGGTGAATTTTTGAAACTTCTTCACTAGCATTGCAAGTTCTCTTCCAATGTCTTCAGGATCATCAGAACTGCAGTCAGATTCTTCTTCAGATGAGGAGACAGCTTTTGCCTTCAAGGCACGAGTTCGCCCATAGTTTGGACCGTAGATATCTCTTTTCTCAGAAAGCTGAAACTCATGTGTGTTGAGCCTCTCAAGTATGTCAGACGGATCAAGTGTCTTGAAATCAGGACGTTCTTGAATCATCAGGGCCAGAATGTCAAACGAACTATCAAGTGATCTCAGCAGCGTCTTGACGATTTCATGTTTGGTGATCTCAGTGGCGCCGAGGGCTTGAAGCTCATTTGTGATGTCAGTGAGCCGGTCAAATGTGTGCTGGACATTCTCATTGTCATTTCGCTTGAAGCGGTTGAAGAGGTTGCGAAGAACACTGATTCTTTGATCTCTCTGGGTTGATATGCCTTCATTTACTTTGGAGAGCCAGTCCCAGACCAGTTTGGATGTCTTCAAGGCACTCACACGGCCATACTGTCCTTTGGTCAGATGACCACAGATGATATTCTTGGCAGTAGAGTCCAGTTGAACGAACTTCTTGACATCAGCAGCAGTGACACCTTCTCCAGCCTTGGGAACACCGTTTTCGACGACATACCATAGGTCGACGCCAATGGCTTCAAGATGCATGCGCATCTTATTCTTCCAGTAGGGATATTCAGTTCCATCGAAGACGGGGCAAGTAGCGGAGACTTTGATTATCCCTGCAGTCGACATAGCTAAAACTCCAGGTGGTTAAACCGAATCACACAGAACAAGGGAGCACCGAGCTTTGATACCAATTGAAAGTGCGTTATATCGACTAGAGGGGGGTGAATAGGCGATTTTTATGAAAGTCTTCAAAACGTGAGAGTTATGAAGACAAACAGTGAAGATTATGCCTATTACTATGCAACGGAAGTTAGATTACACTAGGCCAGCCATGGTCATGTATTCAATAGAGTGAAAGTGCAATGACAAACAGCTTCAGTGTAATAAGGATCAGGTAGGAAGAAGTTATGAAGCCGAACAGATCATACATTCATGTTGTGAAGACAAAAGATAAAGCAAGCATGCAATGGCTTCACAATGAATAACTGTAAGTGAAAGGAAGTGAAAATGAAACCAGTGGCACGTTGAAGACAATGATTTGTTGGACCAGTTCCAGTTGTTGTGACAACTGTACGTCTGGTTGGAGCGGCTAGGTATTTAAACCAAAGGACACACAGTCCCGGACACCCAGTCAAGGACACTTAGTCCAAGACACCCAGTCCTCACCGTTTTCTCCTTGAGCTAAGGTCACACAGACCTCGCCCAATCACTCAGGTAAGTCTTCAAGGTAGACTCCCAAACCTTCACAGACTTCGTTCACTGGCAATCCACAATTTCTCTTGGATGCTCAGAACGCGACGCCTAACCGTCTGGAGGATGCACAGTCCTCAAGTGTAATAAGTCTTCAAATCACACAGACACGAAGACTTAAGTGATGCCCAATTTACTCTGGCTCTGGGTGGTTAGGGCTTTTCTCCTCACTAGGAATTTTTCTTTCAAAGGCTTCGAGGTGGGTTGCTCTCAAACGACAAAAGCCGTGCACTGAAATCCGAGCAGCCAACCGTTTATGGTTGTGGGGGTGGACTATTTATAGCCACTTGGCAACCCGACCTGATCTGTCTGAAATGACCCTGGGTCACTGAGGAACTGACACGTGTACCAACGGTCGAATTTTGAACTCACACGGCAACTTTACTTGGGCTACAAGTAAAGCTGACTTGTCTGACTCTGGACAAGATTTTCTCTCAAAGTCTTCGCTCGAAGACATAGGATTTGAATTAGGCATCACTTCAGTCATTCTGACTGGTTCTCTTGGACCCCACTTAACAGTACGGTGGTTCCTACGACACAACATAAATGAAATGAAACTACGAAGGATCTAAGTCTTCGAGTTCCATAAGCTTCATAGGGAGTCTTCACATGTCATTGTCTTCAATATGAATATCTTCATAAACCACTATTGTCTTCAATGTCTTCGTACATTTTTAGGGGTCATCTCTGGTAATAAAACCGAATCAATGAGGGACTTCTACCTGTGTTTTCCTGCAATTCTCACAAACACGTTAGTCCCTCAACTAGGTTTGTCGTCAATACTCCAAAACCAACTAGGGGTGGCACTAGATGCACTTACATGGGCTGCAACACACACGAGGCCTTTTCGGTCCCTCGGTTAACCGTTAGAGCATCAAACGAAGTCCAAATGATACGAAACTTGACAGGCAGTCTACCGGTAGTAAACCAAGGCCGCATGACAAGTCTCGGTCCAATCCGGAAATGTTTAACCCCCACACACAAGAGGAAGGTAGAAATGACCACCGGAGGAGAACGGGTCGCCGAAATGCAAAACGGACAACGGGTAAAATGCTCGGATGCAAGAGACGAACACGTATGCAAATGAAATGCGCATGATGACATGATATGAAATGCATGACACGCAAGCAATGACAACGCAACAACAACAACGAATAACTGCACGACACCTGGCACATCGGTCTCGGGGCGTTACGGTTGGTCACCATGTTGTTGTGATACTTCTGTTTTTCCTTTGTACATTATATATTAGTCAGAAGTTGCGGTTATAGGGCGAGGTAGAAATTTGAAGAAGGAAGCTCTAGATGTACTTCCTCCCTCAATACTTGCGCGAGCTGAAAAATTGACAAGTTCTCGAGTCAGTAAACTAGAGAACCATCACAGTGGTCTGGTTTGCAATTATGCGTTAGAGCTCATAATGTAAGACGGATAGTGGTGCGAATTTTATTTCCACTCCTATAAATATCTCAGTTGGTGGTTACTAATTGGAATGAAATGAATATGAAGCTTATCTGATGAATACACATCACCGTTACTTTTCTAAATTTACTGATTGTCATACTTCTTAGACTATAAGTTGGTGAGGCGCAACACTCTTTTAATTCTTTCTATAATTCTGAAGTTAGTAAAATATATATTATCTTGACTAATGTTAATTTACTATTTGTTTCAGCTCATGTATGCACCAAGGATATGCACAACAGTTTCTGGGCCTGCAGTTTATTCAAGGTTCTCAGATGACCGCTTTCTGCATGCAAGGAGGATGCAAAATTTACCTGGGTCAGAGCACTAGATTTTACACCCAACCACTCTTTTGGGAAGTGTTCAACTCTTGCCCTCGTACTTGATGAAGGTGCACCAGTGTCATTTATTCTCAACAGCTTGCTTTTGTCAGGAGAATTAGGGGAATTGGTCATTTCTTCAATGGAATTTTTTGGCCCGTCGTCCAAAGTCGTTCCCCTTGTTGACTGCCCAAGTGGTTGTTCAGTGTCATATGAAGTTCTTTTTCGTCTCAATTCTCTTGTTCACATGGGGAAGATAGTTGCCAAGGATGTTAATGCTGATCTGTTTAAAGCTCTTGAAGAAATACCAGTTCATATTTCAAGGAGGATTTTTGAGAAAATGAGCAAGTTAGACTTTACATGCTATGAACCTTTGCAATTCATCCAGCAGGAGGCTCATAGCAGGAAGAGGAGCCATGATGGTTTGCTTTCCAGTAAGACTGAAGGTGAAGGAAAGTTAATGATGTGTTACAGAATTCACATCACTCCATCCAAAATATACTGCTTGGGACCTGAGGAAGAAGTATCAAATTATGTGGTTAAGCATCACAAACAGTATGCTTCTGACTTTGCTAGAGTTACTTTTGTAGACGAAGACTGGAGTAAGCTTTTTCCAGATGCTATCTCAGCTAGAACTGGACGAGGGTTCTTTTCTCAACCCTTGAAAACTGGCCTATATCATCGTATTTTATCCATCCTGAAAGAAGGATTTTCCATTGGTCCAAAGAAGTATGAATTCCTGGCCTTCTCAGAAAGTCAGCTTCGTGGAAGTTCTGTTTGGATGTTTGCTTCTAATGACTCCCTGAAGGCCGAGGATATAAGAAGGTGGATGGACAACTTTGAAGATATTCGTTCAGTATCTAAGTGTGCGGCTAGAATGGGCCAGCTGTTCAGCTCCTCCAGACAAACACTTGAAATCCTACCACGGGATGTAGAAGAGATTCCAGATATTGAAGTCACAACTGATGGCAGTAAATACATATTTTCTGATGGTATCGGGAAGATCTCTGAGAGACTTGCTAAAGAAATGGCTTGCCGAATTGGATTAGACTATACTAACCCTCCTTCAGCTTTTCAAATAAGGTATGATGGCTACAAAGGAGTCGTTGCTGTCAACCCTGATTCCTTTCGTAATCTTTCTCTGCGACCTAGTATGAAGAAATTTGAATCAAAGAGCAGGATGTTTAACATTACAAGTACCAGCAAATCCCAACCATGCTATATGAATCGTGAAGTTATCTCTCTCCTTTCAACTTTGGGGATAAGAGATGAGATATTTGAGTCTATGCAACAGAATGATATGCGTGAGTTAGATGAAATGCTGACCAACAGAGAAGTTGCTCTCTCTGTTCTGGGGAAAATTGGTAGTGCAGAAACAAAGACAGCATCGAAAATTTTACTGCAAGGCTATGAACCAAGTTTAGAGCCTTACCTGTTGATGATTCTTAAGGCCCATCAGGATAATAGGCTGACTGACATAAGAACTAGATGTAAGATTCATGTTCCAAAAGGCCGTGTTCTTAATGGTTGTTTGGATGAAACAGGTGAATTAGAATACGGTCAAGTGTACATCAGAATTACAAAGAACAGCAAAGAGCAGAAGGATAATTGTCAGCCATATTTTGCTGAAGATAATGGAAAAGAGAAAACAGCAGTTGTTGTTGGAAAAGTTGCAGTATCGAAAAATCCTTGTCTCCATCCTGGTGACATCAGAGTACTTGAAGCTATCTATGACCATGGTTTGTACGCTAAGAACCTGGTTGATTGTGTTGTCTTCCCCCAAAGAGGAGAAAGGTAATGTCGTATGTTATACTGAAACTGAAAGACGATCATCTAGAGTTTATATTGCTCTGGCAATGCTTTCAGAGGAGCTCAAATCTCTATTGAAGTGTTTGTCAGCATGTTCGTTTCCATGTCAGATTGATATCCCCTCATGTTACGTACTTACATCTCTACCTATTGATGGACGTTGCCAATGCTTGCTTTCTCCTTCAATTAATCTTTGATGTTTAATAGGCCTCGTTCATATAGACTTTAATCTTTGATGTTAATCAGGCCTCATCCAAATGAATGCTCCGGGGGCGATTTGGATGGTGACCTCTATTTTATCACTTGGGATGAGAAACTGATTCCAGAGAAGGTTGATTCACCTATGGACTACACTGCAGCAAGGCCACGCATAATGGATCATGTTGTTACACTTGAGGTATATTCCTCGCTGTTTATTCATTTTAACTTATCATACTAGGTTGTTGCTGTTAATTTTTACCGAAGATTGTTTTATTTGACTAATATCAATTTTTGTACTTGCAATTGTAAATATAATCAAAATATCAGTTTTTTCACGATCTGTAGCATTTCAATAATACTAGAAGAAAATGTGCGCTTCGCCGCACCGTTTTCCATTTTTATGCCATGTTTCCTGTTATAAATCATCAAAGAAGGAATTCTTTAAACAAAACTTCTGATGCAAACAAATCACAGGCTAACATCATTCATTTTGAACAACTTTTTATTGCTTGCCTATTTGTTCATGGGCTCCCAGAGAACCTGACAAGATATATTAGCTAGGTTTTGAAGTTGACAAAATGGGAAGGAAAAACTGCAGTGTAGGATCTACTCCAGTAGACTGAACAACAAAGCTGACCTCCTGGAAGCATCGATTAAAATAAAGATGATCTTGAATAAGATAGCCAGTAAAGAAACCAAAACATGCAAACAAGTTTGCGACCTGAACCAATTGAGCTTCAGTGAGATGAGTGAAACCAATGGCATTGGCAACCTCCCAATAAATTCTAGTGTAAGGCAGATCATCATTCGCAGTATCAGTAGGAAGTTATCCAAAGTTACGTTTAGTATATGAGCGTATATATAAAAATTCATAAGTGTCACAAGACCATCAAATAAACTTACATCTTCAAGCAAGCTTGATTCCTCGAGAACATTCATCAAAGCATAATCACACAATTCATGAAATATTATTCTTCCAAAACGAAAAAGACAGTGGCTATGTCTTGCACAGGGCACATACTTTCAGACACGCTATGGAAGCATATTAAATAAAAGAAGGGTCGTTCCAAAAAGTAGAGATTTTATTATTGCCAATCATATAGACTTTCCGAGACAAATCTTCCCCATGTCAGAGAAGGCACATCCACAAATGAAGATATATTTTTCATATCAACCTGCAAAAACAAATTAATATGCATCTCACAGTAGACTGCTTGCGTATGCGCAACTCACCATTGTAATGGAAGGTGCTGATTACAAATTTAAAGTATAAACACCCAACCAAACTGCCGCCCCACGGAGCACCGCGAAGTAGAAGCCCTCACACCGGCGTGTCAGCTTCCAGTTACACAATGGCAGCAGCAAAGTGTATCCTGCACCCCATGGCTACCGCCTTGCAGGGACCGTTTCCCCTTATCGGCATAACTGACACATAATTGCATAAATTATAGCAAGAAGCAAGATAAAGAGCTTATCTTTGAAGTTTGATTGATTAATTGGAGAGCACTGCATTATAGGTTGTTGAAGCACACAAAAGGAATAAGGTGTCTGTCACCTAGTCAGAAAACATAATATCCATAACAGGTGTAGTAAGTAGAGTTCTGATGGTGGGAAAGAGGCTGACCCCTATAGTACTTATGTGATTAGTAGATAATCATACCAAACCAATATCACATCTTTCAAGTTTTCTAGTGCTTTACATCCTATTGAACGTGACATATTTGTATAGCTTATCCTATCTTCTCTAGCCTTGTATAGTTGATTCCTAGAGATATGGTAGGATTAGTTTCCTTGTCACGCAAGTCATCATGTGTATATATTGTGACCGACTCCCTGGAATACAATTGAGTTGCACCAAATATTCTCTCTACATGGTATCAGTTTTACCGCGATCTTTTCTCGCTTCCGCAACCTGCAGCCGCCGCGCCTTCCTTTAGTCGCTGCCGCCGCGCCAACTCCAAACCCTACCGCCGCCGCCGTCGCTGCTTTTCCCGTAGCCACCGCCGCCGCCCACTCCTCCCCAAACCCCTCACGCTGCTGCCACCGCTGCCACCTCTCCCGTAGCCGCCGCCGTAGCTTCCCTTCTTCTCCCTACCGCCGCCACACTCCTCCCCAAACCCTAACAGTCGCCGCCGCTCCCATCTATCTTCTGTAGCCGCCGCCGCCGCACCCAAACCCAAACCACCCGACGCCACCATGGCCAAGGCTGACGCATCCGACGCTGATTCCTTCTCCGGTGCCATGTTCACCTCCGACCGCCTCAACGAACTTCACATCAAAGACCACGTACCGGTCATCCTCGACCTCGACTCGCCGTCCTACAACGCATGGCGCACCTACTTCGCGTTGTTGTTCCGCTCTTACCGTCTCATCGAGCATGTTGATGGGAGTGTCGACTTCCGCGACATGAAGGACGACGACGAGTGGCTTGCTGTGGACGCCTACATCGTCAAGTGGCTCTTCCTCACCATCTCCGGCGGCCTCTTCAACATGGTGAACGCCTGCGATCCGTCCGCGCATGCTATGTGGACACGCCTTTGTGATCTCTTCCTCGACAATCAACTCCAGCGCCGCGTCTTTCTTCAAGGGGAGTTCTTCACTATGCAGCAAAACGATCTTTCGATCGATGAGTACTGCACGCGGCTGAAGGTCCTCGCCGATGAACTACGCGACGTCGGCATGACCATCGACGACTCCGTCCTCCTCACCAACCTCCTCCGCGGCCTCCACCCCGACCTTGGCCAGTCCGCCGCCAACCTCTCCCTCGTCACACCGACATACGCGAAGGCGGTCACTTATCTTCGCATGGAGGAAAAGCGTCTCCGTCACACCGCTCGGCAGGCGACCCACGCCGCCCTCCACGTCGGTCTCGCCGCTGGCCACGACGCTCCGCCAACTCCGCCAGCACCACGCGCGCCTCCTCTGACCCTGCCACCCACGCCCGCGCCCGCCGGTGGACGCAAGCAGAAGGGCCGCGGGGGTTGCGGCCGCAACACCAACTCGGCGCCGCGTCCTCCCGCTGCAACCGCGGACGCCCCTCCTCCGCCATGGCTCTCGGGGTATAATCCCTGGACGGGGGTTGTGCATGCTTACTCCATGCCGATCCCCCGCCCTCCCGCTCCAAGCATCCTCGGGCCGCGGCCGTCTTCTCATCAGGCGCTGCTGACCACGCCGGCTCCCGTGGCATACAGCACCGCCCCGGCCTACAGTGGCCACTCGGCCTCCGGCGGTTACCCAGGCTACGACGCATATGGCGGCGCCCCGCCGGTCTACGACCCGGCGCTCCTCTCCGCCCTTCATGCTGCACCCTCGCCAAGCACCTACAACGGAGGCGGCGATTGGTACATGGACACTGGCGCCGTAGCTCACATGGCCTCCAACCCCGGTATCCTCTCCCGTGCCTCTCCCTATCCCTTCAACTCCCGCATCGTGGTGGGTGATGGCTCCTCTCTTCCCATCACTCATCACGGTTCATCCTCTCTTCCGTTTCCCTCTTCGCCTCTTACTCTTAATAATGTGCTAGTTTCACCGTCCTTGATCAAAAACCTATGTTCTGTTAAAACTCTTACTCGTGAAAATCCTGTCACCGTTGAGTTTGACGCTCTTGGTTTCTCTGTCAAGGATGCTCGCACCCAGAGGGTTTTGCACCGATGTGATTCCCCCGATGATCTCTACCCATGTGGTCCTACGACGAGTGGTGGTCCGGTTGCTCTTCATGCCGACGTCTCGCTTTGGCACGCTCGACTTGGTCATCCTGGCGCCGACGCTCTTCACAAAGTTTTGAGCACTTTTTCTTTTTCTTGTAATAAATCGGCGGCTCACACATGTCATGCTTGCCGCATAGGAAAACACGTTCGCTTACCGTTTCCTTCGTCTACATCCATCGCCACTTTTCCTTTTGATGTTATTCATTGTGATGTTTGGACATCTCCCGTGCCTAGTAATTCGGGCTTATCATATTATCTTGTGATTTTAGATGATTTTTCTCACTTCACTTGGACTTTTCCGTTACGCCGTAAATCTGACATCGCCTCCACTCTCCACGCCTTTTATGCCTACGTCCACACCCACTTCCACCGCACCACTGCTCATCTTCAAACGGATAACGGAAAAGAATTTGATAACCTCACCATTCGACATCTTCTCTCCACTCATGGCACTGTTTTCCGCCTTACATGTCCATACACCTCCCAACAAAACGGTTACGCCGAACGTGTTCTTCGCACCCTCAATGAGAGTGTTCGTGCGCTGCTTTTCCATGCACACATGCCCGCCCGGTTTTGGCCCGATGCTCTTGCCACCGCCACTCTCCTTCTTAACATCCGGCCATGCAAACCGCGATGGAGCTATACACCTCATCATCTTCTGTTCGGGTCTCCCCCTTCCTATGACGATCTTCATGTTTTTGGTTGCTTGTGTTACCCCAACATCACCGCCACCGCCCCCCACAAGCTTGCGCCTCGGTCTCTCGCTTGTGTCTTTCTCGGCTATCAACCAAACACCAAAGGATTTCGCTGCTATGACCCGGTCTCTCGTCGCGTGTTTGTCTCACGGCATGTATACTTTGATGAGGTTGTCTTTCCCTTTGAGCAGGTTACACCGACAACAAGTCCGTCTTCGGATGATCTCCCTCGACGGCCTCGTGGAGCGCTTGCGCTTCCTCCGCCACGACCCCGTGCACCTCCGACGGGTCCTTTGGCGGGGCCTTCTTTGCCGGCTCAGGCAGAGCCGGCCTCGCCCCTCCAGGCTTCGGGTCCCTCTGGTCCGGTCGGCTCAGGCGGAGCTGACCTCACCCCCCGGGCTTCGGCACCCGCCCTCGCTGGCTTGGTGCAGGAGGCGTCTTGGCCGGGTCCTCTCCCGCTTCGCCCGCACCCACGTTGGAGGCGGCCTTGCCCACCCCCACGTCGCCTGCGGCCTCATCTGCCGCCTCATCCGTCTCGGCCACGGCGTCCTCTTCGCCACCCGCGGCCTCGCCCGCGGTCCCGTCGCCGTCACCCACGGCCGTCCCCGCGGATTCCTCTTCGCCACCCGCAGTCTTGACGCCGCCGTCTGCGGTCTCTGTTGAGGCCTCGACGGCCACCTCACCAGCGGCTTCTCCCGTGGCCACGCCTTCATCCTCTTCCGCGGTTGTGCCTCCGCCTCGACGCCGGGCTCGGCCCCCGCCTCCACCGCCTCATCATTCCATGGTGACGCGTGCTAAAGCCGGGATCCATCAACCGAACCCTCGCTACCACAATCTCAGCGTCACGGTTATCTCTCCAGTACCGCACTCGGTGCGTTCTGCACTGAGTGATCCGCATTGGCTAGCGGCTATGCGTGCTGAGTATGATGCTCTCGTCGCCAACTAGACCTGGACGTTGGTTCCTCGCCCCCCTGGTGCTAACATTATCACCGGCAAGTGGGTTTTTCGGCATAAGCTTCTTCCCGATGGCTCTCTGGACAGGTACAAGGCCCGCTGGGTTGTTCGCGGTTTTGCACAACGTGCCGGTGTTGACTTCTCGGAGACCTTCTCCCCGGTTGTCAAACCCGCCACGATTCGTGTTGTTCTTCAACTTGCCGCCTCTCGTCACTGGCCTGTTCATCAGCTCGACATCAACAACGCTTTCCTCTATGGTCATCTTCAGGAGCGTGTTCTCTGTCAGCAGCCTACTGGTTTTGTCGATCCCTCTCGGCCTGATGATGTTTGCCTGCTCTCACGGTCTCTCTATGGTCTGAAGCAGGCGCCCCGTGCATGGTATCAACGCATTGCATCACTCCTCATTGCTCTCGGTTTTCGCAGGACCACCTCCGACACGTCGCTGTTTGTGCTTCATCGAGCTGATCATGTCGCCATGCTCCTTCTATATGTTGACGATATTGTCATCACCGCCTCTCAGGCAGACTTACTTCGCGACATCATCGGTCGTCTTGGTTCTGAGTTTCGGCTTAAGGACTTGGGAGCTCTGCACTTCTTCCTCGGCATCAATGTGCGACGTGACACTTCCGGGTTCTTTCTTCATCAAGGACAATATGCTCTTGATCTCCTGGATCGTGCTGGTATGACTGATTGCAAACCTGCTACTACTCCTGCCGAGGCCAAGCCGAAGCTCTCTGCCACTGCTGGCCAACCTGCCACGGATGCTGCCCTCTACCGCAGTATTGTTGGTGCTCTTCAGTACCTCACGCTCACCCGAACAGACATTCAGTTCGCCGTGCAGCAGGTTTGCCTGCACATGCACTCGCCTTGTGATGTTCACTGGTCTTTGGTCAAGCGCATTCTTCAGTACATTCGTGGCACACCGACGTTCGGTCTTCGTCTTCGCGCCTCCGCCTCCACTGAGCTCTTTGCTTACACTGATGCGGATTGGGCCGGATGCCCCGACACTCGACGATCTACGTCCGGATATTGTGTCTTCTTCGGTGACTCTCATCTCATGGTCCTCTAAGCGGCAGCCCACCGTCTCCCGCTCGAGTGCTGAGGCCGAGTACCGCGCCGTTGCCAACGTTGTTGCCGAGACATGTTGGTTACGACAACTACTTGGCGAACTTCGGGTCTCCATCCCGAAAGCTACGGTGGATTTTTGTGATAATGTTTCGGCCACCTATCTCGCGGCGAATCCGGTGCAGCATAAGCGCACCAAGCACATTGAGCTTGATGTTCACTTCGTTCGAGAGAAGGTTCAGTTGGGTCAGCTTCGTGTTCTTCATGTACCGACCACCCAACAGTTTGCCGACATTATGACCAAGGGGCTTCCAACCGCTGCATTCCAGGAGTTCCGTTCCAGTCTTTGCATCGCCGACGCCGACGCTTCGACTGCGGGGGGGTGTTGAACGTGACATATTTGTATAGCTTATCCTATCTTCTCTAGCTTTGTATAGTTGATTCCTAGAGATATGGTAGGATTAGTTTCCTTGTCACGCAAGACATCCTGTGTATATATTGTGACCGACTCCCTGGAATACAATTGAGTTGCACCAAATATTCTCTCTACACATCCAAAGCTATGTTATATATGCTACTATAACCACCAAAGATTCATCAGAGTAGAAAGAACCTCCAGGAAGGAATGTCAGAGACAAACACACAACCAAAGAGATCTAACTGGAAGAAATAAGTACCATGTGCGGCACTTTGACTGAGGTGTGGAGATCTCTCACATAGTCACATCTTGGAAAATAGCTGCCTGCATTTGTTTTGTCCAAAATAATAAATGAAAGGAGCAACTTGGTTGATTTGTTTCAATCAAATTAGTTAAGGGTCTCTATGGTTATTTCTAATCACTAGTAAATGCGTATGTGCAATGCACGTTAATATTAGGCAGTATATCAATTGCATAAAGATAATAGGTAAGATAACATTTTCTTGTTAGTTGTGTAATTAGTGCTGATGGTGATATTTGGTATGTTATTTATTGCATGTTAAACATGTTGAGCGCTCACCATTGGAGCAATCTGGGTCATTGGATTGACCTTATTTGATGGCTGAGATTAATTGGATCTGCCCCTTAGGGTCTTTTTATATTGGTATGGATATAGATAAAGCTCCTCACATCCCCTTGTTAAAAATATTAAAATATATGAAAACATCAGTATGTAATCATCACAAGGACTATAAACCGACAGAAGAGAATACAAATATGACCGCATTTATTCAGATCTACAAAAGAGAACTGACATGCAGTATCCACCAGAAATATGTCTCATCTACCCATATTACAGCAATTTTGATAAAGTAATTCTTAGCAATTGACATTTATGTTTGGGAAACAATAAAAACAGGGAATGAATTATGAATACGACATCAACACTGTATATAAGGTTTTGATTTGTAGGGTGCACTCGTTGAGAGCAATAAATAGAGGAGATGATATTTCAATCAGTGGCAAGTTGCAATGCATGTCAGCCAATTTTTTTGATGTGAAACCTATATTCCTAACTCCAGTGCTTTTCTTTCCAAACCTGAAACAATTAGCATGATAGCTCCAATACTAAGCAAACACTCCCTCCGTCCTATAATATAAGAACGTTTTTGACGTTCTTATATTATAGGACGGAGGGAGTACCTTATTATTCATCTATTTGCATACTCATAAGAGATAAGAAGGCTTCGCATCTTTTACTTTCTCTCTTTTTTCCATGTTTGTCTCTTTCTTGTCCCGGTGGTCTAGTTTTTGACTGCTCTATAACTCTAGGTCCGACGAAAAGTTATTGAACATATAAATCCTTCTAAACTCGTAGTCACAACCGTTGCCTCCACGTCGCCTTTAAATCGCTATGCCACCGCCTGTTAATTCGGTGCCCCACCGGGGGCATTTTGATAATTTCACGTCAGTCGCTCAGTTGACGAACCCTAGCCGTCGCCCGCTCCCGCACTCTCCTCCCCCTCCTGCCTCTTCCCTTCCCCGCCTACTCCTCCTGTCGCCGCTGACGCCTCCGCTCCTGCTGTCGCCACATCGCCGCCCCAAACCCCTGCCGCATCGGAGAGAAATCCATGGCGGTGGACAAGCCCGGCGGCGGCGGGGCCTCCTCCTCCTCGCCCGCGTCCACCACGGACCGACCGCGTCAGCAAGAGGAGAGGAGCAGCAGCCGCAGCGCGTCCTCAGTCCGGCCTCGATAAGAGAAGGGGAGCAGCAGCCAGGCTAGCTGGCGCGCACCTCGTCGCCACCTCTCCTCACCTTCTCCCAGGTTCCTGATCTGGAGCGGGAGGGAGGCCAGGCTACCCTTGACACGCATGTACTCCCCCTTTCCCCTTTGTGCCCTCTCTCTCTCTCTTCGCCGACCTCTCTTTCTTGTTACACACAGATTCATTGGAGCAGCACACCTGGTTTTAGATCTTTCTTAACTTCTCCTATTTGCTATTGTTGTGTCAGAACTGATGGATATCAAGGATTGCTGCCTTCAAGTTATGTTTCCCCGTTATAAGGACTCCATTCAATTGATTATTTTTTATGGCTGCAGATGTGGAATGTTCTCACTATCAACTCTGGAATAACTAGCAAGTAGTGGTGTCAATGGCATCCGTGGGAGACATTTTGGTGGCACATGGACATCACGTTCTGGAATAAAGTAAGTCTTACAATCAACTTGGGAAGATGAGGTAGGCTGCCTTCAATTTTCTATCTGGGTAGCAGCAACAAATTCATGAATCTACCGCTTGTTGCCTTTATTATTGTGATCTATGCAAAAAGTAAATTTTGCTTGAAGATTGCAGCACACACGGATTGCTTGGCAGACTAAAATAAGTAGGAGCTTCTGATTGGACCCTTCAAGCAATAGTGTTGTTAATATATTAGTTATTATATTATGTTACTAGAGCATTAGAATAACTTCCTGATATATGTGTTTATATGATTTCTGACATTTACTGCAATAATATTGATGGCCAGGCACTATACTGTGCATAAACAAAAAAAAATCAGTTTTTCTTTTCGTAGTTGCAGCAATTTTCCTGTACCAATAGTGTGACACTACACTACTCTTCATTTTTACAGGCCATGGAACAATAAATAACTTGGCAACGGATACCCTGTGGTCTACAATTATACTGTAATTATGTGTGCACTTTGGATCTATTGGATGTCTAAATGTATTGTTAATCGACAACTACTGATGCAAAGGTATGTTCTATTTGTAATATGAAATGATTCTTATTTGTACCTCCAGCAGTCCTTCTCACATTTTCTATTTGTAATATGAAATGATTCTTATTTGTACCTCCAGCACTCTTCTATCGCTCCTTTTAGAACTAATGACATAAAAAATGTGGTCTGGAGTCTGGTCGTGTTTGAACAAAGTTGGTCAGAATGATATAGTTGTTTTCTTCAAGTTCATTATATTAATTTTTTCAGTATATAGATTATTTATTTGTTCACACAATACATGGCAGGAGATGTGTGTCGAGAGGCACATGAATATGCACGTGGGCTCTTTTTCAGCATGGTAGTCTAAAAAACTGTGGTATTCTCAGAACACGTAGAAAATGCTTTGCTATCAAACCGGGCAAGTGCAGATTTCCTTGAATATAGTTTATTTTACAATTGTGTTGCCAACGTGCTTCCATTGTTTTATCACCATAAAATAGTTCTAGGTGCTCATATAAAATTTAGTGGCGTGTATGGGTGATTGTAGTGCAGTTTTGTTTATCTGCTTGCATTTTCAGCATTATAGTGTTGATATACTATCTCAATAAAACAGTGAATACGTATAATATGTACAAGCTACATTCAAGTTATGGCAGTGTGCCTGGGTAAGATGAACTGGTAATCTTCTGCTAGCTGAAAAAAACTTTTTTCGTCTTTACATGTGTTTCTTGTTGAAACTCTTTTTCGTCTTTGCATGTGTTTCTTGATGAAGCTCGTGATTTTCAAGTTATGGCAGTACATATGTCTACCCACTTGCATGACTACCGATATTGTCCTTATTTTGCTCCTCCTTAGCCTTGTTCTGTTAGTGCAGTTCTTTTAAATAGCAGGGACAGAGTCCCAGAAAACATGCCTGATTGCTTTTCTTAGTGGCGCACTTGCAAGTATATGTGGTAGTTTCTGTTAGTTTCTCATGCTTTTCTACAAAGTGATAGGTTAATAATGTCATCAACAATTTTTTCCTTAACTGATCAATATCTTAGAAGTTGTCACTCATTAGTTTTCTTTTCCTTATCTGATCTCTAGCGAGTAGAGTGATTTATTTTCGCAATACCTAATTCTGATCATAGGTAATGACAGATTTGTTTTCATTAAATGAGATTCTTGTTTTGTGTTGATTTTGCAAAATTTCTGTAGCTACATATTTGCTCAATCCAATAGACAGATTTTAATCAACCTTTATTATAATGTATTTCCAATTGTTCATAACTACATAAATTTTTGTTGTGATTTTGCAAGATTTCGAAATTATTGTGTTTCAAAATTGTTATACTGATTCCTCAATGCTCTGTTCATGGCTTTGTTCTTATTTTATCCGAAAGACAGATTTTACTCAACCTTCAGTATATTATTTGCTTTGTTCTTATACTGATTCCTCGATGCTCTGTTCATGGCTTTGTTCTTATTTCTGAAGCTATATATTTGCTCTATCCAAAAGACAGATTTTACTTAATCTTTTGCCTTTTAGAAAAAGGGAGATGCCATTTAGAGCTTACTCTGTCCAACTTGATCTTCAACTTGCCGCTACTGTTCCTAAGCATTTTCCTGAAAACTGTTGTATTTGCTTTAGAGAATGAGCTCACCTTACTCAGAAGATATGCCAAGTAAAAAATTAGAATTGAACAATTAGTTCCGCTCTTAAATTTTGCACAACAGTCCAAATTATCCAATAAATCATGTGTTAGCAGGGTCAAATTATAGAAGTTGAATCACTTGTTCTAAATTACCCAATCCAAATTATGGATGTTAATAATATGCTTTGTGTTAGACTGTCAGTCAAATTGTCGAAAGCCGGAGCTGGGTTGAGGAGCCGGCCTCCGCCTTTGACCATTACGTGAGAAGCAACACCGGCGTTGGCCATTCCGTGTGCAGAGTGTGTGAGTTAGTGATTTAATTCCATCCTTTCCATCTCATGATGTGATTTTTCCTTTAGGATGAATTAGTAACTTTGTGTGGAGGTGGCAGCACTACCTGCTGGTTGGTGTAATGCCGTGCTTGACAGGGTGATTTGCAATTCCGAGTTTGTTTAATGGCTTAATGTCTAAGCACTCATCCCCTTATTCTGTTGTGTTGTTACCAACTTGGTTTGCAAGGAACATACCTTCATCTGTGTACATCAAGATTGCTAATTGCCAGCTGAAGGTTGGTTTTGTTATCTGAGTAATCAGTTTTGTCATCTTGATCAACGATGCAATTTCAGTGAGGATATGTTTACGTTGCTTATTACTGTGCTTGACAGGGTGATAGTAAAGCATGAAGATGCCTAAGCTTATGAGGAAGCTGCAAACTGCGACCAAAAATTCTCACTTCAGGGTATTTCTTTTTACAATTTACTGCGCAGGATACATATCCTTCGCCATTAACATTCTTTTCCTCTCAGGTACTCTCTCTCTCTCTCGATCTCAAAGAGGAAACGAGGCAGCCACGGCCTCCTTGCCCCCCCCCCCCCTTCTCTCCCTCTCTCCCGTGCCTCCGCGCTGCACACCGCTGCTGCTCCCCAACCACGGCGCTATGATGGTGCTTGCTCGCCTGGTTGCCGCCTCGTCTCGCCCAATCTTGATATAGTCCGGGGCGGCGCCGGCACCGCTCGACCGCGTCGTTGCCTCCTCTGCGTCATGAGAAGCGCCACCATTGCCTCCACCCCCACTGGGCAAGGAGCTCGAGGTGTTTGGGGGTTCGTGTTTCCTACACAGGCCAAAACACTATTGGAGCCTTGGAGGTGTGTGTGCAGCTCTAATTTGCTAACATCCTTTTTTTCTTTTACCGCTGAATGCATCTATCAAATGAACTGTGTGGGTGCTTTCAGATAAGGATACTGGTTTTGTAGATTTAGTATGATTCTGGACCATACTCTGAAACTAAAATGTACTAGATCTGTACCCCTGTATCTCTGGACATACTTTGGAACTAAATTATACTATTATGCAAGGTTGTTTCTAATGACAGTAAACTGCATAATGATGTTTCAAATTATTTTGCGCAAGGTTGTTTCTAATGACTTGTCCATTTGCTTATTTCCTTGTTCAGTTTGAACCAGTCGTTTGGAGCAGATCAGCTCAAAAGAGATCCTTTGTACCATTTGCAGACTACCCATCTCCCTCTGGTAATTCGTTTCTGCTATGTGAATCTTGATGTACAATTCCCATTTCACTTACTGGCAACAACCATTCAAATTAGCTGATAATGAAGGAGATTGACAGGCCTGGAGTCTCGCTCGCCTCTGTTTTCCCCCTGTGGACACACATGAGACTCAGATCTTGGCTCGTCGTAGAGGAATCGATAGCAAGAATCAACCAGAGAAAGGATGTATACAAGGTACTCGATGGTTTTCCCCCAGCACTAGCTTTGTGTTGAGTTTGTTTTTGTATTTTTCTGTTTATGACTGAAGCGAGAAGCTACACATTGTTGTTCTCCTTTACAGCCTCACGCATACACACAGTGCACATCCAGGCCGTGCAGTACACCATGACCCTCTCACCTTTGCCCATGCCTGTTATACGTGTGCAAAGCATGTCAATAGTGCCCAGCACAGGAGCTGCACCCATGCTACATGCCCTGCTTTATTTGTTACAGTTCTACACAAGTGGAAACCCCAAGCTAAATTATAGAGAACAAAAATAGCTCACAGTCAGAGATCAGATTGAATGAGGACCGGTGCTCTAATTGATTCTTTTGCAAGGAGGGGTTTCAGTGTTCAAACATAATGCATTTCCATTTTTCAGTTTGACCAAACTTGTATGCGGAGTAAAAGGAGAAGGTGGGGGTATAACGACATATCCGTGATTACATGGTCAAAATACAGACCTAGGATATTTGAATGTTTCCATATAAATGTTATCCTCTACCCGCAAAATAATAATATAAATGTGGTCGTCTTATATTTCGTAGCTTCCTGTTACCAGGATTGATAGCTATCGTATTTCATTCCGTTGTTTAGTAATGAATTGTTGTGATGCATTTTTTACTTTAATCCTTGCTACTTTTACAGCAGCCTTCTCGCGCAGATCATTTTGTATAGATGTATAACGGCATGCCCGTGATTGCTCTGTAAAAACCCGGCCTAGGATATATGAATACTTCCATATGTGCAGCCTTCTTGCGCAGATCATTTTGTATAGACGTATAAAGGCATGTCCGTGATTGCTCTGTAAAAACCCGGCCTAGGATATATGAATACTTCCATATAAACTTATGCCTCTTCTATTTTGTAGCTTCTCATTCTAAAGAACGATATATATCATATTTCATTATGTTGTTTCGGTAAATAAATTTCCTTTCTGATTCTTTTTTGTTAAGTATCCAAGTAAGAGTCTGATTAGTAGCGGTGATTTCAGAGCTCGAGGCAGAGATGGCGGAGCTCGGGCGAGCTCGAGACTATGGATCCAGGGCTTGAGTGCTCACGGGATGGAGGTGCTCAGGATGGAGGCAGGGGAGGGCGCCCTGCGGGAAGTGATTTATGTGCTCCTTGATCAGTTTTTTTATAACTGATGGCATCTTACATTGTTGTCTTTTACCGATTAACTGGTTAACTCTTTTCCTAAATGGTCTTAGATTTCTGCTTTCTATTTGCGCCAGTTTCTTTTTACAAGAGATGAGATCTTACACAATATATTTTTGCCTTGGTTGATCTAATTAAAATTTTCCTTCAGCACGTGCATATGATGTTAATATAAAGCTATTTGGAAGTACATATCCATGGGCGAAAAAATATTATCATGTATTTTGTCTATCATTTTGCTTGTGTTGATGTAGTTTATTGAGCTTTTTCACACGTCATGATATTATGCCTTAATTTCTACTAGGCTGCTTTTACATTTAAAATTCATTGTACAAACATTATTTACCTAATTTATGGAAACAATAAATTTGTAGCTCAGGTCACCTAGGAGATAATGTAAACCAAGTCGCTCACCGGTTTAAGATGGTATGTTCTGAACTTTCGTTGCTTTATGAAAGGACAAAAGATGTTAGACATGCATGCTACTACAGTTGAGCCATTTTCAGTTTTCTACATGAGCCACAGTGCCGAAGCCTTTGGACAGGCACTTTGTGGTAGAATGTGTCAAACATACTCCCTCCATTCCAAAATAGATGACTCAGCATACGCAAAATCACTTTGTTGTATATTTTTCATAATGCTACATTCCATCAATTAAATGACTTCTTATTGTTTTGAATCTACTTACACAGGTGTTTAAAGATTTACTTTGTTCCAGCGACTACTTTGGATCATAGGAAACTAAAAAAAAAGAGGGCGCCGCCACCACCATCATCAGGCTGGCCCACATCCACGCGCTGCTCGGCGTCACCAAGTCACCGGCACAACTCCTCACGCCCAGGTCGTTCAACATTTTCTTCCGTTTTTGGTGCGTCACATTTAGAGTCTTTCTTTCCCATTTTACCGTGTTTGCATGGTAAGATATTTGGTCGGATTTGAAGGTTCGTAGCCTTGGCTCCAAAGCTTCAAGCTCTTATAGAAATTAGAACTGGGCCTTTTAAAATAAGTCCTGCATAATAGTGTTGTTCAGTGGGATGCAGAATTTTTTTTGTCTGATAGGCTATCCTTGGTGCTGATTTAAGTACTGATTTCATTATCATATGACTACAATAAAGAAGCTGTGTGTATAAATATTACTAACTGCTGATAGTTTGCATCAGTGATTTCAATTCTGTTGGCCCTCTTTAAGATTGCTTGGGAATGTAAGGCTTAAAAGTTTCAACCCTGTGCAATGTGCTTCTCGGGTGTGAATTTGTGTCTGACTAATTAACAGTAACAGTTCTGTTAATACTGATATGTCTTTGAACATTATATGGGTATTGCATCGCTTGTACTTATAGTAAGTGGAATTTTTTCTCATATGTTTCAATATGTGTCCGAATAATATTAATGTACACTCTTTCAATACATGGCTTACTCTTGGCCTTTGCGCCATTGGCGCAACTGGTCATCTAGTTCTGTTAAACCACAACATGACCACATGACAAATCCAGGACGTTATCAATAAGCAATAACGCCAGACTGAGCCGTACACTTTCCAAATTTGGTGAAAAGTGCATCCTATCTTCCAATTCTTTGTAGCCTGACAAGCATTCTAAGTGGTCACTGCTGAAAATTTTGTGATAATATTAGCCTATTTTGAAATTGCGTAACTGAACACATCAAGAACCTGAGGGTGTGAATGTACTCAAAATGGAACACCTGCACTCATGTCAAGTTTAATTAAGTTTACAGTTCATTTACTAGTTTAGTTAAGAGTGGAGAAATAAGGCAAGTGACCTGAAAATTCCAACACTAAGTCTGGCCGACCACTCCTTTGATGCCTTTCTGTTTTCTCCATCCCTGCGTACTAAGTGCCTCAGGCCGATTTCGACGGACAGATTTGCTGGATGTGTGTGGTCGGGCTTTGCGGGAGGTTAATCATGCTCCATCACTATCTCAACATAGCCTCAGCTTTGTGTGCAATTCTGTTCTGGTGGGTGCCTAACTGCCTATACCTTTGGGCTGGCGGGTGTATTTTCTCAGGGTGAAACCCATGATCTAACTTTCCGGCTTAATCAGGGGCGTCGTCGCCCCCGCGTCGTTACTTATTGAAGATGTTGGTTCAAAGATCTGTCTCAGTGTGATACCTTTGGTCTGACATCAGCGTGCGTTCAGGGGTTCCGATGGTGACGTTCGCCAAGGAGAAGGTGGAGGTGGCGGACGACGAGAAGGTGGTGTCGTACAGCGTGGTGGACGGCGAGCTGGTGAGCTTCTACAAGAACTTCAGGGTGACGGTGCAGGTGACCGACAAGGGCGCCGATGGCGCCGGCACGGTGGTGAACTGGACCATGGAGTTCGACAAGGCCAGCAACGAGGTGCCGAGCCGGACGTCACCAAGGAGACCGCAGCAAAGACCTTCCACAACCTCGACGACTACCTCCTCAAGAACTACTATTCCCTCCGTTTTATAATATAAAAACGTTTTTGACATTACATAGTGTTAAAAAGGTTTTTATATTATGGGACGAAGAAAGTAGCTTTTAGCTACCTGGTCGCTGGCCGCCAAGGCCGGTCTTCCGTCCGTCCATCCATCCATGAATACGGTCGTCGTTGCCTGTTGTCTCGGTGTGTACCGTGTACGTGTGCATCTGTCTGTGATGGGATGGCCGCGTGAGTACCAGAATAATAACAATCGCGCTATTCGTCACCCTGGGTGAGGAATAATTATTCTTCACCTTCTTCTATTTTATCATCAATGCATCATAATTTTACGTTCCGTAAATTTTGTCTTATTTTCGATGCAAAAAGGATCGTAAGAAAATATATAATCGGCGTAAAAAATACTTATATTATGTAAAATTATAAACCTAAAAAACAATAGTCTAAAATACACATAAACTGCAAATTTTCTTGTCTTATGACCTATATTTTTATTTTCTTATGTTAAATTTTACATAGTGAATCGATATGAATGTAACTATTTAAATTTGAAACGTAATTTAATTATGAAATGATCGTCAGATTATCTCGGATGAAGAATAACTTATTTTGCACCCTGGGTGATGAATAGTAACACTATATATATATATATATATATATATATATATATATATATATATATATATATATATATATATATATATATATACACACGGTGGCGCTATTGTGAGCGTGTGCGCATTTTTAATTAATCTATGCGCCGGCCGCTGCTCCTAATCACGCGCGGGTGCGCTGAGAAGGCCAGATTTTGAAGGTAATGGAAGGTGCAAAATAAAGTAACACGCTTTATTTCTGTTACCATGTGTTGCTCCGTACGCCGGCCGCTGCTCCTAATCACGCGCGGGTGCGCGGGTCGCTGAGAAGGCTGATTTTGTGGGTAACGGCATGTGCAAAATAAAGTAACACCTTTATTTATATTACCATGTGTTGCTCCGCTACTCATTGCCAGTAATATAATAAGTGTAGATGGCAATGAACCTCTGATTTTTACCGGCTCTAAGACATCATGATTTCATTCCTAAACAGTAATAGATTAAGTGAGATAGTAATGGACCTAGGGCTTTTACCAACAGCTAGATAAGAAGGTTGCATCCCTAATCATTGCCAGTAGTAATTAAGTGTAGATAGTAATGGACCTACATTTTTTTGCCGATGCTAAGACATCGATGGTTTCATCCCAAAACATTGCCAGTAATAGGTTAAGTATATATAGTAATGGACATTAGTTTTTTACCGGCACTCACCCTAAATGTAGAAAACCTGATGGTAACCCGTTACTATTATTTCTTTTATGGGAGGGCAAAGCAAGACGAGGGCCATGGTAATCCATAGCTATTTTTTTTGTCTAGGAGGAGGCCGGCAACGCGCCACAACAGTTCTGGTCGTAAGGGTTACGATCAACCTTTTCCCACGTCGCTCGCGCGCCCTTCGACCTGGTTAGCGTGCCGCTTAATTAGCGCGTACTGGTCGGCTCGGTTGAAGTGGCCGGAGCGTAAGATAAGGCACAATGCGCACAGCCATAGTTTAGCAAGCCTATATATATATATATATATATATATATATATATATATATATATATATATATATATATATATATATATATATATATACCTACTATATTAAATCAATGTGGTATTTTTAGTTTCGTCCCGCATAGTCCGGTAGGTCATTAATATTACTTGGCTTCGTACGTCGGTCATTAATATTACGTTGCGTGATCGAACACACGATCGAGAGCCTCCTCCCGTCTCGTACGTCCCACCTTATATATCCAGCAACGTACACCTGGGCCAGGCTTTGCTGTTATATATGGGCCGCTAAATTGATCTGCCCAGCCCCACGTACCTTAAAGTGCAGCCACAGAGTGGAGGATGAGATACGGGTCCTGTATACTACTCCCTCTGTCCTATAATATAAGACGTTTTTTTTTGTGTGAAAATAAAAACGTCTTATATTATGAGACGGAGGGAGTAATATACACTACATGAAAGAAGAATTAACTTAGCTATAGATGTATGTGACTAAGAGATTTGGTGAAAAACTACAAGGAAGAAAGAAAGTCACGTAGTCATATATGACCAACCAAAGAGGATTTATTAAAGAAAAAACATCCTAGGTGCCCACAAGGGGTCGCAGCTAAAAAAAAAATCCTAAATTGATCTTTAAAGATGCATTATTAATTCAAAAAATTAAGAGAAAAAGCAAACACACTAATTTAGCAGATCTTATTGATATGCCTTTTTTTAGACCTCAGTGCGTGCGCAGCCACCGGGTAGGAAAAAATCACTCGAAACTTGCATACGGCCACAACCGAATTTTTTACCTCGGATGTCACCGTTCTGATATTGTTGTTTCTGTACCGTCGTAATGCACGGGCATATATAGCAAATTCATTGGTCGTATACAAATAATCAAAATTAAGGTCGTAGACAACTAATCTATATCTATACCTACTATTAAAGGGAGGTGATATTCTTGGTTTCGTCCTGCTTTTTTTTGTCCCGCTTCAATTAATTTCACGTACACTATTTGGTTTCATTACTTGCCACCTGTTTTGGCCCAACGGCGAAAGCCCACCTGGCGACGCACTGTGGCCCAGGTCTAGAGAGGTGACAAAAAAAATTGCCGATGGGAGGGTTCGATTTCATAACTTGCCAACCGGCCACACACAATTTGTCCAACTGACTCAGCTAGAGATATGAGAGGATTTTTTTATTATTAAAGGGAATATGTATTCTTGGTTTGTTTTGGTCCTTTTTGTTTGGTTTACACACGTTAAGTGATTTGAGCCAGATACTTGTATGTTGATGGGCTTTTTATAGACTTTCATAGAGACCTGTGTGAAAAATAATTGCGTCAAAATAAATCAACATTGTGGGAATTGAACACAGGACCTCATGTCTAGCTCTTCGATGTAACAAACAACAACCTATGCGCCTTTCACATTTACTAATCCCAACTCGCTCTAAATATACGAGTGACAGTCATCATGTTTAGGCGAGCTAATTAAGCGAATGAGCTAATAAAAGAAGAATTGTGGACTTAAATAGAATATTTAAATGGATGTGGCTAATTAAATAAAGGATTATGCGTAAACCGGTGGAATAACTAAAAGAAAGATTGTCATCTTGATAAACTCTACTCGAAGGATTTAAGATAAAAAGGTAGGATAATTAAAAGGAAGGATCTATAGGCTTCAATGTGTTGGGGCTACGAAATTAGAAAAGGAAGGATTGATTCCCGACAAAAACGAGTGATGACGTCATGATAACTAATAAAAGGATTATACATAAATGCCATTAAAAAGATTATACTTAAATAAAATCAGTGGGAGATTATGTCCGGCAAAGAAAATATGAACACGGCTAAATTGCAACGTATTTTTTATGTTCATTTTGTATAAGGATGCTGCGTTGCAGCATGTTCTTCATAGTGAATCTGGTGCTATGGGACATTAAAACATCAATTTTTCCCGTTGCAACGCACGAGCATATGTGCTAGTAATAACAACGAGCCCCAGCTTTATGATCACGTATACATACGAATGGTGTTAGATTTGTGCGATTTGGTTTCATTCCATCTGCAAAAATAATTCAGTATGTTGTGGTATAATTTGATGGCATTTTTAGGTGGTAGGAGGTGGAAAATTCTACATGTTTTTGTCGCAAAATTTTCTTGCTTCCATAAAATGCCATGCGCCTATGAAAAATTACCATGCGTCTCTGAAGAAACTGCCATAAAAAATGTTCGTAAATGCCACCCCTCCCGACGAACGTTCGCTGGCTATTGGGTCCAAACACAAATGTCCATAGCAGACCAACAACACGACATCCACACCATTAGCATCATCTATGTAGCAATCTCTTTTAGCGTCTTACATGTGTTGGGAAGTCTAGTCTGAGTTAATAAAGAGCAAGTAGGGTTTCGAGGCCAATGCCTTTTTCTTATAACTTCCATGATAAGGACAACATTTTGAAACAATTGACATAGGAATATGAATTTTGAGAGGGATTTTAGTGTTCCAAATCACAAGATGTTTTTTGAGCCAGCAATGCATAGATATAGTAGTGTAGATATGATTTATGTTAAGTTTCCAGATGATATCATTAGATAAATCACATATAGGAATAGTACGTCATCACATATTTTTCATTCTCTCCCATTGTTCATCCATAACGGGGGACAATGTTCTTCTAAAGGATGTTACAAGATTAAGCGACTCGAGTTTTTCCATAGTGCAATTTTGTTCTAAACAAACACCACAAAGCAAAGGGAATTTCTCACAAAAGGGTCTATTTTCAAAAATGATACATTTCTATAGTCTAGCAGTATTACCCTCAATTACCACAACCCCCTCTACCCACCATATATAAACCTTTCACTCTCATTATTGCCTTCCAACAAGGAGAATCATACATTTGACTAATATACATATAGTTTCTTTTCTAATATTTAGCTTTAACCGAGGCAACAATAGAGTTCTTCAAATATTTAGCTTTAACAACTTCTTGCCATAGTCCACTACCTTTTATCTAATTTCCACCAACATTTGACTAATAGACATATAGTTTGTTTTCTAATTTCCACCACCATTTGACTCATAGACTTATATTTTGTTTCCTGAGATCTTTGACACCCAGACCCACTTTGCTTTTTTATCTGCCCCATTTCACCAAATGATATCTCTTTTTTCCACAACGTTGCCAAAGGAATTTTCTTCTAGGTTTATCCCATTTCTTAATCATAGTTCTATTCATAAGAAACATTGACATATATAAGATGGATGTGGGATATGACATAATTAAGCTAGATAGTACGACCTTCCATAGACATGGCATACCCAACCCAAGAATCAATTTCTGAAGTAATTGAATATCAACAAAGCTCCAATCATACACTTTTAGGCCAACATAACTTACATGCATGCCAAGATATTTAAAAGGAAAGGAGTTGATCTGCAAATTGAACATCCCAACATAAGTTTCCACAGTAGGTTCATCACCCCCAATAACACACACACCTCACTTTTTATAATTATTTTTTAAACCTGACATGATTTCATTCTAGATAATCCTTAGTATTGGTGGCGTATTGTAAAATATCAATACCATTAGGAACAAGATCAGTTTCCAGCCCAGTCAAAAGCCCATTAAAGTGTGCTTGTGTAACAATTTTAGCGAGGCTCATAGTTGCCAGGTTTAAAAAAGGAGATAAGTGGTCCCCTTTGCGCACCCCCTTGGATCTCTGGAAGTAGGGCCCAGTTACAACGTTTAGTTTAACACATACAACACCGTCGAGCATAATATGCCTATTCCAACAAATCTACTTAGTGCCAAACCAACATACAAAATGACAATCAAGTAGGAATTCCCAGTTGACCTTGTCATAGGCCTTACCGAAATATATCTTAAGAACAATAATGATTCTTCTTTTGTTCACATAAGTATGGTGCAAGATTTCATGCAATGTCATGATGCCATCCATAATGGCACAACTTTTATTAAAGCATTCTGGTGTCTGCTAAACAAAATATCAACAAAAGGCTCAAGACAAACAATCAAAACTTTTGTGATAAGCTTGTAAAAACATCTCAATCAACGAATGGGCCTAAATTGTTGTATCTTGTTTGCATCAGAAAGTTTGGGTTGTAGTGCAATAATACCATAGTTTAATTGTTGAACTTCTAGAGAACCAACATGAATACATTCCAATAAACGCATGACATCCTCACTGACCACATCCCAGTAGTGTTGAAAAAACTCTATAGGTATATTATCAGGGCCAAGGTATGACTAGATTTCATAAAAAATAGAACATGTTTTACTTCCACCTTGCTGAAACTGAAGGAAATATGCCCTAGAGGCAATAATAAAGTAGTTATTTATATTTTCTTATATCATGATAAATGTTTATTATTCATGCTAGAATTGTATTAATCGGAAACTTGATACATGTGTGGATACATAGAAAAACAAAGTGTCCCTAGTACGCCTTTACTTGACTAGCTCGTTAATCAAAGATGGTTAAGTTTCCTGACCATAGACATGTGTTGTCATTTGATGAACGAGATCACATCATTAGGAGAATGATGTGATGGACAAGACCCATCCACCAGCTTAGCATAATGATCATTAAGTTTTGTTGCTATTGCTTTCTGCATGACTTATACATATTCCTCTGACTATGAGATTATGCAACTCCCGAATACCGGAGGAACACCTTGTGTGCTATCAAACGTCACAACGTAACTGGGTGATTATAAAGATGCTCTACAGGTGTCTCCAATGGTGTTTGTTGAGTTGGCATAGATCGAGATTAGGATTTGTCACTTCGATTGTCGGAGAGGTATCTCTGGGCCCTCTCGGTAATGCGGACAAGAGACTTGCCGATAACGAGATTGAACTAGGTATGATGATACCAACGATCGAATCTCGGGCAAGTAACATACCAATGACAAAGCGAACAACGTATGTTGTTGTGCGCTTTGACCGATAAAGATCTTCGTAGAATATGCGGGAGCCAATATGAGCATCCAGGTTCCGCTATTGGTTATTGACAGGAGATGAGTCTCGGCCATGTCTACATAGTTCTCGAACCCATAGGGTCCGCACGCTTAACGTTCGATGACGATTGGTATTATGAGTTTATGGTTTTTGATGTACCGAAGGTTGTTCGGAGTCCCGGATGAGATCACGGACATGACGAGGAGTATCGAAATGGTCGAGACATAAAGATTGATATATTGGAAGGTTATATTCAGACACCGGAATGGTTCCGAGTGGTTCGGGCATTTTTTCGGAGTACCGGGAGGTTACCGAAACCCCCTGGGAGAAGTATTAGGCCTATTGGGCCTTATTGGAGGAGAGGAGAAAGGCCACGTGAGAGGGGCACGCCCCTTGCCCAAACCGAATTGGACTAGGGGAGGGGGCCGACCCCCTCTTTCCTTCTTCCTCTCTCCCCCTTCCCATTTTCCCTCTCCGGTGGTGGAAGGAAGGAGGGGGGGGGGCAATCCTACTTGGATTATGAGTCCAAGTAGGACTCCCCCCTTATGGCACGCCCCCTTAGGCCAGCCACCTCCTCCCCCCCTTTATATACGGAGGGGCACCCTAAAGGCACAACAGACATCTCTTAGCCGTGTGCGGTGCCCCCCTCCACAGTTTACCACCTCGGTCATATCGTCGTAGTGCTTAGGCGAAGCCCTGCGCCGGTAACTTCATCACCACTGTCGCCACACCATCGTGCTGACGGAACTCTCCCCCGTCCTCAACTGGATCAAGAGCTCGAGGGACGTCATCGTGCTGAACGTGTGCAGAACATGGAGGTGCCGTACGTTCGGTGCTTGGATCGGTTGGATCGTGAAGACGTTCGAGTACATCAACCGCGTTACTAAACGCTTCCGCTTTCGGTCTACGAGGGTACGTGGACACACTCTCCCCTCTCGTTGGTATGCATCTCCTAGATAGATCTTGCATGATCGAAGGAATTTTTTTTGAAATACTGCGTTCCCCAACAGTGCATCCGAGCCAGGTATATGCGTAGATGATATATGCACGAGTAGAACACAATGAGTTGTGGGCGACAATAGTCATACTGCTTACCACCAATGTCTTACTTTGATTCGGCGGTATTGTTGGATGAAGCGGCCTGAACTGACATTACATGACCGCATTCATGAGACTGGTTCTACCGACGTGCTTCGCACATAGGTGGCTGGCGGGTGTCTGTTTCTCCAACTTTAGTTGAATCAAGTTTGACTACGGCCGGTCCTTGTTGAAGGTTAAAACAACACACTTGACGAAAAATGGTTGTGGTTTTGATGCGTAGGTCAGAACGGTTCTTGCTAGAAGCCCATAGCAGCCACATAAAACTTGCAACAACAAAGTAGAGGACGTCTAACTTGTTTTTGCAGGGCATGTTGTGATGTGATATGGTCAAGACGTGATGAGATATAAATTTTTGTATGAGATGATCATGTTTTGTTGAAGTTATCGGCAACTGGCAGGAGCCTTATGGTTGTCTCTTTATTGCATAAGATGCAAGCGCCATATAATTGCTTTACTTTCTCACTATGCGATAGCAATAGTTGCAAAAGCAATAGTTGGCGAGATGACCATGTGACGACACGTTGATAGAGATCAAGATGATGGAGATCATGGTGTCATGCCGGTGACGATGGAGATCATGACGGTGTTTTGGAGATGGAGATCAAAGGCACAAGATGATGATGGCCATATCATGTCACATATTTTGATTGCATGTGATGTTTATCCTTTATGCATCTTATTTTGCTTAGTACGGCGGTAGCATTATAAGATGATCCCTCACTAAATTTGAAGGTATAAGTGTTCTCCCTGAGTATGCACCGTTGCTACAGTTCGTCGTGCCGAGACACCACATGATGATTGGGTGTGATAAGCTCTACATTCACATACAACGGGTGCAAGCCAGTTTTGCACACGCGGAATACTCGGGTTAAACTTGACGAGCCTAGCATATGCAGATATAGCCTCGGAACACTGAGACCGAAAGGTCAAACGTGAATCATATAGTAGATATGATCAACATAGAGATGTTCACCATTGAAAACTACTCCATCTCCCGTGATGATCGAACATGGTTTAGTTGATATGGATCACATGATCATTTAGATGACTAGAGGGATGTCTATCTAAGGGGGGTTCTTAAGTAATATGATTAATTGAACTTTAATTTATCATGAACTTAGTCCTGATAGTATTTGCAAATTATGTTGTAGATCAATAGCTCACGTTATAGCTCCCCATTTATTTTTGATATGTTCCTAGAGAAAAATAAGTTGAAAGATGATAGTAGCAATGATGCAGACTGGATCCGTGATCTGAGGATTATCCTCATTTCTGCACAGAAGAATTATGTCTTGGAAGCACCGCTAGGTGCAAGACCCGTTGTAGGGGCAACTCCGGACGTTGTGAACGTCTGATAGAGCAAAGCTGATGACTACTTGATAGTTCAGTGTGCCATGCTTTATGGCTTAGAATCGGGACTTCAAAGATGTTTTGAACGTCATGGAGCATATGAGATGTTCCAGGAGTCACTACAAAAAAAGACACTTCCGTGATGATACGTGTTTGTCACAATAGGTCACGTTTTCTGTCATGCATGTACATCCATAACGATTTTACGACAGAATCAAGATAGTCATACCTGTGCTGTCGTAGAAGTGTTCCATGACATTACCCAAATTATCATCACGGAAGTGTCCACTTCCATGACGATAAATGGCGCGTCATGAAAGTGCTTTCGTCAAGGGTGACCGACATGTGGCATCCACCGTAACGGGTCGCCGTTAAGCTATCGGGTCCGATTTTGGATCCGATAACCCGTTAACAGCCCGGATCAATGAGGATTTTCCACATGTAAAATTATCATTGGCCAGAGGAAACACGTGTTGGATCACCGTTGGGACAGATGTCATCCACTCATTGGATAGGAGGCGCCTATGATAGGTCAACATGTGGCACGACCCAACAGTGGCCCATTCCGGTGAAAAAGGCTGGCCTAGTAAAAATTAGCAGGCCAGCCCATATAAGGCCTACTTGTGTCAAGTCCATTTAAGCCCACAGCCCATACGAGATGTGCCAATTCGGCCCGTCAACGGCCCGTTAAAGATTGGACACCATTGTAGACCATCGTCAGTTCGAGCCCGTTAACAGCCCGCTATATATTTGGGATCAATATCGGCCTGATGTGATTTCAGCCTGTTAACGGCCCATTCAAGGGATGGGCCAATTTTTAGGATGTATATCTTTCGGCTTTTAACGACCCATTTAAATGTTGGGCCAATTTCCGGCCCGGTGTGTCTTTCAGCCTATTGACGACCCATAAATGAGTTGGGCCATTTGTAGTCGGACCTTAGTTTTGGCCTTTTAGTGACCCATTTAAGTGTTGGGCCAATTTCCGGCCCGGTGTGTTTTTCAACCTGTTGACGACCCATAAATGAGTTGGACCATTTGTAGTCGGACCTGAGTTTTGGCCTTTTAACGGCCCATGCTCTTCATGGTCCAATACCAGCCCGGTTTCTCTTTCGGCCTTCTAAAGGCCCACAACACAGTTGGGCCATATATAGTACGACCTGACTTTCGGCCTCTTAGCGGCCCATGCTCTTCATGGTCTAGTACGAGCCCACTGTCTCTTTTGGCCTGCTAAAGGCCCACAGTATAGTTGGGCCATATGTAGCCCGACCTTAGTAACAACCTGTTAACGGCCCATGAAATCAAATGGGCCCACCTATTGCCCGCTTCAATGTCGGCCTGTTAACGACCCGGGAGGTAAGAGGGCCGACCATTAACTTTTGGCCTGGTAATGGCCCATTAACTTAATGGGCCCACTAAAGTTCATACATGTCTTTAGGCCCAAATAGATAATTTGAGCCCATTACGACGAGCAATTATGCACAGGACCAAAACCGATCAAGCAAATGTATGACATACAGGGAAAAACGTTGCACAACCAGCATATATTACAGGAAGTTACATCCACTGGGCAATCAAAGATTGATGCCGTGCCAATAAATGAACAGAACCTAACGATCTACAACGTCACAATCTGCAACCTCAGCGCGGATGACGCCCATAAGCATGTGGGCAAGTTCTTGCTGCTTTGCTACACTGTCTCTAAAAACATTGATCAGTTGTTGTTGCACACAAATGTGCAACTCTGATTCCTCACCATTTCCATCATTGCTTATTAATTGGTTCACAAACATACATTTTTTCTGTTGCATTTGAGACAGAGGAAACTGAACAGATTCAAATGGCGATTTTGGCAGGCTTGTATTATTGATAGTGGAGAGTGTCTCGACCATTGCATCATAACATAAATTAGGAGGGGAACCGAACAGATTAATCATGAGTTATTGCTATATTACCTGGCCTAGATTTACTAGAAAGAAACAATGGGGTTGCCTTGCTATTTTTAGAGTTTGTCGTCTTATCTTCAGTAGCCTGCACCAAATTAACACACTAGCATTGCTATCATTGGCCAGGTCAGATAATAGGAAAGAAACATTGACACAACGAACGTTTGGGCAACCAGACCACACCAGCCTACACCAAATTAACACAATATGGCACATCTATCATAAGCCAGGTAAGGTAATACGAAAGCAACATTGACACAATGAATGAATGGGCAACCAGAGCAACACTACAATTCAGTAATGTGCATGATATGAGATAGTACACTCATGCATCTCAGTATGCAAAACTACCAGGCAGTTTTACTTACAAAAATCAACATTGTCGCCTTTAACATTTTGCTACAACTGAATTTAGACCAGATAAAGTTTGGATTCACACCGATTAACAAAATACATGCTGCTGTAAAAATATAGTGATATACAGCAGGCGCTTACATTAGCATTGAAGCACACAGAATTCTCGCAAGATACTTTTCTCGAATACGATCCCAGTACAGAAAGTCTTCTATCCTTTAAGCTTATTTTCTAAAAGAGGGATGTGTAAGAAACATGTAGGAAATATGATTAGAATGCTATAAAATTTCATGATGCGATGGTATTGCAAGAGACCACTAGAACAACACTTCAATGTAAAAAAAAGAACATGGCATGATAGACAGATGAAGTACATACTGATGAATAACAATGCATAAGATATTGAGAAGCATGATTGTCCAAACTAAGCAGATGGCATTGCGATAGAGTAGAATGACAGTACTTGAATTTGAAAACATGTTATCATTAATGGAATAGGTATTGAAAAATAGGAAAGCATGCCATATTTACATGCATGATTAGCAGGCGAAGCACAAGGCATTGCAACAGAGTAGATGCACTCCAGGACACTATATGCATGATGTACCCATATCAAGGGCCAAGTTAGAGCAAGGACCTTATGGGGTGAATAGGATTCATCATCTTTCTGCAAGTCTTGTGAAGAACTGCCTTTACATGTTCCATCATATTGGGTATCATTGACGTCAAGTTTGTTGGCCGTTACATTGCTCCGCGAGGTTCTTGTGGATAAATCAGTGTGTGCAATTATATCTGACATGCATGGAAGACAACTAGTAGTTAGATTTATGTAATGAGTGCCTATAGGAGACAACATAAATAGTAGGACTGGGGTTAACTAGCAGCAACAGGTCTCAAAAACTAAAGGGGGAACACAGATGAAAGCTATAGAATATGTATCGTTTGTACTCGAGATTAACTAGATGGCACACAAAAGTATTAAGGAACAACATAGGTTATACTAGAAGTGGTATAATACTATAATCACCAGCCTGTGGGATATCATTGGCTGATGGATGATAACTATGGAACAACGTTACCTAAAGAACAAGTCTCTTAGCTGAACTATGAAACAACGTTAACTCCTGAACAAGACCCATAAGAGATCAGCATGAATATACAGTGAAATGTGATAATCTATTTTCCATGCTTAGATGAATAACAAAGCCATAAATGTTGCACACAAGTAAGATGAGGGTACAACCTATCTGGCCGCCATCCATAGGAGTGAGCATCATGTGCTGACTTGTCGATGGCCCTGCAGTTGTTGTGGCTGTCCATGTTGGGCACACGCATTCGATGCAGGGAACTGTTGAGTGGGGACTATAGCTCCCTTCTGGTGTATGCTTCCCTTGTTCAAGCAACTACGGTGAGTCGAAAGACGGTGTGGCTGAAGATGCATAAAATGCATAATGTTAAGAACGACACATCTCTCTGATCTAAAGAAATACCCTAAGAGATCAACGACAAGGTACGAGAGTGGTCACACGTCTATTGACTGAAGACTAAATTGGGGTCACACGATTTTATTTTATTTTGGTACTGTCCGATCTACACCGGATGGCTTGATGGCCGTCTTGTGCCTCCCGGCTGACACTGTTCGGAATCTTCCCCGAAGAGTCAGCGACCACCGGCAAAGCAGCCTGCCTCCACAGTCCGTGGCCCCGACCAAAACCTTGCTCCCCGCCCCACCGCACTGCCGTGGTTGTGCCACCCCCGGGCCAATCCACAAAGACTTGCCGTCATCCATATCCGGCGGCGGCAGTACCTTCAACCCACGCAACTCTAAGATAGCCATCTAAGCGTTGCTTCTGCGGCGAACTTGCGCCCCCGCACCCTTACATTAGACACCAGCCAACCGACAGCCTAGGAGCTCCGCCAGCTCGAGGGGTGTTGCTTCTCATTGGGAATCAATTGGCCCAGAATAAAAATTCAGACAACTCACGCCTAAATAAAGTGATTTGAGATGATGGTGCGACCTATCTAGCGGCCAGGTGAAATAGGTAGCTCCAGCTGCCTAGTCGGTGAGGCCGGCGCGGTTGCGGTGGATACTGGCGGCAGGGAAGCAGAGATGTCGCGATGGTCGACGGCTACGGGGAAGCAGTGTCGGGGCTCTGGGCGGGTCCAAAGTTGGAGCCGCTCCGGCGCTGTGAACAACGGCGGGGGTGAATCGGCTCCGGTACGGTTCACGCGCCCGTCGTCAAGGCAGCTCTGGTAGCACGGAGTAAGAGGCACATGGCCTAGTGCACGACGGCAACTGGACAGCGTCTCTGAGATTAGAGAGGAGGGCGGCTGTGAATTTGGTGAGGTGGGGGCGCCATGGAGGAGGGACTGAGGTTTCGCGGCTCGGGAGCAGGGAGCTTCCGGGGAGAAGGTGATTTGGTGCCCACGAGGTATGAATGGGGAATTGGGAGGGGAACCATGTCTCATAGACGCATTTGTCTGAAATGTGTGTGTGTGTGTGGGGGGGGGGGGAGTTACAATTCTACCCCTGCCTTTAGGCTTCTCGGCTTGGGTCTGTGTACTGAGGGTCGGGGATAGTAGAGTAACTTTGCTTCTCCCAAATAGTGGGCGCGAGCGATTTCGGGCGAGGAGGGCGTGTTTTGAAATATAGTGGGCGCGAGCGATTTCGGGCGAGGAGGGCGTGTTTTGAAATATAGTGGGCGCGAGCGATTTCGGGCGAGGAGAGCGTGTTTTGAAATAGTGGGCGCGAGCAATTTCGAGCCAGCAGAGGGTATTTTTCCGACCATGGTTTATGAATTATTCGGCACATGTCATTTCGGCCGAGGAGAAGGCGCGCTTGGACGAAGTTACGAACCTACCCTCGATGTACAACGGGCCAATTGATGCGTGTCCCACATAGGCTGGTAATTTCGCGTCTCCCATTTATTTGCTCAGAGAATTCCACCGAGCAGAGGGTGTTTAACGGTTCGTTCAAATTTTGGAAGAACGAGCATCCACGTCTACCTTACCAAGTCGATTCGAATCAAATTGTGAAATATTAGCTTGCCACTTCTTTTTTAGATGGAGAGATGATGCTCGGGAGTAATGTGTTTTACATGCTCGTTGCTAGCGGTTTACTATATGACAAATAGTTGACCCACTCAAAAACGGGAATCAAACCCAAAATGGAATATATTGATTCAATGAAATAGCTCGTTCACCAGGTCAAAATAGTGAACTAAATCCAAGATTGAACACCTCAATCAAGTAGCATGTTGTACAGTATTAGTATTATAGTACTCCATGAACATGTTGAAAGTCAAATTAATGAACTTGTTTGATATACGCATATCCCCGTTCATGTGTGGATTGCAGACAACATGTTCTCCAATTTAAATATTTGAATGCAAGTTTATATCGAAACATGGTTTATATCAGTCTTTGATGCATAAACGCGACCTCCCCCTCTCCCGGACTCCTGCTCTCTCTCTCGCCGACAATCTTCAATTCTATCGCACGCATCCAACACACAAACCTTGTTGGTCCCTCTCCCTCCCCCTCTCTCTCTCTCTCTCTCTCTCTTTGTGTGTGTGTGTGGGGGGGGGTCTTTCTAGTTCGCATGCATATATACTCCATCTATAGGTCTCTCTCGCACACTATATGGTTCTCTAGTCCAAGCTAAATATCTTGGGTGCACTCATCGTACGCACACAAATTCCTTGGCTCGTTACCCGTAACTCTCTCACGCACCACTCTGTCATCTCGGAGCTCTTCCCTCTCTCTCTCAAACTCTCCATCTACCTGGGTTACACATACACATGCATATCTCACTTGCACTCGATAGACCCATCTAAAACTCTAACTCTCTCCCTTGTTCTCTCTCCATCTCTCACACACACACAATCTCATGCCTAGCCAAGTATGATGGCCTCTCACTCAAATGTAGGCACACGCAGTCCCCCCTATATGTATATGACTAGCTAATCTTAGTCTCCATCACAAACATGTGCATGGTCTATATCGATTTCTCTCGGGGCATCTTTCTATCGTGCATGCACCTTCCTCAATCTCCCACCCATATAGTCCCCTCACGATCTCGAGGGGATCTCCCTATCACAAACACACCCTCTCTCCCTCCCATGAGTCCATGTTCGCCATGTGTCCCTCTCGACCTTTATTCCTTGTTGGCTAGACCTCTATTGGACATGTGCTATATGGGTGTCTCTCTCCGTTGCAAATAGTCATGCACTAGCTATCTTCATGTATCTCCTCACCTTGCTTTTCTATCTAGGAGATGCATGCGTGATATGTTTGCATAATAAACGAAAAAACACTCTCTCTCTAATTTATCGTTTGTTGTCCCTTTCTCTTTCACACACATACTCTTTTGGCACACTCACCCATTCTCCTTCACATGCACTTGATCTCTCTCGACTTAGGCACTCTCTTAGGTCCATAGCGTATAGATTTATTGAAAAGTCAAACATCACAAAGTTTGACCATGTACGTGGAGAAAAACATTTACATCTAGAACGGCAAACATATACCATTAGATTCATCATGAGATGTAGTTTCGTATGATGTATCTTTGGTATTGTAGATATAAGTAACATTTGCGTAAACCTGATCGAAGTTTCCAAAGTTCGACTTCTAAAAAATTTACATGCACTGCATTGTCAAGCGGATGGAATATCTCTTTCCCGCTCTCAGCTATCTGACGCACCACTCAGCCTTATCGGGGCTCCTCTATCTCTCACAAACTTCATATCTCCCTGGTTCACACATACACATGTCCCGCTCGCGCTACATATAGACCCATCCAACACTCTCTGCCCTTGTTCTCTCTCTCTATGTGACACGCACCCCCCTAAGTACCATAATCCCTCACTCCATCATAGGCGCACACACCCCCCTAAGCATGATTATCTCTCACTAGCCATCAGGAACACACGTATTGTCTCCTTCCATCCATACATATATCTCGATATCTCTCAGGGTATCTTCTATCGTGCACACACCTTGTCACTCGATCTCCCACCCATGTAGTCCCATCACGATCTCCAGGGGATCTCTCTATGACAAACATACACTCTCTCCTCCCCATGTCTGCATTTTCTCTGTATGTCTCTGTCCACCTCTCTCCCTTGTTTGTCAGACCCCTCTTGGCCACGTGCTAGGGGTCTTTCTCTCTCAGTTGCAAACAACCACACACTATCTCCTCACCTTGCTTCCGTTGTTGAAGATGCATGTGTGATATGTTTGCATAAGACACACACGCCTTTTCTCTACTTTTATCGTGTGTTGTCCATGTCTCTTTCACACATGCACACACACTTTTTTCACTCACTCTTTCTATTTCACACACACACTCTCTCTCTCTCTCTAGTTAGGGACTCTCTCACGTCCATAAGCATATGGATGTTTTGAAAAGTCAAACCTCAGAAAAGTTTGACCAGGTATATGTGGAGAAAAACATTTACATCTGGAACGATCATTAGATTCATCATAACATGTACTTACTTCATACTATCATTTATCTTTGGTATTGTAGATATAAGTAATTTCTTTATAAACTTGGTTAAAGTTTCAAAATTTTGACTTTAAAAAAAATGTTGGCACTACATTATCGAACGGAGGGAGTAGCTCTTTCTCTCTCTCTCTCTGCTATATCTCACGGGCCTCCCCTCTCACTCGAACTCTCTATACCGACAGATTATACCCTCACTATGTCAGCGTATAGCTCCGTATATTGTTTAGTTGACCGGTCAACCAGTTCACATGCTGCCTTGTCAGCTCGTGTTCTCTATCTTCGTGCGCTGGCCCATGTGGCAGTGGGTGAAAATAAGTAAACTAGAGGCCCATATGACACGCAGTGAAGTAAACAAAGTTGAAACCACTTGGGGTAGCACCCCGCACGCTATTAAATTGAGGGCACATTGATGACACACTTCTTCCCCGTGAAGGACGCACTCACTCACAATTCACCACTGCGTGGCGGCATGCATAGAAGGATGCACTCGCGCACACCCAGCAGACCAGCACACATGTACACCAGTGTCACCGCCGGTTGAGATGGATGGCGAGGCAGCCAACAAGCGGAGGCGGCTCGAGCCAAAACCGCATCCGGCGAGCCTGGACTTCATCAGCAGCCTCCCCGACGACATGCTGCTCGTCATCATCGGCCTCCTCCCCACCAAATTTGCCGTGCGGTCCGCCCTACTCTCCCGGCGGTGGCGCCCCCTCTGGCGCCGCGTCCACCTCAACCTCACTGTCGACAGCTGCCCCTGCAATGGGGATTGCAAACACATGGCCGCAATCTACAAGATCCTTTCATCGCACCCTGGGCCAGCCAGACGCCTTGACATCCGCATGTTCAGTACCAACTGCAAGGTCCAAGCCAAGTTCGACGAGTGGTTCTTATCCCCCGCCCTAGATCAGCTCGAGGAGCTCAGCTTTGAAGCTGGACGATGTCACTCTCTGCCACCGTCCATGCTCCGCCTCACGCCAACACTGCGCCGCGCCAGCTTCAGCTCCTGCTATCTTCCCCAGATTAATGCCGCAGCCACCCTTATTCTCCCTCAACTCAAGCAGCTCGACCTCTTCGACGTTGGCATCTCGAAGCAGGCTATGGAGCATCTGCTCCGCAACTGTACTGCACTCGAGTACCTTTGTCTTGAGCAGATCCACAGGTTCATTAGCCTCCACATCGCCTCGACAAATCTTCGATGGATTTATGTGTCTTGCTGGACCCGCAACAAGACATCAATTGGGAAGAGATCACTCTAGCTGTTCCACGTTATGGTCATAGAGAATGCGCCTTTCCTTGAGAGATTGCTTGTATCTGATCTAGAAGGTCCAACAGAAATCAGGGTCATTGACGCGCCGAAATTGACAGCGTTGGTGTACTCGTTTGCCAAATTCTCCGAACTCTTTATTGGATACATAATCTTTCAGGTACAACACTCATCTTCTTCTCCATCTTCTTGAAATTCACATTTTTAAATTTCTTATTGATGTATTTACGACCATCTTCCAGAAAATGATTCCCACAAGATTGACCTAGTCTATGCGCACAGTGAAGATCTTGGCAATAAAATCTATCGGCCCCAATCTAGATCAAGTTGTTGATTCCTTACATGCTTTCCGTGCACGGAGAAGCTACTTATCAAGGTGAAACTTATTTCCTATTAGTAAACGGTAATCACAACGTAGCTCAATTTTTTTCGTAATTTTCCCAAAATACGATGACAAGTGTAGTGTTTAAAACTGCATCTACGCACTGCACCAAAAGAAATGTTTTTAGTATTTTTTCTCACGTGATTTCCTGCATCATTTTTTGTTGTACTACTATAGTAGCCTAGGCTAGTCATAGTGGAAAGTAACTTAGACTAGTAACTCTATGGTTACCGTAAGAGCAAGTACTACCTCCGTCCTGGTTTACTCTTCCTATTTTGTAGTATCAAAATTTGACCATAGATTTAACTGAAAAAATGTTAATGCATGTCACTAAAAATTATATCGTTGGATTCGTATTTGAACATAATTTAAAATGGTATAATTTTTGGTGACATGCATTGGCATTTTCTTAGGTAAATCTATGGTCAAAATTTTACACTAAATACGAGGTAGTACAAAAGTGGGCTATAACGGCCCTCCACTATGTAGACCAAAACACGTGCCAAATTCACTTGTGATGCATTTGGCATCGACCCCCCTCCATTTCTCACCTGGTGCCCCAATCTGGATCACCTACTTTGCTCCGGTGCCAAATTAACTCATGCAATGAAAAAACACTTGCGTGGGAGAGAGAGAGAGGACCGAGGCAATAAAAAACACTTGTTTGGGAGAGTGAGAGGCTGGTGTAGTTGGTTTGATTGATTTGTTTATACATGTGGGTCTGTGTGCACAACGGTGCCAACTCTCTCACATTGCGAGAGCGGTGCCAAAATCTTTTGATTTGACATCAATGCGTATTATGTGGCATACTTTTGAGAGGAAAGAGAAAGAGAGAGAGAGATTGAAAAAATATCACTAGCCAGCCAACCCTATCGTATGAGCGAATCATATTGGTACATCTTGATGACACGACAATCTTATACAGCCAGCTGCTCTAATATGTTCTCTTCTTTTGCAGATAAAAAAGACCCGAAAGTGAAAAATGTGCTGCACTGTAAGAATCTCATCAAATGCCTTGATCTCCATCTTACATAAATTGATTTGATCGACTACCGATGCAGCACATCTGAGATTAAATTGGCCAGGTTCTTTGTTCTGGAGGCAAGTGTGCTCATGGTAATGAGGTTTGGCGTTCTCTGGTGCAACAATGAATGGCATGCTGATCATCGCAAGCGTCTAAGCCTAAATGACAAAGTCTCCGCAGAAGCTGAATTTGTTTTTGAAACATCAAGTGGCCAGAGACTTGAAAATTTATTTGCCCATTAGTGACTTGTCAGGGCGATGGATTTTAGTTTGTACGATATTGCTGCATCCACCTAAAGTAACAAAAGTTCTTACGCAAACTTCCTAGATTCCCTCTTCGTAGGTGCAACATTACTCCTAACATTTGTAATATCAGTTTGAAACTTGTAATATTGCCGTGTCCTATTCCTGCATTTTCAAAATCCTGCGAATCAAAGAGGTCCTGAGTTGGTGATGATGTTGTGCCTGCCATCTTTCACCAATAGCCGTCGGATCTAGATCTGATGCACACAAACCAAACTTCTCCAGTTTTGCAAAAAGATGCCCGCACTTGTTCCCCATTTACAAACAACTCCTTGCCTCTCACAATCAGCCTTATCTCCTCCCCACCACATCTAGAAGGCCATGGAAAAATCTGGCGCGATGGCTGCCGCCGGCGCCATCCACCCCTAATCTTGGTGTTTCGTGCAATGCACGAGCATCTACGCACGGGAAATTATGTCGAACATGACCAGTTGTAAGCAGGCTAGCTCTACAACCATGATGATAGTGACTGCAGATGGTGAGGCTGACTATGTTATGCTGAACACGGCGCCTATACTCAGGTGTCATCTTTGGCGCAGGGTCTTGTCACTTCACTGCGAGGAGCAGCACGTAATAATTTGACCAACGGGTAGTACAATGCTACTACATTGGTAGTAATACTACTAGTACTAGCACCACCGTCTGGATTTAGTAGTACTACCACATCCATCTGGATTTAGTATTTTACTAGCAATATCTAGTAATGCATGTCACAAAAAAGGGTCTGTCTAGGACACATCTAGATGTGACATAGTTATGTCACATCTAACCTGATGTCCACTATGTTTGTGGCCTGTTTTTTTTCTTGTCTCAGTTTTTTTGTTCCTTGTTGCTACGTTATTTGTGGGAGATTAGATGTGACATCCTTGGAAAACATCTAGATGTGAATTAGACAAATTGCACAAAAAATGTACTACTCCCTCTGTAAATAAATACATGGTGTATTGTTTTATTCCTTCCGGTAGATGGCTCAAATCTGAAGTCTCATCAATCATACTACTATTGTACTCATCGAGCGCTCAGCTTTGTAAGCTACCAACAAAACATTGCAATCGAAGACTACTATTGTACTCCCTTCGTACTGGTGCATTAGTCACGTTATGGAAACCAAATAGTAATCCCAAAACTTTTAGGCGCGGTGCATTAACTACCCACATCGCTCCCTATTTTTTGCCACGAAAAAAGAAATCACCCAATACGAGATGTGGGGTGCGTATGCATCCAATGACTTGAGACTACTCCCTCCATCTAGGTGTATGACTAGCCACAATGAAGAGTAACATACACATATCCCTAAACTATGTTACTACCTTTCATAGTGGGTAGTAACATAAGTATGGTAACATGCAAAGCCTCATTTATTAGGTTATAGACTCATATTGCATTGGGACATGTGATGTTATAGTAACTAGCTAAGTTACTCAAACTATCTCTCTCCTCATTAACTCATTGCCACATAAGAAAATTTGTTGAATTGGACTCGATGTTACTGCTGAAGTTACCCCCACTTTGGCTAGTCTAAATCATCTTAGAGCAAGTGAAAAAGAGGAGTGGGCTCTCATGCAAGAGCCGCTATATGCAGATTCCTAGGCCGATATACAATAAATATGAAGAAAGAGAGAGAGAGAAGATGAGAAAAAGTAGTACTCTTATAGCCAGCCTTATAACTAACCTTATTGTATGAGTGGCTACAAGTGATGGCTCTATATGACATGGCAACATCATATAGCCAGCAACTGGCTATACTATTAACCATGCTCTTGTGCACCATGACCAAGACGAAGGGGAAAGCGAGAGAACTTAATGTATTTTTGCTAATTAATAGGATTACATGCAATGAACTAACCACCGCATGTCATGTTTGGTAGTCTCAAGTCATTGAAAGCATGCACGGCCCACATCTCTCATTGGTTGATATGTCATGAAATAAGAAATGAGGAGGGAGTTAATGTACCGTGCCTAAGTGTTCTGGGATGGAGGGGGATGCAGCTTCATTGACTTACTGCACCTGCGTTTGGGTGAATGACTCGTGGGCCCAACAGGTGGCTGGCCCACCTGTCATACAGCCAAAGGTACATGCAGTAGAGGGCCGAGGAGTAGATGGCCAACACACACGTGAATGCAACGCAGTCTACACTTCTCATATAAAGGCTCCCCACCAGTCCAATCTACAAAATCCTATGCACCTACGCATCCTAACCAAGGGCAAGAGTGATCACTCCAATCGCAAGATCAGTTGACTAGAAGCTAGACCCATGGAGGCGATGAGCGCGAGCATCGGCCGGCTGTGCCAGATGGTCCACGATGCCGGCCTGCGGCCCGGCACCGAGGAACGTCTCCAGGTCGTCCTTGACTCTGCTAGGGCGAGAGGCCGGTTGGACGACAGCTTCGTCTCCTTATTCGACAAGGTCCTCGTTGGCTTCCTCGACAAGTTCACCATCGTCAAGAAGCTCGCGGACGACCTTGACATACGCCTCTAGCCCACGCGCCCAGGCTCTGCGATGGCCGCCACCCTCAAAGGCCTCTATGGTGACAACCTCTTCGATGCACTGGTGGCCCTGCGACTGCCCGCCGTCACGCCGGAGAATGTCCACCTCGAGGTCGTGCTCGCCGCGTAGCGCCTGGCGCAACAAGACACCATCGACATAACCACCCACGTCTACACGCAAATCGTCCACAAGGACTACTACGTGCCAGAGGAGGATGATAGGTCGCTGGTCTTCTTGACTCGCAGGGCAACCTTGGATGGCATTGTTCAGAAGCACGTTGAGCTCGCCGCCAACGCCGCTGCTCCTCACACGTCGGTTGGTGACCCGACACACTAGGGCGTGAGGATGTCGTTGATGGATCCGTATGTATCTTTATCTTTCCGTCAAATCCATGTAGTAGTATATGGTACTACTAGTAATTATCTTACCTTTCGCATCAACTTCATAATTTTCGTACGTACTCCATGCATGAACCGCGCCAGTACCAAACTTCTCATTACTCTAGGGAAAATCGTTATTTCTATCTATCGTTCGCGCCATGGAGCAGAACCAAATTTTACAAGTTACAAGTTCAAAAGGAAAAGCCTGTCGTGTTCACGTCGCACCCCCACACGGTTGGTCTGGCACGCCGCTCAAGGGGGAATGCATGCTGTGTTGCATTTTCACTTACAAGTGGGACCGCAGTTGAGCAAACTGACTATCGGCAAACCCCCACCCCTCCCATCGCGTGATGGCTGAGAAAATAGGAGGGAGAAGAGATGGCTGTAGCACAGACTCCAAGAAAATTGGTATCGGATGTGACTCGTGTGGGTGGCGTGTGCCGTACTGGTAGACGTGAATGCTAGTTATGGCCCATGCCACCCCACTATATCGAGCCTATATCGAGGTGCTGGTTACATAGAACAAATTTCCTGGAGTCCGTGCTCAGCCCTCCTCTATCTCTCTTCTCAGCCAGCCAGGAGACGCACGGAGCCCATCGTCTGTTTGCTCACATGCGGCCCCACATGTCAGTGAAAATGCAAGAGGACCCACTGAACCTGCACATCTTTCACCTCGACGTGCTGGTGATGAAAAATAATCCAATAAAGATCTTCGGTGGCCGCTTTTGGAGTTACTCAAGAGTAGTAAGATTCTATTTATAGTTCAACCCAAGATGCACATCACGTGGCTTCAACTACCACTCCATTTTCTTGCATGACACGACCTGGATGCTGGATGTCCCATGTGTCGGCAAAAGGAGGAATAACTCGACCAAATCTTCTCCACATTTAGACCGGAGGAGTAGGAAACACGGCAAGCCCTATGCCTACACCATACTACGTACAAGCCCACCTCATGCAGTCATGCTATCACCATATTTCTCGGCCTCCGTGCGACACCTAACTATTTTTTGGCTCTATGTGATGTGGAAACTTCATACTACTACGGATGCTAGCTATACTACTACGACGCTAACACTCCAAGAAGTGAGTCGAAAACCATTTATAAATTGAGTTTATGACATGCATATGCAAATGTACCATTCATTACATACAACAAGTCATCAACACACAACGACAACGAGGATACATGTTGGATTATAGATTAGTTCCAACAAAACATTCTAGTAAATACTAAAGTTTTCATCACACAACAAATAACAAGCAATGAAATAAACTTCAGCTCAACCAATCCTCGGCGTTGGAAACACTTGCTTTGAACCAGAAGTGATTCTTTGGGAATGGGCAACTACTGTCAATCTCGAGACCAATGCATGACTGATCATCCAGGCTGAAGCGGCCTATGTCAGGACGCATATTGTGATAGCTACGGTAGGGAACCATAGCAATGTATGAGGTATAGATACAGTTTCTTCTCATAAATGGTAGTAACGTTGTGTCAACAGCAGTTGGATCGCCTTTCACCATCATTGGATAGTTTTGTCCAAGGAAGAGCGAGTTTCCTCCAAGACTATCAATAGTAAACCAGGGAGAAGGTGTTGGCGCTAGCACAGTAGTATCCATCCCGAATACCCTGCAACAGATGTTGGAATAGGCCCGGAGAGTGAGACCATGGGATACAACACCTGCTTCCTTAGTAACATCAGCAATGCCCTGTATACAGACAAGAAGAGGTGATCCATCAGAATAAGTTGCCAGGCGCCACTGAGTATATGGGTCCCCATGCTCGTGATCATCAGCATCGTATCTCCCCCTGGTTATAATTTTTTCATGTATAGGTGGTGGAATGTTCACAGGACCTTGGAAACACAAGAAGGTTAATTAATTAGTAAAGGGAAACTAGCTAACCCACATGCATGTGGATGAAACAATTATAATTACACTGGAAGACAAACGTACTAAAAGCATGAAGATTCCATACAAAAATAGTGCCACGAGTGGTGGCAGCAAACACAAGACCCTCGTATTGAATTGCATCACAATACTCATTCGTGTACATAAATTGATTTTTGAGCAATATCCATCGAGGCATGGAAGTAAGGAAGGCAACAAGATTGTGTAATATAGCAACAACTTCATATTTCGTGTAATCCCAAGAGCGGTTGGGAACTCGACAAATTTCTATCTTCCGTAGACGACAGTTACCATGATCGTATTTGAACTCATGTAGATCATCTGTGTGCTCAACCTCTGGGCAGTCTGAGATTTTTGGAAGTGGAACCCGGTGACGAGTGTACACATTCACAAGTTTGCACTCACAGTTGTACCCAATATAAACAACCCAATCTTCATTTGCGCCTGCCTAAGCCTTTCCCTCAAGCGATGTCATCTTAACATCACACGTATCATTATCAAGCGGCATCAACTTGCACAAGGAGAGGCTTCCGCCGTCCCTGTGTGAAAGGATCGAGAAGAGGTCTCTAGAGGGGGGGGGGGTGAATAGACCCTAATCAAGAAAAGTTGCAGTTTTTAATTTCTTTTAGTTGATGTGGAGTTTGAGCACAAGTTTAAACAAACACAATACATATCAAGCAAACATGCAAGCATACAAAGAGTATATGAGCAGCGGAAAGTAAAGCATGCAAGTTGCAAGAATGTAAAGAGATGAGATTGGAGTGCGCAAACGAAATTTGGTGACATGGAGATTTTTGGCGTGGTTCTGATAGGTGGTGCTATCGTACATCCACGTTGATGGAGACTTCAACCCACAAAGGGTAACAGTCGCGCGAGTCCACGAAGGGCTCCACCCACGAAGGGTCCACGAAGAAGCAACCTTGTCTATCCCACCATGGCCGTCGATCATGAAGGACTTGCCTCACTAGGGTAGATCTTCACGAAGTAGGCGATCTCCTTGCCCTTAAAAACTCCTTGGTTCAACTCCACAATCTTGTCGGAGGCTCCCAAGTGACACCTAGCCAATCTAGGAGACACCACTCTCCAAGAAGTAACAAATGGTGTGTTGAAGATGAACTCCTTGCTCTTGTGCTTCAAATGATAGTCTCCCCAACACTCAATTCTCTCTCATAGGATTGGATTTGGTAGAAAGAAGATTTGAGTGGAAAGCAACTTGGGTAAGGCTAGAGATCAAGATTTATGTGGTTGGAATGGAATATCTTGACCTCAACACAAGTGTAGGTGGTTCTCTCTCAGAAAATATGTATTGGAAGTGTAGGCATATTCTGATGGCTCTCTCCACGAATGAAGAGTGGGTGGAGGGGTATATATAGCCTCCACACAAAATCTAACCGTTACATACAAATCACCAACTCGGTGGGACCGAATCATTAAACTCGGTGGGACCGATTTAGTTCAAAATGTGAACATTAGGATTCTCGGTGGGACCGACAAGTCAACTCGGTGGGACCGATGTCATTAGGGTTAGGGCATAACGTAATATCGGTGAGACCGACTACACAAACTCGGTGAGACCGATTTTGGTAATAGCCAAACAGAGAGTTGGTCAGGCAAACTCGGTGGGACCGATTCGCTCTTTCGGTTGGACCAAAACATTACGAAAGGGAAACAGAGAGTTTGCATTGCAATCTCGGTGGGACCAATCACTCATCTCGGTTAGACCGAAACATTACGAAAGGAAACAGAGAGTTTGCAACCCCATCTCGGTGAGACCGAGATCCCTATCGATGAGACCGAATTGATTAGGGTTTCTGGCAGTGGCTATGTCAACTGAACTCGATGGCTCCGTATGAGAAACTTCGGTAGGGCCGAGTTGGACTTTTTGGTTTAGGATGTATGTGGAAGTGAGAAAGTGGTTGAGGGCTTTGGAGCATATCACTAAGCACTTTGAGCAAGATTCTCATTAAGCAACACCTCATCCCTTCTTAATAGTATTGGCTTTCCTATGGACTCAATGTGATCTTGGATCACTAAAATAGAAAATGTAGAGTCCTGAGCTTTGAGCTTGAGCCAATCCTTTGTCCTTAGCATGTTGAAGGGGTTCGACATCCTCTAGTCCATGCCACTCCCTTGTTGAACTTGTCTGAAACATACTAGGTATAAAATTAGTCCAATAAGAGATATGTTGACATTAATTACCAAAATCACCCAGGGAGCACTTGTGCCTTCAATCTCCCCCTTTTTGGTAATTGATGACAACATACATCAAAGCTTTAGATAAAGATATAGAGAACAACAAGTAAAGCTTTGGAAAGACATGTAACATGCAAAGGCTCCCCCTATATGTATGCAATCATATAAATATGAAACATAGGAGCATGTGAATGCATAAGCATGACAGAGTAAGCCATGTGTTACATGTATCTTGGTTATATGCATCAGAGTGAAAGATGTAAGTATAGGAAATGTGCCTTCATGCTCATGAGTCCTTCTTGCAAACAATATGTACATCAGCAAGAAATCCTCATGCACATGACTGTGATGCATATACTTACCTTGTGGTCTTGAGTTGGCTTAGAAGGGAATGGACCCGAGTAAACAAGGTTAGATAACATAGATACATCTACTAGCCAAAGCAAAAAAAAGAACCACAAGAGTACCAAGACTGGGATGACATGTAGAGAGTGAGTACTGAGTACTCTATTGGATATAGACATGTCCCCAAAGGTAAAGATGTGTAGTAGAATCAGAGTTTTCCTCCCCTTTAGATGTCTTGCTCCCCCTGAATCTTGAATGGGATATTGGGAGAAGATCGGGAATAGAAAATCAGAGCAAAAGAAAAAAAAACAGAGCTAATGCAAGCAATCAAATATGATGAACATGTCTTTCCCCTCTTAAAGACATGTAACTTCTCTCCTCTTGAACACCAAGCATCTGGGGTTTTCTTACTTTCTTCCCCTTGAGTGTTCTCTCCCCCTATAGAAATGATTAAGCATAGAGCTTTGATGTGATCTCTCTCTCGCCCTTTGACATCAATTTCCAAGAAGGGCTCTTCTGGATTTTTGTTTTATTGCAAAAGGGTTTGGTCCTTGAGTCACAAAGCAAGTCGAATGTGATGCTGGTAGAGGACAAGAATCATTGAGTGGAGCTGGAGCAAAAATGTATGCATGAATAAGTGGCAAGTTGTCTTTCCTATAGTGAAATTGGTAGCACCTAGTTGTGTGCTTCGGTGGCACCGAGTGAACTCGGTTGGGCCGAAGGAAACAAACCGGTGTGATCGAGTTCACTGCAGTAAAAACAATTGTCACCTCAGCTCACTAGGCACTTTAAGATCTCACAAGAATTTTTAGGGAATTTTCTGAAAGATTTGCAATGAATTGGATGTAGAAAATGCAGAATAACAAGAAAGAAAAGAAATAAAGAGATCTATATGAAGTTTTTTTGAAAGGGGAAAACACAAATGCAAGAGACAAATGCAAGAGGAAACACAAGAGAACTTCATCTAGAATTGGGCGGTGACAAAGTCACCTATGTTAGAGTATATTGACTTTGGAGTCAAGTGAGGTCACTTGATCTTTGGTCATACTCATCGTTTAAGCTCAAAATGGGGTTACCATTTTTCGGTTAAGCATCTTGATGTATTCACATCTTGTTGAGTTGCTTTGACCCATGTCTTGGAGTAAAGCTTCTCTAAGATGGAATAACATACCTTGGGTGATGGTGTTGATCTTGATCATGTAGTTGAACCTGTGTGGGTTGCTCAAGGTTGATGTAGCTCATCAAGAGTTGGGAGCACCACCTTGGATTTTGAGTTTATCTTCCTACATGAGTTAGCTTTGCAAGGAAGAGCACTTGTGTATCCAAAATGACAATCATAAATCTTAATGTAGAATTTGTCAAAGGATATGTTTGAAGGGTTTTGTGCTTCCTTGTCTTCAATCACCATTATGGAGATACTTGATGATGTAGAGATTGCTCAAGTTGTGAGTGATTTGCAATCTCATGGATTCATCCAAGTATCTACAAGGGTTAGATAGCATGCAAGGGTGCAAAAATATCCAAGACATAGAGGTAGCATCATGAAAGAAATATCAAGGATTAGTCAAAGGCTCATGCCTTGCATGTATCCAAATGGAGTTCCTACTCCAAGTTTGAAGCATCAATGATGTTCAATTCGAATCTCAAACGGCAAAAGACTTTCTCATCAAGCGGTTTGGTAAATATATCCGCTAATTGCTTATCGGTGCGAACATGCTTAAGATCAATGTCCCCTTTGGCAACGTGATCTCGAATGAAATGATGAAGAACTTCAATATGCTTAGTTCGAGAATGTTGCACGGGATTGTGAGCAATCTTAATAGCACTTTCGTTTTCACAAAGCAATGGAACATGTTTCACATATATCCCATAATATTTAAGAGTTTGGGTCATCCAAAGTAATTGAGCACAACATGATCTAGCAGCAATGTATTCCACTTCGGCGGTGGATAAGGATACCGAGTTTTGTTTCTTGGAGGACCAAGACACAAGAGATCTACCAAGAAATTGACAAGTACCTGAAGTGGACTTCCTATCAACCTTGTCTCAGGCATAGTCCGAATCGGAGTAACCAACAAGATCGAAAGAAGACCTCTTAGGATACCAAATGCCAAAATTTGGTGTGTATATTAAGTATCTCACTATCCTTTTCACAGCCTTAAGATGACACTCTTTAGGGGCCGCTTGATATCATGCACACATGCACACACTTAGCATAATGTCAGGACGAGAGGCACATAGATATAATAATGAACCAATCATAGAGCGGTAAACCTTTTGATCAACCGGTTCACCATCTTTGGTCAAATCAAGATGTCCACTAGTAGGCATGGTGTAGACATACCTTTGCATTCTTGCATATTGAACTTCTTGAATAAGTCTTTGGTGTACTTTGTTTGAGAAATAAAGGTACCTTCTTTAGTTTGCTTGATTTGCAAACCGAGAAAGAATTTGAGTTCACTCATCATAGACATCTCAAACTTCTCCGACATTAGCTTTCCAAACTTCTCACTAAAAAGAGGGTTAGTTGAACCAAATATAATATCATCAACATAAATTTGGCACACAAATAGTTCTCCATTAACCCTTTTAGTAAAAAGAGTAGAATCAATTTTACCAATCTCAAAGCCTTTTTCAATAAGGAACTTGGTCAAGCATTTATACCACGCTCTAGGGGCTTGTTTAAGACCATAAAGGGCTTTGTGGAGTTTGTAAACATGATTAGGTTTCTTAGGATTGACAAAGCCGGGAGGTTGCTTAACATAAACTTCCTCCTCAATTTCACCATTTAGAAAAGCACTTTTAATATCCATTTGGTACAAGGTGATATCATGGTGATTAGCATAAGCAAGTAAGATGCGAATGGACTCAAGTCTAGCAACAGGAGCATATGTCTCACCATAGTCCATACCTTTGACTTGAGTGTAGCCTTGGGCGACTAGACGTGCTTTGTTGCGGATGACTTGACCATCTTCATCTTGCTTGTTGCGAAACACCCATTTTGTACCAATGATGTTGTGGTTGTCGTCGGGCTTCTCGACCAATGTCCATACTTCGTTTCTCTCAAAGTTGTGTAGTTCTTCATGCATAGCATTTATCCAATCCGGATCTTCCAATGCTTCTTCAACCTTCATAGGTTCAATGCTAGAGATGAATGAGTAATGTTCACAAAAATTTGCCAATCGAGTTCTTGAGCGGGTGATTCTCCCGGTTTGGATATCATTGTAGATTTGCTCGATGGGATGATCTTTTGCGATTCTTGCTCGAACTCGTGGGAGCTTTGGCTTGGCTCGGGGTGGAACATATTCTTCATCTTGTTCTTCTTCTTGGCCTTCTTCATTGTTGACGTTGTCATTCTCTTGTTGTGGTGGAGAAGGAGGTTTTTGATGTTCATCTTGGTTTGCTTCCTCGTTTTCTTCGTCTTGGTGCGTCCCACTTGTGGATGCTTCCATATCAATTCTTGGTTCACCTTGTCGTGAGGTAGAAGCTTCCACTTGGAAGGATGAGGTACTCTCCTTCACCTCCGTTGGACGAATCTTGCCAATAGACAAGTCTTGGATAGCTTCCAAAAGGTCCTTGTCTCCTCCATAAATTTGCAATTGCTCTACTTGCGAGCCGTTAGATTCATCAAACTTCACATCTATCGTCTCTTCAACCTTTTGGGTGAAATTGTTGTAGACACGGTAAGTGTGAGAGTTTGAGCCATAACCAAGTAGGAAACCTTCATGAGATTTCGGAGCAAATTTAGAATGACGATGCTTATCAAGAATGTAGCACTTTGAGCCAAATACTCGAAGGTATCCAACTTGGGGTTTGTTACCGGTGAGGGGCTCGTATGCCGTCTTGCCGAGTAGCTTGTGAAGATACAAGCGATTTGTTGCATGACAAGCTGTCTCAACCGCTTCTGCCCAAAAGTATTTTGGAGTCTTGTACTCATCAAGCATCGTTCTTGCCATCTCAATAAGAGTCCGGTTCTTCCTCTCAACAACTCCATTTTGTTGGGGTGTATACGTAGCCGAGAACTCATGTGAAATCCCTTCTTCGTCAAAAAATATATCCACATTTGCGTTCTTGGACTCCATTCCGTTGTCACTCCGAACCTTCTTGATCTTCACGTCAAATTGATTTTGGGCCTTCCTAGCGAATTTTTTGAAGATCTTTTGGACATGTGATTTGTCATCAAGAAAGAACACCCACGTAAATCTTGAAAAATCATCAACTATGACTAGTCCAAACGAGTTACCACCAAGACTCTTGTAGGCATTTGGACCAAAGAGATACATGTGAAGTAGCTCGAGTGGTCTTCTCATGGTCATGATGTTCTTTGCGCAATGACTTCCTCCAACTTGTTTCCCTGCTTGACAAGCACTACAAAGTCTATCCTTGTCAAATAGGACATCTTTTACACCAAGGATGTGATCACCTCTAATAAGCTTATCAAGATTTCGCATGCCCACATGACCTAGCCTTCTATGCCACAACTAGCCTTTAGAAGATTTAGCAATTAAGCAAGTTCTAGGTTGAGCCTTTTTTTGTGCAACCAACAATATAAAGATCACCTCTACGTATACCTATAAAGACCATTTTACGATTGTCTCTACGAAACACTTGGCAATCTACCTCAGTAAATAGGACATCGAAACCAAAATCAACAAGCCTAGATACTGAAAGTAAATTGTACCCAAGAGATTCAACGAGCATGAAATTTTGTATGGAGCTATCATGAGAGATGGCCACCTTACCTAGGCCAACCACCTTACCCTTTGGGTTATCACCAAAGGTGACATCCTTTCGAGGGCTGTCGTTTTCAGCAAGCTCACGGAACATATCTTTATCTCCGGTCATATGATCAGTACATCCACTATCAAGAACCCATTCCTTTCCTCCAGCCATGTAGTCGCGAAGATTTGCCATAAGACCAAACTGTCTCATTGCATCATTAAGATCATAGTCACTATCATCATCATCCTCATCATAGTATCCATGTTCAATATCATCTTGTGATTGATCAATTCTTAGAGAGGGTAATTCATTAGATAAATGATCATTTCTATGGTTATCTTTATGAGTTCTAATAGATTTGGAAATGATATTGCTAATGATTCCAACATCTCCTTTGGCACTCGTAAGATTAGTAAGCTCAAATAAGCAGTCACCAAATTTGGGATCATGGGAACTCATCTTAATCAAGGCAATGGACTTATGAAGAATCTCATCTAAGTTCTTCAAGGAATAGTTTGGAAAACGTTTCTCAAGGAATCTCCATATAGTGTAGGCACAATCAAGAGTAGGCAAACATTCAATCAAGTTTCTAGGCAAGCCTCTAGTGATAAGATTAACCATTCTAAGGTTGCAGATCATGTCAATAGATTCATCAAGGGTAGGATGCAAAGGATTAACATGAGGTGCACAAGGGCTAGTAATGTACTTGTTCAAATGATATTAATTGAAAATCTCAAGCATTTCATTTTTCCACTCATGAAAATATTCTCCATCAAGAATAGGCACTATACGTCTAAGACTCCCTAAAGTAGACACATCCACCTTCCTCCAAAGGTGTTTAAACCAAGGGAATGGAGACCAATGCTCTAATACCAATTGAAAGGATCGAGAAGAGGTGTCTAGAGGGGGGGGTGAATAGACTCTAATCAAGAAAAGTTGCAGTTTTTAATTTCCTTTAGTTGATGTGGAGTTTGAGCACAAGTTTAAACAAACACAATACATATCAAGCAAACATGCAAGCATACAAAGAGTATATGAGCAGCGGAAAGTAAAGCATGCAAGTTGCAAGAATGTAAAGAGATCAGATTGGAGTGCGCAAACGAAATTTGGTGACACGGAGATTTTTGGCGTGGTTCTGATAGGTGGTGCTATCGTACATCCACGTTGATGGAGACTTCAACCCACAAAGGGTAACAGTCGCGCGAGTCCATGGAGGGCTCCACCCACGAAGGGTCCACGAAGAAGCAACCTTGTCTATCCCATCATGGCCGTCGCCCACGGAGGACTTGCCTCACTAGGGTAGATCTTCACGAAGTAGCGATCTCCTTGCCCTTACAAACTCCTTGGTTCAACTCCACAATCTTGTCGGAGGCTCCCAAGTGACACCTAGCCAATCTAGGAGACACCACTCTCCAAGAAGTAACAAATGGTGTGTTGATGATGAACTCCTTGCTCTTGTGCTTCAAATGATAGTCTCCCCAACAATCAATTGTCTCTCATAGGATTGGATTTGGTAGAAATAATATTTGAGTGGAAAGCAACTTGGGTAAGGCTAGAGATCAAGATTTATGTGGTTGGAATGGAATATCTTGACCTCAACACAAGTGTAGGTGGTTCTCTATCAAAAAATATGTATTGGAAGTGTAGGCATATTCTGATGGCTCTCTCCACAAATGAAGAGTGGGTGGAGGGGTATATATAGCCTCCACACAAAATCTAACCGTTAGACACAAATCACCAAACTCGGTGGGACCGAATCATTAAACTCGGTGGGATCAATTTAGTTAAAATGTGAACGTTAGGATTCTCAGTGGGACCGACAAGTCAACTCGGTGGGACCGATGTCATTAGGGTTAGGGCATAACGTAATATCGGTGAGACCGACTACACAAACTCGGTGAGACCGATTTTGGTAATAGCCAAACATAGAGTTGGTCAGGCAAACTCGGTGGGACCGATTCGCTCTTTCGGTTGGACCGAAACACTACGAAAGGGAAACAAAGAGTTTGCATTGCAATCTCGGTCGGACTGATCGCTCATCTCGGTTAGACCGAAATGTTACGAAAGAAACAGAGAGTTTGCAACCCCATCTCGGTGAGATTGAGATCCCTATCAGTGAGACGAATTGATTAGGGTTTCTGGCAGTGGCTATGTCAACTAAAATCGATGGCTCCGGATGAGAAACTTCGGTGGGGCCGAGTTGGACTTTTTGGTTTAGCATGTATGTGGAAGTGAGAAAGTGGTTGAGGGTTTTGGAGCATATCACTAAGCACTTTGAGCAAGATTCTCATTAAGCAACACCTCATCCCTTCTTAATAGTATTGGCTTTCCTATGGACTCAATGTGATCTTGGATCACTAAAATAGAAAATGTAGAGTCCTGAGCTTTGAGCTTGAGCCAATCCTTTGTCCTTAGCATATTGAAGGGGTTCCACATCCTCTAGTCCATGCCACTCCATTGTTGAACTTGTCTGAAACATACTAGGTAGAAACATTAGTCCAACAAGGGATATGTTGACATTAATTACCAAAATCACCCAGGGAGCACTTGTGCTTTCACCGTGCCAGTCAGCAGGGTCACGGCGAACAAGATAGGGGAGATCAAATCGCTCCTGGGCCCTTGGGTTGCTTGTAATGATGTTATTAGTTGAGTTGAGAATGGTCTTGAACGAACCTACCATACTATCCGAGGTGATGACGTTGCACCGATCAATGAGTTCCTCCACCGCATCATCATTCAGATTGGGGCAAGAATAACGGGGCATTTCCGACCTGTTCCCTACATGGAGAAGACGATCGAACAATGGCAGAAGGAAGGGTGAAGGAAAATGGAGGAGGTAGGAAGAGCGTGTGACAGCGGTTCCAAATCAAGAGGGAAAGGCGAAGAGTTGGTGGACGGTTGCCATGGTACACGAAGAGGTGCCCCGGCCTACATAGACGTCCGTTCAGAAATTGTACAAAAGGACTCACCATCATCTCACTGACATGTCGGAATGGGACCACATGTCATGGAAACACAGTGTGTAATTTCTCGTGCAAAATGTGATCTAGCCGCGTTGGCCCGAGGTGCCGCATTATTTATTGACCTTTATTTTTTTAATGGCGTGCCGTTCAGTTTTGAAGCACGACTAATCGGTACTGTATGCAGAGAAAATATAAACTACTCTACCACTACTCCACATCTAGTACTAGTAGTATAAAAAAGATATATAGGATGGAGCTTCCGCGCTTTCTTGCTAAGGGCTGCCCACTTGCTTCTCACACTATCAGCCTCTCTCCAGATCTAAAAAATACCTCTCTCTCCCTCCTCACCGGTGGTCATAGATCCGCCAGGGAAGAAAAGGACGTGCAACATTGACGCACTCATCATCGGCGAGCGAGGCCACGCACTGACGACAAGGCTGTCCTCTCAGACCTAGCGCCCGCGCGGGATGGCCTCTGTCCCTAAGATCGTTGCCGTAGTGTGTGCGGAGGACTACGACCACGAGCAAAGCCACTTCCCTCCGGCCCTCAGGTATGCTACCTCTTTTCGAACCATACCCTTGTTCTATTTCCCCATCCGCCACGCCACTTCATGTGGATATTTTTCCACTCCACCATCTTCCCAATTTGCTATCCTCTGCTCTGCTGGTCATGCAAATGAAAACCTTAACTTGCACTATTAAAGGAAACTCTACTTCATGCAGACTAATCCATGTCTGGGTTGAATAAGGAAAGGAAGGGAGACTGTACTGTCCAAGAGACTAGGCATCGAACCCGCATCTAGGTTGAAAAGGGGAAATCAGTAGCTAAAGAGAACAAAAATGGGATGTAATCCACATATGCTGCCTGGATATTTGTTGCTTAGGCAACCATACCTCCCTCACCACTCTATGAATCCGTGGAGGTACATCGTACTGGTGCACCCACTGTCCGAATGGGCCTCCCATGCTCTTATTGCCACTTTTTTGCTATTAGTATAACGCCAGCGGTCAAGTCAAACAATGCTACTGCTAAAGTGATGCCACATTTAACTAATGCCGCACTCAGTCTAATGCCACCGATAAATTTAAGCAATGCCATTTAATGTCACTGGATTATTTCAGGGTTAGCTGTTGATTGTGGATGTATTAAAGATTTTTCAGCTAAGGCATTCTAATGCTGTTGCACAACCAGTATACCAATGATGAATCTTGTTACTACCTTTAGATTATTGCACTGTTAATGCTTATAGATTACATACCTCACTTTCATGAGATAACTCAATTTTTTTTGTATAGTGTCAAGAGGAAAGGTCAAGAGTGGGCACCTCCTCCTCCGCCTGTTCTCTTGATTCGTTCGATCAAGTTTTTATGTTTGATCGATTATCAAGATTGGGATAGCAATTTTTAGGTCCCCTTGAGTTCGAAATGATATTTACCTTGAAGGTACATGGTTTGCCTTTTTTATACTGTCATTAGTTAATAATGCTAGTTACCTTCGGACTTTTGTATTTGGTTTAATGCTCTTGCACAGCTAGTATACCAATGCCGAAACTTGTTACCTTTACATTTTGTATTGTTAATTCTTATAGAAATATTCCAGTGGTAGAGCTTATGGAAATCTGTTCAGTAAAACCATTATACTGTACCCTATAATAAAATAACTACTCTACTGTTGCACTAGCCACTGGATTAGTGTATATTCGTACTATTCAAATGGTGTTGCATTAGCATATGGACATATATAAAGTGTGGCAAGCTTTCTTAGATATGTGCTCAAGAAAACTACTACCTGTTTTTCCTAAATACTAGACATTTGGGTACTTTAAATTGAACTGCGAAAACGTCTTATATTAAGGAACATAGGGTGTAGAGTTCACTCAAATTATCCCGGTAAAGCTAGTCACACCTTTGTTAAAATTAATGTTCATTATGTTATCGGAGGAGGTCTGTATGTTTGTCTCTAATGCCTGTCGACTACATACCTGACATCATGATGTAATGTTAAGTCATTTCCTTTTGTACAGTGTCATTGAATTGTCTAGGCGGTGATGGCATTTTATTTTAGTTGAGCTGCACAAAATATGCTTAAAAGAAGAGGAAAGGTCAGGAATGGCTCAATTTTTCAGAAAAACTATGTATGCCTTCCTGACATCAGCCGCTGTTGCCTTATTTATTCCTTCAAACAGGTGGTTAGAAACAGTCTTGCTACCTTTTCCCATTAAGAAATTGGAGTGCTTATATTTTTGAGTCTATGCTTCAACTAGTGCCACTTTTATAGTAATCACACTTTCAATATCTATGAAAACAGGGATGCTTGATTTTAGTGGAACTGCACAAAAAGTCCAAATGGTTCAACATTAGGAGCACGTTTTCTTCCAAACCTTTATATCCAATTGGTGGCACTATGAGCTATTCATTTTGAAGGTACACGGTTTGCTACTATCTTGCTACTCTTTTTATACTGTCATTAGTTAGTAATACTAGTGGTTTGCATGTGAATTTATTGGTAGGGTGGGCCTACACTGGAGGTGTAGGACATGATTCAATGATTGGATGCTCAATTTCGGTTGTTTCGATTTCACCTCTTCCATCACTGCGAACATGGATATCCTTGGTCTAATGAAGAATAGGCGCTATATTTCTTCTCTGAACCAGCAAATCAATTCAGTATGAAATTGTCCAGGGCAAAACATGACTGTATCAAATTGTCTAGTGCAAAACATGACAGATGCTAAGCAGAAGAGACGTGTTTAAACCGAAAATACAAGGTGGGGTATATGTTTACTAGCTGCTTGATATTTATGCAGACAGAGATGTATGCCCATTGCTATTTTGCAAACAAACAAAGTGACCGCAATTTTGGTTGAACTGCACAAGAGAATAGTATAGTCACTGCATGCAGTGCCATTTGAAAATAGACACAGAAAGATTGGATAGTCACTTCATGGACTGCAGAAAAGTAGTACTGTACTATTTATTGGCCAACACTAGGTGCTTTATTGCTTTGGTCTGATTATACAATGGGCATCATTTTGCCTAAGTTAAAGTTTGTATTCCAAATATAGTCTCGCCGTGTGATCGAGAGAAGACCAAATCATATTGCAGTGGATGTTCCTCCATCATGTGTGGTTCATTCTCATGGTTCCAGCTGTTAGTGAAACTAGTTACGTTTGCAAGAGGAATTGTAGACTTCACAAACAAATTTGTCTTTCACTCTGTACTGAATGTTGGCCAAGAGAAGCATCCATGTTAGTAGGAAGAACAGACGTTTTTTCTAGATCTTTGCTTTTGGAGCTACATATTTGTATATGATCTGTGAATCATTGAGATGCATTAACATGTGATCTTATGTATGGGAATCATACTAGTTGGTTTTGAATTTGGGCTACTAATGTGAACATATTACAATGCCAGGCCTGTGAGTCTCGTGTGAACATTTCGAACGGATCGGCTCTTACTGCTGTGCACAACATGATCCTTATTTCTATGTTCTCAGTGTTTACAAGTTACTAACAGTTCCTTATTTCTGTTCGCTCAGTGTTTATAAGTTACTGATCGATCACTAGCTAGCCTACTAATGCGCTCCTGGCAGTTTTAGTTGCGACGCAAGATCCGAAGTGGCAGTTGTTTGAATAAAAATGCCTACCTCTGAAGAAAATGCCATGCGAATCTGAAGAAACTACCAGCAAAAACGTTCGCAAATGCCCTATCTCCCATCGAACGTTCATTAGCTAATGCGATCGTACATGTACACCATCCGACCTACTCGATCCTACACGTACACTATCCAACCTACTCGATCCTACACGGATAAATAGCGGATCATGCACGTACTACCTCCTTTCCGGTTTGCAGGGCTCAATTCAAAAAACGACCTACTCGATCCTACACGAATAAATAGCGGATCACACACGTAGTACCTCCTTTTTGGTTTGCATGGCTTAATTCAAAAATCTCACCAACCAAGGTAGATGATGAGTGGTGTAATCATTTTTGACAAGGAGGGAGTACCTCATCTAGATGTTTCGAGTGCACTCGTTTGACCGTCATGCCGGCATGTGACCCAGCACGCACGGGATGCACCACTGACGGGACGACATAGTTATAATTTCATTTTTCCCAGTTTTCCATGGCAAGATGACGCGCTAAGCCATGTCGGCTTATGCATTGAATTCCGATGACCACGATGACCGTCGCGTTTCCCGCGACACGCTGGTTCGCCTACCTTCGGCCTATAATTACTACTTCTGTCGAGGATATACCCCGCGATATGACCCGGCCGGGCTTGGCGATTCACTGGTGACCCGCCCTGACTTGGCAACTCACTAAGTGACCCGCCCGAATCTCTCCACTCGCTGATGACCCATCCGAGCCTGGCGACTCATTGGTAACCCGGCAGGCGGGTCAGATGGATGACAAGACTCAACGACCCATAAGGCGGCTCATGGGAAGGCCAACTTATGTGATGGTGGGCCGGCTTAAGATGAAAGGCCTATTCTCCTACAAGGAAGCAAGACCCGAACTTGTATCTGGATTGTAATAGAAGATAGACTAGTCCTAATCCTACTAGGACTCCTCATGTAACCCTCCCCTTCAACTTATATAAGGAGGGGCATGGCACCCCAAGAGGGAGAAGTTTTCACAAGTTTCACAAGTTAGGGTTAGACAAACAAGTCTATATCTCTCGAGATAGAGCACCCTTGTAATCATGATCATCATCATCAATATCAATGAAGCAGGATGTAGGCTTTTACCTCCACCGTGAGGGGCAACCTGGGTAAAACCTCGCGCCTCTCGGTTCCGACCAACCCCTCCCAAGCTACCACATTGATGCGTTGCCCTCACGACTAAGTCCTAACACGAAGGACTTCTTCCGTGACAATTCCACGACAGTTGGAGCCCACCGTGGGGCTTGCGCACGGTGGTGATGAGTTCTTGAAGGGATCTCTTCTAGGGATCGAGAAATTGGCAATTTGTCGGATGAAGAAGAATCATTAGGGAAGGATTTACATTGTTTCCAAGGAGAGCAGTTAGATCTAATACCCGTATAAGGTTTGATTTCAAGAAAGTTTGGGGTTGCGTGGTGCGCGCCGCCGCAACTAGATGATCCGTCGAATCCGGGCCGATGTCTGTTGAGCTGTCATTAGAAACCGAGGCGAGGCAAATTGTCTGTTCAAGTTCCGAGATGATCAGGTGTTGCAGCATGTTACACGAAGATTGAACAAGTCATTACTGCTACTACTCATCACCTAACGGAAACAAGATGAAATGAAAACTGTCCAATCAAAGCATCAGGGAGCCGGCTACGACTCCGAAACGGATATGGCCATGGCTTTGCTTCGAGCCGCGTGCTGAACCGCCCCACTCTAAGTCGCTGGGCTTCGTTGCCTCGCATCGCCCGCCGCTAAGTATAGGTTGCAATATCCGATTAGTCAAAGTAGCAAATTCCAGTGAAAATCAGATGTGGTGTTTTCTCTTGCGTGATTAACCGATGCAAGATTGAATCGGTCTCCAGCTTCCAAAAAATACAAGGTCAAAGTTGCGGAAGCACGCGATGGTTGCAAGCTGGGGACTCGGTCTCCACATCCGTCCCCAAGTCGCCGCCGCGGTTTTGCTCCATCTCTGCGGAGTCACCGCCGGCTAGCTATGGTTCAAACGCCTCGCCTCCACTTGGCCCTACAACTAACAGCGCGAGTAGCTAGCTTCACCCTCCCTCCGCGCCGTCGGCCACTCCGCCCGTGGCGGCCACCCACCCGGCCCGCTCCGGCCGCCCCCGCGCCGTTGGCCACCCCGGTCGCGGCGGCCACCATCCTCTGGCCGTCAGTTGCCTACAGGCTGGCGTTATGGGCCGGCCGCGCTCCCGTAGATCTAGTGCTAGTAGCAGCCACCGCGTAGCTTCGCCTGCAGCCTCTTCGCCCTCCGGTCCATCCATGGTGCCGGATTCGCAACTGCCCTGTGGCATCAATGCGCGAGATCCTGGATCCCCGCCTTGGATCCTGCCGCGGGGGAGTGCTCCACCGCTGCACCCCTGCTCCACCCATCAGATCCGGATGTGAATCCTTCGCCCTTGCCATTTGCGGAGCGACCAAGACTTCAATCCATTGTGGTTGCCCCTGTTGATGGAGCCATCTCCTCCGCCTCGGGCGGGGCTGGGGGATGGACCGTGGTCTCATCCCGGAAAGACCGGCGCCCCCGCTCTGGCTCCGCGGGTAATAGGTCGTGCCCCCGTCCTGCCCACACCGACCGTCGTTCGGCTTTCAATGCTGCTGCTGGCCGGGCGTCCTTCTTAAGCCAGTTCAGGGGAAGTGCTTCCGCTGCCTCAACAAGAATCATCGTAGGAAGGACTGCCGCGATCCGCTTTGCTGCATTATCTGCAACCTCTCCGGCCACTTTGGCCGGGAGTGTCCTCAGAACCCAAAGCGCAACCCTGCCGCGGCTGCCGGCGAGGGATAGGCTTAGCTACACCTCTGCTCCCATCTCCGCCGCCCCGCCGTCGGCCGTCCCCCCGCCCCCGTCTCCTGCCATGGAAGGCACGCACGTCGCCGACCCCGCGCGCCGCCCGCGGCACAGCTGCAAGGTGGTCATGTCCACCCTCGCCCTGGAGCACGTCATCTTCGTCCTCAAGCGCCAGGTGGTGCTGCTCACGGCCGCGGACGCGAGGCGGACGTCCAGCGCCATGAACATTGGCCACGAGCTCGACGCCCGGCTGCACATCCAGCCGCACCAGTTGAGGATAACCTGCCACGACCCTGAAGACTACCTCATCATCTTCGATCTACCGATCCACCAAGAGCAAGTGGTCAAGATAGGCTCCCTGACGGTGGATGGAGCCAAGTTCTTCATCAAGCGCTGGCATGAGGACGACCACGCGGTGGTGCAGCCCATCAACCACCACGTCAGGGTTGTCATCGAGAAGATGCCCCAACACTTCTGGTCGGTGGAGGGGGCCGAGGAGGCGCTTGGCTGCCGGGTCGACAGGCTCGACAGCCGCACCTTCGAGCGCAGCCACACGAAGCACTTCGCCTGCTGGGTCTGGGTATGGGATGTTGCTCTCATCCCGACTAAGCACACGTTCTGGCTGATGCAGCATGGTGCTGGGCGGGTCGAGGAGATTGAAGGAAATATGCCCTAGAGGCAATAGTAAAGTTATTATTTATTTCCTTATATCATGATAAAATTTTATTATTCATGCTAGAATTGTATTAACCGGAAACATAATACATGTGTGAATACATAGACAAACTAAGTGTCACTAGTATGCCTCTACTTGACTAGCTCGTTAATCAAAGATGGTTATGTTTCCTAACCATGGACAAAGAGTTGTCATTTGATTAAACGGGATCACATCATTAGTTGAATGATATGATTGACATGACCCATTCCATTAGCTTAGCACCCGATCGTTTAGTATGTTGCTATTGCTTTTCTTCATGACTTATACATGTTCCTATGACTATGAGATTATGTAACTCCCGTGTGCCGGAGGAACACTTTGTGTGCTACCAAACGTCACAACGTAACTGGGTGATTATAAAGGTGCTCTACAGGTGTCTCCAAAGGTACATGTTGGGTTGACGTATTTCGAGATTAGGATTTGTCACTCCGATCGTCGGAGAGGTATCTCTGGGCCCTCTCGGTAATGCACATCACTTAAGCCTTGCAAGCAATGTAACTAATGAGTTAGTTGCGAGATGATGTATTACAGAACGAGTAAAGAGACTTGCCGGTAACGAGATTGAACTAGGTATTGGATACCGACGATCGAATCTCGGGCAAGTAACATACCGATGACAAAGGGAACAACGTATGTTGTTATGCGGTCTGACCGATAAAGATCTTCGTAGAATATGTAGGAGCCAATATGGGCATCCAGGTCCCGCTATTTGTTATTGACCGGAGACATGTCTCGGTCATGTCTACATTGTTCTCGAACCCGTAGGGTCCGCACGCTTAAGGTTTCGATGACAGTTATATTATGAGTTTATACGTTTTGATGTACCGAAGGTTGTTTGGAGTCCCGGATGTGATCACGGACATGACGAGGAGTCTCGAAATGGTCAAGACATAAAGATTGATATATTGGAAGCCTATGTTTGGATATCGGAAGTGTACCGGGTGAAATCGGGATTTTACCGGAGTACCGGGAGGTTACCGGAACCCCCCGGGAGCTATATGGGCCTTAGTGGAAAAGAGAAGAGGCAGCCTAGATGGGCCGCGTGCCCCTCCCCTCCCTTGGTCCGAATAGGACAAGGAGAGGGGGCCGGCCCCCTTTCTCTTTTCCCCCCTCCGCAAATCCTATTCCAACTAGGATTGGGGGGGGGGAATCCTACGCCCAGAGGGAGTAGGACTCCTCCTGGCGCGCCACCTCTAGGACGGCTACACCCCCCTTGAGCCTTTATATACGGAGGCAGGGGCACTCCAGAGGAACACAAGTTGATCCACGTGATCATATTCTTAGCCGTGTGCGGCGCCCCCTGCCACCATAGTCCTCGATAATATTGTAGCGGTGCTTAGGCGAAGCCCTGCGACAGTAATACATCAAGATCATCACCACCCCGTCGTGCTGACGGAACTCTTCCCCGACACTTTGCTGGATCGGAGTCCGGGGATCGTCATCGAGCTGAACGTGTGCTAAAACTCGGAGGTGCCGTAGTTTTGGTGCTTGATCGGTCAGGCCGTGGAGACGTACGACTACATCAACCAAACGCTTCCGTTGTCGATCTACAAGGGTACGTAGATCATACTCTCCCCTCTCGTTGCTATGCATCACCATGATCTTGCGTGTGTGTAGGATTTTTTTTGAAATTACTACGTTCCCCAACAGTGGCATCCGAGCCTAGGTTTTTATGGTTTGATGTTATATGCACGAGTAGAACACAAGTGAGTTGTGGGCGATATAAGTCATACTGCTTACCAGCATGTTATACTTTGGTTCGGCGGTATTGTTGGACGAAGCGGCCCGGACCGACATTACGCGTACGCTTACGCGAGACCGGTTCTCCCGACGTGCTTTGCACATAGGTGGCTTGCGGGTGACAGTTTCTCCAACTTTAGTTGAACCGAGTGTGGCTACGCCCGGTCCTTGCGAAGGTTAAAACATCACCAACTTGACAAACTATCATTGTGGTTTTTGATGCGTAGGTAAGATTGGTTCTTGCTTAAGCCCGTAGCAGCCACGTAAAACTTGCAACAAACAAAGTAGAGGGCGTCTAACTTTTTTTTGCAGGGCATGTTGTGATGTGATATGGTCAAGACATGATGCTATATTTTATTGTATGAGATGATCATGTTTTGTAACCGAGTTATCGGCAACTGGCAGGAGCCATATGGTTGTCGCTTTATTGTATGCAATGCAATCGCCCTGTAATGCTTTACTTTATCACTAAGCGGTAGCGATAGTCGTAGAAGCATAAGATTTGCGAGACGACAACGATGCTACGATGGAGATCAAGGTGTCGCGCCGGTGACGATGGTGATCATGACGGTGCTTCGGAGATGGAGATCACAAGCACAAGATGATGATGGCCATATCATATCACTTATATTGATTGCATGTGATGTTTATCTTTTATGCATCTTATCTTGCTTTGATTGACGGTAGCATTTTAAAATGATCTCTCACTAATTATCAAGAAGTGTTCTCCCTGAGTATGCACCGTTGCCAAAGTTCGTCGCGCCCAGACACCACGTGATGATCGGGTGTGATAAGCTCTACGTCCATCTACAACGGGTGCAAGCCAGTTTTGCACACGCAGAATACTCAGGTTAAACTTGACGAGCCTAGCATATGCAGATATGGCCTCGGAACACGGAGACCGAAAGGTCGAGCGTGAATCATATAGTAGATATGATCAACATAGTGATGTTCACCATTGAAAGCTACTCCATTTCACGTGATGATCGGTTATGGTTTAGTTGATTTGGATCACGTGATCACTTAGAGGATTAGAGGGATGTCTATCTAAGTGGGAGTTCTTAAGTAATATGATTAATTGAACTTTAATTTATCATGAGCTTAGTCCTGGTAGTATTAGCATATCTATGTTGTAGATCAATAACTCGCGTTGTTGCTTCCCTGTGTTTATTTTGATATGTTCCTAGAGAAAATTGTGTTGAAAGATGTTAGTAGCAATGATGCGGATTGGATCCATGATCTGAGGTTTATCCTCATTGCTACACAGAAGAATTATGTCCTTGATGCACCGCTAGGTGACAGACCTATTGCAGGAGCAGATGCAGACGTTATGAACGTTTGGCTAGCTCAATATGATGACTACTTGATAGTTTAGTGCACCATGCTTAACAACTTAGAATCGGGACTTCAAAGACGTTTTGAATGTCATGGACCATATGAGATGTTCCAGGAGTTGAAGTTAATATTTCAAGCAAATACCCGAGTTGAGAGATATGAAGTCTCCAACAAGTTCTATAGCTAAAAGATGGAGGAGAATCGCTCAACTAGTGAGCATGTGCTCAGATTGTCTGGGTACTACAATCGCTTGAATCAAGTGGGAGTTAATCTTCTAGATAAAATAGTGATTGACAGAATTCTCTAGTCACAATCACCAAGTTAGTAGAACTTCATGATGAACTATGATATGCAAGGGATAACGGAAACGATTCCCAAGCTCTTCGTAATGCTAAAATTGACGAAGGTAGAAATCGAGAAAAACATCAAGTGTTGATGGTAGACAAGACCACTAGTTTCAAGAAAATGGCAAAGGGAAAAAAGGGGAACTTCAAGAAGAACAGCAAGCAAGTTGCTGCTCAACTGAAGAAGCCCAAGTCTGGCCCTAAGCCTGAGACTAAGTACTTCTACTTCAAAGGGACTGGTCACTGGAAGCGGAACTACCCCAAGTAATTGGTGGATAAGAAAGGATGGCAAAGTAAACAAAGGTATATTTGATATACATGTTATTGATGTGTACTTTACTAGCGTTCATAGCAACCCCTCAGTATTTGGTACTAGTTCAGTTGCTAAGATTAGTAACTCGAAACGGGAGTTGCAGAATAAACAGAGACTAGTTAAGGGTGAAGTGACGATGAGAGTTGGAAGTGGTTCCAAGATTGATATGATCATCATCGCACACTCCCTATACTTTCGGGATTAGTGTGGAACCTAAATAAGTGTTATTTGGTGTTGAGCATGAATATGATTTGATCATATTTATTGCAATACGGTTATTCATTTAAGTAAGACAATAAATTTTTGTTCTGTTTACATGAATAAAACCTTATATGGTCACACACCCAATGAAAATGGTTCGTTGGATCTCGATCATAGTGATACACATATTCATAATATTGAAACCAAAAGATGCAAAGTTAATAATGATAGTGCAACTTATTTGTGGCACTGCCGTTTAGGCCATATTGGTGTAAAGTGCATGAAGAAACTCCATGTTGATGGGCTTTTGGAATCACTTGATTATGAATCACTTGATGCTTGCGAACCATGCCTCATGGGCAAGATGACTAAGACTCCGTTCTCCGGAACAGTGGAGCGAGCAACTGACTTATTGGAAATAATACATACTGATGTATGCGATCCGATGAGTGTTAAGGCTCGCGGCGGGTATCGTTATTTTCTGACCTTCATAGATGATTTGAGCAGATATGGGTATATCTACTTGATGAAACATAAGTCTGAAACATTTTAAAGGTTCAAAGAATTTCAGAGTGAAGTGGAAAATCATCGTGACAAGAAAATAAGATTTCTACGATTTGATCATGGAGACAAATATTTGAGTTACGAGTTTGGTCTTCAATTAAAACAATGTGGAATAGTTTCACAAATTCGTGCCACCTGGAACACCATAGCATAATGGTGTGTCCGAACGTCATAACCGTACTTTATTGGATATAGTACAATCTATGATGTTTCTTACCGATTTACCACTATCGTTTTGGGGTCATGCATTAGAGACAGCTGCATTCACGTTAAATAGGGCATCATCAAAATCCGTTGAGACGACGCCTTATGAACTGTGGTTTAGCAAGAAACCAAAGTTGTCGTTTCTTAAAGTTTGGGGGTGCGATGCTTATAAGAAAAAGTTTCATCATGATAAGCTCAAACCCAAATTGGAGAAATGTGTCTTCATAGGATACCCAAGGGAGACAGTTGGGCACACCTTCTATCACAGATCCAAAGGCAAGATATTCGTTGCTGAGAATGGATACTTTCTAGAGAAGGAGTTTCTCTCGAAAGAAGTGAGTGGGAGGAAAGTAGAACTTGATGAGGTAACTGTACCTGCTCCCTTATTGGAAAGTAGTTCATCACAGAAATCTGTTTTTGTGACACCTACACAAATTAGCGAGGAAGCTAATGATATTGATCATGAAACTTCAGATCAAGTTACTACCGAATCTCGTAGGTAAACCAGAGTGAGATCCGCACTAGAGTGGTATGGTAATCCTGTTCTGGAAGTCATGTTACTAGACCATGACGAACTTGCAAACTATGAGGAAGCGATGATGAGCCCAGATTCCGCGAAATGGTTTGAGGCCATAAAATCTGAGATATGATCCATGTATGAGAACAAAGTATGGACTTTGATGGATTTGCCCGATGATCGGCAAGCCATAGAAAATAAATGGATCTTCAAGAGGAAGACAGATGCTGATAGTAGTGTTACTATCTACAAAGCTAGAATTATCACAAAAGGTTTTCGACAAGTTCAAGGTGTTGACTACGATGAGAGTTTCTCACTCATATCTATGCTTAAGTCTGTCCGAATCATGTTAGCAATTGCCGCATTTTATGAAATCCGGCAAATGGATAAAACAAAACTGCATTCCTTAATGGATTTATTAAAGAAGAGTTGTATACGATGCAACTAGAAGGTTTTTTCAATCCTAAAGGTGTTAACAAAATATGCAAGCTCCAGCGATCCATCTATAGACTGGTGCAAGCATCTCGGAGTTGGAATATATGTTTTGATAAGTTGATCAAAACATATAGTTTTATACAGACTTGCGGTAAAGCCTGTATTTACTAGAGCACTACAGCATTTCTGATAAGTATATGTGAATGACATATTGTTGATCGGAAATAATGTAGAATTATTCTGCAAAGCATAAATGAGTGTTTGAAAGGAGTTTTTCAAAGAAAGACCTCGGTGAAGCTGCTTACATATTGAGTATCAAGATCTATAGAGATAGATCAAGACGCTTGATAAGTTTTTTCAATGAGTACATATACCTTGACAAGATTTTGAAGTAGTTCAAAATGGAACAATCAAAGAAAGAGTTCTTGCCTGTGTTACAAGGTGTGAAATTGAGTAAGACTCAAAACCCGACCACGGCAGAAGATAGAAAGAGAATGAAAGTCATTCCCTATGCCTTGGCCATAGGTTCTATAAAGTATGCCATGCTGTGTACCAGATCTATTGTATACCCTACACTGATTTTGGCAAGGGAGTACAATAGTGATCTAGGAGTAGATCACTTGACAGCGGTCAAAATTATTCTTAGTGGAATAAGGATATGTTTCTTGATTATGGAGGTGACAAAAAGGTTCGTCGTAAAGGGTTACGTCGATGCAAGTTTTGACACTAATCTAGATGACTCTAAGTCTCAATCTAGATACATATTGAAAGTGGGAGCAATTAGCTAGAGTAGCTCCGAGCAGATTATTGTTGACATAGAAATTTGCAAAATACATACGGATCTGAATGTGGCAGACCCGTTGACTAAACTTCTCTCACAAGAAAAACATGATCACACCTTAGTACTCTTTGGGTGCTAATCACATAGCGATGTGAACTAGATTATTGACTCTAGTAAGCCCTTTGGGTGTTAATCACATAGCGATGTGAACTAGATTATTGACTCTAGTAATCCCTTTGAGTGTTGGTCACATATCGATGTGAACTATGGGTGTTAATCACATGATGATGTGAACTATTGGTGTAAAATCACATGGTGATGTGAACTAGATTATTGACTCTAGTGCAAGTGGGAGACTGAAGGAAATATTCCCTAGAGGCAATAATAAAGTTATTATTTATTTCCTTATATCATGATAAAAGTTTATTATTCATGCTAGAATTGTATTAACCGGAAACATAATACATGTGTGAATACATAGACAAACTAAGTGTCACTAGTATGCCTCTACTTGACTAGCTCGTTAATCAAAGATGGTTATGTTTCCTAACCATGGACAAAGAGTTGTCATTTGATTAAACGGGATCACATCATTAGTTGAATGATATGATTGACATGACCCATTCCATTAGCTTAGCACCTGATCGTTTAGTATGTTGCTATTGCTTTTCTTCATGACTTATACATGTTCCTATGACTATGAGATTATGTAACTCCCGTGTGCCGGAGGAACACTTTGTGTGATACCAAACGTCACAACGTAACTGGGTGATTATAAAGGTGCTCTACAGGTGTCTTCAAAGGTACATGTTGGGTTGACGTATTTCGAGATTAGGATTTGTCACTCCGATCGTCGGAGAGGTATCTCTGGGCCCTCTCGGTAATGCACATCACTTAAGCCTTGCAAGAAATGTAACTAATGAGTTAGTTGCGAGATGATGTATTACGGAACGAGTAAAGAGACTTGCCGGTAACGAGATTGAACTAGGTATTGGATACCGACGATCGAATCTCGGGCAACATACCGATGACAAAGGGAACAACGTATGTTGTTATGCGGTCTGACCGATAAAGATATTCGTAGAATATGTAGGAGCCAATATGGGCATCCAGGTCCCGCTATTGGTTATTGACCGGAGACATGTCTCGGTCATGTCTACATTGTTCTCGAACCCGTAGGGTCCGCACGCTTAAGGTTTTGATGACAGTTATATTATGATTTTATACGTTTTGATGTACCGAAGGTTGTTCGGAGTCCCGGATGTCATCACGGACATGACGAGGAGTCTCGAAATGGTCAAGACATAAAGATTGATATATTGGAAGCCTATGTTTGGATATCGGAAGTGTTCCGGGTGAAATCGGGATTTTACCGAAGTACCGGGAGGTTACCGGAACCCCCCGGGAGCTATATGGGCCTTAGTGGGCCTTAGTGGAAAAGAGAAGAGGCAGCCTAGATGGGCCACGTGCCCCTCCCCTCCCTTGGTCCGAATAGGACAAGGAGAGGGGGCCGGCCCCCTTTCTCTTTTCCCCCCTCCGCAAATCCTATTCCAACTAGGATTAGGGGGGGGATCCTACTCCCGGAGGGAGTAGGACTCCTCCTGGCGCGCCATCTCTAGGCCGGCCGCACCCCCCTTGAGTCTTTATATACGGAGGCAGGGGCACTCCAGAGGAACACAAGTTGATCCATGTGATCTTATTCTTAGCCGTGTGCGGCACCCCCTGCCACCATAGTCCTCGATAATATTGTAGCGGTGCTTAGGCGAAGCCCTGCGACAGTAATACATAAAGATCATCACCACCCCGTCGTGCTGATGGAACTCTTCCCTGACACTTTGCTGGATCGGAGTCCGGGGATCGTCATCGAGATGAACGTGTGCTAAAACTCGGAGGTGCCGTAGTTTCGGTGCTTGATCGGTCGGGCCGTGGAGACGTACGACTACATCAACCAAACGCTTCCGTTGTCGATCTACAAGGGTACGTAGATCACACTCTCCCCTCTCGTTGCTATGCATCACCATGATCTTGCGTGTGCGTAGGAATTTTTTTGAAATTACTACGTTCCCCAATAGAGATGCTAGGCTTCTCTCCACCAGGCCGCGCCGTCGCTGCGCCGCCGTCTGCAAGCCGCCACGACGTCCTCATCCACGTGGACCGCATCGAGGACTGGACTCCGTACGAGCCGCGGTCGCCACGCTCTGCGCAGAGTGGCCTGCCCTCCTCGGACTCCGACGAGGACGACAGAGCGATGCCGAGGATCATCCCCGCTGGCTCCTGGAAGAAAGGAGTGGAAGATGGCCAGCGTGACCCGCAACAGCACCGCCAGCTCGCGCCTTTGGCGGACCTGGGGTGTCGTGGCGGTGCCCGTGGAGCCGGTGGCCGCAAGGACGACGATGGTGATGACCGCGGCGGGCGCAGGTCCTGGAAGGACACGCTCCTTGGTCAGAGCCGCGCGGGCAAGGAGACGATGACGGACCAGGATGCTTCATCACGCTGTCGCAGCCGCTCCCCTCCGGGCCAGCGTTGCTCTGAGAGCTCACGTGGCCGCCACAACTCTGGTCGCCGCCGCTCGGACGGGGCTGGGGCCGCGCTCCTCCAACCTCCGCGTCCCCTCCCCCCGCCGGCGTGCGTGGATGCCGCCCCGTTCCCGACCCGATCGCTGCTTTCTTCGCTGGTGCCAAGAGCCTACTCCCACCACCACCTGCCTTCGACTGCATGGCTGCCGAGCTGGAGGCTCACATGGCAGTTGCAGTGTCCGAACCGCTGCAGTTCAACGACCAGGTCAACACCAACAACTCCATCGCCGCGGCAGGTGGCTTGCCCGACGTTTTCGGCCCAACCCTGGCCGGCCCAAGCGTCGCGGTGGGCCATCTGAACTGCAAGGAGTCCGCCAGGCCCACGGTGGTCGAGATGCAGCTGGGCGCAGTTACCCGCTAGGTCTATAGCCTCCAGATCGCTGCGAAGGGTGAGGCTGCAGATCCGGCCACTGCCCCGCTGCGCCTCTTCCAGGGCACGAAGCCGCCGCTGGTCCCTGCTGCCCCGGTGCACCGCTCATCGCCCCCCAAGACCCGTACCGCGCTGGCTCTGGTGTGCCACAACGCAAGGCAGGCGGCCAACCCGTCGCCGGTGCCCGTTGCATAGAGGGGAATGCTGCGGCTGGTGCGTGAGCTCGGGCTGCTCGGCCCCAAGGAGAAGATGACCGCCAAGACGACGGAGAAGCTACTGCGCAAGTTTGATGAGCCGCTTACCGTTGACGACATCGCCTGCATTGCCAAGCTCACTCGCCTCAATAAGGAGGCGCTGCGAGTTGCGGCTGCGATGGCCAGTGCGGATGGAGCTGCCGAGGAGGGCACCGTGTGATCATGTTAGTATCCACTATCTGTACTCTCCAACGGCGCCTGGCCTTAAGCTGGGTTGAGTTAGGTTTAGTTGTAGTCATTGTGAGGTTAGCTGTTAGGTGTTGCTGTCGCTGGTGCATCTTGGGGCCTATTGGTGGGCACCAGCGTCCCCCGGATCGTGGTCGTCTGTCCCTGTTGTTATCGCTATTCCTTCCATGGATCAATAGAATGTGTAGCTGTTGGAGTACATTGCTGTTTCCATATGGATGACACCCAATGCCCCATTCTTAGTTGGAATGTGAGAGGGCTCAACATGCCTGCGAAGCGTGATGCAGTCTCTGAAGTTGTGACAGCCCATCGCCCCACGATTCTTTGTCTTCAGGAAACAAAGATTGATAGCTGGTCGCCGGCCTTAGTCAGGGACATAGGAGGAGCTAGATTAGCTGATTGCATAGTTCTACCTGCGTTTGGCACTAGGGGCGGGGTGGCCATCTTCTGGGACCGTCAGGTCGTTTCGATCGCCTCCCACGCCATTGGAGAGTTCACCATCACTGCAAAGGTTACTGTCAATAGTTCAGCCACCTCTTTCTGGATCACCTCTGTCTACGGGCCGACGGATGAGGCTAGGAAAGAGGTTTTCCTGCTCGAATTAGCTAGATCAGCCCCGCCCTCTAGCGAGCCATGGCTTCTCACAGGAGATTTCAATGTCATTTATGAGGCTAGGGATAAGAACAACCTTAATCTAAACTGGCGCATTATGGGTAGATTTAGCGATGCCATCGATGCGGCCGGCTTGTGGGAGATCAAGTGTAGAAATAGACGCTTCACTTGGAGCAACGAGCGGTGAAACCCCACCCTGGTTAGCATAGATAAATTCTTCTGCAACGTTAGTTGGGAACTCCTTTTCCCCGCCTACGGCCTGATGGCCTTGGCAACGGCATGCTCTGACCACTGCCTATTGATCCTAGCGCCGTGTGACGCCCCGGTCCGCCATGCACGCTTCCGTTTCGAGTCTTTCTGGCCAAAGTTCCCGCACTTCCACACGACGGTTGAGTGGGCATGGGATCGCCCGGTGCGGCAGTCTGCGCCTTTGCAAGGCTTCAGACCAAGCTAACAAGGACAGCCCACGACCTGAAGATCTGGAGTAGGTCGCTTTTCAGTGATGCCAAGACTCAGTTCCACATTGTCAACGAGGTGATTCTGCGGCTCGACGTGGCGCATGAGACTAGGTCGCTGTCAGCCGCCGAGTTCAATCTGCGCAAGATGCTGAAGCTGCGGCTGCTTGGGCTAGCGGCGATTGAGAGGGCCAGAAGGCGGCAGGCCTCCAGAGTGCTCTGGTTACGCGCGGGAGATGCCAACACCAATTTTTTCCATGCCAAGTGATGTTCCAGAAAATGCAAGAACTTCATCCACACAATCCAGGGTGATGATCAGATTTCAACAACTCATAGCGACAAGGCACAACTCATTCATGATCATTTCAGCAAGGCAATGGCGGCTGACACGGGCAGAAGGGTCACCCTCAACTGGAACTTGCTGCGGCTACCAAGGGTACAAGCAGCTGGACTGGATAACCCTTTTATAGAAGCTGAAGTGTGGGCGGCAGTGATGCAATCACCGATAGAGAAGGCACCAGGCCCCGACGGCTTCATCGGCTGCTTTTTCCGTGCTTGCTAGCCGATCATCAGTGGAGATGTCATGGAGGCTTTCAGCAGTTTCTACAGACTTGCCGGCGGAAACCTTGCTGCGCTGAACACTGCCTTTGTTGCTCTATTGCCAAAGAAAGATGGTGCCACTAGATTGGCAGATTACCGCCCAATAAGTCTGATCCACTCCTTTCCGAAGCTTGTAACTAAGGTGCTATCTATCAGACTGTCCAAGGTGATTGGCACGATCGTCTCACCCGCGCAATCTACATTCCTGAAGACTAGATGCATACAAGACAGTTTCTTGTATGTCCAGAACGGCATCCGAGCACTTCACAAAAGCAACACGCCTGCGCTGCTCCTGAAATTGGATATATCCAAGGCTTTTGACAGTGTGTCATGGGATTACTTGCTCGAGCTGTTGCAGGAGCTGGGTTTTAGTGCCAGGTGGAGGGATTGGATTGCCTGGCTGCTATCGACCTCAAGCTCGGAGTTCCTCCTCAACGGTACACCGGCTAGCAAAATTCAGCATCAAAAAGGCCTACGCCAGGGTGATCCGCTCTCACCACTGCTGTTTATTCTTGCGATTGACCCACTGCAACGGCTGCTAGATGAGACCACTTTGCAACAAATGATTCAGCCTCTGCCGAGGAGAGAGCTTAAGCTTTGGATCAGTCTCTATGCTGACGATGCTGTCATCTTCATGAACCCGGACAAGAACGAGATGGAAGCCCTGGTGACCATTCTGAATCTGTTTGGCGAAGCAACGGGCCTGAAGATCAATCGACAGAAGTCCACAATTACACCAATTAGATGTGACAACATAGATACGCAACAAGTTTTGCAATGATTTGGAGGAATTGCCTCCACTTTCCCGCTCAAATACTTGGGGCTCCCTCTCACACTGTCAAGAACTAGGCTGGTGCACCTCCAGTTCGTGCTTGACATGACCAGAGCAAGGTTGGCTGGCTGGAAAGGCAGGCTGCTGAGCATAGCGGGGCGACGCGTGCTGGTCAGGGCGGTGCTGACTGCCATCCCAACGTTTGCCATGACCGTGCTACGTATGCCTAAGAAGTTTTTCAAGGAAATTGATAAAGTGCGATGTCGCTTTCTCTGGGCAAATGCAAAGTGAATTGGGCCAAGGTTTGCTCCCCGCTAGACAGAGGAGGGCTTGGTGTTATGGACATAGAGCGTTTTGGCCGCGCGTTGCATCAAAGATGGCTGTGGTTGGCCTGGAAACACCCGGAACGGCCCTGGGTGGGAATGGAGGTGCCATGTTCGGAGACAGACAAGGATTTCTTCAGCGCAGCTACTTCTGTCACTATCGGCAACGGACAGACCGCAAGTTTCTGGACCTGCTCCTGGCTGGGGGAAGGCACTCTCAAACTGTTGTTCCCAGACCTGTACAAGCACTCGAGGAGGAAGGCCAGGACAGTCGCCGATGCCCTGCGAGATGATCGCTGGCTACTTGATCTCGCACACGGACTGACAGATCAATTGGTGCATGATTGTGTGATGCTAGCTAGGCTGCTGCGTTCGGCGGAGATCATCATAAACCCGCAGGTCAGCGACAACATCAGGTGGAACTTGGAGGCCAGTGGCTGCTACACCACCTCATCTGCCTACACGGTGCAGTTCCAAGCAAATCACTACTCCGATTTTAGGTGCATCATATGGAAGACTTGGGCACCCGGAAAGCTTAAGATGTTCTTCTGGCTCTTGCTGCTGAACAGGTTGTGGTGCAACGATCGGCTCCAGCGACGAGGTTGGCCGAACTCCTACTTCTGCCAACTCTGCCTCAGAAGCCTGGAGACTGCTGATCACCTCTTCTGGTCCTGCCCATTCGCTCAGGCTCTATGGGCCAACCTGTCCACTTGGAACGGCTGTGAGGCCTTGAAACTGCACGCGGACAGCGACGGCCTGGACGGGGCGGACCGCGTGCTCAAGGTTGTAGAAAGCACCAAACCTGAACTCAGAAAGGGGATCAAATCCGTGACACTGCTTGCATTGTGGGAATTGTGGAGGCACCTAAATGACTGCACTTTCAGAGGGCGCGAGGCCTCTTTGAGCGAGGTGATACAGGCGATCAGACGGGCTATCGAGCTATGGCGACAGGCAGGTGCATCCTGCCTGCTGCACCCTTTCACCTTGCCACCAGAAGCGATAGGCTGACGAGCAAAACGTGGGTGCTTTTGCCTTAGTGCTGGGATCTTTTCCAGTTTCTTTGCTTTTCTCTCCAGTTTATCTCTTTTGATCCTAGAATCAAACATCATGTATGCTTTTTCCCATTTCTCCCTTCTATGATCAATATGAAAAGCCAGCAGTTATTGCTGGATCTTCCAAAAAAAAACTTGGCCCTACAAAAAAAACTGCCGGACACCGCTGGGCCGCATACAGTTCATTGCAAGCCCGCCGTTCTGCTGAATCCGGCCACTTGCGGCCCGCGCTGGCTTGCCATGCCCAAGCTGCATCGACTCACCTCCCTTCACTGTACCTTGAGTCGTGCCTCGCCTTCTACGCCTCAGAGATGCGCCGCCTCGAGCGCCTGCACACTAGACGGCGCCGAGCCTCTCCACTTTATGCTGGCTCAACCCGCTCTTGTGCACCCCAAGCGTTCGACTCCTCCACGTGCTCCCGTGCGGCCGCGTACCTGTGACTCTCCGTTGCCCCGGGTCGTGCCCCTGCTTCTGCCGCTATGAGCTTGCCCTCAGCCGCCGTTGTGACCCGCCACTTTGAGCCGCCTCACTGGCAAACCGTATCTACCTTTGTTGTGGTTCTTCCCGCCTTACCTCGCCGCTCTGACTCGCCACAGGGTTGCCACGTTGTTGAGCCGCCGAGCTCCGCCTCTGCGTGGCTCCCCACATGTGATCTCGCTTCCGCCCGCCGGACGTACACCCACCGCTCCAAGTTGCCACTGCCAAAATTCTACAGCGGCGAGTCACGTACAACTGCGGCCAATTCACCGCGCCCATTGCCGCCATGGTCATAATGAGCGGGATCCGCCCGTTTCCACGCTTCCGAAGCCACCAACCTCGCCGCATGGATCGCACGGCCTTGCTGCGCCCTCTGCTTCTTATACATCGCCTCAAGCCGCCGTCGCCAAGTCACCGGCCTCGCTGTCCATTTCTACCTCTGAGAGTCGCTTCCTGGGCCGTTTTCCATCCCTGCCGGCCCATCACCGAGTCACTACAACTGCAACCCGCTTTGGTCCAGCCGGCACCGGCTCGCTGCTGCTGCTCTCACTAGCCGCCTGCATCGGTGAAGGAAAAAATTAAAAGTGGGAGTGATTCATTGCTTTTGTTAGCAGGTTTGTTGTAAACTTTGGCCTTGGAGAAGTGGTGTTATGGAGTTCAAAAAATCAGCTTTGGTTGAGACTCTAGAGTATGGGTCGATGCTGCATTGATCTGCTCTTGGAAGAAAGTTGTCTGGTTCAGTACGTGAAACAGAATAATCATATTTTGAGCACTTTGAGGGGGTACGGTGCCCCCATATGCTATGGCATCCTGCATGCATACCACCAACATTTGCTTCTACGCACATGAGTAACATGCTACTGCAGAAGGAGGAACATGCACGTCCAAACGTTATGGGCAAGTGGTACCCTGTTGGAGATGATACAACAATTGCATGCAACCGCTCATCGTCAAAATTCTACATTAGATGTGTCATACCATCGTCGGTTTGTCTACAAGTGTTACATATGGACCATCTGATGTCCGACCAAATCAGGTGAAATCCATCTAATCTATTCTTATTAGTGAATATTCTTTTTGTCAAAAAGAACACTTACGTTGGTTTGTATATTTTTATATGCAGGGCAATTATTTCAAAATGACGTTATATCGCGGATGATTGTCCTTGCCATGCCGTTCAATAGAAGTGCCTAAGTTGCCGCTCTTGCGGACCAATCTATATCAACACATCAGGGTCAAACCCGCTCATGCAAGCTATCCAATGGACGTGTGCAAACCGCCGCCATGTGGTCCGGTTTATATTATTAGCCGTCGTCTGCACCGTCTTCATGAGCTGTTTATTGAATGCAAGCAAGTCACTTCTCGGGTAGCCCGATTTTTCTTCCAACAATTTGAAGGCCAATTATCATATATTACCAGCCACCGTCTGCACTGGATGGCTCAGTGAGCAGGCGCACAAGTCAGCGCCACTACAGTTTGGTTAACTTCAAAACAACCAGTTGGGATGAACCATTGGCCGAGTTGCTGACACAGCTCATATGGGATCATTTATAACCCGCTGCAGTCACCTCAAACTTCTGTGGATTTACATTACGTTATCAACGCCAAGGATATACAATGAGTATTACGAGGGTCATCAACTTGCCACCTTGCTTCCAGCTTCAACACATTCCAGCGATCCGCTGTTCAACTATATGCCGGTTTATATCATGACCAAACATGGAGAATCTCAAGACAACTCCTCGAGTCGTCTTAAGACTCGGGGGCTACAATGATATGCCTCAGCAAGTCTTGCTAGTTCCAGCTAATTCAAGAACCCCAGGACATTGAAGGGGAAGATAACCCGGTCCCGGAGGCTGCTGCTATATTGATGAAATTTTAAAGGCCGTCAGAAAATTTCCGGCTCAAAATGAAGATTCCAGTTTAAAATCCGGCTCAATAGACATCTCTCTCCCATAAAGCTTTGAAGCTCTCAATATCCGGTTTAACATCCGGTTCAAAAAGAATCCATCTCTCGCAAGTTCGAGTTCTCAGAAAAAAATAAAAGGTTGCCAAAGAGAATTTGCTGCCATGATGCGCGGTTCAAACATGGGTATCCTGCCTTATTGGCTTATCTTAGTGGTCACTTGCGGGCTTCCTGCTCAATGAGCATAGCTGTGCTTACCCTCTTGCTTCGGCTTACACGCCTTATTCCAAATCACTTGGGGGCTCCTGCCCAAATTAAAGGATTACCAAAGAGAGCTTGCTGCACTATGCAGTTCAAACATAGGTATCCTGCCTTGAGGCTCATTATATGTCATTTGGGAGCTTCATGTTCAAACATAGGTGTATTCACCAAAGATAACATAGCGTTACTACCCTCTTGATTGGCATGGATGCCAGGTGTATTCACTAAAAATCCGGGTTATCCGGCCTGTATGCCAGATGCTCTTCGACCAGGTAATCCTGGATGACCCGCGCTGTTCTTAACAAGTCAATCTCTTAAATGAGACCCTGAACTTGTCGAGGTTAAAACATTGATTGGGTCATGAAAGAGCCGGCTTACAGAAAGCAAGGAGAAGCTCAGGCTGATAAGCCGCCTTCCTTGAAACTTGGTTAAACCGGCCTGTTTTGCACGATGCTACTCCGACCCCGCCATACTCTCGATAAGTCAATATTTTAAAGACCCTGAACTTATCCAGGTTAAAATGTCGATTAGGTCATGTGAGAGCCGGCGCACAGAAAGTGCGGATACTCCAGCGGCAATCATGCTAGTTTCATTGAAGAAGATATTTTGGCTCGACGGCTTATGAAAGCCTCATGTTTTTTGGGGTTTTTATTTATTTTGGATTTGGATCACCTCTTTTTTCTTACCATATGGTTTTTTACAAGTCGGGCCAAGCAGCCCTGATTATGTCTCATATTTGGGATATTACCCCCTACACTGGTTATGAACTTCTATAGTCACCAGTGGATTTATACTGGGCATCATGACCCGCCCCGCGGTTAACCGCCAGGGCCTTTGTGATTTGATTATATGCTTGGAGCTCTGCACTCTAAGTCTTTGGGATATTACCCTTGTTGCATATGGCGTGGATATTTTGCCTCGAGCAATGAAAATGATGATATTTCATGACTCCGGGTTGATACTGGCCCTGGATTATAATTATCAAGGAATCACCATGGTACTAATCTACAGATATGTCTTTCACTAATGGTATGAATATTTTGGGTTTGGTAAACCGCCTTGGCTTTTGAATTTAAGTCGTCAGTATGTTTAGGCTTGAATGGCCTTAATGCTATTCTTTTCTATAAATGCATAAGACTATATTATGTTTGGGTTGTTACCCGCTCTGGCTTTTGACGTTAAGTCGCCACGGCATATGTTGTTTAAACTGTGTAGGATTTGGAGAGCTATGACTGACATAAATGATTAAGTTCAAGCCCATCATAAAAAATTGAAATTGGTGTTTCAAAAGGGTTATCAATTATTGATTTTCACAAAGGCTATAAGCCGCCGGGTTACAAAAATCCTGGATTGCAATGGATGCGCATTAAGTTGCCATCGGCCAAGAGCCGCCGGGTATTTAAACTCCGGTTTTACTTGTCAACAGATAAGGTATTCAAATCTTTAATATCCAAACTTGGCTGGATTTTCATGATGATATTGAATGATTGAGGTTTCCATGTCGGATTATATTATTCAAATCTTGAATAGCCAACATGGCTGGATTTTTATTATGGTTATCAATAATCAGTATTATGATTGAGGTTTTCAAAAGTTGCTTCAGCGTAATGGTTATTATTTCTTTATCAATAGATATCATTTATTCTACAATGGAAGGAATCAGTCCCGAGTCGCTGCAAGCACATGACCGGACACTTGGGGGCTACATTATTCAAATCATGGTTATATCAAGTATGCAAGTCCCATATCACTGCAAGCATGCACCATGACACTTGGGGGCTAATGCAAGGTCATTTTTAACTTGCCTTATTGAAGACCCGACCCATCACATTGTGATGAGCTGGCCCTTGGGGGCTACTAATTGCTCCTGTCAAAGGTAAACCGAAACTTGGGAGCTACACCATTTGGTGTTATTAATTACTACTCAAATCTACATGATCATATCTACAAAGTCCCTGCTCATTATTGTATAATGACCCGACCCTTGGGGGATACACTGGTTGAAGTTTTTATGAGCATAAGGCAATTACAAGTCCTAGGCTGCTGCAAGCATGACAACCCGGCACTTGGGGGCTACATATGTGGAATATTTAGTTTATGACTAGTGACTGAGATGAACAACCCGGATTTCTTCAAGGTTGCGACATTTATATTGAAGCAAGTATTAAGATGTTGCTATGCTCCCTTCTTAATACTTGGGGGCTACAAGTGATATGCATATAAGGGAGGTACATTTTCAAGCTTGATATTAGCAACAATTATGACCCGATGCTGTCAATATTTACAAACTGGCAATTCTGGCAATGATAAACCGGCAAGTTCTATATCTTCAAGCCGGCTGAAAATCAGAAGAGTATTTCAAGACCAATATTTTTGTTAAGCATTGGGAGCTAAATTAAATGAATTATTCTTCACAACATTTCTATGAGAAACCAATGTCAGCAAATTGATTATGAAGCTGGTCTATTGACCCGGAATTTTTAGAACAAGTGCCCGGATTTTTTGCATTGGCAAAGTTTGAACACATATGCTAAAGGAGATTTGCTATGAGTTCATGGGCACGTATCAAGCAAGAAAGGATAAGGACTTAAGGATGATCAGGTGCCGGCTTACAAGAATTTTAACCCGGAGCACAACCTGTCAAATTTGTTCTTGTGTTTATTTTGCAGGATCAGTTTAACATGGATGAATCCAAATTAAACTGGGGCTAATGTCGGGGATATACCCCGCGGTATGACCCGGCCGGAAGTATGACCCGGCCGGGCTTGGCGATTCACTGGTGACCCGCCCTGACTTGGCGACTCACTAAGTGACCCGCCCGGATCTCTCCACTCGCTGATGACCCGGCTGAGCCTGGCGACTCATTGGTAACCCGGTGGGCGGGTCAGATGGATGACAAGACTCAACGGCCCATAAGGCGGCTCATGGGAAGGCCGACTTATGTGATGGTGGGCCGGCTTAAGATGAAAGGCATATTCTCCTACAAGGAAGCAAGACCCGAACTTGTATCCAGCTTGTAATAGAAGATAGACTAGTCCTAATCCTACTAGGACTCCTCATGTAACCCGCCCCTTCAACTTATATAAGGAGGGGCAGGGCACCCCAAGAGGGAGAAGTTTTCACAAGTTTCACAAGTTAGGGTTAGACAAACAAGTCTATAGCTCTCGAGATAGAGCACCCTTGTAATCATGATCATCATCATCATCAATATCAATGAAACATGATGTAGGCTTTTACCTCCACCATGAGGGGCTGAACCTGGGTAAAAACTCGCGTCTCTCAGTTCCGACCAACCCCTCTCAAGCTACCACATGGCCTCACGACTAAGTCCTGACACGAAGGACATCTGCCGTGAAAATTCCACGATAGTTTCCCGGGCTTCTCCGGTGGCACCATCACCCAACTCGCCCTATCCTCATAAGCCCCCACCAGCCCGACATCGCTCGCCACTTATCCTCGCTCTCGCCACGTCCTCCATGCCCCCGCCCATCTGCCATAGGCAACGCCGGAGGCGGTCACCGCCAGAACTACTGTTTGGTTTTTCACCGGAAGGCAGACGGAGGGAGGAGACATTCTATCGGTCTTTAGATGGCAATGCAGAGTATGAGGAGTTGTTGGAGCGCGACCGCCTGGCGGAGGAGCAGCGTATCGCCCATTTGCACCGCCAGCGGGACATGGAGCAACAACGCACCGACGCTCCGAGTCACGAGCAGAGCACCCACAAGTGGGCCGACTACGTGGAGTCCGGCTCCCGGCAAATAGCCCTGGAGGCTGTCGGGCACGCAGGCATTCGCGGCACCGAATTTTACTACAAGCTCGTCAAGTGGGTTTCTCGCTTAGAAGCCGAAGCTTCGGTGGACCACGCCGGCATGGAAAGGGCCAACTCGTGCGAGCAACGCGCCCTATCACACCTCTGGCAAGTCTGAGGCGAGGCGGAGGATGCCGGTGCCGGTGTTTAGCGTGTACCACAGATGGCGGCTGGCATCGTCTAGTTAGCTAAGAGTAAGTTAGTACTTGTACACTACTAGAGTATTAGTGGGAGTAGATAGTTAACTTGGCTATGATGGTTATCAACGTGGAAGTTCAGTACTCTATATCTGGATCAGCCCTGTTACTTTGCTCTAAATGTTGAACTTTCCATTTGAACGTATGGAATGGGCTGTTATTTTTTTTAAATGGGTTGTATTTGTCCGCCACGGGTTTAGAGGCTGACTTGTGGGCCTACCAGGTTGACGCATACACAATCAGGAGATGATTGTACATGGAGAGGATGACAGCAGGGACCCACCAAGGTCATGGCAGTACGCAAGCAAGTGCCTCCTTATTTCAAGCCAATAAACAAAATGGTTCCTCTATTGGATTTCTGACATCTGGGTCCCATGCCATTGTTAACTTAGTCAATAAACGAGAGAATTGCACAACGAGCGGCTGACACCAGGGACCCAACAGCTCGCCCAATTATTTTTGTTTTGGGTTAATTTGATAAATGCCACTCCAAATCGGGTGATTCCGAGAAATGCCACTGCAATTTCCAAACTTTGAAAAATGCCATTTCATGCCATTTCCAATGGCATTTTTCGAAGTCTGGAGTGGCGTTTTTCAAAGTTTGCAAAAATTGCAGTGGCGTTTTTCAAAGCTTGCAAAAATTGTAGTGGCATTTTTCGAAGTTTGGAAACTGCAGTGGCATTTTTACGAATCGCCATAATTGGAGTGGCATTTATCTAATTTGTTTTTGAGATGGAAGCATGGTGTCAACTGGGCTGTGCGGGGCACTCTGGCCTGTCTAGACACCCTTTTCTTTTATGTTTACCACAGACCAGCCTAGTAGTTTTTTTCTTTCTTTCTGAAAATGGCTAGCCCAGTTTTTTTGTGATTTGTTAAGTAAGGCGCTTTGTCAGGCCTGTTGGGCTGCAAATCTTTCAAGATGAGGAGAGTTTCATTCGGCTGGCCGAGAAAATGGCCTATCAGCAATGAGAAATGGGCTGTACATTTTTAAAACACATCAAACCGAAAATTAGTTTCAAATTTAGTTTTTTTTTTCATTTCAAGATTTTAAATTGCATTGATTTTTATGCGTGGACAATTTGTTGGATTTTATATTGATATACATTTATTTTTAAAATCAGTTTGAATGTGACTCGAAATTTTGGGATTAAAAATAGTTCGGACCACACCGAAATATGCAAAATTTTGTATAATTTTTAAACCGTGGCCACAATATGGGCTGTAATGCTAACAAAAAGAATATGGGCTCCAAAAAAAACCTTAAGAATTAGCAAATGGGTTGTAAATTATTAGAAATAATGGCAGATGGGCTGTATGCTATTTTCCACAGATTTGAGGCTTTCCTAAAAAAGGCTGATGCACAAGCAGTGACTGTTGGATGTCCATCCAACGGCCATCGTGCTTCTTCAATCTCTGCTCTTCCTGCTCCAGCCGCTCAAACAAGCGCCGGCGGGACTGCCTGCTCCCTCCTCCCGCGGCCGGCTGTGCTGCCGCGCAGGCCTCACCGCCCCACCGTACTCCCATCGCTGGCCTAACCATCCCTCTACTCACCCACACCTGCTGTTATTCTCCAGCGACGGCAGACGAACTAGTAAATCCCCATACTCCCCTCTGCGTGGGAAACAACTGTCGAGTCTTCCCTGGCTCCGTGTGGTTCCCTTTCTAGGCCTCGCCATCGTCCACCGCCCTGGTGCTCTCGGTGCGGCGTTGTCAACATGGTCAACGACCGACATGCATCTGAAGTGGACTATACGTGGAGAGGCTGACAGCTGGGTCCACGACCGCACGCAAGGAAATGCCTCCTTATTACCGCAAAATAATAATTCCTCCACCTGACATCTAGGACCCACCGAAAGGACCTCTGTATTTCGCGACAAAAATGTTCCCGCCACTGACAGCTTGGACCCACCAGCTATATCTTCGCACGCAAGGAAGTGCCTCCTTATTACGCACAAAAAATGAATACCCCCTGCTAGCTGGGACCCAACATAATGGGAGGATGACTTGTGGGCCTACTAAGTTGACGAGGACGGAGGGCTTTGTCAACTTTGTCAATATGAACGATTCTAGCTCCAGTGACTGTACGATGTCCATCCAACGGCTATAGTGCTTCTTCAACCTCTAGTCTTCTTGGTCTAGCCGCCCAAAGCAGCGCCGGTCGTGCCGCCTGCTCCTGCCTCCCGTGGCCGGCTATGCTACCACGGAGGCCCCACCACTCTCTACTACTCCCACTGCTAGCCAGGCCCTGTGGTGACGGCAGGCTCACACCGCAGCCGAACCAGTGAACCCTCATACTCCTATCCGCGTGGGCATCCACTGCCGCGTCTTCCCTGGCTCCATGTCGTCCCCTTCCTAGGCCTTGTCGTTGTCCACCGCCCTGGTGCTCTTGGCACGGTGCGGTCAACGTGGTCAAGGAACGACTTCCATCGGAAGAGTACTGTACGTGGAGAGGCTGACAGCTGGGTCCACGACCGCAGCAAGGAAGTGCCTCCTTATTACATGGAAAATAGTGATTCCTCCACCTGATAGCAGGGACCCACCAGACGGGCCACCGTATTTCATGAAAAAATGTTCCCCCCCTGACTGCTGGGACCCACCAGACGGGCCACCGTATTTCGTGAAAAAATGTTCCCCCCTAACTGCTGGGACCCACCAGCTACATCTTTGCACTCAAGGAAGTGCATCCATAGTACGGGCAAAAATAATAATGATTCACCCCCTAACTGCTGGGACCCACTAGCTACATCTTCGCATGCAAGGAAGTGCCTGACAGTCAGGACCCACCTGGTCGAAGCGTATGTAGCATTGTCATTCTGGTCGCGAACGTGTACGTACATATGATCGGTTTGTCTGCAGGCTGCAGCAATGAACCGTGCCCATGTGAGGAAGGGAACGTGTCATAGTAAAGGCGCACACGTGTTGTAGTAGAGGCGCGCACGTAGAATGTACACGTACGTACAGCGGCCAGGGTGCAAGAATGTAAATACGGCCACGTACATACATACGGGTAGGGTCTCGAATGCCTACTCGAGCATATGTACGACCAGGGCTCCTGTACATGGTTGGGTCGGAACGGAGAAACTGCGTCATCGTCGTGTTCATGGGGAGGCAATGAAATGCGTCGTGTTCATCGGGAGGCAATGGAACACGTGCTGTTCATCGGGAGCCAACCGCCTTGGACGGAATAACTGATGGAAACGAGGCTCGGCGTACCGCAGAACGGAGGAAACGACCTTGTGTTCGACCAGCCACGGACGAAACGGGATCCTGTTCATTGGGAGGGGTTTGGCGTACCGCAAAATGGAGGAAACGGACCTCCTACGGTGGAAACGGGGTCCTGTAGATTGGGAGGGGTGTGGCATACCGCAAAACGGAGGAAACCGACTTGTGTTGGAGCACTACGGTCGAAACGGGGGTCCTGTTCATCGGGAGGGGTGTGGCGTACCGCAAAACGGGACTCCACGGGATACTGTTCATCTCCACCGTCGACTTCCTCCACGGGCTACTGTTCATCCACCGTCGACCTCCTCCAGCCTCCACCTGTGACTATTCATGCATGGGCTCCTATTCATCCAGCCTCCACCGCGCGCTCCTCCACCGGCTACTGTTCAACCAGCCCTCTCCACAGGGTCCTGTTCAACCACCCATCCACAGGCTACTGTTCATCCAGCCCTCCACGGGCTACTGTTCAACCATTCCTCCACGGGGTCCTGTTCATCCATCCCTCCACGGGGTCCTGTTCATCCACCCCCAACCGGCTCGATCGATCGGGGTCCTGTTCATCCAGCGGCAATGGCCTCTACTACCACGGGGTCCTGTTCATCCAACCCCCCACCGGGAGCTGTTCATCCAAACCCCGAACAACGCTCACTGTTCATCCAGAGGCAGCATCGATCGGCTTCAGTTAGCAGTAGTAGCGAAGGAATCACTCGGCTTCAGTTACCAGCAAGGGATCGATCGATCGCTTGGGTTCAGTAACGCGTAGCCTGTAGTGCAACCGCTCAGGTTCAGTTAGAGCCCAATGCCTCACTCGGGTTCAGCTAGAGCGCAACACCTCGCACACACGTGCGTACGTACGAGAGAAACGCGCATCGCTCGACCCCGACCACCCATCGTAACCGGGAACTACCCCGATATTTTCCTCGCCCTTACTTCTACCATGGTTTTTCCGTCATGGATGGCCTAAAGAATGTCATGCAGCTGCGTCTCCGGCCCGCCCAAGACGAAAAGCCCATTTTCTGTCATGATTTTTTGTCATAGAAGTAGGACCCCACCACATCTATGATGATACCGGGTTTTGTCACAATTATCATCATAGAAGTGTCATAAACATGACAGAAAAAATTTCGTTCGGCACAAAATGTCACGGATGTGTCTTTTTTGTAGTGAGTTGAAGTTAATATTTCAAGCAAATGCCCAAATTGAGAGATATGAAGTCTCCAATAAGTTCTATAGCTGCAAAATGGAGGAGAATAGTTCTGTCAGTGAACATATACTCAGAATGTCTGGGTACCACAACCACTTGACTCAACTGGGAGTTAATCTTCCTGATGATAGTGTCATTGACAAAGTTCTTCAATCACTTCCACCAAGCTACAAAAGCTTCATGATGAACTATAATATGCAAGGGATGGATAAGACAATTCCCGAGCTCTTTGCGATGCTAAGGCTGCGGAGGTAGAAATCAAGAAGGAGCATCAAGTGTTGATGGTTAACCAAGACCACTAGTTTCAAGAAAAAGGGCAAAGGGTAGAAGGGGAACTTCAAGAAGAATGGCAAGCAAGTTGCTGCTCAAGTGAAGAAGCCCAAGTCTAGACCTAAGCCTGAGACTGAGTGCTTCTACTGCAAAGGGACTGGTCACTGGAAGCGGAACTGCCCCAAGTATTTGGTGGATAAGAAGGATGGCAAAGTGAAAGGTATATTTGATATACATGTTATTGATGTGTACCTTACTAATGCTCGTAGTAGCGCCTGCGTATTTGATACTGGTTCTGTTGCTCATATTTGCAACTCGAAATAGGGGCTACAGATTAAACGAAGATTGGCTAAGGATGAGGTGACGATGCACATGGGAAATGGTTCCAAAGTCGATTTGATCGCCATCTGCACGCTACCTCTACATCTACCATCAGGATTAGTTTTAGAACTAAATAATTGTTATTTGGTGCCAGCGTTGAGCATGAACATTATATCTGGATCTTGTTTGATGCGAGACGGTTATTCATTTAAATTAGAGAATAATGGTTGTTCTATTTATATGAGTAATATCTTTTATGGTCATGCACCCTTGATGAGTGGTCTATTTTTGTTGAATCTCGATTGTAGTGATACACATATTCATAATATTGAAGCCAAAAGATGCAAGGTTAATAATGATAGTGCAACTTATTTGTGGCACTGCGGTTTAGGTCATATTGGTGTAAAGCGCATGAAGAAACTCCATGCTGATGGGCTTTTGGAATCACTTGATTATGAATCACTTGATGATTGCGAACCATGCCTCATGGGCAAGATGAATAAGACTCCGTTCTCCGGAACAATGGAGTGAGCAACTTACTTATTGGAAATAATACATACTGATGTATGCAGTCCGATGAGTGTTGAGGCTCGCGGCGGGTATCGTTATTTTTTGACCTTCACAGATGATTTGAGTAGATATGGGTATATCTACTTAATGAAACATAAGTCTGAAACATTTGAAAAGTTCAAAGAATTTCAGAGTGAAGTGGAAAATCATCATAACAAGAAAATAAAGTTTCTACGATCTGATCATGGAGGTGAATATTTGAGTTAGGTCTTCATTTGAAACAATGTGGAATAGTTTCACAACTCACGCCAGCTGGAACACCACAGCGTAATGGTGTGTCCAAACGTCATAACTATACTTTATTAGATATGGTGCGATCTACGATCGTTTTGGGGTTATGCTTTAGAGACGGCTGCATTCACGTTAAATAGGGCACCATCTAAATCCGTTGAGACGACACCATATGAACTGTGGTTTGGCAAGAAACCAAAGCTGTCATTTCTTAAAGTTTGGGGCTACGATGCTTATGTGAAAAAGCTTCAACCTGATAAGCTCGAACCCAAATCGGAGAAATGTGTCTTCATAGGATACCCAAAAGAGACTGTTGGGTACACCTTCTATCACAGATCCGAAGGCAAGATATTCGTTGCTAAGAATGGATCCTTTCTAGAGAAGGAGTTTCTCTCAAAAGAAGTGAGTGGGAGGAAAGTAGAACTTGATGAGGTAATTGTACCTTATCCTGAATTGGAAAGTAGTTCATCACAAAAATTAGTTCCAGTGATTCCTACACCAATTAGTGAGGAATTTAATGATGATGATGATGATGAAACTTCAGATCAAGTTACTGTTGGGCAACATAGTAATTTCAAAAATTTCCTACGCACACGCAAGATCATGGTGATGCATAGCAACGAGAGGGGAGAGTGTTGTCTACGTACCCTCGTAGACCGGAAGCGGAAGCATTAGCACAACGCGGTTGATGTAGTCGTACGTCTTCATGATCCGATCGATCAAGTACCGAACGCACGGCACCTCCGAGTTTTGCATACGTTCAACTCAATGACGTCCCTCGAACTCCGATCCAGCCGAGCTTTGAGGGAGAGTTCCGTCAGCACGACGGCGTGGTGATGATGATGATGTTCTACCGACGCAGGGCTTCGCCTAAGCACCGCTACGATATGACCGAGGTGGATTATGGTGGAGGGGGGCACCGCACACGGCTAAGAGATCAAGAGATCAATCGTTGTGTCTTTGGGGTGCCCCTGCCCCCGTACATAAAGGAGTGGAGGAGGGGGAGGGCCGGCCCTCTCTATGGCGCGCCCTAGGGGAGTCCTACTCCCACCGGGAGTAGGATTCCCCCTTTCCTAGTAGAACTAGGAGCCCTTCCAAGTAGTAGGAGTAGGAGGGAAGGAAAGGGAAGGGAAAAGGAGAAGAAAGGAAGGGAGCGCCCCCCCTCCCTAGTCCAATTCGGACCAGCCCATGGGGAGGGGTGCGGCCACCCTTTGAGGCCTTTCCGTCCTTTCCCGTATGGCCCATTAAGGCCCAATACGAATTCCCGTAACTCCCCGGTACTCCCGAAAATACCCGAATCACTCGGAACCTTTCCGATGTCCGAATATAGTCGTCCAATATATCGATCTTTATGTCTCGACCATTTTGAGACTCCTCGTCATGTCCCCGATCTCATCCGGGACTCCGAACTCCTTCGATACATCAAAACACATAAACTCATAATATAACCGTCATCGAACTTTAAGCGTGCGGACCCTACGGGTTCGAGAACTATGTAGACATGACCGAGACACATCTCCAGTCAATAACCAATAGCGGAAACTGGATGCTCATATTGGCTCCTACATATTCTACGAAGATCTTTATCGGTCAAACCACATAACAACATACATTGTTCCCTTTGTCATCGGTATGTTACTTGCCCGAGATTCGATCGTCGGTATCTCAATACCTAGTTCAGTCTCGTTACCGGCAAGTCTCTTTACTCGTTATGTAACACATCATCCCGCAACTAACTCATTAGTTGTAATGCTTGCAAGGCTTATAGTGATGTGCATTACCGAGTGGGCCCAGAGATACCTGTCCGACAATCAGAGTGACAAATCCTAATCTCGAAATACGCCAACCCAACAAGTACCTTCGGAGACACCTGTAGAGCACCTTTATAATCACCCAGTTACGCTGTGACGTTTGGTAGCACACAAAGTGTTCCTCCGGTAAACGGGAGTTGCATAATCTCATAGTCATAGGAACATGTATAAGTCATGAAGAAAGCAATAGCAACAAACTAAACGATCAAGTGCTATGCTAACGGAATGGGTCAAGTCAATCACATCATTCTCTAATGATGTGATCTCGTTAATCAAATGACAACTCATGTCTATGGCTAGGAAACTTAACCATCTTTGATTCAACGAGCTAGTCAAGAGAGGCATACTAGTGACATACTGTTTGTCTATGTATTCACACATGTATTATGTTTCCGGTTAATACAATTCTAGCATGAATAATAAACATTTATCATAATATAAGGAAGTAAATAATAACTTTATTATTGCCTCTAGGGCATATTTCCTTCAATCTCCCACTTGCACTAGAGTCAATAATCTAGTTCACATCGTCATGTGATTTAACATCAATAGTTCACATCACCATCTGATTAACACCCATAGTTCACATCGTCATGTGACCAACACCCAAAGGGTTTACTAGAGTCAATAATCTAGTTCACATCGCTATGTGATCAATACCCAAAGAGTACTAAGGTGTGATCATGTTTTGCTTGTGAGGGAAGTTTAGTCAATGGGTCTGCTACATTCAGATCCGTACGTATTTTGCAAATTTTATGTCAACAATGCTCTGCACGGAGCAACTCTAGCTAATTGCTCCCACTTTCAATATGTATCCAGATTGAGACTTTGAGTCATCTGGATCAGTGTCAAAACTTGCATTGACGTAACCCTTTACGACGAACCTTTTGTCACCTCCATAATCGAGAAACATATCCTTATTCCACTAAGGATAATTTTGACCAATGTCCAGTGATCTACTCCTGGATCACTATTGCACTCCCTTGCCAAACTCAGTGTAGGGTATACAATAGATCTGGTACACAACATGGCATATTTTATAGAACCTATGGCCAAGGCATAGGGAATGACTTTCATTCTCTTTGTATCTTCTGCCGTGGTCGGGCTTTGAGTCTTACTCAGTTTCACACCTTGTAACACATGCAAGAACTCTTTCTTTGACTGTTCCATTTTGAATTACTTCAAAATCTTGTCAAGGTATGTACTCATTGAAAAACTTATCAAGCGTCTTGATCTATCTCTATAGATCTTGATGCTCAATATGTAAGCAGCTTCACCGAGGTCTTCCTTTGAAAAACTCCTTTCAAACACTCCTTTATGCTTTGCAAAATAATTCTACATTATCTCCGATCAACAATATGTCATTCACATATACTTATCAGAAATGCTGTAGTGCTCCCACTCACATTCTTGTAAATACAGGCTTCACCACAAGTCTGTATAAAACTATATGCTTTGATCAACTTATCAAAGCGTATATTCCAACTCTGAGATGCTTGCACCAGTCCATAGATGGATCGCTGGATCTTGCATATTTTGTTAGCACCTTTAGGATTGACAAAACTTTCTTGTTGCATCATATACAACTCTTCTTTAATAAATCCATTAAGGAATGTAGTTTTGTTTATCCATTTGCCAGATTTCATAAAATGTGGCAATTGCTAACATGATTCTGATAGACTTAAGCATAGATACAAGTGAGAAACTCTCATCGTAGTCAACACCTTGAACTTGTCGAAAACCTTCTGCGACAATTCTAGCTTTGTAGATAGTAACACTACTATCAGCGTCCGTCTTCCTCTTGAAGATCCATTTAATCTCAATTGCTTGCCGATCAACGGGCAAGTCAACCAAAGTCCACACTTTGTTCTCATACATGGATCCCATCTCAGATTTCATGGCCTCAAGCCATTTCGCGGAATCTGGGCTCATCATCGCTTCCTCATAGTTCGTAGGCTCGTCATGGTCAAGTAACATGACCTCCAGAGTAGGATTACCGTACCACTCTGGTGCGGATCTCACTCTGGTTTACCTGCAAGGTTCGGTAGTAACTTGGTTTGAAGTTACATGATCATCATCATTAGCTTCCTCACTAATTGGTGTAGTAGTCACAGGAACAGATTTATGTGATGAACTACTTTCCAATAAGGGAGCAGGTACAGTTACCTCATTAAGTTCTACTTTCCTCCCACTCACTTCTTTCGAGAGAAACTCCTTCTCTAGAAAGGATCCATTCTCAGCAATGAATATCTTGCCTTCGGATCTGTGATAGAAGGTGTACCCAACATTTTCTTTTGGGTATCCTATGAAGACGCACTTCTCCGATTTGGGTTTGAGCTTATCAGGTTGAACCTTTTTCACATAAGCATTGCAACCTCAAACTTTAAGAAACGACAGCTTAGGTTTGTTGCCAAACCATAGTTCATACGGTGTCGTCTCAACAGATTTAGATGGTGCCCTATTTAATGTGAATGTAGCTGTCTCTAATGCATAACCCCAAAATGATAGTGGTAAATTGGTAAGAGACATCATAGATCGCACCATATCTAATAAAGTACGGTTACAATGTTCGGACACACCATTACACTGTGGTGTTCCAGGTGGCGTGAGTAGTGAAATTATTTCACATTGTTTTAACTGAAGGCCAAACTCGTAACTCAAATATTTTACTTCTGCGATCATATCGTAGAAACTTTTATTTTTGTTATGATGATTCTCCAATTCACTCTGAAATTCTTTGAACTCTTCAACTGTTTCAGACTTGTGTTTCATTAAGTAGATATAACCATATCTGCTCAAATCATTTGTGAATGTCAGAAAATAATGATACTTGCCGCGAGCCTTAACACTCATCGGACCGCATACATCAGTATGTATTATTTCCAATAAGTCAGTTGCTCACTCCATTGTTCCGGAGAACGGAGTCTTAGTCATCTTGCCCATGAGGCATGGTTCGCAAGCATCAAGTGATCCATAATCAAGTGATTCCAAAAGTCCATCAGCATGGAGTTTCTTCATGCGCTTTACACCAATATGACCTAAACGGCAGTGCCACAAATAAGTTGCACTATCATTATTAACTTTGCATCTTTTGGCTTCAATATTATGAATATGTGTATCACCACGATCGAGATCCAACAAACCATTTTCATTGGGTGTATGACCATAGAAGGTTTTATTTATCTAAACAGAACAACAATTATTCTCTAACTTACATGAATAACCGTATTGCAATAAACATGATCCAATCATATTTATGCTCAACACAAACACCAAATAATACTTATTTAGGTTCAACACTAATCTCGAAAGTATAGGGAGTGTGCGATGATGATCATATCAATCTTGGAACCACTTCCAACACACATCGTCACTTCACCCTTAACTAGTCTTTGTTCATTCTGCAACTCCCGTTTCGAGTTACTACTCTTAGCAACTGAACTAGTATCAAATACTGAGGGGTGGCTATAAACACTAGTAAAGTACACATCAATAACATGTATATCAAATATACCTATGTTCACTTTGCCATCCTTCTTATCCGCCAATTACTTGGGGTAGTTCCGCTTCCAGTGACCAGTCCCTTTGCAGTAGAAGCACTCAGTTTTAGGCTTAGGTCCAGACTTGGGTTTTTCACTTGAGCAGCAACTTGCTTGCCGTTGTTCTTGAAGTTCCCCTTTCTTCCCTTTGTCCCTTTACTTGAAACTAGTGGTTTTGTTTACCATCAACACTTGATGCTTTTCTTGATTTCTACCTTCGTTGATTTCAGCATCATGAAGAGCTTGGAATCATTTCCGTTATCCCTTGCATATTATAGTTCATCACGAAGTTCTACTAACTTGGTGATGGTGACTAGAGAATTCTGTCAATCACTATTTTATCTGGAAGATTAACTCCCACTTGATTCAAGCGATTGTAGTACCCAGACAATCTGAGTACATGCTCACTGCTTGAGCTATTCTCCTCCGTCTTTTAGCTATAGAACTTTGTTGGAGACTTCATATCTCTCAACTCGGGTATTTGCTTGAAATATTAACTTCAACTCCTGGAACATCTCATATGGTCCATGACATTCAAAACATCTTTGAAGTCCCAATTCTAAGCCGTTAAGCATGGTGCACTAAACTATCAAGTAGTCATCATATTGAGCTAGCCAAACATTCATAACGTCTGCCTCTACTCCTGCAATAGGTCTGTCACCTAGTGGTGCATCAAAGACATAATTCTTCTGTGCAGCAATGAGGATAATCCTCAGATTACGGATCCAATCTGCATAATTGCTACTAACTTTTTTCAACATATTTTTTCTCTAGGAACACAATAAACTGGGAGCAACATCGCGAGCTATTGATCTACAACATAGGTATGCTAATACTACCAGGACTAAGTTCATGATAAATTAAAGTTCAATTAATCATATTACTTAAGAACTCCCACTTAGACAGACATCCCTCTAATCTTCTAAGTGATCACGTGATCCATATCAACTAAACCATGTCCGATCATCACGTGAGATGGAGTAGTTTCAATGGTGAACACCACTATGTTGATCATATCTACTATATGATTCACGCTCGACCTTTCGGTCTCCGTGTTCCGAGGCCATATCTGTTATATGCTAGGCTCGTCAAGTTTATCCTGGGCATTCCGCGTGTGCAACTATTTTGCACCCGTTGTATTTGAACGTAGAGCCTATCACACCCGATCATCACATGGTGTCTCAGCACGAAGAACTTTCACAACGGTGCATACTCAGGGAGAACACTTGTACCTTGATAATTAGTGAGAGATCATCTTATAAAGCTACCGTCGAACTAAGCAAAATAAGATGTATAAAATATAAACATCATATGCAATCAAAATATGTGACATGATATGGCCATCATCATCTTGTGCCTTTGATCTCCATCTCCAAAGTATCGTCATGATCTCCATCGTCACCGGCATGACACCATGATCTCCATCATCTTGATCTATATCAATGTGTCGTCACATGGTTGTCTCGCCAACAACTGATCTTGCAACTATTGCTATCACATAGCGATAAAGTAAAGCAATTATTTGGCGCTTGCATCTTATGCAATAGAAAGATAACCATAAGGCTTTTGCCAGTTGCCGATAACTTCAACAAAACATGATCATCTCATACAACAACTTATATCTCATCACGTCTTGACCATATCACATCACAACATGCCCTGCAAAAACAAGTTAGACATCCTCTACTTTGTTGTTGCAAGTTTTACGTGGCTGCTATGGGCTGAGCAAGAACCGTTCTTACCTACGCATCAAAACCACAACGATAGTTTGTGAAGTTGGTGCTGTTTTAACCTTCGCAAGGACCGGGCGTAGCCACACTCGGTTCAACTAAATTTGGAGAAACTGACACCCGCCAGCCACCTGTGTGCAAAGCACGTCGGTAGAACCAGTCTCGCGTAAGCGTACGCGTAATGTCTGTCGGCGTTCTGGGAACGGGGGTCCCCAGACTTGCCTGCCTGCGGCCTGCAGCGTGGCTCAAAGGAGGCCCAGCATGGCCCATCTTCATCAATGCAAGACTGAAGACCCTCGCGAGGGGCCAAGCCTCGCGAGGCGGATGACACGGAGCTTCCTCAGGCACGGCCTCGTCAGGCTGGCTCACGAGGAGGCGGAGAGATCAAGGCGGGGTATCTCGCGAGGTGCCCGTGACGCAAGCCATGACGACTCAGGGCGCCAGGCGGGTGCCAGCGCGCGCAGCGTCCTTCTTTCCTCTTTGGTGCAAAGGGGGCAACCGCAGCCACGGAGTACTGAGGCATCAGGCAAAGGTTGCCATTTTGGTGCAAGGAGACCAAGACCAGGAGGACTATGAGACGGAGGTCACCGTGGAGCCCAAGACGGCGTCATCACCAGAGCTTTGCGCAGGCGAAGACTGCTTTTGTCAGGATAGTTGATACTTGCTGCCCCCTTCAAATTAGCCCGCCATTGTTGGCTCCCTTCCCGCTCGATATTTGGGAAGAGGACCAGGGCCACTATAAATAGGACCAGCCACCCGCACAAAGGGGGGTTCGGTTCGGTGGGGATCTGTTCGTTCAACCGGTAGAAAGCAGAGTAAGAGAGAGAGAGGGAAGGGTGACTGAGCTCCTCCTAGCAGTTCATCGCCCCAGCCAAGAACAGACCCTCGCGAGGTGGTTCTTCCTTGTATTATTCATCATCGTCAGCCCCAGGAGGCAATCCACCAACCACACACTGGAGTAGGGTATTACACCACAACGGTGGCCCGAACCAGTATAAATCTTGTGTCCCTTTAGCAGTTCTTTTAGTAGTTTAGATCTTTGCGAGGCGGGGAGGTAGAAGGCGTAATCTCCATGCGCACCCCAGTGTTCGAACCTTAAGGGTTTGCCGGAACCCGAAATCCGACATTTGGTGTGCCAGGTAGGGGTGCGCCGGAATTCGTCGTCCACCGCCCCGTTCTCCTCCGACCGTCGCGTCCATGTCCGACGCTCGTCGGGCCCGCGCCGAGTGCCGGGCCGCCATCGCTTCTCGCATCGCCCAGACGGCGCCCGTCGGCGGACGTCCTCGTCGTTCCCCGTCGCCCGCCGTCAATGCCGCCACCGGCCCGGCGGGGGGCGAGCAGTAAGCATCGTCTCAGCGTCCCTCCGTGCGCCAAGACAGCCACACCGCTACTCCATCGCTCGCACCAGCTGGTTCTTCGTCCCGCGCGCTCCGCGCACCCTTGGAGGCTCGAGCTGCGCTCCTCGCGGCAAATGAGCTTCTGCGCTACCGTCCTGTCGACGATGTCTACGAGGAGTGGCTCGACCGCGTCGCCGAGCTTGTCCATGCCGCAGGGGGCTCTTCCGCGTCGTCCGTTCCGCGGCGCCGCTCCCCGCCCCACGTGGGCAACGAAGCCCCGGAGGCGTACCAGCCGCCTCCTCGCCAAGAAGACGCCGTGGCTCCAAGGCGCGTGGCCCCTGGGCAGAACCCGCTCCGTCAGGCGCCAGCGCAGCAAGAACGGAGCTGCCAAGAAATCCCTCGCCCGCAAGGAGCTGCCCGGGCGCTCCCTGCTCCGGCGCGCCGCGACCCTGCTCCAGCCCCGGCACACCAAGACCCCGCGCTGCTCCTAGCTGCAGCGCGTGGGGACCCTCAAGACCAAGCTCTCCGCCAGCCGAGGCCTGTCGTGGCCATCGTAGTCTGCCGTGCCTACACCACCGAGCTACGTAGCGTCGCGTGGCCCGGAAAATTCAAGCCAGACCTGCCTCCTCGTTACGATGGCACGACTGACCCTGCGGAGTTCCTCCAGCTGTACGAGCTGGGCATCGAAGCTGCCAGCAGGGACGAAAAGGTCATGGCGAACTGGTTCCCCATGGCGCTCAAGGAAGGAGCTCGCACCTGGCTCCTGAATCTGGCTCTGGGCACGATCTCTTCCTGGGACCAGATGCGCACCCGCTTCATCGCCAACTTCCAAGGTACTCGCGATCGGCCACCTGCCGTGAGCGACATGTGCCGCATCAAGCAACAACCCGAAGAGACACTGCAGAAGTACATCCAGCGCTTCAACAGCGCGCGCCTCAAGATCCCCAAGGTTTCCGAGGAGGCCATCATCTCGGCCTTCTCTGATGGCGTGCGCGACGTCAAGATGAAGGAGGAGCTGGCGATGCATGAAGACCTATGCACCTCCCTGGAGCTGTTCAACTTGGCGACCAAGTACGCCAGGGCTGAGGAGGGACGCCTCTCCCTCCTCGAGCTGTCTGCCGCTGAACCATAGGAGAAGAAGCCCAAGGCCAAGGACGTGAAGCACAAGGGGGCTGCCGTGCTCGCAGCAGAGCCAGATACCAAGCGGGGCAAAGATCTGCCTGAGTCCACCAGGGGCAGCCGGTACTATGTGTACCACGACCTCCACACCCACAACACCAACGAATGCCAAGAACTCCGCGCCGTCCGAGAAGGAAGGATCGACCGTCGTCCCGACCGCGCCGATCGAGGCTACGGCCGAGGAGGAGGAAGAAACGCAGGACGCTGGGAAGACCGTGGCCCACGCCAAGGGTGGCGTGATCAGCCTCGCGAGGATCGCTGGCGAGATCTGCCTCACGAGGGGGACTGGAGGGATCAGCCTCGTGAGGATCGCCCGCAGGGCAACACAGGCCTCCCTCCACTACCGCCTCAACCAAGGAGGAACGAGGACCGCCATCAAGACGAAGGGGCTGGGGGCTTCCAGGAGCCACGCGCAATCGCCTGCATCCTGGGCCGAGCTCAAGCCCCAGCCTCCCAACGCATCTTCAAGCAGTTTTCCCGCGAGGTGAACGCAGCCCTCCCCAGGCTCGAAGCAACGCGCCCTCTCAGGTGGTCGGCGTGCGCCATCACCTTCAGCTCCGCGGATCAACTCAAGTGTGCAGCCACAACTGGCGTCCTCCCGATGCTCTCCTCCCCAGTCATCAGCAATGTACTGGTCACCAAGACCCTCATCGATGGTGGGGCAGGACTCAACGTCCTGTCCGTGGAAACGTTCAACAATCTCCAAGTGCCCTACGACCAGCTTTAGCCAACCAAGCCCTTCTCCGGAATCACCGACGGCTCCACGATCCCGATTGGGCAGGTCCGCTTCCCTGTCACCTTCGGGGCACGCGACAACTACCGCAACGAGCTCATCGACTTCGACGTCGCCCACATCCGCCTGCCGTACAACGCCATCCTCGGGTACCCAGCGCTGGCCAAGTTCATGGCCGTGACTCACCATGGCTACAATGTCCTCAAGATGCCAGGGAGTGGTGGAGTCATCACGGTGCCCTGCGAAGAGAGGGATGCAGTGTGTTCCCTGGAGCGAGCCTTTCAGGCCGCGTCACTGGAAGACCCGGATCACGGAAGCAGGAGGCTTCCCGAGACCATCCCCAAGAAGAAGAAGAAGACATCATCCGGACCAGCTCCTCGGGAGGCAGGCCCCTCAGGGCCCGCGCCTGCCCAGGGGGAGCCTCCTTCCATTGCATAGGAAAGTGCGCCCGACGCCCTCCTCAGGCAGGGCTCGGGGGCTCTCCCCTGGAGGGCCACCGACCTGGCCAGGGTCACGAGGGAGGCGCTTGGGCACCACGTGGAGGCGTGCTTCGGAGCACATTTACCTCAAGAAGGAGCAAGGCAAGGAAGGTTGGACCCGCAGGAGTTCGTCGACAAAGCCATTCAAGAACTACAGGAGTCATGGATCGTGAGAGGTTGCCGTCGTCTGCCGGCTGCGGCTCCCCATCCAGGCGAGGATGGTGGGCTGTGCGTCTGCATCGATGTACCAGGGCTCAACCAAGCCGCTACGATGGAGCGCCTCTGGCCCTCACGAGTGGGGCGCTGCCGGGGTCCGCCCCACAGCTACGTTCGCATGCCTTACGGCCTGCCGAGCGTGGTTGCTCCACGCCAGCGCCTCATGAGGGGCATCATGGAGGCTCAAGAAGACAGGCGTTCCGCAGCCCTGGCGGAGATGGAGATGATTCGTGAAGAGCTACCAGTGCCTCCAGAGCCTCCTGAGGCCCCTGGGCCTGGGGGCTCGTGAGGACTAGCTTCCGCAGCCTCCCGAGTCTACTACACCGACACCCCTCGTCCTCGACACCCTCAGGTGACATCTTACAAGTTTCATTTCCAGCTGGGAGGGCCCTCCGAGGGCTGCATCGTTCCCAGGCCGCGTGGGTCCGTCCCTGCGGTATGTATCCCTTTACTTCATGTCGTTAGCTTGCTTTGTTGGGGGCGCCCCTCGGGCTGCAACATCCCCAAGTCGCTCGGGCCAGGCCCAGCGGCATGTATCTCCCTTGCGTTTATTTCCGGTTATGCATTCGCCCATCATGCTTGATTACTTGATGCCTGCCCACGGCACCTCTTCTTCTCCATGTCGACCACTTGCACGTTAAAGGGGGGGGGGGTACCTGAGCATCGCGACTCAGGGCTCTTACTGGCTCTCCAGCCCTCACCCTCTGGCTATGTCCACGGCATCTCGACCTGGCATACCAGCGACGGCTGAGACAAGCTCGAGGGCCGGGACCCGAGGACGTAGAGTGCCGGCATCTAACCAAGTTTGCAGGAACGCAGCCCAAGATAAGGCCCAGTGCCAGGCACAACCCGCCTAGAGGTAGGGCCCCGTGAGTCCCGCGCTGGCTCACGGGTGCCCAGATACACCTCACCTAGCCCTACCATGCCGGCCACGTGTCAGGGCGGGGCTGTAAACGCCCCGGGGGCTCCTCCCGGAGGGGATCCGCCTCCCACGTACCAGTGGAAGCACCATGCTCCGCGCTGGCTGACGACACTGCCGAGGAGCGGCTATGCCCGTACACATACGGAAGCGCTATGCTCCGCGCTGGTGATAAACAACTGAGGGTGGCCCCCGGGCCGCATTAACCTCAGGGAGCCCAGAGCTTAGTGTGTAGCCTCATCGCAACGCCTCCCCTCGGGAGCGCCCCGCGAGGGGGCTGGGCACGGGGGCTGCGCCTGGGTCACGCCCGGACGTACGCCACCCAGCCAGGCCCCTCGGGCCTGGTTCGTCGCGCACCTCTCCCCGAGCGGAGCCAAGGTATGAAGGACGTTTGAGCGTCAAGGGGGACCCCTGAGCATCGCGACTCAGGGGCCTAACTGGTCCCATAGCCCGTCACTCCTTAGTTTCGAAAGGCTATGCTGGGAGAGGCACGCGCGGGGCCGGGCTCTGCAGACATAGAACGGTGGTCCCACTCGCATCTCACCTAATCACAAGCTGTTTGCGCGTCAAGGGGGACTCCTGAGCATCGCGACTCAGGAGCCTAACTGGCTCCGTAGCCCCTCACTCCTTTGGTCCCGTCCTGGTTTCCGGTCGGGGCTAATGCTGGGTGAGGTACGTGTTGGGGAACATAGTAATTTCAAAAAATTTCCTACGCACACGCAAGATCATGGTGATGTATAGCAACGAGGGGGAGAGTGTTGTCTACGTACCCACGCAGACCGACTGCGGAAGCGATCACACAACGTAGAGGAAGTAGTCGTACATCTTCCCGATCCGACCGATCCAAGCACCGTTACTCCGGCACCTCCGAGTTCTTAGCACACGTACAGCTCGATGGCGATCCCCGGGCTTCGATCCAGCAAAGCGTCGGGGAAGAGTTCCGTCAGCACAACAGCGTGGTGACGATCTTGATGTTCTACCGTCGCAGGGCTTCGCCTAAGCACCGCTACAATATGATCGAGGTGGAATATGGTGGCAGGGGGCACCGCACACGGCTAAGGAACGATCTCAAGGATCAACTTGTGTGTCTATGGGGTGCCCCCTGCCCCCGTATATAAAGGAGTGGAGGAGGGGAGGGCCGGCCCTCTCTATGGCGCGCCCTGGGGAGTCCTACTCCCACCGGGAGTAGGATATCCCCTTTCCTAGTCCAACTAGGAGTCCTTCCATGTATTAGGAGTAGGAGTCAAGGCAAAGGAAAAGAGGAGAGAAGGAAGGAGGGGGCGCAGCCCTTCCCCCTAGTCCAATTCGGACTAGGCCATGGGGGGGCGCCCAACTTCTCCTATCTCTTTCCCCTAAAGCCCAATAAGGCCCATATACTCCCCGGCGAATTCCCGTAACTCTCCGGTACTCCGAAAAATACTCGGATCACTCGGAACCTTTCCGATGTCCGAATATAGTCGTCCAATATATCAATTTTTACGTCTCGACCATTTCGAGACTCCTCGTCATGTCCCCGATCTCATCTGGGACTCCGAACTCCTTCGGTACATCAAAAATCATAATATAACTGTCATCGAAACCTTAAGCGTGCGGACCCTACGGTTCGAGAACAATGTAGACATGACCGAGACACGTCTCCGGTCAATAAACAATAGCGGGACCTGGATGCCCATATTGGCTCCTACATATTCTATGAAGATCTTTATCGGTCAGACCGCATAACAACATACGTTGTTCCCTTTGTCATCGGTATGTTACTTGCCCGAGATTCGATCGTCGGTATCCATTACCTAGTTCAATCTCGTTACCGGCAAGTCTCTTTACTCGTTCTGTAATACATCATCCCGCAACTAACTCATTAGTTGCAATGCTTGCAAGGCTTATGTGATGTGCATTACCGAGAGGGCCCAGAGATACCTCTCCGACAATCGGAGTGACAAATCCTAATCTCGAAATACGCCAACCCAACATCTACCTTTGGAGACACCTGTAGAGCTCCTTTATAATCACCCAGTTACGTTGTGACGTTTGGTAGCACACAAAGTGTTCCTCCGGTAAACGGGAGTTGCATAATCTCATAGTCATAGGAACATGTATAAGTCATGAAGAAAGCAATAGCAACATACTAAACGATCGGGTGCTAAGCTAATGGAATGGGTCATGTCAATCAGATCATTCAACTAATGATGTGATCCCGTTAATCAAATAACAACTCTTTGTCCATGGTTAGGAAACATAACCATCTTTGATTAACGAGCTAGTCAAGTAGAGGCATACTAGTGACACTCTATTTGTCTATGTATTCACACATGTATTATGTTTCCGGTTAATACAATTCTAGCATGAATAATAAACATTTATCATGAAATAAGGAAATAAATAATAACTTTATTTTTGCCTCTAGGGCATATTTCCTTCAGTACATGCGGAGTCGGGCTCTGCAGACGTAAAACGGAAGATTCACCTACATCACTCCTCCCTACTTGTCGTTCGTGCGCTAAGGGGGACTCCTGAGCATCGCGACTCAGTAGCCTAACTGGCTCCGTAGCCCCTCACTCCTTTGGTCCCGTCCTGGTTTCCGGTCGGGGCTAATGCTGGGTGAGGTACGCGCGGGGCCGGGCTCTGCCGGCGTAGAACACAAGCAAGTAGGGAGGGAAAGCATAAAATTCAAGGAACTTAAAAGCAAATATTACAGTCCATACTGTTGTCTCAATACCAAACGCAAGTTTAAACGCCTCCCCGAGGCATGATACATGATGCAGGAATTAAAAGCAGGGCAGGAGCAGCAGCGGAGTGACTTGGCGGCGGTGGAGCAGCGCGGGTGGCCCCGCCTCACGGAGCAGCAGAACCCGAAGCACCCTGCTTCGGCTTGGTACTGAAGGCCCGGAACTTCCCCAGCAGAGCTTCCGCGCGACCTTTCACGGCCTCGGCAGCGGCAGTAGCGCCCTCGCCACTTACTGGCTCCAGCAGGCTGTCGAGGTCGGCGCTAGGGTCGCGAAGGTAGATGTGGGTGAAGACCCGCGTCAACGCAGCAGAAGACAGGACACGCGCCTCGGCCTCGGCCGTGGGGCCAAGGCCAAGGGTGACATCCTCAAGGGCATGAACCAGGAAGGGAAGCAGCCTGGCAGGGCCGTCCTCAGCGCCGGCCAGCGGGCTCTCCAGGCCACTGCGTAGAGCATCTTCAGCGAAGCACGAGCCTTCTTCTCCATGTCTACGAAGGCCACGCGGTCCTCGGCAAGAACCTTGGCCTTGCGTTCCAGCTCAACCTTCGTCGCCTCCAGCTCCTCCCCCAGCGCACTTAGGCGGTCGCGGCACTTCTTGAGGTTGGCCTCCCGGCCCTCAATGGCCGCCTCGCGAGTCTTCATGCCTTCTTCCCGCTCCTGGCAAAGACGAACCTCCTTCGGGAGCTGGTCCCGCGGGCCTTGCAGCTCGTCCTCCAGCGCCTTGCAACGACCGCGGGTTTCAACCACCTCCCCCAGGGCTGCATCACGAGCAGCCTTCGTCTCAAGGAGGGCCTGCCTATCCTCGTCGCAGGCCGTCGAGGCTTGAACCAGCGCCGCCCGGATTGAGGCGTCGGAGCGAACCCATCCCGAAGCCAGCTCCAGGCGCCCGGCCACCAGGCGAGGGTCGGCACCAAGAAGATCCTGCCGCAGCCGGTCCAGTCTAGCAACAGCACGCTCCAGGACGGCAGGAGGAGTTGGGGAAGCAGTAGCTGTCGGAACGGAGGAAGAAGGCGGCGACGTCAGCAACACAGCGTCCTGAGGTGGAGCCTGCTGCACCCCAGCGGCGGTGGTGGCGGTAGTAGGCAAAGGCACCACAGGAGTCACTTGGGCCACGGGGGCTGAGCTCGCCCCAGCCAGCTCGACCAGGCCTCGCGAGGCCGACCGGGCAGGAGAAGCCCGCGCACCATGGTCACCCTCCTCCGCAGGCGGAGGCGCTGCCGCGGATGGAGCCTCAGGAGCGCCCTTCAGCTTCTTCGCCACGGTCCCCAGCCTATTCAAGGAATGTGGACGTCAAGCCTTGGCAGCGGAACAAGAAATAAAGACAAGGGTGGGGCACTTACGGGTCATCGCCGGTGAGCTCGGGCAGCCTCCGGCCAAACTTGAAGCCTGACAGTCGGCTGGAAGGGTAGACCTCGGAAGCAGAGGGCGCGTCTGCAGACTGCCTCGGGGTGGGGGCAGGCTCACGGGAGATCAGCCCGGTCCTGTCCTTCTTCGGGATCGGGGGCAAGCTCCCGCCGACCTGCTGGTCTCCCTCATCATCATCATCGCTCGAAGAAAGGCGGAGACTGCGGGGCCTGCGCCGGAGGAGGGGAGCCCTCGACTCTCCATCGGTCTTCTCAGAGTCGGGCCCCTTTCCCCGCTCCTCTTCGTCCTCCTCCTTGCTGGAGTCGCCGGAGGGCACGTCCACCGGTTCCTCAGAAGCTGCCACGGGCACGAGCCCGTCCCCGTTAAAAACGGGCATGGACTTCACCACCCGCTCCCAGTCGTCGCGGAGGAACAAGGGCTCGGGCGCACCCTCCAACCTTGCCACCTCGCCCCCGACCAGAGATTGGAGGACTGCGGCCAAATCTTCGCCGCTCAAGGCCGCGGGGCTCGGATGAGGCCTCCACATCGGAGGTGAGTACCGCCGGAGTGGAGCCAGCTGGTGCTCCAGGAACTCCTTCAGCAGCGACGCACCGGTCAACTTCGCCGCCGCCATGCTGGCCGGCCTCAAGTCCGCGTCCATCTTCTCCAACACCAGTTTCGCGCGGGGGTCCGTGAGCTCCACTCGGCCGCAGTCGCCGGGGCTCGCGGGCGGCTCCATGGGCAAGATCAGCCTAGGATGGACGCGCCTGACATCTACCAAGACCCACTTGCTCCGGAAGCCCTCGATCCTCTTCCCAGGATTCGAGATGGCAATGGTGCCGCCGTACGTGACAAAGCCCGCGCACGCGGAAGGAGAACCGCGGGTGACCCGGAGGGAGAAGTAGTGGCGCAGCAAGGCCACTGAAGGCTGCACCCCTACGTGGGCCTCGCAGTAGTAAGCGAAGATCGCCAGAAGAAGAACGGAGTTGGGGTGAAGATGCAGAGCCTGCAGGTTGTAATGGCGGAGGATAGAGAAGAAGAACTCAGAGAAGGGAGGCACCAGGCCCGCAACAACGGAGCTTACAAAGAGAGGATAAAAGGTGCTCCCTCGGCCCTTAGGGGTGGCGGAGCCGGCCTTGAACACCTTCGTCCCGTTGATGCCCTGCGCCGCCGCCATCTGGCGCAGCCGGGCAAGGCCAGCCTTGGACACATTCGGCAAGTCCAGAGCAGGAGAGTACCAAGCTTCGGCCGGAGGCTAGCGAGGCGCCATGGCTTCCTAGGTCAGACAGCCGGAGTAGATCTGGAAGTTTGGAGGAAGAAAGGGGGGGGCGCAAGAAAGGGGATCTGAGCAGCAACCGGAGAAAGCAAAAGGCAAAGTCTGGGCAGATGCCGCTCCCTTATCGACCTGCGCGGTTGCTGGGGCACTGGTGTCTAATCAACCGCCACGCGGCACCCAAGGCTGCAGGCTGTTAGGGCCCGCGGCGCTTCACCATCGCCCTCTCGCCTCTCGGCACGGCCAAGTCCGGGCGCGCCTTGGGCCCGGGGGCTACTGTCGGTGTTCTGGGAACGGGGGTCCCCAGACTTGCCTGCCCGCGGCCTGCAGCGTGGCTCAAAGGAGGCCCAGCATGGCCCATCTTCATCAATGCAAGACTCAAGACCCTCGCGAGGGGCCAAGCCTCGCGAGGCGGACGACACGGAGCTTCCTCAGGCACGGCCTCGTCAGGCTGGCTCGCGAGGAGGCGGAGAGATCAAGGCGGGGTATCTCGCGAGGTGCCCGTGACGCAAGCCATGACGACTCAGGGCGCTAGGCGGGCGCCAGCGCGCGCATCGTCCTTCTTTCCTCTTTGGTGCAAAGGGGGCAAGCGTAGCCGTGGAGTACCGAGGCATCAGGCAAAGGTTGCCATTTCGGTGCAAGAGACCAAGACCAGGAGGACTACGAGATGGAGGTCACCGTGGAGCCCAAGACGGCGTAATCACCAGAGCTTTGCGCAGGCGAAGACTGCTTTTGTCAGGATAGTTGATACTTGCTTTCCCCCTTCAAATTAGCCCGCCATTGTTGGCTCCCTTCCCGCTCGATATTTGGGAAGAGGACCAGGGCCACTATAAATAGGACCAGCCACCCGCACAAAGGGGGGTTCGGTTCGGTGGGGATCTGTTTGTTTGACCGGTAGAAAGCAGAGTAAGAGAGAGAGAGAGAGGGAAGGGTGACTGAGATCCTCCTAGCAGTTCATCGCCCCAGCCAAGAACAGACCCTCGTGAGGCGGTTCTTCCTTGTATTGTTCATCATTGTCAACCCTAGGAGGTAATCCACCAACCACACACTGGAGTAGGGTATTACACCACAACGGTGGCCCGAACCAGTATAAATCTTGTGTCCCTTGAGCAGTTCTTTTAGTAGTTTAGATCTTTGCGAGGCGGGGAGGTAGGAGGCGTAATCTCCGCGCGCACCCCTGTGTTCGAACCTTAAGGGTCTGCCGGAACCCGAAATCCGACAATGTCAGTCTGGGTCGCTTCATCCAACAATACCGCTGAACCAAAGTGTGACATGCTGGTAAGCAGTATGACTTATGTCGCCCACAACTCACTTGTGTTCTACTCGTGCATATTACATCAACGCATAAAACCTGGCTCGGATGCCACTGTTGGGGAACGTAGTAATTTCAATAATTTCCTACGCACACGCAAGATCATGGTGATGCATAGCAATGAGAGGGGAGAGTGTTGTCTATGTACCCTCGTAGACCGGAAGCGGAAGCGTTAGCACAACGCGGTTGATGTAGTCGTATGTCTTCACGATCCGACCGATCAAGTACCGAACGCACGGCACCTCCGAGTTCTGCACACGTTCAACTCGATGACGTCCCTCGAACTCCGATCTAGCCGAGCTTTGAGGGAGAGTTCCGTCAGCATGACGGCGTGGTGACAATGATGATGTTCTACCGACGCAGGGCTTCGCCTAAGCACCGCTACGATATGACCGAGGTGGATTATGGTGGAGGGGGGCACCGCACACGGCTAAGAGATCAAGAGATCAATCGTTGTGTCTTTGGGGTGCCCCTGCCCCCGTACATAAAGGAGTGGAGGAGGGGGAGGGCCGGCCCTCTCTATGGCGCGCCCTAGGGGAGTCCTACTCCCACCGGGAGTAGGATTCCCCCTTTCCTAGTAGAACTAGGAGCCCTTCCAAGTAGTAGGAGTAGGAGGGAAGGAAAGGGAAGGGAAAAGGAGAAGAAAGGAAGGGGGCGCCCCCCTCCCTAGTATCCATGTATGAGAACAAAGTGTGGACTTTGGTGGACTTGCCCGATGATCGGCAAGCCATTGATAATAATTGGATCTTCAAGAGGAAGACGGACACTGGTAGTAGTGTTACTATCTACAAAGCTCGACTTATCGAAAAGGGTTTTTGACAAGTTCAAGGTGTTGACTACAATGAGATTTTCTCACTCGTATCGATGCTTAAAGTCTGTCCGAATCATGTTAGCAATTGCTGCATTTTATGAAATATGACAAATGGATGTCAAAACTGCATTCCTTAATGGATTTATTAAAGAAGAGTTGTATATGATACAACCGGAAGGTTTTGTCAATCCTAAAGGTGCTTACAAAATGTGCAAGCTCCAGCAATTCATCTATGGACTGGTGCAAGCATGTCAAAGTTGGAATATACACTTTGATGAGTTGATCAAAGCATATAGTTTTATACAGACTTGTGGTGAAGCCTGTATTTACAAGAAAGTGAGTGGGAGCACTACAACCTTTCTGATAAGTATTTGTGAATGACATATTGTTGACTGGAAATGATGTAGAATTTTCTGGAAAGCATAAAGGAGTGTTTGAAAGGAGTTTTTCAAAGAAAGACCTCGGTGAAGCTGCTTACATATGGACATCAAGATCTATAGAGATAGATCAAGACGCTTGAAAAGATTTTTCAATGAGTACATACCTTGACAAGATTTTGAAGTAGTTCGAAATGGAACAGTCAAAGAAGGATTTCTTGCCTATATTGCAAGGTGTAAAGTTGAGTAAGACTCAAAACATGACCACGACAGAAAATAGAAAGAGAATGAATGTCATTCCCTATGCCTCAGCCATAGGTTCTATAAAGTATGCTATGCTGTGTACCAAACCTATGGTATACCTTGCCATGAGTTTGGCAAGGGGATACGATATTGATCCAGGAGTGGATCACTGGACAACGGTCAAAATTATCCTTAGAAGACCAAGGAGATATTTCTCGGTTATGGAGGTGATAAAGAGTTCGTCATAAAGAGTTACGTCGATGCAAGATTTTACACCAATCCGGATGTCTCTGAGTCTCAATGTGGATACATATTGAAAGTGGGAGCAATTAGCTAGAGTAGCTCCATGTAGAGCATTGTAGACATAGAAAATTTGCAAAATACATACGGCTCTGAATGTGACAGACCCATTGACTAAGCTTCTCTCACAAGCAAACATGATCACACCTTAGTACTTTTTGGGTGTTCATCACATAGCAATGTGAACTAGATTATTGGCTCTAGTAAAACCCTTTGAGTATTAGTCACATGGCGATGTGAACTAATCACATAAAGATGTGAACTATTGGTGTTAAATCACATGATGATGTGAACTAGATTATTGACTAGTGCAAGTGGGAGACTGAAGGAAATATGCCCTAGAGGCAATAATAAATTTGTTATTTATATTTCCTTATATCATGATAAATGTTTATTATTCATGCTAGAATTGTATTAACCAGAAACTTGATACATGTGTGGATACTTAGATAAAACAAAGTGTCCCTAGTATGCCTCTACTTGACTAGCTCGTAAATCAAAGATGGTTAAGTTTCCTGACCATAGACATGTGTTGTCATTTGATGGACAAGACCCATCTGCCAGCTTAGCATAATGATCGTTAAGTTTTATTGTATTGCTTTCTTCATGACTCACTACTGCAGGTTGCTGCTTGCGCGACACTACGATCAAAGAACCTTCGACGAAATTGTGTGCAATGCCATAATCGCAAACGGTGGTGTAAAAAACCTGTTAAAAAAGGTGCAAACCGTTTGCGATGGAGGATGCATCAAACACGGTTCAGATTTTAGTTTCCTGTGCGATGCAGGGCATATGGTTCAGTTCAATTAACTATTTGCGATGAGGAGGAACAAAAGAAACAGGCAGCCAGATGAAGGTGTGTGCGATGTACAACATACGGTTCACTCGGATGAACTGTTTGTGATTAGGCAACACAAAAGAAACGTCAGCCAGATCAAAGGTGTGTGCAATATACGACATGCGGTTCACTCGGATGAACTATTTGCGTTGAGACATGAGAGCAGAAATGGTTCAAATGAACAAGATGTGTGTGATACGAGGCAAAAAGGTGTTTAATCAGAAACGTGTGCGAAGACCGATAACAACATAGACGATTACTGCTAACAAGCCGCGTGTGTTGTGAGCAAACGATTGCTGGTATACAATTGTGAGTGATTGATGAAAACATCACCGACGAGTTACATTGTTTAGTCCGTGTGCGATGTGGCTTTCTTTGTCCGCACAATATCTACGCTCTGTCTACAGACCATCAACATATATACTTAAAAAGACAGCACTGCATAACCAAATTAAGCATACAATTACACAAGTGACTACACAGATAACATTTCCACACACCAAAGCAAGAAATTACATGCATACTAAAGTAGGAGAAACGAGGATCTAATAATCTACTTATTGTTGCAAGATGCTTGCCATTGCTCTGCTTCTGGCTGGATCCCTGGCCGTTTTGGGGAAGGAGGCACTTCCTCATGTCAATGATCCGCCTGTACATGTCGTAGCTCGTGTACGCCTCCTTGGCCGCGTACACGACGTGAGCTTTGTCGAGTTTCTCCATCCAGGCCGAGTGCCAGGCACGCTTGTCCTTGTTGCACAAATCCTTCATGTCTTTGTAGTAGGGGTCTATGATGGCCTCGGCGAGGTGAACCAGTGAGTCCTTCTCATGCTCCTTGCTGCTCCAGATCTTGTATTGGCCCTGGATGTCGACAATATTCTGGCAGGCGATGCCCGAATTCTCGAGTGCCTTTACATCGTTTGTGATGTCCACCATAGCGAACATGTAGTGGCGGCTGTTGACAAACCTGGCGAAACCCTCGCAAGGCCTTGTGGCCAGTCATTAGTGGTAGACGAGGACGTGGTGGCGCACGCACATTTGGGTGACGACGACCTTGGGACGAGAACCGGCATGAGCGCAGGTGTACTCGAGGTCGAACCCGACCACCTTGTACTTCTTCGCGGCAAGCAACAACTCCATGATGTGGATGGAGTGCTCCACCCAGACTGGGTCGTTGGTGTACACCACCGAGAGGTCCATGAACCTTCTGTGGGTGTCCACCACGGCACACATGGTGAACTGCTGCCCGTCGTCGGTAGCCGCTCGGAGCGCCATTGGAGCCGCGAAGGATACCCTCTAAGAATTTCTCGTGGTGGGTGTGCTTCTTGCAATGGTGGGGCGTGATCGAAAGGTTGAAGAGACACAAGGGTTAAATGGCCGCTGTATTAAATGGGGGCCAGCTGGCCTGTAATCGTCACATCTTGTCACATCGTTCATAGCGGAGGATTCAGTGTGACAGCACCTCCCTGCATGTATGGGCTCAAAGAGGCGCCAAATGAATCGTCGGTGAGCCTGTTCCCGCGCTACCGGGCTGTTTACCGCGCAAGCTTCTGGCCCGGCTTGTTTGGCCACGCGTCGGCTAGAAGAGGGACAAATCGTGGGCGTTTATTGGCAAAAAGCTTTGTCAAAACGAAGTGTGTGGAATGACTTTGATTAAAAATTTACCCGTGGGTGATGAGGTAAAAGTTACACAGAAGGGTGATGATGGACACTCGAGTGCGATAAGTAATTCTGCGCTCTACAGTGCACATGATGGAAGAAACCCTTTGTGTGCAATAATGTCGAAGATCGCAGTCGAGTTAGCTATACAGATCGTGTGCTGTGAGATCGACAAGGTAAACTGATTCGAGAATGGTTAATAAAATCTAAGACCATTGCATATTAAGGTCAAAATAGTGTTAGCAATATACAAGTCTCATACGATGCCATTTCAACGATTGTACCTGATACGTCTCCAACGTATCTATAATTTTCGATTGTTCCATGCTATATTATATCCTGTTTTGGACATTATTGGGCTTTATTATACACTTTTATATTATTTTTGGGACTAACCTATTAACCGGCGGCCCAACCCAGAATTGCTGTTTTGCCTATTTCGGAGTTTCGCAGAAAAAGAATATCAAACGGAGTCCAAACGGAACAAAACCTTCGGGAACGTGATTTTCGGAACTAACGTGATCCCTAGGACTTGGACCCTACATCAAGACATCAACTAGGAAGGCACGAGATAGGGGGCGCGCCTACCCCCCAGGCGCGCCCTCCACCCTCGTGGGGCCTGTTGGTGTCAAAACCAGCGGATCTTGGGTAGGGGGTCCCGAACTGTGCGTCTAAGGCTGATGGTAACAGGAGGCGGGGGGCACAATGTTTACCCAGGTTCGGGCCCTCTCGATGGCGGTAATACCCTACTTCCTGCTTGATTGATCTTGATGATATGAGTATTACAAGAGTTGATCTACCACGAGATCATAGAGGCTAAACCCTAGAAGCTAGCCTATGATTATGATCGTTGTTGTCCTACGGACTAAATCCTCCGGTTTATATAGACACCGGAGGGGTCTAGGGTTACACAGAGTCAGTTACAAGGGAGGAGATCTACATATCCGAATTGCCAAGCTTGCCTTCCACGCAAAGGAGATTCCCACCCGGACATGGGACGAAGTCTTCAATCTTGTATCTTCATAGTCCAACAGTCCGGCCAAAGTATATAGTCCGGTTGTCCGAGGACCCCCTAATCCAGGACTCCCTCAGTAGCCCCTGAACTAGGCTTCAATGACGATGAGTCCGACACGCAGATTGTTTTCGGCATTGCAAGGCGGGTTCCTCTCCAAATCTTGAGTACCTGTTGTAACGAGTAGTGTCCAGCTTCCCATGAATGTTGCACCCCTTGGCTTCTGTGCTTTAATAACGGCTATCTTCCACGTGTCGAGCGAATGCGAGAAGTCGGGGCATTTTTACATTTTCCACCCTAACCATGTGAGTAAATCGTGTATTTAAGGAGTCAGAAATCCTCAGATCCAGATCACACCATCCTCCCACAGCGAGTATCCATCGGAGCGCGCCCGGAAAAGTCCATCCCATCATGGCCGGCCATTACAGCTCCTCCTCTCGCTCCCGTAGCACTAAGCCAGGCAATTGGGAGAAGTGTTCCGTCCCCCACAGCCAATTAGTAGAGTTACAGACCCAGGTGTTTGTCCCTCCTGCGTATATGGTCCCTGTCCGAGCCGGACTAGCCACTTATAATGGCGGGGAGCAAGCGAAGAGCTTTCCCAACCCATCCATGGGGGAGCGGGTATGCCTTGTCCCTTACTTATTGAGGGGACTCGGATTTCCAATCCACCCGTTCCTCTGCGGGCTCCTGGAGTTCTACGGCCTCCAGCTGCATAGCTGTACTCCCGCCTCCATATTACACATTGCCGACTACGTCGCCTTTTGCGAGCTGTTTCTTGGTTGTGAAGCTCATTTCGAGCTATGGAAGAGGCTATTCTGCCTCGTACCCCGTACACAGGAGGGGTCAATATATCAAGTGGGCGGAGCCGAAATATGGCGCATCGCCGGGACCGGATACCTGTCCGGTACTCCGAAGAAGACATCCGAAGACTGGCCTTCAGAGTGGTTTTATATGGAGGACGCCCCCCTTCCGGACCCTATTCGGATGGGCCTTCCTGAGTTCAATAATGCCCCTTTGAAGAAACGCCGTAGCTGGCGCCCTTGGAGCCCCCAGGAGGAAGATAATAGAGAGGTCCTTTACCTGATGGGCAGGATAAAAACGCTGGCCAAATCAGGGCTGACAATAATCGAGGTTATGTCAATATGTATAATGCGGGGGGTGCAGCCACTTCAGTATCGGGGGAAACCCATGTGGCACTTCAATGGAGAAGACGATGCCACCCGCTACGGCCGTAAAGGTCCGGACTCCGCCGCTGCTCTAGCAAAAATACTGTCCGATGTATACAAAGGAGAGGAAGAGGAGTTCATCCGCATTAAGCCACGGGATGGATTCTCCATGTACAACCCCCCAAACTAGGTGAGCTGCTACCTTTTACTCCAGACCTTCCCGCATTCTTGATCATAAATATTTACCTTGCCTTTTCATAGCAGGAACTGCGAAAAGCTGTGAGGGAGGTCCACAGCCCGTCTCCACAGCCAGAGGACCCTGACCGGGCCCTCGACCCCGGACTCGAAGAAGATCCGGACATATTTGTGGAGCTCATCGACAGGACATTCTATCAGTTAAGCTGCGACGGTGCCTTGGTGGCCATCATAGCCGATTATCCTGGCATGCTCCCTCCTTCGCATGTAAGTAAAACCGGAGTCCCAACTTCCGAGAAGGATCCCTTTTTTGCACTTCACCCACCGCACACATATGGTGTCTTACAGGGAAGGCCCTTGGGATGCCATGCCGAACCCACGGTGACTCACCAACAAGGGGCACCAAAACCGGGTAGGCTTAAAAGGAAGGCGGTCAGGACTGAGACGCCATCCCAGAGGTATGAAAAAGAACCCTGCTCCATGGTTGTCATCTTCAAAAATATAATAATGTCCATGGTTCCTGGTAGAAAAAACGTTCGCCGGACCATGTCCGGAGAGCATGCCGGCCACGCCTCCACAAGCCGGACTCCAGAGCCGGACTTAGGGGCAGATGCTAACGTGGGGGCAACACCGGATGTTCCTCCTACAGAGGATGCGGATAGGCTGTTCGCTACAAATTCCGAAGTGGAGAGTGCCATGAATCACAGGCGTCGCCGGGCCGTACTCCGCGACCCTGGTTTCTCCGAAGAGGCATTTGATGCCTTCAACTCAGGAGACACGTACATCCGAGCTGCTCAAAGTGGCCTTGCCAGAGCCACGGACCAATATGTAAAGGATATACGGGTAAGAAAATCTAATAATAATGTATATTAGTAGCCCCTGAGACTTGAAACAGTTGGCACAACTGATTTAAGGATCATTATATGCGTAGGCTCTTACGGAGAAGAATACCCAGTTGTCTTAAGAGCTGGAGGAGTGCAAAGCCCAGCTACGGGCCGTAGTTGCTGGAATGGAGGAGTCCAAGAAGGCCCAATACTTATCCTGATCGAAAAGAATGAAATGACATGTACCAGTTAGTATTCGACATGCATGCAAATCTAACAATAGATTCTACAGATGATCCCGGAGTGAATCCGAAGATCATGCGAGGGGATGAGCAACATGCCCAACGATAGCTAGAGGCTGGCGAGTGCATGCTTACACGGGTTAGGCAGGAGAAAAACGATCTCCAAGATGCCAATACCCGGCTGGGCGTTGAACTGAAAGATGTTCGGGACCAGCTAGCTGACTCCATAAAGGAGAATAAGAGGCTTCGACGCGACATTTTTAGTAAGTGCTTGAACGAACTTTTATAGAGTTCGGCGAAGAAACCGGCTAACCGGGTTATATCTGTAGGTATGCTGACGGGTCGTCCCAAAGAGGAGATGCCCGGATCTGCGGGCGATCTTCTGCCAGAGCTCTCACAACTGCACGAACAAGTTTGGCAGGTGATGCAGTGCATTGCCCAGGCCTTGTGGCCATCCGCCTCCCTGCCAGGAGGCATGGTGGAGCTCGTAGAGATGCTCAAGGGAGCGCGGCAGTGCATCCGATTATGGAAGATATCTGCGTGTCGACAAGGTGCAAGGGAATCCTGGGCCATGGTGAAGACGCGATATACCAAGGCTGACCCGAACCACATGGCCGAGGTCGGACCTGTAGGGTCTGATGGGAAAGAGATCCCCGTTAGTCTGGTATATGACCAGGGAAAATTAGCCGCAAAGTATTCCCAACAGGATTGTAGGCTAGACAGCCTGTTGGATGGTATAGAAGAAGAATTTAGTCAGTCTAATTGACTGTGTACTTCAAGTGACATATTTTGTCCCTAGCCGGATTGTAAATCATTTGTCATGGCAGACCTTTTCGCTTCGACCTCTGGACCCGGCAGTCCGTAGTGTATCCGAATACCCGCTCAATTTTGTAAAAACCGGGGTGCGCGTGGAAACCAGGCATAGGGGTCATAAGTGCTTGAACAGACAAGTACCCGACTAGCTATGTTATATTACATGGATAATAAGAAACATCTTCCAGGGAGAATAGTTCCATTAAGGGTTCCTTTCCCTGGGTACGCATGCATTAATGTGCATGTCCGAACTGCGAAAAGAGACGCAGGATATAAACATCTAGGGGCATGTATTGCAATAAGTAAAAGTCATCTTTTGTTCACCGACCGAATATTCCCTTAAGAACGCTAGCTTTCGGCTTCACCCAGTCTGAGGTACACATCCAGCTGACTCGGCAGTAACAATCGCAGAGGTGCTCCCCTTATGCCCTAGCCAAATTAACGGGAACGTAGGGCATAAACACAAGAGCCAGGCAACCCACTTGGCCAAAACTTAAGTCATATCGATGCATATAATGGCGAAGAAAAGGTACATGTGGAACACTAACACATGTGCAGGGGGCATAGAGCCCGGAACATAATTATATTAAGCTTCTGTATAAGAAGCCCCCAGGTGTAATGAGCATGCATGGTGCGTCAAGATTGCGTAGTCAAGACACATTTTAACCTTTTAAGGCCATGAAGAAAAAGGGAAGAAAGAAAGGAAGAAAGACATATAGCGGATATATATATATATATATATATATATATATATATATATATATATAAAGGCGGAGGTAAGGAGATGAACACAGAGTCCGGCACTAGGCGTAGAACCTTCGGAGTCTGGCCGCGTTCCATGGGTTTGGCTCGAGTCGATTGTCCGATGCATCGCGCAGACGGTACACTCCACCGGTTAGAACTTTGTCGATGACGAAGGGACCTTCCCATTTGGGCTTGAGCTTGTCCTTTTTCTTCTCAGGTAGGCGTAGAACGAGTTCGCCAACGTTATAAGTTTTGGCCCATACTTCTCTGCTTTGATACCGTCGAGCCTGTTGCTGATAGAATGCGGAGCGGGCTTTTGCAACGTCATGCTCCTCCTCCAGGGCGTCTAAACTGTCCTGCCGATCAAGCTCAGCTTCTTTCTCTTCGTACATGCGCACTCGAGGTGAGTCATGAATGATGTCGCAGGGTAGTACCGCCTCTGCGCCATACACCATAAAAAAGGGTGTGTATCCGATAGTGCGATTCGGCGTGGTTCGCAACCCCCATAGTACGGAGTCGAGCTCCTCAACCCAGTGCGTATCTGAATCCTTCAAGGATCGCACTAGTCTGGGTTTAATGCCGCTCATAATAAGACCATTTGCTCGTTCGACTTGACCGTTTGTTGGGGGGTGATAGATGGAGGCATAATCGAGCTTAATGCCCATGTTGCCGCACCAAGTTTTTACCTCGTCAGCTGTAAAGTTCAAGCTGTTATTGGTGATGATGCTGTGGGGGACACCATAATGGTGTACAACCCCGGATATGAAGTCTATCACTGGTCCGGACTCGGCCGTTTTAACTGGTTTGGCTTCTATCCATTTGGTGAATTTATGCACCATGACCAATAGGTACTTTTTCTTACGGCTTCCTCCTTTAAGGGGTCCGACCATATCAACCCCCCAGACCGCAAAGGGCCAAGTAATGGGGATTTTTTGGAGAGCGGTAGGTGGTATATGGCTTTGGTTTGTAAAAAGCTGGCAACCGACGCAATGTTGGACGAGGTCCTGTGCGTCTGCTCGGGCTGTCGGCCAGTAGAAACATGTACGGAAGGCCTTGCTTACAAGGGCCCGAGCTGCGGCATGATGGCCGCCGAGTCCAGCATGAATTTCTGCCAAAAGTTGCCGCCCTTCCTCTTTGGAGATGCACCTTTGAAGTACTCCGGTAGCGCTTTTCTAATAAAGCTCTCCCTCATGGACCTTGTAGGCTTTAGACCGCCGCACAATGCAACGTGCCTCATTTGGGTCCTCAGGGAGTTCTTGCCTATTTAGGTAAGCCAAGAAGGGTTCTGTCCACGGGGCGATGACAACCATAATCACGTGGGCCAAAGGTGTTATTTCGGTGGCGGAGCCTCCGATTACGTCAGAGTGTCCGGGTCTGGTGTTGTGGCCGGATCCGGACTGTTGTTGCCGGTCTCCCCCTCCCACACCACGGATGGCTTAAACAACCTTTCTAAGAAGATATTAGGTGGGACCGGGTCGCGCTTAGCGCCGATACGGGCAAGGATATCCACCGCTTGATTATTTGCTTGGACCACATGGTTGAATTCGAGCCCCTCGAGCCAAGCTGACATTTTGAGGATGGCATTGTGGTAAGCCGCCATTTTTGGGTCCTTGGCGTCAAAGTCTCCTTTTATTTGAGATATTGCGAGGTTCGAATCCCCACGCACCTCTAGGTGTTGAATGCCCATGGAGACTGCCATCCGGATACCATGCAACAGGGCCTCATATTCTGCTGCATTGTTGGAGTCTGTGTATAATATTTGGAGTACGTATTGGACTGTATCTTTGGTGGGGGATGTCAGGACAACGCCTGCCCCCAGACCAGCCAGCATTTTAGAGCCGTCGAAGTGCATGATCCAATTGGAGTACGCGCCATACTCTTTAGGGAGTTCGGCTTCTGTCCATTCGATGACGAAGTCAGCCAGTACTTGCGACTTTAATGGCTTGCCGTGGTTTGTATGTTCTGTAAAACAGGAGGAGCTCAATAGCCCATTTAGCAATCCGGCCCGTGGCATCACGGTTATTTATTATGTCGTTGAGTGGTACTTCAGAGGCCACCGTAATTGAACACTCTTGAAAGTGGTGTCGTAGTTTTCGGGATGCCATGAAGACCGCGTATGCTATCTTTTGATAATGTGGGTACCGTGATTTGCATGGAGTGAGGACAGTGGATATGTAGTATACCGGATTTTGAAGCAGGAACTTATGTCCGTCCGTCTCTCGTTCGACGACGAGCACTGCGCTCACAACCTGGTGTGTTGCCGCTATATATAACAACATTGGTTCACCGATATTTGGTGCGGCCAAGATTGGGTTGCTGGCCAAGAGGGCTTTTATTTCTTCCAATCCAGCCATGGCCGCGTCCATCCACTCGAAGTGTTCGGTGCGTTGAAGAAGGCGATAAAGAGGTAATGCCTTTTCTCCCAATCGGGAGATAAAGCGGCTTAAGGCAGCCACCATCTGGTTAATTTCTGGATTTGCTTGAGGTCTGTTGGGATAGCCAACTGTGACAGAGCTCAGATTTTTGCTGGATTTGCTTCAATTCCTCTATTGGAAATGATGAAGCCCAAGAGCTTTCCGGCGGGCATGCTGAAAATGCATTTTTCCGGATTGAGCTTGATGTCATATGTTTGGAGATTGTCGAACATAAGCCTCAAGTCGTCTATTAAAGATTCGACACGTCTGGTTTTAATGACCACATCGTCTACGTATGCCTCCATGGTTTTGCCGATTTGTGTTTCCAGGCATGTCTGAATCATGCATTGATAGGTTGCACCGGCATTTTTGAGCCCGAAATGCATGGTGTTAAAACAGAAGGGGCCGTATGGAGTGATGAATGCCGTTGCGGCTTGGTCGGACTCTGCCATCTTAATTTGATGGTATTCGGAGTATGCATCGAGGAAACACAATGAGTCGTGTCCTACGGTAGCGTCGATAATTTGATCGATGCGGGGGAGGGGGAAGGGATCCTTGGGGCAAGCCTTGTTAAGGTCCTTGAAATCGACACATAGGCGCCAGGATTTGTCCTTCTTTGGTACCATCACCAGGTTTGCTAGCTAGTCCGGATGTTTTATTTCTCTAATGAATCCGGCCTCGAGTAATTTGGCTAGCTCTTCTCCCATGGCTTGTCACTTAGGCTCAGAGAAACGCCGAAGAGTCTGCTTGACCGGCTTGAATCCCTTTAGAATGTTAGGCTATGCTCGGCCAGCCTGCATGGGATTCCTGGCATGTCTAAAGGATGCGAGGCGAAGATGTCCCAATTCTCGCGCAAGAACTCCTGTAGTGCGGCGTCTGTTGTGGGGTTAGTTGTGCCCCGATGGATGCTGTTTTTGTAGGGTCTGTTGGGTGGACCTGGAATTTGACTATTTCATCCGCTGGTTTAAAAGAGGTGGACTTGGGTCTTTTGTCGAGTATCACATCATCCCTGTCTACTGTGGAGCGCAGCGCAGTTAGTTCTTCGGCCGCGAGGGCTTCGGAAAAAGCCTCGAGGGCCAGTGCGGTGGTTTTATTTTCGACGCGGAGTGCTATGTCCGGATCACTAGCTAGAGTGATGATTCCATTGGGCCCGGGTATCTTGAGCTTCATGTACCGGTAATGGGGTATAGCTTGGAAGACCGTGAATGCCTTCCGCCCTAAAAGGGCGTGGTATCCGCTACTGAACATGGCCACTTGGAATGTGATTTCTTCGAACCTATAATTCTCCGGCGTGCCGAATACCACATCTAGTGTGATTTTTCCAGCACATCGTGCCTCCTGACTAGGGATGATTCCTCTGAAAGTCATGCTGCTTTGCTCAATGCGGCTCTTGTCTATTTCCATTTTGCTAATAGTCTCCTCATAGATGAGGTTTAATCCGCTGCCACCGTCCATGAGCACTTTAGTAAGCTGGAAGCCGTCCACAATTGGACTAAGGACCAAAGTGGCTGGTGCTCGGGCTATTCGGAATTGAGGTTCATCACTGGCATTTAAGGTTATAGTCGTATCGTTCCATGGATTTATTGTTGCAATGTGGCAGACTTTGGCGAGGCTGCGGAGTGCTCGCTTGCGCCTATTATTTGAGGCGAAAGTCTCGAAGACTGTCAGTACTGTATTGTTATTTTCCACGGGATGGTGCTCTGTGTTATTGTTGACGAGGAGATCCTCGCCGCTCTTGGCCACCTACCGGAGTATCCAACATGCTCTAAGGCTATGTGTTGGCATGGTATCCGGTGTACTGTGAATTTTGCATGGTCCATTGAGCCATCCCTCCAATACGGTTCCACGCCTTGTAGTGGGCTTTGGTTTCTTTGTAATTGGATCGGGTGACTTACGAGAGTACACCCTTTTAGTTCGGATGGAGGGTTTAGTGAGAGCCGGAGGATCCCAGAATTTTGTTTGGGTTTTCCCGTTGCTTTCCATCGCACAGTACTTCTGTACTATGGCCGCCAAGTCACCAAAGTGTACTATGTCACGGCGACTTATGGCGTTGAGGATTCCCTTGTCCGTGCAATTTTTGCAAAAGAATGAAATTGCGTCTTCCTCGCGACAGTCCTTGACCTTGCTCATTACAAGGAGGAATCTGGCCCAATAGTGATGTACTGTCTCTTGGGGCTCTTGTCTAATGTGGGAAAGATCACTTATGTGAGGGTGGGTGGGTAGATTTAGGTCCAAACCCTGACCCGATCTGAGACCCAGGGGCAGAGGAGTTTCTGAGCTTGGGAGTTCGGTCTCCGGGACGTTGCCCCATAGTTCTGGCCCGCTGTCCGATTCTAGGTTCGAAGCTTGGGCCATGTCCTCCCGTAGACGGGTATCCGGCTCGGAGAGCTCAGGAATCCGTACATAGTTTGTCCTCAAAATAGAGGAAGAATCGCTGCATTGATCCTCTACCACCGTTATCTAATGGGTGACCGGTGGAGAGTTAATCTCCCTTTGGTTGGGTTTAAGCCCGATCCGGTCATAGTCCGTAGAGACTCCCAAGGCGGCGATGCGATCCAAGAGCTCGTTCAAGGAAGAGAGCTCCATTGGATCCATCTGCTCGGTGAATCCCGAGCCAACGTGGAGGCTGTTTTTGATGACCCGAGAAGTCATCGTCGGCGCGACGACTGAACGGGCGGTCATGACGAAGCCGCCTAGTCGGAGAGTTTGGCCTACAGCCAGGGCTCCCCCAGAGGTAATGTTTTCCTTGACAACAAGACGAGGCATCAACCCTTATCGTGACGGCACAACGGAACTCTCAATGAAAACACTAATGTCGGTGTCAACACCGGCGGATCTCGCGTAGGGGGTCCCGAACTGTGCGTCTAAGGCTGATGGTAACAGGAGGCGGGGGACACAATGTTTACCCAGGTTTGGGCCCTCTCGATGGAGGTAATACCCTACTTCCTGCTTGATTGATCTTGATGATATGAGTATTACAAGAGTTGATCTACCACGAGATCGTAGAGGCTAAACCCTAGAAGCTAGCCTATGATTATGATTGTTGTTGTCCTACGGACTAAACCCTCTGGTTTATATAGATACCGGAGGGATCTAGGGTTACACAGAGTCGGTTACAAGGGAGGAGATCTACATATCTGAATTGCCAAGCTTGCCTTCCACGCAAAGGAGAGTCCCACCCGGACACAGGACGAAGTCTTCAATCTTGTATCTTCATAGGCCAACAGTCCAGCCAAAGTATATAGTCCGGCTGTCCGAGGACCCCCTAATCCAGGACTCCCTCAGGGCCCACGTTGCTCCACCGACGTACTTCTTCCTCCTATATATACCTACGTACCCCAAACTACCAGATACGGAGCCAAAACCCTAATTCCACCGCCGTGACTTTCTGTATCCATGAGATCCCATCTTGGGGCCTTTTCCAGAGCTCCGCCGGAGGGGGCATCGATCACGGAGGGCTTCTACATCAACACCGTAGCCTCTCCGATGAAGTGTGAGTAGTTTACTTCAGACCTTCGGGTCCATAGTTATTAGCTAGATGGCTTCTTCTCTCTTTTTGGATCTCAATACAAAGTCCCCCCTCTCTTGTGGAGATCTATTCGATGTAATCTTCTTTTGCGGTGTGTTTGTTGAGACCGATGAATTGTGGTTTTATGATCAAGTTTATCTATGACCAATATTTGAATCTTCTATGAATTCTTTTTTTTATGATTGGTTATCTTTGCAAGTCTCTTCGAATTATCAGTTTGGTTTGGCCTACTTGATTGATCTTTCTTGCAATGGGAGAAGTGCTTAGCTTTGGGTTCAATCTTGCAGTGTCCTTTCCTAGTGACAGTAGGGGCAGCAAGGCACATATTGTATTGTTGCCATCGAGGATAACAAGATGGGGTTTATTTCATATTGCATGAGTTTATCCCTCTACATCATGTCATCTTGCTTAAAGTGTTACTCTGTTCTCTTGAACTTAATACTCTAGATGCATGCTGGATAGCGGTCGATGTGTGGAGTAATAGTAGTAGATGCAGGCAGGAGTCGGTCTACTTGTCTCGGACGTGATGCCTATATACATCATCGTACCTAGATATTCTCATAACTATGCTCAATTCTGTCAATTGCTCAACAGTAATTTGTTTACCCACCGTAATACTTATGCTCTCGAGAGAAGCCACTAGTGAAACCTATGGCCCTCGGGTCTATTTTCCATCATATTAATCTTCCGTCAACAAGCTATTTCCTTTTCCGTTTATTTTGCTTTCTTTACTTTGCATCTTTATCATAAAAATACCAAAAATATTATCTTATCATATCTATCATATCTCACTTTCGTAAGTGACCTGAAGGGATTGACAACCCATTTATTGTGTTGGTTGTGAGGATTTTATTTGTTTGTGTAGGTGCGAGGGACTCGTGCGTGGTCTCCTACTAGATTGATACCCTGGTTCTCAAAAACTGAGGGAAATACTTACGCTACTTTGCTGCATCACCCTTTCCTCTTCAAGGGAAAACCAACGCAGTGCCCAAGAGGTAGCAAGAAGGATTTCTAGCGCCGTTGCCGGGGAGATTCACGCCAAGTCAAGTCAAGATTTGATTCCCGACAACGAGCCATTTCTGGCGCCGTTGCCGGGGAGTCTACGCAAAAGTCAACATACCAAGTACCAATCACAAACCCTTATCTCCCGCATTACATTATTTGCCATTTGCCTCTCATTTTCCTCTCCCCCACTTCACCCTTGCCGTTTTATTCGCGCTCTCTCTCTCCGCCCTCCTTCTGTTTCTCTATTTGCCTCTTTTTGCCCGTCTCTTGTTTGCTTGTGTGTTGGATTGCTTGCTTGTCGTTATGGCTAGTCCCCTATCTTCTCCGTTGCCTCCCGAAAATGAAGTTCTTAATTTTAAGCAAAGGGAAGGAGAAAATCTAAAAGACGCTTGGTATAGAATTTGCAATGCCCAAAATAGATCTACCAGGAAGCAACCTACTTCCGTCCTTCTTCACAATTTTTATGTAGGCGCTACTCCTTGGAACAGATATATCCTTGATACCATTACTGGAGGGAATTTCTTGGGTAGCCATAATTTTGATTCTTATAATGCTATGATAGATTTGTTTGGCTCACCCCCTCTTTTGGTTAATGGAACTATGTTAACTTTGGAGCATGTAATGTAAAGACTTGAAATTATTGAAAATAAAGTTGCTACCGTAGAGTCAATTGAAAATTTGGATAAAAAGAGCCACAACCAAATTACTCAATATGGATCTAAAGTAGGAGTCACTTTGAAAAATATTAAGGAGAAGGAACCCATAGTTAATGAAAGAATAAATCAGGATTCCACTAGAATCGATAAACTTGAGGGTATCATTACCAACTTGGGAACCGCTTTTTCTTCCATAAAGAATACTCCAAGTCCTCCAACTAAAATTTCCAAGCTTATGTATGTTCCTAAAAATAAGGGTGAATCCTCTAGCAAGGAAACCGCGGATCTCAAATCTATAAGTATTCATCCCAATCTTTTTGCTACCATTAAGGAACCATTTGCTACAAAAGATTTTTTTGATTTTGTGCCTAGAAGTTTGATAATTAATAAAAAGAAAGAAACTCCTAAGGGTGATAGATGTCTCATTAAAGAATTACCTACTAAAGATACCTAGATCTATCTTCGCTTTTATGCCTAGCTAGGGGCGTTAAACGATAGCGCTTGTTGGGAGGCAACCCAATTTTATTTTTGTTCCTTGCTTTTTGCTCCTGTTTAGTAATAAATAATTTATCTAGCATCTGTTTTTGTTGTGTTTTTTGTGTTTAATTAGTGTTTGTGCCAAGCAGAACCGTTGGGAAGACTTGGGGAAAGTCTTTTTAATCTTGCTGTAAAAAACAGAAACTTTAGCGCTCACGAGAACTGCTGCCATTTTTATTTGGAAAGTGATATTTAGTTAATTATTTTTGAAGATGATTAATGGATAAATTTCTCACGTCCAGAAATTTATTTTAGAATTTTTGGGGTTCCATAACTTGCGTTAGCTACATATTACTACAGACTGTTCTGTTTTTGACAGATTCTGTTTTTCGTGTGTTGTTTTCTTATTTTGATGAATCTATGGCTAGTAAAACAGTTTATAAACCATAGAGAAGTTGGAATACAGTAGGTTTAACACCAATATAAATAAAGAATGGGTTCATTACAGTAACTTTAAGTGGTGTTTTGTTTTCTTTCACTAACGGAGATCACGAGATTTTCTACTTTAAGTTTTGTGTTGTGAAGTTTTCAAGTTTTGGGTAAAAGATTTGATGGATTATGGAACAAGGAGTGGAAAGAGCCTAAGCTTGGGTATGCCCATGGCACCCCAAGATAATCTAAGGACACCTAAAAGCCAAATCTTGGGGATGCCCCGGAAGGCATCCCCTCTTTCGTCTACTTCCATCGGTAACTTTACTTGGAGCTATATTTTTATTTACCACATGATATGTGTTTTTCTTGGAGCGTCTTGTATTATTTGAGTCTTTATTTGTTTCCACAATCATCCTTGCTGTACACACCTTTTTAGAGAGACACACATGATTCGGAAATTGTTAGAATACTCTATGTGCTTCACTTATATCTTTTGAGTTATATAGTTTTTGCTCTAGTGCTTCACTTATATCTTTTAGGGCATGGTGGTGGATTTGTTTTATAGAAACTATTGTTCTCTCATGCTTCACTTAGATTATTTTGAGAGTCCTACAAAACAGTGTGGTAATTTGCTTTAATTATTTTAGGCATTCAAGATTAATTTTTTTTCTTATGAGTGTGTTGAATACTATGAGAAGTTTGATACTTGATAATTGTTTTGAGATATGGAGATGGTGATATTAGAGTCATGCTAGTTGAGTAGTTGTGAATTTGAGAAATACTTGTGTTAAAGTTTGTGATTCCCGTAGCATGCACGTATGGTGAACCGTTATGTGATGAAGTCGGAGCATGGTTTATTTATTGATTGTCTTCCTTATGAGTGGCGGTCGGGGACGAGCGATGGTCTTTTCCTACCAATCTATCCCCCTAGGAGCATGCGCGTAATACTTTGCTTTGATAACTAATAGATTTTTGCAATAAGTATGTGAGTTCTTTATGACTAATGTTGAGTCCATGGATTATACACACTCTCACCCTTCCATCATTGCTAGCCTCTCTAGTATCGCACAACTTTCGGCGGTACCATAAACCCACCAAATACCTTCCTCAAAACAGCCACCATACCTACCTATTATGGCATTTCCATAGCCATTCCGAGATATATTTCCATGCAACTTTCCATCGTTCCGTTATTATGACATGCTTCATCATTGTCATATTGCTTGCATGATCATGTCGTTGACATCGTATTTGTGGCAAAGCCACCGTTCATAATTCTTTGATACATGTCACTCATGCATCATTGCACATCCCGGTACACCGCCAGAGGCATTCACATAGAGTCATATTTTGTTCTAAGTATTGAGTTGTAATTCTTGAGTTGTAAGTAAATAAAAGTGTGATGGTCATCATTTTTAGAGCATTGTCCCAAGTGAGGAAAGGATGATGGAGACTATGATTCCCCCACAAGTCGGGACAAGACTCCGGACTAAATAAAAAAAGAGGCCATAAAAAATGGAGAAAAGGCCCAAATAAATAAAAAATGAGAGAAAAAGAGAGAAGGGACAATGTTACTATCATTTTTTCACACTTGTGCTTCAAAGTAGCACCATGATCTTCATGATAGAGAGTCTCCTATGTTATCACTTTCATTTACTAAGTGGGAATTTTTCATTAAAGAACTTGGCTTGTATATTCCAATGACGGGCTTCCTCAAAATGCCCTAGGTCTTCGTGAGCAAGCGAGTTGGATGCACACCCACTTAGTTCTTTTTGTTGAGATTTCATATACTTATAGCTCTAGTGCATCCGTTGCATGGAAATCCCTACTCACTCACATTGCTATCTATTAATGGGCATCTCCATAGCCCGTTGATACGCCAAGTTGATGTGAGACTATCTTCTCCCTTTTTGTCTTCTCCACAACCACCATTCTATTCCACATATAGTGCTATGTCCAGGGCTCATGCTCATGTATTGTGTGAAGATTGAAAAAGTTTGAGAACACCAAAAGTATGAAACAATTGCTTGGCTTGTCATCAGGGTTGTGCCTGATTTAAATACTTTGTTTGGTGAAGATAGAGCATAGCCAGACTATATGATTTTGTAGGGATAACTTTCTTTGGCTATGTTATTTTTAGAAGACATAATTGCTTAGTTAGTATGCTTGAAGTACTATTATTTCTATGTCAATATTAAATTTTTGTCTTGAATCTTTCGGATATGAATATTCATACCACAATTAAGAGAATTACATTGAAATTATGCCAAGTAGCATTCCACATCAAAAATTCTGTTTTTATCATTTACCTACTCGAGGACGAGCAGGAATTAAGCTTGGGGATGCTTGATACGTCTCCAACGTATCTATAATTTTTGATTGTTCCATGCTATATTATGTCCTTTTTTGGACATTATTGGGCTTTATTATACACTTTTATATTAGTTTTGGGACTAACCTATTAACCGAAGCCCCAGCCTAGAATTGCTGTTTTTGCCTATTTCAGAGTTTCGCAGAAAAAGAATATCAAACGGAGTCCAAATGGAACGATGTAGCGACCCGACCCAAAATCGGTCAAGTCTCTATGTAGCTGTACCATCCCAAGATCATGCTGGCACACACAGTACATTGATGAAAACATTCAAAGTTCAATCACACCTGAATTTATTACACGATTCTCATATCAAGTCTTTATTACATCATAATAAATTCGGCCGAAGGCCAACTCATGAGAAGTAAACTAAATAAAGCCGCGGAAGCGTAGATGAATAGCGAGTCCATCCGACTCCATAGGACAATCGCCAAGCGTAGATCGTAGCGTCACTCCTGGTCGGAAAACTCCTCTGCAACATAAGACGTTGCAGCCATGTAGGTCAGCATTTTGAATATGCCGGCAAGTCATAGAGAGAACAACAATAAAATTTCTAACACTATATGCAATTTGGCTGTGGGGTTCTAAGTTTTATGTTTTTGCGAAAAGCCAATTTTTCCCTATAACAAAGGACTTGCTTGCAATTACTACAAAATGTTGGTTGTTATTGAGATGGTTCCGCCAACCACTGTCTCATTCCCAATTATTAAATAACCCCTCAATTAATTTATTTCAGTGTTGAGATTTCCGAAATACTCCAATTTCCAGAGGCTCATTTGTCCGTAACCGGGGACACGGCTAATCGATTAGGTTGTTACTCTGCAGAGTCTTGTGCACTTTACCCGCAAGAATCATTCCCTCCTTTATGTCCTCGCACTGCCTGGTGTTTGAAGACGGGATGAACGAAACAACGTCTTCTGTAGAGATTCTCTGAGCACTGCCGGTACCCATCCATGTCCTACCGTTCTTCTACATCTGCTGGCACCGTTCGTCCAGAGTCACGCCTAAGGTCAACCCAGCCAGAGCCCATAATGGCTTGCGGCTGCATAGGTAAGCTTCCAGTCAAGGTGTATCCATCCATCTCTTCGTGGCTGGGTGAAGCTTTCTACAAGATGTGATGGCGCTTCTCCATGCATCTCGGCCATCCGCTGGTTTCTCCAGGGTGCCCGTCAACCGTCCTCCACCCAGTAGTGAATTTGAAGTCCATCTTGAGCTTGAAGTCATGGGGTTGTCATCATCTTGACTCTCACATCTCCCTTATGAAACACTCAACCAACCCCGTCTACGAGCATAGCAAAATAAACTATATCATCCCGGGCAATGGTAACAAGGGGAAGTGGGTTCATCCTACCTCATGATACTACTCAAGAACATAACTTAAAATTCTCCTACTGCATGCATGGTGGGGAGACATAATTCTAATGCAACAAAAATCATAGGTATTGTAAAACATGATCAAATGACTTGCCTGGCTGATGGTCTTCGAAAGCTAGCGACTCGGAATAGCAGGCTTCGCACTCCGGAAATTCTATCGAAACAAACAATAATCATATAAGCATACAAACATACAATCACTTAACATAACAGCATGCTAACATAAATCACACAAAACAATCAAACCAAAACCAAAGAAAAACTTGGAGAAAACCAAACCCAACAACTAACAAGAAAATAAAATAAACTTTTTTTTCTGTAAATAAAAGTTCACGTTCTAAAACTACAGAAACTAATCTAAAATAAATTATAACAGAGGTAAAAAAACTAGAACAACAGAAAACAGCAGCAAGCAAAAAAAACTAGAAAAGCTTGTTTTCGAGTAAAACTATTTTTAATAAAGACTAAAAATCCCAAAATAAGTTCCTACTGCTAGGCAAGGTCAAAACAAGGCAGTAGCAAAAAGAATCACACAAAAAAAATCCTAACTCAATTTATAGCAGAAATACTAATCTGACTAAAACTAATATAAAACAATTTTTAAAAACTAAAATATGGCCGAATATATTTTCTGCAGAAACTATAGGAAATTTGCAAACTAGAGCAAAAAGAATCAACTAAAAATATTAAATAACCTAAAAGTTATAGATTTTACAAAACTGGAACTATTCTGTTAAAAACAGAAACGAAAATTAAACACAAAAAAATACTAAAGCGCTAACGGGCCGAACAGTGAGCGCTCTAATACTAAACAGCGCATGAGCGCTTAATAGATCAATACGTCCACGGCAAATAGAAATAAACCAATCGGCGGGTCTAACTAAACCACAAATAAATAAACCGATCTAACCGGAATAAACCGAACAAAAACCGGTCTACTTAAATTAAACCTAACCATTCGCGTGATCTAATCAAGGCCGTAGGTTGCAGATCGAACGGTTGAGGGGAGGTGGCGGCTTACTGCGGCGGTGGTCGACGGCGGCAGAGGGTGGCGGAGGTCGGTGTCGAGCGGGGCGGGGTCTCCGGCGGTCGGCGAGGGTGGCGAAGACGTCGGGCGGATGCGGCGGAGCTTGGGGAAGTCGGGAACGGGGTAGCTAGAGCTTGGAGACGACGGAGGCGATGGAGACGTGCCCGGGTGAGCTCCTGCTCCGACGGGCGGCGGTCGAGCTCGAGGGCGAAGGCTTCGGGGGTTCCTGGACGGGGAGACGATGTCAACAAGGTGCGTGGGGAACCGGTGGTTCGGGTGGTGTAGCTTGGAAGGGCAGAGCGTGCTCACCGGCGGCGGAAGTGGCGGCGAACCGAGGCGGCGGCAGCGAGATGCGTTTGGCGACGGCGGTGGCTATGGTGGGAGTTGGGTAGGGTTTTTTTTTGGGGGTTCGAGAGAGGAGGGGCTTGGCCTTTTATAGGGCATCATCTTGGAGGAGGGGGCATCGCGGGATCATGATCCCGAGAAAATCACGGCGACGGGCGGCGGTGGTCGCGCTCTGGCGTGGGGAGACGTGGGCGAGGGGTTGGGGATGAGGGCGGGCCCGGGGTGTCGGTGAGAGAGGGAGAGAGGAGAGCGAGCGGGCGACCGAGGCGGATCGGGCGCGGGGCGCTGGGGCAGGCCGGCTCAGTGCTGGTGGGCTGCGCCTGGCCCGCTGGTGAGTGGCGCTCGGCGTGGGCTGGGCCGGTTGGCCTGGTTGGCGCCTGGGTTTTTTTGAATATAGACAGAGAGAAGAAAAACTACATAGAGAAAAATATAGTATTTATATAGGACATATATATATATATATATCAATAAAATCAGAGAAACAAATCCTACAACGTGAACATTTTCCAGAGGCAAAACAGAAACACAGTAAAAACATTTTTTTGTAGATTCCAAATCAAATTTGAATTCAATCTTTTTTTGGCATTATTTTCTTCTGACATTTTTCTTTGGAGTGTCATGTTTACTCCTCTCATACTTTTGCTCAAGTATTTGTCAGGTATTTTTTTGAAATAAATTTCAATTGCCAAAATCAAATTCAAATCAAATAAAACTCAAATGCCTCTGAAATTTCCAAATGTCACTCTAATCAAACAAAATGCATAGATGCTTAGCTATAAATTGTAAAACATTCCAAATTGAAAATTTGGGATGTTACAAACCCAGGTGGCTTCCTCCTCGGAATGATTACTCCACAGAACTTTGCAAAACTTGATGATCTTGCTGCGGGTGACTCTGTTCGCAGTCTTGAGAATTCTGACGGGTTTCTCCTCATAAGTCAGATCACTGTCGAGCTGTATGGCCTCTAGGGGCACTGTGTCTCTCAAAGGAATATCATCCATCTCAGCATGGCATTTCTTCAGCTGAGAAACATGGAAGACATCATGAACTCCGGACAATCCTTCTGGCAATTCCAGCTTGTAAGCAACTTCTCCACGACGTTCGAGGATTTTGTAGGGGCCAATGAATCGTGGTGCTAACTTTCCTTTAACACTGAACCTCTTGATTCCACGAAGTGGGGACACACGAAGATATGCTCGGTCTCCCGCTTCGTATGTTACTTCCTTGCGTTTACTGTCAGCATAACTCTTCTGCCTCGATTGGGCTATCTTGAGTCTATCTTGAATCAGCTTGACCTTCTCTTCGGAGTCTCGGATAAGATCGGGACCAAAAAGTCTTCGGTCTCCAACACCATCCCACAGCAATGGTGTTCTGCACCTCCTTCCGTATAGAGCTTCGAAAGGGGCCATCTTCAAACTGGTCTGATAGCTGTTGTTGTATGAGAACTCTGCGTATGGCAGATTGTCATCCCAGCTAGACCCATAGTCTAGCGCACAGGCTCTCAACATGTCCTCCAGAATCTGGTTGACTCTCTCGGTCTGTCCATCTGTCTGCGGATGAAAAGCTGTACTGAACTCCAGCCTCGTACCCAAAGTTTCATGCAACTGATTGCAAAACTTTGAGGTAAATTGCGTTCCTCTATCTGACACGATACTCCTCGGAACTCCATGCAGACATACGATCCGGGTCATGTATATCTTGGCTAACTTAGCGCTGATATATGTAGTCTTCACAGGAATGAAATGAGCTACCTTGGTCAAGCGATCAACCACTACCCAGATAGAATCATAACCTGAACGGGTCCTCGGTAATCCTATGATAAAATCCATTCCAAGTTTTTCCCATTTCCACTCGGGTATCGGCAAAGGTTGAAGTAACCCTGCCGGCTTCTGATGTTCCACCTTTACTCGCTGACAAACATCGCATACTGCTACGTACTCGGCAATATCCTTCTTCATACCTGTCCACCAGAAACTTTCCTTCAAATCCAGATACATCTTGGTGTTGCCTGGGTGAATCGAGTATGGTGAATCATGGGCCTCCTGAAGAATTAACTTCCTGACCTCTGGGTCATTGGGCACATATATGCGATCCTCAAACCATAAAGTTCCATGCTCGTCTTCACGAAAACCTTTAACCTTTCCGTTGCTCATCTTTTCCTTTATCTCTGCAATTTCCTTGTCCGTCTTCTGGGCTTCACGGATTCTTTCGGTCAAAGTGGACTGAATATCCAGGGTGGCGACATATCCTCTTGGTACTATCTCAAGTCGGAGCTCTCTGAGATCGTCGGCTAATTCCTGAGGTAATCCTCCAGCTATGAGGGTGTTCACGTAGCTTTTACGGCTCAAGGCATCTGCTACAACATTTGCCTTCCCTGGGTGATAATGCAATCTCATGTCATAGTCCTTGATCAACTCTAGCCATCTCCTTTGCCTGAGGTTCAATTCCTTCTGCGTGAAAATATACTTCAGGCTCTTATGATCAGTGTAAACATCACAACTGTTTCCGACAAGGAAATGTCTCCACGTCTTGAGTGCGTGCACTACGGCTGCTAACTCCAAATCGTGCGTGGCATAATTCATCTCATGAGGTCGTAGCTATCTGGAGGTATAAGCTACAACTTTTCCTTCCTGCGTGAGCACTCCTCCGAGTCCTTGACAAGAAGCATCACAATATACCTGGTAATCCTTGTGTATGTCCGGCAAAATGAGCACTGGGGCTGTAACCAGACGTTTCTTCAGCTCCTGAAAACTGGCTTCACAATCCTCGGTCCAAACATACTTAGTTTCCTTCTTCAACAGCTCCGTCATGGGCTTAGCAATCTTGGAGAAATTCTCAATAAATCTCCGATAATATCCTGCGAGTCCGAGAAAACTGCGGATCTCCTTGACTGAGGTGGGGGACTGCCAGTTGGTGACTGATTCAACCTTGGTGGGGTCGACTGCTATTCCTTCTCCTGAAATAACATGTCCGAGGAATCCGACTTCCTTCAACCAAAATTCACATTTGCTGAACTTGGCATATAATTGATGTTCTCGGAGTTTCTCCAGAACTAGACGCAAATGTTCCTTATGCTCTTCCTCGCTCTTGGAGAAGACCAATATGTCATCGATGAACACCACGACAAACTTGTCCAGATATTCCATAAATACCTTGTTCATCATGCTCATAAAATACGCAGGGGCATTAGTCAATCCGAATGACATGACTGTATACTCATATAAACCATACCTGGTGGTGAAAGCTGTTTTGGGTATATCCTGTTCACGAATCTTCAACTGATGATACCCTGATCGAAGATCGATCTTGGAGAATACCTTGGCTCCAACTAGCTGATCAAATAAATCGTTAATCATCGGCAGAGGGTACTTGTTCTTGATGGTCACGTCATTCAATGAACGATAATCTACAACCATTCTCAGGGTTCCATCCTTCTTCTCTACCAAAAGAACTGGGGCCCCCCCAAGGTGACGAACTTGGGCGAATATATCCTTTCTCCAATAATTCCTTGATCTGTTGCTTGATCTCTTCCAAATCATTCGGGGGCATCCGATAAGGTCTCTTGGATATTGGGGCTATGCCAGGTAATAATTCGATCATAAATTCTATTTCCCTATCCGGTGGCATTCCTGGTAATTCTTCTGGAAATACATCCGGAAAATCTTGTACTACAGGTACTTCCTCCTGAACCACTCCCGTGAGGGAATTCACCCGCTTCTTTATCGGTGTGCGCCTGGATACATACTTGATCCTCTTCTGCTCCGGGGTGGTGAGCAAAATCGTCTTGTGGGCACAATCGATGTTCCCTTCAAACTTCGTCAACCAGTCCATGCCTAGGATCATGTCCAATCCCTAGGATTCTAAGACTATGAGGTCTACGGGAAAATCATGATTTCCGATGTTGAGGGTTGAATGACAGCCTAAGCCTGCCATCATCTCTCCTCCTGGAGAAGTGACTTGGATCGGGGTTCTAAGGGTCCTAGTGGGCAACCCGTATTTTTCCACAACTACCCTTGATATGAATGAATGCGTTGCACCGGAATCAAAGAGTACCAATACTGGATGTGAATTTAATAAAAACTTACCAACCATAGTTTCTGGCTGATCATAGACGTCCTCCACGTCAATGTGATTCACCTGAGCACGAGGAAAAGGGTTGGGCTTCTTTGCTGAGCTTCCGTTGCCGTTGCCGTTCCCATTCCTCTGCTTGGCCTCTGGACAATTGGTGGCATAGTGCCCTGTCTTCTGGCACTTGAAATAGGTGATATGACTTAGATCCTTCTGAGTCGGAGCAGGACGGTGCTGGTTGCCGTTGCCTCCATTGCCTGACTTGGGGTTGTTGTCGTGGTTGCGATTGTTCCCATTCCCTCCATGGTTATGTCCTCCATGATTGTGTCCTCCATGGTTGTGATGGTTATGTCCTCCCGAGTATGGGGCATAGCGGGGCTTCTGCTGAGCTCCGGAGTTATACTTTCCCTGGCTGTATTTCCGCTTGCGGCTTTCAATCTGTTGTTGCTTGCCTTCAAGTATAGTGGCCTTGTCTACCAGCTCCTGGTAGTTATTGAAGGTAGCCACCATTAGCTGCATCCCCAGCTCATCATTGAGTCCCTCAAGAAACTTCTCCTGTTTTGCGGCATCTGTGGCCACGTCATCTGGGGCATATCGAGATAACTTGTTGAACTCATCCACATACTGCCCCACAGTACGATTCCCTTGGCGTAAGTTGCGGAACTCACGCTTCTTCAGACTCATGGCTCCAGCTGAGACATGCGCGGTGCGGAAAGCCCGCTGGAACTGATCCCAGGTCATGGTGGCGACCGGATAAGTGGCGGTGTAGTTTTCCCACCAATAGGCTGCAGGTCCATTCAGTTGATGTGTGGCAAAACACACCTTCTCAGCATCTATGCATCCAGCAGTTGTTAGATCCCTTCCTATCTTGCGGAGCCAATCATCAGCTACAATCGGCTCGGTGCTACTAGAGAACACCGGCGGATTCAGCCTTAGGAACCGGGTTAGGTTATCGACAGGGGGTGGTGGCGGTGGATTGTTGTTGTTGTTGCCTTGGTTTTGGATGAGCATTTGCATTAAGGCATTCTGCTGTTGAATCAGCTGGGTGAGCTCCGGCGGGAAAGTGAAACCGGGGTCACGTCTCGGAGGCATCTGGTGTTATGGAGTGGATGAGAGATTAGAATAGAACAAGGGTCTAATGAGAAAATAGCACTACCCAAATGAATGCACAAACACAATCACACCAATCATTTATTCATTCAACTCAAGCAAGGTTCAAACTCGGATTACAAGATCTCACGACTAATCGAAAATAACGGCCTAACTGATCGACGAAAAATAAAAATAAAATGACGGTCGACTAAATGTCTTCATCAATTATCCCTGCGTCCTCTGGTGTGTCGTCCTCTGGTGCATCATCCTCTGGTGCGGCGTCTCCTCTTGCGGCTTCCTTCGGTGGAGCTCTCATCATAATCCTGGTCATTGCTCACGAGAGGTCCATCATCTCCACTCGGGAAAAGGTCTTCTCCCAGATCCTTCTTCTCCTCCAGTGTGGCAATATATTTCCTCCAGTCCTCGAGTCTTTCCATAAAATCCTTGACTTCATCCTCATGCTCATAGTGGGCTTCACGTGCCGCATCCTCTAGTTCAATTTCACGAAGATGCAACTTTTGGACCGTCTTCAAGCTCCTGCGCATCTGAATCTCTAGAGCCCTAATGTGAGCCTCCAAGTCTTGGACATATGAGCGAACGGAGTCGTCATCTATGGTGCGGATAATCTCTCTATCTGGAGTCCTGCGAGAAATCATGGTGTGGTCTGATCCAACAAGCTCGGTCCTGTATTCCTCCTGGATGCGTCCAAGTGCACTATGAACTGCTATGTTTCTCCAGAGTATCCAAGTGGGAGCAGTGAACTTGAAGTCAACGGGCGCCGAGAGGCTTCCAAAAGTTCTCCCTGGTATGTGCACCTTAATCCTATAACGACGGTCTTCTGGAAATGCCATGATAGGGGTCCCGGTGATAGACGGCAGAGCAATCTTCAATTCCTTGGTGATCTGGACCAGCCTCCTGCCGAAAAGCATTGTCTCATCCGGCTGGCAAAACTCCGGGAGCAGAACTGGATTGAACTTGACGGCTATCTAGAATGTTGAAATCAGAGAGAAGTCAGAAATGAACAGGGGAGAATTACAGAATGATAAGGACATAAAATAAAATAGTCTCTTCCTATGGCTTTCCAATCCTAGGGTTTACGTTCTACGGTCAGCGTGTGCTCTGAATACCATCTCTGTAGCGACCCGACCCAAAATCGGTCAAGTCTCTGTGTAGCTGTACCATCCCAAGATCATGCTGGCACACACAGTACATTGATGAAAAGATTCAAAGTTCAATCACACCTGAATTTATTACACGATTCTCATATTGAGTCTTTATTACATCATAATAAATTCGGCCGAAGGCCAACTCATGAGAAATAAACTAAATAAAGCTGTGGAAGCGTAGACGAATAGCGAGTCCATCCGACTCCATAGGACAATCGCCAAGCGTAGATCGTAGACTCACTCCTGGTCGGAAAACTCCTCTGCAACATAAGACATTGCAGCCATGTAGGTCAGCATTTTGAATATGCCGGCAAGTCATAGAGAGAACAACAATAAAATTTCTAACACTATATGCAATTTGGCTGTGGGGCTCTAAGTTTTATGTTTTTGTCAAAAGCCAATTTTTCCCTATAACAAAGGACTTGCTTGCAATTACTACAAAATGTTGGTTGTTATTGAGATGGTTCCGCCAACCACTGTCTCATTCCCAATTATTAAATAACCCCTGAATTAATTTATTTCGGTGTTGAGATTTCCAAAATACTCCAATTTCCAGAGGCTCATTTGTCCGTAATCGGGGACACGGCTACTCGATTAGGTTGTTACTCTGCAAAGTCTTGTGCACTTTACCGCAAGAATCATTCCCTCCTTTATGTCCTCGCACTGCCTGGTGTTTGAAGACAGGATGAACGAAACAGGGTCTTCCGTAGAGTTTCTCTGAGCACTGCCGGTACCCATCCATGTCCTACCGTTCTTCTACATCTGCTGGCACCGTCCGTCCAGAGTCACGCCTAAGGTCAACCCAGCCAGAGCCCATAATGGCTTGCGGCTGCACAGGTAAGCTTCCGGTCAAGGTGTATCCATCCATCTCTTCGTGGCTGGGTGAAGCTTTCCGCAAGATGTCATGGCGCTTCTCCATGCATCCCGGCCATCCGCTGGTTTCTCCAGGGTGCCCGTCAACCGTCCTCCACCCAGTAGTGAATTTGAAGTCCATCTTGAGCTTGAAGTCATGGGGTTGTCATCATCTTGACTCTCACATCTCCCTTATGAAACACTCAACCAACCCCATCTACGAGCATAGCAAAATAAACTATATCATCCCGGGCAATGGTAACAAGGAGAAGTGGGTTCATCCTACCTCATGATACTACTCAAGAACATAACTTAAAATTCTCCTACTGCATGCATGGTGGGGAGACATAATTCTAATGCAACAAAAATCATAGGTATTGTAAAACATGATCAAATGACTTGCCTGGCTGACGGTCTTCGAAAGCTAGCGACTCGGAATAGCAGGCTTCGCACTCCGGAAATTCTATCGAAACAAACAATAATCATATAAGCATACAAACATACAATCACTTAACATAACAGCATGCTAACATAAATCACACAAAACAATCAAACCAAAACCAAAGAAAAACTCAGAGAAAACCAAACCCAACAACTAACAAGAAAATAAAATAAACTTTTTTTTCTGTAAATAAAAGTTCACGTTCTAAAACTACAGAAACTAATCTAAAATAAATTATAACAGAGGTAAAAAAAACTAGAACAACAGAAAACAGCAGTAAGCAAAAAAAACTAGAAAAGCTTGTTTTCGAGTAAAACTATTTTTAATAAAGACTAAAAATCCCAAAATAAGTTCCTACTCCTAGGCAAGGTCAAAACAAGGCAGTAGCAAAAAGAATCACAAAAAAAAATCCTAACTCAATTTATAGCAGAAATACTAATCTGACTAAAACTAATATAAAACAATTTTTAAAAACTAAAATATGAGCAAATCTATTTTTTGCAGAAACTATAGGAAATTTGCAAACTAGAGCAAAAAGAATCAACTAAAAATATTAAATAACCTAAAAGTTATAGATTTTACAAAACAGGAACTATTCTGTTAAAAACAGATGCGAAAATTAAACAAAAAAAATACTAAAGCGCTAACGGGCCGAACAGTGAGCGCTCTAATACTAAAAAGCGCATGAGCGCTTAATAGATCAATACGTCCATGGCAAATAGAAATAAACCAATCGGCGGGTCTAACTAAACCACAAATAAATAAACCGATCTAACCGGGAATAAACCGAACAAAAACTGGTCTATTTAAATTAAAGCTAACCATTCGCGTGATCTAATCTAGGCCGTAGGTTGTAGATCGAACGGTGGAGGGGACGTGGCGGCTTACTGCGGTGGTGGTCGACGGCGGCAGAGGGTGGCGGAGGTCGGCGTCGAGCGGGGCGGGGTCTCCGGCGGTCGGTGAGGGTGGCGAAGACGTCGGGCGGATGCGGCGGAGCTTGGGGAAGTCAGGGACGGGGTAGCTAGAGCTTGGAGACGACGGAGGCGATGGAGACGTGCTCGGGTGAGCTCCTGCTCCGACGGGCGGCGGTCGAGCTCGAGGGCGAAGGCTTCGGGGGTTCCTGGACGGGGAGACGATGTCAACAAGGTGCGCGGGGAACCGGTGGTTCGGGTGGTGTAGCTTGGAAGGGCAGAGCGTGCTCACTGGCGGCGGAAGTGGCGGCGAACCGAGGTGGCGGCAGTGAGATGCGTTTGGCGACGGCGGTGGCTATGGTGGGAGTTGGGTAGGGTTTTTTTTTGGGGGTTCGAGAGAGGAGGGGCTTGGCCTTTTATAGGGCATCATCTTGGAGGAGGGGGCGTCGCGGGATCATGATCCCGAGAAAATCGCGGCGACGGGCGGCGGTGGTCCCGCTCTGGCGTGGGGAGACGTGGGCGAGGGGTTGGGGATGAGGGCGGGCCCGGGGTGTCGGTGAGAGAGGGAGAGAGGAGAGCGAGCGGGCGACCGAGGCGGATCGGGCGCGGGGCGCTGGGGCAGGCCGGCTCAGCGCTGGTGGGCTGCGCCTGGCCCGCTGGTGAGTGGCGCTCGGCGTGGGCTGGGCCGGTTGGCCTGGTTGGCGCCTGGGTTTTTTTTGAATATAGACAGAGAGAAGAAAAACTACAATGAGAAAAATATAGTATTTATATAGGACATATATATATCAATAAAATCAGAAAAACAAATCCTACAACGTGAACATTTTTCCAGAGGCAAAATAGAAACACAGTAAAAACATTTTTTTGTAGATTCCAAATCAAATTTGAATTCAATCTTTTTTTGGCATTATTTTCTTCTGACATTTTTCTTTGGAGTGTCATGTTTACTCCTCTCATACTTTTGCTCAAGTATATGTCAGGTATTTTTTTGAAATAAATTTCAATTGCCAAAATCAAATTCAAATCAAATAAAACTCAAATGCCTCTGAAATTTCCAAATGTCACTCAAATCAAACAAAATGCATAGATGCTTAGCTATAAATTGTAAAACATTCCAAATTTAAAATTTGGGATGTTACAAACGAAACGTTCGGGAACGTGATTTTCAGAACGAACATGATCCAGAGGACTTGGACCCTACGTCAAGACATCAACCGGGAAGGCACGAGGTAGGGGGGCGTGCCTACCCCCCAGGTGCGCCCTCCACCCTCGTGGGGCCCATGTTGCTCCACCGATGTACTTCTTCCTCCTATATATACCTACGTACCCCCAAACTACCAGATACGGAGCCAAAACCCTAATTCCACCTCCATAACTTTCTGTATCCATGAGATCCCATCTTGGGGCCTTTTTCGGAGCTCCGCCGGAGGGGGCATCAATCACGAAGGGCTTCTACATCAACACCGTAGCCTCTCTGATGAAGTGTGAGTAGTTTACTTCAGACCTTCGGGTCCATAGTTATTAGGTAGATGGCGTCTTCTCTCTTTTTGGATCTCAATACAAATTTCTCCCCCTCTCTTGTGGAGATCTATTCGATGTAATCTTCTTTTGCGGTGTGTTTGTTGAGACCGATGAATTGTGGATTTATGATCAAGTTTATCTATGAACAACATTTGAATCTTCTCTGAATTCTTTTTTGTATGATTGGTTATCTTTGCAAGTCTCTTCGAATTATCAGTTTGGTTTGGCCTACTAGATTGATCTTTCTTGCAATGGGAGAAGTGCTTAGCTTTGGGTTCAATCTTGCGGTGTCCTTTCCCAGTGATAGTAGGGGCAGCAAGGCATGTATTGTATTGTTGCCGTCGAGGATAACAAGATGGGGTTTATTTCATATTGCATGAGTTTATCCCTCTACATCATGTCATCTTGCTTAAAGCGTTACTCTGTTGTCTTGAACTTAATACTCTAGATGCATGCTGGATAGCGGTCGATGTGTGGAGTAATAGTAGTAGATGCCGGTAGGAGTCGGTCTACTTGTCTCGGACGTGAAGCCTATATACATGATCATAGCTAGATATTCTCATAACTATGCTCAATTCTGTCAATTGCTCAACAGTAATTTGTTTACCCATCGTAATACTTATGCTCTCGAGAGAAGCCACTAGTGAAACCTATGGCCCCCAGGTCTATTTTCCATCATATTAATATTCCGTCAACAAGCTATTTCCTTTTCCGTTTATTTTGCTTTCTTTACTTTGCATCTTTATCATAAAAATACCAAAAATATTATCTTATCATATCTATTAGATCTCACTTTTGTAAGTGACCATGAAGGGATTGATAACCCCTTTATTGCGTAGGTGCGAGGGACTCGTGCGTGGCCTCCTACCGGATTGATACCTTGGTTCTCAAAAACTGAGGGAAATACTTACGCTACTTTGCCGCATCACCCTTTCCTCTTCAAGGGAAAACCAACGCAGTGCTCAAGAGGTAGCAGTACCACAAAAGCTCGAAATGTTACAAGGTTCAAATTCTAGAGTTATATGGCTCAAATTCGAAGATTACAAGGTTCAAACTGATATTAGAAATGAAATTCAGCTCATCAGCTGCAAACGCTCATGCTGATCCGCTGAACATGGATATCAGAGAGGTTCAAACTTATATCACTGCTTCTAAGTCTGGTTTCGAAACCTCACAATTTTTGCAAAGGGGTCAGCCACTGAGAAGTCATGTATGGGGTTGACACGATGACTTTCGATTACTCTATCATCTGAAGTTCCAAAATGAAATTCAACATTTTGGGGGCCTACTCCATTCTGCCGTAGGCGCCGACGCTAATCAACAAACCAATCATTTTTGCAAAATAGATGTAGGGCAAATCTCATTTCCTTCAGCACCTTTACTCTGAGAACAAAGAACCTGGTGAATATAATCTCCGGTAAGGTCCCTTGGTAGGAGCTCAAAGTAATTTGTAAGAGATGCAGATCTAGGCATTCGACGTGATTGTTATATTGTATCATATTATCCACCACTGGGCCTAATCTTATCTGCAAAAGAAGAAAACGTGTTAGTGCCTACATGCAGTTTTGAACATTACTACATGCCTATCTTGTTTTCATGATTTGTAAAATGTACTAACATGCCATCTTCGATCTGACATGATTAACATGGGCATTTGATTACATTCTAGAAAAATATAGCCTTCTTCACAAGAGGTTGGAGTGGATGAAAAGTTCCCTAAGAAAACTTGAATTCCCTTATGGTTAACATTTAACAGGAAAGGAACATCACCTCGATATATAGCTTCTCCAGGCATGGAAAGCATCTCAGGAAACTGACAGCTTGCTCCAGGTTGGGGCCGATAGATTCTAGTGCCAAGACCTTCACTGTGCACAGTTTCAGGGTCAAGCTTGTCGGAATCATTTTCTGAATGACAGACGAACAAACATCTTCAAAATTAGAAATAATGTTAATTTGTAGAACGAGAGGTAGAAGTGTTGGGGAATGCAGTAATTTCAAAAATTTTCCTACGCACACGCAAGATCATGGTGATGCATAGCAACGAGAGGGGAGAGTGTTATCTACGTACCCTCGTAGATCGCAACGAAAGCGTTGACACAACGTAGAGGAAGTAGTCGTATGTCTTCCCAATCCGACCGATCCAAGCACCGTTACTCCGGCACCTCCGAGTTCTTAGCACACGTACAGCTCGATGACGCTCCCCGGGCTCCGATCCAGCAAAGCTTCGGGGATGAGTTCCGTCAGCACAACAGCGTGGTGACGATGATGATGTACTACCGACGCAGGGCTTCGCCTAAGCACTACAACGATATGATCGAGGTGGAATATGGTGGCAGGGGGCACCGCACACGGCTAAGGAATGATCACGTGGATCAACTTGTGTGTCTAGAGGTTCCCCCTGCCCCCGTATATAAAGGATCCAAGGGGGATGGGGTGCGGCCGACCATAGGAGGCGCGCAGGAGGAGTCCTACACCTACCGGGAGTAGGACTCCCCCCCAATCCTTGTCCTACTAGGAGAGGTGGAGGGAGAATAGGAAAGGGGGGGCGCCGCCCCTCCCTCCTTGTCCAATTCATACTAGGGGGAGAGGGGGCGCGCGGCCTGCCCTGGCAGCCCCTTCCTCTTCTCCACATTAGGCCCATGAGGCCCATTAACCCCCGGGGGGTTCCGGTAACCCCCCGGTGCTCCGGTTTTATCCGATAGTCTTCCGGAACCCTTCCGGTGTCCGAATATAGTCATCCAATATATCAATCTTTATGTCTCGACCATTTCGAGACTCCTCGTCATGTCCATGATCACATCCGGGACTCCGAACTAACTTTGGTACATAAAAATGCATAAACTCATAATAACTGTCATCGTAACGTTAAGCGTGCGGACCCTACGGTTCGAGAACAATGTAGACATGACCGAGACACGTCTCCGGTTAATAACCAACAACAGGACCTGGATGCCCATATTGGCTCCTACATATTCTACGAAGATCTTTATCGGTCAGACCGCATAACAACATACGTTGTTCCCTTTGTCATCGGTATGTTACTTGCCCGAGATTCGATCGTCGGTATCCAATACCTAGTTCAATCTCGTTACCGGCAAGTCTCTTTACTCGTTCCGTAATACATCATCTCGCAACTAACTCATTAGTTGCAATGCTTGCAAGGCTTATGTGATGTGCATTACCGAGAGGGCCCAGAGATACCTCTCCGACAATCGGAGTGACAAATCCTATTCTCGAAATACGCCAACCCAACATCTACCATTGGAGACACCTGTAGAGCTCCTTTATAATCACCCAGTTATGTTGTGACGTTTGGTAGCACACAAAGTGTTCCTCCGGTAAACGGGAGTTGCATAATCTCATAGTCATAGGAACATGTATAAGTCATGAAGAAAGCAATAGCAACATACTAAACGATCGGGTGCTAAGCTAATGGAATGTGTCATGTCAATCAGATCATTCAACTAATGATGGGACCTCGTTAATCAAATAACAACTCTTTGTTTATGGTTAGGAAACATAACCATCTTTGATTAACGAGCTAGTCAATTAGAGGCATACTAGTGACACTTAGTTTGTCTATGTATTCACACATGTATTATGTTTCCGGTTAATACAATTCTAGCATGAATAATAAACATTTATCATGATATAAGGAAATAAATAATAACTTTATTATTGCCTCTAGGGCATATTTCCTTCAGTCTCCCACTTGCACTAGAGTCAATAATCTAGATTACACAGTAATGATTCTAACACCCATGGAGCTTTGGTGCTGATCATGTTTTGCTCGTGGAAGAGGCTTAGTCAATGGGTCTGCAACATTCAGATCCGTATGTATCATGCAAATCTCTATGTCTCCCACCTGGACTAGATCCCGGATGGAATTGAAGCGTCTCTTGATGTGCTTGCTTCTCTTGTGAAATCTGGATTCCTTTGCCAAGGCAATTGCACCAGTATTGTCACAAAAGATTTTCATTGGACCCGATGCACTAGGTATTACACCTAGATCGGATATGAACTCCTTCATCCAGACTCCTTCGTTCGCTACTTCCGAAGCAGCTATGTACTCCGCTTCACATGTAGATCCCGCTACGACGCTTTGTTTAGAACTGCACCAACTGACAGCTCCACCGTTTAATGTAAACACGTATCTGGTTTGCGATTTAGAATCGTCCGGATCAGTGTCAAAGCTTGCATCAATGTAACCGTTTACAATGAGCTCTTTGTCACCTCCATATACGAGAAACATATCCTTAGTCCTTTTTAGGTATTTCAGGATGTTCTTGACCGCTGTCCAGTGATCCACTCCTGGATTACTTTGGTACCTCCCTGCTAAGCTTATAGCAAGGCACACATCAGGTCTGGTACACAGCATTGCATACATGATAGAGCCTATGGCTGAAGCATAGGGAACATCTTTCATTTTCTCTCTATCTTCTGCAGTGGTCGGGCATTGAGTCTGACTCAACTTCACACCTTGTAACACAGGCAAGAACCCTTTCTTTGCTTGATCCATTTTGAACTTTTTCAAAATCTTGTCAAGGTATGTGCTTTGTGAAAGTCCAATTAGGCGTCTTGATCTATCTCTATAGATCTTTATGCCTAGTATGTAAGCAGCTTCACCGAGGTCTTTCATTGAAAAACTTTTATTCAAGTATCCCTTTATGCTATCCAGAAATTCTATATCATTTCCAATCAGTAATATGTCATCCACATATAATATCAAAAATGCTACAGAGCTCCCACTCACTTTCTTGTAAATACAGGCTTCTCCGAAAGTCTGTATAAAACCAAATGCTTTGATCACACTATCAAAATGTTTATTCCAACTCCGAGAGGCTTGCACCAGTCCATAAATGGATCGCTGGAGCTTGCACACTTTGTTAGCTCCCTTTGGATTGACAAAACCTTCCGGTTGCATCATATACAACTCTTCTTCCAGAAATCCATTCAGGAATGCAGTTTTGACATCCATCTGCCAAATTTCATAATCATAAAATGCGGCAATTGCTAACATGATTCGGATAGACTTAAGCATCGCTACGGGTGAGAAGGTCTCATCGTAGTCAACCCCTTGAACTTGTCGAAAACCTTTTGCGACAAGTCGAGCTTTGTAGACAGTAACATTATCGTCAGCGTCAGTCTTCTTCTTGAAGATCCATTTATTCTCAATTGCTTGCCGATCATCGGGCAAGTCAACCAAAGTCCATACTTTGTTCTCATACATGGATCCCATCTCAGATTTCATGGCTTCAAGCCACTTTGCGGAATCTGGGCTCACCATCGCTTCTTCATAGTTCGTAGGTTCATCATGATCTAGTAGCATGACTTCCAGAACTGGATTACCGTACCACTCTGGCACGGATCTCACTCTGGTTGATCTACGAGGTTCAGTAGTATCTTGTTCTGAAGTTTCATGATCATTATCATTAACTTCCTCACTTATTGGTGTAGGTGTTACAGAAACAGTTTTCTGTGATGTACTACTTTCCAATAAAGGAGCAGGTACAGTTACCTCGTCAAGTTCTACTTTCCTCCCACTCACTTCTTTCGAGAGAAACTCCTTCTCCAGAAAGTTTCCAAATTTAGCAACAAAAGTCTTGCCTTCGGATCTGTGATAGAAGGTGTATCCAATAGTTTCCTTTGGATATCCTATGAAGACACATTTCTCCGATTTGGGTTCGACCTTATCAGGTTGAAGCTTTTTCACATAAGCATCGCAGCCCCAAACTTTCAGAAACGACAACTTTGGTTTCTTGCCAAACCATAGTTCATAAGGCGTCGTCTCAACGGATTTTGATGGTTCCCTATTTAACGTGAATGCGGCCGTCTTTAGAGCGTATCCGCAAAACGATAGCGGTAAATCAGTAAGAGACATCATAGATCGCACCATATCTAGTAAAGTACGATTACGATGTTCGGACACACCATTACGCTGTGGTGTTCCGGGTGGCGTGAGTTGTGAAACTATTCCACAATTTTTCAAATGTACACCAAACTCGTAACTCAAATATTCTCCTCCACGATCAGATCGTAGGAACTTTATTTTCTTGTTACGATGATTTTCAACTTCACTATGAAATTCTTTGAACTTTTCAAATGTTTCAGACTTATGTTTCATTAAGTAGATATACCCATATCTGCTTAAATCATCTGTGAAGGTGAGAAAATAACGATATCCGCCACGAGCTTCAACATTCATCGGACCACATACATCTGTATGTATGATTTCCAATAAATCTGTTGCTCTCTCCATAGTACCGGAGAATGGTGTTTTAGTCATCTTGCCCATGAGGCACGGTTCGGAAGTACCAAGTGATTCATAATCAAGTGGTTCCAAAAGTCCATCAGTATGGAGTTTCTTCATGCGCTTTACACCGATATGACCAAACGGCAGTGCCACAAATAAGTTGCACTATCATTATCAACTCTGCATCTTTTGGCTTCTACATTATGAATATGTGTATCACTACTATCGAGATTCAATAAGAATAGACCACTCTTCAAGGGTGCATGACCATAAAAGATATTACTCATATAAATAGAACAACCATTATTCTCTGATTTAAATGAATAACCATCTCGCATTAAACAAGATCCAGATATAGTGTTCATGCTCAACGTTGGCACCAAATAACAATTATTTAGGTCTAATACTAATCCCGAAGGTAGATGTAGAGGTAGCATGCCGACCGCGATCACATCGACTTTGGAACCGTTTCCTACGCGCATCATCACCTCGTCCTTAGCCAATCTTCGCTTAATCCGTAGTCCCTGTTTCGAGTTGCAAATATTAGCAACAGAACCAGTATCAAATACCCAAGTGCTACTGCGAGCATTAGTAAGGTACACATCAATAACATGTATATCACATATACCTTTGTTCACCTTGCCATCCTTCTTATCCGCCAAATACTTGGGGCAGTTCCGCTTCCAGTGACCAGTCTGCTTGCGGTAGAAGCACTCACTTTCAGGCTTAGGTCCAGACTTGGGTTTCTTCTCTTGAGCAGCAACTTGCTTGCCGTTCTTCTTGAAGTTCCCCTTCTTCTTCCCTTTGCCCTTTTTCTTGAAACTAGTGGTCTTGTTGACCATCAACACTTGATGCTCCTTTTTGATTTCTACCTCCACAGCTTTCAACATCGCGAAGAGCTCGGGAATAGTCTTGTTCATCCCTTGCATATTATAGTTCATCACGAAGCTCTTGTAGCTTGGTGGCAGTGATTGGAGAATTCTGTCAATGACGCAATCATCTGGAAGATTAACTCCCAATTGAATCAAGTGATTATTATACCCAGACATTTTGAGTATATGCTCACTGACAGAACTGTTCTCCTCCATCTTGCAGCTATAGAACTTATTGGAGACTTCATATCTCTCAATCCGGGCATTTGCTTGAAATATTAACTTCAACTCCTGGAACATCTCATATACTCCATGACGTTCAAAACGTCGTTGAAGTCCCGATTCTAAGCCGTAAAGCATGGCACACTGAACTATCGAGTAGTCATCAGCTTTGCTCTGCCAGACGTTCATAACATCTGGTGTTGCTCCAGCAGCAGGCCTGGCACCCAGCGGTGCTTCCAGGACATAATTCTTCTGTGCAGCAATGAGGATAATCCTCAAGTTACGGACCCAGTCCGTGTAATTGCTACCATCATCTTTCAACTTTGCTTTCTCAAGGAACGCATTAAAATTCAACGGAACAACAGCACGAGCCATCTATCTACAATCAAACATAAACAAGCAAGATACTATCAGGTACTAAGTTCATGATAAATTTAAGTTCAATTAATCAAATTACTTAAGAACTCCCACTTAGATAGACATCCCTCTAATCTTCTAAGTGATCACGTGATCCAAATCAACTAAACCATGTCCGATCATCACGTGAGATGGAGTAGTTTCATTGGTGAACATCACTATGTTGATCATATCTACTATATAATTCACGCTCGACTTTTCGGTCTCCGTGTTCCGAGGCCATATCTGTATATGCTTGGCTCGTCAAGTATAACCTGAGTATTCCGCGTGTGCAACTGTTTTGCACCCGTTGTATTTGAACATAGAGCCTATCACACCCGATCATCACGTGGTGTCTCAGCACGAAGAACTTTCGCAATGGTGCATACTCAGGGAGAACACTTCTTGATAATTTAGTGAGAGATCATCTTATAATGCTACCGTCAATCAAAGCAAGATAAGATGCATAAAGGATAAACATCACACGCAATCATTATAAGTGATATGATATGGCCATCATCATCTTGTGCTTGTGATCTCCATCTCCGAAGCACCGTCGTGATCACCATCGTCACCGGCGCGACGCCTTGATCTCCATCGTAGCATCGTTGTCGTCTCGCCAATCTTATGCTTCCACGACTATCGCTACCGCTTAGTGATAAAGTAAAGCATTACATCACGATTGCATTGCATACAATAAAGCGACAACCATATGGCTCCTGCCAGTTGCCGATAACTCGGTTACAAAACATGATCATCTCATACAATAAAATTTAGCATCATGTCTTGACCATATCACATCACAACATGCCCTGCAAAAACAAGTTAGACGTCCTCTACTTTGTTGTTGCAAGTTTTACGTGGCTGCTACGGGCTTAAGCAAGAACCAATCTCACCTACGCATCAAAACCACAATGATAGTTTGTCAATTTGACTCCGTTTTAACCTTCGCAAGGACCGGGCGTAGTCACACTCTGTTCAAAGTTGGAGAAACAGTCACCCGCAAGTCACCTTTGTGCAAAGCACGTCGGGGAAACCGGTCTCGCATAAGCGTACGCGTAATGTCGGTCCGGGCCGCTTCATCCAACAATACCGCCGAACCAAAGTATGACATGCTGGTAGGCAGTATGACTTATATCATCCACAACTCACTTGTGTTCTACTCGTGCATATAACATCAAACCATAAAACCTAGGCTCGGATGCCACTGTTGGGGAACGCAGTAATTTCAAAAATTTTCCTACGCACACGCAAGATCATGGTGATGCATAGCAACGAGAGGGGAGAGTGTTATCTACGTACCCTCGTAGATCGCAACGAAAGCGTCGACACAACGTAGAGGAAGTAGTCGTACGTCTTCCCGATCTGACCGATCCAAGCACCGTTACTCCGGCACCTCCGAGTTCTTAGCACACATACAGCTCGATGATGCTCCCCATGCTCCGATCCAGCAAAGCTTCGGGGATGAGTTCCGTCAGCACAACGGCGTGGTGACGATGATGATGTACTACCAACGCAGGGCTTCGCCTAAGCACTACAATGATATGATCGAGGTGGAATATGGTGGCAGGGGGCACCGCACATGGCTAAGGAACGATCACGTGGATCAACTTGTGTGTCTAGAGGTGCCCCCCTACCCCCGTATATAAAGGATCCAAGGGGGGGGGTGCAGCCGGCCATAGGAGGCGCGCAGGAGGAGTCCTACTCCTACCGGGAGTAGGACTCCCCCCCAATCCTTGTCCTACTAGGAGAGGTGGAGGGAGAATAGGAAAGGGGGGGCACCACCCCTCCCTCCTTGTCCAATTCGGACTAGGGGGAGAGGGGGCGCGCGGCCTGCCCTGGCAGCCCCTTCCTCTTCTCCACATTAGGCCCATGAGGCCCATTAACCCCCCAGGGGGTTCCGGTAACCCCCCGGTGCTCCGGTTTTATCTGATAGTCTTCCGGAACCCTTCCGGTGTCCGAATATAGTCATCCAATATATCAATCTTTATGTCTCGACCATTTCGAGACTCCTCGTCATGTCCGTGATCACATCCGGGACTCCGAACTAACTTCGGTACATCAAAATGCATAAACTCATAATAACTGTTAACATAATGTTAAGCGTGCGGACCCTACGGTTCGAGAACAATGTAGACATGATCGAGACACGTCTCCGGTCAATAACCAACAGCGGGACCTGGATGCCCATATTGGCTCCTACATATTCTACGAAGATCTTTATCGGTCAGACCGCATAACAGCATATGTTGTTCCCTTTGTCATCGGTATGTTACTTGCCTGAGATTCGATCGTCGGTATCCAATACCTAGTTCAATCTCGTTACCGGCAAGTCTCTTTACTCGTTCCGTAATACATCATCTCGCAACTAACTCATTAGTTGCAATGCTTGCAAGGCTTATGTGATGTGCATTACCGAGAGGGCCCAGAGATACCTCTCCGACAATTGGAGTGACAAATCCTATTCTCGAAATACGCCAACCCAACATCTACCATTGGAGACACCTGTAGAGCTCCTTTATAATCACCCAGTTACGTTGTGAAGTTTGGTAGCACACAAAGTGTTCCTCCGGTAAACGGGAGTTGCATAATCTCATAGTCATAGGAACATGTATAAGTCATGAAGAAAGAAATAGCAACATACTAAACGATCGGGTGCTAAGCTAATGGAATGTGTCATGTCAATCAGATCATTCAACTAATGATGTGACCTCGTTAATCAAATAACAACTCTTTCTTTATGGTTAGGAAACATAACCATCTTTGATTAATGAGCTAGTCAATTAGAGGCATACTAGTGACACTTAGTTTGTCTATGTATTCACACATGTATTATGTTTCCGGTTAATACAATTCTAGCATGAATAATAAACATTTATCATGATATAAGGAAATAAATAATAACTTTATTATTGCCTCTAGGGCATATTTCCTTCAAGAAGGCCGCTGTTGTACCTGAACAGGCGTGGATCCAATAACAAGTTCAGAGTATTTGTGAGACGAGTTGCCCGTCACTGTCAATTTCAGCGCAGAAATGACATTAATTCTTGTTGGACCTTCTTGATCAACTACAAGTAATCTCTCAAGTGTAGGTGTGTCCTTAATGACCATACCATGGTACACATCTTGTGATGTCTTCCTGCCGCACCAGCAACATAAATAGCCCGGAGAGTCATGGAGGTGATGTGGAAGGTACTCAACCCATTGATCGCCTGAAGACGAAGGTACTTGAGTGCAGTACAGCCATGGAGCAGGCGCTGCATGTCACCGTTTGAGAGGCAACGGCGATGTGCTCGAGGTGCTTCAGTCATGGTAGAATAAGAGCGGGCGTGTCATTTGGGGGGGGGAATGGCAGTTCTTGAACTTGGCGACGCGTAGCGTGGGCGCGAGGCGGAGTGCGGACGTTGGCAGCAACCGCATATGCCCATCATCAAAAGTGAGCTCCTCGAGCTGATCTAGGGCGGGGGATTGGAACCAATCGTCAAGCTTGGCTCGGTCCTTGCCGTTGGAATGGAACTTGCCCATTCTATGGCCTTTGGTTGGGCCAAGGTGACTGCCGAGGATCTTGGAGAATGCATCCAAGCTTTTGCAATAGCCATGGCAGAGCTCGTGGGTGTCGATGAGGTCGAGAGGGCTGGAGTTCCATAGGGGGCGCCACCACCAGGAAAGGACGGTTGTCCGTGCCCCATATTTGATTGGGAGGAGGGAGATTATGATTCTCAACATATCATCGGGGAGGCTGCTGATGAAGTATAGTCCTGCTGGAGTTGCTTGCGGTTCTAGATCGCCTCACCTTCGCTTGTTGGCAACCCGGTTCTCCATCTCCGGAGTCTCCTTGTCAGTGGCGCTTTCTAATAGAAATGGGAGTACAGGGAATATTTAGTTAAAACAGGGCAGTAGAAAATTGTATTGGTAACTAGAACTTATTAGGTAGGAATATAGTAAGAAAAGGGAATAACAATTGGTTGCTTAAATACTACACAATTCATTTGACATTGCTGGGTAAGTCAACACGCAGATAGTTGAAAAGAAAACTTACTTCGAACAAAGTCTGGACAGATGATTTTGTCGGGGAAGTTAGCATATATCTCATGACCAGGCCCTTTTATGTGCAGTGCAATTTTAGTGCCGGCTTTGAGTACATAAAACTTTGCAATTTCTTTCCAAAAGCCAGCGCCAAAATAGGAGTCACCATGTTCATCAAGTCTTATAGTAGCAACGATTGTAAATCCATGGTTTGTGTGCAGTATGACATCTGTAGAGCCTTCATCTATGTAAAGGGAAAAATTGTGCACTACATAATCTGTTGCATAGCAAGGGATGTTCTGCATAAAATGGTAGGATTGTTAAAGAACTGTACAATAGTTGAAATCGAAGGACAAAAATCTATAATTAAACAGATAGGGTAAACATGATGTCATGGAAATATGAGAGTAATCAAAAGAACAATACATCATTAATTTGCCTAATATAGAAAGAAGAGGGGATATCCCCTTTGATGTATATGTCGCATGTGGCACCTTTTATCCAAATGTAGCAATATTTAGAATATGTTCAGGAAAGTAGGCCATGCCAACCGATTTAGGGTGAGATTGAACATACCGCGCGCGTCCTCAAGTTATCTGGTACGGTGAGACGGAATCTGTGGCAGATGTCACAAAGTCCTGAAGTGTCAGCGCACTATACATTATATGAATGAAAGAAAACCCTCAAATAAGCTTGAATAAAAATGAATTCACGACGATTTCCATCGGGTGATTAAAGGAGGCAGATGAACTAGGATAAGAGATGAGATAATATCTCGTTAAATTAGTTACCTTGTCGTCCATGAGAAAGAACCCTCAGTACGGCAGATTCCCCAACCGAGCGGAGCTGGGTCGACCGTGTGCAGCATCGAGAAAGTCAATGGTGATAGGCGGCGGCAAGCGGAAGTGGCGAAATGCGGTGGGCTTTGCCGGCAACCTGGCGGCGACGACAGGCGTCGAGCTAAGTGTTTACCGCCGCGATAGGCGGTGCCATGGCATACACGCGGAGGAGCTTGTGCAGGTGTGAATGGGGAACGTACCGGAGGGGCCGAGGGGTGGCGGGTGGGGTGAGGGTTTTTGTGATGTGGGGATGGTGAGGGTTTTCTTTTTTCTTTTTTGAATTGGGTGGTGAGGGTTTTCTGTCCCACAACGAATTTTGGGGGCGATTGTTTGCTAGAGCGAACCGTGTGCGATTGACGCAGCAGGCAAAATGAAAGTCATTGCACACCGTTCCAATTTTGGGAACCGTGTGTGATTGACGTACTACCTCCATCCAGGTTTATTGTTCCCCCGTTGTAATTTTACCAAAATTTGGCGAAATATTTAACATACTCAGACATAGATAATAAGCGTACACGTAGATAAGCATAGTTCAACCATAAGTAGTACATAGTTCAATAACATTAAGCATACTCAAGCGTACGTATATAGTTCGATCCATCCCACATCTCATCTCACAGGCCGGCACAATCCTGAAGCTTCTCCAGGTACTCGGCATACGCGCCGTGCGCCACCCTGCGAGAATACTTCTGCTTGAAGGAGCCAATGTCCCGTCCTCTTTTTTTGACTATATACTGCAAGGCAACAACCTCACAGTCCTTTATTAATAAAGAAAAGGAAATTACAAGTTTACAAATTTACAAATGTACAAGGAAAGAGAAGGGAACTTACAAAAGAACTATGAAAGGTTAGCTATCCAAGACAGTAAGCTATCTTTATATTTACATCTAATTCTATGAGAGAGAAGAGAAATGTCATGAATAAAGTTTCTCCTCCAAGCTCTAAAAGAAGTTTGCTCATTCCTAAAAATTGTCCCAGTCCTTTGTGTCCAAATATTCCAAGAAGCAGTGAAGACAACCTCAGTGAAGAAGGAATGACCAAAATCCCTCCTAACTGATTGAGCCATCTCATATGTGGTTTGGTTCGGTTGAACAGACCAAGAGATCCCAAGGTAATTCCAAACCCTTTGACTAAAGTTGCAAGCAAAGAAGAGATGAGCTCGATCCTCATGTTGTGCACAATTGCATAGCACACATGTTGCATCCTGGATGTTCCAATGTCGGCATTGCATCATATCCCGAGTGTTCAAATGATCCATTAAAAGAAGCCAGCCAAACACCTTGAACTTGAGCGTGCATGCACTCTTCCAAATCCATTTGAAGATAGGATCAACCACCAGGTGAGAGAAGCATGAGTCATAGTATATCTTTGACATAAAGGTACCAGACTTCGAAGGCCATATCCAGATGTCATTGCTCTCCTCGTCTAGGTTGATGGAAGGTAGCAGGGCCAGGAGCTGTGAGAGTTCATCATAAGCCTCTTGTGACAGAGGCAAATGGAAATGGTCCAAGGCATCAGGTAGTTCCAAAAACTCCTTGATAGTGATTACATCATCAATTATAAATGAATGAAGCCTTGGGAAGCAGTCACGTAAAAGGACAACACGATTTCCCAGCTGCCAACGATCAAGCCAAAATAGTACTGTGTCACCACGATGAGCTTGTGAAACAACGAGCTTGGAGAAATTGGGATACAAGCGCATGACATCACGCCACCAAAAGGAGCCACAGGTCTGGGTGCTTTGAGGTGGTGATGAAGCGTAATAAGTATCCCAAATTAATGTGACCCAAGGCACGTCAACCTTATTAAAGAACTTGAAGAGATGATTTAATAACAAAGCCTCATTTTGAATGCCCAAATTAAGGACACCCAAGCCCCCGTATTTCTTAGGGCGACAGACCAAATCCCAAGCAGCCAATGATTGGTGTGGATTATCCGTGTTACCTCTCCATAGACATTGTCCCATGATTCGCTCCAATTGCTGCAAAATGCCCTTGGGAAGAGATAAGGTGCAGAAAAAATATATTTGCATGGAGCACAAAACGGATTATATAAGTTGCAATCGGCTTCCTTGATTTAGTAAGCATGAGGAGGCAGATAAACATCGCTCGACGTGATCGACCAGAGGCAGCAGATCATAGATTGTAGGTCTAGAAGTTCCCATTGGCAAACCTAGATACGTGAATGGCATGGACCCAACGTCGCATCCAAGCAAGTAAGCCACCCTAGCACCTTCCTCGTCACTCATAATGATTGGGATGAGTGAGGATTTACTGAAGTTGACACGTAATCCTGTGTACGCCGCAAAAGTGTCAAGCATCTCTTTGAACGCAATAAGCTGGTCATCGATCCCAGGCAGGACAATTAAGGTATCATTGGCATACTATACTATCGGGTAATCCATGGAGCTGGTTGGGATTGGCAGTGAAAGGATGTTCCTGGAGCACATCTCATTAACAACAGATTGTAATAAATCAACCGCGATCACAACCAACAACGGTGAAAGGGGGTCTCCTTGACGCACTCCCGTTCTGCAAACAAAATGTTTACCCGCCACACCATTGAGAGGCACGGAAGAAGATCCCGTAGATAATATGCTATTAATCCATCCAGTCCATTGGGAGTCAAAACCCTTGCATTGAAGAATTCTGAGGATAACTTCATGCTCAACTGTGTCGAAGGCCTTCGTGAAATCCAGCTTAAGTAGGACGATGGGCCGCTTTGAGGCTTTGCATTGGTGTATATACTCAAAACACCAGGCCAGACAATCCTGAATAGAACAACACCGAAGAAAACCATATTGATTGCGGTGAATGCATTTGAGGATCACTTTCTGAAGACGGTTAGCGAGCAGCTTAGTCAAAAACTTTAAACACATGTTGGTCAAAGAGATGGGGCGAAAGTCACCGGCAACTTCAGGATTCAGCTTTTTGGGGATTAGAGTAATTAACGATGTGTTAAGACATTCCAGATTGCATTTGCCTTCATAGAATTCATTAACAAGTTGCATGAAATCCTCCTTTAGGATTGGCCAACACTTCTTTAAGAATAGCCCAGTAAAGCCATCGGGACCAGGGGCACGATTTGTTGGCATGTTCTTAATGCAGAATCAACCTCGGAGTCTGCAAACGGCTGGGATAAATCTTCCAGGCCATCAACACGCGCAATTAAGGTGTCCAAATCAAATCCCATGCGGATTCCTTTTGCATTGCCCATACGCACATTAAAAAACGGACCAAAACATGCCAGCTAGTTGCTGGTGATCTGAGACCACGTCACCTGCTGAATTTTTAATTGAAGAAATTGTGTTTCTCCGAAACCTTTCAGTGGCCATGGCATGAAATTTTTTGGAGTTCTCCTCTCCAACTTTAATGCTTCGTACTGTACAGCGCTGCTTCTAATAAACAAATTGTCAATGCAAGATATCTCCAGGTGCAATTTGACAATTCTCCTGAAATTAAACTCCGGCCTAGTCAAAGGCCTAATTTCCTCCAGTTCATCAAAATATAAAATCACTTTGTTGCAGTCTGAAATGAGCGCCTTAACTGTGAACAAATTAAGATGCCATTTCTTGAGGGCATATCGAAGGGCCTTGAATTTGGAGGAGATGGTTGAGGCAGCAGAAGATCTGATAGCAGGCCTGTTCCACACTTGAGCAATACAATCATTAAAACCAGGCAAATCAACCCAATAATTTTCAAAGCGAAAAACTTTAGACTTAGGAATAGCCGTAGCGATTGAGACCACACACGGAACATGATCGGAGGCCGTGCGTGCAAGCAGCAAGACTAGCGTGTTGGGATGATCGGAGGTCCATACAACTGAAGTAAAAAACCAGTCGATCTGCTCAAGAAGGGGCTCGGTTTGCATATTTGACCAAGTGAATTGCCGTCCTTTAATTGGTAGCTCAACAAGCCCTAAATGCCCGATCACTTCATTAAACAAAAAGATGTCACTGACATTACCCCCAGGTAGGTTACGATTTTCCAATGACCGGATAAAGTTGAAATCGCCCAAAAGCAGCCAATTATCATCACAGTTAATGTCAAGATTGTATAACCATTGCACGAAATCATCACGGGCCGGACCCTGGCAAGGGCCATAAACTGACACTAGGGTCCAAACTTCAGACGTATGCTTAGAATGGAATTCCAGAACAATACCATAAGGCCGTGCCTCAATTAATTTACCCCCAAAGAAAGAGGAGTTCCAAATGATAACCATCCCAGCCGAAGCACCCACTGAAGGCACATGGAGAAATTATCAAAATGTCTCGAACAAAACCTCCTAATAAGCCTTTGAACGATATGCATACATTTCGTTTCTTGGAGACAGACCACTGAGCACCCACTTTCATCAGTCTTTTGTTTAACCGCTAATTGACGTGCTTCAGAATTAAGACCACGCACATTCTAGCACAATACCTTCCAGTCTTTAAACCCGGACTGATTCATTACAAACCAAAATATAAAGCAGCAAAAGTAGGTCACGCAATGACCTACACTGACCAGCTAAGCATAGCAATGAGATAGAGTACCAAATATGAAAACATAAATAAAGATAGATGGCGTTTATATTGGTACGCCAAGGACCATGAAACTGTCCGATGAAACTAATCATCAGAACTCTTGCTGTTGGAGGAGGTAGCAGGATCAGCCTCAAGCTTATCCTTGGAAATATTCCCAGAAGCAATGCGTAGGCGTGCCCCGATACGCTGAAGGTCGGCAATAGGCGTTGGTGGAGGCACTGACGAATTCTCCTCAGACTGTGAAGAACTGGTTTTTCTCTTCTTGAATGTATTTTGCGCCTTGCTCTGCTGAGAGCCACTGCTTGGAGCTCTATGAAAGCCATCATGGAACGCGCTTAGACGTGCACTGCGGCGAACCTCCGTGTCCACCAAGATTTTAGCAGACCTTGGCTTGCGGCCATGCTTGGTGGTCACCTGAGGGACAGCAGAGAACTCGAACGACTCGGTGACAGGTGCAGAGAGATCTTGGTGGTCATCAAAACACAGAGCTCTTGCAACAGGTCTCCTAACTGGAGAAGCATGGCATGGAAAGCTGTAAGAGGGACCTGGCTGCGGCTGCAGAGAGAAACTGACATCTGCACCATTGTAACTAATATCCCAGGAGCACTTAGGCAGCAGTATAGACCCAAATTCAGCCTTAAACACAAACTTTGGGATATCAGCAGAGGAAAAAATCGGCAAACACTTACGGAAGGTGCGCTGCCATTGCATATCAGGTGGCAGAACAGGGCCAAATACAGTGAGTACTCGCCCGATATGAAGAGGAGGCTGCATTGGCGCTGCAGGTTGCTGAAATATCACCATGTCATTCACTGGATGTTCATTAACAGAATCATCTGAAACTTGCACGATGATCGAGTCTTGCGACTGCTCTGCAACAACTTGATTCTCATCCACAAGCTCCTGTTGCACATCATTATGTGGATCATCCTGAGGTGGTGCATGATTGTGTTCCGGTGGCGGTATCTCATCCCAACCAATCTCAGGAAATTCAGGCATAACCTAGTTGTGGTTATGAAACTACAGATTCCCAGGGAGTGGATGTGGGTTGCCATCGAAAGGCATAGGATCTTCATCAGCTGGCAAAATATCAGCAAAGTCTGTAGAGAAGATGTATATTGGAGCAGACCAAGACATGCGAGTACCACCAAAGTCAGCAAACTCCCGATAGACTACATCACGTGGTACTAAGGTAGTTGCTTGAAAAGAAACATATGCTAGAGTACGAACAAGCAGAGGATCATCCTGGTGCCAATGATGAAAACGGCCAAAAGTGTTGATTGCATCTACAATAAACTGCGTGCGCCTATAATCCAGGGGTATTCCAACAATCATAACCCAGCCCCGGCGAAATCCTTGGATAGCTCTGTAATTGATACCCTCATCATGTGGCACAAACCGAACAAATCTATCATTGCCAAGATCGAATGGAGGATGATCTACAAGAGCTTGCCGAGAAAACGAGCTATTGAAGCAAAAGAGGCCAACTCCTTGAATCCAAGGCTGAGCATCAAGAACAACGCAGCCAAGATTGTGAACAACAAAATTACTGACCATATTTCTGAAGATGAGCACTTCTTTAGGCAGAGGAGCAGGCTCGACGATGGCAATGGTGTAGTCTTCATGCTGGCGATCAGGAGCCACAGCCGGAGAGTAGAAGGTGCACGGGAGCCGCCGCGGGCCACCATCGATGATCTCAAAACCCTGCGGGACGAACGGCATGGGGTCGAGAGGGAAGGTGGCCATTGCTGGATGCAGTGCTAGCGCTGTCGGTGAAGAGGGAGCCGCAGATGATAGAGGTGTTGTCAAGCTAGGCGGTGGTGGCAAGGCGGCTGGTGGCGGCGTGATGGGCGATGGTGGCGAGGTAGGTGGTGGCGGTGTGATGGGCGGTGGCTCTGCGGGCAATGGCGGAAGCGATGGGGTGGCAGGCTTGATAGGACTGGGCAGAGACCCCAGAGGGAAAATCGAGGCGCCGAGCGAGTATATCTCTTCAGACCGTTCCGGAGAAGTGGCTCATGGGACCCACTTGTAAGTTGGGGAAGGTGCAGAGTCGGAGCATCCCTTGGCCCTGTGTCCCAATCGAAAGCATCGACGGCAACATGCCTGTTTGGTGCACGAGCTGGTATGGTGGAACATAGATAAACAATTCTGACACTTCCAAACGTGGAAAACAATATTATCAATAATGTCATTAACCCTAGCAGAATCCGCAGGAGTAACCTCATTATCCAATATAGCCACTATTGGTTGGGGCGTAGACTGTGCCTTAGAAACCTCACTATGGGCCGGAGAACCATGTTGGGCCGATGATCCATGTTGGGCTGGTGAGCCATGTTGGGCCAGAGATTCCGGTGCAACGCAACCAGGTGACACGACATCCTGCGTAACCTACAACTCATTACCTAAATAGATCATTGCAGTTCCAGAAATGATGGCAGTATTCTCGGCAGGGACGTTTATCGTTCCGAAAGAGATGGGTGGCGTCACCACCGTCCACTGGAGATTGCTCGCCGGCGGTGATGGCAAGATCACCTTCTCACTAGGATGAAGTTCATAGCCCGCCTCAGAAATCGTGTCAACACAGAGCTGAGTAGCTGGATATCTATAACCCTTACAAGCAGGATACTGCTGGAACGTGGCAAAGGATATTTTCTTCCTTGTCAAAGAACCCGATCCAAGAGAAGACTTTAATGGTGGTTTATGCATAGCAATCAAACCCAAAGTAGCACGCTTTTTTGAGGGACTAACCAGAATCCACTCAGTGTCACATTCCTTTCTCCAGTTCTCTAACTCACGTTTCCAATTTGGACCACCATTTCCCCAAAGATGAAAATGTCATTTGAAATGCGTGCATGCATACGATCTCAACTTGAGGATGCAAAGGCCAACTTGCTTGCAAGAAACAATGAAAGAGAATACCTTGCCTTTAATGCGTTGAACCAACAAATCAATGGCCGATCCTCCAATCGCTGATTCCAATGCAGCCGCCACAGAATCCTCATTAAGAGGAAAATCATATCGGCCAAAGGACACAACCATGATGAAATGGCTTGTGTCATCCGAGGGATGAATAGATCTCCCACAAGAAAAGAAAACCTTATCAGCAAAGTTGGAGCCCGCCGAGAAATCCAAATCCAACGTTGAACCACCCATGGAAGATGGGTATAGACGTGTAGATCCAAACACGCCGGAGAAGATGAGCGGAGGAAATCCACAAATCATAGGCTAGAAGTGTAGATCATCGGAAAACCTAGGCCGTGGGTGGGGAGGGTGGGTGTCATGGTGGGCATCAAAGTCATTATGAAGCTTCATGCGCCAGAACACTTAGATACGCATGATGAAGCTTCTGGTTGCAAAATGGGCATCCATAACCGTCGTTCCAGGTCCTAATATGCCTATTATGCATTCCCGCATAAACCTCCCTCAGGATTTGCCTGCTGTACCTCCTCTAGACATCTTCATCCTCGTTGTCCACATCGTCAGACAGCACCTATACAAATAGTAAAACAAATTTGGCATCAAATCAATGATTACATGCCATGAAGTAGGATTAGGAATTTATGGCTATTTATTTATACATATCCAGAGATTATGGTTCGATTTTTAAGCACATTCGTCTATGTACAGACCAATCTTGAAGAAAATAATGGCATAAACATATGTAGGTCATTGAAAATCAATTGTCAAGCCCCGGCCAGGAATTATTAGCACGGACACTAACCCTAGTCGGATTACTCGCAGAAATCATTTGCACAGATGAAACAACTAATCACCTATCACCTGTACCATTCAAACAATCAATACACTACACGGATCTAACGAAACTTACTCAGATTTCATGGATGGGGAGAACATAACCATATGATTTCTATTGAAAAAAGGGGGAGGCAGGAGTAACCAGAGAAACTCTAGGATCTATTTGACACATAAATGGGTATAGATGACTAACCAGCTATCCGTTGTCGTCGGAGTCGTCGCCGGAGTGGTCGTCGGAGTCGGTGTGGAAGTCCACCTCTGGCTATGGAAGCTCGACACCGTTGACGATGTCATGGTGCAGCGATAACTCGCCGACGGTGACGACAAACTCTGTCTCCATCTCCATGCCGTGCTCCGGTGCTTTAGCTGCCCCGACGTTGCCACTCCCTCTGATGGGGCGCTTCAGCGGAATCCTCATACACTGACGGCTTCGAGGACTAAGAGCGGCGTCGAGGATGCAAGCAGAGAGAGAGAGGATTGTGTGTGCGTAGTGAGGATTGGGGGTGCGGCCGCTTGGGCGCACCATTGATATGGAGTAGTGGGAGTTGTGGGAGAGAGGCGGGCGGTGCTCAAACCGATGGCTTGCCTCCCGGTGAGCCTGTGCATCGGACTGCTGACATGCCTACAAACTTTCACACAGCTACTCGCACGCCTCCGTCAATTCACACACCTGCGCGCACGCCTCCCCATCTGCCTACGCGGAGGACGCGTCCCGTCAACTCACGCCTGCTCGCACGACACACAGGTCGCGCGGCGGCATGTATATTGTTTTTCTATTTGGATGATTAATGCTTCCGCTTTATTGCTTAACCGAAGCATGGCACGTATCCATTGTTGGCCTAACGCTCGTGGTTTGAATAAATAATCTGTTTGGGATATTGGTTCCCAATTATTAATAATCTCCCGTCTGTAATTAGATAAAGATTACATCAAAACTGGTCAAATATGACAAAAAAAGTACAATGCCACTTTATATTGGTGTCCATATGACAACACGATAAGTTTCATGAACTTCAAATAAGTTTTGGATGTACTAGAGTTTAAATATCAAGATTCTAAATGTTTGAATTTGTTGCACGGGGAGTAAACATGCACCCAGTGAGACACATGTGTTTTTGCAATCCATTTAGGTGCACTGTCACGTGTGCATGTAGCTCAAATTTGATTTTTGCACATTATACCTGTAGAAAATCAATCAATTAATGTACTAAAACGTCTTAATGATCTCTGTGATCTTTTGAAATTAAAACGTCCCTCCTTTGGTAACATGTATGTTGACCGCGGGATAATTAATTTAACATGCATCGTTGTTGCGGTAGATTCGCGGTGTGTGTGTGGGTGTGTGCTTCTGGGGGTGGCGGGTTTCTCGCAGTACACTACGAGTTGTGGGCCATCGTGTGGGTTGGCCGTTTTGTTAGGCGGGCCGGTGCCACGTCAGAGTCGTGAAATCATTATTTAAAACATTACACAACCCTGTCATACATAAATGTTTTGGCCACATGCAGTCGATGGTTGTCCTACACGACACTCGATACTCGCGTGTGACGCTTTTTGTGGGCCCACGAGGTCGTCGTCCATCACTTTGACAAACAGCTGGCAGTGAGGTTAATTTGACCAGCAAGGTAGAATATTTTTTGTTTGTGTTATGGTGGTATATAGTACGCATCGAAGAGGTGGGAGGGGACTAGCATATATACTATACGTGCGCGTCCGTGAACAAGTACACCTCACTCAGTGTTGGGACATTTTGGTTTCTGAGGCACGTGCCACATCAAAATTGTGAAATTGGTTATTCAAACATCACACAACACGTTTTTGGGCCACATGCATATCCTAGCTAGGACACTCACGTGTGACGCTTCCATCTGTGGGCCCACGAGGCCATCATCGATGCATGCATCACTTTTACCTACATCGGGAGAGGTTAATTAATTTCACCATCGATGAGGATTCTTTTTGTCACATCCCAAGTTTTGGTAATGCCTAGTGCTAACATATGGTGTTGCATCATGTCTACTTTACTCAGAAAATTTGAAATGGGGATGACAAGCCCTAGCACTAAATGAAATGCAATTAGGATCAAAATAAAAATATTTTCAATGAACCCAGAATGCCCTTTAGAAAAGTTCATTATTTTTGATAAAGGTGAAAACCTCTGCCAAAAATGATGCACATATTTTTAGGCCATTCTGGATTTTTGAATAACCCATATTGTATTTGAATTGGGGCATTTAAATACTATTAATATTTTTAAATGCTCCAATAATTCTGAAAATAGTTAAGGGCCTCTGTAATAATTCATTTAATGCCCACAATTATTTTCAGGATTTATTAAAATGATTTGGGTTATAAACTAAATCAAAACAAAATAACATAAATAGAAAACAGAAACAGAATTAGAAAGAGAGGAACCTACCTGGCAAAGCCCACCTGGCCTGTTACTGTAGTGGCCCAGCTCCTCCAGCCGGCCCAGCCCAGCTGGCCAGTGCCAATCGTCTTCAACCTCTGCCAGTAGGCAGAGGCGAAGGCGGGCATGGCGCGCGCTGAGGCCGCCACCTCCTCCTTGCCTGCCTCGCGCCCCTGAGGCTCTCTTCCAGCACCACGGAGACGGCCACGCACCCCCAGGCCCTCTCACTCCTCCCCCCATGCTCATCCCCTCCCCTGTCTCTCTCCCTCGCACCACCGAACGCGGCCGCCGCCGCCGACAAGAACCACCACGGCCACAGCTACCCCCTCGCCCCTCTGTTGTGCCCACGAGTTCCGCGACGTCGTCCTCGACCCCCTCACCGAACCACGCCCCGCCAGAAGCCCTGCAGCGTCGCCTTCGAGCTCTTCTTCAACCTTCGGCCACCGGTGACCTCATCTTCGATTCGCCGCCGTCCGTGCTTCCCCGGCCTCGACTTCGACTCCGTTCGACCCCTCTATGAGCCTCCGTCGTTTCCCCCTTGTTTTCCATCTCCTACCATTCCTCTAGCCATGCTTTTCGTCGGAGACCAAACCGCGCCGCCACCGAGCCTCTCGCCGCCGTGGCCACAGCCACCGCAACCTCCAACCGAGCACAACCACGAGCTCACCGCGCCGCGTAGGTGCCGCAAGAGCCAAGCATGCCACCCCACGAGCACCGTAGCCCCGCTCCCGAGTGCACCCGTACTCCGGCCGCCGCCACGAGCTCGATTCCGGCAAGCTCGCTCCACCCCAGCTCCTCCCACTTGCCCCACTAGATGCGCGCGAGCGTCAGCTACGCGTAGGACCAAACCGCGGTCGATTTGGTCGCCTGTGGGTGATTCCCGAAGCCCTCCGCCGTCTCTGTCATCGCCGGCAACAAGCCGTTGACCTGGTCCGACAGGTTTGACCCAGCTTGACCGGGGTTTGACTTTCCCCTGACTCACTGACATGTGGGCCCCAGGCCACTAACTACTAGGATTAGTATTAGTTAACACAAACTAACTTTAGTTAGTTAACTAACTACTGACCAGTGGGTCCCACTGGTCAGGTTTGACCTGACCAGCCGCAGTTGACCTGATGACGTCACTCTTACGTCATGCTGACGCAGTAAAACCTTTTCTGGAATTTAAATAAATCTTAAATGATTTATTATTTTCATAAAATGCCTAAAACTTCTAAAAATCATAGAAATTCAACCGTAACTCCAAATAAGATAAATTATATATGAAAAATTTTCAGAAAAATTGAAGGAATCCATCTGTACCATTTTCATGCATGTTTGAACAATGTTTGTTCCCTGTTTTGGATAAAACAAATAAAGGGCATTTAAATAATCATATATGGAGTTGGAATTTGAATCTTGTATTCAAACCAACTTCATTTAAATCATAACTAGATGCATTAGCTCAAACCACAGCATATTGCCATGTCATGATCATGCATCATATTGTCACATATGCATTGATTGTGTTCTTCTCTATTGCCGGTGTTTGTCCCCCCTTCAGTAGACGATGTTTCGACGATGTGATCAATGACACCGATGAAGAACTATACTATCTTCAGAAGTGCCAGGCAAGCAAACCCCCTTGTTCATTCCGATACAATCCCACTCCCCCGCTCCTGCTCTCTTTTACTACATTAGGACAACAGCGATTCAACTGTTACATGCTGCGGTAGTTGAACCCTTTTCCTCTGCATGACCTGTCATTGCCACAGTAATTAGATGAAACCCACTAGCATGAGTAGGAGTTGTTTGAGCCCTGATGTGCCTACTCATTCATGCTTGTTCGTCATGCCTGCTATTGCATAGAGTCGTGTCAGGTCTGGTTCATCGGGGATGAATCGGAGGTGTGTGAACATGTCCTACTGTGTGTGAGCTAAGTGTGTGAACACGATTTGGTAAAGGTAGTGGTGAGAGGCCATGTAGGAGTACATGGTGGGTTGTCTCATTGAAACCGTCCTCAGGAGCTGAGTTCTGTGTTTGTGATCCATGAAACAGCTACTACCACACGTTGGGCCCTGAAATATGACCACGCTCGACTTACTGACCCCTCTCGTCCTCTGTCCAGGAGTTGCAACTAGTTTCTGGTGTTTATAGGTTATGTGTTGGCGGCCGTGCGTAGCGCTGACCCTAGGGGTGGGCTATGATGCGGTAGATACACCGTGGCACGGTGTACCGGGCGCCCGTTTGGTGTCTCGGGAACCCTGCACACATCGTTTGGGGCTGTGAGCGAAACTCCGGCCGGATCTCCTCGCGGATGGAACCCGAATAGGCGATAAACCTGGACTAGAGACTTGTGTGGTTAGTCAGGTCGTGGTCTACACCCACGTCGGCTTTCGCTTGAAGTCTGCCGAGCACATGTCGTGTGCAGACGCTAAGTGGTGGAAACATGTGTGACGAAGTACACCCCTGCAGGGTTATAAATGATCTATTCGAATAGCCGTGTCCGTGGTAAAGGACTTCTGGGTTGCCTATAACAGTTCATAGACAAGTGAAAGTGGATACTCTAAAACTCGCAAGATAAGCGTGAGTGCTATGGATGGCCTTCTCGTAGGGAGACGGGAGCGGTTCCATAGTGGTGTATTGAATGGTGAATATGTGGACTCATGTGCGCCACCTCAAAAGAGTTGCTTGCAGTCGTAGTTCAGGTTAGCCACTGAGTCAAGGCTGGCTTGCTGCAGTTAAACTCCACCACCCCCCCTTGTTGATACCGATGCATATGTAGCTAGCTCTGATGTAAGTCTGGCTGAGTACCTTTGTACTCACATTTGCTTAATTTATGTTTTGCAGAGAGAGACTTCAGTCTGGCTAGTAGTTCCGCGTGGACTTCGACGTTAGATTGATACCTCAGCTACGATCTTGTGCCCTCGGCAGGATCTGGTAGATAGTCAGACTTCTCAGCCTTTTTCATTTGTAGATGTCTCTACTCAGACATGTTAAGCTTCCGCATGTGTTTTGATTTGTATGCTATGATTGTTGTGTCATGAGACCCATGTTTGTAATATCTCGCTCCTCGGAGCCTAATGAATAAATACTTGAGTCGTAGAGTTATGTTGTGATGCCATGTTGTATTTGCACATATCGAGCATATTGTATGTATGATTGAAATGCTTGGTATGTGTGGGATCCGACAATCTAGTTGTTTATCCTTGACAGCCTCTCTCATGGGGAAATGTAGTCTAGTGCTCCTTGAGCCATAGTAGCCTGCTACAGCCCGGGTTCATCGGAGCCCTGCTAGCCCAGCACTACTGCTTAGGACACTTGACTGGCCGGCATGTGTTTCACTTCGTTCCTATGTCTGTCCCTTCGGGGAAATGTCACACGGTGACATCCGGAGTCCTGCCTAGCCTGCTACAGCCCGGGTTCCCCGGAGTCCTGTTAGCCCAGTGCTACAGCCCGGATTCACTCGCTGATGACCGACATGCTCGATGTGATTCATGTATGCCTGTCCCCATAGGTTAGTGCCTCTTTGGGTTCACGACTAGCCATGTCGGCCCGGGTTCTCTGTCATATGGATGCTAGCGACACTATCATATACATGAGCCAAAAGGCGCAAACGGTTCTGGGCCTTGGTAAGGCGACACCCGTGGGATTACCGTGCATGAGGCCGCAAAGTGATATGAGGTGTTACCGGCTAGGTCGATGTGACTTGGAATCAGGGTCCTGACACTTTTGGGTTGTACATATTACGGTAGGAGCATATGGTATGCGGTGAAGAGGGGAGAGGGGACCATCATATGTAGTACGCTTGATATGAACCTCGCTCTGTGTGGGTGCATGGTTTACGGTTTTTGAGGCATGTGGCACATCAAAGTTGTGCATTTTGGGTATTCAACATATATATGTTTGGCCCACATGCAAAGTGGTGGTGGTTGTCCTCTCGCACCCACTTAAGCGGTTATCAGCGATATCGATGCTTTCCATTTGCGGGCCTGCTTGGTCCTTCACTACTTTTTGTCTGACAACAAGAGAGGTTAATTTGACTTAGGAGGGGATTATTATTTTTGCTCTGGGATGACATGCATGATACATCTTGAGCACACACATGCATGTGTACGCATGAATCCCTGCCATCGAGTCGAAGTGGCTAGTACAGCGACACATCGTGAACCGATCTCGCTCTGTGTGGGGAGCTAGTGTATGATTTTTGACACACGTGCCACATCATTGTTGTGTATTCAAACATGCATGCATGCATCACCTCCATACATATGCATGTAGTGGTTGCCTTCGAACGGTACACTCCATCGCGTGGTTATCAGCGACAAGCCTATATATTCGTGGGCTCGCGTGGACATCCATGATCACCTAACCAACAACAAGATAGGTTACCATGGCGAATTCTTCATTTGTTTCGTGTTATCATAGTATGGGTCATGGTGAGATTCAGACCTAATTGAGTTTGAGGGCATATACTATGCACACATGCATGCATGAATCCCCGTCGTTGGCTTGAAGTGTGGTGTAACATACATATGAATCGTCAACCTAACCCTCACCCACTCTAGGGATTTCTAGTTCAAAATCACGGTGCTACATCAAAGTTGTTCCATTGTTACTCAAAAACACACCTCTCCATACATATGTTTGAGCCACACACATGAAGTGGTTGTCTTCAGGGACTAGCTATTGGCATGATTATTGGCGAGCTAGCCCATCTCCAGGGTCGCATGGACGGCCATTACTCTGACCAACAACAAGAGAGAGGTTGTACGACCAAGGTGGATTATTCTTGGTCCGTTTTACGATCCATCTAGGTGAGATATATGCCTCTCTGGCCCGCTGACTTAAAGTGTGTGTGTGTGTGGGGGGGGGGGTTGCTACTTCGCACTTTGCTAGGTGAACCTCGGTTGGGGGGGGGGCATGCATTCATAGCTTAGGATTCCCTTCGTGGCGACACGAGGGGGGAGGGGGGGATGCTAGCTACTTCACACTTTGCTAGGTGAACCTCGGTTGGGGGGAGGGGGCATGCATTCATAGCTTAGGATTCCCTTCATGCCGACACGAGGGGGGGCTGCTAGCTACTTCTCACTTTGTTAGGTGAACCTCAGTCGGGGGGGGGGGGCATGCATTCATAGCTTAGGATTCCCTTCGTGCCGACACGAGGGAGGGGTGGTTGCTAGCTACATCGCACTTTGATAGGGTGAACCTCGGTTGGGGGGGGGGATGCATTCATAGCTTAGGATTCCTGAGGGAGTCCTGGATTAGGGGGTGTTCGGGTAGCCGGACTATACCTTCAGCCAGACTCCAGGACTATGAAGATACAAGATTGAAGACTTCGTCCCGTGTCCGGATAGGACTTTCCTTGGCGTGGAAGGCAAGCTTGGCGATGCGGATATTCAAGATCTCCTACCGTTGTAACCGACTCTATGTGACCCTAACCCTATCCGGTGTCTATATAAACCGGAGGGTTGTAGTCCGTAGGCAATCAACTCCATATACAACAATCATACCATAGGCTAGCTTCTAGGGTTTAGCTTCCTTGATCTCATGGTAGATCTACTCTTGTACTACCCATATCATCAATATTAATCAAGCAGGACGTAGGGTTTTACCTCCATCGAGAGGGCCCGAACCTGGGTAAAACATCATGTTCCCTGCCTCCTGTTACCATCCGACCTTGACGCACAGTTCGGGACCCCCTACCCGAGATCCGCCGGTTTTGACACCGACATTGGTGCTTTCATTGAGAGTTCCTCTGTGTCATAACAATCAGGAAGGATGCCTCCTCCCGTCTTTAAAGACGGCGATGTTGCTAAGGGAGCCTTGGCTGTCGGCCAAACCCTCCGGCTAGGTGGTTTCCTCATGACCGCCTGTTCGGCTGTTGTGCCGACGGTGACCTCTTGGGTCATCAAAAGCAACCTACACGTCAGCTCGGAGCTCGTCGAGCAGCTAGATCCAATGGAGCTCTCTTCCGTAAACGAGCTCTTGGATCGCATCGCCGCCCTGGGGGTAGCTATGGATTACGACCAGGTTGGGCTTAAACCCGATCTAAGAGAAATTAACTCTCCCCAAGTCACCCACCACATTGCCGTGGTAGAGACGCAGTGCGGCGACCCTTCATCTATTTTAAGGACTAGCTATTTCCGAATTCCCGACCCCTCCAAGCCGGATACCCACAGAGGGGGAGATGTAACTCAAGACCTGAGCTTAGGATCAGGCAACGGGCCAGATTCACCGGACAACATCCAAGAATCCGAACTTCAGAGTTCGGAAACTCTTCGGCCTCCAAATCTTGGATTGGGTGAGGTTTCGGATTCAACGACACCCGCCCACCCGATCATAAGCGATCTCTCCCAAATCAGGCAGAGGCCCGAGGAAACAGTACATCATTACTGGGCCAGATTCCTCCTGGTTATGAATAGGATAAAGGATTGCCACGAGGAAGACGCAATCTCAATTCTCTGCAATAATTGCACGGACAAGGGAATCCTTAACGCCATAAGTCGTCGTGATATCACACGCTTCGCTGACTTAGCGTCCATAGTACAAAAATACTGTGCGATGGAAAGCGCCTGGAAAACCGAAATAAATTTTTGGGATAATCCGGCCTTGAATAGTAATCCCGTCCGAACTAAGAGGGTGCATTATCACAGGACACCCGGGATAAACACCAAAAAGCCAAAACCCTCTACAGGGCATGGAACCGTACTGGAAAGATGGCTTGATGGACCCTGTAGAATTCATAGTACAGAGGACGCCACACCAACTCACAGCCTTAGAGCATGTTGGATACTCCGGCAGGTGGCCAAAATCAGCGAGGACCTCTTAATTTCGGAGGCCGCAGAAAGCCAGCCCAAGGACACCAGTGCCGTTCTAACATTCTTCGAGACTTTCGCATCAAACAATGTGCGAAAAAGAACACTCCGCAGCCTCGCCGAAGTCTATCAAGTTGCAACAATAAATCCATGGAGCGACACTGCCATTACCTTCAACGCAAGTGATGAACCTAGATTCCGAATAGCGCGAGCACCAGCCGCATTGGTCCTCAGTCCCATAGTGGATGGCTTTCGCCTCACCAAGGTGCTCATGGATGGAGGCAGCGGACTGAACCTCATTTATGAGGAAACCCTTCAAAAAATGGAAATAGACTGGAACCGCGTCGAGCGAAGCAGCACAACCTTTAGAGGAATAATCCCCAGTCGGGAAGCGCGCTGCACAGGAAAAATCACACTAGATGTGGTGTTCGGCATGCCGGATAATTACAGGTCCGAAGAAGTCACGTTTCAGGTGGCCTCGTTCAAAAGCGGATATCACGCTTTACTAGGGCGGGAAGCATTCACAATCTTCCAAGCAATACCCCATTACGGGTACATGAAGCTTAAGATGCCCGGGCCGAACGGAATTATCACTCTAGCTAATGATCCGGACATAGCACTCCGCGCCAAAAACAAGACGGCTGCATTAGCCCTTGAGGCACTATCCGAAGCCTTAGCGGCCGAGGAACTGACTGCGCTGCGCTCCACGGTTAACAGGGATGATGTGATACTCGACAAGAGATCCAAATCCACATCCTTCAAGCCAGCTGACGAAATAGTCAAATTCCAGGTCCATCCAACGGACCCCAATAAAACAGCTTCCATCAGGGCACGACTGAACCCTGATGTAGACGCCGCACTGCGAGAGTTCCTACGAGAGAACTGGGACATTTTCTCCTGGCACCCTTCAGACATGCCAGGGATCCCATGCAGGCTGGCCGAACACAGCTTAAATATCCTAAAAGGATTCAAACCTGTCAAACAAGCCCTTCGGCGTTTTTCCGAACCCAAGAGACAGGCTATGGGAGAGGAGCTAGCCAAGCTATTGGAGGCCTGATTCATTAGAGACATAAAACATCCGGACTGGCTAGCAAACCTGGTGATGGTACCATAGAAGGACAAATCCTGGCGCCTGTGTGTCGATTTTAAAGACCTTAACAAGGCTTGCCCAAAGGATCCCTTCCCCCTCCCTCATATCGATCAAATTATCGATGCCACCGCAGGGCACGATTTGTTGTGTTTCCTCGACGCATTCTCCGGTTACCATCAAATCAAGATGGCAGAATCAGACAAAGCTGCAACAACATTCATCACACCATACGACCCATTCTGCTTCAACACAATGCCCTTCGGGCTGAAAAACGCCGGCGCACCATATCAGCGCATGATCCAGACATGTCTGGCAAACCAGATCGGCAAAACAGTGGAGGCATATGTGGATGATGTGGTCGTCAAATCAAGACATGTCGAATCCCTAGTAGAAGACTTGAGGCTTACATTCAATAACCTCCGAAAATATGACATCAGGCTCAACCCAGAAAAATGCGTCTTCGGTGTTCCAGCCGGAGAGCTCTTGGGCTTCATTGTATCCGGTAGAGGAATTGAAGCAAATCCAGCCAAGATCCGAGCTTTGTCACAATTGGATATCCCAAAGGACCTCAAGCAAATACAAAAATTAACCGAATGCGTGGCGGCTTTAAGCCGCTTCATCTCCCGCTTGGGAGAAAAGGCACTACCCCTCTATCGCCTCCTTCGGCGCGCCGAACACTTGAGTGGACGGATGCCGCCACGGCCGGACTTGATGAAATAAAAGCCATATTGGCAACAAACCCAGTCCTAGCCGCGCCGAACACCGGCGAACCAATGTTATTGTACATTGCAGCAACACATCAAGTTGTCAGCGCAGTGCTCGTTGTCGAGCGGGAAACGGACGGACACAAATTCCCCTTCAAAGGCCGGTCTACTACGTGTCCACTGTCCTCACTCCATGCAAATCACGGTACCCGCATTATCAAAAGATTGCATCGCGGTATTCATGGCATCCCGGAAGCTACGACACTACTTTCAAGAGTGTTCCATAACAGTAGCCTCGGAAGTACCACTCAATGATATTATCAACAACCGCAATGCAACGGGCCGGATTGCAAAATGGGCCATCGAGCTTCTCCCGTTTGATATAACCTATAAGCCACGGCAAGCTATTAAATCGCAAGTTTTGGCCGACTTCGTCGCAGAATGGACGGAGGCCGAGCTCCCTAAAGAGTACGACACATATTCAAACTGGAGTATGCATTTCGACGGCTCCAAAATGTTTGCCGGACTGGGGGCTGGCGTCGTCCTGACGTCCCACACAGGAGACACAGTCCAATATGTGCTCCAGATCATGTACACGGATTCCAACAATGCAGCCGAATATGAGGCCCTCCTACATGGTCTCCGGATAGCAGTATCCATGGGTATTCAGCGCCTAGAGGTACGCAGGGATTCAAACCTCGCGATATCCCAAATAAATGGAGACTTCGATGCCAAGGACCCAAAAATGGCAGCTTACCACAACGCCGTCCTAAAAATGTCAGCTCGGTTCGAAGGGCTGGAGTTTCACCATATAGCCCGAGAAAACAATCAAGCAGCGGACGTCCTGGCACGCATCGGAGCAAAACGCGATGCAGTCCCCCCCCCAACATCTTTTTGGAAAGATTGTTCAAGCCATCCGTAGCATGGGAGGGGGAACCCGCAAATAACAGCCCGGACCCAGCCGCACCACTCGACGCCGAACAATCTGACACAATTGGAGGCTCTGCCAATGAAATTACACCTTCAGCCCACGTAATAATGGCGGTTATCGCCCCGTGGACAGAGCCATTCCTAGCCTACCTTACTAGGCAGGAACTCCCGGAGGACCAAAACGAGGCCCGCTGCATAGTGCGGCGTTCTAAAGCCTATAGAGTCCATGAGGGAGAGCTTTATAAGAAAAGCACTACCGGAGTCCTTCAAAGGTGCATCTCCGAAGAGGAAGGGTGGAACCTTCTGGCTGAAATTCATGCCAGACTCGGTGGTCACCACGCCGCTGCTCGGTCCCTTGTTAGCAAGGCTTTCCGTACAGGCTTTTATTGGCCGACGGCCCGGGCAGACGCTCAGGACCTAGTCCAATGATGCGCTGGTTGCCAACTTTTTGCCAACCAAAGGCATATGCCACCCACCGCACTCCAAACTATACCCATCACCTGGCCTTTTGCGGTCTGGGGGCTTGACATGGTCAGACCCCTTAAAGGTGGGACCGATAGGAAAAAATACTTACTGGTCATGGTGGATAAATTCACCAAATGGATAGAAGCCAAGCCTGTTAAAACGGCCGAATCCGGACCTGTGATAGACTTCATATCCGGGGTTGTACACCATTATGGCGTCCCCCACAACATCATAACCGATAACGGTACAAACTTTACCGCCGACGAGGTAAAACTCTGGTGCAAAAACATGGGCATCAAGCTCGATTATGCTTCCCACAAACCAACGGCCAGGTCGAACACGCAAATGGTCTTATCATGAGCGGCATTAAACCCAAACTGGTGCGGTCCCTCAAGGAATCTAACACGCACTGGGTAGAGGAGCTTGACTCCGTGCTATGGGGGCTGCGGACCACGCCAAATCGCACCACCGGATAAACACCTTTTTTTATGGTGTACGACGCAGAGGCAGTTCTGCCCTGCAACATAATTCATGACTCACCTAGAGTGCGCATGCACGAAGAAAGAGAAGCCGAGCTCGATCGGCAGGACAACATGGACGCCTTGGAGGAGGAGCGTGACGTGGCAAAAGCCCGTTCCGCATTTTATCAACAGCAGGCCCGAAGATATCAAAGCAGAGAAGTACGGGCCAAAAATTACAATGTTGGCGAACTAGTTCTACGCCTGCCGGATAAGAAAAAGGATAAACTCAAGCCCAAGTGGGAAGGTCCATTCTTAATCGACCAAGTCCTGACTGGTGGGGCGTACCGCCTGCGAGATGCGTCGGATAACCGACTCGGGCCGAACCCGTGGAACACCACCCGTCTCCGAAGATTCTATGCCTAGCGCCAGACTCTGTGTTTGCCTCCTTCCTCCGTCCATTTTTTGCATTTTTCTGTCTTACATTTCTCTCCTTCCCCTCTTTTCTTTTATAGCCCTTAAAGGCTCATCTAGTGACGCGCCACTCGCGCTCATTAAACCTGGGGGCTTCTTTAACAGAAGCTTATTTATACGGGCTTCACGCCCAACACATGCGTCAAACTTCCGCATGTACCTTTTTCTTCACCATTATATGCATTGATATGACTTAAGTTTTGGCCAAGTTGGGTTGCCTGGCTCCTGTGCTTACCCCTACGTTCCCGATTGTTCGGCTAGGCGGTAAAGGGAGCATCTCTGCGATTGTTACTGCCGGGTCAGCCGGATGTGTACCTCAGACTGGGTGAAGCCGAAAGCTAGCGTTCTTAAGGGAATATTCGGTCGGTGAAATAAAAGATGATCTTTTTACTCATTTTATGCGCCCCCAGATGCCTTTTTTTCTGCGTCTCTTCACGCAGTCTGGACATGCACCTTAGGGCATGCCTCCCAGCGAAAGGAACCCTTAACGGAACTATTCTCTCTGGAAGATGTTTCTTACTAACCATGTAATATAACATAACTAGTTGGGCACTTGTCTGATAAAGCACTGATGACCCCTACGCCTGGTCTCCACGTATACCCCGGTTCTTATATAACCGCTAGGGTATTCGGACACACTCCGTACCGTCAGGTCCCGAGGTTGAAGAGAAAAGGTCGGCAATGACAAACGATCTACAATCCGGCTAGAAGGCATTACACATGTCATTTCAAAATTACACAGTCATTCTGACTGATTGTATTCCTCTTCTATACCATCTAACAGGCTGTCTACTTTACAGTCCTGCTGGGAATACTTCGCGGCCAACTATACTTGGCCGTATACTAAGCTTACAGGGATCTCCTTCCCGCAGGCCCCACTGGTCCGACCTCGGCCATGTGGTTTGGGTCAGACTTCGTAAAACGGGTCTTCACCATGGCCCAGGCCTCCCTAGCGCCTTGTCGGCAGGCCGATATCTTCCACAACCGGAAGCGCTGCCGAGCTCCCTTCACCTTCTCCACAAGCTCTCCAAGGCCTTCGGGCACGGAGTGGGCAGGCCATAAGGCTTGGGCAATACCCCGCATCGCCTACCGAATTCGCTCGTGCAGTTGCAAGAGTTCGGGAAGAAGGTCACCCACAGAACCGGGCATCTCCTCTGCAGGACGACCTGTGAGCATACCTACAGACATTACTCTCTTAGTCGACTTCCTCGCCGAACTCTTTTTTCAAAAGTTCACTCAAGCACTTACTAAAAATGCCGCGTCAAAGCCGCTGATTCTCCTTCGTGGAGTCAGACAGCTGGCCACGAACATCTTTAAGTTCGACGTCCAGCTTGGTGTCGGCATCCTGAAGATCATTCTTCTCTCACCTCACCTTTGTCAACATACTCTCACCGGCCTTTAGCCGGCGTAAGAGTTGTTGCTTGTCCGGATCGAGCCCGGCGCCATCTGCAAAATGATTTGTCAGATTTACACCCACACCGCACAATACTAATCTTTCAAAGTGTATCTTACCTGAGGGGGTCTCTTTGGGCTCCCCTGCTGCGGTTAGTGTGGCCTCTAGTTGGGCCTTGCACTTTTCCAGCTCCTGGGACAGTACGGTATTCTTCTCTGTAAGAACCTGCATATTAAATGATCCTTAAATCAGTTGCTCTAACTGCTTCAAGTCTCGGGGGCTACTGGCATATATATGTTTAACCAAAATTTTCTTACCCGTATGTCTTTTACATACTGCTCCGTGGCTCTGGCTAAACCATTTTGAGTGGCACGGAGGTACACATCTCCCGAATTAAAGGCATCTAAAGCCTCTTGGGAGAAACAAGCGTCGCGTGAAACTGTCCGGCGACGCATGTGGTTCATGGCACTCTCCACTTCAGAATTTGTGGCAGACAGCCTGTTCGCATCCTCTGTCGGAGGAGCGTCCGGTGCGTGCCTTGTGTTCGCTTCCGCTCCCGGGCCAGGCGTTGGAGCCTGGCTGGTGGAGGCGCGATTGGCAACCCCTCCGGATATAGTCCGGTGAGGTCTCTTCGTCCTGACGATAGCACGAACGTTGATATGCCTTGACAGAATAACACTAGGGAAAGGGAGGGTGCGCTGTACCTTTGCGCCGGCGTCTCAGTCCGGACTGCATTCCTTTTTACCCCACGGGGCTCTGCGGCCCCTCGTTGGCTAGCCGCCGCAAGTTCGGTCTCCTGCCTCAAAAACCTCCCCTGCAAAGCTCGGTTGTAATCAGAAAACTACAAAGATGAGAGGGCGGACACCTATTCGGGGTACTGGGACTTCGATCTCAGTTACATGGGAGGCTGGGATTAGCCCTGGGTAATCGGCCGTAATGGCCACCAAGGCGTTGTCCTTGCTCAATTGATGGAACACTCCATCAATCAGCTCCACAGATATATCCGAATCCTCTTGAGAGGCCGGGTCGAGGGACCTTCCTGGGTCCTCGGGTTGTGGAGGAGGGCTGTTTATTTCCTTAACAGCCCGGCGCAGTTCCTGCATTGAAGTCGTTAGACTAAATATTTAACAATGGGAATACAAAACGAATGGGCAAGTAAATGCGACCGCTTACCCAGCTTGGTGGATTATGCATAGAGAATCCACCCTGTGGGTTGACGCAGAGAAATTCCTCCTCTTCTCCCTTATACAAAGTGGACAAGATCTTTAGTAGAGCGGCAGCCGAATCCGGCCCCTTACGGCCGTAGCGGGTGGCGTCGTCCTCCCTGTTGAAGTCCCACATGGGGTGGCTTCTATACTGAAGTGGCTGCACCCCTCGCATAATGCATTCGGCCATGACCCCGATCGTGGTCAGTCCGGAATGGGCTAACAATCTTATTTGGCCCATCAGGTAAATGATGTCCCTGTCACTTTCCCCCTGAGGGCTCCGTGGACGCCAGCTCAGGCGCTTCTTTAAGGGAGCCCTGTCGAACTCAGGAAGGCCGATCCGAACGGATCCGGCAGCGGGACATCCTCTATATAAAACCATTCCGAAGGCCAGTCTTCGGACGCCTTCTTTGGGGTTCCGGATAGATATCCGGTCCCGGCGATGCGCCACACTTCGGCTCCGCCCACTTGATACATTGACCCCTCCTTAGAGCGGGGCACCAGGCAGAATAACCTCTTCCACAGCGTGAAATGAGCCTCAACACCCAGGAATAGCTCGCAAAGGGCGACGAAGCCCGCGATATGCAATATAGAGCCAGGCGTGAGATTGTGCAGCTGGAGGCCGTAGAACTCCAGAAGCCCGCGGAGAAATGGATGAATTGGAAATCCAAGTCCTCTTATGAGATAAGGGACGAGGCACACCCGCTCCCCTTTGGAAGGATTGGGGGTGCTCTCCGCTTGCTCTCCACCATTATAGGTGGCGAGTCCGGCTCGGACCGGGACCATATAGGCCTGAGGGAGAAATCCCTTGGCCTGAAGCGACACTAGCTCGCTGTGCGGGATGGAGCACCTCTCCCAGTCTCCAGGTTTAGGACTGGAAGGGCGAGAGGAGGAGCTGTGACGGCTGGCCATGTTGGAATGGACCTTTGCTGGAGGCGCTCTGATGATTACTCGCGGGGAGGAGAAGGTGTGGTTTGGGTCTGAATCCCCATCCCATTAAATAGGCGGCTCGTTTATGCGGCTAGGGGTGTGAATGTAAAAACACCCCGACTTTTCGCATTCGTTTGACACGTGGAAGACAGCCATTATTGGACGTGGAAGCCGAGGAGCACTACATTACAAAAATCGGACATTATTCCTACAGGTACACAAGATTTGGAGAAGAACCCACCTTGCAATGCCGAACAATCTGCGCGCCGGACTCGCCGTCGTTGAAGCCTGGTTCGGGGGCTACCGAGGGAGTCCTAGATTAGGGGGTGTTCGGGTAGCCGGACTATACCTTCAGCCGGACTCCAGGACTATGAAGATACAAGATTGAAGACTTCGTCCCGTGTCCGGATAGGACTTTCCTTGGCATATATTCAAGATCTCCTACCATTGTAACCGACTCTATGTAACCCTAGCTCTATCCGGTGTCTATATAAACCGAAGGGTTGTAGTCCATAGGCAATCAACTCCATATACAACAATCATACCATAGGCTAGCTTCTAGGGTTTAGCCTCCTTGATCTCATGGTAGATCTACTCTTGTACTACCCATATCATCAATATTAATCAAGCTGGACATAGGGTTTTACCTCCACCGAGAGGGCCCGAACCTGGGTAAAACATCGTGTTCCCTGCCTCCTGTTACCATCCGACCTTGACGCACAGTTCGGGACCCCCTACCCGAGATCCGCTGGTTTTGACACCGACATCTTCGTGCCGACACAAGGGAGGGGGGACTGCTAGCTACTTCGCACTTTGCTAGCACTAGTAGAAAACAGGGCTTTGGTTGAGGCCTGGCCAGCCCATTAGTCCCGGTTCATCCACAAACCGGGACCAATGGAGGCATACGTCCCGGTTCATGAGCCCAGGGGCTAGCTAGGCCTCGTTGGGCATTGGTCCCGGTTCGTCTGGACCCATTTGTCCCGGTTCCAGGCACGAACCGGGACCAATGGTCCTCGATCCTGGCCCACATCCAATGGTCCCAGTTCGTGGCTGGAACCGGGACAGAAGGGGGGCCGTTGGTCCCGGTTCCTGCCACGAACCGGGACCAATGAGGTGGCTCTATATACCCCCTCGCCCACGAGCAGAGCACTCCATTGCTCTGTTTTTCTGGCCAGTGATGTCGGCGTTCTGGGAACGGGGGTCCCCAGACTTGCCTGCCTACGGCCTGCGGCGTGGCTCAAAGGAGGCCCAGCACGGCCCATCTTCATCAACGCAAGACTCAAGACCCTCGCGAGGGGCCAAGCCTCGCGAGGCAGACAACACGGAGCTTCCTCAGGCACGGCCTCGTCAGGCTGGCTCGCGAGGAGGCAGAGAGATCAAGGCGGGGTACCTCGCGAGGTGCCCGTGACGCAAGCCATGATGACTCAGGGCGCCAGGCGGGTGCCAGCGCGCGCAGCGTCCTTCTTTCCACTTTGGTGCAAAGGGGGCAAGCGCAGCCGCGGAGTACCGAGGCGTCACGCAAAGGTTGCCGTTTCGGTGCAATGAGACCAAGACCAGGAGGACTAAGAGATGGAGGTCACCGTGGAGCCCAGGACGGCATCATCACCAGAGCTTTGCGCAGGCGAAGACCGCTTTTGTCAGGATAGTTGATACTTTCTGTCCCCCTTCAAATTAGCCCGCCATTGTTGGCTCCCTTCCCGCTCAATATTTGGGAAGAGGACCAAGGCATCTATAAATAGGACCAGCCACCCGCATAGCAAGGGGGTTCGGCGGGGTTCCAGACGGTCGACAAGTGAGAGCAAAGCAGAGAGAGCGAGTGAGAGAGAGAAGGGTGACTGAACTGTTCCTAGCAGTTCATCGCCCCAGCCAAGAATAGACCCTCGCGAGGCTGTTCTTCCTTGTATTGTTCATCATCATCAGCCCCAGGAGGCAATCCACCAACCACACACTGGAGTAGGGTATTACACCACAACGGTGGCCCGAACCAGTATAAATCTTGTGTCCCTTGTGCAGTTCTTTTAGTAGTTAAGATCATTGCGAGGTGGGGAGGTAGAAGGTGTAATCTCCGCGCGCACCCCAGTGTTCGAACCCTTAAGGGTCTGCCGGAACCCGAAATCCGACATTTGGCGCGCCAGGTAGGGGTGCACCGGAATTTGTCGTCCACCGCCCCGTTCTCCTCCGACCGTCGCATCCATGTCCGACGCTCGTCGGGCCCGCGCCGAGCGCCGGGCCGCCATCGCTTCTCCCGTCGCCCAGACGGCGCTCGTCGGCGGACGTCCTCGTCGTTCCCCGTCGCCCGCCGTCAACGCCTCCACCGGCCCGGCGGGGGGCGAGCAGCAAGCGTCGTCCCAGCATCCATCCGTGCGGCAAGACGGCCACACCGCTACTCCATCGCTCGCGCCCGCTGGTTCTTTGTCCCGCGCGCTCCGCGCACCCTTGGAGGCTCAAGCTGCGCTCCTCGCGGCAAACGAGCTCCTGCGCTACCGTCCTGTCGACGACGTCTACGAGGAGTGGCTCGACCGCGTCGCCGAGCTTGTCCGCGCCGCAGGGGGCTCTCCCGCGCCATCCGTTCCGCTGCGCCGCACCCCGCCCCGCGCGGGCAACGAAGCCCCGGAGGCGTACCAGCCGCTTCCTCTCCAAGAAGACTCCATGGCTCCAAGGCGCGTGGCCCCTGGGCGGAACCCGCTCCGTCAGGCGCCAGCGCAGCAAGAACGGAGCTGCCAAGAGATCCCACGCCCGCAAGGGGCTGCCCGAGCGCTCCCTGCTCCGGCGCGCCACGACCCTGCTCCAGTTCCGGCATGCCAAGACCGCGCAATGCTCCTAGCTGGAGCGCGTGGGGACCCTCAAGACCAAGCTCTCCACCAGCCGAGGCCTTTCGTGGCCACCGCAGGCTGCCGTGCCTACACCATCGAGCTGCGTAGCGTCGCGTGGCCCGGCAAGTTCAAGCCAGACCTGCCTCCACGTTACGATGGCACGACTGACCCTGCAGAGTTCCTCCAGCTCTATGAGCTGGGCATCGAAGCTGCCAGTGGGGACGAAAAGGTCATGGCGAACTGGTTCCCCTTGGCGCTCAAGGAAGGAGCTCGCACCTGGCTCCTGAATATGGCTCCGGGCACGATCTCTTCCTGGGACCAGATGCGCACCCGCTTCATCGCCAACTTCCAAGGTACTCGCGACCGGCCGCCCGCCGTGAGCGACATGCGCCGCATCAAGCAACAACCTGGAGAGACCCTGCAAAAGTACATCCAGCGCTTCAACAGCGTGCGCCTCAAGATCCCCAAGGTGTCCGAGGAGGCCATCATCTCAGCCTTCTCTGATGGTGTGCGCGACGTCAAGATGAAGGAGGAGCTGGCGATGCATGAAGACCTGTGCACCTCCTTGGAGTTGTTCAACTTGGCGACCAAGTGCGCCAGGGCTGAGGAGGGACGCCTCTCCCTCCTCAAGCTGCCTGCCGCAGACCCAGAAGATAAGAAGCCCAAGGCCAAGGACGTGAAGCGCAAGGGAGCTACCGTGCTCGCAGCAGAACCAGACACCAAGCGGGGCAAAGATCTGCCTGAGTCCTCTAGGGGCAGCCGGTACTGTGTGTACCACGACCTCCATACCCACAACACCAACGAATGCCAAGAACTCCGCGCCGTGTGGGATGGAAGGATCGGCCGTCGTCCCGATCACGGATCGAGGCTACGGCCGGGGAGGAGGAAGAAACGCAGGACGCTGGGAAGACCGTGGCCCGCGCCAAGGGTGGCACAATCAGCCTCGCGAGGATCGCTGGCGAGACCTGCCTCGCGAGGGGGACTGGAGGGATCAGCCTCGTGACGATCGCCCACAAGGCAACGCAGGCCTCCCTCCACTGCGGCCTCAGCCAAGGAGGAACAAGGACCGCCGTCAAGACGAGGGGGCTGGGGGCTTCCAGGAGCCACGCGCAATCGTCTGCATCCTGGGCGGAGCTCAAGCCCCAGCCTCCCAACGCATCTTCAAGCAGTTTGCCCGCGAGGTGAACGCAGCCCTCCCAAGGATCAAAGCAACGCGCCCTCTCAGGTGGTCGGCGTGCGCCATCACATTCAGCTCAGCGGATCAACTCAAGTGTGCAGCCACAGCTGGCGTCCTCCCGATGCTCTGCTCCCCAGTCATCAGCAATGTACTGGTCACCAAGACCCTCATCGATGGTGGGGCAGGGCTCAACGTCCTGTCCGTGGAAACGTTCAACAATCTCCAAGTGCCCTACGACCAGCTTCAGCCAACCAAGCCCTTCTCCGGAATCACCGACGGCTCCACGGTCCCGATTGGGCAGGTCCGCCTCCCTGTCACCTTCGGGGCACATGACAACTATCGCACCGAGCTCATCGACTTCGACGTCGCCCACATCCGCCTCCCGTACAACGCCGTCCTCGGGTACCCAGCGCTGGCCAAGTTCATGGCCGTGACTCACCATGGCTACAACGTCCTCAAGATGCCAGGGAGTTGCGGAGTCATCACGGTGCCCTGTGAAGAGAGGGATGCGGTGTGTTCCCTGGAGCGAGCCTTTCAGGCCGCGTCACTGGAAGACCCGGATCGCAGAAGCAGGAGGCTTCCCAAGACCACCCCCAAGAAGAAGAAGACATCATCTGGACCGGCCCCTCGGGAGGCAGGGCCCTCAGGGCCCGCGTCTGTCCAGGGGGAGCCTCCTTCCATCACGTAGGAAAGCGCGCCCGGCGCCCTCCTCAGGCAAGGCTCGGGGCTCTCCCCTGGAGGGCCACCGACCTGGCCAGGGTCATGAGGGAGGCGCTTGGGCACCACGTGGAGGCGTGCTTCGGATCACGTTTCCCTCAAGAAGGAGCAAGGCAAGGAAGGTCGGACCCACAGGAGTTCGTCGACAGAGCCATTCAAGAACAACAGGAATGAAGGATCATGAGAGGTTGCCGCCGTCTGCCGGCAGCGGCTCCCCATCCAGGCGAGGATGGTGGGCTGCGCGTCTGTGTCGATATACCAGGGCTCAACCAAGCTGCTACGATGGGGCGCCGCTGGCCCTCGTGAGCGGGGCGCTGCCGGGGTCCGCCCCACAACTACGTTCGCATGCCTTACGGCCTGCCGAGCGCGGTTGCTACGCGCCAGCGCCTCATGAGGAGCATCATGGAGGCTCAAGAAGACATGCGTTCCGCAGCCCTGACGGAGATGGAGATGACTCGTGAAGGCTACCAGTGCCTCCGGAGCCTCCCGAGGCCCCTGGGCCCGGGGGCTCGTGAGGACCGGCTTCCGCAGCCTCCCGAGTCTGCTGCACCGACACCCCTTCGCCCTCGACACCCTCACGTGACATCTTACAAGTTTCATTTTCAGCTGGGAGCGCCCTCCCAGGGCTGCATCGTTCCCAGGCCGCGTGGGTCCGTCCCTGCGGTAAGTATCCCTTGTTATTTTCATGTCGTTAGCTTGCTTTGTTGGGGCGCCCCTCGGGCTGCATCATCCCCAAGTCGCTCGGGCCAGGCCCAACGGCATGTATCTCCCTTGCGTTTATTTCCGGTTATGCATTCGCCCATCATGCATGATTACTTGATGCCTGTCCATGGCACCTTTTCTTCTCCATGTCGACCACTTGCACGTTAAAGGGGGGGGTACCTGAGCATCGCGACTCAGGGCTCTTACTGGCTCTCCAGCCCTCACCCTCTGGTTATGTCCACGGCATCGCGACCTGGCATACCAGCGACGGCTGAGACAAGCTCGAGGGCCGGGACCCGAGGACGTAGAGTGCCGGCATCTAACCAGATTTGCAGGAACACAGCACAAGATAAGGCCCAGTGCCAGGCGCAACCCGCCTAGAGGTAGGGCCCCGTGAGTCCCGCACTGGCTCACGGGTGCCCAGATACACCTCACCTAGCCCTACCGTGCCGGCCACGTGTCAGGGCGGGGCTGTACACGCCCCGGGGGCTCCTCCCGGAGGGGAGCCCCCTCCCACGTACCAGTGGAAGCACCATGCTCCGCGCTAGCTGACGACACCGCCGAGGAGCGGCTATGCCCGTACACATGCGGAAGCGCTATGCTCCGCGCTGGTGATAAACAACTGAGGGTGGCCCCCGGGCCGCATCAACCTCAGGGAGCCCAGAGCTCAGTGTCTAGCCTCATCACAACGCCTCCCCTCGGGAGTGCCGCGCGAGGGGGCTGGGCACGGGGGCTGCGCCTGGGTCACGCCCGGACGTACGCCACCCAGCCAGGCCCCTCGGGCCTAGTTCGTCGCGCGCCTCTCCCCGAGCGGAGCCAAGGTATGAAGGCCGTTTGAGCGTCAAGGGGGACCCCTGAGCATCGCGACCCAGGGGCCTAACTGGTCCCGTACCCCCTCACTCCTTAGTTCTGAAAGGCTATGTTGGGTGAGGCATGCGCGGGGCCGGGCTCTGCAGACGTAGAACGGTGGTCCCACTCGCATCTCACCTAATCACTTGCTGTTTGCGCGTCAAGGGGGACTCCTGAGCATCGCGACTCGGGAGCCTAACTGGCTCCGTAGCCCCTCACTCCTTTGGTCCCGTCCTGGTTTCCGGTCGGGGCTAATGCTGAGTGTGGTACGCGCGGAGTCGGGATCTGCAGACGTAAAACGTGAGATCCACCTACATCACACCTCCCTACTTGTTGTTCGTGCGCTAAGGGGGATTCCTGAGCATCGCGACTCAGGAGCCTAACTGGCTCCATAGCCCCTCACTCCTTTGGTCCCGTCCTGGTTTCCGGGCGGGGCTAATGATGGGTGAGGTACGAGCGGTGCCGGGCTCTGCCGGCGTAGAACACAAGCAAGTAGGGAGGGAAAGCATAAAATTCAAGGAACTTAAAAACAAATATTACAGTCCATACTATTGTCTCAATACCAAACGCAAGTTTAAACGCCTCCCCGAGGCATGATGCATGATGCAGGAATGAAAAGCAGGGCAGGAGCAGTAGCGGAGTGACTTGACGGCGGTGGAGCAGCGCGGGTGGCCCCGTCTCATAGAGCAGCAGAACCGGAAGCACCCTGCTTCGGCTTGGTACTGAAGGCCCGGAACTTCCCCAGCAGAGCTTCCGCGCGACCCTTCACGGCCTCGGCAGCGGCAGCAACACCCTCACCGCTTACTGGCTCCAGCAGGCTGTCGAGGTCGGCGCTGTGGTCGCGAAGGTAGATGTGAGTGAAGACCCGCGTCAGCGCAGCAGAAGACAAGACACGCGCCTCGGCCTCGGCCGTGGGGCCAAGGCCAAGGGTGACATCCTCAAGGGCACGAACCAGGAAGGGAAGCAGCTTGGCGGGGCCGTCCTCGGCGCCGGCCAGCGGGCTCTCGAGGCCACTAGCGTAGAGCATCTTCAGCGAAGCACGAGCCTTCTTCTCCATGTCTGCGAAGGCCACGCGATCCTCGGCAAGAACCTTGGCCTTGCTGTCCAGCTCGACCTTCGTCGCCTCCAGCTCCTCCCCCAGCGCACTTAGGCGGTCGCGGTGCTTCTTGAGCTTGGCCTCCCGGCCCTCGATGGCCGCCTCGCGAGCCTTCATGCCTTCTTCTTGCTCCTGGCGAAGACGAACCTCCTTCGCGAGCTGGTCCCGCAGGCCTTGCAGCTCGTCCTCCAGTGCCTTGCAACGACCGTGGACTGCAACCACCTCCCCCAGGGCTGCCTATCCTCGTCGCAGGCCGTCGAGGCTTGAACCAGCGCCGCTCGGATCGAGGCGTCGGAGCGAATCCATCCCGAAGCCAGCTCCAAGCGCCCGGCCACCAGGCGAGGGTCGGCACCAAGAAGATCTTGCCGCAGCCGGTCCAGTCCAGCAACAGCACGCTCCAGGACGGCAGGAGGAGTTGGAGAAGCAACAGTCGTCGGAACGGAGGAAGAAGGCGGCGGCGGCGGCAAGACCACAGCGTCTTGAGGTGGAGCCTGCTGCACCCCAGCAGCTGTGGTGGCGGCAGTGGGCAAAGGCACCACAGGAGTCACTTGGGCCACGGGGGCTGAGCTCGCCCCAGCCAGCTCGGCCTGGCCTCGTGAGGCCGACTGGGCAGGAGAAGCCCGCGCACCATTGTCACCCTCCTCCGCAGGTGGAGGCGCTGCTGCGGATGGAGCCTCAGGAGCCCCCTTCGGCTTCTTCGCCATGGGCTCCAGCCTATTCAAGAGATGTGAACGTCAAGCCTCGGCAGCGGAACAAGAAATAAAGACAAGGGTCGGGAACTTACGGGTCATCACCGATGAGCTCGGGCAGGCTCCGACCAAACTTGAAGCCTGACAGCCGGATGGAAGGATCAACCACGGAAGCAGAAGGCACGCCTGCAGACTGCCTCGGGGCAGGGGCAGGCCCGCGGGAGATCAGCCCGGTCCTGTCCTTCTTCGGGATCGGGGGCAAGCTCCCGCCAACCTGCTCGTCTCCACCCTCGTCATCATCGCTCGAAGAAAGGCGGAGACTGCGGGGCCTGCGCCGGGGGAGGGGAGCCCTCGACTCTCCATCGGTCGCCTCAGAGTCGGGCCCCTTTCCCCGCTCCTCTTCGTCCTCCTCCTTGCTGGAGTCACCAGAGGGCGCGTCCACCGGTCCCTCGGAAGCCGCCACGGGCACGAGCCCATCCCCGTTAAAAACGGGCATGGAGCAAGGGCTTGGGAGCGCCCTCCAACCTCGCCACCTCACCCCCGACCAGATATTGGAGGACCGCGGCCAAATCTTCGTCGCTCAAGGCCGTGGGGCTCGGGTGAGGCCTCCACATCGGAGGTGAGTACCGCCGGAGTGGAGCTAGCTGGTGCTCCAGGAACTCCCTCAGCAGAGACGCGCCGGTCAACCTCGCCGCCGCCGTGCTGGCCGGCCTCAGGTCCGCGTCCATCTTCTCCAACACCAGTTTTGCGCGGGGATCCGTGAGCTCCGCTCAGCCCAGGTCGCCGGAGCTCGCGGGCGGCTCCGCGGGCAAGATCAGCCTAGGATGGATGCGCCCGGCATCTACCAAGACCCACTTGCTCCGGAAGCCCTCAATCCTCTTCCCAGGATTCGAGATGGCAATGGTGCCGCCGTACGCGACAAAGCCCACGCACGCGGAAGGAGAACCGCGAGTGACCCGGAGGGAGAAATAGTGGCGCAGCAAGGCTACTGAAGGCTGCACCCCTACGTGGGCCTCGCAGTAGTAAGCGAAGATCTCCAGAAGAAGAACGGAGTTGGGGTGGAGATGCAGAGCCTGCAAGTTGTAATGGCGGAGGACAGAGAAGAAGAACTCGGAGAAGGGAGGCACTAAGCCCGCAGCAATGGAGCTTACAAAGAGAGGATAATAGGTGCTCCCTCGGCCCTCAGGGGTGGCGGAGCCAGCCTTGAACACCTTCGTCCCATTGATGCCCTACGCCGCCGCCATCTGGCGCAGCCGGGCAAGGCTAGCCTTGGACACGTTCGGCGAGTCCAGAGCAGGAGAGTACCAAGCTTCGGCTGGAGGCTAGCGAGGCGCCATGGCTTCCTAGGTCACGCAGCCGGAGTAGATCTGGAAGTTTGGAGGAAGAAAGGGGAGGCGCGAGAAAGGGGATCTGAGCAGCAACCGAAGAAAGCAAAAGGCAAAGTCTGGGCAGATGCCGCTCCTTTATCGACCTGCGCGGTTGCTGAGGCACTGGTGTCTAATCAACCGCCACGCGGTGCCCGAGGCCGCAGGCTATTAGGGCCCATGGCGCCTCGCCCTTGCCCTTTCGCCTCTCAGCACGGCCAAGTCCGGGCGCGCCTTGGGCCCGGGGGCTACTGTCGGCGTTCTGGGAACGGGGGTCCCCAGACTTGCCTACATGCGGCCTGCGGCATGGCTCAAAGGAGGCCCAGCACGGCCCATCTTCATCAACACAAGACTCAAGACCCTCGCGAGGGGCCAAGCCTCGCGAGGCGGATGACACGGAGCTTCCTCAGGCACGGCCTCGTCAGGCTGGCTCGCGAGGAGGCGGAGAGATCAAGGCGGGGTACCTCGCGAGGTGCCCGTGATGAAAGCCATGACGACTCATGGTGCCAAGCGGGTGCCAGTGCGGGCAGCGTCCTTCTTTCCTCTTTGGTGCAAAGGGGGCAAGCGCAGCCGTGGAGTACCGAGGCGTCAGGCAAAGGTTGCCGTTTCGGTGCAACGAGACCAAGACTAGGAGGACTACGAGATGGAGGTCACCGTGGAGCCCAGGACGGCGTCATCACCAGAGCTTTGCGCAGGCGAAGACCGCTTTTGTCAGGATAGTTGATACTTGCTGTCCCCCTTCAAATTAGCCCGCCATTGTTGGCTCCCTTCCCGCTCAATATTTGGGAAGAGGACCAGGGCCTCTATAAATACGACCAGCCACCCGCATAGCAAGGGGGTTCGGCGGGGTTCTAGACGGTCGACAAGTGAGAGCAAAGCCGAGAGAGCGAGTGCGAGAGAGAGAGAAGGGTGACTGAACTTTTCCTTGCAGTTCATCGCCCCAGCCAAGAACAGACCCTCGCGAGGCTGTTCTTCCTTGTATTGTTCATCATCATCAGCCCCAGGAGGCAATCCACAAACCACACACTGGAGTAGGGTATTACACTACAACGGTGGCCCGAACCAGTATAAATCTTGTGTCCCTTGTGCAGTTCTTTTAGTAGCTAAGATCTTTGCGAGGCGGGGAGGTAGAAGGCGTAATATCCATGCGCACCCCAGTGTTCGAACCCTTAAGGGTCTGTCGGAACCCGAAATCCGACAAGCGAGGGGAGAACTTTGTGGTGCTCTAGCTCACCTCCTATGCACATGAGGTGTTCGATGAAATGCCCGAGCCATGCTAGTTAAGCTTTCTCCTCTCGAAGCTCGACCCCCAAGCTCCATTTTACTCGAGATTTGTCTAGGTTTAGCGGTCCATCAAGTCCCGTCCCCGTCTTCACCGCCGTCGATCGCCCATGCCGATCTCGTCACCGGCACCACCGTGGTGAACCTCCTGTTTTTATCTTCTTTCTGAAAGAAAAAAAATTCTTACTTGTATGATTAGATATATACTTGTCTAATTTTCTTACTTTTATTATTGCTTGTTATTATATAGTTCGATGGTTTTGGTATCCACCCCCGTCGGCTCTCGTCCTGCCTACGATTCAGATGTGGTATATATTATCTTTTATAACTATTTGGTTCATTTATTGTTTATGACAATTATGCCAACCAACGTGACATAGATTTTATTTATCTAGGAGATATGTTAAATGGAAATTCCAACCGACCCTATTGTCGAGAGGTTAAATTTAGTTGAAGAAGAAAACTATTACTTGAAGGAAAAAATAAAAAAATTTGAGGAGGAGAAGATGATATTGGAGTTGCATGTTGCGGATGTCGTCGATGATCACAAGATCAAGATGGATGCAATGCGGTTGAAGATTAGAAAGATTACAAATATGCCATTCATACCGAGGCTTGGTATCATTATGCCGTTGGATCAATTGTTACCTTGGTTGCGATTATGATCGCATTTGTTGTTGCATTGAAAGGTTTTACATAGTTTCAATGTATGGTTTAATTAGATGCTCTGGAGAGCTATATGTTGTTCAATGAGAACTATGTATGTACTTTGGTTTTAATGTGATGTTGAACTTCTATTAATTTGCTCACTTATATATACCTGTGAATCTGTAATGGTTTATACATAATGCACGCAGATGAACCAGCAATGGATGTACGGTAACAAACACACTTCCGAGTACATTAAGGGCGTGCATAATTTTCTCGAAGTGGCTGAGGTAAACAAGCAGAATGGTTTTGTGTGTTGTCCATGCCCTATATGTGGGAATACGAGGTCTTACTCTGACCAAAAAATCCTTCACACCCACCTGCTTTATAAGGGTTTCATGCCACACTATAATGTTTGGGCCAAGCACGGAGAAATAGGGGTTATGATAGAAGACAGTGAAGAAGAAGAGGACGATGACAACTATGTTCCCCCTGAATACGGTGATGCTGCAACGGGGGAAGCTGCTGAAGATCAAGAGGAACCAGACGATGTGCCCGATGATGATGATCTCCGCCAGGTCATTGTTGATGCAAGGAGATAGTGCGAAAGTCAAAAGGAGAAGCTGAAGTTTGATCACATGTTAGAGGATCACAAAAAAGGGTTGTACCCCAATTGCGAAGATGGCAACAAAAAGCTCGGTACCGTGCTGGAACTACTGCAGTGGAAGGCAGAGAATGTTGTGCCTGACAAAGGATTTGAGAAGCTACTGAGCATATTAATGAAGAAGCTTCCAAAGGATAACGAATTGTCCGATAGTACGTACGCAGCAAAGAAGGTCGTATGCCCTCTAGGATTGGATGTGCTGAAGATACATGCATGCCCTAATGACTGCATCCTCTACCGCAGTGCGTACGAGGATTTGAACACATGCCCAGTATGCAGTGCATTGCGGTATAAGATTAGACGAGATGACCCTGGTGATGTTGACGGCGAACCCCCCAGGAAGAGGGTTCCTGCGAAGGTGTTGTGGTATGCTCCTATAATACCACAGTTGAAACATCTGTTCAGAAACGAAGAGCATGCCAAGTTGATGCGATGGAACAGATAGGACCGTAAGAAAGGCGAGAAGTTGAGAGAACCCGCTGACGGGTCGCAGTGGAGAAAAATCAAGAGAAAGTACTGGGCTGAGTTTGTAGGTGACCCAAGGAACGTATGGTTTGGCTTAAGCGCGGATGGCATTAATCCTTTCGGGTAGCAGAGCAGCAATCACAACACCTGGCCCGTGACTCTATGTATGTATAACCTTCCTCCTTGGATGTGCATGAAGTGAAAGTTCATTATGATGCTAGTTCTCATCCAAGGCCCTAAGCAACCCGACAACGACATTAATGTGTACCTAAGGCCATTAGTTGAAGAACTTTTACAGCTGTGGAATGGAAACGGTGTAGGTGTGTGGGATGAGCACCAACAAGAGGAATTTAACCTGCATGCGTTGCTGTTTGTAACCATCAACGATTGGCCTGCTCTCAGTAACCTTTCAGGACAAACAAACAAGGGATACCACGTATGCACGCACTGTTTAGCTGACACCGAAAGTATATACCTGGACAAATGCAGGAAGAATGTGTACCTGCGCCATCATCGATTTCTTCCGACCAACCATCAATGTCGAAAGAAAGGCAAGCATTTCAAAGGCGAGGCAGATCACCAGAAGAAGCCGCCATGCGTATCGGTGATCAGTACTTGCTATGGTCAATGATTTACATGTAATCTTTGGAAAGGGACCTGGCGGACTATCTATTCTGAATGACACTGAGGGATGCGCACCCATCTGGAAGAAGAAATCTATATTTTGGGACCTACCCTACTGGAAAGACCTAGAGGTCCGCTCTTCAATCGATGTGATGCACGCGACAAAGAACCTTTGCGTGAACCTGCTAGGCTTCTTGGGCATGTATGGGAAGACAAAAGATACACCGGAGGCACGGGAGGACCTGCAACGTTTGCACGAAAAAGATAGCATGCCTCCAAAGCAGTATGAAGGTCCTGCCAGCTACGCTCTTACCAAAGAAGAGAAGGAAATCTTCTTTGAATGCCTGCCTAGTATGAAGGTCCCATCTGGCTTCTCGTCTAATATAAAGGGAATAATAAATATGGCCAAGAAAAAGTTTCAGAACCTAAAGTCTCATGATCACCACGTTATTATGACACAACTGCTTCCGGTTGCATTGAGGGGGGTTCTACCAAAAATGTCTAATTAGCCATTATGAAGCTATGTGCATTCCTCAATGCAATCTCTCAGAAGGTGATCAATCCAGAAATCATACCAAGGCTAAGGAGTGATGTGGCGCAATGTCTTCTCAGTTTCGAGCTGGTGTTCCCACCATCCTTATTCAATATCATGACGCATGTCCTAGTTCATCTAGTCGACAAGATTGTCGTTCTGGGCCCCATATTTCTACACAATATGTTCCACTTTGAGAGGTTCATGGGAGTCCTAAAGAAATATGTCCGTAACAGCGCTAGGCCAGAAGGAAGAATCTCCATGGGCCATCAAATAGAGGATGTCATTGGGTTTTGTGTTGACTTCATTCCCGGCCTTAAGAAGATTGGTCTCCCTAAATCACGGTATGAGGGGAGACTGACTGGAAAAGGCACGCTAGGAGGGGACTCAATAATATGCAGGGACGGGCATTCTTGGTCTCAAGAACACTACACAGTTCTACAGAACTCTACCTTGGTGACCCCGTATGTCGATGAACACAATAACAGTCTGTGCTCCAAACACTCCGAGCAGTGTGACGACTGGATTACATGTGAACACATCAGGACTTTCGGCAGTTGGTTGGAAACATGTCTCAGAGGTGAAAACACTGTTTCTGCTGAGCTGTACTCGTTGTCCTGGGGACCATCTTTGACTGTATTGACTTACAAAGGATATGAGATAAATGGGAATACATTTTACACGATCGCCCAAGATCAAATGAGCACCAACAAAAACAGCGGTGTCTGCTTTGATGCAGCAACCAATAGGGGAAAGGACACATATTATGGTTACATAGTGGACATATGGGAACTTGACTACGGAAATGATTTCAAGGTCCCTTTGTTTAAGTGCAAATGGGTCAATCTGCCAGGAGGCGGGGTAGAGGTAGACCCACAGTATGGAATGACAACAGTTGATGAACAATCTTGGGTACACAGACGAACCATTCTTCCTAGCCAATGATGTGGCACGGGTTTTCTATGTGAAGGACATGTCTACCAAACCGAGAAAAATAAAAGATAAGGAAGCGAACACATCATATGATGAGCCAAAGCATCACATAGTTCTTTCAGGAAAAAGAGACATCATGGGAGTGGAGTGGAGGAATCCCTTCGTGCCGACACAAGGGAGGGGGGCTGCTACCTACTTCGTACTTTGCTAGGTGAACCTTGGTTGGGGGGCATGCATTCATAGCTCAGGGATTCCCTTTGTGCCGGCATGAGGGAGGGGAACTGCAAGCTACTTCACACTTTTCTAGGGTGAACCTCGGTTGGGGGGCATGCATTCATAGCTTAATATTCCCTTCGTGCCACATGAGGGAAGGGGGGCTGCTAGCTACTTTGCACTTTGCTAGGGTGAGCCTCGGTTGGGGGGGATGCATTCATAGCTTAGGATTCCCTTCGTGACGACACGAGGGAGGGGGGGCTGCTAGCTACTTCGCACTTTGCTAGGTGAATGAACCTCGGTTGGGGGGCATGCATTCATAGCTTAGCATTCCCTTCGTGCCGACACGAGGGAGGATGGGGGCTGCTAGCTATTTCACACTTTTCTAGGTGAACCTCGGTTGGGGGGAGGGGGCATGCATTCATAGCTTAGGATTCCCTTCATGCCGACATGAGGGGGGGGGGAACCATACAGTGCGCTTTGCAAGAGAGGTGCCACATCGAAGTTGCATTTGGTATTTGAAAATCAAACCACCCTTTGGATACATAAATTTAGTCCAGATGCAAGTGTGTTCGTGTTCTGACCCTCTCCCACGTCATTTTTTGCCAAATTTATGAACATTAGATAAGTAGGATGACGCAACAGACACGGTTCACTCAAACTAACCGTGTGCATCACCGGTGCACCTGTCGCGCACACATTCGCGTAGTACATTGGGCTCCACGAGGCTCCCCCTCTCAAAAATATCTGTCCTCCTCGAGGGTTTTTCTGTTTCATAACACATGGTTGTTATCTCCGGACCATGTGAGATGTTTCTTGTTCCCATTCTCGCCTGCATCCCTAGAAAATATCTGCCCACCTCGAGGGTTTTTCTATTTCATAACACACGGTTGTTATCTCCGGACTGTGTGCGATGCACTATCATCAAAATTTTCAATAGCCCGAAATTTCAATCCCGCGTAGTAAAATTTTCAGTACCCGCATCATTTCCTCAAACACTCCATGCCCCCACTCCACACACACACACACACACACACACACACACACACACACACCAAAACCTCCTCGGGCGCGCGCGCACACACACACATACACACACCCTCCCTCGCTCGAAACCCTAGCAAGGTCCCTGCCGCCGCCGCCACAAGGCCTCCATTGTCAACATCTACCGGTTTTCCCGTGCAGCTTACCCACCGATCTCCATACCCAGGCCGCCCTGAGTTTATTAGATGACGCCTACCAAACGCCCCCTTTCCCACAGATCCCCATACCCATCCCCACCCCCACTCCAGAGTGTCGCAGCCTAAGCCCGAGTATGCTTCCCGTGGAGCTCGAGGAGCGACTGGCCCAAAAGAGGTGTATAGCGGTCTCTTCGCCCGACATCGCCGAGGAAGCTGACGACCATTACTGGCAGCATGCACTCAAGCAGCGGGCTAGAGTATGCAGGCCTGTCTCGTCCGCCGGCTACGAAATCGAGGTCATGGATATCGATGGCCTGAGGCGGGCTATGTCACAGGTTAAGTGGCCCACCCCCAACCCCTCGGGTTCAACTGCCATCGGTCTCATCCATGGCTCCACCGCTGATCTCCTCTTGCTCTCTGTCAACAATTTGCCATTCTACATCGCTATCGAGCCCCTTTTTTCATTTCTGAAGGACACATTCTGTGACGCTGGCTTGGGATCCACAGCTTCCAAGTCAGACCTCATCGACGGTGACCACGAGGAGGGCACCCTCTCCGGATCTTCCAAGGGGAAAGAGCCCATCTGCTCTTCCAAGGGGAAAGAGCCCGTCTGTGACATCAGGGAGGGCACCCTATAGCCGTGCTCTTCCAAGGGGAAGGAGCCCATCTGCGACAACATGGAGCGCATCTAGGGTCCGTTCTCTTCCCACGGGAACGAGCCCATCTGTGACAAGTGAGGAAACCCATGATTTGTTTTGCCGTGCATCTTCATAGGGGGGAACCGATGATTTGTTTTGTCGAGTCCCTTTTGTAGTGTAGTGAGAATATGTCCAGTTTTAATTGCTATATCCGGTTGTTTGCAGTATGCCGTGTTTATTTTAGTTGTTCACAATGTGATGCTCTATATGTGAAATTATTTACTGTGCAGTACATTTCATCAATCCAGTTTTAAACAAACCGATAGGAATGCATATATTTGCTTGGTGTTAAGCCCGTTATAGCTAGCATATGCCTCTTTTAAAGTTTTTTGATTGTTCAGTTGTTTGTAGTTAGCATATGTCCAGTTTCAAATGCTATCTTTGGTTGTTCGTAGTATTCCTTGTTTATTCCAGTTATTCACAAAGTGACGTTCTATATGTGCAAGTATGAACTGTTGTGCTTAACATGCTTCTCGATGTACCTACACAGGAAAATTTTTGGACCGACTATTGTTTTCCATCGAGGTTAGTTTCATCCCATGGCTTATATCTGCTCACTGTTCAGGATATCGGTAGCTGGTACCATATAGGCCGGCGACTGATAAGGGACTAATCGGTCAATCGGACTTTTAACTGAATATATCTGCAACCCATTTATCGTTAGGTTAACTAGGGCCATATGTAATATATCTGAGGCTACATAGCAACATGCACTATACTTAATGTCTAAATATGCAATCCTAGGCTACATAGCAACAAGGAAGAGTGTTACATTAATGTTCTAATGATGTCTAGATATACGTAGAAGAGCAGTAGTAGCAACAACAACAACACATCCCTGTTTGGATACTCAACTTAGCTAGAGGTTAGAGTTAGTTTCTAGCTCATTACTAACCCTGAACTAACTCCATCCAAAGAGTTGTTTGGATGGTACGGTTAGATTGACAATAAATGCACTAGGAGAACTGGATAGTTTTTTTGGGTGGGTTATAGATGCAACTAGCTCAAACTAGCCCTCATGTTTAGATATACTTTAGGGATATTAGAGCCCGAATTAGCTCAAATAAACTGTAACCTCTGGATACAGCAGCAGTTAATCAGCCAATAATTTGTAAGAATGCACTAAACTCCTTCTGGCCCATAATTCATCCAATATTTGAGTATATTGGATGTTATAAGATACTCCCTCCGTTCCTAAATATTTGTCTTTCTAAAGATTTCAAATGGACTACCACATACGGATGTGTATAGACATATTATAAAAGAGTGTTGTACTACATCATTGTGCAATAGCTGTTTAGCTTCTAATATTAACTTGGTCCTTTTAGGTACATATGTCATTGGTAAAGATCCATGCTTCGACCCTTTCTGCATATGGGGCAATGAGATATCGATGAACCATCATCAAGTGAGGAAGATGATAAAGATTGTTAGTAAAATGGGTCCAAAGATGGCAATTAAACTATTTGTTTACACTTTATCCAAGACAACATCAAACTGCAGGATGGCAAGTAAGAACTTTGCAACCTTCTTTTTACTGCCCATAATGAGTTGTGTTAGATGACAATGTCTGAATCTTTTTTCCTTTGTAGTGGTTGCCAAAACACTTTCCTCAAGATTACCTCTCAAACTACATGATTGGTGGGCATGCAAAGGTTAAAGTATTTCTACCAGAACATGATGATTATCTAGATGTTTTCATGAAGACCATGAAGGATGGGCGGTCGGCCATCACAAGGGGTTGAACTAGAGTCGTGCGTGCCTTCTGCATGGAGGAGGGCACAATATGGGCATTCCGCTTCACCTTGTTTAGCAACCAGAATATATTTCGCCTCTTTCTTTACCGTCTTTAATAATACAAGTATACAACTATGGTTCATCATTCTTTATTTGATTCTTATGTAATTCTTGAACATATGTACCTATGAATCAAATAATGCATTGGTTGTTTGAACCTGATTGATATGAAAAAAGCTGTAGCATACATTCAAATTCAAATTCAAATCTGGTACAACTTGAAATAGCAGCAATTAAATTACGGTGAAATTACGCTCTCCAGGTTGTTATGGCGCACACAGTTGGTAAAACACAAACGTTTGTGATATATACCATAATCCGAGACGGTTCACAGAGAGGAAACATGTGCAAGCATGCACACAGTTGCTGTTTCCAAAGCGTATGCGATTTCAGACAATATCACAAACGTTGCGGGCAAACTAAACGTATGTGTTAGTTGCCTTATCGTACACGATTCGCAACCATGAACTGTTTTTGATGAAGTATGCATCATTAATGTTGCACCACAGAATAGTGTGTGCGATAGTTGTCGTGTACGACGATGTTACGACGGTCTGACGTTTCGTAATCCTGTCCGACACTCATACGACGATTAGCTAATCTTCTTAACAGTGAACCATTTGTGATGGGCCGCGCAACGTACACATTCTATAATAGTGAGCCATTTGTGATGGGTCGCGCATCGTAAACGTAGCACCATAGAATACCGACTGCAATGGAAATGCGAGCAGAAATGAGGAGTACTGTAGGGGCCCTATCCTCGACGGTTTCTAGGTCGTGTGGGAAGGACCCCCCTATCGCCCACACTCACTTGGCTACGGTTCCAAATGCCATCGCAGAAAGGGGTTAAAAACCGTTTGTTTAGGACCGAGGTGCAATAGTGACTTATACATATTCCTCTGACTATGAGATTATGCAACTCCTGAATACCGGAGGAACACCTTGTGTGCTACCAAATGTCACAACGTAACTGGGTGATTATAAAGATGCTCTACAGGTGTATCCGAAGGTGTTTGTTGGGTTGGCATAGATCAAGATTAGGATTTGCCACTCCGTGTATCGGAGAGGTATCTCTGGGCCCCCTCGGTAATGCACATCACTACAAGCGTTGCAAGCAATGTGACTAATGAGTTAGTCACGGGATGATGCATTACGGAACAAGTAAATAGACTTGCCGATAATGAGATTGAACTAGGTATGATGATACCGACGGTCAAATCTCGGGCAAGTAACATACCGATGACAAAAGGAATGACATATGTTGTTATACGGTTTGACCGATAAAGATCTTCGTAGAATATGTAGGAGCCAATATGAGCATCCATGTTCCGCTATTGGTTATTGACTGGAGATGTGTCTCTGTCATGTCTACATAGTTCTCGAACCCGTAGGGTCCGCACGCTTAATGTTCGATGGCGATTTGTATTATGAGTTATGTGATTTGATGACCGAAATTTCTTCGGAGTCCCAGATGAGATCACATACATGACGAGGAGTCTCGAAATGGTTGAGATGTAAAGATTCATATATTGGAAGGTTGCATTTGGACATCGAAATGGTTTCGAGTGGTTCGGGCAATTTTCTGGAGTACCATGAGGTTACCAGAACCCCCCGGGAGAAGTATTGGGCCAATTGGGCCTTATTGGAGGAGAGGAGAAAGGCCACGTGAGAGGGGTTCCCCCCTTGCCCAAACTGAATTGGACTAGGGGAGGGAGCGTCCCCCTCTTTCCAACTCCCTCTCTCTCCCTTCCCCCTTTCCCTCTCCGGTGGAAGGAAGGAGGGGGGCCGAATCCTACTTGGACTAGGAGTCCAAGTAGGACTCCCCCCTTATGGCGCCCCCTTAGGCCGGCCACCTCCTCCCCCCTTTATATACGGAGGCGGGGTGGGGGGGACCCCAAAGGCACAACAAACATCTCTTAGCCGTGTGCGGTGCCCCCTCCACAGTTTACCACCTCGGTCATATCGTCGTACTGCTTGGACGAAGCCCTGCGCCGGTAACTTCATCATCATCGTCGCCACGTCATCGTGCTGATGGAACTCTCCCTCGTCCTCAATTGGATCAAGAGCTCGAGGGACGTCATCATGCTGAACCTGTGCAGAACACGAAGGTGCCGTACATTCAGTGCTTGGATCGGTTGGATTGTTGTAACGCCCATGATGCGGCTATATCTCCCACGTCTCGAGGCACGACTTAGAGGCATAACCGCATTGTGGTTTTGTGCAAGAAGGGTCATCTTCACAAAATCCCATGTAATGAACAAGAAAGGGATAAATAGAGTTGGCTTATAATCGCCACGTCACACAATAACAAACAATTCATACATCAACAGAGTACACTCATAGTCCGACTACGGACAACCAAATGAAAAGAAGATAAAACCCAAGTGCTAGATCCCCGATCGTCCCAACTAGGCTCCACTACTGATCATCAGTAAAAGACACGTAGTAACGACCAAGGTCCTCGTCGAACTCCCACTTGAGTTCGGTAGCATCACTTGCACTAGTATCATCGGCACCTGCAACTGTTTTGGTAGTATCTGTGAGTCACGAGGACTCGGCAATCTCAAAACCTGTGAGATCAAGACTATTTAAGCTTATGGGTAGGATGTGGTAATGAGGTGGAGTTGCATCAAGATCTAAGCAGATATGGTGGCTAACATACGAATACAAGAGTAAGATTAGAAGCTACGCAATGATCGTGAAGCTAGACGTGATCAAGAAGTGATCCTGAAGTACTTACATTCAAACATAAGCCAAACCGTGTTCACTTCCCGGACACCGCCAAAAAGAGACCATCATGGCTACACATGTGGTTGATTCATTTTAATTAAGTCAAGTGTCAAGTTCTCTACAACCGGATATTAACAAATTCCCATCTGCCACATAACCGCAGGCACGGCTCTCGCAAGTTTATACCCTGCAAGGGTGTCCCAACTTAGCCCTTCACAATCTCTCATGATCAACGAGGGATATTCCATCTGTCGAAAAGACCCGATCAGTCTCAGAATCCCCGTTACAAGACATTTCGACAATTGTAACATCCCAAATTTTCAATTTGGAATGTTATACATAGATCATCATGCATATCATATTTTCGTGCATTTTGGTTGATCCTAGAAATTTCACGCAACTCAAGGACCCTCGGAGAGAGTTGGAGATTTCGTCATTTTCATATTTGAGTTTTCTCAAATTTGAAAAGAGGATCATTTGATTTATTTATTTCATCTTCAATTATTTTTCCGATATCAAAATATGAGAGAGGGAATAATATGACTTTCCCAAAATTTAGGAAAAATGAAGATTTAATGAATAAATCAAATTTTGGTTTTTGCCGGAGTTTTGTTTGCTTTTTCTTTGGATAGGGAAAAATGCGCGTTTTCAAAAATTGCATTTTAGGCCCGAAGAAAAGTTCATTTTGTTCGACTCGTTGTTAGGAGTCGGAGAAAATTTACTTTAGTTTTTTTGGAGCCCGTTTAGCTTTCTTTTTCTTTTGTTTTCTGCGCACGAAACCGATTTAAAAAAAATAGAGCAGGCCAGCCGGGCCAAGGCCCAGCCAGCCGGCCGCCCCAGCCTCCCTGCGCGCGCGCCAGGCACAGCTGCCGCCGCCTCCAAGGCCGAGTCCTTGTTGGACTCTAGGCCGGCTTTCCCCCCCCCTCTTTCCTTTGTTTCCCCTCTTTTCCTTGCCCCCTACCCCAAGTAAACCCCCCACCTATATAAATACCCCCATAACCCCCCCTCTCCCCACACCAATCCCCAAGCCGCAGCAAGCAGCAGCGCGCAGCCCCAAGCCGCCGCCCTTAGCCGCCGCCGCCTATAGCAGCCGCCACCGCCCTTAGCCGCCGCCGCCGCCCTAGCCCCGCCTCGCTGGAGGTAGCGCGCCTCTCTTTTCTCGCCGCGGTTCAGTTCTTTTTAAAGAAACCGTTCCGGTTCTTTTCTTTTCCGGTTTTTCTCTCCGATTTTTCGTTTCGGTTTTCTTCCGAAACCCTAGATCGGTTTTCCGTTTCTTTTCAGTTTCTTTTCCGAAAACCCTAGATCGGTTTTCATTCTTCTTTCTGACCGTTCGTCTCAACGAACGTGATCACCGATTATTCCCGGTTAACGAACGTCCGTTCGTCGGAATTATTCCGCGTTCTCTCCGATCGTGATCTCAGATCCGATTTTCGTTCTAGTCTTTCTTCTCGCTCGTTTATCGGAATCAGGTGATTCAAGCGCCTGGAGTTTCGTCTCGAAACCGCCGTTCCGTCTAATCAACTTGAACAAGCTTTTGCTACAGTAAAATTTGACCTAGTTTCAACTTGCTAGAACCGAGTTGTTTTCTTCCGCCGTTTGTTTTCGTCGTTTGTTCGGTTCGTTCTTTCTTTGCAACCGGAGTTCTTAAGTTGAACTTTCTGGTTTGTTCTCTTGTTTGAGTTTTACCTGTGCATTAGTTGAGTACTTATTGTGTGCTTGTTGTTTGTCTGCGATAGATTACCCGGATTGCGCCGCTTGTTACTTCGAATCCCTAGGACTCACAGATCATCAGCAAGGCAAGTAACACTTTGATCATACCTTTTCTACAACCCATGTTTTATTGCATTAGATCAATCCTCTCACATTGCATGATTAGGATCTAATTAAATTGTGGGTTGGGAAGTAGATGAGGTAGTACCTATTACCTGTATTATTATGAAACCTTTGGGAGTTACTTCTACGTTTGCTTATTATGCCATGCTATGCTAGTAGACGTGGATTGGGTGAGTGATATCCATGACAGATGTGAGATTGATAATTTAATGGTTTATCTAAGGTGGCAACTTAAACACACATCTGGGTGGATTGAGGCACCTGATGTCTATCGGGACTTGCCTGTTTTATTTTGGACCGCCACCCAGGCTCAAAGGGATCATAAGATCATTCATGCTAGTAACTTCCGTGTGCAGCCACAAGCCATTATGGGCTCTGGCATAGTTGACTAAGTCGTGTGAACTCTTACAGGGTAGACTAGCAGATCTAGGGGAAAGTAGGTGTACCGGTCTATCCACCGTAAGGTGCTAGCGCTTCTGAAAGACTGTGTCTCGGTCATCCGTCTTCTCAAACACCATGTAGTGCGAGAAACCAAACGGAGGCGATCGAGTCTTGTGGGGAAAAGTGCGCAAACCTCTGCAGAGTGTAACAAACTAATCATGATTAGCCGTGTCCCCGGTTATGGACAACTTGAGTATCTAGTACTTGAATATCATGTGAATCTCAACATGTTACTCTAATTAATATTGATGGGTTTCAATTGTTCACTTAATTGGGATCGGAATGCTGTCAACCATTCTCGATGTTTAACAACTACCATGATAGTTAAATAAATTTATTCCTTTGCAGTAGGGAAAAACTGGCTTTACGCAAAACTGTAACCATAGAGCTTTCCACCAGCCATACATGCATGTAGTATAGCTGTTTCATTCCATTACTCTCTATGTGTTACATTGCCAGCATATTCCATGTGCTGACCCGTTTCGGGCTGCAACTTCTCATGTTGCAGACTTTTCAGACGACGAGTAAGGTGCTTTTAGGTCGTGGTTCTATACTCAGTGATGCCGTTGGAGTTGATGGACCCATTTATCTTCCGAGTCTTCCGCTGTTATCGTTATTAGATGGCCTTAAGCCATATTTATTGTAATAAGTTCTCTTTGAGACACCGATGTAATAAGTGTGTGATTGCAACTCTGCTATAAATCCTTCGAAGTACTGTGTGGTGTCAGCATTACTGATCCAGGGATGACACCGGAGCACAGTAGACTTGATCCATTCGGGTCGGGTCGCTACAATAATGGTAAAACAAGACCAGCAAGACCACCCGACGTACCGACAAATCCCGATAGGAGTTGCACATATCTCATTCTCAGGGCACACCGTATGGTCCAGACGTCGGGTTAGGTGAGACCCTGGTTGCGCAGTGGGCGCCGGACAACGCCCAGGTTGGACCAGCACTCGGAGGAACACTGGCCCGGGGGGGGGGTTTACATAAAGATGACCCTCAGGTTTGCAACTCCCAAGGGGAAAGTATAGGTGGTGGTTAGGCAAATGTTAAAACCAAGGTTGGGCCTTGCTGGAGGGTCCCATAACCCCAACCATGTAAGGAACGCAAAATCAAGGAACATAACACCGATATGACGGAAACTAAGGCGGCAAGAGTGGAACAAAACACCAAGCAAAAGACCAAGCCTTCCACCCTTTACCAAGTATATAGATGCATTAATTAAAATAAGAGATATTGTGATAGCCCAACATATCCATGTTCGAACATGGAACAACCTGCAAGGCACCTGCAACTAGCAATGCTATAAGAGGGGCTGAGCAATGCAGTAACTTAGCCAAACAATGGTTTGCTAGGAAGGTGTGTTAGAGGCTTGACATGGCAATATGTGAGGCATGATAAATAGGTTGTAGGTAGCGCGACATAGCGGTAGAACGAACAACTAGCAGTCAAAGATAGAAGTGATATCGAGGGTAATGATCATCTTGCCTACAAAGTTCTCGGAGTTGTCGAAAGCTTGCTCCTTGTTAGCGTACTCAATAGCTTCCTCGTTCACGAACTCGTCTCCTGGACCTACCGAAAGCAAGAACACAAGCAACGGAACAACAATCAATTATGGTGCAATGCACAAGCAACATGATGCTATACATGGCATGGGATGCAAGGTATGACGTGCTATCATATGGGTACTCCGTAAGGGAAAGGAGGATCAAGGCATCAACTTGGCAAACCAAGCATGCCGCTGGAAAGATGAGGTGATGTCAGTCGAAATCTATATAAGGATCACCGAAATCGGATGCACAGTTTGCAAATGACAAGCAAAATATGACACAAATCTGGGATTAAGAACATCATAGCACTAGAAATGCAACAACAAACTATGCTACAACACTCCAACATAGCAACAAAGCACATGACCATAAAGTACGGGTGAAGCTCTACAAATCATGAACACTAAGCTGCTGCTAGAACTCACTAGAATAAGCCTAAAAAGCATGGCAAAATGCAAATGATATCAGCTTCACAGACTTAGATAAAATTCTAAACATGTCAAAACAACAACATATATCAATGTTTAGAGCTAGCAAACAACATGCTACAGGAACATACCATGGCAAACAAAGGCATGTCATGCTAGTGCTAAAGGCATAGAACAAAACTTGCTTACTGAACTTTAACCAAAGATGCACAAAAAATTATGTGGCACCCATGCAAACATGGCAAGTTATTGGATCAGTTTCAGACTTAGTAGAAAAACAGAGCATGGCAGAATCAGATTCATGACAGCAACTTTACAAGCTCATGCCACTCACCACAAAGCATTTCATGGCATCATAAGGTAACAAACAGTAAGTAGACATATTCATGGAGCTAAACATGGCAAGAGAAAATTCACAGGGTGCATGGATCACTAGCAAAACACATGGCAAAACTGAAACTCATGTTAACAATCTGCCAGGAACAATATTTAGCAAAAGTAGAGAATGGTAATGACAAGCTAGAGAACTCCATAATTGCAACCAGAGGCATGATTGGATCGAGCAATACCACATCTTAAAAGCACTCTTACTGAACTACATCAAAATGTGCATGGATCTACTGGTAGCAACAAGTTAACATAGCATCAAAATGCAACGGTAAAGGACTTTGCATGCTTGTGCTAGTCACTACATAGCTCAAAAATACAATATTGCACCACTATAAAGATGACATGGAGGAGATCATAAAACATGTAGACAACATGCTCATAGGACGCACACACAAAATGCAACGAAAATGACAAATCATGAAGTTTTGTTAAATTCCAGCAGACAACATCATATAGCACTTGTGCAACGAATATTTGGGCATTAAAATGGACAGTAACATGCATGCAAATGAAACTAACATGAAGAGCATCACGACACGAACATTTTGATATATCATGCACGCAAAACGGAGTTATGAGCATAGAGATATGGCATGATGAACAGGGGCACATGAACAGGGGCATATGGTTTGCACGGTTTCCGATGATGGCCAGAGTTCTTTGCCGGAGAAGACGAGGAGGCGGCGGCCATAGCTCGGGGAAGGCGACCGGAGTGGAAGGAGCTTGCCGGAGTGCGGGGGAGGATGTCGCCGGATTCGGGGTCGCCGGGTCCGACCGGATTCGGGGCCGGAGCGTCGGAAGCGGCGAGGTGAGGGCGAGGCCGGGCGGCGAGGTCGGCGCGCGCCGGCGACGGAGGGATGAGGCGGTGACGAGGTCGGCATGGTGGGCGGCGAAGACGGGCGGCGGAGTCGCGGGCGCTGACCCAGCGGCGGCGGGAGGCGTTGGGCGGCGAGGGCACGATGGGCCGGCCGGCCCCCCTACGGGCTCGACGGGCCGCGGCGGGGGTGGACAGCGGTGTGACATGTGGCGCGCTCCGATTGGCGCAGGACGGCGGCGCGGGCTTGTCTTGCCGTCGCGGACACGTCCGGCGGCACGGAGGGGGGGTTGGACTAGGGTTTTTACCCGTGATTTCGAAGGGGGATGCATATTTATAGGTAGGGGGAGTTAGGCGAGTCCAAATGAGGTGCGATTTTTGCCCAAATGATCGTGATCCAACGACGGAGAGCATGGAGCGTGTTTCGATGGGTTAGTGGGCTGTTTTGGAGGGGTGTTGGGCTGCAACAAGAGAGGGGCTTTTGCGGTTACCCGGTTAACCGTTGGGGCATCAAACGACCTCCAAATGGAACGAAATTTGACAGGCGTCCTACCGGTGATGTACCAAGGCCACTCGACAAATCTCGACCCATTCCGAGAACTTTTTTCTCCTGCTCATGAAACGAGATTAGAGGGGTGCAACAGGTGCATGTGGGAGTGTCAGATCGCGAAACGGACAATGGCGAAAATGACCGGATGCATGAGACGAACACGAATGCAAATGAGATGCACATGATGACATGAGATGAAATGCATGGCATGAACAAAATGCAAAACAAGGACAAAAACCCAACCACGAAGGAAATATGATATCACATAGTCGGAAATGGCAAGAGTTGGAGTTACAAATATGGAAAGTTACATCCAGGGTGTTGCAACACTCCACCACTACAAGAGGATCTCGTCCCGAGATCTAGGACTGAAAGAACTCCGGATATTCGGAACGGAGGCGATCCTCGCGCTCCCAGTTGGCTTCCCGGCCGGAATGGTGCAACCACTTAACTTTCAGGAATTTGGCTGACTTGTTGCGAGTCTTGTGCTCGGTTTCTTCAAGAATAGCAACGGGATGCTCATGATAAGACAAGTCTTCTTGAAGATCAATCTATTCGAAGTTGATAGTGCGCTCGGGTGTCTTGAAGCACTTGCGAAGCTGTGACACGTGAAACACATGGTGCACATTTGCGAAGTTGGACGGAAGCTCGAGTTGATAGGCGAGGTCGCCTCTTTTGTCAATGTTCTTGAAAGGACCCACGTACCTTCAGGAAAGCTTCCCTGTGATACCGAAGCGATGAGTGCCTTTTATTGGAGAGACGTGGAGGTAGACATGGTCTCCTATCTCGAAAGCCAAGTCACGGTGCTTGCCATCATAGTAACTCTTCTGGCGCGATTGCACGGCTTTTAGATTTTCACGGATGACTTTTCACATTTCTTCAGCTATTGTGATCAAGTCGTTGACAAGAAGTTAGTGTTCACCAGTCTCGGACCAATTGAGAGGAGTACGGCACTTTCTGCCATATATAATTTCGAATGGGGCCTTGCCCGAACTTGCTTGGAAGCTGTTGTTGTAGGAGAACCCAGCATAAGGGAGACAATCTTCCCACTTCATACCGAAAGATATGACACAAGCCCTAAGCATGTCTTCGAGGATTTGATTGACTCACTCAACTTGGCCACTTGTTTGAGGATGGAAAGCTATGCTGAAGCGAATGTTGGTGCCCATGGCCTTATGGAAGGAGTCCTAGAACTTGGAAGTGAAAATGCTTCCGCAGTCTAAAGAGATCAATTGCGGAATACCATGCAATGAGACAATTCTGGAGGTGTATAGATCTACCAACTGAGCTACTTTGATAGATTCTTTGATTGGAAGGAAATGAGCCACTTTTGTAACCTTGTCAATGACAACGAAAATAGCATAATTCCCACACTTGGACTTGGGAAATCCAGTGAAAAAGTCCATTTCGATATGATCAAACTTCCATTATGGAATAGCATGAGTTTGGAGGAGACTAGCTGGTTGTTGGTGTTCTGCTTTCGCCCTTCGGAAGACATCACATTCATTCATGAATTGAGCAATCTCTCGCTTCATTCGAGTCCACCAATACAACTGCTTGAGGTCATGGTACATCTTCGAACTTCCTGGATGAATGGAAAGAATAGAATTGTGCGCTTCGTTCATTATGATCTTCCTTAGATCACCTTTAGGAACCACAATCCGGTCCTCGAGGAATAAAGTGTCTTTGTCATCAATGCGATAGCACTTGTATTTGGATAATCCCTTGGCAATACCATGTTTCACCTTCTTCACCATGGTATCAAGGAGTTGTGCCTCACGAATTTGATCTTCCAAAGTTGGAGTGACTTGAAGGTTGGCAAGGAAACCTTGAGGAACAACTTGGATGTTGAGCTTACGGAAAGCTTCACTACAATCCGGTTGGAATGGTTTGAGAATTAAGCTGTTGCAATAATCATTTTTGCTCAAAGCATCGGCAATCACATTGGCCTTACCTGGAGTATATAAAATACTTGGATTGTACTCTTGAATCATTTCGATCCAATGAGTTTGCCTGAGGTTGAGGTTGGGTTGAGTGAATATATATTTGAGGCTCTTGTGATCGGTGAAAATGTCCACTTGCCTTCCCAACAAGAGATGTCTCCATGTTATTAATGTGTGGACAACTGCCGCCAACTCAAGATCGTGAGTGGGGTAGTTCCTTTCGTTGGGCTTCAATTGACGAGAGGTATAGGCCAAAACTTTCTTCTCTTGCATTAACATGGCGCCGAGACCTTGCAAAGAGGCATCACAGAAGACTTCGAATGGCTTGGATTCATCAGGAGGAGTCAAGACAGGAGATGAGACTAGCTTCTCTTTTAGAGTGTTGAAAGCAACGTCACACTCAGGAGTCCAGCCATACTTGACATGTTTCTGGAGGAGGTTGGAAAGAGGCTTTGCAACGTTTGAGAAATTCTCAATGAATCTTCGTTAATAGCTTGCAAGCCCAAGGAAACTTTGGATCTGCTTAACATTCTAAGGAGGCTCCCAATTCACAATTGCAGAAACCTTCTCCAAGTTAACAGCAATGCCCTCGGCGGAGATGATATGACCAAGGTAAAGAACTTCATCCAGCCAAAACTCACATTTGGAAAACTTGGCATAGAATTGATACTCTCTGAGCTTGTCGAGCACGAATCGTTAATGTTTCGCATGGTCCTTCTTATTCTTGGAGAACACCAAGATATCATCGAGATACACCAAGACGAATTCATTAGTGTAGGGGTTGAAGATCAAGTTCATCATGCGAGAGAAAGTTGGAGGAGCATTGACAAGGCCGAAAGACACGACAGTATATTCATAAGAACCAAAGTTTGTTCTGAATGTTGTCTTAGGGATATCTTGTTCATGAATGCGAATCTGATGATAACCCATACGCAGGTCAAGCTTGGAGAACAATTTTGCGCCTTTAAGTTGCTCGAATAGCTCATTGATTTTGGGAAGAGGATACTTGTTCTTAATTGTCTTCTTGTTCAATGGACGGTAATCGACGCAAAGTCGGTTCGTGCCATCCTTCTTCTGGACAAAAAGAACAACACAACCCCATGGAGATGAACTCGGTCTGATCAGACCCAAACGCTCTTGTTCATCGAGCTGTTTCTTAAATTCCTTCAGCTCCTTTGGTCCAAGCTTGTAAGGACGCTTGCAAACGGGTTCAGTACCAGGCTCAAGATCAATAACGAATTCAACTGGCCAGTGAGGAGGCATTCCTGGAAGCTCTTCTGGAAAGACATCTTGGTACTCACAAACGACTGGAATATGAGAAATTGCATCTAACTAGCCCTTCTCATTGAGAGAAAACAACCGAATGGTCTCGTCTCGAGCGGCATAGATGATCACATCCTCAGAAGAGTGTGTCAACTGAATTTGCCTGGCAACACATTCAAGTAGAGCCTTGTGCTTAGAAAGCCAGTCCATCCCGAGAATTAGATCAATATCCGAGTCGCCAAGAACAATTGAAGAAGACATAAATTTTTAGTTGCCCATCTTGATAGAAACATCCCGAACCATCGAGCTTGCGTTGATGAATTTACCCAGAGAAACAACTGATAACGGTCTAGGCAAATCTTGAAAAACCAACTCATGCTTTGATGCAAAAGGTCTTGAGATGAAACAATGCGGTGCACTAGTATCAAATAAAACTTTTGCGGGAAAATCATTAAGTTGGATATTGCCCATGATCACTTCTGAAGAATCCTGTGCTTGAACTGAATTCATCAAGTTCACTCTTGCAGACTTGGGATTATGCTTGACCACTGCATTGCTTGAAGACCTCACAGGAGGAGGAGGAGGCGGAAGGCACCTTTGGTTGGAGCACTTGTTTGCATAGTGACCTTTCTGCTGACACTTGTTGCAAGTAACTTCTGAGAGCGGACGGTGATAAGGAGGAGCACTTGTATTTGGAGCTTAATTCTGAGACTTGTTCCGATAGCCTGGGTTGGGTGGGTGGGAAGATCCATGGCCACCTTTGTTCTTCTGCTGGTAGGGCTGACGAAACGGAGGATGCGGAGGAAGCCAGAACTTCTGTTGCTTAGCTTCCACTTGTGAGGAATAAGAAGACTCAACTGCATCCCTGATTCTCTTCTTTGAAGCCTCACACTTGAGCTGAGAACCTTCTTGCTTGAGGGCCATGTTATAGAATTGATTAAACTTAGTAGGCTCAAGAAGCACGAGAGATAACTGCAGATCTTCTCTGAGGCCACCCCTAAAGTGATAGATCATGCTCTTTTCATCAGGAATGTCCTGCCTTGTGAAGTGAGCAAGTTTCTGAAACTGGATGTTGTATTGGTACACAAACATGCTTCCTTGCTTGAGACTGCGGAATTCCTCACGCTTGCTCTCAGCAACACTTGTAGGAATGTGGTGAGCTTTGAAATCCCGGCAGAAGTCATCCCAGGTAATCACTCGACCTCCTCTAGAATCTTTGTATTATTGATACCAATCAACAGCTTGGCCCTTGAGCTGAAAAGAAGCGAACTTGACATAGTCCTCAGGCCTGACATTGCTACATTCAAAATCCTTGCTGATGTCCACAAGCCAATCATCGGCGTCCGTGGCCTTGACATAGTTGCTGAAAGACTTTGGCTGATTTGCAAGGAACTGGTTCAGGGTAGCAAAATGAGGCTGATTGTTGAACTGCCCTTGACCTTGATTCCCTTGGTTGCCTTGGCCCCTGTTGCGCTCTTTCAAGAATTGCAAAAGCATCTGGGTGTTGGTGTTGGTGGCTGCCATGACAGCTTTCCATGCCTCCGGAGGCGGGGGTGGAGGTGGAGGGTTCGCCTGTTCCCCATCATTGCGTTGCAGATTCAGACACATTGGAGGAGCCATCCTGAAGAGGTGGCATCCGTTAGAATCTTGATATATAGATAGACAAACTAACTCAACGAATAGAAATTGCAACATATAGTCTTCCCAATAAACATTCAAACAAATATTGAACGAATGAATTCCAAAGTTAACATTACACGACCATTAAGGTGAGAAGCCACTTAGATAAAGGTTGATGAATGAAACAACAAGGTACGACTGGAACAAATAAGTGGTAAGGATTACCCAATCACAAACCAAATATCCACGGAAAGAAATACTAGAGCTACTTGAATTCCCATCTATAAACTCCCGAAACTTTCTGGTTATGCAATCTGGTGTTGGGATACAGGGAGGCACCTATAAACCTGGCTCTGATACTAACTTGTAACGCCCATGATGCGGCTATATCTCCCACGTGTCGAGGCACGACTTAGAGGCATAACCGCTTTGTGGTTTTGTCGCAAGAAGGGTCATCTTCACACAATCCCATGTAATGAACAAGAAAGGGATAAATAGAGTTGGCTTACAATCGCCATGTCACACAATATCAAATAATTCATACATCAATACACTACACTCATAGTCCAACTACGGAGAACAAAATGAAAAGAAGATAAACCCCAAGTGCTAGATCCCCGATCGTCCCAACTGGGCTCCACTACTAATCATCAGGAAAAGACACGTAGTAACGGCCAAGGTCCTCGTCGAACTCCTACTTGAGTTTGGTAGCATCACCTGCACTAGTATCATCGACACTTGCAAAAGTTTTGGTAGTATCTGTGAGTCATGAGGACTCATCAATCTCAAAACCCGCGAGATCAAGACTATTTAAGCTTACGGGTAGGATGTGGTAATGAGGTGGAGTTGCAGCAAGCGCTAAGCCGATATGGTGGCTAACATACGAATACAAGAGTAAGATGAGAAGCTACGCAACAGTCGTGAAGCTAGAAGTGATCCTGAACTACTTATGTTCAAACAAAACCCAAACCGTGTTCACTTCCCGGACATCACCGAAACGAGACCATCACGGCTACACACGCGGTTGACTCATTTTAATTAAGTCAAGTGTCAAGTTGTCTACAACCGGGTATTAACAAATTCCCATCTGCCACATAACCGCAGGCACGGCTCTCGAAAGTTTATACCCTACAGGGGTGTCCCAACTTAGCCCATCACAAGCTCTCATAATCAACGAAGGATATTCCTTCTCTCGAAAAGACCCGTTCAGTCTCAGAATCCCCGTTACAAGACATTTCGACAATGGTAAAACAAGACCAGCAAGACCGCCCGGCCGACAAATCCCGATAGGAGTCGCACGTATCTCGTTCTAAGGGCACACCAGATGGGCCAGACGTCGGGTTAGCTGAGACCCTGGTTGCCCTGGGGCTCCAGACAACGCCCAGGTTGGACCAGCACTCGAAGGAACACTGGCCTGGGGGGTTAAGTAAAGATGACCCTCGGGTTTGCAACTCCCAAGGGAAAAGTATAGGTGGTGGTTAGGAAAATGTTAAAACCAAGGTTGGGCCTTGCTGGAGGAGTTTTATTCAAAACGAACTATCAAGGGGGTCCCATAACCCCAACCGCATAAGGAACGCAAAATCAAGGAACATAATAGCAGTATGACAGAAACTAAGGCGACAAGAGTGGAACAAAACACCGAGCAAAAGGACAAGCCTTCCATCCTTTGCCAAGTATATAGATGCATTAATTAAAATAAGAGATATTGTGATCACCCAACATATCCATGTTCCAACATGGAACAACCTGCAAGGCACCTGCAACTAGCAACTCTATAAGAGGGGCTGAGCAATGCGGTAACTTAGCCAAACAATAGTTTGCTAGGAAGGTGGGTTAGAGGCTTGACATGGCAATATGGGAGGCATGATAAACAAGTGGTAGGTAGCGCGACATAGTGGTAGAACGAACAACTAGCAAGCAAAGATAGAAGTGATATCGAGGGTAATGATCATCTTCCCTGCAAAGTTCTCAGAGTTGTCGAAAGCTTGCTCCTCGTTAGGGTACTCAACAGGTTCCTCATTCACGAACTCGTCTCCCGGCTCTACCCAAGGCAAGAACACAACCAACGGAACACCAATCAATCATGGTGCAATGCACAAGCAACATGATGCAATACATGGCATGGGATGCAAGGTATGACGTGCAATGCATATGGGTACTCCGGAAGTGAAAGGATGATCAACGCATCAACTTGGCAAACCAAGCATGCCGCTGGAAAGATGAGGTGATTTCGGTCGAAATTGATATAAGGATCATCGGAAATGGATGCACGGTTTGCAAATGACAAGCAAAACAAGAATGATGCAAATCTGCGATTAACAGCATCATAGCACTAAGAATGCAACAAGAAATTGTGCTACATCACTCCAACATAGCAACAAAGCACATGAACATAAAGTACATGTGAAGCTCTACAAATCATGAACACTGAACTCCTGCTAGAACTCACTAGAACAAGCCTAAAATAGCATGGCAAAAATGCAAATGATATCAGCTTCACAGACTTAGAGAAAATACTAAACATGACAAAACAACAACATATGGCAATGTTTAGAGCTAGCAAACAACATGCTATAGGAACATATCATGGCAAACAAAGGCATTGCATGCTAGTACTAAAGGCATAGAGCAAAACTCCCATACTGAACTTTAACCAAAGATGCATGGAAAATGATGTGGCACCCATGCAAACATGGCAAGTTATATGATCAGTTTCAGACTTGGAAGAAAAACAGAGCATGGCAGAATCATATTCATGATAACAACTTTACAAGATCATGTCACTCACCACAAAGCATTTCATGGCATCAGAAGGTAACCAACAGTAACTAGACATATTCATGGAGCTAAACATGACAAGAGCAAGTTAATAGGGTGCATGTATCACTAGCAAAACACATGGCAAAACTGAAACTCATGTTAACAATCTGCCAGGAACAATATTTAGCAAAAGTAGAGCATGGTAATCACAAGCTAGAGTACTCCATAATTGCAACCAGGGTCATGAATGGATAGAGCAATACCACATCTTCAAAACACTCTTACTAAACTACCTAAAAATGTGCATGGATTACTTGTACCAACAAGTTAACATAGCATCAAAATGCAACAGGAAAGGAGCTCATAATACATGTAGACATCATGCTCATAGGATGCACACACAAAATGCAACGAAAATGGCAAATCATCAAGTTCTGTTAAATTCCAGCAGACAACATCATATAGCACTTTTGCAATGAAGAATAGGGCATCAATATGGACAGTAACATGCATTCAAATGACACTAACATGAAGAGCATCACGACACAAACATTTTGATATATCATGCGCGCAAAACAGAGTTATGAGCATGGAGATATGACATGATGAACATGGGCACATGATGTTAGAATTTCGGCACTTAGCAAAAATCTCACCCTCTCAGATCTCAGATCTAGGGTTTGCACGGTTTTTGATGAGGGCCAGAGTTCCTTGCCAGAGAATATGAGGAGGTGGTGGCCGGAGCTCGGGGAAGGTGCCAGAGTGGAAGGAGCTCGCCGAAGTGCGGGGCAGGACGTCGCCAGACTCGGGGTCGCCGGGTCCGGCCAGATCCGAGGCCGGAGCGGCGGAAGCGGCAAGGTGAGGGCGAGGTCGGGCGGTGAGGTCGGCATGGTGGTGGCGAGGGTAGGCGGCGAGGTCGGCGCGCGCCAACGACGGAGGGACGAGGCGGTGGCAAGGTCGGCGTGGTGGGCGGCGGAGTCGCGGGCGTTGACCGGGCTTGGCAGGAGGCGCGGGCGTGATGGGCTGGGTTGACCCGCTACAGGCTCGCTGGGCTGCGGCGGCGGTGGACGGCGGTGTGACATGTGGCGCGCTCCGATTGGCGCGGGACGGCAGCGCGGGCGTGTCTGGCCATCACAGACACGTCCGGCGGCACGGAGGGGGGTTGGACTAGGGTTTTTACGCGTAATTTGGAAGGGGGGATGCATATTTATAGGTAGGGGAGCTAGGATAGTCCAAATGAGGTGCGGTTTTCGCCCACACGATCATGATCCAACGACGAAGAGCATGTAGGGGGTTTAGATGGGTTAGTGGGCTGTTTTGGAGGGGTGTTGGGCTGCAACAAGAGAGGGGCTTTTGCGGTTACCCGGTTAACCGTTGGGGCATCAAACGACCTCCAAAAGGAACAAAATTTGACAGGCGTCTACCGGTGATATACCAAGGCCATTCGACAAATCTCGACACATTTCGAGAATGTTTTTCTCCCGCTCACGTAATTAGATTAGAGGGGTGCAACGGGTGCATGTGGGAGTGTCGGATCGCGAAACAGATAACGGGGAAAATGACCGGATGCATGAGACAAACATGAATGTAAATGAGATGCATATGATGATATGAGATGAAATGCATGACATGAACAAAATGCAAAACGAGGACAAAAACCCAATCACGAAGGAAATATCATATCACATAGCCGGAAATGGCAAGAGTTGGAGTTACAATTATGGAAAGTTACATACGGGGTGTTACAATCGTGAAAACGTTCGACTATATCAGCCGCGTTACTAAACACTTCCACTTTCGGTCTACGAGGGTACGTGGACACACTCTCCACTCTCGTTGCTATGCATCTCCTAGATAGATCTTGCGTGATCGCAGGAATTTTTTTGAAATAATGCGTTCCCAACAGAAGTGTTTGCTACTAGAAAGGTATCTATATCAGATAATTTTTCATAGGAGCCCACAACCCATCACACAAATGATACATGTTACTAGGTGCATGTCCAAACAACTCTTTATAATAGCCAGTATGATACGACACCGTCTTCGGAGAAGAGGGTGTTCAAGGGGAGGTCTGATCTTCACGGCGTAGGATCGATAAATGGATGGGGATAACTAGCTGCAAGCAGCCGGAAAATGGAAACTAAGAGATTATGAACCGATGAGGAGGAGGCTCATCGAAGCTTGCAATCCGAACATTCGGTGATCCACAACACGCAAATACTACCCCACACAACCACGCTCAAGTCGTGGAGCATGGGATAGGTGCAATCCAAAAGGGAAACCACGAACTCTAACCCACACAACACGATGTAGTCGTGGAGCACGAATTAGGAGCAATTTCTCAAGGAATCACGAGAATAAGGGTAACAAGAGCTCTCCAATCTCAGGAGGACTCTATGTCTTTGGTCTTTGATAGAAATGGCAAAAAGTCCCCAACAAAGGGAAGAGCTAGCCTATTTATAATTGGGACAACCCCCTGGATAGGTGTGAAAGAGAACTAGCTTTTGGAGCCAGCTTAGGTGTGAAAGGGAACTAGCTTTGTTTGACTAAATGGCTTCAAGACATAATGAGGCAGCTTCTAGAATACTCTCGTTGGAGGTGGTTGGCAGTTCCCGACCAAAGATTGTTCACTAGGGTCGAACAATGTTTCATTCAGCAGAAAACTCGAGTTCTGGAAATCTTTCGCACATTGGGATATCCAAACTCGTGCAAAACATTGTTTCGTCATAATCAAAACAATGTTTCTTCAGCAGACAACTCATTCTTCATGAATTCCTAACTTTGTTTCCTTGCCATAAAACATTGTTTTGCACGGACTGAAATGTGTTTGGCCTTCTTTGATATCGCACCTGAGTTCAACCAACAACAAAGGAGGTGAAGGCACAACCATGTTTTCAAGGTCAAATGATAGACTTAAGTTAGCGTTCACCTAATCATGTATTTGCATTGCGCGACTTCTTGTGATTGGACCGTTGATGGTTGGTGGTGTGGTGCCCATGGTTGGGATGTCCTCATCATACTCCCCCTCTTGAGAAGGAATCGTCCTTGACTCTAAAGGCCCAAAGTATGGGGAAAGATCAGAGACATTAAAGGTTGGGCTAACACCATATTCTTCTGGAACATCGATCTTGTAAGCATTGTCGTTGATCCTCTCGAGCACCACAAATGGTCCATCGCCGCGTGGCTGCAACTCGCACTTGCGTTGCTCAGGAAAACGGTCCTTTCGAAGGTGTACCCATACCAAATTGCCTTGCTCGAACACCAGCTACTTCCTGGTCTTGTTTACCCGCTTCGCATATTGTTCGGTCATTTTCTCAATGTTCTCCTTTGCCTGGGCATGAAGTTTCTTGACGAAATCTGCACGCTTACTTGCATCAAGGCTAGTTCGTTCCTGCAGTGGCAAAGGCAAAATATCGATGGGAGCAATAGGTTTGAAGCCATAAACAAGTTCAAATGGGCAAAATTTAGTGGTTGAATGTACCGCCCTATTATGAGGTAGGCACTCTTCCCACATCTTCAAATTCTTCTTGAGGACTTCTCGCAGCATCATGGAAAAATTCCGGTTGACAACTTCAGTCTGTCCATCAGTTTGTGGGTGGCATGTCGTGGAAAATAGGAGCTTGGTGCCAAGTTTTCCCCATAAGGTCTTCCAAAAGTAGCTCAGAAATTTGGTGTCATGGTCTGACACAATCGTGCGTGGTACTCCATGTAGCCGCACAACTTCCCTGAAAAACAGATCAACAATGTGTGAAGCATCATCGCTCTTATGACATGGGATAAAATGTGCCATTTTGCTAAAATGATCAACTACCACAAACACCGAGTCACTCCCCCTCTTAGTACGTGGTAAACCAAGAACAAAATCCATAGAAATATCTTCCCACGAAGTATTCAGAACAGATAGAGGAGTATATAAACCATGAGGATTCAAGCGGGACTTAGCTTTGTTACAAATCTCGCATCTCATCACGTAGCATTCCACGTCATGTCTCATTCGCGGCCAAAAGAAGTGATCAACGAGCACACTTTCAGTTTTCTTGGTTCCAAAATGTCCCATGAGACCACCAGGGTGAGCCTCCTGCAAGAGCAACAAACGAACAGAACAATCTGGGATGCACAATTTGTCAGCTCGAAATAGAAATCCATCATGCTAGTGAAACTTCTCCCATCCCTTTCCCTTGTTACACGTTGAAAATGGTTCATCAAAGTATGAGTCGTTAGCATACAATTCTTTGATGCTTTCTAAACCAAGGATTTTAACATCAAGTTGGGAAAGTAAAATGTGACGCCTAGACAATGCGTCGGCAACAACATTATCCTTCCCTTTCTTGTACTTGATAATATAAGGAAAAGACTTTATGAACTCACTCCATTTTGCATGTCTATGGTTCAGTTTAAGTTGGCCCTTCAGATGTTTTAAAGATTCGTGGTCAGAATGTATTACAAACTCTTTTGGCCACAAGTAATGTTGCCATGTTTCCAAAGATCGAACAAGTGCGTACAATTCTTTATCATAGACGGAATAATTAATAGTTGGATCATTGAGCTTCTCACTAAAATAGGTGATGGGTTTACCTTCTTGCATTAGTACTCCACCAATGCCAACACCACTTGCATCACATTTGATCTCAAATGTCTTACCAAAATCAGGAAGGGAAAGCAATGGGGCTGATGTCAATCTCATCTTCAGTTCTTGGAAGGACTGGTCTTGGGCATCACCCCATTGGAATGGAGTGTCTTTCTTCGTTAACTCATTCATTGGTGCAGCAATGGTGCTGAAATCCTTCACGAACCAGCGGTAGAAACCTGCAAGTCCGAGGAAGCTACGTACTTGGCTCACATTTTGTGGAGGCATCCACTCATGAATAGCCTTGATCTTCTCTTCATCGACCTCCACACCTTTTTCTGAAACAACAAATCCAAGAAACACAACCTTGTTTGTGCAAAATGTGCACTTTTCCATGTTAGCGTACAATTTTTCCTCTCGTAGGATAACAAGCACACATTTTATATGTCCAACATGATCCTCCAAAGTTTTTCTATAAATCAATATGTCATCAAAGTAGACCACTAAAAACTGGCCAATGAAGGATCTAAGCACATGATTCATCAATCTCATGAAAGTACTAGGTGCATTTGTTAATCCAAAAGGCATAACCAACCATTCATACAAGCCAAATTTTGTCTTAAAGCTATTTTCCATTCGTCACCCTCTTTCATTCTTATTTGGTGGTAACCACTTCGTAAATCGATTTTAGAAAATATGGTGGAGCCACAAAGTTCATCAAGCATGTCATCGAGCCTAGGAATAGGGTGGCGATATCTCACAGTTATGTTGTTAACGGATCTACAATCAGTGCACATGCGCATGGTACCATCTCACAGTTATGTTGTTAACGGATACCAGATGATGCGACACCATCTTCGGAGAAGAGGGTGTTCAAGGGGAGGTCTGATCTTTACGGCGTAGGATCGATAAATGGATGGGGATAACTAGCTGCAAGCAGCCAGAAAATGGAAAATAAGAGATTATGACCCGACGAGGAGGAGGCTCACCGAAGCTTCCAATCCGCACATTCGCCAATCCACAACCTGCAATACTATCCCACACAACCACGCTCAAGTCATGGAGCATGAGATAGGTGCAATCCGCAAGGGAAACCACGAACTCTAACCCACACAACACGATCTAGTCGTGGAGCACGAATTAGGAGCAATTTCTCAAGGAATCACGAGAATAAGGGTAACAAGAGCTCTCCAATCTCAGGAGGAGTATATGTCTTTAGTCTTTGATAGAAATGGCAAAAAGTCCCCAACGAAGGGAAGGGCTAGCCTATTTATAATCGGGACAACCCCCTTGGATAGGTCACTACTAGAAAAAGGGCTATAGATGGGATTGACACTAATGGCGCACCAGACAAGCGGTGCGCCATTAGTATATACTAATGGCGCACCACCTTCTGATACGCCATTAGAGTTGAAACTACTAATGGCGCGCCTGTCCCAGGGTGCGCCATTAGTATCAAATTTTTTTTAACTAGTGCGCCTGTCCAAACATACTAATGGCGCATCCAGGGACAGTGCGCCATTACTAATTGTAACTAGTAATGGCGCACCGGTCGGAAAGTGCGCCACTAATGTTGTTTTTTTATTATATTTTTTATTCCTTTTTTTTGCAAAACTACTAATGGCGCACTGTTCCACCGTGCGCCATTACTAGTTTAAACTAGTAATGGCGCACTGTGGGACAGTGCGCCATTAGTATGTTTTTTTTGCAAAACTACTAATGGCGCACCACCGGAAGGTGCGCCATTAGTAACCTGGATTACTAATGGCGCATTTAGAGTTGGTGCGCCATTAGTAAGTGGGCAGCAACAAGATATTTTGGACAGCCTCTCCTACCCACACTCACTTTCTCCCCACTTCATTCTCTCCACCTCCTCCTTGTCTCGGGTGCCTCCTCTTTTTCACCTCGTTTCCACCATAGATTCATTCAATTTAAGTGGTTAAATTACCTTGTTTTGATAGGTAAGTAAGGGGGGAAGCTATATTTATGCTGTTCTCCCTACAACAATGTGCACATGCACTTTTTATGACCTAGCTAGATCTATGTATGTTCATGGTGTTGCATATGTTTGTGGTGTTGCATATGTGTTTGTGTTTGGAGGTGTACCGGTATTTGAAATGCGATAGTTGCCAATATTTTGCCGGAATGTTGATTCATTTCCGTTTCGGCGAGAATTTTGGCATGAAGCATTCTTTTTGGTCCTATTTTTAGGGAAAGTCATGCCAAATTTTTTCTTGGTTCTAAAATATCGTTTTGCTCTACCCCGCAGGCGACCATGGTCCGCATGATGACCGAAGGCATCGTGAATAGGTTTTTGAGGTCCGCGAAGGCCAAGATGCTTCAAAAGAACGAGGCGGAGATAAGATGTCCATGTTGAAGATGCAAGCTGAAGAGCCTTATTGCGGACCCGGAATCCGGGCAGGTGCGGGACCACCTGCTCTTGCGTGGTTTCATGGATGGCTATCGGTGGCAAGGTGATGAAGATGACTACGAAGTCGTCCATGGGGGCCGGGCAAGAAATGAGGAAGGGCAGCAAGACAACCACCGCAGCTCGGGCGGGCGAGAAGACGAAGAATCCTCAGGAGATGATCACGACGGTGATGCTGTACACAGTCATCATGTAGAAGATGCAGGACATGATGATGAGGAAGATGCCGGAGCAGACAACGGGCATGATCATGAAGATGATGATGCCGGCGGAGCAGACGACGCTGGACCATCGATGGGCTGGGTGCAGGACCCTCATATTCAAGAGCTGCTTCTCAAGCAGACGGATAACGCAAGAGCTGCCGCCCGAGAGAAAGCCAAGATGGATCAACTTGAGTTAGACGCGGTTACTCCATTGTATGAAGGATGTAGGCCCGAGGATACCCGCCTGAAAGTAACGCTCATAGCTCTGGAGATGAAGGTAAAACACAAAATGACCGACGCATGCTTCGACGAGAACATGTCATTCTGGCACGAACGTCTTCCCAAGGGGAACAAGTGCCCGACCAGTTTGGAGGAGGCGAAGAAAATCGTGTGTCCTCTGGATTTACCGCACGTGAAATACCATGTGTGCATGAACAATTGCATCATTTATCGGGACGAGCACGCAGAGTCTACCATATGTCCGGTGTGCGGCGTCACTCAATACAAGAAGAGGAAGAAAGCTCCTCGAAAAGTGGTGTGGTACTTTTCGATCACTCCTCGTCTGCAGCAGTATTTCGCAGACCCTAAGGTAGCAAAGCTCCTGCGTTGGCACGCGGATAGGGACGAGAAGAAGCGAGAAGATGACGCAAATGATCCGGAGATAGATAAAAAAGACAAGATGCTGAGTCACGCTAAGGATGCGAGCCAGTGGCAAGCGTTGAACTTCGAAGACCCAGAATTTGGGAACGATCCAAGAAACATCGTGCTGGGCGCGAGCACCGATGGAGTCAATCCGTTTGGCAGCTAGAGAAGCACACATAGCACCTGGCCTGTGTTTGTGTGGATGTACAACCTTCCCCCTGGTTGTGCATGAAGAGGAAGTACATTCACATGAGTATGCTAATTGAAGGACCGAAACAACCAGGGAAAGACATCAATCTGTATCTGGGGCTGCTGAAAGAGGAGCTTGACACGCTATGGAAAATGCCAGCCAATACATGGGACGCCGCAGAGAAAGAATATTTCCCTATGAGAGCCGCGCTGCTCACGACGGTGCATGACTATCTCGGTTACGGATATGTCGCGGGGCAGGTGGTCCACGGATTATCTGGATGCGTCAGGTGCATGGATGACACAACGTATCGCCAGCTAGATAGAGATCCCGGGTCTTCGAAAACCGTGTTCATGGGACATCGAAGGTGGCTTCACGACAATGACCCGTGGAGAAAACGCAAGGATCTGTTCGATGGTGAAACCGAACCCCGAGGACGCCCGCGTATGAGGAGCGGCGAGGAAATAGACGAGCTGTTGAAAAATTGGAAAGACTGCCCATTGCCGGGAAAGAAGCAAAAGGCGCCAGAGCCGGGAAAGAAGCGAAAGGCGTAGAGCCGCTGCTGAAGGTATGGAAAACGAGGTCTGTTTTCTGGGACTTGCCGTACAGGAAGATCCACCGTGTGCCTCACAGCCTTGATGTCATGCATATCACGAAGAACGTGTGCGAGAGTCTGCTTGGTACCCTGCTCAACATGCCAGAGAGGACCAAAGATGGGCCGAAAGCAAGGGCAGACTTGAAATCAATGGGCATCAGGTAGGAGCTTCACGCTATATATGATGATCATGATGATGATGATGATGAGGCGAAGCAGGACACGGAAAGTCGTCGCAAAGGCAAGAAGGCCAAGAAGACCGTAAATGACTACCCTCCCGTGTGCTTCACTCTAAGTCAGGAGGAGATCGAGCAGTTTTTCACCTGCCTCGTAGGAGTAAAACTTCCTTACGGTTACGCGGGGAAGATAAGCAGATACCTAGACCCAGCGAAGCTGAAGTTCAGCGGGATGAAGTCTCACGACTGTCACGTGCTGATGACGCAGATACTTCTAGTTGCAATCCGTGGGATCATGGACGCGCACGTCCGTGAAACCCTATTTGGCCTATGCAACTTTTTCGACGTCATCTCTTGGAAGTCTATTGGCGTGAGGCAACTCAGAAGGCTACAGGAAGAGATCGTGGTGATACTATGCGAGCTTGAGATGTACTTCCCGCCCGCATTCTTCGACGTTATGGTGCATCTGCTGGTCCATATCGTGGACGATATCATCCAACTCGGGCCGACGTTCCTGCACAGCATGATGCCGTTCGAAAGGATGAATGGTGTCATCAAAGGATACGTTCGCAACATGTCACGTCCAGAGGGAAGCATAGCCAGGGGCTTTCTGACCGAAGAGTGCATCTCCTACTGCATGAATTATCTAGGCATCGATAACCCCATTGGTCTGCCCATCAACAGGCACCTCGGCAGGCTCGCTGGATGGGGTCACCGTGAGGGTCGTCGCGAAATGCATGTCGACTTCGAGGGTCGACTCGCCGACTTTGAAAGAGCAAACCTAGTCGCGCTACAACACATAGACGTGGTCGATCCTTGGGTGGTACAGCACAAAACCTTTATTAAGAAGACGTACAATGACCGAGGCCAACAAAGGTCATGCCCAATTTTCTTGACCTAGAAGGTGCCCGATTCTCAACCGAAATAAAAATTAATTTGCTTTAGTGGTTGGATTAGTTTAGTATTTTTTTCACACACTCAGACACCCTTGCTTGCCATGTGTGTGAGAGAGATAGTGAGAGGAGACAAGAAGAAGGGGGTTAGGAAGATGTTGCCTGCTCATCAAAGCTAACCATCTCCCCCTTTTCACCCCTTTTCCTTTGTCTTTTGTGGGTTGCAAGGAAGCTACTGTCTTAGCTAGCTTAGCTTGTGCACAAATCCCAGTGTTACAATCTAGAAAATTAGCCTGCAAAGATGAGGTCCCATGCTGGCTGTACCACTGCATCATGCAACAGTGCCTTCAAGATCCAAGGCAATATCACAAACATCATCGGCAATTTGACCAAACTCACAACCTTGTATCTTTGCAGCAACCAACTTTCTAGACACACCCCTCAAGAACTAGGTTACCCTTAGAACGTGGACTTGGACCTTAGCAACAACAAACTAACATGTTCTATCCCAAAACACCTAGGCAATATCACAAACATCTCTCAATTGTTCCTTGACAATAACCAACTTTTTGGCGACATTCCTCGAGAATTAGGTTATTTGGTCAACTTAGAGATCTTGTTCCTTGACAATAACCAACTTTTTGACCAAACTTTGTTCCTATTTAGAGAGAAACATGGCCAACAATGATGAGGCCGGGGGTTCGGGCGTCAAGGCATTCTGGGAGCTGTCCCAGGAGATGGAGGAACAACCTAACTTCCCCACCGATCCTGAGACCACTGATGGTACCGCCGAGGATGACCCCACTGATGCCACCACTGATGGTGCCGCCGAGGATGCCACAACTGATGATGGCGGCGCACGCATAGATGGCAGCCAACCGAAGAGGCAACGGAAGGACCAGCGCCCGACCGTGCTCCGCACCCTCAAGGAGGAAGTTACTGAAGTGGACTCCGATGGGAATCCAACGACGCCCGAACGAATAGTCAAGGTGTACTCGCTTCAGCTCGGGTGCATTCTCCGGAGCACCGTCTCGATCAACACCAAGAACCTCAGGCATCCTAACCGAGGGAATTTGCACAACCTCCTCTTCACGAAGCTGCACGAACGATACAAGTTCCCCACTGAATTTGAAAACACAAGCCTCAAAGGGAATAAAGTGAACAGTGCTGCCCTCATGAAGATGAGCACGGCCCTGTCTACTTGGAAAAGCAATGTGAAGAGAATGATCGAGAAAGGTGAGAGTTATGAGAAAATCAAGGAGAAAAATCCTTCGATCACCGAAGATGACTACAACGACTTCAAGATCAATTGCTCGAGCACCGCAAGCTCCGAATCAAGTAAGTGGGGGAAAGAAATGCAGGAGCTGAACTTAGGGGAACACACACTCGGTCCCGGCGGTTACAGAGTGGCGGAGCCTATATGGGACAAGGAGGAGGCGGACCGTGCCGAGCAAGGCCTACCGCCCCTCTTCAATAAATACGGTGACAAGCAGACCAGGAACTTTGTCAGGGCCCGGTACAAGAAGGACCCGAAAACAAAGGAGCTTACCACGGATCCGAAGACCAGGGCGCTTGAGCTTGTTCTGGTAAGGAATACACCCCTGCGTAATTAGCTCCATATGGTTGCATTCTAATTAATGAAGCCAAATTTCTAAATGGTTCACATTCCTTCCGCAGGCGACTGAAAGCAGTAGCGCGGGGTCGACTAAGAGCAACCCTTGGGACACCACTCTAAATAGGGCATTGAATGTAATGAAGAACAAGGATAAGCTCAGTAAGCCGATGTCAGCTGGTCGTGTGGCCGGCAAAGGCTTGTCGACAAAATGGTCGTCATACTATAACACTGGTGGGCGAAAGGAGAAAAAGACCAGCTCGGAAAGCCAGGCGCGCGAGGTTCAAGAAATCAGGGCACAGGTGGCGCGGATTCCGGAGAGTGTCCAACAGCAAGTGGAACAACAACTCGGAAGGACGATCACCGCCATTGTGCCTACCTTGATCCAGGGGATTAGTGCGTGGATTGCGGGCGGCCAACAGGGGCCGCCCCCGATTCCTAGCTTCACGGCCAGCAACTCGCAGAACGCGATGGCGGGGCCATTGGTGTCTCTAGCGGAGGCGGCATTGGTGTCTTCGACGCCGGCACGGGAGCTTAATGCACCCGGGTGTACGCCGGCCGGCACCTCTGCACCAAGCGGCCCCTCCGTCAACTGCACGACCGCCGTTGGCGGTGCCTCGACATTAGCCGAGCTCGACGCCATCATCACGGTAACTAATTAAGCCTCTCTCGGCCGAGGACTTCATCTCCTTGCCTTTGACTGGGCATCCCTGACGCCCTACATGTTTTCGCAGGGCGCTGCCGACGTTCCGTGCACTCTCCTGCACTTCGTGAACAACGAGTTGATCGATGTCGCCAAGGGAAAAATCGTTCAACCGGGCAACCCCTTGTTCCACGGTACCCCGATGCCACCCAACTTGTTTAGGGTTCAACTGGTTCGGGTGCTGCCAGGCTGCGACGAGTTGTTACCTCCGATTTGACCCGTCGGGGCCGACGATGATGACGTGATGATCCTCAGCGCCTGCCTGAGCTGGCCCCTGCTTTGGCTGAAGAGCCAGATTCGTTTGGGGGCGGGGGACACCACCCCAAAGACAACACCGCCAGTTGTGCCGGCGCCAAGTCGGCCCCATGGCAAGACCGCCGCAATGGTGCCAGACATCCCTATGCCACTGGATCCAAACATGCATATGGCACAGGATCAGAACGACGACGACGACGATACATTTGCCAACGTCGATCAGTACTTGGCCGATCATGGGTACGGTGGCGACTTCATGGGGCCTCCTTCTCAAGAACCCAACCCAACAAAAGACGTGCGCGATCTAGCTGGTACCGCGGAGAAGCCAAGTTGCAACAGGCGTCGTCTGCCGTTCAGCTCTCAGGAGACGCCTCCAGCTGCCGACTTCACCGAGCCTCAGATAGGCGAGGTGCGAAATATTATCAGCCCCAACACACTCAAGAAGGCGGTCTGTGAGCAGAACTCGGTCCCATTACAGGAGAAGAAGAAGGCACGCAAAAGAAAAACTAACAAGGGTGCGGGCCAGCCGGCACCGAGTACGATCCGTGCTCAGGACGGGCCACCTTCACCTGAGGATATCTCGAGGAGGGTGCAACCGGTGCTATGCGGAGTCTGCATGACAGTGTTCTTTCTTTGGAGAAGCGGCGTCTCGGAGAGAAGGATGTGGCATACCTGGTTTTCGCGGCCAAGGTGCCAGAGGGCAAGGGCTTTGTGGATAACTCCATCGGGGGTACGATCGTCCTGCGGTTTGATGACATCCACGCTATGCTGAACCTTCATCCGCTGCACTACACCTTCGTTCGACTATTTTCGCTGAGTATGGAGATGCGGATCATTCGCGACAAGACCCCATACATCGTGATAGTCGACCCCTTCTACATGCGTGCCAAGATCTTGGGCAGCGCTGGGGACCGGCAAGTCGCGAGTTCTTACCTCGAAGGCGTCATTCTGGCAAACCAAGATAAGGATAACTTCCTCGTGCCTTACTTTCCCGAGTAAGTCCTCCCCTCAACTGCCCCGTAACATATGAATTCTTAGATTTCGATCGTTTTTCTTTTAAAATTTCATGTTTTCTGCAGTGACACACGTTGCACGCTCATCCTCCTAAGCCCCAAATATTCCATGGCCACGTATTTCGACCCGGACCGTCAGTCGAACGTAGACTACACAAATGTCAAGAAGGTTCTTGATCATGTTCTCCCCAGCTACGTCAAATCTGGAGGCACCTTCACCAGGCCTATTCGTAAGTACGGCAAGCACGTGTTCTCCCACAATACGACGTTCTGCTGCGTCAAGCAGCCGCCTGGCGGTCAGAAGGGTGCCTACTACACCATCCATCACATGCGGGCGATCGTACGGGGCCATCATCAACTTCTGCTACCGAGTAGACTCAAAGATTGGGCCGCGAGCGTGTCGGCAATCCAGGACACGGACATCAGACAAGAATTCTTTCGCATCCAGTCGGAGTTTGCGGAAATCATCCATCAAGATGTCCTTCGTACCGCGGGGCAGTTCTACCTCAGAAATCAACCGTCCAACAGTGACATCGACACAATCCTACAAATGCAGGCTGACAACGTCCGTTGTTTCATGACTCCCACGATAGACGGCGGCTTCATCCACGCTCCGGTCCCTTGAGTCGAGTCGAAAGCAGTGATGTTGTGTCTAGTTCTGAAACATCGATTGGCTCATGTTGTAATTAAACTTTAATGAACTTGTAGTATGTCTCTTTGGTTTCGAGAGTCGTTCAACTTAGATGTAATCGATGCTATTAATGTCTTGTCTTGCTTTTCTCTTCCGATCGTTCCGTTGCATACTTATATATTGCTTATCTATTGTCTATGAATTGGTACTAACGTTTCATTTGGCTACTGCATAGCGATGCCGTGGTATGTCGTGTACAAGGGTAAGGTTCCCGGAGTCTACAACGACTGGGGGGAGTGTCGGAGACAGGTTCACCGATTCAGCGGTAATAGTTACAAAGGGTACACCACTAGGGCCGAGGCCGAATCTAGATACGCCCGCTATCTAGCGGGAGAGGGGAGGGAGCGTTGGAGGAACCGGATGAAGACGAGTTTCATTGTGATGATGCTCATCGTGATGACCGCAGCTCTCTTCTATGTGATGGTAGTTTAGATGATCGATATCGACTTGTAATGTGAAGACAAACTCGTGGTCTCGAGACTTGTAATATAATGTTCTATCTTTGTTCGGTCTTTTCAATTCGGAGACTAATATGATGAATTGTATTCGGAGACTAAAATGATGAATTGTATTCAGAGACTAATCTTCTGTTGTATTTGACGAATCTGTTGTTGATGTGTGCTGTCTATATTTTGTCCAATTATACATTTTGTAACCTATGCAAAAAACAGAAAATTAAAAAATTAAAAAACCTAATATTCATACTAATGGCGCATCACATCACCATGCGCCATTAGTATGCCAAAGGATACTAATTGCGCATCATTAAACAATGCGCCATTAGTATGCCGAAGTTACTAATGGCGCATCTTGTTGTTGTGCGCCATTAGTATGCCAAAGCACCTGGGTATACATGGCCCCTGGGAGGCATACTAATGGCGCACTGTTGTATATACTAATGGCGCATCTGAGGTGCGCCATTAGTATACCAGATACAAATGGCGCACGAGTGGTGCGCTATTAGTAAAATATACTAATGGCATGGCACTAATGGCGCACCACTAATGCGCCATTAATGGCCAAATCAGGTGCGCCATTAGTAGGCCTTTTCCTAGTAGTGGGTGTGAAAGAGAACTAGCTTCTGGAACCAGCTTAGGTGTGAAAGGGAACTAGCTTTGTTTGTCTAAATGGCTTCAAGACTTAATGAGGTAGCTTCTGGAATACTCTCGTTGGAGGTGGTTGGCAGTTCCCGACCAAACATGGTTCATTGGGGTCGAACAATGTTTCATTCAGCAGAAAACTCGAGTTCTGGAAATCTTTCGCAAGTTGGGATATCCAAACTCGTGCAAAACATTGTTTAGTCAGAATCGAAACAATGTTTCTTCAGCAGACAACTCATTCTTCATGAATTCCTAACTTTGTTTCCTCGCCATAAAACATTGTTTTGCACGGACTGAAATGTGTTTGGCCTTCTTTGGTATCGCACCTGAGTTCAACCAACAACAAAGGAGGTGAAGGCACAACCATGTTTTCAAGGTCAAATGATAGACTTAAGTTAGCGTTCACCTGATCATGTATTTGCATTGCGGACTTCTTGTGATTGGACCATTGATGGTTGGTGGTGTGGTGCCCATGGTTGGGATGTCCTCATCACAGTAGAATGCTTAAGCAACTCATCAATGCACCCAATGGTAACATCACAATCACTCAAGGGAGAAATTGTGTTTTTTGTTGCTACTATTATCAATAACCCTAAACTAAGTAGTATTCTAACCCCCCTTAAGGAGCCACATTTCATGAGATCTTTGCAACTAGGCAATTTCCTCTTTAGCTAGAAAATTGTGAAGGTCAACATTGATATGTCTCCAACGTATCTGTATTTTTATCGTTCCATGCTATTATTGTATCAATCTTGGATGTTTTATATGCGATTATATATCTTTTTTGGGACTAACCTATTAACCTAGTGTCTAGTGCGAGTTCCTATTTTTCGCTTGTTTTTGGCTTTTCAGGAAATCAATATCAAACAGGGTCCAAAGGGAGTAAAAACTTTGGGTTAATTTTTTCAAGACCAGAAGGGATCCTAGCAGGTTCGGGAGAAGACCTGAAGAGTCACGAGGGAGTGACAAGCTTGGGAGGCATGCCCTAGGCTTGTGGGCCCCTCGTGGCACCTCTTGACCTAATTGTGCCCCTATAAATTCTCAAATATTCCCCTGACATCAGAGAGCCACCCAAAGTACTTTTTCCACCGCCACAAGTTTCTGTTCTCGTGGGATCCCATTTGGAGGCCTTCTCTAGTACTCTGCCAGAGGGGGAATTGATCACGGACGGGCTATACCTCAACCTTGTTGCCCTTCCGATGATGCGTGAGTAGTTTACCTCAGACCTACGGGTCCATAGCTAGTAGCTAGATGGCTTCTTCTCTCTCTTTGATCTTAAATACAATGTTCTCCTTGATGTTCTTGGAGATCTATTCGATGTAATGACTTTTTGTGTTGTGTTTGTTGGGATCTGATGAATTGTGAGCTTATTATGCTTGAGTAGTCACCCTATGGATGCTTTCAATGCTATGTGAAATTTAGTGGGATCACCACCTATCATGCAAAGGCTAGATGCTATTGAAAATAAAATGCCTACCATAGAGCATATTAAAAATTTGGATAAAAAGATTCATAATCATGTTACTCAATTTGGATCAAAGGTAGGGATTACTCTTAAGATGCTAAAAGAGAAAGAACCAATTTGCATCTTAAGAGACATTTGGACCTTAACCTTTTTTCTCTTGTTTCTTTTTTACCACAGGTTCATTAAAAACCTAACCACTCTACGGTTGCACAAGGGCTCCTTTCCAGGCCCCCCTTTATTATATACGACCATCGACTTCTCCTCTCAAAGGATTTCTCACCAAGGAGAAACGGCGCAGACATGCGGCAGGGTACCACTAGGATCTTCAAAACCACTATTTTTAGGCCCCGTGTAAAACTTTCCCTTGTGTAAACTCTCGGCATGTAAAATAGCCTCGATATTTATGGAATTATCTATAATAGCACGTCTCGACGTATTAACAAGGATATAAAGGAAGCAGTTGATCACCACTTTCATTTGGTACTGATCTATTTTGCCATATCTATTCCCTCCTTACTTCAGATTGCCACATGTGCTTTAGTCCAGCCTTAACACCGGGGTTTGTATTCGGCTCCGCACGTTATCAAGTCCGAACACCTATAGGGTACTCTTCGGCGTCCCGAATATTGCACTATATGCATCAGCCCCGAATCATGTCTTTGGTCTATAGTTGGGTTGGCCGTCTCCTGTGCTTTCCATCTTACGTTCCACTCGTTCGGCTAAGGTAGTAAAGGGAGAACTACTGCGATTGTATTTCTGGTTAGTCCGGTCAAATACCTCAGTAGAGAAAGCCGAAAACTGACTGTCATGATAAAGCGAGAGCTGGTCGGCGATTTGGTGACTTACTACAAATTGTTAGTGATTTACTCTGTGTTATACGAGAGGCTGGTCTTCGTCCAGCCGCGTGGAAAAGGTACCTTATTCCGGATAGCCGTACACGCACCAAGGGCTAGTACTTAGCCCCAAAGTCAAGCTTCCTATGGCTAAGTGAAAGTAATAAAGCCGCATAGTCTGATTTCCTGGTTCACCTCGCGGACACCTCCTTCACGGACCAAGACAGTGGATAGTGTGTGACCACACTTTATCCAACGTCTTGGTCCGTGAAGGAGGTGTCCGCGAGGTGAACCAGGAAATCAGACTATGCGGCTTTATTACTTTCACTTATCCATAGGAAGCTTGACTTTGGGGCTAAGTACTAGCCCCTGGTGCGTGTGCGGCTATCCGGAATAAGGTGCCTTTTCCACATGGCTGGAAGAAGACCAGCCCCTCGTATAACGTGGAGTAAATCACTAACGATTTGTAGTAATTCACCGAATCGCAGACCAGCTCTCGCTTTATCATGACAGTCAGTTTTCGGCTTTCTCAACTGAGGTATTTGACCGGACGAACCATAAATACAATTGTAGTAGTTCTCCCTTTACTACCTTAGCCGAACGAGCGGAACGTAAGGTGGTAAGCACAGGAGCCGGGCAACCCAACTATAGACCAAAGATATGATTCGGGGTCGATGCATATAGTGAAATATTCGGCACACCGAAGAGTACCTTATAGGTGTTCGGACGTGAAAACGTGCAGAGCCGAATACAGCCCCCGGTGTTAAGGACGGACTAAAGCACATGTGGCAATCGAAAGTAAGGAGGGAATATAGATGGCAAAATAGATCAGTACCAAAGAAAAGTGGTGATCAACTATTTACTTTATATCCTGGTTACGTCGAGACGTGCTATTCTAGATAATGCCATGAATATCGAGGCTATTTAACATGCCGAGAGTTTACACAAGGGAAAGCTTTAGACATGGCATAAAATAGTGGTTTTGAAGATTCCAGTGGTACCCTTCCGCACGTCTGCGCAGCTTCTCCTTGGTGAGAAATCCTTCGAGAGGAGAATTCGATGGTCGTCTATAAGAAAGGGGAGCCTGGAAAGGAGCCCCTGTGCAACTGTAGAGTGGGTAGGTTTTTAATGAATCTGTAGTAAAAAAGTAAAAAAGGTCAAGGTCCGAATAGGGTCAAGCCGTACTATAGACCTTTTCCGCAGTATGCCTCCTAAGTTGCCCAAGGTATTTTAAGTGCGTAATTATGCACGCGCGGTACGTATGCCGCAACCTTATGGGGCGATCGGCAGAGGCTTGATACGTCCATTTTGCGTCATACTTTTATATTGATATTTATTGAATTATGGGTTGTTATTACACATTATATCACAATAGTTATGTCTATTCTCTCTTATTTTATAAGGTTTACATGAAGAGGGAGAATGCCGGCAGCTGGAATTCTGGATGGAAAAGGAGCAAATATTAGAGACGTATTCTGCACAACTCCAAAAGTCCTGGAACTTCATAGAGTTTATTTTTGGAATGTATAAAAAAATATTGGGCGAAGAAAGTACCAAAGGGGGGCCACCAGCCAGCCACAAGGGTGGAGGGTGCGCCCTACCCCCTCGGCACGCCCCGACCTTGTGGGCCCCCTGGCAGGCCTCCGGTGCCCATATTTGGCTATACGGTGTGTTTTGACCTGGAAAAAAAATCAGAAGGAAGCTTTAGGGACGAAGCGCCGCCGTCTTGAGGTGGAACCTGGGCAGAACCAATCTAGGGCTCCGGCGGTGCTATTCTGCCGGGGAAACATCCCTTCGGGAGGGGGAAATCATCGCCATCGTCATTGATACGTCCATTTTGCATCATGCTTTTATATTGATATTTTTTGCATTATGGGCTGTTATTACACATTATGTCATAATACTTATGCCTTTTCTCTCTTATTTTACAAGGTTTACATGAAGAGGGGGAATGCCTGCAGCTGGAATTCTGGGCTGGAAAAGGAGCAAGTATTAGAGACATATTCTACACATCTCCAGAAGTCCTGAAACTCCACGGGAATTATTTTCAGAATATATAAAAAATGTTGGGCGAAAGAAGTACCAGAGGGGGCCACCCACCGTCCACGAGGGTGGGGGCGCGACCTACCCCCCTGGGCGCGCCCCCCGGCCTCGTGGGCCCCCTGGTGGCCCTCTGATGCCCATCTTTGGCTATATGGAGTCTTTCGTCAAGAGAAAAAATCATAAGCAAGCTCACAGGACGAAACTCCGCCGCCACGAGGCGGAACCTTGGCGAAACCAATCTAGGGCTCCGGCGGAGCTGTTCTGCCGGGGAAACTTACCTCCAGGAGGGGGAAATCATCACCATCGTCATCACCAATGATCCTCTCATCAGGAGGGGGTCAATCTCCATCAATATCTTCACCATCACCATCTCATATCAAACCCTAGTTCATCTCTTGTATCCAATCTTTGTATCCAAACCTCAAATTGGTACCTGTGGGTTGCTAGTAGTGTTGATTACTCCTTGTAGTTGATGCTAGTTGGTTTACTTGGTGGAAGATCATATGTTCAGATCCATTATGCATATTAATACCCCTCTGATTATGATCATGAATATGATTTGTGAGTAGTTACGTTTGTTCTTGAGGACATGGGAGAAATCTTGCTATAAGTAGTCATGTGAATTTGGTATTCGTTCGATATTTTGATGAGATATATGTTGTCTTTACTCTAGTGGTGTCATGTGAACATCGACTACATGACACTTCACCATTGTTTGTGCCTAGAGGAAGGCATTGGGAAGTAATAAGTAGATGATGGGTTGCTAGAGTGACAGAAGCTTAAACCCTAGTTTATGCATTGCTTCGTAAGGGGCTGATTTGGATCCATATGTTTCATGCTATGGTTAGGTTTACCTTAATACTTCTGTTGTAGTAGCGGATGCTTGCAATAGGGGTTAATCATAAGTGGGATGCTTGTCCAAGGAAGGACAGTACCCAAGCACCGTTCCACCCACATATCAAAGTATCAAAGTATCGAACGTGAATCATATGAACGTGATGAAAACTAGCTTGACAATAATCCCCATGTGTCCTCGGGAGCACTTTCCTTTATATAAGAGTTTGTCCAGGCTTGTCCTTTGCTACAAAAAGGATTGTGCCATCTTGCTGCACCTTATTTACTTTCATTACTTGTTACTCGTTACAAATTACCTTATCACAAAACTATCTGTTACCGATAATTTCAGTGCTTGCAGAGAATACCTTACTGAAAGATTATATTTTCAGATCCTTAATGATAATGAGTACTCCTCTGATTATGATTATGAATATGCTTTGTGAGTAGTTATGTTTGTTCCTGAGGACATGGGAGAAGTCTTGTTATCTTTGATTATGAATTTGGTATTCATTCGATATTTTGATGAGATGTTTGTTATCTTTCCTCCAGTGGTTTTATGTGAACATCGACTACATGACACTTCACCATTATTTGGGCCTTGGGTAAGGCATGGGGAAGTAATTAGTAGATGATGGGTTGCTAGAGTGATAGAAGCTTAAACCCTAGTTTATGCATTGCTTCGTAAGGGGCTGATTTGGATCCATATGTTTCATGCTATGGTTAGGTTTACCTTAATTCTTCTTTCGTAGTTGCAGATGCTTGCGAGAGGGGTTAACCATTATTGGGAGGCTTGTCCAAGGAAGGGCAGCACCCAAGCACCAGTCCACCCACATATCAAATTGTCAACGTAACGAACGCGAATCATATGACCATGATGAAAACTAGCTTGACAACAATTCCCATCTGTCCTCGGGAGCGCTTTGCTTTATATAAGAGTACTGATACGTCTCCAATGTATCTATAATATTTGATTGCTCCATGCTATATTATCTACTATTTTGGGCATTATTGGGCTTTATTATCCACTTTTATATTACTTTTGGGACTAACCTATTAACCGGAGGCCCGGCCCAGATTTGTTGTTTTATGCCTATTTCAGTGTTTCGAAGAAAAGGAACATCAGACGGAGTCGAAACGGAACGAAATCAACTGGAGAAGTTATTTTTGGAAGGAAACACACCTGATGAACTTGGACCCCACGTCAGAAGATACAGGAGCTGCCCACAAGGGTGGGGCCGCGCCCCCTGCCTCGTGGGGCCCCCGTGGCTCCCCTGACGTACCTCCTGCACCCATATGTACCTACGTGACCTAAAACTTCCAAACCGCAACATAGATCGGGAGTTCCGCCGCCAGAAGCCTCCGTAGCCACCAAAAACCAATCGGGACCCTGTTCCGGCACCCTACCGGAGGGGGGAACCCTCACCGGTGGCCATCTTCATCATCCCGGTGATCTCCATGACGAGGAGGGAGTAGTTCTCCCTCGGGGCTGAGGGTATGTACCAGTAGCTATGTGCTTGATCTCTATCTCTCTCTCGTGTTCTTGAGATGATACGATCTTGATGTATCGCGAGCTTTGCTATTATAGTTGGATCTTATGTTTCTCTCTTGTAATGAATTGAGTTTTACCCTTGAAGTAATCTTATCGGATTGAGTCTTTAAATACTTGAGAACACTTGATGTATGTCTTGCTGTGGATATCTGTGGTGACAATGGGATACCGCGTGCCACTTGATGAATGTTTTGGTGATCAACTTGCGCGTTTTGTGGCATTAGGAACCTATGCATAGGGGTTGGCACACGTTTTCGTCGTGATTCTCCGGTAGAACTTTGGGGCACTCTTTGAGGTCCTTTGTGTTGGTTGAATAGATGAATTGAGATTGTGTGATGCATATCGTATAATCATGCCCACGGATACTTGAGGTGACATTGGAGTATCTAGCTGACATTAGGGTTTTGGTTGATTTGTATCTTGAGGTGTTATTCTAGTACGAACTCTAGGGATGTTTGTGACACTTATAGGAATAGCCCAACGGATTGATTGGAAAGAATAACTTTGAGGTGGTTTCGTACCCTACCATAATCTCCTTGTTCGTTCTCCGCTATTAGTGACTTTGGAGTGACTCTTTGTTGCATGTTGAGGGATAGTTTTATGATCCAATTATGTTAGTATTGTTGAGGGAACTTACACTAGTGAAAGTATTAACCCTAGGCCTTGTTTACTATCATTGCAATACCGTTTACGCTCACTTTTATCATTAGTTACCTTGCTGTTTTTATAATTTCAGATTACAAATACCTTTATCTACCATCCATATTGCACTTGTATCACCATCTCTTCGCCGAACTAGTGCACCTATACAATTTACCATTGTATTGGATGTGTTGGGGACACAAGAGACTCTTTGTTATTTGGTTGCAGGGTTGCTTGAGAGAGACCATCTTCATCCTACGCCTCCTACGGATTGATAAACCTTAGGTCATCCACTTGAGGGAAATTTTCTGCTGTCCTACAAACCTCTGCACTTGGAGGCCCAACAACGTATACAAGAAGAAGGTTGTGTAGTAGACATCAAGTACGTCCAGGTTTTTCCTTTGCTATAAAAAGGATTGGGACACCTTGCTGCACCTTGTTTACTTTATTTACTTGTTACCCGTTACGAATTATCTTATCGCAAAACTATCTGTTACCTATAATTTCAGTGCTTGCAGAGAATACCTTGCTGAAAACCACCTGTCATTTCCTTCTTCTCCTCGTTGGGTTTGACACTCTTACTTATAGAAAGGACCATGATAGATCCCCTATACTTGTGGGTCATCAAGACTCTTTTCTGGCGCCGTTGCCGGGGAGTGAAGTGCCTTTGGTAGGTGGAATTTGGTAAGGAAACATTTATATAGTGTGCTGAAATTTACTGTCACTTGTTACTATGGAAAATAATCCTTTTAGGGGTTTTTTCGGGGTATCTTCACCTCAACCAGAACCACAATTAATTACTCCTCAACCTACTGCACCTACTGAAAATATTTATTATGAAATTCCTTCAGGTATGATAGAGAAACTGCTAGCTAATCCTTATGCAGGAGATGAAACATTACATCCTGATATGCACCTAATCTATGTGGATGAAGTTTGTGGATTATTTAAGCTTGCAGGTATGACCGAGGATGTTGTCAAGAAGAAGGTCTTCCCTTTATATTTGAAGGGAAAGGCATTGACATGGTATAGGCTATTGGATGATATTGGATCATTGAACTACAACCGATTGAAATTGGAATTTCATCAGAAGTTTTATCCTATGCATCTGGTTCATCGTGATCGGAATTATATATATAATTTTTGGCCTCATGAAGGATAAAGAATCGCTCAAGCTTGGGGGATGTTATATTCATGTCCCAATCATGAGCTCTCAAGATAAATTATTATTCAAAATTTGTATGTTCGGCTTTCTCATAATGATCGATCCATGCTCGATACTTCTTGTACTGGTTCCTATATGAAGAAAGATATTGAATTCAAATGGAATTTGTTGGAAAGAATTAAGTGCAACTCTGAAGATTGGGAACTCGACGACGGTAAAGAGTCATGTATAAACCTTAAGTTTGATTGTGTTAATCTTTTATGGATACCGATGCTTTTCGTGATTTTAGCACTAAATATGGACTTGACTCTCAGATAGTGGCTTCTTTTTGTGAATCCTTTGCTACTCATGTTGATCTCCCTAACAAGAAGTGGTTTAAATATTATCCTCCCATTGAAGTTAAAGTAGTTGAACCTATTAAAATTGAAGAAGAAACTATTATTTATAATGTTGATCCTATTAGAATAAAGGATCATGCTAAAGCTTCAACTGTGGTCAACAAAAGTAATATAAGAACACCTAGAACCCCTGAGCAAACTAAAGTTGAACCTAGTATTGCTATGGTTAAAGATATCTTTGTCGATAATATTGATGGGCATGTTATTTATTTCTGTGATGAAGCTGCTAGAATTGCTAAACTCGGTATGGAAGATAAACATAGACCTGTTGTTGGCATGCCTGTTGTTTCTGTTAAAATAGGAGATCATTGTTATCATGGCTTATGTGATGTGGGTGCTAGTGTGAGTGCAATTCCTTATACCTTATATAAAGAAATTATGAATGATATTGCACCTGCTGAGATAGAAGATATTGATGTGACTATTAAGCTTGCTGGAGATGTTGAAGTCTTGTGTGGGAAAATTAAATATCCTACTGATTTCTTGTTCTTGGTTCCCCACAAGATAATTTTTGTCCCATTATATTTGGTAGACCTTTCTTGATTACCGTTAATGCTAAGATAGACTGCGAGAAAGATATTCTTACTGTTGGTTTGGGAGACATGTCTCATGATTTTAATTTCTCTAAATTTCATAGACAACCCCATGATAAAGAATTGCCTAGTAAGGATGAAATTATTGGTCTTGCTTCTATTGTCGTGCGTCCTACTGATCCCTTAGAATAATATTTGCTAGACAATGAAAATGATATGTTTATGAATGAAAGAAGGGAAATATATGAAGTACTCTTTAATCAAGGACCTATTTTGAAACACAATTTGCGTGTTGAAATCCTTGGGGATCCTCCTCCACCTAAGGGTGATCCCGTGTTTGAGCTTAAACTACAACCTGATACTCTGAAATATGCTTATCTTGATGAAAAGAAGATATATCATGTTATTATTAGTGCTAACCTTTCAGATCATGAAAAGAAATTATTGAAAACTCTGAAGAAGCACCCTGCTGCTATTGGATATACTCTTGATGATCTTAAGGGCATTAGCCCCACTCTATGTCAGCACAAAATTAAATTGGAGAAAGATGCTAAACCAGTTGTTGATCATCAATGACGGTTAAATACCAAGATGAAAGAAGTGGTAAGAAATGAAATACTAAAGCTTCTAGAGGTAGGTATAATTTATCCTATTGCTGATAGTCAATGGGTAACTCCTGTTCATTGTGTCCCTAAAAAGGGAGGTATTACCGTTGTTCCTAATGATAAGAATGAATTGATTCCTTAAAGAATTATTATAGGTTATAGAATGGTAATTGATTTTCGCAAATTAAATAAAGCTACTAGAAAAGATCATTACCCCCTACCTTTTATTGATCAAATGCTAGAAAGATTATCCAAGCGTACACATTTTTGCTTTCTAGACGGTTGTTCTGGTTTCTCTCAAATACCTGTGTCAAAAGATGATCAAGAGAAAACCACTTTTACTTGCCCTTTCGGTACCTTTGCTTATAGATGCATGCCTTTTGGTTTATGCAATGCACCTACTACCTTTCAAAGATGTATGACTACTATATTCTCTAACTTTTGTGAAAAGATTATTGAGGTTTTCATGGATGATTTCTCCGTTTACGGAACTTCTTTTGATGATTGCTTACGCAACTTGACCGAGTTTTGCAGAGATGTGAAGAAACTAATCTTGTTTTGAATTGGGAGAAGTGCCACTTCATGGTTAATGAAGGTATTGTTTTGGGCATAAAGTTTCCGAAAGAGGTATTGAAGTTGATAAAGCTAAAGTAGATGCTATTCAAAAGATGTCATGTCCTAAAAATATCAAAGGTATAAGAAGTTTTCGTGGTTATGTTGGTTTCTATAGGAGGGTTATTAAAGACTTCTCTAAAATTTCTAGGTGTCTCACTAATCTCTTGCAAAAAGATGTTCCTTTTGTTTTTGATGATGATGTGTAGAAGCATTTGAAATACTTAAGAAGCCTTGATTTCTGCACCTATTGTTCAGCCATCTGATTGGAATTTTCCCTCTGAAATTATGTGTGATGCTAGTGATTATGTTGCCAGTGTTGTTCTAGGACAAAGAGTTGATAATAAATTAAATGTTATTCAGTATGCTAGTAAAACTCTAGAAAGTGCCCAGAGAAATTATGCTACCACTGAGAAAGAATTTCTAGCAGTTGTATTTGCATGTGACAAGTTCAGACCTTGTATTGTTGATTCCCAAGTAACTGTTCACACTGATCATGCTACTATTAAATATCTTATGGAAAAGAAAGATGCTAAACCTAGACTTATTAGATGGGTTCTCTTGCTACAAGAATTTGATTTGCATATTGTTGATAGAAAGGGAGCTAAGAACCCCGTTGCAGACAACTTGTCTAGGCTAGAAAATGTTCTTGATGACCCACTACCTATTGATGATAGCTTTCCCGATGAACAATTAAATGCAATAAATGCCTCTCATAATACTCCATGGTATGCTGATTATGCTAATTATATTGTTGCTAAATTTATACCACCTAGTTTCACATACCAGCAAAAGAATTTTTTTCCTATGATTTAAGACATTACTTCTGGGGTGACCCACACCTTTATAAAGAAGGAGTAGATGGTGTTATTAGACGTTGTGTACCTGAGTATGATCAGGAACAGATCCTACGAAAGTGCCACTCCGAGTCTTACGGAGGACACCGCGCTGGAGATAGAACTGCACATAAGGTATTGCAATCCGGTTTCTGTTGGCTCACTCTCTTTAAAGATGCTCATAAGTTTGTCTTATCTTGTGATGAATGCCAGAGAATTGGTAATATTAGTAGACGTCAGGAAATGCCTATGAACTATTCACTTGTTATTGAACCATTTGATGTGTGGGGCTTTGATTATATGGGACCTTTTCCTTTCTCAATTGGGTATACACATATTTTAGTTGCTGTTGGTTACGTTACTAAGTGGGTAGAAGCTATTCCAACTAGTAGTTCTGATCATAACACCTCTATTAAGATGCTTAAAGAAGTTATTTTTTTTGAGGTTTGGAGTCCCTAGATATTGAATGACTAATGGTGGTTCACATTTTATTAATGGTGCTTTTCATAAAATGCTTTCTAAATATGATGTTAATCATAGAATTGCATCTCCTTATCATCCTCAGTCTAGTGGTCAAGTAGAATTGAGAAATAGAGAGATTAAATTAATTTTGCAAAAGATTGTTAATGGATCTAGAAAGAATTGGTCTAAGAAACTTGATGATGCATTGTGGGCTTATAGAACTGCTTATAAGAGCCCTATGGGTATGTCTCCGTATAAAATGGTTTATGGAAAAGCATGTTACTTACCTCTTGAGCTAGAACATAAGGCATATTGGTCTATTAAAGAGCTCAATTATGATTTCAAACTTGCCGGTGAGAAGAGGTTATTTGACATTAGCGTGCTTGGTGAATGGATAACCCAAGCCTATGAGAATGCCAAGTTGTTTAAAGAAGAAGTTAAAAGATGGCATGATAAAAGGATACAAAAGCGTGAGTTTAATGTAGGTGATCATGTTTTGCTATACAACTCTCGTCTAAGATTTTTTTGCAGGAAAGCTTCTCTCTAAATGGGAAGGTCCTTACATTATCGAGGAGGTCTATTGTTCCGGTGCCATAAAAATCAACAACGCCGAAGGCACAAATCCGAAGGTGGTATATAGTCAAAGAATCAAACATTATATCTCAGGTACTCCCATAAATGTTGAGACCAGTATAATTAATACTGTAACACCGGAGGAGTACATACGGGATACTTTCCAGAATGTTTCAGACTATGAAAAGGAATAGGTATGTGGTACGGTAAGTAAACCGACTCCAAAACGTTTCCAATGATAATTTTTCTCCATTTTGGAATTTTTAAAAAATTAGGAAAATTAAAAGTAGTATGAAAGAGACACGAGGCCACCACAAGGGTGGAGGGTGCATCCCCCGTCCTTATGGCCACCTCGTGTGCCCTCCGAACTCCGTTTTCTTGCACGATACTTCATATGGTCGGTAAAATTCATTATATAATATCCTGAAGGTTTTGACCACCGTACCACGGCAAAATCCCATGTTTTCGTTTTGAGCTGTTTCTGCAGCAGATTTGGAGTAAGATGTCATCCCAAGATTCGGAGGGAGAGAGATACATGGCTGATTATATCACAAAACCAAAGGTATATGGGGATGCGGAACATTATGATTGGACCACGGAGGAAGAAGAAGACTATGATCCAAAGGGGAAGGAGGAGACAAGCTCCGATGAAGAGGACGATCCACTACCTGAACCTGGCGATATGCATGTGGAGTTCAAGAAGTCAAGCCTCCCTAAGGTCCAATCTATCCCACCTCGGTTTTCGCACAACACCAAGGCGGCATTATGCAAAAAGATAATGAAACACGAGCTTGAGAATGAGGATTTGAGGGAGGAAAATTTTAGCCTCAGACGCAAGCCAGAGAAGTAGAATGCAACAACTCCTTCATCACCACCTCCGAAGAAAGAGATCTAAATACATGGGTATGGGCACTCCCCTTGGCAACTGCCAAGCTTGGGGGAGTGCCCCGGTATCATATCACCATCGCACCTCTATCTTTATCGTTTTTCTTAGTTCAATCGTTTTGGCGATATCTTGATCTACTAGAATAAAGTTTTAGTATTATCTAGCTTTGAGTTTTTGCTTTGATCCCTATCTATGTAATCAAGTCCTTGAGATATATAATAAAGAGTAGTTTTGAGATAAGGGGGCTTTGCTTTCTTGCTATGATCTTGAGGGAGTTAAATAAAAGAAAGAATAAAAAGAAATAAAAAGGTTCATATATTGGTCTTATGGAGAGTAATGACTTCACATATAAATAGTGTGATGAATAAAAGTTGTTGAGAGTTGACAAACATAGTTTTGGTCATTGTTGCAATTAATAGGAAGTAATGAAGAAAGAGAGGCTTCACATATAAATATACTATCTTGGACATCTTTTATAATTGTGAGCGCTCATTAAAATATGACATGCTAAAAAGTTGATGTTGGACAAGGAAGACAACATAATAGGTTATTTTTTCTTATATCCGAATAGAAGTTATATTGTCATGGATCATCCAACATGTTGGGCTTGTCTTTCCCTCTCATGCTAGCCAATTTCTTTGCACCAAGTAGAGATACTGCTTGTGCTTCCAAACATCCCTAAGCCCAGTTTTGCCATGAGAGTCCATCGTACCTACCTATGGATTTAGTAAGATCCTTCAAGTAAGTTGTCATCGGTGCAAGCAATAAAAATTGCTCTCTAAATATGTATGATCTATTAGTGTAAAGATAATAAGCTTTGTATGAACTTGCAATATGGAAGAAATAAAAGTGACGGACTGCATAATAATGGTCCTTATCACAAGCGGAAATATAAAGTGACGTTCTTTTGCATTAAGATTTTGTGCATCAAACCATAAAAGCGGATGACAACCTCTGCTTCCCTCTGCGAAGGGCCTATATTTTACTCTTATCATCTACCCTTATACAAGAGTCATGGTGATCTTCACCTTTCCTTTTTATACTTTTTTCCTTTGGCAAGAAATATATGTTGGAGAGATTCGGATATATATATCCCCTCAGTTGTAGGTTTCATAAAGTATTATTGTTGACATTACCCTTGAGGTAAAAGGTTGGGAGGCGAAACTATAAGCCCCTATCTTTCTCTGTGTCCGGCTGAAGCTTTGAACCCATAAGTATCGCGTGACTGTTAGCAATCGTGAAAGACTAAATGATAGTTGAGTATGTGGACTTGCTAAAAATCTCTTATGTTGACTCCTTCCGATGTTATGATAAATTGCAATTGCTTCAATGACTGAGATCATAGTTTGTTAGTTTTCAATGAAGTTTCTGATTCATACCCTATCTTGTGAATGAATTGTTACTTCAGCATAAGAATTTATATGGCATTATATGTTGTTGTTCTAAAGATGATCATGATGCCCTCATGTCCGTATTTTATTTTTATCGACACCTCTATCTCTAAACATGGCGACATATTTATCGATATCGGCTTTTGCTTGAGGACAAGCGAGGTCTAACCTTGGGGGATTTTATATGTCCATTTTGCAGCATGCTTTTATATTGATATTTATTGCATTATGGACTGTTATTACACATTATATCACAATACTTATGCCTATTCTCTCTTATTTTATAAGGTTTACATGAAGAGGGAGAATGCTGGTAGTTGGAATTCAGGACTAGAAAAGGACCAAATATTAGAGACCTCTTCTGCACAACTCCAAAAGTCCTGAAACATCACGGAGCTTATTTTTGGAATATATAAAAAATATTGGGCAAAGAAAGTGCCAGAAGAGGCCACCAGCCAGCCACAAGGGTGGAGGGCGCGCCCCCCGACCTTGTGGGCCTCCTAGCAGGCCTTCACTGCCCATCTTTGGCTATATGGTGTGTTTTGACCTAGAAAAAATCAGAAGGAAGCTTTCGGGATGAAGCGCCGCCGTCTCAAGGTGGAACCTGGGCAGAACTAATCTAGGGCTCCGGCAGAGCTGTTCTGCCGGGGAAACATCCCTCCGGGAGGGGGAAATCATTGCCATCGTCATCGCCATCGATACTCTTATCGAGAGGGGGTCAATCTCCATCAACATCTTCACCAACACCATCTCCTCTCAAACCCTAGTTCATCTGTTGTATTCGATCTTGGTCTCAAAACCTCAGATTGGTACCTTTGGGTTGCTAGTAGTGCTGATTACTCCTGGTAGTTGATGCTAGTTGGTTTATCCGGTGGAAGATTATATTTTCAGATCCTCAATGATAATTAATACTCCTCCGATTATGATTATGAATATGCTTTGTGAGTACTTACATTTGTTCCTGAGGACATGGGAGAAGTATTGTTATAAGTAATCATGTAAATTTGGTTCATTCGATATTTTGTTGAGATGTATGTTGTCTTACCTCCAGTGGTTTTATGTGAACGTCGACTACATGACACTTCACCATTATTTGGGCCTAGGGTAAGGCATTGGGAAATAATTAGTAGATGATGGTTTGCTAGACCGAGAGAAGCTTAAACCCTAGTTTCTGTGTTGCTTCGTAAGGGGCTGATTTCGATCCATATGTTTCCTGCTATGGTTAGGTTTACCTTAATTCTTCTTTCGTAGTTGCAGATGCTTGCGAGAGGGGTTAATAATAAGTGGGAGGCTTGTCCAAGGAAGGGCAGCAACCAAGGACCGGTCCACCCACGTATCAAATTATCAAAGTAACGAATGCGGATCATACGAGCATGATGAAAACTAGCTTGACAACAATTCACATGTGTCCTCGGGAGCGCTTTACTTTATATAAGAGTACGTCCAGGCTTGTCCTTTGCTACAAAAAGGATTGGGCCACCTTGTTGCACCTTGTTTACTTTATTTACCTATTACTCGTTACGAATTATTTTATCACAAAACTATCTGTTACCGATAATTTCAGTGCTTGCAGAGAATACCTTGCTAAAAACCACTTGTCATTTCCTTCTTCTCCTCGTTGGGTTCGGCACTCTTACTTATCGAAAGGACTACGATAGATCCCCCATAGTTGTGGGTCATCAAGGCTGAACTGCTATGCAAGCTCTTGATCCGTCGTGCTGTAATGTGGATAGAACTCGCTCAGCGGTGTCATGGTTCTTAATGACCGATGAGTTATTCGACTTGATGGGTCCGTTCTGTACCTTGGCTGCTAGGGTCGCGGTGTGCTCGTTAGTACGGAGGGAGCAATCATATTTCCATTTACTGTGTTGACGTTGCGCGGTCTGGGCATTTTGAGCTTTAACTAAGCATAATGTGGGACTACGTTGAAGCGGGCGAAAGCAGTTCGTCCAAGCAGTGCATGATAACCACTGCGGAAAGGGACGATATCGAATATCAATTGTTCACTTCGAAAGTTATTTGGAGAGCCAATACTACTTCCAGTGTTAAGGAGCCCGTGCAGCGGGCCTCTACACCAGGTATCACTCCATTAAAGGTAGTGTTAGTAGGCCTAATTCTTGACGGGTCAATACCCATCTTACGGACAGTGTCTTGGTTAATCAAGTTGATACTGCCGCCGCCGTCCATAAGGACTCTATTGAGATGGTATCCGTCGATGATGGGATCGAGTACCAGGGCCGCCGAACCTCCATGACGGATACTAGTTGGGTGGTCCCGACGATCGAAGGTTATCGGACAAGCTGACCATGGGTTGAATTTTAGGGTGACATGCTCTATGGCGTAGACGTCCCTTAGTGCACTCTCCACTTGGGGATGTGTGTGACATAAATCATGTTCACCATTTTCACCTCGGGGAGAAACTTCTTCTGTCCCCCTGTTTTCGGAGGGCGGGGCTCATCATCGTCTTCGCTTTGAGGTCCTTTCCCCTTATGTTCGGTATTTAATTTACCGGCCTGTTTAAAAACCCAGCAGTTTCTATTGGTGTGGTGGGCAGGCTTGTCAGGGGTGCAATGAATCTAGCAAGGCCTTTCTAATATTTTATCCAAATTGGATGGACCGGCTCTATTTCCTTTGAATGGCTTCTTCTACTAACTGGGTTTGGAGCCGCTGAATCCGGCGTTTACCGCCGTATCCTCAGTTTCTTCGTTGTTGTTCCGACGCTTATTTTTGCTACCCCATGGCCTTCCATTGCCATCCCTAGCTTCAGAGGTGTCGGGTCACTGGTGCTGTTGCTTCTACGAGCCAACCAGCTATCTTCGCCCGCACAGAAGCGGGTCATAAGTGCAGTAAGAGCTGCCATAGTTTTCGGCTTTTCCTAACCGATGTGTCGGGCAAGCCATTTATCACGGACACTGTGTTTAAATGCTGCTAAGGCTTCAGCGTCCGGACGGTCGAAAATTTGGTTCTTTTTAATTAAGAACCGAGTCCACAATTTGCGGGTTGACACTCTAGGCTGCTGGACTATTTGACTTTGGTCATCAGCATCCAGTGGTCAAACATAAGTGCCCTGAAAGTTGTCCCGGAAGGCATCCTCTAAGTCCTCCCAGCTACCAATGGAGTTCTCTGGGAGGCTATTCAACCAGTGTTGTCCTGGCCCTTTTAGCTTTAGAGGAAGGTATTTAATGGCATGGAGATCATCGTCGTGAGACATGTGAATGTGGAGAAGAAAATCTTCAATCCAGACAGCGGGATATGTCGTTCCGTCGTATGCCTCGATGTTTACGGGTTTGAACCTTCCAGAAACTGGTGATGTATTACCTCATCGGTAAAGCACATGGGGTGTGCGGCGCCTCTATATCAGGTAACATCATAACAGAGTTCGGATGACATCCGTGTTCGATTCTCGGCCCGAACTTGGTTATGCTTGTCGCGCTAAGCGTGATGGCCGTCGTCTCGTGTTGGAGCACATCCCCTTGATCCGTAGATTGATCTGGTCTGGCCGGCTCTATTGTCGAGGTCCCGACGTAACTCATATGTGTAGCCCAGAGCCGCTGCCTCTTTGCCTCTACGGTGAGGTGGCGCGGGCTGGTGTTCGGCATAATTAGCCGCTTTGTCACGTCCACGTGGTGGTCGGTCCAGTTGACCAGCATGATTGTATTTTGATGGTATTGGCTCAAGGGCCTCATCGTCAAATTGTGGTAGTGGCCTACGTTTTGGGTAGCTCTTTGTCACGCGCTCGAGGTCATATTCTTCGGCAGGTAGGACCTTGGTCCATCTGTCGTTGAGCGTGTCCTTTTCGTCTTGAAGCTATTGTTGTTTCTTTTTCAGTCTCCCCATAGTGGTGATGAGTTGTCGCTTGAAGCATTCTTGTTTGAGGGGTTCCTCTAGCACGATGAAATCTTCATTACTGAGGCTAACATCCTCCTCCTCGGAGGTCGGTAGATAGTTACTATCTTCCGGATCCTCGTTATCGACGAGTTCATCGGGGTTGAATTTTCCCTCTCCCTCTCATCTAGCTCGAGCGCATGCTCAACAGGGTGGTTGGAGTCTTCGGCATTGTCCAGAGTGTTATTATCTCTGGTGCCGGTATTGCTTTCCTTTTCCCGACATGATCATGAGCGGCGCCGCTAACGTCGGCACTTTCGTGGTGCCTCGATGTGCTTGTCCTCAATCGTATCTTGAGTGCCATCATCGTCCTTCTTCTCGGGCGTATCCACCATGTACACGTCGTAAGTAGAAGTGGACGTCCAATGCCCCGTGATAGGTGGGTTTTGTCCAGGTTCGGCTCTGGCATCGTCGTCCATACCATCGATGTCTTCGGAGGCGTAGTCTAGCATGTTGCTTAGGTCCTCGACAGTGGCTATTAAATGGGTGGTGGGTGGGACGTAAAATTCCCTACTCTCAGCCCCTAGTTCGGGCTGGGCATAATCGGGAGGTGATACTTCCGTGATGGCGAAAAATCGCATTGGATCCAGTGTCTCGTTTAGGAGCGAAAGTTGGACGAGTGTCTGAGGACCTGCAGAGCTAGGTTCAGCGATAACCATTTGACCGAGCTCCATGGAAGCAGACCTTGAGAGTTCGGAGTTAACGTCGAGAGGTGAGTCTGGCTTTCCGGTGACAGCGAGAGTCCCGCTTGACTCCGAGCCTGACGGAGTAATGGACCACGGGTACCCCGAAGACGGCAAGACAATATTTCAAGACATCGGGGCTAGCAAAGCCCCTTAGTCCGACTGCGCGGCTGCTCCTGCCGACTCCCCGTCCGACTGCGCCAACCAGCCGGCTACCGACTGCGCCAACCAGCCGGCTACCGACTACAGCCCGACACCGACAAGACCCTGACGTGGCGGCCATACCGCGGACGAGACGGCTGTACCTCGATGCCATCATGTATAGTGTCACTTGTCCCCTAGCACTATTTATGAAGTGACCCAGGGGACAAGCATGACACCCCACCATACCCCCTTGCTCCCATGCCACCACATAGCTTACATGCTAAGCTAGACATGCCTATATAAGGCACACACCCATCCATCCATCCACACTCACTCACGCATGAGCTCACACACATCCATTCGGCCATAGGCCATGGGCATAGCCGGCCACTAGAGCATGTCTCATGCAGGCACACACCAAGTCAGATACCCATGGTACTGATCTCAGGTACAACTCCAGGAGCACTTTGTACTAGATATATCAGATACACTCAGACATGCAGCAGTAGGAGTATTATCTCTACGGAGAGCTCTGAAGCTGGGTAAACCACCGCGTGCTACTCGCATACCCGCTCCCGGTCCTATCAGTAGCAGTCTTACCTACACACCAAGCCCTTGTGGCATCTGTCGACTCGCAAAGCCCCCCGTGAGAAATACCACGACAGTTGGCGCCCACCGTGGGGCGGTACTACTACTACGCTACCACGCTGCTGCTGGTTTCGCTGTCCGGGCGGGACCCTTTTTTCTTCATCGCCCCCGCCGCGGCGTCACGCTGTCTCTCCGGTAGTGCTCGGGGGCTCGACATCGACCCGCCCCCGGAATGGCCGCGCGGGACGGTTCGTCCTCGCCATCGGCCTCGCCGTCTTCATCGTCACCGCGACGTCGCGCCGTCTCTCCGGTAGCGCTCGGGGGCTCGACACCGACGCGCCCCCGGAGCGGCCGTGAGAGGTGGCGCGTCCTCGTCGTCGGTTGCGCCTTCTTCACCGCCACTGTTGCGACGCTACCGTCCGTCCGCGGGCGCGCCGCATGTGGGGCCTCGCTTCGGTCGGCTGCATCAATCCGCGTGCTGCTCGCGTTCGCTCCCCTCCACACTTGTCTAGCTCCGGCCGTAGCACGCAGTCGCTCCTCCATACACGCTAGCAGATGCAAGTCAACCATGGCCAGATAATGCCATGCACCACCAAAGCCATTGTCGTGCTCTTCTTAGATGCAAGTCAGATGCACGTCATATGCTACCCATACACTTCCCTGATGCAAATCATACACTACAGAACCCAGATGCAAGCCAGATATTGGCCGGATATCAGATACCACCCCAGTCACACCAGACTATGGCGATGCTCGTTGCTGCAGCCATCCCGCGCGCCTGGCCCGTCGTCCTCGCGCGGGCAGGCCGCCTCCGCACTCGGCCTGCCCTGACCGCGCTGTGCCCTGCGCCTGGCCCCGCGCCTCCGTCCGCGCCTTCCCCTGCCGGCTCCCGCTTGCCCCGTGGCCGGCTCACCGGATCCGGCCACTCCCGGCCCTGCTCCGCCCCCGGCCACTCCCGGCGTCCGTCGTCGCCCCATCGGCCGCCTCCGCCCGTGGCCCGTCCGCCCTCGACCGGCTCCGCCTTATCTGGCCGGCTCCGCCTCCCGCCCGCGCACCGGGCCGGCTTGCCGCTCATCAACTTCAACTGCTCGCGGCTGCGCCTCCGTCGCCCGGCCCCCGCCGCACGATAGGTTGGCCCCGCTTCCTCGCGTGACCCCGGCCGGTCGGCTACGCCTCGGCCCGCGGCCGGGTTCTCCGCCCTGCGCCCCGTTGCCGTCTCCACCAACCACGTCCGTCGGCACCTCCACGCCCCGTGCCGGCTTCCGCACCGGCCACATCCGGCTCCCCGACGCCGCCCCGTGCTTAGCCGGGTCCGGCTCGCCCCGCTTCCCGGCCTCCCGCCCGCTGCTCCTGCCAGCTCGGCCGGGTCCGGCTTCGCCCCCGCCAGTCGGCCCCCGCGTCCGGCGTCGACTCCACCTCGCCGGGTCTCCTCGCCGCTGCGCCCGGCCGACTCCCGCGGCACCCGACCGCTGGGTCGCCGACGCCTTGCCTCAGCTCCTCCGCCCGGCGCCGCCTCCCCTGGCCGGCTCCGCCGCCAAGCCGCCGGCTCCCGGCCCTGCGCAGGCCGGCTTCCGCGTGCCCTGGCCGGCTTCCGCGACCCGGCCTGCCGGCTTCCGCTGCGACCCGGCCGCCGACTTTCGCCACGTCCCGCCCCTGTCCGGCTGCTCATACAGAGAAAAAGATCGGTCGGCTGCCCAAGGCACCGACTAGGGAAAGAAAAAAAAAGAGTGTGTGCATCCGACTGCCTAGAGCCGGGTGAAGAAAGGCCGGGTGCCCACGGCCGGCTGACTGAAAAAAAGAGAGAAAGAGAGAGAAAAGAAGTCGGCTGGAATAAAATAAAATATGAGAGAAATGTGTGTCTGATGTACGTTCGACCGCTAGCTGCCTGGCCGGCTGCAAAAATCCCGACTCCTGTGTCGGAGTCCGCCTGCCCAGCCGGTCGAAGAAGAAAAAAAGAAGACAAAGTAGTTGCCAGGAGATCTGGCCCGACTGCTCAGCAGTCGGCCCGAATCTCGGGGGCTACACCCAGCGGGTGCGCTGACGCGCCTCCGCGAGAGAGAAGACAAAGTAGTTGCCGGGAGATCCGGCCCGACTGCTCAGAGTCGGCCCGAATCTCGGGGGCTACACCCAGCGGGTGCGCTGACGCGCCCCCGCGAAGATTGCAGACAAGAGAAGAATTTTGTCCGGATGTCAGCAGCCGGCAGAAGAGAAAAAGGAAGAAAAAGGGCGCTGCAAGATGCCTCGCCGCCTGGCCGGTCGAGCCTGACCGGCCGGGACACCCCTTCGAGCACCCGGGGGCTCGAAGGCTACACCCAGCGGGTGCGCCGATGCGCTCCGCGAGCACCGAGTCGCGCCGGCTATCTTCGACGACCGCGACTACACAAAAATCAATGTGAGCTCCTCACCCGCATATTTTCGCACCGCGAGAGCGCGGATAACCCCGAGCGATGCTCGGGGGCTATCTCCGCATTTTATTACAGTTGCATCACTGTTCGCCCCGGCGCCAGCCAGAGTTGGCCCGGGGGCTGGCCGCTTGGCCTGAGACGTTAGTTCCCGCAGACGGCTTAATACCGTGCGCGGTACCAGAGGCCCACTCTTAGTCACAGACCACAGAGCAGCTGCCGACTAGCAAGAGTGAACGCTGGAGGCCACCCACGCGAAAAACGCCCGGGAAGAAAAACGTTCGGGCGACACGACCGTTTCCTTTACAAGTATCTACTCGGTTGAATCTGCTCCTAGACTCTGAGTACTGTACACTCCACTTTGCGTCCCACTCTTAGCCACAGACCGCAGAGCGGCTGTCCGGCAAGCAAGAGCACAAGCCAAAAAGCGGAGGGAACACGAAAAAGATTAAGGGGGCTCGGACGAAACCGAGTCGGCACCCTCCACATAAAACTTGCAATGCTAAAAGCAAACATTTGATATATCCGCATGGACTAACTTTGTCTTTTTTCATGATCATTTCCATGAACACTCGCCAAAAAACCTCCGCCCAACTTTGCCAAGTTGCCCGGAGGCTTGGGGGCTACTGACGGAGTAATGGACCACGGGTACCCCGAAGACGGCAAGACAATATTTCAAGACATCGGGGCTAGCAAAGCCCCTCAGTCCGACTGCGCGGCTGCTCCTGCCGACTCCCCATCCGACTGCGCCAACCAGCCGGCTGCCGACTGCGCCAACCAGCCGGCTGCCGACTGCAGCCCGACATCGACAAGACCCCGACGTGGCGGCCATATCGCGGACGAGACGGCTGTACCTCGATGCCATCATGTATAGTGTCACTTGTCCCCTAGCACTATTTATGAAGTGACCCAGGGGACAAGCATGACACCCCACCATACCCCCTTGCTCTCATGCCACCACATAGCTTACATGCTAAGCTAGCCATGCCTATATAAGGCACACACCCATCCATCCATCCACACTCACTCATGCATGAGCTCACACACATCCATTCGGCCATAGGCCATGGGCATAGCCGGCCACTAGAGCATGTCTCATGTAGGCACACACCAAGTCAGATACCCATGGTACTGATCTCAGATACAGCTCCAGGAGCACTTTGTACTAGATATATCAGATACACTCAGACATGCAGGAGTAGGAGTATTATCTCTACGGAGAGCTGCGAAGCTGGGTAAACCACCGCATGCTACTCGCATACCCGCTCCCGGTCCTATCAGCAGCAGTCTTACCCACACACTAAGCCCTTGTGGCATCTGTCGACTCGCAAAGCCCCCCGTGAGAAATACCACGACAGAGCCTACTGACGGTATGGTCGCCTCAGGGTTTCCGGCAGTGAGCTCCATAATGGGAGAGAGTCTGGCGGGGTTTATCCTCCTGTTTTCAGACAGAGTGGTCTGCTCTGGATCTAAGGCCAGGGCGGGCACGAGAGTCGATCCTTGAGCGGAATCTGATGGTGGACTCGACGGGCTTCTTTCATGTAGATGAGGAGCGGCTGCCGAGACCGAGAACCCTTTGAAGATCAAGTCTCCTCGGATATCAGTGATGTAGTTCAAGCTTCCAAACCTGATCTGGTGACCAGGGGCATAGCTGTCGATCTGCTCGAGGTGACCAGTTGAATTGGCACACAGAGCGAAGCCGCCAAACACAAAGAGTTGATCAGGGATAAAAGTCTCCCTGAAAAGTCTTCTGCTTTTATCTTCACGTCCCATTAGTCTGGCCCATATCAAATAGTCCGGACACCCGAGGACCCCCTAATCCAGGACTCCCAAAGTAGCTCCGAAACTAGTCTTCCATGATGATATGTTCAGAACACGGATTGTCCTCGTTGTCAGGAGGCGGGTTCCTTCTCCTGAACATTTTTAAGATAGTTCCCTGCACAAAGGAACGGTATCCGGCTCTGTATAATTAACACAACCCTTATCCACGAAGGCAGGATGTCAAAATAAAACCGTGTCTTTTACTGACAACTTCTGTGGCGAAGCGTCACATTTGGCTCTTTAACATTTCGAACCATTTTCACGCCTCCCGTTTCGCGTTTCGAGGCATAGCCACCATTGGCACGTCTTGTCAAAACAGAGATCGTGCCCTCCCATTGTGGGATTCCCATCAATATGGTTTTGGGTAATCCAACCTGCCTTTCACACGGTCTCTTTGGGAGTAGGCGAGTTTTAAGGCATGGGTGGGGGCGTTTGGTATTTCACTGCCTATAAGAGGGTAAAAAATTCCATATTTCTTGCCCATGCCTTCTTCTAGCTCCTGCCTTCCCACCTTTCAGCTCCAGTGCCCAAAACTTCAGTCTTTCCTACCGCCACCACCTTCCTCAGCCATGGCCGGATCTGGCTCCAAGGGCAAGTGGGAGGCCTCGTCCGTCATGGAGAAGGACATCAAGGATCTCCGGAGCGCAGGTTATCTTTCTATGGGGATCTCGCATAGGCTCCCTAACAAGGGTCAGGCCATCCCTACCCTGGAGCCAGGTGAGAGAGTAGTGTTTATTCCCCACTTCCTCCACGGACTAGGGTTTTCCCTCCACCCCTTCATCCGCGGCCTCATGTTCTATTACGGGCTGGATTTCCACGATTTAGCCTTTCTCCACATATCGGCGTTCATCGTTGTGTGCGAGGCTCTCCTCCGCATCCCACCACACTTCGGCCAATGGCTTAAGGTTTTCAATCTAAAGCCGAAGGTGGTCGGCAGACAACACGCAGACTGTGGCGGGGCCATGGTGAGCAAGCTTCCCAACGCTGTCTGGCCCAAAGGGGCATTCGTGGAGACGGTCAAGGTATGGCAGCAGGAGTGGTTCTACATCACCGAATCCCGCAATGCCAACTGGGTAGCCCCTCCCGACTTCAGATCCGGACCCCCCACTAGGCTCACCTCCTGGACCGCTAAGGGCCCTGACTTGGGGTCTACAGCAGAGGTGCAAATGCTGCAAAAGTGCATCACCAACATGATAGGAAAAAACACCGGTCTCATAGATGTGGTTCAGGTGATGCTCTTCCGCCGGACTCTTCCTTGCCAACTCCGGGCCTCTCACATGTGGGAGTTTAATTCGGAGGAGCCACAGACCTTGAAGCACTTCTTTGGCACGACGCACGAAGACATTTGGAAGTTGCTCTTCAAGGCCCAAAAAATGTGGCCGAAGAAGACCGAAGACATCAGTCTCGACATCGAGAATCCGGCCTCGCCGGTAAGCATGATTTTCCCGAATACCTATTCGGTAAATAAGTTTAGATATAATGTATTGCCTATCCTTCGTATAGGGATGGACGACAAAGGAGGAGCGGATCAAATGTCTAGCACAGCTGCCTGAAGACTCAGCCACACCCCAGCTAACAGAGATGCTGGTCCCGGGGCCCTACCAAGCACCGGAGAAGAAGGCCAAGAAGAAGAAGGGCAAGGAGGCCAGAGGTGGCCCCCGCCACAAGGGTCCTTTAGACACAGTGTCTGGAGAGGCCGAAGCCCTCTCTTCCCATGAGGGGGATGCGGAAGAAGAGGAGGAGGAAGTGGAAAGCGACTCTCCTCTTAAGGGGAGGAAGAAAAAGAGGTCAGCCTCCACAGACCCGGAGAGGGAGGTGCCCAAGAGGGGGAAGATGTCCCTCTCGGATGGTTCGGACTTGGAGTCCGAACTAGTTCCCAAGAGACCTCCCAGGGTGAAGCCCCTAGCCGAACTGTAAGTATCTTAAGATCTACTATTTATCTTCGGTATTCCTATTTTCATTGTAAGTTATTATGCCATGTGCCTTTCAGACCTCCCCACGATCTCCCGAACCCTTCGCTATCGGAGGGGAGTTCTCTGCCACCTGAGATGGCAGAGAGCAAGTGTCAGATGTGGGGTTCCGGCAAACCCTTAAGGTTCGAACACTGGGGTGCGCGTGAAGTCTTTCCTTCCCACCAATTGACGCCCTAGATCACTAAGATCTCGTGGACGAACTCGACGAACTCGCACATAGAAGGACACAATATTTATACTGGTTCGGCCCACTTTTGTGGTGTAATACCCTACTCCTGTGTGGTGGTGGTGATTGCCTCTTGGGCTGATGATGAACAATACAAGGGAAGAATAGCCTTGTGAGGTTGAGGTGTTCTTGAGCTCGGTGAGCTTGTGTGTGTGTATGTGGGCGGTCTGAATGATCCCCCATCTCTAAGGTGGTGGCTAGTCCTATTTATACTGGCCTTGGTCCTCTTCCCAAATATCGAGCGGGAAGGGAGCCAACAATGGCGGGCTAATTCCAAAGGGGATAGCTAGTACAAGCTATCCTGACAAAAGTGGTCTTCGCCTGCCAAAGGCTCTGGTGGTGACGCCATCTTGGGCTCCACGATGACCTCCGTCTTGCCTTCCTCTTGGTCTTGGTCTCGTTGCACCAATATAGCAACCTTTGCCTGATGCCTCGGTACTCTTCACCTGCGCTTGCCTCCTTAGCACCAAAAAGGAAACAAGGACACTGCGCGCTCTGGCGCCCGCCTGGCGCCCGCCTGGTGTCATGTGTCATGGCTCACGTCACGAGGGTATCGTGAGGTTTGCCTCGCCTTGATATCCCCGCTCCTCGTGAGCCTGCCCGGCTAAGCCACTCCCGAGGATGTCTTGTGTCGTCCACCTCGCGAGGCTTGGACCCTCGCGAGGGTATTGGGTGCTTTGTTGGTGATGATGGGCCATACGGCTTGCTGGCTTAGCCACGCCGCGGGCCGCAGGCAGGCAAGTCTGGGGACCCCCGTTCCCAGAATGCCGACAGTAGCCCCCGGGCCCAAGGTGTGCTCGGGCTTGGCTTCGCGGCAAAGCCAAGGGCCAAGTACAAAGCACCGTGGGCCCTAAAAGCCTGCGGCCTCGACTGACGCGTGGCGGTTGATTGGACGTGGGCGTCTCCGCTTCCCCACGTTGCCTCGGCAACTGCTTGACTTGACAAAAGGCTGGTGCAGGCAGCGTTTGCCGTCATTGCTTCCTCCTTGCCTCGCTCCAGATCCCCTTTCTCGCTCTTTGCCGCCGCTACCTACAGATCTGCTCCGGCCTTGTTCTACATCTGCCGCCCAAGGCGCCGCGCAAGGTCAAGACTTCCTCGGCTCCGGCTTGGTACGAGCCTGCTCTTGAAGCGCCCACCATCACGGAAAAGAGCTTCGCCTCCATGCGCCTGCTGACAGCGAGGGAGAGCAACGAGTGGGGGACGACGGAGCTCCGTCTTGCGTCTGACGAGCCGGAGCCCGAGGGGAGCACCTTCTTCCCCTTCTTCTCAAGAAGCGTCGTCATTGGGTTGGTTCCTCCCTTCTCTGATTTCTTTTATGAAGTCCTCGACCACTACGGGCAGCAGGCGTTGCACCTCCATCCCAACTCTGTCCTCCTCCTGTCCATCTTTGCCTACTATTGTGAGGCATACCTGGGTGTGATGCCGTCCGTGGCGCTCCTACATCATTTCTTCTTTCTCCACGTCAGCGAGGGTCACATCTCTGGATGCGCCAACTTCGTTGCGTCCGTCAAGGCCAACTCAATCTCGAGCACCAGGAAGAGGGCCGACAATATTCGATCCAAATGGGTCATGGTGGACGCCAAGCTCGCTCATCCGCGCCCGATGTTGCCGACGGAGGTGCCCCGGCAGGGCCAGGAGTGGCCCAGGGCGGAGCTTGTCGACGAGCGGGCATCGTTAATGCTGGGACAGATGATGAATGACCTGAAGCCAGGCAATGCGAGGGCGGCCAAAATAACGGCAGCGATGCTCCTCGGGGATTTCTTGATGCTACGGGTTGCCCCACTCCAGGCGCGTGCGCTCCTTCTGGGAGCTTGAAGGAGGGGAAAACAAGGCCTGCCTGAGGCCGGGGGACCTGCCTGACAACGAACTGGACGCTTTCCTGCATCTCATAGTCGAAGAGAACCAGGAGTACCCACCTTGCGCCTTCATTCCTCTGTTCCAACGCAGGGACTGGGAGGAATTCGTCGCCTCTAGGGAGACTTTTGATGCGCGTGGGCTGGTACCACCGGTGCTTTCGGGAGCTCTTTCGGCGCAGAAACCGGTGGAGGTGTCTTCTGGCGAGTCCCGCAGAGAGGGGGAGGAGGAGGTGGACTCGGAGAAGACCCCAGAAGAGGTGGGGGAGACCTCCCCTCTAAGCAAGGCTGAGATTCTCCGCGCCCTTCCTGATGACGCCGAAGCCGACGCCTACCAAGGGGAGAGGGAGCATCCCCTCATCCCGGCGAAGGGTAGGTTGTCGCTGGTGGTCCGTGGTGCCGCCTCCACCCCGGTGCCTCCTGGGGCTGGATCCGGTTCTGCCTCCGCACCGCCTATCACCACTGGAGCCCGAACGCATGCCCCTTAGGTCCTGATGTTGTCAGGCCTCAAGCTTCACAAGCGAAAGGTGGAGTACTTCACGCTGGACCGGTAGGTGTTTCGATCTTTGCTTTGTCCCTGCCGGTACTTGTCATTTCCTAACGCTCGCCCTTGGTTGATCAGGCCGACATCTTCGGCGAAGAAGAGGAAGGAGGGTACGGCGGCCGTGCCTCCCTCCGCAGAGACAGGAGGCAGCAGCGCCCAAATCTCCCCAGCCCGGTCGTCCTCGCAGGGCCAAGAAGAACATCGCCGCGTAGAGTCAGCCCCCATGGCCCCGCTGGCTCCGGAGGCACCGGCGCTTGGCGCGGCTAACGAGATCCCAGCTGCTCCGGAACCCGCGGTCTCCCGATCCCTGGTGACGGTGCCGCTTCCTCCCTCCGCAGCACCTCCACTCCCTGGTTCCTCTGCTCCCGCTACTATCTTGGGGCATGCCCTTTCGGAAATGACCCGGCTGCAGGCGAATCTCCTGAGCGCGGACCCACGCCTGGTGGCCGGGCGCCTAGAGCTGTCCTTTGGCTGGCTTCACTCCGACCTGGCGGTTCACGCAGTGCTGAGCCAAGCTGCTGCGGCTTCCGAGGAGGAGAAGAGAGGAGCCGCCAGCGCTGCGGCCGATCGTGAGGCGGCACTGAAAGACGCCAAGGCCGCCCGTGGCCGCTACCAAGTGCTGGAGGGCGAGTTGCAGAGCCTGCGCGACAAGCACGCCGAAGAGGTACGCTCCCTCGAGGCGAAGGAGGAGGGGATGAAGGCCCGGGAGGAAGCCGTCAAGAACCATGATGCTGACCTGGCGGAGCTGGGGAGGAAGCAGGCCACCGAGCGCAACTGGTTGGAAGAGTTGGAGCGGAAGATGGGGACAAGGCAGGCTGATCTGAATGCCAAGGCGCGAGTCCTGGCCGAAGACCGCGTGGCCTTCGCCGATCTTGAGAAGAGGTCTCGCAAGGCGTTGAAGACACTCTACGAGCACGGCCTGGAGAGGCCGCTGGACACCGACGAAGACGGCCCCGACCAGCTGCTCCCTCTCGCGGTGAAGGTGCTTGAGGAGGTCGTCGATGGTCTCGGTCCCATGGCGGAAGCAGAGGCTCGCTTCCTTTCTTCAGCCGTACTGACTCACGTCCTCAGCCATCTGTACCTCCGCGACCCTAACGCCCGCCTTGACGAGCTGCTGGAGCCTGTGGCTGAAGATCACTGCGAAGCCGCTGGTGCAGCTGTTGATGGTCAGGTGGAGGCTCTGCTAGGGAAGTTCCGCAGCTTTGTCTCCGATCCTCTGTCTGGCGATGCCGCGGATCCTGCGGCTGAAGGTGAGAACATCGTCGCCGGCGGGGGAGCACCTTCCGCAGGCGATGGCGATATCCAGGGGTGACCTGCGGCTACTCTTCCCATTTCGTTCTTGCGACATGTATCAGGCCTCGTGGAGGCATTTAGAATTTTCATTTGGTGTTGTGAGAACAATATGCTTGTAATATTTTCTTCGAGATTTGGTGATTTCCTTCCTATTTGCTTTGTGTTCTGCGTCGGCAGAGCCCGGACCCGCGCATACCTCAACCGCCATTGGGCCGATCAGAGACCAGGACAGACCAAGGAGTGAGGGGCTACGTGACCAGTTAGGCTCTTGAGTCACGATGCTCAAGAGTCCCCCTTGACGTGGAAACAGCATATAGGGAGAGTTCTTGAGGATAGATTAATGTTCTACGTCGGCAGAGCCCGGCCACGCGCATACCTCAACCACCATAGGGCCGACCGGAGACCGGGACGGACCAAGGCGTGAGGGGCTACGTGACTAGTTAGGCTCCTGAGTCACGGTGCTTAGGAGTCCCCCTTGACGTGCAAACAATTTCCATACCTGCCCTCGCCGAGGCCTCGGGAGGGGCGCGCGACGCCCAGGTCCGGGGGACTTGGTTGGGTGGCGTGCGCTTGAGCGTGACCCGAGCGCAGCCCCCGTGCCCAGCCCCCTCGTGCGGCTCTCCCGAGGGGAGGCATTGTGGCGAGGCTGGGCGCTGAGCTCTGGGCTCCCTGGGGTTTCTACGACCGTGGGGCCGCCCTCAGTTGTTTATCACCAGCACGGAGCATAGTGCTTCCTCTTGTGCATGGGCATAGCCGCTCCTCGGCAGTGTCGTCAGCAAGCGCGGAGCATGGTGCTTCCACTTGGGCGTGGGATGGGACCCCCTCCGGGAGGAGCCCCCAGGGCGTGTATAGCCCCGCCCTGACACGTGGCTTGCACGGCAGGGCTGCGAGGTGTATCTGGGCACTCGAGAGCCAGCGCGGGACTCATGAGGCCCTACCTCAAGGCGGGTTGCGCCTGGTCTTGAGTCTTGGTGACTGTATGTCCATGCAAGGTGGTTAGATGCAATCACTCTATGTCGTCAGGTCCCGCCCCCCGAGCGAGCTCAGCCGCCGCTGGTATGCCAGGTCATGATGCCATGGTCAAGGCCAGGGGGTGAGGGCTGGAGAGCCAGTAAGAGCTCCTGAGTCGCGATGCTCAGGAGCCCCCTTTTAACGTGCAAGCGAATTGCATAGGATGAACAGACCCGTGGTGGGCAGCAATCAAGCAGGTGACAGTAGTTGGCAGGTTGAGCATGGAGAGCAGGTCAACTTGGATAAATGCAGGAAGATACATGCCACCGGGTCCGGCCCGAGCGGCTTGGGGATGATGCAGCCCGAGGGGCGCCCCCAACAAGGTAAGCTGATGACATAAGCAAAAGGGATACATGCCGCAGGGACGGACCCACGCGGCCTGGGAATAATGCAGCCCGAGGGGCGTTCCCAGCTAAACAAGCTTGGAAGAAGTCACCTGGTTCTGTAGACGAAGTAGAGTTGGTGTAGCTGAAAGCGTGCGTTGAAGAAATGACTCCTCATGAGCCGCCAGAACCCGATCCTCGGGAGGCTCTGGGGGCTCGGGAGGTTCCCTGAAGACCGTTTTCATCTCCTCTAGAACGGCGTGGTACCTGGCTTCCTGAGCCGCCAGGACACATCGCATGTTGCGCTGATAGGCCGTCGCCATGCTCGGCAAGCCAAAGGGCATTCGAACGTAGCTGTGCGGCGGGCCCTCGCAGCGGCCCACACGCGAAGGCCAGAAACGCTCCTGAGATGCGGCCCTGTTGAGCCCTGGGACGTCAATCCAGACGCGCAGCTCAGCATCCTCGCCAAGATGCGGAGCTGCGCCCCATGGGCGGCCGCCGCCGCACATGGCTCTTGCTTCTTGCAGTTCCTGGATGGTCTTGGTGATGAACTCCTGAGTGGTGGGCACTCCTTGCCCTGTGCTCTCCTGAGGGTCACGTGCCGCGAAACACGCTTCCAAGTGGTGCCCGGGCGCCTCCCTCGTGAGGTTGGCAAGGTCTGAGGCCCTCCAGAAGAGAGCCCCTGAGCCTTGCCTGAGGAGGGCATCGGGCGCGCCTTCCTATGCGACGGAGGGAGGCGCCCCTAGGGCGGGCGCCGATCCTGACGTGGCTCTTGCCGCGACGCCATCCTCCTGAGGTCCTGCATGGTGCGGCTACTGCTACCTCTTGAGCACTGTGTTGATTTTCCCCGAGGAGGAAGGGATGATGCAGCAAAGTAGCGTAAGTATTTCCCTCGGTTTTTGAGAACCAATGTATCAATCCAGTAGGAGGCTACGCATGAGTCCCTCGTACCTACACAAAACAAATAAATCCTCGCAACCAACGCGATAAGGAGTTATCAATCCCTACACGGCCACTTACGAGAGTGAGATCTGATAGATATGATAAGATAATATTTTTGGTATTTTTATGATAAAGATGCAAAGTAAAATAAAAGCAAAATAAAAAGCAAAGGAACTAACTAAGTATTGGAAGATTAGTATGATGAAGATAGACCCGGGGGCCATAGGTTTCACTAGTGGCTTCTCTCAAGAGCATAGGTATTTTACGGTGGGTGAACGAATTACTGTTGAGCAATTGACAGAATTGAGCATAGTTATGATAATATCTAGGTATGATCATGTATATAGGCATCACGTCCGAGACAAGTAGACCGACTCCTGCCTGCATCTACTACTATTACTCCACTCATCGACCGCTATCCAGCATGCATCTGGAGTATTAAGTTCATGAAAACAGAGTAACGCCTTAAGCAAGATGACATGATGTAGAGGGATAAACTCATGCAATATGATGAAAACCCCATCTTGTTATCCTCGATGGCAACAATACAATACGTGCCTTGCTGCCCCTATTGTCACTGGGAAAGGACACCGCAAGATTGAACCCAAAGCTAAGCACTTCTCCCATTGCAAGAAAGATCAATATAGTAGGCCAAACCAAACTGATAATTCGAAGAGACTTGCAAAGATAACCAATCATACATAAAAGATTTCAGAGAAGATTCAAATATTGTTCATAGATAGACTTGATCATAAACCCACAATTCATCGATCTCAACAAACACACCGCAAAAAGAAGATTACATCGAATAGATCTCCACAAGACAGGGAGAGAACATTGTATTGAGATCCAAAAAGAGAGAAGAAGCCATCTAGCTAATTACTATGGACCCGAAGGTCTGAGGTAAACTACTCACACTTCATCGGAGGGGCTATGGTGATGATGTAGAAGCCCTCCGTGATCGATGCCCCCTCCAGCGGAGCTCCGGAACAGGCCCCAAGATGGGATCTCGTGGATACAGAAAGTTGCGGCGGTGGAATTAGGGTTTTGGCTCCGTTTGATATTCCTTTTCTACGAAACCCTAAAACAGGCAAAAAACAACAATTCTGGGCTGGGCCTCCAGTTAATAGGTTAGTCCCAAAAATAATATAGAAGTGGAAAATAAAGCCCAATAATGTCCAAAACAGTAGATAATATAGCATGGAGCAATCAAAGATTATTGATACGTTGGAGACGTATCAAGCATCCCCAGGCTCAATTCCTACTCGTCCTTGAGTAGGTAAATGATAAAAACAGAATTTTTGATGCAGAGTGCTACTTTGCATAATTTTAATGTAATTCTTCTTAATTGTGGTATGAATATTCATATCCGAAAGATTCAGGACAAAAGTTTTATATTGACATAAAAATAATAATAATACTTCAAGTATACTAACAAACCAATTATGTCTTCTCAAAATAGCATGGCCAAAGAAAGTTATCCCTACAAAATCATATAGTCTGGCTATGCTCCATCTTCACCACACAAAATATTTAAATCATGCACAACCCCGATGACAAGCCAAGCAATTGTTTCATACTTTTGACATTCTCTAACTTTTTCAATCTTCACGCAAGACATGAGCGTGAGCCATGGATATAGCACTATAGATGGAATAGAATGGTGGTTGTGGAGAAGACAAAAAGGGAGAAGATAGTCTCACATCAACTAGGCGTATCAACGGGCTATGGAGATGCCCATCAATAGATATCAATGTGAGTGAGTAGGGATTGCCATGCAACGGACGCACTAGAGCTATAAGTATATGAAAGCTCAAAAAGAAACTAAGTGGGTGTGCATCCAACTTACTTGCTCATGAAGACCTAGGGCATTTTGAGGAAGCCCATCATTGGAATATACAAGCCAAGTTCTATAATGAAAAATTCCCACTAGTATATGAAAGTGATAACATGAGAGACTCTCTACTATGAATATCATGGTGCTACTTTGAAGAACAAGTGTGGTAAAAGGATAGTAACATTGTCCCTTCTCTCTTTTTCTCTCATTTTTTTATTTGGGCCTTTCCTTTTTTCTATGGCCTCTTTTCTTTCTCTCTTTTTTTCGTCCAGAGTCTCATCCCAACTTGTGGGGGAATCATAGTCTCCATCATCCTTTCCTCACTGGGACAATGCTCTAATAATGATGATCATCACACTTTTATTTTTCTTACAACTCAACAATTACAACTCGATACTTAGAACAAAATATGACTCTATATGAATGCCTCCGGTGGTGTACCGGGATATGCAATGAATAAAGAGTGATATGTATGAAAGAATTATGAATGGTGGCTTTGCCACAAATACGATGTCAACTACATGATCATGCTAAGAAATATGACAATGATGGAGTGTGTCATAACAAACAGAATGGTGGAAAGTTGCATGGCAATATATCTCGGAATGGCTATGGAAATGCCATAATAGCTAGGTATGGTGGCTGTTTTGAGGAAGGTATATGGTGGGTGTATGATACCGACAAAAGGTGCGCGGTATTAGAGAGGCTAGCAAAGGTCGAAGGGTGAGAGTGCGTATAATCCATGGACTCAACATTAGTAATAAAGAACTCATATACTTATTGCAAAAATATACAAGTTATCAAAGCAAAGTATTACGCGCATGCTCTTAGGGGGATAGATTGGTAGGAAAAGACCATCGCTCATCCCCGACCGCCACTCATAAGGAAGACAATCAATAAATAAATCATGCTCCGACTTCATCACGTAACGGTTCACCATACGCGCATGCTACGGGAATCACAAACTTTAACACAAGTATTTCTCAAATTCATAACTACTCAACTAGCACAACTTTAATATCACCATCTTTATATCTCAAAATAATTATCAAGTATCAAACTTCTCATAGTATTCAACAGACTCATAGGAAAGTTTTATTATTAATCCTGTATACCAAGCACATTAGGATTTAAAGCAAATTACCATGCTTATTAAGACTCTCAAAATAATCTAAGTGAAGAATGAGAGATCAATAGTTTCTATAAAACAAATCCACCACCGTGCTCTAAAAGATATAAGTGAAGTACTAGAGCAAAATTATATAACTCAAAAGATATAAGCGAAGCACATAGAGTATTCTAACAAATTCCAAATCATGTATGGCTCTCTCAAAAGGTGTGTACAACAAGGATTATTGTGGTAAATTAAAGACTCAAATCATACAAGACACTCCAAGCAAAACACATATCATGTGGTGAATAAAAATATAGCTCCAAGTGAAGTTACCGATAGAAGTAGACGAAAGAGGGGATGCCTTCTGGGGCATCCCCAAGCTTTGGCTTTTAGGTGTCCTTAGATTATCTTGGGGGAGCCATGGGCATCCCCAAGCTTTAGCTCCAAGTGTAGTAATCTATAGCTAGCGCAAGATCTGGAACCCCGAAAATTCTAAAATAAATTGCTGGACGTGAGGAATTTATCTATTAATCATTTGCAAAAATAATTAACTAAATAGAACTCTACAAATAAAAATGACAGCAGTTCTCGTGAGCGCTAAAGTTTCTGTTTTTTACAGCAAGTGTAACAAGACTTTCCCCAAGTCTTCCCAACGGTTCTACTTGGCAAAAACACTAATTAAACACAAAAAAACACAACCAAAACAGAGGCTAGATAAATTATTTATTACTAAACAGGAGCACAAAGCAAGGAATAAAAATAAAATTGGGTTGCCTCCCAACAAGCGCTATCGTTTAACGCCCCTAGCTAGGCATAACAAGCAAGAATAGATCTAGGTATTGCCATCTTTGGTAGGCAATACATAAGTGGCTCTAATAATAGATTCATAAGGTAATTTAATTTTCTTTCTAGGAAAGTGTTCCATGCCTTTCTTTAATGGAAATTGGAGTCTAATATTTCCTTCCTTCATATCAATAATTGCACCAATCCTTCTAAGGAAAGGTCTATCAAGAATAATAGGACATGAAGGATTGCAATCTATGTCAAGAACAATAAAATCTATGGGCACATAATTCCTATTTGCAAAACTAAGAACATCATTAATTCTTCCCATAGGTTTCTTAATAGTGGAATCCGCAAGGTGCAAGTTTAGAGAGCAATCATCAAAATCACGGAAACCTAACAAATCACACAAAGTCTTTGGAATCGTGGAAACTCTAGCACCCAAATCACATAAAGCATAGCATTCATGATCTTTAATTTTAATTTTAATAGTTGGTTCCCACTCATCATAAAGTTTTCTAGGGATAGAAACTTCCAATTCAAGTTTTTCTTCATAAGATTGCATCAAGGCGTCAACGATATGTTTAGTAAACACTTTATCTTGACTATAAGCGTGAGGAGAATTTAGCACGGATTGCAACAAGGAAATCAGTCAAAGAGAAATTTACATAGTTAAATTCCTTGAAATCCATAATAGAGGGTTTAGCAACATCTACAGTTTTAATTTCTTCAATCCCACTTTTATCAATTTTAGCATCAAGATCAAAAAATTCCGAATTCTTGGAATGCCTTCTAGGTAAAGGTGGATCATATTCAGTCCCATCATTATAAAGATTCATATTGCAAAACAAAGATTTAATAGGGTACACATCAATAACTTTTAGATCTTCATCTTTATTTTCATAGGAACTAGAAGAACACGCTCTTATAAAGGCATATTTCTTAGCACGCATCCTAGCGGTTCTTTCTTTGCACTCATCAATGGAAATTCACATGGCTTTGAGAGTCTCATTGATATCATGCTTAGGTGGAATAGATCTAAGTTTCAAAGAATCAACATCAAGAGCAATTCTATCAACGTTCCTAGCCAAATCATCAATCTTAAGCAATTTTTCTTCAATCATAGCATTAAAATTCTTTTGCGAAGTAATAAATTCTTTAATATTAGATTCAAAATCAGAGGGCATCTTATTATAATTTCCATAAGAATTGTTGTAGGAATTACCATAATTATTAGAGGGATTACTAGGATAAGGCCTAGGGTTGAAATTTCCTCTATACGCGTTGTTACCAAAATTGTTCCTACCAACATAATTCACATCCATAGATTCATTATTATTCTCAATCAAAGTAGACAATGGCATATCATTAGGATTAGAAGAAACACTCTTATTAGCAAATAATTTCATAAGTTCATCCATCTTTCCACTCAAAACATTAATTTCTTCTATCGCATGCACCTTTTTATTAGTAGATCTTTCAGTATGCCATTGAGAATAATTAACCATAATATTATCTAGGAGTTTAGTAACTTCTCCTAAAGTGATTTCCATAAAAGTGCCTCCCGCGGCCGAATCTAAAAGATTTCTAGAAGCAAAATTCAATCCGGCATAAAAATTTTGTATAATCATCCACAAATTTAAACCATGAGTAGGGCAATTACGTATCATTAGTTTCATTCTCTGCCAAGCTTGTGCAACATGTTCATGATCAAGTTGCTTAAAATTCATTATATCGTTTCTAAGAGAGATGATCTTAGCGGGAGAAAAATACTTAGAGATAAAAGCATCTTTGCACTTGTTCCATGAATCAATACTATTTTTAGGCAAAGACGAAAACCAAGCTTTAGCATGATCTCTAAGCGAAAAAGGAAGTAGCTTCAATTTAACAATATCATTATCAACATCTTTCTTCTTTTGCATGTAACATAAATCAACGAAGCTATTTAGATGGGTAGCGGCATCTTCACTAGGAAGGCCGGAAAACGGATCTTTCATGACAAGATTCAGCAAAGCAGTATTAATTTCACAAGATTCAGCATCGGTAAGAGGAGCAATCGGAGTGCTAATAAAATAATTATTGTTGGTATTGGTAAAGTCACGCAATTTATTATTATCTTGAGCTATTGTGACAAGCAAGCAAACTAACACACAAGCAAACAAAAAGCAAGCGGGCAAAAAGAGGTAAATAGAGAAAGAGAGGGAGGATAGAGAGAGAGGGCGAATAAAACGGCAAGGGTGAAGTGGGGGAGAGGAAAATGGCAAATAATGTAATGTGGGAGATAAGGGTATGTGATGGGTACTTGGTATGTTGACTTTTGCGTAGACCTCCCCGGCAATGGCGCCAGAAATCCTTCTTGCTACCTCTTGAGCACTGAGTTGGTTTCCCCAAAGAGGAAGGGATGATGCAACAAAGTAGCGTAAGTATTTCCCTCAGTTTTTGAGAACCAAGGTATCAATCCAGTAGGAGGCTACGCGCGAGTCCCTCGTACCTGCACAAAACAAATAAATCCTCGCTACCAACACGAATAGGGGTTGTCAATCCCTACACGGCCACTTACGAGAGCGAGATCTGATAGATATGATAAGATAATATTTTTGGTATTTTTTGTGATAAAGATGCAAAGTAAAATAAAGGCAAAGTAAAAAGCAAGGAAATAACTAAGTAGTAGCAGATTAATATGATGAAGATAGACCCGGGGGCTATAGGTTTCACTAGTGGCTTCTCTCGAGAGCATAAGTATTCTACGATGGGTGAACAAATTACTGTTGAGCAATTGACAGAATTGAGCATAGTTATGAGAATATCTAGGTATGATCATGTATATAGGCATCACGTCTGAGACAAGTAGACCGACTCCTGCCTGCATCTACTACTATTACTCCACTCATCGACCGCTATCCAGCATGCATCTAGAGTATTAAGTTAAAAACAAAGTAACGCCTTAAGCAAGATGACATGATGTAGAGGGATAGACTCATGCAATATGAAGAAAACCCCATCTTGTTATCCTCGATGGCAACAATACAATACGTGCCTTGCTGCCCCTACTGTCACTTGGAAAGGACACCGCAAGATTGAACCCAAATCTAAGCACTTCTCCCATTGCAAGAAAGATCAATCTAGTAGGCCAAACCAAACTGATAATTCGAAGAGACTTGCAAAGATAACCAATCATGCATAAAAGAATTCAGAGGAGATTCAAATATTGTTCATAGATAAACTTGATGATAAACCTGCAATTCATCAGTCTCAACAAACACACCGCAAAAAGAAGATTACATCGAATAGTTCTCCACAAGAGAGGGGGAGAACATTGTATTGAGATCCAAAAAGAGTGAAGAAGCCATCTAGCTACTAACTATGGACCCGTAGGTCTAAGGTAAGCTACTCACACTTCATCGGAGAGGCTATGGTGTTGATGTAGAAGCCCTCCGTGATCGATGCCCCCTCCGGCGGAGCTCTGGAACAGGCCCCAAGATGGGATCTCGTGGATACAGAAAGTTGCGGTGGTGGAATTAGGTTTTTGGCTCCATTTAATATTCCTTTTCTTCGAAACCCTAAAACAGGCAAAAATAGCAATTCTGGGCTGGGCCTCCGGTTAATAGGTTAGTCCCAAAAATAATATAAAAGTGGAAAATAAAGCCCAATAATGTCCAAAACAGTAGATAATATAGCATGGAGCAATCAAAAATTATAGATACGTTGGAGACGTATCAACTGCTTCTTCTTGGGGACAGCCTCCAGAGGGCCTTCATTTCTGTTGTCGGGGTCGTCGATTGCTGCGGCTTGAAAGGTGCGGTCGAGGGAGCACACCGCATCCCTCTCTTCACATGGGACCGTGATGATTCCTCCACTTCCTGGCATCTTGAGAGCGTTGTAGCCGTGATGAGTGACTGCCATGAACTTGGCCAAGGCTGGATACCCGAGGATGGCATTGTATGGTAGGCGGATGTGCGCGACGTCGAAGTCGATGAGCTCCGTGCGGTAGTTCTAGCGCTCCTCGAAGGTGACAGGCAGGCGGACCTGCCCTATCGGCATGGTGGAGCCGTCGGTCACTCCTGAGAAAGGCTTGGTGGGCTGGAGTTGCTCATATGGCACTTGGAGGTTGTCGAATGTGTCGACGGATAGGACGTTGAGCCCTGCACCGCCGTCGATGAGGGTCTTGGTGACCTACACATTGCTGATGACTGGGGAACACAGCATGGGGAGGGTGCCAGCGGTGGCTGTGCACTTGAGTTGATCTGCCGAGTTGAAGGTGATGGCGCATTGGGACCACCTGAGCGGGCGCGTGGCCTCGAGCTTGGGGAGCGCCGCGTTCATCTCGCGAGCAAACTGCTTGAAGACGCGCTGGGAGGCTGGGGCCTGGGTGCCGCCCAAGATGCAGGCGATCGCGCGCGGCTCCTGGAAGCCCCCAGCCCCCTCGTCCAGTTGGTGGTCGTCCTTCCTTCTTGGTGGCGGCAGCGAGGGAAGACCGGCGTTGCCCTGGGGGCGATCTTCACGAGGCGGGTCCCTCCAGGCGCCCTCACGAGGCTGGTCCTGCCAGCGGTCCTCGCGAGGTTGGTCGCGCCACTCCTGGCGCGGGCCACGGTCATCCCAGCATCTGCCTCCATGTCCTCCTCCGCGCCCGTAGCCCCGGTCGTTGCGCTTGGGGCGTCGACCATACCGTCCTTCTCGTATGGCTCTGAGCTCTTGACAGTCACTGGTGTTGTGGGTGTTCAGGTTGTGGAAGGCGCAGAATGGTCGGCTGTTCTTGGATGACTCGGGCTGATCTCTGCCCCGCTTGACGTCGGGCTCCACTGCGAGCACAGCTACCTCCTTGCGCTTCATGTCCTTGGCCTTGGCCTTCTTCTCCTCCGCGCCCACGGCTGGCAGCTCAAGGAGAGAGAGGCGGCCCTCCTCAGCTCTTGCGCACCTGTTCGCCAGGTTGAACAGCTCCTGAGATGTGCAGAGCTCCTTGTGGATGGCGAGCGCTTCCTTCATCTTGACGTGTCGGACGCCGTCGGAAAATGCAGAGATGATGGCCTCGTCCGTGACCTTGGGGATCTTGAGGCGGGTGTTGTTGAAGCGCTGGATGTACTTCTGGACGATCTCTCCCGGTTGCTGCCTGATGCGGCGTAGATCACCCGCAGCCGGAGGGCGGTCGCGAGTGCCTTGGAAGTTGGCGACGAAGCGGTCGTGCATTTCGTCCCAGGAGGAGATCAAGTCGTGATGCAGGTTCGGGAGCCAGGAGAGAGCTCCATCCTTGAGAGCCATGGGAAACCGGTTCGCCATGACCTTTTCGTCGCCGTTGGCCGCTTTGATGCTCAGCTCATAGAGCTGCAGGAACTCCGCGGGGTCGGCGGTACCATCGTAGCGAGGAGGCAGATCCGGCTTGAACTTGCCCGGCTAGGCGATGCTACGCAGCTCGGGAGTGAAGGCGCGGCAGCCAGCCGTGGTAGCCGGGGCCCGCTTCGGAGGTGGAGCTTGGTCTTGACAAGGTGCGTGCTGCGCTGCTGCGGGTGGTGCGCGATCTTGACGATGTGGCGCGGGGAGCGCAGGTGCAACTTCTCGCGACTGCGGAATTTCTTGGCAGCTTCTATCTTCGCGCGCGGGCACCGGGCACGGCGGATCACGTCGCGGAGCCGCGTGCCTTGGTGCCAATGCGACGTCTTGGGGCTGAGGTGGGGGAGGCGCGCCATGAGCCCCGCCGCCCACGGCTGGTTGAGGGGGAGGCAGAGAGTGGGATGGCGCCGGAGAGCCCCCCACGGCGCGGACGAGCTCGCCGACGCGTTTGAGCCACTCCTCGTAGAGGTCGTCGATGGGGCGGTAATGCAGGAACTCGTTCCGCGAGGAGCGCGGCCCGTGCCTCCATGGGAGCGCGGTGCGCGTGAGAGGAACAAGCGACAGGGGTCAGCGATGGAGTGGCGGTGCAGCCATCCTGCCGCACCGAAGGATGCAGCGAGGACGCCTGCTGCTCGTTCCCCGCCGGACCGGTGGCAGTGTTGGTGGCAAGGGACAGAGAACGGCGATGTGGCCCGCTGACGGGAGCCGTCGGAGCGACGCGGGTGGTCAGGGCAGCCCGACGCTCAGCTCGAGCACGGCGTGCGTCCGCCATGGAGACGACGGAGCGACGAACTGATGGAAGGGAAGCTACGGCGCACCCCTACCTGGGGCGCCAAATGTTGGATGTGGGGTTCCAGCAAACCCTTAAGGTTCGAACACTGGGGTGCGCGCGAAGTCTTTCCTTCCCACCAATCGATGCCCTAGCTCACTAAGATCTCATGGACGAACTCGACAAACTCGCACACAGAAGGACACAAGATTTATACTGGTTCAGGCCACCGTTGTGGTCTAATACCCTACTCTAGTGTGGTGGTGGTGGATTGCCTCTTGGGCTGATGATGAAAAGTACAAGGGAAGAACAGCCTCCTGAGGTTGAGGTGTTCTTGAGCTCGGTGAGCTTGTGTGTGTGTGGGCGGTCTGAATGATCCCCCCTCTCTAAGGTGGTGGCTAGTCCTATTTATACTGGCCCTGGTCCTCTTCCCAAATGTCGAGAGGGAAGGGAGCCAACAATGGTGGGCTAATTCAAAGGGGGAGAGCTAGTACAAGCTATCCTGACAAAAGTGGTCTTAGCCTGCCAAAGGCTCTGGTGGTGACGCCGTCTTGGGCTCCACAATGACCTCCGTCTTGCCGTCCTCATGGTCTTGGTCTTGTTGCACCAATATAGCAACCTTTGCTTGATGCCTCGGTACTCTTCGCCTGCGCTTGCCTCCTTAGCACCAAAGAGGAAACAAGGACAATGCGCGCTCTAGCGCCCACCTGGCACCTGCCTGGTGTCGTGCGTCATGGCTCACGTCACGAGGGTCTCGTGAGGTTTGCCCCGCTTGATAACTCCGCTCCTTGTGAGCCTACCCGGCTAGGCCACTCCCGAGGAGGTCTTGCATCGTCCTCCTCGCGATGGTCTTGGGTGCTTTGTTGGTGATGATGGGCCGTACGGCTTGCTGGCTCAGCCACGCCGCGGGCCGCAGGCAGGCAAGTCTGGTGACCCCCGTTCCTAGAACGCCGACAGCAAGACACCGCCACGAGCCCCCTCGCCCGTCACCATGGAGGACATCGAGGTGTCATTCATAAGGACTTCTCCTAATCGAGGGGGCGAGCGAGTCTGACGAGAAAGCGCCTGAGGTTAATACCTCGATCGCCGAAGACTTGGGGGAGGTGACCCCCATGAAAACTGACGGTGGGGCCCCCCAACAATCCAGGCCCCCGCCGGACACCCTTCCAGAGATCAATGTGGCTCCAAGATCGGGAGAGCAGTCCCCTTCGAAGGAGAGGGGGAAATCAGCTCTGTCGGCGACCTCCACTAATCCGGAGGCGCCGAACAGTCTAGCGGAAGCGCTGCAACGTGCTTCCATCATGGAGGACCACCACACCCTGATGGGTGTGGTGGTAGAGAAGGTTCAGTCTGCGAAGAGCAAACTGAATGAAGCCTTTAATAGCCTACTGACAGGCTTCGAGGTATGCGTCATAATGCTCTAAACGCTTTTCCATATATAGTGGAATATACATGTATACAGATAGTAGCCCCTGAGGCTCTGTCTGGTGTAAAAGAAACTGGACAGGGGATCCATGTAAAATTTGGGAATGCTAACATACTTCTCGGTTATTGTAACAGGCATCCCTATTGGCGGCAACCACCCAGGCTGCAGAAGTTTCCGAACTCAATCGGAAGCTTAAGGTGGCCGATGAGGAAATCGTCCACATTAAAAATCGGTTCAATGAGACGCAAGGTATGCGTATAGTGTTAAAACTTTAGTTGTATATTATAAGTGATAGTTATATTCAGAGATTAACTCATGTAATGCTTTGATTATGAGCATAGTTAGCGTAGCTGAGGTCGAGACCCTCAGAGGCCCCCTTGCGTAGGCCAAAAAGGAGGCAGAGGCGAATGAGGCAGTTGCTGACAAAGCAGCTGCCGAACTGAAGACCGAACAAGCCGCCCACCACCAACATGAAAGATGCCATCGACAAGTGTGAGGCTTTGGACGAGAAGACTTCGGCCCAATTGTCCGAACTCGCCAAAGCTCTCCAGGGGGCTAAAGAGGCGTGGGTCGAATCCCGGAGTGCTCGTGAAGAGATCCGTCAGGCGAAGCATATAGCGGCTGGTAAGGCCTTTCTTTTGAAGAGTATTTTTGGAGGTCAAAGCTATGCTTTGCTCACTCGAGTGTGGAGTTCTCCAAACACGTTTGCGGATCTTCCGAGGAGTGCCATTGATGTCGCACAGTTCTTCCGAGCCCAGGAGGGGAACTCGGCCAAGAAGTTGTTTTGGTCGCAGTTTCTTGCGTCGGAGCATCCGACGCCTCTAAACGACCAGCTGAAGCGGCTAATGGAGCTCCATAGGGTGGTAGGCTTGGCCATGCAGGACTTAATAGTCCAACTCCGGCTGGCCGAACCTATTCCCAGCAGCTACTTCGGTTTGGTGAAGCGGCTTGTCGATGTGCGGCCCCGCATCAATGCTATAAAGCGTTCGACCTGCATAGAGGGTGCTCGGATGGACTTTGCCCGCGTCAAGATGGACTGGCCAAAGATGAAGGCCACCGACATGGCGACCACAGGCCCGCGTGAAGGCAAGGACCACCGCAAACCGGAGAGGTACTCCGAAGATGTCCTAGCAGGGGCCCGAGTAGTAGAGGGCTAGTGTTCTAAGGACGTGATATTTGATTAGATGTGTGTGAGTTGTAAAAACTATGTTATGATCCCCTGCTTGTAATATATTTGTGCCTTTTATCTTAAGCGATTTTCCTCCTATGCGGTCGTATTATTCTGAAAGTTTCCAGTCGTCGGCTTCAGCCCCCACATAGATGCTACAGGGGTGTTCGGCATAGCGCATGACCACACTTTATCCAACGTCCCTGTCCGTGAAGGAGGTGTCCGTGAGGTGAACCAGTCAATCAGACTATGCAGCTTTATTACTTTCACTTAGCCATATGAAGCTTGACTTTGGAGCTAAGTACTAGCCCCTGGTGCATGTGCGGCTATCCGGAATAATGTGCCTTTTCCATGCGGCTGGACGAAGACCAGCCCCTCGTATAACATGGAGTAAATCACCAACGATTTGTAGTAAGTCACCAAATCACCGACCAACTCTCTCTTTATCATGACAGTCAGTTTTCGGCTTTCTCTACTGAGGTATTTGATCGAATGAACCAGAAATACAATCGCAATAGTTCTCCCTTTACTACCTTAGCCGAACGAGCGGAACGTAAGGTGGCAAGGACAGGAGCCGGGCAACGCAACTATAGACCAAAGACATGATTCAGAGCCGATGCATATAGTGTAATATTCGGGAGGCCGTAGAGTACCCTATAGGTGTTCGGACTTGAAAACGTGCGGAGCCGAATATAGCCCCCAATGTTAAGGCCGGACTAAAGCACGTGTGGCAACCTGAAGTAAGGACGGAATATAGATGGAAAAATAGATCAGTACCAAATGAAAGTGGCGATCAACTGCTTCCTTTATATCCTGGTTAATACGTCGAGATGTGCTATTATAGATAACGTCATGAATATCAAGGCTATTTTACATGCTGAGAGTTTACACAAGGAATTTTTTACACAGGGCCTAAAAACAGTGGTTTTGAAGATTCCAGTGGTACCCTACCGCACATCTGTGTCGTTTCTCCTTGGTGAGAAATCCTTTGAGAGGAGAAGTCGATGGTTGTCTATAAGAAAGGAGAGCCTGGAAAGGACTCCCTGTGCAACCATAGAGTGGGTAGGTTTTTAATGAACCTGCAGTAAAAAAGAAAAAAGCGAAAAAAAGTTAAGGTCCGAATAGGGTCAAGCCGTACTATAGACCTTTTCCGCAGTATGCCTCCGACGCTGCCCAAGGTATTTTAAGTGTATTAATTATGCACATGCGGTACATATGACACAACCTTATGGGGCGATCGGCGGATGTTGAACTACTATGCAAGCTCCAGATCCGTCGAGCTGTCATGCTGTAATGTGGATCGAACTCGCTCAGCGGTGTCATGGGTCTTAATGACCGGTGAGCTATTCGGCTTGATGGGTTCGTTCTGTACCTTGGCTGCTAGGGCCGTGGTGTGCTCCTTAGTACGGAGGGAGCGCACCATATTTCCATTGATTATGATGACGCCACGCGGTCCGGTGATTTTGAGCTTTAAGTAAGCATAATGTGGGACTGAATTGAAGCGGGCGAAAGCATTTCATCCAAGCAGTGCATGATAACCACTTCAAAAAGGGACGATATCGAAGATCAATTCTTCACATAAAAAGTCATCTGGAGAGCCGAATACTAGTTCCAGTGTTAAGGAGCCCGTGCAGCGGTCCTCTACGCCAGGTATCACTCCTTTAAAGGTAGTGTTACTAGGTCTGATTCTTGACGGGTCAACACCCATCTTACGGATAGTGTATTGGTAAATCAAGTTGAGATTGTTGCCGCCATTGAGGGAGTCCTAGACTAAGGGGTCCTTGGGCATCCGGCCTGTTAGCCATGGGCCGGACTATTGGGCTGTGAAGATACGAAGACCGAAGACTCTACCCGTGTCCGGATAGTGCTCTCCTTGGCGTGGAAGGCAAGCTTGGCGATCAAATATGAAGATTTCCTTTCTCTGTAACGGACTTTATGTAACCCTAGATCCCTCCGGTGCCTATATAAACCGGAGGGTTAGGTCCGTAGATGGACAATCATCATAGTCATACCAGCTAGGCTTCTAGGGTTTAGCCATTACGATCTCGTAGTAGATCAACTCTTGTAATACTCATATTCATGAAGATCAATCAAGCAGGAAGTAGGGTATTACCTCCATAGAGAGGGCTTGAACCTGGGTAAACGTTGTGTCCCCCATCTCCTGTTACCATCAATCCTAGATGCACAGTTCGGGATCCCCTACCCGAGATCCACCGGTTTTGACACCGACATTGGTGCTTTCATTGAGAGTTCCACTGTGCCGTCGTCAAAAGGATTGATGGCTCGCTTTGTCGTCAAGGAAAATATCACCTCCGGAGGAGTCCTTGCCTCAGGCCAAACCCTTCGGCTGGGCGGCTTCATCATGACCGCCCGTTCGGCCTTTGAGCTAACGAAGACCTCTTGAGTCATCGAAAATCGTCTCTGCGTTGATTTCGAACACGCAAAACGAATGGACCCAGCGGAGCTATCGTCTTTAAACGAGCTCCTAGATCGCATTGCCGCCTTGGGGGTCACTACAGACTACGATCGGATTGGGCTTAAACCCGACCAGAGAGAAATTAAACCTCCCCCGATCACCCACCAGATAGCGGTAGTCGAGGAGCAAGACATCTGATCTCGAAGAGCCGGACACCTGCCGGCAGAAAGACACGCCTTATCCTCCGAACATAGAATCGAATGATAAGCTCGAAAAATCAGTTGATATCTCGGAGCCCGAACTACTAAGTCCGGGAGATCTTCAGACTCCGGATCCAAAATTGGGTCAGGGTTCGGATTTAAAGCCACCCACCCACCCAAACATACACACTCTTTGGAGCATACAACAGCATTCTCAGGAAACAGTCCACCACTTCTGGGCCAGATTCCTCCTTGTCAAAAACAAGATTAAAGATTGCCGCGACGAAGAAGCGATCTTAGCGTTTCACAATAATTGCAAGAACGAGGGAATCCTCAACGCCATCAACCGCCTTCACATATTACAATTCGTGGACTTGGCAACTATCATACAGAAGTACAACGCAATGGAAAGCGCCTGGAAAACCCAGGCAGCCCGATGGGAACCATCGGTCCCCAATCAACCCCTCGTTCAGACTAAAAGGGCGCACCCTCATGGCATGCCTGGTCCAGTAGTAAAGAAATATAAGCCTGTTACGGGGCGCGGAACCGTTCTGGAAGGATGGCTCGATGGGCCATGCAAAATACATACAGCACCGGATAACATACCAACCCACAGCCTTAGAGCATGTTGGATACTCCGGCAAGTGGCCAAGAGCAGTGAGGATCTCCTCACCAAGAATACTCCAGAACAACACCACCTAGAAGACAATGACCCCAAGGTATTGACAGTCTTCGAGACATTCGCTTCAAACAACAGGCGCAAAAGGGCACTCCGCGAACTTGCCAAAGTCTGCCAGGTCGCAGCAACAAACCCTTGGAACGACACGGCTATAACTTTCAATGCCGGCAACGAGCCAAAATACAGGACAGTCCGAGCACCAGCCGCCTTGGTCCTCAGCTCAATCGTGGACAGCTTTCGTCTCACCAAGGTTCTCATGGACTGTGGGAGTGGACTAAACCTCATCTATGAGGACACACTCCACAAAATGGAAATTGATAGAAGCCGCATCAAGCAAAGCAACACGGCCTTCCGAGGAATCATTCCCAGTCAGGAGGCCCGGTGTGCGGGAAAAATCACACTTGACGTGGTACTCAGCATGCCGGAGAATTATCGGTCCGAAGAGATAACCTTCCAAGTGGCCCCTTTCAACAGCGGTTATCATGCCCTCTTAGGACGAGATGCATTTACATGCTTCCAAGTTGTACCTCATTATGGATACATGAAGCTCAAGATGCCCGGGCCCAATGGCATAATCACTCTTGCTAATGATCCGGACATAGCACTCCATGCCGAAAATAAAACCACATCTCTGGCCCTCGAGGCATTATCTGAAGCCCTCGTGGCCGAAGAACTAACCGCACTACGCTCCATGGTGGACAGGGATGATGTGATCCTAGACAAACGGCCCAAATCCACCTCCTTCAAACCGGCAGAAGAAATAGTCAAATTCCAAGTCCATCCAATGGACCCCAAGAAGACAACATCCATTGGAGCACAACTAAACCCAATGGTTGACGCTGCGCTACGAGAGTTCCTGTGCGAGAATTGGGATATATTCGCCTGGCACCCTTCTGATATGCCCGGAATCCCACGCGAGTTGGCTGAACACAGACTCAATATATTGAAGGGATATAAACCTGTCAAGCAAACACTACGGCGCTTTTTCGAACCCAAACGTCAAGCTATGGGGGAGGAGCTAGCCAAACTAATCGAGGTCGGATTCATTAGAGAAAGAAAAACACCCGGACTGGCTGGCAAACTTGGTGATGGTGCCAAAGAAAGATAAATCCTGGAGCCTTTGCGTCGATTTCAAAGACCTAAATCAGGCTTGCCCCAAGGATCCCTTCCTCCTCCCCCGCATCAACCAGATCATTGATGCAACTGCAGGACACGACTCATTGTGCTTCCTCGACACATATTCCGAATACCATCAAATTAAAATGAAGGAGTCCGATCAAGCCGCAACAGCATTCATTACCCCATATGGGCCATTCTGCTTCAACACCATGCCCTTCGGGCTCAAAAATGCCAGCGCCACCTACCAGCGCATGATTCAAACATGCCTGGAGAAGGAGATTGGCAAGACAGTTGAAGCAGATGTGGACGACGTCGTCATCAAAACTAGGCACGTCGAAACACTCATAGACAATTTACGTCTCACATTCGATAACCTCCGTGCATATGACATCAAGCTCAATCCAGAAAAGTGTGTTTTCGGCGTCCCCATGGGAAAACTGCTGGGCTTCATCGTATCCAATAGAGGAATCGAAGCAAATCCAGCCAAAATCTAAGCTTTGTCACAACTGGCTATGCCAACGGACCTTAAAAAAGTACAAAAACTCATCGGTTGCGTGGTAGCACTAAGCCACTTTATCTCTAGACTGGGAGAAAAGGCATTGCCGCTCTATCGCCTTCCACGGCGCACCGGCCACTTTGGGTGGAAGGATGCGGCAACGGCCAGACTGGAAGAAATAAAAACCCTTCTAGCAAGCAACCCAATCCTGGCCGCACCTAGCGTCGGCGAACCTATCTTATTATACATATCGGCAACACACCAGGTGGTGAGCGTCGTGCCCGTCGTAGAGTGAGAACAGGACGGACACAAATTTCCGCTTCAGAAGCCGGTATACTACGTATCCACTGTCCTCACACCATGCAAATCCCGGTACCCTCATTACCAAAAGATAGCATACGCGATCTTCATGGCATCCCAAAAGCTACGACACTACTTCCAGGAGTGTTCGATCACGGTGGCCTCTGAAGTCCCACTCAATGACATAATAAACAACCGCGACACTACAGGTCGGATTGCCAAATGGGCCATTGAGGTCCTTCCATTTGACATAACATATAAACCGCGTCGAGCCATCAAATCCCAGGTACTGGCTGATTTCATCGCTGAATGGACCGAGGCCGAACTCCCTAAAGAGTATGTCACATATTCCAACTGGGTTATGTATTTTGATGGCTCTAAAATGCAGGCAGGGCTAGGATCAGGTGTCGTTTTAATGTCCCCTACTGGAGACATCGTCTAATACGTACTCCAAATACTATATACGGACTCCAACAACGCAGCCGAATACGAGGCCTTATTGTATGGTCTTCGGATGGCCGTCTCCATGGGTATACAACGCCTGGAAGTGCACGGAGACTCAAACCTCGCAATATCGCAAATAAATGGAGACTTTGATGCCAAAGATCCGAAAATGGTGGCGTATCGTAATGTCGTCCTAAAAATGTCGGCCCGGTTCGAGGGCTCGAGTTTCATCACGTGGCCCGAGAAAGCAATCAAGCGGCGGACGTCCTTGCTCGCATCGGTGCTAAGCGCGACCCCGTCCCACCTAACATTTTTCTGGAAAGGCTTTTTAAGCCCTCTGTGGTGTGGCAAGAGGAGAGCGGCAATACCAGTCCGGACCCGAACACAACTCCAGATTCCAAACAAACCGATATAATCGGGGGCTCGGCCACCGAAATAACACCGTCGGCCCATCTCATTATGGCAGTTATTGCCCCACGGACCGAACCTTTCTTGGCCAACCTCAATAGGAAGGAGCTTAGTGAGGATCAGAATGAGGCACGTTGCATCGTCCGACGCGCGAAGGCCTAGCTACAAGGTTCACAACGGAGAGCTCTACAAGAAAATCGCTACCGAAATCCTTCAAAGATGTATCTCCAAGAAAGAGGGGCGGCAGCTCCTGGCTGAAATTCATGCCGGTCTCGGCGGGCACCACGCCGCAGCTCGGGCCCTTGTTAGCAAGGCCTTATGTACAGGCTTTTATTGGCCGACGACCCGAGCAGATGCACAGGACCTTGTCCAACGTTGCGTTGGATGCCAACTCTTCGCCAACCAAAGCCATATGCTTCCCACAACTTTACAAACAATCCCCATCACTTGGCCTTTCGCGGTCTGGGGGCTCGATATGGTCGGACCCCTTAAAGGGGGAAGCCATAAGAAAAAATATCTGCTGGTCATGGTGGATAAATTCACCAAGTGGATAGAGGCCAAACCAGTTAAAACGGTCGAGTCCGGGCTGGTGATAGAATTCCTATTCGGTGTTGTACACTGTTATGGTGTTCCACACAGCATCATCACCGATAATGGTTCCAATTTCACAGCCGATGAGGTGAAAACCTGGTGTGCTAATCGGGGCATTAAGCTCGATTACACCTCTGTCTATCACCCACAAACAAATGGCCAAGTCGAATGAGCCAATGGTCTTATTATGAGCGGCATCAAGCCTAGACTAGTGCGGTCTCTAAAAGAATCAGACAAGAACTCGGTTGAGGATCTCGACTCCGTACTCTGGGGGCTACGGACCATGCCCAATCGTACAACCGGACATACACCTTTCTTCATGGTGTACGGTGCAGAGGCAGTGTTACCCTGCGACATTATTCATGACCCACCTCGAGTGCGCATGTATGAAGAGAGAGAGGCCGAGCTTGATTGGAAAGACAACCTAGATGCCTTGGAGGAGGAGCGTGACGTCGCAAAAGCCCATTCTGCATGTTATCAACAGTAGGCTCGCAGGTATCAAAGCAGAGTAGTGCGGGCCAAGATTTACAATGTTGGCAAACTTGTTCTACGCCTGCCGGAGAAGAAAAAGGACAAACTCAAGCCTAAGTAGGAGGGTCCCTTCATCATCGACGAAGTTCTCACCGGAGAAGCGTACCGCCTGCGTGATGCGTCAGACAATCGCTTAGAGTCGAACCCCTGGAACGCGGCCAGACTCCGACAATTCTATGCCTAGCGCCAAACTCTGTGTTTGTCTCCTTCCTCCTGTTATTTCCATAATTTTTTCTCTCTTTTCATTTTTTCTCTTTAGCTTTCAAGCTTTAGTGCGGCTAGACCGTACACCCCCGAGGCATACACCTTTAAATATGTACGTCCATTATACCTGGGGGCTTCTTGGACAGAAGCTTGGTATTATTATTTTCCGAGCATTCAGCTCATCACATATGCGTCTTTTCCCATATGTACCTTTTCTTTGCCATTATATGCATCGATATGACTTAAGTTTTGGCCAAGCTGGGTTGTCTGGCTCCTGTGCTTTTGCCCTACGTTCCTGTTAATTAGGCTAGGGCATAAACGGAGCACCTCTGCGATTGTTACTACCGGGTCATCCAGATGTGTACCTCAGACTGGGTGAAGCCGAAAGCTAGCATTCTTAAGGGAATATTCGGTCAGTGAATTAAAGATGTTTCCGCATTCACTCCATTGTGAACCCCCAGAAGTTACTTACACTACGATTTTCCAATCACAGTTCGGACATGCACATTAAACGCATGCACACGCAGGGAAAGGAACCCTTAACGGAGCTATTCTCTCTGGAAGATGTTTCTTACAATCATAATGTAATATAACATAACTAGCCGGATACAACTTGTCTGTTCAAGCAACTATGACCCCTACGCTTGGTTTCCACGCATACCCCGGTCTATTTTACCACTCAGGTATTCAAAAACACTCCGCACCTTCGGGTCCAGAGGTCGAAGCGAAAAGGTATACCATGACAATCATTTTACAATTCAGCTAGAATTACATACGCCAAGGAAGTACATAGTCATCTGTACTCAAAAATTTCCTCCTCTATACCATCCAGCAGGCTGTCTAACTTACAATCCTGCTGGGAATACTTGGCAGCTATTTCTACTTTGTCATATACCAAACTAATGGGAACTTCTTTCCCATCTGATCCTAAAGTTCCGACCCGAGCCATATGATTTGGATCAAGCTTGGTGTACCATGTTTTCACCATGGCCCAGGCTTCTCGTGCACCTTCCTGGCAGGCCGATATCTTCCACAACCAAAAGCGCCGCTGTGTTCCCTTGAACAACTGTATAAGCTCCTCCATCTTTCCTAGAGGGGAGGCGGATGGCCATAAGGCCTTGGCAATGCTTCACATCGCCTGCCAAGCCTGCTCGTGCACTTGCGACAGCTCTTGTAGCTTATCGCCCAAGAATCCGAACATCTCCTCTTCAGGGCGATCAGTCAGCATACCTGCAGACATAACTCTGTCAGTCCCCTCTACCTCCGAGTTATTCAAAGGTAAGTTAAACCACATACTGAATATGCCGCCTCGCAGCCTTTATTCTCCTTCACGGAGTCAGCCAGCTGGGCCCGAAAATCTTTCAGTTCCTCACCCAATTGAGTCTTTGAATCGTCGAACTTGTTTTTATCCAACACGATTTTTGTTAGCACACGCTCGCCCGCAGCCAACAGTTTCCTGGCTTCTCGTTCTCCGCCTTAAGTAGCTTTCAATTGTTCTTGCAGTTGATCTATTGATCCTAACAAGAGGTGTGCAATCGTGTTAGCATTATTGGTATAGTATTATGTTTTCTCGATGGAGAGGAACATTACCAGGAGACGCTTTCTTGGATTTCTCTAGTTCGGCATTAGCAGCAGTTAGCTGCGCCTGACACTTTTCTAGCTCTTGGGCTAGCAGGTCGTTCTTCTCCATAAGAACCTGGTTATACAATGATACTTAAATTAGTTGTACCAACTTATTCAAGTCTCGGGGGCTACTGGCATATGGTTATCATATTCGGACAAAGTAAACTTACCCGTACATCCTTCAAATGCTGCCTTGTGGCTCTGTTACTCCCATCTCGAGCAGTTCGGATGTATGCATCAGTCGAGCTGAAGGCGTTGAATTCCTCTTCTGAAAAATCGGGGTCTCGTAAAACGGCCCTTCGGCACCGATGATTCATGGCGCTCTCCACTTCCGAGTTGGTGACGGATACATCATCCGCGTCCTCGGCGGGAGGACAATCCAGCGTTACCACTGTATCTGCCCCCGTCTGTCCGACAGGATTTGGATCCTGGCTGTGGGAGGTGTGATCGGCCGGACCCCCAGACATAGTCCGGCACACTCTTTTCCGGATACAGGACAAAACCGAAAGGTCACAGTTGGATGTGACTGCCAAATTTCATATTCGCGAATCCATACCTATTTGATGAGGGCTCAGCCATATCTTCGTTTGCCTTCCTTTTTGAAGGCTTACCCGGCATGGGGGGCGCTCTCCTTGGAGATGCCCCTGGGGCAGCATGGCGCGCCAAACGCCTCCCCTTTGGAGCACAGGACAGTGCAGTGGGTGAGGCAGAATGAGAAAACCCTTTCGGATGAAATATCTCCTGATTACTTACTTGTGAAGCGGGGGGAAGGCCGGGGTAATCAGCAATGATAGCCACCTCTGTGTCGTCGTAGCTCGCCTGGTAAAATACCCCGTCCTTGAGCACCACGAATATATCCGGATCCTCCTCGTATCCGGGATCAAGGTCCCGATTGTGTCCCTCGGGCTGTGGGGCGGGACTGTGGAGCCCTTTAGAAATTTTTTGGCAGTGCCGTTATAAATGGACGGGTTAATACTCATTGAAAGTAGCTCAAGGAGCGAAGTGAGTAGAGCAGATAAGTTGGGACTTACCCATCTTGGTGGACTGTACATGGAAAATCCATCTCTGCACTTGATACGCAGAAATTCATATTCCTCCCCTTTAAATAGTTAGGTCAATATTTTGGCCAGAGCGGCGGGGGTATCTGGACCCTTCCGGCCGCAGCGAGAGGCGTCATCTTCCCCATTGTAATGCCACATGGGGAGACCTCTGTACTGGAGTGGCTAACCCCCCCCCATACTATGGAAGTCGCCATTACTTCAACTATTGATAATCCGGATTGAGTGAGTGACCTTATCTTGCTCATGAGTTGACAAATTTCCGTACTATCTTCCTCCTCGAGGCTCCGAGGGCGCCAGCTGTCGCGTTTCTTCAAGGGAGCCCTTGTGAATTCGGGAAGCCCCCTCCTGACTGGGTCCAGAAGTGCAACGTCCTTAATATAGAACCATTCGGAGGCCCACTTTTCAGATGCCTTCTTCAGTGTGCCGGACAGATATCCGATCTCAGCGATGCACCATATTTCGGCTCCGCCCACTTCAAATATTGACACCCCGTGGTTGCACAGAACAAGACAAAATAGCTTTCTCCATAGATCGAAGTGGGCCTCGCAACCCAGGAACACCTCACAAAGAGCGACGTAACCCGCGATATGCATGATGGAGGTAGGAGTAAAGTTGTGCAGTTGGAGGCCGTAATACTCTAGAAGCCCTCGGAGGAACAGATGAATCAGAAATCCGACACCTCTTAGCAGATAAGGGATGAAGCATACTCGTTCCCCCTTGGAGGGGTTGGGGAAATTTTCAGCCTAACCCCCGCCATTAAAAGAGGTCAATCCAGCTCGAACAGGGACTAGATCTGCAGGGGGAAGGAATCCCTGTGTTTGCAGCTTCATCAGCTGACTGTGGGATACGGAGCACCTCTCCTGTCACAGCCCTAGAGTACCTGAGTGAATAGTTGCATCTGCACTCATCCATCATGTTTAAAATTTCTGAAAGTTGAATTGAGGTTTGTTGAAACCCTCAGAAACCAGTTCAAAAATAATCAACATTAAAATGTCTTCAGAGAAATCAAAGAAAATGTTCCTCTTAGTCTCTGAAAATATTGGCAAGAAGTAAAATTCAAACCAATGTTTTTGGTATCTCAGAAACATTTATCTTGGGCCTTTGAATTAATTCAATAACTATTTTCATTGGATATATATCCTTTATATAATTAATATATGTCCAATAATTCTGGAACTTTTTATGTGGTTTGGGATATTTTAGTTCTAGTCACATAATTATTTTCAGGATTTTATAAAATGGTTTGGTGTTAAAACTAAACCCAAAACAATTGCAGAAAAATAGAAAACAGAACAATTAATAAAATAGAGAAGAGAGAGAGAGCTTACCTGGGCCAACTCACCTGTGCAGCCACCTGGCGGCCCAAGTGGCCGGCCTAGCCCACTGGCCCCTCCCCCTTGTCGTCAACCTCGTGCCAGAAGGCACGAGGGCGTGTGCTCGCCACGCGCGCGCCACCTCCACCCTGCTCTGGCCACCTCCTGCTTCCCCGACCCCTTCTAGCGACGCCACGGAGATGCCCCGAAGCCCCTCTCCCCTCTCCCTCACTCGTCGCTCTCTCTCCCCTCCCCTGGCTCCCTCCCTCTAGCTCAACCGAGCGAAACCGTTGCCGTCGATCAGCGCTCGCGCGGCCACAGCCACCCCCTTGCTCCCCTGGCGCGTCCGAGAGCTCCGCCTCGTTCCCCTCTTCCTCCTCACCGAGCCATGTGGTGCCTGAAGCCCCTGGACGCCTCCAACACCGCTGTTCCCCTCGTCGGTCGCCGTGGATCCTCGCCGTCGATTCGGGAGCTACCGGGCATCCCTGACCTCGCTCTCGCGCTCATTGGACTCGTTGTGAGCCCCTGCTCCGAACCCCTCTTCTCCCCCTCGCGTTCGCATGCTCTATCCCCCATCCTCCACCATGGACGAGGCTCGCCGCCGCCGTGCCTTGTCGCCGCTGTGGCTAGAGCCGTTGAAGCTCGAAGCCGAGCACACCATCACGCTGAACGCATCTCCAGGAGCCCGTAGCCAGCACCAGCTTCTCCCCATGTGCCCCCTAGCACCAACCCCGACCTCGCCCGAACTCCGGCCACCGCCGCGAGCCTCGCCCCGGCGAGCTCGTGCAGTCTCAACCCGTCCCAACCGCACAACAAGACGTGGGGCACTCCCAGCTTCACGCTGATGCCTCCGCCGTCCCTTTTGGTCGTTGGAACAGGAAACCCGCACCTGCACCGCTGCGTTCAGCCTCGCCAGAGGCTAAACGCCGGCGAGTTGACCCCGCTGACCCCATTTGACCACAGGTGGGCTAGTTTGACCCCTGGGTCAATGACAGGTAGGGCCCAGCCCTGCTGACTAATTAGGATTAGTACTAATTAATATTTTAGTTAACTAATTACACTGACACGCGGGACCTGATGAAGCTATGTACCTAGGGTAGGGGCACGGACCCGTCCAAAGAGCCCTACCCAAGGACATTCCTAGAAGAAGTCACCTTTCAATCGACTTGAAGGTATCCCACTCGACGGGTTCAAGACACTCGACCAAGAAGCTATCACTCGACCATGAAGTTAGCCACTCGACCGCCAGGAGATCTGAAGTCACTCTGCAGGCAAACGGTCGGCTATTAAGTAGTCTTTATGGTCATTATAACACTTATTAGGCGCATTACCAGTAACGCCCAACCTTAAATGTACCTTAAACCCTGCATTACTGAGGGCAGGAGGGGGCCGGCGAACTCTATATAAGCCACCCCCTCCTCAGTATGAAGGGTTCGCACCCCTGTTATTCACACGCATAAAATCCAATCGACCGCCTCCGGGGACCGAGACGTAGGGCTGTTACTTCCTCCGCGAAGGGCCTGAACTCGTAAACCTCGTGTGCTTACAACTTCCCAATAGCTAAGATCTAGCCTCTCCATAGACAACCCCCTACATCACTGTCAGAGTTAGAACCACGACAGTTGGCGCCCACCCTGGGGTAGGAGTCCTAGCACCTTGTTGGAGAAGTTGCAATCTTTTCCGATCCATTCGATCATGGTTTCCTGCGGAGTTTTGGTGGAGGGCCGCGAGATCCATCTCGGTGCGCTCACGTTCATCGCTGACGACTCCGCCTGGCTTCAGGAGGCGCCGCTCGACATCGACGCGCTCCCCGTCCGCGGTGCGACGCACTTCCGCGCATGCATTCGTGGCGTCCTCCTGCGATAGCCGTCGACCCAGTATCAGTCGGCCTCTGTGTCGTCTTCCCGCCCCATCTCCCACCAGCGCAAGCACTCCGGCCGGTCGAGACTCCAGCAGTGGGTGAGGCATGCCGTGGCCCGCCAGTCGGCAGCCCCACAAGTCGCGGCAATCGAGCCCGACGAATCCCTCTGCGGCCTGTTCGACCTGTCGACTGGCTCTGCGGAGACCGCATCCAAGTGCGACAGCAGCGACCCAGCGGCTGAGGTTATGGCTGTCAATGGAACACACAGTCCTCCCGGTTTCCCTCGCGCTGATGGAGGCGCGGGTGGGGGCGACCCGTCGCATCCCCACGTTGAGTATATCCCCGAACCTCTCACATCCTTGCAGCGAGAGGAGCTTCGCCGCCGGAACATGGACGCGCTCCACACTCCTATTGTCGGAGAAACCCCCGAGGCCCGGGCCTTGGAGGACGCGCGCTTGGCTAACCTGGCCGAGCGCACTCGACTGGAGAATCTCCAGCAAATACTCGACAAGCAAACGCGTCAGCGAGCTCCCGAGTCCAGTCGACGTCAGCAAGCTCCAGAGTCCAGTCGGCGTCAGCTCTTCCCGCCGCCACAGGTATACCGAACCCCAGTTTAGAATTTGGCCGTTGCGGCCCGTATAGCAGAATCAATTCAGCCCTCCCAGTCGGAGGCTGGCAGGGGCTTGTTGCAGATCAGAGCGTTGCTTCGGGCGGCGGGAAACCAGAATTCCGCCGTCTCTCAGTCGCGGAACAGAATCCACAGTCGATCCGTTGCAACAGATACAGTCCAGTCGGCTCACAGCCCGAGATCGCCCTCGAGGCGTGAGGGACGTGGTGACCGGCATGATCAGTACAGAAGGAATGAGCAATATGATCACCGAGTCGATCGTGATGATCGACGTCGCGTGCCAACTCCTCCCCCGAGGAGTGGGTCATATGCGCCTCGACGGCAAGATGAGAGACACCCTCATAGTGTTGGGCAGAGGATTCCAGTCGACCCCAGGGACCCAGGCTTTGATGCGAGATCCATCCTCGTTCAAGGCTTGGTTGACAGGAACAGAGCTCATCGAGAAGGCCACAACAGAGATGCGCCTGCCAACAGCAGAGTACGTGCTTCGGGGCCGGAGTGTTTCAGTCGAGCCATCAGAGCCGCAGTGATCCCCCCCAACTTCAGGCTGGCGACTGGAGTTAGCAAGTTCACCGGTGAATCTAAGCCTGACACTTGGCTCGAAGATTACCGAGTGGCTGTGCAGATTGGCGGTGGCAATGATGAGGTGGCCATGAAGCATTTGCCTCTCATGTTAGAAGGCTCAGCCAGAGCGTGGCTGAATCAGTTGGCACCCAGCAGCATCTATACTTGGGAGGACCTCTCCCGAGTGTTTGTCACAACCTTTGAAGGAACCTGCAAGCAACCTGCAGGCCTTACAGAGTTGCGGTCCTGCGTACAGAAGCCGAATGAAACACTGAGGGATTACATCCAGAGGTGGATCACACTGCATCACACGGTTGAGAACGTGCCAAACCATCAAGCAGTTTGTGCCTTCAAGGAAGGCGTTAAATACAGAGAGTTGAATCTGAAGTTCGGTCGAACTGGAGATGTAAGTGCATCTAGTGCCACCCCTAATTGGTTTTGGAGTATTGACGACAAACCTAGTTGAGGGACTAATGTGTTTGTGAGAATTGTAGCATAACACAGGTAGAAGTCCCTCATTGATTCGGTTTTACTACTAGAGATGACCCCTAAAAATGTATGAAGTCATTGAAGACAATGGTGGTACATGAAGATATTCACATTGAAGACTATGACAAGAGAAGACATCACGTGAAGCCTATGGAACTCGAAGACTTAGATCCTTCGTAGTTTATTTCATTTGTGTTGAGTCATAGGAACCACCATACTGTTAAGTGGGGTCCAAGAGAACCAGTCAGAATGACTGAAGTGATGCCTAATTCAAATCCTATGTCTTCGAGTGAAGACTATGAGAGCAAATCTTGTCCAGAGTCGGACAAGTCAGCTTTACTTGCAGCCCAAGTAAAGTTGCCATGTGAGTTCAAAATCTGACCGTTGGAACACGTGTCAGTTCCTTAGTGACCCAGGGTCATTTCGGACAAATCAGGTCGGGTTGCCCAGTGGCTATAAATAGTCCACCCCCTTCAACCATATACGGTTGGCTGCTCAGATTTCAGTGCACGTCTTTTGTCGTTTGAGAGCAGCCCACCTCGAAGCCTTTGAGAGAAAATTCCTAGCGAGGAGAAAAGCCCTAACCACCCAGAGCCAGAGTAAATTGGGCATCACTTAAGTCTTCTTGTCTGAGTGATCTGAAGACTTATTACACTTGAGGACTGTGCATCCTCCAGACGGTTAGGCGTCGCGTTTTGAGCATCCAAGAGAAATTGTGGATTGCCAGTGAACGAAGTGTGTGAAGGTTTGGGAGTCTACCTTGAAGACTTACCAGAGTGATTGGGCGAGGTCTGTGTGACCTTAGCTCAAGGAGAAAATGGTGAGGACTGGGTGTCCTGAGATGCGTGTTCAGGACTGGGTGTCCGGGACTGTGTGTCCTTTGGTTTAAATACCTAGCCGCTCCAACCAGACGTACAGTTGTCACAGCAACTGGAACTGGTCCAACAAATCATTGTCTTCAACGTGTCACTGGTTTCATCTTCACTTCTCTTCAACTTAATGTTGTTCATTGTGAAGCCATTGCATGCCTGATCTATCTTTTGTCTTCACAACGTAACTGTATGATTTGATTGGCTTCATAACTTCTTCCTACCTGATCCTTATTACACTGCAGCTACTTGTCATTGTGCTTTCACTCTATTGAATACTTGACCATGGCTTTCCTAGTGTAATCTAACTTCCGCTGCATAAGTGATAGGCATATCTGATCTGTTTGTCTTCATAACCTTCACGTTTTGAAGACTTTCATAAAAATCGCCTATTCACCCCCCTCTAGTCGATATAACGCACTTTCAATTGGTATCAGAGCAAGGTGCTCCCTTGTTCTGTGTGATTCGGTTTAACCACCTGGAGTTTTAGCTATGTCGACTGCAGGGATAATCAAAGTCTCCGCTGCGTGTCCCGTCTTCGATGGAACTGAATATCCCTACTGGAAGAATAAGATGCACATGCATCTTGAAGCCATTGACGTCGACCTATGGTATGTCGTCGAAAACGGCGTTCCCAAGGCTGGAGAAGGTGTCACTGCTGCTGATGTCAAGAAGTTCACTCAACTGGACTCTACTGCCAAGAATATCATCTGTGGTCATCTGACCAAAGGACAGTATGGCCGTGTGAGTGCCTTGAAGACATCCAAGCTGGTCTGGGACTGGCTCTCCAAGGTCAATGAAGGCATCTCAACCCAAAGAGATCAGAGAATCAGTGTTCTTCGCAACCTCTTCAACCGGTTCAAGCGAAATGACAATGAGAATGTCCAGCACACATTTGACCGGCTCACTGACATCACAAATGAGCTTCAAGCCCTCGGTGCCACTGAGATCACCAAACATGAAATCGTCAAGACGCTGCTGAGATCACTTGATAGTTCGTTTGACATCCTAGCCCTGATGATTCAAGAACTTCCTGATTTCAAAACACTCGATCCGTCTGACATACTTGAGAGGCTCAACACACATGAGTTTCAGCTTTCTGAGAAAAGAGATATCTACGGTCCAAACTATGGGCGAACTCGTGCCCTGAAGGCAAAAGCTGTGTCCTCATCTGAAGAAGAATCTGACAGCAGTTCTGATGATCCTGAAGATATTGGAAGGGAACTTGCAATGCTAGTGAAGAATTTCCAGAAATTCACCAAGAAGAAAGGCTTCAGAAAGTCTTCACGATCAAGCTCAAGGAATGATGAAGCTTCTGCTCATGACTACAAGAAGAAAACATGCCACAAGTGCAAGAAAACTGGACACTTCATCTCTGAGTGTCCACAGTGGGACAATGAGAACAGAAGGAAGAAGAAGATCAAGGAATATGACTCTGACGACAAGAAGAAAAAGAAATACTCAAAGTCTTCTTCCAAGTCTTCCTCAAAGTCTTCATCACACAAGAAGAGCTCATCTGGCAAGGCACGTGCGTTTGTTGGCAAGGAAATGGATTCTGAGGAGGAGTCCGCTTCTGAGGAGGCAGAGGTGGAGTCTGAGGAGGAATCTGATTCTGGCATTGCGAGTCTGGCTACAGCATACGTTGCCAAGTCCATCTTCAACACTGAAGACAATGACTTCATCACCAAGACCGATGCAAATGACAAGGACGACTCCACTCCTACCTACTGCTTCATGGCCCGTGGTGCCAAGGTAACCAAACGCACTACTCACTATCAAACATCCAGTGACGATGACTCTGATTGTGATTCAAAACCCAGCTACAAAACACTTGCTAAAATTGCAACTGAACAACAAAAGTCTATGGAACATATTCAAAAACTGTTAGACAGAAGCGATGATCTGTTGGGTGCTGAAATGACTCGATCTGAATCCTTAATTGAAGACATAAAAAATCTTCACATTAAGTATCAGGAACTTGAAGATCGTCTTAAGACTCTCTCAACTACTCATGAAAAGCTTTCCTATGATTATCTTTAAAGGAAGCAAGAACTTGAGAAGTTGAGAGCGGATCATGAAGATCTTCAAAAGGAAAACGAGTCACTTCGAGCCGAACAGATCAGTTCCGCTCAGGAAGGATTTGAACCACCATGCCTTAAATGCATTGAGCGTGATAATGCTACTTCTGTTGCTGAATGTTCCACTGCTACTGCTGTTGCAATATCTTCAACTGTTGAAATGGTAACTAACCCATCTGCTGAGGATACCACTACTATTGCTGATGAGAATGCTAGGTTGAAGACATTGCTTGAAACAGGGATGTACAAAAGTCTTAAAGGGCATCAGACATTATGTGATGTCCTTAAGAAGCACATTCTGAACCGAAACCCTAGGAAAGAGGGTGTTGGGTTCGTGAGGAAAATTAATGCAGATGGCTCTTACTGGAAACCTGAACAGTACCCCAAAACCACATGGGTTGCTGCAAAGGAATCCTCGGTAGATCCATCCAATCTGTCCGGCTTCACCTGTGCTAACCCCATTATCATTGATGAATCCTTTGATGCAAACTATAAACTGTTTAAGAATCGGAATGGTGAAGTGTTTGCCAGGTACATTGGTACTAACTGCAGGAATGGACCGCCTATGAAGAAGATCTGGGTTCCGAAAACATGTCTGGAAAATCTTCCTGTGAATGTCTTCATGACACCTCACATGAAGAAGACAAACCTCAGCCCAAAGGCTTCATACAGATAGAGGACTCACCTGAGTCGCACTAACGCAAATGTTTTGCAGGGAAACCATACTCAGGCATATGAATATGAGAGCGGTTCATCAAACCGTCATGTTCATATGACCAAGAACTATTCTGTCTATTCTAATGAGTACTATTGTCCTCCTGCTAGACTGTTTGCTAGGGCTCCAAAGACAAAATTCTCAGATGCTGCACTTAGACTTATTGCTTCTAAGCCACCCTTGAAGATGTGGGTGGTTAAAAAAGCTTAACTCTCTTTTGCAGGGAAAGGTCTCCAGCAGAAAACCAAAATCTTCTGACGCTATTGCTGGGGACCTTAAAAATCTTGCAGGGCGTAAGATAAAATGCCCTAATGGCATCACTATGTATTTCATTCCTGAATCGCATGCTACTCTCCCTATTAGTCCTAATCTGGATCTAAATTTTCATAACCCACTGGTTCGTCAAATGTTTTTGCTTCACAATTTTCTTCGTGAAGCCTATCCCCCTAACTGCACTGTAGGGTACGACACCAGCGCCTTCAGAGTCTTCAGAATGGATTATTGACAGTGGGTGTACAAATCACATGACTGGCAAAAGAAGCCTCTTTATGGACTCAACCTTACGTCCATCCAACAAGAGCCACATCACATTTGCTGACATTGGTAAAAGTAAAGTATTGGGTCTAGGTAGAGTTGCAATCTCAAAGGATCAACACATGGATAAAGTCATGCTTGTTGAATCCCTTGGCTTCAACTTAATGTCTGTCTCAATGCTTTGCGATTTGAACATGGTCGTAATATTTGGAAAATATCGTTGCCTGGTACAAATGGAATCTGACAAGTCTCTAGTGTTTGAAGGGTATCGGAAGGATGATTTGTATGTGGTAGATTTCTCAGCAGGTCCACAACTTGCAGTTTGTCTTCTGGCAAAGGCTTCAGAATGCTGGCTTTGGCATCGGAGGCTTGGACATGCTGGCATGAGGAATCTCCACACCCTTGCAAAGAAGAAGCATGTCATAGGCATCGAAGGCGTCAAGTTCAAGAAAGATCACTTATGCGGTGCCTGTGAAGCAGGGAAGATGACAAGGGCAAGACATCCTTCGAAGACAATCATGACCACTACTCGACCCTTCGAACTGCTTCACATGGATTTGTTTGGTCCCACTCACTACTCAACTTTTTCCACTACCGCTTGTCTCTATGGCTTTGTCATTGTTGATGATTACTCTAGATATACTTGGGTGCACATAATCCTTTTCAAGACTGAAGTGCAGGATGTCTTCAGATGTTTCGCCAATCGAGCCATGAACAATTATGGCGCCAAGATAAAGCACATCAGAAGTGACAATGGCACTGAATTCAAGAACACTGGCCTTGACACATATCTTGATACACTGGGCATCACTCATGAATTCTCAGCTCCATACACGCCACAGCAAAATGGCATCGTCGAACGCAAGAATAGAACACTCATTGAGATGGCCAGAACAATGCTAGATGAATACAAGACTCCAAGAAAATTCTGGACTGAAGCTATTGACACTGCATGCCATACAATCAACCGCGTTTATCTTCACAAGCTTATGAACAAGACATCTTATGAACTCCTAACTGGCAAGAAGCCAAATGTCAGTTACTTCAGAGTATTTGGCGCAAGATGCTGGATCAAGGACCCACACCACACCTCAAAGTTTGCACCAAAAGCACATGAGGGCTTCATGCTTGGATATGGAAAGGATTCGCACTCCTACAGAGTCTTCAATCTCTTTCACTACAAAGTGGTTGAAACAGTGGATGTGCGGTTCGATGAAACCAATGGTTCACAAAGAGAGCAACTGCCAAATGTGCTAGATGAAGTTCCAGCTAGTGAATCAATCAAGCTTATGGGAACTGGAGAAATTGTACCTTCTGAAGCTCATCCTGAAGAAGAACTTATCATCTCAGCACCTGATCCACATGAAGACAATGCTCAGCCTGAAGATATTCCTCCCAATGACAACACAGATAAGCAAGAGAAAAGTCTTCGCCCTATACATCCTCGTGTTGCCAATGAAGTGCAGATTGACAGAATAATTGATAGCATCAATGCACCTGGTCCACTCACTCGTTCAAGGGCAACTCAACTGGCAAATTTCTGCGGGCACTTCGCATTCGTCTCAATATTAGAACCCAAGAAAGTCGAAGAAGCCTTTATGGAACCTGAATGGATTCAAGCAATGCAAGAAGAGCTTCAACAGTTTGAACTGAACAATGTATGGGAATTGGTTAAGCATCCTGATCCACGGAAGCATAACATAATAGGCACCAAATGGATATACCGCAACAAGCAAGATGAGCATGGTCAAATCATCAGAAACAAAGCTCGCCTCGTTGCTCAAGGATATACTCAAGTGGAAGGCATTGACTTCGATGAAACATTTGCTCCTGTGGCTAGACTTGAAGCCATACATATACTGCTGGCCTATGCAAATCATCACAACATAATTCTGTATCAAATGGATGTGAAGAGTGCCTTTCTCAATGGCAAGATTGAAGAAGAAGTGTATGTTGCACAACCACCAGGGTTTGAAGATCCAAAACATCCTGACATGGTATACAAGCTCAATAAGGCACTGTATGGCCTCAAACAAGCCCCTCGGGCCTGGTATGACACACTCAAATACTTCCTGAAGAGCAAAGGCTTCATACCTGGTTCCCTAGATCCCACTCTCTTCACGAAGACATATGATGGTGAACTGTTTGTATGCCAAATATATGTGGATGACATTATCTTCGGCTGCACCAATCAGAAGTACAGTGAAGAGTTTGGCTATATGATGCAAGAGCAATATCAGATGTCCATGATGGGGGAGCTGAAGTTCTTCCTCGGTCTTCAAATACGGCAACAACGCAACGGCATCTTCATATCTCAAGAGAAATATCTTAAAGAGTGCCTGAAGAAGTTCGGTATGCAAGACTGCAAAGGCTTCACAACACCAATGCCAGCCAAACATCATCTGGGTCCCAACGACAATGGTAAAGAGCTCGATCAAAAGGTATACCGCTCCATGATTGGTTCTTTGCTTTATTTATGTGCATCTAGGCCAGATATTATGCTTAGTGTTTGCATGTGTGCTCGATTCCAAGCGGCACCAAAGGAGTCGCATCACTTAGCTGTGAAGCGAATTCTTCGATATTTGGCTCACACACCAACTCTAGGATTATGGTATCCAAAGGGCTCAGAGTTTGATCTAGTTGGATTCTCGGATGCTGACTATGCTGGTGACAAGGTTGATCGGAAGTCTACATCAGGCACATGCCACTTTCTGGGACGATCACTTGTATGTTGTCTTCAAAGAAGCAGAACTGTGTATCCCTCTCCACTGCTGAATCTGAATACATTGCTGCTGGATCTTGCTGCGCTCAGCTTCTATGGATGAAGCAAACTCTCAAGGATTATGGCATTCATCTGAAGCAAGTGCCACTTTACTGCGACAATGAAAGCGCCATCAAGATCGCCAACAACCCAGTTCAGCACTCGAAGACAAAGCACATCGAAATTCGTCATCACTTTCTCAGAGATCATGTTGCAAAGGAAGATACTGATATCATACACGTCAACACTGAAGAGCAATTGGCAGATATCTTCACTAAGCCCTTGGATGAGAAGAGATTTTGCAAGTTACGGTGTGAGCTAAATATCTTGGAATCCTCAAATGTCCTGTGATCAGGCACACATCCTAACACTTATGCATATTGATGACTTAGATGTGCAACACACGAAGTAACGTATATCTTCAATCAATGAAGACATACATTTCAAGTGTGAATACATTAATGTAGAAATTGACTTCGGAGCACCACGATAATTGTGCGCCATGTCTGGGTCTAATACTTCCTATACGGTGGGTAACGCCACCACCAAACGTTCTATTTTGAAGTGTTTCACTCATGGCGTTACCTTACAATGTCTTCACATTTGGCTTGGCTTCAATCTCAACAAGTCTTCATGATTATCTTCACTACGATAGATATATATGTACTAGTGTTCTATCCTCTACAGCATTCACTTATAGCTATGTCTTCTTGTTTGAATCATTTGAACTAAGTGAATGTGATCGGACCCTAACCTCTCTATGCTTCCTACCTCAAACTCTATCTCTCCAAGTCATATGCATTCTATTGAAACTATCGAATGTCTTCTCTGCATCCTTGTCAGCAGAAGACACAGAGACAAACTTTAAAAAAAAATTCAATGCTCATTCATTCACAAGAAATCCGGAGAAGTAGGAACGACCACCCGACAATCCAGGCGTGCGTGGGATGTGGAACTGCCCCCGATATTCCGCATGCTGGACACGTGCAATTCAGATGTGAATCGCCAGGGGCACCTGTGTAATAGCACAGTGCCGCCTCTATCCTTATAAATACACGATTCACTGCGGTCATTATCTCTTCTTCCACCCTCGCACGAACCCTAGCGCCACCGCTAGCTCTCGATGACGCCGGCGAAGAAGCGCTTCACTGTCGCAACCTCTCCGACGCCGTTTTCACGCCGACCGCGGACATCGTTCTCTCCGTCGTCACCGTAGGTGTCTCCCGTCGCCAAGTTAGGGCACGGAGGATCGAACTGCTCGGCCTCATCTCCCACTCCGTCTAGCAGTTCCAAGTGTGGTAAATAAAACCTTTTTTTACAGCCCCTTTTGATCCTATAGTTCTGTCACTTTCTGCCATAAGAAGTTTCTATTCACACAAGTTAGATCTCTGTCAGTCTGCATCTCATAACCTACCTAGTATATTCACTTGTGCTTCATGAAGTAGTTAGATTCCTCACTTGTACTGATCTGTGGGTTCGTACAAATTTGGAACCAACTTCTTTTCTATGAGTGAATGTCTTCGCACGATGAGGTCAATGTCTTCTAAACCGATTTATCTTCAAAATCTTCTGAGAATGCATATGACCTCTTCCCCTTCCCTCGCACCTTAATGCTGTCACAGGTACATGTCCGTGGGAGAATCATTTGGTTCTCATAGTCTGCATTCATTTGCAGAGTACTTACAGCATCACATCAACTCTCCTGAAGCCAGTTCCTGTTGGTCAAGCAAAAGGAAGCCTTTGAAGCCTTTGAACGTTTTGAAGCCTTCCAAGTTAAGATTTATGGCTTCAGAAACAGCAGCAAGGAAAGGGGGCAGACAAAGACGTGGCGAAACATCAAAAGATCTGCCTGATGAACTGGAAGAGATGTACAAAACAGACCCTGAAGAGAGCTATGGTCAGCGCAAGACACGAATCCAATGGATTCGAAGATATTGGGCAGAGCAATGGTTCCAATACCACTTCGTCACTCAGGAGTATGCGGAAAAGTGCGCCATCAAGAGACCGTGGGGAGACGTACTATACAAAAATCTCGTACCCAGGTCCAGAGACGAAGCCATTGCTCAAGGCTTCTACCCATGCATGGTCCGAGGACCACAGCGAGATGAAGCGCATCCGTCATCACTCCTCTGGTGTCGCGATGACAATCTGTTCAAGCGCAACTTCCAGTTTGCTCAGAACTCTTCGAAGCAAAACAAGAAGAAGTTGGGATTAGACTTCAATCATGGTCCCTCCGAACCAAGGGCTGATGGCACACGCGACGCCGAACCCAATATCATCGGTCCGTATGCCGATCTTGCTGGCCTCATCACCCGCATCATAGTCCAAGGGACTGCCGTGAATGACCCTCCAGTAGACACTGAGTCTGATGACGCTCCTGCTGTACCGAAGATGAAGCAGACGAAGAAGCCGAAAGCTTCAAAGCCAGTGTGCAGTCTGAAGACTTATCACGAGTCTCCAAGCCCCAAGAAGCCAAGAAGCCTCAGCCACACACAGGCAAAGAGCTCACAGCTGCTGCCATTCTGCGCAGCGAAACCATTGATCTATCAAGCAATGAAGATCTTGGAGATGACGCTCTTGAGCAGCTCATCAAGAGCAAGGAAGAGGCTGAAATCTTCAACAATCTGCCTCTGTTTGATGTCGCCATCATCCACAACTTCATCGATGAATGGTTTGCCTCACCAAACATCAGCTTCGAAGACCTTCAGCTGCCCGTTGGCCTCAGCGTGCAATTGCCCAGCACATTGTTGAACTGAAGCAGAAAATTGATTTTAAAAAAGCTCAGTTCAAGAAGCACATGGCCAAGCTCAGCGTGCAAGAAGTGAAAAACTTCAAAATCATGTTGCACGAGCTAAAGGAGAACTTCCTGAAGAAGCGTGCTGAAGCTCAAGGCTCGCGAGAGCGAATGAAGACTCTGGCTGATCGCTGAGTGCAGGCCTACAATGAGGCCGAAAAACGCAAGGCCCTTGGGCGTCCCGGCATCGACCCCAGGATGGCCGCGAAGAAGAAAAAGAAGACCGCTGTGCCTGAACCAGAGGCTCCAAGGTCAGAAGCTATTCCGATTGTCTTCCCCACTGCAACGACTGGCTTGAAGTCAAAGAGCCGGTCCACCGCCTCAGGGCTCAAGAAGACAAGGACAGCTGAGGCTGAAGCTAGGAAGAGGAAACACTCAGAAGCCTCTCCTTCTGACCCCACCACCAAGAAGCACAAGACCATGAAATCTCGGGCTGCTCCCACAGAGCCCTTGATAGTTGAACCCCTCTCATTCCTCTATCCTGACGCCGGACGTCAGCTGACAGTTCATGAGCCTGCTCCCACAGAGGCTCCTGAAGCTGAAGACATTCCAGCAGCCGACCCAAACGCTGCTGAAGACATTGGTCACCACGACAATGTACAAGATGATGCAGCCCTTCCTCAGCTTGAGACAAGCGAACTGATCAGCATTGGTCGTCCATTGACGCCAATTGCACAAGATGCATCGTGGGCAGATCGCCCACAAGAGGAAGACAATGAGGCCCACTCCAACTCCAATGGCGTCGTCTGCATTCCGCAGGCTTCGCAAGGGACCAAGGCCTCAAGATCCTGCTGAAGACATTCCGGCTGCATCAGCCAAAGAGAATGAAGGCGAACCACAAGCTCCAACTCCGCCGCACCAACAAGAAGCAGTTCTCCAGGAGAACGTGCCTGAGTTCGTCCCTCCCACTACACGTGTGAAGGCTGAAAATGTTGAGGCTGCCACCACCAACACCGAAGCCAATGTGGAGCCCTCCCCTACAACAGCTTCAGAAGACACTGAAGCTACTGTTCCTGACACTTCTGTGCCTGAGTCTGCTGCCGGCCCCCAATTCAACTATCATGTTGCACACCGGACTCAGGTCCTGAAGCCGATCCCACGACTCCCAAGGTTTCCAGGTCCTGCATCAGCTCCTGGTTCCTTCAACATCAATAGCTTCAGGGCAGATAACACGTTTTTCAACAGCTCCAAGAACCCTTTTTCAAGGGAACGGATTGTATCAGATAGGTTCTGGAGCTATCAACAGCGCAGCTATTATTCATGCATCCTATACAACCAAGGCCGCATCTTTCCTCACAAGCGCCTTGAGGTTGAAGCTGTTGCTGGTCTGCCCGGCCTGGAAGAAGCACTGGATTGCTTCAAGCAAGTGGGTCTGCTGCCGTTTATCACAGATGAAGAACACTGGAATGAAGAGCTTCTGCTTCAATTCTATGCCACCCTTCATATCAAAGGCTACAACAGAGATCCGAAGACTTGGGTCCTGGAGTGGATGACCGGCAATGTCCGTCATGAAGCCAATGCTTTCGATATCATTGAGCTTACCTGCCTTCCCACTCCTGGCGAATTCTTTGAAGAGGGCTGCCAACTCCATGCTGAAGCAATTGAGAGCATATTCCAGCGGCCTGAGCCAAATATGAGTCAGATGCTCTCAATGATGAAGCCATTTCCTCATGATGCACCCTATCCAACTGAGTTCTTTGATGAAGACTTAGAGTACCTGCCCAGAACCATATATCACATCATCAGGCGGACTCTCTGGCCCATTAAGGCACACTCTTCCTATGCCAAGATTGAAGGTGCAATGAAGACTCTCATATTCTGCATTCTTCATGGCAAATGCTTCAATGCACAGGATCTCTTCATCCGCCAACTTGCAGCGTCTGGCTCAGATTTATTTGGCTTGAAGTTTTATGCTCCTTGGGTTATGAGGCTGATCAAGCTTCACTCTGCGATTTCATATCAGCCCTCAGCCCGCAACCATCGAATCTTCTTGCCAGATTTGGACACCTCTGCTGAAGCTATATACCCTGAGCCTGCCAAGCAACCATTAAATCTTCAGAATGCAGAACACCAGAGCTTCACTCAGAATGTTGAAGGTGTTGAAGCCATCTCCAGAGTATATCCGTTGGCTGGCACCACACGTGCACCTGCATCTACTGAAGCCACTGACAGCACAGCTGCTCAGCGACCCAAGAAGCGTGCTCGTGTCCTCAATGACCGAGAGCTTCTTGTGGCCCTTCACCAAAAGCAAGATAGGCATCACGACTGGTTGAAGAGACAGATGAAAAGCCTCTTGGTGGATGTGAATCGCCTCAGAAATCTTGCCACCAAGAATGCATTCGTTGCTCATGAGACTTGTCGCCGCACCTAGAAAGGACTCTCAATGATGTGTTCTGAAGCTAAACTTCAAGAGGATGGCTTCAAAGAGCGATTCAAGTTTGACTCCACACCTCCTAGAAGAGCTGTGATGCGAAGCACACCATCACTTGAAGATTCGGAGTTCTCTTCCTCTGCTGCCACGGTGAATGCACGGATTATCGATGAAGAGGACGACGCTACATCACCTCCACCTACTTCAGCGCGCGTCGAATCTGCACCAAGCTCGTATGCACCGCCAAACACCTCCACCGACCCTGCTGCGCCTGGGAACGCGTAGAAAACTCTATGTCTTCAAACCTTTTTGGTCATCACTGACAAAAGGGGGAGAAGCATATGATGTTTATAGTCTTCAAGCGGGTCACTATGGGCGGGTGCCTTCATATTTTGCTACATTTTGCTTCGTGCTTACAACTTCCGTTCTTGCTACATTTGCTTCTTTGAGTTGTAACACTTAGACTTGATGGTCGTCTGCTACCTGTTTGTCACTCTGTTCTTGCGAAGATAAATTCCGCATGTGCGACGATAAATTCTGCACTTAGATCATTCTGCAGACGTCCATTTTCCATTATGCATGTCATTATCTTCGTATACTCTTACATGCATAGTGGATTGTCATCATAAGTTGAAGTGGATTTCCACAAGTACAACCTGCCATGTGCATTTGCATTCAAGAAGCAAATTACTTATATGCACATCTTCAGGGGGAGCCCTTGCAGCTTATGAAGACAATTCCTTTATAATTTCACAAATTATGTTCCCCGTTGAAAACTTCAACTAGTTTGTCATCAATCACCAAAAAGGGGGAGATTGTAAGTGCATCCAGTGCCACCCCTAATTGGTTTTGGAGTATTGACGACAAACCTAGTTGAGGGACTAATGTGTTTGTGAGAATTGCAGGATAACACAGGTAGAAGTCCCTCATTGATTCGGTTTTACTACTAGAGATGACCCCTAAAAATGTATGAAGACATTGAAGACAATGGTGGTACATGAAGATATTCACATTGAAGACTATGACAAGAGAAGACATCACGTGAAGCCTATGGAACTCGAAGACTTAGATCCTTCATAGTTTATTTCATTTGTGTTGAGTCATAGGAACCACCGTACTGTTAAGTGGGGTCCAAAAGAACCAGTCAGAATGACTGAAGTGATGCCTAATTCAAATCCTATGTCTTCGAGCGAAGACTATGAGAGCAAATCTTGTCCAGAGTCGGACAAGTCAGCTTTACTTGCAGCCCAAGTAAAGTTGCCATGTGAGTTCAAAATCTGACCGTTGGAACACGTGTCAGTTCCTTAGTGACCCAGGGTCATTTCGGACAAATCAGGTCGGGTTGCCCAGTGGCTATAAATAGTCCACCCCCTTCAACCATATACGGTTGGCTGCTCAGATTTCAGTGCATGGCTTTTGTCGTTTGAGAGCAACCCACCTTGAAGCCTTTGAGAGAAAATTCCTAGCGAGGAGAAAAGCCCTAACCACCCAGAGCCAGAGTAAATTGGGCATCACTTAAGTCTTCTTGTCTGAGTGATCTGAAGACTTATTACACTTGAGGACTGTGCATCCTACAGACGGTTAGGCGTCGCGTTCTGAGCATCCAAGAGAAATTGTGGATTGTCGGTGAACGAAGTCTGCGAAGGTTTGGGAGTCTACCTTGAAGACTTACCAGAGTGATTGGGCGAGGTCTGTGTGACCTTAGCTCAAGGAGAAAACGGTGAGGACTGGGTGTCCTGAGATGCGTGTTCAGGACTGGGTGTCCGGGACTGTGTGTCCTTTGGTTTAAATACCTAGCCGCTCCAACCAGACGTACAGTTGTCACAGCAACTGGAACTGGTCCAACAAATCATTGTCTTCAACGTGTCACTGGTTTCATCTTCACTTCTCTTCAACTTACTGTTGTTCATTGTGAAGCCATTGCATGCTTGATCTATCTTTTGTCTTCACAACGTAACTATATGATTTGATTGGCTTCATAACTTCTTCCTACCTGATCCTTATTACACTGCAGCTACTTGTAATTGTGCTTTCACTCTATTGAATACTTGACCCTGGCTTGCCTAGTGTAATCTAACTTCCGCTGCATAAGTGATAGGCATATCTGATCTGTTTGTCTTCATAACCTTCACGTTTTGAAGACCTTCATAAAAATCGCCTATTCACCCCCCCTCTAGTCGACATAACGCACTTTCAGGAGAAATGTCTCTGAATCGGATGATGGAGATTGCCACCAAGTACGCTAATGGTGAAGACGAAGACCGACTCCGAAGCGGCAAGCTCAAGGCAGTCGCCCAAGAAATCAGAGGAAACTCCAGTCGGAAACAGAAGCGGAAGGCCGAGCCAACCGCTCCTTGGGAGGCCCTGGCCGTAGCCCAGGGAAACTTCAAGGGAAAACCCAAGGGCACCTGGAAGCCCAAGAAAGTCAAAGATCAAGATGGGAATGATGTTTTGGATCTGCCATGTCACATCCACACCAAGAAAGATGAAGAGGGTAATTTTATTTACCCAAAGCATACCACTCGACAGTGCCGGCTCCTGATCCAGCAGTTTCAGGGCAAGCAGCCCAAGGATAAAGAAAAAGAGCCAGACAGGGTTGAGGACAAGGATGATAGTGACGATGGATACCCCCGGGTCAATTCCACCCTGATGATTTTTGCCGATGTCGAAAGCAAAAGTCGACTGAAAGTCATTAACCGTGAGGTGAACATGGTTGCTCCGGCAACACCCAGTTACCTGAAGTGGTCTCAGACTGCCATCACATTCGACCAGTCTGATCACCCAACGCACATTGCCACCCCTGGGAGGCAAGCTTTGGTGGTCAACCCAATTGTCGAAGGCACTTGACTGACCAAAGTCCTGATGGATGGTGGCAGTGGCCTGAACATACTGTACGCCGAAACTTTGAAGGGAATGGGCATTCCGATGTCCAGACTCAGTACTAGCAACATGAGCTTCCATGGAGTCATTCCTGGCAAGAAGGCCGAATCACTCAGCCAGATTGCTCTTGATGTGGTTTTCGGTGATTCAAAGAATTACCGCAAGGAAAAGTTGACATTCGAGGTTGTGGACTTCCAAAGTGCTTATCATGCCATTTTGGGCAGGCCAGCTTATGCACGCTTCATGGCTCGACCATGTTACGTGTATCTCAAACTGAAGATTCCTGGCCCCAAAGGTGTGATCACTGTTACAGGCAACCGAAAGAAAGCAGAAGAGTGTTTTCAGAAAGGCTCAAAGATCGCTGATGCTTAGATGGCAGTGGTCGAGCTGCAAGAGTACCGGAAGACTGCTGATCCGAGTGACTTGCTACGAGCCAAGAAGCCTGCTTCAGAATCAGCTTTTCAGTCGTCCAGTGAAACAAAGCCAGTCCACATTCACCCGACCGACCCCGATGCTGCCCCGACTCACATCTCAACGACGCTTGACTCCAAATAGGAAGAAGCGCTCGTCCAGCTCCTCCGTGAGAACTGGGACATCTTCGCATGGAAACCCTCTGACATGCCTGGAGTTCCCAGACGGCTGGCTGAGCACCGTCTACGAGTCGACCCGAAATTCAAGCCCGTGAAGGAACATCTTCGACGGTCCACCGTCCAGAAGAAGCAAGCCATTGGCGAGGAGGTGGCTCAGCTCTTAGCAGCAGAGTTCATCCGAGAGATTTACCACTCCGAGTGGCTCGCCAATGTCGTCATGGTCCCCAAGAAGGACAAGTCACTTCGCATGTGCATTGATTTCAAACATATCAATCGGGCCTGCCCGAAAGATCATTTTCCTCTCCCTCGCATCGAACAAATAGTCGACTCGACTGCGGGGTGCGAGAGATTGTCTTTTCTAGATGCCTATTCCGGGTACCATCAGATCCGTCTGTATGGACCCGACGAGATCAAAACAGCTTTCATCACTCCATTCGGATGCTTTTGTTACGTCACCATGCCGTTCGGCCTCAAGAACGCGGGAGCCATGTTCATGAGAATGATTCAGAAGTGTTTACTCACTCAAATCAGTCGGACAATGGTGTGGGACTGTGATGTCAGGAAACCAGGAGGAAGCAAATAAGGAGGCACTTGTGTATGTGAGGCTATGGACCTGGTGGGTCCCCATTGTCATCCTCTCCAAGTAAAGCCATCTCCTCGCCCGCGCGCGCTTTCCGCCCGAAACAGTCAGCGCCGCCCTCCCCACTTCTCGGTGCAGGCGATTACTTCGCCTTCAAACGAGACAAGTGTCGTCCGTCCGTCCATCTTCCGCCCACATTAATGATACGCGGTTGCCGAGGTGGCTACTCTGGTGCCACATGTCCGTCCCTCCGCCCGCCCACCATTGCTATATAAACTGTTGCACCGGCCATAGCTGCAGTCATCCGCATCTGTTCCCTTTATCCTGTCCACACCACTACTGCCCACCATGGCTTCCTCGCGCTCCAGCGCTCTTCGGGACGGGCGGACGACGGACCACGAGGAGATGGCAGCCATTGCTGCTGACCGGCTAGCCGGCAGGCAGCCCGAGGACGACGACGTCCCAATGGAGAACATGGTAGTCAACAATCCGGCGCCAACCCCCTCCTCCGCGCCATCCTCGCTAGTGCATTGCACCATGACCATCGGCGAGGCCCGTGCCCAATATATGGACAGGGTGAGGCAGATGCATGAGGAGCAGTTCCGGGAGGCCCAGGCCGACGCCGCCTACAACCACCATCTCCTTGAGGAGCACCTGCAGGCGGAGGACAGATCGCCGCGGAGCGGGCGGAGCAGGAGGCGCTGCTCGACTCATACCGCTCCGCCCACAAGGGCCGCCTCGAGCGCTGGCGGTATCGCATGCAGGTGGCGGAGGCTGCGGCCGCCTACAAAGAGTCTAGCAAAGAGGGCGATGAAGCGGGCGAGGCGCTGTTTGGCGAGACCGAGGATGAGGCAGAGGACAATGCCGGCTCCGACGAGTCCTTGCTTTGCTGGCGTTGACGAGTCCCTGCTCCGTCGAGGCCCCGCGACGCCAACAATGAGGCAGAGGACACCGCCGAATCCGCCGAGGCCCCGCCCCGCCAACAACGAGGCAGAGGACACCGCCGGCTCCGCCGAGGCCCCGCCCCGCCAACAACGAGGCAGAGGACATCACCGGCTCCGCCGAGGCCCCATCCCGCTGCCAACGAGGCCGCGCCACACAGAAAACGAGGAAGAGTAGAACACGGTAGGTCGCCGCCGCACGGGTCCAAGTAAGACCGCCACTGCTACCCTCCGGTAGAAGCCAAGCTAGGCGGGTTGACCATTGACGGCCGGTTAGCTTCTTGGCGGCGACGTGGAGTCGGAGAGTTGCGCTGGAGAAGAATGCTGCTTCTACTTAACTGCTGGTGCAGTTGGCTGACTGACATGTGGGCCCAACAGGCCACATGTCAGTTATGCAACTGCACCTACAGTTAAGTCACTGAAGCTTCTGTATGGCTCAGCGGGACACAGGTGGGTAGCTTCGGTTAATTAATTATATCTCCAGCGCACCCCTTTTTAGTTGAAGAATGTATGAAATGTAATGAAATCCGGCATGTTTATATGAAATCCGACCGTGTATGAATGAATTTATTTCGATTAGTTCGAATTCCAGTATCATTGGCATTGGATGAACATGCAAAACAATACGTACTAGCATTATTCCCAGGGTGATCACCTCGTCTGCAGCAGTTTCACATGTACTCCCTCCGGTCCTATCTAGTCTGCATACAAGTTTGTCTGCAGTCAAAGTATCTCTACTTTGACCAATCTTATACAAAAAAGTATGCACTTTCACAATGTGCGAAGTAAAAAGGAACATAATGAGTACAAAGAGTTTGAGCAGCTTTTTAGCATTTCTGTACATTGCAATCAAACACACAGGCCTGGCAATTCATAGAGAACATTCAAAACAATCGATGATTATGCATCTCAGCAACTCACATGTCAGAGGCAATATTTACTTCACAACTAAAGAATAAAGAAAAAATTGATCGACGCTGCTGATAACAAAGGGTGTCCCATTCGAAAATATCAAACGCATGTCTTGATAAAATCAATGAGAAAAATTTGACAAGGTTGTCCCATTCCAAAATATCAAATGCCTACGATTGTGGAATGGGCAGGGTTTGCCATCAGTTCGGACATTGACATGGCACCTCGTGCTAAATAAACCAGTTGTTCTTTTTGTGCAGTTCCACCAAAATCAACCAAATTCGCGTGTAGCTTGTATGATTTCGCCCTTATATGTTGCAACGCCTTGAACTTATCGGCACCTCCTTTCCTGTGGTGGAAATGAATGATTCGATGTATTCATGAACATTTTGTGCAGTTCCCATTGAAATCAAGCTGAGCACCCCTGTTTGCACAAATAAAAAAAAGTGATTGGTATAAAGAAAACTGTACTATGAATTGACAGTTTCAACAGGCACATACATGGTCCATGTAGAGCACACTTTTAAAAAAATGGAACTCACCAGAAAGAATCCTAGAACAACATTGTACTCGCGCATCACAGCAAAAAGATGGAGATTTGTCAGTCCTTCTGAGCTAAAGTTAGTTTGGTCTTGCGGGGAGTAATGTAACCATCCTTCAACTGCTCCTTCTGATTAGAAGATAGACAGGGCTTCTTCATCCTAGCATAATCGGAACTAGTCACTTCACGTACTCCATATTCTTCTTCAGAGGAAGATGATCCTGTTGTGCAAAGACAAGAGGACTAATAAATGCTAGCATCCCTGTTTGCTCGAAAAAGAGGAAAGGAAATATTTAAAACAGCACAGATGAAGCACTTCTCAAGGACAATACCACTTTTTCATGACAGTATCTAAATAGTAGCACAACACCAATAGAGATGACAAAGCTCAATCATATGGATGAAATCAGTGGGCGAGTACCAACCTTTGTCAGGAGGCTTATTGTGTAGAGCATATAGATGAAGCACTTCTCCGGAACCATCTGTTGATATCTACGATGGTGGCCATGCTTACTATATACTCCTCGATTAGTTTAATGTTTACAACATCTTCTTGTGCAGTTCCACTAAAATATATGGTATCTTCAAAGAAGATCCCTGTTTGCACAGGTTGAGATAATTACATATTACATTAAGAGTGGCATCAAATCAGTGGCAAAACAATTGCTCGTTCCATCCATAGCAATAAATTAAGATGCAAAACTATATCATTACTTGTGTCATCACAGTTCCAGTGCTTCATTACAGCACCGTGAGTTGATTTTTGTTTTTCTTCCGCTTGTTCTTCCCCTTCATCACTTGGCTCAATAACAGACAAGCTTTGCCTTCAATGTAAGATTTGGCATGTCAATTAGGGAGCACAAGTATAGTACTAAACTTAATTTTCTGATGAAAGTGGCAAACTACACGCCAGCAGATGTGAAATATCCTTATCTTACCTCAATGGGATATTATGGTGCACATACATATTGGAAGTCTTGTCTCCATTTGTGCAGTTCACTAAAATCAAGCAACATTATCGTACAAGTAGCACAACATATGAAAGAACACTGCAGAATCATGTGAAAGAAGGCTAGTAGTGACCTCTCATGATGCGGAATTCAAACAACTCACAAGAAGAAGATCTGAACCAAATTCGCCTTAACAGATAGGAAGTAAGATCTCCTCTTGTGCAGTTCCACTAAGATCAAGCAATCAAGCAACGTTGTCGGTGTGACATTTTGGTTGAACTGCACAAAACGCTCTTAAAACAAAAGTTTTTTGTGCAGTGCAACAAAAGGTCACAATGGCAACGAGGTGAAGTAGATAACCCTGTTTACACAGAGGTGCAAAGGAAACAATTAGTGGTCAATAACGGTGGATGACACAGAAGCCAACAAAAAGAAGCATCTACCTTATCTAAATGGGAAAGAAAGCAAGACAGTAGCATTTCTCAAATGGTGGCATTGATTAATATTAACATAGAGATTATATTAACAATAAAATTTGTTAAACATGTAATTTTCTTTTAACTGTGGCATTGCATCAATTTTCCAGCAGCATTATTAGAGGGTGTTTGTTTACAGGGACATTTTGGTGTAGGGACTAAAAAAACTCCGTGTTAGTCCCATCTAAACCAAATAGGAGGGACTTTTAGGGACTAAAAGTGGGCATTTGGGACTAAAGAAAGAAGACCCCGAGGGAGTCTTTTTGGGACTTTTTCCAACAGTTGCCCCTGCCACGCATCGCACCTTGTCTCTATTAGTTCATTACTAGGGGTAACATGGTCTTTTAGCATGTCATTTAATAACCTCTAGTCCATGTTTAGTCCCTGGAACCAAGCAGGTAGGGACTAGGTAGTTTTTAACCAAACAGGGCCTTAGATTAACAACAGCTAATGAGTTGCACGGGACAGTGGACGCACCAGCACCATGTGCATCTACCGATGTACTGTGGTCATGCACAGTCTGTTGCAACAAAGAACAAACAACCAAGGAGCATATTTGTGTTGGTCCCAGTTTTGTTATCTGCACAGCAAATCTAGTCTTGCTCAAACTCTACAGCCTTGTCCCTTCCTTTCCTTTTTGAACTAGTACTTTCGCCCCTTCCTTTCCTCTTTGAACCATGTCCTAGATTTATGTGATATAACTTTCCCCACTACTTTCCCCCATTCCTTTCCTCTTTGAACCACGTCCTAGATTCATGCTATACAACTTTCCCCCTTCATTTCCTCTTTGAACCACATCCTAGATTACTTTTCCCACTACTTTCCCCCAGTCCTTTCCTCTTTGAACCACGTCCTAGATTCATGGCATACATGCAGCTAGAGCAATGCATGTGGAGTAAGTAAATTATACCTTAAGGTTCTTGGGGCATGGTTCGGTGGGCGACGGGATGGCGACGAAGAAGAAGGGGTCGGAGGCCCTCCCGCGCCGCTGCTGGGTGGAAAGTGAATAGCTGCGCCGGTAGTCCCTCGCCGACGGCGACAACGTTAAGCCTCCTTCCCTTCCCGGCGGACGGATCCTGTCGGCTCTTTGAGCAGCAGTAAGGGGAGAGAGAGCTAGCGAAGTCTTGTTTAGATCTGGAGAGGGTGAGAGAGTGTGAAGAGAGAAACTACTCCCTCCATTCCAAATTACTCGTCGAAGAAATGGATGTATCTAGAACTAAAATACATCTAGATATATCCATACCTGTGACAAGTAATTCGGAACGGAGGGAGAGGGCAAGAGAGTGTGAAGAGAGCAACTACAAGCGCTGAGGCTCCAGCGTGTATATATATACTAGAGAGAGAGTGTGAAGCGTGCAAACCCTAGAAAACATTTTAACTAGTCAAAGAATCCTCCTGGCACAAATTATGCTCAAGTGTAGTTATCGAACCCGAGACCTCAAGTTAGAAGGTGCAATAGGACCAAGGTGCGTGCGTGTGTGTGTGTGGGTGGGTGTGTGTGTGTGTGTGTGTGTGTGTTTAACAACATGTGTGTGTTAGAGAGAGCGACAGATCGACCTACTCCTACAGAGAGATGTTGTGTAGTGTACGGTTTTAGCCGCGAGAGTCGGTGCATCCTCTCGTTTCCGGGCGTGTTCGGTAGGGACATGCGGACAGCTGCCACGCCCGCTCATGACCAGCCTGGCCCACCCAAAGCCCCTCCATCATCCGCGCGCGCTTCCCGCCTGAAACGGTCAGCGCCGCTCCAAAGAGTCGGTGCCGCATTCATGCCCGGGCAGAGCGGACGCGACCTCTCACTGGCGCAAGAGTGACGGTTGCTTCGTCCATCCAACTTACTGCTGGGTCTATGTGATTTGATGGCTCATTGGTCTTTATTACTAAGGTGGGGATGTCCCACGCTTTCGGCGAAAGGAGGTACTACTACTAGATTACAATTTTCTCCATTCTTACAGCGGAGGCGTGCAAGAGCAGTGAAAACACGCAGGCTCAGTGATTACATGGCCAACCTCACACTATCATCGTGCGACACCTAACTCTTTACATAGTACTCCCTCCGTTCCTAAATATTACTAGATGAGTCCCCGTGCGTTGCCGCGGAACAACGGTATATCTCTCTGCGCAAAATTATCGATTTCATAGAACTAAAAAAACTCTATAACCGCATGACAAATGTGGTAGACAAACTAAATAAACTCCCATCATCATTTAGATCATCCCACGTAAGGAAAAAAGATCAGCCAACTCCTACTGCATAATGGGATTATATTTTTCTTTTTGACATCTTAATGGGACATAAAAGCTCACTTACATGCATGCTACCGGTGCATGCTTGCATGCAGACATGTTGATGTGATTTAAAACCCACTCAAATGCATGTGCCACGGTATTTCTGCATGCTTGCATGTGGCTTAGTGCGGAGCCTCTCAACGTCTAGATCAGACGGCTATTATGGACTGATTTACTTCATCTAACGGCTACATCAATTTTGATGATGTGGCTCAAGGAGAGGATAGAGAATTCCTAGTAGTGGGGGATAGCTATTACTAGTAGATAAGTCTTTGTAGAGATTCCACTACATACAGAACAAAATAAATGAATCTACACTTAAAATGCATCTATATACATCCGCATGTGGTTCATGGTGAAATCTCTACAAAGACTTATATTTAGGAATGGGGGAGACGGCATACTAAGCAAGCTTCTCCTCGTTCTGTGAGTTGACGGGACACATCAAAAGTACTCCAGTGTATAGAGCCTTGCCTCTAAGGTAGGCCCCACATGGTTTGCCTCTTTTTTTAACATAACACGTCAAGTCGCAATTTGTTTGTTCACCCGTGGTAAACGATCCTCCCTCCACCAAGTGGACAACCACTACACATGCCAAATTACCATGTGGGTTGCCTTTTTCGTACAGAAATGAGCTCCACAGTGTACCCGCGCGGGTGTGGTTGGGAAAGAGACGGGAGTATGTGCGCCATGCATGCACCTCTTCTCTTCGTGCACGTCCCCCACCTACGTGGATGTGTGTGAGAGATACAAACCGCGTTCGTGAGTGTCTTTTGTTTTGGGGTGGGGTGGGTGGGGGTTGATTTTGTGAATTATTTGTGGGAATATGTGTCGATGACATCTCAAACAAAATTTTGCATGCAATGTGTGTGAAATGGAGGCCTATCCATATCATACATAGAGGGTCAGGTAATCCACGAGAAGACAGGGAGGGGTCATAGCTATCGATAGAGTCGAAGAGAGGATCAAGTGGGTGGGTGCGAGATCGATGAAGAGAGCCATCAAAATTGTGTGTATGTGTGTGTGCAAGATAAAGATATAGGGCGACTGGCCTACCGGAATGTTAGAGGGCACATGCCAAGTTTGTGTTTGGCAGGGAGACATGACTAGAGCGCTCGATGTATTGGTGTGTGTGGGCGGAGGGGTTGGGGGAGGGGTAGGCAGAGGCCTAACTATTGAGGTAGAACGACTCATATATGTGTTGAGAAGGAGAGACCCAGCTATGTCTTGAGGGAGATCGGTCGACATCCATACATAACTGAAGGACGGGAAATATGATGGGACAGAGAGAGAGAGAGAGAGGAGAGAGAGAGGAAGGGGGAGGGAGGGAGAGGGGTAGAGTGCTGGATGGGTGATGGAGTTGCTTCTCGAAGATGGTGGGAGAGGCCTACTAGACAAACTGAGGGTGGAACTGCAATGTTATCAATAAGAGTGGGGATGTGTTTCTGTGTGTGTTTGTGCGTGATAGATCTGTCGGGACGCATCCATGGATGATGAAGGGGAACCATATGTTTGGTAAGCAAACCTAACTAGATCGGTAGATCAATTGTTGTTTGTCGGAGGAAGGGAGAGACACAACTAATGAGGTAGATCGATTGACGTGTGGGTAAAAACGAGTTATAAGGACCTAGCTAGCTATATGTATAGCGAGAGATCGGTCGGTGTACGTCCATTTGTTAGAGGAAAATAAGGCCCAGCGAGACGGATAGACAGAGAGAATGGAGCTAGGAGGTGGTGCAAGAGGCCCAACTACTAGCTAGATACTGGGAGGAGTGTGCGGTTGTGAGATCGATGAAAAGAGGGGCGAGCGTTTACACGTGTGTCTGACCGTATGAGAGACACGAGGAAAGGACACATAAAGGAGGAGATTGAAGGTGTGTGTATGTTGTAGGCAGGCATCGCTGGAGAGGTTTATCAATCGGTGTGTGTCGGAAAGGAGTTGTGGAGACTCTGGGAGAACGACCTAAAGAAAAAAATGAATGTGCCTGGTGTATAGAATGCCGAGGGAGGGGAGGGCGAGGAGGGCGTGTGCATGCACGAGAGAAAATTAGTGGTAGCTACAAAGGTTAGAGGATTGTGTGGGTGTAAGAGACTAACAAAGATCATAATTTGATATGAAAGCAAATTCATATATTTGAATAGGAGATCATAGTGTTTTAAACATTGCATGCATGAATATAGCGGTGATACACGTGCTGTGCACATGTTATACCATAATGTGATAATGCATGGCATTTGCAACTCACAGCTAAATGCCGAACAATCTAAACCATACTATACATCAAACAATCTCACATTTTATTTGAATTTGTGATAATGTGTGGAGTTTGCAGCTTACAACTAAATATCGAACAATCTAAACAATACTATATATCAAACATTCTCACATTTTATTTGAATTTGTGGTAATGTGTGGTGTTTGCAACTAACATCTAAATACTTGTAGGCGTAGGGGGCGGGGCACCATACATAACATGATAAACACATTATACATATGAGACATGGTTTAGATTATGAAGATCTAGCTAGAGCTAGAAATGTAATGTGACTTGAAATCAAAATAAAGTGGATTCAAAAAATCTAGTTCGAGTTCATATAGTACACATAGTTCATATGTAACTCGAGACTAACATGTGGTGTGCTGTGAAGATAATACACAAACGATGGTTTAACTTGACAATAATGATGATTGTAGATCTTATTAAAACATAGAAACGAATTCAAATGCTTTGACTTCACAACAATCATTACTGTAGATCTTATTCAAATAGAGAAAGGAATTCAAATTTAGTTCATATTGAAGCGGTAGTATATACGTTTGGAATGCACTAAAACGTTCATTTGAGTAGTAGGTTGCATGCATTATACACGTAGCGAAATATTTTAATTGAACATAACATGAGTTCAATGTTTTGAATGACATTTGTAGTGCGCACTGATTTGGTACAGTACACATTAGGCTTCTCCGGAAATTTCAACCCGCGCCTTGTTAGCGCGAAATATTTAAGATATATATTTGTCTCATTGTGCTCCGACAACTCCCTCCATCTCAACCCGCGCCTTGCTATTCTGAAATTACAACGCGCGCGAAAACTCCCACCTACTATGAAATCCCGACACACGAAATGCCCGTGGTACCCCTGAACCGAAAGAACCGCCTCAAATCAGTGGGGGTACTTTCGTAACTTACCCACATTTCGGACAAGCGCGTCTCTAAGCCATGGTTCCCCACTTCCATCCCATCCGCCCACCCATTCGTACACCGAGGCCGTGAAAACCCGCGATGAAACCCCACACCCTGCTCCGTCCGCCACCCAGCCAGAGCCTCTTCCCCGACGACGTCGTCCACATCAACACCTCGACGTCCCTTATCCACCATACCGGATGAGGATCCGTCGTCGATCTCATCATCCCGCCGGTTCAGCCACCCAGTCCTCCACCTCCAAGGAGCTGCCCCGACGTTCCCCTCGTCTTTCGCGCCACCTCCATTCCCACAACGCCCACTTCACCTGCACTACCGAAAGAGCATCATCATCACCGTTTCCTCGGATGAAGCTGCGGCCTAATCGGCGCCACCAAAGAGGTTGTACACTAATCACCGCATTTTCTTCTTGATTCGATCTCACGGTGCTGCCGGCGCTCAGTCCTGAGCCGACACGGCGCGGCTCCATCCACGGCGGCATCGCCGGCCACTTCCTCCACGGCATCGCTCCCTCGGCGGCGACGTCCACATCAGTAGGAGCTGCTGCTGCTTTAGCTCTCGCTCGCGCTGCTGCTCTGCTCTTTCTCTTGGTCCCCTGCCTGGTCTGCTCTTGCTATTGCTCTTGCTCACGTTGCTGCTCGCGCTCTTTCTCTTGCTTGCGATGCTGCTCCGATTTAGCTACGCTTCAGTCAACTGAATCGACTTTTGGGTCAGTCGATTTTTAGTGGGTGGGGGGGCTCGCCGGCGTGAAGGAAGAACCAGCCGCAGCGGGGAGGGGGGCTCGCCGGAGAGGTACCCCACTATAACGCCCTCGATGCGGCTATATCTCCCATGTGTTGAAGCACGACTTAGAGGCATAACCGCATTGAAAGCAATGTCACAAGTGAGGTAATCTTCACACAACCCATGTAATATAATAGGGGAAAAGATACATAGTTGGCTTACAATCGCCACTTCACACAATTACATGAATAAAGCATTACATCAACCAGATACAATCAAGGTCCGACTACGGAACCAAAATAAAAGAAGAACCCCAAATGCGACAAGGTCCCCGATCGACCCCAACTGGGCTCCACTACTGATCAACTAGAACGAAACAACACAAAGGACAAGATCTTCATCGAGCTCCTCCTGAGCTGGGTTGCGTCATCTGCACGGACTCATCGGCACCTGCAAGCTGGTTTTGGAAGTATCTGTGAGCCACGGGGACTCAACAATCTCGCACCCTCACGATCAAGACTATTTAAGCTTATGGGTAAGGTAAAGGTATGAGGTGGAGCTGCAGCAAGCGACTAGCATATATGGTGGCTAACATACGCAAATGAGAGCGAGAAGAGAAGGCAAAGCACGGTCGATAAAAGTATGATCAAGAAGTGATCCTATAGCAACCTACGTCAAGCATAACTCCAACACCGTGTTCACTTCCCGGACTCCGCCGAGAAGAGACCATCACGGTTACACACGCGGTTGATGTATTTTAATTAAGGTCAACTTTAGGTTTTCTACAACCTGACGTTAACAAATTCCCATCTGCCCATAACCGCGGGCACGGCTTTCGAAAGTTCAAATCCCTGCAGGGGTGTCCCAACTTAGCCCATCACAAGCTCTCATGGTCAACAAAGGAATAGACCTCCTCCCGAGACATCCTGATTAGACTCGGTATCTCGGTTCTACAAGACATTCCGACAGGGTAAAACTAAACCAGCAACACCGCCCGAATGTGCCGACAAATCCCGATAGGAGCTGCACATATCTCTTTCTCAGGGCACACTCAGATTTTCCAAACTTCTGGTAGGCCAGCCCAGAGTTGCCCCTGGTGGCCACCGGCGGCTGACAGTTTGGACCAACACTCAGAGGAGCACTGGCCCGGGGGGGTTAAAATAATGATGAGCCTCGAGAGCGCGACTCCCAAGGGAAAAGAAAAGGCTAGGTGGCAAATGGTAAAACCAATGTTGGGCATTGCTGGAGGAGTTTTACTCAAGGCGAACTATCAAGGGCTTCCCATAATAGCCCAACCGCGTAAGGAACGCAAAATCCGGGAAGATAACACCGATATGACGGAAACTAGGGCGGCAAGAGTGGAACAAAACACCAGGCATAAGGCCGAGCCTTCCACCCTTTACCAAGTATATAGATGCTTTAATTAAATAAGATATATTGTGATATCCCAACAAGTAAACATGTTCCAACGAGGAACAACATCTCCATGTTCCAATAAGGAACAAACTTCAATCTTCACCTGCAACTAACAACGCTATAAGAGGGGTTGAGCAAAGCGGTAACATAGCCAATCAACGGTTTGCTAGGACATGGTGGGTTAGAGATTCGACATGGCAATATGGGAGGCTTGAAAGCAAGTGGTAGGCATCGTAGCATAGGCATAGAAAAAGAGCGAGCATCTAGCAAAGCAAAGATAGTAGTGATTTCGAGGGTATGATCATCTTGCCTGCAAAGTTGTCAGAGTTGACTGGATCCTCGAAAGCAAACTCAACGGGCTCCTCGTTAGTGAACTCGTCTCCCGGCTCTACCCAAACAAGACAAACAAGCAACAAGGACACAATCAACCACGTGCAAAGCTCAAACAACATGATGCAAAGATGGTATGCTATGCGGGATGCGATGCGGGATGCATATGCAAGATTTGACAAGTAATGCCTGAACCAGGCCTTATCTTGGAAGTCCAAGTGTGCCACTGGAAAGATGAGATGAAATCGCTTGAAAACGATATAAAGAACGCCGGAATCGGAGTTACGATTTGGAAATGGCAAGCGATTCAAATATGACCACGTTCTGCGATTTACAGCAAGTAGCCATCTAATTGCAATGAGATGAACATGCTACAGCACTCAAACAAGGCATCCAAATACATGACAGGGATCCACTCAAGATGCTTAACAAAAGTCTAGCACTGAGCTACAACCAAATCATCCATTAACAGGTTCAAACAAGCATGGCAAAAATGCATATGGTAAACAGATTTCAGACTTAGTGAAATTAACACTTGTTTGGAATCTCAGATCAGATAGCACTCTTTGGAGGAACAAAACTACATGCTACAGGAACTGAACATGGCAAAGTAAAATATGGCATGGAGCTACTCAAAAATCTTAACAAAAGTCCCTTAGTGACCTTGAGCCAAAAGGGATCAGAAAACACATTTGCAAGCATGTGAACATGGCAAAACATAATCAGTTCTCAGACTTGGTGAAAACTGGAGCATGCTGAAAACAGATATCAAGTAGGTATGTTTACGAGCTCGATGCACTCACTACGGAGCAAGTCATGATAACCTAAGCATACACCCATCAAGAATACACGAAATACAAGCTAGACATGGCAAGAACAATAACATAGCATTCACGGATCAACTACAACATCCTCGGCAAAATTGCTAACAAGTAGACAATCTGCCCGGATTCACGAAGTAGCAAAAGTAGAGCTCGATTGACTCAATCTAGGATGCTCCATAATTGCAAACAAATACATGGATGGATAGAGCACCACAAGATTAACAAAACAACCTTACTGATCATCCTCAAAAGAGGCACGGATCACTAGGAAACAACATGAACATATGGCCATATGAGATAAACAGGTCAAGGACTTAGTGGAAATGCTAAGTCCCTGAAATCAGCATTACCAAGTGCCTCACTTGGCAAGCTTGTGCTAGTCACCACACACATCACAAAAATACATGGGTGGCACCTCTGGAAAGATGACAAAGCATATAACAAAACACATGTAGAGCTCATGGGCATATCATGCACACATTAATCATGGCAAAAATGACAAATATCTAAATGGAGCAGCAGATCTGATAATTAACTCAAGTAGCACTCTTCTAACAACATTTCGGGCATCAAGATGAACTTAAATGAAAATGATGCAATGAGATGAAATGATGTACTCTCTGAGACGAACATTTTGATATGCTACACGCCCAAAACGGATCTACAGATGCGGAGTTAGGATGCTATGAACATGTGCATTTGAAACATGGGAAACTCGGGGACTTAGTAGAAATTAGACCTCCAGATCTAGGATTCTTGGCACGGATTTCGATGCAGCACGGATCTCACCGGAGAGCCTCGCCGGAGAGTGGCCGGAGACGAGGAGAAGGTGCGCCGGCGACGAGGAGGGGCCGGGTGTGGCTGCCGAAGCGTGGGGCGGCACCGGCGACGAGGTCCGCGGCAGTGGGGCAGCCAAGGCGAGGCGCGGCGGACCCGGCGCCCAGCGGGTGACGCTGGCGACGAGGATGCCGAAGGCGGCGGGCGGCGGACGCCGGCGGAGGCGCACGGTGGCCGGCGCGGCTCCTGGATCCAAGGGGCGGCGCGGGTGAGAGGAGAACGGGCGGCGGCGATTCGGGCCGGGAGGGCCCGATCTGGGTTCCTCGGCCCGCGGCGGGGCGCGTTGACCGGCGGCGGGGTTGGGCGACGTGGCGTGCCGCGATTGGAGGAGGGCGGCGGCGGACATGTCCGGCACGCGGGGTGGACGCGTCCGGTGGCGCGAGGAGGACGAAGTTAGGGTTCATCCGTGAATTTCGGGAGGGGAGCACATATTTATAGGTAGAGGGAGCTAGGAGAGTCCAAATGAGGTGCGGTTTTCGGCCACGCGATCATGATCGAATGACCGAGATGATGGAACAGGTTTAGGTGGGTTTTGGGCCAAATTGGAAGGGTGTTGGGCTGCAACACACACAAGGCTTTTTCGGTCCCTCGATTAACCTTTGGAGCATCAAACAAAGTCCAAATGGTACGAAACTTGACAGGCTTGGAAAGTCTCGGTCCAATCCGGAAATGTTTAATCCCCACACACGAGAAGAAGGTAGAAATGACCACCGGAGGAGAACGGAGCGCCGGAATGCAAAACAGACAACGGGGAAAAAGCTCGGATGCATGAGACAAACATGTATGCAAATGAAATGCACATGATGACATGATATGCAATGCATGACACGCAAGCAAAGACAAGGCAACAACAGCGAATAAGCGGAGGACACCTGGCACATCGGTCACGGGGTGTTACAACACTCCACCACTACGAGAGGATCTCGTCCCGAGATCTAGAATGGCACCGGAGGGAAAACGGAAGAGAAAGAGAAGAGGTAAAACTAAGTTGCTCCTTTGACAAACGAGTGAAACCAAAGAACCTTGAAAAGTTGAACAAATTGAAAGAAAGAATACAACGGAGATGAACGAAGTTGAAAACACTCCGTTAGGAAAGAGGAACAAGGAACATTACTAGAACCTTGTAGGTTGAAGACATAAGAAAAGTGTCACCAAGGACAAGAAGTACACGCAAGCACTCCGGATAAAATGAGATGTAGAAGGAACGATAAAGATCAATTACAACAACACTCCGGTTGGAAATGGAAGGGATTTAACATGATCTTGACAAAACAAGAAGATGGGTTGAAGAGAACAACGACACAATGCCTCCGGAACGAAAGAATAGAAGTTGTATCGACGGACGGAACAAAAGAAAGGAGAAGAAAACAACATCTTCTACCTGACAAGCATCTTAAAGAGAAGGGTCACACGGGGTTGTTGGAACAATCCACAACGAAAAGATAGGCTTGAAGTGGGCTTATGGAAAACATCTCAAAACCAAGAGGTGAAAATCTGCCACTAACGGAAATGATATATTGGATTGATATGAACAAGAAGACGAGAACTTATTTCACCGGGGGGATAGATGAAGAACTTGGGTCATATATAAGCACCATAAATAGCAAGAATCCTTAGGGAAGGCTTTGGTGAAATATAACCTAAGATAACTCCAATGACGAGATTGATGGATTTAAAATACCTCATTCTTAATAACATGTGAATCATGAAACATGAACTCAAATTATCAAGAATGACATAATACCACCTCCAAAGATACGGTAGAAAGAAATTGCACTCCGGATTGCAAGATGAAGAAAAACTTGAGAGATGAGCGGTTGATGTATTTTGCATCTAGCACTTTGTGGTTATGTATTTTACATCATGTATTGGAGATGCTATTAGAATTCCACTCAGGTTAACGTTGTTTGTTGTCTCTCTTGTCTTGCTTCAGCCTCGGCGTCGTACAACTCACTGGAGCTGCTCCAACGACGAAACCCTCCATCATAGCGGAGCAGTACCTCGGGCTCCATCTCCAGATGCCTAAGATCTTCTTCCCCTCCTCCATCAGCAAAGTCAGCCGGAGCATCCTCACCGGCCAACCCAATCACGCTGAGACCGACATGGCTTCGCCAAAGAGGTTGTACACTTGTTACATCTCTTTTTTACTCTACATGTTATATATATTGTCCACTGAGAACATGGATTTGTTCCTTTAGTGTCTCCTTGAAAGAAAAAACATAGGAATTTTAATTTTCACTTGTCCTCCTTTTCAAATTCCTATTCATGAAGCACAAGACTAAGAGATAGTAGCATAATAGCATTATAATCGTACATTTTCTTGTGGTTTGACTTAATCTCACCATGCTTCTTTGCATCCTGTGATCTTCCAATTGTTGTTTATCAAACACCCAGATTGGCAGATATCCTGTGTTTTTAAATTCTCTATTTTGCACGTGCATTCCTATCCTATTCCTGTCTATTTCCTATCCCTGCATTGTTGGAATACTCCAATTCAAACGAGCCCTTACAGAATTACTTCTCTTAGAGATAGTTGTCAAAGAAAACCTTGTGTGGTTTGTCCCGCTCCTGCTACGCAGTCGTCCACCCCAGCTCAGCTGCTCCAACGACAGAAGGGTCCAGCACAGCAGGGATCCAGCCTCCAGACTGTCTTTTGTCGCCTCAGATCTTCTTCCCCGCTGCTGGTAGCCATGAAAACTGCATTACCATCATCAACCGAGCAGATGACCTCGAGGACTACACGGGTCCGCAAGAGAGGTCACACTCTTTCGTGTCTACTTACGTTATGCATCGCTTAATATTACAGGCTACTTTATCGTCCTGTTCACTGATTAGACTCTGAGTCTGCTCCAAACTAATGGTGAAACTTGAGTTTTTAAATGGTTGTGGGGTACATATCGGGGCCACTATCAATAGTATCTATCTACTATCTAGTTAATCTCCGATTTCTACTATGAGTTTCATGTTGGGTGGGGTACATATCGGGGCCGCTATCAATAGTATCTATCTATTATCTGTATTTTTAACTGAAGCCATTATCTGCCTGCTATTATTGGTTTTGGGTCTATCCACAGGTTGCTACCATCACTCTGGATTTCTGCATGCACTCCTTACATAATCTCACTATGTTTTATTCCTATGCATGATAGTTATTGTAAACAATGGAACTGAACATGTAGAGCAAAAGAGACGAGCCTTACGTGGCAATAACATTTCATGCAGACGTCGCTCCATGGTAGGCGCAAAGGCAACCCCTCCTCCACGCATTTCGGATTGTAATCAAGAGGAAGATATCTGTTCTGAGGGGGATTCAGAAGGAGAAGACAATTCCTATTTACCCCCTGAGGTCTTCGCTCTAACTTGGCATGCTGATGTTGGTTATATCATGCATATGGTGTCTTGCATTGCTTACTTTATACATCAAATATGTCATCTTCTTAGTTTAGACATCCTTTGTGCGAATGCCATCTGTTTAGTTTATTCATCGTTTATGTGAATTATGCAATGCCATCTTGTTTAGCCAGGCATCTTATATGTGAATTTTGCAATGCCATCCTGCTTAGCCAGTCATCTTATATGTAAATTATATCAGGCCATCCTTTTTTCGTTACATATTACATTTGTCAACAATGTTAGTACATTCAACTGCTCTTCGTGTGCATCAGCCATTTGACACGGTGATGGAAAATTCTGGAGTGAAAACAAGGTCTTCATAGCAAACTATGCTATCTGACAAAGCGCATATCTTGCTGGTTACGGATAGCTCCTCAGAGGAGGATTCAGAGACAGATGACTAGAACTATCCCCCCCCCCCGAGGTGTATGCTCTAACTTGGCAGGGTCATGTTGCTCATATTGTGTGTATGGTGTCTCGCATTGCTATGTCATTTGATTAGTTTAGACATGCTTTGTGTTAATGCCACCTGTTCAGTGTCTAATTACCATATATGTGAATTATGCATTGCCATCTTGTTGCAAGACATTATATATGTGAATTATACAATGCTATCTTGTTGCAAAGGCATTATATATGTGAATTATGCAATGCCATGTTGTTTACCCAATCATCATGTATGTGAATTATATCATGCTATCATTTTTTGTATTACGTGTTCCATTTGTCAACAACGTTTGTATATTCAACAACTATACCTGTGCATCGGCCATTTGAAGTAGTGATGGAAGTATCTGGAGTGAAAACAAGGTATTCAGAGCAAACAATGCTACCTGCTGAAGCAGACATCTTGCTGTTTACAGAGAGCTCCTCAGAGGATGATTCAGAGACTGATGACGAGTCCTATTTCCCCCCTAAGGTCTATGCTCAAACTTCGCAGGGTTATATTACCCATGTCATGCATGTTGTCTTGCATTGCTTAGTTTTTACATCATATATGGATTACCATCTGCTTACTTGCTTACTATATAAATCATATATTTGAATTATATCATGTCATCATGTTTACATAGTACATACACATCATCTATCTGAATTATGGCATGGCAACCCATTTAATAAAGACATCATATAGTTATATAATCTCATCCTGTTTAGTGTTTACAGTCATCATATTTTGAATTATGGCATTCTATCCGTGAATATATGTGAATTATGGCATGCCAACCTATTTAATAAACACATTATATAGTTATGTCATGTCATCCTATTTACATAGTCTCATATTTTGAACTATGTCTTTCCATCTTTTTTAGTTAGCCATCATAATGTGAAATTGTGTCATGCTATCTTGTTTAGTTAGCCATCATATATGTGAAATTGTGTCATGCTATCCTGTTTGGTTAGACAACATAAATATGAATTATTTCATGCCCTCTTTTATTCCCCACTATCCATTGCACCTGTCTATCATACAATGTCTATACTTTCAATTACTTTTCTTGTTTATCAGCCATTTGAATTGGAGAGCATGATGGCAGTATCTAAGGGAGTAACAACACGGTCTTCAGAAAAGATAGTGCTACCAGTTGATGCAGATAGAACCACAGATGTACTTGCCCAAGGACCAGATCCACCACACATAACCCAGACTCTCGCAGATTGTACCCCTACCCAGTTGGACAGAGAACCAGCTACACCCCTTCTAACCCCAACCCCGACAGATAGTAACCCAGTTCTAGTTGACACAACACCGTCTCCACCACAGAGCACCCAAACACAAGCAGTTAGTAAGGGAACTGCAGTTCCCAAAGCCCGAGGACCACCACTCTGAATCCCAACTCAACGCTTAAAGGAGAAGAAGATTTGTTCTCAGGTCAGGTTCTGTAGCTATGGTTCATACTCCTTTGCTCTTGCATTACTGTATTTACTCATACCAACTATTTTCAAATTTGAAGGATGGAATTGAAACTCTAATGGCGCAAAAGGTATGTTTTAAACCTGTTTCTTTAACTGGTTTGCTGTTGCAACCTGCTCTATGTTGATTTCAGTTTCAATTGAATAAACAGTTATGTTCTCATGTCATGCACATTACAAGTGTTGCTATTGCTCTATACTTACCCACACTTATATTCTGTCTATTCTGCTTTGTCTTGAACAAATATTATTTGAATTGTGTCTCTATCTTGATTTGGCAACAAAAACTAGAATGATATAGACCATAAAGTGACCATGGTACATAGATATATGTTTGTTTCATGTTGTTATCCTGTCCACTTTACTACTGAACTCATTTACCAAAATGAGTTTCATATACAACATGGTAAACATGTGATGTGTCTGCTTGTTTCTCTTTTAGAATGCGGACAAAATATTGGAGAACAGTACCGCGTTATCCAATGGTAAAGGAAGTAATGCAGATAAGGTTCAAGATAGTGAGACATCCCTGTTGGTCTCCAAGAAAGCTGATAAAAACTATCTTGACGACAGTGAGGGAACCCAAAAGTCCTGTCTTGATGTAGTGTTTGAGTTACTGGCCACTACTGCTGGCACAAGCTCTTCGAACTCGCTGCCTGAATCAGTTCGTCTTCTTGAGTCTCAACTTCAAGTTGAAAGACATCGATCAGATGTGCTGCGACAGGAAGTTGAAGGACTGAGGAAGTCCCTGCAGAATTCAGATGCATATTTTCTGGTGCAACAGCAAGCGCTGGAGGATTTAAGTGCCAAACAAGAGAAAGTTAATAAGATTGCTAAGCATATTGCCAGCATTATGGGTACCCAGGATATTGTTTCTTGAGATATTCTGAAGTGGTTTCAGTTCTGGATTTGTTTTGCTGCGGTGTTTATTTGTGCTCGTCACCAACTTTGACGACCAGTGTATATGATATGCTGCTTTGTTCCCTATATTTGCACTGGTGGCGAACTTTGATGCCCAATGGATGTAATATGTGTAATAGCTATGATAGCCTAGCGTTAGTTGCTTGCTTATTTATTTCCTTGTTGTCTTGTTTATTTGTTTGCTTGTAGTCATTGCAGTTCTTTTTCCATGGTTAGCTAGTGGCTGCAATAACCTATTTTTTTAAACTAGGCCACAACAAACATGGGCTAATATTTATTGTAGTGAAAATGGGTCTCCTACTGGCCGTAGAAACAGTGGGCCTTCTACGGGCCGTAGAAACAATGGGCCTTCTACGGGACGTAGAAACAATGGGCCTTCTGTGGGCCGTATCATCAATGGGCCTTATACGGGCTGCATGATCGATTGGCCAAACATGGGCCAAACAGACCGCATTATGGCCGTAAACAGGCTAGAGTTGGAATCGTCCGTTCATGGGCCGACCATAACAGGCCATCGTTAATAGGCCGTATTTGATGACGTTATGAAAACGGCCCAACGTATTAACGGACCACAAACGGGCCGACTGTAACCACGGGCTGAATTTGGCCCACAAGCAGAAAATGACAGTAACGGGCCGTAAGTAAACGAATGCTGGAAATGAGCCCAAGAATAAATGGGCTCTCAGAAGGCCGAAAGATAACATGGGCTGGAAACGGCCCAACGGAATAACGGGCCATTAATGGGTATAAAGTGATACACTGTTCATTACGGGCTAGTTTCACCACGGGCCGTTAATGGGTGTAAAGTGATACACTGTTCATTACGGGCCAGTTTCACCACGGGCCGTTAATAGGCCAAGAGTTACATAGGGCCTCATATGGACCGAAAGACGTCATGGGCCATACATGGGCCAGAAGTGAAAATGGGCTGGAATCATATTGGGTGGCCCAGATGATGCTATTGGGCCTAATTCGGATAGGGCGTAATGGACCTTGGGTTAGCGGGTTGTAAATGGGCTATATGCGAGCAGGCCGTTAACAGGCCTTACATGGGCCGGCCCGCCACCTTTTGACCAAGTCAAACGGGCCGGCCTTTTCACAGGAATGGGCCTTTGTTGGGCCGTGCCATGTGTCGACGTATCATAGGCCCCTTCTATCCAATGAGTGGATGACATCTGTTCCAATGATGAGCCGACACTATAAGAAACCTGTTAATCTATGATGGATTTCTGATGACGTTTTTGAATACTGTCATGGATGGACTAGTACAGTCCCGCAGGCCCGCTCAAGCCCGCTCGAGCCCGGCTAACCGTTCCTGGTATAAAATGCTAACCCTAATCCCTTCTCAGCCGCTCCTCTCTCCCTCCGCGGCCCCCATCTCTCCTCCCACAGGACTCCTCGCCGCCGCCCCCATCTCTCCTCCCATGCGACACCTCGCCGCCGCCCCATGATTCCGATGACTTTCGGCGGCTATGGACGACGTGCAGCCTACCCCCATCTTCCCCTCTCTCTGCTCCGTCCTCCCCTCCTACTAGATTCACCACTAGCGCTCTCCAGCAACCCATCCCCGTTGCTAGGGTTTCGGCACCGGCGCGGCACCGGCCAATCCTCTTCGTCTCCTGCCACCTGCTGGATGGTGCTTCTGGAATAGGGCCATGCGAGGCCGACCTCCCGCAGGATGTGCTGATGGGCTCACCCTGCAGCGGCATGTTTGGGATGAGCGCGAGCCCGACGGTCTTGTCCCGCCCGACGATGGCGGCGGCGAACGCCAGTGCTCCTCGAACCCGTCCACCCATCCAGCGATGTACAACTTGTCGTCATGCGCGTGTACATGGTGAGCTTCCTCCCTCTCCCCCCTCTACCCCAAATCTGGATGGCACTTGCATCTGTTACATATATAAATATGAATAAGCACCACGGTTTGGTATGCATCTAGATCGGGATGGTACCTGTAGTAAACGGTCGCTCCCCATCTGTATGCGTCCATGAGTCTGCACACGGCCGCTCCTTGGCTTTTATTTTGAACAAAACTCCTCCCTAATCTTCATGTACTCCATGTCCGTGGTTGCTGTCATGTACTCAATGCCTTTCTTGTTTCAAAATTCCAATACCTGAAAGTGGCACATCATATTTCTAGTGGTGGTCCTGTTTACATAGCTTTTCTGATTTAGTTTCAGTCAAGTTTATATGAAATATAATCTCCTTTTATCTGATACTTTGGTCTGAATATTTACATTCTAATTACCATGTACATACTAGTGCAGTATCCACATATTTTGTTGGTGTTATCTTGCAAAATAATAGTAAATGCAATCCTGAGATAGAAGTAAAAGTAGCATGTCCGCAGATAGAGTTGTACATGTAAACTTACTACAAGTGCTATATATGATTGCTTGGAATCATAAAGATCTCAAATAAATATACAAAAACAGATTCTTAACACAAATAAATATAGACTCATCAAATATATATATATACTTTGTCCTTGGTCAACTTGTGATGCCAAATAATGTTCAGTATAATATCAACCTCTACTAACAACAGTTTACAATTCTATGATCATTTCCCTCCTACAGTTCTAAATATCATGTGAACATACATTGCTTTATGCAAGAGAAAGAAGTATGTGTACTTTAGAAAGCAAAATGTTGAAGAAACATGTAAAAAAGATGTTGCATGGCTGCTGTTTAGGTCACTTCTTTAGAGGTTATAATCTCTATAAATCCACAAATTATACGGTTGTTTCATAATCATAACTTCTATTCAGGTCACTTCTTTATAGGTTAATACTTTCTTCATCCATTTATGAATGTGCAGGAAGGACTGTAGAACAGAGAAGGGGTTCATTGTAGAACAGAGAAGGGGTTCATCATGCCATTTGGGTTGGTTTGGGCTAGCTCCGGTGACGGTGTTGTCGGCCTCAACCACAAATGTTGAAGGTATCCCCCTCCATTCTTCCCTTTGGTCTTGTCATGTGTTCATTTTGTTTGCTTTCCACAGGATACTATCCTAGATTGTTGGCAAACAAGCTCATTTCATTTGCTTTGCACATATGTGAGTTAAGTATGTTTATACCATATAAAGTGAGCTAACCAAAGATCGTTCCCTTATCTGGTAGAGAGACTCGGCTGACTTGTTGTAGCAGACAACAAGATACTAAAATGATAATCATTAGTGCCATTTTTATTACCTTCTCCAAGCAAAATCTTGGTAGCAAATTAACTAGACTGTTTGCTTCTAGTCATGGAAACTAAATAAATTTTATGGTTCTCATTTTTCTTAGTAGAGGGGCTGTCCTTTCCGACATAATGACATACCTCAATAGATTTTTAGAACGCTCTTGGAGCTGGAAATCGCTGTTACATTCATACCTCTAACACGGTCACTCCATTGAGTTGTGATAAATTTATTTCACCAAGTTGTCATTCCAATTTTCAGTTTGTGAAATTGGTTGTCTATATTTGTGAAAATTAGAACTCATGAACCATGGTTAGTAATATGTATATTATATTTTGTGGATCTGGAACTTTCTTAGGCAAGGCTATTATGTTACTAACATCATATAATGTACTTATGCTAAGAAACTTTCAGGAAATTTATTTGTACTCGTTGTTTCTGCGAGAGTAGACAATATGCATGTTTAGGACATGATGTGAAGCTCGCATCTGATCATCTAATGAAGATATCTTGATTTGAATCGTTGAAGATAGTTTTGTAAGGACTTCTTAGTAAATGGTTTTTAGGACAGTACCTACCAAGCCCAGAACCATGCTATTTGTTGTGATAGTTTCCCCTGATCTTTAAGATTTTTGTTCCTCCCTGATGTTTTCCTTCCTAATCAATTTCCCTTGATGCTTCTGATGTGCTTAATCATGTTTGTAGGTATTGCATTACATTGAATTTGATGGAGAGAAACTTCTCCGAGAGAACTGAAAGAATGAGCTGTGAGGTGGAACTAAGGGGCTTTAAGAAACTTTTATGTGTTGTTGATGTAAACTGGATTGTGTTAGTTCCTAACTTTGATCTGTTTTGTATTTTGTCAACATTTCACTGAGGATACTGTAAACTGTTGTATTGTATATATCGGTGGATGCTTGTATAAATGCTACATGATCTATGTATTATATCTCATTTTGGAAATACTTTGTCTTGGGTCGAAGTTGACATTATGATCAGTGTAATGCATTATGCTAAAAAAGTGATGTCTCAAAATTGCACTGAATTTAAATGGGATAATTGGATGGACAATACTTAAATAGCTTCTAAATCCATGACGGTTCTTGTGACGAAAAATAATGTACATGTAGGCAGCCACGTCATTCCAATCAGTCAATCCAAAATCCTACGTGGCATCTGTCTATGACGGCTTGTTCTGTCATAGAGGCACGGGCCAAGTTTAGGCTGGGCGGGCCTAGGGGCAGACCCGTGACGGTCAAAATCCGTCATGGAAGGTAAGTTGTCAAATTATGACGCGTGATACATGACAGATTTCTAATCCGTCATGGAAGTGCATCCATGATGGTTTTTCCCTTATCGATGACGGAAACAATCTATCATGGATTAACAGGATTCTTGTAGTGCGACACGTGTTTCCTCCAGCCAATGATGATTTTACACATGGAAAAATCCCCATTGGCCGGGGCTGTTAACGGGTTAACGGATCCAAAACCCGACCCGATAGCTTAACGGCGTTCCGTTACGGTGGATGCCACGTGTCGGTCACCCTTGAAGAAAGCACTTCTGTGATGCGGGATTTATCGTCATGGAAGTGGACACTTCCATGATGATAATTTTGGTAATGTCATGGAACACTTCTACGACAGCACATGTATGACTATCTTGATTCTGTCATAAAATCGTCATGGATGTACATGCATGACAGAAAATGCGACCTACTGTGACAAACACGTATCATCACGGAAGTGTATTTTTTTGTAGTGAATATTTGTTCTACCTTTATCTCCTCATTGGGTTCGACACTCTTACTTATCGAAAGAGGCTACAATTGATCCCCTATACTTGTGGGTTATCAAGACCTTTTTCTGGCGCCGTTGCCGGGGAGTTATAGCGTGGGGTGAATATTCTCGTGTGTGCTTGTTTGCTTTATCACTAAGTAGTTTTTATTTTTGTGCTCTTGTTTTCTATCTTTAGTTATGGGTAGGAAACACAAAATACCAAAAAAATTAGTTGTACCTACTACACTAATGGTTGAAGAACCACTCAAAATCTATCACACTCCTGAAGCTTTTTACTTGGATCATCTTCGATCCCTATGTGCTCGTGCTAAAACCCCAACTAGCTTAGTTGGGGGCAAATCTTTAGATGAGCATGCTTGTTATGTGCGACACCACATATCTGAAAAAGGGAAACTTTTACTGGATCAAATTCATCGTTTGCAATGCTATGCTTGGAATTTATGTGAAATATATGATGTTACTTGTTGTTCTAAAAACCCTAAGAAATACCTTCCCTACCAATGTGAGTTTAGTGATAATGGAATCGTATCGTCGTATGCTAAGGGTGTTTATAATTACTATGATGTTCGACAAACTGAAGAATTTTTTGCTTTTAAGGGTGCTTATGAAATTGCTTCTTTGATTGGAAAGTATAATGCTACTCTTTACAAATCTAAATATTGTTATGATAATTATGCTTCTAATGCCTATGTTAAACCATATATTGAGGACTCCTCCATTGTCCAAGAAGAGACTAATATTTTGTAGGAGTCTATGGAAGAAGAAATTGATGAAACTATGAGCTCATTGGATGAAAAGGATGATGAGGAGAGTGAAGAACACAAGGAGGAAGATCGGATTAGCTGCCCGTGCCCACCTTCTAATGAGAGTAACTCTCCAACTCATACATTATTTAATGCCCCTTCGTTATTACCGAAGGATGATTGCTATGATGATTCTTATGATCCCGTTGATTCTTTTGAAATACCCCTTTTTGATGAACTTGATGCTTGCTATGCTTGTGGCCATGATGCCAATATGAATGATGCTTATGGTGATGAACTTTCTATAGTTCCTTATGTTAAACATGAAATTGTTTCTATTGCACCCACACATAATAGTCCTATTATCTTTTTGAATTCTCCAAACTACACTATATCGGAGAAGTTTGCTCTTATTAAGGATTATGTTGATGGGTTGCATTTTACCGTTGCACATGATGATTTTGACCAATGTACTATGCATGTGCTTGCTGCTCCTACTTGAAATTATTATGAGAGATGAACTACATCTCCACCTCTCTATGTTTCCAACACGATAAAATTGCAAAAACTGTTTATACTATGCACCGGCCGTTACTATGTATGCATGAATTGTTCTTTTATGACATGCCGATGCATAGGAAGAGAGTTTGACTTCGTCATTGCTTGATATATGTTTCTTTGTGCTCACTACTAAATGCCAAGTCATTGCTAATTCAAATTGGCTTTGATATACCTTGAGATCCGGGTGGATCCATTACTTGAGCACTATATGCCTAGCTTAATGGCTTTAAAGAAAGCGCTGCCAGGGAGACAACCCAGAAGTTTTAAAGAGTCATTTATTTCTGTTGAGTGCTTTTAGAAAGTTTAAAAACTAAAAAATAAAGAGGGGAACCCAAAACTTTTCAAAAAGAAAAGCGAAAGTGAGAAAGACGAGCATTGTTAAAATGGGAGCTACCCTTGAACTTTGATAATGCCCATGGAAACTTTGTGACCCTTGATTACAGAAACTTTTCAACAAAAATAATTACCCCCTTGTACAATTCCTTTGTATTATAAAAATAACGTGCCAAGATTTGCCTTTAGGATGTTTACATTGCTTGTTGGTTTGTGCGGTGCAGAACAGAAACTTTGGCTGTAGTGCGCGATTTTACTTTTTTTACTGGAACGTCAAACTGTTATGAAACTTTTTGAACTGTCTTTCTATAAAAAAAAAATTATTTTTCCAAATTTTGGCATAATGTTTTGAGTACCAGAGGTATGGTGAATGTTCAGATTACTACAAACTGTCCTGTTTAAGACAGATTCTGTTTTTGATGCATTGTTTGCTTGTTTTGATGAAACTATCAATTTCTATCAGTGGATTAAGCCATGGGAAAAGTTATATTACAGTAGCCAAAGTGCAAAAACAAAATATGAATTGGTTTGCAACAGTATTAGAGTAGTCATTTGCTTTATTATACTAACGGGTCTTATCGAGTTTTCTGTTGAGTTTTGTGTGGATAAAGTGTTCGAAGATCGAGGAGGTCCCGATGTGAGGAGAAGGAGGAGAGGAAAGAGCTCAAGCTTGGGGATGCCCAAGGCACCCCAAGTAAATATTCAAGGAGACTCAAGCGTCTAAGCTTGGGGATGCCCCGGAAGGCATCCCATCTTTCTTCAACAAGTATCAGTATGTTTTCGGATTCGTTTCGTTCATGCGATATGTGCAAATCTTGGAGCGTATTTTGCATTTAGTTTTCACTTTTCTTTTATGAACCATGCTGGTATGAGATAGTCTTTGGTTGATTTATAGAATGCTCATTGCACTTCACTTATATCTTTTGAGTATGGCTTTATAGAATGCTTCATGTGCTTCGCTTATATCATTTGAAGTTTGGATTGCCTGTTTCTCTTCACATAGAAAACCGCCATTTATAGAATGCTCTTTTGCTTCACTTCTATTGCTTAGAGCGTGGGCTTATATTTTGTAGAAAGAATTAAACTCTCTTGCTTCACTTATATCTATTTAGAGAGATGACAGGAATTGGTCATTCACATGATTTGTCATAAAATCCTACATAAAACTGGTAGATCACTGAATATGATATGTTTGATTCCTTGCAATAGTTTTGCGATATAAAGGTGGTGATATTAGAGTGGTGCTAGTTGAGTAATTGTGAAATTGAGAAATATTTGTGTTGAGGTTTCCAAGTCTCATAGCATGCACGTATGGTGAACCGTTATGTAATGAAGTTGGAGCATCAGGTATTTATTGATTGTCTTCCTTATGAGTGTCGGTCGGGGACGAGCGATGGTATTTTCCTACCAATCTATCCCCCTAGGGGAATGCATAGTAGTACTTTGCTTCGAGGGCTAATAAACTTTTGCAATAAGTATATGAGTTCTTTATGACTAATGTCAGTCCATGGATTATATGCACTCTCACCCTTCCATCATTGCTAGCCTCTATAGTACCGTGCATTGCCCTTTGTCACCTCGAGAGTTGGTGCAAACTTCGCCGGTGCATCCAAACCCCGTGATACGATACGCTCTATCACACATAAACCTACTTATATCTTCCTCAAAACAGCCACCATAACTACCTATCATGGCATTTCCATAGCCATTCCGAGATATATTGCCATGCAACTTCCATCATCATCATATACATGACTTGAGCATTTATTGTCATATTTCTTTGCATGATCGTAAGATAGCTAGCATGATGTTTTCATGGCTTGTCCGTTTTTTGCTGTCATTGCTACGCTAGATCATTGCACATCTCGGTACACCGCCGCAGGCATTCATATAGAATCATACTTTGTTCTAGACATCGAGTTGTAATATTGAGTTGTAAGTAAATAAAAGTGTGATGATCATCATTATTAGAGCATTACCCCAGTGAGGAAAGGATGATGGAGACTATGATTCCCCCACAAGTCGGGATGAGACTCCGGACTTAAAATAATAATAGAAGAGGCCAAAGAAGCCCAAATAAAAAAAGAGGTCAAAGAAGCCCACCAAAAAAACAAAAAAATGAGAGAAAAAGAGAGAAGGGGCAACGTTACTATCCTTTTACCACACTTGTGCTTCAGAGTAGCACCATGTTCTTCATATAGACAGTCTCTTGAATTATCACTTTCATATACTAGTGGGAATTTTCATTATAGAACTTGGATTGTATATTCCTATGATAGGCTTCCTCAAATGCCCGGGGTCTTCATGAGCAAGCAAGTTGGATGCACACCCACTTAGTTTCCAGTTTGAGCTTTCATACACTTATAGCTCTTAGTGCATTCGTTGCATGGCAATCCCTACTCCTCACATTGACATCAATTGATGGGCATCTCCATAGCCCGTTGATTAGCCGCATCAATGTGAGACTTTCTCCTTTTTGCCTTCTCCACACAACCTCCACCATCAGAACATATAAGAAAAATCTGGGCGAAAGTTTCAATCCAATCGGAGTTACGGATCTCCGGATATATAAGAAACAGTGAAAGGGCAGAATCTGAGAACGCAGAAACAGAGAGAGACAGAGAGATAGATCCAATCTTGGAGGGGCTCTCGCCCCTCCGCCTCCATGGAGGCCATGGACCAGAGGGGAAACCCTTCTCCCATCTAGGGAGAAGGTCAAGGAAGAAGAATAAGAAGGGGGGGCTCTCTCCCACTCGCTTCCGGTGGCGCCGGAACACCGCCGGGGGCCATCATCATCACCGGAATCTACACCACCACCTCCGCCATCTTCACCAACATCTCAATCACCTTTCCCCCTCTATCTACAGCGGTCCACTCTCCCACAACCCGCTGTACTCTCTACTTGAACATGGTTCTTTATGCTTCATATTATTATCCAATGATGTGTTGCCATCCTATGTTGTCTGAGTAGATTTTCGTTGTCCTATCGGTGGTTGGTGAATTACTATAATTGATTTAATTTGCTTGTGGTTATGTTGCTTTCCTTTGGTTCCCATCATATGAGGACGTGCATGGATCACACCATAGGGTTAGTTGTATGTTGATAGGACTATGTATTGGAGGGCAAGAGTGATAGAAGCTTCAACCTAGCATAAAAATTGATGCATATGGGATTGAAGGGGGACCAATATATCTTAATGCTATGGTTGGGTTTTACCTTAATGAACGTTAGTAGTTGCGGACGCTTGCTAGTAGTTCCAATCATAAGTGCATAGAATTCCAAGTCAGGGATGACATGCTAGCAGTGGCCTCTCCCACATAAAACTTGCTATCGGTCTAGTAAAGTAGTCAAATTCTTAGGGGCAATTTCGCAACTCCTACCACCACTTTTCCACACTCGCTATACTAACTTTATTGCTTCTTTATATAAACAGCCCCTACCTTTTATTTACATGCTCTTTATTATCTTGCAAACCTATCCAAAAACACCTACAAAGTTTTTCTAGTTTCATACTTGTTCTAGGTAAAGCAAACGTTAAGCGTGCGTAGAGTTGTATCGGTGGTCGATAGAACTTGAGGGAGTATTTGTTCTACCTTTATCTCCTCGTTGGTTCGACACTCTTACTTATCGAAAGAGGCTACAATTGATTCCCTATACTTGTAGGTTATCAAGACCTTTTTCTGGCGCCGCTGCCGGGGAACAATAGCGTGGGGTGAATATTCTCGTGTGTGCTTGTTTGCTTTATCACTAAGTAATTTTTATTTGCTGTTTGTAAGTTGTTCTCTATCTTTAGTTATGGATATGGAACACGAAATACCAAAAAATTAGGTCTACTTGCTACTCATGGAGATGGGGAACCTCCTAAAACCCTCGATGCTCATTATGTGAAAGATATTATGTACTACTTTGATAATCCCGAGAAAACCCCATTCAACTTTATAATGGGAGTAACGTTGGATCAACGTGAATACTTTAGGGATTATCGCTTGACTCAAAAAGGGAAACTATTATGGGATCAAATTTATATGTTGCATTGGTATGCTCGGCAACTATGCTTGAGATATGATTATACTTGTTGCTCTAGGATGAAGGCTCCACACCTTCCCTTTTCATGTGAATTTAATGATGATGAAACCTTCGATTCTTATGCTAATGGTATATACGATTATTATGATATGGAACAAATAGAAGAATTCGTTGCTTTTATGGGTGCTTATGAAATAGAATCTTTGTTTAAAGAGTTTGAAGATTTTGATGATTCGGTTTATAGACCTGAAAATTTAGCTATCCTTAAATATTTCTATGAGAATTATAAATACAATTATGATATTGATGAATTTATTGAGAAAGTCTCTGTTGTCCAAGAAGAGACTAATATTTTGCAGGAGTCTATGGAAGAAGAAATTAATGACATTGTGAGCTCATTGGATGAAAGAGATGAGGAGGAGAGCGAAGAACAAAAGGAGGAAGAGCAGATTGATCACCCGTGCCCACCTTCTAACGAGAGTAACTCTTAAACTCGTACATTGTTTAATTTCCCTTCGTGCTTACCGAAGGATGATTGCTATTGTGACTGTTATGATCCCGTTGATTCTCTTGAAATATCCCTTTTTGATGATCCTTGCTATGCTTGTGGCCAAGATGCCAATATGAATTATGCTTATGGAGATGAACTTGCTATAGTTCCTTATGTTAAACATGAAATTGTTGCTATTGCACCCACGCATGATAGTCCTATTATCTTTTTGAATTCTCCCAACTACACTATATCGGAGAAGTTTACCCTTATTAAGGATTATATTGATGGGTTGCGTCTTACTATTACACATGATGATTTTGATAGATATAATATGCATGTGCTTGCTGCTCCTACTTGCAATTATTATGAGAGAGGAAATACATCTCTGCCTCTTTATGTTTCCAACACGAAAAAATTGCAAGAAACTGTTTATACTTTGCATTAGCCTTTATTTGTGTGCATGAATTGTTCTTTTATGACATGCCGATGCATAGGAAGAGAGTTAGACTTCGTCATTACATGATATATGTTACTTTGTACTCACTACTAAATTACAAATCATTGTTAATTAAAATTGGCTTTGATATACCTTGGGATCCGGGTGGATCCATTACTTGAGCACTATATGCCTAGCTTAATGGCTTTAAAGAAAGCGCTACCAGGGAGACAACCCAGAAGTTTTAGAGAGTTTTATTTCTATTGTGTGCTTTTATAAAGTTGAAAAATAAAAATAATGTGCCAAGGTTTTCCTTTAGGATGTTTTAGATTGCTTGTTGGTTTGTTTGGTGCAGGACAGAAACTTTGGCTATAGTGCGTGATTTTACATTTTTTACTGGAACGTCAAACGGATCTGAAACTTCTTGAACTGTCTTTGTATACAAATTATTTATTTTTCCTAATTTATTTAGAATTTTTGGAGTACCAGAAGTATGGTGAATGTTCATATTATTACAGACTGTTCTGTTTTACACAGATTCTGTGTTTGATGCATAGTTTGCTTGTTTTGATGAAACTATCGATCTATATCAGTGGATTGAGCCATGTAAAAGTTATATTACAGTAGCTACAATGCAAAAACAAAATATGAATTGGTTTTCAACAGTACTTAGAGTAGTGATTTGCTTTATTACACTAACGGATCTTACCGAGTTTTCTGTTGAGTTTTGTGTGGATGAAGTGTTCAAAGATCGAGGAGGTCTCGATGTGAGTAGAAGGAGGAGAGGAAAGAGCTCAAGCTTGGGGATGCCCAAGGCACCCCAAGTAAATATTCAAGGAGACTCGAGCGTCTAAGCTTGGGGATGCCCCGGAAGGCATCCCATCTTTCTTCAACAAGTATAAGTATGTTTTCACATTCGTTTCGTTCATGCGATATGTGCAATCTTGGAGCGTCTTTTGCATTTAGTTTTCATTTTTCTTTTATGCACCATGCTGGTATGAAATATTCTTTGGTTGATTTATAGAATGCTCTTTGCACTTCACTTAATTTTTTTGAGTATGGCTTTATAGAATGCTTCATGTGCTTCGCTTATATCATTTGAAGTTTGGATTGCCTGTTTCTCTTCACATAGAAAACCGCCATTTATAGAATGCTCTTTTGCTTCACTTCTATTGCTTAGAGCGTGGGCTTATATTTTGTAGAAAGAATTAAACTCTCTTGCTTCACTTATATCTATTTAGAGAGATGACAGGAATTGGTCATTCACATGATTTGTCATAAAATCCTACATAAAACTGGTAGATCACTGAATATGATATGTTTGATTCCTTGCAATAGTTTTGCGATATAAAGGTGGTGATATTAGAGTGGTGCTAGTTGAGTAATTGTGAAATTGAGAAATATTTGTGTTGAGGTTTCCAAGTCTCATAGCATGCACGTATGGTGAACCGTTATGTAATGAAGTTGGAGCATCAGGTATTTATTGATTGTCTTCCTTATGAGTGTCGGTCGGGGACGAGCGATGGTATTTTCCTACCAATCTATCCCCGTAGGGGCATGCGTAGTAGTACTTTGCTTCGAGGGCTAATAAACTTTTGCAATAAGTATATAAGTTCTTTATGACTAATGTGAGTCCATGGATTATACGCACCCTCACCCTTCCATCATTGCTAGCCTCTTCGGTAACGTGCATTGCCCTTTCTCACCTCGAGAGTTGGTGCAAACTTCGCCGGTGCATCCAAACCCCGTGATACGATACGCTCTATCACACATAAACCTCCTTATATCTTCCTCAAAACAGCCACCATACCTACCTATCATGGCATTTCCATAGCCATTCCGAGATATATTGCCATGCAACTTCCATCATCATCATATACATGACTTGAGCATTTATTGTCATATTGCTTTGCATGATCATAAGATAGCTAGCATGACGTTTTCATGGCTTGTCCATTTTTTAATGTCATTGCTACGCTATATCATTGCACATCTCGGTACACCGCTTGAGGCATTCATATAGAGTCATACTTTGTTCTAGACATCGAGTTGTAATATTGAGTTGTAAGTAAATAAAAGTGTGATGATCATCATTATTAGAGCATTGCCCTAGTGATGAAAGGATGATGGAGACTATGATTCCCCCACAAGTCAGGATGAGACTCTGGACTTTAAAAATAAATAAAAGAGGCCAAAGAAGCCCAAATAAAAAAAGAGGTGATGGCAGCCCACCAAAAAAAGAAAAAAAAAGAAAAAATGAGAGAAAAAGAGAGAAGGGGCAATGTTACTATCCTTTTACCACACTTGTGCTTTAGAGTAGCACCATGTTCTTCATATAGACAGTCTCTTGAGTTATCACTTTCATATACTAGTGGGAATTTTCATTATAGAACTTGGCTTGTATATTCCGATGATGGGCTTCCTCAAATGCCCGAGGTCTTCATGAGCAAGCAAGTTGGATGCACACCCACTTAGTTTCCAGTTTGAGCTTTCATACACTTATAGCTCTTAGTGCATCCGTTGCATGGCAATCCCTACTCCTCACATTGACATCAATTGATGGGCATCTCCATAGCCCGTTGATTAGCCGCGTCGATATGAGACTTTCTCCTTTTTTGTCTTCTCACACAAACCTCCATCATCATATTCCATTCCACCCATAGTGCTATGTCCATGGCTTACGCTCATGTATTGCATGAGGGTTGAAAAGGCTGAAGCGCGTTAAAAAGTATGAATCAATTGCTCGGCTTGTCATCAGGATTGTGCATGATTTGAATGCTTTGTGTGGTGAAGATGGAGCATAGCCAGACTATATGATTTTGTAGGGATGAGCTTTCTTTGACTATGTTATTTTGATAAGACATAATTGCTTGGTTAGTATGTTTGAAGTATTATTGTCTTAATGTCAAATGATAGACTATTGCTTTGAATCACTCATGTCTTAATATTCATGCCATGATTAGATTACATGATCAAGATTATGCTAGGTAGCATTCCACATCAAAAAATATCTTTTTTATCATTTAGATACTCGAGGACGAGTAGGAATTTTAAGCTTGGGGATGTTGATACGTCTCCGTCGTATCTATAATTTCTGATTGTTCCATGCCAATATTCTACAACTTTCATATACTTTTGGAAACTTTTTATACTATTTTTTGGGACTAACATATTGATCCAGTGCCCAGTGCCAGTTCCTGTTTGTTGCATGTTTTTTTGTTTCGCAAAAAATCCATATCAAACGGAGTCCAAACGGGATAAAAACGGACGGAGAATATTTTTGGAATATATGTAAAATATGGGAAGAAAATCAACGCCAGACGGTGCCCGAGGGAGCCACGAGGTAGGGGCGCGCGCCCCTAACCCTCGTGGGCCCCCCCGTAAGGCGGTTGCTGCTCTTCTTTGGCCGCAAGAAAGCTAATTTTCGGGAAAAACAGGGCGAAGGTTTCAATCCAATCAGAGTTACGGATCTCTGGATATATAAGAAACGGTGAAAGGGCAGAATCCCAGAACGCAGAAATAGAGAGAGACAGAGAGACAGATCCAATCTCGGAGGGGCTCTTTCCCCTCCGCCTTCATGGAGGCCATGGACCAGAGGGGAAACCCTTCTCCCATCTAGGGAGAAGGTCAAGGAAGAAGAAGAAGAAGGGGGGCTCTCTCCCCTCTCGCTTCCGGTGGCGTCAGAACGCTGCCGGGGGCCATCATCATCACCGCAATCTACACCAAGACCTTCGCCATCTTCACCAACATCTCCATCACCTTCCCCCCCTCTATCTACCGCGGTCCACTCTCCCGAAACCCATTGTACCCTCTACTTGAACATGGTGCTTTATACTTCATATTATTATCCAATGATGTGTTGCCATCCTATGATGTCTGAGTAGATTTTCGTTGTCCTATCGGTGGTTGGTGAATTACTATGATTGATTTAATTTGCTTATGGTTATGTTGTTGTCTTTTGGTGCCCATCATATGAGCGCGCGCGTGGATCACACCATAGGGTTAGTTGTATGTTGATAGGACTATGTATTGGAGGGAAAGAGTGACAGAAGCTTCAATCTAGCATAGAAATTGATGCATACAGGATTGAAGGGGGCCCAATATATCTTAATGCTATGGTTGGGTTTTACCTTAATGAACGTTAGTAGTTGCGGACGCTTGCTAATAGTTCCAATCATAAGTGCATATAATTCCAAGTCAGGGATGACATGCTAGCAGCGGCCTCTCCCACATAAAACTTGCTATCGGTCTAGTAAAGTAGTCAATTGCTTAGGGGAAATTTCGCAACTCCTACCACCACTTTTCCACACTTGCTATACTAACTTTATTGCTTCTTTATCTAAACAGCCCCTAGCTTTTATTTATGTGCTCTTTATTATCTTGCAAGCCTATCCAAAAACACCTACAAAGTATTTCTAGTTTCATACTTGTTCTAGGTAAAGCAAACGTTAAGCGTGCATAGAGTTGTATCGGTGGTCGATAGAACTTGAGGAAATATTTGTTCTACCTTTAGCTCCTCATTGGGTTCGACACTCTTACTTATCGAAAGAGGCTACAATTGATCCCCTATACTTGTGGGTTATCAGTGCACCAGTAGGGCACCTACGGGGGCAACTCAAACACGGAAGTAGAGCAACTTGTGCAACTCAACAGCATATAGACAACCAACCTAGTACAAAACGGGAAGCAACCTAAGCATGACAACTAGTGCAAAAATGCAGAACATGTGGATAGCCAACTAGTATATTGATGCAGCCAACTAAGCAGGCAACTTGTGCAACTGAACAATATTTAGATAGCCAACCTAGTGCAAAACAGGAAACCAACTAAGCAAGACAACTAGTGCAAGTGTAGAACATATGGACAGCCAACTAGTATAGTGATGTAGTCAACTGAACAGCGTGTGGACACCTAACTAGTACAAACAGTAAGCCAACTGAGCAAGACAACTGGTGCAACTGCAGAACATATGGACAACCGACTACTATATGGATGCAGCCAACTGGGTAGAATTTTGTGCAGCTAATGAAAAATCTCTATACAATAAGTTCAATCAGCCATTGCATTGCACACAACATTGCGCACATCTAACAATAAAGGAAATAGAACTTGGAGGAAGACTAGGAGAAATCATGAACAAATCTCAAGCCCCTGCCCCTTAATAGCAACAACATGGACAACGAACAAACACTTTCCATCACCCTAAAATCGCACAACTGGCGCCGTGGACGTGCATCCCCTGCTAGCTATCGAACACCGTAGGAAGACGAGTACTCGTGCCCTACCCAACTACACCTCTGTACGATAGATCCCGACCACCGTTGGGGGCGTGCTACCAGAGAAAAGGCTCAACCGCATCAGAGGGAGAGATGTGCTACATTGACCATAAATGGGAGCAGTTCGCGCCATTCGAACCCTAGGAAGCATCCCCCTCATAGTCCGGCACATCCACGTCCCACCGAGACATAGAGAGGAAGGAGAAGCAAGGAGAAGCAGAGCATACCCCCGACGCCAACGAGCACCAGCGATTCCCTCCGCAGAGAGCCACCCGCAAGCCCGCCGACGACTTGAGGACTCCGTCGCCCCTCCCCCGTATCGCGACCCGTTCGGTGGAGAGGCCTGGTGAGGATGAAGACTAAACTCTGTATGGGGAGAGAGCACCGACGCGAGGGATTTCAGGCACCAATTTCGAAACCGCCGCTCACGACCCTCTCTCCTCCCGCTTCTATCGCTTGCACGTGGGTCTCCCCCACGTCCGGATGAGGACAACCACCCACGACCGCAGGCGGGGCCAATCCCGACCAGGTGACACCTGGCCCACGCGGGCGCGATCCGTGGCGCGATCATGCAGCCAGGACGCGGCCGCCCGTTTTTGTTAGATGGTGCGCGTGCCATTTTAAGGTTTTAAGATTTTTTTTGAGGAGTTAAAGGTTTCCTTTTTTTTCAGGTATGGAGTTGATTTTTTTTAAAGATCGGCTAGAGACGCTTTTACAGATACAATGGTAGACTTCAACAGAAAACACCACGAGATCATGGAAAACATCTATAAGTAATCCTCCGTCATTTGCAAAAACATTCACATCCGGACTGATCGATCACCTAGAACGATCGCTCCGTGAACAAAGGATTCAGAGGAAACAAAATGTAGCCTAGCGGCCACCGCTCGATGCCTTGGGTGCGTGCACGAAGCAGAAGAAGAAAAACATCGATCCATTCCCTCAAAAAAAAGAAAAAAATCCATGGTTCCTCCATGGCTTCATTTCCTCTGCCGCGCGCGTGCACCTTAGCACCGCATCGACTCCCTGATGGCCATGGACGCCACGGCCTTGGCCCAGGCGACCAGCTCCCGCTTCATCCTCCCCTCGTCGTCCCACAGCAGCCGCACATCCACCTCCACCTCCACGGCGCTCCCCTGCAGTATGCCCCTTTCCCTCCCCTCCGTAGACGAATTAGCACCGCTGTCCCCCGCCCACGGCCTCGCCGCCTGGACGGCGGGAACGCAGGCAGCCGCCGGCTGAGGCAAGGCCCTGCCATCCAAAGCCATGATGGATGATGAGTTCGGATTTCGAGGCCGTCGTTGCAGTGGAATTCTGCTGTTGGCCGGATTGATGTCTCGGTTGGTGCTGCTGGGGAGTTGAGGGCACACTGCGCGCTCTATATATACACCGGCCGGCCAGCGGCGCGTGCGCGGGCCGCGGACGTGGGACGCACGAGTAGCATATGGGCGATCGGCCTCACACGTGTACGCGCCAGTGCCTGACGACTGACAACACAACGTTGATACTTGCCCTGCCTGCACAGGTGTCCGGGAAACACACGCTGAAATTAACCGGTTGGTTGGTTGGTTCGACGGGACGGGGTATGTGCATTCAGGTGCTAGACGCGATCGTGTTCCTGACTGGTCGGGCGGCCGGGGTAGTTGGAACTGGGACATCGTTAGTCACGCGGGATCACACCGGCCTAGGTTTTAAATTATGGTCACTTGCACGTGTCAGTGCCGTGAAACATATAGTACTACTATATGGTTATATGGTACTGTGGTGGATCATTGTCATCATCGAACTACGCGTCCCGATCGATGGGAGTATGTGGACTGAGGCGTTTCGGTCGATGCTGATCGTGGCATCGATGATGTTTTCTCGGAAAAAGAGGTTGAAATCCATGGCCTATACATCAATAGATGTACACATGCATTTTTGTTAAATTATTATTTAACAAAGGTCTGATAAAAATGTACATCAAACAACCCGAAGTCATCATTCACACCTACAAACTTGATAATGGGGAATGTCATCACTCCTCATCATCTAGAACAAGGATCACTGTCGATCCATCCGCATGATGTACCAGTAGCATGGCATCGATAATGTGAGGACAATCTTATTTGGTTAGGATGCTTATGTTTTCACACGCATCCACACACTGTAAGGAAACTCGATAATTTTCAGCCTCCGGCTCCACCACCTCTTGTTCCATTGTTTTTACTATAAACCATGACCACCCACTTTTAATCTGATTCCGTGCTCTCAGCCATAAATTTTAAGCTCCCGGCTTCAGTTTCATCATGTAGCAATCGCATGCACACATGGCACATTCATACGCGCACAAACACATCATATACATAGTAACCCGATACAAAGGTTGACTTCAAATAAAGGACGCGTCTAGCTGGCGGCCGGCTGCCCACTAGCACTCCGTGGTGGCCGGCCAAAAAAGGTAAATTTTTGTCTCTCTGACTCATATTAAAAAAAGTAACAGATGTGGACATATGTGAAGAGAATAAATAATTGTAAAGCATTCATGTGAACAGATGTGAACGTATTAAATTTGTGTTTTCAGTTTTTTAAAAAATCATAACTTTCAAACCGCGCGTCAAAATTAAGATCCGTTTTCACTTTTGGAACTCTCGTGGCGTGCTCTTCGAAACTAGATCCTGCATGGCTATGTTTTGACGAAAAAAAAGTGTGCAATTTTCTCCCTGTTTTGTGCAACTGCCTAGCCGTCGGTGTGCAACTACTTGACAGGGATGTGCAACTTTTCTCCTATACCGTAAACCTGCAGATTTCAATAATGGTGTAAAACTAACTCTTTTCAATGAGATGTGCAATTTCGTCTGTTACCCAGGCCAACTGCATAGTAGTTGATCTGCAACTTTTCCTTGCCCGTGGATGTGCTTCACTATTTGCTGCATCGGCCAACAACCTGACAGTGAATGTGCAACTTCGTAAGCCACAACCAACTGTCTAACTGTGATTTGCAACTTTCTCTCGTACCCCATGGATGAGTAGTTTTCCTGCTAGCACACAGCCCAAACCACCCCCTAGTGAGTTTTGCAACTTTAGCACTCTGTTTATATGTAACTTTTTACCATTCAACTGTCCCTGCCTGTGAGATGTGCAACTTCGTATATTGCCCCTGGCCAACTACCTAGCAGACTATGTGCAACTCTGTTTGTTGGTCCCGCCAACTGAAAATGCAGGTCCACAAATAGAGAGCGTAGGAAGTTGCACATTGACTAATAGGCAGTTGGCTTGAACAATAGACTAAGTTGCACATATCCCTTGCAGGGGAGGTGGGGGTAGGGTGCGCCAACAGTGAAAAACTATGCATCCACTAGTAGGGAGGAGGGTTGCACAACGACTACTAGGTAGTTGGTCGGGACAGTAGACTAGTTGCACCATATAGCACGAAAGTTGGCATCGAAAAAATTTCATCGAAACATATTCATGTGGGATCTAGTTTCAAAGATCTCGTCACGAGAAATCCAACAGTGAAGACGGATCTAAATTCCGACGCATGGTTTGAAAGATATGACTTTTTAAAAATTTGAAAAACCCAAAATAAATAGACGTGGATCTGTTTTTGTCACATGTGACAAGTCTAACTGCATTTAATGCTAGTAGTCACATGCACTAGCAGATAATACATGCATGTATGCATGAGAGTGACAGAGCGGCGGCTTATTCTCTCTAACGAGCGCGCGTGCACTTTTAAGATTTCAGGTCAAATTATTTGGAGAACCGAGTCCGAGTGGTTGATATATGAAAGAATGTTTAGCCCGACAACACGACGTACACTACGAGGCAATGAAAGGGACGAACACATACATCCAACTACTTTATATAAGATAAGAGACGTCGTTGTCTCTTACGTGGCTGCGTGTTTAGCTAGCTTTCCTTTTTAAAATTTTATCAAAAAGCAACCTTGTTTCATACACGCATGCGTTGTTAAGGTGTTCAATGTTCTTCTCAAAACCGAACGTCTATATGCAAATAGGGAATGCATTTCTCGTGCTGCGTCTTTTGAGTGGGAAAGTATCACTGCAAACATGTATTTTGGAGTTGACGTTCTTTTTGTCAATGACACAGAGCTGCGAGGAAGGGTCTGTTTGGATCAAAGCCCAGATTCCATTTCCATGTCAATATCTTGGTTGAGTAGATCAGATTTTATGCACACGCGGTGCCAAACAGCCCTGGAATATCATCAGCTTCATGTCATGCCGGGCTAGCAGTTGGAGATGTTTTCACTTATTTTTACAACTTTTTTCCATCTAAAACAAAATAGATTAAAAAAATCAAATACAATATAAACGCGCACACAAACACCCACTCGAATAGAGCGTATAGAAGAAGACCGGAGTGACAAAGCCTTAAGCTTGACAAAGTCACCACATGCATCGCACTATTGATAAAGACGTCGACATCCATTAAAATAATATTCCATCTCATAAAACACACACGGTGCCAGACCATACCTGGAAATACAACCATCCTCCTCTATTCCACTACATAGTCGGGATAGATTGATGTTATATCCTCATTCAATGGAGCTGATATGGCTATATATTTCTCGCATCACTTGACTAGCTTGCTAGTAATTGTTTCCACCAGCCTAGTCTCATGTTTTCATGTTGGCCCACCTACCACGGGTTAAGGTGTGTATAGATATCCTTATTTATATATCTTCCAAACCCTTATTATAGACATAATAAGCATACATTATTTTCACCCTTCTCATATTGTCTCTTCCACTGCTGCATACTTTGATCTCAAACCTCTCACTTTGTAGTTGTTTCTGCAAGTAGCATGCACGATTCAAACAAGCTTAATTTGTTTTCATCAAGTTTGGATTGCTTATCACGAGTGTCATGTGGTACCTCTCACTCCGTAGTTGCATTCTAAATCATAATCATCTTGTCAAAATGGCATTCCCATCTTCCTGGATCCCAGTGTTTGCGACGTTGCAAAACTAGGCGTTGTTGCATCACATGGCACCCCATGGACCCTCGCGGCTAGTATCATATCCTTAGTGCATGTCCTTGCATCACGTACAACACATTAACGTCTTAAAGGAACACACACATGATTAGAATTATTAAAAAATAAAAAAAGAATTATTAAATTTTTACAAAGACCTTGAGCCTATCTCTTGCCCGACTATACATTCTAGGTAATTCTTTTCTTGGGTCATATCCACATATAATACGTATATAAGGTTGGCTTGCAACTTTATCATCGCCACCTTCCACTCTTTGTATAGTCCATGGATCTTACTCATCGAGGGGAAGAACCGTCTCAAACTATACAAATATTCAACAATTCAAGAGTTTTCTCCCTGTGTTGTGAGGCCTTAACCAAATAGAGTGACTTCTAAAGAAGTCCAAACAATTAATTGTAGCAGGGCGAATACACTCATGGCAAGCCTTCATAAAACAAAAACACTTGGAACTATTAAGTCAAGTAAATATTTGCTTCCATTGTGTTTCTAGTATTTATTGCCTGTCACAACTGTCACAACTATCAGAATTGCACACACTCTGGATGTATGTACTTTTTATAAGACCAATGAAAGCATAGTCGAAGCCTCTCACAACAACCTCTTTCTAACTCCGCAAAAAAACCTCTTTCTACACCACACGATAAACGCAAAAAATTAATGAAATCATGAGAACATATGGACATTCACCAACTCTCTTCCATACATCCATAATATGTACATGCTGAATGATTGATCGACGGATCGATAAAGAAGCACCCATACGGAGCAAAAAAATGGAGTAAGCGCATTGGCCAATTACTTATCCACCTGACGTTACTTCACGTGCTCTATATATCGGCGAGTGGCAAGAGAGTGAGCATGTGAAGCACAAGTAGCATGACTAATTTTATATGCATGCCACGTGTGATTAGATTCGTCTGGTGGCAGGCGCTTTAGCCATCGGATACGGGATCAGCCGGACGCAGATGACATACAGATGGGGCGTTCCATGAGGGCCGCCAAGCTTCGAGACATCGAAGTTCATACAGGTATGTCAGTTAATACAAGTTGTTCAGTTCTTCACTTTTCGGAACATGATATTATTGATAAAGCCAACAACTTAAGGATTTCTCTTGGTAGTAATGACAAAGAAACCGCACAATCAATTAATGACTTGCTAGACCTAGAGACTGATAGAGCTGTGGATTTAATACGACATCTAGCAGCGGCAAAACCTATGAATGAGGCAGATATCAATGATCTTGGAGTAAATGGGCTTCAGAGTCTGTGAGGATTTAGTCCCCACGGAGGGCTTGGACGCCGAGGAGGAGGATATGGTTACAGAGGGGTATGTGGCCCCTTTGCAGCCGGAGGCTACTTCTGTCACTGATGTTCAACATGTTGAGGACATGAAGGATAAACCAAAAAAACCTGAAAGAGGAAGGTTTATCCTACATCGGCGGTTCGTCGGAGTGCGAGAGTCAAACAAAAGAAAAAATTCCATGATGAAATATGAAAGGGATATTCTGGAATAGCAGAGGTCTAGTGGACTTGGCTAAAAGGAGATTGCTTAGCGATACATCAGTAGTACAAAAATTAGATTTTATGTTTTTGATGGAGACGGATAGAGATAATTTCACTCCTTAGTTTCTCAACACCATTTTTGGGGGGTTGAATTTGACTGGCACTGTCTACCTCCAAAAGGGGGAGATCCAGAGGGATACTACTTGGGGTGAAGTGCGAATCTTTAGAAGTGCTAAATGTGGTCCACGGTAATTTTTCTGTCAAATTTCGTGTAAGGTTGAAAATTGACGGTTTTCGATGGGCTTTGGTAGCCGTATACGGTGCGGCTCAGCTAGAGCTTAAACCTGAATTCCTCACGGATCTAGTTCGTATCTGTGGGGATGAACGGTTGCCCATTTTGGTTGGGGGAGATTTTAATATCCTTAGAAGATAAGAGGAAAAAATAATGACAAATTCGATGGGAGATAGTCATTAATGTTTAATATGATAATTGAAAGCCTCGATTTGAGGAAGATTGACCTCACTGGTAGGAAATTCACGTGGGCCAATTCTTTGCCTGTTCCTACTTATGAGAAATTGGACATGGTTCTCTCTAGTGTCGAGTGGGAACAAAAATATCCACTGGTTACGATTCAGGCCTTATAGAGGGCCATCTCTGACCACACCCCACTATTGGTTGATTGTGGGGAGCGACCCAGGTGGGAAACAAAAATACTTTCTCTTTCGAACCGGGATGGTTTGAGAGGGAAGGATTTATGGAGCTCATTGCGACTAAATGGGCCATAGACATGGGAGGGTCTTCTAGTGTGGAGAGATGGCAAAACAAAACTAGACATCTGTGCCAGTTTTTGAGAGGCTGGGCCAAACACCAAAGTGGTTTATATAAAGTGGAAAAGGAAAGATTGATAAGAATTATTAATGAACTTGATGTGAAAGCAGAATCGATCATTCTTAATAGTTCTGAGAGAGATATTAAGAATGAGACCGAGAAGAAGTTGCAAACCCTCATGAGAGAAGAGGAGATGAAATGGGCACTTAGAGAAAAAGTGTCTAAAATCGCCCAAGGGGACGATAATACACAATTCTTTCACATGATTGCTAATGGGAAGCATAGGAAGAAAAAGATAATGCAATTAGAACAAGATAAGGGTACAATTGTAGGACAGGAGAATCTAAAACTATACATTTCCGAATATTACAAGAAACTTTTCAGAGCACCCGAAGAAAGTTTTGTCTCTCTTGATGGGAATGTGACAGGGGACATACCACAACTCAACTTAGAAGAGAATGAGGTGTTGTCTACACCGTTCACTGAGAAAGAGGTGTTCGATGCCATAACACAAATGAAACATAATAAAGCGTCCGGGCCAGATGGGTTCCCGGCCGAATTCTATCAAAGATGTTGGCATATCATAAAGAGTGATCTCATGCCTATGTTCCATGATTTATTTGAAGGCCACCTAAATTTGTTCCACCTCAATTTTGGAACAATAACGTTGTTGACAAAGAAGGTGGAAGCCGTCGCATTGAGCAGTTTAGACCAATATGTCTTCTCAATGTAAGCTTTAAGATCTTTACAAAAGTTGGCACGAATAGGTTGACACGGGTTGCACATTCGGTTGTGCAACCCACTCAAACTGCTTTCATGCCAGGACGACAAATCCTAGAAGGGGTGGTAGTCCTATATGAAACGTTGCACGAAATCCACTCGAAGAAACTCGATGGGTTTGTCTTCAAAGTGGATTTTGAAAATGCGTATGATAAGGTCAAATGGCCCTTCCTACAGCACGCCTTGCGTATGAAGGGATTCAATGATACTTGGAGGTCTCAAGTGGATTCATTCATATAGAAAGGCAGTGTTGGGATAAAGGTCAATGATGACACCGGCCATTATTTCCAGACTCGTAAGCGACTAAGACAGGGAGACTCCATGTCTCCTGTGCTGTTTAATATCGTAGCGGATATGTTGGCAATACTTATTAGTCGGGCTAAAGAGAGTGGCCAAGTAGGAGGTCTCGTTCCCCATCTTATAGAGGGGGCGTCACCGTCTTACAATACGCGGAGGATACTATTATTTTCATGGAACACAATCTTGCAAAAGCTAGGAATATGAAGCTTATTTTATACCTTTTCGAGCAATTGTCCGGGCTCAAAATCAATTTCAATAAAAGCGAACTGTTTTGCTTTGGGAGAGCTAAAGAAAAACAAGATAATTACAGAAGCTTATTTGGTTGTGAAATGGGATCCCTACCGTTTAGTTATCTAGGGATCCCAATTCACCATAGACGGTTAATGAACAAAGAATGGAAATGTATAGAAGATAGATTTGAAAAAAAATTGAGCAGCTGGAAGGGCAAGCTCATGTCTTACGGAGGAAGGCTGGTGTTGATTAACTCGGTTTTGACGAGTTTGACAATGTTCCTCCTATCTTTCTTCGAAGTACTGGTAGGGGTACGGAAAAGATTGGACTTTTACAGGTCCCGTTTCTTCTGACAAAGCGATGAGGCCCAGAAGAAATATAGACTGGATAGATGGGATATTATGTGTAGACCCAAATACCAGGGCGGGTTACGGATCGAGAATTTAGAGGTAAAGAATAGATGTTTACTTAGCAAATGGTTATACAGATTATCGACGGAGACCAAAGGCATGTGGGTACAAATCTTGCGGAATAAATACCTACATACTAAGACTTTGGCCCAGGTGAATGCAAGACCAACAGACTCACCCTTTTGGAAAGGGTTAACGAAGACAAAAGTAACTTTCTTCCAGCGGGTGAAGTTCCTAATTGGTAGTGGTACTTCTACTAGGTTCTGGGAGGACACATGGCTAGGGGAGATGCCCCTGGCCTTACAATACCCCTCTCTATATAATATTGTGCAACGTAAGGAAGATTATGTCGCCACAGTATTAAACTCAGTACCACTTAATATCTAATTTAAGAGATCTCTTGTAGGGGAACGTTCAAATGCTTGGTTACACCTGGTACGTAAGTTGATGGATGTTCAACTTTCAGGTCAGGCGGATACAATTAGTTGGAAGTTAACCACGAATGGAGTATTCTCTGTCAAATCCATGTATTTGGACGTAATTGATTCCGGGCCATTGTCGAGGTCTTTGCACATATGGAAGATTAAAGTTCCACTCCGCATCAAGATCTTTATGTGGTTTGTCCACAAAGGAGTCATCTTGACCAAAGATAATCTGATGAAAAGGAATTGGGTCGGTCAATCTAGATGTTGTTTTTGTGATCAAAACGAGACAATTAAACACCTCTTTCTCGAATGTCCACTTGCAAAACTGTTATGGTGATCCATTCATATAGCTTTTAACGTTAATCCTCCAATGAGTATCAACACGTTATTTGGGACGTGGCTTAATGGAGTAGACATACACACAACTAAACATATTCGGATAGGGATATGTGCACTATTATGGGCTATATTGAACACTCGAATGATATGATTTTTAATGAGACAAAATTCACTAATTTTTTGCAGGTTATCTACAGAGGTACAACCTGGATCTGTATGTGGTCGTTACTCACTCATGCGGACTACAGGAAGATTATGGTTATTGGGTGCAGCCGATGAGAGATGGTAGCACGGGCTATCTTCAGCCAATTTGGATGACGAACTAATAATAGGCTAGGTGTGTAGGCATCGTAGCCTGTTTTTTATAGCCGGATGTGGCGCTTTCTTGCCAGGTGTGATGTTTTACAGATTTGTTTATCTTTCTTACTCAGATTTTGAGTTTCCATGAAACTTAAGACCTTATTCTGATTTTAATAATATGACTGCATGCATCGATTCATGCACAGACCGGAGGTAAGCCTCCTTTTTTAAAAAAGTATGACGAGTCATGACTCATGAGTGTGAAATGGTGCAATGTTGACGTTACCTAGGTGTAGCACTCCCTTGGCATCTTCCCTAAGATTGCCGGTTTACACGCTAGAGTATATATAATATAATGGCTGGTTGGAAACTTGGAGGACGAAGGCATGTAGCAGCAGCACGTCGACGGATCCAACAATTTGGATGGATTTAATTCTCAACTGATCAATGCCACGTTTAGACCGCGGACTAACGTGTGGCTGGTTGGTTAAAGGGACAGTGGCATCTTCAGCCTATCAAGGTTTAAATCGGCTCAGTCTCTCGGAGATGCTCATAGGGGTGAGTGTATGCGCATATGTATGAGCGCTTGCGTCTGTACTGATGTTAAAAAAATGTCACGTTCACCATAAAAAGAAAAAAGAATGATAAGAATGAGAGAAACATATACTACGATTGTCAAAGGGACGAGCATAACAAACTTTGTACTGGAGAAGTGAAGGAAAACGTTTTAGAACTAGAAAAAACCTTATAACTAAAAAATTCTGTTAAAAACTTAAAATGAAATGCAGTTTCGTAATTGATGTAATGAAATCAATAAAAGTTATTTTATTATGTCTACCAATGCTTAGTCTACTTTCTTGGTGGTCGGATCTTTTCCCCTATAGTTGTGCATGCGACAACGTATTAATTCTGTAATTATGCAACACTACTTAAATTTTGCTAGAAATCAAAATAGAATTCAATTTTTGTGCGTTGATCCATTTTGAGCCATGATTATTATGAAATTTGCACTACTTTACATTTGTTTGTTCACACTACTGAATTGTGCAATTTTTGCATATTTTGTGTGCTAGCTTTTAGTACACATTTTTTAACAGGGAATACATTTTGATTCCTCCATATAAGACAAAAGTTGACAAAAGTCTTTATGATTGTTCATGTTAGGCAATTTGCATAACACTCCTCATGTTTCTTTTTATTACGCATATTAGTTTAATCTTAAGTCAAACTTTGTGAAGTTTGACCGAGCTTATACAAAAGAATATGGGCATTCACAGTATCAAGCTTTTCTTTCATTTCCTTTCTTATTTAGGCTAATACCAATGCCCTTAATTCATTTCTTCTTAGAAAAATTATATTTCTATTTCTATTTCTGTCGGCGTTCTGGGAACGGGGGTCCCCAGACTTGCCTGCCTGGGGCCTGCGGCGTGGCTCAAAGGAGGCCCAGCATGGCCCATCTTCATCAACGCAAGACTCAAGACCCTCGCGAGGGGTCAAGCCTCGCGAGGCGGACGACACGGAGCTTCCTCAGGCACGGCCTCGTCAGGCTGGCTCGCGAGGAGGCGGAGAGATCAAGGCGGGGTACCTCGCGAGGTGCCCGTGACACAAGCCATGACGACTCAGGGCGCCAGGCGGGCGCCGGCGCGCGCAGCGTCCTTCTTTCCTCTTTGGTGCAAAGGGGGCAAGCGCAGCCGCGGAGTACCGAGGCATCAGGCAAAGGTTGCCATTTTGGTGCAACGAGACCAAGACCAGGAGGACTACGAGACGGAGGTCACCATGGAGCCCAGGACGGCGTCATCACCAGAGCTTTGCGCAGGCGAAGACTACTTTTGTCAGGATAGTTGATGCTTGCTGTCCCCCTTCAAATTAGCCCGCCATTGTTGGCTCCCTTCCCGCTTGATATTTGGGAAGAGGACCAGGGCCTCTATAAATAGGACCAGCCGCCCACAGAGCAAGGGGGCGAAAAAAGAGAGAGGGGATCGAAACCAGAGTGAGAGAAAGAGAGAAGGGTGACTGAACTCCTCCTAGCAGTTCATCGCCCCAGCCAAGAACAGACCCTCGCGAGGCTATTCTTCCTTGTATTGTTCATCATCATCAGCCCCAGGAGGCAATCCACCAACCACACACTGGAGTAGGGTATTACACCAAAATGGTGGCCCGAACCAGTATAAATCTTGCGTCCCTTGTGCAGTTCTTTTAGTAGTTTAGATCTTTGCGAGACGGGGAGGTAGAAGGTGTAATCTCCGCGCGCACCCCAGTGTTGAACCTTAAGGGTCTGCCGGAACCCGAAATCCGACATTAGGCGCGCCAGGTAGGGGTGCGCCGGAATTCGTCGTCCACCACCCCGCTCTCCTCCGACCGTCGCATCCATGTCCGACGCATGTCAGGCCCGCGCCGAGCGCCGGGCCGCCATCGCTTCTCGCGTCGCCCAGACGGCGCCCGTCGGCGGCCGTCCTCGTCGTTCCCCGTCGCCCGCCGCCATCAGCCCGGCGGGGGGGCGAACAACAAGCGTCGTCCTAGCATCCCTCCGTGCGGCAAGACGGCGACACTGCTACTCCATCGCTTGCACCAGCTGGTTCTTCGTCCCGCGTGCTCCGCGCACCCATGGAGGCTCGAGATGCACTCCTCGCGGCAAACGAGCTCCTGTGCTACCGTCCCGTCGATGACGTCTACGAGGAGTGGCTCGACCGCGTCGCCGAGCTTGTCCGCGCCGCAGGGGGCTCTCCCGCGCCGTCCGTTCCTCTGCGCCACACCACGCCTCGCGCGGGCAACGAAGCTCCGGAGGCGTACCAGCCGCTTCCTCTCCAAGAAGACGCCATGGCCCCAAGGCGTGTGGCCCCTGGGCGGAACCCGCTCCATCAGGCGCCAGCGCAGCGAGAACGGAGCTGCCAAGAGATCCCTCGCCTGCAAGGAGCCACCCGGGCGCTCCCTGCTCCGGCGTGCCGCGACCCTGCACCAGCTCCGGCACGTCAAGACCCCGCACTGCTCCTAGCTGCAGCGCGAGGGAACCCTCAAGACCAAGCTCTCCACCAGCCGAGGCCTTTCGTGGCCACCGCAGGCTGCCGTGCCTACACCACCGAGCTGCGTAGTGTCGCGTGGCCCGGCAAGTTCAAGCCAGACCTGCCTCCATGTTACGATGGCACGACTGACCCTGCGGAGTTCCTCTAGCTCTACGAGCTGGGCATCGAAGCTGCCAGCGGGGACGAAAAGGTCATGGCGAACTGGTTCCCCATGGCGCTCAAGGAAGGAGCTCGCACCTGGTTCCTGAATCTGGCTCCAGGCACGATCTCTTCCTGGGACCATATGCGCACCCGCTTCATCGCCAACTTCCAAGGTACTCGCGACCGGCCACCCGCCGTGAGCGACATGCGCCGATCAAGCAACAACCTGGAGAGACCCTGCAAAAGTACATCCAGCGCTTCAACAACGCGTGCCTCAAGATTCCCAAGGTGTCCGAGGAGGCCATCATCTCGGCCTTTTCCGATGGTGTGAGCGACGTCAAGATGAAGGAGGAGCTGGCGATGCATGAAGACATGTGCACCTCCCTGGAGCTGTTCAACTTGGCGACCAAGTGCGCTAGGGCTGATGAGGGACGCCTCTCCCTCCTCGAGCTGCCTGCCGTAGACCCAGAAGAGAAGAAGCCCAAGGCCAAGGACGTGAAGCGCAAGGGGGCTGCCGTGCTCGCAGCAGAACCAGACACCAAGCGGGGCAAAGATCTTCCTGAGTCCTCCAGGGGCAGCCGGTACTGTGTGTACCACGACCTCCACAACCACAACACCAACGAATGCCAAGAACTCCGCGCCGTGTGGGAAGGAAGGATCGGCCGTCGTCCCGAGCGCGCCGATCGGGGCTACGGCCGAGGAGGAGGAAGAAACGCAGGATGCTGGGAAGACCGTGGCCCGCGCCAAGGCTGGCGCGATCAGCCTCGCGAGGATCGCTGGCGAGACCTGCCTCGCAAGGGGGACTGGAGGGATCATCCTCGTGAGGATCGCCCGCAAGGCAACGCAGGCCTCCCTCCACTTCCGCCTTAGCCAAGGAGGAACGAGGACCGCCATCAAGACGAGGGGGCTGGGGGCTTCCAGGAGCCACGCGCAATCGCCTGCATCCTGGGCGGAGCTCAAGCCCGAGCCTCCCAACGCATCTTCAAGTAGTTTGCCCGCGAGGTGAACGCAGCCCTCCCCAGGCTCGAAGCAACGCGCCCTCTCAGGTGGTCGGCGTGCGCCATCACATTCAGCTCAGCGGATCAACTCAAGTGTGCAGCCACAGCTGGCGTCCTCCCGATGCTCTGCTCCCCAGTCATCAGCAATGTACTGGTCACCAAGACCCTCATCGATGGTGGGCCAGGACTCAACGTCCTGTCTGTGGAAACGTTCAACAATCTCCAAGTGCCCTACAACCAGCTTCAGCCAACCAAGCCCTTCTCCGGAATCACCGACGGCTCCACGACCCCGATTGGGCAGGTCCGCCTCCCTGTCACCTTCGGGGCACGCGACAACTACCGCACCGAGCTCATCGACTTCGACGTTGCCCACATCCGCCTACCGTACAATGCCATCCTCGGGTACCCAGCACTGGCTAAGTTCACGGCCATGACTCACCATGGCTACAACGTCCTCAAGATGCCAGGGAGTGGCGGAGTCATCACGGTGCCCTGTGAAGAGAGGGATGCAGTGTGTTCCCTGGAGCGGGCCTTTCAGGCCGCGTCGCTGGAAGACCCGGATCGCGGAAGCAGGAGGCTTCCCGAGACCACCCCCAAGAAGAAGAAGACATCATCCGGACCGGCCCCACGGGAGGCAGGCCCCTCAGGGCCCGCGTCCGCCCAGGGGAAACCCCCTTCCATCGCATAGGAAAGCGCGCTCGGCGCCCTCCTCAGGCAGGGCTCGGGGGCTCTCCCCTGGAGGGCCACCGACCTGGCCAGGGTCACGAGGGAGGCGCTTGGGCACCACGTGGAGGCGTGTTTCGAAGCGCGTTTCCCTCAAGAAGGAGCAAGGCAAGGAAGGTCAGACCCGCAGGAGTTCGTTGACAGAGCCATTCAAGAACTACAGGAATCAAGGATCATGAGAGGTTGCCGCCGTCTACCGGCTGCGGCTCCCCATCCAGGCGAGGATGGTGGGCTGCACGTCTGCGTCGATGTACCAGGGCTCAACCAAGTCGCTACCATGGAGCGCCTCTGGCCCTCGCGAGTGGGGCGCTGCCGGGGTCCGCCCCACAGCTACATTCGCATGCCTTACGGCCTGCCGAGCGCGGTTGCTACGCGCCAGTGCCTCGTGAGGATCATCATGGAGGCTCAAGAAGACAGGCGTTCCGCAGCCCTAGCGGAGATGGAGATGACTCGTGAAGGGCTACCAGTGCCCCCGGAGCCTCCCGAGGCCCCTGGGCCTGGGGGCTCGTGAGGATCGGCTCCCGCAACCTCTCGAGTCTGCTGCACCGACACCCCTTCGCCCTCGACACCCTTAGGTGACATCTTACAAGTTTCATTTTCAGCTGGGAGCGCCCTCCCAGGGCTGCATCGTTCCCAGGCCGCGTGGGTCCGTCCCTGCGGTATGTATCCCATGTTATTTTCATGTCGTTAGCTTGCTTTGTTGGGGGCGCCCCTCGGGCTGCATCATCCCCAAGTCGCTCGGGCCAGGCCCAGCGGCATGTACCTCCCTAGCGTTTATTTCCGGTTATGCATTCGCCCATCATGCATGATTACTTGATGCCTGTCCACGACACCTTTTCTTCTCCATGCCGACCACTTGCACGTTAAAGGGGGGGGGGTACCTGAGCATCGCGACTCAGGGCTCTTACTGGCTCTCCAGCCCTCACCCTCTGGTTATGTCCACGGCATCGCGACCTGGCATACCAGCGACGGCTGAGACAAGCTCGAGGGCCGAGACCCGAGGACGTAGAGTGCCGGCATCTAACCAAGTTTGCAGGAACACAGCTCAAGATAAGGCCCAGTGCCAGGCGCAACCCGCCTAGAGGTAGGGCCCTGTGAGTCCCGCGCTGGCTCACGGGTGCCCAGATACACCTCACCTAGCCCTACCGTGCTGGCCACGTGTCAGGGCGGGGATGTACACGCCCCGGGGGCTCCTCCCGGAGGGGAGCCCCCTCCCACGTACCAGTGGAAGCACCATGCTCCGCGCTGGCTGATGACACTGCCGAGGAGCGGCTATGCCCGTACACATGCGGAAGCGCTATGCTCCACGCTGGTGATAAACAACTGAGGGAGGCACCAGGCCCGCAGCAATGGAGCTTACAAAGAGAGGATAAAAGGTGCTCCCTCGGCCCTCAGGGGTGGCGGAGACGGCCTTGAACACCTTCGTCCCGTTGATGCCCTGCGCCGCCGCCATCTGGCGCAGCCGGGCAAGGCCGGCCTTGGACACATTCGGCAAGTCCAGAGCAGGAGAATACCAAGCTTCGGCCGGAGGCTGGCAAGGCGCCATGGCTTCCTAGGTCACGCAGCCGGAGTAGATCTGGAAGTTTGGAGGAAGAAAGGGAAGGCGCAAGAAAGGGGATTTGAGCAGCAACCGGAGAAAGCAAAAGGCCAAGTTTGGGCAGATGTCGCTCCTTTATCAACCTGTGCAGTTGCTGAGGCACTCGCGTCCCATCAACCGCCACGCGGCGCCCAAGGCCGCAGGCTATTAGGGCCCGCGGCGCTTCGCCCCTGCCCTTTCGCCTCTCGGCACGGCCAAGTCCGGGCGCGCCTTGGGCCCGGGGGCTACTGTTGGCGTTCTGGGAATGGGGGTCCCCACACTTGCCTGCCTGCGGCCTGCGGCGTGGCTCAAAGGAGGCCCAGCATGGCCCATCTTCATCAACGCAAGACTCAAAACCCTCGCGAGGGGCCAAGCCTCGCGAGGCGGACGACACGGAGCTTCCTCAGGCACGGCCTCGTCAGGCTGGCTCGCGAGGAGGCAGAGAGATCAAGGCGGGGTACCTCGCGAGGTGCCCGTGACGCAAACCATGACGACTCAGGGCGCCAGCGCGCGCAGTGTCCTTCTTTCCTCTCTGGTGCAAAGGGGGCAAGCGCAGCCGCGGAGTACCGAGGCATCAGGCAAAGGTTGCCATTTCGGTGCAATGAGACCAAGACCAGGAGGACTACGACATGGAGGTCACCATAGAGCCCAGGACGGCGTCATCACCAGAGCTTTGCGCAGGCAAAGACTGCTTTTGTCAGGATAGTTGATGCTTGCTGTCCCCCTTCAAATTAGCCCGCCATTGTTGGCTCCCTTCCCGCTCGATATTTGGGAAGAGGACCAGGGCCTCTATAAATAGGACCAGCCGCCCACAGAGCAAGGGGGCGGAAAAAGAGAGAGGGGATCGAAACCAGAGTGAGAGAGAGAAGGGTGACTGAACTCCTCCTAGCAGTTCATCGCCCCAGCCAAGAACAGAGCCTCGCGAGGTTGTTCTTCCTTGTATTGTTCATCATCATTAGCCCCAGGAGGCAATCCACCAACCACACACTGGAGTAGGGTATTACACCACAATGGTGGCCCGAACCAGTATAAATCTTGCGTCCCTTGTGCAGTTCTTTTAGTAGTTTAGATCTTTGCGAGACGGGGAGGTAGAAGGCGTAATCTCTGCGCGCACCCCAGTGTTCGAACCTTAAGGGTCTGCCGGAACCCGAAATCTGACAATTTCTATTTGTGCATTTTTTTGTAATTTTTGAGGGAGTATTCTTTGAATTAGTTTTAGTTTTTTTACCGCAACAATTTTTGTTTAACTAGGTGTTTGTTCTGACCTTACTTCTACACCTTAAAGTCGATAGTAACTGTAGAAATGTGATATGGTCAATGTAATTTATCATGTGATTAAAATTAAAAAAATTACCAGAATGGTTGCCAAAAATAAAAGACTAGAATCCATGTTTAATTCCCTATTTTCTCCTTCCATTAGTCTGTATAATTACATTGTACATGTGCGCATGTAAATATATGTGTCAATATATACATTGTGAGACCCCTAAAAACCGTATACATTGTGATGATTATACAACGATTGACATGTATAGTGTGTGCACATGCATAAAGGACAAAGTTCTAGCTAGTGGATTGGGTAATACTATTGGTAGTATGTCCCCGTGGACACATGATGGATGACTTCTGCATAGTTAGGGCATCTTCAAGGCGGACCCGCAAACTGCCCTCATACATCCGGACCATGCTGTCCGGACCGTACTGTCCGAACCAAGGAATCTATCCAACGCGGGCCTGTATCGATCTGCGGGACGGTCCAATTTCTCTTATAAATTAGAGACAAAGTGGGGGAGGTTTACGGGAGTACGGACACCAAAAACATAGGACTCCGACACTCCCGGCCCATCCAATCCCCTTCCCGGTCTCATTTCCTTCTATTTGGCCCCTTTTCCTCCTTACTTTGCATCTGCACCCTCGACCACCGCCGCCGCTCTTGTACGTCTCCGGCCGCCACAAAGACAATTTCGGATGTCCACAACCAAGAACGACGTGCCCGCTCGCCATTACGACGAAGCTTTCCACCCTGGAGCTGTTTGTACCTAGGTACACTCCGCCCCCCTGTCGACGACCTCCATGGCAGACACTGCTACTTGTGAGCTGCGTTGGAATTTTTCCCGAAGAGGAGGCAAGATGCAGTACAGTAGAGATAAGTATTTCCCTCAATGAGAACCAAGGTTTATAGAACCGATAGGAGAATCATGCAAAGCCTCATGAACATCACCTGCACACTCAAAAGCAAATACTTGCACCCAACGCGGGCAAGAGGATTGTCAATCCCTTTGAACTGGTCACTTGCAAGGATCAAGTCTTGTATAAGTAGATGGATAAGTTGCAAAGTAAAATAAAAGTAAATAAATTGCAGCAAAGGAATTCTGGATTTTATAATATGATAAAAGTAGACCCGACGGCCATAGTTTTCACTAGAGGCTTGTCTCTCGAACACATAGCATACGGTGGGTGAACAAATTACTTATGACAATTTATAGAAAACCACATAGTTATGACGTATTCACAACAATGATCATGTATATATGCATCACGTCCGAGACAAGTAGACTGACTCCTGCCTGCATCTACTACTATTACTCCACCAATCGACTGCTATCTAGTATGCATCTATGGTATTAAGTTCATGAAAAATGAGTAACACCTTAAGCAAGATGACATGATGTAGACAAAGTAAACCCAGTCAATATGAATAAACCCCGTCGTTTTACCCTTAATGGCAACAATACAAATATGTGTCTTATTCCCTTCTGTCACTAGGATATAGAGCACCACAAGATTGAACCCATCACAAAGCACCTCTGCCAGTGAAGATAAATCAATCTAGTTGGCCAAACCAAACGGATAGATCGGAGAGAAATACAAAGCTATAACAATCATGCATAATAAAGTTTAGAAAAGACTTTTATTGATTTATCTGATCATAAACCCACAATTCATCGGATCGCAACAAACACACTGCAAAAGAAGATTACATCGGATAGAACTCCAAGAAGATCGAAGAGAACATGGTATTGAAGATCAAAGAGAAAGAAGAAGCCATCTAGATACTAGCTATGGACCTGTAGGTCTGTGGTGAACTATTCACACATCATCGGTAGGCAACAAGGATTATGCAGAAGCCCTCCGTGATAGATTCCCCCTCCGGCAGAGTACCAGAAAAGCCTCCAGATGGGATCACGGAAGAACAGAAACTTGCGGTGGCGGAAAAAGAGTTTCAGGTGGCTCGCTGTTAGTTTCCCAATATTTGAGAATTTATAGAAGTGGAATTAGGTCAGATAGAGCCTCGAGGGGCCAACAAGGTAACAGGGCACGCCTATTGCCTTGTCGTCTCCTCGTTCATCCTCTGGTATTCTCTCGAAGCTTCTAGGGTCTCTTTTGTCCAGAAAAAAATCGTCAAAAAGTTTCATAGCGTTTGGACTCCATTTGGTAACAATTTTGTGGAAAACCAAAAACAAGCAAAAGACAACAACTGGCACCAGGCACTGGGTTAATAGGTTAGTCCCAAAAATGATATAAAATAGCAGAAAATACATATAAAATACCAAGATTGATAATATAATAGCATGAAACAATCAAAAATTATAGATACATTGGAGACGTATCAGCATCCCCAAGCTTAATTCCTGCTCATTCTCGAGTAGGTAAATGATAAAACAAAATCTTTGGTGTGAAATGCTACCAACATGTGTATCATATAATCTATTTTATGGTGTGAATATTTAGATCAGAGTGATTCAAAGCAATAGTCTATAATCTGATATAAAGACATCAATACTCAGGCATACCCACAAACAATCGTGCCTTTCAAAATAAAAATGCTAAAGAATGTTATCCCTACAAAATCAGATAGCCTTGTCATGCTTGGTCTTCCTAACCGAAAGTATTAATCATGAACTATCCCAATGACAATCCAAACAATTGGATCATACTTCTTAACACGCTTCAGCATTTTCAACCTCACACAATACCTGAGCGCGAGCCGTGGACATAACACTATGAGTGAAATGGAATGTGGTGGTAGATATTAATAAGGAGAAGTCAAAAAGGAAGATAGTCTCGCATCGATGTGGGAAATCAACGGGCTATAGAGATGCCCATCAATTGATGTCAACACGAGGAGTAGGGATTGCCATGCAATGGATGCACTAATAGTTATAAGTGTATGAAAGCTCAATGGAAACTAAGTGGGTGTGCATCCAACTTGCTTGCTCATGAAGACCTCGGGCATTTGATGAAGCCCATCATCAGAATATACAAGCCAAGTTCTATAATGTAAATTCCAACTAGTATATGAAAGTGACAACATAGGAGACTCTCTATATGAAAAACATGGTGCTACTCTGAAGCACAAGTGTGTAAAAGGATGGTAACCTTGCCCCTTCTCTCTTTTTCTCTCATTTTTTTGTTCGGCTCTTTTTGGCCTCTTTTTCCGTCTAGATTCTCATCCCGACTTGTGGGGGAATCATAGTATCCATCATCCTTTACTCATTTGGACAGTGCTCTAATAATGATGATCATCACACTTTTATTTACTTATAGCTCGATATTACAACACTGGTACAGCGAGTTGCTATACAAACGGTTTTTAACCCCTTTCCCCGACGGAGTTTTAAACCATCACCTTGCCTATGTGTGTGATAGGGGGGTCCTTCCCACACGACCCAGAAATTGTCGGGGATAGGGAGCCATGATGCAGACGCATTTCCAAATGTAATCGTATGCGATGCAACAACATATCACACACACCACATTCTGGCACACGTGTGGGATTGGTGATCAAACGTTTCTAATGACGTAGTGAAACCAAACGGTGTTTCATAGTGGACTGTTTGTGAAGCAATACCCATCGCACACGAGTATTCTGCGAAAATCATCTGCCATGCATGACACCATCGCACACGTTTCCCGAACAATTAGTGTGTGCGATAATGTGCTATCGCAAACGGTTCAGGAGCCCCTTCGCACACATACAGGTGCTGCAAATCATCTGTGATTTGTTGACTATCACCAACGGCTGTGGTATGAGTGACGTGTGCTTTCTGTTCTGGATCACACACGTTTCTTGGACAATTTACAAGTGGGATTGCATTTTGCATTGGACATGATTTACTATAGGCTCTCGTGTGCAATAATGTGCTATCACAAATGATTCAGGAGCCTCTACGCACACGTAGAAGTGCTGCAAATCATCTACGATTTGGTATGAATCACCGATGGTTTTGCTATGATTGACGTGTGCTTTCCGTTCTGGATCACACACACTCATTTAGTTGAAATATGTGCGCATCAATGTCCTGGTTAAAGAAAAAATATCACATTTGAATCGCCATGCAAAAAGCAAATTCGCCACAATATGCAATTGAAAAAATAGTGTCCATAGGAAAAACATTCATCAGAATTCGCAACAATATACATTTGAACAAATGGTAGCTAAATTCCAATGATTTTTTGACATATGAAGTACATAATTAATCATACTGTATGAAATACAAAGACCTCGTCACATGGAAAACAATGGATCCATGCGTATATGTTTAGCGGCTAACTCTTACTCATTGTTTTAGGAGAATCCATGCTAAAATCTTCATTATCACTAGTGGGTTTGATGTAGTGATCCAGGAAGAAGTTGCTGATGAATCTCCTAACCATCAACAATTCACAAGCGGGGAGCTGTTCAGGGGTCATCAGTTCAAAGATGAGTTGCGGGATTTTTAAGATTAGGATGTGCGATATGAGTGGAGTGGAAGATATTAATTAACATAGACTTACGGGTACTATTCGCCAACATATTCACAACCATCAACAAATTTGCAGATGAAGATCATGTGTCTGCAAACATAGTATCCAGAAAGGTTGGTCCCTGCTTGTTGCTGAGGACACTGAATTTTTTTGTACAGAATTAGTCATGTATTTGCCCTGTTAGGAACAACCTAACCGGTGTTAGGTGTATTTTTTTATTTGGAAAAAGTAGAAAGAGGTTTATTTAGAAACTTGGAAATTTGACTAGCGTAAAAACTATTGGACATTTCCCAAAAATAATGGATTTGGGTGTCTTACCGGAGAAACGATCTCGTGCTGCAGAGGTAGTTCCCTCTTGAACATGTTCCCTGGTTTAGTTTTCCACAATGCCAACACACTGCAAATGAAGATAATTTTTCACATACTCAATTCTTGAACCAGATATGAATGCAAATTAATTTCAACATTATAGAATTCAATACCTATCCATGAATTGCTGAAGATGCGTCAGATCCTGAGGCTTTATTGACTCTTTGAGAGAATCCAGGTAGTAAACTATGTTCTTGTTTGGAACAATGAATACCAAAATCTAGTGAATGCTATAGATTAATAAAATCATGAACTTACGAACTATGACGAAATCTGAAAGACAATCTATATATGACTGGTTGTTTATTTGACATACCCTTCATGATATGGCCAGAGAAATAATTCTGCATGGGACGTGTTTTCGAAGATACGAATGACCTTGTTAATGGCCCACTCCTGTTCATCCTTATCACATAATAATGTTCCATTTCCTAATGCATGATTTATGAAATACACACTTAGACTTTTTCTTCTCTGCGCGATCAATCCCCTGAGAGGACTAAAATACGGTTAGCTGTTTGTCATTTACAACCTTGTATGGAGAAGTTGATCAGAGTTTGTTAAGTGCTTAAAAAATCAAGCATTTAATAAGAGTGGCATCGAGCATGTTGAAGTTGAAGAAGAGATGTAAGTCCTCGAAACCCACACTGATGGAACCCCAAATCATGATAGAAATTATATCTATTGTAGTGGATTAGTAGAACATGATGACCTGTTGACATTTGATCCATGCAATATTAATGTAACATGCAGAAACTGGAACTACACTCATCAAAGTATTCGCCAACAAGAAATGGCTAGCCATGGACGTAATTTCGTGCTTCAAGTACGCCTGCTTTAGTTTTAGCAAGCATCACATTGAATTCTTCATCGTCCATATTGTCATAAACAATATCACTCTTTGATTCGAACAACTTGCTGGTAATTTGGTTCTGGGTGATGAGTGCCGTGAGTAAGAAGCTGCTAACATTCTCATTCCTCCTCGGTCTTAGGGCCCGCTTCCTCATGGGTGCAACATTTTTGCCCACTTCCTTCTTAGAACTTGAAGCACTTCCGGTGCAAGGTCTAGATGGTTGAAAGGTGGCCTGCCGAGCAGACGATGAAGCTACGATGGACTGCTGAGTAGACGGTTTAGCTACGCCGGACTGCTGAGCTAGCGGTGCTATTATGATGGACTACTGGGCTGTAGGAGCAGAGGCATCGGACTGCTGACCAGGCGTTGGAGATGTGTTAGGTTTCTGCGTAGGTGGTGCCAACTTGTCAGTGTGCTGAGGAGGCTGTGCCAATGTGTTGGTTTGCGGAGCAGGCAGTGTCGACGCATTGGTATGTTGATCACATGGCTGCGGACCGACGAATTGATGAGCAGTCAGTTCTGGACCTTCAGACTGCTTAGCAGGTGGTTCCGAAGCATCGAACTCCTTAGCAGTCTGTCCATCAAGTTGGTCTGTAAGTGCATCTAGTGCCACCCCTAGTTGGTTTTGGAGTATTGACGACAAACTTGGTTGAGGGACTAATGTGTTTGTGAGAATTACAGGATAACACAGGTAGTAGTCCCTTATTGATTCGGTTTACCTACCAGAGATGACCCCTAAAAATGTGTGAAGACGTTGAAGAAAATTGGTGGTCTGTGAAGATATTCACTATGAAGACTATGGCATGAGAAGACATTCACATGAAGACTATGAAGTGCGAAGACATAGTTTTTTCGTAGTTTCCTTTTCTTCTTCGTTGAGTCATAGGAACCACCGTACTGTTAAGTGGGGTCCAAGTGAACAAAGTTAGAGTGACTGATGTGATGATCGACCAAATCTTATGTCTTCGAGGGAAGACAATGAGAGCAAATCTTATCTAGAGCTAGATGAGTCAGCTTTACTTGTAGCCCAAGTCAAGCTGCCGCGTGTGTTTGAAATCTGACCGTTGGACATGTGTCAGTTCCTTAGTGACCCAGTGTCATTTCGAACAAATCAGGTCGGGTTGCCTCTTGGCTATAAATAGCCCACCCCTACACCATAAATTGGTGGCTGCTCAGAGTTAGTGCACGGCTTTTGTCGTTTGAGAGCAACCCACCTACGAAGCGTTTGAGAGAGAGATCCTTGCGAGGACAAAGCCCTAAACACCCAGAGCCAAAGAGTGTTAGGCATCACTGAAGTCTTTCTGTCTGTGTGACCTGAAGACTTGTTACACTTGAGGACTGTGAATCCTCCAGCCCATTAGGCGTAGCGTTCTGAGCATCCAGGAGTCATTGTGGATCGCCGGTGAACAAAGTCTGTGAAGGTTTGGAAGTCTACCTTGAAGACTTAACAAAGTGATTGGGCGAGGACTGGGTGTCCTTAGCTCAGGGGGGAATAAGGTGAAGACGCGGTCTTTTGAGTTAAATCTCATCCTCCCTAACCAGACGTACAGTTGTCACAGCAACTGGAACTGGTCTACCAAATCCTTGTCTTCACCAAGCAACTGGTTCTATCCTTCCCTTCCCTTTCCATACAGTTTTTCTTCGTGAAGTCATTGCCTGATTGTATGATCTGAGTGTCTTCACTGCTTGAAGACTGTTTACTGTTAGGATTCATACTATCTTCCATCCTGACCCATACTACCTAGCTGCTGATAGTCTTTGTGCTTTCACTTCATTGCTTACTTGACTATGGCCTGTCTAGTGTAGTCTACCTTCCGCTGCATATCAATAGGTTCATTTCTACTGTTTGTCTTCAAAGCCCTCGTGTTTTGAAGACTTTCATAAAAATCTCCTATTCACCCTCCCTCTAGTTGATAACTAGCACTTTCAATTGGTATCAGAGCAAGGTGCTCCCTTATTCTGTGTGGGTTTAACCACCTGGAGTTTTAGCTATGTCGACTACAGTGATAATCAAGGTCTTTGTTGCGTGCCCTGTCTTCGATGGCACTGGTTACCCCTACTAGAAGAATAAGATACGTATGCATCTTGAAGCCATTGACGTCGACCTCTAGTATGTCGTCAAGAATGACATTCCCAAGGTCGGTGAAGGTGTCACCGCTACTGATGTCAAGAGGTTCATTCAACTGGACTTGACTGCCAAGAACATCATCTATTGTCATCTGACCAAAGGACAGTATGGTCATGTGAGTGCTCTAGAAACTGCAAAGCTGAGTCTGGGACTGGCTCTCCAAGGTCAACGAAGGCGTCTCAACCCAGAGAGACTCAAGGATTGATGTTCTTCGCAACCTCTTGAACCACTTCAAGAGAAAGAACAATGAGAATGTCAAGCTCACGTTTGATTGCCTAACTGATATCACAAATGATCTTCGCGCGCTTGGCGCCACTGGGATCACCAAGCACGAAATCATCAAGAAGCTCCTGAGATCACTTGACAGCTCATTCGACACCCTCGCCCTGATGATTCAAGAACGTCCTGACTTCAAGACTCTCGATCCGTCTGACATACTTGAGAGGCTCAACACACATGAGTTCCAGTTATCTGAGAAAAGAGATATATATGGTCCCAACTATGGCCGAACTCGTGCTTTGAAGGCAAAGGTTGTTTCGTCATCTGAAGAAGAATCTGACTGTAGTTCTGGTGATCCTGAAGACATTGGAAGGGAGCTAGCTATGCTCGTGAAGAAGTTCCAAAAGTTCTCCAAGAAGAAAGGCTTCAGAAAGTCTTCAAGATCCAGCTCAAGAAATGATGAAGCTTCCTCTCGTGACTACAAGAAGAGAACATGCCACAAATGCAAGAAACCTGGTCACTGCATCTCTGAGTGTCCAAAGTGGGACAATGAGACCAAGAAGAAGAAGAAGAAGAAGAAGAGCAAAGAATATGATTCTGATGACAAGAAGAAGAAGAACTCCTCAAAGTCTTCTTCAAAGTCTTCATCGAAGCCTTCATCATACAATAAGAGCTCATCAAGCAAGGCTCGTGCGTTTGTTGGCTAGGAAATGGATTTAGAGGAGTCTGCTTCTGAGGTGGCGAAGGTGGAGTCGGAGGAGGAGTCAGATTCAGGAATGGCAAGCCTGGCTCTAGCTTGAGCATATGTCGCCAAGTCCATCTTCAACACTGAAGACAATGACATCGTCGCCAACACTGATGCTGATGATGAGGATGACTCTGCTCCTACCTATTGCTTCATGGCACGTGGTGCCAAGGTAAACTCACGCGATGCTTACTTTCAAACATCCAATGAAGATGACTCTGAATGTGAATCTAAACCTAGCTACAAAACACTTGCTAATATTGCAACAGAACAACAAAATGCTATGGAACACATTCAAAAGTTGCTAGAAAAAAGCGATGACCTGTTGGATGCGAAAATGACTCGAACTCAGTCCTTAATTGAAGACATTAAAAATCTTCATGTTAAGTACGAAGAACTTGAAAGTCATCATGAAACCCTCTCAGCCACTCATGAGAAGCTTCCCAATGATTATCTTCAAAGGAAGCAAGAACTTGAGAACCTTAGAGCATCTCATGAAGATCTTCAAAAGGAGTATGAGTCACTTCACGCTCAACAAATCAATACTGCTCATGAAGACTTTGAGCCACTGAGGGAGTCCTGGATTAGGGGGTGTTCGGGTAGCCGGACTATACCTTCAGCCGGACTCCTGGACTATGAAGATACAAGATTGAAGACTTCGTCCCGTGTCCGGATGGGACTTTCCTTGGCGTGGAAGGCAAGATTGGCGATGCGATATTCAAGATCTCCTACCATTGTAACCGACTCTGTGTAACCCTAACCCTATCCGGTGTCTATATAAACCGGAGGGTTGTAGTCCGTAGGACAGAATCAACTCCATACACATCAATCATACCATAGGCTAGCTTCTAGGGTTTAGCCTCCTTGATCTCGTGGTAGATCTACTCTTGTACTACCCATATCATCAATATTAATCAAGCAGGAGTAGGGTATTACCTCCATCGAGAGGGCCCGAACCTGGGTAAAACAAAGTGTCCCCTGTCTCCTGTTACCATCTGGCCTAGACGCACAGTTCGGGACCCCCTACCCGAGATCTGCCGGTTTTGACACCGACATTGTTGCTTTCATTGAGAGTTCCTCTATGTCATCGCCTTTAGGCCCGATGGCTCCTTCGATCATCAACAACGATGTAGTCCAGGTTGAGACTCTTCTCCCCGGATAGATCTTCGTCTTCGGCGGCTTCGCACTGCGGGCCAATTCGCTTGGCCACCTTGAGCAGATCGAAAGCTACGCCCCTGGCCATCAGGCCAGGCTTGGAAGCCTAAACTACATGGCTGACATCCACGGGGACTTGATCTTTGACGGATTCAAGCCACAGCCAAGCGCGCCGCACTGTCTCGATGGGCATGATATATCTCTGCCGCCGAACAGCACTTTGGAGGCCGCACATGCACCGGTTCTGACCATTGATTCAGAGCCCACTGCGCCAATCGAGGATGAGCGGTTGGACGTCACCTTAGGGGCTGCGATCCCAAAAGCGATCAAGCCGAACGCTAGCCCCGCACTCTGCACAACCCGTGACTCCAAGGGTCCGGACTCCACCCCGGACTCCGAACCCCCCGCACCCCTGCCAATCGAATCCGGTCGGGCGCCGATGATGGAGTTCACCGCCGCAGACATCTTTCAGCACTCACCCTTCGGCGACATCCTGAATTCTCTAAAGTCTCTCTCATTGCCAGGAGAGCCCTGGCCGGACTACGGTCAACAAAGTTGGGATGCGGACGATGAAGAAATCCAAAACCCACCCACCACCCACTTTATAGTCACTGTCGACGATTTAACCGACATGCCTGACTTCGGCTCCGAAGACATCGACAGCATGGATGACGATGGAGGAGATATCGACGAACCAACGCCCATAGGGCATTGGACAGCCACCTCATCTCACGATGTGTACATGGTGGACACCCCTAAGGGAAGAGACAACGAGGAAAAAGGGGAGGGGACGGGAGATCGACCCCCCGAAAAGCAATCAAGGCGTCGGCGTAAACGCCGACCCAAGCCCCGCCTCGACAAAAACCCAGCCACAGAGCAGGACGAGCCGGTAGACGACGGGCAGGCCTTAGAGCAACCGTCCGAACAGGGCAACACGGACAGAGAAACCGAACATCCCTCCTTCGGCGAAAACGGCATTCCCGACGACCTCACGCCGAATAAACTCACGGAGCAGAAGAATCTCCATGAGAGGCTCGTTGCAACTGCACATAGCCTAAAAAAGCAGAAGCGGAAGCTAAAAACAGCGGAAGATGCACTCCGGATCAGATGGAGCAAGGTAATCAACGCCTCAGATAAGTACGGCGATAGTCGCCACACTAGAAGCTATCCGAAAAGAAAGCTACTGCCTGAATTCGACGAAGAGGCCTTAGAGCCCTCGCATTCAAAAAATGAAAAAGCCACACAGTCGGATAGACGACCCCATAAAGCGACAAGCGGCGCCACACCTAAATCGGCATGCGACCCACTTAAGGATTCGCATCATGGCCCAGTCAGGTCCATTTATGGGCCAAGAAAGCAAGCTCTCGTAAGCGACACTATGAAGCCATCATCAGAATCTGGCATACCCAAATACAGGGGTGCTGCACACCCCCTATGTTTCACCGATGAGGTCCTGGACTATGAATTCCCAGAAGGATTGAAACCCGTAAACATAGAGGCATATGATGGAACAATAGACCCTAGAGTCTGGATCGAGGACTATATCCTCCACATACACATGGCTAGAGGAGATGATCTCCACGCCGTAAAATATCTACCCCTTAAGCTTAAAGGGCCAGCCCGGCATTAGCTTAAAAGCCTTACAGAAAACACAATTGGAAGCTGGGAAGAACTCGAGGATGCCTTCCGAGCAAACTTTCAAGGGACCTATGTCCGTCCTCCGGATGCAGACGATCTTAGTCACATAACTCAACAACTCGGAGAATCAGCTCGGCAGTTCCGGAATAGATTCCTCACTAAAAAGAATCAGATAGTCGACTGTCCGGACGCCGAAGCCTTAGCAGCTTGCAGGCATAACGTCCGAGACGAATGGCTCGCCAGACACCTCGGCCAAGAAAAACCAAGAACAATGGCCGCACTTACAAGCCTCTTGACCCACTTTTGTGCAGGGGAGGACAGCTGGTTGGCAAGGTGCAGCCCCAGCGACCCAAGTACATCCGAAACCAGGGATGGAAATGGAAGACCGCGACGCAACAAGGACCGTCGCCGGACTAAGGACAAAAGTCCGAAGAGCACGACAGTCAACGCCGGATTCAAACGCTCATGACAAAATCAGGAAAAATCGCTCCCCCAGGATAACAGGGACGATCCATCCAACCTAAATAAAATCCTGGACAGGATATGTCAGATACACAGTACTCCCGCGAAGCCTGCGAACCATACCCACAGAGACTGTTGGGTCTTCAAACAATCCGGCAGACTCAATGCCCGACAAAAGGGGCTCGACACACCAAGCGAAGACGAGGACGAACCCCAACACAGAGCACCAGGAAACAAAAGAACTTCCCGCAAGAAGTAAAAATAGTGAACTCACTTCACATAACAAAACGTGCGGTGCCCGTAAAGGTATGCACCACACGGTCCATCCCCAAAGGATCCTGCCACTGGTTGTCAAAACCAATCACCTTCGATCAGCTAGATCATTCTAGGAATATCAAGAATGTAGGATGGACTACCTTGATACTCGATCCAATAATTGGCGGACTCAAGTTTTCAAAAGTCCTTATGGACGGCGGCAGCGGACTAAACCTGATATATCAGGATACAATTCAGCACATGGGGATAAACCCAGCAAGAATCTGTCGCAGCAAAACCTCCTTTCAAGGGGTAATACCTGGTTAGGACACCCATTGTACAGGTTTTCTCCGGCTCACAGTCACATTCGGCTCTGCCGATAACCTCCGCTGCGAAAAGCTGACCTTCCACGTCGTCCCGTTCTCAAGTCGCTATCAAGCACTACTGGGACGCGAAGCTTTCGCTCGATTTAACGCAATACCGCATTATGCATCTCTTACGCTTAAGATGCCCGGTCCACGAGGCATCATCTCTCTGATGGGAAAGCACTAAAGTGCGCCTCCCCAAGCGGAGGACAGTGCGGCCGCTTTAACAGCCCCACAGCAAAATGGCCTCACCGGCCAAAAAACTTCAAAATAGGTCATTTCAAGACCACGAACGCGGATAGATGAGTTCGGTGCAAAATCATCATTGATGCGGGCCTAGAAGCCACATACCCCCGCACAAGGGGCTCCACACATATACAATAAGAGACAATAAAGCTCAAACTTCCATATCTTACTTTATACTTTGCTTATTTTTTTGGCACGACCCGTTCTCAACTCAGTTCCTCTCTTTTACAGATGAACGTCGTGTGGCGCCCGTCCAGGATACGGCACAACGGAGACACAGGCGCGGACGTGCAGTAGGGACCCGTCCTAAAGGATTCTTTTTAGATTAAGACCCTGCATAAACCTTTTTTACTGTCTCTTGTTGCTACACATCCCCTGGTTTTTTCTTTCCAGTATAACCAAGGAGGAGGCTGGCGTCTTGGCATGTGGCCACGTCAGAATTTTTGCACGTACCTGGACACTAGGGGCTTTTTTAATAAAGAGTGTTGTTTAGCCCACACTCATAAAGACCGAACGCCTTAGGGAGTGTTCGGCGTCGCGAGTTTTGGCATTATATGCATCAACTCCGAATCATGTCTTTGGTCAAATGTTGGGTTGCCCGGCTCCTGAGTTCGGCTACCTTATGTTCCGCTCTATCGGCTAAGGTAGCACTAGGAGAACTACTGCGATTGTGCCCCCGGTTCGGCCAGGGCGAGCACCTCAGTAGAGAAAGCCGAAAACTGACTGTCATGATGTAGCGTGATACTGGTCAGCCACTCAATGACCGATCGGAATCTATCGGATTCCTCCGCTTTAACGAAGGGCCGCTTCCCGGTCAGGCACATATGCGCCTCGAATTCGGACAAGCGCAGTTGCAACCAAGGAGCTACCTAAAGAGTCTCATTTTCAAACTCCTATGGCTAAGTGAAAGTGTTAAAGCATTATAGTCCGGTTGCCTGGCCCGCTGCGCTATCACCTCCTTTGTAGGACCAAGACGTTGGGTTAAGTGTGAAAATGCGTCTTCTGCGAGCACCCCCGCACTATGTGCGTGGGGGCTGAAGCCAACGACTGCCATCTTTCAGATTCTATACATATATATATATATTAAAACGGCCGCATAGAAGGTGTTTACAATACTTGGAGGCACAAGTATAAAAAAGGCCAATACAGTTTATCAAAATATTACTTTATAATTACATATGCTATCATAACATAGCATCTTTCGGGCACTGCGTCTCTATTACACGAGCGCCTTGAAGAACTTCCTGAAAATAGTGCTCGAAGGGTACTCAGCTTTGGTCCGAATCTCAGGACGCAACAACGGTGGTCTCCATCTCTGCCCAGTATGTCTTAACACGGGCTAGAGCCATCCTAGCGCCCTCTATGCATGCTGACCTCTTAATTGCATTTATACGTGGCACCGCGTCAAGGAATTGCTGCACCAAGCTGAAATAACTCTTCGGCTCCGAACTCCCCGGCCACAGGTGACGCACGACGTACTTCATGGCGAGTCCAGACAACCTATTCAGTTCGGCCCATTGAGCCAAACGATCATGCACTGCCAGTGGACGCTCTAGATTGTGAAACTGCGACCATAAAAGCCTTTCCACTTTGTGATCTTTTTGATCTCGAAAGTGTTCGGTCGCATCAGCAGCACTCGCTGCCAAATCCAGATAGGTGTCCTCCACACTCCACATCCGGTCCAACGGAGCAAACTTCGGATCACAAACCTTCCTTCGCAGAATAAAGGGCTTTCCAGCCACAATCTGTTCGGCCTGACGCAGCTCCTCCTTCGCAGCTCTCATCGCAGAGCGCGCGTCCTTGGCATTGGCGACGGCCTTCTCTAAGTCCGTCTGTTTTGCCTGGCCTTCTTTTTCAAGAAGTCTGCAACGGTCGGTAGTGCTTTTTAACTTTTTGGCCATCTCAGCCATCTCCTCTTTGCTTCGGCAATGAGCAGCCTGTTCGGCTTTCAGCTCTTCAAGAGCCTTCTGGGCAGCCGCATCGCTTTTTCTGGCTTGCTCCTTAGCTCGGGCAAGTCCTACCCTAAGATTCTCCACAGCGGCCATACCATCTGCGTCAAGCACACACATTGTAAGACACTGGCATGAAGCTCCTCTTACCTGGCACCGCCCGAAGAATTACATACCTTGAGCCTCATCAAGCCGCTTGTTGACAAGCGCGATGTCGGCATCTGCCACGTCCAGTTGCCGCTTTAGTTCGGCAAATTCATCAGTTCGGCTTGATTCCGAACACCTCGCCACCTAAATTCAAAGGCGACATCTTAGACCTAGGATTATGATCCTCCGTGTGCCGTCATTTCTTGACAGCACGCAGAGTCTCAGGGGCTACTATCTACACAGGGCGCATCTTACTTATGCGCAACTGACAAAAGTGTACATCATCTAACATACCTCAAAACCCGTCAGCAAGCTTTTGACGGCCTCATGCAATCCGTCTTCTGCGGATGAAATCCTTTCAATCATCATGCCCATCAATGCACGGTGCTCCTCTGAGATAGAAGCTCGCCCCAGCAGAATCTTTAGCTCCTCCAGCCGAGCACCAGACGGTGCCGGACTTGTCCTATGGCCTCTTTCGAAGGCCGGACACGGAGAACTTCGGGGGGCCGCACTGCCACCTTCCGCCCCTGCCGGATTAGGAGAAACCCTCTGCGACGACACCTCAGGGTCGCCCGCCTCACTAGGAGGCACGACAGGGGGAGGCGTCCCGCTCTCCATCATCTCCGGAAGAAGATCCCCCGAAGACTAGTTCTGCTGAGAAGGGCTGAGGTCCGAGCTACAAGGTCAGATATAAATCAAAGATTTCTCTCATCCCTGAAAAGAAAAAACCTCTCTCTACTTACGGCTCGCTGGAGGGCTGATCCCCTTGAGGGCATAGTCCGGCCGAGGAATTCCCCGGCGCCGGACCCTCTGACGAGGATTTTCTCCCCCATTTCAAGACCATGGTTTCTGGGTCGTCAAAGGCGGCTCTCTTCTTCCCCTCGGGAGAGGAATTGCCGGTTCCTCCCTTCGGGGCAGCCTCCTTCGAAGAGGCCATAGCTTCCTTGTCCTCCCCCTCCAAAGGCACTATCCCCAGCATCCTGACCAGCACGGGATCCGGCCTGGTTTTAGGAAGGGGAGCCGGACACCTGATCAGCTTTGCCTTCGCTATCCACTCCTGTTTAAAAAGACGGCTCTTTTAGGGGCAAGTTTATGGCAATTATACGGATAGAAGGTCCGGGCACAACGTTGCTTACTTGAGTATCCTGGCGATTGCAGGTTAGACCTGTGTCCTCGGTTAAATCCGGACACATCTCTTGTGATCCGAAGAATAGTCTATACATCTCCGCAGGCGTTGCGCCCATGAGGTTCTGGAGAGCTCGCGGTCCCTCTGGATTAAACTCCCACAGGCGAAGGGGGCGACGTTTGCCAGGCAATATTCGGCGAATCAGCATGACCTGCGTCACCTTGACCAGGTTGAGGTCTCCTTCTAAGAGATCCCTAATGCGGCCCTGCAACAGGGGCACGTCTTTGGATAACCCCCAATCTAATCCTTTGTTAACCCATGACGCTAGCCGTGGTGGGGGACCCGAGCGAATGGCAGGAGGTGCCACCCACTTGGCGCTCCTGGGAGCGGTGATATAGAACCACTCTTGTTGCCACAAGCCGAGCTCCTCTTGAAAGGAGCCCTCGGGCCATGGAGCATCGGCATTCTTACTTATGACAGCACCTCCGCACTCTGCGTGCCATCCCTCGATCATCTTCGGCTCCACTCCAAAAGTCTTGAGCCATAATCCAAAGTGAGGAGTAACACGGAGGAATGCTTCGCACACGACGATGAATGAGGAAATGTGGAGGATATACTCCGGGGCTAAGTCATGAAATTCCAGCCCGTAATAAAACAGCAGCCCCCTCATGAAGGGATCCATCGGGAAGCCTAACCCCCGAAGGAGGTGAGACATGAACACTACGCTCTCGCCGGGCTGGGGATTGGGAATAGCCTACCCTTGAGCAGGCAACCTATGCGGAATTTCAGCGGTCAAGAACTTAGCCTCTCTCAACTTTAGCACGTCCTCCTCCGTGATGGAGGAGGGCATCCATCGGCCTTGAAGGTCGGAACCGGACATTGTCGAAGGTCCGAAGCGCCCGGAATCTGAAGCCTAGGGTGTTGGAACTCGAGGTGACGGGCGAACTCGTTTGAGATTGGAAAAGGAGTAAGGCATTGGTCTCTTTATAAGAGGTCGAATACCAGGAGCCCTCCCCGTTACCGTTTGGGACTCGCCTTTAATCGAGAAAAAATGCTAACAGGCATGATTGGGTTACCCACGTCCATATTGATGAGAATCCCGTGAAAGGGGGGGGTACACAATCTCTGCTTTGACAAGACGTGCCAAGGAAACCGCCTCGCAAAACATGCTGAGGTGGAAAAGTAAAAACGATTCGAGTAAAGGACTTGGCTGTAATGTGATGGTGCACTGCAGAATACGTCAGCAGATTTGATTTGTGTTAATATTATTCTCTCTATGGCAATATGTGGAAACTTATTTTACAGAGCCAGACACTACTCTTGGTGATTACAATCTTCTATGAAGGACTTGGAGGAGGAACCCGCCTTGCAATGCCGAAGACAATTTTGCGCGCCGGACTCGTTGTCATTGAAGCCTGGTTCAGGGGCTACTGAGGGAGTCCTGGATTAGGGGGTGTTCGCGTAGCCGGACTATACCTTCAGCCAGACTCCTGGACTATGAAGATACAAGATTGAAGACTTCGTCCCGTGTCTGGATGGGACTTTCCTTGGCGTGGAAGGCAAGCTTGGCGATGCGATATTCAAGATCTCCTACCATTGTAACCGACTCTGTGTAACCCTAACCCTATCCGGTGTCTATATAAACCGGAGGGTTGTAGTCCGTAGGACAGAATCAACTCCATACACATCAATCATACCATAGGCTAGCTTCTACGGTTTAGCCTCCTTGATCTCGTGGTAGATCTATTCTTGTACTAACCATATCATCAATATTAATCAAGCAGGAGTAGGGTATTACCTCCATTGAGAGGGCCCGAACCTGGGTAAAACAAAGTGTCCCTGTCTCCTGTTACCATCTGGCCTAGACGCACAGTTCGGGACGCCCTACCCGAGATCTGCCGGTTTTGACACCGACAGCCACCATGTTTAAAATGTCTTGAGCGTGATAATGCTGTCTCTGTTGCTGAATGTTCTACTGCTACTACTGTTGCTATCTCTTCAACTGCTGATGTGGAAACTAACCCCTCTTTTGAGGATACCACTACTATTGCTGATGAGAATGCCAGGTTAAAGACATTGCTTGAAACAGGAATGTACAAAAGTCTCGAAGGGCAACAGACACTATGTGACACTACTAGGGAAAACCTTATACACACAATCTTAGCAGCAGTGCGGTTTAAAAACAAACGCTACTGCTAATTAGCAGTAGCGAGCTTGAGGAAACTGCGCTACTAATAACCCGATAGTAGTAGCGCGGGTTTTTACCCCTCACTACTACTAAGTGATTTCCACCGTGCCTCCCGGGACCAGTCATAGTAGTAGCACGGGTTATAAACCCACGCTACTACTAAGTCGATAGTAGTAGCGCGAGTTATAAACCCCACGCTACCACCTGCATCTGCTCCCAACCCACCAACCACTCCACCGTCCACCCGCCCACGTTTATCAAAAAAAAAGTTCCACCCAAACCTCGATCCAAATCCCCTCCACCGCCGGCCTTCTTCCACCTCCTCTCCTCTCCCAATCCACGAGTGTGTGCAGCCCCGAGCACTGCAGCCGGCCGGCCAGGCCTCCGCATGACCGCCGCCACCGCCACCCTCGCCCCTCCCCTCACTAGAAGACGACGAGAAGAGAATAGGTCAGGCAGCGGCTCTCAGTCAGAGATCCGCCAAGGGCTTGGACATGGAGATCCACATCCATGGCCTACGGCTAGGACCTGGAGCTCCACCTCCATGGCGCTGGCCGCATCTCCCCAATCGCGAGCTCGCGCGCCTGGACAGGACCTCCATCTGTCCGTCTGCCTCCGCTTCGTTCGGCCGACGACGCCATGGCCGCCAAGGTACTCTCTCGATCTACCTCCCTTTCCCTTTCATTTTTTCCTTCCCTTCCCTCCATCATGCGCAGCCAGCTTTGGTTTGGACAGACGCAGACGCACACACACAGCAGCGTTGCTGACTTGTTGTGTGAGGCACCAGGCGAGGTGAGGTGAGGCAGGAGAGGACTACCCCAAGAGCCTACAAGCCCTCCTTCCTCCACAACAATGAACAGATCCACCGGCCGTACCCACCTTCTTCCGATCCCCAATCTAATTTCTCTTCCTCTCTTGCAAAGCAGGGACAAATTTGATACTGTACCCGTCACTGTCGAGTCTCACAATCCCATATGAATTCATGTTCTCATCTATCTCAGTGGTGAATTACTACTATTATTATTATACATGCCGTCCTGTAGGTAAATTTGACCTTAATTTTGGCCCAATGTATGTACTGTAGATCTGAAAGTCCGCTTCTCCAATTCTTCTTATTTAAATGAGGCCAACTTTGTTCAAAGCAGAGTTGAGTTGAATGAATCATTAGGTTCGCTGGGATTCCACCTATTTGTGGTGTCCTTCCTCTAGCTGCTGACTATTATTGGGAATTATTACTAGTTCATGAACTATTATTGAATGAATCCTTAAGTAGTATGTGTGTGTATGACAGGCCTGTTGTTGTGTTCATGTGAATATCATCATACTGTCGTGTGGTAATTTCGTAGCGGATCAATGTGTTGGATGATGGATCAATCTCTATATATCTGCTGTTGAATGGCTGCCCTGTGAATGGTTCTACGCTCTGCGATGAACAGATCATTGCGCGGCATGGCTTGTCGGCCTGTTCATGTAATGAGTTGTTGCTTGCCATAGCATATAGATCACTTATAAATGAAAATGGCCGATTTAACTCAGTTCAGTCCATTTTAACTCAGTTCATGCAATGTTTTTATAGAGTTTTAGCATATAGAGGTTTATGTCTGGCCTATTCATGTAATGTGTTTATTTTAACTCAGTTCAGTCCATTTTATTTTTTGCAGATAACGGATTGTAAAAAATTTTGAGTTGCCCACAAGAGAAATAGAGGTTTGGATTGACAATTGAAGCCGACACAAACTGAAACTACCACATGTTACTATTAAGAAAAACTCGAATATGAAAAAATCCACCTTCATTTTAATATTCTGCACAATATTGGATCATAGTTCACTTGTCATTTTATAGTTGTTTTCTTTTTGCTATTTAAATTACATATTGTAGTAAACTGAAATATGCTCTTGTCTGGTCCTTGAATAAAATTCCACTAGGCCTATGCGCCGTTGGACGGGGGTCATCCTCCTGTTCTAAAAAAATGCGCAGTTGTACTAGGTTTCCTTTTGTTTAGTTAGAATCTTGATGTTTTGTTTCCCCTATAAGTTAGCTAACTTCCCTTTTCTTGATGAAATTGTTAGGAGTGATGCTTTCTTCATATGTAGTTCTATCAGAGATATGTTCGATGTTCATGCAGAGCCATGGACCATTCTATTCTCTATGACCCCGGCGACGGAGGCTGCCAAGACGGAGCCGATGGCTCCGGCCAGCGAAGGGAAGGCAGATGGTGAGTGGGTCAATGTATTTGGGTGAGGAAACCATGATGCTCTTCTTTACTTGTTTTTTGAGGAAGCTGTAGCCTCCCGCATGTGCATGGTAGATTCAGTTGTGCAAGTGGGTAGTATCTTGATTTCCACTGGACCTGTTGCCATGGAGCTAAAAACAATTGATGCTTTGCATAGGTTCATGGCCCTGCCATGTGCTTGCTCATGTCTATGTCCATGAGCAACAGCAAAATCAATCATTTAGTAGCATATCGTCTTAGACCTTAGTACTTGCCCTAGCAACTGGATATACCGGACTCTATAGTGCTAGTGCACTTTCATTTTTGTTAAATTTGTACACCCTGCCTGAGAAAACAGTAGCTGTCACTTAGCTTTTTGTTGGGTGCCTTATATAGGATGCACTTCCTCTATTACCGGACGACATCCACTAGGTTGATGATCCTAAACAGCCTGGGAGAGTGAATGCTTCAATGCTCATCACATACATGTATGTAGAGTCTGGACTAGTTCATAATCTGTTTTCAACATTTGTACTACTAGATAAGTAGTAATTCTGAACAACTTTGTGGCTTGCAAAAACCAGATTGCAAGTAATTCTTAACATCTTTGTAGCTTGCAAGAACATACTTGAAATCAGTTGACACATGACCCCCACGACAAAAGGCACTGATTAATGCTAATGATTTAGTAACTACAAATTTCTGTATTTTTCTTTGCCTTGTCCCGCCTAGCAATGTATTGTATTTGTCTTCCAAGATTGAACTTGGTGCCAAACATTGCAGCGCGAAGTAAACACATCACCCTGCCTGATGTGGTACTATATATAGTGAATAACCTAACAAGAAATCTGCTAACACACAAAGTAATTTAGTTCACATATGCATTTCTGTGTTTCTTTTGGACTTTATGTTTTTCTATGCATTTGCCAAATCTATATATTTAGTTTGAATAAGAAGTGAGGAATTAAGCATATATATTCGGCATGAGCCCCTTTAAATTGCTAGATGATAAGGAATCTTAACTTAATGGGTCTTGTGAATTGTAATATACTATTTAGTTTAACTGATGCAATTTGTGTACTAACAAGTTTTCACTTTCCCGACGTGGGCGCAGGGGTGATCGACGCTGACTAGCGTGGCCCGGTGGGCATTGTGCTCTTCAACCACTTGGAGGCGGACTTTGCTGTGAAGCACGGTGGCCACGTCGAACAGATGAACGTCCAGGTGATTTTGACACCGGAGGTCTTCGAGGTGGAGGTCCTCGACGCCATCGTCCGGGGAAAGGAGGATTCGGGTACATTGGCGTCTGAACTCCAAGCCTTGGTAGATACATCTAGAGAAGTGATTTGTTTAGGTTGCTAGGGGAGGTACTTCGATGATGGTTGTGTGTCTGATGTTAAATGGAATTCTGAGATGGTTCTGTGACGTTGGTTTGCTTTGCAATGGACGTATTACCATTCATGAATACCACATCTAACTTTTATTTTTTTAATTCCTAAATTGTTAGTAGTAGCGTGGGTTAAAAGTGAGCGCTACTAGTAGTTAGGTTAGTAGTAGCATGGGTGTTAGCTTAGTAGTAGCGCGTGTGCACCCGCACTACTACTAATCATTTAGTAGTAGCGCGGGTTTAGCCCACGCTACTAGTAACAGTTAGCTGTAGCGCCTTATTGGTAGTGCGGCTGTCCGCGCTGCTGATAGCCTAAAAACCCGTGCTGCTGCTAGCCTTTTCCTTAGTAGTGTGATGTCCTTAAGAAATAGATTCTGAACCAAAACCCTAGGAAAGAGGGTGTTGGGTTCGAGAGGAAAATGAATGTTGATGGTTCTTACTGGAAGCCTAAGCAGTACCCCAAAACCACATGGGTTGCTGCAAAGGGACCTTCAGTGGATCCATCTACTTTATCTGGCTTCACTTGTGCTAACCCGATTTTCATTGATGAATCCTTTGAATGCAAACTATAAACTGTGTAAGAATCAGAATGGTGTAGTGTTTGCCAAGTATATTGGTACTAACGGCAGGAACGGACCACCTTTGAAGAAGATCTGGGTGCCCCAAAGTTGTCTTGAGAAACTTCCTGTGAATGTCATCATGACACCACCTGGGAAGAAGACAAACCCTAGACCAAAGGCTTCATACAGACAGAGGACTCACCAAAGTCACCCTAACGCCAATGTTTTGCAGGGAAACCATACTCAGTCTTATGAATATGAGCGTGTTTAGTCAAACCGCTATGTTCATAAGACTAAGAACTTTTCTGCTTATTCTTACGAGTATTATTCACCTCCTGCAAGGCTATTTTCTAGGGCTCCAAAGCTGAAGTTCTCAGATGCTGCACTTAGACTCATTGCTTCTAAGCCACCCCTGAAGATGCGGGTGGTTAAGAAAAATTAACTCTCTTTTGTAGGGAAAGGCCTCCAACCAAAATTCAAAATCTTCTGATGCTTATGCTGGGGACCTAAAACATCTTGTGGGATGCAAGATAAAATGCCAAAATGGTCTTACTATGTATTTCATCCCTGGATTCCTTGACAAACATCCTATTTATCCTAACCATGATCTGAACTTTCATAATCGGCTTGTTCATCAAATGTTTATGCTTCACAATACTCTTGGTGAAGACTATCCCTCAAACTGCACTGTAGGGTATGACACCACAGGCTTCAAAATGGATTATAGACAGTGGATGCACTAACCACATGACTAGTGATCGAAGTCTTCTCATGGATTCAACCCTATGTCCATCTGACAAGAGTCACATCATATTTGCTGACACTGGTAAAAGCAAGGTATTGGGTCTAGGTAGGGTTGCAATCTCAAAGGATCAGCACATGGATAAAGTGATGCTTGTTGAATCCCTTGGTTTCAACTTAATGTCTGTCTCAATGCTTTGTGATCTGAACATCATTGTGATATTTGGAAAATACCGTTGCCTTGTGCTTATGGAATCTGACAAATCTCTAGTCTTTGAAGGGTATCGAAAAGACGATCTGTATATGGTAGATTTCTCAGCAGGACCACAGTTGGCCATATGTCTTCTAGCGAAAGCTTAAGAGTGCTGGCTCTGGCATTGGAGGCTAGGGCATGCTGGCATGAGGAACCTGTATACTCTCGTGAAGAAGAAGCATGTCATAGGCATCGAGGGCGTCAAGTTCAAGAAGGATCATCTATGTGGTGCCTGCAAAGCTGGAAACATGACTAGGGCCAAGCATCCCTCGAAGACAATCATGACGACGTATCGTCCCTTCGAGCTGCTTCACATGGATTTATTTGGCCCTACTCACTACTCTACACTTACTACCACGGCTTGCCTCTATGGCTTCATCATTGTTGATGATTACTCAAGATATACATGGGTGCACATAATCCTTTATAAGAATGAAGTGCAGGATGTATTCAGACGATTTGCCAATCGTGCCATGACAAACTATAGCATCAAGATCAAGCACATCAGAAGTGACAACGCCATAGAATTCAAGAACACCGGCCTCGACACTTATCTTGATACATTGGGAATCACACATGAGTTCTCAGCTCCATATACACCTCAGCAGAATGACCTCATGGAGCGCAAGAACAGAACCCTCATTGAGATGGCACGGATGATGCTTGATGAGTAGAAGACACCAAGAAAGTTCTGGCCTGAAGCCATTGATACTGCATGCCACGTCATCAACCGTGTTTATCTTCACAAGCTTATAAAGAAGACATCCTATGAGATCCTAACTGGTAAGAAGCCAAACGTCAATTACTTCAGATTATTTGGTGCTAGGTGCTGGATCAAGGATCCACATCGCACTTCAAAATTTACACCAAAAGCACTTGAAGCTTTTATGCTTGGCTACGAAAAGGATTCGCACTCCTACAGAGTCTTCAACCTCTTTCACTATAAAGTGGTTGAAACTGTGGATGTGCATTTCGATGAGACTAATGACTCGCAAAGAGAGCACCTGCCAAATGTGCTAGATGAAGCCTCACCAAGTGAATCTATCGAGCTTATGTGTACTGGAGATATGTAAGTGCATCTAGTACCCCATAGTGATTTTGGTGTATTGAAGACTTATAGGTTAAGGGACTAATGCGTTTGTGAGTGTACACAGGTCTATAAGTCTATGAGGAGTTTGATATTTACAGAGAAAGTCGACCCCTAAAAATGAATGTCTTCAACTGAAGACTTTGGATCTCTGAAGACTTTTCGAAGACTTTGAAAGTGAAGAAATTGGTGTGATCGTTGTCGGTGTCAAAACCGGCAGATCTCGGGTAGGGGGTCCCGAACTGTGCGTCTAGGCCGGATGGTAACAGGAGACTGGGGACACTTTGTTTTACCCAGGTTCGGGCCCTCTCGATGGAGGTAAAACCCTACTCCTGCTTGATTAATATTGATGATATGGGTAGTACAAGAGTAGATCTACCACGAGATCAAGGAGGCTAAACCCTAGAAGCTAGCCTATGGTATGATTGTTGTGTATGGAGTTGATTCTGTCCTACGGACTACAACCCTCCGGTTTATATAGACACCGGATAGGGTTAGGATTACACAGAGTCGGTTACAATGGTAGGAGATCTTGAATATCCGCATCGCCAAGCTTGCCTTCCACGCCAAGGAAAGTCCCATCCAGACACGGGACGAAGTCTTCAATCTTGTATCTTCATAGTCCAGGAGTCCGGCTGAAGGTATAGTCCGGCTAGCCGAACACCCCCTAATCCAGGACTCCCTCAGTAGCCCCTGAACCAGGCTTCAATGACGACGAGTCCGGCGCGCAAAATTTTCTTCGGCATTGCAAGGCGGGTTCCTCATCCCAGTCCTTTATAGAAGATTGTAAACATCAAGAGTAGTGTCCGGCTCTATAAAATAAGCTTCCACATATTGCCATAGAGAGAATAATATTAACACAAATCAATCTGCTGACGTATTCTGCAGTGCGCAATCACACTACAGCCAAGCCCTTTACTCGAATCGTTTTTACTTTTCCACCTCAGCATGTTTTGTGAGGCGGTTTCCTTGGCACGTCTTGTCAAAGTAGAAATCGCTTACCCTTTTTACAGGATTCTCATCAATACAGACATGGGTAACCCAACCGCGCCATTTATCACGGTGCTCGGGAGGCAAGCGAGTTTTATTAGGTAGGTGGGGACACATAACCGCATCCGCCTATATAAGGGGATAAGGATCCACCTCTTTACCTACGCCTTCTTCCTCCTCTGCCTACCCATCTCCTGCGCACCCGAGCTCCAGCGCCCCAGCCCGCACTTCCCACCTCAACCTTCTCCAGCAATGTCCGGAGCGGGAGGCAAGTGGATGGTCTCCTCCGTTACGGAGGGTAAAGTAAAAAAGCTAAGGAAGGCCGGATACCTGTCCAAGGACATCGCGCACCGGCTTCCCGAAGAGGGGCAGCTTATCCCCACCCCAAGGCCCCATGAGAGGGTCGTGTTTCTCCCCCACTTCCTCCGCGGACTAGGTTTTCCACTCCACCCATTTGTCCGGGGGCTCATGTTCTACTACGGCCTGGATTTCCACGATCTGGCTCCGAACTTCATCCTCAACATCTCGGCGTTTATCGTCGTGTGCGAGGCCTTCCTCCGCGTCCGCCCCCATTTTGGCCTCTGGCTCAAGACTTTCAATGTCAAGCCCAAGGTGGTGCGCGGCAGCCAGGCAGAGTGCGGAGGCGCTATGGCGGGCAAGATGGCCGACGTCCTATGGTTCGAGGGCTCTTTCGTGGAGACCCTAAAGGGATGGCAAGTCGGGTGGTTTTATATCACCGAGCCACGCGATCCGGAATGGACCGCAGCCCCCGAGTTCTGATCCGGACCCCCCACGTGACTTATGTCCTGGAAAGAGATGGGCCTGTCGTGGGGTGACGAACAAGAGGTGACCGGATTGCAAACATGCATCAAGTCCCTGGTGAACAAGCTAGTCCGGCTTGTTAATATAATCCAGGTTATGCTCGTCTGCCGGATCCTCCCGTGCCAACAACGGGATTTTAATCTGTGGGAGTTCGACCCGGCGCAGCACCAAACCCTCAACAGGCTCTTCGACACGACGTATGAAGACGCCTGGAAGGTGCTATTCAAGGGCGCCGAGGCTCCCGCATCCACTTCCGAGGACCACGGATACATCTCGCAGCGTTACGCTAGCAAGGTATGCCATCTACACCTTTTACAGGATGTTAAGCTTTTTTCATAGTTTGACTCTATGCGGGATCTAAACTCCCTTACCTTTGACAGGCTTGGCGGGCGATAGCCGAACCAATTAACTGTCTGGCTCCGTTGCCCGAAGACCCAGCCCCAGCTTTACTGGTGAAGTTGCTGGCTCCGGTGCCTTATGCGGTGCCGGAGAAGAAGGCCAAGAAGAAGAAGACCACGGGGACTCGAAAGAGTGCCCGCAACGTGGTGGTGTCGGACTCGTCATCTGACGAGTCCGAGGCGCCCTCCTCCCGCGAGAACGAGGAGGAGGATGAAGAAAACTCTCCCTCTCCAGTGGAGGGAGGAGAGAAGAGGAAGGCCGCCCCAACGGGGGAGGCCGAGGGGTCTAGGAAGAGGAAGACCCCTCCGCCGGACTACGCCCCTGACGCCGAAGAGGGCGAAGAGGAGTGGCCGGACAGGGCCAAGCGTCCGGCGAAATCGTAAGTTCGGGTATCAGAGTAACTCATGATGTTCCTTTATTGCGCAGCTTTCCCTAATGTCGAATATAATCATGCAGCCCGCCCCGGGCCGCACTCAACGAGTCGTCGAGCGGCTCCCTGGATTCATCGGACGTGAACTCTGTTCCGCCCGCTGTCTCCCCCCGCATTGCAGATGACGCCGAAGTGGGGTCGCAACGAGCTCCGGGGCAGGAGGAGGTGGTCCTGGAGGAGCCGCAAGGCGACCTCCCGGACCCCAGGAGTGAAGGGGACAAGACCCCCCGGGGCTCCAAGTCCGGCCTTAAGTCGGACACCATGCCGGAATCTTCAACAATTCCGGACCGCGGCAGGCGAACTCCTTCCAAGAGGAGCAAGCCTTCTGAGCCGGCAGCCTCCGTCCAACCGGAGGCGCCGGACAATCTGCTGGAGGTGCTTGAAGGTGCCTCCATCGATGAGGAGCACCGTACTATTATGAGTACGGTGATCCAGAAGGTTCAGTCCGCCAAGAGCGGGCTGAATGAAGCTTGCGCTGGCCTCCTAACAGGCTTCGAGGTTAGTAAAAATATGTAAAAATATCACCGCATAGACAGTAGCCCCTGATGCTCTGTTTGGCGTTCGGAAAGAAAAGCCGAATAGAGGATCTATGAAATTTCGCAGGAGTCTAATAATGAAGAGTCAATATGCGTATGCAGGCTTCGCTGCTGGCCACCGCCACACTGACTACGGAGGTGGATGCCCTGAAACAGGGACTCGAGCGGTCCGAGCAAGAGCTCAGCCGTGCCAAGCAGCAGCTCGAGGAGAAAGAAGGTAAGAAATACCTTATAAAAAAGTGCCTATAGAGAGGCATGATTGCAAAAAGTAACAGGATTGAACTGCTTATTGTAGGGGCCACGACTGAGGTGGCTACCCTCAAGCAGGCGCTATCCGAGGCCGAAAAGAAAACGGCCGCGGAGCGCACCAAGCGAGAGAAACTTGGGTCTCAGGTCGGCGAGATGCAGCAAGAGCTTCAGGATGTCATGAAAAAACATGAGAGTTTGGAGCTTGAGTCGAAGACCCAAGCGTCCGAGCTCGCGATGGCCCTTGAGACTGCCAAGTCTGCCAAGGCTGAAGCCCAAAAGGCTCTCCGAGAGTTGGAGGATATGAAGAAAATAGCAGTGGGTAAGGCATTCTTTATGCAAAGCAGAAACATAAAAGTAAACTACTTGTTACTTACCCGAATCCGGAGTTCTCCAGGGGCCTTCGCAGATCTTCCCCGCAGCGTATCCGATGCCGCCGCATTCTACCGAGCTGAAGAGGGCAGCTCGATGGAGAAGGTGTTCTGGTCTCAGTATGCTGAGGCCGGACACCCTGTGCCCTTGAGCGACCAGCTGAAACAGTTGGTCGAACTCCACAAGGCGGCCGAACAGGCCATGAAGGGCTTCATAGTTCGGCTGTGGCCCGGAGAGGCCCCGCCTGGGAGCTACTTCGGGCTGGTGCGGCGGCTGGTGGAGGCCTGTCCAAGGCTCGAGGTCATCAAGCGCTTCGTCTGCATCGAAGGTGCCCGTAGGGCCCTTGCCCGTGTAAAGGTGCACTGGGGTAAGCTGGACGGTGAGAAGCTTGTGACGGACGGGCCGCCGCCGGGGAAGGAGCATCGCAAGCCGGAGAACTATTATAAGGATGTTCTTGCGGGTGCCCGCCTTGTGGCGGATGAGTGCACCAAGGATGTAATTTTTGAATGAATTCGCTCGTGTTTATCCTGTGCGCTGAAAACTTGTTCATATGCGCTAAGCAATGCTTATTGAATTTAAAATATTATTTTCTGTGCGGCCGTTTATCAAAAATTGAGAGATGGCCAGTCGTCGGCTTCTGCCCCCATGCCACTAGTGCTGGGGTGTTCGGTGATAAACCTGGGCGCTCTTTTTCCCATGGTTGGGTCCTTCGAGGGAGGCGCTCAGCACGACGAACCAGGCAATCGGACTATAATGCTTGAACACTCTCACTTAGCCATAGAACTTTATAATTTTAAATTTTGGCGAAGTCCCTAGTTCGGAAGACCGAGTTCGGGGCGCTATCCACGCCTTGACTGGGGTTATCCAGCTCCTCGCTCGAAGCGGCATAAGCCTTTAGGGACTCAAAAAACCTCTCGAACAGCGGCCGGTCTCTCGCCTCATCATGACAGTCAGTTTTAGCTTTCTCCACTGAGGTGCTTAACCCAGCTCAACCGGGGCACAATCGCAGTGGTTCTCCTAGTGCTACCTTAGCCGATATAGCGGAACGTAAGGCACCAAAACATAGGAGCCGGGCAAACCCAACTATTGACCCAAATCATGATTCGGAGCCGATGCATATAGTGCTATAAGTTCGGGGTGCCGCACTTGTGAAAGTGTACGGACTTCTCACACCATATTAAAGGGTACTGAAGCCCCTGGCGTACTTGCCGTACCACCATGTACGGGTGCGACATGTCATTAATTAACATATATATGAAAATAGTAATGCAAAAAATAGACAAAAAGCTAAGCATTATTTATGGAGAGGCTATTTATCAAAGCCGAACGATACAAATGGTGCGGTAAGCAAAAGATATTGGACTATTCAGTATGTCCTGACCAGGGGCAGGCCGCGGAATTATATATAAAGTAGGTATACAGCTCGTAACAGAGACCACCTGGGAGTTCCATAATGCGGCATGGCTTATCTGCCTCCCTGGATCTTGCATTGTTTGTGCAGAAATCGAATTGCCGAACAGGTCATCCGAAGTATGGAGTCCTGAATGTAAGAAAAAATTAAAAAAAGAATGCGGCAGCCCCTGGTACGTTTTAAGCCGTATTTTGGGCGTGCCGTTATTGTGCCCCTTCCCCTGTGCCCATGGTATTTCAAGGGCGTAGTTATGTACGCGAGGTACTGGTTTCGCTAGGTCGCGAAAGCTGGGGTTGGGGCCGCATTGCTACACTTGCTCAAAGTGTGCCAGGCGGTCCTGCTATAGGTTACTCCGGGCACGCTTGGCAGTGTCTGGCTTTTTAATGGCCGGACTGGAGAATTGCCTAAGAAGGCTACTTTCTACCTCTGCTGCGAGAGCCACCGTATGCTCCTCCGTACGGAGGGAGCGCTCGGTGTTTCCGTTAACCGTGATTACTCCTCGAGGGCCTGGCATCTTGAGTTTGAGATATGCGTAGTGCGGCACCGCATTGAATTTTGCGAATGCGGTTCGCCCAAGCAAGGCGTGATAGCCACTGCGAAACGGCACTATATCAAAGATTAACTCTTCGCTTTGGAAATTATCCGGGGATCTGAAGACCACGTCAAGTGTTACTAAGCCTGTACAGTTGGCTTCTACACCTGGTATGACGCCTTTAAATGTCGTTCTTGTGGGTTTGATCCTTGAGGGGTCTATGCCCATTTTCCGCACTGTGTCCTGATAAAGCAGGTTCAGGCTACTGCCGCCGTCCATGAGGACTCTTGTGAGGTGAAATCCGTCGATGATTGGGTCGAGAACCAATGCGGCGAAGCCGCCATGACGGATGCTAGTGGGATGGTCCCTTCGATCAAAAGTGATCGGGCAGGAGGACCATGGGTTGAACTTTGGGGCGACTGGCTCCATCGCGTATACGTCCCGTAGCGCACGCTTCCGCTCCCGCTTGAGAATGTGCGTTGCGTATATCATGTTCACCGTCCGCACTTGTGGGGGAAAGCCCTTCTGTCCATTATTGTTCGGCGGCTTGGGCTCCTCGTCGTCGCTGTGCAGCCCCTTGTCTCTGTTTTCGGCTCTTAACTTGCCTGCCTGCTTGAACACCCAACAAACCCTGTTAGTGTGATTGGCTGGCTTTTCGGGGGTGCCATGTATCTAGCACAAGCGATCGAGTATTCGGTCCAAACTGGACGGGCCCTGAGTATTCTTTTTGAATGGCTTTTTCCGCTGACCGGATTTATAGCCTCTGAATCCGGCATTGACTGCCGTGTCTTCATTGCTGTCGCTGTTAACGCGGCGTTTTTGTTTGTTCCGACGTGTCCTGCCACTTTTGTCCTTGGTATCCGAATTACCAGGGTTCTTTGATAAGTTGTTACTGCGAGCTCGCCAGCTGTCTTCACCCGCGCAAAAGCAGGTCATGAGTGTCGTGAGGGCTGCCATGGATTTCGGCTTTTCCTGTCCCAGGTGCCGGGCAAGCCACTCGTCGCGGATATTATGTTTGAAGGCTGCTAGGGCCTCTGCGTCCGGACAGTCAACTATCTCGTTTTTCTTTGTTAGGAACCATGTCCAGAATTGTCTGGCTGATTCTTCTGGCTGCTGAATTATGTGGCTTAAGTCATTAGCATCCGGCGGTCGCACGTAAGTGCCCTGGAAGTTGTCGAGGAATGCGGCTTCCAGGTCCTCCCAAGAACTGATTGAGTCTGCTGGCAAGCTGTTAAGCCAATGCCGGGCCGGTCCTTTAAGTTTGAGCGGGAGGTATTTGATGGCGTGTAGATCATCGCCGCGTGCCATGTGGATATGAAGGAGATAATCCTCGATCCATAATGCCGGGTCTGTGGTGCCATCGTATGATTCGATGTTTACGGGTTTAAAGCCCTCTGAGATTTTATGATCCATTACTTCATTCGTGAAGCATAGCGGGTGTGCGGCGCCTCTATACTGGGCTATATCACGACGCAGCTCAGAAGAGCTATGTCTGTTGTGTTCGGCCCAGCCGGATTTGTTGTATCCGGCGTGAAGATCATTGTCACATGCCGTAGGGCGCCTCGCGATCCGTAGATCGATCTTGTCTGTCTTGCCTTGTCCTCCAGTATGTCGCGCAGGTCGGGCGCATTTTCCCGTGCCTTAGTTGTGCAGCGTCGGGGCATGGCTTGGGTGGAGGGCTGAGAGGCCTCTCTGTCGCAGCCACGAGGTGGCCGGTCTGCCATGTCATGCACTGGTGATGTAGGTGCTTCCTCCTCTGATCGGGGTAGTGACCTGCGCTTCGGGTATCTCTTGGAGGGGCGTTCGAGTTCATACTCTTCGGCCGCAAGGACTTCAGTCCATCTGTCAGCTAGCAAATCTTGGGCAGCTTTAAGCTGTTGCTGCTTTTTCTTGAGGCTGCTTGCCGTGGCTAAAAGCCTGCGTCTAAAACGCTCTTGTTCGGCAGGGTCTGATGGTATGACGAATTCGTCGTCATCGAGGCTTGCCTCGTCTTCGGAGGGAGGCGTGTAGTTATCATCCTCGACCTCTCGGTCTGCCGCTCTCTCATGAGGGCTGGCTTCTCCATCTTCCTGCGCCGAATCTTGCTGGGGTGGGTGTTCTTCGGTGCTATCCGGGGTAGTATTATCTCCCATGCCGGAATCACTGTTTTTGCTTTGGCGGGATTTAGAGCGGCATCGCTGACGCTGGCGCTTTGGCTGTTTCTTGGGGGCGTCATCCCCCATTGTTCCATCGCCATCTCCGTATTTTGGAGTATCCACCATGTATATGTCATATGACGAGGTGGCATTCCAGCGCCCTACAGGTGCTGGTTCCTGTTCGTCTCCTATATCGTCGTCCATGCCGTCGATGTCTTCGGAGCCGAAGTCGAGTATGTCGGTTAAATCGTCGACAGTGGCTACAAAGTGGGTGGTGGGTGGGTTTTGAATTTCCTCACCGTCCATATCCCACCCTTGCTGACCGTAGTTCGGCGAGGGCTCTCCTGATAAAGAGAGAGACTTAAGAGAATTCAGGATGTCGCCAAAAGGCGAATGCTGAAAGATGTCCGCGGCGGTGAACTCCATTACCGGCGCCCAATCGGATTCGCTTGGCAGGGGTGCGGGGGGCTTGGAGTTCGGAGAGGAATCCGGCTCCTCGGAGTCACGGGCCACGCGGAGTACGGGGCTGGAGTTCGGCTCGATCGCCTCTGAGATCGCAGCCCCTGAGGCAGCATCCAACCGCTGATCCTCGATCGGCGCAGTAGGTGCCGAATCAATGGTCGAAACTGATGCGTGTGCGGCCTCCAAGGCGCTGTTCGGCAGCAGAGCTATATCATGCCCTTCGAGACAGTGCGGCCCGCTTGGCTGTGGCTCGAATCCGTCAAAGATCAAGTCCCTGCGGATGTCACCCGTGTAGTTTAGGCTTCCAAACCTGACCTGATGGCCAGGGGCGTAGCTTTCGATCTGCTCAAGGTGGCCAAGCGAATTGGCCCGCAGTGCGAAGCTGCCGAAGACGAAGATCTGTCCGGGGAGAAAAGTCTCACCCTAGACCGCATCGTTGTTGAAGATCGAAGGAGCCATCAGGCCTAAAGGCGACGACACAGTGGAACTCTCAATGAAAGCACCAATGTCGGTGTCAAAACCGGCAGATCTCGGGTAGGGGGTCCCGAACTGTGCGTCTAGGCCGGATGGTAATAGGAGACTGGGGACACTTTGTTTTACCCAGGTTCGGGCCCTCTCGATGGAGGTAAAACCCTACTCCTGCTTGATTAATATTGATGATATGGGTAGTACAAGAGTAGATCTACCACGAGATCAAGGAGGTTAAACCCTAGAAGCTAGCCTATGGTATGATTGTTGTGTATGGAGTTGATTCTGTCCTACGGACTACAACCCTCCGGTTTATATAGACACCGGATAGGGTTAGGGTTACACAGAGTCGGTTATAATGGTAGGAGATCTTGAATATCCGCATCGCCAAGCTTGCCTTCCATGCCAAGGAAAGTCCCATCCGGACACAGGACAAAGTCTTCAATCTTGTATCTTCATAGTCCAGGAGTCCGGCTGAAGGTATAGTCCGGCTACCCGAACACCCCCTAATCCAGGACTCCCTCAACCGTGAAGACTTGATATTCATGCGAGGAACATGAAGCGTGAAGACTTTTGTTTTCGTAGTTTCATTTTCTCTTTCTTGATTCATAGGAAACACCGTACTACTAAAGGGGGTCGAGGTAAAACAAAGGAAAAGTTTCCAAGTGATGCTCAACTCAAAATCGTACACCTACCAATCCCTTTGAGTGAAGCCATTGGAAATCTCATACAGTTCAGTAAATTTCTTCAGTGACAGAGATGAAGTTCTTCTGGTTTCTGAGGAATTTATCCTGACTGAGGAGTTAGGAATTCGCTAGTGCGGATTGCCTACAAGTGAGGAACATGATAGCCCTGAGGAATTTGAACCTCAAATTTCCGACCATTGCTGTGCTATGCGCCAGCTGTCCCAAAATATTTACTCACCTAACGGTCATATCGTTGAATGACATTTATGTCTTATCATGTCGGGCTGCTCCCTAGGCTATAAATAGCCGCCCCTGCAACCACTAGCTGGTTGGCTGCTCCGCGAGAAACTGACACTTGTCATTGAGAGCATCCCATCCTCCGAGGACTTTGAGCGAAAATCATCAAGTGAGGAAAAACCCAAAACCCCAAACCAAACACCTACAAACCCTAAGTGATTGAGCATCACTGAAGAGATTGTTCCTGTGTGGAACCGACGCTTGTTACCTTCGAGGACCGTGCATCCTCCAGACAGTTAGGCGTCATGGTCTAGAGCATCCAAGAGGAAATTTTGGATCGCTGAGTGACCGAGTTTGTGAAGGTTTGGAAGTCACTTTAAGACTTACCACGAGTGATTAGACAAGGTATGTGTGACCTTAGTTCAAGGAGAATACGGTGAGGACTGTGCGTTTGGGACTGTGTGTCCTCAGGTGTAAATACCTAGCCGCTCTAACCAGACGTACAACTGTCACAACCGTTGGAACTGGTCTACCAAATCATTGTCTTCACTGAGCTAACTGGTTCTGTTTCCTCAACCCTTTCATTTCATCATTACTGTGTTGTGTACCTGTTCATATCTGTTTGAAGACTTTAACTGAAGACATTCTCAATTTCCTCAGTTCAATTTCTTTAGTATGTTTGTCTTCATTCTGTTTTATCCTGTGCTTACGCATTCTGTACTCTGTGTCTATTTTCATTTCATTATGATATCCATGTTTATGTTATGTCATGTATGCATCTGATTACTTATTCCACTGCAAGTAGTTCTTCGCTCAGGAATTTCCTCACCCTGAAATTGCTCAATGAAGAATTCATAAAAATGCCTATTCACCCCCTCTAGTCGACTTAACGCACTTTCAAGATATCATACCTTCAGAGGCACAGGTTGAAGAAGAAATCATCATTTCTGCACCTAATCAACCCGAAGACACTACTCAGCCTGAAGTCAATGTCAAAGATGAAGACAATGTTGGCACTAACTGCAGGAACGGTCCTCCTATGAAGAAAACCTGGGTTCCCAAAAAGTGCCTTGAAAGTCTTCATGTGTATGTCATCATGACACCAACTATGAAGAATAGGAACCCCACATCAAATTCTTCATATGGACCAAAGTATTCATATGGATCCAAGTCCTCATATGGACCACATTCCTCACATGGATCAAAGTCCTCATATGAACATCATCGTGCTAACACCTCTGTTTCGTAGGGAAAGGCTAAGGGTTATGGATATGTGCATTATTCTTCAAATCGTTATGTTCATAAATCCTCAAAGAATTTCTTTGCTTACTCATATGCTTACCCTAACCCCTCTTATGTGAAACGAAGTGGATTGGCATCTATGCTACCTTTCTCTTATGGAGCTCGCAGAATGATGAACTCTTTGCCACCCCTTTAGATGCGGGTGGTGCAGAAAAAGAACGAACTTCTTATGCGGGGTCAGGTCTCCAGACGAACCTAAACTTCTGAAGAACTTGCTGGAGACCTGAATATTCTTGAAAGGACGCAAGCTAATCATGAAGAAATGAATTTTCATTTCTCACGTCCTCATATTACTTTACCTGCTCTATCGCTTGATGAAACTGATCTGATGAATTTGATGTCATATTCTTCATTGATGAAGTATATGAGTTCGTAAGCTGAACTAATTCATCTGCAGGATGATCAACCCAACGCCACTGAGTGGGTCCTCGATAGTAGATGCACGAATCACATGACCGGTGACAGGAGCTTATTGATGGACACTGATTTATCTCCATCACATATGAAGCATATCACCTAGGCTAACAAAGGCAAAAGCAAGGTATTGGGTCTAGGTAAGGTTGCAATCTCAAAGGATCTACACATGGACAAAGTCATGCTTGTTGAGTCCTTGGGGTTCAACCTCATGTCTGTCTCAATGCTTTGTGAGCTTGATATGGTTGTTGTCTTTGGAAAGTATCTCTGTGTTGTGATCATGGAAGCTGACAATTCCAAAGTCTTCGAAGGCTTTAGGAGAGGAGATTTGTATATTGTTGATTTCTCTACAGGAACACAACCTGCTACATGTCTACTTGCAAAAGCTTCAGAAGGCTGGCTATGGCATCGATGACTTGGTCATGCTGGCATGAGGAACTTGCACATGCTCGCGAAGAAGAAGCATGTCATTGGCCTCGAGGGTGTCAAATTCCACAAGGACCATTTGTGTGGAGCTTGTGAAGCCGGAAAGATGACCAAGGCCAAGCATCCCTCAAAGACCATCATGACTACCACTCGTCCATTTGAATTGCTTCACATGGATCTCTTTGGCCCTACTCATTATGACACATTTACAAATGTTGCATCTCTATATGTCTTTGTCAATGTTGATGATTATTCTCGTTATACATGGGTGCATATCATCACTTACAAAACTTAAGTGCATGAAGTCTTCATACAATTTTCCTCGAGGGCTTCAACCAACTTTGGTGTGAAGATCAAGCGCATCAGAAGTGACAATGGAACCGAGTTCAAGAACACTGGTCTTGATGACTATCTTGATGAACTTGGTATTACTCATGAGTTATCTGCTCCTTATACTCCTCAGAAGAATGGCGTCGTGGAGCGCAAGAACAGGACTCTTGTTGAGATGGCTCGTGATGTCTACTACACAACCTTCTTCTTGTAGACGTTGTTGGGACTCCAAGTGCAGAGGTTTGTAGGACAGTAGCAAATTTCCCTCAAGTGGATGACCTAAGGTTTATCAATTCGTGGGAGGCGTAGGATGAAGATGGTCTCTCTCAAGCAACCCTGCAACCAAATAACAAAGAGTCTCTTGTGTCCCCAACACACCCAATACAATGGTAAATTGTATAGGTGCACTAGTTCGGCGAAGACATGGTGATACAAGTGCAATTTGGATGGTAGATAATGGTTTTTTGTAATCTGAAAATATAAAAACAGCAAGGTAACTAATGCTAAAAGTGAGCACAAACGGTATTGCAATGCGTTGAAACAAGGCCTAGGGTTCATACTTTCACTAGTGCAAGTCCTCTCAACAATAATAACATAATTGGATCATATAACTATCCATCAACATGCAACAAAGAGTCACTCCAAAGTCACTAATAGCGGAGAACAAATGAATAGATTATGGTAGGGTACGAAACCACCTCAAAGTTATCCTTTCTGATCGATCTATTCAAGAGTCCGTAGTAAAATAACATGAAGCTATTATTTCCATTCGATCTATCATAGAGTTCGTACTAGAATAACACCTTAAGACACAAATCAACCAAAACCCTAATGTCACCCAAATACTCCAATGTCACCTCAAGTATCCGTGGGTATAATTATACGATATGCGTCACACCATCTCAGATTCATCTGTTCAACCAACACAAAGAACTTCAAAGAGTGCCCCAAAGTTTCTACCGGAGAGTCAAGACGAAAACGTGTGCCAACCCCTATGCATAGGTTCATGGGCGGAACCGACAAGTTGATCACCAAAACATACATCAGGTGGATCAATAGAATACCCCATTGTCACCACGGGTATCCCACGCAAGACATACATCAAGTGTTCTCAAATCCTTAGAGACTCAATCCGATAAGATAACTTCAAAGGGAAAACTCAATCCATTACAAGAGAGTAGAGGGGGAGAAACATCATAAGATCCAACTATAATAGAAAAGCTCGCGATACATCAAGATCGTACCACCTCAAGAACATGAGAGAGAGAGAGAGAGATCAAACACATAGCTACTGGTAAATACCCTCAGCCCCGAGGGAGAACTACTCCCTCCTCGTCATGGAGAGCGCCGGGATGATGTAGATGGCCATCGGTGAGGGCTTGTCCCTCCGGCAGGGTGCCGGAATGGGTCTAGATTGGTTTTCGGTGACTATGAAGGCTTCTGGCAGCGAAACTCCCAATCTATTGTGTTCCTCGAAGTTTTTAGGGTATATGGGTATATATGGGAGGAAGAAGTACGTCGGTGGACCTCCGGGCTGTCCACGAGGCAGGGGGCGCGCCCCCACCCTCGTGGGCAGCCCGGGACTCTCTTGGTCCATCTCCGATACTCCGTGGGCTTCTTCTGGTCCAAAAATAAGTTCCATGAAGTTTCAGGTCAATTGGACTCCGTTTGATTTTCCTTTTCTGTGATACTCTAAAACAAGGAAAAAACAGAAACTGGCACTGGGCTCTATGTTAATAGGTTAGTCCCAAAAATCATATAAAATAGCATATAAAACATCCAAGGTTGATAATATAATAGCATGGGACAATAAAAAATTATAGATAGGTTGGAGACGTATCAGCATCCCCAAGCTTAATTCCTGCTCGTCCTCGAGTAGGTAAATGATAAAAACAGAATTTTTGATGTGGAATGCTACCTAACATATTTATCCATGTAATTATCTTTATTGTGGCAAGAATATTCAGATACATAAGATTCAAGACAAAAGTTTAATATTGACATAAAAATAATAATACTTCAAGCATACTAACAAAGCAATTATGTCTTCTCAAAATAACATGGCCAAAGAAAGCTATCCCTACAAAATCATATAGTATGGCTATGCTCCATCTTCACCACACAAAATATTTAAATCATGCACAACCCTGATGACAAGCCAAGCAATTGTTTCATACTTTTGATGTTCTCAAACTTTTTCAATCTTCACGCAATATATGAGCTTGAGCCATGGATATAGCACTATAGGTGGAATAGAATGGTGGTTGTGGAGAGGACAAAAAGGAGAAGATAGTCTCACATCAACTAGGCGTATCAACGGGCTATGGAGATGCCCATTAATAGATATCAATGTGAGTGAGTAGGGATTGCCATTCAATGGATGCACTAGAGCTATAAGTGTATGAAAGCTCAACAAAAGAAACTAGTGGGTGTGCATCCAACTTGCTTGCTCACGAAGACCTAGGTCATTTTTGGGAAGCCCATCACTCGAATATACAATCCAAGTTCTATAATGAAAGATTCTCACTTGTATATGAAAGTGACAACATAGGAGACTCTCTATCATGAAGATCATGGTGCTACTCTGAAGCACAAGTGTGGTAAAAGGATAGTTGCATTGCCCCTTCTCTCTTTCCTCTCATTTTTTTTGTTTTTTTGTTTGGGCCTTCTCTTTTTTATGGCCTCTTTTCTCTTTTTTTTTATTTGGGCTTCTTTGGCCTCTTTTATTTATTTATTTCCATCCGGAGTCTCATCTCGACTTGTGGGGGAATCATAGTCTCCATAATCCTTTCCTCACTGGGACAATGCTCTAATAATGATGATCATCACACTTTTATTTACTTACAACTCAAGAATTACAACTCGATACTTAGAACAAAATATGACTCTATATGAATGCCTCCGGCGGTGTACCGGGATGTGCAATGACTCAAGAATGACATGTATGGAAGAATTATGAATGGTGGCTTTGCCACAAATACGATGTCAACTACATGATCATGCAAAGCAATATGACAAGATGAAGCGTGTCATAATAACGGAAGGGTGAAAAGTTGCATGGCAATATATCTCGGAATGGCTATGGAAATGCCATAATAGGTAGGTATGGTGGCCGTCTTGAGGAAAGTAGATGGTGGGTTTATGGTACCGGCGAAAGTTGCGCGGTACTAGAGAGGCTAGCAATGGTGGAAGGGTGAGAGTGCGTATAATCCATGGACTCAACATTAGTCATAAAGAACTCACATACTTATTGCAAAAATCTATTAGTTATCGAAACAAAGTACTACACGCATGCTCCTAGGGGGATATATTGGTAGGAAAAGACCATCGCTCGTCCCCGACCGCCACTCATAAGGAAGACAATCAATAAATAGATCATGCTCCGACTTCATCACATAACGGTTCACCATACATGCATGCTACGGGAATCACAAACTTTAACACAAGTATCTCTGAAATTCACAACTACTCACTAGGATGACTCTAATATTACCATCCTCATATCTCAAAAAAAATCATCAAGTATCAAACTTCTCATAGTATTCAGTGCACTTTATATGAAAGTTTTTATTATATCCCTCTTGGATGCCCATCATATTAGGATTAAATTCATAACCAAAGCAAATTACCATGCTGTTTAGGACTCTCAAAATAATATAAGTGAAGCATGAGAGATCAATTATTTCTATAGAATAAAACCACCACCGTGCTCTAAAAGATATAAGTGAAACACTAGGGCAAATGACAAACTACTCCGAAAGATGTAAGTGAAGATCAATGAGTAGTCGAATAATTATGCAACTATGTGAAGACTCTCTAACATTTAAGAATTTCAGATCTTGATACTTTATTCAAACATCAAGCAAAACAAAATAATATAAATTGACGCTCCAAGCAAAACACATATCATGTGGTGAATAAAAATATAGCTCCAAGTAAAGTCACTGATGAACCAAGACGAAAGAGGGGATGCCTTCTGGGGCATCCCCAAGATTAGGCTCTTGGTTGTCCTTTAATATTACCTTGGGGTGCCTTGGGCATCCCCAAGCTTAGGCTCTTTCCACTCCTTATTCCATAGTCCATTGAATCTTTACCCAAAACATGAAAACTTCACAACACAAAACTTAACAGAAAACTCGTAAGCTCCGTTAGCGAAAGAAAAAAAAACACCACTTCAAGGTACTGTAATGAACTCATTCTTTATTTATATTGGTGTTATATCTACTGTATTCCAACTTCTCTATGGTTCATACCCTCCGATACTACTCATAGATTCATCAAAATAAGCAAACAACACACAGAAAACAGAATCTATCAAAAACAGAACAGTCTGTAGTAATCTGTATCAAACGTATACTTCTGGAACTCATAAAATTCTCAAATAAACTGGTGGACCTGAGTAATTTGTCTATTAATCATCTGAAAAAATAATTAACTAAATAGCACTATCCAGTAAAAAATGGCAGCAATTCTCGTGAGCGCTAAAGTTTCTGTTTTTTATAGCAAGATCGCAAAGACTTTTCCCAAGTCTTCCCAAAGGTTTTACTTGGCACAAACACTAATTAAACACAAAAAACACAACCATAACAGATTATAGATAAATTATTTATTACTAAATAGGAACAAAAAACAAGGAACAAAAATAAGGCTGGGTTGCCTCCCAACAAGCGCTATCGTTTAACGCCCCTAACTAGGCATGATGATTTCAATGATGCTCACATAAAAGATAAGAATTGTAACATAAAAAGGGCATCATCAAGAATATGACTAGCACATTTAAGCCTAACCCACTTCCTATGCATAGGGATTTTTTGAGCAAACAACTTATGGGAACAAGAATCAACTTGCATAGGAAGGTAAAACAAGCATAACTTCATAACTTTAGGCACATAGAGAGGAAACTTGATATTATTGCAATTCCTACAAGCATATATTCCTCCCTCATAATAATTTTCATTATCATTATGAATGAATTCAACAATATAACGAGCACCTAAAGCATTCTTTTCATGATCTACAAGCATAGAAATTTTATTACTCTCCACAGAAGCAAAATTCTTTTCATTCGGAATAGTGGGAGTATCATAAGAAACTCGAATACTATAAATTGTTTCCACATTAAAAGGGTAATGTTCAGAAAAAGGGTAATCATAATCATGACAAGTTATATAAATATAATCATCACTACTTTTTATAGCATATGTATCATCACAATAATTATCATAAGTAACAACTTTGTTCTCATCATAATCGATTGAAACCTCTTCCAAGATAATGGAATCATCACTAAATAAATTCATTGACGAGGACATGTATTGGGAGTAGGGTAACAGGCCTGACCTAAAGACCCTACCCATAGACACCGTACACTTTGTACTGGGCCCCTGGGCCAGATCGCCGTCAGATGTACCGCAACTTGAAAGTCACTCGGACGGCAACAACCACTCAGACAAGCAGCATACTATCCACTCGGACAGGCAACATACCATCCACTCGGATGACAGTTCTCCACTCGACCGTATGACTCACTCGGGCATACGAAGACCAGCAGGCAGCAAAGCAGTCAAAGCATCATTCTCATAGTGAAGGCTTGGTAGTGAGCTGGCATTATGGCATTCATGCCCCACTTTGTAACATAAGAGGTGAGGGGGTGGCGCACTCTATATAAGCCACCCCCCACCACTAGACTTGGGGGGCTTCGATCTCCCTCTCTCTTTTTCATCATTTAGTCTCAGGACTACGGGGATCCGTTCTCCTCTCATTGTAATCTCCGGATACATAGTAAGATAAAACAAAGCCTCTCCGGAGCACGAGACGTAGGGTTGTTATGTCCACCGTGAGAGGCCCGAACTCGCTAAAACCACCGTATCACCCATATGCATCTCGATAGATCATGCTCCTTTATCCTACCCTCTTTTATTGTCGGAATCGTTACCACGACAGTTGGCGCCCACGTGTGGCTTGGCGTCTATCAAGCCATGGTGCAAATGGTTCTTTCTTCAATCTTCCGCAGCGGATCAACGACCATTGCCGGAGAAATTGGCCGATGGAGTTCTGGCGATTGCAACATTCATACAAACAAAAGGATCAAGGAAGTATCCATTCCATCTACTCTTTTTACAATAAATTGTCTAACAACAGGTTTGTCTTTTCCTCCTGTAGGATCAGACGCACCCATGCATATCATGAAGGAGAGAAGAAGAGAAAAGAACAATTCGTTTCCCATATTTCTTGCCTTCTTCCGAGATCATCATCAACGGTGACCGCAAAATCGGCCATCGACGCGATCCGTCCTCGTCCTCACCGGCCTTGCGTCTGGCACCGTCATTGAGCTCCTACACACGGTCACCGGTGTGGTCCATCCCGTCGTCTTCGACGTCGTCCGCGAACGCTGCTGCTGCTGCTTCGTGCACGACCGCCTCGCATGCGGCGCGGTCGAGGAGGCGAAGGGATCAGACCCGTCTGATTCCCGGAGCAGTGAATTGTTGTGCCGTGCTCGTCGGCCCGAGTCATGCTCACAGGCCTCAAGCCACGCACGCCTGCCCTGAGACATGCTCGTCTGCCGATCGCCGCGATCGCCCGCCTTGCGACACGCTCGTCGGGGCCGCCCCGCGGCACGCTCGGGGCTGCCTCAAGACGCGCTTGACGGCCCTCGCTTGCATCGCCGGCAGCACGAGCCACCCGGCCGCCTGGGTCTTCTTCGTCTGCGTCGTTTACATCGGATGGTACGTAGCCTCCTACCCTGCGTCGTTTACATCGGATGGTACGTAGCCTCCTACCCCATACGCATAACGTGGCCCTCTTAATCCTTCGTAAAGTGGCCTGGTAGTTTCCTCAAATTAATCCCCTGATTAAACGCCCATTAAATGAGGGTTTCCAGCACCAATTACCACAGCCGTTTAATGCTCCTTGCATGCATCCATACACTCCCGTATGGTTGTGCTAGTGCGTGCATGCAGTCAATTGGCAAATGCACTTAACCCAATTGCGTGCCATGTGCCAGTTACCATTTCTTAAATATCTCATGAAGTGGCCAATTAGGCAAGGATTCCGTTACCTAGTTAAGGTGATTGATCGCCTCCGCTTCTTCCGCAATTTAATGGCTTAATTGCGTACCTTTCGTTTTTCACGCTGATAAATTTGTGCATGCATGCACAACCATCTATGGTCTTTAATCCTTGCAAAATAACATCTGTGCAGGGAGACTTTAGTCCAGCAAAACAATATTCGTGGCTACTAACCTGCAGGGTCACTCGTCCGTCATGGCCCTCGCACAGCAGTTTACTCGGACGAACATTTTGTTTCAAGCGACTAACATCATATACAGATTAACTTAGATGAAATTTGCGTCCAGACGACTAATATGGAGTGACTTGGCCGCCTGCACGCCGTCACTCTACTGGACACATCTTCATCACCTTAACTGACTCGACTGCTCCGTGTGTCGCTGCTTGATGAGACACTCGACCGCCCGCGCGTTGTTGTCACTCGGATGCCCCGTGCATCGTCACTTCGCGGGACGCATCCACATTACCCAGACGCCCCGCGCATCATCACTCCACGGGAAGCGTCTACTACACTCGGATGCCCCGCGCATCGTCAGTTCGTGGGACAAGTCTACTTCACTCGACCGTCCCGCGCGTCGCCACTCGGTTGGTCACCTCATAACCGCTCGGCCGCCCCGCGCGTCACCACTCGGTTGGTCACCTCATAACCACTCGGCCGCCCCGCGCGTCGCCACTCGGTTGGTCACCTCATAACCGTTCGGCCGCCCCGCGCGTCGCCACTCGGTTGGTCACCTCATAACCACTCGGCCGCCCCGCGCGTCGCCACTCGGTTGGTCACCTCATAACCGCTCGGCCGCCCCGCGCGTCGCCACTCGGTTGGTCACCTCATAACCGCTCGGCCGCCCCGCGCGTCGCCACTCGGTTGGTCACCTCATAACCGCTCGGCCGCCCCGCGCGTCGCCACTCGGTTGGTCACCTCATAACCACTCGGCCGCCCCGCGCGTCGCCACTCGGTTGGTCACCTCATAACCGCTCGGCCGCCCCGCGCGTCGTCACTCGGTTGGTCACCTCATAACCACTCGGCCGCCCCGCGCGTCCCCATCGGTTGGTCACCTCATAACCACTCGGCCGCCCCGCGCCTCGCCATCGGTTGGTCACCTCATAACCACTCGGCCGCCCCGCGTGTCGCGATCGGGTGGTCACCCCATAACCACTCGGCCGCCCCGCGCGTCGCCACTCGGTTGGTCACCTCATAACCACTCGGCCGCCCCGCGCGTCGCCACTCGGTTGGTCACCTCATAACCACTCGGCCGCCCCGCGCGTCCTCGTCGGTTGGTCACCTCATAACCACTCGGCCGCCCCGCGCATCGCCATCGGTTGGTCACCTCATAACCACTCGGCCGCCCCGCGTGTCGCGATCGGTTGGTCACCTCATCACCACTCGGCCGCACCGCGCGTCGCCATCGCCAAAATCCCCCAGTGGGTGACTTAGCTGTGAATCTGTTTCGCTTAAGTTCAAGAAATCCTACCGAGTGGAGAGCAAACCTCTCACTCGGGGGCTTAGCTGCAGTCCAGTACTCGCCTAAGTTTGAAAAAAATCCTACCGAGTGGAGAGCAATCCTCCCACTCGGGGGCTTAGCTGCAGTCCAGTACTCGCCTAAGTTTGAAAAAATCCTACCGAGTAGAGAGCAAGCCCCCCACTCGGAGGCTTAGCTGCAGTCCAAGGACTCGCCTAAGTAGCCAAAATCCGACTAAGACAAGAGCAAACCTCTAATTCAAGGAGCTGCATCACAAGTATAATATGCGTTCCATACCTATCCGCAAGGACACCGAAACGAAGGTCGGCTGTCACCATCGCCTCGTCACCACTCGGCTGCCCCGCGCGTAGCCACTCGGTTGGTCGCCTCATCACCACTCGGCCACTCATGCGCCTTCAGACAGCTAAGTCATTTTACATTCTGTTATTTCCGTCTTCCCGAGTATCCCGTAATTCACACATCACGTTCACTCGGAGGCCACGCCACCGAGTGTACCTCAATGCTCGGCTGCTTATTTTCAAATACTTGCTTAGTACTGGTTATGTGACTCACGAGTCCAGCTTCCATTTTTTCGCATACATCATTCATGAACACCATGTGTCATTCTTCATTTCGAGTTTGCATCGGTCCTCCGGGGTTGCAACTCAGTTGAAACACTACACTTCCATTTTATTTGAGCCAGTATTCCAATGAGTTTAGTCGGATCCGTCGCTTCGACAAATTCGAACGGATCCTTCGCTCTTTCAGACTCTTGCTGGTTAACCAGCAAGCCCCTTGCACTCCCAGCGGGTGTCTATGGGTGTTATTCACACAAATCATTTCAGCACACATCAAATTTCCTCAAGAAATTATTTCATTGGCTCGTGCCATTTTTACACAAGTTACGCGATCACTCGACGTCCCTATGCGCCAACTTCATCGCTGCTTGGACTCGGTCACCGTACCGGTCCTAGCGCACCACAACACCGGCCTTGTCGCTCTGTTGACTTCAAACACATCCAACCAACCCCTCTGTGGAATCCTCTTCATCGTATCAATGATATAGACCCCGCCAGGCATGAGATAGATAAGTCCCTTTTACAATTAAACTTCACACTTCACTCCTTTGCGAGTTTGCCTCTTTCGAGCATCACTCGGAAACTTCTCCTCATCTTTACCCGAGTCCGACTCGATGAATTACAAATTATCCATTCAACACTATATTTCTTGTATTTCGACATGTCCGTTGTCGAAGCCTATAGTACGCTCGGGGGCTACGCCACACTCGGGGGCTGCATCTCATTTGGAATGACACTCTCCTGAGTAGTCGAGTACTTCATCACCAGTCAGATCCTTCACTTCAACAAGTGCATTCGATCCGCCACTTTGACAAGCTTTATAATCACCCAGACGCTGTGCGCGCCATCTTCATTCCTACTCAGACTCAGTTGTCACGCCGGTCTTGTTGCGTCGCAACCACACTACATCAATCTCGTCGCTACATTAACTTCGAAAGCATCTGGCTAACTCCTTCGAAGACAATTTCATCCACTTGGCAGGACACGTAGTCCTTCACTCAGCCAGCTCGCGCATCCTCACTCGGCTACTGCGCACGTCGCCACTCGGTTGTGCACGTCTTCACCACATGGTCGCTCCGCATGTCGCCTCTCGGTTGTGCATGCCTTCGCCACACGGCCGCCCCGCGTGTCACCACTTGGCTGGACATGTAGTCCTTCACTCGGACACCTCGCGCATCCTCACTTGGCCGCCCCGCGCGTCGCCACTCGGTTGTGCACATCTTCACCACTCGGCCGCCCCGCGCGTTGCCACTCAGTTGTGCATGTCTTCATCATTCGACCACCTCGCACATCATGACTCCCGCTCCGCGTGTCGCCACTCGGTTGTGCATGTCTTCACCACTCGACCGCCCCGCGCGTCGTCACTCGGTTGTACACATCATCGCCCCTTAGCCACCTCGCGCGTCACCATCAGTTGGGCATGTCTTTACCTCTACACCCCCAGCATGGGAACGACTAAGTTACTCATATGTTCAAACCTCATATCACACTCTATAGCAATCTTACCTTTTTCGAGCATCACTCTGGGGCTTCGCACAGCCCTGGGCCATGTCGCCCTCATGGGTTACGCCCATTTGGTCAACCTATTGATCACATCAGGAATATTTCTTTTGACCATACATGCTCGGTCTGCCGAAAATCTATAAGGGTAGTACTGTCCACTCGGATGATCGCCCAAATTATTTCTTGAAGTCATCTTTAGGACTGCAAAAGGGCGAAAAGATGCTCCTCTACGGATACACTTGGCCCTTATCCTAGGCTCCAAGGCGTCAGTTTCACAAACTTGGACTCAGAGATGGCATGTGTTGGTGTTCCCCTGGGATAATGAGTGGCATCTCTCGGGAGAGTCAGCCCACACACTAGCCTCGCCACTCGGGTTTCATGGCACGTCCATGTCAGACCACTAGTCTATCTCCTCCGGGAGACATACTAGTGCCACCAAGTTTTTCCTTGTAGTCAACATACCCCGATCAGTTGGGAAGCACGTCCACTCGGACAAACACTCCTTTCACGCAAAATCTGACGGTCAATATAAGAAGTACTACTGGAACGATTACTCCCTGGAGTGCCCGGCCTTTTTCTACAGTCGGCAGTTTCAAAGCCGAATTCATTCACCGTGCCGAGAGCACGAAGATTCACCTGCTTGATAGAGTTCCAGACTGAATTTATTTACCGTGCCGAGTGCATGAAGATCATTGCGACTGACTCAGCTCCAGGCTGAGCTTATTTACCATGTCAAGCACCTGAAGATGCATCCGATTGACTCGATTTCAGACAAAGATATTTACCGTGTCGACTGCGTGGAGGTTTACCAGGAGACTTAAACCCTCTGCCCGACTCATCTAGTCCGACAGAGGCTCGGGGACTACACCCAGCGGGTGCACTCAGCGTGCCCCCACTAGAAGAGAACTCGGAAAGAAACGTTTTGCTCGATGCAAAACCAGCTCCAGAATTATTCGACCTCCGAGTCAGAGAAGAACAAGTTCGATCAGTATCATCTAAGAAGAGTTTTAGTTCTCTCAGACCCCCGCCGATTGCCTGCAGTCGACGGCGGTCTCGGGGACTGCACCCAGTGGGTGCACTCAGCGTGCCCCCACTGGAGTAATCTCCACTCGGTACGGCCTGACCAGTCCGAGTGATGAACAACAACAAAAAAGACAGGCTCTAAGACTCCCGCCGACTGAGCTTGCCCCCACTGGAATGGTATCCACTCGGAACGGTCCGCCCGGTCCGAGCGACGGCCAAACAACAAAAAAGACACGTTCTAAGCGTGAAGAAATTCCGAGTAATCAGTTACTCGATGCAGGACCAGCTCCAAACTCAACGTGCCCCCACTGGAATGGTATCCACTCGGAACGGTCCGCCCGGTCTGAGTGACGGCCAAACAACAAAAAAAGACACGTTCCAGGCGTGAAGAAATTCCGAGTAATCGGTTACTCGATGCAGGACCAGCTCCAAATCACTCCAAAAAATTGCTATAAGGTGAGTTTAACGCTCCTCCGCGGACCCGTTTGAGCTCATTTCACTCGGACACCATGCAGTCCGGAATCCGTCAAGGCAACACGCGGAGACAAGACCGCCGGGTGACCAAAGGAGTTCATAAGTGCCTCCGTAGCACTCGACTCATCTGGGAATTCACCTCGGCCCGACCCGCTCAACCTCGACCGATTCGGGGGCTAATGACGAGGACATGTATTGGGGGTAGGGTAACAGGCCTGACCTAAAGACCCTACCCATAGACACCGTACACTTTGTACTGGGCCCCTGGGCCAGATCGCCATCAGATGTACCGCAACTTGAAAGTCACTCGGACGGCAACAACCACTCAGACAAGCAGCATACTATCCACTCGGACAGGCAACATACCATCCACTCGGATGACAGTTCTCCACTCGACCGTACGACTCACTCGGGCATACGAAGACCAGCAGGCAGCAAAGCAGTCAAAGCATCATTCTCATAGTGAAGGCTTGGTAGTGAGCTGGCATTATGGCATTCATGCCCTACTTTGTAACATAAGAGGTGAGGGGGTGGCGCACTCTATATAAGCCACCCCCACCACTAGACTTGGGGGGCTTCGATCTCTCTCTCTCTTTTTCATCATTTAGTCTCAGGACTACGGGGATCCGTTCTCCTCTCATTGTAATCTCCGGATACATACTAAGATAAAACAAAGCCTCTCCGGAGCACGAGACGTAGGGTTGTTATGTCCACCGTGAGAGGCCCGAACTCGCTAAAACCACCGTGTCACCCATATGCATCTCGATAGATCATGCTCCTTTATCCTACCCTCTCTTATTGTTGGAATCGTTGCCACGACAGTCATGACCTCTCCAATTCCACTTTCATAATTATCATAATAAGATTCAACATCCTCCAAAATAGTGGGATCATTACTCCCTAAAGTTGACACTCTTCCAAACCCACTTTCATCAATATAGTCATCATAAGTAGGAGGCATGCTATCATCATTATAAATTTGCATATCAAAACTTGGGAGACTAAAAATATCATCTTCATTAAACGTAGCATCCCCAAGCTTGGGACAAACATTAATTGCAGCAAATATATTCTCAAAAACATCATATTCATCAAACATAGCATCCCCAAGCTTGGGCCTTTTCATATCATAAGCATAATCACTCTCATCATTAATAGTATGGATAGCACCAATAGTATAGCAATTATCATCATCACAATGAGTAGTAGGAGTAACATCATTTGGGAGGGATACCCTTTTACCTTTGCTTCTCCGTTTTTTCTTTTTCTTCGTCACATCATGTGTGGGTTCAACCCTCTTTTTGGAGCTCCTTATTAATGAGATTGGTTGAATAAAAGGATCCTCCTCGTTACCTGATTCATCATAAGAAATAATAGGAGGATATTGGGAAGTCTCTTCCCTTTCATTAGTATTCTCTTCATCCTCTATTTGTTTTCTTTTCTTTATGTAATTGGCAATATAAGGGTTTTCAATGCAATTCACCGCACAATACATATAAATTTCCTCTAGATCAAAATCAAGAAATTTATCGAGATTAAATTTTGGAAAACCCTCAGTTATACGTTTCATTTATTCATAACCCAAAAGAAGACTAAGATCTTTATGATGCTCAAGGGTAATCAAGTTATCACAATTTTTGGACATGACTTGATCATGAAACAAATAGCATTGGAGCTTTAAATGACCATGTTCATTGCAAAGTTCACAAGGATGGCGATAAATATTGAATCTTTCAGCACAGACATCTAGCCTTTCTTGCAACAATTTAGTTTCTAAATGCTTATGCCTCTTGCAATATCTATCTTCCCAATTTGGTGTGTACTTGCAAACCCAATGCACTCCACAAAAATTGACATGTTTATAGGAGACAATTTCATCATAACTAGTGCAATCATCATTAGTACTATGGATATTCAAGGAGTTCATACTAAAAACATTGCAATCATGCTCATCATTCAAAGATTTAGTGCCAAACATTTTAGTGCATTCTTCTTCTAACACTTTGGCACAATTTTCCTTCCCATCATACTCACGAAAGATATTCAAAAGATGAAGCGTTAAACTCAATTCCACTTTTTTATAGTTTTCTTTTACAAACTAAACTAGTGATAAAACAAGAAACAGAAAGATTGGATTGCAAGATCTAAAGATATTCCTTCAAGCACTCACTTCCCCGGCAACGGCGCCAGAAAAGAGCTTGATGTATACTACACAACCTTCTTCTTGTAGACGTTGTTGGGCCTCCAAGTGCAGAGGTTTGTAGGACAGTAGCAAATTTCCCTCAAGACGATGACCTAAGGTTTATCAATTCGTGGGAGGCGTAGGATGAAGATGGTCTCTCTCAAGCAACCCTACAACCAAATAAAAAAGAGTCTATTGTGTCCCCAACACACCCAATACAATGGTAAATTGTATAGGTGCACTAGTTTGGCGAACAGATGGTGATACAAGTGCAATATGGATGGTAGATAATGGTTTTTGTAATCTGAAAATATAAAAACAGCAAGGTAACTAATGATAAAAGTGAGCACAAACGGTATTGCAATGCATTGAAACAAGGCCTAGGGTTCATACTTTCACTAGTGCAAGTCCTCTCAACAATAATAACATAATTGGATCATATAACTATCCCTCAACATGGAACGAAGAGTCACTCCAAAGTCACTAATAGCGGAGAACAAACGAAGAGATTATGGTAGGGTACGAAACCACCTCAAAGTTATCCTTTCTGATCGATCTACTCAAGAGTCCTTAGTAAAATAACATGAAGCTATTCTTTCTGTTCGATCTATCATAGAGTTCGTCCTAGAATAACACCTTAAGACACAAATCAACCAAAACCCTAATATCACCTAAATACTCCAATGTCAACTCAAGTATCCGTGGGTATGATTATACGACATGCATCACACAATCTCAGATTTATTTGTTCAACCAACAGAAAGAACTTCAAAGAGTGCCCCCAAAGTTTCTACCGGAGAGTCAAGACGAAAACGTGTGCCAACCCCTATGCATAGGTTCATGGGCGGAACCCGCAAGTTGATCACCAAAACATACATCAAGTGGATCAATAGAATACCCCATTGTCACCACGAGTATCCCACGCAAGACATACATCAAGTGTTCTCAAATCCTTAGAGACTCAATCCTGTAAGATAACTTCAAAGGGAAAACTCAATCCATTACAAGAGAGTAGAGGGGGAGAAACATCATAAGATCCAACTATAATAGCAAAGCTCACGATACATCAAGATCGTATCACCTCAAGAACATGAGAGAGAGAGATCAAACACATAGCTACTGGTACATACCCTCAGCCCTGAGGGAGAACTACTCCCTCGTCGTCATGGAGAGCGCCGAGATGATGTAGATGGCCACCGGTGAGGGGTTCCCCCTCCGGCAGGGTGCCAAAACGGGTCTAGATTGTTTTTCGGTGGCTACGGAGGCTTGTGACGGCGGAACTCCTAATCTATTGTGTTCCTCAAAGTTTTTAGGGTATATGGGTATATATGGGAGGAAGAAGTACGTCGGTGGACCTCCGGGCTGTCCACAAGGCAGGGGGGCGCGCCCAGGGGGTGGGCGCGCCCCCACCCTCGTGGGCAGCCCGGGACTCTCCTGGTCCATCTCTGATACTCCGTGGGCTTCTTTTGGTTCAAAAATAAGTTCCGTGAAGTTTCAGGTCAATTTCCTCAATTGATTTCTTCAACTTTGCAATGTACTCACTCTCTCCGTCGTTTTTCTTCATTGGCTATATATATATATATATATGAGTTTATGTCCTCTACAGCAGTCACTTATAGTTATTTCTTCAAGTTGATCTTTCTGCTAAGTGAATGTGATCGGACCCTTCCCCCTCTATGCATTACTCAACCGAGTCTGTTCACAAATTCTTCATGTGCGTTCTATTTGAAACCCGTTCAAAATCTTCACTGTGTCCTTGTCAGCTGAAGAATCTGCGAACGAAACTTTAAAATATTCTAATCTGAATTTTCGGCTGTTGCCACCTAAACCGTTCCACATCCCACGATAATACTTATATATTCACCCACGATCTCCACCTCTCTATATGTGCGTGACACATGTCACAAGGATGAGAAGGGTCAGGGGCACGTTCATCCATTTTCCTCGGGCGAGCGGTTTTTCACCTCGACTATAAATACCCCTCACCCTCCTCATACTGCTTTTACTCCTCTCGACCTCACTCCCTCACTCGAGCTCTCAAAACCTAGCGCTGCAGCTACTTCCATCATCGCCGGTGAGGAAGAGCTTTGCTGCCTCGACCTCGTCGCCGCCGTACTCGCGCCAGCCGTGGATTTCTTCACTCCGCTGCCTGTCGTGGTTCTAACTCTGATAGTGATGTAGGGGGGTGTGTATGGAGAGGCTAGATCTCAGCTATGGAGAGGTTGTAAACACACCAGGATGTACGAGTTCAGGCCCTTCGCGGAGGAAGTAACAGCCCTACGTCTCGGTGCCCGGAGGTGGTCGATTGGATTATAGGCGTGTGAATAACAGGGGTGCGAACCCTTGCTACTGAGGAGGGGGGTGGCTTATATAGAGTTCGCTAGACCCCTCCGGCCCTCAGTAATGCAGGGTTAAAATACATTAAGGCTAGGCGTTACTGGTAACGTCCCTAATAAAGTGCTATGATGACCATAAAGACTACTTAATGGCCGACCGTTTGCTTGTGGAGTGACTTTAGATCTCATGTCAGTCGAGTGGTTGGCTTCATGGTCGAGTGGTAGCTTCCTGGTCGAGTGTCTTGAATCCGTCGAGTGGGATACCTTCAAGTCGATTGAAAGGTGACTTCTTCCAGGGATGTCCTTGGGTAGGGCTCTTAGGACAGGTCCATGCCCCTACCCTAGGTACATAGCTTCATCATTAGCCCCCGAATGGATCGAGGTTCGAGTGGGGAAGGAGTTGGGGGTCCTTCCGTCTGGTTCTTTGGGCTACATGAGTGCCTCGTTTTGGATCAATCGTCACGGATGACGTCATCAACCTCTTTCAGTCGCCTTAATCCATTCCAGGCCTTTCGTCGAGTGAATTACCTTGCTTGTGAAGCTCCGAATGATGGTGTGAAAGGGATCTTCTGTCTGACGAATTTTTCTGCAACCCGCGGATTTCGCGGGATTTGAATTTCGGGAAGTGCGCGGGATGGGAGCGGCCGCAGTAATCGGATGTGATAAGGCGGAAGCTCCTCGATTTCCACGCCACCTTTTTCGCCACGTACTACGCGCGCCTGCTGCGGGATTTGACGGGATAGCCTGGGCCTACCAGTCAGCCACTCGGAAGCGGCCTCTTATAAGCCGCCGGCTCGGGGTTTCCAAACAGTGTGCTCTCTCCTTTCTTTCTCCCTTCGCAAGGTCCTCCGCCACCTCCGCTCTCACCCTAGCGCCGCAGGCCCGTTCGAGATTTGCCGGCGACGATGGTGAAGGACAAGACGTCCGCTCTGGAGCGCGCAAAGAAGGCGGCGGCGCAGGGGAAAGGGAAGAAGTCCGCTCGGGGCGGATCTTCCTCAAGGACTGCTCTGCCCAGAGGCTGGATCCAGGGCGACTGGATGCTGACGGTGATTCGGCAGGAAGATCTTGATGATATGGTTGAGGGAGGAGTCATTCCTCACAAAGCTGCGCGTCTCCCGGGGAGAGAAGTCGAGCCCCAACCTCTTGATGGTGAGTGTGTCCTCCTCGCCACCCATATCGATCGTGGGTTTTCTCTACCTCCTCATCCTTTTTTCCGGAGCTTTCTGAACTTCTTCGGAGCGCAGCTCCACCACTTCACTCCCAATTCTATCGTGTATCTTGCCGTTTTCATTTCCTTGTGTGAGGGTTTCTTGGGTTGCCGCCCCCATTGGGGACTCTTTAAGCACATCTTCACTTGCCATTCCCAATCGGTCAAGAAGGCCAAGTCGAGTGACGAAAGGACGCAGGTGATCCAGCTGTGCGGGGGCCTGGCGATCCAGACGAGGGGAAAAAGTTTTTTTCCATCTATCACTTTCCCAGAGTCGTCCGTGGTTGGCAAGCGACCTGGTTTTACTGTAAAGACCAGGCGACCCCAGGACAGTCGACTGGGCTTCCCCCTTTCTCTCTTGACTGAGCTCAAAAACCTGCTTCTCTGAAAGTGACGCCGGAAGAAAAGGCCCAAGTCGAAGTGCTGGTTGGTCGAGTGGTTCAACTTGTCCGCGAGGGCGTGATTGGCATGGACTTGCTGGAGGTCTTCCTTCGGAGGCGCATCCAACCGCTCCAGGCTCGTGACCACCCGATGTGGCTGTACTCGGGTCTCGAAGACACCACTCGGATCCACCCGGAGGAGGTCACTGATGAGATGTTGGAGGGGTGGCTGTCGAGCATCACAGGAAACAAAGACAACCCCCGAGGAGCCAGGAGGGTTCCTCCACTCGACAACACATACGAAGTGGACCAGGTCTGACTTTATGCTCCCGACTGAGATCTTCTTTTCTTCATTGGTCTTCTTTGAATTGGTCGATTGACTTTTGTCTTGTCTGTTGTTTTCCAGGCAACTACTAAGATGTACTCGACGCCCAACGGGGCACAGGAGCCAACTGAGGAAGGGGAGGCGAGCGGAGGTGAGACTGGAGACGAACAAGGCGAGTGGGAATCCGATGGCGAAGGAGAGGGAGACGACGACGTCGACTCCAGCGACGAGGAGGAGGAGGAGGTTGAACCCCCCCGCTCGGAGAGGCGATCCAAGCTTACACACGATCCAGCGTGGGAACGTGGTAAGGCAACTGCTCCTGTTGGGCAGTCGTGGAAACGCCCTCGGACCTCTTCTCCCACGCCGACCGAAAAGGCTCCCAAGCACCCACACGCGACGCCATCCAAGCCGCCCAAGGCTCTGCCCAAGATGAAGATGACTGTCCCCACCATTTCTGGGTAATAATAAAACTTGTTTTCCTTTGTCGACCGTGGACAGATCCTTGGTCGATTCATTGAGCCAACTGACTGACTTTCGAGATTTGCAGTGCTGCTACTTCTGAGCTCTCCGCCAAGGATGATGATCAAGAGATGGAGGATGCTGTTACCTCCAACCCTGGTACGATTACTGATGTTCTGCCTTGAGTCGACTGGACATTTATTTCAACTCTGGTCGATTGAATTTTTTCTTGTAGCTCCTCCTCATGTTATCAACCTTCCGGATGACGACGAAGACGTGCCGCTGAGAGTGAGAAGGAACAGGGGGGCGTTGGCTTGCAAGACCCCCCAATCTGCTCCGGCGTCTGAGGCCGTAGCTCGGGATGGTGGTGACACCACTCGGGCTTCTGTGACTTTCGCTGTTCCTCTGACGAGCGTGCGGCCCTCGACGTCGACTACGGATCCGCCTTCGCTCTTCGCCACACACCACGTCCCTGAGGACCAAGTGGATGCAGCTAAGGAAGCTATACGCCAGGCAGGGATCAAGATGGAGCAGGTCAAGGTGGTTTGAGAAGCTAGCCAAGCAGCTTATGACGCGAGTTCAGCTCTTCAGAGTAACGTCCAGGTCAGTCGATTCACTGCTTGTTCTGTTAGGGTATGCTGTCTGAAGAATCTCTTTTCTGAAGATCTTTAAATATGTACACCCACTGGGTGTGTCTGTTAAGTCTTGGACGAGTGGGGGCACTCTTAGTGCACCCATTGGGTGTAGTCCCTGAGACTACGGTGGACTGCTGGCGGTCGACTGTAGTCTTTATATTGTGTTGCAGTAGTTGTACTTCTTCACTCGGTCTGGTCAGGCCATGTCGAGTGAAACTGTATCCGGTCGACTGCGGGCAGTCGATTTTTTTGCAAAACCAGTGGGGGCACGCTGAGTGCACCCACTGGGTCTAGTCCCCGAGACTACTGTTGAATGTTTTTGATTCAGCTGTAGTCTTAGAAGCGCCATCATTGTGTCTTGGTTACTCGGAAGCAACTTATCTTGGACCTCTGTCGACTGATTTTTGCAGAAATCCTGTGGACTTGTGGCTCTCTATACTGAGTTGGAGAACAAACAGATCCAACTCAACCTTGAATTGAAGCTTGCTTAACAAAACCTGCAGAAGGCGCAAGAAGAAGCAAAAGGTATGGCTGGAGAGGTTTCTCATTCTTGACAAGTGACTTTTCTTTCCTGCCCGTTCTTGATGTTGAGCTCACTCGATGTTCTGTAGATAAACTGGAGGAAGCTCTGAAGAAGAAGGATCGAGATCTTGCCGAAGCGCAGAAGGAGGCCTCGAGCAAAATGAAGCTTGCAGAAGTGAAACTGGCTTCGGTCGGAACTCTTGAGCAGGAGAACTCCAGGCTGAAAGCTGCTCTCGAGATAGCTAATCAAGAGGCCAGCCGACTGAAGAATGAGAAGATGGTTCTGCACGACAAGGCGGGTGAGCTGGCGGGGAAGGTGAACGATCTGGAGGCCTATCTTGGTGAACTCGCCAAGAAGCTGTTCGTCATGCTCGAAGGTAGTTACTCCGACCCGACTGTCTTCCAGTTACCAAGCCCGTGTAGGGTCACTGTCTTATTCTTGAATCATGTTCGCAGAATTCTGCCATAGCTTCGAAGAGGAAACCAGTCGAGTGGAACCAGGCTTGGATCCCGCCAATTCTCTCGTGAAGGACAAGGCTGCTATGAACGTGCTCCGACTGGAGTCTCGTGTTACCAGCGTTGTTGACTATCTTGCCCGGCTGAAGGTTGCGATGTCGCGGATCGACACGTCACTCTGGCATGGGACGACGCTTCAGAACGACCTCGAGTCCCTGATGGCTCGACTTAATGAAGTCCCAGGTCGAGTGGCGGAATGGAAGAAATCTTCTGCTAGATGTGGTGCCGATGTCGCTCTGTCTCTGGTCCGCGTCCATTGCAAGGAGGCGCGAGAAGAAAAGCTGGCCGCCATTCAAGTTGCCAATACCAGGAAGCACAGCTTTCAAGACTTCATGGAGACTTTCATCGCTGCTGCTACTCGTATTGCAGACGGGATCGACTTGGACGAGTTCGTCGCCCCTTCCAGCCCTCCGCTTGAGGAATGAAAAACTTTTATGCTTCACTTTAAATTTGCCTCGGAATGCCGAGTGGATTTGTAACCGTTAAACTCTGCTGAGCCGAGGGCTCGAGTACTTTGATCTGAGGTCTAGGACCTTTAGGCCTTATCTGAACTTGATTTCTCGTTCAATATCTTCATGGTTTGATCCGTCGAGTGGAACTTGATCTTCACTCGGAATAACCTAGTATTTGTGGCGTAACTCCGAAGGAGAAGATAGCAGTCGACTTGCGCCTCGTCGTCCTTGCAGATTGGGTTGTGTCCTGTACTTAGGTGAGCACTGGGCTGCAGCTAAGCCCCCGAGTGAGAGGTTTGCTCTCACTCGGTAGGATTTTTAATCACTTAGGCGAGCGCTGGGCTGCAGCTAAGCCCCCGATTGGGAGGTTTGCTCTCACTCGGTAGGATTTCAAAACACTTAGGCGAGCACCGGGCTGCAGCTAAGCCCTCGAGTGGGAGTCTGGCTCGCCACTCGGTAGGATTCTTAAACACTTAGGCGAGCATTGGGCTGCAGCTAAGCCTTCGAGTGGGTGGTTTGCTCTCCACTCGGTAGGATTTTTAAACACTTAGGCGAGCACTGGGCTGCAGCTAAGCCCCCGAGTGGGAGTCTGGCTCGCCACTCGGTAGGATTTTTAAACACTTAGGCGAGCACGGTGCTGCAGCTAAGCCTCCGAGTGGGAGGTTTGCTCTCCACTCGGTAGGATTTTTAAACACTTAGGCGAGCACTGGGCTGCAGCTAAGCCCCCGAGTGGGAGTTTGGCTCGCCACTCGGTAGGATTTTTAAACACTTAGGCGAGCACTGGGCTGCAGCTAAGCCCCCGAGTGGGAGGTTTGCTCTCCACTCGGTAGGATTTTTAAATACTTGGGCGAGCACTGGGCTGCAGCTAATCCCCCGAGTGGGAGTCTGGCTCGCCACTCGGTAGGATTTTTGAATACTTAGGCGAGCACTGGGCTGCAGCTAAGCCCCCGAGTGGGAGGTTTGTTCTCACTTGGTAGGATTTTTAAACACTTAGGCGAGCACTGGGCTGCAGCTAAGCCTCCGAGTGGGAGGTTTGCTCTCCACTCGGTAGGATTTGTAAACACTTAGGCGAGCATTGGGCTGCAGCTAAGCCCCCGAGTGGGAGTCTGGCTCGCCACTCGGTAGGATTTTTAAACACTTAGGCGAGCACGGTGCTGCAGCTAAGCCTCCGAGTGGGAGGTTTGCTCTCCACTCGGTAGGATTTTTAAACACTTAGGCGAGCGCTGGGCTGCAGCTAAGCCCCCGAGTGGGAGTCTGGCTCGCCACTCGGTAGGATTTTTAAACACTTAGGCGAGCACTGGGCTGCAGCTAAGCCCCCGAGTGGGAGGTTTGCTCTCCACTCGGTAGTATTTTTAAATACTTAGGCGAGCACTGGGCTGCAGCTAAGCCCCCGAGTGGGAGTCTGGCTCGCCACTCGGTAGGATTTTTGAATACTTAGGTGAGCACTGGGCTGCAGCTAAGCCCCCGAGTGGGAGTCTGGCTCGCCACTCGGTAGGATTTTTCAGACTTAGGCGAAACGGATTCGCAGCTAAGTCACCCACTAGGGGATTTCGTATGCAAACAAAAGTGACAACAATTATTGGAACACTCTTGTCTTTGATAAAAATGAACTACAGAAGTTTTTCTTATTACATCTCGTCCAAGGGAGAACTCAAGTGTAAAAGAGACGGAGCAGTTCCGCATTCCAAGCTCGCGGCTCGTTGATCTGGTGATCAACATTGTAGAGGTGATACGCTCCATTGTGGAGGACTCTGGTGACGATGAAGGGGCCTTCCCAAGTAGGAGCAAGCTTGTGTGGTTTCTGTTGATCCACTCGGAGGACCAAATCTCCTTCTTGGAAGGCTCGACTCTTCACATTTCTGGCGTGGAATCGACGCAAGTCTTGCTGATAAATGGTCGATCTGATCATGGCCATTTCCCTCTCTTCTTCTAGGAGGTCGACTGCGTCTTGCCGGGCTTGTTCTGCTTCATCTTCGGTATAAAGTTCGACTCGGGGTGCGTTGTGAAGAAGATCACTCGGCAGAACTGCTTCGGCTCCATAAACCAGAAAGAACAGAGTTCTTCCAGTCGACCGATTTGGGGTGGTCCTCAATCCCCACAGAACTGACGGAAGCTCGTCGACCCATGCGCCCGCTGCGTGCTTGAGATCATGCATCAGCCAGGGCTTTAGTCCTTTGAGAATCAGACCATTTGCCCTTTCAGCTTTTCCATTCGACTGGGGATGGGCGAACGATGCGTAGTCGACTCGTGTGCCTTGAGAGGCGCAAAAAGCTCTGAACTTGTCCGAATCAAAGTTTGACCCATTGTCAGTGATGATGCTATGCGGGACTCCATATCTGAATGTTAACCCCCTGACGAAACTGATAGCAGTGCAAGCATCAAGATTCTTGATAGGCTTAGCTTCAATCCATTTGGTAAACTTGTCGACTGCCACAAGCACATGTGTGAAACCGCTCCTGCCTGTTCTCAGTGGACCAACCATGTCCAGTCCCCAAACAGCAAAGGGCCAGGCGAGTGGAATGGTCTTCAGGGCTGACGCAGGCTTGTGTGACATGTTGGAGTAGAACTGGCAACCTCCACACTAGTCGACTATCTCCTTTGCCATTTCGTTTGCCTTTGGCCAGTAAAATCCCGCTCGGTATGCTTTAGCCACAATGGTCCGAGAAGACGCATGGTGACCACAGGTCCCCGAGTGTATATCATCAAGGATTATCTGAACTTCTTCTGGTGTTATGCACTTCTGACCGATTCCAGTCGCGCTTTCTCTATACAACTGTCCCTTTATGACTATGAAGGCCTCGGATCGGCGGACGATCTGTCGAGCCTCTTCCTCGTCCTCCGGGAGTTCTTTCCTTAGGATATACGCGATGTACGGTATCGTCCAGTCGGGAGTGATTGCCAAGACTTCCATGAATAGGTCGACCACAGCAGGGACTTCGACTTCAGTCGGATCTGTGGCACTTTTCGGCTGCGGGGCTTCTTCTGTAAAATGATCTTCTTGGACTGACGGCGAGTGGATGTGCTCCAGGAACACGTTGCTGGGGATGGCTTCTCTCTTGGAGCCTATCTTTGCCAAATCGTCAGCCGCCTGATTTTTCAGTCGGGGGATGTCATGAAGCTCTAACCCCTCGAATTTCTTTTCTAACTTTCTCACTGCATTGCAATAACCAGTCATTGCCGGACTTCTAACGTCCCACTCCTTCATCACTTGATTAACCACCAAATCTGAGTCGCCATAGACCATGAGGCGACGGACGCCGACTGAAATGGCCATGCGCAACCCATACAACAGTGCTTCATATTCTGCTTCATTATTGGAGGAATCGAAGTGAATCTGGAGAACGTATCTGAGCTTATCTCCTCGGGAGGAGACTAATACTGCCCCAGCACCGGAACCATTCAGGATCTTAGATCCATCGAAGAACATGGTCCAGTGCTCCGAGTGAACTTGAGTCGGAAGTTGCTGTTCAATCCACTCGGCGATGAAATCTGCGATTGCTTGGGACTTGATAGCCTTCTTTGCTTCAAACTTGATATCTAAGGGAAGGAGTTCAATCGCCCACTTAGCCACTCGACCAGTTGCATCTCTGTTGTGCAAAATCTCTGAAAGTGGGGCGTCGCTGACGACTGTAATGGAGTGGTCAGAGAAGTAATGTGCAACCTTCTTCGTGGTCACATAAATCCCATATACAAGCTTCTGGTAATGAGGATATCTTTGTTTTGAAGGGGTCAAAACTTCAGACACATAATATACTGGGCGCTGAACTCTGAAGGCCTTTCCTTCTTCTTCTTCCCGCTCGACCGTAAGTACTGTACTGACAACTTGTCCTGTGGGTGCAATGTAAAGCAGTAGAGGCTCTTTGCTGATTGGGGCAGCAAGCACCGGCTGGGTGGAGAGCAGAGCTTTGAGCTCTACAAATGCTGCATCAGCTTCTGGAGTCCACTCGAACTTGTCAGACTTCTTCATCAGTCGGTAAAGAGGCAACGCCTTTTCACCGAGACGAGAAATGAATCGACTTAGAGCGGCCAAGCAGCCTGTAAGCTTTTGGACATCGTGCACACGCACAGGACGCTTCATCCGGAGTATGGTACCAACTTTTTCAGGGTTGGCGTCGATCCCCCCTTTGGAAACGAGAAAACCGAGTAACTTTCCACCTAGAACTCCGAATGTGAACTTTGATGGATTGAGTTTGATATCATACCTCCTAAGGTTGGCAAAGGTTTCAGCAAGGTCAGTCCGTAGGTCGGAACCTTTCCGTGACTTGACCACAATATCATCCATGTATGCCTCCACATTCCGACTGATTTGAGTGAGTAAACACTTCTGAATCATCCTCATGAACGTGGCTCCGGCATTCTTGAGGCCGAACGGCATGGTGACGTAACAGAAGCATCCAAATGGAGTGATGAAAGCCGTTTTGATCTCGTCGGGTCCATACAGACGGATCTGATGGTACCCAAAATAGGCGTCTAGAAAAGACAATCTCTCGCACCCCGTGGTTGAGTCGACTATTTGGTCGATGCGAGGGAGAGGAAAATGATCTTTCGGGCAGGCCCGATTGATATGTTTAAAATCAATGCACATGCGAAGTGACTTGTCCTTCTTGGGGACCATGACGATATTGGCGAGCCACTCGGAGTGGTAGATCTCTCGGATGAACTCCGCTGCTAAGAGCCGATCCATCTCCTCGCCAATAGCTTTCTTCTTCTGGACGACGGACCGTCGAAGATGTTCTTTCACAGGCTTGAATTTTGGGTCGACTCGTAGACGGTGCTCAGCCAGCTCTCTGGGAACTCCAGGCATGTCAGAGGGTTTCCATGCGAAGATGTCCCAGTTCTCACGGAGGAGCTAGACGAGCGCTTCTTCCTATTTGGAGTCGAGCATCGTTGAGATGTAAGTCGGGGCAGCATTGGGGTCGGTCGGGTGAATGTGGGCTGGCTTTGTTTCGCCGGACGACTGAAAAGCTGATTCTGAAGCAGGCTTCTTGGCTCGCAACAATTCACTCGGATCGGCGGCCTTCTGGTACTCTTGCAGCTCGACCACTGCCATCTGAGCATCAACGATCTTTGAGCCTTTCTGAAAACACTCTTCTGCTTTCTTTCGATTGCTTGTAACAGTGATCACACCTCTGGGGCCAGGCATCTTCAGTTTGAGGTACACGTAACACGGTCGAGCCATGAAGCGTGCATAAGCTGGCCTGCCCAAAATGGCATGATAAGCGCTTTGGAAGTCCACGACCTCGAATGTCAACTTTTCCTTGCGGTAATTCTTCGAATCACCGAAAACCACATCAAGAGCAATCTGGCCGAGTGAATCGGCTTTCTTCCCAGGAATGACTCCGTGGAAGCTCATGTTACTGGTACTGAGCCTGGACATCGGAATGCCCATCCCTTTCAATGTTTTTGCGTATAGTATGTTCAGGCCACTGCCACCATCCATCAGGACTTTGGTCAGTCGAGTGCCTTCGACAACTGGGTCGACCACCAAAGCTTGCCTCCCAGGGGTGGCAATGTGCGTATTGTGATCAGACTGGTCGAATGTGATGGTAGTCTGAGACCACTTGAGATAACTGGGTGTTGCCAGAGCAACCATATTCACCTCACGGTTAATGACTTTCAGTCGACTTTTGCTTTCGACATCAGCAAAAATCATCAGGGTGGAATTGACTTGGGGGTATCCATCGTCGCTCTCTTCCTTGTCCTCAACTCTGTCCGACTCTTTTTCCTTATCTTTGGACTGCTTGCCCTAAAACTGCTGGATCAGGAGCCGGCACTGTCGAGTGGTATGCTTTGGGTAAATAAGATTACCCTCTTCATCTTTCTTGGTGTGGATGTGACATGGCAGATCCAAAACATCATTTCCATCTTGATCCTTGACTTTCTTGGGCTTCTAGGGCCCCTTGGGTTTTCCCTTGAATTTTCCCTGGGTTACGGCCAGGGCCTCCCTAGGGGCGGCTGGCTCGGCCTCCCGCTTCTGTTTCCGACTGGAGTTTCCTCCGGTTTCTTGGGCGACTTCCTTGTGCTTGTCACTCCGGAGTCGATCTTCGTCTTCACCATTAGCGTATTTGGTGGCAATCTCCATCATCCGATTCAGAGACATCTCTCTAGTTCGACCGAACTTCAGATTCAATTCTCTGTACTTAACGCCTTCTTTAAAGGCACAAACTGCTTGATGATCTGGTACATTGTCAACTGTGTGATGCAATGTGATCCACCTCTGGATGTAATCCCTCAGTGTTTCATTCGGTTTCTGCACGCAAGACCGCAATTCTGTAAGGCCTGCAGGTCGCTTGCATGTTCCCTCAAAGGTTGTGACAAACACTCGGGAGAGGTCCTCCCAAGTGTAGATGCTGCTGGGTGCCAACTGATTTAGCCACGCTCTGGCTGAGCGCTCTAACATGAGAGGCGAATGCTTCATAGCCACCTCATCATTGCCACCGCCAATCTGTACAGCCACTCTGTAATCTTCAAGCCAAGTGTCAGGTTTAGACTCACCGGTGAACTTGCTGACTCCCGTCGCCAACCTGAAGTTGGGAGGAATCACTGCGGCTCTGATGGCTCGACTGAAACACTCTGGCCCCGAAGCATGTACTTTGCTGCTGGCAGGCGCATCTCTGTCGTGGCCTCCTCGATGAGCTCTGTTCCTGTCAACCAAACCTTGAACGAGGATGGATCTATCAAAGCCTGGGTCCCTGGGGTCGACTGGAATCCTCCGCCCGACACTATGAGGGCGTCTGTCATCTTGCTGTCGAGGTGCATACGACCCACTCCTCAGGGGAGGGGTTGGCACTCGACGTCGATCATCACGATCGAATCGGTGATCATACTGCTCATTTCTTCTGTACTGATTGTGCCGGTCTCCACGTCCCTCACGCCTCGGGGGCGATCTCGGGCTGTGAGCCGACTGGACTCTATCCGTTGCAACGGATCGACTGTGGATCCTATTCCGTGACTGAGAAACAGCGGAATTCTGGTTTCCCGCCGCCCGGAGCAACGCTCTAATCTGCAACAAGCCCCTGCCAGCCTCTGACTGAGAGGGTTGAATCGATTCTGCTATACGGGCCACGGCGGCCAAATTCTGAACTGGGGTTCGATATACCTGTGTCGGCGGGAAGAGCTGACGTCGACTGGACTCGGGAGCTCGCTGACGTGCTTGCTCGTCGAGTATTCGCTGGAGATTCTCCAGTCGAGTGCGCTCGACCAAGTTAGCCAAGCGCGCGTCCTCCAAGGCCCGGGCCTCGGGGGTTTCTCCGACGATAGGAGTGTGGAGTGCGTCCATGTTCCGGCGGCGAAGCTCCTCTCGCTGCAATGACGTGAGAGGTTCGGGGAGATACTCATCGTGGGGAAACCGGGAGGACTGTGTGTTCCATCGACCGCCAGAACCTCAGCCGTTGGGTCGCTGCTTTCGCACTCGGATGCGGTCTCCGCGGAGCCAGTCGACAGGTTGAACAAGCCGTAGAGGGATTCGTCGGGCTCGATTGCCGTGACTTGTGGGGCGGCCTACTGGCGAGCCACGGCATGCCTCACCCATCGTTGAAGTCTCGACCGACCGGAGCGCTTGTGCCGGTGGGAGACAGGGCGGGGAGGCGACACGGGGGCCGACTGATACTGGGTCGACGGCTGCCGCAGGAGGACGCCACGAACACATGCGCGGAAGTGCGTCGCACCGCGGACAGGGAGCGTGTCGATGTCGAGTGGAGCCTCCTGAAGCCAAGCGGAGTCGTCAGCGATGAACGTGAGCGCGCCGAGACGGATCTCGCGGCCCTCCACCAAAACTCCGCATGAAACCATGATCAAAGGGATCAGAAAAATCGCAACTTCTCCAACTAGGCGCTAAGATTCCTGCCCCACGGTGGGCGCCAACTATTGTGGTTCTAACTCTGACAGTGATGTAGGGGGGTGTGTAAAGAGAGGCTAGATCTCAGCTATGGAGAGGTTGTAAACACACCAGGATGTACGAGTTTAGGCCCTTCGCGGAGGAAGTAACAGCCCTACGTCTCGGTGCCCGGAGGCGGTCGATTGGATTATAGGCGTGTGAATAACAGGGGTGCGAACCCTTGCTACTGAGGAGGGGGGTGGCTTATATAGAGTTCGCCAGACCCCTCCGGCCCTCTGTAATGCAGGGTTAAAATACATTAAGACTGGGCGTTACTGGTAACGTCCCTAATAAAGTGCTATGATGACCATAAAGACTACTTAATGGCCGACCGTTTGCTTGTGGAGTGACTTTAGATCTCATGTCAGTCGAGTGGTTGGCTTCGTGGTCGAGTGGTAGCTTCCTGGTCGAGTGTCTTGAATCCGTCGAGTGGGATACCTTCAAGTCGATTGAAAGGTGACTTCTTCCAGGGATGTCCTTGGGTAGGGCTCTTAGGACAGGTCCATGCCCCTACCCTAGGTACATAGCTTCATCACCACCGCCGTAGTTGTCTTCCTCTGTCAAGTTAAGGCGTGGAAGATCTGGACTAGTGAAATTCCAATCTACATTCCCAGTCCATCGTGTTCTTCACCAAGGGTAATTAAAAGCTACTTTTACTGCCCTTATTGATTCCAGTGATTTCTTCAAAATCTTCAAAAGGTGTTTATTCTTCAATCTTCACACTCCGAACACCTCATACAAACATATGTTCTTGATTTGTTTCCCTAAGCAACATTTTTCTTCAAGATTCCTCAATAGTGTGGATTTTCAATCTATACAACTCTGGAACCTAAGTCAAAGAATGCTTAGTGAAATTCCTCAAGACACATCTGGTCAAATTCCTCAAACTTGCTCTTATTTGCAAAAACTTCTGAGAATGCATATGACCTCTCCAAATTCTTCGCACCTATACTCTGTTCACAGGTACTCATGTCCGCTGCTAAATCACTAGGTTCTCATCAACTTAACTCATTTGTAGTGTTCCTCGAAGAAAGACTGCATACCTCTTCAAAGAACTCGATAGTTCAAAATCCTCAGCTGACGAAAATGGCAGATGGCAAGAAACCTCAGAAGGGAGGAAAGAAACTGGAAGTCAACACTGCATTTGAGATTCAAGATGACATCTATGCAGGATACTACACTCCTCCTCATGAAACGAAGAATGAGCGCAAAGTGCGCATTCAGAAGATAGAGAGGAGATGGGCCAGAGAATGGAGGGAGTACAGATATGTGACTCCCAAGTACATGAAGAAATTCTTTGTACACCCTCCATGCCCAAGACCTCCATTGGCACCAGGCCAAGTTACTGATCCCTCTAGCATCAGAAGAGGTGAGGAATTTCCTCCTGAATGGGCAAAGCGTCAAGCTAAACTGGCCAAAATGGCAAAAGAGGCAGTGAAGAAATTCAATGAAGACTCTGCTGCTGCTGCTGTCACTACTGAGGCCTCTGCTAGCAAGCCCAAGAAGGCTATGCCTAAGAAGCCCGCACATAAGCCCAGTGCTTCTTCAATGCCCTCACGGCCAAGCTACTCAGCTATGCCCTCACGACCCAGTTCTGCTAAGCCCTCACGACCAATTCCTCAAGCTGCCCTAGTTCCTCAAGCTTCAAAACCCTCAGCTCCTCCGGCAAAGTCCTCAGCACCTGTGCATATCGCCTCGTGTCAAAGGACCACAGGAAAATCAATTGCCTCAGGAGCCTCAGCAAGTTCTTCAGTTCCTTTGCATTCCTCAACAGGCCCCACATTGCTGAAGACCAAGGCCACTGCTGGACGAGGCATTAGACCAAGTCCTCAAAAGAAGCAGGTCGCCTTCCAAGTACTGTCCTCTGATGATGAAGCTGATGATGATGAACTCGCCGAAATCATCAAAGACAGACAACAAAGGGCCGCTAGAGCCAAAGCACAGATGTGCCTCTACTTTTGGATCCAAAGTTGATCCTCGATTTCATTGACCTCTGGCACAAGGATCCCAACACTCCTATGCCTGACTTCAACCTCACACCTGGCCAAAGTCACATGCTGGCTGCCTTCATAGGCAAAGAAAAGTGGAAATTTGAAAAGGCTAGGAAATTGAAGAAAGCGCAGTACAAGAAGGAGCGTTTTCTGACGAAGAACATTGTCAAAATGACAACTGATGCACTTGTAGTTGTTCAATCTGAAATCAAAAACCTCAGTGATGAATTTGGTGCCTACCATGCAGATTGGAAGGGAGCCAAAGTCAGATTTGTGAAATTGGCAAAGACATTCACCTCCAATGTTTCTACTCAAATGCACATTGAAATTTCTTAGGCTGAAGCATCTGCTCAGCCGACTGAAGAACATGCTGCTACCTCTTGAGCACTGCGTTGGTTTTCCCTTGAAGAGGAAAGGGTGATGCAACAGAGCAGCGTAAGTATTTCCCTTAGTTTTTGAGAACCAAGGTATCAATCCAGTAGGAGGCCACGCACGAGTCCCTCGCACCTACACAAACAAATAAACTCCTTGCAACCAACGCGATAAAGGGGTTGTCAATCCCTTCACGGTCACCTACGAGAGTGTGATCTGATAGATATGATAAGATAATATTTTTGGTATTTTTATGATAAAGAGAAATAAAGATGCAAGTAAAATAAATGGCAAAGGAAATAACTAAGTATTGGAAGAATAATATGATGGAAAATAGACCCGGGGGCCATAGGTTTCACTAGGGGCTTCTCTCGAGAGCATAAGTATTACAGTGGGTGAACAAATTACTGTTGAGCAACTGACAGAATTGAGCATAGTTATGAGAATATCTAGGTATGATCATGTATATAGGCATCACGTCCAAGACAAGTAGACCGACTCCTGCCTGCATCTACTACTATTACTCCACACATTGACCGCTATCCAGCATGCATCTAGAGTATTAAGTTCATGAGACCAGAGTAACGCTTTAACAAGATGACGTGATTTAGAGGGATAAACTCATGCAATATGATATAAACCCCATCTTGTTATCCTCGATGGCAACAATACAATATGTGCCTTGCTGCCCCTACTGTCACTGGGAAAGGACACCGCAAGATTGAACCCAAAGCTAAGCACTTCTCCCATTGCAAGAAAGATCAATCTAGTATGCCAAACCAAACTGATAATTCGAAGAGACTTGCAAAGATAACCAATCATACATAAAAGAATTCAGAGAAGATTCAAATATTGTTCATAGCTAAACTTGATCATAAACCCACAATTCATCGGTCTCAACAAACACACCGGAAAAGAAGATTACATTGAATAGATCTCCACAAGAGAGGGGGAGAACTTTGTATTGATATCCAAAAAGAGAGAAGAAGCCATCTAGCTAATAACTATGGACCCGTAGGTCTGAAGTAAACTACTCACACTTCATCGGAGAGGCTATGGTGTTGATGTAGAAGCCCTCCGTGATCGATACCCCCTCCGGCGGAGCTCCGGAAAAGGCCCCAAGATGGGATCTCGTGGATACAGAAAGTTACGGCGGTGGAATTAGGGTTTTGGCTCTGTATCTGGTAGTTTGGGGGTACGTAGGTATATATAGGAGGAAGGAATACGTCGTGGAGCAACATGGGCCCCACGAGGGTGGAGGGTGCGCCTGGGGGGGAGGCGCGCCCCCTACCTCATGCCTTCCTGGTTGATTGCTTGACGTAGGGTCCAAGTCCTCTGGATCATGTTCGTTCCAAAAATCACGTTCCCGAAGGTTTCATTCCGTTTGGACTCCGTTTGATATTCTTTTTCTGCGAAACTCTGAAATACGCAGAGAACAGCAATTCTGGGCTGGGCCTCCGTTAATAGGCTAGTCCCAAAATAATATAAAAGTGTATAATAAAGCCCAATATTGTCCAAAACATGATATAATATAGCATGTAACAATAAAAAATTATAGATATGCTGGAGACGTATCAAGCATCCCCAAGCTTAATTCCTGCTCGTCCTCGAGTAGGTAAATGATAAAAATAGAATTTTTGATGTGGAATGCTACTTGGCATAATTTCAATGTAATTCTCTTAATTGTGGTATGAATATTCAGATCCGAAAGATTCAAGACAAAAGTTCAATAGTGACATAGAAATAATAATACCTCGAGCATACTAACTAAGCAATTATGTCTCTTCAAAATAACATGGCCAAAGAAAGTAATCCCTACAAAATCATATAGTCTGGCTATGCTCCATCTTCACCACACAAAGTATTCAAATCATGCACAACCCCGATGACAAGCCAAGCAATTGTTTCATACTTTTGGTGTTCTCAAACTTTTTCAATCTTCACGCAATACATGAGCATGAGCCATGGACATAGCACTATAGGTGGAATAGAATGGTGGTTGTGGAGAAGACAAAAAGGGGGGAGATAATCTCACATCAATGATGACCCACAAGTATAGGGGATCTATCGTAGTCCTTTCGATAATTTAGAGTGTCGAACCCAACGAGGAGCAGAAGGAAATGATAAGCGGTTTCCAGCAAGGTATTCTCTGCAAGTACTGAAATAAGTGGTAACAGATAATTTTGTGATAGGATAGTTTGTAACGAGCAACAAGTAAGAAAATTAAATAAAGTGCAGCAAGGTGGCCCAATCCTTTTTGTAGCAAAGGACAAGCCTGGACAAACTCTTATACAGAGAAAAGCGCTCCCGAGGACACATGGGAATATCGTCAAGCTAGTTTCCATCACGTTCAAATGATTCACGTTCGGTACTTTGATAATTTGGTATGTGGGTGGACCGGTGCTTGGGTGCTGCCCTTACTTGGACAAGCATCCCACTTATGATTAACCTCTATTGCAAGCATCCGCAACTACAACAAAAGTATTAAGGTAAACCTAACCATAGCATGAAACATATGGATCCAAATCAGCCCCTTACGAAGCAACGCATAAACTAGGGTTTAAGCTTCTGTCACTCTAGCAACCCATCATCTACTTATTACTTCCAATGACTTCCTCTAGGCGCAAATAATGGTGAAGTGTCATGTAGTCGATGTTCACATAATACCACTAGAGGAGAGACAACATACATCTGATCAAAATATCGAACGAATACCAAATTCACATGACTACTAATAGCAAGACTTCTCCCATGTCCTCAGGAACAAACGTAAATACTCACAAAACATAAACATGTTCATAATCAGAGGGGTATTAATATGCATATAGGATCTGAACATATGATCTTCCACCAATTAAACCAACTAGCATCAACTACAAGGAGTAATTAACACTACTAGCAACCTACAAGCACCAATCCCGAACTTAGAGACAACAATTGGATACAAGAGATGAACTAGGGTTTTGAGAGGAGATGGTGCTGATGAAGATGTTGATGGAGATTTCCCTGTCCCGATGAGAGGAGCGTTGGTGATGACGATGGCGATGATTTCCCCCTCCGGGAGGGAAGTTTCCCCGGCAGAACAGCTCCGCCAGAGCCCTAGATTGATTCCGCCAAGGTTACGCCTCGTGGCGGCGGAGTTTCGTCGAAGAAGATGGCTTGTTATTTTTTCCCATCGAAAGACTTCATATAGCAGAAGATGGTCACTTGAGGGCCACCAGGGGCGTGCCCAGGGGGTAGGGCGCGCCCCCACCCTCGTGGGCAGGGTGTGGCCCCCCTGGTGAAGTTCTTGCTCTCAGTATTTTTTATATATTTGGAAAACGTCTTCTGTGGAGTTTCAGGACTTTTGGAGCTGTGCAGAATAGGTCTCTAATATTTGCTCCTTTTCCAGCCCAGAATCCCAGCTGCCGGCATTCTCCCTCTTTATGTAAACCTTGTAAAATAAGAGACAATAGGAATAAGTATTGTGACATAATGTGTAATAACAGCCCATAATGCAGTAAATATCGATATAAAAGCATGATGCAAAATGGACGTATCAACTCCCCCAAGCTTAGACCTCGCTTATCCTCAAGCGAAAAGCCGAAATCGAAAAATATGTCCACATGTTTAGAGATAGAGGTGTCGATAAAAATAAAATACGGACATGAGGGCATCATGATCATTCTTAGAACAACAACTTATATAGTTCTTGCCATATGATTTCTTATGCTAGAGTAATAATTCAATCACAGTCTCAAGTATGAATATTAAACTTCATTGAAAACTAACAAACTATAATCTCAGTCATTGGAGCAATTGCAATTTATCATAACATAGGAAAGAGTCAATGTATAAGAGCTTTTCAGCAAGTCCACATACTCAACTATCATATAGTCTTTCACAATTGCTGACACTCACACAATACTTATGGGCATGGAGATGTAATCGGACACAGAGAAAGATAGGGGCTTATAATTTTGCCTCCCAACGTTTTACCTCAAGGGTAATGTCAACAATAATAGTTCATGAAAACTCACATCCAGTTAGCCATATATACGAGGATCTTTCCAACATACTATGCTTGCCCAAGGATAAAAAGTAAAAAGGAAGGGTGAAGATCACCATGACTCTTATGCAAAGTGGGAGATAAAAGTAAAAGATAGGCCCTTCGCAGAGGGAAGCAGAGGTTTTCATGCGCTTTTATGGTTGGATGCACAAAATCTTAATGCGAAAGAACGTCACTTTTATATTGCCACTTGTGATATGGACCTTTATTATGCAGTCCGTCGCTTTTATTTCTTCCATATCACGCGATCGTATAAAGCTTATTTTCTCCCACACTAATAAGTCATATATATTTAGAGAGCAATTTTTATTGCTTGCACCGATGACAACTTACTTGGAGGATCTTACTCAATCCATAGGTAGGTATGGTGGACTCTTATAGCAAAACTGGTTTAAGGGCATTTGGAAGCACAAGTAGTATCTCTACTTGGTGCAATGAATTTGGCTAGCATGAGGGGGAAAGGCAAGCTCAACCATGTTGGATGATCCGTGACAATATAATTTATCTCAGATGTAAGAAAACATAACCCATTACGTTGTCTTCCTTATCCAACGTCAACTCTTTTGCATGTCATATTTTAATGAGTGCTCACAATCATAAAAGATGTCCAATATAGTATATCTATATGTGAAGACCTTGATACGTCTCCAACGTATCTATATTTTTTGATTGCTCCATGCTATATTATCTACTATTTTGGACATTATTGGGCTTTATTATCCACTTTTATATTATTTTTGGGACTAACCTATTAACCGGAGGCCCATCCCAGAATTGCTCTTTTTTGCCTGTTTTAAGGTTTCGAAGAAAAGGAATATCAAATGGAGTACAAACGGAATGAAACCTTCGGGAACATGATTTTCTCAACGAACAAGACCCGGGAGACTTGGACCCTACGTCAAGAAAGAAAAGAGGAGGCCACAAGGTAGGGGGTCGCGCCCACACCCACCAGGCGCGCCCTCCACCCTCGTGGGCCCCCTGTTGCTCCACCAACGTACTCCTTCCTCCTATATATACCTACATACCCCCAAACGATTAGATATGGAGCCAAAAACATAATTCCACTGCCACAACTTTTTGTATCCATGAGATCCCATCTTGGGGCCTGTTCCGGAGCTCCGCCGGAGGGGGCATCGATCACGATGGGCTTCTACATCAACACCATAGCCCCTCTGATGAAGTGTGAGTAGTTTACCTCAGACCTACGAGTCCATAGTTAGTATCTAGATGGATTCTTCTCTCTTTTTGGATCTCAATACAATGTTCTCCCCCTCTCTTCTGGAGAACTATTCAATGTAATCTTCTTTTTGCGGTGTGTTTGTTGATACTGATGAATTGTGGGTTTATGATCAAGTCTATCTATGAATAATAGTTGAATCTTCTCTGAATTATTTTTTGTATGATTGGTTATCTTTGCAAGTCTCTTCAAATTATCAGTTTGGTTTGGTCTACTAGATTGATCTTTCTTGTAATGGGAGAAGTGCTTAGCTTTGGGTTCAATCTTGCGGTGTCCTTTCCCAGTGACAGTAGGGGCAGCAAGGCACGTACTATATTGTTGCCATCGAGGATAACAAGATGGGGTTTTCTTCATATTGCATGAGTCTATCCCTCTACATCATGTCATCTTGCTTAAGGCGTTACTCTGTTTTTAACTTAATACTCTAGATGCATGCTGGATAGCGATCGATGAGTGGAGTAATAGTAGTAGATGCAGGCAGGAGTCGGTCTACTTGTCTCGGACGTGATGCCTATATACATGATCATACCTAGATATTCTCATAACTATGCTCAATTCTGTCAATTGCTCAACAGTAATTTGTTCACCCACCGTAGAATACTTATGCTCTCGAGAGAAGCCACTAGTGAAACCTATGGCCCCCGGGTCTATGTTCATCATATTAATCTCCTACTACTTAGTTATTTCCTTTGCTATTTCCTTTTCCTTTATTTTACTTTGCATCTTTATCATAAAAATACCAAAAATATTATCTTATCAGACCTCTCTTTCTTTATTACTTCTTATTAATTGCAACGATGACCAAAACTATGTTTGTCAACCCTCAACAACTTCTATTCATCATACTTTTTCTATGTGAGATCATTACTCTCCATAAGGCTCACATGATCTCTTTGTTTCTTTCTCTTTTCTTTTATTCACTTTGGATCATGGCAAAATAATCAAGCCCTTGACTCAACACTAATCTTTATTATATAGCTCACGGACTCGATTACATAGAAGGATTTATAAAGCGAAACTCACAACTAGATCATACTAAGAACTTTTATTCTACTAGATCAAGATATTACCAAAAGGATCGAACTAAGAAAAACGGCAAAGATAAAAGTGATGGTGATACGATACTGGGGTACACCCCCAAGCTTGGCAGTTGCCAAGGGGAGTGCCCATACCAGATACTCAATTCTTCTTTGTTGGTGGAGACAGTGGTGATTTTGTTTATGGCGTAGGCTTCTTCCTTAATTTGCGCTTGAGGATAGAATTTTGGTCCCTTAGGTCCTTGATCTCCTGCTCCAAGCTCAGTATCTTTTTGCATAGTTCCTGCTTGTTCGCCTGCAAGAGGCGAAAAGGGATAAACTCGATCTTAGGTTTCTTTACCCTATCCGGGAGGCTTGACTTTTTGAACTCAACATGCATGTCCCCAGGTTGAGGTAGTGGGACTTCATCTTCATCTGAGCTCGTATCCTCCTTTCCCTTGGGTTCATAGTCCTCTTCTTCTTCCGTAGTCAAACCGCAATGCTCCACATCCCCATAGACCTTAGGATCTGCAAGGTAATCAGCCACATAGCTTTCTCCTTCCGAATCCTGGGACGACATGTTTCTCTGTCTGCAGCAGGACAGCTCAAAACAAAGACAAGAGATATTTGCGTGATATGGGAGTCAAAACCCCCGGGAGATTATATAATGAATTTTTACCCACCAAAATACGTGTCGTGTACGAAAACGGAGTCCGGAGAGCACACGAGGTGCCCACGAGGTAGGGGGCACGCCCTCCACCCTCGTGTCCTTCCCGGACAGCTACCTATTTTTCTATTTTTCTAAATATTCCAAAACGGAGAAATATTGCCTTAAAAACTGTTTTGGAGTCGGTTTACTTACCGTACCACATACCTATTCCTTTTCGGAGTCTGAAACGTTCCGGAAAATGTCCCTTATGTATTCCTCCGGGGTTACGGTTTCAATAACATTGGTTTCAACATTTATGGGATTACTTGAGATGTAGTGTTTGATTCTTTGACCGTTCACCACCTTCGGATTTGTGCCTTCGAAGTGGTTGATTTTTATGGCACCGGAACGATAGACCTCCTCGATAACGTAAGGGCCTTCCCATTTAGAGAGAAGTTTTCCTGCAAAAAATCTTAAACGAGAGTTGTATAGCAATACATAATCACCTACATTAAGCTCATGCTTTTGTATTCTTTTTTCATGCCATCTTTTAACCTTTTCTTTAAACAACTTGGCATTTTCATAGGCTTGCGTTCTCCATTCATCAAGTGAGCTAATATCAAATAACCTCTTCTCACCGGCAAGTTTGAAATCATAATTGAGCTCTTTAATAGCCCAATATGCCTTGTGTTCTAGTTCGAGAGGTAAGTGACATGCTTTTCCAGAAACCATTTTATACGGAGAGATGCCGATAGGATTTTTATATGCAGTTCCATAGGCCCATAATGCATCATCAAGTTTCTTGGACCTATTCTTTCTAGACCTATTGACAGTCTTCGAAAATTAATTTGAGTTCTCTATTACTCAATTCTACTTGACCACTAGACTGAGGGTGATAAGGGGATGCAATTCTATGATTAACATCATATTTAGCAAGCATTTTATGGAAAGCACCATGAATAAAATGTGAACCACCATCAGTCATTAAATATCTAGGGACTCCAAATCTTGGAAAAATAACTTCTTTAAGCATTTTAATAGAAGTGTTATGATCAACACTACTAGTTGGAATAGCTTCTACCCACTTAGTAACGTAATCAACAACAACTAAAATATGTGTATATACATTAGAGGAAGGAAAGGGCCCCATATAGTCAAAGCCCCAAACATCAAATGGTTCAATAACAAGTGAATAATTCATAGGCATTTCTTGACGTCTACTAATATTACCAATTCTTTGACATTCATCACAAGATAAGACAAACTTACGGGCATCCTTGAAGAGAGTAGGCCAATAAAAACCAGATTGCAATACCTTATGTGTAGTTCTATCTCCAGCATGGTGTCCTCCATAAGCTTCGCAGTGACACTTGTGTAGGATCTGTTCCTGTTCATGCTCAGGTACACAACGTCTAATAACACCATCTACTCCTTTATAAAGATATGGGTCATCCCAAAAGTAATGCCTCAAATCATAGAAGAACTTTTTCTTTTGCTGGTATGTGAAACTAGGTGGTATAAACTTAGCAACAATGTAATTAGCACAATCAGCATACTATGGAGCAGTATGAGAAGCATTTATGACATTAATTGCTCATTAGGAAAGCTATCATCAATAGTAAGTGGGTCATCAAGCACATTTTCTAACCTAGACAGTTCTCTGCAATGGGGTTCTCAGCTCCCTTTCTATCAACAATGTGTAAGTCAAATTCTTGTAGCAAGAGAACCCATCTAATGAGTCTAGGTTTAGCATCTTTCTTTTCCATAAGATATTTAATAGCAGCATGATCAGTGTGAATAGTTACTTTAGAATCAACAATATAAGGTCTGAACTTATCACAAGCAAATACAACTACTAAGAAATCTTTTTCAGTAGTAGCATAATTTCTTTGAGCATTGTCTAGGGTTTTACTAGCATATTGAATAACATTTAATTTCTTATCAACTCTTTGTCCTAGAACAGCATGTACATCATAATCACTAGCATCACACATAATTTCAAACGGTAAATTCCAATGAGGTGGCTGAACAATAGGTGCAGAGATGAATGCTTTCTTAAGTACTTCAAATGCTTCTACACAATCATCATCAAAAACAAATGGTATATCTTTTTGTAATAAATTAGTCAGAGGCCAAGAGATTTTGAGAAGTCCTTAATAAACCTCCTATAAAATCCGGCATGACCAAGGAAACTTCTTATACCTTTGATGTCCTTGGGACATGGCATCTTTTCATTAGCATCAACCTTGGCTTTATCAACTTCAATACCTCTTTCCGAAACTTTATGCCCCAAGACAATACCTTCATTGACCATAAAGTGGCACTTTTCCCAATTCAAGACAAGATTAGTTTCTTCACATCTCTGCAAAACTCGATCAAGGTTGCTCAAACAATCATCAAAAGAAGATCCATAGACGGAAAAGTCGTCCATGAAAACCTCACAAATCTTTTCACAGAAGTCAGAGAATATAGCCATCATGCATCTTTGAAAGGTAGCAGGTGCATTACATAAACCAAAAGGCATACGTCTATAAGCAAAAGTACCAAAAGGGAATGTAAAAGTAGTCTTTGATTGATCTTTGGCTGACACAAGTATTTGAGAGAAACCAGAATAACCATCTAGAAAGCAAAAATGTGTTTGGATAATCTTTCTAGCATCTGGTCGACAAAAGGTAAGGGGTAATGATCTTTTTTAGTTGCCTTATTTAATTTGCGGAAATCAATTACCATCCTATAACCTTAATAATTCTTTGAGGGATCAATTCATCTTTATCATTAGGAACAACAGTAATACCTCCCTTCTTAGGGACACAATGGACAGGGCTTACCCACTGACTGTCAGGAATGGGATAGATTATACCTGCCTCAAGGAGCTTTAGTATTTCCTTTCTTACCACTTCTTTCATTTTAGGATTCAGCCGGCGTTGATGATCACGAACTGGTTTAGCATCTTCTTCCAAATTAATTTTATGTTGACATAGAGTGGGACTAATGCCCTTAACATCATCAAGAGTATACCCAATAGCAGCACGGTGCTTCTTTAGAGTTTTCAATAATCTCTCTTCCTCATGCTCTAAAAGGTTAGCACTAATAATAATAGGATATATCTTTTTTCTCATCAAGATAAGCATATTTAAGAGTATCAGGTAACGATTTAAGCTCAAACTTGGTATCACCCTTGGGTGGAGGAGGATCCCCTAGGATTTCAACAGGTAAATTGTTTTTCAGAATAGGTTCCTGTTTAAAGAATACTTCATCTAATTCCCTTCTTTCATTCATAAACATGTCATTTTCATGGTCTAGCAAGTATTGTTCTAAAGGATCACTAGGAGGTATGACAATAGAAGCAATACCAATAATTTCATCCTTACTAGGTAATTCTTCTTCACGGTGTTGTCTACTAAATTTAGAAAAGTTAAATTCATGAGTCATATCATCTAACCCGATAGTAACATCTCTTTTGCAATCTATGGTAGCATTAACAGTGTTCAAGAAGGGTCTACCAAATATAATGGGACAAAAGCTATCTTGTGGGGAACCAAGAACAAGAAAATCAGCAGGATATTTAGTTTTCCCACACAAGACTTCAACATCTCTAGCAATTCCCATTGGTGAAATAGTATCTCTATTGGCAAGTTTAATTGTGACATCAATATCTTCTAATTCAACAGGTGCAATATCATGCATAATTTCTCTATATAGGCTAATAGGTATTGCACTAGCACTAGCACCCATATCACATAAGCCATGATAACAATGATCTCCTATTTTAACGGAAAGAATAGGCATGCCTACCACAGGTCTAGGTTTATCTTTAGCACAGGGTTTAGCAATTCTAGCAGTTTCATGACAGAAATAAATAACATGCCCATCAATATTATCAGACAAGAGATCTTTGACAATAGCAATATTAGGTTCAACTTTAACTTGCTCAGGAGGTGTATATGTTTTAATATTGCTTTTACGAACTACATTTGAAGCTTTAGCATGATCCTTTATCCTAACAGGGAAAGGTGGTTTCCCAACATAAGAAGTAGGAACAATAGGATCATTATAAGTGACAATCTTTTCTTCAACTTTAATAGGTGCAACTACTTTTACTTCTATGGGGGGATGATATTTAAACCACTTCTCCTTGGGGAGATCAACATAAGTAGCAAAAGATTCACAGAAAGAAGCTACTATCTCAGAGTCAAGTCCATATTTAGTGCTAAATTTACGAAAAATATCGGTATCCATAAAAGATTTAACACAATCAAAACAAGGTGTCATACCTGACTCCTTACCTTTGTCTAGGTCCCAATCTTCAGAGTTGCGTTTAATTCTTTCCAATAAATCCCATTTGAATTCAATAGTCTTCATCATAAAAGAGCCAGCACAAGAAGTATCAAGCATGGTGCGATTGTTATCAGAAAGCCGAGCATAAATTTTTTGAATAATCATTTCTCTTGAGAGCTCATGATTGGGGCATGAATATAACATTGATTTAAGCCTCCCCCAAGCTTGAGCGATGCTTTCTCCTTCGCAAGGCCAAAAATTATATATATATAATTGCGATCACGATGAACAAGATGCATAGGATAAAACTTCTGATGAAATTCCAATTTCAATCGTTTGTAATTCCAAGACCCCATATCATCACATAGCCTATACCATGTCGATGCGTCTCCCATCAAAGACAAAGGGAAGACCTTCTTCTTAACAACATCTCCGGGTACACCTGCAAGCTTAAATAATCCACAAACTTCATCCACATATATTAGATGCTGATCAGGATGTTTTGTTCCATCTCCTAAAAAAGGATTAGCTAGCAGTTTTTCTATCATACCCGAAGGAATTTCAAAGCAGACATTTTCATTTTCATTTTCAGTAGGTTGAGGAGCAACTCTTTGCTCTACTGGTCGGGGAGAACCAAGGTATCAATCCAGTAGGAGGCCACTCACGAGTTCCTTGCACCTACACAAACAAATAAACTCCTTGCAACCAACGCGATAAAGGGGTTGTCAATCCCTTCACGGTCACCTACGAGAGTGTGATCTGATAGATATGATAAGATAATATTTTTGGTATTTTTATGATAAAGAGAAATAAAGATGCAAGTAAAAGAAATGGCAAAAGAAATAACTAAGTATTGGAAGAATAATATGATTGAAAATAGACCCAGGGGCCATAGGTTTCACTAGAGGCTTCTCTCAAGAGCATAAGTATTACGGTGGGTGAACAAATTATTGTTGAGCAATTGACAGAATTGAGCATAGTTATGAGAATATCTAGGTATGATCATGTATATAGGCATCACGTCCAAGACAAGTAGACCGACTCCTGCCTGCATCTACTACTATTACTCCACACATCGACCGCTATCCAGCATGCATCTAGAGTACTATTAAGTTCAAGAGAACAGAGTAACGCTTTAAGCAAGATGACATGATGTAGAGGGACAAACTCATGCAATATGATATAAACCCCATCTTGTTATCCTCGATGGCAACAATACAATAAGTGCTTGCTGCCCCTACTGTCACTGGGAAAGGACACCGCAAGATTGAACCCACAGCTAAGCACTTCTCCCATTGCAAGAAAGATCAATCTAGTATGCCAAACCAAACTGATAATTCGAAGAGACTTGCAAAGTTAACCAATCATACATAATAGAATTCAGAGAAGATTCAAATATTGTTCCTAGCTAAACTTGATCATAAACCCACAATTCATCGGTCTCAACAAACACACCGCAAAAGAAGATTACATCGAATAGATCTCCACAAGAGAGGGGGAGAACTTTGTATTGAGATCCAAAAAGAGGGAAGAAGCCATCTAGCTAATAACTATGGACCCGTAGGTCTGAAGTAAACTACTCACACTTCATCGGAGAGGCTATGGTGTTGATGTAGAAGCCCTCCGTGATCCTTACCCCCTCTGGCGGAGCTCCGGAAAAGGCCCCAAGATGGGATCTCGTGGATACAGAAAGTTACCGCGGAGGAATTAGGGTTTTGGCTCCGTATCTGGTAGTTTGGGGGTACGTAGGTATATAGGAGGAAGGAGTACGTCGGTGGAGCAACGTGGGCCCCACAAGGGTGGAGGGCGCACCTTGGGGGGGGGGAGCCGCGCCCCCTACCTCGTGCCTTCCTGGTTGATTGCTTGACGTAGGGTCCAAGTCCTCTGGATCATGTTCGTTTAGAAAATCACGTTCCCGAAGGTTTCATTCCATTTGGACTCCGTTTGATATTCCTTTTCTGTGAAACTCTGAAATAGGCAGAAAACAACAATTCTAGGCTGGGCCTCCGGTTAATAGGCTAGTCCCAAAAATAATATAAAAGTGTATAATAAAGCCCAATAATGTCCAAAATAGGATATAATATAGCATGGAACAATAAAAAATTATAGATACGTTGGAGACGTGTCAGGTATCCCCAAGCTTAATTCCTGCTCGTCCTCGAGTAGGTAAATGATAAAAACAGAATTTTTGATGTGGAATGCTACTTGGCATAATTTCAATGTAATTCTCTTAATTGTGGTATGAATATTCAGATCCGAAAGATTCAAGACAAAAGTTCAATACTGACAGAGAAATAATAATACTTTGAGCATACTAACTAAGCAATTATGTCTCTTCAAAATAACATGGCCAAAGAAAGTTATCCCTACAAAATCATATAGTCTGGCTATGCTCCATCTTCACCACACAAAGTATTCAAATCATCCACAACCCCGATGACAAGCCAAGCAATTGTTTCATACTTTTGGTGTTCTTAAAATTTTTCAATCTTCACGCAATACATGAGCGTGAGCCATGGACATAGCACTATAGGTGGAATAGAATGGTGGTTGTGGAGAAGACAAAAAGGGGGGAGATAATCTCACATCAGTGATGACCCACAAGTATAGGGGATCTATCGAAGTCCTTTCGATAAGTTAGAGTGTCGAACCCAACGAGGAGCAGAAGGAAATGATAAGCGGTTTCCAGCAAGGTATTCTCTGCAAGTACTGGAATAAGTGGTAACAGATAGTTTTGTGATAGGATAGTTCTAACGAGCAACAAGTAACAAAAGTAAATAAAGTGCAGCAAGGTGGCCCAATCCTTTTTGTAGCAAAGTACAAGCCTGGACAAACTCTTATATAGAGAAAAGCGCTCCCGAGGACACATGGGAATATCGTCAAGCTAGTTTTCATCACGTTCATATGATTCGCGTTCGGTACTTTGATAATTTGGTATGTGGGTGGACCGGTGCTTGGGTGCTGCCCTTACTTGGACAAGCATCCCACTTATGATTAACCTCTATTGCAAGCATCTGCAACTACAACAAAAGTATTAAGGTAAACCTAACCATAGCATGAAACATATGGATCCAAATCAGCCCCTTACGAAGCAACGCATAAACTAGGGTTTAAGCTTCTATCACTCTCGGAACCCATCATCTACTTATTACTTCCCAATGCCTTCCTCTAGGCCCAAATAATGGTGAAGTGTCATATAGTCGACGTTCACATAACACCACTAGAGGAGAGAGAACATACATCTCATCAAAATATCAAACGAATACCAAATTCACATGACTACTAATAGCAAGACTTCTCCCACGTCTTCAAGAACAAACGTAACTACTCACAAAGCATAAACATGTTCATAATCAGAGGGGTATTAATATGCATATAGGATCTGAACATATGATCTTCCACCAATTAAACCAACTAGCATCAACTACAAGGAGTAATTAACACTACTAGCAACCTACTAGCACCAATCCCGGACTTAGAGATAAGAATTGGATACAAGAGATGAACTAGGGTTTTGAGAGGAGATGGTGTTGATAAAGATGTTGATGGAGATTTCCCTCTCCCGATGAGAGGAGCGTTGGTGATGACGATGGCGATGAGTTCCCCCTCCGGGAGGGAAGTTTCCCCGGCAGAGCAGCTCCGCCAGAGCCCTAGATTGGTTCCGCCAAGGTCACGCCTCGTGGTGGCGGAGTTTCGTCCGAGAAGATGGCTTGTTGTTTTTTCCCATCTAAACACTTCATATAGCAGAAGATGGTCACCGGAGGGCCACCAGGGGGCCCACGAGGTAGGGGGCGTGCCCAGGGGGTAGGGCGCGCCCCCACCCTCGTGGGCAGGGTGTAGCCGCCGTGGTGAAGTCTTGCTCCCAGTATTTTTTATATATTTGGAAAACTTCTTTCGTGGAGTTTCAGGACTTTTGGAGCTGTGCAGAATAGGTCTCTAATATTTGCTCCTTTTCCAGCCCAGAATCCCAGCTGCCGGCATTCTCCCTCTTTATGTAAACCTTGTAAAATAAGAGAGAATAGGCATAAGTATTGTGACATAATGTGTAATAATAGACCATAATGCAATAAATATCGATATAAAAGCATGATGCAAAATGGACGTATCAATCAACTAGGCATATCAACGGGCTATGGAGATGCCCATTAATAGATATCAATGTGAGTGAGTAGGGATTGCCATGCAACGGATGCACTAGAGCTATAAGTATATGAAAGCTCAACGAAAAGAACTAAGTGGGTGTGCATCCAACTCGCTTGCTCACGAAGACCTAGGGCATTTTATGGAAGCCCATCATTGGAATATACAAGCCAAGTTCTATAATGAAAAATTCCCACTAGTATATGAAAGTGATAACATAGGAGACTCTCTATGAAGATCTTGGTGCTACTTTGAAGCACAAGTGTGGTAAAAGGATAGTAGCATTGTCCCTTCTCTCCTTTTCTCTTTTTTTTTAATTTGGGCCTTTTTTATAGTCTCTTTTTTATTTAATCCGAAGTCTCATCCCGACTTGTGGGGGAATCATAGTCTCCATCATCCTTTCCTCACTTGGGACAATGCTCTAAAAATGATGATCACCACACTTTTTATTTACTTACAACTCAACAATTACAACTCAATACTTAGAACAAAATATGACTCTATGTGAATGCCTCCGGCGGTGTATCGGGATATGCAATGAATCAAGAGTGACATGTATGAAAGAATTATGAATGGTGGCTTTGCTATGAATACAATGTCAACTACATGATCACGCAAAGCAATATGACAATGATGGAGCGTGTCATAGTAAATGGAACGGTGGTAAGTTGCATGGCAATATATCTCGGAATGTCTATGGAAATGCCATGATAGGTAGGTATGGTGGCTGTTTTGAGGAAGGTATATAGTGGGTGTATGATACCGGCGAAAGGTGCGCGGTATTAGAGAGGCTAGCAATGGTGGAAGGGTGAGAGTGCGTATAATCCATGGACTCAACATTAGTCATAAAGAACTCATATACTTATTGCAAAAATCTACAAGTTATCAAAGCGAAGTATTACGCGCATGCTCCTAGGGGGATAGATTGGTAGGAAAAGACCATCGCTCGTCCCCGACCGCCACTCATAAGGAAGACAATCAATAAATAAATCATGCTCCGACTTCATCACATAACGGTTCACCATACGTGCATGCTACGGGAATCACAAACTTTAACACAAGTATTTCTCAAATTCACAACTACTCAACTAGCATGACTCTAATATCACCATCTCCATATCTCAAAACAATTATCAAGTATCAAACTTCTCATAGTATTTAACACACTCATAAGAAAATTTTATTATTAATCTTGAATGCCTAACATAATTAAAGCAAATTACCATGCTGTTTTGTAGAACTCTCAAAATAATCTAAGTGAAGCATGAGAGAACAATGGTTTCTATAAAACAAATCTACCAATGTGCTCTAAAAGATATAAGTGAAGCACTAGAGAAAAACCTATATAACTCGAAAGATATAAGTGAAGCACATAGAGTATTCTAACAATATCTGAATCTGTGTCTCTCTCAAAAAGGTGTGTGCAGCAATGATGATTGTGGAAAACTAACAAATAAAGACTAAAATAATACAAGACGCTCCAAGCAAAACACATATCATGTGGTAAATAAAAATATAGCTCAAAGTAATGTTACCGATAGAAGTAGACGAAAGAGAGGATGCCTTCCGGGGCATCCCCAAGCTTTGGATTTTAGGTGTCCTTAGATTATCTTGGGGTGCCATGGGAATCCCCAATCTTAGGCTCTTGCCACTCCTTGTTCCATAATCCATCAAATCTTTTACCCAAAACTTGAAAACTTCACAACACAAAACTTAAAGTAGAAAATCTCGTGAGCTCTGTTAGCGAAAGAAAACTAAACACCACTTCAAGGTACTGTAATGAAATCATTATTTATTTATATTGGTGTTAAACCTACTTTATTCCAACTTGTCTATGGTTTATAAACTATTTTACTAGCCATAGATTCATCAAAATAAGCAAACAACACACGAAAAACAGAATCTGTCAAAAACAGAACAGTCTGTAGTAATCTGTTGCTAATGCAAGATCTGGAACCCCAAAAATTCTATAATAAATTTCTGGACGTGAGGAATTTATCTATTAATCATCTTCAAAAATAATTAACTAAATATTACTTTCCAAATAAAAATGGCGGCAGTTCTTGTGAGCGCTAAAGTTTCTGTTTTTTACAGCAAGCTTAAAAAGACTTTCCCAAGTCTTCCCAACGGTTCTACTTGGTACAAACTCTAATTAAACACAAAAAACACAAATAAAACATAGGATAGATAAATTATTTATTACTAAACAGGAGCAAAAATCATGGAATAAAAATAAAATTGGGTTGCCTCCCAACAAGCGCTATCGTTTAACGCCCTTAGCTAGGCATAAAAGCGAAGATAGATCTAGGTATTGCCATCTTTGGTAGGCAATCCATAAGTGGCTCTCATAATAGATTCATATGGTAATTTAATTTTCTTTATAGGGAAGTGTTACATGCCTTTCCTTAATATAAATTGTAATCTAATATTCCCTTCCTTCATATCAATAATTGCACCAATTGTTCTAAGGAAAGGTCTACCAAGAATAATAGGACATGAAGGATTGAAATCTATGTCAAGAACAATAAAATCCACGGGCACATAATTCCTATTTTCAACAATAAGAACATCATTAATTCTTCCCATAGGTTTCTTAATAGTGGAATCCTCAAGGTGCAAGTTTAAAGAGCAATCATCAAAATCACAGAAACCTAGCAAATCACACAAAGTCTTTGGAATCGTGGAAACACTAGCACCCAAATCACACAAAGCATAGCACTCATGATCTTTAATCTTAATTTTAATTGTGGGTTCCCACTCATCATAAAGTTTTCTAGGGATAGAAACTTCCAACTCAAGTTTTTCTTCATAAGATTGCATCAAAGCATCAACGATATGTTTGGTAAAGGCTTTATTTTGACTATAAGCATGAGGAGAATTTAGATCGGATTGCAACAAGGAAATACAATCTATCAAAGAGCAATTATCATAATTAAATTACTTGAAATCCAAAATAGTGGTTTCATTAATATTTAAAGTTTTGACTTCTTCAATCCCACTTTTAACAATTTTAGCCTCAAGATCTAAAGACTCCGAATTTTTTGAACGCCTTCTAGGTAAAGGTGGATCATATTCAGTCCCATCATTATCAAGATTCATATTACAAAACAAAGATTTAACAGGGGACACATCAATAACTTTTAGATCTTCATCTTTGTCTTCCAAATTTTTTTCCGGCTTAGCGGCCATCTTATTAACTAAGGTGGCTTGCTTATCCAAAACTTCAGCTATTAACTTCTCAAGATGAGCAATCTGAGATTTCAAACCATCAAATTCTTTAGACATATCATCAAGCTCTTTATTCATATAACCTATAAAGCTTTTTTGTTCTTTAAGCTCATTTCTAAAGAAATTATTATGCTCAAATTGTAAGACCATAAAACTCCTGACGTTGCTTTCGATCTCTTCTAACCTTTTAAGATGGAGATCACCAAATCTAGATAGAGCCATCGTGACAAGCAAGCAATCCGACAACAAGCAAACAAGAAACGAGCGAAAAGAGGCGAATAGAGAATGAGAGGGAGGATGGAGAGAGAGAGAGAGGGCGAATAAAACGGCAAGGGTGAAGTGGGGCGGAGAGGAAAACGAGAGGCAAATGGCAAATAATGTAATGCGGGAGATAAGGGTTTGTGATGGGTACTTTGTATGTTGACTTTTGCGTAGACTCCCCGGCAACGGCGCCAGAAATGGCTCGTTGTCGGGAGTCAAATCTTGACTTGTCTTGCACGAACCTCCCTAGCAACGGCGCCAGAAATCCTTCTTAATACCTCTTGAGCACTGCGTTGGTTTTCCCTTGAAGAGGAAAAGGTGATGCAACAGAGCAGGTAAGTATTTCCCTCAGTTTTTGAGAACCAAGTTATCAATCCAGTAGGAGGCCATGCATGAGTCCCTCGCACCTACACAAACAAATAAGCTCCTCGCAACAACGCGACAAAGGGGTTGTCAATCCCTTCACGGTCACCTACGAGAGTGAGATCTGATAGATATGATAAGATAAGATTTTTGGTATTTTTATGATAAAGAGAAATAAAGATGCAAGTAAAATAAATGGAAAAGGAAATAAATAAGTATTGGAAGATTAATATGATGGAAAATAGACCCAGGGGCCATAGGTTTCACTAGAGGCTTCTCTTGAGAGCATAAGTATTACGGTGGGTGAACAAATTACTGTTGAGCAATTGACAGAATTGAGCATAGTTATGAGAATATCTAGGTATGATCATGTATATAGGCATCACGCCCAAGACAAGTAGACCGACTCCTGCTTGCATCGACTACTATTACTCCACACATCGACTGCTATCCAGCATGCATATAGAGTGTTAAGTTCAAGAGAACAGAGTAATGCTTTAAGCAAGATGACATGATGTAGAGGGATAAACTCATGCAATATGATATAAACCCCATCTTTTTATCCTCGATGGAAACAATACAATATGTGCCTTGCTGCCCCTACTGTCACTGGGAAAGGACACTTCAAGATTGAACCCAAAGCTAAGAACTTCTCCCATTGCAAGACATATCAATATAGTAGGCCAAACCAAACTGATAATTCGAAGAGACTTGGAAAGATAACCAATCATACATAAAAGAATTCAGAGAAGATTCAAATATTGTTCATAGATAAACTTGATCATAAACCCACAATTCATCGGTCTCAACAAACACACCGCAAAATAAGATTACATCGAATAGATCTCCACAAGAGAGGGGGAGAACTTTGTATTGAGATCTAAAAAGAGAGAATAAGCTATCTAGCTAATAACTATGGACCCGTAGGTCTGAAGTAAACTACTCACACTTCATCGGAGAGGCTATGGTGTTGATGTAGAAGCCCTCCGTGATCGATACCCCCTCCGGCAGAGCTCCGGAAAAGGCCCCAAGATGGGATCTCATGGATACAGAAAGTTACGGCGGTGGAATTAGGGTTTTGGCTCCGTATCTGGTAGTTTGGGGGTACGTAGGTATATATAGGAGGAAGGAGTATGTCGGTGGAGCAACGTGGGCCCCACGAGGGTGGAGGGCGCGCCTGGGGGGGGGGGGGTAGGCACGCCCCCCTACCTCGTGCCTTCCTGGTTGATTGCTTGACGTCGGGTCCAAGTCCTCTGGATCATGTTCGTTCCGAAAATCATGTTCCCGAAGGTTTCATTCCGTTTGGACTCCGTTTGATATTCTTTTGCTGTGAAACTATGAAATAGGCAAAAAAACAGCAATTCTGGGCTGGGCCTCCGGTTAATAGGTTAGTCCCAAAACTAATACATAAGTGTATAATAAAGCCCAATAATGTCCAAATCAGGATATAATATAGCATGGAACAATCAAAAATTGTAGATACGTTGGAGACGTATCACATGCCAGCACCTCTGATGAAAATCAGGCCGCTGAAGAAAATGAGAGTATGAGGGCTGGTGACTGCATTCCAGCCATTAATTACATTGCCAGGGCAACCACTAGTGTTGCGTCTGAAGAACAAGCCAGGCCAGCTGAGGCATCAACCGCTGATCCTGAAGAATCTGAACCAACCAGGCAAACTGAAACAGTTGTGCCTGAGGAAACTGAACCTATTTCCTCTGCTCCTCCTGCACCAACACCAAGTACAATTCTTCCTTCTACATCAGAAGCGAAGAAAACTAGAGCTGCGGAGCGAGCAACAGTGAAAAATAGGAAAGCATCTGCTTCATCAAATTCTTTAGCATCGAAGAAGATGAAGATATTGACAAGCTCTTTTGAGAATCCCATAGATGCTGTTCCCATTTCAAGCATGCCATCAAATGAACTCGTTCCCTTTGGTGAAGATTATGAGATCCCAAGCGGATCTGATGAAGATGTTCCTTCTGCTGCTTCTTTAGAGCAGTTGAACGAAGAAATTGAAGTGGATAATATCCCTTCAACACCAGTCATCTCATCGCCTATGCCTCAGTTCACAGCTGAAGAGGCACGCGTTGAAGAATTGAATGACGAAGATGAATACGTGGACATTGGGTGCTCCACTCCAGTGTTGAATGATGATTATTGGGATAGTCAACACCCCAAGTCTCCCCTCTTCATGCCTCTGCAACAAATCCCTCAGTCCCCAGTGCACACTGAAGTTCAAATGGGCTCTGCAGATCATCACTCCACTCCTTCCATTCATGAAGAAATTCCAGCCACTTGTGCTGACGTTAATGTTGATGAAGAATTGAAGACCCAGGCTACTACTGAAGCATAAACTAAAATTCCTCAGCCTGTGGTTCCAGAGAATGTGATTCCTGAGACTGTGATGACTTTGACTAACACTCCTCAGCCCAGGGCCGAAGAATCCCTTCTCCAAGAAGCAAAAATTCAAGGCTGATGACTTCTTTCATGAGCATGTATTCTTCACAGATTACAATCCATATGACATTGCTCGTCTGCGAAGGAAGCGTTTCTGGACTACAAGCCAAGCCAACTTCTATTCTTCACTGCTTTTCGATAAGGAAAAAGTGTTTGATCATGCACATATTCCTCATGTGGACATGGAATCACTGCCTTGCTTCACACCAGTCCTCAGTGTTCTTCATGAAGCTGGGCTGCTCAACTTCTGCACCGACATCGTAGACTGGAATGAAGAACTAATTCTTATGTTCTACGCGACGCTGCATGTCACAGGAAGTGCTGAAGATGTGAATTCTTGGGTGTTGGACTGGATGACTGATAACACTCACTTCAAAGCACCGGCCTCTGAATTGCTTCATGCCCTGCCTGTCAGTCCTCCCCTTGAAGGTGCACAGCTGATCTATCATGAACCTGAGCTGTCATCTCACTACATGCAAGTGCTAATGAAACCACTGAATCCTGGTCAAGCCCCAAGGACCAAATTCCTCGTGAAGGAATTGATGTATGTGCCTCGGACCATCTATCGCATTCTGACCAAGACGTTAAGTCCAATCAAAGGTCATGACTCGAATGAAGAAGAGGCCATTGGCATCATGAAGAATCTGATTTCCAATATCATCCATGGAGTTCCAATCAACTACCATGATTTCTTCATGAGGACTTTGGCAAATGTTGCATTATCGCCTTTTGAGTTGAAGCCGTACGCTCCCTAGATTATGAGATTCCTTAGATCAAGGTCTTCAATCAATTACAAGGCTGATTTGCAGAATCATGTCAGCTATTTTCCCCCAATTGAAATCTTCAAGCGACCTATTTCCTCATCTGATGAAAAGGGCAAGGCACCCGCTGTTATCGATGAAGGCATTCGTCCATTGGATGGTCAGTTCTGCAAAGCTGCATCTTACTCCACAAATGATGACTCTGCCACTCATGACTCAGCCGCCAATGCTTCAAAGCAACATACTCAAGCCACATCTCCAAGGGTATTGACTGATCGTGAGCTTCTCCTCAGTCTTCACCAGAAGGTCGATCGCAACCACAAATGGGTCAAGCGTCAGTTTGGTTGAATTCTTCAGAAGATGACCATCACTCAGAATTCAGTGAAGAACAACCATTACTACCTCCATGAAGTATTTGATCACACCTGGTGTCGGTGTACTAGAGTAGGGGTACCCTAGTACCCCGAACTTGTGCACGGGCAGTCGCAGCATCCCGCGGCGAGGCTTGCCGGGTGACCGCCAAGACCCTCCGTGGCTACTTTGGAGCCATTCAAGGATAAAGTATTTAAACCAAGGCCCCGGCAAGAGGAGCTTGCCGGGAAGAAGACAATACCCCGGCAAGAGGAGCTTGCCGGGAAGAAAACAAGACCCCGGCAAGAGGAGCTTGCCGGGGAGGCCCACCAAGGCATACCAAGGAAACTTGCCGCGACACGCCAAACGTCCCGGCAAGGCCCGGTGAGCGACAAGCTCCCGGACGCGACAAGACAATGACCGCGGCAAGACCCCACTCCGTGCCTGCGCTCCAGCACACCCACCAACGTGTCGCTCTGGGACCCTTCCAGGCACACGTGGCGGAGGGCTGTGCAGCTCGGGGCGCGCGGTGGCAAGCAACGCTGATAGGATAGCCATCGTGGAGAATGGTGGCGTCCCTGGCGGTCTCTTTCTGTACTGTCTAGGCGACACAGACGGGCAATTAATGCCCTTGTCCCCTGCCGTCAGGGTTAGGTACGATACACTGTATAGGTAGCTGTACCAACCACCACTTTTCCATTTTTGCCCTTTTGTCTACGTTGCCACCTGTTGGTAACCCCTTGAGCATATAAAAGGAGGCCCGTGCGCAACGTAGAAAGGGGAAGGACTCATTCAGGCTCGATCTTGCTAGCTGCTGGAGTGTACTGTAGCACTCCGCGCTCCCGAGCAAGAACTCAATACAACCACAAAGCAGGAGTAGGGTTTTACGCATCCGTGCGGCCCGAACCTGGGTAAACTGCTCGCGTGCCTCGCCTCGATCCGCTCTTTGCGCAATCCCCGCCCCCGCCGAACCACAAAGGGGCTCGGTCCGCCAAGCCCCATAGGTGTTCGTGGATCAGCTTCCCCGACATCTATGGCGCGCCGGGTAGGGGGCGTCGAGATTGTGTGAACCCGATCCGGTGTCACTCGAGCCAGATCTCCATCATCTTCATCAACATGCCACCGAAGAAGAAGGCCTCGGAGGCGGCCGCTCCGTCCGCGCCGAACCCACCGCCATCGGAGCAAGCGGCTGGTGGGGTAGACGCCGGCGGAAGAACGGGCGTCGACGACGGAGCTCACGGTGCCGCCAGGTCCAAGGATAAGGCTGCGCTGCCCATCGGCGGCGTAGCCGGCTCCCACAACGACCGGGCGCACTCCAAGACTTCAGCGTCCGTGCACGCACCACGCCCTTCTCAGGAGGCGCGGGACCAGCGGCGCCATGGTACTCACGGTACCATGCGTTCGCTGGATCAAGATCAAGCTGGCGTATCTCGGAGGGCTCAAGACCAAGACTTTCGACCGGCTGCATAAGTGCGGAAGAAACTGGATCGAGGAGCCGCCGGTGGCTCTTTGGTCGATCGGGACGACGCCAAATCGAGCCACTGGCCAGCCACCTTTTGCTCTGGTTTATGGAGTAGAAGCAGTTACCCCCACGGAACTCATATACGGGTCACCTCGAGTGCTCGCTTATGATGAGCTTGAGCAAGAGCAGCTGCGGCAAGATGACGCGCTGCTCCTTGAGGAAGACCGTCTTCAGGCTGCTGTGCGAGCTGCTCGCTACGAGCAAGCTTTGCACCGCTACCATAGCCGCAAAGTTAATGCCAGAAGTCTCGAGGAAGGCGACCTTGTTTCTTTGGCGCATTCAGTCCGCCAAGAATTCCAACAAGTTGACGCCGAAGTGGGAAGGCCCTTACCGGGTGAAACGAGTCACTAGGCCTGGCGCTGTCCGCCTAGAGACCGAAGATGGCATTCCGGTGAGCAACTCCTGGAACATTGAGAATCTTCGCAAGTTTTACCCGTAAGGCGCGGTTGTCGGACCCTGTCCGGCAACCACCCTTTTGTACAAGTCTTGCCGCTGCTGCATGTAATCCTTGGTACAAAGCCGGGCGCAGACCCCATGCATCACATCTGCTCCCCGGTAAGCAATAACGGGCCATAAGGCTCCATACCATTATTTTCCCTTCTTTCTTTCTTTTTCTCAAGGAAAGGAAGGCTCCCTCGCACACAAGTCTACTGGGGAGGGAAGGAGAAGATAGTGGTATGGATCGGGCGTCGTTCAAGGATTTCGCCTTGCCGGGAAGCACTTGCCGGGAAGCAAACAACAAAAAAGATAAGTCGCCAAAGTCTGAGCGATCAGATTTTTAAATTTTTAAAGTTATCTCCCTTGAATGACCGCACTTTGTATGGAGAACCTGTGCGCGGAGGAGCCAACTCGTAGCTAGCTGCGCCCTTACGTTGTTTCGAGTCCGCTCAACAACCTAAGTGAGCTGCGACTAGTTGCTTAACTAGCCGCGCCCTTACTTTGCTTTGAGTCCGCTCAGCAAACTAAGTGAGCTGCAACTAGATGCGACGAGGTTTCTTGTCGGCAGCGGCACCGCCAGCAGGCTGCTGACGTCCCGCACTCAGCGCTCGCGGCTCAGGTGCCTGCGCCGACAAGTCCCCTAAAAGCGTAGGGTGAAAACATACAAAGCAAGGAGTCAAGTAAAGGGAATAACTTTGCAGTCGCTATCTAGGATAAAGTTATATTACAAAATAACTTGTCGCAAGCTCTAACAGATTGTTTTCATAACATGAATGTCAGCGACAAAAGAAGAAGAAAACGGGCGGCCTAGTCCACGCGGTCGCCCTCAACCCTCTTGATCCCGCTCACCTTGTCCACAATGGGTGCGACAAGGGCCTTGAGCTCCTCCTGATCGACCTCCGACGGCAAGGGTCTGAGGACGTTGTTGAGGCGGAGGCCTGGGTTGCGGAAGGCCACCTTCATCAGCACCTTCTGGAGAGCCCCCGCGCAGATCTTGCATGACTCGTCGGCCAGCTGCTTGGGGATTCTCTCCCGGAGCCGCTGGAGCGCCGTCGCCACGCCCTTGAGGAATAGGATGAGCTTGGCGCTGGGCTGGAGGTTTTCGTCGGAGGAATACCCGAAATCCGCCAAGCCCAACTGCGTCAGCTCCCCGTCAATGTCTCCGGCCACGTTCATGATGTTCTCCGTCCAACGCTCCACGGTCTCCCGGAAGATCTTCTGGGCAGCACCAGCATCCGCCAACAGCACCTTGCCGGCCCGGACTTCCTCCTTCAGGGCTGCCTCCCGCCCCTTGGCGCCGTCTAGCGCCTTGGTCGAGGCAGTCAGCTTCAACTCAAGGTCGGCAACGGACTCCTTGGCGGCGATCAACTCCTTGCCCTTCTCGGCAAGGCGCGCCTGCAGCTCCGAGCGATCGTGGGCGTCCTTCTCCCGCTCAAGCTTGAGCGCGGCAAGCCCCTCGCCGCTCGCCTTGAGGTCTGCCTCCAGCTGCGCCACCCTTGCCTCCAGCTCCTTCTTGGCGGCCTCAATAGCTGCGGCGGCATCCTCTGCTTGCTTGACGGCCCCGCCAACCGTTCGCTCGCGCACGGCAAGCTCTTCCTCGTGGCTGTCCAAGCCGATCTTCCGCTGCGCCAACTCGCCCTCCTGCGCAGTTATCTTCTCAGCGGCAAGCCGCTGTTGCTCTTCGACGTCGGCCTTCTCGAGGAAGAAGGCCGTCTGCGCCTCGGCAAGTTGCTCCCGCTCCTTTTCCAAGGACCGGAGAGCCTCCCGGTGGAAGCCCGCGAGCTCCTCCGCATGTTTCTCGATATCCGCGCTTGCCTTGGCGGCAAGCGCTTCGCGGGACTCCAGCTTGGCCTGCCGGGCACGGTAGAGCGCCACCAGCTTCTGCAGCAAGCGTTCCTCCTCCGGCTCGCCGCTGCTGCTGCTCGGCGCGTCAACGACCTTCAGCCCGGCGGAGGCAAGCACTTCTCCGTCGAAGCTTTCTCCCTCGACCGGTGCTCTGGAGCTTGACGCCCAGGGAAGGTTGATGAAGACACCCTCACCGGCCTTCAGGTAGATGCCAGGCTGGGGCTCTTCGGAGCCTGTCGCGGTGGCAGCGGCGGATGGATCGGCGGTCGGCGTAGCGCCTGGCGCTCCTGCGGCCCCAGGGCCGTCAGTACGATCGCTAGACTCCCCACCTGCCGCTGCGGCGGCAGCCTTGGCGGCCTCTTCGCCGGCGGGATCGTCAGCGCCGTTTGCCCCTTCGGGAGCAACGGGGTCGTTTGCCGCAACCTCCGTCTCCATTGGCTCCGGAGCAGGCGGATCTGACGGCCAGGAAAAGGGGGAAAGAGTCAAGCAAAATTCCAAGAGAACCAGACAAGGATCAGAAGAAGAAGAACCCAAGAGAAGTTTCCAGGCAAGAGGATTACCTGTGCTGGGCTCGGCGGTCGTAGCCTCTGTCGCTGGGGGGGCGCTGGTGCTGCCCCTCGGCGGAGAGCTCCCCCTTGCCGGAGAGTCCCTTGCCGGAGAGTCCCTTGCGGGGGAATCCCTTGCCGGGGAATTCTCCCTTGGCGGCGTAGTCGAATCAGAGGGCATGCTGGGGGCTGTCTCCGGACGCTCCTGGTGGGGCTGCTCTGCACCTACACAGATCAACACCCAAGTTATCAGCAGAGAAAAAGAATATCCACGCGCGCCTCACAGCGGAAAGAAAGCCCAATACTTACGCTGGGGGCTGCTCTGGAGGATGATTGCCGGATCCGGCCGGGTGGTCTCAGGCGCGCCTTCCTCTGGCGGAGTGGGCACGTCGTCAACAATCACCACCGGGATCTTGGCTCTCTTTGCCGCTCTCTCGGCCAGAGTCCTGAGAAGAAAACAGTTCAAGATAAAACAAGTGAAATGCAAGACGAGACAGCAAAAATCGAAGCACTGCAAGTATGGCAAGGAATCTTACTCTTCCTCTTCCTCCTCGGAGCTGAGCGCGGAGAAGTTGAAGCCTGGCTCTCGTCCGGCGCGGGGAGGAGTAGGGTCCCTTGGCCGCTTGGCGGGAATTGTGGTGGCCGTCTGCGACGACCCCGTCCCAGCGGCCGCCGCGGCGTGAGAGGTGGCTGGAGCAGAAGCAGTGGTCTGGGAAGACCCTGCTCCGGCTGCCGCGGCAGCATGAGACGATCCCGCGGCAGCAGTGCTTGCCGCGATGGAGCGTGTCATGCGGCGCGGCGACTGTTGGTTCGCCTGCCGCTCCGCCGCTTCCCCGACCTTGCGGAGACGCCTCCTTGGCGGACTTGGGGCCTCTGCTTCCGGCAAGCTTGCTGAAGACGAGGAGGAGGAGGAGTTGATCTGCAACGAGCCACTAGAATCTTCGGCGGGCTCGCTCGGCTCGGCGCCACGCCCGGCAGGCTCCCCTCCTCCGGCAAGTCCTCCTCGCTCGGTGCGGCTTGCCGCCTCCTCCGCCTCTGCTTCCTCCACGGTGAAGCCGAACTCGCCTGCGGCTGCAGCTGCCGCCGCCTCTTCCAGCCTGGAGGCGATGAGTCGCAGCTCTGCCTCGGTGGTGTCGCGGGTGAGGCCGTCCTTCTCGTTGGGATGGACCGCCACTTCCACCAAGTCGTTGAAGAACTGCTGCACAACCTCGTCCTCAGGCTCCTGCCAAGTTGGCTCAATTCCGTGCGAGTCGCACAACGGCATCATTGCCCGGATGTGGTCAAGCGCAGAGTTGTTGCACAACGGGACGACGCCTTGCGGCAACCTGAAGACTTCGGGATGCTCTGGGTCGTACTTGAACAATTCTTGAAGCATTGCGTTGAGCTCCAGGACAGTGAAGTTAAAATTGAGGCCCGGGCGCAGCCTCATGATATCTGTCGCATTCTTGAACTCCCAGGCGGGTCTCCCTCTCTCCTGCAGTGGGGCAATGCGGCGGCGAAGGAAATCCGCGCCAACTGCGCCTACAGTTAACCCGGCAGACCTGAGGCATTGGATCCGGGCGATGGCGATCCTCAACCTAGCATCTTCTGGGGCCACGTCGCACTAGTCGTTGCCGCGCACCACTGGGGTTTGGCGCCGGGCAGTAAATGGCTGCGGATCCTCCTCAACAATCCAACACCAATCAGCTCTCCACTCCTCCCACTTGCCGCGGAACTCCCCCTCCAGATAAGACTCCTTCTTGCCAGCCCTCGAGATCCAGGCGATTCCGCCGGATAATGCCTCTCCTCTCTCTACTCGGGGCATGAAGAAATGGCGGAAGAGAGCTACGTTTGGGTGGACTCCGACAAAGTTTTCGCAAAGATGTGCGAAAACTGCCATGGTCAAGACGGCGTTGGGAGTGAAATCGAGGAGGCGGAACCCGTAGGTGTTCATGATGTCGCAAAAGAACGCAGAAAAGGGCGGGCAGAGCCCGCAGTAAAAGAACAGAACAAAGAATGGATAGCCGCTGGGGGCTGTCTTCCAGGCGGCGGCGGGGAGTACCTTCGTCCGCGGGTGCGCCCGCGTCTCCGCCGACCAGAAGAGGTAATAGTCCTCCAACAGCTCCTTCGCAGCAAGCCTGGGGGGGAAGGTAGCCCGCTTCTTCCGCAGCGCCGCCAGCCGCTGCGCCTCGGTCGTCTTCACGGCCTTCCCCTTGTCGGCCTTCGGGGCCATCACGGGAGTGGTGGGAGAGGATGGCGGCGTTAGTGGAGCTAGTGGCAATGGGAGGGCGAGGCGCTGCTCTCTTTCGGCTTTGGGGAAGACGAGGGAGCGGCGGAGATTTCTGAGATTGGAATAGCAGCAACGGGCGAATGGGCGAACTGCCCCTGTTTCCCCTGCTTATAAGGGGGGGGAGGGGGGCGGACGTTCCATTTTCCCGAATAAAGAAACCTCCCACGTTCTCTCCCACGACGCCGCGTTCGACGCGTGCCGTTCGGGAAGAGCGCGGTGGATGCGGAGAAAGATACGGCGTAACCTAGGCCGCGCGTGCCCGTGCCCTGTTTTGGGCCTGGCCCAACAGCGCTCGGCACCGTGTATGGCCCAGGCCCGGGGGCTCCTGTCGGTGTACTAGAGTAGGGGTACCCTAGTACCCCGAACTTGTGCACGGGCAGTCGCAGCATCCCGCGGCGAGGCTTGCCGGGTGACCTCCAAGACCCTCCGTGGCTACTTTGGAGCCATTCAAGGACAAAGTATTTAAACCAAGGCCCCGGCAAGAGGAGCTTGCCGGGAAGAAGACAAGACCTCGGCAAGAGGAGCTTGCCGGGAAGAAAACAAGACCCCGGCAAGAGGAGCTTGCCGGGGAGGCCCACCAAGGCATACCAAGGAAACTTGCCGCGACATGCCAAACGTCCCGGCAAGGCCCAGTGAGCGACAAGCTCCCGGACGCGACAAGACAATGACCGCGGCAAGGTACTTGCCGCGGCAAGACCCCACTCCGTGCCTGCGCTCCAGCACACCCGCCAACGTGTCGCTCTGGGACCCTTCCAGGCACACGTGGCGGAGGGCTGTGCAGCTAGGGGCGCGCGGTGGCAAGCAGCGCTGACAGGATAGCCATCGTGGCGAACGATGGCATCCCTGGCGGTCTCTTTCTGTACTGTCTAGGCGACACAGACGGGCAATTAATGCCCTTGTCCCCTGCCGTCAGGGTTAGGTACGATACACTGTACAGGTAGCTGTACCAACCACCACTTTTCCATTTTTGCCCTTTCGTCTACGTTGCCACCTGTCGGTAACCCCTTGAGAATATAAAAGGAGGCCCGTGCGCAACGTAGAAAGGGGAAGGACTCATTCAGGCTCGGTCTTGCTAGCTGCTGGAGTGTACTGTAGCACTCCGCACTCCCGAGCAAGAACTCAATACAACCACAAAGCAGGAGTAGGGTTTTACGCATCCGTGCGGCCCGAACCTGGGTAAACTGCTCGCGTGCCTCGCCTCTATCCGCTCTTTGCGCAATCCCCGCCCCCGCCGAACCACAAAGGGGCTCGGTCCGCCAAGCCCCATAGGTGTTCGTGGATCAGCTTCCCCGACACCTGGGCTGTTCTGTCTCATCTCTACGGTGAAGGTGATGTCAACAAGATGGACTTCAAGCAGGACTTTGACTGGTCTTAACCACCTTCGAAGAAATTCAAGAAGGTCAAAGTTCCTCACTTGGTGGCCAACTCTTATTCTTCATCGTGGGAGACGGATGAGGACGAACATTTGTACGACACTACGGCAGGCCCTACTTCAACAACCGACCCCAGACGATGCTGGCGCTCCTCCATCAACTCAGCGATGATATTCTTCAGGGGCGTTAGTCCTCACTTTTCATCCCTTTTGGTCATTCAATGACAAAGGAGGAGAAAGTTTGAGTTAGTCTTCAAGCAGGTCTATTTATATGGGCATTTTTTTGATAAGTTACAACTCTCGTTCTTCTAAAGATTTATTTGATCGAGTTGTAAACTTATGTCCGATGGTGGTCTGATACTTTTGCTATGTTCCTCTACATGCTATTTCCTCATGTATGATAATGCATGCATGATGTATTACATCAACCACCATATTTCATCATGCATTTCAAATTCTTCATATCATATGTTAAATGCATGTATGAATTACAAGATATAGGGGGAGATCTCCATGATTCTACTCTTCAAAAGTGCACTGCTTCAAAAGCAAATTCCTCACTATGCACATCTTTAGGGGGAGTTCTTATATATCTTGCAATCAAATTCCTCAATATCAGTATTAACACTTCATATGTTTATCCCCGTTGAAAACTATATTGTCATGAATCACCAAAAAGGGGGAGATTGTAAGTGCATCTAGTGCCCCATAGTGATTTTGGTGTATTGAAGACTTATAGGTTAAGGGACTAATGCGTTTGTATGTGTACACAGGTCTATAAGGCTATGAGGAGTTTGATATTTACAGAGAAAGTCGACCCCTAAAAATGAATGTCTTCAACTGAAGACTTTGGATCTCTGAAGACTTTGAAAGTGAAGAAATTGGTGTGACCATGAAGACGTGATATTCATGCGAGGAACATGAAGTGTGAAGACTTTTGTTTTCGTAGTTTCATTTTCTCTTGCTTGAGTCATAGGAAACACCGTACTGTTAAAGGGGGTCGAGGTAAAACTATGGAAAAGTTTCCAAGGGATGCTCAACTCAAAATCCTACACCTACCAATCCCTTCGAGTGAAGCCATTGGAAATCTCATACAGTTCAGTCAATTTCTTCAGTGACAGAGACGAAGTTCTTCTGGCCTTTGAGGAATTTGTCCTGACTGGGGAGTTAGGAATTCTCTAGTGCGGATTGCCTACAAGTGACGAACATGATAGCCTTGAGGAATTTGAACCTCAAATTTTTGACCATTGCTGTGTTATGCGCCAGCTGTCCCAAAATATCTACTCACCTAACGGTCATATAATTGAAGGGAATTTATGTCATATCATGTCAGGCTGCTCCCTAGGCTATAAATAGCCTCCCCTAGAACCACTAGCTGGTTAGCTGCTCCGCAAGAAACTGACACTTGTCATTTAGAGCATCCCATCCTCCGAGGACTTTGAGCGAAAATCATCAAGTGAGGAAAAACCCAAAACCCCAAACCAAACACCTACAAACCCAAAGTGATTGAGCATCACTGAAGAGATTGTTCCTGTGTGGAACTGACACTTGTTACCTTTGAGGACTGTGCATCCTCCAGACGGTTAGGCGTCAAGGTTTGGAAGTCACCTGAAGACTTACCACGAGTGATTGGACGAGATCTATGTGACCTTAGTTCAAGGAGAATACCGTGAGGACTGTGTGTCTGGGACTGTGTGTCCTCAGGTTTAAATACCTAGCCGCTCTAACCAGACGTACAACTGTCACATCAGTTGGAACTGGTCTACCAAATCATTGTCTTCACCGAGCTAACTGGTTCTATTTCCTCAACCCATTCATTTCATCATTACTGTGTTGTGTACCTGTTCATATCAGTTTGAAGACTTTGAGTGAAGACATTCTCAATTTCCTCAGTTCAATTTCTTCAATTTGTTTGTCTTCATTCTGTTTTATCCGGTGCTTACGCTTTCTGCGCTCTGTGTCTGTTTCCATTTCATTATGATATCCATGTTTATGTTCTGTCATGTATGCATCTGAGTACTTATTCAGCTGCAAGTAGTTCTTTGCTCAGGAATTTCCTCACCCTGAAATTCCTTAGTGAAGAATACATAAAAAACGCCTATTAACCCTCCTCTAGTCGACTGAATGCACTTCCAAGATATCACACCTTCAGAGGCACAGGCTGAAGAAGAAATCATCATTTTTGCACCTAATCAACCCGAAGACACTACTCAGCGTGAAGTCAATGCTGAAGATGAAGACAATGATCAACAAGAGCAAAATCTTCGTCCATTTCATCCTCGTATTGTAAATGAAGTACAGATTGAGAAGATAATTGATAGCATCAATGCACCTGGTCCACTCACTCGTTCAAGACCAACACAGCTAGCAAATTTCTGTGGGCACTTTGCATTTGTCTCTATATCTGAAGCCAAGAAAGTTGATGAAGCCTTCATGGAACCTGAATGGATTCAAGCTATGCAAGAAGAGCTTCAACAGTTCGAGCTGAACAATGTTTGGGAACTAGTAAAGCGTCCTGATCCCCGCAAGCACAATATCATAGGCACCAAATGGATCTATCGCAACAAACAAGATGAGAATGGTCAAGTCGTTAGAAACAAGGCTCGTCTTGTTGCTCAAGTTTACACTCAAGTAGAAGGGATTGACTTCGATGAAACATTTGCTCCGGTGGCTAGGCTTGAAGCCATTCGCATACTGCTAGCCTATGCCAACCATCACAACATCCTTCTGTATCAAATGGATGTAAAGAGTGCCTTTCTCAACGGCAAAATTGAAGAAGAAGTGTATGTTGCACAACCATCTGGTTTTGAAGACCCAAAGCATCCTGACATGGTATACAAGCTCAACAAGGCACTGTATGGCCACAAACAAGCCCCTCGGGCTTGGTATGACACACTCAAAGACTTCCTGAAGAGCAAAGGCTTCAAACCTGGTTCCCTGGATCCCACACTCTTCACAAAGACATATGATGGTGAACTGTTTGTGTGCCAAATATATGTGGATGACATTATCTTCGGCTACACTGACAAGAGATAAAGTGATGAGTTTGGGCATATGATGCAAGAGCAATATCAGATGTCCATGATGGATGAGCTGAAATTATTCCTAGGTCTTCAAATCCGTCAGCAGAGCAATGACATCTTCATATCACAATAGAAATACCTCAAAGATTGCCTGAAGAAGTTTGGAATGCAAGACTGCAAAGGGTACATGACGCCAATGCCAACTAAAAGTCATTTGGGCCCCGACGACAATGGTAAAGAGTTCGATCAAAAGGTATATCGCTCCATGATTGGTTCTTTGCTCTATTTATGTGCATCTAGGCCAGATATAATGCTTAGAGTTTGCATGTGTGCCTGATTCCAAGCGGCACCAAAGGAATCACATCACTTAGCTGTGAAGCGAATTCTTCGATATTTGGCTTACACCCCAACTCTAGGATTATGGTATCCAAAGGGCTCAGAGTTTGATCTAGTTGGATTCTTAGATGCTGATTATGCTGAATACATTGCTGCTGGATCTTGCTGCGCTCAGCTTCTATGGATAAAGCAAACTCTCAAGGACTATGGCATCCACACGAAGCAAGTGCCACTCTACTGTGACAATGAAAGCGCCATCAAGATTGCCAACAACCCACTTCAGCACTCGAAGACAAAGCACATTCAGATCCGTCATCACTTTCTCAGAGATCATGTCATGAAGGAAGATATTGATATCATTCATGTCAACACTGAAGAGCAACTGGTAGATATCTTCACAAAGCCCTTGGATGAGAAAAGGTTTTTCAAGTTGCGGTGTGCGCTAAATATCTTAGAATCCTCAAATGTCCTATAATTGGACACACATCCTAACCGTATGCATGTTGATGACTTAGATGTGCAACACACGAAGTAACGTATATCTTCAATCAATGAAGAGATACACTCTAAGTGTCAATACATTAACGCGGAATTTGACTTTGGAGCGATACGATAATTATGCGCTGTGTATGGTCTTATACTTCCTATACGGTGGGTAACGCCACCACCAAAATCTTCTTGAAGTGTTTCATTTGGCGTCATGATTGCATAGTCTTCGCCTTTGGTTTGTCTTCAACATTGATTTGACCTCATGGTTTATCTTCGCATTGCTGAGTTGTTCTTAGACTGATATATATATATATATATAGGGTGGGTATATTATGATAACACCCCTTAAGAGTCTTATTCTGATAAGACCCACCTTATTCTGCACATCCACCACCAGATAGCCGCCGCCCCTCCCCTCCCCGCCTTCTACCGCGACAGTGGCCCGGGAGCGCCGCCGCCCCTCCCCTCTCGGCCTTCTTCCGCGGCAGTGGCCTGGGAGCGCCGCCGCCCCTCCCCTCCCCGCCTTCTACCGTGGCAGCAGCCTGGGAGAGCCGCCGCCCCTCCCCTCTTAGCCTTCTTCCACGGCAGCGGTCTGGGAGCACCGCTGCCCCTCTACTCCCGGCCTTCTTCTGTGGCGATGGCCTGGGAGCGATGTTGCCCCTCCCCTCCCTGCTTTCTTTCGTGGTGGTGGCCTGGGAGCGATGCCGCCCCTCCCCTCCCGGCCTACTTCTGCGGCGGCGGCCGGTAGCGATGCCGGCCCTCCACTCCCGGCCTTCTTCCACGGCAGCGGCCAAGCAGCGACACCGCCCGTCGCATCTCGGCCGTCTTCCGCAGTAGCACCCGAGCAACACCTCCCCCGCTAGTATATCGGCCTTCTTCTGCGGCAGCATCTCGGTAGCGCCGCCACCGAACTCCTCCGGGCCTTCAATTACCTGTACTTCATCAGATGTGGATTGGTGCTGCCTCAACATCAAACCAATTCAAGCAAGGAGGACTAAGCGCAAGGTTCCTTCATCCACGACAGCTTCTTGGAATAAGTCTGCAATGACCTTTAGAGCAAATCTTCCGTCACCACTCACCTTGAGCAACGTCCAGACCGCTCATGAACTTCTGAAGGGCAAGTGGACTGCATGGGTGAAGGCAAAAGTTCTGCAGACGGACGAGAGGGGAACTTCTTCATGCAAACGCAAGAAAGCACTGCAACACGAGGTAAGAAGTACACTCCCTCAACTATCTTAGTTTACTTATTCCATACAAAGTAGTACAAGCAGTACAGTACGCCTCCAAAAACGATGCAGTGCGGTTGCTTTAGTTCGTCGTGGGAAAAAATGCAGTGCACTTGCTCGGTTATGCAGTACGCTTGCCCGGTTATGCAGTATGCTTGTATAGGTTCATTACGGATAATGATGCAGTACGATTACTTCAGTTCACCTTGAGGGGTGATGCAGTCAGCGTGCAATACTTTGCATGATTCAATTCATTTAACCTGACAATGCAGATTGGTTCATTTTGTGCAGGAAATGACGTTCAGAAGATACAAAATGCCACGCATAATTGACAACACTGAGAACAACAACTTTCAGAAGAGTAAATATTCTTCAGAAAGAGATACTGGCTGGCTTACCCTTGAGATTCCTTGAGGAGTCTTCATGAGTGTGTGGGAGGGCACTCACCAATGGGATGATCAAGATGATGATGATGAAGATGAGCCAATAACAGTTCTCAACCCAGAGTATAAGCACGAGTACACTACATTTGGACAACATGTTCGAACAGACAATGATGATGCAGTTGAACATGATGTTGTAGTAGATGATGATTATGACTATGATGATGTGCCGCCACTCCAAAATTTTCAAACCAATCCACTGAGTCATCGTCACAACACTGGATTACCACCACGTCCACCTGCTGCACCCCAAAACAGAGCTCAGCATCCACCTTCTGGACCAAAAAACAGAGCTCCAAGTAGACCTCCTGCATCAACTTCGACACTGCGACCACCAAGGGTGCCTCGGTCAAAAGTCAACGGCAGGTACAAATCCTCCTCACTATTTCCGCCGCGAGATCGTCAACTACACAGATCCGCTATAACCCCGCCATGTCCTATACAACCCGGCGAGCTGCAAACACCATCGGGTGAACCACTCTACATACATGTAAGTTTATGTTCTGAAAAGATAATAATATTTGCAGTCCATTCAGATAACATTGTAGTGCACACTAATATTTCTTGTGAGGTTTGACCTATCATCTAATACAGTCGATTCTTCTGAAAACTTAGGAACATTGCAATGCTTTATTAAACTCGTATGCACTCCTCATATTTAAAAAACAGAACAAAACAATTTATCTCATAGAGCATTGCACTTAATGCAGGATAAAAACATGCCGCTGAACCTCATACCTGCCGCTGGAATGAAGTTCACCACGTATGGCAAGGCATGGGACTTTTACAACAATTATGCAAGATATGCATGGTTTGGCATACACAAGAGGGCAAAACACATGACAAATACCTACATTGTCTGCTCAAGAGAAGGGACGCACAAGCAGACTGTGTCAGATTATCACCAGAAACGTCAGAGGACATAAAAAAGGATTGACTGGAAGGCAAAAATTAGAGTCAAAAAGAGGAAGGATGGCAAATTTGTGATAGAAATGGTTGAACTCAACCATAATCACAAGATGCTGGAAAGCCCCAGGATGCTTTTGCACATGCGATTGGATAGCAGAAACGATCCTTTGATTGACCAGTTACTGAAAGACATGCAACTAGACAACCACACACATGCTCAGATGATGTCAACGCTGTCGCGTATGTCCGGTGGTCTGCAATACATGGGACATACTAGCCGCGACTGGGTAAACAACTAAGCACGTCACAGAGCATATCAATTGAGCATTCTGTCGGTAATTATTTCCTGTTTGATGAGATGAGTTTGCATTGCGTTTGAAAATTCAGGAAACAGAAGTCTGCCAGAGAAGAGTCCCAATATGACGTCAAGAAACTTCTAGATTTCTTTGAGAAGATACAGAAGGTAAACCCAGCGTTCTTCTATGATTATGACGTTGATGCAGATAACCGTGTAAGAAACGTCTTTTGGGCCAACGCAAGTTGCAAACGATCGTATGAAGATTTTGGAGACTGCATTACATTTGACACGACATATAAAACTAAAAAATTCCACATGCCGCTGGGAGTCTTTGTGGGAGTGAACCATCATCTACAGAGCACCATATTTGTTGTTTCCCTCGTGCGAGATGAAACAATACTGTCGTTCGAGTGGGTATTCAAAACATTTTTGAGGTGTATGAACAACAAGCCGCCAATTTGCATGCTCACAGGTACAAATAACAACACCTGTATACTTACGTTTGTTTGGTACAATTATATTTCTTCCACCTATCTTCCACACACACAAACAACTTAATAAAAAACACTATTTGTGCCTTCTCAGACTAGTGTTCTTCGATGAAGGCAGCATTAAAAACTATCCTCCCAGATACACTACATAAGTTGTGTCGGTGACATATCATGAAGAAGTACAAAGACCACCTCGCCTTGCTGTATAAGGCGCACGAGAAACTCAAGGATGACCTCAATGCGGTGCTGAACGTCCCACTAATGCCATCAGAAGTTGAAAGAGCATGGAAGGACCTCATTCCGAAATTCAACATGCAAAACGATGAAGTGATGAATTCGCTCTGGGATGACAGGCATGAGTGGATTTCGGCTTACTACCAGGAAATTTTCTGTGCTCGGATGACTTGCACGCAGAGAAGCAAGAGCATGAACCGCATACTGAAGAAAAACTTTGTCAAAGTGAAGCATGATCTCCATCTATTTGCTGAGCAGGTGGACAACCGCATTCGTACCAGGAAGGCCGTCGAGCACGCAGAGACAGTAGCAAATGAGGTAAACAAAATGTCCATCAAAAACTGCTAAAATATAAGGACAAAAACAAAAAAATCATTTCTCTGGTTCGTAACACTGCATTTCTGATCATGCAGTCAGAGGTAAAGACAACAACCCAGTTTGGGTTCAAAGTTCAGCTATCAAAAGTGTATACAAGGGCAGTGTTTGCAGATTTCAAAGAAGCACTCTACCGTAGCACTACATTCAGAGCAGAACGGTGCCCTGAGAACCCAACAAAGTATCTCATACACCACTAAAATAGATCGGATGCATTTGTCCGGGCAAGGCATAATTTCCAAGTGGTCGCCGATGAACAGAAAGGTGTCTACGAATGTGAGTGCAAACTCTGGACACACAGAGGTGCGACTCACTAGCAAAAAAAATCCTAATTTCTGATTGTCATGCACGAAAGCTCACTTAATGAACTTTAAAAGTCCACATGCATAAGTAATTCACAAAACCAAGTGAAGTTCACTTCCTTAAAATGAACAAATAATGAAAAAAACATGTGTTTATTAATTTCATGCAGTTCACTTACAAAACAAAGAAATCATGTGTTGTCTGCAGGGCTCTTTTGCGTCCATGTGTTATGCATGCTTTCTCATTTGAGAGTACTCAAGATTCCTGAGGTGTACATCATGAAAAGATACACCTGGAACGCAAGATCAAATGCAACATTTGACAGAAGAGACTACGAACAAACAACACCAGATGGAAGCTCACTTTTTTGCCATAGAAAATTGCTGACAGAAACAACAATGGACCTTGCAAACAGAGCGACAAGGTCCGATGTTGGGTGCCACAAAGCATTGTCTGGTATGAGGGCACTGATTGAGGAAGTTGATGTGCTCAATGAAGAAGAAGACGAAGCAGCAAAACTAAAGCAAGAAGAGAAATCCCAGCATGCCAATAATACCGAGCAAGTAGAAAATAACGAACATAGCGCAACTGGTGCTATAAAAAAAGAAACAATTCTTCCACCTCCTGTTTCAAACACAAGAAGAAGGAAGAAAGGGGGCGATGCAACCCACAAAAGGTTGCATGCAAGGAGAAAAATTATGAAAAAAACAGTAAGCCACAGCCTGAACTGGACAGTGATGGTCACCCACTGGGAATAAGAAGGTGCAAGACATGTAATGAAATCTGTGGCCACAATTCCAGGACATGTACAAAAAGAAATGAACAAGAAAACCGAGGACATGGCGATGCACAACCAAACAGATATTCCACTCACAACACTAAAAAATGGATGAAACCGAGACGTTGTAGCATCTGCAAAAAGAGGAAGAGACACAATTCAAGAACCTGCCCTAAAAGAACAAGATCAGAAAACGAAGAAGACGAAGAAGATGAAATAAAAGAAGATGGTGACACAACTAAAGAAGAAATGGCTTGTGAAGAAGCATATGAAGAAGAGGAGGAGGAAGAAGAGAGTCAAGAGGACGAAGAACATGAAGAAACTGATGAAGGAATGGCTTATGAAGAAGGAGATGAACAAGAGGAGGAAGAGCAAGAACAGAGTGAAGAGAGTGAACAGGACGAAAAACATGAAGTAACAACGCCCATAAGACCACCACAAGGGAATGCTGCTGTACAAAAACAACCAAGAACGACACCATGTTCAAAAAACAAGGTGGGAGCACGAAAGGTTGTAGTTCACAGCGCTGGAAAACGAAAGTCGCCATCAACCATCATGCGAGGAGCAAAGAAGGTTGCAGTTCACAGCGCTCAAAAACAAAAGCCGCCATCAACCAACACGCGAGGAGTAAAGAAGGTTGCAGTTCACAGCACTGAAAAACAAAAGCCGCCATCAACCAGCATGCGAGGAGCTACAAACACAATGGTGCAAAGACAAGAACCGACAACACCGCCACGGAAAACAAAAGAAAGTGCAACATTAGACACACTCCAATCACTGCAAAGAACCAACAGGTTAACGACCAAATACATGAATTTCAATAAATTAATCATATACATAGCAGTCTGCTTATCTGTACGACGTATGTATTAGTTTAAATTTTGTGTAAACAGAAATTTCCTGCTGACTATGAGTTCTTCAACTAAACCATATCAAGAGAAATGATGTATAGAGTAAACCATATATATAGCAGTCTAGAGTAAACATTGACACATTTTGATCCACATCCCATGAAAAAAATGCAGTTAGCTCACTAGCAACACGAAGTTCTCAATAATAATTCGAGCGGTTTAGATCACAAAAGTACTTATTACAAAACACATCAAAAGATAAAACATTCGACACTCAAAAATACTTATTACAAAATCAACCTCATAACCCTAACCAATCACCTCAAATGTGATTCTGACCATACGATCCTCGAGTTCAAAGAATTTGAGGACAACAACTTGTTCAGACTTCAGGCCACTATCAATGACAAATTCCTTCCAGCCTTTCTCCAGATACAGCCGCCCGTCAATGCCTAAACGGTACTTGGCTGGTTTTTGGTGTCCATTGCCAAGAACAACTTGTAGAATTCCCTCCTTCTTGAGCCGGAGATACCTAACAGCTTGTTGGGGGATTTTCTGCAAAAAATAATAAAAATGTTTGGCAACGAAACTAGCAATACAATTCTCATACTTTGCACAGAGCAGTAAAAACATACAAACAGTACAGACACGAGCTAGATGAAGTACACAACAGTCCAACAAGCAGTACAGATAAAACGCAATCTAATATGCAGTACAGAACCTGCAAACATGTAGTACGCTTCTAACTATCATGCAGTTCTTAAGACTAGCTGCATGTAGTACACACCGTACAAGCGGGGAAAATTTTGGAAACTAGTAGTGCTCATCTAATATCTAAGCACTTCACATATTGTAACCATGCAAACTAAAACACAAGCTCCATGCACACAAAGCAAAAAAATAAAAACAAGATATAAGTACACAGTGCAGTACACTTCAATAAAACAAAATAAGTGCGTTACTAAAATACTAGAAGTTCATACTAGTATGGAATTACACAAAAAATAGAAAACACAAAGAAAAAATCAGATCAAGCGAAAAATACCATCTTGTAGTGAGTGTCCACATATGTTGGCGTAAGCTAATGGAAAAAAGGACTTGTGCGGCCAAGGCCACGACAAAGCAGGGCGAAATAGAACGCAACAACGTTGATGTGGCCAATATCCAATCCTTCCATGAATACTGTGTCATATGCAAGCTGCTCCGCTCGCCCAGCTCAGCACAAGACCTTGCCCCCATGACGAGCACAACGGGCCTGTGAGCAAGCTGAGCAATCGCAGTGCGTCGGCACACCACAACCATGGCCGTAGCAGGAGAGATTCGCGCAGGGGCCAGGAGCTATCACAACAAAAACCTAGAAAATGAAAAAAAATAAAGAGAGGATGGAGAAAGGAGAGAAGTTGCGGCTAGAGAAGAAATGAACTACAAAGGAAGGGTAGAAGTTCGCCTACATTTATAGAAGAGGAATGCAAAAATGTCCAAACTAAAAATTAAAGGGGAGTTAGTGAAAATTGTGTTACCAAGCATGAAGGACAATCAATGAAGGCTTATGTTACCAAAGAAAAAGGACCCCAAAAAAGGTGTACTTTGACTGCCGCAGTTCCCACGAACTAACCGCGGATTATTGAATAATTATTTCTAAAAAAATATAAGACGCAAACCATTTTAAATAAAAAGTGAATGCAGTTCTCTAAAGTAATATCAAGAAGTTCACAATACGTGTGCATGAAGTGTAGTACATGATCAAAATGATGTAGTCCTCAAATGTAAGTCATGCAGTCCGTAGTGTTGGTACAACCAGTCACAACTTTGGCACAAAAAAGGATGCACGTAGTGCAAAATGGGTACACATGCAGCACATGACTATGACGAATGCAGTGCACACAAACCCAACAAAGCAGTGCACACCCGTACACTAGAAAAAGGATATGTAAGAGGAAAAACAATAAAGAAAAATGCGACAAACATACAGTGCACAAAAATGTAGAGCAAAAATGTTTAGTGCGGAATATGTGCACATGCAGTACAGAAACCTGATGAATGCAGTGCAACATGATTTACTAAGGAGTGCACTCCCCTACATTGGAAAAAATACCTAAGCGAGAAAATATTAAAAAAATTGACCACCCAGGTGCAACCGGCCCGAGCGAGTCTCGTAGTAGATCTGCGCCCACAACAGGCGAGTCGTTCTAAGCCACGATGCATGGGGCTGGGCACACATGGGCCCACAGGTCAGAGAGCATAGAGCAGCGAGCGCCGTGTATAAGCGCCCAAATAAGTAACCAGAGGAGTTCGATATGGCTGCCTCGCCAGCGCTTATAAACAGGTCGAGTGCGCCCTCCGCGGGCGAGGTGGGACTAAACATTAGGGCGCACACACAGTGCACCAGGAACCAGTCGTGCTGACAGGCCGACTTGGGTTGAATACGTCTTCACTCCCTGAACACAGGCCCAACACGCTAGAGTAGTTTAAATAACACGGCCCACTAAAAAAACAATAAGTAAAAAAATAAAACATCAAAGAAAAATGAGAAAATATTTTTTAAATGAATAACAACAACAACAAAAATGTGCATGGGCACTGCCAGAAACTACAGTTCGCTCTAATAAATAAAACACATGAAGCCTGAAGTCAATGTACAAATGCAGTCCACGACGTATAACAATGTAGTTCGTCACGTGGAAGCATGAAGTATTCTTATTTCTGAAATGCAGTTCTCTTTCTACTACATCGTAGTATGGCTAAAATGAAGAATGCAACCTTGTTAGTTAAGCAAAGCAGTCCGATACCCCTACCCACACTACACTCCATCCACACAAAAGCTGCATCACCGAGAAAAAAGAAAGACTCCATAAAAAAACTAAATGTGCGCACATCTGTATGAATCCTGATCTGATATAATACAATATACGAAGAATAAATCTCACTTGCATGAAGTACACCACGTGGACATATGCAGTTCTGCCATGATAGCGAAGAAGTGCACTTACTAGGAAAATTCACCGAAATCACAATCATCACGTTTTCTAACAGTTGCGTGCATACCTGAACTAGTCACGAAAAAAGAGGCGACGACGTTCCGAATTTCCAACGCACTAAGACAGCCTCCTCATAGCAGAACCTCTATGGAGTTGCCACGTAACTAAAGACACAGCCCCACCACGCTACCACCACGCTACCACCCCGCTCCACCACCCCCACGTCCTTTCACGGAGAGCAAAGGAGAGTAGAGGAGAAAACACAACTGCTTCATCCCCCCAAAAAACCCCATTGCATCTTCTTCTCCACACTACATTTCACTAACCTCTCTCTCTTGAACAAACACGAGAGAGCAGAGGAGAGTCATGGCGGATGCAACTCTGTACAAGCAGCACCGCAGGTACACCAGGGAGCTCCACGACGTCCACCTCCATGGGAACCACATGCTCCACGTCGTTTGCACAAGCAAGGGTGAAGGTGTGGACAAGATGCTGTCCACGCTCAGGAGGAAGCTCGGCGGAAGGCCCGTCAAACTAGTGGGCGTGATGTCGAGTACACGCACTACGTGAAGCCACAACAGGCAGCAGTGCTCTGGCTATGCGTAGAAAAAGAATACCTTGTCTACCTCATCTCTACAGCTAAAGACAGGTTAGAATAACTATCAATCTGTACTATTGCTTGTCAATATTGATTTTAAATTTTCTTCATCGCAATTACCATTATGTAAACTTTGGTTCTCATTTTTAAAAAGCATGGCATGGGAATCCATTGACAGTTTTCATCTAGCTCCATGTAACTCATGTGTTTAATTCTTGAATTATATGATCTAGCGATACACGCAGTTTTATTTTGTTTTACCAAATACAAATTATTTTCCTGAACAATAGAAAACTGAACCATTCACTACAGGGATCAGGAACTTTGCCATCTGCCATGGCTGACGGCAAAGACCTTTACCGTCAGCCAGCAGACGGCAAAACGTTTGGCTGAACGAGCTACGACAAAGGGCACTTTCCCGTCTGCTGGCGGATGACAAAGATGCAAAGGCCTTTGTCGTGAGCCAGCGGACCGCAAAGGGCATGGCTCTTTGCCATCCGCTGGCAGACGGCAAAGGCTGCAGGCGCTTTGCCATCTGCTGGCAGATGGCAAAGAGCCTATATTGCCCCATTTAATTCTTTTTTTTCTTATATCAATTCATTTTCTAAAAAAATCAAACACACACACACACATAAGCAACAAGGATGATTACGAAGACTCAGCAAGTTCATAAAGGAATAATAAACAGTACGCATATCAATATACCAAGACTCGGTTAACACCATACACTCATTAGTGTTCAACACATATAATGGTGCCCTACATGTCTACATGATCATCTCATTTCATTGCGTATACCGGTATAGCTTGAGTGGACGCCCGTCGACATCCACTCACTCCAATATGCCCACCATGGTAGTGCACGCCTTCAGTCACTATCATCATGAGTGCAAGTATGCAAATGCAAGCATAGTACTTGAATCAACATATCATGGTCATCGTCATCGCCATCATAATAAACATCATTGACATGGAAGATATCATAAATAAAAATGGAATGTAGAGATTATGCAGGTCATTATCCCGTCATGAACTTGCCTCAACCGCGGGGCACAAATTGTGAGACAAACGGTTCCAAACTCGAAGTACCCACACTTGTCATCAAGCATATATCCCAGTCACAGCAAAGCATGGTCTCAACACATAAGAATATATAATTTAGTGGCGCTCCTATGCACAAGACCCCAGCTCATACGTACGTTATCACATTATAAATCCTCATATCATCAACGATGACAAAATCTTAGAGTATAAGTCTAGTTACAATCAGCAAGTCAAACGTAAAATTATGTCCAACATAGTACAATCATCTTAATAACTTCATAGGATTTAGTGTATAACACGAAATCTAACAAATAGTATATGTTGAAGCATCTGCAGAATATCCTCTACAATTTTTGTGTTGTGACTCTAATTTAATTAAACCTCTAGCATGGCCTAAACTGCCATACAACAAATTCTGCACCCCAGGAACATAAATTTCGGGGGACAGATATCTAAAATGATGGCTGCTCTCAAACCGTACATCCAAACGAAGCAAAAAGTACTCTACGGAAACCTTGGAACTTTATCTAAAACTTATGTAAAGGGGCCAACTCTAAATTCTGAGCATAGCTAACTCATTTTTTATATAGAAGCGTGCTGTCCAGAACTGTCACGCACTGCAATTTTTAACTGAACCAAGTTCAGTGATGTACAGCAAGGGAAAACCAGTGTACAAGAGCATTTCTAATCCTCACGTGTAAGATATAACAGAATATAACTTGCAAACTAACTCCTCTCCCCAGGTTTAATTTCTTACACGCATATAGACATGTTCGTCAAGATGTTGGCATACCTGAACAGGCAAAACAGGCCACATCAAAAAATCCGGCCAAGATGCTAACCCACCTACAAGAACTATGTTGCTCCAGCGCTAAAGATCGAACCAAGAGTGACACAAGGAGTTGGAGAAGCAACAGACCGGGGGTGGGCCGATGGCCAGCAGGAGCCCGTGCTCCACCGGCAACAGCGGCGGCCACGATGACGCAAGGAGCAGGGGAGCGGGAGAAGCCTCCACACGGCAGCGACCATGACGAGAAGCGACGCCAAGAACAGTAGCAATCTCACAGTGATGGCAATCACGCCACCAGCAGCAGCGACCTGCCGGCTGCGGCCTCCAGTGGATAAGATGAGACGAAGACTTGGAAAGTGGAATAGAAGAAAAATAGGGCTTGAGCATAGTGTACAATGGCGCAACGTGCGCGAGGCAGCGTGGGGCCGCGGTGGCGATGCGGGGACGCGGGCGGGGCGCAGAGGTGCTCGGTGCTTGGCTCCCATGGCGGCGGCGGATCTCGAGGTCGAGGTGATCGGCGACGAGGCTTCCGTGGCGGAGCGGCGAGCTTGTGGGGAGGTGGAGGCGCTCGAGGTGGCGGGGCTCCTGGGGTCTGGTGAGGTGGCGGCGTGCACCGGCGGGCGGAGGCGAGGTGGCACAGTGGCACGGGGTCGAGGAAGGCGGGGTCGGGCGGCGCTCGGCTGTGGGGTAGGGGCGGAGAGAGAGGGGATAGAGATAGAGGATGTGGGGGCAACGGTTTTTTTACCCGCAAAAAATATAGCCCCCCTCTTTGCCATCTGCCAGCTAATGGCAAAGAATCTTTGCCGTTTGCCAGTAGACGGCAAAGCAGACGGCAAAGAATCTTTGCCATCTGCCAGCAGACAACAGAGAAATGACAGATGGCAAAGACCTTCTTTGCCGTCTGTTGTTTGGTAGCTGATGGCAAAGACCTTTTTTCCGTCCGCAAGAAGACGACAAAATCCCTAATTCTAGTGATTACTATGTAAAACCGGCTTGAAATTCAATTGAAGAATACAAACATGTACAAACATGCATTGTTTATGCAATGTATTATCAGATTTACTAGTTATGTTGTACAAAGTATTAGTAGGTACTCACTGCAACAAATTCAGCTATTCATATTGCACTTTAGTTTCAGAAAAAAACATAAAAACATTGGTGGTTCTAAAAAATAAACTATATTCAGTCTGTACAAACAACTTGTAGGACAAGGGTGTCAGTGTTAAAACCGGCGGATCTCGGGTAGGGGGTCCCGAACTGTGCGTCCAAGGTCAATGGTAACAGGAGACAGGGGACAAGATGTTTACCTAGGTTCGGGTCCTCTCTGTGGAGGTAATACCCTACGTCCTGCTTGATTGAACTCGATGAATATGAGTATTACAACGAGATCGTAATGACTAAACCCTAAAAGTCTAGTCTAGCTATGATAATGATCGTCCTCTCTACGGACTAAGCCCTCCAGTCTATATAGACACCGGGAGGATCTTGGGTTACATAAGGTCTGTTACAAAGAAAAGAATCTACATATTTGATTGCCAAGCTTGCCTTCCACGCCAAGGAGAATCCCATTCGGACACGGGTGCAGTCTTTGGTCTTCGTGTTCTTAACAGCCCATCAGTCCGGCCCATGGCTAACAAGCCGGATGCCCGAGGACCCCTTAGTCCAGGACTCCCTTAGTAGCCCCTGAACCTGGCTTCAATGACAAGGTATCTGACGTGTAGATCTGTCTTCGGCATTGCAAGGCGGGTTCCTCCTCCCGAACTCCAAGATAGTCTTCGGATGAAACAAACATGTCCGGATCTGCAACACACAGCTGTAGAGAATATAATATTTTCATGAATCCAATCTGCGGACTATTTTAGTAACGTGACGTCACGCTTGCCTGGTCATTATTTCGAATCGTTTCCCGTCCCGTCGTTCCATGTTTTGGGGTGTGGTTTTTCTTAGCACGTCCTGTCGAAGCAGAGATCGTGTCCCCTTATCGCGGGATTCTCATCAATACGAGCGTGGGTAACCCAACCGTCTTGCGGGAAAGATTCCTTTGGAATAGGCAGGTTCTCATGCTTATGAGGAGGTGTTCAATACCCGTTGCCTTTATAAAGGAACCAAGGACCCTCTCTTTTATGCCAAACCTCTCCTCAGCCTTCCCAACCTTGAGTTCTAGCACCCAAGGTTCGACTTCATTGCTTCAAGCCTCCCCATCATCTCCGGACCCAGCCCTCAAGGCTGATGGGTGGCTTCCTCCATTACAAAGGAGGATATTGTGAAGCTTCGGGCAGCCAGATACTTGATCGCGGAGATCCACCATAGGCTTCCTGCTCAAGGACAGGTTATCCTGACCCCCAGATCTCACGAGAGGGTCGTATTCATCTCCCAATTCCTCCAAGGGCTAGGGTTCTCTCTCCACCCCTTCGTCCGGGGCTAATGTTTTATTACGGACTAGATTTTCATGATCTAGCTCCGGACTCTTTCCTCCACGTCTCAGCGTTTATCATTACATGCGAGGCCTTCCTCCAAATCCCCCATAGTTCATCTTATGGCTCAAGACTTTTAGTGTGAAGCCGAAGTTAGTCGACGGGGAACATGCGGAGAGCGGTGGTGCTGTAGTGAACAAGCTTACCAACACTCTCTGGCCAAAAGGCTCTTTCACCGAAACCTCCAACCAATGGCAGGGAGAGTGGTTTTATGTCACAGAACCCCATAGCACCAAGTGGGCAGCTATACCTGCATTCCGTTCTGGCCCTCTGCCACAGCTTGCATCATGGATTAATAAGGGGCTATACTGGGGATCAGTTGACGAAGTGCAAACTCTACAGAGCCGCATCCGAACCCTTCTTGAGAGAGACATCGATCTTGTCAACGTGATTCAAGTGATGCTAATTCTCCGAATCCTGCCATGCCAATGCAGGTCTCGCCACATGTGAGAGCTTAATCCAGAAGGACCACGAACCCTCCAACACTTCTTCGGCACTACGCACGAAGGGATGTGGAAGCTGTTTTTTGGGAAGCGAAAACATTGGCCGAACACTACTGAGGACGCTGGCCTTGACTGCAACCGTCCGGATACCTCGGTAACCACTTTTCTTCTGAACAATTTGCAGTTACGCATACCATAATATGGTACTGAGCAAGCTATATTCTTCCAGGGCTGGATAAAGAAAGCGGAACTAATTATGTGTTCGGCCCCCTTGCCCGAAGGCCCAGCGAATCCTGTTTTAACAAGGATGTTGTCCCTGGTACCATACCAGATGCCTGTGAAGGGGGGCAAGGCGGAGAGGACCAAAGATGGACTCCATCCCGAAGGTGCATTAGACATTTTGTCCGGAGGAATCAAGATCCCATCGTCCGAAGACAAAAATGAGGGGGAGGTCAACGCCTCTTTCCCCCATGGAAAGAAAAGGGCCGCCTCGGAAGATTGGGAGGAAAAGGCTCCTAAGCGAGGCAAGATGCCTCTGTCGGGCGACTTAGGATTGGAGGACGTCGACGCGCAGTCTCATGATGAGGACAAACCTCAGGACAAATCGTAAGTAAACAAGGATGTTTTAGGCATGTCCCATTCTTTTTCTTGTGATGCCTAGAATATATATTTTTTTGCAGTTCGTACGCAGTCTTCTTCAACAATCCTCTTCCTCGGGGGACCTTCTCCCAGAGATGATGGAAAGCGAGACGCCTCCACCGGCCTCTCCGCCCAATAGGGTGGACGACTTCGAGGTGTTGTCACGGAGGGTCTCCCTCGACCAACAGGCGCTGCAAGGGATGATGAAGATATTACCCAAAGGTGACACTTCGGTGGCCCAGGGTTCGGGGACCAGTAATGAAGGCCCTGAACTATCCGGTCTACAGCCGGATACGAATAAACGGATCCCTTCAAAGGGTGGTTGTACTCCTACAGCAGCCTCCAGAGATCCAGAGGCGCCGGATATACTGACGAACATGCTGCAGTAGGCGTCCATCTCAGAGGAACATGTACCTTGATGGGCACAGTGGTTGAAAAGGTCCTGTCCGCGAAGCGGGAATTGAATGATGCCTTTGTTGGGCTACTAAGAGGTTTTGAGGTTTGTACTGTAATATATTCAATTGTGTTTTATTCACAAAATACACCTGTGTATAGATAGTAGCCCCTGAGACTCTGATTAGCTTCTCGAGGGAAGAGATCAGAGGATCAAAAGAAATGCCCAGGGACTGACCTGATTAATTGGAACACAGGATGTTTCTCCCCCGACGACTACCGGGACTACGGATATTGTCAAGCTGCAGCGGAAGCTTGACGTGGCAGGGGATGACATTGCGTAAATCAATAGGCGTCTTGACGAGTCGCAAGGTATGTATTAGGAGCAGTCCTTACACATACGTGTTTGTAATATAAGCGTGACGCTGAAAATTGCATACTGGGATATATATGGCTGCAGATGGTGCCGCCGCCGTTGAGATTCTTCGGGCAGAGCTGGCCCAGACCAAGGAGCATGCCCGGTTTAGTAATGCGGCTGCCGAAAAGGCATCAGCTGAGTTAAAGGCCGAACGAGGTGCTCGGCATCAAGACGCGAGGAAAATATCCGCGATGGCACTCGAACTAAAGAATGCTAATAGCCGCTATGAATTCCTTGAGAAGGCGAATGAAGCCAAAATGGCTGATCTTGACAAGGCCTTGCGAGAGGTGAAAGAAGCACGGTCCGAATCTAGAGCGACCCATGAGGAGATCCGGCAAGCTGGGGAGATTGCGGCTGGTAAGCCCTTTTTATTATAGACTAAGTTCGGCAATCCAAATTATGCTCAGCTTAACCAAGTGTGGATCTCTCCAGACGCGTTTGTGGACCTGCCGAAGAGTTCTTCCGATGCGGTGCAATTTTACCAGGCGCAAGAGGGATATGCGACAGAGAAACCTTTTTGGCCACAGTTTAGTGCATCAAAACACCCTCTGCTGCTGAATGAATAGATGTCCCAATGGGCCGAGCTTCATGGGATGTCTGGCGCTGCCATGAAGAACGTCATACTCCGGCTGTGGCCGATTGAGCCTATTCCGAATAGCTACTTCGGCTTGGCGCGGCTTACTGATGGGGTGCCACGTATCTACTCCGCAAAGCGGTCGGCGTGCATTGAAGGTGTAGGAATGGCCTTTAGCCGAGTCAAGATATACTGGGGGAAGATGAAGGCCATAGATATTGCAGCCAAGGGTCCACCCAAGGGCAAGGACCATCATGCACCAGAGCATTATTTTGAGGAAGTCTTGGAGGCTGCCCGCTTGATAGAGGGTCAATGTCCGAAAGGCGTAATATTCGAATGAACTCTGTACGAATTGTAAAAGACAATTTTTATAATTAGTCTATATTTTAGTTTTGCCTAAAGGCTTTTATTCCTCCTGTGCGGCCGTTTGTATATAATCTGAAAGTTTTCTAGTCGTCGGCTTCAGCCCCCTCGTAGGAAATACGGGGGTGTTCAGAAAAGCATCTGATCACTCTTGACCCAACGTCTTGGTCCGTGAAGGAGGTGTCAATGCGGCAAACCAGGCAATTGGACTATAGGGCGTTAACACTTTCACTTAGCCATAGGAGTTTTATGGTGGGTCAACGATATAGCCCTTGTATGTATGCGGCTTATTCATACGATGCGTTTTACATATTTGATCGGAAAGAGGTCCTTGGTGTGACACGGAGGAAATCATGAAAGATTCCAATAAGTCAACGAGTGGTTGACCAGCTCTCGCCGCATCATGATAGTTAGTTTTCGGCTTTCTCTACTGAGGTGCTTAACCATGTGAACTTGAAGCACAATCGTAGTAGTTCTCCCTTTACTACCCTAGCCGATAGAGCGGAATGTAGGATAGCAAGCACAAGAGCTGGTCAACCCAACTATTGACCCAAGACATGATTCGGAGCTGATACATATAAGGCCAAACTCGTAACGCTGAAGTACGCTATAGAGCTATTCGGACTTGTCGGCAACTCATTTGTTCCCATACCGATCCCCTGGAAAGTTATGCCGAGGTGTATGTTTAAAACAACCGTAGGGGCAAAACTTGGTTCTTTAGAAAAGAGTGGATTATTTTTACTGGGATCTGAGTGATGTGCCAATCGTTTATATAAAAAACAATGCCGCAACCCCGGCTATTTAACATGCTAGGGGTCGAAGGCGGAGGAAAAAGGCACTTTACATGCTCGATATAGAGAGTGCGGTCTACAAAAAGTTATTTTGGACCTCCCGTCGCACGTCTGCGCCGCCTGTCCTCGGTGAAGGGATTCCTTGACGTTAGTAGCCGTTGGGTGAGTGTACGAACCCGAACTCTGATAGAGTCCGTGGCCAGCCATTGAGCCACCTATGGAGAGGAAATAGAAAAAGGAAGAAGAGAAAGTAGTTAGAAAAAAGGAGGTTATGGGAGTACTTGCAGGTTCGTCCTTATTGTGCTTCTGCCGGCGCCCAGGATATTTTAAGTGTATAATTATGTATGTGCGGTACAGACTTCGCAGGTAAATTAGGTGAGCGGCGGAAGCCGAACTGCTAGTCACCTGTTGTGTTGTTCGGCTGAGGTAGCCGTAGTATGGTCCTCTGTACGGCGGGAGAACTTCGTGCATTCCCCTATAGGGGATTGTGTCACGTATACCATGTGCACTATCTTTACTTCGGGGGAAATGGCTTCTGACCCCCGGTGTTTGGTTGGCGAGTTTCTTCATCGTCGCTGTCGCCGGGCGGCCTCTTCCCCTTGTGTTCGTCATTTGACTTGCCGGCGTGTTTGAAGACCCAACAGCTTCTGTTGGTGTGATTAGCTGGGTTATTGGGGTGGCCATGAATCTGGCAGGGCCTATCCAATATCATATCTAGATTGGATGGTCCGTCTCTATTTGCCGTAAATGTCTTTTTCCGTTGACCGGGTTTGGGGCCACTGAATCCGGCATTGACCGTTGTGTCGTGTGTTCCCTCATTAATATTGCCACATTTGTGTTTATTGTGTCGTGGCTTCCCATTGCTGTCTCGAACTTCGGAAGTGCCCGGGTCGCTAGCGCTGCTGCCTCTACGAGCGAGCCAGCTGTCCTCTCCCGCGCAAAAGCGGGTCATCAGAGCGGTAACGGCTGACATGGATTTTGATTTCTCCTGACCGAGGTGGCGGGCGAGCCATTCGTCCCGGACACTGTGTTTAAAGGTCGCTAGGGCTTCTGCGTCCGGACAGTCTATGATTTGGTTCTTTTTAACTAAGGTCCTAGTCCAGAGCTTCCTAGCTGACTCTCCTGGCTGCTGGAGGATGTGACTTAAGTCATCGGCATCTGGTGGCCGGACATATGTACCTTGGAAGTTGTCACGGAAGGCGTCTTCCAGATCCTCCCAGTTGCCGATAGAGTTTTCAGGCAGACTATTTAACCAGTACCTTGTTGGTCCTTTGAGTTTTAGTGAGAGATATTTGATGGTGTGAAGGTTATCTCTGCGAGCCATATGAATATGGAGAAGAAAATCCTCGATCCATACCGTGGGATCAGTTGTTCCATCATATGATTCGATATTCACGGGTTTAAACCCTTCTGGGAATTCATGCTCCATTACTTCGTCAGTGAAGCAGAGTGGGTGTGCGGCTCCTCTATACTGGGCTACGTCGTGACGTAGCTTAGATGGAGTCCATCTGCGGCATTCGGCCCGGGCGTGACTAGACTTGTCATGTCCGAATAGGTAGCTGACGTTTTGCGTCGAGGCACGTCCTCGTGATCCGTAGATCGATCTGGTATGTTCTGCTGTACTGTCCGGGTCCTGCCGGGGGTCGTATGTATAACCCTGAGCTGTTTTATCTCTGTTTTTTCTTTGGGGTGAGGCAGGCTGTTGTTCAGCTTGAGCTGCCGCTTTATCCCGACCGCATGGTGGTCGGTTAGCCGCATTGTCCCGACCACGTGGTACAGGTTCCGGTGCCTCCTCATCTAACTGAGGTAGCAATCTGCGCTTCAGTTAACCCTTGTTTGTGCACTTGAGGTCATATTCTTCGGCTATTAGGATGTCTGTCCATCTATCTTTGAGTAGGTCTTGGTCAGCTTGAAGCTGCTGCTGCTTCTTTTTCAGGCTCCTGGCAGTGGCTAATAGCCGGCGTTTAAAGCGCTCCTGCTCGAGGGATTCCTCAGGCACGATGAAATCTTCGTCGCCGAGGCTCTCCTCATCCTCGGAGAGCGGAAGATAATTACTATCCTCCGAGTCTTCGTGTATGACATGTTCATCAGGGCAATCTTGCCCGTTTTCCCATTCATCCTGTTCGGACGTTACGTCAATAGGGTCTTCGTTGTCTTCGGCACCTTCCTGGGTGTAATCTTCTCCTGTGCCGATGTTGTGCGGTTACAGGAGATATCTTCTGGATGTGGTCCGATGACAGATTTATGTCATGTCCATCCGGGTGACTAGGAGTGGTTGCCGCGGTCTCGAATCCGGCGAAGATCATGTCTTCGCGGATGTCCGCAATGTAGTTCAAGCTTCCAAATCTGACCCTTTGGCCAGGGGCGTAGCTATCGAGCTGCTCCATATGGCCAAGTGAGTTGGCCCGCAGTGCGAAGCCGCCGAACACGAAGATCTGTCCAGGGAGTAAGGTCTAACCTTGGACATCATCGTTGTTGATGATTGAAGGGGCCATCAAACCTTTTGGGGGCGGCACAGTGGAACTCTCAATTAAAGCACCAATGTCGGTGTCAAAACCGGGGGATCTCGGGTAGGGGGTCTCGAACTGTACGTCTAAGGTCGATGGTAACAAGAGACATGGGACAAGATGTTTACATTGGTTCGGGCCCTCTCCGTGGAGGTAATACCCTATGTCTTGCTTGATTGATCTTAATGAATATGACTACTACAAGAGTTGATCTACCATGAGATTCTAATGACTGAACCCTAAAAGTCTAGTCTGGCTATGATAATGATCGTCCTCTCTCTGGACTAAGCCCTTCGGTCTATACAGACACCGGGAGGATCTAGGGTTACATAAGCTTGGTTACAAAGAAAGGAATCTACATATTTGATCGCAAATCTTGCCTTCGACGCCAAGGAGAATCCCATCCGGACACGGGTGCAGTCTTCAGTCTTCATGTTCTTCACAGCCCATCAGTCCGGCCCATGGCTAACAGGCCGGACGCCCGAGGACCCCTTAGTACAAGACTCCCTCAAAGGGAACTAGAAAAATTCCTCATGAATGGTGAGCACACCTTTTTTAGATTCGCCATTGAAGGAGACAAAAGAAAGCTGAAGCTATCGAGCTTGGAGATCAACTCCAACAACTACATTGATATTCAGGTGGAATGGAGAGACCCATACAATAAAAAGGAGTTTGACTCTTTGGCTGATGTTGCCGACAGGATGATAGACATTCACTACCATGACATGAAGAAATAAATTAACCGCAAGGAGGACCACACTTTGTGGGGATTCTGCCCGCTGCCAGACAAGCTTATCAAGTATGCAGCAATAGATGCATTCACAACATATGAGTCATGGAGAATCATCTACGATGTCATAATGGGACTGGATAGGGCAAAAAGAGACAAAGAAGCAAAGAAGAAGAAGAACAAGGATGTAATCCAATAAAACAACTAGAAATAATCAGGGCTATGTTTACTTTCATTTTTCTTTAGTGGTTGTGTTGTTCCTTGTTTCATGTCTGCAAGGTTTTGATTATGTCCGTTGCTTCATATCGAACGTTTCTTTTGTAAAAACAATGTCTTTTTAGAATTATCATCAAAGTTTCTTTCTGTTGTTTGCTTATGTATCGTCAGTTTTCTTGTGATCATTTTCTTTTGCTGAACTTAGTTTCCTTGTCATGCAGAATCGCTTGTAACTTAGTTTGCACTAGGTAATGATTGCTGAGTTTGTATTAGAACAAGTATCCAGACAACTTTGAAAAATTTAATGTGTGATACCAAAACATACTACAAACATACAAAATATATTGAGAAACAACGTTAAACCAAAATAATTAAGTAATCTGACTACAAATCATACCTAAAAAAGGAAGATGAATGCAGTTCACAATGGTAATTATAGAAAAAGACCATAAATATTAATATTTCGAAAGAAATATAACTCGCAGACCATTCTAAACGAATGTGAACAAGTTCATCGAAGAAATATAAGGCAGTTCACAAAGTGTATACATGAAGTGCAGTACATGCTTAAATGTAGAACGAGAGGGGCTGCAACCACTTTTGTGCAGTGCACAACACACAGACTTGGTACACGCAGTGCAGTCCGCAACGTTGGTGCAAGCACTACAAATGACATCATTTGTACTACCACGAATATATATACTCCAAAAGAAAAAAATGCCTCAGATACGGAATTTTTTTGAGCACCCAGGTGCAACCAAGCCCTAGCCAGTCTCGTAATAGGTCTGCGCCCATAGTAGGCGAGTCGTTTTGAGCCACGATGCATGGGGTTAGGCACACATTGGCCCACAGGTCAGAGAAATAAGGACAGCGAACGCCGTGTATAAGCGCCCAAACAAGTAACCAGAGGAGTTCGAGAGAGGTGCCTCGCCAGCGCTTATAAAATGGTCAAGCGCGCTCTCCGCGGGCGAGGTGGGACTAAACATTAGGGTGCACACACAGCGCACTGGGAACCAGCCGTGCTGACAGGCCGACTAGGCCGAATGTGTCTTACACCCCAACGGACCCAACAAATTCTCACATCCCGAAACATACAAGCCCAACAACGCACAACTAGCACACAACTCTAGTACCCTCCCACCTCAAAAAATGCAGCCCGTTGTGCAGTTCGGTGTGGGACGGAAGATGTGCTATCAATAAAGCCCTGCAGTTCACTTAGACGATTGTTTTTTCCAGCCAATAAAGAACACTACCATGACTAGCCTGCATCAAACCGCCTCCTCCACTTGGCGAATCTTTTCACTTGGCTACAACGACACAACCCCCCATTACACCCTGGCTTGGTTGACAGGCGCACGGGGATAGACAGGGAGGCAACGGGGTGTGCCGGACTCGCCTATGCATGCGGCACCATGGCACACCGCGTCGCCGCCTGCTCACGCTCGTTCCAGGCTCAGCCTCGCAAGGGGTGGGGAGGGGGGTCATGACCCCCCTCCCACCCCCTTGCTCGGCCTCGCGCTAACGCATGTAGTGCGCTTGGTTGACACGCGCAGTGCGGACATTCTGTTTTTTCCATCCCTAGGATGCACGCAACCCGAGAGCCACACCCCTAAGATAGAGAGGGAGGCAACGGGGTGTGATGGCTTGCCTACGCAAGCGGCGCCGCGGCATGCCATGTCGTCGCTTGCTTCGGCTCGTTCGAGGCATGGCCTCGCAGGGGGGTCATGACCCCCGTCCCACCCCCCGACTTGGCCTCGCGCTAATGCACCCAGTGCGCTTGGTTGACAGGCGCAGTGCAGACATTTTGTTTTTCCAACCCTAGGACGCACGCAACCCCATAGCCACACCCCTAAGATGGATAAGGAGGCAACGGGGTGTGGCGGACTCGCCTACGCATGCGGCGCCGCGGCACGCCGCGTTGCCGCCTGCTCTGGCTTGTTCCAGGCTCGGCCTCGCAGGGGGTGGGGAGTGGGGTCACGACCCCCCTCCCACCCCCTGCTCGGCCTTGCACTAACGCATGTTGTGCGCTAAGTATAGGGAATACAGGTGCAGTACAAACCTATAGACAAATAAAAAAATGGGCGGGGGGGCGCAACCCCCCTACCATATAAAAAAACAAAATGCATGACACAACTTTAGACAATGAAGTGCATTTGGTTAGACAAAGCAATGCAGTATCATAAGCAATGCGGTTTTGGAATACACACATGAATGCAGGGCCTGCAGCAAGTACAACAAAAAAAATACAGGTGCAGTACAAACCTGTAGACAAATGTAGTGCTTTTTGTTAGACGAAGAAGTTCAACATCACATGCAATATAGTTTCTGGGACACATACGATACATATAAGCGTGACAAATGTCAGTTCGCACAAAATGTGGTGGATCAACAAAATAAAAAATATATACATATATTTACTGTATGAGTTATTAATATTAAATAAAATACTGTCACAGCCCTAGGATGTTGGTTGTAATTAGTTGCATTTGCATCCATGTCATCACGTTTAAATTCAAATGAACTTGAAATGGGGATGTTCAAACCCTAGCACCAAGTAATTCAAATAGGGTCAAATTTAAATCTTTTCAATAAACCCAAAATGGCCATCGGAAAAGTCCATCATTCATGGAATGGGTGAAAACTTCTGCCAAAAATGATGCACATATTTCTAGGACATTTCTAGATTTTTCAATTAACTCTTAATGTATTTGAATTGTAGCTACTAATTACTATAAAATATTTGGTAACTCCAACAATTTTGGAACTTGGTGAGGGCCACTGGAATAATGCAGAGAGTGCCCACAAAAAGTTTCAGAATTTATAAAAATGGTTTAGTGCTTGTACTAAAGCAAAACAGACAAAAGAAAATAGAAAAACAAAACAAAATTGGAACAAAGAAGAGAGAGAGAGAGAACCACCTGGGCCTTACTTGGCGACCAAGTGGCGAACCTAGCCCACCGGCCTCCTCCTTGTCGTCTTCCTCCTTCGCCAGGAGGGCGAGAACATGTGGCCGCCGCACGCCAGCACTTGCGCGGCCACCTCCTGCTTACCTGCTCGCCGCTGGAGGCACCCAAGGGCGCCACACACTCCCCCTCGCCTCCCTCGACCACTTGCTCGTCCCCATCCCCTCCTCTGCTGCCCTCTCTCTCCCGCGACCGAACAAGCTCGTCGCCACCGTTCACTGCCACTGCGTCCACTAAGCTCCCCTCGCCCCTCTGGTTTTTCCAACGGGTCTGCATCGACACCGTGGATCACCAAGATGAAGCCCGCGCCCGCAGGACACCTGAAACGACGCCATCATCACCATCTCCAACCTCGGGTGCCGCCGTTCATCGCCGTCGATTCGCTTCGGCCAAGCCATCCTCGAGCCTGCTTCGACATCCCCTGCACACGCCGTGAGCACCTGCACCTTTTCCCTCTCTCCGCGCAGTCTAACTCATCCTCTAGCTAGCTCCATAGACGAACCCGAGAGCTCCACCCCGCTGGCCATGTCGCCGCCATGGCTGGAGCAAGTGAAGCTTGCGTCTGGGCATGTCAACATGCTCAGTGGTTTCCCAGGAAGCCTCCTAGCCCCTCATCTGGCTCCCTAGCGCCCCACAGCCCCCCGCTCGTGCACCACCGTAGCTTCGGCCGCCGCATAGCTCGACGCCGTCGACGCTGTAGACCATCCCAGCCAATGTTGCTAGCTTTGTTGGATGCGGATGAGCACCAGCTCCATGTAGAGCCCCTCCGCCACTCGTTTGGTCGCCGAAGGAGCAAACACAACGTCCCCGCCGCGGCCTGTGGTCGCCGGCGATTAGCTGCCGACTAAACGCGTCATTAGGCCTAATTAACCACCCCATCAGCCACTAACAGATGGGCCGCATGCCCTAACTAACTTTAGTTAAGTTTCAGTCTAGATTAGTTAAACTGGTTTAACCCCTGCTTCACTGACGAGTGGAGCCCACACGTTAGGTTTGACCTGGACAGCCCCGTTGACCTGCTGACGTCACAGTGAGGTAATGCTGACGTAGTAAATATTTTTTGGGATTTTAAATAAATCAGAGATGATTTATTAATTTCGAAAAATATCCAAAACTTCAAAAATTCACAGAAATTCAACCTTAGCTCAAATTGAAATAATTTATATATGAAAAATTATCAGAAAAATCTAAAGAATATGTTTATGGCATTTACATGAATGTTTGAGCAACTTAAAGATATTGTATATAACAATTTGAATTAATGGCATTTGAATGCCTTATGTGGAGTTTGAATTTGAATCTAGTGTTCAAACCAACTCCATTTAAATCGTTGCTAGCTGCATTAGCTCAAATCATAGCATATTGCCACGTCATGATCATGCATCATATTGTGGCATTGCATTGATTGTGTTCTTTCTCTGTTTGTCGGTATTTGTCCACTATCAGTGGACGTAGTTTCGACGATGAGTTTGATGACACCGATGAAGAGCTATACTATCTTCAAAAGTGCTAGGCAAGCAAAATCCCCTTGTTCATTCCAATACAATCCCACGCTCTCGCTTCTGCTCTCTTTTACTACATTAGGACAACGACGATTCAACTATTACATGCTGCGGTAGTTGAACCCCTTTGCTCTGCATGACCTGTCATTGCCACAGTAAATAGATGAAACCCCACTAGTGCAGAACCGGGCAATAGCACCAGTTCGTAAGGCCCTTTAGTGCTGGTTTAGGAACCGGCACTAACGTTTCGGCACTAAAGCCCCCCCCCCTTTAGTACCGGTTCAGCACGAACCGGTGCTAAAGGGAAACCACGTGGCACGAGCCAGCTCCGGGGGCCAGGAGCCCTTTAGTACCGGTTGGTAACACCAACCGGTACTAAAATGTTTGGGGGGTTTTTGGTTTTATGATTTATTTTCATTTAATTTTGTGTTTTCCATTTTAATTCTTTTTCGTTTGCTGGTATTTTACGATACTACACATTGTACACCTTATGCATATATATATATATATAAATAGAATTTCTAGTAGAACCAATCATATATATATCATCAATGTCTCACAAACCACCATATTAATTTACACATACACACATGTATAGCTATATACAATTTCTCCTACATATGCATGTTGCCTTCGAAGCCAGTGGCATTAGCCTAATTGGTGCCTTCGGAGCACGATGACAATTGGAAGTGGTTCATGACCTGGTCGATGGGGGCGGTAGCGGGTAATAGTATTCTCCCTTTGGATTTATGACATGGTCGAGCAAAAATCCCGCTATTTCCTCTTGAAGTGCTTCTACGCGCTCCGTTGGTAGGAGCTTCTCCCGCACCTCTGTGAACTGTTAAGAAGGAGATCAATATGCATGTGTATTAGTTGTGTGACTAGATATCGATAATGGTGTAAAAATTGTGAATATTGTTCTGACAAACGTACCCATTCCTGTCTTTGAGATCTGCTCCTTTCGGACGCCATCATGCGAATGTTCTCGCAAACGCAGTATGCACACAGATTAGTCCCTGGTGCCTGCTTCAGGGCCTTTATTATGAGAATGGAATTTAATTTGATCAGATAATAATTAATCAAAGCATGATAATTAAAGAGATGGCAGCTAGCTAGCTAGCTAGTACTACTTAATTACTTACCTTGGATCAAAACCATTTCAGCTGTGGTTTCCATTCGCCTTCCGTGACGCTGATGAACCTTGCCCAAGCCCTGCCCGCCGACAAAGAAAATGAATAAAGGGGTTATTAAATAGTTCATATCATGAAATGATGAACTAAATAGGCCGAGATATATAGTTAATAATGATTGAAATTACCTGTTGACTATCCCATACAAGATGTTGTAGTCACTATTTGCTTTGAGTAGCGAGTCCAGTATTTCAACTGTTCCGGTGTCAACTTTAATGATACACAAGATCTAGTGAAATCTGCATGCAGACACGTTTGCATGTCTTAATTAAGCGGGCATATGTAAGCAAAAACATGTAGCTAGCTAGTAGGCAAAAACAGAGAATTTGTAGTACAAGAAAGTGTGACTCACTCGAAGTTGTAAGGAAGTAGTATATCTTCATTGTATTTGAGGCACTTCAAGAACTCTAGCATGCTGTCCTCTACCTGCTTTTCATAATACTTGCTCATTTTCCATGTGTATTGATTAACGGTGTTTGGGTCAATCAACCCAATGCCATAGCGTCCACCTTTTCTCATTTCATACATCTTCATCCTGCATAATACCACAGAAAAGAATATAGTGAGGATAATTACAGGTAATGATTGATCAAAAGGATCACTACAGCTAGGTTGAGACTTAAATTACAGAAAGAAATCACTTACAGACAATAGCAACTGACGATAGATTTGTCGAGTGCGTCTTGATTGTATAACTGAAACAGTTCAGAATACTCAATGGCCACAGCTTTCTCATGGTAGTAATCATCCTTCTTGACATCCACCATGAGGGACTCTCGATCGGATCTCTTGATCATGTCCATGTACCATTGATGCAATTCATACATTCTCGTTGGGAGCTTCTTGACATCTTCTAGCTCGACCAAAGGTTGGCCCCGGACATATTTCTGTTTTATTTCCTCCTCTGTAATCACAGGCATGTCCTTGATCTCGAGGAGTTGTCCAACAGTGATCTTGAGTTCTTCAGCCTGCATTATATGCTCCTGGGTTATTACCACATCGCCCACCTGGGGAACGTAAACTGTTTGGCCACAATAATATTGGGCGCGCGTACTGTCACGTGTTGTTGGCGGCACAACAAGCGGGGGGGATCGATTGCGCCGCCTGTTTTCCCAGCTGGGCAACGGTTTTCCCGCATTTTTCAACGGGTGCTTGTTGTTTGCTCGAGCTCGAGCTCGCCTCCTTCTGTAGATGTTGTCGATTACACTTCCTGATGTGGCGCTCATAGTCTGTGTCAACAGGCTTAGGAGCTGGTGGTTGATCCATACGAATGAAGTGGTCAACTACTTCCACAGGCACTTTCTCCCTTGGCGGCGTTGGCGGTTTCGGTCCAAAATGGGCGTCGAGTTCTGCCTACACTATGGCATTGGTTTGCTCCTCGGTCCTGTCATAAGCCCTCATAGGAAGAGGAGTACTGAAGTTTGGACCATATTTATATCGCTTGCCTCCGCCTGTACTTCTTGTACTATGACCTCGACTCGTACCGCTACGCACCATAGCTGCGGGGTGTCTCTTCTGCGATTGCTGAGGCGGCGGAGACGGCTGACGGGGCTGAGTTGGGCGAGGAGGAGTGGCCTGAAGCTGTGCCGGACTTGCAGTGGCCTGAGGTTGTGCCGGACTTGGAGGAGGAGTGAACGTCTGACGCTATGTCGGACTTGGAGGAGGAGTGGCCTGACACTTTGCCGGACTTGGAGGAGGAGGAGTGGCCTCACGCGTTGGTGGACTTGGAGGAGCGGGAGTCTGCTGATTCGGTGGCGGACTTCGAAAGATGATGCAATCCTTTCTCCATAGGATGACACGATGTATGGCCTCTCCCAATGTGTGCTCGTCGTCACCTCCAGGAATGTCAAGCTATAGCTCCGAATATGGGTCCACCACCTCATCAACCAAGACACGAGCATAGCCCGCTGGAATCGGGTTGCAATGGAAGGTTGCCTCGGGGGAATTTGAAAAAGCTACGGCGTCCGCCACCTTCATGGATATGTTCTTCATTTTGAAGTGTAGCTCGCAGTTAGTGTTCTCCGTGATGTCATCCACGAGGTATGTATCCAGCACTACTGCATCACCCGGGGCGGAACCCACGCTGCTTCTCGGCATGGATGGGGCGGTGGTATCCAATGCTGGATCATCTACTAGCTGCTGCAGCTGCTGAGACCCCCTTTGCTAGCTAAGTGAGTCGATCTGCTCCTGCTGCCGCTGGAATTTAGCTGCCAATTCCGCTTGACTTGCTTCTAGGCCTTGAAGGCGTTCATAGTCGCGCTTCCTCTGCTCCTCCTCCATCTTCCTCTTCTTGTCCTCCGCAATCTTCTTTCTCGCACGGGTTCTGTAGTCGGTGTTCCAGTCCGAAAACCCCTCATACCACAGAAGAGCGCCCTTGCCTCGTGTTCTTCCCGGGTGTTCAGGATTTCCCAGGGCACGCGTAAGCTCGTCGTTCTCTCTGTTGGGCTGGAACACCCCCGATCGAGCCTCTTCTATTGCAACAAGTAGCGCATCGTTGGCTCCGTTCAGACATGCCTTCGTCGAAAAATTGCCTGTCTTCGGGTCCAACTCCCCCCCATGCACATAGAACCAAGTCCTGCACCTGGGGGGCCAGCTCCTAGTAACCGGAGTGACACCTGCATCCTCCATCTCTTTCTCAGACTTATCCCACTTAGGCATTGCCACCGCGTAGCCACCTTGCCCCAGCTTATGGAACTTATCCTTTTTTTCGGCATTGGCCTTGTTTATTCTCGACCGTTCCTTAGCTAATTCTGAATCCTTGAATTTCACGAAATCGTCCCAATGAGCACTTTGATTCTCTAGTATCCCCTCGAATACTGGAGTCTTCCTTCCTCCGTTGACGTACTTCTCCCACGTCATTCTCTTGTGCTTCTTGAATGCAACCGCCATCTTCCTAAAAGCAGCGTCCTTGACTTTCCGCACATCTGCTTCTGTGATATTATCTGGTAGGGTGAAATGTTGCATGAGAGTATCCCAAAGCAGTTTTTTTATTCTCGTCGACAAAGGTAACATCTGGACGTGGCTTTGCTGGCTTTCTCCATTCTTGAAGGGAGATCGGGAGTTGGTCCTTCACAAGAACTCCGCACTGACGAACGAACTTTTCCGCAATCTTCTTAGGCGCTAATGGTTCACCATTAGGTTTGAATGCCTCGATATTGTACTTTACGCCCTCCTTCAACTTTTTGTTCGGGCCTCGTTTCGTCCTTTTGCCTGAAGATTTGCTCGATCCGGATGGCTGAAAGAAGAAAGATCGATTCGTTAATATATCTTCAACTCATTTAAAACATGCGATGATCACCAGATTCCTGCTTATATAAATATATATACCTCGCCGGTGTTTGTTGTTTCAGGATCAACATGTTCTTCGCCGTAGTTCATGACTTCATCTTCTCGGTCATCGCGATCGAATATCATATCACTCTCTCCGGTGTTGTTTAGAAATTCGGAGCCGTCAAAATCTTCTTCATTCTGATCATCGTCTGGCCCGCGTATGATATCGAACATGGTCTGTTCTCTCTCTCTGTCGGTATTGTCCGCCATAGCTTTTATTTAACTCTGCCAAAAGAACTATAAAACAATTTAGTATAATCTCGAATAATAGATATAATCTCGAATACATTGTCTCGAATAATAGATATAATCTCGAATACATCGTCTCAAATAATAGATTTAATCTCGAATACGTCGTCTCGAATAATAGATATAATCTCAAATACATCGTCTCGAATAATAGATATAATCTCGAATAAATCATCTCGAATAATAGATATAATATTGAATACATCACTAGCTAGCTAGCTAGCAAGCTAATAAAGATCGAATACTACAGAGTAATCTAGGCCACTCGCGGTTCCTGAGGTGCGGGCGGTGGACACCCAAAGAGAAGGAACCATCACTGGATCATAGCTCGGGTGATCTCCCCAAAGAACCTGCCAGGTATTGAAGAACCGGACGTCCATAGCAGCCATGTAGCGATGGACGTGCTCGTCCTCCTCCCTCACACGGCGACGTACCACCTCCGGTGGGGCCGGCTCCCTCCGCACCGAAAGTGGCCCACGCGAATGCCACCAAAGGAGATGAGGGTCGACGACGGGACCCGGGGCCGGGTTCCTCACCAAGCGTCGCGCCCCTGAAGGTAGCACCTCCCAGTGCCAGCCCGGTGGAGCCCAGTCCCGGACATGGGTCCTCTGAAGCAGGACGTCGTCGCGAACGGGTCGACGGCGAGGATGCGGGCCGGGCATCATCGACAAAAAATACTATATGCAAATTAAATGTAACACTAATTATGCTATCATTGCATATGTCAAAATTCTATATGCTATTTCATACTAATTAATCATCTAACACTAAAAACAGAAAAAACAACTTCTATACGTCCATTAAAAACAGAAAAACAACATTATATAAAAAAAATTCCATACTAATTAAACACTAATTATATCCGGGCTCACTAAAAACACGAAGCATCTAACACTAAGCATTGCATATATCAAAATTCTATATGCTATTCCATAATAATTAAACACTAATTAAGCATCTAACACTAAAAACAGAAAAACAACTTCTATGTGCGTGTGTGTGTGTTCATCATGCATGCATGCTTGTGTGTGTGTATATGGGCTCGGGGTGGGGAGGGGGCGGCGCCAATGGTGGCCACCGGGGGCGAGGGAGAGGGGTTAGAGGGGGAGAGCTCACAGCGGGGCGACGACGACGGCGAGGCGACGGCCCGGGGCGGCGACGGGCCGGGGCATGACGGGGCAGCGACGCGGGGACGGCGCGACGGGGACGGACCCGGGGCGGCGACGAAGACGAGGGCGGCGACGGCGTCGGGGGCGGCGACGGGGATGAGGGCGGTGACGAGGATGGGGGCGGCGACGGCAATGGCGCGCGACGGGGGCGGCGTAGGACGGGGGCGGCGACGGCGTCGATCGATCGGGAAGAAACAGAGGGAGAATGAAATTTTGCGAAGTGCTGTATATATAGAAGGCACCTTTAGTACCGGTTGGAGCCACCAACCGGTACTAAAGGCCTCTTTTGGCCAGGCCAAGCAGCGGGAAGGGCAGGCCTTTAGTACCGGGTCGTGGCACCAACCGGTACTACAGGCCCCCCCTTTAGTACCGGTTGGTGCCACGACCCGGTACTAAAGGGGGTGCGCTGCCAGGCAAGGGGCGCAGAAGTTTAGTCCCACCTCGCTAGCCGAAGGGCGCTCGCACTTGCTTATAAGCCCCGCCGCCGCTGCTGTCTCGAGCTCCTCTCTAAAGCAGGCCTTTTGGGCCTACCTCTGCTACTCTGCCCTGTGGGGCCTATTGGGCTTGCGGGCTTGCATCCTGGCCCAATAACAGGATGGGTTTCTAGTCGTATGCAGGCCGCTGTGGCCCGGTAGGTGGGCTTTCTTCATTTAGTTTTTTCTTTTATGCTTTATTTATTTTGTTTTATTTATTTTTAGTTGTTTTTTGCTGTATTTAGAGTTTCTTTGTGAATATTTTTGATAGTTTTTAGAAACTTTCAGTTAGTGCCGGTAGTTTTTAAATTTGAATAGTTTAAATTTTGAATTATTTGAAATTTGTGTGAATCACTAGTTTGTGAATAACTTAACTTTAAAAATACATTTTCCAGTGATTCTTTTTTCTTATGTTTAATATTAGTGTGTTTTATCATTATATTCATTTTGGTATTGCTTAAGTTATTTAAAAAATGAAATGCCTTTGTAACGGATGAGTTTTCGTCCGAAACCTTGATACTTCGAAACAGATTGTCCATTTTGTACACGAAGTGCATCCAGTTTTTGCGCTAACCCTCTCTACTTTTTTGCACATGCTATGTGGGTGAAATTATGATGCCATGCCAACTTTCATCCTTTTCTAAGTTCATTTGAAATGCTTTTCAACTTTCATCCTTTTCTGAGTTCATTTGAAATGAGTTCATTTAGCTGAAAAAATCAGTAAATGCATGAAAGAATTTGCTTGCACACAAAATTTCTTCGCGTTTCAAATGCCAAAACACATAACTAGCTACCCTAACTATTATAGAGATTCCCTCCTGGGTGTGAAACACAGAAGAAAGTGATGATAGTTAAGCCGATCACATCCCAGATCTTTGGGTGTGAAACTTTTTCTTCGCGTGTGTCCCTTTGCGTCGTAGCCATGGAAAATGTTCATCATTTAATCGGATGCTCGGTTCAATATTCACTGTGAATGGAGCAATTTCATCAAACTTTTAATAATCTTCTGACTTGTCTGTCTTGTCATCCACTCCCACGATGTTTCTCTTCCCAGAAAGAACTATGTGCCGCTTTGGCTCATCGTACGATGCATTCGCTTCCTTATCTTTTCTTTTTCTTGGCTTGGTAGACATGTCCTTCACATAGAAAACCTGTGCCACATCATTGGCTAGGACGAATGGTTCGTCTGCATACGCAAGATTGTTGAGATCCACTATTGTCATTCCGTACTGCGGGTCTTCCGTTGCCCCGCCTCGTGTCATATTGACCCATTTGCACCGAAACAAAGGGACCTTCAAACCACGTCGATAGTCAAGTTCCCATATGTCCTGTATATAACCATAATATGTTTCCTTTCTCGTCTTGGTTTCTGCATCAAAGCGGACACCACTGTTTTGGTTGGTGCTCTTCTTATCTTGGGCGATCGTGTATAATGTATTACCATTTATCTCGTACCCTTTGAAAGTCATTATATTCGAAGATGGTAACTGGGACAGCAAGTACAGGTCATCTTCAATAGAGGTGTCATGCATGGTACGTGCTTGCAACCAGCTGGCGAAACTCCTGGTTTGTTCACGTGTAATCCAGTCATCAGACCGCTCCGGGTGTTTGGAGCGTAGCAAATTCTTGTGTTCATCCATATACGGAGCCACCAAGGAGGAATTCTGTAGAACTGTGTAGTGTGCTTCAGTGAGAGAATGTCCGTCCATACATATTATTTGTTCCCCTCCTAGCGTGCCTTTTCCATCCAGTCTGCCCTTATGCCACGATTCAGGAACACCAATCGGCTTAAGGTCAGGAATAAAGTCAATACAAAACTCAATTACCTCCTCATTTTGACGGCCCTTGGAGATGCTTCCTTCTGGCCTAGCACGGTTATGAACATATTTCTTTAAGACTCCCATGAACCTCTCAAAGGGGAACATGTTGTGTAGAAATACAGGACCCAAAACGTTAATCTCTTCGCATAGGTGAACTAGGACGCGCGTCATGATGTTGAAGAAGGATGCCGGGAACACCAACTCGAAACTGACAAGACATTGCACCAAATCATTCTGTAACCTTGGTATGATTTCTGGATCGATTACCTTCTGAGAGATTGCATTGAGAAATGCACATAGCTTCACAATGGCTAATCGAACGTTTTTCGGTAGAAGCCCCCTCAATGCAACCGGAAGCAGTTGCGTCATAATCACGTGGTAGTCATGAGACTTTAGGTTCTGGAACTTTTTCTCTGCCATGTTTATTATTCCCTTTATATTCGACGAGAAGCCAGACGGTACCTTAATACTGAGCAGGCATTCAAAGAAGATTTCCTTCTCTTCTTTTGTAAGAGCGTAGCTTGCATGACCCTGATGTATGCCGTCTTTTCCGTGCATACGTTGCTGGTCCTCCCATGCCTCAGGTGTATCTTTTGTCTTCCCATACACGCCCAAGAAGCCAAGCAGGGTCACACAAAGATTCTCCGTCACGTGCATCACGTCGATTGTGGAGCGGACCTCGAGGTCTTTCCAATAGGGCAGGTCCCAAAATATAGATTTCTTCTTCCACATGGGTGCGCGTCCGTCAGCGTCATTCGGAACAGGTTGTCCACCAGGACCCTTTCCAAACACCACCTTCAAATCCCTGACCATATCATGTACATCAGCACCAGTACGGTGGCGAGGCTTCGTCCGGTGATCCACCTCACCTTTGAAATGCTTGCCTTTTTTTTACGGGATGCCTGCTCGGAAGAAATCGACGATGTCCCAGGTACACATTCTTCTTACAATTAGCCAAATATATACTGTCGGTATCGTCCAAACAGTGCATGCATGCGCGGTATCCCTTGTTTGTCTGTCCTGAAAGGTTACTGAGAGCAGGCCAATCATTGATGGTCACGAACAGGAACGCCTTTAGGTCAAATTCTTCCCCCATGTGCTCATCCCACGCGCGTACACCTGTTCCATTCCACAGTTGTAAGAGTTCTTCAACTAATGGCCTTAGGTACACATCAATGTCGTTGCCGGGTTGCTTAGGGCCTTGGATGAGCACTGGCATCATAATGAACTTCCGCTTCATGCACAACCAAGGAGGAAGGTTATACAAACATAGAGTCACAGGACAGGTGCTATGGTTGCTGCTCTGCTCCCCAAAAGGATTAATGCCATCTGCGCTTAGACCAAACCATACGCTCCTTGCGTCATCTGCAAACTCCTTCCCGTACTTTCTTTCGATTTTTCTCCACTGCGACCCGTCAGCGGGTACTCTCAACTTTCCGTCTTTCTTACGGTATTCTCTGTGCCATCGCATCGCCTTGGCATGCTCTTTGTTTTGGAACAAACGTTTCAACCGTGGTATTATAGGAGCATACCACATCACCTTGGCAGGATTCTTCTTCCTGGGGCGCCGGCCCTCGACATCACCAGGGTCATCGCGGCTGATCTTATAGCGCAATGCACCACATACCGGGCAAGCGTTCAAATCATCGTACTCACCGCGGTAGAGGATGCAATCATTAGGGCATGCATGTATCTTCTGCACCTCTAACCCTAGAGGGCAGACAACCTTCTTTGCTTCGTACGTACTCTCGGGCAATTCGTTGTCCTTTGGAAGCATATCCTTTATCATTACCAGCAACTTTCCAAATCCCTTGTCAGATACACCATTCTCTACCTTCCATTGCAGCAATTCCAGTGTGGTGCCCAGCTTTTTCTTGTCACCTACGCAATTCGGGTACAACAATTTTTTGTGATCCTCTAACATGCGCTGCAACTTCTTCTTCTCCAAATCACTTGTGCAGTTTCTCTTTGCATCGGCAATGGCCCGACCTAGATCATCAACGGGCTCATCTGATGCCTCTTCTTCAGCTTCTTCCCGCATTGCCGGCTCAACTTCTTCCCGCATTACCGGCTCAGCTTCTTCCCCCATTGTTGTATCATCGTATTCAGGGAACCCATGGCCAGGATAGCTGTCGTCGTCCTCTTCTTCTTCATTGTCTTCCATCATAACCCCTCTTTCTCCGTGCTTGGTCCAAACATTATAATGGGGCATGAAACCGGACTTAAACAGGTGGACGTGAATGGTTCTTGACGTAGAGTAATTGTGACCATTCTTACAACGAGCACATGGACAAGGCATAAAACCGTCCGCCCGCTTGTTTGCCTTAGCCGCAAGCAGAAAAGTATGCACGCCCTCAACGAACTGGGGAGAGCATCAGTCATCGTACATCCATTGCTGGCTCATCTTCATTACACAACACCGAATAGACCAAATTAATACAAGTTCATACATAAAGTTCATACAACACTTAAATGCAACAAACAAATAACTCTCTAGCTAAAGCATTTAAATGCAACAACAAATACAATCAAGATCGCAACTAAGGTAACAATGGATCCAACAGCATAATGATACCAAGCCTCACTATCGATGGCATATTTTCTAATCTTTCTAATCTTCAAGCGCATTTTCTCCATCTTGATCTTGTGATCATCGATGACATCGGCAACATGCAACTCCAATTCCATCTTCTCCCCCTCAATTCTTTTCAATTTTTCTTTCAAGTACTCGTTTTCTCTTTCAACTAAATTTAACCCCTCGGCAATAGGGTCGGTTGGAATTTCTGGTTCACATACCTCCTAGAAAAAATTTCTATGTCAACTTGATGGGCATAATTTGTCATAAACACGAAATGCAACTAGTTTTAAAAGAGAATATACATACCACATCCGAATCATAACAAGGACTAGGGCCGACGGGGACGAATATCAAAACCATGGCACTATATGTATAACAAACAACGTACAGGTAAGATAATTATACGAGTAACTATATATCCAAATCACACAAACATTAATTTTTATATACAATTTCATGAACAAGAGGCTCACCACAAGGTGGTGCCGGCGACGGGATGGTGCGGGCGATCGACGGTGGCTACGATGGAGATTTAGAAGGCACTAAGTAAACCACACCTACATATGCAAACTAAGTGTTACTTTTGACCTCAAATTGCATATAAATCAAATACTAGCACATATATATATCCTCCCAAATTACTAAACTCACAAATTAATCACTATATAAACCAATGCAAGAGCTAATCTAGCAATGAGAGATGAAAGGACAAAGTTGCTAACCTTTGTGATCATTTGAATGGATGAGGGCCTTCAAATCTTGACAAATTTTGGGCAAATTTTGTGATGAACTCGAGAGGAAGAAGGGAAGAACAGAGGAGAGGGAGAGGGGAAAGGGGGAAGAACAGAGTGCTGGTGGACGAAGGGTTTATATAGGACGACCTTTAGTACCGGTTCGTGGCATGACCCGATACTAAAGGTGCTGGAGGGGCCCCGGACTGACAACATCCTGCCTCCACTTTCATTAGTACCGGTTCGTGGCACGAACTGCTGCTAAAGGTTCGCCACGAACCGGTACTAATGAAAGCGGCCCGGCTAGCCGTTGGAACCGGCACTAATGTATACATTAGTGCCGGCTCAAATACAAACCGGCACTAATGTGCTTCACGTTTGACCCTTTTTCTACTAGTGCCCACTAGCATGAGTAGGAGTTGTTTGAGCCCTGATGTGCCTACTCATTCATGCTTGTTCTCATGCTTGCTACTGCTTAGAGTTGAGTCAGGTCTGATTCATCGGGGATGAATTCGAATGTGGTGAACATGTCTTACTATTGAGAGCAAAGTGTGTGAACACGATTTGGTAAAGGTAGCGACGAGAGGCCATGTAGGAGTACATGGTGGGTTGTCTCATTGAAACCGTCCTCAAGAACTGAGTTCTTTGTTTGTGGTCCATGAATAGCTACTACCACGCATTGGAATGCTTAAGTGCCCCTCTCGACTTATTAATCACCCTGATCTTTGTCCATGAGTTGCAACTAGTTTCTGGTGTTTGTAGGACATGTGTTGGGGACCGTGCGTAGCGCCAACCCTAAGGGTGGGCTATGATGTGGTAGAGACACGAGGCATGGTGTATCGGGATGCCCGTTTGGTGCCTCGGGAACCCTGCTCTCATCGTTTGGGGCCGTGAGCGAAACCCCGACCGGATCTCCTTGCGGATGGAACCCGAATAGGCGATAAACCTGGACTTGAGACTTGTGTGGTTAGTCAGGTCATGGCCGACTCCCTCGCCAGGCTTCTGCTTGAAAGTTGCCGAGATACATGACGTGTACTTGGTGGTAAGTGGCGGGAGCGTGTGTGAAGAAGTACACCCCTGCAGGGTTAACATGATCTATTCGAATAGCCGCGTCTGCGGTAAAGGACTTCTCGGTTGCCTATATAGTTCATAGACAAGTGAAAGTGGATACTCTAAAATGCGCAAGATAAGCATGAGCGCTATGGATGGCGTTCCCGTAGGGAGACGGGAGCAGATCCATAGTGGTGTATTGATTGGTGAATATGTGGACTCGTGTGCGCCACCTCAAAAGAGTTATTTACAGTCGTAGTTCAGGGTAGCCACAGTCAAAGCTAGTTTGCTGCAGTTAAACTCCACCACCCCTTTGTTGATATCGATGCATGTGTAGATAGTTCTGATGTAAGTCTTGCTGGGTACATTTGTAATCATGTTTGCTTAATTTATGTTTTTGCAGAGAGACTCCAGTCTCACTAGTAGTTCCACGTGGACTTCGACGTTTGGCTTGTTACCTCAACTACGATATTGTAACCTTGGGAGGGTCTTGTAAATAGTCAAGCTTCTCAGCCCTTTCATTTGTAGTTGTCTGTACTCAGACATGTTATGCTTCAGTTGCTTGTAAGCTCTGTATGTTGGGTCATGTGACCCATGATTGTAATTCTTACTATGTATGACTTTTCAGAGCCTTATGAATAAACACTTTGAGTCGTAGAGTCTTGTTGTGATGCCATGTTGAATTTGCACATATCGGGCATATTGTGTGTATGTTATTGAAATGCTTGGTATGTGTGGGATCCGACAACCTAGTTGTTTATTCTTGGTAGCCTCTCTTACTGAGAAATGTCTCCTAGTGCTTCCACTAAGCCATGGTAGCTTGCTACTGCTCCGGAACACTTAGGCTGGCCGGCATGTGTCCTTCTTCGTACCCATGTCTGTCCCTTCGAGGAAATGTAATGCGTTGTTCCCTTGTCCTTGTAGCTTGCTACGACTTTGGTTCATACGTTGATGACTGACACGTTCGTTGCTGGGTCATGTATGCCTGTCCTTGTAAGTTAGTGCTACTTTGGGTTTACGACTAGTCATGTCGGCCCAGGTTCTCTGTCATATGGATGCTAGCGATACTATCATATACGTGAGCCAAAAGGCGCACATGGCCCCTGTCCAGGTAAGGTGGCACCCGTGGGAATACCGCACGTGAGGCCGCAGAGTGATATGATGTGTTACATGCTAGATCGGTGTGAGTTAGAATTGGGGTCCTGATAGTTTTGGTATTAGAGCCTGACTGCCTGTAGGGTTACCAAGCCAAACTGGTCGAAGTTGAGTCTACAAATGCTTTAGTTATATAAGGGAATTGATTGTGGAAGGGAACGTAAGGCTTTTTTACTCCTTTACCTAATACCCTTCTGATCTGATTCACCCTCTTCTTTTCTACGGGGATCACGTGTTACTGATCTGTAGACTTACAGGATTGATGGATTCAAGTCTCAGTTCAGTTTCTACTACCTCCGTGTGATAATAGTTGGTCTCGGAACCTTGATATTGTGATGTTGAGTGGTCATGCCACCATTTTGCAGGATGTCTCAAATCTTTTTGAGAATTTTACAGCCGTTATGCTGTCCGAGTCATCCGACGTTACTAAATAGTCTGATGCATTTGCAAATCCCTTCTTTTCGTTCTTGATGTTCCTTTGGGCCATATTAACCACACTAATCGCCGAGTTGAGGTACTACGTTGCCTCGGCATATATGTTGAAGCCATTATTATGATCTTAGGCATCTTAGAGAACCACTCAGCAATCTAGCAATGCTTATATTTCCAGTGTGATGATTCTGGCCATCATTCTCGAAAGCATCCCGTGATGCCACTTAGTTAGTACTCATTCTGTTCCTGGGTTCTTGAACCCGAGATTCAACCTACTTACCTCATGTTGATAGTGTTTGGTAGTTCCTTTAGGATATTAGTAACCTTTGCGATAGCCCTCGAGGTCCGTGGTGTTTTTCTCTTCCAAATACCATGAACTACTTATGGCAGAAGTTCCTCGTTGAACCGAAAGATCACAACCAGAGTGCTCTTGATGAGTTCTCGATTCTATGTTGTGACTCTGCCAGTCCTACCTTTCTGCATGGATTATCTGGAAGAAATATGTTGAACTTGTTTGACATACTAAATCTATGCATCCGCAACTCAGAAAACCATATGTTCCTTTTGGTTATCTCTCTTTAGTTGTATTCTGACCTCTGTCTATCAATTGATAGTCAAGGGTATGTGTGCATTTGTGTTCATCGGTGCCTATTATTCTTGTGGCCCGTCAAGTCATTTAATTCCAGAATGTTTAGGAGAAACAAACTCCAGTACCTCATCCATATCTAGGATTGGGTCAAAGCAGATGTATTTCGCAGACCAAAATGCCAATCTAGCTTTTTTTGCTGTTCTACCTTGAAGTATTAACCCCTTTATGTCAAGAATATCATAGGATTTGCACAACCTCTTATGAACTCTTGATACAGCGATACTTCTCACCATTATCAGTCATTCCTCGGTCTCCGTGTTATTGTAACCGGAATGCCGACAAGTGAACTATATGATGTGTGAAATCAATACTCCTAGCAATCCCGTTGCTTGGTAGTTAATGGATGATAAATTCATTCATAGCGTGTTGGTTACTGAACCATCATTCTAAGATTGATCGTGCTACCTAGTCCTTATTTCAGGTGCACTCTTCGATCGATGGGTTAGGATTGTATCCATCCCTTTCTCTTTTTGATCACCTCGTCTTGCCCTGCAAAGCAAGATTGTTCTCGAGGTTAGTAACATATCGGTGGTTCATGATTTTCCAAATATATTTGTGGAAGTATCACCAGGTTGGCCCTGACTGTTATGTTGAGCTCGTGATCAAGTTGGTTTCTTGTAAACCACCCATTCTCTAAGACTCTGTGTTGGATACCCTGAACTAGTTGGTTAAGCTAAACAACAACTAAGAGAGTTGGAAGATAAAATCTTGTCCGACTTAGTTCATCACTAAGGGATATCTTTTTGTGTGTGTGTGTTGTAGAAAGATGATATCTTCATCGATTGGTCCTCGTGATTAGTTGTTGGATCTATTGCCATGTCAAAACTTTGATTTGAGTGTGGTCTATCATCAAATCAAATTCAGAACCAACGGTGTTCGTAATGTTGTCTTACTCGTGGTTGTTTCCTCGAGCATAGACCGTTTATCCCTTGGTCTGACCAATGCACTATCATCTTGTTCACATAGTTATGGAACTCCATTTGTATGGAAACCTGGATGAATTGTTGTTGAGCCCATCGACAACATCCTTATCCTATCCATGATTTTTTTGAACATTAAGCTAGTGTTGGAAACTGTTGAAGGCATTTCTTCAAGCTAGCTCGTGAAGCATATGTTCGGATTAAAGAAGTAACTTCCTCTTACTCATGTGAATTTGATGCAAGTTGCCGCCATGAATTCGAGAAAGCTTGTTTTTGCCTCCTCTGGAATCATCCCAAGTCAGTCATGCAGGTGCGAAGTATACTATGATTTGAGAGATTAGCTACCTCCATGCTATATGTGTTCCTAGCACGCCAAGCCACTGATTGATTTGTTCAAGGAAGAGAAGTCTATGCTTGGGATCAAATCCATGGACTTGCGTAAAGACTTCGAAATCCTTGATGATGGATCCTAACCAGAACTTGGTAGTATTTTGTTGTAAGACTGCTATGTAGTCATGCTTGCCTTGGACAACGTTTTAACATGTATGTGGTAATACCAGCTCATGTTTTGGAGCTTTCTATCGTAGTTCATTTCCTAAGAATCTCGCAATGTCATCTCGTCGGTTATGTTGCAAACTTTCTTTCAGACATACTGAGTCTGAAGTATCCGATCACCAATCGGATGTAAATCTCAGGCAGATATGATGGTTGAAACGTTCCCAACATTTGCATTTTGTTCCCAGCTTGCACCGCCATTGTGCCAATTTCCTATAGCCTGCCTTCTCAGTAATTGCTGTTCAAGATCATCTTCAAAAGTGGTCCTACCATGGGTCCTATCCATTTCTGATGATAAGCAAAGATCATTCATTGCGTTGTCTTCAACAAGGTAGTCTACATCATTAATTCTAGCTCGAATATGCTGTTCGCTCGAACTCCATCAAACGATCATTTGGAAATTGCCTTAGGCTGGTATAAAGAGTTTCAATGATCTTTGTATCAAAAGTAATTTTTTTTGCCACTTAAGAGAATAGTTCTACGAGTCATCTTCCCTAAGGTGCCCTGTTACGGAATCAGGACAATTAACTCCTCGCTACTCTAAAACTAGTGCACCATCTTTTCAAGCGTGGAATTCTTGCCTGTCAAATTGAACCTTCGTCATCTGGTACCTTTCCATGTTCCAGATATGTGTTTTGTGTCTCAGCTCGAGAGATGTTTTTATGTCTCAATCCATGAGTTGATCCAGAGTTGCTCGATCTTTGTGAAGATCGATTCTTGTAGAGTTTTCCTTTCTCTTTTGTCGTGTTGGATGAAGATCTCGAAAGCAAGAATGTTAAGATCAATTTGAAGAAATGAATCAACATCTTCGATGAGGGCAGTTGGATCATGAAGATCGTTTTAGCTTTGTGTCCCTTTGTCTTCTTACCTCACGTCTTGAATCTCGAGACAAGATTCTTGTTTAGTGGGGGTAACTTGTCACAGCCCTAGGATGTTGGTTGTAATTAGTTGCATCTGCATCCATGTCATCATGTTTAAATTCAAATGAACTTGAAATGGGGATGTTCAAACCCTAGCACCAAGTAATTCAAATAGGGTCAAATTTAAATCTTTTCAATAAACCCAAAATGGCCTTCGGAAAAGTTCATCATTTGTAGAATGGGTGAAAACTTCAGCCAAAAATGATGCACATATTTCTAGGAAATTTTTGGATTATTGAATTAACTCTAAATGTATTTGAATTGTAGCTACTTATTACTATAAAATATTTGGTAGTTCCAATAATTTTGAAACTTGGTGAGGGCCACTGGAATAATTCAGAGAGTGCCCACAAAAAGTTTCAGAATTTATAAAAATGGTTTATGCTTGTACTAAGTTAAAATAGACAAAAGAAAATAGAAAAACAAAACAAAATTGGAACAGAGAAGAGAGAGAGAACCACCTGGGCCTTACCTGGCGCCCAAGTGGCCAGCCCAGCCCACCGACCTCCTCCTTGCCGTCTTCCTCCTTCGCCAGGAGGACCAGAGCGTGTGGCCGCCGCACGCCAGCACTTGCGCAGCCACCTCCTGCTTACCTGCTCGGCGCTGGAGGCACCCAAGGGCGCCAAGCACTCCCCCTCGCCCCCTCGACCGCTTACTCGTCCCCATCCCCTCCTTTGCCGCCCTCTCTCTCCCGCGACCGAACGAGCTCATCGCCGCCGTTCACTGCCACCACGTCCACCGAGCTCCCCTTGCCCCTCTGCCTTTTCCGACGGGTCTGCATCAACACTGTGGGTCACCAAGGTGACGCACGCGACCGCAGGACGCCTAAAACGACGCCATCATCACCATCTCCAACCTCGGGTCCGCTGTTCGTCGCCGTCGATTCGCTTCGGCCAAGCCATCCTCGAGCTCGCTTCGACGTCCCCTGCACGCGTGGTGAGCACCTGCATCTTTCCCCTCTCTCCGCGTAGTCTAACTCATCCTCTAGCCAGCTCCATAGCCGGACCCGAGAGCACCACCACGCTGGCCATGTCGCCGCCGTGGCTGGAGCAAGTGCAGCTTGCGTCCATGCGTGTCAATGTGCATAGTGGATTCCCAAGAAGCCTCCTAGCCCCTCATCTGGCTCCCTAGCGCCCCGCAGCCTCCTGCTCGTGCACGACCTCAGCTCCGGCCGCTGCATAGCTCGACGCCGTCGATGTTGTAGACCATCACAGCCACTGTTGCTTGCTCCGTTGGATGCGGATGACACCAGCTCCACGCAGAGCCCCTCCGCCACTCATTTGGTCATCGGAGGAGCAAAATCGACGTCCCTGCCGCGGCCTGTGGTCGCCGATGATTAGCCGTCGGCTAATTGCGTCATTAGGCCTAATAACCACCCCATCAGTCACTGACAGATGGGCCCCACGCCCTAACTAACTTTAGTTAAGTTTCACTCTTGATTAGTTAAACTGGTTTAACCCCTGCTTCACTGACGTGTGGAGGCCACATGTCAGGTTTGACCTGGACAGCGCCGTTGACCTGCTGACATCACAGTGAGGTAATGCTGATGCAGTAAATATTTTCTGGGATTTTCAGAGATGATTTATTTATTTCAGAAAAAATCCAAAAATTCAAAAATTCACAGAAATTCAACCATAGCTCAGATTGAAATAATTTATATATGACAAATTATCAGAAAAATCCAAAGAATTTGTTTATGGCATTTTCATGCATATTTGAGCAACTTAAAGCTACTATATATATGACAATTTGAAGTAATGGCATTTGAAATGCCTTATGTGGAGTTTGAATTTGAACCAAGTGTTCAAACAAACTCCATTTAATTCGTTGCTAGCTGCATTAGCTCAAATCATAGCATATTGCCATGTCATGATCATGCATCATATTGTGGCATTGCATTGATTATGTTCTTTCTCTATTTGTCGGTATTTGTCCCCTCTTAGTGGACGTAGTTTCGATGATGAGTTCAATGACACCGATGAAGAGCTATACTATCTTCAAAAGTGCCAGGCAAGTAAAACCCCCTTGTTCATTCCGATACAATCCCACTCTCTCGCTTCTGCTCTCTTTTACTGCATTAGGACAACGACGATTCAACTATTACATGCTGCGGTAGTTGAACCCCTTTCCTCTGCATGACCTGTCATTGCCACAGTAAATAGATGAAACCCACTAGCATGAGTAGGAGTTGTTTGAGCCCTGATGTGCCTACTCATTCATGCTTGTTCTCATGCCTGCTACTACTTAGAGTTGAGTCAGGTCTGATTCATCGGAGATGAATTGGAATGTGGTGAACATGTCTTACTATTGAGAGCTAAGTGTGTGAACACGATTTGGTAAAGGTAGTGGTGAGAGGCCATGTAGGAGTACATGGTGGGTTGTCTCATTGAAACCGTCCTGAGGAACTGAGTTCTGTGTTTGTGATCCATGAATAGCTACTACCACGCATTGGAATGCTTAAGTGCCCCTCTCGACTTATTAATCGCCTTGATCTCTGTCAAGGAGTTGCAACTAGTTTCTGGTGTTTGTAGGATATGTGTTGGGGGCCGTGCGTAGCGCTGACCCTAGGGGTGGGCTATGATGTAGTAGAGACACGAGGCACGCTGTACGGGGATGCCCGTTTGGTGCCTCGGGAACCCTGCTCTCATCGTTTGCGGCCCTGAGCGAAAACCTAGACGGATCTCCTTACGGATGGAACCCTAATAGGCGATAAACCTGGACTAGAGACTTGTGTGGTTAGTCAGGTCATGGCTGACTCCCTCGCTAGGCTTCCGCTTGAAGGTTGCCGAGATACACGACGTGTACATGGTGGTAAGTGGCGGGAGCATGTGTGAAGAAGTACACCCCTGCAGGGTTAACATGATCCATTCGAATAGCCGCGGCTGCTGTAAAGGACTTCTCGGTTGCCTATACAGTTCATAGACAAGTGAAAAGTGGATACTCTAAAATGCGCAATATAAGCGTGAGTGCTATGGATGGCATTCTCGTAGGAAGATGGGAGCAGATCCATAGTGGTGTATTGATTGGTGGATATGTGGACTCGTGTGCGCCACTTCAAAAGAGTTATTTACAGTCGTAGTTCAGGTTAGCCACACTCAAAGCTAGCTTGCAGCAGTTAAACTCCACCACCCCTTTGTTGATCCAGATGCATGTGTAGATAGTTCTGATATATGTCTTAGTGGGTACATTTGTACTCATGTTTGCTTAATTTATGTTTTTGCAGAGAGACTGCAGTCTCATTAGTAGTTCCGCGTGGACTTCGACATTTAGCTTGTTACCTCAGCTACGATCTTGTACCCTTGGGAGGGTCTTGTATATAGTCATGCTTCCCAGGCCTTTCATTTGTAGTTGTCTGTACTCAGACATGTTATGCTTCCGTTGCTTGTATGCTCTATATGTTGGGTCATGCGACCCATGATTGTAATTGTTACTATGTATGACTCTTCAGAGCCTTATGAATAAATAATTTGAGTCATAGATTCTTGTTGTGATGCCATGTTGTATTTGAACATATCGGGCATATTGTGTGTATGTTACTGAAATGCTTGGTATGTGTTGGGGATATTACTACTGGACGTAAACTGGCCAGGAGTAGCCGGACTAACTTTATGAAGATTAGAATCCCATGAAGACGTAAGAATGATGGCGCTTTATGAAGGCCCAAGGCCCAAAGTCGAGTTAAGGCCTGTAGATGTAAACCGACCTTATTATGTAACTTGCATTGTAAAATAGGAAGGATAGAGACCGAGCCGGACACGTTTATGATCCGGCCTCGGTGCTCTGTAACCGGCGGGTATCAACCTATGTATATAAAGGGACGACCCGGTAGCAGTTTAGGGACAACACCCAACAACTCAAGAGCCAGGCAAAGCGGATTCGCTCCCTTGTCATCGAAACCCTAGCAATACCAACACAACCATACGTAGGCTTTTACCTTCATCGAAGGGACCGAACTAGTATAAAAACCCTCGTGTCCTTGTCCGGTTTAACCCCTTTAAGCTAACCCATAGAGATGGCTCCACAACTAAGTCCTTTCACGAGGACATATGCCGTGACAAAACCACGACAGTTGGCGCCCACCATGGGGCTATTGCACGATGGTTTCGAGTTCTTGAAGGCCAGCTTCGAAGGACTCAAGGGATATGATGTGGGCCGGATGACGAAGAGTTGTCGCGGCAAGCTCTACATCGAGGATGCAGGATGGGGCCCCGAGGCCGGTTCAATTGAATATGGGTACCGGGTCCCTTTGGCGGAATTCACGTCTTCATCAGCAAGATCGGCGAACCGGGCCCTGAGCCGGACACCTGCACCGACATCATCGAGACGGCTCAGCGTGCAAGCCCGGCCCTGGTTCAGCCCGTAACAAGGCATGTTTTCATAGGTGTCATCCATGGAGACGAATATGAGGATGGACCGGCATTTGATGGGGAAACCGTTGTCTATTCTGATGACGAGTCTTCAAGCGGAGAGACCGAGTCGCTCTAACAGCTGCAGGACGGCCAAATTAGTGGAGGTTCCGATGGCAACAGTATTCTGGGCCCCCTCGATCTGCCAAACCGGGTCGCGGTCTTCATGGCCGATACACAACTAGCGCAGCACTCTTCTACCACCGCGGCAATGCTCTCCGGTTCAGCAACAGCAATGCCAGCGGGAGCAGGGGGCTCTGCGCCGCCTCCGGCTCAGGTTTGTTTGATTTGTTCGACGCTTTGGCAACATTGATGGTAGCAGAAGTGGACGCGGCAACCCGAGATCAGCACAATGCGAAGATCGCAAAGGTGAAGGATCAGATAACTCAGGCTAAAGCGGACCTGGCAGCAAAGAACGCCAGGATGGCTACAGAACGGGTCGAGTTGGAAGCTCAGGCCTACTGGCTTAGGCTGGATCAGAGTGCCTCAGATGATGTCATGAGGAGGAGATACCGGTCGCACCTCCCGGGCCGAGTTGGAAGCTCAGTTCTACCGGCTTAGGCTGGATTAGAGTGCTTCAGATGATGTCATGAGGAGGAGATACCGGTCGCACCTCCCGCGGGTTATGAGCCAAGAAATCTCTTCAACACGCCAGGAGCAGGAACCAATAACCAGCCGGTGGGAAACCGGACTGAGGCACCAGGAACAGGAGCACTAGTTCAGCTGCGCATGATGAACCCCCTCGTTAGAACAACATTGTGCCACAGTATGTTCCGACGCTCCTGGGGCATTACTCCAACCCGTTGGATAACATTGTGGCTGCCGCTTCACGATTGGCGGCCCTCCCAATGGACAGTGAGTCACCTGTGGCGATTGAGACACGATGGGCCAGAGAGCTCCTTCAAACAGCTTTAAACCAGCAGCAGGCTTATTCGCATAGTCGCGAGAGGATTCATTCCACCCCCGCCCGAGTCGGAGCTACAGCAGGCACGTTGAGGATGAGCCGGCCGTATCAAGCAGTGCACGTCACCGTAACTCGCCGCGAGGGCATAACCTGGCAGGTGGTGGTGCCAATGCGCAGGATGTGGTGGATAATGGTCGTATACAACGAGAAGCCGAGTTAGCAGCTCGGCACGTAGTTTGTCAACCTACTCCGGTTCGTCCTACCGCTTCAGTGGAGCTAGGCGTGGTCTTCAGTTCTTTAGGGGTGCCGTGTCTTACCCCCCGCATTGCGTAATGTGCGACTGCCCAAGGATTTTAAAGGCCCTCGTAAGGTTCCCAATTACACCGCAGATTTGCAACCAAAGTCACGGGTTGAGAGTTATGAGATGGCAATGGAGATGCTGGATGTGGATGAAGCGGTGTGCGCTAAATACATCACCATGATGTTGGAGGGGACAGCTCGTACTTGGTTAAAGAGCACCGGCAAATTATGTCGGGTCATGGGAGGAGTTAAAACACCGATTCATCCAGAATTTCAAAGATACTTGTAAGCATCCTATGTCGATTATGGACCTGTCCGCTTGTGTTCAAGAGGATGGGGAGTCTACAACTCATTGGGTGAAGCGAGTCTCAGCTATTCTGCATTCGTCGGACCGTATCAACGCGGACACATCGGTTTTGACGTTGGAGGGTAATTGTCGGTTTATGCCATTGAAACTGAAGCTAGGGAGGCTCAAACATCACTGCAATGACATGTCAACCCTTATGGCTGCTTTGGTGAAATATGCCGATTCAGATAGTACCAAAGACCCTGAGTCTGAGGATGACAAACCGGGGAAGAGGAAAAACAACGGCAATATCAAGGGGTAGCAGCACAATCCGGCAGGTCATGGGAATAATGGTAAGCGCAAGGCAGACAATAGTTTGCACTTTCTGGCTAACACCAATGCTCAAGACAACTGTCAGCGCCGTAAGGGCAAACCGCCCTAGAGGGGCGGAGGTTCATGCCCCAATTTGGAACACCCGTTAAATCAACCTTGTCCAAAGCATGGATCGAAGGAGAGGCCAGCTTCACATCTTTGGAAGGATTGTTTCATCATGCGAGAGTTAAAGAACTCCAATATGTTTCAATACGATAATGGCCCGCCCGGCGGTTCAGGAGGTGGTTTTCATGGGCCGAGTTATTAAGGCAGCAGCTCCGGTTCAGGATTCGAAGGCAATCAAACCAGACATGGTAATCAAGGGAACCAGGGCAATCAGGGAGGTTATAACCATCAGGGGAATCAGCGGCAGCAGCAGTCGGGTTATCAGAGCAATCCGAAGCAGTTAAATAGTGGGCAGTATCATGTTTTCACCACTAGCTTGTGGAAGCGTGATCAGAAGCTTCACAAGAGGGTCGTGAACTCTGTTGAACTGGCAATGCCTTAGTATTTGCGCTGGTCTGAGCATCCAATTTTATGGAGTCGAGAGGATCACCCACCCCGGGTTGATAATCTGGGTGATCTGGCCTTAGTAGTGGCACCTCAAGTTGGGGGGTATAAGTTCACCTAGGTGCTTATGGATGGTGGAAGTAGTATCAACATCATTTACTATGATACCTTCTGCCGTATGGGATTGACAGATAAGAATCTTAAACCGTCGAACACCATTTTTCATGGTGTGGTGTCTAGTAAGTCTGCGTATCCAGTGGGCAAGATAGCCCTAGAGGTGGCTTTTGGAGATGATCATGATTGAAGGTCAGAAACATTAAATTTTGAGGTGGTGAAAATCAATAGTCCGTGTCATGTCTATTCAGACGACCGACTTATGCCAATTTCATGGCAAGGCCGTGTTATGTTTATCTACAGCTTAAGGACGGGTCATAAAGGGACCATCACAGTACATGGTAGCAGGAAGATTGCTTTGGAATGTGAAGAGGCTGATGCGGCTAATGCTGAGTCGGTTTGTGCCGCAGAGGACCTAAAGTTTTATAAAGACAAGGTTGATTCGGCAGACATGACTTCTTTCAAAAAACCAACTACAGAGCATGATCCGGCGTTGAAGTTTAAATCGGCTACAGACACTAAGATGGTTGATTTTTTTCCTGGCGATTCATCCAAGCAGTTTAGCATCAACGCTAACCTGGATCCGAAATAGGAAGGGGCACTCATCGAGTTCATCCATGAGAACCGGGCCATCTTTGCATGGAAGCCTTCTGACATGCCAGGTGTACTGAGGGAACTCGTTGAGCACACACTTAATATAGATCCTAAGTTTAAACCGGTCAGGCAGTTTCTCCTCCGCTTCAACGAAGAAAGGCGTAAGGCTATCGGTGAGGAGGTAGCTCGGCTGTTGGCCGCAGGGTTTATCGTGGAGGTCTTTCATCCGGAGTGGTTGGCTAATCCGATGCTAGTTCTTAAGAAAAACGGCACTTGGCGTATGTGTGTGGACTACACAGATTTGAACAAGGCTTGCCTAGTAGATCCCTTTGCCCTCCCTCGTATTGATCAGATTATTGACGCTACGGCGGGTTGTGACCGTTTGTGTTTCTTGAATGCTTACTCTGGTTATCATCAGATCAAAATGACAGTTAAGGACCAAGAGAAGACATCTTTTGTAACTCCCTTTGGAGCCTTCTGCTATGTCTCCATGCCCTTTGGGCTCAAGAGTTCCCAGGTGACTTATCAGCGTTGTGTTCAGAATTGTCTTCATAAGCAGATTGGGCGCAATGTTCATGCATATGTGGATGATATTGTGGTGAAGTCCAGGAAGGAAGAAACATTGATAGATGACTTGAGGGAGACCATTGACAACCTCTTGGTGTATAAAATGATTCTTAACCCGGACAAATGTGTCTTTGGTGTTCCGGCAGGCAAACTCTTGGGTTTTCTGGTGTCTAACAGGGGCATTGAGGCTAATCTGGAGAAAAATTCAGCTATCACGTCCCTGGCTAAACTGGCGTGTATCAATGACATTCAATGTTTAGCAGGCCGGATTGCGGCTTTGAGCTGGTTTATCAGTCGTCTTGGGGAGAAAGCTATCCCTTTATATCAGATGTTAAAGAAAACGGATGACTTTGTCTGGAGTGATGCGACTGATCAAGCGTTTGAGGATTTGAAGAGACAGTTAGCTGAACTGCCTGTCCTTGCTTCTCTGGTCGATAAAGAGCCTTTACTGCTATATGTGGCTGCTAATGCCCGGGCTGTCAGTGTGGCTACTGTTGTGGAGCGCAAGGAGGCTGGAAAAGAGTATCCGGTTCAACGGCCGGTTTATTATATCAGTGAGGCGCTTATCGAATCAAAGCTGAGGTATCCATGTTGGCAGAAGCTGGTGTATGCAGTTTTTATGGCAAGCAGGAAGCTCAAGCACTATTTTCAGGGTCATCCTATCACAGTGTTTAGTTCAGCCCCTTTGGGAGATATCATCCAAAACAGAGAGGCGACTGGCTGGATTGCCAAATGGGCTATTGAGCTTGGACCTCACGGGCTCAAGTATACACCTCGCACAACGATCAAATCTCAAGCATTCGTGGACTTCATCAATGATTGGACAGAGTTGCAGGCACCAGAGGAAAAGCCAGACAACACTTATTGGACTATCCATTTTGATGGATCTGGGTAATTGGAGGGCTCGGGGGCTGGAGTCATATTAACTTCCCCATGAGGTGACAAGTTTTGTTATGTTCTTTGCTTAATGTTCCCTTGCACTAACAATGCAGCTGAGTATGAGGCCTTACTCCATGGTCTTCGGATGGCTAAGGAGATGAACTTAAGCCGGGTTAAGTGCTTCGGTGACTCAGACCTGGTGGCTCAACAGGTATCTGACACTTGGGATTCTAAGGACCCACTCATGGCTGCATATCAACGAGAGGTGGACATAGTGGCTGGTCATTTCAAGGGCTATCAAGTTGACCATATAGACTGGCAAAAGAATGAAGCAGCGGGCGCTTTAAGTCATCTAGTCTCTCAGCGCAAACCGGTGCCACCTAATGTCTTCCTCGATGCACTGCATAAATCGTCGGCCAAGATACCCACAGAGGAGGAGTTGGCTATTCCTGACCCGGAGGCCCAGTTGGTGGAGGCTTTGCATGTTAGACCGGATTGGACCGTCCCCTACTTGGTATACATGAACTGGGGCGAGTTACCGGAGGATGAAACCTTGGCCCAGCGGATAATCCGGTGATCCAAGTCAATGACCATTATCAATGGGGAGTTACATTGTTACAACGTCACAGGAGCAATCCAGCGTTGTGTGTGTACTCAAGAGGGTTGTGAGATTTTGCGCGAAATCCAGGAAGGAGATTGTGGTCACCATGCCGGTTCAAAATCCTTTGTGGCTAAGGCTTTTCGTCACGGCTTCTATTGGTTGACGGCTCATGCTGATGCTGAGGATTTAGTCAAAAGATGTGACGGTTGTCAGAAATTTGCACGCCGTGCTCATGTTCCGGCTCAGGAGTTGAGAATGATTCCAATTACTTGGCCGTTTGCAACTTGTGGGCTCGATATGGTTGGACCCTTTAAGAGATCCAAAGACAAAAAGACCCACCTATTGGTGGCGGTTGACAAGTTTACCAAGTGGGTAGAGGTAGAGCCAGTCAGTAAGTGCGATGCAGCCACATCGGTTCAATTCATCAAAAAGGTGATATTCCGGTTTGGTTTTCCACATAGCATTATCATTGATAATGGTACTAATCTATCCAAAGGTGACATGGAAGAATTTTGTCAATGTGAGCACATCCGGCTTGATGTAGCATCAGTGGCTCACCCCCAGTCTAATGGTCAAGCAGAGAGGGAAAATCAAGAAATTTTGAGAGGTATCAAACCCCGGCTTATGGTTCCTTTAAAGCGGACGCTGGGTAGTTGGGTGGAGGAGTTACCTTCTATATTATGGAGTATCAACACCACACCAAACAGAACTATGGGTTACACGCCTTTCTTCATGGTTTATGGAGCAGAGGCGGTTCTCCCTAGTGACATCCGTCATGACTCACCCTGTGTGATGGCTTATGTTGAAGCTGAGAATGAGAAACCACGTCAGGACTCACTGGACTTTTAGATGAGGAGCGTGATTTAGCAGCAGCATGTTTGGCGATTTATCAACAAGATCTCCGATGTTATCACAGCCGCCGGGTTAAGACCAGAACTTTTCAAGAAGGCGATCTGGTGCACCGGCTCATCCAGGATCAGACTGATATGCATAAGCTATGCCCACCTTGGGAAGGACCTTTTGTGGTCAGCAAAAATCTGCACAACAGGTCATACTACCTCATCGATGTTCGAGAGCACAAAGACTCACGCAAATTGGAGGAGGAGACCCAGCGACCGTGGAATATAGCTCTTCTTCGGCTTTACTATACTTGAGCCACAAGCTCTTCTTATGTACATACTTATGACAATGTATATATTATATAATAAACCGGAGCCTCAGCTAAAGCGGGGTCTCTGTTCTTTTTTACATCATGTGTGGTTCCATGGGGGCTTCTACTTACAAAGTAGAGTTCTATTAACCCGGCTTATAAAGCCACACAGATATGAAGGAATTCACTAGGGGGCTTGGTCGTATCCGAACCATAGCTACACCTCTTAATCGGTTTAAGACCAAAAAGGGAAATCACTAGGGGGCTTGGTTGTATTTACACCATAGCTACACCTTTTGATAGGCTTAAAGCTAAAAGGAATTTATGTGGAACCAAAGAGAGTCTGTTGCGTAAAGCGCAGCTCAGACATAGGTAACCACTGAGCATAGCTCAAATATTACTTGGGGGCTCCTTGCTTCTCAAAGAACAACGAGATTGCACCTTTGTAATAGGCTATCAAGCCAGGCTTGGAAGCCAGGTGTATTCACCTAAAACCCCGGGTTATCCTGCCTCTTTAAGTAAGCCACTCCGTCCAGGTAAACCTGGTATGACCCGTCGAACGTTTGACAAGTCAATCTCAGAGACCCTGAACTTGTCAAAGTTAAAATGGTGATTGGTTAAAGATTGAGGTCCATCTTAAAAGGCTTTGCAAAATGGTTTAACTCAGTGGACCGACAGCCCATGAAAAGCCTTGCATATTTCTATTGTCTTTACTATTTTACAATCTTTTGATAAGGGATTTACGAATATTTTCTGATAAACCGGTGTTTCTTACAACCCGGCGTGGCTTTCAACGCTCAGTTGTCAGTACATGATCAATTCTAAACCAGAAATACGTTGCTCCGGTCTGGGTTTGACTAGATGTCACTAGCACTATACGAACAAATCAATGGCTATTATAGCCCGGTATGGGTTTTATATGAACCGGCAAGAGGGCAAGGAGTCATCAACACTCCAGATTGGTGTTTTCACCCTTACTATACAAACAGTTGGTCAGCCAACGAGGTATGTCACAGGTATCATCTATTTTATGTCTGGTTATTACAATCTTGGTTATCCATCCAAGTTATGTATATATTTTTTGGGCATTGTGACCCATCCAGTGGTAAACCACTAGGACATTTTCAAGTTTTTATATGCAGTAACAAAAGTCATAATGGACTATGCATATCATAACTCCCAAAGGCAAAGCAAGTTTTAAGTAACAAGCACCACAAAACATGCTCGATGGCATGGCAGATAAAGGTGTTCACGCTATCCTATTACAAGGTGCTTTAAACAGCCCAAATTGAATAATTGTTTTCAAGAGCGGAAGATTGCAACTGGTAAACCGGCCACCGGTTTAGGATTCCTCATCTGGACGACTTGACGATTGAGGGTCATCTTGAGTGGGCGTATTCTCTTCATCCCTCCCCAGTTGCTAGAAATCAGGCGTTGACCAGTCCATTCCAATTAAGGCTTGAAAAACGGCTTCTTCATGAATAAGGTTGGAAGGGTCAATATCAGGAGCGTAAGTATGCTTACGGATTGGCGGAACAAGTTCTTCTACATTATGAATCAGTGCGGGCTGTTTTTTCCATTCAGCATCATAAACTGGTTGAAAATGTGACAGATCTGTGTCCTCCGCCAGTTTTCTTGCTATAGGCCGCATCTCCTTTGTCAGCCTTCAGAGATCGTCATTATTGAAGTCTGAACCGTCTTCTTTCACACCAGGATAACCTTTGATGATAACTGCCGGTTCAAGATCCGGAATCCAGGCCTTGGCCCAGATTAGTGCGGTTAGTGCACCTGACCGTGCAGCTGATTTCTTCAGTTCGTCGATCTGGGCAGGCAGCATGGCCAGCTTTTCGATAGTCTCTTTTATCAGCGATGGCGGGGGCTTGTTATAAGCTGCAGTGCAAATGGCTCACTGCGATCCAGAAAACAGCTGTTCTATCTAAGTGTAGGCCGCTTTAAGCTTCATCCGCATGTCGGAGCCCAGATGAGTAATGCGGGTCCCTATCATGGTTAAACATCAGTAAACAAGTCATTCATAAGATATTACGAATTACAAAAACTTCATGAGAGAGTACTTACCAAACACAGCAGAAGTCATGGCATTAATCTGCCGCTTTAAGCCGGTCAGTTCTTCAACCACCGGCTTCGGGCTGCCTCTGCATCCTCGGCCTTCTTTGTTAAACCGGCCTTTTCCATCTTCGAGTCTGCACACTCTTTGTTAAAGGTCTCTTTCAGCCTTTCCGTGGATGCTAAGGCATTTGTCAACTCCTCCTTGGCCTTGGAAGCCTCTGCTTGCTGAGATTTGACGTTCTCCTGAAGGTCAGCGGTTTGAGCATCCCTTTTACTCAGCTCGGCCTGCAAAGGCAAGATATATTGGCAATGAGATATGTCTATTTTTGAAGTACCAAGCGTATAACAAGTTATGCACTTTGTACTTGGGGCCTAATGCCTATTTGTTCTATCATCAAAATTTTATTTGCATGTCTCAAGTATAATGCAGGCATTATCCTTGACAGTTTGGGGCTAATGTAAATCTGTTCAAATGGATGCACGGATTAAAGACCCGGTTGACCTTGGAAAGATAAACCGGCCCTTGGGGAGTACACAGGCGAAAACTACAGGAATACAATAATCACGTCTGGTTTACTTCAAAAGATCAGTTGGTATATGGAGGATAGGTTTGCAAGAGTTAAGGTATTATAAAGTCCCGGTTTATGATTGCCATCATAAACCGGCCCTTGGGGGCTACTTGGGTTGATACTTGTACTTTGGATTTACGAAAGGAAAAGTGATGAAAATACCTCATAGCGCTCCTTCATCAAGTTCACCAAACCGGCTTCATAATCACGGTTTGAGTGCAAACGGTTTAGAAAACCAGAGTGGAGTTCTTGAGCCCTGAGATGGGTGTAGCTTGATAAGTCGGTGCTCCATTTGCCTTTTTCCATGGCAGCACGCTCTTCCTTGGCACTATGTTTGGCCAAGATTACAGGATGGCCAGGAGAGGTGTGACCAATACCAGTAATGATAAGCTCGCCTTCTTTGTCTCCAGCAGCCTTTTCTGGAGTTGATGGAGTGTTAGTAGCTCTCACCGGACTAGAAGATCTATCACCAGTCCGAATTGGATTGGACGGTTCATCATTAGGCACAGCAGTATCAACTTCTGCTTGTTCATCAGTATTGTGATCTTGAGGGGGTGGTTCATCAAAGGTAGCTTCAGGATTTGGACCCTCCAGTTCAGCACTCTCCTCCGGTTCAGTAACCACCTGGTCTTCGGGCGGATTATTCACCCGAGCCTTTTTACTAGGTCTAGCTTTGCCTCTAAAGAGAACAAAATGCAAAGGTTAGCACATCATATAAAGTATGAAACATCAAAAGAAAGGGTTGAAGTACTTACCCAGCTATAGTTTTGAGAGGAGGGAGTTGGGTCGCTGTTGACTCGCTAGAGGAGAAGGAGGTGTCACCTGATAATTCGAATCGAATGGATTAAGAGGTTGTCGGAAATAGCCTGCCTTGGGATAAGAAGTGTCAGAAGCGGGTGAGACCTCATATCAGCGTTTCCAAACCGGAGTGTCCGGTTAACCGGTAGAAGTAACCTTTTGGCCGCTGTGCCGGGTTGTGCGGCGAGCATCGTGCTGCTGCTTCTTCAAAATAAATGTTGGATCCAAGTGAGCAAGAGGTTGTGAAAAGCTTACTTTCCGGACCGCTTGACGGATTTTTTGTGTTGGCAGAGAGTCTGAACCGGAGGAAAGGATAATTACCTCTAAATTGTTAGCTTGGCTGCCCTCCACGTCCTCCTGATAAGTATCGTTGTCAATGAGATGCATGAAAAGGGAACCAAAGTGAATCAAGTTCTACCTCAACTTCCGGTTCATCCGGGTCGTCGTCCAGTTCCATACTGATGCGTTCAGGTGCCTTCCACTTTGTGGTTTTCTTGATGGCTTTAGTTTTAGGGCCGGAAGTTTTGGCCGCTTTCTCTTGAGGTTTCCTCTTCCAAAAGGGATCATCACCCTGTTTAAAAGTAAAAAGAAGGGTATTCAAAGATTGTACAGTCTAAAGATATCAAGGGTAAAATGGAAGAACAATACTTGCGGCAGGCGGTTTGTTTTGCGTGTAGAAAGGGTCTAGTCCGGTCTGGCGACAGACACCTTCCGATTCATTCAATATCTTCTTGATGGCCTCAATGACTTCTTCATCTGTTAGCTGAATATTGATATGACACTGGGAGTCTTCTACTTCACCAGTGTACTCGCACATTAAGCGGGAGCGGCAACTTAGCGGCAAGATACTCCAGGATATCCAGCAACGGACAAAGTCTACACCTATTAAACCGTTGGCCAAGAAGGCCCTCAGCTTGGTGAGTTGAGGTGCATACGGGGCCCGTTCCTGGGCACTTAATCATTGTGGAAGAGGATGAGTATTGGCCAGCCGGTGGGCACAGTAACCCGGCAGAGTATTTTCATCTTCAGGGGAGGTGTCTTTATAGTAGAACCAAGTTTGATTCTACTCTTTGGGGTGACTGTGCAGCTTGGCATGAGGAAATTCAACCTCTTTTATTTTCTGAATAGAGACTCCACCAAGTTCAGTATTGGGTCCGTCTACAAATTCAATGCGTTGGTTCAGATGGAAGAAATCCCGGAACAACTCAATAGTTGGCTCTTCTTGTAGGTACACTTCACAGAAAACTTGAAAGTTGCATATATTGGATACCGAGTTGGGTCCAATATCGTGAGGGTGGAGTTGAAAGCTGGCAAGTACATCCCGGAAAAACTTTGCTCTGGGAGGTTTGAAACCACGGCCTATGTGATCAACAAGCACCACTACCTCACCTTGCTTGGGGGTGGGAGGATTTTTCGGTCCAGGAACTCGCCATGGGATTTCATTCTTCTTTGGTAAGGTTCCGATCTTGACCATTCCGTTCAGTTGCTCCTCGGTAACCCGGGAGGAAGCCCAGTTGTAGGAATAAAACTGCTTGGCCATTGCAAGTGAAAAGCTGGAAAGAAATGCCGGTTTACAAATCATTCATAGTGATGCATATGGTACAACAGGACAAAGGAATCCAAGTATATGAAATTGGTAAACCAGAGGCTGATACAATTATGAATGATAAAGCAATAAGGAGAGACAGAGGTATACACATACTATTAAACCAGAGTATAACAACGGAGATCAAGGAATTGCCGGTTTACAAGGGGACTAATGGTATATAATAGATTACTCTCTACAAGGGTAAACCGTCTATGTGATATAGAAGGTACAGATCTAAGGCAAGAATGACTAAGTAAGGAAAAACAGATTTCGCAAAGATCACATTAGCGTTTTGGATCTACCACATGTCAGAAAAGCAAAAAGATTTAGACCTAAAAAGGTTGGTCCCGAAGTGATTTGCAAAAGGTCCAGATCGGTTTTTATGCACATTAGGGTTTGTTTTGATAGTAAAGATAAGGAATGCTATAGCTACCACACGAAATACATCAATCTTATGGTTTTTCATCTATGGACTGAAGAGGAACATGGACGAATAGTGCCGGAGCTTCGATGAACTTTGATGAACACTGAAGCCCTAGATAGATCTACAGAGGAGGAAAGGGGAAGACTTACAATGGCTCTTGAAGCAGCGGAGATATGTCGCAACTCTCTGGTGCGATCAGGTCGATGCAGCGGCCAAAGGAGATGCAGAGGCGAAGCTCGGCGATGGCGGCGACGCTTGGGTGCAGGGGTGTCGCGAGGAGGAAGAAGAAGCGAGGAGACGGAGGGAAAAAAGGAAATGACCCTTGGCCCTATTTATAAGGTAAAAGGGGGAGGTGACAGGCGCGAAAATCGAGGAGCCGGAATATTTGATACCTAACAAGAGCGGTCGCCTCGATTGTCGAAGGCTCATTAACTAAAGGTGAGATATATAATTTTTTAAGTAACAAAGTGACATCATGGCGGTTTATCATGATCCTGGAGTATGACGTCACGACGGTTTACAAGATTAAGGTGAAGATGCAAAGGAGGAATTTTTCTAAGTGTTGAAGATTGACATGAACAAGTTCAAACCAATCTGGAGCCTAATGTTGGGGATATTACTACTGGACGTAAACCGGCCAGGTGTAGCCGGATTAACTTTATGAAGATTAGAATCCCATGAACACGTAAGAATAATGGCGCTTTACGAAGGCCCAAGGCCCAAAGGTCAGTTAAGGCCTGTAGATGTAAACTGACCTTATTATGTAACTTGCATTGTAAGATAGGAAGGATAGAGACCGAGCCAGACACATTTATGATCCGGCCTCGGGACTCTGTAAACCGGCGGGCGTCAACCTATGTATATAAAGGGACGACCCGACAGCGGTTTAGGGACAACACACAACAACTCGAGAGCCACGCAAAGCGGATTCGCTCCCTGGTCATCGAAACCCTAGCAATACCAACACAACTAGACGTAGGCTTTTACATTCATCGAAGGGGCCGAACTAGTATAAAAACCGTCGTGTCCCTTGTCCAGTTTAACCCCTTTAAGCTAACCCGTAGCGATGGCTCCACGACTAAGTCCTTTCACGAGGACATCTACCGTGACAAAACCACGACAGTATGTGTGGGATCCAACAACCTAGTTGTTTATTCCTGGTAGCCTCTCTTACCGGGAAATGTCTCCTAGTGCTTCCACTGAGCCATGGTAGCTTGCTACTGCTCCGGAACACTTAGGCTGGCCGGCATGTGTCCTTCTTCGTTCCGGTGTCTGTCCCTTTAGGGAAATGTCACGCGTTGTCCCCTTGTCCTCGTAGCTTGTTACGACTTGGGTTCATAGGTTGATGACTGACACGTTCGTTGCTGGGTCATGTATGCTTGTCCCAGTAAGCTAATGCCACTTTGGGTTTACGACTAGTCATGTCGGCCCGGGTTCTCTGTCATATGGATGCTAGCAACACTATCATATACGTGAGCCAAAAGGCGCAACGGTCCCGGGCTAGGTAAGGTGGCACCCGTGGGAATACCGTGCATGAGGCCGCAAAGTGATATGATGTGTTACATGCTAGATCGGTGTGACTTAGAATCCGGGTCCTGACAAATACACACACAATTCGTCCATATACGCTGCTGCAAAAAGCAGACAAAACACAACAACAGAAAAAGTCTTTTCATACATTATCTACCTTAGACAGCACACAATACACAACATGAACCCAAGTTCTTGTCCATACACACGCTTTTACACAGGAAAACCAATGCCAAATGACTGTTACTGCGTCTGCGACTGCGACAGGGAAGTAAGCCCGAGATTTGCGATCACATCTCATAGGTTAGGTGACATGTCTTCATAATACAACATGTTCGAAGGATTGAACAACAGCTGGAACATGTACTCTGCATTCCAATCTTCAACAACAGGCTGGAAGAAAATTAAAAAAATGAAGACTAGTGATTAAAAAAAGGTTGTCATAAGAACAAAAAGTGAAAAAATCAAAAAAAATAAAAAGTAACAAGAAAAGAAGAAACAAAGAAGGTATTACATCAGATTTGACAATTTTCTCGACAAGACGTTGGCCGTCATACAACTGCTTCACCCTCAGAGCTTAGATTCTGCACTCGTTTGTTCCCTGCGCTGGCACGACCAGGTAAGACGACTTCTCTGCCAATTCAACCCAGTCAGGGTGGTTCTTAGATTTACACAACTTTTCACCATAAATCGCCTTCAGCAGCTGATTCATCCTCCTCATCTGGCAAAAAAAGGCAGCACAAACTAAAATAACACACGTCATAGATCAATAATTATTCAGATGAGCCGAAAAATACAAAGTTCTTCTCAACGTCTAGACAGTCCCTCTTTTAAATGCACATGAGGTCATTTCCTTTTATCACCTTTTTTACACAGATTTTTTACACAGATTGGGGGGGGTGTGAGAAAATGCAGTTCTGTCACACATGTGTTGCAGTGCACTATATAAAAACAAGTGTGGTGCTATGTGTGCTAACATTGCATGCACAATTTATAAAAAAATGCAGTAGGAGACACACAAAAATGCTTTGCACTTTGCTAGAAAAAATGACATACCACTTCAGTACAATCTGAGTGGTAGTCAGTCCTGCGCCACTTTGTCATGACATCAGGATGGCCAGTGTACTTCCTTGTTTCATGGATATCAATTGTCTAGCGATGCTGGTTCATTGTGTATAAGGAATAATGACCATCCTTGGAGTGCGGCATCATAATCTGTCACATAAAAAAACAAAATGGAACATGAAAAGTCCATTCGACACGTAGCACTAGGACCATTGTTCCAAAAATAACAATAAAGATAAATGAAACAAACCATAAAATAAATGACGGAAAACAATGACCTTACTAGTTTTGTGTCTAACAGGTTTTCATCGCCGCTCACAAAAACCTTGGACTGCTTAACTACATCTTCTAAAACAAACGGGCTATGTACAACTGGCAACACATGGTATCCTTCATCATCTCTCTTCATAAAGGTTTCCATTTGCAGAACATATTGCATAGAAAAAGAACAAAAAATAGGACATGAAAAAAGAATAAAACATGCATGCATGCACAGACATGAAAAAATCAGTACAAGAATGAAAGCATGCGTTTACCATGATAAATAAAAGGTGAAAGTAGCACACGTTCACTAGAACGATAAACTAAACCCAATTCAGGCTCTTGCTTCCAGTACTTGATGACAAAATCCATGAGATATGAGTCTATTAAAGCTCCTTTGCCAAATGTATTATAGATATAGTCAACATTGTAATTTTCGACATCACCAAAAGGACTATTCATCATAAAGAACGAATTCCTGCAGTAAACATACACAGATGGGATCAATAAAATTAAAATTAAAAACAAAACACACAAAAAGGATGAATGGCACACACATAAAACTTACTTGTGGTATTTGGTTACAAAATCTTTGCTGAGAACAAGATCCTTTATTTTCCTCGCCTCATCAATATATTTGAACCTCGGAGGCTTCAATTTCTCTATAGAACATCTCAACTTAAAAGCCCTCTCACCTACGCTCTTGTTCGAAAATACTTCAGCCTCATCCACAGGAGGACGATTAATTGCTGCACTCCTAGTCCTAGTGATGCGTAGGCACGATGTAACAAAATCATCATCATCAACATCAAAAAAATCATGTGGAGAGCTAGGTCGAGAAACACTTCCACCATCAGGTCCAGACGCCACATCTATGTTCAAACCATCTCCAGCCAAGGAACCAGAATTATCCAGAGAGATTTCAATGGTACAATCCTCCATAGCCACCTCAGAACCCTGGGACTCAAACAGTGACGTACAACCTTCATGGAGCCCCCCATCAAAACCTAAAAACGTGTAGAAAAAACATGGAAACACCCAGCACAAAAATACAAAACCAAAAAGCATGTAATACATCTCATTAATATAAAAAATGCAGTTCACTAAAGAATAGAATGCAGCCCACTTGTCTATAACAATGCAGCTCACTTGCCCCAAAATAAATCCAGCTAACTTGTCTACAACAAATGCAGCTCACTAACACAACAAAAATATAGACATCCATTCTAAATCGCAGATTTAACTAAACACGCTAGTAAAAAAGCGCTTAAGAAGTGGAAGTAAGCAGTAGATAAAAAATAAATAAGGGAGATAAAGAAGTTCACTAAAACAACCTTTATCTACAAAAATTAAAAGTGATGTTAAATCAAGGCAACACTTTCTCGATGTGAGCCAACTATAGAGCATGGCCTTTCTGATGTAGCCAATGTGCTCCACCCCAAACTGAGCAACTCAAGCACCATCCCAAGTCTGAAAGAATTGAAACATATAGAATACACAATCATGCCTGCAATACAAGAATAAAAAACATCAGTTTCACAAAATGAAAAAAAAACTTGAGCGGTATGGTGGAGAGGGGATGTAAGGAACACACATATTTGGCTGCATTGGGACAATGACATGTTTCAACACAAATCCATCAAGTGTAGGAGGATTTCGCGGCTGATCAGAACTTGAGTACCTTCTTTCCATGCACGCTTGATATTTTTAACCATCCTCCTAAAAATCCTGACCGCATCCGGCTGCCAGGTTTATTGAGCGAGTTAAGAAATTCAAACTGCCTTTCTTTAACATTTAAGGCAACTACACAATAATTACAAATGCCATCCCTCATCTCTGGCGGCTCAAATGTTGCAAACAGGACCTGTTGGAAGCATGGAAAATAAATAAAATTATTATAACATCGAAGAAACAGAACACTATAAAAACCAACACACAAAAATATGGTTTTCGACACATAAAAATGTTACTCACCATATCTTTTTTATCAACACGTTCCTCGGCTTTTGAAGAGAACATCATTTTAACACTCGTGCCTACAGTACCACCATGCCAAATACTTGTCTGCCAAAACAAAACCAAAAAAGAAATAGTGCTCAAGAAAACAGGTCGTCACATAAAATCAGAAAAGAAAATTAAAAAATAAAACAAAAATTTCTACATTCTTACACAAATATGGTACGGGACAACCATCGTCAGAGATCCCTTGAACTTATCTACCAGCAAAGAAACCCCAAGATCTACAAGACCTGTGGTGAGCATCCCTTTATCCCAAAAAGATTGACCAACTTCGCCAATGGTAATATCAGCCATCTCAGTTTTAAAAGCAATCATGTCCCTGATTTTTTTTATGAAAACTGAAACATAAGATACTAAAAAATAACAACAATGAAAAAGGGTAAAATACTGAAATTAGAAAATACATATGAACAATATTTTTCTTGTAAAAATCCATACTTCTTCTTGTTGTCCTTCCGAGCCCTCGTAACAACAATGTACAACTCATTGTATCTTTTAATATGAGCTGGATCAATGCTCGACGGTGTCACAACAGGAAGTTCGTCATCTGTAATAAAAAGATGAAGTTCACTTATCCAAAGAATGAACTTCAAATATTAAGATAAGAAAATTCTGCTAGCTATTTTGAAAATCATCAACAAAAGGATCAAGTTTCACTTATCATTGAACATCTAATACAGCTACCATAGTAATTAAACAAAACGAATGAGAAAAACTTCAACTGCACTATTCGAAACAAAACTCTTGCCTTCAGTGCCAGAGTGTTCATCATGTTGTTCTTCAGAGCTAAGCAAAACATTTACTTGGCTAGGTTGCGACGAATCCACCACAACCTCACTGGACTGCCCTTCTGTAGCAACATCAGCATTCTCTGGATTTACAACAGTCTGGTCAACTGCAACGTCCTTAGATACTTTAGCTACATGAGGCTCCATTATGGATACTTCAGGAACATCGTTGGCCGCCAGACAAACAGGAGAAGCAGCAACACAACCAGCAGGAACGACATTCTCCAATGGCTTTTCAATGACAAAATCAGAATCATCATGCCGACTAGGGGAAATAGCATGATGGAATTTCCGAGCTACAGAAGGATCTGCACCGTCAAAGGCAACCGATGCATAAGCATCAACACTACCACCACAATCAACAGCACACCCCCCTAGTTCAGATCAACATGAACTTCTACGTTTTCTTCTCCAGGTTGTGAAAAGTTTAAAAAAGAGACAATAACACAAATGAGCATCTGGATAATTAACACAACAACACATATGTCACTTATGTCAAAGATAGCAGACAACATATGCAGAACAACTGCAGTCCACATATGCAAAACAACTACAACCAACATATATGTAAAAAGAACTGTAGTTCACTTTGTCAAACGCTGCAGTTCAGTTATGTTAAATACTGCAGTTCACTTCTGCCAAAGACTGAAGCTCACACATGTAAAACTATTGCAGCTCACATATGTGAATGAAATGCATATGAGTGAACATAACAGCGTACATCAAGTTTATAACAACAACAAAAAATTAGATTACAACCCACTAACAGAAAAAGTAATTCAAATATACCTCATCATCTACAACATCCGGAGGGGACGATGCTTCAGCCAAGACCTCATCCTTCCCAGAGCCATCGTAGGAATCTTTGTGCACATCACAAGCAGCAACTCCAGTCTACAGGCATAGAACAAACCAAAAACGAAAATAAGATGGTAACGACCAATAAAGTAAAAAAACTTCAACTATGCACAAGCAGTACACACTTTACATCGTGAAGTACACAAAAAATACAATAAAAATGGAAAGCAAAAAATGCAAGTTCAAGAAGAGGGACGTATGGCAGAACAGACATGGCAGAAGTACTTGTACCTGACCAATTCCATCATCCCTAGATTGATGGACACCAGAAGATTCCACTCCAGCCTATCACAAAAAATAAAAATAATGAGGAGCAGTCCACATAATACACAAAAGAGGTTCAAAGGCACAAAAATCCTAGAACATACATTATTAGCACCGATGCCAGCATCCTAACGGTACATTTAATCCAAAAATTGCTCAGCATCCTTCTCATAACGACAACATTTTTCTTCCTATGAATGTCTCAACTGAGCATACGAAGATCGAATATTTATCACTGCAATCTTCAGGCTTTCAATCACGCCGCAATCAAAATTCTGAGCAGCAGCAATATCTTCATCTCATGGGCCATGGCCAACAGGGAAAAACCCAGCATCTGTCCTCAACCCGTCAGCAGAGGTTGGCAAATCTCCATTCAACTTGAAAACCTTCAGAAGAAGCTCATCGATCTCCTCGTGTTTTTTGCCGCAAACAAATGTCTGTTTAGAAGAGCTTCTATTATCAAACATCTGATGAGCCGTGAAGCCACGATTACGCAACACCTCATGATCACAGGCAGGAAGCTGACTACAGATAGGCTCATAAAACCTAGCATGAGTGCTAGGCCTCGCATCAAAGCTGCCACATACAACTTCAGCACGACGGTTGCACACAATATCACATGACGCCTTCCACTGTAAGAAAAAGACAAGAAGAAAAGAGAAGTACACATGTGAGTACTAGAAAGTTCAGATTTACAATGACTACACCTTTTTTAAAAAAAATCGGCTATTAAAAACTCAGATGCACTAACCGGCAGCTTCCCAAATTTGTATGTTTCCAAGTAAATCGTTCCCTTGACAAGCACATCCTCATTGTATAACTTCACCAGGTCCTTGGTCGTCAGGTATGACACACATGGCGTCAACATGTGCATAACTGAAAATTTGCGAAGCTTCAAGCAATCAAGATACATAATCAAGGGGACAATGGCACAACCCTCTGCGCAATTCTGCTTACTGCCTTCTGTTTACCACCTCACCATAGATGCCTTCAACTCATCAACAACAAGCTGGCAAAAGTCCATCTGCGCCATAGCCGCATAATCCATGTTCTGTACCATTGCAGCAACTCTACCCAAAGAAACTGCAGGCCCGGGGCACATCAAATTCTGGTAAAGTATCAGGAAGAACACCTTCATAGGAAGATCAACAATCACATGATCATCTTCCACCACCAACACCTTTAGATTCTCAAGCAAGTCCTTGACACCTATACTTTTTGAACGGTCAAAGCCAAGCTCATCCTTGAGGGTAGTCAATGAGTCATCATGGCCGCTGGCAGCAGGCGTGGGTGCAGTGTGACGTCCCATTGGTAAATCAAAAATGTGATGAACTGCATCACGATTGATTCGAAGAACCCTGCCATTCCCAAAGTCCATTATCATGATGGCAGGGTCAATCACTCCCATCAGATAGCACATAAGAATGCGTGAAACATTTTTCTTTACTGTCAGTTCAAAGACAACACCGAATGCAGCATCCTGAACACGACTACAGTGTGCGTCTTTCAATAAAGCAGCAGCCTTGCAAACAGTGGGAAGCGACAAACGTATGGTCTTGTTAAATCGAGAATCATCTCCCTCGGCATGATCTTCAGTTGCGTTGCTCTTACTAGACTTCTTCCTCCGTGTAGAGGGGAATGCAGTCCACATTAGAAAGATTAGAAATAAAAAAGAGATAGAGAAAACACAGATAGAATAACAAATGAAGGAAACAAATGCAGTCCACTTCAACAAACCTTTGCAACAACATACGCCTCCTTGCCAGAGTCAGCACCAACACCTTCATCGACATCATCACGGGCACGCTTGGGTAGACTCTTAGATGAACCACAGTCATTGCGTCTACTAGTATGAACATCCCTCACAAAATCAGTAAGCGCAAAATCGTCATCGTCAGAGTCGGGACCTTCACTGACATGTAGTCACTTGCGCTGAGGATCCTTTCCACTAGCTTCAGCAGTTCTCTTGCCAAGATTCTTGTTCATGCCAGCAACACATGGACTCCGCCGAGGAGTACCACCTTCCTCAGCAACAGAACTCAACCTCTTCTTCTACAAGGCAGGCTGCTTCACTTTGACAAATTTGGCACCCTTAGCACCATCTGCAGCTCTCCTATGCTTCTCCTTCTCCGCACACTCTTTGGAGTCACTTCCAAACCTCAACTTCTTCTTGCTTTGCTTCAATTTATGTGCACGAAGCTGTTCTGAGACCATCCACTCCTGTGTAACTTCCTCTGTACCATCAACAGAGTGCGATTGTGTTTCTATCAAGACGGGATGTCTCTGGTCAAAGCTCACACCAACATCACCCTCTGCAAAATAATGGTCAATCAATTGAGTAACCTCATCAAACCTAGGCGCCCCAGCATGGTCAATCAAAATGAAGTTTAAATATGGTCGTTAAAAAGTGCACAAAAAGAACAAATGCAGTACACTTAGACATATAAATGGAGCGCTCTAATCATAAGCTAAATAAAAAATAATGCATTATACAAAAAACTTGAATAAAACAACAATGCAGTTCACGCATACACATAGTGAAGTTCACATATACAAGTAAATGCAGTGCTGCATACGCTAACTTCACGTTTGTTCCCAACAAAATGCTAGACTAGATACAACAAGGAAACGCCAATTTGTACAACATCAAGTAAGCAGCATACACAAAATAAAAAAAGCATTCACATACCATAAGGAGGGGCCACACTTATGGGAGAAGATTCAATTGGAGAATTCACTTGATGTCCTCCCTCACCACCACGATCCTTACCACCAGGACAACGAGAGCCAATTGGTGTATCATTATGACCACTGCAATCACCTACTGGGTTAACAAAAACAGAAACAAAAATTACAAAACATCACATGAAAAATAATGCAAACAAATGCTGACAACTAATACAACATAAACAAAATATGCAGGATAAACTAGGAAACTAGATAAACATCAAACAAAATGAAGAAAGCCAAAAAGAAGCACTCCACATACCCTGAACTCCTCCTCCCACTCTGCTCGGCGAAGACATGGCGTTTGCCTGCAGCACAAGGACGAAGTGACAAATATAAGCAACAAAATCGGCGAAATATGACGAAGCCCTAGATCCACCTTGCTCTGCCTATAGAGCACACATGAGTATCGACTTCAAATCGAGATAAAATCACCTGCTTACGGAAAAACTACATAAGCAAAAACCACAACACCAACAACGAGAATCACAAAACTAGACGATGGGACAAACAAGACCGTGGCCAAGGGGAATGTACCACAAAAAAGGGGATGAACGATGGCGGGGGGGGGGGCAGGGGGGCCGCGACTAGAACGGACGGGAAAGGGCTGCGGGAGCGCGGCGGGAAGGGCTGGCGGAGCGGACGACAACGCAGAATGCAGGAATAAGGACCTCTTGAGGGTGGCGGTTCTATGCGCGACGGCAGTTTTGCTCGAGGGAGAGATGCTTCAGGAGACACTTCAAGAGAGGAGAGGGGATTCTTCTCGGTCTATCTCCCTGTCAATGGAGCGGTGGGGTCGCCTAGGAGGGACACGTAGGAGGACCGCGTGCCAAAGGGTTACAAAAAAGGGGCCGTCCCAATACGGCCTGGCTAAATAAGACGGACTACTTCAAAACGCACATGATGTAGTTTTCTATGAAGAAAAATGAAATTCAGACAGTAAAACAAAAAAATAATACATGCAGTTCGTAAAAAAAGTTAAATTAGAAAACAACACATGTGTTAAGATAACGCATCTGAAAAAAGTCTACCTTCAAATAAGTGCCACAACAAAAAAAGGGGGCCCAACCCCCCCACCTCCCGTGCGAGGGACTGCAGCAAGTACACGCAAAAACACATGCAGTACGCAGCTCTAGAAAAATGCAATGCATTTGGTTAGATGAAGCAGTACGGTATAATAAACAATTCAGTTTCGGTATACATTACACTTTTTTCAGCGGCTGCAACAAGGACACACAAAAAACGGTGCAGTACGCACCTATAGTCAAAATGCAGTTCTTTTTGATAGACGATGCAGTGCGGTCTGATAACTAGTGCAGTTCCTTGAACACATAGGATACATATAAACATGACAAATGCCCGTTCGCATAGAAAGTGGTGGTTAAAGAAATTACTGATCAAAAATAAAATAAAACCACGTTAAAAAACCACGTTCGCATACAACCACCCAATCCGAGCGGTTCCATCGCGACAAACACACGATCACAGACGCAACACCAACCCACGATCCGCACAACCGCATCGTCAGCGAGATCGTGCAGTTCATCCAATGCGGCCATCCCACCCTGCGCCCTCCCCTTAAATTTAGATCCCTGCCAAAGGCCTTCTCATCCACAACAACACAAGTATCCATTGCGCTGCCACCAAATCGCTCCATCACATCGATCTCCACATAAAACACCAATCCCTGTTACCGGGGATGGCGTTCTCCGACGAGTACAGGGACGTGGAGGCCCACAACAACACCAACTTTCACGTCATCCACACCAACAACAAGAAGTAGATGGCGATCTCCCTCGCGTAGTACGAGTGCCACCTCAAGCTACAGCACCACAAGATCGTCGGGATTGATCTTGAGTACAACAACGAGCCTGAAGCGACGCAGAAACCCGCCCTCGTCTCACTCTCCGTCGACAAGACTTAGCCGGTGCTGCTCTTTCAACTGAGCGCCGCCAACTTCGTCGGCATCCAGAAGGAGTGGAGGGTGCCCGAGGCAACCAAGGAGTTGGACCCCCTTAGAGACGTCTCCAGCATGCTCATCGTCGACTACTACAACAAGATGAAGAAGAAGATCACCGACGATGAACACAGGCGCTGGGACACCCTGCCTCTGTCCATGAGGCACATCAAGTACGTGGCAAAGGATGCCTACGCAGCGTACGACATATGGAACTGCATCACCCTCACCCGGGACGGGCATCGCCATGCAAAGCTGGAGAAGGACGAGCAACCCAAGAAGCGCACCAGGAGCAGCGGGGGATGGGGATACTCTAACTGGTGAAGAAGCAGAAAGTGCCGGCCAACAACCAACAATGCTAGTGTCGTTTTAGAATTATCATCAAATTTGCTTTTTGTTGTTTGCTTGTGTATCGTTAGTTTGCTTGTGATCATTTGCTTTTGCTGAACTTAGTTTGCTTGTCATGCAGAATCGCTTGTAATGATGAACTTTGATTATGTTATATTGCTTTTTGTTGAACTTAGTTTGCTGGTGATGAACTTGTCATACCGAATGCTTGTGATCGTTTGTTTTCTGTTGTTTGCTTATGTATCATTAGATTCTAGCAGTGCACAAAATGGAAGAAAGTGTAGTGTGCAAATAGGACGCATGCAGTGCAAAATGTGTATGAATGCAGTACAAAATCTATTGAATGCAGTGCACACATACCCAACAAAGTAGTGCATGCCTCTGCATTTGAAAAAAATACATAAGAGCAAAAAACACGAAAAGAAAATGCCACCTATATATGTAGTGCGGAATATGTGAACATGCAGTGCAGAAACATGAACAATGCAGTGCACGAATGACTTACTAAGCAGTACACGCCCATACATTTGAAAAAATACATAAGAGCAAAAGAACAAGAAAAGAAAATGCGACATGTATATGTAGTGCAGAATATGTGAACATGCAGTACAGAAACATGAACAATGCAGCGCGCGAATGATTTACTAAGCAGTACACGCCCATACATTTGAAAAAAAAATATAAGAGAAAAAACACAAAAAGAAAATGCGACCTGTATATGTAGTGCGGAATATGTGAACATGTAGTACAGAAACATGAACAATGCAGTGCATGAATGATTTACTAAGCAATACACGCCCATACATTTGAAAAAAATATGCAAGACGAAAAATACAAAGAAAAAATTTAACCACCCAGGTGCAACCAGGCCCCAGCCAGTCTCGTAGTAGATCTGCGCCCATAGCAGGCAAGTCGTTCTGAGCCGCGATGCATGGAGCCGGGCACACATGAGCCCACAGGTTAGAGAGCATAAAGAAGCGAGAGCCGTGTATAAGCGCCCAAATAAGTAACCAGAGGAGTTCGATACGGCTACCTCGCCAGTGCTTATAAACAGGTCGAGCGCGCCCTCCACGGGTTTAGCTGGGACTAAACATTAGGGCGCACACACAACGCATCGGGAACCAGCCATACTGAAGGGCCGACTTGGGCCGAATACGTCTTCACTCCACAAAGACAGGCCCAACAGGCAAAAGAGAGGCTGCTGAAAACTAAAAAATCCCACATACCACTCCGCAAACACAGGCCCAAAAACATGTTTCGCAGTTTGTTTTGAAACTACAATGCAGTTCGCTATATTCAAATAAGCAGTCATGTTGCTTCTCATATGCATTCGCGTACACTGAATCAGAATCAATCCACCACCTAACACCAATGACAACATTTATTACTTCCGTTGCTCAATTAGTTGCATAAAAACCTATCCATTCGTGCTCCAGACTAAGACAACTCATCCCCTCGTTCCTCTTTTTCTTCAAATCAAAGATCTACATCGAAACGCACATGATGTAGTTCTCTATGAAGAATAATGAAATTTAGACAAGAAAACAAAAAATAATACATGCAGTTCATAAAAATTCAAAAACAACACGCGTGTTAAGATAACGCATCCGAAAAAAGTCTACCTTGAAATAAGTGCCACTACAAAAAAAGGGCCCCCCAACCCTCCACCTCCCGTGCCACGGACTGCAGCAAGTGCACGCAAAAACACATGTAGTGCGCAGCTCTAGAAAAATGCAGTGCAATTGGTTAGATGAGGTAGTACAATATAATAAGCAATTCAGTTTTGGATTACCTACATGAATAAATACATGGTCTAGTCCATAGCGAAAAAGTCGTAAAATTGCGGAATACATTATACTTTTTAGGGGTTGTAGCAAGGACACACAAAAAATGGTGCAGTATGCATCTGTATTCAAAATGTAGTTCTTTTTGATAGACGATGCAGTGCGGTATGATAACTAGTGCGGTTCCTTGAACACGTAGGATACATATAAACGTGACAAATGCCCGTTCGCACAGAAAGTGTTGGTTAAATTTTTTTTACTGATCAAAAATAAAATAAAATCACATTAAAAAACACGTTCGCATAAAACCACCCAATCTGAGCGGTTCCATCGCCACAAACCCATGATCACAAACGCAATACCAACCCACGATCTGCACAACCGCATCGTCAGCGAGATCGTGCATTTCATCCGATGAGGCCATCCCACCCCGCGCCCTCCCTTAAATTCAGACCCCTGCCAAAGGCCTTCTCATCCACAACAACACAAGTATCAATTGCGGTGCCACCAAATTGCTCCATCACATCGACCTCCATAGAAAACAACAAGCCTTGATACCGGCGATGGCGTTCTCCGACGAGTACAAGGAAGTGGAGGCCCACGGCAACACCAAGGTGCATGTCATCCACACCAACGACAAGAAGCAGATGGAGATGTCCCTCGCGCAGTACAAGCGCCACCTCACGCTCTAGCGCCACAATATTGTCAGGATTGATCTCGAGTACAACAACAAGCCTCAAGCGACGCAGAAACCCGCCCTCGTCCAACTCTCCGTCGGCAAGACTCATCCAGTGCTGCTCTTCCAATTGAGCGCCGCTGAAAGGTGCACCGTCTTCGACAACTTCCTCGCCGACCCCAGGTACACCTTTGCTGGCTTCTTCATCGACGGCGACAAAACCAGGCTATAGCGCGTCAATCTGGAGGTCGCGAACTTCGTCAACATCCAGAAGGAGTGGAGGGTGCCTGAGTGAGGGAGTCCTGGATTAGGGGGTCTCCGGACAGCCGGACTATCTCCATTGGCCGGACTGTTAGACTATGAAGATACAAGATTGAAGACTTTGTCTCGTGTCCGGATGGGACTCTACTTGGCGTGGAAGGCAAGCTAGGCAATACGGATATGGATATCTCCTCCTTTGTACCCGACCTTGTGTAACCCTAACCCTCTCCGGTGTCTATATAAACCGAAGGGTTTTACTCCGTAGGACAACAACCACAACATACAATCATACCATTGGCTAGCTTCTAGGGTTTAGCCTCTCTGATCTCGTGGTAGATCTACTCTTGTACTACCCATATCATCAATATTAATCAAGCAGGACGTAGGGTTTTACCTCCATCGAGAGGGCCCGAACCTGGGTAAAACATCGTGTCCCCTGCCTCATGTTACCATCCGGCCTAGACGCACAGTTCGGGACCCCCTACCCGAGATCCGCCGGTTTTGACACTGACATTGGTGCTTTCACTAAGAGTTCCTTTGTGTCGTCGCCGTTAGGCTTGATGGCTCCTACTATCATCGATAGCGATGCGGTCCAGGTTAAGACTTTTCTCCCCGGATAGAGCTTCGTATTCGGCGGCTTTGCACTGCGGGCTAATTCGCTTGGCCATCTGGAGCAGATTGAAAGCTACGCCGCTGGCCATCAAGTCAGATTTGGAAGTTTGAACTACACGACCGACATCTGTGGAGACTTGATCTTTGACAGATTCGAGCCACAGTCGGGCGCACCGCACTGTCACGATGGGTATGACCTAGCTATGCCGCCGAACAGTACCCCAGAGGCCGCGACCGCATCAGCTCCGATCCTTAGCTCGGAGCCAACTGCGCCAATCGAGGACGGGTGGCTAGATACCGCCTCAGGGGCTGCAGTCTCAACGGCGATCGAGCCGAACACCAGCCTAATCCTATGCGAAACCCGTGACTCCAAGGTATCGGATGCTTTTCCGGACTCCGAACCGTCCGCGCCCCTGCCAATCGAATCCGATTGGGTGCCGCTCATGGAATTCACCGTCGTGGATATCTTTCAGCACTCGCCCTTCGGCGACATTCTGAATTCACTAAGGTCTCTCCTTTGTCAGGAGAGCCCTTGCCGGACTATGGCCAATAGGATTGGGATGCGGACAACGAAGAAATTCGACGCCCACCCACCACCCACTTCGTAGCCACTATCGATGATTTAACCAACATGCTTGACTTCGACTCCGAAGACATCGACGGTATGGATGACGATGTAGGAGACGAACATGAACCAGCGCCTATAGTGCACTGGAAAGCCACCTCGTCATATGACATATACATGGTGGGTACACCCAAAGAAGGCAATGGCGATGAGATAGCGAAGGATGACCCCTCCAAGAAGCAACCCAAGCGCCGACATCAGCGGCGCCGCTCTAGGTCCAGCCAAAGCAAAAGTGGTGATACCGGCACAAGAGATAATAACACTCCAGATAGTGCCAAAGACAGCAACATAACCCTCCAGCAAGATTCAGACCAGGAGGATGGAGGAGCTAGCTCTCCTGATAGAGAGGCAGATGGAGAGGAGGAGGATGACAATTACATGCCCCCCTCCGAAGACGAGGCAAGCCTCGGCGACGATGAATTCGCCATACCAGAGGATCACGTCGAACAAGAGCGCTTCAAGTGCGGACTTATGGCCACGGAAAATAGCCTGAAGAAAAAGTAGCAGCAGCTTCAAGCTGATCAAGATCTGCTAGCTGAGAGATGGACTGAAGTCCTCGCGGCCGAGGAATATAAACTTGAGCGCCCCTCCAAGAATTACCCAAAGTGCAGGTTACTACCCCGACTGGAGGAGGAAGCGTATGATACGGCTGATCGGCCACCTCGTGGCCGCGATAGAGAGGCATTCCAGCCAAACGCTCAGCCTCCACCCCGACGCCATTCAAATAAAAAGGCATGGGGAGATACGCCTAAAATGCGAGACATATTGGAGGACAAAGCAAAGCATGCAAGATCGATCTACGGATCACGAGGGCGCACTACTCTGTGAGACGATAAACGTCACGTCGGATACAGTAAAAGCAAATCCGGCCCGGCCGAACACAGCGTGCAAGACCCTTTCGAGCTGCGTCGCGATATAGCCCAATACAGAGGCGCCACACACCCCTTATGCTTCACAGATGAAGTAATGGAACATCAATTCCCAGAAGGTTTCACACCTATAAATATTGAATCATACGACAGCACAACAGATCCCGCAGTATGGATCGAGGATTTCCTCCTCCACATCCACATGGCCCGCGGTGATGACTTACACGTCATCAAATACCTCCCACTAAAGCTCAAATGACCAGCGCGGCATTGGCTTAATACCTTGCCAGCGGACTCCATTAGCTGTTGGGAAGATCTGGAAGCCGCATTCCTCGACAACTTTCAGGGCACTTATGTGTGACCACCAGACGCCAATGACTTGAGCCACATAATTCAACAACCAGAAGAGTCGGCCAAGCAATTCTGGACTCGGTTCCTTAGAAAGAAAAATCAGATCGTCGATTGTCCGGATGCAGAGGCCTTAGCGGCTTTCAAACACAATATCCGAGACGAGTGGCTAGCCTGACACTTTGGTCAGGAAAAGCCGAAATCTATGGCAGCTCTCACGATGCTCATGACCCGCTTTTGTGCGGGAGAAGGCAGCTGGCTGGCTCGCAGTAATAACATCTCAAAGAACCATGGTACCCCGGATACCAAGGACGGCAATAGCAGGTCACGTCGCAACAAACATAAGCGCCGCATTAACAGCGAAAACACCAAGGATACGGCAATCAATGCCGGATTCAATGGCTCTAAACCCGGTCAGCGGAAAAAGCCATTCAAACAAAGTACGCTGGGTCCGTCCAGCTTGGACCGTATACTCGATCGCTCGTGTCAAATACACGGAATCCCAGACAAGCCAGCCAATCACACCAGCAGGGATTGTTGGGTGTTCAAGCAGGACGGCAAGTAAAATGCTGAAAACAAGGACAAGGGGCCGCATAGCGATGACGAGGAGGAGCCCCGACAGCCGCACACCGGAGGGCAGAAGAGGTTTCCCCCGCAAGTGCGGACGGTGAACATGATATACACGACCCACATTCCCAAGAGGGAGCGGAAGCGTGCGCTCAGGGACTTATATGCGTTGGAGCCAGTCGCCCCAAAGTTCAACCCTTGGTCCTCCTGTCTGATCACCTTCGATCGCAGGGACCATCCCACTAGTATCCGTCATGGCGGATTCGCCGCATTGGTCCTAGACCCAATCATTGACGGATTCCACCTCACTCGAGTCCTTATGGATGGCGGCAGCAGCCTGAACCTGGTTTATCAGGACACAATGCGCAAAATGGGTATAGACCCCTCAAGGATCAAACCCACAAAAATGACCTTTGAAGGCGTCATTCTAGGTGTGGATGCCCATTGCACAGGCTCAATTACACTGGAAGTGGTCTTCGGATCCCCGGATAATTTCCGAAGCGAAGAGTTAATCTTCGATATAGTCCCGTTCCGCAGTGGTTATCACGCGCTGCTCGGGCGAACCGCATTTGCTAGATTCAATGCGGTACCGCATTATGCATACCTCAAGCTCAAGATGCCAGGACCTCGCGGAGTTATTACAGTCAATGGAAACACAGTCAATGGAGCACACCGCGACCCTTGCAGCAGAAGCGCAAAGCAACCTCTCAAGGCAGTCAACCAGTTCGGCGCTTCAAAGCCCGGACACCTTCAAGCGCGCTCGGGGCAATCGACAAATAGACCGCCTGGCGTGACCTAAGCTCGCGTAGCAATACGGCGGCCACCCAAATCCCAGCCCAACGGCGAAACTCGTGCCGTGCATACATAATTACGCATTAAAAATACCATGGGCATAGGTGGGGAGTGGGGCACAACTGCGACACGCCCCAAGACACGGCTTAAACCGCACTAGGGGCTTCCTGTTTGCTTATTTTTCTTTTTTTTCAGGACCTTAATCTCGGGAAACACTGTCCGGCAACACTATTGTCAAACACATGATGCAGCAACCAAGGAGGCAGACAGCTACGTCATACCACGGAATTCCTAGGTGGATTACAATAACGAGCGAAATATTCAATTTAATATCATTCCTCAGCTTGCCCTTGGAAGGGACATAGTCCTACTCTTTGCTTATCGCACTATCTGTATCACTCTGCTTTAACGCAATTTTTTCGAATAAACAATGCATGACATTATGACTATTATTGCATTCTTGTTATATATATATATATATATATGTGTTCACTAACGATGCCTTGCAACCGTACACTTTGGTACGGCCAATACACCAGGGGCTTACGTACCCCACAATTCGGTGTGAAAAGTCCAAACACTTTCACAAGTGCGGCACCCCGAACTTATAGCATTATATGCATCTGCTCCGAATCATGTCTTTGGTCAAATGTTGGGTTTGCCCGGCTCCTATGTTTTGGTACCTTACGTTTCGCTCTATCGGCTAAGGTAGCGCTAGGAGAACTACTGCGATTGTGCCCCGGTTCTGCTGGGTTCAGCACCTCCGTAGAGAAAGCTAAAACTGACTGTCATGATAAGGCGAGAGACTGGTCGCTGTTCAGTGAGGTTTTCAAGTCCCTAAAGACTTATGCCGCTTAGAGCGAGGGGCCGGCCCTGTCCGGCTTAAAGGCGTGTATCGCGCCTCGAATTTAGCCTTCCGAATACCAGGGGCTTCGCCGAAATTTAAAATTATAAAATTCTATGGCTAAGTGAGAGTGATAAAGCATTATTAGTCCGGTTGCCTTGTTCGCTGTGCTGAGCACCTCCCTCGAAGGACCCAAACATGGGAACAGGAGTGCTCAGGTTTATCCCGAACACCCCAACACTCGTGGCATGGGGGAAGAAGCCGAGGACTAGCCATCTCTCAGATTGGATAAACAGCCAAACTGAAGGTAATATTTTAAAATCAAACAAGCGTTGCATAGCGCATATGAAACAAGTTTTCATAAATACAGGATAAAACGAGCAAGTCTCATTCAAATATTACATCTTTTGAACACTCATCCGCGATGAGACGGGCAGCCGGCAGAACACCCTCGTAGTACATCTCGGGGTGGCGGTGCTCCTTGCCCTCCGGCGGCCCCTCCTTGATCAGCTTCACGGCGTCTAGCTTGACCCACTGCAATTTCACACGGGCGAAAGCCCGGCGTGCACCTTCAATGCAAACAGATCGCTTGATGACCTCCAGCCGCGGCAGGCATCCACAAGCCGCTTCACCAAGCCAAAGAAGATGTTCGGAAGGGCGTCACCAGGCCACAGCCAGACTATAAAGCTCTTCATGGCCCGATCGGCTGCCTTATGTAGCTCGACCATCTGCTTCAGCTAGTCGCTCATTGGCACCGGGTGTTCGGCCTTAGCATACTGAGACCAGAACAACTTCTCCGTTGAGCTTCCATCCCCGTCCTGGTAAAATTGTGCGGCATCGGACATGCTGCGGGGCAAATATGCAAATGCTCCTAGAGAGCTCCAGATTCGGGTATGTAATCGGTAATTTACTTTTACATGCTTGCTTTGCATATAGAAAGCCTTACCCGCCGCTACCTTCTTCATCGCGTTGATCTCTTGGAGAGCCTTTTGGGCTTCGGCCTTGGCACTTTTTACGCTCTCAAGGGCCGCGGCAAGCTTAGACTCCCGCGTCTTTGAGTCAAGCTCCAATACCTCGTGCTTCGCCACGAGAGCCTGGAGCTCTTGCTGCACCTCGCCCACCCGAGCCTTGTGCTTCTCTCACTCGGCATGCTCCTTGGCCGCTTTATCTTCGGCCTTGGTTAGCGCTTGCTTCAGGGTCGCCACCTCGGCCGTGGCCCCTGGCAAATATATGATGGTCCTGTCATTTTGCAATCGCATCTTCGTTTATATATACATATCTATAGACATGGTATTACTTACCCTTGTTCTCCTCGAGCTGCCTCTTAGCAAGGCCAAGCTCTTTCCTGGACACCTCGAGGTCCTGCTTCAGTACGGCGACCTCCGCAGTCAGTGCGGCGGACGACAGCAGCAAAGCCTGCATATGCATATTGACATACTTATATTAGACTCCTGCGATATTATTTGATCCTCTGTTCGGCTTTTCTTTGTGAACACCGAACAAAGCATCAGGGGCTACTGTCTATGCGGTAATATTTCTACTACATTTTAAAACACTTACCTCAAAGCCTGTTAGAAGGCTGGCACAGGCTTCAGTCAATCCGCTCTTGGCGGACTGAAGCTTCTGGATCACCGCACTCATGATAGTGCGGTGCTCCTCGTCGATGGAAGCGCTGCGAAGCGCTTCCAGCAGATTGTCCGGCCCCTCTGGATGGACAGATGTCACCGGCACAGGCGTCTTGCCCCTCTTAGAAGGAGGCCGCCTGCCCGAGCCCGGAACCGCTGGAGGGTCCGGCACGGTGTTCGGCTGAGGGCCGAACTCGGAGCTCTCAAGGGCCCCATCCCCTCGGCTCCCGGAGTCCGGAAGGTCGCCTTGAGGTGCCTCCAGGACTGTCTCCCCTCGACCCGGTGCCTCTTGAGACAGAACCTCGGCGTCGTCAGCAGGATGAGGGGAGGTGGCGATCGGGACTGGATCGCTATCTCATGATACATCAATGCTGGTTCGCGACGGCCTGCATAATCGTGTTCGGCGTTAGGGAAAGAAGTGCGACAAAGGAATGCTACGAGTTACTCTGGTATCCGAATACTTATGATCTCCCCAGGGGCTTGGCCCTGGGCAACCACTCGTCTTCGTCGGCGGCGGTGGAGCTGTCCGGAAGGAGAGTCCTTCCCTTCTTGGACCCTTCCCCCCCCAGTTACGGCGGCCTTCCTTTTCTTATCTACCCCTGCAAGAGGGGGAGCATCTTCTTCTTCCTCGTCTTCGGGAGAGGAGTGCGCCGCAGAGTCATCGGACGATGAGTCTGATGATGCCTGGCGTCGGTAACTCTTTCGGGTTCCCTTGGCCTTCTTGGTCTTCTCCGGCAACGTATAAGGAGCCGGAGTCAGCATCTTCGCCAGAAGAGCGTCTGCTGGGCCTTCGGGCAAAGGAGCCGGACAATCGATCTGTCCGGCCGTCTCCTGCTAGTCCTGTCAAAGGCACGGGAGTTTAGATCCCGCATGAAGTCAACCTATAAAAAATAAGTATCCTGCGAGAGGTAAAGTAGCTTACCGCTTTGGCTTGGCGCTTCGCGCTGAATCCACGATCCTCAGTAATGGGAGGGGGGACCTCGGCGCTTTTGAACAGCACCCTCCAGGCATCTTCGTGAGTTGTGTCGAAAAGCCTGTTCAGAGTTCGGTGCCATGCCGGGTCGAACTACCACAAGTTGAACTCCCGTTGTTGGCACGGGAGAATCCGGCGGTGGAGCATGACCTGGACCACGTTGACAAGTTTGAGCTTCTTGTTCACCATGTTTTGAATACATGTTTGGAGTCCAGTCAGCTCTTCCGAACTACCCCGGGACAGGCCCTTCTCTTTCCAGGAGGTAGGCCGCGTGGGGATGCCAGATCGGAACTCGGGGGCCGCTGCCCATATGGGGTCGCACGTCTCGGTGATGTAGAACCACCCCGATTGCCACCCCTTTTTGGTTTACACAAAGGAGCCCTCGAGCCATGTTACGTTGGGCATCTTGCCCACCATGGCGCCTCCGCACTCCGCCTGGCGGCCGCCCACCACCTTCGGCTTGACATTGAAGGTCTTCAACCATAAGCCGAAGTGGGGCTTGATGCGTAGGAAGGCCTCGCACACGACGATAAACGCCGATATGTTGAGGATGAAGTTCGGGGCCAGATCGTGGAAATCAAGGCCGTAATAGAACATGAACCCCCGGACGAATGGATGGAGAGGGAATCCCAGTCCGTGGAGGAAATGGGTGAGGAATACTACCCTCTCATGGGGCCTGGGGGTGGGGATGAGCCGCCCCTCATCTGGGAGCCGGTGCACGATGTCGTCGGGCGGGTATCCGGCTCTCCTCAGTTTCTTGATGTCTCCCTCCGTGACGGAGGAGACCATCCACCTTCCTCCCGCTCCGGACATGGTTGGAGAAGATTGATGTGGGAAGTGTGGACTTGGGCGCTAGAGCTCGAGTGTGCGAAAACGGATGAGCAAAGGAGGAAGAAGGCGTGGATAGGAAGGTGAATCCTTATCCTTTTATATGGGCGGACGAAACTAGGCGTTCCCACTTGCCTGGTAAAACTCTCTTATCCACCAAGCACTGTAACTGATGGCGCGGTTGGGTTACCCACGCCCGTATTGATGAGAATCCGGTAATAAGGGGACACGATCTCTGCTTTGACAAGACGTGTCAAAAAACTGCCTCGCGTTATGTGCGGGGCTGGTTAAAGGGAACAGTTCGAATAATCACCAGGCCATGACATAACGTCATACTGTCAAGACAAGTCAGCAAATTAGAATTGCGAAAATATTATTCTCTCTATGGTGGTATGTGGAACTTATTTTGCAGGGTCGGACACTATCCTCGTTTTCAAGTTCTTCAGTGATGTATTCGGAGAAGGAACCTACCTTGCAATGCCGAAGACAATACTGCGCGCCGGACTCATCGTCATTGAAGCCTGGTTCAGGGGCTACTGAGGGAGTCCTGGATTAGGGGGTCTCCGGACAGCCGGACTATCTCGATTGGCCGGACTTTTAGACTATGAAGATACAAGATTGAAGACCTCGTCTCGTGTCCGGATGGGACTCTAATTGGCGTGGAAAGCAAGCTAGGCAATACGGATATGGATATCTCCTCCTTTGTAACCGACCTTGTGCAACCCTAACCCTCTCCGGTGTCTATATAAACCGAAGGGTTTTAGTCCGTAGGACAACAACCACAACATACAATCATACCATAGGCTAGCTTCTAGGGTTTAGCCTGTCTGATCTCATGGTAGATCTACTCTTGTACTACCCATATCATCAATATTAATCAAGCAGGATGTAGGGTTTTACATCCATCAAGAAGGCCCGAACCTGGGTAAAACATCGTGTCCCCTGCCTCCTGTTACCATCCGGCCTAGACGCACAGTTCGGGACCCCCTACCCGAGATCCGCCGGTTTTGACACCGACACTGAGGTAACCAAGGAGTTGGACTCCCTTGGAGACGTCTTTGGCATGCTCATCGAAAACTACTACAACAACATGAAGAAGAAGATCACCAACGATGAACACAGGCGCTGGGCCACCCTGCCTCTGTCCATGAGGCACATCGAGTATGCGGCAAAGGACGCCTACGCAGCGTACGAGATATGGAACCACATCATCCTCACCCTGGAAGGGCTTCACCATGCAAAGCTGGAGAATGAGGAGCCCCCCAAGAAGCGAGCCAGGAGCAGCGGGGGATGAGGAGACGCTAACTGGTGAAGAAGAAGACAGTGCCGGCCAAGAGCCAACAATGCTAGCGTCGTTTTAGATTTATCATCAATTTTGCTTTTTGTTGTTTGCTTATGTATCGTTAGTTTTCTTGCGATCATTTGCTTTTGCTGAACTTAGTTGGCTTGTCATGCAGAATCACTTGTAATGATGAACTTTGATTATGTTAGGTTGCTTTCTGTTGAACTTAGTTTGCTGGTGATGAACATGTCATACAAAATTCTTGTGCTCATTTGTTTTCGGTTATTTTCTTATCTATCATTAGATTCTAGCAGTGCACAAAACAGACGAAAATGCAGTGCGCAAATAGGACGCATGCAGTGCAAAATGTGTACAAATGGAGTACAGAATCTGTCGAATGTAGTGCACATATACCCAACAAAGCAATGCACACCTCTGCATTTGAAAAAAAATACATAAGAGCACAAACCACAGAAAGAAAATGCAACCTGTATATGTAGTGCGGAATATGTGAACATGCAGTACAGAAACATGAACAATGTAGTGCACTAATGATTTACTAAGCATTACATGCCTGTACATTTGAAAAAATATGCAAGACGAAAAAATACAACGAAAACTAATTGGACCACCCAGGTGCAACCAGGCCCTAGCAAACATGCATGGGGCCGGGCAAACGTGGGCCCACAGGTTAGAGAGTATAGAGAAGCGAACGCCGTGTGTAAGCACCCAAACAAGTAATCAGGGGAGTTGGGTATGTTTTTCCCCTCACAATTTTTGACATTAATCTAGGCTGCAAATCCACATATGGATATATAGTTCCATCAATTTGTTCAGTAGTGTCAACAAATACAAAACATAATTCATATTGTTGTTCAGATTTGTTAGCTATTAAGACTAGATGCTTCCACCTATTTTTCTTCAGTACCACACCAGGTATCGACACTAGTTAGATCAGAACCCAAACCCACGAACAAAAAAGAGGGTTAGTAGATCAGTGTTGCAGTTCTCTTAACATGCTAGCGAAGTACACTGTAAATGACCTTCCAGTACAAACATGATACAATACAATATATATCCTAGTAAAACTAGAGGTCAATTCCGTATATAAGTTTGTTTATACATTGCAACTACTTTACAAAAATAGTACTCATATATATGTACATATTAAGTCAACATAAACAGATCATCCTAAGTATGAAGAAAAACACTTGATGTTTACTTATAAACATTCTTTTCCCATCCATTCTGAAATGCAGAAACTGCCATCCACAATAGAATTTCCTACTACGAGTTCAGGGAAGGCTACCTTGGAGATAAAACACAACAATGGGTATGCCGACATGCAAGCTGACTACCACATTGACTCTGAAGACTGCATCAACATAACTACTGGCTGGAATGATTTTGTCTCCCACAATGGCTTTAAGGCTGGAGAAGTGGCCATGGTGTTTTTCTACAAAGAAGAAGACTCCCTCAAGTTTACAATATTTGCACTATAGGTTTTCTAGGATAAAAGCTAAAGCCATCAGTGGCATATTCTAATGTTTTGCCTGTGTTGTATGCTTTTAAAATTATGTCCATCAGAAGGCTTGAACGATGCCTATTTAAAGAATGCAACCTCATCCGCATCATTTTATCATTCATTTTAGACAAGTTGCTACTGACAGAAATGCAGTTCTCTAATACACATAGTACGATCCTTATATAAAAAATTGCAGTGCTCTGAACAATAACAATGCAATGCCAATGATCAAAAACTTTGTACTTAACGTATGATGTTCAACAGAATTCTCATGCTATGTAGTTCAAAAGAATTGGCATTAAATACAAGAAATAGCAGCATAACTATTATGCTAATGCAGTACGAAAGTGCATACTATGAAGTTCTTTGAAACATAGAATGCAGTCTAAGAAAAAGAATTATCTCATAAGTTGTCATGCCCACTATAATACAGTTACATTGAAGTCCACTACTTAACAAAATGCAGCACACTACGAACATATGCCAGAACTGCATCAATAAAATCGTAGTAGTACAAGTCCAAACATGTAGGAGACCAACAGAGGTGCCAACTCCACTCGTTGTTCGAAAGTGACCAAAACATTGCGCAACCACTCAAATTTGAACAATTACCCACCAAAAAAATACATCAAACCCACGACCACTACGATGAACAGCATGAGCTATTATTTAAAAATGCACACCAAAAAGATGAACATTACATGCGCAATACAGTACATTCAAGCGAAAAAGGGAAACTAATTACAAGATTCAAAAATGCATCAACGCAAAAAATCCAAAAAACAACAAGAACAGACGAGTGGACGAACCTCACACGCCCAGACAATCGATTTAGCAGAAATTGAAAACTAACTCCTAAAAAATAGACAAATTGTACAGTAAACGGACCAATTAAAACGAATGCAATCAAAGAATTCCTACTAACAAACAACATCCGAGCACGGAAAAGTCGCATCCGATGCGAACACGAACGAATAGAGAAAGCTCGTCCGCCAAATTGCTCTTTGCAAAGATTCCAGTCGCTTTTCCTGTAAATTACAAAGAATAAAGGTCAAATGAGATCCGAAAACAAATTAAATCATCCTGCAACACCTGATTCCACACAGAAATCATGGGTGGATCGGCAGAAAATGAAGCAGTTCTCCCGTGAAGCAGTGCAGTGCTCATCGTAAAGAGCATGCGGTTCACTTGCGTTGAGTGTGCAGTGCGGAAGTGTTATCAGAATAGTTATTCTGCTAATACTAGCAGAATAGACCGGCTGTATATATATATATAGTGTTACTATTCATCACCCATGGTGCAGAATAAGTTATTCTTCACCCGAGGTAATCTTACGATCATTTCATAATTAAATTACATTTGGAATTCAAATAGTTACATTCCTATTGATTCATTACGTAAAAATTGACATAAGAAAATAAAAATATAAGTCATAAGACAAGAAAAATTGTAGTTTATGTGTATTTTAGACTATGTTTTTATGTTTATAATTTTACAAAACATAATATATTTTTTACGGTGATTATATATTTTCTTACGGTCCCTTTTTACGTCGGAAATAAGACAAAACTTACGGAACGTAAAATTACGATGCATTGATGGTAAAATAGAGGGGGGTGAAGAATAACTATTCCTCACCCGGGATGATGAATAGTGTGTGTGTGTGTGTGTTCTGTCCTCTACAACATTCACTTATAGCTACGTCTTCATACTTGAATTTTTTCCAATCTAAGTGAATGTGATTGGACCCTAACCCCTTTTGTGCTTCTACCTCAAATTCTATCCAAGTCATATGCATTCTATTGAAACCTGTCAAATGTCTTCACTGAGTCCTTGTCAGCAGAAGACACAGAGACAAACATTTAAATCTGTTTTTAATGCCATATCCCTTTTGCCCGAATACCGGAGAAGACGGAACAACCACCCGACAATCCAGGCGTGCGTGGGAACATGGAACAACTTCCAATAAGTTGCATGCAAGCCACGTGTCCTTCAGATGTGAACTGCCAGGGGCACCTACGTAGTTACGCTATGTAGTCCCTTTCCTTATAAATACACACACCGAGCGGTCATTATCTCTTCTTCCACCATGCCACCTCGCTCAAAACCTAGCGCCTCCGCTAGCTCGCATCGATGCCGGAGACGAATCGCTTAGCTTCCGTGACTTCTTTGATGCCGTCCTCATGCCGGCCACGGACCTCCTCCTCTCCGCCGCGGTCGTAGGTATCTTCCGCCACCAAGTTAGGGCGCGTGAGATTGAACTGCTCGACTTCTAACTCTGCCTATTCTAGCATTTCGTCGGCGGTAATTAAATCTCAATTTTTACTGTCCTTTTGATCCATCAAATCCATCCACTTCAACCAAAAGTGGTTTCTATACTTCCAAATCTGGATCCGTGTTTATCTGCATCTCATATCATGCTAAGAATATTCACTTATGCTTCATAACTAGTTAGATTCCTCACTTGTACTTATTAATGGATTCGTACAAATCTGGAACCAACTCCAAATAAGTGAATGTCTTCGCTCTATGAGATCAATGTCTTCAAACTGATTTATCTTCAAAATCTTCTGAGATTGCATATGACATCTTCCCCTTCCCTCGCACCTCTAGTGCTGTCACAGGTACATGTCTATGGGAGAATGCCTTGGTTCTCATAGTCTGCATTCATTTGCAGAGTTCTTATAGCATCATATTCACTCCCCAGAAGCCAGTTTTGTTTGACCAGTAGACGGAAGCCTTTCACTGTTCTGAAGCCTATCAGTCTGAATATCATGGCCATAGAGAAATCAGCAAGGAAAGGTGGCAGGCAGCGCAGTGGCAACACAGCTCTAGATCTGCCTCCGGATCTGTATGAATTGTACAAGTCAGATCCCGAGGAAAGTTACGGTCAGCACAAGACCCGGATACAGTAGATCCGAAGATATTGGGCTAAACAGTGGCTCAAGTTCAACTTCGTCACTGCCGAGTATGCTGAGAAGAACGCCATCAAGCGCCCATGGGACGACATATTGTACAAGAATCTGCAGCCAAAATCAAAGCTTGAAGCTATTGCCCAAAGCTTCTACACATGCATGGTCCATGGACCGAAGCCTAAGAATGCCGACCCATCATGTATGTTATGGTGTCGCGAAGACAATCTCTTCAAGCAAAACTATCAGTTTTGTTGGGGAACATAGTAATTTCAAAAAAATTCCTATGCACACGCAAGATCATAGTGATGCATAGCAATGAGAGGGGAGAGTGTTGTCTACGTACCCTCATAGACCGGCAATGGAAGCTTTGACACAACATAGAGGAAGTAGTCGTACGTCTTCCCGATCCGACCGATCCAAGTACCGAACGTACGGCACCTCCGAGTTCTGCACACGTTCAACTCGGTGACGTTCCTCGAGCTCCGATCCAGCCGAGTGTTGAGGGAGAGTTTCTTCAGCACGACGGCGTGATGATGGTAATGATGTTCTACCGACGCAGGGCTTCGCCTAAGCACCGCTACGATATGACCGAGGTGGAATATGGTTGAAGGGGGCACCGCACACGGCTAAGGAACGATCATGAAGATCAACTTGTGTGTCATGGGGTGCCCCCCTACCCATGTATATAAAGGAGGGAGGGGGGAGGTGCGGCCGGCCCCTAGGGATGCGCCTGGAGGAGTCCTACTCCCACCGGGAGTAGGACTCCCCCCTCTTGCCTTGTTGGAGAAGGAAAGGGGAAGGGGAAAAGAGGAAAGGGGGCGCCCCCCCTTCCTTGTCGTATTCGAACTAGGGGGAGGGGGCACGCGGCCTGCCCTGGCCAGCCCTCCGGTAAACCCCCGGTACTCTGATAAAATCCCGATTTCACCCCGAACGATTCTGATATCCAAATATAGGCTTCCAATATATCAATATTTATGTCTCGACCATTTCGAGACTGCTCATCAGGTCCGTGATCACATCTGGGACCCCGAACAACCTTTAGTACATCAAAACACAAAAAACCCTAATTACGATCGTCATCGAACTTTAAGCGTGCGGACCCTACGGGTTCGAGAACTAGGTAGACATGACCGAGACACGTCTCCGGTCAATAACCAATAGCGGAACCTGGATGCTCATATTGGTTTCTACATATTCTACGAAGATCTTTATCGGTCAAACCGCATAACAACATACGTTGTTCCCTTTGTCATCGGTTTGTTACTTGCCCGAGATTCGATCATCGGTATTCCAATACCTAGTTCAATCTCGTTACCGGCAAGTCTCTTTACTCGTTCCATAATACATCATTCCACAACTAAGTCATTAGTTGCAATGCTTGCAAGACTTAAGTGATGTGCATTACCTAGTGGGCCCAGAGATACCTCTCCGACAATCGGAGTGACAAATCCTAATCTCGAAATACCCCAACCCAACAAGTACCTTCGGAGACACCTGTAGAGCACCTTTATAATCACCCAGTTACGTTGTGACATTTGGTAGCACACAAAGTGTTCCTCCGGTAAACGGGAGTTGCATAATCTTATAGTCATAGGAACATGTATAAGTTATGAAGAAAGCAATAGCAACAAACTAAACAATCAAGTGCTAAGCTAACGGAATGGGTCAAGTCAATCACATCATTCTCCTAATGATGTGATCCCGTTAATCAAATGACAACTCATGTCTATGGTTAGGAAACATAACCATCTTCGATCAACGAGCTAGTCAAGTAGAGGCATACTAGTGACACTCTGTTTGTCTATGTATTCACACATGTGTTATGTTTCCGGTTAATACAATTCTAGCATGAATAATAAACATTTATCATGATATAAGGAAATAAATAATAACTTTATTATTGCCTCTAGGGCATATTTCCTTTAGTCTCCCACTTGCACTAGAGTCAATAATCTAGATTACACAGTAATGATTCTAACACCCATGGAGCCTTGGTGCTGATCATGTTTTGCTCGTGGAAGAGGCTTAGTCAGCAGGTCTGCAACATTCAGATCCGTATGTATCATGCAAATTTCTATGTCTCCCACTTGGACTAAATCCCGAATGGAATTGAAGCGTCTCTTGATGTGCTTGGTTCTCTTGTGAAATCTGGATTCCTTCGCCAAGGCAATTGCACCAGTATTGTCACAAAGATTTTCATTGGACCCGATGCACTAGGTATGACACCTAGATCGGATATGAACTCCTTCATCCAGTCTCCTTCATTTGCTGGTTCCGAAGCAGCTATGTACTCCGCTTCACATGTAGATCCCGCCACGATGCTTTGTTTAGAACTGCACCAACTGACAGCTCCACCGTTCAGTATAAACACGTATCCGGTTTGTGATTTAGAATCGTCTGGATTAGTGTCAAAGCTTGTATCAACGTAACCATTTACGATGATCTCTTTGTCACCTCCATATACGAGAAACATATCCTTAGTCCTTTTCAGGTACTTCAGGATGTTCTTGACCGCTGTCCAGTGATCGACTCCTGGATTACTTTGGTACCTCCCTGCTAGACTTATAGCAAGGCACACATCAGGTCTGGTACACAGCATTGCATACATGATAGAGCCTATGGCTGAAGCATAGGGAACATCTTTCATTTTCTCTCTATCTTTTGCGGTGGTCGGACATTGAGTCTTACTCAACTTCACACCTTGTGACACAGGCAAGAACCCTTTCTTTGCTTGATCCATTTTGAAATTCTTCAAAACTTTGTCAAGGTACGTGCTTTGTGAAAGTCCAATTAAGTGTCTTGATCTATCTCTACAGATCTTAATGCCCAATATGTAAGCAGCTTCACCGAGGTTTTTCATTGAAAAACTCTTATTCAAGTATCCCTTTATGCTATCCAGAAATTCTATATCATTTCCAATCAGTAATATGTCATCCACATATAATATCAGAAATGCTACAGAGCTCCCACTCACTTTCTTGTAAATACAGGCTTCTCCAAAAGTCTGTACAAAACCAAATGCTTTGATCACACTATCGAAGCGTTTATTCCAACTCTGAGAGGCTTGCACCAGTCCATAAATGGATCGTTGGAGCTTGCACACTTTGTTAGCTCCCTTTGGATCGACAAAACCTTTTGGTTGCATCATATACAACTCTTCTTCCAGAAATCCATTCAGCAATGCGGTTTTGACATCCATCTGCCAAATTTCGTAGTCATAAAATGCGGCAATCGCTAACATGATTCGGACAGACTTAAGCATCGCTACGGGTGAGAAGGTCTTATCGTAGTCAATCCCTTGAACTTGTCGAAAACCTTTCGCAACAAGTCGAGCTTTGTAGACAGTAACATTACCGTCAGCGTCAGTCTTCTTATTGAAGATCCATTTATTCTCAATTGCTTGCCGATCAACGGGAAAGTCAACCAAAGTCCACACTTTGTTCTCATACATGGATCCCATCTCAGATTTCATGGCTTCTAGCCATTATGCGGAATCTGGGCTCACCATCGCTTCTTCATAGTTCGTAGGTTCATCATGATCTATTAGCATGACTTCCAGAACAAGATTACCGTACCACTCTGGTGCTGATCTTACTCTAGTTGATCTACGAGGTTCGGTAGTAACTTTATCTGAAGTTTCATGATCATTATCATTAGCTTCCTCACTAATTGGTATAGGTGTCATAGAAACCGGTTTCTGTGATGTACTACTTTCCAATGAGGGAGCAGGTACAGTTACCTCATCAAGTTCTACTTTCCTCCCACTCACGTCTTTCGAGAGAAACTCCTTCTCTAGAAAGGATCCATTCTTAGGAACGAATGTCTTGCCTTCGGATCTATGATAGAAGGTGTACCCAACAGTCTCCTTTGGGTATCCTATGAAGACACATTTCTCCAATTTGGGTTCGAGCTTATCAGGTTGAAGCTTTTTCACATAAGCATCGCAGCCCCAAACTTTTAGAAACGACAACTTTGGTTTCTTGCCAAACCACAGTTCATAAGGTGTTGTTTCAACGGATTTCGATGGTGCCCTATTTAACGTGAATGCAGCCGTCTCTAAAGCATAACCCCAAAACGATAGAGGTAAATCAGTAAGAGACATCATAGATCGCACCATATCTAATAAAGTACGATTACGACGTTCGGACACACCATTACGCTGTGGTGTTCCGGGTGGCGTGAGTTGCGAAACTATTCCGCATTGTTTCAAATGTGGACCAAACTCGTAACTCAAATATTCTCCTCCACGATCAGATCGTAGAAACTTTATTTTCTTGTTATGATGATTTTCAACTTCACTCTAAAATTCTTTGAACTTTTCAAATGTTTCTCACCTTCACAGATGATTTAAGTAGATATACCCATATCTGCTTAAATCATCCGTGAAGGTGAGAAAATAACGATATCCGCCACGAGCCTCAACATTCATCGGACCACATACATCTGTATGTATGATTTCCAACAAATCGGTTGCTCTCTCCATAGTATCGGAGAACGGTGTTTAATCATCTTGCCCATGAGGCACGGTTCGCATGTACCAAGTGATTCATAATCAAGTGATTCCAAAAGTCCATCAGTATGGAGTTTCTTCATGCGCTTTACACCGATATGACCTAAACGGCAGTGCCACAAATAAGTTGCACTATCATTATCAACTCTGCATCTTTTGGCTTCAACATTATGAATATGTGTATCACTACTATTGAGATTCATGAAAAATAGACCACTCTTCAAGGGTGCATGACCATAAAAGATATTACTCATATAAATAGAACAACCATTATTCTCTGATTTAAATAAATAACCGTCTCGCATCAAACAAGATCCAGATATAATGTTCATGCTCAACGCTGGCACCAAATAACAATTATTTAGGTCTAATACTAATCCAAAAGGTAGACGTAGAGGTAGCGTGCCGACTGCGATCACATCGACATTGGAACCATTTCCCACGCGCATCGTCACCTCGTCCTTCGCTAGTGTTCGCTTAATCTGTAGTCACTGTTTGGAGTTGCAAATATTAGCAACAGAACCAGTATCAAATACCCAGGTGCTACTGCGAGCTCTAGTAAGGTACACATCAATAACATGTATATCACATATACCTTTGTTCACCTTGCCATCCTTCTTATCCGCCAAATACTTGGGGCAGTTCCGCTTCCAGTGTCTAGTCTGCTTGCAGTAGAAGCACTCAGTGTCAGGCTTAGGTCCAAATTTGGGTTTCTTCTCCTGAGTAGCAACTTGCTTGCTGTTCTTCTTGAAGTTCCCCTTCTTCTTCCCTTTGCCCTTTTTCTTGAAACTGGCGGTCTTGTTGACCATCAACACTTGATGCTCCTTCTTGATTTCTACCTCCGCAGCCTTTAGCATTGCGAAGAGCTCGGGAATCATCTTATCCATCCCTTGCATGTTATAGTTCATCACGAAGCTCTTGTAGCTTGGTGGTAGTGATTGAAGAACTCTGTCAATGACACTATCAACAGGAAGATTAACTCCCAGTTGAGTCAAGTGATTATGATACCCAGACATTTTGAGTATATGTTCACTGACATAACTATTCTCCTCCATCTTGCAGCTATAGAACTTATTGGACACTTCATATCTCTCAATCCGGGCATTTGCTTGAAATATTAACTTCAACTCCTGGAACATCTCATATGCTCCATGACGTTCAAAACGTCGCTGAAGTCCCGATTCTAAGTCGTAAAGCATGGCACACTGAACTATCGAGTAGTCATCAGCTTTGCTCTGCCAGACGCTCATAACATCTGGTGTTGCTCGAGCAGCAGGCCTGGCACCCAGTGGTGCTTCCAGGACGTATTTCTTCTTTGCAGCAACGAGGATAATCCTCAAGTTACGAACCCAGTCCGTGTAATTGCTACCATCATCTTTCAACTTTGCTTTCTCAAGGAACGCATTAAAATTCAATGGAACAACAGCACGGGCCATCTATCTACAATCAAACATAGACAAGCAAGATACTATCAGGTACTAAGTTCATGATAAACTTAAGTTCAATTAATCATATTACTTAAGAACTCCCACTTAGAAAGACATCCCTCTAATCTTCTAAGTGATCACGTGATCCAAATCAACTAAACCATAACCGATCATCACGTGAAATGGAGTAGCTTTCAATGGTGAACATCAATGTGTTGGTCATATCTACTATATGATTCACGCTCGACCTTTCGGTCTCAGTGTTCCGAGGCCATATCTGCATATGCTAGGCTCGTCAAGTTTAACCTGAGTATGCTGCGTGTGCAAAACTGGCTTGCACCCCTTGTAGATGGACATAGAGCTTATCACACCCGATCATCACGTGGTGTCTGGGCATGACGAACTTTAGCAACAGTGCATACTCAGGTAGAACACTTTTATCTTGAAATTTAGTGAGAGATCATCTTATAATGCTACCGTCAATGAAAGCAAGATAAGATGCATAAAGGATAAACATCACATGCAATGAATATAAGTGATATGATATGGCCATCATCATCTTGTACTTGTGATCTCCATCTCCGAAGTACCGTCATGATCACCATCGTCACCGGCGCGACACCTTGATCGCCATCGTAGCATCGTTGTCGTCTCACCAATCTTATGTTTCAACGACTATCGCTATAGCTTAGTGATAAAGTAAAGCATTACAGGGCGATTGCATTGCATACAATAAAGCGACAACCATATGGCTCCTGCCAGTTGCCCATAACTCAGTTACAAAACATGATCATCTCATACAATAAAATATAGCATCATGTCTTGACCATATCACATCACAACATGCCCTGCAAAAACAAGTTAGATGTCCTCTACTTTGTTGTTGCAAGTTTTACGTGGCTGCTACAGGCTTAGCAAGAACCATTTTTACCTACGCATCAAAACCACAACGATAGTTTGTCAAATTGGTGTTGTTTTAACCTTCGCAAGGACCGGGCGTAGCCACACTCGGTTCAACTAAAGTTGGAGAAACTGACACCCGCCAGCCACATGTGTGCAAAGCACGGCGGTGAAACCAGTCTTGCGTAAGCTTACGCGTAATGTCGGTCCGGGCCGCTTCATCCAACAATACCGCCGAACCAAAGTATGATATGCTGGTAAGCAGTATGACTTATATCGCCCACAACTCACTTGTGTTCTACTCGTGCATAACATCAACGCATAAAACCTGGCTCGAATGCCACTGTTGGGGAACGTAGTAATTTCAAAAAAAATCCTACGCACACGCAAGATCAACGTGATGCATAGCAACGAGAGGGGAGAGTGTTGTCTATGTACCCTCGTAGACCGGCAACGGAAGCGTTGACACAACGTAGAGGAAGTAGTCGTACGTCTTCCCGATCCTTCCGATCCAAGTACCGAACGTATGGCACCTCCGAGTTCTGCACACGTTCAACTCGGTGACGTCCCTCGAGCTCCGATCCAGCCGAGTGTTGAGGGAGAGTTTCGTCAGCACGACGGTCTGATGACGGTGATGATGTTCTACCGACGTAGGGCTTCTCCTAAGCACCGCTACGATATGACCGAGGGGAATATGGTGGAAGGGGGCACCGCACACGGCTAAGGAACGATCACGAAGATCAACTTGTGTTTCATGGGGTGCCCCCTGCCCCCGGATGCAGACGATTTAAGTCATATAATCCAATAGTCCGGAGAGTCCGCCCGGAAGCTTTGGAACAGGTTCCTCACTAAGAAGAACCAAATTGTCGACTGTCCAGACGCCGAAGCCTTAGCAGCTTTCAAACACAACGTCCGAGACGAATGGCTTGCCAGACACCTCGGTCAAGAAAAACCAAGAACAATGGCAGCCCTAACAAGCCTCATGACCCGCTTTTGTGTGGGTGAGGACAGCTGGTTGGCCCGTAGCAGCACCAGCGACCCAAGCAGATCCGAAGTCAGGGATGGCAATGGTAAACCACGACGCAACCAAAACAAGCGTCGAAATAAAGAAGGTAGCCTAGCCCATATAATACGGCGGTAACGCCGGATTCAGGGGCTATCGACCAGGTCAGCGGAAAAAGCCCTTAAAGGGCAGTAGAGAAGGACAATCTAGCCTAAACAAAATTGTTGACAAACTCTGTCAGATTCACGGCACCCCAGACAAACCTGCAAATCATACCCACAGAGAATGTTGGGTCTTCAAACAGGCCGGTAAGCTAAACGCCGAAAAAAAAGGGGATGAAACACCAAGCACAGATGAGGATGAACCTCGCCAGCAAAGCTCCGGAGGACAGAAAAAGTTCCCACCAGAGGTTAAAACAGTAAACATGATCCAGGTGACAAAGGGGAGAAGCAATCACGCACCCCGACGCACGCGCGCCATAAAGCCCGTCACCCCTAGGCTCAACCCCTGGTTGGCCTGCCCGATCACTTTTGATAGTAGGGATCCCAGTACACATATCTGGCGCAAAGGACTAACGGCCTTGGTGTTACACCCAATAATAAACTGGTAGCATTTCACAAGGGTCCTAATGGACAGCGGCAGTGATCTAAATCTGATATATCAGGATACAGTCCACAAAATGGGGATAGACCCGACACAAATAAGCCGCAGTAATACTACCTTCAAGGGAGTAATTCCAAGCCAAGAAGCCCACTGTACGGGCTCTCTACTACTAGAGGTGGTATTAGGTTCTCCCGATAACTTCCGAAATGAAACGTTAACTTTTCACATCGCTCCATTCCAAAGTGATTTTCAAGCATTACTTGGAAGGGCGGCTTTCGCTCGTTTTAACTCAATACCGCATTATGCTTTTCTCAAGCTCAAGATGCCCCGTCCACGAGGCGTCATTAAAGTCAGAGGAAATACCAACCGTTCTTCACGTACGAAAGAGGACGCGGTGAGTTTAATAGCCGCACACTAGACACCCTCACCAACCAGAAAAAATGGCAGGTCTTCAAGACCACGAACACGGTTAGACGAGTCCGGCGTTCCATCATACATGCATGAGATTGGTTTTTGAACCCCCATAACATGATACCAGGGGGTTCCCACGTGCAATCAGGGCCAGCCCAGCTAAACTAGGCTTCTCTGGAATTCTGATAACTCATTCTTCTTTTTGGCACGGCAACTTTCACCTAAGGCATAGCCTAGTGGTGGGAAGGGGCTGATGCCTTCCTACCCACCCAGGTTCAAGGCATGGTACTTGAAATTTGAGTTTGTTGCACCAATTATACTGTAAGGGGTTCCCTTACAGTCTTTCTATCAAAAAAAAACTTTCACCTAAGTTCTTTCCTTGTGCATGTTACAATCGTGCTACACCCATCTAGGACACGGCACAAAGGAGACATAGGCGCAGACATGCAACAGGGACCCGCCCAAAGGTTTCTTTTTAGATTAAGGACCTGCGTAAACCTTTTTTACTGTTTCTTGTTGCTTTACATCCTCTGGATACTCTACACAACCGAGAAGGATGCCGGCGTTATTGGCATGTGGCCACGCCAGGATTTTGCACGTACCCGGACACATGGGTTTTTTTTATAAAGGGCATTGTTTAGCCCGACATATATTAATGACCAAACACCTTAGGGAGTGTTCGGCATCGCGAGTTTGGCCCTATATGCTTCAGCTCCGAATCATGTCTTTGGTCAAATGTTGGGTTTGCCCGGCTCTCACGTTTTGGTACCTTACGTTCCGTTATATCGGCTAAGGTAGCACTGGGAGAACTACTGCGATTGTGCCCTGGTTCACTCGGATGAGCACCTCAGTAGAGAAAGCCGAAAACTGACTGTCATGATATAGCGAGAGACTGGTCAACCACTCAATGACTAATCAGAATCTTCGGGATTCCTCCGCATTAACGAAGGGCCGTTTCCCGGTGATGTACATACGCGCCCCGTATTCGGACGAGCGCAGAAGTACCAGGGGCTATATAGTAGCCCCACTGTCAAACTCCTATGGCTAAGTGAAAGTGTTAAAGCAATATAGTCCGATTGCCTCGTTCGCTATGCTATCACCTCCTTAACGGACCAAGACGTTGGGTCAAGTGTGGATATGCATCTTTTGCGAACACCCCCGCATTATATGTGTGGGGGCGGAAGCTGACGACTGCAAACTTTCAGGTTATATACATATATACATAAATGGCCGCACAGGAGGCATCATAGTACTTTTGGGCAAAAGTATAAATACAGCCTCGGTTAATTCAGAAAAACATTGTTTGTACAATGGGACTACATGTCACTAGAAAATAATATTCTTCGAGCACCGAGCTTCTATCAGATGAGCACCTTCAAGGACTTCTTCAAAGTAGTGCTCGGCAGCAACTCGGCCTATAGCCGAACCCTGTGCCGCAATAGTGGTGGCCTCCATCTCCGCCCAGTATGTTTTGACATGGGTAAGGGCCATCCACGCACCTTCTAAGCACGCTGATCTCTTTACAGCATTGATGCGTGGCACAGCTTCAAGAAATTGTTGCACTAAGCTAAAATAACTACATGGCCTTGGCCCTCCCAGCCACAGGTGATCCATAACGGACCTCGTGGAAAGTCCGGACAACCTATGGAGCTCGGCCCAACCGGTCAATCGCTCATTCAGCAGCAGCGGGCGGATTGGAGCGTGAAATTGTGACCAAAACAACTTTTCCACTTCAGGACCTTTCCGATCCTTGAAGTACTCGGCTGCGTCAGCAGCATTTCCAGCCAAATCCATGTACGTGTCCGCAGAACTCCGTAGCCGGTCCAGGGGAGCATATTTTGGATCTCCGAACTTAGTCCGCAACAAGAAGGGCTTCCCAAAAACGATATCTGCAGCTTGATTCAGCTCCCCCTTCGTCGCTCTAATTCTGGAGCGGGCTTCCTTGGCAGCCACCCGGGCCTTCTCCAGGTCCATCACCTTTGCCCGGTTTTCTTTTTCAAGAAGCCAATAACGGTCAGTAGCATCTTTTAACTCCACGACCATCTTGGCTATTTTTTCTTTGCTCTCGCAATGCATGGCCTGTTCGGCCCTTAACTCCTCGGCCGCCTTTAAAGAGGACGCTTTGCTACTCCTTGCTTGCTCCTTGGTCGGGCAAGCTCCGCTCAAAGGATCTCCACGGTGGAAGCTCCATCTGCAGTCACAACATATTAAAGATACTGGCATCATGCTGCTCTTATTATGTGACGATCACCAGAAAAATCACTCACCCTGAGCCTCGTCAAGCCGCTTGTTGACAAGCACGAGGTCGGCATCTGCCGCATCGAGCTGCCGCCTTAGTTCGTCAAACCCATCAGTCCGGCTAGCCACCGGAGCTTAAACCACCTGCACATAAAGGCGGTCTGGTTATTACCTAGGACTATGATCCTCTGTTTGCCGCCGTTCTCGACGACAACCAGAGCCTCAGGGGCTACTATCTACGTGGGCATACCTAACGTATGCGGTACTTTTAAAAGCATACATTATTTCATGTACCTCGAAGCCTTTCAGCAGACTCATAAAAGCTTCATGCAACCCGCTTTCAGCGGATGAAATCCTCTCAATCACCGTACCCATTAGCGTACGATGCGCTTCCGAGACGGCAGCTTGCCTCAAAAGATCCTTCAGCACGTCCGACCGCACACTGTACGGACCCTAGCTGTCGCTCTCCTTAGGAGCCGGATACTGGGGATTCTGGGCAGCCAAAGGGTTATGCCCTATACCTAGTGGATCCGGAGATACCCTTCGCGACGACACTTCAAGGTCTCCCGCTTCTTGAGTTGGGGAGTCCAGGGGAGGCGTTTCGCTCTCCATCATCTCTGGAAGATCCCTCGAAGATGCACTCTGTTGAGAAGGGCTATGATCCGGACTACAATTTATAAGCATCGATTATTGTCTTCGGAAGGAAGATAGGATATCTTCACTATTAAGTACTTTTTGATTACTTACAGCTCGGTAGAGGGCTGATCCCCGCGCGGACATTGTGCGGCCAGAATACCCTCCGAGGTAGGACCATCTGGCGGAGATTTCTTCTCCCGTTTGGAAACCTTAGTTTCTGGATCCTCAGAGGTGGTCCTCTTCCTTCCCCGGGGAGAAAGAATGTCAGATTCTTCCCCTTGGTTATCCTCCCTCACGGAGGCGCTCATTCCCTCGATTGGAATAGATAGCGATGGAGGCTCGCTTTCGTCCTCTTTATTCCCCCTTCATCTTCCTTTGAGGGCACTAGACAAGGTGCTGGCTCGGGCATCTTTTCCAGCACCGGATTCTGCAAACCCTCGGGAAGGGGAGCCAAACACTGAATCAGCATCACCTTTGTTATCCAGTCCTGGTCAAAGAGCGTTTCTTCAAAATGATGTCATGATAAATAAAAGGACAGTGTGTTCGGCCATGAGATTACTTACTTGGGCAGCGGGGCGGTTGCACCTTAGGCCCATGTCCTCGGTGGTGTCCGGACACTCTATTTGGGGTCCAAAGAATGATTTGTACATCTCCTCGTGCGTCATGCTGAGGAAATGCTGAATAGCGCCCGGTCCTTCCGGGTTGAATTCCCACATACGGAGGGGTCGGCGTTTGCAAGGCTGGACTCGACGAACCAGCATAGCTTGCATTAGCATAACTAGACTGAAATCTCCCTCGAAGAGATCTCGGATACGGCTCCGCGGTATTGGCACGTCCTTGGCTGGACCCCAGCTTAGCCCCCTACTAATCCATGACATCAGTTGTGGTGGGGGGCCCGAGCGAAAGACGGCGGCGGCTACCCATTTGGCACTTCGGGGAGCTGTCATGTAGAACCACTCCCGCTGCCACAATCCGGACACCTCTGGAAAGGAGCCCTTTGGCCATGGAGCGTCAGCAATTTTGCTTATTAAAGCACCTCCGCACGCTGCGTACTGCCCCTCGACCATCTTCGACTTCACATTGAAGGTCTTGAGCCACAGACCGAAGTGAGGGGCAATGCGGAGGAAGGCCTCACATACGACAATGAATGATGAGATGTCAGGAAGGGAATCCGGGGCCAGATCATGAAAATCCAGCCCGTAATAGTACATAAGACCCCTAACAAAGGGATCCAGAGCGAGGCCTAGCCCTCGGAGGAAGTGGGAGATGAACACGAGGCTCTCATTGGGTTCGGGAGTAGGGACGACCTTCCCTTGGGCGGGCAGCCAATGCGTTCGGCGGTCAGATATCTGGCCTCCCTCAACTTCATGATGTCTTCCTCTGTGACGGAGGAAGGTATCCACCGGCCTTGAAGGCTGGATCCGTACATGATTGAAGGTCTGAAGTGCCTGACCTGAGCTTTGGGTGTTAGAAATGGAGGCGGGGGAAGGATTCGATTGAGCGCGGGAGGGGAAAAAGAAAAAGCCCTGCCCCTTTATAAAGAGGGTGAATATCAAGCATCCCCCTCGTGGCCGTTTGAGACTCACCTAAGATCTAGGTGTCATACCAACAGGCACGGTTGGGTTACCCACGTTTGTATTGATGAGAATCTCGTGATAAGGGGAACACGATCTCTGCTTTGACAAGACGTGTCAAGAAACCGCCTCACGTTATGTGCGGAGCTGGTTGAGAAAAGCGGTTCAAATAATAACCGGGCCATGGAATGATTCATACTATGGAAACGTGTCAGCAGATTAGATTTGTGGAAGTATTATTCTCTCTACGGTGGTATGTGGAACTGATTTTGCCAGGTCAGACACTATCCTTGTATTCAAACTCTTCCATAATGTATTCGGAGGAGGAACCCGTGCCTTGCAATGTCGAAGACAACACTGCGTGCCGGACTCATCGTCATTGAAGCCTGGTTCAGGGGCTACTGAGGGAGTCCTGGATTAGGGGGTCTCCGGAAAGCCGGACTATATCCTTTGGCCGGACTGTTGGACTATGAAGATATAAGATTGAAGACTTCGTCCCGTGTCTGGATGGGACTCTACTTGGCGTGGAAGGCAAGCTAGGCAATACGGATTTGGATATCTCCTCCTTTGTAACCGACAGTGTGTAACCCTAGCCCCCTCCGGTGTCTATATAAGCCAGAGGGTTTTAGTCCATATGACAAGATACAATCATACCGTACGCTAGCTTCTAGGGTTTAGCCTCTCTGATCTCGTGGTAGATCTACTCTTGTAATACTCATATCATCAAGAACAATCAAACAGGACGTAGGGTTTTACCTCTATCATGAGGGCCCGAACCTGGGTAAAACATCGTGTCCCCTGCCTCCTGTTACCATCCGCCTTAGACGCACAGTTCGGGACCCCCTACCCGAGATCCGCCGGTTTTGACACCGACAGTCATAGTTTGCTTTCTATCCATCAGATATAGATCGGACGGTCTATATTATAAGATGGCAGGCACACCATCATCACCAACTTGGTTTTTTCTCTACTCCCACTCCTATCAAAGACTTAGTTGGTGATGATGGTGTGTCTGCCATCTGCCATTTCTGACCATTAGATCTGCATCTAACGGCTGTAATGTAAGTAGTGGCCTTTTGCAACAATTCCCACTTCTCTGCTCTAGTTTACAAAAAAACCTTAGTATCATGAAACCAACCATATTCCTCCCTTACCTCATCAAAAAAACCCAAAGAATATATTTGGAGTGAAACATAAGATATTTTTAGTGATATGTATATCAAAACCAAACTGTTTTCTTTCAAATTTGTGAATATGTATTGTTCTACTTTGGATCCGTTGCAATGGACGTGCTCATTGCTATAAATGTTTATCTCTTGCATCATCCGCAATGAACACCTAGTGTACTGGTCCGGGCCGGATGCTCGCAGCACGATGACCTGAGTTCGAATTCTGTCCTAAACTTTAGCTTTTTATATTTTTTTAATATATACTTATTTCGCTACTGTACTGGGAGTGGAACCCACATAGTACTTAGAATAAAAGATTAAGGATGGATTTGTTTCTTTTTAACTTTCTGTACGAATCTGTAGCCAGCCCGCAAGTTATGTACACTGTAATGATAGTGGAACCGACAGAGTACTTAGAGTACAAGATTAAGGATGCAATTAACTTTTTATAGAGGGAGAATCATACACACAATTAACTCTAATTAATTGGACATGAATCTATTATTCTTCAACGGCAACCGGCAAATTTCCTCCCGTGGTCCGGAGTAGGTTTCTTGGTTTGCATGCGGGTTTAATGGAGGCGTTTGATGGAGGTGAGGAGGCGTGTTCAGCCAGGCATGTAGTGGGTGGCGCAGTACTAATCGATTTGACAACTACTAGTATTTTATAAAATAGAAAGAAGAGTATTAGAGATAGAGACAAGAGTAGAGATAGAGACTAGGGAGGAGCACCATGTAATGCTTCATGTGCTACTCTCGCGCTCCATTCGGCAGCCGCAATGTCCACTATAGCCACTCCCTCATGCGCTCTATTCGGCGGGCAATGTTGAAATTTGGGGAGTGCACTCGCGCGATTGCTGGTAGCGATGACTTCACCGACGACAACTTCTTCCCCGACCTCGGCAACCTCTTCCTCAATGACATGGGCGACAACCTCAATGCCAACGGTGCTGCTTCCATTACACCGTATGTGTTTCTGTCCTTCCTATTTGAAATCTTGGTAGAATTCATGTCTCTAGTCTATGTCCTAGATTCAATCTATTCATCTACTATGCTAGTCTACAAGATTAGTTTAATCTCTGTTATAGCCGTCATGATTTATTTTGTGCTTATTCGGACTAAATCTCGTTTCATGGACGGCCTAGTCGATTCCTCCAAGGAGCCCTTCGTCTACTGCTACGACTGCCCGATGCCATTTTGGGGCTCGTCGGCGGACCTCGTGCGTCACCTCACGCAGGCGTCCGTCTATCACTACTGGTATGCGGCGAATAATGTCAAGTACGAGGCGTGCTACCCATTCGTCGTGCCGGAGTTGCTGGAGGATCACCGCCGCCTACTAGTTTTGGAGGAGGACGGAAACATCTTCCTCTTGATTGTGGGCACTGGCGAGGCCCGCGCAGGCCGCCACCTGCTAGTCTCGGAGGAGGACCGCAGCGTCTTCCTCTTGATCGTGGGCACCAGCGAGGCCCGCGCAGGCTGCCTCCCTGTCTATGTAGTGTATGTTAGGGGCAACGCCGCTGACAATGACACTAACACGAGGCCGATGTACGAGTGCATGCTCACTATTACTGCCCCTCAGAGGTACGTGGGCGCTCACACCCGCTCCATGATGCTCACTGGGACTGTGCCGAGCTGGGACTTTCCCGCCGATGTGGACATGGAATATGCATGGTATGATTCCCCCACAACATGGTGCACGGGGACTCCAAGGAGGTTCACTTGGACACATGCATTACCTAGTTAAATGATGATCATTAGTCTTTGCTCAATGTAATCTGCTGTCTAAGCATTTGGAGACTTCTTATTTATATAGTATAGAACCTTCCATGCATGATCTTGCACTATTAGAGTATCGCGCTTGAATAAAAGTTTATCCATTTATGGTTTAGTCTAGAATCTTCCATGTATGCTTTTTCTCCAATAGAGTTCTCGCTTGCCATTTGTGAGTTTAAATAAGAATTTTTACTACAGTACGGGTGAAAGACTTATGATGAACAATTTCTTACCTCTCCTCTGTCCCCTTCCAAGTCATCTGGATTTAATCCCTCCATCTAGGTGTATAAGAGCATGGTTTATACTTAATAGTATAGCCAGCTGTTGACTATAAGAAAGTGCCATGTCATCTTTAGCCAACATGTATAACAATCGATACTAAAAAACTAATTCTTAAAGATCATTTCTTGCAAAGCACAATATAAGTGTTATTTCTTCACAAGTTATGGATGCAGGTTGAACAGTTGAACGCTTTTTTTGCAAAAGATACTTTTTGTATCTATTTCACCCGGATGTTTGTGAGCTCTAGAGATGAAATAATATCCGAAGAAACATATCGATACCCGTTACGCATGAGATGACCCCCACATCCTTTGTCAAAATAAAGAACTCCCCGATCAATGCATTTCACTGTTCCGTGCAATGCACGGGCACCTTACTATAGATTATTACGACCAAAAATTTAACTAACATTATATATGGTATGATCAAAGCTTATGCAAGTCACCTCAAATTATATCATTGAAAACTTTGTTCAAATATGAATCTAACGATATAGTTTTTGTTGACATGCACTAACATGTTGCCACTTAAATCTTCAGTCAAATTCAATGGGGGACTAATAAACCACGACCGATCTAGTACTAGTTTAGAGGGCGGCACTGCACGGGAGTCTCACCCCACTTGTGGCGCGGCAATAAAGCTGTCATATCACAAAACCCCACCACTCCCAGCAATAAGTGGCCTGGTAAAATAAATGGACAATCAACCATCACATGGTCTTTTTGCATTTCATCTCTCTGCATTTACTTTCTCTGGTTCATCTCGCACACTCGATCCCTTGCTACTACTCCTAGGGCCAGTTCTTTTGGCAGCTTAAAAGATAAGCCGTCTCTTCCCCAGCTTTTCCCATAAGACTAGTCATAGTGGAGAGTAACATTAAGGCACCTCACTCATTTCTTTGGGTTTCTAAGCTACTAGTACCTCCATCCTGGTTTATTCCTCACCATTCTAATTTGTGCTAAATTTTGACCAAAGATTTAACTGATAAAATGTTAGTGCATGTGACATGCCCAAACATTTCATTAGTTAAATTTATGGTCAAAATTTGACACAGATTACAATGGGGACCAATAAACCAAGACAGAGGTAATAGTTATGGGACGGAGGTAGTAGTAGTGAGGAGTACTAATCTAGAAGCCTAAAAGAACTGGCCCCTGGTACCCCTGGTAGTAGTACTCAAGTTGGAATTCCAACTGCACGGCACAACTTCTTAGGCAAAAAATTCGATACAGGGTGTAGGAAGCGGTTTGGGAATTTGCATGCCTTACCGACCAGTGAGATACTCCGTACAAAGTACGATAGAGAAATAACCACAGAGAAGGAAGCTAAAAGTAAACAATCAAACGAGCATTTTTGCATTTGTTTTGCATTGAATCGTTTCACAAGCTTGACTAGTGTTGTTTTTCTACTTTTACAAAAACCACATCGTAATGTTAAAATGTGGATTTACACGTACATAAGTAATAGTAGTACTCCCTTTGTCTAGGTGTATATGTCTTCCCTCCTTGGTCACGGTGCACAACCAAAGATGAATTATTCACTTGGACGGAGGGAGTAGCATAGTCTGCAAGCATGTATAGAGAGAGACGTGTAGTGCGATAGTATGTAGTAAAGTTTGTGCTATATGCACGTACTTACAAAATGCGTACAGATACACAAGGTTTCCAAACTTTTCCTTTTACATACTTAATTAAGGACGCTTATAATTCCCGAATGTTCGGGATTTATCATTTGCGTCCCAAAACTAATGAGATTGCCTTACGAAACTAAATTATATTCCTAATAAAAGCCGCAACGCTCGCAGGAGTGCTTGCGGCGCGCCACGAGTGCTCTGGTGCGCGGCCGTTTCCCAGCGCGTTGACACAACGTCTCTTCCTCGGCCTCACAAATCCTGAGGTGCTGATTGGCGGCTTGCCGGTAGGCAAGCACGATACCGGTGTGGTGATCCGGCACCAACAATTACTCCTCCTCGCTAGAAGCGTGCACCCGGTCCACATACCACCAAGCGTAGATGAGGCTCTTGGGACCGACTGCACTTAGGGCTTTGGCATGGGCATCCTCCGCCACCCTCATGACGCTCGCACGATCCTTCTGCCAAAGAGCCTATTGCCTAACTCTCTCGGGCGCGACATAGGCCTACCAGGCAGCTTGCCCTGTGGCGCGCTTCTCTTCCTCGGCCTTCTTCTCCGCCTCTATTTTGGCGCTCTCTGCCGGAGGCAAAGCCTCCCACAAGGCGACATCCATTTATTTCCAAAGCTCCTCAAGGTTGGGGGGCTCGGCGGGCGGCGCGGCATTCTCCTCGTAGCGGGGAGCCGACGAGTCCTCCGACACGTGTGCTGGCGAGATTGGGAACGCCGACGCGTCCACCTCGACACATCACAACGAGGAGCGGAACACCGACGCATCCTCCTCGACTAGTGGCAGTGTGGAACGGAACGGTGACGCATGACCGTCCACGCGGTATAGCGAGCGGCGCCTAGGGCTCGGGAGGGGTGATGCCATGTTGGTCGACGTGAGAGGGAGGGGGAGGAGATAGCGATGAACGTGAGCATTCTTCTGAATGCCGTGGGAGGCGTAGTATTTATAGCGAGCAATGGCACACCTACATAAGATATGGGCTGAGCTGCACTGACTTAACTACATGTCCAGTTGCGTCACTGACATGTGGGCTAGATGCGTGTTGGGCCAACATGTCAGTGACCCAATGCACTTGCAGTTAAGTAACTAAAGCAACTATGTGGGCATATTTGTTGGAGTAACTTACGGGTGAGGGAAGGGGTGGAAATATTGCTGGTCACAACGGATTGGACGAGCGCAGGGGGAGGAGAGTCATGCATGCAAAAAATTTTCCACACGGGGTGGAGTGGTGGGACTGCCGGAGGGAGAAGGAGAGTCAAGCAGGCGTTCAAATTTCAAGGTGCACTAAATTATTGCATGCGATGAATAAGGTTGGCCATAGTGGTGGTAATGTCATACTCCCTCCTTTCCGATTTATAGGGCTCAATTTGAAAATCTCTTCAACCAAGGTAGATGATGAATGGTGGAATTAATTTTGAAGTTTGCAAAAGTACTTAATTAGTACTCTCGTTTTCTCAAAAATTTGTGTAAACCGATGCCTTAATTACATCACATGCATGCATGACCACTCCTATAAAATTCTCAGTTTATGGTGATGGTGTGTCTACCTCTGGACAACGTGAGCCGTTCGATCTACTTGGGACCAACGGCTGAGATGTGTGTGCATGGAGACATGGCCTTGCCACCGAAGGTAGCAGATATTTACCCACTTCTTCCACTTTATAAAATACGAAACTACTAATTCCAGCCTCATTTCCTTTCTGGTTCATCTCCTTGCATTCTTGTCGGCGGCAGCAAAGGTTCCTGAAGATGGAGTCCAGACTCTAGAAACTACTATAAAAACTATTCGACCACCTTTATCCTGGTAAGAGTAGGTGAAAATTTTGAATCGAGCCCTTTAAACTAGAAGGGAGGTAGTAGTACTCTAATAGCTAACCTTGTTGGGATGACTAGATAGGACATGGCATGCACTGGACGGAGGAACTAGTCTACATTGTGCATATAAGTTTTATCTGAAGTCAATGTACCTCTACTTTGACCAAACTTAGAGAAAAATATATCAATATTCACAATGTCAAATCAATATTTTTATACTCATTATAAAATGTAGTTTCGTAAAATATATATTTGGTATTGTAGATATTGATATTTTTAGTATAAATTTGGTCAAAAACTTTGCAAACTATGGCTTGACACAAACCTTACGTGGAGTAAAAAGGACCAGAGGGAGTATCATGCATGCGGAGTAGGCAAAAAAATTGCTCGTTTATAGCCAATCGAAGTCTCAAAGGCCATGACCGCGCGAGGGAGGCGAAGGTCGTGGGAGGCCCGCCAATTGACGAAATTAAGTGAAGTTATATCCATGCACCGTCATGGTATGCGAACACGCAGAAGCTATACCGCCAGGCATACGATATGGGTCTAGTAGACATGACATCGACTGGGTCCCGCATAGTACTCGAGAACTATTTGGGGGCATGCAGCCGTTTTATCCACCGGGCAAGCCAACAACCCCACGCCGTTCGGACGCCCTACTCGTCCCTGTCTTCTACCTTACAACTGTTCGCTCCTAGTCGTCATGTCCTTTCACATTACACCAGTTCAACTTCTCCTAACCCGCCTCCAAAATCCATGGCCTCCCAAATCTCCATGATTGCCACTGAGTACCATGTTAGAGCCATCACCAGCGATGAGTTGATCGTCATCTACACCCGTAGATCCGCAAAGGTGAGAGCATGCCTTGCTTGCTTCCTACGCATGTTCAACAGTTCAAGGGATGAGTGAGTCACTGGGCTAGATGTTGAGTACACTACAGTCCTGGAAAGCGAGAAGATTCTAAAGGAGGCAGAGAAGAAGAAGCCCGTCGTGATCCAGGTTTGCATACATAACACTTGCTTGGTCTACCACATATGCCATGCCAACGTTGAGTGCCAGGATTTTAAGAACTTCCTCAAGGATGAAAGAGCGAAATTCATTACTATAGACTTTAGTAATGACAGGATTGTCTTGGGTCGGATAGGCCTCATTGTAGGCCAGCCCTTCGATCTCCAGAAGGCAAGCCTAGTGCCCTCCTCTGAGCCTTCAATGCTGACCCTGGCAGCAGCCATGATTGATCCTTCGTACGCTCAATAGAAGAAATATCACCACGAGTATCATCATGCTTTGGAATCGAAGACAATAGATGAAGTCCACATCCTGTACGCAGCAATGGATGCCTACCTTTGTTTAAATATCTATAAGGTTTGGATGAAGAAGCAGAGCCCAGTGTTCGGTTCAAGGAAAGAAGCATCGACGAAGAGGAAGAGGAAGAGGAAGAGGGACAAGGACAAAGTCAAGGACATGGACTTAGACTCCAAGTAAGGTGGCAGTGCCACCGCTCGTGCTGGTTCTACTGCGATGTCAAGCGGACTAGTTGCTTAGTTTTATTTTAGGGGTGTGCTGTGTTGTGCCCTAGCAGAATTATGTTTATGTTCTTTCTCGTTATTTTAACTCTTTAGTACGTAGAATAGTACTAGTAAGTCTTACTATTATTCTTCTTGTAGTTGGTACTACTGCTCGTATCTTTGTGTTCCTACTGTACTTAATACGTTCGTACTAGTAGTATAATTTGGGTCAGTCGATTTGTGAAAGAAGTTCGACGAAGCGAAGGAAGAAGACGACAGAGAAGCTTCCCCAGTATCTATATTAGGGTGGCAGGGTGCCCATGATCTATCTTATGAGTGTTGGGTGAGGAATGCAGTTTGCCACAAAAAATGGATCGTTCCCGGGGTATAACGGACAGCGGTGGTGGGGGGAGCATGGCGGTGGCAGGCGGTTTAGTGGAGGGCGGGGCGGCGGCGGCAGGCGGTTAGGCGTGTGGCGGGCTGGCGGCTCGATTCCTGAGAGAGAAGGTGAACAGTGCATCAATTTTGGAGATTGAAGAAGCCCTTCTGGCCATCCATGTTGCATCCAATGGCTCACAAGAGTTGACTGACCCAAATTGCTCCTTTAGATTGTAGGATCCACGTGCCATTCAAGGTCTCAAAGGTAGATTCCACGTCCGCACCCTGTTTGCAGGCTCAGCGCAGGCACGACTGGCTTCCACCGTGACAACCACCATGCGTGCCTCCTCCGCACGGGCGGAGACGATAATGACACGCTAGCTGCTCCTCGCTGGCGCGCTGGAGCACGCACTCGTCCTCCTCTTTGTACGCTGCATGCATACACGCGGCTCCACCAGGTGCTCGCGTGCTTGGCAGCGCGGCGGCATCGCGTGGAGGGACTATAGACGATGTGAGTGGGCGAGCATTCGGCTTCATGGCACAGGGATGGCGGAGACATGGCGGTGATGGAAGAGAAATGGTTGGTCGAAGCAGGCGGGCGCCGACATGCGCAACGGCGGCGGTGACATATTGATGAGTGTGCATATGGGAGCTTAGTTTAGTTTTATATAGGGTTGGTCAAACTTAAAAGGAAATCGTACTACTACACATAAACATTAGACTGAGGCAACGCTTATATTAGTCACCACAGCCACGCTAAAGAATCCTGTGCAAGCACGTGAACCGCGGCCGCGCGGATCAAACGGTGCGTCACCTGTTGCGCTCGAAGTACATCCACCGAACCTTTTTGTGTGTGTGAAAACAATCCCCGAATATTACTCAACTTTTTTTCCTAGAAAAGTTCTTCATGCTATAATATTTGCATATATTAGAATTTAGCTTCTTTTCGTGTTTATTTGGATTTGGACGTTTTAGGTGCGCCCTAGTTTTTTTAATACTGATTTTGTGTGTGTAACTGAGAGAGAACGTGTGTATGTGTCCATATGTATGTTGTGGTGGAAGGGCAATGTGGAGACGGTGTGCGCGTGATAGAGACATAGAGAGGTGTGAATGTGCAAATGATCATGCATGAGCGAGACATAGAGAAATGCCGATATGTTTTGTATACATGAGGGAACGGTCTTCTATTTGTACTTGTGTGTGTGCGAGAGAGAGAGAGAGAGGAGCATCCGTAACATATCAACCATCTCTCTCGATTCGTACGTCCCTCGCACGATTGCATGTAACACATGCATCAACGCACACATTTTGACACCCTCACCCGGCCCCTGCCCACCTCAAGGCCCGCACATTGCTCTCTATCTCGCACGCACAATATCTTCGTGAAAACCCTATTTAGCATGTAGATTTCTGTCACATACACACACATTTCTCTCCACAGGTTTGATTTCTCTCAACATCTCACACACATACACACACACACCGCACACACACTCCCCCTCCCCGAGCACACAATTCATCCTCATCCAAGGTTATATGCCATCCACTCTCGCTTGTGCTTCTCTGCACCCCAGCTTGCACACCACCTCAATCTTCAAAGAGGGCATTGAGGAGATTGAAGACAGGGACCACATTGCACTAGAGAATGCTTGGCCATTTGGAAGTAGGATGATGTGACGACGGTTGACTGACTCCTTCCCCCCTCTCTCTCCCGCACAAAATTACCAATCCCTCTCTCTCCCGCACAAAATTATCAATTCCTCAACCCACAGGATCCTTCCCCTCTCGTCCGTGTTTTTCCAGCTCTCTCATCAAACTTGTTGTCTCTTCTCCTTCCACGTTTACAGAATCTAGATGCACACGCATATCACATATATTACATGTCTCCATATTTCTAATAGACCTAACTTCTTCATCTCTCTTTCTCTCTCTATCTCTCTCTCTCTCGTTAGGTTTTTCTCCTACTCTCTCGCCCACATACATACAATCTTTCCCGCACTATCTGCTCCATCTTCCCAAGCTCTCTCTACACGTTTCATTCACACGTTGGGATGTGTTCAAAATGTTGCTTTTATAATGGATGATATAGAGTTATGGTTGGTTTTGTTGCATCCTACAAAGTAATAACTATGAAATGCATTTAGATTCTCATTTGACTGGGATTATGTGAGTTTGAGCATATTGTGAAGTACTAAAGACCTCTTATACATCTTGGAATTCAACAATGATTGTAACTATTGAATTGTATTGACCATTATATTCGAAGTTAGTAGCCTAATATATTTATTTCACAATTACAACAAATGATTAATTCACTACAAACTAAGAAAACAAATGTGTACTCCCTCAATTTTTATTTAAGTTGGCATATTAGCATTGGTCAAAGTCAAGTTTTGTAAACTCTCAGAAAGTTTATAACAAAAAATATTAACATATACAATAACCAATAAAGACCATTAGATTCATTATTGAATGTACTTTCACATCATACATATTTGTTATGGTAAATGTTTATATTTTTCTATAAACTTGGTCAAACTCTAGGCAGTTTGACTTTGGTCAAACCTAATATGCAGAGTTAATAAAAATGGAGGGAGTACTAGTAGTTACTAGTACTACTAACTACTAGTACTACTCGCTAGTTGCTTAGCCCAATCACCCAACACGCCACACGGGGAGTTCAGTGTCACAAATTTTTGAGGTCGGCGAGAAGTGTGAAGTTACCATCATAGCCCTCGGATCAGGCCTACAGATGACGCTTGGTAGGGTCTGTTTTGGTAACTTCGGGTTCACCCTACCAAGCCAACCCCACCCCGACATCTAGAGTAGTACACCTGAATACTCCCCATCTTCTATCCCCACTGCAAAATAGAATTCTCCACGGCACCGCAGCCTTCGTGCTCCTCCCCTTCTACATTGGCGCACTCGTCCACCGCAGCACATCTGCCTCCTCGACGACCTCGTACGCCGCACTGGAGCCGGTCCACCGCTGTCATACATAGAGCCTCTTCCCCGGCACTGTCTTCCACGGCCTCGGATCTGTGTAACGTCTCAATTTTCAATTAGCATGTTATACATAGGTCATCATATGCATATCATGTTTTATCTGCAATTTAGGAGTGATCCTAGAGACATTAAGCAACTCAAGGACCCAAGGATAGAGTTGGAGGTTTCACAAATTTTTATATTTGATTTTTTTTCAAATTTGAAAAGAGGATCCAATTTGATTTTAATATTTTTTCTCTCCAATTATTTCCAATATTAAAAATAACAGAGTGAAGATAATACAACTTCTTCAAAAGAGAGGAATATTGGAGGAGAAAATTTAAAATCAATTTTATATCTTATTTGGATTTTATTTGCTATTTTATTTGAATTAGAAAAATATGGATTTTTTGAAAATTGCATTTTTAGGCCAGAAAAATGTTCACTTTGTTCTAAATATTAGGTTTAGATGGTGAAAATTGTTTCTGGAATTTTTAGAATTTTTTAATATTTTATTAGTATTTTCTTCGGGAAAATTTTATTTTAGAAAACTAAAAAAACTTCCTGCCCGGCTGGGCCGAAGGCCCAGCAGAGCAGGCCGGCCCGCGTCGCCAGCCGCCTTCCTCCCGCGCGAGGAGCCCAAGCCACCGCCGCCGTCCGAGTCCGGCCGAGGCACGACTCCCGAGCCAACCTGGCACCCCCTTCCCCAAGCATGGCCGCCCCCTCAGCTTTTAAAAGTGAGCCGCCGCCCCTCCTCCTCACCCCAAGCCGTCGCAGCCGCCGCCTCCTTGCCGCTACCGCGCTGCCGCAAGCCGCCGCCTGTTGCCGCCGCTGCCATCTCGCCGGAGTCACCGGACCCGTCCCCGTCGTTAACCGGTATAAAACCATCCCGGTTCGCTGGTTCGTTTCAGATTTTTTTTGGTTCCCTTGGTTTTCTCCCGGTTTATTTTTAGGTTAGGGGTTTTTCTCGGTTTTTTCCGATCTGTTATAATGAGCGAACACTCTCTGTTTAGTTCTTTTAACAAACGAATTCATTTGTTTAGTTCAGTTAGTGAACGGTCGTTCGTTATGGTTTTTCTTTTATTTTACTTTCAGCCAAGGACCTATCCGCGATTACTTTTCTCATAGATTAGTCCCTGATCTTCAAACCCTCGCAACTTTTTGCTCGCTTGTGCAAATCCAGTGAAACCAATGCCAAAACCTTCGTCTTGTTCCCCTCTTTCAAAATAATCAACTTGAACATGATTTTGATAATTTAAAATTCGTTTTGAAGAAGATTTGAATTTGAATTTCTTTTGATCGTAGTTTGAGTTCCGTCCCTCCGATTCGATTGATTCTTTTTGCAAATCGAAGCTCTTCAGTTGAACTTTCAATTTGGATCTCTTCATTTGAGTTTTACCCTTGCATCCTGTGCTTGAGTGCTTATGTATGTTCTCGTTTGTTCATGATAGAGTTTCCGGAGTGCGAAGCATGCTACTACGAGTCACTAGGGTTTTCAGGTCATCAGCAAGGCAAGTAACACTTTGATCATACCCCTGATTACCCAGTTGTATGCATTAGTTTAAATCCTCAAACACTGCATGGTTAGGACTTGAATACTTGTGGGTATTGGGAAGTAGTGACGAGGTAGAACCTATTGTCTTTATTTCAAACCCTGGGAGTTACTTCTGCGTTATGCTTATACTGCTATGCTATGCTCGGATACGTGGTTTGGGTTTGAGTGATCCATGACAGATGTGAGAGTTTTGATTAATGGTTAAACTTAAGGTGGCTAATTCAATACACATTTGGGTGGATTGGTTGAGGCACCCTGGAGCACCCAGTGGTTCTCAAGGCACCTGGAGCAATCCAGTTTTGTCCTGGGATATCCCGGAATACCCGTGTGATCATTCTATGGTTTGCCACCTAGGCTCAAAGGGATCATAAGATTATTCATGCTGGAAACTTCCGTGTGCAGCCACAAGCCATATTGGGCTCTGGCATAATTGAGTATGTTGCGTGACCTCTTTGAGTGGTAGGCTAGCAGTTGTAGGGGATGTAGGTGGTACTGTCTACCCAGAGTAAAGAGTTAATGCTTCTAAAAGACTGTGTCTCAGTCATCCGTTTCTCAAACACCATGTAGTGCGAGAAATCCAACGGAAAAGATCGAGTCTTGTGGGGAAAAGTGTGCAAACCTCTGTTGAGTGTATAAACTAATCATGGCCAGCCGTGTCCCTGGTTATGGACATCTTGAGTATCTGGTACTTGAATTATTGATTTGATCTCATCACTCTACTTAATTAATTTGTTGGGTTGATGATTTATTAATTTGGGATTGAGTTGGAGGAACCTTCTCAATGTTTTCAACAAACTTTGTAGTTAAATAAAATATATTCCTTTGTTGTAGGGAAAAATTAGCTTTCTGCAAAAATAACCATAGAGCCTCCACCAGCCAAATATGCATATAGTGATAGCTCTTACATGTTCATTGCTCTATAGTGTTATTTTGCCAGCATATTCCATGTGCTGACCTAGACAGGCTGCAACGTATTATGTTGCAGAGTTTTTAAACAAAGAGTAAGGTGCGCTAGGTCGTTGTTGTGCACTAAACTATGCCGTTGGAGTTGATGGACTCATTTACCTTCGAAGCTTCCGTGGTTATCTTATTTAGATGGCCTTCAGCATTATCATCCAGGAAAGGCCAATGTCGTAGCAGACACTTTGAGCTGGAAGAGTTATGTCAATACCCTCGTAAGCGGAGGATTACCATATGAGTTAGTCGATGATGTCAAGGAACTTTGTTTGGAGATAGTTCCAAGAGGTTTTTTGCAACAATGGAGGTTCAGTCTACGTTATTGGGAAGATTCGAGAAGCTTAGAAGGATGATAAGGACATTGCTGAGATAAAGGAGAAAATGAGCAAAGTCAAAGCCAAGGGTTTTCGTGAGGATGAGCACGAAACCTTATGGTTTGAGGATCATGTTTGTGTGCCCAATAATGCGAAGATCAGGAAGTTAATACTTCAGGAAGCCCATGACTCGCCATACTTAATTCACCCCGGAAACACCAAGATGTATTGGGATTTGAAGGAACGTTTCTGGTGGACAGGAATGAAGAAGGATATTGCCGAGTATGTAGCAGTATGCGATGTATGTCAGAAAGTGAAGGCAGAACATCAGAAGCCAGCCCGGATAACTACAGCCTATGCCAATACCAGAATGTAAGTGGGACAAGCTTGGCATGGATTTCATCGCCGGATTACCCAGGACACGATCGGGATATGATTCAGTCTGGGTAGTAGTTGATCGCTTGACCAAAGTAGCTCACTTTAAACCAGTAAAAACCACATATACAAGCGCGAAGTTGGACAATATATATATGACCAGGATCGTATGTTTGCATGGACTTCTGAGGACCATCGTATCAGATAGAGGGACACAATTTACCTCAAAGTTTTTGAATCGGCTGCACCAGACTTTGGGTACTAGGCTAGGGTTCAGTACATCCTTTCATCCACAGACAGATGGACACACGGAGAGAGTTAATCAGATTCTGGAGGACATATTGAGAGCTTGTGCGCTAGATTATGGATCTAGTTGGGATGACAATTTTCCTTACGCGGAGTTCTCCAGAACAATAGTTATCAGGCTAGTTTGAAGATGGCACCTTTCGAACCCTTGTATGGAAGGAGGTGCAGGACACCGTTAATGTGGGATGAAGTCGGAGACCGTTAGTTGTTTGGACCAGATTTAATCAAGGTATCCGAAGAGAAGGTTAAGTTGATTCGATATAGACGGAAGGTAGCTTAGTCCAGGAAGAAGAGTTATGCAGATACAAAACGCAAGGAGGTAGTCTATGAAATTGGAGACCGAGCATATCTTCATGTGTCACCTGTTGGAAATATGCCCTAGAGGCAATGATAAATTGATTATTATTATATTTCCTTGTTCATGATAATCGTTTATTATCCATGCTAGAATTGTATTGATAGGAAACTCAGATACATGTGTGGATACATAGACAACACCATGTCCCTAGTAAGCCTCTAGTTGACTAGCTCGTTGATCAATAGATGGTTACGGTTTCCTAACCATGGACATTGGATGTCGTTGATAACGGGATCACATCATTAGGAGAATGATGTGATGGACAAGACCCAATCCTAAGCATAGGAAAGATCGTGTAGCTCGTATGCTGAAGCTTTTCTAATGTCAAGTATCATTTCCTTAGACCATGAGATTGTGCAACTCCCGGATACCGTAGGAGTACTTTGAGTGTGCCAAACGTCACAACGTAACTGGGTGACTATAAAGGTGCACTACGGGTATCTCCGAAAGTGTTTGTTGGGTTGGCACGAATTGAGACTGGGATTTGTCACTCCGTGTGACAGAGAGGTATCTCTCGGCCCACTCGGTAGGACATCATCATAATGTGCACAATGTGATCAAGGAGTTGATCACGGGATGATGTGTTACGGAACGAGTAAAGAGACTTGCTGGTAACGAGATTGAACAAGGTATCGGGATACCGACGATCGAATCTCGGGCAAGTATCGTACCGCTAGACAAAGGGAATTGTATACGGGATTGATTAAGTCCTTGACATCGTGGTTCATCCGATGAGATCATCGTGGAACATGTGGGAGCCAACATGGGTATCCAGATCCCGCTGTTGGTTATTGACCGGAGAACGTCTTGGTCATGTCTGCATGCTTCCCGAAGCCCTAGGTTTACACACTTAAGGTTCGATGACGCTAGGGTTATAAAGGAAGTTTGTATGTGGTTACCGAATGTTGTTCAGAGTCCCGGATGAGCTTCGGAATGGTCTGGAGGTAAAGATTTATATATGGGAAGTCCTGTTTTGGTCACCGGAAAGGTTTCGGGTTTTATCGGTAACGTAGCGGGACCACCGAGAGGGTCCCGGGGGGCCACCAAGTGGGGACACCAACCCCGGAGGCTTGCATGGGCCAAGAGTGGTGAGGGACCAGCCCCTGAGTGGGCTGGTGCGCCTCCCACAAGGCCCAAGGCGCAGCAAAGGAGGAGAAGGGGAAACCCTAGGCTTAGATGGGCCCTAAGGCCCACCCTAGGGGGCGCCCCCCCTCTCCCCTCTTGGCCGCCCCCCCTTTTCCCATCTAGGGCTGCCGCCCCCTAGGGGTGGGAACCCTAGAGGGGGCGCACCCTCCTCCCCTTCCCCTATATATATGAGGCCTAGGGGCTGCCCAATACAGATGAGTTCCTCTCCCCGTTGGTGCAGCCATCCCTCTCTTCCTCCTCTCCCGTGGTGCTTGGCGAAGCCCTGCAGGATAGCCACCCTCCTCCATCACCACCACGCCGTTGTGCTGCTGCTGGATGGTGTCTTCCTCAACCTCTTCCTCTCGCCTTGCTGGATCAAGGCATGGGAGACGTCACCGGGCTGTACGTGTGTTGAACGCGGAGGTGCCGTCCGTTCGGCACTAGGATCATCGGTGATTTGGATCACGACGAGTACGACTCCATCAAACCCGTTCTCTTGAACGCTTCCGCTTAGCGATCTACAAGGGTATGTAGATGCACTCTCGTTCCCCTCGTTGCTGGTCTCTCCATAGATTGATCTTGGTGACACGTAGGAAAATTTTGAATTATTGCTACGTTCCCCAACAGTGGCATCATGAGCTAGGTCTATTGCGTAGATTCTATGCACGAGTAGAACACAAAGTAGTTGTGGGCATTGATTTTGTTCAATATGCTTACCGTTACTAGTCCAATCTTGATTCGGCAGCATTGTGGGATGAAGCGGCCTGGACCAACCTTACACGTACGCTTACGTGAGACCGGTTCCACCTACTGACATGCACTAGTTGCATAAGGTGGATGGCGGGTGTCTGTCTCTCCCACTTTAGTCGGATCGGATTCGATGAACAGGGTCCTTATGAAGGGTAAATAGCAACTGGCATATCACGTTGTGGTCTTTGTGTAGGTATGAAACATTCTTGCTAGAAACCCATAGGAGCCACGTAAAACATGCAAACAACAATTATAGGACGTCTAACTTGTTTTTGCAGGGTATGCTATGTGATGTGATATGGCCAAAGGATGTGATGAATGATATATGTGATGTATCAGATGATCATGCTCTTGTAATAGGAATCACGACTTGCATGTCGATGAGTATGACAACCGGCAGGAGCCATAGGAGTTGTCTTAATTTATTTATGAAATGCGTGTCAACATAAACGTCATGTAATTACTTTACTTTATTGCTAACCGTTAGCTGTAGTAGTAGAAGTAATAGTTGACGAGACAACTTCAAGAAGACACGATGATGGAGATCATGATGATGGAGATCATGGTGTCATGCCGGTGACGATGATGATCATGGAGCCCCGAAGATGGAGATCAAAAGGAGCAATATGATATTAGCCATATGATGTCACTACTATTTGATTGCATGTGATGTTTATCATGTTTATGCATCTTATTTGCTTATAACAACGGTAGTAAATAAAATGATCCCTCATTAAAATTTCAAGAAAGTGTTCCCCCTAACTGTGCACCGTTGCGAAAGTTCGTCGTTTCGAAGCACCACGTGATGATCGGGTGTGATAGATTCTAACGTTCACATACAACGGGTGTAAGACAGATTTACACACGCGAAACACTTAGGTTGACTTGACGAGCCTAGCATGTGTATAGACATGGCCTCGGAACACAGAGGACCGAAAGGTCGAGCATGAGTCGTATGGTAGATACAATCAACATGAAGATGTTCACCGATGTTGACTAGTCCGTCTCACGTGATGATCGGACACGGCCTAGTTAACTCGGATCATGTAATCACTTAGATGACTAGAGGGATGTCTATCTGAGTGGGAGTTCATAAGATGAACTTAATTATCCTGAACATAGTCAAAAAGGATTATGCAATTTATGTCGTAGCTCGCGCTTTAGTTCTACTGTTTAGATATGTTCCTAGAGAAAATTTAGTTGAAAGTTGATAGCAGCAATTACACGGACTAGGTCCGTAAACTGAGGATTGTCCTCATTGCTTCATAGAAGGCTTATGTCCTTAATGCACCGCTCAGTGTGCTGAACCTCGAACGTCGTCTGTGGATGTTGCGAACATCTGACATAAACGTTTTGATAACTGCGTGATAGTTCAGTTAAACGGTTTAGAGTTGAGGCACCGAAGACGTTTTAAAACGTCGCGAAACATATGAGATGTTTCGAGGGCTGAAATTGGGATTTCAGGCTCGTGCCCACGTTAAGAGGTATAAGACCTCTAACAATTTTCTTAGCCTGCAAACTAAGGGAGAAAAGCTCAATTGTTGAGCTTGTGCTCAGATTGTCTGAGTACAACAATCATTTGAATCGAGTGGGAGTTGATCTTCCAGATAAGATAGTGATGTTTCTCTGAAGTCATTACCACCAAGCTGCTAGAGCTTCGTGATGAACTATAATATATCAGGGACATATATGATGATCCTTGAGATATTCGCGATGTTTGACACCGCAAAAGTAGAAATCAAGAAGGAGCATCAATTGTTGATGGTTGGTGAAACAACTAGTTTCAAGAAGGGCAAGGGCACGAAGGGATACTTCATGAAACGGCAATTCAGCTACTGCTCTAGTGAAGAAACCCAAGGTTGAACCCAAACCCGAGACTAAGTGCTTCTGTAATAAGGGGAACATCCACTGGAGCAGAATTACCCTAGATACTTGGTAGATTGGAAGGCTGGCAAGGTCGATAGAAGTATATTGGATATGCATTGTGTACTTTACTAGTACTCCTAGTAGCACCAGGGTATTAGATACCGGTTCGGTTGCTAAGTATTAGTAACTCGAAATAAAAGCTACGGAATAAACGGAGACTAGCTAAAAGGTGAGATGACGATATGTGTTGGAAGTATTTCCAAAGTTGATCAAATATCGTACGCTCCCTCTACCATCGAGATTGGTGTTTGCGTTGAGCATAGACATGATTGGATTATGTCTATCGCAATATGGTTATTCATTTAAGGAGAATAATGGTTACTCTGTTTATTTGAATAATACCTTCAATGGTCTTACACCTAAAATGAATGGTTTATTGAATCTCGATCGTAGTGATACACATGTTCATGCCAAAAGATATAAGATAGTAATGATAGTACCACCTACTCGTGGCACTGCCACGTAAAGTCATATCGGTATAAAACGCATGAAGAAGCTCCATGTTGATGGACCGTTTGGACTCACTTGATTTTGAATCACTTGAGACATGCAAATCATACCACATGGGCAAGATGACTGAAAGCCTCATTTTCAGTAAAATGGAACTACAAAGCAACTTGCTGGAAGTAATACATTTTGATGTGTGCAGTCCAATGAGTGCTGAGGCGTGTAGTGGATATCGTTATGTTCTTACTCAAAGATGATTTGAGTAAATGTTGAGTATATTTACTTGATGAATCACGAGTCTGAATTATTGAAAGGTTCAAGTAATTTCACGGTGAAGTTGAAAGATCGTCGTGACAAGAGGATAAAATATCTATGATATGATCATAGAGATGAATATCTGAATTACGAGTTTGGCACAGAATTAAGACATTGTGGAAATTGTTTCACAACTAATACAGCCTGGAACACCATAGTGTGATGGTGTGTCCGAACATCATAACTGCACCCTATTGGATATGATGCATACCATGGTGTCTCTTATCGAATTACCACGATAGTTTATGGGTTAGGCATTAGAGACAACCACATTCACTTTAAATAGGGCACCTCGTAATTCCGATGAGATGACACCATATGAACTATGGTTTAGAGAAACCTAAGCTATCATTTCTTAAAAGTTTGGGGCTGCGACGCTTATGTGAAAAAGTTTCAGGCTGATAAGCTCGAACCCAAAGCGGATAAATGCATCTTCATAGGACACCCAAACAGTTGGGTATACCTCCTGTCTCAGATTCGAAAGCAATAAGGGATTGTTTCTAGAATCGGGTCCTTTCTCGAGGAAAAGTTTCTCTCGAAAGAATTGAGTGGGAGGATGGTGGAGACTTGATGAGGTTATTGAACCGTCTCTTCAACTAGTGTGTGGCAGGGCACAGGAAGTTGTTCCTGTGGCACCTACACCAATTGAAGTGGAAGCTTATGATAGTGATCATGAAACTTCAGATCAAGTCACTACCAAACCTCGTAGGATGACAAGGATGCGTACTACTTCAGAGTGGTACGTAATCCTGTCTTGGAAGTCATGTTGCTAGACAATAATGAACCTACGAGCTATGGAGAAGCGATGGTGGGCCCGGATTCCGATAAATGGCTCGAGGCCATAAAATCCGAGAGAGGATCCATGTATGAAAACAAAGTGTAGACTTTGGCGGAACGGCTCGATGGTCGTAAGGCTGTTGAGTTCAGATGGATTTTAAAAGGAAGACGGACAATGATGGTAAATGTCACCATTAAGAAAGCTCGACTTGTCGTTAAGATGTTTCCCGACAAGTTCAAGGAGTTGACTATGATGAGACTTTCTCACTCGTAGCAATGCTAAGAGTCTATTGGAATCATATTAGCGATTAGTGCATTATTTATGAAATATTGCAGATAGGATGTCAAACATTGTTTCCTCGATGATTTTCTTGAGGAAAGGTTGTATGTGATACAACCGGAAGGTTTTGTCAATCCTAAAAAATGCTAATAAGTATGCAAAGCTCCAGCAATCCTTCTAAGGACTGGAGTAAGCATCTCGGAGTTGGAATGTATGCTTTGATGAGATGATCAAAGATTTTGGGTGTATACAAAGTTTATGAGAAACTTGTATTTCCAAAGAAGTGAGTGGGAGCAATATAGAATTTCTGATGAGTATATGTTGTTGACATATTGTTGATCAGAAATGACGTAGAATTTCTGGAAAGCATATAGGGTTATTTGGAAAGTGTTTTTCAATGGAAAGCCTGGATTAAGCTACTTGAGCATTGAGCATCAAGATCTATAAGGATAGATCAAAACGCTTAATGGTACTTTCAAATGAGCACATACCTTGACTTAAAGCTCGACCATGACAGAATAGAGAGAAAGGACGAAGATCGTCCCCTATGCTTAAGAGATAAGCTCTACAGTATGCTATGCTGTGTACCGCACCTGAAATGTGCCTTGCCATGAGTCAGTCAAGGGGTACAAGAGTGATCCAAGAATGGATCACAGGACAGCGGTCAAAGTTATCCTTAGTAACTAGTGGACTAAGGAATTTTCTCGATTATGGAGGTGGTAAAAGAGTTCGTCGTAAAGGGTTACGCCGATGCGAACTTTGACACTAATCCAGATTATTCTGAGTAGTAAACTGGATTCGTATAGTAGAACAGTTATTTGGAATAGCTCCAAATGGAGCGTGGTAGCTGCATCTAGGAGATGACATAGAGATTTGTAAAGCACACACAGATCTGAAAGGTTTAGACCCGTTGAGTAAAACCTCTCTCACAAGCAACAGGATCAAACCAAGTACTCATTGAGTGCTAATCACATAGTGATGTGAACTAGATTATTGACTCTAGTAAACTCTTTGGATGTTGGTTACATGGCGATGTGACCTATGAGTGTTAATCACATGGCGATGTGAACTAGATTATTGACTCTAGTGCAAGTGGGAGACTGTTGGAAATATGCCCTAGAGGCAATGATAAATTGATTATTATTATATTTCCTTGTTCATGATAATCGTTTATTATCCATGCTAGAATTGTATTGATAGGAAACTCAGATACATGTGTGGATACATAGACAACACCATGTCCCTAGTAAGCCTCTAGTTGACTAGCTCGTTGATCAATAGATGGTTACGGTTTCCTAACCATGGACATTGGATGTCGTTGATAACGGGATCACATCATTAGGAGAATGATGTGATGGACAAGACCCAATCCTAAGCATAGCAAAGATCGTGTAGTTCGTATGCTGAAGCTTTTCTAATGTCAAGTATCATTTCCTTAGACCATGAGATTGTGCAACTCCCGGATACCGTAGGAGTACTTTGGGTGTGCCAAACGTCACAACGTAACTGGGTGACTATAAAGGTGCACTGCGGGTATCTCCGAAAGTGTCTGTTGGTTTGGCACGAATTGAGACTGGGATTTGTCACTCTGTGTGACGGAGAGGTATCTCTGGGCCCACTCGGTAGGACATCATCATAATGTGCACAATGTGATCAAGGAGTTGATCACGGGATGATGTGTTACGGAACGAGTAAAGAGACTTGCTGGTAACGAGATTGAACAAGGTATCGGGATACCGACGATCGAATCTCGGGCAAGTATCGTACCGCTAGACAAAGGGAATTGTATACGGGATTGATTAAGTCCTTGACATCGTGGTTCATCCGATGAGATCATCGTGGAACATGTGGGAGCCAACATGGGTATCCAGATCCCGCTGTTGGTTATTGACCGAAGAACGTCTCGGTCATGTCTGCATGGTTCCCGAACCCGTAGGGTCTACACACTTAAGGTTCGATGATGCTAGGGTTATAAAGGAAGTTTGTATGTGGTTACCGAATGTTGTTCGGAGTCCCGGATGAGATCCCGGACGTCAGGAGGAGCTTCGGAATGGTCCAGAGGTAAAGATTTATATATGGGAAGTCCTGTTTTGGTCACCGGAAAGGTTTCGGGTTTTATCGGTAACGTACCGGGACCACCGAGAGGGTCCCGGGGGTCCACCAAGTGGGGCCACCAACCCCGGAGGCTTGCATGGGCCAAGAGTGGTGAGGGACCAGCCCCTGAGTGGGCTGGTGCCCCTCCCACAAGGCCCAAGGCGCAGCAAAGGAGGAGAAGGGGAAACCCTAGGCTTAGATGGGCCCTAAGGCCCACCCTAGGGGGCGCCCCCCCTCTCCCCTCTTGGCCACCCCCCTTTTCCCATCTAGGGCTGCCGCCCCCCTAGGGGTGGGAACCCTAGAGGGGGCGCACCCTCCTCCCCTTCCCCTATATATATGAGGCCTAGGGGCTGCCCAATACAGATGAGTTCCTCTCCCCGTTGGTGCAGCCCTCCCTCTCTTCCTCCTCTCCCGCGGTGCTTGGCGAAGCCCTGCAGGATAGCCACCCTCCTCCATCACCACCACGCTGTTGTGCTGCTGCTGGATGGAGTCTTCCTCAACCTCTTCCTCTCGCCTTGCTGGATCAAGGCATGGGAGACGTCACCGGGCTGTACGTGTGTTGAACGCGGAGGTGCCGTCCGTTCGGCACTAGGATCATCGGTGATTTGGATCACGACGAGTACGACTCCATCAACCCCGTTCTCTTGAACGCTTCCGCTTAGCGATCTACAAGGGTATGTAGATGCACTCTCCTTCCCCTCGTTGTTGGTCTCTCCATAGATTGATCTTGGTGACACGTAGGAAAATTTTGAATTATTGCTACATTCCCCAACATCACCACTCCGAGGAGTTAAACGATTTGGAGTTAAGGGAAAGTTGGCCCCGAGATTTGTAGGACCATACCGAATTCTGGAACGTATGGGAGAGGTGGCCTACAAGTTGGAATTGCCAGAAGGATTTTCAGGAGTTCACGATGTGTTTCACGTTTCCCAGTTGAAGAAGTGCCATGCTGAGATGGCCCATATTCCTCTAAGAGATACAGTGCCCCTAGAAGCAATTTAGTTGGAGAGCGATCTAACCTACGACGAGAAACCCGTCCAGATTCTTGAGTTTGATAGCCGAGTTACACGCAACAAGGTCGTCAAGTTTTGCAAAGTATAGTGGAGCCACCATACCGAGGATGAAGACACCTTGGAGCGAGAAGAAGGCATACGGAAAGACCACCCACACCTATTTTCTAGCCAAGCCTAATCTCGAGGGCGAGATTCATCTTAAGGGGGGTAGGTTTGTAACATCCCAATTTTCAATTAGGATGTTATACGTAGGTCATCATATGCATATCATGTTTTATATGCAATTTGGGTGTGATCCTAGAAATCTTAAGCAACTCAAGGACCCAAGGAGAGAGTTGGAAGTTTCACAATTTTTCATATTTGATTTTTTTCAAATTTGAAAAGAGGATCCAATTTGATTTTAATTTTTTTCCTCCAATTATTTCCAATATTAAAAATAAAATAGTAAAGATAACATGACTTCTTCAAAAGAGAGGAATATTGGAGGAGAAATTTTAAAATCAAATTTATATCTTATTTGGATTTTATTTGAATTAGAAAAATATGCATGTTTGAAAATTGCATTTTTAGGCCAGAAAAATGTTCACTTTGTTCTAAATATTAGGTTTACACGGTGAAAATTGTTTCTGGCATTTTTAGATTTTTTATATTTGATTATGATATTCTTCGGGTGAATTTTATTTTTATAATAATAAAAAAATATAAAAACTTCCTGCCCGAGCAGGCCGGCCCGCGTCACCTGCTGCCTTCCTCCCGCGCGAGGAGCCTGAGCCGCCGTTGCCGTCCGAGTCCGGCTGGGGCACGACCCGCGAGCCGACCAGGCGCCCCCTTCCCCAAGCATCGCCGTCCCCCTCGGCTTTTAAAAGGGAGCCGCCGCCGCCCCTCCTCCTCACCCCCAGCCACCGCAGCCGCCGCCTCCTCGCCGACGTGGCGCCGCCGCAAGCCGCCGCCACTGCCGTCTCGCCGGAGTTGCCGGACCCGTCCCCGTCGTTGACTGGTATAAAACCATCCCGGTTCGCCAGTTTGTTTCGGTTTTCTTCGGTTCCCTTGGTTTTCTCCTGGTTTATTTTTAGGGTTAGGGGTTTTCTCGGTTTTTCCCGATCTGTTCTAATTAGCAAACACTCTTTGTTTAGTTCATTTTAACAAAAAAACATTTGTTTAGTCCAGTTAGCGAACTGTTGTTCGTTAGGGTTTTTCTTTTATCCTATTTTCGGCCAGGGACCTCTCCGCGATTACTTTTCTCACAGGTTAGTCCCTGATCTTTAAACCCTCGCAACTTTTTCCTCGCTTGTCCAAATCTAGTGAAACCAACGCCAAAATCTTTGTCTTGTTCCCCTCTTTCCAGATAATCAACTTGAACATGATTTTGATAATTTAAAATTTGGTTTCAATAAGATTTGAATTTGAATTTATTTTGATCGTAGTTTGAGTTTTATCGCTCCGACTCGATTGATTCTTTTTGCTAATTGAAGATCTTCAGTTGAACTTTCAATTTGGATCTCTTCATTTGAGTTTTACCCTTGCACCATATGCTTGAGTGCTTATGTATGTTATCGTTTGTTCATGATAGAGTTTCTGGAGTGCGAAGTGTGTTACTACGAGTCACTAGGGTTTTCAGATCGTCAGCAAGGCAAGTAACACTTTGATCATCCCCCTTATTACCCAGTTTTTATGCATTTATTTCAATCCTCAAACACTGCATGGTTAGGACTTGAATACTTGTGGGTATTGGGAAGTAGTGACGAGGTAGAACCTATTTTCTTTATTTCAAACCCTAGGAGTTACTTCTATGTTATGCTTATACTGCTATGCTATGCTTGTACACGTGGTTTGAGTTTGAGTGATCCATGATAGATGTGAGAGTTTAATTTAATGGTTAAACTTAAGGTGGCTACTTTAATACACATCTGGGTGGATTGGTTGAGGCAACCTGGAGCACCCAGTGGTTGTCTGGGCAACTGGAGCAATCCAGTGTTGTCCTGTGATATCCCGGAGTACCCATGTGACCATCCTACAGTTTGCCACCCAGGCTCGGGATCATAAGATTATTCATACTGGAAACTTCCATGTGCAGCCACAAGCCATTATGGGCTCTGGCATAGTTGAGTATGTTGCGTGACCTCTTTCAGTGGTAGGCTAGCAGATGTAGGGGATGTTGGTGGTACTGTCTACCCAGAGTAAAGAGTTAATGCTTCTAAAAGATTGTGTCTCGGTCATCGGTTTCTCAGACACCATGTAGTGCGAGAAATCCAACGGAGGAGATCGAGTCTTGTGCGGTAAAAGTGCGCAAACCTCTGCAGAGTGTATAAAGTAATCATGGTTAGCCGTGTCCCTAATTATGGACATCTTGAGTATCTGATACTTGAATTATTGATTTGATCTTATCACTCTACTTAATTAATTTGTTGGGTTGATTATTTATTAATTTGGGATTGAGTTGGAGGAACCTTCTCAATGTTTTCAACAAACTTTGTAGTTAAATAAAATATATTCCTTTGTTGTAGGGAAAATCTAGCTTTCTGCAAAAATAATCATAGAGCCTCCACCAGCCAAATATCCATATTGTTATAGCTATTACATGTTCATTGCTCTATAGTGTTATTTTGCCAGCATATTCCATGTGCTGACCTACACAGGCTGCAACATATTATGTTGCAGAGTTTTCAAACGAAGAGTAAGGTGCGCTAGGTCGTTGTCGTGCACTCAACTATGCCGTTGGAGTTGATGGACTCATTTACCTTCGAAGCTTCTGCTGTTATCTTTTTTAGATGGCCTTCAGCCATATTATTGTAATAAGTTCTCTTTTGAGACAGTCGATGTAATAAGTCTGTGATTAAACTCTGTTATAAATCCCCGAGTACTGTGTGTGTCAGCATTACCGATCCAGGGATGACACTTATACACAGAGATTTGACCATCTGAGGTCGGATCGCTACAATCTGCTTTCCGAAAGCCGATGCCAAGCGCAGAAGCACCACCGTCTTGGACAATGAACTGACTCTCGTTGCCGACCATGATGCACAGAGGCCACCGCGACCATCATACTCCTCCTCGATTGGTAATGTGTGTATTGAATCTCTTAGCAGTACATGTGCAGTTCCAATTTTGTTCATAGCTACCGTTCAAATTTCCTAGTTGCTATTGTTCCCGTAAAAGTAATTGGTTATAGCCTCCATTGTCCAACAGGATATCAGCTCGTAATTGTGCGTCACTCCTGTATCGCGCTGTGCTTAGGTAGGTTCTTTATCTACAACCAGTAGTGTGGCAAATGATGGAAAGTTTTTTAGAACTAGCAAGATGCCCATGCGTTGCATGGAACATCAAGATGCATTTGTATGAGTAGTTAATCTTGTGGGAGAAAAGGATGAACGAGGGAAGGCCTTATTTTTAAATCTGGAGAGGGGTGTGGGGTATCTTTCTGCCAAATTGCGATAGTTTCCTTCCTACCCGTCGGATAGAAATCGGACGGCCTATATTGCAGGAGGGCAGGCACACCATCATCACCAACTCTGTTTTTTTAAAAGAGTGGAGAGTAGAGAAGTAGAGATAAATATTAAATATAAAATAAATATAATAGTAGAGAAGAGAGTAGAGATAGCAGAGACGTTGGGAAAGGATCACGCGCGTGCGGGAAAAAGCGACCGGGCGCACGCTAGTTTTGGCGCGCGGCGTCTGGCACGCTTTATAAAATCCAACGCCCTCCCACCGCTCTGTGCCTTGCCACCACTCTCTCCCCGATCTGCCCCTTGCCACCACTCTCTCCCTGCTCTTTCTCGCCTCGCCGCCGCCGGCCACCATGCCGCTGCATCGCCGGGAAACTTGGGGATACCACGGCTTCCGCGCGCTCCCCTCAAGCGGCTTCTCCGCCAAGATCGGGTTCTGCGGGAGGCTCCTGGCCTCGGCAATTTCGACACCACCCACGAGGCCGCCCGCGCATACGACGCAGTGGTGTGGCGCCTCCGGTGGCCTCATAGAACATTGAACTTCCCCAACATGCCGACGCGGGAGCGGGCGCAGGAGCTCGCGCCTCTACCATGGCTTATCACCGACGAGGATCGTCGCGACAACTGGAGGCGGGAGCACTGTTTGGGCATCACCGAGATGGATGAGGAAGCCATGGTGCTGTGGCGCCAACGATTCCCGCTGGACATCATCAACGAGCACGAGTTCTGCACGCAAAGGAGGGTGGAGATGGAGAAGAGGAGAGCGGAGCGAGCCGCCTATCGCGAGGACAAGCATATGTGAAAAGTGGCCGCTCAATTCAACATGAGGCTAGGAGCAGCGTCACCCTGGGAATCAGAGGACGATCGGTATCTTCACGCGTACATTGAGACATTAGAGGAGGACTTCACCGAGGAGGAGTCGGACGACAAGGAGTAGATGAACTATCTATTTTTTTATCTATCTATGCTATATATATATGATGAGAACTATCTATGTCTCTACTCTCTATCTTTACTTCTTGATCTCAGCACTCTGGGCCAGCAAAAACTGGCTATTCCGGCATTGTAAACGCTTTTTTAAAGCGCCACATGTTGCACTTCTATTGGAGATGCTCTAACATGGCAGACGAGTGCTTTAATGTTGCCCACAAGATGTGTGAGTATTACTAGTATATTTTTCTTACCATTTTGAGATTTTAAAACCACGAGTGCGAACATTCAGCGGAGCAATGAAGACCAAACACGAGATATTGGGGACATCTTCAAGTAGCATGGCAAGTTAAAGAGGAGCTGCACCGAACCTGTAAGACGAGCTTTGGTAAGTAACACCCTTTCAATTACTTTCGTTTAGCCTCGTGTTCTTCGATGTGTATATGTTGTAGTTTCTGTTTCTCTTAGCCTCATGTTCTTCGATGTGTAATGAGAAGAGTCTTAATCGTCCTAATACTTTCGTTTTTAGCTTGATGTAGGAAGTGGGTGTTGTCACCTTGTAGTCTGTTTTTATATTTTTCCTTTTGAATTCACTTCTCTGAGTCTTGTTTAGCTGGCTTTTACTAAATGGATCTGGGTTGCTCTGAGTATTGATCTCAAAAAGAAGTATTTTCATGTTAGGATGCAGTTCCTATGAGGAGGGAAGTATGGTCAACCTCGACATCATGTTTCCAAAATGAGCCTGGATTACACACAAGGTGCCTGTTCCCTAATGCTGCTGGATTGGACACATGGTGCAAATTCCTAGATGATGATGCTGGATTACACACAAGCCAGGTGGAGTCGTCAACTGTTCGTGTCCTCGTGGCTCTAGTAAAGGCTGAAAGAAAGCGTACTATAGCCCTTGAGAATGTAGCTGAGTTCTTGAAGAAGCAAAAAGAACAATCAGATGCTCTCTTCACCCAAGCCAAAGAAGAGATGGAAGAAGCCAGAAAGAAGCTAGCAGAGGCAGAGCAGGCTAGGCGCCTCCTGCTATCTAAAACTGATGTCAATACAAATATTCCTTCATAATAGCTAGGTTCAAATGTTTATCCAGTTAGCATGCCTTTTGTGATGTCCCTGCATCTACTGATGTGGCACAAAATAATTTTTTTGGGTCATGTAATAACAGAAGTTACTTTCCAAACAATAACAGGTGAAGCATTGGACATGGTACAGTTCACGCGCTAGCCCAACATTCCAAGTTCAACTTCCACATCAAACTCATATTCACAGATATCTGCACATTCATAGATAACGTCCACAACCATGATTCACTTCAAAGCCAAAAAATGTGAGGAGAGTTATAAATAAACAAAAACCTCTAGCTCCTACTACCAGTGCAAGCACAAGTCAGGACCATGCGTAATTAATTATATTTTGGTCATTTTTTATGTTCTAAAATGCCGGTCGGCTCGCGGAAGGACGTGTTGCTGGCACACGCGTGGATTGAATGGAGGCAGGCGGCATGCGGCGAGGAGGCGTATTCAGCCGGGCCTGCAGCGAGTGGGGCCCTCTTAGCCGGCGCGCCTGTTCAATCCTTGTGCTATGAGAAGTCGCGTCCGTGTCAGAGAAATCACTCCCTCCAGTCATTTTTGGTTTGGGTATAACAAAATCTCATTTTCCATTCACATTTTACAAGTAAAATTCGTGGACAAACTTTGACCCAAAATACGATGGGGACTAGTAAACCAGGACGGAGGTAGTAGTTTTTTTTTATCAAAGAAGGGCTTCCCCCTTTCGATTTTCATTACTGAAAACCAACATCGAAACCATAGTATTTGCCCTAGAACTACCAGGTTCAACATCTCGCAACATAAACCCATACAACCATATGCCAAGGAGGTTGTAGTTATGAATTCCATTTTCGCTCCATACCAATCGTTCTAAAAACTACTTAGTACTTATAATGCGCCATTGAAAATCAGAACTCTTGCCCCGCTAAAAAATGATGTTTTAAACGTGGCTACTCGATCCGTGGCAACTGGCGAGCCACCACCTCCAGGTCGTTCACGTATGGTCTCGACCATCAACTCCTATGGATTAAATTATCACGCGAGCTGACTATTCCTACAAAGGTGCGCTCCACCACATACCTGGTACCCGCGCATGAAGAAATCGTGCACCTAGGGTTTTAGGGTTTATTTATTAACGGTGCCTTTACATAACTCTCATGTGTGCGAGACAGCGAGAGACCGACCGCGTGCGTGCGCTTATTCTTGTCATATATGTACTCCACCGCTTGTCTGGTGTCCAAAAAATTGTACAGTAGTAATAACTACTAACAATGTGCCAATGCGTTGCCACACGATCAAAGTAGATTAATACATATTCACCAATGTGATAGAAAAAAGAGTCTAGTTTTGAAATACATATATCACTAAAAATATGTTATGTTTCACTCAAAATATATTCCTTTGGTGGTTTTGATGAGATAAGGGAGGAATGTGGTTGGTTTCAAGATTCGAGAAGTGGTATATATCTAATTTCTACTCTTACTAGCAAGATGCATGTGAGTTGCATGGAACATCAAGATCTTGTGGGAGAAAAGGATGAACGAGGGAAGGCCTTATCTTCAAATGTGGAGAGGAGTGCGGGTAAATTGTCATAGTTTCCTTCGTATCCGTTATATATAGATCGGACAGCCTATATTGCAGGATGGCAGGCACACCATCATCGCCGACTATGCTTTTTATAAGAGTAGACATAAAGAACAGAGTTGGTGATGATGGTGTTCCTGCCATCCTGCAATATAGGCCGTCCGATGTATATCTGACAAATAGGAAGGAAACTATGGCAATTTTGCAAAAAGATGCCCACACCCTTCTCCACATGTGCAAATAAGGCCTTCTCTTGTTCATCCTTTTCTTCCACAAGATAAACTACTCATACAAAAGCATCTTGATGTTCCGTGCAACGCATGGTCATCTTGCTAGTTGTTGCAAAAAGCCCATGTGTGTGTGTTGTGTGTGTGAGAGAGACAGGGAGAGAGGAGGAGGACGGAGTGCATGTGTGACAAAGACACAAAGAGTTTGTGTGCGAGAGGAATCATCTTAAAATGAGGCGGTAGTGTGTGTGTGCACGATCGAGATGGCATGTCTCAAGAAGGGATGAAAAATCTACATAGATACAAGGAGCGCGAGAGAGACATGTACGTGATAGTGGAAGCACGAGTGTGCGGGTGTATAACCCTATCTAGAGGCTAGTAGATCAATGATTGTGAGAGAAATACGAGTCGAGGGAGCGAAAGCGAGAGTTTTGTGTGTGTGTGTGTGTGTGTGACGGTATTCGGGAAGGGGAGTTGTCATGGTGGGCGCACGACAGATGCCAAGGGATGGCTAAAGATAGGAGGAGGCTCAAGGGCACTGGTGGGCTCTAGAGGCGAGGTCGGCATGAGCGAGCACGGGACGCAAGACATACCCAGGTTCGGGGCTCTCCGGAGAGATAACACCCCTAGTCCTGCCGAGCGTAGTTGATGTGTATCGGTACAGAGTTGCTCCTAGAGCTGTATGGAGGAAGAAGGAAGGAAGGCAGGCCAAGGCTTAGGCTGCTCCCTCTCCTTGGGTGCGGCTTGCTATGTGTGTGTGAGTGGGTGAGTGATCGATCAAGTCTCTGTATGCCTGAGGGCTCCTGGGGGTTTTATTGGTCCACCCCCCAGGGGTACAATGGTAATGTTAAAAGGCCACGGGTCTGGGTTGTCTTTGTCTGGGAAGTCGGCGCTGGGACCCGCCGGGGGTCAAGGCCCATCGGGTTCTCTGGGCACGGGGCCCGCTGGGTACGGGGGCACGTCGTCTTGTCGATCGTTAGGGAGTGGCCGGGTTGAGTCAGCTACAATGGCGCTCCGTCAGGTCACCGCTTGGTGGTGTCATTGGTGATGATGGTCGCACTGTTGCCATGCCGGCCCTGGTCAGCGGGTAGGTGGGGCACTGTTGCCACGCCCTAGCTGACCAGAGGCATGGGCGGGGCACTGTTGCCTCGGTCATTGGTAGATGGAGACTCGTCCCATCGTACGGCTGGGATGAGACGGGAGCTGACCCATGGTCGGGTTGAGGAATGCGCCAAGAGTGGAGCTGGCTTGTTGGAGAAGTTTGGATGTGCCGGGTTCAGCTTTCTTGAGCTGGCTGTTGGGGCCGAGTTGAGTAGTCCGGCCGGGTTGAGGAGCTTGGCCATGTCAAGGGGCTTGGCTGGGTCGATGGAATCGGCCAAGTGTGAGCCAGCTTGAGGGGAGTTGCTGGCCCCATTGTTTTTGAAAAGGATCCGGGTTCTGTTGCCTGCCCGGGGTTCATCCCCCTGACAGTAGTCCCCGAAGCTGTGAAGGTCCGCCATCTTCGGATGGGAGGGCCTTCGCAGTTCCCCCCCCCCCTCGAGGAAGCGAATTTTGCGGCCGCCGAGTCTGGCAACACCCACTGTGTGCCGGCTTCTGGAAGCCGGATCGTGGCACCCAGGTAGGGGCGGGAAACCGAAGAGTCCGACAAATCATGGGGCAATCTTTTGGACTTCGCATGGGCGCCACGTAGCACCCGGAAGCCCGAGGGGGCTGACAGGCCATGCGCGTGACAGGACAGGGCGAGGCACTAGGGGCCCGTGGCCGCGCGCCCTCATCCCACACGTGCGGATTTATTGCAGCGATCGTGGGCTGGTTGCCATTCTCGATGTAGTTACTGGGCGCGTACGTGCGCAGATATTGCGGGGAAGTGGGAGGGGCGAGCGCAAACTGTCGGCGTTCTGGGAACGGGGGTCCCCAGACTTGCCTGCCTGCGGCCCATGGCGTGGCTGGGCTGGCAGGTCTGTACGGCCCACCTTCATTGACAAGGCATCCAAGACCCTCGTGAGGGGCCAAGCCTCGTGAGGCGGACGATGCAAGACCTCCTCGGGAGCGCGCCTCGCGAGGCAGGTCCTCATGACGTGAGCCATGACGATCGAGACCAGACGAGCGCCAGGCGGGCACCAGCGAGCGCAGTGTCCTTGTTTCCCCTTTGGTGCCAAGGGGGCAAGCGCAGGCGCGGAGTACCAAGGCATCAAGCAAAGGTTTCCATATTGGTGCAATGAGACCAACACCAGAAGGACGGCAGGACGGAGGTCATCATGGAGACCAAGACGGCGTCATCATCAGAACCTTTGGCAAGCGAAGACTACCTTTTGTCAGGATAACTTGTACTGGCTGTCCCCTTTCGAATTGGCCGTTGTTGGCTCCTATCCTGCTCAATATTTGGGGAGAGGACCAGGGCCTATATAAGTAGCACTAGCCACCACAGTGAAGGGATGGACCTAAGCGGATCCAAGATCATCTCACCCATACAAGTTCACCAAGCACGAGAACAACTCAACCTCAAGAGGCTGTTCTTCCCCTTGTACTGTCCATCATCAGCCCAAGAGGCAATCCACCGCCACCACATTGGAGTAGGATATTGCACTAAAACAGTGGCCCGAACCAGTATAAATCTTTTGTTTTTTGTTTTGTGAGTTCGTCGAGTTCATCCGCAAGATCTTAGAGAGCTAGGGCGTGGATCGATAGGGAGAAAACCTTCATGCGCACCCGAGTGTTCGAACCTCAAGGGTTTGCCGGAACCCGTGATCCGACACAAATGATCCCACTTCCCCACGATTCGAATCATGGGTTATAAGTTGGGGGAGGGGAGCGGCAAAAGTCATTCTCGCTCGCACTCCCCTGCTCCTTCCTGCTTCATCTGCTTCTTGCGAACGCCGCATGCTGCGACACCCACCACTTCGAGCAGAGCTTCATCGTCGTTCTTCTTCCTTTCTCTTTTTCGTCTTCGTCCATGGTGTCGGATTTCGGGTTCTGGCAGACCCTTGAGGTTCGAACACTGGGGTGCGTGCGGAGACCCTCCCCTACCGATCTACGTCCGATCTCCTCGCGTGATCTAAGATGGAAACAACGAACAACACAAGGGACACGAGGTTTATACTGGTTCGGGCCACCATTGTGGTGTAATACCTTACTGCAGTGTGTGGTGTGGTGGATTGCCTCAGGGGCTGCTGATGAACAGTGCAAGGGAAGAACAGCCTCGCGAGAGGTATTCTTGAGCAGGTGCGATGAACTGCTAGGGTGACTTCAGTCGCATCTCTCCCTCTCTTCTAGGGCTCTACCAGATTTCTAGATGTCCCTCTACTCTGTGTGGCTAGTTCTACTTATAGAGGCCCTGGTCCTCTCCCCGAAAAATGAGCGGGAAGGGTGCCAACAATTGGCCATTTGAAAGGGGAACATCTAGTACAAGTTATCCTGACCAAAGGTGGTCTTCGGCTGCCAAAAGTACTGGTGATGACGCCGTCTTGGGCTCCACGGTGACCTCCATCCTGCTGCTCTACTGGTCTTGGTCTCGTTGCACCAGAATGGCAACCTTTGCCCGATGCCTTGGCCTACGCTTGCCCCCTTTGCACCAAAGGGGAAACAAGGACACTGCACAGGCCGGCGCCCGCCTGGTGCCCACCTGGTCTCGATCGTCATGGCTTGCGTCACGGGTTCCTCGCGAGGTACCCCTGCCTTGATCTCTCCGCCTCCTCGCGAGCCTGCCTGATGAGGCTGCCTTTGAGGAAGCTTTCTGTCGTCCACCCCGCGAGGCTTGGTCCCTCGCGAGGGTTTTGAGCTTGAGCTGATGAAGATGGGCCACGCTGGACCCCCACTTGAGCCATGCCGCAGGCCGCAGGCAGGCAAGTCTGGGGACCCCCGTTCCCAGAATGCCGATAGTAGCCCCCGGGCCCAAGGCACGCCCGGGCTTGGCCTGGCGGGGAAGCGAAGGGGTAAGCGCGAAGCACCATGGGCCCCGATAGCCTGCGGCCTTGGGCGCCGCGGGGCGGTTGACTGGACGTGGGCGTCTGTGCTTCCCCACGACGCCTCGGCGGCCGCACGACTTGACAAGTCGCTGCATGTAGAGAGACCGGTTATGAATACCTGCGATCGTGGTGGTCAGCGGTTGGTCTCCTTCGGCTATAAGTACGGGGTTGCGTGAGCCCCTTCAGCTCGTCCCTTCTTGCTGCTCCTTTTCTTCTTCTTGGCTACTCGCCGTCCCCATGGCCCCAAAGAGATTCTCGGCCGCGGAGAAAGGAAAGGCGCCCCAAGCAGGGCCTGACCCCCCCCCCGACCAAGCGCGGCGAGGCCGCCCTCGCAAGTATACCACGGTCCCCGTGGTGGCCTCCCGCTGCCATGGAGGCGGTTCCCTGCGCGGTAGTGAGCGCCCGGTTGCCGACGGCGGGCACACCATGGGTGTGAGCACCCCTAGGCCATGCTTTCACTCTGCGGAGGTGCTGCCGGAGTTCGTCGTGTTGTCGGCCGACCCATCCAGCACCCGGCTCCAGCTCCCCCGTTTCTTTGTAGATGAACTGCCGGCCAGCGCTCGGTGCTGCTTCTGGCTCCAGGCAGACGGCTGCTGCAGCAGGGCCTCCTCGGCTTCGCTGGAGGTCTCCGTTTATGAGAATGGGGCTATGACATGCGGCTGGCAAACGTTTGCCCGTGCGCGCAGCCTGGGCCAGTAGTGCATGTGGGAGTCCTGGATTAGGGGGTCTTCGGACAGCCGGACTATCTCCATTGGCCGGACTGTTAGACTATGAAGATACAGGATTGAAGACTTCGTCTCGTGTCCGGATGGGACTCTACTTGGCGTGGAAGGCAAGCTAGGCAATACGGATATGTGTATCTCCTCCTTTGTAACCGACCTTGTGTAACCCTAACCTCTCCGGTGTCTATATAAACCGGAGGATTTTAGTCCGTAGGACAACATACAATCATGCCATAGGCTAGCTTCTAGGGTTTAGCCTCTCTGATCTCGTGGTAGATCTACTCTTGTACTACCCATATCATCAATATTAATCAAGTAGGACGTAGGGTTTTATCTCCATCAAAAGGGCCCGAACCTGGGTAAAACATTGTGTCCCCTGCCTCCTGTTACCATCCGCCTTAGACGCACAGTTCGGTGCCCCCTACCAGAGATCCGCCGGTTTTGACACCGACATTGGTGCTTTCATTGAGAGTTCCTCTGTGTCATCGCCGTTAGGCTTGATGGCTCCTACTATCATCGATAGCGATGCAGTCCAAGGTGAGACTTTTGTCCCCGGACAGATCTTCATGTTTGGCGGCTTTGCACTGCCGGCCAATTCGCTTGGCCATCTGGAGCAGATTGAAAGTTACGCCCCTGGCCACCAGGTCAGGTTTGGAAGTTTAAACTACACGGTCGATATCCGTGGAGACTTGATCTTCGACGGATTCAAGCCTCTGCCTTGTGCGTCATGCGGTCACGATGAGTACGATTTAGCTCTACCATCGGACAATGTTTAGGAGATTGCATAGGCAGCCACTCCGACCCTCAATTCGGAGCCAGTTGCGCCTTCCATGGACGGGTGGATGGACCCCGCCACGGAGGCCTTACCCTCAATGGCGATCGAGCCAAACATCCTCCTTACCTTGCACGAGAGCCGTGTTGTTAAACTGCCGGTTCCTTCTCCGGCCACGGACTCCGAGCCGCCTGCGCCCGTTCCTATCGAATCCGATTGGGCGCCGATCATGGAGTTTACCTCAGCGGATATTTTTCAGCACTCGCCTTTTGGCGACATACTGAACTCATTAAGGTCTCTCTCCTTCTCAGGAGGATCCTGGCCGAACTATGTCCGGCAGGACTGGGATGCGGACGACGATGAAATTCACGGCCCACCCACCACCCACTTAGTAGCCACTGTCGATGACTTAACCAACATGCTCGACTTCGACTCTGAAGACATCGACGGTATGGACGACGATGCGGGAGACGAAGAGGAACCACTTCCCACAGGGCACTGGACAGCCACCTCATCATAAGATGTATACATGGTGGATACACCCAAAGAAGGCAATGGAGACGAGATAGCGGAGGATGACCCCTCCAAGAAGCAACCCAAGCGTCGGCGTCAATGGCGCCGCTCTATGTCCCGCCAAAGCAAAAGTGTTGATACCGGCACAGGAGATAATAACACTCCGGATAATGCCGAAGACAACAACAATCCCCTCCAGCAAGATTTAGAGCAGGACGATGGAAGAGCCAGCCCTCCTGAGAGAGCGGAAGATGGAGAGGTGGAGGATGATAATTACATGCCCCCTCCGAAGACGAGGCAAGCCTCGGCGACGACGATTCGCCGTGCCAGATGATCCCATCGAACAAGAGCGCTTCAAACACCGGCTAATAGCCACGGCAAATAGCCTTAAGAAAAAGCAACAGCAGCTTCAAGCTGATCAAGATCTGCTAGCTGACAGATGGACTGAAGTCCTCGCGGCCGAGGAGTATAAACTCGAGTGCCCCTCCAAGAGTTACCCAAAATGCAGGTTGCCACCCCGACTGGAGGAAGAAGCGTATGACACGGCTGATCGGCCACCTCGTGGCCGCGATAGAGAGGCATTCCAGCCAAAAACTCAGCCTGCACCCCGATGCCATTCAAATAAAAAGGCATGGGGAGATACGCCAGACCTTTGAGACATATTGGAGGACATAGAAAAGCATGCAAGATCGATCTACGGATCATGAGGGCATGCCACCATGCAAGACGATAAACGTCACGCCGGATACAGTAAAGGTAAATCCGGCTGGGCCGAACATAGCGGGCAAGACCCATCCGAGCTGCGTCGCGATATAGCCCAATACAGAGGCGCCGCACACCCCTTATGCTTCATAGACGAAGTAATGGATCATCAAATCCCAGAAGGTTTCAAACCTGTAAATATTGAATCATACGGCAGCACAACAGATCCCGCGGTATGGATCAAGGATTTCTTCCTCCACATCCACATGGCCCGCGGTGATGACTTACACGCCATCAAATACCTCCCACTAAAGCTCAAGGGACCAGCGCGGCATTGGCTTAACAGCTTGCCAGCAGAGTCCATCAGTTGTTGGGAAGATCTGGAAGCCGCATTCCTCGACAACTTTCAGGGCACTTATGTGCGGCCACCAGATGCCGATGACTTGAGCCACATAATTCAGCAGCCGGAAGAATCGGCCAGGCAATTCTGGACTCGGTTCCTAACAAAGAAAAATCAAATCATCGACTGTCTGGATGCAGAGGCCCTAGCGGCTTTCAAACACAACATCCGCGACGAATGGCTAGCCCGGCACCTTGGTCAGGAAATGCCGAAATCTATGGCAGCCCTCACGACACTCATGACCCACTTTTGTGCGGGAGAAGACAGCTGGCTGGCTCGCAGTAATAACATATCAAAGGATCATGGTACTTCGGATACCAAGGCCGGCAATAGCAGGTCACGTCACAACAAACATAAGCGCCGCATTAACAGCAATAATACCAAGGATACGGCAGTCAATGCCGGATTCAAAGGCTCTAAACCCGGTCAGTGGAAAAAGCCATTCTAACAAAGTATGCCAGGTCCGTCCAGCTTGGACCGTATACTCGATCGCTCGTGTCAAATACACGGCACCCCAGAAAAGCCAGCCAATCACACCAACAGGGATTGTTGGGTGTTCAAGCAGGCCGACAAGTTAATTGCTGAAAACAAGGACAAGGGGCCACATAGCGATGACGTGGAGCAGCCCCGGCAGCCACACACCGGAGGACAGAAGAGGTTTCCCCCACAAGTGCGGATGGTGAACATGATATACGTGACCCACATCCCAAGAGGGAGCGGAAGCGCGCGCTCAGGGACGTATATGCGTTCGAGCCAGTCGCCCCAAAGTTCAACCCATGGTCCTCCTATCCGATCACTTTTGATCGCAGGGACCATCCCACTAGTATTCGTCATGGCGGATTCGCCGCACTGGTTCTGGACCCAATCATTGACGGATTTCACCTCACTCGAGTCCTTATGGATGGCGGCAGCAGCCTGAACCTGCTTTGTCAGGACACAGTGTGCAAAATGGGTATAGAGGCATCATTCCAGGCGTAGAGGCCCATTGCACAGGCTCAATTACACTGGAAGTGGTCTTCAGATCCTTGGATAACTTCCGAAGCGAAGAGTTAATCTTCGATATAGTCCCGTTCCGCAGTGGTTATCACGCACTACTTGGGCGAACTGCATTTGCGAGATTCAATGCGGTACCGCATTATGCATACCTCAAGCTCAAGATGCCAGGACCTCGCGGGGTTATTACAGTCAATGGAAACACAGAGCGCTCTCTCTGAACGGAGGAGCACACCGCAGCCCTCATAGCAGAAGCGCAAAGCAACCTCTCAAGGCAATCCACCAGTTCGGCGTTTCAAGACCCGAACACCTTCAAGTGCGCTCGGAGCACTCCGCAACTAGACCGCCTGGTGCAATCTGAGCTCGCGTAGCAATGTGGCCCCCACCCCAGTCCCAGCCAAACGGCAAAACTCGTGCCATGCGTACACAATTACGCACTAAAAATACCATGGGCACAGGTGGGGAGGGGGGCACAACTGCAGCACGCCCCAAGACGTGGCTTAAACCGCACTAGGGGCTTCCCGTTTGGTTATTTTTCTCTTTTACAGGACCTTAATCTCTGGAAACCCTGCCCGGCAGCACTATTGCCGAACACATGATGCAGCAACCAAGGAGGCAGAAAGCTACGTCACACCACGGAATTCCCAGGTGGATTACAATAACGAGCGAAATATTTGATTTAATACTATTCCTCAGCTTGCCCTTGGAAGGGACATAGTCCTACTCTTTGCTTATCGCACCATCTGTATCATTCTGCTTTAAACGCACCTTTTTTCAATAAACAATGCATAACATTATGACTATTATTGCATTCTTGTTATACATATATGTGTTCATTAATGACGCCTTGCAACCGTACACTTTGGTACGGCCAATACACCAGGGGCTTACGTACCCCACAATATGGTGTGAAAAGTCCGAACACTTTCACAAGTGTGGCACCCCAAACTTATAGCATTATATGCATCAGCTCCGAATCATGTCTTTGGTGAAATGTTGGGTTTGCCCGGCTCCTATGTTTTGGTACATTACGTTCCGCTCTATCAGCTAAGGTAGCGCTAGGAGAACTACTGTGATTGTGCCCCGGTACTGCTGGGCTAAGCACCTCAGTAGAGAAAGCTAAAACTAACTGTCTTGATAAGGCGAGAGACTGGTCGCTGTTCGGCGAGGTTTTCGAGCCCCTAAAGACTTATGTCGCTTAGAGTGAGAGGCCGGCCCTGTCCGGCTTAAAAGGCGTGTATCACGTCCCGACTTCGGCCTTCTGAATACCAGGGGCTTCGCCGAAAATTAAAATTATAGAATTCTATGGCTAAGTGAGAGTGATAAAGCATTATTAGTCCGGTTGCCTTGTTCGTTGTGCTGAGCACCTCCCTCGAAGGACCCAATCATGGGAACAAGAGTGCTCAGGTTTATCCCGAACACCCCAGCACTCGTGGCATGGGGGCAGAAGCCGAGGACTATCCATCTCTCAGATTGGATAAACAGCCAAACAGAAGGTAATATTTTAAATTCACACAAGCGTTGCATAGCGCATATGAAACAAGTTTTTCATCATACAGGATCACACGAGCAAGTTTACTCAAATATTACTTCCTTTGAACATTCGTCCTCTACAAGACGGGCACCCTTCAGGACACCCTCATAATAAATTTTGGGGGTGCGATGCTCCTTGCCCTGCGGCGGTCCCTTCATGATCAGCTTCACGGCGTCTAGCTTGGCCCATTGCACCTTCACGCGGGCGAAAGCCCGGCGTGCACCTTCGATGCAGACAGACCTCTTGACGACCTCCAGCCGTGGGCAGGCGTCCACAAGCTGCCTCACTAGGCCGAAGTAGCTATTCGGAAGGGCATCGCCAGGCCACAGCCGGACTATAAAGCCCTTCATGGCCTGTTCGGCCGCTTTATGTAGCTCGACCAGCTGCTTCAGCTGGTCGCTCATGGGCATCGGGTGTTTGGTCCCAGTATACTGAGACCAGAACAGCTTCTCCGTTGAGCTCCCCTCCTCGGCCTGGTAAAACTGTGTGGCATCCGACACGCTGTGGGGCAAATCTACGAGTGCTCCTGAGAGCTCCGAATTCGGGTAAGTAACAGGTAATTTACTTTCACATGCTTACTTTGCATATAGAATGCCTTACCCGCCGCTATTTTCTTCATCGCATCAATCTCCTAGAGAGCCTTTTGGGCTTCGCCTTGGCACTTTTTGCGCTCTCGAGGGCCGCGGCAAGCTCAGACTCTCGCGTCTTCGAGTCAAGATCCAACGCCTCATGCTTCGTCATGAGAGCCTGGAGCTCTTGCTGCACCTCACCCACATAAGCCTCTTGCCTTTCCCGCTCGGTGCGCTCCTTGGCCACTTTATCTTCGGCCTTGGTTAGCGCTTGCTTAAGGGTTGCCACCTTGGTTGTGGCCCCTGGCAAATACACGATGATCCTGTCATTTTGCAATTGCGTCTTCTTTTATATATACATATCTATAGACAGGGTATTACTTACCCTTTTTCTCCTCGAGCTGCCTGTTGGCAAGGCCGAGCTCTTTCTTGGACCCCTCGAGGTCCTGCTTCAGTGAGGCGACCTCTGCAGACAGTGCAGCTGAGGCTAGCAGCGAAGCCTGCATACGCATATTGACATACTTAAATTAGACTCCTACGATATTGTTTGATCCTCTGTTCGGCTTTTCTTTGTGAACACCAAACAGAGCATCAGGGGCTACTGTCTATGCGGTAATATTTTTCCTATATTTTAACACTTACCTCAAAGTCTGTTAGAAGGCTGGCACAGGCTTCAATCAATCCGCTCTTGGCGGACTGAACCTTCTGGACCACGGTGCTCCTCGTCGATGGAAGCGCTGTGAAGCGCTTCCAGCAGATTGTCCGGCGCCTCTGGATGGACAGAGGTCACCAGCACAAGCGTCTTGCCCCTCTTGGAAGGAGACCGCCTGCCCGAGTCCGGAACCACTGGAGGTTCCGGCGCGGTGTTCGGCTGAGGGCCGAACTCGGGGCCCTAAGGGGCCTTGTCCCCTCTGCCCCTGGAGTCCGGACGGTCGCCTTGAGGCGCCTCCAGGACTATCTCCCCTCGGCCCGGTGCCTCTTGAGACCATACCTCGGCGTCGTCCGCAGGGTAAGGGGAGGTGGCGGTCGGAAGTGGATCACTATCCATATCCGACGAGCCCAGGGAGCCATCCGATGATACATTGATACGGGCTCGTGGCGGCCTGTATAATCATATTCGGCGGTAGGGGAAGCAGTGCCTAAAAGGATACTATGAGTTACTCTGGTGTCCGAATACTTACGACCTCCCCAGGGGCTTGGCCTTGGGCAACCTCTCGTCTTCGCCTTTGGCGGCGGCGGTGGAGCCATCCGGAAGGAGAGTCCTTCCCTTCTTGGACCCTTCAGCCCCCCAAGTTGGGGCGACCTTTCTTTTCTTGTCTCCCCCAACTAAAGGGGGAGCATCTTCTTATTCCTCCTCGTCTTTGGGGGAGGAGTGTGCCGCAGAGTCATCGGACGATGAGTCCGATAACACCTGGCGTCGGGTACTCTTTCGGGTTCCCTTGGCCTTCTTGGTCTTCTCTGGCACCTTGTAAGGAGCCGGAGTCAGCATCTCCGTCAGGAGAGCGTTTGCTGGGCCTTCGGGCAAGGGAGCCGGACAGTCGATCTGTCCGGCCATTTCCTGCCAGTCCTGTCAAAGGAACGGGAGCTTAGATCCGCATAGAGTCGAACTATGAAAAACAAGTATCCTGTAAGAGGTAAAACAGCTTACCGCGCTGGCTTGGCGCTTCGTGCGGAATCCACGATCTTCGGTAGTAGGAGGAGGAACCTCGGCGCCCTTGAATAGCACCTTCCAGGCATCCTCATGTGTTGTATCGAAGAGCCTGTTCAGAGTTTGGTACCGGGCCAGGTCGAACTCCCACAAGTTGAAGGCCCATTGTTGACACGGGAGGATCCGGCGGACGAGCATGACCTGGACTATGTTGACAAGCTTGAGCTTCTTGTTCACCATGTTTTGAATACATGTTTGGAGTCCGATCAGCTCTTCCGAACTACCCCAGGACAGGCCCTTCTCTTTCCAGGAGGTGAGCCGCGTGGGGATGCCAGATCGGAACTCGGGGGCCGCTGCCCATGCAGGGTCACGCGGCTCGGTGATGTAGAACCACCCCGATTGCCACCCCTTTATGGTCTCCACGAAGGAGCCCTCGAGCCATGTAACGTTGGGCATCTTGACACCATGGAGCCTCCGCACTCCGCCTGGCGGCCGCCCACTACCTTCGGCTTGACATTGAAGGTCTTCATCCATAAGCCGAAGTGGGGCTTGATGCGGAGGAAGGCCTCGCACACGACGATAAACGCCAAGATGTTGAGGAAGAAGTTCGGGGCCAGATCATGGAAATCCAGGCCGTAGTAGAACATGAGCCCCCGGACGAATGGGTGGAGTGGGAATCCCAGCCCGAGAAGGAAATGGATAAGGAACACTACCCTCTCATGGGGCCTGGGGTTGGGGATGAGCAGCCCCTCATCTAGGAGCCGGTGCGCGACGTCGTCTGGCAGGTATCCGGCTCTCCTTAGCTTCTTGATGTGTCCCTCCGTGACGGAGGAGACCATCCACCTGCCTCCCGCTCCGGACATGGTTGGAGAAGGTTGAGGTGGGAAGTGTGAACTTGGGCGCTGGAGCTCGAGTGTGCGAAAATGGATGAGCAAAGGAGGAAGAAGGCGTGGATGAAAAGGTAAATTCTTATCCCTTTATATGGGCGGACGAAACTAAGCGTCCCCACTAGCCTGGTTAAACTCGCTTATCCCCCAAGCGCCGTAATCGATGGCGTGGTTGGGTTACCCACACCCGTATTGATGAGAATCCCGTGATAAGGGGACACGATCTCTGCTTTAACAAGACCTGTCAAAAAACTGCCTCGCGTTATGTGCGGGGCTAGTTGAAGGAAACAGTTTGAATAATCGTCGGGCCGTGACATAATGTCGTGTTGCCAAAACAAGTCAGCAAATTGGATTTGTGGAAATATTATTCTCTCTACGGTGGTATGTGGAACTTATTTTGCAGGGTAGGACACTATCCTTATATTCAAATTCTTCCATGCTATATTCGGAGGAGGAACCCGCCTTGCAATGACGAAGACGATACTGCGCGCCGGACTCATCGTCATTGAAAGCCTGGTTCAGGGGCTACTATGGGAGTCCTGGATTAGGGGGTCTCCGGACAGCCGGACTATCTCCATTGGCCGGACTGTTAGACTATGAAGATATTGGATTGAAGACTTCGTCTCGTGTCCGGATCGGACTCTACTTGGCGTGGAAGGCAAGCTAGGCAATACGGATATGTGTATCTCCTCCTTTCTAACCGACCTTGTGTAACCCTAACCTCTCCGGTGTCTATATAAACCAGAGGATTTTAGTCTGTAGGACAACATACAATCATACCATAGGCTAGCTTCTAGGGTTTAGCCTCTCTGATCTCGTGGTAGAGCTACTCTTGTACTACCCATATCATCAATATTAATCAAGCAGGACATAGGGTTTTACCTCCATCAAGATGGCCCGAACCTGGGTAAAACATTGTGTCCCCTGCCTCCTGTTACCATCCGCCTTAGACGCACAGTTCGGGACCCCCTACCCGAGATCCACCGGTTTTGACACCGACAGTGCACCCTGTACTTCAAGTTTGATGGCGACGCCACCCTCTACGTGAGGGTGTTCGGGGAAGATGGTCGCCGTGCCGAGTGCTACCCTAAAGACGACGACCGCGGCCGCCTGCCCAGCCCCGGCACTAACCAGGGTGAAGATGGCGACTGGCGTACAGGCGGCGGTGCTCGGGGTTCGCTGAGCTTCGGCGACCCCCTCTCAGGCAGCAGCTCCTCCAGCGGTGGCCGCGACCAGCCCCCACGCCGTCGCGCACGCCTGGGTGAAGGTAGCGGGTTAGCCCGCGCCGTCGCGCCCCGGTGAAGCGAGAGGAGGGATCCGCCTGAGCCCCAGGAGCAGCTCGAGCCTTCGCTGTGGGCTGGCGCAGGACGAATCGCGCCCGTTTTGTTTTCTTTCTTACCGGTCTTGGTTGTGGGGGCGATCAGCCCAGGTCCTGCGCTCGTGTTGTGATGCCCGTGTGGCACAGACTGGGAGGGGTGCTCCCGCAGAGGACTCAGATAGGAAAGCTCCAAACGATCGGGGCAGAAAACAGTCGCGAGGACACCCGCGAACCTCCCTCGCGAGACTTGTGCGAGAGAAAATGAGGCAAGCGAGCGAGAAAGACAAAGAGTGACAAGCCAGAAACGTCTGCAACTCCAATAAAACTTCAAACGGGAATAAACAAGCCAACTGCAGAAAGCAAATGGGAAAGCCGCGTCCGGCACCTATTCTAGTCTTCGACGTCTTCTCACCAGCGCGGAGCTAAGTGCTGCCACTGGGCGTGGGCGGGAGCCCCCGAGGCCCGAGGGCGGCACTCCGGAGACTCCGGGGCTTGTACAGCCCCACTCATTATTACGTGATAGTGTCACGGGCAGCGAGCTTCACAGGCATTTGCCTTCTACACAGGCACCGGGCCTTTCCCAAAACACAGCAGCTTCATAGGCATTCGCCTTCATCACAGGCACCGGGCCTTTCCCAAAACGTAGCAGCTTCACAGGCATTTGCCTTCTTCACAGGCACCGGGCCTTTCCCAAAATGCAGCAGCTTCACAGGCATTCGCCTTCTTCACAGGCACCGGGCCTTTCCTAGGCGCTAGGCCTCGCTCAGGGATAGAACCTCCAGAGATGTTGAATGCTCCACGCGTTCTGGACGGGTACCCCTCTAGGGTCTCCAAGCGCGCGGAGCCAGGCCTGGAAACATGAACAACCTTGAATGGGCCCTCCCACATGGGAGAGAGCTTGTGCAGCCCCTCCTTGGAGAGAACCCGTATAAGCACGAGATCCCCTACCTCAAGAGTTCTGGGGCGGATGTTGCACATCATCGCAGCGCTTGTTGATACCTTGTCGCTCGCAGCGCGGCTTCTTGATGGCGTTCCTCCCCCAGCATGTGATCCGTCCCTTGCATGGCGTCCTGCTGCGTCTCGTCGAACGCCAGGACCCGTGCGGAGCGACGCCTGACCTCATGAGGGAGAACAGCCTCTGCTCCGTAGGGGAGGAAGAACGGGGTCTTGCCAGTCGGCTTGGTCGCAGTTGTGTGGATTGACCACAGCATGGACTGGAACTCGTCGTACCAGCCCCTGCCGCAGGCTTCTAGCTTCTTCTTGAAGGTCCTGGCTTTGAGGCCCCTCAAGACCTCCGCGTTGGCCCGCTCGGCCTGGCCGTTGCTCCGGGGGTGTGCTACCGAAGCGTAGCATATCTGCGTTCCAAGGTTAGCACAGTACGTTTTGAAGAGATTACTAGTGAATTTCGAACCGTTGTCAGTGATGATGCGGTTGGGCACCCCAAATCGGCTCACGAGGCCCTTGATGAATTTGACCGCTGAGCCAGCCGGGATTGTGCGGACGGCTTCCACCTCAGCCCACTTGGTGAATTTGTCCACGGCGATGTAGAGGTAGCGATAGCCCCTTGGCGCCCGAGGAAACGGGCCCAGAATGTCAAGCCCCCATACTACGAATGGCCATGAGAGGGGTATAGTCTGTAGACCCCCCGCAGGCTGATGGATCTGCTTAGCTTGAAACTGGCAGGCCTCGCAAGCCTTCACAAGCTCAACGGCATCGTTGAGCGCTGTAGGCCAATAGAATCCACTATGGAATGCCATGCCGATGAGGGTCCGTGATGACGAGTGGTGCCCACAGTCTCCGCCGTGTATGTCCGCCAGTAGCTCCTTCCCTTGCTCTCGGGAGATGCAACATAGGGGCATGTCATTTGGTCGCTTCCTGTAGAGCTCTCCATCCCTGATGCAATAAGCCGTGGCTGGCCCCGCCACACGCCCCGCTTCCTCCTCATTCTCCGGCAGAGCCCCTTGCATCAGGTAGTTCTTGAGCTCCGGGATCCAACACCCTTCCTGAGGCTCTAACGCTAGGAGCAGGCATGCCCTTGAGGCTGGGCCGTAGACCGGGGCTCCTGAGGCAGGCGGCTGAGGGAGCTCCTCCCTTGGTTGTGCTGTGCTCGACAATAACGACACCGCCAAGGGTTTGAAGAGACGCTCCTCGAAGACGCCAGACTCCTGAGGCAACCGCCTAGATGCCCTCATGGCAATGTCATCAGCCTCTTGATTGGTGTCGCGAGGCACATACTGTAACTCCAGCCCCAGAACTATTTGTCCATCTTGCGAACCTCAGCGAGGTAGGCTTCCATGTGCTCGTCCTTTGGCTCATATATCTTGTTGGAGAAGTTGACGAGGAGCTATGAATCGCCCTTGATGATGAGGCAGTTCACCCCTAAGGCAATTGCGGCCTTCAAGCCTGCTATTAGGCCTTCGTACTCCGCTATGTTGTTGGAGACCTTTTCTGCGTGCTGGAAGCAAAGTTGTATGGCATAGCAGAGTTTGTCCTGGGTAGGGGATACGAGCACTGCGCCACCTCCCGCACCGTGTCGGGAGAACGCCCCATCAAAGTACATGACCCAGCCATCCGGTGCTTCACTTCCCGGGGACAGTGATCGTTCTTCGCCTGCCTCGAGACCCGGTGCTTCTGCCCATTCTGCCACGAATTCCGCAAGTGCGGCTCCCTTGATGACTCTTGTCGTACTGAATTCTAGCTGAAATACCTGTAGCTCAATGTTCCATTCAGCAACCCTTCCAGCTGAGTTGGGGCTACTGAGCACTCTTTCCAAGGGGTATGCTGAGACGACTTTGATGGGATGTCCTTGGAAGTAGTGGCACAGCTTGCGTGAGGCCACTAGTAGCGCGAGGAGGAGTTTTTCAGGCATGGGATATCGTGCCCTTGCGTCCCATAGCACCATGCTGACGAAGTACATGGGATGCTCGACGAGGTTGAGGGTGCTGGTGCAACTTGCGTACTCTAGGGGTCGAGGCGTCTCTTGAGACGATGGAGCTCCCAGTGCTTGGTCGCCTGAACAGGCCTCTCCTGCTTCTGGTGCGTTCTCCTGCTGCGGCTGTTCCTTTCTGGCTGCGGTTGCGGCCTGCGCGAGGCCCTCCTGGCTCTGCTTTGCTTCAGTTCGGATGGTCGATGCGGCCTTGGCACAGCGCTCCTCCCTGACCGCCACCAGGCTGCGCTAGCGGAGTAGGGGGTGGCCGCAAGGTAGAGCACCAGGGGCTCCCGAGGACGCGGAGCTACCATCACTGGTGGACTGGTAAGGTACCTCTTGTGGTCTTGGAATGCCTGGTCGCCCTCTTCAGTCCATTCGAAGGGGCCCTTTTTCTTCATCAACTTGAAGAAGGTCAGCACTCGTTCCCCCAGCTTGGAGATGAAGCGCCCCAGCGCAGTCACACGACCGGTGAGCTTCTGCATTTCTCTGAGGGTCCTCGGTGGGCTCATGTCTTCTATTGCCTTGACCTTCTCCGGGTTGGCCTCGATGCCCCTATGGGATACGAGGAAACCCAGGAGCTTGCCCGAGGGGACTCCAAACACACACTTCTCCGGGTTGAGCCGTAGGTCCACTTCGTTGAGGCTTGCAAAGGTTTCTTCCAGGTCCTGTATCAGGGTTCTTGCCTCATGAGACTTCACCACAATGTCATCGACGTAAGCTTCAGTGTTCCTCCTGAGCTGCCGGCCTAAGGCGATGTGCATCAGCCGCTGAAAGGTTGCGCCTGTGTTACGCAACCCAAACGGCATGCACGTATAGCAGTACACTCCACACGGGGTCAGGAAAGCCGTCTTCTCCACGTCTTCTACCGCCATCTTGATCTGGTGATAGCCCGAGAAGGCATCCAGGAAGCACAATAGGTCACACTCTGCGGTGGAGTCGACTATCTGGTCAATGCGGGGGAGCGGAAATGGATCCTGCGGGCAGGCCTTGTTGAGGTTGGTGAAGTCGACGCACATGCGCTCCTTTCCTCCCTTTTTTGGCACAACGACCGGATTAGCCAGCCAATCAGGGTAGCGGACCTCGCGGATAACTCCTGCCGCCTCTAGCTTTCGGGTCTCTTGAATGATGAAAGCATGTTTCTCAGTAGACTGCCATCTTGCCTTCTGCTTCACGGGGCGCACATTGGGGCACACGTTGAGGTGATGCTCAATCACTTCCCTTGGGACCCCTGCTAACTGATTAGGTTCCCATGCGAACACCTTCTTGTTCGCACGCAGGAACCTGATCAGGGCCTTGTCCTGCTCGGGCTCGAGGTTGGCCCCTATGGTGAAGGTGGCGCTAGTGGACCCGTCCTCGCCGACTGGTACCTGCTTGGTTTCCGCCTTGTCTTGGGTGAACATCTGCTTCTTTTTAGCCGGCGCAGCCCCCTTGGGCTCAAGGGCGTCGGTGCTAGTGGGGTGCGCCACCGTGGCCGCCGTGAAAACAAGCTGGAGCAACTGCAGCACATCCTTTGTGTCTCCTGACACGGTGAGGACGCCGCTCCTCCCAGGCATCTTCATGAGGTTGTACGCCGGGTGAGTTGCTGCCATGAACCGAGCCAAGGCCGGATAGCCGAGGATGGCGTTGTAGGGGAGGCCAACAGGGGCGATGTCGAAGTCGATCAGCTCCGTGTGGAAGTTGTCGCAGGTGCTGAAGGTCACTGGGAGGTGGTGGAACCAGCTCCGATGTTCGAGAAGGGCCTGCTGGGTTGGAGCCGCTCCAGCGGCATGTGGAGGAGGCTGAAGGCCTCCACCGAGAGCACGTTGAGGCCGGCACCACCGTCGATGATGGTCCTGGTGACGGGCACTTGGCAGATGGTGGGGGTGCACGGCATCGGGAGCGCGCCCGAACCAATGGGGTTGAAGGGGTGGTCCTCCAAGTCGAAGGATAGATCGGCCTCGGGCGCCACCCAGCCCGGGGGGGCCTCTCGGTGCTTGGAGGCGGTGCTGATACGGCGGGTGAACGGTTGACGTGATGGCTCGAGGGTGGTGCCTGGGAGCCACCCTGGAGAGCTGCGACGACGGGCAGCACTGGTGTGGCGAAACGGGCGAGGAAGAGGTCGCCCAGCTCCTCCCTAGAGGTGACAGAGGCCGTCGGCAGGTGGAGGAGCCACGCGCGCGGGAAGCCGGTGACGGCCATGGGTAACCAGTTGGCCATCACCCGGTCGTCGCCCCCGGCTCTGAGGACGGCCTCCTCGTACGCCAGCAGGAAAATCATCGGGTCCGTCGTGCCGTCGTAGCGCGGCGGCGTCTCGGGCCTGAACTTGCGCGGCCATTGCACCTATCGCAAGGCGGGGGCCAAGGCCCGGAGCCCCCTGGCCCCAGTGTCGTGATCCGCTGCTGGAGTGGGCGGCGCGTTGTCCACCATGAGGGCGGGATGCAATGTCGGGGGAGAGCGGGTCGTCAGGAGGGAGGACTCCGGTGCACCCCTACCTGGCGCGCCAAATGTTGGATTTCGGGTTCCGGCAGACCCTTGAGGTTCGAACACTGGTGTGCGCGCGGAGATCTCCCCCCTACCGATCTACGTCCGATCTCCTCGCGTGATCTAAGCTGAAAACAACGAACAACACAAGGGACGCGAGGTTTATACTGGTTCGGGCCACCGTTGTGGTGTAATACCCTACTCCAGTGTGTGGTGTGGTGGATTGCCTCAGGGGCTACTGATGAACAGTACAAGGGAAGAACATCCTCGCGAGAGGTGTTCTTGAGCTGGTGCGATGAATTGCTAGGGTGAGTTCAGTCGCCTCTCTCTCTCTCTCTCTGCTAGGGCTCTACCAAATTTCTATATGTCCCTCTACTTTGTGTGGCTAGTTCTACTTATAGAGGCCCTAGGCCTCTCCCCAAAAAATGACCGGGAAGGGCGCAAACAATTGGCCATTTTGAAGGGGAACATCTAGTACAAGTTATCCTGACCAAAGGTGGTCTTCGGCTGCCAAATGTACTGGTGATGACGCTGTCTTGGGCTCCACGGTGACCTCCGTCCTGCCGCTCTGCTGGTCTTGGTCTCGTTGCACCGGAATGGCAACCTTTGCCCGATGCCTTGGCCTGCACTTGCCCCCTTTGCACCAAAGGGGAAACAACGACACTGCGTAGGCCGATGCGCGCCTGATGCCCGCCTGGTCTCAATCATCATGGCTTGCGTCATGGGTTCCTCGCGAGGTACCCCTGCCTTGATCTCTATGCCTCCTCGCGAGCCTGCCTGATGAGGCTGCCTCTCAGGAAGCTTTTTGTCGTCCGCCCCGCGAGGCTTGGCCCCTCGCGAGGGTCTTGAGCTTGAGCTGATTAAGATGGGCCGTGCTGGGCCCCCACTTGAGCCACGCCGCAGGCCGCAGGCAGGCAAGTCTGGGGACCCCCATTCCCAGAACGCCGACACATGGAGCTGCCGTCGGGCTCGTGGATGGGCTTGACCGTCACCCTAGACGACATCGCCTATCTTCGCGCCTCTAGGCGCTTGCCGGGGGAGACGGAGGTTGCCGTGCGCCTGCCGCGGGGCGAGCGGGAGCCGCAGCTAGAAGGCACGGAGCGCGTGGTCATCTACCCGCACTTCAAGCGCGGGTTGGGGCTTCCTGCGATCACCTTCTTCCGCGACTTACTAGAGTTGTTCGGGCTCCAGCCCCATCATCTTGGCGCCGGCGCCATCGTACAGCTTTCAGGCTTCTCACCCTCTGCAAGGGGTACCAGGGGTGGAGCTTTTGATCGACCTCTAGGTGCGCTTCTTCTCCTTGAAGCCGCAGGGGCCGAGGACCGGGGAGATGTCCGAGTGCGGGGCTGCCGTCATCTCCAAGTGGTCGGGCGCTGACTGCCCGAAGATGCTGCTGGAGTATTCTGACAAGAAGTGGCAGAATTCCTTATTCTACATCCGCAACCTCGGCGCGGACTGCATCAACTTGTCGCCCTTCATCAACTCGCCGTCGAGGAAGAAACATAATTGGGGGTACTGGCCCAAGCATCCGTCGTAGGAGGTGCTCAACCTGTGCGATCGGGTGTCGGTGATGAAGGAGCGGGAAGGGCTCACCGGCACCGACCTCATCACCACCTTCATCAGGCGAAGAATGCTATTGCTGCAGCAGCGCAGCCACCTTATCGGCGATATTACCGGCCTTCAGGACCCCAACCGCATGTCGAACTTGCGGCTGGGGGCGGACCAGGTCGCCCGCCGGGTGAATGATATCTCCAAGGCCAACCTGCAGGACGACTGGGAGTTTGGGAAGTCTCCATACAGCCAGGCAAACCGGGCGCCCGCGGTGAGTCCCTGGTCCCCATACTCTTTTGCTTCTTATCTTCTTATTCGCGCTGACGCGATGTGGGAGGTGCTTCTGAACGCCATCCGGCATCCTTACGACCGGGCGCGGAGGCAGGTGGCGCGCACTGCCTCGGAGGAGCCTGAGGCCCATAGCGGAGGGGAGGGAGCTACTGCCGATGCGGGCGCAAGGCGCCGAGAGGGTAAGTTTGTCTTCACTTCTTGAGTTGCCGGGCGCGCGATGGTTCTGGCGATGTTGACGCGAGCCGTTGATGCAGTGGCGGCGGGCAGAGGAGGTGGTGGTGCGGCCGGAGCCGGATCGTCCCGGGGGGTACTGGCAGCGACCCGGCCACACAGGAAGAGCAACGTCGCGCCGTGGGCCCTGGCCGTTAAGCGTGTGGAGAACCCTGCCGTGGGCGTGAAGCCACCCGCCAAGAGGAGGCGCGGCGCTCCGCAGGAGAGGGCGGCGAGGCCCGCCATTCCGGTGGTGCCTGATACATCTCCTTCATATCTACTTTTCCAAACACTTTTGCCCTTGTTTTGGACTTTAACTTGCATGATTTGAATGGAACTAACCCGGACTGACGTTGTTTTCAGCAGAATTACCATGGTGTTATTTATGTCCAGAAACAAACGTTCTTGGAATGACCTCAAACTTCACGGAGCAACTTTTTGAAAAATATAAAAATACATGCAAAAGATGAAGGCCAGGTGGCCCACCACCTGTCCACGAGGGTGGGGGCGCGCCTTCCCCCCTAGGGCGCGCCCCCTACCTCGTGGGCCCCCTGGTACCTCTCCGACTCCAACTCCAACTCCATATATTGTGTTTCGTTGAGAAAAGAAATCAAAGAGAAGAATTCATCGCTTTTTACGATACAGAGACGCCGCCAAGCCCTAAAACCTCTCGCAAGGGCTGATCTGGAGTCCGTTCGGGGCTCCGGAGAGGGGAATCGGTCGCCATCGTCATCATCAACCATCCTCCATCACCAATTTCATGATGCTCACCGTCGTGCGTGAGTAATTCCATCGTAGGCTTGCTGGACGGTGATGGGTTGGATGAGATCTGTCATGTAATCGAGTTAGTTTTGTTAGGGTTTGATCCCTAGTATTCACTATGTTCTGAGATTGATGTTGCTATGACTTTGCCATGCTTAACGCTTGTCACTAGGGCCCGAGTGCCATGATTTCAGATCTGAACCTATGATGTTTTCATCAATATATGAGTGTACTTGATCCTATCTTGCATGTCTATAGTCACCTATTATGTGTAATGATCTGTTAACCCCGAAGTGACAATAATTGGGATACTTACCGGTGATGACCGTAGTTTGAGGAGTTCATGTATTCACTATGTGTTAATGCTTTGTTCCGGTTCTTTATTAAAAGGAGGCCTTAATATCCCTTAGTTTCCGTAAGGACCCCACTACCACGGGAGGGTAGGACAAAAGATGCCATGCAAGTTCTTTTCCATAAGCATGTATGACTATGTTTGGAATACATGCCTACATTATATCAATGAACTGGAGCTAGTTTTGTGTCACCCTAGGTTATGTCTGTTACATGATGAACCGCATATGGCATAATTCTCCATCACTGATCCATTGCCTACGAGCTTTCCATATATTGTTCTTCGCTTATTTACTTTCCCGTTGCCATTGCTATCATCACTACACACTAGTAGAAAAAGGGTCAAATGTGAAGCACATTAGTGCCGGTTTGAATTTGACCGGCACTAATGTGACCATTAGTGTCGGTTCCAACGGCTAGGTGGGCGGGCATCATTAGTACCGGTTCGTGGGAAACCTTTAGTACTGGTTCATGCCACGAACCGGTACTAATGAGGCCAGTGCGGCTGCGGTCAGGCTAGGGCCCCCACGAAGACCTTTAGTACCGGTTGATGGCATGAACCGGTACTAGAGTTTTTTAGTAAGCTAATTTTTAGTCCCACCTCGCCAAGAGAGAGGCAGTATGAGCGGTTTATAAGCAGTGAGTGCAGAGACAATGACGAAGAGGCGCAATGCTCACCTGCACGTTGATTAGCTTCAAACCTTTCGGAATGGCATAGATTGCACTGAGCTATGTGTAGTGCAGTCTACACTATTCCGAAAGGCTTGAAGCAAATTAACCAGCAGTGCACCTCTTTTTTATTTTTAGTAACTTATTTGAACTCCGGACTTCTTGTGTTCCGTATGCAGCATTCAAAGCGACGTCATCAACTTCCAACATGTTCTGACATCATTTGTTGTGTTTCAGTCATTTACCGAATTGTTTAAAGAGCTAAGTGACCGTGAAATTGAAAATCTCTACAAAATGAACTATGAAAATGTTGAAATTTAGCATGGTATCATCATTTCACCCGCATAGCATGTGCGAAAGAGTAGAGAGGGTCACGGAAAAAATTGGACGCACTTCGTGTACAAACTGGACAATCTCTTTCGGAGTATTAGGGTTTCGGACAAGAACTCATCTGTTACATGGGCACTTCAATGTTTTTTAAACTTATTTGAACTCCGAACTTCTTTTGTGTTCAATATGCAGCATTCAAAGCGACGTCATCAATTTCCAACATGTTCTGACATCATTTGTTTTTCAGTCATTTACCGAATTGTTTAATGAGCTAAATGACCGTGAAATTGAAAATCACTACAAAATGCACTGTGAAAACCTTGAAACTTGGCATGGTAACATCATTTCACCTGCATAGCATGTGCGAAAGAGTAGAGAGGGTCACGGCAAAAACTGGACGCACTTCGTGTACAAACTGGACAATCTCCTTCGGAGTATCAGGGTTTCGCACGAGAACTCATCTGTTACACGAGCATTTCAATGTTTTTTAAACTTATTTGAACTCCGGACTTCTTTTGTGTTCAGTATGCAACATTCAAAGCGATGTCATCAATTTCCAACATGTTCTGACATCATTTGTTGTTTTTCGGTCATTTACCTAATTATTTAGAGAGCTAAATGACCGTGAAATTGAAAATCACTACAAAATGAACTCTGAAAATGTTGAAACTTGGCATGGTATCATCATTTCACCCGCATAGCATGTGATAAAGATTAGAGAGGGTCACGGAAAAAACTGGACGCACTTCATGTATAAACTGGACAAACTCTTTCGGAGTATCAGGGTTTCGGACGAGAACTCATCTGTTACACGGGCACTTCAATGTTTTTTAAACTTATTTGAACTCTGGACTTCTTTTGTGTTCAGTATGCAACATTCAAAGCGACTCATCAATTTCCAACATGTTCTGACATCACTTGTTGTTTTTCAGTCATTTACCTAATTGTTAGAGAGCTAAATGACCATGAAATTGAAAATCACTACAAAATGAACTCTTAAAATGTTGAAACTTGGCATGGTATCATCATTTCACCCGCATAGCATGTGCGAAAGAGTAGAGAGGGTCACAGCAAAAACTGGACGCACTTCGTGTACAAACTGGACAAACTCTTTCGAAGTATCAGGGTTTCAGACGAGAACTCATCTGTTACACGGGCACTTCAATGTTTTTTAAACTTATTTGAACTCCGGACTTCTTTTGTGTTCAGTATGCAGCATTCAAAGTGACGTCATCAATTTCCAACATGTTCTGACATCTTTTGTTGTTTTTCAGTCATTTACCTAATTGTTTAGAGAGCTAAATGACCGTGAAATTGAAAATCACTACAAAATGAACTCTGAAAATGTTGAAACTTGGCATGGTATAATCATTTCACCCGCATAGCATGTGCGAAAGAGTAGAGAGGGTCATGGCAAAAAATGGACGCACTTCGTGTTCAAACTGGACAATCTCTTTCAAAGTATCAGGGTTTCGGACGAGAACTCATCTGTTACACGGGCACTTCAATGTTTTTTAAACTTATTTGAACTCCGGACTTCTTTTGTGTTCAGTATGCAGCATTCAAAGTGACGTCATCAATTTCCAACATGTTCTGCCATCATTTGTTGTTTTTCAGTCATTTACCTAATTGTTTAGAGAGCTAAATGACCGTGAAATTGAAAATCACTACAAAATAAATTCTGAAAATGTTTAAACTTGCAATGGTATTATCATTTCACCCGCATAGCATGTGCGAAAGAGTGGACAGGGTCACAAAAAAACTACTCAGAAATAAATAGAAAAAAATAAATAAAGCAGAAAAGAAAAAAACTATATAAAAAATTACTCAAAAATAAATAGAAGAAAATAAATAATGCAGAAAAGAAAAAATAACTATATAAAAAATTACTCAAAACTAAATAGAAGAAAATAAATAATGCAGAAAAGAAAAAACTATATAAAAAATTTGTTGGGGTGCTGCCCAGTGGGCCTGCCAGACGTAGGGTGTGCAAATGCAGGCCCAGAAGGGCCAACAGACTCACAGGGCAGCGGGCCCTACTTAGGCCAGAAGCCTGCTATATAGAGAAGTTCGAAGGAGCAGCCCCGGCTGGGTTTATAAACCAGTGCGGCTGCCCTTCTCTCGGCGAGGTGGCACTAAACATTGTGCACCGCCGGTGGCAGCGCACAACCATTAGTACCGGTTTGTGGCTCCAACCGGTACTAATGATTGGGCCTTTAGTATCGGTTCGTGGCACGAATTGGTATTACAGGGGCCGTTTCCTGCCCCTTGGCCTAGCGAAAATTGGCCTTTAGTACCGGTTGGTGGCTCCAACCGGTACTAAAGACCCCTCCTATATATATGGCACTTACGAAAAATTCAGTTTCATCGACCATCACTTCTTCTCGATCCAACTTCTTTGCGCGACATCACCGCCATCGCCCATCGCGCGCCGCCCTCGCCACCCCCGCCGCCCGTCGTCGCCGTAACCGCCGTCGCCCCCGCCACCCGTCGTCGCCGTCACCGCCGTCGCCCCTGTCGCCCGTCGCCGCCGCCCGTCCCCGTCGCATCGCCCACCGCCGCCCTCGCTCATACACACACACATACACACACACACACAGAGACACACACACACACACAGACAGACAGACACACACACACTTTGTTTTTACTTATTTTCTATTTTCTGTTGTTTAGATTAATGTTAGATAAATTACGTAGATAATAATGTTAGAATGTTAATGTTAGATGAATTATATGGAAAAGATGTTAAATATTAATGACAATTTTAGATGAATTAGCTAGATATTCATTAGGTATATATATGAGATTTGAACTAGTTGAATTAATATAACGAGTTTATTTTTAGTATGAAAATTAATAGAACAAGTTTATTTTTAGTAAGAAAATTTAGGTATATGAGATTTGACAATCTAATCAAAATATTACTATATAGAACTAACTACTTTATTTTAGTAATAAATTAATAGAACTAGTTTATTTTTAGTAATGCTTAGTTGAATTAATAGAACTAGTTTATTTAGTTGAATTAATAGAACTAGTAAGTGTTTAATGTTTCACCTATATATGAACATATGTTAGATATTAATGTCAAATGTTAGATTAATTAGATATAAATTATATGTTAGATATATATTTTATTTAGTTATATGAGATTTCATTATCTAATTAACATTTTATTATATAGAACTAGCTACCTTATTTTTAGTAAGAAAATTAATAGAACTAGTTTAGTTGAATTAGTTGAATTAATTAGTTTAACTAGTTAGTTGAATTAGTTCAATTAATTAGGTATATTTTTCATAAGTGCTTAGTTGAATTAGTTCAATTAATTAGTTGAACTAGTTGAATTAATAGAATTAGTTCAATTAATAGAACTAATAAGTGTTTAATGTTTCACCTATGAACATAGGAATGTTGTCTGACGACGAACACGATTTCATTATGTGTGAATACTGCGAAGACCAGCGCGGCCTATGCGGCAGAAATTTTCTAGTTGATGATAGACGCTTCAGCATCAAGCTGGATGAGAACTTCGAAGTGGATACAATAAGTCACAACGACAAGTCATTTTTCGTAATTAAGCATGACTTATGCTTCATTTGCCTCAACTTTTAATTTAAATTTTTCACTATTCTACTAATGTATCCCCTGCCACACAAGAATTTTTATCTTGGATAAGATAGGTTTCAGTCCTAACGAAACTATGGAGGTAAAAAGAGTTTACTTGAAGACCGAGCATGGTTATACCTTCAACGTCAAATTATACAATGCAGACATATACACCTATTTTGAATGCAAAACTTGGCAAGCACTATGCAAGGCTTATGCATTTGAGCCTGATATGGTTATCACCTTTGATACTCGTTCGGAAGATGATATTGAAGGTAATAGAGACATCTGGGTCGATGTGCAGACGCCTCCAGTTCTACCATTATGTGAGTTTCTCAACCATATTTATGTCTTTGATATGAGATTATTTGAACCAGTTGAATAATTAATAGATCTCAATTTATATTGACAGCTTACTTCCAATCAAGCAAACATGTCCGACGCTTGGTAGACAGGACCTTCCACTGTCCCGGGGCTGAACTAAACTGCGAGGAGACAAGTCATTATGTTTCATGGCTTCAGGATCTTGATGCTGTCAAGCCAAATTTTTTTCCTGCACTTAGAAATGTTAGTACTCAAATCGTGTGACCAATAGTGTTCGTACTGAACTATGGTCACATATATTTAGTAAAGATGGTAAGATTTCTACTATTCCTCCTCAGTGCATCTTTTGCATACATTATTTTTTTAAGCTAAACTTCATTGCTAAGTATGTTACTATACGATGTTCTTCAACAGGGACTCCCGATGAATGTTGTGCCTGATTGGATCGAAACTAAAGGTACCATGAATATTGTTAGCTTACGGGCAAGATATCCTACAATGCACTTTAGTGCATTCAGGATTTCTAATAGCGAGGAATGCTTAATAGTAAAAGACTGGAGCAAAATTGTGAATGATCACAGAGAAGTATTAGGGGGCAGCAATCAGAAGCGCATCCCACGATTAGGAGACAGGTTCATCTGCATGCTCCAATATGATGAATCAGCAAAGCTATACATGTTCTATGCTATTTTACCTGAGAGAGAGCAACAGGTGTGATTAATTAGCTAGTTCATGCTCTTAGTACTTGTCCTCTCATGTCCGTGTTCTTCGTCGTGAACTTAATCTCAAAGAGTGATTTGCTTTTGTGGTGTTATGAATGCTTATAATATCATTACCATGTTGAACTCGATGATATCTTTGCTTCTGGTACAAGTGAATGTTTCTTCTTTAAGCTAGTGTTGGTGGTGATTAGATAGCGGTAATGACTATATGATGATTAAGTAGTGGTAATGAGACGACTATTATATGATGATTTTTAGCTAGCTATGAAAACTGTTGTTGGATGATATATATGATGAAAGAGTTTTTATATTAATATGATGATGATGATGAGTTATTATATCATTTATGAAAGAAACTACATATTAGTTTCAACTGGATGGATTCTAGCTAAGTGATCAAGTATATGCCATATCCATATTACCTCGATCACTTAATTAGGTGATCAAGTATATATAATATGGATATGACATATACTTGATGACTTAGCTAGGATCCACATGCATCCAGTCAAACTAATCTGCGGTACATTCACCTAATGATTTAACAACTCATTATAATGTAAAACAATCACTAAATTAAATTGAAAACACAGAATTAAAGTAATAATAAAAAATAAAACCAAAACACACCCAAACATTTAGTACCGGTTGGTGTTACCAACTGGTACTAATGTCCTACGCGCCCACGGAGCTGGTTCGTGCCACGTGGTTGCCCTTTAGCACCGGTTCATGCTGAATCGGCACTAAAGGGGGGGGGGGGCTTTAGTGCCTACACTTTAGCGCCGGTTACCAAACTGGCACTGAAGGGCCTTACGAACCGATGCTATTGCCCGATTCTGCACTAGTGACAAACTACCAAAAACATTACTTTTACTACTGTTACCTTTTGCTACCGTTACCACTACTATCATATTACTTTGCCACTAAATACTTTGCTGCAGATATTAAGTTTCCAGGTGTGGTTGAATTGAGAACCCAGCTGCTAATACTTGAGAGTATTCTTTGGCTCCCCTTGTGTCGAATCGATAAAGTTGGGTTGAATACTCTACCCTGGAAAACTGTTGTGATCCCCTTCTAGCTTGTACCGAGTGGCCGAGCGGCTCTGCTTGGCTCTTGTGTATTTACTCCGTCTTGTGTTTCAGGTCGCCGATCTCGTTGGCACTGGTGGCGGCTGTCGGCGTTCTGGGAATAGGGGTCCACAGACTTGCCTGCCTGCGGCCCACGGCATGGCACCTCTAGCGGCCTGGTATGGCCCATCTTCACCAACAAACACTCAAGACCCTCACGAGGGGCCAAGCCTCATGAGGCGTACAACACAAGACCTCCTCAGGGGCAGCCTCGCTAGGCTGGCTCGCGAGGAGCGGAGAGATCAAGGTGAGGGCACCTCGTGAGGTTTCCATGACCTGAGTCATGACGACCACGGCCAGCCGGGCGCAGAGTACAGGTTTCCTCTTTGGTGCTAAAGGTGCAGGCGCAGGCGAGGAGTCCCAAAGCATCAGGCAAAGGTTTCCATATCGGTGCAACAAGACCAAGAGAACCATGACGAAGGTCATTGCGGAGCCCATGATGGCGTCACCACCAGTGCCTTTGGCAGGCGAAGACCACCTTTTTCTAGGATAGCTTGTACTAGTTGTCCCCCTTCAAATTGGCCGTTGTGGGATCCCTTCCCACCTAATATTTGGGAAGAGGACCAGGGCCTCTATAAATAGGACTAGCCTCCACCATGGGAACGGGGAGAAAAAGGGGAAAGCGGGGATCAGATCCATTCCACCCTCATACGCACTAGCTCACCGAGCTTAAGAACACCTCTCCTCAGGAGGTTGTTCTTCCCTTGTACTTGTTCATCCTCAGCCTATAAGGCGATCCACCACACCAAACTTGAGTAGGGTATTACACCACATCGGTGGCCCGAACCAGTATAAACTCTTGTGTCCCTTGTTCTTCGAGTTCAGCGAGTTAGGTTTTGAGATTGTTGCGAGAGCGTGAGCTGGGGGGAAAGATCTTCACATGCACCCCAGTGTTCGAACCTCAAGTGTTTTGCCGGAACCCGAAATCCGCCAGCGGCGGATGTTGCGTCCAATGAGGGCACCGCGTTCCAAAGGAGCAGGTCCGGCACTGTCGACCGGGACAAGGAGGAGGAGGCAGAGGCGCGGATCCGGACCTCGGCTTGGACCCGGCCAACGCCGAAAGCCAGGCCTGGCAGGACCGGAACAGGATGGCGGAGCTGGAGGCGGCGTCGACCCAGGCCTGGGTCAACGCCGTGTCAGCGCAGGCGCGCGCCGGCGAAGAGCCTGGGTGGCCAGAGATGCCGGCAGGGACGGTGGCGGCGACGAAGGTCTTTGTCCCGTCGTCGCGGGGAGAGTGCAGCCGAGACGGCCGTGCGGACATGATGGACCTTGACTAGGAGGTCGTGGCGGTTGAGGACGACACCCCGCCGCGGACCGACGTGGTCGAGCGGCTGATACATCTCCGTCGTTTCTACTTTTCCAAACACTTTTGCCCTCGTTTTGGACTCTAACTTGCATGATTTGAATGGAACTAACCCGGACTGACGCTGTTTTCAGCAGAATTATCATGGCATTATTTATGTGCAGAAACAAAAGTTCTCGGAATGACCTGAAACTTCATGGAACAACTTTTCAGAAATAATAAAAAATCCTTGCAAAAGATGAAGGCCAGGGGGCCCACCACCTATCCACGAGGGTGGGGGGGCGCGCCGAGGCGCGCCCCCTACCTCGTGGGCCCTCTAGAGCTCCTCCGACCTCAACTCCAACTCTATATATTTGGTTTTGGGGAGAAAAATATCAGAGAGAAGAATTCATTGCGTTTTACGATACGGAGCTGCCGCCAAGCCCTAAAACCTCTCGTGAGGCTAATCTGGAGTCCGTTCGGGGCTCCGGAGAGGGGAATCCGTCGCCATCGTCATCATCAACCATCCTCCATCACCAATTTCATGATGCTCACCGCCGTGCATGAGTAATTCCATCGTAGGCTTGCTGGACGGTGATGGGTTGGATGGGATCTATCATGTAATCGAGTTAGTTTTGTTAGGGTTTGATCCCTAGTATCCACTATGTTCTAAGATTGATGTTGCTATGACTTTGCTATACTTAATGCTTGTCACTAGGGCCCGAGTGCTAAGATTTCAGATCTGAACCTATTATGTTTTCATCAATATATGAGAGTTCTTGATCCTATCTTGCAAGTCTATAGTCACCTATTATGTGTTATGATCCGTTAACCCCAAAGTGGTAATAATCGGGATACTTACTGGTGATGACCATAGTTTGAGGTGTTCATGTATTCACTATGTGTTAATGCTTTGGTCCGGTACTCTATTAAAAGGAGGCCTTAATATCCCTTAGTTTCCGTTAGGACCCCGCTGCCACGGGAGGGTAGGACGAAAGATGTCATGCAAGTTCTTTTCCATAAGCACGTATGACTATATTCGGAATACATGCCTACATTACATTGATGAACTGGAGCTAGTTCTGTGTCACCCTAGGTTATGATTGTTACATGATGAACCACATCCAGCATAATTCTCCATCACTGATCCATTGCCTACGAGCTTTCCATATATTGTTCTTCGCTTATTTACTTTTCCGTTGCTATTGCTATCATCACTACAAAATACCAAAAACATTACTTTTTCTACTGTTATCATTTGCTACCGTTACCACTACTATCATATTACTTTGCTACTAAATACTTTGCTGCAGATACTAAGTTTCCAGGTGTGGTTGAATTGACAACTCAGCTGCTAATACTTGAGAATATTCTTTGGCTCCCCTTGTGTCGAATCAATAAATTTGGGTTGAATACTCTACCCTTGAAAACTGTTGCGATCCCCTATACTTGTGGGTTATCAAGACTATTTTCTGGCGCCGTTGCCGGTGATTATAGCTCTATTCTTTGAGTCACTTGGGATTTATATCTGCTTATCATTATGAAGAACTTGAAAGATCCAAGAACTAAGATTTATCCCTCAACTACGAGGGGAGGTAAGGAACTTCCATCTAGCTCTGCACTTGATTCACCTTCTGTTTTGAGTAAGCTTGTGACACCTAAACCTGCTTCTGCTATTCGTTCTGATATGTCGCATGATATTGATGATGCCACTTCTACTATACATGATACATATGATGAAACTACTTCTATGCTTGATACTACTATGCCACTTGGTGAATTTCTTGATGAACAACTTGCTAGGGCTAGAGAGAATGAAAATATTGAATCTGATAATAGTCATGAAAGTGATGATGAAGACTCACCTATTATTCCTGAGGGTTATGTTTTTGATAAAGAAGCTTCTTTAGCTATTTTAGCTTGCAAAGATAGATACGAGCTCAAGAGGTTATTAGCAAAATGGAAGCAGCAATCTCTTAATGCTAGGATGAAACCTGACCCTGCTTTTGCTACTTCACCTATTTGTGTTACCGATAAGGATTATGAATTCTCTGTTGATCCTGATATAATTACTTTGGTTGAATCTGATCCTTTTCATGGGTATGAATCTGAAACTGTTGTTGCACATCTTACTAAATTAAATGATATAGCTACCCTGTTCACTAATGATGAGAGAACTCGCTACTTTTATATCCTTAAAATATTTCCGTTCTCATTAAAGGGTGATGCTAGGATATGGTTTAATTCTCTTGATCCTGGCTGTGTGCGTAGTCCCCAGGATATGATTATTACTTCTCTGCTAAATATTTCCCCGCTCATAAGAAACAAGCTGCTTCAAGGGATATATATAATTTTGTGCAAATTGAAGAAGAGAGTCTCCCACAAGCTTGGGGGAGGCTTCTCAAGTTACTTAATGCTTTGCCTGATCATCCTCTTAAGAAAAATGAAATACTTGATATCTTTTATAATGGACTAACCGATGCCTCCAGAGATTACCTGGATAGTTGTGCTGGTTTTGTTTTCAGGGAAAGAACACCAGATGAAGCTGAAATTCTATTGAATAATCTGTTGACAAATGAAAATAATTGGACACTTCCTGAGCCAGCTCCGGAGCCAATTCCTGAGCCTATTCCTAAACCAACTCCGAAGAAGATGGGTATTCTATTTCTCAGTCCTGAAAATATGCAAGAGGCAAAGAAATCTATGAAAGAAAAAGGTATTAAAGCTGAAGATGTTAAGAATTTACCTCCTATTGAAGAAATACATGGTCTTAATTTACCGCCTGTTGAAGAAACATATGATCTTAATCCTTTACCTATTGAAGAAACTCATGGTCTTGCTAACCCGACACAGGTAGTAAAGGTAAATTCTCTCTATAGATATGATAAAGGTGAAATCCCATTTACTAAGTTTGCTAGCCCATGCTTAGATGAGTTTGATAAATTTATGGTTAATCAAGAAGATTTTAATGCTTATTTTGGTAGAAATTGAAATACAATTCAAATATGCTTGAACACTTGGGTGATTATATGGCTAATGTCAAAGGTGAACTTAAACTTATTAGTAAACATGCTTATATGGTTACCACTCAAGTAGAACAAGTACTTAAAGCTCAAAATGATTTGCTCAATAAATTGAATATTAAGCATAATGATAATGTTGTTAGAGTTATGACTAGAGGTGGTAAAATGACTCATGAACCTTTGTATCCTGAATGCCATCCTAAGAGAATTGAGCAAGATTCTCAGAGAAATAATATAGATACACCTAGTCCTTCTAAAAGGAAGAAAAAGAAAAATGATAGGACTTTGCATGCTTCTAGTGAACCTGTTATTGAAACATCTAAGAATCCAAATGATATTTCTATCTCTCATGCTGAAACACAATCTGGTAATGAACCTGAAACTAGTGATAATGTTAATGATAATGTTCATGATGATGCTCAACCTAGTAATGATAATGATATAGAAATTGAACCTGCTGTTGATCTTGATAACCCACAATCAAAGAATCAACGTTACGATAAGAAATACTTTGTTGCTATGAAACATGGTAAAGAAAGAGAACCATGGGTTCAGAAACCCATGCCTTTTCCTCCCAAGCCATCCAAGAAAAAGGATGATGAGGATTTTGAGCGCCTTGCTGAAATGATTAGACCTATCTTTTTGCGTATGCGATTAACTAATATGCTCAAAATGAATCCTTATGCTAAGTATATGAAAGATATTGTTACAAATAAAAGAAAGATACCGGAAGCTGAAATTTCCACCATGCTTGCTAATTATACTTTTAAGGGTGGAATACCAAAGAAACTTGGAGATCCAGGAGTACCCACTATACCATGCTCCATTAAAAGAAACTATGTTAAAACTGCTTTATGTGATCTTGGAGCCGGTGTTAGTGTTATGCCTCTCACTTTATATCATAGACTTGATTTGAATAAGTTGACATATACTGAAATATCTTTGCAAATGGCTGATAAATCAACTGCTATACCTGTCAGTATTTGTGAGGATGTGCCTGTTGTAGTTGCAAACATTACTATTTTAACGGACTTTGTTATTCTTGATATTCCCGAGGACAATAGTATGTCTATTATTCTTGGAAGACCCTTTTTGAATACTGTAGGGGCTGTTATTGATTTCACTAAAGGCAATGTCACTTTTCATGTTAATGGTAATGAGCATACGGTACACATTCCGAGGAAACAACCTCAAGTTCATAGTATCAACTCTATTGGAAAAATCCCATCGATTATATTTGGAGGTTTTGGATTTCCTCTTCCTACTGTCAAGAAGAAATATGATATTCTTATTATTGGGGATGTGCATATCCCTGTTGAGGTAACATAATGCTATTCGAAATTTCTCCGGTTCCATGTTATTCGGAACGAGTTCGTTAACAAGACTTGATCAACCTTGTTAGTGGATTCCTTTTGATGAGCATGAGATGGATGAAACTAGAAGGCACATCCTTATGTACCCTCCTTTTACTTTCTGTTATTTATATAAAATAAAATAAAATAGTATTTTTCTGTCTGTTATCTCATTATCCATGCAATATAAAAATACCTTGAAAATAAAAGTTCTCCAAATGCCCTGAAATTTAAATATGATTTTTTCTAGAATATTTGAGAATATTTGGCACTGAGAACACAGCAGGGGAGTCATCCACCTGGCCACGAGGGTGGAGGGAGCTCCCCCTACCTCGTGGGCCCACGGTGGCCCTCCTCCACTTATCCTTTCACCCACACACTCCTTCTTCCTCCCCCAAACATGAATATCCAGCTGAAACCCGAGTTCAAGCTCATTTTGCTGCCATTTTCGATCTCCTTGCGCAAAGCACCTCTCACAAAACTGCTTGGGGAGATTGTTCCTTGGTATGTGACTCCTCCATTGGTCCAATTAGCTTTGGTTCTAGTGCTTTATTCATTGCAAATTTTTGCTGCTTAGGTGACCCTGTTCTTGAGCTTGCATGTCAAATTTATATGGTCAAAAGTAGTTTTGATGCATGATACAAGCCCTAGGCACTTGTAGGAGTAGTTGCTATCAATATTATTGAGTTTGGTTTACTTTTATTTTGAAGTTACTAAAAATTTCAGAATTTTTCAGAAAATAATGAAGAGACTTTTGAGGGGCTCATTGAGCCGAAGCTCAAAGGAAAAGGCACAGAAGCCCAAGTATAATCTGCCTCGCACCGCGGAGGTTCGGTCGTGTGAATGGCCTTCCGATGATTTCTTGAGAGCAGCCGGGATTTATGAAGATTTTTTGGAATTGGCTAAGGATGCAGGCCTCACCGCTTTCCTCCACGACCAACGTGATGAGTATCTCCTACTCACGAATACCTTTGTGCAAAACTTTCATTTCCATTCTAGGAGCTCACCATCTACGGTGGAGTTTTATTTATATGATGAGCATAAGGAGATGTCACTTTATGATTTTTGTCGGGTTTGTTTGGTCCATTTAGAGGGCACGACAGAGGAACCACATCGCAACGATGTGGATGGGTTCATTGATATCATCACTGTAGGGGAAACAAGGAAGATTTCCGATGCACGAATCACTAGCATACATTTTCCTGTTTTACGCTATTTTGCAATATTTGCTAGTCGTTGCTTAATTGGTCACGGAAACTGTGGAAACCTTAGTGTTCCTGATATTATTATTTTGCTCCACGGTTTATTCAATGATAACTCTGTTAGTATGGGCGGCATTATTGCTAAACGGTTAAGTCTGAACCGTGCAAAGGGCCCCATCTTTGGAGGCATCTATGCTTCACGCCTAGCTGCATATTTTAATATACCTATTAGGCATTATGAGAAGGAAGAAAAAGTGCTGCCTCGTGTTTATTTAGATTATAAGAGTATGGTAGCACATGATTTTATTGTTAAGAATAGGGAAGGAGAGCTTAAATACAAATTGTTCTTTGATAAACATCATCCTGAGACTATTACCCTGCCTGCTCCTTCCTTGTTTGATTTATCTGCAGGACAGTACCTTGTTCCGTTAGAGGCTATTCATGCCTATCGAAACCCTACATCAGCCACAGAGCCAAAGCCGGAACCACAAGTTGATCCTCCACGGCAGTCTAATTACTAGTGGGATCCGAAGATGATTGCCAACCAGTGGCAATTAGAGTCTTCTTCTTCGTAGTACGACCCCAACTATTATTATGGATATCCGCCAGACCTGCCGTGGCCATAGACCAACTTAGGCCAAAAGCCTCAGCTTGGGGGAGTACGTATTTCTCACCAACATTACATTTATGTTCAAACACTCATTGCCAGATGTCGGTGCTCATACTTTTTCATTGTATCATCCATGCTAGTTTATTTCCCTTTTTATGCTTTCTTCTTGTGTGTTTGATAAACCTTAAGAAAAAGGAAAAAAAATCGTTGTAGCTTTTAATTAGTTTACTTTCCATGCTTGTAGTAGTAATTAAAAAGAAAACCCAAGAAGATTTCTTGTTCTTCTTTTACTTGTTGGGAGCTCTCCCGTGTAAATAGTTTTATTTCTTTTCTTTTCTTTGGGGGTCGATAGGAGAAGACCACAATTAAATTGTTGAAGTAGCTCTCATATGCATTATTGTTGATCTACCAAAAGAGCCCATATTGCCTTGTCTTCTCCTGTTTATTGAATGCTTGCAGGTTCCAGCTTACTCTAATGCACATGTACTATTATTATTATCCACATCATTCGGTCATGCAAGTGAAAGGCAATAATGATGATTATATGATGAACTTATTGAGATGAGAAAAGCTGGTATGAACTCGACCTCTCTTGTTAATGTAAATATGATTAGTTCATCGTTCCTGATTCAGCCTATTATGAATAAACATGTTTGCAATGACAACTAGAGATCATAGTTCTTGTGCCATGCTTGATTATCTAGGAGCTTATAATAGTTTACCTTGCGTGCCAACATGCTATTAAAATGATTGTGATGTGGTACGATAGGGTGGTATCCTCCTCTGAATGATCTAAGTGACTTGACTTGGCGCATGTTCACACATGTAGTTGAAACAAAATAAACATAGCCTTCACGATATTTATGTTCATGGTGGATTATATCCTACTCATGCTTGCATTCGGTGTTGATTAATTTTAATGCATGTTAATTACTATTGTCGCTCTCTAGCTGGTCGCTTCACAGTCTCTTGGTAGCCTTCACCTGTACTAAGCGGGAATACTGCTTGTGCATCCAACTCCATAAACCCCAAAGTTATTCCATATGAGTCCACCATACCTACCTATATACGGTATCTACCTGCCGTTCCATGTAAATTTGTATGTGCCAAACTCTAAACCTTCAAATAAATATCATGTTTTGTATGCTCGAACAGCTCATGTATCAACTAGGGCTGTATGTATCTTCCATGTTAGGCGGGTTATTCTCAATAGGAGTGGACTCCGCTCCTCACTCAAGAGAAAAATGGCTGGTCACCGGGATGCCCAGTCCCATGCTTTATGCAAATCAAATCAAAATAATTGCAAACAAAACACCCCCTAGGACTCTTGTTAGTTGGAGGCACTCGTTGTTTCGAGCAAGCCATGGATTGATGCTTGTTGGTGGAGGGGGAGTATAAACTTTACCGTTCTGTTTGGGAACCGCCTATAATGTGTGTGGCATGGAAGATAGTTCCATCTCTTGGTTGTTATGTTGACAATGAAAGTATACCGCTGAAAATATTATTCACCTCTATTTCAAAACCGTGCTCTGGCACCTCTACAAATCCCTGCTTCCCTCTGCGAAGGGCCTATCTATTTACTTTCATGTTGAGTCATCATCCTCTTATTAAAAAGCACCAGCTGGAGAGCACCGCTGTCATTTGCATTCATTACTATTAGTTTACATTGAGTGTGACTTGACTGGATCTCTTTTACCATGAATTACAATGTCTAGTCAGTCCTTGATCTTTAAAGGTGCTCTGCATTTATGTTTTGCGGTGTCAGAAAGGGCTAGTGAGATACCGTCTTGTTATATCATATTATGATTGTTTTGAGAAAGTGTTGTCATCCGAGATTTATTATTATTGCTCGCTAGTTGATTATGCCATTGATATGAGTAAACTTGAGACCTAAGCATTATTGTGAATGTGGTTAGTCATAATCTTTGCTAAAAACTTGAATGCTGGCTTTACATATTAACAACAACAAGAGCAAACAGAGTTTGTAAAAGTTTTTCTTTATCACTTTCAGTTTATCAACTTGAATGCTTGAGGACAAGCAAGGGTTTAAGCTTGGGGGGGTTGATACGTCTTCGTCATATCTACTTTTCCAAAAACTTTTGCCCTTGTTTTGGACTCCAACTTGCATGATTTGAATAGAACTAAGCCGGACTGACGTTGTTTTCAGCAGAATTACCATGGTGTTATTTATGTGCAGAAACAAAAGTTCTCGGAATGACCTAAAACCTCACGGAACAACTTTTCAGAAATAATAAAAAAATCCTTGAAAAAGATGAAGGCTAGGGGGCCCACCACCTGTCCATGATGGTGGGGGCGCGCCTGCCCCCCTAGGATGCGCCCCCTACCTCGTGGGCCCCATGGAGCTCCTCCGACCTCAACTCCAACTCTATATATTTGGTTTCGGGGAGAAAAGAATTAGAGAGAAGAATTCACCGTGTTTTACGATACGGAGCCGCCACCAAGCCCTAAAACCTCTCGGGAGGGTTGATCTGGAGTCCGTTCGAGGCTCCGGAGAGGGGAATCCGTCGTCATCGTCATCATCAACCATCCTCCATCACCAATTTCATGATGCTCACCGCCGTGCGTGAGTAATTCCATCGTAGGCTTGTTGGACGGTGATGGCTTGGATGGGATCTATCATCTAATCAAGTTGGTTTTGTTAGGGTTTGACCCTAGTATCCACTATGTTCTGAGATTGATGTTGCTATGACTTTGATATGCTTAATGCTTGTCACTAGGGACCGAGTGCCATGATTTCAGATCTAACCTATTATGTTTTCATCAATATATGAGAGTTCTTGATCCTATCTTGCAAGTCTATAGTCACCTATTATGTGTTATGATCCGTTAACCCCGAAGTGACAATAATCTAGATACTTACCAGTAATGACCGTAGTTTGAGGAGTTCATGTATTCACTATGTGTCAATGCTTTGGTCCGGTACTCTATTAAAAGGAGGCCTTAATATCCCTTAGTTTCCGTTAGGACCCCGCTGCCACGGGAGGGTAGGACAAAAGATGTCATGCAAGTTCTTTTCCATAAGCACGTATGACTATATTCGGAATACATGCCTACATTACATTGATGAACTGGAGCTAGTTCTGTGTCACCCTAGGTTATGATTGTTACATGATGAACCACATCCAGCATAATTCTCCATCACTGATCCATTGCCTACGAGCTTTCCATATATTGTTCTTCGCTTATTTACTTTTCCGTTGCTATTGCTATCATCACTACAAAATACCAAAAACATTACTTTTTCTACTGTTATCATTTGCTACCGTTACCACTACTATCATATTACTTTGCTACTAAATACTTTGCTGCAGATACTAAGTTTCCAGGTGTGGTTGAATTGACAACTCAGCTGCTAATACTTGAGAATATTCTTTGGCTCCCCTTGTGTCGAATCAATAAATTTGGGTTTAATACTCCACCCTCGAAAACTGTTGCGATCCCCTATACTTGTGGGTTATCAGTGGCCGGGGGCCGGCAGAGGCGGCGGCGACACCGTCTTGGAGGGGGCGCCGCGGATGGCGCCGGAGGGGGCGCCGACGGGCGAGGTCTCGTTGGTGGTTGAGCCGCAGGCCACCCCGGCCACTGAACCGGTGATGGCGCCGGAAAGGGTGCCGGAGAAGGCGCCGGCCGTAGGGGAGGCGACCAGTGGAGAGCGCGCCCTGGTGCTCAGGCCAGGGGGTCACCGGGCCGTCGGGTCACAGCCGACGCGGAACGGGACACGCGAGGTCTTATTCGGGCCTCTGACCTAGGAGGAGGCGTCGATGGCCGCCGTGACCCGGCGCTTGCGAGGGCGAACGGACCGGATTCAGGCCTTCGCCCAGGCTGAGGTGGAGCAGGCGTCGGAGCTGGAGCGCGTCGTGTCCATAAGTCTTTTCTTGCTTTCTCGCTTTCTTTTTCTATTGCTTCTTCTTCGTGGGGGCGCGCTAGCGCACCCACTCAGTGTAGCCCCTGAGATTCGACCAATAGTGTAGCAGTTGGGTCGAATATTAAATTGTTGTCTTTGTGTTGACCGTCGCTTCTTGCAGCAACTGGACTCCTACCAGGTCAGCGTCTTCAACCGGCTTCTGGAGAAGAACTAGCAGCTCAAGGAGCAGCTCGCCGCCAAGGAGGGGGAGCTTTGTGCCTCGGCAGGTAATTTCTTGCATGCTCTTTTTTAGTGGGGGCGCGCTAGCGCACCCACTGGGTGTAGCCCCCGAGATTCGGGCCAACTGTGTTGCAGTTGGGTCGAATCTTAAACCGGTACTTTGTTTCTGATTCTTTCTTCTGCAGCCGAGGTGCTGTATTGGAGGATCCAGCTGATTCATGCCGGCCTTCATTACGACCGGCTCGTTTCCAACACCAGCCGGCTTGGGGCCGAAGTGGCAAGGGTGAAGGCGGAGGCGACAGGAGCACGGTGGGCGCTTGATGAAGCCAGCCGATTGCGGGAGCAGCTGGAGGGCGACAAAGGCCGTCTTGAGTTTGAGGTGGGATGCTTTAAGGCGGAAGCTGCCAAGTTCATGGAGGCCCAGCGGGCCCTTGCCGAGGCGGACCAGCAACGTGGCAAGCTGGCCGATGACAAAGGTCAGCTCCAGGCCGAGGTGGAGCACCTGAAGGCGCTGGTGGCCGCGGCCGAGGAGACCCGTCGGGGGGAAACCCGTCGCCGCAAGGAGGCCAAGAAGACGACCGAGGCCAAGGATGCCAAGCTGAAGGCCGCCTCTGCCAAGGTCTCCGAGCTTGAGAAGTCGCTGCAGGAGCACGATCGCACCCTTGCGCTGGAGTAGCACGGTACGTTGCTCGAAGCGCAGCAAGTGGAAGAGTCCTTCTCCAGTAAGTGCTTTTCATGGATTCTGCCGGGCTAGGACCTGGCTTCTTGTCCTTTATGGCTTTCTTCTGACTTTCTTTTCTTCTTGACAGGGGCCTTCCCGGAGACGCGCCAGCTAGCGGAAGAGGCGGTCCGCTTTCAGCACAACCCGCAGGGGGTCGTCAACTCCGGGACTGATCTGTAGGTGGCCTGGACCTTCCCGGAGATCGTGACCGCCACCAACACCCGTTTGCACGTCTTGGGCGATCAGATAGGGTGGCTCTGTCAGGCTGGAGCGGCGATGACAGCGGCCGTCTGGATGGGTTCTGTTGCACTAAACAGCTTCACGTGGCTAGCGCGGTGGTTGGAGGCGGGGCCGGATCGGCTCCATGACTGGCGTGTTTCGGGACCTATAGATGGACGCATTGATGGGCCAACGAGCCAACTCGGAGAGCCAGCTGTAGGCGGAGACCGGCCGGATTGCTGCATGGGCCAGCTACATCGCCAGGTTCGCCTTCCACCATGAGTTCCGGCCGGAGCGGGCGGGGGATGGTGGAGTCAGGCCTGCTAACGACTATGGCCTGCTTATGGACGACCCGGAGGGAAACTCCGAGGAGACGGACGTCTACTGCGATGAGGACATGGAGGAGGGAGACACCGGAACCTCGGTGAGTCCGGAGGCCACCGAGGGAGATGCCTAAGGCTGCCTATTTTTAACTTAGTAAAAATTTATGTTAGGTAGCAGGTCCACCCACCCACTGGGGGTATCCGGGTGTAATGAATTCTGGTCTTGGGGCCTGCTTAAATTTGAACTCGCGATGTATAATATTTCGTGGCTGTTTGCGCTCTTGCTTTTTGTCTTTTGAGCCATTTTCTTGCGATTTTCCCCTCTCGGGCTTCCCCCCGCGAGTCTGACGGTCGAGGCTCCGGTCCGTGACAAGGAGTTCATTCTTCAAGGGGAGCGCAGTACTTAGGTTGTCGAAACATTGAGCGTGAGCCAAAAACCCACTGGGATGGCTAGCGGCGATCCGGCGAAGCCGATCGACAAGCAGCCGGTCATGCGGTAACTTAAAGTGGTCGGGCCGGGTCGATCAACCCGGCGGTATGTATGAATTTCGTGGATGCTCGTGCTTTTGCTCATCGTCTGTTGAGCTGTTTTCTTGCGATTTTCCACTCTTGGGCTCCCTCCCCCCCCACGATTCTGATGGCCGAGGCTCCGGTCCGTGACAAGGAGTCCGGCCCTTGAGAGGAGCGCACAGTCCTTAGGCATTCGAAACGTTTGAGCGCGAGTGAAACATCCACTGGGCCGGCTGGCGGCAACTCGGCGAAGCCGGTTGGCGAGCAGCTGGTCGTGCGGTAACTTAATGTGGCGTGGCCGGGTTGGGTAACCCGGCAGTCCTTGACCTAGTGTTCGTGGCATGCTGGTGCTCTGGCCTTGTTCGCTTGCCGACCGACAGCCGAAGCTGGTTCTGTGGCTTAAGGTAAAGAGGGAGGGCGCGATGATCCCAACGCGTCAGGAACCGCCGAGTAAGGCGGTGGGTAGTGACCAAGTCGGCCAGCCCCCGAGCCCCCGGGTCGAGCGAGTCGGACCGGTAGCCGGGTTTGATGAAGAGGTAAATAATGTATAATTGCGGGAGACACAAACCTTGGTCGGAAAGGGCAGCCCCCGAGCGTCATTCGAGGACCCCATAGTTTTCAGATGATTACAAAAGGCAACGATACATACATGCCCACGGCCAACTGTAAAACGGGCGGAGGAGTTCCGCATTCCACGGCCGGGTTGTTTCTTCGCCGGCGATGTCTCTCTTGCGCTTGTTTGACTTGCGGGCGTCAATGAGGTAGTAGGCGTTGCGATCACACAAGGCCTTACTGATGATGAAGGGGCCCTCCCACGGGTAGGACAGCTTGTGCTGGCCGGTCTGCTCTTGGACGAGTTGGAGGACGAGGTCTCCCTCTAGAAAGGCGAGCGGCTGGAGTGGACGCGGGGGGCAAGCACCTCCGGACGTCGGAAGCACGAGCGCCGAGGTGTCGAAGCCGCCCGCAGTTCTTGAGGTATCATATTTGGGAGCCCGTAACTCTAATGCCGAGGTGGCAGCTGAGGGGGCGACGCAACCCACTGGTCCCGAGGCCGAAGCTCACGAGGCCTCTGGAGGCCGTCACGAGGCAGAACTTGATGGCTCTCCCCAGCTTGGCCCTCCCGAGGTCGCCTGCTCGGGCGCTTCACTAGCCACGCCCTGCGCTGGGCGCCATGTCCAGCGCTTCGGGTGACTCCGTGTAGACTTCGATGTGCTCTGCAAAAGGAAGAGCTCCCCAAGCTGCAGCAGCGGCACCTTCCGGCCGTTCAATAGAGGAAGTATATCGCCATAGATGAGTAAGTACACTATCTTTGTAATTCGTCGAGTGCTGCTTCCCTTCCCGACAGTGGCTCTTCATGATCCCATCTGCTAAGGCCGCGAAGCCCCTCGGGAAGCAACCTCCTCCTGCCTCAGATCTCCCGCTGGCCTTGAGCGTCCCAGGCCAGCATGCTTCCCCCGTCGCGAGGTCGGCTGGAGAGGCAGATGCGCTAGCTTGGCGCCTTGAGCCCGCGCTCCTGCCGTCTCTTCTTCGTGGCCTCGTCGGGGGTGTGACGAGCGTGCCAAGGGCTCCTCCTCTAGTTATAGACGGCAGCCGGATGGCTTCGGTCTTGGTTCCTTCTTCGAGTGGAGAGCCTCGACCCAACTGGGCTCCTGCCGAAGCCTAGTCGGCGACCGGAGGGGCGCCAGCCCCCAGCCCCCTACGGGAAGGGAGCGAGCCGCTTCGGATCCCGTCTACGGCCCCTGCTATGGGGGACGGAGTAGGCCGCACGCTCAAGGTTGCGCACGAAGGGAGCATCGTCCGCCACGAGCTCTTCCGGGAGGCGATGGGCACGATGAGCCGGCTTGGCAGGGAGCTCGCGGATGTAGATGCGTGCCTCGAGGCGGATGGTCTTCGGCTGGTGGAAGAGTGGCATAAACTGAAGGTGGCCATCAACCCTGGGTGCCACCAACACGAGCTTGATAATGCGAAGGCCAAGGCGTCTCTTGCGACCTCGCGCGAAGCTTGCGCCCGAGCCTTAGAAGAAGCCCGAGAAGGTGATCGACGCCGCGAGATCGCAGGGAAACGCGCGTGGGAGCTCCAAGCCCGGAGTACCTCCTTGGAGCAGAAAGTGGAGGCGCGCAAGGCCGCCCTAGCGTCGATGAAGGGGATGCCTGCCAAGGTGGAAGAGATCCTGAGGCGCGAGGAAGCGCTGGCGCTAGAAGCCACGGAGCGCAGCCTTGAGCTTGAGCGGTTGGAGACGAGGGAGCGCCAGGTAGCCCAAGCCGAGGATGTTGTCGGCGCATGTGAGGCCAAGGCCTAGGAGGAAGTTGATCGCCGGTTGGCCGAGGCTCACGCGAATCTTGTGGGCTGGTACAGCCTGAAGCTCAAGCTCGTGGAAGCCAAAGCTGTGGGCAGGAGTACTGCCCTCAAGTCTAGGTTGGCTGAGGCGGGACAGTGCAAGGAGGCCGCCACAGCTGTCCTAACCTTAGTGCAAACTGAGTTGGCTTCCGCTCGTGCCGAGCTTCTTTCCCTTCAGAAGTGGGTCGCCAACGCTGAGTCCTTCACGCAGCAGAGCAGGGAGGAAGCGCTCCAGCAGTGCACGCTGGAGCGCGAGCACACCCCATTGCTCCAAAGCCTCAGGATTAGAGCCAACGCGGCGCTGGGTGCCATCTGCGATGAAGATGCACCTCATCCCCACTTGAAAGACTATGCCAGTCACCTCCTTTTCTTCACCGACGTGGTGACACGCCTGGAGAATCAATCCGAGAGGGCTCTCATGCTTGCTGAGGTGAGGAGCCGCGGCCTGCTGAAGCGCGTGTTCTCCCGTGTCTTCAACCACCTCCAGAACACCTACCCCAACTTCGACTTCGACGCCGCCATTGCCCCCATGCCCGAGGCCATCCGGGGTGACCTGGCGCGCTGGGTGGAGGACAATGTGGATGCTCTAGTCAGAGCCTTCACCTCCGAGGATGACGCGGTGGTGGTCGCTGCGGATGAAGGCGATGTGGTCGACGATGGTGCGGGCGACGCCGGCAATGGTGACGGTGATGCTAGCGACGAGGACGGTGACGCCAGAGATGGTGATGATGATGTCAGCGACGCGTCTGAGGGCGACCCGGAGGATGCGGTGAGCGATATGTCCGATTGAGCCTGTGCTTCCACGTTGCTGACCCTGTAAGCGCAAACTTGGGCACGACCCTGATAGTTGTAAGAGCATTTTGGGAGGGGGAGCCCCTCATGTAAACAGATTACTGTCTCTATTCCTTAGGCCAAGCTGAAGATGTGTTTTTATGGGCCCGCGAGTCACGTCATGAGCTTACTGCTGAAATTTACCTTAGTCAGGACCGATTCCGACCAGCTTGTGAGGTCGTGAGCTCCTGAAGGGCCTGCCGATCCGTTCGAGGGGGCCTCGCGAGGAGCAAGCGCCAACCATGGAAGGGTGTGCGCGTAGCGCGCGCGTGCCGCACCCAGCCCCCACTCGCGAGGGGCTTGTGAGGGGGGAGGCAGCAAGTGTGAACCCCGAGTCCGGGCAAGGAACTAGATGGCAAAAAATCAAACGAACGAGAAAAGACACCCCCCGTGCATACCAATGAAAATTCAACTTCAACTTAAATCCAAAGCCAAAAATAGGGCTACAAAAAAGAGGTTAAGAGAAAATGGCCGCGTCCGGCACCTAGTCTAGTCTTCTTGTCTTCTCACCAGCGCGGAGCTAAGTGCTGCCACTTGGACGTGGGAGGGAGCCCCCGAGACCCGAGGGCGGCACTCCTGAGACTCCGGAGCGTGTACAGCCCCACTCATTATTACGTGAGAGTTTCACGAGCGGAGATCTTCAAAAGTGCGAGCGTTACTTCATATCGCCAGACGAGGGCCCCGCCTTGCGCCGCCCTCGACCACCGTTGGTGCGACCGGAAACCAGGACGAGCCAAGGCGCAAAGGGGACGCCAGCAGCGCCCTCAGCAACCACGGGTCCTCTGCCGGGGGAAGGCTCACCAGCACCTCCCGAGAGAGGGCCTACCTCCGGGGGACACCTTGCTCCATGCGATGCAGCGAGGGACATGGCTCCCGGCCCCTCCCCTGCAGCCCCCAATGCGCTCCTCCTGGTGGGAGGGAGGCCGTTGAGCTGGGGCCGCCGTCCGCCGTTGTGACCCGATCCTCCTGCGACCCATGGCTAGCATAAGCTTGCTCCTTAGAGATTAGTGGTACCCTGTAGCTGTTGTCACCGGCATGCTGAGGCTCCCGGGGGGCTCCGGGAAGGCCTCAACTTCTAGCGCCTCCTCCTCCCAGCCTGGCTCGAGGAACGAGCCAGGGTCGTCTTCCAGCGCATACTCCTGGTCCATCATTTAGGGCACGTAGGCCTCGGGGGCTGTGGCCCCGAAGACCTGACGAAGTGCCCCACGCTCCAGGTTGCCAGGCCCAGCGCACCGCCACGAGGATTGTAGGGCGGCGCTCCGCTGGGGCCGCGGGTGGCAGTGCTCGTGCCTGCGATCATCGGAGGCGGTGCGGGTGCGATTGGGCATTCGATGCTGCTGATCGCGCCGGTGTCGATGAAGTCTTCTGGAACTCCTAGGGGCACGCGGGCGCGGTGAGGCCAGCCATGCGATCCGGCCGTGGCCTGGGGCGTGAGCAGGGAGCAGAACAGCAGCGCTCCCGAGGCTGCAGCATCTCGTAGCTCAGCGACGCACTCCAGCAACGTGTCCCAGCCGCTCTCCATCAGCCGGCACCGTGAGCGTGGCCCTTACGTTCGCTTGTTCCTGTCGGGTGTGCGGCGCCGTGGGCGCGGCGTGGCTTGAGGCCCTTGCGGCCGCCCACGCTTGTCGTGGAGTAAGGGTGGATGGCATCTGACCGCGCCGTCCGCGCCCCGCAGCGTTTGGCGGCGCGCATTGTAACACCCCGGATGTAACTTGCCATATTTGTAACTCCGACTCTTGGCATTTTCGGCTTTAATTTATGAGATTCGCATCGTGGTTGGGTTTTTTCTTTCATTTTTCATTTTGTTGATGTCATGCATTTCATATCATGTCATCATGTGCATCGCATTTGTGTACATGTTCGTCTTATGCATCCGAGCATTTTCCCAGTTGTCCGTTTCGCAATCCGACACTCCCACATCCACCTAGTGCACCACTCATGTCTCTTTTTGTGAGCGGGAGTTAAACATTCTCGGAACGGGCCGAGATTTGTCAAGTGTCCTTGGTACACCACCGGTAGACCGCCTGTCAAATTTCGTTCCATTTGGAGTCCGTTTGATACCCCAACGGTTAACCGGGTAACGGCAAAATCCCATTGTGTATTGCAGCCCAACACCCCTCCAAAACAGCCCAATAACCCATCTAATCCATCTCCATGTCCTCCGTCATCGTATCACGATCGTGTGGGCAAAATCCGCACCTCATTTGGACACTCCCACCTGAATCTACCTATAAATATGTGCATCCCTCCAAAAAATTCCGGGTCCAAAACACTAGCCCCGCTCCTCCTCGCCGCTGGACGCGTCCGGACCGCGCCGGACCCGTCCGTGCCGCCGCTTCCCTCCAATCCTCCGCTGCCACGTGGCGCACCCGCGCCCACATCGCTGCGCCGCCCAGGGCCCAGATCCGGCCCGCCCCGGGCCGAACCGGGCCTCGCACTCCTCCGCCACCCCACGATAAGCTCGGCCACCGCCCGCACCTCGCCGGAGCTTCGCTGAAGGCCGCCTCACTCCTCCCGCCAGCGACACATGCCACCTCGCGGCCGGCTTCCCCGCCGCCGTGAGCCATCACCGCCCGCGCTGCCGCCTCCTTTTCCCATCGCGCCGAGCGCCACCTCGTCGTCCGGCCCTGTTCCACCTCTGCCGGCACCGGATCCGGTCAGATCCAGCCCGACCCGACCTCCCCGTGCCTCTCCGCCTTCTTCCTCATCTCCGGCTGCCATGTTGCTCCACTCCGGCAACTACTCCGGCCGTGCCTCGAAAACCGTGCAATTTTTGTGACATTTTCTATGACTATTCATCATGTCACATCTTCGTGCTCGTTGATCCAAATCTTGCATATGATATGTATAATTGTTCATCTCGTTGAGCTCTCCATGCTAGAAGAATTTCCATGCATGTTAATGTTCATTATGATGCCTTTTTCATTGTTGCAAGAGGGCTATAAAATGTTAACTTCTGGTTCTTATCAGATCATGATGTTTTGTCATTTTTTGTTGCATTTGATGTGTGCATCATATGAGCATGAGGTCTACATGTGTTTTGAAGTACAACATGCCATCTGTAGTGCCATCTGTAGAGAGGTGCAAGCCTTGTATTTTTGTGATCAATGTGGTGACTAGCACAAGCATGCCAACTAGGCTCCGTAATGTTGTTGTTTTCAGGGACTTAGGATTTTGCTAAGTCCTTTTCCTGCTGTTATTTTGATGCCATGTAAACTTGATGCTTCAGTGAGATCCATGCTTATTTTGGAATACTTTAGTAAGGATGTTTTGATCATGTGGGTATGGTCTATCCATTCATGCCCCATTTTGAAATTATGGAGTGCCCTAGCATGTCATTTTCTTGCTCTACTTTTGCTATAAAATGTTCCTTGAAGATGTTAACATGTTAATCAATATTGCCATGGTTGTTGCTAGTGATCCATGCATCCTATGAACTTGCTCTTGCCATGGTTAGCTTCATGAACATGTCATATTTCTATTGGTATGCTTTTTTTGTCATGCAATGCTTTGTGATGAGTGGCATGAGTTCGCATAGTTGCTATCATGAATCTGTTTATGCCATGCTCTATTTTTCTTCTAAGGCTGAAACTGTTAATAAAACTTGCTATGTTTACATGGGTGCCATCATATCTTCTGTGCCTTTTTGGCTCATGTTCAGTAAGGGCTTTTGATATATGCTTTTAGTAGAATCATGTAATGCCTTCCTTTGCTATGATATTTGTCGGTAGCATGTTGTTTGCTAGCTCTAAATAGTGCTTTCTGATGTTGTTTTTGACATGTTAGTATTTTCACCAAGTCTATGAAGCTGATATCTTTTGCACTTTTGCAACACTTGTTTGAACCTGTTCTAGTGTGATTTAGCTGTAGCTCAGTGTTCATGTTTTGTCAAGCATCTCTTGTGCATCACTGCCATATGCTTTGTTGCTATGTTGGAGTGCAGTAGCTTAGTTTCTTGTTGCAATCTAAATGTCATCGTACTGTTAATCCTAGTTTTGCGTCATTCTTGTTTTGCTCGCCATTTGCAAACCATGCATCCGTTTCTGGTGATCTTTATATCGATTTGAACCGAAATCATCTCATCTTTCCAAAGCCATACTTGGTTTGCCAAGTTGATTCCTTGATCATTCTTTCCCTTTCGGAGCAGGCTTATGCATAGCATATCATATCATGCCATGTATTGCATCATGTTGCTTGTCCATTGCACCGTGATTGATTGTTGTTTCATTGCTTGTGTTCTTGCTTTGAGTAGAGTCGGGAGACGGGTACGTGAACGAGGAACCTGTTGAGTACGCTAACGAGGATCAAGCTTTTGACAACTCTGAGAACTTTGCAGACAAGATGACCATACCCTAGAAATCTCTTATATCTTTGCTTGCTAGTTGTTCGTTCTATCGCTATGCCGCGCTACCTACCACTTGCTAGCAAACCATTGTTTGGCTATGTTACCACTTTTGCTCAGCCCCTCTTATAGCGTTGCTAGTTGCAGGTGAAGTTGAAGTTTGTTCCATGTTGGAACATGGATATGTTCGGATATCACAATATCTCTTATTTAATTAATGCATCTATATACTTGGTAAAGGGTGGTAGGCTCGGCCTTTTGCCTGGTGTTTTGTTCCACTCTTGCCGCCCTAGTTTCCGTCATACCGGTGTTATGTTCCTTGATTTTGTGTTCCTTACGCGGTTGTGTATTATGGGAACCCTTGACAGTTTGCTTTGAATAAAACTCCTCCAGCAAGGCCCAACCTTGGTTTTAACATTTGCCACCTAAGCCTTTTCCATTGGGTTGTCGCAAGCCCAAGGGTCATCTTTATTTTAGACCCCCGGGCCAGTGCTCCTCTGAGTGTTGGTCCAAACTAGAGCACCATGCAGGACCGTCCCTTGGCAACTTGGGTTATGTTGGTACCTGTACGCTTAGCTTATTCGGTGTGCCCTGAGAACGATATTTGTGTAGCTCCTATCAGAATTTGTCGGCACATTCGTGTGGTCTTGCTGGTCTTGTTTTACCATTGTCGAAATGTCTTGTAACCGGGATTCTGAGACTGATCGGGTCTTCCCAAGAGAAGGAATATCCTTCATTGACCGTGAGAGCTTGTGATGGGCTAAGTTGGGACACCCCTGCAGGGTATAAACTTTCGAGAGCTGTGCCCGCGGTTATGTGGCAGATGGGAATTTGTTAATATCCGGTTGTAGAGAGCTTGACACTTGACTTAATTAAAATGCATCAACCGCATGTGTAGCCATGATGGTTTCTTTTCGGCGGAGTCTGGGAAGTGAACACGGTTCTTGTGTTATGCTTGAACGTAAGTAGTTTCAGGATCACTTCTCCATCACTTCTAGCTTCTCGACTGCTGCGTTGCTTCTCTTCTCGCTCTCATTTGCGTATGATAGCCACCATATATGCTTAGTGCTTGCTGCAGCTCCACCTCACTACCCTTTCCTACCCATAAGCTTAAATATTCTTGATCTCGCGGGTGTGAGATTGTTGAGTCCTCGTGACTCACAGATACTTCCAAATAGTTGCAGGTGCTGAGGATACCAGTGCAGGTGATGCTACCAAACTCAAGTGGGAGTTCGATGATGATTTGGGCCGATGCTATGTTTCTTTTCCTGATGATTAGTAGTGGAGCCTAGTTGGGACGATCGAGGATCTAGCATTTGGGGTTGTCTTCTTTTATTTTGGTTCCATAGTGGGACCTTTGATTGTACTTGGATGTTGTATGAATTATTTATCTATTGTGTGAAGTGGCGATTGTAAGCCAACTCTTTATCCCTTTCTTATTCAGTACATGTGATGTGTGAAGATTACCCCTCTTGCGACAAGCCTACCATGCGGCTATGCCTTTAAGTCGTCCCCCGACACGTGGGAGATATAGCCGCATTTTGGGAGTTACAAGTTGGTAATTAGAGCCATCCCCGACCTAGGAGTCCCCTGCTTGATCGAATCGCTGACGTTGTTGACTCTAGAACAAAATGTTTTGAGTCTTAGGATTATATATATCGGATAGTAGGATTCTTTTTACTCCTTAGTCCCTTCGTCGCTCTGGTGAGGCCTCCTGGCGTAGAAGTTTTTACTCTCCTCTCCTCACATTTCACGATTTTTTTTAGGATCACGCGGGTATCTTGGAATCGTTCCGATAGTCTTGTGACGAGAACATTGTTCTTGGTGCGTCCTGACATTTAGGGGTTGTGGTAGTGTCCTGGGGAGTTGAGCTCCGAGGTGTTGTCATCACAATTTTATCGTTGCAGTTCTAGAATACTTGAGTTCGCCGAGATCAAAAATCACTTTTATGCAGTTGTTGGTGAGGTAACCTCGACGCCACCCAGTACTTGGGCGGGAGTTCGAGAGTATTGCCATAACTCGTATAATGGATGCTTTTCGAAGGTTGAGGTACATGATTTTCTAAGGTTTCTTGGTTATGTGTTGAAGGATGGATACAGCTAGATGTAGGATTTGTTAGTTTGGGTGAGATATTATGCTTCCCCTGTATCCCCAACACCTAATTGCATAACCAGAAAGTTTCGGGAGTTCCATAGGTGGGAATTCAAGTAGCTCTAGTATTTCTTCCCGCGGATATCTGGTTTGTGATTTGGTAATCCTAACCACTTATTTGTTCATATCCGTACCTTGTTGCTTTATTCATCTACCTTTATCTAACTGGCTTCTCAACCTTATGGACGTGTCATGATTTACTTTGGAATTCATTCGCCCATCCTTGTTTGAACATTAAGACTATATGTTGCAATTTCTATCCATTGATTCAGCTTGAATATCTGTCTTTCAAGATTCTAACGGATGTCACCCTCTTCAGGATGGCTCCTCCAACGCGTCAGAATCCGGACCACAATGATGGGGATCAGTCCAACCCTCCGCCACCACCTCCATCTCCGGAGACATGGCAGGATGCCATGTGTCGTGGAATTGTCACGGCAGATGTCCTTGTGAAAGGACTTTGTCGTGGAGCCATCACTATGGGTTAGCTTAAAGGGGTTTAAAGCGGACAAAGGACACGAGAGTTTATACTGGTTTCGCCCCTTACGATGAAGGTAAAAGCCTACTCCAGTTGTGATGGTATTGCTAGGGTTTCGATGACCAGGGGGCGAATCCGCTTTGCCTGGCTCTCGAGTTGTTGTGTGTTGTCCCTAAACAGCCATCGGGTCGTCCCTTTATATAGATAGGTCGACACCTGCTGGTTTATAGAGTCCCGAGGCCGGATCATAAACGTCTCCGGCCTGGTCTCTACTCCTAACTTATCATACAAGTATACATCACTATCGGTTTATGTCTGCAAGCCTTAACCCGCCTTTGGGCCTTCATGAAGCGCCATCATTCATGTCTTCATGGGCTTCAAATAAGATAATCATCATGAGGATAACCCGGCCTCTCCTGGCCGGTTTATGTTCGGGAGTAATATCCCCAACATTAGGCCCCAGATTGATTTGAACTTGTTCATGTCAATCTTCAACACTTAGAAGAATTCCTCCTTTTGCATGTTCACATAGATCTTGTAAACCGCCATGACGTCATCCTCCAGATTTGCAGTAAACCGCCGTGATGTCACATGTTCATTTATAGCCGAAGATACCCTTTCATTTATGAGCATACAACAATCGAAATGACAACCTTGTTATATATCCATTTATTTGGGCTCCTCGATTCCCGCGCCTGTCGCTTATCTCTTTACCCTTATAAATTTGGTCGAGGACCCCTTTCCCTTTCTTTCCTTTGCCTCTCCATCTCTTCTTCCTCCTTGCGACGCTCCTGCACGCGAGCGCCGCCGCCGTCGTCGAGCTTCACCTCTGCCTCACCATTGGCCGCTGCATCGACCTGATCGCACCAGAGAGACGCGGTGCACCTCCGCTACTTCAACAGCCGCGGTAAGTCTCTCCCTTCTCTCCTCTGTTGATCCACTTAGGGTTCGTACGGGTTCATGGCGCTCTCTTCGTGTTCTTCGTCAGTCCATAGATAACAGACCTCAGGCTTGATGCGTTATGTGCAGTAACTATGATATTCCTTATCTCCGCCATCAAACCAAACTTTAAACACATAAGAACATGGTCTGGACATTTCGTGAACTGCTTCAGGACCAAACTTCTTTAGGTCTAGATATTTTTTCTTTTCCTGACTTACGGTAGATCCAAAATTCCAATGCAAACTTGTGAAACCTGTTTTTCCTCACTTAGTCATTCCTGCCTTAGATCTGTGTCTTCTTTATCTGCGTAGGCGGTTTATCCTTGTAGATGTAATCTGTCATATGCCATTAGTCCCCTTGTAAACCACTCATTGCTTTATCATTTATAAACACTCTGTTGTAGGCGGTTTATAACTTCCTCCGGTTAATCAATTTTAAATACATGAATGCCTTTTTCCTCAACCTGTTGTACTTTATGCATTATCATTATGAATCATAAACCGGCAGTAATCTTTTCCAGCTCTTCACTTGCAATGGCCAAACAATTCTATTCCTGTAACTGGGTCCCTTCCTGGGTTACTGAGGAGCAACTGAATGGATGTGTCAAAATTGGCACCTTATCGAAAAAGAATGAAATCTAGTGGCGAGTTCCCGGTCCAGAAAATCCTCCTACCCCCAAAGATGGCGAAGTAGTAGTGTTTGATGATCATGTGAGCCGTGGTTTTAAACCGCCTGGATCCAAGTTTTTCCGGGATGTACTTGCCAGCTTTCAGATCCACCCTCAAGACATTGGACCCAACTCTATATCCAATATCTGCAACTTTCAGGTGTTTTGTGAAGCCTATCTACAAGAAGAGCCGACTGTTGAGTTGTTCCGGGATTTCTTCCACTTAAACCGTCGCACTTAATTCGTAAACGGGCCCAATACTGAACTTGGTGGCGTCTCTATTCAAAAAAGGAAGGATATTAGCTTTCCTCACACCAAACTTCACAGTCACCCAAAAGATTGGAATCAGACTTGGTTCTATTGCAAGGACACTTCTCCTGAAGATGAGAACCCTCTACCGGGTTACCGTGCTCACCGACTTACCAACACTCATCCGCTTCCGCAACGACTAACTGCCAAGGAACAGGCCTCGTATGCACCACAACTCGCCAAGCTTAGAGCTTTCATGGCCAACGGTTTGACGGGCGTGGACCTTCTTCGTTGCTGGTTATCCTGGAGTATCTTGCCGTTAAGTCACTGCTCTGGGTTAATGTGCAAGTATACCGGTGACGTAAAAGACTCCCAATGTCATATTGACATTCAGCTAACAGATGATGAAGTTACCGAGTCTATCAAGAAAATGCTGAATGAACTGGAAGCTGTCTGTAGCAAGACCGGGCTAAGTCCTTTTTACACACATAACAAACCACCCACTGTAAGAATTGTTTTGCTTCCGCTTTATACCTGATATTTTTGAACTGTGCAACTTCTAATACCCTCTACCCATCTTTTAAATAGGGTGATGACCCGTTCTGGAAAAAGAAACCTCAGGAGAAAATGGTTAAAGCTCCTCATCAAAAAACGAAGGCTGTTAAGAAGTCTGCCAAGAGGAAGGCAACTGAACCAATCGGTTTGGAGCTTGATGACGACCCTGATGAACCGGACGCGAAGGTAGAACTTGATTCTCTTGGTTCACTTTTCATACACCTCATTGACAATGATATTTATCAGGATGACGCCGAGGGCAGCCAAGCTGACGACGCAGAGGTAATTATGCTTTCCTCCGGTTCAGATCCTCTGCCAACACAAAAAATCTGTCAAGCAATCCAGAACGTAGGATTTTCTCGCCCCCTAGCTTACTTGGACCCAAACTTTCTTTTGAAGAAGAAGCAAGACGAAGCTCGCCACACAACCCGTCATAGCGGGCAAGTAATCACTTCCACCGGTCTGCCAAATACTCCGGTGCGGAAGCGCCAATCTGAGGTTTCAAATACTTCCAATACTTCTTACCCCAAGGTGGGTTATTTCCGACAGCCTCTTAATCCATCCGATTCGAATTATCAGGGAACGCCACATTCATCATCCGGCGAATCAACGACGACACAGCTTCCACACCTTAAGACTGTCCCCGGGTAAATGTCTTAAGTTGTCTCTTTTTGACGCTTTATGCTTATGTGCTGTACTGATGTGTATATCTTCTCTTTCAGAGCCAAGGCGAGACCCAGTAAAAAGGGTCATGTAGATAAACCGTCTGATGACCATGTGATTGTTGAACCGGAGACAATTCTAGAACCAGAAAGAACAAATGTTGATGCCACACTTGACGACCCGCCACCTCCAGATCATGTCTTTACTGAACAAGTAGAAGTTGATACTACAGTGCAAGCGGATAAACCGGCAAGTCCTGTCTATACTGATGATGGACCGTCTAGTCCGGTTAAGGCTACTGATATTCCACCAACTCCAGTAAAGGCTGCTGATGACAAGGAAGCTGATGTTATCATTACTGGCGTTGGCCACACTTCCCCTAGCCATCCTGTTGCCTTAGCAAAACATAGCACCAAAGAAGAATGTGCTGCCATGGAGAAAGGCAAATGGAGCACCGATTTATCAAGCTATGCGCATCTCAACGCCCAGGAGCTCCATTCTGGTTTTTTAAACCACCTGTACACAAACCATGACTACAAAGCCGGTTTAGTGAAGTTAATGAAGGAACGCTTTGAGGTAATTACCAATCCTTTTCTCTCTTAAGTCCAATTGTAAGTACCAATTCCAGTAGCTCCTAAGGGACGATTTATGATAGTAATCAAAAACTGGGACTTCATAATACCGCACTTCTGCATACTTATCCTCCAAGGGTCGGCAGATCCTTTAAAAATGAACCTATACTTTTAGCATTGTATCCTTGTAACTTTTGCCTGTGTAGTCCCCAAGGGCCGGTTTACCTTTCCAAGGTGAACCGGGACTTTAACCACTGTTACTTTTGAGCAGATGTACATTAGCCCCCAAGTGCCAAGAATAATGCTTGCATTATACTTGGGACTTGAAATAATTTTCTAGAATGAAGCGAGTAGGCATTAGCCCCCAAGTGCAAAGTGCATAACTTGATATACGCTTGGTACTTCAAATATATACAGGCCGTTGATGACATGTTTGTTCTTTATAGGCTGAGCTGAGCAAAGAGAACATCAAATCTCAGAAAGCGGAGGCTTCTAAAGCCAAAGAGGAACTGACCAATGCCTTAACAGCCATGGAGAAGCTGAAAACTTCAAGAGGGAACGTGCAGATTGGGACACGGAGAAGGCCACTTTAATAAAGAAGGCCGAAGATGCAGAGGCATCCCTTAAACAGGTGGTCGAAGAACTGACCGGTTTAAAGCAGCAAATAAACGCTATGACCTCTACTGTATTTGGTAAGTATCCTCATCTGATGTTTTTCAAGTCATTTTACTGTATCAATTACCGGTTTACTGATGCTTGCAATGTCACAGGGACCCGCATTACCCATCTGGGCTCTGACATGCGGATGAAGCTCAAGGCTGCCTATACTTTGATAGAATAGTTGTATTCCGGATCCCAATGTGCTATCTGCACTGCTGCTTATAACATGCCTCCTCCAACGTTGATAAAAGAAACCATCGAGAAGCTTTCAATGTTGCCTGCCCGGTTGGATGAACTCAAAAGATCAGCTGCAAGGTCAGGCGCGCTGACTGCGCTAATCCGGGCCAAGGCATGGATTCCAGATCTTGAACCGATAGATATTGGCCAAGGCTATCCCGGCGTAAAGGAATACGGTTCAGAATTCAATAATGATGATCTCCGAAGGATAACAAGGGAACTGCGACCCATAGCGAGCAAATTGGCGGATGAAACGGATCTATCTCATTACTAGCCGGTTTATGACGCTGATCAGGAAAGATATCATGCGCCAACACATGATATAGAAGATCTTGTTCCGCCAATTCGTAAGCACACTTATGCCCCTGACATTAATCCTTCCACCCTTATAAGTGAAGAAGTCGTGTTCCAAGCTTTAACTAGAATCGATTGGACAACTATTGATTTCCAGCCATTGGGTAGAGAGGAGGAGGATGCACCGACTCAAAATGACCCTCAATCTTCAAGTCGTCCTGGTGATGAATCCTAAACCGGAAACCGGTTTAGTCTGTCGCAGCCTACCATTATTTACTGAAACAATTATCCAGTGTGGCATTAAAACATCTTGTGATAGGCTAGTTCAAACACTTGTCTGTTATGCCATCGAACATACTTGTTTTGCTTGATACTGATAACTCGCCATGCTTTGGGATCTTTATTATATGCATAATCTGCAGTGGCTGTATTTTAACTTGTTCCTGCATACAAGAGATTGAAGGGGTCCTGCCGGTTTACCGCTGGACGGGTCATGATGCCCAAATATATAGGCTAGGTGTAAAGCCAAGGCTGTTTAAAAACAACCATATATAAAATATAGAATATGTGTTACCTTGTTGTTTGACCCATGGCTATTATAAAAAGGGTGATAACACCAATTTGGAGTATAGATGACTCCTTCTAGGTTTGTCGGTTTATGATAAAACCGTACCGGGTTATGATAAACACCGGTTGTATAATACTGGTGACTTGTAGTCAAAACCAGACCGGAACAATAAAGGCCGGATTATAGCTGATTATGTACCAAAAATTTAGCATTGTAAGCCACGCCGGGTTGTAATAAACGCCAGTTTATCAGAAAACACTTATGAAGTTTATCAAAAGAGAAGAAAAAATTTCAAAAAATACAAGAAGAATAGACGAGGCTTTTCATGGGCTGCCAGGCCCTAAATCGAGGCTTTTCATAGGCTACCAGGCCTCTAAGTTAAACCATTTTTCAAAGCCTTTTAAGATGGACCTCAATCTTTAACCAATCATCGTTTTAAATTTGACAAGCTCAGGGTCTATGAGATTGACTTATCAAACGTTCGATGGGTCATACCAGGTTTACCTGGACGGGAGTGGCTTACTTAAAGAGGCAGGATAACCCGAGGTTTTAGGTGAATACACCTGGCTTCCAAGCCTGGCTTTATAGCCTATTGCAAGGGTGCATACTCTTTGTTCTTTGAGAACCAAATAGCCCCCAACCAATATTTGAGCTGTGTTCAGTGGGTGCATATGTTTGAGTTGTGCTGGTGCAACACTCTCTTTGGCCCCACATAATTTCCTTTTGGACTTAAGCCTATCAAGAGGTGTAGATATGGTGTGAATACAACTAAGCCCCCTAGTGATTTTCTTTTATATGTGTGGCTTTACAAGCCAGATCAACATAATTCCGCTTTGTAAACAGAAGCCTCCATGTAAACACATATGATGTAAAACAATAGAGACCCCGCTTTAGCTGAGGCTCCGGTTTATTATAGTAATCATAATATATACATTGTCATAATTATGTACATAAAAAAGGGCCTATGGCTCAAGTATAGTAAGGCCGAATATGAGCTATATTCCATGGCTGCTGGGTCTCCTCCTCCGATTTACGTGAGTCTTTGTGCTCTCGAACATCGATAAGGTAGTATGATCCATTGTGCAAATTTTTGCTGACCACAAAAGGCCCTTCCCAAGGCAGGGATAACTTGTGCATATCAGTCTGATCCTAGATGAGCCGGAGCACCAGATCGCCTTCTTGAAAAGTTCTGGTTTTAACCCGGCGACTGTGATAACATCGCAGATCTTGTTGATAAATCGCAGAATGTGCCGCCGCAAGATCATGCTCCTCATCTAACAGGTCCAATGAGTCCTGACACGCTTTTTCATTATCAGCTTCAACATAAGCCGCCACACGGGGCGAGTCATGACATATGTCACTAGGGAGAACTGCCTCTGCTCCGTAAACCATGAAGAAAGGCGTGTAACCCGTAGATCTGTTTGGTGTGGTGTTGATGCTCCATAACACAGAAGGTAACTCCTCCACCCAACAACCCGGCGTCTGCTTTAAAGGAACCATAAGCCGGGGTTTGATACCTCGCAGAATTTCTTGATTGGCCCTTTCTGCTTGACCATTAGATTGGGGGTGAGCCACTAATGACACATCAAGCCGAATGTGCTCATGTTGACAAAATTCTTCCATAGCACCCTTCGAAAGATTAGTATCATTATCAGTGATAATGCTGTGTGGAAAACCAAACCGAAATATCACCTTTTTGATGAATTGAACCGCTGTGGCCGCATCACACTTACTGACTGGCTCTGCCTCGACCCACTTGGTAAACTTATCAACCGCCACCAGCAGGTGGGTCTTCTTGTCCTTGGATCTCTTAAAAGGTACCACCATATCGAGCCCCCAAGTTGCAAACGGCCAAGTTATTGGAGTCATTCTTAATTATTGAGCCGGTACAAGAGCGCGGCGTGCAAACTTTAGACAACCATCACGCCTCTTTACCAAATCCTCAGCATCAGCATGAGCCGTCAAACAATAGAAGCCGTGACAAAAGGCCTTAGCCACCAAGGATTTTCAACCAGAGTGGTGACCACAATCTCCCTCGTGGATCTCACGCAAAATCTCACAACCTTCTTGAGAAGTGACACAACGCTAAAATGCTCCTTTGACGCTACAATGATGTAGCTCCCCATTGACAATGGTCATTGACTTGGATCGCCGGATTATCTGCCGGGCCAAGGTTTCATCGTCTAGTAACTCGCCCCGGTTCATGTATGCCAGGTACGGGGCCATCCAATCCGGAATAACTTGATGAGACGCCACCAATTGAGCCTCCGGGTCGGGCACAGCCAAATCCTCCTCCGTAGGTATCTTAACTGACGGATTATGCAGTACATCGAGAAAGGTATTGGGTGGCACCGATTTACGCTGAGAGCCTAAGTGAGTTAAAGCGTCTGCTGCTTCATTCTTCCGCTGGTCTATATGGTCCACTTGATAACCCTTGATATGACCAGCCACTGCATCCACCTCTCGTCTATATGCTGCCATGAGTGGATCCTTGGAATCCCAAGTGTCAGATACCTGATGAGCCACAAGGTCCGAGTCACCAAAGCACTTAACCCTTCTTAAGTTCATTTCCTTAGCCATCCGAAGACCATGGAACAAGGCCTCATACTCAGCTACATTCTTAGTACAAGGGAACATTAAACGGAGAACATAACCAAACTTACCACCTCATGGGGAAGTTAATATAACTCCAGCCCCCAAGCCCTCCACTTGCCTAGACCCATCAAAATGAATAGTCTAATAGGTGTTGTATGGCTTTTCCTCCGGTGCTTGCGACTCTGTCCAATCATTGATGAAGTCCACAAGTGCTTGGGATTTGATTGCTGTATGAGGTGTATACTTTAGCCCGTGAGGTCCAAGCTCAATAGCCCATTTAGCAATCTGGCCAGTTGCTTCTCTGTTCTGGATGCTATCTCCCAAGGGGGCTGAACTGACCACTGTGATAGGATGAACCTGAAAATAATACTTGAGCTTCTGGCTTGCGATAAAAACCCCATACACCAGCTTTTGCCAATGTGGGTATCTCTGTTTGGACTCGATAAGCACCTCGCTGATATAATAAACCGGTCGTTGAACCAGATATTCTTTCCCAACCTCCTTGCACTCCACAACAATAGCCACACTAACAGCTCGGGCATTAGCAGCCACATATAGCAATAAGGGCTCCTTATCAACCGGAGCCGCAAGGACAGGTAGCTTGGCTAGCTATCTCTTCAGATCTTCAAGCGCTTCATCAGCAGCATCACTCCAGACGAAGTGATCCGTTTTCTTTAGCATCTGATACAAAGGGATAGCCTTCTCTCCAAGGCGACTGATAAACCGTCTTAAGGCTGCAATCCGGCCCGCCAAACATTGAACATCATTAATGCATGCTGGTTTAGCTAGAGACGTGATAGCCGTGATCTTCTCCGGATTAGCTTCAATGCCCCTGTTGGACATCAGAAAACACAAAAGATTGCCTGCCGGTACACCAAAGACACATTTGGCAGGATTAAGCATCATCTTATAAACCCGGAGGTTATCAAAAGTTTCCTTCAAGTCACCTATCAATGTCTCCTCCTTTCTGGACTTGACCACAATGTCATCCACATATGTATGTACATTGCTCCCAATCTGTTCATGCAGACAATTCTGGACACAGCGCTAATAAGTTTCCTGGGCACTCTTGAGCCCGAAAGGCTTAGATACATAGCAGAAGGCTCCAAAGGGAGTTATGAAGGTTGTCTTCTCCTCGTCCTTAACTGCCATTTTGATCTGATGATAACCAGAATAAGCTGCTGTAGCATCAATAGTTTGATCGATATGAGGGAGAGCAAAGGGGTCAGCTGGACAGGCTTTGTTTAAGTCTGTGTAATCCACACACATACACCAAGTGTTGTTTTTCTTAAGTAGCAGCACCGGATTAGCTAGCCACTCAGGGTGAAAGACCTCCACAATAAACCCTGCTACCAAAAGTCGGGCTACCTCCTCACCAATAGCTTTATGCCTTTCTTCGTTGAAGCGGCGAAGAAACTGCTTGACTGGTTTAAACTTAGGATCTATATTAAGGGTGTGCTCAGCAAGTTCCCTCGGTACACCTGGCATGTCAGATGGCTTCCATGAAAAGATGTCCCGGTTCTCACGGATGAACTCGATGAGTGAGCTTTCATATTTTGGATCCTGGTTAGCGCTGATGCTAAACTGCTTGGATGAATCGCCAGGAACAAAGTCAACCAGCTTAGTCTCCTCAGCCGATTTAAATTTCAGTGCCGGATCATGCTCAGTAGTTGGCTTTTTCAGAGAACTCATATCTGCTGGATCAACACTGTCCTTATAAAATTTCAGCTCCTCCATGGCACAAACTAACTCGGCATAAGCTGCATCACCTTCTTCACATCCAAAGAAATCTTCCGGCTCCCATGCACCATGATGGTCCCCTTATGACCCGGCATCTTAAGCTGCAAATAAACCTAACAGGGCCTTGCCATGAACTTAGCATAAGCCGGCCATCCGAACAGGGCATGATATGGACTCTTGATTTTCACCACTTCAAAAGTAAACACCTCTGATCTTGAATCATTATCGTCTCCAAAAGCAACTTCTAGAGCTATCTTGCCAACTGGGTATGCCGATTTACCAGGCACTAACCCATGAAACACAATGTTCGACGGTTTAAGATTTTTATCTGTTAACCCCATGCGATGAAAGGTTTCATAGTAAAGGATATTGATACTACTTCCTCCATCCATAAGTACCTTGGTAAATTTATACCCCCCAACCTGGGGTGCCACCACTAAAGCCAAATGACCCAGATTGTCAACCCAGGGTGGATGATCCTCTCGACTCCACAGTATGGGCTGTTCAGACCAGCACAGATAACGAGATACCGCCGGTTCAACGGAGTTCATGGCTCTTTTATGAAGCTTCTGATCGCGCTTACATAAGCTAGTGGTGAAGAAATGATACTGCCCACTATTCAACTGTTTTGGATTGCTCTGATAACCTGATTGTTGCTGCTGTTGAGTCCCCTGATGGTTGTAAGCTCCCTGGTTGCCCTGGCTGTTCTGATTGCCATGTCCGGTTTGGTTGCCCTGGAACCCTGAACCGGAACTGCCACCACCATAACCCATCCCATGGAAACCGCCTCCTGAACCGTTGGGCTGTCCATTGTCATATTGAAAGAGATTTGAATTTTTAAACTCCCGGATGATGAAGCAATCCTTCCAAAGAAGCGTAGCTGGCCTCTCCTTTGATCCGTGCTTTGGGCAAGGCTGGTTTAACAAGAGCTCCAGATTGGGGCCTGACCCTCCACCCCTCTAGGGCGGTTTACCCTTACGCCGTTGACCGTTATCCTGGGTGTTGGTGTTAGCCACAAAGTCCAAGCTATTATTCACCTTGCGTTTACAGTTGTTCCCATGACTCGCTGGGTTATGCTACTGCTCCTTGGTGCTACCGCTCTTTTTTCCCTTCCCTGTCTTGTCATCCTCAGACTCGGGGTCTTTGGTACTATCAGAGTTGGCATATTTTACCAGAGCCGCCATAAGCGTTCCCATGTCATTACAATGGCGTTTGAGCCGTCCCAACTTCAGTTTCAACGGTGCAAACCGGCAATTACCTTCCAATGTTAAAACGGCTGTGTCAGCGTTGATGCGGTCTAACGAATGCAAAATCTCTGAAACCCGGCACACCCAGTGGGTTGTTGATTCTCCTTCCTCCTGGACACGGGCAGCTAAAACCACAATTGACATGGGTTGCTTGCACGTATCCTTGAAGTTTTGGATAAACCGGCTCCTTAACTCGGCCCATGATCCAATAGAATTGGCTGGCAGATTTTTCAACCATGTGCGAGTTGTTCCCTCCAACATCATGGTAAAGTATTTGGCACACGCCGCTTCGTCCACATCCATCATCTCCATTGCCATCTCATAGCTTTCCACCCACGACTCAGGGGATAAATCGACGGTGTAATTCGGCACCTTGCGCGGGCCTTAGAAATCCTTGGGTAGCCGCACGTTGCGCAACGCGGGTACAAGACATGGTACTCCTAAAGAACTGGAGGTAACCCCCGGTTCCACCGACGTTGTTGGACGAACCGGAGTGAGCTGATGAATCGGAGTGAGTTGTCGAACCAGAGCATCGTGTTGTGCCGCTAACTCGGCTTCCCGATGTGCCCTAGCGCGATCCACTACGTCCTTGGCATTGCCACCGCCACCCGTCGGGTTATTGCCATGGGGCGGATTACGATTCCCCGCACTGCTTGATACGGCCGGTTCATCGATGTGCCTGACGTAGCTCTGGCTTGGGCGGGGAGTAGAATGAATCCTTTCGGGGCTATATGAATAGGCCTGCTGCTGAGTCAAAGCCGTCTGAAGCAGCTCCCTAGCCCGTCGTGTCTCAGCCGCTACCGGGGACTCACCATCAATCGGGGGAGCTGTCAATCGTGAAGCGGCGGCAACGATGTTATCCAACGGGTTAGAGTAATGACCCGGAGGTATTGAGATGCGTCGCGATGGGACATCGTGCTGACGAGGCGGAGGCGGCAGATCCATCGCACGAGGCTGAACCGGTGCCCCGGTCCCAGGTGCCTCCCCCGGTTTACCACGGGCTGGTTGCTGGTGCCTGCTTCTAGCGTATTAAAGAGATTCCTTGCCTGAAAGACCGACGGAAGGTGCGACCGGGATCTTCTCCTCATGACGTCATCTGACGCACTCTGATCCAGCATGAGCCGGTAAGCCTAAGCCTCCAACCCGGCCCGCTCTATGGCCATCCTGGTGTTTTCTGCTGCCAGGTCCACTTTACCTTGAGTTATCTGATCCTTCACCTTTGCAATCTCTGCATTGTGCTGATACCGGTTTGTTGCATCCACCTCTGCTGCCAGCAATGTTGCTAAAGCGTCCAACAAATCGGACAAGACCTGAGCCGGAGGCGGCGCTGAGCCCCCCACTCCTTCTAGTGTTGTTGTTGCTGAACCGGACATCATTGCTGCGGCGGTAGAAGTGTGCTGCGCTGATTGCGTACCGGCCATGAAGATCGCGACCCGGCTTGGTAGATCAAGGGGGTCCGGAATACTATTGCCCTTGGAACCTCCACTAATCTGGCCATCCTGCAGCTGGTACAACGACTTGGTCTCTCCAGATGAAGACTCGTCATCAAAGAGGACAACGGTTTCTCCACCCGATGCCGATCTATCCTCATATTCCGCTCCATGGATGACACCTACGAGGACATGCTTTAAGGTGGGCTGAACCTAGGCAGAGCTTGCACGCTGAGCCGTCTCGATGATGTCGGTGTAGATGTCCGGCTCAGGGCCCGGTTCGCCGATCTTGCCGATGAAGATGTGAATTCCACCAAAGGGGACCTGGTACCCGTACTCGACTGAACAGGCCTGGGGACCCCATCCCGCATAGTCAATGTAGAGCTTGTCGCGACGACTTTTAGTCATCCGGCCCACAGTGTATCCGTTGAGTCCTTCGAAGCTGCCCTTCAAGAACTCGAAACCATCATGCATAGCCCCACGGTGGGCGCCAACTGTCGTGGAATTGTCACGGCAGATGTCCTTGTGAAAGGACTTAGTCGTGGAGCCATTGCTATGGGTTAGCTCAAAGGGGTTTAAAGCGGACAAAGGACACGAGAGTTTATACTGGTTCGGCCCCTTACGATGAAGGTAAAAGCCTACTCCAGTTGTGATGGTATTGCTAGGGTTTCGATGACCAGGCAGCGAATCCGCTTTGCCTGGCTCTCGAGCTGTTGTGTGTTGTCCCAAAACCGCCGCCAGGTCTGTCCCTTTATATACACTGGTCGACGCCCGCCAGTTTACAGAGTCCCGAGGCCAGATCATAAACGTCTCCGGCCTGGTCTCTACTCCTAACTTATCATACAAGTATACATCACTATCGGTTTATGTCTACAAGGCTTAAACCGCCTTTGGGCCTTGGGCCTTCATTTAGCGCCATCATTCATGTCTTCATGGGCTTCAAAGAAGATAATCATCATGAGGATAACCTGGCCTCTCCTGGCCGGTTTATGTCCAGTAGTAATATCCCCAACACCATGGCAGCCACCAATGCCAACACTTAGATGCTTTTGCAACTATTGCAAGAGCGCAACCAAGGGCAAGGCAACCAAGGAAATCAAGGACAAGGCAACAATCAGCCTTAGTTTGCTACCCTCAACCAGTTCCTCGCAAACCAGCCGAAGTCCTTAAGCAAATGTGTCGAGGCCACAGACTGGCTCGTGGATATCTGCAAGCATTTTTAATGTAGCAATGTCAGGCCTGAGGACTTTGTCAAGTTTGCTTCGTTTCAACTCAAGGACCAAGCTGCTGAGTGGTTTCAACAATATAGAGATTCTAGAGGAGGTCATGAGATTACCTGGGATGATTTTCGCCGAGACTTCAAAGCTCATCACATTCCACCAAGTGTGGCTGAGAGCAAGCGTGAGGAGTTCCGCAATCTCCAGCAAGGCAGCATGTCCGTGTATCAATACAATATCCAGTTTCAAAAACTTGCTCGCTTCACTAAACAAGACGTTCCTGATGAAAAGAGTATGATCCATCAATTCAGAGGTGGCATTAGAGAAGATCTGCAGTTAGCTCTTGTGCTTCTTGAGCCGACCAAGTTCGATCAATTCTATAACATGGCACTAAAGCAAGAAGTTGCTTAGCTCAAGTGTGAGGCTTCAAAGAAGAGAGTCAGGGATGCAGTTCAATCTTCTTCTTCATCACAAGTGGCAGCTAAGCAACAGAAGTTCTGGTTGCCTCCTCCTCCTCTGTTTTGTCAGCCCTACCAGCCGAAGAGCAAAGGTGGAAATGGATCTTCCCACCCACCCAACCCAGGCTATCAGAACAAAGCTCACTCTCAAACTCCAAGGTGAAGTGCTCCTTATCATCGTCCGCTCTCAGAGGTTACTTGCAACAAGTGTAAGCAGAAAGGGCACTATGCAAACAAGTGCTTCAATCAAAGGCGCCTTCCGCCTCCTCCTCCTGTGAGATCTTCCAGCAATGCAGTGGTCAAGCATAATCCCAAGCATGCTAAGGTGAACATGATGAACGCAGCTCAGGCAAAGGATTCTTCAAAAGTGATCATGGGTAACCTTCCAATTAACTCTATTCCTGCAAAACTTCTTTTTGACACTGGTGCATCGCATTGTTTCATGTCAAGATCATTTGTTGCAAAGCAAGACTTCACTTCGGAAATGTTGGGAAAACCCATGGGAGTTGTTTCTCCAGGCTCTGCTATGAGGGCTACCACGATGATTCCGGATGTTTCCATCAAGATGGGCGACTATAGATTTCTGTCTTATCCAATGGTTCTTGGTGACTCTGATATTGATCTAATTCTCGGCATGGACTGGCTTTCTAAGCACAAGGCTCAGCTTGATTGTGCTGCCAGGGAAATTTGATTGACACACTCTTCTGAGGATGTGATCATCTATGCCGCTCGTGATGAAACCATTCGACTGTTTTCTCTCAATGAGAAGTGCAAGTTGAATTCCATCTCTCAGATTCTAGTCATTTGTGAATACCAAGACGTCCTTCTAGAAGAGCTTCTGGGAATGCCTCCTCACTGGCCAGTTGAATTTGTTATCGATCTTGAGCCTGGCACGGAACCTGTTTGCAAGCATCCTTACAAGCTTTGACCAGAGGAGTTGAAGGAGTTGAAGAAACAACTCTATGAACAAGAGCGTATGGGTCTAACCAGACCGAGTTCATCTCCATGGGGTTGTGGTGTTCTTTTTGTCAAGAAGGATGGAACGGAATGACTCTGCGTCGACTACCGTCCATTGAACAAGAAGACAATTAAGAAAAAGTATCCACTTCCCAACATCAATGAGCTTTTCGAGCAACTTAAAGGTGCTAAAGTATTCTCCAAGCTTGACCTCCGTATGGGTTATCATAAGATTCGCATTCGTGAACAAGATATCCCCAAGATAGCATTCAGAACAAGTTATGCTTCTTATGAATATACTGTCATGTCTTTCGGCCTTGTCAATGCTCCTCCAACGTTCTCTCGCATGATGAACTTCATCTTCAACCCTTACATAAATGATTTCGTCCTGGTGTATCTCGATGATATCTTAGTCTTTTCCAAGAATAAGGAGGATCATGCCAAGCATTTGAGATTGGTGCTCGACAAACTAAGAGAGCATCAATTCTATGCAAAGTTTTCCAAGTGTGATTTCTGGATTGACGAAGTTCTTTACCTTGGTCATATCATCACCACCAAGGGCATCGCTGCTAATCCCGAGAAGGTGTCTGCAATTGTGAATTGGGAACCTCAGAATGTCAAGCAGCTCCGTAGTTTTCTTGGGCTTGCAAGTTATTGTCGAAGATTCGTTGAGAATTTCTCTAAGATTGAAAAGCCTCTTTCCAACCTCCTCCAGAAGCATGTCAAGTATGTCTGGACGCCTGAATGTGAAGTTGCATTCAACACCCTGAAAGAGAAGCTGGTCACAGCTCCTGTCTTGACTCCTCCTGACGAATCCAAGCCATTCGAAGTTTTCTGTGATGCTTCCTTGCAAGGTCTCGGTGCTGTGCTAATGCAAGAGAAGAAAGTTGTGGCTTATACCTCTCGTCATTTGAAGCCCAATGAAAGGAACTACCCCACTCACGATCTTGATTTGGCGGTCGTTGTCCATGCATTATTAACGTGGATACATCTCTTGTTGGGATGGAAAGTGGACATCTTCATAGATAATAAGAGCCTCAAGTACATCTTCACTCGACCCAACCTCAACCTCAGGTAGACTGGATGGGTCGAAATGATTCAACAATACAATCCGAGTATTGAATATACTCCAGGCAAGGCCAATGTCATTGCAGATGCTTTGAGTAGGAAGGCTTACTGCAATAGCCTAATTCTCAAGCCCTTCCAACCGGACCTTTGTGAAGCTTTCCGCAAACTGAACCTCCAAGTCGTTCCTCAAGGCTTTCTTGCCAATATTCAAGTCTCTCCTACTTTGGAAGATCAAATTCGTGAGGCAAAACTTCTTGATAACATGGTGAAGAAGGTGAAACATGGGATTGACAAGAGCCAACCCAAATACAAGTGTTATCGCATTGATAGCAAAGACACTCTATTCTTCGAGGACCGGATTGTGGTTCCTAAAGGTGATCTAAGGAAAGTCATTATGAACGAGGCGCACAATTCCCTTCTATCCATTCATCCTGGTCTCCTCCAACCACTTGCTATTCTAGAACGGAAATTTGACCATATTGAAATGGACATCGTTACTAGATTTCCCAAGTCCAAGCGTGGAAATGATGCTATCTTCGTTGTCATCGACAAGATTACAAAAGTGGCTCATTTCCTTCCAATCAAAGAATCTATCACAACAGCTCAATTGGCAGAGGTATACACCTCCAGGATTGTCTCCTTACACGGCATTCCACAATTGATATCTTCAGATCGAGTCGTATTGGTGGACTCGAATGAAGCGAGAAATTGCTCAATTTGTGAATGAATGTGATGTCTGCAGAAAGGTGAAAGCAGAACACCAACGACCAACTGGTCTCCTCCAACCACTTGCTATTCTAGAACGGAAGTTTGACCATATTGAAATGGACATCGTTACTAGATTTCCCAAGTCCAAACGTGGAAATGATGCTATCTTCGTTGTCATCGACAAGATTACAAAAGTGGCTCATTTCCTTCCAATCAAAGAATCTATCACAACAGCTCAATTGGCAGAGGTATACACCTCCAGGATTGTCTCCTTACACGGCATTCCACAATTGATATCTTCAGATCGAGGAAGCATCTTCACTTCTATCTTCTGGGACTCCCTCCAGAAGGCCATGGGCGCCAACATTCGCTTCAGCAGAGCTTTCCAAGCACAAACTAGTGGCCAAGTCGAGTGAATCAATCAAATCCTTGAATATATGCTCAGGGCTTGTCATCTCTTTCGGCATGAAGTGGGAAGATTGTCTTCCATATGCCAAGTTCTCCTACAACAACAGCTTCCAAGCGAGTTTGGGCAAGGCCCCATTCGAAATCCTCTATGGCAGAAAGTGTCGTACTCCTCTCAATTGGTCAAAGACAAGTGAACGCCAACTTCTTGGCAATGACTTAATCACAGAAGCTGAAGAAATGTGTAAAGTCATCCGTGAAAATCACAAAGCCGCGCAATCGTGCCAGAAGAGTTACTATGATAGCAAGCACCGTGACTTGGCTTTCAAGATTGGAGACCATGTCTACCTCCGTATCTCTCCAATGAAAGGTACTCGTCGCTTCGGTATCAAAGGGAAGATTGCCCCTAGATACGTGGGTCCTTTCAAGATCATTGGCAAAAGAGGTGACCTCACCTATAATCTTGAGCTTCCGTCCAACTTCGCAAATGTGCACGATGTGTTTCACGTGTCACAGCTTCGCAAGTGCTTCAAGACTCCTGAGTGCACCATCAACTTCGAAGAGATTGATCTCGAAGAAGATATGTCTTATCATGAGCATCCCGTTGCTATTCTTGAAGAAACCGAGCGCAAGACTCGCAACAAGTCAATCAAATTCCTGAACGTCAAGTGGTCACACCATTCCGACCGAGAAGCCACCTGGGAACGTGAGGACCACCTCCATTCCGAATATCCAGAGTTCTTTCAGTCCTAGATCTCGGGACGAGATGTGGTGGAGTGCTGTAACACCCCGAATGTAACTTTCCATATTTGCAACTCCGACTCTTGCCATTTTCGTCTTTAAGTTATGAGATTCCCTTCGTGGTCGGGTTTTGTCTTTCGTTTTGCATTTTGTTCATGTTATGCATTTCATATCATGTCATCATATGCATCGCATTTGCATACGTGTTCGTCTCATGCATCCCAGCATTTTCCCCGTTGTCCGTTTTGCAATCTGACACTCCCACATGCACCCGGCGCACCCCTCTTATCTCTTTTCGTGAGCGGGAGTTAAACGTTCTCGGAATGGGCAAAGATTTGTCAAGTGTCCTTGGTACACCACCGGTAGACCGCCTGTCAAATTTTGTTCCATTTGGAGTCCGTTTGATACCCCAACAGTTAACCGGGTAACCGCAAAAGCCCCTTGTGTGTTGCAGCTCAATACCCCTCCAAAACAGCCCAATAACCCATCTAATACGTCTCCTTGTCCTTCGTCATCGGTTCACGATCATGTGGGCGAAAACCACACCTCATTTGGACACTCGCACCTCCATCTACCTATAAATATTTGCATCCTTCCAAAAATTCCGGGTCCAAAACCCAAGCCCCGCTCCTCCTCGCCGCCGGACGCGTCCGGACCGCGCCGGACACGTCCGTGCCACTGCTTCCCTTCAATCCGCCGCCACCACGTGGCGCACCCGCGCCCACAATGCCGCCGCCGCCCGGGGCCCAGATCCGCCCCGCCCTGGGCCGAACCGGGCCTCACCGGGCCCACGCCACCCACGCACTCCTCCGTCGCCCCACGACAAGTTCGGCCACCGCCCGCACCTCGCCGGCGCTTCGCCGGAGGCCGCCTCGCTCCTCCCGCCAGCGACACGCGCCACCTCGCCGTCGGCCGTTGCTCCACCGCCCGTCGGCTTCCCCGCCGTTGTGCGCCATCACCGCCCGCGCTGCTGCCTCCTTTTCCCATCGCGCCGAGCTCCACCGGCCCAAGCTCCACCGCCACCTCGCCGTCCGGCCCTGCTCCGCCTCCGCGAGCGCCGGATCCAGTCAGATCCGGCCCGACCCGACCTCCCCGCGCCTCTCTGCCTTATTCCTCATCTCCGGCCGCCGCGTTCCTCTGCTCCGACGACTAATCCGGCCGTGCCTCGAAAACCGTGCCATTTCTGTGACATTTTCTATGTCCTTTTCTGTGACATTTTCTTGCACTATTCATTATGTCACATCTTCGTGCTTGTTGATCCAAATCTTGCATATGATATGTCGGATTGTTCATCTCGTTGATCTCTCCATGCTAGAAGCATTTCCATGCATGTTACTATTAATTATAATGCCTTTTTCATTGTTGCAAGAGGGCTATAAAATGTTAACTGCTGGTTCTTATCAGATCATGATGTTTTGTCATTTTTGTTGCATTTGATGTGTGCATCATATGAGCATGAGGTCTACATGTGTTTTGAACTACAACATGCCATCTGTAGAGAGGTACAAGCCTTGTATTTTTGTGATCAATGTGGTGAATAGCACAAGCATGCAAACTAGGCTCCAAAATGTTGTTGTTTTCAGGGACTTAGGATTTTGCTAAGTCCTTTTCCTGCTATTATTTTGATGTCATGTAAACTTGATGCTTAAGTGAGATCCATGCTTATCTTGGGATACTTTAGTAAGGATGTTTTGATCATGTGGTTATGCTCTATCCATTCATGCCCCTGTTTGAAATTATGGAGTGCCCTAGCATGTCATTTTCTTACTCTACTTTTGCTATAAAATGTTCCTGGCAGAATGCTAACATGTTAATCTATGTTGCCATGGTTGTTTCTAGTGATCCATGCATCCTATGAACTTGCTCTTGCCATGGTTAGCTTGTTTTGTCATGCAATGCTTTGTGATGACTAGCATGAGCTCGCAAAGTTGCGATCATGAATCTGTTTATGCCATGCTATGTTTTTCATCTAAGTCTGAAACTATGAATAAAACTTGCTATGTTTACATGGGTGCCATCATATCTTCTGTGCCTTTTTAGCTCATGTTCAGTAAGAGACTTTTGATCTATGATTTTAGTAGAATCATGCCATGCCTTTGATTGCTTTCCTGTAGCATGTTGTTTGCTAGCTCTAAACATTAATTTCTGATGTTGTTTTTGACATGTTAGTACTTTCACAAAGTCTGTGAAGCTGATATCTTTTGCACTTTTGCCATGCTTGTTTGAATTTGTTATAGTGTGATTTAGCCATAGCTCCATGTTCATGTTTTGTCAAGCATCTCTTGTACATCACTACCATATGCTTTGTTGCTATGTTGGTGTGTAGTAGCTTAGTTTCTTGTTGCAATCTAAGTGCCATCGTGCTGTTAATCGCAGTTTTGCATCATTCTTGTTTTGCTCGCCATTTGCAAACCGTGCATCCGTTTCCGGTGATCTTTATATAGATTTCAACCGAAATCATCTCACGTTTCTAGAGGAATACTTGGTTTGCAAAGTTGATGCCTTGATCATTATTTCCCTTCCGGAGCACGCATATGCATAGCATATCATATCTTGCATATCATGCCATGTATTGCATCATATTGCTTTTGCATTGCACCGTGATTGTTTGTGGTTCCATTGCTTGTGTTCTTGCTTTGGGTAGAGCCGGGAGACAAGTATGTGCACGAGGAACCTGTTGAGTATGCTAACGAGGATCAAGCTTTCGATAACTCTGCGAACTTTGCAGGCAAGATGACCATACCCTCGAAATCACTTCTATCTTTGCTTGCTAGTTGTTCGCTCTATCTCTATGCTGCACTACCTACCACTTGCTTTATCATGCCTCCCATATTGCCATGTCAAGCCTCTAACCCACCTTCCTATCAAACCGTTTTTTGGCTATGTTACTGCTTTTGCTCAGCCCCTCTTACAACGTTGCTAGTTGCAGGTGAATTTAAAGTGTGTTCCATGTTGGAACATGTATATGTTGGGATATCACAATATCTCTTATTTAATTAATGCATCTATATACTTGGTAGAGGGTGGAACACTTAGCCTTTTTCCTGGTGTTTTGTTCCACTCTTGCCGCCCTAGTTTCCATCATACCGGTGTTATGTTCCTTGATTTCGCGTTCCTTACGCGGTTGGGTGTTATGGGAACCCCTTAAGAGTTCGCTTTGAATAAAAATCCTCCAGCAAGGCCCAACCTTGGTTTTAACATTTGCCACCTAAGACTTTTCCCTTGGGTTGTTGCAAGCCCAAGGGTCATATTTATTTTAAACCCCTGGGCCAGTGCTCCTCTGAGTGTTGGTCCAAACTAGAGCACCGTGCGGGGCCGTCCCTTGGCAACTTGGGTTATGTTAGTACCTGTATGCTTAGCTTATCCGGTGTGCTCTGAGAACGAGATATGTGCAGCTCCTATCGGGATTTCTCGGCACAGTCGGGTGGTCTTGCTGCTCTTGTTTTACCATTGTTGAAATGTCTTGTAACCGGGATTCCAAGACTGATCGAGTCTTCCCAGGAGAAGGAATATCCTTCATTGACCGTGAGAGTTTGTGATGGGCTAAGTTGGGACACCACTGCAGGGTATAAACTTTTGAGAACCGTGCCCGCGGTTATGTGGCAGATGGGAATTTTTTAATATCCGGTTGTAGAGAACTTAAAAACTTGACTTAATTAAAATGCATCAACCGTGTGTGTAGCCGTGATGGTCTCTTTTCGTCAGAGTCCGAGAAGTGAACATGGTTCTTGTGTTATGCTTGAACGTAAGTAGTTTCAGGATCACTTCTTGATCACTTCTAGCTTCTCGACGTTGTGTTGCTTCTCTTCTCGCTCTCATTTGCGTGTGATAGCCACCATATATGCTTAGTGCTTTTTGCAGCTCCACCTCACTACCCTTTCCTACCCATAAGCTTAAATAGTCTTGATCTCGCGGGTGTGAGATTGTTGAGTCCTCGTGACTCATGGATACTTCCAAATAGTTGCAGGTGCCGAGGATACCAGTGCAGGTGATGCTACCGAACTCAAGTGGGAGTTTGACAAGGATTCGGGCCGATACTATGTTTCTTTTCCCGGTGATCAGTAGTGGAGCCCAGTTGGGACGATCGCATTTGGGGTTGTCTGATATGTCTCCAACGTATCTATAATTTTTTATTGCTCCATGCTATATTATCTACTGTTTTGGAAATTATTGGGCTTTATTATCCACTTTTATATTATTTTTGGGACTAACCCATTAACCGGTGGCCCAGCCCAGAATTGCTATATTTTGCCTATTTTAGGGTTTCGAAGAAAAGGAATATCAAACGGAGTCCAAACGGAATGAAACCTTCGGGAACGTGATTTTCTCAACGAACAAGACCCGAGAGACTTGGACCCTACGTCAAGAAAAAAAAAGAGGAGGCCACGAGGTAGGGGCGCGCCTAACCCCCCCCCCCAGGCGCGCCCTCCACCCTCGTGGGCCCCCTGTTGCTCCACCGACATACTCCTTCCTCCTATATATACCTACGTACCCCCAAACGATCAGATACGGAGCCAAAACCCTAATTCCACCACCGCAACTTTCTGTATCCACGAGATCCCATCTTGGGGCCTGTTCCGGAGCTCCGCTGGAGGGGGCATCGATCACGGAGGGCTTCTACATCATCACCATAGCCCCTCCGATGAAGTGTGAGTAGTTTACCTCAGACCTTCGGGTCCATAGTAATTAGCTAGATGGCTTCTTCTCTCTTTTTGGATCTCAATGCAATGTTCTCTCCCTGTCTTGTGGAGATCTATTCGATGTAATCTTCTTTTTGCGGTGTGTTTGTTGAGATCGATGAATTGTGGGTTTATGATCAAGTCTATCTATGAACAATATTTGAATCTTCTCTGAAATCTTTTATGTATGATTGGTTATCTTTGCAAGTCTCTTCGAATTATAAGTGGTTTGGCCTACTATATTGATCTTTCTTGCAATGGGAGAAGTGCTTAGCTTTTGGTTCAATCTTGCGGTGTCCTTTCCCAGTGACAGTAGGGGCAGCAAGGCACGTATTGTATTGTTGCCATCGAGGATAACGAGATGGGGTTTTCATCATATTGCATGAGTTTATCCCTCTACATCATGTCATCTTGCTTAAGGCGTTACTCTGTTTTCATGAACTTAATACTCTAGATGCATGCTGGATAGCGGTCGATGAGTGGAGTAATAGTAGTAGATGCAGGCAGGAGTCGGTCTACTTGTCTCGGACGTGATGCCTATATACATGATCATACCTAGATATTATCATAACTATGCTCAATTCTGTCAATTGCTCAACAGTAATTCATTCACCCACCGTAAAATACCTATGCTCTTGAGAGAAGCCACTAGTGAAACCTATGGCCCCCGGGTTTATCTTCATTATACTAATCTTCCAATACTTAGTTATTTCCTTTGCTTTTTATTTTTCTTTTATTTTACTTTGCATCTTTATCATAAAAATACCAAAAATATTATCTTATCATATCTATCAGATCTCACTCTCATAAGTGGCCGTGTAGGGATTGATAACTCCTTATCGCGTTGGTTGCGAGGATTTATTTGTTTTGTGTAGGTACGAGGGACTCACGCGTAGCCTCCTACTGGATTGATACCTTGGTTCTCAAAAACTGATGGAAATACTTACGCTACTTTGCTGCATCATCCCTTCCTCTTCGGGTAAAACCAACGCAGTGCTCAAGAGGTAGCAAGAAGGATTTCTGGCGCCGTTGCCGGGGAGTCTACGCAAAAGTCAATATACCAAGTACCCATCACAATCCCTATCTCCCGCATTAAATTATTTGCCATTTGCCTCTCGGTTTCCACTCCCCCACTTCACCCTTGCTGTTTTATTCGCCCTCTCTCTCTATCCTCCCTCTCTTTCTCTATTTGCCTCTTTTTGCCCGCTTTGTTTTTTTTTGCTTGTGTGTTGGATTGCTCGTTTGTCACGAGGGCTCAAGATAACACTAAATTGTGTGACTTTACCAATACCAACAAAAATGATTTTATTAGCACTCCGATTGCTCCTCTTACCGATGGTGAATCTTGTGAAATTAATACTGCTTTGCTGAAACTTGTCATGAAAAATCCGTTTTCTGGGCTTCCTAGTGAAGATGCCGCTACCCATCTAAATAGCTTCGTTGATTTGTGTGATGTGCAAAAGAAGAAAGATGTGGATAACGATATTGTTAAATTGAAGCTATTTCTTTTTTCGCTTAGAGATCGTGCTAAAGCTTGGTTTTCGTCTTTGCCTAAAAATAGTATTGATTCATGGAATAAGTGCAAAGATGCTTTTATCTCTAAGTATGTTCCTCCCACTAAGATCATCTCCCTTAGAAACGATATTATGAATTTTAAGCAACTTGATCATGAACATGTTTCACAAGCTTGGGAGAGGATGAAATTGATGATACGTAATTGCCCTACTCATGGTTTGAATTTGTGGATGATTATACAAAATGTTTATGCCGGATTGAATTTTGCTTCTAGAAATCTTTTATATTCGGCCATGGGAGGCACTTTTATGGAAATCACTTTAGGAGAAGCTACTAAACTCGTAGATAATATTATGGTTAATTATTCTCAATGGCATACTGAAAGATCTACTAATAAAAAGGTGCATGCGATAGAAGAAATTAATGTCTTGAGTGGAAAGATGGATGAACTTATGAAATTATTTGCTAGTAAAAGTGTTTCTTATGATCCTAATGATATGCCCTTGTCTACATTGATTGAGAATAATAATGAATCTATGGATGTGAATTTTGTTGGTAGGAACAATTTTGGTAACAATGCGTATAGAGGAAATTTTAATCCTAGGCCTTATCCTAGTAATCCCTCTAATAATTATGGTAATTCCTACAACAATTCTTATGGAAATTATAATAAGATGCCCTCTGATTTTGAATCTAATATTAAAGAATTTATTACTTCGCAAAAGAATTTCAATGCTTCGATTGAAGAAAAATTGCTTAAGATTGATGAGTTGGCTAGGAACGTTGATAGAATTTCTCTTGATGTTGAGTCTTTGAAACTTAGATCTATTCCACCTAAGCATGATATCAATGAGTCTCTCAAAGCCATGAGAATTTCCATTGATGAGTGCAAAGAAAGAACCGCTAGGATGCGTGCTAAGAAAGATGCCTTTATAAGAGCGTGTTATTCTAGTTCCTATGAAAATAAAGAAGAAGATCTATAAGTTATTGATGTGTCCCCTATTAATTCTTTGTTTTGCAATATGAATCTTAATAATGATGGGACTGAATATGATCCACCTTCACCTAGAAGACGTTCCAAGAATTCGGAGTTTTTAGATCTTGATGCTAAAATTGATAAAAGTGGGATTGAAGAAATTAAAACCCTAGATGTTGCTAAACCCACTATTTTGGATTTCAAGGAATTTAATTAAGAAAATTGCTCTTTGATTGATTGTATTTCCTTGTTGGTAGACCTTTCCTTAGAATGATTGGTGCAATTATTGATATGAAGGAAGGAAATATTAGATTCCAATTTCCGTTAAGTAAAGGCATGGAACACTTTCCTAGAAAGAAAAATTAAATTACCTTATGAATATATTATGAGAGCAACTTATGGATTGCCTACCAAAGATGGCAATACCTAGATCTATCATTGCTTTTTATGCCTAGCTAGCTAGGGCGTTAAACGATAGCGCTTGTTGGGAGGCAACCCAATTTTATTTTTATTCCTTGATTTTTGCTCCTGTTTAGTAATAAATAATTTACCTAGCCTCTGTTTTGGTTTTTTTTTATGTTTAATTAGTGTTTGTGCCAAGTAGAACCGTTGGGAAGACTTGGGGAAAGTCTTGTTAATCTTGCTGTAAAAAGACAGAAACTTTAGTGCTCACGAGAACTGCTGCCATTTTTATTTGGAAAGTGCTATTTAGTTAATTATTTTTGCAGATGATTAATAGATACATTCCTCAGGTCCGACAATTTATTTTAGAATTTTTGGGGATCCATATCTTGATCTAGCTACAGATTACTACAGACTGTTCTGTTTTTGACAGATTCTGTTTTTCGTGTGTTGTTTGCTTATTTTGATGAATCTATGGCTAGTAAAATAGCTTATAAACCATAGAGAAGTTGGAATACAGTAGGTTTAAAACCAATATAAATAAATAATGAGTTCATTACAGTACCTTGAAGTGGTCTTTTGTTTTCCTTCGCTAACGGAGCTCACGAGATCTTCTACTTTAAGTTTTGTGTTGTGAAGTTTTCAAGTTTTGGGTAAAGATTTGATGGATTATGGAACAAGGAGTGGCAAGAGCCTAAGCTTGGGGATGCCCATGGCACCCCCAAGATAATCTAAACACACCTAAAAGCCAAAGCTTGGGGATGCCCCGGAAGGCATCCCCTCTTTTCGTCTACTTCTATCGGTAACTTTACTTGGAGCTATATTTTTATTCACCACATGATATGTGTTTTGCTTGGAGCGTCTTGTATGATTTGAGTCTTTTATTTTTACTTTACCACGATCATCCTTGCTCTACACACCTTTTGAGAGAGCCATACATGATTTGTAATTTGTTAGAATACTCTATATGCTTCACTTATATCATTTGAGTTATATAGTTTTGCTCTAGTACTTCACTTATATCTTTTAGAGCACGGTGGTGGATTTGTTTTATAGAAACTATTGATCTCTCATGCTTCACTTAGATTATTTTGAGAGTCTTAAATAGCATGGTAATTTGATTAAATAATCCTAATATGCTTCGTATTCAAGAATAGTAAAAACTTTCTTATGAGTGTGTTGAATGCTATGAGAAGTTTGATGCTTGATAATTGTTTTGAGATATGAAGATGGTGATATTAAAGTTATGCTAGTTGAGTAGTTGTGAAATTGAGAAATACTTGTGTTGAAGTTTGTGATTCCCGTAGCATGCACGTATGGTGAACCGTTATGTGATGAAGTTGGAGCATGATTTATTTTTTGATTGTCTTCATTATGAGTGGCGGTCGGGGACGAGCGATGGTCTTTTCCTACCAATCTATCCCCCTAAGAGCATGCGCGTAATACTTTGCTTTGATAACTTGTAGATTTTTGCAATAACTATATGAGTTCTTTATGACTCATGTTGAGTCCATGGATTATACGCACTTTTCTCACCCTTCCACCATTGCTAGCCTCTCTAATACCGCGCACCTTTCGCCGGTATCATACACCCACCATATACCGTCCTCAAAACAGCCACCATACCTACCTATTATGGCATTTCCATAGCCATTCCGAGATATATTGCCATGCAACTTTCCACCATTCCGTTTATTATGACACACTCCATCATTGTCATATTGCTTAGCATGATCATGTAGTTGACAGCATATTTGTGGCAAAGCCACCATTCATAATTCTTTCATACATGTCAGTCTTGATTCATTGCATATCCCGGTACACCGCCGGAGGCATTCATATAGAGTCTTAATTTTTTCTAAGTATCGAGTTGTAATTGTTGAGTTGTAAGAAAATAAAAGTGTGATGATCATCATTATTAGAGCATTGTCCCAGTAAGGAAAGGATGATGGAGACTATGATTCACCCACAAGTCGGGATGAGACTCCGGACGAAAATTAAAAAAAGAAGAAGAAAAGAGGCCATGAAAAAAGAGAAAAGGCCCAAATATATATATATATATATATATGAGAGAGAAAAAGAGAGAAGGGACAATGTTACTATCCTTTTACCACACTTGTGCTTCAAAGTAGCACCATGATCTTCATAGTAGAGAGTCTCCTATGTTATCACTTTCATATACTAGTGGGAATCTTTCATTATAAAACTTGCCTTGTATATTCCCATGATGGGCTTACTCAAAATGCCCTAGGTCTTCATGAGCAAGCAAGTTGGATGCACACCCACTTAGTTTCTTTTGTTGAGCCTTCATATACTTATAGCTCTAGTGCATCTGTTGCATGGCAATACCTACTCACTCACATTGATATCTATCGATGGGCATCTCCATAGCCCATTGATACATCTAGTTGATGTGAGACTATTTTCTCCCTTTTTGTATTCTCCACAACCACCATTCTATTCCACTTATAGTGCTATATCCATGGCTCACGCTCATGTATTGCGTGAAGATTGAAAAATTTTGAGAGTGTCAAAAGTATGAAACAATTACTTGGCTTGTCATCGGGGTTGTGCATGATTTAAATACTTTGTTTGATGAAGATAGAGCATAGCCAGACTATATGATTTTGTAGGGATAACTTTCTTTGGCCATGTTATTTTGAGAAGACATGATTGCTTTGTTAGTATGCTTGAAGTATTATTATTTTTATGTCAATATTAAACTTTTATCTTGAATCTTTCGGATCTGAATATTCATACCACAATTAAGAAGAATTACATTAAAATTATACCAAGTAGCACTCCGCATCAAAATTTTTGTTTTTATCATTTACCTACTCGAGGACGAGCAGGAATTAAGCTTGGGGATGCTTGATACATCTCCAACGTATCTATAATTTTTGATTGCTCCATGCTATATTATCTACTGTTTTGGACATTATTGGGCTTTATTATCAACTTTTATATTGTTTTTGGGACTAACCTATTGACCGGAGGCCCAACCCAGAATTGTTGTTTTTTGCCTATTTTAGGGTTTCGGAGAAAAGGAATATCAAACGGAGTCCAAACGGAATGAAACCTTCGGGAAGGTGATTTTCTCAACGAACAAGACTCGGGAGACTTGGACCCTACGTCAAGAAACAAAAGAGGAGGCCATGAGGTAGGAGGGCGCGCCTACCCCCCTAGGCGCGCCCTCCACCCTCGTGGGCCCCTATTGCTCCACCGACGTACTCCTTCCTCCTATATATACCTACGTACCCCCAAACGATCAGATACGGAGCCAAAACCCTAATTCCACCGCCGCAACTTTTGTAAGTGCATCTAGTTCCCCTTAGTGATTTTGGTGTATTGAAGACTTATAGGTTAAGGGACTAATGTGTTTTTGAGTGTACAGAGGTCTATAAGTCTATGAGGAGTTTGATATTTACAGGGAAAGTCGAACCCTAAAAATGAAGTTCGACTGAAGACATTGGATTTCTGAAGACTTTCTAAAGACTTTGAAAGTGAAGAAATTGGTGTGACCTTGAAGAGTTGCTATTCATTTGAGGAATATGAAGCATGAAGACTTTTGTTTTCATAGTTTCATTTTCTCTTTCTTGAGTCATAGGAAACACCGTACTGTTAAAGGAGGTCAAGGAAATCACGAGGAAAAATTTCCATGTGATGCTCAACTCAAAATCCTACACCTACCAAATCCCTTCGAGTGAAGCCGTTGGAAATCTCATACAGTTCAGTCATATTCTTCAGTGATAGAGACGGAGTTCTTCTGTTCTCTGGGGAATTTGTTCTGACTGAGTAGTTAGGAATTCGCAAGTGTGGATTGCCTACATAGTGAGGAACATGATAGCCCTGAGGATTTTGCTACCCAAAATTCCGACCGTTGCTGTGCTATGCGCCAGCTGTCCCAAAATATCTACCCACCTAACGGTCATATCATTGAAGGGCATTTATGTCTTATCATGTCGGGCTGCTCCCTAGGCTATAAATAGCCGCCACTTACAACCACCAGCTGGTTGGCTGCTCCGAGAGAAACTGACACTTGTCATTAGAGAGCATCCCATCCTCCGAGGACTTTGAGCGAAAATCATCAAGTGAGGAAAACCCAAACCCAAACACCTACAAACCCCAAGTGATTGAGCATCACTGAAGAGATTGATCCTGCGTGGATCCGACGCTTGTTACCTTTGAAGACTGTGCTTCTTCCAGACAGTTAGGCGTCAAGGTCTAGAGTATCCAAGAGGAATTGTGGATCGCCGAGTGACCAAGTTTGTGAAGGTTCGGAAGTCACCTGAAGACTTACCATGAGTAATTGGGCGAGGCCTGTGTGACCTTAGCTCAAGGAGAATATGGTGAGGACTGTGTGTCCGGGACTGGGTGTCCTCAGGTTTAAATACCTAGTCGCTCCAACCAGACGTACAACTGAGACATCAGTTGGAACTGGTCTACCAAATCATTCTCTTCACCAAGCTTACTGCTTCTATTTCCTCAACTCTTTCATTTCCTCATAACTGTGTTGAGTGCTTGTTCATATCTGTGTTTGAAGACTTTGACTGAAGACTTTCTCAAATTCCTCAGTTGAATTTCTTCAGTCTCTTTGTCTTCATCTTGTGTTATCCTGTGTTTACGCATTCTGTACTCTGTGCTTGTCTTCATTTCATCATGATGACTATGCTTGTGCCCTGTTGTGTCTACTTTTGAGAACTTATTCCGCTACTAGTAGTTCTTCGCTAAGGAATTTCCTCACCTGCAAATTCCTCAGTGAAGAATTCATAAAAATAGCCTATTCACCCCCTGTAACATCCCAAATTTTCAATTTGGAATGTTATACATAGATCATTCTTGCATATCATATTTTATTGCATTTCGTCTCGCGATCCTCGAAATCCTAAGCAACTCAAGGACCCTCGGAGAGAGTTGGGGATTTCCCCGGTTTTCAAATTTGATTCTATGAAATTTTGAAACAAGGATTTTGGTTTTAATTATTTTTCTCTCGAAAAATATTTCATATTAAAATATATGAGAGGAGATAATATGACTTCTCCAAAATAAATGAAATATTGGAGGAAAAATATTAAAATCAATATTTTTTTTATTTGGATTTTATTTGCATTAGAAAAAAATTGCACGGTTTCACCGCCGCCTCGCCCGCTGCTGCACCTCGCCTCACCGTCGCCGCCGTGCCTCGCCGGACCAACGAGGTAGTCGCCGTTTTTTTTAAAGAAAACTGATCTGATTTTTCTAAAAGAAAACCCTAGTTTTTTTTCGGTTTGCCAGTTTTTCCCGGTTTTTCTTTTTAACGGACGTTCGTCTGTACGTTCGTGTGAACGAACGGTTTTCGCTCGTTAGTTACAGACAACGAACGCTCGTTCGTGAGCCTATTCGTCAGTTTTCTTTTATCGGATTTTTCCGCGGTTATTTCTGATCGCGATTTCTAATCCGATTTTCGTTCTAGTTTATCTTTTCGCTCGTTAGTCAGAATCAGGTGATTCAAGCGCCTAGATCTTCGTCTCGAGACCCTCTTTCCGCTTAACCAACTTGAACAAGTTTTTACTACTGTAAAATTTGACGTAGGTCCAGATTAGTAATCGGATCTTGTTTCTTTCACCGTTTGAGTTTCATTGCCCCGTTCGATTTGATTATTTTTTGTAAACTAGAGTTCTTAAGTTGAACTTTCTGGTTAGATCTTCTTATTTGAGTTTTACCCGTGTTTCTTTGCTTGATTGCTTATTTATGCTATTGTTTGTTTGGGATAGAATTCCCGGAGTGCGAAGCATGTTATTTGGAGTCTCTAGGTTACACGGATCGTCAGCAAGGCAAGTAACACTTTGATCATACTATTTATCACCCGGTTTTTATGCATTATTTCCAGTCCTCAAACATTGCATGGTTAGGATGACATTAACATGTGGGTTGGGAAGTAGTTGATGAGGTAGAACCTATTGCTCTGTTACATTCAAACCCTTGGGAGTTACTTCTACGCGTTGCTTATATTTCTATGCTATGCTCGTAGACGTGGTTTGGGTGAGTGAAATCCATGAAGATGTGAGATTGATAATTAATGGTTCAACTTAAGGTGGCAACTTAAATACACATCTGGGTGGATTGAGGCACCTGGAGTACCCATTGTTGCCTGTATTTTTGGAAATCCCGGAGTACCCGTGTGACCTATGGACCGCCACCCAGGCTCAAAGGGAACTGAGATTATTCATGCTAGAAACTTCCATGTGCAGCCACAAGCTATTATGGGCTCTAGCATAGTTGAGTAAGTTACGTGAAGCTCTTGAAGAGGTGGATAAGTAGGTAGTGGGATTGTAGGTTTGGTATGGTCTGCCTGGAGTAGAGAGTTAATGTTGATGAAAGACTATGTCTCGGTCATCCGTTTCTCAAACACCACGTAGTGCTTGAAATCCAACGGAGGCGATCGAGTCTTGTGGGGAAAAGTGCGCAAACCTCTAGAGTGTACAAACTAATCATGGTTAGCCATGTCCCCGGTTATGGACATCTTGAGTATCTAGTACTTGGAGTATCTTAAATATCTCATCACTCTAAATTAATATTGTTGGGTTGATAACTACCTTAATTGGGATTGAGTTGTAGGAACCTTATCAATGATGTTTCAACTACGATGATAGTTAAATTAAAATCTATTCCTTTGTTGTAGGGAAAAATTGGCTTTTCGCAAAACTATAACCATAGAGCTTTCCACCAGCCAAATATGTATGTAGTGATAGCATTATTCTGTTCTTGCTCTACTGTGTTACTTTGCCAGCATATTCCATGTGGTGACCCGTTTCGGGCCGCAACGTATTATGTTGCAGACTTTTCAGACGAGGAGTAAGGTTCGTTAGGTCGTTGCCGTGCAGCTCAGCTATGCCATTGGAGTTGATGGACTCACTTTATCTTCCAAGCCTTCCGTTGTTATCGTATTAGATGGCCTTAAGCCATATTTATTGTAATAAGTTCTCTTTGGAGACATTCAATGTAATAAGTGTGTGATTGCTACTCTGTTATAAATCCTCGAGTATTGTGTGTGTCAGCATTACCGATCCAGGGATGACACTAAAGCACAAAGACTTGACCGTTTGAGGTCGGGTCGCTACACCCCCCTCTAGTCGATATAACGCACTTTCAATTGGTATCAGAGCAAGGTTCTCCCTTGTTCTGTGTGATTTTGGTTTAAGCACCTGGAGTTTTAGTTATGTCAACCGCAGGTATGATCAAGGTCTCTGTTGGGTGTCCTTCCTTCGATGGGACGGACTACCCCTACTGGAAGAATAAGATGCGAATGCATCTTGAGGCAATTGATAACGATCCCTAGTATGTTGTGGAAAATGGTGGTCCCTCAGTCACACCTTCTCTGAATGCTGCTGATGTGAAGAGATTCAAGCAACTCGATTCTCAAGCGAAGAATATCATATGTGGCCATCTGAGAAAAGGACAGTATGGAAGAGTGAGTGCTTTGGAAACTGCTAAGCTTATCTAGGATAGGCTGTCCAAAGTGAATGAAGGAGTCTCAACACAACGTGACTCTCGAGTTGATGTTCTTCGCAATCTCTTCAACCGCTTCAAAAGACTCGAAAATGAAAATGTTCAACAAACCTTCGATCGCCTCACTGGCATCTCAAATGAGCTTCAAGCACTTGGTGCCACTGATGTCACCGACCATGAGGTGGTGAAGAAATTGCTGAGATCGCTTGATTCCTCATTTGATACTCTGGCATTGATGATACAAGAAGATGCTGATTACAAGTCACTTGATCCCGCTGATATCCTCGAGATGCTAAATACTCATGAGTTCCAGCTTGCTCAAAAGAGAGATCTCTATGGTTCGAGCTATGGCGGATCACGTGCACTGAAGGCCAAGGCAGTATTTGAGTCCGAAGATGAAGACTCTGGTAGCAGCCTTGGTGATCCTGAAGAACTAAGCCATGAGCTAGCACTGCTCGTGAAGAAATTCCAGAAGTTCTCTATATGTGGTCCCTTTGGAAGACCCTCAAGGAGCAATGATTCCTCATCCAGTGACTACAAGAAGAGGCTTTGTCACAAATGCAAGAAACCTGGACATTACATTCAAGATTGTCCTCAGTGGGAAAAGGAATCAAAGAAGAAGAAATACAAGAATTACAGTTCTGATGAAGCAAAGAAAAAGAAGAAATCCTCAAAATCTTCATCATCAAAATTCTCAAAGTCTTCATCTCACAAGAAGAGCAGCTCCAAGAAGGCTCGGGCATTCATTGGCAAGGAAATGGACTCTGAGGCTGAATCTGAAGAAAATGAGGAAGAGGAGGCATCTGAGGAGTCCGAATCCGGTGTGGCGAGCCTAACCCTCGCCACTGCATTCGTCAGCAAGTCTATCTTCAACACTGAAGAAAATGACCTCACCAACAATGCTGATGAAGGCAATGATGACTAGGCTCCCACCTATTGCTTCATGGCAAAGGGTGCCAAGGTACTCAAATATACCTCCTCTAAATCAAGTGAGAATGAATCTGATGAAAACCTCAAGCCCAGCTATTCTAAATTTGCTAAGATTGCTGTAAAACAACAAAGGGCTTTTGAAAAGGTTCAAAACATGCTAGACAAAAGTGATGATATGTTGGGTGAAGAAATGGATCGCACTAAAGCCTTGACTGAAAATCTTCAGAGACTTCAGAACAGGTTTGACAACCTTGAAGGTCATCATAACACTCTCTTATCTGATCATGAGAAGCTTTCTTATGAATTTCTTCAAAGAAAGCAAGATCTTGAAAAGCTAAGAGTGAGTTATGAAGATCTTAAGAAGGAGCATGATTCATTACTGGCTCAACAAATCAGCGCTTCTGAGGAAGAATTAGTTCCTCCATGCTTGAAGTGCATTGAACGTGAAACTGCTAATTCTTCACCTGAATGTTCAAATGCTTCTAATGTTTCAAATTCTTCACATGCCTCTGCTATCACTAATTCCTCATCTGAGGACATTGCTAGTATCACTGACGATGCAGGGCTGAAGGAATTGTACATGACAGGCATGTACAAAAGCCTCAAAGGGCATCAGACTCTTTGTGATGTGCTTAAAAAGTAGATCCTCAACAGGAACCCTAGGAAAGAGGGTATTGCCTTTGAGAGGAAACTCAATGCTGATGGTACATATTGGAAGCCTGAGCAGTACCCCAAAACCTCATGGGTTGTTGCAAAGGGACCTCCAGTTGATCCATCTAACTTATCTGTATTTGCATGTGAATCTCCTCGTTCTAATAATGAGTCATTTGACTCCAACTATAAATTGTTCAAAAATCATAATGGTGAAGTATTTGCTAGATATGTTGGCACTAACTGCAGGAACGGTTCTCCTATGAAGAAAATCTGGGTTCCCAAAAAGTGCCTTGAAAGTCTTCAGGTGAATGTCCTTAGGACACCACCTGTGAAGAATAGGAACCCCAGATCAAACTCTTCATATGGACCAAATTCCTCAAAAGGATCAAAGTCCTCGTATGAATATCATCGTGCTAACTACTCTATTTCGAAGGGAAGAGCCAAGGGCTATGAATATGAGCAGTATTCTTTTAATCATTATGTTCATAAGTCCTCGAAGAATTTCTTTGCTTATTCATATGCTTATCCTAACTCCTCTTATGTGAATGAAATGGACTGTCTTCTATGCCACCTTTCTCGTATGGAGCTCGCAGAGTGATGAACTCTTTACCACCCCTTCAGATGTGGGTGGTGAAGAAAAAGAACTAATTTCTTCTGCAGGGTCAGGTCTCCAGACGTACTTAATCGTCTTAAGAATTTACTGGAGACCTGAATATGCCTGATAGGACGCAGGCTAACCATGAAGAAATGAACTTTCATTTCTCATGTCCTCATACTGCTTTATCTATTCTATTGCTTGACGAAACTGATCTGACGAATTGATGTCATATTCTTCACTGATGAAGTATATGAGTTTGTAAGCTGCACTAATTCATCTGCAGGATGATCAACCCAAAGCCACTGAGTGGGTCCTCGATAGTGGATGTACAAATCACATGACTGGTGACAAGAATTTATTGATGGATGCCCCATTATCTCCGTCCCATCTGAACCATATCATCTTTGCTGACAAAGGAAAAAGTCAGGTATTGGGTCTAGGTAAGGTTTCAATCACAAAGTATCGACACATGGACAAAGTCATGCTTTTCGAGTCCTTAGGATACAACCTCATGTCTATCTCAATGCTTTGCAATCATATGGTTGTTGTCTTTGGCAAGTACCGTTGTGTTGTGGTTATGGAAGCTGACAATTCCAAAGTCTTCGAAGGCTTTAGGACAGGAGACCTGTATATTGTTGATTTCTCTATAGGACCACAACTAGCCGTGTGCCTACTTGCAAAAGCTTCAGAAGGCTGGCTCTAGCATCGACGACTTGGTCATGCAGGCATGAGGAATTTGCACATGCTTGCGAAGAAGAAGCATCTCATAGGCATAGAGAATGTCAAATTCCTCAAGAATCACTTATGCGGAGCCTGTGAAGCTGGGAAGATGACAAAGGCAAAGCATCCAGCAAAGACTATCATGACCACTACTCGTCCATTTGAATTGCTTCACATGGATCTCTTTGCTCCTAACCATTATTCTAAAGTCTCAAATGAGGCATCTCAATATGGCTTTGTTATTGTTGATGATTACTCTCGATACACATGGGTACACATTGTTACTTACAAACATGAAGTGCAGGAAGTCTTCAAATGATTTTCCTCGAGGGCTTCATCCAACTTTGGTGTGAAGATCAAGCACATCAGAAGTGACAATGGAACTGAGTTCAAGAATTCTGGTCTTGGTGACTATCTTGATGAACTTGGTATTACTCATGAGTTACCTACTCCTTATACTCCTCAGCAGAACGGCATCGTGGAGCGCAAGAACAGGACTCTTGCTGAGATGGCTCGCACTATGCTTGATGAATACAAAACGCCTCGTCATTTCTGGATTGAGGCAATTCATACTGCGTGCCACATCATCAACAGAGTATATCTTCACAAATTCTTCAAGAAGACAGCCTATGAACTCCTCACTGATAAGAAACCCAATGTAATTTATTTCAAAGTCTTCGGTGCTAAATGTTGGATTAGAGATCCTCATCAAAACTCAAAATTTGCACCAAAAGCACATGAAGGTTTTATGCTTGGTTACGGAAAGGACTCGCACACCTACAGAGTCTTCAACAACGTTCTTGACAAGGTTGTTGAAACTGTAGATGCGTGGTTCGATGAAACTAATGGCTCGCAAAGAGAGCACCTACCTACTGCGATAGATGAACCAGCACCTGAGGAAACTATCAAGTTCAAGGCTATTGAGGATGTCATTCCCACTGAAGAATCTGCTGAAGAATTCATTCCAGAACATGAAGAACGTCGAGCTAATGCACCTGAAGAAAATACTGAAGAAAATGGTGCTGAAGAAAATGCTGATCAAATTCCTCGACGACAACCAGCTCATCCTCGTGTTGCAAAAGAAGTGCAAGTTGAAAAGATCATCAATTACATTAAAGCGCTAGGTCCTCTCACACGCTCAAAAGCTTCACATTCATCTAACTTTTGTGGGCACTATGCTTTTGTCTCTATCACAGAGCCCACTAAGGTAGATGAAGCATTTCTGGAGCCTGAGTGGATTCAGGCCATGCAAGAAGAATTACATCAGTTCGAGCTGAACAACGTCTGGGAACTGGTCAAACATCTAGATCCTCGCAAGCACAATATCATTGCAACCAAATGAATCTATCACAACAAGCAAGATGAAAATGGCCTTGTGGTAAGGAATAAGGCACGGCTTGTAGCTCAAGGCTACACACAGGTTGAAGGAATTGATTTCGATGAAACTTTTGCACCTGTTGCTAGACTTGAGGCTATTCGCAGATTACTTGCTTATGCTAACCATCATGATATCACTCTATATCAAATGGATGTGAAAAGTGAATTCCTCAATGGTAAGCTTGAGGAAGAAGTATATGTTGCTCAACCCCTAGGTTTTGAAGATCCAAAGAATCCTGACAAAGTCCTCAGACTCAACAAGGCCCTCTATGGCCTCAAGAAGGCCCCTCGGGTGTGGTATGATACTTTGAAGGAATTCCTCATGAAGAAAGGCTTCAAACCCGGTTCACTCAACCCTACTTTTTTCACTAAATCTTATGATTGTGAATTGTTTGTGTGCCAAATATATGTTGATGATATTATCTTTGGCTATACTAACTAGCATTATAGTGATGAATTTGCCTATATGATGAGTGAAGAATATCAAATGTCTATGATGGGAGAATTGAAATTCTTCTTAGGTCTTCAAATTCGTCAACAACACAATGGCATATTCATATCTCAGGAGAAATACCTTAAGGATGTACTGAGGAAATTCGGCATGCAAGACTGTAAAGGCGTCAAAATTCCGATGCCCACAAATGGCCATCTATGCACTGATGAAAATGGTATTGACTTCGATCATAAGGTATACCGCTCCATGATTGGTTCTTTATTGTACTTATGTGCATATAGGCTAGATATAATGCTTAGTGTTTTCATGTGTGCCCGCTTTCAACCTACACCGAAGGAATCACACCATAAGGCTGTGAAGCATATTATTCGATATCTAGCTCACACACCAACACTTGGATTATGGTACCCCAGGGGCTCGGGTTTTGATCTCATTGGATATTCTGACTCTGACTATGCTTGTGATCATGTGGACCGCAAGTCAACGTCTAGTACATGTCATTTCCTCGGACGATCTTTGGTCTGTTGGTCCTCGAAGAAACAGAACTGTGTATCACTATCTACTATTGAAGCTAAGTACATTGCCGCTGGTTCTTGCTGTGCTCAACTGCTATGGATGAAGCAAACTCTCAAGGACTATGGCGTCAACATGAAGAATGTGCCTCTCTTCTGTGACAATGAGAGTGCCATCAAGATTGTTCACAACCCAGTTCAGCACTCGAAGACAAAGCACATTCAGATTCGTCATCATTTTCGTCATGATCATGTGTTGAAGGGTGACATTTCTATTGAGCATGTGAAGACTTAAGAACAGCTAGCCGATATCTTCACAAAACCCTTGGATGAGAAGAGATTTAGCAAGTTGCGGTGTGAGCTAAATATCCTAGAATCTTCGAATGTTCTCTGAAAAGGACACTCATCCTAACACTTATGCAAAATTGATGATTTAGATGCGCAACACATGAAGAAACTTTTTTCTTCAATCAATGAAGAATAACACTCTAAGTGTGAAGAAATTAACGAAGAATTTGATTCTCAGAACCCTACGACAATTGTACGCGGTGTCTGAAATCATCATTCTTATACAGTGGGTCACGCCACCACCAAAAGTTGAAATTCCTCAGTTGTTCAAATTCTTCAACTTTGCATTGTCTTCACTATTTCCGTTGTTTTTTTTCATTGGCTATATATATATATGAGTTATGTCCTCTACAACATTCACTTATGGCTACTTCTTCAAGTTGTTTTTTCTGCTAAGTGAATGTGATAGGACCCTTCCCCCTCTATGCTATACTCAACCCAATCTGTTCACAAATTCTTCATATGAGTTCTATTTGAAACTCGTTCAAAATCTTCACTGTGTCCTTGTCAGCTGAAGAATTTGCGGACGGAAAGTTAAAACCTATCTTATCCAAATTTTCGCTTTGCCGCTCAAACCGTTCCGCATCCCATGATATACTTATCTATTCACCCACGATCTAACAGGATCTCCACTTCTCAGTACGTGGGTGACACATGTCATGCGAATGAGAAGGGTCAGGGGCACGTTCGTCCAAATACTTCGGGCGAACGGTTTTTCACCGTGGCTATAAATACCCCTCTTCCCCTTCCTCACTTCCTTTACTCCGCTCGACCTCCTTCTCCAGCTCGAGCTTCTCAAACCCTAGCACCGCCGCTACTTCATCGTCGCCGGTGAGGAAGAGCTTCACTTCCTCGACCTCGTCGCCGCCATACTCGTGCCGGCCACGGAAATCATCACTCCGCCGCCGCCGTAGCCGTCTTCCTCCGCCAAGTTAGGGCATGGAAGATCCGCACTGACGAACTTCACATCTCCACACTCCAGTTCGTCGTGTTCTTCATCCAGGGTAATTAAAAGTTACTTTTACTGCCCTCGTTGATTCAAATGATTTCTATAAAATCCTCAAAGGTGTTTTTTATTCATATCTTCACACACTAAAACACCTCACATATCATTTCTTCTTGATTCGTTTCTCTAAGCTATGTTTTTCTTCAAAATTCCTCAAATGTGTGGATTTTTGATCTACACATCTCTGGAACCTAAGACAAAGAACGCTTAGTGAAATTCTTCAAGACTCATCTGGTCAAATTCCTCAAACTTGTTCTTTTTACAAAACCTTCTGAGAACGCATATGACCTCTCCAAATTCCTCGCAACTATACTCTGTTCATAGGTACTCATGTACACTGCTGAATCACTAGGTTCTCATCAACTTAACTCATTTGCAGTGTTCCTCGAAGAAAAGTTGCATACTTCCTCAGAGAATTCAATTGTTCAAATTCCTCAACTGAAGAAAATGGCTGATGGTAAGAAGCCACAGAAAGGAGGAAAGAGGCCTGAGGTCAACACAACGTTCGAAATCCCTGATGACATATATGCTGGGTACTGCGCACCTCCCGAGGAAGATAAAAATCATCCCAAGGTGCGCATACAGAAGATAGAGAGGAGATGGGCTAGAGAGTGGAGAGAGTACAGATATGTAACTCCCAAATACATGAAGAAATTCGTACTCAATCCTCCATGCCCAAGACCTCCATTGGCACCTGGCCAAATAGCTGATCCCACCAGCCTCAAGCGTGGTGAGGATTATCCTGATGAATGGGCCAAGCGCCAGGCCAAGTTGGCTAGACAAGCCAAAGAAGCTATGAGGAAATTCAATGAAGACTCTGCTGCTGCTGCTGTCGCTAAGGCCTCTGTCAAGCCTAAGAAGGCCATGTCAAAGAAGCCTGCGCACAAGCCAAGTGCTTCGCCTTCAGTGCCCTCAAGGCCAAGTTCCTCAGCAATGCCCTCACGGCAAGAATCTTCAAAGCCCTCAAGGCCAATTCCTCATGCTGCTCCTGCTCCTCTCAAATCCTTAGCTCCTCAAAAGTCCTCAGCAGCTCCTCCAAAGTCACTAGTAGAAAATAGGGCTATGGTCCAGGCCGCATCAGCCCATTAGTCCCGGTTCAGTCTAGAACCGGGACCAATGTAGGCATTGGTCCCGGTTCGTGAGCCCAGGGGGCCCGCCGGGCCACGTGGGCCATTGGTCCCGGTTCGTCAGGACCTTTTGGTCCCGGTTGGTGGGATGAACCGGGACCAATGGCCCTCCCTCCTGGCCCACCACCATTGATCCCGGTTGGTAGCTTGAACCGGGACCAAAGGCTCCCCTTTAGTCCCGGTTCTTGTCACCAACCGGGACCAATGAGGTGCCTATATATACCCCTCGCTCGCGAGCAGAGCACCCTAGTGCTCTGTTTTTCTCTGGCCAAGGGGGAGAGGGCTTTGTGGTGCTCTAGCTCACCTCCTATGCACATGAGGGCTTTGTGGTGCTCTATTTTCCTTGAGATTTGTCTAGATTTAGCGGTCCGTCACGCCCCGTCCCCGTCTTCACCGTCGTCGATCACCCGCGCCGATCTCATCACCGACACCACCGTGGTGAGCCTCTTGTTCTTATCTTCTTTCTGAAAGGAAAAATATTCTTACTTGTATGTTTAGATAGATACTTGTATCATTTTCTTACATTTTTATTGCATCTTATATAGTGCGATGGTTTTGGTATCCGCCCCCGTCGGCCCTCGTCCTGTCTATGATTCGGATTTGGTATGTATATTATCTTTATAACTATTGGTTCATTTATTGTTTATGAAAATTATGCCGACCAACGTGACATAGATTTTTTTATCTAGGATGTATGTGAATCGGAAATGCCAACCGACCTTGTCGAGAGGTTAAATTTAGTTGAAGAAGAAAACAATTTGTTGAAGGAAAAAATAAAAAAATTGAGGAGGAGAAGATGATATTGGAGTTGCATGTTGCGGGTGTCGTCGATGATCACAAGATCAAGATGGATGCAATGCGCTTGAAGATTAGAAAGATTAGAAAATATGCCATTCATACCGAGGCTTGGTATCATTATGCCATTGGATCAATTGTTACCTTGGTTGCGATTATGATCGCATTTGTTTTCGCATTGAAATGTTTTACATAGTTTCAATGTATGGTTTAATTAATTAGATGCTCTGGAGAGCTATATGTTATTAGATGAGAACTATGTGTCGGGGGACTAATCCACGAACACCTATGGGACCGGCGGACCGAGCCCCTTTTGATTCGGCGGGGGCGGAGATCGCAGGAAGAGCAGATCGAGGCGAAACACACGAGCGGTTTACCCAGGTTCGGGCCGCACGGATGCGTAAAACCCTACTCCTGCTTTGTGGTTTGTATTGAGTTCTTGCTCGAGAGCGCTGAGTGCTACAGTACACACCAGCAGCTAACGAGACCGAGCGTGAGTGTTCTCTTCCCTCCCCCCCTCTACGTTGCGCATGGGCCTCCTTTTAGATGCTCAAGGGGTCACCGACAGGTGGCAACGTAGACAAGGGTAAAAATGGAAAGGTGTTGCGGTTGGTACAGCTACCTACTATAGTACATCGTACCTAACCCTGACGGCAGGGGACAAGGGCTTTAAATGCCCGTCTGCGCCGCCCAAATAGTGCAAAAAGGGACCGCCAGGGACGCCACCGCTCGCCACGATGGCGATCTTGTCAGCGCCGCTTGCCACCGCTCACCGCTGGTTGCACAGCCTCCTGCCACGTACGCCTGGAAGGGTCCCAGAGCGACACGTTGGTGGATGTGCCGGAGCGCGGGTACAGAGTGGTGGCTTGCCGCGGCAAGCGCCTTGCCGCGGTCGTTGTCTTGTCGCGTCCGGGAGCTTGTCGCTCACCGGGCCTTGCCGAGATGCGTGGCGCGTCGCGGCAAGTTCCTTGAGATGCCTTGGTTGGCCTTCCCGGAAAGCTCCTCTTGCCGGGGTCTTGTCTTCTTGGTCTTGGATACTTTGTCCTTGAATGGCTCCAAAGGAACCACGGAGGACCTTGGCGGTCACCCGGCAAGCCTTGCCGCGGGATGTTGCGACTGCCCGTGCACAAGTTCGGGATACTAGGGTACCCCTACTCTAGTACACCGACAGGAGCCCCCGGGCCTGGGCCATACACGGTGCCGAACGCTGTTGGGCCAGGCCCAAAATAGGGCACGGGCACGCGCGGCCTGGGTCACGCCGTATCTCTCTCCACATCCACCGCGCCCTCCCCAAACGGCACGCGTTGAATGCGGCGTCGTGGGAGAGATCGTGGGGGGTTTCTTTATTCGGAAAGGCGGAACGTCCGCCCCTCCCTCTTTATAAGCAGGGGAAACAGGGGTAGTTCGCCCATTCGCCGGTTGCTACTCCAATCTCGGAAACCTCCGCCGCTCCCTCGTCTTCCCAAAGCTGAAAGAGAGCAGCGCCCCGCCCCCCATCACCACCAGCACCACCAACGCCGTCGACCTCCTCCACCACTTCCGCCATGGCTCCGAGAGCTGACAAGGGGAAGGTTGTGAAGTCGACCGAGGCGCAGCGGCTTGCGGCGCTGCGAAAGGAGCGGGCAATCTTCCCCCCCAAGCTCGCCGCGAGGGAGCTGAGGGAGAATTACTACCTCTTCTGGTCGACGGAGACGCGAGCGCATCCGCGCACGAAGGTACTTCCAGCCGCCGCTTGGAAAACGACTCCAAATGGATACCCTTTCTTCGCCTTGTTCTTCTACTGCGGGCTCTGCCCGCCTTTCTCTGAGTTTTTCTGCGATATTATGAACACCTACAGATTCCACCTCCTTGACTTCACCCCCAATGCTGTCCTGACCATGGAAGTTTTCGCACATCTCTGCGAAAACTTTGTCGGAGTCCACCCAAATGTAGCCCTTTTTCGCCACTTCTTTATGCCCCGAGTAGAGAGAGGAGAGACTTTATCCGGCGGAATCGCCTGGATCTCGAGGGCCGGCAAGAAGGACACTTATCTGGAGGGAGAGTTCCGCGGCAAGTGGGAGGAATGGAGAGCAGACTGGTGCTGGATTGATGAGGAGAACCCGCAGCCGTTTACCGCCCGGCGCCAAGCCCCAGTAGCACGCGGCAGCGATTGGAGTGACGTGGCCCCGGAAGACGCTAGGCTGAAGATTGCCGTCACCCGGATCCAACGCCTCAGGCTTACCGGGCTCACTGTAGGCGCTGTTGGCGCAGATTTTCTTCGCCGCCGCATCGCCCCCCTGCAGGAACGGGGGAGACCCGCCTGGGAATTCAAGAATGCGGCGGATATCATGAGGCTGCGTCCGGGCCACAACTTCAACTTCACTGTTCCGGAGCTTAACGCGATGCTCCAGGAGCTGTTCAAGTACGACCCTCAACATCCCGAAGTGTTCAGGTTGCCGAGAGGCGTCGTTCCGCTGTGCAACAACTCCGCGCTCGACCGCATCCGTGCAATGATGCCGCTGTGCGATTCGCATGGAATTGTCTCAACTTGACTAGAGCCTGCAGACGACGTCGTGCAAGAGTTCTTTGACGGCTTGGTAGAAGTGTTGATCCGCTCCGACGAAAAGGATAGCCTCACCCGCGACACCACCGATGCGGAGATGCAATGCATCGCCACCAGGCTGGAAGAGGCGGCGGCAGCCACAGCCGCGGGCGAGTTTGGATTCACCGTGGAGGAGGCAGAGACAGTAGAGGCGGCAAGCCGTACCGAGAGGGAGGGGCTTGCCGGCGGGGAAGAGACTGCCGGGCGTGACGTCGAGTTGAACGAGCCCGCCGAGGATACGAGCGGCTCGTTGGATATCAACTCCTCTTCCTCCTCATCCTCAGACAGCTTGCCGCAAGCAGAGCCCCCATCTTCACCAAGAAGGCGTCTCCGCAAGGCCGGGGACGTAGCGGAGCGGCGGGCGAGCCAACAGTCGCCGCGCCGCGTGACACGCTCCACCGCGGCAAGCACTGTTGCCGCGGGAGCACCTCACGCTGTTGCGGCAACTGGAGCGGGGTCATCTCAAACCACCGTTTCTGCTCCTGCCGCTTCCCACGCCGCGGCGGCAGCCGGAGCTGGGTCGTCTCAGGCCACCGCCACTGTTCCCGCCAAGCGGCCAAGGGAACCTACTCCTCTGCCTCCTCGCGCTGGACGTGAGCCGGACTTCGACTTCTCTGCGTTCAGCTCCGACGAGGAAGAAGAAGAAGAGTAAGATTCTCTTGTTGTACTTGTAGTTCTTCAATTCTTGTTGTTTTGTCTTGTATCTCATTTGCTTTACTCTGAACTGATTCCTTTTTAGGACTCTGGCCAAGAGAGCAGCGAAGAGAGCCAAGGTCCCGGTGATTGTCATCGAGGACGAGCCCACCGCGACAGCAGGGGGTGCGTCCGAGACAACCTTGCCGGACCCGGCAACTGTTCTCCAGAGCAGCCCCCAGCGTAAGTATATGGTTTGCTTTCCGCTGTTAGGTGTGCATGGATACTCCTTCTTTGCTGACATCTGACTGTTGGTTTGTGTAGGAGCAGAGCAGCCCCACCAGGAGCGCCCGGAGGCCGCCCCCGAAATGCCAAGGGAGAGTCCTCCGGCAAGGGAGAGGTCTCCGGCAAGGGAGAATTCTCCGGCAAGGGAGAAGTCTCCGGCAAGGGAGAAGTCTCCAGCAAGGGACAGCACCAGCGGCCCCCCAGCGGCGGAGACCACGACTTCAGAACCTGGTGCAGGTAATCCTCTTGCTTCAAAACTTCCCTTGGGTTCTTCTTCTTTTGATCTTCTGGATATTTGCTTGACTCTTCTCCCTTTTCCGGCCGTCAGACCCATCTGCTGCGGAGCCGATGGAGACCGAGGTTGCCGCCGGCGCAGAGGCCGCCAAAGCTGCCGCCGCAGAAGCAGGCGGGGGGTCTGGCGATCGCACTGACGGCCCTGAGGCCGCAGGAGCGCCAGGCGCTACGCCGACCGCCGATCCCTCCGCCGCTGCCGCAGCGTCAGGCTCCGAAGAGCCCCAGCCAGGCGTCTACTTAAAGGCTGGCGATGGCGTCTTCATCAACCTCCCCTGGGCGTCAAGCTCCAGGGCGCCGGTCGAAGGAGAGAGCTTCGACGGAGAGGTGCTCGCCTCCGCTGGGCTGACGCTGGTTGACGCGCCGAGCAGCAGCGGCAGCGAGCCTGAGGAGGAGCGGTTGCTGCGGAAGCTGGTGTCGCTCTACCGTGCCCGGCAAGCCAAGCTGGAATCCCGCGAGGCGCTTGTCGCGAAGGCGGGAGTGGACATCGAGAAGCGCGCGGAGGAGCTTCGGGGTCTCAACCAGGAAGCTCTTCGGTCCCTGGCAGAGGAGCGGGAGCAACTCTCCGAGGAGCAGAAGGCCTTCCTCCTCGAGAGGGCTGAAGTTGAAGAGCAACAGCGGCTTGCTGCTCAGAAGCTGTCTGCGCAGGAGGGCAAGCTGGCGCAGCGGAAGGCCAACCTCGACAGCCACGAGGAGGAGCTTGCCGCGCGTGAGCAAACACTCGGCGGAGCCCTCAAGCAAGCAGAGGATGCTGCCGCAGCTGCCGAGGCCGCGAAGAAGGAGCTGGAGACGAAGGTGGCGCAGCTGGAGGCCGATCTCAAGGCGAGCGGTGAAGAGCTTGCCGCGCTCAAGCATGAGCAGGAGAAGGACGCCCACAGCCACTCAGAGCTGCATGCTCATCTCGCCGAGAAGGGCAAGGAGCTTAGCGCCGCCAAGGACTCCAACGCAGATCTTGAGTTGAAGCTGACTGCTTTGACCAAGATGCTGGACGGCACCAGGGAGAAGGAGGCGGCCTTGAAAGAGGAGATCAAGGCCGACAAGGCACTGCTGGAGAGTGCCGCTGCCGCCCAAAACACTTTTAAGGAGACTGTGGAGCACTGGATGGAGGGTCTCGTGAATGTTGCCGCAGACATTAACAGGGAGCTGGCGCAGCTGGGGATGGAGGATCTCGGGTATCCTTCCGATGAGAACCTCCAACCCAGCGCCAAGCTCACCTTGTTCTTCAAAGGCGTGGCGACGGCCCTCCAGCGACTCTGGGAGAGGATCCCAAAGCAGCTGGCCGACGAGTCGCGCAAGATCTGCGCGGGAGCTCTTCAAAAGGTGCTGGTGAAGGTGGCCTTCCGCAACCCGGGCCTCAACCTCACCAATGTCCTCAAGACCCTGCCGCCGGATGCTGATCTGGAGGCGCTCAAGACCCTTGTCGCACCCATTGTGGACAAGGTGAGCGGGATCAAGAGGATTGAGGGCGATCACGTAGACTAGGCCGCCCGTTTCCTTCTTTTCTTGTCGCTGCTGGTCATGTTATGGAAACAATATGTTAGAGCCGCGACAAGCTACCTTGTAATATAACTCTATTCCGGGTAATGATTGCAATGTTATCTCCTTTACTTGATTCCTTCCTTTGTATGTTTTTGCCCTACGCTTTTAGGGAACTTGCCGGCGCAGGCACCTTAGCCGCGAGCGCTGAGTGCGGGACGTCAGCAGCCTGCTGGCGGTGCCACTACCGACAAGAAACCTTGTCGCAGCTAGTCACAGCTCACTTAAGTTGTTGAGCGGACTCGAAACAAAGTAAGGGTGCGACTAGCGCAACTAGTTGCAGCTCACTTAAATTGTTGAGCGGACTCGAAACAAAGTAAGGGCGCAACTAGCTATGAGTTGGTTCCTCCGCGCACAGGTTTTCCATACAAAGCACGGTCGTTCAAGGAGGATAACTTAAAAATTTAAAAAAATCTGATTGCTCAAACTTTGGCAACTTAGCTTTTCTGTCGTTTGCTTCCCGGTAAGGCGAAACTTTATTGAACGACGCCTGGTCCATACCATTATCTTCTCCTTTCCCCCCCGGCAAACTTGTGGGCGAGGGAACCTTCCTTTCCTTGAGAAAAAAGAAAGAAGAGAAAATAAAGATATGGAGCCTTACGGCTCGTTGTTGCTTACCGGGGGTAGGTGCTGCACAAAGTGTCAGATAACACATGCAAAAAATAGAAAGCATGAAATTAACAAGATGCGCGGAGCACATGAGCTTTATGCACGGGGTCTGCGCCCGGCTTTCTACAAAGGATTACATGCAACAGTGGCAAGACTTGTACAAAAGGTGGTTGCCGGAACGGGTTCCGGCAACCGCGCCTTACGGGTAAAACTTACGAAGATGGCCAATGTTCCAGGAGTTGCTCACCAGAATGCCATCTTCGGTCTCAAGGCGGACGGCGCCAGGCCTAGTGACTCGTTTCACCCGGTAAGGGCCTTCCCACTTCGGCGTCAACTTGTTGGAATTCTTGGCGGACTGAACACGCCGAAGAACAAGGTCGCCTTCCTCGAGACTTCTGGCGTTAACTTCACGGCTATGGTAGCGGCGCAAAGCTTGCTGGTAGCGAGCAGATCGTACAGCAGCCTGAACACGGTCTTCCTCAAGGAGCAGTGCGTCATCTTGTCGCAGCTGCTCTTGCTCAAGCTCATCATAAGCGAGCACTCGAGGTGACCCGTATACGAGTTCCGTGGGGAGAACTGCCTCTGCTCCATAGACTAGAGCGAAAGGTGTCTGGCCAGTGGCTCGATTTGGCGTCGTCCTGGTCGACCAAAGAACCACCGGCAGCTCCTCAATCCAGTTTCTTCCGCACTTGTGCAGCCTGTCGAAAGTCCTGGTCTTGAGCCCACGCAGCACTTCAGCATTTGCCCTCTCCGCTTGACCGTTGCTTCTCGGTGAGCAACAGAAGCGAAGCAGACCTTGGCGCCAAGATCTTGGACGTACTGCATGAAGGTGCGGCTCGTGAATTGCGTACCGTTGTCGGTGATTATCCTGTTAGGGATCCCGAAGCGGCAAAAATCGACCTGAAGAACTTGACTGATGACTGTGCTGTCACCTTCCTCACTGGTTCCACTTCCGGCCACTTTGTGAACTTGTCGATTGCAACGTACAAGTACTCAAAGCCCCCGACTGCTTGGGGGAAGGGGCCGAGGATGTCGAGCCCCCAGACCGAAAATGGCCAGGATAAAGGGATCGTCTGGAGAGCTTGAGCTGGCTGGTGTATCTGCTTGGAATGGAACTGGCACGCTTCACACTTGGTTACTTGTGCAGTTGCATCCTGGAGGGCTATCGGCCAAAAGAAACCTTGCCTGAATGCTTTGCCGGCAAGTGCTCTTGCGCCAATGTGGTGACCACATATGCCTCCATGTATCTCTGCCAACAGCTTCTGTCCATCTTCCCGGTGAATACACTTCAATTTCACACCGTTGAGTCTTCTTCTATACAGTGTGCTGTCAACAAACTGGTACATACTTGACTGTCGGGCTACTCTTTCCGCTTCTTCTTTCTCTTCAGGAAGTTCTCCTGTCTGGAGGAAACGGACAATCTGCTGTGCCCATGCTGGAGCTTGTGGCTTGACAACAAGGACTAAAGGCAAATCTGCTGCTGCGGGAACATCCACTTCTACGGCGAGAACCTGCGGCTCAACCGGAGCTTGACGTTCCCCGGCAAGCTTGCCAGAGCGAAGCTTGTCGGGAGCCTCTGCTTCAACAGAACAAACCCTAGGGCTTGCCGGAGCAGACTGCTCCTCAGCACTCTTGGTGTTGTGCGGTGCCCATGCTGGAGCTCGTGGCTCGACAACAAGGAGTAAAGGCACATCTGCTGCTGCGGGAACATCCGCTTCTACGGCGAGAACCTGCGGCTTAGCCGGAGCTTGACGTTCCCCGGCAAGCTTGCCGGAGCGAAACTTGTCGGGAGGCTCTGCTTCAATGGAACAAACCCTAGGGCTTGCCGGAGCAGACTGCTCCTCAGCACTCTTGGTGTTGATCTTGGGGACCTTCTTGGCGGCGGCTTCGGGAAGCTCTGCCGGAAAATAGTCGCCAGAAATCAACTTCCTCTTCTTGCTCTGTCCAGTTGATGGCGTTACGGACGGTCGAGTCAGCTTGAGCACAAAGATCCCTGGTTCCACAGGTAACTTAAGTGCGGCGCACTTTGACAGGCCATCGGCGATGTCGTTCTGAGCTCTTGGAACATGCTCCATCTGTAGGCCATCAAAGTGCTCTTCTAGCTTCCTCACTTCGTCGACGTAGGCTTCCATCAATGGACTCTGATAGTTCTTGTTCACTTGGCGGATGACAAGCTGCGAGTCACCCCTGACAATGAGCTTCTTGATCCCAAGGTCTGCCGCGATCCTGAGACCGGCAAGCAAGCCTTCATACTCTGCAGTATTGTTTGTTGCTTGCTCCTTGGGAAAGTGCATCTGGACTACGTACTTGAGGTGCTCTCCAGTGGGTGCGACAAGCAGCACGCCAGCGCCGGCGCCTTGTAGCGAAAGGTACCATCAAAGTACATCAGCCACTCTTTGCTTGCTTCCTCGACGGGGATGCTCGTTTCTGGAATTTCTTCATCTGGTGTTGGCGTCCACTCTGCTATGAATTCTGCCAATGCTCTGCTCTGGATAGTTGAAGTACTCTCAAACTTGAGGCCAAAGCTTGACAGTTCCAGTGCCCACTCAACAATCCTGCCTGTCGCTTCTGGATTCTGCAGTATCCTCTTCAGCGGAAAACGAGTGACAACTGTGATCTCATGTGCATGGAAGTAATGGCGCAGCTTTCTCGAGGCCATGAGAAGGCCGAAAAGCAATTTCTGCATGCCAGAGTACCTTGACCTAGCTCCCTGCAGAAGGGAACTGACATAGTAAACTGGGCGCTGCACCATTCTCTTCTGTATCTCCTCGCGCGTCTACGCAGATCCATCCTTGTCGGGACCAGAGCTTGTCGGGGAAGCCCCCTGCTTGCCGCTGGATGCGCCTGCCGTGGTTGCTGGCTCGTCATCTGCCTCCCTCTCCGCTACTAACGCAGCACTAACCACTTGATTGGTTGCCGCTATATACAGGAGCAACTTCTCTTGTGGCTTAGGTGCGACAAGTGTTGGAGTGGAGGACAGGTATCTCTTCAAGCTCGCTGTGAGGGATCTGGAGTTTCTGGAGTACAGCGGAGGAGATCAGGTTCAAGCCGGCCCCGCCGTCAACTAGCATCTTAGTGACCTTGAGGTTGCGGATAGTTGGTGAAACTAACATCGGCAAGCACCCGACCGCAGTTGTGCGATCAGGGTGGTCCTCAATATCAAAGATGATAGGCGTGCTGGACCATTTCAGAAGCTTGCGTGACTCGACAGGTGGTTCCGCCGCATTGACTTCTCGCGCCCACTGCTTGAGTTGGCGGTGTGAAGTATGCAGAGAAGCACCGCCGTCAACGCATAAGACCTCTGTGGCTTTCTGGAACTCCTGCTCACTGGTGTCGACATCATCCATGTCTTCGTCGTCGTCATCATCTTCATCCTTGTCGCGGCTGCGGGGAGGTCTGTCTCCTTGCCGCTGCTTGGCCTTGCCGCGGCGTCCTCCCCGGCCGGCGCGCTTCTTGCCGGATTCTCCAGCGCCTCCTTGGGCCCTCTCCTTGTCGCGTCGCTCGTATTCAGCCTTTTGCTGCTGGACAAGCTACTCGATCTTCTTGCAGCTCTGGAGATCATGGCCCTTGGTGCGGTGGATCTTGCAGTACTGCTTGTCGGTGCCGTCCTGCTTGTCGGCGACCGCCACAGCCTGGCAGTTGGTGCATGCGGCAATCTCCTTGCCGGAGCTACCAGCTTTGGCTTTCTTGGCGCCACCTTCATTGCCGGACTACTCAACGACTAGCACATCTTTGCCTTTCTTCTTCCTGTTGTTCCGCCGCCGGTTTTTCTTTGCCGGGGCATCTTCCTCGCTGTCAGATCCTCCTGCTCCTGTATTCTCTCCGAGGAGTTTCCTCCCTTCCTCAGTACATGCAAACTTGTCGGCCAGGGCATACAGCTCACTGACATCTCTGATCATGCACATCGCCATCTCCTCTCGCATCCTGCGGTTACGCACGTTCTGATGGATCGCGCTGATGACCGCAGCAGGGTGGATATTTGGGATGTTGTGCTGTACACGGCTGAATCTCTGAATGTACTTGCGCAGGGGCTCTCCTTCCTTCTGGACGAGCAGGTGAAGGTCACTCTCTTGGCCATGAGGTTTGTGGCCGCCTGTAAAGGCGCCGACAAACTGATGGCATAGGTCTGCCCAGGAGGATATGGAGTTGTCCGGCAAATGCATGAGCCAGGACCTGACGTTGGGCTTGAGCACCAGTGGGAAGTAGTTGGCAAGGATCTTGTCGTCCCGTCCCCCGGCAGCCTGCACCGCGATGGTGTAGATGCTGAGGAACTCCGACGGATGCGACTTGCCATCGTACTTCTCTGGTACGTCTGGCTTGAAATTCTTCTTGCTGGGCCACTGGACATGCCGCAGCTCACGAGTAAATGCAGGGCAACCTACCGCATACGGCAAGTCGCCTGGTTCCCCTGGCGCATGCATGTTGACAGAGGGCCTAGCGCGCTGGTCTGATTGACGTCGCGCTTCTCTTTGGCGCTCGATGCGAGTACGAGCGTCTTCTTGCTGTCGTTCGTGAAGAACTTGGCGCTGATCGCGACGAGCTCGTGGATCTGATGACGTGATGGAGTCGCTGTCGACATGGATCCGGCAAGTCGACGATCTTGGCCTTCGGGGCGGAGAGTGCACAGTGGTTGCACCCCCACCGGTCTTGTCACCACCGGCTCGTGCCTGGCTGACTTGCTGCGGCTGCGATGTACTCGGCTACCGTGGAGTGTCGCCGTTGGCGAAGCCGATGAGACTTTGAATGGTGGCCCTCCAGTCGTCGATCTTGTCTGCCGCTGGAGGGTAGTTTAGGAGCAGTTGAGCTCGCCCAAAGCTTCTGCTGAAGTGACGGGTGGCGGCGGCGAATGGTGTGAGGAGCGGGATATGCTTGGACTTCTAACTATGTTAGAAGGAGCAGTATCTCGTCCAGGCGACCGTGCCCCGCTCACGCCAGCATGTTGGCGTGCATGCTGGTCTTGAGCACTCCGAGATCCACCAGCTTGATCTTGGTCCAGCAAGCGTATGGCACCGTGAGTACCATGATGCTGCTGGTCCCGCGCCTCCTGGGATGGGCGCGGTGCATGTACGGACGCCGAGGTCTTGGAGTGCGCCCGGTCGTTGTGGGAGCCGACTGCACCGCCGATGGGCAGCGCAGCCTTGTCCTTGGACCTGGCAGCACCATGAGCTCCCTCCTCGATGCCCATTCTTCCGCCGGCGTCTTCCCCACCAGCCGTTTGCTCCGGCGGTGGTGGGTTCGGCGCGGACGGAGCAGCCGCCTCCGAAGCCTTCTTCTTCGGCGGCATGTCGATGAAGATGATGAAGATTTAGCTCGTGTGAACGCCGGATCAGGTTCACACAACCTCAACGCTCCCCCTACCTGGCGTGCCAAAGATGTCGGGGGACTAATCCACGAACACCTATGGGACCGGCGGACCAAGCCCCTTTCGATTCGGCGGGGGCGGAGATCGCATGAAGAGCAGATCGAGGCGAAACACACGAGCGGTTTACCCAAGTTCGGGCCGCACGGATGCGTAAAACCCTACTCCTTCTTTGTGGTTTGTATTGAGTTCTTGCTCGGGAGCGCTGAGTGCTACAGTACACACCAGCAGCTAACGAGACCGAGCGTGAGTGTTCTCTTCCCTCCCCCCTCTACGTTGCGCATGGGCCTCCTTTTATATGCTCAAGGGGTCACCGACAGGTGGCAACGTAGACAAGGGTAAAAATGGAAAGGTGTTGCGGTTGGTACAGCTACCTACTACAGTACATCATACCTAACCCTGACGGCAGGGGACAAGGGCTTTAAATGCCCGTCTGCGTCGCCCAAATAGTGCAAAAAGGGACCGCCAGGGACGCCACCGCTCGCCACGATGGCGATCTTGTCAGCGCCGCTTGCCACCGCTCACCGCTGGCTGCACAGCCTCCCGCCACGTACGTCTAGAAGGGTCCCAGAGTGACACGTTGGTGGATGTGCTGGAGCACGGGTACAGAGTGGTGGCTTGCCGTGGCAAGCGCCTTGCCGCGGTCGTTGTGTTGTCACGTCCGGGAGCTTGTCACTCACCGGGCCTTGCCGGGACGCGTGGCGCATCGCGGCAAGTTCCTTGAGATGCCTTGGTTGGCCTTCCCGGCAAGCTCCTCTTGACGGGGTCTTGTCTTCTTGGGCTTGGATACTTTGTCCTTGAATGGCTCCAAAGGAACCACGGAGGACCTTGGCGGTCACCCGGCAAGCCTTGCCGTGGGATGCTGCGACTGCCCGTGCACAAGTTCGGGATACTAGGGTACCCCTACTCTAGTACACCGACACTATGTATGCACTTTGGTTTTAATGTGATGATGAACTTCTATTAATTTGGACACTTAATTATATATAATGCACACAGATGAACCTGCAATGGATGTACGGTGACAGACACACCCGTGAGTACATTAAAGGCGTGCATGAGTTTCTCGATGCGGCTGAGGCAAACAAGCAGAATGGTTTTATGTGTTGTCCATGCACTGAATGTGGGAATACGAGGTCTTACTCTAACCGGAAAATCCTTCACTCCCACCTGCTTTACAAGGGTTTCATGCCACACTATAATGTTTGGACGAGGCACGGAGAAATAGGGGTTATGATGGAAGACGGCGAAGAAGAAGAGTACGATGACAACTATGTGCCCCCTGAATACGGTGAAGCTGCAACGGGGGGAGCTGGTGAAGATCAAGAGGAACCAGACGATGTGCCCAATGATGCTGCCACGGGTGAAGCTGCTGAAGATCAAGAGGAACCAGACGATGTGCCCGATGATGATGATCTCCGCCGGGTCATTGTCGATGCAAGGACGCAATGCATTAGTCAAAAGGAGAAGCTGAAGTTCGATCACATGTTAGAGGATCACAAAAAAGGGTTATACCCCAATTGCGAAGATGGCAACACAAAGCTCGGTACCGTACTGGAATTGCTGCAGTGGAAGGCAGAGAATGCTGTGGCTGACAAAGGATTTGAGAAGCTACTGAAAATATTGAATAAGAAGCTTCCAAAGGATAACGAATTGCCCGACAGTACATACGCAGCAAAGAAGGTCGTATGCCCTCTAGGATTGGAGGTGGAGAAGATACATGCATGCCCTAATGACTGCATCCTCTACCGCGGTGCATACAAGGATCTGAACGCATGCCCGGTATGTGGTGCGTTGCGGTATAAGATCAGACGAGATGACCCTGGTGATGTTGACGGCGAGCCCCTCAGGAAGAGGGTTCCTGTGAAGGTGATGTGGTATGCTCCTATAATACCATGGTTGAAACGTCTGTTCAGAAACGAAGAGCATGCCAAGTTGATGCGATGGCACAGTGAGAACTGAAAGAACGATGGGAAGTTGAGAGCACCCGCTGACGGGTCGCAGTGGAGAAAAATCGAGAAAAAGTACTGGGATGAGTTTGCAAAGGACCCAAGGAATGTATGGTTTGCTTTAAGCGCGGATGGCATTAATCCTTTCGGGGAGCGGAGCAGCAATCACAGCACCTGGCCCGTGACTCTATGTATGTATAACCTTCCTCCTTGGATGTGCATGAAGCGGATGTTCATTATGATGCCAGTTCTCATCCAAGGCCCAGCAACCCGGCAACAAAATTGATGTGTACCTAAGGCCATTAGTTGAAGAACTTTTACAGCTGTGGAATGGAAACTGTGTACGTACATGGGATGAGCACAGACAGGAGGAATTTAACCTTAAGGCGTTGTTGTTCGTGACCATCAACGATTGGCCCGCTCTCAGTAACCTTTCAGGACAGACAAACAAAGGATACCACGCATGCACGCATTGTTTAGATGACACTGAAAGTATATACCTAGATAAATGCAGGAAGAATGTGTACCTGGGCCATCGTCGATTTCTTCCGACCAACCATCAATGTCGAAAGAAAGGCAAGCATTTCAAAGGTGAGGCAGATCACCGGAAGAAGCCCGCCATGCGCACCGGTGATCACGTGCTTGCTATGGTCAATGATTTACACTACGTAATCTTTGGAAAGGGTCTCGGTGGACTAGCTGTTCCGAATGACGCTGAGGGACACGCACCCATGTGGAAGAAGAAATCTATATTTTGGGACCTACCCTACTGGAAAGACCTAGAGGTCCGCTCCTCAATCGACGTGATGCACGTGACGAAGAACCTTTGAATGAACCTGCTAGGCTTCTTGGGCGTGTATGGGAAGACAAAAGATACACCTGAGACACGGGAGGACCTGCAACGTTTGCACGAAAAAGACGACATGCCTCCGAAGCAGTATAAAGGTCCTGTCAGCTACGCTCTTACGAAAGAAGAGAAAGAAATCTTCTTTGAATGCCTGCTCAGTATGAAGGTCACGACTGGCTTCTCGTCGAATATAAAGGGAATAATAAATATGCCAGAGAAAAAGTTTCAGAACCGAAAGTCTCATGACTGCCACGTGATTATGACGCAACTGCTTCCGGTTGCATTGAGGGGGCTTCTACCGGAAAACGTCCGATTAGCCATTGTGAAGCTATGTGCATTCCTCAATGCAATCTCTCAGAAGGTGATCAATCCAGAAATCGTACCAAGGCTAAGGAGTGATGTGGCGCAATGTCTTGTCAGTTTCGAGCTGGTGTTCCCACCATCCTTCTTCAATATCATGACGCACGTCCTAGTTCATCTAGTCGACGAGATTGTCATCCTGGGGCCCGTATTTCTACACAATATGTTCTCCTTTGAGAGGTTCATGGGAGTCCTAAAGAAATATGTCCGTAACCGCGCTAGGCCAGAAGGAAGCATCTCCATGGGCCATCGAACAAAGGATGTTATCGGGTTTTGTGTTGACTTCATTCCTGGCCTTAACAAGATAGGTCTCCCTAAATCGCGGTATGAGGGGAGACTGACTGGAAAAGGCACTCTTGGAAGAGACTCAATAATATGCAGGGACGGATATTCTTGGTCTCAAGCACACTACACGGTTCTACAGAACTCTACCTTGGTGACCCCGTATGTCGATGAACACAAGAACAGTCTGCGCTCCAAACACCCAGAGCAATGCGACGACTGGATTACATGTGAACACATCAGGACTTTCAGCAGTTGGTTGGAAACACGTCTCAGAGGTGACAACACTGTTTGTGATGAGTTGTACTTGTTGTCCAGGGGACCATCTTTGACTGTATTGACTTACAAAGGATACGAGATAAATGGGAATACATTTATCACGATCGCCAAAGATCAAAAGAGCACCAACCAAAACAGCGGTGTCCGCTTTGATGCAGCAACCGAGAGCGGAAAGGACACATATTATGGTTACATAGTGGACATATGGGAACTTGACTACGGATCTGATTTTAAGGTCCCTTTGTTTAAGTGCAAATGGGTCAATCTGTTAGGCGGCGGGGTACAGGTAGACCCACAGTATGGAATGACAATAGTGGATCTGAAAAATCTTGGGTACACTGACGAACCGTTCGTCCTAGCCAATGATGTGGCACAGGTTATCTTTGTGAAGGACATGTCTACCAAACCGAGAAAAAGAAAAGATAAGGAAGCGAATACATCATACGATGAGCCAAAGCGCCACACAGTTCTTTCAGGAAAAAGGGACATCCTGGGAGTGGACGGCAAGACAGACATGTCTGAAGATTATGAAAAGTTTCATGAAATTCCTCCCTTCAATGTCAAGGCTGACCCAAGCATCCTGATAAACAATGAAGATTATCCATGGTTATGGCGCAATAAGCAAATGACACAAGCGAAGAAAAAGTGAAGACTTTCTCCCGCAATAAGCAAATGCTATGTGGGTGAAATTATGATACCATCCCAACTTTCAACTTTTTCAGAGTTCATTTGAAATGCTTTCATGTCTTATGGTTCGACACTTTGATACTTCGAAAGTGATTGTCCATTTTGTACACGAAGTGCATCAAGTTTTTGTCGTAACCCTCTCTACTTTTTGGAACATGCTATGTGGGTGAAATGATGATACCATGCCAACTTTCAACCTTTTCATAGTTCATTTTGAAATGCTTTCCAATTTCGGAGTCATTTAGCTCAAAGAATGAATTAATAGCAAACAGAATGAAGTACAAAACTTTTATGAAAATAAAAACAATCAATTAAAATATTATGTTATGATCAACTAAAATAAAACTATAATATTCTTCAATAGCAAAAAGAATATAATATTTGTGACCTAAAATCAAACTATAAGTATTTAATTGTAAGTATAAATAAAAAATAAATAGCAAAGAAGAAAAAAAATTCTATTTTTATAGTAAAGTTATTCATAAACTAGTGATTCACACAAATTTTATAAAATTCCAATTTAAACTATTCAAAATTTTAAAACTAATGGCACTAACAGAATGTTTATAATTTTTGTGACCTAAAATCAAAAAGAAATCACTAAAAAACTATAAGTATTTAGTTGTAAGTATAAATAAAAAATAAATAGAAAAAAATTCTATTTTTATAGTAAAGTTATTCATAAACTAGTGATTCACACAAATTTTTAAAAATTCAAATTTAAACTATTCAAAATTTAAAACTAATGGCACTAACAGAAAGTTTATAATTTTTGTGACCTAAAAGCAAAAAGACATCACTAAAAAACTTTAAGTATTTAGTTTTAAGTAGAAATAAAAAAATAAAAAACCAAAAAAATGTAGAAATAAAAAAGAAAAAACCAAAAAAAATGCCACCAACTGGGCCTCCACGGCCTGAATATGACTAGAAACCCTACATGGGCCAGGATTCAGGCCCGCAGAGGCCCAATAGGCCCACAGGCAGTAGCAAGTTTAGGCCCGAAAGCCTGCATTAGAGAGGAGCTCGAATGGGGAGGCAGAGCAGCGCTTATAAACCAGTGTCGGCGCCCTTCAGCTAATAGGCCCACTATTCCTTTCTTGTTCTCCTCTTTGTTTTCTTCTTTTTTTTTCTTCGATCTTCTCCTCTAGCTATTCCTTTCTTCTTCTCCTAGTGTCAAAGTATTGAAGAAATCCATGCCTTCATCATTAGCTGGAAGTAACTAGGGCATGTTGGTACGAAGTTCTGCATAGTTGTTTTGGAATGGAGTCCCGGATAGAATAATCCGCCTTTTGGTACGAATTCAGCAAAGGCCTTCCAAATAGCGATATTCAGAAGGCTCTTTCTGAACTTTGTAACAAAAAGCGAATTATCCTATCTGGGACTCCGTTCTAGAACAACTTTGAAGAGCTTCGTACCATCATGCACATGTTACTTTCACCTAATGATGAAGACATGGTTTTGTTGAATCCTTTGACACTAGGCAACCTCCCGACCCCTCGGCGATCCTCTCGAACATGAGAGGAAGAAGAGGGTTGTCTAGGGGTCGAGGGTTCCAGGGTCGTCGAGGGTTCGAGGGGTCAAGGATCGCCGAGGGGTCGAGAGAGGTTTCCTAGTGTCAAAGTATTGAAGAAATCCATGCCTTCATCATTAGCTGGAAGTAACCAGGGCATGTTGGTACGAAGTTCTGCAAAATTGTTCTGGAATGGAGTCCCGGATAGAATAATCCGCCTTTTGGTATGAATTCAGCAAAGGCCTTCCAAATAGCGATATTCGGAAGGCTCTTTCTGAACTTTGTACCAAAAAGCGAATTATCCTATTTGGGACTCCATTCCAGAACAACTTTGAAGAGCTTCGTACCATCATGCACATGTTACTTTCGCCTAATGATGAAGACATTGTTATGTTGAATCCTTTGACACTAGGCAACCTCCCGACCCCTCGGCGATCCTCTCGAACATGAGAGGAAGAAGAGAGTCGTCTAGGGGTCGAGGGTTCCAGGGTCGTCGAGGGTTCGAGGGGTCGAGGATCGCCGAGGGGTCGAGAGAGGTTTCCTAGTGTCAAAGTATTGAAGAAATCCATGCCTTCATCATTAGCCGGAAGTAACCAGGGCATGTTGGTACGAAGTTCTGCAAAATTGTTCTAGAATGGAGTCCCGGATAGAATAATCCGCCTTTTGGTACGAATTCAGCAAAGGCCTTCCAAATAGCGATATTCGGAAGGCTCTTTCTGAACTTTGTACCAAAAAGCGAATTATCCTATCTGGGACTCCGTTCCAGAACAACTTTTAAGAGCTTCGTACCATAATGCACATGTTACTTTCGCCTAATGATGAAGACATGGTTTTGTTGAATCCTTTGACACTAGGCAACCTCCCGACCCCTCGGCGATCCTCTCGAACATGAGAGGAAGAAGAGGATAAAAAAAGAAGAGGAATAAGAAAAAAAAAGAGGAGAAGAAAGAATAGAGGAGTTCTTCTCCTCTATTCTTTCTTCTCCTCTTTTTTTTCTTCTTCTTCCTCTTTTTTTTATCGGGAACGAGGGTCGTCGAGGGACATAGATGTAGTGTCGTCGTTGTCGATATATACCCCCTCCCGATAGCTTACTATGATTTGGTAGCTAGTTCTACATTTGGCACTAATATATCCATCTGTCATGTTTGAATAATAATTGCCATGTTGTAAATATTTGTAGAAACTATGGACACCGCCCTAGACGAAGCAACAAAAGAAGCGTTGTTGAGGGAGATAATCGCAGAAGGAAGTGATGCCGTCTCATACTTTCTCAACGAAACCGATGGTCTGGAAGGAAAGGGTGAACAAGCTGGCTACGGTGACCTAATGCCGGTGCAAGAAGAAGAACATGAGGACGGCTCCGGTGACCCAATGCCAGTGCAAGAAGGAGACCGTGATGACGGCTCCGGTGACCGAACCGAGTCCGGCCAGGTATATATATTAGTTAAGCCTATGCTGACTAGCTGATTGATGCATTCATTGTTTTGGTATGTACACATATTAATTAAGTCTTTTTTCTTTTTTCTAGCCCTCCGGATCGAGCACAACTTCGGTAAAGAGACGAGGCCCGAAGAAAAAGTTGAGCTCGGATGAAAAGCTTGAGATCACAGCAATCGCACCCGACGGCCAACCTATTGAACCCCTCCGGACAAAGAGCGCATTTGTTGCTCACTGCGGGGTTCTGGTTAGGGACAAGATCCCGATAAGCATCCAGCAATGGTTTAAGCCGGCTATAGAAGACCCTGAGGTGTCTTATGTCAATGATATGCAGAAAAATGATCTTTGGACTAAGCTGAAGTCAAATTTCACCCTACCGCCAGAGGATAATCCAGAGAACCCAATTAAAGAGAAATTAATCAAGTCTTTTGCTCTGAAGAGGATGGCAGAACTATTCAGGAGGTGGAAGAAAGAGCTGAATAATAAATTTGTCGAAAATAATGAGACACCAGAATTCAAGGGCAGATCACTTGCCCGCATTTGTGGCCCACAAGACATCGGAAAAGAGTAAGAAGATGTTGGCGACAAACAAGCAAAATGCTGCGTAGAAGAAGCTTCACCATCGCACGGGGTCAGGTGGCTACCTCGTAGCCCGGCCTAAGTGGTCCAAGGTTGAGAATGATCTGGTTCATAAAGGGATCGAACCAGAGACAAATAACTGGCCAGACCGTTGCCGGACTTGGTTCTTCGGGGCTGGCGGAACCTTGGACCTTGAAACAGGGAAGTGCATTTGGACGAACGAACAAATGGACATACCAGTCAGTAAGCTTAAGTAGTATATCGAAGCACCGCAGGAAGGGACGTTCTTTCCAGACAGAGAGCACGACGAGCTCACAATGGCCCTCGGGAATCCTGAGCACCCTGGACGGACACGAGGCACGCCAGGATCCGTTCCGTGGAAGGTTGGGTTTCCGGACGCAGGCGGTTACAAATCCCATGAGAGGAGGAAAAAAGTGCAGCAGACCGAACTGCAGGCGCTGCACGCAAGGGTACAAGCGATAGAGGAACGAGAAGCAAATCGCAGCAAACGTACTGCCGAAGCCTCCCCCTGAAGCTACCCCGCCATCTCAGCGCAGAAGCAGCGTGGCTTCCACCGAGCGGCTTAAGCCGGAGCATGCCTTGACGGCTCCTGCCAGCTATCCTGTGGATGCTATAACAGAGTCTCAAAATTGCCACCTTATGACGCAATGGATGAATTTGAAGGTCAAGGCGGCTGTTGGCTCTGTTTATCCTACTGAAACCGGCGCAACTTTTCACTGCCGGCTGATTCCAGAAGGATATTCTAGGGTGATGGTGGATGAGATAACGGAGGGATTTGAGGACCTCCAACTTGACCACCCTACCGGTGAAGGGGAGACTTGGCTGGAGTCTGCTCTGAAGACTCCATGCCTATGGCGGAAGGAGCTCATCAACCTTCCGAACTGGACGCCTCCGCCTCCTCCTCCTCCTCCGGCGAGTCAGGGCACTCCGCCTCCTCCACCGCCTCCTCCTCCGGCGAGTGACGATCAGGGCCCTCGGCCGGCTCCTTCTCCGGCGCGTGGCGGCACTCCGCCTCCGTCTCCGCCTGCGCCGACGCGCCCGAGCAGCCAGCCTGCTCCTTCTCCGCCTCGTCAGCAAGGGCGGAAGAGACCTGCCGCCGCTCCAGCTGCTCCGGCGCGTCGTAGTCCTTCTCCTCCGCCTCTTAAGCAAGTAAAGAAGACAACCGCTTCGTCTGCTCGGTCGGTGCCTAGAAGTACAACCAGAGGCGGGAGGACATACAGATTCGGTCCTTCTCTGAAGACTCCAGAGAAGTTACCATACGAGAGGACCCAGGAGGAGAACGCCGAGATCGCGCGAGAAGAAGTGAGGAAATTCTTTGAAGGGGTGAAAGCAAAGAAACATCCACCTCCGGAGGAGAAGGTAGATCGGGTGAAAGTGAAGCGCACTCTGGCTGCCCTGACAAAACCACCGAAGTCTGATCCGCCGAAAGGAAACTATGACCGCATTATTGGAAAGGAATTTGCTGAAGCGGAGCGGTCGGGAAGTATTGTCAGTGATCAAAGGCTGAAAGAACGATGAGCTGGGAAACAAATTGCCTAGCTAGGCAAACAAGCGAAGCAATCATGCCCCCCGCTCAAGGTGCCTAGCCACAACGTCGCTAATGATCCGAGGATGGTGCCCGGTTATAGCAATCTTGCAGATTACCTGCCCGACGAAGTACATTATGAACCCATGGACATGCAGATACAAAGATATGAGTACGGGAAGCCTCTCGTCAAAGATGAAAGATCTCTATCAACGATGATGCGAAGATTGCATGATTGGTACTTGAAAATCTGCAGAGACTCTGGGGGGAGGAGTACTTTGTATGTGAAAGTTAAAAAGGAGCATGACCTCGTTGGAATTGATCTGTTGCCTGTTCCATTTGAGGAGTTCTATCAGTTTTTCAATCAATTGGCCCTTGATAAAACAACGGTCGCCTGCTACTGTCTGTAAGTAGTACTACTTCTCTCATTAAGTTTATCTATATAGCTTAGCTCTTTCATTGCATGTATTTATAATCATCCTCACTATATTATGCAGATTGAAGATCGTCGAATTGAAGAAAAGACAAGTCGGTGATATTGGGTTCATTAACACATATCTCATAGATGCAACTCAGGTTAAACTTCATGCGGCAGCTACCGAGGCCAACTTGCTACAATCGTTCGTAATAAATCAAAACAAAGATATAATACTCTTTCCTTACAACTTCAAGTGAGTGTTACTGTCTTGTGCGTATTCAGTTTCCCTTATATATTAGTCAAGGTTATAGTAATGTAATTCATGAGTTATGCATGCGTGTGCAGTTTCCACTATATTCTCCTAGAGATTAAGCTTGAGCAGGGACTAGTAACCGTCTTAGACTCAAAACGAAGAGATCCCCAGGACTATAAAGACATGACTGAAATCCTCAAGAAGTAAGTTAAATAGATCATTATCCACCATATCAGCAACTTTGTTCATTTCCTGATATCAAGTAATTGTTTTCTTTGTCCGGCAGGGTTTGGAGAAAATTCACCAAAAAAGTTCCGGGACTACTGAAGGAGCTGGAATTTAGACACCTGAAAGTAAGTACTATAGTAGCATGTTCCGCGCATCTCCTAGTGATTCAAGCGCTAGTTTCATCAATACCATTTAGCATTCTTGCTTATCAGTTTGATTGACCTCTATTTCTTGTAAAGTGGTTGTGGCAGGAACAAGGGAATGATTTCTGTGGATACTACATCTACGAGTCCATCCGCCACACGACGTGTGAGCGGGGCGGGTACTCTAACGAACAATATGAAGTACATAAATAACAACATTCACAATTTTATTTTATTACCATCATTTGTGTTGAGTTTCATTCATTCATATATATATGTATTGACCCCCTTCTTCAAATTAGATGTTTCGGAAGCGGGATGAACTCCTAGCACCAGCTCGCATGCGAGCAATTCAAGAGGAATTGGCGGCATTCTTTCTTGACCACGTGATCCCTGAAGACGGAGAATTCTATGTGGACCCTGAGTCCGTATGATTATATTTGTAAGAGATAATTATTGTATATATGTAGCCGGTAGTGTCAGATAGATTTACGAGAACTTGTTGTTCGACCAATCTCTCGGAGAAGGAGAGGTGGTCGATATCACTTCTCTCTGTATGCATATATGTTCATGACGATCTTATGTTTCCTTCGTTTGCTTTACTAGCTAGCCAGCGTGTCAAGTCCTCTCTATACGTATGTATAGTACGTAGCGTCGACCAAGCACGAACATAAGAGAGGACACTTCTCTATATTAATTATAGCTAGCTAACACAATATATGAAACACCTAAATTAACCCCCCAAAACCCCGCAACCCCCCCTTTCAAAAAAAACAAAAACCCCAGCCACAGAAATGCTGACGCGTGGATGCCTATTGGTCCCGGTTGGTGCCACCAACCGGGACCAAAGGGTCTCCTGACTGGGCTCTGCGCACTGCCCACATGGAGGGCCTTTAGTCTCGGTTATGGATTGAACCGGGACTAAAGGGTGGAGGTATTAGTACCGACACTTTAGTCCCGGTTCAGGAACCGAGACTAAAGGCCCTTATGAACCGGGACTATAGGCCCTTTTTCTACCAGTGAGTTCTCAGCTGCTCCGACAAAGTCCTCTGCACCTATGCATCTTGCCACGTGCCAAAGGACCACAGGTGTCTCAATTGCCTCAGGAGCTTCAGCTAGTTCCTCAGCTGCACCCAATTCTTCAACGGGACCCTCTCTGCTGAAGACAAAGGCCACTGCTGGACGAGGTCCTCACCCCAGTCCTCAGAAGAAGCAGGTCGCCTTCCAAGTGTCGTCTAAAGAAGACGAAGCTGATGATAAAGAACTTGCTAAGATCATTAGAGATAGGCAAGTCAGGGCCACTAGAGCCAAAGGCACAAATGTGCCACTGCTTTGGATCCAAAGTTGGTCCTCGAATACATTGATGTTTGGCACAAGGACCCCAACACTCCCATGCCTGACTTCAAGCTGACTCCTGGCCAAAGTCACATGCTGACCCACTTCATACAAGAAGAAAAATGGAAATATGAGAAGGCCAGGCAGATCAAGAAAGCGCAGTACAAGAAGGAGCGCTATTTGAAGAAAAACGTTGTCTCTATGACAACTGAAGAACTTGTCGCTGTTCAAACTGAGATCAAGAAACTCAGTGATGAATTTGACGCATACCGCGCTGATTGGCTTGGAGCCAAGGTTCGCATTGTAGACTTGCTGATAACTTCACCTCAAATGTTGCATCCCCAATGCAACAGGAAATTCCGCAGGCTGAAGCATCTGCTCAGCCAACTGAAGAACATGCCAGCACCACTGATGAATTTCAAGCTGCTGAAGAAAATTTGAGTTCCAGGGCTGATGACTGCATTCTAGCCACTGAAGAAATTGCCAGGGCATCCACTAGTGGTGTGCCCGAAGAAAATGAAGAAGTCAGGGCAACTGCATCAGTTGTGCCTGAAGAAAATCAACCAGATTCCTCTGCTCGTCCTACACCTACACCAACTCCAATCCTTCCATCTGCATCATATGTGAAGAAGACCAAGGACACAGAGTGTGCAGCTGTGAAGAAAAGGAAAGCATCAGCTACTTCAGATTCTTCAGCTCCAAAGAAAATGAAGTCTATGACAAGTTCGTTCGAAAATCCCATTGATGATATTCCGATATCTACCATGCCATCAAAGGACCTTGTTCCTTTTGATGAAGAATATATGATCCCCAGCGGATCTGATGAAGAAAATCCTTCTGCTGCTTCGTTAGAGCAGATGGATGAAGAAATGAAGCGGATCAAATCCCTTCAACACCAGTTATTTCCTCGCCTATGCCTCAGTTCACTACTGAAGGGGCTGGCGTTGAAGAAATGGAAGATGAAGATGTGGACGTTGGCTACTCCACACCAGTGGTGAATGATGAATTCTGGGAAAGTCAGCATCCCAACTCTCCAATGTTCACACCTTTACAGCAAATACCTCAGTCCCCTGTACAAACTGTTCAAATGGGCTCTAAAGAAACTCACCCCACTTCATCTGTACGTGAAGAAATTCCAGCCACTAGTGCTGAAGAAACTGCTGCTGCTGAACATCTGAAGATGCACACTGCCACTGAAGAGGAACCATAAATTCCTCGGCCTGAAGAACCTGAGATTGAGATTCCTGAGGTTGTGATGCAACTCACTGACACTCCTCTACCCAAGCCAAAGGATCTATTCTCTAGGAAGCAAAAATTCAAGGCTGATGAGTTCTTCGGCGAGCACGTATTCTTCACTGACTACAACCCCTATGACTCTGCTCGCATTAGGAAGAGGCATTTCTGGACTGCCAGCCAGGCTAATTTCTATTCCTCAGTGTTGTTCAATAAAAAAAATCTTCTACCATGAGCACATTCCTCACGTGGATATGGAGTCTTTGTCGTGCTTCATGCTAGTCCTTAGTGTTCTTCATGGCGCTGGACTGTTAAATTTCTGCACTGACATCTATGATTGGAATGAAGAACTCATTCTTCAATTATATGCGATGCTGCACATCACATGAGATTATGAAGATGTGAATTCATGGGTACTGGACTGGATGTCTGAAAACACTCACTACACGACACCAACTACTGAATTGCTTCGTGCCTTACCACTCAGTTCACCCCTTGAAGCTGCTCGTTGCGCCTACAGTGAACCTGAGCTTACAAATCACTACATGCAAGTTCTGATGAAGCCTTTGAAGCCAGGTCAGGCCCCCGAACCAAATTCCTCATGAAGGAATTACTATATGTGCCCAGAACTGTCTATTGCATTCTGATGAGGACAATGAGTCCCATCAAAGGCCACAACTCATCTGATGAGGAAATTGTTGGCATCATGAACAATCTGGTATTCAATATCATTCATGGCATTCCTGTCAATTATCATGATTTCTTCATGAGGACTCTGGCAAATGCTGCACTTTCTCCGTTTGAGCTGAAGCCTTATGCACCCTGGATCATGAGATTCCTCAGGACAAGGACTTCCCTCAACTACAAAGCTGATTTTCAGAATCACCTCAGCTACTTGCCCCCGATTGAAGTCCTCAAGCTGACCTATTCCTCAGTTGACGAAAAGGGCAGGGCACCAGCCGTTATAGATGAAGGCATTCGTCCATTGGATGGTCAGTTTCACAAAGCTGCATCTTATTCCACCAATGATGACTCTGCCACCCATGACTCTGCCAATGCACCCAAGTCTACTCCTCAAGCCACTACTCCTCGTGTGATGACTGACCGTGAGCTTCTGCTTAGTCTTCACCAGAAGTTGGATCAAAACCATAAATGGGTCAAGCGTCAGTTTGGTTCATTTCTTCACAACATGACTGTTACACACAATGTAGTGAAGAAAAACCATTACTACCTCCATGTAGTTTTCAGTCGCACCTGGGCCATTCTGTCACATTTGTATGGTGAAGAAGATCTCGAGAACATGGGTCTCAAGGGAGATTTTGACTAGTCTGCAGCTCCTCCGAAGAAATTCAAGAAGTTCAAGGTTCCTTCCTTGGTGGCTAGCTCATATTCTTCATCACGCGACACCGATGAGCATGAAGACTTGGACGACACTACGGCAGGTCCTTCCACGACAAACGACCCCAACAACACTGGCGCTCCTTCATCAACTTGATATTCTTCAGGGGCGTTAGTCCTCATTTTCGATCCTTTTGGTCATTTGATGACAAAGGGGGAGAATTTTGGGTTAGTCTTCAAGCGGGTCTGTCTATATGGGCGTTTTTTTGCTAAGTTACAACTCTCGTTCTTTTGAAACTTTATTGGATCGAGTTGTAAACTTAAACCCGATGGTGCTCTAATACTCTTGATGCTTTTTCTGCATGCTTATTCTTCATATATGTTATTGCACGCATGCTAAATTACACCAATCACCATATTTCATCATGCATTCCAAATTCTTCATTACGATATGTCAAATGCGTGTATGAATCACAAGATATAGGGGAAGACCTCCATGATTCTACTCTTCAAGTGTGCAATGCTTCAAAAGAAAATTCCTCACCATGCACATATTCAGGGGGAGTTCTTCTATATCTTGTAATCAAATTCTTCAATATCAGTATTTACACTTCATATGTTTATCCCCGTTGAAAACTTAACCTATATTGTCATCAATCACAAAATGGGGGGAGATTGTAAGTACAAATAGTGCCCCTTAGTGATTTTGGTGTATTGAAGACTTATAGGTTAAGGGACTAATGCGTTTTTGAGTGTACAGAGGTCTATAAGTCTATGAGGAGTTTCATATTTACACAGAAAGTCAACCCCTAAAAATGAACTTCTTCGACTGAATACTTTGGATTTCTAAAGACTTTCTAAAGACTTTTAAAGTGAAGAAATTGGTGTGACCTTGAAGAGTCGGTATTCATTTGAGGAATGTGAAGCATGAACACTTCTGTTTTCGTAGTTTCATTTTCTCTTTATTGAGTCATAGGAAACACCGTACTGTTAAAGGGGGTCGAGGAAATACTATGGAAAAATTTCCATGTGATGCTCAACTCACAATCCTACACCCACCAAATCCCTTCGAGTGAAGCCATTGGAAATCTCATATAGTTCAGTCATATTCTTCAGTGACAGAGACGGAGTTCTTCTGTTCTCTGAGGAATTTTTTCTGACTAAGGAGTTAGGAATTCGCAAGTGCGGATTGCCTACATAGTGAGGAACATGATAGCCCTGAGGATTTTGCTACCCAAAATTCCGACCGTTGCTGTGCTATGCGCCAGCTGTCCCAAAATATCTACCCACCTAACGGTCATATCACTGAAGGGCGTTTATGTCTTATCATGTCAGGCTGCTCCCTAGGCTATAAATAGCCGCCCCCTATAACCACTAGCTGGTTGGCTGCTCCGAGATAAACTGACACTTGTCATTTGAGAGCATCCCATCCTCTGAGGACTTTGAGCGAAAATCATCAAGTGAGGAAAATCCAAACCCAAACACCTACAAACCCCAAGTGATTGAGCATCACTGAAGAAATTGATCCTGCGTGGATCCGACGCTTGTTACCTTTGAAGACTGTGCTTCTTCCAAACGGTTAGGCGTTAAGGTCTAGAGCATCCAAGAGGAATTGTGGATCGCCGAGTGACCAAGTTTGTGAAGGTTCGGAAGTCACCTGAAGACTTACCATGAGTAATTGGGCGAGGTCTGTGTGACCTTAGCTCAAGGAGAATACGGTGAGGACTGTGTGTCCGGGACTGGGTGTCCTCAGGTGTAAATACTTAGGCGCTCCAACCAGACATACAACTGAGACAACAGTTGGAACTGGTTTACCAAATCATTGTCTTCACCAAGCTTACTGGTTTTATTTCCTCAACTCTTTCATTTCCTCATAACTGTGTTGAGTGCTTGTTCATATATGTGTTTGAAGACTTTGACTGAAGACTTTCTCAAATTCCTCAGTTCAATTTCTTCAGTCTATTTGTCTTCATCCTGTGTTATCCAGTGTTTACGCATTCTCTACTCTGTGCTTGTCTTCATTTCATCATCATGACTATGCTTGTGCTCTGTTATGTTTACTTTTGAGTACTTATTCCGCTGCTACTAGTTCTTTGCTAAGGAATTTCCTCACCTACAAATTCCTCAGTGAAGAATTCATAAAAATCGCCTATTCACCCCCCTCTAGTTGATATATCGCACTTTCAACTTTCTGTATCCACGAGATCCCATCTTGGGGCCTGTTCCGGAGCTCCGCCGGAGGGGGCATCGATCACGGAGGGCTTCTACATCATCACCATAGCCCCTCCGATGAAGTGTGAGTAGTTTACCTCAGACCTTCGGGTCCATAGTTATTAGCTAGATGGCTTCTTCTCTCTTTTTGAATCTCAATACAATGTTCTCCCCCTCTCTTGTGGAGATCTAGTCGATGTAATCTTCTTTTTGCGGTGTGTTTGTTGAGACCGATGAATTGTGGGTTTATGATCAAGTCTATCTATGAAATATATTTGAATCTTCTCTGAATTATTTTATGTATGATTGGTTATCTTTGCAAGTCTCTTCGAGTTATCAGTTTGGTTTGGCCTACTAGATTGATCTTTCTTGCAATGGGAGAAGTGCTTAGCTTTGGGTTCAATCTTGCGGTGTCCTTTCCCAGTGACAGTAGGGGCAGCAAGGCATGTATTGTATTGTTCCCATCGAGGATAACAAGATGGGGTTTTCATCATATTGCATGAGTTTATCCCACTACATCATGTCATCTTGCTTAAGGCGTTACTCTGTTTTCATGAACTTAATACTCTAGATGCATGCTGGATAGTGGTCGATGAGTGGAGTAATAGTAGTAGATGCAGGCAGGAGTCGGTCTACTTGTCTCGGACGTGATGCCTATATACATGATCATACCTAGATATTCTCATAACTATGCTCATTTCTGTCAATTCCTCAACAGTAATTCGTTCACCCACCGTAAAATACCTATGCTCTTGAGAGAAGCCACTAGTGAAACCTATGGCCCCTGGGTCTATCTTCATCATACTAATCTTCCAATACTTAGTTATTTCCTTTGCTTTTTATTTTGCTTTTATTTTACTTTGCATCTTTATCATAAAAATACCAAAAAAATTATCTCATCATATGTATCAGATCTCACTCTCGTAAGTGGTCGTGTAAGGATTGACAACCCCTTATCGCGTTGGTTGCGAGGATTTATTTGTTTTGTGCAAGTACGAGGGACTCGCGCGTAGCCTCCTACTGGATTGATGCCTTGGTTCTCAAAAACTGAGGGAAATACTTATGCTACTTTGCTGCATCATCCCTTCCTCTTCAGGGAAAACCAACACAGTGCTCAAGAGGTAGCATTGTCTTCTTTTATTTTGGTTCCGTAGTCGTACCTTTGATTGTACTTTGGATGTTTTATGAATTATTTATGTATTGTGTGAAGTGGCGATTGTAAGCCAAGTCATTATCCCTTTCTTATTCAGTACATGGGATGTGTGAAGATTACCCCTCTTGCGACAAGCCTACCATGCGGCTATGCCTCTAAGTCATGCCCCGACACGTGGGAGATATAGCCGCATTGTGGGTGTTACACGCAATCCGCCTGGGGCACAGGGTTGAGGTCTTCTTGGGGGGGGGGGTGGCGCTGCCCAGGCCGGCCATGCTGCCCAGCGGTCAGCGTTGGTCATCGGGTCACCGGACATCGGAACCGCGGAGTTTCGGCAGATCAACTAGCGGAAGAGAAGCTCTGATGCACCCCTACCTGGCGCGCCAAATGTCAGATTTCGGGTTCCTACAAAACCCTTGAGGTTCGAACACTGGGGTGCGCTCAAAGATCTCTCCCCCTCTCTAGCTCGCAGACTCCACGATCTCACGGCCTATCACCATGGACCCAAAGAACACGAGACACAAGATTTATACTGGTTCGGGCCACCATTGTGGTGTAATGCCCTACTCCAGTGTGGTGTGGTGGATTGCCTCTTGGGCTGAGGATGAACGGTTACAAGGGAAGAACAACCTCCTAAGGTGAGGTGTTCTTGTGCTTGGTGGACTTGAGTGGTTGGGGATGGTCTCTCTAGATGATATCCGATCAGCCTCCCTACTATGGTGGTGGCTAGTCCTATATATAGAGGCTCTGGTCCTCTTCCCAAATATCAGGCGGGAAGGGATCCCACAGCGGCTAATTTGAAGGGGGACAACTAGTACAAGCTATCTGACAAAACTAGTCTTCGCCTGCCAAAGGCTCTGGTGGTGATGCTGTCTTGGCCTCCACGGTGACCTCCGTCCTGCCGTCCTGCTGGTCTTGGTCTTGTTGCACTGATATGGAAACCTTTGCCTGATGCCTTGGGACTCCTCGCCTGCGCTTGCCCCTTTAGCACCAAAGAGAAAACGAGGACGCTGCACGCGCTAGCGCCCGCATGGCTCCAGTCGTCATGGCTTGCGTCATGCAAACCTCGCGAGGTGTCCCTTGACTTGATTTCTCTGCCCCTCGTGAGCCAACCTGGTGAGGCCGCCCCTAAGGAGGTCTTGCATCATCCGCCTCACGAGGCTTGGCCCCTCGCGAGGGTCTTCAATGTTTGTTGGTGAAGATGGGCCGTACAGGGCCGCTGAAGCAGCCGCGCTATGGGCCGCAGGCAGGCAAGTCTGGGGACCCCCGTTCCCAGGACGCCGACAGAACTTGTCCACTGCCACCAGCAAATGTGTCATGATGCCTCAAGTGGCCTTGAAGGTCCCCACCATGTCATGTCCCCAGACCGCGAAGGGCCAGGCGATCGGGATGGTCTAGAGTGCCGACGCCGGCTGGTAGCTATGCTTGCTGAAGCGCTGGCATCCCTCGCACTTGAGGACGAGCGACTCGGCGTCTTCGAGGGCCCTGGGCTAGTAGAAATCATGGCGGAAAGCCTTGGCCACCAGGGACCACTAGGCGGCGTGGTGCCCGCACTCGCCCTGGTGTATGTCGAGGAGGATATCAATGCCCTTGTCTTGCTCGACGCAGCGCTGGAACACGCCGGTGGAGCTGCCTTTGACGAGCTCGTTGTTGATGATGCTATAGGCGGATGCTCGGCGCTGCACTTGCCGGGCTTCGGTCTCGTCTGTGGGGAGGACCCCGTTCTCCAGAAACTCTGAGATGGACAGGGCCCATGATGGCGCCGTCACCACGGTGAAGACGGCTACCATGGCGGGTTCTGGGAGGCAGCCCCCGGGTTGGGAACGGCGGCGCCGGGTTGAGCAGTCTCCGGGCCGGGTTCGGCAGGCCCCGGACCGGGTTGAGGCACGGCCGGGGCGTCTGGGACGTAGATGGACTTGGAGTGCGGAGATGGCTTGACGGACGGCTTGTGCAAGTTCTCGAGGGAGACGCCAGACGGGATGGATTGTCGGGACGAGGCTATCTTGGCGAGCGTGTTGGCCGCCTCATTTTCCGTGTGTGGGACGTCGAGGAACTCGCAGCCCGTGAAGGATCCGGACAACTTCTGAACGAGGAAGTGGTAGCTCGCCATGTTGGGGTCGCGGGTGTCCCATTCGCTGGAGCACTGTTGCACCACAAGATCCGAGTCGCCATAGCACAGGATGCGCCGAATGCCGAGTTCCTTGGCAGGCCAAAGGCCATGCACAAGGGCTTCGTACTCGGCAATGTTGTTGGAGGCGGTGAAGTGGATCTGGAGCGCGTATTTGAGTCGGTCGCCCTTCGGGGAGCACAGCACAATGGCGTCCCCTAGGCCGAGACGCATCTTCGAGCCGTCGAAGTGCATGCGCCAGTGCGTTGAGTCCGGCAGCGGCGGCTGGTACTCGGTCTCGGTCCAGTCGACGACGAAGTCGGCCAGAGCTTGGGACTTGATCGTAGTGCGGGGCTTGTAGAGGTTGGTGTGGCTGGCTAGCTCGAGTGCCCACTTGGTGACCTGGCCACAGGCATCCTGGTACCCGATGATCTCGCCGAGAGGGGCCATGCTGACCATGGTGACAACGTTCTCTTGGAAGTACTGCTTCAATTTCTTGGCAGTGAAGGACACGCTGTAACACATCTTCTGGTAGTGCGGGTAGTTCTGCTTGGAGGCGGAGAGCACCTCGCTCAGGTAATAGACAGGACGCTGGACGGCTTGGATCTTGCCCTTCTCTGGTCACTCGACCACCATCATCGTGTTGACCGACCGCGAGGTTGCAGCGATGTAGAGCAACAGCGGCTCCTTCTCGGCCAGTGCGGCCAAGATGAGTGCGGTGGAGAGCATGCGCTTGAGGTCCTGGAAAGCCTCGTCTGCCTGGTCGTTCCATTCGAACGGCATCGTCTTCTTCATCAGCTGATACAGGGGCAAGCCCCTCTCGCCCAGTCGGCTGAGAAACCGGCTGACCGAGGCCAAGCAGGTGGTGAATTTCTGGACATCGCGCAGTCGAGCCGACTTGCGCATGCGCTCGATGGCCTTGATCTTCTCCGGGTTTTCCTCAATGTCGCGCTCCGAGACGAGGAAGCCGAGTAGCTTTCCTCCTGGGACGCCTTAAACACATTTCTCCGGGTTGAGCTTGACCTTGTATTCGTGCAGGTTGGCGAAGGTTTCCTTCAGGTCGTTGAGGAGCATGAGGTGATGCTTGGTCTTCACTAGGATGTCGTCCACATAGACGTGGATGTTGCGGCCGAGTTCCGGCAGCAGGCATTTCTGCATGCAGCGTTGGAAGGTGGCGTCGACATTCTTCAGGCCGAATGACATGGTGATGTAGCAATACGCCCCAACGGGCGTGATGAAGGACGTCTTCAGGGCGTCGGCCGGGTCCAGCTTGATCTGATGATAGCCGGAGTAGGAAGGACAGGAGCTCACACCCGACAGTGGAGCCGATGACTTGGTCGATCTTCGAGAGGGCGAACGAGTCCTTGGGGCAGGCCTTGTTTAGGCTGGTGTAATCGATACACATGCGCCAGGTATTGTTCTTCTTCAGGACGAGGACTGGGTTGGCCAGCCACTCGGGGTGAAACACTTCCATGATGAAGCCAGCCGCCAAAAGCTTGGCGACCTCTTCTGTAACGCCCCGAGACCGATGTGCCAGGTGTCGTGCAGTTATTCGTTGTTGTTGTTGCGTTGTCATTGCTTGCGTGTCATGCATTGCATATCATGTCATCACGTGCATTGCATTTGCATACATGTTCATCTCATGCATCCGAGTATTTTCCCCGTTGTCAATTTTGCATTCCGGCGCTTCGCTCTCCTCCGGTGGTCAATTCTACCTTTCTTTCGTGTGTGGGGATTAAACATTTCTGGATTGGACCGAGACTTGCCAAGCGGCCTTGGTTTACTACCGGTAGACCGCCTGTCAAGTTTCGTATCATTTGGACTTCGTTTGATGCTCCAACGGTTAACCGAGGGACCGAAAAGGCCTCGTGGGTGTTGCAGCCCAACACCCCTCCAATTTGGCCCAAAACCCACCTAACTCTGCTCCATCGTCTCGGTCGTTCGATCACGATCGCGTGGCCGAAAACCGCACCTCATTTGGACTCTCCTAGCTCCCTCTACCTATAAATATGTCCTCCCCATCCATTTTCGCGGACGAAACCCTAGCCTACCACCTCCCCGCGCCACCGGACATGTCCGTCCCGCCGACCGGACATGTCCCGCCGCCGCTGCCACCTCGCTCCGGCCAACCGCGCCTTGCCACGTCGTCTCCGCCGCCGACCTCCTCCACTCCCAGGCCGCCACCTCACCGCCCTTCTCTCTCCTCCCGCCACCGAGCCCGCCGGCCCAGATCCGGCCCGCGCGGAGCCGAACCGGGCCGGGATCCGCCGCCGCCCGAGACGCGCCGCGCCGCCCGCCGGTCGCCGGAGTTGCACCGGCCACCGCGCCTCCATCGCCCCGCCGCCTATGCTCGCGCGCCGCCCGGATCCGCCGCCGCCCACCGCGGTCGCCGCCCCACCCGCGACCCTCCGTCATCGCCCGGCCGCATCGCCGCGCCGCCCCAAGCCTCGCCGCGCCACGCAGCTCGCCGGCCGGAGCTGCTTCCCGGCCGAAGCTCCTCACCGGCGCACGCTCATCGCCCGGCCGAGTCCCCGCCGACCACGGCCCTTCGCCGGCACGGCCCGCCTCCGCCACCGAGGCTCCTCGCCACCATCGCCGGAACCGGCCATCCCCGGAGTTCGGACCTTCTCGCCGGAATCCGCTCCGGTCAGATCCGGGCGGGTGGATGAGATCCACCCGTCCCCCGATCCAAACGCTTCGTCTCCGATCTGGATCCGCGTCGTCCCGCACCGCGCCATCCCGAGTTGACTATTTCGAGGGTATATTTTCACTAAGTCCCCGAGTTTGCCATGTTTCAACTGCCCATGTTCGTTATGCTATATCTCCGCATCCGTAGCTCCGTTTTGGACATATGATATATCAAAATCTTCATCCCGACGAGTACATCATTTCACTCCATTGCATCATTTGCATTTGAGGTCATCTTGATGCCCAAAATTCTGTTAGAAGGAGGCATCATGAGTTAAACTGCAGATCCGTTAGCTCATCATTGACTTTTGTCATTTTGCCATGATTATTGTGTGCATGATATGTCTGTGCCCCTTTGGGATGAATTGTTGAGCATCTTGTCTTCTTTCCAGAGGTGCCACCCATGCATTTTTAGGATGTGTGTGGTGTCTTGTGCAAGCTTGCAAAGAGAGGTACCTGAGTAATCTGTTTTCAGGGATGCCATATGTTCAGCTTGTTTCCTAGTGATCCGTGCCCCTTTTGAGTATGTTCAGTAAGGGACATTTGTTAATCTTGTTATGCTCTATCCATCCATGTCTTTACTTGCTAGTTTGGTGCAGACTAGCTTGATTCAATCGAGCTCTACTTTTGCATCGTTGTTAATTTGGGCAGATCGTGAACTCTTTTGCGATTTTGCCGATGCTATTGCTAGTGATCCATGCATGCTATGCCATTGTTCTTGCCATGTCTAGCTAGCATTTTGTGCCTTCTTTATGGATGTATGCTTGCCTTGCCATGACTTGCACCGTAGTGAGTGCATCGAGCTCGTTTACATGCCTCTGTGAGTTACAATTCCAGCATGTCTCAGTTTTCACTAAGTCTGAAAACTGATTGTGTTTCATCTATGTTCGTGTGCTCGTTAGAGTATTTTGTGAACCCTTTTGGCCCCAGGTCACTTCGGGTGTTTTGTTAAGCTTGTTGAGTAGCTCCATGCCATGTTCTTACTTGTCATGTTCAGGTTAAGTATCATGTTGTTCTGCTGCTCCGAAGAGAGCATCGTGGTCTGAAATTTCAGACTAGTGTTAATTTCACTAAGTCTGAAATCTGTTTTGCTTATTCAGTTTTGCCATGCTTGTTTGAACCTCATAATGGATGAATTGGCCATGGCTCAGTGCTAGTGTTTTGATAAGCATCTTGTGTACATCCCTTCCATGCATTTTGTTTTCATGTTTGGTGGCTGTAGCATGTTCATTTCGTTGCATTCATATGCCTACTTGCTGTAAATCGCAGACCGGTTCATTTCGTAAAACGCTTGCCATTTCCAAACCGTAGCTCCGATTCCTATGATCTTTATATCATTTTCAGGTGATTTCATCCCCTCTATCCAGTGGCACACTTGGTTTTCCATGTTGAGGCCAGGTTCATGCATTTCCTGTCATTTCTTGCATTTTGCAAACCGCATCGCATCCCGCATCTCGCATATCATACCATGTTCATGTGTTGGTTGTTTACTATGTTGTGTGCTTCTTTTCCGGTGTTTGCTTCTTCGGGTTGGTTCCGGTAACGTAGAGTTTGTGAGGACCCGTTCATCTACGTCCGTTTGTCTTCTTCATGGACTCGTTCTTCTTCCTTGCGGGATTTCAGGCAAGATGATCATACCCTCGAAATCACTACTATCTTTACTATGCTAGTTTGCTCGCTCTTTTGCTATGCCAATGCTACGATGTCTACCACTTGCTTGTCAGCCTCCCAAATTTCCATGTTCAGCCCCTAACCCATGTTGTCCTAGCAAACCGTTGATTGGCTATGTTACCGCTTTGCTCAGCCCCTCTTATAGCATTGTTAGTTGCAGGTGAAGATTGAAGTTTGTTCCTTGTTGGAACATGGAGATACCGTTCCTTGTTGGAACATTTATTTACTTGTTGGGATATCACTATATATCTTATTTAATTACGCATCTATATACTTGGTAAAGGGTGGAAGGCTCGGCCTTATGCCTGGTGTTTTGTTCCACTCTTGCCGCCCTAGTTTCCGTCATATCGGTGTTATGTTCCCGGATTTTGCGTCCCTTACGCGGTTGGGCTATAATGGGAACCCCTTGACAGTTTGCCTTAAGTAAAGCTTCTCCAGCAATGCCCAACATTGGTTTTACCATTCGCCACCTAGCCTTTTCTTTCCCTTGGGTTCTGCAGACTCAAGGGTCATCTTTATTTTAACCCCCCCTGGGCCAGTGCTCCTCTGAGTGTTGGTCCGACCGAGTAGACTGCGGGGCCACCTCGGGGCAACTTGAGGGTTGGTTTTACTCGTAGGATGTCTCATCTGAGTGTGCCCTGAGAAAGAGATATGTGCAGCTCCTATCGGGATCTGTCGGCACATTCGGGCGGTGTTGCTGGTTTAGTTTTACCCTGTCGAAATGTCTTGTTGTACTAGGATACCGAGTCTGGTCGGAATGTCTCGGGTGGAGGTCTATTCCTTCATTGACCGTGAGAGCTTGTCATGGGCTAAGTTGGGACACCCCTGCAGGGATTTGAACTTTCGAAAGCCGTGCCCGCGGTTATGGGCAGATGGGAATTTGTTAACGTCCGGTTGTAGAAAACCTGAAGTCGACCTTAATTAAAATGAATCAACAGTGTGTGTAACCGTGATGGTCTCTTTCCGGCGGAGTCCGGGAAGTGAACACGGTTGTTGGAGTTATGCTTGATGTAGGTAGTCCAGGATCACTTCTTGATCATACTTTTATCGACCGTGCTTTGCCTTCTCTTCTCGCTCTCTTTTGCGAATAGGTTAGCCACCATATATGCTAGTCGCTTGCTGCAGCTCCACCTCATACCTTTACCTTACCCATAAGCTTAAATAGTCTTGATCGCGAGGGTGCGAGATTGCTGAGTCCCTGTGGCTCACAGATACTTCCAAAACCAGTTTGCAGGTGCCGATGTTACCGAGCAGGTGACGCAACCAAGCTCAGGAGGAGCTCGTTGAAGATCTTGTCCTTTGTGTTGTTTTGTTCTAGTTGATCAGTAGTGGAGCCCAGTTGGGGTCGATCAGGGACCTTTGTCGCATTTGGGGTTCTTCTTTTACTTTGGTTCCGTAGTCGGACCATGAGTGTATTTGGTTGATGTAATGCTTTATTCATGTAATTGTGTGAAGTGGCGATTGTAAGCCAACTATGTATCCTTTTCCTTATTATATTACATGGGTTGTGTGAAGATTACCTCACTTGCGACATATGCCTTCAATGCGATTATGCCTCTAAGTCGTGCCTCGACACGTGGGAGATATAGTCGCATCGAGGGTGTTACATCTTCACCGATGGTTCTTCTCATCTCTTCAGAAAAACGTCACAGGGGTTGACGGACAGGCTTGGTGTCCTTGCGGACGTGGAGTTTGTGCTCGACGTACTTCCTTGGGATACCCGGCATGTCCTTCAGGGTCCATGCAAAAATATCTCGATTCTCACGGAGGAAGTCGACGAGCTTGCCTTCCTATTTGCTATCGAGGCGGGTGCCCAGGGCAACGTACTTGCTGTAGCGAGGGTCTTCCGGGTTCAGCTTCACTTTTTTGGTCTCCTTGGAGGGTTTGAATGAGGCCTCGTTGGCCGGATCCTCGGCCAGGATCAGCTCGGCCAATGTCTTGTTGGCCAAGGCGATGATGCGGCCGAGTTGGCGCCGCTCCTCAGCTATGACCAGCGACTCGGCCAGCTTGGCACCATCTCGGGCGCACTCTATGGACTTGTGGTAGTCACTGTCGGTGTTCTGGGAACGGGGGTCCCCAGACTTGCCTGCCTGCGACCCGCAGCGTGGTTCGACCAGCGGCCCCGTATGGCCTGTCTTCACCAGCAAACATTCAAGACCCTCGCGAGGGGCCAAGCCTCGCAAGGCAGATGACGCAAGACCTCCTCAGGGGCGGCCTCACCAGGATGGCTCGCGAAGGGCGGAGAGATCAAGGCGAGGGGCACCTCGCGAGTGTGACGCCCCAAGACCGGAGCTTCAGATGCCTTCCATGGTTTCTGAGATTCATGGTGTGATTTGTTTTTGTTTGTTTCATTCATCACGTGATCTTTTTGCATTGCATCATGTCATCATGCTATCACGCCATAAATCTTTTGCATCTCAACTAAATAAATTGTGTGGATCTTCGATCCATTTAAATCGAGGGAAGAGTGACTTCTCTTCATAACATATCCTCCTAATATTTAGGGAGCTATTATCACCCATAACACAATTGCACTACTCTTCAACTCTTCCCTTACCTGACTCAACCTTCTATCCTTCCTTTTCGACCTTTTAAGTTAAATTGCAAATTGGGTTGCAATTTTACTTTCTCCATTAATGTTCCAAATCTGCCCATAAATCACATCTATTGTGTAGGGTCACCTCCTATAATTTCAACCCATTTGGAGTTCATTTGAATGTGTTTCTAAATTCAAACTTGCCGAGATAAATCCAACGCGTGTGGCTTTTACTTCCTCTAAAAGTCCTCAGGACATTTTTGTCAAATTCCTCGTATTTTTGTGAGTCCGGGAAATTTATCCGCGTACGCAAATTCTTTCCCTAACCTCCCTCTTTCCTTTTCTTGTCCTTAATTGTTTTCTGCTAAAAAAATAAGAAGAGGAGAGAGAGAGATAGCTCCTGGCACTTTTCCCATCCCCGCGGCCCACCTATGTCTATCTAGACTTCTAAGGCCCAGCCGACCCCCCTCCTAATCCTAACCCTAGGCCTAGGCGAACCATCTCCCTCGCATCTTCCCTCGTGCCGCCAGAAGCCCCCACGCCCGAACCCCCATCTCCTCGACCCCCCTCGTCCTCCTCCCGAACTGCAGCCTCTGCCCGATCCCCACACCTCCATCTCCCCTTGAACCTTTCTCCTCGAACCCCTCCTCCTCGTCCCGATCAGGAGGACCTCCCAATCCGCCGTCATCCTCCTTGCGCGAGGCCGCCGTTGCGCAGTCTCGCTCGCCTACACCTCTAGATCAGGCCGCCTCCGCCGCCCTTGCCCGGTCCCGGCCGGACACCACGTCAGGGCCCCGTCCCCACCTCCGGCATGCCAAGCTCGTTGCCTTGCGGTCGCCGTGGGCCAACGCCACCTCGGGCCTCCCCTTCGTCGGTGCCGGCTCCTGCTCCTCGCCTCGAGCAACGACGCTTCAAGGCCAGCCTCCTACAGCTCGTCGTTGCCGGGGCTCCCCATCACCAACAATCAGCCGCGCCGCCGCCGCTTTGCAGGAGCTCCGCCTCCCTGCTTCGCCTCCGCCTCTCCTCTTGCTGCTGCTCAAGCCCCTCCTCTGCCATGTCCTTCCTCATGCCCGTGCTTTTCTTTTCGTTCCCTGCACCGATGCGTCGCCGGAGCAGCACCTACTCCTCTGCTTGGGCTCCCGGCGTCCCCAGATCGCCAGCAGCGTCAGCCTGCAGCCCTGCACCGCGCCCTGAACCGCCATGGGCATTGACCACCGCTGCTTTGTCATCCTCTTGCAAGCCGTCATGGCAGGCAGGAACCCTGGCTCCTCTTGCAGTCGATGTGCCCTGCCTTGGCCTCCTGTTCATGTTGACCGGAAGACCGCAAGAGACCTCTCTGTCGCCTATTTACATTGTTTGTCAACAGGTTGATGCACGCCAAGTAGCAGGTTAAGGAGGACCGCCAAGTTTGTCTTTCGATGTCTTCGAAATCGTCAAGTACCATGAAGTCAAGTACCTTGTGGATGCGCCAAGTGCCATGACGCCGCATAAATTTCTTCTTGAACATGTACGACTACGTGGAGTCGTCAAGATCCTCGTGTATGACTGCACCCGATGATGCGTCTAGTACCTCTACCGATGACCCGAACACTATGACTACGTGTACCGCTACCGTCACAGGATTTGAGACCGGCAAGTCCGAAGACGCAAGTACCACTCCGAACCATGTACGACTACCGTCGCCGAAGACCCATGTAACGTAAGCGCCAAGTTCAACTACCATCGTGTGAACCACTACTTCCCACAACACCCCGAGAACGTCTACTTCCTCTACTTTGCACCGAAAGAGAACCGTCCCATTTCCACGCTTCGAATGTATAACCCCAAGACGACCGCCCGTGAACGAATGCTTGTGATGTGTTGTATGAGATGCCTATGTTTGCTCCATGCACGAATTGATCCCTGCACGTTCCTCGTTTCCTTGCCACCGTCATGGGACACCCGGTATTCGGGATCACTCCCCGTCACTCTTGCATGTTTCGCACATGCACCTTCTTTTGCACCGACATCTCGATGAGTTGTCGGATCATCGAAATGTTGTCGTGGCATCATTTCCATTGTCGTTGTCGTGGCACCCCTTTCGTTTTCCGCCACGATGACAAATACTTCATAATATGCTCTTATCAACATTTTCATAAATATTGCATAACACTTCAACATGTCATCCGCATCATGATAATAACATTTTAAGTGTTTAAAATTGTTGTTGCATTAAATTGCTAATGCACATGAGGATTTACCAGAATTGTTGTTTGTTGTTTCCGGCCTCACTTAAAACTGCCTAAAATGTGTAGTTTACTTATGTTTCACCTCTTGCCATGTTTTAGGAACATTTAATTTTGTTGGGTACATAAACGGGAGAGAACTAAATAATCGAATGTGGTGTTTCGTGAATATGCAACTCGTTGCATATTGAGCTCCACTTAACTTGTAGTTTTGTTTGTGCACTTTGTCATGCCTCATTAAACCAGACATGCACCATACTTGGTTGTGCATCATGCCATGGTTATGTGATGGTTGTTTACTATGTTGCTTGCTTCTTTCCCGCTTGCTTCTCTCAATAGCTTCGGTTTCGTTCCGGAGTTGTGAGGATCCGTTCGACTACGTCCGTTTGTCTTCTTCTTGGACTCGTTCTTCTGCCTTGAGGGATCTCAGGCAAGATGACCATACCCTTGAAATCACTTCCATCTTTGCTTGATAGTTGTTCGATCTAACGCTATGCCGTGCTACCTACCATTTGCTATATCATGCCTCCCATATTTCCATGCCAAGCCTCTATCCCACCTTCCTAGCAAACCGTTGTTTGGCTATGTTACCGCTTTGCTCAGCCCCTCTTATAGCGTTGTTAGTTGCAGGAGAAGCCGAGGTTGTTCTATGTTGGAACCTGATATGTTGGGATATCACAATATCTCTTATCTAATTTAATGCATCTATATACTTGGTAAAGGGTGGAAGGCTCGGCCTTATGCCTGGTGTTTTGTTCCACTCTTGCCGCCCTAGTTTCCGTCAAACTGGTGTTATGTTCCTTGATTTTGTGTTCCTTACGCGGTTGGGTGTTATGGGAACCCCTTGACAGTTCGCTTTGAATAAAACTCCTCCAGCAAGGCCCAACCTTGGTTTTACCATTTGCCACCTAAGCCTGTTTCCCTTGGGTTCTACAGACTCAAGGGCTATCTTTATTTTAAACCCCCGGGCCAGTGCTCCTCTGAGTGTTGGTCCAAACTAGAGCACCGTGCGGGACCGTTCCTTGGCAACTTGGGTTATGTTGGTACCTGTACGCTTAGCTTATCCGGTGTGCCCTGAGAACGAGACATGTGCAGCTCCTATCGGGATTTGTTGGCACAATGGGTGGTCTTGCTGGTCTTGTTTTACCATTGTCGAAATGTGTTGTAACCGGGATTCCGAGACTGATCGGGTCTTCCTAGGAGAAGGAATATCCTTCGTTGACCATGAGAGCTTGTGATGGGCTAAGTTGGGACACCCCTGCAGGGTTTAAACTTTAGAAAAGTCATGCCCGCGGTTATGTGGCAGATGGTAATTTGTTAATATCCGGTTGTAGAGAACTTGACACTTGACTTAATTAAAATGAATCAATCACGTGTATAGCCGTGATGGTCTCTTCTAGGCGGAGTCCGGGAAGTGAACACGGTTTTTGTGTTATGCTTGAACGTAAGCTTAAGGATCACTTCTTGATCACTTATAGCTTCTCGACCGTTGCGTTGCTTCTCTTCTTGCTATCATTTGCATATGTTAGCCACCATATTGCTTAGTGCTTGCTGCAGCTCCACCTCATTACCCTATCCTATCCATAAGCTTAAATAGTCTTGATCTCGTGGGTGTGATATTGTTGAGTCCTCGTGACTCACGAATACTTCCAAACTGTTGCAGGTGCCGATGATACCAGTACAGGTGACGCAACCCAGCTCAAGTGGGAGCTCGATGAAGATCTCGATTTTTGTTTTGTTTCATTTCCTGTTGATCAGTAGTGGAGCCTAGTTGGGACGATCGAGGATCTAGCATCGGGGGTTGTCTTCCTTTATTTTTGTTCCGTAGTCGGACCTTGATTGTATTCTGGATGATGTATGTTTAACTTGTTATTTGTGTGAAGTGGCGATTGTAAGCCAACTCTTTATGTCTTTCTTATTCAGTACATGGGATTGTGTGAAGATTATCCCACTTGTGACTAAACCACCATGCGGTTATGCCTCTAACTCGTGCCTCGACACATGGGAGATATAGCCGCATCGTGGATGTTACAGCGAGGTTCTTGTGATGCAAGCCATGACGACTAGAACCAGGCAGGCGCCAGCGCGCGCAGCGTCCTCATTTCCTCTTTGGTGCTAAAGGGGAAAGTGCAGGCGAGGAGTCCCGAGACATCAGGCAAAGGTTTCCATATCGGTGCAACAAGACCAAGACCAGCAGGACGGCAAGACTGAGGTCATCGTCGAGCCCAAGACGGCGTCACCACCAGAGCCTTTGGCAGGCGAAGACCACTTTTGTCAGGATAGCTTGTACTAGTTGTCTCCCTTCGAATTTGGCCGTTGTGGGATCCCTCCCTGCTCAATATTTGGGAAGAGGACCGGGGCCTCTATAAATAGGACTAGCCACCACCATAGGAGGGCGATCGAAACCTAGATCGAATCCATAGCACCCAACACTAAAGTTCACCAAGCACAAGAACACCTCTCCTCGCGAGGCTGTACTTCCCTTGTAACTGTTCATCCTCAGCCCAAGAGGCAATCCACCACACCACACTGGAGTAGGTTATTACACCACAACGGTGGCCCAAACCAGTATAAATCTTGTGTCTCGTGTCCTTTGGGTTCGTCGAGCTAGGCCGTGAGATCATAGAGTGCGTGAGATAGTGAGGGGGAGAGATCTTCGTGCGCACCGCAGTGTTCGAACCTCAAGGGTTTTGCCAGAACCCGAAATCCGACATTTGGCGCACCAGGTAGGGGTGCACCGAAGCTTTCCTCTTCATCGATCCGCGCTTCACCGCTTCGCCAAGTTCATGGCCGATGCTCGCCGGGCCCGCGTTGAGCACCGGGCCACTCTCGCCACCCGTGTCGCTCAGACCGCCCCTGTCGGCGGACATCCCCGCCGTTCTCCGTCACCTGCCACCGACGCCGCCACCGGGCCGACGGTAAACAAGTAGCAAGCCTCTTCACTGCACCCCTCTGTGCGGCGAGATGGTCGCACCGCCTCCCAATCGCTGACTCCGGCCATCTCATCGTCTCATGCCCACCGCACCCCCACTGACGCGCAGGCCGCGCTGCTCATGGCACGTGAGCTCCTTTGCTACCGCCCGGTCGACGACCTCTACGAGGACTGTTCGGACCACATCACCGAGCTCGTCAACGCCGCGGGCGGCTCTCCACCACCATCCCTCTCGCTGCCTCGCCCTCCCCTAGCTGCGGGTGATGTGGCTCACGGAGCGCCTCCACCCCCTCAGCACCAAGATGGCGTCCTTGTGCTGAGGCGCGCGGCTCAGGGAGCGCCTCAGCCTCCCCCGCGTCAAGACGGCGTCCTCGCTACAACATGCAAGGCCCAGCGGCGTGATCCTCCACGCCGTGTGCCCGCGCATGAAGAAAGAAGTTTCCAGGAGGTTCCTCGTCCGCAAGAAGATGCTCCACCGCTTCCATCACCACCGCATCAGGATCGCTTATTGCGGCAGGGCCATGTGCCACATGCCGTGGCGGCACAGGGACACCAAGGTCAAGTTCCACCTCCATGACGGGCCCCGGTGGCCATGGCGGGCTACCGTGCCTTCACTCCTGAGCTCCATAGCTTCATCTGGCCGGGCAAGTTCAAGCCGGATCTGCCTCCTCACTACGACGACACCCCCGACCCTAAGGAGTTTCTACAGCTCTACGAGCTGAGCATTGAGGTGGCCAACGGCGACGAAAAGGTCATGGCAAACTGGTTTCCCATGGCTCTCAAGGACGGCGCCCGCTCATGGCTCCTGAACCTACCCCCAGGCTTGATTTCCTCCTGGGATGAGATGTGCAGCCACTTCATTTCCAACTTCCAGGGCACTCGCGACCACCCCCCGGTCGCGGGTTACCTGCGCCGCATCAAGCAACAACCATGAGAAACCCTATAGAAATACATCCAGCGCTTCAACAACGCGCGTATCAAGATCCCCAAGGTGACGGACAAGGCCATCATCTCCGCGTTTTCCAACGGCGTCCATGACGTCAAGATGAAGGAGGAGCTCGCCATCCATGTGAGGAGCTGTGCATGACCTTGGAGCTGTTCAATATAGAAACCAAGTGTGCAAGGGCTGAGGAGGGGCGTCCCTCCCTCCTCGAGCTTGCAGCTGCAGATCCAAAGGAGAAGAAGGCCAATGTCAAGGACGTGAAGCGCAAAGGGGTGGCCATACTTGCAGCAGAACCAGACACCAAGCGCGGCCGAAATCTTCTTGAGTCATCCAAGGGCAGCCATATGTTCTATGCCTTCCACAACGTGCGCACGCACAACACCAATGACTGTCAAGAGCTCAGGGCTATTCGAGATGGATGCTTCGGTCAACGCCCCGAGCACAATGACTGGGGCTACGACCGAGGATGTAGACGAGGTGGAGGATGTTAGGACGATCGTGGGCCCCACCAAGAGTGGCGCGACCAGGCTCGCGAGGATCGTTGGCAGGACCAACCTCGTGAGGGCGCCTAGACGGACCAGCCTCGTGAGGATCGTCCTTAGGGCAACCCTGGTATCCCTTCGCTGCCGCCGCCAAGAAGGAACGTGTCGGCATTCTGGGAACGGGGGTCCCCAGACTTTCCTGGCTGCGGCCTGCGGCGTGGCTCAAGTGGGGGCCCAGCGTGGCCCATCTTCATCAACACAAGACTCAAGACCCTCTCGATGGGCCAAGCCTCACGAGGCGGACGACACGGCGCATCCTCAGGCGAAGCCTCATCAGGCTGGCTCGTGAGGAGGTGGATATATCAAGGCGGGGTACCTCACGAGGTGTCCATGACGTATGCTGTGACGACTCAGGATGCCAGGTGGGCGCCAGCGCGCGCAGCGTCCTTCTCTCCCCTTTGGTGCAAAGGGGGCAAGCGCAGCCACGGAGTACCGAGGCATCAGGCACAGGTTGCCACTTCGGTGCAACGAGACCATGACCAGGAGGACTACGAGATGGAGGTCACCATGGAGCCCAGCATGGCGTCACCACCAGAGCCTTTGGCAGGCGGAGACGTACCAGGGCTCAATCAGATCGCCATGACGGAGCGCCTCTGGCCCTCGTGATTGGGGCGCTGCGGAGGTCCACCCCACAGCTATGTTCGCATGCCCTACGGCCTGCCGAGCGTGGCTGCGGCGTACCAGCGCCTCATGAGGGGCATCATGGAGGCTCAGGAAGACAGGCGTTCCGCGGCCATGGCGGAGATGAAGACAGCTCGCGAGGAGTCACCAGTGCCTCCGGAGCCTCCCGAGGCCCCGGGGCCTGGGGGCTCGTGAGGATCAGCTCCGCAGCCCACCGAGTCTGCTGCACCAACGCTGCTCCGCCGACGACATCCTCAGGTGACATCTTCCAAGCCTCATTCCCAGCTGGGAGTGCCCTCCCAGGGTTGCATCACTCCCAGGCCGCGTGGGTCCGTCCCTGCGGCATGTATCTGCCTTTGTCTTTCGGTCGTTAGTTTGCCTTGATTGGGGGCGCCCCTTGGGCTGCATCATCCCCAAGCCGTTGGGGCTAGGCCCAGCGGCGTGTATCTCCATCGCGTTTATTTCCAACTATGCATTTGCCTATCACGCTTGATTGCTTGATGCCCGTCTGCAGCATCCCTTCTTCTCCATGTCGACTACTTGCACGTTAAAGGGGGGGTGCCTGAGCATCGCGACTCAGGGCTCTTACTGTCTCTCCAGCCCTCACCCTCTGGCCTTGTCCACGGCATCGCGACCTGGCATACCAGCGACGGCTGAGACAAGCTCGAGGGCCGGGACCCGAGGACGTAGAGTACCGGCATCTAACCAAATTTTGCAGGGACACATCTCAAGATACGACCCAGTGTCAGGCGCAACCCGCCTAGAGGTAGGGCCTCGTGAGTCCCGCGCTGGCTCATGGGTGCCCTGACACACCTCACCTGCTCCAACCAGCAAGCTCTTGAGTGACTAACGATCGACTAATGGCCGCCATGGCAACACCATCTTTCTGTGATGACTCTGCAGGATCCTTGGAGGGAACTGCGCTAGCCAAGGCCCTCACAAGGTTCCCTTTGCCCTCGCCCGCGCGAACCGCTTGCACGTTAAAGGGGGGGCGCCTGAGCATCGCGACTCAGGGCTCCTACTGGCTCTCCAGCCCTCACCCTCTGGCCTTGTCCACGGCATCGCGACCTGGCATACCAGCGACGGCTGAGACCAGCTCGAGGGCCGGGACCCGAGGACGTAGAGCAGAACGGGGAGCAGAGGCGAGGGAGAAGGGGCTCGCGAGGACCTTGCCGAGTGATTCCGCTCCTGCCTACGCACGGACCCGACGGCACACCAGGAACGAGCCCTGATTCTCAAGATAAGTCACCACCCCAGGCACTGGCTACCATAGCACTACCCCCACACCTAAAGCAATTCCGTACTAGCGATGTTGCTTCCCTTTCTCACCAAGCGATGGCTGCTTGGGCGCCAAAGGGGACCTCCTGAGCATCGCGACTCAGGGGCTCTTACCGGACCCCGGGTCGCTCACCTCCTGGCCTTGACCACGGCATCGCGACCTGGCATACCAACGAAGGCTGACGCTGCCTTGGGACTGGGACTTGTCGATGTAGAGCACGAAGCCCTCATGAGGTGCGAAAGGGAGGACTGAACTATAACGAAATTGGCGACTCGCATAGATCCGTGGCAAAAGGTCATATATATTAACAAACGGGACTACAGACACCTTACAAGCCCCCACGGGGCGCATTCTGATTCCTCGCAGGAAACGAATCCTAAGGGACGCTAACTACACTAGCTACTGCAAGAGACGCCATCATCAATAGTGGGCCATCGGGCACCGGCGCCAACTCCATCCAGATCAGGGTCGGCGACGGCCTGACGAGTCCGCCCCGCTCCGGGAGCGGCGCTGACTCGGGGGCTCGTAGCTGTCGTCGCTTGTCTCCGGAGTCGCGAAGCCTTCGCTGGAGTCGCTGGACCCCCCGGCGCCTCCGCCAAGGGAGCGGTCGACGGGCCTAGCCCTCACCAGGGCAAGGTCCTGGCCACCTCTCCCACGGCAACACTCCAGCCGGCGCCCGTTCGCTTCAAAGGCCTTGAAGAACATCACCGCAGCGCCGTCGTACTCCAGGTGGACCGCGAAGACGCCCCTTTCCCTGCAGACCCTGGCGATCTCTCTCCAGCCGCGGGACATGAAAACCTCGCCCGGGGCGGCGACCACGACCTCTGCCTCGGTCGTGAGGGCGCTGCAGTCGGCGTGCTGCAGCCAGAGCTCCAGGGGCCCTCCTGGAGGAACGATGGAGGCGAAGAAGGGAGGAAGACGGATCCAGGACTGAAGAGGGATGGCGACGCGGAGCACGCCCTCCTAGGAGGAGCCATCGGCGTGGACTCCAGGAGGAACCACCCATGCCTTCGTGACCCCACGGCGCCGACGACGGCGCTGACCGCAGGGATCAGCATCAACACCTCCGGGGCCCTCGACATGGGCATACAAGGGGAGCGGGAACCCCGGCGGAGCCCGCTCGCCCCAGGGCCTCGCCACCGCCTAACGATCCTCCTCGTCTCGGCTGCAAAGGGCGAGTCGCTTCTTCGGCAGGAGAGGGTCTGGCCCCTCTCGAGGAGCCTTTCCCTTCTCCGCAGCAGAGAACCGGCGAATTGGAGCCATCACACCAATACGGAGCAAGAGCAGAGGCGAAGGAGACAGCAAGGAGGGATGGACTGGAAGGGCACGCGTGGTGCCGCACTTATAGCCGGTGAAGGCCAACCGCCGGCCTCCACGATCACAGGTAATCATAACACGTTCTGCATGCAGGGACTTGTCCAACTCGCGCAATCATCGAGGCGTCGTGGGGAAGTGGAGACGCCACGTCCAATCAACCGCCACGCGGCGCCCAAGGCCGCAGGCTGTTAGGGCCCACGGCGCTTCGCCCTTGCCCTTTCACCTCTCGGCATGACCAAGTCCATGCGCGCCTTGGGCCCGGGGGCTACTGTCGGCATTCTGGGAACGGGGGTCCCCAGACTTGCCTGCCTGCGGCCTGCGGCGTGGCTCAAGTGGGGGCCCAGCGTGGCCCATCTTCATCAAGACAAGACTCAAGACCGTCGCGAGGGGCCAAGCCTCGCGAGGCGGACGACACGGCGCATCCTCTGGCAAAGCCTCATCAGGCTGGCTCACGAGGAGGTGGAGATATGAAGGCGGGGTACCTCGCGAGGTGCCCATGACGTAAGCCGTGACGACTCAGGATGCCAGGCGGGCGCCAACGCGCACAGCGTCCTTCTCTCCCCTTTGGTGCAAAGGGGGCAAGCGCAGCCACGGAGTACCAAGGCATCAGGCAAAGGTTGCCACTTCGGTGCAACGAGACCAAGACCAGGAGGACTATGAGACGGAGGTCACGATGGAGCCCAGCACGGCGTCACCACCAGAGCCTTTGGCAGGCGGAGACTGCTTTTGTCAGGATAAGTGTACTCGCTGCCCCCCTTCAAATTAGCCCACCATTGTTGGATCCCTTCCCGCTCAATATTTGGGAAGAGGACCAGGGCCTCTATAAATAGGACTAGCCACCCACATTGCAAGGGGTCCCCGATGATCGACAAGTGAGAGAGAGAGAGAAGTGACTGAACCCCCTAACGGCTCATATCCCCAGCCAATAACAGACCCTCGCGAGGCTGTTCTTCCTTGTATTGTTCATCATCACCAGCCCCAGGAGGCAATCCACAAACCACACACTGGAGTAGGGTATTACACCACATCGGTGGCCCGAACCAGTATAAATCTTGTGTCTCTTGCGCAGTTCTCTGAGTAGTTTTAGTTCCTTGCGAGATGGTGAGGTGGAAGGCGTAATCTCCGTGCGCACCCCAGTGTTCGAACCTTAAGGGTCTGCCGGAACCCACGAATCCGATAGAACGACAACAATCAACAGGATGAAGGGGCTGGGGGCTTCCAGGAGCCGCGCACCATCGCTTGCATCTTGGGTGGCGCTCAGGCCCCAGCCTCCAGCGCCTCTTCAAGCAATTCTCCCGAGAAGTGAATACAGCCCTCCCCAAGCTCGAGGCTACGCGCCCGCTCAGGTGGTCCAAGTACGCCATCACCTTTATCTCGGCGGACCAGCTCAAGTGCGTGGCAACCGCCAGCGTCCTCCCGATGCTCTGCTCACCCGTCATCAGTAATGTCCAAGTCACCAAGACCCTCATCGACGGCAGCGCAGGACTCAGTTTCCTGTCCGTTGAAATGTTTGACGGCCTTCAAGTGCCATACGATCAGCTCCAGCCCACCAAGCCTTTCTCATGAGTGACAGACGGCTCCACCACCCCGATAGGGCAAGTTCGCCTCCCTGTCAGCTTCAGTCATTGCGACAACTACCACACCGAGCTCATCGACTTCGATGTCACCCACATCCGTTTACCATACAATGCCATTCTTGGGTACCCAGCACTGGGCAAATTCATGGCAGTCACCCACCACCATGACTACAACGTCCACAAGCTGCCGGGAAGTGGCAGAATCATCACAGTCCCGTGCGAAGAAAGAGACGCAGTGTGCTCCCTCAAGCGCACCTTCCAAGCTGCATCAATCGAAGACCCTGACAGCGCGGGTGCGCAGTACCCTCCTGAGGCCAACGCCAAGAAGAAGAAGCAGCTACTCCGCGTTGGGCCTCAAGGGAGCGGCACCTCTAGCGGCACCACTCCAGGATCCGCGCCAGCGCCTGGGGCGCCTCCCTCCCTCGCATAGGGAGGCGCGCCCGGTGCCCTCCTCAAGCAGGCCTCGGGGTCTCTCTTTTGGAGGGCCTCAGACCTGGCCAACATCACGAGGGAGGCGCTCGGGCACCATGTGGAGGCATGCTTCGCGACACATTTTCCTCAGGAGGACACCGGGAGAGGAGCGCCCAGTGCTCATGAGTTCATCACCAAGGCATCTCAGGAGCTTCAGGAAGCAAGAGCAATACGCGGCGACCGCCGCCCACCTGGCGTTTCTCCCCACCCAGGCCAGGGTGGTGACTTGCGCGTCTGCATCGACATCCCCGGGCTCAACAGGGCCGCATCTGAGGAGTGCTTCCGGCCTTCGCGTGCTGGCCAGTGTGAGGGCCCGCCTCACAGCTATTTTCGCATGCCGTTTGGCCTGCCGAGCATGGCTTCCGCCTTCCAGCGCATTCCGCGGAGCATCCTGGCAGGTCAGGAGGCGAGGCACCACGAGGTCCTGGCGGAGATGAAGACGATCCTCCGGAGGCCACCTGAGCCTCTAGAGCCTCCCGAGGCTCAGGGTCTCGGCGGCTCGTGAGGAGCAACTTCTTTGCTACGTGTCTTCAGCTACCCCAATACTCCTTCAGCAACCAAATTAGGTGACATCTTTCCAAGTTCATTCAGCTGGGAGCACCCCCTGGGCTGCATCATCCCCAGGCCGTGTGGGTCCGACCCAACGGCATGTATCTGCTTGCATCTTTAGTTCACTCTGCTGCGAGCGACCCTTGGGCTGCATTAACCCCAGGCCGCTCGGGTCCAACCCAGTGGCATGTATCGTTCTCACATTTACCTAACCTAGTTTATTTTCATGCGTAATCTATCTATGGATTTCACCTGCTCGATTGTCACCTACCATGGGAGCCGCGCGTCGATTGTCTTTCTTCAGGATCCTTTGCATTAGAAGGCTAGGCACGGCGTCCGTGCTCAGGCCCGTCCCTGAAGCGTTGATAAATCCAACGACTGAGCTCTATCTGGCGGGGCGGCCCCGTTGACGTCACCTCCTGGGGTCGTTGGTGCTTGGCCTTCTCGCACGATAGCCTCAGGAAATCCACTCGGCGCGGGTTGTCTAACCATCTCGCAGGAATGCCGCAGCCATGAAGAATCAAGACCAGGCGCAGCCCGCCTTGAGGTAGGGCCTCTTGAGTCCCACGCTGGCTCACGAGTGCCCAGATACACCTCGTCTAGCCCTGCCGTGCAAGCCACGTGTCAGGGCGGGGTTGTACATGCCCCGGGGGCTCCACTCCCACGTACCAATGGAAGCACCATGCTCCGCGCTGGCAGTTGACACTGCCGAGGAGCGGCTATGCCCGTGCAAGTGCGGTAGCGCCATGGTCCGTCCTGGTGATAAACAACTAAAGGCGGCCTCACGGCTGTATCTACCTCAGGGAGCCTCCGGGCTTGGTGTCTGGCCTCATCGCAACGCCTCCCCCCGGGAGAGCCCCGCGAGGGAGCAGGGCAGGGGGCTGCGCTCGGGTCACGCCCAAGCATACGCCACCCTGCCAGGTCCCGCGGACCTGGTCGTCGCGCGCCCTCCCAAGCGGAGCTAAGGTACGAAGGTCATTTGAACGTCAAGGGGGACTCCTGTGCATTGCGACTCAGGAGCTTAACTGACGACATAGCCCCTCACTCCTTGGTCCGTCTTGGTGATCCGGTCGGGCCAATGGCAGCTGAGGTATGCGCGGGGTCGGGCCCTGCCAACGTAGAACACTAGACCTACTCCCGAATCTCCTTTTTATAAGTTGTTTGTGCGTCAAGGGGGACTCCTGAGCATCGGGACTCAGGAGCCTAACTGATCACGTAGCCCCTCACTCCTTGGTCCATCCTGGTGATCCGGTCGGCCATATGGCGGCTGAGGTATGCGCGGGGTCGGGCCCTGCCGATGTAGAACATAAAGCAAAGAGAAAGGAAATCACAGAATTTCAAAGCAAATATTACAGGACATGTTATTCCCCTGAAATCAAACGAGAGTTCAACTCCTCCATGAGGCATGGTGCATATTGCAGAAGTTAAAATAGGAAAGGAGCCGCCAGCAGGTAGCCTCGTCATCCCTAGACGCCGACATCGCCTACAAGGGATGCTTCTCCAACAGTGTTGCCTTCACCTGCACCACCAGCCGGAGTTGCAGGATCGGTAGCGCCGTTGGTCGACGGCGCGGGAGCAAAGATGCGGAACCTCTTCTGCAGGGCCTCCACCTGACCCTTCACAGCTGCAGCGGCGACCTCGTAATACTCGTCTTTCACAGGCTCCAGTAGCTCGTCAAGGCGGGCGGTGTGATCGCGAAGGTAGAGGTGGCTAAAGACACGCGACAGCGCGGCTGAGGAGAGAACGCAGGCTTCTCCCTCCGCCATGGGACCGATGCCACTCACGACATGCTCAAGCGCATCAACCAGGAAAAGAACCAGCTGGTTGGGGCCCTCATTGCCAGTAACCAGCGGCTCCTCCAAGCCCTTCTCGTAGAGCGACTTCAGCGCCGTCCGACCCTCTCTTCAAGAAGTTGGAAGGTCGCACGGTCCTCAGTCAGGACCTTTGCCTTGGCGTCAAGCTCGACCTTCTCCGCCTTCGGCTTCTGCTCCAACTCCTCCAGTTGGCCGCGCTTTGTGGCCTGCACCTTCGCCAACTGCTCCAGTTAGGCGTCACGATCCTTGACAGCGTCCTCTCAGGCTTTCATCTTCTCCTCCTCCACCTTGCGGCCTCAGGCTTCCACCATGTGCTCCCTCCGCACGGTCTCCAGCTCGGCCTCAGTGACAGCCAGCGGTCCTAGGAGGCCTTGGCGTCCTTCAGAGCCACCTCACGGGCGGCCACAGCCTGGGCGACGACCTCCCTGTCCTTCTCGGAGTCAGCGGCAGCTTGGCTCAGTGTCGCCCGGCCGGACGCGTTGGAATGCAGCCAGCCGGAAACAAATTCCAGACGTCCGGCCACCAGGCGACTGTCGGCGCCCTAAAGGTCTTCTCATAGCAAGGCCACTGCAGAAAGAGCCCGCTCCAAGACGTCAGGAGAGGCGGAGGAACCTGGGGTCAGCAGCACGGTAGAAGGAGGAGCAAGAGGCGTCGTCGTCACCATGGCCTGGGAGGCTGGAGGCTCCTGAGCCTCTAGGACCCCAGAACCTGAGCCGGACGCTGGCACCTCCGGAACAAGCGGGGCCTCGGGGACTGACTCCTCCCGAGGATGCTCCACCCAGCCTCGCGAGGATGATCGGGCTCGAGAAGCACGAGCGCAGTCTCCACCTTTACCCATGGAGAGGGGCGCGGCCGTTGGAGGCGATCTGGGCTCAAGCAGCACCACCTCGCCCTCCCTTCTCCTCTTTGCCGTAGGCGTCGGCCTAGTTGCACAATTAAGAAGAAGAGTCAGAAGCAAGCATCAGAAGCAAGAAAAAAGGCGGGACGAGAACACTTACTGGTCCACCGCGGCATAATCCCTCCGCTTCGGGGGCTTGAAGCCGTAGAGCTTCGCGGCCTGAGCCACGGTCGCGCCAGCTCCGGGAGCAGAAGCAGGGGCAGCAGCTGGGCTGGAAGCAGCTCCAAGCGACAGTGAGGCAAGAGCGCCGTCCCGGGAGAGCAGCGCCGACCTGCCCTTCGTCGGAACCACGGGCGGCTCCCCCTATTTTCGGAGGATGTCGACCTCGCCATCGTCGTCAGGCAGGAGGCGGGGGATGTCGGCCTTGCGCAAGGGGGAGGTTTCCCCAATCTGCTTGGGGGCTGCATCTAAGTCACACTCATAACCCTCCTCCTCCTCCCCGTCCCTGCGAGAATCACCAGAAGACACGTCCACCATCCTCGTCGCCACAGGAACCTCAGAAGGTGATGGCGGCACCAGGCCACACCCGTCATAGGTGGGCATGGCGGCCACGATCTGTGCCCCGTCCTTTCGGAGGAACAAGGGAGCGTGGGGATTCGGCGGATAATCTTGGTCGTCTCCGACCAGGAGACGAAGGGCCACGGCCAGCTCCTCGTCGGACAAGGCCTTTGGGCTCAACCGGAGCTTGTCTTCTTCATCCACAAGAGTCCATAGGGGACGCGTGCGCGCTTGGAGAGGGGCCACCCATTGCGCCAGGAATTCCTTTAGAAGCATAGCCCCCGTCAATTTCGCCGCCTTCGCATTGCCCGGCCTCAGGTCGGCGTTCATCTTCTCCAGCACCAACTCCGCCTAGTCGTCATTAAGCTTCGCGCGGGGCCAACCCTCATCAGGCCGGGGCATCCCCATCGGCAGCTTCAGTCGTGGATGGACACACTTGGCATCCATCATAATCCACTTGCTCCTGAAGCCATCAGCCTTCTTCCCGGTCTTCGAAATCGAGTTAGCCTTGCTGGCTGCGATGAAGTTGGCGCACCCCGTGATGTGGCCCTCGTTGATCCGGAGGAAGAAGAAGTGGCGCAGTAGTGCCATGGACGGCATCACCCCGACGTACGTCTCACAGTAGAAGGTAAAGATGGACAAAAGAAGAACGGAGTTGGGATGAAGATGAAGAGCCTATAACCCGTAGCGTCAGATGACCGCGTAGAAGAAGTCAGAGAAGGGGGGAACAAAGCTGGCGACGACGCTACTCATGAAGAAGGGGTAGAAGGAACTCTTTGGAGCTTCGGGCATGGCTGAGCCTGCCTGGAGCACGGTCTCCCACTTCTCGTTGTTCTCCCCAGCCGTCAGCAGTCGCGTGACGACAAGGTTTTTCGCCGACACATTGGGCGCCTCCAGGGCCGACTCATACCAGGCGGGCGGCGAGTCAACCTTGGTCTTTCGGGGCGCCATCGGACGGAAGCTCGGAAGGAGATCGGAGCAGATCTAGAGATTTCAGAAGTAGGAAGCAAGAGAGGGGATATGTGTAACGCCCCGAGACCGTTGCGCCAGGTGTCTTCCAGTTATTCGCTGTTGTTGCCTTGCCATTCGCTTGCGTGTTGCATCTTGCCATGTCATCATCCGCATTGCATCTGTATGTTTTCGAAACTTGCATCCGTCTCGGTCTCCCCGTTCCTTCCGTTGTCCGTTCTGAGCCCAGACACACTTGCACGCGCCCGCGGCACGTCCGAAATATTATTTTATAAGTGGCCGGAAAATGTTCTCGGAATGGGTTGAAAGTTGACATGTGGTGTTATGTTGTCGGTAGACCGCCTGTCAAGTTTCATCGCATTCGGAGCTCGTTTGATAGCTCAACCGTTAAATATATAGTGGCACTATAGCCGGTCACGCGTCGAACGTTTTAGGTCTCCGGAAACCTTGCCGGGCTGCATTTCCGTCTATCTCTTCTCAGCCTGAGACCTCTCCTGCATAGCCCACAAACCCCACCTAGTCCCCCCTCTGTCTGGAACCTAACGATCTTGATCGGAGGCTCTGAAATGCTTCAGAAACCCCCTTAGACCCAAACCCTAGCAAAACCTGCTATATATAGACCCCCTAGTCCATTTTCGGACTAATCCTAGTCTAAAACCTACCCCTAGCCTCCCCTAACCCTCAGTCGCCGCCACCTCCCCCCTTTGCCTCGTTTTCCGCCCCTGGCCGCATCGCCTCCGCCACTTGGCGCGCCGCTGTGCGGCTAATGCCACCGCAGCCGCCGCCCTCCACCAACAAGAGGCCGCCACGCGTCCCAGCCCCGCTCCCTCCACCGTCGCGGCCCGCCCAGGACCGCGCGACCGCCCGAACGCCACCGTCTGTTCCTCGCGCAAGCCCACGCCTCCTCCCGCTCGCTCCCGAGTTGTATCGGGGGAGCGCCGCCATCGCCCCTCCCGCCGGCGACCTCGGGCCCTGCCGCCATTGCGCACCATGCCGGAGCACCGCCTCTCGTCGACCTCGACCCACCGCCTTTCCACCGCCGCCTGCCGGACCCTGCCTTCCCCATTGTTGCCTCCCGTGCTCGTTGCGCCGCCCGCTGTAGGAGCTCGCTGGGGTCGGCCGCTGTGAGGGCCACACCTCCCGTGCTCGTCGTCTCTGTCGGCGTTCTGGGAACGGGGGTCCCCAGACTTGCCTGTCTGCGGCCTGCGGCGTGGCTCAAATGGGGGCCCAGCGCGGCTCATCTTCACCAACACAAGGCTCAAGACCCTCGCAAGGGGCCAAGCCTCGCGGGGCGGACGACACGACGCATCCTCAAGCGCAGCCTCCTCAGGCTGGCTCACGAGGAGGCGGAGAGATCAAGGCAGGGTACCTCGCGAGGTGCCCATGACGCAAGCCATGACGATCGAGGGTGCCAGGCGGGCGCCAGCGCGCGCAGCGTCCTTCTTTCCTCTTTGGTGCAAAGGGGGCAAGCGCAGCCGCGGAGTACCGAGGCATCAGGCAAAGGTTGCCATTTCGGTGCAACGAGACCAAGACCAGGAGGACTACAAGACGGAGGTCACCATGGAGCCCAGCACGGCGTCACCACAGAGCCTTTGGCAGGCGAAGACCATCTTTAGTCAGGATAAGTGTACTAGATGTTCCCCTTCGAATTGGCCAATTGTTGGCACCCTTCCCGCTCAAATATTTGCGAAGAGGCCCAGGGCCTTTGCCTATAAATAGGACTAGCCACCCCCAGGGTAGAGGCAATCAAAAAAGAGACACAGGGAAGAGACATCGGATCGAAATCAGAGAGAGAGAGAGAGAAGTACGACTGAACTCCTCCTAGCAGTTCATCGCCCCAGCCAAGAACAGATCCTCGCGAGGCTGTTCTTCCTTGTACTGTTCATCGTCATCAGCCCCAAGAGGCAATCCACCAATCACACACTGGAGTAGGGTATTACACCACATCGGTGGCCCGAACCAGTATAAACCTTGTGTCTCTTGTGCAGTTCTTTTAGTAGTTTAGATCTTTGCGAGACGGGGAGGTAGAAGGCGTGATCTCTGCGCGCACCCCAGTGTTCGAACCTTAAGGGTCTGCCGGATCCCGTGATCCGACATTTGGCGCGCCAGGTAGGGGTGCGCCGGAATCTGTCTTCCACCACTCCGCTCTCCTCTGACCGTCGCATCCATGTCTGACACTCGTCGGGCCCGCGCCGAGCGCCGGGCCGCCATCGCTTCTCGCGTCGCCCAGATGGCCCCCGTCGGTGGGCGTCCTCGTCGTTCCCCGTCGCCCGCCGTCAACGCCGCCACTGGCCCGGCGGGGAAGGAGCAGCAGGCATCGTCTCTGCACCCGTCCGTGCGGCAAGACGGCCGCACCGCTACTCCATCGCTCGCCCCAGCCGGCTCTTCGTCCCGCGCGCTCCGCGCACCCTTGGAGGCTTGAGCTGCGCTCATCGTGGCAAACGAACTCCTGCGCTACCGCCCCGTCGATGACGTCTACGAGGAGTGGCTCGACCGCGTCGCCGAGCTCGTCCGCGCCGCAGGGGGCTCTCCTGCGCTGTCCGCTCCACTGCGCCGCACCTCGCCCCGCGCAGGCAATGAAGCTCCGGGGGCGTACCAGCCGCCTCCTCTCCAAGAAGACACCATGGCCCCAAGGCGCGCGGCCCCTGGGCGGAACCCGCTCCGTCAGGCGCCAGCTCAGCAGGAACGGAGCTGCCAAGAAATCCCTCGACCGCAAGAGGCTGCCCGCGCGCTTCCAGCTCCGGCTCGCCGAGACCCTGCTCCAGCTCCGGCACGTCGAGACCCCGCTCTGCTCCTAGCACCAGCGCGTGGGGACCCTCAAGGCCAAGCTCTCCCTCAACCGAAGCCTCCCGTAGCCACCGCAGGCTGCCGTGCCTACACCACCGAGCTGTGTAGCGTCGCGTGGCCCGGCAAGTTCAAGCCAGACTTGCCTCCTTGTTACGACGGCACGACTGACCCTGCAGAGTTCCTCCAGCTCTATGAGCTGGGCATCGAAGCTGCCAGCGGGGATGAGAAGGTCATGGCGAACTGGTTCCCCATGGCGCTCAAGGAAGGAGCTCGCACCTGGCTCCTGAATCTGGCTCGAGGCACGATCTCTTCCTGGGACCAGATGCGCACCCGCTTCATCGCCAACTTCCAAGTTACTCGCGACCGGCCACCCACCGTGAGCGACATGTGCCGCATCAAGCAACAACCTGGGGAGACCCTGCAAAAGTACATCCAGCACTTCAATAGTGCGTGCCTCAAGATCGCCAAGGTGTCCGAGGAAGCCATCATCTCGGCCTTCTCCGATGGCGTGCGCGACGTCAAGATGAAGGAGGAGCTGGCGATGCATGAAGACCATTGCACCTCCCTGGAGTTGTTCAACTTGGTGACCAAGTGCGCCAGGGCTGAGGAGGGACGTCTCTCCCTCCTCGAGCTGCCTGCCGCGGACCCAAAAGAGAAGAAGCCCAAGGCCAAGGACGTGAAGCGCAAGGGGGCTGCCGTACTCGTGGCAGAACCAGACACCAAGCGGGGCAAGGATCTGCCCGAGTCCTCCAGGGGCAGCCGGTACTATGTGTACCACGACCTCCACACCCACAACACCAACGAATGCCAAGAACTCCGCGCCGTGCGAGAAGGAAGGATCGGCCGTCGCCCTGACCGTGCTGACCGGGGCTACGGCCGAGGAGGAGGAAGAAACCCAGGACGCTGGGAAGATCGCGGCCCGCGCCAGGGGTGGCGCGACCAACCTCGCGAGGACCGTTGGCGGGACCTGCCTCGCGAGGGGTACTGGAGGGATCAGCCTCGTGAGGATCGCCCTCATGGCAACGCAGGCCTACCTCCGCCGCCGCCTCAGCCAAGGAGGAACGAAGACCGCCATCAAGACGAGGGGGCTGGGGGCTTCCAAGAGCCGCGCGCAATCGCCTGCATCCTGGGCGGAGCTCAAGCCCCAGCCTCTCAATGTATCTTCAAGCAGTTTGCCCGCGAAGTGAATGCAGTTCTCCCCAAGCTCGAAGCAACGCGCCCCCTCAGGTGGTCGGCGTGCGCCATCACATTCAGCTCAGCAGACCAGCTCAAGTGCGCGGCCACGGCCGGAGTCCTCCCGATGCTTTGCTCCCCAGTCATCAGCAACGTGCTGGTCACCAGGACCCTCATTGATGGATGGGCAGGGCTCAACGTCCTGTCCGTGGAAACATTCAACAACCTCCAAGTGCCCTATGACCAGCTTCAGCCAACCAAGCCTTTCTCCGAAGTCACCGACGGTTCCACAGTCCCGATCGGGCAGGTCCGCCTCCCTCTCACCTTCGGGGCCCGCAGCAACTACCGCACCGAGCTCATCGACTTCGACGTCGCCCACATCCACCTGCCGTACAACGCCATCCTCGGGTACCTAGCGCTGGCCAAGTTCATGGCCGTGACTCACCACGGCTACAACGTCCTCAAGATGCCAGGAAGTGGCGGCGTCATCACGGTGCCTTGTGAAGAGAAGGATGCAGTGTGTTCCCTGGAGCGAGCCTTTCAGGCCGCATCGCTAGAAGACCCAGATCGCGGAAGCAGGAGGCTTCCTGAGACCACCCCCAAGAAGAAGAAGATGTCGTCAGGCTCAGCCCCTCAGGAGGCAGGCCCTTCAGGGCCTGTGTCTGCCCAGGGGGACCCCCCTTCCATCGCATAGGAAAGCGCGCCCGGCGCCCTCCTCAGGCAGGGCTCGGGGGCTCTCACCTGGAGGGCCACCGACCTAGCCAGGGTCACGAGGGAGGCGCTTGGGCACCATGTGGAGCCGTGCTTCGAAGCACGTTTCCCTCGAGAAGGATCCAGGCAAGGAAGGTCAGACCAGCAGGAGTTCGTTAACAAGGCCATTCAAGAACTACAGGAGTCAAGGATCATGAGAGGTTCCGTCGTCCACCAGCTGTGGCTCCACATCCAGGCGAGGATGGTGGGCTGCGTGTCTGCGTCAACGTACCAGGGCTCAATCAGATCGCCACGATGGAGCGCCTCTGGCCCTCGCAAGTGGGGCGCTGCGGGGGTCCACCCCACAGCTATGTTCGCATGCCTTACGGCCTGCCGAGCATGGCTGCAGCGTACCAGCGCCTCATGAGGGGCATCATGAAGGCTCAGGAAGACAGGCGTTTCGCGGCCCTGGCGGAGATGAAGACAGCTCGCGAGGAGCCACCAGTGCCTCCGGAGCCTCCCGAGGCCCCGGGGCCTGGGGGCTCGTGAGGATCGGCTTCCGCAGCCAACCGAGTCTGCTGCACCAATGCCACTTCGTCGATGACATCCTCAGGTGACATCTTTCAAGCTTCATGCCCAGCTGGGAGCGCCCTCCCAGGGTTGCATCACTCCCAGGCCGCGTGGGTCCGTCCCTGCGGCATGTATCCCCTTTTATTTTTTGGTCGTTAGTTTGCCTTGTTGGGGGCGCCCCTCGGGCTGCATCATCCCCAACCCGCTCGGGCTAGGCCCAGCGGCGTGTATCTCCCTCGCGTTTATTTCCATCTATGCATTCGCCTATCACGCTTGATTACTTGATGCCTGTCCGCGGCATCCCTTCTTATCCATGTCGACCACTTGCACGTTAAATGGGGGGGTGCCTGAGCATCGCGAGTCAGGGCTCTTACTGGCTCTCCAGCCCTCACCCTCTGGCCTTGTCCACGGCATCGCAACCTGGCATACCAGCGACGGCTGAGACAAGCTCGAGGGCCGAGACCCGAGGACGTAGAGTACCGGCATCTAACGAAATTTTGCAGGGACACATCTCAAGATACGACCAAGTGCCAGGCGCAACCCACCTAGAGGTAGGGCCTCGTGAGTCCCGTGCTGGCTCACGGGTGCCCAGATACACCTCACCTAGCCCTACCGTGCTGGCCACGTGTCAGGGCGGGGCTGTACACGCCTCGGGGGCTCCTCCCGGAGGGGAGCCCCCTCCCACGTACCAGTGGAAGCACCATGCTCCGCGCTGGCTGACGACACTGCCGAGGAGCGGCTATGCCCGTACACATACGGAAGCGCTATGCTCCACGCTGGTGATAAACAACTGAGGGTGGCCTCCGGGCCGCATTAACCTCAGGGAGCCCAGAGCTCAGTGGCTGGCCTCATCGCAACGCCTCCCCCCGGGAGTGCCGCGCGAGGGGGCTAGGCACGGGGGCTACGACTCGGTCATGCCCAGACGTACGCCGCCCATCCAGGCCCCTCGGGCCTGGTTCGTCGCGCGTCTCTCCCTGAGCGGAGCCAAGGTATGAAGGCCGTTTGAGCGTCAAGGGGGACTCCTGAGCATCGCGACTCAGGGGCCTAACTGGTCCCGTAGCCCCTCACACCTTAGTCCCGAAAGGCTATGCTGGGTGAGGTACGCGCGGGGCCGGGCTCTGCAGACGTAGAACGGTAGCCCCGCTTACATCTCACCTCAGCACCCGCTGTTTGCGCGTCAAGGGGGACTCCTGAGCATCGCGACTCAGGGGCCTAACTGGTCCCGTAGCCCCTCACTCCTTAGTTCCGAAAGGCTATGCTGGGTGAGGTACGCGCGGGGCCGGGCTCTGCAGACGTAGAACGCTAGCCCCGCTTACATCTCACCTCAGCACCCGCTGTTTTCGCGTCAAGGGGGACTCCTGAGCATCATGACTCAGGAGCCTAACTGGCTCCGTAGCCCCTCACTCCTTAGTTCCGAAAGGCTATGCTACGTAGAACGGAAGATACACCTACATCACGCCTCCCTACTTGTTGTTCGCGCGCCAAGGGGGACTCCTGAGCATGGCGACTCAGGAGCCTAACTTGTCACGTAGCCCCTCACTCCTTTGGTCCCGTCCTGGTTTCTGGTCGGGGCTAATGCTGGGAGAGGCACGCGCGGGGCCGGGCTCTGCCGGCGTAGAACACAAGCAAGTAGGGAAGAAAAGCATAAAATTCAAGGAATTTAAAAGCAAATATTACAACCCATACTATCGTCTTAGTACCAAACGCAAGTTTAAATGCCTCCCCAAGGCGTGATGCATGTGCAGGAATTGAAAGAAGAACAGGGATGGAACGGAGTCACTTGTCGGCGGTGAAGCTGTGTGGAGTGGCTTCTCCTCGTGGAGCAGCAGGGCCGGCAGCGCCTTGCTTTGGCCTGGTGCTGAAGGCCCGGAACTTCCCCAGCAGCGCCTCCGCGCGCCCCTTCACGGCTTCGACAGCGGCGGCAGCACCCTCGCCGCTCACCGGTTCCAGCAAGCCGTCGAGGTCGGCGCTGGGATCGCGAAGGTAGATGTGGGCGAAGACCCGCGTCAGCGCAGCAGAAGACAGGACGCGCGCCTCGGCCTCGGCCATGGGGCCGATGCCAAGGGCGACATCCCCAAGGGCCTTAACCAGGAAGGGGAGCAGAGGCGAGGGAGAAGGGGTGCATGAGGACCTCGCCGAGCAACTCCGTCCCAACTACCCCACGGACCCGACGGCACACCAGGAACAATCCCCGACTCTCGAGATAAGTCACCACCCGAAAGCACCAGCTATCACAGCACTACCCCCGCACATAATGCAATTCCGTGTCGGCGACGCCGCTCTCCTTTCTCGCCGAACGACGGCTGCTTGGGCGCCAAAGGGGACCTCCTGAGCATCGCGACTCAGGAGCTCTTACAGGACCACGGGTCGCTCACCTCCTGGCCTTGACCGCGGCATCGTGACCTGGCATACCAGCGACGGCTGACGCCGCCTTGGGACTGGGACCTGTCGGCGCAGAGTGCCAAGCCCTCGCGAGGTGCGAAAGGGAGAACTGAGCTAAGACGAAATCACCAACTCACACAGCTCTGCAGCAAAGGTTATGTATTAACAAATGGGACTACAGACACCTTACAAGCCCCCTTGGGGCGCATTTTGATTCCTCGCAGGGAACGGATCCTAAGGGATACTAACTACACGAGCTCCTGCAAAAGATGCCATCATCAACAGTGGGCCGTCAGGCGCCGGCGCCAACCCCATCTAGATCAGGCTCGGCGACGGCCAGACGAGCCCGCCCTGCTCCGGGAACGGCGCTGACTCGGGGGCTCATAGCTGTCGTCGCTCATCTCCGGAGTCGTGAAGATTTCGCCGGAGTCACTGGACCCTCCGGCGCCTCCGCCAAGGGAGCGGTCGACGGGCCTAGCCCTCACCAGGGCAAGGTCCTGGCTACCTCTCCCGGGGCAACACTCCAGCCGGCGCCCGTTCGCGTCGAAGACCTTGAAGAACATCACCGCAGCGCCATCGTACTCCAAGTGGACCGCGAAGACGCCCCTTTCCCTACAAACCCGGGTGATCTCTCTCCAGCCGCGGGACATGTAGACCTCGCCCGGGGCAGCGACCACGACCTCTGCCTCGGTCGCGAGGGTGCTGCAGCCGGCGTGCTGCAGCCAGAGCTCCAGGGGCCCTCCTGGAGGGATGATGGAGGCGAAGAAGGGAGGTAGACGGATCCAGCACTGGAGAGGAATGGCGACGTGGAGCATGAACTCTTGGGAGGAGCCCTCGGCATGGACTCCAGAAGGAACAACCCACCCCTTCGTGACCCGACGGCGCCTACGACGGCGCCGACCGTGGAGATCGGCATCGACACCTTCGGGGCCCTCGACGTGGGCATACAAGGGAAGCGGGAACCCCGGCGGAGCCCGCTCGCACCAGGGCCTCGCCACCACCTGACGGTCCTCCTCGTCCCGGCTGCAAAGGGCGAGTCGTTTCTTCGGCGGGAGCGGGTTTGGCCCCTCTCGAGGAGCCTTTCCCTTCTCCGCTGCAGAGAACCGGCGGATCGGAGCCATCGCAGCAAGATGGAGCAAGGATCGGGAAGAAGGAGAATCCAGGAGGAATGGACTGGAAGGGGACTTGTCCAACTCGCGCGATCACCGAGGCATCGTGGGGAAGTGGAGACGCCCACGTCCAATCAACCGCCACGCGGCGCCCAAGGACGCAGGCTATTAGGGCCCGCGGCGCTTCGCCCTTGCCCTTTCGCCTCTCGGCACGGCCAAGTCCATGCGCGCCTTGGGCCCGAGGGCTACTGTCGGCGTTCTGGGAACGGGGGTCCCCAGACTTGCCTGCCTGCGGCTTGCGGCGTGGCTCAAATGGGGGCCCAGCGCGGCCCATCTTCATCAACACAAGGCTCAAGACCCTCGCGAGGGGCCAAGCCTTTTGGGGCGGACGACACAGCGCATCCTCAGGCGCAGCCTCCTCAGGCTGGCTCGCGAGGAGGCAGAGAGATCAAGGCAGGGTACCTCGCGAGGTGCCCATGACGCAAGCCATGACGATCGAGGGTACCAAGTGGGCGCCAGCGTGCGCATTGTCCTTCTTTCCTCTTTGGTGCAAAGGGGGCAAGCGCAGCCGCGGAGTACCGAGGCATTAGGCAAAGGTTGCCATTTCGGTGCAATGAGACCAAGACCAGGAGGACTACGAGACGGAGGTCACCATGGAGCCCAGCACGGCGTCACCACAGAGCCTTTGGTAGGCGAAGACCAACTTTAGTCAGGATAAGTGTACTAGATGTTCCCATTCGAATTGGCCAATTGTTGGCGCCCTTCCCGCTCAAATATTTGGGAAGAGGCCCAGGGACTTTGCCTATAAATAGGACTGGCCACCCCCAGGGTAGAGGCAATCAAAAAAGAGACACGGGGAAGAGACATCGGATCGAAATCAGAGAGAGAGAGAGAGAAGTGCGACTGAACTCCTCCTAGCAGTTCATCGCCCCAGCCAAGAACAGATCCTCGCGGGGCTGTTCTTCCTTATACTGTTCATCGTCATCAGCCCCAAGAGGCAATCCACCAACCACACACTAGAGTAGGGTATTACACCACATCGGTGGCCCGAACCAGTATAAACCTTGTGTCTCTTGTGCAGTTCTTTTAGTAGTTTAGATCTTTGCGAGACGGGGAGGTAGAAGGAGTGATCTCCGCGCGCACCCCAGTGTTCGAACCTTAAGGGTCTGCCGGAACCCGTGATCCGATAGTCTCCGCCTCGATCCGGCCTGGAACCGGCCCCGGCGAACCACCTCGTCCCGGATCCGGGTTGTCCCCACCGCATCGGCCTACCTCCGACGCCCTTCGCTCGGTCCCACAGCCACCTGCTCGCCGGAGCACCGGAGTCGCCGTCGCCCGTTGACTGTGCGTGCGCCCCGCGTCCGGCCCATCTACAGCAAGGCCCAGTTCGCCCCGGCCCAGTGGCCACACTGGTGAGCGCCCGCTTGCAAACCCTCGCCCTGGGCGCTATGTAATATGCTGCGCCCACTGTTGCAGCCCATGTTATTTTTTTCCAGAATGAATTTGTCTAATTATCCAGTGCACTGCATTTTTGCAAAAAAGCCCTCCAACATCATGCATTTAATAACCCACCAACCGTGCATCATATTAAAATAAGTTATATATGTAAAATGCTTAGAATTTTGTGTAGATTAATAATTTCCAGCTTGCATCCATGTTTAAAATATTTAAATTGTTGTTTGTGTTTGTTTTGCTAAATGCCATTCTAAAATGCTTTATTTCATAACTAAATAAACGTAGCTCAGATTTAAATAAACTTTATATGTAAATGGAGTACAAAAATGCCTAGTTTAGCATGGTGGCTTTACTTTGCATGTTTAATAACTCTAAAATTGTGTATAGGGCAGAACAGTACCAATTTAAAATTTGCACATGAGGATTTTCCGGAATTGTTTTTTGTAGTTCCGGCCTCATTTAAACTTGCCTAGATAGGTAGTTTTATTATGCTTCACCTCTTTCCATGTTTAATAACATTTAACCTTGTTGGGTACATAAACGGGACAGAACTAAATAAGTCATGTGGCGTTTCGTCAATATACTTGGTTGTGCATCATGCCATGTTTATGTGATGGTTGTTTACTATGTTGCTTGCTTCTTTCCGGGTTGCTTCTCTCGTTAGCTTCGGTTTAGTTCCGGAGTTTTGAGGATTCATTTGACTACATCCGTTTGTATTCTTCATGGACTCGTTCTTCTTCCTTGCGGGATCTCAGGTAATAACCATCGAAATCACTTCTATCTTTGCTTGCTAGTTGTTCATTCTATCGCTATGTCGCGCTACCTACCACTTGTTATATCCTGCATCCCATATTGCCATGTTAAGCCTCTAACCCACCTTCCTAGCAAACTGTTGTTTGACTATGTTACCGCTTTTGCTCGGCCCCTCTTATAGCGTTGCTAGTTGCAGGTGAAGTTGAAGTTTTGTTCCATGTTGGAACATGGATATGTTGGGATATCACAATATCTCTTATTTTTTAACTAATGCATCTATATACTTGGTAAAGGGTGGAAGGCTCGGCCTTATGCCTGGTGTTTTGTTCCACTCTTGCCGCCCTAGTTTCCGTCATACCGGTGTTATGTTCCTTGATTTTTGCGTTCCTTACATGGTTGGGTGTTATGGGAACCCCTTGACAATTCGCTTTGAATAAAACTCCTCAAGCAAGGCCCAACCTTGGTTTTACATTTGCCTAACAACCTATTACCCTTCCCTTGGGTCGGCCAACCCGAGGGTCATTGTTGGTGTCAAAACCGGCGGATCTCGGGTAGGGGGTCCCGAACTATGCGTCTAAGGCGGATGGTAACAGGAGGCAGGGAACACGATGTTTTACCCAGGTTCGGGCCCTCTTGATGGAGGTAAAACCCTACGTCCTGCTTGATTTATTCTTAATGATATGGGTATTGCAAGAGTTGATCTAGCACGAGATCGGAGAGGCTAAACCCTAGAAGCTAGCCTATGGTATGATTGTATGTTGTCCTACGGACTGAAACCCTCCGGTTTATATAGACATCGGAGGGGGCTAGGGTTACACAAGGTCGATTACAAAAGAGAAGATATACATATCCGTATTGCCTAAGCTTGCCTTCCACGCCAAGTAGAGTCCCATTCGGACATGAGACGAAGTCTTCAATCTTGTATCTTCATAGTCCAACAGTCCGGCCAAAGGATATAGTCCGGCTGTCCGGAGATCCCCTAATCCAGGACTCCCTGAGTAGCCCCCGAACCAGGCTTCAATGACAATGAGTCCGGCGCGTAGTGTTGTCTTTGGCATTGCAAGGAGAGTTTTTCTCCAATTTTCAAGTGTTCGTAAGCAGTGTCCGGCTCCATAAATGTTGAACCTCTTGGCTTCTGTGCCCAATAAGGACTTTCTCCCATGCGTTGAATGAATACGAGGTGCCAGGGCATTTTTACATTTGCCCCCCCCCAGCTAGATAAATAAATTGTCTATTAAAGGGATGGGGATTCTTAGATCCGATCCATACCATCCTCCCCCAGCGAGAATCCATCAGAGCGCGTTTCGTAAAGATCCGTTCGAGCATGGCCGACCTCCGCAGCTCCTCCTCCCGCCCCCGTAGCCCTAAGCCCGGTGATTGGGAGAGGTGTTCAGTCCCGCATAGTCGATTAGTCGAACTGCAGACTAAGGGATTTCTCCCTTTGGCGTATATGGTGCCCGTTCGAGCCGGGCCTGCACCTACAATGGCGGGGAGCAAGCGGAGAGCTTTCCCTGTCCCTCCATGGGGGAACGGGTTTGCCTTGTTCCTTATTTACTAAGGGGCTCGGATTTCCAATTCATCCGTTTCTCCGCGGGCTCCTGGAGTTCTACAGCCTCCAATTACACAATCTCACCCCTACCTCCATTCTACATATCGCCGGCTATGTTGCTCTCTGCGAGTTGTTCCTGGGTTGCGAGGCTCACTTCGAGCTGTGGAAAAGGCTATTTTGCCTCGTCCCTCGCATACAGAGGAGATCACTTTATCAAGTGGGCGGAGCCGAAATATGGCGCATCGCCGATACCGGATACCTGTCCAGTACCTCGAAGAAGTCGTCCGAAGACTGGCCTTCAGAATGGTTTTATATGGAGGACATTCCCCTTCCGGACCCTGTTCGGCGGGGTCTTCCTGAGTTCAACAATGCTCCTCTGAAGAAGCGCCGAAGTTGGAGCCCACGGAGCCCCCAGGCGGAAGACAACGGAGAAGTCCTCTATCTGATGAACCGGATGAAAGCACTGGCTCAATCAGGATTGACAATAATCGAAGTTATGTCGATTTGCATAATGCGGGGAGTGTAGCCACTTCAATATCGTGGGCACCCCTTGTGGTGTTATAACGGGGTGGATGACGCCACCCGACGCGGGCGTAAGGGTCCGGACAATGCTGCCGCTCTAGCGAAAGTTCTGTCCGAACTGTTCAAGGGTGAGGAAGAGGAGTTCACCCGCATCAAGCCACGGGATGGATTCTCCATGTATAATCCTCCAAGCTAGGTAAGTTATATCTCCCTGCTCCCATTTTTCCCGCATTCTTTGACGTAAGTATTCACCTTGCCACTTTGTGGCAGGAACTGCGAAAAGCCATAAAGGAGGTTAGCAGCCCTTCTCCACAACCAGAGGACCCTGACCGGGCCCCCGACTCCGGACTTGAAGAAGATTCGGTTATATTCGTGGAGCTGATAGACCGGCAGTTCTATCAGTTAAGCTGCGACGATGCCATGGTGGCCATTATGACCGACTATCCCGGACTGCTCCCTGCATCGCAAGTAAGAAAAACCAAAAATCCCAACTCCAAAACTAGGATCCCCTTTTAGGAACTTCGCCCACCATATACACATGGCATCTTTTATAGGGAAGGCATTCGGGACGCCCTGCCGAACCCGCAGCAACTCGCCAACAAGAGGCACCGAGGCCGGGTAGGCCAAAAAGGAAGGCGGTCAGGACGGAGACGCTGGCGGAAAGGTATAAGAAAAACCCCGCTCCATGGTTGTCGTCTTTCTCGAAATGTAATGATGCCCGCGTTTCTTTAACAGAAAAAATGCTCACCGGAATATGTCCGGCGATGTTGCCAATCATGCTTCCATCAGTCGGGTGTCAGGACCGGACATGGAGGCAGAAGCGATATGGGGCGGGCGCCGGATAATCCCCTATAGAGGATGCGGATAGATTATCCGCTACAAACTCAGAAGTGGAAAGCGCCATGAATCATAGGCGCCGTCGGGCCGTACTTCGTGACGCTTGTTTCTCACCAGAGGCGTTTGACGCCTTCAATTCTGGAGAGGCATACCACCGTGCTGCTCGAGATGGTCTAGCCAGAGCCATGGATCAGTATGTAAAGGATGTACGGGTGAGTAAATCTGACGATTTATATGTATTAGTAGCCCTTGAGACTTGAAACAGTTAGCAGAACTGATTTAAGGATCATCTTTATTGTGCAGGTTCTTAGAGAGAAGAATACTAGGCTGTCACAAGAGCTAGAGGAATGCAAGACCCAACTATGGGCTGTTGTGGCCGCCTTGCAGGAACCGAAAAAGTCACCTGTTGGTAACATTTATTTTAAAGAATGATGGTTACCATATAACGTGCGGCATGGCTGCAGATCTAACAACAGATGTTGCAGATGAATCCGGAGGACCAGCATGTTATGCGACAGCTAGAGGCTGGCAAATGCATGCTGACTGAGGTTAGGCGGGAGAAAAACAATCTCCAAGACGCCAATATTAAGCTGAACGTGGAACTAAAAGACGTTCGGGGCCAGTTTGCAGACTCCAAGAAGGAGAATAAGCGGCTTCGGCGTGGCATTTTCAGTAAGTGCTTGAACAAATCCTTTTTAAAGGAGTTCGACGAAGAAGACGACTAACAGCGTTATGTCTGTAGGTATGCTGATGGGTCGTCCCATGGAGGAAATGCCCGGGTCTGCGGGTGATCTTCTATCTGAGCTGTCACATCTGCACGAACGAGTTCGGCTAGTGATGCAGGGTGTAGCCCAGGCCTTGTGGCCGTCCGTCTCCCTGCCAGAGGGCATTGCTGAGCTTGCGGAGAAGCTCAAGGGAGCACGGCGGCGCTTCCGATTATGGAAGATATGAGCCTGCCGACAGGGTGCCAGAGAAGCCTGGGCCATGGTGAAGATGCAGTATACCAAGGCAGACCCAAATCACATGGCTGAGGTCGGACCGGTGGGGCCCGACGGGAAAGAGATCCGCGTTAGCTTAGTTTATGGGCAAGTAGAATTAGCCACAAAGTATTCTCAACAAGATTGTAAGCTAGACTTCCTGTTGGATGGTATAGAAGAGGAATTTAGTCAGTCTGCATGACTATGTAATTAAAGTGACATGTATAATGCCTTCTAGCAGGATTGAAGATCATTTGTCGTTGCGGACCGTTTCGCTTCAACCTCCGAGCCCAATAGTCCGGAGTGTATCCGAATAACCGCTCAGTTATATAAGAACCGGGGTATGTGTGGAGACTAGGCGTAGGGGTCATTAGTGCTTTATCAGACAAATGCCCAACTAGTTATGTTATATTACATGGGTAGTAAGAAACATCTTCCAGGGAGAATAGTTCCGTTAAGGATTCCTTTCCCTGGGTAAGCATGCCCTAAAGTGCATGTCCGGACTGCGATAGGAAACGTAGGAAAAACATCTGGGGGCAGATATGGACAATAAATAAAAATCATCTTTTGTTCACCGACCGAATATTCCCTTAAGAATGCTAGATTTCGGCTTCACCCAGTCTGAGGTACACATCCGGCTGACCCGGCAGTAACAATCGCAGAGGTGCTCCCCTTATGGCCTAGCCGAATTAACGGGAACGTAGGGCATAAATACAAGAGCCAGGCAACCCATCTTGGCCAAAACTTAAGTCATATCGATGCATATAATGGTGAAAAAAGGTACATGCGGAAGTATAACACATGTGTTGAGCATGAGGCCCAGATAAATAATTTAAGCTTCTGTGAAAGAAGCCCCCAGGTATGAAGATTGCGGCTAGCGCATCTGTAATGTGCGAGCGAGGCACAAGGTGACCCTTGAAGGCCTAGAGAAATAATAAAAGAAAGAAAGAGAAACAAGACAGATAATGTATATGCGAAAAATGGACAAAGGGAGGGGACTAACTTAGAGTCCGGTGCTAGGCGTAGAATCTTTGGAGCCTGGCCGCGTTCCATGGGTTCGGCTCGAGTCGACTAGTCGATGCATCCCGCAGTCGGTACGCTCCACCGGTCAGAACTTGGTCAATAATGAAGGGACCTTCCAATTTGGGCTCGAGCTTGTTCTTTTTCTTATCTAGCAGGCGTAGAACTAGTTCGCCAATGTTATAAGTTTTGGCCCGTACTTCTCTGCTTTTGTATCTGCGAGCCTGTTGCTGATAAAATGCGGAACGGGCTTTGGCTATATCGCGCTCCTCCTCCAGGGTGTCCAGACTATCCTGCCAATCGAGCTCGGCTTCTCTTTCTTCGTACATGCGCACTCGAGGTGAGTCATGAATTATGTCACAGGGCAAGACTGCCTCTGCGCCGTACACCATAAAGAAGGGTGTATATCCGGTACTACGATTCGGTGTGGTCCGCAGCCCCTAGAGTGCGGAATCGAGCTCCTCTACCCAGTGCGTGTTAGACTCTGTTAAGGAATGCACTAATCTGGGTTTAATGCCGCTCATTATAAGACCGTTTGCTCGCTCGACTTGACCGTTGGTTTGTGGGTGATAGACTGAGGCATAATCGAGCTTGATGCCCATTTTGCTGCACCAGAGTTTTACCTTGTCGGCCATGAAGTTCGTGCCATTATCAGTGATGATGCTGTGGGGGACGCCATAATGGTGTATAACCCTGGATATGAAGTCTATCACCGGTCCAGATTCGGCTATTTTAACAGGTTTGGCCTCTATCCATTTGGTGAATTTCTCCACCATGACCAATAAGTATTTTTTCTTGTGGGTTCCCCCTTTAAGGGGTCCAACCATGTCAAGCCCCCAGACTGCAAAGGGCCATGTAATGGGGATTGTTCGGAGGGCGGTGGGTGGCATGTGGCTTTGATTTGCATAGAGCTGGCAACCGGCGCAGCATTGGACCAAGTTCTGTGGATCTGCCCGGGCCGTTGGCCAATAGAATCCTGTATAGAAGGCCTTGCTTACAAGAGCCGGGGCTGCGGCGTGATGACCGCCGAGTCCGGCGTGAATTTCTGCCAAAAGATTCCGCCCATCCTCTTCGGAGATGCACCTTTGAAGGACTCCGGTAGTGCTTTTTTGTACAATTCTCCATCATGGACCCTGTAGGCCTTGGATCGCCGCACTATGCAGCGTGCCTCATTTTGGTCCTCCGGAAGTTCCTGTCTAGTTAGGTAGGCCAGGAATGGTTCTATCCACAGGGCAATAATGGCCATTATTTCATGGGCTGAAGGTGTTATTTCGGTGGCGGAGCCTCCGATTATGTCAGAGATTTTGGTATCGAGTATTTTGGCCGGGTCCGGACTATTGTTAGCGGTGTCCCCTTCCCATACTACAGATGGTTTGAACAGCCTTTCCAAAAATATGTTGGGGGGACCGCATCGCGTTTTGCACCGATGCGGGCGAGGATATCCGCCGCCTGATTGTTTTCCCGAGCCACATGGTGAAATTCGAGCCCCACGAACCAAGCTAACATTTTTAGGACGGCGTTTCGATAGGCCGGCATTTTCGGATCCTTGGCGTCAAAGTCTCCATTTATTTGGGATATTGCGAGGTTTGAATCCCCACGCACCTCCAGGCGTTGAATGCCCATGGAGATTGCCATCCGAAGACCATGCAACAGAGCTTCGTATTCGGCTGCATTGTTGGAGTCTGTATACAATATTTGTAGTACGTAATGAATGGTATCTCCGGTTGGGGAAGTCAGGACAACGCCGGACCCTAGACCAGCCAGCATTTTAGAACCGTAGAAGTGCATGATCCAATTGGAGTATGCGCCGTACTCTTTAGGGAGTTCGGCCTCCGTCCATTCGGCGACGAAGTCAGCCAATACATGTGACTTAATGGCTCGTCGAGGTTTGTATGTTATGTCGAACGGGAGGAGCTCAATGGCCCATTTGGCAATCCGTCCCGTAGCGTCGCGGTTGTTTATAATATCATTAAGTGGCACTTCCGAGGCTACTGTAATCGAACACTCTTGAAAGTAGTGTCGCAGCTTCCGCAATGCCATGAATACCGCATATGCTATCTTTTGGTAATGCGGGTACCATGATTTGCATGGTGTGAGGACAGTGGATACATAGTATACCGGCTTTTGAAGAGGGAATTTATGTCCGTCCGCTTCCCGTTCGACAACGAGCACCGCGCTTACAACTTGATGAGTTGCTGCAATGTACAATAGCATTGGTTTGCCGATGTTTGGCGCGGCCAAGATTGGGTTGGTTGCCAAGATGGCCTTTATTTCTTCCAATCTGGCTGTGGCCGCGTCCGTCCACTCGAAGTGTTCGGTGCGCCGAAGGAGGCGATAAAGGGGTAAAGCCTTTTCTCCTAAGCGGGAGATAAAGCAGCTTAGAGCCGCCATGCATCCAGTTAACTTCTGGATTTGTTTGAGGTCTATTGGGTTAGCCAACTGTGAAAAGCTCGGATTTTGGCCGGATTAGCTTCAATACCTCTACTGGAGACAATGAAACCCAGGAGCTTTCTGGCTGGTACGCCGAAAACATATTTTTCCAGATTGAGCTTGATGTCGTACGTTCGGAGGTTGTCGAATGTGAGCCTCAAGTCGCCTATCAAAGAGTCGGCGTGTTTGGTTTTGACGACCACATTGTCTATGTATGCCTCTACTGTTTTGCCGATTTGTTTCTCCAAACATGTCTGAATCATGCCCTGATATGTTGCGCCGGTGTTTTTGAGCCCAAAAGGCATTGTGTTAAAACATATGGGACCGTATGGTGTGATGAATGCCGTTGCGGCTTGGTCGCACTCCGCCATCTTGATTTGGTGGTAACCGGAGTATGCGTCGAGGAAACACAATGACTCGTGTCTTGCGGTAGCATCAATGATTTGATCGATGCATGGGAGGGGGAAGGGATCCTTTGGGCAAGCTTTATTGAGGTCTTGGAAATTGACATAAAGGCGCCAGGATTTGTCCTTCTTTGGTAGCATCACCAGGTTTGCTAGCCGGTCCGGGTGTTTTATTTCTCTGATGAATCCGGCCTCCAATAACTTGGCTAGTTCCTCTCCCATGGCCTGTCTCTCAGGTTCGGAGAAACGCCGAAGAGCTTGCTTGACCGGCTTGAATCCCTTTAGGATATTGAGGCTATGCTCGGCCAGCCTGCGTGGGATTCCTGGCATGTCTGAGGGATGCCAGGCGAATATGTCCCGGTTCTCGCGCAGGAACTCTCATAGTGCGGCGTCCACAACGGGGTTTAACTGTTCCCCGATGGAGGTTGTTTTTGTAGGGTCCGTTGGGTGGACTTGGAATTTGACTATTTCATCCGCTGGTTTAAAAGAGGTGGACTTGGATCTCTTGTCGAGTATCATGTCATCCCTGTCCGCTGTGGAGCATAGCATTGTTAATTCCTCGACCGAGAGGGCTTCGGATAATGCCTCGAGGGCCAATGCAGCTGTTTTGTTTTCGGTGCGGAGTGCTATGTTCGGATCGCTGTCGAGAGTGATGATTTGGTTGGGCCCGGGCATTTTGAGCTTCATGTACCCGTAATGGGGTACGGCTTGGAAGATTGTGAATGCCTCCCATCCTAAAAGAGCGTGATAACCACTGCTGAACGGGGCCACTTGGAATGTAATTTCTTTGGACCTGTAATTATCCTGCGTGCCGAATACCACATCTAGTGTGATTTTCCCAGCACAGCGTGCTTCCCGACTAGGGATGATTCCTCTAAAGGTTGTGCTACTTTGCTCAATGCGGTTCCAGTCTATTTCCATCTTTTGAAGAGTTTCCTCACAGATGAGGTTTAATCCGCTGCCGCCGTCCATGAGTACTTTGGTGAGTCGAAAGCCTTCCACAATTGGACTGAGGACCAGTGCGGCTGGTGCTCGGGCTGTTCGGAATTTAGGTTCGTCACTGGCATTGAAGGTAATAGCCGTGTCACTCCATGGATTTACTGCTGCTACGTGGCAGATTCCGTCCATGCTGCGGAGTGTTCTCTTGCACCTACTATTTGACGCGAAGGTCTGAAAGACTGTTAACACCGTATTGTTATCCACGGGATGGTGCTCTGTGGTATTTGGGAGAAGAAGATCCTCACCACTTTTGGCCACCTGCCGGAGTATCCAACATGCTCTAAGGCTGTGCGTTGGTATTGTATCCACTATACTATGAATTTTGCAGGGTCCGTTGAGCCATCCCTCTAGTACGGTTCCATTCCCTGTAGAGGGTTTTTTCTTTTTCGTAGTTGACCCAGGTGTATTGTGATAATGCACCCTTTTATTTTGGACTAGGTTTGTATTCAGGGCCGGATTATCCCAAAAGTTTGTTTCGGTTTTCCAGGCACTTTCCATCGCACAATACTTTCATACTATGGACGCCAAGTCAGCGAAGCGTGTTATCTCACGGCGATTTATGGCATTAAGGATTCCCTTGTCTGTGCAATTATTGCAGAAAAATAGGATTGCGTCTTCCTCGCGACAGTCCTTAACCTTGTTCATTGCAAGGAGGAATCTGGCCCAATAGTGATGTACTATTTCCTAGGGCTCTTGCCTGATGTGGGAAAGATCACTTATGTTTGGGTGGGTGGGTGGAATTGAATCCGAACCCTTACCTGATCTAGGATCCAGGGGCCGAGGAGTTTCCAATTTTGGAAGCTCCGGTTGCCGGGGTGTTACCCGATAATCATGGCCCACTGCCTGACTCTAAGTTCAGGGATTGGATGTTGTCCTCCCACGAATGGGCGTCCGGCTCGGATAGCTTAGGAATCCGGACATAGTTGGTCCTCAAGATAGAGGAAAGGTCACCACATTGTTCCTCCACCACTCCAATATGATGGGTGACCGGTGGAGTGATAATCTCCCTTTGATCGGGTTTAAGCCCAATCCGATCATAGTCCGTAGCGACTCCCAAGGTGGCGATGTGATCCAAGAGCTCGTTTAAGGAGGCGAGCTCCATTGGATCCATCTATTCGGCGAGTGCCGATTTGACGTGGAGCTGTTTTCGATGACCCGAGAAGTCATCGTCGGCACGGCGGCCGAACAGGCGGTCATGATGAAACCGCCTAGCCGAAGAGTTTGGTCGACAGCCAAAGCTCCCCCAACAGTAGTACTGTCTTTAAAGACGAGACGAGACATCCTTCCTTCTAGCGAGGAATAGAGGAACTCTCAATGAAAGCACCAATGTCGGTGTCAAAACCGGCGGATCTCGGGTAGGGGGTCCCGAACTGTGCGTCTAAGGCGGATGGTAACAGGAGGCAGGGAACATGATGTTTTACCCAGGTTCGGGCCCTCTTCATGGAGGTAAAACCCTACGTCCTGCTTCATTTATTCTTGATGATATGGGTATTACAAGAGTTGATCTACCATGAGATCGGAGAGGCTAAACCCTAGAAGCTAGCCTATGGTATGATTGTATGTTGTCCTACGGACTAAAACCCTCCGGTTTATATAAACACCGGAGGGGGCTAGGGTTACACAAGGTCGGTTACAAAAGAGAAGATATACATATCCGTATTGCCTAAGCTTGCCTTCCACGTCTAGTAGAGTCCCATCCGGACACGAGACGAAGTCTTCAATCTTGTATCTTCATAGTCCAACAGTCCGACTGTCCGGAGACCCCCTAATCCAGGACTCCCTCAGTCATCTTTATTTTAACCCCCCGGGGCCAGTGCTTCTCTAAGTGTTGGTCCGAACTAGAGGCCCTTGCAGCGCCACCTCGGAGAAACTTGAGGTTTGGTTTTAGTTGTATGGATTGCTCATCCGGTGTTTACCTAAGAATCAGATATGTGCAGCTCCTATCGAGATTGTTGGCACATCGGGCGGCTTTGCTGGTCTTGTTTTACCATTGTCGAAATGACTTGTAACCGGGACTACGAGACTGATCTGGTCTTCCCGGGAGAAGGAATATCCTTGGTTGACCGTGAGAGCTTGTGATGGGCTAAGTTGGGACACCCTTGCAGGGTTTAAACTTTCGAGAGCCGTGCCCGCGATTATGTGGCAGATGGGAATTTGTTAATGTCCGATTGTAGATAACTTGACACTTGACTTAATTAAAATGCATCAACCGCGTGTGTAGCCATGATGGTCTCTTTTCGGCGGAGTCTGGGAAGTGAACACGGTTCTTGTGTTATGCTTGAACGTAAGTAGTTTCAGGATCACATCTTGATCACTTCTAGTTCACGACCGCTGCGTTGCTTCTCTTCTCGCTCTTATTTGCGTATGTTAGCCACCATATATGCTTAGTGCTTGCTGCAGCTCCACCTCATTACCCTATCCTACCCATAAGCTTAAATAGTCTTGATCTCGCGGGTTTGAGATTGATGAGTCCTCGTGACTCACAGATACTTCCAAACAGTTGTAGGTGCCGATGATACCAGTGCAGGTGACGCAACTGAGCTCAAGTGGGAGCTCGATGAAGATCTTGATCATTGTTATGTGTCTTTTCCGGATGATCAGTAGTGGTGCCCAGTTGGGACGATCGGGGATCTAGCATTTGTGGTTGTCTTCTTTTATTTTGGTTCCGTAGTCAGACCTTGTTTGTATTCTGGATGATGCATGTTTAACTTGTATTTGTGTGAAGTGGCGATTGTAGGCCAACTCTTTATCCCTTTCTTATTCAGTACATGGGATTATGTGAAGATTACCCCTCTTGCGACAAACCTACCATGCGGCTATGCCTCTAAGTCGTGCCTCGACACATGGGAGATATAGCCGCATTGTGGGTGTGACAAGTTGGTATCCGAGCCATCCCCGACTTAGGAGCACCCTGCTTGATCGAATAGCTGATGTTGTTGTGTCTAGAACAAAATGTTTTGAGTCTTAGGATTATATATATCGGAGAGTAGGATTCTTTTTACTCCTCAGTCTCTTTGTCGCTCTGGTGAGGCCTCTGGACGTAGAAGTTTTGACTCTCCTCACCTCAAATTTCACAAAAAAATTAGGATCACGTGGGTATCTTGGAATCGTTCCGATAGTCTTGTGATGAGAACACTGTTCTTGGTGCCTCCTGACATTTAGGGGTTGTGGCAGTGTTCCAGGGAGTTGAGCTCCGAGGTGTTGTCGTCATAATTTTATCGTTGCAGTTCTGGAATACCTGAGTTCGCCGACATCGAAAATCTCTTTTATGAAGTTGTTGGTGAGATAACCTTGACGCCACCCAGTACTAGGGCGGGAGTTTGGGAGTATTGCCATAACTTGAATAACAGATGAATTTCGAAGGTTGAGGTACACGATTTCTGAAGGTTTCTTGGTTATGTGTTGAAGGATGGATACAGCTGGATGTAGGGATTGTTAGTTTGGGTGAGATATATTGCTTCCCCTGTATCCCCAACACCTGATTGCATAACCAGAAAGTTTTGGGAGTTTATAAGTGGGAATTCAAGTAGCTCCTAAGATATCTTTCTGACAGATGTATGATATGAAATTGGGGTTCGACGTCTAATGGTCCCCCTATCCACGGTTGGTTTTACAGTGGTCTCGTTGTGTCTTAAAGAGTCCTTATGCTGACTCGGGGATGCTTCGTATGTCTTGTGAACTGCCTTGTACATGATGGTGTTGTATGATCGATCCCATGTGGGCCCCACCACGAAAACTTCAGACGAAATCTCTATCGTATGTTTGTTCCGGCTAATTCTGCAAGCCAATCCTTGTTTTGTTTTGAGTTGTGGTATTCGAGTTGCTTCGAAGTCAAATGTGGATTCCATACCTTTCCTAAGCGGTGGTCTCATATTCCTATGTGAATACTAACCCTTCTTATTTATCAAGATTGTCATCTCAATTCTATTTCCAACCGGTGCGGTTCTCTTCAAGATGATCCTATCATTTTTGCCATTTGCGAGATCAAATTTCAGTTCTTCTCAACGGTCTTCATTTCATCCGTCCCAAGCTGCCTTTTGTTTTCCCGCCCTCCCACCCTTTTTCTTCAAGGATTCATATTTCTTAATCAAGTATCCATTTATTCATGTGAAGTCTGTTCATTCTTTTCCTTCAATGTTCTTACCCGGTGCTTCTCATGAAGCTGCTCTACAAGTTCATCATTCTTCATTTCTTTTATCTTCTCCGGTGCATTCAAATCAGGCTTTCATTTTTGATCATATCATTTTCATTGGTTCACATGCTTTCCATGTTTGAAGTTTTTATCAATGACTCTCTTATTTATACACCTCTCGCTATTCATTTGTTCCGGAGTGCTAAAGATATCTCAGAAGATTCGAGTTTCCATTGCTAATTCGTTTAAGCTATCTCGAGGTTGTTATCTCATTGAAGCCATTTAATTCAACCGGTGCAATCTCTCTTTTAAATCGTTCAACGGTGTTTCTTTTGAGTGGGCCCTAACCCACAGGTCCTTTCCTAGGATCTTACCCGACTCTTCTATTTCTCCCGGAGTTACTCTCTAATTCTTCTCCAAGTTTGACGTAAGAATGAATTGTCATCAGTCATATGACTTTCTCCAAGATCTTTCAAATTCTTTTCATTGTTGATTCAACCTTTATATTCTACATTATTCCAGAGTGTCTCAACAATTCATGGTGGTGTTTCTTTTCGTCATTCTTGTCGGATTTCGGGTTCCGGCAGACCCTTAAGGTTCGAACACTGGGGTGCGCGCGGAGATTACGCCTTCAACCTCTCCGTCTCACAAGGATCTAAGCTACTGAAAGTAATGCACAAGAGACACGAGATTTATACTGGTTCGGGCCACCGTTGCGGTGTAATACCCTACTCCAGTGTGTGGTTTGTGGATTGCCTCTTGGGGTTGGTGAGGATGAACACTACAAGGAAGAACAGCCTCGCGAGGGTCTGTTCTTGGCTGGGGGATGAACTGCAAAGGGGAGTGCAGCCGCCCCTCACACTCTCTCTCTCTCTCTCGTCGATTGTCCGAACCTCTCCCCCCTTGTGATGTGGGTGGCTAGTCCTATTTATAGAGGCCCTGGTCCTCTTCCCAAATATTGAGTGGGAAGGGATCCAACAATTGCGGGCTAATTTGAAGGGGGATAGCTAGTACATCTATCCTGTCGAAAGTAGTCTTCGCCTGCCAAAGGCTCTGGTGATGACGCCGTGCTGGGCTCCATGGTGACCTCTGTCTCGTAGTCCGCTTGGTCCTGGTCTTGTTGCACCGAAGTGGCAACCTTTGCCAGATGCCTTGGTACTCCGCGGCTGCGCTTGTCCACTTTGCACCAAAGAGGAAAGAAGGACGCTGCGCGCGCTGGCGCCCGCCTGGCGCCCCTAGTCGTCATGGCTCACGTCACGGGCACCTCACGAGGTACCCCGCCTTGATGTCTCCTCCTCCTCGCGAGCCATCCTGATGAGGCTGCTCCTGAGGAAGTGCTGTGTCGTCCGCCTCGCGAGGCTTGGCCCCGCGCGAGGGTCTTGAGTCTTGTGCTGATGAAGATGGGCCGCGTTGGGCCCCCACTTGAGCCACGCCGCAGGCCGCAGGCAGGCAAGTCTGGGGACCCTCGTTCCCAGAACGCCGACAATTCTCAACATTTGAAGACCAAAGAAGAGTTTTTCCTCCAAACCTTATCCGTTCTCTCAGAGACGCATAGCTCAAGCTTGCTGCCATCCTCTCATAATTGTTTTCGATTGTGAGAATTCTTTCACCCATCCGGTGCAATTCAGGAGTCTTTTCAGTTTGATTCTCTATAGACCTTCATCTCAGAATTATTCATTCCAGCTTTCAGCTCCTGTTCTCCAAATCTTACCGGTGCATCGTTCAAATATCCTCTAATTAGTTTAGGATCTCTTCGTTCTCATGTATCTAAATCCTAGCAAGTATCTTCATTATTTTTCCAATTCTTCCCAGTGAATTGTGCGTTTGCTACTTTCATTTTCAATTCTTACGGCGGTTTCTTCAAGATTCCTCTTCCTATGTTCTCATATTAATTTATTTGTTGTTTCAATCCTACCGGTGGTTCGTTGAAGACCTTCCTAAGTTTGCGCTATATGTATCTTAATCCTTTCTACGAGAATAAGTAGTATGCCAAATCCATTGTTTGTCATGAATTTAAATTGGTGAAGGATACGCATAATGTAATTCTTATTATCATTTCATCCAAGTGATCTAATTTCTTCTTTCCGGAGTTGTTCATCATATCACATTCTTGGGTCGAGATGCTTCATCTTTTCATTTTCGGAGTTCGGTCATGATATAAAATTCTCGGTTTCAATTGTTTCATATTTCTTTTCCGGAGCTCCAAGTTATTTCAATTATATCATTTCAAAGCTCCATCTAATCATCGCAAGACTTCACCTGGTGTTTTCAACTTCCCTTCCTTTCTATCATCCTTTATTACCGGAGTTCTTCATGGTGTTTCTACGTGGTGGTTCATCAAGGATTCTTTGCATTCTTCTATTGCTCTTCAAGATTTCTCTTGAAGTTATGATCTGCCAAGCTATAATCTCAAATAAACATGGTGCTCAACACATGTCTTGTTTTGAGGAGTTCAAGCATTCTTCATCTTGCATTCCGAAATGCAATCCGTTCTACTTTATCTTTCAAGGTGGTGTTATGTCACTCTTGACAATTTCCCTTCGTGTGTCATGATTCAACAGTTGACAAGAATGAGATAGTTAAACCCATCAATTTCTTCGAGCATGAGCTCTTCTCAATCCATCAATCTCTTCATTGGAATTATCTTGTGTTATATTTCACCTAAAGCTTTCCCTAAGGATTGTTGCTATTTATGGTGGTTATAAATGACCCAAGTTCTTCATTTATCCTCCCGGTGATATAAGCTTCTCATCTCCTTGTTGATGTTAATTCAATATGTTGTTTCCACTAGTGGCAGAATTTCACCTCAAATTTTGAGATGTTTTCCATAAGTCCACAACAAGCTTACTCTTTTCGTTGTTGGTTTTCCAACAACTCCGTTCGACCCTTCTCCTAAAGATGCTTTTCAAGCTCATTTGAGGTAGAAAATGTTGTTTTCTCCTCCATTCATTCCATTCCATTCTCTCATTTCTTCTGGAGGCATTGTGATGTTGCTCTCTTCGACCCATCATCTTGTTTTGTCAAGATCATGTTCAATTCCTTCGATTTACAATCAGAGTGCTGTCCAAATTATATCATTCTTATTCCTTCTCTATCTTGTTTTAACCGGAGTGTTGGGTCTATCATTCCTCTTCTAAACGGAGTCTCATCCAAGTGCTTTCATTTTGCCAAGTTCATATTCTATGCCTTCCATTTACAATCGGAGTGTTCTCGTAATTGATCTTTCTCGTTCCTTGTACATCTCGTTTCAACCGGAGTGCTTGCATGTACTTCTTGTCCATTGTAACCCTTTTCTTATGTCTTTCAACCTACAAGGTTCCCGTAATGTTCCTTGTTCCTCTTTTCTAACAGAGTGTTTTTAACTTCGTTCACCTTCATTGTATTCTTTTCTCGAATTTTTTTAACATCTCAAGGTTCTTTGGTTTCACTCGTTTGTCAAAGAAGCAATTTAGTTTACCTCTCCTCTTCCTTTTCTGCTTCTCTCTAGTGCCATCCTAGATCTCGGGACGAGATCCTCTTGTAGTGGTGGGGTGTTGTAACGCCCCAAGGCCATTGCGCCAGGTGTCTTCCAGTTATTCGTTGTTGTTGCCTAGCCATTAGCTTGCGTGTTGCATCTTGCCATGTCATCATCCGCATTGCATCTGCATGTTTTCGAAACTTGCATCCGTCTCGGTCTCCCCGTTCCTTCCGTTGTTCGTTCTGAGCCCAGACACACTTGCACGCGCCCGCGGCACATCCGAAATATTATTTTATAAGTGGCCAGAAAATGTTCTTGGAATGGGTTGATAGTTGACATGTGGTGTTGTTATGTTGTCAGTAGACCTCCTGTCAAGTTTCATCGCATTCGGAGCTCGTTTGATAGCCCAACCGTTAAACATATAGCGCCACTATAGCCAGTCACATGTCGGACGTTTTCGGTCTCTGGAAACCCTGCCGAGCTGCATTTCCGTCTGTCTCTTCTCAGGCTGAGACCTCTCTTGCACAGCCCACAAACCCCACCTAGTTCCCCCCTCTATTTGGAACCGAAACGCTCGAGAAACCCCCCTAGACCCAAACCCTAGCAATACCTACGCTATATAGACCCCTAGTCCATTTTCGGACTAATCATAGACTAAAACCTACCCCTAGCCTCCCCTAACCCTCAGCCGCCGCCACCCCCCCTCTGCCTCGTTTTCCATGCCCAGCCACATCGCCTCTGCCACTTGGCACTGCCTGTGCAGCTAGCGCTGCCACTGTCGCCGCCCTCCACCAACAGGAGTCCGCCACGCGTCCCAGCCCCGCTCCCCCTACCGTCGCGTTCTACCTCTTGAGCACTTGCGTTGGTTTTCCCTTGAAGAGGAAAGGGTGGTGCAGCAAAGTAGCGTAAGTATTTCCCTTAGTTTTGTGAACCAAGGTATCAATCCAGTAGGAGGCTACGCACAAGTCCCTCGCAACTACACAAAACAAATAAATCCTCGCAACCAAAGCGATAAGGGGTTGTCAATCCCTACACGGTCACTTACAAGAGTGAGATCTGATAGATATGATAAGATAATATTTTTGGTGTTTTTATGATAAAGATGCAAAGCAAAATAAAAGCAATGAAAATAACTAGGTGTTGGAAGATTAATATGATGAAGATAGACCCGGGGGCCATAGGTTTCACTAGTGGCTTCTCTCAAGAGCATAAGTATTTTACGGTGGGTGAACAAATTACTGTTGAGCAATTGATAGAATTGAGCATAGTTATGAGAATATCTAGGTATGATCATGTATATAGGCATCACGTCCGAGACAAGTAGACCGACTCCTGCCTGCATCTAGTACTACACATCGACCGCTATCCAGCATGCATCTAGAGTATTAAGTTCAAGAGAACAGAGTAACGCTTTAAGCAAGATGACATGATGTAGAGGGATAAACTCATGCAATATGATGAAAACCCCATCTTGTTATCCTCGATGACAACCATACAGTACATGCCTTGCTGCCCCTACTGTCACTGGGAAAGGACACCGCAAGATTGAACCCAACGCTAAGCACTTCTCCCATTGCAAGAAAGATCAATCTAGTAGGCCAAACCAAACTGATAATTCGAAGAGACTTGCAAAGATAACCAATCATACATAAAAGAATTCAGAGATGATTCAAATATTGTTCATAGATAAAGTTGATCATAAACCCACAATTCATTGGTCTCAACAAACACAGCGCAAAAGAAGATTACATCGAATAGATCTCCACAAGAGACATGGAGAACTTTGTATTGAGATCCAAAAAGAGAGAAGAAGCCATCTAGCTAATAACTATGGACCCGAAGGTCTGAGGTAAACTACTCACACTTCATGGGAGAGGCTATGGTATTGATGTAGAAGCCCTCGTGATCGATGCCCCCTCCGGCGGAGCTCCGGACAGGCCCCAAGATGGGATCTCTTGGATACAGAAAGTTATGGCAGTGGAATTAGGGTTTTGGCTCCGTATCTGATCGTTTGGTGGTACGTTGGTATATATAGGAGGAAGAAGTACGTCAGTGGAGCAATAGGGGGCCCACGAGGGTGGAGGGCGCGCCTGGGGGGTAGGCGCGCCCCCTACCTCGTGGCCTCCCTGTTGGTTGGTTGACGAAGGGTCCAAGTCTCCTGGATCTTGTTCGTTCCAAAAATAACGTTGCCGAAGGTTTCATTCCGTTTGGACTCCGTTTGATATTCCTTTTCTTCGAAACCCTAAAATAGGCAAAAAAAACAGCAATTCTGGACTGGGCCTCTGGTTAATAGGTTAGTCCCAAAAATAATATAAAAGTGTATACTAAAGCCCAATAATGTCCAAAACAGAAGAAAATATAGCATGGAGCAATCAAAATTTATAGATACGTTGGAGACGTATCACCGTGGCCCACCGGGCCCAGGCACGGCCCGCCCAGGCCCGCGCGGCCGCCCGAACGCCGCCGTCCGTTCCTCGCGCAAGCCCGCGCCTCCTCCCACTCGACCCCGAGCTGGATTGGGGGAGCGCCGCCACCGCCCCTCCCGCCGGCGACCTCGGGCCCTGCCGCCATTGCGCACCGCACCGGAGCGCCGCCTCCCGCCTCCCATCGACCTCGACCCGCCGCCTTTGAGCCGCCGTCCGCCGGATCCTGCCTTCCCCATCGTCGCCTCCCGTGCTCGTCGCATCGCCCGCTACAGGAGCTCGCCGGCGTCGGCCGCCGTGAGGGCCACGCCTCCCGTGCTCGTCGTCTCCGCCTCGATCCGGCCTGGAACATGCCCCGGCGAACCCCCTCGTCCCGGATCCGGGTTGTCCCCACCGCATCGGCCTACCTCCGACGCCCTTCTTCCTTGCGGGATCTCATGCGAGATGACCATACCCTCGAAATCACTTCTATCTTTGCTTGCTAGTTGTTCGTTCAATCGCTATGTCGCACTACCTACCACTTGTTATATCCTGCCTCTCATATTGCCATGTCAAGCCTCTAACCCACCTTCCTAGCAAACTGTTGTTTGGCTATGTTACTGCTTTTGCTCAGCCCCTCTTATAGCGTTGCTAGTTTTAGGTGAAGTTGAAGTTTTGTTCCAAGTTGGAACATGGATATGTTGGGATATCACAATATCTCTTATATTTTAATTAATGCATCTATATTCTTGTTAAAGGGTCGAAGGCTCGGCCTTATGCCTAGTGTTTTGTTCCACTCTTGCCGCCCTAGTTTCTGTCATACCGGTGTTATGTTCCTTGATTTTTGCGTTCCTTTCGCGGCTGGGTGTTATGGGAACCCCTTGACAGTTCACTTTGAATAAAACTCCTCCAGCAAGGCCCAACCTTGGTTTTACATTTGCCTAACAACCTATTACCCTTCCCTTGGGTCGGCCAACCCGAGGGTCATCTTTATTTTAACCCCCCGAGCCAGTGCTTCTCTAAGTGTTGGTCCGAACTAGAGCCCCTTGCAGCGCCACCTCGGGGAAACTTGAGGTTTGGTTTTAGTTGTACGGATTGCTTATCCGGTGTTGCCATGAGAACGAGATATGTGCAGCTCCTATCGGGATTGTTGGCACATCGAGCGGCTTTGCTGGTCTAGTTTTACCATTGACGAAATGTCTTGTAACCGTGATTCCAAGACTGATTGGGTCTTCCCGAGAGAAGGAATATCCTTCGTTGACCGTGAGAGCTTGTGATGGGCTACATTGGGACACCCCTGCAGGGTTTAAACTTTCGAGTGCCGTGCCCGCGGTTATGTGGCAGATGGGAATTTGTTAATGTCCTGTTGTAGAGAACTTGACACTTGACTTAATTAAAATGCATCAACCGCGTGTGTAGCCGTGATGGTCTCTTTTCGGCGGAGTCCGGGAAGTGAACACGGTTCTTGTGCTATGCTCGAACGTAAGTAGTTTCAGGATCACTTCTTGATCACTTCTAGTTCACGACCGCTGTGTTGCTTCTCTTCTTGCTCTTATTTGCGTATGTTAGCCACCATATACGCTTTTACTAGTTGTCTCCCTTCGAATTCGGCCGTTGTGGGATCCCTTCCCGCTCAATATTTGGGAAGAGGACCGAGGCCTCTATAAATAGGACTAGCCACCACCACAGTAGGGGGATCAAAACCTAGATCGAATCCATAGCACCCAGCACTCAAGTTCACCAAGCACAAGAACACCTCTCCTCGCGAGGCTGTTCTTCCCTTGTAACTGTTCATCCTCAACCCAAGAGGCAATCCACCACACCACACTGGAGTAGGGTATTACACCACAATGGTGGCCCGAACCAATATAAATCTTGTGTCTCGTGTTCTTTGGGTTCGTCGAGCTAGGCCGTGAGATCGTAGAGTGCGTGAGCTAGAGAGGGGGAGAGATCTTCGTGTGCACCCCGGTGTTTGAACCTCAAGGGTTTTGCCAAAACCCAAAATCTGATAGTCGCTAGTGATGGTGATGAGGCCCTTCGGACCCGGTAGCTTCATCTTCAGGTAGGCGTAGGGGGGGCCACCATGAATTTGGTGAGCGCAGGCTGGCCCAGCAGCGCATGGTACGCACTGGTCAGGTCCACCACCTCTTATCAGAGCGTCTCGCGTCAGAAATGGTCGCTGTCGCCGAACAGGACGTCTAGCCGGATCCGGCTGATTGGAGAGCAGGAGAGGTCGGGGACGATGCCGTGGAAGATCGTCCGGGTCGCCTCCAGGTCATTGGCCTCGAGGCCGAGCTTGGTCATGGTGTCGCGGTAGAGGATGTTGATGCTGCTGCCGCTGTCGATGAGGACTTGGGAGAACTTGCAGGTGCGCCGAGGCGCGACGATGGTGGGGTTGAGGACGAGGGCGTAGCCACCTGGACTCGGCATGACAGTCGGGTGGTCTTTCTGGGTCCATGTGACCAAGCGCTCCGACCAATGCATGTATTCTGGTTTGGCCGGGATGACGGTGTTCACCTCCTGCCGAAGGAGGCGCTCGTTGTGCTTGTCGTCGTCGAGGCTGCTGAAGACGACGTATGTCGCGTCCTGGGAGGGGTAGGTGTCATTGCGCATCGCGCCGCCGGCCTGGGGCGGTGGTGGAGGCGGAGGCGGCTGCCCCGCTCCCGGTGCGGGGGCCGGAGCAGGCGAGACGTCGCCCCTCATGATGCGCTTGGTGATGGCGCACTGCCGAAGCGTGTGCGTGGACGGCCTTGCTCCGCTATGGTACTTGCAAGGGGCGTCGAGCATCTCCTCGAAGCTCATGCCGGGTTCCCACATTGTCTTGCCGGTCTGCCGGTGCTTGGCGACCGGTTCGGTCGTGGAGGCCTATTCGGCGGCCACGTCAAGCCGGTTGTCGTAGCGCTGGGCCGGCTGATTGCCCTTGCGCTTGTATTTCTATTGCTTGTGCTGCTGTCGGCTTCCTTCGCCGGCCGACTTCAGAGGGGGAACCGGCTTCTCTTTGCCGGCTTCATCCAGTGCCACCTGGATCTTCATGGCGGAGTCAGCGTTGGTGTACTTGTCAGCCGTCACCAGGAGCGCGGCCATGGTGGCCGGCTCAGAGCGTAAGAGCTTGTGCTTGAGGAGGGTGCCATCCCGGCACCCTTTGACGAAGTAATGGATTGCTTGGACTTCGTGGACGCCCTCGCAGCTGTTTCAAAGCTCGGTCCAGCATGCAGGTACTCGCGGCCGGTTTCCGCCGGTACCTGCACGCACATGGCGAGCTGACTGGGGTGGCCGGGTCGTTTGTAGGTGACGGTGAAGTTGCGCACAAAAGCTTGCTCGAAGTCGACCCACGCATTGATGTTGCCCACCGGCAGGTTGTTCAACCACGTGCAGGCTGATCCCTAGAGCATGAGCGGTGCGTAGCGCACGGTGAGGCGGTGGTTGCCGCGGGCGATGCCGATGGGGGTGGTGTAGTCGGTGAGCCAGTCTTCCGGCTTCACGATGCCGTTGTAGTTGGGGGTATCACGGGGGAGCGTGAACCATTTGGTGACGTGGACTGAAGCACGTCGGGCCGATAGGGCCGTTCTCCTCCAGCTCCTGGGAGAGGGAGAATCGGTCGAGGCGGTGGCGGACGTCGGTGTCGTCAATGGCACGGGGGCCCAGCCGGCTGGCGACCGCTCCGCTGGCGGCCGGGTCGACCGTAGTCAGACGTCGGCCGGGTTGGAGAGGGGGATCAAGCCGGTGTCGGTCTTCCAAGGCCGGCTCGTCGCCCAAGGAACCGGCAGTCATTGGGGCGGGATTGCGTCGGGTCCGGGTGCGACCGGAGTGCGCCTCACCGGGTGGCAAAGACGCCGTGTTCTGATGATCACCGGGTCCGTTGTCGCGGAGGGAGCCGGATCCCGCCGGCTTGGCGAGTTGGTTGAGGTGGTCCTGCTATGCGTTGGTCGCATCGAGGCGGTCATTCACCAGCTTGAGGCGATCCTTCAGCTCCTCGCCCATGAGCTGATCCAGGCCGACCACAGCCGCCTGGGCGGCGCGCATGTTCTTGACGGGAGTCTTGTAGACAGGCGGGAGGGCGCCGAAGGCGCATCCGATCGCGCCGCCCAGGCCTGCACATCGGCGACCCAACTTGGCTCGGGGCGCGTCCGGCGTGAAGCCGTAGGCGGCATTGCGCTCCAGCTGAGCGGAGTCCAGGCGACGCTGCATGGCGGCAAGCGTCCCAGTGAGGTCCAGGAGGCGCTGGATGTCCTCCTCGAGGCAAGTCCGGGCCTCGGCGATGTTGGAGGCATCGATGTCGGTGCCGATGGGGACGCGAAGGCTCTGCATCATGGCGCGCAGCAGGTTGGGCAAGCCGGCCCGCTCCACTGTGGCCTTGGCTTCGACGGCCTTCCTCACCGCGCTCGCTAGGGAAGAGGCACCGGTGTCGGTGACGAAAACCTCCACGCAGAGGTCCATTGCCCCGGCGGGAGCTTTGCCGCCGAGAGGAAGGGGGGAGTCGGAAAAGTCTAGTACCTCGCCGGGGTACTCATCGGCCGCAGGCGCATCGGAGATGCACAACGCGGCGAAGAAGGTGGTGAGTGCGTCGATGACGTCGTCCGCCAGCGTGATGGGCTCATCGGAGTCGAAGAGGAGCCCCGTCTGAAGCATGCTCCCGGCCAGGACCGCCTCGAGCTGCCCCACAATGGGTGCATGGTAGATGCCAAGGGATGGCTAAAGATAGGAGGAGTCTCGAGAGCACTGGTGGGCTCCAGAGGCGAGGACGGCATTAGCAAGCGCGGGACGCAAGTCATACCCAGGTTCGGGGCTCTCCCGAGAGATAACACCCCTAGTGCTGTCGAGTGTAGTTGATGTGTATCAATACAGGGTTGCTCCTAGAGCTGTATGTGTCGGATTCGTGGGTTCTGGTAGGCCCTTAAAGTTCGGACACTGGGGTGCGCACGGAGATTACGCCTTCAACCTCACCGTCTCGCAAGGAACTAAACTACTAAAAGAACTGCGCAAGAGACACAAGATTTATACTGGTTCGAGCCACCGTTGAGGTGTAATACCCTACTCCAGTGTGTGGTTTGTGGATTGCCTCCTGAGGCTGGTGATGATGAACAATACAGGGAAGAACAGCCTCGCGAGGGTCTGTTCTTGGCTGGGGTGATGAACTGCTAGGGGGAGCTCAGTCACCTTTCTCTCTCTCACTCAATCTCTCTCTGCTTGCGAACCAGATGAACCAACCGATCAAACCCTTTGCTATGTGGGCGGCTAGTCCTATTTATAGAGGCCCTGGTCCTCTTCCCAAATATTGAGCGGGAAGGGAGCCAACAATAGCAGGCTAATTTGAAGGGGGACAGCGAGTACACTTATCCTGACAAAAGCAGTCTCCGCCTGCCAAAGGCTCTGGTGATGAAGCCGTGCTGGGCTCCATGGTGACCTCCGTCTCGTAGTCCTCCTGGTCTTGGTCTCGTTGCACCGAAGTGGCAACCTTTGCCTGATGCCTCGGTACTCCGCGGCTGCGCTTGCCCCCTTTACACCAAAGAGGAAAGAGGGACGCTGCGCGCGCTGGCACCCGCCTGGCACGCTGAGTCGTCACGGCTTATGTCATGGGCACCTCGCGAGGTACCCCGCCTTGATATCTCCTCCTCCTCGCTAGCCAGCCTGATGAGGCTTTGCCTGAGGATGCGTTGTGTCGTCCGTCTCACGAGGCTTGGCCCCTCGCGAGGGTCTTGAGTCTTGTGTTGATGAAGATGGGCCATGTTGGGCCCCCCATTGCGCCACGCTGCAGGCCGCAGGCAGGCAAGTCTGGGGACCCCCGTTCCCAGAACGCCGACAGTAGCCCCCGGGCCCAAGGCGCGCATGGACTTGGCCGTGCCGAGAGGCGAAAGGGCAAGGGCGAAGCGCCGCGGGCCCTAACAGCCTGCGGCCTTGGGCGCCACGTGGAGGTTGATTGGACGTGGGCGGCACCGTTCCCCCACGCTTCCTTATTGTGCGCCCTGCTAGACGGACTGGTAGTTGCACACAGCCGCTCCCCTTCCCGTTGCTCGGGCGCCCCCTGTTCTTCCTTCCTTTGAACGCCTGCTCCCGCCTTCAATCCAATCTTGAATCTTCCCCCTCCTTCCCATCGCCATGACTCCGACGAGGAAGGAGAGTGGGGAGAAACCCATGCCTTCGTCTCGTGCGCCGCCATCGGTGGCCCCCGCTGTCGGCCAGTCGACCGTACTCAACCAAGAGTGCCTGGGTAGGGACAGCTTGGCCCTGGCCACCGTCTTCAATGAGTGCGGGAGGACGACGGCCTGGCCCACATCCCACTTCTCCATTGACAGGATAGCAACCGAGGTCCCATGTCTCACCGACGCCTTGTGGGCGGGTCTGGTTCCCCCCTTCTCCGATTTCTTCAATGTCGTGCTCTCCCATTATCAGATCCACTTGATGCATCTAAGTCCTGAGTCCATCACCCTCCTTTCAGTCTTCGCCTTCGTTTGCGACGCCATGGTGGGCATCCCTCCTTCGGTTGCCCTGCTGCGCCACTTCTTCTCGCTGCGTCTTGTCGACCCCTCCCAGCGCTGGGCGTGCGCGAGCTTTGCTGCCGAGCCTGAGACCGAGGCCTCTAGGATTGACTTCAAACTCCCCCAGCCCGCGGCTGGGTTTCGCGAGCGGTGGTTGTACGTGGACGCAGGGGTGCCCAGCCCCCGGCTATCGGAGCCGACCTCGCCTGCCATCCCCAATTCGGGTTGGGGCCAGGAGACGCTTAAGAACCCACGGCTCGTCTTCGTCTGGACTCTCTTCACGCTCCTGAGGAAGCTCGGGGTGACGGCGCCCAAAGTGGTGAAGGAGTTTCTGTTGTGCCGTGTCGCTCCCCTGCAACGCCACTCTCGCCGGATGTGGGCCTTCCGTGGGCGCGAGGATAACATGAGGCTCCAGGAAGAAGACCTGGCTCCTGCGGCGCTGAAGTCGACGCTCTTGACCTTGGCCGGGGACCCCAACCCCGGCAACGTCCGGCAGGGAGGGGCCCTGTTGTATCTCTGCCAGAGTAGGGCTGACTTCATGAAGCAGATGCCCGTCTTCGATGAGTGGGGGCTACGTCCCGTCGGCCTCCAAGGACCTCGCGAGAATCCAGTGGTGGTGACTGCTCTCCCAATTGGCCAAGGCGACTCCTCCTCAAGTGGCGGAGTAGGGAGGCAAGAGGCGCCCGAGGCCGAGGGGGCTCCTGATGAGGCGGTAGCACCTGGTGACGCTCGTGAGGAGACAGCTCTTGAGGCCCGTGCCGCTGCGGCCGAAGGTGGCAAGCAGCCGCTCCCAGCACCCGGGGCTGAGGCCTTGGAGGCCCCAGCCGCGTCTTCTGGTGGGGTAATGGAAGGCATGTGCCAGGCAGGCGCCCCTGACGCGGACCGCTCCACTGCTTCGTCCTCGCGGCAGGTTGATCCTTGCGCTCTTCTCTTGGGTCGCTTCTGCGTGGACTTTGAGGCCCTCCGGAGGAAGAGGGAGGCCCTGGGTGATGACTCCCCTTGTCGCGTGTTGAAGCACAGGAAGTACTTCGCCACTGACGAGTAAGTCTTTTTCCTTTCTGGCTCCTGATCCCCTTGTTGCTTTTGCTGATCCTTGCTCCACAGGCCCCTTCCGACTAAGCTCGCGGAAGTCGCCGAGGTGCCGCCTCCCTTGGCTCCGTCTCCTCTACCGTCCTCCAATGCTCCGAGCAGCTCTGCCCTTGTGGTGAGGGCGTCTGATGTGGCGGACCATCTCGAGGTGCACCGCGGCCCTTCGTTCCCCGCGCTTCTCCTTCACGGGCCCTGTCAGGGAATAGCCAGTCTGTCGGGTGCCTCCCGTCTGGTCGTGGACTGGGACTGGTTGAGGCGCCTCCTGCGCCCCTCATCTGGAGATGGGCTGGCCCTAGGCCGGGCTTCTGATGCGGCACGCCCGGCCATCGCGAGGGTGCCAGCCCCCAGCCCCCTGCCCGGAGGAGGAACGGTGACTCGCAGCCCCCAGCGCTTGCTTGGGGCGGATGATGGTGTAGAAGATGTGCTCGAGCACGCTCGGGAGCGCCGCGCTCGCCGCCAAGGGTTCCTTCGACGAGCGGCCGATGCGGTAGATTTGCTTGGGGAGGAGCTTGCTGACGAAGACGCTCACCTGGAGGCCGAGGGCCTGCGCTTGGCCACCGGGAGGCGCGAGCTGGAGGCCGCCGTCGCCCTCGCGCGTCGTCAGCGTGACCTCGATGATGAAGAGGCGAAGGCGTTGCTGGAGGCCTCTCGAGTGGCCCGTTCCCAGGCCATCGAGGAGGCCCTGAGAGCTGACGGGTGGCGAGAGGTGACGGAGGAGCGGGCTCACGAGCTCCTGGCCCGGTGCCACTCGCTGGAGGAGCAAGCGGAGCGGCGCGAGGCGGCCCTTGCGTCGATGAGGGTGGCTTCTGGCGACCCGGCTGAGCTTCAGAAGCGCGAGGAAGCGTTGGTGCTGGAAGCCGCCGAATGCACCCTTGAGTACGAGCGGCTGGAGACGAGGGAGCGCCTGGTGACGCGGGCGGAAGATGATGTCGCTGTGCGGGAAGCGCGTGTCCTGGAGGAGGTTTGTCGTCGGGCGGCGACGACGCGCCAAGTTGGTTCAAGGGGAAGCTGGGGATGATCCGAGTTGAAGCCAAGGGCAGAACCGCAGCCCTGAGGGCCCAACGGGACGAGGCGATGCGGCGGGCTGACGCCTCCCTGGCCACCCTTGAGGCAGCGCAAAAGGAGTTGGCCGCCTCCCAGGCCGAGGTGCTCCGTCTTCGCCAGCGGATGGAGGAAGCTGATGCTGTTGAGCGTCAGAATGCCGACGAAATACGCCAGCGGTGACTCCTGGAGCACGCACACGGCCCCATGCTCACCACGCTCAGGGAGAGGGCTAACGTGGCCTTGGGCAACATCTGCGAGGCGGCCGTCGGTGAGCCGCACACGATCAACTATGCCGGTAACCTGCAGTTCTTCATCGCCGTGGTGACGCAGCTGGAGGCACGGTCGGCCAGGGCCGATAGGTTGGTGGAGGAGAGGAGCCGCGCCCTGCTCAAGCGTGCCTTTTCCCGTGTCTTCAGCCATCTCCAGGACAGGGATCCCCACTTCGACTTCGATGCCGCCATCGCCCCAGTTCCCCAGGCCATCCGAGACAACCTGGCGAGTTGGGTGGAGGACAACGTGGACGCCCTCGTCCGAGCCTTCGCTTCAGATGATGACGACGTGATCGTGGGTGCCGACGAGGGCGGCGCGGTGGATGGCCCCGACGCCGCTGACGGTGGTGCAGACAACGAGGGTGAGTTCAGTGATGCCAGCGACAGCTCGGGAGGTGCCCCCGAGGATGCGTTGGGGGATTTGTCAGACTGACCATGTATCATTCCTGTCTTTTATCCTGCATGAATAGAACTCAGGTGTTTGGCCTGACGGTCGTGAGAGCATTTTGGGAGGGGAAGCCCCTCATGTAAAAACTTGTGTCCATCATGTCAGTAGTAGTCAAATTGCGCGCGCGCCTGACGGTGGGCTGGTTTACCTTTGCTCCACGCTGGCCCCGAGGCGGCCTGCAGGAGGGCGCGACGCCTTGGGTGCTCTCTAGTTGGGTCCTCAGGATGTGAGACCGTTTCTGATGAGAAACTTCACAGGCGTTGGCCTTCTTCACAGGCTCTGGGCCTTCTCTTGAGCGCAATGACTTCACAGGCACTCGCCTTGCTTCACAGGCACCGGGCCTTTTCCTCGAGTGCGAGAGCTTCACAGGCACTCGCCTTGCATCACAGGCACCGGGCCTTTTCCTCGAGCACGAGAGCTTCACAGGCACTCGCCTTGATTCACAGGCACTGGGCCTTTTCCGCGAGCACGAGAGCTTCACAGGCACTCGCCTTGCTTCACAGGCACTGGGCCTTTTCCTCGAGCGCGAGAGCTTCATAGGCACTCGCCTTGCTTCACAGGCACCGGGCCTTTTCCTCGAGCGCGAGAGCTTCACAGGCACTCGCCTTGCTTCACAGGCACTGGGTCTTTTCCTCGAGCGTGAGAGCTTCACAGGCACTCGCCTTGCTTCACAGGCACTGGGCCTTTTCCTCGAGCGCGAGGGCTTCACAGGCACTCGCCTTGCTTCACAGGCACTGGGCCTTTTCCGAATAGGACAACCTCCGCAGGCACCCGAAAATCCTCCCGAGAGGGAGCAACGGCGGCAGCCTGGGCTGCGCTCGAGTCTGGCCTGACCCGACTCGCGAAGGGCTCGCGAGGGGAGGCAGCTGTGGCGAAGCGGTAACCAGAACGCGAGAAATGGCTCGAGCGAGAATAAGCACCCCTTCCCCGAACACACGCAAATCTCGAATTCGAATCCAACTTAAATCCAGCGAGAGAAAAGTTACAGCCAAAGGGAAAGGCAACAAAAGGCAGACAAAAGGCCGCGTCCGGCACCTAATCTAGTCTTGGACGTCTTCTCACCAGCGCGGAGCTAAGTGCTGTCCAGTAGGCGTGGGAAGCAGCCCCAGGGCCTGAAGCCGGCACCCCTGAGACTCCGGGGCATGTACAGCCCCACTCATTATTACATGAGAGTGTCACGGGGCGGCGAGCTTCACAGGCACCGGGCCTTCTTCACAGGTACTGGCCTTGCTTCATATCGCCAGAGGAGGGCCCCGCCTTGCGCCACACTCTAGTGCCATCAGCAACGACCAGAACCCAGGATGCCGCCCGATGGGGTAGAGCGGTCGCCAGCGGTTCCCCCGATGACCACGGGTCCTCTGCCAGGGGCAGGCCCTGAGGCACCTCCCCAGCAGAGGGCCTACCTCCTGAGAACGCCTTGCTCCAAACGCCGCGGTGGTGATGTTGGATCCCGGCCCCTCCCCTGTAGCCCCCTGCACCCTCCTCCCGAGGGGTAGGAGACTGTAGGAGCGGGGCAGCCGCTTGCCGCGGTGACCTGCACCTCCTGCGATCCATGGTTAGCGTATACCTGCCCCTGAAGAGTTAGCGGTGCCCGATGATCGTTGCCTCCAGCGTGGCCAGCGGGTTCGTCCGGGAGCTCCTGGAAGAGCTCAGCCTCCATTGCCTCGTCCCCCCAGCTTGGACCGAGGAGCGAGCCTTGTCCGTCCCCGTGAGGGTGCCCTTGGTCTATCATGAGGGGCACGTACTCTTCTGTCGCCACCATCCCGAGTGCCATGCCGCGACACCCCGCATGCCACGCAGTCCCACCTGTCATGCCTACTGCGGGGTGGCAAAGCGGCCGCCCTCCGGGGCCGCGGGTCGCGTTGAGTCCTTCTTCTTCGCGGGCCGGGGGCGGGGGCAGCGCCGCCGCCGGTCCGATGCTGACAGCCTCACTGGCGTCGGAGCAGCCTTGGGGCCCGCAGGCGCGCGCGGAGCCCCCGTGCGGGTCGCCTTGGGCTTCAGATGGGAGCTGGGTGGAGAAGGGGTGAGCCCCCGAGGAGGCTAAGCCCAGGAGCTCCGCCACTCGCTCCAGCAGCGCGTCATGGCCGCCCTCCGGTAGTCTGCACCGTAGCAGCTCTCGGGCCACCGTGAGCGCGGCCCTCGAGTTCGCCTGCTCCCGGCACGTGTACGGCGTCGTTGTCCCGGCGTGATTGGAGGCCCTCGCTGCCGACCGAGCCTGCCACGGCGTAAGAGTCGTCGAAGTCTGTCCGCGTCGCCCGCGGCCCGCGAGCTGCCTGGGGCGTGGGTTCGCCCGAGGCGAGCTATTCCACGCGGGCGTGCCACGCAGCCCATGGGTCAGGGTTGCCCTCCTGGTCGCCAGTCATGGTGATGAAGACGCAACGGGGCACGGAGTGGTGGAAGACGACCTCCGGCGCACCCCTACCTGGCGCGCCAAATGTCGGATTCGTGGGTTCCGGCAGACCCTTAAGGTTCGAACACTGGGGTGCGCACGGAGATTACGCCTTCAACCTCACCATCTCACAAGGAACTAAACTACTAAAAGAACTGCGCAAGAGACACAAGATTTATACTGGTTCGGGCCACCGTTGTGGTGTAATACCCTACTCCAGTGTGTGGTTTGTGGATTGCCTCCTGGGGCTGGTGATGATGAACAATACAGGGAAGAACAGCCTCGCAAGGGTCTGTTCTTGGCTGGGGTGATGAACTGCTAGGGGGAGCTCGGTCACCTTTCTCTCTCTCTCACTCACTCTCTCTGCTTGCGAGCCAGATGAACCAACCGATCGAACCCTTTGCTATGTGGGCGGCTAGTCCTATTTATAGAGGCCTTGGTCCTCTTCCCAAATAATGAGCGGGAAGGGAGCCAACAATGGCGGGCTAATTTGAAGGGGGACAGCGAGTACACTTATCCTGACAAAAGCAGTCTCCGCCTGCCAAAGGCTCTGGTGATGATGCCGTGCTGGGCTCCATGGTGACCTCCGTCTCGTAGTCCTCCTGGTCTTGGTCTCGTTGCACCGAAGTTACAACCTTTGCCTGATGCCTCCGTACTCCACGGCTGCGCTTGCCCCCTTTGCACCAAAGAGGAAAGAGGGACGCTGCGCGCGCTGGCACCCGCCTGGCACCCTGAGTCGTCACGACTTACGTCATGGGCACCTCGCGAGGTACCCCGCCTTGATATCTCCTCCTCCTCGTGAGCCAGCCTAATGAGGCTTCGCCTGAGGATGCGCTGTGTCGTCCGCCTAACGAGGCTTGGCCCCTCGTGATGGTCTTGAGTCTTGTGTTGATGAAGATGGGCCATGTTGGGCCCCCCATTGCGCCACACCACAGGCCGCAGGCAGGCAAGTCTGGGGACCCCCATTCCCAGAACGCCGACAGTATGGAGGAAGAAAGAAGGCATGCCAAGGCTTAGGATGCTCCCTCTCCTTGGGTGTGGATTGCTATGTGTGTGTGAGTGGGTGAGTGATCGATCGCGTCTCTGTATGCATGAGGGATCCTGGGGGTTTTATAGGACAACCCCCTGGGGGTATAATGGTAATGTTACAAGGACATGGGGCCGGGTTGTCATTGTTCAGGAAGCCGGCACTAGGACCCGCCGGGGGTCAGGAATCGCCGGGTTCTCTGGGCGTGGAGCCCGCTGGGTACAGGGCACTGTTGGCCATCTTGTCGATCGTCAGGGAGTGCCCGGGTTGAGTCAGCTACAGTGGCGCTCCATCAGGTCGCCGCTTGCTGGCATCATTGGTGACGATGGTCACACTGTTGCCACACCGGCCCTGGTCAGCGGGTAGGTGGGCCACTGTTGCCACGCCCCGGCTGACTAGAGGCATGCGTGGGGCACTATTGCCTCGGTCATCGATAGATGGAGACTTGTCCCATCGTATGAATGGGATGGGACAGGAGCTGACCCGTGGCTGGGTTGAGGAACGCGCCAAGGGTGAAGCTGGCTTGTTGGAGAAGTCTTCATATGCCGGGTTCAGCTGTCTTGAGCTAGTTGTTGAGGCTGAGTTGAGGAGTCCGACCGGGTTGAGGAGTTTGGCCGGGTCGAGGGGCTTGGCCGGGTCGAGGGACTCGGCCAAGCATGAGCTGGCTTGAGGGGCGTTGCTGGCCCCGTTGTTTTTGAAAAGGATCCGGGTTCCATTGCCTGCCTGGGGTTCATCCCCCCGAAAGGAGTGGAAGAAGGAGTTGTGTCTGTGTGTGTGAGAGAGAGAGGGGGTGGAGTTTGTCTGATCGGTAAACAAATGAATAATGATAGTTTTATAACTGGGATGCAGACGGAAAGGAGACCGCAACAAATGTTGTGTCTGCAAGAGAGAGTAATTTTAGTGGTATGAGTCATATCTAGAGAGATATAGGGTGTGTGAGAGAACTCCATAGAGAGAAAGGCAAAGTGAAAGACAAGTGAGATTGTGTGTGTGGCGGTGAAAAAGAAAGGTTAGGTACCTGGTGATACCAGAGAACGGTAGAGACGTGAGAGATAATGAAAACCGTGTAATGTATAATGATAGGGAGAGTGTGACACTTCTCAAGGGAGATGTAGAGAGACTATGTTTGCGAAAATAGGAGAAACATGCATGAAGTGAGCATGCGGGTGAGCTGGAGAAAAGAGAGTGATAGCTACATGAAAGAGCATGCGAGAGAGATGGGCGTGAAAGTAGTCAACATAAAAAGGATTCAGATATTTGAATTTGAGATGATGATACATGTAATTCATACTTGAACGAAAATTGATCTATCAAACATACATACTCATATGAACTCACGTGCATCTATGTTATTTAATATGTAGATATTACTGACCCATACATTTTAGTAGAACATAATTTGGTTTAATTTTTTTGAATTCAACCTTATGATTTTGAGATCATTGTATTTGTAAATCATATTATATATATAAAGGAGCAGAATTCTTTTTTGCGCTTTTGAAAGTATACATAAAAATGATGTATATAGAATTTTATTCCAATTGAAAATGGATCATGCCCGAACAAAAATAGAATACAAACTGGATTCGAATTGAGTTGGCAAGGTAGACATGCACTCTTGCTCTGCAAAAATTGGAACGAAGCGGAGAAAGTCGCAGTAACCGCCCGAAAGAAAAATCTGCGAGACGGAATTACAGCCTATCCCTGACACGCAAAGCCTAACCCTGACATGCAAATATACATAAAAAATGATGTATATAGAATTTTATTCCAATTGAAAATGGATCATGCCCGAACAAAAATAGAAAACAAACTAGATTCAAATTGAGTTGGCATGATAGACATGCACTCTTGCTCTGCAAAAATTGGAACGAAGCGGAGAAAGTCGCAGTAACTGCCCGAAACCAAAATCTGCGAGACGGAATTACAGCCTATCCCTGACACACAAAGCCTATCGGCTCGATTTCTATAGGTTTTGATAGGGGTAGGTTTGTAATTTCACTCAAACATGACATAACCGCCTCTCACCCAGATTCATACATGTTGGGCGCCAAAACATAGTGTCTCCTCGATCAAAATCGACTCCCTCCCCGATTCATACACGGTGGGCGCCAAAACAAACTCTCGTCGGCAAATGTTCGGTGTATGCGAGATTACCATCCTATCCCCAACCGACTAATATTGCTGTGATGTAGGAAATTTTAAACGGGGGCTAAGTTTGTAAATTTCCTCGCATTTGAGACAAACGCGCCCTGAAGAAATGGTTCCCCCCTTCCTCTCTCCCTCCATTTCCCCATTCGTACTCTGTGGGCGCCAAAACACCCTCTCCACCCCAGCCTCCTCCGTCCTCCACCCCATCCCGCGGTCCTCCTCCACCATGCAGGAGCTGATACCCCGACGCCATCGTCCATTATAAGAGATCGGCCTCTCCCATCCACGGCTTCGGACCAAGATCCTTGCATCCCATCTTCTCGCTTCATCACCGCCGTTGTCCACCTTGCCAGCTCCGCTCCTATACGACCGTCTCGTCCACCGCGCCCCGCCGCCACCGTCTACCCTCCTAGATCTGCTTCCACGCCGCCGACAACCATCGCTACCACAACACTGTCAAATTCTAAGCAGATGCATACACGGCGCCGCACCAGAGGCGGTACTCTTTCGTATCTTCTCAATTTATTTATCGCGGCAAGAAAATTGATCGCCACTGCTTTACTCTGATTTCTTGTCCATCACTTGCTTTGTTAGTTGAAAGCAACCATTGGTTGCGAAGTTGCCTTTGCTTGGTTTGCACCTTCAGATCCGCCATGCCACGCTCAACACTATACTCGTAATGCTTATGGTTTTACCCTTTTATATTCCACACTAGTCAAATGACAGTAGACTAAATTTCAAAATTGGGTCAGTCGATTTTTCAGAGCTCGCCGGAGTTCGTCGGTGCGAAGGAAGGGGCTGGGTGGGGAAGGTGGTTGTGCGGGGCAGTGGTGGGTCCTCGCGCGAACGAAGAAAACTCTACGTGGGTGGGGGCGGGGTGGGGTTGGGGGTGGCGGAGGAACACAAGCGGTGGGGGCGGTTCAGGGGAGGGGGGGGGGTCGGGGCCAGTGGTTTGGCCGGCGGCCCCCGCGGTGTTCTGTATGGGAAGAATCAAAGACGAGGAAGAACAAGAGTTAGGAGATGTAGGATCTTCATCCAACCGCCTGAAATGGTCGACTGACCCAAATGACAAAAGTCACGTGACTTGCATGCATACATGCCTTTATATTCAATACCATCATCATAGCTTCTTAGCACTGCTCCTGAATCCATCGAGCTAAACAACGTGCTACTCATAATTCCAAACTTGTTGCTCAAATATGAATCTGACATGATGCTAATATTACTAGAATAGATAATGTTTAATTAGTCAGATAATGTTCCTACTTTACTTTCAAAAAGTACGTGCACCACATATAGAGAGACAACTGGGAGTTGCATTCTTAATGCGCTCTGGTTCATCATGTGTGGGCATTGTGCAATGAACATTTTATTATCCAAAATCTGCTTGCTCTTCTTTAGCATGTTCCTCTTCCGTTCTTCTCTAATAAGTACTCTCTCCGTTCCTAAATACAAGTCTTTGTTTAGATTCCATCATGGACTACATATGGAGCAAAATAAGTGAATCTACACTCTAAAATGTATCTGTATACATCTGTATGTGATCCATAGTGGAAATCTCTACAAAGACTTATATTTTGGAACAGAGGGAGTATGATAGTAGTATAGTATATTCCTTGTAGTGAAGATGAGCTGGGACATTTGCAGTGTAGAGGTCTATACGGTCGGTTGTGATGGACACTTTGAACTCTTCGGTCCTCTTTGATTCATAGGATTTGGTAAACATAGGAATAGGAATTTTAGTGGCCCGCCCACTTGAGTCCTATAAGATTATCATGGAAATGCGGCGAGCTGTGTCACCTTTGAGAGTTACACTGATATTAACAGTGCCGCACCTTCAGTTGAAGAGAGCTGGTATCCGAAGCCTTTCTAGCCGTACCGGCAATACTAGCACATATATTCTAGCAAGTTCCACTTTGCTGAATTTACTCCTGATGCTTACGGTTTTCCCATTATATCTACACTGTGATCTGTGTAGCTACTTTGTGTCGCACTAGCAGTAGTCCACTCTTGAAGCTAAACAACACACAATCATAAGTCCGAAGCTTACTTCTTCAAATATGAATTGTGATATGATACTGATATTAGTTAACAGACACACATTTAATTGGTTAGGTAATGCTCCCTCTTGATTTTCCAAATGCATGTGGCCACATATAGAGAGACAGCATGGAATTGCATTTCTTTGGGCGATGTGATTCATCATGAGTGGGCAACCAACATTGTATGCAATGAAGCGGAACCTCAAGAATATGCTTCCTCTTCTATTCTTTAGCATGTTCCTATTTTGTTATTCTGTATTTAGTACGGACAGTATGTTCCTTGTCAGGAAGGGGAGCAAGGACATCTGCAGTCAACAGCTGATAGAGCTGTCCTGTAAGTAATCGATAGGCTTTCAATTAGTAGTGACAATACAACACCGTATTTTCTAGCCAGTTCCACTTTCCCGATTTATATATCTTGGTTATGGTGTACCCCTTTTATGCACACTACAATCTGCCTAGTTGCTGTGTGCTCTTGTTATCATGGTTTGGCAATAAACTCACCATACAGTATATTATGAACCTATCATCTGCCAACTATCCTTACTTCTGGAGCCTATTTTTTGTGTACTTGTGCCAGATTATATTAATGCGCGCACCATATTACATTACACATGAGCTCTCTCATGAGAATCCAGTGATAGCACATAAGGGTTTACAGGGGCGCCCCTATATTAGAATATCCTCTGCGTTACTAAGATAATCTCACTACTATTTATGTTTTCATGCTTCTCAGATATTATACATAATCACAGTGAATATCAGAATCTGTGCATCAGAAGAATATTGTGGAACACTACAATGACTTACAAAATTGGTACCAAGGCATTGAGTGCCATTCTGGATGCAATGAAACTCATACGCTCCCCACCTGTAGATTCTTGTTCAAAATATGGTCCTAATGACTATTCTGACCTCAAGGAGTCAAAGGTAGATGGCCTGTCCTGTTCACCCATCAAGGTGTCTGTTCTAATTTGGCGAGGTTTTCTTGATTGCACATATCTTGCATAAGTTGTCTTTCATTTCTTCTACTTTTTTACATCGCCATCTGCTTAGTTTACTCATCGTATATGTCAAGATGCCATGCCCATCCATTATCAATACATATTCCATCTGTCATTGTCGGTGTCAAAACCGGCGGATCTCGGGTAGGGGGTCCCGAACTGTGCGTCTAGGCCGGATGGTAACAGGAGGCAAGGGACACGAAGTTTTACCCAGGTTCGGGCCCTCTCGATGGAGGTAAAACCCTACGTCCTGCTTGATTAATACTGATGATATGGGTAGTACAAGAGTAGATCTACCACGAGATCGGAGAGGCTAAACCCTAGAAGCTAGCCTATGGTATGATTGTTGTTGTGTATGTTGTCCTATGGACTAAAACCCTCCGGTTTATATAGACACCGGAGAGGGTTAGGGTTACACAAAGTCGGTTACAATGGTAGGAGATCTGCATATCTGTATCGCCAAGCTTGCCTTCCACGCCAAGGAAAGTCCCTTCCGGACACGGCACGAAGTCTTCAATCTTGTATCTTCATAGTCCAGGAGTCCGGCTGAAGGTATAGTCCGGCTATCCGAACACCCCCTTATCCAGGTCTCCCTCAGTAGCCCCCGAACCAGGCTTCAATGACGATGAGTCCGGCGCGCAGATTGTCTTCGGCATTGCAAGGCAGGTTCTCCCCCAAATTCCGTGTACCTGTTGAATAAAGTCCAGTTTCTTGTAGATGTTGTGCTCCTTGGCTTCTACGCCTAATAATGGCCGCTTCCCACGTGTCAAACGAATATGAAAAGTCTGAGTGTTTTTACATCCACACCCCTAGCCGGGTAAATGAGCTGCCCTATTTAAGGGGACGAGGATTTAGATCCAAACCACACCTTCTCCCCTTCGCGAGTGTTCATCAGAGCGCATCCGACAAAGGTCCATTCCACCATGGCCAGCCATCGCAACTCCTCCCCTCACCCTTCCAGCCCTAAGCCTGGATATTGGGAGAGATGCTCCATCCTGCATAGCGAGCTAGTACCGCTCCAAACCAAGGGATTTCTCCCCCGGGCCTATATGGTCCCGGTTCGAGCCGGTCTTGCCGTCTATAACAGCGGAGAACAAGCAGAGAGTGCCCCTAATCCCCCCAAAGGAGAGCGGGTGTGCCTCGTCCCTTATTTAATAAGGGGGCTCAGATTTCCAATCCATCCATTTCTCCGAGGGTTGCTGGAGTTCTACAGCCTCCAGCTACATAATCTCACGCCTGCCTCCGTATTGCATATCACGGGCTTTGTAGCCCTCTGCGAGCTGTTCTTGGGTGTTGAGGCTCATTTCGGGCTGTGGAAAGAGCTATTCTGCCTCATGCCCCGTTCCAAGAAGGGGTCAATGTATCAAGTGGGCGGAGCCGAAGTGTGGCGCATCGCCGGGACCGGATATCTGTCCGGAACCCCAAAGAAGGCGTCCGAAGACTGTCCCTCGGAATGGTTTTATATATAAGACGTCCCGCTGCCGGATCCTGTCCGGATCAGCCTCCCTGAATTCGACAGTGCTCCCTTAAAGAAACGCCTAAGCTGGCGTCCACGGAGCCCTCAGAGGGAATGTGACAGGGACGTTATTTACCTGATGGGCCGGATAAGATTGTTAGCTCATTCTGGACTAGCCATGATCGGGGTCATGGCCGCATGCATCATGCGAGGGGTGCAGCCACTACAGTATAGAGGCCACCCCATGTGGGACTTCAACGGGAAGGAAGACAACACCCGCTATGGCCGTAAGGGGCCGGATTCGGCTGCGGCTCTAATAAAGACCTTGTCCGCTTTGTACAAGGGAGAAGAGGAGGATTTTCTCCACGTCGACCCAAAGGGTGGATTTTCCATGTACAATCCTCCAAGCTGGGTGAGTGGTCACATCTTGCCCATCCATTTTATATCTCCATTGTTAAATATTCAATCTAGTGATTTCAATGCAGGAACTGCGCCAGGCTGTTAAAGAAATAAGCAGCCCTCCTCCACAACCCGAGGACCCAGGACGGTCCCTCAACCCGGACTCTCAAGAGGATCCAGACTTTTCGGTGGAGCTGATTGATGGAGTGTTCCATCAATTGAGCAAGGACAACGCCTTGGTGGCCATTATGGCTGATTACCCAAGGCTAATCCCGGCCTCCCAGAAACCGGAGGCTGATCCTGTGGCGACAAGCCAACGAGGGACCGCAGGGCCCCGTGGGCAGAAAAGAGGTGCAGTCCGGACCGAGACGTCAGCACGAATGTATGGCGCGCCCCCTTATCCAAGGTGTTACACCTTCAAGGAACATTAACACTCGTACTCTCTTCAGGACAAAGAGACCTTGCCGGACTGGATTCGTAGAGGCTGCCAGTTGCGCCTCCACCAGCCAGGCTCCAAAGCCTGGTCCGGAGGTGGAGGCGAGCATAAGGCGCGCACCGGGCGCTCCTCCTGCGGAGGATGTGGACAGCTTGTCTGCCACCAACTCTGAGGTGGAGAGTGCCATGAACCACAGGCGTCGCCAGACAATTCTACGCGACGCTTGTTTCTCCCAAGAGGCGTTAGATGCCTTCAAATAGGGAGATGCGTACCTCCGTGCCACTCAAAATGGTCTAGCTAGAGCCACGGACCAATATGTAAAAGACATACGGGTAAGAAAATTTTGGTAATTATATATAGATACCAGTATCCCCCGAGACTTGAAACAGTTAGAATAACTGATTTAAGGATCATTTGTTATGTAGGTTCTTACAGAAAAGAATTCCCTACTGTCCAAGGAGCTGGAAGAGTGCAAAGCCCAACTTGAGGCCGCACTAGCCACGGCAGGGGAGCCCAAGGAGACCCCCTCTGGTAATATATACTTCGAAAGATAAGTATTCTGCGAAGCACAGCATGGGTGCAAATTTGACAAATGAAATTGCAGATGGCGCCGGATTGAATCCGGAAAGGCAACACCTCCTACGCCAGCTAAAGTCTGGTGAGAAGGTGCTGACAAAGGTGAGGCGGGAGAAGAACGATCTCCAAGATGCCAACACCAAGCTGGGCGTCGAGCTGAAAGATGTTCGTGCCCAGCTGTCAGACTCCGTGGAGGAGAATCAGCGGCTTCGTCTCGACATATTTAGTAAGTGCTTGAACGAACCTTTGAAAGAAAGTTCGGCGGGGAAGTCGACTAACAGAGCAATGTCTGTAGGTGTGCTAACAGCTCGTCCTGCAGAGGAGATGCCCGGTTCTACGGGTGACCTTCTTCCCGAGCTCTCGCAACTGCTCGATCGATTTCGGCAGGCGATGCAAGGCGTCGCCCAGGCCCTGTGGCCATCCGTCCCCATGCCCGAAGGTCTTGGAGAGGTTGCGGAGAAGCTAAAGGGATCACAGTGGTGCTTCCGATTGTGGAAGATATCGGCCTGCCGTCAAGGCGCTAGGGAGGCTTGGGCCATGGTGAAGACGCGGTACGCAAAGGCTGACCCCAACCACATGGCCGAGGTCGGTCCTGTAGGGCCCGATGGGAAGGAGATCCCTGTAAGCTTAGTATACGGCCAAGTAGAGTTGGCCGCAAAGTATTCCCAGTAGGACTGTAAATTAGACAGCCTGTTAGATGGTATTGAAGAGGAATACAATCAGTCAAAATGACTATGTAAGTTAATTGACATTTATAATGCCTTCTAGCCAGATTGTAGATCATTTGTCATGGCCGAACTTTTCGCTTCAGCCTCGGGACCTGACGGTCCGGAGTGTGTCCAAATTCCCATGCGGTTATATAGTAACCGGGGAATGCATGGAGACCAGGCGTAGGGGTCATTAGTGCTTGAACAGACAAGTGCCCGACTAGTTATGTTATATTACATGGTTAGTAAGAAACATCTTCCAGGGAGAATAGTTCTGTTAGGGGTTCCTTTCCCTGGGAGGCATGCCCTAAGGTGCATGTCCATGCTGCGAAAAGAAACGCAGGAAAAACATCTGGGGCGTATAGATAAAAATAAAAAAAGATCATCTTTAGTTCACCGACCGAATATTCCCTTAAGAACGCTAGCTTTCGGCTTCACCCAGTCTGAGGTACACGTCCGACTGACCCGGCAGTAACAATCGCAGAGGTGCTCCCTTTACCACCTAGCCGAACAATCGGGAACGTAGGGGTAAGCACATGAGCCAGGCAACCCAGCTTGGCCAAAACTTAAGTCATATCGATGCATATAATGGTGAATAAAAGGTACATGCGGAAGTGTGACACATGTGTTGGGCATGAAGCCTGTATGAATAAGCTTCTGTTTAAAGAAGCCCTCAGGTTTAATGAGCGCGGATAGCGCGTCACATTATGAGCCTATAAAGGCTATAAGAGAGGGAGAGAGAGAGAGAGAAGAAGAGAAATGTAAGACAGCAAATATATAAAAAATGGACAGAGGAAGGAGACGAACACAGAGTCCGGCGCTAGGCATAGAATCTTCGGAGACGGGCTGCGTTCCATGGGTTTGGCTCGAGTCGGTTATCCGATGCATCCCACAGGTGATACGCTCCACCAGTCAGGACTTGGTCAATTATGAAGGGACCTTCCCACTTGGGCTTGAGTTTGTCCTTTTTCTTGTCCGGTAGTCGTAGAACTAATTCGCCAACGTTGTAATTTTTGGCCCGTACTTCTCTGCTTTGGTATCTTCGAGCCTGCTATTGATAGAATGCGGAACAGGCTTTTGCCACGTCATGGTCCTCCTCCAATGCGCCCAAGCTGTCTTGCCGATCGAGCTCGGCTTCTCTTTCTTCGTACATGCGCACTCGAGGTGAGTCATGAATTATGTCGCAAGGCAAAACTGCCTCTGTGCCGTACACCATAAAGAATGGTGTGTATCCGGTGGTGCGATTCGGCATGGTCCACAGCCCCCAGAGTACGGAGTCGAGCTTCTCTACCCAGTGCGTGTTAGATTCCTTGAGGGACCGCACTAATCTGGGTCTGATGCCGCTCATGATAAGACCATTTGCACGTTCAACCTGGCCGTTAGTTTGTGGGTGATAGACGGAAGCATAATCGAGCTTGATGCCCATGTTTTTGCACCAGAGTTTTACCTCGTCGGTCGTGAAGTTTGTGCCGTTATCAGTGATGATGCTGTGGGGGACGCCATAACGGTGTACAACCCCGGATATAAAGTCTATCACCGGTTCGGATTCGGCCGTCTTAATAGGCTTGGATTCTATCCATTTGGTGAACTTATCCACCATGACCAGTAAGTATTTTTGCTTGTGGGTTCCGCCTTTAAGGGGTCCAACCATGTCAAGCCCCCAGACCGCGAAGGGCCAAGTAATGGGGATAGTTTGGAGGGCGGTGGGTGGCATATGGCTTTGGTTTGCAAAGAGCTGGCAACCGGTGCATCGTTGGACCAAGTCCTGAGTGTCTGCCTGGGCCGTCGGCCAATAAAAGCCCGTACGGAAGGCCTTTCTTACAAGGGACCGAGCTGCAGCATGATGACCGCTGAGTCCAGCATGAATTTCAGCCAGGAGGTTCCGCCCCTCCTCTTCGGAGATGCACCTTTGAAGGACTCCGGTAGTGCTTTTCTTATAAAGCTCTCCCTCGTGGACTCTATAGGCTTTGGATCGCCGCACTATGCAGCGTGCTTCATTTTGCTCCTCGGGAGTTCCTGCCTAGTAAGGTAGGCGAGGAATGGTTCTGTCCACGGGGCGATGACGGCCATTATTACGTGGGCTGAAGGTGTTATTTCATTGGCAGAGCCTCCGACTGTGTCAGTATGTTCGGTGTCGGGTAGTGCGGTTGGGTCCGGGCTGTTATTGTTCGGCTCCCCTTCCCATACTACGGATCACTTGAACAACCTTTCCAAGAATATGTTGGGGGGGACTACATCGCGTTTTGCTCCGATGCGTGCCAGGACATCTGCCGCCTGATTATTTTCCCGGGCTATATGGTGAAATTCAAGCCCCTCGAACCGAGCTGACATTTTTAGGACGGCGTTGCGGTAAGCTACCATTTTTGGATCCTTGGCATCAAAGTCTCCATTTATTTGGGATATTGCGAGGTTCGAGTCCCCGTGCACCTCTAGGCGTTGAATGCCCATGGATACTGCCATCCGGAGACCATGTAAAAGGGCCTCATATTCGGCTGCATTGTTGTAGTCCGTGTACATAATCTGGAGTACGTATTGAACTGTGTCTCCTGTGGGGGACGTCAAAACGACACCGGCCCCAAGTCCGGCCAACATATTGGAGCTGTCGAAATGCATGATCCAATTTGAATATGTGTCATACTCTTTAGGGAGTTCGGCCTCCGTCCATTCTGTGATGAAGTCGGCCAAGACTTGCGACTTGATGGCATGCCATGGCTTATAAGTTATGTCAAACGGGAGGAGCTCAATGGCCCATTTTGCAATCCGGCCCGTTGCGTCACAGTTGTTTATAATATCGTTAAGTGGTACTTCCGAGGCTACTGTTATTGAACACTCTTGAAAGTAGTGTCGTAGCTTCCGGGATGCCATGAATACCGCGTACGCAATCTTTTGATAATGCGGGTACCGTGATTTGCAGGGAGTGAGGATAGTGGACACGTAATAGACCGACTTTTGAGGGGGGAATTTGTGTCTGTCCGCTTCTCGTTCGACGACGAGCACTGCGCTTACAACCTGATGTGTTGCTGCAATGTATAATAGCATTGGTTCACCGATGTTTGGCGCGGCCAGGACTGGGTTTGTTGCCAGTATGGCTTTTATTTCGTCGAGTCCGGCCGTGGCTGCATCCGTCCATTTGAAGTGTTCGGCGCGCCGAAGGAGGCGGTAAAGGGGAAGGGCCTTTTCTCCCAAGCGGGAGATAAAGCGGCTTAGAGCCGCCACGCATCCGGTTAACTTTTGTATTTGTTTGAGGTCCTTTGGGATATCCAGTTGCGACAGAGCTCGGATCTTGGCTGGATTTGCTTCAATTCCTCTACCGGATACAATGAAGCCCAAGAGCTTTCCGGTTGGAACGCCGAAAACGCATTTTTCCGGGTTGAGCTTGATGTCGTATGTTCGGAGGTTATCAAATGTGAGCCTCAAGTCGTCTACTAGAGATTAAACATGTCTTATTTTGACGACCACATCATCTACGTATGCCTCCACTGTTTTGCCAATCTGGCTTGCCAGACATGTCTGAATCATGCGCTGATATGTTGCGCCAGCGTTTTTTAGCCTGAAGGGCATCGTGTTGAAACACAATGGGCCGTATGGTGTGATAAATGCCGTTGCGGCTTGGTCTGGTTCTGCCATCTTGATTTGATGGTAGCCGGAATATGGGTCGAGGAAACACAACGAATCGTGTCCTGCGGTAGCGTCGATAATTTGATCGATGCGGGGGAGGGGGAAGGGATCCTTTGGGCAAGCCTTGTTAAGGTCTTTAAAATCAACACACAAGCGCCAGGATTTGTCCTTCTTTGGTACCATCCCCAGGTTTGCTAGCCAGTCCGGATGTTTTATATCTCTGATGAATCCGGCCTCCAATAGCTTTTCTAGCTCCTCTCCGATGGCCTGTCTCTTAGGCTCGGAAAAACGCCGAAGAGCCTCTTTGACAGGTTTGAATCCTGTTTGGATATTTAAGCTGTGCTCCGCCAGCCTGCGTGGGATTCCTGGCATGTCTGAAGGGTGCCAGGCGAAAATGTCCCAATTCTCTCGTACGAACTCTCACAGTGCGGTGTCTACATCAGGGTTTAACTGTGCCCCGATGGAAGCTGTTTTATTGGGGTCCGTTGGATGGACTTGGAATTTGACTATTTCATCCGCCGGTTTAAAGGAGGTGGACTTGGATCTTTTGTCGAGTACCACATCGTCCCTATTCACCGTAGAGAGCAGCGCAGTCAGTTCCTCAGCCACTAGGGCTTCGGATAGTGCCTCGAGGGCCAGTGCGGCTGTCTTGTTTTTGGCGCGGAGTGCTATGTCCGGATCACTAGCGAGAGTGATGATCCTGTTAGGCCCGGGCATCTTGAGCTTCATGTACCCGTAATGGGGTATTTCTTGGAAGATTGTAAATGCTTCCCGCCCTAGCAGAGCGTGATAACCGCTGCTGAACGTAGCCACATGGAACGTGACCTCTTCGGACCTGTAATTATCCGGCGTGCCGAACACCACATCTAGTGTGATTTTTCCTGTACAGCGCGCTTCCCCACTGGGGATTATTCCTCTAAAGGTTGTGCTGCTTCACTCAATGCGGTTCCAGTCTATTTCCATTTTTTGTAGGGTTTCCTCATAAATGAGGTTCAATCCGCTGCCGCCGTCCATGAGTACCTTGGTAAGATGAAAGTCGTCCACTATTGGACTGAGGACCAATGCGGCTGGTGCTCGGGCTATTCGGAATTTAGGTTCATCACTGGCGTTAAAGGTAATAGCCGTGTCACTCCACGGGTTTATTGTTGCTACTTGGTAGACTCCGGCAAGGCTGCGGAGTGTCCTTTTTCGCATATTATTTGATGCGAAAGTCTCGAAGACTGTTAATACCATATTGGTGTCTCTGGGGTGGCTTTCAGTGGCCTTCGGAATTAGGAGATTTTCGCCAATTTTGGGCACCTGCCGGAGTATCCAACATGCTCTGAGGCTGTGAGTTGGTGTGGCGTCCTCTGTACTGTGAATTTTACAGGGTCCATTGAGCCATCCTTCCAGTATGGTTCCATTCCCTGTGGAGGGTTTTTGCTTTTTAGTGCTTGGCCCGGGTGTTTGGTGATGATGCACCCTTTTATTTCAGACTGGGTTTGTATTCAGGGCCGGATTGTCCCAAAATTTGATTTCGGTTTTCCAGGCGCTTTCCATCGCACAGTACTTTCGTACAATGGACGCCAAGTCAGCGAAGTGTGTAATATCACGGCAACTTATGGCGTTGAGTATTCCCTTGTCCGTGCAATTATTGCAGAAGATTGAGATTGCGTCTTCCTCGCGGCAGTCCCTTAGCCTGTTCTTAACCAGGAGGAATCTGGCCCAGTAATGATGTACTGTTTCATCGGGCTCTTGCCTGATTTTGGATAGATCGCTTATGTTGGGGTGGGTGGGTGGAATTAAATCCGAAGCCTCACCCCATCTAAGGCTCAGAGGCCTAGGAATTTCCGAACTCGAAAATTTGGATTCCTGGATGTTGTCCAATGAATCCAGCCCGTCGCCTGACTCCAAGTTCAGGTCTTGAGTGATATCCTCCCCTCCGCGGGTATCCGGGTTGGAGGGATCGGGAATCCGGACGTAGCGAGTCCTTAAGATAGATGAAGGGTCGCCGCACTGTCCCTCTACCACGGCAACATGATGGGTGACTTGGGGAGAGTTAATCTCTCTCAGATCGGGTTTAGGCCCAATCTGGTCATAATCCGTAGCGACTCCCAGGGCGGCGAAGCGATCCAAGAGCTCGGTTATGGAGGAGAGCTCCATTGGATCTAACTTCTCGGCGAGTTCCGAGCTGACATGAAGATTGTTTTCGATCGCTCGATAGGTCATCGTCGGCGCAGAAGCCGAACAGGCGGTCATAAGAAAACCACCTAGCCGGAGGGTTTGGCCGACAGCCAAAGCTCCCTTAGCAACGGTGCCGTCTTTAAAGACGGGGCGAGGCATCCTTCCTGATGGCGACGACACAGAGGAACTCTCAATGAAAGCACCAATGTCGGTGTCAAAACCGGCGGATCTCGGGTAGGGGGTCCCGAACTGTGCGTCCAGGCCGGATGGTAACAGGAGGCAAGGGACACGAAGTTTTACCCAGGTTCGGGCCCTCTCGATGGAGGTAAAACCCTACGTCCTGCTTGATTAATATTGATGATATGGGTAGTGCAAGAGTAGATCTACCACGAGATCGGAGAGGCTAAACCCTAGAAGCTAGCCTATGGTATGATTGTTGTTGTGTATGTTGTCCTACGGACTAAAACCCTCCGGTTTATATAGACACCGGAGAGGGTTTGGGTTACACAAAGTCGGTTACAATGGTAGGAGATCTGCATATCCGTATCGCCAAGCTTGCCTTCCACGCCAAGGAAAGTCCCTTCCGGACACGGGACGAAGTCTTCAATCTTGTATCTTCATAGTCCAGGAGTCCGGCTGAAGGTATAGTCCGGCTATCCGAACACCCCCTTATCCAGGACTCCCTCAGTCATCATACCAAGTTTTTCCACTCAAATGTTGTTCTTGTGCATCAGAGATCAAAAAGGAAGAGGGTGATTGCCGAACCTGAAGGAGCACCAGAAAAGTCCTTGAAAAATGTGGTGGTACCGGAGAAATCAGACAACACCCCACTTATATTGGCTCAACAACCAGTGAGACAAAACATAGGACCGACTCCACTAGGCTGTACCCATACTTCATTGGCCACACCACTAGCCCCACCACACAAGACCTGCACTCCAGCAAAAGGTATGCCGATTTCAGTTGCCATAGCACCAGCCATACCACAGAAAAATCCCACTCCAGTAAAAAGTACAACAAGTACACCGGGCGAAGACCTATCCCAACTGTAGAGACGGCCAATTCCTGCAGATTGGAACCCCATTCCAGTTGTTCCCAGTTTAAAAGACAATGCTTTCAATGTTTTTAGGGACTACGTGCATATATTCCCATCATGGGAAGATTATAGTGAAGACAAACACCATTTTCACATCTTCCTGTCCCACTTACGTGTAAGTGCTATTATTCATGGTGATTATTTTCCTGTTTTCTGTTGATTGAACACATCAATGATTTACATTGTTGTAAGTAGGCGAGGGTCAATCTGGATAGTCATGATGAGGAAAGCTTGCTTGCACTTTTCAAGGAAGCATTGCAGTAGTATCGGTGTTACCTGAGGAAGTCACACTTTGATGGCAAGTCTATAAATGAATTTCCGGTGAAGTCTCCTATGCTAAATTTAGAATACATTCAATGGAAAAACCTTGTGTTGCACTTGTCTCGTTCGCAAGATGAGGTATTGTCTATGATATCACATGACAATTTGAACTTCTACTTTTCCGCATGTGCTTTACGGATCTCTTTTGCAGGAAATCTTCTCAAAGAAGAATCCCGATTTGAAAAGGATGACAGGATATCGCAAATATGCTGCCCGCTGCTTTGCTCTTGTTAGTACCTATTGTCCTGTATAACTGTACTTGCATTCATACCTGGTTCATTATGTGACAACAGTATGCATGATAGCTTGCTTATCAATTGTTCGCTCCAAATTATCTGATCTGTATGAATGTTTACATTAGTGTAGAATATATCCAATGCCACTGAATTTTTTTAGCTCAGCATTGTTCTTGTAAGTACCTATTGTCCCTTATCAGTCTACTTATATTGACAGCTAGTTGTTCATGTACCATCACTCTGCAGCTTATTTTCCTTTTCCCTCTATTTTTTGCACATTAGATCTCTATTTACTCTTACCATAAGGTTGGATAACACCGATGGTACTGAAGAAGTTTAGCTATGCATTGCTCTTGGTTGTACCTTTTGCATGTATCATTGTACTTACATTTATAGCTACTTGGTTATGTAGCATCACTCTTCATCTTATCTTAAATCTTCTCCATTTTTTCTTATATTATCACATCTACATTTATTCTTAACAAAATGTAAAATAAAGGCAATGCTTATGAAGAAGATTATGTGCTAAACTTCTTGAATTGTCCCCCCCCATCAGCATGGACAAGGGCTTTATAGAGCCAGTCTTCACCAATAATGTAAGTTTGTCCTTCTCATGCCTTCAAACTTTGTTGTGTATATTTGGTTAGGCATGACTATAGCAACTGTTTATTTTTGGTGTTTGCATCAAATTGCATGTTTAAAGTTCATTATGTAGTTCAAAAACAAAAGTTTGACCTTCTTAATTTAAGTTTTCAGTTGTACAACCAAGTTCCTTCTTCATACCATGTAAATTACACTGTGCAAAGCAAGTGATCTTCTTTTGCACTGCATGTATGCTTCTGTTCTTGATCCGTAATCCAGTGGTGTGGTGAACCTACCCACTACAGCACAATGTCATATTCTGCAATGTCTTAACTATGGACAATGTCATAAATTGAAGTGGAATATTTAAGAGGTAATATCACTGGTGGTCATACAACTTGCGTTGGATGTGCAGTTTAGTGCTAGAACTATCAAAATACGTTTTTCTGGTCATACAACTTGCATTTTGGTGCACATACGGTCATTCCCTTCGTATCCGCTGCTGGTGTGGCAAGCCACGTATGCACAGGGCCACTGTCAGTGAGCGAAAAAATACTGAAGCAACCCGCGTGTGGTAAACTTGCACGGGCGCCACTCAAGTTGTTTCTATGTGCGCAAAACAACCCCAAAATCACTGGCCTTTCAGTTTGACTCCCACCGCTTCATTTCCTGATCGTATAGGGGCGGAGGCTGAGGAGCCGGCGGGTCACGGCGGCCGTCGTCGGAGGAGATGAGTGAACCACGCCGTCGACGTCCGGGCGAAGCAGCGCCGTCGTCTTCTTTGTGCCGTCGTCTTGTTTTTCCTCTGCTCGCCGCCGTCTTCTTTGTGCCGTCGTCTTCCGTTGTGCCAAGTTAGGTCGGTGTTTGTGCCCTTAGGGTTCTTGGCAGATGTTCGATTGCGCTAGGGTTCAGCTCCCCTGTAGCCATTTCAAGGTGAAACTCCCCTATTTGCAAATCGACCTAGGGTTTTGGAAGGGGTTATGAAAGGACGCAGTTTTTTATGTGTAAAAGTATGATAAATTTGTTGTTTCGCTATGGTTTATGATATGATCCTGTTTGGTTGGATTATGTAGCTGAAATTGTGTGATGTTTCCGAGATGCAAATAATGTTGTTTGTACTCTGAATTTCTGAACAAAAAAATGTAGTAAACTGGAAAAAATTCACACTGAAGGCGTGTACTCTGAATTTAGCACTTAAATTGCTATTTCAAGTTTGTGTGTTGTACTTGTAAGGAGAATTAGGTGAATATGTTAACTGAATATCAAGTATGTGTGTTGTACTTGTAAGGAGAATTAGGTGAATATGTTAACTGAATTTCAGGTATGTGTGTTGTACTTGTAAGGAGAATTAGGTGAATATGTTAACTGAATTTCAGGTATGTGTGCTGTACTTGTAAGGAGAATTAGGTGAATATGTTAACTGAATTTCAGGTATGTGTGCTGTACTTGTAAGGAGAATTACGTGAATATGTTACCTGAATGTCAATTCCTTCTGTACTTTTGTTGTACTGATTTAGTTGCTAACAGAATTTTTTGTTCATTACTTTTGTTGTACCCCGCTTACTGAATATGCATTATTTTAACAATGCAGGTGATTTTGACAGTTTCTTTACTGTTGAGATTCACCACAAGGGTTTTTGTGGGAGTGAGAGCAACAAGACTTACATGGATTATGAGGTCGACTGGTTTGACATGTGTGACAGTGACACATGGTCAATGCTATGGATCAATGACTTTCTTTCACAACTAGGATGTGACATGGACGCCTCCAAAATTAATGTCTATTGGTTGCAACCAGCGAAGAAAATTGTTGATGGCCTTAAGCTTATCACTTGTGATGAAGATATGGTGCTGATGATTACTGCAATAGTAGAGCACAAGAACTTAGTGCTTCTAGTAGATCATGGTGAAACCCTGCAGTCAACAGATGATGATGTTCTGATTACTGGAGTTACAGAACTGCCGAAGTGTTGGAAATATGCCCTAGAGGCAATAATAAAAGCATCATTATTATATTTCCTTGTTTATGATAATTGTCTTTTATTCATGCTATAATTGTGTTATCCGGAAATCGTAATACATGTGTGAATAAATAGACACCAACATGTCCCTAGTAAGCCTCTAGTTGACTAGCTCGTTGATCAACAGATAGTCATGGTTTCCTGACTATGGACATTGGATGTCATTGATAACGAGATCACATCATTAGGAGAATGATGTGATGGACGAAACCCAATCCTAAACATAGCACAAGATCATATAGTTCGTTTGCTAGAGTTTTTCCAATGTCAAGTATCCTTTCCTTAGACCATGAGATCGTGTAACTCCCGGATACCGTAGGAGTGCTTTGGGTGTACCAAACGTCACAACATAACTGGGTGACTATAAAGGTATACTACGGGTATCTCCGAAAGTGTCTGTTGGGTTGACACGGATCAAGACTGGGATTTGTCACTCCATATGACGGAGAGGTATCTCTGGGCCCACTCGGTAATGCATCATCACAATGAGCTCAAAGTGACCAAGTGTCTGGTCACGGGATCATGCATTACGGTACGAGTAAAGTGACTTGCCGGTAACAAGATTGAACGAGGTATTGGGATACCGACGATCGAATCTCGGGCAAGTAACGCACCGATTGACAAAGGGAATTGTATACGGGGTTGCTTGAATCCTCGACATCGTGGTTCATCCGATGAGATCATCGAGGAGCATGTGCGAACCAACATGGGTATCCAGATCCCGCTGTTGGTTATTGACTGGAGAGCCATCTCGGTCATGTCTACATGTCTCCCGAACCCGTAGGGTCTACACACTTAAGGTTCGGTGAAGCTAGGGTTGTAGGGATATGAATATGCAGTAACCCGAAAGTTGTTCGGAGTCCCGGATGAGATCCCGGACGTCATGAGGAGTTCCGAAATGGTCCGGAGGTGAAGAATTATATATAGGAAGTGCAGTTTTGGCCATCGGGGGAGTTTCGAGGGTCACCGGTATTGTATCGGGACCACCGGAAGGTTCCCGGGGGTCCACCGGGTGGGGCCACCCATCCCGGAGGGCCCCATGGGCTGAAGTGGGGAGGGGAACCGGTCCTTGGTGGGCTGGTGCGCCCCCCAAGGCCCACCCCTTGCGCCTAGGGTTGAAACCCTAGGGTGGGGGGGCTTCCCACTTGCCTTGGGGGGCACTCCACCCCCCTTGGCCGCCGCCCCCCCTAGGAGATTGGATCTCCTAGGGCCGGCGCCCCCCCTAGGGCCCCTATATATAGAGGGGGGAGGGAGGGCAGCCGCACCCATGCCCTTGGCGCCTCCCTCTCCCCTCCAACACCTCCTCCTCCTCCGTAGAGCTCGGCGAAGCCCTGTCGGAGTACTGCTTCTCCACCACCACCACGCCGTCGTTGCCGCTGGAGCCATCTTACTCAACCTCTCCTTCCCCCTTGCTGGATCAAGAAGGAAGAGACGTCATGCTGACCGTACGTGTGTTGAACACGGAGGTGCCGTCCGTTCGGCGCTAGGATCTCCGGTGATTTGGATCACGTTGAGTACGACTCCCTCATCCCCGTTCTTTGAATGCTTCCGCTCGCGATCTACAAGGTATGTAGATGCATCCGATCACTCGTTGCTAGATGAACTCATAGATGGATCTTGGTGAAACCGTAGGAAAATTTTTGTTTTCTGCAACGTTCCCCAACAGTGGCATCATGAGCTAGGTCTATGCGTAGTTCTCTTTGCACGAGTAGAACACAATTTGTTGTGGGCGTAGATGTTGTCAACTTTCTTGCCACTACTATTCTTATTTTGCTTCAGCGGTATTGTGGGATGAAGCGGCCCGGACCAACCTTACACGTACGCTTACGTGAGACCGGTTCCACCGACTAACATGCACTAGTTGCATAAGGTGGCTGGCGGGTGTCTGCCTCTCCCACTTTAGTTGGAGCGGATTCGATGAAAAGGTTCCTTATGAAGGGTAAATAGAAGTTGACAAATCACGTTGTGGCTTTCACGTAGGTAAGAAAACGTTCTTGCTAGAACCCTATTACAGCCACGTAAAACTTGCAACAACAATTAGAGGACGTCTAACTTGTTTTTGCAGCAAGTGTTTTGTGATGTGATATGGCCAAAGTTGTGATGAATGATGAATGATATATATGTGACGTATGAGATGTTCATGCTATTGTAATAGGAATAACGACTTGCATGTCGATGAGTATGACAACCGGTAGGAGCCAAAGGAGTTGTCTTTATTTTTTGTATGACCTGCGTGTCATTGAGAAACGCCATGTAAATTACTTTACTTTATTGCTAAACGCGTTAGCCATAGTAGTAGAAGTAATAGTTGGCAAGCAACTTCATGGAGACACGATGATGGAGATCATGATGATGGAGATCATGGTGTCATGCCGGTGACAAGATGATCATGGAGCCCCAAGATGGAGATCAAAGGAGCTATGTGATATTGGCCATATCATGTCACTATTATTATTTGATTGCATGTGATGTTTATCATGTTTTTGCATATTGTTTACTTAGAACGACGGTAGTAAATAAGATGATCCCTCATAATAATTTCAAGAAAGTGTTTCCCCTAACTGTGCACTGTTGCGACAGTTTGTTGTTTCGAAGCACCACGTGATGATCGGGTGTGATAGATTCCAACGTTCACATACAACGGGTGTAAGACAGATTTACACATGCAAACACTTAGGTTGACTTGACGAGCCTAGCATGTACAGACATAGCCTCGGAATACAGAAGACCGAAAGGTCGAGCATGAGTCGTATAGAAGATACGATCAACATGAAGATGTTCACCGATGTTGACTAGTCCGTCTCACGTGATGATCGGACACGGCCTAGTTAACTCGGATCATGTTATACTTAGATGACTTGAGGGATGTCTATCTAAATGGGAGTTCATTGAATAATTTGATTAGATGAAATTAATTATCATGAACTTAGTCTAAAATATTTACAATATGTCTTGTAGATCGAATGGCCAATGTTGTCCTCAACTTCAACGCGTTCCTAGAAAAACCAAGCTGAAAGACGATGGCAGCAACTATACGGACTGGGTCCGGAACCTGAGGATCATCCTCATAGCTGCCAAGAAAGATTATGTCCTACAAGAACCGCTAGGTGAAGCACCTGTTCTCCCTGCAGAACAAGACGTTATGAATGCTTGGCAGACACATTCTGATGATTACTCCCTCGTTCAGTGCGGCATGCTTTACAGCTTAGAGCCGGGACTCCAAAAGCGTTTTGAGAGACACAGAGCATATGAGATGTTCGAAGAGCTGAAAATGGTTTTTCAAGCTCATGCCCGGGTCGAGAGATATGAAGTCTCCGATAAGTTCTTCAGCTGTAAGATGGAGGAAAATAGTTCTGTCAGTGAGCAGATACTCACTATGTCTGGGTTACATAACCGCTTGACTCAGCTGGGAGTTAATCTCTCGGATGACGCGGTCATTGACAGAATCCTCCAGTCGCTTCCACCGAGCTACAAGAGCTTTGTGATGAACTTCAATATGCAGGGGATGGAAAAGTCCATTCCTGAAGTATTTGCAATGCTGAAATCAGCAGAGGTAGAAGTCAAAAAGGAACATCAAGTGTTGATGGTGAATAAAACCACTAAGTTCAAGAAAGGCAAGGGTAAGAAAAACTTCAAGAAGGACGGCAAGGGAGTTGCCGAGCCCGGCAAGCAAGCTACCGGGAAGAAGCCAAAGAATGGAACCAAGCCCGAGACTGAGTGCTTTTATTGCAAGGGAAGTGGTCACTAGAAGTGGAACTGCCCCAAATACTTAGCAGCCAAGAAGGCCGGCATCACGAAAGGTATATGTGATATACATGTAATTGATGTGTACCTTACCAGTACTCGTAGTAGCTCTTGGGTATTTGATACCGGTGCAGTTGCTCACATCTGTAACTCAAAGCAGGAGCTGCGGAATAAGCGGAGACTGGCGAAGGATGAGGTGACGATGCGCGTCGGGAATGGTTCCAAGGTCGATGTGATCGCCGTCAGCACGCTACCTCTACATTTACCTACGGGATTAGTTTTGAACCTCAATAATTGTTATTTAGTGCCAAGTTTGAGCATGAACATTGTATCAGGATCTCATTTAATACGAGATGGCTACACATTTAAATCCGAGAATAATGGTTGTTCTATTTATATGAGAGATATGTTTTATGGTCATGCTCCGATGGTGAATGGTTTATTCTTAATGAATCTCGAGCGTAATGCTACACATATTCATAGTGTGAATACCAAAAGATGTAAGATTGATAATGATAGTCCCACATACTTGTGGCACTGCCGCCTTGATCACATAGGTGTCAAACGCATGAAGAAGCTCCATACGGATGGACTTTTAGAGTCTCTTGATTATGAATCATTTGACACGTGCGAACCATGCCTCATGGGTAAAATGAACAAGGCTCCGTTCTTAGGAACAATGGAGCGAGCAACCAACTTATTGGAAATCATACATACTGATGTGTGCGGTCCAATGAGTGTTGAGGCTCGCGGTGGCTATCGTTATGTTCTCACCCTCACTGATGACTTGAGTAGATATGGGTATATCTATTTAATGAAACACAAGTCTGAGACCTTTGAAAAGTTCAAGGAATTTCAGAGTGAGGTTGAGAATCAACATGACAGGAAAATCAAATTCCTGCGATCAGATCGTGGAGGAGAATACTTGAGTCACGAATTTGGCACACACTTAAGAAAATGTGGAATAGTTTCACAACTGACGCCGCCTGGAACACCTCAGCGTAATGGTGTGTCCGAACGTCGTAATCGCACTCTATTAGATATGGTGCGATCTATGATGTCTCTTACCGATTTATCACTATCATTTTGGGGCTATGCTTTAGAGACTGCCGCATTCACTTTAAATAGGGCTTCGTCGAAATACGTTGAGACGACACCGTATGAATTATGGTTTGGGAAGAAACCTAAGCTGTCGTTTCTAAAAGTTTGGGGATGCGATGCTTATGTCAAGAAACTTCAACCTGAAAAGCTCGAACCCAAGTCAGAAAAATGCGTCTTCATAGGATACCCTAAAGAAACTATTGGGTATACCTTCTACCTCAGATCTGAAGGCAAGATCTTTGTTGCCAAGAATGGATCCTTTCTAGAGAAGGAGTTTCTCTCGAAAGAAGTAAGTGGGAGGAAAGTAGAACTTGATGAAGTATTACCTCTTGAACCGGAAAATGGCACAACTCAAGAAAATGTTCCTAAGGTGCGTGCGTTGACTAGAGAGCAAATTAATGGTGATGATCATGAAACTTTAGATCAAGTTGCTACTGAACTTCGTAGGTCCACAAGGACACGTTCTGCACCAGAGTGGTACGGCAACCCTGTCTTGGAGATCATGTTGTTAGACAACGGTGAACCTTCGAACTATGAAGAAGCGATGGCAGGCCCGGATTCCGACAAATGGCTAGAAGCCATGAAATCCGAGATAGGATCCATGTATGAAAACGAAGTATGGACTTTGACTGACTTGCCCGTTGAGCGGCGAGCCATAGAAAATAAATGGATCTTTAAGAAGAAGACATACGCGGATGGTAATGTGACCATCTATAAAGCTCGGCTTGTTGCTAAGGGTTATCGACAAGTTCAAGGGGTTGACTACGATGAGACTTTCTCACCGGTAGCGAAGCTAAAGTCCGTCCGAATCATGTTAGCAATTGCCGCATTCTATGATTATGAGATATGGCAAATGGACGTAAAAACGGCATTCCTTAATGGTTTCCTTAAGGAAGAAATGTATATGATGCAGCCGGAAGGTTTTGTCGATCCTAAGAATGCTGACAAGGTGTGCAAGCTCCAACGCTCGATTTATGGGCTGGTGCAAGCATCTCGGAGTTGGAACATTCGCTTTGATAAGATGATCAAAGCGTTTGGGTTTACGCAGACTTATGAGAAGCCTGCGTTTACAAGAAAGTGAGTGGGAGCTCTGTAGAATTTCTCATATTATATGTAGATGACATACTTTTGATGGGAAATGATATAGAACTCTTGGACAGCATTAAGGCCTACTTGAATAAGAGTTTTTCAATGAAGGACTTTGGAGAAGCTGCATATATATTAGGCATCAGGATCTATAGAGATAGATCAAGATGCCTCATAGGTCTTTCACAAAGCACATACCTTGATAAGATATTGAAGAAATTCAATATGGATCAGTCTAAGAAGGGGTTCTTGCCTGTGTTGCAAGGTGTGAAATTGAGCTCAGCTCAATGTCCGACCTTGGCAGAAGATATAGAAGAGATGAGTGTCATCCCCTATGCCTCGGCCATAGGTTCTATTATGTATGCCATGCTGTGTACCAGACCTGATGTAAACCTTGCCGTAAGTTTGGTAGGTAGATACCAAAGTAATCCCGGCAAGGAACACTGGACAGCGGTCAAGAATATCCTGAAGTACCTGAAAGGACTAAGGAAATGTTTCTCATTTATGGAGGTGACGAAGAGCTCGCCGTAAAGGGTTACGTCGACGCTAGCTTCGACACAGATCTGGATGACTCTAAGTCACAAACCGGATACATGTATATTTTGAATGGTGGGGCAGTAAGCTGGTGCAGTTGCAAGCAGAGCATCGTGGCGGGGTCTACATGTGAAGCGGAGTACATGGCAGCCTCGGAGGCAGCGCATGAAGCAATTTGGGTGAAGGAGTTCATCACCGACCTAGGAGTCATACCAAATGCGTCGGGGCCAATCAAACTCTTCTGTGACAACACTGGAGCTATTGCACTTGCCAAGGAGCCCAGGTTTCACAAGAAGACCAGGCACATCAAGCGTCGCTTCAACTCCATTCATGAAAATGTTCAAGATGGAGACATAGATATTTGTAAAGTACATACGGACCTGAATGTAGCAGATCCGTTGACTAAACCTCTCCCTAGAGCAAAACATGATCAACACCAGAATTCCATGGGTGTTCGATTCATCACAATGTAACTAGATTATTGACTCTAGTGCAAGTGGGAGACTGTTGGAAATATGCCCTAGAGGCAATAATAAAAGCATTATTATTATATTTCCTTGTTCATGATAATTGTCTTTTATTCATGCTATAATTGTGTTATCCGGAAATCGTAATACATGTGTGAATAAATAGACACCAACATGTCCCTAGTAAGCCTCTAGTTGACTAGCTCGTTGATCAACAGATAGTCATGGTTTCCTGACTATGGACATTGGATGTCATTGATAACGAGATCACATCATTAGGAGAATGATGTGATGGACGAGACCCAATCCTAAACATAGCACAAGATCGTATAGTTCGTTTGCTAGAGTTTTTCAATGTCAAGTATCCTTTCCTTAGACCATGAGATCGTGTAACTCTCGGATACCGTAGGAGTGCTTTGGGTGTACCAAACATCACAACGTAACTGGGTGACTATACAGGTATACTACGGGTATCTCCGAAAGTGTCTGTTGGGTTGACACGGATCAAGACTGGGATTTGTCACTCCGTATGACGGAGAGGTATCTCTGGGCCCACTCGGTAATGCATCATCACAATGAGCTCAAAGTGACCAAGTGTCTGGTCACGGGATCATGCATTACGGTACGAGTAAAGTGACTTGCCGGTAACGAGATTGAACGAGGTATTGGGATACCGACGATCGAATCTCGGGCAAGTAACGTACCGATTGACAAAGGGAATTGTATACGGGGTTGCTTGAATCCTCGACATCGTGGTTCATCCGATGAGATCATCGAGGATCATGTGGGAGCCAACATGGGTATCCAGATCCCACTGTTGGTTATTGACCGGAGAGCCATCTCGGTCATGTCTACATGTCTCCCAAACCCGTAGGGTCTACACACTTAAGGTTCGGTGATGCTAGGGTTGTAGGGATATGAACAGGCAGTAACCCGAAAGTTGTTCGGAGTCCCGGATGAGATCCCGGACGTCACGAGGAGTTCCGGAAAGGTCCGAAAGTGAAGAATTATATATAGGAAGTGCAGTTTCGGCCATCGGGGGAGTTTCGGGGGTCACCGGTATTGTACCGGGACCACCGGAAGGTTCCCGGGGGTCCACCGGGTGGGGCCACCCATCCCGGAGGGCCCCATGGGCTGAAGTGGGGAGGGGAACAAGTCCTTGGTGGGCTGGTGCGCCCCCCAAGGCCCACCCCTTGCGCCTAGGGTTGAAACCCTAGGGTGGGGTTGCTTCCCACTTGCCTTGGGGGGCACTCCACCCCCCTTGGCCGCCCCCCCCTAGGAGATTGGATCTCCTAGGGCCGACGCCCCCCTAGGGCCCCTATATATAGAGGGGGGAGGGAGGGCAGCCGCACCCATGCCCTTGGCGCCTCCCTCTCCCCTCCAACACCTCCTCCTCCTCCGTCGAGCTCGGCGAAGCCCTGTCGGAGTACTGCTTCACCACCACCACGCCGTCGTGCTGCTGCTGGAGCCATCTTCCTCAACCACTCCTTCCCCTTGCTGGAACAAGAAGGAGGAGACATCATGCTGACCGTACGTGTGTTGAACGCGGAGGTGCCGTCCGTTCGGCGCTAGGATCTCCGGTGATTTGGATCACGTCGAGTACGACTCCCTCATCCCCGTTCTTTGAACGCTTCCGCTCGCGATCTACAAGGTATGTAGATGCATCCGATCACTCGTTGCTAGATGAACTCATAGATGGATCTTGGTGAAACCGTAGGAAATTTTTTGTTTTCTGCAACGTTCCCCAACATGAAGGTCATTACTCCCACAAAACCCAATGGAAAAGAAAATGTTAGCTGGTCAGAGAAAGGAAATAGTCCAATTAAGAAGGTATCAAGGAAATCAAGGAGGAGGATGACATATGGTGAAGGATCTAGTTCTGGGTTTGCAGCTCAAGTGGAGGAGGAATGTGAGGATGATGGTGACAACAATGAAGAAGAGGAGAATGTTGAAGAAGAGTTAACAGATGAGGATTTTTATGAGAGTGACTATGATGTTCAAGATGGTGATGATGACCCGTTTGAGAAAAATGTTGACAAAGATGTTGATGATCACAGAGAAAAGAATGAATTTGCTGACTATGAAGCAGAACTTCCAGAAGATGCATTGGAGCACAGTCATTTGAATATGTCAATAGCAGAGAAAGAGAAGCTGAAGCATAAATTTAGTGTTTTCAACCCTAGCACAGACTTGAATGCACCAGTGTTTAAGCTAGGGATGGTATTCGCAGACATGATAGAGCTCAGACATGCTCTAAATGCATATAGTGTCAGAAATAGAGTGAAGGTGAGGAAGCTCAGAAATACTAACATGTCATTAGAGGCTATATGCAAGGATGACTGTACTTGGTACTTGAAGGCAGGCAAAGACAACAGATCCAGCAGCATTCAGATCAAGAAGTACACTGACAAGCACACATGCACAAAAGAATGGGACCTGAAAGTTCTTGCAGCTCCATTTCTTACTAAACAGTTCAGAGACAATGAGAAAATGCCCTTAAGGAAGTTTTCAGAGAAGGTGGAACAAGAATTTAACTTAGTTGCTCACAAGAGTAAGTTGGGAAGGGCAAGAAGAGCAGCTGTGAAAGAAATTAGGGGAGAAGATGATGATCAATACAACTCAATGTGGGACTATGGGCATGAGCTGAGAAGGAGCAATCCAGGGAGCCAATTCTTCTTTTGCACAAAGAAGGTTTTTGATGGTCCCTTGCCTGAGTCTAGTTTCATTGCAAATGCTAGAGACACAATCCCTGTAGGCAGGGTGACAACAGCAATGACAAGGGGCAGGGTGAGGAGTGTAGCTACTGCAGCAAGCAATGTAACAAGAGGAGGCTCGGCTCAAAGGGGAGGCAATGTACCAAGAAGAGGAAGAGGGGCAAGAGGAAGCATAGGTGGAAGGAGAGGAGGCAATGTAACAAGAGGAGGTAGTGTTCAAAGGGGGGGAAATGTTTCAAGAGCTACAACAGGAGGAAATGTTGCATCTGGAAGCAATCCTCCCAGAGGAGCAAGGGCTGCTGCTCCAGGATTCTACAACTTGCTTTTTGGAGCTGTCAACCAAGAATCACCTCTCTTCATGCAGGCTGAAGAGGAGGTAATTGTGAGCCAAAATGCACCACAAGATGCTCTGTTTCGTGAAGGCTGGCCCGAAGACCTTCATGATTTCCTTTCGTTGTAGTTTTCATGACCGTGTGATCAAGTTCAAGAATGAACTTTTGTTAGCCATGAATGATCATGTTCATGAATGAACTGCTCCTTTTGATGGGGTTAAGCACTGCTCCTTTTGATCGCCTTTTTATGTTATCAAGACAAGTGAACTTGTAGTTTCGAGCAACATATATTCCAGTTAATTATGGATGATGTTCTGTTTGTTTCAGACTATTTCAGATTTCTGTCGAGCAACGTATTGATGGTCCATGTGTGTACAATCTTCATGACAGTTTCAGATTTTTGTCTTATTTTAATGGTTCAATTATGTACAAAGTTGTGCCAAAATTCAATTGAAAACCGTAGCAAAATTCAGTTGAAACATGTGCCAAAATTTCAGTACTGAACTGTGCCAAAATACTGTCCAAAAATTCAGTAAATGTTGTGGCAAAATTTAGTACTTGTACAGACATCCAAAAAAAGAGTGGCCTGGGGGGATTCATGTTGGAAATATGCCCTAGAGGCAATAATAAATTAGTTATTATTATATTTCCTTGTTCATGATAATCGTTTATTATCCATGCTAGAATTGTATTGATAGGAAACTCATATGCATGTGTGGATACATAGACAACACCATGTCCCTAGTAAGCCTCTAGTTGACTAGCTCGTTGATCAATAGATGGGTACGGTTTCCTGACCATGGACATTGGATGTCGTTGATGACGGGATCACATCATTAGGAGAATGATGTGATGGACAAGACCCAATCCTAAGCCTAGCACAAGATCGTGTAGTTCGTTTGCTAAAGCTTTTCTAATGTCAAGTATCATTTCCTTAGACCATGAGATTGTGCAACTCCCGGACACCGTAGGAATGCTATGGGTGTGCCAAACGTCACAACGTAACTGGGTGGCTATAAAGGTACACTACGGGTATCTCCGAAAGTATCTGTTGGGTTGGCGCGAATCGAGACTGGGATTTGTCACTCCGTGTGATGGAGAGGTATCTCTGGGCCCACTCGGTAGGACATCATCATAATGTGCACAATGTGACCAAGGAGTTGATCATGGGATGATGTCTTACGAAACGAGTAAAGAGACTTGTCGGTAACGAGATTGAACAAGGTATCGGGATACCGACGATCGAATCTCGGGCAAGTATCGTACCGCTAGACAAAGGGAATTGTATACGGGATTGATTAAGTCCTTGACATCGTGGTTCATCCGATGAGATCATCGTGGAGCATGTGGGAGCTAACATGGGTATCCAGATCCCGCTGTTGGTTATTGACCGAAGAACATCTCGGTCATGTCTGCATGTCTCCCGAACCCGTAGGGTCTACACACTTAAGGTTCGATGACGCTAGGGTTATAAAGGAAGTTTGTATGTGGTTACCGAATGTTGTTCGGAGTCCCGGATGAGATCCCGGATGTCACGAGGAGTTCCGGAATGGTACGGAGGTAAAGATTTATATATGGGAAGTCCTGTTTTGGTCACCAGAAAGATTTCGGGGTTTATCGGTAATGTACCGGGACCACCGGAGGGGTCCGGGGGTCCATCGGGGGGGCCATGGGCCCCAGAGGCATACATGGGCCAAGTGTGAGAAGGCACCAGCCCCTAGGTGGGCTAGGGCGCCTCCCACCATGGCCCATGCGCCTAGAAGGGGAGAGGGGGCAAACCCTAAGGGCAGATGGGCCCTAAGGCCCATGCTCCCTGCGCCTCCCTCTCCTCCCCCTCTTGGCCGCCACCCAAAACCCATCTAGGGCTGCCGCCCCCCTAGGGGTGGGAACCCTAGAGGGGGCGCAGCCCCCTCCCCTTCCCCTATATATACTTGGCCTAGGGGCTGCCCACAACACGCGATTTGATCACTCTCGTTGGTGCAGCCCTCCCTCTCTTTCTCCTCATATCTCGCGGTGCTTGGCGAAGCCCTGCTGGAGTGCCACGCTCCTCCACCACCACCACGCCGTTGTGCTGCTGCTGGATGGAGTCTTCCTCAACCTCTCCCTCTCTCCTTGCTGGATCAAGGCGTGGGAGACGTCACCGGGTTGTACGTGTGTTGAACGTGGAGGTGCCGTCCAATCGGCACTAGGATCTCCGGTGATCTGGATCACGATGAGTACGACTCCTTCAACCCCGTTCTCTTGAACGCTTCCGCTTAGCGATCTACAAGGGTATGTAGATGCACTCTCCTTCCCCTCGTTGCTGGTTTATCCATAGATAGATCTTGGTGACACGTAGGAAATTTTTGAATTTCTGCTACGTTCCCAACAGTGGCATCATGAGCTAGGTCTATTGCGTAGATTCTATGCACGAGTAGAACACAAAGTAGTTGTGGGCGTTGATTTTGTTCAATATGCTTACTGTTACTAGTCCAATCTTGATTCGGCGGCATTGTGGGATGAAGCGGCCCGGACCAACCTTACACGTATGCTTACGTGAGACCGGTTCCACCGACAAACATGCACTAGTTGCATAAGGTGGCTGGCGGGTGTCTGTCTCTCCCTCTTTAGTCGGATCGGATTCGATGAAAAGGGTCCTTATGAAGGGTAAATAGCAATTGGCATATCACGTTGTGGTTTTTGCGTAGGTAAGAAACGTTCTTGCAAGAAACCCATAGCAGCCACGTAAAACATGCAAACAACAATTAGAGGACGTCTAACTTGTTTTTGCAGGGTATGCTATGTGATGTGATATGGCCAAAGGATGTGATGAATGGTATATGTGATGTATGAGATGATCATGTTCTTGTAATAGGAATCACGACTTGCATGTCGATGAGTATGACAACCGGCAGGAGCCATAGGAGTTGTCTTAATTTATTTATGACCTGCGTGTCAACATAAACGTCATGTAATTACTTTACTTTATTGCTAACTGTTAGTTGTAGTAGTAGAAGTAATAGATGATGTGACAACTTCAAGAAGACACGATGATGGAGATCATGGTGTCATGCCGGTGATGATGATGATCATGGAGCCCCGAAGATGGAGATCAAAAGGAGCAATATGATATTGGCCATATCATGTCACTATTTGATTGCATGTGATGTTTATCATGTTTATGCATCTTATTTGCTTAGAACAACGGTAGTAAATAAGATGATCCCTCTTTAAAATTTCAAGAAAGTGTTCCCCCTAACTGTGCACCATTGCGACACTTCGTTGTTTCGAAGCACCACGTGATGATCGGGTGTGATAGATTCTAACGTTCACATACAACGGGTGTAAGACAGATTTACACACGTGAAACACTTAGGTTGACTTGACGAGCCTAGCATGTACAGACATGGCCTCGGAACAAAGAAGACCAAAAGGTCGAGAATGAGTCGTATGGTAGATACGATCAACATGAAGATGTTCACCGATGTTGACTAGTCCGTCTCACGTGATGATCGGACACGGCCTAGTTGACTCGGATCATGTAATCACTTAGATGACTAGAGGGATGTCTATCTGAGTGGGAGTTCATAAGATGAACTTAATTATCCTGAACATAGTCATAAGGTCTTCGCAAATTATGTCGTAGCTCGCTCTTCAGTTCTACTGTTTAGATATGTTCCTAGAGAAAATTTAGTTGAAAGTTGATAGTAGCAACTATGCGGACTAGGTCCGTAAACTGAGGATTGTCCTCATTGCTTCATAGAAGGCTTATGTCCTTAATGCACCGCTCAGTGTGCTGAACCTCGAACATCGTCTGTGGATGTTGCGAACATCTGACATACACATTTTGATAACTATGTGATAGTTCAGTTAAACGGTTTAGAGTTGAGGCACCGAAGACATTTTGAAACATCGCGAAACATATGAGATGTTTCGAGGCCTGAAATTGGGATTTCAGGCTCGTGCCAATGTTAAGAGGTATAAGGCCTCCGACGATTTTCTCAGCCTACAAACTAAGGGAGAAAAGCTCAATTGTTGAGCTTGTGCTCAGATTGTCTGAGTACAACAATCATTTGAATCAAGTGGGAGTTGATCTTCCAGATGAGATAGTGATTTTTCTCCGAAGTCATTACCACCAAGCTGCTAGAGCTTCGTGATGAACTATAATATATCGGGGACATATATGATGATCCTTGAGATATTCGCGATGTTTGACACCACAAAAGTAGAAATCAAGAAGGAGCATCAATTGTTGATGGTTGGTGAAACAACTAGTTTCAAGAAGGGCAAGGGCAAGAAGGGATACTTCATGAAACGGCAATTCAGCTGCTGCTCTAGTGAAGAAACCCAAGGTTGAACCCAAAACCGAGACTAAGTGCTTCTATAATAAGAGGAACAGCCACTGGAGCAGAATTACCCTAGATACTTGGTAGATGAGAAGGCTGGCAAGGTCGATAGAAGTATATTGGATATGCATTGTGTTGAGGTGTACTTTACTAGTACTCCCAGTAGCACCAGGGTATTAGATACCGGTTCGGTTGCTAAGTGTTAGTAACTCGAAATAAAAAGCTACGGAATAAACGGAGACTAGCTAAAGGTGAGCTGACGATATGTGTTGGAAGTGGTTCCAATGTTGATATGATCAAATATCGTACGCTCCTTCTACCATCGAGATTGGTGTTTGCGTTGAGCATAGACATGATTGGATTATGTCTATCGCAATATGGTTATTCATTTAAGGAGAATAATGGTTACTCTGTTTATGTGAATAATACCTTCAATGGTCTTGCACCTAAAATGAATGGTTCATTGAATCTCGATCGAAGTGATACACATGTTCATGCCAAAAGATATAAGATAGTAATGATAGTACCACCTACTTGTGGCACTGCCACGTAAGTCATATCAGTATAAAACGCATGAAGAAGCTCCATGTTGATGGATCTTTGGGCTCACTCGTTTTTGAAAAGTTTGAGACATGCGAACCATGTCTATTGGTGTATATGCATGAAGAAACTCCATGCAAATGGACCGTTTGGACTCACTTGATTTTGAATCACTTGAGACATGCAAATCATACCACATGGGCAAGATGACTGAAAGCCTCGTTTTCAGTAAAATGGAACTAGAAAGCAACTTGTTGGAAGTAATACATTTTTGATGTGTGCAGTCCAGTGAGTGCTGAGGCGTGTAGTGGATATCGTTATGTTCTTACTTCACAGATGATTTGAGTAGATGTTGAGTGTATTTACTTGATGAATCACGAGTCTGAATTATTGAAAGGTTCAAGTAATTTCAGGAAGAAGTTGAAAGATCGTCGTGACAAGAGGATAAAAGATCTATGATATGATCATAGAGATGAATATCTTAATTACGAGTTTGGCATAGAATTAAGACATTGTGGAAATTGTTTCACAACTAATACAGCCTGGAACACCATAGTGTGATGGTGTGTCCGAACATCATAACTGCACCCTATTGGATATGATGCATACCATGATGTCTCTTATCGAATTACCATGATAGTTTATGGGTTAGGCATTAGAGACAACCACATTCACTTTAAATAGGGCACCACGTAATTCCGATGAGATGACACCGTATGAACTATGGTTTAGAGAAACCTAAGCTGTCATTTCTTAAAAGTTTGGGGCTGCGACGCTTATGTGAATAGTTGCAGGTTGATAAGCTCAAACCCAAAGCGGATAAATGCATCTTCATAAGACACCCAAAACAGTTGGGTATACCTCCTGTCTCAGATCCGAAAGCAATAAAGGATTTGTTTTGAGAATCGGGTCCTTTCTCGAGGAAAAGTTTCTCTCGAAGGAATTGAGTGGGAGGATGGTGGAGACTTGATGAGGTTGTTGAACCGTCTCTTCAACTAGTGTGTGGCGGGGCACAGGAAGTTGTTCCTGTGGCACCTACACCAATTGAAGTGGAAGCTTATGATAGTGATCATGAAACTTCAGATCAAGTCACTCCCAAACCTCGTGGGATGACAAGGATGCGTACTACTTCAGAGTGGTGTGTAATCTTGTCTTGGAAGTCATGTTGCTAGACAACAATGAACCTACGAGCTATGGAGAAGCGATGGTGGGCCCGGATTCCGATAAATGGCTCGAGGCCATAAAATCCGAGAGAGGATCCATGTATGAAAACAAAGTGTAGACTTTGGAAGAACTACTTGATGGTCGTAAGGCTGTTGGGTACATATGGATTTTAAAGGAAGACGGACAATGATGGTAAATGTCACCATTAAGAAAGCTCGACTTGTCGTTAAGAAGTTTCCCGACAAGTTCAAGGAGTTGACTACGATGAGACTTTCTCACCCGTAGCGATGCTAAGAGTCTGTTGGAATTATGTTAACGATTACTGCGTTATTTATGAAATCTTGCAGATAGGATGTCAAAACATTGTTTCCTCACGATTTTCTTGAGGAAAGGTTGTATGTGATACAACCGGAAGGTTTTGTCAATCCTGAAAGATGCTAATAAGTATGCAAAGCTCCAGCAATCCTTCTAAGGACAGGAGTAAGCATCTCGGAGTTGGAATGTATGCTTTGATGAGATGATCAAAGATTTTGGGTGTATACAAAGTTTATGAGAAACTTGTATTTCCAAAGAAGTGAGTGGGAGCACTATAGAATTTCCGATGAGTATATGTTGTTAACATATTGTTGATCGGAAATGATGTAGAATTTCTGGAAAGCATGTAGAGTTATTTGAAAAGTGTTTTTCAATGGAAAACCTGGATTAGGCTACTTGAGTATTGAGCATTAAGATCTATAAGGATAGATCAAAACCCTTAATAGTACTTTCAAATGAATACATACCGTGACAAGATTTTGAAGGAGTTCAAAATGGATCGGCAAAGAAGGAGTTCTTGGCTGTGTTATAAGGTGTGAACATTGAGTAAGACTCGAAACCTGACCGCGGCAGAATAGAGAGAAAGGACGAAGGTCATCCCCTATGCTTTAGACGTAGGCTCTACAGTATGCTATGCTGTGTACCGCACCTGAAGTGTGCCTTGCCATGAGTCAGTCAAGGGGTACAAGAGTGATCCAAGAATGGATCACAGGACAGCGGTGAAAGTTATCCGTAGTAACTAGTGGACTAGGAATTTTCTCGATTATGGAGGTGGTAAAAGAGTTCGTCGTAAAGGGTTACGCCGATGCAAACATTGACACTGATCCAGATTATTCAGAGTAGTAAACTGGATTCATATAGTAGAACAGTTATTTGGAATAGCTCCAAATAGAACGTGGTAGCTGCATCTAGGAGATGACATAGAGATTTGTAATGCACACACGGATCTGAAAGGTTCAGACCCGTTCACTATAACCTCTCTCACAAGCATAACATGATCAAACCCAGAACTCTTTGGGTGTTAGTCACATGGGGATGTGACCTTGAGTGTTAATCACATATCGATGTGAACTGGATTATTGAATCTAGTGCAAGTGGGAGACTATTGGAAATATGCCCTAGAGGCAATAATAAATTAGTTATTCTTATATTTCCTTGTTCATGATAATCGTTTATTATCCATGCTAGAATTGTATTGATAGGAAACTCAGATGCATGTGTGGATACATAGACAACCCCATGTCCCTAGTAAGCCTCTAGTTGACTAGCTCGTTGATCAATAGATGGTTACGGTTTCCTGACCATGGACATTGGATGTCGTTGATGACGGTATCACATCATTAGGAGAATGATGTGATGGACAAGACCCAATCCTAAGCCTAGCACAAGATCGTGTAGTTCGTTCGCTAAAGCTTTTCTAATGTCAAGTATCATTTCCTTAGACCATGAGATTGTGCAACTCCCGGATACCGTAGGAATGCTTTGGGTGTGCCAAACGTCACAACGTAACTGGGTGGCTATAAAGGTACACTACGGGTATCTCCGAAAGTATCTGTTGGGTTGGCGCGAATCGAGACTGGGATTTGTCACTCCGTGTGACGGAGAGGTATCTCTGGTCCCACTCGGTAGGACATCATCATAATGTGCACAATGTGACCAAGGAGTTGATCACGGGATGATGTGTTACGGAACGAGTAAAGAGACTTGCCGGTAACGAGATTGAACAAGGTATCGGGATACCGACGATCGAATCTCGGGCAAGTATCGTACCGCTAGACAAAGGGAATTGTATACGGGATTGATTAAGTCCTTGACATCATGGTTCATCCGATGAGATCATCGTGGAGCATGTGGGAGCTAACATGGGTATCCAGATCCCGCTGTTGGTTATTGACCGGAGAACGTCTCGGTCATGTCTGCATGTCTCCCGAACCCGTAGGGTCTACACACTTAAGGTTCGATGGCGCTAGGGTTATAAAGGAAGTTTGTATGTGGTTACCGAATGTTGTTCGGTGTCCCGGATAAGATTCCGGACATCACGAGGAGTTCCGGAAAGGTCTGGAGGTAAAGATTTATATATGGGAAGTCCTGTTTTGGTCACCGGAAAGGTTTCGGGGTTTATCGGTAATGTACCGGGACCACCGGAGGGGTCTGGGGGTCCACCGGGGGGGCCATGGGCCCCAGAGGCATACATGGGCCAAGTGTGAGAAGGCACCAGCCCCTAGGTGGGCTAGGGCGCCTCCCACCATGGCCCATGCGCCTAGAAGGGGAGAGGGGGCAAACCCTAAGGGCAGATGGGCCCTAAGGCCCATGCTCCCTGCGCCTCCCTCTCCTCCCCCTCTTGGCCGCCACCCAAAACCCATCTAGGGCTGCCGCCCCCCTAGGGGTGGGAACCCTAGAGGGGGCGCAGCCCCCTCCCCTTCCCCTATATATACTTGGCCTAGGGGCTGCCCACAACACGCGATTTGATCTCTCTCGTTGGTGCAGCCCTCCCTCTCTTTCTCCTCATATCTCGCGGTGCTTGGCGAAGCCCTGCTGGAGTGCCACGCTCCTCCACCACCACCACGCCGTTGTGCTGCTGCTGGATGGACTCTTCCTCAACCTCTCCCTCTCTCCTTGCTGGATCAAGGCGTGGCAGACGTCACCGGGCTGTACGTGTGTTGAACGCGGAGGTGCCGTCCGTTCGGCACTAGGATCTCCGGTGATTTGGATCACGACGAGTATGACTCCTTCAACCCCGTTCTCTTGAATGCTTCCGCTTAGCGATCTACAAGGGTATGTAGATGCACTCTCCTTCCCCTCGTTGTTGGTTTCTCCATAGATAGATCTTGGTGACACGTAGGAAATTTTTGAATTTCTGCTACGTTCCCCAACAACTCGAACCTAGGACCTGGCAATATTACTCGCCACCATATAGCCAGTTGGGTAATGAGCCAATTCTGGCTATGTATCTACACCCGCCTCTTTCCTATAGCAATCTCTGTTATCTCTCTCCTCAGCTCCGATGCCCGTACGCGTGACAGACAGACGAACCACGCGGCGGCGAGACCAGCGACCAAGTCCATTGAATCCACGACATCCGAGCTCTCGCAGAATCGCCGTGCAGGAGCAGGCGACATTTGACGCCGCGCAGGTCGCCCAAAACGCCAACGACGCTGACTATGTGTCGCGTGACCAAGTCGTCTTCGGCTTGTTCCCGCCTTTGTAGGGGTTGTTTTGCGCACATAGTAACAAGTTGAGGGGCGTCCGTGCAAGTTTACCACACACGGGTTGCTCCGGTATGTTTTCGCTCACTGACAGTGGCGCCACTCATATGTGGCTTGCCACGCCAGCGGTGGATACGGAGGGAATGACCGTATGTGCACCAAAATGCAAGTTGTATGACCAGAAAAACGTATTTTGATAGTTCTAGCACTAAACTGCACATCCAACGCAAGTTGTATGACCACCCGTGATATTTAAACCGTCTCTTTATTTGCCAATCTAAAATGGAATAAATTGATACCACACTAACCATTGATACTTATGAGTTCTTGATCTGTAATCCAGTGGTGTCGTGAAGCTTCCAACTCCTTCACAATGTCATTTCCTGCCATGTCTTAACCTGAACAATACCATATTGTGTTAATGCTATTTTAAACTGTGTCACTTTACTCGTTAGTAAGAAATGTGATGAATTGTCAGCACTGATACTTATATGTGCAAAACATGTCATCTGTCTGCTTGTTTATCTTTCAGAGTGAGGAGGATATAAGTGTCAAACAAGCGTAGTCTCATCAGCTTGCTCAGCTGCTTGCGCTGCACCTCCTGAGCAGGGCTAACCTTTCTTGAACTCTATTGAAGTGCTGTCGATTTTGTATATTATTTTTTCGGCGTGTTTATTTGCACTAGTGGCGATCTTTGATGCCCAGTGTATGTAATCTGCTGTCTGCTTGTGCTTTATTATCATAGTGGCGAACTTTGATGCCTAGTGGATGTAATATGTCATAATTTATTTGTTGTATAGTCTAGGTTTTTTCTTATTCACAATGCTGCAGTTTATTTACTGTATATATATCCTGTCTTCGCAGTAAACCGGCCAAACAGTAAAATTATGGTACATAATTGGGCCGTCATGCAAATCACTATGTATGATCCGCATCATGGGCCCAGCCATCTTGGTCCGTTAACATGCCTAAATGTAAACTGTCCCACTAGTAGATTTGGGCATTTAATAGGCCGAGTAAACAGCCGGCCCTATTTTCGCAAGAACTCAATGGGATTTTAGGAGGCTGAAAAGTTGGTTGGGCCTGAAACAGGCCGAACAGCTCATGGGCCGAAATAGACCTCGGCCCATGATTGTGCCAATCACATCACAGGCCGTTAACACGCCAAAATTGTCTCGGTACTTGTTTTGCCCAATCAGATTATCGGCTATGAGCCGGCGGGATGCAAACTGGGCCGTAGTTCGGCCCAACTATATGACGGGCTTTTAACAGGACGAAATAAATATAGGGCTGAAATGTTAAACGAGCCTTTAATAGGCCGAAACTAATATCATGCCGAATTACTAAATGGGCCTTTAACAAGTGGGCCCAAAAGCATAGCGTCTAGATGAAGGGATGAATCTGATATGGGCCATAATTTATCCCAAAGCCTCTTAAAGGTCCGGATCTGGTCTGGGCCGTAATTTGGCCCAGAACGTGGTAGGATTCTAACGGGCCAGATCTCATATGGGCATTTATTAGGCCCGGAACGTGGCAAGCTGTTAATGGACTAGATCAAATATGGGTCGGCATTTGGCCCAAAATAGGGCAGCCTGTTAACGGGCCGGCCCACTAGTGTCCTCAAAATCTTGTGGTCCTTTAGCTGGGCCGATGCACTATGGTCGGCAAAATCTCATGGGCCTTTAGCTGGGTCGGCCCATTATGGTCCGCAAAATCTTGTGGGCTTTAGTTGGGCCGGCCCATTTAATCTTTATGTGCCAATTTTGGGCCGGTCGACGTGTCAACATATCATAGGCGCATCTCGCCCATTGGATGAGTGACACCTGTGCCAACGCGGAACCGACACGTGGTTCCGACGGCCAATGATAATTTTACACGTGGAAAATCGGCATTGGTCGTGGCTGTTAGCGGGTTATCGGATCCAAAACAGGACCCGATAGCTTAACGGCGACCCGTTATGGTGGATGCCACGTGTCGGTCACCCTTGACGAAAGCACTTCCATGACGCAACATTTATTGTCATGGAAGTGAACACTTCTATGATGATAATTTTGGTAATGTCATGGAACACTTCTATGATAGCAAAGGTATGACTATCTTGATTCTATCATAAAATCGTCATGGATGTACATGCATGACAGCAAACGTGACCTACTATGACAAACACGTATCAGCACGGAAGTGTATTTTTTTGTAGTGCCTGGCGTTCCTCCCGAGCTGCTGGCCCAGAGTGATATGCATCAATCGCTGGAAGGTCGCGCCGGCATTCCGCAGGCAAAAGGGCATGCAGGTGTAGCAATACACCCCACACAGGGATAGGAAAGTTGTCTTCTCGACGTCTTGCACTGCCATCTTAATCTGGTGGTAACCCGAGAAGGCGTACTGGAAGCATAGCAGGTTGCACTAGGCGGTGGAATCAACGGTCTGATCAATGCGCGGAAGAGGATAGGGGTCCTGAGGAAACCCTTGTTGAGGCTCGTGAAGTCGACGCACATGTGCTCCTTCCCGCCCTTTTTGGTGACGATGATCGGGTTGGCCAACCAATCTAGGTGTCATACTTCCCGAATGGTGCTGGGTTCTTGCAACTTGTGAACCTCCTGGACGGTGAACGATTGCTTCTCCGGGGCTTGCTGATATGTCCCCAACGTACCTATAATCTTTGATTGTTCCATGCTATTATATTATCTGTTTTGGATGTTTTATATGCATTTATATGCTATTTTAAATTATTTTTGGGACTAACCTATTAACCTAGAGCCTAGTGCCAGTTCCTGTTTTTTCCTTGTTTTTGAGTTCCGCAAAACAGGAATACCAATAAAACCTTCACGGTGATTTTCCTTGGACCAGAAGACAACCAGGAGACTTGGAGATGAAGTCGGAGGAGCCACGAGGCGGCCACAAGGACGGAGGGAGCGCCCAGGGGGGTAGGGCATTCCCCCACCCTTGTGGGCCCCTCGTGCACCTCCTGACCTAATTCTTTCGCCTATATATAACAATATATTCCAACACCAATAGGGGAAGCCACGAAAACACTTTTCCACCGCCACAACCTTCTGTACCCATGAGATCCCATCTAGGGGCCTTTTCCGGTGTCCTACCGGCAAGGGATTCAATCATGGAGGACTTCTACATCAACTTAAATTGCCCTTCCAATGAAGCGTGAGTAGTTTACCTCAGACCTACGGGTCCATAGCTAGTAGCTACATGGCTTCTTCTCTCTCTTTGATTCTCAATACCATGTGCTCCTCGATGTTCTTGGAGATCTATCCGATGTAATACTCTTTTGCGGTGTGTTTGCTGAGATCCGATGAATTGTGGATTTATGATCAGCTTATCTATTAACATTATTTGAATCTCCTCCAAATTCTTTTATGCATGATTTGATATCTTTGTAATTCTCTTTTAACTATCGGTTTGGTTTGGCCAACTAGATTGATTTTTCTTGCAATGGGAGAAGTGCTTAGCTTTGGGTTCAATCTGGTGGTGTCCTTTCCGAGTGATAGTAGGGGCAGCATGGCACATATTGTATTGTTGCCATCGAGGATATAAAGATGGGGTTTTCATCACATTGCTTGAGTTAATTCCTCTACATCATGTCATCTTAATTAATGCATTACTCCATTCTTTATGAACTTAATACTCTAGATGCATGCTGGATAGCGGTCGATGTATGGAGTAATAGTAGTAGATGCAGATTCGTTTCGGTCTACTTGACACGGACATTATGCCTATATTCATGATCATTGCCTTAGATATCGTCATAACTTTGCGCTTTTCTATCAATTGCTCGGCAGTAATTTGTTCACCCACCGTATTATTTGCTATCATGAGAGAAGCCTCTAGTGAAACCTCTGGCCCCCGGGTCTATTTTCCATCATATAAGTTTCCGATCTATAATTCTAGTTTTCGATTTACTATTTTTCAATCTTTTACTTTCCGATCTATAAACCAAAAATACCAAAAATGTTTACTTTACCGTTTATCTATCTCTATCAGATCTCACTTTTGTAAGTAACCATGAAGGGATTGACAACCCCATTATTGCCTTGGGTGCAAATTGTTTGATTGTTTGTGCAGGTATTCGATGACTTGTGTGTTATCTTCTACTGGATTGATACCTCGGTTCTCAAACTAAGGGAAATACATATCTCTACTTTCTTGCATCACCCTTTCCTCTTCAAGGGAAAAACCAACACAAGCTCAAAACGTAGAAGGAAGAATTTCTGGTACCATTGTCGGGAAGATCTACACCAAGTCCAGACATACCAAGTAACCATCATAAACTCTCATCTCTTGCATTACATTATTCACCATTCGCCTCTCATTTTCCTCTCCCCACTTCTAAAATGATTTTTGAAAACATTTGCCTTTTTTTCTCCCCTCTTCCGTTCATCTTCTCCGTTTGCTTTTTTATGTGCTTGTGTGTTGGATTGCTTGCTTTCTCACGATGGCTCAAGAGAATACCAAATTGTGTGACTTTTCAAACACCAACACTAATGTGGAATCGTGTGAAATTAATGCCGCTTTGCTGAATCTTGTTATGAAAAACCAATTTTCTGGCCTTCCTAGTGAAGATGCCGCATCTCATCTAAACAATTTCGTTGATTTGTGTGATATGCAAAAGAAAAAAGATGTGGATAATGATATTGTTAAATTGAATCTATTTCCGTTCTCACTTCGAGATCGTTCTAAAACTTGGTTTTCATCTTTGCCTAAAAATAGTATTGATTCATGGAATAAGTGTAAAGATGCTTTTATTTCCAAGTATTTTCCTCCGGCTAAGATCATCTCCCTTAGGAACGATATTATGACTTTTAAGAAGCTTGATCATGAACATATTGCACAATCTTGGGAGAGGATGAAATTGATGATACAAAATTTCCCTACTTATGGTCTGAATTTGTGGATGATTATACAAAATGTTTATGCCAGATTGAATTTTGCTTCTAGAAATCTATTAGATTCAGCCACAGGAGGCACTTTTATGGAAATTAATTTAGGAGAGGCTACTAAACTCCTAGATAATATTATGGTTAATATTCTCAATGGCATACCAAAAGATTTTCCACTAGTAAAAAGGTGCATGCAATTGAAGAGGTTAATGTTTTGAGTGGAAAGATGGATGAGCTTATGAAATTGTTTGCTAGCAAGAGTGCTTTTATTGATCCTAATGGTATTCCTTTGTCTACTTTGATTGAAAATAATAATGAATATATGGATGTGAATTTTGTTGGTAGGAACAGTTTTGGTAATAACGCGTATAGAGGTAATTTTAATCCTAGGACGTTTCCTAGTAATACCTCTAATAATTATTTAAATTCCTACAACAATTCTTATGGGAATTTTAATAAGATGCCCTCTAGTTTTGAAAATACTGTTAAAGAATTTATGAGTCCGCAAAAGAATTTCAATGCTTTGATTGAAGAAAAATTGCTAAAGATTGACGATTTGGCTAGGAACATGGATAGAATTTCTCTTGATCATGATTCTTTGAAACTTAGATCTATTCCACCCAAGCATGATATTAATGAGTCTCTCAAAGATATGAGAATTTCCATTGATGAATGCAAAGAAAGAACCACGAAGATGTGTGCTAAACGAGATTGGTTTGTAAGGGCGTGTTCTTCTAGTTTCTGTGAAAATAATGATGAAGATCTTAAAGTTATTGATGTGACTCCTATTGAATATTTGTTTTATAATATAAATCTTGATAAATATGGGACTGGATATGAGTCAACTTTAGTTAAAGGCGTCCCAATGATTCGGAGTTTTTAGATCTTGATGCAAAAATTGATAAAAGTGGGATTGGAGAGGTGAAAACTTTAGGTAGCAATGAACCCACTCTTTTGGATTTCAAGGAATTTAATTATCATAATTTTTATTCAATAGATTGTATTTCCTTGTTCAAATCCATGTTAAATTCTCCTTATGCTTATAATCAAAACAAAGCTTTTACTAAACATATTGTTGATGCTATGATGCAACCTTTTGAAGAAAAGCTTGAATTGGAAGTTTCTATGCCTAGAAAACTTTATGATGAGTGGGAACCTACTATTAAGATTAAGATTAAATATTATGAATGCCATGTTTTGTGTGATTTGGGTGCTACTGTTTCCACGATTCCAAAAACTTTATGTGATATGCTAGGTTTCCGTGAATTTGATGATTGTTCTTTAAATTTGCATCTTGCAGATTCCACTATTAAGAAACCTATGGGAAGGATTAATGATGTTCTTATTGTTACAAATAGGAATTATGTGCCCGTAGATTTCATTGTTCTTGATATAGATTGAATCCTACATGTCCTATTATTCTTGGTAGACCTTTCTTAGAACGATTGGTGCAATTATTGATATGAAAGAAGCAAATATTAGATTTCAATTTCCGTTAAGGAAGGGCATGGAACACTTTCCAAGAAAGAAAATTAAATTGCCATATGAATCTACTATGAGAGCCACTTATGGATTGCATACCAAAGATGACAATACCTAGATCTATTCGTGTTTTTATGCCTAGCTAAGGGCGTTAAACAATAGCGCTTGTTGGGAGGCAACCCAATTTTATTTTTTCGCGCTTTTTAGGTCCTGTTTTGCTTTAAATAATTTATCTAGCCTCTGGTTAGATGTGGTTTTTGTGTTTTAATTAGTGTTTGTGCCAAGTAAGGCCTTTGGGATAGCTTATGGTGATAGTTGATTTGATCTTGCTGAAAACAGAAACTTTTGAGCCCAGAAAATTAATTTTAATTTTTTGCAAAAGAGCGATAAAATACTGATTCCTTTTGTTGTAGATTAACAAACAAATTTCGTAGGTTTTCATAATTTGTCAGAATTTTTTGAGTTACATAAGTATTCGTGAGTTACATATTGGTACAGACTGCTCTGTTTTTGACAGATTCTATTTTCTATGCGTTGTTTGCTTATTTTGATGAATCTATGGGTAGTATCGGGGGGTATGGACCATGGAAAAGCTGGAATACAGTATATATTACACCAATGTAAATAAAGAATAAGTTCACAACAGTACCAAAAGTGGTGAATTATTTTCTTATACTAACGGAGCTTATAAGATTTTCTGTTGAGTTTTATGTTGTGAAGTTTTCAAGTTTTGGGTAAATATTTGATGGACTATGGAATAAGGAGTGTCAAGAGCCTAAGCTTGGGGATGCCCAAGGAACCCCAAGGTAATATGCAAGGACAACCAAGAGCCTAAGCACGGGGATGCCCGGAAGGCATCCGCTCTTTCGTCTTCGTCTATGGGTAACTTTACTTGAGGTTATATTTTTATTCGCCACATGATATGTGTTTTGCTTGGAGCATCTTGTGTGATTTGAGTCTTTGCTTTTTAGTTTGCCACAATTATCCTTGTTGCACACACCTTTTGAGCGAGACACGCATGAATCATGATTTATTAGAATACTTTATGCGCTTCACTTATATCTTTTGAGCAAGGCAATTTTGTTCTAGTGCTTCACTTATATATTTTTATAGAAATTGATGAACTCTCATGCTTCACTTATATTATTTTGAAATTCTTTAAACAGCATGGTAATTTTCTTTGGTTATAAATTTAGTCCTAATATGATAGGCATCCAAGAGGGATATAATAAAAACTTTCATATAAAGTGCATTGAATACAATGAAACGTTTGATTCCTTATGATTGTTTTGAGATATAATTATTGTGATATTAGAGTCATGCTAGTGAGTAGTTGTGAATTTGAGAAATACTTGTGTTAAGGTTTGTGAGTCCTTTGCGTTTGGATTGAGAACACTCGCCTTAGAATTTTTCTATTTCTTATACAAAAAATTAAACACAAGCAACCTAAGGTGAGATGTTTTTTCTTAGTACATATATAGAAAAGAAGCAACATAAAAGAAAAATCATTGCTAACATTTTCTGGAAGAATGAATAGTGTGGTGATTGTTCACATAACCAATGACCTACAAACCACCCCGCCAACATAAAATAACACTTACTCATAGCTTGTTTCTCCTATGGTTTCACAATAAGTAATCGGGTACGTATTTGTTTACATAGGCTCCTTAGGGATTTGAATGATAAAAAATGTTGTTAAGCATAATGTTCCTTTTTTCATCAATGAACAAGATATTGTCTATGTGTAGCGATGTGAAATTTATGTGCTAGTTCAAAGAAAAAATTGTTTAGAGTATTTTAATCCCTGGGTGGTAATCACAATTGAGCACCCATGTCATAGCTAGACTTTTGACAATGATGATAGTAGGGCTGGGTGTTCTGTATAAACCGAAAAATCAGTTTCTACCATTCGGTTTTTTTTTGAAAATTCGGTTAGACAAACTAAAAACCAAAAATGGTAGTTGAGATTAGTTAACCGAAAATTTGGTTAACCGTATATTCGGTTCGGTTTTTGGTTTTATACGGAATGACCATGCTTCAAGTATCTATGCTCCGATTGCACTAGCTGCACCATCTTATATAGGCAAAAAATCTAGCTAATCTCCTCAGTCGGGCGAGGTGGGACTAGAGCAGCGAAATGGTGTGGTCAGTTGTTCGCATGTGCGGGCACACCGTTCACAAAAAGCCCACGTTAGGTAGGCCTTATCCTTGTAGGCACTTGAATGGTCAGGCAGGCCCACATTATTTGAGATGCATGCACGATGCATTCGTGGGTGATTGTGGGTGGTTGGGCGTGTGACTCCTGGGAGACAACGTTGCACGCCTACGCCTGCTTTTGTGCTGTACAGTACAATCAGTCACGTTCGTTTTGTTTTTGTTTGGTTAACCGAGATGCAAACCGAACCTACCGAATTTTGTTCGGTTAGTGGACAGGAAAACTAATTTTTTTTCTGTAACAGTAAAAAAACCGAAAATTCAGTTTGTTCGGTTTTCAATTCGTCGGTTTTTATGCCCACCCCTAGATGATACTACTCATTAAGAAAAATGGTTTAGATGGTTTAGCATTTTATATGGCACATTATTTGGAAAATGTTATTTTACTTTGAAGAAGTTTATGAAAAATGTTAGGAAACATACATCTTACCTAGCTCTAGAAAATCTTCATTAAAAATCTTGGTTCCTTCATATATTAATATGGAAGAGAATAACATGGTACACGACCATTAAAGATGAATCTATTAGTTAAACATGGAAACAACAACACATACCATTCAAACAAAGATAGTTCTATTAATTGTTTCACACCCTCACAACATATTCTCACTCTTATGTTACTCCATTGATATTTTTGTTTCCAAAAACAAATAAAATCTATTAAAATTTCTCCACTTGAGCTAGAAGCTCTCGGTCTTCAACCATTTTGGTGCTAGTAGAAATATTTGTCCCGAGAATGGTAATCATGGGATGTCCAAGTACATATGGGAAGATCAACTTTGTAGGTGTTTCTTCCTTTCTTTCGCATGGGAACTCATGTGACCACCGTAGGCTTGAGATGTGTTGAATTTGCGACCGCAAATCTTGCATGTGTAATTACCCAAGGATGTAGAATCATGCAAAATAGCACTATCAGAAATGCCATTTGGACCAACTAGAGGGGTGTTATATTCTCTTGGTACATGTGAGGTTGCCATGAATGGAGAAATAGGGGCAGGTACACCATAAGAAGCATCATATAGTAGCCTTCCATCTTGTATGTTCTGTTGTTGCAATATAGTATTCGGTGTAAATGGGTCAATATTTTCAGGAGAACAATGAAATCCATATGGTAGTGAGTTTACCTCAGAGACATGCATGGCGGGCATGTCATAGATTGAACCATCCTCCATTGCTCCATTAGTGTTAAGGTGGGTATGAACAATAGAATTTGGATCTATTTGGATTAAGGATGTGAATGATGGAGACTCCATGGACGAGGTATGTGTATGATGATAGGAGTCAGCGTAATTCCACAAAGGGTTTGAAAGGAAGTCTTCATGCCTGAACATTTCATGTTCATCTTGATGGATTTCCTCATTGTTGGGTTGGGACACTATGGTATTAACCATGGATAAAGGATTAATAATTGTATCAGACAATTGTGGTGGGAGTGGTGCTAGACCTACATTCTCTTGGTGTGGCATCATGGAACTATCATTGACTGGCATCATGGTAGGTTCAGGTGGTGCATCGGGTGCAGATGAGGAGTTCGCCATGGAAGGTGAATCTGATGGTAGTGACTCAAAGGCCAAAATATCATTTAACACTGGCATGGCTCTCGTGCCTCTCAATGCTTCATGCAAGGGGGAAATGTAGGCATCATTCTCACCAGATGTAACTTTGTTGGGGTAGGAGCCATTAGGATCCATGACTACTAGCAAGATCGACAATTTGAAGCTATGGAGAAGAGAGACGCTTATGCTATGATAGTGCTTGAAGCTTATGAGGATTATTGCATAGGTAGATATCTATATATAAGGTTCTTACAGAACTATAGCCATGCATGGCCTCATGTAATATTGAATGATTACAAAATCTAGAATATCTAGATTTTAATCATTGTATTTATGGAACGTCTAAGAGATATCAGATATAAATTTGTCTAATAATTAACGAGATATTCTAGGATCTCTCAATGTGGAATTTGATCTTGCCCTATGTGTTAATACAATTTCGCATTAATGGCGTCATCTAATATTAATTATGACATTATCAAGAAGATCTGGAATTTATTCACTGATATTCATACAATATCTATGAGATATGAGATAAACATGTGTCTAATAATTAAAGAGATCTTCTAGGATCTTTATTTCTATATTTGATTTTGCATCAGTTTTAATATAACTTTCCAACACACCTTCTTTTGTTGGACACAAAAAAGCATCATCTATGATGATACAAGATAGCACGCGTCTTCCTAAACAAGTAATGTTAGTTTATGATATCAACTTTGAAAGTTAGTATATTAACTTCCTTATGGTTGCAGCATGTGTCCAAACTACTATTTCTAATGAAATAGTAATGCCATCAAGAAATACCCTCGGAGAGGCTATCTATGTCGTCTATTTCTGCTTCGTGATCTGTGCAATAATTACAACCCAGTTTTCCATTCCATTATTCTGTCAAGTCTTCTCTCCCTCCTCTTTGAACAAATTGCACGCCCTGTAGACTGTGCACACTTATTTCAATGCGTACTCAAGTGTGATAGATTTCCTTTTGAAGGGAGAGCTGTACAACTTGTGTGAATTCAAATTCAAATACTAACATATTTAAACAGATAATTAACTATTAGTTAGAGCATCAGTTATTAATAAAAACAATGGTTAATCAACTAATAGGAAATAATTAAAAGTGCCAATATGATATACAATGTTCCAATTTTATTAGTAAGTATCAAACATCTCAAATTACAAAATGTCCAAATATGATAAAGAGATAGATAATTAAAAAGTGCCAAAATTTTCATACTACAAAGTGCCAAAAATCTCATATTAGAAAGTGTGACAAAGTGCCAAAGTACGACCAAGTAACAAATTACCCCAACTCAAAAAAGTGGCAAAAATATAGAAATGTGCTAAATTCAAACTAAAAGGATATTCAACTTCATAGGATCTATGCATGAACAATTAAAACACGCACTTTCATAAGCTGTGTGTATGATAAATTCAATAATGCACACTTTTACAGGATCTGTGTATGAACAATTCAAAAGTGAGCACTTTAATAGGATCTGAGTATTGAGATTTCAAAAGTGCGCACTTTCACAGGATCGGTGTATAAAAATTTTGAAAGTGCGCACTTTCATAGGATATATGTGTCTATTTAAATCAAAAGTGCGCACTTTCAAAATCAAAAGTTCTATAAATTTACTAAGTTCTTAATAATAAAGTGCATTAGTTAAAGTGCGCACTTTGTAGCATGTAAATATGATCACAATTATAGAGATCCCACTTAGTGCTCTACATAGGTTAAGTGCCAAATCTAAATTCATTCCAAGATGGTTGTGTGTCAGATCCATCCGATCACATGCAAACATAAAAACAATCCTCCACAATCAAGGAGAGAGTGAGGGAGAGAGAGAGATAGGATACCACAGGGCCGACAGATGACTGCGTGTACGGGTCGGGGTAGAGGAGGACGAGGTGGAGTTCGTCCTCACTGCCAGGAGCACCAACAAGTAGGAGGACGAGGTGGAGGTCATCGAGGAAGAAGACCGGTGATGAGACATGCACGACCGTGGATGACTCCCTCGTCGACCACCACGTCCATCACGCACGGCCATCGATGAGGAGGTGGTGTACGGCGATGTATCTGGCGATCACGGCCATGGTGGTACACGGCATGGTCGACATGGAGCTCTCCCTTGCTATCTCCTGGTTACCTGAGGTGGATCTGGTCATGGTCGTGGAGGTGGATTCAGTCACCATCATGACTGAACGAAAAATGAGGGTCAATGCCGGTGACCCACACGAGCAACACCGTCCATCGTGGGTGGATCCTCTGGATCCCACACAAGAGAGGAGCGCCGATCCGAGGAAGATGTAAGGTCATCGGTTAGGGAGGCCATGCCAAATTCAACTATCATGGGGAAGGAGGTGGGAGGTTGTGGCCGGCATGGAGCCTGGTGGCGCGTCGGTTGGGTAGCAAGGGGGGCTAGAGCTTGAAGGCGAGGAGAGGCGGGCCTGGTGGGCAAAGGGGTGGTGTATGGCGTCTAACACCGGCGTGGGTGAGGCGCTAGCGGCAAGCTCCGATCTAGATCTCAATTTGGCTTCAGATCGGGGATAGGAGGAGATAACATGAGGGAAAGAGAGAGAGAGACCGAGAGAGAGCACGGTGGGTGGAGAGAATGAGATAGAGGGGTGGGTGGGTCGGTCTAGCTATATGGTCACTGGGCGGCAGGGTGTGGAGCCCTCTCTTGCCACTTATATGACTATTTTATCCCTCACTCTATTTGCTCTCGCCTAGCACATATCTCCTGACCGTGGGTGGTGGTGATATTCTTGTCCTGGGTAGTGTTTAATATTAGAAATTCTCTCTCTCTGGCGGAGAGAAATTTGTCGATATATCTCTATCTTCAAACCAGTTTTAAATATCCAATTCTACAACCTTCACCAAAATATTGCCTTTATCATTGGAAAATATTTTAAATTCTTGTAAATATCCAATGATACGAACATTATGCTCTTTGGTAGCTACATAAATGGCTTCTTCACTTCCTCTACATCTCAATTGTATTGTTCTTCAACATACATATCCATGGCTTCAAGCCACTCTCCATAACATGATTTGCCATGTAAATCATGGGTACTTAATCAATTATAAGTTCATAGTTATAGCTAACAATACTTTCAGAATTATATTTTCCTTTTTCTGACTAATTCTTTTCATGCGCTGGAAATGTATGCTTGGAATATTTTATACTTGCGGGATGCATAGTGCATACACATTCCAGGAAGACAAGCACATTCACCATTGTGTTATATGGAAATATCATTTATGCAATTATGCAAAAATGGAATCTTGGAATATTGCATTATGTCATTTTGACATGTCCATTATTTATGACTTCGCTCTTGTAGGTACCTGATGCAGGAATTTAGAAATTGATGACTTTTGAACCAAACATTTGATTCATGATTCTCTGGAACTATCATGTTTGTTGTGATACTTTTATCATTATTATTTTTACAAATTTATAAGCTTTTACATTGATAACGAGACTTGAGAGGCATTAAATTTCACCATTTCTCAACTAGGTCTGCTACTAGGGCTCAAATCTTAGGTCAATGTCTATGAGCTCTTATCTTTGATCAATCATGGGTTTAGATTCATTTATCCAAGAGTCTCTAAGGTAGATGACAAAGTGACATGTTATATTCTACCAGCACTAAACATGATAACCTAAACCAACAGACTCTCAAAAAAATGTGAAAGGAGGCCTTCACTTACACTATTTTCTATATTGGTTTGCAATCCAAGTACATGCCATGCAGACTTATCCTATGATGTGAGACATCTTCGTTAACTTCCCTTGTTTTGTACCTAATAGATTCCCCTCATGCTGTACCAACTGTTGTCACTTGAGGAAGAAGTTGATTTCTTATTGCATTCTATGCAATCCAACCGACTTGTTTGTTGCGAAACTTACTATCTATATAAAGAAGATGATTCCATGTTTATCTTGTATTTAATCAAATGCATTCATCTATATTGTAATGTCAATCAGATATTATCATTGTACATGTATGGAAAGCAACTACACAAAGTAAACATCATTCTCATAAGATGTAGACCCAAACACCTAGTTTCCAGACCTAACATGTGCAAATTTGGGATCTTATTTTCCGTAAAACAAAATTGTCTTAGGGGCTTTACTCTACCTCATTCTTGAAGAAAATGTCATTTTCATAAAAAACGCCATTTTCATGTAAATAAAATATAACAAATAATAGTAAATGAGTTCTAACTGCACAAATTATTATCCATATGAGTAACGATACCAAGTTCATATGGCGTTTATGAAAACAACATCTAGCCGCTACTTGTTATATGTTCTACTCAAGAAACTCATTAAAATACACCTTGACAATATTATTGCATTTCTTCAAAAAAATCTCAGCTAATGTCATTAGACTCAGACATTGATAAATGGAGAAATCTTAAATGACAACATCAATTTATTAATGATTAAAGGGGGCTTCTAGGAATGAAATATTCACTACTGCAGAAACACCCTCTCATGACCAATCACTAGTGATGGCCACAATGCAACCCGTCACTAGAGGTAGGGTGTGGGTAACATCTTTCCCATCACTGGTATGTCGACCAAGGGGACATGTATAACATACAAATGACTAATGCTTGAACCACCCATTAGTGGTTGATTCCACTAAAAATGCATCTTGTTTTCTCGGATTTTTTCCCTTGCACACGTTTGGCATGTGCGTGTTCTTGTTCTAATTTAGTCATATTATTTCCAAAATCATAGAAACATTGGTTGTTAAATATGATTGCAAGTTTTAGGTAATTTATGGAAACCAACACCACAATAGCATGAATGTAGTGAAGTTTAAGAACTTTATTTTGAAGATGGAGTAAAGGACCTATCCAAACTCCTAACTAGGCACTGGTTCAATTGCACTCGACCATACTACCTAGTCTCACCTTCATTGCTTCAACCACAACAAAACCTGTGAATGAAGGTAAGACATTTTATGAACACAACCACCACAAAACTTGGAGAGAAGAAGATAGATGAAATCTAGAGGGAGTTGCTTCACTTAGATCAGTCCTAGGTCCCTTGATATATGTGGATCCACCTGCCAATAATCATAGATCTACTCCATGATAGAGAGCGAGAGAGATTCACATTTGTGAGATAGAGGTTTGAGTTCTGCATTCCATGCTCTATCTCCCATATTAAGAATCGGTCAATCATCCATTCTATAGTGACTATCTATGGTATACTAGAGATGAATTCATTTTCCCGATCATTGTCGTTGACTATGATTCCTCTTTAGTGAGCACTTAGTCCCCCTCGGGAGTGGGAGATGTAGGCCATTAATAAAATGTGAATTTCATAATGCTTATTTGACATTTATTTGATTAATTTGATATTTAGTTGTGCAATTGTTTACCTATGGCGTACGAATTGCTTTTTGTCTAATGTAAAGGCAAAGGCGGTATGATCTAAATACTAACGTGGCTAAGCACATATTTCCAAGCAATTGCACTACCTTCATGTGACATGTAGTGGTATCAAAGAGAGTCGAAGGCGAGAGGAGCAAAAGCAAAGCAAAATCACTTAAGGCATTGGTCCAATCTCTTTATCTTAATTACCCTATTTATAGTAATCTGGAGGAGTACAATAGTGTTTCAAAACCGAGTAGGGGGATGATGACCCACAAGTCTAGGGGATTGCCATTGTCTTTTATGGGAAGTAATAACCTAATTTATTGATTCAACAGAAGAGCTCATCTTCTCAGAATATCATAGGCTTGTATTCCATATATAGATAGAAATGCTTCATACAAAATTGCTTCTCATCAACAATCCAACACCACTTGCTTCAAGGTCCATAAAGGTGACTAAGCATTATTAAGGTGGCCTTGTGGGTTAACCAAAATAATGCAATATATATACACATACAGATGAGCTATTCTATTTCACATACTATTCTCGAACTAACGACTTAGAGCGGTAGAACTCATGATTTCATCTTGTTGAACTAATCAAATTCTTAGTTAAAAAAATGAGAATTCTTTTTGTCAGAACAGGGCATGTAATATATCATTGGAAACCTCTTGACAGCTATAATAAAACTCATATATGATTTTTTTTGTGAAATCATCACGGTTTAATATCAATTTTAAAAGAAAAAAAATCATATTTTCAAATTCAAAAGCACGAACTGTATTTTGACCTCATTTTCGAACGGTTTGTTGGAATTCAAATGAGATGCCCCTGGAAAGATGGTGGGAATCCGCTTGTTTCATATATAGATTGTTTTTCCAAATTCTATATGGTTTAGAAGTAATTTGAGAAACGGTGAAATTCTTGGTGAAATATATTTTCTTGATTTTTTGCAAATGGTTTGTCAGATTGACACAAATGATACGGAGTTGGAAATCTATGGGAAATCAATAACTTTTGCGTATAGAAGTTTTCTTAATTCCTTACAGTTTAAATTCGAATTCAAATACGATCAAAGTTGATTTTGAATGCGGATATTTTAAGTTTGTCAAAATTGTGCAAATAATATATCGTTGGGTATCGAAAATGCTAAACTTGTCATGTCGAATGTTTTCTCAAATTCTCAAATGCCGAATAGTAATTTGGAATGTAGTGATACCAATCGTGTTGTTTCTCGTTGGAAAAATAGAGTACCCGAACTGATCTATGTGTGTGTATTCATACTGAGGTATTTTTTATAGAGTAATTTTGAATGGTTCCAAAAACAGAGAGTACTTGAACTGATGTCCGTATGGGTTTGTACTGAACGTGTTTTCACATAGTAGACGGATACGTCTCCAACCTATCTATAATCTATGAAGTATTCATGCTATTATATTACCATTCTTGGATGCTTTACAATCATTTTATAGTAACTTTATATCATTTGTTGGGACTAACCTATTGACCCGGTGCCTAGTGCCAGTTGTTATTTTTTACATCGCGGGAAATCAATATCAAACGGAGTCCAAACACCGCGAAACTTTTGGTGGATTTTTTACGGACGAGAAGATATAAAATGGGTCAGAGGCACCTAGGGGGGTGCCCCGAGGGGGGCACAACCCACCTGGGCGCGCCTGGGGGCCCAGACGCCCAGATGGGTTGTGCCCACCTCGGTGACCTCCCGCACCCCCTCTTCGCCCTATAAATTGCCAAATATTCCAAAACCCTCGGGGTAACCCTAGATCAGAAGTTCCGTCACCGCAAGGCTCTATAGCCATGAGAAAACAATCTAGACCCCGTTCTGACACGCTACCGAAGGGGGAAATCATCACCGGTGGCCATCTTCATCATCCCGACGACCACCACGATGAGGAGGGAGTAGTCCAACCTCGGGGCTGAGGGTTTGTACCAGTAGCTATGTGTTTAATATCTCTCCCTTTATCGTGTTCTTGAGATGTCACGATCTTGATGTATCGCGGGCTTTATTAATATAGTCGGATCATATGGTGTTTTCCCCTCTCTTTCTTGCTGTGATGAATTGAGTTTTCCCTTTGAGATTCCATTTTATCGGATTGAATACTTTTATGGATTTGGGAGAACTTGATATATGTCTTGCATATGAATACTCATGGTGACAATGGAGTATTATTTTGATTCACTTGATATATGTTTTGGCACTCAACTCGTGGATTCCTGAGGTGACATTGGGGGAATCTATGCATAGGGGTTGATGCACGTTCTTGTCTTTGTTTCTCCGGTAGAAATCTTGGGGCACTCTTTGAGGTTCTTTGTGTTGGATTGAGTATTACAAATCTAAAATTATTTGTTGTTATTTTAGTATGAACTCTTGGATAGATCGATCAGAAAGAATAGCTTCGAGGTGGTTTCGTACCCTACAAACAACTTCTTATTATGTTCTCCACTAGATAAGAATTTTGGAGTGATTCTTCATTGCACGTTGAGGGATGGTTATGTTATCCAATTATATTAGCATTGTTGAGAGATTGCACTAGCGAAAGTATGGACCCTAGGCCTCATTTTCAAGCATTGCAGTACCGTTTTTGTGCCCGTTTTCTGATTGCTACCATGCTGTTTTTATTTTTTCATATTATAAAAATATATTTCTACCATCCATATTACACTTTTATCACCATCTCTTTGCCGAACTACTACACCTATACAATTTGCCATTGTATTGGGTGTGTTGGGGACACAAGAGATTTCTTGTATTTGATTGCAGGGTTGTTTGAGAGAGACCATCTTCATCCTACGCCTCCCACAGATTGATAAACCTTACGTCATCCACTTGAGGGAAATTTTCTACTGTCCTACAAAACACTGGGCTTGGAGGCCCACAAGAGTCTACAAGAACAAGTTGTGTAGTAGACATCAAGCTCTTTTCTGGCGTCGTTGCCGAGGAGGTGAGTGCTTGAAGGTATATCTTTGGATCATGCAATTGAATCTTTTAGTTTCTTGTTTTATCACTAGTTTGGTTTATAAAAAGAAAACTACAAAAAATGGAATTGGGGTTGCATCATATTATTGATCATCTTTATAATATCTTTCTTGAAAATGATGGTTCAGAAAATTGTGCTCAATATCTTTCTTGTTGTACCACTAGTTTGGTTTTATCACTAGATTGGTTTATAAAAGAAAACTACAACAAAATGGAATTGAGGTTGCATCATATTATTCATCTTTATAATGTACTTCGTGAAAATGATGGAAAGAAAAATTGTGATAAATTGATAGAAGAATAATTCAATAGAATGTTTGGTATAAATGATGAGCATGATTGCAATGTTGTTAGTAGGAACTCTTTGAATATCCATGGTGCTAGTGATATGGAAAGCAATAAGCTTGGTGTCGGGGGGATGAACCCCAGGCAGGCAACAGAACCCGGATCCTTTTCAAAAACATCGGGGCCAGCAACGCCCCTCAATCCGGCTCACACTTGGTTGGGTTGCTCAACCCGGCCAAGTACCTTGACGCGGCCCCAACGGCTGGCGCAAGACGGCCGAACCCGGCATGCTAAGACTTCTCCAACAAGCTAGCTCCCCCCTTGGCGTATTCCTCAACCCGACCACCGTTCAGCTCCCGTACCATCGCAGTTGTATGATGGGTTGAGTCTCCATTCAAGGTTGAGCAACGGAACAGTGCCCCACTAACTCCTTTGGCTAGCCGAGGTGTTGCAATAGTGCCCCACCTACCCTGCTGACCAGGGCTGGGGTGGCTACAGTGCACCCGTCATCACTGCTGACGCCAGCGGGCGGCGACCTGACGGTGCGCCACTATAGCGGACTCGACCCGGCCATTCTGTGACGATCGACAAGACGGAAATAGTGCCCCCTGGCGCACGCGGCACGCGCCCGGGGAACCCGTCGAGTCCTCACACCCGGTGGGTCCCAGCACCGGCTTCGCGGACAATGACAACCCGGCCCCATGGCCTTGTAACATTACCATTGTAACCCTGGGGGGTTGACCTATAAAACCCCACAAGAGCCCTCACGTACAGAGAGATCGATCACATGCACAACACACACGACCAGACCAGCCACACCCATGCATAAGGAGAGGTAGCAGTCTAAGCCTTGGCCTGTCTTCCTTCTTCCTCCATACAACTCGAGGAGCAACCTTGTACGGGCGCATATAAACCAAACTTGGCAGGACTAGGGGTGTTATCTCTCCGGAGAGCCCCGATGTAACACCCACGATGCAGCTATATCTCCCACGTGTTGAAGCACGACTTAGAGGCATAACCGCATTGTAGGCATGTCGCAAGAGGGGTAATCTTTACACATCCCATGTACTGAATAAGAAAGGGATAAAGAGTTGGCTTAGAATCGCCACTTCACACAATACATAAATATAGCATTACATCATCCAGATACAATCAAGGTCCGACTACGGAACCAAATAAAGAAAGACAACCCCTAATGCAAAAGATCCCGGATCGCCCCAACAGGGCTCCACTACTGATCGAAAGGAAAACGAGACAACACAATGAACACAATCTTCATTGAGCTCCTCCTTGAGCTCGATTGCGTCACCTGCACGGTATCATCGGCACCTGCAACTGGTTTCGGAAGTAATCTGGGAATCACGAGGACTCAGCAATCTCACACCCTCGCGATCAAGACTATTTAAGCTTATGGGTAGGTAAAAGGTATGTGAGGTGTTGCTGAAGTAAGCACTAGCATATATGGTGGCTAACTTACGCAAATGATAGCGAGAAGAGAAGGCAAAGCACGGTCGTTAACTAGAAGTGATCAAGAAGTGATCTTGAAACTACTTACGTCCAAGCATAACTCCAACACCGTGTTCACTTCCCGGACCCCGCCGAGAAGAGACCATCACGGCTACACACGTGGTTGATGCATTTTAATTAAGTTAAGTGTCAAGTTTTCTACAACCGGATATTAACAAATTCCCATCTGCCCATAACCGCGAGCACGTCTTTCGAAAGTTCAAAACCCTGCAGGGGTGTCCCAACTTAGCCCATCACAAGCTCTCAGTGTCAACGAAGGATATTCCTTCTCCCAGGAAGACCCGATCAGGCTCGGAATCCCGGTTACAAGACATTTCGATAATGGTAAAACAAGACCAGCAAAGCCGCCCGGAAGTGCTGACAAATCCCGATAGGAACTGCACATATCTCGTTCTCAGGGCACACCGGATGAGCGCTCTATATAGCTAAAACCAAACCTCGAGTTTCCCCGAGGGGGCGTTGCAAAGGACTCTAGTTTGGACCAACACTCAGAGGAGCACTGGCCCGGGGGGGGGGGGGGGTTAAAATAAAGATGACCCTTGAGTCTGCAGAACCCAAGGGAAAAAAGGCTTAGGTGGCAAATGGTAAAACCAAGGTTGGGCCTTGCTGGAGGAGTTTTATTCAAGGTGAACTGTCAAGGGGTTCCCATTATAACCCAACCACGTAAGCAACGTAAAATCAAGGAACATAACACCGGTATGACGGAAACTAGGGCGGCAAGAGTGGAACAAAACACCAAGCATAAGGCCGAGCCATCCACCCTTTACCAAGTATATAGATGCATTAATATAATAAGAGATATTGTGATATCCCAACAAATATCCATGTTCCAACAAGGATCAAACTCCGGTAACAAAGAATGATCAAACGAAAGGAAAATGATCAAACGAAAAGAAACACCGTTGAAGAGATTTAAAAGAGAGATTGCACCGGTTGAATTAATGGCTAGAATGAGATAACAACCTCGAGATATCTTGAACGGATTAGGAATGAAAACACGAATCTCCTGAGATATCTTCAGCACTCCAGAACAAAAGAATAGCGAGAGGTGAATGATTAGGGGTGCACCGGCATGAGAAAAACATTTGAAACGCGGAAAAGGATATGATCAACGCGAGAATTGAATCCACCGAAGAAGGAAAAGAATGAAGAATGATGAGCTTGAAGCTCCATTAGAATCTTCATGAGAATCACCGGATAAGAACATTGACGGATAAGGAATGGAGAGGCTTCCCATCAATAAAAGGATACTTAAATAAGAAATCTGAGTCCTTGAAGAAAAAGGGTGGGAGGGCAGGTAAAACAAAGGTAACTTGGGACGGATGAAGCAAACAACGTTGAGAAGACTTGGAGTTGATCTTGCGGATGAGACAAATGATAGGATCATCTTGAAGAGAATCGCACCGGTTGACAAGTATTGACATGAATAACTCGATGATCGAGAGGGATTAGTATTCACATAGGAACATGAGAACACCGCTTAGGAACATGGCGGCGGCGGGCGGGCGGCGGTGGTTGCGTGGGCCGGGCGGGCCTGCCTCGGGCCTGAGCGGGCCGCGATGGGGAGGAGAGAGAGAGACGCGGTGAGGTGGCGCTGCCGGATTGGAGGAGGAAGGTGGCGGCGCTGACGTGGCGCGATGCCATTGGTCGGACTGAGGTGGCCAGCTCTGGTGGACATGTCCAGTGCAGCGTGGACGCGTTCGGCGGCGCGGAGGGAGTTGGATCTAGGGTTTCATCTGCGTGGAATTTTCGAAGGAGAGCACATATTTATAGGTAGAGGGAGCTAGGAGAGTCCAAATGAGGTGCGGTTTTCGGCCACGCGATTGTGATCGAACGATCGAGAGGATGGAGGGGGTTTTGGTGGGTTTTGGGCCACTTTGGAGGGGTGTTGGGCTGCAACACACACGAGGCCTTTACGGTTCCTCGGTTAACCGTGGGAGTATGAAACGAAGTCCAAATGGCACGAAACTTGACAGGCGGTCTACCGGTAGTGAACCAAGGCTGCTTGGCAAGTCTCGGTCCAATCCGAGAATGTTTAACACCCGCACACGAAAAGAAGCAAACGAGGACGCCGGAGGACATAGGAGCACCGGATTGCAAAATGGACAACGGGGAAAATGCTCGGATGCATGAGATGAACATGTATGCAAATGCGATACACATGATGACATGGAAAAATGCAACACGCAAGCAAACGACAAGGCAACAATAGCGAATAACTGGAACACACCTGGCGCAACGGTCTCGGGGCGTTACACCCAAACCTGGGTATGTCTTGCGTCCCGCGCTCGCTCATATCGACCTTGCCTCTGGAGCCCACCGGTGCCCTCGAGCCTCCTCCTCTATTTAGCCATCCTTTGGCATCTACCATGCGCCCACCACAGGGACCAACAGAACACAGTGTCTGCCGTGCACATACGTGCTCACAGCTAACTGTATACGGGCGAAAGAGTTCTGCGTTCCATGACCGGGTTGTTTCTTCGCCGGTGGTGTCTCTCTTCCGCTTGTTTGACTTGCGGGCGTCGATGAGGTAGTAGGCATTGCGGTCACACAAGGCCTTGCTGACGATGAAGGGGCCTTCCCATGGGAAGGACATCTTGTGTTGGTCGGCTTGCTGCTAGACGAGTCAGAGGACGAGGTCTCCCTCGCGAAATGCGAGGGGCTTGATCTTCTTTCTGTGGTAGTGCCTTAGGTCTTGTTGATAGATGGCTGACCGGCTGAGCACCAAGAGGCATGCTTCTTCACATAGGTTGACACCGTCTTCGCGGGTTCCTTGGCTTCAGCTTCGGAGTACATCACGACGCATGGTGAGTCGAACTCGATGTCGGTCGGGATGATGGCTTTGGCTCCGTAGACGAGGAAGAATAGGGTGAACCTGGTCGACTAGTTCGGCGTTGTGCGGAGGCTCCAAAGCACGGCTGGCAACTCGTCGAGCCAGTTGCCGGGTGAACCGACGAGTGGATCGACGAGCCGCGGCTTGATGCCTGATAGAATGAGGCTGTTGGCCCGCTCGACCTGGCCATTGGATTGTGGGTGCGCCATGGAGGCCAGTACGAGGCGGATGCCGGAGACGGAGCAGTATTGCACGAACGTGCCCTTGGAAAAGTTGGTGCCGTTGTCCGTGATGATGCTGTTTGGGATGCCCTAGCGCATCGTGATATCCTTTATGAACCGGACGGCTGTTGGCTCATCCAACTTCTTCATCGGTCGTGCTTCGATCCACTTGGTGAACTTGTCCACCGCCACCAGCAAATGCGTCATGCCACCTTAGGTGGTCTTGGAAGGTCCCACCATGTCGAGTCCCCAGACCGCTAAGGGCTAGGTGATCGAGATGGTTCGGAGTGTTGAGGCCGGCTGGTGGCTGCGCTTGCTGAAGCGTTGGCATCCCTCACAGTTGAGGACAAGCGACTCGGTGTCTTGGAGGGCCGTGGGCCAGTAGAAACCATGGTAGAAAGCCTTAGCCACCAGGGATCTCGAGGCGGCATGGTGCCCACACTTGCCCGGATGGATGTCGAGGAGGATCTCAATGCCCTTGTCTTGTTCGACGCAGCGCTGGAAAACGCCTGTTGAACTGATTTTGACGAGCTCGTTGTTGATGACGTTGTAGGCGGATGCCTGGCGTTGCACTTGCCGAGCTTCTGTCTCATCCGTGGGGAGAACCCCGTTCTCTTGGAATCCGGAGATGGGCAGTGCCCATGATGGGGCCATCACCACGGCGAAGACGGCCAGCACGTCGGGTTCCACGACAGCAGCCCCCGGGTCGAGGACGGCGGCGGCCGGGTCGAGGATGATGACAGCCGGGTCGAGTGTTGCAGCCCCCGAGCCGGGTTGGACACTCCTCGGGTTGGGTTCAGCAGCCCCCGGGCCAGGTTCGGTGGTCCCCATGCTGGGTTCAGTAGCCCCCGGGCCGGGTAGAGGTGCGGCTGGGTTGTCCGAGACAAAGATGGACTCAGAGTCCGGGCCCGGCTTGACAGATGGTTTGTGTAGGTGCTCGAGGGAGATGCCGGGCGGGACAGACTACCGGGACGAGCCGGTCTTGGCCAGTGCGTTAGCGACTTTGTTTTCCGCACATGGGACATGGAGGAACTCGCAACCATCGAAGCAGTCGGACAGCTGTTGGACGAGGAAGCGGTAGATTGCCATGTTGGCATCGCGGGCGTCCCACTCACCGTTGGACCAGTGCACCACCAGGTCCGAGTCGCCGTAGCACAGGATGCGTCGAACACCGAGTTCCTTGGAAAGCTGGAGGCCATGCACAAGGGCTTCGTATTCGGTGACGTTTTTGGAGGTGGCGAAGTGGATTTGGAGCGCGCACCAAAGCCGGTCGCCCTTCTGCGAAGACAACACGATGCTGGCACCCAAGCCGAGGCATATCTTGGAGCCGTCGAAGTGCATGTGCCAATGCGTCGAATCCGGCGGCGGCGGCTGGTACTTGGTCTCGGTCCAGTCGATGAGGAAGTCGGCCAGGGTTGTGTGCACGTACGTATCACTGCCTTTTGGCATCGACCTACTTGAAGAAGCACGCCTCTTGGCACTCAGTCGGTCAGCCATCTATCAGTAAGGCCTAAGGCACCACCACAGCAAGAAGATCAAGCCCCTCGCATTCCATGAGGAAGACCTCGTCCTCCGACTCGTCCAGCAGCAAGTCGGCCAACACAAGCTGTCCTCCCCATGGGAAGGCCCCTTCATCGTCAGCAAGGTCTTGTGCAACCGCAATGCCTACTACCTCATCGATGCCCGCAAGTCAAACAAACAAAAGAGAGACACCGCCGGCGGAGAAACAACCCGGCCATGGAACGCAGAACTCCTCGTCCTCTGTTTAGCCATCCCTTGGAATCTACCATGCGCCCACCACGAGGACCAGCAGAACACGGCGTCTTCGCCACCCGGCGAAGCGCACTCCAGTCGCAACCGGACCCGGCAAAACCACGCTCCGACGGCTGCCAGTGGTTTGGGCGACGAGCTGGCCCCGGAAGACCGGCGCCAACATGATCCTCCCCCCGAACCCGGCCGACGTCCGGCTTCAGCCGACCCGGCCCCCTGCGGCGCGGTCGCCAGCTAGCTGGCGGTGCCATCAACGACGTCGAGACCTGCCACCGCCTCGACCAACTCACCCTCTCCCTAGAGCTGGAACAGAACAACGCCGTCGGGCTGATGACCCACAAGTATAGGGGATCTATCGTAGTCCTGTCGATAAGTAAGAGTGTCGAACCCAACGAGGACCAGAAGGAAATGATACGCGGTTTTCAGCAAGGTATTCTCTGCAAGTACTGAAATAAGTGGTACTTACGAGGACCAGAATTCCAGCTGCCGGCATTCTCCATCCTTGTGTAAACCTTGTAAAATAAGAGAGAATAGCCATAAGTATTGTGACATAAAGTGAAATGACAGTCCATAATGCGATAAATATCAATATGAAAGCATGATGCAAAATGGACGTATCAACTCCCCCAAGCTTAGACCTCCATTGTCCTCAAGCAAAAAGCCGGTAACAATAAATATGTACTCATGTTTAGAGGTAGAGGCATCGATAAAAAATAAAATACGGACATGAAGGCATCATGATTATTCTTATAACAGCAAAATATATAGGTTTTGTCATATGATTACTTATGTTCAAGTGATGTTCTATTCACAATGCAAAAGTATAAATCATAAACCTTATTGGGTTCCAACAAACTATAATCTCAGTCATTGAAGCAATTGCAATTTATCATAACATCGGAAAGAGTCTATGTCAGAGCTAAAAAGCAAGTCCACATACTCAAGTATCATTTAGTCCTCCATAATTGCTAACACTCATGTGATACTTGTGGTTACAGAGTTTTAATCGGACACAGAGAAAGATAGGGGCTTATAGTTTTGCCCCACAACCTTTTACTTCAAGGGTAATGTCAACAATAATGGTTCATGCTCCCCTACATCCAATTAGATATATGTATATCATGTTCTTTCCAACATGTTGAGCTTGCCAAAGGATAAAATGAAAAATGAAAGGTGAAGATCACCGTGACTCTTGCATAAGGAAGAAGATAATAATAAAGGATAGGCCCTTCGCAGAGGGAAGCAGAGGTTGCCATGCGCTTTTATGGTTGGATATATAAAATCTCAATGCGAAAGAACGTCACTTTATATTGCCACTTGTGATATGAACCTTTATTATGCATTCCGTCACTTTTATTACTTCCACATCACAAGATCGTATAAAGCTTATTTCTCCCACACCAATCAATCATACATATTTAGAGCATTTTTTATTGCTTTGCACCGATGACAACTTACTTGAAGGATCTTACTCAATCCATAGGTAGATATGGTGGACTCTCATGGCAAAACTGGTTTAAGGGTATTTGGAAGGACAAGTAGTATTTCTACTTGGTGCTGAGAATTTGGCTAGCATGAGGGGGATAGGCAAGCTCAACAAGTTAGAGGAACCATGACAACATACTTTATCTCAGATATAAGAAAGACATAACTCATTACGTTGTCTTCCTTGTCCAACATCAACTCTTTAGCATGTCGTATTTTGATGAGTGCTCCTAATCATAAAAGATGTCAATGATAATATATCTATATGTGAAAACCTCTCTTTCCTTATTACTTCCTATTAATTGCAACAATGACCAAAGCTATGTCTGCCAACTCCCAACAAATTTTAATCATCATACTCTTTCTATGTGAAGTCATTACTCTCAATAGGATCAATATGAACTCTTTGTTTCTTTTTATTCTTTTCCTCTTTTCTTTTATTCACCCAAGATCATGGCAAAATAACCAAGCCCTTGACTCAACACTAATCTCTATTATATATAGCTCACGGACTCGATTACATAGAGGGATCATAAAGCAAAGCTCAAAACTAGATCATGCCATAAACTTTATTTTACTAGATCAAGATACTACTAATAGGATCGAACAAAGAAAAATGGTAAAGATAAGAGTTGTGATTGTGATACGATATCGGGGCACCTCCCCCAAGCTTGGCAGTTGCCAAGGGGAGTGCCCATACCCAGATACTCAATTCTTCTTTGTTGGAGGAGACGGTGGTGGTGAGGTTGGCTTAGTTGATGGCTTAGTCTTCTCCCTTAATTTGTGCTACGACATTTTGATCCCTCAGCCCACCAACTTCCCACTCCAGGTTTAATATCTTTTTGCATAGGTCTTGCTTATTTTCCTGCAAGAGACGAAAAGGGATAAACTCGAACTTGGGTTTCTTTACCCTATCGGGGAGACTTGACCTTTTGAACTCCACGTGCATGTCCCCAGGTTGAGGTAATGGTGCTTCGTCTTCATCTGAGCTTGTCTCCTCCTTCCCCTTGGGTTCATAGTCCTCTTCTTCCTCCATGGTCCATCCATTATGTTCCACATCTCCATAGACCCTTGGATTTGCTAAGTAGTCATCCACATAGCTTTCTCCTTCCGAATCCTGGGAAGACAAGTTGATTTAATCTGCAACAGGACAGCTCGAAACAAAGACAGGAGATTTTTGCGTGATACGGGAGTCAAAACCTTCGGGAGAATATATAATGAATTTTTACCGACCAAAATACGTAACGTGCAAGAAAACGGAGTCCGGAGGGCACACGAGGTAGGGGGGAGCGCCCAGGGGGGTAGGGCACGCCCACCACCCTCGTGGGGCCCTCGTGTCCTTCCCAGACTCCTACTTATTTTTATATTTTTCTAAATATTCCAAAACAGAGAAATATTGCCTTAAAAATTGTTTTGGAGTCGGTTTACTTACCGTACCACATACCTATTCCTTTTCGGAGTCTGAAACATTCTGGAAAGTGTCCCTCATGTATTCCTCCAGGGTTACGGTTTCAATAATATTGGTTTCAACATTTATGGGATTACCTGAGATATAATGTTTAATTCTTTGACTGTTTACCACCTTCGGATTTGTGCCTTCGAAGTTGTTGATTTTTATGGCACCGGAACGATAGACCTCTTCGATAACATAGGGGCCTTCCCATTTAGAGAGAAGTTTTCCTGCAAAAAATCTTAAACAAGAGTTGCATAGCAATACATAATCACCTACATTAAACTCACGCTTTTGTATCCTTTTCTCATGCCATCTTTTAACTTTTTCTTTAAACAATTTGGCATTTTCATAAGCTTGGGTTCTCCATTCATTAAGTGAGCTAATATCAAATAACCTCTTCTCACTAGCAAGTTTAAAATCATAGTTAAGCTCTTTAATAGCCCAATATGCCTTATGTTCTAGTTCGAGAGGTAAGTGACATGCTTTTCCATAAACCATTTTATACAGAGACATACCCATAGGATTTTTGTATGCAGTTCTATAAGCCCATAACGCATCATCAAGTTTCTTAGACCAATTCTTTCTAGACCTATTAACAGTCGTTTGCAAAATTAATTTGATCTCTCTATTGCTCAACTCTACTTGACCACTAGACTATGGGTGATAAGGAGATGCAATTATATGATTAACATCATATTTAGCAAGCATTTTACAGAAGGCACAATGAATAAAGTGTGAACCACCATCATTCATTAAATATCTAGGGACTCCAAACCTCGGAAAAAGAACTTCCTTAAGCATTTTAATAGAAGTGTTATGATCAGCACTACTAGTTGGAATAGCTTCTACCCACTTAGTAACGTAATCAACGGCAACTAGAATATGTGTGTACCCATTAGAAGCAGGAAAAGGTCCCATATAATCAAAGCCCCAAACATCAAACGGTTCAATAACAAGTGAATAATTCATAGGCATTTCTTGGCGTCTACTAATATTACCAATTCTTTGACATTCATCGCAAGACAAGACAAACTTACAGGCATCCTTGAAGAGATTAGGCCAATAAAAACCAGAATGCAATACCTTATGTGCAGTTCTATCTCCAGTGTGGTGTCCTCCATAAGTCTCGAAACGACACTTGCGTAGGATCTGTTCCTGTTCATGCTCAGGTACACAACGTCTAATAACACCATCTACTCCTTCCTTATAAAGATGTGGGTCATCCCAAAAGTAATGTCTTAAATCATAGAAAAACTTTTTCTTTTGCTGGTATGTGAAGCTAGGTGGTATAAACTTAGCAAAAATATAATTAGCATAATCCGCATACCATGGAGTACTACGAGAAGTACTTATAACATTTAATTGTTCATCTTGAAAGTCATCATTAATAGGTAGTGGGTCATCAAGAATATTTTCTAACCTAGACAAGTTGTCTGCAACAGGGTTCTCAGCTCCCTTTCTATCAACAATATTCAAATCAAATTCTTGTAGCAAGAGAACCCATCTAATAAGTCTAGGTTTAGCATCTTTCTTTTCCATAAGATATTTAATAGCAGCATGATCAGTGTGAATAGTTACTTTAGAATCAACAATATAAGATCTGAACTTATCACAAGCAAATACAACTGCTAAAAGTTCCTTTTCAGTAGTAGCATAATTTCTTTGAGCATTGTCTAGAGTCTTACTAGCATAATGGATAACATTTAATTCCTTATCAACTCTTTGCCCTAGAACATCACCTACAGCATAATCACTAGCATCACACATAATTTTAAAGGGTAGGTTCCAATCAGGTGGCTGAACAATAGGTGCAGAGACTAATGCTTTCTTAAGTATTTCAAATGCTTCTACACAATCATCATCAAAGACAAATGGTATATCTTTTTGCAATAAATTAGTCAGAGGCCGAGAAATTTTTGAGAAGTCCTTAATGAACCTCGTGTAAAATCCGGCATGACCAATGAAACTTCTTATACCTTTGATGTCATTGGGACATGGCATATTTTCAATAGCATCAACCCTGGCTTTATCAACTTCAATACCTCTTTCAGAAACATTGTGCCCCAAGAAAATACCTTCATTAACCATAAAGTGGCACTTCTCCCAATTCAAGACAAGATTAGTTTCTTCACATCTCTGCAAAACTCGATCAAGATTGCTCAAGCAATCATCAAAAGAGGAACCATAGACGGAAAAGTCGTCCATGAAAACCTCACAAATCTTTTCACAAAAGTCAGAGAATATAGCCATCATGCATCTTTGAAAGGTAGCAGGTGCATTACATAAACCAAAAGGCATACGTCTATAAGCAAAAGTACCAAAAGTGCATGTAAAAGTAGTCTTTGATTGATCTTTAGCCGACACAGGTATTTGAGAGAAACCAGAATAACCATCTAGAAAGCAAAAGTGTGTATGTTTGCATAATCTTTCTAGCATTTGATCAATAAAAGGTAAGGGGTAATGATCTTTCTTGGTAGCTTTATTTAATTTGCGGAAATCAATTACCATCCTATAACCTGTGATAATTCTTTGTGGAATCAATTCATCTTTATCATTAGGAACAACAGTAATACCTCCCTTCTTAGGGACAGAATGGACAGGACTTACCCACTCACTATCAGCAATGGGATAGATTATACCTGCCTCCAGAAGCTTTAGTATTTCTTTTCTTACCACTTCTTTCATTTTAGGATTCAGACGTCGTTGAGGATCACGAACTGGTTTGGCATCTGCTTCCAAATTTATTTTATGTTGACATAGAGTGGGACTAATGCCCTTAAGATCATTAAGAGTATATCCAATAGCAGCACAATGCTTCTTCAGAGTTTTCAATAATCTTTCTTCTTCATGCTCTGAAAGGTTAGCACTAATAATAACAGGATATATCTTCTTTTCATCAAGATAAGCATATTTAAGATTATCAGGAAAAGGTTTAAGCTCAAACACGGGATCACCCTTGGGTGGTGGAGGATCCCCTAAAATTTCAACATGCAAATTGTGTTTCAGAATAGGTTCCTGTTTAAAGAATACTTCATCTATTTCCCTTCTTTCATTCATGAACATATCATTTTCATGGTCTAGCAAATAGTTTTCTAAGGGATCACTAGGAGGTACGGCAATAGAAGCAAGACCAATAATTTCATCCTTACTAGGAAATTCTTCCTCACAATGTTGTTTACTAAATTTAGAGAAATTAAACTCATGAACCATATCATCCAAGCCAACAGTAACGACATTCTTTGTGCAATCTATGGTAGCATTGACAGTAGTTAAGAAGGGTCTACCAAATATAATGGGACAAAAGCTATCTTGTGGGGAACCAAGAACAAGAAAATCAGCAGGATATTTAGTTTTCCCACACAAGACTTCAACATCTCTAACAATTCCCATTGCTGAAATAGTATCTCTATTGGCAAGTTTAATTGTGACATCAATATCTTCTAACTGAGCAGGTGCAATTTCATTCTTAATTTCTTCATATAAAGTATGCGGTATAACACTAGAACTAGCACCCATGTCACTTAAGCCATGATAACAATGATCTCCTATTTTAACAGAAATAACAGGCACGCCTACCACAGGTCTATGTTTATCTTTAGCACAAGGTTTAGCAATTCTAGCAGTTTCATGTTCGAACTGAATAACATGCCCATCAATATTATCAGACAAGAGATCTTTAACAATAGCAATATTAGGTTCTACTTTAACTTGCTCAGGAGGTGTATAAGTTCTAATATTGCTTTTACGAACAACAGTTGAAGCTTTAGCATGATCCTTTATTCTAACAGGGAAAGGTGGTTTCTCAATGTAAGAAGTAGGAACAATAGGATCATTATAAGTGACAGTCTTTTCTTCAACTTTAATAGGTGCAGCTACTTTTACTTCTATGGGAGGATGATATTTAAACCACTTCTCCTTAGGGAGATCAACATAAGTAGCAAAAGATTCACAGAAAGAAGCTACTATCTCAGAGTCAAGTCCATATTTAGTGTTGAACTTACGGAAAATATCGGTATCCATAAAAGATTTAACACAATCAAACTTAGGTGTCATACCTGACTCCTTACCTTCGTCGAGGTCCCAATCTTCAGAGTTGCATTTAATTCTATCCAATAAATTCCATCTGAATTCAATAGTCTTCATCATAAAAGAGCCAGCACAAGAAGTATCGAGCATGTTGCGATTGTTTTCAGAAAGCCGAGCATAAAAACTTTGCATAATTATATCTCTTGAGAGCTCATGATTGGGGCATGAATATAACATTGATTTAAGCCTCCCCCAAGCTTGAGCGATGCTTTCTCCTTCGCGAGGCCAGAAGTTATATATATATAATTGCGATCACGATGAACAAGATGCATAGGGTAATATTTTTAATGAAATTCCAACTTCAATCTTTTATAGTCCCATGATCTCATATCATCACATTGCCTATACCATACCAATGCGTCCCCCTTCAAAGAAAAAGGGAAGACCTTCTTCTTAGCAACATCATCAGGTATACCTGCAAGCTTAAATAATCCACAAACTTCATCCACATATATTAAGTGCTCATTAGGATGCTTTGTTCCATCTCCTGTAAAAGGGTTATCTAGCAGTTTTTCCATCATACCGAAGGAAATTCAAGAGGAGTTTCATTTTCAATAGGTTTAGTAGGTTGAGGAGCAACTCTTTGCTCCACTGGATGGGGTGAAGATACTCCGAACAAGCCCCTCAGAGAATTACTTTCCATAGTAACAAGTGACAGTAAATTTCAGCACACTATATAAATTTTTCCTTACCAAATTCCACCTACCAAAGGCGCTACACTCCCCGGCAATGGCGCCAGAAAAGATTCTTGATGACCCACAAGTATAGGGGATCTATCATAGTCCTTTCGATAAGTAAGAGTGTCGAACCCAACAAGGAGCAGAAGGAAATGATACGCGGTTTTCAGCAAGGTATTCTCTGCAAGTACTGAAATAAGTGGTAACAGATAGTTTTGTGATAGGATAAATTGTAACGAGCAACAAGTAACAAAAGTAAATAAAGTACATAAAGGTGGCCCAATCCTTTTTGTAGCAAAGGACAAGCCGGAACAAACTCTTATAATAGGAAAAGCGCTCCCGAGGACACATGGGAATATTGTCAAGCTAGTTTTCATCATGTTCATATGATTCGCGTTTGATAGTTTGATAATTTGATATGTGGGTGGACCGCTGCTTGGGTGCTGTTCTTACTTGAACAAGCATCCCACTTTTGAATAACCTCTATTGCAAGCATCTGCAACTACAACAAAAGTATTAAGGTAAACCTAACCATAGCATGAAACATATGGATCCAAATCAGCCCCTTACGAAGCAACGCATAAACTAGGGTTTAAGCTTCTTTCACTCTAGCAACCCATCATCTACTTATTACTTCCCAATGCCTTCCTCTAGGCCCAAATAATGGTGAAGTGTTATGTAGTCAACGTTCACATAACACCACTAGAGGCTAGACAACATACATCTTATAAAAATATCAAACGAATACCAAATTCACATGACTACTCATAGCAAGACTTCTCCCTTGTCCTCAGGAACGAACGTAATAACTCACAAAGCATTTTCATGTTCAAAATCAGAGGGGTAATAATATGCATATAGGATCTGAACATATGATCTTCCACCAAATAAACCAACTAGCATCAACTACAAGGAGTAATCAACACTACTAGCAACCTACTAGCACCAATCCCGGAATTTGAGACAAGAATTGGATACAAGAGATGAACTAGGGTTTGGAGATGAGATGGTGCTGGTGAAGACGTTGATGGAGATTGCCCTCTCCCGATGAGAGGAGCGTTGGTGATGACGATGGTAATGATTTCCCCCTCCGGGAGGGGAAGTTTCCCCGGCAGAATAGCTCTGCCGGAGCTCTAGATTGGATCCGCCAAGGTTCCGCCTCGTGGCGGCGGAGTCTCGTCCTGAAAAGTTCCTTTTTATTTTTTTTCTCATCGAAAGACCTCATATAGGAGAAGATGGGCATCAGAGAGCCACCAGGGGGCCCACGAGGTAGGGGGCGCACACTAGGGGGGGGGCCCACCCTCGTGAGAAGGGTGTGGGCCCCCTGGCCTTCATCTTTGGCGTGGATTTTTCTTTATTTCTTTTAAGACGTTCCGGTGAGTTTCAGGACTTTTGGAGTTGCGCAGAATAGGTCTCTAATATTTGCTCCTTTTCCAGACCAGAATTCCAGCTTCCGGCATTCTCCCTACTTGTGTAAACCTTGTAAAATAAGAGAGAATAGCCATAAGTATTGTGACATAAAGTGAAATAACAGTCCATAATGCGATAAATATCGATATAAAAGCATGATGCAAAATGGACGTATCACGGGCCGACTTGTTTTGGTCCGCGCATCTGGGATGAGCCTTTCCACAAAGGGTTCACGCTCCCCCGCGACACCCCCAAGTACAATGGTACCGTCAAGTCAAATGATTTGCTCATCGACTACACCACCACCATCGGCATCGCGGGCGGCAACCGCCGTCTCACCGTGCGCTATGCTTCGCTCATGCTCCAGGGTTCGGCCTACACATGGTTGAACAGCCTGCCGGCGGGCAGCATCAACACGTGGGTCGACTTCGAGCAATCCTTCGTAGGCAACTTCACTGGCACCTAAAAGTGACACGGCCGCCCCAGCCAGCTTGCCATGTGCGTGCAGGGGTCGACGGAGACCGGACTCGAGTACCTCATGCGCTAGACCGAGCTACAGAACAACTGCGAGGGCATCCACGAAGTCCAGGCCATCGAGTACTTCATCAGCGGGTGCCGAGACGGCACCCTCCTCAAGCACAAGCTCTTGTGCTCCGAGCCGGCCACCATGGGCGTGCTTATGGTGACGGCGGATAAGTACGCCAACACCGACTCCGCCATGAAGAACCAGGTGGCGCTGGACGAAGCCGGCAAGGCGAAGCCGGTTCCCCCTCCCATGTCGGCCGGCGAAAGAAGCCAACAACAGAACAACCAGCAGAATAACAAGCGCAAGGCGGACCAGCCAGCTCAGCGCTACGACAACCGGCTCATCGCGGCCGCCGAACCGGAACCTGCGGCTGAGCCACCCGCCAAATGTCGGCAAACCGGCAAGACGCGTGGCAACCCGCCATGAGCATCAAGGAGATGATTGATGCACCCTCCAAGCACCACAGTGGCGCGAGGTCGTCCATGCACACGCTTCAGCTATGCGCCATCACCAAGCACATCATGCAGGGTGACATCCTACCTCCTCCGGCTCTGGCTCCAGGGGCGGGGCTGCCACCTCCGCCTCCTCCTCCCCCGCCTCCGGCTGGCGGCACAATGCGCGATGACGTCTACCCCGACTAGAACGCAACCTACGTCATCTTCACCAGCCTCGGCGACGACAAGCGTAGCAAGCGCCTGCTCCGGTAGGAGGTAAACACCGTCATCCCGGCCAAGCCGGAGTACATGCACTGGTCGGAGCACCCATCCACCTGGCCCCGGGAAGACCACCCGGCTGTCATGCCGAATCCGGGTGGCTACGCCCTCGTCCTCAACCCTACCATCCTCGCGCCCCGGCGCACGTGCAAGTTCTCCTGGGTCCTCATCGATGGCGGCAGCAGAATCAATATCCTCTACCACGATACCATGACCAAGCTCGGCCTTGAAGCCAAAGATTTGGAGCCAACCTGAACGATCTTCCACGGCATCGTACCCGGCCTCTCCTACTCCCGATCGGCCGGATCCGGCTAGACGTCCTATTCGGCACCAGCGACCACTTCTGGCGCGAGCCACTCTGGTTCGAGGTGGTGGGTCTATCCAGCGCGTATCATGCGCTGCTGGGCCAACCTACACTTGCCAAGTTCGAGGCGGTCCCCCACTACGGCTATCCGAAGATGAAGTTTCCGGGTCCGAAGTGTCTCATCACCATCACCGGCGACTACCGCAAGTCCCTGGAGTGCGCCCGGTATGGCGCCAGACTGGCCGAGCCACTGGTCATAGCCGAGGAGTGGCGCCAGCTCGACCAGATCATCGCACTGGCCAACGAGATACCAGCCGCGCCGGCTCCGGCCAATGAGCCAGCCGACGAAGCCTCGTTCGAGCCCTGCAAGGAGACCAAGAAGGTCAAGCTGAACCCGGAAGATCCTAGCTGCTGCAAGTACATTGTTGTTGGCACCCACCTCGACAGCAAAGAGGAAGGCGAGCTCATCGACTTCCTCCGTGAGAATCGGGATGGGTATTCCGATGAAGTACGCCGAGCACAAACTCCACGTACGCAAGGATGTCAAGCCTATCCGCCAATCCCTACGAAGTTTCTCCAAAAAGAAGAGAAGAACCATCGGTGAAGGGGTCGCCAAGCTTTTGATGGCTGGCTTCATCACGGAAGTTGTTGGGGATATTACTAATGGAGGTAAACCGGCCTTATGTAGCCGGGTTGACTCTTGGAAGATTAGAAGCCCATGAAGATGTAAAGATGCTGGCGCTTTACGGAGGGCCCAAAGGCGGGTTACAATCTGTAAATGTAAACCGGCCCAGTCGTGTAACTTGTATAGTAAGATAGAAAGAGAGAGGCCGAACCAGAAACGTTTATAATCCGGCTTCGGGACCCTGTAGCCCGGCGGGCATCAACCTATGTATATAAAGGGACGACCCGGCCACGGTTTAGAGTCAGACAACAACAACTCGAGAGCCAGACAAAGCGGATTCGCTCCCTGGCCTTCGAAACCCTAGCAATACCAATCACAACTAGACGTAGGCTTTTTCCTTCATCGAAGGGGCCGAACTAGTATAAACTCTCGTGTCCCCGTGTCCGGTTTAACCCCTCTAAGTCCTTTCACGAGGACATCTGCCGTGACAAACCCACGACAGTTGGCGCCCACCGTGGGGCTATCGCACGATGGTTTTGAGTTCTTGAAGGGCAGCTTCGATGGACTCAAGGGATACACTGTGGGCCGGATGACGAAGAGTCGCCGCGGCAAGCTCTACATCGACAATGCAGGATGGGGTCCCGAGGCCGATTCAATCGAATACGGGTACTGGGTCCCCTTTGGTGGGATTCACATCTTCATCGGCAAGATCGGCGAACCGGCCCCTGAGCCGGACATCTGCACCAACATCATCGAAACGGCTCGGCGTGCAAGTTCTTCGCCGGTTCAGCCCGAGGCAAGGCATGTTTTCATAGGTCTCGTCCATGGATCGGGGTACGAGGACGGACCGGTGTCCGATGGAGAAACCGTAGTCTACTCTGATGACGAGTCTTCTGGAGAAACCGAATCGCTCTACCAGTTGCAGGACGGCCGGATCGAGGGAGGATCCGAGGGCAACAGTATTCCGGATTCCCCCGGTCTCCCAAACTGGGCCGCCATCTTCATGGCCGGCACACAATCGGCGCCTCATTCATCTACTTCCACAGCAATGCTCTCCGGTTCAGTGATGGCCACACCAGCGGGGGCAGGAAGCTCGGTGCCACCTCCGGCCCAAGTCTCATATGATTTGTTCGACGCTCTGGCAACATTGATGTCCGTGGAGGTAGACGCAGCAGCCAAGGATCAGCACGAGGCGGAGATTGTAAAGGTGAAAGATCAGATAGCCCAGGCTAAAGCGGACCTGGCAGCAGAGAATACCAGGATGGCTACGGAGCGGGCCGAGTTGGAAGCACATGCTTACCGTATTAGACTGGATCAGAATGCTTCAGAGGAAGTCATGAGAAGAAGGTACCGATCACGTCTCCCATCGGTTTATGAGTCGCAGAATCTTTTCAACACGCCAGGCGCAGGAGCTGGTAACCAGCCCACGCTAAACCGGGCGGGGGCGCCGGGAGCAGGAGCACCGGTTCAGCCGCGCACGACGGACCTGCCTCGCCAGAACAACGTTGTACCATCAACGCCTCCCGGGCATTATTCCAACCCGTTGGACAACATTGTGGCCACCGCTTCACGCCTGGCGGCCCTCCCAACTGACGGCGAGTCACCAGTTGCAGTGGAAGTGCGTCGGGCCAGGGATCTCCTTCAGACAGTGTGAAATCAACAACAAGCATATTCACATAGCCGTGAGAGGATTCATTCCACTCCCCGTCCAAGCCGGAGTTATAACAGACACGTGGAGGACGAACCGGCCGTGTCCAGTGGTGCACATCGCCGAAATTTGCCACGAGGGAACAACCCAGCTGGGGGAGGTGCTAATGCGCAAGATGTTGTGGACCATGGCCGCGCACGTCGAGAGGCCGAGTTGACAGCTCGACACGAAGCACGACAACATACTCCGGTTTACCCCACCGCCTCCGTGGAGCCAGGAGCGATGTTCAGTTCCTTAGGGGTACCATGTTTAACTCCTGCTTTGCGTAATGTGCGACTACCCAAGGATTTCAATGGGCCTCATAAGGTACCAAATTACACCGCCGATTTGCAGCTAGAGGCGTGGGTGGAGAGCTATGAGATGGCAATGGAGATGTTAGATGTGGATGAGGCGGTGTGTGCTAAATATTTCACCATCATGTTGGAAGGAACAACTCGCACTTGGTTGAAGAGCTTGCCGACCAACTCTATTGGATCATGGGCCGAACTGAAGCATCGGTTTATCCAGAACTTCAAGGATACGTGTAAGCAGCTGATGTCAATTGTAGATCTGGCCGCTTGTGTCCAAGAGGAAGGGGAGTCCGCGACCCATTGGGTCAAGCGGGTCTCGGTGATTTTGCATTCATCAGATCGTATCAATGCAGACACCGCAGTGTTAATGTTAGAGGGCAATTGCCGTTTCAAACCGCTGAAACAGAAGTTGGGAAGGCTCAAACGTCACTGCAACGACATGTCAACACTCATGGCCACTTTGGTTAAATATGTCGATTCAGATAATACCAAGGATCCAGATTCAGAGGAGGACAGACCGGACAAGGGTAAGAAGAACGGCAATGCCAAAGGCCAACAACATAATCCGGCCGGCCATGTAAACGCTGGTAAGTGCAAGGCCGACAGTGGTTTGGACTTTGTCGCAAATACCAACGCGCAGGAGAATGGCCAGCGCTGTAAAGGCAAGCAGCCCCAGAGGGGTGGAGGTCCAGGCAACAGTTTGGAGCGTTTGTTAAATCAGCCCCGTCCAAAGCACGGATCGAAGGATAAACCGGCATCACATCTCTGGAAAGATTGTTATATCATGTGGGATTTCAAGAATTCCAATATGTTCCAATATGACAACGGCCCGCCCGGCAGTTCAGGAGGAGGTTTCCACGGGTCGGGTTACGGAAGTGGTGGTTCCGGTTCAGGGTTTCCAGGCAATCAAACCGGACACGTCAATCAAGGACACCAAGGCAACCAGGGAGGTTACAACCATCAGGGGAGTCAGCAGCAGCAGCAACAGTCGGGTTATCAGAGCAATCCCAAATAGCTGAACAGCGGGCAATATCATGTCTTCACTACTAGTTTGTGCAAATGTGATCAGAAGCTTCACAAAAGGGCAGTCAACTCTGTTGAGCCGGCAGTACCTCAGTATTTACGCTGGTCGGAGCAACCTATTTTGTGGAGTAGAGAATATCACCCACCCCGGATTGATAATCCAGGTCATTTGGCCTTGGTGGTAGCCCCTCGAGTTGGGGGATACAAGTTCACTAAAGTGCTCATGGATGGAGGAAGTAGTATCAATATTTTGTATTATGATACATTGCGCCGTATGGGGTTGACAGATAAGGATCTTAAAACGTCGAATACAGTATTTCATGGTGTGGTGCCTGGTAAGTCTGCATATCCTGTTGGTAAGATAGCTCTGGAGGTAGCTTTTGGAGATGACTACGATTCAAGGTCAGAAACATTAACATTTGAGGTGGTGAAGATCAAAAGTCCGTACCACGCCTTGTTTGGGTGGCCGATTTATGCTAAGTTTATGGCAAGGCCATGTTATGTTTACCTACAGCTTAAAATGCCAGGTCATAAGGGGACTATCACAGTACATGGAAGTAGAAAGATTGCTTTGGAGTGTGAAGAAGGCGATGCGGCTTATGCTGAGTCAGTTTGTGCCATGGAGGAGTTAAAATTCTATAAGGAGCAAGTTGATCCGACAGACATGACCTCCTTAAAAAAGCCAACCACGGAACATGATTCAGCATTGAAGTTCAAATCAGCTACAGACACTAAAATGGTTGACTTTGTTCTTGGCGATTCATCCAAATAGTTCAGCATCAGCGCTAACCTGGATCCCAAATAGGAAAGCGCGCTCATCGAGTTCATCCATGAGAATCGGGACATCTTTGCATGGAAACCTTCTGACATGCCAGGTGTACCGAGAGAACTCGCTGAGCACACACTCAACATTGATCCTAAATTCAAACCGGTCCGACAGTTCCTCCGCCGTTTCGATGAGGAAAGACGCAAGGCTATAGGTGAAGAGGTAGCCCGTTTGTTGGCTGCTAGGTTTATTGTGGAAGTTTTTCATCCAGAGTGGTTAGCCAATCCGGTGTTGGTTCTTAAGAAAAACGGCACTTGGCGCATGTGTGTGGACTACACAGATTTAAACAAAGCTTGCCCTGCAGACCCCTTTGCTCTCCCTCGCATTGATAAGATAATCGATGCTATGGCAGGTTGTGACCATTTGTGTTTTTTGGATGCTTACTCTGGTTATCATCAGATCAAAATCGCAGTTAAGGACCAGGAGAAGACAGCCTTCATAACTCCCTTTGGAGCCTTCTGCTATGTTTCCATGCCCTTTGGACTCAAGAGTGCCCAGGAAACTTACCAGCGATGTGTTCAGAATTGCCTTCATAAGCAAATTGGGCGCAATGTTCATGCGTGTGTGGATGATATTGTGGTCAAATCCAGAAAGGAGGAGACACTGATAGATGATCTACGGGAAACCTTTGACAATCTCCGGGTTTACAAGATGATGCTCAATCCGGAGAAGTGTGTTTTCGGTGTCCTGGCAGGCAAGCTCTTAGGTTTTCTGGTTTCAAACAGAGGCATTGAGGCTAATCCGGAAAAGATTGCAGCAATTACGTCCTTGGCTAAACCGACGTGTATTAACGATGTGCAACGTCTGGCCGGCCGGATTACAGCCTTGAGCCGGTTTATCAGCTGCCTTGGAGAGAAGGCCATCCCCTTATATCAGATGCTCAAGAAAACAGATAACTTTGTCTCGAGTGAGGCAGCTGATAAGGCGTTTGAAGATCTGAAGAGGCAGCTAGTGGAAGCACCCGTGCTGGCAGCACCGACCGATAAAGAGCCATTATTATTATATGTGGCTGCTAATGCCCGGGCTGTCAGCGTAGCCATTGTGGTAGAGCGCAAGGAGCCTGGCAAGGAGTATTCGGTTCAACGGCCGGTTTATTATATCAGTGAGGTGCTCATTGAGTCAAAGTAGAGGTATCCACATTGGCAGAAACTGGTGTATGGGGTGTTTATGGCAAACCGGAAGCTCAAACACTATTTTCAGGGCCATCCTATCACAGTGGTCAGTTCAGCCCCTCTGGGTGACATCATTCAAAATAGAGAGGAAACTGGCCGGATTGCCAAGTGGGCCATTGAGCTTGGACCTCACGGGCTCAAATATATACCCCGCACGGCGATCAACTCCCAGGCACTTGTAGATTTCATCAACGATTGGACAGAGTTACAGGCACCTGAGGAGAAACCAGATAATACGTATTGGACTATTCATTTTGATGGATCCAGACAGTTAGAGGGTTCGGGGGCTGGAGTCGTATTAACTTCCCCACAAGGTGACAAGTTTTGTTATGTCCTCCGCTTAATGTTCCCTTGTACTAACAATGCAGCTGAATATGAGGCTTCACTCCACGGTCTTCGGATGGCTAAAGAGATGAATTTGAGCCGGGTTAAGTGCTTCGGCAATTCAGATCTAGTGGCTCAGCAAGTGTCTGGCACTTGGGATTCTAAGGACCCACTCATGGCTGCATATCGGCGAGAGGTGGACGCAGTGGCTGGTCACTTTGAAGGTTATCAGGTGGACCATATAGACCGGCGGAAGAATGAAACGGCGGATGCTTTAAGTCGTCTTGGTTCCCAACGTAAACTGGTTCCGCCCAATGTCTTTCTTGATGTATTGCACAATCCGTCAGTCAAAATACCAACCGAAGAAGATTTGGCTATTCCTGATCCGGAGGCTCAGTTGGTGGCAGCTCTGCATGCCATACCGGATTGGACGATCCCATATCTGGATTACATGAACCGGGGCGAGTTACCAGCTGAGGAAACGTTGGCTCGACAGATAATCCGGCGGTCCAAGTCCATGACCATACTCAACGGGGAGTTACATCGTTACAGTGTTTCAGGAGCATTTCAGTGATGTGTTTCTCCTCAAGAAGGTTGTGAGATTTTGCGAGAAATTAATGAAGGGGATTGCGGTCACCATGCCGGCTCAAAGTCGTTGGTTGCCAAAGCTTTTCGCCACGGTTTTTACTGGTTGACGGCGCATGCTGATGCGGAGGATTTATTCAAAAGATGTCATGGATGTCAAAAGTTTGCCCGCCGTGCGCACGTTCTAGCTCAAGAGTTGCGGATGATTCCAATTACGTGGCCATTTGCAACTTGGGGGCTGGATATGGTTGGACCCTTCAAGCGCTCCAAGGACAAGAAGACCCATCTGTTAGTAGCAGTTGATAAATTCACTAAATGGGTAGAGGCAGAGCCAGTCAGCAAGTGTGATGTAGCCACGGCGGTTCAATTCATCAAAAAGGTGATATTCCGGTTTGGCTTTCCACATAGCATTATAACAGACAACGGTACTAATTTATCAAAAAGGGAGATGGAAGAATTCTGTCAACGTGAGCACATCCGGCTTGATCTAGCATAGTGACATCCATCATGATTCACCCCGTGTGGCAGCTTATGTTGAAGCTGATAATGAGAAGGCACGTCAAGATTCTCTGGAACTGTTGGATGAAGAGCGGGATCTTGCAGCAGCACGTTCGGCGATTTATCAACAAGATCTTCGACGTTATGACAGCCGCCGGGTTAAAACTAGAACCTTTCAAGAAGGTGATTTGGTGCTCCGGCTCATCCAGGATCAGACTGATATGCACAAGTTATCCCCCCCTTGGGAAGGACCCTTTGTGGTCAGCAAAAATCTGCACAACGGATCCTACTACCTCATTGATGTTCGAGAGCATGAAGACTCACGTCAATCGGAGGAGGAGACAAAGCGGCCATGGAACATAGCTCTCCTTCGGCCTTACTATACTTGAAGCCATAGGCTCTTCACCTGTACATATTTATGACAGTGTATATACCATATAATAAAGTGGAGCCTCTGTTATAAGCGGGGTATCTGTTCTTTCTTATATCATATGTGTGCTTTTACAAGTTAACGGTCAAAGCAGAGTCTTTGTTAAACCGGCTTTAGCAATTGCATAAAGATAATGAAAATCACTAGGGGGCTTGGTCATGTTTGAACCACAGCTACACCTCTTGATAGGCATTTCAGCCACACAAGGAAAAACTTGTGGAGCCAAAGAGGGTATTGTACACAATACAAACTCAAACATAGGCACACGCTGAGCATCGCTCACAAAGTTACTTGGGGGCTCTTTTTTGCAAAGCAACAAAGAGTCTGAAAGGACCCTCGTAATTGGCTATCAAGCCATGGCTTGGAAGCCTGGTGTATTCACCTAAAACCCCGGGTTAACCTGCCTTCATCAAGTAAGCCACTCCTATCCAGGTAATCCTGGCATGACCCATCGAAGATTTGACAAGTCAATCTTTTACAGACCCTGAACTTGTCATAGTTAAAACGATGATTGGTTAATTGGAGGCCCATCTTAAAAGGCTTTGTTAAATGGTTTCACTCAGAGGCCTGGCAGCCCCTGAAAAGCCTCGATTTGGAGCCTGGCAGCTCGTAAAAAGCCTCACATATTTTCCTATTTGAATTTTGTTTGTTGACAATCATAAGTATTTTTTGATAAACCGGCGTCCCTGACCCGGCTTGCTTTCCAACTACCAGTTGTTGGCACATGATCAATTATAAACCGGTGGTCATTGACCCGGTCTGGTTTGACTAAATCACCAGTGTTATAAAGAAAATCCGGTAGTTATACCGGTCCGGTTTAATAGATAGCCAGGCATTATGAAGATGAAATTACCAAACGTCTTGGATTGGTGTTAAACACCTTTGCTGTATACACGTTTGGTGAATCAATGAGGTATGTTTTGTACATTATTTTTTGTACAAACACTTGATTATTCAACTAAAGTACTATATACTTCTTGGATATTATGACATGTTTAGCGGTAAACCGCTAGACACTTTTAAGTTTTTTGGACCTAGGAAGGCAAGTCATCATAGGCTATGCATAAAATATATCCTGAAGGACGACACAAATTCTCACAAAGTGTTATGAAACATGCTCGATGGCATGGCAGATAAACAAAGTTTCAGCTATCCTATTACATGAAGCTTCAAAGCGGTTCAAATAGTGCCATTGTTTTTCACAGTAGCCATATAAACCGGCGACCGGATCAGTCTTCTTCATCACGACGGTTTGACGGTTGCGGATCAGTTGGTGTTGGCACTTCTTCATCCCTCCCCAGCCGCTGGAAATCAGACGTTGACCAGTCGATTCCGGTTAAAGCTTGAAACACTGCCTCCTCATGGATAAGATCAGAAGGGTTAATATCAGGGGCATAAGTGTGCTTACGAATCGGAGGCACAAGTTCTTCGACTTCATGGATATTGGCCGACTGTCTTTTCCCTTCTGCATCATAAAACGGTTGAAAATGGGACAAATCGGTGTCCTTAGCCAATTTGCTGGCCGCTGGCAGCATCTGTTTGGTCATCCGCCGAAGATCATCATTGTCAAAATTTGAACCGTCTTCTTTAACGCCTGGATATCCTTTAATGATATCCTCCGCTTCAATGTCTGGAATCCAAGCCTTGGCTCGAATAAGGGCGGTTAATGCTCCTGCTCTCGCAGCGGCTCTTTTCAACTCACCAATACGCGCCGGTAACATGCCCAGCTTCTCAAGGGTCTCCTTAATCAATGTTGGCGCCGGTTTGTTATAAGCCGCTGTACTAATGGCTCGCTGAGATCCAGAATATAGCTGCTCAACCAATGTATATGCCGCTTTGAGCTTCATCCGCATATCTGCACCAAGATGAGTGATCCGAGTTCCTGCCAAAGATTTTATCAATATTTTGGTTAGTTTTAAGATTCATTGACTGGTGCAACATACATAAGCAGACACTTACCAAAGATAGTAGAGGTCATAGCATTGATTTGGCGCTTCAAACCGGCTAGTTCTTCAACCACCGGTTTCAGGGCTTCCTCGGCATCTACAGCTCTTTTGGTCAAACCGGCTTTTTCGGTTTCCCATTCAGCATGATCTCGGTTGAAGGATTCTTTCAATTTTTCCATTCCGGCCAGGGCCTGCGTCAGCTCCTCTTTGGCTTTTGCAGCTTCGGCTTGTTGAGACTTCACATTTTCTTGCAAGTCAGAGTTTTGGGCATCTTTGCTTCTCAGTTCAGCCTGCAACATTGAAGGTATATTCAACAAAACAACATATTTATGCACTAAGTATAAAGCATATAACAAGTTATCCACTTCATACTTGGGGGCTAATGCCTATTTGCTCTCAAATACTACCCTCTATACAAGTCTCCAGAACAATGCAAGCATTATCCTTGACACTTGGGGGCTAATGTACGTTTGTTCTAAACCGGCGGTGTGGATTCAAAACCGGATTAATTTGCCAAGTTTAACCAGCCTTTGGGGGCTATGCTGCAGAATGTTATCTAAATTTTTTCAAACATGAGTCTTATCTATGATTGAGGACACGCCTTTGCAAGGATCAATGATGGGATGCTTGAAGTGTTACAAAGACCCGGTTTATGATTAACAATCATAAAACGGTTCTTGGAGGCTACTTGGAATAATATTTAAGCTATAAATCAATGTACAAAGGAGAAGCATTTACCTCATATCGTTCTTTCATCAAATTCACCAAACCGGCTTCATAATCCCAGTTTGAGTGCAGACGGTTTAGGAAGCCGGAATGAAGTTCATCAGCGTTAAGATGAGCATAGTTTGATAAGTCACTGCTCCATTTACCTTTATCCCTTGCAATTTGCTCTTCTTTGGCACTATGCTGAGCCAAAATGACGGGATGACCAGGAGAGATGTCGCCTGTTCTAGTAATAATAACGTCATCACCTTGGCCTTCAGGATTTTTGGTGGATGATGATGGATTAGCCCGGTTTGGTTCTGCCGGTTCAGTATCAGGGGCGGCAGGTTCAGCATCTGTTGGTTTGTCAGTATATTGGCCGTCAAGGGGTGGATCATCAAAAGTTGTTTCACGATGAAGGCCTTCTGGTTCACCAGTCTGCTCTGGTTCACCTCTTGGTTCTTCTTCTTCAGCAACAAGGTCTTCTGGCGGATTGGTGACCCGAGCTTTCTTGCTGGCTCTAGCTTTGGCCCTACAAACAAAATAAAAAGGGATTAACATCCTGTTCAAAAGATATAGGGCGCATTGAAAGGAAAGATTTTTCATAAACTCACCCGGCCACAGTTTTCAAAGGGGGAGTTGAGTTGCTGTCGATTCACCAGAAGAGGAAGGAGGTGTCACCTGATAATTTGAATCAGACGGATTAAGAGGTTATCTGAAATAACCTGCCTTGGGGTAAGAATGGTCAGAAGTAGGAGAGACCTCAGACCGGCACTTCTGAACCAGAGTATCAGGTAAACCGGTAGAGGTGACCTGTTGGCCACTGTGCCGGGTTGTCCGGCGAGCTTCATGTTGTTGAGTCTTCAAAATAAATGTTGGATCCAAGTGAGCAAGAGGATGAGAAAAGCTTACTTTTCGGATTGCTTGGCGAGTTTTTTGTGTTGGCATAGAGTCTGAACCGTAGGAAAGGGTAATTACCTCTACGTCATCAGCCAGACTAGCTTCTGCCTCCTCCTGAGGAAGATCATTGTTAACAAGATGCATAAAAAGAGAGCCAAGTGAGTCAATTTCTACCTCAACTTCTAGGTCATCAGTATCATCATCAAGTTCCATATTAATCCGGTCAGCCGTTTTCCACTTTGACATCCGTTTTACGGCTTTGGTCTTCGGGTGGGTTGGTTTGACCGCTTTGTCTCCAGTTGGCTTTGCCACTTTCTCTATGGATTTCCGTTTCCAGAAAGGGTCATCACCCTATATATATAAAGAAGAAGGGTTTCAGCTTGTATAAGTTAAAGATATTAGAGATGAAGAGGAAGTGTAATGCTTACAGCAGGCGGTTTGTTCTTGGTATAGAAGGGACTCAGACCGGTTTGACTACAGACCAGTTTCGATTCATTCAGAATTTTCTTTACACCTTCGGTAACTTATTCCTCAGATAATTGGATATTGCAGTGGCGTTGAGGATCGTCAACTTCGCCGGTATATTCACACATTAAATCGGGATGCCGGCTTAGCGGCAAGATACTCCAGGATATCCAACAACGCACAAAATCTACGCCTGTTAAACCGTTTGCCATAAAGGCCCGGAGCATGTCGATTTGAGGAGCGTATTTTGCCCTTTTTGAAGAGCTCAGGCATTGTGGCATTGGGTGAGTATTGGATAATCTATGATCACGGAAGCCGGGGAGGGGATTTTCATCCTTAGGCGAAGTGTCTCTGCAATAGAACCATGTTTGGTTCCATTCCTTTGGGTGGCTATGGTGTTTGGCATAAGGAAATTCCACTTCTTTCCGCTTTTGAATCGAGACACCACCAAGCTCTGTGTTCGGGCCATTCACAAACTCTGTGCGCCGGTTTAAGTGAAAGAAATCCCGAAACAATTATGCAGTTGGTTCTTCTTGTAAATAGGCTTCACAGAAGAGTTGGAAATTACATAAGTTGGAGACTGAGTTGGGACCAATATCTTGTGGATGCAGTTGGAAGCTGGCAAGTACATCTCGATAAAATTTTGACCCTGGTGGTTTGAAACCACGGCCTATATGGTCAACAAAGATTACCACCTCGCCTTGTCTTGGGGTTGGAGGATTCTCTGTTCCTGGAACTCGCCATTTGATCTCAGTTTTCTTAGGCAGAGAGCCGATGCTAACCATCTCATTCAATTCATCCTCAGTAACCCGGGAACGAGCCCAGTTGCAGGCAGTGAATTGTTTGGCCATTGCGAAGCGAACAAACTGAAAAATGAAAGGCCGATTTATAAATTACGTATGATTATACACAAGAGACAAGGGAATAAGAAACGTGCTGATATGATAAATGGTATAACCCGGAGACTTGTATAATGAGAGAGAAAGATAATGCTAGCACAGGGTTGATCAGACACTGTTAAACCGGAGCATAATTGTGAAGGTAACATGCTCTTCTGGTTTATCAGAGAGCTAATGGCATAGACTGTTTATACAATGCTAAACCACTTATATGGGTGCGAGGAGAAACGGATCTCGCAGGAACATAGAAACAGATCTCATAGTGATGTATGAAACTTTCGGATCTAAAGCTAAAGACAGAAAAGCAAAAATAATTGGATCTTGAAGGGGTGCAGAACTGAAGCAATTTCTGACAGACTAGATCAGTTCTTTGCGCATAAGGATTTGTGATGACTATGGTAGGTAAGCTACGGGAAGAGATGCATCAAGCATGAAGTGTCCATCTATTAAAGGAAGAATAGGGAAGAATAGCACTGATGAACTTCGGAAGAACGGCGAAGAATGTCGAAACCCTAGGACAGATCTATGGTGAAGAAAGCAGAGAACTTACCGAAGCTGGTGAGGAAGCGGAAGGGCGCCGCAGTATTCTGGTGCGTTCAGGCTGATGCAGCGGCCAAGGTCGAAGCAGAGGCGACGGTCGACGGTGGCGGCGGAGCTCCAGAGGCTGAGAGGCGCGAGGAAGACGACGCGAAGAGGCATGGATGGAAACAGTGAAAATGACCCCTCGGTCCTATTTATAAGGCGAAGTGATAAAATGGCAAGTACGGGAATCAAGGAGCCCAAAAAATGGATAAGTTAATAAAGGTGTTGCCTCGATGACTGGATATATATATTAAATGAAGGAAATATCCGACATCAACGGATGGATGACGTCACGGCGGTTTATCGTAATTTTGAAGTCTGGCATCACGGCGGTTTACAAGATCAAAAATGAAGATAAGAGAGAAGATTATTTCTAAAGTGTGGAAGATTGGCATGAACAAGTTCAAACCAATCTGGGGCCTAATGTTGGGGATATTACTAATGGATGTAAACCGGCCTTATGTAGCTGGGTTGACTCTTTGAAGATTAGAAGCCCATGAAGATGTAAAGATGATGGCGCTTTATGGTGGGCCCAAAGGCGGGTTACAGTCTGTAAATGTAAACCAGCCTAGTCATGTAACTTTTATAGTAAGATAGAAAGAGAGAGGCCGAATCGGACACGTTTATAATCCGGCTTCGGGACTCTGTAGCCCGGCGGGCGTCAACCTATGTATATAAAGGGACGACCCGACCGCGGTTTAGAGACAGACAACAACAACTCGAGAGCCAGACAAAGCGGATTCGCTCCCTGGCCTTCGAAACCCTAGCAATACCAATCACAACTAGACGTAGGATTTTTCCTTCATTGAAGGGGCCGAACTAGTATAAACTCCCGTGTCCCCGTGTCCAGTTTAACCCCTTTAAGCTAACCCGTTGCGATGGCTCCACGACTAAGTCATTTCACGAGGACATCTGCCGTGACAAACCCATGACAGAAGTCTTCCACCCTGAGTGGCTGGTCAACCCAGTCCTCGTCCTGAAGAAAAACAAGACCTGGCGCATGTGTATCGACTACACCAGCCTGAACAAGGCCCACCCCAAGGATCCGTTCGCCCTCCTGCGGATCGATCAAGTCATCGACTCCACCGCCAGCTGTGAGCTCCTGTCCTTCCTGGACGCTTACTCCGGCTATCACCACATAAAGCTAGACTCGACCGACGCCCCGAAGACGTCCTTCATCACGCGCCCTTCAGGGCATATTGCAAAATCACTATGTCATTCGTCCTGAAGAACTTCGGCACCACGTTCCAACGCTACATGCGGAAATGCCTGCTACCGTAACTCGGCCGCAACATCCACGTCTACATGGACGACATTGTGGTGAAGACCAAACATCACCTCACGCTCCTCGATGACCTAAAGGAAACTTTTGCTAAGCTGCGCGAGTACTTGATCAAGCTCAACCCGGAGAAATGCATTTTCGTCGTCCCGGCCGAAAAGCTACACGGCTTCCTCGTCTCGGAGCGCGGCATTGAGGTGAACCCGGAGAAGATCAAGGCCATCAAGCGCATGCGCAAGCCCGCTCGGTTGCGCGATGTCCAGAAGTTCACCGGCTGCTTGGCCTGGGTTAGCCGATTTCTCAGCCAGCTGGGTGAGAGAGCCCTGCCCCTATATCAACTGATGAAGAAGATGACGCCGTTCGAATGGAATGACCAGGCGGACGAGGCTTTCCGGGATCTCAAGCATATGCTCTCCACCGCACCCGTCCTGGTCGCGCAAAGTGAGAAGGAGCCATTATTGCTCTACATTGCCGCCACCTCACGGTCGGTCAGCACAGTGGTGGTGGTCGAGCGGCCGGAGAAGGGCAAGATTCAAGCCGTCCAGTGCCTGGTCTACTACCTGAGCGAGATGCTCTCCGCCTCCAAGCAGAACTACCCGCACTACCAGAAGATGTGTTATGGTGTGTACTTTACCGCCAAGAAGTTTTCCAAGAGCATGTTCTCACCGTGGTCAGCATGGCCCCTATCAGCCAGATCATCGGCTGCCGGGATGCCTCTGGCCGGGTTGCCAAGTGGGCGATCGAGCTAGCCGGCCACACCATCCTCTACGAACCCCGCACCACGATCAAGTCCCAAGCCCTGGCCAACTTCCTTATCGACTGGACCAAGACCCAGTACCTGCCGCCGCTGCCGAATTCAACGCGTTGGCACATGCACTTCGACGGCTCCAAGATGCGCCTCGGCTTGGGCGCCGGCATCATGTTGTATTCCCCGAAGGGCGGCCGGCTTCGGTATGCGCTCCAGATCCATGTCGCCGCCTCCAACAATGTCACCGAATACGAAGCCCTTGTGCATGGCCTCCGGCTTGCCAAGGAACTCGGCATCCGACGAATCCTGTGCTACGGCGACTCGAACCTGGTGGTGCACTCGTGCTCCAGCGAGTGGTACACCCGTGACGCCAACATGGCAAGCTACCGCTTCCTCGGCCAGCAGCTGTCCGGATTCTTCGACGGCTGCGAGTTCCTCTATGTCCCACGCGCGGAAAAATGAAGCCGATGACGCGCTGGCCAAGATCGGCTCATCCCGGCAGTCTGTCCAGTCCGGCGTCTCCCTCGAGCACTTGCACAAACCATCCGTCAAGACGTGCCCGGACTCCGAGTCCATCTTCGTCTCGGACAACCCGGCCGCGCCTCTACCCGGCCCGGGGGCTGCTGAACCCGGCCCAGGGGCTGCTGAACCTGGCCCGGGGACTGCCCAACCCGGCCCGGGGGCTGCTAAACCCAACCCGGGGATTGCCCAACCCGGCTCGGGGGCTGCAACACTTGACCCGGCTGTCGTCATCCTCGACCCGGCCGCCGCCATCCCTGCCCCGGGGGCTGCTATCCTGGAACCCGCCGTGGTGGCTGTCTTCGCCATGGTGACGGCCCCAGCATGGGCCCTACCCATCTCGGAATTCCTAGAGAACGGGGTTCTGCCCACAGATGAGACAGAAGCTCGGCAAGTGCAATACCAGGCGTCTGCCTACAACATCATCAACAACGAGCTCGTCAAATGCAGTTCGACGGGCGTTTTCCAACGCTGCGTCGAACAAGACAAGGGCATTGAGATCCTCCTCGACATCAATCAGGGCAAGTGCGGGCACGACACCTTGTCGAGATCCCTGGTGGCCAAGGCTTTCCACCATGGTTTATACTGGCCACGGCCCTCCAAGACGCCGAGTTGCATGTCCTCAAGTGTGAGGGATGCCAACGCTTCAGCAAGCGCAGCCACTAGCCGGCCTCAGCACTTCGAACCGTCCCGATCACCTGGCCCTTCGCGGTCTAGGGACTCGACATGGAGGGACCTTTCAAGATCGCCCGAGGCGGCATGACGCATTTGCTAGTGGCGGTGGACAAGTTCACCAAGTGGATCGAAGCACGACCGATCAAGAAGCTAGATGGACCAACAGCCGCCCGATTCATCATGGATATCGCGGTGCGCTACGGCATCCCGAACCGCATCATCACGGACAACGACACGAACTTTGCCCAGGGCGCACTCGCGCAATATTGCTCCGTCTCCGGCATCCGCCTCGACCTGGCCTCTGTGGCGCACCCGCAATCCAACGGCCAGGTCGAGCGGGCCAACGGCCTCATTCTACCCGACATCAACGCGCGGCTCGTCGAACCACTCGTTCGTTCACCCGGCAGCTCGCTCGACGAGTTGCCATCCATCCTCTGGAGCCTCTGCACAACGCCAAACTACTCGACCGGGTTCACCCCGCTCCTCCTCGTCTATAGAGCCGAAGCCGTCATCCCGACCGACATCGAGTTCGACTCACCGTATGTCGTGATGTACACCGAAGCCGAAGCCAAGGAGGCCCGCGAAGACGGCATCGACCTACTTGAAGAAGCACGCCTCTTGGTGCTCAGCCGGTCAACCATCTATCAGCAAGGCCTAAGGCACTACCACGGTAAGAAGATCAAGCCCCTCGCATTCCGCAAGGGAGACGTCATCCTCCGACTCGTCCAGCAACAAGCCGGCCAACACAAGTTGTCCTCCCCATGGGAAGCCCCTTCATCGTCAGCAAATCCTTGTGCGGACGCAAAGCCTACTACCTCATCGACGCCCGCAAGTCAAACAAGCGCAAGAGAGACACAGCCGGCAAAGAAACAACCCGGCCATGGAACGCAGAACTCCTCCGCCTGTTTTACAGTTAGCTGTATGTCACCACCTGCCGTCCTCCTTAGCAACTCTTGGTGAGTTCATGTCGCCACGGCCCTCCACTTCGCCCTACGCCACTTAACTTCGGCTGTCGGCTGGCAAGAAAAAGGGGCCAAAGCACCAGCACGCTACGAATATTAAGTTGGACCCACCGGATTGCCCAACCCGGCCCCGTCACCATAAGCTGTCGCACGACCAGCTGCTCACCAACCGGCTTCGCCGGGCTGCCGCCAGCCAGTCCAGTCGGTGTTTTGCTCGCGCTCAACGTTCGAAAAGCCTAAGTACCGCGCACCTCTCTCAAGGGCCAAACTCCTTGTCACGGACCGGAGCCCGGCCGTTCGACTCGCGAGGGGGGAGGCCCAAGAAGGGAGGCAAGCAGGAAAATGGGGGGAGGCCCAAGAAGGCAGGCAAGAAGGAAAACGGCTTAGAAGATAGAAAGTAGAAGTGCAAACACTCACAAACTATTTACATCACAAATTTAACAGGCCCAAGGCCGGAGTTCATTACACTACACCCAAATACCCCCCGTGGGTGGGTGGACCTGCTACCTAACAGAAATTTTTACTAAGATAAAACATGATAGCGCCAGCCATAGGCATCTCCAGCACCAGGCCGCGCGGCTGCCGGCTCCCTCTTGGTGGTCTCCGGGTTCACCGAGGTGCCGGTATCTCCCTCCTCGGCGTCCCCATGGCCATAGACGCCCGCCTCCTCGGAGCTGCCCTTCGGGTCGTCCAGAAGCAGGTCGTAGTCGACAGCAGGAATGACTCCGCCATCGTCTGTCCGCTCTGGGTGGAACTCATCGTGGATGGCCAACCCGTCGATGTAGTTGGCCCGAGCGGCGATCCGTCCGGCCTCCGCCTGTAGCTGGCTCTCTCTGCCGGCTCGCTGCCCCATCAACATATCCAGCGCTAGATCCGGATGCCAAGACATCACAAACCTGAGCGCCATCTCTTCGCCGGCGCGGGCGGCGGAGACATGCCACGCGTGGAGCTGCTCCGGGCCTGCCTCCAACCACCGCGCTAGCCGCGTGAAGCTGTTCGGTGCAACAGCGCTAGGCCAGAGGGCCACCGTCATCGCCGTGCCGGCCTCGGAGAGCCGCCCCATCTACTCACCTAAGACTCGCAATCGAGCTTCAGCGGCGGTCACGATCTCCGGGAAGGTCCACGCAACCCGCGGATCAGTCCCGGAGCCCATGACTCCCTGTGGATCTCGCTAGAAACGGACGACCTCCTCCGCCACCCTGCGCATCTCCGGGAAGTTCCCTACCAAAAAGAAGAGCAAGACAAATCAATAACCAAGGGAAGGAAAGCTGGCTTCCCAACCCGGCAAAATCCAAAGAAAGCACTTACTGGCGAAGGACTCGTCCACGTGCTGCGCCTCAAGCAACGTACCGCGCTGCTCCCTGGCAATGGCATGGTCACGCTCCTGAAGCGTCTTCTCCAGGTCGGTGACCTTGGCGAGTGCCGCCTTCAGCTCGACGTCCTTGGCCTCAGCCGCCTTCTCGTAATCCTTGCAGCGGTGGAGTTCCGCCTGGTGCCCCCCCATCTTGGTCCCCTCCGCCTTCAGGTGCTCCACATCGGCCTGAAGCAGGCCCTTGTCGTTGGCCATCTTGTCGCATTGCTGGCCGGTCTCGGCAAGGGCTTGCTGGGCCTCCATGGCCTTAGCCGCCTCCTCCTTGAGGCGGTCCACCTTGGCCTCGAGCCGGCTCTTGTCGCCCACCAGCTACTCCTGTAGCCGGTCGGATTCGTCAAGCGCCCGCCGGGTCCCTGCTGCCTCCGCCACCTCGGATCGAAGCCGACAAATGTCAGCAATGACCCAGTCGTACTGATAGCCGCCTTGGATCAGCTGGGTTCGCCAGGAGGACACCTCAGCTGCAGAGGCCGCACGACAAGGATTCAGAAACAAAGGATTACTTTAAGATTCGACCCAGCTACTATGTAGTTGGCCCGAATCTTGGGGGCTACACCCAGTGGGTGCACTAGCGCGCCCCCACTAAGAAGAGCACGCAAGAAAAGATACATGTGGCGACGCGGAGCGCCTCGTCCTTGGCAGCGAGCTGCTCCTTGAGCTGCCGGTGCTTCTCTAGGAGCCGGTTGAAGACACCGACCCGATAAGAGTCTAGTTGTCGCAAGGAGCAATGATAAGCACAAGATAGCAGTTTAAGATTTGACCCAACTACTACATAGTTGGCCTGAATGTCGGGGGCTACACCCAGTGGGTGTGCTAGCGCGCCCCCACTAAAAGAAGCAGCAAGAAGAAAGATAGAAGAGAAAGGAAGAGCTTACAAACATGGCATGCTCTAGCTCCGGTGTCTGCTCCACCTCGGCCTTGGCGAAGGCCTGGATCCTGTGTGTGCACCCTCGAAGGCGCTTGCTCACGACGGCCATCGCCGCCGCCTCCTGGGTCAAGGGTCCGAAGAAGACCTCGTTGAGCCTAGCCCGAGCCGGCTGTGGCCCGACGACTCCTTGGCCTGGGTACCAGGGCGTACTCGCCGCTGACCGCCTCCTCCACGGCCGGCGCCCTCTCCAGCATTCTCTCCGGCACGGCGGCCGGAGTCGCCTGTGGCACCACGACAGGCGGCGCCCGAGGCGCTCCCTCCGGCACCGTCCGCAACGCCTCCTCCAAGACGGTGTCGCCTCCCCTTCCTCGACCTCCTCCCACTCGGCCACGTTGGTCCGTGTGGGGTGTCGTCGTTAACCCCCACGACCTGGTCCCTGTTCCAGTCCCGCCAGGCCAGACACTCGGTGTCGACCGGGTCCTGGCCTAGGTCCGGGTCGACCATCCCCTCGTCCCGATCGATGGCGTTGGTCTAGGTCTTCCGGAACACGGTGCCCCCGCTAGACGCGGCATCTGCCGCCTCCAGCGCCAGCGAGATCGGCGACCCAAGGCTCGACGGAGTAAACAAGCAAGAACTAAGGGAAGCCACTCAGCGACTCAAATTCAACTGAAAGAGAACTCACCCGGCAATAGCGAGACGGTGGGTCTTGCTGGTGTCGCCTACGGAGCGCGACTCTTCCTCTTGGCGGGCGGCTTCGTCGCAGCCGCTTGGTCCACCGCGCGCTTCATGGCCGGACCTCGGGGGGCCACGTCGCCCTTCCCGTGCTGCCAACTTGCCGCCGCCGTCCCCCAAGATGACCCGGCTCTAGCCGCGTTGCTGCCACCTCCACTCGGTGCCACTGCGCCAACAAATCATGTCAAAAATCCTCACGCCGCCTCGCCACCGACGTCTCAAGAGATAAAGAACGTAGAATCTTACCCGCCGTGCGCCCCGCGCCGGTGTCGGCGTCCGCCTCCTCCCCTTTGGCCACGGGCTCCTCCGAGCCGGCCCACACCACCTACATCGGCGCCCGGTCATATGGGTGCCAGATGGCATTCAGGAGCACCTCCCGTGTCACGTCGGGATGAACAGGAAGATGGGCGGCGGCAAAATACAGAGACCAAGGACTCACCGTCGGTGCCGGGTTGGCCTGGCTGTACGGGGGCTTCCCGAACTCCCAATCCTCCTTCAACCCGGCCTTGGAGATGTCGTTGACCCAACGGGTGACCTGGTCCGCTCCGAGGCACAGGTTCAACATCTGGTTGGGGTCCTGAAGACCGGTCATCAGACCGATGATGTGGGTGCGCTGCTGCGGCGGTAGCACCCGACACTTGATGAAGGCGGCGATAAGGTCGGCGCCGGTGAGCCCCTCCCGCTCCTTCATCCACGTAACCCGCTAGCACAAGCTGAGCACCTCATGCAATGGGTGCCTGGGGAAGTAGTTCCAGTTCTGCTTCCCCTGCGGCGTCACGTCGACGAAGGGCGGCAGGTTGATGCGGTGCATGCCAAGGTAGCAGACGCAAAAGAAGGAGTTCTATCATTTCTTGGCATAATCCTCTAGCAGCATTTTGGGGCAGTCCCCGCCCTTCTGTTTGTAGATGACGGCGGCCCCGCAAGAGGACATTGATACGTCTTCATCGTATCTATAATTTTTGGTTGTTCCATGCGAATATTCTACAACTTTCATATACTTTTGGCAACTTTTTATACTATTTTTGGGACTAACATATTGATCCAGTGCCTAGTGCCAGTTCCTGTTTGTTGCATGTTTTTTGTTTCGCAGAATATCCATATCAAATGGAGTCCAAGCTGGGTAAAAACTGACGGAGATATTTTTTGGAATATATATGATTTTTGGGAAGAAAAATCCACGCGAGATGGTGCCCGAGGTAGGCACGAGGTAGGGGGCGCATCCCACCCCCCTGGGCACGCCCCTGACCCTTGTGGCCACCCCATACGGCGGTTGATGCCCTTCTTTCTCTGCAAGACATCTAATATACGGATAGAGATTGTGTTAAACCCTTCTCCCATCTAGGGAGGAGGTCAAGGAAGAAGAAGAAGGAGGGGGGCTCTCTCCCCCTCGCTTCCGGTGGCACCGGAGTGCCACCAGGGGCCGTCATCATCACCGCAATCTTCACCAACAACTTCACCGCCATCATCACCAACTCCTCCCCCCTCTATGCAGCGGTGTAACCTCTTTCTTACCCGTTGTAATCTCTACTTAAACATGGTGCTCAACGCTATATTTATTTCCCAATGATGTATGGCTATCCTATGATGTTTGAGTAGATCCGTTTTGTCCTATGGGTTATTTGATGATCGTGATTGGTTTGAGTTGCGTGTTTTATTATTGGTGCTGTCCCATGGTGCTCTCTGTGTCGCGCAAGCGTGAGGGATCCCCGCCATAGGGTGTTGCAATACGTTCATGATTTGCTTATAGTGGGTTGCGTGAGTGACTGAAACACAAACCCGAGTAAGTAGGTTGTTTGCGTATGGGATAAAGAGATCTTGATACTTTAATGCTATGGTTGGGCTTTACCTTAATGATCTTTAGTAGATGTGGAAGCTTGCTAGAGTTCCAATCATAAGTGCATATGATCCAAGTAGAGAAAGTATGTTATCTTATGCCTCTCCCTCAAATAAAATTTCAATAATGATTACCGGTTCAATTATCGATTGCCTAGGGACAAATAACTTTCTCGTAACAACAAGCTCTCTACTAAAACTAACATAGTTGTGTCTTTATCTAAACAGCCCCTACTTTTTATTTACTTGTTCTTTATTATCTTGCAAACCTATCCAAAAACACCTACAAAGTACTTCAGGTTTCATACTTGTTCTAGGTAAAGAGAACGTCAAGCTTGCGTAGAGTTGTATCGATGGTCGATAGAACTTGAGGGAATATTTATTCTACCTTTAGCTCCTCGTTGGGTTCGACATTCTTACTTAACGAAAACTGTTTGCGATCCCCTATACTTGTGGGTTATCAAGACCTTTTTCTGGCGCCGTTGCTGGGGAGCAATAGCGTGGGGTGAATATTCTCGTATGTGCTTGTTTGCTTTATCACTAAGTAATTTTTATTTTCTGGTCTTAGTTGTTCTTTATCTTTACTTATGGATATGGAACACGAAATACCAAAAAAATTAGGTGTACTTGCTGCTCATGGAGATGAGGAACCTCCTAAAACCCTTGATGCTCATTATGTGACAGATATTATGTACTACTTTGATAATCCAGAGAAAACCCCATTCAATTTGGTAATGGGAGACACGTTGGATCAATGTGAATACTTTAGGGATTATCGCTTGACTCAAAAAGAGAAACTATTATGGGATCAAATTTATATGTTGAAGTAGTATGCTAGGCAACTATGCTTGGGATATGATTATACTTGTTGCTCTAGGATGAAGTCTCCACACCTTCCCTTTTCATGCAAATTTAATGATAATGAAACCTTGGCTTCTTATGCTAGAGGTATATATGACTACTATGATGTGGAACAAATAGAAGAATTTGTTGCTTTTATGGGTGCTTATGAAATTCAATCTACGTTCAAAGAATATGAAAATCTTTATGATGCTGTTTACAGACCTGAAAATTTAGCTATCCTTAAATGTTGTTATGAGAATTATGAATACAATTCCGATATTGATGCGTTTATTGAGAAAGTCTCCGCTGTCCCAGAAGAGACTAATATTTTACAGGAATCTATGGAAGAAGAAAATGATGAAACTATGAGCTCATTGGATGAAAAAGATGAGGAGGAGAGTGTAATGCCTCGGACACACCCGCCGGTGGTCGTTACTCCTGGCGGGATCTAGACTGGCCCCACAGATCAATACTAGTCTTTTCTGCGCACTTTGTCGTCACTCGTGCGCACCCGTGAGCAACTTCCCGGTCGATCACCCATCCTGACACTACTCCAAGCTGAGAACGCTTAACTTTGAAGTTCCGTCTGAATGGGCTCCCAGAAAATAAGAAATTCCTTAATGATATGAGTAGTCTATCATCCCTAATAAGTCAGGTCATCACATACACCCCCACTCAGAGGAACCGACGTCCTCGTCGGGCCACAGGAACGTTCCCTCTTGGCACATACGTCTGTGCATCCAGTCTGGTACATGTACCATGTCGTGTGCCACGACGGGTCATAAACGTCATGAACAACATGACCGCGCACCTGTCCGCAAACATCCATGTAACCGCGAGGATCAACTCTGATACCAACTTGTAACGCTCCGGACACACCCGCCGGTGGTCGTTACTCCTGGCGGGATCTAGACTGGCCCCACAGGTCAATACTAGTCTTTTCTGCGCACTTTGTCCTCACTCGTGCGCACTCGGGAGCAACTTCCCGGCCGGCCACCCATCCTGACACTACTCCAAGCTGAGCACGCTTAACTTTGAAGCTCTGTCCAAATGGGCTCCCGAAAAAGAAGGAATTCCTTATTGATATGAGTAATCTATCATCCCTAATAAGCCAGGCCATCACAGAGAGCGAAGAACAAAAGGAGGAAGAGCGGATTGATAACCTATGCCCACCTTCTAATGAGAGTAACTCTTCAACTCATACATTGTTTAATTTCCCTTCGTGCTTACCGAAGGATGAATGCTATGATAATTGCTATGATCCCATTGATTCTTTTGAAATATCCCTTTTTGATGATGCTTGCTATGATTGTGATCAAGATGCCAATATGAATTATCCTTATGTAGATGAACTTGCTATAGTTAAACATGAAATTGTTGCTATTGCACCCACACATGATAGTCCTATTGTCTTTTTGAATTCCCCAAACTACACTATATCGGAGATGTTTGTGCTTATTAAGGATTATATTGATAGGTTGCCTTTTACTACTACACATGATGATTTTGATGAGTATAATATGCATGTGCTTGCTGATCCTACTTGCAATTATTATGAGAGAGGAACTATATCTCCACCTCTCTATGTTTCGCACACGATAAAATTGCAAGAAACTGTTTATACTATGCATTGGCCTTTACTATGTGTTCATGAATTGTTATTTTATGACATGCCGATGCACAGGAAGAGAGTTAGACTTCGTCATTACATGATATATGTTGCTTTGTGCTCACTACTAAATTACAAATCATTGCTAATTAAAATTGGCTTTGATATACCTTGGGATCCGGGTGGATTCACTACTTGAGCACTATATGCCTAGCTTAATGGCTTTAAAGAAAGCGCTGCCAGGGAGACAACCCGAAAGTTTTAGAGAGTCATTTGTCATTTGTTTCTGTTGAGTGCTTTAATATATAGTTTAAAAACAACAAAAATAAAGAGGGGAACCCAAAACTTTTTCAAAAAAGAAAGTGAAAATGAGAGAGACAAGCATTGTTGAAGTGAGAGCTAGCCTTAAACTTTGTTCATGCTCACGAAAACTTTGTGAATCTTTATTACAAAAATTTTTCAATAAAAATAATTATCCCCTGTACAATTCCATTGTATTATCTTTCCCTAATACTAAAGCAGCTACTGCTTCTGGTGGTTCGTCATCCACTTTTACAGAAAACACCCTGACTTTACTGATAATCGACCCGCAATCCTATTGTCCAGTCAGCAAAGGGAACCAAACGAATTTCCTCTAGAGGAGAAGGGAATGGAACAAATTTCTTCTGAGGAGAAAGGAAAGGAACAAAATTTCCTCTGTAATGGGCAAGAGGAAGCAAAGAAAAGGAAACGGAATGAGGAGGAATAAACTCCCAAGTGAGAAAGGAGAGAAGAAAAAGGAACGGAAGAAACCCAACCCATCGATCTCCCTAAGATAGAGTGGTCGTAGTTGCCTTGGCGAGAGGAAGAGAGGGGGGCCACCGGCCCAAGAGCTGCGGTCAGGAACGAGGACGAGTCCAGTAGCTACAAGGAGATGACCGTGTCGCTCCTGACCGGCACGGGGCAGTTCAACATCAGCGACCTCGTGTCGGCGCTGTCGTGGCTAGACCTGCAGGGAGTGCAGGCCAAGCTGCGCCGGGTGCACCGCCAGTTCGACGTGCTCATCACAAAGCTGCTGGTGGAGCACCCGGCAATGGCCGAGGAGCACGCCTGGGAGGAGGGCCGGCTGGACTTCGTGGACAGGCTCCGGTTGGTGGCCTGGAGCAGGCCGGGGCGAGGCGGTCAACTGGAGCCGCGAGCAGAGGCGAAGCGAGGGTGAGCGGCGCGTGATTGGCCGGACCTATGGGGGGGACATGCCGCTGGTGGCGGAGGCTGTGTGCGGGGCCGTCCGAATCGGGTCGGAGAAGAGGCTGCTGGCCGGATCCGGAGCGGCCCGACGACTGGGGCGGGATGGCCAGATCAGACCCACGACAGAGGAGCTTCCATGGCGTCTCTGGGTTCCTTGTCGATAAAGGGTACTGCCCTGGCTCTGGTCAGCCACCACGGTCGCGCGCACTCCAGGAGAGTGAAGTGCACCATCGGCGCAACACATGTAGAAGAGGAGGAGGAGCAGCAATGGGTGATACTTTGATAGTGGCTGGAGAAGAGGAGGAGCAGCGTTGAGTGAGAAGGAGGAGTGGCGATGTGGATAAGGCACGCAGATCGGCAGATGCATGAGAAGGAGTGGCGCTGGCCGGTCGGTGCTTTTTTTCTTTAATGAAACCAAATGGAATTGGTCTTGTACCGGCTAGAAGGATGCATGCGTGCGATTTTTTTTTCAAAACTATGACGTATTTTATAGCAAATTCGGAAACTATAGCAAAGAGTAGAGAAAAATCAAAAGTAGCACCCCATCGGCCACGTGTGGATCGAAAAGGGTGTTTTCGGCCTCCCTTTAGAGGAAATGGACTTTTCGGCCTTGCCTTGGCCGAAAAGGTGCGTACCTGGACCGAAAAGACCTTTTTGGTCAGGAGTAGGCTGAAAAGTTCTTTTTGGTCAGGAGTAGGCCAAAAAGTCCTTTTTGGTCAGCAGTAGACCGAAAAGTCCCTTGGGCCCACTTTTTCACGTTAATGGTTGACCGAAGTTGCATGGCTCCACTCTTCGGCTTACGTTAGACCGAAGTGATTTTTTTATTTTGGTATATAAATATTGTGCAACCATTGTCCATCTTAGACACTGAAATATATATTTTCGCGTAACCCTTTCCCCTTAATATTTTTCCGTCAACTCTTTTTCGCCATCCGTTTCCCGCCAACCACTTCCCGCCATATGTTCCTGCCACCCGTTTCCCGCCATATATTTCCGCCAACCCTTTCCCGCCATACCATAGTATACCATTAAATAAATTCTTCATATTAAAAAAATGGGATAAAAGCGCAAGCGATGGAGTCAAAAACCTGACCTCACGCTGGGTATATGTGTTACAAGCCAAATAGGATAGCATCTGGCTAATGTACAACAACTGATCCCTTTCTTTATAAAAAGTCAACATTTTCAAAAAAGGTGAACAATTTTACTTTAGCAATTTAAAATAGAAATTTCCGAAATATGAACAAACTTTTAAAACGTGAAAAATTATTGAACACATGAACACAATTTTATTCCAAACATTTATTGATTTTTTAAGTGATGAACAATTTATAAATATACACTGAGCATTTTTGTAGTATAAGCTGAAAATTTTCCGAAGACACATTGAATATTTTTGTGATATACGGTTAATGTTTTTCTGAATTGTTAAGACATTTAAAAAAAGTGAAAAGATTTTGAGAAACATGATTTTTTTAAATATGAAGAATTTATTTAATGGTATACTGTGGTATGGCGGGAAAGGGTTGGTGGAAGCATATGGCGAGAAGGGGTTGGCGGGAAACAGGTGGCAGGAACATATGACGGGAAGGGGTTGGCGGGAAACGGGTGGCGGGAAAGAGTTGGCGGGAAAATATTGAGGGGAAAGGGTTGCGCAAAAATATATTTTTTCAATGTCTAAAATGGGCAATGGTTGCATAGTATTTATATACCCAATTTTTTAAAAAAAAATCGCTTCGGCCTAACGTAAGCCGAAGAGTGGAGCCATGCTACTTCGGTCAACCATTAACGTGAAAAGGTGGGCCCAAGGGACTTTTCGGCCTACTCCTGACCAAAAAGGTCTTTTTGGCCCAGGTACGCAACTTTTCGGCCGAGGCAAGGCCGAAAAGTCCATTTTGGCCAAAGGGAGGCCGAAAACATCCTTTTTGGCCCACGCGTGGCCGACAGAGTGCTAGTTTTGATTTTTCCCCACTCTTTGCTATAGTTTTCGAATTTGCTATGAAATGCGTCATAGTTTTGAAAAAAAAATCCATGCGTGCTAGCATCAATTACAAATTTTTATTTTCCGGAAGAGCAAAGATTATTACTTGCAGTTGTTTGTTGTTACATTATATATACGCCCTTCTTTCAAAGTAAGTGTCATAATTTTAGTACAACTTTGTATTATAGTTAATACAAAGTTAAGACATTTATTTTAGGGAGGAGAAGGTATAATAATTATAGGTCAGTAAATATTAGAAAGAAATTTTTCTTTAGAGAGAAGATATTTGAAGCTTACCGATGCTTGCTGTCCATGAAGATATTCCTCAAATCAGGATGCCATGGGTGAGATAGGGTGGAGTGGCGGAGGGATGAAGAATAGAGAGAGTGCGACAACGATGCATCTTGCTCACGTCCTGTTTCGCCCAGCACGGCAGCTGGGAGGGAGAGGACTACCCTCCATTGTACCATCTATCCTGCAGTTCTACATACCCTAATTCTGATCCCCATCAAGGCCCGACGATAATGTTCAGGGAAGTGGTCTTGTTGGCGTGAAGAGTTGCTCCTATCGACGTATCAACAAAGAGCGGCAAGCATTTTAAATACTTCACTTTCCGGCCATCATATTTTTGAAGTGGGAAAGTATAAATATGAATTAATGTTAAAAGGGATTGTGAGATATAGGAATTAATATATGATCTATTTGAAATTGTTACATGATGCACAATTGCTTTCGCATTGAAGGAGTAGCTGATAATCTACTGGATTTTCAAAATATTTTTACACGGGGTTGTTAAATAACAACAACTTATTACACATAACTCAATTTCTTTAGAGAGAGTTGAAGAAGTGGGATATATTGGTAGAGAGAAAAGATTACGAGTTTTTGGAATACAATAAGATCTTCATAAAGTGGATCCTTACGAGTCTTACAACCGATTAATTGGAAAATCTTATTATTCACCATGACAGGTACACTCTCGAATATCACATGAATACTCAGATTTATTTTATACCTGTTGCAACGAACGGGCATTTTTGCTATCAACTTTTTTTGGTAAAAAAAAGGCTTCGTACGTCGTCCCTGTTCGTTCGTTTGCTTTTTTTGACAAGTCGATCTATTCGTTCGCACTCGCCTGGGTCGAGTTAGCTTCTGGCTCACCACAAAAAATGTCTGGCCCGTCAACAACCAGAGCGCAGGGCACAATTTTAATGGGCCGGTCCATTCACTGGCACATTACGAGCCAAAAATTCCAGAAAAAACTGATCCATCAGGAATCGACCTAACAACACCTTGATGGACACACAATGATGGTTACCACTTGGGCTACTTCCTATAAGCAATTAATACACAGCACGAACATTTATAAACCAAATGCAGCGGCAGATTAAAAAAACGAAAATTTTCAACAATTTGTTGGAAAATTGGAAAAACAAATTCTAAAAATTGCAAACAGTGTTTCAAATTGTGATAAAGTTTTGAAATTCTAAAAAAATATTGAAAACATCAATTTCTTTTTTGAAAAAGTGATCAAAAATCAATTGCTTTTCTGAGAAAGTGATTAAACATGAAAAAGTGAATGAAATTGGAAAAAACACTGAACAACTTTTAAAACGTGAACAAGTTTTGAAAATGTGAACAAAATTTCAGAAACCTTGGAAACATGGACAAGAAATTTCAAAGAAATTGTGAACAAATTTCAATTCCGAAACAAATTTTTTCAATTATGAATATTTTTAGAAAAAATCGAATCTAATGTACCGTGAACATTTGCTTTGAACAATGAGCATTTTTATACACTAAGACATTTTTTTATACAAAGTGAACATGTTTTAAAATGTACGATGCACATTTTTTATACAAATTAAAAAACTAATGTATTATGAACGTTTCTGAAACGTGATTTTTTTAAAAAAATATTTTTTTTTTTGAAAATGAACAAAAAATAGGATTCCAAATTTTTATGAATGTTTAGCAAATTTTGATAATTTTGGATTTATGAAAAAAATCAGGAAAAAGAAATGTAAAAAATAAACAAATAAGCAGAAAAAGAAAAAAAAGAAGAAAAGAAAAAAATTGAAAAGAAAATCAGAAAAAGCAGTAAAAGAATAAACAGGAGAAAAGCGGTTGAAGGAACCTTCTAGGAGGTTCCAAAACCGGTTGCTCCTTGAAGTGGGCTGGCGTGTGTGGTGTCGTCGCTCGCAGCGCTTCAGCGAAGCCGCAGCTCCGTGAGCATGCCGGCATCAAATAGGACCCCGCCAAATGAGTGTCTTCGTGTTTATCTCAGTAATCAACTAGGCCTCCGAATAGATTTTCAAAACTATAAAAAAATAAAGTGGGCGAGCGAACTCCTTTGCACAAATCCAAGTTGCATATAGGATTTAAACATTCCTAATTCCCATACTACTCAGAGAAAGGGATAAGGTACGCGTCCTACGGAGGCAGCGAACATGGATTTGTGGCTTAGTGAGTATGTGTTTCCCCCGACTCACCCGGCTTTTTTAGGAGTCCATCAGAGGGATCAATTTGTTGCTAGCTGCATACCTATTTCTTATTACCCCTAAAGAAACCTAGGTCCTTTATCATACGATAGAGTCGACCATACATAAATGTTGCTTCCACATCCACACAGTGAGTTAGGTTGCTGCTCGCATGTTAGTAACTCGTTATGATTGTTAATCTTTTTATTGATCCAAACTTTGGAGCGACAATGATTGATTGCAGGATGTGAAGGAACGAAGGGACCAAGGGGTCTTTGGTGGCACGGAGGTTGGCCCAGCTATTTTAGATCAAGGAGGATCCGAAGCAACAAGTACATGTGGAGATGGAGGCTCGAGAGCGGGATAGGATGGAGAGGAGATGCAAGTGGCGGAGGTGGAGGTGAAGGTGAAGGTGGGAGTGTATGGAACCTTTGGATGGTTTCAAGAGTAGGAGGAAGAGAGGCCGTGGGAGGAAGAAAAATGGGAGAGGGGGAGCAAGGTAATGAGGATGTTTTACCCCCATTATTCTAACCCACATCATTCGATTTTATCACCACCACCACTGACTCCATCTATCTATCCACGTGTCTAATCTTTCTTGTGACCATGTTAAGCATATGTTTCTCCCATTACACCCCTGGGCATTTAGTGCTTCTTGTGATATGTCACATAAATTACCCCCAAAGTTGCAAAATATTACCCATCGATGCCACTTATAAGTGTCAACAAATGTTTCACACAATGGAATCCCCCGCCTGGGCCAGCCCACATAGCTCCTATAATTCGCTCTGCGCGTTGGGAGAAGACACAGCCCGCCCGTTTGAACCGGCCCATGTGTGGGCGGCGTGTTTTCAAATTTTATTTTTTTATTTTTATTTTCTTTTTTCTTTTTTTCACCTTTAAATAATTTGGTACTTCAAAAAAAGTTCCACAAAATTTAGAATTTTAAAATAAAATTTGCCATAACTCATAAAATGTTTGTGGCTTCAAAAAATGTTCTCAATTTTAAAAATAAATGTTTGGGAAATCAAAAAATATTCATCATGTTTTAAAAAAAGTCCGTGTACTAAAAAATATTAATGAAATTGAACAAAATGTTTGTCAAAATGTTACCGGTGATGCAGCAAAATGTTGTCATGGCCGTTGAAGATTATATTTTTTTCTTCTATTGCAACGCACGGGCCTTTTGCTAGTAAAAATGATGTGCCAAGGTTTGCCTTTAGGATATTTGCAATGCTTGTTGGTCTGTACGGTGCAGGACAGAAACTTTGGCTGTAGTGCGCGATTTTTCATTTTTTACTGGAATGTCAAATGGTTCTGATTCTATTTGCACAGTCTTTCTTTGCAAATTGTTTATTTTTCCTAATTTTTGCAGAATTTTTCAAGTATCATAAGTATGGTGAATGTTCAGATTATTACAGACTGTTCTATTTTAGATAGATTCTGTTTTTGATGCATAGTTTGCTTGTTTTAATGAAACTATCGATTCATATCAGTGGATTAAGCCATGAAAAAGTTATACTACAGTATAGACAATGAAAAAACAAAATATGAATTGGTTTTCAACACTACTTAGAGTAGTGATTTGCTTTATTAACTAACGGATCTTACCGAGTTTTTTGTCGAAGTTTTGTGTGGATGAAGTGTTCGATGATCGAGAAGGTCTCGATGTGAGAAGAAGGAAGAGAGGCAAGAGCTCAAGCTTGGGGATTCCCAAGGCACCCCAAGTAAATATTTAAGGAGAATCAAGCGTCTAAGCTTGGGGATGCCCCGGAAGGCAACCCCTCTTTCTTTGACAAGTATTGGTACGTTTTCAGATTCGTTTCGTTCATGCGATATGTGCAATCCTGGAGCGTCTTTTGCATTTAGTTTTCACTTTTCTTTTATGAACCATGCTGGTATGAGATAGTCCTTGGTTGATTTATAGAATACTCATTGCACTTCACTTAAATATTTTGAGTGTGGCTTTATAGAATGCTTCATGTGCTTCACTTATATTATTTGAAGTTTGGATTGCATGTTTCTCTTCACTTAGAGAACCGCCATTTGTAGAATGCTATTTTTCTTCACTTATATTTGTTAGAGCGTGGGCATATCTTTTGTAGAAAGAATTAAACTCTCTTGCTTCACTTATATCTATTTAGAGAGATGACAGGAATTTGTCACTCACATGGTTAGTCATAAAATCCTACATAAAACTTGTAGATCACTGAATATGATATCTTTGATTCCTTGCAATAGTTTTGCGATATAAAGATGGTGATATTAGATTCATGCTAGTGGGTAGTTGTGGATTTTAGAAATACTTGTGTTGAGGTTTGTGATTCCCGTAGCATGCACGTATGGTGAACCGTTATGTGATGAAGTCGGAGCATGACTTATTTATTGATTGTCTTCCTTATGAGTGGCGGTCGGGGACGAGCGATGGTCTTTTCCTACCAATCTATCCCCCTAGGGGCATGTGTAGTAGTACTTTGCTTTGAGGGCTAATAAACTTTTGCAATAAGTATGTAAGTTCTTTATGACTAATGTTGAGTCCATGGATTATAGGCACTCTCACCCTTCCACCATTGCTAGCCTCTCTAGTACCGCGCAACTTTCGCCGGTACAATAAACCCACCATATACCTTCCTCAAAAACGCCACCATACCTACCTATCATGGCATTTCAGCCATTCCGAGATATATTGCCATGCAACTTCCATCATCATCATATACATGACTTGAGAATTCATTGTCATATTGCTTTGCATGATCGTAAGATAGCTAGCATGTTGTTTTCATGGCTTGTCCGTTTTTTGATGTCATTGCTACGCTAGATCATTGCACATCCCGGTACACCGCCAGAGGCATTCATATAGAGTCATATCTTTGTTCTAGTATCGAGTTGTAATATTGAGTTGTAAGTAAATAAAAGTGTGATGATCATCATTATTAAAGCATTGCCCCAGTGACGAAAGGATGATGGAGACTATGATTCCCCCACAAGTCGGGATGAGACTCGGGACTTTAAAATAAATAAAAGAGGCCAAAGAAGCCCAAATAAAAAAAAGAGGCCAAAGCAGCCCACCAAAAAAAGAAAAAAAGAAAAAAAATCAGAGAAAAAGAGAGAAGGGGCAATGTTACTATCCTTTTACCACACTTGTGCTTCAGAGTAGCACCATGTTCTTCATATAGAGAGTCTCTTGAGTTATCACTTTCATATACTAGTGGGAATTTTCATTATAGAACTTGGCTTGTATATTCCGATGACGGGCTTCCTCAAACGCCCGAGGTCTTCATGAGCAAGCAAGTTGGATGCACACCCACTTAGTTTTAGTTTGAGCTTTCACACACTTATAGCTCTAGTGCATCCGTTGCATGGCAATTCCTACTCACTCACATTGATATCTATTGATGGGCATCTCCATAGCCCGTTGATACGCCTAGTTGATGTGAGACTATCTTCTCCTTTTTGTCTTCTCCACACAACCTTCACCATCATATTCTATTCCACCCATAGTGCTATATCCATGGCTCACACTCATGTATTGTGTGAAAGTTGAAAAGGTTTGAGAACGTCAGAAGTATGAAACAATTGCTGGCTTGTCATCGGGGTTGTGCATGATTTGAATATTTTGTGTGGTGAAGAAGGAGCATAGCCAGACTATATGATTTTGCAGGGATAACTTTCTTTGGCCATCTTATTTTGAAAAGACATGATTGCTTTATTAGTAGGCTTGAAGTATTATTATTTTTTATGTCAAATGATAGATTATTGCATTGAATCACTCGTATCTTAATATTCATTCCATGATTAGATACATGATCATGATTATGCTAGGTAGCATTCCACATCAAAAATTATCTTTTTTATCATTTACCTACTCGAGGACGAGCAGGAATTAAGCTTGGGGATGCTGATACGTCTCCGTCGTATCTATTATTTTTGATTGTTCCATGCCAATATTCTACAACTTTCATATACTTTTGGCAACTTTTTATACTATTTTTGGGACTAACATATTGATCCAGTGCCAGTTCCTGTTTGTTGCATGTTTTTTGTTTCGCAGAAAATACATATCAAACGGAGTCCAAACTGGATAAAAACTAACGGAGATATTTTTTGGAATATATATGGTTTTTGGGAAGAAAAATCCACGCGAGACGGTGCCCGAGGTAGGCACGAGGCAGGGGGGTGCGCTCCACCCCCCTGGGCGCGCCCCTGACCCTCGTGGCCACCCCGTAAGGCGGTTGATGCCCTTCTTTCGCCGCAAGAAAGCTAATATACGGATAGAGATTTTGTTAAATTTTTAGCCCAATCGGAGTTACGGATGTCCAGGAATATAAGAAATGGTGAAAGGGTAGAATCTGAGAACGCTGAAATAGAGAGAGACAGAGAGACAGATCCAATCTAAGAGGGGCTCTCGCCCCTCCCATGCCATGGAAACCAAGGACCAGAGGGGAAACCCTTCTCCCATCTAGGGAGGAGGTCATGGAAGAATAAGAAGGAGGGGGTCTCTCACCCCCTCGCTTCCGGTGGCACCGGAGTGCCACCGTGGGCCATCATCATCATCGCAATCTTCACCAACAACTTCACCGCCATCATCACCAACTCCTCCCTCTCTATGCAGCGGTGTAACCTCTTTCCTACCCGCTGTAATCTCTACTTAAACATGGTGCTCAATGCTATATATTATTTCCCAATGATGTATGGCTATCCTATGATGTTTGAGTAGATCCGTTTTGTCCTATGGGTTATTTGATGATCGTGATTGGTTTTAGTTGCATGTTTTATTATTGGTGCTGTCCTATGGTGATCTCCGTGTCGCGCAAGCGTGAGGGATCCCCGCTATAGGGTGTTGCAACCCGAGTAAGTAGGTTGCTTGCGTATGGGATAAAGAGGACTTGATACTTTAATGCTATGGTTGGGTTTTACCTTAATGATATTTAGTAGTTGCGGATGCTTGCTAGAGTTCCAATCATAAGTGCATATGATCCAAGTAGAGAACGTATATTGGCTTATGCCTCTCCCTCAAATAAAATTTCAATAATGATTACCGGTCCAGTTATCGATTGCCTAGGGACAAATAACTTTCTCGTAACAACAAGCTCTCTACTAAAACTAACTTAGTTGTGTCTTTATCTAAACAGCCCCTACTTTTTATTTAATTGTTCTTTATTATCTTACAAACCTAACCAAAAACACCTACAAAGTACTTCTAGTTTCATACTTGTTCTAGGTAAAGCGAACGTCAAGCATGCATAGAGTTGTATCGGTGGTCGATAGAACTTGAGGGAATATTTGTTCTACCTTTAGCTCCTTGTTGGGTTCGACACTCTTACTTATCAAAAACTGTTGCGATCCCCTATACTTGTGGGTTATTAGACATCTTCCCGGTCTTCGGGCCCTGCTTCTTCAACACGAGGAAGCGCACCCAGAGGTCGATCGAGGGCTCGACCCCGAGGAACCCCTTGCACAGGGTAACGAAGCCGGAGAGCTGCAAGATGGTGTTCGCGCCAAGATGATGGGGCTGGAGCCCGAAGAACTCCAGGAAGGTGCGTAAGAAGGGGCTCCTAGGGAGGCCGAACCCGCGCTTGAAGTGCGGGTCGAAGACCACGTGCTCCGTCCCCTCCGGCCGCGGCTCCTGCTCGCCTTCGGCAGGCGCACGACGACCTACGTTTCCCTCGGCAAGCGCCTGGTGGTGTTGGGTTCTCCGGTAGGGTGCATCGACTGCAAATTAAAATTTTCCTACGCGCAGAACAACCAAGAACATGCTATGGGAGATGGATCACAGTTCGTTACCACTAGACGCGCAGTGCCGTGCAGTGGAAGAAGAGTTGGGGCAGCGCGTCTCCTCGTCGTCCGATCTCCCTTGAACAGCCGGTCGTCGGTTCCCACGTACAGGTTCGCTAGAGCGGCGTAATTGCACCGCCTCTAGCGCTATCTGTGCGTGTAGTAGGAACGCCGTTCGACAGACTGCTAGGTCCGATCACACAACCGGCGTTGAGTGGAGGTGTCTATTTGCAACACATGCAAACCCTAGTGACAGCACTGAAGCGATCAATCGCATGAGTGTGCCACACCTCCACTTTATATAGGCGTCCATCATGGGCTCAACACTTGGGCCTCGCATGGACTCTAAAGCTCATAAGTCTACTCGGCCACAATCCGAATACTGCTCAGATCACATCCGACCAGTGTCCTCGGATCCGACCTAGTAGGTTCCTTCCCTTAAGCGCGCGACCCCTTAGGTTCAAGCCGGCTTGGTCGCAGTTCGGATCACCTCCAAACTACATGGTTGGTAGTGGCCCCTAGCAAGGCATGCCGAACTCCAAGCAAACTATGAAGATGGTTAGGTGAACCTGTACATCATACTTCCATTCCTTTTGCCACACGATATATGTTGTCGGGCTCAAGGCGAGTATGTCATCCTTGTGCTAGCCCAACCTCTTTCTCATTCTAGTGATGCCGACCACAAACCAGACTATCCCATAATCCTTGTCGCATGGCCATGCTTATCCTGGTCGGATCACACAAGGGGCTCAAAAAGATACGGCGGCAGCTGTGGCCACGGCAGCAACATGGTAGGGCGACTACGAGCTCGGGCACGGCGGGGATCGAAGCTAGCAGCCATATCCATTGATGGAGAGAGAGGAAAGGGGGCACAGGAGCTCACAGAGAATACGATGAGGTGGTCAGCAAGCTCGGGGACGTCCTCGTTGCTGCGAATCGAGCAGCGGCGATCGCCGACCATGGCGACAAAGATGGCGGTACGGTGGTGGCGTGGCTTCGGGGCACCCGGCATCGCGCGCGTCGGCGTAGAGCTTCACGGATCCAAGGCAGAACTTTTGGGCTAGCTGGATGGGCGCGGGGATGCTGCTGGCCGCGGTGGTGTTCGTCGGCGCACTCCAGCTCGTTCGGGTGGCCGCGAAGGGGGCACAAGGGAGAGGGAAGAAGCACCGGGAGAGTGGGAGAGAGGTCGGGGGCTGCGTGGCGACGCATGGAGGCGTCCAGGGCATCGGGGACGCAGGCAGCCAGGCAGGAGGTTGCTCGGGCGCGTGTGCGAGCGCGGCGAGCACGCGCTCTGCCTACGGGCCTAGGGAGGAAGACGACAGGGGAGGTGGAGGTGGGCTGGGCCATTACAGCGCCAGGACAGGTGGGCTGCACAGTAGGTAGGTCCAGGTAACTTTCTCTCCCTTCTCTTTCTATTTAATTTTCTGTTTTTCTATTTTTGCCTTTGTTTTTGATTTAGCAAAAATGTCAAACCACTTTGTAAAATGCTCAAAATATGTGTGGGCACTTGGGAAATTATTTCCCATAGCCCTCAAATGCTTTCAAGATTATTTGGACATTTAAAAATATTTATAGAATTTAATTGTCCAAAATTCAAATACTTATGAATTAACTCCAAAATCCAGAAATGTCCCAGAAATGTGTGCATCATTTTTGGGAGAAGTTTTCACCCATTCCAAAATTGATGAACTTTTCTGAAGGCCATTTTGGGTAGACTGAAAAGATTTACTTTGACCCTAGTTCTATTTCATTTGCTGCTAGGGTTTATCAGTCCCCATTTCAACTTTCAGCTAAAGTTAGACATGATGCAACAGATAGTGCTAGCTTAGTACAAGGTAAAGCTAGGGATGTGACAACTCACCCCCACTAAACAAGAATCTCGTCCTGAGATTCTAGACGTGAGGTAAGAATACAGAGGGAACACAAAGCTAACACGATCTTCTTGATCCAAACCCCCTTCTCGAAGATGTTGATTCATTCCTTCAAATTGATCTTCATGTCCTTGCTTTCGAGATCTTCATCCAACTATGATGATGGAAGATAGGAAACTTGACATAATTCGGTCTTCATGAAGATCAAGCGATACACGATCAACTCATGGAATGAGACAAAAGAACGTCTCTTCAGCCGAGACACAAGACACACATCAGGGGTGAAAGGAAACAGATGGCGTTGTCTCAACTCGGTAGGAAACAATTCCACGCTCGATCATGACGTAGTGAGGAGTTAACTGCCATGATTCCGCAACGGGGCACCTTAGGGAAGGTGACTCATAGAATTATTCTCTTAATTGGCAAAAAGAATTAATTTTGATATAGAGATCATTGAAACTCCCTATACCAGGCTAGGGCAATTCACAACCGACCGTTTGAAGAAGTCTGAAAGGATGGCATACTCAGACTAGAATGGATGATGTGGATTACTTTGTTGAAGACAATGCAATGGATGATTTTTGCTTATCATCAAAAATGGATGGGACCCATGGTAGAACCACTTTTGAAGATGATCCTGAACAAGAATTACTAAGAAGGCAACCAACAGTAAAATGGCACAAAGACGGGCGCAAGCTAGGCACAAAATGCAAATGCAAGGAATGTTCCAACCATCATATCTGCCCGAGATTCAGATCTAGTTAGTAACAGGATACTTCAGACTCAACATGTGTGCACAAGAAAGTTTGCAACACATATCAATGAGATGACGTTGCGAGATTCTCGGGAGATGAACTACGGAAGCAAGCTCCAAAATATGAGCTGGTTCTGCTACACACCTGTGAACGCGCTGTCCATGACAAGCATGACCACATAGTAGTCTTACAACAAAACACTACCGATTTCTGGTTGGGAACCATCGTTGAGGATATCGGAGTCTTGTGCATGATCTAGAATTAACACAACAGACTCCTTTTCCTTGAGCAAATCAATTAGTGGTTTGGTGTGCTAGGGAATACATATGGAGTGGAAGTAATTAATCTACGAAACCATAGAATACATTCACACATGCATAACTAACTTGGGATGATACCAGAGGAAACAAAAACAATCTTTCTTGAACTCACTGCGGCAACTTGCACCAAATGCACATGAATTTGAGGAAGTCACTTCTTCCATCCAAGCTTAAGCTTCATGAACGGAACACGACGTTGCTTACAAAGTTTCCAACACTAGGTTGATGTTCAACATGAATCATGGAGGAGACAAAATGCTGCCGATGGGCTCAACAGCAACTCATCAGAATTTCCCATATCACTGGAATTCCACCATTATGTGAACAATGTTATAGTATTGGTCGGACCAAAAGATGTAATGGTGTATGCTCGAGCAACAACCACGAGTAAGACACCATTACGAATATCGTTGGTTCTAACTTGATTTGACGATAGCCCACACTCAAATCAAGGTTTGGACAAGACGATAGATTCAACAAACAATCACGAGGAACAATCGATGAAGATATCATCTCTCTTCAACACACACACACACAAGGATATCCCTTAGAAATGAAAAGTCGGACAAGCTTTCATCTTCCGACTCTCCAAGTTGTTGTTCAGCTTAACCAACCAGTTTAAGGTATCCAACCCAGATTCTTGGAGAAGGGGTGGTTACAAGAAACCAACTTGATAACGAGCTCAACATAACAGTTAGGGGACAACATGGCGATACTTCCGAGAAGATAGCCAGAAAATTACGAACCACCGAAATGTTATTAAGCTCGGGAGCAGTCTTGCTTTCGAGGCAAGATGATGTGATCAAAAGAGCAAGGGATTGACACAATCCTAACTCATTGATCGAAGAGTGCACCAGAAATAAGGACTAGGTAGCATGATCAATCTTAGGATGATGATTCAATAACCAGCATGCTAAGAGTGAGAGTATTGTCCATTAACTACCAAGAAACACGGTTGCTAGGAGTATTGAGTTCACACATCATGGTTCACTTGTCGGCATTCCGGTTGCGATAAAACGGGACCGAGGAATGAAAAATGATGGCAAGAAGTATCATTACATCAAGAATTCATGAGAGATGGTGCAATTCTCATGACAATCCTGACATAAATTGGGTAATACTCCGAGGTAGAACAGACCAAAAGCTGGAGTGGCATTTTGATCTGCAGAATACAACTACTTTGACCACTCCAAGAAATGGATGAGGTGCTGGAGTTTGTTTCTCCTAGTCATTCCAGAATAGAATGGCTTGACGGACCACAAGAATAATAGGAATCGATAACATGAATGCACAACTAGTCCCGACTATCAATTGATAGATAGAGGTTAGTAAAGAGAGACAACTCAAAGGAACACATGGTTTTCTGAGTTGCGGATGCATAGATTTAGTATGTCAAACAAGTTCAACACATTTCTTCCAGATAATCCATGCAAAAAGGTAGGACTGGCAGATTCACAATGCAGAATGGAGAACTCATCAAGAGCACTCTTATTGTGATATTTTTGTTCAAAAGAACTTCTGCCAAGAATGGTTCATGGTATTCGGAAGAATGGTATACCACGGACCTCGAGGACTATCGCAAAGGTTACTAATATCGTAAAGGAACTAGCAAACACTACCAACATGGATGCTTAGGTTGAATCTCGGGTTTAAGAACCCAGGAATGAAATGCCTACTAATTAAATGGCATCACGGGATGCTTTCGAGAATGACGGCCAGAATCATCACACTGAGAACACGAAACATGGCTAGATTACTAGGTGACTCCCTAAGACACCTAGGGTCATACTAATAGCTCCAACATATATACCGAGGAAATGAAGTACCTCCACACATAAGTTAGTGTGGTTAATCTGGCCCAAAGGGACATCGGGAACGGAAAGAAGGGGTTTGCAAATGCATCAGACTATTTAGAAACCTAGGATGACTCGGACAGCATAATGGTTGTAAATGCTCAAAAAGATTTGAGACATCCTGCAAAATGGTGGCATAACCACGTAGCATCACAATATCAAGGTTCTGAAGCCAGCTATGAACACATGGAAGTAGTAGGAGCTGAACTGAGGCTTGAAACCAACAATCCTATAAGTCTACGGATTAGTAACACATGATCCTAATAGCAAGATGAGAAGCCTAGTTCTTAACCGCCGTAGAAGAGAAGAGGTTGACTCAGATCAGAAGGGCATAAGGTAAAGGAGTAAAAAGAGCCTGACGTTCCCTTCCACAATCAATTCCCTTATATAACTAAAGCATTTCTAGACTGAGCTTCGACCAGTTTGGCTTGGTAATCCTACAGGCAGTCAGGCTCTGATACCAAAGCTGTCAGGACTCTGATCCTATGCCACACCGATCTAGCATGTAACACCTCATATCACTTTGCAGCCTCACGCACGGTATTCTGACGGGTGTCGCCTTACCAGGCCCGTGACCATTTGCGCCTTTTAGCTCACGTATATGATAGTGTCGCTAGCATCCATATGACAAAGAACCCGGGCTGACATGGCTAGTCGTGGACCCAAAGTGGTGCTAACTTACAGGGACAGGCATACATGACACAACAACGAACGTGTCGATCAACAATGAATGAATCCCATGTCGTAGCAAGCTACCAGGACTTAAAGGATCACCACGTGACATTTCCCCGAAGGGACAGACACAGGAACGAAGAAGGACACATGCCGGCCAGCCTAAGTGTTCCAGAGTAGTAGCAAGCTACCATGGCTTAGTGGAAGCACTAGGAGACATTTCCTGGTAAGAGAGGCTACCAAGGATAAACAACTAGATAGTCAGATCCCACACATACCAAGCATTTCAATAACATACACACAATATGCTCGATATGTGCAAATACAACATGGCAACACAACATGACTCTACAACTCAAGTATTTATTCATAAGATTCCGAAGAGTCAGATATTACAAACATGGGTCTCATGACCCAGTATTCAAGTCACACAAGCAATAGCACAAGCGGAAGCTCATCTTGTCTGAGTACAGACAACTACAAAGGAAAAAGGCTGAGAAGCCTGACTTACTACAAGACCCTGCCAAGGGCACAAGTGAAGGAAATATGCCTTAGAGGCAATAATAAAGTTATTATTTATTTCCTTATATCATGACAAATGTTTATTATTCATGCTAGAGTTGTATTAACCGGAAACATGATACATGTGTGAATACATAGACAAACAGAGTGTCACTAGTATGCCTCTACTTGACTAGCTCGTTGATAAAAGATGGTTATGTTTCCTAGAAATAGACATGAGTTGTCATTTGATTAACGGGATCACATCATTAGGAGAATGATGTGATTGACTTGACCCATTCCATTAGCTTAGCACAATGATCGTTTAGATTGTTTCTACTGCTTTCTTCATGACTTATACATGTTCCTATGACTATGAGATTATGCAACTCCCGTTTACCGGAGGAACACTTTGTGTGCTACCAAAAGTCACAACGTAACAGGGTGATTATAAAGGTGCTCTGCAGGTGTCTCCGAAGGTACTTGTTGAGTTGGCGTATTTCGAGATTAGGATTTGTCACTCCGATCGTCGGAGAGGTATCTCTGGGCCCACTCGGTAATGCACATCACTATAAGCCTTGCAAGCATTGTAACTAATGAGTTAGTTGCGGGTTGATGTATTACGGAACGAGTTAAGAGACTTGCCGGTAACGAGACTGAACTAGGTATTGAGATACCGACGATCGAATCTCGGGCAAGTAACATACCGATGACAAAGGAACAACGTATGTTGTTATGCGGTTTGACCGATAAAGATCTTTGTAGAATATGTGGGAGCCAATATGAGCATCCAGGTTCCGCTATTGGTTATTGATCGGAGACGTGGCTCGGTCATGTCTACATAGTTCTCGAACCCGTAGGGTCCGCACGCTTAAAGTTCGGTGATGATCGGTATTATGAGTTTTTGTGTTTTTATGTACCGAAGGTAGTTCGGAGTCCCGGATATGACCATGGACATGACGAGGAGTCTCGAAATGGTCGAGACATAAAGATCGATATATTGGACGACTATGTTCGGACTCCAGAAAGGTTCCGAAAGGTTTCAGACATATACCGGAGTACCGGGGGGTTACCGGAACCTGCCGGGGGGCTTAATGGGCCTACATGGGCCTTAGTGGAAATAGAGGGCAGCAAGGGGAGTGTGGGGCTCTCCCCCCACCCCAAGGCCCAAACCGAATTGGTTTAGGGCAAGGGGGTCGGCCCCTTCTTTCCATCTCCTCCTCTCCCTTTCCTTCCCCTTTCCTACTAGGACTAGGAAAGAGGGGCAAACCTACTTGGAGTAGGATTGCCTCCCCTTGGGCGTGCCTCTCCCCTTGGCCGGCCCTCTCCTCCTCCCCTCCTTTATATACGGGGGTAGGGGGCACCCCAAAGACACACCAATTGATCATTGCTCTCTTAGCCGTGTGCGGTGCCCCCTCCACCATAATCCACCTCGATGATATGGTAGCGGTGCTTAGGCGAAGCCCTGCATCGGTAGCATCATCATCACCGTCACCACGCTGTCATGCTGATGAAACTCTCCTCTGAAGCTTTGCTGGATTGGAGCTCGCGGGACGTCATCGAGTTGAACGTGTGCAGAACTCGGAGGTGCTATGCGTTCGGTACTTGGATCGGTCAGATCATGAAGACGTACGACTACATCAACTGCATTGTGCTAACGCTTCCGCATTCAGTCTATGAGGGTACGTAGACACACCCTCCCCTCTTGTTTGTATGCATCACCCTGATCCTATGTGTGCGTAGGATTTTTTTTTGAAATTACTACATTCCCCAACAGTGGCATCCGAGCCAGGGTATTTCATAGATGTTATATGCACGAGTAGAACACAAGTGAGTTGTGGGCGATACAAGTCATACTGCTTACCAGCATGTCATACTTTGGTTCGGCGGTATTGTTGGATGAAGCGGCCCGGACCGACATTACGCGTACGCTTACACGAGACCGGTTCTACCGACGTGCTTTGCACACAGGTGGCTGGAGGGTGTCAGTTTCTCCAACTTTAGTTGAACCAAGTGTGGCTACGCCCGGTCCTTGCGAAGGTTAAAACATCACTAACTTGACGAACTATCATTGTGGTTTTGATGCATAGGTAAGAACGGTTCTTGCTCAGCCCGTAGCAGCCACGTAAAACTTGCAACAACAAAGTAGAGGACGTCTAACTTGTTTTTGCAGGGCATGTTGTGATGTGATATGGTCAACACATGATAAGATATAAGTTATTGTATAAGATGATCATGTTTTGTTGAAGTTATCGGCAACTGGCAGAAGCCTTATGGTTGTCTCTTTATTGCATAAGATGCAAGTGCCAAATAATTGCTTTACTTTATCGCTATGCGATAGCAATAGTTGCAAGAGCAATAGTTGGTGAGACGATCATGTGATGACATGTTGATAGAGATCAAGATGATGGAGATCATGGTGTCATGCCAGTAACAATGAAGATCATGACAATACTCTGGAGATGGAGATCCAAAGCACAAGATGATGATGGCCATATCATGTGACATATATTTTGATTGCATGTGATGTTTATCCTTTATGCATCTTATTCTGCTTTGTTTGACGGTAACATTATAAGATGATCTCTCACTAAATTTCAAGGTAAAAGTGTTCTCCCTGAGTATGCACCATTGCCAAAGTTCATAGTGCTGAGACACCATGTGATGATCGGGTGTGATAAGCTCAATGTTCATCTACAACGGGTGTAAGACAGTTTTACACATGCAGAATACTCGGGTTAAACTTGACGAGCCTAGCATATACAAATATGGCCTAACACTGAGTCCGAAAGGTCGAGCGTGAATCATATAGTAGATATGATCAACATAGTGATGTTCACCATTGAAAACTACTCCAATTCACGTGAGGATCGGTTATGGTTTAGTTGATTTGGATCACGTGATCACTTAGATGATTAGAGGGATGTCTATCTAAGTGGGATTTCTTAAGTAATATTATTAATTGAACTTAAATTTATCATGAACTTAGTCCTGATAGTATTTGCATATCTATGTTGTAGATCAATAGCTCGCACATAGCTTCCCCATTTATTTTCGATAAGTTTCTAGAGAAAAATAAATAGAAAGATGTTAGTAGCATTGATGCGGATTGGATCCGTGATCTGAGGATTATCCTCATTGCTGCACAGAAGAATTATGTCCTTGATGCACCGCTAGGTGATGGACCTATTGCAGGAGCATATGCAAACGTTATGAACGTTTGGCAAAACTCGGTATGATGACTACTTGATTGTTTAGTGCACCATGCTTTACGGCTTAGAACCGGGACTTCAAAAATGTTTTGAACGCCACAGAGCATATAAGATGTTCCAAGAGTTGAAATTAGTATTTCAGACTCATGCCCACGTCAAAAGGTATGAGACCTTTGACAAGTACTTTGCCTACAAAATGGAGGAGAATAGCTCAGCTAGTGAGCATGTTCTCAGAATGTCTGAGTGCTACAATCACTTGAATCAAGTGGGAGTTAATCTTCGAGATAATATAGTGATTGATAGAATTCTCTAGTCACTATCACCAAGTTACTGGAACTTCGTGATGAACTATAATATGCAAGGGATAACGGAAATGATTCCCAAGCTCTTCGTGATGCTGAAATCGACGAAGGTAGAAATCAAGAAAAGCATCAAGTGTTGATGGTTCACAAGACCACTAATTTCAAGAAAAGGGCAAAGGGAAGAAGGGGAACTTCAAAAAGAACGGCAAGCAAGTTGCTGCTCAAGTGAAGAAGCCCAAGTCTAGACCCTAAGCCTGAGACTAAGTGCTTCTACTGCAAAGGGACTGGTCACTGCAAGCAGAACTGCCCCAAGTATTTGGCGGATAAGAAGGATGGCAAAGTGAACAAAGGTATATTTGATATACATGTTATTGATGTGTACTTTACTAGTGTTTATAGCAACCCCTCAGTATTTGATACTAGTGCAGTTGCTAAGATTAGTAACTCGAAACGGGAGTTGCGGAATGAACAGAGACTAGTTAAGGGTGAAGTGACGATGTGTGTTCGAAATGGTTCCAAAATTGATATGATCATCATCGCACACTACCTATACTTTCGGGATTAGTGTTGAACATAAATAAATGTTATTTTGTGTTTGCGTTAAGCATGAATATGATTTGATCATGTTTATTGCTATACGGTTATTCATTAAAGTCAGAGAATAATTGTTGTTCTGTCTGCATGAATAAAACCTTCAATGGTCATAGACCCAAGGTGAATGGTTTATTGAATCTCGACCATTGTGATACACATATTCATAATATTGAAGCCAAAAGATGCAAAGTTAATAATGATAGTGCAACTTATTTGTGGCACTTCCATTTAGGTCATATTGGTGTAAAGCGCATGAAGAAAATCCATGCAGATGGGTTTTTGGAATCACTTGATTATGAATCACTTGATGCTTGCAAGCCATGCCTCATGGGCAAGATGACTAAGACTCTGTTCTCCGGAACAATGGAGCGAGCAACTGACTTATTGGAAATAATACATACTGATGTATGTGGTCCGATGAGTGCTAAGGCTCGTGGCGAGTATCGTTATTTTCTGACCTTCACGGATGATTTGAGCAGATATGGGTATATCTACTTGATGAAACATAAGTCTGAAACATTTGAAAAGTTCAAAGAATTTCAGAGTGAAGTGGAAAATCATCGTAACAAGAAAAGAAAGTTTCTACGATCTGATCGTGGAGAAGAAAATTTTAGTTACGAGTTTGTTCTTCATTTGAAATAATGTGAAATAGTTTCGCAACTCATGCCACCTGGAACACCACAGCGTAATGGTGTGTCCAAACGTCATAACCGTACTTTATTAGATATGGTTGGATCTATGATATCTCTTACCGATTTATCACTATCATGTTGGGGTTATGCATTAGAGACAGCTGCATTCACGTTAAATAGGGCACCATCTAAATCCATTGACACGACACCATATGAACTGTGGTTTGGGTACAAACCTAAGTTGTCGTTTCTTAAAGTTTGGGGTTGCGATGCTTATGTGAAAAAGTTTCAACCTGATAAGCTCGAACCCAAATCGGAGAAATGTGTCTTCATAGAATACCCAAAGGAAACTATTGGGTACACCTTCTATCACAGATCCAAAGGCAAGATCTTTGTTGCTAAAAGTGGATCCTTTCTAGAGGAGTTTCTCTTGAAAGAAGTGAGTGGGAGGAATGTAGAACTTGATGAGGTAATTGTACCTTCTCCCGAATTCCAAAGTAGTTCATCACATAAATCAGTTCCGGTGATCTCTACACCAATTATTAAGGAAGTTAATGATGATGATCATGAAACTTCAGATCAAGTTACTACCGAACCTCATAGGACAAACAGAGTATGGTCCGCACCAGAGTGGTACGGTAATCCTTTCTGGAAGTAATGTTACTAGACCATGACGAACCTACGAACTATGAGGAAGCGATAATGAGCCCAGATTCCTTGAAATGGCTTGAGGCCATGAAATCTGAGATGGGATCCATGTATGAGAACAAAGTATGGACTTTGATTGACTTGCCCGACGATTGGTGAGTCATTAAGAATAAATGGATTTTCAAGAGGAAGACAGACGCTGATAGTAGTGTTACCATCTACAAAGCTCGAATTGTCGCAAAATGTTTTCGACAAGTTCAAGGTGTTGACTACGATGAGATTTTCTCACTCGTATCGATGCTTAAAAGTCTGTCCGAATCATGTTAGCAGTTGCCGCATTTTATGAAATCTGGCAAATGGATGTCAAAACTGTATTCCTTAATGGATTTCTTAAAGAAGAGTTGTGTATGATGCAACCAGAAGGTTTTGTCAATCCTAAAAGGTGCTAACAAAGTGAGCAAGCTCCAGCGATCCATCTATGGACTGGTGTAAGCATCTCAGAGCTGGAATTTATGCTTTGATAAAGTGATCAAAGCATATGGTTTTATACAGACTTGCAGTGAAGCCTGTATTTACAAGAAAGTGAGTGGGAGCACTACATCATTTCTGATAAGTATATGTGAATGACATATTGTTGATTGGAAATAATGTCGAATTTTCTAGGAAGCATAAAGGAGTGTTTGAAAAGAGTTTTTTTCAAACAAAGACCTCGATGAAGCTGCTTACACATTGAGTATCAAGATCTATACAGATAGATCAAGACACTTCATAAGTTTTTTCAATGAGTACATACCTTGACAAGATTTTGAAGTAGTTCAAAATGGAAGAGTCAAAGAAGGAGTTCTTGCCTGTGTTGCAAGGTGTGAAGTTGAGTAAAGACTCAAAACCCGACCACAGCAGAAAATACAAAGAGAATGAAAAGTCATTCCCTATGCCTCAGTCATAGGTTCTATAAAGTATGCTATGTTGTTTACTCGTCCTATTGTATACCTTAGCATGATTCTGGCAAGGGAGTACAATAATGATCTAGGAGTAGATCACTGGACAGCGGTCAAAATTATCCTTAGAGGACTAAGGAAAAATTTCTCGGTTATGGAGGTGATAAAAGAGTTCGTCGTAAAGAGTTACGTCGATGCAAGCTTTTTACATCGATCGAGATGACTCTAAGTCTCGATCTGGATACATATTGGAAGTGGGAGCAATTAGCTAGAGTAGCTCCATGCAGAGCATTGTAGACATAGAAATTTGTGAAATACATACGGATTTGAATGTTGCAGACCCATAGACTAAACTTCTCTCATAAGCAAAACATGATCACTCTTTGGGTGTTAATCACATAGCGATGTGAACTAGATTATTGACTCTAGTAAACCCTTTGGGTATTAGTCACGTGGAGATGTGAACTAATCACATAAATATGTGAACTAGATTATTGACTCTAGTGCAAGTGGGAGACTGGAGGAAATATGCCCTAGATGCAATAATAAAGTTATTATTTATTTCCTTATATCATGATAAATGTTTATTATTCATGCTAGAATTGTATTAACCGGAAACATGATACATGTGTGAATACATAGACAAACAGAGTGTCACTAGTATGCCTCTACTTGACTAGCTCGTTGATCAAAGATGGTTATGTTTCCTAGCCATAGACATGACTTGTCATTTGATTAACGGGATCACATCATTAGGAGAATGATGTGATTGACTTGACCCATTCCATTAGCTTAGCACAATGATCATTTAGTTTGTTGCTACTGCTTTCTTCATGACTTATACATGTTCCTATGACTATGAGATTATGCAACTCCCGTTTACCAGAGGAACACTTTGTGTGCTACCAAACGTCACAACGTAACAGGGTGATTATAAAGGTGCTCTACAGGTGTCTTCGAAGGTACTTGTTGAGTTGGCGTATTTCGAGATTAGGATTTGTCACTCCGATCGTCAGAGAGGTATCTCTGGGCCCACTCGCTAATGCACATCACTATAAGCTTTGCAAGCATTGTAACTAATGAGTTAGTTCCGGGATGATGTATTACGGAACGAGTAAAGAGACTTGTCAGTAACGAGATTGAACTAGCTATTGAGATACCGACAATCGAATCTCGGGCAAGTAACATACCGATGACAAAGGGAACAACGTATGTTGTTATGCTGTTTGACCGATAAAGATCTTCATAGAATATGTGGGAAACAATATGAGCATCCAGGTTCCGCTATTGGTTATTGACTGGAGACGTGTCTCGGTCATGTCTACATAGTTCTCGAACCCGTAGGGTTCGCACGCTTAAAGTTCGGTGACGATCGGTATTATGAGTTTTTGTGTTTTGATGTAACGAAGGTAGTTCAGAGTCCCGGATATGATCGTGGACATGACGAGGAGTCTCTAAATGGCCGAGACGTAAAGATCGATATATTGGATGACTATGTTCGGACACCGGAAAGGTTCCGGAAGGTTTCAGACATATACCGCAGTACCGGGGGGTTACCCGAACCCCCCGGGGGGCTTGATGAGCCTACATGGGCCTTAGTGGAAATAGAGGGCAGCAAGGGGAGTGTGGGGCACGCGCCCCAAGGCCCAAACCAAATTGGTTTAGGGCAAGGGGGCCGGCCCCCTCTTTCCTTCTCCTCCTCTCCCTTTCCTTCCCATCTCCTACTAGGACTAGGAAAGAGGGGGCAAACCTACTTGGAGTAGGATTGCACCCCTTGGGTGCGCCTCTCCCCTTGGCCGGCCCTCTCCTCCTCCCCTCCTTTATATAGGGGGGTAGGGGGGCACCCCAAAGACACACCAATTGATCATTGATATCTTAGCCGTGTGCGGTGCCCCCCTCCACCATAATCCACCTCGATCATATCGTAGCGGTGCTTAGGCGAAGCCCTGCATCGGTTGCATCATCATCACCAGCACCACGCCGCCGTGCTAACGAAACTCTCCTATGAAGATTTGCTGGATCGGAGCTCGCGAGACGTCATTGAGTTGAACGTGTGCAGAACTCGGAGGTGCCGTGCGTTCGATACATGGATCGATCAGATCGTGAAGACGTATGACTACATCAACCGCGTTGTGCTAACGCTTCCGCATTCGGTCTACGAGGGTACGTAGACACACTCTACCCTCTCATTGCTATGCATCAGCATGATCTTGTGTGTGCGTAGGAATTTTTTTTGAAATTAGTATGTTCCCCAACAACAAGATCATAGCTGAAGTAACAAGCTAAACGTCGAAGTCCACGTGGAACTACTAGCGAGACTGAAGTGTCGCTGCAAAAACATAAATTAAGCAAACGTGAGTACAAATGTACCCAGCAAGACTTACATCAGAACTATCTACATATGCATCATTATCAACAAAGGGATGGTGGGGTGTAACTTCAGCAAGCCAGCTTTCACTCAGTGGCTAACCTAAACTACTACCGCAAGTAACTCTTTTGAGGTGGCGCACACGAGTCCGCATATTCACCAATCAATACACCACTATGGATCTGCTCCCGTCTCCCTACGAGAATGCCATCCATAGCACTCATGCTTATCTTGCGCATTTTAGAGTATCTACTTTCACTTGTCTATGAACTGTATAGGCAACCCAGAAGTCCTTCACCGCGGGCACGACTATTCGAATAGATGATGTTAACCTTGCAGGGGTGTACTTCTTCACACACGCTCTCGCCACTTACCACCATGTACATGTCGTGTATCTCGGCAACCTTTAAGCGAAAGTCTGGCGAGGGAGTCGGCCACGACCTGACTAACCACACAAGTCTCTAGTCCAGGCTTATCGCCTATTCGGGTTCCATCTGCGAGGAGATCCGGCTGGGGTTTCGCTCACAACCCCAAACGATGTGTGCAGGGTTCCCGAGACACCAAACGGGCGACTCGGTACACCGGGCCTCGGTGTATCTACTGCATCATAGCCCACCCCTAGGGTCAGTGCTACGCACGGCCTCCAACACATATACTACAAACACCAGAAACTAGTTGCAACTCCTGGACAGAGATCAAGGCGATTAATAAGTTGAGAGAGGCAATTAAGGATCCCAATGTGTGGTAGTAACTGTTTATGGATCACAAACACAGAACTCAGTTCCTGAGGACAGTTTCAATGAGACAACCCACCATGTACTCCTACATGGCCTCTCACCGCTACCTTTACCAAATCATGTTCACACACTTAGCTCACACACAGTAGGACATGTTCATCACCATTACAATTCATCCCCGATGAATTAGACCTAACTCAACTCTAAGCAGTAGCAGGCATGACAAACAAGCATGAATGAGTAGCCACATCAGGGCTCAAACAACTTCTATTCATGCTAGTGGGTTTCATCTATTTACTGTGACAATGATAGGTCATGCAGAGGAAAAGGGATTCACCTACAACATCATGTAACAGTTGAATCGTTATTGTCCTAATGCAGTAAAAGAGAGCAGGAGCAAGAGAGTGGGATTGTATCGGAATGAACAAGGGGGTTTTGCTTGCCTGGCACTTCTGAAAATAATATAGCTCTTCATCGGTGTCATCGAACTAATCGTCGGAATGTCGTCTACTCAGAGGGAACAATTACCAGCAATAGAGAAGAAACACAATCAATGCAATGCAACAATAAGATGCATGCTCATGACATGACAATATGCTGTTGATTGAACTAATGCAACTAGCAACCAATTAAATGAAGTTGGTTTGAACCCATGGTTCAAATTCAAACTCCATATGTGGATATTCAAGTGCCATTTATTTGATTTGCCATAAACAGTAGCCAAAAGGTGTTCTAACATGCATGAATACGATACTGATGGATAGATTGGATTTTTCTGATCATTTTTCATATATAAACTATTTCATTTGGAGTTACGGTTTATTTTCTATGATTTTTAGAAGTTCATACCTTTTCCTGGAATTTCCTAGATTATTTTTAATCCAGAAAATGACTTATTGTGTCAGCATTACGCCAGGGTGATGTCAGCGGGTCAACTGGGTCGGCCAGGTCAAACCTGACCTGCGGGATCCATTGGTCAGTGACCCTGGGCTTGTGAGGTCACGGACAGGTGGCCCGGTCAATGGCCACGTCAGCACAGTCAACTCTGACGCGTGGGTCCATCAGGATTAACTTAAGTCTAACTAATTTTGCTAGGGGTTTAAATAAATCGGTGGGGCCCGGTTGTCAGTGGCTTAGGGGCTTAGTTAGCGGGGTGATTAACCCCTAACAGTGGCTATCACCAGTGGCTAATCGCCAGCGTAACCAGGATGCGATGGTGTTGCCCGTCCGGCCGTTTCTGGCGGCGGGAGCAAGCGGGGCTGGGCTCTACGTGCTCAGTGCAGAGAGGCGCATTGAACGGTGGTCGTGGTTCGAGCGGGGGTGGACGGAGTCAGTGGCGGCGACCAAAATGGCGGCGACCGGAGCACGGTGGGTTGCAGGTTTGGGGTTGTGGTGCATTAGGGGATGAGATGGTGCGTGCGTTCGGCTCCTAGGATCACGGTGAGCACAACGGCAGGCTCAAAAGATACGGCGGTAGATGTGGCCATGGCAGCAACATGACAGGGCAACGACGAGCTCGGGCACGGCAGCAACACGGCAGGGCGACGACAAGCTCAGGCACTGCGGGGATCGAAGCTAGAAGCCATATCCGTCGACGGAGCGAAAGGAAAGGGGGCGCAGGAGCTCACAGAGAATATGATGAGGTGGTCAGCGAGCTCGGGGACGTCCTCGTTGCTGCGAATCGAGCAGCGGAGATCACCGGCCGTGGCGATGAAGACGGCGGTGGTGGCGTGGCTTTGGGGCACCCGGCGTCGCGTGCGTCGGTGTAGAGCTTCATGGATCCGAGGCGAAGCTTTTGGGCTAGCTGGATGGGCGCGGGGATGCTAGTGGCCATGATGGTGTTCGTCAGCGCACTCCGGCTCGTTCGGGCGGCCGCGAGGCGGAGAACAGGGGAGAGGGAAGAGGCACGGGGAGAGTGGGAGAGAGGTCGGGGGCTGCGTGGCGACGCATGGAGGCGTCCAGGGCGTCAGGGGCGCAGGCAGGAGGTGGCTCGGGCGCGTGTGCGCGTGCGGCGAGCACGCGCTCTGCCGACTGGCCTAGGGAGGAAGACGACAGGGGAGGTGGAGGTGGGATGGGCCGGCACAGCGCCAGGCCAGGTGGGCTGCAGAGTAGGTAGGTCCAGGTAACTTTCTCTCCCTTCTCTTTCTATTTAGTTTTCTATTTTTCTATTTCTGCCTTCGTTTTTGATTTAGCAAAAATGCCAAACCACTTTGTAAAATTCTGGAAATATTTGTGGGCACTTGGGAAATTATTTCCCACAACCCTCAAATGCTTTCAAGATTATTTTGAGATTTAAAAATATTATAGAATTTAATTGTCCAAATTCAAATACTTATGAATTAACTCCAAAATCCAGAAATGTCCTAGATATGTGTGCATCATTTTTGGAAGAAGTTTTCACCGATTCCAAAATTGATGAACTTTTCTGAAGGCCATTTTGGGTAGGTGGAAAAGATTTAATTTGACCCTAGTTGTATTTCATTTGCTGCTAGGGTTTATCAGTCTCCATTTCAACTTTCAGCTAAAGTTAGACATGATGCAACAGATAGTGCTAGCTTAGTACAAGGTAAAGCTAGGGATGTGACAACATCCATCCTTCCAGGGGATGGACTCCCATGGCCACACACTCCACCACGGCCATGCTTGGCCACTATAGAATGCATGCTCACTCCGGCCACACACACATATAGAGTCATATGCCCATGACACTGATCCCAGATACAGCTCCAGGAGCACTTTGTACTGCCAGATGTACACTTCACAGATATATCCAGACATGCAGGAGTAGGGGTGTTATCTCTCGAGAGAGTCCCGAACCTGGGTAAACTACCATGTGCTAATCGCATACCCACCCCCGGATATTCCGCAACAGTCTTGCCCTCACACGAAGCCACCTTGTGGCATTTGTCGTCTTGCACCCCCGTGAGAATACCACGACAATCGGCGCCCACCATGGGGCAAGCTGCTGCTGGTTGCGCAGTCCGGGCGGGACCATTTTCGTCATCTCCACCGCGACATCGCCACAGTCTCTCCAGCCGTGCTCCAGGGTTCGACACCAACTCGCCCCTGGGGCGAGCGCGCGGGATGACGCACCCTCGTCATCGGCCTCGCCCTCTTCGCCACCTCCATTACGACCCCGGTCGTCCATCCGCGCGCACGCCGCATGCGGGGCCTCGCTTCGGTCGGCCACATACATCCACGCACTGCTCGCGTCTGCTCCCCTCCGCATTGCGCCTAGCATGGGCCGAAACGCGCTTTCGCACCTCTATATATCATTCATACAAGCTAGCTAGATGCAAGTCATACAATGGTCAAACCATTGGTCATACACTACACAGATACTACCCGGACAATGCCCCGTACACTACCCAGGCAATCTCCATACAATATCATGGTCTCTTGCACCAGCGCTGCTGCACTTGTTAGCTATGGCCATGGCCTAGTCACACGCATGCACGCACCTGCCGCATGCGTGTTGGTCGTGTGCGGGACAACACATGCACGCATAGCTGGCTGCTTGGCCAGCCTTGGCCGGCTTCCCACCTCGGCGTATACTGGGTCAGGCCGCCAGGCTCCGGCCTCGTCCGACTCCGCTCTGCCTCATCTATTGCTCCGCGGCCCGACTGCTGTGCAGTCCGCCTGCCTTGGTCCCCGCTGGCTGCAACTTGCCCGTCGCGCGCGCCCGGCCTACTGTGCTCCTTGTGAGGGAGCCGGCTGCTCCATTCGCGCGGGCACGTCGTCCCGGCCGGCTGCTGCTACGCACCCGCGTCCGCGCGCCTCCGCGTCACGTGCCTGGCGACAGGCCTGGTTGCCGCGCCCTCCGCCTGCGTGCTAGCTCGCCTCCAGCGTGTCATCCGTCGCCCTCGCCTCGCACCTTCGCGGCTCCGACGAGCTAGCTGGCTACCCCGAGCTCGCGCCCGGCACTCCTCCCCTTTGCGCGCTGCCTCGGCCTCCTCTGTCGCGCATCCGCCTCCGTGTCGGTTCCCCGCGTGTCGTTCGAGCCGGCCCCGACCATCTCCACCTCCTCCGTGCTCATGCGCGCCCGGCTACTCCACGTCCACACCTGGACGCCGAGTCCCACGCCTCACCGCCTGCTGCTTTGCTCCCGACACCCCCACAGCCGGGTCCGCACACACGCACGATGGCCTTGCCGACTTCTTGTTCCGTTTGTTCATAAAGAAAAGAGGCCGACTGCTCGGGCTAGAATGGTCAAGGGCCGAGTGCCCAAAAAATGGAGAGAGAATCCGGCTGCCCGAGAAAGAAAGAAAGAAGTACGCCCGGCTGTGTGGGCGGCCAAAAGAGAAGAAAAGAAAAATGTTCGCCTGCTTCGCCACTCGGACAGCCGGACGTGACCCGGCCTGTCTGCCCACCTCGCCGCCTGGCCGGCTGTGCCAGGCCGGCTCGGCCGCGTCCCGCTCGCCGCCTGGCCGGTCAAGCCCGACCGGCTGGACCCTCCTCGAGCGTCCGGAGGCTCGTGGGCTACACCCAGCGGGTACGCCGACGCGCTCCGCGAGCATCGAGCCGCATCGGCTGTCATTGGCAAACTCTGCCTCGACTGCGCCAAAAGCAATGTGAGTTCCTCACCCGCATGATTTTGTACCACGCAAACACGGATAACCCCGAGCAATGCTCGGGGGGCTATCTTCGCAGTTTATTACAGTTTCATCACTATTCGTCCCGACGCCAACCAGAGTTGGCCCGGAGGCTGGTCGATTAGCCTGAGACGTTCGTTCCTCCAGACGGCTTAGTAGCATGCACGGTACCAAAGGCTCACTCTTAGTCACAGACTGCAGAGCGGCTGTCCGGCTAGCAAAGTGCGAACGCTGGAGGCCACCCATGCGAAAAATGTCTGGGGAGAAAAACGTTTTAGGCGACCCGGCCGTTTGCTTTATGAGTATCTGCTCGGTTATATCTGCTCCCAGAATCTGAGTACCGTACACTCCACTCTGCGGCCCACTCTCAGCCACAGACCGTAGAGCGGCTGTCCGGCAAGCGAGAGCACAAGCCAAAGAACTGAGGGAACATGAAAAAGATTGAAGGGGGCTCGGACTAAACCGAGTCGGCACCCTCCGCATAAAACTTGCAATGCTAAAAGCAAACCATTGATATATCTGCGCGGACTAACTTTGTCTTTTGCATGATCATTTCCATGGGGAACCCCCTCCTCACTCGGAGGCTCGGAGGCTACACCCAGTGGGTGAGCTGGCGCGCCCCCACTGGAAGCAAACCGCGCCGGCTGCAGCCCGCAACGGGCTGTCAGCAACAACATTAGTCAGCGGACCCCCGCGCCCGGCACCCTTGACGCCATCATCTGCACCAACTACCGCGAAAAGCTTCCGCCCAACTTTTCTAAGTTGCCTAGAGGCTTGGAGGCTACACCCAGCGGGTGCGCTGGCGCGCCCCCGGTGGGAGCAAGCCATGCCGGCTGCGGCCTGCAGCCGGCCGTCATCAAGCATCTTCTACATCAACACCCGCTAAAAAACCTCCGCCAAACTTTGCCAAGTTGCACAGAGGCTCGGAGGCTACTATCGGGGTAATTGACCACGGGTACCCCGAAGACGGCGAGACAACATTTCTAGACATCGGGGCTAGCAACGCCCCTTAGTCCGACTGCTCTGGCCGCTCCAGATGGCCCCCTGTCTGACTGCTCGAGCCGGCTCGCCACTCGGCTGCCCGGCTTGCTTTCCGTCCGACTTCTCCCCCCGACCGGCTGCCTGGCCGGCTGCGCCGACCTGTCGGCTGCCCGAAGTCAACCGCTGCACCGACAAGACAGCCGTATCGCGACATCATCTACAGTGTACTTGTCCCCTGGCACTATTTTATAAAGTGTCGAGGGGACAACCAGCCATGCCACCATGCCTCACACATGGCTTGGTTTGTAAGCTAGCCCGGATAGCTTACAACCAATGCCATGTCCCATGCCTACCTAGCTTAGAAAGTAAGCTAGCCATGCCTATATAAAGGCACACATCCATCCATCCAGGGGATGGACTCCCACGGCCACACACTCCACCACAGCCATGCCTGGCCACTAGAGCATGCATGCTCACTCCGGCCACACACATATACACAGTCAGATGCCCATGGCACTGATACCAGATACAGCTCCAAGAGCACTTTTTACTTCCAGATGTACACTTCACAGATATATCCAAACATGCAGGAGTAGGGGTGTTATCTCTCCAGAGAGCCCCGAACCTAGGTAAACTACCACGTGCTACACGGATACCCGCCCCCACATATTCTGGCAGCAGTCTTGCCCTCACATGAAGCCACCTTGTGGCATCTATCATTTTGCACCCCCCCGTGAGAATACCACGACACACGGAGTAGCGTTTGGTTGGCCCAAAGCAAGTTTGTGACCATCCCGAGTACATGGGCCAGCTCAGGTCTTAGGACATAGAACATATGTTGTACTAGAGACTCACAAATGACATATCGCTGCCTCTCATACTTGGGTCTGTCCGACTCGAACCTTATCTCAACTCGGATCCGACTACGTCGAATCCGGCCAGATCCTTCCAAGTCCATATTATCCGGTTAGCATCCAATGCTTCATGGCTAGTGAGACCAAGCCATTGACCGTGTCATATGCTAGTATAGTCGGCTGCGCGTCCGCACAGCCGTTTCGACTACGGACCTTTTAGGATGGTCATCATACAATGCATAGTCCCACAAACAAGTCACATACTTGATGATACACATCATTGATAATGTCCAAGGGCTATATTTATTCATAAACACATAGGAAATATCATCATACATGATTGCCTCTAGGTAATATCTCCAACAGTCTCCCACTTGCACTAGAGTCAATCAAATAGACATCGAAAGCCTATAGCTCTAACGTGCCCCTCATGCTTGGATTGTGGAAGCGGCTTAGTCAAGGGATCTGCAACATTTGCATCCATGTGAATTTTGCATAACTCAACATCACCATTCTTTACGATCTTTCATATCAGGTGATATTTCCGATCTATGTGTCTGGTCTAGGAGAAGGCGGACAGCCAAGCAGGCTTTCTGATGCTTGGGGCCGGGTTGTCCCTCCGGCTGCTGGTCCTCAACTGTCGCCACCTACCGACTGGTGGGAGCCGGCTGCGGGGCCTTGCGCTTGTTGTCGTTGTGCTGCTGGCGCCGACTGTTTTCACCAGCCGGCGTCCGGGGAGCCGGAGGGAGCACCTTTCCAGTCGCATCCACTTGCAGCTCCGACTTCATGTAGGAGTCGGCCGTGGTGTACTTGTCTGCTATGATCAGCAGCTCATCGAGTGTAGCCGGCTCATCGCAGAGTCGGTGTTTGAGACTGTTTTTCATGGCATTTTGCCCAACCTTTCCTGCTCCCAATCGGCAAGATCAAGATAGACGTCCTCTTCGGAGACAAAGATCACTTCCGCCGCGAGGCAATTTGGTTTGAGGTGGTTGACCTAGAGAGTCCTTATCATGTACTCTTAGGCCAGCCAGCTCTAGCAAAGTTCATGCCAGTACCTCATTATGCCTACCTCAAGATGAAGATGCTGGGAACCAAGGGCATTATCACGATAGCCGGGGACTATGAGAAGTTGGCCACCTCTGCTGTAGCTAGTAGCCGGCTGGCCGAGTCCCTTGTGATTGCTGCTGAGATGAAACTCCTAGACCGAGTAGTGGCCATGGCTAGCAAACAGCCGAACCTGTCGCCAGATCCCACTGAGTCAGAGACCCAGGGCTCCTTTCAGGCGGCCAAAGAAACTAAGAAGATCCCCTTGGACCCCGAGCACCCGGATAGACACGCTGTCATAGGGGCCAACCTTGACAGCAAATAGGAAAGTGAGCTCGTTGATTTCCTCTGTGAGAATCAAGACATCTTCGCATGGTCTCCGAAAGACATGCAGGGTCTTCCGACGGATTTTGCCGAGCACAAGCTACATGTCAGTTCAGATGCCAAACCAGTCAAACAACCCCTTCGCCGACTTTTGGATGAGAAGAGAAGAATTGTTGGTGAAGAGATAGCCCGGCTTCTGGCAGCCGGCTTCATTATGGAAGTGTTTTTTCCAGAGTGGCTTGCCAACCCAGTCCTTGTACTAAAGAAGAACAACAAGTGGCGCATGTGTATTGACTATACTAGCCTCAACAAAGCCTTCCCCAAAGACCCTTTTTCTTTGCATCGGATTAACCAAGTGACAGACTCCATAGCCATATGCGAGTTGTTGAGTTTTTTGGATGCCTACTCAGGGTACCACCAGATCAAGTTGGAGCCAGCCGACCACCTAAAGACCACCTTCATCACACCATTCGGAGCCTTCTGCTACCTGACCATGAAATTCGGCTTGAGAAATGACGATGCCACGTTTCAGCGTTGCATGTAGAAGTGCCTCCTCAAGAAACATGGTAGAAATGCCCACATCTATGTAGACGATATTGTGGTGAAGACGGAGAAGCGCAGTACCCTATTGGAAGATCTCAAGGAAATTTTTCATAATCTGCACCGTTTTCAGATCAAGCTCAACCTAGAGAAGTGCGTCTTTGGGGTACCAGCTGGCCAGCTCCTTGGCTTCCTTGTCTCAGAGCGTGGCATTGAGTGCAATCCTGTGAAGATTAAGGCCATTGAGAGGATGGAGAGACCCACCTGACTGCGAGACGTCCAGAAGTTCACCGGCTGCTTGGCATCCATCAGCCGCTTCATCAGTCGTCTGGGTGAGAAGGCTCTTCCCCTGTACCAAATCATGAATAAAACCACTCACTTTGAGTGGAACGACAAGGCGGACCAGGCCTTTCTCCACCAGAAGAAGATGCTGACTACCCCGCCTGTCCTGGCGGCCCCGGCTGCTAAGGAACCCATGTACCTCTACATCGTCGACACCAACTGGGTGGTCAGCACTGTCATTGTGGTGGAACGACCAAAAGGCGGCAGAGCACAGCCGGTCCAGAGGCATGTGTACTATTTAAGCGAAGTGCTGTCGAGCTCAAAGCAAAACTATCCCCACTATCAAAAGATGTGTTACAGCGTGCACTTTGCCACCAAGAAGCTGAAGCCATACTTTTAAGACCACCCAATCACGGTTGTCTGCACTGCCCCACTTGCTGAAATAATAAGCAGAAGGGATGCATCAGGCCGGGTGGCCAAATGGGCCATCGAGTTGGCCCCTTACACCATCTTCTACCAGCCATGCACCGCCATCAAGTCCCAAGCACTGGCCGACTTCCTCGTCGACTGGGCCAAGACCCAGTACCTGTCGCCAGCTCTGGACTCCACTCATTGGTGGATGCACCTTGATGGCTTGAAGATGCGCACCGGCTTGGGAGCCGGCGTTGTCCTCACCTCTCCCAAGGGCGACAAGCTCAGATACACATTGCGAATTCATTTCGCCGCCTCCAACAACATGTCCGAGTACAAAGCTCTAGTACATGGACTCCGGTTGGCCAAGGAAATCGGCATCCGCCGGATCCTGTGCTATGGTGACTCGGACTTGGTGGTCCAACAGTCGTATGGCGACTAGGACGCCAAGGATGCAAACATGGAAAATTACCACTTCCTCGTCCAGCAGACCAGCAAATACTTTGACGGGTGTGAGTTCCTTCACGTGCCACGGAATGACAATGAGCAAGCTGATGCCCTGGCACGGATTGGCTCCACCCGCCAAGCAATACCAGCCGGCGTTTCCCTTCAATGCCTCCACAGGCCGTCTATCAAGTCTTCTCCAGAATCCGAGTCCATCTTCATGTTGGATGCTCCCGAAGCAGTCGGATCCGACTTGGGGGCTGCAGCAGCCGGCCCGAGGACTTCACCAAGCGGCTTAGGGACTATGGTAGTTGCACCCGGCCTGGGGACTTCACAACCCGGCCCGGGGGCTGCAGCAGTTGGCCCGGGGACTCCATTAACCCAACAAGCACTACAAAAAATACACTTTCATGATGATACGTGTTTGTCACAGTAGGTCGCGTTTTCTGTCATGCATGTACATCCATGACGATTTTATGACAATATCAAGATAGTCATACCTGTGCTGTCGTAGAAGTGTTCCATGACATTACCAAAATTGTCATCACAGAAGTGTCCACTTCCATGACGATAAATCGCGCGTCACAGAAGTGCTTTCGTCAAGGGTGACCGACACGTGGCATCCATCGTAACGGAACACAGTTAAGCTCTCGGGTCAGGTTTTGGATCGGATAACCCGTTAATAGCCCCGACCAATGGGGATTTTCCATGTGTAAAATCATCATTGGCTGGAGGAGACACGTGTCAGGTCCGCGTTGGCATAGGTGTCGCTCATCCAATGGGAGAGACGCGCCTATGATATGTTGACACGTGGACCGGCCCATCAAGTTTAAATGGGCTGGCCCAACTGAAGGCCCACAAGATTTTGCGGACCATAATGGGCCGACCCAGCTAAAGGCCCATGAGATTTTGCGGACCATAATGGGCTAGCCCAGCTAAAGGCCCACAAGATTTTGCGGGCAATAATGGGCCGTCCCAGGTAAAGGCCCACAAGATTTTTGTGTGCCATAATGGGCCGGCCCAGGTAAAGGCCCACAAGATTCTTGCGGATCATAATGGGCTGACCCAGCTAAAGGCCCACGAGATTTCGCCGACATTAATGGGCTGGCCCAGCTGTAGGCCCACAAGATTTTGAGGACCCTAGTAGGACGACCCATTAACTGGCTGCCATGTTTTGGGCCAAATGCCGGCCCATATTTGATCCGGTCCATTAATAGCCTGCCACGCTCCGGGCCTAATAGTGGCCCATATGAGATCCGGCCTGTTAAAGGCTTCTGGGCGAAATTACGGCCCAGATCAGGTCCGGCCCTTTAAGAGGCTTTGGGCCCAATTATGGCCCATATAAGATTCGGCCCGTCAACTGGACACTATGCTTTTGGGCCCACTTGCTAAAGGCCCACTTAGTAATTCGGCCTGATATTAGTTTTGGCCTGTTAAGGTCCCGTTTAACATTTCGGCCCTATATTAATTTCGGCCTGTTAAAAGCCCGTCATATAGTTCGGCCTAACTACGGCCCGGTTTGCATTCGGCCTGCTCGCAGCCGATATCTGATTGGGCCAAACAAGGATCGAGACAAATTTGGCCAGTTAAAAGCCCGTGATTTGATTCGCACAATCATGGGCCGGGGTTCATTTCGGGCTGCTGCCGACCCGTGAGCTGTTCGGCACGTTTAAGGCCCAACCTACATCATGATTGCATGACAGCCCGATTATGTACCGTAATTTTACAGTTTGCTCGGTTTACTGCAAAGACAGGATATATATACAATAAAATAACTGCAACATCGTGAATAAGAAAAAACCTAGACTATACAATAAATAAATTATGTCATATTACATCCACTAGGCATCAAAGTTCGCCACTATGATAATAAAGCACAAGCAGACAGCTGATTACATACATTGGGCATCAAAGATCGCCACTGGTGCAAATAAACACGCCGACAAAATAACATACAAAACGGACAGCACTTCAATAGAGTTCAAGAAAAGTTAGCCCTGCTGGGGAGCTGCAGCGCAAGCAGCTGAGCAAGATGATGAGACTGCGCTTGTTCAACACTTATATCTTCCTCACTCTGAAAGATAAACAAGCAGACAGATGACATGTTTTGCACATAAAAGTATCAGTGCTGACAATTCATCACATTTCTTACTGACGAATAAAGTGACAGAGTTTAAAATTGCATTAACACAATATGGTATTGTTCAGGTCAAGACATGGCAGGAAATGACATTGTGAAGGACTTGGCAGCTTCATGACACCACTGGATTACAGATCAAGAACTCATAAGTATCAATGGTTAGTGTGCTGTCAATTTATACCATTTCAGATTGGCAAATAAAGAGACGGTTTAAATAATAGTAGAATGATATGACATTGTTCATAGTTAATACATTGCAGAATATGACATTGTGTTGTAGTGGGTAGCTTCACCACACCACTGGATTACGGATGAAGAACATAAGCATACATGCAGTGCAAAAGAAGATCACTTGCTCTTTATAGTTTAATTTACATGGTATGAAGAAGGAACTTGGTTGTACAACTGAAAACTTAAATTGAGAAGCGACAAACTTTTGTTTATGAACTGCATAATAAACTTTAAACAAGCAATTTGATGCAAACACCAAAAATAAACAGCTGTTGCAGTCATGCCTAACCAAATATATACAACAAAGTTTGAAGGCTTGATATGGACAAACTTACATTATTGGTGAAGACAGGCTCTATAAAGGCCTTCTCCATGCTGATGGGGGGGGGGGGGGGTAATTCAAGAAGTTTCTCACAGAATCTTCTTCAAAAGCATTGCCTTTATTCTACATTATGTTAAGAGTAAATATAGATGTGATAATATACGAAAAATGGAGAATATTTAAGATAATATGAAGAGTGATGCTACATAACCAAGTAGCTATAAATGTAAGTGCAGCGATACAGGCAAAAGGTACAGCCAAGAGCAATGCACAACTAAACTTCTTTAGTACCAACCTTATGGTAAGACTAAATATAGATCTGATGTGTAGAAAATGGAGGGCACTTACAAGAACAATGCAGAGCTAAAAAAACATTGGCATTGGATATATTCTACACTAATGTAACCATTCATACAGATTAGATAATTTGGAGCGAACAATTGATAAGCAAGCTATCATGCATACTGCTGTCACATAATGAACCAGGTATGTATGCAAGTATAGTGATACAGGACAACAGGTACTAACAAGAGCAAAGAAGCGGGCAGCATATTTGTGATATCCTGTCGTTCTTGTCAAACCGGAATTCTTCTTCGAGCAGATTTCCTGCAAAAAAGATCCGTAAGGCACATGCGGAAAAGTAGAAGTTCAAATTGTCATGTGATTTCATAGACAGTACCTCATCCTGGGAACGAGACTAGTGCATAACAAGGTTTTTCCATTCAATGTCTTCTAAATTTAGCACAGGAGAGTTCACCGGAAATTCGTTTATAGACTTGCCATCAAAGTGTGATTTCCTCAGGTAACACCGATACTGCTGCAATGCTTCCTTGAAAAGCACAAGCAAGCTTTACTCGTCATGACTATCCAGATTGACCCTCGTCTAGTTACAACAATGTAATGTAAATCATTGATGTGTTCAATCAGTAGAAAACAGGAAAATAATAACCATGAATAATAGCACTTACACATAAGTTGGACAGGAAGATGTGAAAATGGTGTTTGTCTTCACAATAATCTTCCCATGATGGGAATATATGCACGTAGTCCCTCACAGCATTGAAAGAATTGTCTTTTAAAATGGGAATAAATGGAATGGGGTTCCAATCTGCAGGAATTGGCCATCTCTGCAGTTGGGATAGGTCTTCGGCCGGTGGACTTGCTATACTTTTTGTTGGAGTGGGATTTTTCTGTGGTACAGCTGGTGCTATGGCAAATTAAATCAGTATACCTTTTGCTGGAGTGCAGGTCCTGTGTGGCGGGGCTACTGGTGTGGCCAGTGAAGTATGGGTACAGTCTGCTGGAGTCGGTCCTACGTTTTGTGTCACTTGTTGTATAACCAATATAAGTGGGCTGTTGTCTGATTTCTCCGACACCACCACGTTTTTCAAGGACTTTGCTGGTGCTCCTTCAGGTTCGGCAATCAACCTCTTCCTTTTTGATGTCTGATGCACAAGAACAACATTTGAGTGAAAAAACATGGCATGATGACAGATGGAATATGTATTGATAATGGATGGGCATGGCATCTCGACATATATGATGAGTAAACTAAGAAGATGGCGGTGCAACAAAGTAGAAGAAATGCAAGACAACATATGCAAGATACCCGCAATCAATAAAACATTGCCAAATTAGAATTGGCACTTTGATGAGTGAACATGACATGCCATCTGCCTTTGACTCCTCGAGGTTAGAATAGTCATTAGGATCATATTCTGAACAAGAATCAACAGGTGGGGAGCGTATGAGTTTCATTGCATCCAGAATGGCACTCAATGCCTTGGTGCCAATTTTGTAAGTCATTGAAGTGTTTAGCTTCAAGAGTGGACTTCTGCTAGTGTGACACAAATCAGCTACACAGATCATAGTGTAGATATAACGGGAAAACCTTAAGCATCAGAGTAAAATCAGCAAAGTGGAACTTGCTGAAATATATGTTCTAGTTTTGCCGGTATGGCTAGAAAGGCTTCGGATACCAGCTCTCTTCAAGTGAAGGTGCGGTACTGTTAATATCAGTGTAACTCTCAAAGGCGACACAACTCCCCGCATTTCCTTGCTATTCTTATAGGATTCAAGTGGGCAGGCCACTACAAATCCTATTCCTATGTTTACAAGATCCTACGAATCAAAGAGGCTCAAAGTGTCCATCACAACCGACCGTATAGACCTCTAAACTGCAAATGTCCCTGCTCATCTTCACTACAAGGAACATACTGTACTACTATCATACTCCCTCCGTTCTAGAATATAAGTCTTGGTAGAGATTTCCACTATGGATCACATATAAATGTATCCAGATACATTTTAGAGTGTAGATTCACTCATTTTTCTCCATATGTAGTCCATGGTGGAATCTATACAAAGACTTGTATTTAGGAACAGAGAGAGTACATATTAAAGAAGAACGGAAGAGGAACATGGTAAAGAAGAGCAAGCAGATTTTGGATAATAAAATGTTGGTTGCGCAGTGCCCACACATGATGAACCAGAGAACATTAAGAATGCAACTCCCTGCTGTCTCTCGACCATTTCAGGCGGTTGGATGAAGATCCTACGTCTCCTAACCCTTCTTCTTCTTCCTCGTCTCTGATTCTTCCCATACAGAACACCGCACGGGCCGCTGGCCGGACCACCGGACCCCACCGCCAGTGTTCCTCCGCCACCCCCGCCCCAACCCCCACCCGCGTCGAGTTTTCTTCGTTCGGCGAGGCCCCACAACCACCCGCACACCTTTGATCGCACCAGCGAACTCTGGCGAGCTCTGAAAAATCGACTGACCTAATTTTGAATTTTAGTCTACTGTGATTTAACTAGTGTGGAATATAAAAGGGGAAAACCATAAGCATTGGGAGTATAGTGTTGAGCGTGCCATGGCGGATCTGAAGGTGCAAACCGGACAAAGGCAACTTCGCAACAAGGACAAGAAATCTGAGTAAAGCAGTGGCGATCTATTTTCATGCTGTGATAAATAAGCTGAGCAGATACGAAAGAGTACTGCCTCTGGTGCGGCGCCGTGTACGCATCTGCTGAGAATTTGACAGTGCTATGGTAGCGATGGCCTTCAGCGGTGTGGACGCAGATCTAGGAGGGTAGACGGTGGCGGCGGGGCGCGGTGGACGAGACGGTCATAGGGGCAGCGCCGGCAAGGTGGACGACGGCCGGGTTGAAGCGAGAGGACGGGATGAAAGGATCCCAGTCTGAAGCCGTGGATGAGAGAGGTCGATCTCTTGTAATGGACGACGGCGTCGGGGTATCAGCTCCGGCATGGTGGAGGAGGACGGCGGTGGATGGGGTGGCAGACAGCGGCGGACGGAGGAGGGTGGGGTGGAGAGGGTGTTTTGGCGCCCACGGAGTACGAATGGGGAAAAGGGAGGTAGAGAGGAAGGGGGAACCATGTATTCAGGGCACGCTTGTCTCAAATGCGAGGAAATTTACAAACTTAGCCCCCATTTCAAATTTCTACTACAACACAGCAACATTAGTCGGTTGGGGATAGGACAGTAATCGCGCATATATACACCGAATATTTGCCGACGAGAGTTTGTTTTTGGCGCCCACCGTGTATGAATTTGAATCGGGGAGGGAGTCTATTTCGGCCGAGGACACACTATGTTTTGGCGCCCATCGTGTATGAATCCGGGTGAGAGACGATTACATCATGTTTAGGTGAAATTACAAACCTACCCCTATCGAAACCTATAGAAATCCAGCAGATAGGCCTTGTGTGGCAGGGATAGGCAGTAGTGATTTCCATCTCATAGATTTTGGTTTCGGGCGGTTACTGCGACTTTCCACGCTTCGTTCAAATTTTGTAGAGTGCACGTTTACCGTGCCAACTCAATTCGAATCCCGTTTGTATTCTATTTTTTTTCTGGGTGGGATCCATTTTCAATTGGAATTACATTCTATATACATCATTTTTTTATATATACTTTCAAAAGCACAACAAAGAATTCTGCTCCTTTATATTTATAATATGATTTACAAATACAACAATCTCGAAATCTTAAGGTTGAATTCGATTTTTTTAACCAAATTATGTTCTGCTAAATTGTATGGATTAGTAATATCTACATATTAAATAACATAGATATGCATGAATTCATATGTGTATGCATGTTTCGTAGATCAATTTTGGTTCGAGTATGGATTACATGTATCATCATCTCGAATTCAAATATTTGAATCCACTTTTTGTTCACTCCTTTCACGCCCATCTCTCTCGCATGCATGCTCCTTCAGGTAGCTATCACTCTCTTTTCTCCAGCTCACCCGCACGCTCACTTCATGTTTCTCCTATCCTCGCAAACATGGTCTCTCGACGTCTCCCTTGAGAAGTGTCACACTCTCCCTATCATTATACATTACACGGTTTTCATTATCTCTCACGTCTCTACTATTCTCTGGTATCACTCGGTACCTAAGCTTTCTTTTTCACCGCCACACACACAGTCTCCACTCGTCTTTCACTTTGTCTTTCTCTCTATGGGATTCTCTCACACACCCTATATGTCTCTACATATGACTCATACCACTAAAATTACTCTCTCTCTCTCCTGTAGACACAACATTTGTTGCGGTCTCCTTTTCGTCTCCATCCCAGACTGACATTATTCATTTGTTTACCGATCAGACAACCCCGACTACCATCTCCTCTCTCTCTCACAGACACACACACACAACTCCTGCTTCCACTCCCCTTCCTGACTATCGTCTCTCTCTCACACACACAAAACTCTCGCTTTCGCACCCCGACTTGTATTTCTCTCACAAACATTTATCGACTAGCTAGCCTCTAGATAGGTTTATACACCCGCACACTCGTGCTTCCACCATCGCAAACATGTCTCTCTCCTGCTCCTTGTATCTATGTAGATTTTTCTTCCCTTCTTGAGACAGGCCCTCTCGATCGTGCACACACACACTATCACCTCTTTTTAAGCTGATACCTATCGCACACACACTCCTTGTGTCTTTGTCACACATGCACTCCGTCCTCCTCCACTCTCCCTCTCTCACACACACATGGGCTTTTTGCAACAACTAGCAAGATGCCCATGCGTTGCACGGAACATCAAGATGCATTTTTATGAGTAGTGTATCTTGTGGGGGAAAAGGATGAACGAGGGAAGGCCTTATTTGCAAATGTGGAGAGGGGTGTGGGTATCTTTTTTCAAAATTGCCATAGTTTCCTTCCTATCCGTCAGATATAGATCGGACGACCTATATTGCAGGATGGCAGGCACACAATCATCACCGACAATGCTTTTTATAAGAGTAGGGATAAAAAATAGAGTTGGTGATGATGGTGGGCCTGCCATCCTGTAATGTAGGTCGTTCGATTTATATCTGACGGATAGGAAGGAAAATATGGCAATTTACCCGCACTCTTCACCACATTTGCAGATAAGGCCTTCCCTCGTTCATCCTTTTCTCCCACAAGATCTTTATGTTCCATGCAACACACGGGCATCTTGCTAGTAAGAGTAGAAATTAGACATATACCACTTCCCGAATCTTCAAACCAACAACATTCCTCCCTTATCTCATCAAAACCGCCAAAAGGAATATATTTTGAGTGAAACATAACATATTTTTTAGTGATATACGTATTTCAAAACTAGACTTTTTTTCTATAAAATCGGTGAATATGTATTAATCTACTTTGATCATGTGGCAACGCATTGGGACATTGCTAGTAGTTATTATAATTTTTTGGACACCAGACAAATGGTGGAGTACATATACGAAGAGAAGAGGCACATGCACGCAGTCGGCCTCTCGCTGTCTCACACACATGAGTGTTACGTAAAGGCGACGTTAACAAATAAACCCTAAAACCCTAGGTGCACGATTGCTGCATTCGCGGGTACCGGGTACGTGGTGGAGCACCTTTGTATGAATAGTCAGCTCGCGTGATAATTTGATCCGTAGGAGTTGATGGTCGGTGTCGGTGTCAAAACCGGCGGATCTCGGGTAGGGGGTCCCGAACTGTGCGTCTAGGTCGGATGGTAACAGGAGGCAGGGGACACGATGTTCTACCCAGGTTCGGGCCCTCTTGATGGAGGTAAAACCCTATGTCCTGCTTGATTAATATTGATGATATGGGTCGTACAAGAGTAGATCTACCACGAGATCAGAGAGGCTAAACCCTAAAAGCTAGCCTATGGTATGATTGTTTTTCGTCCTATGGACTAAAACTCTCTGGTTTATATAGACACCGGAGAGGGCTAGGGTTACACAGAGTCGGTTACAATGGTAGGAGATCTACATATCCATATCGCCAAGCTTGCCTTCCACGCCAAGGAAAGTCCCTTCCGGACACGGGACGAAGTCTTTAATCTTGTATCTTCATAGTCCAGGAGTCTGGCCGAAGGTATAGTCCGGCTATCCGGACACCCCCTAATCTAGGACTCCCTCAGTAGCCCCCGAACCAGGCTTCAATGACGACGAGTCCGGCGCGCAAATTGTCTTCGGCATTGCAAGGCGGGTTCTTCTCCATATTCCGTGTACCTGTTGAATAGTGTCCAGTTTCTTCTAAATGTAGTGCTCCTTGGTTTCTACGCCCAATAATGGCCGTTTTCCACGTGTCAAACGAATACGAAAAGTCAGGGTGTTTTTTATATTTATACCCCTAGCCGAGTGAATGAGCCGCCTATTTAAGGGGACGAGGATTTAGATCCAAACCACACCTTCTCCCTTCCGCAAGTATTCAATAGAGCGTATCCGACAAAGGTCCATTGTATCATGGCCGGCCGCCGCAGCTCCTCCTCTCACCCGTCCAGCCCTCAGCCTGGAGATTGGAAGAGGTGCTCCATTCCGCACAGCGAGCTAGTGAAGGGATTTCTCCCCCCGGCCTATATGGTCCCGGTTCGAGCCGGACTTGCCACTATAATGGCGGAGAGCAAGTGGAGAGCGCCCCCAATCCCTCCAAAGGAGAGCGGGTATGCCTTGCCCCTTACTTAATAAGAGGGCTCGGATTTCCAATTCACATGTTTCTCCGGGGGCTTCTGGAGTTCTATGGCCTCCAGCTGCACAACCTCACGCCTGCCTCCATATTGCATATCGCGGGCTTCGTAGCCCTTTGCAAGCTGTTTTTGGGCTGCAAGGCTCATTTCGCGTTGTGGAAAAGGCTATTCTGCCTTGTTCCCCGCACTAAGGAGGGGTCAATATATCAAGTGGGCGGAGCCGAAGTGTGGCGCATCGCCGGGACCGGATATCTATCCAGAACCCGAAAGAAGCCGTCCGAAGACTGGCCTTCGGAATGGTTTTATATAGAGGACGTCCCGCTGCCGGATCCTGTCTAGATCGGCCTCCCTGAGTTCGACAGTGCTCCCCTAAAGAAGCGCCTAAGCTGGCGTCCACGGAGCCCTCAGAGGGAAAGCCACAGGGACGTCATTTACCTGATGGGCCGGATAAGATTGTTAGCTCATTCCGGACTGACCATGATCGGGGTCATGGCCGCATGCATCATGCGAGGGGTTTAGCCGCTTCGGTATAGAGGCAGCCCCATGTGGGACTTCAACAGGGAGGACAACGCCACCCGCTATGGCCGTAAGGGGCCGGATTCGGCTGCCGCTCTAATAAAGACCTTGTCCGCTTTGTACAAGGGAGAAGAGGAGGAATTTCTCCGTGTCAACCCACGGAGTGGATTTTCTATGTACAATCCCCCAAGTTGGGTAAGTGGACACTTTTACTTGCCCATCCGTTTTATATTCCCATTGTTAAATTTTCAGTCTAACGACTTCAATGCAGGAACTGCGCCAGGCTGTTAAAGAAATAAACAGCCCTCCTCCACAACCCGAGGATCCGGGACGGTCCCTCGATCCGGCCTCTCAAGAGGATCTGGACTTATATGTGGAGCTGATTGGTGGAGTGTTTCATCAATTGAGCAAGGACAACGCCTTGGTGGCCATTACGGCCGATTATCCAGGGCTACTCCCAGCCTCGCAGGTAACTGAGACCGGAGTCCTAGCACTTTGAAAAGGGATCTGTCCTCGCGTGTTTTCGATTGCCGTATGAGAACCGTGTTTTGCAGGGGAGGTCCTTGAGACGGGAGGCCGAGCCTGTGGCGACTAGCCAACGAGGGGCGGCAAGGCCCCGCGAGCTGAAAAGAAGTGCGGTCCGGACTGAGGCACCGGCACAAAGGTATAGCGCGCCGCCTTATTCCCAGGTGTTATTCCTTCGAGGCATATTAACGCTCGTGCTCTCTTCAGGACGAAGAGACCTCGCCGGACTATATTCGGAGAGGCTGCCAATCGCGCCTCCACCAGCCAGGCTCCAAAGCTTGGTCCGAAAGCGGAGGCGAACACGAGGCGCGCACAGGACGCTCCTCCGACGGAGGATGCAGACAGGCTGTCTGCCACCAAATCCGAGGTGGAGAGTGCCATGAACCACAGGTGTCGCCAGACAGTTCTTCACGACGCTTGTTTCTCCCGAGAGGCATTGGATGCCTTCAATTCGGGAGATGCGTACCTCCGTGCCGCTCAAAATGGTCTAGCCAAAACCATCAGAATGATTCCAAGATACCCGCGTGATCCTAAATTTTTTTAGTGAAATTTGAGAAGAGAAGAGTCAAAACTCTACGTCAGGATGCCTTACCAGAGCGATGAGGAGACTGGGAAGTAAAAAGAATTCCTAAACTCTCCGATATATAATTCCTAAATGACTCAAAACATTTTTCTAGACTCAACTCGTCCGCTAATTCGATCAAGCAATGGGGCTCCTAAGGTCGGGGAAGGCTTTGATTACCAACTTGTAACACCCTCGATGTGACTATATCTCCCACGTGTCGAGGCACGACTTAGAGGCATAATCGCATTGAAGGCATATGTCGCAAGTGAGGTAATCTTCACACAACCCATGTAATACATAAGGGAAAGAGATCCATAGTTGGCTTACAATTGCCACTTCACACAAATACATAAATAAAGCATTACATCATCCAAATACGCTCAAGGTCTGACTACGGAACCAAAATAAAAGAAGAACCCCAAATGCGACACGGTCCCCGATCGACCCCAACTGGGCTCCACTACTGATCAACTAGAACGGAACAACACAAAGGACAAGATCTTCATAGAGCTCCTCCTTGAGCTCGGTTGCGTCATCTGCACGGTCTCATCGACATCCTGCAAACTGGTTTTGGAAGTATCTGTGAGCCATAGGGACTCAGCAATCTCGCACCCTCGCGATCAAGACTATTTAAGCTTATGGGTAAGGTAAAGGTGTGAGGTGGAGCTGCAGCAAGCGACTAGCATATATGGTGGCTAACATACGCAAATGAGAGCGAGAAGAGAAGGCAAAGCACGGTCGATAAAAGTATGATCAAGAAGCGATCCTAAAACAACCTACGTCAAGCATAACTCCAACACCGTGTTCACTTCCCGGACTCCGCCGGAAAAAGACCATCATGGTTACACACGCGGTTGATTCATTTTAATTAAGGTCAACTTCAGGTTTTCTACAACCGGACGTTAACAAATTCCCATCTGCCCATAACCGCGGGCACGGCTTTCGAAAGTTCAAATCCCTGCAGGGGTGTCCCAACTTAGCCCATGACAAGCTCTCACGGTCAACGAAGGAATAGACCTCCTCCCGAGACATTCCGATCAGACTCGGTATCCCGGTACTCCAAGACATCCTCGACAATGGTAAAACAAATCCAGCAAGACCGCCCGATGCGCCGACATCCTGATAGGAGCTGCACATATCTCGTTCTCAGGGCAACACCGGATGAACACTACGTACAGCTAAAACCAGCCCTCAAGTTTCCCCGAGGTGGCGCCGCAAGTGACTCTAGTTTGGACCAACACTTAGACAAGCACTGGCCCAGGGGGGGGTTAAAATAAAGATGACCCTCGGGATGCGCGACTCCCAAGGGAAAAAGGGGTAGGTGGCGAATGGTAAAACCAAGGTTGGGCCTTGCTGGAGGAGTTTTATTCAAAGCGAACTGTCAAGGGGTTCCCATTATAACCCAACCGCGTAAGGAATGCAAAATCCGGGAACATAACACCGATATGACGGAAACTAGGGCGCAAGAGTGGAACAAAACACCAGGCATAAGGCCGAGCCTTCCACCCTTTACCAAGTATATAGATGCATTAATTAAATAATATATATTGTGATATCCCAACAAGTAAGCATGTTCCATCAAGGAACAACATCTCCATGTTCCAACAAGGAACAAACTTCAATCTTCACCTGCAACTAACGACGCTATAAGAGGGGCTGAGCAAAGCGGTAACATAGCCAATCAACGGTTTGCTAGGACAAGGTGGGTTAGAGGCTTGGTTCAACAAAATGGGAGGCATGACAAGCAAGTGGTAGGCATCGTAGCATGGGCATAGCAAAAGAGCGAACATCTAGCAAAGCAAAGATAGTAGTGATTTCGATGGTATGATCATCTTGCCTGAAATCCCGCAAGGAAGAAGAACGAGTCCATGAAGAAGATAAACGGATGTAGTCGAACGGATCCTCACAATGCGACGTTACCGGAACTAACCCGAAGAAGCAACACCGGAAAGAAGCAAACAACATAGTAAACAACCAACACATAGACATGGCATGATGCACAAACAATTATGATGCATGTCCGGTTTAATGAGGCATGGCATGGTAAAGTGCACAAGCAATCCTACAAATTAAGTGAAGCTCAATATGCAACTCCGTTGCATATTGACGGAACACCACATCAAATATTTAGTTCTCTCTCGGTTAGGTACTCAACAATATTAAATGGGGCTGGATATAACAAATAACGAATCCGGTAAATCCCCATATGCCTTAGTAATTTATTGCAACAACAATTTAAACATTTTAATTGTTGTTATCATGATGCGGATGACATAAACAAGTTTATGCAATTTTTATGAAAATGTTGATAAGAGCATTATGAAGCATTTTTCACCGTGGTGGAAAGAAAAGGGCTGCCACGACAACGAATCCGAAAATTATGCCACGACAACATATCGGTTCCGGTAACTCGATTGAGATCCCGGTGCGAAAGAAAATGCGACGGGAGCGTGACATGCGATAGAATGTGGGGTGCTCTCGAATACCGAGTTCCCACATGTCGGTGGCAAGGCAAAAGAGGGGCGACGTTATCGAACAAGGGTGCATCTCGTACAACATGCATTCATTTACGGGCATCATCTCGGGGTTATACCTTCGAAGCATGTGTTGTCGGAACGGACCAAGTTTGATGCGGTGTAGGGGAAGTAGACGTTCTCGGGACGTTCGTAGTGGAAGTAGGTGTACATGGCGACGGTAGAGGTACACGTTTTTCTGTAGATGTTCGGGTCATCGTGGAGGTACTTGGGGTCTTCGGACTTGTCGGTCTCGTCCTTGCGACGGCAGACATTCACGTTTGTTCAGAGAGGTACTAGACGCACCCCGGATCTGTAGTCGTACACGCACGTAGATGAACTTGGTGTAACCATGCGGTAGTTGAACTTGGCGGTCCGGTGCGGTAACCAACACGTAGGGGTACACTTGTTGAAGCGGAACTTGACGAAATCCAAATGGAGGTAGCTGTCTGTTCGGGGACGTTGCGACAACAGCAGCAGCCGGACGTGCTCGCGGGTGAGAGGGTCGGCCCTAGGACTGATGCAGGGAGGAGCAGGGGAGGTACAACGATGGGCATGGAGCGACAAGGCGACGAGGACGAGGCACGTCGGGGCAGCAAGGCGGAGTGGAGCAGAGGCGGAGGCGCCTGGCACAGGGACTTGGCGCGGCGACGACAGAGGCACGATGCTAGTCGTGGTCGCCGGCGCGATGATACAACACGGACGCCGTGGCAGGGAGGCGGCGAGCTTGAAGCTGAACGGAGGGACGAGGAGGCGCAGGCGCGAGGAGGTGAAGGAGAGGACGGTGAGGCCGGAGGAACTGGCAGGGCTCGGCGGCGACCTGCTGCTGGCAGCGCGCTCCAGCGAGGCTGGCATCAGGCCGTGTGGCTCGCGAGCGTGCAACGAGGGTGAGGAGACAGCCTCCGGCGCGGGGAAAGGCAGCAAGGCGCCGGGTCACGCGTGGGGTGGCCTTCCTGATGGACCTCGGCGGCGGAGGAGGCATGGGACGACGAACGGGCGGCTCAAGGCGGTGGCTCACAGGGAACGAGAGGGAGATGGTGAGAGAGAGATCGAGGGGATCGGGCTCTGGCTGGCGGCGCTTGGGGGAACGAAGGAGAAGGAGGGGTTTGAGGGGGATGGGCTTAGGTTTAGGTGGGAGTGGGGCGCTGGGCCTTAGGAGAGGGATGGGCCGGTGCAGGAGGCCCAGTGAGAGGAGGTCTACCAGGCCGGTTGGTGATGGAGAGGCCCTGGTGGGCTGCGGCTGTCCCAAAACTGCTGTTTCCTCTCTCTAATCTTCTTCAATCAGAAAATAAAGAGAAAAACACAGGGGAAAAGAAGAGGTGTATGAGAAATATAAAAATATCCTCATGACCTTGAATTCATGCCCTATTTGATAAAATTGGTTTGGACATTTTTGGAGGTAGAAAAATAAAACAAGTTTAAATATGATTCAAACTTGAGGCATTTTTGAACCAAACCAAAACAACTCCAAAGGATCTGAAATTTGACAAAGAGGTTGAGGGCATGGTCGAGAATTTATAGGACAAGAATGAACATTAATAGAGAAGGGGAAAGTGGCACTTGCAAAATAAAGGAACTAGAAGGAAAAGAGAAGGAGATGATGCATGGGACAAAGGCATTGGGATATTTTGCAAGTGTGTTTGCGGTAATTCCAAACGAGTGGAATATTTTTATTTAGCTCCCTAATATTGGGAGGATATGTTATAAAGAGAATCACCATGTGAATTCCCTCGATTTAAATGGACCGAAGATCCATGCAATTTATTTAGTTGAGTTACAAAAGATTTATGAGATGATGGCATGATGACATGATGCAATGCACATGATGCAAAGATGAAATGCAACGGGCCAAACAAATCACATGACAAAACCTGGAAACCCTGGAAGGCATCTGAAGCTCCGGTCTTGGGGCGTTACAACACTCCACCACTACGAGAGGATCTCGTCTCGAGATCTAGAATGGCACCGGAGGAGCAACGGAAGAGAAAACAGGAGAGGTGAAACTAAGTTGCTTCTTCGACAAATGAGTGAGACCAAAGAACCTTGAGAGTCTGAACAAAATACAGACAGAAAGCAACGGAGATGAACGAAGTTGAAAACACTCCGTTAGGGAAAAGAACAAGGAAGAACAACTTCGGGCAGCACTCTGGTTGAAAATAACAGAAATTGAATAAGAACTTGATAAGGTGATAGAACTTGAAAAGAGGGCACGACACTCCGGTTAAATGGACAATCATGAAAAAAAAACATGATCTTAGGCAAACGAGATGATGGGTTGAGAAGAGCAACATCAATAGACCTCCAGGAGAAAGAATAGGATAAGGATAATTGAGACAAAAGAATGTAGAAGAAACAGCCAACTTCTGCTACAAAAGAGCTTGAAAAGGCATCTTAAGGAGAAGGGTCGAACAGAGTTGTTGGAACAATCCACAACGAAAAGAGTAAGCTTGATATGGTCTTATGGAATACATCTCAAATTATGAGGTGAAAAACCTGCCACTCACAGAAAAAGAATTGGATTGGAATGAACAAGGAGACGAGAAACTTATATCACCGGGAGGATAAATGAAGAAACTTGGATCATTTATAAGCACCATAATAACAACAATCCTTAGGGAAGGCTTTAGGTGAAATATAACCCAAGATAATTCCAATGACGAGATTGATGGATTTAAAATATATCATTCATGACAACATGTGAATCATGAAACATGAATTCAAATTATCAAAATGACATAATACCACCTCCAAGAATATGGAAGACAGAATTGCACTCCGGATAGCAAGAAGAAGAAAGCTAGAACTTCTTAGAAGAGAATCTTGAAGAAAAGCTTGGAGAAGGAATTAACTCCTTGATGAACCATCATGTAGAGCCTCCATGAAGAACTCCGGTAAACAAAAGGAATGAAAAGAAAGAGAAATTGAAAACACAAGGTGAATCCTTGCAATGATTTAGATGGATCTCGCGATGAAATAATTGAGAGAATTTGGCACTCTGGAAAGAAAGAAGAGCACTTGAAACCAAGAATAAGTATGATGAACCACTCCGGAAAACAGGAATTAAATAAACTCGATGAAACAAGAATAAGAATTACATTATGCATATCCTTCACCAATTTAAAATTGATGACAAGCAATGGAATTGGCATACTACTTATTCTCATAGAAAGGATTAAGATAGATATAGCGCAAGCTTGGGAAGGTCTTCAACGAACCACCGGTAGAATTGAAACAACCAATAAATTGATATGATACACGAAGGAGGAAGAATCTTGAACGAACCACCGGTAGAATTGGTTAAGAATGAAGAGAAGATAAAGAAACACCGGGGAGAATCAGCCAATAAACGAAGATGCCTGAGAGAAATTAGATCGATGATAACGAAGAGATCACGAGCTGATTTGAGGATATTTGAACGATGCACCGGTAAGATTAGGAGGATGAGAGCTGAAAGCTAGAATGAATAATCCTGAAATGATGGCCTTCGGAGAATCAAACTGAAAAGGATCTTGAACTGCTCCGGATAGGTGAAAAGAATTTTCACAACCCAAAAACAACTATGAGAGGATGGCAACAAGCTAGAATGACGAATCTTTGAGAGAACGGATAAGATATGGAGGAAAAACTCTTCTTCGGTCTTCAAATGATGAGAAAGACAACAAGAAACACCACCTTGAATTATTGAGACACTTCGGAATAAAGAAGAATAGAAAAGTTGAACCAATGATGAAAAGAAATGAAAGATCTTGGAGAAAGACATTTGACTGATGATAATTCATTCTTACGTCAAACTTCGAAATGGATTTGAGAATAACTCCGATAGAAATTAGAAGAGTCAGGTAAGATCCTGGGAAAAGACCTGTGGGTTAGGGCCCACTCAAAAGAAACACCGTTGAACGATTCAAAAGAGAGAAAGCACCGGTTGAATTAAATGGCTAGAATGAGCTAACATCCTCGAAAGATCTTGAACGACTGCAGAGTGGAAACACGAATCTTCTGAGCTATCTTTGGCGCTCCGGAACAAATGAATAGCGAGAAGTGAAAGATTATGAGGTGCACCGGCATGAGAAGGTATTTGAAACGAGGAAAAAGATATGATCAACACCGAAAGCTTGAATTGGTTCCACCGGAGAAGAAAATGAGTGACGAGAGACGAACTTGAAGCTTCGTTAGCATCTTCCTAAGAATCACCGGGTAAGAACATGAAGGAAAAGAATGGAGAGACTTCACAAGAATAAAATGGATACCTGATGAAGAAATCTGAGTCCTTGAAGAAACAAAGGGAGGGAGGGTGGGAAAACAAAAGGCAACTTGGAGATGGAAGAAACAAACACCATTGAGAAGAACTGATACTTGATCTTGCGGTTGTTGAAATGATCGGATCCACTTGAAGAGAAAACACGCCGGTTGAAAAGAAATTGAAAAGACAAACTCGATGATCGAGAAGGATTAGTATTCACATCGGAGTATGAGAACACCATTTGGGGAAGGTATGGAATCAACACTTGACATTGAAGCAACTCGAATACCACAACTCGAAACAAAACAAAGGATTGGCTTGCAGAATAAGCCGGAACAAACATATGATAGAGATTTCGTCCAAAGTTTTCGTGGTGGGGCCTACACGGGCTCGATCGTACAGCACCATCATGTACAAGGCAGTGCACATGACATACGAAGCGTCCCCGAGTCGGCATAGCCAAGGACTCTTTAAGACACAACGCGACCATTGTAAAACCGACCGTGAATAGGCGGACCACTAGACGTCGAACCCCAATTTCATATCATACATCTGTCGAAAAGATATCCTAAGAGCTACTTGATTTCCCACCTATGAAACTCCCGAAATTTTCCGGTTATGCAATCAGGTGTTGGGGATATAGGGGAAGCATAATATCTCACCCAAAACTAGCAAATCCTACATCCAGCTGTATCCATCCTTCAACACATAACCGAGAAAAACTTCGGAAACCATCTACCTCAACCTTCGAAAAGCATCCGTTATACAAGTTATGGCAATACTCCCGAACTCCCGCCCCAGTACTGGCTGGCGTCGAGGTTATCTCACCAACGAACTGCATAAAAGAGATTTTCGATGTCGGCGTACTAAACTCAGGTATTCCAGAACTGCAACGATAAAATTATGACGACAACACCTCGGAGCTCAACTCCCCGGGACACTTCCACAAAACCCCTGACAGGAGGCACCAAGACAATGTTCTCGTCACAAAACCATCAGAACGATTCCAAGATACCCACGTGATCCTAAATTTTTTTAGTGAAATTTGAGAAGAGAAGAGTCAAAACTCTACGTCAGGATGCCTTACCAGAGCGATGAGGAGACTGGGAAGTAAAAAGAATTCCTAAACTCTCCGATATATAATTCCTAAATGACTCAAAACATTTTTCTAGACTCAACTCGTCCGCTAATTCGATCAAGCAATGGGGCTCCTAAGGTCGGGGAAGGCTTTGATTACCAACTTGTAACACCCTCGATGCGACTATATCTCCCACGTGTCGAGGCACGACTTAGAGGCATAATCGCATTGAAGGCATATGTCGCAAGTGAGGTAATCTTCACACAACACATGTAATACATAAGGGAAAGAGATCCATAGTTGACTTACAATCGCCACTTCACACAAATACATAAATAAAGCATTACATCATCCAAATACACTCAAGGTCCGACTACAGAACCAAAATAAAAGAAGAACCCCAAATGCGACACGGTCCCCGATCGACCCCAACTGGGCTCCACTACTGATCAACTAGAACGGAACAACACAAAGGACAAGATCTTCATAGAGCTCCTCCTTGAGCTTGGTTGCGTCATCTGCACGGTCTCATCGACACCTGCAAACTGGTTTTGGAAGTATCTGTGAGCCACAGGGACTCAGCAATCTCGCACCCTCGCGATCAAGACTATTTAAGCTTATGGGTAAGGTAAAGGTGTGAGGTGGAGCTGCAGCAAGCGACTAGCATATATGGTGGCTAATATACGCAAATGAGAGCGAGAAGAGAAGGCAAAGCACGGTCGATAAAAGTATGATCAAGAAGCGATCCTAAAACAACCTACGTCAAGCATAACTCCAACACCGTGTTCACTTCCCGGACTCCGCCGGAAAGAGACCATCACGGTTACACACGCGGTTGATTCATTTTAATTAAGGTCAACTTCAGGTTTTATACAACCGGACGTTAACAAATTCCCATCTGCCCATAACCGCGGGCATGGCCTTCGAAAGTTCAAATCCTTGCAGGGGTGTCCCAACTTAGCCCATGACAAGCTCTCACGGTCAACGAAGGAATAGACCTCCTCCCGAGACATTCCAATCAGACTCGGTATCCCGGTACTCCAAGACATCCTCGACAATGGTAAAACAAGTCCAGCAAGACCGCCCGATGCGCCGACATCCTGATAGTAGCTGCACATATCTCGTTCTCAGGGACACACCGGATGAACACTACGTACAGCTAAAACCAGCCCTCAAGTTTCCCCGAGGTGGCGCCGCAAGTGGCTCTAGTTTGGACCAACACTTAGACAAGCACTGGCCCGGGGGGGTTAAAATAAAGATGACCCTCGGGATGCGCGACTCCCAAGGGAAAAAGGGGTAGGTGGCGAATGGTAAAACCAAGGTTGGGCCTTGCTGGAGGAGTTTTATTCAAAGCGAACTGTCAAGGGGTTCCCATTATAATCCAACCGCGTAAGGAACGCAAAATCCGGGAACATAACACCGATATGACGAAAACTAGGGCGGCAAGAGTGGAACAAAACACCAGGCATAAGGCCGAGCCTTCCACCCTTTACCAAGTATATAGATGCATTAATTAAATAAGATATATTGTGATATCCCAACAAGTAAACATGTTCCAAGAAGGAACAACATCTCCATGTTCCAACAAGGAACAAACTTCAATCTTCACCTGCAACTAACAACGCTATAAGAGGGGCTGAGCAAAGCGGTAACATAGCCAATGAATGGTTTGCTAGGACAAGGTGGGTTAGAGGCTTGGTTCAACAAAATGGGAGGCATGACAAGCAAGTGGTAGGCATCGTAGCATGGGCATAGAAAAAGAGCGAGCATCTAGCAAAGCAAAGATAGTAGTGATTTCGATGGTATGATCATCTTGCCTGAAATCCCGCAAGGAAGAAGAACGAGTCCATGAAGAAGACAAACGGACGTAGTCGAATGGATCCTCACAACGCGACGTTACCGGAACTAACCCGAAGAAGCAACACCGGAAAGAAGCAAACAACATAGTAAACAACCAACACATAGACATGGCATGATGCACAAACAATTATGATGCATGTCCGGTTTAATGAGGCATGGCATGGTAAAGTGCACAAGCAATCCTACAAATTAAGTGAAGCTCAATATGCAACTCCGTTGCATATTGACGGAACACCACATCAAATATTTAGTTCTCTCTCGGTTAGGTACTCAACAATATTAAATGTGGATTAACATGGCAAGAGGTGAGGCATAACAAAACTACACCATCTAAACAATTTAAATGGGGCCGGATATAACAAATAATGAATCTGGTAAATCCCCATATGCCTTAGTAATTTATTGCAACAACAATTTAAACATTTTAATTGTTGTTATCATGATGCGGATGACATGAACAAGTTTATGAAATTTTTATGAAAATGTTGATAAGAGCATTATGAAGCATTTGTCACCGTGGTGGAAAGAAAAGGGGTGCCACGGCAACGAATCCGAAAATGATGCCACGGCAACATATCGGTTCCGGTAACTCGATTGAGATCCCGATGCGAAAGAAAATGCGACGGGAGCGTGACATGCGATAGAATGTGGGGTGCTCTCGAATACCGAGTTCCCATATGTCGGTGGCAAGGCAAAAGAGGGGCGACATTATCGAACAAGGGTGCATATCATACAACATGCATTCATTTACGGGCATCGTCTCGGGGTTATACCTTCGAAGCGTGTGTTGTCGGAACGGACCAAGTTTGATGCGGTGTAGGGGAAGTAGACGTTCTCGGGACGTTCGTAGTGGAAGTAGGTGTACATGGCGACGGTAGAGGTACACGTTTTTCTGTAGATGTTCGGGTCATCGTGGAGGTACTTGGGGTCTTCGGACTTGTCGGTCTCGTCCTTGCGACGGCAGACATTCACGTTTGTTCAGAGAGGTACTAGACGCACCCCGGATCTGTAGTCGTACACGCACGTAGATGAACTTGGTGTAACCATGCGGTAGTTGAACTTGGCGGTCCGGTGCGGTAACCAACACATAGGGGTACACTTGTTGAAGCGGAACATGACGAAATCCAAATGGAGGTAGCCGTCTGTTCGGGGACGTTGCGACAACAACAGCAGCCGGACGTGCTCGCGGTGAGAGGGTCGGCCCTAGGACTGATGCAGGGAGCAGTAAGGGAGGTACGGCGATGGGCATGGAGGGCAAGGCGACGAGGACAAGGCATGTTGGGGCAGCAAGGCGGCGTGGAGCAGAGGCGGAGGCGCCTGGCACAGGGACTTGGTGTGGCGATGGCAGGGCACGATGCTGGTCGTGGTCGCCGGCGCGATGATACAACACGGACGCCGTGGTAGGGAGGCGGCGAGCTTGATGCCGAACGGAGGGACGAGGAGGCGCGGGAGCGAGGAGGTGAAGGAGAGGACGGTGAGGCCGGAGGAACTGGCAGGGCTCGGCGGCGACTTGCTGCTGGCAGCGCACTCCAGCGAGGCCGGCATCAGGCCGCGTGGCTCGCGAGCGTGCAACGAGGGTGAGGAGACAGGCCCCGGTGCGGGGAAAGGCAGCAAGGCGCCGGGTCGCGCGTGGGGTGGCCTTCCTGATGGACCTCGGCGGCGGAGGAGGCATGGGACGACGAACGGGCGGCGCAAGGCGGTGGCTCACAGGGAACGAGAGGGAGATGGTGAGAGAGAGATCGAGGGGATCGGGCTCTGGCTGGCGGCGCTTGGGGGAACGAAGGAGAAGGAGGGGTTCGAGGGGGATGGGCTTAGGTTTAGGTGGGAGTGGGGCGCTGGGCCTTAGGAGAGGGATGGGCCGGTGCAGGAGGCCCAGTGAGATGATGTCTACCAGGCCAGTTGGTGATGGAGAGGCCCTGGTGGGCTGCGGCTGTCCTGAAACTGCTGTTTCCTCTCTCTAATCTTCTTCAATCAGAAAATAAAGAGAAAAACACAGGGGAAAAGAAGAGGTGTATGAGAAATATAAAAATATCCTCATGACCTTGAATTCATGCCATATTTGATAAAATTGGTTTGGACATTTTTGGAGGTAGAAAAATAAAACAAGTTTAAATATGATTCAAACTTGAGGCATTTTTGAACCAAACCAAAACAACTCCAAACGATCTGAAATTTAACAGAGAGGTTGAGGGCTTGGTCGAGAATTTATAGGAAAAGAATGAACATTAATAGAGAAGGGGAAAGTGGCACTTACAAAAGAAAGGAACTAGAAGGAAAAGAGAAGGAGATGATGCATGGGACAAAGGCATTGGGATATTTTGCAAGTGTGTTTGCGGTAATTCCAAACGAGTGGAATACTTTTATTTAGCTCCCTAATATTGGGAGGATATGTTATAAAGAGAATCACCATGTGAATTCCCTCGATTTAAATGGACTGAAGATCCATGCAATTTATTTAGTTGAGTTACAAAATATTTATGAGATGATGGCATGATGACATGATGCAATGCACATGATGCAAAGATGAAATGCAACGGGCCAAACAAATCACACGACAAAACCTGGAAACCCTGGAAGGCATCTGAAGCTCCGGTCTTGGGGCGTTACATCCGCAGCCCCCAGAGTACGGAGTCGAGCTCCTCTACCCAGTGCGTATTAGATTCCTCAAGGGACCGCACTAATCTGGGTTTGATGCCGCTCATGATAAGACCATTTGCACGTTCGACCTGGCCGTTGGTTTGTGGGTGATAGACGGAAGCATAATCGAGCTTGATGCCCATGTTTTTGCACCAGAGTTTTACCTCATCGGCCGTAAAGTTCGTGCCGTTATCAGTGATGATGCTGTGGGGGACTCCGTAACGGTGTACAACCCCGGATATAAAGTCTATCACCGGTCCGGATTCGGCCGTCTTAATAGGCTTGGCTTCTATCCATTTGGTGAACTTATCCACCAAGACCAGTAAGTATTTTTTCTTGTGGGTTCCGCCTTTAAGGGGTCCAACCATGTCAAGCCCCCAGACCGCGAAGGGCCAAGTGATGGGGATAGTTTGAAGGGCGGTGGGTGGCATATGACTTTGGTTTGCAAAAAGCTGGCAACCGACGCATCGTTGGACTAAGTCCTGGGCGTCTGCCCGTGCCATCGGCCAATAAAAGCCTATACGGAAGGCCTTGCTTGCAAGGGACCGAGCTGCAGCGTGATGTCCGCCGAGTTCGGCATGAATTTCAGCCACACTATGCAGCGTGCCTCATTTTGGTACACTATGCAGTTGTTTTGGTTTTCTTATAAAGATCTCCCTCATGGACTTTGAAGGACTCCGGTAGTGCTTTTCTTATAAAGATCTCCCTCATGGACTTTATAGGCTTTAGATCGCCACACTATGCAGCGTGCCTCATTTTGGTACTCAGGGAGTTCCTGCCTGGTAAGGTAGGCGAGGAATGGTTCTGTCCACGGGGTGATGTCGACCATTATTACATGGGCTGAAGGTGTTATTTCATTGGCAGAGCCTCCAATTGTGTCAGAGTGCTCGGTGTCGGGCAGTGCGGTTGGGTCCGGGCTGTTATTGCCGGGTTCCCCTTCCCATACTACGGATGGCTTGAACAGCCTTTCCAGGAATATGTTGGGGGGGACTACATCGCATTTTGCGCTGATGCGTGCCAGGACATCTGCCGCCTGATTATTTTCCCGGGCTATATGGTGAAATTCAAGCCCTTCGAACCGAGCTGACATTTTTAGGACGGCGTTGCGATAAGCTGCCATTTTTGGATCCTTGGCATCAAAGTCTCCGTTTATTTGGGATATTGCGAGGTTCGAGTCCCCGCGCACCTCTAGGCGTTGAATGCCCATGGATACTGCCATCCGAAGACCATGTAAAAGGGCCTTATATTCGGCTGCATTGTTGGAGTCTGTGTACATTATCTGGAGTACGTATTGAATTGTGTCTCCTGTGGGGGACGTCAAAACGATGCCAGCCCCTAGACCGGCCAACATTTTGCAGCCGTCGAAGTGCATGACCCAGTTTGAATATGTGCCGTACTCTTTAGGGAGTTCGGCCTCCGTCCATTCTGCGACGAAGTTGGCCAAAACTTGCGGTTGATAGCTCGCCGTGGCTTGTAAGTTATGTCAAACGGGAGGAGCTCAATGGCCCATTTTGCAATCCGGCCCGTCGCGTCGCGGTTGTTTATAGTATCGTTAAGTGGCACTTCCGAGGCTACTGTTATTGAACACTCTTGAAAGTAGTGTCGCAGCTTCCGGGATGCCATAAATACCGCGTACGCAATCTTTTGATAATGTGGGTATTGTGACTTGCACGGAGTAAGGATAGTGGACACGTAACAGACCGGCCTTTGAAGGGGGAATTTGTGTCCGTTCGTTTCTCGTTCGACGACGAGCACTGTGCTTACAACCTGATGGGTTGCTGCAATGTATAATAGCATTGCTTCGCCAATGTTTGGCGTGGCCAGGACTGGGTTTGTTGCCAAGATGGCTTTTATTTCGTCGAGTCCGGCCGTGGCTGCATCCGTCCACTCGAAGTATTCGGTGCGCCGAAGGAGGCGGTAAAGGGGTAGGGCCTTTTCTCCTAGGCGGGAGATAAAGCGGCTTAGAGCCGCCACGCATCCGGTTAATTTTTGTATTTTTTTGATGTCCTTCGGGATATCCAATTGTGACAGAGCTCGGATCTTGGCTGGATTTGCTTCAATTCCTCTACCGGATACAATGAAGCCCAAGAGCTTTCCGGCTGGAACGCCGAAAACGCATTTTTCCGGGTTGAGCTTGATGTCGTATGTTCGGAGGTTATCGAATGTTAGCCTCAAGTCGTCTACTAGAGATTCGACATGTCTTGTTTTAATGACCACATCATCTATGTATGCCTGCACTGTTTTGCCGATCTGGTTTGCCAGACATGTCTGAATCATGCGCTGATATGTTGTGTCGGCGTTTTTGAGCCCGAAGGGCATTGTGTTGAAGCAGAATGGGCCGTATGGTGTGATGAGTGCCGTTGCGTCTCCTGCACTGTTTTGCCGATCTGGTTTGCCAGACATGTCTGAATCATGCGCTGATATGTTGCGTTGGCGTTTTTGAGCCCTAAGGGCATTGTGTTGAAGCAGAATGGGCCGTATGGTGTGATGAGTGCCGTTGCGGCTTGGTTTGACTCTGCCATCTTTATTTGATGGTAGCCGGAGTATGCATCGAGGAAACACAACTAATCGTGTCCTGCGGTAGCGTCGATAATTTGATTGATGCGGGGGAGAGGGAAGTGATCCTTTGGGCAAGCGTTGTTAAGGTCTTTGAAATCAACGCACAGGCGCCAGGATTTGTCCTTCTTTGATGAATCCGGCCTCCAATAGCTTGGCTAGTTCCTCTCCCATGGCCTGTCTCTTAGGTTCGGAAAAATGCCGAAGAGCCTGTTTGACTGGCTTGAATCCTTTTAGGATATTTAAGCTGTGTTCGGCCAGCCTGCGTGGGATTCCTGGCATGTCTGAAGGGTGCCAGGCGAAAATGTCCCAATTCTCTCGTAGGAACTCTCGCAGTGCGGTGTCTACATCAGGGTTTAACTGTGCCCCGATGGAAGCTATTTTATTGGGGTCCGTTGGATAGACCTGGAATTTGACTATTTCGTCCGCCGGTTTAAAGGAGGTGGACTTGGATCTTTTATCGAGTATCACGTCGTCCCTATTTACCATGGAGCGCAGCCCAGTCAGTTCCTCAGCCGCTAGGGCTTCAAATAGCGCCTCGAGGGCCAGTGCGGCTGTGTTGTTTTCGGCGCGGAGTGCTATGTCCGTTAGGCCCGGGCATCTTGAGATTCATGTACCCATAATGGGGTATTGCTTGGAAGACTGTAAACGCTTCCCGCCCTAGCAGAGCGTGATATCCGCTACTGAACGGGGCCACCTGGAACGTGACCTCTTCGGACCTGTAATTATCCGGCGTGCCGAACACCATATCTAGTGTGATTTTTCTTGTACAGCGCGCTTCCCGACTGGGGATTATTCCTCTAAAGGTTGTGCTGCTTCGCTCAATGCGGTTCCAGTCTATTTCCATTTTTTGAAGGGTTTCCTCATAAATGAGGTTCAATCCGCTGCCGCCATCCATGAGTACCTTGGTAAGACGAAAGCCGTCCACTATTGGACTGAGGACCAATGCGGCTGGTGCTCGGGCTGTTCGTAATTTAGGTTCATCACTGGCGTTAAAAGTAATAGCCGTGTCACTCCATGGGTTTATTGTTGCTACTTGGTAGAATTCGGCAAGGCCGCGGAGTGTTCTTTTTCGCATATTATTTGATGCAAAAGTCTCGAAGACTATTAATACCGTACTGGTTTCTCTGGGGTGGCTTTCTGTGGCTTCTGGAATTAGAAGATCTTCGTCAATTTTTGCCACCTGCCGGAGTCTCCAACATGCTCTAAGGCTGTGAGTTGGTGTGGCGCCCTGTGCACTGTGGATTTTACAGGGTCCATTAAGCCATCCTTCCAGTATGGTTCCGTGCCTTGTAGAGGGTTTTTGCTTTTTGGTATCAAACCCGGGTGTCTGGCGATGATGCACCCTTTTGTTTTGGATTGGGTTTGTATTCAGGGCTAGATTGTCCCAAAATTTTATTTCGGTTTTCCAGGCGCTTTCCATCGCACAATACTTTCGTACGATGGATGCCAAGTCAGCGAAGCGTGTAATATCACGGCGACTTATGGCGTTGATGATTCCCTTGTCCGTGCAATTATTGCAGAAGAATAAAATTGCGTCTTCCTCGCGGCAGTCCTTTATCCTGTTCATAACCAGGAGGAATCTGGCCCAGTAATGATGTACTATTTCTTCGGGCTCGTGCCTAACTCGGGATAGATTGCTTATGTACAGGTGGGTGGGCGGAATCAAATCCGAAACCTCACCCAATCTGAGACCGAGGGGCCAAGGAGTATCCGAACTCGGAAGTTTGGATTCTTGGATGCTGTCCAATGAATCTAGCCCGTCACCAGACTTTAAGTTCAGGTCTTGAGTGATGTCCTCCCCTCCGCGGGTATCCGACTTGGAGGGATCGGGAATCCGGACATATCTAGTCCTTAAGATAGATGAAGGGTCGCCACACTGTCCCTCAACCACGGCAACTTGATGGGTGACCTGGGGGGGAGATAATCTCTCTTAGATCGGGTTTAGACCCAATCTGGTTGTAATCCAAAGTGACTCCCAGGGCGGCGAAGCGATCCAAGAGCTCGTTTAGGGAAGAGAGCTCCATTGGATCTAGCTGCTCGGCGAATTCCGAGCTGACGTGAAGATTGCTTTCGATGACCCGAGAGGTCATCGTCGGCGCAGCAGCCGAACAGGCGGTCATAAGGAAACCGCCTAGCCGAAGAGTTTGGCCGAGAGCCAAAGCTCCCTTAGCAACGGTGCCGTCTTTAAAGACGGGATGATGCATCCTTCCTGATGGCGACGACACAGAGGAACTCTCAATGAAAGCACCAATGCCGGTGTCAAAACCGGCGGATCTCGGGTAGGGGGTCCCGAACTGTGCGTCTAGGTCGGATGGTAATAGGAGGCAGGGGACACGATGTTTTACCCAGGTTCGGGCCCTCTTGATGGAGGTAAAACCCTATGTCCTTCTTGATTAATATTGATGATATGGGTAGTACAAGAGTAGATCTACCACGAGATCAGAGAGGCTAAACCCTAAAACCTAGCCTATGGTATGATTGTTTTTCATCCTACGGACTAAAACTCTCCGGTTTATATAGACACCGGAGACGGCTAGGGTATCACAGAGTAGGTTACAATGGTAGGAGATCTACATATCCATATCGCCAAGCTTGCCTTCCATGCCAAGGAAAGTCCCTTCCGGACACGGGATGAAGTCTTCAATCTTGTATCTTCATAGTCCAGGAGTCCGGCCAAAGGTATATTCCGGCTATCCGGACACCCCCTAATCCAGGACTCCCTTAGTCGGGACCACAAGTGAACGACTTGGAGCGCGGTGGCTCGCCAGTTGCCACAGATCGAGTAGCCACATTTAAAATATCGGTTTTTAGCGGGGTTAATTTAATCTGCATGCATGACTCTCCTCCCCCCACGCTCATCCAATCCGTTGTGACCAGCAATATTTCCACCCCTTCGCTCCCCCGTAATTTACTCCAACAAATATGCCCACGTAGCTGTTACTTAACTGCAGGTGCATTGGGTCACTGACATATGGGCCCAACAGGGGTCTGGCCCACATGTCAATGATGCAACTGGACCTGCAGTTAAGTCAGTGCAGCTCAGTCCATATCTTACGTAGGTGTGCCATTGCTACTATAAATACTGCACCTCCCACGACATCGCTATCTCCTCCCCCTCACGTTCACGTTCATCGCTATATCCTCCCCCTCCATCTCACGTCGACCACCATGGCATCGCCCCTCCCAAGCCCTAGGAGCGCCTCGCTGCACCGCGCGGACAGTCACGCGTCGCCGTTCCGTTCCTCGCCGCCACTAGTCAAGGAGGACACGTCGGTGTTCCGCTCCTCATCACTACGCGACGCGTCGCCGTTCCGTTCCTCGCCGCCACTAGTCGAGGAGGACGCGTCGGCATTCCGCTCCTCGCCGTGGCGCGACGCATCGCCGTTCCGTTCCTCGCCGCCACTAGTCGAGGAGGACGCGTCGGCGTTCCGCTCCTCTCCGCGACGCGTCGAGGTGGATGCGTCAGCATTCCCAATCTCGCCAGCACGCGCGCCAGAGGATGCGTAGGCTCCCCGCTACAAGGAGAATGCAGCGCCGCCCGCCGAGCCCCCCCCCCCAGCCTTGAGGAGCTTTGGAAAGAAATGGATGTCATCTTGTGGGAGGCTTTGCCTCCAGCAGTGTGCGCCAAAATAGAGGCGGAGAAGAAGGCAGAGGAAGAGAAGCGCACCGCGGAACAAGCTGCATGGGAGGGCTATGTCGCGTCCGGGAGAGTCAGGCAATTGGCTCTTTGGCAGAAGGCTCGTGCGAGGGCCGTGAGGGTGGCGGAGGACGCCCGTGCCGACGCCCTGAGTGCAGTCGAGCCCAAGCGCCTCATCTACGCTTGGCAGTACGTGGACCAGGTGCACGCTTCCAGCGAGGAGGAGTACCTGTTGGCGCCGGATCACCACACCGGTGAGATCGCGCTCGCCTGCCGGCAAGCCGCCAATCAGCACCTCGTGAGTTGCGAGGCTTAGGAAGAGGCATTGTGTCGGCGCACTGGGAAACGGCCACGCACCAGGGCACTCGTGGCGCGCCGCAAGTGCTCCTACGAGCGCCGTGGCTTCTAGGAGGAGTATAATTTTTGTTTCGTAAGGCGATCTCATTAGTTTTGGGACGCAAATGATAAATCCCGAACGTTCAGGAATTTTTAGCGTCCTTAATTAAGTATGTAAAAGGGAATTTTTGGAAACCTTGTGTATTCGTACGCATTTTGCAAGTACGTGCATATAGCACAAACTTTACTATATACTATCGCACTACACATCTCTCTCGATATATGCTTGCAGACTGTGCTACTCCCTCCGTCCAGGTCAATAAGTCATCTTTGGTTGTGCACCGTGACCAAGAAGGAAGGAAGACTTATACACCTAGACGGAGGGAGTACTACTATTGCATGTCCCCTTTTATAAGGCCCGCGTTGGAAAGGTGCATGCATGCAACCATTTCATTGGTTGTATTGAAAGCTATTGTTGTTGGTGCCATGGCTGAAAAGTCAATACACTTCATGTGTGCTTTTTCATTGGCTGCATGCATGTGAGAGAGTGCATTGGGAGTGGAATGGAAGAATTAATGTGAGAAAATTACTATGTGTCTTGGTCTAAGAGAAGTTGTCTTTAGGCCTAATAAACCCAGACGGAGGGAGTACGCGCAAATGCACGTTTTAACATTACGATGCGGTTTTTGTAAAAGTAGAAAAACAACACTAGTCAAGCTTGTGAAACGATTCAATGCAAAAAAAATGTAAAAATGCTCATTTGATTGTTTAGTTTTAGCTTCCTTCTCTGTGGTTACTTCTCTATCGTACTTTGTACAGAGTATTTCACTGGTTGGAAAGGCATGCAAATTCCCAAACCGCTTCCTACACCCTGTATCGAATTTTTTGCCTAACAAGTTGTGCCATTCAATTGGAATTCCAACTTGAGTACTACTACTAGTAGGCGTACCAGGGGCCAGTTCTTTTAGGCTTCTAGATTAGTAATCCCATAACTACTACCTCCGTCCTGGTTTAATGGTCCCCATTGTAATCTGTGTCAAATTTTGATCATAAATTTAACTAATGAAATGTTAGTGCATGTCACATGCACTACTCTATCCGTCTAGGTGAGTAAGTCATCTTAGGCTGTGCACCGTGACCCAGGAGGAGTAGAAAACGAGAAATGTTAATGTTTATTTGCTAATTAAGAGTATTGCATGCAATGAACTAACCACTGCATGTCGTATTTGATATCTAAAGTCATTAAAAGCATGCACACTCTTTATCTCTTATTGGTTGATATGCCAAGAAACAAGAAACGAGGTAGAAGTTAATGTACCGCGCCTAAGTGTTTTGGGATTATTTGGTTTTCGTAAGATGACTTACACACCTAGACGGAGGGATTACAATGGTGAGGAATAAACCAGTTAAATCTTTGGTCAAAATTTAGCACAAATTACAATGGTGAGGAATAAACCATGACAGAGTAGTAGTTTAGAAGCCCAAATAAATGAGTAGTACTCTCCACTGTGACTAGTCTTGTGGGAAAAGCTGGGGAAGCCGCCAAAAGAACTGGCCCTAGGAGTAGTAGCTAGGGATCGAGTGTGCGAGATGAATCGGAGAAAGTAAATGCAGAGAGATGAAATGCAAAAAAGACGGAGGGATGTGATGGTTGCTTGTCCGTTTATTTTACCAGGCCACTTATTACTGGGAGTGGTTGGGTTTTGTGATATGATGGCTTTACTGCCGCGCCACGAGCGGGGTGAGAGGTGAGACTCCCGTGCAGCGCCGCCCTCTACACTTGTACTACATCGGTCATGGTTTATTAGTCCCCCATTGCAGTTGACTGAAGATTTAACTGACAAAATGTTAGTGCATGTCAACAAAAACTATATCGTTGGATTCATATTTGAACATTGTTTTGAATGATATAATTTTAGGTGACATGCATCAGCATTTATCGTACTATATATAATGTTAGTTCAATTTTTGGTCGTACTAATCTATAGTAGTAAGGTGCCCAAAACTTGCATCCAAAATTTGTGAAGAAATAACACTTACTGTGCTTTGCAGGAAATGATCTTTAAGAATTAGTTTTTGAGCATCGATTGTTATACATGTTGGCTATAGATGACATGGCACTTTCTTATAGTAAACAGTTGGCTATACTATTAAGTAATATTAACCATGCCCTTATACACCTAGACGGAGGGATTTCAGGATGACTTGCAAGCGGGCAGAGGAGATGTAAGAAATGGTTCATCGTAAGTCTTTCACCAGTACTGTAGTAAAAATTCATACATGGAATATTCTAGACTAAACCATAAACGGATACACTTCTATTCATGCGCGATAATCCAATAAAGGAAGATCCTGCATGGAAGTCTCCACATGCTTAGACAGCGGATTACATTGACCGAAGACTAATGATCAACATTTAACTTGATAATGCGTATGTCTAGGTGAACCTCCTTGGAGTCCCCGTGCACCGCATCGGCGGGTAAAGGATGCCATGGGTTTTCCAAGTCCACATTGGCGGGATAGTCCCAGCTCCCCAGAGTCCAAGTCCGTTCGATGAGGCCGGTGTCGCCACCCACGCGACCCGGAGGGGTAATGACACTGACCACGCAGCATCGCCCCTGACGCACATTACAGAGACGGGGCGGCGGCCTGCGCGGGCCTCGCCGGTGCCCACGATCAAGAGGAAGACGCTGTCGTCCTCCTCCGAGACTAGCAGGCGGCGGTGATCCTCCAGTGTCTCTTGCATGGTGAACGGGTAGCACGTCTCGTACATGATGTTCTCCGCCAAGGGCCAGCAGTGACCGCTGCATGCATCCGTGAGGTGATGCACCATGTCCGCCGGCGAGCCACAAAACGGCATCGGGCACTCATAGAAGTGGACGAAGGGCTCCTTGGAGGCATCGACCAGGCCGTCCATGAAACAAGAGTGGCTGTAGGTGATGTTGCACCAGTTGAATATATGAGCAAGTTACTACGAGATTTAATACAAATAAGCACAAAATAAATCATGAATTCTACCACGATTTCAAACAGGAAGGACAGAAACACATACGGTGCAATGGGAGCAACACCGTTGGCGTTGAGGTTGTCGCCCATCTCCAAACACCACGTAGACACGGTCTTTGAGCACGGTTCATAGTCATTCCACGCTCGGGCATTGAAGTTTTTAACTATTTTAGATTAGAATATACTACTCCTCTGGTGCTAGTAGTAGAGAAGAGTCCTACTCTACGACTCTACTCAAGCAAGTTAGGGCATAGCACTGTAGGGAGTACCAGTACTGTGATCACTCAAGCAAGTTGTCTGGCATCGACATGACCCTACACTGCTGGTATGTGTCTCGTAAGTCAAGCGGGATGATGTAGTCATCATCACCTGTCCACTTCCCGCAGCACATATTCACTTCTCCATCTTTGTCCGCACATAATCTCGTCCAATCTTCCTTACCCGCTAAGGCGCCTCCCCCCTCGTCCGAAGCCCAAGCACTAACAATGGCAGAACAGAGTAGCGTCCGCCGAAAGAGTGGCTGGAATTCGCTCCCCACAGAGGTAATCAAGCTCATTGTTTCGCGTGTGGACAATCTCAGTACCATGCCACTCGCCGCGTGCTCGTCGGGGCTGTACCATTTACTCAAAGCCCTTAGGCCGAAGCTTTTTAAGCCAGCTCCTTGCTTGCTGATGCCGCCTGATCTTCAAAACGGCATGTCACGCAACATAATGATCGTACGGTGGCGAGCATCAACCCCCTTAACTGCGATCCGATCCCTGTCAGCCTCAATTACATTAACAGTATGTACTGGGTCGGCATGAACACGTCTTGGATGGTGCTCGTCGATGGTCGCGGCAGTTGGATGCTCGTGGATGCTCGTGGAGGTCTTCACTCTTCTGGCCTGCTTACTGCTTCTGTTGCACCCCCAGCCCTGGTTGCTGCTACTGCTGTTTTCAATGTACAATCAGTAGTATATTTTGCCTGTTGGTTGAATACATGTGTTGTTAGAACGACAAACACAATGTTTTGGAAGTCGTTGCATGGTTCGATCCTTTAGTGCCCCGTACTGTACATAGCGCATACTATTTTTCGTACGGAACACATTTTCCACTTGTTTATAACATGCAGCCCACTAACGAAGGCCCAATAGAGAAGCCCATAATTAACTGGAAGGGAGGCTCTCACATGAATCCGGCCCAGGTACATGCTCATGGTCCCCTAAACATAAATAAGTAAATAAATAAAGCTAAATGCTCATGCACCAGTTCTTTGGGAAAATAGGTAGCCCAGTATTTCTTTTTGAATAATACCCAAGCTAGGCCTATTTGATTTCTCCGAATTATTGGGCTGCAAATATTTCAAGACGAGGAGGGATGCATTCCGGCCTAGCTTAAGAGTATGGTCAATGTCTGTTAAAAGTAATATCAAAAGGGGTTGAAAATTCCAAAAAATTTATAGCAAATGGGATATAAGTTTCTTTTTTTGTTTTTGTTCTTCACTGATATCTTATACGTATTTCATTGGATTTAACATGACATAGTACTAATTTATTATTAAATTTGTTTTAGTATGGCTATTAATTTTTGGATTAAGAATATTTCGTTTCTCAGCAAAAATTTGCGATTTTTTTCAAAATTTCCCACATATTTAGTTAATTTTTTGACCCTCGTACTGACCAGAAAATGGCCAGCAATTCTAAAAATGGAAAACGGGCTGCAATAAATTCCATATGAACTAGAAAGTGAGTAAAAAATTATAAAAATAATAGCAAATGGGCTGTACATGCCATAGATTTCGAGGCTGACTTTTTTATGCAAGGCTTTGTAAGTGAACACACGATTCTAGCAGCAGTGACTGTTGGATGTCCATCCAACGGCCGACGTGCTTCTTCAATCTCTAATCTTCATGCTCCAGCCGCCTTAACTAGCGCCGGCGGGACTACCTGCTCCCTCTTCTTGTGGCCCGATGTGATGCCGCGCAGGCTTCCCCGGCCCACCCTACTCCATCCGCTGGCCTGGCCGCACGCAATCAACTTCCTCCTTATTACGCGAAAAAATGATTCCTCCCACTGACATCTGGGGCGCACCGGTTGGGAGGCTGACATGTGGGCCTACTAATTTGATGTGTACGCAGGGCTTGTCAACTTAGTCAACAAACGATTCTAGCAGTAGTAACCGTTGGATTTGAATCGAACGGTCCTACTGCTTCTTCAATCGCTGCTCTTCTTGCACCAGCCGCCCAAACCAGCGCTGGGGAGACCGCCTGCTCCTGCCTCCAGTGGCCGGTTGTGCTGCCGTTGAGGCCCCATCGCCCCCTACTACTCCCACCGCTAGCCAGGCCCTACAGCGACGGCAGCCTCACACCGCAGCCGAACCAGTGAACCCTCGTACTCCTCTCCGCGTGGGCATCCACTACCGCGTCTTCCCCGGCTCCGCGTCATCCCCTTCCTAGGCCTCGCCGTCGTCCACCGCCTTGGTGCTCTTGGTGCGGCGTGTTCAACGTGGTTAACGACATTCCATCGGAAGAGTACTTTACGTGGAGAGGCTGACAGCTGGGTCCACGGCCACAGCCCAGTTTTTTTGTGATTTGCCTAGTAAGTCGCTTTGTCAAGCCTGTTGGGCTGCAAATCTTTCAGGACGAGGAGAGCTTTCATTCGGCTGGCCGAGAAAATGGCCCATCGGTAATGAGAAATGGGCTGTACATTTTTAAAACACATCAAACTGGCAATTAGTTTCAAATATCTTTTTTTCATTTCGAGATTTCAAATTACATTAATTTTTATGCGTGGAGAATATGTTGGATTTTATATTGATATACATTTATTTTTAAAATCAGTTTTAATGTGAGTCGAAATTTCGGGACTAAAAACAGTTCGGACTGCACCGAAATATGCAAAATTTTGTATAATTTTTTAACTGTGGCCACAATATGGGCTGTAATGCTCACCAAAAGAATATGGGCTCCAAAAAAACCTTAATAATTAGCAAATGGGATGTAAATTATTAGAAATAATGGCAGATGGGCTGTATGCTGTTTTCCACAGATTTGAGGCTTTACTAAAAAAAAGGTTGACGCACAAGCAGTGACTGTTGGATGGCCATCCAACGGCCATCGTGCTTCTTCTATCTCTGCTCTTCCTGCTCCAGCCGCTCAAACAAGCGCCGGCGGGACTGCCTGCTCCCTCCTCCCCGCGGCCGGCTCTGCTGCCGCATAGGCCTCACCGCCCCACCGTACTCCCATCGCTAGCCTAGCCATCCCTCTACTCACCCACACCTGATGTTATTCTCCGGTGACGGCAGACGAACCTGTAAACCCTCGTACACTCGTACTCCCCTCCGCGTGGGAAACAACTGCCGAGTCTTCCCTGCCTCCGTGTCGTTCCCTTCCTAGGCCTCTCCATCGTCCACCGCCCTGGTGCTCTCGGCGCGGCCTGGTCAACATGGTCACCGACCGACATGCATCTGAAGTGGACTGTACGTGGAGAGGCCGACAGCTGGGTCCACGGCCGCACGCAAGGAAATGCCTCCTTATTACGCGCAAAATAATGATTCCTCCACCTGACATCAGGGAACCACCGAAAGGGCCTCTGTATTTCGCGAAAAAAACGTTACCGCCGTTGACCGCTCGGACCCACCAGCTATATCTTCGCACGCAAGGAAGTGCCTCCTTATTACGCACAAAAAAATGAATACCCCCCTGTTAGCTGGGACCTAGTATAGTGGCAGGCTGGCTTGTGGGCCTACTAAGTTGACGGGGACGGAGGGCTTTGTCAACTTAGTCAATATGCACGATTCTAGCTCCAGTGACTGTACGATGTCCATCCAACGGCCGTAGTGCTTCTTCAACCTCTGGTCTTCTTGCTCCAGCCGCCCAAACCAGCGCCGGTCATGCCTCGTGCTCCTGTCTCCCGTGGCTGGCTGCGATGCGGCGGAGGCCTCACCGCCCCCTACTACTCCCACCGCTGGCCAGTCCATCCCTCTACTCACCCACACCCCCTGTTATTCTGCGGCCACGACAGCCTCACACCGCAGCGAACCAGTGAACCCTCGTACTCCTCTACACGTGTGCATCCACTGCTGCGCCTTCCCCAGCTCCGCGTCGTCCCCTTCCTAGGCCTCGCGGTCGTCCACCGTCCAGGTGCTCTCGGCGTGGTGTGTTCAAGGAACGGCTTCCATCGGACGTGGACTGTACGTGGAGAGGCTGACAGCTGGGTCCACGGCTGCAGCAAGGAAGTGCCTGCTTATTACGTGCAAAATAATTATTCCTCCACCTGACAGCGGGGACCCACCGGACGGATCACCGTATTTCGCAAAAAAACGTTTCCCCCCTGACTGATGGGACCCACCGGCTACATCTTCGCACGCAAGGAAGTTCCTGACAGTCGGGACCCACCTGGTCGAAGCATACGTAGCATTGTCATTCTGGTCGCGAACGTGTACGTACATATATACTGGTGGATGTAGAGGCCCGCACGTGTCAAAGTAGAGGCACACACGTAGCATGTACACGTACGTACAACGGCCAGGGTGCAAGAAAGAAAATACGGCCACATATGTGTACATACGGGCGGGATCTCGAACGCCTACTCGCGCATACGTACGACCAGGGCTCGTCTACATGGCTGGGTCGGAATTGAGAAACAACATCGTCGTCGTGTTCACGGGGAGGCAATGGAATGCGTCGTGTTCATCGGGAGACAACGGAACGCGTGGGAGCCAACCGGCTGGGTCGGAACGGAATGCGAGGTCGTGTTCATTGGGAGGGCTTGGACGGAACAGGCGATGGAAACGAGGCTTGGCGTACCACAGAACGGAGGAAACGGCCTTGTGTTCGACCGGCCACGTTCGAAATACGATCCTGTTCATCAGGAGGGGTCTGGCGTACCGCAAAACGGAGGAAACGGACCTCCTACGGTCGAAATAGGGGTCCTGTTGATCGGGAGGGGTGTGGCATACCGCAAAACGGACGAAACAGACCTCCTACGGTCGAAACGAGGGTCCGGTTGATCGGGAGGGGTGTGGCGTACCGTAAAACACACGAAACGGACCTTCTACGGTCGAAACGGGGGTCCTGTTCATCGGGAGGAGTGTGGCATACCGCAAAACTGGACTCCACGAGATACTATTCATCTCCACCGTCGACCTCCTCCAGCCTCCACGGGCTCCTGTTCATCCAGCCTCCACCGCGCGCTACTCCACCGGCTACTGTTCAACCACCCCTCCACGGGCACCCCTCCACCGTCTACTGTTCATCCAGCCCTCCACACCACGGGGTCCTGTTCAACCACCCCTCCACGGGCACCCCTCCACCGTCCACTGTTCATCCAGCCCTCCACCACACCACGGGGTCCTGTTCATCCAGAGGCAACGCCACCGCTCACTGTTCATCCAACCCCCCCTCCCCCGCAACGCTCACTGTTCATCCAATCGATCGGCTTCAGTTAGCAGCAGTAGCGAAGGAATCGCTCGATCGGGTTCAGTTAACAGCCATCGATCGATCGCTCGGGTTCAGTAACGCATAGCCTGCAGTGCTATCGCTCAGGTTCAGTTAGAGCCCAACGCCTCGCTCGGGTTTAGTTAGAGCCAACACCTCTCACACACGCGCGTACGTGTACGAGACAAACGCGCATCGCTCGGCCCCCGACCTCCCACCGTAACCGGGAACTCCCCGAAATTTTCCTCCCCCTCGCTTCTACCACAGTTTTTTCCATCATGGACGGCCCAAAGAATGTCATGCAGCTCCGTCTCCGGCCCACCCAGGATGAAAAGCCCATTTTCTGTCATGATTTTTCATCATAGAAGTAGGAGCCCACCACATCTATGATGATACTGGGTTTTGTCACAATTATCGTCATAGAAGTGTCATATGTATGACAAAAAAATTTGTTTGGCCAAAAATGTCATGTATGTGTCTTTTTTGTAGTGAAGCGGCGGCCGACTCCACCCCGCCGGCTCCCAACCCAACCGCCCTAGTACCAGTGGCTGTGATGACCATGGACGAAATCCAAGCACCATCCTAGGCACAGCCCATCCTCAATTTCCTAGTGAACAGAGAGCTGCCGACCGACGAGATCTCGGCCCGGCAAGTGCAGCGCCGAGTAGGAGCCTACACGATAATAAACAGAGAGCTTGTCAAACACAGTGTGACTGGGGTCTTCAGCGCTGCGTAGAACCAGAGAAGGGCCAGGCAATTCTCAAAGATATCCACCAAGGCGAGTGTGGCCACCACGCGGCCTCCAGATCCCTTGTTGCCAAAGCTTTCCACCATGGTTTCTTCTGGCCGACTACTTTGGAAGACGCCAAGGATTTGGTCAAGCATTGCAAGGGGTGCCAGAAATTTAGCTCCAAGCAACATCTGTCGGCTTCTGCACTCAAGACCATCCCTGTCGTGGAATTGTCACGGCAGATGTCCTAGTGTAAGGACTTATTCGCGAGGCCAATGCATCTATGTGGTAGCTTGAAGGGGTTGAGCTGAATCGAGAGACGCGACACACAAGACGAGGATTTAGACAGCTTCGGGCCCCGGGAAACATCATCCGGTAATAACCCTACATGCTGTTTGTGGCTAGGTCTCATTATGATCATGAGGGAGTCGCCGTAAGCCGGCTCTCCTCTTTGTGTCTATCCCTAGATATTGTTTCTTGTCCCCTCTTTGGGGAGCCCTGCCCCTCCTTATATAAGTTAGAGGGGCGGGTTACATGTGGAGTCCTAGTAGGACTAGGACTAGTCTATCTTCTCTTACAATATGAATACAAGTCCGGGTCTTGCTTCCTCGTAAAGGAAATATTCGTCATCCCTTTCCTCTTAAGCCGGCCCATCATAATGTAAGCCGGCCTTCTGGGCCTTGAGCCTCCTGGGCCCCCGGGTCTTGTCGCTCCTCTGATCCGCTTGCCAGGTCACCCATAAGTCGCCAGGATCGAGCGGGTCACTTAGTGTGTCGTCCAGTCAGGGCGGGTCATTAGTGAGTCGCCAAGTCCGGCTGGGTTATACATCCAGCCGGGTCATACCGCGGGGTATATCCCCGACATTAGCCCCCAAGTTTAATTTGGATTTATCCATGTTAAACTGATCTGCAACATAAACACAAGAACAAACTGATAGGTTGTACTCCGGGTTAAATATTCATGTAAGCCGGCACCTGATCATTTTTAAATCCTTGTCATTTCCTTCTTGATACATGCCCATGTACTCATAGCAAATCCCCTTTAGTAGATATGTTCAAACTTTGTGAATGCAAAAAATCCAGATACTTCTTTTGAGAAATCCAGGTAAATAGGCCAGCTTCAGAGTCAATTTGCTGGCATTGGTCTCTTGTAGAGAAATATTGTAAGAAATAATCCACTTGAATCGGCTTCCAAAGCGCCGGCTTAAAGCATATTGGTCTTGAAATACTCATCTGACTTTCAGCCGGCTTGAAGAGGTAAAACTTGCCGGTTTATCATAACCAAAATTGCCGGCTTGTAAATATTGATAGCACCGGGTCATAACTGTAGCCGACACCGGGTCATAATTATTGGTGACACCGGATCATTATTGTTGCAAACACCGGATCAATCCGATCTGCTCAAAACTGAGAATTTGAACATATTTCTCCCTTATATCCATATTATCTGTAGCCCCCAAGGGCTGGTTTAATCAGCATGAATAAGCCGGGACTTATCACCATGGCTTTAAATAAAATCCAACTGTGTAGCCCCCATGAGTCGGCTATGGTCATAGTAGTTTAGCCAGGTCATCCTAGAATTGTCTTCAGCAAAGAGCAATATGCATTAGCCACCAAGTGTCGGGTCATTATGTAATAATGAGCAGGGACTTTGTAAATATGATGATGTAAATTTGAGCAGTAACGTGTAGCCCCCAAGGGTCGGCTTAGTAAGATAATACTGAGCTAGGACTTTTCATTGAAAATAATATCATATGATGTTACCCCCATCCTGGGGCTTGAAACCACGTCCACAAGGTTAAGAGCTTTGTGCTTTACCAACTGAGCAGTGGATCCTTCAATATATAATGGAATAAGGCTTGTGTATCTTGAATTTTAATAGGAGCAATTGGTAACCCCCAAGGGCCGGCTCATTACAACGGGATGAGTCGGGTCTTCAATAAGGCCAACAAAAATGACTTTGCATTAGCCCCCAAGTGTCATGGTGCATGCTTGCAGCGACATGAGACTTGCATATTTGATATAACCTCAACTTGAATAATGTAGCCCCCAAGTGTCGGGTCGTAAGCCTGCAGCGACTAGGGACTATTTCCTCCATTGTAAAATAAATCATGCCCATTGATAAAGATAAAAGTTGTTGCGCTAAAGCGACTTTGAAAACTTCAATCATAATACTGGTTATGGTAATCATAATAGAAATCCAACCATGTTGGCTATTCAAGATTTGAATAACCCGGTTTGAAAACCTCAATCATTCAATATCATAACGAAAATCCAGCCAAGTTTGGCTATTTAAAGATTTCAAATACCTTATTTGTTGAGAAGTAAATCCGGAGTTTAAATACTCGGCGGCTCTTGGCCGATGGCGATTCAATACGCCTTCATTGTAAACCAGAATTTTCATGACCTGGCGGCTTATAGCCTTTTGAGAAAAATCCAGAACGGTGAATCATTTTGAAGCATCAACTTTGGTAATGAGCTTGAACTTAATCATTTATATGTCATATTTCTGCAAATCCTGCAGAGTTTAAACAACATATGCCCTGGCGACTTAGCGTAAAAACCAGGGCGGGTCATAATATCTCATATATAACTACTGTGATATTGAATTTGTACTGTCGGCTTACATAACCTATGCAGTAAGGGTGATAACCCAATCCTTAGAAGCCAATGCCTCCACATAGATGATGATTGTCATAAACTGGCGACTTATAGTCAAAAGTCAAGCCGGGTTAAGCATAAAACACTTATATATATTTGAGATATAATCCCAAAAAGGTCTCAAGTTAAGTAATTGTGGCTGCAATAAACTTTACCAGAGACAGAATAAAACTTTTTGAGGCTTCTGATTCGGATACGATCAGTAAACCGTTCCAAAGGGGTTAAGCTAAGATTCGAATATGATCATATAGCCCCCAGTGGCTTTGGCGATGCCGATCAAGAGGGTATCGACAGCTATGTTCTCTTTGGTTCGAATATGACCTATATTTGAACAGGAAGCCCCCAAATGACCTTGAGAGTTGTTTAACGACGCTGATTCGAATACGATCCACGTCGGACCCAAAGAGGTTGAGCTATGATTCGGATACGATCAAGAAGCCCCCTAGTGGGTTTGGCAGTATGCCAATCAAAAGGGTTTCGACAGCTATGTTCTCTTTGGTTCGAATACGACCTATGTTTGAACAGGAAGCCCCCAAGTGACCATATAAATTTTGGCATTGCGCCGATCAAGAGGGTACTGATAGCTATGCTCGATGAGCAGGAAGCCCCCAAGTGATCATAATATGATAAGCCGTAAGGTAGGATATCCAAGTTTGAACCGCGCATCATGGCAGCAAGTTCTTTTGGCAACCTTTAATTTTTCTAAGAACTCGAACTTGCGAGAGATTAAATCTTTTTGAACCGGAACTTTAAACCGGATTTAGAAGCTTCAAAACTTTGTGAGAGACAAATTTACCTTGAGCCGGATTTGATAGCTTCAAAGCTTTGCGGGAGAGAGATGTCTCTTGAGCTATATTTTAAACCGGAATCTTCATTTTGAGCCGGAAATTTTTCTGACGGCCTTTAAATATTCGCCAATAAAGAGTAGCCTCCGAGGCCGGGTTATCTTCCCTTCAATGACCCGGAGTTATTGAATTCATTGAAACCGGCTAATTTTGCCGAGCCATACCATTGTAGCCCCCGAGTCTCAAGATGACTCGAAGAGTTGGCTTGAGATTCTCCATATTTGACCATATGAGAAGGTGTATATCATTGGCGTTGATAACGCGATGTGAATCCACATAAGGTTGAGGTGACTGCGGCGGGTTATAATGATCCCGTATGAGCCGTGTCAGCAACTCGGCCAATGGTTCCTTCCAACTGGTTGTTTGAAGCTTAACCAAACTGTAGTGGCGGCGATTTGTGCGCCTGCCCATTGAGCCATCCAGTGCAGATGGCGGTTGATAATATATGATAATTTGCCTCCAATTTGTTGGAAGAGAAAACCGGACTTCCCAAGCAGTGACTTGCTCATACTCAATAAACAGTTCATACAGACAGATTTAGCCCGATGTGTTGATGTAGACCAGGCCGCGAGAGGCGGACCGTAAAGATGACTGCAATATCTGAGGCGGCTCAGACAGATGAACCAGCCGCGGCGTTGTAAGCCGGTGTGGTCGGGCAAGTTGTCCTCCTTGTTGTAAGCCAGCGCGGACGCGTGAACCAGCCGCGAGAGTGGACGGGCGAGTCGTCTGTGGCATTTGTAAGCCGGTGCGGTCGCGAGAGACGGCCACGACATTTGTAAGCCGGTGTGGGAGTCCGTTGAGTAACGAGGACCACATGTGCCGAATGATGTCAGCACGCCTCCATCTCCGCAGTATAAACATAATTGTCCTGCGTACAAAAAATACAGCAAGGCGGAGTAGTTGTTTGTCGCAAGAAATCAACATGTACCTACAAAAATATACAGGACAAATATCACCTGATTGTTTTTGTTCGATGAGTCTTTCAGAGATTTTCTTCATCCTTGCTCTGGGTGCAAACGCCCTCACGTGCAACATTATATGCATGTTTGCCCCGTCCATCATTTGGTTCCTGCCTACGGAGTAGGAATATTTTGCATTGACTTGGATCTTCACGTGGGGAGAAAAATCCCCTCCTTTCTTTAGTAAGTCCAGAGTGGTGCACGGCATGCAGCGCTAGTAGCTTGCTCTGCTGCTACTTATCTTAGGAGATGTGACGTTTGTCTACGTTAATGCCATAGCAGCAGCAGGCACACGCACATCTGATATAACCAACGGCCACCGCCCTCCTTTTCCCCCATTTTTTATAGCTTTGGACTGATCTGCTTGGAGTAGGAGCTGAGGATTCAACTAGCGACTTAAGGCAGTTAAGGCGGAGAAAACGCTGGCGATACTGTGAAACAACGACTGAATTTTGGTGCGAGGCCAGCGGCCTGGAGTAAGGCCGGTAAGACAAAAGCGGTGGACAGCGGCTCAGCACGGAGATAGTCGAGGAGCCGAGTTGAAACAGATACGACCACGGCAATAGCAGGCGGCAGGCCGGGTTGAAAGTGGCCATGGTGAAGGTGGCAAGTGATCCATGAACGACACCACGGCTGACCAATAAATCTCATCTTTCTGCAAGTATATACGTGTATGTGTACTGAAGTAGTATCCCTTGTGCATGTTGGCTCAAGGCGAAGTAGGCCACGACGTAGGTGGAACGAGGCCATTGAAGCGAGCCGGCCCAAAGGAGCTCTGGAGCTCTGGTGGCGGGCGGCTCAGGTGAACTGTAGGCCGGAGTTGCTGCAGCAAAAGCATGCCACGGCGCCACCGTGTACAAGAACAGGACGATGGAAGCGCGGCAGAACCAGACTTGGCAAAGTAGCCAGGCCAGCAACGGTGGTTTCTCGTGGTGGTTTGGAGCAGAACGGTAGAGGCGGCCAAAACACTGGGTCGCGGTTGCGAAGTCGCCGGTGACTCGGCGTGAGACGGGGACGGTGGAGCAAGGTCGCAGGGCAACTTTGTTGAGGCCGGCGAGGCATCAGGGCCTGCGGTTGAAGCGGCTTGACCCTAGAGCTGTGGCGGTTTAGCAGAGGTACAGCAGCCGGTTCACCCGGCCTGAGGAGGCACGACGGCGGCTCGGAATCTGCTGGGGCCGTGACTTGCAGGCACGGCCGGCTCGAGGCGACTCAGGGCAGCAGCAGCGCCCAGCTGTAGACGAGGACGGTGCGACGGGCGGCTCAGCGTAGGCGTGTCACGATGTCATGGTGGCTTGCAGGCGCGAACTAGCGACGGCGGAGGCAGAACTGTAGAAGGTGACACCCGAAGCGGGGCCCGGGCGGCGGTTCACAGGCTGCCCTCAACTGGAGTGGCTTGCTGCGGCAAGGCGGCTCAACGGACCGCAGCCGGGGCAGAAGCGACTGGCAGCGGCCACTGGCGGAGGCGGCTCAACCGTGGAAGCGCGCCGGTGAGGGACGGCCAGGACGGCGGGGGCGGCGATCATGCAGAGTCCGAGTCTAACCATCCATCCGTGTCCTCGTCTTGGTCGTTGTTCAATTGTCCGTGTCTTCCTCCAAACCGTGGAGGTTTGTCCCCAATTGGCTGCTGTACCAAACTTATCCAGCGCCTCCACGTGAGTACTAAACCGGCCACGAGTACTTACTACTGATTCTGATTTGATGTTTGGATGTAGTACGTGGTAACAGCAGCAAGGCAGCAGCCTCGAGATTTGAAGCGAATCGACTTACGGCTCTCGTAGTAAAGCGGCAATTGAGTAACGGAGTCGGTCTCGGTCTCGCCGGATCGTACCGGCTGTTTTGATGAAAATCAACCTGACTCAGACGGGCGGACCGACAGTCCGCATATAGCAACATGCACAAAACCCTAGCTTTTTTTTATCTCAAACCTTGTACTGCCAGCTCCAAAGTTAATCATATTCTTGATCACAAATTTGCCGGCTCTTCCTCATCTGACAAAAACTTGAGCTTCTCTATCCCTAGGGGAGATCCCTCCAAGGACTCAACACCACCGTGCGCATGCCCCACGGTGGGCGCAAACTATCGTGGAATTGTCACGGCAGATGTCCTAGTGTAAGGACTTAGTCGCGAGGCCAACGCATCTATGTGGTAGCTTGAAGGGGTTGAGCTGAATCGAGAGATGCAACACACAAGACGAGGATTTAGACAGCTTCGGGCCCCGGAAACATCATCCGATAATAACCCTACATGCTGTTTGTGGCTAGGTCTCATTATGATCATGAGGGAGTCGCCGTAAGCCGGCTCTCCTCTTTGTGTCTATCCCTAGATATTGTTTCTTGTCCCCTCTTTGAGGAGCCCTGCCCCTCCTTATATAAGTTAGAGGGGCGGGTTACATGTGGAGTCCTAGTAGGACTAGGACTAGTCTATCTTCTCTTACAAGATGAATACAAGTCCGGGACTTGCTTCCTCGTAAAGGAAATATTCGTCATCCCTTTCCTCTTAAGCCGGCCCATCATAACGTAAGCCGGCCTTCTGGGCCTTGAGCCTCCTGGGCCCCCGGGTCTTGTCGCTCCTCTGATCCGCTTGCCAGGTCACCCATAAGTCGCCAGGATCGAGCGGGTCACTTAGTGTGTCGTCCACTCAGGGCGGGTCATTAGTGAGTCGCCAAGTCCGGCTGGGTTATACATCCAGCCGGGTCATACCGCGGGGTATATCCCCGACAACCCCCCTTACCTGGCCTTTTGCTGTGTGGGGGGCTGGACATGGTGGGACCATTCAAGACAGCACGCGGCGGCATGACCCGTCTGCTAGTCGCCGTGGACAAATTCACCAAGTGGGTCGAATCAAAGTCAATCAAGAAACTGAATGGTCCGATTGCTGTGACTTTCATCACAGATATCACCGTCCGATACGGTGTACCACACAGCATCATCACCGACAATGGCACAAACTTTGCCAAAGGTGCCTTGGCTCGTTTCTGTGCGACACAAGGCATCCGACTGGACTTAGCGTCCGTTGCCCATCCGCAGTCAAACAGCCAAGTCGAGCGAGCAAACGACCTCATCCTGTCTGGCATCAGTCCCCGACTAGTTGAGCCACTGGAGCGCTCGGCCAGCTGGTGGATCGACGAGCTACCGGCCGTCCTTTGGAGCCTCCACACCACTTCGAACAAGTCAACCGGCTTCACTCCATTCTTCCTTGTGTTCGGGGCCGAGGCTGTCATCCCAACTGACATCGAGTTTGACTCACCTCGCGTCGCCATGCACACGGAGGCAGAGGCGAAAGAAGCACGAGAAGACGATGTTGATCTGCTGGAAGAGGGTCGGTTGTTGGCACTCAGCCGGTCCGCCATCTACCAGCAGAGTCTGCACCGCTAGCACAGTGAGAAGGCCAAGCTAAGATCTTTCCAAGAGGGAGACCTTGTGCTCCGGCTGATCCAGCGAACAGCCGGCCAACACAAGCTCTCGGTCCCTTGGGAAGGCCCCTTTGTCAACAGCAAAGCTTTGGGCAATGACTCCTACTACCTCATCGATGCACAGAATCCCAGAGCGCGCAAGAGAGACGACTCTAGCAAAGAATCAGAGCACCCATGGAATGCAAATCTCCTCCGAAGATTTTACAGTTGATGCAGTATGTAGCATGCTACCTTTTGTATTAAAGCGCTGAGACATCGGGGCCCTTGAGGAGCACTCAGGGGCTACCCTTTTTTTATCTATATGATAAGTCCTATGCCTATGTGTTAGGACCCCGATCCTAAGTCACACCGATCTAGCATGTAACACATCATATCACTTTGCGGCCTCACGCACGGTATGCCCACGGGTGCCACCTTACCTGGCCCGGGACTGTTTGCTCCTTTTGGCTCATGTATATGATAGTGGCACTAGCATCCATACGACAAACAACCCGGGCCGACATGACTAGTCGTGAACCCAAAGAGGCAATAACTTACAGGGACATGCATACATGAACCAGTATCGAACGTGTCGGTCATCAGCGTGTGAATCCGGGCTGTAGAAACTGGGCTAACAGGACTTCGGGAACCCGGGCTGTAGCAGACTAGCAGTACTCCGGAAGTCACAGCATGACATTTCCCCGAAGGGACAGACACCGGAACAAAGTGGGACACATGCCGACTAGTCTAGGTGTTCCGGAGCAGTAGTAACTAGGCTAGTAGGACTCCTGTAAACCGGTCTGTAGCAGACGACCATGGCTCAGTGGAAGCACTAGAGTACATTTCCCCATAAGAGAGGCTACCAAGGATAAACAACTAGGTTGTCGGATCCCACACATACCAAGCATTTCAATCATACACACAATATGCCCGATATGTGTAAATACAACATGGCATCACAACAAAACTCTACAACTCAAAGTATTTACTCATTAGGCTCCGAAGAGCCAGATATTACAAACATGGGTCTCATGACCCAACATACAGAGCATACAAGCAACAAGCACATGTGGAAGCTTAACTTGTCTGAGTATAGACAACTACAAATGAAAAAGGCTGAGAAGCCTGACTATCTACAAGACCCTGCCGAGGGCACAAGATCGTACCTGAGGTAACAAGCTAAACGTCGAAGTCCGCGCGGAACTACTAGAGAGACTAAAGTCTCTCTGCAAAACATAAATTGAGAAAACATGAGTACAAATGTACCCAACAAGACTTACATCAGAACTACCTACATATGCATCGGTATCAACAAAGGGGGTGGTGGAGTTAAACTGCAGCAAGCTAGCTTTGACTTGGTGGCTATCCTAAACTACGACTGCAAGTAACTCTTTTGAGGTGGCACACACGAGTCCACATATTCACCATATCAATACACTGTTGGAAATATGCCCTAGAGGCAATAATAAAAGCATTATTATTATATTTCCTTGTTCATGATAATTGTCTTTATTCATGCTATAACTGTATTATCCGGAAATCGTAATACACATGTGAATACAAAGACCATAATATGTCCCTAGTAAGCCTCTAGTTGACTAGCTCGTTGATCAACAGATAGTCATGGTTTCCTGGCTATGGACATTGGATGTCATTGATAACGGGATCAAATCATTAGGAGAATGATGTGATGGACAAGACCCAATCCTAAGCATAGCGCAAGATCGTGTAGTTCGTTTGCTAGAGCTTTTCCTATGTCAAGTATCTTTTCCTTTGACCATGAGATCGTGTAACTCCCGGATACCGTAGGAGTGCTTTGGGTGTACCAAACGTCACAACGTAACTGGGTGACTATAAAGGTGCACTACATGTATCTCCGAAAGTGTCTGTTGGGTTGACACGGATCGAGACTGGGATTTGTCACTCCGTATGACGGAGAGGTATCACTGGGCCCACTCAGTAATGCATCATCATAATGAGCTCAAAGTGACCAAGTGTCTGGTCACGACATCATGCATTACGGTACGAGTAAAGTGACTTGCCGGTAACGAGATTGAACGAGGTATTGGGATACCGACGATCGAATCTCGGGCAAGTAACATACCAATTGACAAAGGGAATTGTATACGGGGTTGTTTAATCCTCGACATCGTGGTTCATCCTATGAGATCATCGTGGAGCATGTGGGAGCCAACATGGGTATCCAGCGCCAGCTGTTGGTTATTGACCGGAGAGTCGTCTCGGTCATGTCTGCCTGTCTCCCGAACCCGTAGGGTCTACACACTTAAGGTTCGGTGACGCTGGGGTTGTGAAGATATGTATATGCAGTAACCCGAATGTTGTTCGGAGTCCCGGATGAGATCCCGGACGTCACGAGGAGTTCCGGAATGGTCCGGAGGTAAAGAATTATATATAGGAAGTGCTATTTCGGCCATCGGGACAAGTTTCGGGGTCACCGGTATTGTACCGGGACCACCGAAAGGGTCCCGGGGGTCCACCGGGTGGGGCCACCTATCCCGGAGGGCCCCATGGGCTGAAGTGGGAAGGGACCCAGCCCAAAGTGGGCTGGGGCGACACTCCCCTAAGGGCCCATGCGCCTAGGGTTGGGGGAAACCCTAAAGGGGCGCCCCTTGCTTGGGGGGCAAGCCCCCCACCCCTTGGCCGCCGCCCCCTAGGAGATTGGATCTCCTAGGGACGGCCAACCCCCCCTAGGCACCCCTATATATAGTGGGGGAGAGGGAGGACTTCAGACCTCAGCCTTTGGTGCCTCCCTCTCCCTTGTTACATCTCTCTCTCTCTCTCTCTCTCTCTCTCTCTCGTTGTATAGGCGAAGCCCTGCAACTGTGACGCCCTGCATCCACCACCACGCCGTCGTGCTGCTGGATCACCATCAACCTCTCCTTCCCCCTTGCTGGATCAAGAAGGAGGATACGTCTCCCGTCCCGTACGTGTGTTGAATGCAGAGGTGCTGTCCGTTCAGCACTTGGTCATCGGTGATTTGGATCACGTCGTGTTCGACTACATCATCCCCATTCTTTGAACGCTTCCGCTCGCGATCTACAAAGGTATGTAGATGCATCCGATCACTCGTTGCTAGATGAACTCATAGATGGATCTTGGTGAAACTGTAGGAAAATTTTTGTTTTCTGCAACGTTCCCTAACAGTGGCATCATGAGCTAGGTCTATGCGTAGTTCTTCTTGCGCGAGTAGAACACAATTTGTTGTGGGCGTAGATGTTGTCAACTTTCTTGCCGCTACTAGTCTTATCTTGCTTCAATGGTATTGTGGGATGAAGCGGCCCGGACCAACCTTACACGTATGCTTACGTGAGACCGGTTCCACCGACAAACATGCACTAGTTGCATAAGGTGGCTGGCGGGTGCCTGTCTCTCCTACTTTAGTTGGAGAGGATTCGATGAAAAGGGTCCTTATGAAGGGTAAATAGAAGTTGACAAATCACGTTATGGTTTTCACGTAGGTAAGAAAACGTTCTTGCTAGAACCCTACTTCAGCCACGTAAAACTTGCAACAACAATTAGAGGACGTCTAACTTGTTTTTGCAGCAAGTGCTTTGTGATATGATATGGCCAAAGTTGTGATGAATGATGAATGACATATATGTGATGTATGAGTTGTTCATGCTATTGTAATAGGAATCACGACTTGCATGTCGATGAGTATGACAACCGGCAGGAGCCATAGGAGTTGTCTTTATTTTTTGTATGACCTGCGTGTCATTGAGAAACGCCATGTAAATTACTTTACTTTATTGCTAAACACGTTAGCCATGGTAGTAGAAGTAATAGTTGGCGGTCAACTTCATGGAGACACGATGATGGAGATCATGATGATGGAGATCATGGTGTCAAGCCGGTGACAAGATGATCATGGAGCCCCAAGATGGAGATCAAAGGAGCTATGTGATATTGGCCATATCATGTCACTATTATTATTTGATTGCATGTGATGTTTATCATGTTTTTGCATCTTGTTTACTTAGAACGACGGTAGTAAATAAGATGATCCCTCATAATAATTTCAAGAAAGTGTTCCCCCTAACTGTGCACTGTTGCGACAGTTCGTTCGTTTCTAAGCATCACGTGATGATCGGGTGCGATGGATTCCAACGTTCACATACAACAGGTGTAAGACAGATTTACACATGCAAACACTTAGGTTGACTTGACGAGCCTAGCATGTGTATAGACATGGCCTCGGAACACAGAAGACCGAAAGGTCGAGCATGAGTCGTATAGAAGATACGATCAATATGAAGATGTTCACCGACGTTGACTAGTCCGTCTCACGTGATGATCGGACACGGCCTAGTTGACTCGGATCATGTTATACTTAGATGACTAAACGAGGAATGTCTATCTAAGTGGGAGTTCATTGAATAATTTGATTGGATGAACTTCATTATCATGAACTTAGTCTAAAATCTTTACAATATGTCTTGTAGATCAAATGGCCAACGTAGTCCTCAACTTCAACGCGTTCCTAGAGAAAACCAAGCTGAAAGACGATGGCAACAACTATACGGACTGGGTCCGGAACCTGAGGATCATCCTCATAACTGCCAAGAAAGATTATGTCCTACAAGCACCGCTAGGTGATCCACCCGTCCCACAGAACCAAGACGTTATGAACGCTTGGCAGACACGTGCTTATGACTACTCCCTCGTTCAGTGCGGCATGCTTTACAGTTTAGAGCCGGGGCTCCAAAAGTGTTTTGAGAGACATGGAGCATATGAGATGTTCGAAGAGCTGAAAATGGTTTTTCAAGCTCATGCCCGGGTCGAGAGATATGAAGTCTCCGACAAATTCTTTAGCTGTAAGATGGAGGAAAATAGTTCTGTCAGTGAGCACATACTCACTATGTCTGGGTTAGATAACCGCTTGACTCAGCTGGGAGTTAATCTCCCGGATGATGCGGTCATTGACAGAATCCTCCAGTCGCTTCCACCAAGCTACAAGAGCTTCGTGATGAACTTCAATATGCAGGGGATGCAAAAGACCATTCCTGAGGTATTTGCAATGCTGAAATCAGCAGAGGTAGAAGTCAAGAAGGAACATCAAGTGTTGATGGTCAATAAAACCACTAAGTTCAAGAAAGGCAAGGGTAAAAAGAACTTCAAGAAGGACGGCAAGGAAGTTGCCGCGCCTGGCAAGAAAGCTGCCGGGAAGAAGCCAAAGAATGGACCCAAGCCCGAGACTGAGTGCTTTTATTGCAAGGGAAGTGGTCACTGGAAGCGGAACTGCCCCAAATACTTAGCGGACAAGAAGGCCGGCAAAACGAAAGGTATATGTGATATACATGTAATTGATGTGTACCTTACTAGTACCCGTAGTAGCTCTTGGGTATTTGATACCGGTGCAGTTGCTCACATATGAAACTCAAAGCAGGAGCTGCGGAATAAGCGGAGACTGGCAAAGGACGAGGTGACGATGCGCGTCGGGAATGGTTCCAAGGTCAATGTGATCGCCGTCGGCACGCTACCTCTACATTTACCATCGGGATTAGTTTTAAACCTTAATAATTGTTATTTAGTACCAGCTTTGAGTATGAACATTGTATCGGGATCTCGTTTAATTCGAGATGGCTACTCATTTAAATCCGAGAATAATGGTTGTTCTATTTATATGAGAGATATGTTTTATGGTCATGCTCCAATGGTGAATGGTTTATTCTTTCTCGAGCGTAATGCTACACATGTTCATAGTGTGAAAACCAAAAGATGTAAAGTTGATAACGATAGTCCCACATACTTGTGGCACTGCCGCCTTGGTCACATAAGTGTCAAACGCATGAAGAAGCTCCATGCAGATGGACTTTTAGAGTCTCTTGATTATGAATCATTTGACACGTCCGAACCATGCCTCATGGGTAAAATGACCAAGACTCCGTTCTCAGGAACAATGGAGCGAGCAACCAACTTATTGGAAATCATACATACTGATGTGTGCGGTCCAATGAGTGTTGAGGCTCGCGGTGGCTATCGTTATGTTCTCACCCTCACTGATGACTTGAGTAGATATGGGTATGTCTACTTGATGAAACACAAGTCTGAAACCTTTGAAAAGTTCAAGGAATTTCAGAGTGAGGTTGAAAATCAACGTGACAGGAAAATCAAGTTTCTACGATCAGATCATGGAGGAGAATACTTGAGTCACGAATTTGGCACACACTTAAGAAAATGTGGAATAGTTTCACAACTCACGCCGCCTGGAACACCTTAGCGTAATGGTGTGTCCGAACGTCGTAATCGCACTCTATTAGATATGGTACGATCTATGATGTCTCTTACCGATTTACCGCTATCTTTTTGGGGCTATGCTTTAGAGACTGCCGCATTCACTTTAAATAGGGCTCCGTCGAAATCCGTTGAGACGACACCGTTTGAATTATGGTTTGGGAAGAAACCAAAGCTGTCGTTTCTAAAAGTTTGGGGATGCGATGCTTATGTCAAGAAACTTCAACCTGAAAAGCTCGAACCCAAGTCGGAAAAATGCGTCTTCATAGGATACCCTAAAGAAACTGTTGGGTATACCTTCTACCTAAGATCCGAAGGCAAGATCTTTGTTGCCAAGAATGGATTCTTTCTGGAGAAAGAGTTTTTCTTGAAAGAAGTAAGTGAGAGGAAAGTAGAACTTGATGAAGTATTATCTCTTGAACCGGAAAATGGCGCAACTCAAGAAAATGTTCCTGAGGTGCCTGCACCGACTAGAGAGGAAGTTATTGATGATGATCAAGATACTTCTGATCAAGCTCCTACTGAAATTCGAAGGTCCACAAGGACACGTTCTGCACCAGAGTGGTACGGCAACCCTGTCTTGGAAATCATGTTGTTAGACAATGGTGAACCTTCGAACTATGAAGAAGCGATGGAGGGCCCGGATTCCGACAAATGGCTAGAAGCCATGAAATCCGAGATAGGATCCATGTATGAAAACGAAGTATGGACTTTAACTGACTTGCCCGTTGAACGGCGAGCCATAGAAAATAAATGGACCTTTAAGAAGAAGACTGACGAGGATGGTAATGTGACCATCTATAAAGCTCGGCTTGTCGCTAAGGGTTATCGACAAGTTCAAGGGGTTGACTACGATGAGACTTTCTCACTGGTAGCGAAGCTAAAGTCCGTCCGAATCATGTTAGCAATTGCCGCATTCTATGATTATGAGATATGGCAAATGGATGTCAAAACAGCATTCCTTAATGGTTTCCTTAAGGAAGAATTGTATATGATGCAGCCAGAAGGTTTTGTCGATCCTAAGAATGCTGACAAGGTGTGCAAGCTCCAACGCTCGATTTATGGGCTGGTGCAAGCATCTCGGAGTTGGAACATTCGCTTTGATGAGATGATCAAAGCGTTTGGGTTTACACAGACTTATGGAGAAGCCTGCGTTTACAAGAAAGTGAGTGGGAGCTCTGTAGCATTTCTCATACTATATGTGGATGACATACTTTTGATGGGAAATGATATAGAACTCTTGGACAGCATCAAGGCCTACTTGAATAAGAGTTTTTCAATGAAGTACCTTGGAGAAGCTGCTTATATATTAGGCATCAAGATCTATAGAGATAGATCGAGACGCCTCATAGGTCTTTCACAAAGCACATACCTTGATAAGATATTGAAGAAGTTCAATATGGATCAGTCTAAGAAGGGGTTCTTGCCTGTGTTACAAGGTATGAAATTGAGCTCAGCTCAATGTCCGACCACGGCAGAAGATATAGAAGAGATGAGTGTCATCCCCTATGCCTCAGCCATAGGTTCTATTATGTATGCCATGCTGTGTTTCAGACCTGATGTAAACCTTGCCGTAAGTTTGGTAGGAAGGTACCAAAGTAATCCCGGCAAGGAACACTGGACAGCGGTCAAGAATATCCTGAAGTACCTGAAAAGGACTAAGGAAATGTTTCTCGTTTATGGAGGTGACGAAGAGCTCGTCGTAAAGGGTTACATCGACGCTAGCTTCGACACAGATCTGGATGACTCTAAGTCACAAACCGGATACGTGTATATTTTGAATGGTGGGGCAGTAAGCTGGTGCAGTTGCAAGCAGAGCGTCGTGGCGGGATCTACATGTGAAGCAGAGTACATGGCAGCCTCGGAGGCAGCACATGAAGCAATATGGGTGAAGGAGTTCATCACCGACCTCGGAGTCATACCCAATTCGTCGGGGCCAATCAAACTCTTTTGTGACAACACTGGAGCTATTGCACTTGCCAAGGAGCCCAGGTTTCACAAGAAGACAAGGCACATCAAGCGTCGCTTCAACTCCATTCGTGAAAATGTTCAAGATGGAGACATAGATATTTGTAAAGTACACACGGACCTGAATGTAGCAGACCCGTTGACTAAACCTCTCCCTAGGGCAAAACATGATCAACACCAGAATTCCATGGGTGTTCGATTCATCACGATGTAACTAGATTATTGACTCTAGTGCAAGTGGGAGACTGTTGGAAATATGCCCTAGAGGCAATAATAAAAGCATTATTATTATATTTCCTTGTTCATAATAATTGTCTTTATTCATGCTATAACTGTATTATCCGGAAATCGTAATACACGTGTGAATACAAAGACCATAATATGTCCCTAGTAAGCCTCTAGTTGACTAGCTCGTTGATCAACAGATAGTCATGGTTTCCTGGCTACGGACATTGGATGTCATTGATAACGGGATCACATCATGAGGAGAATGATGTGATGGACAAGACCCAATCCTAAGCATAGTGCAAGATCGTGTAGTTCGTTTGCTAGAGCTTTTCCAATGTCAAGTATCTTTTCCTTTGACCATGAGATCGTGTAACTCCCGGATACCGTAGGAGTGCTTTGGGTGTACCAAACGTCACAACGTAACTGGGTGACTATAAAGGTGCACTACAGGTATCTCCGAAAGTCTCTGTTGGGTTGACACGGATCGATACTGGGATTTGTCACTCCGTATGACGGAGAGGTATCACTAGGCCCACTCGGTAATGCATCATCATAATGAGCTCAAAGTGACCAAGTGTCTGGTCACGAGATCATGCATTACGGTACGAGTAAAGTGACTTGCCGGTAACGAGATTGAATGAGGTATTGGGATACCGACGATCGAATCTCGGGCAAGTAACATACCAATTGACAAAGGGAATTGTATACGGGGTTGTTTAATCCTCGACATCGTGGTTCATCCGATGAGATCATCGTGGAGCATGTGGGAGCCAACATGGGTATCCAGATCCCGCTGTTGGTTATTGACCGGAGAGTCGTCTCGGTCATGTCTGCCTGTCTCCCGAACCCGTAGGGTCTACACACTTAAGGTTCGGTGACGCTGGGGTTGTGAAGATATGTATATGCAGTAACCCGAATGTTGTTCGGAGTCCCGGATGAGATCCCGGACGTCATGAGAAGTTCCGGAATGGTCCGGAGGTAAAGAATTATATATAGGAACTGCTATTTCGGCCATCGGGACAAGTTTTGGGGTCACCGGTATTGTACCGGGACCATCGGAAGGGTCCCGGGGGTCCACCGGGTGGGGCCACCTATCCCGGAGGGCCCCATGGGCTGAAGTGGGAAGGGACCCAGCCCAAAGTGGGCTGGGGCGCCACTCCCCTAAGGGCCCATGCGCCTAGGGTTGGGGGAAACCCTAAAGGGGGCGCCCCCTTGCTTGGGGGGCAAGCCCCCCACCCCTTGGCCGCCGCCCCCTAGGAGATTGGATCTCCTAGTGCCGGCCACCCCCCCTAGGCACCCCTATATATAGTGGGGGTGAGGGAGGACTTCAGACCTCAGCCTTTGGCGCCTCCCTCTCCCTTGTTACATGTCTCTCTCTCTCTCTCGTTGTATAGGCGAAGCCCTGCAACTGTGACGCCCTGCATCCACCACCACGCCGTCGTGCTGCTGGATCATCATCAACCTCTCCTTCCCCCTTGCTGGATCAAGAAGGAGGAGACGTCTCCCGTCCCGTACGTGTGTTGAACGCGGAGGTGCTGTCCGTTCAGCACTTGGTCATCGGTGATTTGGATCACGTCGTGTTCGACTACATCATCCCCGTTCTTTGAACGCTTCCGCTCGCGATCTACAAAGGTATGTAGATGCATCCGATCACTCGTTGCTAGATGAACTCATAGATGGATCTTGGTGAAACCGTAGGAAATTTTTTGTTTTCTGCAACCTTCCCCAACATACACCACTATGGATCCGCTCCAGTCTCCCTACGAGAAGGCCATCCATATCACTCACGCTTATCTTGCGAGTTTTAGAGTATCCACATTTAAGTTATCTATGAACTGTACAGGCAACCCAGAAGTCCTTCACCGCGGACACGGCTATCCGAATAGATGATGTTAACCCTGCTGGGGTTTACTTATTCACACACGCTCTCACCACTTACCACCATGTACACATCGTGTGTATCGGCAACCTTCAAGCGGAACCCTGGCGAGGGAGTCGGCCATGACTTGACTAACCACACAAGTCTCTAGTCCAGGTTTATCGCCTATTCAGGTTCCATCCGTGAGGAGATCTGACCGGGTTTTAACTCATAACCCCAAACGATGTGTGCAGGGTTCCCGAGACACCAAACGGGCACCCGGTACACCATGCCACGGTGTATCTACCACATCATAGCTCACCCCTAGGGTCAGCGCTACGCACGGCCTCCAACACATATCCTACAAACACTAGAAACTAGTTGCAACTCTTGGACAGAGATCAAGGTGATTAATAAGTCGAGAGAGTCAATTAAGGATCCCAATGTGTGGTAGTAGTTGTTCATGGATCACAAACACAGAACTCAGTTCGTGAGGACGGTTTCAATGAGACAACCCACCATGTACTCCTACATGGCCTCTCACCGCTACCTTTACCAAATCATGTTCACACACTTAGCTCACACACAGTAGGACATGTTCATCACCATTCCAATTCATTCCCGATGAATCAGACCTGACTCAACTCTAAGCAGTAGCAGGCATGAAAAACAAGCATGAATGAGTAGGCACATCTGGGCTCAAAAAACTCCTACTCATGCTAGTGGCTTTCATCTATTTACTGAGGCAATGACAGGTCATGCAGAGGAAAATGGGTTCAGCTTCCGCAGCATGTAACAGTTGAATCGATGTTGTCCTAATGCAGTAAAAGAGAGCAGGAGCGAGAGAGTGGGATTGTATCAGAATGAACAATGGGGTTTTGCTTTCCTGGCACTTCTGAAGATTGTATAACTCTTCATCGATGGCATCGAACTCATCGTCGAAACCACGTCTACTGAGAGGGGACAAACACCGGCAACAGAGAAAGAACACAATTAATGCAATGTGACAATATGATGCATGATCATGACATGTCAATATGATGTGATTTGAGCTAATGCGTCTAGCAACTAGATTAAATGAAGTTGGTTTGAATCAAAGATTCAAATTCAACTCCATATGTGAAGATGCAAATGACATTTATTTCATTTGCCGTAAACAGTAGTAATAAGTTATTCTAACATGCATGCAAATGGTACAGGTGGATAGATTGGATTTTTCTGATAATTTTTCATATATAAATTATTTCATTTGGAGTTACGGTTGATTTTCTATGATTTTTAGAACTTTAAACAATTTTCTGGATTTTATAATTCATTTCTGAAATTTAAAATCGCCAGAAAATGATTATGAGGTCAGCATGATGTAAGCCTAGCGTCAGCAGGTCAACTGGGCTGCCCCTGGTCAAACCTGACCAGTGGGACCAACTGGTCAGTGACTAACTAACTAACACAGTTAGTTAGTGCTAAGTAAAATACTAACCTGAGTTAGTTAGAGTCTGGGCCCACATGTCTATGGCTCATCTAGTTAACTAAGTTAATTAACACCAATTAAATCTAACACTAATTAGGTAGGGGCCTGGCCCACTTGTCGGTGACCCAGGGGAGGTCAAACCCATAGTCAGCGGGGTCAAACTCACCGGACTTGGTCCACGGCTCATCGCCGATGAAGCCCGAGATGGCGGAGGGGCTCGGGATTTGCCCACGGTCGACCAAATCGACCGCGGTTTGGTCCTACGCGTAGCTGGGGCTCGCGCGGATCTGGTAGGGCAAGCGGGAGGAGCTGGGGTGGAGCTATCTCGCCGGAGTCGAGCTCGTGGCGGCGGCCGGAGTTTGGTTGCGCGCGGGATCGTGTTTCAGTGTGTAGAAGAGCGGGGAAAGAGGCTAGGAGGGCGCTACGCATTGCGGGGAGTAGGTTGGACACTCCAGGGTGACCATTTGGTCACTGGAGCATCGTCGACGGCTTGGAGGGAATGGATTTTGCAGATGCATCAGATGGTTTAGAAACCTGGGATGACTCGGACAGCAGAACGGCTGTAAATGCTCAAAGGATTTGAGACATCCTGCAAAAATGGTGGCATAACCAATAAGAAGCACAATATCAAGGTTTTGAGACCAACTATGAACACACGGAGGTAGTAGAAACTGAACTGGGGCTTAAATCCAACAATCTTATAAGTCTACTGATTAGTAACACGTGACCCTAATGGAAAGAAGAGAAAGCCGAGTTCCTTAACTCGTAGGAAAGATAAGATGACTCGGATGAGAGGGCATGAGGTATAAGGAGTAAAAAGAGCCTTAAGTTCCATCCCACAATCAATTCCCCTACATATAACTAAAGCATTTCTAGACTCAACTTTGACCAATCTGGCTTGGTAATCCTACAGGCAGTCAGGCTCTGATACCAAAGCTGTCAGGACCTCGATCCTAAGTCACACCGATCTAGCATGTAACACATCATATCACTTTGCGGCCTCACGCATGGTATTCCCACGGGTACCACCTTACCTGGCCCGGGACCATTTGCGCCTTTTGGATCACGTATATGATAGTGTCGCTAGCATCCATATGCTCGGACCGACATGACTAGTCGTGAACTGATACGTCTCCGTCGTATCTACTTTTCCAAACACTTTTTCCCTTGTTTTGGACTCTAACTTGCATGATTAGAATGGAACTAACCCGGACTGACATTGTTTTCAGCAGAATTGCCATGGTGTTATTTATGTACAGAAACAAAAGTTCTCGGAATGACCCAAAACTCCACGGAGCGTATTTTTGGAAATAGTAAAAAATACTGGCAAAATATCAAGACCAGGGGCCCACACCCTAGCCACGAGGGTGGGGGGCGCGCCCCCTACCTCATGGGCCCCCTGGAGCTCCTCCGACCTCAACCCCAACTCTATATATTCACTTTCGGGGAGAAAAAGATAAAAAAAAGGATTCATTGCGTTTTACGATACGGAGCCGCCGCTAAGCCATAAAACCTCCCAGGAGGGCTGATTTGGAGTCCGTTCAGGGCTCCGGAGAGGGGAATCTGTCATCATCGTCATCATCAACCATCCTGCATCACCAATTTCATGATGCTCACCGCCGTGCGTGAGTAATTCCATCGTAGGCTTGCTGGACGGTGATGGGTTGGATGAGATTTATCATGTAATCGAGTTAGTTTAGTTAGGGTTTGATCCCTAGTATCCATTATGTTCTGAGATTGATGTTGCTATGACTTTGCTATGATTAATGCTTGTCACTAGGGCCCGTGTGCCATGATTTCAGATCTGAACCTATTATGTTTTCATGAATATATGTGAGTTCTTGATCCTATCTTGGAAGTCTATAGTCACCTACTATGTGTTATGATCCGGCAACCCCGAAGTGACAATAATCGGGACCACTCCCGGTGATGACCGTAGTTTGAGGAGTTCATGTATTCACTATGTGTTAATGCTTTTACCTGTACTCTATTAAAAGGAGGCCTTAATATCCCTTCGTTTCCATTAGGACCCTGCTGCCACGGGAGGGTAGGACAATAGATGTCATGCAAGTTCTTTTCCATAAGCACGTATGACTATATTCGGAATACATGCCTACATTACATTGATGCATTGGAGCTAGTTCTGTGTCACTCTAGGTTATGACTGTTACATGATGAACTGCATCCGACATAATTCTCTATCGCCGATCCATTGCCTATGAGCTTTCCTTATATTGTTCTTCGCTTATTTACTTTTCCATTGCTATTGCTATCATCACTACAAAATACCAAAAACATTACTTTTGCTACCGTTACCACTACTATCATATTACTTTGCTACTAAATACTTTGCCGCAGATATTAAGTTATCCAGGTGTGGTTGAATTGACAACTTAGCTGCGAATACTTGAGAATATTCTCTGGCTCCCCTTGTGTCGAATCAATAAATTTGGGTTGAATACTCTACCCTCGAAAGCTATTGCGATCCCTATACTTGTGGGTTATCAAGACTATTTTGTGGCGCCGTTGCCGGAGAGCATAGCTCTATTCTTTGAGTCACTTGGGATTTATATCTGCTTATCATTATGAAGAACTTGAGTGATCCAAAAACCAAGATTTATCCCTCAACTATGAGGGGAGGTAAGGAACTGCCATCTAGCTCTGCACTTGATTCACCTTCTGTTTTGAGTAAGCTTGCGACACCTAAACCTACTTCTCCTATTCATTCTAATATGTCGCATGTTATTGATGATGACAGTTCTGCTATGCATGATACTTATGATGAAACTACTTCTATGCTTGATAATACTATGCCACTTGGTGAATTTCTTAATGAACAACTTGCTAGGGTTAGAGAGAATGAAATTATTGAAACTGATAATATTGATGAAAGTGATGATGAAGACTCTTCCCCTAATAAATATGAATAGCCTGTTGTTCCTGAGGGTTATGTTCTGGATGAAGAATCAGCTAGAGCTATTCTTGCTTGCAATGAGAGATATGATCTAAAGAGGTTATTAGCTAAATGGAAGCAGCAATCTCTTAATGCTAGAATGAAACCTGACCCTGCTTTTGCTACTTCACCTATCTGTGTAACTGATAAGGATTGTGAATTCTCTATTGATCCTGATATAATTACTTTGGTTGAATCTGATCCTTTCTATGGCAATGAATCTGAAACTGTTGTGGCACATCTTACTAAATCAAATGATATAGCTACCCTATTCACTAATGATGAGAGAACTCTCTACTTTTATATCCTTAAAATATTTCCGTTCTCATTAAAGGGTGATGCTAAGATATGGTTTAATTCTCTTGATCCTCGTTGTGTGCGTAGTCCCCAGGATATGATTTATTACTTCTCTGCTAAATATTTCCCTTCTCATAAGAAACAAGCTGCCTTAAGGGATATATATATAATTTTATGCAAATTGAAGAAGAGAGTCTCCTACAAGCTTGGGGGAGGCTTCTCCAATTACTTAATGCTTTTCCTGATCATCCTCTTAAGAAAAATGAAATACTTGATATCTTTTATAATGGACTAACCGATGCTTCCAGAGATTTCCTGGATAGTTGTGCTGGTTCTGTTTTCAGGGAAAGAACACCGGATGAAGCTAAAATTCTATTGAATAATATGTTGAAAAATGAAAATAATTGGACATTTCCTGAGTCTATTCCTAAACCAACTCCGAAGAAAAGGGGTATTCTATTTCTCAGTCCTGAAGATATGCAAGAGGCAAAGAAATCCATGAAAGAAAAGGGTATTAAAGCTGAAGAAGTTAAGAATTTACCTCCTATTAAAGAAATACATGGTCTTAATTTACCGCCTGTCGAAGAAATGCATAATTTTAATCCATCTCCTATCGAAGAAATACATGGTCTTGATAACCTGACACAGGTAGTAAAGGTAAATTCTCTCTATAGATATGATAAAGCTGAAATCCCATTTACTAAGTTTGCTAGCCCATGTTTAGATGAGTTTGATAAATTTATGGTTAAGCAAGAAGACTTCAATGCTTATTTTGATAGAGAACTAAAACACAATGCTGATATGCTTGAACACTTGGGTGATTATATGTCTAATGTCAAAGGTGAACTTAAACTTATTAGTAAACATGCTTCTATGGTTACTACTCAAGTAGAACAAGTACTTAAAGCTCAAAATGATTTGCTCAATGAATTGAATAGTAAGAATAATGATTTGGCTGTTAGAGTGGCTACTAGAACTGGTAAAATGACTCAGGAACCTTTGTATCCTAAAGGCAACCCTAAGAGAATTGAGCAAGATTCTCGTAGAAATAATATAGATGCACCTAGTCCTTCTAAAAGGAAGAAAAAGAAAAATGATAGGACTTTGCATGCTTCTAGTGAACCTATTACTGAAACACTTGAGAATCCAAATGATATTTCTATTTCTGATGCTGAAACTCAATCTGGTAATGAACCTGAAACTAGTGATAATGTTAATGATAATGTTCATATGATGCTCAACCTAGCAATGATAATGATATAGAAATTGAACCTGCTGTTGATCTTGATAACCCACAATCAAAGAATCAACGTTATGATAAGAGAGACTTTGTTGCTAGGAAACATGGTAAAGAAAGAGAACCATGGGTTCAGAAACCCATGCCTTTTCCTCCTAAACCATCCAAGAAAAATGATAATGAGGATTTTGAGCGCTTTGCTGAAATGATTAGACCTATCTTTTTGCGTATGCGATTAACTGATATGCTTAAAATGAATCCTTATGCTAAGTATATGAAAGAAATTGTCACTAATAAAAGAAAGATACTAGAAGCTGAAATTTCCAGCATGCTTGCTAATTATACTTTTAAGGGTGGAATACCTAGGAAACTAGGAGATCCAGGAGTACCAACTATACCATGCTCCATTAAAAGAAATTATGTTAAAACTGCTTTATGTGATCTTGGAGCCGGTGTTATTGTTATGCCTCTCTCTTTATATCATATACTTGATTTGAATAAGTTGATACCTACTAAAATATCTTTGCAAATGGGTGATAAATCAACTGCTATACCTGTCGGTATTTGTGAGGATGTGCCTGTTGTGGTTGCAAACATTACTATTTTAACGGACTTTGTTATTCTTGATATTCCCGAGGACGATAGTATGTCTATTATTCTTGGAAGACCATTTTTGAACACTGCAGGGGCTGTTATTGATTGCAACAAAGGCAATGTCACTTTTCATGTTAATGGTAATGAGCATACGATACACTTTCCGAGGAAACTACCTCAAGTTCATAGTATCAATTCTATTGGAAAAATTCCATCGATTATTTTTGGAGGTTTTGAATTTCCTCTACCTATAGTCAAGAAGAAATATGATATTCTTATTGTTGGGGATGTGCATATCCCCGTTGAGGTAACCTAGTGTTATTCAAAAATTATCCGGTTCCATGTTACTCGGAATGAGTTTGTTAACAAGACTTGATCAACCATGTTAGTGGATTCCTTTTGATGAGCATGAGATGGATGAAGTTAGAAAACACAAATCTCTGTACCCTCATTTTACTTTCTGTTATTTATATTAAATAAAATAAAAATAGTATTTTCTGTCTATTATCTGAATTATCCGTGCAATATAAAAATACCCCAAAAATAAAAGTTCTCCAAATGCCCTGAAATTTAAATATGATTTTTTCTGGAATATTTGTGAATATTTGGTGCTGAGAACACAGCAGGGGGCATCCACCTGTCCACGAGGGTGGAGGGCGCGCCCTACCCCCTGGGCGCGCCCCCTGCCTCATGGGCCCACGGTGGCCCTCCTCCACTTATTCCTGCACCCACACACTTCTTCTTCCTCCCACAAACACCAATATCCAGCTCAAGCACGAGTTCTAGCTCATTTTGCTGCGATTTTCGATCTCCTTGCTCAAAGCACCTCTCACAAAACTGCTTGGGGGGATTGTTCCTTAGTATGTGAATCCTCCATTCGTCGAATTAGTTTTTGTTCTAGTGCTTTATTCATTGCATATTTTTGCTGCTTAGGTGACCATGTTCTTGAGCTTGCATGTCAAATTTATATGGTCAAAAGTAGTTTTGGTGCATGATATTGCCTCTAGGCACTTGTAGGAGTAGTTGCTATCAATTTTGTTAAGTTTGGTTTACTTTTATTTGAATTTACTAAAAATTTCGGAAATTTTTCAAAGGGAGAAATATTCTTAGGAAAATGTACCAAGGTGGTTCTTCAAGGAAGCAAGGACCCAGGCTTGCAATGCGTGATGCTGACGATGAGCCACATAGGGACGCTCCATTGCGGCCTTGTGAATGGCCTTTAGAGGACTTCATGGATCGAGCAGGAATTAAGGAAGAATTTAACACATATTTGCGTAACGCTGATCTTGTGAGCTTCGAGGAAGAAAAATGTCGTCAGTACCACTATCTCACTAGTTCCTTTGTGAGGAGGTTTTAATTTTCATCTTCACGCAATTCTCAAACTTTCCTGTTTGATCTTTATGAAAATTCTTACACTATGGACTTAGAGGACTTGACCACTGCTTGCAAACTTCAACAATGGGGTAGTTCTAGTGAACCTCGCAAATCTGAATTTAGAGATTTTCTTGCTAATATAACTGTGGGGGAATCTAGAGATATAGCACAAGCTACCATAGGGAGCATTCACTTTCCTGCTATACATTATTTTGCTCTCTCCATAGGTAGATGCATTAACGGTAAAGATGAAGCATGTCACAGGTGTGTTCCTGATCTCACTATTCTTAGGAGTGCTGTGTTAGGAGATAAATCTTATAATTTGGGAGCCATTGTTGCACGTAGGTTGCATCTTAATAGATTTAATGGAGATTTCTTCAGTGGAATTTATGCAACCCGCATAGCTAATTTTCTTGGTATAACCATACGTGAGGATGATATTGAGTTGCCTCCTGCTTATTTGGATTATGAGGCTATGGTTCGTCATCAGTTTGTTGAGAGGAACGATCAGTTCCTCCAGTACCGACTAATCTTTGACAGACGACGCAACTATCATGTCGCTATCCCTGCTTCTACTTTCTTTGACTTTTAGACAAAAGGGAGATATTTTATAACAAGAGAGGAGGCAGAAGAGTATAAGAGGAGAGATGAGATAGCTCGCTTCCAAGCTGCAGCCCACGATGCAATGACTGCTGCATCTCAGTACGACCCCAACTACAACTTTGGATATCCGCTAGGCCATCCGTGGCATTAGACCAACTTAGGCCAAAATCCTAAGCTTCGGGGAGTACGTATTTCTCACCGACATTATATTCATGTTCACACACTCATTGCTAGATGTCGGTGCTCATACTTTTTCATTGTAATATCCATGCTAGTTTATTTTCCTTTTTATGCTTTCTTCTTGTGTGTTTAATAAACCTTAAGAAAAACCAAAAAAAATTGTTGTAGCTTTTAATTAGTTTACTTTCCATGCTTGTAGTAGTAATTAAAAAGAAAACCCAAAAAGATTTCATGTTCTTCTTTTGCTTGTTGGGAGCTTTCCCGTGTAAATAGTTTTATTTATTTTCTTTTCTTCGGGGGTCGATAGGAGAAGACCATGATTAAATTGTTGAAGTGGCTCTTATATGCATTATTGTTGATCTGACAAAAGAGCCCATATTGCCTTGTCTTCTCCTATTTATTGAATGCTTGCAGATTCCAGCTTAGTCCAATGCACGCGCACTATTCTTATTATCCACATCGTTCGGTTGTGCAAGTGAAAGGCAATTATGACGATATATGTGGACTGACTGAGATAGGAAAAGCTGGTATGAACTCGACCTCTCTTGTTTTTGTAAATATGATTAATTCATCGTTCTTGATCCAGCCTATTATGAGTAAACATGTTTGCAATGACAATTAGAGATTATAGTTGCTTATGCCATGCTTAATTATCTATAAGCTTATAATGGTTTACCTTGCGTGGCAACATGCTATTAAAATGGTTGTGATGTGGTATGATAGGGTGGTATCCTCTTTTGAACGATTCGAGTGGCTTGACTTGGGACATGTAGTTGAAACAAAATCAACATAGCCTTAACGATATTTATGTTCATGGTGCATTATATCCTACTCATGCTTGCATTCGGTGTTGATTAATTTTAATGCATGTTCATGACTGTTGTCACTCTCTAGCTGGTCGCTTCCTATTCTTTTGCTAGCCTTCACTTGTACTAAGCGGGAATGGTGCTTGTGCATCCAATCCCATAAAGCCCAAAGTTATTCCATATGAGTCCACCATACCTACCTATATACAGTATCTACCTGCCGTTCCAAGTAAATTTGTATGTGCCAAACTCTAAACCTACAAATAAATATCATGTTTTGTATGCTCGAATAGCTCATGTATCAACTAGGGATGTCCGTATCTTCCATGTTAGGCGGGTTATTCTCAAGAGGAGTGGACTCCGCTCCTCACTCACGAGAAAATGGCTGGTCACCGGGATGCCCGGTCCCATGGTTTATGCAAACTAAATCAAAATAATTGCAAACAAAACTCCCCCTGGGACTCTTGTTAGTTGGAGGCACTCGTTGTTTCGAGCAAGCCATGGATTGATGCTTGTTGGTGGAGGGGAGTATAAACTTTGCCATTCTGTTTGGGAACCGCCTATAATTTGTGTAGCATGGAAGATATCGCCATCTCTTGGTTGTTATGTTGACAATGAAAGTTAACCGCTCAAAATATTATTCATCTCTATTTCAAAACTGAGCTCTGGCACCTCTACAAATCCCTGCTTCCCTATGCGAAGGGCCTATCTATTTACTTTCATGTTGAGTCATCATCCTCTTATTAAAGATCACCAGTTGGAGAGCACCGCTATCATTTGCATTCATTACTGTTAGTTTACATTGAGTATGACTTGACTGGATCTCTTTTACAATGAATTACAATGTCTAGTTAGTCCTTGATCTTTAAAGGTGCTCTGCATTTATGTTTTACTGTCTCAGAAAGGGCTAGCGAGATACCATCTTGTTATATCGTATTATGATTGTTTTGAGAAAGTGTTGTCATCCGAAATTTATTATTATTGCTTGCTAGTTGATTATGCGATTGATATGAGTAAACATGGGACCTAAGAGTTATTGTTAATGTGGTTAGTTCATAATCTTTGCTAAAAACTTGAATGCTGGCTTTACATATTTACAACAACAAGAGAAAACAGAGTTTGTAAAAGTTTTTCTTTATCACTTTCAGTTTGTCAACTGAATTGCTTGAGGACAAGCAAGGGTTTAAGCTTGGGGGAGTTGATACGTCTCCATCGTATCTACTTTTGCAAACATTTTTTCCCTTGTTTTGGACTCTAACTTGCATGATTTGAATGGAGCTAACCCGGACTGACGCTGTTTTCAGCAGAATTGCCATGGTGTTATTTATGTGCAGAAACAAAAGTTTTCGGAATGACCTGAAACTCCACGGAGCGTCTTTTCGGAAATAATAAAAAATATTGGCAGAAGATCAAGACCAGGGGGCCCACACCCTAGCCATGAGGGTGGGGGTGCGCCTGCCCCCTGGGCGCGCCCCTACATCGTGGGCCCCCTGGAGCTCCTCCGACCTCAACCCCAACTCTATATATTCACTCTCAGGGAGAAAAAATAAAGAAGAAGGATTCATCGCGTTTTACGATACGGAGCCGCCGCCAAACCCTAAAACCTCTCGGGAGGGCTGATCTGGAGTCCGTTCGGGGCTCTGGAGAGGGGAATCCATTGCCATCATCATCATCAACCATCCTCCATCACCAATTTCATGATGCTCACCGCCGTGCGTGAGTAATTCCATCGTAGGCATGCTGGACGGTGATGGGTTGGATGAGATTTATCATGTAATCGAGTTAGTTTTGTTAGGGTTTGATCCCTAGTATCCACTATGTTCTGAGATTGTTGTTGCTATGACATTGCTATGCTTAATGCCTGTCACTAGGGCCCGAGTGCCATGATTTCAGATCTGAACCTATTATGTTTTCATGAATATATGTGGGTTCTTGATCCTATCTTGCAAGTCTATAGTCACCTACTATGTGTTATGATCTGGCAACCTCGAAGTGACAATAATCGGGACCACTCTCGATGATGAGCGTAGTTTGAGGAGTTCATGTATTCACTATCTGTTAATGCTTTGGTCTGATACTCTATTAAAAGGAAGCCTTAATATCCCTTAGTTTCCATTAGGACCCCGCTGCCATTGGAGTGCGGGACAAAAGATGTCATGCAAGTTCTTTTCCATAAGCACGTATGACTATATTCGGAATACATGCCTACATTACATTGATGAATTGGAGCTAGTTTTCTGTCACCCTAGGTTATGAATGTTACATGATGAACCGCATTCGGCATAATTCTCTATCACCGATCCATTGCCTACGAGCTTTCCATATATTGTTCTTCACTTATTTACTTTTCTGTTGCTATTGTTATCATCACTACAAAATGCCAAAAACATTACTTTTGCTACCGTTACCACTACTATCATATTACTTTGCTACTAAATACCTTGCTGCAGATATTAAGTTATCCAGGTGTGGTTGAATTGACAACTCAGCTGCTAATACTTGAGAATATTCTTTGGCTCGCCTTGTGCCGAATCTATAAATTTGGGTTGAATACTCTACCGTCGAAAATTGTTGGGATCCCCTATACTTGTGGGTTATCATGAACCCAAAGTGGCACTAACTTACAGGGACAGGCATACATGAACCAGCATCGAACGTGTCGGTCATCAGCGTGTGAATCCGGGCTGTAGCAACTAGGCTAACAGGACTCCGGGAACCCGGGCTGTAGCAGGCTAGCAGGACTCCGGAAGTCACCACGTGACATTTCCCCGAAGGGACAGACACCGGAACGAAGTGGGACACATGCCAGCCAGTCGAGGTGTTCCGGAGCAATAGTAACTGGGCTAGCAGGACTCCGGTAAACCGGGCTGTAGCAGACTACCATGGCTCAATGGAAGCACTAGACTACATTTCCCCATAAGAGAGGCTACCAAGGATAAACAACTAGGTTGTCGGATCCCACACATACCAAGCATTTCAATCATACACACAATATGCCCGATATGTGTAAATACAACATGGCATCACAACAAAACTCTACAACTCAAAGTATTTACTCATTAGGCTTCGAAGAGCCATACATTACAAACATGGGTCTCATTACCCAACATACAGAGCATACAAGCAACAAGCACATGTAGAAGCTTAACTTGTCTGAGTACGGAGAACTACAAATGAAAAAGGATGAGAAGCCTGGCTATCTACAAGACCTTGTCGAGGGCACTAAATCGTAGCTGAGTTAACAAGCTAAACGTCGAGGTGCACGCGGAACTACTAGCGAGACTGAAGTCTCTCTATAAAACATAAATTGAGCAAACGTGAGTACAAATGTACCCAGCAAGACTTACATCAGAACTAGCTACATATGCATCGGTATCAATAAAGGGGGTGGTGGAGTTTAACTGCAGCAAGCCAGCTTTGACTCGGTGGCTATCCTAAACTACGACTGCAAGTAACTCTTTTGAGGTGGCACACATGAGTCCACATATTCACCATTACAATACACCACTATGGATCTGCTCATGTCTCCCTACGAGAAGGCCATCCATAGCACTCACACTTATCTTTCGAGTTTTAGAGTATCCACTTCAAGTTATCTATGAACTGTACAGGAAATCCAGAAGTCCTTCACCGCGGACACGGCTATCCGAATAGATGATGTTAACCCTGCAGGGGTGTACTTCTTCACACACACTCTCACCACTTACAACCATGTACATGTCGTGTATCTCGGCAACCTTCAAGCAGAAGCCTGGCGAGGGAATCGGCCACGACCTGACTAACCACACAAGTCTCTAGTCTAGGTTTATCACCTATTCGGATTCCATCCGCAAGGACATCCGACTGGGGTTTCGCTCACAGCCCCAAACGATGTGTGCATGGTTCCCGAGACACCAAACGGGCGCCCGGTACACCATGTCATGGTGTATCTACCGCATCATAGCCCACCCCTAGGGTCACCGCTACACACGGCCTCCAACACATATCCTACAAACACTAGAAACTAGTTGCAACTCCTGGACAGAGATCGAGGCGATTAATAAGTCGAGAGAGTCAATTAAGGATCCCAATGTGTGGTACCAGCTCTTCATGGATCACAAACACATAACTCAGTTCCCAAGGACAGTTTCAATGAGACAACCCACCATGTACTCCTACATGGCCTCCTACTCATGCTAGTGGGTTTCATCTATTTACTGAGGCAATGACAGGTCATGCAGAGGAAAAGGGGTTCAGCTACCGCATCATGTAACAGTTGAATCGATGTTGTCCTAATGCAAAAAAAGAGAGCAGGAGCGAGAGAGTGGGGTTGTATCAGAATGAACAAGGGGTTTTTGCTTGCCTGGCACTTCTGAAGATAGTATAACTCTTCATCGGTGTCATCGAACTCATCGTCGAAACCACGTCTACAGAGAGGGGACAAACACTGGCAACAGAGAAAGAACACAATCAATGCAATGCGACAATATGATTCATGATCATGACATAGCAATATGATGTGATTTGAGCGAATGCGTCTAGCAACCATATTAAATGAAGTTGGTTTGAATCAAAGATTCAAATTCAACTCCATATGTGAAGATTCAAATACCATTTATTTCATTTGCCCTAAACAGTAGTCATAAGTTATTCTAACATGCATGCAAATGGTACATATGGATAGATTGGATTTTCTGATAATTTTTGATACATAAATTATTTCATTTGGAGTTACGGTTGATTTTCTATGATTTTAAGAAGTTTAAACAATTTTCTGGATTTTATTATTCATTTCTGAAATTTAAAATCGCCAGAAAATGATTATGAGGTCAGCATGATGTAAGCCTGGTGCTAGCAGGTCAACTGGGCTGCCCCTGGTCAAACCTGACTAGTGGGACCAACTAGTCAGTGACTAATTAACTAACAAAGTTAGTTAGTGCTAAGTTAAATACTAACCTGAGTTAGTTAGAGCCTGGGCCCACATGTTAGTGGCTCATCTAGTTAACTAGGTTAATTAACACCAATTAAATCTAACACTAATTAGGTAGGGGCCTAGCCCACTTTTCGGTGACCCAGGGGAGGTCAAACCCCTGGTCAGCTAGGTCAAACCCGCCGGACTTGGTCCATGGCTCGTTGCTGGTGAAGCCCAAGACGGCGGAGGGGCTCGGGATTTTCCCATGGTCGACCAAATCGACCACGGTTTGGTCCTAGGCGTAGCTGGGGGTCGCGTGCATCTGGTAGGGCAAGCGGGAGGAGCTGGGGTGGAGTGAACTCGCCGGAGTCGAGCTCGTGGCGGCGAACGGAGTTCGGTTGCGCGTGGGATCGCGTTTCAGTGCGTAGAAGAGTGGGGTAAGAGGCTAGGAGGGCGCTACGCATTGCGGGGAGTAGGTTGGACACTCCAGGGTGATCATTTGGTCACCGAAGCATCGTCGACAGCGAGCTCAGGCGACGGTGCATTTCGGTCATCAAGGGGGCGATGGCTACGGCGATCAAACAAATCGGGGAAGAGGGGGAAGCGATGGTGGAGCTCACAGCGGTGCCGTAGGGATGGTTAGCGGGCTTGGGGACGTTCTGCGTGCGGTGGATCGACGACGATGGTGGTGAGAGCCCGAGGTGGAAGACGAGGGCGATGGTGACATTGCTGGCCTCCCGGGGTCGCGTGCTTTGGTGTGCAGCTCTACGGCGTCGAGGCGGAGCTCGTGGGGGCGCTGGCCAGGAGTGGGGATGCTGGTGGCCACGGTAACGATGAGCGGCAGTGACGGCTCCGCTCGGCTTCGGGAGAGAGAGCGAGAGAGGCGAGGTAGGGAGAGAGGGGAGCGCTCAAGGGGGTCCAGTGGTCTGTGTGGCAACGCCAGAGGCGTCCAGGGCGTCGAGGCAGTGGCGGGAAGCAGGAGGTGGCTCGGTGTGTGGCCAGCGCGCGAAGAGCACGCGCCTGTCCTCCTAGCAGAGGAGGAAGACGACAGGGGAGGAGGCGGTGGTGAGATGGGCTGGCCAGCTACAGTTCTAGGCCGGTTGGTGGGCTGCATAGGTGAGGCCAGGTAAGATTCTCTCTCTCTCTCTCTCTGTTTTATTTTTCTTTTCTATTTTTGTTATTTTGTTTTGATTTAGTTTGGAAACTAAACCATTTTAAAACATTGTGTAAATTTTTATGTGAGCTCAGAGAGCTAGTCCAACGTCACATGCAAACTTACAAAATATTTGAACATTATTTCTTATATAACAGAAATAATTCCAACCCAAATATGTTATTGATTTAAATCAAAGTTCCAAAATAAATTATTTCTGTGACTGCAAAAATATTGGTTTGAATTTCACCTCATGCCAATATTTTCACAGAATAACAGGAAAATTTTCTTGGACTCATTTGATGAGATTTAAATGCTGGTTATTTTTAGAGGTATTCCGAGGCTTTTGAAAATTCCTCAATTCAAATTTCATTTGAATTTAAACATGATGCTCACATGGAAGCTAGCATAGGTCAGACCAGAATTAGGGATGTGACACTATGAATGTGTTATTTCATTATTTTGCCTCGCACCGGGTTCGACCAGTCGGCCCGGGGGCTTGCCGCCTTGTACTATGTCGGTGCTACGTGCAGTCGGACAAGTAATGTGCCGGCACCTAAGCCCTCTCTTGCCATAGGCCACAGCTCGCCCAACGAGTGTTCGGCTGGCAAGAGTTAAAGGCAGGAAATGGTGCTCACATGAAAAATGGCTAAGGACCAAAGCACTCACATAGGCCAAGCTGGCTCCTCGCCTCGTCGACCGGCTGCTAAGAAACCGGCCAGCCGGCTTCTCACTTAACTTGGTACGTTCCAGACGGCTGAAGTACTTGCCTTCCCAAAAAATGGCCAAGTACTTGACCCAGCCACAGACTGCAGAGCGGCTGTCTAGCTGGCAAGGCAGCAGCCAAGGGAAGGCAGCAAAGGAAAAGAGCCAAAGGAGCAGAAAAGCAAGACAAGTTAGAACTCGGCGAAATTAATTTACATAGCAAAAGGCCATTTGACGGCATTCAACAAAGTTTGAATACACCCACAGTGGGTTGAAGTGCACAAATTTAAGAAGTTTGTTCAAAAGACTACCAAAGCAGGAAACGATAAAATAAGTTAGCCGCCTAGGCCAGAGGAGTAGCAGGCAGGTCCGGTAGGTTGGTGGAGACGGCGGCGGCGGTTGGCGGAGTGGACGTCTGGTGAGTCTCGGCTTGGTCGCCATCGGCGGCAGTTGGCGCGCTCGGACGCAGCTCGTTGCTCAATGCTCGATTGAGCTGAGGCCGGCTGTCCGCTCCGTCTTCTGGCGCATCGTCTTCACCATCCTCGCCTTCCTCGTCCTCGCCCTCGTTGCTAGAGGCGATTTCCTCCATCGAGTCCTCATCGTCATTTGGGTTCAGCCTGAACCAGTTCGGCGGCACCTCGGCGCCCTCCTCGTCTAGCTCGGCGAGGAAAACACCGGTATCAGTGTACTCGGCGATCGCCTCCACGCGTCGAATGAGCGCTGGCCCAACCGCCGCCAACACTTCCCTGGCCTCCTGCCGGAACGTGGCCAACCGGGCTAGGTTCAGCCTAGGATACCATTCCTTGATAAACTCCAAGGCCCGCCGCACGCCTGCCCGGGCTGCGGAGCCCTTCCATGCCTTGAAGCGGCAGACAACCACCTCTAACCAGTCGGCGGTCCGACTGGGGGTGCGTAGAGCTGGAACACCTGGCCAGAGGGCGGAAACCACCTGGGCTCCGACGCGCTGCAGACGGTGGAGCGCCCGATGAGCCGGCCGGAGACGAGCTTGTATGGCGAGAAGCTGCTCGCCAAGGGTCCGAGGGTCGTTGGGCGCGATTTCTGCTCCAGCTCGTCGTCGCTCATCGCGGTGAGCTTCGATGGCTTGGCTGGAGGCAACGGAGTGGCTAGGGAAGTACTCTGCGCAAGAAGGAAAAAGAAGCATGAAGCCAGAGGCCGGCTCATATGACATTCGACAGATGAAAGAAAGGAAAAGGATAACTCACCATCGATCATGTCCTCGATCTTGCCATAGCTGTCAGATAAAGCTTTCTCCTTCTAGACCCACTTTGAGCGCTCGGTCTCAAACTCGGCCTGGAGGTCGTCCTCCGCCTCCTTGAGCTTCTGGAGCTCCGCCTTCTGCTGGGCCGCCTGGTCTGCCAGCTTCTTGGCTAGGGGGTCGGGCTCCTGCGCCACCACACTACACTCCTCCTCCTTGGCGCGCAACGCGGTTTGGGCTTCGCCCCGCTGCTGCTGCAAGGTGGAGTTGGCTCCTGCAAAAGCAAAGAAGAAAAAATGATCAACAAGTTGACCAACAAAGAAAAGTGGTTTCTAGGAGATCCGGCCCGACTGCTCAGCAGTCGGCCCGAATCTCGGGGCTACACCCAGTGGGTGCGCTGACGCGCCCCCGCAAGGGAGACAATTGGAGGCCTACTCCGGCTGTCGGACAAGGCGGTCGTCTGCTTGGCCAGCTCCTGGACCTGGGAGTTGAAGGCGGCCGCACGGATGTTGTGGTAGTCCTGCAACGAAGACAACAGAAGAAAAGAAAAAGTCAGCACATGGAACTTACCTTTAAGTTCCGAGCCGCCTGCTCAGCAGCCAGCCCGAATGTCAGGACCCCGATTCTAAACCACATCGATCTAGCCGGCAACACCTCATATCACTTTGCGGCCTCACGCACGGTATTCCACGGGTGTCGCCTTACCATGGCTCGGAACTGTTTGCGCCTTTTGGCTCACGTATATGATAGTGTCGCTAGCATCCATATGACAGGGAACCCGGGCCGACATGGCTAGTCGTGAACCCAAAGCGGCACAGACCTAAGGAGACAGGCATACATGAATCACATCGATCATGTCGGTCATCAGCGAGTGATTCCAGGCTGTAGCACTGGGCTAACAGGACTCCGGGGAACCCGGGCTGTAGCAGGCTAGGCAGGACTCCGGATATCACCGCGTGACATTTCCCTGAAGGGACAGACATAGGAACGAAGTGAAAGACATGCCGGCCAGTTAAGTGTCCTAAACAGTAGTGGTGGGCTAGCAGAACTCCGGTGAACCGGGCTGTAGCGGACTACTATGGTTCGAGGAACACTAGACTAAATTTCCCCATAAGAAAGGCTGCCAAGGATAAACAACTAGATTGTCGGATCCCACTCATACCAAGCATTTCAATCATACACACAATATGCCCGATATGAGTACATACAACATGGCATCACAACAAAACTCTACAACTCAAGTACTTTATTTAAAGGCTCTAGAGAGCCATACATCACATGTTCATACAGATAGGGGTCACATGACCCGACACTCAAGTCATACAATCATACAAGCACATGCGGAAGCAACTAGTCTGAGTACAGACACTAGAAAGAAAGAAGGCTTCTCGAAGCCTGTCTATCTACATAGGCCCTCCATGGCCAGGATCACCACCTGGGTGGCTAGTCACTCATCGACGTCAAGGTCTACGTAGAACCCATCGGAGGGGGCGGTGTTGTCGTCTGAAAACAGTAATTAAGAAAACATGAGTACAAAGGTACTCAGCAAGTCTTACATCAGAACCTAATATACATGCTCATTCTCAAGAAGGTGGTGGGGTTATTGCAGCAAGCCAGCTTTGACTCTTGGCTAAGCTATCCTACGGAACTTCACTAGTAAAATAGTTTTCACACACGAGTCCACTACTCACCAACACAATACTCCACCGTGGATCCTCCCTCGTCATCCTACGAGAGGGCCATCCTCGGTACTCACACTTATCTTGAGACTTTTAATAGTATCCATTTAACTTGTCTATGAACTGTATAGGCAACCAAGTAGTCCTTTACCGCGGACGCGGCTATTCGAATAGTTTTATACCCTGCGGGGGTGTACTTCATCATACACGCTTTCACCACTTACCGCCGTTTACACGACATGTACTCGGCAACCTTCAAGCGGAGGCCCAATGAGGGTGTCGGCCACGGCCTACCTAAACACTCAAGTCTCTAGTCCAGGTTCATCGCCTATCCAGGTTCCATCCGCAGGGAGTCCGGCCGAGGTTTCCACATACGGCCCCGAACGATGTGAACAGGGTTCCCGAGACACCAAACGGGTGACGCGGTACACCGTGCCACGGTGTATCTACCGCAACATAGCCCACCCCTAGGGTCAGCGCTACGCACGGACGCCAACACATAACCTACAACACCAGAAACTATTTGCAACTCCTGGATAGAGTACTAAGGTATTTAAGAAGCCGAGAGGGTCAATTAAGGATCCCAATGCATGGTAGTAGCTGAATCTTAAATCACACATACAGATCTCAGTTCTTAGGGACAGCTTCAATGAAACAACCCACCATGTACTCCTACATGGCCTCTCATTGATACCTTTACCAAAACATGTTCCACACATCCCTCTCGTTACCGACATAAACATATCACTCTGGCCCATCACCCAGATGAACCAGACCTAACACAACTCTAAGCATAGCAGGCATAGCAAAGTACGAATCACATACATGGCTCAATCAACTCCTACACATGCTAGTGGGTTTCATCTAGTTACTGTGGCAATGACAGGTCATGCAGAGGATAAGGGTTCAACTACCGTAGCACACAGCAGTTTGAAACGCGTTGTCTTAATGTAGTAAACAAGAGCAGAAGCGGGAACATGGGTTGTATCGGAATGATCAATGGGTTGCTTGCCTGTTGTAGAGGTGGTAGGGTACTGCCCTTCAGACGGATACTCGGGGTTATCCTCGGAGGCAGAACCTACCACGAAAGACACACTGAACATAATCAACACATGGCAATATGCAACAATATGATGCATGCTATGAAAGTGTTTTGGCCTAATGCAAGCTAAAACAGAAGGGAATGAACTCATTTGAATCAAAGATTCAAATATTAGCTCATTAAACATGGCCTTATTAGTGCATTACCTTATTCTGCTTAAACAGCAGGTTTAACTTGTTTTTTCATGCATGAAACCATTACAGATGGATAGATTGAATTTTTCTGATCATTTTTCATATATAAATCTTTGCATTTGGAGCTATGGTTGATTTTCTATGATTTTTAGAAGTTTTGACTATTTTCTGGAATTTCCTATTAAAGAATAAATCCAGTAATTCAGTTAATGCGTCAGCACTGCGTCACTGTGACGTCAGCGGGTCAAAGGCGCCAGCCCAGGTCAAACCTGACTGGTGGGCCCCTTCTGTCAGTCTCTCAGCTAACTAACAGAGTTAGTTAGTGTTTAGTTAGCACTAAACTGGGTTAGTTAGGCTCTGGGCCCACATGTTAGTGAGAGAGGGTTAGTTAACGACGTCGTTAACCTCTAACAGAGTGATTAACTCTAATTTAAACTAATCTTAATTAGTTAGGAGCCGGCCCCACCTATCAGTGTCTCAGGCGGAGTCAAACTGGGGTCAAACCCCTGGTCAGCGGGGTTAATCCCGCCGGCGTTGAGTCGCCGGCGAGGCCGAGACGGTGGAGAGCTTCGGAAATCGCCCACATGCGACCAATTCGACCATGGTTTGGTCCTACGCGTAGCTGGGGCTCGCGCGCATCTAGTGGGGCAAGTGGGAGGAGCTGGGGTGGAGCAAGCTCGCCGGAGTCGAGCTCGTGGCGGCGGCCGAAGCTCGGTCGTTGGTGGTTTTGCTGCTGCAGTGAGCTAGGGGAAAACGGACGCACTAGCGAGGCGCTACGAGGTGCGGTGAGTGCGTTAAGCACCCGCGCTTGACCAAATGGCCACCGGAGTGACGCCGGTGTCGAGCTCGCGCGGCGGCGTGCTACGGTGAGCAAGGGGGCGGCGTCTACGGTGAGCAAACGAAGCAGAGAAGAGGGAGGATCGGTAGAGGAGCTCACGGCGGTTGCAGGACGCGTCTCAGCAGGCTCGGGGGAGGTCGGACGTCGTCGGGGCGTTGCCGGCGATCTCGGTGGACCAAGGAAGAAGAAGGCGTCGGGGAGGCACTTGGAGGCGTCCGGCGTCGCGTGAGTCAACGGGGAGGCGGAGCTCATGGGCACGTCAGGGAGGCGAGGGGGTGGCTCTGGTGGCAACTACGGCGAACGGCAGCGAGGATCGCGCTCAGCCATCGCGGGAGAGGGTGAGGGAGACAAGGGGGAGAGAGGGGAGGAGTGCAGGGAGGTGCTGGGCGTCTCCGTGGCGCTCGGATGGGGACGAGGAGGCAGCAGGAGGTGGCCGCGGGTGCACGCGCCGGCGACACGCCTCTGCCTACTGGCAGAGGTGGGTGACGACTGGCACGGGCCAGGTGGGCCGGGCCAGCACAGGTAAGGCCCAGGTGGCTTCTCCCTCTCTCTCTTTTTCTGATTTGTTTCTTTTTCTATTTAACTGCAACTGTTGGGCTTTATTAAAAATACTAAAACATTTCCAAAAATCCTAAAAATAATTGTGGGCTCTGTTTAGAATATTTCCAACAACAAACATTTATTTCCAGAATTATTTGAGCATTTAAATTATTTTATAGCATTTAAATGCCCAAAATCAAATACTTATGATTTAATTCAATGACCTTCTATTGACCTAGAAAATTGTGCACCAATTTTGCCAGAGGTTCTAACCCAAGACAAAGAGGGTGAACTTTTTAGTAGGGCATTTCAGGTTCATTGAAAATAATTTTAGTAAACCGTAGTTGTTTCCAGGGGGGGTGTTGGGGGTTCTGTCATCCCCATTTCAAACTTAAAAGGAAATTAAACATGATGCACACTCTAATGCTTGAACTAGCTAGGGTGTGACACCGAAACTCGAGGGCTACACCCAGTGGGTGCCCTAGCGTGCCCCCACAGAAGATTGCAAGAATAAAAAACAAAGCAAAGGAGCGTACCCGGACGGCCGCTCGCGTCGACAAGAACGCCTTCGTGTACTGCTGAAGGGCGGCGCCTTGGGCCTGAAGGTGGGCATGAACATCCTATGCAGCCTTGTTCAGCACGCCCGTCCCACCCCCAGGCATCCATTATGGCTGGACGGCGCTGGTGACCTCTGCGTCTATGGCCGACGAGCTTGCGGCCTCGATATCCTGCGGCCGTGTACATCATGTCATCCTGTGTCCTGAACAGTAGAGTTTATCCCTGTACATCATGTCGTCTTGCTTAAGGCGTTACTCTGTTCTTATGAACTTAATACCCTAGATGCATGCTGGATAGCGGTCGATGTGTGGAGTAATAGTAGTAGATGCAGAATCATTTCGGTCTACTTGTCTCGGATGTGATGCCTATATACATGATCATGCCTAGATATTCTCATAATTATTCGCTTTTCTATCAATTGCTCGACAGTAATTTGTTCACCCACCGTCATACTTATGCTATCTTGAGAGAAGCCACTAGTGAAACCTATGGCCCCCGGGTCTATTTTCCATCATACAAGTTTCCAATCTACTTTATTTCGCTATCTTTTACTTTCAATCTATATCATTAAAATACCAACAATATTTATATTATTATTATCATCTCTATCAGATCTCACTCTTGCAAGTGGCCGTGAAGGGATTGACAACCCCTTTATCACGTTGGTTGCGAGGTTCTTATTTGTCTGTGTAGGTATGAGGTGACTCGCGCGTGGTCTCCTACTGGATTGATACCTTGGTTCTCAAAAACTGAGGGAAATACTTATGCTGCTTTATTGCACCACCCTTTCCTCTTCAAGGGAAATGTTGGGGATATAGTTACTGGAGGTAAACCGGCTAGGCATGGCCGGATTAGCTCCATGAAGATTGAAGCCCATGAAGATGAGAAGATACTGGCGCTTTAAAAAGGCCCAAGGCCCAAAGAAAGATTAAAGCCTGTAGATGTGAACCGACTTTATCATGTAAACTTATATTGTAAGTTAGAGGAATAGAGACCAAGCCGGATACCTCTATTATCCGGTCTCGGGACTCTGTAACCGGCGGGCGTCAACCTGTGTATATAAAGGGACGACCCGGCCACGGTTTGAGGACATAAAACAACAACTCGAGGGCCAGTCAAAGCGGATTCGCTCCCTGGTCGTCGAAACCCTAGCAATACCAATCACAGCTAGACGTAGGCTTTTACCTTCATCGAAGGGGCCGAACTAGTATAAACTCCCCGTGTCCCCTTGTCCGGTTTAACCCCTTTAAGCTAACCCGGTGTGATGGCTCCACGACTAAGTTATTTCACGAGGACATCTGCCGTGACAAACCCACGACAGTTGGCGCCCACAGTGGGGCAATCGCACGATGGTTTCGAGTTCTTGAAGGGCAGGTTTGATGGACTCAAGGGATACGCTGTGGGCCGGATGACGAAGAGTCATCGCGGCATGCTCTATATCGACAACGCGGGATGGGGCCCCGAGGCCGATTCAATCGAATACGGGTACCGGGTCCCCTTTGGTGGGATTCACGTCTTCATCAGCAAGATTGGCGAACCGGGCCCTGAGCCGGACACCTGCACCGACATCATCGAGACGGCTCAGCGTGCAAGACCTTCTCCGGTTCAGCCCATGGCAAGGCATGTTTTCGTGGGTGTCATCCATGGAGCAGAATATGAGGATGTACCGGCATTCGATGGAGAAACCGTTGTCTGCTCCGATGAAGAGTCTTCTGGAGAAACCGAATCGCTCTATCAGTTGCAGGATGGTCGGATTAGTGGAGGCTCCGAGGGCAACAATATTCCGGACTCCCCTGATCTGCCAAACCGGGCCGCTATCTTCATGGCCAGTACACAATCAGCGCCCCACTCATCAACCGCCGCAACAATGCTCTCCGCTTCAGCAACAGCCACGCCGGCAGGGGCAGGGAGCTCTGTGCCACCTCCGGCTCAAGTTCTGTCTGACTTGTTCGACGCTTTGGCAACATTGATGGCCGCGGAGGTGGACGCAGCAGCCCGAGATCAGCACAACGCGGAGATCACAAAGGTGAAAGATCAGATAACTCAGGCTAAAGCGGACCTAGCGGCAGAGAACGCTAGGATGGCTACAGAACGGCTGAGTTGGAAGCTCAAGTCTACCGGCTTAGGCTGGATCAGAATGCTTCAGAGGAAGTCATGAGAAGAAGATACCGATCGCATCTTCCGCCGAGTTATGAGCCAAGAAATCTCTTCAACATGCCAGGGGAAGGAACTAGTAACCAGCCAATAATAAACCAGACGGAGGCGCCAGGAACAGGAGCGCGATTCAGCCGCGCATGATGGACCCGCCTCGTCAGAACAACATTGTGCCACAGTATGTTCCAGCACCCCCCGGGCATTACTCCAACCCGTTGGACAACAATGTGGACGCCACTTCACGATTGGCAGCCCTCCCAACCGACGGCGAATCACCAGTTGCGATTGAGGCACGACGGGCCAGACATCTCCTTCAAAGAGCTCTAAACCAGCAGTAGGCTTATTCGCACAGTCGTGAGAGGATTCATTCCACCCCCGTCCAAGCCGGAGCTACAGAAGGCACATTGAGGATGAACCGGCGATGTCAAGCAGTGCACGTCGCCGTAACTCGCCGTGAGGGCACAACCTGGCAGGGGGAGGTGCTAATGCGCAGGATGTCGTGGATCATGGTCGTGGACGTTGAGAGGCTGAGTTAGCAGCTCTGCACGGAGCCCGTCAACCTACTTCGGTTCACCCTACCACTTCAGTAGAGCCAGGTGTGGTATTCAGTTCCTTAGGGGTGCCGTGTCTCACCCCCGCTTTGCGTAATGTGCGACTGCCCAAGGATTTCAAAGGACCTCGTAAGGTACCCAATTACACCGCCGATCTGCAACCAGAGGCATGGGTTGAAAGCTACGAGATGGCAATGGAGATGTTAGATGTGGATGAAGCAGTATGTGCTAAATACTTCACCATGATGTTGGAAGGAACAGATCGTACTTGGTTGAAGAGCTTACCAACTAACTCTGTCGGATTGCTACCTCTTGAGCACTGCGTTTGATTTCCCCGAAGAGGAAGGGATGACGCAGCAAAGTAGCATAAGTATTTCCCTCAGTTTTTGAGAACCAAGGTATCAATCCAGTAGGAGACTACACTCGAGTCCCTCGTACCTACACAAAAACAATAGCTCAACGCAACCAACGCGTTTAGGGGTTGTCAATCCCTTCACGGTCACTTATGAAGGTGAGATCTGATAGAGATAGAGATGCAAATTAAATAAAGTAAAAGCAAAGTAAAAGCAAAGCAATAATAACGTGATGGAGAATGATATGATGAGAAAGAGACCCGGGGGCCATAGGTTTCACTAGTGGCTTCTCTCAAGAGCATAAGTATTCTACGGTGGGTGAACAAATTACTGTTGAGCAATTGACAGAATTGAGCATAGTTATGAGAATATCTAGGTATGATCATGTATATAGGCATCACGTCCGGGACAAGTCGACCGAAACGATTTTGCATCTACTACTATTACTCCACTCATCGACTGCTATCCAGCATGCATCTAGAGTATTAAGTTAAAAATAGAGTAACGCCTTAAGCAAGATGACATGATGTAGAGGGATAATTTCATGCAATATGATAAAACCGCCCATCTTATTATCCTCGATGGCAACATTACAATACGTGCCTTGCTGCCCCTTCTGTCACTGGGAAAGGACACCGCAAGATTGAACCCAATGCTAACACTACTAGGGAAAACCTTATACACAGAACCTTAGCAGCAGCGCGGCACAAAAAGAAGCGCTACTGCTAATTAGCAGTAGCGCGGTTTTTTAACCCTCGCTACTACTAAGTTGATAGTAGTAGCGCGGGTTTTTAACCCTTGCTACTACTAAGCGGTCTTTACCGTGCCCCCCCGACACATGCCATAGTAGTAGCGAGGGGTATAAACCCGCGCTACTACTAAGTTGATAGTAGTAGCATGGTTTTATACCCCTCGCTACTACTAAGTACGAGGTAGGTGAAGTCGCCATATCCTCGGCCGAATCCCCATCTCCTCCCCCAAATCCCTCCTCTCTTCCACCACTCTCTCCTCTCACTTTCCATACGCTCTCACATGGACCTCTTGCCCATGCACCCATCCTCCTCCATGGCGCCGAAAGAGGCCGCCGCCTCGCGCCACCGGCGTCTAGGAGCTCGCCGGTCTTCCACCGACGTCTAGGAGGCCGCCGCCCCGCGCCACCACACCAGAGCACCTCGCAACTGGTGACTAGCTCCGCTGCTCCCTACATCACCTTCCTCTCTCCCTCGGTTTTCCTTTTCTCTCTCCCTCTGGTTTGACTCACCCTCCCATGTCCATGCCCGTGCAGGTCATCGCCATGGATGACCCGGAGCTATCTGGCATGGTCGGGAAGAGGATCCCCACGCTGCGGCCTGGCTCTGCCATAGAAACGGGCCCTCTCCAACAGCCACTGCCGGATCTGGTCTTCCGCTGTCCGTTCATGCCTCCGGCGACGCCAATCATCGCTAGATCTTACCATTGCTGCCATTGACAACACGCACGGGATCGAGATTTTTTTTGTTTTTGAAAGTAATAGCAGTAGCGCGGGGTATAAGACCCGCTACAACTAATTAGCAGTAGCGTTGTTTGCAACGCACACTACAGCTAACCATGTATAGCAATAGCGTGTGTCAACACGCGCTACTGCTACAAGTTAGTTGTGGCGCCGTATCAGTAGCGCGGGCACCCGCGCTACTGATACACTCAAAACCCGCGCTGCTGCTAGGCTTTTCCCTAGTAGTGTAAGCACTTCTCCCATGGCAAGAACAACCAATCTAGTAGGGCAAACCAAACTGATAATTCGAAGAGACTTGCAAAGATAACCAATCATACATAAAAGAATTCAGAGAAGATTCAAATATTATTCATAGATAGACTTGATCATAAACCCACAATTCATCGGTCTCAACAAACACACCGCAAAAAGAAGATTACATCGAATAGATCTGCACGAGAGAGGGGGAGAACATTGTATTGAGATCCAAAAAGAGAGAAGAAGCCATCTAGCTACTAGCTATGTACCCGTAGATCTGAAGTAAACTACTCACACTTCATTGGAGGGGCTTGGATGATGATGTAGAAGCCCTCCGTGATCAATACCCCCAACCACGGAGCTCCAGAACAGGCCCCAAGATGGGATCTCGTGGATACAGAAAGTTGTGGTGGTGGAATTAGGTTTTTGGCTCCGTCCCCAAACGTTTGGGGGTACGTGGATATATATAGGAGGAAGAAGTATGTCGGTGGAGCTTCGAGGGGCCCACGAGGCAGGGGGGCGCGCCCTAGGGGGGCGCCCCCTACCCTCATGACCACCTCGTGGCTTTCTTGATGGAGGGTCCAAGTCTCCTAGATCTTATCTGATGAGTAAATCACGTTTCCAAAGGTTTCATTCCGTTTGGACTCCGTTTGATATTCCTTTTCTTCGAAACCCTAAAACAGGCAAAAACAACAATTCTGGGCTGGGCCTCCGGTTAACAGGTAAGTCCCAAAAATAATATAAAAGTGGAAAATAAAGTCCAATAATGCCTAAAACAGTAGATAATATAGCATGTAGCAATCAAAAATTATTGATACGTTGGAGACGTATCAAGCATCCCCAAGCTTAATTCCTGCTCGTCCTCGAGTAGGTAAATGATGAAAACGCAATTTTTTATGCGGAGTGCTACTTGGCATAATTTTAATATAATTCTTCTTAATTGTGGTATGAATATCCAGATCTGAAAGATTCAAGACAAAAGTTCATATTGACATAAAAATGATAATACTTCAAGCATACTAACTAAGCAATTATGTCTTCTCAAAGTAACATGGCCAAAGAAAGTTCATCCCTACAAAATCATATGGTTTAGTCATGTTTCATTTTCGTCACACAAGAATGCTATCATCATGCACAACCCCGATGACAAGCCAAGCAATTGTTTCATACTTTAGTAATCTCAAACCTATAAACCTTCACGCAATATATGAGCGCGAGCCATGGACATAGAACTATGGGTGGAATATAATATAATGAGGGGGGTTATGTGGAGAAGACAAAAAAGGAGAAAGTCTCACATCAACGAGGCTAATCAATGGGCTATGGAGATGCCCACCGATTGATGTTAATGCAAGGAGTAGGGATTGCCATGCAACAGATGCACTAGAGCTATAAATGTATGAAAGATCAACAAAAGAAACTAGTGGGTGTGCATCCAACTTGCTTGCTCACGAAGACCTAGGGCACTTGAGGAGGCCCATTGTTGGAATATACAAGCCAAGTTCTATAATGAAAAATTCCCACTAGTATATGAAAGTGATAACATGAGAGACTCTCTACTATGAAGATCATGGTGCTACTTTGAAGCACAAGTGTGGTAAAAGGATAGTAACATTGTCCATTCTCTCTTTTTCTCTCATTTTTTGGGCCTTCTCTTTTTTTGGGGGCCTTCTCCTCTTTTTTTTATGTCCTTTCTTTTTTTATTCCTCACTTGGGACAATGCTCTAATAATGATGATCATCACACTTCTATTTGTTTACAACTCAATGATTACAACTCGATACTAGAACAAAGATGACTCTATATGAATGCCTCCGGCGGTGTACCGGGATATGCAATGAACCAAGAGTGACATGTATGAAAGAATTATGAATGATGGCTTTGCCACAAATACTATGTCAACTACATGATCGTGCTAAGCAATATAACAATGATGAATGTGTCATAATGAACGGAATGATGGAAAGTTGCATGGCAATATATCTCGAAATGGCTATGGAAATGTCATAATAGGTAGGTATGGTGGATGTTTTGAGGAAGATATAAGGAGGTTTATGTGTGAAAGAGCGTATCATATCACGGTGTTTGGATGCACCGGCGAAGTTTGCGCCAACTCTCAATGTGAGAAAGGGCAATGGACGGTAGCGAAGAGGCTAGCAAGGATGGAAGGGTGAGAGTGCGTATAATCAATGGACTCAACATTAGTCATAAAGAACTCACAAACTTATTGCAAAAATCTAAAAGTCATCAAAAACCTTGGCACTACGCGCATGCTCCTAGGGGGATAGATTGGTAGGAAAAGACCATCGCTCGTCCCCGACCGCCACTCATAAGGAAGACAATCAAATAACACCTCATGTTTCAAATTTGTTGCATAACGTTTACCATACGTGCATGCTACGGGACTTGCAAACCTCAACACAAGTATTTCTCAATTTCACAACTACTCAACTAGCATGACTTTGATATTATTACCTCCATATCTCAAAACAATCATCAAGCATCAAATTTTTCTTAGTATTCAACACACTCATAAGAAAGTTTTATTATTAATCTAGCATACCAAGCATATTAGGATTTTAAGAAAATTACCATGCTATTAAGAATCCCAAAATAATCTAAGTGAAGCATGAGATATCAATAGTTTCTATAAAACAAATCCACCACCGTGCTCTAAAAGATATAAGTGAAGCACTAGAGCAAAACTATAAAGCTAAAAAGATATAAGTGAAGTACATAGAGTATTCTATCAAATTCCAAATCATGTATGGCTCTATAAAAAGGTGTGTACATCAAGGATGATTGTGGTAAACTAATAGCAAATACTCAAATAATAAAAGACGCTCCAAGCAAAACACATATCATGTGGTGAATAAAAATATAGCTCCAAGTAAGTTACCGATAGAAGTAGACGAAAGAGGAGATGCCTTCCGGGGCATCCCCAAGCTTTGGATTTTAGGTGTCCTTAGATTATATTGGGGGTGCCATGGGAATCCCCAAGCTTAGGCTCTTGCCACTCCTTGTTCCATAATCCATCAAATCTTTACCCAAAACTTGAAAACTTCACAACACAAAACTTAAAGTAGAAAACCCGTGAGCTCCGTTAGCGAAAGAAAACAAAAGACCACTTCAAGGTACTGTAATGAACTCATTCTTTATTTATATTGGTGTTATAACTACTGTATTCCAACTTCTATATGGATTATAAACTATTTTACTAGCCATAGATTCATTTAAAATAAGCAAACAACACACGAAAAACAGAATCTGTCAAAAACAGAACAGTCTGTAGTAATCTGTAGCTAGCGCAAGATCTGGAACCCCAAAAATTCTAAAATAAATTTCAGGACGTGAGGAATTTATCTATTAATCATCTGAAAAACGAATTAACTAAATAGCACTTTCCAAATAAAAATGACAGCAGTTCTCGTGAGCGCTAAAGTTTCTGTTTTTACAGCAAGTTCAATCAAGACTTTCCGCAAGTCTTCCCAATGGTTCTACTTGGCACAAACACTAATTAAACACAAAAAACACAATCAAAACAGAGGCTAAATAATTTATTTATTACTAAACAGGAGAAAAAAGCAAAGAATAAAAATAAAATTGGGTTGCCTCCCAACAAGCGCTATCGTTTAACGCCCCTAGCTAGGCATAACAAGCAAAAATAGATCTAGGTATTGCGATAATAATAAGATAGATTGTTAAAACTCATTTCATATTCTCTATGTTCAGCAGCAAGTTTTCTTTGAGGCAAGAAAAAGTAATCAAAAGGGCTAAATTTGTTGGGACAAAAGTCTCCAAGACCAACCTTGGGAGGTATAGGTTCCTCCTTTGGTCCTTCATATTGCACAACCAATTCATCATTATAAGCATTCTTTTGACAGAACTTTGTGAGCCTATATTCAAGAGAATATCCCAATTCATTATCTCGAATAGCTAAATCATCATTAAGTTCAGAAATTCTATCAACTAAAACATTGGTAGGAGCCCTTTTTCTAAGATTTTCATTGAAAGCAACATAGTCTAGAGATTGAAAACACATTATTTCTTATTAATCAAAGATGATAGTCTCTATGGGAGGACGACAATCATCCACCCTATAATGCGCAAATATTTCTTTGGCCTCTTTAATTGTGAATCGAAACTCATGAGCCAAAAAGATAGTAACGGCACGCTTAACAGAAGAATGCTCAATATTAGAAAATTCTAGGAAAATCCTTTATATAGAAGGATGCAAGTGCATGAATTGCCTCTCAAGTTCAACTACAAGCAAGGCAATAGCGTACGCAAGACTACTAGTTCTATGAAGAATAGAACTACCCATAGAAGGTAAAGCACCAGCACAAGTAAAGAAATCTTGAATAACTCCCTTTCCAATAATATTACCGCTACCAACACGAAATCTTTTTATATGGGAGATAGTGGGTTCTTTAGTAGGAGCATCAAAATTATTATCGACAATAGTATCCCCAATTTCGGACATAGAGGCAGAAGGTAAAGAACTATCCATAATGACCAGCACGCAAACTAACACACGAGAAAACAAAGAGCAAATGGGCAAAAGAGGCAAACGGAGAAAGAGAGGGAGGAAAGAGAGAGAGAGGGCGAATAAAATGGCAAGGGTGAATTGGGGGGAGAGGAAAACGAGAGGAAAATGGCAAATAATGTAATGCAGGAGATAGAGATTGTGATGGGTACTTAGTATGTTGACTTTTGCGCAGACTCCCCGACAATGGCGCCAGAAATCCTTCTTGCTACCTCTTGAGCACTACGTTGGATTTCCCCGAAGAGGAAGGGATGATGCAGCAAAGTAGCGTAAGTATTTCCCTTAGTTTTTGAGAACCAAGGTATTAATCCAGTAGGAGGCTACGCTGAGTCCCTCGTACCTACACAAAAACAATAGCTCAATGCAACCAACGCGTTTAGGGGTTGTCAATCCCTTCACGGTCACTTACGAAAGTGAGATCTGATAGAGATAATAAATAATATTTTTTTTCTATTTTTAGTATAGATATGCAAAGTAAATAAAGTAAAAGCAAAGTAAAAGCAAAGCAATAATAAAGTGATGGAGATTGATATGATGAGAAAGAGACCCAGGGGCCATAGGTTTCACTAGTGGCTTCTCTCAAGATCATAAGTATTCTACGGTGGGTGAACAAATTACTGTTGAGCAATTGACAAAATTGAGCATAGTTATGAGAATATCTAGGTATGATCATGTATATAGGCATCACGTCTGAGACAAGTAGACCGAAACGATTCTGCATCTACTACTATTACTCCACTCATCGACCGCTATCCAGCATGCATCTAGAGTATTAAGTTAAAAACAGAGTAACGCCTTAAGCAAGATGACATGGTGTAGAGGGTAATTTCATGCAATATGATAAAAATCCCATCTTGTTATCCTCGATGGCAACAATACAAATACGTGCCTTGCTGCCCCTTCTGTCACTGGGAAAGGACACCGCAAGATTGAACCCAAAGCTAAGCACTTCTCCCATGGCAAGAACAACCAATCTAGTAGGCCAAACCAAACTGATAATTCGAAGAGACTTGCAAAGATAACAAATCATACATAAAAGAATTCAGAGAAGATTCAAATATTATTCATAGATAGACTTGATCATAAACCCACAATTCATCGGTCTCAACAAACACACCACAAAAAGAAGATTACATCGAATAGATCTCCACGGGAGAGGGGGTGAACATTGTATTGAGATCCAAAAAGAGAGAAGAAGCCATCTAGCTACTAGCCATGGACCTGTAGGTCTGAAGTAAACTACTCACACTTCATCGGAGGGGCATGGATAATGATGTAGAAGCCCTCCGTGATCGATGCCCCCTCCGGCGGAGCTGCGGAACAGGCCCCAAGATGGGATCTCGTGGATACAGAAAGTTGCGGCAGTGGAATTAGGTTTTCGGCTCCGTCCCCGATCGTTTGGGGGTACGTGGATATATATAGGTGGAAGAAGTACATCGGTGGAGCTTCGAGGGGCCCACGAGGCAGGGGGCGCGCCCCTACCCTCGTGACCACCTCGTGGCTTTCTTGACGGAGGGTCCATGTCTCCTAGATCTTATCTGATGAGTAAATCACGTTTCCGAAGGTTTCATTCCGTTTGGACTCCGTTTGATATTCCTTTTCTTCAAAACCATAAAACAGGCAAAAAACAACAGCAATTCTGGGCTGGGCCTCCGGTTAATAGGTTAGTCCAAAAAATAATATAAAAGTTGAAAATAAAGCCCAATAATGTCTAAAACAGTAGATAATATAGCATGGAGCAATCAAAAATTATAGATACGTTGGAGACGTATCACGGATCATGGGCTGAATTGAAGCACCGGTTTATCCAGAACTTCAAAGATACTTGTAAGAGGCCCATGTCAATTGTGGATCTGGCCGCTTGTGTCCAAGAGGATGGGGAGTCCACGACCCATTGGGTAAAGCGGGTCTCAGCTATTTTGCATTCATCGGATCGTATCAATGTAGATACCATAGTGCTAACGTTGGAGGGTAATTGCTGTTTTCTGCCGCTCAAACAGAAGTTAGGAAGGCTCAAACGTCACTGCAATGATATGTCAACGCTTATGGCCTCTTTCGTTAAGTATGCCGATTCAGATAATACCAAAGACCCTGACTCGGAGGAGGACGAACCGGGGAAAGGGAAAAAGAACGACAACACCAAGGGTCAGCAACATAATCCAGCAGGCCATGGGAATAATGGTTAGCGCAAAGCGGACAACAGTTTGGACTTTGTGGCTAAAACCAAAGCTCAGGAGAATGGTCAGCGCCGTAAGGGCAAGCAGCCCTAGAGGGGCGGAGGTTCAGGCTCCAATCTGGAGCGCCTGTTAAATCAACCCTGTCCAAAGCATGGATCAAAGGAGAAGCCAGCATCGCATCTTTGGAAGGATTGTTATATCATGCGAGATTTCAAGAACTCCAATATGTTTCAGTATGATAATGGCCCGCCCGGCGGTTCAGGAGGTGGTTTCCACGGGGCGGGTTACGGAGGCGGCAGCTCCGGTTCAGGATTTCAGGGCAATCAAACCGGACACAACAATCAAGGGAACCAGGGCAACCAGGGAGGTTACAACCATCAGGGGAACCAGCAGCAGCAGCAGTCGGGTTATCAGCGCAATCCTAAGCAGTTAAATAGTGGGCAATAACATGTCTTCACCACTAGCTTGTGTAAGCGTGATCAGAAGCTTCACAAGAGGGCGGTGAACTCTGTTGAACTGGCGGTGCCTCAGTATTTGCGCTGGTCTGAGCAACCCATTTTATGGAGTAGAGAGGATCACCCGCCCCGGGTTGACAATCCGGGTCATCTGGCCTTAGTGGTGGCCCCTCAAGTTGGGGGATATAAGTTCACTAAGGTACTCATGGATGGGGGAAGTAGTATCAACATTCTATATTATGATACCTTCCGTCGTATGGGGTTGACAGTTAAGAATCTTAATCCGTCAAACACCGTTTTCCATGGTGTGGTGCCTGGTAAGTCTGCATATCCAGTGGGCAAGATAGCCTTAGAGGTGGCTTTTGGAGATGATCATTATTCAAGATCAGAAACATTGACTTTTGAGGTGGTAAAAATGAAAAGTCCGTATCACGCTTTGTTTGGGCGACCGGCTTACGCTAGGTTCATGGCGAGGCCGTGTTATGTTTATCTACAACTTAAAATGCCAGGTCATAAGGGGACCATCACAGTACATGGAAGTAGGAAGATCGCTTTGGAATGTGAGGAAGGTGATGCGGCTTATGCTGAGTCGGTTTGTGCCATGGAGGAGCTGAAGTTTTATAAAGACAAAGTTGATCCGGCAGATATGAATTCTTTGAAAAAGCCAACTACGGAACACAATCCGGCGTTGAAATTTAAATCGGCCACAAATACTAAGATGGTTGATTTTGTTCCTGGTGATTCATCCAAGCAGTTCAGCATCAGCCCTAACCTGGATCCCAAATAGGAAAGCACGCTGAGCACATGCTAAGTGTACTGAGGGAACTCGCTGAGCACACACTTAACATTGATCCTAAGTTTAAACCGGTCCGGCAGTTTCTCCGCCGCTTCAATGAAGAAAGGCGCAAGGCTATTGGTGAAGAGGTAGCTCGGTTGTTGGCCGCAGGGTTTATCGTGGAGGTCTTTCACCTAGAGTGGTTGGCTAATCCGGTACTGGTTCTTAAGAAAAACGGCACTTGGCATATGTGTGTAGATTACACAGACTTGAACAAGGCTTGCCCTGCAGATCCCATTGCCCTCCCTCGTATTGATCAGATTATTAACGCTACGGCGGGTTGTGACCGTTTGTGTTGTTTTGACGCTTATTCTGGTTATCATCAGATCAAAATGGCAGTTAAGGACCGGGAGAAGACAACTTTTATAACTCCTTTTGGAGCCTTCTGTTATGTCTCCATGCCTTTTGGGTTCAAGAGTGCCCAGGCGACTTATCAACACTGTGTTCAGAATTGTCTTCATAAGCAGATTGGGCGCAATGTCCATGCATATGTAGATGATATTGTGATAAAGTCCAGGAAGGAGGAAACATTCATAGATGATTTGAGAGAAACCTTTGACAACCTCCGGGTTTACAAGATGATGCTCAATCCGGAAAAGTGTGTCTTTGGTGTCCCGCCAGGCAAACTCTTGGGTTTTCTGGTGTCAAACAGAGGCATTGTGGCTAATCCAGAAAAAATCTCAGTAATTACATCTTTGGCTAAACCGGCGTGTATCAATGACGTTCAACATTTGGCTGGCTGGATTGCGGCTTTGAGCCGGTTTATCAGTCGTCTTGGGGAGAAGGCTATCCCTTTATATCAGATGCTAAAGAAAACAAATGATTCTGTCTGGAGCGACACGGCTGATAAAGCGTTTGAGGATCTGAAGAGGCAGTTAGCTGAATCGCCTGTGCTTGCAGCCCCGATCGATAAAGAGTCGTTATTGCTGTATGTGGCTGCTAATTCCCGAGCTATTAGCATGGCTATTGTGGTGGAGCGCAAGGAAGCTGGAAAGGAATATCCGGTTCAACGGTCGGTTTATTATATCAGTGAGGTGCTCATTGAATCAAAGCAGAGGTATCCACATTGGCAGAAGCTGGTGTATGGAGTGTTTATGGGAAGCCGGAAGCTCAAACATTATTTTCAGGGTCACCCTATCACAGTGGTCAGTTCAGCCCCTCTGGGAGATATCATTCAAAACAGAGAAGCAACTGGCTGGATTGCTAAGTGGGCTATTGAGCTTGGACCTCATGGGCTCAAATACACACCTCGCATAGCAATTAAATCCCAAGCGCTCGTAGATTTCATCAATGATTGGACAGAGTTGCAGGCACCAGAGGAAAAGCCAGATAACACGTATTGGACTATTCAGTTTGGTGGATCCAGAAAAAATACACTTCCGTGATGATACGTGTTTGTCACAGTAGGTCGCGTTTTTTGTCATGCATGTACATCCATGACAAATTTATGACAGAATCAAGATAGTCATACCTGTGCTGTCATAGAAGTGTTCCATGACATTACCAAAATTATCATCATGGAAGTGTCCACTTCCATGAAGATAAATCGCGCTTCACATAAGTGCTTTCGTCAAGGGTGACCGACACGTGGCATCCACCGTAACGGAACGCCGTTAGGCTATCGGGTCGGGTTTTGGATCCGATAACCCGTTAACAGCCCCGACCAATGGGGATTTTCCATGTGTAAAATCATCATTGGCTAGAGGAAACACGTGTCGGCTCATCGTCGGGACAGATGTCATCCACTCACTGGATAGAAGGCCCTATGATACATCGACACGTGGCACGGCCCAACAAGTTTAAATGTGATAAGAGCAAATATAGATGTGATAATATACGAAAAAATGGAGAATATTTAAGATAAGATGAAGAGTGATGCTACATAACCAAGTAGCTATAAATGTAAGTGCAGCGATACAGGCAAAAGGTACAACCAAGAGCACTTCACAGCTAAACTTCTTTAGTACCAACCTTATGGTAAGAGTAAATATAGATCTGATGTGTAGAAAATGGAGGGCAAAGGAAAATAAGCTGCAGAGTAATGGTACATGAACAACTACCTGTCATTATAAGTACACTGATAAAGGACAGCATGTACTTACAAGAACAATGCAGAGCTAAAAAAACATTGGCATTGGATATATTCTACACTAATGTAACCATTCATACAGATTAGATAATTTGGAGCGAACAATTGATAAGCAAGCTATCATGCATACTGCTGTCACATAATGAACCAGGTATGTATGCAACTACAGTGATACAGGACAGCAGGTACTAACAAGAGCAAAGCAGCGGGCAGCATATTTGTGATATCCTGTCGTTCTTGTCAAACCAGAAATTTTCTTCGAGCAGATTTCCTGCAAAAAAGATCCGTAAGGCACATGCGGAAAAGTAGAAGTTCAAATTGTCATGTGATTTCATAGACAGTACCTCATCCTGGGAATGATACCAGTGCATAACAATGTTTTTCCATTCAATGTCTTCTAAATTTAGCACAGGAGACTTCACCAGAAATTCGTTTATAGACTTGCCATCAAAGTGTGATTTCCTCAGGTACCACCGATACTGCTGCAATGCTTCCTTGAAAAGCACAAGCAAGCTTTGCTCATCATGACTATCCAGATTGACCCTCCCCTAGTTACAACAATGTAATGTAAATCATTGATGTGTTCAATCAGCACAAAACAGGAAAATAATAACCATGAATAATAGCACTTACACGTAAGTTGGACAGGAAGATGTGAAAATGGTGTTTGTCTTCACAATAATCTTCCCATGATGGGAATATATGCACGTAGTCCCTAACAACATTGAAAGCATTGTCTTTTAAACTGGGAATAAATGGAATGGGGTTCCAATCTGCAGGAATTGGCCGTCTCTACAGTTGGGATAGGTCTTCGGCCGGTGGACTTGCTGTACTTTTTGCTGGAGTGGGATTTTTCTGTTGGTACAGCTGGTGCTATGGCAAATGAAATCGGTATACCTTTTGCTGGAGTGCAGGTCTTGTGTGGTGGGGCTAGTGGTGTGGCCAGTGAAGTATGGGTACAGTCTGCTGGAGTCGGTCCTACGTTTTCTGTCACTGGTTGTACAACCAATATAAGTGGGGTGCTGTCTGATTTCTTTTTTATGTCTGATGCACAAGAACAACATTTGAGTGGAAAAAATGGTATGATGACAGATGGAATATGTATTTATAATGGATGGGCATGGCATCTCGACATATATGATGAGTAAACTAAGCAGATGGCGGTGCAACAAAGTAGAAGAAATGCAAGACAACATATGCAAGATATGCGCAATCAATAAAACCTTGCCAAATTAGAACAGACACCTTGATGGGTGAACAGGACAGGCCACCTGCCTTTGACTCCTCGAGGTTAGAATAGTCATTAGGATGATATTCTGAACAAGAATCAACAGGTGGGGAGCGTACGAGTTTCATTGCTTCCAGAATGGCACTCAATGCCTTGCTGCCAATTTTTTAAGTCATTGTAGTGTTCCACAATCTTCTTCTGATGCGCGGATTCTGATATTCACTATAATTGCGTATTATATTTGAGAACCATGAAAACATAAATAGTTGTGAGATTATCTTTGTAATGCAGATGATATTCTAATATAGGGGCGCCCCTGTAAACACTTGTGTGCTATCACCGGATTCTGATGAGAGAGCTCATGTGTGTTGTAATATGGTGCGTGCATTTATATAATCTGGCACAAGTACACAAAAAAATAGGCTCCAGAAGTAAGGATAGCTGGCAGATGATAGGTTCATAATATACTGTATAGAGAGTTTATTGCCAAACCATGATAACAAGAGCACACAGCAACTAGGCAGATCATAGTGTACATAACAGGGGGACACCATAACTAGGATATATAAATCGGGAAAGTGGAACTGGCTGGAAATTACGGTGTTGTATTGCCGCTAGTAATTGAAAGCCTATTGATCACGTACAGGCCAGCTCTATCAGCTGTTGACTGCAGATGTCCCTGCTCCCCTTCCTGACAAGGAACATACTGTGCTTCCCATACAGAACACTGCACGGGCCGCCGGCCGAACCACCGGCCCCACCACCTGTGTTCCTCTGCCACCCCCACCCCCGCCCCCACCCGGGTCGAGTTTTCTTCGTTTGACGAGGCCCCACCACCGCCCCCACAACCACTGTCCCCACCCGAGCCCCTTCGATCGCACCGACGAACTCCGGCGAGCTCTAAAAAATCGACTGACCCAATTTTGAAATTTAGTCTACTGTGATTTAACTAGTGTGGAATATAAAAGGGGAAAACCATAAGCATTGCGAGTATGGTGTTGAGCGTGCCATGGCGGATCTGGAGGTGCAAACCGGACAAAGGTAACTTCGCAACCAAGACAAGAAATCAGAGTAAAGCAGTGGCGATCTATTTTCTTGCTGCAATAAATAAGTTGAGCAGATAAGAAAGAGTATCGCCTCTGGTGCGGTGATGTGTACGCATCTGCTGAGAATTTGACGGTGATGCGGTAGTGATGGATGTCGGCGGCGTGGAAGCAGATCTAGGAGGGTAGACGGTGGCGGCGGGGCGCGGTGGACGAGATGGTCATAGGGCGGCGCCAGCAGGGTGGACGACGGTGGGGATGAGGCGAGAGGACGGGATGCAAGGATCCTGGTCTGAAGCCATGGATGAGAGAGGTCGATCTCTTGCAATGGACGGCGGCGTCGGGGTATCAGCTCCGGCATGGTGGAGGAGGACGGCGGTGGATGGGGTGGCGGACGATGGCGGAGGGAGGAGGTTGGGGTGGAGAGGGTGTTTTGGCGCCCACAGAGTACGAATGGGGAAAAGGGAGGTAGAGAGGAAGGGGGAACCATGTATTCAGGGCGCACTTGTCTCAAATGTGAGGAAATTTACAAACTTAGCCCCCGTTTCAAATTTCTACTACATCACAGCAACACTAGTCGGTTGGGGATAGGACGGTAATCTCGCATACACCGAATATTTGTCGATGAGAGTTTGTTTTTGGCGCCCACCGTGTATGAATATGAATCGGGGAGGGAGTCGATTTCGGACGAGGACACACTGTGTTTTGGCGCCCACCGTGTATGAATCCGGGTGAGAGGCGGTTATGTCACGTTTGGGTGAAATTACAAACCTACCCCTATCGAAACCTATAGAAATCCACCATATAGGCTTTGCGTGGCAGGGATAGGCAGTAGTGATTTCCATCTCGCAGATTTTGGTTTCGGGCGGTTACTGCGACTTTCCCCGCTTCGTTCAAATTTTGCAGAGTGCACATTTACTGTGCCAACTCAATTCGAATCCCGTTTGTATTCTATTTTTTTTCGGGCGGGATCCATTTTCAATTGGAATTACATTCTATATACATCATTTTTTATATATACTTTCAAAAGCACAACACCATTTATACATAAATATGGTTTACAAATGGCATGATCTCAAATTCATAAGGTTGTATCCATCAATTTGGATTTTCTAATATTTGAAACCACTTTATGTTGAAATCCATTGTATGCATTCCTCGCTAACTGTCTCCAATTAATGTGTGTTTCATGCGGGTTTTTTTACTTCTCAAACATGTATAATGTGTTTCACACACTCAACATATAGTGTAATCCCGTTTAGACATTAATTGCATATGAACCATGCATTGTTTGTAATTGAAGAATCTATGGATCACCAATATTGATAAACTATATAACATTACACGTGTGCCCAAATTCAAATGAATATGCATGTTTGATACACCAATTTGCGTTATGATATTATCGATGTCGTGATCTCCAGTTTAAATATTTGAATCCCCTTTAATCCAGATATTCGTCTCATATAGCTATCACTCATGCTTATATAGGACTATCTCTCTGGACCTATACGCGTTCATCGTCTCTCAGGTATCTCTCGTGCTACCTGTATGTCGACAATGATCTTTTATCTTCGTAACACACTGACGGTACTCTCTCCCTCGACCTTCATCACTCTATCTCTCTCTAAGTATATCTCGCTCCCTGCTATGTGTCTCTAACTATGATTCTCCATGTGGAATCTCTTTCTCTCACACAAACACAAAACTTTGTCTCCCGGGGTCTCATTTCTCTCTACTATTCCCATGTGTGCCACTCGCACACCCCTCATAAAGAAATGACTTTCGCTCCTTAGATATGAGAACCAACGACTCTTCCTCTTCAATATCTCTTTCTCACACACAAACACAAACTCTGTCTCCCAGGGTCTCATATTTCTCCATTGTTCTCTTGTATGTCGCTCACACACACCCTCTCTCCCTAGAGATATCTTGCGTTCCCTCGTATGTCTCTCTAGCTATCACTCTCATTGTGAAATATCTTTCTCTCTCGCAGACACAAAACTCCGTCTCTCTAGATCTCATTTCTCTCTGATATCTGTTTGTATGTGACTCACACGCACCCTCTCTCTATCTCTCTCACACCCACACACATAACCCAGCCTTCTTATCCACTCGACTCCTATCTCTAACGCACACTAGCTAGCATCTTTATCTTTCTATTTATCTGTTTCTCCATCAATCTTCTTTCTCGCCCTCACTCTTGATTCCTATCACGCACACTACATATGTTTCTCTCTACATGCAGTCAAGTGCCCTCTCACACACATATATAACTTCACCCTTTGAACCACCCGACGGTCATCTCCAACACCCAAACTAGCGGATGTCCCTCTAGCTAGCATCTCCATCTCTGTATCTATCTGTAGTTTCTCCGTCAACATTTCTTTCTCGCACGGAGTGTTGCTTCCTATCACCCATACTATATATGTCTCTCCATACCTATGCATTTATAGGTTGGTCTCTTTTGCACAATCGTTGCGCCTCACTCCCTCTGCTCGCCATAGATGCATGCTCCAGCCCACGCCACTATCTCTTAAAGACAAAAACAGATGCTCAATTGTCGGGACTTCTTCCATGCATTCTCACATGCATGCATATTGTCATACCGATCCGTCACTCCCATGTCGTTGATCTTATGACTTATGTCTTCTTTCTTTTATCTCGATCATGCACGCGCGCACACACACACATCCCGCGTATACATGTATACCTCTCACACATGCACGTTCAAGGTCTCTATGTCTCCATACATAGTTAATTACCCTCAATCCTAACGCCACATTGAATCGTTCTCCTCTTTTGTGCACATAACTTCCGCCTGGATGGGTAAAACACACACTCACACTTAACAATCTCCTTCTAGCCCCCCCGCCTCTCACTCTTCCCCTATATCCCCGAAACCGTTCTCTCGAAGTCGACTCCTCTCACGCGCACACACCTTCTCTTCCCTCTCTACGGGAATTTTCTCTCTCGCACCCCATCGTTGGTGGTCTCTGCCATACACATCACCTCTCTATGATGAAAGCCATGCACACTTAAATTACATCCGCCACAGAGGAACCCGCGACACACACACACGCAGTCGGATTTCGGGTTCCGGCAGACCCTTGAGGTTCGAATACTGGGGTGCGCACGGAGATTTTGCCTTCTACCTACCAGCACCCCTCCGCCTCGCTAAGATCTAGGTTATGGAAAGAACAACACAAGAGACACAGGGTTTATACTGGTTCGGGCCACCGTTGTGGTGTAATACCCTACTCTAGTGTGTGGTGTGGTGGATTGCCTCTTAGGCTGATGATGATGAACAATACAAGGAAGAACAGCCTCGCGAGGGTCTGTTCTTGGCTGGGGGGATGAACTGCTAGGAGGAGTTCAGCCACCCTTCTCTCTCTCTCTCTGATTTCGATCCGATTCCCTTGATCCTCGATCGTTGATGCTCTATCCCCTTTACTCGATTCCCTCCTACCATGGTGGCTAGTCCTATTTATAGAGGCCGTGGTCCTCTTCCCAAATATCGAGCGGGAAGGGAGCCAACAATGGCGGGCTAATTTGAAGGGGGACAGCTAGTACCAGCTATCCTGACAAAAGTAGTCTTTACCTGCACAAAGCTCTGGTGGTGACGCCGTCTTGTGCTCCACGATGAACTCCGTCTTGCAGTCCTCCTGGTCTTGGTCTTGTTGCACCGAAATGGCAACCTTTGCCTGATGCCTCGGTACTCCGCGGCTACGCTTGCCCCCTTTGCACCAAAGAGGAAAGGAGGACACTACGCGGCTGGCGCCCGCCTGGCGCCTTTGGTCGTCATGGCTTGCGTCACGGGCACCTCGTGATGTACCCCGCCTTGATCTCTCTGCCTCCTCGCGAGCCAGCCTCATGAGGCCGTGCCTGAGGAAGCTCCGTGTCGTCCGCCCCGCGAGGCTAGGCCCCTCGCGAGGGTCTTGGGTCTGTGTTGATGAAGATGGGCCGTGCTGGGCCCCCCTTTGAGCCACGCCGCAGGCCGCAGGCAGGCAAGTCTGGGGACCCCTGTTCCCAGAACGCCGACAGTAGCCCCCGGGCCCAAGGTGCACCCGGACTTGGCTGTGCAGGGAGGCGGAAGGGCAAGAGCAAAGCGCCATGGGCCCTAACAGCCTGCGGTCTTGGGCGCCGCGTGGCGGTTGATTGGACGAGGGCATCTCCACTTCCCCATGGCGCCTCGGCAACTGCACGGATTGGACAAGTCCCTGCATGCAAAGCAGGTCATGATTACCTGCGATCGTGGAGGTCGGCGGTTGGCCTTCGCCGGCCATAAGTACGGAACGACGCGCGCCCTTCCAGTCCATCCCTTCTTGCTTCTCCTTCTTCCCGGTCCTTGCTCCGTCTTGCTGCGATGGCTCCGATCCGCCGGTTCTCGATGACAGAGAAGGGAAAGGCTCCCCGAGAGGAACCAGACCCGCTCCCACTGAAGAAACCGCTCGTCCTCCGCGGCCCGGACGAGGGGGCCCATCAGGTGGTGTCGAGGCCTTTGTGCGAGCGGGCACCGTCGGGGTTCCCGCTTCCCTTGTACGCCCACATCGAGGGCCCTGAAGGAGCTGATGCTGATCGCCACGGGCGGCGCCGCCGTCGGTGCCGACGGGTCACGAAGGTGTGGGTCGTCCCCCCTGGGGTCCACACCGAGGGCTCCTCCCAAGAGTTCGTGCTCCACGTCGCCATGCCTCCTCAGTCTTGGATTCGCCTTCCTCCCTTCTTCGCCTCCATCATCCCGCAAGGAGAACTCCTGGAGCCTTGGCTGCAGCACGCCGGCTACAGCACCCTCGCGACCGAGGCAGAGGTCGCGGTCGTTGCCCCGGGCGAGGTCTTCATGACTCGAGGCTGGAGCAAAATCGCCCAGGTTTGCAGGACAAGAGGCGCCTTTGCGATCCACTTGGAGTACGACGGTGCTTCGGTGATGTTCTTCAAGGTCTTCGACGCGAATGGGCGCCGGCTGGAGTGCTGCCCCGGGAGAGGCGGCCGGGACCCTGCTGCGGTGAGGACTGGGCCCGCCGACCGCTCCCTTGGCGGCTCCTCAGGCGGCGGAGGCGTCGGAGGCTCCAGCAACTCCTGCGAGCTCTTCGTGACTCCGGAGACGAGCGACGACAGCTACGAGCCCCCGAGCCGGCGCCGCTCCTGGAGCAGGGCGGGCTCGTCAGGCCGCCGCTGACTCTCATCTGGATGGGGTTGGCGCCGGCGCTTGACGACCCACTGTTGATGATGGCGTCTTTTGTAGGGGCGCGCGTAGTTAGTGTCCCTTTAGGATCTGTTCCCTGCGAGGAATCAAAGATGCGTCCCGTGGGGGCTTGTAAGGTGCCTGTGATCCTGTTTTGTTAATATAACCCTTGTTGTAGAATTGTGCGAGTTGCTCATTTCGTCTTAGCTCAGTTCTCCCTTTCGAACCTCACAAGGGCTTGGTGCTCTGCGCCGACAGGTCCCAGTCCCAAGGCGGCTTCAGCCGTCACTGGTATGCCAGGTCACGATGCCGTGGTCAAGGCCAGGAGGTGAGCGACCCGGAGTCCGGTAGGAGCCCCTGAGTCGCGATGCTCAGGAGGTCCCCTTTTGGCGCTCAAGCAGCCGTCGTCCGGTGAGAAAGGAGAGCGGCGTCGCTAACACGGGATTGCATTAGGTGCGGGGATGGTGCCACGGTAGCTGGCGCTTCCGGGTGGTGACTTATCTTGAGAATCAGGGGTCGCTTTCTGGTGTGTCGCCGGGTCCGTGCATCGGCAGGCGTGAGGTTGCTCGGCGAGGTCCTCGCGTGTCCCTCCCCTCTTGCCTTTGCTCCCCTTTCTGCTCTACGTCCTTGGGTCCCGGCCCTCGAGCGAGTCTCAGCCGTCGCTGGTATGCCAGGTCGCGATGCGGTGGACAAGGCCAGAGGGTGAGGGCTGGAGAGCCAGTAGGAGCCCTGAGTCGCGATGCTCAGGCACCCCCCTTTAACGTGCAAGCGGTTCGCGCGGATGAGAGTGAAGGAGACACCGCAAGGGCCTCGCCTGACGCAGCTCCTTTAGGAGATCCTGTAGACCCATCATAGAAAGAACGAGGGGTTGCCATGACAATTGACAGTCAGCCGTTGGTTGCTTCCGAGGGGCGATGAGGCACTGAAGGCTTGACAAGGTGGCGCCATGCGGGGCTACCGCGGCCAGAGCTCAGCCATTCAGGTTTGTCGGCGTTGCAGGGACGGACCCATGCGCAAGCGTCGTGCCGTTTGGGAGCAGTTCCGTCAGTTGGAGTCAGTTGAGCAGGCAACTAGGTCAAACACATTAGCCGCGAAGGAGTGGATTCATTCAAATAGATGCTGGGAAGGCGAACATCACTGGGTCAGGCCCGAGCGACTTGGGGATGATGCAGCCCGAGGGGCGCCCCCAACAAGGTAAGCTAACAACATGAAATAAAAGGGATACATGCCGCAGGGATGGACCCACGTGGCCTGGGAATAATGCAGCCCTGGGGGGGGGGCGCTCCCAGCTGGAAATGAAACTTGAAAGATTTCACCTGATGATGTTGAAGACGAAGGAGTGTTGGTGTAGCAGACTCGGTGGGCTGCGGAAGCGGATCCTCATGAGCCCCCAGGCCTAGGGGCCTTGGGAGGCTCCGGAGGCGCTGATGGCTCCTCGCGGACCATCTCCATCTCCGCCAGGGCTGCGGAACGCCTGGCCTCTTGTGCCTCCACGATGCCCCTCATGAGGCGCTGGTACGTGGCAGCCGCTTTCGGCAAGCCGTAAGGCATGCGAACGTAGCTATGGGGTGGACCTCCGCAGCACCCCACTCGCGAGGGCCAGAGGCGCTCCAGAGAGGCGACTCGATTGAGCCCTGGTATGTCGATGCAGACGCGCAACCCACCATCCTCGCCTGGATGGGGAGCCACTGCTGGTAGGCGGCGGCTGCCTTTCATGACTCTTGACTCCTGTAGCTCCTGAATGGCCTTGCTGATGAACTCCTGAGGGTCTGGCTCTCCTTGCCTTACTCCTTCTTGAGGGAAACGTGCTACGAAACACGCCTCCATGTGGTGCCCAAGCGCCTCCCTCGTGACCTTAGCCAGGTCGGTGGCCCTCTAGGGGAGAGCCCGATCTTAGGCCGCTGAGGAGGCCCGAGAAGCTGACCGGCGGGGAACGGCGGCGGAGGAGCGGGCTCGGGAGCTCCTGGCCTGGTGCCACTCGCTGGAGGAGCAGCTGGAGCTACGCGAGGCAGCCCTCGCGTCGATGAAGGTGGCCTCTGGCGACTCAGTAGATATCCAGAAGCGTGACGAGGCGCTGACGCTGGAAGCCGCCGAACGTACCCGCGGGTACGAGCGTCTGGAGACGAGGGAGCGCTTGGTGACTCAGGCGGAGGAAGATGTCCCTGCACAGGAAGCCCGTGTCCTGGAGGAGGTCGGACGTCGGGTGGCGATGGCGCATTTAAACCTCGAGCACGAGTTCGAGGAGAAGCTGGGGTTGATCTGGGCCGAGGCTGAAGGCAGGACTGCTGCCTTGAGGGCCAAGCTGGAGGAAGCGACGCGGCGGGCCGATGCTTTCCGGGCCGCCCTTGAGGTGGCGCAAGGTGAGTTAACCACCTCCCAGGGCGAGGTGCTCCTTCTTCACCAGCGGGTGGAAGAGGCTGAGGTCGTTGCGTTCTAGAATGCGGACGAGATACGTCAGCGGCGGATCCTGGAGCATGAGCACGGCCCCATGCTCACCACGCTCCGGGAGAGAGCCAACCCAGCCTTGGGAAACATCTGTGAGGCGGCTGTTGGCGAGCCGCATGCAGTCAACTATGCCGGCAATCTTCAGTTCTTCACTGACGTGGTGATGCAGCTGGAGGCGCGGTCAGTCAGGGCTGACAGGTTGGTGGAGGAGAGGAGCCGCGCCCTGCTCGGGCACGCCTTTCTCGCGTCTTTAGCCATCTCCGGAACATGGATCCCCACTTCGATTTCGACGCCGCCATCGCCCCAGTCCCCCAGGCCGTCCGAGACAACCTGGCGCACTGGGTGGAAGACAATGTGGATGCTCTTATCAGGGCCTTCACTTCAGACAAGGACGGCGTGATCGTGGCTGCCGACGAGGGCGGTGTGGTGAACGGCCCTGACGCCGCTAGCGGCGACGCGGACAGCGATGGCGAGTTCAGCGGCACCAGCAAAGGCTCGGGTGGTGCTCCTGAGGACGCATTGGGGGATTTATCCGACTGATTGTGCATCGTTCCTGCTTCCTTACCCTGCATGAATAGAACTCAGGTTTTGGCCTGATGGCGGTGAGAGCATTTTGGAGGGGGAGCCCTTATGTAAAACTTGTGTTCATCGTATTAGTAGACGCTACATTGCCCATGCACCCGCGGCAAGTGGTTGGCTTAAGCGACGCGCTGGTTGGCTAGTTTACCTTTGTCCCGTGCTGGCCCTGAGGTAGCCAGTGGGAGGCTGTGGTGTCCTGAGTGTTCCCTGGCTGAATCCGTAGGATCTGCAGTAAAACACCCTCCTGAGAGGACGCGGCGGCGGCAGTCTGGGCTGCGCGCAAGCTAGGCCTGACCCGGCTCGCGAGGGGCTCACGAGGGAAGGCAGCTGAGGCGAAGTGGTAACCAAAACACGAGACATTGCTCGAACGAGACTAAGCACCCCTTCTCCGAACACACGCAAATCTCAAATTCGAATCCACCTTGAATCCAGTGAGGGAAAGTGACAACCAAAGGGAAAAGCAATGAAAGCAGACGAAAGGCCGCGTCCGGCACCTAATCTAGTCTTGGACGTCTTCTCACCAGTGCGGAGCTAAGTGCTACCACTAGGCATGGGAGGGAGCCCCAGGGCCTGAGGCCGACACCCCTGAGACTCCGGGGCGTGTACAGCCCCACTCATTATTACGTGAGAGTGTCACGGGGCGGCGAGCTTCACATGCACTGGGCCTTCTTCACAGGTACCGGCCTTGCTTCGTATCGCCAGACGAGGGCCCCGCCTTGCGCCACACTCTAGTGCCATCAACGACGACCGGAAACCAGGACGCCGCCGATGGGGTAGAGCGGTCGCCAGCGGTTCCCCCGACGACCACGGGTCCTCCGCCAGGGGCAGGCCCTGAGGCACCTCCCCAGCAGAGGGCCTACCTCCTGAGAACACCTTGCTCCGAACGCCGCGGTGGTGATGTCGGATCTCGGCCCCTTGCGCCCTCCTCCCGAAGGGTAGGAGACTGTGGGAGTGGGGCAGCTGCTCGCTGTGGCGACCTGCACCTCCTGCGATCCATGGTTAGCGTATGCCTGCTCCTGAAGAATTAGCGGTACCCGATAATCGTTGCCTCCAGCGTGGCCAGTGGGACCGTCCCGGGGCTCCTGGAAAGGCTTAGCTTCTGGCGCCTCGTCCCCCCAGCTTGGACTGAGGAGCGATCCTTGTTCGCCCTCTTGAGGGTGTCCTTGGTCCATCATGAGGGGCACGTATTCTTCTGGCGCCGTCATCCCAAAGGCCACGCCGTAGTGCTCCGCGTGCCACGCGGTCCTGCCTGACGCGCCCACCGTGGGGTGGCAGCGCGGCTATCCACTAGGGCCGCGGGTCGCGTCGAGTCTTTCTTCTTCGCGGACCGGGAGCGGGGGTAGCGCCGCCACCGGTCCGGTGCTGACAGCTTCGCTGGCATTGGAGTAGCCTTGGAGCCCGCGGGCGCGCGCGGAGCCCCTGCGCGGGCCGCCCTAGGCTTGAGATGGGAGCTGGGTGCAGAAGGGGTGAGCCCCCGAGGCGGCGAAGCCCAGGAGCTCTACCACCCGCTCCAGCAGCACGTCGTGGCCGCCCTCCAGCAGCCTGCACTGCAGCAGCTCTCGGGCCATCGTGAGTGCGGCCCTCGAGTTTGCCTGCTCCCGGTGGGTGTACGGTGTCGTGGTCGCGGCGTGATTGGAGGCCCTTGCTGCCGACCGCGCCTGCCGCGGTGTGAGAGCTGTCGAAACCTGTCCGCGTCGTCTGCGGCCCGCAGCACCCTGCGGACCGCGAGCTGCCTGGGGCACGGGGTCGCCCGAGGCGAGCGGCTCTGCGCGGGTGGGCCACGCCGCCCATGGATCTGGGTTGCCCGCCTGGTCGCCGGACATGGTGATGACGACGTGACGGGTCACGAAGCGGTAGAAGGTGGATTCCGGCGCACCCCTACCTGGCGCGCCAAATGTCGGATTTCGGGTTCTGACAGACCCTTGAGGTTCGAACACTGGGGTGCGCGCGGAGATTTCTCCTTCTACCTACCAGCACCCCTCCGCCTCGCTAAGATCTAGGTTATGGAAAGAACAACACAAGAGACACAGGGTTTATACTGGTTCGGGCCATCGTTGTGGTGTAATACCCTACTCCAGTGTGTGGTGTGGTGGATTGCCTCTTAGGCTGATGATGATGAACAATATAGGAAGAACAGCCTCGCGAGGGTCTGTTCTTGGCTGGGGGGGGGGCGACGAACTGCTAGGAGGAGTTCAGCCACCCTTCTCTCTCTCTGATTTTGATCCGATTCCCTTGATCCTCGATCGTTGATGCTCTATCCCCTTTACTCGATTCCCTCCTACCATGGTGGCTAGTCCTACTTATAGAGGCCCTGGTCCTCTTCCCAAATATCGAGCGGGAATGGAGCCAACAATGGCAGGCTAATTTGAAGGGGGACAGCTAGTACTAGCTATCCTGACAAAAGTAGTCTTCGCCTGCACAAAGCTCTGGTGGTGACCCCGTCTTGGGCTCCACGATGACCTCCATCTTGCAGTCCTCCTGGTCTTGGTCTTGTTGCACAGAAATGGCAACCTTTGCCTGATGCCTCGGTACTCCACGGCTGCGCTTGCCCCCTTTGCACCAAAGAGGAAAGGAGGACACTGCGCGGCTGGCGCCTTTGGTTGTCATGGCTTGCATCACGGGCACCTCGTGAGGTACCCCGCCTTGATCTCTCCGCCTCCTCGCGAGCCAGCCTGATGAGGCCGTGCCTGAGGAAGCTCCGTGTCGTCCGCCCCGCGAGGCTTGGCCCCTCGCGAGGGTCTTGGGTCTGTGTTGATGAAGATGGGCCGTGCTGGGCCCCCCTTTGAGCCACACCGCAGGCCGCAGGCAGGCAAGTCTGGGGACCCCCATTCCCAGAACGCCGACACACGCACCCCCTCAAGACACACACACACTAAGACTCCATCTCTCTCTCACACACACAGACAAACACACACACACACACACGCAAGCACACACTCCCCCCCACACACACTAAGACTCCATCTTTCTCCCTCTCTCACACACACAAACTAAGACTCCATCTCTCTCTCTCCTCTCTCTCTCACACACACACCCCACACACATACTAAGACTCCATCACACACACACATTCTCTAGGCGGAGCATTTGTTCCTACGACCTTTCATCCAACCTTACCCGTATGATGAACAATCACCTTTATTTATTTGCATAACATGGACAAATTCCACTTTACTTTAGTAGTCAGCAAACTTATCATCTGTACCCTTATAAAAAACGAGTTGGTGGTGATGGTGTGTCTGCCATCTTGTAATACAGACCATATGATCTATATCTGAGGATAGAAAGCAAACTATGATAACTTTACAAAAGATACCTGCACCTCTCTCCACATCATTATCTCCCGCAACCTCATTGCTTAGCAATTAAAAAAGGAATAAGTCTCTGGAACAATCTAGCATGCATGGTGGCCGCTGTCGCCTGCCGGCGCCGTCCATCCCCATGCCTCCGCCCATTCCGACCACCAGTCACCACCACGCTCCACTCCTCCTCGCCTTATCTCTCATCTTTCATTTTTTGATGACATTCTCGAGATACCAGCTTTCCGATAAAATTCTTGAGATATCATTAGTTTTTACACATGGGATTACTCCTCCATGGGTCAATCACAACAGGTGTTCTATAAAAAATGCATATTGATGTTCCATGCAATGCACGAGAATCTTTCTTGTAATTATAACGCAAATCATGAGCAGGAAGTGACATTTTTTGACACAACCACGTTAACATGGCCACGTAAATCACTAGCTAAAGTAAATACCATTATACTTATATCCCGATGCAAAAGGTTGAGTACATGTCCGAAGAGTAGAGTCGCAGACACGCACTCTCTCTCTCATAATCTCTCTCACACACACACCAGTTACGTGACGTCCACTCAAGCAGACACATATGTTACAATTTGTGCACCCGCGGGTACACATGATGCTGCACATTTATTTAATCCGGAAGGTGAACCCAAATAGTAGATGCATTCATTCCCCTCACGCCGCCTCTTCTCTGGTCGCCGTCGCCCGGTAGCCATGGGCCGGCCGAAGGTAACAACATACGCTATACTCCCGCCGGAGCGTCGCTTTAATATGGAAATTTTAGTGGTCATGCATGCATCTTTTTGTGCTAGCACTCCTATATAAGGGTTGACCGGTCGCTTCTTGCGGACGTGCGCGGGCGGTGGAAGAGGAAGGAGAAGGGAAGCGGGCTATGGAGTAACGCTTTTACCACAACTTCTTAGGAAACTGAGTGCAATAATTGAGTAGTTTTGCAAACTACCAGTACTACACCTGAAACGGTTCAAAACCTATACTCCCTTGCCAGCGCGCGCTTCCCGCGTGAAACGGTCAGCATCGCCCTGGAGCGTCAGTGCCGCATTAATGCCCGGCCAGAGCGGAGGCAACCTCTCACTGGCGCCGGCTTTGAAGTGGCGCGACGGCCGAGAGAGCGCCGCTTCCCGGTGCACGCGACTGCTCCGCGTCGAGACTGGCCATAGGCCCTATTTGGATCCATGGGTTAGAGTTAGTTTGATCTAGTTGGGGCTCAAATAGCCCTAAACTATCCAAGCATGAGGGTTTAAATTGGAGCAAGTTGCACTGAACCCACCAAAATACTATCCCACCCAAGAGGTGCTAACTGGAGATAGTTCTCATTGGGACCACTGAAAAATCACTTTTCTCTCTCCATGAAGTGAATTTATTGTCAATCTAACCGTGTCACCCAAACACCTCTTTGGCTACAGTTAGTTCAGGGTTAGTCATGAGTTAGTCTAACCTGTAGCTAAGTTAGAGTATCAAACAGGAGTAGTATAGGACATGCAAGTTGCTCAAAGCATACATGCAAATTTGTACGTGCAAGGATTTTTTTTCTTTTTGAAAACGGAACATGAAAGGAATTTTTTTTAGAATGCTCTTGGCATGTCGCTCACATGTGATAGTTAACCAACCTCAATAGACGGCAGAAACGCCAGCCCGCCGCACTTTGATAGAGACAAGGAGGGAGAAGCGATACAGGCTGCTGGATTACTAGAGATAGGTGTCGCACGGAAGCCAAGAAATATGGTGATAGCGTGGGTTAGCCATGTACTAGTATGATACTACACTGGGCTGCCGTGTTTCGTACTCTTCCTGTCCACCGTGGAGATGATTGGTTAATTTTATATCGCTGAATAGTATTAAATATTATGAGTGCAGACGCTCTACCACGAGGTTCCTTGCTCCTTCTCGGTCGTCCGAAATCTATGTTCTTCCACTCTATTTTTTTACGTGAGCTTTGTTCATCCTTTTGCCGACACGTGAGACATCTAGCATCAAGGTGCACGTGTTATGCAAGGATCATTCCATCTATTTGAAGAACACGTGGGACTGGAACTACAATAGGAACATGTACCCAGGAGTGGACGTACGAACCTGAGTAAGGTGGCGCAGTAAGTGAAGTAGAAAGGCACAAATGGTATGAACATGCGTGGCATATAGGGTGTGTTTGGTTGCGTTCTCATCTCAGCATAGTTGTTCCCTCTTCATGCATGCTCAACTCAACACCCCTCTTCATGCATGCTCTCTTCATGCAGGCTTCTAGTGTATTTGTGCTAAACTAGTGCGAACTCATGCACCCTCCATACACTCTACCAAACACCCAAAAGTAGGTCAAGAAGGGAACTCTTGGGCGGCATTTGCCTCTTGCAACGTACTACCAATAATGTTGTACGTGCAATGCACGGTGATGTTATGGAGTACGTGCCTAAGTACTCTACTACTACTATATTAGTTGGAGGCACATATTAACATTTATATTTGTTTACGTGTATGCCCCGAGACCTTCCAACTAGACGTGTCTTTGTCTCCAGGTCGCACTTTGTATCGTTCATACCACTAAGTACTACTACGTGTGGTCTCCGACCCAGAAGTGGAAGAAGTGGAGACGCTCTACCACGTTGTTTTTTTACGCTGGGCTCTACCACACTGTTCATGTCCCACTCCTTTCGCTGACATGTGGGACATCCAGCACGTGCCATGTTTGGCACCCTTCGTCGTCAGAGTTGAAACGCTAGCATTCATCGGAAATAAAAAATAATTATAAATCGGCAGTGATACTATTTTTTTGCGAACCAATCAGCAGTGATACTATACCACGCGGTTTCCATGCTCCTCGATATCGGAAAGAATACTTCCGTTCGCCAACATGTGGGACGTCGACCATCCTGGTCCACTTGCTATGCACACAGAACTCCAAGGGAGTCACCTAGCCCGTCGCACCGCAGTAACAATGACTAATGAGCCTTTAAATCACAGGCCCACTTCCCACTTTGAAGTTGCTTGGACGAAGGAACCATCATGACTTCGTTGAATTCCGCTTCTTGAAGAAAACTACTGTACCAGCAGTACTGCTAGCTACAGTAGTTACTCCAACAGAGGCATCCTTTCGTTCATAGGATAGGACTATGAAAATCATAGGAAGTGAGATGACATGCATCTCAATTCCTATAGAGAAAGAGATGCCATTTGATGCTTAGGATAGGAATTTTTCCATTTAGTCTAGGCTAATGTACTGGTAATTTGCTCTAGAAACTACAGTAGTAACTAGTAGTACTGGTACATGCTCGTACTCAGACACACACACACACACACACACACCCACACACACACACAAACTACTAGTACTACTACTTCTCACATGCTGGCTAGACGCAGTCGTTCTCCTTCCCGGCTTTGCCGGCGACACCCCATCGTGCTTGGGTCTCCGCCGACCTCTCCGCAGCAGCGCGTGCGTCCTTTTCTTTCTTGCGGTGGCGGGCCTCTCTTTTCTTGAGTGCTTTCTGACTTTTCCGCTTCCTCTGTGCAGCTTTGGCCGCCTCTTGCTCTACCGCCCATTCGGCCTTGGCATCTTCAAATTCCTCCCACATAGTTGTGAGGTCGCGAGCGGCGATGAAATCGGCACGGCAGGATGCCATCGTTTCCCTACCATTTTGTGTGCGGTCATGGGCGGCGAGGAACTCGGCTCGGCAGGATGCCATCGCTGCCTTACCGGTTAGTATGCGGCGCGGTGGCATGAATGACGCTTGGTGAGAGCTCTAGGGTGGAGTGGCCGGACAACCGTATAGTGCATTGGTTTGTCAAGAGCTCAAGGACAGAAGACGAATCAAATTTGGATTCCCCTTCAATCCTGGTCATTTATTACCGAGTAAAATGCATTGGCGGTCATCGAACTTGTCTTGATAGCTCACTTTGATCATTGTATACGAGATATGGTCATTATGCGGTCACTGGCTCAGCGTATAGCTCCATATTTGTCTGGTTGAACTGTCAAACAGTCCGCATGTGCCTCATCAGCTCGTGTTCTTTATCTATCTATGCGGGCCTACCTGTCGATGGAGAAAGAAATACTGTAAAAACCAAAATTATGCTAGAGTCCGAACCGCTTCCAGAGCCCGCTCTCACCGCCTTGGCCCTTCAAGATGCCAGCTTCCCACCACATGCATGCATAGCAAGTAGTACTCCTTATGTGGAGGAGAGAAAGGCATTGACAAAGTCAAGGAGTGGGATCTGCAAGAGCCCGTCTCTACACGTGCTCCTAGGTATAAAAAATAATTCTAAAAAAGGCATAAAAACAATTGTGTCTAAAAAAGAAAGGTAAAAAACATTTGAGAGGAAATAGATAGAGAGAAAGTGAGAAAAAGCTGTAACCTGGGCATTACATGAGGAAGGAGGGAGTGGTGCACATGCCAAGTTCACTGGGCTGCCGTGTTTCACACTCCTCCGTCATAACAGTGGAGGCAATAGCTTTCATCAAAAATAAACAATGAATACTCGTTGCTCGTCCTCTATATCAGAAAGAATACTTTCATTTGCTGACATGTGGGACTTCGACCATCCTGGTCCACCTGCCATGCACAAAATTATCCTGGTCTACCCCGGTCGTATCCAGGCCCAACCTTTCCCACTGTAAGTTGTTAGGACGAAGGAACCATCATGACATCGTTGAATTCTGCTTCTTCAAGAAAACTTACTGTACCCGGAATACTGGTACCACACGCGAAGACTGGACGGCACTGTACCACGTCATATCACTGAAACCCACTAGGCCAAACTAGCCCGCCTAGGTCATCTATTTTGGAACGGAGGGAGTACGCCTCTGCACTGCTATGATTTTGTGTTGCACGTCGTATCACTGAAACCCACTAGGCCAAACTAGCCTGCCTAGGTCATCGATCGCTAAGCCTACAATTTTAGGAGCTAGGGCTATTGGTCGATTGATGCGGGATAAGTATAAGCGTACCATGAGCTCATCAGCCCCAACCTTTCTCTTCGGTGAGTGTTTTGCAAGTACTATAGCTCACATAGTAGCTAGCCTACTAACACCAAGAATCATCAAACAAGCCCTGCAGATATGATAAACAGTTCAAACTTACATCTAATCATGCCATATATTACATCAAAAGCTGGTGAGGATACATCTGTTTCCATAACTTGGAGAGGGTTCGCATGATTCATCACATGATTCACTATCAAAAAAAAGTAGCAAGATCCTCCCACACAAGACAGTGCACTAGCCCTAAGATGGTTTGATAACACGCATCGTTCTGGTAATTAAACACAAGGCAATGCAAACTACCCTGAAGGATTAGCGCGACCAACTATTTCTTGCCATTGATCTCTCGGGCAATGACCACAGCGCACATAGCGGCATGGGAATTGATGTCTGGGGTGATGTCCGCAGGACCGACCGCGGCATTGGAATCGATCTCTGGGGCGATGTCCATAGGATGGACATCGGCATCGGAATCGATCTCCGGGGCGATGCCAATAGGACGGGCCATGACATCGGAATCATCAAGGACGTCCACCGGCACCTGCACAACCCTAACATATTAGCAAGCACATTGCAAATAATCAAAAACCACAACTATGGTAATAAGCCATTATTTTTTACCTTGTGCAGCTCACCGGGGGATCTCATCCCTCCGGGGGCCATCTCCTCGTCCTCGATGGGGGCCATCACCTTGTCAGGGGAATACTGCTTCTCAACGGTGACTATCTCCTCAAACTCGGTCTTGAGCCTCACATAGGTGGCAATAAGTACCTGGGGTAGGCATGGTGGGGCCCTTGCTGTTCTTCCAACTTTCTTTGTGGAGTTCGTCTGCCAACGTCCTCAACTCTTGGGCCAGTGCTTGTTTCTTGGAGTTCTTCGTCTCCATGGGTTGGCCCGCCAACATGGTCAACTCGTTGGTCGGTGCTTGCTTCCTGGAGATCGCTGTCTCAAGTGGGTTGTCCGCCGGCAACTCTTTGCCTAGTGCTCCAGGATCCATCAATGAACTGACAAACAAAAAGCAATCGAAAGGAAACCACAATCGCAATGAAAACAGGAAAAGAATAAGATGTTAGAATCATTCGGTGCTTCGCAAAAAGAAGATTCTTGGAATGAAAATATAGCAGCATAACTAATTCGCCCACCTTTCCTTTGTCGGTACAGAGGAAAAATGGTAGAAGTGAGTAGCCTGGAGTGAGGTTTTCTTCAAGAAAGGGAAGAAAGGGCTTGAACGAGCGTTCCAGTGAAATGATGGTTGCTTCGTCCAGTCCAACTTGGAGGCCACCTTACCACTGCTGGTAAAGGTGTGGGTTTTGTGATATGACGGGTCATGACGGCCACACAGGGGTGACATGTGAGTCTCGACTGTAGAACATCGTTGTGATTTGGTGGATGGCACACAGGCCCGGATGCTTTGAAATGTCCCACATGTAGATAGAGCGGCTAGTCATATAGGAGTGCTCAATATTGTGCACCGCGACTGTCATGGAATTGTCACGGCAGATGTCCTTAGTGTCAGGACTTAGTCGCGAGGCCAACGCATCTATGTGGTAGCTTGAGAGGGGTTGAGCGGGACGAGGGACGCGATGTTTTACCCAGGTTCAGCCCCTCACGGTGGAGGTAAAAGCCTACATCCTACTTCATTGATATTGATGATGATGATCACGATTACAAGAGTGCTCTATCTCGAGAGCTATTGTCTAAACCTAACTTGTCCAACTTGTGGAACTTGTGAATCTTGTCCCCTTTTGGGGATCCCTGCCCCTCCTTATATATGTTGGAGGGGCGGGTTACATGTAGAGTCCTATTAGGATTAGGACTAGACTATCTCTAATACAAACCGGATACAAGTCCAGGTCTTAGCTCCTTGATGTTCCTCATGCCTTTCCTCTTAAACCGGCCCACCATTAACATAAACCGGCATGCTGGGCCTTGGGCCTTGTCATCCGTCCGGAACACGCGCCGGGTAACCAATGAGTCTTCAGGCTCGTGAATCTTCATACCAGTAAACCGCCAGACACGTAAACCGCCAGACATGTAAACCGCCAATCACATAAACTGCCAATCACATAAACCGCCAATCCTCTGGCGGTTTACCAATGAAACGCCTAGTCCGGCCAGGTTATACTTCCGGCCGGTTTACGCCGCGGGGTATATCCCCGACAGCGACCAAGGCAGAGAGGAAAACGAGAGAACTACGTAATTAATGCATGAGTTTAATTAGGGTAGGTTTGTAAAGTACGAGATACATTCCTCCAATCGCAAAATGCCTTGGTTCATGAGATTTGAGATTTGCGCCCTATAAACCGGAAGGGAGGGAGTACTGCACACGGTGTAGTCTAGTCACTTGTTGAAATCACTAGATAGGCAAATACTCCTTTCCGGTTTACAGGGCTATACTACTCCCTCCGTCTAGGTGTGTAAGTCATCTTACGAAAACCAAATAGTCCGAAAACACTTAGGCGCGGTGCATCAACTTCTACCTTGTTTCTTGTTTCTTGACATATCAACCAATAAGAGATGAGAGGTGTGCATGCTTTTAATGACTTGCAATGGCTAGTTCATTGCATGCAATGCTATTAATTAGCAAATAAACATTGGTGACCCCAGGAGGAAAACGGTGCTAAGTGCGTGGACCTATGCAGAATGAGTATCAACCAATGGATAATGGAGTTTAATTGTTAAACAATAGCAATTTTGTCTCATACAAGACCCTGGCTAGTACTCCAAGGAACCGCACCACGCGAGCTTTCGCAACTGCTACGTTCGGGTTGCGCTTGGCTCTTCGCCTCTTCGAGAAGACAAACGATAATGATGTTACTCCTACTTCTACAGTATCAAATCCACTGCTGCATGTCCATCCACCTCGTGCGGGAGGGATAGCGAAAGCTTCAACTTACTACTCCTGCCTTTGCGTCTATGACAGGTGGGCCCAATAGGTGGTTGGCCCTCCTGTCATGCAGCCAAAGGAAGGTGCAGTTAAGGCACTGGAGCTCAGTCCGCGAGGGAGAGGGCGTTGTAGTAATCAAATTTCTCGGTCTTGTACGAGTTGACGAAGATAGGGGTTGCTTGCTTGGGTTGCTCACTAGGTATATATAGGACGGAGCCTCCGCGCTTGATTGCTAGGGTTGCTCTATTCACACACTCTCATCCTCTCCAGATTTAAACAAGATAGGGGTAGTAACACTCTCTTTCTCCCTTCAAAAAACACTGGCTTTCTATCCTCACCACTGGTTACAGATCCAGACATATCCCCCTCCACCGGTGAAGGGGAGGAGGGGCAGGGTTTAGGCCGTCGTCGACAGCGAGGGAGGGGACCCACTACCGTCCACACCATTATCTCTGGCTGAGCGCCGGCGCGGGAGGTCCTCCGATCCCTTCATCGTTGCCTGTGGGCGGATCCGGCCTCCCGCCGCCCACCTATCCACATCCCGACGACCTTCAGGTATATCTTCGTTCGAAACCGCCTTAGCTCTACTGCCCCAGCTCGCTACGTCACTGCATGTGCATCATTTTCTACCTCTCAGCCCCTCTCGATCGGATGGTCCAACGTCACATTTTTCTATTGTTAGAGGTAAAGCTACTTCATGGAGTCGAATCTTGTACTCCCTCCATCCAAAAATACTTGTCATTGAAATGGATGTATCTAGATGTATTTTAGTTCTAGACACATCCATTTTGATGAAAAGTAATTCCAGACGGAGGGAGTACTTGGTTCAAACAAGAAACAAAGTGGGGGTGGGGGGATTTAGTATGTACATCGGACTTGGTACAAACAGGAAGGAAAGGGGGTGAAAGTAGTACAGACTGGTCATCCAACCGGTCTCTTGGTCGAAAAGGGAAATATAGGGGTAACATTGTACACAGTGGTATGACCAGGACTAGATTTGCTATCCACACAATGGAGTAGGTGGCTAGAGTGAACAAAAATGGGACCAACCCCGATATGTTTCTTGGATGTTTGTTTCTCGGGGCAACAAACTATGAATCACCACTTTATGCCCCTGTTTACGTACATGGTGCTGGACTGCTGGTGCACCCACTGTCCCATGCCCTTATACCAAATATTTAGGCTCCGTTCGGAATAAAGGGGCAGAAAACATAGGTCTTGATGAGAATAGAGGAATTGGAAAGGAATGTAGGTATAAATCTATGGAATAGCGAACCGGAGGAAACTCTCAAGAGAATGTGTTTGGATGGACTACAAAATGTACAGATTTGTTTTTTAGAGTAGCATGCTTGGCAGTATGAGATGCTATTTTTTTATTCAGCTGCACAGTGACTACTCTTGTCCTCACCTCACGTACCACACATAGGTAGATACTTTGTAACTGTTAGGGCGGAGGCGGAATCTAGATACGCCCGCTATCTAGCGGGAGAGAGGAGGGAGCGTTGGAGGAACCGGATGAAGACCAGTTTCATCATGATGATGCTCATCATGATGACCGCAGCTCTCTTCTATGTGATGGTAGTTTAGATGATCGATATCTACTTGTAATGTGAAGACAAACTCGATACTCGCGGTCTCGAGACTTGTAATGTTTTATCTTTGTTCGGTCTTTTGAATTCGGAGACTAATATGATGAATTGTATTTGGAGACTTGACTCATGGGACAATCAACGTTCATTAAATTTTAATTACAACATGAGCCAATCAATGTTTCAGAACTACACATAGCATCACTACTGTCGACTCGACTCATGGGACCGGAGCGTGGATGAAGCCGCCGTCTGTCGTGATGGTCATGAAATCGCGGGCATTGTCAGCCTACATTTGTAGCGTTCCGTCTATCTCCCTGTTGGACGGTTGATATCTGAGGTAGAACTGCCCTGAGGTATGAAGGACATCTTGATGGATGATGTCCGCAAACTCTGACTGGATGCGAAAGAATTCTTGTCTGATGGCCGCATCCTGGATTGCCGACAAGCTCGCGGCCCAATCTTTGAGATTATCTGGTAGCAGAAGGTGATGATGGTCCCTTACGATCGCCCGCATGTGATGGAGGGCGTAGTAGGCATCCTTCTGACCGCCAGGCGGCTGCTTGTTGCAGCAGAACTTAGTATTGTGGGCAAACACGTGCTTGCCGTACCTATGAATTGGCCTGTTGAAGGTGCCTCCAGATTTGGAATAGCTGGGGAGAACATCATCAAGAACTTTCTTGATATTTGTTTAGTCCATCTTGGAGTCACGGTTCGGGTCGAAATACGTGGCCATGGAATATTTCGGGCTTAAGAGGATGAGTGTGCAATGTGTGTCACTGCATAGAACACGGAAAGTTAGAAAAAAAAGAACGATCGAAATCTAAGAAATCATATGTTACGGGGCGGTTAAGGGAGGACTTACTCGGGAAAGTAAGCCACATGGAAGTTATCCTTATCTGGGTTTGCCAGAATGACGCCCTTCGAGGTGTGAACTCGGGACTTGGCGGTCCCTAGCGCTGCCCAAGAGCTTGGCACGCATGTAGAAGGGTCGACTATCACGATGTCCGGGGTCTTGTCTCTAATGATCTGCATCTCCATACTCAGCAAAAACAGCCGAACGAAGGTGTAGTGCAGCGGATGAAGGTTAAACATAGCAAAGTTGTCATCAAACCGCAGGACGATCGTACCCCCGATGGCGCCATCGACAAAGCACTTGCCCTCTGGCACCTTGGCCACGAAAACCGGGTATGCCACATCATTCTCTCTGAGACGCCGCTTCTCCAAAGAAAGAACACTGTCATGCAGACTCCGCATAGCACCGGTTGCAGCATTGAGCATATTTGTCGGTAGCATCGCCCTACCCGCCACATGCACCCTCCTGAGATATCCTTAGGTGAAGGGGGCCCATCCTGAGCATGGATCGTACTCGGTGTCGGCTGGCTCGCACCCTTATTACTCTTTCTTTTCCGTCCCTTCTTCTTCTGTTGTAATGGGACCGAGTTCTGCTCACAGACCGCCTTCTTGAGTGTGTTGGGGCTGATAATATTTGGCACCTCGGCTATCTGAGGCTCGGTGAAGTCGGCAGCTAGAGGCGTCTCCTGAGAACTGAACGCCAGACGACGCCTGTTGCAACTGGGTTTCTCCGCCATACCAGCTAGACTGCGGTCGTCTTGGTTGGGTTCTTGAGAAAGAGGCCCGTAGAATTCGTCATCGTACCCATGTTCGGCAAAGTACTTATCGACGTAGCTAAATGTACGGCCGTCGTCCAGATCCTGTGCCATATGCATGTTTGGATCCTGTGCCATAGGGATGTCCGGCATGTCCGGTAGCATTGCGGCGGTCTTGCCATGGCTTGGCGCTGGCACGACTGGCGGTGTTGTCTTTGGGTGGTGTCCCCCGCCCCCAAACGAATCTGGCTCTTCGGCCAAAGCAGGGGCCAGCTTAGGCAGGTGCTGAGGGTCATCAGATCATCTTCGTCGGCCCCGGCGGGTTAAATCGGAGGTAACAACTCGTCGCAGCCTGGCAGCACCCGAACCAGTTGAACCATATACACGGTGGGTGGCATCGGTTTACCGTGGAACACGGGGTTGCCCGGTTGAACGATTTTGCCCTTGGCGACATCGACCAACTTGTCGTTCATGAAGTGCAGGAGAGTGCACGGAACGTCGGCGGCGCCCTGCGGAAACATGTAGGGCGTCAGGGATGCCCAGTGAAAGGCAAGGAGATGAAGTCCTCGGCCGAGAGGCTTAATTAGTTACCGTGATGATGGCGTCAGGCTCGGCTAATGTCGAGGCACCGCCAATGGCGGGCGTGCAACTGACGGAGGGGCCGCTTGCTGGCGAGGTGCTGGCCGACGTAAACCCGGGTGCATTAAGCTCCAATGCCGGCGTCGGAGACACCAATACCGCCGCCGGCGGAGACACGAATACCGCCGCCGGCGGAGACACCAATGGCGCCGCCTGCGCATTGTGCGAGTTGTTGGCCGTGAATCTAGGAATCAGGGGCGGCCCCTGTTGGCCACCCGCAATCCACGTCGTTATCCCATGAATCAAGGTAGGCATAATGCCGGTGAGCGTCGATCCCAGTTGTTGTTGCACTTGCTCTTGGACCATCTCTGGAATCCGTGCCACTTGCGCCTTGAGTGCTTCAACCTCGCGCGATTGGCTTTCCGAGCTGGTCTTTTTCTCCTTTCACCCACCATCAGTATAGTATGATGACCATTTTGTGGAAAAGCCTTTGCCGGCCACACGACCAGCTGACGTCGGCTTACTGAGCTTATCCTCGTTTTCATTACGTTGAATGCCCTATTCAAAGGGGTGTCGAAAGGGGAGCTCTGAGGCGACCCCGCGCTACCTACTTTCTTTGTCCTACGGAAGGAACGTGAACCATTTAGAAATATAGGGGATTAATTAGAATGCAACCATATGGAGCTAATTACGCGGGGGTGTATTCCTTACCAGAACAAGCTCAAGCGCCTTGGTCTTCGGATCCGTGGTAAGCTCCTTTGTTACCGGGTCCTCCTTGTACCGGGCTCTGAGAAAGTTCCTGGTCTGCTTGTCACGGTATTTCTCAAAGCGGGGCGGTAGGCCTTGCTCGGCACGCTCTGCGTCCTCCTTGTCCCATATAGGCTCCGCCACTCTGTAACCGCCGGGACCGAGTTGGTGGACCCCTAAGTTCAACTGCCGCATTTCTTCCCCCCAGTGACTTGATTTGGAGGTTGCGGGGCTCTCGCACTTGAGCTTGAACTCCATGTAGTCATCTTTGCTCATCAAAGGATATTTCGCCTTGATCTTCTTATAACTATCACCTTTTTCAATCATTGCCTTCACCGTGCTTTTCCAAGTAGACAGGGCTGTGCTCATCCTCGTGAGGGCGGCACCATTCACTTTATTCCCTGAGAGGCGTGTGTTTGCAAACTCAGCGGGGAACTTGTATCATTCGTGCAGCTTCGTGAAGAGGAGGCTGCGCAAATTCCCCGGTGTTGATCGAGACGGTGCTCCGGAGAATGCACCCGAGCTGAACCGAGTACCCCTTGACTACGTGTTTGGGCGCCGTCGGATTCCCGTCAGAGTTCACTTCAGTAAATTCCTCCCTGACGGTGCCGAGCACGCTCGGGCGCCGGTCCTTCCGTTGCCTCTTCGGTTGGCTGCCATCTGTGCGTGCGCCGCCATCATCAGTGGTGGCATCCGCGGCGCCATCATCAGTGGTGTCATCCCCGACGCCACTAGGGGTTGTGTAGTTAGGATCGGTGTCTTTCGCGGCGTCCTCATAGCGGTGAGGTTCTTCCTCCAACTCCTGGGACAGCTCCCAGAATTGCTTGCCGCCCGAACCGCCGGCGTCATCGTTGTGGGACATGTTTCGCTCTAAATAGGAAAAAAGTTTGGTCAAAAAGTTGGTTATTGTCAAGGAACAAGATCATGGTCTCATCATTTAGGGTTTGCGACACTGAGGCATCCTAAAAGCTAAGCTTTTATCATTTAGGGTTTGTTGACGCCAAGGCACCCTAAAATCCTAAGCGTACATCATTTAGGTTCTCATCGACACCGAGGCACCCTATAGAAGCCGAGTTAAGTTTTCATCATTTAGGGTTTATCGATGCCGAGGCACCCTAGGTTGGGCCTAATCACTTGGCACTAATCACTTGGCTCTATTGCCACCTATGCTGGGTTTATCATCTAGGGTTTATCGATGCTAAGGAGAATTCTAACTTGGGCCTAATCACTTGGCTCTATTGCCACCTATGGTTTAATGCAGCAAGAATGGCGGGGCAGTTGATCCTACTTAACTAAGTACTAAGATACCCCGGCCCATGCATTAGTCGCAAGTACCCCATATGTCCTATTTTTAGCAAAGTCATGCTAAAATTCACGGAAAATTTCGGCATGACCTTTGCTGAAAATAGGACATATGGAGTACCCGAATTTTCCGGAACGGAAGTTAATTGACATTCCGGCAAACTCAAGGGCCTCTCGGGGTACCTGCAAATTCATCATGACATAATGGTCGGAGACAAAACCCAGCAAACTAGCAAGATGATCATCATCTTTGCAAGTCATTACTTGTCAAATACAGAAGAAGGAACAATTTATTTGTGATATAGTTGGCCCATACAGAAGAAGCAACACCCTGCACTAGCCTAAAAACAAGTGAAGTTTCACCCATATAAGAACAACTTTATAAAATCAGAGAAGTTGCTATGTTTTTTCTACTGCTAGGAAAAACATCAGTCATTGGAAATGAAAATCTCATATGGACTACTATCTTGTCTAGTAGTAGTATTAGTTGTATATGGAGTAGCAAGTTTTGCCTCAGAGACCGCAAAAGCTATGTTTTTTCTCAATTCAGATAGCTAAGTGGAAAATCATGTCAAGTTCTGTTTTAATACTCTGTTTCTCAATGCATGCAATTGGTTTCATCTGGACTACATCATAGAACCACCAATAAAGGACACTGAAAAAATATATAGAGAAGCCTACGGTTCCTATCCTTGAGTAGCATGATTAGAGATGAGTAGATCTCCTAAAGGTGTCCTAAGCACCTGTTGTTACTCTTGGAAGCAATGCAAACATGTAAAAGTTATTACTGTTGACAATACTACTCAAATATCCAACTATCAGGACACAAGGCATGATAATCCATCTAATCTAATGAAATCTGAACTCAACCTGATCATGGTTCATGCCCTCAGACACATCAGCACCTCAAGAATGCCATGACAAAAATGAAAAGGACCAAGACAATCACCACACAAGCTCACATGACCCTCAACAAACTTCTGAATCTAAACTTTTTCAGTTAACAGAACCTAAACCTGGAAATGTTCAGTTAACAAAAAGGGGGGGAGAGGAACCGGTGCAGCTCACCGAGAGGAAGACGATGGCGAGCTCGTGCGGCGCCGGGGTTGACGAGGTGACGCGGATCGACGGTGAGGCCGCGGTGGCCGGAGGTGGAAGAAGGCACAGACGCCGTAGACGATGGAGGCATCGGTGTCGTAGAGGCACCGGAGACCTTGCCCAGCGAGACAGAGAATTGGCTGTACGGCAAGGGAAGAAGGAGGAGGGGAAGGGGAGGAGGAGGGTCGGGGGGCCGTACGGTGCTACGTCGCTGCTCGGCGCCGATGGCGAGGAGGAAGGCGAAGACGTTGAGGGTCGGGGCAGCGGGGGTGGGGGCGCGGGGGCGCGGTGGCGGCGGGGGTGGAGTCCGGCGGGGGTCGGGGCAGCGGCGTCGTGGGTCTGGCGAGGGAGAGAGGGACGAAAGGGGATCTGGCGAGGGAGAGGGAGGACTTAGCTATAGGGGGAAGCTTACTAATGGCGCACCACCCGTCGGTGCGCCATTAGAAATCATTTTTAGATAGCAATGGCGGACCCACCGCCGGTGTGCCATTAGAATTTTTTTTAGATAGCAATGGCGCACCACCAGGACGGTGCGCCATTAGTATATTCTATTATTATTATTTTTTTAATAAATGAATATGAATATGAAACAGTAATATTTTTTTATAAAAACAGTAATAATTGTTGTTTAACAACAATTGTAGTCTACAATTTATTATTATTATTTTTTAGAAAATGAATATGAAACAGTAATAATTTTTTATAAAAACAGTAATAATTTTTTTATAAAAAACAGTAATAATTTTTTAAAAAATATCATCAAATTTTTTATTTGAAAATATCATCGGCGGCGGCGGTGGAGCGGGGGAGGGTGCTGGGGGTGCTCATCGGCGGCGGTGGAGCGGGGGAGGGTGTGGGGGGTGCTCGTCGGCGGCGGTGGGGCGGGGGAGGGTGCGGGGGGTGCTCGTCGGCGGCGGTGGCGCGGGGGAGGGTGCGGGGGATGCTCGTCGGCGGCGGTGGAGCTAGCGGGGGAGGGTGCGGGTGGAATCGAGATCGAGATGGAGGGGGATCGAGATCGAGTGTCCTCATGAATTCAAAAAGTGCCAATGAAATGTAAAAATATTCATGATATCAAAAAGTGCCCATGAAATACAATCGAGAAATGAAGACTATGATTTAAATACAATTGATCTTAGCTAGCTATCTGTTCACAATCTTCTTGCCCTTCTTTTTCGCAAATGGAGTTCTTCTGTGGAACGGACGTCCTTTAGGTAGGGTGGTCCTGCTTCTTCTTGTGGTGTATGCTGCTACTTCATCGTCGTCGTCATGTTCGATCTTCGGGTCATCGTACTTGTCGAAGTCTTGCTCATTGGCTACTCCATCCATTCCGATGATCTTCCTTTTGCCCCTCCTCACGACAACACGACTGGGCTTTGATGGGTTGGTAATGAAGAAGCATTGGTCCACTTGGGAAGCCAGTACCCATGGCTCATTTTTCGCGGTGATGTTTGCGCCCGCGGTCTTGGATTTGGCTTCAGGTATAACCATGGTGGTGAAATACCGGTCTTCTTTTAGGACGCTCTTGGCCCATCTGACACGGAACATCAGGACCTTCTCTCCAGCGTAGCTCAGCTCCCAGATCTCCTCGATCCTTCCGTAGTATCTGTCCTTGTCGTTACCGGTGTAGGATTCCATCGTTACCCCGGAGTTCTGATAACCATCGCTCTTGATGTCCTTGTCCTCAGTGTAGAATGTGTAGCCGTTGATATCGTACGCCTCATAGGTCATCAGGTTGTGCTCGGCGCCCTGTGACAAGGCGAATATGAGTTGTTCTTCCGCGGAAGAAACCTCATGTAAAGGGTACGACAGAAGCTTCTGCTTGAACCAACGTGTGAAACATGAGTTGTGTTCTTTGATTATATCTCCGTCCGTCCTCTGTTGGCCTCGGTCATTGTACGTCTTCTCAATAAAGGTTTTGTGCTCTACCACCCAAGGATCGACCACGTCTATGTGTTGTAGCGCGACTAGGTTTGCTCTTTCAAAGTCGGCGAGTCGACCCTCGAAGTCAACATGCATTTCGCGGCGACCCTCACGGTGACCCCATCCAGCGAGCCTGCCGAGGTGCCTGTTGACTGGCAGACCAACGGGGTTCTCGATGCCTAGATAATTCCTATGGTAGGAGATGCACTCTTCGGTTAGAAAGCCCCTGGCTATGCTTCCCTCTGGACGTGAGATGTTGCGAATGTATCCTTTGATGACACCATTCATCCTTTCGAACGGCATCATGCTGTGTAGGAATGTCGGCCCGAGTTGGATGATATCCTCCACGATATGGACCAGCAGATGCACCATAACGTCGAAGAATGCGGGCGGCAAGTACATCTCAAGATCGCATAGTATCACCACGATCTCTTCCTGTAGCCTTCTGAGTTGCCTCACGCCAACCAACTTCCGAGAGATGACGTCGAAAAAGTTGCATAGGCCAAGTAGCGTTTCACGGACATGCGCGTCCATGATCCCACGGATTGCAACTGGAAGTATCTGCGTCATCAGCACGTGACAGTCGTGAGACTTCATCCCGCTGAACTTCTGCTTCGCTGGGTCTAGGTATCTGCTTATCTTCCCCGCGTAACCGTAAGGAAGTTTTACTCCTACGAGGCAGGTGAAAAACTGCTCGATCTCCTCCTGACTTAGAGTGAAGCATGCGGGAGGGTAGTCATTTCCCGTCTTCATGGCCTTTTTGCCTTTGCCTCATCATCATCATCATCATCATTAGCGTGAAGCTCCTGCCTGATGCCCATTGATTTCAAGTCTGCCCTTGCTTTCGACCCATCTTTGGTCCTCTCTGGCATGTTGAGCAGGGTACCAAGTAGACCCTCGCACACGTTCTTCGTGATATGCATGGCATCATGGCTGTGAGGCACACGGTGGATCTTCCAGTACGGCAAGTCCCAAAAAACAGACCTCGTTTTCCATACCTTCAACAGCGGCTCTGGCGCCTTTCGCTTCTTTCCCGGCTCTGGCGCCTTTTGCTTCTTTCCCAGTAGTGGGCAATCTTTCCAATTTTTCAACAGCTAGTCTATTTCCTCGCCGCTCCTCGTACGCGGGCGTCTTCGGGGTTCGGTTTCACCATCGAACAGATCCTTGTGTTTCCTCCACGGGTCATCGTCGCGAAGCCACCTTCGATGTCCCATGAACACGGTTTTCGAAGACCCGGGATCTCTATCTAGCTGGCGATACATTGTGTTATCCATGCACCTGACGCATCCAGAAAATCTGTGGACCACCTGCCCCGTGAGATATCCATAACCGAGATAGTCGTGCACCGTCGTGAGCAGTGCGGCTCTCATAGGGAAATATTCTTTCTCTGCAGCGTCCCACGTATTGGCTGGCGTTTTCCACAGCGTGTCTAGCTCCTCTTTCAGCAGCCCCAGATACAAATTGATGTCGTCCCCTGGTTGTTTCGGCCCTTCAATTAGCATACTCATGTGAATGTACTTCCTCTTCATGCACAACCAGGGCGGGAGGTTGTACATCCACACAAACACAGGCCAGGTGCTATGTGTGCTTCTCTGGCTGCCAAATGGATTGACTCCATCGGTGCTCGTGCCCAGCACGATGTTCCTTGGATCCTTCCCAAATTCTGGTTGTTCAAAGTTGAACGCTTGCCACTGGCTCCCATCCTTAGGTTGACTCAGCATCTTGTCTTTTTTATTCATCTCCGGGTCATTTGCGTCATCTTCTCACTTCTTATCCCCCCTATCCACGTGCCAATGCAGGAGCTTTGCTGACTTAGGGTCCACCAAATACCGCTGCAGACGAGGAGTGATCGGAAAGTACCACACCACTTTTCGAGGAGCTTTCTTCCTCTTCTTGTATCGAGTGACGCCGCACACCGGACATATGGTAGACTCCACATGCTCGTCCCGATAAATGATGCAATTGTTCATGCACACATGGTATTTCACGTGCGGTAAATCCAGAGGACACACGACTTTCTTCGCCTCCTCGAAACTGGTCGGGCACTTGTTCCCCTTGGGAAGACGTTCGTGCCAGAATGACATGTTCTCGTCGAAACATGCGTCGGTCATTTTGTGTTTTACCTTCATCTCCAGAGCCATGAGCGTTACTTTCAGGCGGGTATCCTCGGGTCTTCATCCTTCATACAATGGAGTAACCGCGTCTATCTCCAGTTGATCCAGCTTGGCTTTCTCTCGGGCGGCAGCTCTTGCGTTAGCCGTCTGCTTGGGAAGAAGCTCTTGAATATGAGGGTCCTGCACCTAGCCCATCGATGGTCCATCATCGTCTGCTCCACCGGCATCTTCATCTTCATGATCATGCCCTTCGTCTGCTCCGGCATCTTCCTCATCATCATGTCCGGCATCTTCTACATGATGACTGTGTACAGCATCACCGTCGTGATCATGTCCTGGAGATTCTTCGTCTTCTCGCCCGCCCGAGCCGCGGTGGTTGCCTTGCTGCCCTTCCTCATTTCTTGCCCGTCCCCCATGGACGACTTCATAGTCATCTTCATCACCTTGCCACCGATAGCCATCCATGAAACCATGCAAGAGCAGGTAGTCCCGCACCTGCCCGGAATCCGGGTCCGCAATAAGGCTCACCAGCTTGCATCTTCGACACGGACATCTTATTTCCGTCTCGTTCTTTTGAAGCATCTCGGCCTTCGCGGAGCTCAAAAACCTATTCACGATGCCTTCGGTCATCGTGCGGACCATGGTCCCCTGCGTGGTAGAGCAGAACGATATTTTAGAACCAAGAAAAAAATTTGGCATGACTTTCCCTAAAAATAGGACCAAAAAGAATGCATAGTGCCAAAATTCTCGCCGAAATGGAAATGAATCAACATTCGGCAAAATATTGGCAACTATCGCATTTCAAATACCGGTACCTGCAAACACAAACATATATGCAACACCACAAACATATGCAACACCACAAACATACATAGATCTAGCTAGGCCACAAAAAGTGCATGTGCACGTTGTTGGAGCGAGCTAGGGAGAAAAAAAGTAGATCTACAACATGAAGATAGCTTTCCCCTTACTTACCTATCAAAAAAACGGTAATTTCACCACTTAATTTTGATGAATCTATCGTGCAAATGAGGTGAGGAGGAGGAGGCAGCCGACAAGCTTGGAGAAGGAGGTGGAGGGAATGAAGTGGGGAAAGTGATTGTGTAGGTGTGGTTGTCCAAAATATCTAGCTGGTCCCAGGTTACTAATGGCGCACCACACAACCATGCGCCATTAGTAACCCAACATACTAATGGCGCACCTCCTGGTCATGCGCCATTAGTAGTTTTGCAAAAAAAGTATATATATATATACTAATGGCGCACCATGGCATAGTGCGCCATTACTAGTTTAAACTAGTAATGACGCACTTTGAAACGGTGCACCATTAGTAGTTTTGCAAAAAAAAGAATAAAAAAATACAGTAGTGGCGCACTCCATGGCTGGTGCGCCATTACTAGTTAGAATTACTAATGGCGCACATTGCCAGGATGCGCCATTAGTATGTTTGGAAAAATGAAAAAAAATTGTCACTTGTGGCGCACCTTGTGCCTGGTGCGCCTTTAGTGTCTTCCACACTAATGGCGCATCACCACATGGTGTGCCATTAGTATATAGTAGTGGCGCACCACTTCTCTGGTGCGCCATTAGTGTCAATTTCATCTATAGCCCTTTTCCTAGTAGTGTATAACGAGCCCACCTAATACGTGTATTCCAAGGAAGTGCAAATGGGCTGGGATTTCATAGAAAATATAAATGGGCATGATTGACGCGAAATTATTTGTTCACCCAGCCCAGCAAATGGACTGTACATTCTAGAAAACATGGGTTAAATATATGCCACATTTTTGCAGGCTGACATGTGGGCCAATAGGTCGAAGCCTACGCAGGACGTTGTCAACTTGGTCAACAAATGATTGTGTCATCCACAGCCATTGGATTTATATCCAATGGCCGGCATGCACCTTCAATCTCTCGTCTTCTTCCTCCAGCGTCGCCGGGACCGCCTGGTCCGGCCTCCGGCGGCTAGCGGCTCTGCTTAGCACGCGTCGCTGCGAAGTGCTACCCCACCGCCGGCCAGGCTATCCCTCCACCCCTCGACACCTCCTGTTATTCTCCATAGACTACAGCCCCACGTCGCAACAGAACCAGTTATAACCCTTCTCCTCCTCTCAATCTGCGACTCCAGTGCCACGCAGACATCTCCGAGTGGTTCCCGTCCGGGGCCTCGCCGTCGTCCACCGCCTCGCTGCGTTCGGTGCGGCGTGGTCAACAAACGAGAGTCATCGGAAGAGGACTTTACGTGGAGAGCCTGATGGCTGGGACCCACGAGGTCCATGGTCGCACGCAAGGAAAGTTCCTCCTTATTAAGATGAAAAACAATGTTTCCTCCACTTGATAGCTGGGACCCACCGGCTGTATCTTCGCACGGAAGGAAGTGCCTCCTTGTTTTGCAAAAAAAATTATTCATCCCGTTGACAGCTGGGACCCATCAGATTTGGTGACTGACTTGTGGGCCTACTAAGCGGACGTGTACGCACGGCTTTGACAACTTAATAAACAAATGATTCTAGCAGCTGGACCGTTGGATGTTAATCCAACAGCCGTGCTCCTTCTTCAACCTCTGTTCTTGCTCCTGTCTCCCGTGGGCGGCACCGCGGCTGTGCTGCCGCGCACCCGAACCAGTGAAGTTTCCCACTCCTCTCCATCTACGACTCCACTACAGCTTAATAAATAGTAACGTCTTCGGTTTTAGCCCAGTTTTCCGTAGATTAACCGGGCAATTTCTCTTCTTCTTAATTAATCGATGAGGCAATTCTTTTGCCTCCGTTTTGAAAAAATAGTAACGTCTAACTGAGCCAGTTAGTTAGATGCGTACCCTTGGTGTAGCAGGATCTTTATTTAGTTTGATGCATACACTTGTTCTTTTTTGGTAGCCCTTTTGTAATGATGGCTGATGTTCGGTTTGGAAGAGAGAGCTGCGTCTTCACTCTTCTGGCCTGCTTACTGCTTCTGTTGCACCCCCAGCCCTGGTTGCTGCTGCTGCTGTTTTCAATGTACAATCAGTAGTTTATTCTGTCTGTTGGTTGAATAAATGTGTTGTTAGAATGACAAACACAATGTTTTGGAAGTCGTTGCATGGTTGGATCCTTTACTGCCCCGTACCCTATGTAGCGCATACTATTTATCGTATAGAACACATTTTTTTGAAACTTGGAAAACATTTTCCACTTGTTGATAACATGTAGCCCACTGATGAAGGCCCAATAGAGAAGCCCATAATTAACTGGAAGGGAGGCTCTCACATGAATCCGGCGCAGGTACATGCTCATGGTCCCCTAAACATAAATAAGTAAATAAATAAATAAATAAAGCTAAATGCTCATGCACTAGTTCTTTGGGAAAATAGGTAGCCCAGTATTTCTTTTTGAAGAATACCCAAGCTAGGCCTATTTGTTTTCTCCGAATTACTGGGCTACAAATCTGTCAAGACGAGGAGGGATGCATTCCAGCCTGGCTTAAGAGTATGGTCAATGTCTGTTCAAAGTAATATCAAAAGGGGTTGAGAATTCCAAAAAATTTATAGCAAATGGGATATAAGTTTCATTTTTTGTTTTTGATCTTCACTGATATCTTATACGTATTTCTTTGGATTTAACATGTCATAGTACTAATTTGTTTTTAAATTTGGTTTAGTATGGCTATTAATTTTTGGATTAAGAATATTTCGTTCCCCAGCAAACAATTGTGAATTTTCAAAATTTGCCACATATTTAGTTAATTTTTTACCCTGGTACTGACCAGAAAATGGCCAGCAATTCTAAAAATGGAAAACAGGCTGGAATAAATTCCATATGAAATAGAAAATGAATAAAAATTATAAAAATAATAGCAAATGGGTTGTACACGCCACAGATTTTGAGGCTGACTTGTTTATGCAAGGCTTTGTCGGTGAACACGCGATTCTAGCAGCAGTTAGTGTTGGATGTCCATCTAACGGCCAATGTGCTTCTTCAATCTCTGATCTTCCTACTCCAGCCACCTAAATTAGCGCCGGTGGGACTGCCTGCTCCCTCCTCTTGTGGACCGCTGTGATCCTGCGCAGGCTTCCCCAGCCCACCCTACTCCCTCCGCTAGCCTGGCCGCACGCAATCAACTGCCTCCTTATTATGCGAAAAAAATGATTCCTCCCACTGACATCTGGGGCGCACCGGTTGGGAGGCTGACCTGTGGGCCTACTAAGTTGACGCGTACGCAGGGCTTGTCAACTTACTCAACAAACGATTCTAGCAGCAGTAACCGTTGGATTTGAATTGAACGGTCCTGCTGCTTCTTCAATCGCCGCTCTTCTTGCACCAGCCGCCCAAACCAGCGCCGGGGAGACCGGCTGCTCCTACCTCTAGTGGCCGGCTGTGCTGCCGATGAGGCCTCGTCGCCCCCTACTACTCCCACCGCTAGCCAGGCCCTGCGGCGACGGCAGCCTCACACCGCAGCCGAACCAGTGAACCCTCGTACTCCTCTCCGCGTGGGCATCCACTGCCGCGTCTTCCCCGGCTCCGCGTCGTCCCCTTCCTAGGCCTCACAGTCGTCCACCGCCTTGGTGCTCTCGGCGTGGCATGGTCAACGTGGTCAACGACATTCCATCGGAAGAGTACTATACGTGGAGAGGCTGACAGCTGGGTCCACGGCCACAGCCCAGTTTTTTTGTGATTTACCAAGTAAGTTGCTTTGTCAGGCCTGTTGGGCTGCAAATCTTTCAAGACGAGGAGAGCTTTCATTCGGCTGGCCGAGAAAATGGCCCATCAGTAATGAGAAATGGGTTGTACATTTTTAAAACACATCAAACCGGCAATCAGTTTCAAATATCTTTTTTTCATTTCGAGATATGAAATTACATTAATTTTTGTGCGTGGAGAATTTGTTGGAATTTATATTGATATAAATTTATTTTTAAAATCAGTTTGAATGTGAGTCGAAATTTCGGGATTAAAAATAGTTCGGACCGCACCGAAATATGCAAAAATTCGTATAATTTTTTAACCGTGGCCACAATATGGGCTGTAATGCTAACAAAAAGAATATGGGCTCCAAAAAAATCTTAATAATTAGCAAATGGGCTGTAAATTATTAGAAATAATGGCAGATGGGTTGTATGTTGTTTTCCACAGATCTGAGGCTTTCCTAAAAAAAGTTTGACGCACAAGCAGTGACTGTTGGATGGCCATCCAACGGCCGTCATGCTTCTTCAATCTCTGCTCTTCCTGCTCCAGCCGCTCAAACAGGCGCCGGCGGGACTGCCTGCTCCCTCCTCCCCGCGGCCGGCTCTTCTGCCGTGCAGGCCTCACCGCCCCACCGTACTCCCATCGCTGGCCTAGCCATCCCTCTACTCACCCACACCTGTTGTTATTCTCCGGCGATGGCAGACGAACTAGTAAACCCTCGTACAGTCGTACTCCCCACCGCGTGGGAAACAACTGCCAAGTCTTCCCTGCCTTCGTGTCGTTCCCTTCCTAGGCCTCACCGTCATCCACCGCCCTGGTGCTCTCGGCGAGGCCTGGTCAACGTGGTCAACGACCGACATGCATCTGAAGTGGACTTTACGTGCACAGGCCGACAGCTGTGTCCACGGCCGCACGCAAGGAAATGCCTCCTTATTACGCGCAAAATAATGATTCCTCCACTTGACATCAGGGACCCACCCAAAGGGCCTCTGTAATTTCGTGAAAAAAACGTTACCACCATTGACAGATCAGACCCACCAGCTACATCTTCGCACGCAAGGAAGTGCCTCCTTATTACACACAAAAAATGAATACTCCCCCTGTTAGCTGGGACCCAGTATAGTGGAAGGCTGACTTGTGGGCCTACTATGTTGACGGGGACGGAGGGCTTTGTCAACTTAGTCAATATGCATAATTCTAGCTCCAGTGATCGTACAATGTCCATCCAACGGCCGTAGTGCTTCTTCAACCTCTGGTCTTCTTGCTCCAGCCGCCTTGGACAACATGGTCAAGGAACGGCTTCCATCGGACATGGACTGTATGTGGCCGACTGCGATGCGGCGGAGGCCTCACCGCCCCCTACTACTCCCACCGCTGGCCAGGCCATCCCTCTACTCACCCACACTCCCTGTTATTCTGCGGCGACGACAGCCTCACACCGCAGTGAACCAGTGAACCCTCATACTCCTCTACACGTGGGCATCCACTGCCGCGTCTTCCCTGACTCCGCGTCGTCCCCTTCCTAGGCCTCGCCCTCATCCACCGCCCAGGACAACATGGTCAAGGAACGGCTTCCATCGGACGTGGACTGTACGTGGAGAGGCTGACAGCTGGGTCCACAGCCGCAGCAAGGAAGTGCCTCCTTATTACATGCAAAATAATTATTCCTCCACCTGACAGCGGGGACCCACCGGACGGGCCACTGTATTTCACCCCCCTTACTGCTGGGACCCACCATCTACATCTTCGCATGCAAGGAAGTGCCTGACAGTCAGGACCCACCTGGTCGAAGCATACGTAGAGTTGTCATTCTGGTCGCGAACGTGTACGTACATATATACTGGTGGATGTAGAGGCGCGCACATGTCGTAGTAGAGGCGGCCAGGGTGCAAGAAAGAAAATACAGCCACGTACGTGTACATACGGGCGGGGTCTCGAACGCCTACTCGCGCATCTGTACGGCCAGGGCTCGTGTACATGGTTGGGTCAGAACGGAGAAACAGCATCGTCGTCGTGTTCATGGGGAGGCAACGGAATGCGTCGTGTTCATGGGGAGGTAACGGAATGCGTCGTGTTCATCGAGAGGGCTTGGAAGGAACATGCGCTGGAAACGAGGCCTGGCATACCGCAGAACGGAGGAAACAGCCTTGTGTTCGACTGGCCACGTTCGAAACGGGATCCTGTTCATCGGGAGGGGTCTGGCGTACCGCAAAACGGAAGAAACGGACCTCCTACGATCGAAACGGGGGTCCTGTTGATCGGGAGGGGTGTGGCGTACCGCAAAACGGACAAAACGGACTTGTGTTGGACCACTACGGTCGAAACGGGGGTCCAGTTCATCGGGAGGGGTGTGGCGTACCCCAAAACGGGACTTCACGGGATACTGTTCATCTCCACCGTCGACCCCCTCCAGCCTCCACGAGCTACTGTTCATCCACCGTCAACCTCCTCCAGCCTCCACCTACGACTGTTCATCCACGGGCTGCTGTTCATCCAGGCTCCACCGCGCGCTACTCCACCGGCTACTGTTCAACCAGCCCTCTCCACGGGCTCCTGTTCAACCACCCCTCCATGGGCTACTGTTCATCCTGCCCTCCACCGTCTACTGTTCATCCTGCGCTCCACGGGGTGGTCCTGTCCATCCAGCCCTCCACGGGGTCTTGTTCATCTAGCCCCAACTGGCTCGATCGATCGGGGTCCTGTTCATCCAGAGGCATCACCACGGGGTCCTATTCATCCACCCCCACAGGGAACTGTTCATCCAACCCCCCCGGCAATGCTCACTGTTCATCCAGAGGCAGCATCGATCGGCTTCAGTTAGCAGCAATAGCGAAGGAATCGCTCAATCGGGTTCAGTTAACAGCCATCAATCGATCACTCGGGTTCAGTAACGCGTCTCCTGCAGTGCAATCGCTCGGGTTTAGTTAGAGCCCAACGCCTCGCTCGGGTTCAGGTAGAGCCAACGCTTCGCACACACACGCATACGTGTACGAGAGAAGCGCACATCGCTCAGCCCCGACCTCCCATCGTAACGGGAACTTCCCGAAATTTTCCTCGCCCTCACTTGTACCATGGTTTTTTCCGTCATGGATGGCCCAAAGAATGTCATGCAGCTGCGTCTCCAACCCGACCAGGACGAAAAGCCCATTTTTTGTCATGATTTTTTGTCATAGAAGTAGGATCCCACCACATCTATGATGATACCGGGTTTTGTCACAATTATCGTCATAGAAGTGTCATATGTATGGCAGAAAAAAATTCGTTCGGCCCAAAATGTCACGGATGTGTCTTTTTTTGTAGTGCAGATAGTTGGAGGGCTCGGGGGCTGGAGTCATACTAACTTCCCCACGAGGTGACAAGTTTTGTTATTTCCTCCGTCTAATGTTCCCTTGTACTAACAATGCAGCTGAATACGAGGCCTTGCTCCACGGTTTTCGGATGGCAAAGGAGATGAACTTAAGCCGGGTTAAGTGCTTTGGTGACTCGGATCTGGTGGCTCAACAGGTGTCTGGCACTTGGGATTCAAAAGACCCACTCATGGCGGCATACCGATGAGAGGTAGACATGGTGGCTGGCCATTTCAAGGATTATCAGGTTGACCATATAGACCGGCGAAAGAATGAAGGGGCGGACGCTTTAAGCCGCCGTGGTTCTCAGCGTAAACCGGTCCCACCAAATCTCTTCCTTGACATCCTGCATAATCCATCGGTCAAGGTACCAACGAAGGAGGAGTTGGCTATTCCTGATCCGGAGGCTCAATTGGTGGAAGCTTTGCATGTCATACCGGATTGGACAATCCCATACCTGGCTTACATGAACCGGGGCGAGTTACCGGAGGATGAAACCTCAACCCGACAGATAATCCCGTGTTCCAAGTCGATGACCATAATGAACGGAGAGTTACATCGTTACATCATCTCAGGGGCAATTCAGCGGTGTGTCTCTCCTCAAGAGGGTTGTGAGATTTTGCTAGAAATCCATGAAGGGGATTGTGGTCACCATGCCGGTTCAAAGTATTTGGTAGCTAAAGCTTTTCGCCATGGTTTTTATTGGTTAACAGCTCACGTTGATGTAGAGGATTTAGTCAAAAGATGTGACGGTTGTCAGAAATTCGCACGCCGTGCTCATATTCCGGCTTAGGAGTTGAGGATGATTCCAATACACTTGGCCGTTTGCGACTTGGGGGCTTGATATGGTTGGACCCTTCAAGTGATCCAAGGACAAAAATACCGACTTATTAGTGGCAGTTGACAAATTCACCAAATGGGTGGAAGCAGAGCCAGTCAGTAAGTGTGATGTGGCCACGGCGGTTTGGTTCTTCAAAAAGGTGATATTCCGTTTTGGCTTTCCACACAGTATTATAACTGATAATGGTACTAATCTGTCAAAGGGAGAGATGGAGGAATTTTGCCAACGTGAGCACATCCGGCTTGATATGGCATCGGTGGCTCACCCCCAATCTAATGGTCAAGCGGAGAGGGAAAATCAAGAAATTTTGAGAGGTATTAAACCCCGGCTCATGGTTCCTTTGAAGCGGACACCGGGTTGCTGGGTGGAGGAATTACCTTCTATATTATGGAGCATCAACACCACACCTAACAGATCTACAGGTTACACACCTTTCTTCATGGTTTATGGAGCAGAGGCGGTTCTTCCTAGTGATATCCGTCACAACTCGCCCCGTGTGGCAGCTTATGTTGAAGCTGATAATGAGAAGGCACGTCAGGATTCACTGGACCTGTTACATGAGGAGCGTGATCTCGCAGCAGCACGTTCGGTGATTTATCAACAAGATCTCCGATGTTATCACAGCCGCCGGGTTAAGACCAGAACTTTTCAAGAGGGCGATCTGGTGCTCCGCCTCATCCAGGATCAGAATGATATGCACAAATTATCCCCGCCTTGGGAAGGACCTTTTGTGGTCAGCAAGAATCTGTACAATGGGTCATACTACCTCATTGATGTTTGAGAGCACAAAGACTCACGTAAATCGGAGGAGGAGACCAAGCGGCCGTGGAATATAGCTCTTCTTCAGCCTTACTATACTTGAGCCACAGGCTCTTCGTATGTACATATTTATGACAATGTATATATTATATAATAAAACGGAGCCTCGAATAAAGCGGGGTCTCTGTTCTTTTTACATCGTGTGTCAGCTTACAAGAGTTTCTACCGACAAATCGGAGTTTTGTTAAACCGGCCTCTGCGGCCGCACGGATATAAAGAAAATCACTAGGGGGCTTGGTCGTATCTGAACCATAGCTACACCTCTTGATCGGTTTAACACCACAAAGGGATATCACTAGGGGGCTTGGTTGTTGTCACACCATAGCTACACCTCCTGATAGGCGTTAAGCCGAAAGGAAATTATGTGGAGCCAAAGAGACTCTGTTGCATTAAGCACAGTTCAAACATAGGTAACCACCGAGCACAGCTCACATATTACCTGGGGGCTCTTTTCTTCTCAAAGAACAATGATTTTTGAACCCTTGTAATAGGCTATCAAGCCAGGCTTGGAAGCCAGGTTTATTCACCTAAAACCCCGGGTTATCCTGCCTCTTTAAGTAAGTCACTCAGTCCAGGTAAACCTGGTATGACCCATCAAACGTTTGACAAGTCAATCCCATGGACCCTGAACTTGTCAAAGTTAAATCAGTGATTGGTTAAAGATTGAGGTCCATCTTAAAAAGGCTTTGTAAAATGGTTTAACTCACTGGCCTAGCAGCCCATGAAAAGCCTCGATTTAGGGCCTGGCAGCCCATGAAAAGCCTTGCATATTTCTTTTTTTTGCTATTTTTATGATAAGGGATTTATAAACATTTGTTTTCTTGACAAACCGGTGTTCATTACAACCCGGCTTGACTTTCAATGCTGAGTTGTCAGTACATGATCAGATTCTAAACCGGTAGCAAACTACTCCGGTGTGGTTTTGACTAGATGTCACCATTCTTATACAAACAACTCAATGGCTTTTTAGCCCAATATGATTTCTACATACAACGGTAAGAGAGCCAGGAGTTATCAATGCTTCGGATTGGTGTTTTCACCTTTACCATGCAAGAAGTTGGTCAGCCAAAGAGGTATGTTGCAGATGTTATTTTTAATACAAACCTATTTTATCCATCCAAGTATTGTATATTTTTCGGCACCATGACCCGTCCAGTGGTAAACCACTAGGACACTTTCAAGTTCTTGTATCCAGGAAGACAAATCATCATGGGCTATGCATAAATAGATCCCAAAAAAGTGAAACAAGTTTTCCGCATGTCAAAGCAACATCAACATGCTCGAAGGCATGACAAATAATGGGGTTTTGCTATCCTATTACAAGAAGCTTCAAAATGGCTCCAATTGAATAATTGTTTCAAAAGAGTGGCACACAGTAGCTGGTAAACCGGCTGCCGGTTTAAGATGCTTCGTCTAGACGGCTTGACGGTTGAGGATCATTTGGTGCAATCACTTCTTCTTCATCCCTCGCCAGATGCTAGAAATCAACCGTTGACCAATCGATTCTGGTTAAAGCATGAAACACGGCTTCTTCATGGATAAGGCTGGAGGGGTTAATGTCAGGAGCGTAAGTATGCTTACGGATTGGAGGCACAAGTTCTTCGACTTCATGGATTTCGGCAGGCTGTCTCTTCCCTTCAGTGTCGTAAGCCGGCTGGAAATGAGATAAGTCTGTGTCTTCTACCAGTTTGCTGGCTATTGGCCGCATCTCCTTTGTCATCCTTTGGAGATCATCATTGTTGAAGCTTGAACCATCCTCCTTCACACCTGGATATCCTTTAATGATGTCATCCACTTCAAGATCCGGAATCCATGCTTTGGCCCGGATTAGTGCGGTCAACGCTCCTGCTCTTGCGGCTACCTTCTTCAGTTCAGTAATCCGGGCTGGTAGCATGGCCAGCTTCTCAAGGGTTTCTTTTATTAGTGTTGGTGCCGGTTTATTATTGTAGGCTACAGTGCATATAGCATGCTGGGATCCAGAGTAAAGCTTTTCTATTAAGGTGTAAGCCGCTTTAAGCTTCATCCGCATATCAGCGCCCAGATGAGTAATGCGAGTGCCTGTCATGGTTTAATATCAGCCAAACTGGTAAACAATAAGATCTCGTGAATTGGACAAACATCATAGGGAGATACTTACCAAATACAACGGACGCCATGGCGTTGATTTGCTGCTTCAAGCCAGTTAGTTCATCTACAACTGGCTTCAGGGCATCTTCGGCATCCTCAGCTCTTTTGGTTAAACTGGCCTTTTCGGTTTCCCAGTCAGCACGCTCCTTGTTAAAAGTCTCCTTTAGCTTTTCCATAGCTGTCAGGGCATTGGTCAATTCCTCCTTGGCTTTCACAGCCTCTGCTTGTTGGGACTTCACGTTCTCTTGCAAGTCAGCGGTTCAGGCATCTCTATTGCTTAGCTCGGCCTTTAACAGCAAAGATATGTCAACAACAGGATATGTATTTTCTAAGTACTAATCTTATAACAAGTTATGCACTTCGTACTTGGGGGAAAATGTATATCTACTCTATTATCAATACATCTTTTATAAGTCTCCAAAACAATGCAAGCATTATCCTTGACACTTGGGGGCTAATGTACATCTGTTCAAAACGGACGCATGGATTCGAGACCCGGATTACCTCGCAAAGCTAAACCGGCCTTTGGGGGCTACACTGAGGAGAAGATTAAAGTATTACAAAGTCCCGGTTTAAGATTAACATCATAAAACGGCCCTTGGGGGCTACTTGGGATAGTGTTTCAAGTTTGGAATCAAGAAATAAAGGGAGATGAAAATACCTCATAGCATTCCTTCATCAAGTTCACCAAACCGGCCTCATAATCTCGGTTTGAGTGCAGACGGTTTAAAAAACTGGAATGGAGTTCTTCAGCACTGAGATGAGCATAACTTGACAAATCAGTGCTCCATTTACCCTTCTCCATGACAACACGTTCTTCTTTCGCGCTATGTTTGGCCAAGATTACAGGATGGCCAGGAGAGTTGTGGCCCATGCCAATAATGATAACGTCATCTCCTGGGCCTCCAGTAGTTTTTGTGGGTGATGGTGGAGTGCTAGTAACTCTCACCAGACTAGCCTGGATTGGAGCTGCCGGTTCAGTATCAGGAACAGCAGTATCAACTTTAGTTTGTTCATTAATATTCCGGTCTTGAGGGGGTGGGTCATCAAAGGTAGCATCAGGATGGGGGCCCTCCGGTTCACGAGTTTGGTCTGGTTCATCTGTTTGCTCCTGTTCAACAACCACCTGGTCTTCAGACGGATTGTTCACCTGAGTTTTTTGCTAGGTCTGGCTTTGGCTCTGCAAACAAAAATAAAAGAGGTGAAAATTTAGCATATTACTCAGAGTATGTAAAACATTCGAAGAAAGGGTTTGAGTACTTACCCAGCTACAGTTTTGAGAGGAGGGAGTTCTGTTGCTGTTGACTCGCCAGAGGATGAGGGAGATGTCACCTGATAATTTGAATCGGACGGATTAAGAGGTTGTCTGAAATAACCTGCCTTGGGATAAGAATTGTAATAAGTGGGGGAGACCTCAGATCGGCGCTTCTGAACCGGGGTATCAGGTAAACCGGCCGAAGTGACCTGTTGGCCGCAGTGCCGGGTTGTCCGGCGAGCTTCATGCTACTACGTCTTCAATATAAATGTTGGATCCAAGTAAGCAAGAGGATGAGAAAAGCTTACTTTCCAGACCGCTTGACAGGTTTTTTTTGTTGGCATAGAGTCTGAACCGGAGGAAAGGGTAATTACCTCTACATCATCAGCCTGGTATGCATGAAAAGGGAGCCAAGGGAGTCAAGTTCTACCTCAACTTACGGTTCCTCTGCATCTTCATCAAGTTCCATGTTGATACGTTTGGCTGTTTTCCGCTTTGAGGTTCGCTTGACGGCTTTGGTTTTGGGACGGGATGGCTTTGCCGCTTTATCTGCGGATTTCTGCTTCCAGAAGGGATCATCACCCTGTTTATACACAAACAGAAGAAAGTTTACAAGTTGAACAATATAAAGATATCAAAGATAAAAAAGGAAGCATAGTGCTTACAACAGGCGGTTTATTTTGAGTGTAGAAGGGGTTCAAGCCGGTTTGGCAACAGACTGATTCTGATTCATTCAAAATTTTCTTAACGTCTTCAGTGACCTCTTCATCGATCAACTGAATGTTGATGTGGCGTTGGGGGTCTTCTAATTCACCGGTATACTCACACATTAAACCGGGGCGGCTGCTTAGTGGCAAGATGCTCCAAGATATCCAGCAGCGCACAAAATCAACGCCTGATAAACCGTTGGCCATAAAGGCCCGGAGCTTGGCGAGTTGAGGAGCATATTTGGCCTTCTCCGCAGAACTTAAACTTGCGGCAATGGATGAGTGTTGGAAAGCCGGTGATCACAATAGCCTGGAAGAGGGTTCTCATCTTCAGGAGAGGTATCTATGCAGTAGAACCAAGTCTAGTTCCATTCCTTGGGGTGACTGTGCAGTTTGGCATGAGGGAATTCAACTTCTTTCCGCTTTTGAACAGAGACACCACCAAGTTCAGTGTTGGGACCATTTACAAATTCTGTATGCCGGTTCAGATGAAAAAAGTCCCGGAACAGCTCAGCAGTTGGTTCTTCTTGTAAGTACACTTCACAGAAGACTTGGAAGTTGCATAGATTGGACACTGAGTTGGGTCCGATATCTTGAGGATGGAGTTGGAAACTAGCAAGAACATCTCGGAAAAACTTCGACCCGGGCGGTTTGAAACCACGACCTATGTGGTCGACAAAGACCACTACCTCACCCTGCCTCGGGCTAGGAGGATTCTCTGTTCGAGGAACTCGCCATCGAATTTTAGTTTTCTTGGGCAAGGTGTCGATATTGACCATTCCGTTCAACTGTTCTTCGGTGACCCGGGAAGAAGCCCAGTTGCAAGCGTAAAACTGTTTGGCCATTGTGAAATGAAAAGCTGAAAAAGAAATGCCGGTTTACAAATCATTCATGGTGGGACGCAAGATGCAATGGAATAAAGATATACAGATATGTGAAATTGTGTAAACTGGAGACTGATACAATAATGAACGACAAGGTCATATCAAGGGTATACATGTGTTGTTAAACCGGACTGTTACGATGAATGTAAAGGGGGTTTGCCAGTTTACCAGGGGACTAATGGTATGATATAGATTGTTTTTACAAGGGTAAACCGCCTACATGGTAAAGAGGATACAGACCCAGGGTAAAATGACTAAGTAAGGAGAAAAATATTCCGCAAGAGGACATGGAAATTTTGGATCTACTGAAGACAGGAAAGCAAAAATATTTTGACCTAACAAGGGTTGGACCCACAGCAGTTTGTAATGCTTCAGATAGGTTTTTGCGTACAAAAGGTTTGTTCTGGTAGCGGAAAGTAAGCTATTTACGCGCAATATATCAAGCGTGAAGTTTTTAAATCCATAGATGAGGAGGAACAGAGCCGTACTGGAGCCCCGATGAACTTTGATAAACTGCGAAGAATGAATGAACCTTCAAACAGATCTAGAAAGGGGGAAAGTGAAAGAACTCACAAAGGATGAAGCAACAAAGGAGCACTGCAGTTTTCTGGTACAACTAGGTTGATGCAGCGACCGGCGGAGGAACGGTGGCGAAGCTCGGTAGCGGCGGCAGCGCTCAGGGACAGAGATGTCGCAAGGAGGAAGAAGAGGGAAGCAGAGACGAAGGGGCTAAAGAGAAGGGCCCGTGGTCTTATTTATAAGGTGAGCCGATAAGTGAAAGGTGTGTAAACCGAGGAGCTAGAAATGGATAGTTATTAAGGATGACACCTCGAGGGTTGAAATGATCATTAATGAAGGGCATCTTCGGCTTCAACGGGTAGATGACTTCATAACGATTAGCTACGGATTTAAAGGATGACGTCACAGCGATTTACCAGATTTATACAAAGGTGCCAGAGCAAGAATTTTTCTAAGTATTGGAGATCGACATGAACATGTTCAAATCAATCTGGGGCCTAATGTTGGGGATATAGTTACTGGAGGTAAACCGGCTAGGCATGGCCGGATTAGCTCCATGAAGATTGAAGCCCATGAAGATGAGAAAATACTGGCGCTTTAAGAAGGCCCAAGGCCCAAAGACAGATTAAAGCCTGTAGATGTGAACCAACTTTCTCATGTAAACTTGTATTGTAAGTTAGAGGAATAGAGACCGAGCCAGACACCTCTATGATCCAGCCTCGGGACTCTGTAAACCGGCGGACGTCAACATGTGTATATAAAGGGACGACCCGGCCACGGTTTGAGGACCGAAAACAACAACTCGAGGGACAGTCAAAGCGGATTCGCTCCCTGGTCATCGAAACCCTAGCAATACCAATCACAACTAGACATAGGCTTTTACCTTCATCGAAGGGGCCGAACTAGTATAAACTCCCCTTGTCCAGTTTAACCCCTTTAAGCTAACCCGTTGCGATGGCTCCATGACTAAGTCCTTTCAAGAGGACATCTGCCATGACAAACCCATGATAGGAAAACCAACGCAGTGCTCAAGAGGTAGCAAGAAGGATTTCTGGCACCGTTGCCGGGGAGATCTACGCCAATTCAAGACATACCAAGTATCGATCACAACTCTTATCCATCGCATTACATTATTTGCGATTTGCCTCTCGTTTTCCTCTCCCCCACTTCACCCTTGCCGTTTTATTTGCCCTCTTTTTCCACCCCCCTTCTCTTTTTCAATTTGCCTCTTTTGCCTGTTTCTTGTTTGATTGTGTGTGTGATTGCTTGCTTGTCACGATGGCTCAAGATAATACTAAATTGTGTGACTTTGCCAATACCAACAAGGCAACAATAATGATTTTATTAGCACTCCGATTGCTCCTCTTACCGATGCTGAATCTTGCGAAATTATTACTGCTTCGCTGAATCTTGTCATGAAAGATCCATTTTCTGGCCTTCCTAGTGAAGATGCCGCTTCCCATCTAAACAACTTTATTGATTTGCGTGATATGAAAAAGAAGAAAGATGTGGATTATGATATTGTTAAACTTAAGCTATTTCTGTTTTCACTTAGAGATCATGCTAAAGCTTGGTTTCTGTCTTTGCCTAAAAATAGTATTGATTCATGGAATAAGTGCAAAGATGCTTTTATCTCTAAGTATTTTCCTCCCGCTAAGATCATCTCGCTCAGAAACAATATTATGAATTTTAAGCAACTTGATCATGAACATGTTGCATAAGCTTGGGAGAGGATGAAATTAATGATACGTAATTGCCCTACACATGGATTGAATTTATGGATGATTATACAAAAATTGTATACCGGATTGAATTTTGCTTCTAGAAATCTTTTAGATTCTGCCGCAGGAGGTACTTTTATGGAAATCACTATAGGAGAAGCTACGAAACTCCTAGATAATATTATGGTTAATTATTCTCAATGGCACTCTGAAAGATCCACTAGTAGAAAGGTGAATGGAATTGAACAGATTAATGTTTTGAGTGTAAAGATGGACGAACTTATGAAATTGTTTGCTAATAAGAGTGCTCCTACTGATCCTAATGATATGCCTTTGTCTACTTTGATTGAGAATAATAATGATTCTATGGATGTGAATTTTGCTGGTAGGAACAATTTTGGTAACAACGCGTATAGAGGTAATTTTAATTCAAGGTCGTTTCCTAGTAATTCCTCTAATAATTATGGTAATTCCTACAACAATTCTTATGGAAATTATAATAAGATGCCCTCTGATTTTGAATCTAGTATTAAAGAATTTATTAGTTAGCAAAAGAGTTTCAATGCTTTGATTGAAGAAAAATTGCTTAAGATTGATGAGTTGGCTAGGAACGTGGATAGAATTTATCTTGATGTTGATTCTTTGAAACTTAGATCTATTCCACCTAAGCATGATATCAATGAGTCTCTGGAATCTATGAGAATTTTCATTGATGAGTGCAAAGAAAGAACCACTAGGATGCGTGCTAAAAGAGATTGCTTTGTGAAAGTGTGTTCTTCTAGTTTTCATGATAATAAGGATGAAGATCTAAAAGTTATTGATGTGTCCCGTATTAAATCTTTGTTTTGCAATATGAATCTTGATAATGATGGGACTGGAGATGAGTCAAGTTTAGTTAGAAGGCCTCCCAAAAATTCGGAGTTTTTAGATCTTGATGCAAAAATTCTTAAAAGTGGGATTGAAGAGGTCAAAACTTTAAATAGCAATGAACCCACTATCTTGGATTTCAAGGAATTTAATTATGATAATTTCTCTTTGATAGATTGTATTTCCTTGTTGTAATCCATGCTAAATTCCCCTCATGCTTATAGTCAAAATAAAGCTTTTACTGAACATATCGTTGATGCTTTGATGCAATCTAATGAAGAAAAGCTTGAGTTGGAAGTTCCTATCCCTACAAAACTTTATGATGAGTGGGTACCTACAATTAAAATTAAAATTAAAGTTCATGAATGCTATGCTTTGTGTGATTTGGGTTCTAGTGTTTCCATGATTCCAAAAACTTTCTGTGATTTGCTAGGATTCCGTGAATTTGATGGTTGTTCTGTAAACTTGCACCTTGCGGATTCCACTATTATGAAACCTATGGGAAATATTAATGATGTTCTTATTGGTGCAAATAGGAATTATGTGCCCATAGATTTCATTATTGTTGATATATATTGCAATCCTATGTGTCCTATTATTCTTGGTAGACCTTTCCTTAGAACGATTGATGCAATTATTGATATGAAGGAAGGGAATATTAAATTCCAATTTCCATTAAGGAAAGGCATGGAACACTTCCCTAGAAAGAAAGTTAAATTACCATATGAATCTATTATGAGAGCCACTTATGGATTGCCTACCAAAGATGGCAACACCTAGATCTATCTACGCTTTTATGCCTAGCTAAGGGCGTTAAACGATAGCGCTTGTTGGGAGGCAACCCAATTTTATTTTTATTCCTTGCTTTTTGCTCCTGTTTAGTAATGAAAAATTTAGCGCTCACGAGAATTTGTGCCAAGTAGAACCGTTGGGAAGTCTTGGGGAAATTCTTTTTGATCTTTGTGTAAAAAAAAAGAAACTTTAGCGCTCACGAGAATTGCTACCATTTTTTATTTGTTGAGTGCTATTTAGTTAATTATTTTTTCTGATGATTAATAGATAAATTCCTTACGTCCAGCAATTTAATTTAGAATTTTTGGGGTTCCAGAAGTATGCTTTAGTTATATATTACTACGGACTATTCTGTTTTTGACAGATTCTGTTTTTCGTGTGTTGTTTGCTTATTTTAATGAATCTATGGCTAGTAAAAGAGTTTATAAATCATAGAGAATTCGGAATACAGTAGGTTTAACACCAATATAAATAAATAATGAGTTCATTATATTAACTTGAAGTGGTGTTTTGTTTTCTTTCGCTAACGGAGGTCACGAGATTATCTTGTTAAGTTTTCTGTTGTGAAGTTTTCAAGTTTTGGGTAAAGATTTGATGGATTATGGAACAAGGAGTGGCAAGAGCCTAAGATTGGGGATGCCCATGGCACCCCAAGATAAAATACAAGGACGCCAATAACCCTAAGCTTGGGGATGCCCCGGAAGGCATCCCCTCTTTTGTCTTCGTTCATTGGTAACTTTACTTGGAGCTATATTTTTATTCGCCACATGATATGTGTTTTGCTTGGAGCGTCTTTTATGATTTGAGTCTTTGCTTTTTAGTTTAACACAATAATCCTTGCTGTACACACCTTTTGAGAGATACACAGATGAATTAGAATTTATTACAATACTCTATGTGCTTCACTTATATCTTTTGAGTTATATAGTTTTTGCTCTAGTGCTTCACTTATATCTTTAAGAGCACGGCGGTGGTTATATTTTATAGAAATAATTGATCTCTCATGCTTCACTTATATTATTTTGAGAGTACTTTAGAACAATATGGCAATTTTCTTTTAGGCATAATAAAAACTTTCATATAAGTACATTGAATACTAAGAGAAGTTTGATACTTGATGATTGTTTTGAGATATGGAGATGGTGATATTAGAGTCATGCTAGTTGTGTAGTTGTGAATTTGAGAAATACTTGTGTTTAAGTTTGTTATTCCCGTAGCATGCACGTATGGTGAACCGTTATGTGATGAAGTCGGAGCATGATTTATTTATTGATTGCCTTCCTTATGAGTGGCGGTCAGGGACGAGCGATGGTCTTTTCCTACCAATCTATCCCCCTAGGAGCATGCGTGTAATACTTTGTTTCGATAACTAATAGATTTTTGCAATAAGTATGTGAGTTCTTTATGACTAATGTTGAGTCCATGGATTATACGCACCCTCACCCTTCCACAATTGCTAGCCTCTCTAGTACATCGCAACTTTCGCCGGTACCATAAACCCACCATATACCTTCCTTAAAACAGCCACCATAGCTACCTATTATGGCATTTCCATAGCCATTCCGAGATATATTGCCATGCAACTTTCCACCGTTTCGTTTGCTATGACACCCTTCATCATTGTCATATTGCTTTGCATGATCATGTAGTTGACATCGTATTTGTGGCAAAGCCACCGTTCATAATTTTTTCAGACATGTCACTCTCGATTCATTGCATATCCCGGTACACCGCTGGAGGCATTCACATAGAGTCATGTTTTGTTCTAAGTATTGAGTTGTAAGTAAAAATAAGTGTGATGATCATCATTATTAGAGCATTCTCCCAGTGAGGAAAGGATGATGGAGACTATGATTCCCCCACAAGTCGGGATGAGAATCCGGACGAAAAATTAAAAAGAAAAAGAAAAAAAGAGGCCAAAAAAGAGAAGAAGGCCCAACTAAAAAAAATGAAATGAGAGAAAAAGAGAGAAGGGACAATGTTACTATCCTTTTTCCACACTTGTGCTTCAAAGTAGCACCATAATCATCATGATAGAGAGTCTCTGATGTTGTCACTTTCATAAACTAGTGGGAATTTTACATTGTAGAACTTGGCTTGTATGCTCCAATGATGGGCTTCCTCAAATTGCCCTAGGTCTTCGTGAACAAGCAAGTTGGATGCACAACCATTTAGTTTCTTTTGTTGAGATTTCATACACTTATACCTCTAGTGCATCCGTTGCATGGCAATCCCTACTCACTCACATTGATATCTATTAATGGGCATCTCCATAGCCCATTGATATGCCTAGTTGATGTGAGACTATCTTCTCCCTTTTTTGTCTTCTCCACAACCACCATTCTATTCCACCATAGTGCTATATCCATGGCTCACGCTCATATATTGCGTGAAGATTGAAAAAGTTTGAGAACATCAAAAGTATGACAATTTCTTGGCTTGTCATCGGGGTTGTGCATGATTTAATACTTTGTGTGATGAATATAGAACATAGCCAGACTATATGATTTTGTAGGGATAACTTTCTTTGGCCATGTTATTTTGAGAACACATGATTGCTTAGTTAGTATACTTGAAGTATTATTATTTCTATGTCAATATTAAACTTTTATATTGAATCTTTCGGATCTGAACATTCATGCCAGAATAAAGAAAAATTACATTGAGAAATATGTTAGGAAGCATTCCACATCAAAAATTCTGTTTTTATCATTTACCTACTCGAGGACGAGCAGGAATTAAGCTTGGGGATGCTTGATACGTCTCCAACGTATCTATAATTTTTGATTGTTCCATGCTATTATATTATCTATTTTGGATGTTAATGGACTTATTTTTACACTTTTATATTATTTTTGGGACTAACCTATTAACCGGAGGCCCAGCCCAAATTGCTGTTTTTTGGCCTATTTTAGAGTTTCGCCGAAAAGGAATATCAAATGGAGTCCAAATGGAATGAAACCTTTGGGAGCATTATTTTTGGAACAAACGTGATCCAGGAGACTTGGAGTGGACGACAAGAATCCATCGAGGAGGCCACGAGGCAGGGGGTGCGCCCACCCCCCCTAGGCGCGTCCTCCACCCTCGTGGGCCCCTCATTGCTCCATCGACCTACTTCTTCCTCTTATATATATATCCATGTATCCCGCAAACATCCAGGAGAACCGCGAAAATCTAATTCCACCAACGCAACCTTCTGTACCCAAGAGATCCCATCTTGGGGCCTTTTCTAGAGCTCCGCCGGAGGGGGCATTCATCACGGAGGGCCTTTACATCAACTCCATATCCCCTCTGATGATGTGTGGGTAGTTTACTTCAGACCTTCAGGTCCATAGCTAGTAGCTAGATGGCTTCTTCTCTCTCTTTGGATCTCAATACAAAGTTTCATCGATTCTCCTGGAGATCTATTCGATGTAATATTCTTTTGCGGTGTGTTTATCGAGATCCAATGAATTGTGGGTTTATGATCAAGTTTATCTATGAACAATATTTGAATCTTCTCAGAATTATTTTATGTATGATTGGTTTATCTTTGCAAGTCTCTTCTAATTATCAGTTTGATTTGGCCTACTAGATTGATCTTTCTTGCAATGGGAGAAGTGCTTAGCTTTGGGTTCAATATTGAGGTGCTCGATCCCAGTGACAGAAAGGGAAATGACACATATTGTATTGTTGCCATCAAGGATAAAAAGATGGGGTTTATATCATATTGCATGAGTTTATCCCTCTACATCATGTCATCTTGCTTAAGGCGTTACTCTGTTCTCATGAACTTAATACTCTAGATGCATGATGGATAGCGGTCGATGTGTGGAGTAATAGTAGTAGATGCAGAATCATTTCGGTCTACTTGTCTCGGACATGATGCCTATATAAATGATCATGCCTAGATATTCTCATAATTATTCAATTTTCTATCAATTGCTCGATAGTAATTTGTTCACCCACCGTAATACTTATGCCATCTTGAGAGAAGCCACTAGTGAAACACATGGCCCCTGGGTCTATTTTCCATCATACAAGTTTCCAATCTACTTTATTTTGCTATCTTTTACTTTCAATCTATATCATTAAAATACCAAAAATATTTATCTTATTATTATCATCTCTATCAGATCTCACTCTTGCAAGTGGCCGTGAAGGGATTGACAACCCCTTTATCGCGTTGGTTGCGAGATTCTTATTTGTTTGTGTAGGTACGAGGTGACTCGCGCATGGTCTCCTACTGGATTGATACTTTGGTTCTCAAAAACTGAGGGAAATACTTACGCCGCTTTACTGCACCACCCTTTCCTCTTCAAGGGAAAACCAACGCAGTGCTCAAGAGGCAGCATCTGCGTCCGCCTGTGTCGCCCTGGTCACCGCCGCCTTCTACCGCTCTGCCTCCTCCCGCTCCTTGCACGCCTCCCACACATTTCTCTCCATCGCCTCTTGGAGGTCGGCAAGCAGGTCCATGCAGTGGGTGTTGGTGGAGCCCTCCTCCGCCCCAATCACGGAACCAGAGGCGACCTGCTCAAGAGTGACCGGGGCCCTGATCAAGCAAGACAAGAGGAAACTCAAAAAGTTTGCAAGAAAGAAGAAAAGAAAACACAAGAGAAATCAAACACTTACGTGGACACCATCAGAGGCTGCTTCGGGGCCCTCTGGAACTGGGCCGCCGTCGCGGCGACCTCCTATCGTCTGGTCGTAGCGGCCGTGTTCTTCAGCTTCTTCGACGGGTTGCCGAACAGCAACGAGCTGGCTCGGTGCTTCGACGCGCCGCCTGGTGCAGTCCGCGCGGCTGAGTAACCTGCACCCGCCTTGTCAACACCATGCGGGCGGCATGGCTCGACCTCCTTGTCATCGTCATCCGGCCAATCCTCGACGCTGCCTCCTATGAAGCCGCCTGCTCCGCCACCGCCACCTATGGCATCATCTTCTTCCAGGGCGGCCGCCCCCAAGTCGGGGTTGACCACGTCACTGTAGGATCGAAAGTATGTCTAGAGGGGGGTGATTAGACTACTTGACCAAATAAAAATCTAGCCTTTTCCCAAATTTAAGTCTTGGCAGATTTTAACAACTTAGCACAAGTCCCTACACATGCAAGTCTAAGAGTATAGCAGCGGAATGTAAAACATTGCACATGAAGGTAATGTGAGGAGTTTGGAGGGAGTAAATGCAATGTAGACATGGAGATTTTTGGTGTGGTTCCGATAGGTGGTGCTATTGTACATCCACGTTGATGGAGACTTCAACTCACGAAGGGTAACGGTTGCGCGAGTCCACGGAGGGCTCCACCCATGAAGGGTCCACAAAGAAGCAACCTTGTCTATCCCACCATGGCCATCGCCCACGAAGAACTTGCCTCACTAGGGTAGATCTTCACGAAGTAGGCGATCTCCTTGCCCGTACAAACTCCTTGGTTCAACTCCACAATCTTGACAGAGGCACCCAAGTGACACCTAACCAATCTAGGAGACACCACTCTGCAAAAGGTAATAAATGGTGTGTTGATGATGAACTCCTTGCTCTTGTGATTCAAATGATAGTCTCCCCAACACTCAACTCTCTCTCACTGATTTGGATTTGGTGGAAAGATGATTTGAGTGGAAAGCAACTTGGGGATGACTAGAGATCAAGATTCATATGGTTGTAATGGAATATGTTGGTCTCAACACATGAATAGGTGGTTCTCTCTCAGAAAATGAATGTTGGAAGTGTAGGCATGTTCTGATGGCTCTCTCCATGAGTGAAGAGTGGGTGGAGGGGTATTTATAGCCTCCACACAAAATCTAACCGTTACACACAATTCACCAAACGCGGTAGGACCGAATCAGAAAACTCGGTTGGACCGATTCACTTCAAAATATGAATGTTAGGCTTTTCGGTGGGACCGACATGTCAACTTGGTGGGACCGATTTGATTAGGATTAGGGCATAACGTAATCTTGGTGATTCCGACTACACAAACTCGGTGGGACCGATTTTGGTAATAAACTAACCTGAGAGTTGGTCAGGCAAACTCGGTTGGACCTAATCGCTCATTTCGGCGAGACCAAAACGTTACAAAAGGGAAACAGAGAGTTTGCGTTGCGAACTCTGTGGGACCGATCGCTCATCTCGGTTGGACCGAAACGTTACGAAGGGAAACAGAGAGTTTGCAATCCCATCTCGGTGAGACCGAGATCCCTATCGGTATGACCGATATGACTAGGGTTTCTGGCAGTGGCTATGTCAAGTGAACTCGGTGGCGCCGGATAGAACATTTTGGTGGGGCCGAGTTTGACCTTTTGTTTTGGGACATATGTGGATATGAGAAAGTGGTTGAGGGTTTTTGGAGCATATCACTAAGCATTTTGAGCAAGTAAGCCATTAAGCAACACCTCATCCCCTTTTAATAGTATTGGCTTTTCCTATGGACTCAATGTAATCATGGATCACTAAAATGAAAAAGGTAGAGTCTTGAGCTTGAGCCAATATGTGTCCTTAGCATTTTGAGGGGTCCACATTCTTAATCCATGCCATGCCAATCATTGAACTTTCTGAAATGATCATCTTGAAATAGTATTAGTTCAATGAGCTATATGTTGTTAATAATTACCAAAACCACCCAGGGATAGTTGCACTTTCAATCTCATCCTTTTTGGTAATTGATGACAACATATAGATCAAAGCTTCGACAAATGATAATAAGATTGAAATACATCATAGCTTTGAGAAGTGTGTGATAAGCAAGAGCTCCCCTAAATTTGTGCACTATTTAAGATTTGCTTTTGAATGCAAATACACAATCGATTAGGATCATGGGTCACTCTTCCATGTCACATACATCTTGGTGGAGCGCTCAAAATGATATGAATTAAAACATGCATTCATCACCAAGCAAAGTGAATGATCATATAAGGATATAAAAGATAATGTCATTCCAAGCAAGCATTAAGGTAGCATATGATCAAACACATGATCATACAAGTATCTCACACAAGGACATAGAGTATCAACCAAGTACACAATAAAGTTCAACCAAAAACAAGAGAGACAAAGAAGCAAAACACTCTCTCTCGAAGCTATGATCTATACATTTCTCCCCCTTTGGCAACAAGTTACCAAAAAGACAAAAATGCATAGTGCTATGCGTCTCTCAGGCTTGGTCTTTGGGAGGTGGTGTAGAGAGAACTCCAAGGACGAAGGCATCAGTGGATGATGTTGGAGCTGGTGGAGCAGGTGCTGGAGGTGGTACTGAAGCTGTTGCTGGTGCAGATGAAGTAGCTCTTGTATCTGATGCTGGCACTGAAGCTGACCTCTGACTCCTTGGCACATGCTGAAAAGCATCCGTAGTTGTCCTTCCTCTCCTCTCCTTAGCTTTCTGCTGGAGCTACTCAACTGCAGTCTGTATCTCAGTCACCTTGAGGTCAAGATCATAGAACTTGGTCTCTACGATCCTCTCCAAGCTCTCCTGATTCTGAGTTAGGGTGGCCAAGCCCTTATCAATCCTCAATGTAGCTTGAATTAGATAACCCAATTGATCTTGTTTGCTCTTCAGGAACACCTGAGATGCTTCCTCAGCAGTTGGGATCCTTACATCCTTTTCTGCCTTTGCCTTCGCTCTCTTCTCCTATGCTTGTGCTGATGAAGGTTCATTCTCATTCATTACAACTTCGTTATCTTCAAAATCTGGGTATAAGGCTAAATGCTTTTTATCCAATAAGTAAGTGATGAACCACAAGTATAGGGGATCTATCGTAGAGCTTTGGATAAGTAAGAGTGTCGAACCCAATGAGGAGCAGAAGGAATGATAAGCAGTTTTCAGCAAGGTATTCTCTACAAGCACTGAAATTATAGGTAATAGATAGTTTTGTGATAAGATAATTTGTAACGAGCAACAAGTAACAAAAGTAAATAAAGTGCAGCAAGGTGGCCCAATCCTTTTTGTAGCAAAGGACAAGCCTGGACAAACTCTTATATAGAAGAAAGCGCTCCCGAGGACACATGGGAATTATCGTCAAGCTAGTTTTCATCACGTTCATATGATTCGCGTTCGGTACTTTGATAATTTGATATGTGGGTGGACCAGTGCTTGGGTGCTGCCCTTACTTGGACAAACATCCCACTTATCATTAACCTCTATTGCAAGCATCCGCAAATACAACAAAAGTATTAAGGTAAACCTAACCATAGCATGAAACATATGGATCCAAATCAGCCCCTTACGAAGCAACGCATAAACTAGGGTTTAAGCTTCTGACACTCTAGCAACCCATCATCTAATTATTACTTCCCAATGCCTTCCTCTAGGCCCAAATAATGGTGAAGTGTCATGTAGTCGATGTTCACATAACACCACTAGAGGAGAGACAACATACATCTCATCAAAATATCGAACGAATACCAAATTCACATGACTACTAATAGCAAGACTTCTCCCATGTCCTCAGGAACAAACGTAACTACTCACAAAGCATATTCATGTTCATAATTAGAGGGGTATTAATATGCATATAGGATCTGAACATATGATCTTCCACCAAATAAACCTACTAGCATCAACTACAAGGAGTAATCAACACTACTAGCAACCCACAGGTACCAATCCAGACTTAGAGACAAGAGATGAACTAGGGTTTGAGAGGATATGGTGCTGGTGAAGATGTTGATGGAGATTGGCCCCCTCCTGATGAGAGGAGCATTGGTGATGACGATGTCGATGATTTCCCCCTCCCGGAGGGAAGTGTCCCCGGCAGAACAGCTCCGCCGGAGCCCTAGATTGGTTCCGCCAAGGTTCCGCCTCGTGGCAGCGGAGTCTCGTCCCGAAAGCTTTCTTATGATTTTTTCCTCAACGAAAGACTCCATATATTAGCAGATGGGCATCGGAGGGCCACTAGGGGGTCCACGAGGTAGGGGGCGCGCCTAGGGGGGTAGGACGCGTCCCCCACCCTCGTGGCTGGTGAGTGGCCCCCCTCTGGTACTTCTTGCGCTCAGTATTTTTATATATTCTGGAAATAACTTCCGTGAAGTTTCAGGACTTTTGGAGCTGTGCCGAATAGGTCTCTAATATTTGCTCCTTTTCCAGCCCAGAATCCCAGCTGCCGGCATTCTTCCTCTTTATGTAAACCTTGTAAAATAAGAGAGAATAGGCATTAGTATTGTGACATAATGTGTAGCAACAGCTCATAATGCAATAAATATCGATATAAAAGCATGATGCAATATGGTCGTATCAACTCCCCCAAGCTTAGACCTCGCCTGTCCTCAAGCGAAAGCCAAAATCGAAAAATATGTCCACATGTTTAGAGATAGAGGTGTCGATAAAAATAAAATACGGACATGAGGGCATCATGATCATTCTTAGAACAGTAGCTTATATAATTATTGTCATATGATCTCTTATGCTAGAGTAACAATTCAACCACAATTTCAAGTATGAATCATAAACTTCATTGAAAACTAACAAACTATAATCTCAGTCATTGAAGCAATGCAATTTATCATAACATAGGAAACAGTCAATATAACAGCTATTCAGCAAGTCCACATACTCAAATATCATATAGTATTTCACAATTGCTAACACTCACGCAATGCTTATGGGTATGGAGTTTTAATCGGACACAGAGAAAGATAGGGGCTTATAGTTTTGCCTCCCAATGTTTTACCTCAAGGGTAATGTCAACCATAATGGTTCATGAAAACTCACATCCAATTAGCTATATATATCAGGATCTTTCCAACATATTATGCTTGCGAAAGGATAAAATGTAAAATGAAAGGTGAAGATCATCATGACTCTTATATATGGTAGAAGATAAAAGTAAAAGATAGGCCCTTCGCAGAGGGAAGCAGAGGTTGTCATGTGCTTTTATAGTTGGATGCACAAAATCTTAATGCGAAAGAACGTCACTTTATATTTCCACTTGTGATATGGACCTTTATTATGCAGTCTGTCACTTTTATTTCTTCCATATCACAAGATTGTATAAAGCTTATTTTCTCCCACACTAATAAGTCATACATATTTAGAGAGCAATTTTTATTGCTTGCACCGATGACAACTTACTTGAAGGATCTTACTCAATCCATAGGTAGATATGGTGGAATCTCATGGCAAAACTGGGTTTAGGGATATTTGGAAGCACAAGTAGTATCTCTACTTGGTGCAAAGACTTTGGCTAGCATGAGGGGAAAGGAAAGCTCAATCATGTTGGATGATCCATGACAATACAATTTATATCAGATGTAAGAAAACATAACCCATTACGTTGTCTTCCTTGTCCAACGTCAACTCTTTAGTATGTCATATTTTAATGAGTGCTCACAATCATAAAAGATGTCCAAGATAGTGTATTTATATGTGAAACCTCTCTTTCTTTATTACTTCCTATTAATTGCAACGATGGCCAGAGCTATGTTTGTCAACTCTCAACAACTTTTAATCATCATACTCTTTCTATGTGAAGTCATTACTCTCCATAAGATCCATATAATCTCATCTACTTCTTTTTATTCTTTTTCTTTTCTTTTCTTCACTCAATATCATGGCGAAATAATCAAACCCTTGACTCAACACTAATCTTGATTATATAGCTCACGGACTCGATTACATAAAGGGATCATAAAGCAAAACTCAAAACTAGATCATACTAAAGCTTTATTCCATTAGATAAAGATATTACTAAAAGGATCGAACTAATAAAAATGATAAAGATAGAGATGTGATGGTGATATGATACCGGGGCACCTCCCCCAAGCTTGGCAGTTGCCAAGGGGAGTGCCCATACCCATATGATTATGTCTCCTTTGTTGGTGAGGATGGTGGTGATGATGAAGTAGGCTTGTCGTCCATCTTCCAAGCCATAGGCTCACCATCATAGAAGGATGAACGAGTCTCCGGGATCCTCAAATCTGCAGCCAAACTCATCCTCTTGAATCTATATTCATACTCGAAGTTTTGATTTTGCAGGTCATAGATTCTGGCTTGGAGGTGCTCGATCTTCTCGTGAAGCTTGAAGATGGTCTCCCCAATGTTCTTGGCATCCAGCTTGTGGTTGTTGGTGAACTTCGCGATCATCATATGGTTGGCATTGAGTCTGCCTTCCACCATCCCCTAGCACTTGAAACTTGTTGCTCCATTGCCTCGAGCCTTGTCTCCACGCTTCCGGTCCTCCTTGGTCCCTCAACATCGCGGATGTGCAGCACCCCCTCATGCATCTCAATGGTTTGAGGGTGTTGTAGCACTTCCGCGAGGTAGGGGTTGATGACCTTTGTCGGTGTCAAAACCGGCGGATCTCGGGTAGGAGGTCCCGAACTGTGTGTCTAGGCCGGATGGTAACAGGAGGCAAGGGACACGAAGTTTTACCCAGGTTCAGGCCCTCTCGATGGAGGTAAAACCCTATGTCCTGCTTGATTAATATTAATGATATGGGTAGTACAAGAGTAGATCTACCACGAGATCAGAGAGGCTCAACCCTACAAGCTAGCCTATGGTATGATTGTTGTTGTGTATGTTGTCCTATGGACTAAAACCCTCCGGTTTATATAGACACCGGAGAGGGTTAGGGTTACCGAAAGTCGGTTACAATGGTAGGAGATCTACATATCCGTATCGCCAAGCTTGCCTTCCAAGCCAAGGAAAGTCCCTTCCGGACATGGGATGAAGTCTTCAATCTTGTATCTTCATAGTCCAGGAGTCCGGCTGAAGGTATAGTCCGGCATCCGGACACCCCCTAATCCAGGACTCCCTCAGTAGCCCCTGAACCAGGCTTCAATGACGACGAGTCCGGCGTGCAGATTGTCTTCGGATTGCAAGGCGGGTTCCTCCTCCAAGTACTTCATAGAAGATTCTGAACACAAAGATAGTGTCCGGATCTGCAAAATAAGTTTCCACATATTGCCATAGAGAGAATAATATTTACACAAATCTAATCTGCTGACGCATTCTGTAGTGTGACACACCACTGCCAAGCCTTTATCCGAGTCGTTTCATTATCCCACCTCAGCGCGTCATGCGAGGCGGTTTCCTTGGAACGTCTTGTTAAAGCAGAGATCGTGTCCCCTTATTCCAGGATTCTCATCAATACGGGCGTGGGTAACCCAACCGCGCCATTGATTACGGCGCTTGGAGATAAGCGAGTTTTACCAGGCTGGTGGGGACATGTAGTTGCGTCCACCCATATAAGGGGATAAGGATCCACCTTTTCACCTACGCCTTCTTCCTCCCTTGCTTATCCATTCTCGCGCACTCGAGCTCCAGCGCCCAAGTCCGCACTCCCCACCTCAACCTTCTCCAGCCATGTCCGGAGCGGGAGGCAAGTGGATGGTCTCCTCCGTCACGGAGGGACACATCAAAAAACTGAGGAAGGCCGGATACTTGTCTAACGACATCGCATACCGGCTTCCTGAAAAGGGGCAGCTCCTCCCCACCCCAAGGCCCCATGAGAGGGTAGTGTTCCTTCCCCACTTCCTCCGCGGACTGGGCTTTCCGATCAACCCATTCGTCCGGGGACTCATGTTCTACTATGGCCTGGATTTCCATGATCTTGCCCCGAACTTCATCCTCAACATCTCGGCGTTTATCGTCGTGTGCGAGGCTTTCCTCTGCATCCGCCCCCATTTTGGCCTATGGCTTAAGACTTTCAACGTCAAGCCGAAGGTGGTGCACGGCAACCAGGCGGAGTGCGGAGGCGCCATGGTGGACAAGATGCCCAACGTCTTATGGCTCGAGGGCTCCTTTGTTGAGACCTTGAAGGGGTGGTAATCGGGGTGGTTTTACATCACCGAGCCGCGCGACCCTGAGTGGGTTGCAGCCCCCGAGTTCCGGTCCGGACCCCCAACGCGGCTCACGTCCTGGAAAGAGACGAGCCTATCATGGGGCAGCAAAGGAGAGCTGACTGGACTGCAAACACGCCTCCAATCCCTGCTGGACAAGCAGCTCAAGCTTGTCAACGTAGTCCAGGTTATGCTCATCCGCCTGATCCTCCCGTGTCAACAACGGGCTTTCAATCTGTGGGAGTTCAATCCGGCGCAGCACCGAACTCTGAGCAGGCTCTTCGACAAGATGTATGAAGGTGCCTGGAAGGTGCTCTTCAAGGGCGCCGAGGCTCCCGCATCTGCTACCGAGGATCGCGGATTCAGCGCGCAGCATCACGCTAGCGCGGTAAGTTGTTTGTACGTTTTACAGGGTATTAGTTTTCCATAGTTCGAATCTATGCGGGATCTAAGCTCCCTTACCTCTAACAGGCTTGGCAGGCGAAGTCCGGACAGATCAACTGTCCGGCTCCTTTGCCCGAAGACCCAGCCGACGCCCACTTGGCGAAGCTGCTGGTTCCGGCACCCTATGTGGTGCTGGAGAAGAAGGCCATGAAGAAGGCCACGGGGACTCGAAAGAGTGCCCGGCGCCAAGAGGTGTCGGGATCATCATCCGACGGCTCCGAGGCGCATTCCTCCCGTGAAGACGGGGAGGAAGAAGAAGAGACCTCTCCCCCTCCAGCGGGAGGAGAGAAGAAATGGAAGGCCGCCCTCTCTGGGGAGGCCGGAGGGTCCAAGAAGGGGAAAACCCTTCCTCCGAACTACTCCACCGACGCCGACGACGGCGGAGAGGAGTGGCCGCTCAGGGCCAAGCCCCTGGCAAAATTGTAAGTATCCGGATACCAGAGTAATTCATAGTATTCGTTTATTGCACAGCTTTCCCTTATGTCGAATATGTTTATGCAGCCCACCTAAAGACCAGCTCGACGCGTCGTCGAGTGGCTCACTAGACTCATCAAATGTGAACTCGCTTCCGATGGCTTCCTCCCCTCGCCCTACGTACGACACCGAAGTGTTGTCCCAACAGGTTCCAAGCCGGGAGGAGGTGGTCCTGGAGGCACCGCAAGGCGACCTCGCGGACTCCAGGAGTAAAGGGGATGAAACCCCCCAGGGCTCCAAGTCCGGCTCTAGGCCGGACACCGCTCCGGAGCCTTCAAAGATTCCAGAGTCCGGCGGGGGACCTCCTTCCAAGAGGAGCAAGCCCACCGTGTCGGTCACCCCGTCCAACCGAAGGTGCCGGACAATCTATTGGAGGCGCTCCAAGGTGCCTCCATCGACGAGGAGCACCGCACCATTATGAGTGCGCTGGTCCAGAAGGTTCAGTCCGCCAAGAGCGGACAGACTAAAGCTTGTACTAGCCTTTTAACAGGCTTTGAGGTAAGTAAAGAATGTGTAAATAATATTACCGCATAGATAGTAGCCCCTGATGCTCTGTTTGGCGTTCGGGAGGAAAAGCCGAATAGAGGATCAAATAAAATTCGCAGGAGTCTAACAAAAAGTAGTCAATATGCGTATGCAGGCTTCTCTGCTTGCGTCCGCCGCACTGACTACGGAAGTGGACATGCTAAAGCAGAACCTCGAGCGGTCCGAGCAAGAGCTCGGGCGTGCCAAGAAGCAGCTCGAGGACAATGAAGGTAAGAAATACCTTGTTTAAATATATATAAAAAGGTGCAATTGCAAAAAATGACAGGATTATCGTGGCTATTATAGGGGCCATGTCTGAGGTGGCGACCCTTAAGCAAGCGCTGGTCGAGGCCGAGAAGAGGGCGGCCACGGAGCGCACCGAGCGGGAGAAGTACGAGGCCCAGGTTGGCAAGGTGCAGCAAGAGCTCTAGGTTCTCATGAAAAAACATGAGAGTTTGGAGCTTGACTCAAAGACGCGAGCGTCCGAGCTCGCGGCGGCTATTGAAAATGCCAAGTCTGCCAATTTCGAATCCTAGAAGACCCTCTAGGACTTGGATGAGGTAAAGAATATAGCGGCGGGTAAGGCATTCTTTATGCAAAGCAAACACATAAACGTGAGTTACTTGTTACTTACCCGAATCCGGAGCTCTCCAGGAGCGTTTGTAGATCTTCCCCGGAGTGTGTCCGATGCCGCTGAAGGAAATATGCCCAAGAGGCAATAATAAAGTTATTATTTATTTCCTTATATCATGATAAATGTTTATTATTCATGCTAGAATTGTATTAACCGGAAACATAATACATGTGTGAATACATAGACAAACAGAGTGTCACTAGTATGGCTCTACTTGACTAGCTCGTTAATCAAAGATGGTTATGTTTCCTAACCATGAACAAAGAGTTGTTATTTGATTAACGGGATCACATCATTAGTTGAATGATCTGATTGACATGATCCATTCCATTAGATTAGCACCCGATCGTTTAGTATGTTGCTATTCCTTTCTTCATGACTTATACATGTTCCTATGACTATGAGATTATGTAACTCCCGTGTGCCGGAGGAACACTTTGTGTGCTACCAAACGTCACAACGTAACTGGATGATTATAAAGGTGCTCTGCAGGTGTCTCCGAAGGTACTTGTTGGGTTGGCGTATTGCGAGATTAGGATTTGTCACTCCGAATGTCGGAGAGGTATCTCTGGGCCCTCTCGGTAATGCACATCACTTAAGCCTTGCAAGCAATGCAACTAATGAGTTAGTTGCGAGATGATGTATTATGGAACGAGTAAAGAGACTTTCCGGTAACGAGATTGAACTAGGTATTGGATACCGACGATCGAATCTCGGGCAAGTAATATACTGATGACAAAGGGACACCGTATGTTGTTATGCGGTCTGACCGATAAAGATCTTCGTAGAATATGTAGGAGCCAATATGAGCATCCAGGTTCCGCTATTGGTTATTGACCGGAGACATGTCTCAGTCATGTCCACATTGTTCTCGAACCCGTAGGGTCCGCATGCTTAAGGTTTCGATGACAGTTATATTATGAGTTTATGAGTTTTGATGTACCGAAGGAGTTCGGAGTCCCGGATGAGATCGGGGACATGACGAGGAGTCTCGAAATGGTCGAGACGTAAAGATCTATATATTGGACGACTATATTCGGACATCGAAAAGGTTCCGAGTGGTTCGGGTATTTTTCGGAGTACCGGGGAGTTAGGGGAATACGGGAGAAGAAGTATATGGGCCTTATTGGGCTTTAGGGGAGAGGGAGAGGCAGGCCGCCCGCCCCCCCAAGGCCTAGTCCGAATTGGACTAGGGGGAGGGGCTGCGCCCCCTCCTTCCTTCTCTTCCTTCTTCCCCTTCCTTGTCTCCTACTCCTACTACGTGGAAGGATTCCTAGTTGGACTAGGAAAGGGGGAATCCTACTCCCGGTGGGAGTAGGACTCCCCTAGGGTGCACCATAGAGAGGGCCGGCCCTCCCCTCCTCCACTCCTTTATATACGGGGGCAGGGGGCACCCAATAGACACACAAGTTGATCTTCGTGATCGTTCCTTAGCCGTGTGCGGTGCCCCCCTCCATGATATTACACCTCGGTCATATTGTAACGGTGCTTAGGCGAAGCCCTACAACGGTTGAACATCAAGATCTTGACCACGCCGTCGTACTAACGGAACTCCTCCCCGAAGCTTTGCTGGATCGGAGCCCGGGGAGCGTCATCGAGCTGAACGTGTGCTAAGAACTCGGAGGTGCCGGAGTAACGGTGCTTGGATCGGTTGGACCGGGAAGACGTACGACTACTTCCTCTACATTGCGTCAATGCTTCCGCTTCGGTCTACGAGGGTACGTAGACAACACTCTCCCCTCTCGTTGCTATGCATCACCATGATCTTGCATGTGCGTAGGAATTTTTTTGAAATTACTACATTCCCCAACAGTGGCATCCGAGCCAGGTTTTTATGGTTTGATGTTATATGCACGAGTAGAACACAAGTGAGTTGTGGGCGATATAAGTCATACTACTTACCAGCATGTCATACTTTGGTTCAGAGGTATTGTTGAATGAAGCGGCCTGGACCGACATTACGCGTACGCTTACGCGAGACTGGTTCTACTGCCGTGCTTTGCACACAGGTGGCTAGCGGGTGTCAGTTTCTCCAACATTAGTTGAACCGAGTGTGGCTACGCCCGGTCCTTGCGAAGGTTAAAACAGCACCAACTTGACAAACTATCGTTGTGGTTTTGATGCGTAGGTAAGATTGGTTCTTGCTTAAGCCCGTAGCAGCCACGTAAAACTTGCAACAACAAAGTAGAGGACGTCTAACTTGTTTTTGCAGGGCATGTTGTGATGTGATATGGTCAAAACATGATGAGATATAAGTTGTTGTATGAGATGATCATGTTTTGTTGAAGTTATCGGCAACTGGGAAAAGCCTTATGGTTGTCTCTTTACTGCATAAGATGCAAGCGCCAAATAATTGCTTTACTTTATCGCTATGCGATAGCAATAGTTGCAAGAGCAATAGTTGGCGAGATGACCATGTGACGACATATTGATATAGATCAAGATGATGGAGATCATGGTGTCATGCCGGTGATGATGGAAATCATGACGATGCTTTGGAGATGGAGATCAAAGGCACAAGATGATGATGGCCATATCATGTCACATATTTTGATTGCATGTGATGTTTATCTTTTATGCATCTTATCTTGCTTTGATTGACGGTAGCATTATAAGATGATTCCTCACTAAATTTCAAGAAAAGTGTTCTCCCTGAGTATGCACCGTTGCCAAAGTTCGTCGTGCCCAGACACCACGTGATGATCGGGTGTGATAAGCTCTACATCCATCTACAACGGGTGCAAGCTAGTTTTGCACACGCAGAATACTCAGGTTAAACTTGACGAGCCTAGCATATGCAGATATGGCCTCGGAACACTGAGACCGAAAGGTCGAGCATGAATCATATAGTAGATATGATCGACATAGTGATGTTCACCATTGAAAGCTACTCCATTTCACGTGATGATCGGTTATGGTTTAGTTGATTTGGATCACGTGATCACTTAGAGGATTAGAGGGATGTATATCTAAGTGGGAGTTCTTAAGTAATATGATTAATTGAACTTTAATTTATCATGAACTTAGTCCTGGTAGTATTAGCATATCTATGTTGTAGATCAATAGCTCGCGTTGTTGCTTTCATATGTTTATTTTGATATGTTCCTAGAGAAAAATTGTGTTGAAAGATGTTAGTAGCAATGATGCGGATTGGATCCGTGATCTGAGGTTTATCCTCATTGCTGCACAGAAGAATTATGTCCTTGATGCACCGCTAGGTGACAGACCTATTGCAGGAGCAGATGCAGACGTTATGAACATTTGGCTAGCTCAATATGATGACTACTTGATAGTTTAGTGCACCATGCTTAACGGCTTAGAATCGGGACTTCAAAGATGTTTTGAACGTCATGGACCATATGAGATGTTCCAGGAGTTGAAGTTAATATTTCAAGCAAATACCCGAGTTGAGAAATATGAAGTCTCCAACAAGTTCTATAGCTAAAAGATGGAGGAGAATAGCTCAAGCAGTGAGGATGTGCTCGGATTGTCTGGGTACTACAATCACTTGAATCAAGTGGGAGTTCATCTTCCAGATAAAATAGTGATTGACAGAATTCTCTAGTCACCATCACCAAGTTAGTAGAACTTCGTGATGAACTATAATATGCAAGGGATAACAGAAACAATTCCCAAGCTCTTCGTGATGCTGAAATCGACGAAGGTAGAAATCAAGAAAAACATCAAGTGTTGATGGTTAACAAGACCACTAGTTTCAAGAAAAGGCCAAAGGGAAGAAGGGGAACTTCAAGAAGAATAGCAAGCAAGTTGCTGCTCAAGTGAAGAAGCCCAAGTCTGGTCCTAAGCCTGAGACTAAGTGCTTCTACTGGAAAGGGACTGGTCACTGGAAGCAGAACTGCCCCAAGTATTTGGCGGATAAGAAGGATGGCAAAGTGAACAAAAGTATATTTGATATACATGTTATTGATGTGTACTTTACTAGTGTTTATAGAAACCCCTCAGTATTTGATACTGGATCAGTTACTAAGAGTAGTAACTCGAAACAGGAGTTGCAGAATAAACAGAGACTGGTTAAGGGTGAAGTGACAATGTGTGTTGGAAGTAGTTCCAAGATTGATATGATCATCATCGCACACTCCCCTATACTTTCGGGATTAGTGTTGAACCTAAATAAGTGTTATTTGGTGTTTGCGTTGAGCATAAATATGATTTGATCATGTTTATTGCAATACGGTTATTCATTTAAGTAAGAGAATAAATTGTTGTTCTGTTTACATGAATAAAACCTTATATGGTTACGCACCCAATGAAAATGGTTCGTTGGATCTCGATCATAGTGATACACATATCCATAATATTGAAACAAACGATGCAAAGTTAATAATGATAGTGCAACTTATTTGTGGCACTACCGTTTAGGTCATATTGGTGTAAAGCGCATGAAGAAACTCCATGCTGATGGGATTTTGGAATCACTTGATTATGAATCACTTGATGCTTGCGAACCATGCCTCATGGGCAAGATGACTAAAACGCCGTTCTCCAGAACAATGGAGCAAGCAACAGATTTTTTGGAAATCATACATACTGATGTATATGGTCCGATGAATATTTAAGGCTTGCAGCAGGTATCATTATTTTCTGACCTTCACACATGATGTGAGCAGATATGGGGATATCTACTTGATGAAACATAAGTCTGAAACATTTGAACAGTTCAAAGAATTTCAGAGTGAAGTGGAAAATCATCGTGACAAGAAAATAAAAGTTTCTACGATATGATCGCAGAGGTAAAATATTTGAGTTACGAGTTTGGCCTTCAATTAAAACAATGTGAAATAGTTTCACTACTCATGCCACCTGGAACAACATAGTGTAATGGTGTGTCCGAACGTCATAACCGTACTTTATTAGATATAGTGCGATTTATGATGTCTCTTACCGATCTACCACTATCGTTTTGGGGTTATGCATTAGAGACAGCTGCATTCACGTTAAATAGGGCACCATCTAAATCCGTTGAGACGACACCGTGTGAACTATGGTTTGGCAAGAAACCTAAGCTGTCATTTCTTAAAGTTTGGAGTTGCGATGCTTATGTGAAAAAGTTTCATCTCGATAAGCTCAAACTCAAATCGGAGAAATATGTCTTCATAGGATAACCAAAGGAGACAGTTGGGTACACCTTCTATCACAGATTCGAAGGCAAGACATTCGTTGCTAAGAATGGATCCTTTCTAGAGAAGGAGTTTCTCTCGAAAGAAGTGAGTGGGAGGAAAGTAGAAAACTTGATAAGGTAATTGTACCTTCTCCCTTATTGGAAAATAGTTCATCACAGAAATCTGTTCCTGTGACTACTACACCAATTAGTGAGGAAGCTAATGATGATGATCATGTAACTTCAGATCAAGTTACTACCGAATCTCATAGGTAAACTAGAGTGAGATCCGCACCAGAGTGGTACGGTAATCCTATTCTGGAGGTCATGTCACTTGACCATGACGAACCTACGAACTATGAGGAAGCGATGATGAGCCCAGATTCCGATAAATGGCTTGAGGCCATGAAATCTGAGATAGGATCCATGTATGAGAACAAAGTGTGGACTTTGGTGGACTTGCCCGAGGATCGGCAAGCCATTGATAATAAATGGATCTTCAAGAGGAAGACGGACACGGATAGTAGTGTTACTATCTACAAAGCTAGAATTGTCGCAAAAGGTTTTCGACAAGTTTAAGGTGTTGACTACGATGAGAGTTTCTCACTCGTATCTATGCTTAAGTCTGTCCGAATCATGTCAGCAATTGCCGCATTTTATGAAATCTGGCAAATGGATAAACAAAACTGCATTCCTTAATGGATTTATTAAAGAAGAGTTGTATGTGATGCAACAAGATGGTTTTGTCAATCCTAAAGGTGCTAACAAAATATGCAAGCTCCAGCTATCCATTTATGGACTGGTGCAAGCATCTCGGAGTTGGAATATACTCTTTAATAAGTTGATCAAAGCATATAGTTTTATACAGACTTGTGGTGAAGCCTGTATTTACAAGAAAGTGAGTGGGAGCACTACAACATTTCTGATAAGTATATGTGAATGACATATTGTTGATCGGAAATAATGTAGAAATGACATATTGTTGATCGGAAATAATGTAGAATTATTCTGCAAAGCATAAAGGAGTGTTTGAAAGGAGTTTTTCAAAGAAAGACCTTGGTGAAGCTGCTTACATATTGAGCATCAAGATCTATAGAGATAGATCAACACGCTTGATAAGTTTTTCAATGAGTACATACCTTGATAAGATTTTGAAGTAGTTCAAAATGGAACAGTCAAAGAAAGAGTTCTTGTCTGTGTTACAAGGTGTGAAATTGAGTAAGACTCAAAGCCCGACCACGGCAGAAGATAGAAAGAGAATGAAAGTCATTCCCTATGCCTCAGCCATAGGTTCTATAAAGTATGCCATCCTGTGTACCAGATCTATTGTATACCCTACACTGTGTTAAACGAGGGAGTACAATAGTGATCTAGGAGTAGATCAATGGACAGCGGTCAAAATTACCCTTACTGGAATAAGGACATGTTTCTCGATTACGGAGGTGACAAAAGGTTCGTCGTAAAGGGTTACATCGATGCAAGTTTTTGACACTGATCTAGATGACTCTAAGTCTCAATCTGGATACATATTGAAAGTGGGAGCAATTAGCTAGAGTAGCTCCATGCAGAGCATTGTTGACATAGAAATTTGCAAAATACATGCGGATCTGAATGTGGCAGACCCATTGACTAAGATTCTCTCACAAGCAAAACATGATCACACCTTAGTACTCTTTGGGTGTTAATCACATAGCGATGTGAACTAGATTACTGAATCTAGTAAACCCTTTGGGTGTTGGTCACATGGCGATGTGAACTGTGGGTGTTAATCACATGATGATGTGAACTATCGATGTTAATCACATGGTGATGTGATCTAGATTATTGACTCTAGTGCAAGTGGGAGACTGAAGGAAATATGCCCTAGAGGCAATAATAAAGTTATTATTTATTTCCTTATATCATGATAAATGTTTATTATTCATGCTAGAATTGTATTAACCGGAAACATAATACATGTGTGAATACATAGACAAACAGAGTGTCACTAGTATGCCTCTAGTTGACTAGCTCGTTAATCAAAGATGGTTATGTTTCCTAACCATGAACAAAGAGTTGTTATTTGATTAACGGGATCACATCATTAGTTGAATGATCTGATTGACATGACCCATTCCATTAGATTAGCACCTGATCGTTTAGTATGTTGCTATTGCTTTCTTCATGACTTATACATGTTCCTATGACTATGAGATTATGTAACTCCCGTGTGCCGGAGGAACACTTTGTGTGCTACCAAACGTCACAACGTAACTGGGTGATTATAAAGGTGCTCTACAGGTGTCTCCGAAGGTACTTGTTGGGTTGGCGTATTTCGAGATTAGGATTTGTCACTCCGAATGTCGGAGAGGTATCTCTGGGCCCTCTCGGTAATGCACATCACTTAAGCCTTGCAAGCAATGCAACTAATGAGTTAGTTGCGAGATGATGTATTACGGAACGAGTAAAGAGACTTGCCGGTAACGAGATTGAACTAGGTATTGGATACAGACGATCGAATCTCGGGCAAGTAACATACCGATGACAAAGGGAACAAAGTATGTTGTTATACGGTCTGACCGATAAAGATCTTTGTAGAATATGTAGGAGCCAATATGAGCATCCAGGTTCCGCTATTGGTTATTGACCGGAGACATGTCTCAGTCATGTCTACATTGTTCTCGAATCTGTAGGGTCCGCACGCTTAAGGTTTTCGATGACAGTTATATTATGAGTTTATGAGTTTTGATGTACCGAAGGAGTTCGGAGTCACGGATGAGATCGGGGACATGACGAGGAGTCTCGAAATGGTCGAGACGTAAAGATCGATATATTGGACGACTATATTTGGACATCGGAAAGGTTTCGAGTGGTTCGGGTATTTTTCGGAGTACCGGGGAGTTACGGGAATACGGGAGAAGAAGTATATGGGCCTTATTGGGCTTTAGGGGAGAGGGAGAGGCAGGCTGCGCGCCCCCCAAGGCCTAGTCTGAATTGGACTAGGGGGAGGGGCTGCGCCCCCTCCTTCCTTCTTTTCCCTCTTCCCCTTCCTTGTCTCCTAATCCTACTACATAGAAGGATTCCTAGTTGGACTAGGAAAGGGGGAATCCTACTCCCGGTGGGAGTAGGACTCCCCTAGGGCGCGCCATAGAGAGGGCCGGCCCTCCCCTCCACCACTCCTTTATATACGGGGGCAGGGGGCACCCCATAGACACACAAGTTGATCTTCGTGATCGTTCCTTAGCCGTGTGCGGTGCCCCCCTCCACGATATTACACCTCGGTCATATTGTAGCGGTGCTTAGGCGAGGCCCTGCGACGGTAGAACATCAAGATCGTCACCACGCCGTCGTACTGACGGAACTCCTCCCCGAAGCTTTGCTGGATCGGAGCCCGGGGAGCGTCATCGAGCTGAACGTGTGCTAAGAACTCGGAGGTGCCGGAGTAACGGTGCTTGGATCGGTTTGACCGGGAAGACGTACGACTACTTCCTCTACGTTGCGTCAACGCTTCCGCTTCGGTCTACGAGGGTACGTAGACAACACTCTCCCCTCTCGTTGCTATGCATCACCATGATCTTGCGTGTGCGTAGGAAATTTTGGAAATTACTACGTTCCCCAACAGCCGCCGCATTCTATCGAGCTGAGGAGGGCAGCTCGACAGAGAAGGTGTTCTGGTCTCAGTATGCCGAGGCCGGACACCCCGTGCCCCTGAGCGACCAGATGAAGTAAGTGGTCGAGCTCCACAAGGCGGCCGAACAGGCCAGGAAGGGCCTCATAGTTCGGTTGTGGCCTGGAGAGGCTCTGCCTGGGAGCTATTTCGGGCTGGTGCGGCGGTTGGTGGAGGCCTGTCCAAGCCTCGAAGTCATCAAGCTCTCCGTCTGCATTGAAGGTGCCCGTAGGGCCCTTGCCCGTGCGAAGGTGCACTGGGACAAGCTGGATGCTGAGAAGCTTGTGAAGGACGGGCCACTGTCGGGGAAAGAGCATCGCAAGCCCGAGAATTATTATAAGGATGTTCTGAAGGGTGCCTGCCTTGTGGCGGATGAATGTTCTAGGGATGTATTTTTTGAGTGAAACTTGCTCGTTTTGTCATGTGCGCTGAAAACTTGTTCATATGCGCTAAGCAATGCTGTTGGAATTTAAAATATTACCTTCTGTGCGGCTGTTTATCAATTCTGAGAGATGGCGAGTCGTCGGCTTCTGCCCCTGTGCCGCTAGTGCTGGGGTGTTCGGGGATAAACATGAGCGCTCTTTTTCCCATGTTTGGGTCCTTCGAGGGAGGCGCTCAGCCCAACGAACAAGGCAATCGGACTATAATGCCTGAACTGTCTCACTTAGCCATAGAATTCTATAATTTTAAATTTCAGCGAAGCCCCTGGTATTCGGAAGACCGAGTTCGGGGCGCTATCCATGCCTTGGCCGGACAGAGCCGACTCCTCGCTCTAAGTGGCATAAGTCTTTAGGGACTCGAAAAACCTCTTGAACAGCGACCAGCTCTCGCTTCATCATGACAGTCAGTTTTAGCTTTCTCCACTGAGGTGCTCGACCCAGCTCAACTAGGGCACAATCGCAGTGGTTCTCCTAGTGCTACCTTAGCCCATATAGCGGAACGTAAGGCACCAAAACATAGGAGCCGGGCAAACCCAACTATTGACCCAAGACATGATTCGGAGCCGATGCATATAATGTTATAAGTTCGGGGTGCCGCACTTGTTAAAGTGTTCGGACTTCTCACACCATATTGAGGGCTACTAAAGCCCCTGGCATATTTTGGCCGTACCAAAGTGTACGGGCACAACATGTCGTTAAGGAACATATATTTATAGAAAAAGGGTAATGCAAAAATAGACGAAAGCTATGCATTGTTTATTAAAAAGGGGCGCGATCAAAGCAAAACGATACAAATAATGCGATAAGCGAAAAGGTTGGACTATTTAACATGTCCGTTCCAGGAGCAGGCTGCGGAATGGTATGCGAAACAGGTATACTGCTCGTGATAGAGACTACCTGGGAGATCCATAATGCGGCATGGCTTGTCTGCTTCCCTGGTTCTTGCATCGTTTGTGTGGCAATTGAACTGCCGAATAGGCCTTCCGAAGAATGGAGTCCTGAAAGTAAGAGAAAATTAAAAAATCGGCAGCCCCTAGTGCGGTTTAAGCCGTGTTTCGGGCATGCCCTGATGGTGCCCCTCCCCCTGTACCCATGGTATTTCTAGAGCGTAGTTATGTACGCGAAGCACTGGCGTCGCCTTTTTGCGAGGGCTGGGGTTGGGGCCGCATTGCTACGCCTGCTCGGATCGTGCCAGGCGGTCTTGTTGTGGGTTACTCTGGGCGCGCTTGACGGTGTCCAGTTTAATGGCCGGACTGGAGTACTGCGTGGAGAGGCTGCTTTGTACTTCCACTGCGAGGGCCGCCGTGTGTTCCTCCGTTTGGAGGGAGCGTTCGGTGTTTCCATTGACCGTAATTACTCCTCGAGGGCCTGGCATCTTGAGCTTAAGGTATGCGTAGTGCGGTACTACATTGAACTTGGCGAATGCGGTTCGTTCGAGCAGTGCGTGATAGCCACTTCGGAATGGGACTATGTCGAAGATTAACTCGCTTCGGAAATTACCGGAGATCCGAAGACCACTTCAAGTGTGACTAAGACTGTACAGTTGGCCTCTACACCTGGTATTACGCCTTTAAAGGTCGTTTTGGTGGGTGTGATCCTTGAGGGATCTATGCCCATTTTCCGTGATGTATCCTGGTAAAGCAGGTTTAGGCTACTGCCGCCGTCCATAAGGACTCTAGTGAGATGGAATCCGTCAATAATTGGGTCTAGAACCAATGCGGCGAATCCACCATGATGGGTGCAAGTGGGATGGTCCCTTCGATCAAAGGTGATCGGGCAGGAGGACCATGGGTTAAACTTTGGGGCGACTCGCTCTATCGCGTATATGTCCCTTAACGCGTGTTTCCGCTCCCTCTTGGGAATGTGGGTTGCGTATATCATGTTCATTTTCCGCACTTGTGGGGGAAAACCCTTCTGTCCACTGTTGTTCGGCGGCCGGGGCTCTTCGTCGTCATCGCTCTGCAGCCCCTTGTCTGTATTTTGGGCATTTAACTTGCCTGCCTGCTTGAACACCCAACAATCCCTATTGGTGTGATTGGCCAGCTTTTCGGGGTGCCATGTATCTGGCACAAGCGGTCGAGTATTCGGTCCAAACTGGACGGGCCCGTAGGATTTCTTTTGAATGGCTTTTTCCGCTGACCGGATTTATAGCCTCTGAATCCGGCATTAACTGCCGTATCCTCAGCGTTGTCGCGGTTAATGTGGCGCTTCTGCTTGTTGCAACGCGACCTGCCACTACTGTCCCTAGTATCCGAATTACCAGGGTTCTTGGTCATGTTGTTGCTATGAGCAAGCCAGCTGTCTTCTCCCGCGCAAAAGCGGGTCATGAATGTCGTGAGTGCTGCCATAGATTTCGTCTTTTCCTGTCCAAGGTGCCGGGCAAGCTACTCGTCACGGATATTGTGCTTGAAGAATGCTAGGGCCTCAGCGTCGGGACAGTCAACTATTTGTTTTTTCTTTGTTAGGAACCGTGTCCAGAATTGCCTGGCCGATTCCTCTGGCTGCTGAATTACGTGACTTAGGTCATCGGCGTTTGGGGGTCGCACATAAGTTCCCTGGAAATTGTCTAGGAATGCAGCTTCCAGGTCCTCCCAACAGCTGATTGATCCTGTTGGCAAGCTGTTAAGCCAATGCCGAGGTGGTCCTTTAAGCTTGAGTGGGAGGTATTTTATGGCGTGGAAATCATCGCAGCAGGCCATGTGGATATGAAGGAGATAATCCTCGATCCATACCGCAGGATCTGTTTTGCCATCATATGATTCGATGTTTACGGGTTTGAAACCCTCAGGGATTTGATGATCCATTATTTTGTCTGTGAAGCATAGTGGGTGTGCGGCGCCTCTGTACTGGGCTATATCACGACGTAGCTCCAATGAGCTTTGTCTACTGTGTTTGGCCCTGCCGAATTTGTGGCCAGCGTGACGGTAACCGTCTCGAGTCACGGGGCGCCCACGCGATCCGTAGATCGATCTTGTTTGCCTTGCCTTGTCCTCCAACATATCTCGCAGGTCCGGCGCATTTTCTCGTGCCTCTCTGTCGCGGCCACGAGGTGGCCGATCTGCCGTATCGAGTGCAGGTGATGCAGGTTTAAGTTCTTCCTCCTCTAGTCGGGGTAGCAACCTGTGCTTTGGGTAGCTCTTGGAGGGGCGTTCGAGTTTATGCTCTTCGTCTGCAAGGACTTCAGTCCATCTGTCGACTAGCAAATCTTGATCAGCTCTAAGCTGTTGTTGTTTTTTCTTGAGGCTTCTTGCCATGGCCATAAGCCTGCGTTGAAAACTCTCTTGCTCGACGGGATCCTCTGGCACGACAAATTCGTCATCGTTGAGGCTTGCCTCGTCTTCGGAGGGAGGCATATAATTATCGTCCTCGGCCTCTCTGTCTGCCGCTCTCTCATGAGGGCTGGTTTCTCCATCCTCCTGTGCTAAATCTTGCTGGAGGGGGTTTTCTTCGGCACTCTCCGGAGTATTATTATCTCCCGTGCTGCAATCACTGTATTTGTTTTGGCGGGATTTTGATCGGCGCCACTGACGCCGGTGCTTAGGCTGTTTTTTGGAGGGGTCATCCTCCGCTGTTCCATCGCCATCTCCTTCTTTTGGGGTGTCCACCATGTATATGTCATATGACGAGGTGGCTTTCCAAGGCCTAATAGGTGCTGGTTCTTCTTCGTCTCCTTCATCGGCGTCCATACCGTCGATGTCTTCGGAGTCGAAGTCGAGCATGTCGGTTAAATCGTCGACAGTGGCTACAGAGTGGGTGGTGGGTGGGCTTTAAATTTCTTCATCGTCCGTACCCCAACCTTGCTGACCGTAGTCCGGCCAGGGCTCTCCTAATAAAGAGAGAGACTTCAGTGTCTTCAGAATATCGCCGAAAGGCGAGTGCTGAAAGATGTCCGCGGCATTAAACTCCATGATCGGCGCCCAATCGGACTCCATCGGCAGGGGCGCGGAGGGTTCGGAGTCTGGAGAGGAGTCCGGCTTCTTGGAGTCACGAGTCTCGCGGAGTGCGGGGCTGGTGTTCGGCTCGATCGCTGTTGGGATCACAGCCCCCGAGGCAGCGTCCAACCACCTATCCTCGATCCGCGCAGTTGGCTCCAAATTAAGGGTCGAAGTTGATGCGGGTGCGGCCTCCAGGGCACTGTTCGGCGGCAGAGCTATATCATGCTCATCGTGATAGTGCGGCGCGCTCAGCAATGGCTCGAATCCGTTGAAGATCAAGTCCCCGCGGATGTCAGCCGTGTAGTTTAAACTTCCAAATCTGACCTGACGGCCAGGGGCATAGCTTTCGATCTGCTCCAGATGGCCAAGTGAATCGGCCCGCAGTGCGAAGCCGCCGAAGACGAAGATCTGTCCGGGGAGGAAGGTCTCACCCTGGACTGCATCGCTATTGATGATCGTAGGAGCCATCAAGCCTGTCGGCGACGACACAGAGGAACTCTCAATGAAAGCACCAATGTCGGTGTCAAAACCGGCGGATCTCGGGTAGGGGGTCCCGAACTGTGCGTGTAGGCCGGATGGTAACAGGAGGCAAGGGACACGAAGTGTCATATGTATGGCAGAAAAAAATTCGTTCGGCCCAAAATGTCACGGATGTGTCTTTTTTTGTAGTGCAGACAGTTGGAGGGCTCGGGGGCTGGAGTCATACTAACTTCCCCACGAGGTGACAAGTTTTGTTATTTCCTCCGTCTAATGTTCCCTTGTACTAACAATGCAGCTGAATACGAGGCCTTGCTCCACGGTCTTCGGATGGCAAAGGAGATGAACTTAAGCCGGGTTAAGTGCTTTGGTGACTCGGATCTGGTGGCTCAACAGGTGTCTGGCACTTGGGATTCAAAAGACCCACTCATGGCGGCATACCGATGAGAGGTAGACATGGTGGCTGGTCATTTCAAGGATTATCAGGTTGACCATATAGACCGGCGAAAGAATGAAGGGGCGGACGCTTTAAGCCGCCGTGGTTCTCAGCGTAAACCGGTCCCACCAAATCTCTTCCTTGACATCCTGCATAATCCATCGGTCAAGGTACCAACGAAGGAGGAGTTGGCTATTCCTGATCCGGAGGCTCAATTGGTGGAAGCTTTGCATGTCATACCGGATTGGACAATCCCATACCTGGCTTACATGAACCGGGGCGAGTTACCGGAGGATGAAACCTCAACCCGACAGATAATCCCGTGTTCCAAGTCGATGACCATAATGAACGGAGAGTTACATCGTTACATCATCTCAGGGGCAATTCAGCGGTGTGTCTCTCCTCAAGAGGGTTGTGAGATTTTGCTAGAAATCCATGAAGGGGATTGTGGTCACCATGCCGGTTCAAAGTATTTGGTAGCTAAAGCTTTTCGCCATGGTTTTTATTGGTTAACAGCTCACGCTGATGCAGAGGATTTAGTCAAAAGATGTGACGGTTGTCAGAAATTCGCACGCCGTGCTCATATTCCGGCTTAGGAGTTGAGGATGATTCCAATACACTTGGCCGTTTGCGACTTGGGGGCTTGATATGGTTGGACCCTTCAAGTGATCCAAGGACAAAAATACCGACTTATTAGTGGCAGTTGACAAATTCACCAAATGGGTGGAAGCAGAGCCAGTCAGTAAGTGTGATGTGGCCACGGCGGTTCGGTTCTTCAAAAAGGTGATATTCCGTTTTGGCTTTCCACACAGTATTATAACTGATAATGGTACTAATCTGTCAAAGGGAGAGATGGAGGAATTTTGCCAACGTGAGCACATCCGGCTTGATATGGCATCGGTGGCTCACCCCCAATCTAATGGTCAAGCGGAGAGGGAAAATCAAGAAATTTTGAGAGGTATTAAACCCCGGCTCATGGTTCCTTTGAAGCGGACACCGGGTTGCTGGGTGGAGGAATTACCTTCTATATTATGGAGCATCAACACCACACCTAACAGATCTACAGGTTACACACCTTTCTTCATGGTTTATGGAGCAGAGGCGGTTCTTCCTAGTGATATCCGTCACAACTCGCCCCGTGTGGCAGCTTATGTTGAAGCTGATAATGAGAAGGCACGTCAGGATTCACTGGACCTGTTAGATGAGGAGCGTGATCTCGCAGCAGCACGTTCGGTGATTTATCAACAAGATCTCCGATGTTATCACAGCTGCCGGGTTAAGACCAGAACTTTTCAAGAGGGCGATCTGGTGCTCCGCCTCATCCAGGATCAGAATGATATGCACAAATTATCCCCGCCTTGGGAAGGACCTTTTGTGGTCAGCAAGAATCTGTACAACGGGTCATACTACCTCATTGATGTTTGAGAGCACAAAGACTCACGCAAATCGGAGGAGGAGACCAAGCGGCCATGGAATATAGCTCTTCTTCAGCCTTACTATACTTGAGCCACAGGCTCTTCGTATGTACATATTTATGACAATGTATATATTATATAATAAAACGGAGCCTCGAATAAAGCGGGGTCTCTGTTCTTTTTACATCGTGTGTCAGCTTACAAGAGTTTCTACCGACAAATCGGAGTTTTGTTAAACCGGCCTCTGCGGCCGCACGGATAAAAAGAAAATCACTAGGGGGCTTGGTCGTATCTGAACCATAGCTACACCTCTTGATTGGTTTAACACCACAAAGGGATATCACTAGGGGGCTTGGTTGTTGTCACACCATAGCTACACCTCCTGATAGGCGTTAAGCCGAAAGGAAATTATGTGGAGCCAAAGATACTCTGTTGCATTAAGCACAGTTCAAACATAGGTAACCACCGAGCACAGCTCACATATTACCTGGGGGCTCTTTTCTTCTCAAAGAACAATGATTTTTGAACCCTTGTAATAGGCTATCAAGCCAGGCTTGGAAGCCAGGTTTATTCACCTAAAACCCCGGGTTATCCTGCCTCTTTAAGTAAGTCACTCAGTCCAGGTAAACCTGGTATGACCCATCAAACGTTTGACAAGTCAATCCCATGGACCCTGAACTTGTCAAAGTTAAATCAGTGATTGGTTAAAGATTGAGGTCCATCTTAAAAAGGCTTTGTAAAATGGTTTAACTCACTGGCCTAGCAGCCCATGAAAAGCCTCGATTTAGGGCCTGGCAGCCCATGAAAAGCCTTGCATATTTCTTTTTTTTTGCTATTTTTATGATAAGGGATTTATAAACATTTGTTTTCTTGACAAACCGGTGTTCATTACAACCCGGCTTGACTTTCAATGCTGAGTTGTCAGTACATGATCAGATTCTAAACCGGTAGCAAACTACTCCGGTGTGGTTTTGACTAGATGTCACCATTCTTATACAAACAACTCAATGGCTTTTTAGCCCAATATGATTTCTACATACAACGGTAAGAGAGCCAGGAGTTATCAATGCTTCGGATTGGTGTTTTCACCTTTACCATGCAAGAAGTTGGTCAGCCAAAGAGGTATGTTGCAGATGTTATTTTTAATACAAACCTATTTTATCCATCCAAGTATTGTATATTTTTCGGCACCATGACCCGTCCATTGGTAAACCACTAGGACACTTTCAAGTTCTTGTATCCAGGAAGACAAATCATCATGGGCTATGCATAAATAGATCCCAAAAAAGTGAAACAAGTTTTCCGCATGTCAAAGCAACATCAACATGCTCGAAGGCATGACAAATAATGGGGTTTTGCTATCCTATTACAAGAAGCTTCAAAATGGCTCCAATTGAATAATTGTTTCAAAAGAGTGGCACACAGTAGCTGGTAAACCGGCTGCCGGTTTAAGATGCTTCGTCTAGACGGCTTGACGGTTGAGGATCATTTGGTGCAATCACTTCTTCTTCATCCCTCGCCAGATGCTAGAAATCAACCGTTGACCAATCGATTCTGGTTAAAGCATGAAACACGGCTTCTTCATGGATAAGGCTGGAGGGGTTAATGTCAGGAGCGTAAGTATGCTTACGGATTGGAGGCACAAGTTCTTCGACTTCATGGATTTCGGCAGGCTGTCTCTTCCCTTCAGTGTCGTAAGCCGGCTGGAAATGAGATAAGTCTGTGTCTTCTACCAGTTTGCTGGCTATTGGCCGCATCTCCTTTGTCAGCCTTTGGAGATCATCATTGTTGAAGCTTGAACCATCCTCCTTCACACCTGGATATCCTTTAATGATGTCATCCACTTCAAGATCCGGAATCCATGCTTTGGCCCGGATTAGTGCGGTCAACGCTCCTGCTCTTGCGGCTACCTTCTTCAGTTCAGTAATCCGGGCTGGTAGCATGGCCAGCTTCTCAAGGGTTTCTTTTATTAGTGTTGGTGCCGGTTTATTATTGTAGGCTACAGTGCATATAGCATGCTGGGATCCAGAGTAAAGCTTTTCTATTAAGGTGTAAGCCGCTTTAAGCTTCATCCGCATATCAGCGCCCAGATGAGTAATGCGAGTGCCTGTCATGGTTTAATATCAGCCAAACTGGTAAACAATAAGATCTCGTGAATTGGACAAACATCATAGGGAGATACTTACCAAATACAACGGACGCCATGGCGTTGATTTGCTGCTTCAAGCCAGTTAGTTCATCTACAACTGGCTTCAGGGAATCTTCGGCATCCTCAGCTCTTTTGGTTAAACTGGCCTTTTCGGTTTCCCAGTCAGCACGCTCCTTGTTAAAAGTCTCCTTTAGCTTTTCCATAGCTGTCAGGGCATTGGTCAATTCCTCCTTGGCTTTCACAGCCTCTGCTTGTTGGGACTTCACGTTCTCTTGCAAGTCAGCGGTTCAGGCATCTCTATTGCTTAGCTCGGCCTTTAACAGCAAAGATATGTCAACAACAGGATATGTATTTTCTAAGTACTAATCTTATAACAAGTTATGCACTTCGTACTTGGGGGAAAATGTATATCTGCTCTATTATCAATACATCTTTTATAAGTCTCCAAAACAATGCAAGCATTATCCTTGACACTTGGGGGCTAATGTACATCTGTTCAAAACGGACGCATGGATTCGAGACCCGGATTACCTCGCAAAGCTAAACCGGCCTTTGGGGGCTACACTGAGGAGAAGATTAAAGTATTACAAAGTCCCGGTTTAAGATTAACATCATAAAACGGCCCTTGGGGGCTACTTGGGATAGTGTTTCAAGTTTGGAATCAAGAAATAAAGGGAGATGAAAATACCTCATAGCATTCCTTCATCAAGTTCACCAAACCGGCCTCATAATCTCGGTTTGAGTGCAGACGGTTTAAAAAACTGGAATGGAGTTCTTCAGCGCTGAGATGAGCATAACTTGACAAATCAGTGCTCCATTTACCCTTCTCCATGACAACACGTTCTTCTTTCGCGCTATGTTTGGCCAAGATTACAGGATGGCCAGGAGAGTTGTGGCCCATGCCAATAATGATAACGTCATCTCCTGGGCCTCCAGTAGTTTTTGTGGGTGATGGTGGAGTGCTAGTAACTCTCACCAGACTAGCCTGGATTGGAGCTGCCGGTTCAGTATCAGGAACAGCAGTATCAACTTTAGTTTGTTCATTAATATTCCGGTCATGAGGGGGTGGGTCATCAAAGGTAGCATCAGGATGGGGGCCCTCCGGTTCACGAGTTTGGTCCGGTTCATCTGTTTGCTCCTGTTCAACAACCACCTGGTCTTCAGACGGATTGTTCACCTGAGTTTTTTGCTAGGTCTGGCTTTGGCTCTGCAAACAAAAATAAAAGAGGTGAAAATTTAGCATATTACTCAGAGTATGTAAAACATTCGAAGAAAGGGTTTGAGTACTTACCCAGCTACAGTTTTGAGAGGAGGGAGTTCTGTTGCTGTTGACTCGCCAGAGGATGAGGGAGATGTCACCTGATAATTTGAATCGGACGGATTAAGAGGTTGTCTGAAACAACTTGCCTTGGGATAAGAATTGTAATAAGTGGGGGAGACCTCAGATCGGCGCTTCTGAACCGGGGTATCAGGTAAACCGGCCGAACTGACCTGTTGGCCGCAGTGCCGGGTTGTCCGGCGAGCTTCATGCTACTATGTCTTCAATATAAATGTTGGATCCAAGTAAGCAAGAGGATGAGAAAAGCTTACTTTCCAGACCGCTTGACAGGTTTTTTTTGTTGGCATAGAGTCTGAACCGGAGGAAAGGGTAATTACCTCTACATCATCAGCCTGGTTGCCTTCTACGTCCTCCTGATAAAGATCATTGTTAATGAGATGCATGAAAAGGGAGCCAAGGGAGTCAAGTTCTACCTCAACTTACGGTTCCTCTGCATCTTCATCAAGTTCCATGTTGATACGTTTGGCTGTTTTCCGCTTTGAGGTTCGCTTGACGGCTTTGGTTTTGGGACGGGATGGCTTTGCCGCTTTATCTGCGGATTTCTGCTTCCAGAAGGGATCATCACCCTGTTTATACACAAACAGAAGAAAGTTTACAAGTTGAACAATATAAAGATATCAAAGATAAAAAAGGAAGCATAGTGCTTACAGCAGGCGGTTTATTTTGAGTGTAGAAGGGGTTCAAGCCGGTTTGGCAACAGACTGATTCTGATTCATTCAAAATTTTCTTAACGTCTTCAGTGACCTCTTCATCGATCAACTGAATGTTGATGTGGCGTTGGGGGTCTTCTAATTCACCGGTATACTCACACATTAAACCGGGGCGGCTGCTTAGTGGCAAGATGCTCCAAGATATCCAGCAGCGCACAAAATCAACGCCTGATAAACCGTTGGCCATAAAGGCCCGGAGCTTGGCGAGTTGAGGAGCATATTTGGCCTTCTCCGCAGAACTTAAACTTGCGGCAGTGGATGAGTGTTGGAAAGCCGGTGATCACAATAGCCTGGAAGAGGGTTCTCATCTTCAGGAGAGGTATCTATGCAGTAGAACCAAGTCTAGTTCCATTCCATGGGGTGACTGTGCAGTTTGGCATGAGGGAATTCAACTTCTTTCCGCTTTTGAACAGAGACACCACCAAGTTCAGTGTTGGGACCATTTACAAATTCTGTATGCCGGTTCAGATGAAAAAAGTCCCGGAACAGCTCAGCAGTTGGTTCTTCTTGTAAGTACACTTCACAGAAGACTTGGAAGTTGCATAGATTGGACACTGAGTTGGGTCCGATATCTTGAGGATGGAGTTGGAAACTAGCAAGAACATCTCGGAAAAACTTCGACCCAGGCGGTTTGAAACCACGACCTATGTGGTCGACAAAGACCACTACCTCACCCTGCCTCGCGCTAGGAGGATTCTCTGTTCGAGGAACTCGCCATCGAATTTTAGTTTTCTTGGGCAAGGTGTCGATATTGACCATTCCGTTCAACTGTTCTTCGGTGACCCGGGAAGAAGCCCAGTTGCAAGCGTAAAACTGTTTGGCCATTGTGAAATGAAAAGCTGAAAAAGAAATGCCGGTTTACAAATCATTCATGGTGGGACGCAAGATGCAATGGAATAAAGATATACAGATATGTGAAATTGTGTAAACTGGAGACTGATACAATAATGAACGACAAGGTCATATCAAGGGTATACATTTGTTGTTAAACCGGACTGTTACGATGAATGTAAAGGGGGTTTGCTAGTTTACCAGGGGACTAATGGTATGATATAGATTGTTTTTACAAGGGTAAACCGCCTACATGGTAAAGAGGATACAGACCCTGGGTAAAATGACTAAGTAAGGAGAAAAATATTCCGCAAGAGGACATGGAAATTTTGGATCTACTGAAGACAGGAAAGCAAAAATATTTTGACCTAACAAGGGTTGGACCCACAGCAGTTTGTAATGCTTCAGATAGGTTTTTGCGTACAAAAGGTTTGTTCTGGTAGCGGAAAGTAAGCTATTTACGCGCAATATATCAAGCGTGAAGTTTTTAAATCCATAGATGAGGAGGAACAGAGCCGTACTGGAGCCTCGATGAACTTTGATAAACTGCGAAGAATGAATGAACCTTCAAACAGATCTAGAAAGGGGGAAAGTGAAAGAACTCACAAAGGATGAAGCAACAAAGGAGCACCGCAGTTTTCTGGTACAACTAGGTTGATGCAGCGACCGGCGGAGGAACGGTGGCGAAGCTCGGTAGCGGCGGCAGCGCTCAGGGACAGAGATGTCGCAAGGAGGAAGAAGAGGGAAGCAGAGACGAAGGGGCTAAAGAGAAGGGCCCGTGGTCTTATTTATAAGGTGAGCCGATAAGTGAAAGGTGCGTAAACCGAGGAGCTAGAAATGGATAGTTATTAAGGATGACACCTCAAGGGTTGAAATGATCATTAATGAAGGGCATCTTCGGCTTCAACGGGTAGATGACTTCATAACGATTAGCTACGGATTTAAAGGATGACGTCACAGCGATTTACCAGATTTATACAAAGGTGCCAGAGCAAGAATTTTTCTAAGTATTGGAGATCGACATGAACATGTTCAAATCAATCTGGGGCCTAATGTTGGGGATATAGTTACTGGAGGTAAACCGGCTAGGCATGGCCGGATTAGCTCCATGAAGATTGAAGCCCATGAAGATGAGAAAATACTGGCGCTTTAAGAAGGCCCAAGGCCCAAAGACAGATTAAAGCCTGTAGATGTGAACCGACTTTCTCATGTAAACTTGTATTGTAAGTTAGAGGAATAGAGACCGAGCCAGACACCTCTATGATCCAGCCTCGGGACTCTGTAAACCGGCGGACGTCAACATGTGTATATAAAGGGACGACCCGGCCACGGTTTGAGGACCGAAAACAACAACTCGAGGGACAGTCAAAGCGGATTCGCTCCCTGGTCATCGAAACCCTAGCAATACCAATCACAACTAGACATAGGCTTTTACCTTCATCGAAGGGGCCGAACTAGTATAAACTCCCCTTGTCCAGTTTAACCCCTTTAAGCTAACCCGTTGCGATGGCTCCATGACTAAGTCCTTTCAAGAGGACATCTGCCATGACAAACCCATGATAGGAAAACCAACGCAGTGCTCAAGAGGTAGCAAGAAGGATTTCTGGCACCGTTGCCGGGGAGATCTACGCCAATTCAAGACATACCAAGTATCGATCACAACTCTTATCCATCGCATTACATTATTTGCGATTTGCCTCTCGTTTTCCTCTCCCCCACTTCACCCTTGCCGTTTTATTCGCCCTCTTTTTCCACCCCCCTTCTCTTTTTCAATTTGCCTCTTTTGCCTGTTTCTTGTTTGATTGTGTGTGTGATTGCTTGCTTGTCACGATGGCTCAAGATAATACTAAATTGTGTGACTTTGCCAATACCAACAAGGCAACAATAATGATTTTATTAGCACTCCGATTGCTCCTCTTACCGATGCTGAATCTTGCGAAATTATTACTGCTTCGCTGAATCTTGTCATGAAAGATCCATTTTCTGGCCTTCCTAGTGAAGATGCCGCTTCCCATCTAAACAACTTTATTGATTTGCGTGATATGAAAAAGAAGAAAGATGTGGATTATGATATTGTTAAACTTAAGCTATTTCTGTTTTCACTTAGAGATCATGCTAAAGCTTGGTTTCTGTCTTTGCCTAAAAATAGTATTGATTCATGGAATAAGTGCAAAGATGCTTTTATCTCTAAGTATTTTCCTCCCGCTAAGATCATCTCGCTCAGAAACAATATTATGAATTTTAAGCAACTTGATCATGAACATGTTGCATAAGCTTGGGAGAGGATGAAATTAATGATACGTAATTGCCCTACACATGGATTGAATTTATGGATGATTATACAAAAATTGTATACCGGATTGAATTTTGCTTCTAGAAATCTTTTAGATTCTGCCGCAGGAGGTACTTTTATGGAAATCACTATAGGAGAAGCTACGAAACTCCTAGATAATATTATGGTTAATTATTCTCAATGGCACTCTGAAAGATCCACTAGTAGAAAGGTGAATGGAATTGAACAGATTAATGTTTTGAGTGTAAAGATGGACGAACTTACGAAATTGTTTGCTAATAAGAGTGCTCCTACTGATCCTAATGATATGCCTTTGTCTACTTTGATTGAGAATAATAATGATTCTATGGATGTGAATTTTGCTGGTAGGAACAATTTTGGTAACAACGCGTATAGAGGTAATTTTAATTCAAGGTCGTTTCCTAGTAATTCCTCTAATAATTATGGTAATTCCTACAACAATTCTTATGGAAATTATAATAAGATGCCCTCTGATTTTGAATCTAGTATTAAAGAATTTATTAGTTAGCAAAAGAGTTTCAATGCTTTGATTGAAGAAAAATTGCTTAAGATTGATGAGTTGGCTAGGAACGTGGATAGAATTTATCTTGATGTTGATTCTTTGAAACTTAGATCTATTCCACCTAAGCATGATATCAATGAGTCTCTGAAATCTATGAGAATTTTCATTGATGAGTGCAAAGAAAGAACCACTAGGATGCGTGCTAAAAGAGATTGCTTTGTGAAAGTGTGTTCTTCTAGTTTTCATGATAATAAGGATGAAGATCTAAAAGTTATTGATGTGTCCCGTATTAAATCTTTGTTTTGCAATATGAATCTTGATAATGATGGGACTGGAGATGAGTCAAGTTTAGTTAGAAGGCCTCCCAAATATTCGGAGTTTTTAGATCTTGATGCAAAAATTCTTAAAAGTGGGATTAAAGAGGTCAAAACTTTAAATAGCAATGAACCCACTATCTTGGATTTCAAGGAATTTAATTATGATAATTTCTCTTTGATAGATTGTATTTCCTTGTTGTAATCCGTGCTAAATTCCCCTCATGCTTATAGTCAAAATAAAGCTTTTACTGAACATATCGTTGATGCTTTGATGCAATCTAATGAAGAAAAGCTTGAGTTGGAAGTTCCTATCCCTACAAAACTTTATGATGAGTGGGTACCTACAATTAAAATTAAAATTAAAGTTCATGAATGCTATGCTTTGTGTGATTTGGGTTCTAGTGTTTCCATGATTCCAAAAACTTTCTGTGATTTGCTAGGATTCCGTGAATTTGATGGTTGTTCTGTAAACTTGCACCTTGCGGATTCCACTATTATGAAACCTATGGGAAATATTAATGATATTCTTATTGGTGCAAATAGGAATTATGTGCCCATAGATTTCATTATTGTTGATATATATTGCAATCCTATGTGTCCTATTATTCTTGGTAGACCTTTCCTTAGAACGATTGATGCAATTATTGATATGAAGGAAGGGAATATTAAATTCCAATTTCCATTAAGGAAAGGCATGGAACACTTCCCTAGAAAGAAAGTTAAATTACCATATGAATCTATTATGAGAGCCACTTATGGATTGCCTACCAAAGATGGCAACACCTAGATCTATCTACGCTTTTATGCCTAGCTAAGGGCGTTAAACGATAGCGCTTGTTGGGAGGCAACCCAATTTTATTTTTATTCCTTGCTTTTTGCTCCTGTTTAGTAATGAAAAATTTAGCGCTCACGAGAATTTGTGCCAAGTAGAACCGTTGGGAAGTCTTGGGGAAATTCTTTTTGATCTTTGTGTAAAAAAAAGAAACTTTAGCGCTCACGAGAATTGCTACCATTTTTTATTTGTTGAGTGCTATTTAGTTAATTATTTTTTATGATGATTAATAGATAAATTCCTTACGTCCAGCAATTTAATTTAGAATTTTTGGGGTTCCAGAAGTATGCTTTAGTTATATATTACTACGGACTATTCTGTTTTTGACAGATTCTGTTTTTCGTGTGTTGTTTGCTTATTTTAATGAATCTATGGCTAGTAAAAGAGTTTATAAATCATAGAGAATTCGGAATACAGTAGGTTTAACACCAATATAAATAAATAATGAGTTCATTATATTAACTTGAAGTGGTGTTTTGTTTTCTTTCGCTAACGGAGGTCACGAGATTATCTTGTTAAGTTTTCTGTTGTGAAGTTTTCAAGTTTTGGGTAAAGATTTGATGGATTATGGAACAAGGAGTGGCAAGAGCCTAAGATTGGGGATGCCCATGGCACCCCAAGATAAAATACAAGGAAGCCAATAACCCTAAGCTTGGGGATGCCCCGGAAGGCATCCCCTCTTTTGTCTTCGTTCATTGGTAGCTTTACTTGGAGCTATATTTTTATTCGCCACATGATATGTGTTTTGCTTGGAGCGTCTTTTATGATTTGAGTCTTTGCTTTTTAGTTTAACACAATAATCCTTGCTGTACACACCTTTTGAGAGATACACAGATGAATTAGAATTTATTACAATACTCTATGTGCTTCACTTATATCTTTTGAGCTATATAGTTTTTGCTCTAGTGCTTCACTTATATCTTTAAGAGCACGGCGGTGGTTATATTTTATAGAAATAATTGATCTCTCATGCTTCACTTATATTATTTTGAGAGTACTTTAGAACAACATGGCAATTTTCTTTTAGGCATAATAAAAACTTTCATATAACTACATTGAATACTAAGAGAAGTTTGATACTTGATGATTGTTTTGAGATATGGAGATGGTGATATTAGAGTCATGCTAGTTGAGTAGTTGTGAATTTGAGAAATACTTGTGTTTAAGTTTGTGATTCCCGTAGCATGCACGTATGGTGAACCGTTATGTGATGAAGTCGGAGCATGATTTATTTATTGATTGCCTTCCTTATGAGTGGCGGTCAGGGACGAGCGATGGTCTTTTCCTACCAATCTATCCCCCTAGGAGCATGCGTGTAATACTTTGTTTCGATAACTAATAGATTTTTGCAATAAGTATGTGAGTTCTTTATGACTAATGTTGAGTCCATGGATTATACGCACCCTCACCCTTCCACAATTGCTAGCCTCTCTAGTACATCGCAACTTTCGCCGGTACCATAAACCCACCATATACCTTCCTTAAAACAGCCACCATAGCTACCTATTATGGCATTTCCATAGCCATTCCGAGATATATTGCCATGCAACTTTCCACCGTTTCGTTTGCTATGACACCCTTCATCATTGTCATATTGCTTTGCATGATCATGTAGTTGACATCGTATTTGTGGCAAAGCCACCGTTCATAATTTTTTCAGACATGTCACTCTCGATTCATTGCATATCCCGGTACACCGCTGGAGGCATTCACATAGAGTCATGTTTTGTTCTAAGTATTGAGTTGTAAGTAAAAATAAGTGTGATGATCATCATTATTAGAGCATTCTCCCAGTGAGGAAAGGATGATGGAGACTATGATTCCCCCACAAGTCGGGATGAGACTCCGGACGAAAAATTAAAAAGAAAAAGAAAAAAAGAGGCCAAAAAAAAAGAAGAAGGCCCAACTAAAAAAAATGAAATGAGAGAAAAAGAGAGAAGGGACAATGTTACTATCCTTTTTCCACACTTGTGCTTCAAAGTAGCACCATAATCATCATGATAGAGAGTCTCTTATGTTGTCACTTTCATAAACTAGTGGGAATTTTACATTGTAGAACTTGGCTTGTATGCTCCAATGATGGGCTTCCTCAAATTGCCCTAGGTCTTCGTGAACAAGCAAGTTGGATGCACAACCATTTAGTTTCTTTTGTTGAGATTTCATACACTTATACCTCTAGTGCATCCGTTGCATGGCAATCCCTACTCACTCACATTGATATCTATTAATGGGCATCTCCATAGCCCATTGATATGCCTAGTTGATGTGAGACTATCTTCTCCCTTTTTTGTCTTCTCCACAACCACCATTCTATTCCACCATAGTGCTATATCCATGGCTCACGCTCATATATTGCGTGAAGATTGAAAAAGTTTGAGAACATCAAAAGTATGAAAATTGCTTGGCTTGTCATCGGGGTTGTGCATGATTTAATACTTTGTGTGATGAATATAGAACATAGCCAGACTATATGATTTTGTAGGGATAACTTTCTTTGGCCATGTTATTTTGAGAACACATGATTGCTTAGTTAGTATACTTGAAGTATTATTATTTCTATGTCAATATTAAACTTTTATATTGAATCTTTCGGATCTGAACATTCATGCCAGAATAAAGAAAAATTACATTGAGAAATATGTTAGGAAGCATTCCACATCAAAAATTCTGTTTTTATCATTTACCTACTCGAGGACGAGCAGGAATTAAGCTTGGGGATGCTTGATACGTCTCCAACGTATCTATAATTTTTGATTGTTCCATGCTATTATATTATCTATTTTGGATGTTAATGGACTTATTTTTACACTTTTATATTATTTTTGGGACTAACCTATTAACCGGAGGCCCAGCCCAAATTGCTGTTTTTTGGCCTATTTTAGAGTTTCGCCGAAAAGGAATATCAAATGGAGTCCAAATGGAATGAAACCTTTGGGAGCATTATTTTTGGAACAAACGTGATCCAGGAGACTTGGAGTGGACGACAAGAATCCATCGAGGAGGCCACGAGGCAGGGGGTGCGCCCACCCCCCCTAGGCGCGTCCTCCACCCTCGTGGGCCCCTCATTGCTCCATCGACCTACTTCTTCCTCTTATATATATATATCCATGTATCCCGCAAACATCCAGGAGAACCGCGAAAATCTAATTCCACCAACGCAACCTTCTGTACCCAAGAGATCCCATCTTGGGGCCTTTTCTAGAGCTCCGCCGGAGGGGGCATTGATCACGGAGGGCCTTTACATCAACTCCATATCCCCTCTGATGATGTGTGGGTAGTTTACTTCAGACCTTCAGGTCCATAGCTAGTAGCTAGATGGCTTCTTCTCTCTCTTTGGATCTCAATACAAAGTTTCATCGATTCTCCTGGAGATCTATTCGATGTAATATTCTTTTGCGGTGTGTTTATCGAGATCCAATGAATTGTGGGTTTATGATCAAGTTTATCTATGAACAATATTTGAATCTTCTCAGAATTATTTTATGTATGATTGGTTTATCTTTGCAAGTCTCTTCTAATTATCAGTTTGATTTGGCCTACTAGATTGATCTTTCTTGCAATGGGAGAAGTGCTTAGCTTTGGGTTCAATATTGAGGTGCTCGATCCCAGTGACAGAAAGGGAAATGACACATATTGTATTGTTGCCATCAAGGATAAAAAGATGGGGTTTATATCATATTGCATGAGTTTATCCCTCTACATCATGTCATCTTGCTTAAGGCGTTACTCTGTTCTCATGAACTTAATACTCTAGATGCATGATGGATAGCGGTCGATGTGTGGAGTAATAGTAGTAGATGCAGAATCATTTCGGTCTACTTGTCTCGAACATGATGCCTATATAAATGATCATGCCTAGATATTCTCATAATTATTCGATTTTCTATCAATTACTCGACAGTAATTTGTTCACCCACCGTAATACTTATGCCATCTTGAGAGAAGCCACTAGTGAAACACATGGCCCCTGGGTCTATTTTCCATCATACAAGTTTCCAATCTACTTTATTTTGCTATCTTTTACTTTCAATCTATATCATTAAAATACCAAAAATATTTATCTTATTATTATCATCTCTATCAGATCTCACTCTTGCAAGTGGCCGTGAAGGGATTGACAACCCCTTTATCGCGTTGGTTGCGAGATTCTTATTTGTTTGTGTAGGTACGAGGTGACTCGCGCATGGTCTCCTACTGGATTGATACTTTGGTTCTCAAAAACTGAGGGAAATACTTACGCCGCTTTACTGCACCACCCTTTCCTCTTCAAGGGAAAACCAACGCAGTGCTCAAGAGGCAGCATCTGCGTCCGCCTGTGTCGCCCTGGTCACCGCCGCCTTCTACCGCTCTGCCTCCTCCCGCTCCTTGCACGCCTCCCACACATTTCTCTCCATCGCCTCTTGGAGGTCGGCAAGCAGGTCCATGCAGTGGGTGTTGGTGGAGCCCTCCTCCGCCCCGATCACGGAACCAGAGGCGACCTGCTCAAGAGTGACCGGGGCCCTGATCAAGCAAGACAAGAGGAAACTCAAAAAGTTTGCAAGAAAGAAGAAAAGAAAACACAAGAGAAATCAAACACTTACGTGGACACCATCAGAGGCTGCTTCGGGGCCCTCTGGAACTGGGCCGCCGTCGCGGCGACCTCCTATCGTCTGGTCGTAGCGGCCGTGTTCTTCAGCTTCTTCGACGGGTTGCCGAACAGCAACGAGCTGGCTCGGTGCTTCGACGTGCCGCCTGGTGCAGTCCGCGCGGCTGAGTAACCTGCACCCGCCTTGTCAACACCATGCGGGCGGCATGGCTCGACCTCCTTGTCATCGTCATCCGGCCAATCCTCGACGCTGCCTCCTATGAAGCCGCCTGCTCCGCCACCGCCACCTATGGCATCATCTTCTTCCAGGGCGGCCGCCCCCAAGTCGGGGTTGACCACGTCACTGTAGGATCGAAAGTATGTCTAGAGGGGGGTGATTAGACTACTTGACCAAATAAAAATCTAGCCTTTTCCCAAATTTAAGTCTTGGCAGATTTTAACAACTTAGCACAAGTCAAGCAATCAACCTACACATGCAAGTCTAAGAGTATAGCAGCGGAATGTAAAACATTGCACATGAAGGTAATGTGAGGAGTTTGGAGGGAGTAAATGCAATGTAGACATGGAGATTTTTGGTGTGGTTCCGATAGGTGGTGCTATTGTACATCCACGTTGATGGAGACTTCAACTCACGAAGGGTAACGGTTGCGCGAGTCCACGGAGGGCTCCACCCATGAAGGGTCCACAAAGAAGCAACCTTGTCTATCCCACCATGGCCATCGCCCACGAAGAACTTGCCTCACTAGGGTAGATCTTCACGAAGTAGGCGATCTCCTTGCCCGTACAAACTCCTTGGTTCAACTCCACAATCTTGACAGAGGCACCCAAGTGACACCTAACCAATCTAGGAGACACCACTCTGCAAAAGGTAATAAATGGTGTGTTGATGATGAACTCCTTGCTCTTGTGATTCAAATGATAGTCTCCCCAACACTCAACTCTCTCTCACTGATTTGGATTTGGTGGAAAGATGATTTGAGTGGAAAGCAACTTGGGGATGACTAGAGATCAAGATTCATATGGTTGTAATGGAATATGTTGGTCTCAACACATGAATAGGTGGTTCTCTCTCAGAAAATGAATGTTGGAAGTGTAGGCATGTTCTGATGGCTCTCTCCATGAGTGAAGAGTGGGTGGAGGGGTATTTATAGCCTCCACACAAAATCTAACCGTTACACACAATTCACCAAACGCGGTAGGACCGAATCAGAAAACTCGGTTGGATCGATTCACTTCAAAATATGAATGTTAGGCTTTTCGGTGGGACCGACATGTCAACTTGGTGGGACCGATTTGATTAGGATTAGGGCATAACGTAATCTTGGTGATTCCGACTACACAAAATCGGTGGGACCGATTTTGGTAATAAACTAACCTGAGAGTTGGTCAGGCAAACTCGGTTGGACCTAATCGCTCATTTCGGCGAGACCAAAACGTTACGAAAGGGAAACAGAGAGTTTGCGTTGCGAACTCTGTGGGACCGATCGCTCATCTCGGTTGGACCGAAACGTTACGAAGGGAAACAGAGAGTTTGCAATCCCATCTCGGTGAGACCGAGATCCCTATCGGTATGACCGATATGACTAGGGTTTCTGGCAGTGGCTATGTCAAGTGAACTCGGTGGCGCCGGATAGAACATTTTGGTGGGGCCGAGTTTGACCTTTTGGTTTGGGACATATGTGGATATGAGAAAGTGGTTGAGGGTTTTTGGAGCATATCACTAAGCATTTTGAGCAAGTAAGCCATTAAGCAACACCTCATCCCCTTTTAATAGTATTGGCTTTTCCTATGGACTCAATGTAATCATGGATCACTAAAATGAAAAAGGTAGAGTCTTGAGCTTGAGCCAATATGTGTCCTTAGCATTTTGAGGGGTCCACATTCTTAATCCATGCCATGCCAATCATTGAACTTTCTGAAATGATCATCTTGAAATAGTATTAGTTCAATGAGCTATATGTTGTTAATAATTACCAAAACCACCCAGGGATAGTTGCACTTTCAATCTCATCCTTTTTGGTAATTGATGACAACATATAGATCAAAGCTTCGACAAATGATAATAAGATTGAAATACATCATAGCTTTGAGAAGTGTGTGATAAGCAAGAGCTCCCCTAAATTTGTGCACTATTTAAGATTTGCTTTTGAATGCAAATACACAATCGATTAGGATCATGGGTCACTCTTCCATGTCATATGAATTAAAACATGCATTCATCACCAAGCAAAGTGAATGATCATATAAGGATATAAAAGATAATGTCATTCCAAGCAAGCATTAAGGTAGCATATGATCAAACACATGATCATACAAGTATCTCACACAAGGACATAGAGTATCAACCAAGTACACAATAAAGTTCAACCAAAAACAAGAGAGACAAAGAAGCAAAACACTCTCTCTCGAAGCTATGATCTATACATTTCTCCCCCTTTGGCAACAAGTTACCAAAAAGACAAAAATGCATAGTGCTATGCGTCTCTCAGGCTTGGTCTTTGGGAGGTGGTGTAGAGAGAACTCCAAGGACGAAGGCATCAGTGGATGATGTTGGAGCTGGTGGAGCAGGTGCTGGAGGTGGTACTGAAGCTGTTGCTGGTGCAGATGAAGTAGCTCTTGTATCTGATGCTGGCACTGAAGCTGACCTCTGACTCCTTGGCACATGCTGAAAAGCATCCGTAGTTGTCCTTCCTCTCCTCTCCTTAGCTTTCTGCTGGAGCTACTCAACTGCAGTCTGTATCTCAGTCACCTTGAGGTCAAGATCATAGAACTTGGTCTCTACGATCCTCTCCAAGCTCTCCTGATTCTGAGTTAGGGTGGCCAAGCCCTTATCAATCCTCAATGTAGCTTGAATTAGATAACCCAATTGATCTTGTTTGCTCTTCAGGAACACCTGAGATGCTTCCTCAGCAGTTGGGATCCTTACATCCTTTTCTGCCTTTGCCTTCGCTCTCTTCTCCTATGCTTGTGCTGATGAAGGTTCATTCTCATTCATTACAACTTCGTTATCTTCAAAATCTGGGTATAAGGCTAAATGCTTTTTATCCAATAAGTAAGTGATGAACCACAAGTATAGGGGATCTATCGTAGAGCTTTGGATAAGTAAGAGTGTCGAACCCAATGAGGAGCAGAAGGAATGATAAGCGGTTTTCAGCAAGGTATTCTCTACAAGCACTGAAATTATAGGTAATAGATAGTTTTGTGATAAGATAATTTGTAACGAGCAACAAGTAACAAAAGTAAATAAAGTGCAGCAAGGTGGCCCAATCCTTTTTTTAGCAAAGGACAAGCCTGGACAAACTCTTATATAGAAGAAAGCGCTCCCGAGGACACATGGGAATTATCGTCAAGCTAGTTTTCATCACGTTCATATGATTCGTGTTCGGTACTTTGATAATTTGATATGTGGGTGGACCAGTGCTTGGGTGCTGCCCTTACTTGGACAAACATCCCACTTATCATTAACCTCTATTGCAAGCATCCGCAAATACAACAAAAGTATTAAGGTAAACCTAACCATAGCATGAAACATATGGATCCAAATCAGCCCCTTACGAAGCAACGCATAAACTAGGGTTTAAGCTTCTGACACTCTAGCAACCCATCATCTAATTATTACTTCCCAATGCCTTCCTCTAGGCCCAAATAATGGTGAAGTGTCATGTAGTCGATGTTTACATAACACCACTAGAGGAGAGACAACATACATCTCATCAAAATATCGAACGAATACCAAATTCACATGACTACTAATAGCAAGACTTCTCCCATGTCCTCAGGAACAAACGTAACTACTCACAAAGCATATTCATGTTCATAATTAGAGGGGTATTAATATGCATATAGGATCTGAACATATGATCTTCCACCAAATAAACCTACTAGCATCAACTACAAGGAGTAATCAACACTACTAGCAACCCACAGGTACCAATCCAGACTTAGAGACAAGAGATGAACTAGGGTTTGAGAGGATATGGTGCTGGTGAAGATGTTGATGGAGATTGGCCCCCTCCAGATGAGAGGAGCATTGGTGATGATGATGTCGATGATTTCCCCCTCCCGGAGGGAAGTGTCCCCGGCAGAACAGCTCCGCCGGAGCCCTAGATTGGTTCCGCCAAGGTTCCGCCTCGTGGCGGCGGAGTCTCGTCCCGAAAGCTTTCTTATGATTTTTTCCCTCAACGAAAGACTCCATATATTAGCAGATGGGCATCGGAGGGCCACTAGGGGGTCCACGAGGTAGGGGGCGCGCCTAGGGGGGTAGGACGCGTCCCCCACCCTCGTGGCTGGTGAGTGGCCCCCCTCTGGTACTTCTTGCGCTCAGTATTTTTATATATTCTGGAAATAACTTCCGTGAAGTTTCAGGACTTTTGGAGCTGTGCCGAATAGGTCTCTAATATTTGCTCCTTTTCCAGCCCAGAATCCCAGCTGCCGGCATTCTTCCTCTTTATGTAAACCTTGTAAAATAAGAGAGAATAGGCATAAGTATTGTGACATAATGTGTAGCAACAGCTCATAATGCAATAAATATCGATATAAAAGCATGATGCAATATGGTCGTATCAACTCCCCCAAGCTTAGACCTCGCTTGTCCTCAAGCGAAAGCCAAAATCGAAAAATATGTCCACATGTTTAGAGATAGAGGTGTCGATAAAAATAAAATACGGACATGAGGGCATCATGATCATTCTTAGAACAGTAGCTTATATAATTATTGTCATATGATCTCTTATGCTAGAGTAACAATTCAACCACAATTTCAAGTATGAATCATAAACTTCATTGAAAACTAACAAACTATAATCTCAGTCATTGAAGCAATGCAATTTATCATAACATAGGAAACAGTCAATATAACAGCTATTCAGCAAGTCCACATACTCAAATATCATATAGTATTTCACAATTGCTAACACTCACGCAATGCTTATGGGTATGGAGTTTTAATCGGACACAGAGAAAGATAGGGGCTTATAGTTTTGCCTCCCAATGTTTTACCTCAAGGGTAATGTCAACCATAATGGTTCATGAAAACTCACATCCAATTAGCTATATATATCAGGATCTTTCCAACATATTATGCTTGCGAAAGGATAAAATGTAAAATGAAAGGTGAAGATCATCATGACTCTTATATATGGTAGAAGATAAAAGTAAAAGATAGGCCCTTCGCAGAGGGAAGCAGAGGTTGTCATGTGCTTTTATAGTTGGATGCACAAAATCTTAATGCGAAAGAACGTCACTTTATATTTCCACTTGTGATATGGACCTTTATTATGCAGTCTGTCACTTTTATTTCTTCCATATCACAAGATTGTATAAAGCTTATTTTCTCCCACACTAATAAGTCATACATATTTAGAGAGCAATTTTTATTGCTTGCACCGATGACAACTTACTTGAAGGATCTTACTCAATCCATAGGTAGATATGGTGAAATCTCATGGCAAAACTGGGTTTAGGGATATTTGGAAGCACAAGTAGTATCTCTACTTGGTGCAAAGACTTTGGCTAGCATGAGGGGAAAGGAAAGCTCAATCATGTAGGATGATCCATGACAATACAATTTATATCAGATGTAAGAAAACCTAACCCATTATGTTGTCTTCCTTGTCCAACGTCAACTCTTTAGTATGTCATATTTTAATGAGTGCTCACAATCATAAAAGATGTCCAAGATAGTGTATTTATATGTGAAACCTCTCTTTCTTTATTACTTCCTATTAATTGCAACGATGGCCAGAGCTATGTTTGTCAACTCTCAACAACTTTTAATCATCATACTCTTTCTATGTGAAGTCATTACTCTCCATAAGATCCATATAATCTCATCTACTTCTTTTTATTCTTTTTCTTTTCTTTTCTTCACTCAATATCATGGCGAAATAATCAAACCCTTGACTCAACACTAATCTTGATTATATAGCTCACGGACTCGATTACATAAAGGGATCATAAAGCAAAACTCAAAACTAGATCATACTAAAGCTTTATTCCATTAGATAAAGATATTACTAAAAGGATCGAACTAATAAAAATGATAAAGATAGAGATGTGATGGTGATACGATACCGGGGCACCTCCCCCAAGCTTGGCAGTTGCCAAGGGGAGTGCCCATACCCATATGATTATGTCTCCTTTGTTGGTGAGGATGGTGGTGATGATGAAGTAGGCTTGTCGTCCATCTTCCAAGCCATAGGCTCACCATCATAGAAGGATGAACGAGTCTCCGGGATCCTCAAATCTGCAGCCAAACTCATCCTCTTGAATCTATATTCATACTCGAAGTTTTGATTTTGCAGGTCATAGATTTGGGCTTGGAGGTGCTCGATCTTCTCGTGAAGCTTGAAGATGGTCTCCCCAATGTTCTTGGCATCCAGCTTGTGGTTGTTGGTGAACTTCGCGATCATCATATGGTTGGCATTGAGTCTGCCTTCCACCATCCCCTGGCACTTGAAACTTGTTGCTCCATTGCCTCGAGCCTTGTCTCCACGCTTCCGGTCCTCCTTGGTCCCTCAACATCGTGGATGTGCAGCACCCCCTCATGCATCTCAATGGTTTGAGGGTGTTGTAGCACTTCCGCGAGGTAGGGGTTGATGACCTTTGTCGGTGTCAAAACCGGCGGATCTCGGGTAGGAGGTCCCGAACTGTGTGTCTAGGCCGGATGGTAACAGGAGGCAAGGGACACGAAGTTTTACCCAGGTTCAGGCCCTCTCGATGGAGGTAAAACCCTATGTCCTGCTTGATTAATATTAATGATATGGGTAGTACAAGAGTAGATCTACCACGAGATCAGAGAGGCTCAACCCTACAAGCTAGCCTATGGTATGATTGTTGTTGTGTATGTTGTCCTATGGACTAAAACCCTCCGGTTTATATAGACACCGGAGAGGGTTAGGGTTACCGAAAGTCGGTTACAATGGTAGGAGATCTACATATCCGTATCGCCAAGCTTGCCTTCCAAGCCAAGGAAAGTCCCTTCCGGACATGGGATGAAGTCTTCAATCTTGTATCTTCATAGTCCAGGAATCCGGCTGAAGGTATAGTCCGGCATCCGGACACCCCCTAATCCAGGACTCCCTCAGTAGCCCCTGAACCAGGCTTCAATGACGACGAGTCCGGCGTGCAGATTGTCTTCGGATTGCAAGGCGGGTTCCTCCTCCAAGTACTTCATAGAAGATTCTGAACACAAAGATAGTGTCCGGATCTGCAAAATAAGTTTCCACATATTGCCATAGAGAGAATAATATTTACACAAATCTAATCTGCTGACGCATTCTGTAGTGTGACACACCACTGCCAAGCCTTTATCCGAGTCGTTTCATTATCCCACCTCAGCGCGTCATGCGAGGCGGTTTCCTTGGAACGTCTTGTTAAAGCAGAGATCGTGTCCCCTTATTCCAGGATTCTCATCAATACGGGCGTGGGTAACCCAACCGCGCCATTGATTACGGCGCTTGGAGATAAGCGAGTTTTACCAGGCTGGTGGGGACATGTAGTTGCGTCCACCCATATAAGGGGATAAGGATCCACCTTTTCACCTACGCCTTCTTCCTCCCTTGCTTATCCATTCTCGCGCACTCGAGCTCCAGCGCCCAAGTCCGCACTCCCCACCTCAACCTTCTCCAGCCATGTCCGGAGCGGGAGGCAAGTGGATGGTCTCCTCCGTCACGGAGGGACACATCAAAAAACTGAGGAAGGCCGGATACTTGTCTAACGACATCGCATACCGGCTTCCTGAAAAGGGGCAGCTCCTCCCCACCCCAAGGCCCCACGAGAGGGTAGTGTTCCTTCCCCACTTCCTCCGCGGACTGGGCTTTTCGATCAACCCATTCGTCCGGGGACTCATGTTCTACTATGGCCTGGATTTCCATGATCTTGCCCCGAACTTCATCCTCAACATCTCGGCGTTTATCGTCGTGTGCGAGGCTTTCCTCTGCATCCGCCCCCATTTTGGCCTATGGCTTAAGACTTTCAACGTCAAGCCGAAGGTGGTGCACGGCAACCAGGCGGAGTGCGGAGGCGCCACGGTGGACAAGATGCCCAACGTCTTATGGCTCGAGGGCTCCTTTGTTGAGACCTTGAAGGGGTGGTAATCGGGGTGGTTTTACATCACCGAGCCGCGCGACCCTGAGTGGGTTGCAGCCCCCGAGTTCCGGTCCGGACCCCCAACGCGGCTCACGTCCTGGAAAGAGACGAGCCTATCATGGGGCAGCAAAGGAGAGGTGACTGGACTGCAAACACGCCTCCAATCCCTGCTGGACAAGCAGCTCAAGCTTGTCAACGTAGTCCAGGTTATGCTCATCCGCCTGATCCTCCCGTGTCAACAACGGGCTTTCAATCTGTGGGAGTTCAATCCGGCGCAGCACCGAACTCTGAGCAGGCTCTTCGACAAGATGTATGAAGGTGCCTGGAAGGTGCTCTTCAAGGGCGCCGAGGCTCCCGCATCTGCTACCGAGGATCGCGGATTCAGCGCGCAGCATCACGCTAGCGCGGTAAGTTGTTTGTACGTTTTACAGGGTATTAGTTTTCCATAGTTCGAATCTATGCGGGATCTAAGCTCCCTTACCTCTAACAGGCTTGGCAGGCGAAGTCCGGACAGATCAACTGTCCGGCTCCTTTGCCCGAAGACCCAGCCGACGCCCACTTGGCGAAGCTGCTGGTTCCGGCACCCTATGTGGTGCTGGAGAAGAAGGCCATGAAGAAGGCCACGGGGACTCGAAAGAGTGCCCGGCGCCAAGAGGTGTCGGGATCATCATCCGACGGCTCCGAGGCGCATTCCTCCCGTGAAGACGGGGAGGAAGAAGAAGAGACCTCTCCCCCTCCAGCGGGAGGAGAGAAGAAATGGAAGGCCGCCCTCTCTGGGGAGGCTGGAGGGTCCAAGAAGGGGAAAACCCTTCCTCCGAACTACTCCACCGACGCCGACGACGGCGGAGAGGAGTGGCCGCTCAGGGCCAAGCCCCTGGCAAAATTGTAAGTATCCGGATACCAGAGTAATTCATAGTATTCGTTTATTGCACAGCTTTCCCTTATGTCGAATATGTTTATGCAGCCCACCTAAAGACCAGCTCGACGCGTCGTCGAGTGGCTCACTAGACTCATCAAATGTGAACTCGCTTCCGATGGCTTCCTCCCCTCGCCCTACGTACGACACCGAAGTGTTGTCCCAACAGGTTCCAAGCCGGGAGGAGGTGGTCCTGGAGGCACCGCAAGGCGACCTCGCGGACTCCAGGAGTAAAGGGGATGAAACCCCCCAGGGCTCCAAGTCCGGCTCTAGGCCGGACACCGCTCCGGAGCCTTCAAAGATTCCAGAGTCCGGCGGGGGACCTCCTTCCAAGAGGAGCAAGCCCACCGTGCCGGTCACCCCGTCCAACCGAAGGCGCCGGACAATCTATTGGAGGCGCTCCAAGGTGCCTCCATCGACGAGGAGCACCGCACCATTATGAGTGCGCTGGTCCAGAAGGTTCAGTCCGCCAAGAGCGGACAGACTAAAGCTTGTACTAGCCTTTTAACAGGCTTTGAGGTAAGTAAAGAATGTGTAAATAATATTACCGCATAGATAGTAGCCCCTGATGCTCTGTTTGGCGTTCGGGAGGAAAAGCCGAATAGAGGATCAAATAAAATTCGCAGGAGTCTAACAAAAAGTAGTCAATATGCGTATGCAGGCTTCTCTGCTTGCGTCCGCCGCACTGACTACGGAAGTGGACATGCTAAAGCAGAACCTCGAGCGGTCCGAGCAAGAGCTCGGGCGTGCCAAGAAGCAGCTCGAGGACAATGAAGGTAATAAATACCTTGTTTAAATATATATAAAAAGGTGCAATTGCAAAAAATGACAGGATTATCGTGGCTATTATAGGGGCCATGTCTGAGGTGGCGACCCTTAAGCAAGCGCTGGTCGAGGCCGAGAAGAGGGCGGCCACGGAGCGCACCGAGCGGGAGAAGTACGAGGCCCAGGTTGGCAAGGTGCAGCAAGAGCTCTAGGTTCTCATGAAAAAACATGAGAGTTTGGAGCTTGACTCAAAGACGCGAGCGTCCGAGCTCGCGGCGGCTATTGAAAATGCCAAGTCTGCCAATTTCGAATCCTAGAAGACCCTCTAGGACTTGGATGAGGTAAAGAATATAGCGGCGGGTAAGGCATTCTTTATGCAAAGCAAACACATAAACGTGAGTTACTTGTTACTTACCCGAATCCGGAGCTCTCCAGGAGCGTTTGTAGATCTTCCCCGGAGTGTGTCCGATGCCGCTGAAGGAAATATGCCCTAGAGGCAATAATAAAGTTATTATTTATTTCCTTATATCATGATAAATGTTTATTATTCATGCTAGAATTGTATTAACCGGAAACATAATACATGTGTGAATACATAGACAAACAGAGTGTCACTAGTATGGCTCTACTTGACTAGCTCGTTAATCAAAGATGGTTATGTTTCCTAACCATGAACAAAGAGTTGTTATTTGATTAACGGGATCACATCATTAGTTGAATGATCTGATTGACATGATCCATTCCATTAGATTAGCACCCGATCGTTTAGTATGTTGCTATTGCTTTCTTCATGACTTATACATGTTCCTATGACTATGAGATTATGTAACTCCCGTGTGCCGGAGGAACACTTTGTGTGCTACCAAACGTCACAACGTAACTGGGTGATTATAAAGGTGCTCTGCAGGTGTCTCCGAAGGTACTTGTTGGGTTGGCGTATTTCGAGATTAGGATTTGTCACTCCGAATGTCGGAGAGGTATCTCTGGGCCCTCTCGGTAATGCACATCACTTAAGCCTTGCAAGCAATGCAACTAATGAGTTAGTTGCGAGATGATGTATTACGGAACGAGTAAAGAGACTTTCCGGTAACGAGATTGAACTAGGTATTGGATACCGACGATCGAATCTCGGGCAAGTAACATACTGATGAGAAAGGGACACCGTATGTTGTTATGCGGTCTGACCGATAAAGATCTTCGTAGAATATGTAGGAGCCAATATGAGCATCCAGGTTCCGCTATTGGTTATTGACCGGAGACATGTCTCAGTCATGTCCACATTGTTCTCAAACCCGTAGGGTCCGCATGCTTAAGGTTTCGATGACAGTTATATTATGAGTTTATGAGTTTTGATGTATCGTAGGAGTTCGGAGTCCCGGATGAGATCGGGGACATGACGAGGAGTCTCGAAATGGTCGAGACGTAAAGATCTATATATTGGACGACTATATTCGGACATCGAAAAGGTTCCGAGTGGTTCGGGTATTTTTCGGAGTACCGGGGAGTTAGGGGAATACGGGAGAAGAAGTATATGGGCCTTATTGGGCTTTAGGGGAGAGGGAGAGGCAGGCCGCCCGCCCCCCCAAGGCCTAGTCCGAATTGGACTAGGGGGAGGGGCTGCGCCCCCTCCTTCCTTCTCTTCCCTCTTCCCCTTCCTTGTCTCCTACTCCTACTACGTGGAAGGATTCCTAGTTGGACTAGGAAAGGGGGAATCCTACTCCCGGTGGGAGTAGGACTCCCCTAGGGCGCACCATAGAGAGGGCCGGCCCTCCCCTCCTCCACTCCTTTATATACGGGGGCAGGGGGCACCCCATAGACACACAAGTTGATCTTCGTGAACGTTCCTTAGCCGTGTGCGGTGCCCCCCTCCACGATATTACACCTCGGTCATATTGTAACGGTGCTTAGGCGAAGCCCTGCAACGGTTGAACATCAAGATCTTGACCACGCCGTCGTACTAACGGAACTCCTCCCCGAAGCTTTGCTGGATCGGAACCCGGGGAGCGTCATCGAGCTGAACGTGTGCTAAGAACTCGGAGGTGCCGGAGTAACGGTGCTTGGATCGGTTGGACCGGGAAGACGTACGACTACTTCCTCTACGTTGCGTCAACGCTTCCGCTTCGGTCTACGAGGGTACGTAGACAACACTCTCCCCTCTCGTTGCTATGCATCACCATGATCTTGCATGTGCGTAGGAATTTTTTTGAAATTACTACGTTCCCCAACAGTGGCATCCGAGCCAGGTTTTTATGGTTTGATGTTATATGCACGAGTAGAACACAAGTGAGTTGTGGGCGATATAAGTCATACTACTTACCAGCATGTCATACTTTGGTTCGGAGGTATTGTTGAATGAAGCGGCCTGGACCGACATTACGCGTACGCTTACGCGAGACTGGTTCTACTGCCGTGCTTTGCACACAGGTGGCTGGCGGGTGTCAGTTTCTCCAACTTTAGTTGAACCGAGTGTGGCTATGCCCGGTCCTTGCGAAGGTTAAAACAGCACCAACTTGACAAACTATCGTTGTGGTTTTGATGCGTAGGTAAGATTGGTTCTTGCTTAAGCCCGTAGCAGCCACGTAAAACTTGCAACAACAAAGTAGAGGACGTCTAACTTGTTTTTGCAGGGCATGTTGTGATGTGATATGGTCAAAACATGATGAGATATAAGTTGTTGTATGAGATGATCATGTTTTGTTGAAGTTATCGGCAACTGGCAAAAGCCTTATGGTTGTCTCTTTACTGCATAAGATGCAAGCGCCAAATAATTGCTTTACTTTATCGCTATGCGATAGCAATAGTTGCAAGAGCAATAGTTGGCGAGATGACCATGTGACGACATATTGATATAGATCAAGATGATGGAGATCATGGTGTCATGCCGGTGATGATGGAAATCATGACGATGCTTTGGAGATGGAGATCAAAGGCACAAGATGATGATGGCCATATCATGTCACATATTTTGGTTGCATGTGATGTTTATCTTTTATGCATCTTATCTTGCTTTGATTGACGGTAGCATTATAAGATGATTCCTCACTAAATTTCAAGATAAAAGTGTTCTCCCTGAGTATGCACCGTTGCCAAAGTTCGTCGTGCCCAGACACCACGTGATGATCGGGTGTGATAAGCTCTACATCCATCTACAACGGGTGCAAGCTAGTTTTGCACACGCAGAATACTCATGTTAAACTTGACGAGCCTAGCATATGCAGATATGGCCTCGGAACACTGAGACCGAAAGGTCGAGCGTGAATCATATAGTAGATATGATCGACATAGTGATGTTCATCATTGAAAGCTACTCCATTTCACGTGATGATCGGTTATGGTTTAGTTGATTTGGATCACGTGATCACTTAGAGGATTAGAGGGATGTATATCTAAGTGGGAGTTCTTAAGTAATATGATTAATTGAACTTTAATTTATCATGAACTTAGTCCTGGTAGTATTAGCATATCTATGTTGTAGATTAATAGCTCGCGTTGTTGCTTTCATATGTTTATTTTGATATGTTCCTAGAGAAAAATTGTGTTGAAAGATGTTAGTAGCAATGATGCGGATTGGATCCGTGATCTGAGGTTTATCCTCATTGCTGCACAGAAGAATTATGTCCTTGATGCACCGCTAGGTGACAGACCTATTGCAGGAGCAGATGCAGACGTTATGAACATTTGGCTAGCTCAATATGATGACTACTTGATAGTTTAGTGCACCATGCTTAACGGCTTAGAATCGGGACTTCAAAGATGTTTTTAACGTCATGGACCATATGAGATGTTCCAGGAGTTGAAGTTAATATTTCAAGCAAATACCCGAGTTGAGAAATATGAAGTCTCCAACAAGTTCTATAGCTAAAAGATGGAGGAGAATAGCTCAAGCAGTGAGGATGTGCTCGGATTGTCTGGGTACAACAATCACTTGAATCAAGTGGGAGTTCATCTTCCAGATAAAATAGTGATTGACAGAATTCTCTAGTCACCATCACCAAGTTAGTAGAACTTCGTGATGAACTATAATATGCAAGGGATAACAGAAACAATTCCCAAGCTCTTCGTGATGCTGAAATCGACGAAGGTAGAAATCAAGAAAAACATCAAGTGTTGATGGTTAACAAGACCACTAGTTTCAAGAAAAGGGCAAAGGGAAGAAGGGGAACTTCAAGAAGAATAGCAAGCAAGTTGCTGCTCAAGTGAAGAAGCCCAAGTCTAGTCCTAAGCCTGAGACTAAGTGCTTCTACTGGAAAGGGACTGGTCACTGGAAGCAGAAATGCCCCAAGTATTTGGCGGATAAGAAGGATGGCAAAGTGAACAAAAGTATATTTGATATACATGTTATTGATGTGTACTTTACTAGTGTTTATAGAAACCCCTCAGTATTTGATACTGGATCAGTTGCTAAGAGTAGTAACTCGAAACAGGAGTTGCAGAATAAACAGAGACTGGTTAAGGGTGAAGTGACAATGTGTGTTGGAAGTAGTTCCAAGATTGATATGATCATCATCGCACACTCCCCTATACTTTCGGGATTAGTGTTGAACCTAAATAAGTGTTATTTGGTGTTTGCGTTGAGCATAAATATGATTTGATCATGTTTATTGCAATACGGTTATTCATTTAAGTAAGAGAATAAATTGTTGTTCTGTTTACATGAATAAAACCTTATATGGTTACGCACCCAATGAAAATGGTTCGTTGGATCTCGATCATAGTGATACACATATTCATAATATTGAAACAAACGATGCAAAGTTAATAATGATAGTGCAACTTATTTGTGGCACTACCGTTTAGGTCATATTGGTGTAAAGCGCATGAAGAAACTCCATGCTGATGGGATTTTGGAATCACTTGATTATGAATCACTTGATGCTTGCGAACCATGCCTCATGGGCAAGATGACTAAAACGCCGTTCTCCAGAACAATGGAGCAAGCAACAAATTTGTTGGAAATCATACATACTAATGTATATGGTCCGATGAATATTTAAGGCTTGCAGCAGGTATCATTATTTTCTGACCTTCACACATGATGTGAGCAGATATGGGGATATCTACTTGATGAAACATAAGTCTGAAACATTTGAACAGTTCAAAGAATTTCAGAGTGAAGTGGAAAATCATCGTGACAAGAAAATAAAAGTTTCTACGATATGATCGCAGAGGTAAAATATTTGAGTTACGAGTTTGGCCTTCAATTAAAACAATGTGAAATAGTTTCACTACTCACGCCACCTGGAACAACATAGTGTAATGGTGTGTCCGAACGTCATAACCGTACTTTATTAGATATAGTGCGATTTATGATGTCTCTTACCGATCTACCACTATCGTTTTGGGGTTATGCATTAGAGACAGCTGCATTCACGTTAAATAGGGCACCATCTAAATCCGTTGAGACGACACCGTGTGAACTATGGTTTGGCAAGAAACCTAAGCTGTCATTTCTTAAAGTTTGGAGTTGCGATGCTTATGTGAAAAAGTTTCATCTCGATAAGCTCAAACTCAAATCGGAGAAATATGTCTTCATAGGATAACCAAAGGAGACAGTTGGGTACACCTTCTATCACAGATTCGAAGGCAAGACATTCGTTGCTAAGAATGGATCCTTTCTAGAGAAGGAGTTTCTCTCGAAAGAAGTGAGTAGGAGGAAAGTAGAAAACTTGATAAGGTAATTGTACCTTCTCCCTTATTGGAAAATAGTTCATCACAGAAATCTGTTCCTGTGACTACTACACCAATTAGTGAGGAAGCTAATGATGATGATCATGTAACTTCAGATCAAGTTACTACCGAATCTCATAGGTAAACCAGAGTGAGATCCGCACCAGAGTGGTATGGTAATCCTATTCTGGAGGTCATGTCACTTGACCATGACGAACCTACGAACTATGAGGAAGCGATGATGAGCCCAGATTCCGATAAATGGCTTGAGGCCATGAAATCTGAGATAGGATCCATGTATGAGAACAAAGTGTGGACTTTGGTGGACTTGCCCGAGGATCGGCAAGCCATTGATAATAAATGGATCTTCAAGAGGAAGACGGACACGGATAGTAGTGTTACTATCTACAAAGCTAGAATTGTCGCAAAAGGTTTTCGACAAGTTTAAGGTGTTGACTACGATGAGAGTTTCTCACTCGTATCTATGCTTAAGTCTGTCCGAATCATGTTAGCAATTGCCGCATTTTATGAAATCTGGCAAATGGATAAACAAAACTGCATTCCTTAATGGATTTATTAAAGAAGAGTTGTATGTGATGCAACAAGATGGTTTTGTCAATCCTAAAGGTGCTAACAAAATATGCAAGCTCCAGCTATCCATTTATGGACTGGTGCAAGCATCTCGGAGTTGGAATATACTCTTTAATAAGTTGATCAAAGCATATAGTTTTATACAGACTTGTGGTGAAGCCTGTATTTACATGAAAGTGAGTGGGAGCACTACAACATTTCTGATAAGTATATGTGAATGACATATTGTTGATCGGAAATAATGTAGAAATGACATATTGTTGATCGGAAATAATGTAGAATTATTCTGCAAAGCATAAAGGAGTGTTTGAAAGGAGTTTTTCAAAGAAAGACCTTGGTGAAGCTGCTTACATATTGAGCATCAAGATCTATAGAGATAGATCAACACGCTTGATAAGTTTTTCAATGAGTACATACCTTGATAAGATTTTGAAGTAGTTCAAAATGGAACAGTCAAAGAAAGAGTTCTTGCCTGTGTTACAAGGTGTGAAATTGAGTAAGACTCAAAGCCCGACCACGGCAGAAGATAGAAAGAGAATGAAAGTCATTCCCTATGCCTCAGCCATAGGTTCTATAAAGTATGCCATCCTGTGTACCAGATCTATTGTATACCCTACACTGTGTTAAACGAGGGAGTACAAATAGTGATCAAAATTACCTAGGAGTAGATCAATGGACAGCGGTCAAAATTACCCTTACTGGAATAAGGACATGTTTCTCGATTACGGAGGTGACAAAAGGTTCGTCGTAAAGGGTTACATCGATGCAAGTTTTTGACACTGATCTAGATGACTCTAAGTCTCAATCTGGATACATATTGAAAGTGGGAGCAATTAGCTAGAGTAGCTCCATGCAGATCATTGTTGACATAGAAATTTGCAAAATACATGCGGATCTGAATGTGGCAGACCCGTTGACTAAGATTCTCTCACAAGCAAAACATGATCACACCTTAGTACTCTTTGGGTGTTAATCACATAGCGATGTGAACTAGATTACTGAATCTAGTAAACCCTTTGGGTGTTGGTCACATGGCGATGTGAACTGTGGGTGTTAATCACATGATGATGTGAACTATCGATGTTAATCACATGGTGATGTGATCTAGATTATTGACTCTAGTGCAAGTGGGAGACTGAAGGAAATATGCCCTAGAGGCAATAATAAAGTTATTATTTATTTCCTTATATCATGATAAATGTTTATTATTCATGCTAGAATTGTATTAACCGGAAACATAATACATGTGTGAATACATAGACAAACAGAGTGTCACTAGTATGCCTCTAGTTGACTAGCTCGTTAATCAAAGATGGTTATGTTTCCTAACCATGAACAAAGAGTTGTTATTTGATTAACGGGATCACATCATTAGTTGAATGATCTGATTGACATGACCCATTCCATTAGATTAGCACCTGATCGTTTAGTATGTTGCTATTGCTTTCTTCATGACTTATACATGTTCCTATGACTATGAGATTATGTAACTCCCGTGTGCCGGAGGAACACTTTGTGTGCTACCAAACGTCACAACGTAACTGGGTGATTATAAAGGTGCTCTACAGGTGTCTCCGAAGGTACTTGTTGGGTTGGCGTATTTCGAGATTAGGATTTGTCACTCCGAATGTCGGAGAGGTATCTCTGGGCCCTCTCGGTAATGCACATCACTTAAGCCTTGCAAGCAATGCAACTAATGAGTTAGTTGCGAGATGATGTATTACGGAACGAGTAAAGAGACTTGCCGGTAACGAGATTGAACTAGGTATTGGATACAGACGATCGAATCTCGGGCAAGTAACATACCGATGACAAAGGGAACAAAGTATGTTGTTATACGGTCTGACCGATAAAGATCTTCGTAGAATATGTAGGAGCCAATATGAGCATCCAGGTTCCGCTATTGGTTATTGACCGGAGACATGTCTCAGTCATGTCTACATTGTTCTCGAATCTGTAGGGTCCGCACGCTTAAGGTTTCGATGACAGTTATATTATGAGTTTATGAGTTTTGATGTACCGAAGGAGTTCGGAGTCCCGGATGAGATCGGGGACATGACGAGGAGTCTCGAAATGGTCAAGACGTAAAGATCGATATATTGGACAACTATATTTGGACATCGGAAAGGTTCCGAGTGGTTCGGGTATTTTTCGGAGTACCGGGGAGTTACGGGAATACGGGAGAAGAAGTATATGGGCCTTATTGGGCTTTAGGGGAGAGGGAGAGGCAGGCTGCGCGCCCCCCGAGGCCTAGTCTGAATTGGACTAGGGGGAGGGGCTGCGCCCCCTCCTTCCTTCTCTTCCCTCTTCCCCTTCCTTGTCTCCTAATCCTACTACATAGTAGGATTCCTAGTTGGACTAGGAAAGGGGGAATCCTACTCCCGGTGGGAGTAGGACTCCCCTAGGGCGCGCCATAGAGAGGGCCGGCCCTCCCCTCCACCACTCCTTTATATACGGGGGCAGGGGGCACCCCATAGACACACAAGTTGATCTTCGTGATCGTTCCTTAGCCGTGTGCGGTGCCCCCCTCCACGATATTACACCTCGGTCATATTGTAGCGGTGCTTAGGCGAAGCCCTGCGACGGTTGAACATCAAGATCGTCACCACGCCGTCGTACTGACGGAACTCCTCCCCGAAGCTTTGCTGGATCGGAGCCCGGGGAGCGTCATCGAGCTGAACGTGTGCTAAGAACTCGGAGGTGCCGGAGTAACGGTGCTTGGATCATTTTGACCGGGAAGACGTACGACTACTTCCTCTACGTTGCGTAAACGCTTCCGCTTCGGTCTACGAGGGTACGTAGACAACACTCTCCCCTCTCGTTGCTATGCATCACCATGATCTTGCGTGTGCGTAGGAAATTTTGGAAATTACTACGTTCCCCAACAGCCGCCGCATTCTATCGAGCTGAGGAGGGCAGCTCGACAGAGAAGGTGTTCTGGTCTCAGTATGCCGAGGCCGGACACCCCGTGCCCCTGAGCGACCAGATGAAGTAAGTGGTCGAGCTCCACAAGGCGGCCGAACAGGCCAGGAAGGGCCTCATAGTTCGGTTGTGGCCTGGAGAGGCTCTGCCTGGGAGCTATTTCGGGCTGGTGCGGCGGTTGGTGGAGGCCTGTCCAAGGCTCGAAGTCATCAAGCTCTCCGTCTGCATTGAAGGTGCCCGTAGGGCCCTTGCCCGTGCGAAGGTGCACTGGGACAAGCTGGATGCTGAGAAGCTTGTGAAGGACGGGCCACTGTCGGGGAAAGAGCATCGCAAGCCCGAGAATTATTATAAGGATGTTCTGAAGGGTGCCTGCCTTGTGGCGGATGAATGTTCTAGGGATGTATTTTTTGAGTGAAACTTGCTCGTTTTGTCATGTGCGCTGAAAACTTGTTCATATGCGCTAAGCAATGCTGTTGGAATTTAAAATATTACCTTCTGTGCGGTTGTTTATCAATTCTGAGAGATGGCGAGTCGTCGGCTTCTGCCCCTGTGCCGCTAGTGCTGGGGTGTTCGGGGATAAACATGAGCGCTCTTTTTCCCATGTTTGGGTACTTCGAGGGAGGCGCTCAGCCCAACGAACAAGGCAATCGGACTATAATGCGTGAACTGTCTCACTTAGCCATAGAATTCTATAATTTTAAATTTCAGCGAAGCCCCTGGTATTCGGAAGACCGAGTTCGGGGCGCTATCCATGCCTTGGCCGGACAGAGCCGACTCCTCGCTCTAAGTGGCATAAGTCTTTAGGGACTCGAAAAACCTCTTGAACAGCGACCAGCTCTCGCTTCATCATGACAGTCAGTTTTAGCTTTCTCCACTGAGGTGCTCGACCCAGCTCAACTAGGGCACAATCGCAGTGGTTCTCCTAGTGCTAACTTAGCCCATATAGCGGAACGTAAGGCACCAAAACATAGGAGCCGGGCAAACCCAACTATTGACCCAAGACATGATTTGGAGCCGATGCATATAATGTTATAAGTTCGGGGTGCCGCACTTGTTAAAGTGTTCGGACTTCTCACACCATATTGAGGGCTACTAAAGCCCCTGGCATATTTTGGCCGTACCAAAGTGTACGGGCACAACATGTCGTTAAGGAACATATATTTATAGAAAAAGGGTAATGCAAAAATAGATGAAAGCTATGCATTGTTTATTAAAAGGGGGCGCGATCAAAGCAAAACGATACAAATAATGCGATAAGCGAAAAGGTTGGACTATTTAACATGTCCGTTCCAGGAGCAGGCTGCGGAATGGTATGCGAAACAGGTATACTGCTCGTGATAGAGACTACCTGGGAGTTCCATAATGCGGCGTGGCTTGTCTGCTTCCCTGGTTCTTGCATCGTTTGTGTGGCAATTGAACTACCGAATAGGCCTTCCGAAGAATGGAGTCCTGAAAGTAAGAGAAAATTAAAAAATCGGCAGCCCCTAGTGCGGTTTAAGCCGTGTTTCGGGCATGCCCTGATGGTGCCCCTCCCCCTGTACCCATGGTATTTCTAGAGCGTAGTTATGTATGCGAAGCACTGGCGTCGCCTTTTTGCGAGGGCTGGGGTTGGGGCCGCATTGCTACGCCTGCTCGGATCGTGCCAGGCGGTCTTGTTGTGGGTTACTCTGGGCGCGCTTGACGGTGTCCGGTTTAATGGCCGGACTGGAGTACTGCGTGGAGAGGCTGCTTTGTACTTCCACTGCGAGGGCCGCCGTGTTTTCCTCCGTTTGGAGGGAGCGTTCGGTGTTTCCATTGACCGTAATTACTCCTCGAGGGCCTGGCATCTTGAGCTTAAGGTATGCGTAGTGCGGTACTACATTGAACTTGGCGAATGCGGTTCGTTCAAGCAGTGCGTGATAGCCACTTCGGAATGGGACTATGTCGAAGATTAACTCGCTTCGGAAATTACCGGAGATCCGAAGACCACTTCAAGTGTGACTAAGCCTGTATAGTTGGCCTCTACACCTGGTATTACGCCTTTGAAGGTCATTTTGGTGGGTGTGATCCTTGAGGGATCTATGCCCATTTTCCGTGATGTATCCTGGTAAAGCAGGTTTAGGCTACTGCCGCCGTCCATAAGGACTCTAGTGAGATGGAATCCGTCAATAATTGGGTCTAGAACCAATGCGGCGAATCCACCATGATGGGTGCAAGTGGGATGGTCCCTTCGATCAAAGGTGATCGGGCAGGAGGACCATGGGTTAAACTTTGGGGCGACTCGCTCTATCGCGTATATGTCCCTTAACGCGTGTTTCCGCTCCCTCTTGGGGATGTGGGTTGCGTATATCATGTTCATTTTCTGCACTTGTGGGGGAAAACCCTTCTGTCCACTGTTGTTCGGCGGCCGGGGCTCTTCGTCGTCATCGCTCTGCAGCCCCTTGTCTGTATTTTGGGCATTTAACTTGCCTGCCTGCTTGAACACCCAACAATCCCTGTTGGTGTGATTGGCCAGCTTTTCGGGGTGCCATGTATCTGGCACAAGCGGTCGAGTATTCGGTCCAAACTGGACGGGCCCGTAGGATTTCTTTTGAATGGCTTTTTCCGCTGACCGGATTTATAGCCTCTGAATCCGGCATTAACTGCCGTATCCTCAGCGTTGTCGCGGTTAATGCGGCGCTTCTGCTTGTTGCAACGCGACCTGCCACTACTGTCCCTAGTATCCGAATTACCAGGGTTCTTGGTCATGTTGTTGCTATGAGCAAGCCAGCTGTCTTCTCCCGCGCAAAAGCGGGTCATGAGTGTCGTGAGTGCTGCCATAGATTTCGTCTTTTCCTGTCCAAGGTGTCGGGCAAGCTACTCGTCACGGATATTGTGCTTGAAGAATGCTAGGGCCTCAGCGTCGGGACAGTCAACTATTTGATTTTTCTTTGTTAGGAACCGTGTCCAGAATTGCCTGGCCGATTCCTCTGGCTGCTGAATTACGTGACTTAGGTCATCGGCGTTTGGGGGTCGCACATAAGTTCCCTGGAAATTGTCTAGGAATGCAGCTTCCAGGTCCTCCCAACAGCTGATTGATCCTATTGGCAAGCTGTTAAGCCAATGCCGAGGTGGTCCTTTAAGCTTGAGTGGGAGGTATTTTATGGCGTGGAAATCATCGCCGCCGGCCATGTGGATATGAAGGAGACAATCCTCGATCCATACCGCAGGATCTGTTGTGCCATCATATGATTCGATGTTTACGGGTTTGAAACCCTCGGGGATTTGATGATCCATTATTTTGTCTGTGAAGCATAGTGGGTGTGCGGCGCCTCTGTACTGGGCTATATCACGACGTAGCTCCAATGAGCTTTGTCTACTGTGTTTGGCCCTGCCGAATTTGTGGCCAGCGTGACGGTAACCGTCTCGAGTCACGGGGCGCCCACGCGATCCGTAGATCGATCTTGTTTGCCTTGCCTTGTCCTCCAACATATCTCGCAGGTCCGGCGCATTTTCTCGTGCCTCTCTGTCGCGGCCACGAGGTGGCCGATCTGCCGTATCGAGTGCAGGTGATGCAGGTTTAAGTTCTTCCTCCTCTAGTCGGGGTAGCAACCTGTGCTTTGGGTAGCTCTTGGAGGGGCATTCAAGTTTATGCTCTTCGTCCGCAAGGACTTCAGTCCATCTGTCGACTAGCAAATCTTGATCAGCTCTAAGCTGTTGTTGTTTTTTCTTGAGGCTTCTTGCCGTGGCCATAAGCCTGCGTTGAAAACGCTCTTGCTCGACGGGATCCTCTGGCACGACAAATTCGTCGTCGTTGAGGCTTGCCTCGTCTTCGGAGGGAGGCATATAATTATCGTCCTCGGCCTCTCTGTCTGCTGCTCTCTCATGAGGGCTGGTTTCTCCATCCTCCTGTGCTAAATCTTGCTGGAGGGGGTTTTCTTCGGCACTCTCCGGAGTATTATTATCTCCCGTGCTGCAATCACTGTATTTGTTTTGGCGGGATTTTGATCGGCGCCACTGACGCCGGTGCTTAGGCTGTTTTTTGGAGGGGTCATCCTCCGCTGTTCCATCGCCATCTCCTTCTTTTGGGGTGTCCACCATGTATATGTCATATGACGAGGTGGCTTTCCAAGGCCTAATAGGTGCTGGTTCTTCTTCATCTCCTTCATCGGCGTCCATACCGTCGATGTCTTCGGAGTCGAAGTCGAGCATGTCGGTTAAATCGTCGACAGTGGCTACAGAGTGGGTGGTGGGTGGGCTTTGAATTTCTTCATCGTCCGTACCCCAACCTTGCTGACCGTAGTCCGGCCAGGGCTCTCCTAATAAAGAGAGAGACTTCAGTGTCTTCAGAATATCGCCGAAAGGCGAGTGCTGAAAGATGTCCGCGGCATTAAACTCCATGATCGGCGCCCAATCGGATTCCATCGGCAGGGGCGCGGAGGGTTCGGAGTCCGGAGAGGAGTCCGGCTTCTTGGAGTCACGAGTCTCGCGGAGTGCGGGGCTGGTGTTCGGCTCGATCGCCGTTGGGATCACAGCCCCCGAGGCAGCGTCCAACCACCTATCCTCGATCCGCGCAGTTGGCTCCAAATTAAGGGTCGAAGTTGATGCGGGTGCGGCCTCCAGGGCACTGTTCGGCGGCAGAGCTATATCATGCTCGTCGTGATAGTGCGGCGCGCTCAGCAATGGCTCGAATCCGTTGAAGATCAAGTCCCCGCGGATGTCAGCCGTGTAGTTTGAACTTCCAAATCTGACCTGACGGCCAGGGGCATAGCTTTCGATCTGCTCCAGATGGCCAAGTGAATCGGCCCGCAGTGCGAAGCCGCCGAAGACGAAGATCTGTCCGGGGAGGAAGGTCTCACCCTGGACTGCATCGCTATTGATGATCGTAGGAGCCATCAAGCCTGTCGGCGACGACACAGAGGAACTCTCAATGAAAGCACCAATGTCGGTGTCAAAACCGGCGGATCTCGGGTAGGGGGTCCCGAACTGTGCGTGTAGGCCGGATGGTAACAGGAGGCAAGGGACACGAAGTTTCACCCAGGTTCGGGCCCTCTCGATGGAGGTAAAACCCTACATCCTGCTTGATTAATATTGATGATATGGGTAGTACAAGAGCAGATCTACCATGAGATCAGAGAGGCTAAACCCTAGAAGCTAGCCTATGGTATGATTCTTGTTGTGTATGTTGTCCTACGGACTAAAACCCTCCGGTTTATATAGACACCGGAGAGGGTTAGGGTTACCCAATGTCGGTTACAATGGTAGGAGATCTACATATCCGTATCGCCAAGCTTGCCTTCCATGCCAAGGAAAGTCCCTTCCGGACACGGGACGAAGTCTTCAATCTTGTATCTTCATAGTCCAGGAGTCCGTCTGAAGCTGTAGTCCGGCATCCGGACACCCCTAATCCAGGACTCCCTCAACCTTCTCGAAAAACTTGTCCTTGGGGGCACTTGGAGACGTCATGATGATCTAGATCTGTCAGAAAAACATCTCGAAACAAGAACAGAGGACAATTGCGTGATACAAGAGTCAAAACCTTCAGGAGATCATATAATGAATTTTTACTGACCAAAATACGTAACGTGCAAGAAAACGGAGTCCGGAGAGCGCACGAGGTGCCCACGAGGCAGGGGGCGCGCCCAGGCGGGTAGGGCGCGCCCTCCACCCTTGTGGAGTCCTCGTGTCCTTCCCGGAGTGCTTCTTATTTTTCTATTTTTCTAAATATTCCAAAACAGAGAAAAATTGCCATTAGAACTGTTTTGGAGTCGTTTTACTTACCGTACCACATACCTATTCCTTTTCGGAGTCTAAAACATTTCGGAAAGTGTCCTTTATGTATTCCTCCGAGGCTACGGTTTGACTAACATTGGTTTCAACATTTATAGGATTACCTGAGATATAATGTTTGATTCTTTGACCGTTCACCACCATTGGATTTGTGCCTTCGAAGTTGTTGATTTTTATGGCACCGGAACAATAGACCTCCTCGATAACGTAAGGACCTTCCCATTTAGAGAGAAGTTTTCCTGCAAATTTTTTTAAAGGAGAGATGTATAGCAATACATAATCACCTACATTAAACTCACGCTTTTGTATCCTTTTGTCATGCCATCTTTTAACTTTTTCTTTAAACAATTTGGCATTCTCATAGGCTTGGGTTCTCCATTCATCAAGTGAGCTAATGTCAAATAACCTTTTCTCACCGGCAAGTTCGAAATCATAATTGAGCTCTTTAATAGCCCAATAAGCCTTATGTTCTAGTTCAACAGGTAAGTGACATGCTTTTCCATAAACCATTTTATACGGAGACATACCCATAGGATTTTTATATGCAGTTCTATAGGCCCATAATGCATCATCAAGTTTCTTGGACCAATTCTTTCTAGATCTATTAACAGTCTTTTGCAAAATTAATTTGAGTTCTCTATTACTCAATTCTACTTGACCACTAGACTGTGGGTGATAAGGAGATGCAATTCTATGATTAACATCATACTTAGCAAGCATTTTACCGAAAGCACCATGAATAAAATGTGAACCACCATCAGTCATTAAATATGTAGGGACTCCAAACCTCGGAAAAATAACTTCTTTAAGCATCTTAATAGAGGTGTTATGATCAGCACTACTAGTTGGAATATCTTCTACCCACTTAGTAACATAATCAACAACAACTAAAATATGTGTATATCCATTAGAGGCAGGAAACGGTCCCATATAATCAAAGCCCCAAACACCAAATGGTTCAGTAACAAGTGAATAATTCATAGGCATTTCTTGACGTCTACTAATATTACCAATTCTTTGACATTCATCAAAAGATAAGACAAACTTACGGGCATCCTTGAAGAGAGCAGGCCAATAAAAACGGGATTGCAATACCTTATGTGCAGTTCTATCTCTAGCGTGGTGTCCTCCACAAGCTTCGGGGTGACACTTGCGTAGGATCTATTTCTGTTCATGCTCAGGTACACAACGTCTAATAACACCATCTACTCCTTCTTTTTAGAGATGTGGGTCATCCCAAAAGTAATGTCTTAAGTCATAGAAAAACTTTTTCTATTGCTGGTATGTGAAACTAGGTGGTATAAATTTAGCAACAATGTAATTAGCATAATCAGCATACCATGGAGCAGTATGAGAAGTGTTTATGACATTTAATTGTTCATCAGGAAAGCTATCATCAATAGGTAGTGGGTCATCAAGAACATTTTCTAACCTAGACAAGTTATTTACAACGGGGTTCTCAGCTCCCTTTCTATCAACAATATGCAAATCAAATTCTTGTAGCAAGAGAACCCATCTAATAAGTCTAGGTTTAGCATCTTTCTTTTCCATAAGATATTTAATAGCAGCATGATCAGTGTGAATAGTTACTTTAGAATCAACAATATAAGGTCTGAACTTATCACAAGCAAATACAACTGCTAAAAATTATTTTTCAGTAGTGGCATAATTTCTCTGGGCATTGTCTAGAGTTTTACTAGCATATTGAATAACATTTGATTTCTTATCGACTCTTTGCCCTAGAACAGCACCTACAGCATAATCGCTAGCATCACACATAATTTCAAAAGGTAAATTCCAGTCAGGTGGTTGAACGATAGGTGCAGAGATTAATGCTTTCTTAAGTATTTCAAATGCTTCTACACAATCATCATCAATGACGAATGGTATATCTTTTTGTAATAAATTAGTGAGAGGCCGAGAAATTTTTGGGAAGTCCTTAATGAACCTCCTATAAAAGCCGGCATGGCCAAGGAAAATTCTTATACCTTTGATGTCCTTGGGACAAGACATCTTTTCAATAGCATCAACTTTAGCTTTATCAACTTCAATGCCCCATTTAGAAATTTTGTGCCCCAAGACAATACCTTCATTAACCGTAAAGTGGCACTTCTCCCAATTCAAGACAAGGTCAGTTTCTTCACATCTCTGCAAAACTCGATCAAGGTTTCTTAAGCAATCATCAAAAGAGGATCCATAAACAGAGAAATCGTCCATGAAAACATCACAAATCTTTTCACAAAAGTCAGAGAATATAGCCATCATGCATCTTTGAAAGGTAGAAGGTGCATCACATAAACCAAAAGGCATACGTCTATAAGAAAAAGTACCAAAAGGGCAAGTAAAAGTGTTCTTTGATTAATCATCAGCTGACACAGGTATTTGAGAGAATCCAGAATAACCATCTAGAAAGCAAAAATGTGTATGTTTGGATAATCTTTCTAGCATTTGATCAATGAAAGGTAAGGGGTAATGATCTTTTTAGTAGCCTTATTTAATTTGCGAAAATTAATTACCATCCTATAACCTGTAATAATTCTTTCCAGAATCAATTCATCTTTATCATTAGGAACGACAGTAATACCTCCCTTCTTAGGAACACAATGGACAGGACTTACCCACTGACTATCAGCAACGGGATAAATTATACCTGCCTCAAGGAGCTTTAGTATTTCTTTTCTTACCACTTCTTTCATCTTAGGATTCAGCCGTCGTTGGTGATCAATAACTAGTTTGGCATCTTTCTCCAAATTTATTTTGTGTTGACATAGAGTGGGACTAATGCCCTTAAGATCATCAAGAGTATATCCAATAGCAGCATGGTGCTTCTTTAGATTTTTCAATAATTTCTCTTCCTCCTTCTGTAAAAGGTTAGAACTAATAATAACATGATATATTTTCTTTTCATCAAGAAAAGCATATTTAAGAGTATTAGGTAATGGTTTAAGCTCAAGCACGGGATCACCCTTGGGTGGAGGAGGATCCCCTAAGATTTCAACACGCAAGTTGTGTTTCAGAATAGGTCCCTATTTAAAGAAAACTTCATCTATTTCCCTTCTTTCATTCATAAACATATCATTTTCATGGTCTAGCAAATATTGTTCTAAAGGATCACTAGGAGGCACAACAATCGAAGCAAGACCAATAATTTCATCTTTACTAGGCAGTTCCTCTTCACGGTGTTGTCTACGAAATTTAGAAAAGTTGAACTCATGAGACATATCACCTAAACCAATAGTAACAACATCCTTTTCGTAGTCTATCCTAGCATTAACAGTGTTTAAGAAGGGTCTACCAAATATAATGGGACAAAAGCTATCTTGTGGGGAACCAAGAACAAGAAAATCAGCAGGATATTTAGTTTTCCCACACAAGACTTCAACATCTCTAACAATCCCAATTGGTGAAATAGTATCTCTATTGGCAAGTTTAATTGTGACATCAATATCTTCTAACTCAGCAGGTGCAATATCATGCATAATCTCTTTGTATAAGTCAATAGGTTTTACGCTAGCACTAGCACCCATATCACACAAGCCATGATAACAATGATCTCCTATTTTAACAGAAATAACAGACATGCCTACCACAGATCTATGTTTCTCTCTAGCACAAGGTTTAGCAATTCTAGCAGTTTCATCACAGAAATAAATAACATGCCCATCAATATTATCAGCCAAGAGATCCTTAACAATAGCAATATTAGGTTCAACTTTAACTTGCTCAGCAGGTGTATAGGTTCTAATATTGCTTTTATGAACCACATTTGAAGCTTTAGCATGATCTTTTATCCTAACAGGAAAAGGTGGTTTCTCAACATAAGCAGTAGGAACAATAGGATCATTATAAGTGATAGTATTTTCTTTAACTTTAATAGGTGCAGCTACTTTCACTTCTATGGGAGGATGATATTTAAACCACTTCTCCTTAGGGAGATCAACATGAGCAGCAAAAGATTCACAGAAAGAAGCTACTATCTCAGAGTCAAGTCCATATTTACTGCTAAATTTACGGAAAACATCGGTATCCATAAAAGATTTAACACAATCAAACTTAGGTGTCATACCTGACTCCTTACCTTCGTCGAGATCCCAATCTTCAGAGTTGTGTTTAATTCTTTCCAATAAATCACATTTCAATTCAATAGTCTTCATCATAAAAGAGCCATCACAAGAAGTATCGAGCATGGTGCGATTGTTGTCAGAAAGCCGAGCATAAAAATTTTGAATAATCATTTCTCTTGAGAGCACATGATTGGGGCATGAATATAACATTGATTTAAGCCTCCCCCAAGATTGAGCGATGCTTTATCCTTCGTGAGGCCAAAAGTTATATATATATAATTGTGATCACGATGAACAAGATGCATAGGATAAAACTTCTGTTGAAATTCCAATTTCAATCGTTTGTAGTTCCATGATCCCATATCATCACATAGCCTATACCATGTCAATGCATCCCCCTTCAAAGATAAAGGGAAGACCTTCTTCTTGATAACATCATCGGGCATACCTGCAAGCTTAAATACTCCACAAACTTCATCCACATATATTAGGTGCTCATCAGGATGTAATGTTCCATCTCCTGCAAAAGGATTAGCTAGCAGTTTTTCTATCATACCCGAAGGAATTTCAAAGTAGACATATTCATTTTCAGTAGGTTCAGTAGGTTGAGGAGCAAATCTTTGCTCTACTGGTCGAGGTGACGGTTTTTCTATCATACCCCTAACAAGCCCCTCAAAGGATTACTTTCCATAGTAACAAGTGACGGTAAATTTCAGCACACTATATAATATTTTTCCTTACCAAATTCCACCTACCAAAGGTGCTTCGCTCGCCGGCAACGGCGCTAGGAAAGAGTCTTGATGACCCACAAGTATAGGGGATCTATCGTAATCTTTTCGATAAGTAAGAGTGTCGAACCCAACGAGGAGGAGAAGGAAATGATAAGCGGTTTTCAGCAAGGTATTCTCTGCAAGCACTGAAATTATAGGTAATAGATAGTTTTGTGATAAGATAATTTATAACGAGTAATAAGTAACAAAAGTAAATAAAGTGCAGAAAGGTGGCCCAATCTTTTTTGTAGCAAAGGACAAGCCTAGACAAACTCTTATATATTAGAAAGTGCTCCCGAGGACACATGGGAATTATTGTCAAGCTAGTTTTCATCACGTTCATATGATTCACGTTCAGTACTTTGATAATTTGATATGTGGGTGGACCGGTGCATCCGCAAGCTGTCCTTACTTGGACAAGCATCCCACTTATTATTAACTCCTATTGCAAGCATCCGCAACTACAAAACAAGTAGTAAGGTAAACCTAACCATAGAATGAAACATATGGATCCAAATCAGCCCCTTACGAAGCAACACCTAAACTAGGGTTTAAGCTTCTGTCACTCTAGCAACCCATCATCTACTTATTACTTCCCAATGCCTTCCTCTAGGGACAAATAATGGTGAAGTGTCATGTAGTCGATGTCCATATAACACCACTAGAGGAGAGACAACATACATCTCATCAAAATATCGAACGAATACCAAATTCACATGACTACTAATAGCAAGACTTCTCCCATGTCCTCAGGAACAAACGTAACTACTCACAAAGCATATTCATGTTCATAATCAGAGGGGTATTAATATGCATATACGATCGAAACATATGATCTTCCACCAAATAAACCGACTAGCATCAACTACAAGGGGTAATCAACACTACTAGGAACCTACAGGTACGAATCCCAGACTTAGAGAAAAGAATTGGATACAAGAGATGAACTAGGGTTTGAGAGGAGATGGTGCTGGTGAAGATGTTGATTGAGATTGGCCCCCTCCCGATGAGAGGAGCATTGGTGATGATGATGGTGATGATTTACCCCTCCCGGAGGGAAGTGTCCCCGGCAGAACAGCTCCGCCGGAGCCCTAGATTGGTTCCGCCAAGGTTCCGCCTTGTGGCAGCAGAGTCTCATCCTGAAAGCTTGCTTATGATTTTTTTCCTCAACGAAAGACTCCATATATCAGAAGATGGGCATCGGAGGGCCACTAGGGGGCCCATGAGGCAGGGGGCGCGCCCCCACCCTCGTGGCTGGTGAGTGGCCCCCCTCTGGTACTTCTTGCGCTCAGTATTTTTTATATATTCTGGAAATAACTTCCGTGAAGTTTCAGGACTTTTGGAGCTGTGCAGAATAGGTCTCTAATGTTTGCTCCTTTTCCATCCCAGAATCCCAGCTGCCAGCATTCTCCCTCTTTATGTAAACCTTGTAAAATAAGAGAGAATAGGCATAAGTATTGTGACATAGTGTGTAGAAATAGCCTATAATGCAATCAATATCGATCTAAAAGCACGATGCAAAATGGACGTATCAGTAAGTACCTGTGCCCATCTTTGAGTTGATGAGCACCTGAATGTGTGGAGCATACCCACGAGATCTTTTCTGGTCAGCAGTTCTCCTCTTGATTTTCTCCACAATCAGACTCATGACCTTTAATTTTTGTGGTACATCAAAGATTTGCAGCAAGTTGATGGAATGTCCCCTTATCATCATGTGATCTCCAGATTTGGGTAACGGAGTATGCCTTAAGATGGTGTTGATAGTGGGCAGACCAGACAACAAATAGTGCACAAATCCAAGCTTGTGTGTCTCCAAAATTTGATCGGGGATCTCCGTGTACATATTTTCCATTGAGTTGTGGTCCTTCTTCTTCTTGGCATACACATCCAAATCATCCTTGTGCTCTTCTGGGGCATTGATCAACTTGGCCCATTCATCTATAGTTGGTTGGTACCTTGTACCTTCAGACACCCACACTATCCTCCCATTTGGATAGAAATGAGCAGTGGAGTAAAATTGCATGATTAGCTCATCATTCCATTTTGTGAGCTTTTATTCAACAAACTTGTCAACTCCACAAGCTTTGAAGCTTTCATGTACACCTGGGAAGTGATCCTCATTTTCATCAACAAATTCCCAATCAACCCATCTCATATCACTGAAAATTGGCTTCTTGTCAAGTAGAATGGTCTCATAGAGGTCTTGTTGTTCTTTGGTGTGGAACCTATAGTTCACTGCAGTTCTCCTCGTTATAGCATATGGATCAGACTGCCTCCAAAGTCTCAATCCTGCATCCTTTCTGATGTTCATGTCCTCAGCCACTGGATGAGCATCATTGTGATCTGGAATCTTGGGATTCAATTTTATAAGCACTTGGGCTTCATCATCTTCTTTTGTGACTTCAGGCACTGGGGCCTTGTTCTTCTCTTCAGCAGGAATGTTTCTGGTGCTTCTCTTGGGCTTAGAAGGCTTCTGAGCTTGAGTTGTTGCTTTGGGAGCAGTTTTGGGCTTTGACGTGGAAGCCCCTGACTTGATAGCATCTCCCATGAGCTTCTGAGACTTGGGAGCTGGAGCAGCATCCTCTTCCTCTTCATCTTCTTCTGGCTCTCTCATGATGGAGGATCTACCAAGCACTCTGCAGTGGTCTTCTTGACCCTATCCTTCCTCTTCTTGCCATCTCCAGCCTCTTTGGGTTCAAGAGTGAACTCTATAGTTTCTTGAGTGGAGGCTCTGGCCTTAGACATAGGAATCCTTTTTGTAGGTGCCTTCTTATGTAACCCTGTCTTGGTTGTTGCAGCAGTACCATACTCTTTGATTAGCACCTTCTTCTTATAGCTGACTTCCTCCCCAGTGGCCACATAGTCCTCATCTTCAAAATCTGAGGTTTTCTTCTTCCTTGACCTGGTGGCTGCCTTTGGCAAATTACTGGGAGTGCTCCTGCTTCCATCATCTAAGGTACTTGGGTGACTAGTGCCCTCACTCAATTGCACTGGCTCTTCAGATCTGTTTTGGCTGTCACTTTGGTCAGACATCTTGGCAAGCAAACTGACAGCAAACCCTGTCAATAGATATAGATGAGGTAGAATAGATGAGCATCACAAAGTGCAGAATTTTTGCAAAACTAATGAGTCAAAAACTTAGTTTTAGTTCTCCACAGAAATCATTTCGGAGCTACCGATTTGATAAACTCGGTGATACCGAAGAAACTTTTGGAACCTAAACTAGTGAACTCGGTCAGACTGAGTCACAGTTTGGTGGCACCGGGATTGCTAGGGTTTCACAGATGAACTCGGTCGCACTGATTTGCATTTTTCGGTCAGACCGAAAACACATGTGCAATGGCCTAAGCCAAATCGGTGAGACCGATTTCTACAACTCGGTCGGTCCGAGATGAGTTCGGTGGAAACCTATGTAACGCCCACGGTGCGGCTATATCTCCCACATGTCAGAGCACGACTTAGAGGCATAACTGCATTGTAAGCAATGTCGCAAGTGAGTTAATCTTAACAACAACCCATGTAATGAATAAGGAAAGAGGTACATAGTTGGCTTACAATCGCCACTTCACACAATACATGAATAAAGCATTACATCATCTAGATACAATCAAGGTCCGACTACGGAACCAAAATAAAAGAAGACTACCCCAAATGCTACAGATCCCCGATCGTCCCAACTGGTCTCCACTACTGATCAACTGAAACACGAAACAACATAACGAACACGATCTTCATCGAGCTCCTCCTTGAGCTCGGTTGCGTCACCTGCACGATATCATCGGCACCTGCAATCTGATTTTGGAAGTATCTATGAGTCATGGGGACTCAGCAATCTCACACCCTCGCGATCAAGACTATTTAAGCTTATGGGTAGGGAAAAGGTATGAGGTTGAGCTGCAGCAAGCGACTAGCATATTTGGTGGCTAACATACGCAAATGAGAGCGAGAAGAGAAGGCAAAGGCACGGTCGAACAACTATGATCAAGAAGTGATCCTAGAACAACCTACGTCAAACATAACTCCAACACCGTGTTCACTTCCCGGACCCCACCGAGAAGAGACCATCACGGTTACACACGCGGTTGATGCATTTTAATTAAGATAGGTTTCAGGTTTTCTACAACTGGACATTAACAAATTCCCATATGCCCATAACCACGGGCACGGCATTCGAAAGTTCAAATCCCTGCAGGGGTGTCCCAACTTAGCCCATCACAAGCTCTCACGGTCAACGAAGGATATTCCTTCTCCCAGGAAGACCCAATCAGACTCAGAATCCCGGTTACAAGACATTTCGACAATGGTAAAACAAGACCAGCAAAGCCACCCGAATGTGCCGACAAATCCCGATAGGAGCTGCACATATCTCGTTCTTAGGGCACACCGGATTGTCCAAACTTCCGGTAGGCCAGCCCAGAGTTGCCCCTGGTGGCCACCGACGGCTGACAGGTTGGACCAACACTCAGAGGAGCACTGGCCCGGGGGTTTAATAAAGATGACCCTTGAGCAGGCCGACCCAAGGGAAAGAAAAGGCTAGGTGGAAAATGGTAAAACCAAGGTTGGGCCTTGCTGGAGGAGTTTTATTCAAGGCGAACTTTCAAGGGGTTCCCATTATAACCCAACCGCGTAAGGAATGCAAAATCAAGGAACATAACACCGGTATGATGGAAACTAGGGCGGCAAGAGTGGAACAAAACACCAGGCATAAGGCCGAGCCTTCCACCCTTTACCAAGTATATAGATGCATTAATTAAATAAGAGATATTGTGATATCCCAACCAAAATCCATGTTCCAACATGGAACAAACTCCAATCTTCACCTGCAACTAGCAACGCTATAAGAGGGGCTGAGCAAAGCGGTAACATAGGCAAACAACAGTTTGCTAGGACAAGGTGGGTTAGAGGCTTGGCTTAGCAATATGGGAGGCATGATAAAGCAAGTGGTAGGTATCGCAGCATAGGCATAGCAAAAGAGTGAGCAACTAGCAAGCAAAGATAGAAGTGATTTCGATGGTATGGTCATCTTGCCTGAGATCCCGCAAGGAAGAAGAACGAGTCCATGAAGAAGACAAACAGACGTAGCCGAACGGATCCTCACAACTCCGGAACAAAACCAAAGCTAACAAGAGAGGTAACCCAGAAAGAAGCAAGCAACCTAGTAAACAACCATAACATAAGCATGGCACGATGCACAATCAAGTATGATGCATGTCCGGTTTAATGAAGCATGGCATGGAAAAAGTGCACAGGTAATCCTACAAATTAAGTGGAGCTCCATATGCAACGAGTTGCATATTGACGGAACACCACATTAATTATTTAGTTCACTCCCGGTTAGGTACTCAACCATATTAAATGTTGGTTAACATGTGAAGAGGTGAAGCATAACAAAACTATACCATCTAAACAATTTAGATGGGGCCGGATATAACAAACAAAAAATCCGGTAAATCCCCATATGACTTAGTAATTTAATGCAACAACACTTTAAACATTTTAAATGTTGTTATCATGATGCGCATGACATGTGCAAGTTTATGCAATTTTTATTAAAAGTTGACAAGAGCATTAAGAAGCATTTGTCACCGTGGTGGAAAGAAAGGGAGTGCCACGGCAACAATAACGGTTCTGGTAGCTCATGGAAATACCGATGCAAAAGGAAAAAAATGATGGGAGCATGCAAAATATGGTGGGGTGATCCCGGATTCCGGGTGTTCCCAGAATTGGCGACAAGGAAACGAGTGACAATTTGGACACGGTACAAACATGATCATCTCAAACATCGCAAGCATTCGTTCATGGACGTCATCGCGGGGTTATACCTTCGAAGTGTGCAAACAGGACGATTCTCGTTCGGTGCCAAGTAGAGGAAGTGGACGTTCTCGGGACATTCATAGTGGAAGTAGGGGTACATGACAATGTTAGAGGTACTCGAGATCTTGGCGGCGGTAGTCGTTCATGTTCTTAGTTGCACAATTTTCCGTAGATGTTCGGGATCATGACGAGGGACTTGACGTCCACAGAGGCTTCGAGGGTCGACGGTAGTTGTTCCCGTATCATCGTGGAAGTAGTCGTACTCGGCGATAGTGGTACTTGACATTTTGTTCGGTACTCGTTCGAGCATCCAGGGTGTTCGGCGCTACGGTAGTCGAACTTGACATTTCCAAGGGGCTCCGGATGTCGTGGTACTTGGCGAATCCACGTGGTCGTACACATTCAAGAAGAAATTATTACGACGTCGTGGCACTTGATGCATCCAAAGGGTACTTGACGGGTTCGGTCTTGGCATGCGAACGAGGATCACAGATGCATGGGGTGTAAGTTGTGCCATGGTGGTATTTGGCAGCAAGCGGGGAGGCCTTGGGGCTGCGTCTTAGCATTTCAATGACTGTAGGCCTCAAGGTTGCACAACCAAGTCAAGCAGCAGCCAGAATCAGCACCAGGTAGAGCCCTGGCAGCACGGAGCATGCCCGAAGACGAGCTCAGGGCGGCTACGCGCGATGGCAGCAATGCGGATGTAGGGCGCGGTGGTGACCGTGAACTTGGTGACGGGGACGCGAGTCTCGACGACGAGAGGGTGCAGCAGCTGCTGCTATCGGCGGTGACGTATAGGCGGGTTGAGGGCGATGCGGAGAAGCAGGAGGAGAGGCAAGGCGATGGTCGGACGGCGGGGACTTAGCGCAGCGGCGGCTTGCCGAGGCGGATGAAGGAGGAGGTAGACGGACGGCCACGGCGGCGCTAGTTGCCGGCCTCAGGCCGCGTGACCCGTGGGCAGGCAGCGAGGGCGAGGAAGCAGCCCCATGCACGGGGAAGGGAAGCAAGGCGCCGGGTCGCGCGCGGAGTGGTCCTCCTGGTGGAACTCCGCGGCGGTGGAGGCATGGGAGGAGCGGGCGGCGGCTGGGAGAACATCTCCAGCGTGAGGAACTGGGTAATCGGGCACGTGGATCCTCCTCTGGTGCGTTGCGAGGTTAGCAAGAGGAGGGAGAGATGGGAGATGGGGATCAGGCTACGGTCTCCCTGGCGGCGCTGGGTGGAAGGGTACAAGAAAAAAAGGGATCGGGCCAGGGTGCTAGGGTTAGTGGGGAAAGGTGGGCCGGCACGGGAGAAGGTTGGGCCGGCCTGGGCCTTGGAGGCCGTGGGAGACCTTAGAGGCATGGCTGGGCTAAACAGTGAGGCCCAAAGGGCACTGCTTCTATCTCTCCCTCTCTCTTAAAAAACTTATTTACTTTAACATAAAAGAAAGATAGAGAGAGGAGAAGAAAGAGAGGGTTAGGGAAGGAGTTGCGCATGGGAATAATTTCCCTGATTCACAAAAATGTGCTCATTCCGCGGAAATAGAAATGGCCAAGATTGAAATATTAAATTCAAACTCATTTGATTTAAATTCAAATGATTTGAATAGGAAGTGAGGTTTGTGAAGGTCCAAAAAAATGTTCGGTCTTTTGAAGGGACCTCGGTAAATGGGAAGAGAATTTTTTGGCAAGGTTTTGAAGTCAAGCTTGAAATAGGAAAGACATGGGGAAAATGCAAGTGTGTTAAGATGATTCCAAATTAATGGAATATTTATAATAGCTCCCTAAAAATATTGGGAGAGTATGATATAAAGAGCAATCACCATGTGAGTCCCCTCGGTTTAAATGGATCGAAGATCCATATGGTTTATTTGGTTGAGTTGTAGAACGGGTTGCACGAGACATGATGCAATGCACATGATCCAATGATGAATGCAAAATAAAAATAAAAGGAGCAAGCAAAAATAAACACACGGAGAAACCCGGAACCTATGGAAGTCTTCTCGAGCATCGGTTTGGGGGCGTCACAACCTAACCCTAAATTTTCGAATCAAACCTAACCTAAAGGATGTTTTCTCTGGATAGATTGTTTTCATATGTGGTAATGATCATGGCAAAGCAATGTTCTAGGAATCAGAATAAGGAAATAGCACAAAGTATCAAACCCATACCCTAGTTCGGTGGGAGTTTGCTATGGCAACAACGGCAAAGCAGAATTCCATTGACGGCGACGGAAACCAGCGGCGGTAGGGCGCTGGCGGCGAGGAGACGATCCGGAGACCCGAGGAGGCAGAGCAGGATATGCGCGGGGTGAGGAGGTTTGAAGAAATTTCCAAATTCTCACCCGTGGGTATATATACCAACCTTGTCGGTGTGACCGAGTGGAACAACTCGGTGGCAACGAGATGCAGAATCGCAAGCGGTTACTGCAACTCGGTTTGACCGAAAAGTTCAAATCGGTTGCACTGAGATGGAAAACCTAGGTCAACTTAGTGAACTCGGTGTGACCGAAGTGCATGACTCGGTCATAGAGAAATGCACAAAGAGGTTTTGGAAGTTTAAGCCTATGACTGATCGGGGACACCGAGTGCTCCTCACACAAAGTGGTTCGAATATGACTTGATGAAACTTTGTGATGTAGCATGAATAGAGTTTGAGACGAGAAAATCATAGCTAGCTAGAGGAGGTTCTTAGGCATTCTTGTCCATACACTTGGCAAAAGAGAAAACGCGAAACAATCAAAACAACAAGTGGATGTCCTCGAATGAGTAAAATATGCAATCAACATGCTCACAAAATAAAATGGCAAATGAAATATGTGACAAAGCATGCACAAACACTATAGCATCTATCAAGCAATTGGCGATGACTAGGTCATCTTATATTGACCGAGAAGTCAAATGAGAACATTTGATCGTAGGTCATACTCATCGTTTAAGCACAATTGGGGTTACCACTTTTACATAAAGCGTTGTTGTGCTCACACCTTTAGAGTTGCTTTAGGTCAATTTATTAGAGTAAGGCTCCCCCTAGATGTTATATCCCCCCCTAAGAGGGATGAACTAACCTTGGGTTTTGTCGATGATGACTCCATGTAGGTGTTGAAGATGTGGAGCTCGATGTTGATATAGATCATTTGGAGCAATCCATTGGAGTGAGTTGCACTTTCAATACCTATACGGGTTAGTCCTACAAGGAACAAACAAGGATATCGATAGACATAGAGTGATGTACACACAAGGTGATGTCCATGATAGCATTAGGTTACCTTGACCCTTGTCTTACCAACAAGAGGGTTTGTGACTCCTTGAACTAGTGCAAGATGTGGAGGTTGTTTGCACTTGCCCTTGGCAAAAAGATATGAGTGAAGTATGTTGGCGGAATCACCCTCAAGAACTCTCAAATTCTTCTTCTTCGGGATCCACATCATCTTCATGGGAATCCTTGGAGTTGTAGTCGTACATGATGAAGTAGAACTTGATGTAGTCTTTGGAACCCACTTGACCAAGGCCTTAGGAGCTTCTTCAAATGCATCAATCTCGTCTTGAAGCTTGTCCTTCCCTTTTTGCTTTTGGTCTTGTGGTGGAAAATCATCTTGAGATTGTATACCTTGGAAAGAAGTAGGATCATACTTCTCTTGTTGAGGAACAAACTTTGTCTTGGGGTACTGATCTTCTTCCCACTCAACTCCATTGGCATTGAACTTTCATTCAAAACTAATACCTTGATTCTTCCGGTGCCTTCCTTGCTTGCGTACGATTTCCTCAAATTGCTTACTTCCGGCAAGACTCTTGTAGACACCTTTCTCTATAATTCCCTTCAATAAGCTATTTTGTTGCTCAAGTGTAACATGGCTAAGAGAATCATTAGTGGAATCAAGAGAACTACTAGAAGCAACAATATTGGATTTAACATGATTGTTGTCACTACTAGAAGAAGAATCTTTCTTACTCTTCTTGCTAGATTTAACTTTTGGCATGTAAGTAGACAAGAGTAAATGCTTGGCAATGTAAGAAGAACTTTTCTTGCGAAGATCATCATTGATTGCATTTAAGAACCCATGCTGTTGCTCCAGGTTGAGCTTTTCAAAGCGTAACTTCTCATGAGTCTTTAAAAGTTCTCGATGATCTTCCAAGGTAGTTTCACGAGCTAACTTAAGAGTGTTTAGTTCTATAGTTAGCCGCTCAATCTCCTTCTTATCATCGTCATTTGTTTTATCTTGATTAGAATGATTAATAGCAAGTTCATCATAGTTTCCATCACTAGAGTTGTCAATAAGTGAATCATCATCACCTACCAAATCATCTTCATCACTATTGAAATCAACATACTCGGGGTGTGATACCTTTGGACCTTTAGCCATGAAGCATCTTGCAATTCCTTCATTTGGTGTGTCAAATATGTCATAGGAGTTGGTTGACACAAGTGCTAGACCGACAACACCTTCATCTTGAGTATATTCGGAGTCGGAGTGATAACTTCTCTTTGAGTGATTGTCGGAGTTGGAGCCGAATACCCATTCACCAACATGATCTTGATGTATTCATGTTGTGTAGCTCTTTGATGATTTGTCCTTCCTTTCCGAATCCTTGCTTCTCCGTGATGTTCTTCGTTCATAACGGTAATCTCTACTCCTTCTCTCTCTTGGTGGTGATTCTTCTCTTCTACTTTTCCTTTTGGGTGAATCTTCTCTTCTTTTGGAGGGATCCGTAAACTCATTGGAGTAGTGTGCGGGTCTTCCACAATTGTAGCAATTACATTCATGACTCGAAGATCTTTTGTCATTGTAGGACCTTGACTTGGAACTTCTTTCCTTACTTCTACTCTTGTAGAACTTATTGAAGTTCTTCACCATTAGGCTCAATTCTTCATTGAAGGCTTGTTTCTCACTTGATGATGTAAGAGCATCACATGAGGCTTTGTAAGCACCACTTGACTTGTTGTGAAGCTCTTCATTATCCTTGAGTGACATCTCATGAGCAACAATTCTTCCAATGACTTTCGTTGGCTTGAGATCTTTGTAATTGAACATCATTTGAATCAATGTACACATGGTATCATATTTTCCATCCAAGGCTCTTAGGATCTTCTTGATGATGAATCTATCGGTCATCTCTTCACTTCCGAAGACGGCAATCTCATTTGTGATGAGAGCAAGCCTAGAGTACACTTCAGCGACACCTTCACCATCCTTCATTTTGAACTTGTCAAGTTGACTTTGAAGCGCAACCAATTTGGATTCCTTGACGGAGTCGGTACCTTCGTTCATATCAATCAAAGTATCCGAAATTTCGTTTGCATTCTCAAGACGGCTGATTTTGTTGCACTCTTTGGGGCACAATCCGTTTAAGAGGATATCGAAAGCTTGAGCATTGTATTGCAGCATCTTCAACTCTTTTGTGGTAGCTTCACGGTTTGGTTCTCTCCCATAAAAGAATTCACCTTGCAAGCCAATACACACAATAGCCCAAACGGCGGGGGTATGTCCAAGAATATACATTTTCATCTTATGCTTCCAACTAGCAAAATTAGTACCATCAAAGAAAGGACCTCTATGGTGGTAATTTCCCACGCTAGACGCCATACTCTCCTAGGTTGTGAAACCAAGGCTATGATCACCAAACGCTATGGAAATGAAGGCAAATGGAGACCAATGCTCTGATACCACTTGTAGGACAGAAAGTATGTCTAGAGGGGGGAGGTGATTAGACTACTTGACCAAATAAAAATCTAGCCTTTTCCCAATTTTAAGTCTTAGCAGATTTTAACAACTTAGCACAAATCAAGCAATCAACCTACACATGCAACTCTAAGAGTATAGAAGCGGAATGTAAAACATTGCACATGAAGGTAAAAGGAGGAGTTTGGAGGGAGCAAATGCAATGTGGACATGGAGATTTTTGGCGTGGTTCCGATAGGTGGTGCTATCGTACATCCACGTTGATGGAGACTTCAACCCACGAAGGGTAATGATACGTCTCCGTCATATCTATAATTTTTGATTGTTCCATGCCAATATTATTCAACTTTCATATACTTTTTGGCAACTTTTTATATTATTTTTGGGACTAACATATTGATCCAGTGCCCAATGCCAGTTCCTATCTGTTGCATGTTTTTGGTTTCGCAGAATATCCATATCAAACGGAGTCCAAATGGGATAAAGACGGATGAAGCTTATTTTTGGAAAATATGGAAAATTCGGAAGGAAAATCAACGCGAACAAGTGCCCGAGGTGGTCACGATGCAGGGGCGCGCCCCTACCCTCGTGAGCCCACCGTAAGGCGGTTGACGCTCTTCTTTTTCCACAAGAAAGCTAATATTCGGAAAAAATCACGGTGAAGGTTTCAGGCCAATCGGAGTTACGGATCTCCATATATATATATGAAACGGTGAAACAGAGCCAGAACAGAACGCAGAACCAGAGAGAAACAGAGAGATAGATCCAATCTCGGAGGGGCTCTCGCCCCTCCCGTGCCATGGAGGCCATGGACCAGAGGGAAACCCTTCTCCCATCTAGGGAGGAGGTCAAGGAAGAATAACAAGGAAGGGGGCTCTTTCCCCCTAGCTTCCGGTGGCACCGGAGTGCCACCGAGGGCCATTATAATCACCGCGATCTACACCAACACCTCCGCCATCTTCACCAACATCTCCATCACCTTCCCCCCTCTATCTACAGTGGTCCACTCTCACGCAGCCCGCTATACCCTCTACTTGAACATGGTGCTTTATGCTTCATATTATTATCCAATGATGTGTTGCCATCCTATGATGTCTGAGTAGATTTTCGTTGTCCTATCGGTGGTTGATGAATTCCTATGATTGATTTAATTTGCTTGTGGTTATGTTGCTGTCCTTTGGTGCGCGCGTGTGGATCACACCATAGGGTTAGTTGTATGTTGATAGGACTATGTATTGGAAGGCAAGAGTGACAGAAGCTTCAACCTAGCATAAAAATTGATGCATACGAGATTAAAGGGGGGCCAATATATCTTAATGCTATGGTTGGGTTTTACCTTAATGAACATTAGTAGTTGTGGATTCTTGCTAATAGTTCCAATCATAAGTGCATAGAATTCCAAGTAAGGGATGACATGCTAGCAGTGGCCTCTCCCACATAATACTTGCTATCGGTCTAGTAAAGTAGTCAATTGCTTAGGGGCAATTTCGCAAGTCCTACCACCACTTTTCCACACTCGCTATATTTAATTTACCATTTATTCATCTAAACAGCCCCTACATCTTATTTACGTACTCTTTATTATCTTGCAAACCTATCCAACAACACCTACAAAGTACTTCTAGTTTCATACTTGTTCTAGGTAAAGCAAACGTCAAGCATGCGTAAAGTTGTATCGGTGGTTGATAGAACTTGAGGGAATATTTATTCTACCTTTAGCTCCTCGTTGGGTTCGAAACTCTTACTTATCGAAAACTGTTGCGATCCCCTATACTTGTGGGTTATCAAGACCTTTTTCTGGCGCCGTTGCCGAGGAGCAATAGCGTGGGGTGAATATTCTCGTGTGTGCTTGTTTGCTTTATCACTAAGTAATTTTTATTTGCTGTTCTTAGTTGTTTTCTATCTTTAGTTATGGGTAGGAAACGCAAAATACAAAAAAAAATAGTTGTACCAACTGAACCAATGGTTGAAGAACCACTCAAAATCTATCACACTGCTGAAGCTTATTACTTGGATCATCTTCGATCCCTATGTGCTCGTGCTGAAACCCCAATTAGCTTAGTTGAGGGCAAATCTTTAGATGAGCATGCTTGTTATGTGCGACACTGTATATCTGAAAGAGGGAAACATTTATTGGATCAGATTCATCGTTTGCAATGCTATGCTTGGAATTTATGTTATATATATGATTTTACTTGTTGTTCTGAAAACCCTAAGAAACACCTTCCCTACCAATGTGAGTTTATTGATAATGGAATCGTATCTTCGTATGCTAAGGGTGTTTATAGTTACTATGATGTTCAACAAATTGAAGAATTTGTTGCTTTCAAGGGTGCTTATGAAATTGCTTCTTTGATTGAAAAGTATGATGCTACTCTTTACCAATCTGAAAATTTTGCCATACTTAAATATTGCGTTGATAATTATGCTTCTAATGCTTATGTTAAACCATATATTGAGGAATACTCCGTTGTCCAAGAAGAGACTAATATTTTGCAGGAGTCTATGGAAGAAGAAATTGATGAAACTGTGAGCTCATTGGATGAAAAAGATGAGGAGGAGAGCGAAGAACAAAAGGAGGAAGAGCGGATGAGCTACCCGTGCCCACATTTTAATGAGAGTAACTCTTCAACTCATACATTGTTTAATTCCCCTTCGTTCTTACCGAAGGATGATTTCTATGATGATTGTTATGATCCCATTGATTCTTTTGAAATATCCCTTTTTGTTGATGCTTGCTGTGCTTGTGGCCAAGATGCCAATTTGAATTATGCTTATGGAGATGAACTTGCTATAGTTCCTTATGTTAAACATGAAATTGTTGCTATTGCATCCACACATGATAGTCCTATTATCTTTTTGAATTCTCCAAACTACACTATATCGGAGAAGTTTGCTCTTATTAAGGAATATATTGATGGGTTGCCTTTTACCATCGCACATGATGATTTTGATAGATATAATATGCATGTGCTTGATGCTCCTACTTGCAATTATTATGAGAGAGGAACTATATCTCCAGCTCTCTATGTTTCCTATATGATAAAATTGCAAGAACACTACTAGGAAAAGGGCTAGTAATGGTGCACTAGTTTTGCCCACTAATGGCGCACTGCTGGTGCGCCATTAGTATCACGCCACTAGTATTTCTTACTAATGGCGCACCACCGGTGCCATTAGTATATACTAATGGCGCACCAAGCAGTGCGCCATTAGTAAAGAACACCATGTGCCATTAGTATGCCTCCCAGGGGTCCATACTTAACCATGTGCTTTGGCATACTAATGGCGCACTGCTGGGTGATGCGCCATTAGTGTGATTATAGCAGTGCGCCATTAGTGTCTTGTGTGGTGCGCCACTAGTATGAATATTAGGGATTTTTTTTCATTTCTGATATTTTGACATGTTAAAAAATATTAGAGATAACATACAACACAGATCTGCTTAGCTTACATACAGGGGGCCATATGTAACGATGTTACCTGCGTCCACCAGATCATATCCAACACACAAGTTTCATCATATATACATACATAGCCAACACATAGTTCCATCGTTACATATTACAAAAGTTTCACAATGTTCATTCAACACCGTTATCCATCAATTCACAAAAGTTTCACATTGATACAAAATAAAAGCACAAATGAAAAATAAGCACTCCATCCATGCAAGCTTCCATGAATTAAATCAAATCTGCAAAATGATAAACAAGAAGTTAGAAGTTAGAAGAAGAAGAAGAAGAAGAAGAAGAAGAGAAGAAGAAGAAGAAGACTAGAAGAAGAATAAGAAGAAGACTATAAGCTTATTATGTAAACTTGATCATTTTATGCTAACATAAGTAATTTTGGAGCTAACATATAGGAAACTAAGCATATAAGCTCTAAGTTAGCATATTAGAGCCAAGTTAAGTAAAATGAAGCTAACCTATGTCATTTTGGATAAGAAGAAGAATAAGAAGAAGACTATAAGCTTATCATGTAAACTTGATCATTTTGTGCTAACATAAGTAATTTTGGAGCTAACCTATAGGAAACTAAGCATATAAGCTCTAAGTTAGCATATTAGAGCCAACTTAGGTAAAATGAAGCTAACCTATGTCATTTTGGATAAGAAGAATAAGAAGAAGACTATAAGCTTATTATGTAAACTTGATCATTTTGTGCTAACATAAGTAATTTTGGAGCTAACCTATAGGAAACTAAGCATATAAGCTCTAAGTTAGCATATTAGAGCCAACTTAGGTAAAATGAAGCTAACATATGTCATTTTGGATAAGAAGAAGAATAAGAAGAAAACTATAAGCTTATTATGTAAACTTGATCATTTTGTGCTAACATAAGTAATTTTGGAGCTAACCTATAGGAAACTAAGCATATTAGATATAAATAGGTAACTAAGTATATATATATATATATCATTTTGGAGATCTGACATACCTGACATAGTTCAGTTCTCATTGTTCTTCTCCTTCTCATTCCTCAGCTTGATGCGCCAAGAGCGGCGAGGCGGTGGAGGCAGCGGAGGCAGTTGTGGGATGTAGTCCTCTACCACAATTGGCGTGGTCATGTCTCCCAGCTGTGGGATCGCTGGCGCCACCATCGGTGCGTGGTAATTGTCAGGCACCACTACCATCGCGAGGCCACCCTCAGCCACGACCATCTCTTGCCCATGGTCAACCACCACCATCTCTTGCACCTGGTCAGCCACCACCATCTCTTGCCCTTGGTCACCCACCACCAGTGCTAGGTCATCCTCAGCCTAATGCCCATCGTCATCCTGCAGCTCCTCATCCCCACTCTGCTCCTCTTCTCCCCCACTCCAGTCCGGATCATCCTTCTTGTTGTCTTCGTTGCTGCCAGAATCGTTGTTGCTTTCGCTAAGGCCAGAATCGCTGTTGCTTTTGCTACAGCCATAATCGATGCTGCTTTGGCTATAGCCAGTGTCGCTGCTGCTGCTTCCATTGCCTGTCCAAATGCAACAATGATCATTAACAATCGATGTGAGACAAAGCCAAATATGGAGGAATAAGAAGAGGCAGAACGCACTGGCACCTTCGTCTTCAGCGTAGCGCATGCGACACATAGTCTTGTTGAAAACCTTCACGATGAGCATTGTGGCGTCATCGTCGTACCTCAAGAGAAGAAAGTACCCGGTCCGCAGGTCGTAGGCACTGTAGAACTTCTCCTAACCATGGCACAGGTACATGTGGCCCTCCTCGATCACCAACTCCACGTCCCACAGCCTACGAACCCCGCTGCCGGCCTGTCGGAGCTTCACATTATCTGGCGGATCTTCACCCAGCATCTTCATAAAAGCGTTAGGCAACCTCTGCAATTTGGGACACGGAGTGATGTAGCAAACAACAGAGTTATCATAATGAGATGGGTGAAAGGGAGATCTCTCGTTTTATATACCTTCCTTGTGGCTGATACTGAAGAAGAAAGTATGATAGTGAAGAACTCGAAAGCATCCAACTCGTACTCCGGTGAGGCAGAGTGGCGGTGGCTGCTTCGCCCCATCTCTGATAAGCAGCAGAAGAGACCAATTAGTACCCTTACAACATTATAGCAGCATAAATTTTTGAGCAGAAGATAATCAACATTAGTCGCAAGTACCCCATATGTCCTATTTTTAGCGAAGTCATGCTAAAATTCACGGAAAATTTCAGCATGACCTTTGCTGAAAATAGGACATATGGAGTACCCGAATTTGCCGGAACGGAAGTTAATCGACATTCCGGCAAACTCAAGGGCCTCTCGGGGTACCTGCAATATCATTATCCCCGCGTAATGAAGTCGCCAATGGGTCATTTCAGAAGATCACAAGTAGCATCATCACAAGTACAACATCATCTATAGCTTTATATTAACAAATCATCAGCACATATACAAAAGACCACTTATGCCAACAGTATGGTTTATATCAGATTCGGAGTTAGAAACAGGAAAAACTGGTGCTTCAAAGCCTACTGGACACAATTTACATCTATTAGTATGGGATGTCCTGACTAATTTCAAGTGTTCACATGTGAACTTGTACCATGGATGAGCGTAGTGCTTCATTAGTCAACTGAACAGAGATAACAGTGCATAACACCATACATAAAGTGATGAGCATACATACTACTGTCCAAGCAAATTAACTGAATAATATTGTGTCAAGTTCAGTTTAAAAATTCAGTTATTGCTTGAGTGATTTGACACCAAAAATTACTCCCAAAAATTACAATGACTATATATATTCACTATACAGGCTGTCAAGTTCTATTTTAGCTCAAGTTTCATTACAACACAAACACTGTAATTCATCTGCTCACAGAAAAATTAATAATCAAAATCAAATTACAATAGGGGTCCCAGGTTTGACCCCATGATACGTGCTATCCTCGGATTATTCCTCTTCTGAACAAACCATCATGCATCATTTTCTAACCAAGGCATAGCTCAGGAAAACCACTTGCTTTGACCAGAACTAGCTGATTACCCCAAATCCCATGGTAAAATTAGCAAGGCAAAGCATTTCTCTTACATGACCATAGCAAGAATGACACACTACATATAATCTGGTGAGATAGCAGCTGCAATCTCAAAAAAAGCGGAGACATCATACATACCACCAGAGCATCGCCCACAGACATCCAGGTACATCACCCACTATTATTGCCTGTAAAAAGGCCTAATATCCACTAGTATTGCCTATTGATCATATACTACCTACTCATATTTTATTCAATCATTTTACCAGTTGTTTAACCATAGATTAGGGTCTGTCTAGGAGGTTAGTCAATGTAAAAATTGAAAAGCTAGCTAGCAGTACAGTAAGCAGAAGCAGCTCAGGCAGGCGCAGGGGCGCGCGCGGGACGGAAAGCAGGGCCGGCACGGCTAGGTGCGTGCGCGGGTGTGCAAGGCAGCGAGCGGCCGCCGAAGGCAGCAGCGGAATGGGGAATGGTGGAGAGAGGGAGAAAGGAGGAAGGAGGAAGGAGGAGAGGTACCTGGTCGCCGGAGGGGTCGGGGTCGGGGTTGGCAAAGGGGTCGGGGTCGGGGTCCGAGCTCGTCTGGGTCCTCGCTCGCCGCGGTCGAAGGAGAGCAGGGGCCTTTATGTGATGAAGTTGGACCATGATTTATTTGTTGATTGTCTTCCTTATGAGTGGCGGTCGGGGACGAGCGATGGTCTTTTCCTACCAATCTATCCCCCTACGAGCATGCGCGTAGTACTTTGCTTCGATGACTAATAGATTTTTGCAATAAGTATGTGAGTTCTTTATGACTAATGTTGAGTCCATGGATTATACGCACTGTCACCCTTCCACCGTTGCTAGCCTCTCTAGTACCGCGCAACTTTCGCTGGTACCATAAACCCACCATATACCTTCCTCAAAACAGCCACCATACCTACCTATCATGGCATTTCCATAGAGATTCTGAGATATATTGCCATGCAACTTCCATCATCATCATATACATTACTTGAGCATTCATTGTCATATTGCTTTGCATGATCGTAAGATAGCTAGCATGATGTTTTCATGGCTTGTCCATTTTTTGATGTCATTGCTATGCTAGATCATTGCACATCCCGGTACACCACCGGAGGCATCCACATAGAGTCATACTTTGTTATAGACATTGAGTTGTAATATTGAGTTGTAAGTAAATAAAAGTGTGATGATCATCATTATTAGATCATTGGCCCAGTGAGGAAAGGATGATGGAGACTATGATTCCCCCATAAGTCGGGATAAGACTCCGGACTTTACAAAAAAATAAAAGAGGCCAAAGAAGCCCAAATAAAAAAAGAGGCCAAAGAAGCCCACCAAAAAAAACAAAAACAAAAAACGAAAAACAAAAAAAATGAGAGAAAAAGAGAGAAGGGGCAGTGCTACTATCCTTTTTCCACACTTGTGCTTCAAAGTAGCACCATGTTCTTCATATAGAGAGTCTCTTGAGTTATCACTTTCATACTAGTGGGAATTTTCATTATAGAACTTGGCTTGTATATTCCGATGATGGGCTTCCTCAAATGCCCGAGGTCTTCATGAGCAAGCAAGTTGGATGCACACCCACTTAGTTTCAGTTAGAGCTTTCATACATTTATAGCTCTAGTGCATCCGTTGCATGGCAATCCCTACTCACTCACATTGATATCTATTGATGGGCATCTCCATAGCCCGTTGATACGCCTAGTTGATGTGAGACTATCTTCTCCTTTTTGTCTTCTCCACCATCATATTCTATTCCACCTATAGTGCTATGTCCATGGCTCATGCTCATGTATTGCGTGAAAGTTGAAAAGGTTTGAGAACATCAAAAGTATGAAACAATTGCTTGGCTTGTCATTCGGGTTGTGCATGATGTGAATATTTTGTGTGGTGAAGATGGAGCATAGCCAGACTATATGATTTTGTAGGGATAACTTTCTTTGGCCATGTTATTTTGAAAAGACATGATTGCTTTATTAGTAGGCTTGAAGTATTATTGTCTTTATGTCAAAAGATAGATTATTGCTTTGAACCACTCGTGTCTTAATATTCATGCCATGATTAGACATATGATCAAGATTATGCAAGGTAGCATTCCACATCAAAAATTATCTTTTTTATCATTTACCTACTCGAGGACGAGCAGGAATTAAGCTTGGGGATGCTGATACGTCTTTGTCATATCTATAATTTTTGATTGTTCCATGCCAATATTATTCAACTTTCATATACTTTTTGGCAACTTTTTATATTATTTTTGGGAGTAACATATTGATCCAGTGCCCAGTGCCAGTTCCTATCTGTTGCATATTTTTGGTTTCATAGAATATCCATATCAAACGGAGTCCAAACGGGATAAAAATGGATGGAGCTTATTATTGGAAAATATGGAAAATTCAGAAGGAAAATCAACGCGAACCAGTGCCCGAGGTGGTCACGAGGTAGGGGGGTGCCCCCCCTAGGGCGCGCCCCTACCCTCATGAGCTCACTATAAGGCGGTTGACGCTTTTCTTTTGCTGCAAGAAAGCTAATATTCGAAAAAAATCATGGCGAAGGTTTCAGGCTAATCGGAGTTACGGATCACCATATATATACGAAACGGTGAAATAGAGCCAGAACAGAACGCAGAACCAGAGAGAAACAGAGAGATAGATCCAATCTCGGAGGGCTCTCGCCCCTCCCGTGCCATGGAGGCCATGGACCAGAGGGGAAACCCTTCTACCATCTAGGGAGGAGGTCAAGGAAGAAGAACAAGGAGGGGGCTCTCTCCCCCTCGCTTCCGGTGGCACCGGAGTGCCACCGGGGGCCATCATCATCATCGCGATCTACACCAACACCTCCACCATCTTCACCAACATCTCCATCACCTTCCCCCCTCTATCTACAGTGGTCCACTCTCCCGCAACCCGCTGTACCCTCTACTTGAACATGGTGCTTTATGCTTCATATTATTATCCAATGATGTGTTGCCATCCTATGATGTCTGAGTAGATTTTCGTTGTCCTATCGGTGGTTGATGAATTGCTATGATTGATTTAATTTTCTTGTGGTTATGTTGTTGTCCTTTGGTGCCCATCATATGAGCGCGCGAGTGGATCACACCATAGGGTTAGTTGTATGTTGATAGGACTATGTATTGGAGGGCAAGAGTGACAGAAGCTTCAACCTAGCATAGAAATTGATGCATACGCGATTGAAGGGGGGCCAATATGTCTTAATGCTATGGTTGGGTTTTACCTTAATGAACATTAGTAGTTGCGGATGCTTGCTAATAGTTCCAATCATAAGTGCATAGAATTCCAAGTAAGGGATGACATGCTAGCAGTGGCCTCTCCCACATAATACTTGCTATCGGTCTAGTAAAGTAGTCAATTGCTTAGGGGCAATTTCGCAACTCCTACCACCACTTTTCCACACTCGCTATTTTTACTTTAATGTTTCTTTATCTAAACAGCCCCTACTTTTTATTTACGTACTCTTTATTATCTTGCAAACCTATCCAACAACACCTACAAAGTAATTCTAGTTTCATACTTGTTCTAGGTAAAGCGAACGTCAAGCGTGCATAGAGTTGTATCGGTGGTCGATAGAACTTGAGGGAATATTTTTTCTACCTTTATCTCCTCATTTGGTTCGACACTCTTACTTATCGAAAACTATTGCGATCCCCTATACTTGTGGGGTATCAGGTAACGGTCGCGCAAGTCCACGAAGAGCTCCACCCATGAAGGGTCCACGAAGAAGCAACCTTGTCTATCCCACCATGGCCATCGCCCACGAAGGACTTGCCTTACTAGGGTAGATCTTCACAAAGTAGGCGATCTCCTTGCCCGTACAAACTCCTTGGTTCAACTCCACAATCTTGACGGAGGCTCCCAAGTGACACTTAACCAATCTAGGAGACACCACTCTCCAAAAGGTAATAAATGGTTTGTTGATGATGAACTCCTTGCTCTTGTGCTTCAAATGATAGTCTCCCCAACACTCAACTCTCTCTCTCACTGATTTGGATTTGGTGGAAAGATGATTTGAGCGGAAAGCAACTTGGGGATGGCTAGAGATCAAGATTCATATGGTTGGAATGGAATATCTTGGTCTCAACACATGAGTAGGTGGTTCTCTCTCAGAAAATGAATGTTGGAAGTGTAGGCATGTTCTGGTGGCTCTCTCCACGAGTGAAGAGTGGGTGGAGGGGTATTTATAGCCTCCACACAAAATCTAACCGTTACACATAATTCACCAAACTCGGTAGGACTGAATCAGAAAACTCGATGGGACCGATTTGATTAGGGTTAGGGCATAACATAATCTCGGTGAGACCGAGTACACAAACTCGGTGGGACCGATTTTGGTAATAAGCACTAGAGAGTTTGTCAGGCAAACTCGGTGGGACCGAATCGCTCATTTCGGCGAGACCCAAATGTTACGAAAGGGAAACAGAGAGTTTGCATTACGAACTCAGTGGGACCGGTCGCTCATCTCGGTTGGACCGAAACGTTACAAAGGGAAACAGAGAGTTCACAATCCCATCTCGGTGACACCAAGATCCCTATCGGTACGACCGATATGACTAGGGTTTCTGGCAGTGGTTATGTCAAGTGAACTCGGTGGCGCCTGATAGATCATTTCGGTGGGGTCGAGTTTGACTTTTTGGTTTGGGACATATGTGGATATGAGAAAGTGGTTGAGGGTTTTTGGAGCATATCACTAAGCATTTTGAGCAAGTAAGCCATTAAGCAACATCTCATCCCCTTTTAATAGTATTGGCTTTTCCTATGGACTCAATGTGATCTTCGATCACTAAACTGAAAAAGGTAGAGTCTTGAGCTTGAGCCAATATGTGTCCTTAGCATTTTGAGGGGTCCACATTCTTAATCCATGTCATGCCAATCATTGAGCTTTCTGAAATGATCATCTTGAAATAGTATTAGTTCAGTGAGCTATATGTCGTTAATAATTACCAAAACCACCCAGGGATAGTTGCACTTTCAGTCACTCACTTCCCGGTCCGGTAGGTACTCATGACCTTGCTCCAGGGTGTCGGCTGCCGACTGGGTTGTGAACATCTACATCTTGACCGACTAATCAGGCGGCAATGTAGAGCCCGGCAAATAAAGAGAAAACGAGTTAAGGACTCACCGCGGGAGGCGGGTGTGCGTGGGAGTATGGCGGCTTGCCGAACTACCGCTCCGCCTTCGAGAGTTTGCAGTTCGAGATGTGGTTCACCAGCCGGGCCACCTCTGTGTACAGCATCTCCTTGGTGCACATCCGGCATGGGTCTTGATGCCTAATCATCCGGCTGGTCATGTGAGCCAGGGATTGAAGAGGGAGCACTCGCGTGCCACGAAGGCGGTCAGCAGGCCCGAGGCCTTGAGGCCCTCCGACTCCATCATCACCTTAAGACGGGCGAGGGCGGCGGAGGAGGCGGCCGACAGTGCCTCCGCTCGAAATGTCCAATTGGTGCGAGGCTCAGTTGGCGGGCCGGCTGTATAAGCCGGTAGATGGACGAAGTCCAGCTTCGGGCGGACATTCTTGACGTAGAAATAAGATTTTTGCCACAGCTTGACCGACTGTGTCAAGCTAATAGCCGGGAAGTAGTTCCCGGCGCCCGGACGTCGCACCGTGATGAAGGCTCCGCACTGAGCCGCCTCCTTCTTGGCGGCGGTGCTGAGCTTGGTGTAGAAGAACTCCCCCCAGAGCTCCAGGGTTGGGAGAACGCCGATGTAACCCTCGCAGAGCGTAACAAAGGTAGACAGCAACACCACCATGTTCGGTGTGAGGTGGTGCGGATGGAGTTGATAGAATTGGAGAAAGGAGTGGAAGAAGCTGCTTGCCGGTAGGCCGAGGCCGCGAAGGAAATGAAACTGGAAGACGATGCGTTCGCCGTACTCCGGCGCCGGCGAGATCCCCGTCTCGAGCGAGACACATACCCGTACGTAGTTCTCGACGGGCAGCCGCCGTGTCTGGCGGAGGAAAGCGAGGTGATCCTCATGGACGTTGGAGCCGTCCCAGGCGCCGTCCCGCTCGCGCGCCATGAGAACTTGAGCCCGACAAAGGCGCAGCGCTGTGACGAACGCGCGAGCCCGTAGTGGAGCAGCGACGCTGCGGGGAGGATAAGCTTGGCGACGATGGGCTGCGGCAGCACTTCGGCAAGAGGCGGGAGTTCTGCGGAGGCAGTAAGAAGAAGAAGAAAGGAGAAGGGAGAGGAGGGCGCGCGTGCGTCTGCCGCCCCCTCCCCCTACTTATAGCCCCCTCCCCCTACTGCGCCCATTGTCGTGGTTCTAAGTCTGACAGTAGAAAGGGGGTTACGTAGGAGGAGGCAAGATCCTAGCTACAGTGAGATTGTGCATGCAAGATTTATGAGTTCAGGCCCTTCTTAGAGGAAGTAATAGCTCTACGTCTCGGTGCCCTAAGGCGGTCGACTGGATTATGCGTGAAGTTACAGGGGGTGCGAACCCTTGTCTCAGTGGAGGGGGTGGCCTATATAGAGTGCGCCAGGACCCCAGCCCGCCCATGTTACAAGGGGTTCAATGTACATTAAGGTGAGACGTTACTGGTAACACCGACAATAAAGTCATATAAACGATCATTAACGCTACGGAGTGAATGCCTAACAATTGCCATCATGAGTGACTTTAAGTCTTCTGTGCTCTGAGTGGTTTCTTGTACGGTAGAATGATGATATATTGGTCGAATGGAATTGGGTTATCCGAGTGGAGTTGTTGGTCAAGTGGATTGCACTCTGAGGTGATTCCACTCGATAGATTTTGCTATGCTCTGAATGCTGTTGATCTTAGGGTAGTGTCCTTGGGAAGGGCATCTAGTGTCATGGATCTAAGACTGACAGTAGAATGGGGGGGTAGGTATGAGGAGGCAAGATCCTAGCTATGTAGTAGTTGTACACATGAGTTTACGAGTTCAGGCCCTTCACGGAGGAAGTAACAGCCCTACGTCTCGGTGCCCGGAGGCGATCGACTAGATTGTGTATATGTGTGTGTTTACAAAGGATGTGAACCCTTTTCCCAGAGGAGGGGAGTGGCTTATATAGAGTGCACCAGGACCCCAGCTCTCCTCCGTTACACAAGATTCAATGTACATTAAGAGTGGAACGTTACTGGTAACACTAGCAATTAAGTAATATAAATGATAATTAAGTCTATGAGTAAACGCTCGACCGTTGTTGTGTAGAGTGGCTTTAGGTCTTCTATATGTCGAGTGGTTACTGTGACGGTCGGGTGTCATTGATTTCGCCAAGTGGAATGTCTCTGGTCGAGTGGATGATGGTAACCTTCGAATGCTTCTGGCTTTAGGGCGATGATCTTGGGGAGGGTGTCTAGGTCAGGCCTATGACCCTACCCTAGGTACAAAGCTCCATCATTATCCCCCGAATGGTTCAGGGCTTGAGTGGAGAAGGAGATGCGAATTCCTTTGATTTAATTTTCGTGCTTCGGGAGCATCTTATTTGCCATCAAGCGAACAATTATGATGATCCCAACTTCTTCTTTGTCACCTTGATCCATTCTTGGTTCTACCGAGTGAACTTTTGCTGTAATCCTCTGAGTGCTAATATGGAAAAGATCTTCTGCCTGACAGGTTGCCTTGCTACACGTGGATATCGTGCGATTTTGTATTTGGGGAAGCGCGTGAGATGGAGGAGTCCGCAGTAATCAGATGGGATCGGGCGAGGCCGCCTCGATCACTGCGCCACCTTTTTCACCACATACCTCGCGTGCGACTGTTGCAGGATTTGATTGGATCGTCTGGCCCCACAGGTCAGCCACTCGGAAGCGGCCCCATATAAGGTGCCAGATTGGATTTTGTGCACAGCGCTTCTCCATTCCCCTCCATTCTCCTCTCCTTTCTCCGTCATCTCCATCTTTATACTCAGTGCCGCTGCATCGTTCGAGCTTCGCCTGCGACCATGGCGAAGGAGAAGACGGCGGCCTTGGAGCGTGCAAAGAAGGCGACGGTGAAGGCGAAGGGAAAGACGTCCAATCGGGGCGGATCCTCGTCGAGATCCAGCCTGCCACGCGGCTAGATCCAGGGCAACATGATCCGGTCTACGATCAGCCAAGACGACATCGATGATCTGGTCGAGGGGGGGGGGCTGATTCCCCATGAATCGGTGCGGCTCTCGAAGGAGAGACCGAACCGCATCCGCGTGATGGTGAGTGCGTTCTCCTCGCAACTCATGTTGACCGTGGATTTTCTCTGCCTCTGCATCCTTTTTTCCAGGGACTCTTGAACTTCTTTGGAGCACAACTTCACCATTTCAATCCCAACTCCATCGTATATCTTTCCGCCTACGTGTCCATGTGCGAGAACTTCTTAGGTTGTAGGCCACACTAGGGTCTTTTCAAGCACATTTTCACTTGTTGTTCTTAGTTGGTCAAGAAGGCCAATCTGAGTTACGAGAAAACGTGCGTGATTCAGATGTGCGGGGTCCGTGGGATTCAGATGAGAAATAAAAGCACTTTCCCAACCATGATCCTTCCCGAGTCGGTCCGAGGTTGGCAGTCGACCTCGTTTTATTACAAAGACCAGCCGACTCCAGGTTAGTCGACCGGGCTCCCTGCTTTTTCCATGGACCGGGCCGAGAAGCCCTCCGCATTGAAAGTGATCCCAGAGGAGAGGGCGCAGGTGAAGGTGTTGGTCGAGCGGGTGGGCCAGCTCGTCCGAAACGGCGTGACTGGTATGGATCTATTGGAGGTATTCCTCAAACGATGCATCCAGCCGCTCCAACCTCGTGATCATCCAATGTGGATGTACTCGGGCATTGAGGATTCCACTCGGATCGACCCGGAGGAGGTCGATGAGGACATGGTGGAGAAGTGGCTGAGAGGTATCATAGGCAACAAGGATAACCCCAGGGGGTCCAGGAGGGTCGCTCCATTCGACCATTCGCGCCAGCCAGACCAGGTCTGACTCTGAATTGCCGAGTACTTTTTTGATTAATCATGTAACCGCCTGTTGATGACTGATTGCTTTTTTGTTTGCTTGTTATCTTTCAGGCTCTTATCGAGATGTATTCAATGCCCAACGGAGAGCAGGAGCAGGACTCGGAGGAGGAGGCGAGCGGAGGCGATAGCAGCGAGTGGCACTCGGACGAGGAGGAGGGTGAGGAGAGCGGCGACCCGAGTGACGAAGAAGAGGTCGACTCGCCTCCTCGCAGAGAAAAAAGGTCCAAGCACGCTCACGACCCGGAAAGCCTCCATGACATGGTGGCCGCACCGACTGGGCAGTCTTCGAAGCGTCCCTGGACATCCTCTCTGGTGATGACTGAGAAGACACCGAAGCAATCTAAAGTTGCACCTCCTCCAGCACCGAAACCACCGAGGGCTGCATCATCCAAACCTCCGAAGGCTTTGCCCAAGATCAAAATGGTCATTCCTACTATCTCCGGGTAATAATCCGACCTGATTCTTTGGTTGACTCGGTGTATCAATCGTGACCGACTGAATATTGAAATTGGCAGAGCTGCTACCGCTGGGACTTCCACCCGCCAGTATGAAGACGAGGATATGGAAGATGCAGTCACCTCCAATCCGGGTACAACTCTCGTGATCTTGTTATTGATTATATGGTCGATTAAATTCTGGCGACTCATCTAGGGTCGACTGATTTCTTTGCAGCCCCTCCCAATGTCATTGAGCTTCCAGATGATGACGAGGACGTGCCGCCGAGGCCCAGGAAGAAGAAGGCAACAGCTGGCAAGACATCCCAGTCGGAGCCGGCTGCGGAGCCGGTAGATTAACAACTCGAAGATGCGAGTAAGGTTTCTGTAACCTTTGCTGACCCCGTGTCGGGTGTGCGCCCCGCATCGTCGACTGCCCAAGTGCACCCACTTGGTGTAGTCATCGAGACCGCAGTCGACTGCTGGCAGTCGGTTGGGGTCTGAGCACTACTTTCTCTATTTTTTTACTCGGTCTGTGCAGACCAGCCGAGTGGAGCCCAAACTAGTGGGGGCACGCTAAGTGCAACCATTGGGTGTAGTCCCCGAGACCATGGTCGACTGCTGGCAGTTGGTTGGGGTCTAAGTACTTCTTCTTCTCTTTTTTTACTCGGTCTGGGCGGACCAGCCAAGTGGAACCCAAATCAGTGGGGGCACGCTAAGTGCACCCACTGGGTGTAGTCTCCGAGACCGCGGTCGACTGCTGGCAGTCGGTTGGGGTCTGAGTATTTCTTCTTTTCTTTTTTACTTGGTCTGGGCGGACCAGCCGAGTGGAACCCCAACCAGTGGGGGCACGATAAGTGCACCCACTGGGTGTAGTCCCCGACACCGCGATCGACTTCTGGCAGTCAGTTGGGGTCTGAGTAGTCTTGAAGTTCTATTCACTCGGAAGTAAATAATATTTTACTCGCTCTAGAAATCTTGTACGCTTATCTCCAATTTCGCCGAATTTGAGGAAAAGCAAAGGAAACTCAACCTTGACCTGGAGCTAGCCCAGCATAACTTAAAGAAGGCTCAAGATGAAGTCGTTGGTACGGAAGGTAACGGCATGTCAACTGCTTATCTTGACCATCCTTCAAGTTATCCCTTCATTCTTCTGTTTGATCTAAATGTGTATTTTGCAGAGAAAATGAGGTTGGCCCTGGAGAAGAAGGACTTGGATCTTGCAACTACGCTGAACGAGCCTCGGGAGAAGACTGCCCTTGCTGACCAGAAACTGGCTTCGGTCGAAGCACTAGAGTAGGAAATCAACAAGTTGAAGTCGTCTCTCACTGAATCCAACCAAGAGGTGACTCGTCTGAAAAAATATAAAGTGGCTTTGAACGATCAGCTGGAAAGCATGACTCGTAGGAGGAACGATTTGGAGGCTTATCTGAAAGCCCTCGCCAAGAAAATCTTTCTTATGCTCGAAGGTACCCCTTTTTACCCGACTGTTTTACTGTTTGCAAGTTAGTCCTGACCAGTCGACTCATGAACACCTTGACTCTGCAGAATTCTACCAAAACTTTGAAGAGGAGACTGGACGGGTCGAGACGGGCTTGGATCCTATCCTTTCTCCAGTCGGCGACGAGGCTGCCATGAATGTGCTTTGACTGGAATCTCATGTCGCCAGTGTTACCGGTTATATTGCTCGTCTGAAGGTGGCGGTGTCACGCATTGACTCATAACTCTGGCCAAGGGCAACGCTTCAGAATGATCTCGAGTCTCTGATGACTAGGCTCAATGAGGTCCCCGGTCGAGTGCAGGAATGGAAGAAGTCCTCTGCTCAATGCGGCGCTGACGTGGCTCTATCGCTGGTTAGGGTCCACTACAAAGAAGCTCAAGAAGAGAATCTGGCGGCGATCAAGGTCGCCAACACCAAAAGGCACGATTTCCAATCCTTCATGGAGACTTTCATTGCTGCTGCCACTCGGATCGCGGACGGGATCAATTTGGACGAGTTCGTCGAGCCTGCAAGCCCTCCTCCTGCTGAGTGAATGAACGTGATACGTAAACTTCCTTTAAATTTTCCTCGGAATGCCGAGTGATTTTTGTAACCATTAAACTCCTTCGTGCCTGATGCCCGAGTACTTTTATCTTCATCCTGAAACTTTTGAGGTTTTATCCGATCTTGGTTTATCTTTTGCATGTGCCTTCGAGTGGAGCTTATCCTTCAATCGGAATATTTCTTGAAATGCAGCTCTGAGGGAGATACCTCAGTCGACCTGTGCCTCTCCATCCTTGCGGACAGGGATGGAGCGCATGTTGTGCTCGTCGCATAACTCTGAGGAGAGAGTTGGAGTCGACCTGCACCTCGTCGTCTTTGCGGATAGGGATGGAGCGCGTGTTGTACTTGTGGCGTAGCTCCAAGGTGAAGGTTGCATTCGACCTGCACCTCGTCATCCTTGCGGATAGGGATGGAGCGCACGTTGTACTTGTGGCGTAGCTCTAAGGTGAAGGTTGCATTCGGCCTGCACCTCGTCATACTTGCGGATAGGGATGGAGCGCACGTTGTACTTGTGGCGTAGCTCCGAGGTGAAAGTTGCATTGGGCCTGCATCTCGTCGTCTTAGGAGAGTACTGGACTGCAGCTAAGCCTCCGAGTGTGAGGTTTGCTCATCACTCGGTAGGATTTTTACAACTTAGGCGAGTACTGGACTGCAGCTAAGCCCCCGAGTGTGAGGTTTGCTCATCACTCGGTAGGATTTTAAGTACTTAGGCTAGTACTGGACTACAGCTAAGCCCCCGAGTGCGAGGTTTGCTCATCACTCGATAGGATTTTTAATACTTAGGCTAGTATTGGACTACAGCTAAGCCCCTGAGTGTGAGGTTTGCTCATCACTCAGTAGGATTTTTACAACTTAGGCGAGTACTGGACTGCACCTAAGCCCTCGAGTGTGAGGTTTGCTCAGCACCCGGTAGGATTTTTACAACTTAGGCAAGTACTGGACTGCAGCTAAGCCCCCGGGTGTGAGGTTTGCTCATCACTCGGTAGGATTTTGAATACTTAGGCTAGTACTGGACTGTAGCTAAGCCCCCGAGTGTGAGGTTTGCTCATAACTCAGTAGGATTATTAATACTTAGGCTAGTACTAGACTGCAGCTAAGCCCTCGAGTGTGAGGTTTGCTCATCACTCGATTGGATTTTTACAACTTAGGCGAGTACTGGACTGCAACTAAGCCCCCGAGTGAGAGACTTGCTCGTCACTCGGTAGGATTTTTAATACTTAGGCGAGTACTGGACTGTAGCTAAGCCTTCGAGTGAGAGGCTTGCTCACCACTCGGTAGGATTTCCAATACTTAGGCGAGTACTGGGCTGCAGCTAAGCCCCCGAGTGAGAGACTTGCTCACCACTCGGTAGGATTTTCAATATTAGGCGAGTACTGGACTGCAGCTAAGCCCCCAAGTGAGAGACTTGCTCGCCACTCGGTAGGATTTTTGAACTTAGGCGAACAGATTCGCAGCTAAGCCTCTGAGTGGGAGGCTTGCTCACCACTCGGTAGGACTTTTTTAAAACTTAGGCGAATGGATTCGCAACTAAGCCACCCACTAGGGAATTTTAGACACAAACGTAAGTAATCGACAATCATTTTAGAAGACTGTAAAACTCTTGTCTTTGATAAACAAACTACAAATGTGCTTCTTATTACATCTCAACAGACTGAGTGCTTAAGTATAAAAGGGGCGGAGTAGCTCCACATTCCAAGCGCGCGGCTCGTCTTTCTTGTGGTCGACGTTATAGAGGTTGTACGCTCCTTTGTGGAGCACTCTGGAGACAATGAAGGGGCCTTCCCAGGAAGGCGCAAGCTTGTGTGGTTCCTGCTGATCCACTCAAAGAACCAAGTCTCCCTCTTGAAATGCTCGACCCCTTACGTTTCTGGCGTGGAATCAACGCTAATCTTGCTGATAAATGGTTGATCGGATCAAGGCCATCTCCCTTTCTTCCTCCAGGAGATCAACCGCATCCTTTCATGCCTTCTCTGCTTCTTCTTCTGAGAAAAGCTCGACTCGGGGCGCATTGTGGAGCAAGTCACTCGGAAGTACAGCTTCAGCTCCATAAACCAAGAAAAAGGGAGTTCTGGTAGTCGACCGATTGGGAGTTGTCCTTAGTCCCCACAATACTGACGGAAGTTCATCGACCCAGGCTCCTGCTGCGTGTTTGAGATCACGCATCAGTCAGGGTTTCAGTCCTTTGAGAATCAATCCATTTGCTCTTTAAGCTTGCCCATTCGACTGGGGGTGGGCGACTGAAGCATAATCAACTCGAGTACCTTGAGAAGCACAGAAAGTCCTAAACTCATCAGAATCGAAGAATGACCCATTGTCAGTGATGATGCTGTGTGGAACACCATATCTGAATGTTAGCTCTCTGATGAAGCTGACACCAGTGCTGGCTTCAAGGTTCTTGATAGGCTTGGCTTCAATCCATTTGGTGAACTTGTCGACTGCTACAAGCACATGAGTGAATCCGCTCCTACTAGTCCTTAGAGGTCCAACCATATCCAATCCCCAAACAGCAAAAGGCCAGACGAGTGGAATGGTCTTCAGGGCCGATGCAGGCCTGTGAGACATGTTGGAGTAAAACTGGCAACCTTCACATTTTTCGACTATTTCTTTTGCCATCTCATTTGCTCGTGGCCAGTAAAATCCCGCTCGGTATGCTTTGGCCACAATGGTCCGAGAAGACGCATGGTGACCACAGGTCCCCGAGTGGATGTCATTGAGGATCACTCGACGTTCTTCAGGTGTTATGCATTTCTGGCAGACTCCAGTTGCACTTTCTCTGAACAACTGTCCTCTTATCACGGTAAAGGCTTTGGATCGACAGACGATCTATCAAGCCTATTCTTCGTCCTCTAGGAGTTCTTTTCTAAGAATGTACGTGATATATGGTATTGTCCAGTCGGGAGTGATGACCAAAACCTCCATGATCAAATCGACCACGGCTGGGAACCTCGATGTTAGTCGGATCAGTGGCACTCTTTGGTTGCGGGGGCTCTTCAATGAAAGGATCTTATTGAACTGAAGGTGTATGAATATGTTCCAGGAACACATTGCTCAGAATGGCTTCCCTCTTGGAACCTATCTTTGCTAGATCATCAGCTACTTGATTTTTCAGTCGGGGTATGTGATGGAGCTCCAACCCCTCAAACCTCTTTTCGAACATTCTCACTGCATTGCAATAACCAGTCATAGCTAGGCTTCTGACGTCCCACTCCTTCATCACCTGATTGAGCACTAAATCCGAGTCGCCATAGACCATGAGGCGATGGACGCCTAGTGAAATGGCCATACGCAACCCGTACAGAAGTGCCTCATATTCATCTTCGTTGTTGGAAGAGTCAAAGTGAATCTGGAGAACATAGCTGAGTTTGTCACCGCGGGGGGATACCAGCACCACCCCAGCACCGGATCCATTCAGCATCTTGGAGCCATCGAAGAACATGGTCCAATGCTCCGAGTGAATTTGGGCTGGAAGTTGCTGTTCGATCTACTTGACGAGGAAATCTGCTATTTCTTGGGACTTGATAGCTTTCTTTGCCTCAAACTTGATGTCCTGGCGAAGGAGTTCAATCGCCCAATTTGCCACTCGACCAGTGGCATCTCTATTGTTCAGAATCTCTATAGTGGAGCGTAGCTAACGACTGTAATTGTCACACCCTGCATTTTGTAACATGTCATTTGCATTAATAAAGCATGAAAATTTGGACCAACAAAAACTTTTGCATTATTTGGCTTTTTATTTGGAGTTCGTTTTCTCTCTGTGATTTCCAAGTGCTCTTTAAAGTCAACTACTACACTTTATATACTTCATCTCCCTGCCCCGAACTTCTGCCCAATGATCATGCCATGTGTATAGTGCAATATAGTATTTTCTACAAAAATAATTTGGCCAAAAAGTATTTTCAAAAATAAGTTCTCCAAAAACTCCTGAATTGAGGGTTGCACTACAAGTACTTGATTTGGGGTATGAAAAATATTTCAAAGAGTATAATTGAAACCTATTATATATAGGATTCCCATAAACCACAAAAATATATTTTTAAAAGTTATTTTTCCTATTTTATTTAAAAGCTTTTCTTAAGGCCAGAAATGGTCTTTAATAGGGAAAATTATTTTACTATTTCAAAAATATTTAACAAAAATCAGGGAAACTCAGTGGACATATATTTTCCATATATAAGAGTTTCAACACATGGTCTTGTTCAAAATATTGGGCAAAACCCTCCAAAACCATTTATGTACATTTCAAGTATTTGAGATATTTCTATAAGAAATATTTTCAAATAAATCCAACAAAATTCTAGCAAGTCACATATACTTAATATCGTGACATTGCAAAGTTTCAGCTCAATCCAAACTGTTTTGGTTCACAAAAGTGCCCCAAAACCATCTCTGGCCAGATTCAAATTTGAACAACTTTGTACTACCAACTTTCTCTCCTTGACCCCAACTTTTGTGAGAATGTTCACATGACGAAATGAGGCCAGTACACCAAGTGGTGAATCAAGAGGAAGTGATTTTCTCAACTAGATCTACACAAGTTCATTTCTGCTAATTTCTAGGGTTTACAAAAGTTGCATTGGCAACTTTGCCAAAATGAGCTCAAAACTGGTGGAAGGCCCTAATTATATGTGCCATTTCACCCGGTAGAGTCTCATGCCAAATGGAGTTCATTTTCTCATCCAAACAAGCATCAAATACCTTCTGCCACTTTACTAAAGTTCCAGTTTTGACCTCTTCCACTAATCTCCATGGGCTCAACTTTGTACCACATCTACTCCTGACCATCTTCTACCTCCAGTAACTTTCCCCTGGCCATTTCTCAATGATTAAGGGGTGAAACACCCCCATTTACCCCCCTGGACAACAATTTCTCTCTCTCCCTCAAGCTCCCTCCTCATTCCAGTGGCTCCCCAGGGCATCCAAGGCCATATCCCACTTCTTTACTCCCCTAGAGCTACCAGACACCTTTGGCCGTGCTCACACTGCTTAGAATATGGCATGCCAAGCCATCTAGCCGCTCTGGAGCACGCTATAGTGCATCCAGGCACTGTAGCCGCCCCCTGCCAACCACCCCCAGCCACCTTGGGCCTCCCCAGCACGCCCAACGATGTGCCTCGACGTCTGCGACACGCCACGCCTCTGTCTCCCTCCTCCTTCTCCCTCCTCTCGCCCCAGCTCGCACGCGCGACGACCTCCCGAGCGCACCAGTGAGCGCGCTCACATGTGCGGTGCCTTTGGCCCCCCTGCTCCCTCTCTCTTCTTTTCCCTCGCTCTGGACCAAACCCACGAGCACCCCAGACACGGCCCCGCGCGTCCCGTGACCCATAGCAATGGCAACGACCTCGCCGAGCCTCTCCCTCACCACCACTCGCTCCTACCCACTCCAAATCGCCCCCCTGTGCCCTCAGCTCTCCTCCAGGAGCACCCGAGCTCGCGATCGACCTCGAGCTCCGCCGCTTCAGCTTGCCGTAGTTCGCGAGGTATAGGCCTCCCCCGCTCCTCCTCTGCCTCTATCTGGAACCCCCGAGCACCATTGATCGTTTACCCCCTCTTTCCCGCTCGTTTTGCAGTCGGAAACGGCCGGAGCCATCGACGCCCGACGCACCTCCTTCGCGAACCTCATCGTCGACAAACTAGGCTACCCCGGCGACTGCAACCACCTCCACCCGAACGGCGACTCTGCGCTGAGTCCAACCATGTCCTCCTCTCACCTCGCCGTGCCCTACATCGTCGCCGGTGAGCTCGCCGGCCCTCTGGCGCAGGGTTAGGGATGACAGGCGGGCCCCGCCTGTCAGCCTCTCCTCTCCATCACCCCTCTCTCTCGCTGACGCCTGGGCCCCGCCCGTCAGGTTTAACCCTGGCGCGCGCGCATCAGCTCGACTGGACCATCTCGCTGGCTGGGCCGCTACCCTGTGGCCGTTCTGGCCCAGCAGGCACAATGCCCCTTCTCCTTTTTTTCTTTTTTCTGTCAAACTTTTAAAAATTCCACAGGATTAAATATTAATCCAAATGCAATAATTCCAGTTCCTAAGATCTTAAAAAATCCCATCTATTTAATGGTATAACTTTCATTCATTTCCAACCAACTTTTATGTATTGTTCATACTCAAATTCAAATTTGAATATATTTAAAACCCTCTAAAAATCCATTTCATCTATTCTGCTACTCCAAGTCCAAAACTAGGAATTTTCCCCTTCTTATCTTTCACCCTAGTATTTAAGAAAAAGGAGCTGACATTTTTCCTGAGCACTTTGGTTTTTCTGATTTATTATTGCCTTATTTTTCTCATTATTATTTTGCGATGATAGATTGCGTTGCTGACGAAGGAGTTGGACCAGAAGACTTCGAAGACCCTGAAGACCTTGCTGAGCCGGGCAAGCAGCCCTTTGACCATTTCTAAGAAACCCTTTTTATGCATGTCATATGGCACTTTCATTGCTTGCATCGAGGTCATGATAAAATGGTGACCACTTGAGGTGGTTTGACACCGTTACTTCCTCATTGATACTTGCATGGTGCATGACCCTACCTCCTGATGAGGGTTATGCCGGTGGGAGTAGGTAGGATGCTAGAGTAGTTGCTACGCAAAAAGGGACGGGAATATGCATGGTGATGGAGACAAAGTATTTTCAGAAGACTTTTTTTTGAAAACCCCGTTGGGTGCCACTTATGCCCGAGGGAGATAATGAGATGGGTAACCACTTGATGACGAAGTGGTGTACCGAGGCAAGTGTGTGTGTTGTTTTCAAAATGGATAAGATTTATGATTTGTCGACTGTCCCAACCTTACATGCTTAACCACTCTACCCTTGTATGGTAAAGGGCATTATTGATTACCTAGGCCGATACTAGCTTGGAGCCCGCATTACTAGTGACGGGGGAGAGTTGGTACTCTCTCTCGGGACGGGGTCGTGCCAGGTAGGGCGGCCATGACTGTTTTTACAAGGCACCGGACACACCATTGGTACCCCGTGCTTGTGGTATGTGATAAATATGGGAGCGAGGCTCCACAAATTTTAAGTTGTGAAATGATGGGCACGGGGGTTACTACCAATCGAGTGGACTCTATGTTAGTGTCGTCAAGGGATAGATGGTGATCGGGTGCTTACCCCCGCAGGTCGTGGAAGACACGAAAGTTCCCCGGATCTTGTGGGTAAAGTGTGCAACCTCTGCTGAGTGTAAAATTATTCGAATAGCCGTGTCCACGGTCAAGGACCGTTGGGCGGTGCTGCTTAAACTACGTCCAGAATTTTACAAACCACGTGTATGTGTTGATGAAGCTAAATGGGTCAAGTCAGATGACTTGACACAACGATCAAGTTGGATTGGTGTCCAACTCTTCTTATGTTGATATCTTTAAATTGTTCATACGGTATCTGTACTCTCAATATGCATACTTTACAGATTGACAGATCATGTCATTGCACTCAAAACTAGCTTACTGCAAACTACCTACTTAGTGCTATATCATTGCATTGTTGTGCCTTGTTCCAATCATGGGTTGCTTGCGAGTACATTCAAAGTACTCATTGGCTTGCCACTGGTTATTTAATATTCCAGGAATGGAAGAACAGGAGTTCAAAGAAGAGTACTTTGGAGACGAACATACGAACTAGGACGTTTCCCAGTCAGAATGCCTGTAGGGTTAAGGCAGATGGCATGGGTTCTACTTATCGACGAAGATTTCTGTTGCTTAAGTTTATTTGGCATTCATCCCTTGTGGCTTTATCTATGTAATACTTGACCATAATGGTCATAATTTGTGTAAGACGGTATGTATGGATGTAAGACTCTTGTTATTCAGCTTCTGTGTGTTCAGTGAGCATTTATCTCCGGGATCACTTTACACATGCATTCGGTAATCACGACTCATGAGTCGGGGTCCCCACGGAGCTGGTATCAGAGCCATCCTGACTGTAGGAAGCCTTAGTTAGCATGGTTGTTAGTTAGGGTAAAACTATTTCCAACCTATTACTAGTTTTCAAAACTATCTATACTCCTCTTCCCCTCTGAATTTTTCAAAAAAAACTAAGGTACATTTTCCCTATCGATCTCTTCCCCATCAAAACTATTGCAAAAGGTCGCTATCACCCTCAAGCCCGAGACCACGGGATTCCTTGTAATCCTCAAAGGAGTACACCTTGCCAAACACTCACCCACCTCTTTCGAACACAAGATTGGCGACACCACAACAAGACGATGCCAACAGAAGATACATCTTCGAGGAATGAGGACATGAAGACCCAGAGGATGGTGATACCTTTGAATTTACCCTAGGATGATGCAACCTTGTCCTATGGCGATCAGGGTGTAAGATATGCAAGATCACGATATACATCGCTAATAGAGCAACCATGTCCTTCCCATTGTTGTATCGGCAACAACCGGTGGATGAGAACCTCGCCATTTGGTCCGCCTCACTATAGTGAGCAGGAAAACGGTTCTCTTCATCCCCCTCTCTTGGTGTTGATGTTGTCATCAACGTAACCGACATGTTGGACCTCTACTATGCCTTGTTAATGTCCTTGCATAAAGGTATACCTACCTCGTACCATCAACGCCTTAGAAGACAAAAAGGGATCGTCATGATTAAGAAGGCAATAGAAGACTGAGTCAATGCCTGCTACGAGGAGCCACCTTCACCCCATCACTTCAACAGGCGAGAAGTTGTTGAAGAATCTTCAGGCCTAACTTGGATCGTTTCATCAAACAACTACAAGAGACATAGCAACACCTGAGGAAAACCCAGAAGACTTCACGAGGCACGAGACACGAAGCAAAGCACGACTAATGAGTCCGAGAACCCCTAGGGTAGGATGAGTCGTGTACCCCCTGTGCGAAGTCGAGTCCGTATGATGGTTCGAATAGAACCATGATTGTGTGTTGCTTGTTTTTATTTGTTTGTGTTTTGATATAGGTCACACTTTTGCACTAGGCAACAAGTACGCGACTATATCACCTTCCTTACCTTGTTTCTTTTATTTGGCCTTTTGCACCTGTTTGTTTGCACTTGCACTATAGAACCCCCTTTAGGCACTCCCCTCCTCTATGCTACTTTTCCCTCTCATCTCTCTCCTCAACTGAAGACCGGCAAGCCAAGATACACCAAGGATTCTACTTTGGCAACCAACTAGCACTGAAGACTTTTGCTACAGCCTCCTTGACCAAGTGTAACCCCGTCGAATTATGTTTACCCCTCAAGACTGTGAACCCATCCACTGACCCTTCGAGACTTCACAAGACACCCTAGCCCGAATCTTAACCATGTGCTTAACCCACGGAATTGCAAGAGAACCTGTTAAGCCCCCGTAACCTTGCACTACACTGGTTTCATTATGGGACTAATGGAAATAATGAGCGAGCACATTGTCATTCTAATACAGTACAAGAACTACAATGCCATAGGGAAGACCAATTTGAGGATATATGAATAGAGGAAAAATGACTTGATGAGTTTATATCAGTGACCTTGAGGAATTATCTGAGACTTTGGTGGATTATGAGGCTTTCATGTTGGTAGAGGAACTTGGTGGGATCATTATTATAGAGTAGCATAGCTTTCATTACCCCTGTATTAATTGGATTTAGTGGAACAATTAAGATCGCAAGTTGAATTCTTGGATGTATATGGATTTAACTTAGCCATGGGATATTAATAGGAGATAGTTGATATTACAATAATGACTTAGGGGAAACATGTAGGGATTATCGTGGGACGTGAGATTTGGATTTAAGTAGGTGATCCTAGTTGAGTATAGATGCTGAGTATGTCTACATGGTTCGGAGTAAGTTGGATTAGACTGATGATCTCGATCATGATACCATGTTTCTCGGTGGACAATAAACTGGGAGATTGGATTAATTGTCGGAGTTGATATAAGCTCGACCTTGGAGTTTACTTGACCATGATAATGGAAATTGGTGGAATGACTATAGCAAGGATAGCCCTTTCAAATATTTGGAGGTTATAGGACATTAGAAGATCATCTGGAACACTGTAAACACTGGATTTGTAGAACTAATGGATTATGTAGTAATCAATGGAAGTTAACGGGTGGTTGGAGTTGATTCATAGGAAGGAAACAAGATTTTGTAGTGGCATACGACGTGCTTCCTTAGGATAGAGATACACTAACATGGACCTTGGAAGAATAGGATGAGCACTTGGATTGTCGTGTTTTATTCCTGCTTGGAAGCTTGTATGTTGTACCCATGGATTTTTAGGGGTAGCCATACATATGAGTTTGGGGATCATAGACATATATGATTTTTCTTAGACCTCCTCTCGGGGGTCACAAGAATATGGATCACATGAGTGATGATTGGATTTGACCTATACGAAATAATGCTTTCGGTGGTATAAGGTTATTTGTTTGAGGGACTAGATAGACTATTGGCATCTCAGAAGCCGTGCTTAAACATAAGATAATAAATGTTCACTCGCACACTAGAACCCTTGAAACCCTTAAGCTCTACCAAGCCACAACATCGTCGGATCATGACCATGGGCCTTGGCTCTAGGTCAAGTAGACACTGACCAACACTCAACCGTGACCACCACCAATCCCCAGCATACTTTATGTACCCCGTGAACAAAGTCTCCATGGAGTACTTAGACAAGATAATTGTCATCATTATTTTGTGACCTATTTGTCTACCCAAATACGGAAAAGAGCCATTCAGCTGGTCAAGGAACATTTGAAGAACGCCATGCCAAGGAGAAAGAACTATACCAACCACCCTCGTCAAGGAGTGTACTTTCTCGTCGAAGACCATGTGTATCTGCAAGCCACTTCTCTCAAAGGAACCAAGCATTTACATGTCAAAGGGAAGCTCACACCAAGATTTATCAGCCCTCTCCAAGATCACTGCAAGACGAAGATTGGACGGCTACCAGCTAGAGTTACCACCTGAGTCACCCGCTGTGCACAACATTTTTTTTTGCACACAACACCACTCCGAAAATGTTTCTCCAACTTCCTAACTAGCCCGGTCTCTTTAAGGGCATGGATCACCAAGCCATCGACCCCCAGCCCAATATGACCTACGCAAGAGACCCCAATTGCAATCTGGATCAAGCAGGACGTCATACACGAAGCCACACCATCAAATACTTCAAGGTTCAATGGAGGACCACTCGGAAGCAAAAGCAGTATGAGGACGTGAAGACTATCTTAAATCCGAGTTTCCGTATCTCTTTTAAACCTTACAAGAATCTCCAGGACGAGATTCTTGTAAGGGGGGGGTAGGTCTGTCACACCCTGCATTTTGTAACATGTAATTTGCATTAATAAAGCATGAAAATTTGGACCAACAAAAACTTTTACATTATTTGGCTTTTTATTTGGAGTTCGTTTTCTCTCTGTGATTTCCAAGTGCTCTTTAAAGTCAACTACTCCACTTTATATACTTCATCTCCCTGCCCCAAACTTCTTCCCAATGATCATGCCATGTGTATAGTGCAATATAGTATTTTCTTACAAAACTAATTTGGCCAAAAAGCATTTTCAAAAGTTAGTTTTCCAAAAAACCCTGAATTGAGGTTTGCACTACAAGTACTTGATTTGGGGTATGAAAAATATTTCAAAGAGTATAATTGAAACCTATTAGATATAGGATTCCCATAAACCACAAAAATATATTTTTAAAAGTTATTTTTCCTATTTTATTTAAAAGCTTTTCTTAAGGCCAGAAATGGTCTTTAATAGGGAAAAATATTTTATTATTTTAAAAATATTTGACAAAAATCAGGGAAACTCAGTGGACATATATTTTCCATATATAACAGTTTCAACACATGGTCATGTTCAAAATATTGGGCAAAACCCTCCAAAACCATTTCTGTACATTTCAAGAATTTGAGATATTTCTATAAGAAATATTTTCTAATAAATCCAAGAAAATTCTAGCAAGTTACATATACATAATATGGTGACATTGCAAAGTTTCAGCTCAATCCAAACTGTTTTGGTTCACAAAAGTGCCCAAAACCATCTCTGTCCAGATTCAAATTTGAACAACTTTGTACTACCAGCTTCCTCTCCTTGACCCCAACTTTTGTGAGAATGTTCACATGACGAAATGAGGCCAGTACACCAAGTGGTGAATCAAGGGGAAGGGATTTGTTCAACTAGATCTACACAAGTTCATTTCTGCTAATTTCTAGGGTTTACAAAAGTTGCATTGGCAACTTTGCCCAAATGAGCACAAAATTGGTGGAAGGCCCTAATTATATGTGCCATTTCACCCTGTAGAGTCTCATGCCAAATGGAGTTCATTCGCTCACCCAAACAAGCATCAAACACCTTCTGGCACTTTACGAAAATTTCATTTTTGACCTCTTCCACTAATCTCCATGGGCTCAACTTTGTACCACAGCTCCTCCTGACCATCTTCTACCCCAGTAACTTTCCCCTGGCCATTTCTCAATGATTAAGGGGTGAAACACCGACATTTACCTCCCTGGACAACAACTTCTCTCTCTCCCTCAACCTCCCTCCTCACTCCAGTGGCTCCCCGGGGCATCCAAAGCCATAGCCCACTTCTTTACTCCCCCTAGAGCTACCAGACACCTTTGGCCGCGCCCACACTGCTTACAAAATGGCATGCCAAGCCATTTGGCCACTCTGGAGCACGCTACAGTGCGTCCAGGCACTGTAGCCACCCCTTGCCAACCACCTCCGGCCACCTCGGGTCTCCCTAGCACGCCCGACGATGTGCCTCGACGTTTGTAACACGCCACTCCTTTGTCCCCTCCTCCTTCACCCTCCTTTTGCCCCAGCTCGCACGCGCGATGACCGCCCAAGCGCACCAGTGAGCGCGCTCACACGCGCGGTCCCTCTGGCCCCCTCCTCCCTCTCTCTTCTTTCCCTCGCTCTGGACCGAACCCACGAGCACCCCAGACACGCCCCTGGGCGCCCCCGTGACCCACAGCAATGGCAACGACCTCATCGGCGCACAGGTCTACAGTGAGCCATGGCTCGCCTACTTAAAGGCCTCCCTGAGCCTCTCCCTCACCACCACTCGCTCCTACCCACTCCAAATCGGCCCCCTATGCCCTCAGCTCTCCTCCAGGAGCACCCGAGCTCGATATCGAGCTCAAGCTCCGCAGCTTTGGCTCGCCATAGTTCACGAGGTACAGGCCTCCCCCGCTCCTCCTTTGCCTCGATCCGGAACCCCCGAGCACCATTGATCGTTTCCCCCCTCTTTCTCGCTCGTTTTGCAGTTGGAAACGGCCGGAGCCATCGACACCCGACACGCCTCCGCCTGTCAGCCTCTCCTCTCCATCACCCCTATCTCTCACTGATGCCTGGGCCCCGCCCGTCGGGTTTAAACCGGGCGTGCGCGCGTCGGCTTGGCTGGACTGCCTCGCTGGCTGGGCCGCTGCACTATGGCCGTTCTGGCCCAGCAGGCATAATGCCCCTTCTCCTTTTTTTTCTTTTTTTGTCAAACTTGTAAAAATTCCACATGATTAAATATTAATCCAAATGCAATAATTACAGTTCCTAAAATCTTGTAAAAATCCCACCTATTTAATGGTATAACTTTCATTCATGTCCAACCAACTTTTATGTACTGTTCATATTGAAATTCAAATTTTAATATATTTAAACCCCTCTAAAAATCCATTTCATCTATTCTGCTACTCCAAGTCCAAAACTAGGAATTTTCCCCTTCTTATCTTTCAGCCTAGTATTTAAAAAAATGACTTGACATTTTTCTGAGCACTTTGGTTTTTCTGATTTATTATTGCCTTATTTTTCTCATTATTATTTTGCGACGATAGATTGCGTTGCTGACGAAGGAGTTGGACCAGAAGACTTTGAAGACCCAGAAGACCTTGCTGAGCCAGGCAAGGAGACCTTTGACCATGTCTAAGAAACCCTTTTTCTGCATGTCATATGGCACTTTCATTGCTTGCATCGAGGTCATGATAAAATGATGACCACTTGAGGTGGTTTGCCACCGTTACTTCCTCGTTGATACTCGCATGGTGTATGACCCTACCTCCTTATGAGGGTTATGCCGGTGGGAGTAGGTAGGATGCTAGAGTAGTTGCTACGCAAAAAGGGACGACAATATGCATGGTGATGGAGACAAAGTATTTTCAGAAGACTTTTTTTGAACACCCCGTCGGGTGACACTTATGCCCGAGGGAAATAATGAGATGGGTAACCACTTGATGACGAAGTGGTGTACCGAGGCAAGTGTGTGTGTTGTTTTAAAAAACGGATTAGATTTAAGATTTGTCGACTATCCCAACCTTACATGCGCAACCACTCTACCCTTGTATGGGAAAGGGCATTATTGATTACCTAGGCCGATACTAGCTTGGAGCCCACATTACTAGTGACTGGGAGAGTTGATGCTCTCTCTCGGGACGGGGTCGTGCCAGGTAGGGCGGCAATGACTTTTTTACAGGGCACTGGACACACCATTGGTACCCTGTGCTTGTGGTTTGTGATAAATATGGGAGCGAGGCTCCACAAATTTTGAGATGTGAAATGTTGGGCACGGGGGTTACTACCAATCGAGTGGACTCTATGTTAGTGTCGTCTAGGGAAAGATGGTGATCGGGTGCTTACCCCGGGTACTTGAGGTACCGCGGGTCGTGGAAGACATGAAAGTTCCATGGATCTTGTGGGTAAAGCGTGCAACCTCTGCAGAGTGTAAAACTATTCGAATAGCCGTGTCCACGGTCAAGGACAGTTGGGCGGTGCTGCTTAAACTACGTCCAAAATTTTACAAACCACGTGTGTGTGTGTGTTGATGAAGCTAAATGGGTCAAGTCAGATGACTTGACACGAAGATCAAGTTGGATTGGTGTCCAACTTTTCTTATGTTGATATCTTTAACTTGTTCATACGGATATCTGTACTCTCATGATGCATACTTTACAGGTTGATAGATCATGTCATTGCACTCAAAACTAGCTTTCTGCAAACAACCTACTTAGTGCTATATCATTGCATTGTTGTGCCTTGTTCGAATCATGGGTTGCTTGCGAGTACATTCAAAGTACTCATTGGCTTGCCACTGGTTATTTAATTGGCCAGGCATGGAAGAACAGGAGTTCGAAGAAGAGTACTTTGGAGACGAACATGCGAACTAGGACGTTTCCTAGTAAGAATGCCTGTAGGGTTAAGGTACATAGCATGGGTTCTACTTATCGACGAAGATTTCCGCTGCTTAAGTTTATTTGGTATTCAGCCCTTGTGGCTTTATCTATGTAAGACTTGACCATAATGGTCATAATTTGTGTAAGACGGTATGTATGGATGTAAGACTCTTGTTATTCAGCTTCTGTGTGTTCAGTGAGCATTGGTCTCTGGGATCACTGTACACGTGCATTCGGTGATCACGACTCATGAGTCGGGGACACCACAGTAATGGAATGATTAGAGAAATAGTGCGCAACCTTCTTCGTGGTCACGTAAATCCCATAAACTAGCTTCTGATAGTGCGGATATATTTGCTTCGATGGAGTCAGAACTTCAGAAACATAATATACTGGGCGCTGAACTTTATAGGCTTTTCCTTCTTCTTCCCGCTCGACCGTGAGTACTGTACTGACAACTTGTCAAGTGGCTGCAATATAAAGCAGTAAAGGCTCTTTGCTGACTGGTGCAGCAAGCACCTGCTGGGTGGAAAGCAGGGCTTGAGCTCTGCAAATGCCGCCTCAGCTTCGGGATTCCACTCGAACTTATCAGACTTCTTCATCAGTAGGTAAAGAGGCAATGCCTTTTCACTGAGGCGAGAAATGAATTGTCTCAAGGCGGCCAAGCAACCAGTAAGCTTCTGGACATCGTGCACACACACAGGGCGTTTCATCCAAAGTATAGCACCAACTTTCTCTGGATTAGCATCGATCCCTCATTCGAAAATGAGGAAACCGAGTTAATTTCCGCCAGGGACTCCGAATGTGCACTTTGATGGATTGAGCTTGATATCATATCTTCTGAGGTTGGCAAAGGTTTCAGCAAGGCAGCCAGCAGTTCGGAACCCTTACGTGACTTGACCACGATGTCATCCATGTATGCTCCCACATTCCGACTGATTTGAGTAAGCAGACACTTTTGGATCATCCTCATGAATGTGGCTCCGGCGTTCTTCAGGCCGAACGGCATGGTGACATAACAGAAGCATCCGAATGGAGTGATGAATGCCGTTTTTATCTCATCAGGCCCATACAGTCGGATCTGATGGTACCCGGAATAGGCATCCAAAAAAGACAAACACTCACACCCCGCAGTTGAGTCGATGATTTGGTCGATGCGGCGGAGAGGAAAATGATCTTTCGGGCAGGCCCGATTGGTATGCTTGAAGTCAATGCACATGCGAAGTGAATCGTCCTTCTTGGGGACCATGACTACATTGGCGAGCCACTAGGAGTGGTAGATTTCTCGGATGAACTCAGCTGCCAGGAGCCGAGCCACTTCCTCACCAATTGCTTTTCTCTTCTGGACGGCGGACCGTCAGAGATGTTCCTTGACAGGTTTCACTTTCGGGTCGACTCGCAAACGATGCTCAGCCAGTCCCCTGGGTACACCCGGCATGTCAGAAGGTTTCCATGCAAAGATGTCCCAGTTCTCACGGAGGAACTGGATGAATGCTTCTTCCTATTTGCTGTCGAGTGTCGTTGAAATATGAGTCGGAGCAGCATTGGGATCGGTCGGGTGAATATGAATCGGTTTCATTCCTCTAGACGACTAAAATGTAGAGTCTATGGCAGGCTTCTTAGCTCGCAGCAAATCACTCGGATCTGCATTTTTCTGGTACTCTTGGAATTCTACTAGTGCCATTTGTGCATCGGCAATTTTTGAGCCCTTCTGGAAGCACTCTTCTGCCTTCTGCCGATTCCCAGTGATAGTGATCACCCCTCTGGGACTAGGCATTTTCAATTTGAGATACACGTAACATGGTCGAGCCATAAAACGTGCATAAGCGGGCCTTCCCAGAGTAGCATGGTAAGCACTCTTGAAGTCCACCACTTCAAATGTCAACTTCTCCTTGCGGTAATTCTTGGAATCGCCAAAAACCACTTTAACACCCCGGATGTAATTTACCTTATCTGTACTCCAACTATTGCCATTTCCGACCTAAGTTATTTTATTTACCTCGCGTTCTGGTTTTTGTCTCCGTGTGTTGTTGCCTTTTTTTCATGCATCTCACATCATGTCATCATCTGCATTGCATTTGCATACGTGTTCGTCTCATGCATCCGAGCTTTTTCACCGTTGTCCGTTTTGCATTCCGGCGCTCCTATCTCCTCTGGTGCCCCTTTCTACCTCTTTTCATGTGTGGGGGTTAAACATTTCCGGATTGGAACGAGACTTGTCAAGCGGCCTTGGTCTACTACCGGTAGACCGCCTGTCAAGTTTCGTACCATTTGGACTTCGTTTGATACTCCAACGGTTAACCGAGGGACCGAGAAGGCCTCGTTTGTGTTGCAGCCCAACACCCCTCCAATTTGGCCCAAAACCACCTAAACCCTCTCCATCATCTCGGTCGTTCGATCATGATCGTGTGGCCGCAAACCGTGCTCCATTTGGAGCATCCTAGCTCCCTCTATGCCTATATACAAATCCCCTTCCAAAAATCTCCGGACGAAACCCTAGTCCCCTCCCTCTCCACGCGCCGCTGGACACTTTTCCGTCCGGCCGGACACGTCCGAATCCGCCGCCGCTGACACATGGCACGACGTGGTTCGTCCGCCGCCTCCCTCCGCCGCCGGCACGGGAGAGCCCGCGCGCGGCCCGCCGAGCCCATCTCCTCGTGCCGCCCTCCGCTGCCAGCGCCTCGCGCCCGCGCCGCCGCAGCGCTCTGCGTCGGCCGCCACTCCTCTCGATGGCGGGAGCCGCACTCCGGCGAGCTCCGTCGCCGTGCGGCATCGACGTCCGCCGCCCCGCTGCCTCTTCCTCGACTCCGGACGCGCCACCACCTCGCCTCCCCGCCTCTTCCTCGTCTCCAGCCGGCGACCTTACTCCGGTAAACAGTAACTCCGGTGCCCACGAACCTCGTAATCCGTGCCAGGTCTGGATGTGAGAAGTTTCGGTTGACTTTTCCCCCCCAAAACCTAGATATTTTGCATACTTTGGCATGCTGTAACTCCGCATCCGTAGCTTCGATTTGTGCGTGTAGCATATCAAAATTTTCATCACAACGAGTACATCATTTCATCTCATTGCATCATTTTCATTTGAGCTCATCTTGATGCCCGAAATGCTGGTGGAAGAGGGCTATGTGATAAATTTGCCAGATCTGTTTTATCAAATAGATATTTGTCATTTTTGCCATGATTAATGTGTGCATGCTATGCTGCTGAGCTCTACATTAGTTTTTTATATGCCATGCCATCTTTACAGAGGTGCTTGCCATGTATTTGTATGATATGTGTGGTGACTAGCACAAGCTTGCAAAGTAGTGCAATCGGAAATGCTGATTTTAGGGACTTAGAATTTCACTAAGTCCTCGTTCTGATTTTGTCGGTATGCCATATGTTCATGTTGTTTCCTAGTGATACGTGCCTCTTTTGGGGATGATCAGTAAGTATGATTTGTTAACATTGTGGTGCTCTATCCATCTATGTCTTTGTTTGCAATTATGGAGCGCCCTAACTTGAGTCAATCAAGCTCTACTTTTGCTATTTCATGAATCCTAATAGTTTATTGACTTGTTAGCTATTTTGCCGAGGATGTTGCTATTGATCCGTGCATGCTATGTTGTTGTTCTCTCGATGTCTAGCTTCTATGATATGTATTATTGATGGGTGTATGCTTAGTTTGTCATGCCCTGCTCTGTAGTGAGTGCATCGAGCTCGTGAACATGCCTACTCGTTAACTGATTTGCATGCTCCAGTTTTTCACTAAGTCTGAGATCTGTTTATGTTTTTGCCATGTTCACATGCTTGCAATTGTATTTTCTAATCACTTTTGGTTCAAGGTCACTAAGGGACTTTTGTTAAGTTCTTTGATTAGCTTCATGCCATGTCTTTCTTTCCCATATTAAGTTCCTGTAGCATGTATTTTTTATGCTCTAAAGTGTGCTTCCTGATGTTAAATTCCAGACTTGTGTTAATATCACTAAGTCTGAAACCTGTTATCATTTGCATTTTTGCCATGCTTGTTTGAACCTGTTAGTGGATGAATTAGCCGTAGATCAGTGTTCATATTTTGTCAAGCATCATGAGTGGATCCCTGCCATGTATTTTGTTGTCATGTTTGAGTGCTGTAGCATAGTTATCTTGATGCTTTTAGATGGCTACTTGCTGATTATCGCAGACCGGTGCCATATTTGTTTTGCTTGCCACTTCCAAACCGTGCATCCGATTCTGGTGATCTTTATATCGATTTCAACCGAAATCACCTCACCTTTCCAGTGGAACTCTTGAATTTCCAAGTTGAGGCCAGGGTTAATCATTCCTTGTCAAATCTTGCATATGCATGACATACCGCATCCCGCATAGCATACCATGTTTGCATCATGTTGTTTGAGCATTGCACGTGATTGATCGTGTTCCTTTTGCTTGTTTGTCTTGTTTGAGTAGAGCTGGGAGACGAGTTCGCGAACGAGGAGCCCATTGAGTTTTCTTACGAGGATCAAGTCAACTCTGACAACTTTGCAGGCAAGATGATCTTACCCTCGAAATCACTTCTATCTTTGCTTGCTAGATGCTCGCTCTTTTGCTGTGCCTATGCTACGATACCTACCACTTGCTTATCATGCCTTCCAAATTTCCATGTCAAACCTCTAACCCTCCATGTCCTAGCAAACCGTTGATTGGCTATGTTACCGCTTTGCTCAGCCCCTCTTATAGCGTTGCTAGTTGCAGGTGAAGATTGGAGATCGTTCCTTGTTGGAACATTGTTTATTGTTGGGATATCACTATATTATCTTGTTATCTTAATGCACCTATATATTTGGTAAAGGGTGGAAGGCTCGGCCTTTTGCCTAGTGTTTTGTTCCACTCTTGGCGCCCTAGTTTCCGTCATATCGGTGTTATGTTCCCGGATTTTGCGTTCCTTACGCGGTTGGGTTATAATGGGAACCCCTTGACAGTTCGCCATGAATAAAACTCCTCCAGCAATGCCCAACCTTGGTTTTACCATTTCCCACCTAGCCTCTTTTTCCCTTGGGTTTCTGGAGCCCAAGGGTCATCTTATTTAACCCCCCCCCCCGGGCCAGTGCTCCTCTCAGTGTTGGTCCAAACAAAGCCACTTGCAGCGCCACCTCAGGGAATGTTGAGGGTTGGTTTTAGTTGTACGTAGTGCTCATCTGAGTGTGCCCTGAGAACGAGATATGTGCAGCTCCTATCAGGATTTGTCAGCACATTCGGGCGGTGTTGCTGGACTTGTTTTACCATTGTCGAGGATGTCTTGTAAAACCGAGATGCCGAGTCTGATCGGAATTTCTCGGGAGAAGGAATATCCTTCGTTGACCATGAGAGCTTGTGATGGGCTAAGTTGGGACTCCCCTGCAGGGATTTGAACTTTTGAAAGCCGTGCCCGCGGTTATGGGCAGATGGGAATTTGTTAATGTCCACTTGTAGATAACATGAAACTTAACTTAATTAAAATGAATCAACCACGTGTGTAACCGTGATGGTCCCTTCTCGGCGGAGTCCGGGAAGTGAACACGGTGTTGGAGTAATGCTTGACGTAGGTTGTTATAGGATCACTTCTTGATCATAGTTCTTCGTTCGTGCTTTGCCTTCTCTTCTCGCTCTCTTTTGCGAACAGGTTAGCCACCATATATGCTAGTCGCTTGCTGAAGCTCCACATATTACCTTGCCTTACCTATAAGCTAAAATAGTCTTGATCGCGAGGGTGCGAGATTGCTGAGTCCCCATGACTCACAGGTTACTTCCAAACCAGATGCAGGGACCGATGATACTGCTCCAGACGATGCGCTTGAGCTCAAGTGGGAGTTTGATGAAGACTCTCGTCGTTACTATGTGTCTTTCCCAGATGATCAATAGTGGTGCCGTGGCGAGTGGGGGTTGATCTTTTATTTTGGTACCGTAGTCGGACCATGAGTGTATTGGATGATTGTAATGTTATTCATGTATTTGTGTGACGTGGCGAGTGTAAGCCAACTATGTACCTTTCCCCCTATTATCTATTTACATGGGTTGTTGTGAATATTTCCTTACTTGTGACATTGCTTTCAATGCGGTTATGCCTCTAAGTCGTGCTTCGACACGTAGGAGATATAGCCGCACCGAGGGCGTTACAATTTGGTAATCAGAGCCTTCCCCGACCTTAGGAGCCCCCTGCTTGATCGAATCATTGGCGTTGTTGAGTCTAGAAAAATGTTTTGAGTCATTTAGGAATTATATATCAGAGAGTTAGGAATTGTTTTTACTTCCCAGTCCCTTCATCACTCTGGTGAGGCATCCTGACGTAGAGTTTGGACTCTTCTCTTCTCAAATTTCACTAAAAAAAATTTAGGATCACGCGGGTATCTTGGAATCATTCCGATCGATTTGTGACGAGAACATTGTTCTTGGTGCCTCCTGTCATTTAGGGGTTGTGGCAGTGTCCCGGGGAGTTGAGCTCTGAGGTGTTGTCGTCACAATTTTATCATTGAGATTCTGGAATACCTGAGTTTCTCCGACATCGAAAATCTCTTTTATGTAGTTGTTGGTAAGATAACCTCGACGCCACGCAGTACTGGGGCGGGAGTTCGGGAGTATTGCCATAACTTGTATAACAGATGTTTTTTGAAGGTTGAGGTAGACGATTTCCGAAGTTTTTCTCGGTTATGTGTTGAAGGATGGATACAACTGGATGTAGGATTTGCTAGATTTGGGTGAGACATTATGCTTCCCCTGTATCCCCAACACCTGATTGCATAACCGGAAAGGTTCGGGAGTTTCATAGGTGGGAATTCTTGTAGATCTAGTTCTTCTTCTGCGGATATTTGGTTTAGGATTGGGTAATCCTCACCAAGTATTTGTTCTTGTTCCGTACCTTGTTGTTGTTATTCTTCTTCCTCAATTCTAAGTGGCTTCTCAATTTATGGATATGTGACCATTTCAATTGGAATGCATTCGTTCATTTTGTTCGGATGTGAAGACTATATGTTGCAATTTCAACCTCTTTGATTCAGCTTCAATATTTGTCTGTCAATGTGCTAATGGATGTCAACCTCTTCAGGATGGCTCCTCCAACACGCACGACTTTGAGTCCTGATCCGCCACCACCACCTCCACCTCCGGAGGCATGGAAAGCTATGACGGCCGCTACCAATGCAAACACGCAGCTGATGATGCAACTTCTTCAAGAGCGCAACCAAGGGAACCAGGGTCATGGCAACAATCAGAATCAGTTTGCTACACTCAACCAGTTCCTTGCTAACCAGCCAAAGACCTTCAGCAATTGTGTTGAGGCAACAGACGCTGATGATGGGCTCATGGACATATGCAAGCATTTTGAGTGCAGTAATGCCAGGCCTGAGGACTTTGTCAAGTTCGCTTCCTTCCAACTCAAAGACCAAGCTGCAGAATGGTTTCAACAATACAAAGATTCCAGAGGAGGCCATGTGATTACCTGGGATGAATTCCGTCAATACTTCAAAGCTCATCATATTCCTCAGAGCGTGGTTGAAAGCAAGCGTGAGGAATTCCGCAACCTGAAGCAAGGCTCTATGTCTGTTTACGAGTACAACAAGATGTTTCAGAAGCTCGCCCATTTTGCTGAGCAAGACGTCCTTGACGAGAAGAGCATGATATACCAGTTCAGGGGTGGTCTCAGAGATGAAATCCAGCTAGCTCTCGTTCTCTTTGAGCCCAAGAGGTATGATGAGTTTTACAACATGGCAATGAAGCAAGAGACTGCTCAATTGAAGTGCGATGCTTCCAAGAAGCGAGTCAGAGATGCAACTCCTTCTTCCTCAACTCAAGTGGCTAAGCAGCAGAAGTATTGGCTTTCTCCTCCTCCATTCCGTCAGCCTTATCAGTAGAAGAGCAAAGGTGGCAGTGGATCTTCCGACCCACCCAACTCTGGCTTTCAGAACAAGACTTCGTCTCAAGCTCTAAGATCGAGTGCTTTGTATCACCGTCCGCTCTCGGAGGTCACGTGCAACAAGTGCCAACAGAAGGGTCACTATGCCAACAAATGCTTCAATCAGAGGCGTCTCCCTCCTCCTCCTGTGAGATCGGCAAGTACAGCTGTGGTCAAGCATAACCCCAAGCACGCCAAGGTCAACTTGTTGAATGCAGCTCATGCAGACGACTCACCAGATGTCATCATGGGTAACCTTCCTGTTAACGATGTTCCTGCAAAAGTTCTTTTTGACATTGGTGCATCACTTTCTTTTATTTCAAGACCATTTGTTGCCAAGCATTATTTTATGACCAAAAGGATTCCTTTCCCATTGAAGAATGTGCCTCCGGGCAAGCAAATGACTTCTAACAATTGCGTCCCGGATGTCTCTATCACGTTGGGCGACTACAAGTTTCTGTCCTCTCCAGTGGTTCTTGGTAACTCGGATATCGATCTTATTCTTGGAATGGATTGGCTTTCTAAGCACAAGGCTCATCTTGATTGTGCTGCCAGGCAGATTCAATTGACTCATTCATCTAAGGATGTAATTGTCTTTGCCGCTCGTGATGATACCATCCGTCTGTTTTGTCTCAATGAGAAGGGTGAACTAGATGCCATCTCTCAAATTCCGGTCGTTTGCGAATATCAAGACGTCTTTCCAGAAGAGCTTCCAGGAATGCCTCCGCACCGGCCAGTAGAATTCGTCATCGATCTTGAGCCTGGCACGGAACCTGTTTGCAAATGTCCTTACAAGCTTGGACCTGAAGAGTTGAAGGAGCTGAAGAAGCAACTCGATATTCAAGAGCGAATGGGTCTCATCCGACCTAGTTCTTCTCCGTGGGGTTGTGGAGTTCTTTTTGTGAAGAAGAAGGATGGAACGGACCGACTTTGTGTTGACTACCATCCATTGAACAAGAAGACTATAAAGAACAAGTACCCACTTCCCAACATCAACGAGTTGTTTGAACAACTCAAAGGTGCTCAAGTATTCTCCAAGATTGATCTCCGTATGGGCTATCACCAGATTCGAATTCGTGAGCAAGATATCCCCAACACGGCATTCAGAACAAGCTATGGTTCATATGAATACACTATCATGTCTTTTGGCCTCGTCAACGCTCCGCCGACTCTCTCACATGATGAACTTCATCTTCAACACCTACACAAATGACTTCGTCTTGGTCTACCTCGATGACATTCTGGTCTTTCCGAAGAACAAGGAAGATCATGCCAAGCACTTGCGTTTGGTGCTCGATAAGCTCAGAGAACATCAGTTCTACGCCAAGTTTTCAAAGTGCGAGTTTTGGCTCGATAAGGTTCTCTATCTTGGGCATATCATCTCTGCCAACGGCATAGCGGTGAATCCTGTGAAGGTGTCTGCAATTGTGAATTGGGAACCACCTCAGAACGTGAAGGAACTCCGTAGCTTCCTTGGTCTTTCAAGCTACTGTCGAAGGTTCGTTGAGAACTTTTCAAAGATCGCGAAGCCTCTTTCAAACCTTCTCTAGAAGCACGTCAAGTACGTTTGGTCTCCTGAATGTGACATCGCTTTCAACACCTTGAAAGAGAAATTAGTCACTGCTCCAGTTCTGACTCCTCCTGATGAATCCAAACCATTCGAGGTCTTCTGTGATGCCTCTCTTCAAGGTCTTGGTGCAGTGTTGATGCAAGAGAAGAAATTTGTGGCATATACCTCTCGCCAGTTGAAGCCCAACGAGAAGTACCCCACTCATGACCTCGAGTTGGCGGCAGTTGGGCATGCTCTTTTGACTTGGAGACATCTCTTATTGGGAAGAAAAGTGGACATCTTCACTGACCACAAGAGTCTCAAGTACATCTTCACTCATCCTAATCTCAACCTCAGGCAGACTCGTTGGGTCGAGATGATTCAAGAGTATAATCTGAGCATCGAATATACTCCAGGAAAGGCCAATGTGATTGCTGACGCATTGAGCAGGAAGGCTTACTGCAACAGTTTGATTCTCAAGCCTTACCAACCCGAGCTTTGTGAAGCTTTCCGCAAACTCAATCTACAAGTTGTTCCTTAAGGTTTCCTCGCCAACCTTCAAGTCTCTCCTACTTTGGAAGATCAGATTCGCGAGGCTCAACTTCTTGATGCTATGGTGAAGAAGGTGAATATTGGGATTGCCAAGAGTCAACCCAAGTACAAGTGCTATCGCCTTGTTGACAAGGATACTCTCTTCTTCGAGGATCACATTGTTGTGCCTAAAGGTGACCTTTGTAAAGTCATTATGAACGAGGCTCACAATTCTCTCCTCTCCATCCACCCTGGGAGTACGAAGATGTACCAGGACCTCAAGCATGCTTATTGGTGGACTCGAATGAAGCGCGAGATTGCTCAGTTCGTGAATGAATGTGATGTCTGCAGAAGAGTGAAGGCAGAACACCAACGACCAGCTGGTCTCCTCCAACCTCTTGCCATTCCAGAGTGGAAGTTTGACCACATTGAGATGGACTTCGTGACGGGTTTTCCAAACTCCCAGCGTGGAAATGATGCTATATTTGTTGTCATCGACAAACTCACTAAAGTGGCTCATTTCCTGCCTATCAAAGAGTCTATCACTGGAGCTCAATTGGCGGAGCTGTATACCTCTCGGATTGTTTCTCTGCACGGTATTCTGCAGCTGATATCTTCAGACCGTGGCAGCATCTTTACCTCCAAGTTTTGGGATTCTTTTCAGAAGGCCATGGGCACCAAAATCCGTTTTAGCACAGCTTTTCATCCTCAAACGAGCGGTCAAGTCGAGCGTGTCAATCAGATTCTCGAAGATATGCTCAGGGCTTGCGTTATCTCTTTTGGTATGAAGTGGGAATATTGTCTTCCATATGTCGAGTTCTCCTACAACAACAGCTTTCAAGCGATTTCTGGCAAGGCCCCATTTGAAATTCTCTATGGCAGGAAGTGTCGTACTCCTCTTAACTGGTCAGAGACCGGTGAACGTCAACTTCTTGGAAATGACTTGATCACAGAGGCAGAGGAGATGTGCAAAGTCATTCGTGATAACCTCAAAGCAGCGCAATCGCGCCAGAAGAGCTACTATGATAGTAAGCATCGTGATTTGGCTTTCGAGATCGGAGACCATGTTTACCTCCGCGTCTCTCCAATGAAAGGTACTCGTCGCTTCGGTATCAAAGGGAAGCTTGCCCCTAGATACGTGGGTCCTTTCAAGATCGTCAGCAAGAAGAGCGATCTCGCCTATCAACTCGACCTTCCTTCAAACTTTGCAAATGTGCACGACGTGTTCCATGTCTCTCAGCTTCGCAATTGCTTCAAGACCCCTGACTGCACCGTCAACTTCGAAGACATTGATCTCCAAGAAGACCTCTCTTATCGTGAGCACCCAGTTGCTATTCTTGAAGAGACTGAACGCAAGACTCGCAATAGGTCAATCAAATTCCTCAAAGTCAAGTGGTCACACCATTCCGACCGTGACGCCACCTGGGAACGCGAGGATCACCTCCGTTCTGAGTACCCGGCGTTTTTCCAGTGCTAGATCTCGGGACGAGATCCTTTTGTAGTGGTGGAGTGTTGTAACACCCCGGATGTAATTTACCTTATCTGTACTCCAACTCTTGCTATTTCCGGCCTAAGTTATTTTATTTACCTCGGGTTCGGGTTTTGTCTCCGTGTGTTGTTGCCTTTTTTTCATGCATCTCATATCATGTCATCATGTGCATTGCATTTGCATACGTGTTCGTCTCATGCATCCGAGCATTTTCACCGGTGTCCGTTTTGCATTCTGGCGCTCCTATCTCCTCCGGTGCCCCTTTCTACCTCTTTTCATGTGTGGGGTTTAAACATTTCCGGATTGGACCGAGACTTGTCAAGCGGCCTTGGTTTACTACCGGTAGACTGCCTGTCAAGTTTCGTACCATTTGGACTTCGTTTGATACTCCAACGGTTAACCGAGGGCCGGAGAAGGCCTCGTTTGTGTTGCAGCCCAACACCCCTCCAATTTGGCCCAAAACCCACCTAAACCCTCTCCATCGTCTCGTTCGTTCGATCATGACCACGTGGCCGCATATCGTGCAACATTTGGAGCTTCCTAGCTCCCTCCATGCCTATATATAGATCCCCTTCCAAAAATCTCCGGACGAAACCCTAGTCCCCTCCCTCTCCACGCGCCGCCGGACACTTTTCTGTCCGGCCGGACACGTCCGAATCCACCGCCGCTGATGCGTGGCACGACGTGGTTCGTCCGCCGCCTCCCTCCACCGCCGGCAAGGGAGAGCCCGCGCGCGGCCCCCCGAGCCCATCTCCTCGCGCCGCCCTCCGCTGCCAGTGCCTCGCACCCACGCCGCCACAGCACTCCGTGTCGGCCACCACTACTCTCGTCGGCGGGAGCCGCACTCCCGCGAGCTCCCTCGCCGTCCGACATCGACGTCCGCCGCCCCGCCGCCTCTTCCTCGACTCCGACCGCGCCACCACCTCGCCTCCCCGCCTCTACCTCGTCTCCGGCCGGCGACCTTACTCCGGTGAACAGTAACTCTGGCGCCGACGAACCTCGTAATCCGCGCCAGATCTGGATCTGAGAAGTTTTGGTTGTCTTTTCCCCCCAAACCCTAGATATTTTGCATAATTTGGCATGCTGTAACTCTGCATCTATAGCTCCGATTTGTGCGTGTAGTATATGAAAATGTTCGTCTCAACAAGTACATCATTTGATCTCATTGCATCATTTTCATTTGAGCTCATCTTGATGCCCGAAATGCTGGTGGAAGAGGGCTATGTGATAAATTTGCCATATCTGTTTCATCAAATAGATATTTATCATTTTTTCCATGATTAAAGTGTGCATGCTATGCTCCTGAGCTCTACATGTGTTTTGTTATATGCCATGCCATCTTTACAGAGGTTCTTGCCATGTATTTTTGTGATATGTGTGGTGACAAGCACATGGTTGCAAAGTACTGCAATCGGTAATGCTGATTTCAGGGACTTAGAATTTCACAACTCCTTGTTCTGATTTTGTCCATATGCCATATGTTCATGTTCTTTCCTAGTGATCCGTGCCTCTTTTGGCGATGATCAGTAAGGATGATTTGTTAACATTGTGGTGCTCTATCCATCCATGTCTTTGTTTGCAATTATGGAGCACCCTAGCTTGAGTCAATCGAGCTCTACTTTTGCTATTTCGTGAATCCTGGCAGTTTATTGACTTCTTAGCGATTTTGCCAAGGATGTTGCTATTGATCCGTGCATGCTATGTTGTTGTTCTTGCAATGTCTAACTTCTATGATATGTATTCTTGATGGGTTTATGCTTAGTTTTTCATGCCATGCTCTGTAGTGAGTGCATCGAGCTCGTGAACATGCCTACTCGTTAACTGATTTGCATGCTCCAGTTTTTCACTAAGTCTGAGATCTGTTTATGTTTTTGCCATGTTCACATGCTTGCAATTGTATTTTCTGATCCCTTTTGGTTCAAGGTCACTAAGGGACTTTTGTTAAGTGATTTGAGTAGCTTCATGCCATTCCTTTATTTGCCATGTTAAGTTCCTGTAGCATGTAGTTTTCATGCTCTAAAGTGTGCTTCCTGATGTTAAATTCCAGACTTGTGTTAATTTGACTAAGTATGAAACCTGTTATCATTTGCATTTTTGCCATGCTTGTTTGAACCTGTTAATGGATGAATTAGCCGTAGCTCAGGGGTTATCTTTTGTCAAGCATCATGAGTGGATCCCTGCCATGTATTTTGTTGTCATGTTTGAGTGTTGTAGCATATTTATCTTGATGCTTTTAGATGTCTACTTGCTGATTATCGCAGACCGGTGCCATATTTGTTTTGCTTGCCACTTCCAAACCGTGCATCCGATTCCGATGATCTTTATATCGATTTGAACCGAAATCACCTCACCTTTCCAGTGGCACTCTTGGATTTCCATGTTGAGGCCAGGGTCAATCATTCCTTGTCAAATCTTGCATATGCATGACATACCGCATCCCGTATAGCATACCATGTTTGCATCATGTTGTTTGAGCATTGCACGTGGTTGATTGTGTTCCTTTTGCTTGTTTGTCTTGTTTGGGTAGAGCCGGGAGAAGAGTTCGCGAATGAGAAGCCCATTGAGTTTGCTTACGAGGATCAAGTCAACTCTGACAACTTTGCCGGCAAGATGATCATACCCTCGAAATCACTTCTATCTTTGCTTGCTAGATGCTCTCTCTTTTGCTATGCCTATGCTACGATACCTACCACTTTCTTATCATGCCTCCCAAATTGCCATGTCAAACCAATAACCCTCCATGTCCTAGCAAACCGTTGATTGGCCATATTACCGCTTTGGTTAGCCCCTCTTATAGCGTTGCTAGTTGCAGGTGAAGATTGGAGATCGTTCCTTGTTGGAACATTGTTTATTGTTGGGATATCACTATATTATCTTGTTATCTTAATGCACCTATATACTTGGTAAAGGGTGAAAGGCTCGGCCTTTTTCCTAGTGTTTTGTTCCACTCTTGGCGCCCTAGTTTCCGTCATATCGGTGTTATGTTCCCAGATTTTGCATTCCTTACGTGGTTGGGTTATAATGGGAACCCCTTGATAGTTCTCCTTGAATAAAATTCCTCCAGCAATGCCCAACCTTGGTTTTACCATTTGCCACCTAGCCTCCTTTTCCCTTGGGTTTCCGGAGCCCAAGGGTCATCTTATTTAAACCCCCCCGGGCCAGTGCTCCTCTGAGTGTTGGTCCAAACAGAGCCACTTGTAGTGCCACCTCGGGGAAACTTGAGGGTTGGTTTTAGTTGTACGTAGCGTTCATCTGAGTGTGCCCTGAGAACGAGATATGTGCAGCTCCTATCGGGATTTGTCGGCACATTCGAGCGGTGTTGCTAGACTTGTTTTACCATTGTCGAGGATGTCTTGTAAAACCGAGATGCCGATTCTTGTCGGAGTGTCTCGGGAGAAGGAATATCCTTCGTTGACCGTGAGAGCTTGTGATGGGCTAAGTTGGGACTCCCCTGCAGGGATTTGAACTTTCGAAAGCCATGCCCGCGGTTATGGGCAGATGGGAATTTGTTAATGTGTGGTTGTAGATAACATGAAACTTAACTTAATTAAAATGAATCAACCGCGTGTGTAACCGTGATGGTCCCTTCTCGGCGGAGTCCGGGAAGTGACCACGGTGTTGGAGTAATGCTTGACGTAGGTTGTTATAGGATCACTCTTGATCATAGTTTTTCGTTCGTGCTTTGCCTTCTCTTCTCGCTCTCTTTTGCGAACAGGATAGCCACCATATAAGCTAGTCGCTTGCTGTAGCTCCACATATTACCTTGCCTTACCTATAATCTTAAATAGTCTTGATCGCGAGGGTGTGAGATTGCTGAGTCCCCGTGACTCATAGATTACTTCCAAATTAGATGCAGGGACCGATGATACCGCTCCAGACGATGCGCTTGAGCTCAAGTGGGACTCTCGTCGTTACTATGTGTCATTCCCAGATGATCAGTAGTGGTGCCCAGTTCGGGGCGATCGGGGATCGTGTCGCATGTGGGGGTTGATCTTTTATTTTGGTACCATAGTCGGACCGTGAGTGTATTGGATGATTGTAATATTATTCATGTATTTGTGTGACGTGGTCAGTGTAAGCCAACTATGTACCTTTTCCCCTATTATCTATTTACATGGGTTGTTGTGAAGATTACCTTACTTGCGACATTGCTTTCAATGCGGTTATGCCTCTAAGTCGTGCTTCGACACGTAGGAGTTATAGCCGAATTGAGGGCGTTACAACCACATCAAGGGAGATCTGGCCGAGTGACTGGGCCTTCTTGCCAGGTATGAATCCATGAAAACTCATATTGCTTTCACAAAGCTTGGACATCAGAATGCCCATCCCTTTCAGAGTTTCGGCGTAAAGCATATTTAGACCACTGCCACCATCCATCAGAACCTTAGTCAGTCGAGTGCCTTCAACAATAGGGTCGACTACCAGCACTTGCCTCCCAGGGGTGGCTATATGTGCTGGATGATCCGACTGGTCGAATGTGATGGTAGTCTGGGACCATTTCAGATAGCTGGGTGTTACGGGAGCAACCATGTTCACCTCTCTGTTAATAAATTTCAATCGACTTTTGCTCTCAACATCAGCAAAAATCATCAGGGTGGAATTGACATTGGGAAAACCATCATCATCCTCTTCCCTTTCCTCACTCTTGTCCGACTCCTTCTCCTTCTCCTTGGGTTGTTTCTCTCGGAACTGCTGGATCAGGAGACGACACTGTCGAGGGGTGTGCTTAGGGTAAATGAGATTCCTCTCTTCATCTGTTTTGGTATGAATGTGGCATGGTAAATCCAAGACATCATTCCCATCTTGATCTTTAACTTTCTTGGGAGTCCAGGGCCCTTTGGGCTTCCCCTTGAATTTCCCTTGGGCCACAACTAAAGCTTCACCAGGAGCAGCTGGTTCGGCCTTGCGCTTCTGTTTCCGACAGGAATTCCCTCCTCTGGTTTCTTGGGCGACTGTTTTGTGCTTGCCACTCCGGAGTCGGTCTTCCTCTTGACCATTGGCATACTTGGTGGCAATCTCCAACATTCAGCTCAGGGACATATCTCCTGTCCGACCGAACTTCAGATTCAACTCCGTGTACTTAACACCTTCCTTGAAGGCACAAACTACTTGGTGATCCAACACATTCTCCACTGTATGGTGCAATGTGATCCATCTCTGGATATAATCTCTCAAGGTTTCATTTGGCTTCTGCACACAGGATTGCAGCTCTGTCAACCCGACCGGCCTTTTGCATGTACCTTCAAAGGTTCTAACAAACACTCGGGCAAGTTCTTCCCAACTATATATGCTGCCAGGTGCTAACTGATTGAACCACGCTCTGGCTGAGCCCTCCAACATTAAAGGAAGCTGCTTCATTGCCACTTCATTATTGCTGCCATCGATCTGCGCAGCCACTCGGTAGTCCTCAAGCCAAGTGTCAGGCTTGGACTCACCAGTGAACTTGCTGACTCCAGTCGCCAACCTGAAGTTGGGAGGAATCACTGTTGCTCTGATGGCTCTGCTGAAACACTCGGGACCTGAAATATGCACCCTGCTTCTAGTCGGATAATCTCTATCATGGCCCTCTCTGTGTGCCCTGTTCTTGTCAACCAAACCTTGAACAAGAATAAATCTCGCATAAAAGGTGGCTCTCTGGGGTCGACTGGAATTCTTCGTTTGCCCCTATGGGGGCGCCTGTCCTCTTGCCGCCGATGCACATATGACCCACTCCTCGGAGGAGGCATGGGCACTCGACGACGGCCATTGTGGCCGAGTCGATGATCATACTGCTCACGGTTCCTGTACTGAGCCTGCGGGTGCCCACGTCCCTCACGCCGCAGTGGCGATCTTGGGCTATGAGCAGATTGGACGGTGCCTACCACCACAGATCTGCTATGAATCATATTCCGCGACTGAGATACTGCTGTATTTTACTCTCCTGCTTCCCGGAATAAATCCCGGATCTCCATCAAACCTCGGCCAGCTTCCGACTGGGAAGGCTGAATTGACTCCGCTATTCAGGTTGCTGATAACCCACAAGTATAGGGGATCGCAACAGTTTTCGAGGGTAGAGTATTCAACCCAAATTTATTGATTCGACACAAGGGGAGTCAAAGAAAATTCTCAAGTATTAGCAACTGAGTTTTCAATTGAACCACACCTGGAAACTTAATATCTGCAGCAAAGTATTTAGTAGCAAATTAATATGATAGTAGTGGCAACGGTAGCAAAAGGTAACAGTAGCAAAAGTAGTGTTTTTGGTATTTTGTAGTGATGATAGCAATAGCAACGGAAAAGTAAATAAGCAAAGAACAATATATAGAAAGCTCATAAGCAATGGATCGATGATAGAGAATTATGCCGGATGTTGTTCATCATGTAACAGTCGTAACATAGGGTGATAAAGAACTAGATCCAATTCATCAATGTAATGTAGGCATGTATTCCGAATATAGTCATACGTGCTTATGGAAAAGAACTTGCATGACATCTTTTGTCCTACCCTCCTATGGCAGCGGGGTCCTAATGGAAACTAAGGGATATTAAGGCCTCCTTTTAATTGAGTACCAGACCAAAGCATTAACACAGAGTGAATACATGAACTCCTCAAACTACGGTCATCACCGGTAAGTATCCCGATTATTGTCACTTCGGGGTTAACGGATTATAACACATAATAGGTGACTATAGACTTGCAAGATAGGATCAAGAACTCTCATATATTGATGAAAACATAACAGGTTCAGATCTAAAATCATGACACTCGGGCCCTAGTGACAAGCATTAAGCATAACAAAGTCATAGCAACATCAATCTCAGAACATAGTGGATACTAGGGATCAAACCCTAACAAAACTAACTCGATTACATGATAAATCTCATCCAACCCATCACCGTCCAGCAAGCCTACGATGGAATTAATCACGCATGGCGGTGAGCATCATGAAATTGGTGATGGAGGAAGGCTGATGATGACGATGGCGACGGATTCCCCTCTCTAGAGCCCCGAACGGACTCTAGATCAGCCCTCCCAAGAGGTTATAGGGCTTGGCGGCGGCTCCGTATCATAAAACTCGATGAATCCTTCTCTTTGGTTTTTTTCTCCCTAAAGAAAATATATAGAGTTGGGGTTGAGGTCGGAGGAGCTCCAGGGGGCACACGAGGTAGGGGGGCCGGCGCGCTCCCACCCTCATGGCTAGGGTGTGGGCCCCCTGGTCTTCATCTTTTGCAAGGATTTTTTATTATTTCCAAATAGACTTTCCATGAAGTTTCAGGTCATTCCGAGAACTTTTGCTTCTGCACATAAATAACACCATGGTAATTCTGCTGAAATCAGCGTCAATCCGGGTTAGTTCCATTCAAATCATGCAAGTTAGATTCCAAAACAAGGGCAAAACTGTTTGGAAAAGTAGATACGACGGAGACGTATCAACTCCCCGAAGCTCAAACCTTTGCTTGTCCTCAAGCAATTCAGTTGACAAACTGAAAGTGATAAAGAAAAACTTCTACAAACTCTATTTGCTCTTGTTGTTGTAAATATGTAAAGCCAGCATTCAAGTTTTCAACAAAGATTATGAACTAACCGCATTCACAATAACCCATAGGTCTCATGTTTACTCATATCAATGGCATAATCAACTAGCGACCAATAATAGTAAATCTCGGATGACAACACTTTCTCAAAACAATCGTAATATGATATAACAAGATGGTATCTTGCTAGCCCTTTCTGAGACCGCAAAACATAAATGTAGAGCACCTTTAAAGATCAAGGACTGACTAGACATTGTAATTCATGGTAAAAGAGATCCAGTCAAGTCATACTCAATGTAAACTAATACTAATGAATGCAAATGACAGTGGTGCTCTCCAACAGGTGCTTTTTAATAAGATGATGATGACTCAGCATGAAAGTAAATAAATAGGCCCTTCGCAGAGGGAAGGAGGGATTTGTAGAGGTGCCAGACCTCGGTTTTGAAATAGAGGTGAATAATATTTTGAGCGGTATACTTTCATTGTCAACATAACAACCAAGAGATGGCGATATCTTCCATGCTACACACATTATAGGCGGTTCCGAAACAGAATGGTAAAGTTTATACTCCCCCTCCACCAACAAGCATCAATCCATGGCTTGCTCAAAACAACGAGTGCCTCCAACTAGCAAGAGTTCCAAGGGGAGATTTGTTTGCAATTATTTTGATTTGATTTGCATAAAGCATGGGACTGGGCATCCCGGTGACCAGCCACTTTCTCGTGAGTGAGGAGCGGAGTCCACTCCTCTTGAGAATAACCCACGTAACATGGAAGATACGGACAACCCTAGTTGATACATGAGCTATTCGAGCATACAAAATAGGATATTTATTTGAAGGTTTAGAGTTTGGCACATACAAATTTACTTGGAACGGTAGGTAGATACCGTATATAGGTAGGTATGGTGGGCTCATATGGCATAACTTTGGGGTTTATGGAGTTGGATGCACAAACAGTATTCCCGCTTAGTATAGGTGAAGGCTAGAAAAAGACTGGGAAGTGACCAGCTAGGGAGCGACAACAGTCATGAACATGCATTAAAATTAATCAACACCGAATGCAAGCATGAGTAGGATATAATCCACCATGAACATAAATATCGTGAAGGCTATGTTGATTTTGTTTCAACTATATACGTGAACATGTGCCAAGTCAAGTCACTTAAATCATTCAGAGGAGGATACCACCCTATCATACCACATCACAACCATTTTAATAGCATGTTGGCACGCAAGCTAAACCATTATAAGCTCCTAGCTAATCAGGCATGGCAAAAGAAACTATGATCTCTAGTTGTCATTGCAAACATGTTTATTCATAATAGGCTGAATCAGGAACGGTGAACTAATCATATTTACAAAAACAAGAGAGGTCGAGTTCATACCAGCTTTTCTCATCTCAGTCAGTCCATCATATAACGTCATAATTGCCTTTCACTTGCACAACCAAATGATGTGAATAATAGTAATAGTGCACGTGCATCGGACTAAGCTGGAATCTGCAAGCATTCAATAAACATGAGAAGACAAGGCAATATGGGCTCTTTTGTCAGATCAACAATAATGCATATAAGAGCCACTTCAATAATTTAATTATGGTCTTCTCCTATCGACCCCCAAAGAAAAGAAAAGAAATAAAACTATTTACGCGGGAAAGCTCCAAACAAGAAAAAGAAGAATAGGAAATCTTTTTAGGTTTCCTTTTTAATTACTACTACAAGCATGGAAAGTAAACTAATTAAAAGCTACAACTAATTTTTTGGTTTTTCTTAAGGTTTATCAAAAACATAAGAAGAAAGCATAAAAAGAAAAATAAACTAGCATGGATGATACAATGAAAAAGTATGAGCACCGACATCTAGCAATGAGTGTGTGAACATGAATGTAATGTTGGTGGGAAATACATACTCCCCCGAGCTTAGGCTTTTGGCCTAAGTTGGTCTTTGGCCACGGTTGGCCTGGCGGATATCCATAGTAATAGTTGGGGTCGTACTGAGATGCAGCGTCTATCGCCTCCTGAGCTACAGCGTGGCGACGCGCGGGCTCCGCCCTCCTCTCGTACTCATCTGCCTCCTCTCTGGTAATAACATATCTTCCTTTTGCCTGATAATCAAAAAAGGCAGGAGCAGGGAGAATAATACGGACAGCACGATGTCTGTCAAAGAGGTGATTCATTCCTCTCGACAAACTGGTGGTGAACCATAGCATTAAAGTCTAGGTAAGCAGGAGGTAATTCAATATCATCATTACGTATAGTTACACCAAGAAAATCAGCTAAGCGGGTTGCATAAATTCCACCAAAGAAATATCCATTAAATCTATTAAGATGCAACCTACGTGCAACAATGGCCCCCAAATTATAAGATTTATCTCCTAACACAACACTCCTAAGAATACTGAGGTCAGGGACACACATGTGACATGCCTCATCTTTAGCATTAATGCATCTACCTACGAAGAGAGAAAAATAATGTATAGCAAGAAAGTGAATGCTCCCTATGGTAGCTTGTGTTATATCTCTAGATTCCCCCCACAGTTACACTAGCGAGAAAATATCTAAATTCAGATTTGCAAGGTTCCGTGATACTACCCCATTGTGGAAGTTTGCAAGCAGTGATAAAATACTCTAAGTCCATAGTGTAAGAATTTTCATAAAGATCAAATAGGACAGTTCGAGAATTACGTGAAGATGAAAATTCAAACCTCCTCACAAAGGAACTAGTGAGATAGTGGTACTGACGATATTTTTCTTCCTCGACGCTCACAAGATCAGCGTTATGCAAATATGCGTTAAATTCTTCCTTAATCCCCGCTCGATCCATGAAGTCCTCTGAAGGCCATTCACAGGGACGCATTGGAGCGTCCCTTGGTGGCTCAGCATCAGCATCATGCATTGCAAGCCTGGGCTCTTGTTTCCTTGAAGAGCTACCTTGGTACCTTTTCCTAAACATATTTCTTCCTCTGAAAAATTTCTGAAATTTTTATTAACTTCAAATAAAAGTGAACCAAACTCAATAATATTGATAGCAACAACTCCTAATAGTGCCTAGAGCCTATATCATGCATTAGAACTACTTGGGACCATATAAATTTGACATGCAAGCTCAAGAACATGGTCACCTAGGAAGCATAAATTTGCAATAAATAAAGCACTAGAACAAAAACTAATTGGACCAATGGAGGAGTCACATACCAAGGAACAATATCCCCAAGCAGTTTTGTGAGAGGTGCTTTGACCAAGGAGATCGAAAATCACAGCAAAATGAGCTAGAACTCGTGCTTGAGCTGGATATTCATGTTTGTGGGAGGAAGAAGAAGTGTGTGGGTGCAGGAATAAGTGGAGGAGGGCCACCATGGGCCCACGAGGCAGGGGGGCGCGCCCTCCACCCTCGTGGCTAGGTGGATGCCCCCTCTGCTGTGTTCTCACTGCCAAATATTCTCAAATGTTCTAGAAAAAATCATATTTAAATTTCAGGGCATTTGTAGAACTTTTATTTTCGGGGTGTTTTTATATTACACGGATGATTCAGATAACAGACAGAAAATACTATTTTATTTTATTTTATATAAATGACAGAAAGTAAAAGGATGGTACAGAAGGTTGTGCCTTCTAGTTTCATCCATCTCATCAAAAGGACGGAGGTCACCATGGAGCTCATCAAAAGGAATCCACTAACAAGGTTGATCAAGTCTTGTTAATGAACTCATTCCGAATAACATGGAACCAGAGAAATTTCGAATAGCACTATGTTACCTCAACGGGGATATGCACATCCCCAATAATAAGAATATCATATTTCTTCTTGACAGTAGGAAGAGGAAATTCAAAACCTCCAATAATAATCGATGGAATTTTTCCAATAGAGTTGATACTATGAACTTGAGATTGTTTCCTCAAAAAGTGACATTTGTCGGGTTTCGGGTTCCGGCAGACCCTTGAGGTTCGAACACTGGGGTGCGCGCGGAGATCTCTCCCCTACCGATCTATGTCTGATCCTCTCGTCCGAACTAAGATGAAAATGATGAACAACACAAGAGACACGAGGTTTATACTGGTTTGGGCCACCGTTGTGGTGTTATACCCTACTCAAGTGTGTGGTATGGTGCATTGCCTCTGGGGCTGAGGATGGACAGTACGAGGGAAGAACAGCCTTGCGAGGGGTGTTCTTGAGCTGAAGCGGTGTGTTCTACTTAGTCTCTAGTGTGTTTCTTCTCTCTCTGCTAGGGTTGTACCAGATCTCTCGCCATCCCTCCACTATGTGGTGGCTAGCTCTATTTATAGAGGCCCTGGGCCTCTCCCCAAATAACGAGCGGGAAGGGCGCCAACGATCGGCCATTTCGAAGGGGAACATCTTGTACAAGTTACCCTGACCACAGGTGGTCTTCGGCTGCCAAAAGTACTGGTGATGACGCCATCTTGGGCTCCATGGTGACCTCCGTCCTGCCGCTCTGCTGGTCTTGGTCTCGTTGCACCGGAATGGTAACCTTTACCCGATGCCTTGGCCTGTGCTTGCCCCCTTTGCACCAAAGGGGAAACTAGGACACTGCGCAGGCCGGCGCCCACCTGGCGCCCGCCTGGTCTCGATCGTCATGGCTTGCGTCACGGGCTCCTCGCGAGGTACCCTTGCCTTGATCTCTCTGCCTCCTCGCGAGACTGCATGATGAGGCTGCCTCTGAGGAAGCTTCGGGTCGTGCGCCCCGCGAGGCTTGGCCCCTCGCGAGGGTCTTGAGCTTGAGCTGATGAAGGTGGGCCGCGCTAGGCCCCCACTTGAACCACGCCGCAGGCCGCAGGCAGGCACGTCTGGGGAACCCCGTTCCCAGAACGCCGACAGTAGCCCCCGGGCTCAAGGCGCGCCCGGGCTTGGCCTAGCAGGAAAGCGAAGGGGCAAGCGCAAAGCGCCGCGGGCCCTAACAGCCTGCGGCCTTGGGCGCCGCGTGGCGATAGATTGGACATGGGCGAGTGCGCTTCCCCACGACGCCTTGACGGCCGCACAACTTGATAAGTCCCTGCATGCAGAGAAACCGATCACGATTACGTGCAATCGTGGTGCTCGGCGGTTGGCCTCCTCCGGCTATAAGTACGGGGCCGCGCGAGCCCCTTCAGCCCGTCCCTTCATGCTGCTCCTTTTCTTCTTCTTGGCTACTCGCCGTCCCCATGGCCCCAAAGAGGTTCTCGGCCGCAGAGAAAGGTAAGGCCCCCCGGGCAGAGCCTGACTTCCCCCCGACCAAGCGCGGCCGAGGCCGCCCTCGCAAGTATACCACGGTTCCCGTGGTGGTCCCCCGCGGCCATGGAGGCGGTTCCCTGCGCGGTGGTGAGCGCCCGGTTGCCGATGGGGGGCACGCCGTGAGTTTGCGCCCCCTAGACCATGCTTTCGCTCTGCGGAGGTGCTACCGGAGTTCGTCGTGTGGTCGGTGGACCCATCCAACACCAGGCTCCAACTCCCTCGTTTCTTTGTAGATCAACTGCCGTCCAGCGCTTGGTACGGCTTCTGGCTCCAGGCAGACGGCTGCTGCAGCAGGGCCTCCTAGGCTTCGCTGGAGGTCTCCGTTTCTGGGAATGGGGCTCTGACACGCGGCTGGCAAACGTTTGCCCGCACGTGTGGCCTGGGCCGGTGGTGCACCCTGTACTTCAAGTTTGATGGCAACGCCACCCTCTACATGAGGGTGTCCGGGGAAGATGGTCGCCATGCCGGGTGCTGCCCTAAAGACGACGACCGTGGCCGCCTGGCCAGCCCCGGTACTGACCAGGATGAAGATGGCGACTGGCGTACAGGTGGCGGTGCTCGGGGCTCGCCAAGTTTCGGCGACTCTCCCTCAGGCAGCAGCTCCTCCAGCGGTGGCTGCGACCAGCCCCCGCGCCATTGCGCCCGCCTGGGTGAAGGCACCGGGTCCACCCATCGCCGCGCCCTGGTGAAGCGAGAGGAAGCGTCCGCCTGAACACCAGGAGCAGCTCGAGCTTTTGCTGTAGGTTGGTGTTGGACAGGTCGTGTCCATTTTGTTTCGTTCCTTTCAAGTGTCGCATTGCTTTTTCCATTTCTGCGCTATGTTTCCGTGCTGCGTGTCCATGTGCGGGAGTCATTTCAGCTTGGTGGAGCTTGACGCGGCCCTCGCCTCCAGAGGCTGAGGCCTCGCCGTGCGCTCCATGCCCTGCAAAGATTAGTTAGAGGGGTAACCTTTGGTCCCGGCAGCGGGGGCGATCAGCCTAGGTCCTGCGTTTGTGTCGCGATGCCCGTGAGGCATGGACTGGGAGGGGTGCTCCCGCAGAGGACTCAGACAGGAAAGCTCCAGACGATCGGGGCAGAAGACGCTCGCGAGGGCGCCCGCGAACATCCCTCGCGAGACTTGTGCGAGAGAAAACGAGGCGAGTGAGCGAGAAAGACAAAGAGTCACAAGCCAGAAATGCCAACAACTCCAATAAGACTTCAAACGGGAATAAACACGGCAACTGCAGAAAGCAAATGAAAAAGCCGCGTCCGGCACCTATTCTAGTCTTCGACGTCTTGTCACCAGCGCGGAGCTAAGTGCTGCCACTGGGCGTGGGCGGGAGCCCCCGAGGCCCAAGGGCGGCACTCCGGCGACTCCGGGGCGTTTACAGCCCCACTCATTATTACGTGAGTGTCACAGGCGGCGAGCTTCACAGGCGTTTTCCTTCTTCACAGGCACCAGGCCTTTCCCAAAATGCGATGGCTTCACAGGCATTGGCCTTCTTCACAGGCACCGGGCCTTTCCCAAAACACGATAGCTTCATAGGCATTGGCCTTCTTCACAGGCACGGGGCCTTTCCCAAAATGCGATAGCTTCACAGGCATTCGCCTTCTTCACAGGCACCGGGCCTTTCCCAAAACGCGATAGCTTCACAGGCATTCGCCTTCTTCACAGGCACCGGGCCTTTCCTAGGCGCTAGGCCTCGCTCAGGGGTAGAACCTCCGGAGATGTTGAATGTTCCATGCATTCTGGATGGGTACTCCCTCCGGAGTCTCCAAGCGCGTGGAGCCAGGCCTGGAAACATGAACAACCTTGAACGGGACCTCCCACATGGGAGAGAGCTTGTGCAGCCCCTCCCTGGAGAGAACCCGTATGAGCACGAGATCCCCTACCTCAAAGGTCCTGGGGAGGATGTTGCGGCAGTGGTATCGTCGCAGCGCCTGTTGATACCTTGCCGCTCGCAGTGCGGCTTCCCGACGGCGTTCCTCCCCCAGCACGAGATCCGTCCCCCGCATGGTGTCCTACTGAGCCTCGTCGAATGCCAGGATCCGTGCGGAGCGATACCTGACCTCGTGAGGGAGAACAGCCTCTGCTCCATAGACGAGGAAGAACGGGGTGTCGCCAGTCGGCTTGGTCGCTGTCGTGCGGATTGACCACAGCACGGACTGGAGCTCGTCGTACCAGCCCATGCCACAGGCCTCCAGCTTCTTCTTGAAGGTCCTGGCCTTGAGGCCCCTCAGGACCTCGGCGCTGGCTCGTTCAGCCTGGCCATTGCTCCGGGGGTGTGCTACCGAAGAGTAGCATATCTACGTTCCAAGGTAAGCACAGTACGTTATGAAGAGATTACTTGTGAATTGCGAACCATTGTCAGTGATGATGCGGTTAGGCACCCCAAACTGGCTCACGAGGCCCTTGATGAACTTGACTGCCGAGCGTGCTGGGATTGTGCGGACAGCTTCCACCTCGGCCCACTTGGTGAACTTGTCCACAGCGACGTAGAGGTAGCGATAGCCCCCTGGCGCCCGAGGGAACGGGCCCAGAATGTCCAACCCCCACACTGCGAACAGCCATGAGAGGGGTATGGTATGCAGACCCCCCGCAGGCTGATGGATCTGTTTAGCGTGAAACTGGCAGGCCTCACAAGCCTTCACCAGCTCAACGGCGTCGTTGAGTGCTGTGGGCCAGTAGAACCCGCTGCGGAACGCCTTGCCGATGAGGGTTCGCGATGACGAGTGGTGCCCGCAGTCTCCGCTGTGTATGTCTACCAGCAGTTCCTTTCCTTGCTCCCTGGAAATGCAATGTAGGGACACGTCATTTGGCCGTTTCCTGTAGAGCTCGCCATTCTGGATGCAATAAGCTGTGGCCTATCGTGCCACATGCTCCGCCTCCTCCTCGTTCTCCGGCAGAATCCCTTGCATCAGCTAGTCCTTGAGCTCTGGGATCCAACATCCCTCCTAAGGCTCCAACGCCAGGAGCAGGTGTGCCCTTGAGGCTGGGCCGCAGACTGGAGCTCCCGAGGCAGGCGGCTGAGGAGGCTCCTCCCTTGGTTGCGCCGTGCCGGATAGCGACGGCTCCGCCGAGGGCTTGAAGAGCCGCTCCTCGAAGACGCCAAGTTCCTGCAGCAGCCGTCTAGATGCCCTCTTGGCAATGTCGTCGGCCTCCTGATTGGTGCCGTGAGGCACATGCTACAGCTCCAGCCCCCAGAACTGTTTCTCCATCCTACGGACTTCAGCGAGGTAAGCTTCCATGTGCTCGTCCTTTGGCTCGTACATCTTGTTGGAGAAGTTGACGAGGAGCTGTGTATCGCCCTTGATGGTGAGGCGCTTTACCCCTAAGGAGATCGCTGCTTTCAAGCCTACTATCAGGCCTTCGTACTCTGCTATATTGTTGGAGACCTTCTCTCCATGCTGGAAGCAGAGTTGCACGGCGTAATAGAGTTTGTCCTGAGTGGGGGATACGAGCACCGCGCCAGCTCCCGCGCCATGTCGGAGAATGTCCCATCGAAGTACATGACCCAGCCATCCGACGTTTCGCTTCCTGGGGAAAGTGACCGGTCTTCGCCTGCCTCGAGACCCGGTGCTTTTGCCCATTCTGCCATGAAATCCGCAAGTGCGGCTCCCTTGATGACCCTGGTCGTAGTGAATTCTAGCTGAAATGCTTGTAGTTCGATGTTCCATTCAGTGACCCTTCCAACTGAGTTGGGCCTCCTAAGTACCCTCTCCAAGGGGTATGCCGAGACGACCTTGATGGGGTGGCCTTGGAAGTAGTGTCGCAGCTTGCGTGAGGCCACCTATAGCACGAGGAGGAGTTTTTGAGGCATGGGGTACCGCGCCCTCGCTTCCTATAGCACTATGCTGACGAAATACACGGGGTGCTCGATGAGGTTGAGGATGCTGACGTAGCTTGCGTCCTCCAGGGTTCGAGGCATCTCCTGAGGCAACGGAGCCCCCAGCTCTTGATCGTTTGAAGGGGGCTCCCCTGTTCCGGGTGCGCCCTCCTGCTGTGGCTGCCCCTCTCTGGCCGTGGTCGCTGTCCTCGCGAGGCCCTCCTGGCGTCGCTCTCCTTCAGCCTGGTCAGTCGATGCGGCCTTGGCCGGGCGCTCCTCCCTGAATGCCACCAGAGCTTCGCTAGCGGAGTAGGGCGTGGCCCTAAGGTAGAGCACCAGGGGCTCCTGAGGGCGAGGGGCTACCATCACCGATGGGCTGGTAAGGTACCTCTTGAGTTCTTGGAACGCCTTGTCGGCCTCTTCAGTCCATTCGAAGGGGCCTTTCTTCTTCATAATCTTGAAGAAGGGCAGTGCTCACTCCCGTAGCTTGAATATGAAGCGCCCTAGTGCGGTTACACGCCCGGTGAGCATCTGCATCTCCCTGAGGGTCTTCGGCGGGCTCATGTCCTCGACCGCCTTGACCTTCTCCGGTTTGGCCTCTATGCCTCTGTGGGATACTAGGAAGCCCAGGAGCTTGCCCGAGGGGACTCCAAACATGCATTTCTCCGGGTTGAGCCATAGATACATTTCGTTGAGGCTCGCGAAGGTTTCCTCCAGGTCCTGTATCAGGGTTTTTGCCTCCCGAGACTTCACCACGATGTCGTCAATGTAAGCCTAAGCGTTCCTCCCGAGCTGCCGGCCTAAAGCGATGTTCATCAGCCGCTGAAAGGTTGCGCTTGCCTTGCGCAACCCAAATGGCATGCACGTATATATAGCAGTACACCCCACACGGGGTTAGGAAAGCAGTCTTCTCCACGTCTTCCACCGCCATCTTGATCTGGTGATAGCCCGAGAAGCCATCCAGGAAGCACAATAGGTCACATTCTGTGGTAGAATCGACTATCTGGTCAATGCAGGGGAGCGGAAATGGGTCCTACGGGCAGGCTTTGTTGAGGTTGGTGAAGTCGACACACATGCGCTCCTTCCCCCCCTTCTTTGGCACGACAACAGGATTATCCAGCCAATCGGAGTAGCGGACCTCGCGGATAATCCCTGCCGCTTCCAGTTTCCGGGTCTCTTGAATTATGAAAGCCTATTTCTCAGTAGACTGCCTCCTTGCCTTCTGCTTCACGGGGCGTACGTTGGGGCACACGTTGAGGTGATGCTCGATCACACCTCTCGGGACTCCTGCTAACTGATCAGGTTCCCACGCAAACACCTTCTTGTTCGTGCATAGGAATCCGATCAGGGCCTTCTCCTGTTCGGGCCCGAGGTTGGCCCCTATGGTGAAGGTGGAGCCGGTGGACCCGTCCTCATCGACCAGTACTTGCTTGGTTTATGCCTTGTCCTGGGTGAACAACTGCTTCTTTTTAGCCGGCGCTGCCCCCTTGGGCCCGAGGGCGTCGGTGCTGGAGGGCTCTGCCACCGCGGCCGCCTTGAAGGCGAGTTGGAGCACCTGCAGCGCATCCCTCGCGTCTCCTGGCACGGTGAGGATGCCGCTGCTCCCGGGCATCTTCATGAGGTTGTACGCCGGGTGATTTGCCGCCACGAACCAGGCCAAGGCCGGGTAGCCGAGGATGGCATTGTAGGGGAGGCCGATGGAGGCGATGTCGAAGTCGATCAGCTCTATTCGGAAGTTGTCGTAGGTGCCGAAGGTCACTGGGAGGCGGATCTGCCCCAAGGAGGCAGTGGAACCGGCTCTGACGCCTGAGAAGGGCCTGCTGGGCTGGAGCGGCTCCGGTGGCATGTGAAGGAGGCTGAAGGCCTCGACTGAGAGCACATTGAGGCCGGCACCACCGTCGATGAGGTCCTGGTGACGGCCACTTGGCAGATGGTGGGGGTGCACAGCATCGGGAGTGCGATCGAACCGGAGGGGTTGAAGGGGTGATCATCCGCGCCGAAAGTCAGATCGGCCTCGGGCGCCGCCCAGCCCCGGGGGGCCTCTTGGCGCTTGGATGCAGCGCTGATCTGACGGGTGAATGGCTTGACGTGGTGGCTCGAGGCTGGTGCTTGGGAACCACCCAGGAGAGCCGCGACGACGGGCGGCGCTGGCGCGGCGAAACAGGCGAGGAAGAGGTCGCGTAGCTCCTCCCGAGAGGTCACAGAAGCTATCGGTAGGTGGAGGAGCCACATGCGCGGGACAAAGGTGAGGGCCATGGGCAACCTGTTGGCCATCACCCGGTTGTCGCCCCTGCCTTGAGGACGGTGTCCTCATACGCCAGCGGGAAAACCAGCGGGTCCGTCGCGCCGCCATAGCGCGGCGGCATCTCAGGCTTGAACTTGCGCGGCCACTACACACGTCTCAAGGCGGGGGCCAAGGCCTGGAGCCCCCTGGCCCCAGCACCGGCGTCTGCTGCCAGAGTGGGCGGCACGTTGTCCACCATGAGGACAGAACGCGGTGTTGGTGGAGAGTGGGCCGTCGGGAGGGAACTCCGGTGCACCCCTTCCCGGCGCTCCCAATGTCGGATTTCAGGTTCCGGCAAACCCTTGAGGTTCGAACACTGGGGTGCGCGCGGAGATCTCTCCCCTAATGATCTACGTCCGATCCTCCCGTGCGAACTAAGATGAAAATGATGAACAACACAAGCGACACGAGGTTTATACTGGTTCGGGCCACCGTTGTGGTGTAATACCCTACTCCAGTGTGTGGTATGGTGGATTGCCTCTGGGGCTGATGATGGACAATACAAGGGAAGAACAGCCTCGCGAGGGGTGTTCTTGAGCTGATGCGGTGTGTTCTACTTAGTCTCTACTGGGTTTCTTCTCTCTCTGCTAGGGTGGTACCAGATATCTCACCGTCCCTCCACTCTGTGGTGGCTAGCTCTATTTATAGAGGCCCTGGGCCTCTCCCCAAATAACGAGCGGGAAGGGCGCCAACAATCGGCCATTTTGAAGGGGAATATCTAGTACAAGTTATCCTGACCAAAGGTGGTCTTCGGCTGCCAAAAGTACTGGTGATGACGCCGTCTTGGGGTCCACGGTGACCTCCGTCCTGCCGCTCTGCTAGTCTTGGTCTCGTTGCACCGGAATGGTAACCTTTGCTCGATGCCTTGACCTGTGCTTGCCCCCTTTGCACCAAAGGGGAAACTAGGACACTGCGCAGGCCGGTGCCCACCTAGCACCTGCCTGGTCTCGATCGTCATGGCTTGCGTCACGGGCTCCTCGCGAGGTACCCCTGCCATGATCTCTCGGCCTCCTCGCGAGCCTGCCTGATGAGGCTGCCTCTGAGGAAGCTTCCGGTCGTCCGCCTCGTGAGGCTTAGCCACTCACGAGGGTCTTGAGCTTGAGCTGATGAAGGTGGGCCGCGTTGGGCCCCCACTTGAGCCATGCCGCAGGCCGCAGGCAGGCAAGTCTGGGGACGCCCGCTCGCAGAACGCCGCCAACATTGCCTTTAGTGCAATCGATAACAGCCCCTGCAGTATTCAAAAAGGGTCTTCCAAGAATAATAGACATACTATCGTCCTCGGGAATATCAAGAATAACAAAGTCCATTAAAATGGTAACGTTTGCAACTATAACAGGCACATCCTCACAAATACCGACAGGTATAGCAGTTGATTTATCAGCCATTTGCAAAGATATTTCAGTAGGTGTCAACTTATTCAAATCAAGTCTACGATATAAAGAGAGAAGCATAACACTAACACCAGCTCCAAGAACACAGAAAGCAGTTTTAACATAATTCCTTTTAATGGAGCATGGTATAGTGGGTACTCCTGGATCTCCAAGTTTCTTTGGTATTCCACCCTTAAAAGTATAATTAGCAAGCATGGTGGAAATTTCAGCTTCTGGTATCTTTCTTTTATTAGTAACATTTCTTTCATGTACTTAGCATAAGGATTCATTTTGAGCATATCAGTTAATCACATACGCAAGAAGATAGGCCTAATCATTTCAGCAAAGCGCTCAAAATCCTGATCATCCTTTTTCTTGGATGGTTTGGGAGGAAAAGGCATGGGTTTTTGAACCCATGGTTCTCTTTCTTTACTATGTTTCCTAGCAACAAAGTCTTGCTTATCATAACGTTGATTCTTTGATTGTGGGTTATCAAGATCAACAACAGGTTCAATTCATATATCATTATATTTGCTAGGTTGAGCATCAACATGAACATTATCACTAGTTTTAGGTTCATTACCAGAATGTGTTTCAGCATCAGAAATAGGAATATCATTTGGATTCTCAGGTGTATCAATAATAGGTTCACTAGAAGCATGCAAAGTCCTATCATTTTTCTGTTTCTTCCTTTTAGAAGGACTAGGTGCATCTATATTATTTCTCTAAGAATCTTGCTCAATTCTCTCTGGGTGGCCTTCAGGATACAGAGGTTCCTAAGTCATTCTACCAGCTATAGTGGCCACTCTAACAGCATAATCATTATTCTTACTATTCATTTCATTGAGCAAATCATTTTGAGACTTAAGTACTTGTTCTACTTGAGTGGTAACCATAGAAGCATCTTTACTAAAAAGTTTAAGTTCACCTTTGACATTAGCCATATAATCACCCAAGTGTTCAAGCATATTTGAATTGTATTTCAATTGTCTACCAAGATAAGCATTGAAGTCTTCTTGCTTAACCATAAATTTATCAAACTCATCTAAGCATGTGCTAGCAAACATAGTAAATGGAATTTCAGGTTTATCATATCTATAGAGAGAATTTACCTTTACTACCTGTGTCGGGTTATCAAGACCATGTATTTCTTCAATAGGTAATGGATTAAGATCATATGTTTCTTCAACAGGTGGTAAATTAAGACCGTGCATTTCTTCAATAAGAGGTAAATTCTGAACATCTTCAGCTTTAATACCTTTTTCTTTCATAGATTTCTTGGCCTCTTGCATATCTTTAGGACTGAGAAATAGAATACCCCTTTTTCGGAGTTGGTTTAGGAATAGGCTCAGGAGCTGGCTCAGGAAATGTCCAATTATTTTCATTTGTCAACTTATTATTCAATAGAATTTTAGCTTCATCCGGTGTTCTTTCCCTGAAAACAGAACAAGCACAACTATCCAGGTAATCTCTGGAAGCATCGGTTAGTCCATTATAAAAGATATCAAGTATTTCATTTTTCTTGAGAAGTTGATCAGGCAAAGCATTAAGTAACTTGAGAAGCCTCCCCCAAGCTTGTGGGAGACTCTCTTCTTCAATTTGCACAAAATTATATATATATATATATCCCTCAAAGCAGCTTGTTTCTTATGAGTAGGGAAATATTTAGTAGAGAAGTAATAAATCATATCCTGCGGATTACGCACACAACCAGGATCAAGATAATTAAACCATATCTTAGCATAACCCTTTAATGAGAATGGAAATATTTTAAGGATATAAAAGTAGCGAGTTCTCTCATCATTAGTGAACAAGGTGGCTATATCATTTAATTTAGTAAGATGTGCCACAACAATTTCAGATTCATAGCCATGAAAAGGATCAGATTCAACCAAAGTAATTATATCAGGATCAACAAAGAATTCATAATCCTTATCAGTAACACGGATAGGTGAAGTAGCAAAAGCAGGGTTAGGTTTCATTCTAGCATTAAGAGATTGTTGTTTCCATTTAGCTAATAACCTCTTGTGCTCGTATCTATCTTTACAAGCTAAAATAGCTAAAGCAGCTTCTTTTTCAAAAACATAACCCTCGGGAATAACAGGTGATTCATATTTATTAGGGGGAAAGTCTTCATCATAACTTTCATCAATATTATCAGTTTCAATATTTTCATTCTCTCTAACCCTAGCAAGTAGTTCATCAAGAAATTCACCAAGTGGCACAAGAGTATCAAGCCTAGAAGTAGTTTCATCATAAGTATCATGCATAGCAGAAGTGGCATCATCAATAACATGCGACATATCAGAACGAATAGCAGATGCAGGTTTAGGTGTCGCAAGCCTACTCAAAACGAATAGCATAAGGTGAATCAAGTGCAGAGCTAGATGGCAGTTCCTTACCTCCCCTCATAGTTGAGGGATAAATCTTGGTTTTTGGATCTCTCAAGTTCTTCATAATGATAAGCAGATATAAATCCCAAGTGACTCAACGAATAGAGCTATGCTCCCCGGCAACAGCGCCAGAAAATAGTCTTGATAACCCACAAGTATAGGGGATCACAACAGTTTTCGAGGGTAGAGTATTCAACCCAAATTTATTGACTCGACACAAGGGGAGTCAAAGAATATTCTCAAGTATTAGCAGCTGAGTTGTCAATTCAACCACATATGGAAACATAATATCTGCAGCAAAGTATTTAGTAGAAAAGTAATATGATAGTTGTGGCAACGGTAGCAAAAGGTAACAGTAGCAAAAGTAGTGTTTTTGGTATTTTGTAGTGATGATAGCAATAGAGCCGGAAAAGTAAATAAGCGAAGAACAGTATATAGAAAGCACGTAGGCAATGGATCATTGATAGAGAATTATGGTGGATGTGGTTCATCATGTAATAGTCATAACATAGGGTGACAAAGAACTAGCTCCAATTCATCAATGTAATGTAGGCATGTATTTCGAATATAGTCATACGTGCTTATGGAAAAGAACTTGCATGACATATTTTGTCCTACCCTCCCGTGGCAGCGGGGTCCTAGCGGAAACTAAGGGATGTCGGCGTTCTGGGAATGGGGGTCCCCGGACTTGCCTGCCTGTGGCCTGCGGTGTGGTGCAATGGGGGCCCAGTGCGGCCCATCTTCACCAACACAAGACTCAAGACCCTCGCGAGGGGCCAAGCCTCGCGAGGCGGACGACACAGCGCCTTCTCAGGCGAAGCCTCATCAGGCTGGCTCACGAGGAGGCGGAGAGTTCAATGCGGGGTACCTCGCGAGGTGCCCTTGACGTAAGCCGTGACGACTCAGGATGCCAGGCGGGTGCCACCGCATGCAGCATCCTTCTTTCCCCTTTGGTGCAAAGGGGGCAAGCGCAGCCGCGGAGTACCGAGGCATCAGGCAAAGGTTGCCACTTTGGTGCAACGAGACCAAGACGAGGAGGACTACGAGACGGAGGTCACCATGGAGCCCAGCACGGCGTCATTGCCAGAGCCTTTGGCAGGCGAAGGCTGCTTTTGTCAGGATATGTGTACTCGCTATCCCCCTTCAAATTAGCCCGCCATTGTTGGATCCCTTCCCGCTCAATATTTGGGAAGAGGACCAGGGCCTCTATAAATAGGACTAGCCACCCACATAGCAAGGGGTTGGGTTCGATCAGTTGGAGATTGGTAGGAAGCAGAGTGAGAGAGTGAGAGAGAGAAAGGGTGGCTGAGCTCCCCCTAGCAGTTCATCACCCCAGTAAAGAACAGACCCTCGCGAGGTTGTTCTTCCCTGTATTGTTCATCATCACCAGACCTAGGAGGCAATCCACAAACCACACATTGGAGTAGGGTATTACACCACATCGGTGGCCCGAACCAGTATAAATCTTGTGTTACTTGCGCGGTTCTTTTAGTAGTTTAGGTCCTTATGATACGGAGAGGTTGAAGACGTAATCTCTGGAACCCACGAATCCGACATTTGGCGCGCCAGGTAGGGGTGCGCCGGAATTCGTCTTCCACCACTCCGCTCTCCTCCGACCGCCGCATCCATGTCTGACGCTCGTCGGGCCCGCGCCGAGCGCCCGGCCGCCATCGCTTCTCGCATCGCCCGGACGGCCCCCGCCGTCAACACCGCCACCGGCCCGGCGGGAAATGAGCAGCGGGCACCACCCCAGCATCCGCCCGCGCGACGGACTGACTGCACCGCAACATCGACGCCTCCAGTCGTTGTGGCCCTCCTGGGCGGCTCGCGGGCATCGCCCACAAGTCGCCACGTCAAGCCTTTTGCCTGCCGGGTTTACACCATTTCCGCATGGCAGGGGGCTCCCCCGGACCGGGCGGCGCACGAGGTCAGCCTGACCTTCAGCTAGGAGGACCACCCCACCAACCCGGTCGGCTCGGGCGCACTCCCCCTGTTGTGCACCCCCAGTATCTGCCAGGTGGCCGTCACTAGGACCCTCGTTGACGGTGGCGCGGGCCTCAGCGTGCTCTCGGTCGAGACTTTCAGCCTCCTCTGCATACCTCGGGAGCGGCTGCAACCCAGTCGATCCTTCTCGGGTGTCAGAGGCGGATCATCCGACTCCCTGGGATAGATCCGGCTCCCGGTAACCTTCGGCACCTACGACAACTTCTGCACGGAGATGGTCGACTTCGACATCGCCCCAATCGGCCTCCCTTACAACGCCATCCTAGGCTACCAGCATTGGCTCAGTTCATGGCCTCCACGCACCCGGCGTACAACCTCATGAAGATGCCTGGTAGCAGCGGTACCCTCGCCGTGCACGGGGACACCGGGGACGCCCTGCAAGTACTCAAGCTCGCCTTCAAGACGGCGGCACCGGCACGACCCGTCGACGCGGAGACCCCTGAGCCCAAGTGGCCTGCGCCCGCCAAGAACAAGCAGTTGTTCACCCAGGACAAGGTAGAAACCAGGCAGATACCCGTCGACGAGGACAGGTCCTCTAGTGCCACTTTCACTATAGGCGCCAACCTAGAGCCTGAGCAGGAGGAGGCCCTGGTCAAGTTCCTGCGGGCGAATAAGAAGGTATTTTCTTGGGAGCCCGATCAGCTGGCAGGGATCCCGAGAAGTGTCATCGAGCATCACCTCAACGTATGCCCAAATGTGCGCCCCGTGAAGCAGAAGGCCAGGCGGCAGTCCACGGAGAAGCAGGCTTTCATTACCCAAGAGACCCGCAAGCTAGAGGCCGCCGGGGTCATTCACGAGGTCCGATACCCGGATTGGTTGGCCAACCCTGTCGTTGTGCCCAAGAAGGGGGGGAAGGAACGAATGTGTGTTGACTTCACCAACCTCAACAAGGCATGCCCGCAAGATCCATTTCTGCTCCCCCGCATCGACCAGATCGTCGATTCCACTGCAGAGTGCGACCTGCTATGCTTCCTGGACACCTTCTCCGGGTATCATCAGATCAAGATGGCGGTGGAATACGTTGAGAAGACCGCTTTGTTGACACCGTGTGGGGTATACTGCTATACATGCATGCCGTTCGGACTGCGTAACGCGGGGGCAACCTTTCAGCGGCTGATGCACATCACCTTGGGCCTGTAGCTCGGAAAGAACGTCGAAGCCTACGTTGATGACATTGTAGTAAAATCTCGGGAGTCAAAGAGCCTGATACAAGTCCTGGAGGAGACCTTCGCGAGCCTCGACGCAGTAAACCTGCGGCTCAACCCAGAGAAATGTGTGTTTGGCGTCCCCTCGGGCAAGCTTTTGGTACTCCTCGTGTCCCATCATGGCATCGAGGCCAACCCTGAGAAGGTCAAGGCGGTCTAGGACATGAGTCCACCAAAGACCCTCAGAGAAATGCAAAAGCTCACTGGGCGCGTGACCGCGCTAGGGCGCTTCATCTCCAAATTGGGAGAGCGAGCGCTGCCTTTCTTCCAGCTGATGAAGAAAAAGGGGCCCTTTGAATGGACTGAAGAGGCAGATAAGGCGTTTCAAGATCTCAAGAGGTACCTGACCAGTCCCCCAGTCATGGTGGCTCCGCGCCCTCAAGAGCCCCTACTGCTGTACCTCGCTGCCACACCCTACTCCGCCAGCGCAGCCCTGGTGGCGGTTAGGGAGGAGCGCCAAGTCAAGACCGCAGCTGCAGCCTGAGGCAAGACAAAACGGGAACAAGGAAAGCCTACAGAAGCCACAACCGCAGTTGAGGAGGGTCAGCTGCCGAAGAATGCAGAGGAGGCAGGAGAGGCCGCACGACCGGATGGTCCACCTCCCGAGGCCACGTCACCTCGTGAGGCGCCCTTACCTCCCGAGGGCGCGGCAACCCCAGACGCTCTCAGCCTTGTTGAGCACCCAGTTTACTTTGTTAGCACGGTGCTACGGGACGCGAGGGCACGATACCCAATGGCTCAGAAGCTCCTCCTCGCGCTATTGGTGGCCTCTCGCAAGCTGCGTCACTACTTCCAGGCTCATCCCATCAAAGTCGTCCCATCATACCCCCTGGAGAGAGAGCTCAGGAGCCCTAACTCAGCCGGAAGGGTCGCTGAGTGGAACATAGAGCTATAGGCGTTTCAGCTCGAGTTCAGCACGACCAGGGTCACCAAAGGAGCAGCGTTGGCGGATTTTGTGGCAGAATGGACAGAGGCACCAGGCCTCAAGGCCGACGAGGATTGGTCCCTCTCCCCGAGAAGCGAGGCGCCAGAAGGCTGGGTCATGCACTTCGATGGGGCGTTCTCCAGGCATGGCGCTGGGGCTGGGGCGGTGCTTATATCGCCCACTCAGGACAAACTCTACTACGCTGTACAGCTCTGTTTCCAGCAAGGTGAAAAGGTCTCCAACAACATAGCGGAGTATGAAGGTTTAATAGCGGGCTCGAAGGCCGCAGCCGCCCTGGGGGTGAAACGCCTCATCATCAAGGGCGATTCGCAGCTCCTTGTAAATTTCTCCAACAAAGTATACGAGCCGAAAGATGAGCACATGGAAGCCTACCTTGCGGAGGTCTGCAGGATGGAGAAGCAGTTCTGGGGGTTGGAGTTGCAGCATGTGCCCCGTGGCACCAATCAGGAGGCCGACGACATCGCCAAACGGGCGTCCAGGCGGTTACCTCAGGAGCCTGGCGTCTTCGAGGAGCGGCTCTTTAAGCCCTCAGCCCTGCCGTCATTGTCAAACACGGCTCAGCCTTGGGAGGAGCTCCCCCAGCCACCTGCCTCAGGAGCCCCGGTCTGCGGCCCGGCCTCGAGAGCACGCCTGCTCCTGACGATGGAACCTCAGGAGGGATGCTGGATCACGGAGCTCCGGAGTTACTTAACACAAGGGACCCTGCCGGAGAAGGAGGAGGAAGCGGAGCGTGTGGCGCGGCAGGCCACGGCATACTGCATCAAGGATGGAGAGCTCTACCGGAAGCGACCAAATGATGTATCCCTGCGCTGCATCTCCAGGGAGCAAGGGAAGGAACTGCTGGAAGATATACACGGCGGAGACTGTGGACATCATTCATCATCACGGACCCTCGTCGGCAAGGCATTCCGTAGTGGGTTTTATTGGCCCACTGCACTGAATGACGCCGTCGAACTGGTAAAAGCTTGTGAGGCCTACCAGTTCCACGCCAAGCAAATCCATCAGCCGGAAGGGGGCCTGCAGACTATACCCCTTTCGTGGCCATTCGCAGTCTGGGGGCTGGACATCCTGGGCCTGTTTCCTCGGGCGCCAGGGGGCTACCGCTACCTCTACGTCGCCGTGGACAAGTTCACCAAGTGGGCTGAAGTAGAGGCCGTCCGCACTATCCCCGCGGGCTCCACGGTCAAGTTCATCAGGGGCATCGTGAGCCGGTTCGGGGTGCCGAACCGCATCATCACGGACAACGGTTCACAGTTCACCAGTAACCTCTTCAAAACATACTGTGCTAACCTTGGAACGCAGATATGCTACGCTTCGGTGGCGCACCCCCGAACCAACGGCCAGGCCGAACAAGCCAACGTAGAGGTCCTGAGGGGCCTCAAGACCAGGACGTTCAAGAAGAAGCTGGAGGCCTATGGCAGAGGTTGGTATGACGAGCTTCAGTCCGTGCTGTGGTCCATCCGCACCACCACGACCAAACCGACTGGGAGACCCCATTCTTCCTGGTCTACGGAGCGGAAGCAGTCCTCCCTCACGAGGTCAGACGTCGCTCCGCGCGGGTCCTGGCGTTCGACGAGGCACAGCAGGACGCCATGCGGGGGATGGACCTCGTGTTGGGGGAGGAACGTCGCCGGGTGGCCGCGCTGCGAGCGGTGAGGTATCAGCAAGCGCTGCGGCGATATCACTGCCACAACATCCGCCCCAGGACTCTTGAGGTAGGAGACCTCGTGCTCAGGCAGGTCCTCTCCAGGGAGGGATTGCACAAGCTCTCTCCCATGTGGGAGGGCCCGTTCAAGGTTGTTCATGTTTCCAGGCCCGGCTCTGCGCTTGGAGACTCAAGAGGGAGTGCCGGTCCAGAATGCGTGGAACATCTAGCACCTCCGGAGGTTCTACCCCTGAGAAGGCCCAGAGCCTGTGAAGCAAGGCGAGTGCCTGTGAAGATCATCGCTTTCGGAAAGGCCCAGAGCCTGTGAATCAAGGCGAGTGCCTGTGAAGATCATCGCTTTCGGAAAGGCCCAGAGCCTGTGAAGCAAGGCGAGTGCCTGTGAAGATCATCGCTTTTGGAAAGGCCCAGAGGCTGTGAAGCAAGGCGAGTGCCTGTGAAGATCATCGCTTTTGGAAAGGCCCAGAGGCTGTGAAGCAAGGCGAGTGCCTGTGAAGATCATCGCTTTCGGAAAGGCCCAGAGCCTGTGAAGCAAGGCGAGTGCCTGTGAAGATCATCGCTTTTGAAAAGGCCCAGAGCCTGTGAAGCAAGGCGAGTGCCTGTGAAGCTATCGCGCTTTGGAAAAAGGCCCTGAGCCTGTGAAGCAAGGCCAATGCCTGTGAAGCTCGCCGCCCCGTGACACTCTCACGTAATAATGAGTGGGGCTGTACATGCCTCGGAGTCCCAGGAGCGCCGTCCTCAGGCCCTGGGGCTCCCTCCCACGCCCGGTGGCAGCACTTAGCTCCGCGCTGGTGAGAAGACGTCGAAGACTAGATTAGGTGCCGGACGCGGCTTTTTCATTTGCTTTCCGCAGTTGACGTGTTTGTTTGCATTTGAAGTCTTATTGAAGTTATCGCTGTTGCTGATTTGTGGTTCGTCGATTTTCGCTCCTCGCTTTGGTTTCTCTCGTAAACAACCTCGCGAGGGATGGTGCTCAGACGTCCTCGCGAGCGTTTCTGCCCTAGCCGCGGGAAGGTTTCATGGCCCTGGCACATTACAGGAGCACCCCTTCTAGTCCGTGCCCCTCGGGCACCGCGACGCGCACACAGGGCCTGGGTCGGTCGCCCCACCCCCCAGCAGGGGTCGAAAAATATCTACGCATAGGCGTGTAATTAAGAGGCGCAAAAATAAGATCAAGGTAATAACTGAAACGGCAATAGTTCACAACACGCCCCAGCGGGGCTCCATGCAGCTGTTCGGTCTGACGCAGGAAACAAAAGGAAAAGGAAGGGACGAGCCCGGCGCAGCCCTCCTCGCACCGGCCCGCGGAGGTCACACGGGCTGCCTTCGGGCCTCAGGCGGACTCCCTCTCGCGCTTCACCGTGGCACGACGGCGGGCGGACGAACCAGCACCTCCCAAGCGAGCTCGGCGGCGCCGGGGCGGACTGCTGCCACCGCTGGAGGAGTCGCTTGAGGAAGAGTCGACGAAGCTTGGGGAGTCGCGGACGCCGCCATCCGTGCGGGCGCTATCTCCTCCATCGCCATCGGAGCGGGGCCCGCGGACACGGTCGTCGTCCTTAGGGCACCACCCCGCACGGCGACCATCTTCCCCAAACACCCTCACATAGAGGGTGGCATCGCCGTCGAACCTGAAGTGCAGAGTGCACCCGCGCTCTAGGCCGCGAGCGCGGGCGAACGCCTGCCAGCCACGGGTGAAGGCCAAGCCCCCACTGGCGGAGACATCCAGCGCGGCCCATGAGGACCTCCTGCAGCAGCCCTCCGCCTGGAGCCAGAGGCCACCAGGAGCGCCGGCCGGGAGTTCACCAAGGAGGAAGCGAGGGAGTGGGAGCCGGGCGCAAGTCGGCTCCACCAACCAGACGACGAACTCCGGCAGCGCCTGCACAGCGGGGAAGTGCGGCCTAGGCGAGCGCGCAACCCAGGCTCGTCCCTCGGCCACGGAGGCTCGCCCGCCGCCGCGCTGGGAGCCGCCCCCGTGACCACCAAACGCTACCGGGGCGGCCACTACCCCATTATATTAGCAAGAAAATCTCTAAATTCAGATTTGCGAGGTTCACTAGCACTACCCCATTGTGGAAGTTTGCAAGCAGTGGTAAAGTCCTCTAAGTCTATAGTGTAAGAATTTTCATAAAGATCAAACAAGATAGTTTGAGAATTGCGTGAAGATGAAAATTCAAACCTTCTCACAAAGGAACTAGTGAGATAGTGGTACTGACGACATTTTTCTTCCTCGAAACTCACAAGATTAGCGTTACGCAAATATGTGTTAAATTCTTCCTTAATTCCTGCTCGATCCATGAAGTCCTCTGAAGGCCATTCACAAGGCCACACTCGAGCGTCCCTTGGTGGCTCATCGTTAGCATCACGCATTGCAAGCCTGGGTCCTTGCTTGCTTGAAGAACCACCTTGGTACATTTTCCTAAGCATATTTCTCCCTCTGAAAAATTTATGAAATTTTTTGTAACTTCAAATAAAAGTAAACCAAACTTAACAAAATTGATAGAAACTACTCCTACAAGTGCGTAGAGGCAATATCATGCACCAAAACTACTTTTGACCATATAAATTTGACATGCAAGCTCAAGAACATGGTCACCTAAGCAGCAAAAATATGCAATGAATAAAGCACTAGAACAAAAACTAATTGGACCAATGGAGGAGTCACATACCAAGGAACAATCCCCCCAAGCAGTTTTGTGAGAGGTGCTTTGAGCAAGGAGATTGAAAATCGCAGCAAAATGAGCTAGAAATCGTGCTTGAGCTAGATATTGGTATTTATGGGAGGAAGAAGAAGTGTGTGGGTGCAGGAATAAGTGGAGGAGGGCCACCATGGGCCCACGAGGCAGGGGGTAGGGCACGCCCTCCACCCTCGTGGCCAGGTGGATGCCCCCCTACTATGTTCTCAGTGCCAAATATTCTCAAATATTCCAGAAAAAATCATATTTAAATTTCAGGGCATTTGGAGAATTTTTATTTTCGGGGTATTTTTATATTGCATGGATAATTCAGATAACAGACAGAAAATACTATTTTTATTTTATTTAATATAAATAATAGAAAGTAAAAGGAGGATATAGAGAGTTTTGTTTTTGTCAGGACCCCGATTCCAAGTCACATCGATCTAGCCGGTAACACCTCATATCACTTTGCGGCCTCACGCACGGTATTCCCATGGGTGTCGCCTTACCATGGCTCGGGACCGTTTGCGCCTTTTGGCTCACGTATATGATAGTGTCGCTAGCATCCATATGATAGAGAACCCGGGCCGACATGGCTATCCGTGAACCCAAAGCGGCACTAACCTATGGGGACAGGCATACATGAATCACATCGAGCATGTCAGTCAGCAGCGTGTGAATACGGACAGTAGCACTTGGCTAACAGGACTCCAGGAACCCGGGCTGTAGCAGGCTAGGCAGGACTCCGGATGTCACAACGTGACATTTCCCGAAGGGACAGACACAGGAACGAAGTGAAAGACATGCCGGCCAATCAAGTGTCCTGAGCAGTAGTGCTGGGCTAACAGGACTCTGGTGAACCGCGTTGTAGCGGACTACTATGGCTCATGGAAGCACTTAGACTACATTTCCCCATAAGAGAGGTTGCTAAGGCCAAACAACTAGATTGTCGGATCCCACACATAACTCTACAACTTAAGTATTTATTCATTAGGCTCCGAGGAACAAGATGTTAGAAACATGGGTCTCATGACCCAACAATCATAGCATACAAATCAAGGCACAAGCGGAAGCTTAACATGTCTGAGTACAGACATCTACAAATGGAAAAGGCTAAGAAGCCTGACTATCTACCAGATCCTGCCGAGGGCACAAGATCGTAGCCGAGGTATCTAGCTAAACGTCGAAGTCCACGCGGAACTACTAGCGAGACTGAAGCCTCTCTGCAAAAACATAAATTAAGCAAACGTGAGTACAATTGTACTCAGCAAGTCTTACATCAGAACTAACTACATATGCATCGGTATCAACAAAGGGGGTGGTGGAGTTTAACTGCAGCAAGCCAGCTTTGACTCGGTGGCTAACCTGAACTACGACTGCAAGAAACTCTTTTGGGATGGCGCACACGAGTCCACATATTCACCATATCAATACACCACTATGGATCCGCTCCCGTCTCCCTACGAGAAGGCCATCCATAGCACTCACGCTTATCTTGCGAGTTTTAGGGTATCCACTTTCACTTGTCTATGAACTATGCAAGGGGTCCAAGTTTCCATATCCGAGGAATCCGGCTATTCGAATAGATATTGATAACCCTGCAGGGGTGTACTTCTTCACACACGCTCCCACCACTTACCAGCAGATACACGTCATGTATCTCAGCAACCTTCAAGCGGAAGCCTGGCGAGGGTGTCGGCCACGGCCTACCTAAACACTTAAGTCTCTAGTCCAAGTTTATCGCCTATCCAGGTTCCACCCGCAGGGAGTCCGGCCGAGGTTTCCACATACGGCCCCGAACGATGTGGACAGGGTTCCCGAGACACCAAACGGGCGCCCGGTACACCGTGCCACGGTGTATCTACCGCAACATAGCCCACCCCTAGGGTCAGCGCTACGCACGGCCGCCAACACATAACCGACAAACACCAGAAACTAGTTGCAACTCCTGGACAGAGTAGTAGGGTGAATAAGAAACTGGGAGGGTCAATTAAGGATTCCAATGAGTGGTAGTAGCTGGTCATGGATCACAGACACAGAACTCTGTTCCTGAGGACTGTTTCAATGAGACAACCCACCATGTACTCCTACATGGCCTCTCACCTCTACCTTTACCAAAACGTGTTCACACACTTAGCTCACACACAGTAGGACATGTTCATCACTGTTCCAATTCACCCGCGATGAATCAGACCTGACTCAACTCTAAGCAGTAGCAGGCATGACAAACAAGCATGAATGAGTAGGCACATCAGGGCTCAAACAACTCCTACTCATGCTAGTGGGTTTCATCTATTTACTGTGGCAATGACAGGTCATGCAGAGGATAAGGGGTTCAACTACCGCAACAAGTAACAGATGATCATTGTTGTCCTAATGCAGTAAAAGAGAGCAGAAGTGAGAGAGTGGGCTTGTATCAGAATGAAGAAGGGGGTTGTGCTTGCCAGGCACTTTTGAAGATAACATTGAGTCTTCATCAGTGTCAACGATCAGAGCGTCGGAGCAGCGTCTACCGAGAGGGGACAATCACCGGCAATAGAGAAGGAACACAATAAACACATGGCGATATGCAACAATATGATGCATGCTATGACATGGCAATATGAATGTGTTTTGGGCTAATGCAATAGAAAGTCATTTTAATTGAAGTGGAATTCAAAACTAAATCAAATTCCAACTCCAAACCTATTATGAAATTTGCCCTAATCATGTTTCATCCTAAACAGTGAGGTTAACTTGCTCAAACATGCATGAAAATGGTACAGATGGATTCCTTGAATTTTTCTGATAATTTTTCATATATAATTTATCTTATTTGGAGTTACGGTTGAATTTCTATGATTTTTCAAAGTTTTGGATATTTTTTGAATTAAACAAATCATTTCTAATTTATTTAAAATCCAGAAAAGGATTACTCCGTCAGCCTGACATCATCATGACGTCAGTAGGTCAACGGGCACGGTCCAGGTCAAATTGACCAGTGGGTCCCGCGTGTCAGTTACTAACTAAACTATCCTGGTTTAATTAGCACTAATACTAGATTAATTAGTAGGGCCGGGCCCGCGTGTCAGTGAGTCAGGGGAAAACTCAAACCCCTGGTCAACAGGGCCTAACTAGCTGGCGGCTCGTCGCCGGTGGCAACAGGCGCAGCGGAGGGCTCGGTTTCGCTCTCCCGGCGCCCAAACGAGCGGCGGAGGGCACCCGCGGGGACCTGGAGCTCTCCCACATCCAGCACAGCAAGCAGCAGCGGCTAGGGAGGCCGGAGCTCGTCGGAAACGAGCTCGGGGCGGCGGCCGGCGATCGGGCGCAAGTGGCACGGCGGCTACGGCGTGCGAGAGGAAAAACGGAGGAAGGGAGAAGAGTCAGTGGCTCACGGTAGTTGCGACGGTGGCCTCGGGGAGCTCGTGGAGGGACTGGTGACGGCATGAGGTCGCCGGCGATCTCGGTGACCCGAGGAAGAAGAAGATGTCGGGGGCGGAGCTTCGGGGGTCTTCCAGTCGCGTGGCTCGGTGAGGGGGCTGGCGACGAGGTGCGGGAGCTCGGGAGCCAGTCAGGGAAGCGAGGGGGAGGCGGTGGCTGCGGTGGTGCATGTCGGCGGTGGCGGGCGCGTTCGGGTGGTGCAAGGGAGAGAGGCAGAGGAGGGGACGAGGCCGGGGAGAGTGAGAGGGGGTCGAGAGGGCTGCGTGGCGTCGAGGGGGCACGCAGGAAAGGTGGAGCTGGCACGGGCGCGTGCTTGCGCGCGGCGACCATGTGCGCGCGTCCTCCTGGCAGGAGCTTGAGGACGGTGGTGCTGGTGGGCTGGGCCTATTGGCTGGGCTGCCAGCTGGGCCAACTTCAGGTAAGGCCAGGTAAACTCTGTCTCTCTCTTTTTATTTAGTTTCTGTTTTCTATTTTCTTTTCTGCAATTTGTTTTGGTTTTAGTTTTAACACCAAACCATTTTATAAAATCCTGAAAATAATTATGTGGCTAGAACTAATATATACAAAACCACATAAAATGTTCCAGAATTATTGGACATATATTAATTATATAAAGAATATATATCCAATGCAAATAGTTATTGAATTAATTCAGAGGCCCAAAGTAAATATTTCTGAGACTCCAAAAATATTGGTTTGAGTTTTACCTCTTGCCAATATTTTTATAGCTTGACAGGAACATTTTCTTGGGTTTATTTGAAACAATTTTTAATGTTGATCATTTTTGTAAAAGACTTCTGAGGCTTCCCACTTTCCCCAATTCAACTTTCATAAATATATACATGATGCATGAATGCTTGTGCAACTGGTTAAAACCAAATCTAGTGCTGTGACAACTCACCCCCACTAAACAAGAATCTTGTCCCGAGATTCAAGTCATGAGGTAAGAAGAAAGTGGGGACACGGAACTGACACAGTCTTCACGATCCATCACATTTCTGAAGATGTTGATCCACTCATCATCTAGCATTCGCATCTTGCTCTGAGAATTTCATCCACTCATGACAATGAGAAGGAAGGAAAACCCTAAAGAGTCGATCTCCTCGAAGATCAAGCAACTCACGATCAACTCACGGAGTGAGACATAGAAACATCTCGCGAACTGAGACACAAAGCACATATCACGAGGGATGTAGAGGAACATATGATGAAGGTCCAAATTGGTAGGCAACAATCCCACACTTAGGTGAGATGGTGAGTGAGTGTTCAAGCAGCGAGGAGATAAGTTGCCCTGATTACCTAATGGGGCACCTCAGGGAAGGTGACTCGTGGAATTATTTCCTCAAGTGGCAAAAAGAATTACTTTTGATACAAAGATCATTGAAACTCTTTATGCCAGCCTAAGGCAATCACAAATGATTGTTTAAAGGAGTTTGGAGGACTGGCATACTCAAATTAGGATGGATGATGTGGACTACCTTCTTGAAGACAACGCAATGGATGATTTTTGCTTATCATCGGAAATGGATGAGACCCATGGTATGTCCACTTTTGAAGATGATCCTGAACAACAACTACTGAGGTGTAAGCTAGGAACAAAATGCAAATGTTGGGAATGATTCTAGTAACTGGGGAGAAGGTTCACCGACAAAGGTAATTCCACCAATTGGATGGCTATCGAACAACTGAGAGAACTGAGGCACATTCCAGTTAACGACAACATCAGAACCTAGTGCCTGAGCGTGCTATCAAGAACTTGAGCATTTCTATACTCATTAAGGTCTTACCAACATCCGTGCCGAGGATCCTGGAAACACATCTTACTACCATGATGAATAGTGATGGACAATGCGGGTGCAAAGGAAGATAACACTTTCTCAGATTTCACCTTGGCGAGGCCAAGGAAAAGAAATCTGGATGATCGACCGAGAGACATTTAGCTCTCTGCTTCTAATGTTCTCCTCGATGTACTGGTTACCACGGTCATGCTTTAAAGCATCGGCATAGCCACCAAGTAGTGGTCGGACTTCGGAATAGAATAGATCCATAAGGAACAACTTCTGGAGTAAATCCTATGAAATCCTTATGGGTAGGTGACCAACTTCCTCAATCAAGATACTGCAATAGTAGGCCTTCCGGCTAGGTGTGTTGGCCACGACATCCACGTTACCGGTTACAGAGAGACCAACATTATAGTTCTTGGAGTACGTTCCAACCATCATATCTGCCTAAGATTCAGATCTGGTTGGTGTTAGGATATTCCATACCCATCCAGTCTAGAAGGAAAATGAGAGTTTGCAACACAATTTGACGAGATGACGTTGTGAGATTCTCGGGGAATGAACTACGATAGCAAGCTCCAGAACATGAGCTGGTTCTGCTACAAGCCTGTGAACACGCTATCCAAGACGAGCATGACCGCATAGTAGTCTTATAGTAAAAGACTATCGAGTTCAGGTGGGGAACCATCGTCAAGGATTTCAAAGTCTTTACGCAAGTCCATGGATTAGATCCCAAGCGTAGACTTCTTTGCCTTGAACAAGTCAATCAGTGGCTTGGTGTGCTAGGGAATACATATGGAGTGGAGGTAATTAATCTACCAAAGCATAGAATACATTCACACATGCATAAATGACTTGGGATGGTGCCAGGGGAAACAAAAACAATCTTTCTCGAACTCACGACGGCAACTTGCACCAAATGTACATGAATTCGAGGAAGTCACTTCTTCCATCCAAGAATAAGCTTCATGAACGGAACACGAAGGCATTGCTTATAAAGTTTCCAACACTAGGTTGATGTTCAACATAAATCATGGGGGAGACAAAATGCTGTTGATGGGCTCAACAACAACTCATCGGAATTTCCATATCACTGGACTTCCACCATCATGTGAACACGGTGATAGCATTGGTTAGACCAAAAGATGTAATGGTGGCTCGAGGAATCAACCACGAGTAAGACAACAATACGAATATCGTTGGTTTTAACTTCATTTGACGATAGCCCATACTCAAATCAGGGTTTGGACAAGACAATAGGTTCAACAACTGATCACGGGGATCAGTCGATGAAGATATCATCTATCTTCAACACACACACACACACACACACACACACACCAGGATATCCCTTAACATGAACTAAGTCAGACAAGCTTCCATCTTCCAGCTCTCCAAATTGTTGTTTAGCTCAACCAACTAACTCAGGGGTATCCAACACAGATTCTTGGAGAAGGGGTGATTTATAAGAAACCCAACTTGATCACGAACTCAACATAGCGGTCAGGTGACAGCCAGGTAATACTTCTGAGAAGATCTTCGGAAAATCACGAACCACCGATATGTTATTAAGCTCGAGAACAATCTTGCTTTTCAGGCAAGACGATATGATCAAGGAGCAAGGGATTGTCACAATCCTAACTCCTTGGTCGATGAGTGCACCCGGAAATATGGACTAGGTTGCATGATCAATCTTAGAATGGTAGTTCAATAACCAACACGCTAAGAATGAGAAATTGTCCATTAACTACCAAGCAACGGAGTTGCTAGGAGCATTGATTTCACACATCATGACTCACTTATCAGCATTCTGGTTACAATAACACGGGAGCCGAGGAATGAACAACGATGGCAAGAAGTATCACTGCGTCAAAAATTCATAAGAGATGGTACAATTCCTATGATATTCTTGACATAAAGATGGTAACACTTCAAGGTAGATCATAATCAAAAGCTGGATTGGCATTTTGATCTGCGGAATAAAACTGCTTTGATCCAATCCTAGATATGGATGAGGTACTGGAGTTTGTTTCTCCTAGTCATTCTGAAATAGAATGGCTTGACGGAACGCAAGAGTAAAGGCAACGATGAACGAATGCACGCATACTCTTGACTATCAATTGATAGACGGAGGTCAGAAACAACTAAAGAGGCACAACTCAAAGGAACATATATATTTCTGAGTTGTGGATGCATAGATTAGTATGTTGAGCAAAGCTCAACATTTCTTCCGGATAACCCATGCAGAAAGGTAGAATTGGCAGAATCACAATGTAGAATGGAGAACCCATTAAGAGCACTCTGGTTGTGATCTTTTGGTTCAGAAGAACTTCTGCCATAAGCAGTTCATGATATTTGAAAGAAGGAAATACCACGGACCTCGAGGACTATCACAAAGATTACTAATATCCTAAAGGTACGAGCAACACTATCAACACGAGGTAAGTAGAGTGAATCTTGGGTCAAGAACCCAGGAGTAGAATACCTACTACTAAATGGCATCACGGGATGCTTTCGAGAATAACGGCCAGAATCACACACTAGGGATACAAAACATGGCTAGATCACTAGGTGACTCCCTAAAACACCTAAGGTCATAGTAATAGCTCCAACATATATGTCGAGGCAACAAAGTACCTCAACTCACCGATTAGTGTGATTAATCTGGCCCAAATGGACATCAGGAACAGGAGGAAGGTGTTTGCAAATGCATCAGACTACTTAGAAACCTGGGATGACTCGAACAGCATAACGGCTGTAAATGCTCAAAAATATTTGAGACATCCTGCAAAATGGTGGCATAACCACTCAACAACACAATATCAAGGTTCTGAGATCAACTGTCAACATACGGAAGTAATAGGAACGGAACTGAGGCTTAAACCCAACATTCCTAGGCAACGACGGTTTAGTAACATGTCATCCTGATAGATAGATGATAAGGCCTAGTTCTTAACCCCGTAGAAAAGAAGACGTTGACTCAGATCAGAAGGACATAAGGAAAGGAGTAAAAAGAGCCTTACGTTCCCTTCCACAATCAATTCCCCTAAATAACTAAAGCATTTCTAGACACAACTTCGACTAGTTTGGCTTGGTAATCCTACAGGCAGTCAGGCTCTGATACCAACGCTGTCAGGACCCCGATTCCAAGTCACATCGATCTAGCCGGTAACACCTCATATCACTTTGCGGCCTCACGCACGGTATTCCCACGGGTGTCGCCTTACCATGGCCCGGGACCGTTTGTGCCTTTTGGCTCACGTATATGATAGTGTCGCTAGCATCCATATGACAGAGAACCCGGGCCGACATGGCTAGTCGTGAACCCAAAGCGGCACTAACCTATGGGGACAGGCATACATGAATCACATCGAGCATGTCGGTCAGCAGCGTGTGAATCCGTACTGTAGCACTTGGCTAACAGGACTCCGGGAACCCGGGCTGTAGCAGGCTAGGCAGGACTACGGATGTCACCGCGTGACATTTCCCCAAAGGGACAGACACAGGAACGAAGTGAAACACATGCCGGCCAGTCAAGTGTCCTGAGTAGTAGTGCTGGGCTAACAGGACTCTGGTGAACCGGGCTGTAGCGGACTACTATGGCTCATGGAAGCACTTAGACTACATTTCCCCATGAGAGAGGCTGCCAAGGCTAAACAACTAGATTGTCGGATCCCACACATACTAAGCATTTCAATCATACACACAATATGCTCGATATGTGTAAATACAACATGGCATCACAACATAACTCTACAACTTAAGTATTTATTCATTAGGCTCCGAGGAGCAAAATGTTACAAACATGGGTCTCATGACCCAACAATCATAGCATACAAATCAAGGCACAAGCGGAAGCTTAACATGTCTGAGTACAGACATCTACAAATGGAAAAGGCTAAGAAGCCTGACTATCTACCAGATCCTGCTGAGGGCACAAGATCGTAGCTGAGGTATCTAGCTAAACGTAGAAGTCCACGCGGAACTACTAGCAAGACTGAAGCCTCTCTGCAAAAACATAAATTAAGCAAACGTGAGTACAATTGTACTCAGCAAGTCTTACATCAGAACTAACTACATATGCATCGGTATCAACAAAGGGGGTGGTGGAGTTTAACTGCAGCAAGCCAGCTTTGACTCGGTGGCTAACCTGAACTACGACTGCAAGAAACTCTTTTGGGGTGGCACACACGAGTCCACATATTCACCATATCAATACACCACTATGGATCCGCTCCCGTCTCCCTACGAGAAGGCCATCCATAGCACTCACGCTTATCTTGCGAGTTTTAGGGTATCCACTTTCACTTGTCTATGAACTATGCAAGGGGTCCAAGTTTCCGTATCCGAGGAATCCGGCTATTCGAATAGATATTGATAACCTTGCAGGGGTGTAATTCTTCACACACGCTCCCACCACTTACCACCATACACACGTCATGTATCTCGGCAACCTTCAAGCGGAAGCCTGGCGAGGGTGTCGGCCACGGCCTACCTAAACACTTAAGTCTCTAGTCCAGGTTTATCGCCTATCCAGGTTCCATCTGCAGGGAGTCCGGCTGAGGTTTCCACATACGGCCCCGAACGATGTGAACAGGGTTCCCGAGACACCAAACGGGTGCCCGGTACACCGTGCCACGGTGTATCTACCGCAACATAGCCCACCCCTAGGGTCAGCGCTACGCACGGCCGCCAACACATAACCCACAAACACCAGAAACTAGTTGCAACTCCTGGACAGAGTACTAGGGTGAATAAGAAACTGGGAGGGTCAATTAAGGATTCCAATGAGTGGTAGTAGCTGGTCATGGATCACAGACACAGAACTTTGTTCCTGAGGACTATTTCAATGAGACAACCCACCATGTACTCCTACATGGCCTCTCACCTCTACCTTTACCAAAACGTGTTCACACACTTAGCTCACACACAATAGGATATGTTCATCACTGTTCCAATTCACCCGCGATGAATCAGACCTGACTCAACTCTAAGCAGTAGCAGGCATGACAAACAAGCATGAATGAGTAGGCACATCAGGGCTCAAACAACTCCTACTGATGCTAGTGGGTTTCATCTATTTACTGTGGCAATGACAGGTCATGCAGAGGATAAGGGGTTCAACTACCGCAACAAGTAACAGATGATCATTGTTGTCCTAATGCAGTAAAAGAGAGCAAAAGTGAGAAAGTGGGCTTGTATCAGAATGAAGAAGGGGGTTGTGCTTGCTAGGCACTTCTGAAGATAACATTGAGTCTTCATCAGTGTCAACGATCAGAGCGTCGGAGCAGCGTCTACCAAGAGGGGACAATCACCGGCAATAGAGAAGGAACACAATCAACACATGGCGATATGCAACAATATGATGCATGCTATGACATGGCAATATGAATGTGTTTTGGGCTAATGCAACAGAAAGTCATTTTAATTGAAGTGGAATTCAAAACTAAATCAAATTCCAACTCCGAACCTATTATGAAATTTGCCCTAATCATGTTTCATCCTAAACAGTGATGTTAACTTGCTCAAACATGCATGAAAATGGTACATATGGATTCCTTGAATTTTTCTGATAATTTTTCATATATAATTTATCTTATTTGGAGTTACGGTTGAATTTCTATGATTTTTCAAAGTTTTGGATATTTTCTGAATTAAACAAATCATTTCTGATTTATTTAAAATCCAGAAAAGGATTACTGCGTCAGCCTAACATCATCATGGCGTCAGCAGGTCAACGGGCGCGGTCCAGGTCAAACTGACCAGTGGGTCCCGCGTGTCAGTTACTAACTAAACTATCCTGGTTTAATTAGCACTAATACTAGATTAATTAGTAGGGCCGGGCCCGCGTGTCAGTGAGTCAGGGGAAAAGTCAAACCCCTGGTCAACAGGGTCTAACCAGTTAGCGGCTCGTCGCCGGTGGCAACAGGCGCGGCGGTGGGCTCGGTTTCGCTCTCCCGGCGCCCAAACGAGCGGCGGAGGGCACTCGCGGGGACCTGGAGCTCTCCCACATCCAGCACAGCAAGCAGCAGCGGCTAGGGAGGCCGGAGCTCGTCGGAAACGAGCTCGGGGCGGCGGCCGGCGATCGGGCGCAAGTGGCGCGGCGGCTACGGCGTGCGAGAGGAAAAACTGAGGAAGGGAGAAGAGTCAGTGGCTCACGGCGGTTGCGACGGTGGCCTCGGGGAGCTCGGGGAGGGACTGATGATGGCAGGAGGTCGCCAACGATCTCGGCGACCCGAGAAAGAAGAAGATGTCGGGGGCGGAGCTTCGGGGGTCTTCCAGTCGCGTGGCTCGGTGAGGGGGCTGGCGACAAGGTGCAGGAGCTTGGGAGCTAGTCAGGGAAGCGAGGGGGAGGCGGTGGATGCGGTGGTGCACGTCGGCGGCGGTGGGCACGTTCGGGTGGTGCGAGGGAGAGAGCCAGAGGAGGGGACGAGGCCGGGGGAGAGTGAGAGGGGGTCGAGAGGGCTGCGTGGCGTCGTCTGGAGCCGTCCAGGCCGTCGAGGGGGCACGCAGGCAAGGTGGAGGTGGCACGGGCGCGTGCCTGCGCGCGGAGACCGTGCGTGCCTGCGCGCGGCGACCACGCGCGCGCGTCCTCCTTGCAGGAGCTTGAGGACGGTGGTGCTGGTGGGCTGGGCCTGTTGGCTGGTGGGCTGGGCCTGTTGCAGTGTACTATATTCTCATTACCATTAGCATGAAAAGTGACATTGCCTTTGTTGCAATCAATAACAGCCCCTGCAGTATTCAAAAAGGGTCTTCCAAGAATAATAGAGATACTGTCGTCCTCGGGAATATCAAGAATAACAAAGCTCATTAAAATAGTAACATTTGCAACCACAACAGGCACATCCTCACAAATACCGACAGGTATAGCAGTTGATTTATCAGCCATTTGCAAAGATATTTAAGTAGGTGTCAACTTATTCAAATCAAGTCTACGATATAAAGAGAGAGGCATAACACTAACACCGGCTCCAAGATCACATAAAGCAATTTTAACATAGTTTCTCTTAATGGAGCATGGTATAGTTGGTACTCCGGGATCTCCTACTTTCTTTGGTATTCCACCTTTAAAAGTATAATTAGCAAGCATGGTGGAAATTTCAGCTTCCGGTATATTTCTTTTATTAGTGACAATTTCTTTCATATACTTAGCATAAGGATTCATTTTAAGCATATCAGTTAATCGCATACGAAAAAGATAGGTCTAATCATTTCAGCACAACGCTCAAAATCCTCATCATCTTTTTTCTTGGATGGTTTGGGAGGAAAAGGCATGGTTTTCTGAACCCATGGTTCTCTTTCTTTACCATGTTTCCTAGCAACAAAGTCTCTCTTATCATAATGTTGATTCTTTGATTGTGGGTTATCAAGATCAATAGCAGGTTCAATTTCTATATCATTATCATTGCTAGGTTTAGCATCATCATGAACATTATCATTAACATTATCACTAATTTCAGATTCATTACCAGATTGAGTTTCAACATCAGAAATAGAAATATCATTTGTATTCTCAGGTGTTTCAGTAATAGGTTCACTAGAAGCTTGCAAAGTCGTATCATTTTTCTTCTTCTTCCTTTTAGAAGGACTAGGTGCATCTATATTATTTCTCTAAGAATCTTGCTCAATTCTCTTAGGGTGGCCTTTAGGATACAAAGGTTCCTGAGTCATTTTACCAGTTCTAGCAGCCACTCTAAGAGCAAAATCATTATTCTTACTATTCAATTCATTGAGCAAATCATTTCGAGCTTTAAGTACTTGTTCACCTTTGACATTAGACATATAATCACCCAAGTGTTCAAGCATATCAGCACTGCATTTTAATACTCTACCAAAATATGCATTGAAGTCTTCTTGCTTAACCATAAATTTATCAAACTCATCTAAACATGGGCTAGCAAACTTAGTAAATGGAATTTCAGTTTTATCATATCTATAGAGAGAATTTAGCTTTACTACCTGTGTCGGGTTAGCAAGACCATGTATTTCTTCAATAGGAGATGGATTAAAATTATGCATTTCTTCGATAGGCGGTAAATTAAGACCATGTATTTCTTCAATAGGAGGTAAATTCTTAACATCTTCAGCATTAATACCCTTTTATTTCATGGATTTCTTTGCCTCTTGCATATCTTCAGGACTGAGAAATAGAATACCCCTTTTCTTCGGAGTTGGTTTAGGAATAGACTCAGGAAGTGTCCAATTATTTTCATTTGTGAACCTTTTATTCAATAGAATTTCAGCTTCATCCGGTGTTCCTTCCCTGAAATTCTCTGGAAGCATCGGTTAGTCCATTATAAAAGATATCAAGTATTTCAGTTTTCTTAAGAGTATGATCAGGCAAAGCATTAAGTAATTGGAGAAGCCTCCCCCAAGCTTGTGGGAGACTCTCTTCTTCAATTTGCATAAAATTATATATATCCCTTAAGGCAGCTTGTTTCTTATGAGAACTGAAATATTTAGCAGGGAAGTAATAAATCATATCCTGGGGACTACGCACACAACCAGGATCAAGAGAATTAAACCATATCTTAGCATCACCCTTTAATGAGAACGGAAATATTTGAAGGATATAAAAGTAGCGAGTTCTCTCATCAATAGTGAATACGGTGGCTATATCATTTAATTTAGTAAGATGTGCCACAACAATGTCAGATTCATAGCCATAGAAAGGATCAGATTCAACCAAAGTAATTATATCAGGATCAATAGAGAATTCATATTCCTTATCAGCAAAAGTAGGGTCAGGTTTCATTCTAGCATTAAGAGATTGCTCCTTCCATTTAGCTAATAACCTCTTGATCTCATATCTACCTTTACAAGCTAAAATAGCTAAAGCAGCTTCTTTTTCAAAATCATATCTATCATTGCAAGCAAGAATAGCTCTAGCAGATTCTTCATCCAGAACAGAACCCTCAGGAACAACAGGCAATTCATATTTATTAGGGGGAGAGTCTTCATCGTCACTTTCATCAATATTATCAGTTTCAATAATTTCATTCTCTCTAACCCTAGCAAGTTGTTCATCAAGAAATTCACCAAGTGGCATAGTAGTATCAAGCATGGAAGTAGTTTCATCATAAGTATCATGCATCACAGAAGTGGCATCATCAATAACATGCGACCTATCAGAATGAATAGCAGAAGCAGGTTTAGGTGTCGCAAGCTTACTCAAAACAGAAGGTGAATCAAGTGCAGAGCTAGATGGCAGTTCCATACCTCCCCTCGTAGTTGAGGGATAAATCTTGGTTTTTGGATCTCTAAAGTTCTTCATAATGATAAGCAGATATATATCCCAAGTGACTCAAAGAATAGAGCTATGTGTCGGATCACGGGTTCCGGCAGACCCTTAAGGTTTGAACACTGGGGTGCGCGCGGAGATTACGCCTTCTACCTCCCCGTCTCGCAAAGATCTAAACTACTAAAAGAACTGCACAAGGGACACAAGATTTATACTGGTTCGGGCCACCATTGTGGTGTAATACCCTACTCAAGTGTGTGGTTGGTGGATTGCCTCTTGGGGCCGATGACGACGAACGATACAAGGAAGAACAGCCTCGCGAGGATCTATTCTTGGCTGGGGCGATGAACTTCTAGGAGGAGTTCAGTCGCACTTCTCTCTCTCTCTGATTTCGATCCGATGTCTCTCCTGGTCTTGGTCTCGTTGCACCGAAATGGCAACCTTTGCCTGATGCCTCGGTACTCCGTGGCTGCGCTTGCCCCCTTTGCACCAAAGAGGAAAGAAGGACGCTGCGCGCGCTGGCGCCCGCCTGGCGCCCTGAGTCGTCATGGCTTGCGTCATGGGCACCTCACGAGGTACCCCGCCTTGATTTCTCCGCCTCCTCGCGAGCCAGCCTGAGGAGGCTGCGCCTGAGGATGCACCGTGTCGTCCGCCCCGTGAGGCTTGGCCCCTCGCGAGAGTCTTGAGCCTTGTGTTGATGAAGATGGGCCGCGCTGGGGCCCCATTTGAGCCACGCCGCAGGCCGCAGGCAGGAAAGTCTGGGGACCCTCATTCCCATAACGCCGACAGTATCCCCCGGGCCCAAGGCGCGCCCGGACTTGGCCGTGCTGACAGGCGAAAGGGCAAGGGTGAAGCGCCGCAGGCCCTAACAGCCTGCGGCCTTGGGGGCCGTGTGGCGGTTGATTGGACGTGGGCGTCTCCACTTCCCCATGATGCCTCGATGATCGCGTGAGTTAGACAAGTCCCTGCATGCAGATCGTGTCATGATTACCTGTGATCGTGGAGGCCGGCGGTTGGCCTTCGCCGGCTATAAGTACGGAGCTGTGTGTGCCCTTCCAGTCCATCTCTTCTTGCTTTCTCCTTTGCCTCAGTTCTTGCTCAGTCTTGGTGCGATGGCTCTGATCCGCCGGTTCTCTACATCGGAGAAGGGAAAGGCTCCTCGAGAGGGACCAGACCCGCTCCCGCCGAAGAAGCGGCTCGCCCTTTGCAGCCGGGACGAGGGGGACCGTCAGGTGGTGGCGAGGCCCTGGTGCGAGCGGGCTCCGCCGGGGTTCCCGCTTCCCTTGTATGCCCACGTCGAGGGCCCCGAAGGTGTCGATGCCAATCTCCGCGGTTGGCGCCGTCGTAGGCGTCGTCGGGTCATGAAGGCGTGGGTTGTTCCTCCTGGAGTCCATGCCGAGGGCTCCTCCCAAGAGTTCATGCTCCACGTCGCCATTCCTCTCCAGTCCTGGATCCGTCTGCCTCCCTTCTTCGCCTCCATCATCCCTCCAGGAGGGCCCCTGGAGCTCTGGCTACAGCACGCTGGCTGCAGCACCCTCGCGACCGAGGCAGAGGTCGTGGTCGCTGCCCCGGGCGAGGTCTACATGTCCCGCGGCTGGAGAGAGATCGCCCGGTTTTGCAGGGAAAGGGGCGTCTTCGCGGTCCACTTGGAGTACGATGGCACTGCGGTGATGTTCTTCAAGGTCTTCGATGCGAACGGGCGCCGGCTGGAGTGTTGCCCCGGGAGAGGTGGCCAGGACCTTGCCCTGGTGAGGGCTAGGCCCATCGACCGCTCCCTTGGTGGAGGCGCCGGAGGGTCCAGTGACTCCGGCGAAATCTTCGCGACTCTGGAGACGAGCGACGATAGCTACGAGCCCCCGAGTCAGCGCCGTTCCCGAAGCAGGGCGGGCTCGTCTGGCCGTCGCCAACCCTGATCTGGATGGGGTTGGCGTCGGCGCCTGACGGCCCACTGTTGATGATGGCATCTTTTGCAGGAGCTCGTGTAGTTAGTATCCCTTAGGATCCGTTCCCTGCGAGGAATCAAAATGCGCCCCACGGGGGCTAGTAAGGTGTCTGTAGTCCCGTTTGTTAATACATAACCTTTGCTGCAGAGTTGTGTGAGTTGCTGATTCCGTCTTAGCTCAGTTCTCCCTTTCGAACCTCGCGAGGGCTTGGCGCTCTGCGCCGACAGGTCCCAGTCCCAAGGCAGCGTCAGCCGTCGCCGGTATGCCAGGTCGCGATGCCGTGGTCAAGGCCAGGAGGTGAGCGACCCGGGGTCCGGTAGGAGCTCCTGAGTCGCGATGCTCAGGAGGTCCCCTTTGGCGCCCAAGCAGCCGTCGTTCGGCGAGAAAGGAGAGCGGCGTCGCCGACACGGAATTGCATTATGTGCGGGGGTAGTGCTGCGATAGCTGGTGCTTTCGGGTGGTGACTTATCTCGAGAGTCGGGGATTGTTCCTGGTGTGCCGTCGGGTCCGTGGGGTAGTTGGGACGGAGTTGCTCGGCGAGGTCCTCGCGCGCCCCTTCTCCCTCGCCTCTGCTCCCCTTTCTGCTCTACGTCCTCGGGTCCCGGCCCTCGAGCTGGTCTCAGCCATCGCTGGTATGCCAGGTCGCGATGCTGTGGACAAGGCCAGAGGGTGAGGGCTGGAGAGACAGTACGAGCCCTGAGTCGCGATGCTCAGGCGCCCCCCCTTTAACGTGCAAGCGGTTCGCGCGGGCGAGGGTGAAGGGAACTCCGTGACGGCCTTGGCTAGCGCAGTTGCCCCCAAGGATCCTGCAGATTCATCACAGAAAGAAGATGGGGTTGCCATGGCAGTCATCAGTCGATCGTTAGTCGCTCAAGAGCTCGCTGGTTGGAGCAGGTGATGTGTATCAGGGCACCCGTGAGCCAGCGCGGGACTCACGAGGCCCTACCTCTAGGCGGGTTGCGCCTGGCACCAGGCCGTATCTTGAGATGTGTCCCTGCAAAATTTGGTTAGATGCCGGTACTCTACGTCCTCGGGTCCCGGCCCTCGAGCTTGTCTCAGCCGTCGCTGGTATGCTAGGTCGCGATGCCGTGGACAAGGCCAGAGGGTGAGGGCTGGAGAGCCTGTAAGAGCCCTGAGTCGCGATGCTCAGGCACCCCCCTTTAACGTGCAAGTGGTCGACATGGAGAAGAAGGGATGCCGCAGATAGGCATCAAGTAATCAAGCGTGATAGGCGAATGCATAGTTGGAAATAAACGCGAGGGAGATACACGCCGCTGGGCCTAGCCCGAGCGGCTTGGGGATGATGCAGCCCGAGGGGCGCCCCCAACAAGGTAAACTAACGACCGAAAAATAGAAGGGGATACATGCCGCAGGGACGGACCCACGTGGCCTGGGAGTGATGCAACCCTGGGAGGGCGCTCCCAGCTGGGAATGAAGCTTGAAAGATGTCACCTGAGGATGTCGTCGGCAAAGTGGCGTTGGTGCAGCAGACTCGGTGGGCTGCGGAAGCCGATCCTCACGAGCCCCCAGGACCCGGGGCCTCGGGAGGCTCCGGAGGCACTGGTGGCTCCTCGCGAGCTGTCTTCATCTCCGCCAGGGCCGCGGAACGCCTATCTTCCTGAGCCTCCATGATGCCCCTCATGAGGCGCTGGTACGCCGCAGCCATGCTCGGCAGGCCGTAAGGCATGCGAACATAGCTGTGGGGTGGACCCCCGCAGCGCCCCACTTGCGAGGGCCAGAGGCGCTCCGTCGTGGCGATCTGATTGAGCCTTGGTACGTTGATGCAAACGCGCAGCCCACCATCCTCGCCTGGATGTGGAGCCACAGCTGGTGGACGACGGCAACCTCTCATGATCCTTGACTCCTGTAGTTCTTGAATGGCCTTATTAACGAACTCCTGCTGGTCTGACCTTCCTTGTCTGGCTCCTTCTCGAGGGAAACGTGCTTCGAAGCACGCCTCCACATGGTGCCCAAGCGCCACCCTCGTGACCCTGGCTAGGTTAGTGGCCCTCCAGGTGAGAGCCCCCGAGCCCTGCCTGAGGAGGGCGCCGGGCGCACTTTCCTATGCGATGGAAGGGGGGTCCCCCTGGGCAGACACGGGCCCTGAAGGGCCTGCCTCCTGAGGGGCTGAGCCTGACGACGTCTTCTTCTTCTTGGGGGTGGTCTCAGGAAGCCTCCTCCTTCCGCGATCTAGGTCTTCTAGCGATGCGGCCTGAAAGGCTCGCTCCAGGGAACACATTGCATCCTTCTCTTCACAGGGCACCGTGATGACGCCGCCACTTCCTGGCATCTTGAGGACGTTGTAGCCGTGGTGAGTCACGGCCATGAACATGGCCAGCGCTGGGTACCCGAGGATGGCGTTGTACGGCAGGCGGATGTGGGCGACGTCGAAGTTGATGAGCTCGGTGCGGTAGTTGCTGCGGGCCCCGAAGGTGACAGGGAGGCGGACCTGCCCGATCAGGACTGTTGAACCGTCGGTGACTCCGGAGAAATGCTTGGTTGGCTGAAGCTGGTATAGGGCACTTGGAGGTTGTTGAATGTTTCCACGGACAGGACGTTGAGCCCTGCCCCTCTGTCGATGAGGGTCCTGGTGACCAGCACGTTGCTGATGACTGGGGAGCAAAGCATCGGGAAGACTCCGGCCGTGGCCGCGCACTTGAGCTGGTCTGCTGAGCTGAACGTGATGGCGCACGCCGACCACCTGAGGGGGTGCGTTGCTTCGAGCTTGGGGAGAACTGCATTCACTTCGCGGGCAAACTGCTTGAAGATACGTTGAGAGGCTGGGGCTTGAGCTCCGCCCAGGATGCAGGCGATTGCACGCGGCGCTTGGAAGCCCCCAGCCCGCTCGTCTTGATGGCGGTCTTCGTTCCTCCTTGGGTGAGGCGGCGGCGGAGGTAAGCCTGCGTTGCCATGAGGGCGATCCTCACGAGGCTGATCCCTCTAGTCCCCCTCGCGAGGCAGGTCCCACCAGCGGTCCTTGCGAGGTTGGTCGCGCCACCCCTGGCGCGGGCCGCGATCTTCCCAGCGTCCTGGGTTTCTTCCTCCTCCTCGGCCATCGCCCCGGTCAGCACGGTCAGGGCGACGGCCGATCCTTCCTTCTCGCACGGCACGGAGTTCTTGACATTCGTTGGTGTTGTGGATGTGGAGGTCATGGTACACACAGTACCGGCAGCCCCTGGAGGACTCAGGCAGATCCTTGCCCCGCTTGGTGTCTGGTTCTGCTGCGAGTACGGCAGGGCCCTTGCGCTTCACGTCCTTGGCCTTGGGCTTCTTCTCTTCTGGGTCCGCGGCAGGCAGCTCGAGGAGGGAGAGACGTCCCTCCTCAGCCCTGGCGCACTTGGTCGCCAAGTTGAACAGCTCCAGGGAGGTGCAGAGGTCTTCATGCATCGCCAGCTCCTCCTTCATCTTGACGTCGCGCATGCCATCGGAGAAGGCCGAGATGATGGCTTCCTCGGACACCTTGGGGATCTTGAGGCGCGCACTGTTGAAGCGCTGGATGTACTTTTGCAGGGTCTCCCCAGGTTGTTGCTTGATGCGGCGCATGTCGCTCACGGCGGGTGGCCAGTCGCGAGTACCTTGGAAGTTGGCGATGAAGCGGGTGCGCATCTGGTCCCAGGAAGAGATCGTGCCTGGAGCCAGATTCAGGAGCCAGGTGCGAGCTCCTTCCTTGAGCGCCATGGGGAACCAGTTCGCCATGACCTTCTCGTCCCCGCTGGCAGCTTCGATGCCCAGATCATAGAGCTGGAGGAACTCTGCAGGGTCAGTCGTGCCGTCGTAACGAGGAGGCAAGTCTGGCTTGAACTTGCCGGGCCACGCGACGCTACGCAGCTCGGTGGTGTAGGCACGGCAGCCTGTGGTGGCTACAGGAGGCTTCGGTTGAGGGAGAGCTTGGCCTTGAGGGTCCCCATGCGCTGCAGCTAGGAGCAGAGCGGGGTCTTGACGTGCTGGAGCTGGAGCAGGGTCTCGGCGAGCCGGAGCTGGAAGCGCCCGGGCAGCCTCTTGCGGTCGAGGGACTTCTTGGCAGCTCCGTTCCTGCTGAGCTGGCGCCTGACGGAGCGGGTTCCGCCCAGGGGCCGCGCGCCTTGGGGACATGGCGTCTTCTTGGACAGGAGGCGGTTGGTACGCCCCCGAAGCTTCATTGCCCGCGCGGGGTGGTGTGCGGTGCAGCGCAGCGGACGGCGCAGGAGAGCCCCCTGCGTCGCGGACGAGCTCGGCGATGTGGTCAAGCCACTCCTCGTAGACGTTGTCGACGGGGCGGTAGCGCAGGAGTTCGTTTGCCGCGATGAGCGCAGCTCGAGCCTCCAAGGGTGCGCGGAGCGCGCGGGACGAAGAGCCGGCTGGGGTGAGCGATGGAGTAGCAGTGCGGCCGTCTTGCCACACGGACGGGTGCTGAGACGATGCCTGCTGCTCGTTCCCTGCCGGGCCGGTGGCGGCGTTGACGGCGGGCGACGGGGAACGACGAGGACGCCCACCGATGAGCGCCGTCTGGGCGACGCGGGAAGCGATGGCAGCCCGGCGCTCGGCACGGACCCGACGAGCGTCGGACATGGATGCGATGGTCGGAGGAGAGCGGAGTGGTGGAAGACAAATTCCGGCGCACCCCTACCTAGCGCGCCAAATGTCGGATCACGGGTTCCGGCAGACCCTTAAGGTTCGAACATTGGGGTGCGCGCGGAGATTATGCCTTCTACCTCCCTGTCTCGCCAAGATCTAAACTACTAAAAGAACTGCACAAGGGACACAAGATTTATACTGGTTCGGGCCACCGTTGTGGTGTAATACCCTACTCCAGTGTGTGGTTGGTGGATTGCCTCTTGGGGCCGATGACGATGAATGATACAAGGAAGAACAGCCTCGCGAGGATCTGTTCTTGGCTGGGGCGATGAACTGCTAGGAGGAGTTCAGTCACACTTCTCTCTCTCTCTCTCTGATTTCCATGCGATGTCTCTCCCAGATGCCTCTCTTCTCGGTCTCGTTCCCCTCTCTTCTCCCTTTCTCTACCCTAGGGGTGGCTAGTCCTATTTATAGAGGCCCTGGTCCTCTTCCCAAATATCGAGCGGGAAGGGAGCCAACAATGGCGGGCTAATTTGAAGGGGGACAGCTAGCATCAACTATCCTGACAAAAGCAGTCTTCGCCTGCGCAAAGCTCTGGTGATGACGCCGTGCTGGGCTCCATGGTGACCTCCATCTCGTAGTCCTCCTGGTCTTGGTCTCGTTGCACCGAAATGGCAACCTTTGCCTGATGCCTCGGTACTCCGCGGCTGCGCTTGCCCCCTTTGCACTAAAGAGGAAAGAAGGACGCTGCACGCGCTGGCGCCCTGAGTCGTCATGGCTTGCGTCATGGGCACCTCGCGAGGTACCCCGCCTTGATTTCTCCGCCTCCTCGCGAGCCAGCCTGAGGAGGCTGCGCCGTGTCATCCGCCCCGGTAGGCTTGGTCCCTCGCGAGGGTCTTGAGCCTTGTGTTGATGAAGATGGGCCGCGCTGGGCCCCCATTTGAGCCACGCCGCAGGCCGCAGGCAGGCAAGTCTGGGGACCCCCGTTCCCAGAACGCCGACACTATGCTCCCCGGCAACGGCAGTAGAAAATAGTCTTGATTACCCACAAGTATAGGGGATCGCAACATTTTTCGAGGGTAGATGATTCAACCCAAATTTATTGATTCGACACAAGGGGATCCAAAGAATATTCTCAATTATTAGCAGCTGAGTTGTCAATTCAACCACACCTGGATAACTTAATATCTGCAGCAAAGTATTTAGTAGCAGAGTAATATGATAGTAGAGGTAACGGTAGCAAAAGTAATGCTTTTGGTATTTTGTAGTGATGATAGCAATAGCAACAGAAAAGGAAATAAGCGAAGAACAATATATGGAAATCTCGTAGGCAATGGATCGGTGATAGAGAATTATGCCGCATGCGGTTAATCGTGTAACAGTCATAACCTAGGGTGACACAGAACTTGCTTATGGAAAAGAACTTGCATGACATCTTTTGTCCTACCCTCCCGTGGCAGTGGGGTCCTAATGGAAACTAACGGATGTTAAGGCCTCCTTTTAATAGAGTACCGGACCAAAGCATTAACACATAGTGAATACATGAACTCCTCAAACTACGGTCATCACCGGGAGTGGTCCCGATTATTGTCACTTCAGGGTTGCCGGATCATAACACATAGTAGGTGACTATAGACTTGCAAGATAGGATGAAGAACACTCATATATTGATGAAAACATAATAGGTTCAGATCTGAAATCATGGCACTCGTGCCCTAGTGACAAGCATTAAGCATAGCAAAGTCATAGCAACATCAATCTCAGAACATAGTGGATACTAGGGATCAAACCCTAACAAAACTAACTTGATTACATGATAAATCTCAACCAACCCATCACCGTCCAGCAAGCCTATGATGGAATTACTCACGCACGGCGGTGAGCATCATGAAATTGGTGATGGAGGATGGTTGATGATGACGATGGCGATGGATTCCCCTCTCCGGAGCCCCGAACGGACTGCAGATCAGCCCTCCCGAGAGGTTTTAGGGCTTGGCGGCGGCTCCGTATTGTGAAACGCGATGAATCCTTCTTTTTTATTTTTTTCTCCCCGAAAGAGAATATATAGAGTTGGATATGAGGTCGGGGGAGCTCCAGGGGGCCCACGAGGTAGAGGGGCGCGCCTAGGGGGGCAGGGGCACCCCCACCCACGTGGCTAGGGTGTGTGCCCCCTGGCCTTGATCTTTTGCCAGTATTTTTCATTATTTCCAAAAAGACGCTCCGTGGAGTTTCAGGTCATTCCAAGAACTTTTGTTTTGTCACATAAAAAACACCATGGCAATTCTACACAAAACATCGTCAGTCCGGGTTAGTTCCATTCAAATCATGCAAGTTAGAGTCCAAAACAAGGGCAAAAGTGTTTGGAAAAGTAGATACAATGGAGACGTATCAGTGGGCACTCAACGGCGGTCTTCAGGGCCGAACCGATGATCATATTGCTCGTGGTTCCGACCCATGTACTGCTCCTGACGGTGCCCTCGGCCCTCACGCCGCGGAGGCGATCTTGGGCTGTGGGCCGACTGGACGGTGTCCGCCACCATGGATCTACTATGGATCATGTTGCGCGACTAGGAAACTACTGTGTTCTGCTCCCCCTCTGCTCGGGGCAACGCTCGAATCTGCATAAAACCCCTTCCAGCCTCGGATTGGGACGGCTGGATCGACTTTGCTATGCGGGCCGCAGCAGTAAGATTCTAAATTGGAGTGCGTCATACCTGAGGTTCGGGTGGGAACAATTGTCGCTGTCGTCGATTGGATTCTGGAATCAGTCGCCGAGTGTGTTTGTCGAGTGAATGCTGAAGGTTTTCCAGTCGCGCGCGCTCAGCCAACGTGGCCAGGCACGCAGCCTCCAAGGCCCGAACCTTAGAGGTTTCCCCGACGATGGAGTGTGGAGTGCCTCCATATTACGATGATGCAACTCCTCCCTCTGCTGCGAAGTGAGGGCTTGAGGACGATATTCTTGTGAACATGCAATGTATCGCTGCCACCATTACCGCCATCGCTGTGGCGGAAACTAGGTGGGCTGCGCAGCGTGTCGACCATCAGGACCTCTGCCACATGGTCGCTGCTATCACACTCGGACAGGGTCTCGACGAAGCCACTCGACAGATCGAATAGCTCGTAGAGAGATTCGTCTGGCTCGATTGCTGCGACTTGAGGGGTGGCCGATTGACGAGCCACTTCATGCTTGATCCACTCCTGAAGCCGCGATCGATCGGAGCGCTTGTGACGATGAGCAGCGGGAAGTGAAGATGTTGCGGGAGCCTTCCGATACGGGGTCGATAGCTACCGCAGAAGGATGCCGCGGACGCCTGCACAGAAGTGTGTCGCCCCACGGACGGGGAGCCTCTCGATGTCGAGAGGAGCCTCTTGGAGCCAGGCGGAGTCGTCGGCAATGAAAACGAGCGCGCCGACACGGATCTTGCGGCCCTCAGCCAAACCACCGCCAGAAACCATGATGATGGGAATCAGAAAAAATTGCAACCTCACTGTCGGTGTCAAAACCGGCGGATCTCGGGTAGGGGGTCCCGAACTATGCGTCTAGGCCAGATGGTAACAGGAGGCAGGGGACACGATGTTTTACCCAGGTTCGGGCCCTCTTGATGGAGGTAAAACCCTATGTCCTGCTTAATTAATATTGATGATATGGGTAGTACAAGAGTAGATCTGCCACGAGATCAGAGAGGCTAAACCCTAGAAGGTAGCCTATGGTATGATTGTAGGTTATGGTTGTTGTCCTACGAACTAAAACTCTTCGGTTTATATAGACACTGAAGAGGGTTAGGGTTACACAAGGTCAGTTACAAAGGAGGAGATATCCATATCCGTACTGCCTAGCTTGCCTTCCACGCCAAGTAGAGTCTCATCCGGACACGAGACAAAGTCTTCAATCTTGTATCTTCATAGTCTAACAGTCCGGACAATGGAGATAGTCCGGCTGTCCAGAGACCCCCTAATCCAGGACTCCCTCAGTAGCCCTGGAACCAGGCTTCAATGACGATGAGTCGGCGCGCAGTATTGTCTTCGGCATTGCAAGGCGGGTTCCTTCTCCGAATACACCGCAGAAGAATTTGAATACGAGGATAGTGTCCGACCCTGCAAAATAAGTTCCACATTCCACCGTAGAGAGAATAATATTTTCACAGATCTAATTTGCTGGCTTGTTTTGGCAGCATGATGTTACGTCATGGCCCTGTGATTATTCGAACCGTTTCTTTTAACCAGCCCTGCACATAACGCGAGGCTGTTTTTCGACACGTCTTGTCAAAGCAGATATCATGTCCCCTTATTACGAGATTCTCATCAATATGGGCGTGGGTAACCCAACCGCACCATCAATTGCGGTGCTTGGGGGATAAGTGAGTTTTACCAGGCAAGTGGGGACGCTTAGTTTCGTACGCCCATATAAAGGGATAAGGATTCACCTTTCTATCCACGCCTTCTTCCTCCCTTACCCATCCGTTTTCGCACACTCGAGCTCTAGCGCCCAAGTCCGCACTTCCCACCTCGACCTTATCCAATCATGTCCGGAGTGGGAGGAAAGTGAATGGTCTCCTCCGTCACGGAGGGAGACATCAAGAAACTAAGGAGGGTCGGATACCTGCCAAACGACATCGCGCACCGGCTCCCAGATGAGTGGCAGCTCATCCCCACCCCAGGCCCCATGAGAGGGTAGTATTCCTCACCCATTTCCTCGACGGACTGGGATTCCCTCTCCATCCCTTCGTTCGGGGGCTCATGTTTTATTACGGCCTGGATTTCCACGATCTGGCCCCGAACTTCATCCTCAACATCTCGGAGTTTATCGTCGTGTGCGAGGCCTTCCTCCGCATCAAGCCCCACTTCAGCTTATGGCTGAAGATCTTCAATGTCAAGCCGAAGGTGGTGGGCGGCCGCCAGGCGGAGTCTGGAGGCGCCATGGTGGGCAAGATGCCCAACATAACATGGCTCGAGGGCTCCTTTGTGGAAACCATAAAGGGGTGGCAATCGGGGTGGTTCTATATCACCGAGCCACGTGACCCTGCAGGGGCAGCGTCCCCCGAGTTCCGATCTGGCATCCCCACGCGGCTCATCTCCTGGAAAGAGAAGGGCTTGTCCTGGGGTAGTTCAAAAGAGCTGACCAGACTCCAAACATGTATTCAAAACATGGTGCACAAGAAGCTCAAGCTTGTGAACATAGTCCAAGTCATGCTCATCCGCCGGATACTCCCGTGGCAACAACGGGAGTTCAACTTGTGGGAGTTCAATCCGGCGCAGCACTGAATTCTGAAGAGGCTCTTTGACACAACTCATGAAGACGCCTGGAGGGTGCTGTTCCAAAGTGCCGAGGTCCCCCCCCCCCCCTATTACGGAGGATCGCGGATTCAGTGCGAAGCGCCAAGCAAGTGCGGTAAGCTGCTTTACCTTTCACAAGATAATCATTTTTTATATAGACTGACTCTATGCGGGATCTAAACTCCCGTACCTTTGACAGGACTGGCGGAAGATGGCCGGACAGATCGACTGTTCGGCTCCTTTGTCCGAAGGCCCCGCAGACGCTCTTCTGGCGAAGATGCTGACTCCGGCCCCTTATAAGGTGCCGGAGAAGACCAAGAAGGCCAAGGGAACCCAAAAGAGTTCCCGACGCCAGGCGTCGTCGGACTCACCGTCTGATGACTCTGCAGCGCACTCTTCCCCTGAAGACGAGGAAGAGGAAGAAGAAGATGCTCCCCCACCGACTCGGGGAGACAAGAAAAGGAAGGCCGCCCCAACTGGGGAGGCCGGAGGGTCCAAGAAGGGAAGGACTCTCCTTCCGGACAGTTCCACCGCCGCCGACGAAGGCGAAGGCGAGTGGTTGCCCAGGGTCAAGCCCTCGAGGAGATCGTAAGTATTCGGATACCAGAGTAACTCCTAGGATTCCTTTGTCGCACTGCTTTCCCTAATGCCGAACGCAATTATGCAGGCCGCCACGAGCCAGTATCGATGTATCATCGGATGGCTCCTTGGGCTTGTCGGACGTGGATAGCGATCCAGTCCCGACCACCACCTCCCCTCATCCTGCCGACGGCGCTGAGGTGTTTTCTCAAGAGGCACCGGATAGAGGGGAGACAGTCCTGGAGGCCCCTCAAGGCGACCTTCCGGACTCCGGGAGCCACGGGGACGGGGCCCCCGAGAGCTCTGAGTTCGGCTCTCAGCCGAACACCGTGCCGGACCCTCCAGCGGTTCCGAGATCGGGCAGGCGGCCTCCTTCTAAGAGGGGCAAGATGCCTGTGCCGGTGACCTCTGTCCATCCAGAGGCACCGGACAATCTGCTGGAAGCGCCGCGCAGCGCTTCCATCGACAAGGAGCACCGCACTATCATGAGTGCGGTGATCCAGAAGGTTCAGTCTGCCAAGAGCGGATTGACTGAAGCATGTGCCAGCCTTCTAAAAGGCTTTGAGGTAAGTGTTTTAAAATGTAGTAGAAATATTACCACATAGACAGTAGCCCCTGATGCTTTGTTCGGTGTTCACAAAGAAAAGACGAACAGAGGATCAAATAATATCGCAGGAGTCTAATATAAGTATGTCAATATGCATATGCAGGCTTCGATGCTGGCGTCCGCCGCACTAACTGCAGAGGTCGCCGTACTGAAGCAGGACCTCGAGGGGTCCAAGAAAGAGCTCGGCCTTGCCAAGAGGCAGCTCGAGGAGAACAAGGGTAAGTAATACCCTGTCTATAGATATGTATATATAAAAAGGACGCGATTGCAAAATGACAGGATCACTGTATGTTTGCCAGGGGCCATGACTGAGGTGGCGACCCTGAAGCAAGCGCTGACCAAGGCCGAAGATACAGTGGCCAAGGAGCGCACCGAGCGAGAGAAGCACCAGGCTCGGGCGGGCGAGTTGCAGCAAGAGCTCCAGGCTCTTGTGGCGAAGCACGAGGCGTTGGAGCTTGACTCCAAGATGCGGGAGTCTGAGCTTGTCGCGGCCCTCGAGAGTGTAAAAAGTGCCAAGGCCGATGCCCAAAAGGCCCTCCAAGAGATCGACACGATGAAGAAGATAGCGGCGGGTAAGGCTTTCTATATGCAAAGAAAGCATGTAAAATTAAATTACCGATTACTTACTCGGATCCAGAGCTCTTCACGAACATTCGTAGATTTGCCCCGCAGTGTGTCCGATGCCGCACAATTTTACCAGGTCGAGGACGGAAGCTTGATGGAGAAGCTATTCTGGTCTCAGTATGCTAAGGCCGAACATCCGGTGCCAATGAGCGACCAGCTGAAGCAGATGGTCGAGCTACATAAGGCGGCCGATCAGGCCATGAAGAGCTTTATAGTCCGGTTGTGGCCTGGCGACGCCCTTCCGATCAGCTTCTTCGGCCTGGTGAGGCGGCTCGTGGATGCCTGCCCGCGGCTGGAGGTCGTCAAGCGATCTTTTTGCATGGAAGGTGCACGTCGGGCTTTCGCCCGTGTGAAATTGCAGTGGGTCAAGCTAGACACCGTGAAGCTGATCAAGGAGGGGCCGCCAGAGGGCAAGGAGCACCGCCACCCCGAGATGTACTACGAGGGTGTTCTACCGGGCGCCCGTCTCATCGCGGACGAGTGTTCGAAAGATGTAATATTTGAATGAGACTTGCTCGTTTTATCCTGTATGTATGAAAACTTGTTTCATATGCGCTATGAAACGCTTGTTGGAATTTAAAATATTACCTTCTGTTTGGCTGTTTATCCAATCTGAGAGATGGCTAGTCCTCGGCTTCTGCCCCCATGCCACGAGTGCTGGGGTGTTCGGGATAAACCTAAGCACTCTTGTTCCCATGTTTGGGTCCTTCGAGGGAGGTGCTCAGCACAACGAACAAGGCGACCAGACTAATAATGCTTTATCACTCTCACTTAGCCATAGAATTCTATAATTTTAAATTTCAGCGAAGCCCCTGGTATTCGGAAGGCCGAATTCGGGGCACGATACACTCCTGTAAGATGGACAGGACCGGCCCCTCGCCCTAAGCGGCATAAGTCTTTAGGGACTCAAAAACCCTCGCCGAACAGTGACCAGTCTCTCGCCTTATCATGACAGTCAGCTTTAGCTTTCTCTACTGAGGTGCTCAACCCGGCAGAACCAGGGCACAATCGCAGTAGTTCTCCTAGCGCTACCTTAGCCGATAGAGCAGAACGTAAGCTACCAAAACATAGGAGCCGGGAAACCCAACATTTGACCAAAGACATGAATCGGAGCTGATGCATATAATGCTATAATATCGGGGTGCCGCACTTGTGAAAGTGTTTGGACTTTTCACACCACATTGTGGGGTACGCAAGCCCCTAGTGAATTGGCCGTACCAGAGTGTCCGGTTGCAAGGCGTCATTAATGAACACACCCACGCACACACACATATATATAACAGTAATGCAATAATAGTCGTAATGTCATGCATTGTTTATTGAAAAATTGCGTTAAAGCAGAGTGATACAGATAGTGCGATAAGCAAAGAGTAGGACTATGTCCCTTCCAAGGGCAAGCTGAGGAATGATACGAAATCGAATATTTCGCTCGTTACTGTAATCAACCTGGGAATTCCGTGGTATAACTTAGCTGTCTGCCTCCTTGGTTGCTACATCATGTGTTCGGCAATAGTGTTGCCGGACAGTGTTTCCAGAGATTAAGGTCCTGAAAGAAAAAGAAAAATAACCAAATGGGAAGCCCCTAGTGCGGTTTAGGCCGCGTTTTGGGGCGTGCCGTAGTTGTGCCCCCCTCCCCACCTGTGCCCATGGTATTTTTAATGCGTAATTATGTACGCGTGGCACGAATATAGCCATTGGGCTGGGATTGGGCTGTTAATGCGGATCTTATGCTTGTTCCGATGTGACCTGCTATTGTTGTCCTTGGTATCTAAGGTACCATTGTTCTTTGATATGTTATTATAGCGAGCCAGCCAGCTGTCTTCTCCCGCACAAAAGCGGGTCATGAGCGTCATGAGAGCTGCCATAGATTTCGGCTTTTCCTGACCAAGGTGCCGGGCTAGCCACTCATCTCGGATGTTGTGCTTAAAAGCCGCTAAGTCCTCCGCATCCGGACAGTCGACGATTTGATTTTTCTTTGTAAGGAACCGAGTCCAGAATTGCCTGGCCGACTCTTCTGGATGTTGAATTATGTGGCTTAAATCATCGGCGTCTGGTGGTCGCACATAAGTGCCCTACAAGTTGTCGAGGAATGCGGCTTCAAGATCTTCCCAACAGCTAATGGAGTCCGCTGGCAAGCTGTTAAGCCAATGTCGCGCTGGTCCTTTGAGCTTTAGTGAGAGGTATTTGATGGCGTGTAAGTCATCGCCGCGAGCCATGTGGATGTGGAGGAGGAAATCCTCAATCCATACTTCGGGATCTGTTGTGCCGTCATATGATTCAATATTTACAGGTTTGAAACCTTTTGGGAATTGATGTTCCATTACATCGTCTGTGAAGCATAAGGGGTGTGCGGCGCCTGTGTATTGGGCTATATCGCGACGCAGCTCGAATGGGTCTTGCCCGCTGTGTTCGGCCCGGCCGGATTTTCTTTTACTGTATCTGGTGTGACGTTTGTCGTCTCGCAGAGTGGTGCGCCCTCGTGATCCATAGATCGATCTTGAATGCTTTGCCTTGTCCTCCAATATGTCTTGCAGGTCTGGCGTATCTCCCCATGCCTTTTTATTTGAATGGCATTGGGGTGGAGGCTGAGCTTTTGGCTGGAATGCCTCTCATATCATACACTTCTTCCTCCAGTCGGGGTAGTAACCTGCGCCTTGGGTAACTCTTGGAAGGACTCTCGAGTTTATATTCCTCGGCCGCGAGGACTTTAGTCCATTTGTTAGCTAGCAGATCTTGATTAGCTTGAAGCTGCTGCTGCTTTTTCTTCAGGCTATTTGTCGTGGCCATAAGCCGGCGCTTGAAGCTCTCTTGTTCAACGGGATCCTCTGGTACGGTGAATTCATCGTCGCCGAGGCTTGCCTCGTCTTCGGAGGGGGGCATGTCATCCTCCTCCTCCTCTCCGCCTACCGCTCTCTCAGGAGAGCTGGCTCCTTCATCCTCCTGCTCTAAATCTTGCTGGAGGGGATTGTTGTTGTCTTCGGCGCTATCCGGAGTGTTATTATCTCCTGTGCTGGTATCACCACTTTTGCTTTGGCGGGACTTACAGCGGCGCCGCTGACGTCGGTGCTTTGGTTGCTTCATGGAGGGGTCATCCTCTGCTATCTCGTCGCCATTGCCTTCGTTGGGTGTATCCACCATGTATATGTCATATGACGAGGTGGCTTTCTAGTGCCCTATAGGTGCTGATTCATGTTCGTCTCCTACATCGTCGTCCATACCGTCGATGTCCTCGGAGTCGAAGTCGAGCATGTCGGTTAAATCATCGACAGTGCCTATGAAGTGGGTGGTGGGTGGGCGTCGAATTTCTTTGTTGTTCGCATCCTAATCCTGTTGGCCATAATCCGGCCAGGGCTCTCCTGACAAAGAGAGAGACCTTAGTGAATTCAGAATGTCGCCAAAGGGCGAGTGCTAAAAGATATCCACGGCGGTGAATTCCATGACCGACACCCAATTGGATTTGATTGGCAGGGGCGTGGATGGTTCGGAGTCAGAAAAAGAGTCCGACACCTTGGAGTCACGGGTTGCGCAGAGGATTATGTTGGTGTTTGACTCGATCACCGTTGAGACTGCAGCCCCTGAGGCAGTGTCTAACCACCCGTCCTCGATTGGTGCAGTTGGCTCTGAGCTAAGGGTCGGAGCTGATGCGGGCGCGGCCTCTGGGGTACTGTTCGGTGGCAGAGCTAGGTCATACCCATCGCAACAGTGCGGCGCACCCGGCTGTGGCTCAAATCCGTCGAAGAACAAGTCTCCGCGAATGTCGGCCATGTAGTTCATACTTCCAAATCTGACCTGATGGCCAGGGGCGTAGCTTTCAATCTGCTCCAGATGGCCAAGCGACTTAGCCCGCAGTGCAAAGCCGCCGAATACGAAGATCTGTCCGGGGAGAAAAGTCTCACCCTGGACCGCATTGCTATCGATGATAGTAGTGGCCATCAAGCCTAACGGCGACGACACAGAGGAACTCTCAATGAAAGCACCAATGTCGTTGTCAAAACCGGCGGATCTCGGGTAGGGGGTCCCGAACTGTGCGTCTAGGCCGGATGGTAACAGGAGGCAGGGGACACGATGTTTTACCCAGGTTCGGGCCCTCTTGATGGAGGTAAAACCCTACGTCCTGCTTGATTAATATTGATGATATGGGTAGTACAAGAGTAGATCTACCATGAGATCAGATAGGCTAAACCCTAGAAGCTAGCCTATGGTATGATTGTAGGTCATGGTTGTTTTCCTATGGACTAAAACTCTTCGGTTTATATAGACACCGAAGAGGGTTAGGGTTACACAAGGTTGGTTACAAAGGAGGAGATATCCATATACGTACTACCTAGCTTGCCTTCCACGCCAAGTAAAGTCCCATCCGGACACGAGACGAAGTCTTCAATCTTGTATCTTCATAGTCTAACAGTCCGGACAATGGAGATAGTTTGGCTGCCCGGAGAGCCCCGAATCCAGGACTCCCTCACTCACTGGAAGTCGCTAAGACACCTGCCTCACGGTGGGCGCCAAATGTCATAGTTCCAAGTATGACAGTAGAAAGGGGGGTACATATGAGGAGGCAAGATCCTAACTATGATGAGATTGTGCATGCAAGATTTCTGAGTTCAGGACCTTCATAGAGGAAGTAATAGCCCTACATCTCGGTGCCCTAAGGTGGTCGACTGGATTATGCGTGAAGTTACAAGGGGTGCGAACCCTTGTCTCAGTGGAGGGGGGTGGCTTATATAGAGTGCACTAGGACCCCAGCCCGCCCACGTTACAAGGGGTTAGATGTACATTAAGGTGAGACGTTACTGGTAATGCCAGCAATAAAGTCATATAAATGATCATTAATGCTATGGAGTGAATGCCTGACTGTTGCCATCCCGAGTGACTTCAGGTCTTCTGTGCTCCGAGTGGTTTCTTGTACGGTCGAATGATGATATACTGGTCGTATGGAATTGGGTTATCCGAGTGGAGTTGTTGGTCGAGTGGATTGCACTCTGAGGTGATTCCAGTCAGTGGATGTTGCTATGCTTTGCATCTTGTTGATCTTAGGGTAGTGTCCTTGGGAAGGGCCTCTAGGTCAAGCCTATTAACCTACGCTAGGTACATGTCATCGTCACACACTCCCGCGTGTTAACTACCATGGGAGCCCAACCGCTCACCTCGGCCACAGTGGATCCGCACGCGTGCCGAGGCCCTGTAGTGGTGGGCCCCGGCCTGAGGCGATGTCCCGTCGCGGTTGTGGGCTGGCAGGCTGGCCCGGCCTGCGGCGATGTCCCATCGCGCTTGTGGGCTAGCAGGCTGGCCCAGCCTACTGGCGCCACGTGGCGAGCAAGCAACGGGCGGCAGGCCAACCCATCCGGGTGGCAGGCTACCCGGCTCATCGCAAATGTTTCGAATTCACTAGGCGGCATTCTTGAATACGGCCGGCTCCCAAGTGTCGGTACGCCCTGCAGGCGGTGGGCCCTACCTGTCCGTGAGAAGCCAGAAGGCAGCAAGCCCTGACCAGTCGGCGTGGGGGAGGCCGATTCCTAGCAGGCGGCCCTCCCCCTCCCTCAAAGTCTATGCACCATTAACCGGAAGAGATGGGGAATGGCTATAGTAAACGCCCGCTAGGCGGCGGCACTGTAGCCATGATCCCCCCGACAAAGCACACATCATAAGTGGTACTGCCACAGTACTAAGCAGCTGGCAGGACCCGCAAGCGGCGGGCGCGGCCTGTAGGCCAAGTACGAGACAACCGGCAGGACCCACCATGCGGCGGGCCCTAGCAGTCTGTGGAGAAGCCGGCCTCCAGAGACACTGACGGTTGGGTCCTACACCCAGCCGGACTACCAATGTACCCCTAGGGGTAGGCCTATATAAACCCCCAGGGCACCCATGCAAAGGGTTTAGCTTCTTAGATAACACACACATAGAGAGAGGAGTAGAGCTAGCCCTGCCCTTCTTCCTACTCTAGCCAAAAAGCTCAAGGAGCAAGCTTGTTGCTACTTGTTGAGATAGTGATCATGCGGAGACCCCGCAGAGCAGGACTAGGGGTGTTATCTCCCAGGAGAGCCAGGAACCTAGGTAAGATTCGTCGGCGTACCTATCTACACCTTATCCCGTTTCCAGGCACCGGCGGCGTATTACTCTACCCCACCATGATAAGCCATCCTTTGGCATATGTCGCACGACACACCCGACACGTGTCTTATTCACAAGTATAATGTGAAAAGTAAGCAGATGGAATTCAACAAAATTAGAAGCAATACAAGCTAGAAATCATACATAACATGCAACCACAAATAACAGTGCCAAGTTAGGGGGAGCACCTGTGATGGTGCACTAGGGGAGACGTGCTCATCATCAACACAGCTACGTTGAGTGTCTATGCATGTGTTGTCTTGCAAATCTTCTTGGTGGTGGCGGAGTAGAATCTGTAGAGGCCCTCCATTTGGAAGGAGCACCTATATCTGTTGCCTTGCTACTTTCCTTCCGCTTTATTGATTTTGAATTGTCAAGTAAAACCGACGAGAAAAAGCAATAAAATTCACTCTTTAGAACTCATTCGTGCATGGTACTGACAATCACTACTTTGATGTAAGGCAAACACATGATACCAGGATGGAATATGTACGAAAAACAGGACGGCATGGCATATTAACAACTGTTTGTGTAAACTAAGCAAAATCCATTTTGACAAATAAGAAGCAATGCAAGCTAGACATCACATGAATGATGCAACCAATATGACTCTCCCAAGTTCAAAGCATCCCATCATAAATGGCGTTTCAACAAATTAGAAGCAGCGCATGCTATAAATCATATGAAAGATGCAACTAATATCACACTTCATATACTAAAGGTGTCTCGTCATATGGATTCATGCGGGATACAAAAAAAAATAGTTTTATGTAAGGACATGCTTAATAAATAGATGTACTATGTACTAAAAATGGGAAGGCATGTCACATTAACAGGTATAATGTATAAACTAAGCAGAATAGCACATGCAATTTAACCAGATTGGAAGAATTACAGTCTAGACACCATATGCAACATGCAACCACATATCACGCTGCCAAGTTAGAGAAAGCACCTATGATGCTGGTGTAGGGGAAATGCAGTCATCAAGTACAGAGCTACATTCACTATCTTCATCTAGCCTTGCTGTTTCTTCAGAATCATGTGGGGAGGCTGACACTGCATTCTACAGAAGAGGATCTTTTCTCAATGTAACCAACTGGGGTGAATGTCTCATCATAAGTGATTGATGAGGGATACACAAGAACATTAGTTTGATGTAAGAACATGGTTAATAGACAAATGTACTAGTATGTACCAAAAACAGGAAGGCGTGTCTTATTCAAAGGCAGAGTGTGTAAGCCAAGCAGATGCAATTTAACCAAATTGGAAGCAATACAAGCTAGACATCCGGCTGGAGTGGCCAGCATGATCATCAAGGACCTGAGAGCCTGGTGGGAGGCGGGCTGCTTCGCCACCATCGTGGCTTTTTAGTTGGCTTCTAGGTGATGCATGTATGTGCTGGGCTTGTCACTGGCTCAGCGAGTGCCCTGACTAACTATTTGTCTTCTGGTGCTCCCAGTATGGTGGTTCATGTAAAAAATATCTTTCCTTATCTTAATAAAGATCGACCTCGTCCTTTCAAATACAAGCTAGACACCATATGCAACATGCAACCACATATGACACCGCGAAGTTAAAGCAATCACCTGGGATGGTGGTTCATCGTGAGCGAGGTTATCAACTCCAGAGCTACATTTACCGTCTCTATCAGCTGACACTGCACCCTTTATAAGGCTGAAATGTGTCTGGCCTAGCCGTGTACCATGCTGGAGCGACTTCTCTCTTTTTTTTCTGCTTGTGTCCAGGCAGCAGAATCTATAATACCCTTGCATAAAAACACAATAGTGAGAGTATGGGTGAAGTGTGTGCAGAACTAGTGCACCGTAAAAGTAGTAGATAGCGGGTGGCTGAAAAAAATGACATGAGACAGATGATAGCTCTATGACATTGCATGGCAAACAAAATTAGATTATACTACGTATGATTTTGTAATATATGAGCACAGGGATGGCCGGGAAATGCAGGTACTGCTCCAGCACACCACCACATGTGGTCCTATCAAAATAACGGTCGACTGAAAATAAATAGGCCAGTCAATTTTTTTTATGAACCGTCCGATCTATAAGGAACGGGCAGATGACCTTCGTCTACCTCCCGTCAGTCACTCTTAATGATCTTTCTCGAACCGCCAGCGCCGCCCTGCCCTCCCCTCGACCTCACACGACCGCCATGCTTGGCAGCGCCTCCAGGCCATCCCTTTAATCCCGGCCGACCTCCAGATCAGGCGCCTGCAGCTCTAGGCCCCACACACCCCTAAGATAAACACCGAGGCGCTGCTTCCCTGGCGTAATAGGCGGACTAGCGCCTGTCACGCCAAGGAATGCTTCCGTTAATTGGGATGCAACTGACCAGGAATTGAAATCCACGGGGCGATGGACCTCTAGCTAAGGTGAAATAGTATATGAGGAGAAACCTTGTGCATCGCGAGTTACTAGGAACATCTAGTATCAAGAAGAAGCGGTCAACTAGTGTCTTCTGTGGGATGAATACCGTGCAAGCAGACACGTAAGATTTGCATGAATAAGGGAAGATGAGTACCATTTCCGGTTGCCAGTGTTGTGTCCTTCATATGTTGCAGCGATGTTCTTCTATTTGTCGGGGGAACCGATATTTTGGAGGAGGGTGCAGCCTTGGACGAACCCATGGCCAAATTGTTGACTGTGTTGCCATGGCCAGATGTCGGCGGAGGGGAAGCAGATCTGAAGCAGCGAAGGATGGCGTAGAAGGAACAACTCCAGTGCGGTGGATGGTGGTGAACTTGGAGCGGCAGCAGTGAGGCACAGGATGGCATGGTAGAACTGGCTCAGGTACATACAGCTCGGCCTCGGCTTCAACTACTAGCCGTGGAGGGCATTGCGGTTGAGGTTGCGGTGGACGATGACGTCGGGGTATCGGCTCTGGCGTGATCGAGGAGGGCGGTAGTTGATGGGTGGGATGGGGAGGCGAACGGAGGACGCCGGGGTTTCGCGGCTGGTGGAGAGGTAGTATTGGCGCCCATGGAGTACGAATGGGGAATCAGACGGGAGGCGAAGTGGGGCGGGGGGAGATAAGGGATAACCATGTTTTGGTCTGGGACGCGCTTGTTTTTTGGATTTTTTGAACAGATGGGACACGCTTGTTTGAAATTTTGGGAAAGTACAAACATTGCCCCCCTCTTAAATTTCGGACCTACTATGGGTCAGGGGTAGGATGGTAATCCTTGGTGTCCCAAATGGTGGGCCGGAGCGATTAAGGCCGCGCGCATGTGTGCCTAGGCGGCCATTATGTATGAATGATTTTAGAGGCGGTTGCATGGCGTCTAGAAGAAGATACAAACCTACCCCGATTTAGACCTTTGGACGACGCATTGGTAGGTTTCACGGGTCGGAGTTATAAAAGTAATTTCCTTCTACCAAACATTGGTCTCACTCGGTTTCGGGCTAGTAGAGGCTCTTTTGGCGCTTCGTTCGAATTTTTGAAACAGAACCATCCATGTTTAGAGTACTCATGAACTTTGAGGATTGAGCTAAATAGAAAATGTTAAATTTGACCTTGTATGTTTGAAAACCTCATTAAATTATCCGCTTCCTTTTGAAATTTTGACACTTGAAAATCCTATAACAACGATTATTTTGGAATGGAGGAGCTAAATTTGTATCTATATTGTACATGACAAATATATGCTATTATGTACAAAAGAAGAGCAAAGATTGGTGCCCCCATAATTTAGGTATGATTTACAGATGCCATGATATCAAATTCAAATAATTGAATGGACTTCATGTTGAATTCGAATTTTTTAAACCACCTTAAGTTGAATTCAAATGTATGTTAGTTCATAGCTAGCTATTTATAATGTTCATTGTGTAACTTTCGTATGTATAATGTGCTATACACAGACAACATGAACTATACTCACGTTTATATTCGATTGCTAAAGTGATAACCCACAACTATAGGGGATCACAACCTTTTTGAGGGTAGAGTATTCAACCCAAATTTATTGATTCGACACAAGGGGAGCTAAAGAACATTCTCAAGTATTAATAATTGAGTTGTCAATTCAACTGCACCTGAAAGGCTTAATATCTGCAGCAAAGTATTTGCTAGCAAAGTAATATGATAGTAGCGGTAACAGTGGCAAAAGTAACAGTATTGGTTTTGTAGTGATTTTAACAGTGGAAACGGAAAAGTAAATAAGCGAAGATCAATATATGAAAAGATCGTAGGCAATGGATCATTGATGGATAATTATGTCGGATGCGATTCCTCATGCAATAGTTATAACATAGGGTGTCACAGAACTAGCTCCAGTTCATCAATGTAATGTAGGCATGTATTCCGAATATAGTCATACGTGCTTATGGAAAAGAACTTGCATGCCATCTTTTGTCCTAACCTCCCGTGGCAGCGGGGTCCTATTGGAAACTAAGGGATATTATGGCCTCCTTTCATTAGAGTACCGGACCAAAGCATAGACACTTAGTGAATACATGAACTCCTCAAACTACGGTCATCACCGGGAATGGTCCCGATGATTGGCACTTCGGGGTTACCGGATCATAACACATAGTAGGTGACTATTGACTTGCAAGATAGGATCAAGAACTCAAATATATTCATGAAAACATAATAGGTTCAGATCTGAAATCATGGCGCTCGGGGCCCTAGTGACAAGCATTAAGCATAGCAAAGTCATAGCAACATCAATCTCAGAACATAATGGATACTAGGGATCAAACCCTAACAAAACTAACTCGATTACATGATAAATCTCATCCAACCCATCACCGTCCAACAAGCCTATGATGGAATTACTCACGCACGGCGGTGAGCATCATGAAATTGGTGATGGAGGAAGGTTGATGATGACGATGGCGACGGATTCCCCCCTCCGGAGCCCCAAACGGACTCCAGACCAGCCCTTTAGAGAGAGATTAGGTCTTGGCGGCGGCTCCATATCGTAAAACGCGATGAATCCTTCTTTTTTATTTTTTTCTCCCCGAACGTGAATATATAGAGTTGGAGTTGAGGTCGGTGGAGCACCAGGGGGCCCACGAGGCAAGGGGGCGCGCCTAGGGGGGTAGGCGCACCACCACCCTCTAGACAGGGTGTGGGCCCCTGGCCTTGATTCTTTCGCCAGTAATTTTATATATTCCAAAAACATTCTTCGCTGATTTTCAGGTCATTCTGAGAACTTTTATTTCTACACAAAAATAACACCATGGCAATTCTTCTGAAAACAACGTCAGTCTAGGTTAGTTCCATTCAAATCATGCAAGTTAGAGTCCAAAACAAGGGAAAAAGTGTTTGGAAAAGTAGATACGTTGGAGGCGTATCAACTCCCCCAAGCTTAAACCTTTGCTTGTCCTCAAGAAATTTAGTTGATAAACTGAAAGTGATAAAGAAAAACTTTTACAAACTATGTTTGCTCTTGTTGCTGTAAATATGTAAAGCCAACATTCAAGTTTTCAGCAAAGATTATGAATTATCCATATTCATAATAACATTTAGGTCTCATGTTTACTCATATCAATGGCATAATCAACTAGCGAGCAATAATAATAAATCTCGGATGGCAACACTTTCTCAAAACAATCGAAATATGATATAACAAGATGGTATCTCGCTAGTCCTTTCTGAGACCGCAAAACATAAATGCAGAGCACCCCTAAAGATCAAGGACTGACTTGAAAATGTAATTCATGGTAAGAGAGATCTAGTCATAGTCATACTCAATGTAAACTAATAGTAATGCATGCAAATGACAGCGGTGCTCTCAAACTGGTACTTTTTAATAAGAGGGTGATGACTCAACATAAAAGTAAATATGTAGGCCCTTCGCAGAGGGAAGCAGGGATTTTTAGAGGTGCTAGAGCTCGATTTTGAAATAGAGATGAATAATATTTTGTGCGGTATACTTTCATTGTCAACATAACAGCTGGGAGATCTCGATATCTTCCATGCTACACACACTATAGGTGCTTCCCAAGAAGAATTGTAAAGTTTATACTCCCGCACCACCAACAAGCATCAATCCATGGCTTGCCCGAAACAACGGGTGCCTCCAACTAACAATAATCCCGGGGGAGTTTTGTTTTCAATCATTTTGATTCTATTTGCGCATGGGACTGGGCATCCTGGTGACCAGCCATTTTCTCGTGAGTGAGGAGAGGAGTCCACTCCTCTTGAGAATAACCCACTTAGCAGGGAAGATATAGACATCCCTAGTTGATACATGATCTATTCGAACATACAAAACAAAATTTCATTTGAAGGTTTAGAGTTTGGCACATACAAATTTACTTGGAAGGGCAGATAGATACCACATATAGGAAGGTATGGTGGACTCATATGGGCTAACTTTGGGGTTTATGGAGTTGGATGCACAAGCAGAATTCCCACTTAGTACAAGTGAAGGCTAGAAAGAGACTGGGAAGCGACCAGCTAGAGAGCGACAACAGTCATGAACATGCATTAAAATTAATCAACACTGAGTCCAAGCATGAGTAGGATATAATTCACGATGAACATAAATATCGTGGAGGCTATGTTGATATTGTTTCAACTACATGCGTGAACATGTGCCAAGTCAAGCCACTTGAATCGTTCAAAGGAGGATACCACCCTATCGTACCACAACACAACCATTTTAATATCATGTTGGCACGCAAGGTAAACCATTATAAACTCCTAGCAAATTAAGCATGGCATGAGAAACTATAATCTCTAATTGTCATTGCAAACATGTTTCATTCATAATAGGCTAGATCAGGAATGATGAACTAATCATATTTAGAAAAACAAGAGAGGTGAAGTTCATACCAGCTTCTCTCATCTCAATAAGTTCATCATATATCGTCATTATTGCCTTTCACTTGCACAACCGAATAGTGTGGATAACAATAATAGTGCAGGTGCATTGGACTAAGCTGGAATCTGCAAGCATTCGATTCATGGGAGAAGACAAGGTAATATGGGCTCTTTGTTCGATCAATACTAATGCATATGAGAGCCACTCAACATTTTCATCATGGTCTTCTCCTCTCGACCCCCCAAAGAAAAAGAAATAAAACTATTTACACGGGAAAACTCCCAACAAGCAAAAGAACAACGAGAAATCTTTTTGGGTTTTCTTTTAATTATTACTACTACAAGCATGGAAAATAAACTAGCTAAAATCTACAACTATTTTTTTTACTTTTCTTAAGGTTTATCAAACATAGAAGAAGAAAGCTGGAAAATAAAATAAACTAGCGTGGATATTACAATGAAAAAGTATGAGCACCGACAACTAGAATTAGTGTGTGAACAATGAAAGTAATGTCGGTGAGGAATACGTACTCCCCCAAGCTTAGGATTTTGGCCTAAGTTGGCCTATGGCCATGGATCAAAGCTGCCCTCTCCGGTGTACTGAGGAGGATCCTCAGGGTGCCACTGGTTAGCGATCTCCTCTGGATCCCACTGATAAACAGACTGACGGTGAGGATCAAGTGGTGGCTCCGACTCGGGTTTTGGAGCTGATGTCAGGGTCCGGTATGCATGAACGGCCTCCGGAAAAACAAGGTACGTGCTTGAAAATATGTTGAACAAAGAGGGAGTAGGCAAGGTAATAGTATCAAAGTAATTTTTATCAAATATCAGTCTATAGTTAAGCATCTTCTTCTTATTCTTAACAATAAAATCATGTTCTACCATACTCTTATAATCTAGAAAATAAGAGGCAACAAATTTTCCTCTTTCTCATAATGCCTAATGGGTATGTTAAAGTGTGCAGCAAGGCACGAGGCAAAGATGCCTCCAAACACGGGACCCTTTGTACGGTTCAGATTTAACCGTTTAGCAACAATAGCGCCTAAACTAAAAGTGGAATCATGAAACAAAGCATGTCGCAAAATAACAATACCAGGGGCACTACTGTTCCCGCGATCAATTAAGCATCTACTAGCAAATATGGCAAAGTAACGTAGAACAGGAAAATGTATGCTAGTAATTCTTGCATCGGAAACTTTCCTCGTCTCCCCTACAGTAATCATATCAATAAACCCTTCCACATCATTACGATGTGGTTCCTCTATGCTGCCCTCAAAGGGCAACTTGCGAACGGCACAAAAGTCATAAAGTGACATCTCCTCATACTCATCATATAAATAAAAATCCATAGAAGGTGGCAACCTCCTAGCATGGAAATGAAAATTTTGCACAAAAATATTAGTGAGTAGGAGGTACTGTTCGAGCTGATCATGGAGGAAACCGGTGAGCCCTGCATTCTCAGCCAAATAATAAAAGTCATTCTGAATCTCGGCTTCTCTCAAGAACTCATCACAAGGACATTCACATGGCCGAACTTCCGCAGTGCGAGGGAGATTATATTTGGGCTTCTTATTTTCTTCACTTTTCTTATCCTTCGAGCTTCGGCTCGAAGAGCCCCTCAAAAATCTCTTCATAGTTTTATGCAAATTTCTAAAAAAATTAGTAACTCAAAATAAAAGTGAACCAAGCTCAACAAGATTGATAGCAACTACTCCCACAAGTGCCTAGAGGCTAAATCATGCACTAAAACTAATTTTGACCACATAAATTTGACATGCAAGCTCAAGAACAGTGTCACCTAAGAAGAAAAAATTTGCAATAAATAAAGCAGTAGAACAAAAACTAATTGGACCATTGGAGGAGTCACATACCGAAGAACAATCCCTCGAAGCAATTTTGTGAATGGAGCTTTGAGCAAGGAGATCAAAAATGGCAGCAAGATGAGCTAGAACTCGGGTTTGAGCTGGTGGGTGATTTTTCTGCATGAAGACGAAGTGTGTGGGTGCAAGAATAAGTGGAGGGGGGCCCACGTGGGTTCCACGAGGCAGAGGGTGCGCCCTCCACCCTCGTGGGCACATGGTGGGTCCCCTGGTGTGTTCTTAGTGCCAAATATTCTTAAATATTCTATGAAAATCATATTAAATTTTTAGGACATTTGGAGAACTTTTATTTTTGGGGTATTTTTTATTGCAAGGATAATTCAGAAAACAGACAGAAAATACTATTTTTTCTTTATTTAATCTAAATAACAGAAAGTAAAAGGAGGGTATAGAGAGTTGTGCTTTCTAACTTCATCCATCTCATGCTCATCAAAAGGAATCCACTAACAAGGTTGATCAAGTCTTGTTAACAAACTCATTCCGAATCGCATGAAACCGGAAAAATTTCGAGTAACACTAAGTTACCTCAACGGGGATATGCACATCCCCAACAATCAGAATATCATATTTCTTCTTGATAGTAGGAAGAGGAAATTCAAAACCTCCAATAATATCATTGAAGTTTTCCTGATAGAATTGATACTGTGGACTTGAGGTTGTTTCCTCGGAAAGTGTACTATATTCTCATTACCATTAGCATGAAAAGTGACATTGCCTTTGTTGCAATCAATAACAGCCCCTGCAGTATTCAAAAAGGGTCTTCCAAGAATAATAGAGATACTGTCGTCCTCGGGAATATCAAGAATAACAAAGCTCATTAAAATAGTAACATTTGCAACCACAACAGGCACATCCTCACAAATACCGACAGGTATAGCAGTTGATTTATCAGCCATTTGCAAAGATATTTAAGTAGGTGTCAACTTATTCAAATCAAGTCTACGATATAAAGAGAGAGGCATAACACTAACACCGGCTCCAAGATCACATAAAGCAGTTTTAACATAGTTTCTCTTAATGGAGCATGGTATAGTTGGTACTCCGGGATCTCCCACTTTCTTTGGTATTCCACCTTTAAAAGTGTAATTAGTAAGCATGGTGGAAATTTCATCTTCCGGTATCTTTCTTTTATTAGTAACAATATATTTCATATACTTAGCATAAGGATTCATTTTAAGCATATCAGTCAAACGCATACGCAAAAAGATAGGTCTAATCATTTCAGTAGAGCGCTCAAAATCCTCATCATCCTTTTTCTTGGATGGTTTAGGAGGAAAGGGCATGGGTTTCTGAACCCATGGTTCTGTTTCTTTACCGTGCTTCCTAGCAACAAAGTCTCTCTTATCATAACATTGATTCTTTGATTGTGGGTTATCAAGATCAACAGCAGGTTCAATCTCTACATCATTGTCATTGCTAGGTTGAGCATCAACATGAACATCACTATTAACATTATCACTAGGTTCATGTTCATTACGAGATTGTGTTTCAGCATCAGAAATGGAAATATCATTGGGATTCTCAGGTGTGTCAACCACAGGTTCACTAGAAGCATGCAAAGTTCTATCATTTTTCTTTTTCTTATTCTTAGAAGAACTAGGTGCATCAACATTAATTCTATGATAATGTTGCTCAATTCTCTTAGGGTGACCCTCAGGATACAAAGGTTTCTGAATCATTTTACCCCCTCGAGTCATAACTCTAACAACATTATCATTTTTCTTATTATTCAATTCATTGAGCAAATCATTTTGAGCTTTAAGCACTTGTTCTACTTGAGTGGTAACCATAAGAGCATGTTTACTAATAAGTTTCAGTTCACCTTTAACTCTAGACATATAATCACTCAAGTGTTCAATCATATAAGCATTATGTTTCAATTGTCTACCAACATAAGCATTGAAGTCTTCTTGTTGAACAATAAAATGATCAAACTCATCTAAGCATTAGCTAGCAAACTTAGTAGATGGGATTTCACATTTATCAAATCTATAGAGAGAATTTACCTTTACTACCTATGTCGGGTTATCAAGACCATGTATTTTATCAATAGGTGGTAAATTCTTAATATCTTCTGCTTTAATACCTTTTTCTTTCATAGTTTTCTTTGCCTCTTGCATAGAAATAGAATACCCCTTTTCTTTGGAGTTAGCTTAGGAGTTGGTTCAGGAAGTGTCCAATCATTTTCATTAATCAACATATTATTCAATAGCAATTCAGCTTGATCAACTGTTGTTTCCCTGAAAACAAAACCACCACAACTATCCAAGTGGTCTCTGGAGGCATCGGTTAGTCCATTATAAAAGATATCAAGTATTTCATTTTTCTTAAGAGGATGATCAGGTAAAGCATTAAGTAATTCGAGAACCCTCCCCCAAGCTTGTGGGAGACTCTCTTATTCAATTTGCACAAAATTATATATTTCCCTTAAGGAAGCTTGTTTCTTATGAGTGGGGAAATATTTAGCAGAGAAGTAATAAATCATATCCTGGGGAGTACGCGCACAACCAGGATCAAGAGAATTAAACCATGTTTTAGCATCACCCTTTAATGAGAACGGAAACAACTTCAGGATAAAGTAATAGCGAGTTTTCTCATCATTAGTGAATAGGGTGGCTATATCATTTAATTTAGTAAGATGTGCCACAACAGTTTCAGATTCATAGCCATAAAAAGGATTAGATTCAACCAAAGTAATTAACTTAGGGTCGACAGAGAAATCATAATCCTTATCGGAAATAAAGATTGGTGAAGTAGCAAAAGCAAGGTCATATTTCGTTCTAGCATTCAAAGACTTTTCGTTAAGCTCTAACAGTTTGTTAAGATCATATCTATCATTGCAAGCTAAAAAGTCTCTAGCAGATTCTTCATCCATAACATAACCCTCAGGCACAACAGGCAAGTCAAATCTAGGGGGAGAATCTTCATCATCACTTTCATCAATATTATCAGTTTCAATAATTTCATTCTCTCTAGCCCTAGCAAGTTGTTCATCAAGAAATTCACCTAGTGGCACAGTATTATCAAACATAGAAGTAGTTTCATCATAAGTATCATGCAAAGCAGAAGTGGCATCATCAATAACATGCGATATATCAGAATGAATAGCAGTAGTAGGTGTCGCAAGTTTACTCAAAATAGAAGGTGAATCACCTACAGAGCTAGATGGCAGGTCCTTACCTCCCCTCGTAGTTGAGGGAAACATCTTGGTTCTTTTATTTTTCAAGTTCTTCATAGCGATCAGCAAATGTAAATCCCAAGTGACTCAAAGAATAGAGCTATGCTCCCCGGCAACAGCGCCAGAAAATAGTCTTGATAACCCACAAGTATAGGGGATCGCAACCGTTTTTTAGGGTAGAGTATTCAACCCAAATTTATTGATTCGACACAAGGGGAGCCAAAGAATATTCTCAAGTATTAACAGTTGAGTTGTGAATTCAACCGCACCTGAAAGACTTAATATCTGCAGCAAAGTATTTGGTAGCAAAGTAACAGTATTGGTTTTGTAGTGATTGTAACAGTGGCAACGGAAAAGTAAATAAGCGAAGATCAATATATGAAAAGATCGTAGGCAATGGATCAGTGTTGGATAATTATGTCGGATGCGATTCCTCATGCAATAGTTATAACATAGGGTGACACAGAACTAGCTCCAGTTCATCAATGTAATGTTGGCATGTATTACGAATATAGACATACGTGCTTATGGAAAAGAACTTGCATGACATCTTTTGTCCTACCCTCCCGTGGCACCGGGGTCCTATTGGAAACTAAGGGATATTAAGGCCTCCTTTTAATAGAGTACCGGACCAAAGCATTAACACTTAGTGAATACATGAACTCCTCAAACTACGGTCATCACCGGGAGTGGTCCCCATTATTGTCACTTCGGGGTTACCGGATCATAACACATAGTAGGTGACTATTAACTTGCAAGATAGGATCAAGAACTCACATATATTCATGAAAACATAATAGGTTTAGATATGAAATCATAGCACTGGGGGCCCTAGTGACAAGCATTAAGCATAGCAAAGTCATAACAACATCAATCTCAGAACATAATGGATACTAGGGATCAAACCCTAACAAAACTAACTCGATTGCATGATAAATCTCATCCAACCCATCACCGTCCAGCAAGCCTATGATGGAATTACTCAAGCATGGTGGTGAGCATCATGAAATTGGTGATGGAGGAAGGTTGATGATGACGATGGCGACGAATTCCCCTCTCCGGAGCCCCGAACGGACTCCAGATCAGCCCTCCCGAGAGAGATTACGGCTTGGCGGCGGCCACGTATCGTAAAACGCGACGAATCCTTCTCACTGATTTTTTTTCTCCTCGAACATGAATATATAGAGTTGGAGTTGAGGTCAGTGGAGCACCAGGGGGCCCACGAGGCAAGGGGGCGCGCCCAGGGGAGGTAGGCGCGCCACCCACCCTCGTGGACAGGGTGTGGGCCCCTGGCTTTGATTCTTTCGCCAGTATTTTTTATATATTCCAGAAATATTCTCCGAGAACTTTTATTTCTGCAGAAAAATAACACCATGGCAATTCTGCTAAAAACAGCGTTAGTCCAGGTTAGTTCCATTCAAATCATGCAAGTTAGAGTCCAAAAGAAGGGCAAAAGTGTTTGGAAAAGTTGATACATTGGAGACGTATCATAAATCCATGCATCGTCTGGAGTTCAAAATACTAACTATGTGGATCAATTATGTCGAATTATAACATAGACATGCTCAAATTCGATAGAATCTAGATGTTTGATGGATCAATGACCATTCCTTATGCGAATTGCAAATTTCATGATCCCATCCTAATATTTGGATACAATTTATATCTTTAATCAATGTCTACATAAATCTTTTACGTGTAGTTTCACTCTGCATCGGTGGTCTGTCACACATGCTCACACACTCTCTCGCGAGGTGTCTTTCTCGCAGACATGCTCTCTATATAATCCTTCCTCCCTCTTGTAACCATTTACGACAGTTTTCACTAACCTTTATCACAAGCACTCTTCCTATCACAAGCATACAAACACACAATCCCCATCGACCCATTTCTATATACATAGACCTGCCTACGTGTCTCCTATACGCACATTATCTTTAGGCCTGTCTCTCACACAGTGCCTCGGTCCTCTTTTCCTAATCGACGAGTATGATTCTAGCAGAGCATTATGAAGGATGTCCCTTAAAGTTAGGTTGCATGAATAGTGATATCAGAGATAAGAGGTTACCTTAGTCCGAGAACTTAGGGTTATAAATCCTAGCCGGCTTTGTCAGTGGACACACAGTCCTTCACAATTCTGCTATCTTTGTCTTGTACGACTAGTGATCCACGGGTCTCCCTAAATGCGTCACGGGCCGACCAATGTGTATAGGAAAAAGGTAAGATAAACACAAATTTACGCAGGCGAGACAAGACTCCAAATGCATCTTGATGTTCCGTGCAGGGTAGATGATACTGGCCATACATTTCAAAGGCAATTTTAAACTATGCAAACTAAGTAATTAAGTAACAATATGATATCTAGCATAACTAAAAACACATATGATTTATTGTGTTAGAGTGTAGTAGTAGTGTTGTATTGCATAGTTGTTAGATGTAACATGCGAGAACATGTAGAGATGTAGTTTTGGAGGGCCTACAGAGAGAAAAGCGTAATATGGTCACCGGACTTCAAAATACGCTCATTACGGTCACTTTATACATTTTGCGGTGATTATATGGTCACTTGCTCACCGTTCATCATTGGATTGCACTCTGTTGACCGGCCAAATAGTCTACGTGGCACCATGTTGACTAGTTAAATTGACCATGTTGCACAGAACATCAAGATACATTTGTATGACTAGTTTATCATGTGGGAGAAAAGGATGAATGAGAGAAGGCCTTACTTGCAAATGTGGAGAGGGGTGTGGGTTTCTTTTTGCAAAATTGCCATATTTTCATTCCTATCTGTCAGATATAAATCGAACGGACTCTTATAAAAAACATAGTTGGTGATGATGGTGTGCCTGCCATCCTGCAATATATGCCGTCCGATTTATATCTGATGGATAGGAAGGAAACTATGGCAATTTTGCAAAAAGGTTCCCACACACCTCTCCACATTTGCAAATAAGGCCTTCACTCGTTCATCCTTTTCTTTCACAAGATAAACTAGTCATACAATTGCATCTTTATGTTACGTGCAACGCACGGGCAGCTTGCTAGTAAGAGTAGAAATATGAACATTTACAATAGCAAATATATATGATGTGAAAGTATATTCAGTAATGAATCCAATGGTATTGATTTGTTATTGTATACGTTATTATTTTTCTCTATAAATTTTGTCGAAGTTTACAAAGTTTGACTTTGAGCAAAGCTAAAATGCGGAGTAAATAAAAACAGAGGGAGTACGCATGGACTAGTATAGTTACTACTACCGGAACATGGTAAGTTGGACCCCTAAATGGGGTCAGGGACCAGGCCCACCTCAATTATTCTTTCAAATAGTCAGACACCTACATTTAGCACACCATCTGGTTACTTAATCAAGTGTTACACGTCACTACTTGAAAAGGAAAAGGGTGGTACCGTACCCAAAACCACCCCACTTGGGGCTAGGGTAACAACCTGGTACTGTACCACATTTGAACCAGGACCCAAAAACCACCTATTCTGCGCCTAATGCACAACGCGGAGCACTGACGCTCGAATATGGCCGGGATAACAGGGAAAGACATGTGGGGCACACCTGTCGGGACGACATGACGCAGACTAGTCCAATGGAGGAGCTGGTCCATGACCACCTCGCCACCGGCAACCGTTCATGTGGGTTGTGGGGGCCAGCAACGTGGCATAGCTCCAGCACCGCCTCTCGACAGAGCGACCGTGGTGAGCGACACGCTCATCGTCACTGGACACGGTCGGTTTCAGCGTCCCGAGGGTGGCGTTAGCGTTGTGGCACAACCAGCAGATCAACACCCGGCTCGTCGAGGATGCATGGGGCGCCAAAGTGCGCACGCGCCGTGACGCGTCCGCTGAGTCGTGTAGCATGGCCAACTCCATCCCCAGGACCTGAGACTATGCCGGGTCGTCTTGATTTTTCAATGACATGTGGGGTCGCATGTGAGTAAAGGGCATCGCCAACGTTGCCACGGCCGCAGCTGACTACCCTGGCACACCAAAAACCCTCGTCCCTCACGCCATCGCGCGGTGCGTTCCTAGTCGACGCTAGCTGCCCGCATTCATGTTGTCCGTCCGTATGATGTCGTTAAGAGGCTCAGTGTGATGCCCTGAGACCGTTGTGCCAGGTGTCTTCCAATTATTCGCTGTTGTTGCCTTGTCATTCGCCTGCGTGTTGCATCTTGTCATGTCATCATGTGCATTGCATCATCATATTTTTCAAACTTGCATCCGTTCGGTTTCCCCCAGTTCTGTTCGTTGTCCGTTCTGAGCCCAGGTAGACTTGCACGCGCCCACGGCACATCCGAAATATTATTTTAATGTGGCCGGAAAATGTTTTCAGATTGGGTTGAAAGTTGGCGTGCAGTCTTATTTTAGTGTAGGTAGACCGCCTGTCCAATTTCATCGCGTTCGGAGTCCATTTGACGCCCCAACGGATAACTATAGCGACATTATAGTCGGTCAAAACGTTGGACGTTTTCGGTCTCCGAAAATAGTTGCCAGGTTGCTCTCTCTTCTCTTATCTCAGACCAACCCGCTCTCCACAGTCCACACTTAACCTCGTTCGCCTAACCCCCTATCTGCACAGTGTGTCGACCCCTCGCGTGTGTCCGAAGCTGTCCCGAACCGGACCCGGACAGTCATCACCGTTGGATCCGGATCAACCTCAAACATCTACAAAACGTCTCTGTTTTGTTAATTGGACTTCCTAACATATTTTTTTCCATCCGTCCGATTACGATCGGAGGGACGAGATAGCCCCTAACCTATTTCACCTGATGTATATATTTGGTCCAACCATAAAAATTAGGAGGTCTGTCCCATCCACCCTCCTGCCCGCCGCCACCTACCTAACCTCTCCCTCTCGGGATCCATCCTCTCCTCAATTTCAGTGCCACCCAACCAAATCACGGCCAATCATCGTCCCCGACCACCGAGCTCCACTCGATCCCTCTCCTTCCCGGAACATGGGCATGCCGCCACCTGTTGATTCCTTGCGCCCATGGTCCAGCGCGCCCGTTCCCAGGGTTTCCTCTGCCCGAGCATCACCTCTCATGCAGCCGAACCCCTTCCTCGCACGTCCGTCTCCTCTCGCTGATCTACCGTCGCACCCTCTGCCATAGAGCTCGCCTCCATCGTCAGCAGCGGCTAGCCTCTATCTGAGTCGTCGTCGGCGCGACACTGCCGGAGCACCAGCAGGCCCTGTCCAGCGCCCCTGCTTCTTTCCTTCGTCTCCCTCGCTGCTCCCTCTGTCTCACCCGTTTCTCTCCCTCTCTCTATTCTTTGTAACAGCGGCATCGCCTGAGGAGCTCCTCTCCTACGACGTCTTCATCCTCGCCGAGCCTCGCCATGGATGCTGCCGCCCTGGCCTCGGACCTGCCGAGTCCCGCACCCTCAGCTCCGAGCCGACCGCCGCCCTGCGCCTCGTCCGCCTCGCCGGGTTGCTCGTCAAGTCCCGTGTCGGCCTCTGCTTTGCCCTGCCGCCGCGCCTTCGTTCTGTCTCCTGGTGAAGGAGACGACTAGCAGCCAAGCCGCATCGAGCGACGACCGCCTCGCTGCGTTGACCGCGTCCCGATCCAGCGCCTGGGCCGCTCCAGCCGTAGCGCCCTAAGGCCCAAGCCGCTCCCCTCGCCCGGCCATAAGTCCCGATGTGAGCAGCTCCCCGCGCCTGGGCCAGATCTCAGTTTCGGCCCATTTCGTGTTTTTTCGGATAGAACATTTTTCCTAATTATCCAGGGATTTACAGTTTTTCAGAAAAGCCCTTGTTCTTCATGCATACAATAACTCTCAATTGGTGCATCGGATTAAAATGTTTTATATATGAAAAATGTCTAGAATTTTGTCTAGTTTGATAATATCCAACTTTCATCCATGTTTTAAATGTTAAAAATGTTGTTTGATTAAATTTGCTCCTATGTCATGTTAAAATGCTTAAATTCATAACTAAATAACCGTAGTTCCAAACCTAACAAACTTTATATGTAAATGGGGTAGAAAAATGCCTAGTTTATCATGGTGGCTTTACTTTGCACGTTTAACAACTCTAAAATATGGTTTAGGGTAGAACAAGACCAAACCTAATATATGCACATGAGGAGTTTCCGGATTTGTTGTTTGTTGTTCCGGCCTCATTTAAACTTGCCTTATATAGGTAGTTTTATTTTGCTCAACCTCTTTCCATGTTTAACAACATTTAATATTGTTGGGTACATATACGAGATCGAACTAAATAACTTGAATGTGGTGTTTCGTCAATATGCCACGGAGTTGCATGTTGAGCTCCACTTAATTTGTAGGATAGTTTCTGCATTTTGCCATGCCATGCTTCATTAAATCGTACATGCATCATACTCGATTGTGCATCATGCCATGTTGATGTGGTGGTTGTTTACTATGTGGTTTGCTTATTTCCGGTGTTTCTTCTTTGGGTTAGTTCCGATAACGTCACGTTTGTGAGGATCCGTTCGACTACGTCCGCTTGTCTTCTTCATGGACTTGTTCTTCTTCCTTGCGGGATCTCAGGCAAGATGACCATTCCCTCGAAATCACTTCTATCTTTGCTTGCTAGTTGCTCGCTCTATTTCTATGCCTATGCTGCAATACCTACCACTTGCTATATCGTGCCTCCCATATTGCCATGTCAAACGTCTAACCCAGCTTGTCCTAGCAAACCGTTGTTTGGTTATGTTACCACTTTGCTCAGCCCCTCTTATAGCGTTGTTAGTTGCAGGTGAAAATTGGAGCTTGTTCCTTGTTGGAACATGGATATTTTTGTTGGGATATCACAATATCTCTTATTTAATTAATGCATCTATATACTTGGTAAAGGGTGGAAGGCTCGGACTTATGCCTGGTGTTTTGTTCCACTCTTTCCGCCTTAGTTTCCGTCATACCGATATTATGTTCCTTAATTTTGCGTTCCTTACACGGTTGGTTTATCATTGGGAACCCCTTGACAGTTCGCCTTGAATAAAACTCCTCTAGCAAGGCTCAACCTTGGTTTTACTTTTGCAGTAACAACCTATCCCCTTTCCTTGGGTCGGCCAACCCAAGGGTCATCTTGTTTTAACCCTCCCCGGGCCAGCGCTTGTCTAAGTGTTGGTCCGAAATAGAGCCACTTGCGAAGCCACCTCGGGGAAACTTGAGGGCTGGTTTTAGCCGTACGTAGTGTTCATCCCGTGTTGCCCTGAGAACGAGATATGTGCAGCTCCTATCAGGATGTCGGTGCATCGGGCGGTCTTGCTGGATTTGATTTACCATTGTCGAGATGTCTTGTAACCTGGATTCCAAGTCTGATCGGGCCGTCCTAGGAGAAGGAATACCATTCGTTGACCGTGAGAGCTTGTGATGGGCTAAGTTGGGACACCCCTACAGGGTTTTGAACTTTCGAAAGCCGTGCCTGCGGTTATGGGCAGATGGGAATTTGTTAATGTCCGGTTGTAGAAAACCTGAAACTTAACTTAACTAAAACACATCAACCATGTGTGTAGCCGTGATGGTCTCTTTCCGGTGGAGTCCGGGAAGTGAACACGGTGTTGGAGTTATGCTTAAACGTAAGTAGTCGAGGATCACTTCTTGATCATAGATTCTCGACCGTGATTTGCCTCCTCTTCTCGCTCTCATTTGCATATGTTAGCCACCATATATGCTAGTGCTTACTGCATCTCCACCTCATACCTTTTACCCTACCTATAAGCTTAAATAGTCTTGATCGCGAGGGTGTGAGATTGCTGAGTCCCCGTGACTCACAGATTACTTCCAAAACCAGTTTGCAGGTGCCGATGAAACCGCACATGTGACGCAACCAAGCTCAAGGAGGAGATCATTGAAGATCGTGTTCATTGTGTTGTTTCGTTTTTAGTTGATCAGTAGTGGAGCCCAGTCGGGGCGATCAGGGATCTTTGTTTCTTTTGGGGTTGTCTTTTATTTTGGTTCCGTAGTCGGACCTTGATTGTATCTGGATGAATGTAATGATATTTATGCATTGTGTGACATGGCGATTGTAAGCCAACTATGTACCTCTTGTCTCATTCATTACATGGGTTGTGTGAAGATTACCCCACTTGCGACATTGCTTACAATGCGGTTATGCCTCTAAGTCGTGCTTCGACACGTGGGAGATATAGCCGCATCGTGGGCGTTACAAGTTGGTACTCAGAGCCTTCCCCGACCTTAGGAGCCCCCTGCTTGATCGAATCGCTGGCGTTGTTGAGTCTAGAAAAAAATATTTTGAGTCATTTAGGTTTATATATATCGGAGAGTAGGATTCTTTTTACTCCTCCGTCCCTTCGTTGCTCTGGTGAGGCATCCTGACGTAGAGTATTGACTCTTCTCTTCTCAAATTTCACTAAAAAAAATTTAGGATCACGCGGGTATCTTGGAATCGTTCCGATGGTTTTGTGACGAGAACATTGTTCTTGGTGCCTCCTGACATTAAGGGGTGGTGGCAGTGTCCCGGGGAGTTGAGCTCCGAGGTGTTGTCGTCACAATTTTATCGTTGCAATTCTGGAATACCAGAGTTTCGCCGACATCGAAAATCTCTTTTATGCATTTGTTGGTGAGATAACCTCGACACCACCCAGTACTGGGGTGGGAGTTCGGGAGTATTGCCATAACTCATATAATGGATGCTTTTCGAAGGTTGAGGTAAATGATTTCCAAAGGTTTCTTGGTTATGTGTTGAAGGATGGATACAGCTGGATGTAGGATTTGCTAGTTTTTGGTGAGATATTATGCTTCCCCTGTATCCCCAACACCTGATAGCATAACCAGAAAGTTTCGGGAGTTTATAAGTGGGAATTCAAGAAGCTCCTAGGATATCTTTCCGACAGATGTATGATATGAAATTGGGGTTCGACGTCTAGTGATCCGCCTATCCACGGTTGGTTTTACAGTGGTCTCGTTGTGTCTTAAAGAATCCTTGGCTATGCTGACTCGGGGACAATTCGTATGTCATGTGCACTGGCTTGTACATGATGGTGTTGTACGATCGAGCCCGTGTAGGCCCCACCACAAAAACTTCGGACGAAATCTCTATCATATGTTTGTTCCGACTTATTCCGCAAGCCAATCCTTTGTTTTTGTTTTCAGTTGTGGTATTCGAGTTGCTTCGAAGTCAAAGGTTGATTCCATACCTTTCCTAAGCGGTGTTCTCATATTCCTATGTGAATACTAATCCTTCTGGATCATCAAGATTGTCAAGCGAATCTTGTTCAACCGGTGTGTCTCTCTTCAAGTGGATCCGATCACGTCAACATTCGCTAGATCAATTATCAGTTCTTCTCAATCTTGTTTGTTTCATTCGTCCCAAGCTGCCTTTGTTTTCCCGCCCGCCCACCCTTTTTCATCAAGGACTTAGATGTCTTAATCAAGCATCCATCTTATGGATATGAAGTCTCCCCATTCTGTTCCCTCAATATTCTTACCTGGTGGTTCTCGTGAAGATGCTCTACACGTTCATCATTCTTAATTTTTTTTCTCCGGTGGAACCAATTCAAGCTTTGTTGATCATATCCTTTCCTCGTTTCAAATACCTTCTCATGCTGGTGCACCTCATATTCATTCACATCTCGCTATTCATTTGTTCCGGAGTGCTCTAGATATCTGAAAAGGCTCGTTTTGTCATTCGAGATCCGTTCAACCTATTTCAAGGTTGTTGTCTCATTCAAGCCATTTAAATGACCCAGTGCAATCTTCCTTTCAAGTAATCGTTCAACGGTGTATATTTTTAGTGGGCCCTAACCCATAGGTCTTTTCCAGGATCTTACCTGACTCTTCTTATTTTACTGGAGCTTTTCTCAAATTCTCAAAGGGTGACGTAAGAATAAATTTTCATCAGTCAGATGGTTTCTCCAAGATCTTTCAAATTCTTTTCATTGTTGGCTCAACCTCTTCATTTTGATTCTTTCGGGGTGTCTAAATAAATTCATGGTGGTGTTTCTCGTCGTCATTCTCAACATTTGAAGACCGAAGAAGAGTTTTTCCTCCATATCTTATTCGTTCTCTCAGAAATTCATGGTGCTAGCTTGTTGCCATCCTCTCATAATTGTTTTCGGTTGTGAGAATTCTTTTCACCCACCAGGAGCAATTCAGGAGTCTTTCAGTTTGATTCTCCAGAGGCTATCATTTCAGATGTATTCATTCTCAGCTTTCAGCTCTCTTTCTCTAAATTTTACCGGTGCTTCATTCAAGTATTCTATAATCAGTTCGTGACCTCTTCGTTCTCATGTATCTAAATTCCCTCAAGTATCATATTTTGCTCCAATTTTCCCCGTGTATTGTGCCTTTGCTACTTTCATTTTCAATTCTTACTGTGGTTCATTCCAGATTTCTCTTCCTTTGTTTTTTTGTATCAATTCATTCGTTGTTTCAATCCTACCGGTGGTTCGTTGAAGACCTCCCAAGTTTATGTTATATCTCTCTTAATCTTTTCTACGAGAATAAGTAATATGTCAAATCCGTTGATTGTCATCAATTTAATTGGTGAAGGATAAGCATAATGTTATTCTTATTTTTGTTGCATCGAGTGAACTCAATTCCCTATTCCGGAGACTCATCAAATTCCTGATTCCAATTGTTTCAACTTCTCTTTTTCCCGGATTTCCAACCTTTTTCAATTATTTCACCACGGAGATTCATCTAAATCGGTACAAGGATTCACCTTGTGTTTTCAACTTCTCTTTCCTTCCATTTGATCATTCTTTTGGTTGACGGAGTTCTTCATGAAGGTTCTACATGATGGTTCATCAAGGATTTAATTCCTTCTCGAAGTGTTCTTCAACATTCTTTTCAGAGGAGCTCAAGCATTCTTCATCTTGCATCTCAAAGTCCATTTCGCTCTATCTTGTATTTTGAGGTGGTATTATGTCATTTTTTACAATTGATGTCTATTTCATGATTCACATGTTGTCAAGAATGAGATATTTTAAATCCACCAATCTCTTCGTTGGAGTTATCTTGTATCATGCTTCTCCTAAAGCCTTCTCTAAGGATTGTTGCTATTTATGGTACTTATAAATGACCCAAATTCTTCTTTTATCCTCCCGGTGAAATAGTTTCTCGTCTCCTTGTTCTTATCAATCCAATCTTGTTTTCATTTGTGGCAGGTTTTCACCTCAAGTTTTGAGATGTTTTCCATAAGCTCACATTAAGATTATTCTTTTCGTTGTTGATTTCCCAACAACTCCGTTCATTCCTTCTTTTTAAGGATGCTCTCTCAAATTCATTTGAGGTAGAACATGTTGTTTTCTTCAACGTTCTATGCTTTGCATTCTTTCATTTCTTCCGGAGGCATTGTGATGATGCTCTCTTCACTCATCATCTCGTTTTGTGAAGATCATGTTCTTTCCTTTTGCTTATCCATTCAACCGGAGTGTCATGTTTTCTTTCGAGCTCTCTCATCTTATCAAGTTTTGCCTCCCTTCTCAACCGAAGTGCTGTCTGAAATCTTTCTTACCCCTTGTGCCATTCTTTCAATAGTTCCGGAGGCAGTGTGTTCTTGATTTCATCAAGTATCTTCTCATCTTATCAAGTTCTTATTCAATTCCTTTTCTTTTCAATCGGAGTGCTGCCCGAAGTTGTTCTTCCTTTTTCCTTTTTTCTAACAGAGTTTTTTCACCTTCGTTCATCTCCGTTGTATTCTTTTCTCGAAATGACTTAACCTTTTCAAGGTTCTTTGGTCTCACTCGTTTGTCAAAGAAGCAACTTAGTTTTACCGCTGCTCTTCCTCTTATTTTTCCCTCTGGTGCCATTCTAGATCTTGGGACGAGATCCTCTCGTAGTGCTGGAGTGTTGTGACGCCCCGAGACCGTTGTGCCAGGTGTCTTCCAATTATTCACTGTTGTTGCCTTGTCATTCTCCTACGTGTTGCATCTTGTCATGTCATCATGTGCATTGCATCATAATATTTTTCAAACTTGCATCCGTTCGGTTTCCCCCAGTTCCGTACGTTGTCCGTTCTGAGCCCAGACACACTTGCACGCACCCGCGGCACGTCCGTAATATTATTTTATAAGTGCCCGGAAAATGTTCTCAGATTGGGTTGAAAGTTGGCATGCGGTCTTATTTTAGTGTAGGTAGACCGCCTGTCAAATTTCATCGCGTTCGGAGTCCATTTGATGCCCCAACGGATAACTATAGCGACATTATAGTCGGTCAAAACGTCGGACGTTTTCGGTCTCCGGAAACAATCGCCTGGTCTCTCTCTCTTATCTTATCTCAGACCAACCCGCTCTCCATAGTCCACACTTAACCTCGTTCGCCTAACCCCCTATCTGCACACTGCGTCGACCCCTCGCGTGTGTCCGAAGCTGTCCCGAACCCGACCCGGACAGTCGTCACTGTTGGATCCGGATCAACCCCAAACATCTACAAAACGTCTCTGTTTTGATAATTGGACTTCCTAACATATTTTTTTCCGTCCGTCCGATTACGATCGGAGGGACGAGGTAGCCCCTAACCTATTTCACCTGATGTATATATTTGGTCCAACCCTAAAAATTAGGAGGTCTGTCCCATCCACCCTCCTGCCCGCCGCCACCTACCTACCCTCTCCCTCCCGGGATCCATCCTCTCCTCAATTTCAGCGCCACCCAACCAAATCACGGCCAATCATCGTACCTGACCACCGAGCTCCATTCGATCCCTCTCCTTCCCGGAACATGGGCATGCCGCCGCCACCTGTAGCTTCCTTGCGCCCGTGGTCCAGCGCGCCCGTGACCAGGGCCTCCTCTGCCCGAGCATCACCTCTCCTGCAGCCGAACCCCTTCCTCGCACGTCCGTCTCCTGTCGCTGATCCGCCGTCGCGCCCTCTGCCATAGAGCTCGCCTCCATCGTCAGCAGCGGCCCCGAGCCTCGATCTGAGTCGTCGTCGGCGCACCACTGCCGGAGCACCAGCACACTACTAGGAAAAGGCATGCTAGTGGCGCACCGAATTTGCCTTCTAATGGCGCACCACCGGTGCGCCATTAGTATCTGGTGTTCTAATGGCGCACTACGTGGTGCGCCATTAGTATAGCCTGCAGTGCGCCATTAGAATGCCTCCCAGAGGGCCATATGTACCCATGTGCTTTGGCATTCTAATGCCGCACCAGCAGTTAATGCGCCATTAGTGTGATGATCACAGTGCGCCATTACTGTCTTGTGTGGTGCGCCATTAGTATGAATATTAGGTTTTCTTATTTTTTGCTTTTCTGATTTTTGCACAGGTTACAAAATATATTATTGGACAGAATATAGACAGCAGCACACAGCAACATCAGATTCATCGAATACAATAGAAGATTAGTCTCCGAATACAATTCATCATATTAGTCTCCGAATTCAAAAGACCGAACAAAGATAAAACATTACAAGTCTCAAGACCGCGAGTATCGAGTTTGCCTTCACATTACAAGTCGATATCGATCATCTAAACTACCATCACATAGAAGAGAGCTATGGTCATCACGATGAGCATCATCGCGATCAAACTGGTCTTCATCCGGTTCCTCCAACGCTCCCTCCTCTCTCCCGCTAGATAGCGGGCGTATCTACATTCGGCCTCCGCCCTAGTGGTGTACCCTTTGTAACTGTTACTGCTGAAACGGTGAACCTGTCTCCGATACTCCTCCCAGTCGTCGTAGACTCCGGGAACCTTACCCTTGTACACGACATACGACGGCATCTCTATGCACAAGCCAAACAATAGACAATACATAAGCAATATGTAAGTATGCAACAAAAGGATCGGAAGAGAAAAGCAAGACATTAATAGCACGATTCATGGTCCTACTAATAAATAGCATCGATTACATTTAAGTTGAACGACTGTCCAAACCAAAGAGACATATGAATTCATTAAAGTATAATTACAACATGAGCCAATCAATGTTTCAGAACTACACATCACTACTTTCGACTCGACTCATCAGACAGGAACGTGGATGAAGCCGCCGTCTGTCGTGATGGTCATGAAATCGCGGTCGTTGTCACCCTGCGTTTGTAGCATTTCATCTATCTCACTGTTGGACGGTTGATATCTGAGGAAGAACTGCCCCGAGGTATGAAGGACATCTTGATGGATGATGTCCGCAAACTCCGACTGGATGCGAAAGAATTCTTGTCTGAGGTCCGCGTCTTGGACTGCCGACAAGCTCGCGACCCAATCTTTGAGATTATCTGGTAGTAGAAGTTGATGATGGCCCCTTATGATCGCCCGCATGTGATGGAGGGCGTAGTAGGCATCCTTCTAACCGCCAGGCGGCTGCTTGACGCAGCAGAACTTCGTATTGTGTGAGAACATGTGCTCGCCGTACTTACGAACTGCCCTGGTGAAGGTGCCTCCAGATTTGGTGTAGCCGGGGAGAACATCATCAAGAACTTTCTTGACATTTGTGTAGTCTATGTTGGAGTTACAGTTCGGGTCGAAATACGTGGCCATGGAATATTCCGGGCTTAAGAGGATGAGTGTGGAATGTGTTTCACTGCACAGAACATGGAATGTTAGAAAAAAAAAGAACGATCGAAATCTAAGAAATCATATGTTACGGGGCGGTTAAGGGATGACTTACTCGGGAAAGTAAGCCACAAGGAAGTTATCCTTATCTGGGTTTGCCAGAATGACGCCTTCGAGATGTGAACTCGCAACTTGGCGGTCCCCAGCGCTGCTCAAGTGCTTGGCACACATGTAGAAGGGGTCGACTATCACGATGTCCGGGGTCTTATCTCTAATGATCCGCATCTCCATACTCAGCGAAAACAGCCGAACGAAGGTGTAGCGTAGCGGATGAAGGTTAAACATAGCAAAGATGTCATCAAACCGCAGCACGATCGTACCCCCGATGTCACCATCCACAAAGCCCTTGCCCTCTAGCACCTTGGCCATGAAAACCAGGTATGCCACATCCTTCTCTCTTAGACGCCGCTTCACCAAAGAAAGAACACTATCGTGCAGACTCCGCATAGCACCGGTTGCAGCATTCAACATATTTGGCGGTAGCATCGCCCTACCCACCACATGCACCCTCCTCGAGATAACCTTAGTTGAAGGTGGCCCGTCCTGAGCACGGATCGAACTCGGTGCCGGCTGGCTCGCACCGGCGCCCTTGTTAGTCTTTCGTTTCCGTCCATTCTTCTTGATCTCCTGTAATGGGACCGAGTTCTGCTCACAGACCGCCTTCTTGAGCGTGTTGGGGCTGATAATATTTCGCACCTCAGCTATCTAAGGCTCGGTGAAGGCGGGAGCTGGAGGCGTGTCCTGAGAACTGAACGCCAGACGACGCCTATTGCAATTGGATTTCTCCGCCGTACTAGCTAGATCGCGGTCGTCTTGGTTGGGTTCTTGAGAAAGAGGCTCGCAGAACTCGTCAGCGTACCCATGTTTGGCAAAGTACTTATCAACTTTGGTAAATGTACCATCATCGTTGTCGTCGCCGTCCGGATCCTGTGCCATAGGGCTGTCCGGATCCTGTGCCATAGGGATGTCCGGCAGGTCCGGTAGCGTTGCGGCGTTCTTGCCATGGCTTGGCGCCGGCACTACTGGCGGTCTTGTCTGTGGGGTGGTGTCCCCCGCCCCCAAACGAATCTGGCTCTTCGGCCAAAGCAGGGGCCAGTTTATGCAGGCGCTGAGGGTCATCTCATCTTCTTCGTCGGCCCCAGCAGATCAAATCGGAGGTAACAGCTCGTCGCAGCCTGGCAGCACCCGAGCCACTTCAACCCTATACATTGTGGGTGGCATCGGATTACCATGGAACATGGGGTTGCCCGGTTGAACGATTCTGCCCTTGGCGACATCGACCAACTCGGCGCCCACGAAGTGCAGAAGAGTGCAAGGAACGTCGGCGGTGCCCTGCGAAAACATGTACAGGGCGTTAGGGATGCCCAGTCAAAGGCAAGGAGATGAATTCATCAGCCGAGAGGCTTAGTTACCATGATGCCGTCGAGCTCGGCTAATGTCGAGGCACTGCCAATGGCGGGCATGCAACTGACAGAGGGGGCGCTTGTTGGCGAGGTGCCGGCCGGCGTACAACCAGGTGCATTAAGCTCCAATGCCCGTGCCGGCGCCGGAGACACGAATACCGCCTCCGCGGAGACACCAATGGCGCCGCCGCCGGAGACACCAATGGCGCCGCCTGCGCGCTGTGCGAGTTGCTGGCCGTGAAGCTGCGAACCGGGGGAGTCCCCTGTTGGCCGCCCGCAATCCATGTCGTCAGCCCATGAATCAACGTAGGCACCATGGCGTTGAGCGTCGTTCCAAGTTGTTGTTGCACTTGCTCTTGGACAAGCTCCGGAATCCGTGCCACTTGTGCCTTGAGTTCTTCAACCTCGCGCGTCTGGCTTTCCGAGCTGGTCTTTTTCTCCTTCCGCACACCAGCGGTATAGTATGACCCCCATTTTGTGGAAAGCCTTTGCCGGCCACACGACCAGCTGACGTCGGCTTAGTGAGCTTATCCTTGTTTTTCATTACGTTCAACGCCCTATTTAAAGGGGTGTCGAAAGGGGAGCTCTTAGACGACCCCGTGCTACTGCTTTCAGTGTCCTGCAAAAGGAACATGAACCATTTAGAAATATTGGGGATTAATTAGAGTGCAACCATATGGAGCTAATTACGTGGGGGTGTATTCCTTACCAGAAGAAGCTCAAGCGCCCTGGTCTTCGGATCTGTGGTAAGCTCCTTTGTTATCGGGTCCTCCTTGTACCGGGCCCTGACATAGTTCCTGGTCTGCTTGTCACCGCTGTATTTCTCAAAGCGGGGCGGTAGGCCTTGCTCGGCACGCTCCGCGTCCTCCTTGTCCCATATAGGTTCCGCCACTCTGTAACCGCCGGGACCGAGTTTGTGTTCCCCTAAGTTCAACCCCCGCATTTCTTTCCCCCACTGACTTGATTCGGAGGTTGCACTGCTCTCGCACTTGATCTTGAACTCCTTGTACTCATCTTCGCTCATCAAAGGATATTTCGCCTTGATCTTCTCATAACTATCACCTTTATCAATCATTCTCTTCACCGCGCTTTTCCAAGTAGACAGGGCCGTGCTCATCTTCGTGAGGGCGGCACTGTTCACTTTATTCCCTGAGAGGCGTGTGTTTTCAAATTTGGCGGGGAACTTGTATCGTTCGTGCAGCTTCGTGAAGAGGAGGTTGCGCAAATTCCCTCGGTCCTTATGCCTAAGGTTCTCGGTGTTGATTGAGACGGTACTCCGGAGAATGCACCCGAGCTGAACCGAGTACCCCTTGACTATATGTTTGGGCTCTGTTGGATTCCCGTCGGAGTCCACTTGAGTGAATTCCTCCTTGAGGGTGCGGAGCGCATTCGGGCGCCAGTCCTTCCTTTGCTTCTTCGGTTGGCTGCCATCTGTGTGTGCACCGCCATCATCAGTGGTGGCATCCTCGGCGGCACCATCAGTGGTGTCATCCCCGACGCCACTAGGGGTTGTGTAATCAGGATCGGTGTCTTCCGCGGCGTCCTCATAGCGGTGAGGTTGTTCCTCCACCGGCCTCATCATTGTGGGCCATGTTTCACTCTAAATAGGAAAAAAGTTTGGTCAAAAAGTTGGTTATTGTCAAGGAACAAGATCATGGTCTCATCATTTAGGGTTTGTCGACACCGAGGCACCCTAAAAGACTAAGCTTTCATCATTTAGGGTTTGTTGACGCTGAGGCACCCTAAAAGCCTAAGCGTACATCATTTAGGTTCTCATCGACACCGAGGCATCCGAGGCAGCCAAGTTAAGTTTTCATCATTTAGGGTTTATCGATGCCGAGGCACCCTAGGTTGGGCTTAATCACTTGGCACTAATCACTTGGCTCTATTGCTACCTATGTTGGGTTTATCATCTAGGGTTTATCGATGCTAAGGAGAATTCTAAGTTGGGCCTAATAACTTGGCTCTATTGCCACCTATGGTCTAATGCAGCAAGAATGGCAGGGCAGTTGATCCTACTTCACTAAGTACTAAGATACCCCGGCCCATGCATTAGTCGCAAGTACCCCATATGTCCTATTTTTAGCAAAGTCTTGCTAAAATTCACGGAAAATTTTAGCATGACCTTTGCTGAAAATAGGACATATGGAGTACCCGAATTTGCCGGAACGGAAGTTAATCGACATTCCGGCAAACTCAAGGGCCTCTTGGGGCACCTGCAAAATCATCACGACACGAAGGGCCTCTCAAGGGCCTCAAGCAGCAGCGGCGTCTCCCAGGGCCCCATTTTTTTTGCTAAATTTCTTTGAGCAACAATCAGAGCAGAAAATTCAGCATATTTCAATACAACAGCACTGTAATGATGAAGAACAGTTCTACAGCAGCCCATCTTTGATCATCATCTTTGCATCTCTTTCTCAATGTGATCAGTAATGTAGACATATTCATGATCTAGTTTAGCAGCAGGTTGCAAATACTTAACTGTCTAGAACATGACAGCATGCACAGTAATGAGAATAATGTAAACATTTGGCTTAGTTATAAGCATAGTATACTTCTTATAAACTGAAAGTGGAACTACTCACAATGAAGAAGTATTAGCAGATAGTTTGTCAACTCATGAAATAACATTTTTTCAGCCCAAAATGGATGCCATCTTATAACATTGCATAGCATTAGTCAGACAGAGCTGAGCCTTTCAGCACTATATAATATTTCCATATAACAACACATGTTCACTGGGTACCAATATGCCAAAATATAAAAAAGAGGCATACAAGAGACCCATCGAAGACAACACATGACTAATGTTGTACTAAGACCAGTGACATAAACAAAGCACAGCTGATGTGGTGCTAAACTAGATATACCCTCCCAGTCCCATTGTCCAGATTTATAATGCCATGTCTTATGGCTAACAGACACTGCTTCAGACACATAGTATACTTGATCCTGCACGTCGAACCATATACGTACTATCTTACATGACAAATCAGCATAGAGAGCATTGCACAACCAAAACAAACAAATAAAAACATGGTAGCAAAACATATAGTGAGAATTGCCATCTACCAGTCCTATGTGACTGAACCAAACATGCACAGCTTTCTTGCGCCATCATCATTTTTTTTGAATTTTCATCATCAACTAATTAACACCCTCTGTGATGGTGCATTAGCATAGGCATAAGCTGCACTACAACTTGTTCATGCCGCCTCTTTGAACTATAAAACTCTGCACTAGTACTTTGGCATGGTGTTAGACTTTGTACATAAGTACATGACCCGTATGAGGAGTAGTTATCTCGATTGTGCAGTCACGAACATACAGAGCATTGCATGATTAAGACAACTAAATAAAAACACGGTAGAAAAACATATAGATAGAATTGCCATCCACCAGTCCCATGTCACTGAACCAACATGCACAACATTTTTGCCATCATCAACGAATTAACACCCTCTATGATTGTGAACAACCATAAGGCATAAGCTGCACTGCAAGTTCCTCATGCTGACTGTCCGAACTATCAAGTACTGCTACAATATTACTCTCAACACGGTATTAGGCTTTCAACATCATAAGTACATGATGACCTGTATGAAGAATAGTTAACTCGATTGTGCAGTCACGAACATATATATGATGCACTTGCCTTAACACATATCTCCAGAAGGGACCTGAATCGAGCAACAACCAGCCTAGGGGGAGGAGGGGAAGGGGGGAGAGGTGAGGAATCACCTGTGGGATAACAGCAGGCTGCCGTAGGAGGGCGCCGGCGTCGAGGAGGCGGCGAGCGGCGGCGCGTCGAGGAGGCGGCGCGTCGAGGAGGAGGCGCGTCGAGGAGGAGGCGGCGTGTCGACCTTGCCACCCACCTTGGAGCCGGAACCCTAGGGCGTCCAGGCGCGGCGGATGGAGGGGACGGAGGGGGCGGCGCTCGCGGGGGAGGCGCGGCTCGGGGGGAGGCGGCGCTCGAGGGGGAGGAAGGGGAGAGGGAGGCGGCGGGGGCGCGTGGGCGGCTGCGGCGGACGGAGGCGGCGGATGGCGGGGGCGCGTGGGCGGCTGCGGTGGCGGCGGATGGCGGTGGTCAATCGAGGGGAATCTGGTGAGGGAGGGAGGGAGGACACAGTGCGAGGGCAGTAGGTGGAGTGGGGGGAGGGTTCTAATGGCGCACCACCCCCTCGTGCGCCATAAGTACGACTATTGTAATGGCGCACCACCCCTCGGTGCGCCAGAATTTTGTTTTAATCTAGCCCACTAGCCCTATCTACAACCTAACCCTATATACAACAGAAGCCCCCCACTAACCCGACTGGTTAGCATGCAACACACACACACCAGGTGGTCCTGGGTTCAATTCCTAGGCTCCCCAATATTTTTTTATGCATTTTAAATGCTGTTTGATATTTATTTGTGTTTAAATATGTTCAAACTTGTTTAAATCATAACAGTAATATTTTTTTATAAAAATAGTAATAATTTTTTTTAAATATGTTCAAATTTGTTACTTGAAAATATCATCATCGGTGGCGGTGGAACGGGGGAGGGTGCGGGGGTGCCCGTTGGCGGCGGTGGAGCGGGGGAGGGTGCGGGGGGTCGGGTGCTCGTCGGCGGCGGTGGAGCGGGGGAGGGTTGCGGTGGGTCGTCGGCGGCGGTGGAGCTAGCGGGGGAGGGTGCGATTGGGATCAAGATGGAGGGGGGAATCGAGATTGAGATGGAGATCGAGATCAAGTGTCCTCATGAATTCAAAAAGTGCCCATGAAATTTAAAAATATTCATGATATCAAAAAGTGCCCATGAAATACAATCGAGAAATGAAGACCACGATTTAAATACAATCGATCTTAGCTAGCTATCTGTTCACAATCTTCTTTCCCTTCTTTTTCGCAAAAGGAGTTCTTCTGTGGAACGGACGTCCTTTAGGTAGGGTGGTCCCACTTCTTCTTGTGGTGTGTGCTGCTACTTCATCGTCGTCGTCATGTTCGATCTTCGGGTCACCGTACTTGTCGAAGTCTTGCTCATTGGCTACTCCATCCATTCCGATGATCTTCCTTTTGCCTCTCCTCACGACAACACGACTGGGCTTTGACGGGTCGGTAATGAAGAAGCATTGGTCCACTTGGGAAGCTAGTACCCATGGCTCATTTTTCGCGATGACGTTTGTGCCCGTGGTCTTGGATTTGGCTTCGGGTATAACCATGGTGGTGAAATACCGGTCTTCTTTTAGGACGCTCTTGGCCCATCTGACACGGAACATCGGTTCCTTCTCTCCAGCGTAGCTCAGCTCCCAAATCTCCTCGATCCTTCCGTAGTATGTGTCCTTGTCGTTACCGGTGTAGGATTCCATCGTTATCCCGGAGTTCTGATAACCATCGCTCTTCATGTCCTTGTTCTCGGTGTAGAATGTGTAGCCGTTGATATCGTACGCCTCATAGGTCATCAGGTTGTGCTCGGCGCCCTGTGACAAGGCGAATATGAGTTGTTCTTCCGCGGAAGAATCCTCATGTAAAGGGTACGACAGAAGCTTTTGCTTGAACCAACGCATTAAACATGAGTTGTGCTCTTTGAGTATATCTCCGTCCGTCCTCTGTTGGCCTCGGTCATTGTACGTCTTCTCAATAAAGGTTTTGTGCTCTACCACCCAAGGATCGACCACGTCTATGTGTTGTAGCGCGACTAGGTTTGCTCTTTCAAAGTCGGCAAGTCGACCCTCGAAGTCGACATGCATTTCACGGCGACCCTCACGGTGACCCCATCCAGCGAGCCTGCCGAGGTGCCTGTTGACGGGCAGACCAATGGGGTTCTCGATGCCTAGATAATTCGTGCAGTAGGAGATGCACTCTTCGGTCAGAAAGCCCCTGTCTATACATCCCTCTGGACGTGACATGTTGCGAACGTATCCTTTGATGACAGCATTCATCCTTTCGAACGGCATCATGCTGTGCAGGAACGTCAGCCCGAGTTGGATGATATCCTCCATGATATGGACTAGCAGATGCACCATAACGTCGAAGAATGTGGGCGGGAAGTACATCTCAAGCTCGCATAGTATCACCACGATCTCTTCCTGTAGCATTCTGAGTTGCCTCACGCCAATCGACTTCCGAGAGATGACGTCGAAAAAGTTGCATAGGCCAAATAGCGTTTCACGGACGTGCGCGTCCATGATCCCACGGATTGCAACTGGAAGTATCTGCGTCATCAGCACATGACAGTCGTGAGACTTCATCCCGCTGAACTTCTGCTTCGCTAGGTCTAGGTATCTTCTTATCTTCCCCGCGTAACCGTAAGGAAGTTTTACTCCTAGGAGGCAGGTGAAAAACTGCTCGATCTCCTCCTGACTTAGAGTGAAGCACGCGGGAGGGTAGTCATTTCCGGTCTTCTTGGCCTTTTTGCCTTTGCGACGACTTTCTGTGTCCTGCTTCGCCTCATCATCATCATCATCATCATCACTAGCGTGAAGCTCCTGCCTGATGCCCATTGATTCCAAGTCTGCCCTTGCTTTCGGCCCATGTTTGGTCCTCTCTGGCATGTTGAGCAGGGTACCAAGCAGACTCTCGCACACGTTCTTCGTGATATGCATGACATCAAGGCTGTGAGGCACACGGTGGATCTTCCAGCACGGCAAGTCCCAGAAAACAGACCTCGTTTTCCATACCTTCAGCAGCGGCTCTGGCGCCTTTCGCTTCTTTCCCGGCTCTGGCGCCTTTTGCTTCTTTCCCGGCAGTGGGCAGTCTTTCCAAATTTTAAACAGCTCGTTTATTTCCTCGCCCCCCCTCTTACACGGGCGTTTTCGGGGTTCGGTTTCACCATCGAATAGATCCTTGCATTTCCTCCACGGGTCATCGTCGTGAAGCCACCTTCGATGTCCCATGAACACGGTTTTCGAAGACCCAGGATCTCTATCTAGCTGGCGATACGTTGTGTCATCCATGCACCTTACGCATCCAGAAAATCCGTGGACTACCTACCCCACGAGATATCCGTAACCGAGATAGTCGTGCACCGTCGTGAGCAGTGCGGCTCTCATAGGGAAATATTCTTTCTCTGCGGCGTCCCATGTATTAGCTGGCGTTTTCCACAGCGTGTCTAGCTCCTCCTTCGGCAGCCCCAGATACAGATTGATGTCGTTCCCTGGTTGTTTCGGCCCTTCAATTAAGATACTCATGTGAATGTACTTCCTCTTCATGCACAACCAGGGGGGAAGGTTGTACATCCACACAAACACAGGCTAGGTGCTATGTGTGCTTCTCTGGCTGCCAAACGGATTGACTCCATCGGTGCTCGCGCCCAGCACGATGTTCCTTGGATCCTTCCCAAATTCTGGGTATTCGAAGTTCAACGCTTGCCACTGGCTCGCATCCTTAGGGTGACTCAGCATCTTGTCTTTTTTATTTATCTCCGGATCATTTCCGTCATCTTCCCGCTTCTTCTCCTCCCTATCCGCATGCCAACGCAGGAGCTTTGCTACCTTAGGGTCCGCAAAATACAGCTGCAGACGAGGAGTGATCGGAAAGTACCACACCGATTTTCGAGGAGCTTTCTTCCTCTTCTTGTATCGAGTGACGCCGCACACCGGACATATGGTAGACTCCGCGTGCTCGTCCCGATAAATGATACAATTGTTCATGCACACATGGTATTTCACGTGCGGTAAATCCAGAGGACACACGATTTTCTTCGCCTCCTCGAAACTGGTCGGGCACTTGTTCCCCTTGGGAAGACGTTCGTGCCAGAATGACATGTTCTCGTCGAAGCATGCGTCGCTCATTTTGTGTTTTACCTTCATCTCCAGAGCCATGAGCATTACTTTCAGGCGGGTATCCTCGGTCCTGCATCCTTCATACAATGGAGTAACCACGTCTATCTCCAGTTGATCCAGCTTGGCTTTCTCTCGGGCGGCAGCTCTTGCGTTATTCGTCTGCTTGAGAAGCAGCTCTTGAATATCAGGGTCCTGCACCCAGCCTCCATCGTTGTCTGCTCCGGCATCTTCATCTTCATGATCATGCCCTTCGTCTCGATCTTCCTCATCATCATGTACGACATCTTCTACATGATGATTGTGTACAGCATCACCGTCGTGATCATGTCCTGGAGATTCTTCGTCTTCTCGCCCGCCCTCACCGCGGTGGTACTTGTCTTGTTGCCCTTCCTCATTTCTTGCCCGGCCCCCATGGACGACTTCATAGTCATCTTCATCACCTTGCCACCGATAGCCATCCATTAAACCACGCAAGAGCAGGTGGTCCCACACCTGCCCGGAATCCGGGTCCGCAATAAGGCTCTTCAGCTTGCATCTTCGACACAGACATCTTATCTCCGTCTCGTTCTTTTGAAGCATCTCGGCCTTCGTGGAGCTCAAAAACCTATTCACGATGCCTTCAGTCATCGTGCGGACCATGGTCGCCTGCGGGGTAGAGAAAAACGATATTTTAGAACCACGAAAAAATTTGGCATGACATTCCCTAAAAATAGGACCAAAAAGAATGCATAGTGCCAAAATTCTCGCCGAAACAGAAATGAATCAAAACATTCCGGCAAAATATTGGCAACTATCGCATTTCAAATACTAGTACCTTCAAACACAAACATATATGCAACACCACAAACACATGCAACACCACAAACATACATAGATCTAGCTAGGCCACAAAAAGTGCATGTGCATGTTGTTGGAGCGAGCTAGGGAGAAAAAAAGTAGATCTACATCATGAAGATAGCTTTCCCCTTACTTACCTATCAAAAAAAAGGTAATTTCACCACTTAATTTTGATGAATATATGGTGGAAATGAGGTGAGGAGGAGGAGGCAGCCGAAAGCTTAGAGAAGGAGGTGGAGGGAATGAAGTGGGGAAAGTGAGTGGGTAGGTGTGGGGCTGTCCAAAATATCTTGTTGGCGTCCCAGGTTACTAATGGCGCACGGTTACTAATGGCGCACCTGCAGGTGGTGCGCCATTAGTAGTTTTACAAAAAAGTAAAAAATATATATATACTAATGGCGCACTGGGTAATAGTGCGCCATTACTAGTTTAAACTAGTAATGGCGCACTGTGAAACGGTGCGCCATTAGTAGTTTTGCAAAAAAAAGAATAAATTTTTTTACAGTAATGGCGCACTGTCTGCCTGGTGCGCCATTACTAGTTAGAACTAGTAATGGCACACTTCGACCTGATGCGCCCTTAGTTTGTATGGAAAAATGGAAAAAAAATTAATACTAGTGGCGCACCCTATTTCTGGTGCGCCATTACTGTCTTCCACACTAATGGCGCATCACCAACTGGTGCACCATTAGTATATAGTAGTGACGCACTGCTTCCATGGTGCACCATTAGTATCAATCCTATCTATAGCCCTTTTCCTAGTAGTGGCAGGCCCTGTCCAGCGCCCCTGCTTCTTTCCTTCGTCTCCCTCGCTGCTCCCTCCGTCTCACCCATTTCTCTCCGTCTGTCTGTTCTTTGTAACAGTTCCATCGCCTGAGGAGCTCCTCTCCTGCGACGTCTTCATCCTCGCCGAGCCTCGCCATGGATGCTGCCGTCCTGGCCTCGGACCTGCCGACTCCCGCACCATCAGCTCCGAGCATACCGCTGCCCTGCGCCTCGTCTGCCTCACCGGGTTCCTCGCCAAGTCCCGCATCAGCCTCTACTTTGCCCTGGCGCCGCGCCTTTATTCTATCTCCTGGTGAAGGAGACGACCAGCAGCCAAAACGCATCGAGCGACGACTGCCTCACTGCGTTGACTGCGTCCTGATCCAGCGCCTTGGCCTCTCCAGTCGCAGCGCCCCAAGGCCCATGCCGCTCCCCTCGCCCGACCTTAAGACCCGATGTGAGCAGCTCCCCGCGCCTGGGCCAGATCTCAGTTTCAGCCCGTTTCGTGTTTTTTTCCCATAGAACATTTTTCCTAATTATCCAGGGATTTGAAGTTTTGCAGAAAAGCCCCTGTTCTTCATGCATATAATAACTCTCAATCGGTGCATCGGATTAAATGTTTTATATATGAAAAATGTCTAGAATTTTGTCTCGTTTGATAATATCCAACGTTCATCCATGTTTGAAATGTTTAAAATGCTGTTTGATTAAATTTGCTCCTATGTCATGTTAAAATGCTTTAATTCATAACTAAATAACCGTAGCTCCAAACGTAACAAACTTTATATGTAAATGGGGTAGAAAAATGCCTAGTTTATCATGGTGGCTTTAGTTTGCATGTTTAACAACTCAAAAATATGGTTTAGGGCAAAACATGACCAAACCTAATATATGCACATGAGGAGTTTCCGGATTTGTTGTTTGTTGTTCCGGCCTCATTTAAACTTGCCTTAGATAGGTAATTTTCTTTTGCTCAACCTCTCGCCATGTTTAACAACATTTAATATTGTTGGGTACATATACAAGATCGAACTAAATAACTTGAATGTGGTGTTTCGTCAATATGCCACGGAGTTGCATGTTGAGCTCCACTTAATTTGTAGGATTGTTTGTGCATTTTGCCATGCCATGTTTCATTAAACCGGACATGCATCATACTCGATTGTGCATCATGCCATGCTGATGTGGTGCTTGTTTACTATGTGGCTTGCTTATTTCTGGTGTTGCTTCTTCGGGTTAGTTCCGATAACGTCGTGTTTGTGAGGATCCGTTCGACTACGTCCGCTTGTCTTCTTTATGGACTTGTTCTTCTTCCTTGCGGGATCTCAGGCAAGATGACCATACCCTCGAAATCACTTCTATCTTTGCTTGCTAGTTGCTCACTCTATTGCTATGCCTATGCTGCGATACCTACCACTTGCTATACCGTGCCTCCCATATTGCCATGTCAAACCTTTAACCCACCTTGTCCTAGCAAACCGTTGTTTGGCTATGTTACCACTTTGCTCAGACCCTCTTATAGCGTTGTTAGTTGCAGGTGAAAATTGGAGCTTGTTCCTTGTTGGAACATGGATATTTTTGTTGGGATATCACAATATCTCTTATTTAATTAATGCATCTATATACTTGGTAAAGGGTAGAAGGCTTGGCCTTATGCCTGGTGTTTTGTTCCACTCTTGCCACCCTAGTTTCCGTCATACCGGTATTATGTTCCTTGATTTTGCGTTCCTTACATGGTTGGGTTATAATGGGAACCCCTTGACAGTTCGCCTTCAATAGAACTCCTCCAGCAAGGCCCAACCTTGGTTTTACATTTGCACTAACAACCTATCCCCTTTCCTTGGGTCGGCCAACCCAAGGGTCATCTTATTTTAACCCCCCCCCCCCCGGGCCAGTGCTTGTCTAAGTGTTGGTCCGAAACAGAGCCACTTGTGGCGCCACCTCGGGGAAACTTGAGGGCTGGTTTTAGCTGTACGTAGTGTTCATCCGGTGTTGCCCTGAGAATGAGATATGTGCAGCTCCTATCAGGATGTCAGCGCATCGGGCGTTCTTGCTGGACTTGTTTTACCATTGTTAAGATGTCTTGTAACCTGGATTCTGAGTCTGATTGGGCTGTCCTAGGAGAAGGAATATCCTTCGTTGACCGTGAGAGCCTGTGATGGGCAAAGTTGGGACACCCCTGCAGGGTTTTGAACTTTCAAAAGTCGTGCCCGCGGTTATGGGCAGATGGGAATTTGTTAATATCTGGTTGTAGAAAACCTGAAACTTAACTTAAGTAAAACACATGAACCGCGTGTGTAGCCGTGATGGTCTCTTTCTGGTGGAGTCCGCGAAGTGAACACGGTGTTGGAGTTATGCTTGAATGTAAGTAGTCTAGGATCACTTCTTGATCATAGATTCTCGACCGTGCTTTGCCTCCTCTTCTCGCTCTCATTTGCGTATGTTAGCCACCATATAAGCTAGTGCTTGCTGCAGCTCCACCTCATACCTTTTATCCTACCTATAAGCTTAAATAGTTTTGATCGTGAGGGTGTGAGATTGCTGAGTCCCCGTGACTCACAGATTACTTCCAAAACCAGTTTGCCGGTGCCGATGAAACCGTGCAGGTGACACAACCAAGCTCAAGGAGGAGCTCGTTGAAGATCGTGTTCATTGTGTTGTTTCGTTTTTAGTTGCTCAGTAGTGGAGCCCAGTCAGGGCGATCGGGGATCTTTGTTGCTTTTGGGGTTGTCTTTTATTTTGGTTCTGTAGTCGGACCTTGATTGTATCTGGATGAATGTAATGATATTTATGCATTGTGTGATGTGGCGATTGTAAGCCAACTATGTACCTCTTGTCTCATTCATTACATGGGTTATGTGAAGATTACCCCACTTGCGACATTGCTTACAATGCGGTTATGCCTCTAAGTCGTGCTTCGACACGTGGGAGATATAGCCGCATCGTGGGCGTTACACTCGGTGCCTGAGGAACCAACTCCGGCGACTTAATGATGCACCCGGACGCTTGGCCTCACCGGAATGCGCTACTTAAAGCGGCAACGCCCAGCTAACCTCCACACCATAGCGCATCGTCCTGCTACCTCACACCACATCCGCCATGACCGCGAGCGTGATGCTCTACGGGAGAGCTTGTCTTCGGGAATGAAGCTCGAGGTCGTCGCCCTCACTCAAGTCGCCGCTCGCGATGCAATAGCGGCATAACCGAACAGGGACATGACCGCACAAGCGGTGGCCATGCTAGCAGCCGATGACGGGAGCACTGTCAGCCACGCGTCCTACTTGCCGCCGTCCAACGTCCGACGCCGCCGAGGTCGGGGACTCCTCGAGGATGAGTAGGGCATGGGAGGTGATAGTTCCATTTTGCATCATGCTTTTATATCGATATTTATTGCATTATGGTCTCTTATTACACATTATGTCACAGTACTTATGCCTATTCTCTCTTATTTTACAAGGTTTACATAAAGAGGGAGAATGCCGGCAGCTGGGATTCTGGGCTGGAAAAGGAGCAAATATTAGAGACCTATTCTGCACAGCTCCAAAAGTCCTGAAACTCCATGGAAGACGTTTTCCAAATATATAAAAAATACTAAGAGCAAGAACTTCACCAGGGGGTCCACACCCTGCCCACGAGGGTGGGGGTGCGCCACCTACCTCATGGGCCCCCTCATGGCCCTCAAGTGACCATCTTCTACTATATGAAGTCTTTCGATGGGAAAAATAAGAAGCCATCTTCTTGGATGAAACTCCGCCGCCACGAGGCGAAACCTTGGCGGAACCAATCTAGGGCTCTGGAGGAGCTGTTCTGTAGGGGAAACTTCTCTCCCGGAGGGGAAAATCATCGCCATCGTGATCACCAACGCTCCTCTCATCGGGAGAGGGCGATCTCCATCAACATCTTCATCAGCACCATCTCCTCTCAAAACCCAAGTTCGTCTCTTGTATCCAAATCTTGTCTCCAAGTCCGGGATTGGTGCTAGTAGGTTTCTAGTAGTGTTAATTACTCCTTGTAGTTGATGCTAGTTGGTTTAATTGGTGGAAGGTCATATGTTCAGATCCTATATGCATATTAATACCCCTCTGATGATGAACATGTTTATGCTTTGTGAGTAGTTACGTTTGTTCCTGAGGACATGGAAGAAGTCTTGCTATTAGTAGTCATGTGAATTTGGTATTCGTTCGATATTTTGATGAGATGTATGTTGTCTCTCCTCTAGTCGTGTTATGTGAACGTCGACTACATGACACTTCACCATTATTTGGGCCTAGAGGAAGGCATTGGGAAGTAATAAGTAGATGATCGGTTGCTAGAGTGACAGAAGCTTAAACCCTAGTTTATGCGTTGCTTCATAATGGGCTGATTTGGATCCATATGTTTCATGCTATGGTTAGGTTTACCTTAATACTTTTGTTGTAGTTGCGGATGCTTGCAATAGAGGTTAATCATAAGTGGGATGCTTGTCCGAGTAAGGGCAGCACCCGTACACCGGTGCACCCACATACCAAATTATCAAAGTACCGAACACGAATCATATGAACGTGATGAAAACTAGCTTGACAATATTCCCATGTGTCCTCGGGAGTGCTTTTCTCTATATAAGAGTTTGTCCAGGCTTGTCCTTTGCAACAAATAGGATTGGGCCACCTTGCTGCACTTTATTTACTTTTGTTACTTGTTGCTCGTTACAAATTATCCTATCACAAAACTATCTGTTACCACTTATTTCAGTACTTGCAGAGAATACCTTGCTGGAAACCGCTTATGATTTCCTTCTGCTCCTCGTTGGGTTCGACACTCTTAATTATCGAAAGGACTATGATAGATCCCCTACACTTGTGGGTCATCAAGACTCTTTTCTCGCGCCGTTGCTGGGGAGTGAAGCGCCTTTGGTAGGTGGAATTTGGTAAGGGAAAATTTATATAGTGTGCTGAAATTTACTGTCACTTGTTACTATGGAAAGTAATCCTCTGAGGGGCTTGTTCGGGGTATCTTCTCCCTGACCAGTAGAGCAAAGAGTTGCTCCTCAACCTACTGAAAATGAAAATGAAAATGTCTGATTTGAAATTCCTTCGGGTATGATTGAAAAACTGCTAGCTAATCCCTTTTTAGGAGATGGAACAAAACATCCTAATGAGCATCTAATATATGTGGATGAAGTTTGTGGATTATTCAAGCTTGCAGGCGTACCCGGAGATGTTGTTAAGAAGAAGGTCTTCCCTTTATCTTTGAAGGGAGACGCATCAACATGGTATAGTCTATGTGATGATATGGGGTCTTGGAATTACAAACGATTGAAATTGGAATTTCATCAGAAGTTTTATCCTATGCATCTTGTTCATCGTGATCGCAATTATGTATAAAATTTTTGGCCTCGCGAAGGAGAAAGCATCGCTCAAGCTTGGGGGAGGCTTAAATCAATGTTATATTCATGCCCCAATCATGAGCTCTCGAGAAAAATGATGATTCCAAATTTCTATGCTCGGCTTTCTGATAACAATCGCACCATGCTTGATACTTCCTCTGTTGGCTCTTTTATGATGAAGACTATTGAATTAAAATGGGATTTATTGGAAAGAATTAAACGCAACTCTGAAGATTGGGACCTCGACAAAGGTAAGGAGTCAGGTATAACACCTAGGTTTGATTGTGTTAAATCTTTTATGGATACTGATATTTTTCGTAAATTTAGCACTAAATATGGACTTGACTCTGAGATAGTAGATTCTTTCTGTGAATCTTTTGCTACTTATGTTGATCTCCCCAAGGAGAAGTGGTTTAAATATCATCCTCCCATAGAATTAAAAGTAGCTGCACCTACTAAAGTTGAAGAAAAGATTGTCACTTATAATGATCCTATTGTTCCTACTTCTTTTGTTGAGAAACCACCTTTCCCTGTTAGGATAAAGGATCATGCTAAAGCTTCAACTGTAGTTCGTAAAAGCAATATTAAAACATATATACCTCCTGAGCAAGTTAAAGTTGAACCTAATATTGATATTGTTAAAGATCTCTTGTCTGATAATATTGATGGGCATGTTATTTATTTCTGTGCTGAAACTGCTAGAGTTGCTAAACCATATGCTAAAGATAAACCTAGACCTATGGTAGGCATGCTTGTTATTTCTGTTAAAATAGGAGATCATTGTTATCATGTCTTATGTGATATGGGTGCTAGTGCTAGTGCAATACCTTATTCCTTATACAAAGAAGTTATGCATGATATTGCACCTGCTAAGATGGAAGATATTGATGTCACAATTAAACTTGCCAATAGAGATACTATTTCACCAATGGGAATTGTTAGAGATGTTGAAGTCTTGTGTGGGAAAACTAAATATCCTGCTGATTTTCTTGTTCTTGGTTCCCCACAAGATAGCTTTTGTCCCATTATATTTGGTAGACCCTTCTTGAACACTGTTAATGCTACCATAGATTGCAATAGAGATGTTGTTACTATCGGTTTAGATGATATGACTCATGAATTTAATTTCTCTAAATTTAGTAGACAACACCGTGAAGAAGAATTACCTAGTAAGGATGAAATTATTGGTCTTGCTTCTATTGTTGTGCCTCCTAGTGATCCTTTAGAACAATATTTGCTAGACCATGAAAATGACATGTTTATGAATGAAAGAAGGGAATTAGATGAAGTATTCTTTAAACAGGAACCTATTCTGAAAAAAAATTACCTGTTGAAATCCACCCAAGGGTGATCCCGTGTGATCCCGTGTTTGAGCTTAAACCGTTACCTGATACTCTTAAATATGCTTATCTTGATGAGAAAAAATATATATGCTGTTATTATTAGTGCTAACCTTTCAGAGCATGAGGAAGAGAGATTATTGAAAACTCTGAAGAAGCACCGTGTTGCTATTGGGTATACTCTTGATGATCTTAAGGGCATTAGTCCCACTCTATGTCAACATAAAATTAATTTGGAAGAAAATGCTAAACCAGTTCGTGATCATCAACGCCGGCTGAATCCTAAAATGAAAGAAGTGGTAAGAAAGGAAATACTCAAGCTCCTTGAGGCAGGTATAATCTATCCCATTGCTGATAGTCAGTGGGTAAGCCCTGTCCATTGTGTCCCTAAGAAGGGAGGTATTACTGTTGTTCCTAATGATAAAGATGAATTGATCCCTCAAAGAATTATTAAGGTTATAGGATGGTAATTGATTTCCGCAAATTAAATAAGGCAACTAAAAAAGATCATTACCCCTTACCTTTTGTCGACCAGATGCTAGAAAGATTATCCAAACACATTTTTGCTTTCTAGATGGTTATTCTGGTTTCTCTCAAATACTTGTGTCAGCCAAAGATCAATCAAAGACTACTTTTACATGCCCTTTTGGTACTTTTTCTTATAGACGTATGCCTTTTGGTTTATGTAATGCACCTGCTACCTTTCAAAGATGCATGATGGCTATATTCTCTGACTTTTCTGAAAAGATTTGTGGGGTTTTCATGGATGACTTTTCCATCTATGGATCTTCTTTTGATGATTGCTTGAGCAACCTTGATCGAGTTTTGCAGAGATGTGAAGAAACTAATCTTGTCTTGAATTGGGAAAAATGCCACTTTATGGTTAATGAAGGTATTGTCTTGGGGCATAAAGTTTCTGAAAGAGGTATTGAAGTTGATAAAGCCAAAGTTGATGCTATTGAGAAGATGCCATGTCCCAAGGACATCAAAGATATAAGAAGTTTCCTTGGCCATGCCAGATTTTATAGGAGGTTTATTAAGGACTTCTCAAAAATTTCTCGGCCTATGACTAATTTATTACAAAAAGATATACCATTTATCTTTGATGATGATTGTGTAGAAGCATTTGAAATACTTAAGAAAGCATTGATCTCTGCTCCTATTGTTCAGCCACCTGATTGGAATTTACCCTTTGAAATTATGTGTGATGCCTGCGATTATGCTATAGGTGCTGTTCTAGGACAAAGAGTTGATAAGAAATTAAATGTTATTCAATATGCTAGTAAAACCCTAGACAATGCTCAAAGAAATTATGCTACTAGTGAAAAGGAATTCTTAGCGGTTGTATTTGCTTGTGATAAGTTCAGACCTTATATTGTTGATTCTAATGTAACTATTCACACTGATCATGCTGCTATTAAATATCTTATGTAAATGAAAGATGCTAAACCTAGACTTATTAGATGGGTTCTCTTGCTACAAGAATTTGACTTACATATTGTTGATAGAAAGGGAGCTGAGAACCCCGTTGCAGACAACTTATCTAGGTTAGAAAATGTGCTTGATGACCCACTTCCTACTGATGATAGCTTTCCAGATGAGAAATTAAATGTCATAAATGCTTCTCATACTGCTGCATGGTATGCTGATTATGCTAATTACATTGTTGCTAAGTTTATACCACCTAGTTTCACATACAAGCAAAAGAAAAAGTTCTTCTATGATTTGAGGCATTACTTTTGGGATGACCCACATCTTTATAAATAAGGAGTAGATGGCGTTATTAGACGTTGTGTACCTGAGCATGAACATGAACAGATCCTACGCAAGTGTCACTCCAAAGCTTATGGAGGACACCATGCTGGAGATAGAACTGCACATAAGGTATTGCAATCTGGTTTTTATTGTCCTACTCTCTTCAAGGATGCCCGTAAGTTTGTCTTATCTTGTGATGAATGTCAAAGAATTGGTAATATTAGTAGACGTCAAGAAATTCCCATGAATTATTCACTTGTTATTGAACCATTTGATGTTTGGGGCTTTGACTATATGGGACCCTTTCCTTCCTCTAATGGATATACACATATTTTAGTTGCTGTTGATTACGTTACTAAGTGGGTAGAAGCTATTCCAACTAGTAGTGCTGATCATAACACTTCTATTAAAATTCTTAAAGAAGTTATTTTTCCAAGATTTGGAGTCCCTAGATATTTAATGACTGATGGTGGTTCACATTTTATTCATGGTGCTTTCCGTAAAATGCTTGCTAAATATGATGTTAACCATAGAATTGCATCTCCTTATCACCCTCAGTCTAGTGGTCAAGTAGAATTGAGTAATAGAGAACTCAAATTAATTTTGCAAAAGACTGTCAATAGGTCTAGAAAGAATTGGTCCAAGAAACTTGATGATGCATTATGGGCCTATAGAACTGCATACAAAAATACTATGGGTATGTCTCCGTATAAAATGGTCTAAATGCCAAGTTGTTTAAAGAAAAAATTAAAAGATGGCATGACAAAAGAATACAAAAGCGTGAATTTAATGTAGGTGATTATGTATTGTTATACAACTCTCGTTTATGATTTTTTGCAGGAAAACTTCTCTATAAATGGGAAGGACCTTATGTTATCGAGGAGGTCTATCGTTCCGGTGCAATAAAAATCAACAACTTCGAAAGCACAAATCCGAAGGTGGTGAACGGTCAAAGAATGAAACATTATATCTCAGGTAATCCCATAAATGTTGAAACCAATGTTATTGAAACCGTAACCCCGGAGGAATACACAAGGGACACTTTCCGGAACGTTCAGACTCCGAAATGGAATAGGTATGTGGTACGGTAAGTAAACCGACTCCAAAAACAGTTTTTAAGGAAATATTTCTCCGTTTTGGAATATTTAGAAAAATAGAAAAATAAGTAGCAGTCCGGGAAGGACACAAGGACTCCATGAGGGTGGAGGGCGTGCCCTACCCTACTGGGCGTGCCCCCTACCTCGTGGGCACCTCGTGTGCTCCCCGGACCACATTTTCGTACACGACACATATTTGGGTCAGCAAAAATTCATTATATAATCTCCCGGGGGTTTTGACTCCCGTATCACGCAATTATCCTTTGCCTCTGTTTCGAGCTGTTTTCTATCATGGTTGTCAAGGCCAGGCACTATGTCGTCTCCCTCCTCCTCCAACCATGAGGGCAACGATGCTTGGCTAATGAAGATAGAGCTGAAGAGAGAAGAACCTATGGATATCAACAAGGATGAAGGGATCAAGAAGGCCATGGAGGACCATGTTCCGGCAACAGAAGACACCCTTCAAATGGATCACAATCTTCTTACCCCAACAGAAATCGAAGCTTTCAAGATGATTGAGTTAGCTCGTATACAAAATAAGTATCTCACACGTGAAAATATTTTGTTGAAGGAGCATATCATCGCACTCAAGGGCATTATCCGCAAGTTAGAAGACCTCCTACGCTCGATGTGCGACTATCCATCATCAAAAACTCCACCTTCTTCACCAACAAAGAAGAATTGAGTATCTGGTATGGGCACTCCACTTGGCAACTGCCAAGCTTGGGGGAGTGCCCCGGTATCGTATCGCCATCACTTTTATCTTTACCGTTTTTCTTAGTTCGATCCTTTTGGTAATATTTTGATCCAGTAGAATAAAAGTTCTTAGTATGATCTAGTTGTGAGTTTTGCTTATTAATCCTTCTATGTAATTGAGTCTGTGAGCTATATAATAAATATTAGTGTTGAGTCAAGGGCTTGATTTTTTTGCCATGATCTTAAAGGAATAAAAGAAAAGAGAAAGAAATAAAAATAAACAAAGAGATCATGTGAGCCTTATGGAGAGTAATGAGCTCACATAGAAAAAGTATGATGAATAAAAGTTGTTGAGAGTTGATAAACATAGTTTTGGTCATCATTGCAATTAATAGGAAGTAATAAAGAAAGAGAGGTCTTCACATATAGATATACTTTCTTGGACATCTTTTATGATTGTGAGCACTCATTAAAATATGACATGCTAAAGAGTTGACGTTGGACAAGGAAGACAACGTAATGGGTTATGTTTTCTTAAATCTGAGATAAATTATATTGTCTTGGATCCTCCAACATGCTGAGCTTGCCTTTCCCCCTCATGCTAGCCAAATTCATTGCACCAAGTAGAGATACTACTTGTGCTTCCAAATGACCTTATACCAGTTTTGCCATAAGAGTCCACCATACCTACCTATGGATTGAGTTAGATACTCCAAGTAATTAAGTTGTCATCGATGCAAGCAATAAAAATTGCTCTCTAAATATGTATGACTTATTAGTGTGGGAGAAATAAGCTTTATACGATCATGTGGTATGGAAGAAATAAAAGCGACAGACTGCATAATAAACGTCCATATCACAAGTGGCAATATAAAGTGACGTTCTTTCGCATTAAGATTTTGTGCATCCAACCATAAAAGCGCATGACAACCTCTGCTTCCCTTTGCGTACTTTTATCTCCCACTTTGCATAAGAGTCATGGTGATCTTCACCTTCCTTTTTACCTTTTATCCTTTGGCAAGCACGGTATGTTGGAAAGATCCTGGTATATATGGCTAATTGGATGTGAGTTTTCATGAACTATTATTGTTGACACTACCCTTGAGGTAAAACGTTGGGAGGCAAAATTATAAGCCCCTATCTTTCTTTGTGTCCGATTAAAACTCCATACCCATAAGTATTGCGTGAGTGTTAGAAATTGTGAAAGACTATATGATAGTTGAGTGTGTGGACTTTCTGAAAAGCTCTTATACATTGACTCTTTCCTATGTTATGATAAATTGCAATTGCTTCAATGACTGAGATTATAGTTTGTTAGTTTTCAATGAAGTTTATGATTCATACTTGATATTGTGATTGAATTATTACTCTAGCATAAGAAATCATATGACAAGAATTATATAAGTTGTTGTTCTAAGAATGATCATGATGCCCTCATGTTCGTATTTTATTTTTATCGACAACTCTATCTCTAAACATGTGAACATATTTTTCGATTTCGGCTTTTCGCTGGAGGTCAAGCGAGGTCTAAGCTTGGGGGAGTTGATACGTCCATTTTGCATCATGCTTTTATATTGATATTTATTGCATTATGGGATGTTATTACACATTATGTCACAGTACTTATACCTATTCTCTCTTATTTTACAAGGTTTACATAAAGAGGGAGAATGCCAACAGCTGGGATTCTGGGCTGGAGAAGGAGCAAATATTAGAGACCTATTCTGCACAGCTCCAAAAGTCCTGAAACTCCACGGAAAACGTTTTCCAAATATATAAAAAATACCGAGAGCAAGAACTTCACAAGGGTGTGGGCGCGCCCTACCCCCTGGGCGCGCCCCCTACCTCGTGGGCCCCCGGTGGCCCTCCGGTGACCATCTTCTGCTATATGAAGTCTTTCGATGGGAAAAAAATAAGAAGCCATCTTCTCGGACGAAACTCCGCCGCCATGAGGCGGAAACAATCTAGGGCTCTGGCAAAGTTGTTCTGCCGGGGAAACTTCCCTCCCGGAGGGGGAAATCATCGCCATCGTCATCACCAACGCAACTCTCATCGGGAGAGGGCAATTTCCATCAACATCTTCATCAGCACCATCTCCTCTCAAAACCCTAGTTCATCTCTTGTATCCAATTATTCTTGTCTCCAAGTCCGGGATTGGTGCTAGTAGGTTGCTAGTAGTGTTAATTACTCCTTGTAGTTGATGCTAGTTGGTTTAATTGGTGGAAGAACATATGTTTAGATCCTATATGCATATTAATACCCCTCTGATTATGAACATGTTTATGCTTTGTGAGTAGTTACGTTTGTTCCTGAGGACATGGGAGAAGTCTTGCTATTAGTAGTCATGTGAATTTGGTATTCGTTCGATATTTTGATGAGATGTATGTTGTCTCTCCTCTAGTGGTGTTATGTGAACGTCGACTACATGACACTTCACCATTATTTGGGCCTAGAGGAAGGCATTGGGAAGTAATAAGTAGATGATGGGTTGCTAGAGTGACAGAAGCTTAAACCCTAGTTTACGCGTTGCTTCGTAAGGGGCTGATTTGGATCCATATGTTTCATGCTATGGTTAGGTCTACCTTAATACTTTTGTTGTAGCTGCGGATGCTTGCAATAGAGGGTAACAATAAGTGGGATGCTTGTCCAAGTAAGGGCTGCACCCAAGCACCGGTCCACCCACATAACAAACTATCAAAGTACCGAACGCGAATTATATGAATGTGATGAAAACTAGCTTGACGATATTCCCATGTGTCCTCTGGAGCACTTTTCTCTATATAAGAGTTTGTCCAGGCTTGTCCTTTGCTAAAAAAAGGATTGGGCCACCTTGCTGCACTTTATTTACTTTTGTTACTTGTTGCTCGTTACAAATTATCCTCTCACAAAACTATCTGTTACCACTTATTTCAGTACTTGCAGAGAATACCTTGCTGGAAACTGCTTATCATTTCCTTCCGCTCCTCGTTGGGTTCTACACTCTTACTTATCGAAAGGACTATGATAGATCCCCTACACTTGTGGGTCATAAGGAGGTGGCAGGGCATGGTGTGCCAACTGGTCGGTCCGTCTCCCGTGTTCTACTCTTCCTCGCCGGAGACCGCACCTTCGTCTTAAACCCTGCCCCCGTACATGGAGATCGCAGATGGAGGACATCGGTCGCCGCCGTAGAATAGGTTTAGGGTCGGGTTTATTTTATTTTTTTGTCCTATAAAATTTCAAAATGTAATGAAAATCTGTCGTGTTTGCATTAATCTTGGCCGGTGTATATGAACTTTCACAATAATATAGTATATTGTAGGAGTACTAGCAAGATGCTCGTGCGTTGCACGGAACATCAAGATCTTGTGGGACAAAAGGATGAACGAGGGAAGCCCTTATCTGCAATTGTCATAGTTTCCTTCCTATCCGTTAGATATAAATCGGACGGCCTATATGCAGGATGGTAGGCACACCATCATCACCAACTCTGCTTTTTATTGAACCGAGACAAAGCTAACATGCGAAGTAAATAAACACATAGGGTATACGTACACAATTTACCTTAGGCACTCCAATAGTACTCCCACTACACATTCATGCATTTCACATATTTCTACTTCTACGGGAACCTATGAAAGGGTTCACGTAAATTGTCTCTCTCTCTCGTCCCTGATTTTCATGGTGGTGGGCCCCTACCTCCCCCAATCTACAATCAATAGCTCACACGTTTCACATTATATTAATTACGTAACTGGGATTGCGTAGGTGTATAATACGTCTCCAACGTATCTATATTTTTTGATTGCTCCATGCTATTATATATTCTGTTTTGGATGTTTAATGGGCTTATTTATACAGTTCTATATTATTTTTGGGACTAACCTATTAACCGGAGGCCCAGCACAAATTGCTGTTTTTTTGCCTATTTCAGTGTTTCACAGAAAAAGATTATAAAACGGAGTCCAAACGGAATGAAACCTTCGGGACCGTGATTTTTGGAACAAACATGATCCAGAGGACTTGGAGTTGACTTCAAGCAACCAACAAGGAAGCCACGAGGCAGGGGGTGCGCCTACCCGCCCTGGGCACGCCCTCCACCATCGTGGGCCCCTCGTGGCTCCACTGACCAACTTCTTCCTCCTATATGTACCTACGTACCCTGAAAACATCAGGTAGCACCACGAAAACCTAATTCCACCACCGCAACCTTCTGTACCCATGAGATCCCATCTTGTGGCCTTTTCCGACGCTCCGCTGGAGGGGGTATTGATCACGGAGGGCTTCTACATCAACACCATAGCCTCTAAGATGATGTGTGAGTAGTTTACCTCAGACCTTCGGGTCTATAGTTATTAGCTATATGGATTCTTCTCTCTCTTTGGATCTCAATACAAAGTTCTCCTCGATTCTCTTGGAGATCTATTCGATGTAATCTTCTTTTGTGGTGTGTTTGTCGAGATCCGATGAATTGTGGGTTTATGATCAAGATTATCTATGAACAATATTTGAATCTTCTCTGAATTATTTTATGTATGATTGGTTATCTTTGTAAGTCTCTTCGAATTTTCAGTTTGGTTTGGCCTACTAGATTGATCTTTCTTGCAATGGGAGAAGTGCTTAGCTTTGGGTTCAATCTTGCGGTGCTCGATCCCAGTGATAGTAGGGGAAACGACACGTATTGTATTGTTGCCATCGAGGATAAAAAGATGGGGTTTATATCATATTGCATGAGTTTATCCCTCTACATCATGTCATCTTGATTAAAGCGTTACTCCGTTCTTATGAACTTAATACTCTAGATGCATGCTGGATAGCGGTCGATGTGTGGAGTAATAGTAGTAAATGCAGGCAAGAGTCGGTCTACTTGTCACGGACGTGATACCTATATACATGATCATACCTAGATATTCTCATAACTATGCTCAATTCTATCAATTGCTCGACAGTAATTTGTTCACCCACCATAATACTTATGCTATCTTGAGAGAAGCCACTAGTGAAACCTATGGTCCCCGGGTCTATTCTCCATCATATAAGTTTGCAATATATTTTATTTTGCAATCTTTACTTTCAATTTATATCTTATTATTATTATTATTATTATTATTATTATTATCTCTATCAGATCTCACTCTTGCAAGTGGTTGTGAAGGGATTGACAACCTCTTTATCGCATTGGTTGCGAGGTTCTTATTTGTTTGTGTAGGTACGAGGTGACTCGCACGTGGTCTCCTACTGGATTGATACCTTGGTTCTCAAAAACTAAGGGAAATACTTACGTTGCTTTGCCACATCACCCTTTCCTCTTCAAGGGAAAACTGTTGGGGAATGTAGTAATTTCAAAAAAAAAATTCCTACGCACACGCAAGATCATGGTGATGCATAGCAACGAGAGGGGAGAGTGTTGTCTACGTACCCTCGTAGACCGTAAGCGGAAGCGTTATATCAACGCGGTTGATGTAGTCGTACGTCTTCACGATCTGACCGATCCAAGTACTGAAAGCACGGCACCTCCGAGTTCTGCACACGTTCGACTCTGTGAAGTCCTCGCCTTCTCGATCCAGCAAGAGGGGCGAAGTAGTAGATGAGTTCCGGCAGCACGACGGCGTGGTGACGGTGTTGGTGAAGAACAATCTTCGCAGGCCTTTGCCTAAGCACTATGAAAACTATGACGGAGGATAAACTAGAGGGGACGGGGTTGCCGGCACACGGCTTGGTGTTTCTTGATGTGTCTTTGGTGCTAGCCCTGCCCCTCTATTTATATGTTGAGCCCTGGGGTCGAAACTTGGAGCAAAAGCCTCCTCAAAGTTGGTTTTGCCCGAAATGCGAGAGTCCCACTCGGACTCCAAGACCAAATGCCACAAACCTTGGCGTCTGGCCCAGACGCCATGGGCCTCAGCATCTGGCCCAGGGCCAGACGCCAGGGTCTCCGGCGTTTGGCCCCCTGGCCTCCGCAAAACTCCTTTTGCACCTACTTATAGCCCTGTGGGCCTGACCCCTTCGCCTAACCATATCATCCAATATATGAATCTTTACCTCCGGACCATTCCGGAGCTCCTCGTCATGTCCGTGATCTCATCCGGGACTCCGAACAACATTCGGTCACCAACATACATAACTCATAGTACTATATCGTCAACGAACGTTAAGCGTGCGGACCCTACGGGTTCGAGAACTATGTAGACATGACCGAGACACCTCTCTTGTCAATAACCAATAGCGGGACCTGGATGCCCATATTGGCTCCTACATATTCTACGAAGATCTTTATCGGTCAGACCACATAACAACATACGTTGTTCCCTTTGTCATCGGTATGTTACTCGCCCGAGATTCGATCGTCGGTATCTCAATACCTAGTTCAATCTCGTTACCGGCAAGTCTCTTTACTCGTTCCGTAATACATCATCTCGCAACTAACTCATTAGTTACAATTCTTGCAAGGCTTAAGTGATGTGCATTACTGAGAGGGCCCAGAGATACCTCTCCGACAATCGGAGTGACAAATCCTAATCTCGAAATACGCCAACCCAACAAGTACCTTCGGAGACACCTGTAGATCACCTTTATAATCACCCAGTTACATTATGACGTTTGGTAGCACACAAAGTGTTCCTCCGATAAACGGGAGTTGCATAATCTCATAGTCATAGGAACATGTATAAGTCATGAAGAAAGCAATAGCAGAATACTAAACGATCGGGTGCTAAGCTAACGGAATGGGTCAAGTCAATCACATCATTCTCCTAATGATGTGATCCCGTTAATCAAATGACAACACATGTCTATGGCTAGGAAACATAACCATCTTTGATCAACGAGCTAGTCAAGTAGAGGCATACTAGTGACACTCTGTTTGTCTATATATTCACACATGTATCATGTTTCCGGTTAATACAATTCTAGCATGAATAATAAACATTTATCATGAAATAAGGAAATAAATAATAACTTTATTATTGCCTCTAGGGCATATTTCCTTCAAAAACCAACGCATGCTCAAGAGGTAGCAAGAAGGATTTCTCACGCCGTTTCCGGGGAGATCTAATCCAAGTCAAGACATACCAAGTACCCATCACAACTCTTACCCTTCGCATTACATTATTTGCCATTTGCCTCTCGTTTTCCTCTCCCTCACTTCACCCTTGCCGTTTTATTCGCCCTCTTTTCCTTTCGCCCTCTCTTTCCGTTCGCTTTTTCTTCGCTTGTTTTCTTGTGTGTTGGATTGCTTGCTTGTCACGATGGCTCAGGATAATACTAAATTGTGTGTCTTTGCCAATACCAACAATAATGATTTTATTAGCACTCCGATTGCTCCTCTTGCCGATGCTGAATCTTGTGAAATTAATACTGCTTTGCTGAATCTTGTCATGAAAGATCCGTTTTATGGCCTTCCTAGTGAAGATGCCGCTACGCATCTAAACAACTTTGTTGATTTTTCTGATATGCAAAAGAAGAAAGATGTGGATAATGATATTGTTAAACATAAGCTATTTCCGTTTTTGCTTAGAGAGCATGCTAAAGGTTGGTTTTTGTCTTTGCCTAAAAATAGTATTGATTCATGGAATAAATGCAAAGATGCTTTTATCTCTAAATATTTTCCTCCCACAAAGATCATCTCTCTTAGAAACGATATTATGAATTTTAAGCAACTTGATCATGAACATGTTGCACAATCTTGGGAGAGGATGAAATTAATGATACATAATTGCCCTACACATGGATTGAATTTATGGATGATTATACAAAAAATTTATGCCGGATTTAATTTTGCTTCTAGAAATCTTATAGATTCGGCCGCGGGAGGCACTTTTATGGAAATCACTTTAGGAGAAGCTACTAAACTCCTAGATAATATTATGGTTAATTATTATCAATGGCACACCGAAAGATCTACTAGTAAAAAATTTCATGCGATTGAAGAGATTAATGTTTTGAGTGGAAAGATGGATGAACTTATGAATTTTTTTGCTAATAATCGTGCTCCTACTGATCCAAATGATATGCCTTTGTCTACTTTGATTGAGAATAATAATGAATCTATGGATGTGAATTTTGTTGGTAGGAACAATTTTGGTATTAACGCGTATAGAGATAATTTTAATTCTAGGCCATTTGCTAGTAATTCATCTAATAGTTATGGTAATTCCTACAACAATTCTTATGGAAATTATAATAAGATGCCCTCTGATTTTGAATCTAGTATTAAATAATTTATTAGTTCGCAAAAGAGTTTCAATGCTTTGATTGAAGAAAAATTGCTTAAGATTGATGAGTTGGCTAGATACATGGATAGAATTTCTGTTGATGTTGATTCTTTGAAACTTAGATCTATTCCACCTAATCATGATATCAATGAGTCTCTCAAAGCCATGAGAATTTCCATTGATGAGTGCAAAGAAAGAACCGCTAGGATGCGTGCTAAGAAAGATTGCTTTGTGAAGGCGTGTTCTTCTAGTTTTTATGAGAATAAAGATGAAGATCTAAAAGTAATTGATAATTATGGGACTGGAGATGAGTCAACTTTAGTTAGAAGGCGTCCCAGAAAAATCGCACTTTTCACATCTTGATGCAAAAATTGGTAAAAGTGGGATTTAAGAGGTTAAAACTTTAGATAGCAACGAACCCACTATCTTGGATTTCAAGGAATTTAATTATGATAATTGCTCTTTGATAGATTGTATTTACTTGTTGTATTCCGTACTAAATTCTCCTCATGCTTATAGTCAAAATAAAGCTTTTACTAAACATATCGTTGATGCTTTGATGCAATCTTATGAAGAAAAACTTGAGTTGGAAGTTTCTATCCCTCGAAAACTTTATGATTAGTGGGAACCTACGATTTAAATAAAAATTAAAGATCATGAATGCTATGCTTTGTGTGATTTGGGTGCTAGTGTTTCCACGATCCCAAAAACTTTGTGTGATTTGCTAGGTTTCCGTGAATTTGATGATTGCTCTTTAAACTTGCACCTTGCGGATTCCACTATTAAAAGACCTATGGGAAGAATTAATGATGTTCTTATTGTTGCAAATAGGAATTTTGTGCCCGTGGATTTCATTATTCTTGATATAGATTGCAATCCTTCATGTCTTATTATTCTTGGTAGACCTTTTCTTAGAACGATTGGTGCAATTATTGATATGAAGGAAGGGAATATTAGATTCCAATTTCTGATAAGGAAAGTCATGGAACACTTCCCTAGAAAGAAAATTAAGTTACCATATGAATCTATTATGAGAGCCACTTATGGATTGCATACCAAAGATGGCAATACCTAGATCTATGTTCGCTTTTATGCCTAGCTAGGGGCGTTAAACGATAGCGCTTGTTGGGAGGCAACCCAATTTTATTTTTGTTCCTTGCTTTTTGTTCTTGTTTATAATAAATAATTTATATATCCTCTGTTTTGGTTGTGTTTTTGTGTTTAATTAGTGTTTGTGCCAAGTAGAACCGTTGGGAAGACTTGGGGAAAGTCTTTTTGATCTTGCTATAAAAAACAGAAACTTTAGCGCTCACGAGAATTCTGCCATTTTTTATTGGAGAGTGATATTTAGTTAATTCTTTTTGAATATGATTAATAGATAAATTCCTCAAGTCCAGCAATTTATTTTAGAATTTTTGCGGTTCCAGAAGTTTGCGTCAGTTACATATTACTACAGCCTGTTCTGTTTTTGACAGATTCTGTTTTTCGTGTGTTGTTTGCTTATTTTGATGAATCTATGGCTAGTAATGGAGTTTATAAACCAGAGAAAAGTTGGAATACAGTAGGTTTAACACCAATATAAATAAATAATGATTTAATTACAGTACCTTGAAGTGGTGTTTTGTTTTCTTTCGCTAATGGAGCTCACGATATTTTCTGTTAAGTTTTGTGTTGTGAAGTTTTCAAGTTTTGGGTAAGGATTTGATGGATTATGGAACAAGGAGTGGCTAGAGCCTAAGCTTGGGGATGTCCAAGGCACCCCATGGTAAAATCCTAGGACACCAAAAATCCTAAGCTTGGGGATGCCCCGGAAGGCATCCCCTCTTTTGTCTTCGTTCATCGGTAACTTTACTTGGAGCAATATTTTATTCACCACATGATATGTGTTTTGCTTGGAGCATCTTGTATGATTTGAGTCTTTGATTTTTAGTTTACCACAATCATCCTTTCTATACACACCTTTTGATAGAGACACACATGAATCGGAATTTATTAGAATACTCTATGTGCTTCACTTATATCTTTTGACCTATATAGTTTTTGCTCTAGTGCTTCACTTATATCTTTTAGAGCACGGTGGCGGTTTCATTTTATAGAAATAATTGATCTCTCATGCTTCACTTATATTATTTTGAGAGTCCTTTAGAATAGCATGGTAATTTTATTTTGATATTATAAAAAAACTTTCATATAAGTGCATTGAATACTAAGAGAAGTTTGATACTTGATGATTGTTTTGAGATATGGAGATAGTGATATTAAAGTTATGCTAGTTGAGTAGTTGTGAATTTGAGAAATACTTGTGTTGAAGTTTGCAAGTCCCGTAGCATGCACGTATGGTAAACATTGTGTAACAAATTTGAAATATAAGGTTATTTGATTGTCTTCCTTATGCGTGGCGGTCGAGGACGAGCGATGGTCTTTTCCTTCCAATCTATCCCCCTAGGAGCATGCGCGTAATACTTGGTTTTTGATGACTTGTAGATTTTTGCAATAAGTACGTGAGTTCTTTATGACTAATGTTGAGTCCATGGATTATACGCACTCTCACCCTTCCATCATTGCTAGCACTACTAGGAAAAGGGCGATAGATGATATGGCCACCAATAGCGCACCAGACATGTGGTGCGCCATTAGTATATACTAATGGCGCACCATGTGTAGGTGCGCCATTAGTGTCCAAATACTAATGGCGCACCACATCCACGTTGCGCCATTAGTAACAAAAAAATTCAATTTTTTCAAAACTAGTAATGGCGCACCAGTGGATAGTGCGCCATTACTAGTTAAACTAGTAATGGCGCACCACATCCACGGTGTGCCACTAGTAAATTTTTTTCAATTTATTTATTTATTTTTTCAAAACTAGTAATGGCGCACCAGTGGACAGTGCGCCATTACTAGTTAAAACTAGTAATGGCACACTGTCAACTGGTGCGCCATTACTAAGTTTTTTTCAAAAAAAATTCAGAATTTGTATTTTTTTCAAAACTAGTAATGACGCACCGTGGGTGTTGTGCGCCATTACTAGTTTAACTAGTAATGGCACACCACTCCCATGGTGCGCCATTACTAGTTTAACTAGTAATGGCACACCACTCCCATGGTGCGCCATTACTAACTTGGCCCAAAACTTCCACCGAATGAACCCCCCCCCCCCCCCCCCCCCGTGGACTACCTTTTCAGTTAAAAAAAGAAATTGATGGAAATGTCAAAAAAATAAAAGAAAATAAGTTTCCCATGTGATATGTGGTCTAGTTGTTGGGAAAATTTACAAATATGAATTTCGACTTTATTTGCAAAATCTCTTTGGAATTTGTAAAATGGGCATAACTTTATTATTGCCTCTAGGGCATATTTCCTTCAGTCTCCCACTTGCACTAGAGTCAATAATCTAGTTCACATCGCCATGTGATTTAACATCAATAGTTAACATCTTTATGTGATTAGTTCACATGTCCATGTGACTAACACCCAAAGGGTTTACTAGAGTCAATAATCTAGTTCACATCATTATGTGATTAACACCCAAAGAGTACTAAGGTGTGATCATGTTTTGCTTGTGAGATAATTTTAGTCAATGGGTCTGTTATATTCAGATCCGTAAGTATTTTGCAAATATCTATGTCAACAATGCTCTGCACGAAGCTACTCTAGCTAATTGCTCCCACTTTCAATATGTATCAAGATTGAGACTTAGAGTCATCTAGATCGGTGTCAAAATTTTTTATCGACGTAACCCTTTACGATGAACCATTTTGTTACGTCCATAATCGAACATATCCTTATTTCACTAAGGATAATTTTGACCGCTATATAGTGATCTACTTCCTAGATCACTATTGTACTCACTTGCCAAAATTAGTGTAGGGTATTACAATAGATCTGGTACACAGCATGGCATTCTTTATAGAACCTATGGCCAAGGCATAGGGAATGACTTTCATTCTATTTCTATCTTCTGCCGTGGTCGGGTTTTGAGTCTTACTCAATTTCACACCTCGTAACACAGGCAAGAACTCTTTCTTTGACTGTTCCACTTTGAACTACTTCAAAATCTTGTCAAGGTATGTACTCATTGAAAAACTTATCAAGCATCTTGATCTATCTCTATAGATCTTGATGTTTAATATGTAAGCAGCTTCACCGAGGTCTTTCTTTGAAAAACTCCTTTCAAATACTCATTTATGCTTTGCAGAATAATTCTACATTATTTCCGATAAACAATATGTCATTCACATATACTTATCAGAAATGATGTAGTGCTCCCACTCACTTTCTTGTAAATACAGGCTTCATCGCAAGTCTATATAAAACTATATGCTTTGATCAACTTATCAAAGCATGTATTCCAACTCTGAGATGTTTGCACCAGTCCATAGATGGATCGCTGGAGCTTGCATATTTTGTTAGCACCTTTAGGATTGACAAAACCTTCTGGTTGCATCATATACAACTCTTTTTTAAGAAATCCATTAAGGATTGCAGTTTTGTTATCCATTTGCCAGATTTCATAAACTATGGCAATTTCTAACATGATTCGGACAAACTTTAAGCATCGATACAAGTGAGAAAATCTCATCATCATCAACACCTTGAACTTTGTCAAAAACCTTTTTCGACAAGTCTAGCTTTGTAGATAGTAACACTACTATCAGTGTCTGTCTTCCTCTTGAAGATTCATTTATTTTCTATGGCTTGCCGGTCAACGGGCAAGTCAACCAAAGTCCATACTTTGTTCTCATACATGGATCCTATCTCAGATTGCATGGCCTCAAACCATTTCGCGGAGTCTGGGCTCATCATCGCTTCCTCATAGTTTGTAGGTTCGTCATGGTCAAGTAACATGACCTCCGGAACAGGATTACCGTACCACTCTGGTGCGGATCTCACTCTGGTTTACCTACGAGGTTCGGTAGTAACTTGATCTGAAGTTACATGATCATCATCATTAGCTTCCTCACTAATTGGTGTAGTAGTCACAGGAACAGATTTCTGTGATGAACTACTTTCCAATAAGGGAGCAGGTACAGTTACCTCATCAAGTTCTACTTTCCTTCCACTCACTTCTTTCGAGAGAAACTCCTTCTCTAGAAAGGATCCATTATAAGCAACGAATGTCTTGCCTTAGGATCTGTGATAGAAGGTGTACCCAACAGTCTCCTTTGGGTATCCTATGAAGACATATTTCTCCGATTTGGGTTTGATCTTATCAGGATGAAACATTTTCATATAAACATCACAACCCCAAACTTTAAGAAACAACAACTTTGGTTTCTTGCTAAACCACAGTTCATATAGTGGCGTCTCAACGGATTTAGATGGTGCCCTATTTTACATGAATGCAGCTGTCTCTAATGCATAACCCCAAAATGATAGTGGTAAATCGGTAAGAAACATCATAGATTGCACTATATCCAATAAAGTACGGTTATGACGTTCGGACACACCATTATGCTGTGGTGTTCCAGGTGGCGTGAGTAGTGAAACTATTTCACATTGTTTTAACTGAAGACCAAACTCGTAACTCAAATATTTGTCTCCGTGATCATATCGTAGAAACTTTATTTTCTTGTCACGATGATTTTACACTTCACTCTAAAATTATATGAACTTTTCAAATGTTTCAGACTTCTGTTTCATTAAGTAGATATACCCATATCTGCTCAAATCATCTGTGAAGGTCAGAAAATAATGATACTTGTCGCGAGCCTTAATATTTATCGGACCACATACATCGGTATGTATGATTTCCTACAAATCTGTTGCTCGCTTCATTGTTCTGGAGAACGGAGTTTTAGTCATCTTGCCCATGAGGCATGGTTCGCAAGCATCAAGTGATTCATAATCAAGTGATTCCAAAATCCCATCAGCATGGAGTTTCTTCATGCGCTTTACACCAATATGACCTAAACGGCAGTGCCACAATTAAGTTGCACTATCATTATTAACTTTGCATCTTTTGGCTTCAGTATTATGAATATGTGTATCACTACGATCGAGATCCAACAAACCATTTTCGTTGGTGTGTATGACCATAGAAGGTTTTATTCATATAAACAGAACAACAATTTATTCTCTTACTTAAATGAATAACCGTATTGCAATGAACATGATCAAATCATATTCATGCTCAACGCAAACACCAAATAACACTTATTTAGGTTCAACACTAAAACCAAAAGTATAGGGAGTGTGCGATGATGATCATATCAATCTTGAAACCACTTCCAACACACATCGTCACTTCACCCTTAACTAGTCTCTGTTCATTCTGCAACTCCCGTTTCGAGTTACTACTCTTAGCAACTGAACCAGTACCAAATACCGAGGGGTTGCTACGAACACTAGTAAAGTACACATCAATAACATGTATATCAAAATATACCTTTGTTCACTTTGCCATCCTTCTTATCCGCCAAATACTTGGGGAACTTCCGCTTCCCGTGACCAGTCCCTTTGCAGTAGAAGCACTTAGTCTCAGGCTTAGGTCCAGACTTGGGCTTCTTCACTTGAGCAGCAACTTGCTTGCCGTTCTTCTTGAAGTTCCCCTTCTATCACTTTGCCCTTTTCTTGAAACTAGTGGTCTTGTTAACCATCAACACTTGATGTTTTTCTTGATATCTACCTTCGTCGATTTCAGCATCACGAAGAGCTTGGGAATTGTTTCTGTTATCCCTTGCATATTATAGTTCATCACGAAGTTCTACTAACTTGGTGATGGTGACTAGAGAATTCTGTCAATCACTATCTTATCTGGAAGATTAACTCCCACTTGATTCAAGCGATTGTAGTACCCAGACAATCTGAGCACATGCTCACTGCTTCTGCTATTCTCCTCCATCTTTTAGCTATAGAACTTGTTGGAGACTTCATATCTCTCAACTCGGGTATTTGCCAGAAATATTAACTTCAACTCCTGGAACATCTTATATGGTCCATGACGTTCAAAACGTCTTTGAAGTCCCGATTCTAAGCCATTAAGCATGGTGCACTAAACTATCAAGTAGTCATCATATTAAGCTAGCCAAACGTTCATAACGTCTGCATCTGCTCCTGCAATAGGTCTCTCACCTAGCGGTGCATCAAGGACATAATTCTTCTGTGCTGCAATGAGGATAAACCTCAGATCACGGATCCAATCCACATCATTGCTACTAACTTCTTTCAACATAATTTTCTCTAGGAACATATCAAAATAAACATATGAAAGCAACAACGCGAGCTATTGATCTACAACATAGATATGCTAATACTACCAGGACTAAGTTCATGATAAATTAAAGTTCAATTAATCATATTACTTAAGAACTCCCACTTAGATAGACATCCCTCTAATCTTCTAAGTGATCACGTGATCCATATGTTGGGGAACGTTGCAGAAAACAAAAAAAATTCCTATTCGTTTCACCAAGATCCATCTAGGAGTTCATCTAGCAACGAGTCATCAGATGCATCTACATACCTTTGTAGATCGCGTGCGGAAGCGTTCAAGGAACGGGGATGAAGTAGTGGTACACGACGTGATTCAACCCACCGGAGATCCTAGCACCGAACGGACGGCACTTCCGCGTTCAACACACGTACGGTCAGCGTAACGTCTCCTTCTTCTTGATCCAGCAAGAGGGAAGAAGAGGTTGAGGAAGATGGCTCCAGCAGCAGCACGACGGCGTGGTGATGGTGGAGCTGCAGAACTCCGTCAGGGCTTCGCCAAGCACTATGGAGGAGGAGGAGGTGTTGGAGAGGGAGAGGGAGGCAACCAAAGGCGTGTGAGAAAAGCCCTCCTACCCCCCTATATATAGGAGGGCCAAAGGGGGGGCGCCGGCCCTAGGAGATCTAATCTCCTAGGGGGGGCGGCGGCCAAGGGGAGGTTTCCCTCCCCTCCAAGGCACCTAGGGGAGCCTTCCACAATTGGGACTCTTCCCTTTTGGGAAACCCTAGGCGCATGGGCCCTTGGGGCTGGTTCCCTTGGCCCATGTAGGCCAAGGTGCGACCCCTACAGCCCATGTGGCCCCCACAGGGCAGGTGGCCCCACCCTGTGGGCCCCCGGGACCCCTCCGGTGGTCCCGGTACAATACCGATAACCCCGAAACTTGTCCCGATGGCCGAAACAGCACTTCCTATATATAATTCTTTACCTCCGGACCATTCCGAAACTCCTCGTGACGTCCGGATCTCATCCGGGACTCCGAACAACATTCGTGTTACTGCATATACATATCCCTACAACCCTAGCGTCACCGAACCTTAAGTGTGTAGACCCTACGGGTTCGGGAGACAGGCAGACATGACCGAGACGACTCTCCGGTCAATAACCAACAGCGGGATCTGGATACCCATGTTGGCTCCCACATGCTCCACGATGATCTCATCGGATGAACCACGATGTCGAGGATTCAATCAACCCCGTATGCAATTCCCTTTGTCAATCGATATGTTACTTGCCCGAGATTCGACCGTCGGTATCCCAATACCTCGTTCAATCTCGTTATCGGCAAGTCACTTTACTCGTACCGTAATGCATGATCCCATGACCAGACACTTGGTCACTTTGAGCTCATTATGATGATGCATTACCGAGTGGGCCCAGTGATACCTCTCCGTCATACGGAGTGACAAATCCCAGTCTTGATCCGTGTCAACCCAACAGACACTTTTGGAGATACCCGTAGTCTACCTTTATAGTCACCCAGTTACGTTGTGACGTTTGGTATACCCAAAGCACTCCTACGGTATCCGGGAGTTACACGACCTCATGGTCTAAGGAAAAGATACTTGACATTGCAAAACTCTAGCAAACGAACTACACGATCTTTATGCTATGTTTAGGATTGGGTCTTGTCCATCACATCATTCTCCTAATGATGTGATCCCGTTATCAATGACATCCAATGTCCATAGTCAGGAAACCATGACTATCTGTTGATCAACGAGCTAGTTAACTAGAGGCTTACTAGGGACATGTTGGTGTCTGTTATTCACACATGTATTACGATTTCCGGATAATACAATTATAGCATGAATAAAGACAATTATCATGAACAAGGAAATATAATAATAATGCTTTTATTATTGCCTCCAGGGCATATTTCCAACACCATATCAACTAAACCATGTTCGATCATCACGTGAGATGGAGTAGTTTCAATGGTGAACATCACTATGTTGATCATATCTACTATATGATTCACGCTCGACCTTTCGGTCTCCGTGTTTCGAGGCCATATCTGTATATGCTAGGCTCGTCAAGTATAACCTGAGTATTCCGCGTGTGCAACTGTTTTGCACCCGTTGTATTTGAACGTAGAGCCTATCACACCCGATCATCACGTGGTGTCTCAGCACGAAGAACTTTTGCAACGGTGCATACTCAGGGAGAACAATTCTTGATAATTAGTGAGAGATCATCTTAAAATGCTACCGTCAATCAAAGCAAGATAAGACGCATAAAAGATAAACATCGCATGCAATCAATATAAGTGATATGATATGGCCATCATCATCTTGTGCTTGTGATCTCCATCTTTGAAGCACCGTCATGATCACCATCGTCACCGGCACGACACCTTGATCTCCATCGTAGCATCGTTGTCGTCTCGCCAATCTTATGCTTCTACGACTATCGCTACCGCTTAGTGATAAAGTAAAGCATTACAGGGCGATTGCATTGCATACAATAAAGCGACAACCATATGGCTCCTGCCAGTTGCCGACAACTCGGTTACAAAACATGATCATCTCATACAATAAAATTTAGCATCATGTCTTGACCATATCACATCACAACATGCCCTGCAAAAACAAGTTAGATGTCCTCTACTTTGTTGTTGCAAATTTTACGTGGCTGCTATGGGCTTAGCAAGAACCGTTCTTACCTACGCATCAAAAACCACAACGATAGTTTGTCAAGTTGGTGCTGTTTTAACCTTCGCAAGGACCAGGCGTAGCCATACTCGGTTCAACTAAAGTTGGAGAAACTGACACCCGCCAGCCACCTGTGTGCAAAGCACGGCGGTAGAACCAGTCTCGCGTAAGCGTATGCGTAATGTCGGTCCAGGCCGCTTCATCCAACAATACCGCTGAACCAAAGTATGACATGCTGGTAAGCAGTATGACTTATATCGCCCACAACTCACTTGTGTTCTACTCGTGCATATAACATCAAACCATAAAACCTAGGCTCGGATGCCACTGTTGGGGAACGTAGTAATTTCAAAAAACAATTCCTACGCACACGCAAGATTATGGTGATGCATAGCAATGAGAGGGGAGAGTGTTCTCTACGTACCCTCGTAGACCGTAAGCGGAAGCGTTATATCAACACGGTTGATGTAGTCGTACGTCTTCACGATCTGACCGATCCAAGTACTGAAAGCACGGCACCTCCGAGTTCTGCACACGTTCGGCTCGGTGACGTCCTCGCCTTCTCGATCCAGCAAGAGGGACGAAGTAGTAGATGAGTTCCGGCAGCACGACGGCGTGGTGACGGTGTTGGTGAAGAACAATCTTCGCAGGGCTTTGCCTAAGCACTATGAAAACTATGACGCAGGATAAACTAGAGGGGACGGGGTTGCCGGCACACGGCTTGGTGTTTCTTGATGTGTCTTTGGTGCTAGCCCTGCCCCTCTATTTATATGTTGAGCCCTGGGGTCGAAACTTGGAGCAAAAGCCTCCTCAAAGTTGGTTTTGCCCGAAATGCGAGAGTCCCACTCGGACTCCAAGACCAAACGCCACAAACCTTGGCGTCTGGTCCAGACGCCATGGGCCTCGGCGTTTGGCCCAGGGCCAGACGCCAGGGTCTCCGGCGTTTGGCCCCTGGCCTCCGCAAAACTCCTTTTGCACCGACTTATAGCCCTGTGGGCCTGACCCCTTGGCCTAACCATATCATCCAATATATGAATCTTTACCTCCGGACCATTCCGGAGCTCCTCATCATGTCCGTGATCTCATCCGGGACTCCAAACAACATTCGGTCACCAACATACATAACTCATAGTACTATATCGTCAACGAACGTTAAGCGTGCGGACCCTACGGGTTCGAGAACTATGTAGACATGACCGAGACACCTCTCTTGTCAATAACCAATAGCGGGACCTGGATGCCCATATTGGCTCCTACATATTCTACGAAGATCATTATCGGTCAGACCGCATAACAACATACGTTGTTCCCTTTGTCATCGGTATGTTACTCGCCCGAGATTCGATCGTCGGTATCTCAATACCTAGTTCAATATCGTTACCGGCAAGTCTCTTTGCTCGTTCCGTAATACATCATCTCGCAACTAACTCATTAGTTACAATGCTTGCAAGGCTTAAGTGATGTGCATTACCGAGAGGGCCCAGAGATACCTCTCCGACAATCGGAGTGACAAATCCTAATCTCGAAATACGCCAACCCAACAAGTACCTTCGGAGACACCTGTAGAGCACCTTTATAATCACCCAGTTACGTTATGACGTTTGGTAGCACACAAAGTGTTCCTCCGATAAACGGGAGTTGCATAATCTCATAGTCATAGGAACATGTATAAGTCATGAAGAAAGCAATAGCAGAATACTAAACGATCGGGTGCTAAGCTAACGGAATGGGTCAAGTCAATCACATCATTCTCCTAATGATGTGATCCCGTTAATCAAATGACAACACATGTCTATGGCTAGGAAACATAACCATCTTTGATCAACGAGCTAGTCAAGTAGAGGCATACTAGTGACACTCTGTTTGTCTATATATTCACACATGTATCATGTTTCTGGTTAATACAATTCTAGCATGAATAATAAACATTTATCATGAAATAAGGAAATAAATAATAACTTTATTATTGCCTCTAGGGCATATTTCCTTCAAAAACCAACGCATGCTCAAGAGGTAGCAAGAAGGATTTCTCACGCCGTTTCCGGGGAGATCTAATCCAAGTCAAGACATACCAAGTACCCATCACAACTCTTACCCTTCGCATTACATTATTTGCCATTTGCCTCTCGTTTTCCTCTCCCCCACTTCACCCTTGCCGTTTTATTCGCCCTCTTTTCCTTTCGCCCTCTCTTTCCGTTCGCTTTTTCTTCGCTTGTTTTCTTGTGTGTTGGATTGCTTGCTTGTCACGATGGCTCAGGATAATACTAAATTGTGTGTCTTTGCCAATACCAACAATAATGATTTTATTAGCACTCCGATTGCTCCTCTTGCTGATGCTGAATCTTGTGAAATTAATACTGCTTTGCTGAATCTTGTCATGAAAGATCCGTTTTATGGCCTTCCTAGTGAAGATGCCGCTACGCATCTAAACAACTTTGTTGATTTTTCTGATATGCAAAATAAGAAAGATGTGGATAATGATATTGTTAAACATAAGCTATTTCCGTTTTTGCTTAGAGAGCATGCTAAAGGTTGGTTTTTGTCTTTGCCTAAAAATAGTATTGATTCATGGAATAAGTGCATAGATGCTTTTATCTCTAAATATTTTCCTCCCACTAAGATCATCTCTCTTAGAAACGATATTATGAATTTTAAGCAACTTGATCATGAACATGTTGCACAATGTTGGGAGAGGATGAAATTAATGATACATAATTGCCCTACACATGGATTGAATTTATGGATGATTATACAAAAAATTTATGCCGGATTTAATTTTGCTTCTAGAAATCTTATAGATTCGGCCGCGGGAGGCACTTTTATGGAAATCACTTTAGGAGAAGCTACTAAACTCCTAGATAATATTATGGTTAATTATTATCAATGGCACACCGAAAGATCTACTAGTAAAAAAGTTCATGCGATTGAAGAGATTAATGTTTTGAGTGGAAAGATGGATGAACTTATGAATGTTTTTGCTAATAATCGTGCTCCTACTGATCCAAATGATATGCCTTTGTCTAGTTTGATTGAGAATAATAATGAATCTATGGATGTGAATTTTGTTGGTAGGAACAATTTTGGTATTAACGCGTATAGAGATAATTTTAATTCTAGGCCATTTCCTAGTAATTCATCTAATAGTTATGGTAATTCCTACAACAATTCTTATGGAAATTATAATAAGATGCCCTCTGATTTTGAAACTAGTATTAAATAATGTATTAGTTCGCAAAAGAGTTTCAATGCTTTGATTGAAGAAAAATTGCTTAAGATTGATGAGTTGGCTAGATACATGGATAGAATTTCTGTTGATGTTGATTCTTTGAAACTTAGATCTATTCCACCTAATCATGATATCAATGAGTCTCTCAAATCCATGAGAATTTCCATTGATGAGTGCAAAGAAAGAACCGCTAGGATGCGTGCTAAGAAAGATTGCTTTGTGAAGGCGTGTTCTTCTAGTTTTTATGAGAATAAAGATGAAGATCTAAAAGTAATTGATAATTATGGGACTGGAGATGAGTCAACTTTAGTTAGAAGGCGTCCCAGAAAAATCGCACTCTTCAGATCTTGATGCAAAAATTGGTAAAAGTGGGATTGAAGAGGTTAAAACTTTAGATAGCAACGAACCCACTATCTTGGATTTCAAGGAATTTAATTATGATAATTTCTCTTTGATAGATTGTATTTACTTGTTGTATTCCGTGCTAAATTCTCCTCATGCTTATAGTCAAAATAAAGCTTTTACTAAACATATCGTTGATGCTTTGATGCAATCTTATGAAGAAAAACTTGAGTTGGAAGTTTCTATCCCTAGAAAACTTTATGATTAGTGGGAACCTACGATTTAAATAAAAATTAAATATCATGAATGCTATGCTTTGTGTGATTTGGGTGCTAGTGTTTCCACGATCCCAAAAACTTTGTGTGATTTGCTAGGTTTCCGTGAATTTCATGATTGCTCTTTAAACTTGCACCTTGCGGATTCCTCTATTAAAAGACCTATGGGAAGAATTAATGATGTTCTTATTGTTGCAAATAGGAATTTTGTGCCCGTGGATTTCATTATTCTTGATATAGATTGCAATCCTTCATGTCTTATTATTCTTGGTAGACCTTTCCTTAGAACGATTGGTGCAATTATTGATATGAAGGAAGGGAATATTAGATTCCAATTTCTGATAAGGAAAGGCATGGAACACTTCCCTAGAAAGAAAATTAAGTTACCATATGAATCTATTATGAGAGCCACTTATGGATTGCATACCAAAGATGGCAATACCTAGATCTATGTTCGCTTTTATGCCTAGCTAGGGGCGTTAAACGATAGCGCTTGTTGGGAGGCAACCCAATTTTATTTTTGTTCCTTGCTTTTTGTTCTTTTTAGTAATAAATAATTTATATATCCTCTGTTTTGGTTGTGTTTTTGTGTTTAATTAGTGTTTGTGCCAAGTAGAACCGTTGGGAAGACTTGGGGAAAGTCTTTTTGATCTTGCTATAAAAAACAGAAACTTTAGCGCTCATGAGAATTCTGCCATTTTTTATTGGAGAGTGCTATTTAGTTAATTCTTTGTGAAGATCATTAATAGATAAATTCCTCAAGTCCAAAAATTTATTTTAGAATTTTTGGGGTTCCAGAAGTTTGCGTCAGTTACAGATTACTACAGCCTGTTCTGTTTTTGACAGATTCTGTTTTTCGTGTGTTGTTTGCTTATTTTGATGAATCTATGGCTAGTAATGGAGTTTATAAACCAGAGAAAAGTTGGAATACAGTAGGTTTAACACCAATATAAATAAATAATGAGTTAATTACAGTACCTTGAAGTGGTGTTTTGTTTTCTTTCGCTAATGGAGCTCACGATATTTTCTGTTAAGTTTTGTGTTGTGAAGTTTTCAAGTTTTGGGTAAGGATTTGATGGATTATGGAACAAGGAGTGGCTAGAGCCTAAGCTTGGGGATGTCCAAGGCACCCCAAGGTAAAATCCAAGGTCACCAAAAAGCCTAAGCTTGGGGATGCCCCGGAAGGCATCCCCTCTTTTGTCTTCGTTCATCGGTAACTTTACTTGGAGCAATATTTTTATTCACCATATGATATGTGTTTTGCTTGGAGCATCTTGTATGATTTGAGTCTTTGATTTTTATTTTACCACAATCATCCTTTCTATACACACCTTTTGATAGAGACACACATGAATCGGAATTTATTAGAATACTCTATGTGCTTCACTTATATCTTTTGACCTATATAGTTTTTGCTCTAGTGCTTCACTTATATATTTTAGAGCACGGTGGCGGTTTCATTTTATAGAAATAATTGATCTCTCATGCTTCACTTATATTATTTTGGGAGTCCTTTAGAACATCATGGTAATTTTCTTTTGATATTATAAAAAAACTTTCATATAAGTGCATTGAATACTAAGAGAAGTTTGATACTTGATGATTGTTTTGAGATATGGAGATAGTGATATTAAAGTTATGCTAGTTGAGTAGTTGTGAATTTGAGAAATACTTGTGTTGAAATTTGCAAGTCCCGTAGCATGCACGTATGGTAAACGTTGTGTAACAAATTTGAAATATAAGGTTATTTGATTGTCTTCCTTATGCGTGGCGGTCGAGGACGAGCGATGGTCTTTTCCTACCAATCTATCCCCCTAGGAGCATGCGCATAATACATGGTTTTGGATGACTTGTAGATTTTTGCAATAAGTATGTGAGTTCTTTATGACTAATGTTGAGTCCATGGATTATACGCACTCTCACCCTTCCATCATTGCTAGCACTACTAGGAAAAGGGCGATAGATGATATGGCCACCAATAGCGCACCAGACATGTGGTGCGCCATTAGTATATACTAATGGCGCACCATGTGTAGGTGCGCCATTAGTGTCCAAATACTAATGGCGCACCACATCCACGTTGCGCCATTAGTAACAAAAAAAATCAATTTTTCCAAAACTAGTAATGGCGCACTAGTGGATAGTGCGCCATTACTAGTTAAACTAGTAATGGCGCACCACATCCACGGTGCGCCACTAGTAAAAAAATTTCAATTTATTTATTTATTTTTTCAAAAATAGTAATGGCGCACCAGTGGACAGTGCGCCATTACTAGTTAAAACTAGTAATGGCGCACTGTCAACTGGTGCGCCATTACTAAGTTTTTTTCAAAAAAAATTCAGAATTTGTATTTTTTTCAAAACTAGTAATGACGCACCGTGGGTGTGGTGCGCCATTACTAGTTTAACAAGTAATGGCCCAGCACTCCCATGGTGCGCCATTACTAACTTGGCCCAAAACTTCCGTCGAATGCACCCCCCCCCCCCCCCCCCGTGGACTACCTTTTCAGTTAAAAAAATGAAATTGATGGAAATGTCAAAAAAATAAAAGAAAATAAGTTTCCCATGTGATAAGTGGTCTATTTGTTGGGAAAATTTACAAATATGAATTTCGACTTTATTTGCAAAATCTCTTTGGAATTTGTAAAATGGGCATAACTTTTGCATACGAACTCGGATTAATTTTTTTTTTCTATATGAAAAATCATCTACTTGAAAAGTTACATCAAATTTTTGCATGGGAACCCCGTTAAACATTTTCAAAATCGCCAAAAACCTAACAGAAAAAAAGTTACGGGGCTTTTAAGATCGGGAGGCAAAAAAATTCAAAAAATTTCAAACTTACTAGTGGCGCACCGTATGCTTGGTGCGCCACTAGTAACAGAAAAAAAATTGGTTTCGAAAAAAAATTGAATTATTTTTCAAAATATGATACGTAATATGACGGGGATGTTTGAAATAGTTTTTCAAAATTTCATCATACTCATGAACTAAGTCCTAGACATCAACAAGGTTTAATAGGATTGATATGATAGATATAACAACAAGTGAGGTGTTGCTGGGGTTGGATAGAACTATGAAGTTAAGCGTGCTTGGGCTGGAGTAGTGTGAGGATGGGTGACCTTTCGGGAAGTTGACCACATAGTGTTATTTGACCTGAGATTAAGCATATTGACTTGAGATTAAGCCATAGTGACCCGAGATTAAGAAAAAATTGAAAAAAAAATAATTTTTTTTTTAAAAAATTGAATAAAATTGCTACTCACGCACTCCTGCGTGGTACCCGTGGGCTATACTAATGGCGCACCGGTGGTGCGCTATTAGTAAAAAAAATCTAATGGCGTGGTGGTGCTAGTGGCGCACCTGTAGTGCGCCATTAGTAGCGAAAAAAGGTGCGCCACTAGCAGCCATTTTCTAGTAGTGTAGCCTCTTTCGGTACCGTGCATTTCCCTTTCTCACCTTGAGAGTTCGTGCAAACTTCGCGGATGCATCCAAACCCCGTGATATGATACACTCTATCACACATAAACCTCCTTATATCTTCCTCAAAACAACCACCATACCTACCTATTATGGCATTTCCATAGCCATTCCGAGATATATTGCCATGCAACTTTCCACCATTCCATTTGTTATGACACGCATCATCATTGTCATATTGCCTTGCATGAACATGTAGTTGACATCGTATTTGTGGCAAAGCCATTGTTCATAATTCTAAATTGAAAAAAAAATTAAAAAATTGAAAAAAATTGCTACTCACGCACTCCTGCGTGGTACCCGTGGGCTATACTAATGGCGCACCGGTGGTATGCTATTAGTAAAAAAAATCTAATGGCGTGGTGGTGCTAGTGGCGCACCTGTGGTGCGCCATTAGTAGCGAAAAAAGGTGCGCCACTAGCAGCCATTTTCTAGTAGTGTAGCCTCTTTCGGTACCGTGCATTTCCCTTTCTCACCTTGAGAGTTCGTGCAAACTTCACGGATGCATCCAAACCCCGTGATATGATACACTCTATCACACATAAACCTCCTTATATCTTCCTCAAAACAACCACCATACCTACCTATTATGGCATTTCCATAGCCATTCCGAGATATATTGCCATGCAACTTTCCACCATTCCATTTGTTATGACACGCATCATCATTGTCATATTGCCTTGCATGAACATGTAGTTGACATCGTATTTGTGGCAAAGCCATTGTTCATAATTCTTTCATACATGTCACTCATGAGTCATCGCACATCCCGGTACACCGCCGGAGGCATTCATATAGAGTCATATCTTGTTCTAGTATCGAGTTGTAATCATTGAGTTGTAAATAAATAAATAGAGGTGTGATGATCATCATTAATAGAGCATTGTCCCCCCAAAAAAGAGAAAGCCCAAAAAAAGAAGGCCCAAAAAAAGAGGGTTAATGCTACTATCCTTTTTTCCACCCTTGTGCTTCAAAGTAGCACCATGATCTTTATGATAGAGAGTCTTTTGTCTTGTCATTTTCATATACTAGCGGGAATTTTTCATTATAGAACTTGCCTTGTATATTCCAACAATGGGCCTCCTCAAGTGCCCTAGGTCCTCGTGAGCAAGCAAGTTGGATGCACACCCACTTAATTAGTTTCTTTTGTTGAGATTTCATAGATTTATAGCTCTAGTGCATCCATTGCATGGCAATCCCTACTCCTTGCATTGACATCAATTGATGGGCATCTCCCTAGCCCATTGATTAGCCGCGTCAATGTGAGACTTTCTCCTTTTTTGTCTTCTCCACATAACCCCCTTCATTATATTCTATTCCACCCATAGTGCTATATCCATGGCTCACTCTCATGTATTGCGTGAAAGTTGAAAAAAGTTTGTGATTACTAAAGTATGAAACAATTGCTTGGCTTTTCATTGGGGTTGTGCATGATGAGAGCATTCATGTGTGACGAAAATGGAGCATGACCAAACTATATGATTTTTAGGGGTGAACTTTCTTTGGCCATGTTATTTTGAGAAGACATGATTGCTTAGTTAGTATGCTTGAAGTATTATTATTTTTATGTCAATATTAAACTTTTATCTTGAATCTTTCGGATCTGAACATTCATGCCACAATAAATAAAATTACATTGAGAAATATGTTAGGAAGCATTCCACATCAAAAAATCTGTTTTTATCATTTACCTACTCGAGGACGAGCAGTTATTAAGCTTGGGGATGCTTGATACGTCTCCAACATATCTATAATTTTTGATTGCTCCATGCTATTATATATTCTGTTTTGGATGTTTAATGGGCTTATTTATACACTTCTATATTATTTTTGGGACTAACCTATTAACCGGAGGCCCAGCCCAAATTACTATTTTTTTTTGCCTATTTCAGTGTTTCGCAGAAAAAAAATATCAAACAGAGTCCAAACGGAATGAAACTTTCGGGAGCGTGATTTTTGGAACAAACATGATCCAGAGGATTTGGAGTGGATGTCAAGCAACCAACAAGGAAGCAACGAGGCAGGGGGCTCGCCTACCCCCTGGGCGTGCCCTCCACCCTCGTGGGCCCCTCGTGGCTCCACGGACCTACTTCTTCCTCCTATATATACCTACGTACCCTGAAAACATCGTGTAGCACCACGAAAACCTAATTCCACTGCCGCAACCTTATGTACCCATGAGATCCCATCTTGGGGCCTTTTCCGGCGCTCCGCTGGAGGGGGCATTGATCACGGAGGGCTTCTACATCAACACCATAGCCTCTAAGATGATGTGTGAGTAGTTTACCTCAGACCTTCGGGTCTATAGTTATTAGCTATATGGATTCTTCTCTCTCTTTGGATCTCAATACAAAGTTCTCCTCGATTCTCTTGGAGATCTATTCGATGTAATCTTGTTTTGTGGTGTGTTTTTCGAGATCCGATGAATTGTGGGTTTATGATCAAGATTATCTATGAACAATATTTGAATCTTCTCTGAATTATTTTATGTATGATTGGTTATCTTTGCAAGTCTCTTCGAATTTTCTGTTTGGTTTGGCCTACTAGATTGATCTTTCTTGCACTGGGAGAAGTGCTTAGCTTTGGGTTCAATCTTGCGGTGCTCGATCCCAGTGCCAGTAGGAGAAATGACACATATTGTATTGTTGCCATCGAGGATAAAAAGATGGGGTTTATATCATATTCCATGAGTTTAGCCCTCTACACCATGTCATCTTGCTTAAAGCATTACACTGTTCTTATGAACTTAATACTCTAGATGAATGCTGGATAGCGGTCAATGTGTGGAGTAATAGTAGTAGATGCAGGCAAGAGTCGGATTACTTGTCACGGACGTGATGCCTATATACATGATCATACCTAGATATTATCATAACTATGCTCAATTCTATCAATTGCTCGACAATAATTTGTTCACCCACCGTAATACTTATGCTATCTTGAGAGAAGCCACTAGTGAAACCTATGCCCCCCGTGTCTATTCTCCATCATATAAGTTTCCAATCTATTTTATTTTGCAATCTTTACTTTCAATTAGTATCATAAAAATACCAAAAATATTTATCTTATTATTATTATCTCTATCAGATCTCACTCTTGCAAGTGGCCGTGAAGGGATTGACAACCCCTTTATCGCGTTGGTTGCGAGGTTCTTATTTGTTTGTGTAGGTACGAGGTGACTTGCGCGTGGTCTCCTACTGGATTGGTACCTTGGTTCTCAAAAACTAAGGGGAATACTTACGTTGCTTTGCTGCATCACCCTTTCCTCTACAAGGGAAAACCAACGCATGCTCAAGAGGTAGCAGTGTAGCATTTGTCGTCCTAAAAAACCCAACTAAGCCAACCTCCCAGCATATCGCATGGTAAAAGACACGGCCGCGCCATTTTAGTCGGGATTACCGGATTACTAGTAGTAGTATCGATGGATCGCGCGAAGCACCAAGTTTTTTTTAGGGGGCGAAGCACCTAGTTTAAAAGGAAAAAGGTGGTACACTCACAGCACCCCTGTCGCGGTCGCATTGCACCCCAGACATGTTCAGTGGTGCACACGGCTCGCGCAAACGGAACGCGCTTCGGCTTGCCTCTTCACTGACACGTGGGACTGCACTTCGAGAAACCGACCATGCGCCAAACTCCCCCCGCTCACCGTGCGAAATCCCCCCCCCCAGAAAAATTCTCGCAAATCCCAAATTCAACCGCCCTTCGGCCAACTAGCCAATAATATTTCCCGAAACCCCTCCCCCCGTCCCCCTCCACTCCATTTGCTCCGCCAAAGCCGCCCTCCCCGCCGCGCCTATACGTCGGTGCCGCAGTTTGTTGAGGGCACGCACGGCGATCCTCTCGCTCCCACAATACGCTCTCGTAGACTATCATCCTCTAGCCACGCCGCCACCGTTGGCGATGTTCTTGTGGAGGCGCACGGTGGTTAGTGCCGCCACTGCACACAACATTCGTCTGGAGACGCATGGCGGTCAGCTTCTCCCATGGTACCCACTTTCTAGACTGAGGCCCCGTGCATGTCGGTGTAGCACTGAATGTTAGTTGATAGACGCTGTTAATCTCACTGTTTGCCGAAGTAGTTTACAGTTAATATGCTCAGCTTAAGAAGCTTCCTTGCCTTGTTCTGCACTCAATCTGCTTAGCTGAGGTGGCATGCCAAGCCTGATTAGTTTCTAAAATATCCTACCATATATTTATTGTGACATAGATTGCCATGGTCTACTAGCCAATCTATTAGGTGAAATAGCTCTACACCATTTTATACTCGATCTTTGTTCTTGCGATGGCCTTCGATACTTTCATGGTTGGGTGCTCGGCCTCATTGGCTACTGAAACAACCTGCCATAATTTAGCACTCAAATATGTTTGGTGAATTAGCTTTAAATATATTTCATTACTTAGATGTGCTCGCCCAAATATCTTGCCATATCTTTAGACATCGACCTAGGTATTTTTTCCGGACTTCATAAAAAATCATATATGTTTTTCTTGTAATATCTAGTGGAAGAACTAATTTGTATGTCTAACAGATGGACAGGACTTGGATAACTTCTGCTCGAAGATTCTCCGTTGCATATGTCGAGGGGGTTGAAAACTTCATGAACTTTATCAGAGCGGAGTACGGTGGTCCGAAATCAGATGTGCTCTGCCCGTGTAGCAGTTGTATGAATTCAGTTACAAGACCCCAGTCAGCTGTGCAAAATCATCCACACTTGTATGGGATGTCGGTCACATGTACTAGGTGGGTTCATCATGGTGAAGCGATGAACGTCAATATTACTGACTATGTGGAAGCAGCAGATTACCATCTTGATCTGCCTGATGCTCAGGTGGAAGACGAGGAGGAGGTGGTGGTGGCGGAGCCAGTGAGTTTGACCAATATGGAAACAATGCTATGAAATGCTTGTGCATTTCGTGAACTTTCACCTGCAGAAGAAAAATGGTGGGCCCTCATGTTGGAACAATGCAACATGGTTGTCACCCCAGGAAATAAGCTATCGGTATTCTCAACTATGGTCACCTTTCTTCAGGTGAAGACATCTGAGCGGATGACCAAAAAATCATTCGATGCAATGTTGGCTACTTTCCGCAAAGCTTTACCAGATGCGTCTGAGCTACCACACACCTATAGTAACATGAAGAATTTCCTTCGTGCAGTTGGAATTGGATATGATATGATCCATGTTTGTAAGAATAATTGTGTTCTGTTCTGGAAGGATTATGCCAACTTCAGTGAATGCCCGAAATGCAAATCATCAAGATGGAAAGATGGTGATGCTGTGAAGAGGATTCCTCATAATGTTTTGAGACATTTTCTAATTATACCAAGATTGCAGAGGTTGTTTCATGATTGTGAAACAAGAGAGGATGTACTATGTCATTCTAAGAACCGGGAGTATAGAGATCAGAATGTAATGAGCCATCTATCTCATGTTAGTGAGTGGAAAAGCTTCAATCGGAAACACAAAAGGTTTGCTGCTGAGCTGAGAAACATTAGACCTGGCTTAGCTTCATTTGGATTTCACCCATTTGGCCACCAGAGCGCCACATATAGCATGTGGCTAGTGCTTGTTATCCCTTACAATGTGCCTCCAAATGTCTGCACCAAAGAATCAAACTACATGATGGCCTTGCTCATCCCAGGTCCAAAAAGTCCTAGAAAGGATTTCGATTTATTCATGGAGCCTCTTGTGGAGGAACTTCAACAGCAATGGAGGGGTGTTCTCACTCAAGACCAATATAGCAGCCCACCAGCTGATTTCTTTCCATGTGTTGTTATAATTTGGTGCATCCATGATTATCCGGCTTTGGCCACTATGTCAGGGCGAACGACACATGGTTCCAATGCATGTGTTCTCTATGACAGGAATCCGCTTTCATACGCAATACTTAGCAAGATCTGTTACATTGGACATCGACGTTTCCTTGCCAAGGACAAGCCGCGTCCTACAAAATACCGAAGACATGTGTTCAATGCAAAGCATGAAAAATGTGATGCGCCAAAGAGGCTCACCGCCGATGAGTTGCAAGTGGAATTAGAGAAGGTCGGGCATATTACACCAGGAAACCATCCTAGTAATGGTAGCGGGAAAAGGAGGTGTGGTAGGGCAGAAGAGAGATTATCGTTTACCTACAGGTCCACTTTGTGCGACTTGGAGAATTGGAAAGATTTGGATCTGCGGCATAATCTTGATGTGATGCACACCGATAAAAATACATGTGACACCATTATCGGGACACTTCTTAACATTGAAGGCAAGACGAAAGATACCTTAAAATCTAGGATTCATTTGACACACCTGGGTATCAGACAGGATTTGCAGGTGCAAGATGAAGGTAAAACACGAGATATGGCACCAGCTGTGTACGTCTTGGACAAGGTAAAAAGAAAAGAATTCTGCGAGGTCCTGTCACGTGTGAGATTCCCACATGGATTTGCTTCCAACCCTAAAAGGAGAGTCAGTGCAGATGGAAGCAAGGCACAAGGGTTGAAAACTCATGATTGCCACGTCCTACTTCAAAGGGTTTTACCTGTTATCCTTAGAGCATTGGGCCACCCTGACTTATACAGAGCAATTGCAGAGTTGGGACAATTCTTCAGGGAACTCTGCAGTAGAAATATCAGGGTACATGATTTGGAGCGTCTTAAAGACAAGATACCAACTATCCTATGCGAGCTTGAGAAGATATATCCTCCATCCTTCTTTGATGTGAGGTTACGGGTTCCGGCAAACCCTTGTGAGGTTCGAACTCTGGGGTGTGCACAAAGAACACTCTCTTCCTCTCTTGCTCGCTCAACGACTCCTCGGCCTAGCTCGACGGACCAAAAGAACAAGAGACACAAGGGTTTATACTAGTTTGGGCCACCTTGCATTGTAATACCCTCCTCCAGTTTGTGGGTGGATTGCCTCGAGGGGCTGAGGATGAACTAGTACAATGGATGAACAGCTTCGGGGGTGAGGTGTTCTTGAGCTAGATGAACTAGTGAGCTCGTTCGGGTGGAATGGATCCCATCCCCTCTATGGTGGTGGCTAAGTCCTATTTATAGTGGCCTTGGTCCTCTTCCCAAATGTTAGGCGGGAAGGGATCCCACAATGTCCATGTTCAAAGGAGGACAACTAGTACAAGCTATCCTGACAAAAGGTGGTCTTCGCCTGCCAAAGGCTCTGGTGGTGATGCTGCTGTGGGCTCCGCGATGACCTCTGTCCAGCCGTCCTGGCGGTCTTGGTATTGTTGCACCGATATGGAAACCTTTGCCAGATGCCTCGGGACCCTGCACCTATGCTTTCCTCCTTAGCACAAAAGAGGAAACTGGTACATTGCACCAGCTGGCACTTGCCTGGCCTTGGTCGTCATGGCTCACATCAAGTGAACCTCGCAAGGTACATCTTGCATAGATATCTCCGCTCCTCGGGAGCCAGCCTATTGAGGCTGCCCCCAGGGAGGTCTTGGTGTCGTCCGCCTCATGAGGCTCGGCCCCTCGCGAGGGTCTTGAGAGTTGTTGCTGCTGAAGATGGGCCATACCAGGCCGTTGTGGAGCCACACCCTGGGCCGTAGGCAGGAAAGTCTGGGAACCCCCGGTCCTAGGACGCCGAGAGTAGCGCCCGGGCCCAAGGCGTGCTCGAGCTTGGCTTCGACGCAAAGCCAAAGGGAAAGTGCGGAGCACCGCGGGACCCAACCGCCTGTGACCTTGGTCGATGCGTGGTGATTGGTGGGACATGGGCACCTTCGCTTCCTCACGCGGCCTCGGCAACCATTCTCGCCAGAGAAAAGGCTGGCACCCGCTAAAAAGTCTTCATTGCCTTCCTTCGTCTTGCTGCAGATCCCCTTTTTCTCGCCCCGAGAGACTCCAGATCCACCAGGACTATTCTCCAAGCTTGCAGCCGATGGCGCCCGACAAGGTGAAGGACGCGTGCTCGCCCTCCTGGTACGAGCCCGCCTTGAGCGCGCCCACAATCTCGGAGAAGAACTTCGCCACCGCGCTCTTGATGGCGGCGGGCGATAGCAATGAGGGGGAGAGACCACGCTTTGGGCCGGCTCCGACAAGCCGGAGGCCCCGGGTAGTACCTCTACCCCTTCTTCATGCACAACGTCTTCGCGGGGCTGGTCCCCCCTTTCTCTGAATTTTTCTACTCCGTCCTCCGCCATTACAAGCTCCACGCCCTCCATCTTCATCCCAATTCCATCCTTGTCCTGTCGACCTTTGCCTTCTACTATGAAGCATTCATGGAGGTGATGCCGTCCATGGCGCTGCTTCGCCATTTCTTTTACCTCTGGAACAAGGGTGGCGTGCCATGCTCGGGGTGCGCCAACTTTGTTGCGGCAAACGGAAGCAACGCAATCTCAAGAGCTGGGAAGAAGGCAGAGGGCTTTCAGAACAAATGGGTCCTCATGGATGCCAAGAGCCCCTACCCTCGGCTAGTGCTGCTGACGCGGAGGCCAGTGCCTCACGAGGGGTGGACTAGCGCGACGCTCACCGACCCACGGGGGGAGGAGATGTTGGGGAGGATGGCGGCCGACCTGAAGCCGAACGATCCGAAGGCGGGGAAGTTGATGGGGGCCATGATCGTCAAGGAGTTCCTGTCGCAGCGCCTGGCCCCACTCTAGGCACGCTTGTGCCCCTTGTGGAGGGTCATGGAAGAAGGTGGTGACCTCCGCCTACACCCGGATGCTTTGTCCGACAAGGAGCTGGACAGGGTTCTCCACCTCCTAATTGTGCAGCATCATGGGTACCCGCCTGATACCCATCTTCTGATGTACCACCGCCCGGATGGGCAAAGATCACCGCCGCCATTCCCGTCTTCAACGAGCGCGGGCTCGAGCTGCTGGTGCCTACCGGGGCCCCAGTGGTGGCGGCCTCGGTGATGGTTTCCTTCGGTGAGTCCGGCGAGGAGGAGAGGCCTCACTCGGAGGCGACCCAGGAGGGAGCGATGGAGACATCTCCTCTCCGCGTGGCGGATCTCCTCCGTACCCTCCTTGACGATGACAAGACTAGCGAGCACCCGGTGAGGGAGTCGCCGAACCCCGTCGGGGTCATGACAAGGTCCGGGGGCACCCCTCCGAAGAAGCCGCCAGCCGGGGTCCCGAAGAAAAGCAGATCGGCGCTGATCTCCCGAGGCGATGCTTCTGCTCCGTCGCCAGCCGGCGCTACTGCGGGTCCGGCCGCTGCGCCCTTGCCTGCCCCTGGGGCTCGCGCGCTAGTGCCCCAGGCCACGAAGCCTTCGGGCTTGGTGCTCCTGAAGAGGGCGAGGGAGTACGCCGTCGTAGACTAGTAAGCGCTTCGTCCTGATCCTTCATTCCTGTCCTTGCCGTATTTTCTCAATGTCTCCCTTTGCACTGATAGGCCAATGTCGGTGCTGAAGAAGAAGAAGGGGGTGACCACAACCCCTGAGGCCCTGCAGCCAGCTAATGTTGCGCCTCCTCTGGCGCAGAAGGACATCGATGGCTCCCGAGCCTCAGCGTCCGGGTCATCCTCATGAGATTCTGAGGCCCAACCTTAGGAGAAGGCGATCTCCATGGCCAAGCCAGCTTCGAAGGCCCCTGCACCTAGCTTGCCTGCTGAGGCAACGAAGGCTCAGGAGCCCCCGGCCTCTTCTGCTGCCGCCGACCTGCTGGCCTTGGCGCAGATGCTGCCTCCTCTTCTTCCCACCATGCCACTGGACCGTGATCCTTTTGCCTCGCCTGACGCTCTGGAGGAGGCTTCCTCCATGCCGACCCAGCTTCAGGATGACCTTTGGGGCGCTGACTGTCGCCTGGCGTCAGGGTGCCTGGAGCTGATCTCGGGGTGGCTGCGGTCCGACGCGTCTGTCAGGGCGGCATGGGGTCAGGCCATGGCAACTTTTGAGGAGGGTAAGCGGGCCGCCGACCTAGCCGTAGCCGCCCGTGAGGTGGCATTGAAGGACGCCGAGGCTGCCAAAGAGCACTGTCGGGTGGCGAAGGCCGAGCTGGAGAGCCTGCGCAATGAACGTGTTGCCGAGATTCGTCAACACGAGGCACGGGAGGAGAAGCTGAAGGCTCGACAAGACGTGGTCGTCGGCCGTGACACCGAGCTGGAGCAGCTGGCGCGGGCGTAGGCTGTGGAACGCAGCTGCCTGGAGGAGCTGGAGGAGAAGATGGAGGTGGAGAAGGCCCAGCTGGAAGCCAAGGCAAAGGTTCTTGTTAAAGATCGTGCGGCCTTCAAATCACTTGAGCTCTACAGGAAGGGCTTGAAGAAGCCGTTGGTGACCGACGAGGAAGGCCCCACCGAGCTACTTCCTCATCTAATCACAGCGCTCGAGGACATCGTTAATTGGATCGGCCCCATGGTGGAGGGGGAAGCTAGCGCGCTCTGCTCCTTGGCTATGACGCGCGTCTTCAGCCACCTCCATCTTCGCGTCCCGAGCACCGACCTTGGAGCTCTTCTTGAAACTGTGGATGAGAAGCACTGTGCAGCAGCTACCGACATCATGAAGGACTGGGTGGAGGCCCTACTGGAGAAGTTCCTCACCATCGCCCCTGCGCCTCCGGCTGATGGTGTCGCCGATCCCACAGCCATGGCCAACGACATGGGCGACGGCGACGCTGCCGACGATGGGGAGCTCCCCGACGGTAGCGCCCAAGGCTGAAGGGGATGCTTGCTGGCGATGCTCCTTCCCATTTTTTACTTCCCTGCAATATGCACCGTGCCTCGTGGAGGCATTAGAACTTCTGTTTGGTATTTGAGGAACAACATGTCTTGTAATAATTTGTTAGGATTCCATGATTTCCTTCCCATTTGCTTGATGTTCTACGCCGGCAGGGCCAGGCCCCGCGCATACCTCAGCCGCCGTTGGGTCGTCCAGATCACCAAGACGAGACCAAGGGGTGAGGGCTACGTGACCAGTTAGGCTCCTGAGTCGCGATGCTTATGAGTCCCCCTTGATGCACAAACGGCATGTGGAAAGGAGATGCGAAAGTAGGACTTAGTGTTCTGCGTCGATAGGGCCCAGCCCCGCGCGTACCTCAGCATCGTTGAGTCGTCCGGATCGCCAGGATGAGACCAAGGGGTGAGGGGCTACGTGGCTAGTTAGGCCCCTGAGTCGCGATTCTCAGGAGTCCCCCTTGACGTACGAACAGACCTCCATACATGTCCTTGCCGAGGTCCTGCTCGGGAGGGGGCGCAACTACTAGGTCTGAGGGACCTGGCAAGGTGGCGTACGCCAGGCGTGACCTAAGCGCAGCCCCCGTGCCCAGCCCCCTTGCGTGACTCTCCCGAGGGGAAAGCGTTGCGACAAGGCTGGACACCGAGCCGGGTGGCTCCCAGAGGTTGATGCGGCCATGGGGCCGCCCTCAGTTGTTTATCACCAGCATGGAGCATAGCGCTTCCACACTTGCATGGGCATACCCGCTCCTCGACCATGTTGACTGCCAGCGCGAAGCATGGTGCTTCCACTGGTACGTGGGTGAGGGCTCCCTCTGAGTGGAGCCCCCGGTGCGTGTACAGCCCCACCCTGACATGTGGCCTGCATGGCAGGGCTAGACGAGGTGTGTCTGGGCACTCGTGAGCCAGCGCAGGACTCACGAGGCCCTACCTCAAGGCGGGTTGCGCCTAAACTTGATTCTTGAGAGCTGTGGTGGACCTGCGAGATGTTTAGACAACCTACACCGAATGAATATCCTGAGACAATCACAAGAGAAGGCCAAACACCAACGACCCCAAGAGGTGACGTGAACGGGGCCGGCCCGCTAGATGGAGCTCAATCGTTGGGTTTATCGATGCTGTAGGGACGGACCAGAGCGCAGACGCTGTGTCCAGTCTTCTCATGCGAAAAATCCTGAAGAACGACAACCGGCGCGTGGCTCCCATGGTGATGAAGCATCGGGTCACGCGCCCTAGCTCATCCGCCCATGATTAGCTCATGCGGGAGCCAAGCACCAAGGACCATGGGAGGTGACATACATGGGGCTAGACCATGAGCCAGAGCTCAGCCACTTGGATTTAGTGACGCTGCAGGGACGGACCCGAGCACAGACGTCGTGCCGACCCTTAATCATGTGGCGGTCGTGGGTGGGTTCGCAAGGGTGCATGACGTTCATGGCATTGAAGTGACAGACTGGCAAGTGATAATCATAAGGTAGCTTGTGGAAGGAGACAAGCTAGTTCAGGTAAATTCAAGGAAGATACATGCCGCAAGGACGGACCCATGCAGCCTGGGGATGATGCAGCCCAATGGGCGCCCCCAACATAGTAAGCTAGAGATGCAAAAGGGATACACGTCGTAGGAACAGGCCCGTGCGACATGAGGATTGTGCTGCCCGAGGGGCACCCCCAACTGAATGAATTGGAAGGAGTCACCTGGCACCGCTGCTGGAGAGGTGTCGAAGTGGCTCGAGACGCATGCTGAAGGAGTTGCTCCTCATGAGTCGCCTGGGTACAGAGCCTCGGGAGGCCTTGGGGGCCCAGGAGGCTCATGAAGAACCGTCGCCATCTCCGCGAGGACTGCGTGACGCCTGGCCTCCTGAGCCGCCAGAATGCTCCTTAGGTGGCGCTGGGAGGTGGCGGCCGTGTTCGGCTGGCCAAATGGCATGCGAGCATAGTTGTGAGGTGGACCCTCACACCGACCAACGTGCGAAGGCCAGAAACGCTCCTGAGATGCCGCCCTGTTGAGTCCTGGGATGTCGACGCAGACACACGGCTTGTCGTCCTCGTTAGGACAAGGAGCTGTGCCAGGTGGTGGCGGTGGTCGCCGCGCATCATTCTTGCTTCTTGAAGCTCCTTGTTCGCCTTGGTGGTGAACTCCTGAGTGCCAGGTACTCCACGCCTTGTGCCCTTGTGAGGGAAGCGTGCGTTCAAGCATGCCTCCACGTGACATTGGCTAGGTGAGAGGCCCTCCGGAAAAGAGCCCCCGAGCCTAGCTTGAGGAGGGCGCCGGGCGTGCCTTCCTATGCGAGAGAGGGAGGCGCCCCATTCGTGGGCGCGGGCCTTGAGGTGGTGCCACTTGAGATGCCGCCCTCCTGAAGCCCTTGGCAGAGGAGGGTCTTCAGCCGCTGCATCCTAGTAAGCGCGCTAGAGAGAGCACACTGCTTCCTTTTCCTCGCAGGCGACCGTGATGGCGCCGCAGCTTCCTGGCATCTTGAGGACATTGTAGCCGTGATGAGTCACTGCCATAAACTTGGCCAAGGCTGGATACCCAAGGATGGCATTGTACGGCAGGCAGATGTGGGCGACGTCGAAGTGGATGAGCTTGGTGCGGTAGTTGTCGCGCTTGCCGAAGGTGACAGGGAGGTGGGCCTGCCCTATCGGGGTGGTGGAGCCGTCGGTCACTCCTGAGAAGGGCTAGGTTGGTTGCAGCTGATCATACGGCACTTGGAGGCGGTCGAACGTTTCGTCTGGAGGCGAACACTATTGAAACACGGGATGTACTTCTGCAGGGTCTCCCCTGGCTACTGCTTGATGCACCGCAGGTCAGCGGTGGCAGGCGGGCGGGCGCGAGTGCCTTGGAAGTTGGCGACGAAGCGCTCGCGCATCTCTCCCCAGGAGGAGATCGATCCTGCAGGCAAGTTCAAGAGCCACGAGCGCGCACCTTCTTTGAGAGTCATGGGGAAACAGTTCGCCATAACTTTCTCGTCGCCATTGGCCGCCTCGATGCTCAGGTCATAGAGTTGCAAGAACTCAGTAGGGTTGAGGGTGCCGTCGTAGCGTGGAGGCTGGTCGGGCTTGAACTTGCCCGGCCAGACCATGTTTCGTAGCTCGGGGGTGTAGGCGCGGCAACCCGCTGTGGTCATTGGAGCCCGTTGTGGAGGTGGAGCCTGGTCCTGGTACCCACGCGCCGCCGTCGCAAGCGGTGCACGCTCTTGACGTGGTGGTGTTGGGAGTGCATGAGCATCTTCTTGGAGCCGTGGGATTTCCTGGCAGCTTCCTTCTTCACGCGCGGGTGCCCTGCACGGTGGGTCGTGCTGCGGGGCCACGCGTCTTGGTGCGAGGGCGATGTCTTGATGTGGAGGTGGCGGAGGTGCTCCATGGGCTATGTCACCCGCAGCAGGGGGTGGACGACGCAGCGAAAGGGACGGTGCAGGAGAGCCCCTACTGGCCTAGACGAGCTCGGCGATGTGGTCCAGCCAGTCCTTGTAGAGGTCGTCGATGGGGCGGTAACACAGGAGCTCACGCGCCATGAGCAGTGCGGCCTACGCGTCCGCGAGCCCGCGGCGAGTGTGGGACGACGAGCTGACCGGAGTCAACGACGGGGAGGCGGTGCGTTTGTCCCGCCACACAGATGGGTGCATCAATGAAGCTTGCTGCTCGTTTCCCGCTGGGCCGGTGGTGGCGTTGTCAGCGGGTGAAGGAGAGCGATGGGGAGGTCTGCCAACGGGCGCTGTCTGGGCGACGTGAGCGGCAAGGGCGGCCCGACGCTCAGCATGGGCCCGGCGAGCGTCAGCGATGGATGCGGTGGAGCAGTGGTACGACGATCGACGGAAGAAAGGCTTCAGCTCACCCCCTACCTGGCGCACCAAATGTGATTACGGGTTCCGGCAAACCCTTGTGAGGTTTGAACTCTGGGGTGCGCACGAAGAACACTATCTTCCTCTCTCGCTCGCTCAACGACTCCACGGTCTAGCTCGATGGACCCAAAGAACAAGAGACACAAGGTTTTATACAGGTTCGGGCCACCTTGTGGTGTAATACTCTACTCCAGTTTGTGGGTGGATTTCCTCGAGGGGCTGAGGATGAACTAGTATAATGGATGAACATCCTCGGGGGGGTATGGGCGTCCTGGGAACGATGGTACCCAGACTTGCCTACCTGCGGCCCAGGGCGTGGCTCCACCAGCGGCCTGGTATGACCCATCTTCATCAACCAACACTCAAGACCCTCGCGAGGGGCCAAGCCTCGTGAGGCGGATGACACAAGACCTCCTCAGGGGCAACCTCACTAGGCTGGCTTGTGAGGAGCGGAGAGATCAAGGCGAGGGGCACCTCGCGAGGTTTCCGTGACGTGAGCCATTGCTAGTTTCCTCTCTGGTGCTAAAGGGGAAGGCGCAGGCAAGGAGTCCCGAGGCATCAGGCAAAGGTTTCCATATTGGTGCAACGAGAGCAAGACCAGCAGGACAGCAAGACGGAGGTCATCACGGAGGCCACGACGGCGTCACCACTAGAGCCTTTGCAGGCAAAGACCACCTTTTGTCAGGATGTCTTGTACTAGCTGTCCCCCTTCAAACTGGCCGTTGTGGAATCCCTTCCCGCCTAATATTTGGGGAGAGGACCTGGGCCTCTATAAATAGGACTAGCCACCACCATAGGAGGGGGAGATCGACTCATCTGAAGAGGGCCATTCAGATCATCCCCAACCACACAAGCTCATCAAGCTCAAGAACACCTCTCCTCAGGAGGTTGTTCTTCCCTTGTACTTGTTCATGCCCAGCCTACAAGGCAATCCACCACACCACACTGGAGTAGGGTATTACACCGCAATGGTGGCCCGAACCAGTATAAACTCTTGTGTCACTTGTTCCTTGGGTTCGGCGAGCTGGGCTTTGAGATCAATGCGAGGGTGTGAGCTAGGGGGAGAGAGATCTTTGTGCGCACCCCAGTGTTCGAACCTCAAGGGTTTGCCGGAACCCGTAATCCGACATTTGGCGCGCCAGGTAGGGGTGCGCCGCGGTTTTCTTCCCCATCGATCGACCTGCTGTCGCCCCGCGTCTCCGATGTTTGACGATCCAAGGACCGAGGATGACCGCTGGGCGGCCTGGCTGGCTCGAGCACCTCCATCCGCTCCCGAAGACCTCAACTCCATGCTCCAGGCGTCCCGTGCGCCACCCAATGCCCGCGGAAACGGGTAGTGTGGATCGATGTCTGCGACCCTCACGACGTGGAACGCGCGGGCCTCCACTAGATCCACAAGCTACGTAGCAGCGACGGCGCCACACACCCTATGGGAACATGCGAACATGCGAGCCGCGCTCGTGGTGGCGCGGGAGCTGCTATGGTGCCGCCTGATGGAGAGCGGCTGCGAAGCATTGCTGGAACGCGTCGCCAAGCTGTTGGATGCTGCAGCCAGGGGTACGCCGCCTTTCTGCTCCATACTTACATCTCAAGTTGTGGCCAGGTCACGCGACGGGCCTCGTTGCATCGGCGTGCTCCCAGGTGCACCAGGAGGGCTCGCCAGCGTCAGCATGACCGACGGTGCGAGACATCCAGGCCTTCCTTTGCCTCGCCCCATTGGCGTAGGTGCAGGCGATGCTCCTCACGGTCCTAATCGAGTGCCACCCTATAGCCACCAGGGAGGCGCATCGGGCTCGACGGTGTGGGGCATAGGGCACCTCGGTGGAAGTTCCGGAGAGGCAGCTCAGGAAGCCTATGTGCCCTGCATGGTGGATCAGGAGTACACGCTAGAGGACGACCCCTGCACGTTCCGTGAGCTGGGCTGGGAAGAAGAAATGCTGGAAGCCGAGGCCTTCTATGAGCTACCCATGATCCTCGCCGACCCTGCCAATGGCAACCATCATAGGGTACCACTGATATCTCAGGAGCAGGCTTACACTAACAATGGGTCACAGGTGGACCAGGCCGCAGTGCCAGACGGCGACCCTAGCGTTGCATCCCCACTCCAGTCAGGGGCGGCGCACTGTCGGCTGCACTGAAGGGGTCAGGAGCAAGGCCCTCTCTCATGTCATGCGGGGAAAGGCGTCACCCGAAGGTAGGTCCTCTGCCGGGGAGGCACCGGCGAGCCCTCCCCCCGGGAGAGGGCCCGTGGTCCCCGAGGGCGCCGCTAGCATCCCCTTTGCCCCATTGGCTTCATCCTGGTTTCCGGACGCCCCAATGGTGGTCGAGGGTGGCACAAGGTGGGGACCTCATCTGGCGATATGAAGCAAGGCTCGTGCTTGTGAAGGTCTCTGCCCACGACACTCTCATGTAATAATGAGTGGGGCAGTATACGCTCGGAGTCTTTGGAGAGCCACCCTCGGGTCTCGAGGGCTCCCGCCCACATCCTAGTGGAAGCACCATGCTCAGCGCTGGCCGATGACACTGTCCCCAATGACTAAGCTCACAGCCAGCAAAAGCACTAGGCTCCGCGCTGGTGAGAAGACAAGAAGACTAGCTAGGTGCCAGACGCGGCCATTTGCTTTCAACCACTTTTTCTGTAGCTCGATTTGCCACCTTTTGGATTTGAACTCGCAGTCGTATTTTCATTGGCAAAGCATGGGGGGCATCTTTTCTCATTAACGTTGATTTCTTTAGTTTTCTGGCTCCGTGCCTTGTTTCGAGTCCAACGCCTACAGCCCCTCCCTCATGAGCACCTCACGAGTGAGGGATGGGCGTGGTATGCGCGCGCGTCTCACTGTGATCTAGCGCCCGTCTCTCGCAAGGCCCTCTCAGGCGGACCAACGGGCTCCTCACAAGCCCGAAACCTCACAAACCTGCGGAGGATTCCCCTCGGGAGAACCACACATCTACAACTACAAGGCCAGTCTGGGGCCCGCCTGGACTGAGGTAAGTTACTGTGGCAAGCTCGCGGAGGAACGTGGGAACTCGCTAAAACACGCCTTCAGTCTGGCTCAGGGAATAAAACAAATAGTCAGATTACATGAGGGACTCCCCCTCCCCAAAATACACTTACATCTTCGGGGGCCATGCCCAAGCTTTTTGCGCACAGGTTCAAAACCGCCGGCTCAATCGGACATGTCGCTCGCCGTGTCTTTCGAATCACTCCCGGACATGCTACTGGCATCGTCGCCAGCATCGTCTTCACCGTCATCGACCACGTCTCCTTCATCCGCTGCGACCACCACAACGTCATCATCAGAAGCGAAAGCTCTAACCAGAGCATCCACGTTATCATCCACCCAGTGCGCCAGGTTGCCCCAAATAGCTCCAGGAATTGGGGCGATTGCGGCGTCGATGTCAAATTTGGGGTCGGCATTCTGCAGATGGCAAACGCGGGAAAACCCATGTTCGAGGAGGCCATGGCTCTTTTCGTCAGTGAGCTCGCGAGCCCTCTCAGCCCGGTCCTCGAGGCGCATCACGACGTCAGCGAAGAAGCGAAGATGGCCGGCATAGTCTTCTGCATGAGGGTGAGGGGCGTATTCGTCGTAGATGATGCCCAGCGCCTGGTTGGCTCTCACCCTGATGTCCTGGAGCATGGGGGCGTGTTCGCGCTGCAACATCTGTCAGCGGATCACCTCCTCCCTGCTCTGTTGCACGAGGGACTCAGCAGTGGTAAGTCGCTGCTGAAGCGGGAACAGTTCAACATGGGCAGAGGCCAACTCGGCCTGCATGGACATCACGGCAGTTGCAGCGACCTTCTCGCACTGCTCCGCCTCGGCCAACCTCGACCTGAGGGCGGTGGTCCTGCCCTCAGCTTCGGCTTCCATGAGCTTCAGCTTTAGGTCGTACCTATTGGCAAGATCAGCGCGAGCCTCCTCCACCCCGTGGTCCACTTCCTCCTGGATCTTGTCCTCGCGGGTGATGATGGCATATTCCACCTGAGCAACCTGACGCTCTCTCATCTCCAACCGCTCAAGCACTTCCATGTGCCTCAGGATCTCCTCCTCGTTGGACGGTGCCCCCTTCATTGATGCCAAGATAGCTCTACGCGCCTCCGCCTGCTATTCTAGCAAGGCATTCAGGGCCTGAAGCTCCTGCCTCTGCCTCTCGGCAACCTCGCGGTGGTGGTCTACCTCCCTGGCCTCCTCCAAGGCTCGGGCGCTAGCCTCGCGCAAGGCTGCAAGATATGCCTCGACTTTCGTGTTGACACGCTCATGCTGGAGGCGCCCGAGGTTGACGGACACCTTCAATTGACTCCATTCATCCACTAGCCGAAGACCCTCAGCTTCCAGGCGAGCGTCAACATCCACAAGCTCTTCCCCAAGCCAGCTCAACGCACCCATAGCTTCCCGGAAGAGCTCGTGACGGACGTTACCCCGCCTGCGTGCAAGCTTGAATGCACAACCGGGTCCGTCCTCCACGCCGGGAGTCGTTGAAGAAGTTCGAGGTGGCTCGCCTCCCTCAGCAGGGGGCTGGATGGCGGCACCTTTCTAGTCACCCTTCGGGCCCCGTCGGGGGCCCGGAAGGGCGATGGCTTGTTACCCGAAGGAGAGGCCAGAGCCGAGGCCACCGAGCTGCAGTCAATGACCAGAGGAGGAGCCCTTGGCACACTTTCCACACCCTAGGCAAGGCCGCGAAGAACGTACGACAAGAACACGGGGTCGAGATGCCAAGCCGGTGTGCTTACCTGTCCGGCCGACCTCGCGCCAAGTGATGTAGGCTGGCTTAGGGCACTGAAGGTCAGCAGAGGACTCGAAGCAGGAGGAGGTTGCTTCTCTTGAAACTTCGTCGCCTTAGCAGAAGGGATCCTGAGGAATCATGGTTAGGAGGAGAAGTGGTACTCGAAAAAATTGCAAAGATAAGGTACTCACTCGTCAATAGCAATGTACTTCCTCTGCTTCATTGGCCAGAAGGCGTCACCACTGTAGCTTGGAGACCCCCTCCTCTTGCGGAGTGCCGCGAAGTTTGGTCGGAGCTGGCCGAAGTCCTGGGCACGGTCACCAAGGCCGGGCGCAGATGGTGTAACTCCTGAGGAGGGGTCCTTAGGGGTGCTGGACTATGCTGAGACCTCAGTACTCGCCATGTGGCGGTTCACCAGGGCCTCAGGGGCTCCGGCCTCAGGAGCATCGGACTGCATGGCCCCCTAGGACGTTTCCTCAAGACGGCTCTCCGGGGTCCCAGGGGACGGCACCTCAGGAGCCCCGAGTGGTGCCGATTCCTCAGCAGCAGCGTCGCCATCGCTCGACAGCAGCCGCCCCCTACACCCGCTCCTGGGGCAGGCATCGCGCTCAGGGCAGGAAGGGGGACCACGAAGAAAGGGCTCTCGCGAGGCCCTTCAAGGCCAAATGGGCGTGGTCCCCATTCGTCAAAGAGGGGCATCTACTTCACGACCTCCTCCTTGTTTGAGTAGAAGTACAAGAGGCAGCCCTCCTTCGGTAGGTCAGCTGGCGTCGGGACGCCAGTCAGGAGCTTAAGCATCGTGCGCCATGCCTCAGGAGGAAGCGCAGGCGCCTGAAGCCTCATGCGGTCCTCGTAGCCGGAGAAGGTCCACATCTGCCTGGTGTGGCGCTGAAGTGGAGCGATGCGACACCAGATGAACTCCTTGACCACCATGGGCACCATCACTCCGAGATCCTTAAACCTGGCGAACCAAAGCTAGGCATGAGCGAGCCTCCGATCGTTGAGCTTCGCGTGCCCCCAACCGGATCTCGGAGCAGCTGGGATCCAGGGAGCAGCAGCAGGGGGCTGCGCACGCCAACATCCACGAACACCAACCTCTTCCTGAAGCCTCCTACGACCGGCGAGAGCTCAAAGTTAATCCCCGAGCTGGCCGTCGCCACGACGTCCTGGAGGGATACACACCCTGAGCGCTGGAGAGGATCTGTCAGGTGCAGCGAGAGGAAGTGGCGAAGCAGAGCTACGGAAGGGGCAATGCCCACCATGGCTTCGCAGACAAAGGCACAGATAGCAAGGAGGATGATGGATTGGGGATCGAGATGCAGCGCATTGATCTAGTAATGCGAGAGCACCACATTGAATAAATTGGTGAAGGGGGGAATCAAGCCAGCCAGAGGGTGTGGAGATGGATGGGGACCTCGGTGGTCGTCCTATCAACTTCGGCGTGGGAAGCAGGCCAGGCCACCGTCGCCCCCCACTCATTGAAATCAGCGGCAAGCATCGGGCGCACCTTGCTCATCGCTTATTGGTTGAGCACCACCGACCGCTCGATGGCGGGCTCGAAGACCGGTGTCGCAGGGGCTGTAGCACCCTCGATGCGGCTATATCTCCCACGTGTCGAGGCACGACTTAGAGGCATAACCGCATTGAAAGCAATGTCGCAAGTCGGGAAATCATCACACATCCCACGTACATAAATAATATAAAGGGGAGGTACATAGTTGGCTTACACTCGCCACGTCACATCAAAGTACATAAATAACATCCATCATACAAATCACTCATGGCCCGACTACGGCGCCAAAATAGAAAAGACCCCCAACATGCGACAAGGCCCTGAATCTACCCCGACTGGGCACCACTACTGCTCATCAGGAAAAGACACATAGTATCGCTGAGAGTCCTCGTCGTACTCCCACTTGAGCTCAAGCGCGCCATCTGGAGCTGTATCGTCTGTCCCTGCATCTGGTGTAATAGTAATCTGTGAGCCACAGGGACTCAGCAATCTCACACCCTCACGATCAAGACTATTTAAGCTTAATAGGTAGGAAAGGGGTAATGTAAGTGGAGCTGCAGCAAGCGACTAGCATATATGGTGGCTAACTTATTCGCAAAAGAGAGCGAGAAGAGAGAGGAAGGCGCAAGCGAGGAACTAGAGAGCAACCTGCGCAAACATAACTCCAACATCGTGTCCACTTCCCGGACTCCGCCGAGAAGAGGCCATCACGGCAACACACTCAGTTGATTCATTTTAATTAATTAAGGTTCAAGTTATCTACAACCGGACATTAACAAATTCCCATCTACCCATAACCGCGGGCACGGCTTTCGAAAGATCAATCCCTGCAGGGGGTCCCAACTTAGCCCATAACAAGCTCTCACGGTCAACGAAGGAATAGACCTCCACCCAAGACACACCGATCAGACTCGGTATCTCGGTACAACAAGATGATTCGACAGGTCAAAACAAGTCCAGCAACACCACCCAGATATGCCGACAAATCCCGATAGAAGCTGCACATATCTCGTTCTCAGGGCACACCGGATGAGCAAGACGTCGGGTAGGCCAGCCCAGAGTTGCCCCTGGTAGCCCCGGACATCGCTCGGTGGGACCAACACTCAGAGGAGCACTGGCCCGTGGGTGCTAAAATAAAGATGACCCTCGGGCTCCGAAAACCCAAGGGGAAAAGAGGCTAGGTGGCAAATGGTAAAACCAATGTTGGGCGTTGCTGGAAAAGCTTTAATCAAGGCGAAGTATCAAGGGGTTCCCATTATAGCCCAACCGCGTAAGGGACGCAACAATCCGGGAACATAACACCGATATGACGGAAACTAGGGCGGCAAGAGTGGAACAAAACACTAGGCGAGAGGCCGAGCCTTCCACCCTTTACCAAGTATATAGATGCATTAAGATAACATAGCAATATAATGATATCCCAACAAGTAAATAAATTTTCCAACAAGGAACGGCTCCAATCTTCACCTGCAACTAATAACGCTATAAGAAGGGGCTGAGCAAAGCGGTAACATAGCCAATCAACGGTTTGCTAGGACAAAGGTGGGTTAGAGTCTCAATCATGGAAATTTGGGAGGCTGACAAGCAAGTGGTAGGCATCGTAGCATTGGCAAAGCAAAAGAGCGAGCAAACTAGCATAGCAAAGATAGTAGTGATTTCGAGGGTATGATCATCTTGCCTGCACAGTTGTCAGAGTTGACTGGATCCTCAAAAGCAAACTCAACGGGCTCCTCGTTAGCGAACTCGTCTCCCGTCTCTACCCAACAACACAAACAAGCAACAAGGATACAATCAACCACGTGCAAGGGCAACCAACAATATGCAAAGATGGTATGCTATGCGGGATGCGATGCGGGATGCAAGATGCAAGACGTGACAGGAAATGCATGAACCTGGCCTCAACATGGAAAACCAAGTGTGCCACTGGATAGAGGGGAAGAAATCCCCTGAAAACGATATAAAGATCATAGGAATCGGAGCTACGGTTTGGAAATGGCGAGCGTTTTACGAAACGAACCGATCTGCGATTTACAGCAAGTAGGCTCCTAAATGCAACGAAATGAACATGCTACAGCCACCAAACATGAAAACAAATTGCATTGCAGGGATGTGCACAAGATGCTTAACAAATCACTAGCACTGAGCCATATGCAAATTCATCCATTAAGGGGTTCAAACAAGCATGGCAAAACTGAATAAGCAAAACAGATTTCAGACTATGCGAAATTAACGCTAGTCTGGAATTTCAGACCACGATGCTCTCTTCGGAGCAGCAAAACAACATGAAACATAACCTGAACATGACAAGTAAGAGCATGGCATGGAGCTACTCAACAAGCTTAACAAAACACCCAAAGTGACCTGGGGCCAAAAGGGTTCACAAAATACTCTAACGAGCACACGAACATAGATGAAACACAATCAGTTTTCAGACTTGGTGAAAACTAAGACATACTGGAATTATAACTCACGGAGGCATGTAAACGAGCTCGATGCACTCACTACGGTGCAAGTCATGGCAAGGCAAGCATATATCCATAAAGAAGGCACAAAATGCTAGCTAGACATGGCAAGAACAATGGCATAGCATCCATGGATCACTAGCAATAGCACCGGCAAAATCGCAAAAGATTTCACGATCTGCCCAAATTAACAACGATGCAAAAGTTGAGCTCGATTGACTCAACCTAGAGGGATCCAACATAACAAGTAAAGACATGGATGGATAAAGCACAACAAGCATAACAAATCACTCTAACTGAGCATCCTCAAAAGAGGCACGGATCACTAGGAAACAAGCTGGACATATAGCATCATGAACTAAAACATCCCAGACTTAGTGAAAATCACTAAGTCCCTGAAATCAGCAATCTCAGGTATCCCTCTTTGCAAGCTTGCACAAGACACCACACACATCCTAAAAATGCATGGGTGGCACCTCTGGAAAGAAGACTGAATGCTTAACAATTCATCCCAAAGGGGCACAGGCATATCATGCACACAATAATCATGGCAAAAATGACAAAAGTCAATGATGAGCTAACGGATCTGCAATTTAACTCATGATGCCTCCGTCTAACAGCATTTTGTGCATCAAGATGAACTCAAATGCAAATGATGCAATGGAATGAAATGATGTACTCGTCGAGACGAAGATTTTGATATATCATATGTCCAAAATGGAGCTACGGATGCCAAGATATGAGCAGTCAAACATAGCACGAAAATTAGGGTTTCGGGGATGAAAAGTCAACCGGATCTAGATCTGGCCCGGGAGCACTGTTCACGCCGGGGCACGGGGATCGAGGATGGACGGCCGGAGAGCTCGCCGGAGTCGTCGTCGAGGAGGGAGAGCGGCGGGGGTGGCTCCGGCCACCGGAGCTGGCAGGGACGGCGGCGCGACGAGGAGAAGCACCCGGGCGGCGGCGCGCGAGGACCCGGGCCGCGGGGGCCGGCGCTGGGCCTGCGGGCCCGCGTCGGTGGCGGCGGCGAACTGGTCCCACGGGGGACACGTGGCGGCGGCGGGTTGGATGGCGGCGGCGGGCGGACGCGTCCGGCTCCGTCCGGACGTGTCCGGTGGCGGCGGAGACGATTTGATCTAGGGTTAGGGGGGAGGGACTCCGCGAATTTGGAATGGGGGGTGTATATATAGGCATAAGTGGAGCTAGGAGAGTCCAAATGAGGTGCGGTTTTCGCCCACACGATCGTGATTGAACGACCGAGACGATGGAGCAGAGTTTGGTGGGTTTTTGGGCCAAATTGGAGGGGTGTTGGGCTGCAACACACATGAGGCCTTTTCGGTCCCTCGGTTAACCGTTGGAGTATCAAACGAAGCCCAAATGACCCGAAACTTGACAGGCGGTCTACCGGTAGTAAACCAAGGCCGCATGGCAAGTCTCGGTCCAATCCGGAAATGTTTAATCCCCACACATGAAAGAAAGCTAGAAATGGCCACCGGAGGAGAACGAAGCGCCGGAATGCAAAATGGACAACTGGGAGAATGCTCGAATGCATGAGATGAACATGTATGCAAATGCAATGCACGTGATGACATGATATGAGATGCATGAAAACGAAAACAACACACGGAGGCAAAGACCCAAACCCGAGGAATAAATATAACTTAATGCCGGAAACGGCAAGAGTTGGAGTACAAATTGGGAAAGTAATATCTGGGGCGTTACAACACTCCACCACTACGAAAATATCTCGTTCCGAGATCTAGGACTGAAAGAACTCCGGGTACTCAGAACGGAGGTGATCCTCGCGTTCCCAGGTAGCTTCACGGTCGGAATGGTGTGACCACTTGACTTTGAGAAATTTGATTGACTTGTTGCGAGTTCTGCGTTCAGTCTCTTCAAGGATTGCAACTGGGTGCTCACGATAGGAGAGATCTTCTTGGAGCTCAATGTCCTCGAAGTTGACTGTGCGTTCAGGCGTCTTGAAGCACTTTCGGAGTTGGGAGACATGGAACACATCATGAACATTAGCAAAGTTTGAAGGAAGCTCGAGTTGATAGGCGAGGTCGCCTCTCTTGCTGACAATCTTGAAAGGTCCGACGTATCTGGGGGCAAGCTTCCCTTTGATACCGAAGCGACGAGTCCCTTTCATAGGAGAGACGCATAGGTAAACATGATCTCCTATCTCGAAAGCCAAATCACGGTGCTTATTGTCATAGTAGCTCTTCTGGCGGGATTGGGCTGCTTTGAGGTTATCAAGAATGACCTTGCACCTTTCTTCTGCCTCTGTGATTAGGTCATTACCCAGCAGCTGACGTTCACCGGTTTCAGACCAGTTGAGAGGTGTACGGCATTTCCTACCATACAGAATTTCAAATGGGGCCTTGCCCGAACTTGCTTGAAAATTGTTGTTGTATGAGAATTCAGCATAAGGAAGACAATCCTCCCACTTCATGCCGAAGGAGATAACACAAGCCATGAGCATATCTTCAAGAATTTGGTTGACACGCTCGACTTGACCGCTTGTTTGAGGATGGAAAGCAGTGCTGAAGCGGATGTTGGTGCCCATGGCCTTCTGAAAAGAATCCCAAAACTTGGAGGTAAAGATGTTGCCACGATCTGAAGATATCACTTGAGGAATACCGTGCAGAGAGACAATTCGAGAGGTGTAGAGTTCCGCCAATTGAGCTGCAGTGATCGACTCTTTGATAGGCAGAAAGTGAGCCACTTTGGTGAGCTTGTCGATGACAACGAATATAGCATCATTACCACGCTTGGACTTTGGAAACCCAGTCACGAAGTCCATTTCAATGTGGTCAAACTTCCATTATGGAATGGCAAGAGGTTGGAGGAGACCTGCTGGTCTTTGGTGTTCTGCCTTCACTCTTCTGCAGACATCACATTCATTCACGAATTGAGCAATCTCGCGCTTCATTTGAGTCCACCAATAAGTTTGCTTGAGATCCTGATACATCTTCGTGCTACCAGGGTGGATGGAGAGGAGAGAGTTGTGAGCCTCGTTCATGATCACTTTACGAAGTTCACCTTTGGGCACAACAATTCGATCCTCGAAGAAGAGAGTGTCCTTGTCATCAAGTCGGTAGCACTTGTACTTGGACTGACTCTTTGCAATACCAATCTTCACCTTTTTCACCATATCATCGAGAAGCTGGGCTTGGCGAATCTGGTCTTCCAAGGTAGGAGAGACTTGAAGGTTGGCGAGGAAACCTAGAGGAACAATTTGCAGATTAAGTTTGCGGAAAGCTTCAGAAAGCTCGGGTTGATAAGGCTTGAGAATCAGACTATTGCAATATTCTTTTCTGCTCAAAGCGTCAGCAATCACATTGGCCTTGCCTGGAGTATACTCGATACTCGGATTGTACTCTTGAATCATTTCGACCCATCGAGTTTGCCTGAGGTTGAGATTAGGCCGAGTGAAGATGTACTTGAGACTCTTGTGATCAGTGAAAATATCCACTTTCCTTCCCAATTGAAGATGTCTCCAAGTCAACAAAGCATGCACAACTGCCGCCAACTTGAGATCATGAGTGGGGTAGTTCTTCTCATTAGGCTTCAACTGGCGAGAGGTATAAGCAACAACTTTCTTCTCTTGCATCAGTACAGCACCTAGACCTTGGAGAGAGGCATCACAAAAGACCTCGTACGGCTTGGTTTCATCAGGTGGAGTCAGAACTGGAGCAGTGATCAATTTCTCTTTCAAAGAGTTGAAAGCAATATCACACTCCGGAGACCAAACGTACTTGACGTGCTTCTGAAGAAGATTTGAGAGAGGCTTCGCGATCTTGGAAAAGTTTTCAACGAATCTTCGGCAGTAGCTTGCGAGACCGAGGAAGCTACGAAGTTGCTTCACGTTCTGAGGAGGTTCCCAATTAACAATTGCAGACACGTTCTCAGGATCCACGGAAATGCCCTTGGCAGAGATGATATGGCCAAGATAAAGCACCTCATCGAGCCAAAATTCACACTTGGAGAACTTGGCGTAGAACTGGTGTTCCCTTAGCTTGTCAAGAACCAAACGCAAGTGCTTGGCATGATCTTCCTTGTTCTTGGAGAAAACCAGAATGTCGTCGAGATAGACCAAAACGAAGTCATTGGTGTAGGGGTTGAAGATGAAGTTCATCATGCGAGAGAACGTCGGAGGAGCATTGGCGAGGCCAAAAGACATGACAGTGTATTCATATGACCCATAGCTTGTTCTGAAAGCCGTCTTGGGAATATCTTGCTCACGAATGCGAATCTGATGATAACCCATACGAAGATCAAGCTTGGAGAATACTTGGGCACCCTTGAGTTGTTCGAACAGCTCATTGATGTTGGGAAGTGGGTATTTGTTCTTGATGGTCTTCTTGTTCAATGGACGATAATCAACACAAAGTCGGTCCGTTCCATCCTTCTTCTTCACAAAAAGAACACCACAACTCCACGGAGAAGTACTAGGCCGAATGAGACCCATTCTTTCTTGAACATCGAGTTGTTTCTTCAACTCCTTCAACTCTTCGGGGCCGAGCTTGTAAGGACGTTTGCACACAGGTTCCGTACCGGGCTCAAGTTCAATAACAAATTCAACCGGCCGGTGCGGAGGCATCCCTGGGAGTTCTTCTGGGAAGACGTCTTGATACTCACAAACGACTGGGATTTGCGAAATAGCATCCAATTCACCCTTCTCATTGAGAGAAAACAACCGGATGGTATTATCCCGAGCGGCAAAGACAATTAAATCCTCAAACGAATGAGTCAGTTGAATCTGCCTGGCTGCACAATCGAGGTGAGCCTTATGCTTAGAGAGCCAGTCCATCCCAAGAATAAGATCGATATCGGAATTGCCAAGAACAATTGGGGAAGAAAGGAACTTGTAGTCGCCCAAAGTGATAGTAACCTCCGGAACACAGGTGTTAGATGTCATCTGCTTGCCCGGTGACACAATTTGCAAGGCACTTTGCAGATACTGATAATCGCACTCATACTTTGATGCAAAAGGTTTGGAAATAAAACAATGCGATGCACCTGTGTCAAAAAGAACTTTTGCAGGAATATCATTAACAGGAAGGTTACCCATTATGAGATCCGAAGAATCCTCTGCCTGAGCTGCATTCACCATATTGACCTTGGCGTGCTTGGGATTATGCTTGACCACTGCTGTACTTGCTGATCTGACAGGAGGAGGAGGAGGAAGACGCCTCTGGTTGAAACACTTGTTGGCGTAGTGACCCTTCTGTTGGCACTTGTTGCACGTGACCTCTGAGAGCGGATGGTGGTACGGAGCACTCGATCTTGGCGCTTGAGACGAAGTCTTGTTCTGAAAGCCTGGGTTGGGTGGGTGGGAAGAACCACTGCCACCTTTGCTCTTCTGCTGATACGGCTGACGGAACGGAGGAGGAGGAAGCCAATACTTCTGCTGCTTGGCCACTTGAGTAGAGGAAGAAGGCGTAGTGTCTCTGACTCGCTTCCTGGAAGCATCACACCTCAACTGAGCAGCCTCTTGCTTCAGTGCCATGTTGTAGAACTCATCGTATCTCAGCGGCTCGAAGAGGACAAGAGCGAGCTGAATTTCTTCACGGAGACCACCCCTGAACTGATAGATCATGCTCTTCTCATCAGGAACGTCCTACTTGGCAAAACGGGCGAGCTTCTGGAACAACTTGTTGTAGTCATAGACAGACAAAGAGCCTTGCTTCAGATTGCGGAATTCCTCACGTTTGCTTTCAGTCACACTCTCAGGAATGTGATGAGCTCGGAAATCTTGACGGAAATCATCCCAAGTGATCAAACGTCCACCTCTGGAATCCTTGTACTGCTGGAACCACTCTGCGGCCTGATCTTTGAGCTGGAAAGAAGCGAACTTGACAAAATCTTCAGGCCTGACGTTGCTGCATTCAAAATGCTTGCCCAGATCCACTAGCCAATCGTCAGCATCGGTAGCCTCAACACAATTGCTGAACGTCTTTGGACCATTTGCGAGGAACTGGTTCAGAGTAGCAAAATGGTTCTGATTGTTGCCTTCATTCCCTTGACTGCCTTGATTCCGCTCTTGGAGGATTTGCATGATCAACTATGTGTTTGCATTAGTAGCGGCCATCACAGCTTGCCATGCTTCCGGAGGAGGCGGAGGTGGTGGCGGATCAGGGTTCGGAGTCGTGCGCGTTGGAGGAGCCATCCTGAAGAGGTTGACCACCATTAGCACACAAATAGACAAATATTGAAGGTGAATCCAACGGAATGAAAATTGCAGCAAAATTCTTCATATGCGAACAAAATGCTCGAATGCACTTCTCTTGAAGTGGTCACATATTCCTAAATTGTGAAGCCACGAAGAATCAGGTAGAAGAGGTACATCAACGAGGGGTGGAATCAACATATGACTTCGAAGCGGTTCGAATACCACAACTCAAAATAAAAACCAAGTATTGGCTTGCGCAATAAGCCAGAACAAACATATGATAGAAATTTCGTCCGAAGTTTTCATGGTGGGACCTACACGGGCTCGATCGTACAGCACCATCATGTACAAGGCAGTGCACATGACATACGAAGCGTCCCCGAGTCAGCATAGCCAAGGACTCTTTAAGACACAACGAGACCAATTTAAAATCGACCGTGAATAGGCGAACCACTAGACGTCGAACCCCAATTTCATATCATACATCTGTTGGAAAGATATCTTACGAGCTACTTGAATTCCCACCTATGAAACTCCCGAAACTTTCCGGTTATGCAATCAGGTGTTGGGGATACAGTGGAAGCAATAATATCTCACCCAAGCTAGCAAATCCTACATCCAGCTGTATCCATCCTTCAACAGATAACCAAGAAACCTTCAGAAACCATCTACCTCAACCTTCGAAAAGCATCCGTTATACAAGTTATTGCGATACTCCCGAACTCCCGCCCCAGTATTGGGTGGCGTCGAGGTTATCTCACCAACGAACTACATAAAGGAGATTTTTGATGTTGCGAACATATCTCAAGTATTCCAGAATTGCAACGATAAAATTATGATGACAACACCTCAGAGCTCAACTCCCCGGGACACTTCCACTAAACCCCTGACAGGAGGCACCAAGACAGTATTCTCATCATAAGCCATCGGAACAAATCCAAGATACTCGCGTGATCCTAAAATTTTTTTTAGTGAAATTTGAGAAGAGAAGAGTCAAAAATCTACGTCAGGATGCCTTACCAGAGCGATGAGGAGACTGGGAAGTAAAAAGAATTCCTAAGCTCTCCGATATATAATTCCTAAGGACTCAAAACATTTTTCTAGACACAACTCGGCTGCTAAAAACGATCAAGCAATGGGGGCTCCTAAGGTCGGGGAAGGCTCTGATTACCAACTTGTAACGCCCTCGATGCGGCTATATCTCCCACGTGTCGAGACACGACTTAGAGGCATAACCACATTGAAAGCAATGTCGCAAGTCGGGAAATCATCACACATCCCATGTACATAAATAATATAAAGGGGAGGTACATAGTTGGCTTACACTCGCCACGTCACATCAAAGTACATAAATAACATCCATCATACAAATCACTCATGGACCGACTACGGCGCCAAAATAGAAAAGACCCCCAACATGCGACAAGGCCCTGAATCTACCCCGACTGGGCACCACTACTGCTCATCAGGAAAAGACACATAGTATCGCTGAGAGTCCACGTCGCACTCCCACTTGAGCTCAAGCGCGCCATCTGGAGCTGTATCATCTGTCCCTGCATCTGGTGTAATAGTAATCTGTGAGCCACAGGGACTCAGCAATCTCGCACCCTCGCGATCAAGACTATTTAAGCTTAATAGGTAGGAAAGGGGTAATGTAAGTGGAGCTGCAGCAAGCGACTAGCATATATGGTGGCTAACTTATTCGCAAAAGAGAGCGAGAAGAGAGAGCAAGGCGCAAGCGAGGAACTAGAGAGCAACCTGCGCAAACATAACTCCAACACCGTGTCCGCTTCCCGGACTCCGCCGCGAAGAGGCCATCACGGCAACACACTCAGTTGATTCATTTTAATTAATTAAGGTTCAAGTTATCTACAACCGGACATTAACAAATTCCCATCTGCCCATAACCGCGGGCACGGCTTTCGAAAGATCAATCCCTGCAGGGGGGTCCCAACTTAGCCCATAACAAGCTCTCACGGTCAACGAAGGAATAGACCTCCACCCAAGACACACCGATCAGACTCGGTATCTCGGTACAACAAGATGATTCGACAGGTCAAAACAAGTCCAGCAACACCACCCAGATGTGCCGACAAATCCCGATAGGAGTTGCACATATCTCGTTCTCAGGGCACACCGGATGAGCAAGACGTCGGGTAGGCCAGCCCAGAGTTGCCCCTGGTAGCCCCGGACATCGCTCGGTGGGACCAACACTCAGAGGAGCACTGGCCCTGGGGGGGCTAAAATAAAGATGACCCTCGGGCTCCGGAAACCCAAGGGGAAAAGAGGCTAGGTGGAAAATGGTAAAACCAATGTTGGGCATTGTTGGAAAAGCTTTAATCAAGGAGAACTATCAAGGGGTTCCCATTATAGCCCAACCGCGTAAGGGACGCAACAATCCGGGAACATAACACCGATATGACGGAAACTAGGGCGGCAAGAGTGGAACAAAACACTAGGCGAGAGGCCGAGCCTTCCACCCTTTACCAAGTATATAGATGCATTAAGATAACATAGCAATATAATGATATCCCAACAAGTAAATAAATGTTCCAACATGGAACGGCTCCAATCTTCACCTGCAACTAATAACGCTATAAGAAGGGGCTGAGCAAAGCGGTAACATAGCCAATCAACGGTTTGCTAGGACAAAGGTGGGTTAGAGGCTCAATCATGGCAATTTGGGAGGCTCACAAGCAAGTGGTAGGCATCGTAGCATTGGCAAAGCAAAAGAGCGGGCAAACTAGCATAGCAAAGATAGTAGTGATTTCGAGGGTATGATCATCTTGCCTGCACAGTTGTCAGAGTTGACTGGATCCTCAAAAGCAAACTCAACGGGCTCCTCGTTAGCGAACTCGTCTCCTGGCTCTACCCAATAACACAAACAAGCAACAAGGGTACAATCAACCACGTGCAAGGGCAACCAACAATATGCAAAGATGGTATGCTATGCGGGATGCGATGCGGGATGCAAGATGCAAGACGTGACAGGAAATGCATGAACCTGGCCTTAGCTTGGAAAACCAAGTGTGCCACTGGATAGAGGGGAAGAAATCCCCTGAAAACGATATAAAGATCATAGGAATCGGAGCTACGGTTTGGAAATGGCGAGCGTTTTACGAAACGAACCGATCTGCGATTTACAGCAAGTAGGCTCCTAAATGCAACGAAATGAACATGCTACAGCCACCAAACATGAAACAAAATTGCATGGCAGGGATGTGCAAAAGATGCTTAACAAATCACTAGAACTGATCCATATGCAAATTCATCCATTAAGGGGTTCAAACAAGCATGGCAAAACTGAATAAGCAAAACAGATTTCAGACTTGGCGAAATTAACGCTAGTCTGGAATTTCAGACCACGATGCTCTCTTCGGAGCAGCAAAACAACATGAAACATAACCTGAACATGACAAGTAAGAGCATTCCATGGAGATACTCAACAAGCTTAACAAAACACCCAAAGTGACCTGGGGCCAAAAGGGTTCACAAAATACTCTAACGAGCACACGAACATAGATGAAACACAATCAGTTTTCAGACTTAGTGAAACTGAGACATGCTGGAATTATAACTCACAGAGGCATGTAAACGAGCTCGATGCACTCACTACGGTGCAAGTCATGGCAAGGCAAGCATATATCCATAAAGAAGGCACAAAATGCTAGCTAGACATGGCAAGAACAATGGCATAGCATACATGGATCACTAGCAATAGCACCGGCAAAATCGCAAAAGATTTCACGATCTGCCCAAATTAACAACGATGCAAAAGTTGAGCTCGATTGACTCAACCTAGAGGGCTCCAACATAACAAGTAAAGACATGGATGGATAAAGCACAACAATCATAACAAATCACTCTAACTGATCATCCTCAAAAGAGGCACGGATCACTAGGAAACAAGCTGGACATATAGCATCATGAACTAAAACATCCCAGACTTAGTGAAAATCACTAAGTCCCTGAAATCAGCAATCTCAGGTATCCCTCTTTGCAAGCTTGCACAAGACAACACACACATCCTAAAAATGCATGGGTGGCACCTCTGGAAAGAAGACTAAATGCTTAACAATTCATCTCAAAGGGGCACAGGCATATCATGCACACAATAATCATGGCAAAAATGACAAAAGTCAATGATGAGCTAACGGAGCTGCAATTTAACTCATGATGCCTCCTTCTAACAGCATTTTGGGCATCAAGATGAACTCAAATGCAAATGATGCAATGGAATGAAATGATGTACTCATCGAGACGAAGATTTTGATATATCATATGTCCAAAACGGAGCTACGGATGCCAAGATATGAGCAGTCAAACATAGCACGAAAATTAGGGTTTCGGGGATGAAAAGTCAACCGGATCTAGATCTGGCCCGGGAGCACTGTTCACGCCGGGGCACGGGGATCGAGGATGGCCGGCCGGAGAGCTCGCGGGAGTCGTCGTCGAGGAGGGAGAGCGGCGGGGGTGGCTCCGGCCACCGGAGCTGGCAGGGACGCCGGCGCGACGAGGAGAAGCACCCGGGCGGCGGCGCGCGAGGACCCGGGCCGCGGGGGCCGACGCTGGGCCTACGGGCCCGCGTCGGTGGCGGTGGCGAACTGGTCCCGCGGGGGACACGTGGCGGCGGCGGGTTGGATGGCGGCCGCGGGCGGACGCGTCCGGCTCCGTCCGGACGTGTCCGGTGGCGGCGGAGACGATTTGATCTAGGGTTAGTGGGGAGGGACTCCGCGAATTTGGAATGGGGGGTGTATATATAGGCATAAGTGGAGCTAGGAGAGTCCAAATGAGGTGCGGTTTTCGCCCACGCGATCGTGATCAAACGACCGAGACGATGGAGCAGAGTTTGGTGGGTTTTGGGGCCAAATTGGAGGGGTGTTGGGCTGCAACACACACGAGGCCTTTTCGGTCCCTCGGTTAACCGTTGGAGTATCAAACGAAGCCCAAATGACCCGAAGCTTGACAGGCGGTCTACCGGTAGTAAACCAAGGCCGCATGGCAAGTCTCGGTCCAATCCGGAAATGTTTAATCCCCACACATGAAAGAAAGCTAGAAATGGCCACCGGAGGAGAACGAAGCGCCGGAATGCAAAACGGACAACGGGGAGAATGCTCGAATGCATGAGATGAACATGTATGCAAATGCAATGCACGTGATGACATGATATGAGATGCACGAAAACGAAAACAACACACGGAGGCAAAGACCCGAACCCGAGGAATAAATATAACTTAATGCCGGAAACGACAAGAGTTGGAGTACAAATTGGGAAAGTAATATCTGAGGCGTTACAGTCGCAGGGGCCAAGGTATGGGACTCCTTCTTTCCCTTCTTCTTCCGGCTTGGTACCATGGCGGCAGGGGTGAGGGAGTCATGGATTAAGGGGTCCTTGGTCGTCCGACCTGTGTGACATGGGCCGGACTAATGGGTTATGAAGATACAAGACAGAAGACTCTCTCCCGTGTACGGATGGGACTTCCTTGGCATGGATGGCAAGCCTGGCGTTTGTATATGAACATTCCTTTCTCTGTAACCGACTTTGTACAACCCTAGTCCTCTCCAGTGTCTATATAAACCGGAGGGTTTAGTCCGTAGAGGCAATCACAATCATACAGGCTATACTTCTAGTGTTTTAGCCATTACGATCTCGTGGTAGATCAACTCTTCTAATCCTCATACTCATCCATATCAATCAAGAAGAATGTAGGGTATTACCTCCATCAAGAGGGACCGAACCTGGGCAAAACATCATGTCCCCTGCCTCCGGTTACCATCAACCTTAGACGCAATGTTTGGGACCCCCTATCCGAGATCCGCCGGTTTTGACACCGACATTAGTGCTTTCATTGAGAGTTCTGCTGCGTCGTCACCAGAAGGTTCGATGGATCCCTCAATCATCTACAACAAAGCTTCCCTAGGGGAGGCTTTCCTCCCTGGCCAGATCTTTGTGTTCGGTGGCTTCGCACTGCGGGCCAACTCACTTGCCATCTAGAGCAGATCGACGGCTACGCCTAGGTCACTAGATTAGCTTTGGAAATCTGGACTATGTCGCTGATATCCAAGGAGACTTGATCTTCCAAGGATTCGCACCCTCAATCTCTGCTATGGCCTTAGATCCTGAGCATATGGCCAGGCCTGAAGACAGGCTCCCTGAGGCCGACGGACTATCTGCGGCCACTAAGCCCATTGTGGGAGAGCCCGGGGAAGTAGTGTCACTGGCAGCCATCATGGAGCTGGACCCTTCTCCGGACACGGGCTCCAAATCCTTGGAGGCAACATCTTGTGAGTTCGGCCAAGGGGTTTCCCTCTCGTCGTACTTCACGGGCTCTCTTCTCTCGGGACAAACCTCGCCTTTAAGCGAGGCTCTGGACTTAATGCGATCGCTTGTCATTACAGAGGAGCAACGTCCGAACTATGCCCAGCTCGGACTAGGGGCTCAGAGCAGGGAATTTTGCATCCCACCCACCACCCACTTTATAGCCACGATCGAGGACTTAACCGACATGCTCAATTATGACTCCAAAAACAATGATGGTATGGACAACGATGCCGGAGAAGAGGAGGCCCAAAACCCGCTGTTTACCGGACGCTGGACGGCCACCATTTCATATGACGTGTACATGGTGGATACACCCTAAGAAGCTAACGGCAATGAAAAAGAACCAGTCGAGGATAAACCTCCTAACATACAACCAAAGCACCGACGACAGCGGCGCCGCTCTAGGTCACGTCGCGGAAAAGACAGCAATACAGGCACAGGAGAAAACAATACTCTAGACGATGCCGAGGACAATGAAGACCCCATTGAGCTAACCTCCGAACAGGATGAACGGGGAGATGGGCGAGCCTGCCCCGATGAACAAGCCATAAACAAAGACTCATAGGACAGTAACTATATATCTTCCGCTCTCCGACGATGAGGTGAGCCTCAAAAACGAGGATTTTATCGTGCCTGAGGAACCTCTCGAAGAGGAGTGCTTTAAGCACCGGCTAATAGCCACTGCAAGGAGCCTGAAAAAGAAGCAGCGGCAGCTTCAAGCTGATCAAGATCTGCTAAACGATTGATGGACGAATGTCCTGGCAGCCGAGGAATACGGCCTCGAGGCCCAAACAAAAGTTACCCGAACCGCAAATTGCTACCTCAATTCAATGACGAGGCAGTTGAGCCCGTACCATCAGCGCGTAATGCGACTGATCGACCACCACGTGGCTGGGACAAAGCTGCAACTCAAGCCGAACACTGGCCCGTCCCACCTCGCCGTAAAGGTACAGATAAAACATCTCGGGAATATACATATGACCTGCGGCAGGACCTGGACACTAGAGTAGGACAGACCAGATCGATCTACGGATCACAGGGGCGCGCCCCGACACGTGACGGTGGCCATCTAGCCGAACGTGACAAGCATAATCACACTTGGGCCGAAAGCCGCAAATGAACTCCCTTTGCTTCACTGATGAAGTAATGGAGCACGAATTCCCAGAATGGTTTAAACCCATGGACATCAAATCATATGATGGGATAACAGACCCCGCGGTATGGATCGAAGATTTCCTTCTCCATATTCATATGGCCTGCGATGATGGTCTTCATGCCATAAAATACCCCCCACTAAAACTCAAGGGGCCAGCTCGACACTTTTCGTGGAATTGTCACATCAGATGTCCTAGTGTGAGGACTTAGTCGTGGAGCCATCGCGATGAACTTAGCTTAAAGGGGTTAATCGGGACAAAGGACATGAGGAGTTTATATTGGTTCAGCCCCTTACGGTGAAGGTAAAAGCCTAATCCAGTTAGAGGTGGTATTGCTAGGGTTTCGATGAGCATGGAGCGAATATGCTTGACCCAGCTCTCGATCTGTTGTTTCTTGTCCTAAGCTGCCGCTGGCTCGCCCCCTTATATACACAGGTTGACGCCCTGCGGCCTACAGAGTCTCGGCCGGCTTATACAACGTATCCGGCTCGGTGACTTTTCCTACATGCCTTACAATACAAATCTATAGACAAGGTGGTTTATATCCGTGGGCCTTAAGCCGCCTTCAGGTTTGGGCCCTCTACTAAGCCTATCTATGAACCGCCATTGTTACTCTGCTCTTGGGCTTCATTGAGATGAACCAGCATAGGGATGACCTGGCCCCTCCTGGGCAGGTCATACCTGATAGTCACATCCCCAACATTAGGCTCCAGGTTGATTTGAACTTGTTCTTGTCAATCTTCAATACTTAGAAAAATCCTTCCTCCTCTTACTGTGAAATATGGTCACCTGCCATGACATTGTCTCAAAAAGTTGTAATAACCCGCCATGACGTCACCTGTGAGTAATGCTACACAGAGTCCAAATCTTAATAAATCTCTTTCTTTATCGACCCTCCGAAAATCGAGGCGCCCCTGCCGACACATATCCATTTTCTTGTTCCTCGATTCCCACGCCCGCCGCTTGTTCTTCCAAGCCTATAAATAGGGCCACGGAGTCACCTTTCAGTTTTCTCCTTCTCCTTCTTGCTTTCTTCCGCCTCGTGGCGCACCAACCTACACGAAGCCCGCCACCGTCGACCTTCGTCTCCGACCTCAACTCCGGCTGCTGCATCACCCTAAACGGACCAGAAAACCACGGTGCCACTCCGCTGTCCTATCAGCATCAGTAAGCCCTCTTTCTTTCATCATAGATCTGTCATTAGGTTTCATCGGTGTTCCTCGCCACCCTTCCTTCTCAATGCTTAGATCCATGGATTAGATCCAAAAAAACATATAAATCTTGCGCGGTAGTAGTTTTAGTACCTGTTTTTTATACTAGAATATATCCTCATCGCGACAGATCTCCTCTAGGGCACCTCTGTTTTTCTACTGTCGCGTTTATAGGTTTCTAATATATCCCCTTTTCTGAACAGCGGTAGATCTAAATTTACAACTTCAACCTATGGAGCCTGTTTTCCCAACACTTAGCAAATTTTACTCTTGGTAGCTCTTTAATATCTTAGTCATGGCGGCTTATTCTGCCGGCTTATCATTACTTCATATATCATTAGCCCTCACATAAGCAACCTTTCTGAACATGCACTGCAATTGTTAACTTGTAATCCCGCCAACTAACTTGAGACAGCAAATTATGTCCTTTCTTTAGGTTGTCCTTTCACCATGCCGCCAAAGACAATTACGACATGTAACTGGGTTCCCTCCATCGTCACTGAGAGCACTTTGAAGGATTTTGTCACTGTTGGATATTTTCTAGAGAAAAGTGTCAGGCATTACCGTGCTCCTGACCTGGGTGAATTGAGACCTCAGCCAAAGGATGGTGAAGTTATTCTGTTTACGGATCATATGAACCGGGGCTTCTCACCACCCGGCTCTAAGTTCTTTAGGGATGTCCTGCACTTCTTCAAGCTCCACCTGCAAGACATTGGACCCAACTCCATATCAAACATCCGTAACTTTCAAGTTTTCTGTGAGGTATATCTTCAAGAAGAGCCTAGCGTTGAGCTTTTCAGGGAATACCTACCTGAACCAGCAAAATGAGTTCACCAATGGGCCCAGCTTGGAACTTGGTGGAATTTTAATCCAGCATAGAAGGGATGCTATCTTCTCTCAAGCAGCTCTACCGAGTCACCCCAAGGACTGGAATCAAACATGGTTCTTCTGCAAAGATATCACGCTGTCTAATGAAAATCCATTGCCGGGTTATCGTGCTGAATGTCTCGACTCAAGTTATCAACTCCTTGATAAACTTACCGCCGCTGAATGCAAGAAACTCGTTCCTACAATCAGAAAAGTCCAAGCCTTGCTAGGAAATGGTTTAACCAGAGTCGATTTAATCTGCTGCTGGGTCGCATGGTGGACCATACCCTTAAGCCACCAACCCGGCTTAATGTGTACTTATACTAGAGGAACGGATGATCCCTGGCACCATAGCTCTCTGTGTTTGACTGAGGAGGGCATCATTGAAATGGCAATGACCCTTGTAAATAGCAAATTTGAAGATTGTAGCAAACTGGGCTTGAATCCTTTCTACAAGCTTAACCCGCCGCTAGAGGTAAGTGAAGGAAATATGCCCTAGAGGCAATAATATAGTTATTATTTATTTCCTTATATCATGATAAATGTTTATTATTCATGCTAGAATTGTATTAACCGGAAACATAATACATGTGTGACTACATAGACAAACGGAGTGTCACTAGTATGCCTCTACTTAACTAGCTCGTTGATCAAGGATGGTTAAGTTTCCTAACCATAGACATGAGTTGTCATTTGATTAACAGGATCACATCATTAGGAGAATGATGTAATTGACTTGACCCATTCCGTTAGCTTAGCACTTGATCGTTTAGTTTGTTGCTATTGCTTTCCTCGTGACTTATACATGTTCCTATGACTATGAGATTATGCAACTCCCATTTACCGGAGGAACACTTTGTGTGCCACCAAACGTCACAACGTGACTGGGTGATTATAAAGGTGATCTACAGGTGTCTCCCAAGGTACTTGTTGGGTTGGCGTATTTCGAGATTAGGATTTGTCACTCCGATTGTCGGAGAGGTATCTCTGGGCCCACTCGGTTATGCACATCACTATAAGCCTTGCAAGCATTGCAACTAATGAGTTAGTTGCGGGATGATGTATTACGGAACGAGTAAAGAGACTTGCCGGTAACGAGATTGAACTAGGTATTGAGATACAGACGATCGAATCTCCGGCAAGTAACATACCGATGACAAAGGGAACAACATATGTTGTTATGCGGTCTGACCGATAAAGACCTTCGTAGAATATGTAGGAGCCAATATGGGCATCCAGGTCCCGCTGTTGGTTATTGACCAGAGAGGTGTCTCGGTCATGTCTACATAGTTCTCTAACCCATAGGGTCCGCACGCTTAATGTTCGTTGATGATATAGTACTATGAGTTATGTATGTTGGTGACCGAATGTTGTTCAGAGACCCGGATGAGATCACGGACATGACGAGCAGCTCTGGAATGGTCTGGAGGTAAAGATTCATATATTGGATGATATGGTTTGGCCAAGGGGTCAGGCCCATGTGGCTATAAGTCGGTGCAAAAGGAGTTTTGCGGAGGCCAGGGGGCCAAACGCCGGAGACCTTGGCGTCTGGCCCTGGGCTAGACGCCGAGGCCCATGGCGTCTTGGCCAGACGCCAAGGATTGTGGCGTTTGGTCCTGGAGTCCGAGTGGGACTCTTGCCTTTCGGGCAAAACCGACTTTGAGGAGGCTTTTGCTCCAAGTTTCGACCATAGGGCTCAACATATAAATAGAGGGGCAGGGCTAGCACCAAAGACACATCAAGAAACACCAAGCCGTGTGCCGGCAACCCCGTCCGCTCTAGTTTATCCTCCGTCATAGTTTTCGTAGTGCTTAGGCGAAGCCCTACGGAGATTGTTCTTCACCAACACCGTCACCACACCATCGTGCTGCCGGAACTCATCTACTACTTCACCCCTCTTACTGGATGGAGAAGGCGAGGACGTCACCGAGCCGAACGTGTGCAGAACTCGAAGGTGCCGTGCTTTCGGTACTTGGATCGGTCGGATCGTGAAGACGTACGACTACATCAACCGCGTTGATATAACGCTTCCGCGAACGGTCTACGAGGGTACGTAGACAACACTCTCCCCTCTCGTTGCTATGCATCACCATGATCTTGCGTGTGCGTAGGAAATTTTTGAAATTACTACGTTACCGAACAATAAGTCTCTTGATTTCTTTTACCTTACTTCATCACCCAATCATTGTGTGAACTCAACTATGTTATTCTTCCGCAGGCTAAATTTGACTTCTAGAAATCCAAATATGACCATGAGGCTGCCAAAAAGGCTAGGGCTGCCACGAAAGTCACCAAAAAGACCATCAGGAGGTCTAAGAAGAAACCAAGCGCCTCTGGTCTGCTTAAGCTGGACGAAACCTCTGAGTCGGAGGTAGCCCTTGACTCTCTTGGCTTGTTTTTTAACCACCTTATTGACACTGACTATTGCTAGGATGACACGGGAGCCAGCCAAGCAGTTGAAGAAGAGGTAACTACTAACTCCTCCGAGTCAGAACCTTTACCAGGGCAGAAACTTCGGCGGGTAACCCGGAAAGTAAGGTTTTCACACCCCTTGGCTTATTTAGATCCTCATTTTCTCTAAAAACGACAACAACATGAGAGCCGCCGCCAGACCCGTACTAGTGGAGGTGAAGATTTATCCTTCGGTTTACCAAACACTCCTCGGAAACGCCAAAATGAGGTTCTTTTTAACCTTTACTCTTTTATTTACCAGCGGGTTTCTTTCATTAACCACTCAATTCTTTTGATTCCATCTTTGAAGGATTCCCCGTTCTCCCTCTCGCGATTCATCGCAGACTCAACTGCCAGCTTTCAAGACGGCCCCTGGTTAAGAATAATTATCTCTCTTCTGTACCTTTATATCTTCATCATTATGCTGACTTGTCCAAATTCCTTTTAGGGGTCAAGTGAAGCCCAACAAGAAAGCGAAGGTGCCAAAGCCGGCCAACGATCCGAAAACCGCTGAACCGGACCAGCCAACCTTTATACCAGAACAACCTGCACAACCAAAAGACCCTGCTTCCAATGCTCAACCTGAGATACCTGAGCCGTCTATTGACGAAACCACTATTGATCCGTCAACTACTTAATCGTCAAGCTTAGTTAACCCGCCAGAGACTCATCGTGATGACATTTTAATCACTGGCACCGGATTTCCTGAACCGAGGAATCCAACTGTACTAGCGAGACATTCTGTCAAACAAGAAGTCATGGAAAGACGGAAAGTGAGGTTCGATGTCTCCCACTATGCTCAATTGAGTAATAGTGAAGTATTATCTGGTTATCTCAGTCAAGTACACTCGAGCTGTGACTTGGAAATAGAGATGGTCAAACAGATGCACCAGAAGTATGAGGTACGTCTTCTGGCTTATATAAGTTATATATACTGCCAGCCCCCAAGTCTGCTGATTAGGATAAGGCTGAATAATCTATAGACTTAAAAACTTATAAGCTTCTATCCTAGATTCCCTCCAAGTCCGGTTGAAAACTAAACCGGATGCTGCTAGTAGCATAACTTTGCATTCGTAGTCCCCAAGGGCCGGTTTAATCAGTATGAATCAGCCGGTCCTATTGATGACTGTGAAAGAACAGAACTGGACTGTGTAGCTCCCATGAGTCGGCTGAGATTGTTGATAGTTCGCTCGGCTCATCTTTAGGAAGAGACAAGCAATATGCATTAGCCCTCAAGTGCCAAGTGTTGTTGCTTGCAAAACACTTGGGACTTCAGAAAAGCCATTTCTATTGAAAAATTGCATTGACATACATTAGCCCCCAAGTGCCAAGTGGTTTCGCTTGCAAAGCGCTTGGGACTTAACTGTTGTAACCCACCTTGAAATATGTTTGATAAATTTGTGTTGCCTGCAGGCTGCTACTGCTGAACTAGAGTCTCAACTGAATGATGCCAAGACTCGGCTGGCGGATCAAGAAAATGAGACCCGGAAGGCAGAATCAAAATTCCAGTTCAGTGTGTCTGAGTCGGAAAACTTGAAGACTTGGGCTGAAGAAAAAATTTCCTTGATAGAGTGTGCTGAGAAGGCAGAGGCAACTCTTGAGGAAGCTACCACTGAACTCACTGGTTTAAAACACCGTGTGTCTCAGATGGTTTCTGCTATCTTCGGTAAATCCCCTTGTTATTTATCCAAAGTAAGTATTAGTCTTCATAATGTAAGCCGCCACTGATCTAATTGTTTGAACTTTTTCAGGTCCCAGGAGCAGTAATCTTAGCCAAGATACGCTGGTGAAGCTCAAGGCAGTTTATACGCTTGTTGACCAATTATACACTGGAGCTCAGCGGACTCTTGCTACTATCTCCCCAATGAATCCCTTTGACACCCGTGTCAAAGAGATTCGTCCACATGCAACAATCATCGCTGAAGAGACCAATCTCACCAAGTACGAGTCGGCTTATGATACAGATAATTAGAAGATGCAGAATCCTTCATATAAAGTGATGGATCTAATTCCGCTGATTCGTAAGCACACTTTCGCCCCTGATATTGACCCGCCTGTTCTGATTGACGATGAAGCTGAATTTGTAGCCTTGCGTGGCTATGACTGGTCCAAACCCAACTTCCAGACGGTGGAGGAGGAAGACGAACTAGCAAGGGATGTATCGCAACTTTCAAGTCAGCCAGGCCAAGATTCATGAACCGGGGCCGGTTTATCATCTGCTTTCTACAAGACTTAAAAGCGATTATCCTTTTGGGCACCAAGCGCCTTGTAATAGGCTAGCTTTAAACTCTTATTTTGCTATGCCATCGTGCATATTTTGCTGTGCATGACGCTGTTCATCTGCCATGTTAAGATATGCCATGTATGCTTTATGACTTTAGCAATTTTGAATCTATTCCTCAATACAACAGGTGAAAAGTGTCCTGGCGGTTTACCGCTAGAAGGGTTATAATGCCCGATATAAACCAGAGGAACTATCACAGTTTATAACCAAGGATGAACTGGATAATAACCATATATGATTAAAAATATGTCATACTGTGATATTTGATCACATTGTTGGTTTACCAAGCCAGTGCGGTTAGGGGGATAACCCAAAATTTGAGCACTGGTAACTATCAGAGATTGCCGATTTACAAACAAAGCCGGGCTGAGGTAATAAACACCGAATATTATCTTATCTCAAACTGGCGACTTATAGTAAAAAGCCAGGCCGGGTTAATAAACACCGGATAATATATCATCTCATAATGACGACTTATAGTCAAAAACCAGGCCGGGTTAATAAACACCGGTGAATTATAATCACAAAGCTTTATAAGCCTCATCAAATAAACCTCAAAAAGAAAATCGGTCGAATAAAAATAGACGAAAAATGAGGCTTTTCATGGGCTGCCAGGCCAAAAATCGAGTGCTCTCACGGACCGCACAGTCATTGAGTTAAACCTATATAGAAACCTTATAAGATGGACCTCACATAACCAATCATCGTTTTAACTTTGACAAGTTCAGTGTCCGCATAGGATTGACTTGTCAAATGTTTGGCGGCTCATTCCAGGATTACCTAGGCAGAGTGGCTTACTTAAAAAGGCAGGTTAACCCGGGGTTTTAGGTGAATACACCTGGCTTCCAAGCCTGGCTTTTAAGCCTATTACAAGGGTTATACAAACTCTTTGTTTTGTAGAACAAAAAAGCCCCCAAGAAATATTTTGAGATGTGCTCAAGGGGCACCTATGTTTGAGTTGTGCTTTTGCAGCAGACTCTCTTTGGTCCCTTTAACTTGGGTAAAAGCCCCCACGTTTCTTTTTTTGTGTGTGTGGCCAATAAGTCGGATCAAAGGGTAATCATAAATTCGCTCTATAAAGCAAAAGTCCCCAAGTGACCAAAAGCTCATTATTTAAAAGAAAAGCGATAGAGGCCCTGCTTTAGCAGGGATGCCGATTTATTATATTTATCATAATATATACATTGTCAAAAATATGTACATCAGAACAACTAGTGGCTCAAGTGTAGTAAGGATCGAAGATGAGAAATATTCCACGGCCAACGGGTCTCTTCCTCTGACGTGCGTGAGTCCTTGTGGTCTCGAACATCAATAAGGTAATATGACCCGTTGTTCAGATTTTTGCTGACCACAAAGGGTCCTTCCCAAGGTGGGGATAACTTGTGCATATCAGTCCGATCCTGGATAAGCCGGAGCACCAGATCGCCTTCTTGGAAAGTTCTGGTTTTAACCCGGCTGCTGTGATAATGGTGCAGATCTTGCTGGTAAATCGCCGAACAAGCCGCTTTGATGTCACGCTCCTCATCCAACAGGTCAAGTGCTTCCTGATGTGCCTTTTCATTGTCAGCTTCAACATAAGCCGCCACACGAGGTGAATCATGACGGATGTCACTAGGGAGAACTGCCTCTGCTCCGTAAAGCATGAAGAAAGTTGTGTATCCTGTAGATCTGTTAGGGGTGGTATTAATGCTCCATAACACATAAGGTAACTCCTCCACCCAACAACCCGGCGTCCTTTGCAGGGGAACCATAAGGCGGGGCTTGATGCCTTTCAAGATCTCTTAACTGGCTCTCTCAGCTTGACCATTAGATTGGGGGTGAGCCACTCACGACACATCAAGCTAGATATGCTCACGTTGACAAAAAAATTCCATAGCACCCTTAGAGAGATTAGTGCCATTGTCTGTTATGATGCTGTGTGGAAAGCCAAAACAGAAGATCACCTTCTTCATGAATTGAATCGTCGTCGCTGCATCACACTTACTAACTGGCTCTTCCTCTACCCACTTAGTGAACTTATCAACCGCCACCAAAAGGTGGGTCTTCTTATCCTTGGATCTTTTGAAAGGTCCAACCATATCAAGCCCCCAAACTACAAATGGCCAAGTAATTGGAATCATCCTCAATTTTTAAGCCGGCACATGAGCTCGTCATGAAAATTTCTGACATCCATCACACCTGCGGACCAGGTCCTCCGCATTAGCATGAGCTGTTAGCCAATAAAACCCATGACGAAAAGCTTTAGCTACGAGAGATTTTGTATCGGAATGATGAGCACAGTATCCTTCATGAATCTTAAGCAGGATCTCACAACCCTCTTCTGGAGAAACACAACGTTGAAACACCCCTGTGACACTACGACGATGTATCTCTCCATTAACAATTGTCACTGACTTAGACCGCCGGGTTATCTGCCTGGCTAAGGTTTCATCCTCAGGTAACTCTCCACGGGTCATATAAACCAAATAAGGGATTGTCCAATCTGGAATTACATGAAGAGCCGCCACCAACTGAACTTCCGGGTCAGGAATAGCCAAATCCTCCACTATAGGTAACTTGACCGACATGTTATGCAAAACGTCAAGAAAGACATTAGGCGGCACCGGTTTACGTTCAGAACCCAACCGGCTTAAAGAATCCGCCGCTTCATTTTTCCTACGATCAACATGCTCAACTTGATAACCCTTGAAGTGACCAGAAATAACGTCCACCTCTCGTCGATAAGACGCCATGAGGGGATCCTTGGAATCCCAAGTACCAGATACTTGCTGAGCCATCAAATCTGAGTCACCAGAGCACTTAACCCGGCTTAAGCTCATCTCCTTAGCCATCCAAAGACCGTGGAGCAAGGCCTCATATTCAGCTACATTGTTAGTGCAAGGAAACATCAAACGGAGAACATAACAGTATTTATCACCTCGAGGGGAAGCAAGCACAACTCTAGCCCCCGAGCCCTCCAATTGCCTAGACCCATCATATTGAATAGTCCAATACATGTTATCTGGCTTTTCCTCAGGCATCTGTAGCTCTGTCCAGTCATTGATGAAATCCACTAACGCCTGAGACTTGATTGCCATGCGAGGCATATATTTCAAACCATGAGGACCAAACTCAATAGCCCACTTGGCTACCCGACCTGTGGCTTCTCTGTTCTGAATAATGTCCCCTAAAGGAGCAAAACTAACCATAGTGATGGGATGACCCAGAAAATATTGCTTAAGCTTATGGCTGGCCATGAACACCCCATATACAAGCTTCTGCCAGTGCGGATATCTCTGCTTGGACTCAATAAGCACCTCACTAATGTCACTACAAAAAAATACACTTCCATGATGATACGTGTTTGTCACAGTAGGTCACGTTTTTTGCCATACACGTACATCCATGACAATTTTATGACAGAGTCGAGATAGTCATACCTGTGTTGTCGTAGAAGTGTTCCATGACATTACCAAAATTATCATCATGGAAGTGTCCACTTCCATGACGATAAATCGCGCGCCACAGAAGTGCTTTCGTCAAGGGTGACCAACACATGGCATCCACCGTAACAGAACGCCGTTATGATATCGGGTCTGGTATTGGATCCGATAACCCATTAACAGCCCGAACAATGGGGATTTTCCACGTGTAAAATCATCATTGGCTGGAGGAAACACGTCTCGGCTCACCATTGGGATAGATGTCATCCACTCATTGGAACCAAGGCGCCTATGATACGTAGACATGTGGCATGGCCCAATACAGGCCCATTCCTATGAAAAGGCCGGCCCGTTTGTGGTAGTCCTGGATTAGGGGGTGTCCGGATGGCCGGACTATACCTTCAGCCGGACTCCTGGACTATGAAGATACAAGATTGAAGACTTCGTCCCGTGTCTGGAAGGGACTTTCCTTGGCATGGAAGGCAAGCTTGGCGATACGGATATGTAGATCTCCTACCATTGTAACCGACTTTGTGTAACCCTAACCCTCTCCGGTGTCTATATAAACCGGAGGGTTTTAGTCCGTAGGACAACATACAGAACAATCATACCATAGGCTAGCTTCTAGGGTTTAGCCTCTCTGATCTCGTGGTAGATCTACTCTTGTACTACCCATATCATCAACATTAATCAAGCAGGACGTAGGGTTTTACCTCCATCAAGAGGGCCCGATCCTGGGTAAAACTTCGTGTCCCTTGCCTCCTGTTACCATTCGGCCAAGACGCACAGTTCGGGACCCCCTACCCGAGATCCGCCGGTTTTGACACCGACATTGGTGCTTTCATTGAGAGTTCCTATGTGTCGTCCCCGTTAGGCTTGATGGATCCTACGATCATCAATAGTGATGCAGTCTAGGGTGAGACCTTCCTCCCCGGACAGATCTTCGTCTTCGGCGGCTTCGCATTACGGTCCAATTCACTTGGCCATCTGGAGCAGATCGAAAGCTATGCCCCTGGCCGTCAGGTCAGATTTGGAAGTTTAAACTACACGGCTTACGTCCGCGGGGACTTGATCTTCGACGGACTCGAGCCACTGCCGAGCGCGCCGCACCGTCACGACGAGCATGATCTAGCTCTGCTGCCGAACAGTGCCCTGGAGGCCGCACCTGCATCGGCTTCGAACCTTAATTCGGAGCCAACTGCACCGATCGAGGATGGGTGGTTGGACGCCACCTTGGGGGCTGCGATCCCAATGGCGATCGAGCCGAACACCAGCCCCGCACTCCGTGAGACTCGTGACTCCAAGGAGCCGGACTCCTCTCCGGACTCTGAACCCGCCGCGCCCCTGCCGATCGAATCCGATTGGGCGCCGATCATGGAGTTTACTGCCGCGGACATCTTTCAGCACTCGCCTTTTGGCGATATTCTGAAGACACTGAAGTCTCTCTCTTTATCAGGAGAGCCATGGCCGGACTACGGTCAACAAGGTTGGGATACGGACGATGAAGAAATTCAAAGCCCACCCACCACCCACTTTGTAGCCGCTGTCGACGATTTAACCGACAAGCTCGACTTTGACTCCGAAGACATCGATGGTATGGACGCCAATGCAGGAGACAATGAAGAACCAGCGCCTATTGGGCCTGGGAATGCTACCTCATCATATGACGTATACATGGTGGACGCACCAAAAGATGACGAAGAAGAGCGGAAGGACACACCGAAGGCTTGTTCCCGCGAGAAGCAGTCAAAGCGGCGACGCAAGCGCTGCCCCAAATCCCGCCTTGACAGAAATAACGATCACACAGACCCAGCACTAGAGCAGGGAGAACCGCTGCTGGACAACGGCAATCCGGATAACCAAACCGAACAAACAAATTCTATCGAGGATAATGGTTCGGAAGATATAATGCCGAACAGGCACCCGGAGCAGCATAATGCCCGTAAAAGGCTTGTTGCCACCGCGAGGAGTCTTAAAAAGCAGAAGCAAAGGCTCAAGGCTGCGCAAGATACACTCCAAATCAGATGGAGTAAAATACTCAACACAGCAGAGAGGTACGGTGACAATCGACCCTCCAAGAGCTACCCAAAGCGGAAGCTGCTACCTAAATTCGATGAGGAGGCCTCAGACCCCCCACAACCAAATATCAAAGCAGCCAACTGGCCGGAGAGACGGCACAACCCATGCGAGGGTCCGCACCCAAAGGACGGCTCAACAAGATTCATTTATGGACCACGCAAGCGCGCCCCAGCATACAATGCAACACAACAAACATCCGAACAATGTGTTACACCCAGCTACAGGGGTGCCGCACACCCCCTATGTTTCACCGATGAGGTGCTGGACCATGAATTTCCAGAGGGATTCAAACTCGTAAACATAGAGACATACGACGGAACAATAGACCCTGGGGTCTGGATTGAGGACTACATCCTTCACATCCATATGGCTCGAGGAAACGATCTCCACGCCATCAAGTACTTACCCCTCAAGCTCAAGGGGCCAGCTCGTCACTGGCTTAAAGGCCTCCCCGAAAGCTCCATTGGAAGATGGGAAGAGCTCGAAGACGCCTTTCGGTCAAATTTTCAAGGGACTTATGTCTGACCTCCGGATGCGGACGATTTGAGTCATGTAACCCAATAGCCCGGAGAGTCAACCCGAAAGCTTTGGAACAGGTTTCTTACTAAAAAGAACCAGATTGTCGACTGTCCAGACGCCGAAGCCTTGGCAGCTTTTAAGCATAGCGTCCGTGATGAATGGCTCGCCAGACACCTCGGCCAAAATAAGCCGAGAACGATGGCCGCATTAGCAAACCTCATGACCCGCTTTTGCGCGGGTGAGGATAGCTGGCTAGCCAGATGCAGCACCAGTGACCACAGTACATCTGAAGTTAGAGATGGAAACGGGAAATCACGGCGCAACAGCAATAACAAACGCCGAAATAAAGAAGACAGCACGAAGGGCACGGCAGTAAACGCCGGATTCAAAAGCTCTCGGCCAGGTCAAAAGCCGCCCTCTAAAGGCACCAGGGATGAACTGTCCAGCCTCAACAAAATTCTGGACCAAGTATGTCAGATCCATAGTACCCCTGGTAAACCTGGTAATCATACCCACAGAGAATGTTGGGTCTTCAAGCAGTCCGACAAGCTCAATGCCATACACAAGGGGGAGGATACACCATGTGAAGACGAGGACGAGCCTCCCAAGCAAGACACTGGAGAACAAAAGAAATTTCCACCAGAAGTCAAAACAGTAAATGTGTTACACGTGATCAAGGGAAAAAACAACGCGGCACTCCTAGGAAAATATACCCAAGTGCCTGTCACCGCGAAGTCCCGCCACTGGTCGTCTCAACCGATCACTTTCGACCATCGCGATTACTCAGCAAGTATCCGACGCGCAGGATGGGGTGCCCTGGTATTAGACCCAGTAATTGGCGGATATCACTTCACACGAGTCTTGATGGACGGTGGCAGCAATCTAAACCTAATATATCAGGATACAATCCGCGGGATGGGGTTAGACCCAACAAAAATTTTCCATAGCAATACTACCTTTAAAGGAGTAACGCCAGGCCCACGGGCTCGTTGTACGGGCTCCCTCCTACTACAAGTTATATTCGGCTCCCCCAATAACTTCCGTTGCGAGCATTTAACCTTCCACATCGCTCTGTTCCAAAGTGGCTATCAAGCACTGCTCAGACGCGAAGCTTTCGCTCTCTTTAATGCAATACCACACTACGCCTCCCTCACACTCAAGATGCCCGGTCCACGTGGCATCATTTTAGTGAACGGAAATATCAAGCGATCTCTGCGCACCGAAGAGAGTGCGGCTGCCTTGGCAGCGGCACACTAAAGGCACCCAGACCAGCGAAAGCATCCAATAGGTCATCAAGACCTCAGACACAATTAATCAAGTCTAGCGCCGCTATTTATACCGAATAAATGGTCACACCCCTATTTGTCAAATACAAGGGGCTCAACGCGCAGACAAGTGGCAATTTCTTCTTATCTTGAATTATACATGGTTTCTTTAAAAAACTATCCTTTTTGCATGACAACTTTTTCACCTAAATTCCTCTCTTTTACAGATGATCATCGTGCTACACCCGTCCAGGATACGGCACAACGGAGACACAGGCGCAGACATGTAGCAGGGACCCGATCCAAGGATTCTTTTTAGATTAAGACCCTGTGTAAACCTTTTTTACTGTCTCTTGTTGATCCATATCCACCGTTGGGAAGGATGCTGACGTCTTGGCATGTGGCCACGCCAGAACAATGCACGTACCTGGACACAAGGGGCTTCTCACAAAGGCCATTATTTAGGCACGGTTTATACCACAAAGACCGAATACCTTAGGGAGTGTTCGGCGTCGCGAGTTTGGCCCTATATGCATCAGCTCCGAATCATTGTCTTTGGTCAAATGTTGGGTTTGCCTGGCTCCTGTGTTTTGGTGCCTTACGTTCCACTTTACTGGCTAAGATAGCACCAGGAGAACTACTGCGATTGTGCCCTGGTTCATCCGGACGAGCACCTCAGTAGAGAAAGCCGAAAACTGACTGTCATGATATAGCGTGAGACTGGTCAAAAACTCGATGACCTGTTGGAATGTGAGAATTCCTCCGCCTTAACGAAGGGCCGTTTCCTGGCCAGGCATGTATGCACCCCGGGATCGGGAGAGTGCGGAGCCACCAGGGGCTATGTAGTAGCCCCACTGTCAAACTCCTATGGCTAAGTGAAAGTGCTAAAGCATTATAGTCCGGTTGCCTCGCTCGCTCTGCTATCACCTCCTTAAATAGGACCTAGACGTTGGGTTAAGTGTGAACGCGTGTTTTTCGCGAGCACCTCCGCATTATATGCGTGGGGGTTGAAGCCGACGGCTGCAATCTTTCAGTTATACACATGTATACGTAAACGGCCGCCCAGGAGGCATCATATTATTTTCAGGCAAAAGTATAAAAATAGCCTTATAAAAATTTATAAAAGCATTTCGCTTACAATGAGATTACATATCACTCAAACATAATATCTTTTGAGCACTGGGTCTCTATCAAACGAGCACCCTCAAGAACTTCTTCAAAGTAGTGCTCAGCAGCCATTCGACCTATGGCCGAATCCTGCGCTGCAACAGTGGTAGCATCCATCTCCGCCCAGTATTCTTTAACACAGGCAAAGGCCATCCATGAGCCCTCTATGCACGCTGACCTCTTCATCGCATTAATGCGCGGCACCACATCAAGGAGCTGGTGCACCAAGCTGAAATAGCTGTTCGGTTTTGGCCTTTCCGGCCATAGCTGATCCACAACAGACGTCATGGCGAGTCCGGACAACCCATTCAGTTCGGCCCATTCGGCTAATTGGCCAGTCAATGAAAGTGGACGCTTAGGAGAATGGAATTGTGTCCAAAATAGCTGGTCCACTTCACGGTCTGTCTGACCCTGGAAGTACTTAGCCGCATAGCCAGCGCTCGCCGCCAAATCCATATACACATCCTTCGAACTCCACAGCCGATCCAGAGAGGCATACCATGGATCTCCGAACTTCCTCCGCAACATAAAGGATTTCCCAGCTACAATATCCCCGGCTTCCCGCAGCTCCTCCTTCTTCGCCCTCATAGCGGAGCGGATGTCTTTTCTTGTCGCAGCAGCCTTCTCAAGGTCCGATGCCTTCGCTAGGTTTTCCTTTTCAAGAACCCGGCAACGGTCGGCGGCGGCTTTTAATTCTATGGCCATCTTGGCCATCTTATCTCGGCTCTCGCCATGCGCGGCCTTCTCGACTTTCAACTCTTCTGCTGCCTTCAAAGCAGCCGCATTACCTAACCTCGCTTGTTCCTTGGCTCGGGCAAGTTCTTCCCGCAAGGCTTCAATAGTGGCAGCTCCATATGCAGTCACAACATATTAAAGATACTGGCATCATGCTGCTCTTACTATGTGGCGTTTACCAGATAATGACACTTACCCTGTGCCTCGTCAATCCTTTTGCTAACAAGCTCGATGTCGGCGTCTGCCGCATCCAACTGCCATTTTTAATGGGCAAACTCGCTAGTCCGGCTAGCCACCGAAGCTTCCATCACCTGCACATAGAGGAAGTATGGTTATTTCCTGGGAATATGATCCTCTGTTCGTCATCGTTTCCGACGACAACCATAGTCTCAGGGGCTACTATCTACACAGGGCACACCTAGCATGTGCAGGACTATCATACATTATTTTACGTACCTCAAAGCATGTCAGTAGACTCATAAAAGCTTCATGCAATCCGCTTTCGGTGGACGAGATTCTCGCCATCACCGTATTCATCAGCACACGGTGTTCATATGAGATGGCCGCTCGCCCCACCAACTCCCTCAGAACATCCGATCGCACACCAGACGGTGCCGGACTCTTTTTTCTGCTCTCTTTGGGAGCCGGACACTGGGAGCTTCGGGGGTCAATGGGATTATCTTCTGGCCTCACCAGACTCGGCGAGGCCCTCCGCGACGACACTTCGGGGTCGCCCGCTTCCGGAGCGGAGGAGTCCGGAGGAGGCGTTTCGCTCTCCATCATCTCTGGAAGAATATCCCCCGAAGACGAGCTCATTTGAGAGGGGCTAAGGCCCGAACTGCAAAGATATATGTGGTGGTTATTTTCTCAGAAGAAAAAGATGGCATACCTGTACTATTAAAGTATTTCGGGTCACTTACGAACCGCTGGAGAATTGATCCCCCGCGGACTTCGTGCGGCAAAAGCACCCCCCAAGGTAGGACCCTCTGTGGGAGACTTCTTCTCCTGTTTGGAAGCTTCGGCTTCCGAATCCCCGGGCGCAGTCCTTTTCCTCCTCCGTTCGTCTTCCTTCATGGAGACGCTCGCTCCCTCGGTTAGAATGGGCAGCGTGGGGGGCCCGCGTCCGCCTGTATTATCCTCCCCGTTATCTTCCTTCAAGTGCTCCGGGCAAGGTGCGACCTGGAGCATCTTTTCCAATACCGGGTTGTCCAAACCCTCAGGGAGGGGGGCCGAACACCGAATCAACTTCGCCTTTGTTAGCCTGTCCTGGTCAAAAAGCGAACTCTCAGAAATAACTTCATAACAAATGAGAGATAGTATGTTCGGCCAGAAAATTCCTTACCTATTCGGCGGTGCGGTTACAGCTCAGGCCCACGTCCTCGGTGATTTCCGGACACTCTACTTGAGGTCCGAAGAATGACTTGTACATCTCCTCGTGCGTCAGGCCAAGGAAATTTTGAATAACACGCGGTCCCTCGGGATTGAACTCCCACAAGCGAAGGGGCCGGTGTTTGCAAGGCTGGACTTGACGAACCAGCATAACTTGTATTACCGCAACCAAACTAAAATCTCCATTGAAGAGATCTCGAATGCGGCTTTGCAGTATAGGCACGTCCTTGGCTGGACCCAGCTCAGTCCTTTGCTGACCCATGACATCAGTTGTGGTGGAGGGCCCGAGCGGAAAACAGGGGTGGCCGCCCACTTGGCACTTCTAGGAGCCGTGATGTAGAACCACTCCTGTGGCCACAATTCGGATGCCTCAGGAATGGAACCTTTGGGCCATGGAGCTCCCGTCATCTTGCATATTGAGTCACCTCCACACGCTGCATGTTGCCCCTCGATCATCTTTGGCTTTACTTCAAAGGTCTTGAGCCACAAACCAAAGTGAGGGGTAACCCGGTGGAAGGCCTCGCACACGACAATAAATGTCGTGATATGAAGAAAGGGGTCCGGAGCTGGATCATGGGAGTCTAGCCCGTAATAAAACATCAAACCCCTGACGAAAGGATCCAGAGCAAGGCCTAGACCTCGGAGGAAGTGGGAGACGAACACGATGCTCTCGTGGGTTTGGGGGAGGGGATGGCCTGCCCTCGGGCAGGCAGCCGATGCACAACCTCGGCGGTCAGATATCTAGCCTCCCTCAACTTTTTGATGTCTTCTTCCATGACGGAGGAAGGCACCCATCGGCCTTGAAGGCTAGATCCGGACATGATTGAAGGTTCGGAGCACCTGACCTGAACTTTGGGTGTTTGAGCTTGAGGTGGGGGAAGGATTCGATTGAGCACGGGAGGGAAAAATAAAAGCCTTGTCCCTTTATAAAGAGGGTGAATATCAAGCGTCCTCTCCGTGGCCGTTTGGACTTGCCTATAGTATAGGAGTCCTAGAAGCGGTTGGGTTACCCACGCTCGTATTGATGAGAATCCCGGAATAAGGGGACACGATCTCTGCTTCGACAAGACGTGCCAAGGAAACTGCCTCACATTACACGCTGAGGTGGGACAATAAAACGATTCGAATAAAGGCTTGGCCGTGGTGTGATGTCACACTATGGAATATGTCAGCAGATTAGATTTGTGTATATATTATTCTCTCTATGGCAATATGTGGAAGCTTATTTTGCAGAGCCGGACACAATCTTTGTGTTCAAAATCTTCTATGAAGTACTTGGAGGAGGAACCCGCCTTGCAATGCCGAAAACAATCTGCGCGCCGGACTCGTCGTCATTAAAGCCTGGTTCAGGGGCTACTGAGGGAGTCCTAGATTAGGGGGTGTCCGGATGGCCAGACTATACCTTCAGCCGGACTCCTGGACTATGAAGATACAAGATTGAAGACTTCGTCCCGTGTCCGGAAGGGACTTTCCTTGGCGTGGAAGGCAAGCTTGGCGATACGAATATGTAGATCTCCTACCATTGTAAGCGACTTTGTGTAACCCTAACCCTCTCCGGTGTCTATATAAACCGGAGGGTTTTAGTCCGTAGGACAACATACAGAACAATCATACCATAGGCTAGCTTCTAGGGTTTAGCCTCTCTCATCTCGTGGTAGATCTACTCTTGTACTACCCATATCATCAGTATTAATCAAGCAGGACGTAGGGTTTTACCTCCATCAAGAGGGCCCGAACCTGGGTAAAACTTCGTGTCCCTTGCCTCCTGTTACCATCCGGCCTAGACGCACAGTTCGGGATCCCCTACCCGAGATCTGCCGGTTTTGACACCGACACCGTTTGACTTGGTAAAAAGGTGGCGGCCCGGCCCACGGAAAGATTGTTAACGGCATGTTTGCATATAGCCCATTTATAGCCCGCTAACCCATGGCCCGTTAAGGCCTACCGAAATTAGGCCCAGTAGCGTCATCTCAGCCATCCAATATGATTCCAGTCCGTTGTAACTTCCTGCCCATGTATGGCCCATGACGTATTTCGGCCCATATGAGTCCCTTTGTAACTCTTGGCCCATTAATGACCCGTGGTGAAACCGGCCCGTAATGAACAGTGTATCGCTTTATACCCATTAGCGGCCCATTATTCCATTGGGTCGTTTCCAGCCCGTGTTACCTTTCAGCCTTCTCAGGGCCCATTTATTCTTGGGCTCATTTCCAGCATTCGGTTACTTACGGCCCGTTAGTGGCCTTTTCTGCTTGTGGGCCAAGTTCAGCCTGTGGATACAGTCGGCCCGTTTGTGGCCCATTAATCTGTTGGGCCATTTTCATAACATCATCAAATACGGCCTATTAACGGCCCGTTATGGTCAGCCCATAAAATATATGATTTCCCCTCTAGCCCGTTTAAGGCCCCTTATACGGCCTGTACAAGGCCCATAGAAGAGACGTCCCGTAGAAGGCCCATTGATCCGATGGCCCATAGAAGGCCCATTGATCCGACTGCCCATAGAAGGCCCATGGATCCGATAGCCGATAGAAGCCCATGGATCCGACTGCCCATAGAAGGCCCACGGATCCGACAGCCATAGAAGGCCATGGATCGTCCATCCCGTAGATGGCCCATGGATCGTACGACATGTGGAGGGCCATGGTCACTACAACGTTTGGGCGAGTTGGCCCCTTTTTGAACGATATAGCATATTCAAAGAATTATCCTACTCTATATTATCACCTCTAAAAAACATACACTATACAATGAAGAGACTAAGGCATAGAAACGTAGAATAATCCTACACTATACAATAAAGAAATTACAGAAAATTATACCCACTGGGCATTATGGTTCGGCACCAGTGATAATAAAGCATACACAAATAGCAAATTATATACACTGGGCAAATACAGCTCCTACATCATGGACGCACATCAACAAAACTTACCAGTTGAACTATAATCTCTTCAGAAAATAGGATTGGCCGAATGTAGATAGCACAAATTTCAGTCTGCAAAATCTCCAATTCCTTCGTTGTTACCTCAGTGTCTTGTTTCATTTTTGACTCCTGCATCTAATGCCTGCATGTCAAGTCTCAACTTGTTGATTGTACGTTGAGAAGCATGTACAGGTTGTCTTGCCACCTCTAGTTGATGCTCGAGAACATCAACACATTCTAATTCTAATCCATAATCATTCGGTATGGCCACGCGGCACTGCTCACAGATCTTTGTCTTGATGTCACTTCATCCTGAAATGTTTCTGTAAGTACACATGACTAGGGCAAAAATATAGTTACAACAGTGAAGCGAGCAAGACAGACTATTTCGTACATGGCAAAACAGGACCAACAATAATGTTACATGTCATAAAGCATAAGCAGGTGATATTTTAAAAATTATAAAAAAATGTAGTCTGTGCAGCCTGCATACAGAAGTCTCTCTTAGCTCACCACAGGAGCATGATGTTGGGGCCCAATCCAAGACACAGACAAGTTACAAATTTAGACAACACGTTGCGTAGAAGTAAGCAAGAACTAGGCCATTCTGTAGCTTAATTAAAGTCTTAGGGAGCATAATGAACAACAGAGGGTTTCATACAAACATACTACAGCAAGCAAAACTATGCAATCATTAGCCTAGTATAAACTAGATTGTGAGCCTCATGCAATAATAGTTGGTTAATAGACTTCAAAGCTTCAGGCACACTTCGGCAGAGTAATTAAATGGTAAGGCCTTTAATTATGTCAACTAATAGTTATACAAGTACCCAACATCAAGCATCATTCTTTGGGCATCTCATTAACTGAGCACAAATAATGCAATTGAAAAGAGCAAATTAACTATGCCGGAAGAAACAAGGAATTGAACTGTTGAGTTGGATATAGTGACTTACCGTAACAGGTTGAAGAGGCTCAACGCAGCTCCTACTTCTCTTGCAAGGCTCCTTCCTAACATCTTGTACTTGGAAATCCTCAATCTTATCTTCATTGCACCCCCTCTACAAGGTGACACAAACTAGTTACTCGTCTCCTTGGAAGATAAATATGCATACTTTCCAGTCTGTGAACACAAAAGGATGAGATTATAACAAACAACACCACATAATGAAACATGCCGCATCTCTTGCACTTGCACACAATAAAATGAGCATTTACTATGTCTGCACTATGTAAAAACTAGGCATACCTTCGAACTGGATCTCCAGGTACTCTTGGAGAGCCTACTTTAGTGTACAGCCAAACCTTTATGTCACCTATGAGTTAGAAAAGGCCCCACTACAGCAGCCCTTAGTGTTTAAATCATTGACAAGCTCTGTTAGAGTGTTAGGTCAAGAACAACAAGTAATCAAAGCAAACAGTCCTAGTATGGCTGGCTGGTGCAAACAAGAAATTGAACAGATGTGTGAGCAAATCTAACATATCAAGAAAAGAAGCAAAGAAGGAGGCTTAAATACCATCACTTGACTGACCAGATTTAAGGGGCATTTAAACATCATGTGCAATGTATGAACTAACATAAACATTGCATATTCCAGATTCTATAATGAAATGCACATGTATTAGGTTATTCTATGTATGATGATAGCTAAATGTACACTATAGCAGGCACGAGTGATTCATCATTGCACGCACAATTGAATTACAGGTTGAGGGCCACTTCTATTCCGCCTTTTCAGGGCTTATTGTCAAAATAAGCCATAAAAGATGTAAAGAAGTCATTTTTGAGTTATGGGCTTGGCCTTAAGTAATTTTGCTTTGGAGGGGTGTGTTTCGGGTAGAACCTCACTAAAAATTGAAGGGAAGTGGAATAGTGAAATGACTCTGTTGTCTGCCTATATTACACTCAAAATGCAACTGCTGACGCCCGCGTCACACCTCACCCACAAGTAAAAACAAACACCCAAGCATTCATTGCCATACCCGCTTGCATCTCCTCTCCCCTTTCCCTCTACCTCGATCCCCTGCCAGCAGCACTAGGGTTCCTCTAGCGAGCCGTCGCCACTGGTCCCATCTTGCCTGGTCGTCGACGATGCTCTGTCCAGCTAGGATACATGGCCGGCGGGTAGGGGAAAATCTCCCTGGTTGCTCCTTCCTCTGGCGCCGCCCCTCATTCTCCTGGTGTCCAGTAGCTGCTCCACTGTGGTTCATCCAATGCACTACTCCGGCAGGCGCTGCACAACTACGGCTGATGCCACACTGCGGCAGAAGGCACCTTATTCCCCCTCCCCCCTCCTAGGCCGTGGCCTTGAGGTGCTCTTGAAGGATGAGCTCATCCACCAAGGTGAGGATCTCCTCTAATTTTTTGCCAAATTTTCATTCTGATCCACTATACAATGAATTGCTATGAGCTGCTTCTGCTGCTGCTATATGATGCATTGCTATGAGCTGCTGCTGCTGCTATATGATGAATTGCTATGAGCTGCTACTGTTGCTGTTCTATGATGAATTGCTATGAGCTGCTACTGCTATATGATGAGTTGCTATAAGCTGCTCCTGCTGCTGCTGTATGATGAATTGCTATGAGCTACTCCTGCTGATGCTATATGATGAATTGCTATGAGATGCTCCTGCTGCTGCTATATGATGAATTGCTATGAGCTGCTCCTGCTGCTGCTATATGATGAATTGCTATGAGCTGCTCCTGCTGCTGCTATATGATGAATTGCTATGAGCTGCTCATGCTGCTGCTATATGATAAATTGCTATGAGCTGCTCCTGCTGCTGCTATATGATGAATTGCTATGAGTTGCTCCTACTACTGCTATATGATGAATTGTATGAGCTGCTGCTACTATATGATGAATTGCACACTGCTGCTTCTGCTGCTGTGTGATGAGTTGCTATGAGCTGCTCCTGCTTCTATATGATGGTTTCAGGTGGTGCTACTATATGATAATAACCAGCAACTTGGACCATCGAATTTCAATAAATAATTGTTCTTCATTTAAATGTGGTTCATGCATTCTTCGTTTAAATTAGGCAATGGGATCTCTATGGAAAACATTGACCAAAGTAGATTGTGCCAAGTAGATGGTATCTTTGTATTTGCGTTTTGAGCAAATAGTTATGGTCTGTTTTCCTATCATATTAATTACTGCACTGGGTTCAATTTGTGATGTTTGCAAGTCAAATTAATTTTCATATGGGAAGCAAAATGAAAAAATATAATGCAATCTAGACTTTTCACTGATCATACCAAAGATAAGCTAAAAACGCAATGAAAAGAACTGGTTGGCTTATTACATGGAGCTTATATTCACAGGTGCTTATTTTCTTAGGATAACTCGTAATAACTGTCCCTAAGAAACTTGGCCAATAGAACTGACATACAAATAACATGTCACGGTGATTGCACTGGAGGAGTGACGTACCATAGCACACTATATAGGCTCACTGTTGCCTCTCCATTTTTTGCGATGTTCTATGAAATTGCCACATACATCTTGTACTTTCTCATTGTGTAACCCTATCTGCAAGTTGACACGGCTAATTTTAGACATCTCTACATGATAATACATTGCATATCCCTTGCGCATATTTAAACCACCAATTAATGATTGTGTGCGTAGCATAAACTAGCCATGACTTTGTGTGCTGTACTAGCAGGCACTCTAAGGGAGCCTAATGTAGTACACTGGAATTCCTACATGCCACCTATGATTTTGTGTAATGTACTACCTGTGTTCCTAAATATATGTATTTGTAGAGATTCTAGTATGGACCACATATAGATGTATATAGCTGCATTTCGAGTGTAGATTCACTCATTTTGCTCCGTATGTCGCCTATAGTGGAATCTCTAGAAAGACTTATATTTAGGAACGGAGGTACGAGGTAGTATCATGTATGACATCTACATATCTAATTTAGCAGCCTGTATGTCAGGTGGTAGGTGCGACATATGCCAACGGGTGGCTTATCATTGTGGGAGCCAGTAAGACATCGTCGGTGCCTGGAAACGGGATGAGGCGAAGACATGCACGCCGGTGGATCTTACCCAACTTCGGGGCTCTGCGTGGAGATAACACCCCTACTGCTGCACTGCGGGGTCTCCGCATGATGACTAGATGAACGAGTAGCTACACAATGCTCCTTGAGCTGTTCTGGTGGAGGGAGGAAGAAGGGCACGGCTAGCTAGCTTCTTCTCCTCGTATGGTGTCTAAAAACTAGTTGCGGGTGCACCAAGGGGTTTATATAGGCCTACCCCCCGGGGGTACAATGGTAATCTGACTGGGCACGGGGCCCAGCCGTCTGTGACTGTGCTCACGGGCTTCTGCGCTGGCCATTGGGGCCCGCCGACTGGTGGGTCCCGCCGGCTGCCGGCTCCTTGGTGGACAAGCAGGCCCCACTGGTCAGGGCCTGGTCGGTGGCTGGTTACTGTTGCTCTATTCTGATGACATGGGCTTCGTCATTGTGGGCGTGGCTACAATTCCGCCGCTTGGCGGGCAATTACTGTAGCCTCACCTCGTCTTGTCTCCTTAATGGGGCATCTCCTTCAAGGAGGATGGCAAGCCGGCTGCGGGGAACCGGCTTTCTCTGGGGCCGACTGGGGGGAGGTGTGGCCGCCTTCGGGTGTCTCTCTGCCCGAAGGGACCCACCGCCCGTGGGTCGCGCTGGTAGTCCGTCGTGGATGGCGTCAAGATCGACATGGCAACAGTGTTGCGCCGGGCGGGTCGTGGCCACCCGTACGACACACTGTGCAGGTCGTGCTCCGGGATTCGGGGGCGGCAGGCTTCACTGTAGCCACACCCCATCGCCGCTAGGTAGATGCGAACTTTGAGGGTACGGTCTTGACCTCTTTATGGGAGCCGGCTTCTTTGAGTCGGCCTTCTCACGGCCGGCTTCGTGAAGTCGGCCCTCCCATGGCTTTCTTCATGAGGGCTAAAGTCGGGCTGTCTTCCGAAAGCCGGCCTAGGTGACAGCCGGCAAGGGGAAGGCGGCCCCGTGTCTTGGGTTCTCGAGAGCCGGACGGGCTCGTAATTTTTTCAGAAGGGCCGGGGAAGCCGGCTAGGCTACCCATGGCTATTTACTCCGACAGTAGTCCCCGAAGCTGCTCGAGCTTCGAGGCGGACAGAGGGACGTGAAGCTTGGTCAGCTTCTTACCTTGAGGAGCCGGCTTTGCTGGTGTAGGCCGATCTCAGAGAGCTCCTGTGTCTCGTAGACAGGATGGTGGTTGACCCGCGTGCTGACCGCGGGCCCCCCGTGGGACGCGTGGCGGCGGAAACCTGCCAACGCACACGCGCGACGGGACGCCGCCGCAGGCCCGGGCCCGCCACTCCTTGGCCTCGGCCCGAGCACTGATCTTCTGCGGCCCAGGGGGACTGCTCGCCTTCCTGTGGCGATTTTAATTCGCCTTTAGTGCGTAATAAACGCGGGACGTGGGGGAGTGGGCACGATCGATCCCCACGATCCCCCACGCCGCGCCTCCTCGACTCCGTCGCACGAGCCTACAAGTAGGGGGAGGAGGGGGAGAGGCAGAGGTTCGCTCGCCCTCCCTCGCTCCGCCCCTCCTCGTCTTCCTTCTTCTTCCTCTCGCTGCCGTCGCAGCTTCTCATCGCAGCGCCTCCACATCGTCCTGCTCCATGGCGCTATCAAGCTCTTGGGACAGCTCCAACGTCCATGACGACCATGTGGAGTTCCTCTGCCAGACCCGGCGCCTGCCCGACGCCAGCCTCGTGCAGGTCCGCCTGGCGCCGGAGTCGGAGATCTCGCTGGCGGGTCGTATTCCGCTCGCACTGCCTACGCGGCTTCGGCCTTCCGGCGAGTGGATTTCTGCGCCCCTTCCTCGAGTTCTACAACCTCCAGCCGCATCACCTCCACCCAACGCGGTGATGCTGCTGTCGGCCTTCGTCTCCCTCTGCGAAGGCTTCTTGGCGGTGCTGCCCACGCTAGAGCTCTGGGGAGAGTTCTTCCAGAGCAAGCTCGGCACCGTCGTCGCCGGCGTGCCCGCCCCCTGCGGGGCCTATGTCGCCATGAGGGGGTCAGGCAAGAACAATCCATTCCCATCCATCCCCCAGATTCAGTCGGTGAAACTCTGGCAAAAATCGTACTTCTACGTGAAGAACGTCGCCCCGCAAGGAGACCACGTCAACTTGCTGGCTTACGTAGCCGGCCCGCCGGCTGGGAGGCAGCCGTCATGGAGCTTCCGGTCCAGGTTCCTTTCTCAGGCCGGGAAGGCCGCCGTCTCCCGGCTTTGGGTGATGATCTAGTCAGAAGGCTTGCGCGGAGCTGACTTGGTGGCCGCCTTCATGGAGCGCCGGATTCTTCCTCTCCAAAGCCGGCCCCATATGATGTGTCAGATGAGCGGCCGCTTCGACCCAAGCCGGCTGAGCACATGGGAAATGCCGCATGCGGAGGTGGCGCTCATGGTCAACTACATCGCCAACTGCAAGCTCGCCGGGGACTGGCAATACGGCAAGGCGCCGTATTCTCGCGCCAATCCTCCGCCCGTGGTAAGCTTCTCTCCCTATCTTCTTTTTGTTGTCAGCTGGCTTCATGACGGCTGGCTTCTGATCAGTCGGTTCCTTTTTGCAAAACCCCCTTCTTCCGCCGCCGGCCGGGGCGGCAGGGATTGAACGTCAGTACGCCCCCGACCGCACGGTGGATGATGTTGATGACCCGGACTTGGGGGCGGCCGCCATGGAAGACGCCGCCGTAGGGGATAACGCCGAGCTCGGAGGCACAGGGCTCTTCGCCAACTTCGAGGACTGGCCGGATGACGCTGAAGCCGAAGAAGTCCCGCGTCGTCTGCCGCGCCGGCTGCTGGCGGCGGCACACAGAAGCGCCGGGCCACGTCAACCCTCTTCGGCAGTCGGCCGAAGAAGTCCAAAGCCTCCACCGCAGTGATGAAACGAGACGAGGCGGCCGCAAAGGCGGCCCGCTTCCGGAAGGCGGTGAAGCAGCCTCAGGCGGTCTTGGCTTAAGTCATCAATTGCTTGTATGCATGTTTTTATTGTTTTCTTCTGCTCGAACATTCTTCCAGGCCTTTCTCTTTTTTCTAAACAGGGCGCCGCTTTCCCTTGAGCGGGGCCCAGGCGGCTCCGTGGTCGGGCCGATTGGAGAGTCTTCAGGCCCCCGCCGCGTGGATCCCCGCGCCGACCTCATGGAACCCACAGAGCGGAATGCTCGTGAGGCGTGGGAAGAGAGGGAGGCAGCGGAGCAGGAGGCCGCTCAGGCGGCGAAGGAGCGGGCCGACGCGGCATCCAAGGCCCAGGCGGAGCTGGCGACCGCGGAGACGGAGGCGGAGGGCTCGCGCGACCAGCCGCCGCTGCTCGCCATCCCCCTCCGAACCGTGGCCCCGGACACCCCATTGCCCCTGGCGGAGGAGATTATCAAAGACCCGCCGTCGGTGCAAAGGGAGGAGCTCTTCGAGGTCTTCGCGGGGAGGACGCCGCCGGCAGCGCCAACCGGAGCGGGCCAAGGCGGCCAGTCGTCAGCGGTGCCAGAGGAGCCGGCCGGGGGCACACCGGAGGTCGGAGCCGGCCTCGAGGTACAGCCGGTGACGCGCCAGCGCGCAGGGGGAAGCGCCGCTCCGCCGGAGTCGCGCCAAGCCGCAGGCGCCGGCCAGTCGGCGGAGGCTTTGGAGGCGGCCAGCTCCGCCACGTCCGGGTGGACTCCCAACGGGGGGACTGGCGAGCTGAATGTGGCGGCCCAAGAGGTCCGCAGCCGGCTTCAAGCAAAGGCCGCCCTTCTGCAGCAGTATACCCAGGAGTTCCTGTCGACGCGGGCCGCCATCCGGGTAAGTATTTCGTTTTTGACCGCTCTGGTCTCTTGATTTCTTCCGTGGGGGCGCGTCAGCGCACCCACTTGGTGTAGTCCCCGAGATTCGGGCCGACTGCTGAGCAGTCGGGTCGGATCTTTCTTGACGACCACCTTATCTTTGATTTCTGTCTGGACTTCCAGGAATATCATAACTCTCGCGCTGCCGCCTTCAACTCCCAGGCTCAGGAGTTGGGTCGGAAGATTGACGACCTGGCCAACAGCCGAAGTAAGTGCTCGCTCTTGTCTGTTTCCTGTGGGGGCGCGTCAGTGCACCCACTGGGTGTAGTCCCCGAGATTCGGGCCAACTGCTGAGCAGTCAGGTCAGATGTTCCTTGATGACCTTTCCCTTATTGGTTTTTTCTCTTTGTCTTTTGTTCTTGCAGGGCCAACACCGACTTGAGGAGGGAGCTCGGCGAGGCGCAGACCGCCCTTCGCACCAGGGACGCTGAGTACGCCGCGTTGGTCCAGGAGCGTGACCGCCTGGCCAAGAAGCTGGCCGACCAGGAGGAGAGCCACAAGGCGGCAGGCGGCGCTGCAGAAAGCGCAGGATAGCGAGGCCCCCCTGAAGGCGGAGTTTGAGACCGAGGGGGCGAGCTGGGCTGAGACTTGTCAGGCGCTGGATGAAGGATTTGGCCGCATCGAGGATTTGATTGATGGTAAGCCGCCTTTCTCGCCCTTCTTCTGCCTGCTGGCCGCCTGGGGTTTTGACCTGACTTGTTCTGCCGCCCGTTTTCTTGTGCAGATTACTTTCCCGGCCACTTCGCTCTTGCCGCCCAAACCATCGAGGCTCATCGCGAGGCGCGCCGTCAGGCGCGAGTCAACATCGCGCCGGACGCAAATCGGACGCTGGAGGAGCAGCTCCTGGCCGTCCAAGCGCGGCTGCAGCCGGCTCACCAGATGCTTCGCCGGCTTCAACGTGCCGGGGCGCAGGTGCTGGCCGCCCTCTGGCCCGGCGAGACGATCCCCCGCACGCCAAGCCGGACCGCCGACTGGCTGGAGGTCGCGGTCGGCCGTTTTGAAGCTTGGAAGGCGTCGGCGGCCCGCCTTGGAGCCGGGCGGGCGTTGGAGTTCGTCCGCGCTTGGTACCCAGGGATGAGCCTGGACCAGCTGCGCACTTGGTGACTGGAGACCGACGCGGAGCTGGAGGAAGTGCGGCCGGCCATCGCCCAGCGTGCCTCGACGATCGCCGAGTGCACCGACATCAGTGTCTTCGCGCCTGAAATCAATGATGATGGCGTTGCCCAGCCGGAGGAGTGGTTCGGGCTGAACCCGGCGGTGGGGGAGGACTCGGCCGAGGAGATCGCCTCCAGCGACGAGGGCGAGGATGACGAGGAAGAGGACGGTGAAGACGTCGAGCCGGCTAGTGGAACAACCGGCCAACCTCAAGTTGACCGTGCCTCCAGCAACGAGGCGCGCGGAAGCGCGCCCTCTGCGGGAGGCGGTGATCAAGCCGAAGTTCGCCAGCCGGCCGCTCCTTCAGCCGGCACAACCGTCTCCACCGACCAGCCCAGCTCGTCAGCCGCTCCGCCAGCTTGACCTGCCGTCCTTATTTTTCCTGCTCGTTGTCTTTTGAACAATCTTTAAGCTTTCGCAGTTCCACCCACTGGGGGTGTATCAAACTATGTTGGATGCTGGCCTCTTAGAGGTCCTTTATGTAAATATTATTATGTGCATGTTTGGTTTCCATTCGAGTACACTTTTTATCCTTAGGCTGTTTTCCTTTGCCGCCTTCCCTTTCTGGGGAGGCAAGTACTCGAGCTTTCTTGGATTGAAGTGAAGTGAATGGAAACCGGCCGGCCGGCTACTCTGGTAGTCGGTCGGCGGTAGGCGGCAAACCGACTTTTGTTATATTAGTCTGTTGGTCCCTAGCCATTTTTCGTGTGCGCATCCTTTCCGGCTTTTGACTCTTGCCAGCCGAACAGCCGGTTCTTCGAACTGCGACTTTGGCAAGAGCTAAGCCTGGGTGTCGGCACACTACTTGTCTGACCGCGGGTAGGACTTCTAATATAACTCCAGTCGGCCAGTCCCCGGGCCGACTAGTCGAACCCGGTGCCGGACGGAACGGGTAAACGAAAAGACAAGGTCATATGCATGATACTTTTCATTCATAGATAAAAGATGGCAGTCCCCGAGCCGTCCTCGGGGGGCCTATTGTCTCGTACTTAGTACAAAAGTTAGCGTGATACATACTGCATTTCAACTGTAAAATCTTCGGAGGAGGTTGGCGTTCCATGGTCGTTCCGACTCCTTGCCGGAGTCGTCTCTCTTGCGTGCCTTGGGCTTCTACGCGTCGATTAGGTAGTAGGAGTCATTGCCTAGAGCTCTGCTGATGACGAAGGGGCCCTCCCAAGGGGCCGAGAGCTTGTGTTGGCCGGCTGTTCGCTGGATCAGTCGGAGCACAAGGTCGCCCTCTTGGAAAGATCTTGGCCTGACCTTCTGACTGTGGTAGCGGCGCAAACCCTGCTGGTAGATGGCAGACTGGCTAAGGGCTAACAGCTGGCCTTCTTCCAGCAGGTCGACACCGTCTTCTCGTGCTTCCTTGGCCTCCGCCTCCGTGTACATGGTTACCTGGGGCGAGTCGAACTCGATGTCGGTTGGGATGATCGCCTCGGTGCCGTACACGAGGATGAAAGGAGTGAAGCCGGTTGACTTGTTTGGGATAGTGCGTAGACTCCAGAGGACACCCGGCAGCTTGTTGAGCCAACAGCCGGCTGAACGCTCAAGTGGTACGACCAGGCGGGGTTTGATGCCGGAGAGGATGAGGCCGTTGGCTCGCTCGACCTGGCCGTTTGACTGTGGTTGGGCGACGGACGCTAGGTCCAGCCGGATACCTTGTGCCGCGCAGAATCGTGCCAAGGCTCCTTTGGCAAAATTCGTGCCGTTGTCGGTGATGATGCTATGTGGCACGCCGTACCGAGTTGTTATGTCTGCGATGAATGTCACAGCAGTCGGCCAATTCAGCTTCTTGATCGGCTTTGCCTCGATCCACTTGGTGAATTTGTCCACGGCGACGAGCAAATGTGTCATGCCGCCGCGCGCCGTCTTGAATGGGCCCACCATGTCCAATCCCCAAACGGCGAAGGGCCAGGTGAGGGGAATGGTCTTGAGTGCCGAAGCCGGCACGTGTTGCTTGGAGCTGAACAGTTGGCAGCCTTTGCAATATTTAACTAATTCTTTGCCGTCATCCAAAGAAGTCGGCCAGAAGAAACCATGGCGGAAAGCTTTGGCGACGAGTGATCTCGAGGCCGCATGGTGGCCGCATTCTCCTTGGTGAATGTCTCTGAGGATTGCAATGCCCTTCTCTTGCTCAACGCATCGCTGGAGGACTCCAGTGACACTGGGCTTGACGAGTTCTCTGTTGACGATCGTGTATGCTCCGGCTCGACGTTGGACTTGTCTTGCCTCTGTTTCGTCAGCCGGCAGATCTTGGTTTACTAGGAAGTTGAGGATGGACTGAGCCCATGACGGAGCCGTGACTTCTCTTGCTGCCAATGTGGCTACTGCCACCAGGGTGGGCGGGCTGGGTGATGAAGCGCTGGAGTCGGCCGCCGGCTGTTGTGTTGGTGTAGTCCCCGAGCCGGCTACCGCAGTCCCCGAGCCGGGCGCGGCAGTCCCGAGCCGGTTGCCGAAGTCCCCGGGCCGACTGCCGAAGTCCCCGGGCCGACTACTGAAGTCCCGGGGTCGCCTGCTTGGTTCTTCGAGCCGGACCCGGCCGCGTCGGGGTCAGGCGGCACGAAGATGGAGTCGGATTCTGGAGACGGCTTGATGGACGGCTTGAGGAGGCGTTGTAGAGCGACGCCGGTTGGTATTGCTTGCCGAGTGGAGCCTATTCGAGCCAGGGCATCGGCTGACTCGTTGTCGGCTCGCGGTACGTGGAGGAACTCGCATCCTTCAAAGTATCCGCCGAGTTGCTGAACCAGGAAGCGGTAGCTTGCCATATTTGCGTCCTTGGCGTCCCAGTCACCGGATGATTGTTGAACCACCAAGTCCGAGTCGCCATAACATAGGATCCGGCGGATGCCAAGTTCCTTGGCAAGTCGGAGCCCGTGTATGAGTGCCTCGTACTCGGCTACGTTGTTGGAGGCGGCGAAGTGGATCTGCAGCGTGTATCTGAGCTTGTTGCCTTTGGGAGAGGTAAGGACGACGCCGGCTCCCAAGCCGGTGCGCATCTTGGACCCGTCAAAGTCCATGCGCCAATGGGTGCAGTCGGGAGCCGGCGGCAGGTACTGGGTCTCGGCCCAGTCGACGAGGAAGTCGGCCAGTGCTTGGGACTTGACAGCGGTGCGGGGCTGATAGAAGATCCTGTAAGGGGCCAGCTCGATGGCCCATTTCGCCACCTGGCCGGATGCAACCCGGCTGCCTATGATCTCGGCCGGCGGGGCAGTGCATACGACCGTTACGGGATGCTCTTGAAAGTAGGGCTTCAGCTTCTTGGCGGTGAAGTACACGCCATAGCACATCTTCTGGTAGTGCGGGTAGTTTTGCTTTGAGGCGGACAGCACCTCGCTCAAATAATACACCGGCCTCTGGACCGGCTGGGCTCGGCCTTCTTCTGGGCGTTGGACTACGATGACGGTGCTGACCACCCGGCTGGTTGCGGCAATGTAAAGGAGCATGGGCTCTTTCTCAGTCGGCGCCGCCAGGACAGGCGGCGTGGCCAGCATCTTTTTCAGCTCGTGAAAAGCTTGGTCAGCCTGGTCGTTCCACTCGAAGTGAGCGCTCTTCTTCATGAGGCGGTAGAGGGGGAGAGCTTTCTCTCCAAGCCGGCTGATGAAGCAGTTCAGGGAGGCCAAGCATCCGGTGAACTTCTGGGTTTCTCGCAGCTGGGTGGGGATCGCCATTCTCTCGATGGCCTTGATCTTTACCGGGTTGCATTCGATGCCGCGTTCGGAGACCAGGAAGCCTAGGAGGTGACTGGCTGGCACTCCGAACACGCATTTCTCGGGGTTGAGCTTGATTTGGAAACGGCGCAGGTTCTCAAATGTTTCTTTGAGGTCTTCCAGCAAGGTGCCGCGCTTCTCCGTCTTCACCACGATGTCGTCCACATAGACGTGAGCGTTTCTGCTGAGTTGCTTGAGGAGGCACTTCTGCATGCAACGCTGAAAAGTGGCACCGGCATTGCTTAAGCCGAATGTCATAGTCAGGTAGCAGAAGGCTCCAAATGGCGTGATGAAGGCGGTCTTCAGGCGGTCGGCCGGATCTAGCTTTATCTGGTGGTATCTTGAGTAAGCATCCAAGAAACTCAACAGCTCGCATCCGGCCGTGGAGTCTATCACTTGGTTAATCCTTGGCAGGGCGAAGGGATCTTTAGGGCAGGCCTTGTTGAGGCTGGTGTAGTCTATACACATGCGCCACTTGTTATTCTTCTTCAGCACGAGGACCTGGTTGGCAAGCCACTCTGGAAAGAAAACTTCCATAATGAAGCCGGCTGCTAGAAGTCGGGCTATCTCCTCCCCTACAATCCTTCTCTTCTCCTCTGATAGTCGGTGGAGCGGCTGCTTGACCGGCTTCGCGTCCTCTCGGACGTGTAGTTTGTGCTCAGCGAAATCCTTCGGAACACCCGGCATGTCCTTGGGGGACCATGCAAAGATGTCCCGATTCTCATGGAGGAAATCAGCGAGCTCGCCTTCCTATTTGCTGTTCAGGCCTGCCCCGATGACGGCAAACCTCTCGGGGTGCTCGGGGTCAAGGGGTATCTTCTTGGTTTCCTTGGCCGGCTGGAAAGATCCTAGGGTATCATACTCCTTGGAGTCGGGGGTCTAGTTTGGCTGCTTGCTGGCCATGGCCACGACCCAGTCCAACATCTTCTTCTCTTCGGCGATCACAAGGGACTCGGCCAGCCGGCTGCTGGCTGCAGCACACTCGGAAGACTTCTTGTAATCGCCGGCTATGGTGATAACGCCCTTGGAACTCGGTATCTTCATCTTGAGGTATGCATAGTGGGGAACTGCCATGAACCTGGCCAAGGCAGGTCGGCCAAGCAATGCATGGTAGGGGCTCTCCAGGTCCACCACTTCAAACCAAATCGCTTCCCGGCAGAAATGCTCCTTGTCCCCAAAGAGTACATCAATCTTGATCTTGCCAATGGGGGCACAGGACAAGCCGGGTACGATGCCATGAAACACTGTTCGAGTCGGCACGAGCTGCTTCGTCTTGACATTTAGCTTCTCCAGGGTGTCACGGTACAGGATGTTGATGCTGCTCCCGCCGTCTATTAGCACGCGGGAGAAGCGGGCGGCGCGTCTGTCCGTCGCGAGGGTGGCCTCCAGGACCAAAGCATAAGAGCCAGGAGACGGCATCACCTCTGGGTGGTCGGCCCGGCTCTAGCTGATGGGTTTCTCTGACCAATGCATGTGTCCGGCGGGGTTGGCAGCGACCACACTGACTTCCTAGTGCTCTCGGCGTTTGCTGTGCCGGTCTTCGAGCTGGCTTGTAAAGACGATGCAGGTTGCTTGCTCGTCGGGGAACTCGTCGTCCATGGCTCCGACTGCGGGCCGAGCGGCCGAGGGTGGCGGAGCCAGAGGCGGCGGGCCGGCAGGCGGAGGCGGCACGAGCCCTTCGCCTTTGGAGATTCGGGTGTGCCAATGGCACTTCCGGGTTGTGTGGTTGGACGGCTTCGCGCCGCTATGGAACTTGCACGGGGCGTCAAGAGTTTGCTCATAGGAGAAAGCCGGCTGCCAAGCCGGCCGGCCGCCCTTGGGCTTCTTGGGCGCGGGCCGCCCTTCAGGCGGCGTGTCTTCGACCGTGGCCACCTGCCGACTGGCGGGAGGCGGCGCAGGGCCCTTGCGCTTGTGATCGTTCGGGTGTGGGCGTCGGCCGGAATCCCCAGCTGATGTCTTGGGCGCCGGGTTGAGCACTTTCCCGGACGCGTCTACTCGGAGCTCGGTCTTCATCGAAGAGTCGGCGGTGGCGTATTTGTCGGCTATGTCTAGAAGCTCGTCGAGGGTAGTCGGCTCGTCGCAGAGGAGCTTGTGCTTGAGGAGGGTGCCTTCTCGGTACCCGGCAGTGAAGTATTCGATGGCTTGCACCTCGTGCACCCCTTCGCAAGAATTGCGGAGCTCGGCCCAACGCGTGAGGTAATCGCGAGTGGACTCGGCTGGGCCCTGTACGCACAGGGAGAGCTGCCTAGGCTTGGGAGCCCGCTTGTAGGTGCTGGTGAAGTTGCGAACGAAAGCTTTGATGAAATCTAGCCAGCTGTTGATGCTGAGGGGCTTGAGGCTCTTGAGCCAGGTCCGCGCCGTGCCTTGCAGCATGAGGGGCACATACTTCACGGCAACGCGCCGGTTGCCATTGGCTATGCTGACCGCCGTTGAGTAGTCGATCAGCCAATCTTCCGGCTTCACGGAGCCGTTGTACTTGGGCGTGTCTCTTGGGAGCGAGAACCCTTTGGGGAAAGGCTCGTCGCGGATGCGGGGGCCGAAACAAGGCGGGCCGACATCGTCTTCCTCTTCTAGCGCCAGGGATCGCGCTAGGCGGTCGATCCGATGGCGGGCGTCGTTCTCGCCGACTCCTTCGCGGCGACCTAGTCGGCCGCTAAGAGTCGGGTGCGCCACTAGCGGCGGGGTGGGATATCTCTCTCCACGGGGTCGAGGCGGAGGCGGGTTGCCCCGCTATTCCATGGCTCGGGGATGGCCGTCCGCGTCTCGCTCGATGGAGATTCGGGTCCGGCTTCGGCTGGCCGCCGGCTCTCTGTCGCGTCGCGCGCGGGTGTTGCTCGTAGTCGGTGTCCGGGATGTCGCACCGTGATCTCGGCGCGGGGGAGGGCTTCCCGCGCGGGCGTCGGCCTCGTGCCGCTGCGCGGCCACGTCAATCAGCTGCTGGATGTGCCGGGTCATGTGGGGGAGTTCTTCGGCCTCCAAGCCGTCCAACTCGTCCACGGCCGCCTGGGCGGCCCGCAGGTTCTCGAGCGAAGTGGCATAGACCGGGCGGTTGACTCGCAGCGTGTCGGCGATGACGGCGCCGCGTTGCTTGACGATGCCGGCCCGGCTGGGCCCAGCCGGAGCTGGCGTGCCGAAGGCGGCGCGGTCAGCTTCGCGCTGGTAAGCCTTAGTGAGGCGTCTCACGGAAGCCAGCCTCCGACCCTCCGCGAGGAGGGCAAGGCAGCGTGCCTCTAGTGCTTCGTCGTCGACATCGGCCGGGAGGGGGACGGACAAATCATGGGCCGCCGCGTGCGGGGCGTCGTGGGTGCTCTCGTCGGCCGGGCCGCCGTGGCCGATGACCATCACCTCGGCGGTGTCAGTATCGCGGCCGTCGGTCCGAGGAAGCGGGTCGTTGTAGATCGCGACGTTGGTGGGGAAGGTGTCGTAAGAGGCCGTGTCGGAGTCGACAGGCATCGGGTCGGTGGAGCCAACCGACTCCAGATCCACAGCGGGCTCGCTGGAGACATGGAGCTGGCTGAGGAGGCTCGCGAGGTGGTCGGTGCCCACATCGGAGGCGAGCTAGTCGGAGATGCGGGTTTCATCAAGGAGATCGGCGAGGCTGCTCGCCGCGCAGATGCTGGTGACGCCTTGCAGCGCGTCGTGGCAAGCGCCATCGGGCGTGCCGGGCTGGCTACGCTCGCTGGGGAGGAAAAGGGTTCCCGTCCAGAACAGGTCTCCAGACGACGGTGCACCTGGCCCCATGGTGGGCGCCAAATGTCGGGTGGTAGGTGCGACATATGCCAACGGGTGGCTTATCATTGTGGGAGCCAGTAAGACATCGCCGGTGCCTGGAAACGGGATGAGGCGAAGACATACACGCCGGCGGATCTTACCCAGCTTCGGGGCTCTCCGTGGAGATAACACCCCTACTGCTACTCTGCGGGGTCTCCGCATGATCACTAGATGAACGAGTAGCTACACAATGCTCCTTGAGCTGTTCTGGTGGAGGGAGGAAGAAGGGCACGACTAGCTAGCTTCTTCTCCTCATATGGTGTCTAAAAACTAGTTGGGGTCGAACCCTTTGCATGGGTGCACCGGGGGGTTTATATAGGCCTACCCCCCGGGGGTACAATGGTAATCCGACTAGGCGCGGGGCCCAGCCTTCTGTGACTGTGCTTGCCGGCTTCTGCGCCGGCCACTGGGGCCGCCGACTGGTGGGTCCCGCCGGCTGCCGGCTCCTTGGTCGACAAGCAGGCCCCACTGGTGAGGGCCTGGTCGGTGGCTGGTTACTGTTGCTCTATTCTGATGACATGGGCTTGGTCGTGGTGGGCGTGGCTACAGTTCCGCCGCCTGCGGGCGATTACTGTAGCCTCACCTCGTCTTGTCTCCTTAATGGGGCATCTCCTTCGAGGAGGATGGCAAGCCGGTTGCGGGGAGCCGGCTTTCTCTGGGGCCGACTGGGGGGAGGTGTGGCCGCCTTCAGGTGTCTCTCTGCCCGAAGGGACCCACCGCCCGTGGGTCGCGCTGGTAGTCCATCGTGGATGGCGTCAGGATCGACATGGCAACAGTGTTGCGCCGGGCGGGTTGTGGCCACCCGTACGGCACACTGTGCAGGTCGTGCTCCGGGATTCGGGGGCGGCAGGCTTCACTATAGCCACGCCCCGCCTCATCGCCGCTAGGTAGATGCGAACTTTGAGGGTACGGTCTTGACCTCTTTATGGGAGCCGGCTTCTTGGAGTCGGCCTTCTCGAGGCCGGCTTCGTGAAGTCGGCCCTCCCATGGCTTTCTTCATGAGGGCTAAAGTCGGGCCGTCTTCCGAAAGCCGGCCTAGGTGAGAGCCGGCAAGGGGAAGGGGCCCCGTGTCTTGGGTTCTCGAGAGCCAGACGGGCTTGTAATTTTTTCAGAAGGGCCGGGGGAAACTGGCTAGGCTACCCATGGCTATTTACTCTGACACAGTAGTAGAAATCATTGTCTGCACAAAGGGATTACTGGTCGAAAATCATAGCAAAGCACACTGGCAGGCACAGAACAATACAAGAGACAGAGAGAGACGCACTTACAAGATCATAGCAATGCCTTAGTCCAGGATCTTGGTTGGCCAAGCTGTTAGATCCAGAAGAAACATCGTCCTTGTAGTTTTTCCCAGCTGCATAACAGGTAACAGCGACCTGTTAGTATATTTGAAGTATATCGGGCAGGTGATGTTGGACGGATTTAATGGTGACAAGTACCTAGCCCATGGCGGGTGCTTGGCATCTTGCCAAACAATGGGAATCAGGTTAGAAACGTCAAGGGTGATGACGTTGCGCTGGTTGTCGGGGTCCTGTAAGGAGATCTAGAACCGTCGAGTAGGGTGTTTGTGGAGCGGCTCCGGTAGGGTGGATTACAGTGTGGGCGAAGTAGATCTGTGGCTGTGGACGAGGGCGTAGGTGAAGCTACTGCGGTGGTTGGGTTATGGATGGTGTCGACGATGCGGATCTGCGGCCGTGGACGAGGCGTCAGAAGCAGCTCCGGTATGTTGGATGAGGGTGCGAGGAAGCGAATCTGAGGCCGTGGACTTGTGAGTTGGCAAAGCGGCCCATGTAGGGTTGAGAATGGTATAGGCGAAGCTACTCCGGTGGGGTTGACGATGGTGTCGGTGAAGCGGCTCTGGTAGGGTTGAGGAAGGTGTCGGCGAAGAGGATCATAGGCCGTCGACGGGGGCGTCGGTGGGGCAGCTCCGGGGGGGGGGGGGGGGCGGACGAAGCATCTACGGTGGGGAGTACGAATGAGCCACCGTAGATGCCCTGCGATTGACGAGAGTACCGGTGAAGCAGATCCGGCACCATTGACAAGCCGGTACTGAATGGGTTGTGGTATAGTGGTGGATGAGCAGTCTACTTGTTTCTAGGGGATGTGGGAGGGGTAAATGCGGCCGCAGAAGCAGATCCGGCAAGGTGGACGCCGCTGGCAGTGAATGGGCTCTGGTACGCCGGTGGATGAGCAGTCTAGGGTTTCGAGAGGGGAGGGGAGAAAGGCCGATGAAGTACGGACGACGTGATGTAAGATGATCTGGTGATGTGGAGTTAGTCGTTTTTGTGGGAGGGGGAGAGGAAATGGGGTTGCCATGTAGTGGGGGGACCTATTATGTAGATGAGGGCGGTATTGTAACTGTTGGTCTCCGTGCACCAAGAACAAAAGGGGAATTTCGCATGCTAAAGACTAAGGTGGCGGAAATTTTAGAAGGAGGCGGGAGATTTTGCCGCCCACGGGATCGTTCGTATCTAGTTTCAACTAATTTTGGACCGTGTTAGCGGGAAGGTCATGCGAGATTGTGTACACGGGGCACGCGTCAGCAGTTAACAACTGGTGTGAAGTCCACCCCAGAAAAAAAGACAATAACTCAGGATGATGCGCCGATAAATTGGACGTTCACACGGGCGTGGCCAATCGTACGGGAGTAGTGGCGCGTTCACAAAAAAAGGGATCAAACGCTCAGCCTATGTATTTCTCGTGTAAATAGATAATTTAGTGCAATTGGTTATTTACTTTAAACATAATGCATTGACGTGTTAGTGTAGAGGCGCACAAAAAGAAATGCATATTGTAGTCCGCTACTTAAAAGTGTTACCTCATATGATTACATAGCCTCCATTTCAGAAATTGCATACCCGTTGAATTCATATATGAATATTACATATATTACTTCATAATAGAACCTTAAATCATCCAAGACTAATGATTTTGAATGCAAGAGTAACCATGGTGCATGTACATGATAGCTACATTGGTTGTTTGAGGAAACATCACTGTAACTTTGGCATGCACAACTGAAAAGGTTTATTCAAATAGAAAAAATGTGATATGTGAGTGTCCAATCTTCATAGCATTGAATTGATATTGTACCTTTGGCCACGATACGAAGTAGATATTGATTTATGTTCAAGTGATGCACGTCCACGATCGCTAGATAGTGATATGTGAATGAATTGTGCAATCTCTCTCACATGCACACATATCTCATTTCCCTGCGGCCATCGGAATCACACACGCGCACTTTGTGTATTTCTCTCCCTCCGTCAAGGTTAGAATTCGTCTTTCTACCCCGTCCTACAAGTCTCTCACACAGAAACACACACGCTCTCTCTGTCGAACACGCCCACCCCTTTAATTCCGCCCACCCACAGCCACTAATGTCTCAAAGTATAATAATGTCTCTCACACATATGCCTAAGATAACTCGAGTTCCGGAACCATATGAATACATATAATGGGATTCCAACGGAGCACCTTTTGTTTTTAGATTTCGCTCTCTCTCTCTCTCTCACACACACACACACACACACATGCTTGCATTTGCATGCACACCATTTTGCTTATCTTTGTGATGCTTTAAGTATGCCTCGCACAAATGCTATCTACCTATCCCTTAATATAGCTAGATATGTGTCACACAAACTCCTTCTCCCTACTAGCAAGATGCCCATGCGTTGCACAGGACATCAAGATGCATTTGTATGAGTAGTTTATCTTGAGGGAGAAAAGGATGAACGAGGGAATGCCTTATTTGCAAATGCGGAGAGGGGTGTGGGTATATTTTTGCAAAATTTCCATAGTTTCCTTCCTACCCGTCGGATATAAATCGGATGGCCTATATTGCAGGATGGCAGGAACACCATCATCACCAACTTTGTTTTTATAAGAGTAGAGATATGTAAGTGTCACTACCCCGCCCCCCCCCGACACACACACCCACACCCACACAACCACACACACACACACACACATCCCAACACCGAAGGTGTAGGGTGACACCACGATCTTAATACTAATCTATCGACTGGCTTCTCTCTCAAACACACATACACACACACTCACACTATGCGACACCGAAGGAGTAGGGTGGCACCTTGATGTTGATAGGAATCTATCTACTCCTCTTTCAAACACACACACACACACTCGCTAGTTGTGCCTCTGTCCCTACCGCGCACACTCTCGATACGTCTTTCTCTCCCTCCTCCTCCCCCCCCCCACCCCAACAATGACAGCAGAAGGGTGACAACTTGATCTGGTCATAGTCTGTCAATTGGTTTCTCTCGAACATTGTGTCTCTGTGCCTCGCTCAGTAGCCCCTAGATATGTAGACTTCTTGCATGCGCATAGCTGTAGTGACGATGACGCTGAACCAAGTGTGCCTCGTTTTTACCGGCTTCATGTGATAGTTTTCACCCTGTTTTCTGTAAATTAACAAGGCAACCTTTTCTTTATTACTACTAGTGAGTTTGAAATCATTCGGGGCAGACATAAAATATATCACTTCAACCCAATTATCGTAGTAACTATTTTAAAAGAAACTAGCTAGATACCTTTGCATTGCACGGAACATCAAGATGCATTCGTATGAGTAGTTTATCTTGTGAGAGAAAAGGATGAATGAGGGAATGCCGTATTTGCAAACGTGGAGAGGGGTGTGGGTATATTTTTGCAAAATTTCCATAGTTTCCTTTCTATCCGTTAGATATAAATCCGACGGCCTATATTGCAGGATGGCACGCACACATCATCACCAACTCTGTTTTCAACTCCCTCTGTTCCTAAATATTTGTCTTTTTAGAGATTTCAACAAGTGACTACATATGGAGCAAAATGAGTGAATCTACACCCTAAAATATGTCTACATACACATCCGTATGTGGTAGTCCATTTAAAATCTGAAAAAGACAAATACTCCCTCCGTTCCTAAATATAAGTCCTTTTAGAGATTCTACTATAGACTACATACGAATGTATACAGACATACTTTAGAGTGTAGATTCACTCATTTTGCTCCGTATATAGTCTATAGTGGAATCCCTGAAAGGTCTTATATTTGGGAACGGAGGGAGTATTTAGGAACGGATGGAGTATAAGAGTAGACATGGAGATATATCTCCAGCATGGTCTACAACAAAAATGTGCTGGACTGGTTAGCGCCGGATGCTGGCAACGTGATGACATGAGTTAGAATTCTGTCTTTAACTTTAGATTTTTATATTATACATTAATTATTTAATATATATACTTATTTCGCTACTGTACTGATAGTGGAACCCAAAGAATACTTAGAATACAAGATTACAGATGGACTTGCTTCTTTTTAACTTTCTGTAGGAAGCTGTAGCCACCCTGCAAGTCACGTGTACACTGTACATGCAATTAACTTTTTATAGAGGGGCAATCGTACACACAATTAATTCAAATGGATTGGATGTCACTCTATTATTTCTAGCATAAGAGCATCTCCAATGGCAGCCGGCAAATTTCCTCCCGCTTCCTTCCGCGGAGGACGACATCAAACGCCAGCGGCATACATTTTCACAACTCTAACCAACCAGATGAAATTCCTGCAAACACGGACTGATTTCACATAAGCAAGAAGGATTTCATATAAAAAAGCTAGATCTTCATATAAACATGATGGATTTCATTACATTTACATGAACTAAGCGGTGCCAATCCGACTCTCTTGGTATAATTAATACTCCCTCCGTCCAGAAATACTTGTCCTAGAAATGGATGTATCTAGACTTATTTTAGTTATAGATACATAAATTTATCGATTCTTAGAACAAATATTTCCCGCCAGCTCGAGAGGGAGTACATAATCTAAATGGCCGCTCGTGGATCCCTTTGTCTTCCTCATGTCCGACAGACACTTGCGGGGTCGACGAAGGTCCTCAGAAGAGACGAAGAAGCAAAGGAACCACCTGAATGCGCAATAGTTGCCTCAGCGGTGGCCTTCATGGTACGCAAGTGGCGACGGCCTCCCGTGTTCTACTTCTCCTCGATGATGGCGGCGGACACGGAGAAGCTGGCCACCGACTCATCGCTCTCCACGCACCCAGCTTCTGTGTCTGCCTGCATGGCGCTGCCGCAGGTACGGGAGGTGTGCTTGCCTCTCCGGCTGACCTCGCGCCAAGTGCTGCAGGCTGGCTTAGGGCACGGAAGGTCAGCAGAGGACTCGAAGCAGGAGGAGGTTGCTTCTCGCGAAACTTTGTCTCCTTAGCAGAAGGGATCCTGAGGAATCACGGTTAGGAGGAGAAGCGGTACTCGAAGAATTGCAAAGATAAGGTACACGCTCGTCAATAGCAATGTACTTCCTCCGCTTCAATGACCAGAAGGCGCCACCACTGCAGCTTGGAGACCCCCTCCTCTTGCGGAGTGCCGCGAAGTTCAGTCAGAGCTGGCCTAAGCCCTGGGCGCGGTCACCAAGGCCGAGCGCGGATGGTGTAACTCCTGAGGAGGCGTCCTTAGGGGTGCTGGACCGTGCTGAGACCTCGGTACTCACCTTGTGGCGGTTCACCGGGGCCTCGGGGGCTCCGGCCTCAGGAGCATCGGACTGCGTCGGCCCACAGGCCGTTTCCTCAGGACGGCTCTCCGGGGTCCCAGGGGATGGTACCTCAGGAGCCCCGAGTGGTGCCGATTCCTCAGCAGCAACGTCGCCATCGCTCGACAGGAACCGCCCCCTACGCCCGCTCCTGGGGCAGGCATCGCGCTCGCAGCAGGAAGGGGGACCATGAAGAAAGGGCTCTCTCCAGGCCCTTCAAGGCCAAATGGGCGTGGTCCCCATTCGTCGAAGAGGGGCATCTACTTCACGACCTCCTCCTTGTTTGAGCAGCAGTACAGGAGGCAGCCCTCCTTCGGCATGTCAGCTGGTGTCGGGACGCCAGTCAGGAGCTTAAGCACCGTGCGCCATGCCACAAGAGGAAGGGCAGGCGCCTGGAGCCTCATGCAGTCCTTGTAGTCGGAGAAGGTCCACATCTGCCGGGTGTGGCGCTGAAGCGGAGCGATGCGACACCGGATGAACTCCTTTACCACCATGGGCACCATCACTCCGAGGTCCTTAAAACTGGTGAACCGGAGCCAGACATGGGCGAGCCTCTGATCGGTGAGCTTCGCGTGCCCCCAACCGGAGCTCGGAGCTGCTGGGATCAGGGGGAGTAGCAGCAGGGGGCTGCGCATGCCAACGTCCACGAACACCAACCTCTTCAGGAAGCCTCCGACGACCGGCGAGAGCTCAAAGTTAATCCTCGAGCTGGCCATCGCCGCGACGGCCTGGAGGGATACACACCCTGGGCGCTGGAGAGGATCTGTCAGGTGCAGCGAGAAGAAGTGACGAAGCAGAGCCACGGAAGGGGCAATGCCCACCATGGCTTCACAGACAAAGGCGAAGACGGCAAGGAGGAGGATGGATTGGAGATCGATGCAGCGCATTGATCTGGTAATGCAAGAGCACCGCATTGAATAAATTGGAGAAGGGGGGAATCAAGCCTGCTAGAGGGTGTGGAGATGGATGGGGACCTCGGTGGTCATCCTATCAACTTCTGCGCGAGAAGCAAGCCAGGCCACCGTCGCCCCCCACTCATTGAAATCAGTGGCAAGTGCCAGGCGCACCTTGATCATCACTTATTGGTTGAGCACCACCGACCGCTCGATGGCGGGCTCGAAGACCAGTGTCGCGGGGGCCGAGGTACGGGACTCCTTCTTTCCCTTCTTCTTCCGTCTTGGTACCATGGCGGCAGGGGTGAGGGAGTCCTAGATTAAGGGGGTCCTCGGGCGTCCGACATGTGTGACATGGGCCGGACTAATGGGCTATGAAGATACAAGACAGAAGACTCTCTCCCGTGTCCGGATGGGACTCTCCTTGGCATGGATGACAATCCTGGCATTCGGATATGAAGATTCCTTTCTGTGTAACCAACTTTGTACAACCCTAGTCCTCTCCGGTGTCTATATAAACCGGAGGGTTTAGTCCGCAGAGGCAATCACAATCATACATGCTAGACTTCTAGGGTTTTAGCCATTACGATCTCGTGGTAGATCAACTCTTGTAATCCTCATACTCATCCATATCAATCAAGCAGGACGTAGAGTATTACCTCCATCAAGAGGGCCTGAACCTGGGTAAAACATCGTGTCCTCTGCCTCTTGTAACCATCAACCTTAGATGCAAAGTTCGGGACCCCCCTACCAGAGTTCCGCCAGTTTTGACACCGACAATGGTGCTTTCATTGAGAGTTCTGCTGCGTCGTCACCAGAAGGTTCGATGGCTCCCTCAATCATCTACAACAATGCTGCCCTGTGGGAGGTTTTCCTCCCCGGCCAGATCTTTGTGTTCGGTGGCTTTGCACTGCGGGCCAACTCGCTTGGCCATCTAGAGCAGATCGACAGCTACGCCCCAAGTCACCAGATTAGTTTTGGAAATCTGGACTATGTCACTGATATCCAAGGAGACTTGATCTTCCAAGGATTCGCGCCCTCAATCTCCGCTCTGGCCTTAGATCCTGAGCGTATCACCAGGCCCGAATACAGGCTCCCTGAGGCCGCCGGACTATCTGCGGCCACTAAGCCCATTGTGGGAGAGCCGGGGGAAGTAGTGTCGCTGGCAGCCATCATGGAGCTGGACTCTTCTCCGGACACGGGCTCCGAATACTCGGAGTCAGCATCTTGTGAGTTCGGCCAAGGAGTCTCCCTCTCGCCGTACTCCACGGGCTCTCTTCTCTCGGGACAAACCTCGCCTTTAAGCGGGGCTCAGGACTTAATGCGATCCCTTGTCATTACAGAGGAGCAACGTCCGAACTATGCCCAGCTCGAACTAGGTGCTCAGAGTAGGGAATTTTGCGTCCCACCCACTACCCACTTTATATCCACAGTCGAGGACTTAACAGACATGCTCGATTATGACTCCGAAAACATGGATGGTATGGACGACGATGCCGGAGAAGAGGAGGCCCAAAACCCGCTGTTTACCGGACGCTGGTCGGCCACCTTTTCATATGACGTGTACATGGTGGATACACCCTAAGAAGCTAATGGAGATGACAAAGAAGACATAGTCGAGGATATACCTCCTGAGATATAGCCAAAGTGCCGACGACAGCGGCACCGCTCTAGGTCACGCCGCAGAAAAGATACCAATACAGGCATAGGAGAAAACAATACTCTAGACGATGCTGAGGACAATGAAGACCCCGTTGAGCCAACCTCCGAACAGGATGAACGAGAAGATGGGCGAGTCAGCCCCGATGAACAGGCCGTAAACAAAGACTCAGAGGACAGTAACTATCTTCCGCTCTCCGAGGATGAGGTGAGCCTCAGAAAGGAGGATTTTATCGTGTCTGAGGAACCTCTCAAACAGGAGCGCGTTAAGCGCCGGCTAATAGCCACTGCAAGGATCCTGAAAAAGAAGCAGCAGCAGCTTCCAGCTGATCAAGATCTGCTAAACGATAGATGTACTAATGTCCTGGCAGCCGAGGAATAAGGCCTCTAGCACCCAACCAAAAGTTACCCGAAGCGCAAATTGCTACCTCAATTCAATGACGAGGCACTTGAGCCCGTACCATCAGCGCGTAATGCGGCTGATCGACCACCACGTGGCTGGGACAAAGCGGCAACTCAAGCTGAACACCGTCCCGTCCCACCTCTTCGTAAAGGTACAGATAAAAAATCTCCGGAATATACATATGACATGCGGCAGGACCTGGACACTAGAGCAGGACTGACCAGATCGATCTACGGATCACGGGGGCACGCCCCGACACGTGACGACAGCCATCTAGCCGAACGTGACAAGCATAATCACTCTTGGGCCGAAAGCCACAAACGAACTCCATCCAAGCTACGTCACGATGTGGACCGATATAGAGGCGCCACACACCCCCTTTGCTTCACTGATGAAGTAATGGAGCATGAATTCCCAGAAGGGTTTAAACCCGTGAACATCCAATCATATGATGGGACAATAGACGCTGCGGTATGGATCAAAGATTTCCTTCTACATATTCACTGCAGTGATGATCTTCATGCCATCAAATACCCCCCACTAAAACTCAAGGGGCCAGCTCGACACTTGTCGTGGAATTGTCACGACAGATGTCCTAGTGTGAGGACTTAGTCGTGGAGCCATCACGATGAAGTTAGCTTAAAGGGGTTAATCAGGACAAAGGACATGAGGAGTTTATATTGGTTCATCCCCTTACAGTGAAGGTAAAAGCCTAATCTAGTTAGAGGTGGTATTGCTATGGTTTCGATGAGCAGGGAGCGAATACGCTTGACCGGCTCTCGATCTGTTGTTTCTTGTCATAAGCTGCTGCTGGGTCGTCCCCTTATAAACACGGGTTGACGCCCTGCGGCCTACAGAGTCCCGGCCGGCTTATACAACGTATCCGGCTCGATGACATTTCTTACATGCCTTACAATACAAATCTATATACATGGCGGTTTATATCCGTGGGCCTTAAGCCGCCTTCAGGTTTGGGCCCTCTACTAAGCCTATCTATGAACCGCCATTGTTACTCTGCTCTTGGGCTTAATTGAGATGAACCGCCATAGGGTTGAGCCGGCCCCTCCTGGGCGGGTCATACCTGATAGTCACATCCCCAACATTAGGCCCGGGTTGATTTGAACTTGTTCTTGTCAATCTTCAAAACATAGAAAAATCCTTCCTCCTCTTACTATGAAATATTGTCACCTGCCATCGCATCATCTCAAAAAGTTGTAATAACCCGCCATGACATCACCTGTGAGTAATGCTACACGGAGTCCAAATCTTAATAAATGTCTTTCTTTACTGACCCTCTGAAAATCGAGGCGCCCGTGCCGACACATATCCATTTTACTGTCCCTCGATTCCCGCGCCTGCCATTTGTACTTCCAAGCCTATAAATAGGGCCACAGAGTCACCTTTCAGTTTTCTCCTTCTCCTTCTCGCTTTCTTCCTCCTCGCGGCGCACCAACCTACACGAACCCCGTCACCGTCGACCTTCGTCTCCGACCTCAACTCCAGCCGCCGCATCACCCTGAATGGACAAGAAAACCGCGGTGCCACTCCGCTGTCCTAACAGCATCAGTGAGCCCTCTTTCTTTCATCATAGATCTGTCATTAGGTTTCATCACTGTTCGTCGCCGTCCTTCCTTCTCATTGCTTAGATCCATGGATTAGATCCAAAAAACATATAAATCTTGCGTGGTAGTAGTTTTAGTACCTGTTTTTATACTAGAATATATCCTCATCGCGACAGATCTCCTCTAGGGCACCTCTGTTTTTCTACTGTCGCGTTTATAGGTTTCGAATATATCCCCTTTTCTGAACAGCGGTAGATCTGAATTTACAACTTCAACCTATGGAGCCTGTTTTCCCAACACTTAGCAAATTTTACTCTTGGTAGCTCTTTAATATCCTAGTCATGGCGGCTTATTCTGCCGGCTTATCATTACTTCATATATCATTAGCCCTCACATAAGCAACCTTTCTGAACATGCACTGCAATTGTTAACTTGTAATCCCGCCAACTAACTTGAGACAGCAAATTATGTCCTTTCTTTAGGTTGTCCTTTCACCATGCCGCCAAAGACAATTACGACATGTAACTGGGTTCCCTCCATCGTCACTGAGAGCACTTTGAAGGATTTTGTCACTGTTGGATATTTTCTAGAGAAAAGTGTCAGGCATTACCGTGCTCCTGACCCGGGCGAAGAGAGAACTCAGCCAAAGGATGGTGAAGTTATTGTCTTTACGGATCATATGAACCGGGGCTTCTCACCACCCGGCTCTATGTTCTTTAGGGATGTCCTGCACTTCTTCAAGCTCCATCCGCAAGACATTGGACCCAACTCCATATCAGAAATATGTAACTTTCAAGTTTTCTATGAGGTATATCTTCAAGAAGAGCCTAGCGTTGAGCTTTTCAGGGAATAATTCTACCTGAACCGGCAAAATGAGTTTACCAACGGGCCCAGCTTGGAACTTGGTGGAATTTCAATCCAGCGTAGAAGGGATGCTATCTTCCCTCAAGCAGCTCTACCGAGTCACCCCAAGGACTGGAATCAAACATGGTTCTTCTGCAAAGATATCTCGTCGTCTGATGAAAATCCATTGCCGGGTTATCGTGCTGAACGTCTCGACTCAAGTTATCAACTCCCTAATAAACTTACCGCCGTTGAACACAAGAAACTCGTTCCTACAATCAGAAAAGTCCAAGCCTTGCTAGGAAATGGTTTAACCAGAGTCGATTTAATCCGCTATTGGGTCGCATGGCGGATCATACCCTTAAGCCGTCGTCCCGGCTTATTGTGTACTTATACTAGAGGAACAGATGATCCCTTGCGCCATAGCTCTCTGTGTTTGACGGAAAAGGGCATCATTGAAAAGGCAATGACACTTGTAAATAGCAAATTTGAAGATTGTAGCAAAGTGGGCTTGAATCCTTTCTACAAGCTTAACCCGCCGCCAGCGGTAAGTCTCTTGATTTCTTTTACCTTACTTCATCACCCAATCATTGCATGAACTCAACTATGTTATTGTTCTGTAGGCTAAATCTGACTTCTGGAAAGCCAAATATGACCATGAGGCTGCCAAAAAGGCAAGGGCTGCCGTAAAAGCCCCCAAAAGACCATCAGGAGGTCTAAGAAAAAACCAAGCGCCTCTGGTCTGCTTAAGTTGGACGAAACCTCTGAGTCGGAGGTAGCCCTTGACTCTCTTGGCTTGTTTTTAACAACCTTATTGACACTGACTATTGCCAGGATGACACGGGAGCCAGCCATGAAGTCGAAGAAGAGATAACTCAAAACCTTTACCAAGGCAGAAACTTCGGCGGGTAACCCGGAAAGTAAGGTTTTCACACCCCTTGTCTTATTTAGATCCTCATTTTCTCTTAAAACGACAGCAACATGAGAGCCGCCGCCAGACTCGTACTAGTGGAGGTGAAGATTTATCCTCCGGTTTACAAAACACTCCTCAGAAACGCCAAAACGAGGTTCTTTTTAACCTTTACTCTTTTATTTACCGGCGGGTTTCTTTCGTTAACCATTCAATTCTTTTGATTACTTCTTTGCAGGAGATTTCCCGTTCTTCCTCTCGCGATTCATCACAGACTCAACTGCCGGCTTTCAAGACTGCCCCTGGGTAAGAATAATTATCTCTCTTCTGTACCTTTATATCTTCATCATTATGCTGACTTGTCCAAATTCCTTTTAGCGGTCAAGCAAAGCCCGACAAGAAACCGAAGGTGACAAAGCCGACCGATGATCCGAAAACTGCTGAACCGGACCAGCCAACCTTTATACTAGAACACCCTGAACAACCAGAAGACCCTGCTTCCAATGCTCAACCTGAGATACCTGAGCCGTCTATTGACGAAACCACTATTGATCCGTCGACTACTGAACTGTCAAGCTTAGTTAACCCGCCAGAGACTCATGGTGATGACATTTTAATCACTTGCACCAGATTTACTGAACCGAGGAATCCAACTGTACTAGCGAGACATTCTTCCAAACAAGAAGTCATTGAAGACGGAAAGTGAGGTTCGATGTCTCCCACTATGCTCAGTTGAGTAATAGTGAAGTATTATCTGGTTATCTCAATCAAGTACACTCCAGCTCTGACTTGGAAATAGAGATGGTCAAACAGATGCACCACAAGTATGAGGTACGTCTTCCGGCTTATATAAGTTATATATACTGCCAGCCCCCAAGTCTGCTGATTAGGATAAGAATGAATAATCTATAGACTTCAAAACTTATAAGCTTCTATCCTAGACTCCCTCCACGTCCGGTTGAAAACTATCCGGATGCTGCTACTAGCATAACTTTGCATTTGTAGTCCCCAAGGGCTGGCTTAATCAGTATGAATGAGTTGGTCCTATTGATCACTGTAAAAGAACAGAACTAGACTGTATAGCTCCCATGAGTCGGCTGAGACTGTTGACAGTTCGCCCGGCTCGTCTTTAGGAAGAGACAAACAATATGCATTAGCCCCCAAGTGCCAAGTGTTGTTGCTTGCCAAACACCTGGGACTTTAGAAAAGCCATTTCCGTTGAAAAATTGCGTTGACATACATTAGCCCCCAAGTGCCAAGTGGTTTCGCTTGCAAAGCGCTTGGGACTTAACTGTTGTAACCCACCTTGAAATATGTTTGATAAATCTGTGTTGCCTGCAGGCTGCTACCGCTAAACTATTGTATCAACTGAATGATGCCAAGACTCGGCTGGCAGCTCAAGACAATGAGACCCGGAAGGCAGAATCAAAATTCCAGTTTAGTGTGTCTGAGTCGGAAACATGAAGACCAGTTTTGATGAGGATAAAAAGGCTTGGGCTGAAGAAAAAACTTCCTTGATATAGTGTGCTAAGAAGGTAGAGGCGGCTCTTGAGGAAGCTACCACTGAACTCGCTGGTTTAAAACACCGTGTGCCTCAGATGGTTTCTGCTATCTTCGGTAAATCCCCTTGTTATTTATCCAAAATAAGTATTTGTCTTCATAATGTAAGCCGCCACTGATCCAATTGTTTGAACTTTTTCAGGTCCCAGGAGCAGTAATCTTAGCCAAGATACGCTGGTGAAGCTCAAGGCGGTTTATACGCTTGTTGAGCAATTATACACTAGAGCTCAGCGGACTCTTGCTACTATCTCCCCAACGAATCAAGGGCCAAACTTGTTAAGTCACGTTTTGAAGAAACTGTCCATCTTGCCCACCAGGTTCCAAGAAATCAAACGGTCTTGTGCTAGAGCCGGAGCTGTACCAGCCTTGAGCCGTGCCAAAGCATGGGCACCGGAACTAGACCCGACAGATGTAGCTAGTGGGTATCCTAGTATGAAGGAAGATGGAACCTCTTTTGACCAACAAGACTTTGCCGCCCGTGTCAAAGAGATTCGTCCACATGCAACAATCATCGCTGAAGAGACCAATCTCACCAAGTACCAGTCGGCTTATGATGCAGATAATCAGAAGATGCAGACTCCTTCGTATAAAATGATGGATTTAATTCCGCCGATTCGTAAGCACACTATCGCCCCTAATATTGACCCATCTGATCTCATTGACGATGAAGCTAAATTCGTAGCCTTGCGTGGCTTTGACTGGTCCAAACCCAACTTCCAGACAGTGGAGGTGGAAGACGAACCAGCAAGGGATGTATCGCAACCTTCAAGTCAGCCAGGCCAAGATTCATGAACCAGGGCCGGTTTATCAGCTGCTTTCTACAAGACTTAAAAACGATTATCCTTTTGGGCACCAAGCGCCTTGTAATAGGCTAGCTTTAAACTCTTATTCTGCTATGCCATCATGCATATTTTGCTGTGCATGACACTGTTCATCTGCCATATTAACATATGCCATGTATGCTTTATGACTTTAGCAATTTTGAATCTTTTCCTCCATACAACAGGTGAAAAGTGTCCTGGCAGTTTATCGCTGGATGGGTTATAATGCCCGATATAAACCAGAGGAACTATCACAATTTATAACCAAGGATGAATTGAATAATAACCATATACGATTAAAAATATGTCATACTTGTGATATTTGATCACATTGTTGGTTTACCAAGCCAGTGCGGTTAGGGTGATAACCCAAAATTTGAGCACTGGTAACTATCAGAGATTGCCGATTTATAAACAAAGCTGGGCTGGGGTAGTAAACACCGGATATTATCTTATCTCAGACTAGCGACTTATATTCAAAAGCCAGGCCGGGTTAATAAACACCGGATAATATCTCATCTCATACTGGCGACTTATAGTCAAAAACCAGGCCGGGTTAATAAACACTGGTGAATTATAATCACAAAGCTTTATAAGACTCATCAAATAAACCTCAAAAAGAAAATCTGTCGAATAAAAATAGGCGAAAAACGAGGCTTTTCATGGGCTGCCAGGCCAAAAATCGAGTGCTTTCACGGACCGCACAGCCACTGAGTTAAACCTATATACAAACCTTATAAGATGGACCTCACATAACCAATTGTCGTTTTAACTTTGACAAGTTCAGTGTCCGCATAGGATTGACTTGTCAAATTTTTGGCGGGTCATTCCAGGATTACCTGGGCAGAGTGGCTTACTTAAAAAGGCAGGATAACCCGGGGTTTTAGGTGAATACACCTGGCTTGCAAGCCTGGATTTTAAGCCTATTACAAGGGTTATACAAACTCTTTGTTCTTTAGAACAAAAAAGCCCCCAAGCAATATTTTGAGCTGTGCTCAAGGGGCACCTATGTTTAAGTTGTGCTTTTGCAGCAGACTCGCTTTGGTCCCTTTAACTTGGGTAAAATCCCCGAAGCTTCTTTTTTTGTGTGTGTGGCCAATAAGCCGGATCAAAGGGTAATCATAACTTCGCTCTATAAACCAAAAGCCCCCAAGTGACCAAAAACTCGGTATTTAAAAGAAAAGTGACAGAGGCCATGCTTTAGCAGGGATGCCGATTTATTACATTTATCATAATATATACATTGTCAAAAATATGTACATCAGAATAGCAGTGGCTCAAGTGTAGTAAGGCTGAAGATGAGCAATATTCCACGGCCGGCGGGTCTCTTCCTCTGACATGTGTGAGTCCTTGTGGTCTCGAACATCGATAAGGTAATATGACTCGTTGTTCAGATTCTTTTTGACCACAAAGGGTCCTTCCCAAAGTGGGTATAACTTGTGCATATCAATCTGATCTTGGATAAGCCGGAGCACCAGATCGACTTCTTGGAAAGTTCTGGTTTTAACCCGGCAGCTGTGATAATGGCGCAGATCTTGATGGTAATCGCTGAACGAGCCGCTGCGATGTCACGCTCCTCATCCAACAGGTCAAGTGCTTCCTGATGTGCCTTTTCATTGTCAGCTTCAACATAAGCCACCACACGTGGTGAATCATGATGGATATCACTAGGGAGAACCGCCTCTTCTCTGTAAACCATAAAGAAAGGTGTGTATCCCATAGATCTGTTAGGGGTGGTATTAATGCTCCATAACACGGAAGGTAACTCCTCCACCCAACAACCCGGCGTCCTCTGCAGGGGAACCATAAGCCGGGGCTTGATGCCTTTCAAGATCTCTTAATTGGCTCTCTTAGCTTGACCATTAGATTGGGGGTCAGCCACTTACGACACATCAAGCCGGATATGCTCACGTTGACAAAAATTTTCCATAGCACCCATAGAGAGATTAGTGCGATTGTCTATTATGATGTTGTGTGGAAAGCCAAAATGGAAGATCACCTTCTTCATGAATTGAACCGTTGTTGCTGCATCACACTTACTGACTGGCTCTGCCTCTACCCACTTAGTGAACTTATCAACCGCCACCAAAAGGTGGGTCTTCTTATCCTTGGATCTTTTCAAAGGTCCAACCATATCAAGCCCCCAAACTACAAACGGCCAAGTAATTGGAATCATCCTCAATTCTTGAGCCGGCACATGAGCTCGTCGTGAAAATTTCTGACATCCATCACACCTGCTAACCAGGCCCTCCACATTAGCATGAGCTGTTGGCCAATAAAACCCATGACGAACTTTAGCAACGAGAGATTTTGTATCGGCATGATGAGCACAGTCTCCTTCATGAATCTTAAGCAGGAATAAACAACCCTCTTCTGGAGAAACACAACGTTGAAACACCCCTGTGACACTGCGACGATGTATCTCTCCATTAACAATTGTCACTGACTTAGACCGTCGGGTTATCTGCCTGGCTAAGGTTTCATCCTCAGGTAACTCGCCCTGGATCATATAAACCAAATAAGGGACTGTCCAATCTAGAAATACATGAAGAGCCGCCACCAACTGAGCTTCAGGGTCAGGAATAGCCAAATCCTCTTGTGTAGATAACTTGACCGACGGGTTATGCAAAACATCAAGAAAGACATTAGGCGGCACCGGTTTATGTTGAGAACCCAACCGGCTTAAAGCATCCGCCGCTTCATTTTTCCTCCGATCAACATGCTCAACTTGATAACCCTTGAAGTGACTAGTAATAACGTCCACCTATCGTCGATAAGCCGCCATGAGTAGATCCTTGGAATCCCAAGTACCAGATACTTGCTGAGCCACCAAATCTGAGTTGCCAAAGCACCTAACCCGGCTTAAGCTCATATCCTTAGCCATCCAAAGACTGTGGAGCAAGGCCTCATATTTAGCTGCATTGTTAGTGCAGGGAAACATCAAATGGAGAACATGACAGAATTTATCACCTCGAGGGGAAGCAAGCACAACTCTAGCCCTCGAGCCCTCCAATTGTCTGGACCCATCAAAGTGAATAGTCCAATATGTGTTATCTGGCTTTTCCTCAGGCATCTACAGCTCTGTCCAGTCATTGATGAAATCCACTAATGCCTGAGACTTGATGGCCATGCGAGGCATATATTTCAAACCGTAAGGACCAAACTGAATAGCCCACTTGGCTACCCGACCTATGGCTTCTCTGTTCTGAATAATGTCCCCTAAAGGAGCAGAACTAACCACAGTGATGGGATGACCCAGAAAATATTGCTTAAGCTTCTGGCTGGCCATGAACACCCCATATACAAGCTTCTGCCAGAGCGGATATCTCTGCTTGGACTCAATAAGCACCTCACTGATGTCACTAAAAAAACACACTTCCGTGATGATACGTGTTTGTCACAGTAGGTCATGTTTTTTGCCATGCATGTACATCCATGACGATTTTATGACAGAATCAAGATAGTCATACCTGTGCTGTCGGTAGAAGTGTTCAATGACATTACCAAAATTATCATCACGGAAGTGTCCACTTCCATCATGATAAATCGTGCGCCACAGAAGTGCTTTCGTCAAGGGTGACCAACACGTGGCATCCATCATAACGGAACACCATTAAGATATTGGGTCCGGTAACCCGGTAACAGCCCCAACCAATGGGGATTTTCCATGTGCAAATTCATCATTGGCTGGAGGAAACACGTCTCGGCTCACCATTGGGACAGATGTCATCCACTCATTGGAACCAAGCCGCCTATGATACGTCGACACGTGGCATGGCCCAACAGAGGCCCATTCCTGTGAAAAGGTTGGCCCGTTTGACTTGGTAAAAAGGTGGCGGCCCGGCCCACGGAAAGACTGTTAACGGCATGTTCGCATATAGCCCATTTACAGCCCGCTAACCCACGGCCCGTTAAGGCCTACCGGAATTAGGCCCAGTAGTGTCATCTAGGTTGTCCAATATGATTCCAGCCCATTGTAACTTCCGGCCCATGTATGGCCCATGACGTATTTCGGCCCATATGAGTCCCTTTGTAACTCTTGGCCCATTAACGGCCCGTGGTGAAACCGGCCCGTAATGAACGGTGTATCGCTTTATACCCATTAGCGGCCCATTATTCCATTGGGTCATTTCCAGCCCGTGTTACCTTTCGGCCTTCTCAGGGCCCATTTATTATTGGACTCATTTCCAGCATTCGGTTACTTACGGCCCGTTACTGGCTTTTTCTGCTTGTGGGCCAAATTCAGCCGGTGGATAAAGTCGGCCCGTTTGCGGACCGTTAATCTGTTTGGCCATTTTCATAGCATCATCAAATACGGCTTATTTACGGTCCGTTATGGTCAGCCCATAAAATGTGCGATTTCCACTCTAGCCCGTTTACGGCCCCTTATACGGCCCGTACAAGGCCCATAGATGAGACATCCCGTAGAAGGCCCATTGATCTGACGGCCCATAGAAGGCCCATTGATCCGATGACCCATAGAAGGCCCATGGATCCGACAGCCCATAGAAGGCCCATGGATCTGATAGCCGAGAGAAGGCCCATGGATCCGACAGCCCATAGAAGGCCCACAGATCCGACAGCCATAGAAGGCCATGGATCGTCCGTCCCGTAGATGGCCCATGGATCGTACGGCCTGTGGATGGCCATGGTCACAACGTTTGGGCGAGTTGGCCCCTTTTTGAACGATATAGCATATTCAAAGAATTATCCTACTCTATACTATCACCTCTAAAAAACATACATTATACAATAAAGAGACAAAGGCATAGAAACATAGAATAATCCTACACTATACAATAAAGAAATTACAGCAGATTATACCCACTGGGCATTATGGTTCGGCACCAGTGATAATAAAGCATACACAAATAGCAAATTACATACACTAGGCAAATACAGCTCGTACATCATGGAAGCACATCAACATAATTTACCATTTGAACTATAATCTCTTCAGAAAATAGGATTGGCCGGATGTAGATAGCACAAATTTCAGTCTGCAAAATCTCCAATTCCTTTGTTGTTACCTCAGTGTCTTGTTTCATTTTTTGACTCCTGCATCTAATACCTACATGTCCAGTCTCAACTTGTTGATTGTACATTGAGAATCATGTACACGTTGTCTTGCCACCTCTAGTTGATGCTCGAGAACATCAGCACATTCTAATTCCAATCATAATCATTCGGTATGGCCATGCCGCACTGCTCGCAGATCTTTGTGTTGATGTCACTTCATCCTGAAATGTTTCTGTAACTACACATGACTAGGGAAAATATATAGTTACAACAGTGAAGCGAGCAAGACTGACTATTTTGTACATGGCAAAACAGGACTAACAATCATGTTAGATGTCATGAAGCATAAGCAGGTGATATTTTAAAAATTATAAAAAAGGTAGTCTGTGCAGCCTGCATACAGAAATCTCTCTTAGCTCACCACAGGAGCATGATGTTGGGGCCCAATCCAAAACACAGACAAGTTACAAATTTAGACAGCACGTTGCGTAGAAGTAAGCAAGCAGTTGGCCGTTCTATAGCTCAATTAAAGTCTTAGGAGCATAATGAGCAGCAGAGGGTTTCATACAAACATACTACAGCAAGCAAAACTATGCAATCATTAGCCTAGTATAAACTAGATTGTGAGCCTCATGCAATAATGGTTGGTTAATAGACTTCAAAGCTTCAGGCACACTTCGGTAGAGTAATTAAATGGTAAGGCATTTAATTATGTCAACTAATAGTTATACAAGTACCCAACATCAGGCATCATTCTTTGGGCATCTCATTAACTGAGCACAAATAAAGCAATTGAAAAGAGCAAATTAACTATGCCTGAAACAAACAAGGAATTGAAATGTTGAGTTGGATACAGTGACTTAACTTAACAGGTTGAAGAGGCTCAGCGCAGCTCCTACTTCTCTTGCAAGGCTCCTTCCTAACATCTTGTACTTGGAAATCCTCAATCTTATCTTCATTGCACCACCTCTGCAAGGTGACACAAACTAGTTACTCGTCTCCTTGGAAGATAAATGTGCATACTTTCTAGTCTGTGAACACAAAAGGATGAGATTATAACAAAACAACACCACATAATGAAACATGCTGCATCTCTTGCACTTGCACACAATGAAATGAGCATTTACTATGTCTGCACTATGTAAAAACTAGGCATACCTTCGAACTGGATCTCCTGGTACTCTTGGAGAGCCTACTTTAGTGTATAGCTAAACCTTTATGTCACATATGAGTTAGAAAAGGCCCCACTACAGCAGCCCTTAGCGTTTAAATCGTTGACAAGCTCTGTTAGAGTGTTAGGTCAAGAACAGCAAGTAATCAAAGCAAAGAGTCCTAGTATGGCTGGCTGATGCAAACAAGCAATTGAACAGATGTGTGAGCAAATCTTACATATCAAGAAAAGAAGCAAGGAAGGAGGCTTAAATACCATCACTTGACTGACCAGATTTAAGGAGCATTTAAACGTCATGTGCAACGTATGAACTAACATAAACATTGCATATTCCACATTCTACAATGGAATGCACATGTATTAGGTTATGACATGTATGATGATGCCAAAATGTACACTATAGCTGGCAGGAGTGATTCATCATTGGACGAACAATTGAATTGTACGTTAAGGGCCAGTTCTATTCCGCCTTTTCAGGGCTTATTGTCAAAATAAGCCATAAAATATGTAAAGAAGTCATTTTTGAGTTATGGGCTTGGGCTTAACTAATTTCGCTTTGGAGGGGGGTGTTTCGGGTAGAACCTCACTAAAAATTGAACGGAAGGGGAATAGTGAAATGACTCTGTTGTCTGCCTATATTACACTCAAAATGCAACTGCTGATGCCCGCATCACACCTTACCCACAAGTAAAAACAAACACACTAGTGTTCATTGCCCTGCCCACTTGCATCTCCTCTCCCTTTACCTCTACCTCGATCCCCTGCCTACAGCACTAGGGTTCCCTCTAGCGAGCTGTCGCCACTAGTCCCATCTTGCCTTGTCCTCGACGATGCTCTGTCCAGCTAGGCTACATGGCCGGCGGGTAGGGGAAAATCTCCCTGGCTGCTCCTTCCTCTGGCGCCGCCCCTCATTCTCATGGTGTCCAGCAGCTGCTCCACTGTGGTTCATCCAACGCACTACTCCGGCAGGCGCTGCACAACTACGGCTGATGCCACACTACGGCAGACAGCACCTTATTCCCCCTCCCCACCTCCCAGGCCGTGGCCTTGAGGTGCTGTTGAAGGATGAGCTCATCCACCAAGGTGACGATCTCCTCTGATTTTTTGCCAAATTTTCATTCTGATCCACTATACGATGAATTGCTATGAGCTACTTCTACTGCTGCTATATGATGCATTGCTATGAGCTGCTCCTGCTGCTGCTATATGATGAATTGCTATGAGCTGCTGCTATATGATGAATTGCTATAAGCTGCTACTGTCTCTGCTATATGATGAATTGCTATGAGCTGCTGCTGTTATATGATGAGTTGCTATATGCTGCTCCTGCTGCTGCTGTATGATGAATTGCTATAAGCTACTCCTGTTGATGCTATATAATGAATTGCTATGAGATGCTCCTGCTGCTGCTATATGATGAATTGCTATGAGCTGCTCCTGCTGCTGCTATATGATGAATTGCTATGAGCTGCTCCTGCTGCTGCTATATGATGAATTGCTATGAGCTGCACCTGCTGCTGCTTTATGATGAATTGCTATGAGCTTCTCCTGCTGCTGGTATATGATGAATTGTAAGAGCTGCTACTAGTATATATATGATGAACTGCACACTGCTGCTTCTGCTGCTGTATGATGAGTTGCTATGATGGTTTCAGGTGGTGCTGCTATATGATAATAACCAGCCACTTGGACCATCGAATTTCAATAAATAATTGGTCTTCATTTAAATGTGGGTCATGCATTCTTCGTTTAAATTAGGCAATGGGATCTCTATGGAAAACATTGACCAAAGTAGATTGTGCCAAGTAGATGGTATCTTTGTATTTGCATTTTGAGCAAATAGTGATGGTCTGTTTTCCTATCATATTAATTACTGCACTGGGTTCAATTTGTGATGTTTGCATGTCAAATTAATTTTCATATGGGCAGCAAAATGAAAAAATATAATGCAATCTAGACTTTTCACTGATCATACCAAAGATAAGCTGAAAACACAATGAAAAGAACTGGTTGGCTTATTACATGGAGCTTATATTCACATGTGCTTATTTTCTTAGGATAACTCGTATAACTATCCCTAAGAAACTTGGCCAATTGAACTGACATACAAATAACCTGTCGCGATGATTGCAATGGAGGAGTGACGTACCATAACACACTATATAGGCTCACCGCTGCCTCTCCTTTTTTGCGATGCTCCATGAAATTGCCACATACATCTTGTACTTTCTCATTGTGTAACCCTATCTCTAAGTTGACACGGCTAATTTCAGACATCTCTACATGATAATACATTGCATATCCCTTGCGCATATTTAAACCACCAATTAATGATTGTGTGTGTAGCATAAACTAGCCATGACTCTATGTGCTGGACTAGTAGGCACTCTAAGGGAGCCTAATGTAGTGCACTTGAATTCCTACATGCCACCTACCATTTTGTGTAATGTACTGCCTCTGTTCCTAAATATATGTCTTTGTAGAGATTCCATGATGGACCACATACAGATGTATATAGATGCATTTTCGAGTGTAGATTCACTCATTTTGCTTCGTATGTAGCCTATAGTGGAATCTCTAGAAAGACTTATATTTAGGAACGAAGGTACGAGCTAGTATCATGTATGAGATCTACATATCTAATTTAGCAGCCAGTAGTAGAAATCATTGTCTGCACAAAGGGATTACTGGTCGAAAATCCTAGCAAAGCACGCTGGTAGGCACAGAACAATACAAGAGAGAGAGATGCACTTACAAGATCATAGCAATGCCTCAATCCAGGATCTTGGTTGGCCAAGCTGTGAGATCCAGAAGAAACAGCGTCCTTGTAGTTTTTGCCAGCTGCATAACAGGTACCAGCTACCTGTTAGTATATTTGAAGTACATCGGGCAGGTGATGTTGGACGGGTTTAAAGGTGACAAGTACCTAGGCCGTGGCGGGTGCTTGGCATCTTGCCATACAATGGAATCTGGTTAGAAACGTCAAGGGTGATGACATTGTGCTGGCTGTTGGGGTCCGATAAGGAGATCTAGAACCATCAAGTAGGGTGTTTATGGAGCGGCTGCGATAGGGTGGACTACGGTGTGGGCGAAGCGGATATGTGGCCGTGGACGAGGGCGTAGGTGAAGCTGCTCTGGGGGTTGGGTTAAGGATGGTGTCGACGATGCGGATCTGCATCCATGGACGAGGCATCAGAAGCTGCTCTGGTAGGTTGGATGAGGGTGCGAGGAAGAGAATATGAGGCCGTGGACTTGTGAGATGGCAAAGCGGCCTCGGTAGGGTTGAGAATGCTATGGGTGAAGCTACTCCTGTGGGGTTGACGATGGTGTCGACGAAGCGGCTCCGGTAGAGTTGAGGAAGGTGTCGGCGAAGAGGTTCAGCGACCGTCGACGGGGGCGTCGGTGGGGCAGCTCTGGGGATGTGGACGAAGTGTCTCCGGTGGGGAGTATGAATGAGCCGTTGCAGATGCCTTGTGGTTGACGAGAGTACCGGTGAAGCAGATCCGGTGCCGTTGACAAGGCCGGCATTGAATGGGCTGTGGTACAGTGGTGGATGAGCAGTCTGCTTGTTTCTAGGGGAGGTGGGAGGGGTAGATGCGGCTGCAGAAGCAGATCCGGCAAGGTGGATGCCGCTGGCAGTGAATGGGCTCTGGTACGCTGGTGGATGAGTAGTATAGGGTTTCAAGAGGGGAGGGGAGAAAGGCCGATGAAGTACGAACGACGTGATGATAGATGCTCTGGTGATGTGGAGTTAGTCATTTTTGTGGGAGGGGAGAGGAAATGGGGGTGCCGTGTAGTGGGGGGAACCGAAAGTTACCAAAGCAGCCCCGACCTATTATGTAGATGAGGGCGGTATTGTAACTGTTGGTCTCCATGCACCAAGGACAAAAGGGGAATTTCGCATGCTAAAGACTAAGGTGGCAGAAATTTTAGAAGGAGGCGGGGGATTTTGCCGCCCGCGGGATCGTTCGTATCCAGTTTCAACTAATTTTGGACCGTGCTAGCGGGAAGGTCATGCGACACTGTGTACACGGGGCACGCGTCAGCAGTTAATAACTGGTGTGAAGTCCACCCCAGAAAAAAGACAATAACTCGGGATGATGCGCCGATAACTTGGACGTTCACACGGGCGCGGCCAATCGTACGGGTGTAGTGGCGCGTTCACAAAAAAGGGATCAAACGCTCAGCCTATGTATTTCTTGTGTAAATAGATAATTTAGTGCAATTGGTTATTTACTTTAAACATAATGCATTTTCATGTTAGTGTAGAGGCGCACAAAAAGAAATGGATATTGTAGTCCGCTACTTAAAAGTGTTACATCATATGATTACATAGCCTCCATTTCATAAATTGTGCACCCGTTGAATTCATATATGAATATTACATATATTACTTCATAATAGAACCTTAAATCATCCAAGACTAATGATTATGAATGCAAGAGTAACAATGATGCATGTACATGATAGCTACATTTGTTGTTTGAGGAAACATCACTGTAACTTTGGCATGCACAACTGAAAAGGTTTATTTAAATAGAAGAAATGTGATACGTGAGTGTCCAATCTTTATAGCATTGAATCGATATTGTACCTTTGGCCACAATATGAAGTAGATATTTATTTATGTTCAAGTGATGCACGTGCACGATCGCTGGATAGTGAATGAATTGTGCAATCTCTCTCACACGCATACATATCGCATTTCCCTGTGGGCATCGGAATCACACACGCGCACTTTGTGTATTTCTCTCCCGCCGTCAAGGTTAGAATTCGTCTTTCTACCCCGTCCTACAAGTCTCTCACACAGAAACACACACTCTCTCTCTCTGTCGATCACGCCCACCCCTTTAATTCCGCCCACCCACAGCCACTAATGTCTCAAAGTATAATAATGTATCTCACACATATGCCTAAGGTTAACTCGAGTTCCGGAACCATATGAATACATATAATGGGATTCCAATGGAGCACCTTTTGTTTTTAGATTTCGCTCTCTCTCTCACACACACACACACACAGACACACATGCTTGCATTTGCATGCACACCATTTTGCTTATCTTCGTGATGCTTTAAGTATGCCTCGCACAAATGCTATCTACCTATCCCTTAATATAGCTAGATATGTGTCACACAAACTCCTTCTCCCTACTAGCAAGATGCCCATGCGTTGCACGGGACATCAAGATGCATTTGTATGAGTAGTTTATCTTGAGGGAGAAAAGGATGAACGAGGGAATGCCTTATTTGCAAATGCGGAGAGGGGTGTGGGTATATTTTTGCAAAATTGCCATAGTTTCCTTCCTACCTGTCGGATATAAATCGTATGGCCTATATTGCAGGATGGCAGGAACACCATCATCACCAACTTTGTTTTTATAAGAGTAGAGATATGTAAGTGTCACTACCCCCCCCCCGACACACACACCCACACCCACACAACCACACACACACACACACATCCCAACACCGAAGGTGTAGGCTGACACCATGATCTTAATACTAATCTCTCGAACATTGTGTCTCTGTGCCTCACTCAGTAGCCCTCTAGATATGTAGACTTCTTGCGTGCGCATAGCTGTAGTGACGATGACGCTGAACCCAGTGTGCCTCGTTTTTACCGGCCTCAGGTGATAGTTTTCACCCTGTTTTCTGTAAATTAACAAGGCAACCTTTTCTTTATTACTACTAGTGAGTCTGAAATCATTCGGGGCAGACATAAAATATATCACTTCAACCCAATTATCGTAGTAACTATTTTAAAAGAAACTAGCTAGATACCTTTGCATTGCACGGAAGATCAAGATGCATTCATATGAGTAGTTTATCTTATGAGAGAAAAGGATGAACGGGGGAAGGCCGTATTTGCGAACGTGTAGAGGGGTGTGAGTATATTTTTGCAAAATTGCCATAGTTTCCTTTCTATCCGTCAGATATAAATCCAACGGCCTATATTGCAGGAGGGCACGCACACCTTCATCACAAACTCTGTTTTCTATTTCCTCCGTTCCTAAATATTTGTCTTTTTAGAGATTTCAACAAGTGACTACATATGGAGCAAATGGAGTGAATCTACACTCTAAAATATGTCTACATACAAATCCCTATGTGGTAGTCCTTTGAAATCTGAAAAAGACAAATACTCCCTCCGTTCCTAAATATAAGACCTTTTAGAGATTCTACTATAAACTGCATACGAATGTATATAGACATACTTTAGAGTGTAGATTCACTCATTTTACTCCGTATATAGTCGATAGTGGAATCCCTAAAAGGTCTTATATTTGGGAACGGAGGGAGTATTTAGGAACGGATGGAGTATAAGAGTAGACATGGAGATTTATCTCCAGCATGGCAAAAATGTGTTGGGCTGGTTAGCGCCGGATGCTGGCAACGCGATGACATGAGTTAGAAATCTATCTTTAACTTTAGATTTTTATATTATATATTAATTATTTAATATATACTTCTTTCGCTACTATACTGATAGTGGAACCCGAAGAGTACTTAGAATACAAGATTACGGATGGACTTGTTTCTTTTTAACTTTCTGTACGAAGCTGTAGCCACCCTGCAAGTCACGTGTACACTGTACATGCAATTTACTCTTTATAGAGGGGCAATCATACATGCAATTAACTCAAATGGATTGGATGTCACTCTATTATTTCTAGCAGAAGAGCATCACTACTAGGAAAAAGCCTAGTAGTAGCGCGGGTTAAAAGCTAGTAGTAGCGCGGGTGCCTGCGCTACTACTACGACGCTACCACTAACTAGTAGTAGTAGCGCATTGCATCCCGCGCTACTACTACTAACTATATGTAGCGCGGGTCACAGACACGGACTGATCTCGGCCATGACGCGCGCCTCGTGGAGGCCGCAGAGGCCAGCCCGACATTGGCCGGGAGCTGGAGGACCTGGATCTTGGCGTCGTGCGTGGGGAGTTGTACCTCGCGGCGGCCCTCGTGCTATCGAAGGAGGAGGGGGATGCGTCAGCTAGGGTTCCAGATCGAATCGAAGAGGGGGGAGGTGGAGGAGCAGGAGGGCTGACCTGGAGCGAGAAGAAGACGGCAAAGGCGGTGAGGAGGAGGATGCCGAGGTCGTGCTTCCGCATCTTGGCGGCGGCGAGGAGCTCCGGCGACCTCCCACCGGAGGGATCTCGGAGAGGGAGGGAGGGAGAATGCAGAGTCTACCAGCGGCGGCCACCGCTGGAGTACGAGGGAGAGAGGAGGAAAGTGAGAGAGGGGAAAAGTGAGGGAGAGAGGAGGGATTCGGCTGAGGATATGGGGATTTCACCTACCTCGTACTTAGTAGTAGCGAGGGGTATAAAACTGCGCTACTAGTATCAACTTAGTAGTAGCGCGGGTTTGTACCCCTCGCTACTACTATGGCATGTCCCGGGAGGGCACGGTAGAGACCGCTTAGTAGTAGCGCGGGTTAAAAACCCGCGCTACTAGTATCAACTCAGTAGTAGGGAGGGGTAAAAACCCGCGCTACTAGTAAGTAGCAGCACCGAGGGTTATAAACCCGCGCTACAAGTAAGCGTCTACTTATAAGCTTTTCCCTAGTAGTGCATCTCCAATGGCAGCCGGCAAATTTCCTCCTGCTTCCTTCTGCGGAGGACGACATCAAACGCCAGCGGCATACATTTTCACAACTCTAACCAACCAGATGAAATTCGTGTAAACACGGACTGATTTCACATAAGCATGAAGGATTTCATATAAAAAAGCCAGATCTTCATATAAACATGATGGATTTCGTTACATTTACATGAACTAAGCGGTGCCAATCCGGCTCTCTTGGTATAATCACTAGTAGAAAACGGAGTTTTAAAACCGGTTTGTAAGGGCCTTTAGTGCCGGTTATGGAACCGGCACTAAAGTGTGGGCACTAAAGGCCCCCCCCCCCTTAGTACCGGTTCGGCACGAACCGGCGCTAAAGTGCCACCACGTGGCATGAGCTCGCGCCCTGGTATGGGGGACCTTTAGTACCGGTTGGTGTTACCAACCGGTACTAAAGGTTTTTTTTTGAATTTCTTTTTTGATAATTTTGGAAAAAAAATTGATTTTTTTTATTTTTAATTTTTCTGAATTATTTGATGATTTAGTCTCTAATCACCTCTCTTAACTGCTCAAGTGTGGATCACTCATTCCAAATCATCTAACTTCCCGACCGGTCACCCATCCCTCTCACTACTCCAGCCCGAGCACGCTTAACTTTCAGGTTCTATTCTCCTTCATTTCCGAGTCTGCACTTGTTGTTTTCCTGACAATAGTAAGATGATGTGAATCCTATTAACCCTGAGGAGTTTAGCTTGAGCATGAAGTCACACATTTCACCGTTTGAGTTTGAAACTATTATTCTAAAAAAACAGTAATTATTTAGTAACGCTAATATTTCTTGAATAAGTTTGACCATAGTTTGACCACAGTTTGACCATAGTTTGACCAGATTTGACCAAAATTCAAAAAATTGAAATAATTATTTAGTAACACTAATATTCTTGAATAATTATGTAGTAACACTAGTATTTCTTGAATAAGTAGTTTGACCATAGTTTGACCACAGTTTGACCAGATTTGAACAAAATTCAAAAAAACTGAGATACTTATTTAGTAACACTAATATATTGCGTAATTATTTAGTAACACTCTATATTTCTTGAACCAGATGATTTAGTTATGATTTTTTCAAGTTTGAAAATTGCCCTATAGTCCCGGTTTGTGTCTCCAACCGGTACTATAGGTCAGACCCCTTTAGTACCGGTTCATGGCATGAACCGGTACTAAAGGTGATCGTGAGGCCCCGGCCTGACGCCAGCCTGCCACCACCCCTTTAGTATCGGTTCGTGCCACGAACCGGTACTAAAGGTTCAACACGAACCAGCATTAATGCAAATCCATTCGAACCGGCACTAATGGTACCATTAGTACCGGGCCAAAATCAAACCGGCACTAATGTGCTTCACGTTTGACCCTTTTTCTACTTGTGAATTAATACTCCCTCCGTACGGAAATACTTGTCCTAGAAATGGATGTATCTGGACTTATTTTAGTTATAGATACATACAATTTATCCATTCTTAGAACAAATATTTCCCGCCAGCTGGAGAGGGAGTACATAATCTAAATGGCCGCCCGCGGATCCCTTTATCTTCCTCATGTCCGGCAAACACTTGCGGGGTTGACGAAGGTCCTCGGAAGAGACGAAGCAGCAAAGAAACCACCTGAATGCGCAATCGTCGCCTTGGCGGTGGGCTTCATGGGACCCAAGTGGCGACGGCCTCCCGTGTTCTACTTCTCCTCAATGATGGCGGCGGACATGGAGAAGCTGGCCACTGCCTATTAGCTCTCCACGCACCCGACTTCTGTCTCTACCTGCATGGCGCTGCTGTAGGCACGGGAGGCGCGCCCACAGACACTGGTGGTGCGGTACGACGCGGCAGCAACGACGCCCGTTGTGCTCGCCACCATGCCGGCGTGGAGCAACTCGCCACTCCTCATCGAGCTGTACTAGAGCGGCGAGTTGCTGAACCGCGCGCCTGCTTGAGGCGGCAACTGGCTCCGTCAGCCAAGAGAGGTTCGTGAAGCACCGAGCGGCCTTGCCCGTATCCGGAGGGCTCGGCGGGCCACCCAGCCAGGTAATATGCCGGAGAAAGGATCCTCGGAAGCCATCGGAAGAGTGGAGAAAATGGTGAAGGAGGAGATGGGGGAGCACGGTACTACAGGATGCACGGGCACACTACCCCATGCCGCAGAAGCTCTTGCTTGTCCTTCTCGTCACCTCGCGCAAGCTGTGCCACTACTTCCAAGGCCACCCCATCAAGGTCGTTTTTGCTAACCCACGAGAGAGGGTGCTCCGGAGCCCCAATGCTGGAGGTAGGGTCACCGAATGGAACATCAAGTTGCAGGCATTTCAGTTGGAGTTCAGCACCAACAGGGCCATCAAGGGTGCTGCACTCGCTGACTTCATGGCGGAATGGACCGACGCTCCGGGGTCAGAAGTAGGTGAGAACCGATCCCTCTCACCTGGGAGTGAGGCAGAAGACGGATGGGTCATGTACTTCGATGGCGCCTTCGCACGACAGGGTGCAGGGGCTGGAGCCGTCCTCATTTCGCCCACTCAGGACAAGCTCTACTTTGTCGTGCAGCTCTGCTTCCAACACGGCAAAAAGGTCTCCAACAACATCGCAGAGTATGAAGGCCTGATCACTGGTCTCAAGGCTGCGGCAGCCTTGGGGCTAAAGCGCCTTACCATCAAGGGTGACTCCCAGCTCCTCGTCAACTTCTCCAACAAGGTATACTAGCCGAAGGACGAGCACATGGAAGCATACCTGGTGGAGGTGCACAAAATTGAGAAGCAATTCTTGGGCCTGGAGCTGCAGCACGTGCCTTGCAGCACGAACAAGGAAGCCAACGATATTTCCAAGAGAGCATCCAAGCGCTAGTCTCAGGAGCTCAGCGTCTTTGGGGAGCGGCTCTTCAAGCCTTCGGCAACCCCTTCGGCGACGGAGCCAACACTACCTCAGGAGTAGCTCCCTCCAGCACCAACCTCAGGAGCCCCCTCCTGTGGCCCGACCTCAGGAGCACGCCTGCACCTCGCGCTTGAGCCTCGGGAGGGGTGCTAGACCAAAGAATTCAAGGCCTAACTGCTTTAGGGAGCCCTGTCGGAGAAGGAGGAAGACACGGAGCGCGTGGCTCGGCAAGCCACAACCTACTGCATTCAGGATGATGTGCTCTACCGAAAATGACCAAACGATGTATCCTTGCGATGCATATCTAGGGAACAGGGGTGCGAGCCGTTAGCCGACATACATGGCGGAGACTGCGGGCATCACTCGTCATCACGCACCCCTGTGGGCAAGGCGTTCCGCAGCGGGTTCTACTGGCCCACGGCGCTCAACGACGCGACTGAGCTGGTGAAATCCTGCGAAGCATGCCAGTTCCATGCCAAGCAAATCCACCAGCCCGCCCAAGGCCTCCAGACCATTTCTCTCTCATGGTCGTTCGTGGTCTAGGGACTGGACATCTTGGGTACATTCCGGCCGGAGGTGGAAGTCGCCATCAACAAGTTCACTAAGTGGGCGGAGGTGGAAGTCGTATGCACCATCCCGGCCGGCTCGGCAGTCAAGTTCATGAAGGGCATCGTGAGTCGCTTCTGGGTCCCTAACCGTATCATCACCGACAACGGCTCATGGCTCACTAGCAATCTCTTCAAAACATATTGTGCTAACCTTGGAACGAAGATATGCTATGCCTTAGTGGTGCACCCTAGGAGCAATGGCCAAGCTGAGCGTGCCAAGGCGGAGGTCCTGAGAGGCCTCAAGACAAGATCCTTCAAAAAGAAGCTCGATGCCTGCAGCAAGGGCTGGCTCAACGAGCTCCCATCCATGCTGTGGTCCATCCGCACCATCGCCACCAAGCCGACGGGCGAGACCCCGTTCTTCCTTGTCTATGGAGCTGAAGCGGTTCTCCCACACGAGGTCAAGCATCACTCCGCGTGGGTCTTGGGGTTTGCCGAGGCACACCAGGATGCCATGCGGGGGATGGATCTCGTGCTGCGGGAGGAACGCTACTGCCAAGCCCCGCTCCGGGTGGCAAGGTATTAGTAGGCGCTGCGGTGGTACCACTGCCGCAGCGTCCGCTCTAGGACGCTCGAGGTGGGTGATCTCGTCCTACGGCGGGTGCTCTCCAGGGAAGGGTTGCATAAGCTGTCACCCATGTGGGAGGGCCCGTTTTGGGTCGCCCGCGTCTCCAGGCCTGGCACCACGCACCTGGAGACGTAGGACGAGATTCCCATCCAGAACGCCTAGAACATCCAGCACCTCCAGAAGTTCTACCCATGAAGCAAGGCCTAGTGCCTGTGAAGGTCTCCGTTCGTGACACTCCCACGTAATAATGAGTAGGGATGTACAAGCCCTGGAGTCTCCGGAGAGCCGCCCTCGGGCCTCAGGGGCTCCCTCCCACGTCCTAATGGCCGCACTTAGCTCTGCGCTAGTGAGAAGACTAGTCTAGGTGCCAGACACGGCCGTTCATTTGCTTGCTTTCTGTTGTTGGTTTCCCCCCTTTCTTTTAATGGAATTTAGAGTTCTTGATTTTTGGAGTGCCAAGTTGGATTTCCCCCTCGTATTTTTTCTTGGTCGTCAGTCTCGGCCCAGGAGGGGCGGAAGTTGCCCGTCGCTCTTCCTCGCGCACCTCGCGCATGGGGGCTAGGAAGGTGTGTGCGTGCATGTCGGGCCCGCCCCACACGGCGTACACACTTCGCCACAAACCTGTCCCCCAAGGCCATGGCTTTTTCTATCCTCATGAGACACCCTCGAACGAGCTTGTGATTTCCGCATCTTCTTAAGTCCATGCCTCCTGGGTACCGCGATGCGATGCACTAAGCCACGCCTAGCCCACGCCTGAGGACTCGCGCAAGGAAGAACAGGACACCCAACCAAATTTTCCAATAATTCTGCAGCTTCACGATGTCTCCCGAGGCCAGCAACCCCTGAGCCAGCAGCAAGGGGACCTCGTGGACCTCACGAGACGATGGAGGGCGTTCCATCGTGAAGTGTGGGACTACCGCGAGTGTCTCAAGCTAAGTTATCCTACTGCACCCACCCAGACATGAACATAACAGCATACATCAGAACAACAAGCATAACATAGCGGCATAAGTACCATGGTTCATTACACGCCCCATCAGGGCCCACTACTTTTTTCAAAATGCAGGGAAAGGGAAAGGCTAAGCAAAAGTGGCCCACGCGACCACAGCAGCTCCTGAGGCCGGGCTCCGGAGGCCTCCGGGCTCAGCCTAAGTCTTCCTCCCGCTTCACCGGAGCGCGGCGATGAGACGATTCGCCACCGTCCTTGAAGCGAGCTAGGCGACGTGGCGGCTGGTCGTCGCCGCCGCTGCTTGTGCTCTCGCTGGAGGAGCCGCCGCCCCTGGACGAGGCGCGGACGTCACCAAGGGCAAGCTCACCTTCAACGTCGTTGCGGCTCTCGTCAAGGCCAAGCTCATCGTCTTCGCCATCGTCTTCAGGGCAGCACCCTGCGCCATGGCCGTCCTCCCTAAACGCCCTTACAAAGAGGGTCGCGATGTCGTCGAACTTGAAGTGGAGGGTGCACCTCCTGCTCAGGCCGCACGCGCGGGCAAACACCTACCAGTCGTGGGCCAGGGACATGTTCACGGCGGCGGAGACTTCGACCCTGACCCATGAGGCCTTGCTGCAACAGCCGTCAGCCCGCAGCTAGAGGCCGTCAGGCCTCGTGGCCGGCATCTCGCGAGCGAAGAAGCGGGCGAGCGGGAGCCAGGTGCCGGTTGGCCTCTCCGACCAAACGAAAAACTCAGGGAGCACCTCGGCCAAGTGGAAGCGCGGCCGAGGAGGCTGCGCGATGTAGGATCGAAAGTATGTCTAGAGGGGGGGTGATTAGACTACTTGACCAAATAAAAACTTAACCTTTTCCCAATTTTAGTTCTTGGCAGATTTTAGCTATCTTAGGACAAGTCAAGCAATCATCACACTATTCAAGCAAGCATGCAAAGAGTATATTGGCAGCAGAAAGTAAAGCATGCAACTTGCAAGAATATAAAGAGAAGGGTTTGGAGAATTCAAACGCTATTGGAGACACGGATGTTTTTCCCGTGGTTCGGATAGGTGGTGCTATCCTACATCCACGTTGATGGAGACTTCAACCCACGAAGGGTAACGGTTGCGCGAGTCCACGGAGGGCTCCACCCACGAAGGGTCCACGAAGAAGCAACCTTGTCTATCCCACCATGGCCATCGCCCACAAAGGACTTGCCTCACTAGCGGTAGATCTTCACGAAGTAGGCGATCTCCTTACCCTTACAAACTCCTTGGTTCAACTCCACAATCTTGTCGGAGGCTCCCAAGTGATACCTAGCCAATCTAGGAGACACCACTCTCCAAGAAGTAACAAATGGTGTGTTGATGATGAACTCCTTGCTCTTGTGCTTCAAATGATAGTCTCCCCAACACTCAACTCTCTCTCATAGGATTTGGATCTGGTGGAAGGAAGATTTGAGTGGAAAGCAACTTGGGAAGGCTAGAGAGCAAGATTCATATGGTAGGAATGGAATATCTTGGTCTCAACATATGAGTGGGTGGTTCTTTCTCAGAACATATGAGTTGGAATGGTGTATGTGTTCTGATGGCTCTCTCTCACGAGTGAAGAGGAGGTGGAGGGGTATTTATAGCCTCCACACAAAATCCAACCGTTACACACAATTTACCAATCTCAGTGGGATCGAATCAGAAAACTCGGTCGGACCGAAATAGTAAACCTAGTGACCGTTAGTGATTTCGGTGGGACCGACATGCAACTCGGTAGGACCGATTCGGTTAGGGTTTTGGGCATAACGTAGTCTCGGTGAGACCGATTGCACAAACTCGGTGAGACCGAGTTAGGCAATAAGCTAACCAGAGAGTTGGTCAGGCAAACTCGGTGGGACCGACTTGCTATTCCGGTGAGACCGAAAAGTTACAAGAAGGAAACAGAGAGTTTACATTGCAATCTCGGTGGGACTGATTCGCTCTTTCGGTGAGACCGAAAAGTTACGAAAGGGAAACAGAGAGTTTGCAACCCCATCTCGGTGAGACCGAGATCCTTATCGGTAGGATCGAATTGCTAGGGTTTGGCAGTGGCAAATGACAAGTGAAACTCGGTGGCGCCGGATTGAAAGAATTGGTATGACCGAGTTTGGTTTAGGGTTTAGGTCATTTGTGGCTATGGAAAAGTGGTTGAGGATTTTGGAGAATATCACTAAGCACATAAAGCAAGAGGCTCATTAAGCAACACCTCATCCCTCCTTGATAGTATTGGCTTTTCCTAAAGACTCAATGTGATCTTGGATCACTAAAATATAAAATGAAGAGTCTTGATCTTTGAGCTTGAGCCAATTCTTTGTCCTTAGCATTTTGAGGGTTCCACTTTCACATCCATGCCATGCCAATCATTGAGCTTTCCTGAAATAATCATCTTGGAATAGCATTAGCTCAATGAGCTATATGTTGTTATGAATTACCAAAACCACCTAGGGATAGTTGCACTTTCAATCTCCCCCTTTTTGGTAATTGATGACAACATATAGATCAAAGCTTCGACAAATGATAATAATCATGAAATATATTGTCGCTTTGAGAAGTATGTGATAAATAAGAGCTCCCCCTAAATTTGTGCATATTTAGAATTTGCTTTGGACTGCAAATGCACAAGGAATTAGAGTCATGGGTTACTCTTCCATGTCACATACATCTTGGTGGAGCGCTTAAAATGATAAGAATGAAACACATGCACTCATCACCAAGAAAAGTGAATAATCACAAAAGATGGATAGAATGATAATATTTAAGCAAACGTTAAGTGTAGCTTATGATCAAACACATGATCATCGATGTCTCACACAGATAAGGACGTAGTATCGCACACACAAGCAAATAAAGTTCGAGAAACCACCAAATAAAACAAGAGAGAATAAAAGCAACACTCTCTCTCGAAGCCTATGATCTATACATTTTCTCCCCCTTTGGCAACAAGTTACCAAAAAGTTCCTAGAAAATGCATAGTGCTAAGTCGACACTCAGGCTTGATCTTCAGGTGGTGGTGGAGTCCAGAGGACGCCAAGGACGAAGCCTTCGGTAGATGTGGTCGGAGTCGAGGCTGAAGTGGATGCTGGAGCTGGTGGAACTGAGGTTGTGGCTGGCGCAGATGTTGTAGCTCTGGTGTCAGCAACTGGCACTGCAGACGACCTCGGACCTCGTGGCACCCTGGCAAAAGCATTAGTCGTAGTCCTGCCTCTCGTCTCATTCATGTCATCCTGGAGCTGCTCCACGGCAGTCTGTATCTGAAAGTGCATTATATCGACTAGAGGGGGGGGGGTGAATAGGCGATTTTTATGAAAGTCTTCAAAACGTGAGAGTTATGAAGACAAACAGTGAAGATTATGCCTATTACTATGCAGCGGAAGTTAGATTACACTAGGCCAGCCATGGTCATGTATTCAATAGAGTGAAAGCGCAATGACAAACAGCTTCAGTGTAATAAGGATCAGGTAGGAAGAAGTTATGAAGCCGAACAGATCATACATTCATGTTGTGAAGACAAAAGATAAAGCAACCATGCAATGGCTTCACAATGAATAACTGTAAGTGAAAGGAAGTGAAGATGAAACCAGTGACACGTTGAAGACAATGATTTGTTGGACCAGTTCCAGTTGCTGTGACAACTGTACGTCTGGTTGGAGCGGCTAGGTATTTAAACCAAAGCACACACAGTCCCGGACACCCAGTCAAGGACACTTAGTCCAAGACACCCAGTCCTCACCGTTTTCTCCTTGAGCTAAGGTCACACAGACCTCGCCCAATCACTCAGGTAAGTCTTCAAGGTAGACTCCCAAACCTTCACAGACTTCGTTCACTGGCAATCCACAATTTCTCTTGGATGCTCAGAACGCGACGCCTAACCGTCTGGAGGATGCACAGTCCTCAAGTGTAATAAGTCTTCAACTCACACAGACACGAAGACTTAAGTGATGCCCAATTTACTCTGGCTCTGGGTGGTTAGCGCTTTTCTCCTCACTATGAATTTTTCTTTCAAAGGCTTCGAGGTGGGTTGCTCTCAAACGACAAAAGCCGTGCACTGAAATCTGAGCAGCCAACCGTTTATGGTTGTGGGGGTGGACTATTTATAGCCACCTGGCAACCCGACCTGATCTGTCCGAAATGACCCTGGGTCACTGAGGAACTGACACTTGTACCAACGGTCGAATTTTGAACTCACACGGCAACTTTACTTGGGCTACAAGTAAAGCTGACTTGTCTGACTCTGGACAAGATTTTCTCTCAAAGTCTTCGCTCGAAGACATAGGATTTGAATTAGGCATCACTTCAGTCATTCTGACTGGTTCTCTTGGACCCCACTTAACAGTACGGTGGTTCCTACGACACAACATAAATGAAATGAAACTACGAAGGATCTAAGTCTTCGAGTTCCATAAGCTTCATAGGGAGTCTTCACATGTCATTGTCTTCAATATGAATATCTTCATAAACCACTATTGTCTTCAATGTCTTCGTACATTTTTAGGGGTCATCTCTGGTAATAAAACCGAATCAATGAGGGACTTCTACCTGTGTTTTCCTGCAATTCTCACAAACACGTTAGTCCCTCAACTAGGTTTGTCGTCAATACTCCAAAACCAACTAGGGGTGGCACTGGATGCACTTACAATCTCCCCCTTTTTGGTGATTGATGACAAACTAGTTGAAGTTTTCAACGGGGAACATAATTTGTGAAATAGTAAAGGAATTTGTCTTCATAAGTTGCAAGGGCTCCCCCTGAAGATGTGCATATAAGTAATTTGCCTTTTTAATGCAAATGCACATGGCAGGTTGTACTTGTGGAGATCCACTTCAACTTATGATGACAATCCACTATGCATGTGAAAGTATATGAAGATAATGACATGCATAATTGAAAATGGACGTCTGTAGTAAGAGACGAGTGCGGAATTTATCGTCGCACATGCGGAATTTATCTTCGCATAACGGAGTGACAAGCAGGTAGCAGACGGCCATCAAGGCTAAGTGTTACAACTCAAAGAAGCAAATGTAGCAAAAACGGGAGTTGTAAGCATGAAGCAAAATTGTAGCAAAATATAGAGGCACCTGCCCAAAGTGACCCACTTGAAGACTATAAACATTTTATGCTTCTCCCCCTTTTGTCAGTGATGACCAAAAAGGTTTGAAGACATAGAGTTTTCTACGCGTTCCCAGGCGCAGCAGGGTCGGTGGAGTTGTTTGGTGGCGGAGCAGAGGAGCTTGGTGCAGATTCGACGTGTGTTGAAGCAGGTGGAGATGATGTCGCATCGTCGTATTCTTCAATAATCCGGGCAGACACGGTGGCAGCAGAAGAAGAGAATTCTGACTCTTCAAGTGATGGTGTGCTTCGCATCACAGCTCTTCTTGGAGGCGTGGAGTCAAATTGGAATCTCTCTCTGAAGCCATCCTCTTGCAGTTCAGCTTCATTGCTCATCATGGTGAGGCCTTTACATGTGCGGCGACAGGTCTCGTGTGCGACAAACGCATTCTTGGTTGCCAGATTTCTTATGCGATTGACGTCTTGCATGATGCTTCTCATCTGCCGTTTCAGCCAGTCGTGATGCCTATCTTGCTTTTGGTGAAGAGCCACAAGAAGCTCTCGGTCGTTGAGTGCTCGAGCGCGCTTCTTGGGTCTCTTGGCAGCTGTGCTGTCAGTGGCTTTAGTTGATGCAGGGGCACGTGTGGTGCCAGCCATTGGATACACTCGGGAGAGAGCTGCAACACCTTCAATATTTTGAGTGAAGCTCTGGTGTTCTGCATTTTGAAGACTTAATGGTTGCTTGCCCGGCTCTGGATATATTGCTTCAGCAGATATGTCCACATCTGGAAAAAATATCCTATGGTTGCGGGCTGAGGGTTGATAGGAGATTGCAGAGTGAAGCTTGATCAGCCTCATAACCCAATGAGCATAGAACTTTAATCCAAACAGTTCTGAGGCAGACGCTGCAAAGTGACGGATGAAGAGATCCTGTGCATTGAAGCATTTGCCATGTAGAATGCAGAAGATGAGAGTCTTCATTGCACCATCAATTGTCGCATATCGAGAGTGTCCCTTAACAGGCCATAGAGTCCGCCTTATGATATGATATATTGTTCTGGGCAAGTACTCTAAGTCTTCAACGAAGAACCTAGTTGGATAGGGTGCATTAGGAGGCAGTGGCTTCATCATTGAGAGCATTTGACTCATATCTGGCTCAGGACGCTGAAATATGCTCTCAATTGCTTCAGCATGGAGTTGGCACCCTTCTTCAAAGAATTCGCCAGGAGTGGGAAGGCCGGTAAGCTCAATTAGGTCGAAAGCATTGGCTTCATGATGGATATTGCCTGTCATCCACTCCAGAATCCATGTCTTCGGATCTCTGTTATAGCCTTTGATATGCAAAGTGGCATAGAACTGGAGCAGAAGCTCTTCGTTCCAGTGCTCTTCATCAGTGATAAATGGCAGCAAACCTACTTGCTTGAAGCAATCCAGTGCTTCTTCCAGACCAGGCAGACCAGCAACAGCTTCAACCTCAAGGCGCTTGTGAGGAAAGATGCGGCCTTGGTTGTATAGGATGCATAGGATGCATGAATAATAGCTGCGCTATTGATGGCTCCAGAACCTATTTGATACAATCCGTTCCCTTGAATAAGGGTTCTTGGAGCGGTCGAAAAACGTGTTATCTGCCCTGAAGCCGTTGATGTTGAAGGAACCAGGAGCTGATGCAGGACCTGGGAACCTTGGCAGTCGTGGGATCGGCTTCTGGACCTGGGGTCTGTATGCAATATGATAGTTGAATTGTGGTCCTGCAGCTGACTCAGGCACAGAATGTTCAGGAGCAGTAGCTTCATTGTCTTCTGAAGCTATTGTTGGGTTGGGCTCCACATTTGCTTCGGCGTTGTTTGTGGCAGCCTCAACATTTACAGACTCAGGCACGTTCTCCTGGAGAACTGCTTCTTGTTGGTGTGGGGGAGTTGGAGCTTGTGGTGTCTCTGCATGCTCTTCGGCTGATGCAGCCGGAATGTCGTCAGCAGCCTGAGCCCTTGGCCCTTTGCGAAGCCTACGGAATTTGGGCGACGCTTGTGGAGTTGCAGTGGGCTGTGGCTCATCTTCCTCCTGTGGGCGATCTGCCCATGATGCTTCTTGTGTGATTGGCGTCAAGGGACGACCAATACTGATCAGTTCGCTTGTCTCAAGTTGAGGAAGGGCTGCATCACCTTGCACATTGTCTTGGAGACCAATGTCTTCAGCAGCGTAGGGTTCGTCTGCTGGAATGTCGTCAGTGTTGGGTTCATGCACAGTCAACTGACGATCTGTGTCAGGATAGCGGACGCAGAGGGGTTAAACTATCAGGGGCTCTGTGGGAGCAGCCCGAGATTTCTTGGTCTTGCGCTTCTTGATGATGGGTTCAGAAGGAGAGGCTTCAGAGTGTTTTCTCTTCTTAGCTTCAGCCTCTGCAGTCCGTGTCTTCTTGTGCTGTGAAGCGGTTGATCTATTCTTTGGCTTCGAGCCAGTCATTGCAGCGGGGAAGACAATCGGAGCAGTTTCTGACCTTGGCGCTTCAGGTTCGGGCACAGCCGCCTTCTTTTTCTTCTTCGCGGCCATCCTGGGGTCAATGCCGGGACGCCCAAGTGCCTTGCGCTTTTCTGCCTCATTGTAGGCTTGCACGCAGCGATCAGCTAAAGTCTTCATGCGTTCTCGCGAGCCTTGAGCTTTGGCACGCGTCTTCAGGAAGTTCTCTTTCAGCTCGTGCAACATGATCTTGAAGTTTTTCACTTCTTGCACACTGAGCTTGGCCACGTGCTTCTTGAACTGAGCCTTTTCATGATCAATTTTCTGCTTCAGTTCTACAATTCGCTGGGCTATTGCAAGTTCTGAAGCAATTGCACCTTGAAAGGCAACGCTGAGGCCTATTGGTAGCTGCAGATCATTGAAGCTTATGTCTGGTGTGTCAAACCATTCATCGATGAAGTTGTGGATGATGGCGACATCAAACAGAGGCAGATTGTTGAAGATTTCAGCCTCCTCCTTGCTCTTGATGAGCTGCTCAAGAGCATCATCTCCAAGATCTTCATCGCTTGAGGGATCAATGGCTTCGCAGCGCAGAATGTCAGCAGCAGTGAGCTCTTTGCCTGTGTGTGGCTGAGGCTTCTTGGCTTCTTGGGGCTTGGACACTCGTGATAAGCCTTCTTACTGCACACTGGCTTCAGGAGGTGCAGTTGCTAAAGGCTTCACTCTTGCGATCTTGGGAGAAGCTGCTGGCTTTGAAGCTTTTGGCTTCTTCTGCTTCGGCTTCGGCGCAGCAGGGGCGTCATCTGACTCAGTATCTGCTGGAGGGTCATTCACAGCAGTCCCTTGGACTAGGATGCGAGTGATGAGGCCTGCAAGATTGGCATACGGCCCGATGATATTGGGATCGGCGTTGCGTGTGCCATCTGCCCTTGGTGAGGAGGGACCAGGGTTGAAGTCAAGCCCAAATTTCTTCTTGTTTATCTTCGCTGACTGTTGTGCAAACTGAAAGTTGCGCTTGAAGAGATTATCATCGCGGCACCAGAGAAGTGATGACGGATGTGCCTCAGCTGGCTGTGGTCCTCTCACCATGCATGGATAGAAGCCTTGAGCAATGGCTTCGACTCTGGACCTGGGTACGAGATTTTTGTATAGTACGTCTCCCCACGGTCTCTTGATGGCGCACTTCTCCGCATATTCCTGAGTGACGAAGCGGTAGTGGAACCATTGCTCTGCCCAATATCTTCGAATCCATTGGATTCGTGTCTTGCGCTGACCATAGCTTTCTTCAGGATCAGTTTTGTACATCTCTGCCAATTCATCAGGAAGATCTTTGGACGTTTCACCACGTCGCTGTCTGCCTCCCTTCCTTGCTGCTGTTTCTGAAGCCATGAATAACTTGGAAGGCTTCAAGATGTTCAAAGGCTTCAAAGGCTTCCTTTTGCAAGAACTGGCTTCAGGAGAGTTGATGTGATGCTGCAAGTACTCTGCAAATGAATGCAGACTATGAGAACCAAAGGATTCTCCCACGGACATGTACCTATGACAGCATTAAGGTGCGAGGGAAGGGGAAGAGGTCATATGCATTCTCAGAAGATTTTGAAGATAAATCGGTTTAGAAGACATAGACCTCATTGTGCGAAGACATTCAGATAAGAAGTTGGTTCCAGATTTGTACGAACCCACAGATCAGTACAAGTGAGGAATCTAACTACCTTATGAAGCACAAGTGAATATACTAGGCATGTCATGAGATGTAGCGAGATAACTAACTGATGTGAAGAGAAACTCCTTATGGCAGAAAGTGACTGAGCTATGGGATCAAAAGAGGCAGTAAAAAGAGATTTTATTTACCACACTTGGAACTGCTAGACGAAGTGAGAGTTGAGGCCGAGCAGTTCGATCCTCCGTGCCCTAACTTGGCGACGGAAGACACCTACGCGACGGCGGAGAGAGCGATGTCCGCTGTCGGCGTGAAAACGGCGTCGGAGAGGTTGCGGCAGTGAAGCGCTTCGTCACCGGCGTCGTCAAGTGCTAGCGGTGGCGCTAGGGTTCGTGCGAGGGTGGAAGAAGGAGATAATGACCGTAGTGAATCGTGTATTTATAGGGATAGAGGCGGCACTGTGCTATTACGCAGGTACCCCTGGCGGTTCGCATTTGAGGCATGCGTGGCCAGTTAGAGGAAGATTGGGATTTGTTCCACGTCCCACGCACGCCTAAATTGTCGGGCGGTCATTCCTGCTTCTTCGGATCTTATGTGGAGGAATGAGCATTAAAGACGGACTTTTATGGTTGTCACTATGTCTTCAGCTGACAAGGACACAGCGAAGACATTTGAAAGTTTCAACAGAATGCATATGACATGGAGAGATAGAGTTTGAGATAGAAAGCATAGAGAGGTTAGGGTCCGATCACATTCACTTAGTTCAAAAGATTCAACCAAGAAGACATAGCTATAAGTGAAAGCTGTAGAGGACAGAACATCAGTACATATATATCCATATAATCAACGTAGTGAAGATAATCATGAAGACATACTGAGAATGAAGCCAAACCAATTGTGAAGACATTGAGAGGTAACGCCATGAGAGAAACACTTCAAAATGGAACGTTTGGTGGTGGCGTTACCCACCGTATAGGAAGTATTAGACCCAGACACGGTGCAAAATTATCGTGGCGCTCCGAAGTCAAATTCCACATTAATGTATTCACACTTAGAATGTATGTCTTCATTGTTTGAAGATATACGCTACTTCGTGTGTTGCACATCTAAGTCATCAATATGCTTAAGTGTTAGGATGTGTGCCTGATCACAGGACATTTGAGGATTCCAAGATATTTAGCTCACACCGTAACTTGCAAAATCTCTTCTCATCCAAGGGCTTGGTGAAGATATCTGCCAATTGCTCTTCAGTGTTGACGTGTATGATATCAATGTCTTCCTTCACAACATGATCTCTGAGAAAGTGATGACGAATTTCAATGTGCTTTGTCTTCGAGTGCTGAACTGGGTTGTTGGCAATCTTGTTGGCGCTTTCGTTGTTGCAGTAAAGTGGCACTTGCTTCAGATGAATGCCATAATCTTTGAGTGTTTGCTTCATCCACAGAAGCTGAGCGCAGCAAGATCTAGCAGCAATGTATTCAGATTCAGCAATGGAGAGTGATACACAGTTCTGCTTCTTTGAAGACCAACATACAAGTGATCGTCCCAGAAAGTGACATGTGCCTGATGTAGACTTGCGATCAACTTTGTCACCAGCATAATCAGCATCCTAAAATCCAACCAAATCAAACTCTGAGCCCTTTGGATACCATAATCCCAGAGTTGGGGTGTGAGCCAAATATCGAAGAATTCGCTTCACAGCTAAGTGATGCGACTCCTTTGGTGTCGCTTGAAATCGAGCACACATGCAAACACTAAGCATGATATCTGGCCTAGATGCACATAAATAAAGCAAAGACCCAATCATGGAGCGGTATACCTTTTGATCGAACTCTTTACCATTGTCGTCGGGACCCAGATGATGCTTGGCTGGCATTGGTGTTGTGAAGCCTTTGCAGTCTTGCATACCGAACTTCTTCAGGCACTCTTTAAGATATTTCTCTTGAGATATGAAGATGCCGTTGCGTTGTTGCCGTATTTGAAGACCGAGGAAGAACTTCAGCTCCCCCATCATGGACATCTGATATTGCTCTTGCATCATATATCCAAACTCTTCACTATACTTCTGATTGGTGCAGCCGAAGATAATGTCATCCACATATATTTGGCACACAAACAGTTCACCATCATATGTCTTCGTGAAAAGAGTGGGATCCAGGGAACCAGGTATGAAGCCTTTGCTTTTCAGAAAGTACTTGAGTGTATCATACCAGGCCCTAGGGGCTTGTTTGAGGCCATACAGTGCCTTGTTGAGCTTCTATACCATATCAGGATGTTTTGGATTTTCAAAGCCAGGTGGTTGTGCAACATACACTTCTTCTTCAATCTTGCCATTGAGAAAGGCACTTTTCACATCCATCTAATAGAGAAGTATGTTATGATGATTTGCATAGGCCAGCAGTATGTGTATGGCTTCAAGCCTAGCCACAGGAGCAAATGTTTCATCGAAGTCAATGCCCTCCACTTGAGTATATCCTTGAGCAACGAGACGAGCTTTGTTTCTGACAACTTGACCATGCTCATCTTGCTTGTTGCGGTATATCCATTTGGTGCCTATTATGTTGTGCTTCCGTGGATCAGGACGCTTAACCAGTTCCCATACATTATTCAGCTCAAACTGTTGAAGCTCTTCTTGCATAGCTTGAATCCATTCAGATTCCATGAAGGCTTCTTCAACTTTCTTGGGTTCTGATATTGAGACGAATGCGAAATGCCCACAGAAGTTTGTTAGCTGAGTTGCCCTTGAACGAGTGAGTGGACCAGGTGCATTGATGCTGTCAAGTATTTTGTCAATTTGTACTTCATTTGCAACACGAGGGTGTGTGGGGCGAAGACTTTGCTCTTGCTGATCTATGTGGTCATTTGAAGGTATATCTTCAGGCTGAGCATTGTCTTCATGTGGATCAGGTGCTGAGATGATAAGTTCTTCTTCAGGTTGAGCTTCAGAAGGTACAATTTCTCCAGTTCCCATAAGCTTGATTGATTCATTTGCTGGAACTTCATCTAGCACATTTGGCAATTGCTCTCTTTGTGATCCATTGGTTTCATCAAATCGCACATCCACTGTTTCAACCACTTTGTAGTGGAAGAGATTGAAGACTCTGTAGGAGTGCGAATCCTTTCCATATCCAAGCATGAAGCCTTCATGTGCTTTTGGTGCAAACTTTGAGGTGTGGTGTGGGTCCTTGATCCAGCATTTTGCGCCAAATACTCTGAAGTAACTGACATTTGGCTTCTTGCCAGTTAGGAGTTCATAAGATGTCTTGTTCAGAAGCTTGTGAAGATAAACACGATTGATTGTATGGCATGCAGTATCAATGGCTTCAGTCCAGAATTTTCTTGGAGTCTTGTATTCATCTAGCATTGTTCTGGCCATCTCAATGAGTGTTCTGTTCTTGCGTTCGACGACGCCATTCTGCTGTGGCGTGTATGGAGCTGAGAATTCATGTGTGATGCCCAAGGTATCCAGATATGTATCAAGGCCAGTGTTCTTGAATTCAGTGCCATTGTCACTTCTGATGTGCTTTATCTTGGCGCCAAAATTGTTCATAGCTCGATTTGCGAAGCGTCTGAAGACATCCTGCACTTCAGTCTTGTAAAGGATTATGTGCACCCAAGTATATCTAGAATAATCATCAACAATTACGAAGCCATAGAGGCATGCATAAGTAGTAAAAGTTGAGTAGTGAGTGGGACCGAAAAGATCCATGTGGAGCAGTTCGAAGGGTTGAGTAGTGGTCATGATTGTCTTCGAAGGATGTTTTGCCCTTGTCATCTTCCCTGCTTCACAGGCACCGCATAAGTGATCTTTCTTGAACTTGACGCCCTCGATGCCTATGACGTGCTTTTTCTTCGCAAGGGTGTGGAGGTTCCTCATGCCAGCATGCCCAAGCCTTTGATGCCAAAGCCAGCATTCTGAAGCTTTTGCAAGAAGACATACTGCAAGTTGTGGTCCTGCTGAGAAATCTACCACATACAAATCACCTTTCCTATACCCTTCAAACAGTAGAGATTTGTCAGATTCCATTAGCACCAGGCAACGATATTTGCCAAACATTACAATCATATTCAAGTTGCAAAGCATTGAGACAGACATTAAGTTGAAGCCAAGGGATTCAACAAGCATGACTTTATCAATGTGTTGATCCTTTGAGATTGCAAATCTACCTAGACCCAATACCTTACTTTTACCAGTGTCAGCGAATGTAATGTGGCTCTTGTCGGATGGACGTAAAGTTGAGTCCATAAGAAGGCTTCTTCTGCCAGTCATGTGATTTGTACACCCACTGTCAATAATCCATTCTGAAGACTTTGAAGTCGCTGGTGTCGTACCCTACAGTGCAGTTAGGGGGATAGGCTTCACGAAGAGTGTTGTGAAGCATAAACATTTGACGAACCAGTGGGTTATGAAAACTTAGATCCAGATTAGGACTAATGGGGAGAGTAGCATGCTATTCAGGAACGAAGTACATAATGATGCCATTTGGGCAGTTTATCTTGCGCCCCACAAGATTTTTATGGTCCCCAGCAATAGCATCAGAAGATTTTGTTTTTGTGCTGGAGACCTTTCCCTGCAAAAGAGAGTTAAGCTTTCTTAACCACCCACATCTTCAAGGGTGGCTTAGAAGCTATGAGTCTAAGTGCAGCATCTGAGAATTTTGGCTTTGAAGCCTTAGCAAACAGTCTAGCAGGGGGACAATAATACTCATAGGCATAAGCAGAATAATGTTTGGTCATATGAACATGACGGTTCGATGATCCGCTCTCATATTCATATGCCTGAGTGTGGTTTCCCTGCAAAACATTTGCGTTAGTGTGACTCAGGTGAGTCCTCTGTCTGTATGAAGCCTTTGGACCGAGGTTTGTCTTCTTCAAGTGAGGTGTCATGAAGACATTCACAGGAAGATTTTCCAGACATGTTTTCGGAACCCAGATCTTCTTCATAGGCGGTCCATTCCTGCAGTTAGTACCAATGTACCTGGCAAACACTTCACCATTCTGATTCTTAAACAATTTATAGTTTGCATCGAAGGATTCATCAATGATAATTGGGTTAGCACAAGTGAAGCCAGATAAATTGGATGGATCTGCTGAAAGTTCCTTTGCAGCAACCCATGTAGTTTTGGGGTACTGCTCAGGTTTCCAGTAAGAGCCATCTGCATTGATTTTCCTCACGAACCCAACACCCTCTTTCCTAGGGTTTCGGTTCAGAATCTGCTTCTTAAGGACATCACATAATGTTTGATGCCCTTTCAGACTTTTGTACATCCCTGTTTCAAGCAATGTCTTCAACCTAGCATTCTCATCAGCAATAGCAGTGGTATCCTCAGCAGAGGGGTTAGTTGCCACATCAACAGTTGAAGATATTGGAACAGTAGTAGCAGTGGAACATTCAGCAACAGAATTAGCATTATTACGCTCAATGCATTTAAGACATGGTGGTTCAAATCCTTCCTGAGCGGGACTGATCTGTTCGGCGCGAAGTGACTCGTTTTCCTTTTGAAGATCTTCATGAGCCACCCTCAATTTCTCAAGTTCTTGCTTCCTTTGAAGATAGTCATAGGAAAGCTTTTCATGAGTTGTTGAGAGAGTATCATGACGATCTTCAAGTTCCTGATACTTAACGTGAAGGTTTTTTATGTCTTCAATTAAGGATTCAGATCGAGTCATTTCAGCACCCAACAGATCATCGCTTCTGTCTAACAGTTTTTGAATATGTTCCATAGCTTTCTGTTGTTCAGTTGCAATTTTAGCAAGTGTTTTGTAGCTAGGTTTTGAATCACATTCAGAGTCATCGTCACTGGTTGTTTCATAGCGAGTGGTGCGTGTGCTAACCTTGACACCGCGTGCCATGAAGCAGTAGGTAGGAGTGGAGTCGTTCTTGTCATTTGCGTCGGTGTCGGTGATGCAGTTATTGTCTTCAGTGTTGAAGATGGACTTGGCGACGTGTGCTGTAGCCAGACTCGCAATGCCAGAATCAGACTCCTCCTCAGACTCCACCTCTGCCTCCTCAGATGCGGACTCCTCTTCTGAATCCATCTCCTTTCCAAGAAACGCACGTGCCTTGCCAGATGAGCTCTTCTTGTGTGATGAAGACTTTGATGAAGACTTGGAAGAAGACTTTGAGTGTTTCTTCTTCTTCTTGTCATCAGAATCATATTCCTTGCTCTTCTTCTTCCTTTTGTTCTCATTGTCCCACTGTGGACACTCAGAGATGAAGTGCCCAGTTTTCTTGCACTTGTGACATGTTTTCTTCTTGTAGTCATGAGCAGAAGCTTCATCATTCCTTGAGCTTGATCGTGAAGATTTTCTGAAGCCTTTCTTCTTGGTGAAGTTTTGAAACTTCTTCACTAGCATTGCAAGTTCTCTTCCAATGTCTTCAGGATCATCAGAACCGCAGTCAGATTCTTCTTCAGATGAGGAGACAGCTTTTGCCTTCAAGGCACGAGTTCGCCCATAGTTTGGACCGTAGATATCTCTTTTCTCAGAAAGCTGAAACTCATGTGTGTTGAGCCTCTCAAGTATGTCAGACGGATCAAGTGTCTTGAAATCAGGACGTTCTTGAATCATCAGGGCCAGAATGTCAAACGAACTATCAAGTGATCTCAGCAGCATCTTGACGATTTCATGTTTGGTGATCTCAGTGGCGCCGAGGGCTTGAAGCTCATTTGTGATGTCAGTGAGCCGGTCAAATGTGTGCTGGACATTCTCATTGTCATTTTGCTTGAAGCGGTTGAAGAGGTTGCGAAGAACACTGATTCTTTGATCTCTCTGGGTTGATATGCCTTCATTTACTTTGGAGAGCCAGTCCCAGACCAATTTGGATGTCTTCAAGGCACTCACAGGGCCATACTGTCCTTTGGTCAGATGACCACAGATGATATTCTTGGCAGTAGAGTCCAGTTGAACGAACTTCTTGACATCAGCAGCAGTGACACCTTCTCCAGCCTTGGGAACACCGTTTTCGACGACATACCATAGGTCGACGTCAATGGCTTCAAGATGCATGCGCATCTTATTCTTCCAGTAGGGATATTCAGTTCCATCGAAGACGGGGCAAGCAGCGGAGACTTTGATTATCCCTGCAGTCGACATAGCTAAAACTCCAGGTGGTTAAACCGAATCACACAGAACAAGGGAGCACCGAGCTCTGATACCAATTGAAAGTGCGTTATATCGACTAGAGGGGGGGGTGAATAGGCGATTTTTATGAAAGTCTTCAAAACGTGAGAGTTATGAAGACAAACAGTGAAGATTATGCCTATTACTATGCAGCGGAAGTTAGATTACACTAGGCCAGCCATGGTCATGTATTCAATAGAGTGAAAGCGCAATGACAAACAACTTCAGTGTAATAAGGATCAGGTAGGAAGAAGTTATGAAGCCGAACAGATCATACATTCATGTTGTGAAGACAAAAGATAAAGCAAGCATGCAATGGCTTCACAATGAATAACTGTAAGTGAAAGGAAGTGAAGATGAAACCAGTGACACGTTGAAGACAATGATTTGTTGGACCAGTTCCAGTTGCTGTGACAACTGTACGTCTGGTTGGAGCGGCTAGGTATTTAAACCAAAGGACACACAGTCCCAGACACCCAGTCAAGGACACTTAGTCCAAGACACCCAGTCCTCACCGTTTTCTCCTTGAGCTAAGGTCACACAGACCTCGCCCAATCACTCAGGTAAGTCTTCAAGGTAGACTCCCAAACCTTCACAGACTTCGTTCACTGGCAATCCACAATTTCTCTTGGATGCTCAGAACGCGGCGCCTAACCGTCTGGAGGATGCACAGTCCTCAAGTGTAATAAGTCTTCAACTCACACAGACACGAAGACTTAAGTGATGCCCAATTTACTCTGGCTCTGGGTGGTTAGGGCTTTTCTCCTCACTAGGAATTTTTCTTTCAAAGGCTTCGAGGTGGGTTGCTCTCAAACGAAAAAAGCCGTGCACTGAAATCTGAGCAGCCAACCGTTTATGGTTGTGGGGGTGGACTATTTATAGCCACTTGGCAACCTGACCTGATCTGTCCGAAATGACCCTGGGTCACTGAGGAACTGACACGTGTACCAACGGTCGAATTTTGAACTCACACGGAAACTTTACTTGGGCTACAAGTAAAGCTGACTTGTCTGACTCTGGACAAGATTTTCTCTCAAAGTCTTCGCTCGAAGACATAGGATTTGAATTAGGCATCACTTTAGTCATTCTGACTGGTTCTCTTGGACCCCACTTAACAGTACGGTGGTTCCTACGACACAACATAAATGAAATGAAACTACGAAGGATCTAAGTCTTCGAGTTCCATAAGCTTCATAGGGAGTCTTCACATGTCATTGTCTTCAATATGAATATCTTCATAAACCACTATTGTCTTCAATGTCTTCGTACATTTTTAGGGGTCATCTCTGGTAATAAAACTGAATCAATGAGGGACTTCTTCCTGTGTTTTCCTGCAATTCTCACAAACACGTTAGTCCCTCAACTAGGTTTGTCGTCAATACTCCAAAACCAACTAGGGGTGGCACTAGATGCACTTACAGTATCTCTGTCACCTTGATGTCCAAGTCATAGAACCTCTGTTCCATGATCCTCTCTAGGCTTGCCTGGTTCTGAGTTAGGGTGGCTAGTCCTTGCTCAATCCGCAGGGTGGACGCAATCAGGTAACCAAGCTGCTCTTGTTTGGTCTTCAGGAAGTATTCAGATGCCTCCTCTTGAGTAGGCATCCTGGCAGCTTTCTCCTTCTTCCCCTTCTCCTTCTTAGCTTGTGCATGGGCAGATGAGGGCTCATTCTCAGTCATAATCACTTGATTATCTTCGAAGTCTAGACGGATGGGCAGGTGTTCCTTATCCAATAGGTATGTGCCCATGCCCATCTTTGAGTTGATGAGCTCCTGAATCTGTGGGGCATACCCACAACTCCTCTTTTGGTCGGCAGCTGTCCTCTTGACTGTTTCCACAATGAGGCTCATGACTTTGAATTTTTGAGGTACATCAAAGATGTGTAGCAGGTTAATGGCATGACCTTTGATCATCCGGTGATCTCCAGACTTGGGCAGAAGAGTGTGCCTAAGGATCCAATTGATCGTAGGCAATCCTGATAGCAAGTGCTTCACAGACCCAAACTGGTGAGTGTCAAGATCATCTGTGGGAATCTCCTTGTACATATTTGCCATGGAGTTGTGATCCATCTTCTTCTTGGCATAAATGTCCAAGTCATCTGCTTGCTCCTCTGCTTGCCCATTCCTCAACGGTTGATTGGTACCTTGTACCCTCTGACATCCCAGTGATCCTACCATCCGGGTAGAAGTGTGCTGTGGAGTAGAATTGCATGATTAGCTCCTCGTTCCACTTTGTGAGCTTCTGCCCAACAAATTCTGCAACTCCACACGCACTAAAGCTGTCGTACACTCCAGGGTAGTGTTCCTCATTTTCCTTGATATACTGCCAATCGACCCATCTCATATCGCAGACAATTGGCTTCTTTTCTAGCAGCACTGTCTCATAAAAGTCTTGCTGCTCCTTGGTGTGAAATCTATAGTCAACTGCTGTCCTTCTCCCTGAAGCATACGGATCTGCTTCTCTCCACTTCCTCAGCCCTGAGTCTCTCCTGAGCTTCATGTCCTCAGCCACAGGATGGGCATCGTTGTGGTCTGGGATCTTGGGCTTGAGTTTTCTGAGAACTTGCTCTTCATCCTCTTCTTCAACAGCTTCATGCACTGGGGCCTTGTTCTTCTCAGTGGCTGGGATGCTTCTTGTGTTTCTCTTGGGTGCACTCTTTGGCTTAGATGCAGCCTTGGGTGCTTCCTTGGGCTTGGATGCAGTTGTCCCTGACCTTATGGCATCTCCCATAAGTTTGGCTGCCTTGGGTGCTGGTGCAGCAACCTCTTCTTCTTCTTCTTCTTCTCCCTCAGAGTCTCTTCTCATGGAGGGTTTGCCAATAACTCTGGCAGTGGTAGTTCTGGCTCTTTTCTTCTTCTTATCTTGGCCACTTGCTTCCTCTTCAGATTCCATGGTAAACCTCATGGTTTCTTCAGTTGCAGCCTTCCTAGGTTTGGAAGTGGGAACTCTTGCCTTAGACATGGGCTGCCTGCCTGCTGGCCTTTTGATTTTCAGCCCTGGCTTTGTGCCTTGAGCTGGCTCAACTTACTTTGATGTGGCCTCTTCCTCTGCCACATAGTCTTCATCTTCAGAATCAGAAGTTCTCTTCTTCCTTTGACGTGTGGCAGCCTTAGGCAGATTGCTGGGGGTGCTCCTGCTGCCATCATCTGAAGAACTTGAGGGGCTAGTGCCCTCACTCATCTGTACTTGCTGCTCTGAGAGGTTCTGGCTGTCACTTTGGTCTGACATGATGCAAATCTGACTACTGACCCTGTGAATAGATTATAGATGAGGTAGAGTGGATAAGCATCACAAAAATGCAGAGATTTTTTCAAAATATTAATTAAAAAACTTAGTTTTAGTTTTCCACAGAAAGCATCTCGGATCTATCGATTTTCAAAATCGGTGACACCGAAGCAGTTTTGGCACCAGAACTAGTGAACTCGGTCAGACCGAGTCAAAGTTCGGTGGCACCGAGACTGCTAGGGTTTCACTGAGTTCCAAAATCGGTCACACCGATAAGTAATTCTCGGTCAGACCGAGTCTTACTTGTGCAATGGCATAAGCCAAATCGGTGGGACCGAGTTTTTCAACTCGGTGGGTCTGAGATGGTTTCGGCGTAAACCTAACCCTAAAATTTTTGAATTAAACCTAATCTATGAGTTCATTGACTGGATAGGAGTTTATCAAACGTGGCAAGAATCATGATGATCACAATGTGCTAGGAATCGGATTGGAGAATAGCACAAAGACCGAGTCCATACCCTAGTTCGGCGGAGACTCGCTACGGCGGCAATGGCGGTGCAGAATTCCCGTTGACAGCGATGGAGACCAGCGGCAATGGCGAGGAGGATGATCCGGAGACCTAGGAGGCAGAGCGAGCTATGCGCGGGCGAAGAGGTTTCGGAGAAATTTCCAAAATTTTGCCCGTCACTATATATAGCCCGACCCTGTCGGTGTGACCGAGTGGAACAACTCGGTGGCACCAAGATGCAAAACTGTGTGCAGTTATTGCAACTCGGTGTGACCGAAAAGTTCAAATCGGTTGCACTGAGATCGAAAACCTAGATCAACTTAATGAACTCGGTAGGACCGAAAGTATGGAATCGGTCAGACCAAGAATCACAAAGAGGTTTTGGAAGTTTAAGTCTATGACGAATCGGGGACTCCGAGCGCTCCTCACACAGAGTGGTTCGAATCTGACTTGATCAAATTTTGTGATGCAGCATGAATAGAGTTTGAGACGAGAAAAGCATAGATAGATAGAGGAGGTTCTTAGGCATTCTTGTCCATCCACTTGGCAAAAGAATAAAGCCAAACAATCAAAACAACAAGTGGATGTCCTCGAATGAGTAAAATATGCAACCAACATGCTCACACAATAAGATGGCAAATGAAATATGTGGCAAAGCATGCACAAACAATTCTAGCATCTATCAAGCAATTTGCGATGACTAGGTCATCTATATATGAGTATATTGACTTAGGAGTCAAGTGAGAACACTTGATCGTAGGTCATACTCATCGTTTAAGCTCAAGTGGGGTTGCCACTTTTACATAAAGCATTGTTGTATTCACATCTTTAGAGTTGCTTTAACTCAAGTTTTAGAGTAAAGCTCCCCCTAGATGTGATATCCCCCTAAGAGGGATGAACTAACCTCGGGTTTTTTCGATGATGACTTCATGTAGATGTTGAAGATGTGGATGCTCAATGTTGATGTAGATCACTTGGAGCTATCCATTTGAGTGAATTGCACTTTCAATACCTACATGGGTTAGTCCCACAAGGAACAAACAAGGATATCCATAGACATAGAGCGATGCACACACAAGATGATGTCCATGAAAACTTTAGGTTACCTTGTCCCTTGTCTTATCAACAAGAGGGTTTGTGACTCCTTGAACTAGTGCAAGATGTGGAAGTTGATTGCACTTGTTCTTGCCAAAGTGATGAGAGTGAAATATGTTGGCGGAGTCACCCTCAAGAACTCTCTAGTTCTTCTTCTTTTGGATCCAGACCATCTTGATGGGAATCCTTGGAGTTGTAGTCGTACTTGATGTAGTGGAACTTGAAGTAGTCTTGGGAATCCACTTGACTAAGGTCTTAGGAGCTTCTTCAAATGCATCAATCTCCTCTTGAAGCTTGTCCTTGCCTTTTTGCTTGTAGTCTTGTGGTGGAAGATCATCTTGAGCTTGTGTCCCCTTGAAAGAAGTATCATACTTCTCTTGTTGAGGAACAAACTTTGTCTTGGGGTATTGATCTTCTTCCCACTCAACTCCATTGGCATTGAACTTTCTTTCAAAACCAGCACCTTGATTCTTCCGGTGCATTCCTTGCTTGCGCACAATTTCCTCAAATTGCTTACTTCCGGCAAGGCTCTTGTAAACACCTTTCTCTATAATTCCCTTCAATAAGCTATTTTCTTGCTCAAGTGTAACTTGGCTAAGAGAATCATTAGTGGAATCAAGAGAACTACTACAAGCAACAATATTGGATTTAGCATGATCATTGTTACTACTAGAGGAAGAATCTTTCTTGTTCTTGTTACTAGACTTGACTTGAGGCATGTAAGTGGATAAAAGTAAACGCTTGGCAATGTGAGAAGAACTTTTCTTGCGAAGATCATCATTGATTGCTTTTAAGAACTCATGCTCTTGCTCAAGATTAAGCTTTTCAAAGCGTAATTTCTCATGAGCTCTTAAAAGTTCTCGATGATCTTCGAAGATGGTTTCATGAGCTAACTTAAGAGTGTTTAGTTCTTTAGTTAGAGCCTCAATCTTCTCCTTATCATTGTCATTCGTTTTATCTTGATTAGCATGATTAATTGATGTTTCATCATAGTACCCATCAAGCAAGTCATCAGCACCTAACAAGTCATCTTCATCACTATTAAAATCAACATACTCGGGGTGTGTTACCTTAGGACCTTTGGCCATGAAGCATCTTCCAATTCCTTCATTTGGTGAGTCAAATATGTCATAGGAGTTGGTTGACACAAGTGCTAGACCGGCAACACCTTCATCTTGAGTATCTTCGGAGTCGGAGTGATAACTTCTCTCGGAGTGGCTGTCAGAGTCAGAGCCGGATACCCATTCACCAACATGAGCTTGATGTTTTCGTTTTGTGTAGTTCCTTGATGATTTTTCCTTCCTTTCCGAATCCTTGCTTCTCCGTGAGTATATCCGTTCATAACGATCATCTCTACTCCTTCTCTCTCTTGGTGGTGATTCTTTGCCTCTTCTTTTTGGAGAATCTTCTCTTCTTTTGTAGGGAGCCGTACACTCATTGGAATAGTGTCCGGGTCTTCCACAATTGTAGCAGTTTCGCTCTCGACTAGAAGATCTCTTGTCATTCTAGGACCTTGACTTGAAGCTTCTATCTTTGCTTCTACTCTTGTAGAACTTGTTGAAGTTCTTCACCATTAAGCTCAATTCTTCATTGAAGTTTTGTTTCTCACTTGATGATGTGGGGACTTCACATGAGGCTTTGTAGGCACCACTTGATTTGTTGTGAAGTTCCTCTTTATCCTTGAGTGACATCTCATGAGCGACAATCCTTCCAATCACTTCCGTTGGTTTGAGATCATTGTAATTGGGCATCATTTGAATCAATGTGCACACGGTATCATATTTCCCATCCAAGGCTCTTAGGATCTTCTTGATGATGAATCTATCAGTCATCTCTTCACTTCCTAAGCCGGCAATCTCATTTGTGATGAGAGCAAGCCTAGAGTACATTTCAGCGACACCTTCACCATCCTTCATCTTGAACTTGTCAAGTTGACTTTGGAGCACATCCAACTTGGATTCCTTGACGGAGTCGGTACCTTCATGCATATCAATCAAAGTGTCCCAAATTTCCTTTGCATTCTCAAGATGGCTGATTTTGTTGAATTCTTCGGGGCACAATCCGTTGAAGAGAATATCACAAGCTTGAGCATTGTATTGCAACATCTTCAACTCATCCGCGGTAGCTTCACGGTTTGGTTCTCTCCCATCAAAGAAGTCACCTTGCAAACCAACACAAACAATAGCCCAAACGGCGGGGTTATGTCCAAGAATATGCATTTTCATTTTATGCTTCCAACTAGCAAAATTAGTGCCATCAAAGTAAGGACCTCTACGGTGATAATTTCCCTCGCTAGACGCCATACTCTCCTAGGTTGTGAAACCAAGGCTATGACCACCAAAAGCTATGGAGATCAAGGCAAATGGAGACCAAAGCTCTGATACCACTTGTAGGATCGAAAGTATGTCTAGAGGGGGGGTGATTAGACTACTTGACCAAATAAAAACTTAACCTTTTCCCAATTTTAGTTCTTGGCAGATTTTAGCTATCTTAGGACAAGTCAAGTAATCATCACACTATTCAAACACGCATGCAAAGAGTATATTGGCAGCGGAAAGTAAAGCATGCAACTTGCAAGAATATAAAGGGAAGGGTTTGGAGAATTCAAACGCTATTGGAGACACGGATGTTTTTCCCGTGGTTCGGATAGGTGGTGATATCCTACATCCACGTTGATGGAGACTTCAACCCACGAAGGGTAACGGTTGCGCGAGTCCATGGAGGGCTCCACCCACGAAGGGTCCACGAAGAAGCAACCTTGTCTATCCCACCATGGCCATGGCCCACGAAGGACTTGCCTCACTAGCGGTAGATCTTCACGAAGTAGGCGATCTCCTTGCCCTTACAAACTCCTTGGTTCAACTCCACAATCTTGTCGGAGGCTCCCAAGTGACACCTAGCCAATCTAGGAGACACCACTCTCCAAGAAGTAACAAATGGTGTGTTGATGATGAACTCCTTGCTCTTGTGCTTCAAATGATAGTCTCCCCAACACTCAACTCTCTCTCATAGGATTTGGATCTGGTGGAAGGAAGATTTGAGTGCAAAGCAACTTGGGAAGGCTAGAGATCAAGATTCATATGGTAGGAATGGAATATCATGGTCTCAACACATGAGTGGGTGGTTCTTTCTCAGAACATATGAGTTGGAATGGTGTATGTGTTCTGATGGCTCTCTCTCACGAGTGAAGAGGAGGTGGAGGGGTATTTATAGCCTCCACACAAAATCCAACCGTTACACACAATTTACCAATCTCGGTGGGACCGAATCAGAAAACTCGGTCGGACCGAAATAGTAAACCTAGTGACCGTTAGTGATTTCGGTGGGACCGACATGCAACTCGGTAGGACCGATTCGGTTAGGGTTTTGGGCATAACGTAATCTCGGTGAGACCGATTGCACAAACTCGGTGAGACCGAGTTAGGCAATAAGCTAACCAGAGAGTTGGTCAGGCAAACTCGGTGGGACCGACTCGCTATTTCGGTGAGACCGAAAAGTTACAAGAAGGAAACAGAGAGTTTACATTGCAATCTCGGTGGGACCGATTCGCTCTTTCGGTGAGACCAAAAAGTTACGGAAGGGAAACAGAGAGTTTGCAGCCCCATCTCGGTGAGACCGAGATCCTTATCGGTAGGACCGAATTGCTAGGGTTTGGCAGTGGCAAATGACAAGTGAAACTCGGTGGCGCCGGATTGAAAGAATCGGTATGACCGAGTTTGGTTTAGGGTTTAGGTCATTTGTGGCTATGGAAAAGTGGTTGAGGATTTTGGAGCATATCACTAAGCACATAAAGCAAGAGGCGCATTAAGAAACACCTCATCCCTCCTTGATAGTATTGGCTTTCCCTAAAAACTCAATGTGATCTTCGATCACTAAAATATAAAATGAAGAGTCTTGATCTTTGAGCTTGAGCCAATTCTTTGTCCTTATCATTTTGAGGGTTCCACTTTCACATCCATGCCATGCCAATCATTGAGCTTTCCTGAAATAATCATCTTGGAATAGCATTGGCTCAATGAGCTATATGTTGTTATGAATTACCAAAACCACCTAGGGATAGTTGCACTTTCACACGACCATGGAACGCCTCCCCTCATCGCAAGGGCTGCCTCGCCCTTGGCGGCACCGACCACGAGAAGAAGCGCTGCTACAGCCAGCCAAGGCACGCCCGCTCCCCCGAGGAGCCACCGTAGGGGTCACGGCATGCTTGCGGGGGCGGCCTCACCCTCTCTTGGGAGGTGGCGAGTCAGGTCACTCCTTGGGGGCCTTCCCCTTCTCGGCAGCGGAAAATTTCCTCCTCGGCGCCATAAGGACCATGGCAAGATGGAGGGACAAGAAAGAAGAAGAAGAAGCGGACTGGTCTCGTCAAGTCGAGCAGTTGCCGAGGCAGCATGGGGAAGCGGAGGAGCCCATGTCCCATTAATTGCCACGCATCGACCGAGACCGCGGGTGGTTAGGGCATGTTGCGCTCCGTACTTGCCCTTTGGCTTAACCTCGAAACTGAGTTCGAGCGTGCCTGTCAGCATCCTGGGAACGGGGGTCCCCAGACTTGCCTGGTTGCGGCCCACGGGTGGCTCCATGACGGTCCAGCATGGCCCAGCTTCAGCCACAATAGCCCAAGACCCTCGCGAGGCGAACGACACCAAGACCTCCCTGGGGGCGGCCTCACCAGCTGGCTCCAGAGGAGTGGAGATATCGATGCAAGGTGCACCTCACGAGGTTCGCATGACGTGAGCCATCACGACCAAGGACGGGCGGCAGCCAGCGGACGTAGTGTACCAGTTTTCTCTTTTGTGCCAAGGAGGCAAGCCTAGGCGTGGAGTCCCGAGGAATCAAGCAAAGGTTTCCATATCAGTGCAATGAGACCAAGACCGCTAGGACAGTAGGGCAGAGGTCATCACAGAGCCCACCGCAGCGTCACCACCAGAGGCTTTCGCAGGCGAAGACTACTTTTGTCAAGATAACTTGTACTAGTTGTCCCCCTTCAAATTTGGCCATTGTGGGATCCCTTCCCACCTTGCATTTGGGAAGAGGACCAAGGCAACTTTAAATAGGACTTAGCCACCACCATAGAGGAGGACGGATCATTCAGATCATCCTCTCACCCACCAGCTCATCGAGCTCAAGAACACCTCACCTCCTGAGACTGTTCTAGCACTGTACTAGTTCATCCTCAGTCCCTCGTGGCAATCCACCACAAAGCTGGAGTAGGGTATTACACCGCAAGGGGGCCGGAACCAGGATAAACTGTTGTGTCTCTTGTCCCTCGGGTTCGTCGAGCTAGGCCTAAGAATCGTTTAGCGAGGAGATCAGTGAGGATGAGTTCTTCGCCCGTACCCCAGGGTTCGAACCTCTCAAAGGTCTACGGAACCCCAATCGGACATAAACTACCGCGAGCATGCCAAGCTAAGTTACCCAAACCGTGTCTATTTGGAGCACAGATAACACGATATAACATCAAGATAACAAGCATATCATAGTGGCATAAACACCGCAGTTCATTACACACCCCAGCGAGGCCATCTACTTTTTCAAAATGCAGGGAAAAGGAAAGGTTAAACAAAAGTGGCATGCGCGGCCGCAGCAGCTCCTGAGCCAGGCTCCATCAGCTGCGTGCTCAGCCGGAGCCCTCCTCCCGCTTCACCGGAGCACAGCGCCAGGACGACCGGTCGCCTTCCTGATCCGAGCCCGACGACGGGGCGGCTGATCATAATCGCTGCTGCTGGTGTTCTCGTCGGAGGAGGAGCCCCCACCACTTGGAGAGGCGCGGCCGTCACCAAGGGCGAGCTCGCCCTCGTCATTGTCACGGCCGTCGCCAAGGCCAAGCTCATCATCACAGCTACCATCCTTGGGGCAGCACCCTATGCGGCGGCCGTCCATCCTGAACACCCTCACGTAAAGGGTCGCGACGCTGTCGTACCTGAAGTGGAGGGAGTACCTCCCGCTCAAGCCTCGTGCACGGACGAACGCCTGCCAACGGTGGGTCAAGGTTACGCTAACGCCAGCGGTGATCTTGACCCCAACCCACGAACCCTTGCTGCAGCAGCCATCAGCCTGCAGCCAGAAATCGCCGAGCCCCGCGGCCGACAGCTCACCCACAAAGAAGTAGGGAGTGGGAGCCAGGTGCCGGCCGGCCTCTCTAACCACACGACGAACTTCGGGAGCACCTCCGCCGAGTGGAAGCATTACCGAGGAGGCTGGGCGACCATGGCATGCCTTCCCTCGTCACAGGGGCTGCCGCGCCCTTGGTAGGTTCCACCACAGGAGGAAGCACCGCAAAGGCCGCCCAAGGCGACGCCGGCCCTCGAAGGAGTGCGCCCGCGCCCCCGAGGAGCCATCACAGGGGTTGCAGCATGCTTGCGGGGGCGGCCTCGCCCTCTCTTGGGTGGCGGCGAGCTGGGTCCCTCCTTGGGCGCCTTCCCTTTCTCGGCGGCGGAAAACTTCGTCGTCGGCGCCATGGGAGCTATAGAAAGACGGCCAGGCAGAGAGGAGGAAGAAGAAGCAGGTGGCATGAAGACGAAGCTGAGCCCCCTCTCCTCATTTATAGCTGGAGGGAGGCCAACCGTCGGCCTCCATGTTCGCACACAATGAAGGTTTCTTTACATGCAACAATGTCTCGTCAAGTCGAATGGTTGCCAAGGCAGCAGCATAGGGAAGCGGAGGCACCCACTTCCCATCAATCTCCATGCATCAACCAAGGTAGCAGGCGGTTAGGGCCCGCGGCGCTCCGCACTCGCCCTTTTGCTTCGCCTTGAAGTCAAGTTCGAGCGCGCCTTGAGCCCGGGGCTATTGATGGCGTTTTCAGAATGGAGGTACCCAGACTTGCCTGCCTTCGACCCGTGGCCCAACTTCAACATCGACAGCTCAAGACCCTCACGAGGGGCCAAGCCTCGCGAGGCGGACGACACCAAGATCTCCATGCGGGGCGGCCTCCCCAGGCTGGCTCCCGAGGAGCGGAGATATCTATGCAAGGTGCACGTCACGAGGTTCAGATGGCGTGAGCCATGACGACCAAGTCCATGCGTGCGCCAGTGGGCGCGGTGTACCAGTTTCCTCTTTGATGCTAAGGAGGCAAGTGCAGGCACGGAGTCCCGAGGAATCAGCAAAGGTTTCCATTCTGGTGCAACAAGACCAAGACTGCGAGGATGGCAAAATGGAGGTCATCGCCGAGCCCACCATGGCATCATGACCAGAGGCTTTTTGCAGGAGAAGACTACTTTTGTCGGGATAGCATGTACTAGTTCTCTCCCTTCAAATTTGGCCATTGTGGGATCACTTCCCACCTTCATTTGGGAAGAGGACCAGGTGTAGGATCTAGAAGTAAATGTGTCTAGAGGGGGGGGGATTAGACACTTAATGCTAAAGTTGCACTTTTTAGGCTTTTTCAGTTTAAGTGGAGTTTAGGCATAATTTCAACATTCACAATACATATCAAGCAAGTATGCAAAGAGTGTATAGGCAGCGGAAAGTAAAGCATGCAACTTGCAAGAATGTAAAGGGAAGGGTTTGGAGAATTCAAACGCAATTGGAGACACGGATGTTTTTCCCGTGGTTTGGATAGGTGGTGCTATCCTACATCCACGTTGATGGAGACTTCAACCCACGAAGGGTAACGGTTGCGCGAGTCCACGGAGGGCTCCACCCACGAAGGGTCCATGAAGAAGCAACCTTGTCTATCCCACCATGGCCATCGCCCACGAAGGACTTGCCTCACTAGCGGTAGATCTTCACGAAGTAGGCGATCTCCTTGCCCTTACAAACTCCTTGGTTCAACTCCACAATTTTGTCGGAGGCTCCCAAGTGACACCTAGCCAATCTAGGAGACACCACTCTCCAAGAAGTAACAAATGGTGTGTTGATGATGAACTCCTTGCTCTTGTGCTTCAAATGATAGTCTCCCCAACACTCAACTCTCTCTCATAGGATTTGGATCTGGTGGAAAGAATATTTGAGTGGAAAGCAACTTGGGGAAGGCTAGAGATCAAGATTCATATGGTAGGAATGGAGTATCTTGGTCTCAACACATGAGTAGGTAGTTCTCTCTCAGAAATAAGATGCTGGAAGTGTAGGCTTAGTCTGATGGCTCTCTCCCCGAATGAAGAGGTGGTGGAGGGGTATATATAGCCTCCACACAAAATCCAACCGTTACAAACAGTTTTCCAATCTCGGTGGGACCGAATCATAAAACTCGGTCGGACCGAAATGGTAAACCTGGTGACCGTTAGAGATTTCGGAGGGACCGACTGGATCAACTCGGTGGGACCGATGTGCTAGGGTTAGGGTAAATCCAAAACTCGGTTTGACTGATTACTCAAACTCGGTGGGACCAATTTGGGTAATAAGTGAAACAGAGAGTTGGCCAAGCAAACTCGGTGGGACCGATTGCATATCTTAGTGGGACCGAGAAAATTGCAATAGGTAACAGAGAGTTTGCAAGCCCATCTCGGTGAGACCGAGATCCCATCGGTGAGACCGAACTGATTAGGGTTTCTGGCAGTGGCTATGACAAGTGAAACTCGGTGGCGCCGGATAGGAACAATCGATAGGACCGAGTTTTGCTTTAGGGTTAGGTCATATATGGAAGTGGGAAAGTAGCTGAGGATTTTGGAGCATATCATTAAGCACTTTGAGCAAGAGGCTCATTATCAACACCTCATCCCTCCTTGATAGTATTGGCTTTTCCTATGGACTCAATGTGATCTTGGATCACTAAAAGTGTAAAATGAAGAGTCCTGAGCTTGAAGCTTTAGCCAATCCTTTGTCCTTAGCATCTTGAAGGAGTTCCCACAACCTTTAGTCCATGCCACTCCATTGTTGAACTTATCTGAAATATACTAGATAAAAGTATTAGTCCAACAAGAGATATGTTGTCATTAATTACCAAAACCACCTGGAGAGCACTTGTGCTTTCAATCTCCCCCTTTTTGGTAATTGATGGCAACATAGATCAAAGCTTTAGATAAAGATATAAAGAAAAGCAAGTAAAGCTTTGGAAGGACATGTAACAAGCATAGGCCCCCCCCTACATGTATGCACTCATGTGAATATGAAATATAGAGACATGTGAGAGCATAACCATGACAGAGTGGGCAATGTGTTACATGTATCTTGGCCATATGCATTAGAGCAAGAGATTGTTAAGGAAAATACCTTCATGCTCATGAGTTCTTCTTGCAAACAGTATGTACATAAGCAAGAATTCCTCATACTCATGATTTTGATGCATATACTTACCTTGTAGTCTTTGGTTGGCTTAGGATGGAATGCACAAACAAGGTTAGATAACACAGGTACACCCACTAACCAGAGCAAACAAAAGGAACCACAAGAATACCAAGACTGGGTTGACATGTATAGAGTAAGTACTAGGTACTATATTGAATTCAACATGTCCCCAAGAGTAAAGATATGCAATGAATTTGACTGATTTCTTTCCCATAGGTGTCTTGCTCCCCCTGAATCTTACATGGGATATTGGGAGAAGATAGGGAACAGAAAATCAGAGCTGAAGGATACAAGTGAACATGTCTTTCCCCCTAAAAAGACATGTGACATCTCTCCTCTTGAACATCAAGCATCTGGGGTCCTTGAGTATTTTCTCTCCCTGGAAATTTCTCTCTCCCCCTTAATAGCATCTGGGAAATCTCTCTCTCCCCCTTAATAACATCTGGGATCCTTGAGACTTTCTCTCCCCCTTTAGCTTTGATGTGATCTCTCTCTCTCCCACAAGCTTTGATGTGATCTCTCTCTCCCCCTTTGACATCAATTTCCAAGAAGGGTTTTCTGGAAATCCGTCGTATAGGTTTGGTCCTTGAGACTCAGCACAAAGCAATGGATAAAATTGTGATGCTTGTAGAGGATAAGATTCATTGAGTGGAGCTGGATCAGAAGAAATGTAGAACAAGTGGCAAACTATTTTTCTGATTGCAAAGTCGGTGGCACCGAGTGGCATATTTCGGTGGTACCAAAAAGATTCGGTTGGACCGAAAATTTCAAGTTGGTGAAACCGAGTTTACACAGAGAAAAACACTTGTCACCTCAGCTCACTAGACGTGTAGGATCTCACAAAGATTTGCAATGAATTAAATGCAGAAAATGCAGAACAAGAACAAAAGGAAAAGAGAGGAAACTGAAAGATCTAGATGAAGTTTGAAAAAAGAGAAGGAAACAAATAAACAAGCATGAGACAAATGCAATAACACAAAGAAAGAACACAAGAGAACTTCATCTAGAATTGGGCGGTGACATAGTCACCTATGTTAGAGTATATTGACTTAGGAGTCAAGTGAGAACACTTGATCATAGGTCATACTCATTGTTTAAGCTCAAAATGGGGTTACCATTTTTCGTTTAAGCATCTTGATGTATTCACATCTTGTTGAGTTGCTTTGACTCATGTCTTGGAGTAAAGCTTCTCTAAGATGGAATAACATACCTTGGGTGGTGGTGTGGTTCTTGCTCATGTAGTTGAACTTGTGTGGGTGTTCATGGTTGATGTAGCCCATCAAGAATTTGGAGCACCACTTGGAGTTTGAGTTCATCTACCTACATGGGTTAGTTCTTGCAAGGAAGAGCACATGTGTATCCAAAAATGACAGTCATGAAGCTCAACATAGAATTTGTCAAAGGATATGTTTGAATGGTTTCGTGCTTCCTTGTCTTCAACCACCATTGTGTAGAGACTTGGTGATGTAGAGATCGCTCCAGATGTGAGTGAGTCGCAATCTCATGGAATTAGTTTCAACCAAGCACCTACATGGGTTAGACAACATGCAAGGCACACATATATCCAAGACATAAGATAGTCATCATAAGAGATATATCATGGATTAGTCATAAGCTCATGTCTTGCATGTATCCAATGGAGTTCCTACTCCACGTTTGAAGCATCAATGATGTTCAATTCTCCTCTCAACCTGCAAAACACTTTCTCATCAAGTGGTTTAGTGAATATATCCGCTAATTGCTTATCAGTGCGAACATGCTTAAGATTAATGTCACCCTTAGCAACATGATCTCGAATGAAATGATGATGAACTTCAATATGCTTAGTTCGAGAATGTTGTATGGGATTATGACCAATTTTGATAGCACTTTCATTGTCACAAAGTAGTGGAACATGTTTCATATAAATCCCATAATCTTTAAGAGTTTGGGTCATCCAAAGTAATTGAGCACAACATGAACCAGCGGCAATGTATTCCGCTTCGGCGGTGGATAAGGATACCGAGTTTTGTTTCTTGGCGGACCAAGACACAAGAGATCTACCAAGAAATTGACAAGTACCCGAAGTGGACTTCCTATCAACCTTGTCTCCGGCATAATCCGAGTCGGAATAGCCAACAAGATCAAAAGAAGACCTTTTAGGATACCAAATGCCAAAGTTTGGTGTATGAATTAAGTATCTCACTATCCTTTTCACGGCCTTAAGATGACATTCTTTAGGAGCAGCTTGATATCGTGCACACATGCATACACTTAGCATAATATCGGGACGTGAAGCACATAGGTATAGCAATGAACCAATCATAGAGCGATAAACCTTTTGATCAACCGGTTCACCACCTTTGGTCAAATCATTATGTCCACTAGTGGGCATGGGTGTATACATACCTTTGCACTCTTGCATATTGAACTTTTTGAATAAGTCCTTGGTGTACTTTGTTTGAGAGACAAATGTACCTTCCTTAGTTTGCTTGATTTGCAAACCGAGAAAGAATTTGAGTTCACTCATCATAGACATCTCAAACTTCTCTGACATTAGCTTTCCAAACTTTTCACTAAAGAGAGGGTTAGTTGAACCAAATATGATATCATCAACATAAATTTGGCATACAAATAGTTCTCCATTAACCCTTTTAGTAAAAAGAGTAGAATCAATTTTACCAATTTCGAAACCACTTGCAATAAGGAACTTGGTCAAGCAATTATACCATGCTCTAGTAGCTTGTTTAAGACCATAAAGAGCTTTGTGAAGTTTGTAAACATGATGAGGTTTCTTAGGATTGACAAAGCCGGGAGGTTGTTTGACATAAACTTCCTCCTCTATTTCACCATTTAGAAAAGCACTTTTAATGTCCATTTGGTACAAGGTGATATTATGGTGATTAGCATAGGCAAGTAAGATGCGAATGGACTCGAGTCTAGCAACGGGAGCATATGTCTCACCATAGTCCATACCTTCGACTTGTGTGTATCCTTGGGCGACGACTTTGTTGCGAACCACTTGTCCATCTTCATCTTGCTTGTTTCGAAACACCCATTTGGTACCAATGATGTTGTGGTTGTTGTCGGGCTTCTCAACCAATGTCCAAACTTGGTTTCTCTCAAAATTGCGTAGCTCTTCATGCATAGCGTTTATCCAATCCGGATCTTCCAATGCTTCTTCAACCTTCATAGGTTCAATGCTAGAGATGAATGAGTAGTTTTCACAAAAGTTAGCTAAGCGAGTTTTTGAGCGAGTGATTCTCCCGGTTTGTATATCATTGAGGATTTGTTCGACGGGATGATGTTTGGCGATTCTTGCTCGAACTCGTGAGAGCTTTTGCTTGGGTCTTCGTTGAGCATCTTCTTCATCTTGTTCTTCTTCTTGGCCTTCTTCATTGTTGACGTTGTCATTCTTTTGTCGTGGTGGAGAAGGAGGTTGTTGATGTCCGTCTTGATGTACTTCCTCGTCTTCTTCATCTTGGCGTGTCCCACTTGTGGATGCTTCCGTGTCGAATCTTGGTTCACCCTGTCGTGAAGTAGAAGCTTCCACTTGGATGGATGAAGTACTCTCCTTCACCTCCGTTGGACGAACTTTGCCAATAGACAAGTCTTGGATTGCTTCTGAAGGGTCTTTGTCTCCTACATCAATTGGCAATTGCTCTACTTGCGAGCCATTAGATTCATCAAACTTCACATCTACCGTCTCTTCAACCTTTCGGGTGAAATTGTTGTAGACACGGTAAGTGTGAGAGTTTGAGCCATAACCAAGTAGAAAACCTTCATGAGATTTAGGAGCAAACTTTGAATGACGATGCTTATCAAGAATGTAGCACTTTGAGCCGAATACTCGAAAGTATCCAACTTGGGGTTTGTTACCGGTGAGGATCTCGTATGCCATCTTGCCGAGTAGCTTGTGAAGATATAAGCGATTTGTTGCGTGACAAGCTGTCTCAACCGCTTCTGCCCAAAAGTGCTTCGGCGTCTTGTATTCATCAAGCATCGTTCTTGCCATTTCGATGAGCGTCCGGTTCTTCCTCTCAACAACTCCGTTTTGTTGAGGTGTGTACGTAGCCGAGAACTCGTGTGAGATCCCTTCCTCTTCAAGAAAGGTATCCACATTTGCGTTCTTGAACTCCGTTCCGTTGTCACTTCGAACCTTCTTGATCTTCACGTGAAACTGATTTTGGGCCTTCCTATAGAAGTTTTTGAAGATCTTCTGGACCTGCGACTTGTCATTAAGAAAGAACACCCACGTAAATCTTGAAAAATCATCAACTATAACTAGACCAAAAGAATTTCCACCGAGACTCTTGTAGGAGTTGGGACCAAAAAGATCCATATGAAGTAGCTCGAGTGGCCTCCTTGTGGTCATGATGTTCTTCACGGGATGCCTTCCTCCAACCTGTTTACCTGCTTAACAAGCACTGCAAAGTCTATCCTTATCAAATATGACATCGTTAACTCCAAGGATATGATTTCCTTTAATAAGCTTGTCAAGGTTTCTCATACCAACGTGACCTAGTCGTCTATGCCACAACCAACCTTTTGAGGATTTAGCAATAAAGCAAGTTTTAGGTTGTGACTTTTTAGAGAAATCGACAATGTAAAGATCACCTCTACGCATACCGGTAAAGACCATTTTATGATTGTCTCGACGAAACACTTGGCAATCTACCTCAGTAAATAGGACATTTAAACCAAAATCAGCAAGTCTAGATACTGAAAGTAAGTTGTAGCCGAGAGATTCAACGAGCATGACATTTTGAATGGAACTATCATGTGAGATGGCCACCTTACCAAGGCCAACCACTTTACCCTTTGAATTATCACCAAAGGTGACATATTTCCGAGGGCCATCATTTTCAGCAAGCTCACGAAACATCTCTTCATCTCCAGTCATATGATCAGTACATCCACTATCAAGAACCCATTCCTTTCCTCCTGACGCATATCCCCGAAGATTTGCCGTAAGACCAAAATGTCTCATTGCGTCATCAAGATCGAAGTCACTATCATCATCATCATCATCATAGTATCCATGTTCACCATGATCTTGTGAGTCATCATTTCCTAGAGAGGGTAATTCATTAGATAAATGATCATCAAAGTGGTCACTTTTATGAATTCTTATAGCTTCGAATATAATGTCACTAATGATGCCAACATCTCCTTTAGCATGCTTGAGATTAGTAAGCTCAAATAGACAATCACCAAAACTAGGATCACTAGAGTTTATCTTACTCAAGGCAATAGATTTATGGAGAACTTCATCCAAATTTCTCAAGGAATGATCGGGAAATCGTTCCTCAAGAAATTTCCATATAGCATAGGCACAATTAAGAGTAGGCAAACTAGCAATCAAATTTTTGGGAAATCCTCTAATGATGAGCTCAATAGTTCTAAGATTGCGAATCATATCAATATCTTCGTCTAGAGTAGGATGCAAAGGATCAATGTGAAGTGCACAAGGGCTAGCAATATACTTGTTTAAATGATATTGATTGAAGATTACAAGCATCTCATTTTTCCACTCATGAAAATATTCCCCATCAAGAATAGGCACTCTATGTCTAAGACTCCCTAAAGTAGACACATCCATATTCCTCCAATGGTGATTAAACCAAGGCAATGGAGACCAAAGCTCTAATACCACTTGTAGGATCTAGAAGTAAATGTGTCTAGAGGGGGGGGGATTAGAGACTTAATGATAAAGTTGCACTTTTTAGGCTTTTTCGGTTTAAGTGGAGTTTAGGCATAATTTCAACATTCACAATACATATCAAGCAAGTATGCAAAGAGTGTATAGGCAGCGGAAAGTAAAGCATGCAACTTGCAAGAATGTAAAGGGAAGGGTTTGGAGAATTCAAACGCAATTGGAGACACGGATGTTTTTCCCGTGGTTCGGATAGGTGGTGCTATCCTACATCCACGTTGATGGAGACTTCAACCCACGAAGGGTAACGGTTGCGCGAGTCCACGGAGGGCTCCACCCACGAAGGGTCCACGAAGAAGCAACCTTGTCTATCCCACCATGGCCATGGCCCACGAAGGACTTGCCTCACTAGCGGTAGATCTTCACGAAGTAGGCGATCTCCTTGCCCTTACAAACTCCTTGGTTCAACTCCACAATTTTGTCGGAGGCTCCCAAGTGACACCTAGCCAATCTAGGAGACACCACTCTCCAAGAAGTAACAAATGGTGTGTTGATGATGAACTCCTTGCTTTTGTGCTTCAAATGATAGTCCCCCCAACACTCAACTCTCTCTCATAGGATTTGGATCTGGTGGAAAGAAGATTTGAGTGGAAAGCAACTTGGGGAAGGCTAGAGATAAAGATTCATATGGTAGGAATGGAGTATCTTGGTCTCAACACATGAGTAGGTAGTTCTCTCTCAGAAATAAGATGCTAGAAGTGGAGGCTTAGTCTGATGGCTCTCTCCCCGAATGAAGAGGTGGTGGAGGGGTATATATAGCCTCCACACAAAATCCAGCCGTTACACACAGTTTTCCAATCTCGGTGGGACTGAATCATAAAACTCGGTCGGACCGAAATGGTGAACCTAGTGACCGTTAGAGATTTCGGTGGGACCGACTGGATCAACTCAGTGGGACCGATGTGCTAGGGTTAGGGTAAATCCAAAACTGGGTTTGACGGATTACTCAAACTCGGTGGGACCGATTTGGGTAATAAGTGAAACAGAGAGTTGGCCAAGCAAACTCGGTGGGACCGATTGCATATCTCGGTGGGACCGAGAATATTGCAATAGGTAACAGAGAGTTTGCAAGCCCATCTCGGTGAGACCGAGATCCCATCGGTGAGATCGAACTGATTAGGGTTTCTAGCAGTGGCTATGACAAGTGAAACTCGGTGGCGCCGGATAGGAACAATCGGTAGGACCGAATTTGGCTTTAGGTTTAGGTCATATATGGAAGTGGGAAAGTATCTGAGGATTTTGGAGCATATCATTAAGCACTTTGAGCAAGAGGCTCATTATCAACACCTCATCCCTCCTTGATAGTATTGGCTTTTCCTATGGACTCAATGTGATCTTGGATCACTAAAAGTGTAAAATGAGGAGTCCTGAGCTTGAAGCTTTAGCCAATCCTTTGTCCTTAGCATCTTGAAGGAGTTCCCACAACCTTTAGTCCATGCCACTCCATTGTTGAACTTATATGAAATATACTAGATAAAAGTATTAGTCCAACAAGAGATATGTTGTCATTAATTACCAAAACCACCTGGAGAGCACTTGTGCTTTCACCAGGGCCGGTATAAACATGACCTAGACACCACCATAAAGGGGAGCGGATCATTCTGATCATTGATAAAACACAAGTATAGGGGATCAATTTTAGCCTCTTTCGATAAGTAAGAGTGTCCAACACAATGAGGAGCTAAAGGTAGAACAAATATTCCCTCAAGGTAGGACAAAATATGTCATGCAAGTTCTTTTCATAAGCACGTATGAGTATATAGGGAATACATGCCTACATTATATTGATGAATTAGAGCTAGTTTTGTGTCACCCTAGGTTATATCTATTGCATGATGAATGCCATCCGACATAATTATCCATCATTGATCCATTTCCTATGAGTTTGTTTCATATTTATCTTTGCTAAGTTACTTTTCCATTGCCACTGTTACGATTGTTACAAAACTGCTATTGTTACTTTTGCCACCATTATTGTTACTTCAATACTACTTTGCTACTAAATAGTTTGCTGTAGATATTAAGTCTTTTAGGTGGGGTTGAATTGACAACTCAGCTGTTAATTGATACGTCTCCATCGTATCTACTTTTCCAAACTCTTTTGCCCTTGTTTTGGAATCTAACTTGCATGATTTGAATGGAACTAACCCGGACTGACGTTGTTTTCAGTAGAATTGCCATGGTGTTATTTTTGTGTAGAATAAAAAGTTCTTGGAATGACCTGAAACTTCATGGAGATAAGTTTTTGAATTAACAAAAAATATTGGTGAAAAAATCAAGTGAAGGGGGCCCACACCCTGGCCACAAGGGTGGGGGCACGCCACCCGATCTTGTGGCGCCCCTGGACCTCCACCGACCTCAACTCTAACTCCATATATTCTCTTTTGGGGAGAAAAAATCAGGGAGAAGGATTCATTGCGTTTGACGATACGGAGCCGCCGCCAAGCCATGTTCTTCCTCGGGAGGGCAGATCTGGAGTCCGTTCTGGGCTCCGGAGAAGGGAAATCGTCACCATCGTCATCATCAACCATCCTCCATCACCAATTTCATGATGCTAACCGTCGTGCGTGAGTAATTTCATCGTAGGCTTTCTGGACCGTGATGGGTTGGATGAGATTTACCATGTAATCGAGTTAGTTTTGTTAGAGTTTGATCCCTAGTATCCACTATGTTCTAAGATTGATGTTGCTGTGAGTTTGCTATGCCTAATGCTTGTCACTAGGGCCCGAGTGCCATGATTTCAGATCTGAACCTATTATGTTTTCATGAATATATTTGTGTTCTTGATCCTATCTTGCAAGTTATAGTCACCTACTACGTGTTGTGATCTGGCAACCTCGGAGTGACAATAGTCGGGACCACTCCCTGTGATGACCGTAGTTTGAGGAGTTCATGTGTTCACTTTGTGGTAATGCTTTGGTCCGATACTCTATTAAAAGGAGGCCTTAATATCCCTTACTTTCCAATAGGACCTCGCTGCCACGGGAGGGTAGGACAAAAGATGTCATGCAAGTTCTTTTCATAAGCACGTATGACTATATACGGAATACATGCCTACATTATATTGATGAATTAGAGCTAGTTCTGTGTCACCCTAGGTTAAAACGGCTGCATGATGAATGCCATCCGACATAACTATCCATTATTGATCCATTGCCGATGAGTTCGTTTCATATTGATCTTTGCTAAGTTACTTTTCTGTTGCCACTGTTACGATTGTTACAAAACTGCTATCGTAGGGGGGGGGTCATTGAGACCATCCACACACCAGCTCACTCGAGCCCTGGAACACCCCTCCTCCTGAGGTTGTTCTCCACTATACTAGTTCATCCTCGGCCCATCGAGGCCAATCCACCACACAGCAGGAGTACGGTTTTACACCGCAAGGTGGACCGAACCTAGGTAAACTATCGTGTCTTCATTCCATTCATTTCGTCGTGCTAGGCCGTGAGATTAGCAAGTTGGCAGAATAGGAAGGAAAGTTCTTCACACGCTCCCGAGATTTTGAACCTCTCAAGGGACTACAGAAGCCGAAATCCGACAACTACAACTCCATATATTCATGTTGGGGGAGAAAAATATCAGAGAGAAGGATTCATCATGTTTTACAATATGGATCCGCCGTCACCCCCTGTTCTTCATCAGGAGGCCAGATCTGGAGTCTATTCGGGGCTCCAAAGAGGGGAAATCATCGCCATCATCATCACTAACCTTCCTCCATCACCAATTTCATGATGCTCACCGCCGTGCGTGAGTAATTCCATCGTAGGCTTGCTGGACCGTAATGGGTTGGATGAGATTTACCATGTAGTCGAGTTAGTTTTGTTAGGGTGTTATCCCTAGTATCCACTATGTTCTAAGATTGATGTTGCTATGGCTTTGCTATGCCTAATGCTTGTCAGTAGGGCCCAAGTGCCATGATTTCGGATCTAAACCTATTATGTGTTCATGAATATATTTGTGTTCTTGATCCTATCTTGCAATTTATAGTCACCTACTACGTGTTGTGATCCGGCAACCCCGAAGTGACAATAGTCGGTACCACTCCTGGTGATGACCGTAGTTTGAGGAGTTCATGTATTCACTAAGTCCTAATGCTTTGGTCCGGTACTCTATTAAATGGAGGCATTAATATCCCTTAGTTTCCAATAGGACCCGCTGCCACGGGAGGGTAGGACAAAAGATGTCATGCAAGTTCTTTTCCATAAGCACTTATGACTATATTTGGAATTCGTTCCTACATTATATTGATGAATTGGAGCTAGTTTTGTGTCACCCTATGTTATAACCGTTGCATGATGAATGCCATCCGACATCATTATCCATCATTGATCCATTGCCTACGAGTTCGTTTCATATTGATCTTTGCTCTGTTACTTTTCCGTTGCCACTGTTACGATTGGTATGAAACTATTACTGTTACTTTTGCTGTTTTTAACGTTACTTCCATACTACTTTGCTACTAAATATTTTGCTACAGATATTAAGTATTTCAAGTGAGGTTGAATTGACAACTCAGTTGATAATACTTGAGAATATTCTTTCTCTCCCCTTGTGTCAAATCAATAAATTTGGGTTGAATACTCTACCGTCGAAAATTGTTGCGCTCCCCGATAGTTGTTGGTTATCAAGACCTTTTTTGGCACCATTGCCGGGGAGCATAGCTCTATTATCTGAGTAACTTGGGATTTATATCTGCTGATCACTATGAGGAATCTGAAAGACAACAAACCAAGATCTGTCCATCAACTACGAGGAGAGGTAAGGAACTGCCATCTAGCTTTGCACTTGATTCTCCTTCTGTTTTGAGTAAACTTGCAACAACTACACCTACTATTGATTCTGATATGTCACATGTTATTGATGATGCCACTTCTGCTATGCATGATGCTTATGATGAAACTACTTCTCTGCTAGATGATATAGTGCCACTAGGTGAATTTCTTAATGAACTACTTTCTAGGGTTAGAGAGAATGAAATTACTGAAACTGATGATATTAATTGAAACTGATGATTATGATTCTCCCCCTAGATATGAATTGACTATTGTACCTGAGGGTTATGTTATGGATGAAGAAAATGCTAGAGACTTCTTTGCTTGCAATGATAGAGAGGATCTTAATTAAGAAATTATTAGCTAAGCCAAAATAAAAAATCCTTGAATGCTAGAATGAAATATGATCCCGCTTTTGCTACTTCACCTATCTTTGTTACTGATAAGGATTATGAATTCTCTGTTGATCTTGAGTTAATGACTTTTGTTGAATCTGATCCTTTTCATGGTTATGAATCTGAAACTGTTGTGGCACATCTTACTAAATTGAATGATATAGCCACCCTATTTGCTCATTAAAGGGTGATGCTAAGTTATGGTTTAATTCTCTTGCTCCTAGTTGTGTGTGTAGTCCCCAGGATATGATTTATTACTTCTGAAAAATTCCCTACTCATAAGAAACAAGCCGCTTAAAGGAAATATTTTATTTTGTGCAAATTGAAGAAGAGAGTCTCCCACAAGCTTGGGGGAGGCTTCTCCAATTACTGAATGCTTTGCCTGGTCATCTTTTCAAGAAAAATGAAATACTTGATATCTTTTATGATGGACTAACTGATGCTTCCAGAGACCACCTGGATAGTTGTGTTGGTTGTGTTTTCAGGGAAAGAACTGTTGAGCAAGCTGAATTGATATTGAATAATATATTAAGTAATGATAATGATTGGATACTTCCTGAACCAACTCCGAAGAAGAGGGGTATTCCATTTCTCAGTCCTGAAGATATGCAAGAGGCAAAGAAATCTATGAAAGAAAAAGGTATTAAAGCTGAAGATGTTAAAAAATTACCGCATATTGAAGAAATACATGGTCTTGATAACCCGACACAGGTAGTAGAGGTAAAATCTCTCCGTAGATTTGATGAAGGTGATATTCCTCACAATAAGTCTGCTAGACAATGCTTGGATGAGTTTGATAACTTTATTGTTAAAAAAAACTTCAATGCTTATGTTAGTAGACAATTGAATTGTAATGCTTACATGATTGACCACTTGGATGATTATATGAGTAGAACTATTAATGCTCTTAAGCTTATTAGTAAACATGCGTCCATGGTTAAATAATAAGAACAATGATAATGATGTTAGGGTTGTGACTAGAGGTGGTAAGATGACTCGGGAACCTTTGTATCCTAAAGGTCATCCTAAGAGAATTGAGCAAGATTCTCAAAGTGTCATGGAATTGTCACGGCAGATCTCCTAGCGAAAGGACTTAGTCGTGGAGCCATCGCAACTAGGAAGCTTAAAGGGGATAATCGGGAGGTTTATATTGGTTCGGCCCCTTGCGGTGAAGGTAAAGCCTAGTCCAGTTGTTGTGGTATTGCTAGGTTTCAATGACCAAGGAGCAAAATACGCTAGATTGGCTCTCGATCTGTTGTTTCTTGCCCTAAGCCACCGCTGGGTCGTCCCCTTATATACATGGGTTGATGCCCTACGGCCTATAGTGTCCCAACCGGCTCATACAACGTTTCCGGCTTGGTGATGTCTTTTACATGCCTTATTTTACAAGTCTTATCATACATGGCGGTTTATACTCATGGGCATTAGGCCGCTTCTGGGCTTCGTCCTACTACAAACCTTGCCCGGCCCATCCTGGGCTGGTCATTCCTGGTAGTCATATCCCCAACATTAGGCCCTAGGTTGATTTGAACTTTGTTCTTATCAATCTCCAACACTTAGATTAAATCCATCTTCTTCTATTTGTAAAGCTCTGGAACCTGCCATGATGTCATTTTCAAAAAATTTGGAAACCCGCCACGACGTCATCTTGTCAGGACCCCGATCCTAAGCCACATCGATCTAGCATGTAACACATCATATCACTTTGCGGCCTCACGCACGGTATTCCCACGGGTGCCACCTTACCTGGCTCGGGACCGTTTGCGCCTTTTAGCTCACGTATATGATAGTGTCGCTAGCATCCATATGACAGAGAACCCGGGCCGACATGGCTAGTCGTGAACCCAAAGCGGCGCTAACCCATGAGGACAGGCATACATGAATCACAACAAGCATGTCGGTCATCAACGTGTGAATCCGGGCTATAGCACTGGGCTAACAGGACTCCGGAAGTCACCGCGTGACATTTCCCCGAAGGGACAGACACAGGAGCGAAGTGAAACACATGCCGGCCAGTCAAGTGTTCCGAGCAGTAGTGCTGGGCTAGCAGGACTCCGGTGAACCAGGCTGTAGCGGACTACTATCGCTCAGAAAGCACTAGACTACATTTCCCCATAAGAGAGGCTGCCAAGGATGAACAACTAGATTGTCGGATCCCACACATACCAAGCATTTCAATCATACACACAATATGCTCGATATGTGCAAATACAACATGGCATCACAACAAGACTCTATGACTCAAAGTATTTATTTATTAGGCTCCGAGGAGCGAGATATTACAAGCATGGGTCTCATGACCCCACATTCAGAGCATACAAGTCAAAGCACATGCGGAAGCTTAACATATCTAGGTACAGACATCTACAAATGGAAAAGGCTGAGAAGCCTGACTATCTACCAAATCCTGCCGAGGGCACAAGATCGTAGCTGAGGTAACAAGCTAAATGTCAAAGTCCAAGCGGAACTTCTAGCGGGACTGAAGTCTCTCTGCAAAACATAAATTAAGCAAACATGAGTTCAAATGTACCCAGCAAGACTTACATCAGAACTATCTACATATGCATCAGTATCAACAAAGGGGGTGGTGGAGTTTAACTGCAGCAAGCCAGCTTTGACTCGGTGGCTATCCTAAACTACGACTGCATGCAACTCTTTTGAGGTGGCGCACACGAGTCCACATGTTCACCATATCAATACACCACTATGGATCCGCTCCCGTCTCCCTACGAGAACGCCATCCATAGCACTCACGCTTATCTTGCGAGTTTTAGAGTATCCACTTTCACTTGTCCATGAACTATGCAAGGGGTCCAAGTTTCCATATCCAAGGAATTCGGCTATTCGAATAGATAATGATAACCCTGCAGGGGTGTACTTCTTCACACACGCTCTCGGCACTTATAGCCCTGTACACGTCATGTACCTCGGCAACCTTCAAGCGGAAGCCGAGCGAGGGAGTCGGCCACGACCTGACTAACCAACAAGTCTCTAGTCCAGGTTTATCGCCTATTCGGGTTCCATCCGCAAGGAGATCCAGCCGGGGTGTCGCTCACGGCCCCAAACGATGTGAGCAAGGTTCCCAAGCCCACCATCCGGGTGCCACTTGGTACACCGTGCCACGGTGCCTAGTCTGTCCCAAGCCCACCTGTACCGGGTGCCACTTGGTAGACCACTAACACTACCTACAAACACCAGAAACTAGTTGCAACTCCTGGACAGAGGTTGAGTTGATTAATAAGCCAAGAGGGGCCGAGTTACCGGAACCCAATGTGTGGTAGTAACTATTCATGGATCACAAACACAGAACTCAGTTCCTAAGGACGGCTGCAATGAGACAACCCACCATGTACTCCTACATGTACTCCTACAGGAGCGAGAGAGGGGGATTGTATCGGAATGAACAAGGGGGTTTTGCTTGCCTGGCACTTCTGAAGATAGTATAGTTCTTCATCGGTGTCATCGAACTCATCGTCGGAACATACGTCTACTGAGGGGGAACAAACACCGGCAAACACAAAAGGAACCACAATCAATGCAATGCACATACATATGAATGAGATGTCATATTAAGGTACTTAATTGACCTAGTGCAACAGTTAGCCATATTAATTGAAGTGGAATTCAAACCTATAGCAAATTCCAACTCCAAAACTAATTACCATTTATTCCATAATCATGAATTGTCCTATTCAGTGAGGTTAACTTGTTCAAACATGCAAGAAAATGGTATAGATGGATTCCTTGAATTTTTCTGATAATTTTTCATATATAAATTATTTCGTTTGGAGTTACGGTTGAATTTCTATGATTTTTGGAAGTTTTGGACATTTTCTGAATTAAATAAATCATTTAGAAATAGAAATAATCCAGGAAAATGATTACTGTGTCATCAATGCGTCATGCTGACGTCAGCTAGTCAACAGCGTCAGCCCAGGTCAAACCTGACGCTGGGACCCACTGGTCAGTGACTAGCCTAATTAACAGAGACTGTTAGTGCTAATTAAATTCTAACTAAAAGTGTCAGTGGGGCATGGGCCCACATGTTAGTGGCAGTGAGGTGGTAATTAGGTGGGGGGGGTTAATCCTAACGACAGACACGTCGGCAGTCGCCGGAGTTTCGCCGGCGGCGAGCAAAACGACGGCGGCGCGGCTTGGGATTGCGCTACGGGCGGTGGTTTTGCGCGCTGGGGGCACTAGGGAGGAGCTCTTGCTCGTCCGCATCCAAAGGAATGGACGGGAGGCCGCGAGGTGGCCGGAGTTGAGCACGGCGTCGACCTCGGCGGCGGCCGGAGTTCGGCAAAGATGGGTTCGGCGTTGCATCTCGCAAACGAACCACCTAACGCGTTGGCTAAGCTCTACGTGCGGCCACGAGCTCGTTGGAGTCGCCGGGGTGACCAAATGCTCATCAGAGCTGCGTCGACGGCGAGCTCGGGCGGCGGCGTGCTTCGGTCAGCAAGTGGCGACGAGTATGGTGATAAAAGGGCAGCGGAGTTAGGGGGGTTAGATGCAGGAGCTCACAGTGAGTCGAACGGGAGGGTTAGCGAGCTCGGGGAGGCACCGGAGGCAGCTAATCGACGGCGACGATCTTCGGTGGCCGACGAGGGGAACGGTGGTGCAGGCAGCATCTAGGGGCTTCCGGCATCAGGCGGCTCGGTGAGGAGGAGGAGAGGGACGCGGCGGAGCTCGTGGGTAGCTCCAGGGGATGAGGCAGAGGCGATGGCCGCGGTGATGCTCATCGGCAGCGGCGGGCGCGTTCGGTGGGGAGAACGGAGGAGGGGGAGGCGTTCAGGGGAGAGAGAGGAACGAACGAGGGGGTCGAGATGGCGCCGAGGAGAGGACGCGAGGCATCACGGTGGAAGGGGAGGGCAGGCAGGCAGCTCGCGTGGCACGCGGAGCACGCGCGTGCGTCGGGCACGCGCCCTGTCCGACTGGCGGGAGGACGACGACGACTGGCACAGGCCAGTGGGCTGGGCCGCACAGTGTTGGGCCAAGTGGGCACCAGGTAAGCCACAGGTAACCTCTCTCTCTCCTTTCAATTTCTGTTTTCTATTTCTGACATTTGTTTTAATTTGATTCTTGAACCAAACTAATTTTTTTGCTTCTGACAATTTTTGCACAGACTAAATGGATTATTCCAAAGCCCCTCAACAATTATCAAAATTATTGGACAATATAGTTAATATATCACCTATATAAATCCAATACAATAATTATTGGATTAACTCAAATGCCCAAAATAAATATTTCTGTGAATCCAAAAATATTGGTTTGAATTTTACTTCTTGCCAATATTTTTATAGCTTAACAGGAACATTTTATTGGGTTTAATTGAAACAATTTTTAATGTTGATCATTTTTTGAAATGATTTCTGAGGCTTTCAGCTTTCCCCAATTCAACTTTCAGAAATTTAAACATGATGCAACAAGACGCAAGCACTAGGCAGCACCAAAAGCTAGGGATGTGACAGCTCACCCCTACTAAACAAGAATCTCGTCCCGAGATTCAAGACGTGAGGTAAGAAGACAGAGGGGATACAAAGCTAACACGACCTTCACGATCCGACTGTCCTCCTCGAAGATGTTGATTCATTGCTCCAATTGATCTTGACATCTTTGCTTTCGAGATCTTCACCCAGCATGACAACGAGAAGAAAGGGAGAATTTAAGAAGAATCGATCTTCCTGGGGTTCGAGAAACTTAGGATTATCTTAATGATCACAAGATCAATTCATGGAATGAGACATAGAAACATCTCTGGAGCTGAAAGGCAAGATATGCGTCAGGATGGACGGAAGAAACAATTTGACGAGGGTTTCAAAGTAGCAGGGAAAAATTGCCATGATTCCATAACGGAGCACCTTAGGGAAAGGTGACTCGTAGAGCATTTCCCTTAAGTGGCAAAAAGAATTACTTTTGATTCAAAGATCATTGAAAACCCTTCTCACCAGCCTGAGGCAATCACAAATGATCGCATGAAGGAGCTTGAAGAAATGGCATACTCCTACTAGAATGGATGATGTGGACTACCTTGTTGAAGACAACACAATGGATGATTTTTGCTTATCACCGGAAATGGAAGGGACCCATGGTAAGTCCACTTTTGAAGATGATCCTGAACCACAACTACTGAGGTGCAAGCTGGGAACAAGATGCAAATGTTGGGAATGATTCTGGTAACTGTGGAAGAACTCAATAGTTGAGAGTGAGTCCACTGTTTGAAACGGTTATAACACAACCGAGGAAACTGGAAGCAAATCCCAGTTAACGCCAATGGTAAAACCTAGTTCTTGTGCGTGCTCTCTAGAACTTGAGCATCTCCATATTCATCAAGGTTTTACCAATATCCGTGTCAAGGATCCTCGCAACACAACATACCACCATGATGAATGGTGATGGATGATGCAGATGCAAAGGAAGATAACACTTTCTTAGATTTCACCTTAGCGAGGCCAAGGGAACAAAATGTGGATGATCGACTGAGGGACATTTATCACTCCGCTTCTAATGTTCTCCTTGATGTGCTAGGATAACCCATTTATTGATACAGTTTGGTATCTAGGACATCAAGTAAAAGGTCGGACTTCGGGAGCACAAGAATCCGTAAGGAATAACTACGGAGGCAGATCCTGCGAGATCCTTATGGGGAGGTGACTAACTTCTTCAACCAGGATACTACAATAGTAGGCATTCCGACTGCATGTGTTGGCCACGACATCCACTTTACCGGTTACCGAGGGACCAATATTATAGTTCTTGGAAAATTCTCCAACCATCATATCTGCATGAGATTCAGATCTGGTGGGTGTCAGGATATTCCGGACTCATCGAGGCTAGAAACAAAATGAAATTTTGCAACACAAATCGACGAGATGACATTGCGAGATTCTCAGGAAATGGACTATGGTAGTAAGCTCCAAAACATGAGTTGGTTCTGCTACAAGCATGTGAACACGTTGTCCTAGACAAGCATGGTCACCTGGTAGTCTTAAAATGAAACACTACCGAGTTCGGGTGGGGAACCATCATCAAGGATATTGAATTCTTTACGCGCGCTAGACTCCTTTTCCTTGAACAAGTCAATCAGTGGCTTGGGTGCTAGGAATTCATATGGAACGAAGATGACCAGTCTAACATACCACAGAATACTTTGCACGTGCATGGCTGGCTTGGGATGATTCCAGGGGAAGCAAAAACAAGCTTTCTCGAATTCACGGCGGCAACTTACATCAAATGCACATGAATTAGAGGAAGTCACATCTTTCAACCGGACATATGCTTCATGATCGGGACATGAGGGCAATGCTTATAAAGTTTCCAACACTAGCTGGATGTTCAACACAATCATGGAGGAGACAAAATGCCCCTGATGGGCTCAACAGCAACTCATCAGAATTTCCATATCACTGGACTTCCACCACTATGTGAACAATGTGATAGTATTGGTCAGACCAAAGATATAATGGTGTATGCTCGAGGGACAACCGCAAGTAGGACAACATTACGAACATCGTTGGTTCTGATTTGATTTGACGATAGCCCACACTCAAATCAAGGTTTGGGCAAGATAATAGATCCAACAACCGATCACGAGGACCAATCGATGGAGATATCATGTTTCTTCAATACACACACACACAAAAAGATATCCCTTAACATGAACTAAGTCAGACAAGCTTTTATCTTCCAACTCTCCAAGTTGTTGTTTAGCTCAACCAACTAGCTCAGGGGTATCCAACACAGATTCTTGGAGAAGGGGTGGTTTATAGGAAACCAACTTGATAACAAACTCAACATAGCGGTCAGGTAAAAACTTGGTAATACTTCCGAGAAGATATTCGGAACATCACGAACCACCGATATGTTACTAAGCTTGGGAACAATCTTGATTTTCAGGGCAAGACGAAATGATCAAATAAGCAAGGGATTGAATAATCATAACTCATTGATCGAAGAGTGCACCAGAAATAAGGACTAGGTAGCACAATCAATCTTAGAGTGATCATTCAATAACCAACACACTAAGAATGAGAATAGTGTCCATTAACTACCAAGCAACGGAGTTGCTAGGAGTATTGATTTCGCACATCAGAGTTCACATGTCGGTGTTTCGGTTACAAACACACGGGGACCGAGGAATGAATAATGATGGCGAGAAGTATCACTGTATCAAGAATCCATAAGACGATGTGCAATTCCCATGGCATTCTTGACATAAATATGGTAACACTCCAAGGTAGATCAGAATCAAAAGCTGGATTGGCATTTTGATCTGCGGGATACAACTACTTTGACCCAATCCTAGAAATGGATGAGGTACTGGAGTTCGTTTCTCCTAGTCATTCTGGAATAGAATGGCTTGACGGACCACAAGAATAGTAGGCATCGATGAACACGATCGCACAACTACTCTTGACTATCAATTGATAGACGGGGTCAGAATACAACTAAAGAGGGACAACTCAAGGGAACATATAATTTTCTGAGTTGTGGATGCATAAGTTAGCATGTTATTTCTTCCGGATAACCCATGCAGAAATATTGAACTGGTAGAGTCACAATATAGAATGGAGAACTCATCAGGAGCACTCTGTCGTGACCTTTTGGTTCAAAAGAACTCCTGCCAAGAATGGTCCATGATAATTGGAAGAAGGATGTACCACGAACCTCGACGACTATCGCAAAGGTTACTACTATCCTAAAGGAACTAGCAACGCTATGAACATGAGATAAGCCGGGTGAATCTCGGGTTCAAGAACCCATGAATAGGATACCTACCACTACATGGAATCACACGATGCTTTCGAGAACGATGGCCAGAATCATCACACTGGGAACACAAGACATGGCTGGATTACTAGGTGATCCTCTAAGACACCTAGGGTCATAATACTAGCTCCAACCTATATGCCAAGGCAACAGAGTGCCTCAACTCACCGATTAGTGTGGTTAATCTGGCCCAAAAAGGATATCAGAAATGGACAGAAAGGATTTGCAAATGCATCAGACTATTTAGAGACCTGGGATGACTCGGACAACATAATGGCTATAATTGCTCAAAAGATTTGAGACAACCTGCAAAAATGGTGGCATAACCACTTAACAACATCATAATATCAAGGTTGTGAGGCCTGCTATGAACATATGGAAGTAGTAGGAACTGAACTGAGGCTTGAACTCAACAATCCTAGGCAACTACGGTTAGTAACACGTCATCCTGAGAGATAGAAGAGAAGCCTAGTTCTTAACCCCGTAGAAAAGATAAGATGACTCAGATCAGAAGGCCATGAGGTATAAGAAGTAAAAAGAGCCTTACGTTCCCTTCCACAATCAATTCCCTTATATAACTAAAGCATTTCTAGACACGACTACGACCAGAATGGCTTGGTAATCCTACAGGCAGTCAGGCTCTAATACCAACGCTGTCAGGACCCCGATCCTAAGCCACATCGATCTAGCATGTAACACATCATATCACTTTGCGGCCTCACGCACGGTATTCCCACGGGTGCCACCTTACCTGGCCCGGGACCGTTTGCGCCTTTTAGCTCACGTATATGATAGTGTCGCTAGCATCCATATGACAGAGAACCCGGGCCGACATGGCTAGTCGTGAACCCAAAGCGGCGCTAACCCATCAGGACAGGCATACATGAATCACAACGAGCATGTCGGTCATCAACGTGTGAATCCGGGCTATAGCACTGGGCTAATAGGACTCCGGAAGTCACCGCGTGACATTTCCCCGAAGGGACAGACACAGGAACGAAGTGAAACACATGCCGGCCAGTCAAGTGTTCCGAGCAGTAGTGCTGGGCTAGCAGGACTCTGGTGAACCGGGCTGTAGCGGACTACTATCGCTCAGAAAGCACTAGACTACATTTCCCCATAAGAGAGGCTGCCAAGGATGAACAACTAGATTGTCGGATCCCACACATACCAAGCATTTCAATCATACACACAATATGCTCGATAGGTGCAAATATAACATGGCATCACAACAAGACTCTACGACTCAAAGTATTTATTTATTAGGCTCCGAGGAGCGAGATATTAAAGGCATGGGTCTCATGACCCCACATTCCGAGCATACAAGTAAAAGCACATGCGGAAGCTTAACATATCTAGGTACAGACATCTACAAATGGAAAAGGCTGAGAAGCCTGACTATCTACCAAATCCTGCCGAGGGAACAAGATCGTAGCTGAGGTAACAAGCTAAACGTCAAAGTCCAAGCGGAACTACTAGCGGGACTGAAGTCTCTCTGCAAAACATAAATTAAGCAAACGTGAGTACAAATGTACCCAGCAAGACTTACATCAGAACTATCTACATATGCATCGGTATCAACAAAGGGGGTGGTGGAGTTTAACTGCAGCAAGCCAGCTTTGACTCGGTGGCTATCCTAAACTATGACTGCATGCAACTCTTTTGAGGTGGCGCACACGAGTCCACATGTTCACCATATCAATACACCACTATGGATCCGCTCCCGTCTCCCTACGAGAACACCATCCATAGCACTCACTCTTATCTTGCGAGTTTTAGAGTATCCACTTTCACTTGTCGATGAACTATGCAAGGGGTCCAAGTTTCCATATCCGAGGAATTCGGCTATTCGAATAGATAATGATAACCCTGCAGGGGTGTACTTCTTCACACACGCTCTCGCCACTTATAGCCCTGTACACGTCATGTACCTCGGCAACCTTCAAGCAGAAGCCGGGCGAGGGAGTCGGCCACGACCTGACTAACCAACAAGTCTCTAGTCCAGGTTTATCGCCTATTTGGGTTCCATCCGCAAGGAGATCCGGCCGGGGTGTCGCTCACGGCCCCAAACGATGTGACCAGGGTTCCCAAGCCCACCATTCGGGTGCCACTTGGTACACCGTGCCACGGTGCCTAGTCTGTCCCAAGCACACCTGTACCGGGTGCCACTTGGTAGACCACTAACACTACCTACAAACACCAGAAACTAGTTGCAACTCCTGGACAGAGGTCGAGTTGATTAATAAGCCGAGAGGGGCCGAGTTACCGGAACCCAATGTGTGGTAGTAACTATTCATGGATCACAAACACAGAACTCAGTTCCTAAGGATGGCTGCAATGAGACAACCCACCATGTACTCCTACAAGGCCTCTCACCGCTACCTTTACCAAATCGTGTTCACACACTTAGCTCTCAACGGTTGGACATGTTCACCACGTTCCAATTCATTCCCGATGAATCAGACCAGACTTAGCTCTAAGCAGTAGCAGGCATGACAAACAAGCATGAATGGGTAGGCACATCAGGGCTCAAACAATTCCTACTCATGCTAGTGGGTTTCATCTATTTACTGTGGCAATGACAGGTCATGCAGAGGAAAGGGTTCAACTACCGCAGCATGTAACAGTTGAATCAGTGTTGCCCTAATGCAGTAATAGAGAGCAGGAGCGAGAGAGGGGGATTGTATCAGAATGAACAAGGGGTTTTGCTTGCCTGGCACTTCTGAAGATAGTATAGTTCTTCATCGGTGTCATCGAACTCATCGTCGGAACATACGTCTACTGAGGGGGAACAAACACCGGCAAACACAAAAGGAACCACAATCAATGCAATGCACATACATATGAATGAGATGTCATATTAAGGTACTTAATTGACCTAGTGCAACAGTTAGCCATATTAATTGAAGTGGAATTCAAACCTATAGCAAATTCCAACTCCAAAACTAATTACCATTTATTCCATAATCATGAATTGTCCTATTCAGTGAGGTTAACTTGTTCAAACATGCATGAAAATGGTACAGATGGATTCCTTGAATTTTTCTGATAATTTTTCATATATAAATTATTTCATTTGGAGTTACGGTTGAATTTCTATGATTTTTGGAAGTTTTGGACATTTTCTGAATTAAATAAATCATTTAGAAATAGAAATAATCTAGGAAAATGATTACTGCATCATCAATGCGTCATGCTGACGTCAGCTAGTCAACAGCGTCAGCCCAGGTCAAACCTGACGCTGGGACCCACTGGTCAGTGACTAGCCTAATTAACAGAGACTGTTAGTGCTAATTAAATCCTAACTAAAAGTGTCAGTGGGGCATGGGCCCACATGTCAGTGGCAGTGAGGTGGTAATTAGGTGGGGGGGTTAATCCTAACGACAGACACGTCGGTAGTCGCCGGAGTTTCGCCGGCGGCGAGCAAAACGACGGCAGCGCGGCTCGGGATTGCGCTACGGGCGGTGGTTTGGCGCGATGGGGGCACTAGGGAGGAGCTCTTGCTCATCCGCATCCAAAGGAATGGACGGGAGGCCGCGAGGTGGCCGGAGTTGAGCACGGCGTCGACCTCGGCGGCGGCCGGAGTTCGGCAAAGATGGGTTCGGCATTGCAGCTCGCAAACGAACCAACTAACGCGTTGGCTAAGCTCTACGTGCGGCCACGAGCTCGCTGTAGTCGCCGGGGTGACCAAATGGTCATCGGAGCTGCGTCGACGGCGAGCTCGGGCGGCGGCGTGCTTCGGTCAGCAAGGGGCGACGGCTACGGCGATAAAAGGGCAGCGGAGTTAGGGGGGTTAGATGCAGGAGCTCACAGTGAGTTGAACGCGAGGGTCAGCGAGCTCGGGGAGGCACCGGAGGCAGCTAATCGACGGCGACGATCTTCGGTGGCCGACGAGGGGAACGGCAGTGCAGGCGGCATCTAGGGGCTTCCGGCATCAGGCGGCTCGGTGAGGAGGAGGAGAGGGACGCGGCGGAGCTCGTGGGTAGCTCCAGGGGACGAGGGACAGGCGATGGCCGCGGTGATGCTCATCGGCAGCGGCGGGCGCATTCGGTGGGGAGAACAGAGGAGGGGGAGGCGTTCAGGGGAGAGAGAGGAACGAACGAGGGGGTCGAGGTGGCACCGAGGAGAGGACGCGAGGCATCGCGGTGGCAGGGGAGGGCAGGCAGGCTGCTCGCGTGGCACGCGGAGCACGCGCGCGCGTCGGGCACGCGCCCTGTCCGACTGGCGGGAGGACGACGATGACTGGCACATGCCAGTGGGCTGGGCCGCACAGTGCTGGGCCAAGTGGGCACCAGGTAAGCCACAGGTCACCTCTCTCTCTCCTTTCAGTTTCTGTTTTGTATTTCTGACATTTGTTTTAATTTGATTCTTGAACCAAACTAATTTTTTTGCTTCTGACAATTTTTGCCGAGACTAAACGGATTATTCCAAAGCCCCTCAACAATTATCAGAATTATTGGACATATAGTTAATATATCACCTATATAAATCCAATGCAATAATTATTGGATTAACTCAAATGCCCAAAATAAATATTTTCTGTGAATCCAAAAATATTGGTTTGAATTTTACTTCTTGCCAATATTTTTATAGCTTAACAGGAACATTTTATTGGGTTTAATTGAAACAATTTTTAATGTTGATCATTTTTTGAAATGATTTCTGAGGCTTTCAGCTTTCCCCAATTCAACTTTCAGAAATTTAAACATGATGCAACAAGATGCAAACACTAGGCAGCACCAAAAGCTAGGGATGTGACACATCTATAACGGATCCTTATCTTAAATGGCTTCCGAAAATCAAGGCCTCCATTTAGCTGGATAATCATTACTTTTAGCCTTCCTTGATTTTCACGCCAGCTTGTTCACTTATCTCCTTATAAATAGGCATGGCCGGTCCTTCCTCTTTCTTCTTCTTCCTTCTTTCGCCACCTCTCTGCCGTTCGAGCTCCGCCGTCGCCGCAGCGCTCACCGTCGTCCTCAACTTTGGCCACTGCATCATCCTGAGCTCGTCCAGAGAACGGCGGCGATCCTCCGCAGTAGATCTGCATCTGTAAGCTCTTGCTTTCTTACACCTTAGATCTGCATTAGGGTTCGCGAGGTTATTTCTTGTGTTCTTCGTTGTTCATCGCATATTCCTCATAGTTTCTCCACCGCATCCTCGTTCGATCCAAAATAAATATGGAACTCCTTCGGTAGTTGTTTTGCGTCCATTTCGGATACTAGTAGATATTCTTTTCTTGCACAAGGGCCTCCCTAGACTAATGAACTCCTCTGCACTAGTTTTTTAGGTCTAGATTTATTTTTCTCTTCTGAACCATCTTGATCCAAAATAATAGCAATAGCTTGTGAAACTTGTTTATCTCAGTACTTAGTCAATTCTGTCCCTGGCAACTTTCGAATATCTTTAACCATGGAGGCTTATCATGACGGCTCATTTTTTCCTTCATATATCATTAGCCCTTACTTAAGCCGCCATTATTCATCTGTACGATAATCATTAACTTGTAACTCCACCAATTAATTTGAACAGGCAAATTTCTTTCTTTTCAGCTTGTCCTTTTTCATCATGTCGTCAAAAGCGCCAACAGTCTGCAACTAGGTTCATTCCATAGTTACCGATGAGACCTTGAAAGATTTTGTCACCATCGGATACTTGCCGGAGAAGACCATTATGTCCTACCGTGTTCCTGACCCGGTCAAAGAACGGCCTCAGCCCAAAGACGGTGAAGTTATCGTCTTTACTGATCACATGAATCAGGGTTTTGCACCACCTGGCTAAAAGTTCTTCAGAGACGTTCTGCATTTTTTCTAGCTTCATCCACAAGATCTTGGACCCAACTCCATATCCAACATCTGCAATTTTCAAGTTCTCTGTGAGGTTTACCTTCAAGAAGAACCTACTGTGGAACTCTTTAGGAAGTACATCTATTTGAACTGCCAGAATGAATGCACCAACAGCCTTAGCTTGGAACTTGGAGGAATCTCAATTCAGCGTCGACAAGGTGCTGTCTTCCCCTTCATAGTCTTACCAAGCCATCCCAAGGATTGGAACCAAACTTGGTTCTATTGTTAAGACACATCGTCAGCTAATGAAAGACCACCGCCGGGTTATCGCGCAGAGCGCCTTGATTCTAAGTTTGTGCTCCATGACAAGCTTACTGCTGCTGAACGCAAGAAGCTTATCCCATCTATCAAAAGAATTCAAGCCTTATTGGGAAACGACCTAACTAGAGTTGATCTGATCCATTGCTGGATCGCATGGCAGGTCATCCCTCTGAGCCGCTGTTCTTCCCTGATGTTTACCTATGCCGAGGACCAGATGACCCTCTGCATCATAGCCCTCTGCAACTGACTGAAGAGGCCATTGTGGAGATGTCAACCACCCTCGTAAACAGCAAATATGACGACTGCAGTAAGGTTCGATTAAATCCTTTCTTCAAACTTAACCCGGCACCAGAGGTGAACCCCCTTGACCTCCTTTTTTTCTTCAGTAGTTACATACTTGCATGACTTTTAACCTGTTATTTGCCCACAGGCCAAATCTAACTTCTGGAAGGCCAAATATGATTATGAAGCCGCCAAGAAGGCTAGAGCCACTGCCATAGCCGCCAGGAAGACAACCTGGAAGTCCAAGAAGAAAAAGACTGCTTCTGACATGTTCAAGATGGATGATGTTTCTAAGTCGGAGGTAGCCCTTCACTCTCTTGGCCTGCTTTTTAACAATCTTGTTGACACTGACTATTGCCAAGACGACACGGGGGCCAGCCAGGCCATAGAAGAAGAGCCAACTATTTCCTCTGACTCAGCCCCTTTGCCAAGATAGAAACCTCGACTGGTAACCCGGAAAGTAAGGTTTTCACACCCTTTGGCTTATTTGGATCCTCATTTTCTTTTGAAAAAGAAGCAACATGGGAGCCGCCGTCAGGCCCGGACCAACGATGATAACGAACTTCCCTCCGGCTTACCAAAATCTCCTCGGAAATGCCAGAACGAGGTTTCTTTCACTTTTGACATTCGCTTTTGTCAATGAATCTATTTCCTTACTTTCTTAACTATAATTTTACTTTTGCAGGAGGTTTCTCGCTCTTCTGGCGACTCTTCACAAACTCAATTCCCGGCTTTCAAGACTGCCCCTGGGTAAGGAAAATTATCTTTCTTCTACATCTTTAAGTCTGCATCATTATACTAACTCATGAAATCCTTCTTAGCGGTTAAGAAAAGTCCAAGAAAGCCTAGGTGGCTAAGCCGACAGAAGACCCGAAAGACCCTGCTCCTGAACTAGCAATACCAACTCCTCCTGAACAATCTGAAGCACCAGAAGACCCTGCTGTCCACGTTCAATCAGACCCTCCTCATCCGTCAGTTGATGAGACCATTCTTAATCCGTCTACCACTGAGCCATCTAGCTCAGCTAACCCGCTGACGACTTCTGACAACGATATCTTAATTACTCGTAGTCGATTCGTTGAGCAGGGCAACCCAACTGTACTGGCCCTGCACTCTGCCAAGCAAGAAGCTTTAGAGAGGCATAATGTGCGGTTTGACGTCTCTCACTATGCTCACCTGAATGTGAGTGACGTGCTGTATGGATAACTCAATCATGTGCATTCCAGCCGTGACTCAGAAATTGAGATGGTCAAGCAAATGCAACTGAAATATGAGGTACGTTCTCTAGCTTTCACTAGCTTATATATGCTCTGCCAGCCCCCAAGTCTCCGGATTATGATGAACCTGAATGATCTGTAGATTTGTGATATAGGTTGATGCTTTGTCTTAGATTTTCCTTAAGTCCAGCATAAATTTCACCTGTAGTCCCCAAGGGCCGGCTCAATTTATCATGAATGAGCCGGTACTTGACTTCATAACTGTCTTGAATCAGTCCAAACAAATAGTGTTATCCAGCTCAACATGAAAAAACTTTCTTAATATCATGCATTAGCCTCCAAGTGCCAAGCATTGTTACTTGTAAAACACTTGGGACTTTAAGCATAGAAGAGCCATTTTGCATTTAAAAAATTGCTTTGCCAGACATTAGCCCCCAAGTGCCGAGTGGTGTTGCGTTTGCAAAGCACTTGGGACTTTCATCATGATAACCTTTATTGAAATAAATTTTAACACACTTGTGCATGTTTGTAGACCGCCCTAACTGAATTGGGTTCTCAATTGACTGATGCCAAGACCCGGCTGGTAGATCAAGAGACTGAGGTAAAGAATACTGAGTCCAAACTCAATTGAGCCTCTCTGAGGCTGAAAAACTGAATACCAACTTTGATGCGGAGAATAAATCCTAGGCCGATGGGAAAACCTTGCTAATACAGCGTGTTGAGATAGCAGAGGCGGCTCTCAAGGAGGTTACCACAGAACTCACTGGTTTAAAAAACTGTGTCTCCCAGATGGTCTCCACAATCTTTGGTGAGTCATTTTTACTAGTTACTTACACTCTATTTTTGCCAGAAATATAAGCCGCCTGCTTAACCTTTTTAAAATACTCATAGGTCCACGAAGCAACAATCTGAGTCAAAACAGCATGACAAAGCTCAAAGCGGTTTACACCCTGGTGGAACAGCTATATACTGCGGCTCAACGGGTGCTTGCTATTATCTCCCCAGCCAACCAAGGACCCAACCTCTTGAGTGATGTTTTGAAGAAGCTATCGATTTTACCCGCCAGATTCCAAGATGTCAAACGGTCTTGTGCAAGAGTCGGAGCCCTAACTTCCTTAAGCCGCTCCAAAGCCTGGGCACCGGAGCTAGACCCGACGGACGTAGCCAAGGGGTACCCCCCTTGAAGGAAGACGGGACTCCGTTTGATCAAGATGACTTTGTTGCTTGTGTGAGGGGAGTTCGTCCTCATGCTACCATTCTTAGCGAGGAAACCAACATTGATAAATATCGGCCGGGTTTTGATGTTGATAATAAGATGGCGACTCCCTCATATAAAGTGACAGATTTTATCCCGCCAGTTCACCAACAGACCTTTGCCCTGGAAATTGACCCGGCTGGTCTAACTAACGATGAAGCTCAGTTCGTTGCTCTGGATGGCTTTGATTGGTCCAAGCCCAGCTTCCATCCAGTGGACGGAGGTGAACGGGCGAGGGAGGATCATAACCGTTTGAATAATTCGGCCTTTAGCTTGATATCTGCTTAGGAGAGAAAAGAGTTTTAACCTTTTGTGCTCTCAATGCCTTGTAATAGGTTATCTTGAAAACTGCTTCTTTTGCCTATGCCATCGTGCATATTATGTTGCATATGACTGTTTTACCCATCATGTCAATATGTACATTATATCCTTTATCATATCTGCAGTGTTTAAATCTGTTGCTGTATGCAAAAGATGAAAAAAATGTCCTAGGGGTCTATGGCTGGACGGGTCAAAACACCCGATAAATAACTATGAAATTACCATAGTGGAATAATCAGAACCAGATGTAAAGATAAACAAGGCTGAAAAAGCCTTTGATTAACGAAAAAACACAAATAAGTCTCGTTATGAACGACAATGTCATACCTATGTTCTTTGATTCTGAACTGTCGGCTTAAATGACCCGGACAGTAAGGTTGACAACCCAATCTTTGTAGAAGTCAATACATCGATATGCCTGATGATTGTTATACCTTGGCAACTCATTGTCAAATAACCGTGCCGGTTTAAATTGAAACCATACGTACAGTTAGATTTGAGACAATAAAAAAACCAGTAAAACAAAATAGTATGTTTCAAACGATGTAAATCAAGCATTTAAGAATAATTTGGAGGCTACTGATTCGAATATGATCACTAAACCGGACCAAAGGGGTTAAGCTAGGATTCGAATACGATCATGTAGCCCCTAGTGGCTTTGGCATTGCGCCGATCAAGAGGGTACCGACAGCTATGTTCTCTTTGGTTCAAATATGACCTATGTTTGAACAGGAAGCCCCAAAATGACCTTGAGAGGTTTTTAATGACCCTGATTCGAATATGATCCAAGTCGGACTCAAAAGGGGTTAAGCTATGATTCGGATACGATCAAGAAGCCCCCTAATAAGTTTGGCTTTGCGCCGATCAAGAGGGTTACGACAGCTATGTTCACTTTGGTTCGAATACGACCTATGTTTGAACAGGAAGCCCCCTGGTGACCATGAAGTTTAATTGGTACATTTGAATACGATCATGAGCTCGACCAAAAAGGTTAAGCTTGATTCGAATACGATCAGCCCCCAACTAGTCGTTTGAATAATTAGAATAATAAGGATATATGATCAGAAAAGGACAAAGGTCCTCCTTTATTACTTATCATAATATATACAACGTCAAAGTATGTACATTATGAGAGCCGGTAGCTCAAGTGTAGTCAGGCCGAAGATGGGCAATATTCCACGGCTGGTGGGTCTCCTCCTCCGAGTTACGTGAGTCTTGGTGCTCTCAAACATTGATAAGGTAATATGACCTGTTGTTTAAGTTCTTACTGACCACAAAGGGTCCTTCCCAAGGTGGGGATAGCTTGTGTGCTTCAGACTGATCCTGGATGAGTCGGAGCACCAGGTCACCTTCTTGAAAGGTTCTGGACTTAATCCGGCGGCTGTGATAATGGCGCAGGTCCTGCTGGTAAATTTCTGATCGGGCTGCTGCCATCTCTCGCTCCTCATCTAACAAGTCGAGCGCATCCTGTCGAGCTTGCTCTTTATTAGCTTCAACCTAAGCCTCCACGCGGGGTGAATCATGACGGATGTCACTGGGCAGAACCGCCTCTGCTCCATAAACCATGAAGCAAGGCGTATACACTACAAAAAAATTACACTTCCATGATGATACATGTTTGTCACAGTAGGTCGCGGTTTTTGTCATGCATGTACATCCATGACAAATTTATGACAGAATCGAGATAGTCATACCTGTGCTGTCGTAGAGGTGTTCCATGACATTACCAAAATTATCATCACGGAAGTGTCCACTTCCATGACGATAAATCGCGCGTCACAGAAGTGCTTTCGTCAAGGGTGACCGACACGTGGCATCCACCGTAACGGAACGCCGTTAAGCTATCGGGTCGGGTTTTGTCTGATAACCCGTTAACAGCCCCGACCAATGGGAAATTTCCACGTGTAAAATTCTTCTTGGCCGGACGAAACATGTGTTAGCTTGTCAGTGGGTCAAATAGGCGCCTATGATACGTCGACACGTGGCACGGCCCAACAGAGGCCCATCTTGTGAAAAGGCCGGCCCGTTTGACTTCGTCAAAAGGTGGCGGGCTGGCCCATGGAAATCCTGTTAATGGCCTGTTCGCATATAGCCCATTTACAGCCCGCTGACCCAAGGCCCGTTACGCCCTATCCGAATTAGGCCCAGTAGCGTCATCTGGGCCATCCAATATGATTCCAGCCCGTTTTCACTTTTGGCCCATGTATGGCCCATGACGTCTTTCGGCACATATGAGGCCCTATGTAACTCTTGGCCTATTAACGGCCCGTGTTGAAACTGGCCCGTAATGAACAGTGTATCACTTTACACCCATTAATGGCCCGTGGTGAAACTGGCCCATAATGAACAGTGTATCACTTTATACCCATTAACGGCCCGTTATTCCATTGGGCCGTTTCTAGCCCATGTTAATTTTCGGCCTTCTCAGAGCCCATTTATTCTTGGGCTCATTTCCAGCACTCGTTTACTTACGGTCCGTTACTGTCATTTTCTGCTTGTGGGCCAAATTCAGCCCGTGGTTACAGTCGGCCCGTTTGTGGTCCGTTAATACGTTGGGCCGTTTTCATAGCGTCATCAAATATGGCCTATTAACGATGGCCCGTTACGGTCGGCCCATGAACGGACGATTCCAACTCTAGCCTGTTTACGACCATAATGCGGCCTGTTATTGGCCCATGTTTGGCCAATCGATCATACGGCCCATATAAGGCCCATTGATGATACGGCCCATAGAAGGCCCATTGTTTCTACGGCCCGTAGAAGGCCTACTGTTTCTACGGCTCGTAGCAGGCCCATTGTTTCTACGGCCCGTAGAAGGCCCACTGTTTCTACAGCCTGTAGGAGGCCCAGTTTCACTACAGTAAATATTAGCCCATGGTTATTGTGGCCTAGTTTTAAAAAATAGGTTATTGCAGCCGCTAGTTTACCGCGGAAAAAGAACTGCAATGACTACAAGCAAACAAATAAACAAGACAACAAGGAAATAAATAAGCAAGCAACTAACGCTATGCTATCACGGCTATTACACATATTAGATCCACTGGGCATCAAAGTTCACCACCAGTGCAAATATAGGGAACAAAGCAGCATATCATATACACTGGCCGTCAAAATTGGCCACCAGTGCAAATAAACGCGGCAGCAATACAAGTGCATAACTGAAACAACTTCAGAAGAGCTCAAGAAACGTTATCCTGGGTATCCACCATGCTGGCAATAAGCTTAGCAAGCTGATTAGCTTTGTCCTGTTTGGCGCTAAAATCCTCCAACGCTTGCTGTTGCACCAGAAAGTATGGATCTGAATGCTCCAGGGACTTCCGCAGTCCTTCCGCTTCTTGTCGTAGCATAGTAGACCGATGTCTTTCAACTTGTAGTTGAGACTCAAGAAACCGAACTGATTCAGATAGTGAGTTTGAATAGCTTGTGCAAGCAGTAGTGGCCAGTAACGCCAACACTAAACCAATACAGGATGTGTCACTATCCTGAACCTTATCTGCATTACTTCCTTTACTGTTGCTTAATAAGGCACTCTTCCCCAATATTCTGTCAGCATTCTAAAAGAAGAAACAAGCAGACACATAACAAGTTTAGCATGTACTAGTATATGAAACTAATTTCGGTGAACCAGTTCATTAGTAAGGTGGACATGATTAAACTACCAAGTCTTCTATTGCCAAGTACTAGTACATAATAGAAGCATCAAACAAACATATATGTATCTCCTATGGTAGCAATGGAATCTTAAATTAGAACAGTTGTTCTTCAGGTTTAGGCACTAGTTCTACATGAACAGAGTACAGTAAGATGCAAGAATATAATACTTAAAATAGAAAATGAGCTCATAGAACTTACCAAATTCTTGGTTCGGGACCAGTACAGAACAAGGCGTTCCCAGTCATCGTCCAGTAAATGTGTCTCAGGAGAACGTAAGGGAAATTGATGAGTTTCTTTGCCGGTGAAGTACGTTTTCTTCAGGTATTTCTGATACTAACGCCAAGAATTCTTGAAGATAGTAGAGGTATTAGCACATGTTACCTCATCCTGAGTTTCCAAATCGGTCCTTCTCTATAGAGAAAAATGGGAAATTTGCTGTATTATAACCATCATGGAGGTAGGATGTATGGGACGAAGCAAAGTAATTGCCATTAATAACATTACTTACACATAACTCCTGGACAAACACCTGCAACTGGCATTTTCCTTCAACTTCAGTATAATATTTCCAAGATGGGAAGATATGCACATACGATTAAACAACATCAAATGCGATAGATGCTAAACTACGACTAGCTGGTTGTGCTTCCTCCACAGGAATGAGCGTACTAACTGGTGGAGTTGGGGTTCGCCGTGATAGTACTGGACCTTTGGGCACTGGAGCCGCCTTACTAACTGCTCTTGTTTGGGAGCTTTGTGGTGGAGATGGTGCTGTGTCAACAAGAACTGGGTTACTATCGGCTAGGGTTGGGGTTATATTGGGTGAAGTTGGTTCTCTGTCCATCGTAGTAGGGGTACAATCTGCGAGAGTTTGGGTTATGTGTGGTAGGGCTGGTTCTTGTGCATGTACAACCAGGGTGCTATCTCCACCAAGAGGTAGCACTGTTTTATTTGAAGACCGTGTTTTTAGTCCGTTAGATACTGGCATCACCTGCTCCAATTCAAATGGCTGATAAACAGGAAACATAGTTGAATGTACAGACATTGTATGAGAGACAGATGCAATAGATAGTGTGGAAAAAAGAGGATATGAAATAGTTGACATGTATATTGTTTAACTAAAACGGATAGCATGACATAATTTCACATATATGATGTCTATCTAAACTGGATAGCATAGCATAACATAATTCAAAGATATGATGAATAACTAAACAGGATCGCATGACATAATTCACCTACATGTTATCTAAGTAATCAGGATCGCATCATTTAATTCACATATGTGATTTATATGCTAAACATAGGGCATTCGATATGATGTCTGAACTAAGAACATGGTGTTGAATATTGTGTATATGATGTCTAAACTATGCAATGCAAGACACCGTATGCATGATATGAGCAGTATAACCGTGCCAAGTTAGAGCATACACCTCAGTGGGGGAATAGGACTGGTCATCTGTCTCTGAATCCATCTCTAAGGAGCTATCGGGACCCAACAAGAGATCTGCTTCGACAGGTAGCACTGTCTGCTCTGAAGGCCTTGTTTTCACTCCAGATTTTTCCATCTCCCACCCAAATGGTTGATTCATAGGAAGAGTAGTTTAATGTACAAACATTGTCGACAAATGGAAATGTAATTAATAAAAGGATGGGAAAGATATCTTTCAAATATATGATGCCTGGTTAAACAGGATGGCATTGCACATTTCACATACATTATTGCTGGCTAAAAGACATGAGACTGCATAATTCCCATATATGATATAGAAATTAAATAGGTGGCATTACAGAACATGTCTAAACTAAGCAGATGACATATATGATGTCAAAAGTAGGCACTGCAACGAAACATATGCATGATATGACTAACATCATCATGCCAAGGTAGAGAAAACACCATGGGGGGTAAATAGGAGTGGTCAGCGGCGTCCGAATCCGCCTCGGAACAGATATCTTCCTCTGGATTACAATCTGGAGAGGGGTGGGGAGGGTTTGCCATTGAACCCACCATGGAGCGATGTCTGCATGACATTGTATTGCCGCGCAAAACTCTTCTCTTTTTCTCTACATGTTCAGTATGACTGTGTACAATATCTGACATGCATACAAAAGAAATATGGTGATATTATGTAAGGAGAGCATGCAGAAATTTAGAGTGATGGTAAAAACTAGTGGATCGATGTTTTTCCGTTGAACCAAAATAGCCCTAATGGATCGATGTGAATGTATAGTAATAAGTGATGCAACAAGTGTACAACCTCTTTGCCGTAGCCGTGTCGACCTCAGCATCATTGGGTTGGTCGCTGAAGCAGTTGAGGCAGAGGTGGCTGTCGGAGGTGTGGAGGAAGATCTGTGGAATCTGTAGACGGCGTTCAGGGCACTGCTCTGTTGTGATGGATTGTTCTGTCGTTGGAGCAGCTCCGGTGAGCCGTAAGACATCAAGGGTGCAGTGGCACAAGACAGACATCGTCAATCTCAAGTGGGATTCTAATAGCATCTCCAATAGATGATGTAAAATGGATGTGAAATTAACATCACCAAAAACCACCTAACTACAACAGATGAGGTAAAAACTGTTGACTCTGAACTTAACTGTCGAAACTAAAATTTACTGTGGAATCTGAATGCTACTGTTGAAACTGAACGCAGTGGTAGCAGAGAGGCACTTGACATGTAGTTTAGGGAGGGCCTGTAGTTCATCTTCAACCTGCACCCCCCTGAGCCGCCAGCCACCACCGGCCGAATTGCCGGCCCCAACGCCGCCTCGCCGCCCTGAAACAACTCACCACCGTCGCCCCGGCCAGCCCTCTAGCCCCCCCGCCCCCCTGGACCATAAGATAGATAGTGGGGTACCTCTCCGGCGAGTCCTCGTCCCTACTGCGGGTGGTTCTTCCTTAACTCCGCCGTGCCCCCCCCCCAACCCCTGAAAATTGACTGATCCAAAAGTCGATTCAGTTGACGGAAGTGTGGCTTAATCGGAGCAGAGCAGCAGCACGAGCGAGGGGGAGAGCAGCAGCAGCAGCTGGGCGAGCGAGCGATCAAGTGAGAGCCGGAGCAGCGGTAGCAGATCCGGCTGGTATGGACGCTGCCGCCGAAGGGGCCTCACACTGGGGGAGAGCCGCCGTGGAGATGTCGTCCGCGGCGCCGGCTTCAAGGTAGCCGCTCCATGGGGGTGCGGGATGGAGCACCGTCAGTGCAGGGAGGTCGAGTTAAGGAGAAGGTGCGATGCGATGAGTGTACAACCTCTTTGGTGGAGCCGAGTAGGCCTCGGCTTCGTCCCAGGAGTCGGTGAGGATGCAGTGGTTCTGGTGGAGCAGTTTAAGGCGGCGCTATGGGGATGGAGCAGCTGCGATAGACGAGGCGATCGTCGGAGCAGCTCCTTGGAGGTGCAGGACGGGGCGGCTGAACCGGCGCGACGGCGAGATGGACGACGGATCCTCATCCGGGGAGGTGGACGAGGGACGTCGAGCTGTTGTGGTGGACGACGTCATCGGGGAAGAGGCTCCGGCTGGGCAGCGGTGACGTGGCGGACGGAGGACGGTGGGGTTTCGCGGCTGGAGCGGTGAGGTTATGGCTGCCTGGGATTTCGAATGGCGAAAAGGGGGCGATGGGAGGGGTTGAAGCATGACTTAGGAACGCGCTTGTCCAAAATGTAGGGTGTGTTACAAAAGTACCCCCACCGATTTGAACTAGCGGCCCTTTCGGCTCAGGGTTAGAAGGGGGATTTCGCGTGTCGGGATTTGGCAGCTGGAGGGAGTTTTCGAGCTTGTTGTAATTTCGGGATAGCAAGGCGCGGGTTGTGAAGGCGCCAGTTTTGGGAGCACGATATCTGAATTTTTGGGATATAACAAGACACGGGTTGAATTTTAGGGACAAGCCTAACGTGTAGTAATATTGTACATGTACGTACCAAATCAATTCGCACTTCCCTCAACCAAAAAGAAAACGAAAAAAATAAAACTATTCACACCACACAAAGAGAGAGTCTTTGTCAGGACCCCGATTCCAAATCACATCGATCTAGCCGGTAACACCTCATATCACTTTGTGGCCTCACGCACGGTACTCCCACGGGTGTTGCCTTACCATGGCCCGGGATCGTTTGCGCCTTTTGGCTCACGTATATGATAGTGTCGCTAGCATCCATATGACAGAGAACCCGGGCCGACATGGCTAGTAGTGAACCCAAAGCGGCACAGACCTATGGAGACAGGCATACATGAACCACATCGAGCATGTCGGTGATCAGCAAGTGATTCCGGGCTGTAGCACTGGGCTAACAGGACTCCGGGGAACCCGAGCTATAGCAGGCTAGGCAGGACTCCGGATATCACAGCGTGACATTTCCCCGAAGGGACAGACATAGGAACGAAGTGAAACACATGCCGGCCAGTCAAGTGTCCTGAGCAGTAGTGCTGGGCTAGCAGGACTCCGGTGAACCGGGCTGTAGCGGACTACTATGGCTCATGGAAACACTAGACTACATTTCCCCATAAGAGAGGCTGCCAAGGATAAACAACTAGATTGTCGGATCCCACACATACCAAGCATTCCAATCATACACACAATATGCTCGATATGTGTAAATACAACATGGCATCACAACATAACTCTACAACTCAAGTATTTATTCATTAGGCTCCGAGGAGCGAGAAATTACAAACATGGGTCTCATGACCCAACAATCATAGCATACAATGCAAAGCACATTTGGAAGCTTAACATGTCTGAGTATAGACATCTACAAATGAAAAAGGCTAAGAAGCCTGACTATCTACCAGATCCTGCGGAGGGCACAAGATCGTAGATGAGGTAACAAGCTAAACGTCGAAGTCCACACGGAACTACTAGCGAGACTGACGTCTCCCGGCAAAACATAAAATAGGCAAACGTGAGTACAAATGTACCTAGCAAGACTTACATCAGAACTAGCTACTTATGCATCAGTATCAATAAAGGGGGTGGTGGAGTTTAACTGCAGCAAGCCAGCTTTGACTCAGTGGCTAGCCTGAACTATGACTGCAAGTAACTCTTTTGAGGTGGCGCACACGAGTCCGCATATTCACCATTCAATACACAACTATGGATCCGCTCTCGTCTCCCTACGAGAAGGCCATCCATAGCACTCACACTTATCTTGCGAGTTTTAGAGTATCCATTTTCACTTGTCTATGAACTGTTATAGGCAACCCAGAAGTCCATTACCGCGGACACGGCTATTCGAATAGATGATGTTAACCCTGCCGGGGTGTACTTCTTCACACACGCTCTCACCACTTACCGTCGTTTACACGACATGTACTCGGCAACCTTCAAGCGGAAGCGCAACGAGGGTGTCGGCCACGGCCTACCTAAACACTCAAGTCTCTAGTCTAGGTTTATCGCCTATCCAGGTTCCATCCGCAGGGAGTCCGGCCGAGGTTTCCACATACGGCCCCAAACGATGTGAACAGGGTTCCCGAGACACCAAACGGGCGCCCGGTACACCGTGCCACGGTGTATCTACCGCATCATAGCCCACCCCTAGGGTCAGCGCTACGCACGGCCGCCAACACATATCCTATAAACACCAGAAACTAGTTGCAACTCCTGGACAGAGGACAAGGGTGATCAAGAAGCCGAGAGGGCCCATTGGTTTCGGGCCCAATGCGTGGTAGTAACTGTTTCATGGATCACAAACACAGAACTCAGTTCCTGAGGACGGTTTCAATGAGACAACCCACCATGTACTCCTACATGGCCTCTCACCGCTACCTTTACCAAATCATGTTCACACACTTAGCTCACACACAGTAGGACATGTTTACACACCTCCGATCCATACCCGATGAATCAGACCTGACTCAACCCTAAGCAGTAGCAGGCATGACAAACAAGCATGAATGAGTAGGCTCATCAGGGCTCAAACAACTCCTACTCATGCTAGTGGGTTTCATCTATTTACTGTGGCAATGACAGGTCATGCAAAGGAAAGGGGTTCAACTACTGCAGCATGTAACAGTTGAATCGTTGTTGTCCTAATGCAGTAAAAGAGAGCAGGAGCGAGAGAGTGGGATTGTATCGGAATGAACAAGGGGGTTGTGCTTGCCTGGCACTTCTGAAGATAGCATTGAGTCTTCATCAGTGTCAACGATCACAACGGTGGTACAACGTCTATCGAGAGGGGACATTTACCGGCAAACAAGGAAGAACACAATCAATGCGATGCAACAATATGATGCATGATCATGACATTGCAATATGCTGTTGATTGAGCTCATGCAACTAGCAACAAGTTAAATGGAGTTGGTTTGAACACTAGGTTCAAATTCAAATTCAAACTATGAATTCAGATAGTGCATTATCATGTTTGGACTAAACAGTGAGGTTAAGTTGTTCAAACATGCATGAAAATGCCATAAACAGATTCCTTGAATTTTTCTGATAATTTTTCATATATAATTTAATTCATTGGAGTTACGGTTGATTTTCTATGATTTTTAGAAGTTTTGGGCATTTTCTAGAATTTCTGAATTGTTTTTAATCCAGAAAATGATTTACTGCGTCAGCCCGACGTCAGTGTGACGTCAGCAGGTCAACGGCTCGGTCCAGGTCAAACCTGACGTGTGGGGTCCACACGTCAGTGACACAGATAACTAATAAGGTTAATTAAAATTAAACTAAACCTAATCTAGTTTAGTTAAGGCCTAGGCCCACATGTCAGAGGCTAATTAAACAAACTAAATACATTAACACTAACCTGGGTTAATTAGCAGGGCTGGCCCCACGCGTCAGTGACCCAGGGTGGTCAAACCCTGGTCAGACGGCGTCAAACCCCCGGGTCAACTCAGTCAGACCTGCCGGCGACTAACCGCCGGCGAGGTCCGAGACGGCGGCGATGCGCGGAATCGCAGCACAGGCCACGGTTCGAGGCGCGGATGGCACCGTTGGGACTCTGAGCCTCGTCTGCGTCGGCGGGTGCTAGCGGGGTCGCCGGAGACGACCTAGATTAACGGCGATGTCCTCTTCCGCGGCGGCCGGAGTTCGGTGAGGATGGACAGCGTGCTACGATGCACGGGAGGACGAGTGGGTAGGTGTTCTGGGTTCCTGGGAACGCGCTGAGGACGAAAACATGCTCGGACGCGACGTTTGCAGGCTGTAGCCACGGCGGCGACATGGCCGGTGGTGAGCAAGCTTTCGGGCAGGGTGGTGGAGCTAGCTAGGGCGCAAATTAGGCAACGGGGCATGGGGTAAACGGTGTAGCGGCTCACCGCAGTTCTTCTGGTGCTGCTGGCGAGGCAGGGGAGGCACGGGGTCCGGCGAATCGACGACGAGGTCGCCGGCAGCCAAAGGTTGAAGAAGAGCTCGAAGGCGACGCTGCAGGGCTTCCGGCGGGGCATGGCTCGGTGAGGAGGAAGAGGGGGTCGAGGCGGAGCCTCTGAGCGCATCGGCGAGGCGAGGCAGTGGCTGTGGCCATGGCGGTGCGCGTTGGCGGCGACGGTTTCGCTCGGTTGAGCTAGAGGGAGAGAGCCAGGGGAGGGGAGAGAGAGCGGCGAGTGAGGGAGAGGGGATAGGGGCTTCGGGGCATCTCCGTGGCATCGCTAGAAGGGGTCGGGGAAGCAGGAGGTGGCCAGGGCAGGGTGGAGGTGTCGCGCGCGTGGCGAGCACTGGCCCTCGTCCTTCTGGCGAGAGGAGGGAGATGACTGGCATCGGCCAGCTGGGCTGGGTCGTGCTGGGCCAGGCCAGGTGAGCGCCAGGTACAGTGCCCTCTCTTTCTTTCTGTTTTTGTTTTCTATTCTTGTTATTTTGTTTTGATTTAGTTCAAAGACCAAGCCATTTTCAAAATTCATGAAAATAATTGTGTGAACTAAATGGACTTCTCCAAAGCTACACAACAATTTTCAGAATTATTGAACATATATTTATTATACAATAAATATAGATCCAATTCAAATAGTTATTGAATTAATTTCGAATGCCCAAAATAAATATTTCTGAAACTCTAAAAATATTGGTTTGAATTTTACCTCTTGCCAATATTTTTACAGAATAACAGGAACATTTCCTTGGACTCATTTGAAAAGATTTTTAATGTTGATTATTTCCTGAAGTGATTTCTAAGGGTTTCAACAAACCTCAATTCAACTTTCAGAAATTTTAAACATGATGCATGAGTGCAGATGCAACTATTTCACTCAGGTACTCTAGGGCTGTGACAACTCACCCCTACTAAACAAGAATCTCGCCCCGAGATTCAAGCATAGGGTAAGGTGAAGGGGGAAACACAAGCTAACATAATCTTCACGATCCAGGTTGCATCTCATAAGGTTGTTGATTCAATCACCATCATTGTCTCGATGTCTTGCTCTGAGAACTCCAACCAACATGACAACGAGATGGAAGGGAAAACTCTAGAAGGATCGATCTTCTCGAAGATCGAACAACTCAGGATCAACTCACGGAGTGAGACATAGGAACATCTCTGGAGCTGGGAGGCAAAACTTGCATCAGGAGCGATAGAAGAAAAAAAATTGACGAGGGTTCCAAAGTAGCGAGGGAAATTGCCATGATACCATGACGAGACATCTTAAGGAAAGTGACTCGCAGAAATATTCCCTTAAGTGGCAAAAAGAATTACTTTTGATTCAGAGATCATTGAAACTCTTCATACCATCTTAAGGCAATTTACAATTGATCGTTTGAGGTAGCTTGAAGAGATGGCATACTTGGACTAGGATGGATGATGTGGAATACCTTGTTGAAGACAACGCAATGGACGATTTTTGCTTATCATCGGAGATGGATGGAACCCGTGGTAGGACCACTTTGAAGTTGATCCTGATCAGTAATTACTGAGAAGGGTAGTCCGTGGTAGGATGACACAATGGCGGTGCAAGCTGGGAACAAAATGCAAATGCTAGGAATGATTCTAGTAACTGGGGAGAGCTCAACAGTCTAGAGTGAGTCCACTGTTTGAAAAGGTTATAACATAATCGAGGGAACATGAAGCAAATCCCAGTTAACGCCAACGATAAAACCTAGTGCTTGCGCGTGCTCTCAAGAACTTGAGCATCTCCATATTCATCAAGGTTTACCAGTATCCGTTTCAAGGATCCTGGCAACACAACATGCTACCATGATGAATAATGGTGGAAGATGCAGATGCAAAGAAAGATAACACTTTCTCAGATTTCACCTTAGCGAGGCCAAGGAATCAAAATCTGGATGATCGACCGAGAGACATTTAGCACTCCGCTTCTAATGTGATCCTTGATGTGCTAGGATAACCCATTTATTGATATGGTTTGGTATCTAGGACATCAAGTAAGAGGTCGGACTTCGGGAGCACAAGAATCCGGAAGGATTAACTACAGAGGTAAATCCTACAAAATCCTCATGGGAAGGTGGCCAACTTTCTTCAATCGAGATACTACAATAATAGGTCTCCCGGCTGGATGTGTTGGCCATGACATCCACTTTACCGGTTATCGAGGGACCAATATTATAGTTCTTGGGAAATGCTCCAACCATCATACCTGCCTGAGATTCAGATCTGGTTGGTGTCAGGATATTCCAGACTAATCGAGTCTAGAAAGGAAAATGAAAGTTTGCAACACAAATCGACGAGACGACGTTGCGAGATTCTTGGGGAAATGAACTACGGTAGTAAGCTCCAAAACATGAGCCGGTTCTGCTACAAGCATGTGAACACGTTGTCCTAGACAAGCATGGTCACCTGGTAGTCTTAAAATGAAACACTACCGAGTTCAGGGGGAACCATCAACGAGGATATTGAAGTCCTTGCGTAGGTCTAAGTCTTAAGAAGAAACTTCTTCTCCTTGAACAAATCAATCAGTGGCTTGGTGTGCTAGGGATACATATAGAATGTAGATGATCAGTCTATCAGACCATAGAATACTTCGCACATGCATGACTGACTTGGGATGATTCCAGAGGAAGCAAAGACAAACTTTCTCGAATTCACGGCGGCAACTTACATCCGATGCACATGAATTAGAGGAAGTCACATCTTTCAACCGGACATATGCTTCATGATCGGGACATGAGGTCAATGCTTATAAAGTTTCCAACACTAGTGTAATGTTCAACGTGATTCATGGGGGAGACAAAATGCCGGTGATGGGCTCAACAGCAACTCATCGGAATTTCCATATCACTGGACTTCCACCACTATGTGAACAATGTGATAGTATTGGTCAGACCAAAGATATAATGGTGTATGCTCGAGGGACAACCGCAAGTAAGACAACAGTACGAACATCGTTGGTTCTGATTTGATTTGACGATAGCCCACACTCAAATCAAGGTTTGGACAAGGTAATAGATCCGACAATTGTTCACAAGGACCAATTGATGGAGATATCATCTTTCTTCAACACACACACACACAGAAGATATCCCTTAACATGAACTAAGTTAGACAAGCTTTTATCTTCCAATTCTCCAAGTTGTTGTCTAGCTCAGCCAACTAACTCAGGGATATCCAACACAGATTCTTGGGAAAGGGGTGATTTATAAGAACCCAACTTGATCCCGAACTCAACATAGCGGTCAGGTGACAACCAGGTAATACTTCCGAGAAGATCTTCGGAAAATCATGAACCACCGATATGTTACTAAGCTCGAGATCAATCTTGCTTTTTAGAGCAAGACGATATGATCAAATAAGCAAGGGATTTAATAATCCTCACTCATTGATTGAGGAGTGCACCAGAAATAAGGACTAGGTAGCACAATCTATCTTAGAATGATGACTCAATAACCAACACGCTAAGAAGGAGAATATTGTCCATTAACTACCAAGCAACGGAGTTGCTAGGAGTATTGATTTAACACATCATGACTCACTTTCCGGCATTCTGGTTACAATAACATGGGAACCGAGGAATGAACAATGATGGCAAGAAGTATCACTGCGTCAAGAATTCATAGGAGAAGGTGCAATTCTCACGACGCTCTTGACATAAAATGGGTAATACTTCAGGGTAGAACAGAGCAAAAGCTGGATGGCATTTGATCTGCAGAACACAACTACTTTGACCCAATCCTGGATATGGATGAGGTACTGGAGTTTGTTTCTCCTAGTCATTCTGAAATAGAATGGCTCGACGGACCACGAGAAAAGAAGCATCGATAACATGAATGCACAACTAAAGAGGGACAACTCAAAGGAACATATTACTTTCTGAGTTGTGGATGCATAGATTAGTATGTCGAATGAAGTTCAACAAGTTTCTTCCGGATAACCCATGGAGAAAGGTAGAGCTGACAGAATCACAATTATGAATGGAGAACTCCTCAAGAGTACTCTAATTGTGATATTTTGGTTCAAAGAACTTCTGCCTTAACGGTTCATGGTATTTGGAAGGATGAAATACCACGGACCTCGAGGGCTGTCGCAAGGTTACTAATATCCTAAAGGAACTATCAAAAACTATCAACATGAGGTAAGTAGGGTGAATCTCGGGTTCAAGAACCCATGAATAGAATACCTACCACTACATGGCATCACGGGATGCTTTTGAGAATAATGGCCAGAATCACACACTGGGGATACAAAACATGGCTAGATCACTAGGTGATCTTCTAAGACACCTAGGGTCATAATAATAGCTCCAACATATATGTCGAGGCAACAGAGTACCTCAACTCACCGATTAGTGTGGATAAACTGGCCCAAAGGAACGTCGGTAACGAAAGAAGGAATTTGCAAATGCATCAGACTAATTAGAAACCTGGGATGACTCGGACAACATAACGGCTGTAAATGCTCAAAATGATTTGAGACATCCTGCAAAAATGGCGGCATAACCACTCAACATCGTAATATCAAGGTTCTGAGGCCAGTTATGAATATATGGAAGTAGTAGGAACTGAACTGAGGCTTGAACTCAACAATCCTAGGAAACTACGGTTCAATATGAAGTCATCCTGATAGATAGATGAGAAGGCCTAGTTCTTAATCCCCGTAGAAGAGAAGAGGTTGACTCAGATCAGAAGGCCATGAGGTATAAGGAGTAAAAAGAGCCTTACGTTCCCTCCCACAATCAATTCCCCTACATAACTAAAGCATTTCTAGACACAACTTCGACCAGTTTGGCTTGGTAAACCTACAGGCAGTCAGGCTCTGATACCAACGCTGTCAGGACCCCGATTCCAAATCACATCGATCTAGCCGGTAACACCTCATATCACTTTGTGGCCTCACGCACGGTATTGCCACGGGTGTCGCCTTACCATGGCCAGGGACCGTTTGCGCCTTTTGGCTCACGTATATGATAGTGTCGCTAGCATCCATATGACAGAGAACCCGGGCCGACATGGCTAGTAGTGAACCCAAAGTGGCACAGACCTATGGAGACAGGCATACATGAACCACATCGAGCATGTTGGTCATCAGCGAGTGATTCCGGGCTGTAGCACTGGGCTAACAGGACTCCGGGGAACCCGGACTGTAGCAGGCTAGGCAGGACTCCGGATATCACAGCGTGACATTTCCCCGAAGGGACAGACATAGGAACAATGTGAAACACATGCTGGCCAGTCAAGTGTCCTGAGAAGTAGTGCTGGGCTAGCAGGACTCCGGTGAACCGGGCTGTAGCGGACTACTATGGCCCATGGAAACACTAGACTACATTTCCCCATAAGAGAGGCTGCCAAGGATAAACAACTAGATTGTCGGATCCCACACATACCAAGCATTCCAATCATACACACAATATGCTCGATATGTGTAAATACAACATGCCATCACAACATAACTCTACAACTCAAGTATTTATTCATTAGGCTCCGAGGAGCAAGAAATTACAAACATGGGTCTCATGACCCAACAATCATAGCATACAATGCAAAGCACATGCGGAAGCTTAACATGTCTGAGTACAGACATCTACAAATGAAAAAGGCTAAGAAGCCTGACTATCTACCAGATCCTGCTGAGGGCACAAGATCGTAGCTGAGGTAACAAGCTAAACGTCGAAGTCCACACGGAACTACTAGCGATACTGACGTCTCTCTGCAAAAACATAAAATAGGCAAACGTGAGTAAATGTACCCAGCAAGAATTACATCAGAACTAGCTACTTATGCATCAGTATCAATAAAGGGGGTGGTGGAGTTTAACTGCAGCAAGCCAGCTTTGACTCAGTGGCTAACCTGAACTACGACTGCAAGTAACTCTTTTGAGGTGGCGCACACGAGTCCGCATATTCACCATTCAATACACCACTCTGGATCAGCTCTCGTCTCCCTACGAGAAGGCCATCCATAGCACTCACACTTATCTTGCGAGTTTTAGAGTATCCATTTTCACTTGTCTATGAACTGTTATAGGCAACCCAGAAGTCCATTACTGCGTACACGGCTATTCGAATAGATGATGTTAACCCTGCAGGGGTGTACTTCTTCACACACGCTCTCACCACTTACCGCCGTTTACACGACATGTACTCGGCAAGCTTCAAGCGGACGCCCAATGAGGGTGTCGGCCACGGCCTACCTAAACACTCAAGTCTCTAGTCCAGGTTTATCGCCTATCCAGGTTCCATCCGCAGGGAGTCCGGCCGAGGCTTCCACATACGGCCCCGAACGATGTGAACAGGGTTCCCGAGACACCAAACGGGCGCCCGGTACACCGTGCCACGGTGTATCTACCGCATCATAGCCCACCCCTAGGGTCAGCGCTACGCACGACCGCCAACACATATCCTATAAACACCAGAAACTAGTTGCAACTCCTGGACAGAGGACAAGGGTGATCAAGAAGCTGAGAGGGTCCATTGGTTTCGGGCCCAATGCGTGGTAGTAACTGTTTCATGGATCACAAACACAGAACTCAGTTCCTGAGGATGGTTTCAATGAGACAACCCACCATGTACTCCTACATGGCCTCTCACCGCTACCTTTACCAAATCGTGTTCACACACTTAGCTCACACACAGTAGGACATGTTTACACACCTCCGATCCATACCCGATGAATCAGACCTGACTCAACCCTAAGCAGTAGCAGGCATCACAAACAAGCATGAATGAGTAGGCTCATCAGGGCTCAAACAACTCCTACTCATGCTAGTGGGTTTTATCTATTTACTGTGGCAATGACAGGTCATGCAAAGGAAAGGGGTTCAACTACCGCAGCATGTAATAGTTGAATCGTTGTTGTCCTAATGCAGCAAAAGATAGCAGGAGTGAGAGAGTGGGATTGTATCGGAATGAACAAGGGGGTTGTGCTTGCCTGGCACTTCTGAATATAGCATTGAGTCTTCATCAGTGTCAACGATCACAACGTCGGTACAACGTCTATCGAGAGGGGACATTTACCGGCAAACAAGGAAGAACACAATCAATGCGATGCAACAATATGATGCATGATCATGACATTGCAATATGCTGTTGATTGAGCTCATGCAACTAGCAACAAGTTAAATGGAGTTGGTTTGAACACTAGGTTCAAATTCAAATTCAAACTATGAATTCAGATAGTGCATTATCATGTTTGGACTAAACAGTGAGGTTAAGTTGTTCAAACATGCATGAAAATGCCATAAACAGATTCCTTGAATTTTTCTGATAATTTTTCATATATAATTTAATTCATTTGGAGTTACGGTTGATTTTCTATGATTTTTAGAAGTTTTGGGCATTTTCTGGAATTTCTGAATTGTTTTTAATCTAGAAAATGATTTACTGCGTCAGCCCGACGTCAGTGTGACGTCAGCAGGTCAACGGCTCGGTCCAGGTCAAACCTGACGTGTGGGGTCCACACGTCAGTGACACAGTTAACTAATAAGGTTAATTAAAATTAAATTAAACCTAATCTAGTTTAGTTAAGGCCTGGGCCCACATGTTAGAGGCTAATTAAACTAACTAAATACATTAACACTAACCTGGGTTAATTAGAAGGGCTGGCCCCACGCGTCAGTGACCCAGGGTGGTCAAACCCTGGTCAGACGGGGTCAAACCCCCGGGTCAACTCAGTCAGACCTGCCGGCGACTAACCGCCGGCGAGGTCCGAGACGGCGGCGATGCGCGGAATCGCAACACAGGCCACGGTTCGAGGCGCGGATGGCACCGTTGGGACCTTGAGCCTCGTTCGCGCCGGCTAGTGCTAGCGGGGTCGTCGGAGACGACCTAGATCGATGGCGGTGTCCGCTTCCGCGGCGGCCGGAGTTCGGTGAGGATGGACAGCGTGCTACGATGCACGGGAGGACGAGTGGGTAGGTGTTCTGGGTTCCTGGGAACGCGCTGAGGACGAAAACATGCTCGGACGCGACGTTTGCGGGCTCTAGCCACGGCGGCGACATGACCGGCGGCGAGCAAGCTTTCGGGCAGGGTGGTGGAGCTAGCTAGGGCGCAAATTAGGCAACGGGGCATGGGGGAAACGGTGCAGCGGCTCACCGTAGTTCTTCTGGTGCTGCTGGCGAGGCAGGGGAGGCACGGGGTCCGGCGAATCGACGATGAGGTCGCTGGTGGCCGAAGGTTGAAGAAGAGCTCGAAGGCGACGCTGCAGGGCTTCCGGCGGGGCGTGGCTCGGTGAGGAGGAAGAGGGGGTCGAGGCGGAGCCTCTGAGCGCATCGGCGAGGTGAGGCAGTGGCTGTGGCCACGGCGGTGCACGTCGGCGGCGACGGTTTCGCTCGGTTGAGCTAGAGGGAGAGAGCCAGGGGAGGGGAGAGAGAGCGGCGAGTGAGGGAGAGGGGACAGGGGCTTCGGGGCATCTCCGTGGCGTCGCTAGAAGGGGTCGGGGAAGCAGGAGGTGGCCAGGGCAGGGTGGAGGTGGCGCGCGCGTGGCGAGCACTCGCGCTCGTCCTTCTGACGAGAGGAGGGACATGACTGGCATCGGCCAGCTGGGCTGGGCCGTGCTGGGCCAGGCCAGGTGAGCGCCAGGTACAGTGCCCTCTCTTTCTTTCTGTTTTTGTTTTCTATTCTTGTTATTTTGTTTTGATTTGGTTCAAAGACCAAACCATTTTCAAAATTCATGAAAATAATTGTGTGAACTAAATGGACTTCTTCAAAGCTACACAACAATTTTCAAAATTATTGAACATATATTTATTATACAATAAATAGATCCAATTCAAATAGTTATTGAATTAATTTCAAATTCCCAAAATAAATATTTCTGAAACTCTAAAAATATTGGTTTGAATTTTACCTCTTGCCAATATTTTTACAAAATAACAGGAACATTTCCTTGGACTCATTTGAAAAGATTTTTAATGTTGATTATTTTCTGAAGTGATTTCTGAGGGTTTCAACAAACCTCAATTCAACTTTCAGAAATTTTAAACATGATGCATGAGTGCAGATGCAACTATTTCACTCAGGTACTCTAGGGCTGTGACAGTCTTGCCCCATTTTACTATACAAATGCTATTCAAAGCTACTCCCTCCTTCCATCTATATAGGGCCTAATGCGTTTTTCGATGCTAACTTTCACCAAATATTAGAGCAATGATATATGACATGCAACTTACACAAAGCACACCGTTAAATTCGTCTGTGAAAGGTTCTTTCAATGATATAATTTTCACATTGTGCATGGCATGTACTATTAGTCTTGTCAATAGTCAAAGGCGGTCTTAAAAATCTCATTACGCCCTATATAGATGGAAGGAGGGAGTATGAATCCATGTTATGTCCGATTAAATTTTTTGCTTGCTGTATAATGCATGTAACCTACTCATACCAACATTTTAGTGCATTCCAAATGTCTATACTACCGCTGCAATTCAAGCTAAATTTGAATTCATTTCTCTATTTCAATAAGAATCTACAATCATGATTGTTGCCAACTTCAACCATCATAGTTTCCTTGCTATCCGCCAGATATAAATCAGACGGCCTATAGTGCAGGATGGCAGGCACACCATCATCAACAACTCCGTTTTTTTATAAGAGTAGAGATAAAATATATTAAATGTAGTATACCATGTTCATAACCACACCATGTGTATCACCGTTATATATATTCACACATCCGTTGGTTTGAAACACAATGATAAATTCTTCAAATATCCGAATTCGCTTTTTATAATGAAGTATATATGATCTCTATTTGTCTTTTACACCCACACAACCCTCTTATCTTTGTAGCTAGCGCTAACTTTCTCTTGTGCATGCACATGCCCGCATCCCTCTCACCCTCCCTCAGCATTCCCTAGCTCCATCGCGCAAATTCGTCTTTTCACTTTAGGTCGTTCACCCACGATGTGTGTAGGCCCCCAGCTCCTTCTTTACGGCACACATCGATCGATATGCCTCTCTAGCCAGGTGTACCTAGCACAAACACAAGCTTCCCCTCCTCTCTTGTCACCATCCATGCCTCACTCCCACCACTCTTTTCATCGTTCTTGTACTCGCTCCTCCCCCTCGATATATTATGCCTCTCATACCACCTCCTCCATGCATCCCTCTCTCTATCCTTCTCCTTGTGCCTCATTTGCTTCTAACGCACACATGCATGTATACCGATCGATCTCCCAACATATACCTAGATCGACTTTAACTACCCCCCATCGATCGACGTACCTCACAAGTTATGTCTCTCCTTTCTCTTACAAAGGGACGATTGATCTTCCTATGTAATTACGTCTGCTTACCATAGCCACATCGTCCCCCCTCATCACTCCTGCATGCCTCCTGACCTGTCTCTCACACGCACATGCACAGACAACAAGCAGCCATCTCCTCTCTTATTGATATTGCGGGCGTGCCCTCCGTTTGTCTAGCAAGCCTATCCCACCATTTGTTAGAAGCAACTCCACTACCACCCCCTCCAACACTGTAGCTCTGTCTCTCTCCCAACCTTATTCATCTCCTGCACATATGCATGGATGCCGATCGATCTCCCTTAATACATGAGGCAGATCGATCTCCTTAATACATGAGGTAGGCCTCTCTCCTCCTCCACACATATACCAGCCATTGTACCTCTATAGTTAATTGGCCTCCCTCTTCCCCCACCACACACCGATAGTCGAGCACTGCAGGTAGGTATCCATGCCACAGAGACAAACTGCACATGTCCCATCTCACGTTCTAGTAGGCCAGCCATTCTATATCTTTGACGTGGGCACACACAAATTCGATGGCACTCTTTATCGATCGCGCGAGCACACACACACACACATCATCCCTCTCTTCGATTCTATGGACACCTCAAGCCGATGATACCTCCACTCTCTTCTTGTGGATCCCCCCTCTATATATATGTTATATCCAGGACTCTATTTCACACACATTGCATATGTTATATTTTTTGATTGACCCCTCCCCCCACAAAAAAAATTCTCAAGAACCCACACACTATATCTCTCTAGGTTTGTATCTCTCTCACACAACCCCACATAGGTGGTGTACGTATACAAGAAGAGAATAGGTGCACCATGCATGTACTCATGCTTCGTGCCCAGCCACACCCGCGCGGGTACACGGTGGAGCTCATTTCTCCGCAGAAGATGAATTTGTTTTTGTAACATCAAGTGGCTAGAGACTCGAAAACTTATTTGCCCATTAGTGACTTGTTAGGGCGGTGGATTTTAGTTTGTACGATAATGTTGCATCCACCTAAAGTAACAAAAGTTCTTATGTAAACTTCCTAGTAATTCCCTCTTCGTAGGTGCAGCATTACTCCTAACATTTGTAATATCAGTTTGAAACTTGTAATATTGCCGTGTCCTATTCATGCGTTTTCAAAATCTTGCGAATCAAACAGGTCCTGAGTTGGTGATGATGTTGTGCCTCCCATCTTTCGCCAATAGCCGTCGGATCTAGATCTGATGCATACAAACCAAGCTTCTCCATTTTTGCAAAAACATGCCCACACTTGTTCCCTATTTACAAACAACTCCTTGTCTCTCACAATCAGCCTCATCTCCTCCCCACCACATCTAGGAGTAGAAGGCCGTGGAAAAATCTGGCGCGATGGCCGCTGCTGGAGCCGCCCACCCCCAATCTTGGTGTTCCGTGCAATGCACGGGCATCTACGCACGGGAAATTATGTCGAACAGGGCTAGTTGTAAGCAGGCTAGCTCTACAGCCATGATGATAGTGACTATAGACGGTGAGGCTGACTATGGTATGCCGAACACGGCGCCTATACTCAGGTGTCATCTCCGGCGCAGGGTCTTGTCACTTCACTGTGAGGAGCATCACATAATAATTTGACCAACGGGTAGTACAGTTCTAGTACTCCTACTACTACATTGGTAGTACTACTACTAGTACTAGTAGCACCACCGTCTGGATTTAGGAGTACTACCACGTCCATCTGGATTTTAGTATTTGACTAGCAATATCTAGTAATGCATGTCACCAAAAATGTACTACTCCCTCTGTAAATAAATACATGGTGTTTTATTCCTATCGGCGAGAGAACTTAATGTTTTTTTGCTACTCCTAACTAGAGTACTAATAGGATTACATGCAATGAACTAAACACTGCATGTCATGTTTGGTAGTCTCAAGTCATTGAAAGCATGCACGGCCCACATCTGTCATTGGTTGATATGTCACAAAATAAGAAACAAGGAGGGAGTTAATGCATCGTGCCTAAGTATTTTGGGATTATTTGGTTTTCGTAAGGTGACTTACACAACATTTTTGTTTACATGCATTAAAATTTTATTAGTTAAATCGAAGGTCAAAACTTGGCGCAAAATGCAAAGGGGACCAATAAACCAGTAAACATCAAACTTCTCTCATTTGGCCCCAAGTAGAGGTCCGGTGAGATGACTATACTGCACCGGCATGAAGGGGGACGCAGCTTCGTTGACTTACGGCAACTTCCTTTGGGTGAATGACACGTGGCCCCAGGGGGTGGCTGGCCCACCTATCATACAGCCAAAGGCAGGTGCAGTAGAGGGCCGAGGAGTAGTACGAAATCCTACGCACCTACGCACGCTCACCAAGGGCTGAGTGATCACTCGAATCGCAAGATCAGTTGACTAGAAGCTATGCTAGACCCATGGAGGCGATGAGCGCGAGCATCAGCCGGCTATGCTAGATGGTCCACGACGCCGGCCTACGGCCCGACACCGAGGAACGTCTCCAGGTAGTATTTCTTGAGGCCGCCAGGGCAAGGGGCCACTTGGACGACAGCTTCGTCTCCTTGTTCGACGAGGTCCTCGTTGGTTTCCTCGACAAGTTCACCGTCGTCAAGAAGCTTGCGGATGACTTTTACATAAGCCTCCAGCCGACGCGCCCAGGCTCTGCGATGCCCGCCACCCTCAACGGCCACTATGGTAACAACCTCTTCGACGCACTAGTGGCCCTGCGACTGCCCGTCGTCGCGCCGGAGAATGTCCACCTCGAGGTCGCGCTCGCCGCGCAGCGCCTGGCGTAGCAAGACACCCTCGACATAATCACCCACGTCTACACGCAAATCGTCCACAAGGACCACTACATGCAAGAGGATGATAGGACACTGGCCTTCTTGGAGCGCAGGGCAACCTTGGACGGCACTGTTCAGAAGCACGTTGAGCTCGCCGCCATAGCCGCTGCTCCTCACACGTCGGTTGGTGACCCGGCGCACTAGGGCGTGAGGATGTCGTTGAACGTTGATGGATCCGTATGTATTTTTATCTTTCCTTCAAATCCATGTAGTAGTATATGATACTACAATAATTATCTTACCTTTCGCATCAACTTCATAATTTTCATACGTACTCCATGCATGAACGGCGCCAGAACCAAACTTCTCATTACTCTAGGCAAAATCGTTATTTTCTATCTATCGGTCGCGCCATGGAGCAGAACTAAATTTTACAAGTTACGAGTTCAAAAGGAAAAGCCTTCCGTGTTCGCGTCGCACCCCCACACGGTTGGTCCAGCATGCCGCTCAAGCAGGAATGCGTGCGGTGTTGCATTTTCACTTACAAGTGGGACCGCAATTGAGCAAACCGACTATCGGCAAACCCCCACCCTGCCCACCGCGCGATGGCTGAGAAAACAAGAGGGAGAAGAGATGGTTGTAGCATGGACTCTAAGAAAATTGGTGTCAGATGGGACTCGTGTGGGTAGCGTGTGACGTATTGCTACACATGAATGCTAGTTATGGCCCGTGCCACCCCACTATATCAAGCCTATATCAAGGTACGTAGAAAAAATTTCCTGTAGTCCGTGCTCAGCCCTCCTCTATCTCTCTTCTCAGCTAGCCAGTGGACGCGCGGAGCCCATCGTCTGTTTGCTCACATGCGGCCCCACATGTCAGTGAAAACACAAGAGGACCCACTGAACCTGCACATCTTTCACCTCGACGTGTTGGTGATGAAAAACAAATCCAATAAAGGTCTTCGGTGGCCGCTTTTGGAGTTACTCAAGAGTAGTAAGATTCTATTTACAGTTTAACCCAAGATGCACATCTCTTGGCTTCAACTACCACTCTATTTTCTTTCATGACACGACCTGGATGCTGGATGTCCCACGTGTCGGCAAAAGGAGGAAGAACCCGACCAAATCTTTGGTTCTGCACTCGGATTAGACTAGTTGTGCTAACTTAAAATTTTTATTGTGTACTCCCTCCGTTCCAAAATACTTGACTTCCATTTGTCCAAAAATGGATGTACCTATATACTAAGACATGTCTAGATACATATATATTTTGACAAATAGAAGGCATGTATTGTGCAATGGAAGGAGTAGAATGGATGCAAGTTTTTGTATTGGGAAGAAGAGTACATCCATATATTGATAGAGCACAATTTAGTAGATGTTCTATCACTTTTAGCTAGCACAGACGCAAGATCGAGCCTCCACGGATCAACAATGAATGCATCGAGAAGGCACTAATCCAACTTACAAGAGTAATAAAATGTATCCTTGTGGTTCTTGTTTTCTTTGGTCTTGCTTTTCTACTCAAAATTATCATTGGAGTTCGTGCAAAATTGAGGTTCGTTTGAGGTCGTGCGTTGGAGTTGGCCTTACAAATGGGACCGCAGTTAAGGAAACCGACTATCGGCAACCCCCCCTCGCCCGCCGCGGGATGGCTGAAGTTAGAGAAACGACGAGGTTGAAAAGATTGCTCTAGCACGGACTCCAAGGATTAATATGGTGTCAGATGGATGTCGTGGTGGTGGCGTGTACTATTGTTGATTGGCCTCATCCGATAACCTATTGCAATGCACGTACAATTATGTATTCGGAAAATATTTTTTTGCCTCGTCACACCACTCACTGTGAGAAGCGACTCGAAAGCCATTCATAAATTTAGTAAGTTTATCACAGGCATATCATTTTATTACATACAACAAGTCATCAACCCACATCGACAACGAGGATACATTATAAATACTAAAGTTTTCACCACACAACAAATAACAAGCCATGAAATGAACTTCAACTCAACCATTCTGCGGCGTTGGAAACGCTTGCTTTGCACCACAAGTGATTCTCTGGGACGGGCCATCCGTTGTCGATCTGGAGACCAATGCAGGACTGATCATCCAAGCTGAAGCAGCCTACTATATCAGTACCAGGGTAGGGAACCACCCAAATGTCCGAGGTATAGACACAGTTGCTTCTCATAAATGTGTCAACATTAGTTGGATCACCTTTCACCATCATCGGATAGTTTTGTCCAAGGAAGAGCGAGTTTTCTCGAAGACTATCAATTCTGTGCCAGGGAGAAGGAGTTGGTGCTAGCACACTAGTATCCATCCCGAATACCATGCAACGGGTGTTGGAATAGGTCCGGAGAGTGCAAACATGGGAGATACCTGCTTCCTTAGCAGTAACATCATCAGTGGGCTGCATACACACAAGAAGAGGTGATCCATCGAAATTAGTTGCCAGGCGCCACAGAGTATATGGGCACTGCTCGTGATCATCACCATCGGCATCTCCCCCTTGGTTATAAAACTTTTCAAGTCTAGGTGGTGGGATGTTCACAGGACCTTGGAAACACAAGAAGAAGGTTAATTAGTAAAGGGAAACTTGCTAACCCGCATGCATGTGGATGAAACAATTATAATTACGGTGGAAGACAAATGTACTGAAACTACTAGGATGCCATGCAAAAACAGTTCCACGAGTGGTGGCAGCAAACAAAAGGCCCTCGTATTGAATTGCATCACAGTACTCATCTGTGTACAGAAACTGATTTTTGAGAAATATCCATTGAGTCAAACCACGAAGGACGGAAACAAGCTTGTCGAAGATTGCAACAACTTGATAGGTGTTGTAATTCCAACAGCGGTTGGGAACTCGACAAATTGCTATCTTCCATAAAAGACAGTCACCATGATCGTATTTGAACGTGTGTACATTACCGGTGTGCTCAACCTCTGGGCAGTGTGCTTAGAGTTTTGGAAGTGGAACCCGGTGACGAGTGTACACATTCACAAGTTCCCACTCGCAGTTGGACCCAATGTAAACAACCCAATCTCCATTTGCACCCGCCCAAGCCTTGCCCTCAAGCGATGGCATCTTAACATCATACGTATCATTATCAAGCGACATCAACTTGCACAGGGTGAGGCCTCCGTCGTGCCAGCGTCAGTCATCAGGGTCACGGCGAAGAAGATAGGGGAGATCATACCGCTCCTTGACTATTGGGTTCTTTGTAATGAAGTTATTAGTTGAGTCGAGAATGGGCTTGAACGAACCAGGCATGCTAGCCGAGGTCATGACGTCGCACCGATCAATGAGTTCCTCCACCACGTCATATTTCAGATCGGGGCAAGAATAACGGGGTCGTTTCCAGCCTGTTCCCTCCTTGGAGAAGACGATCAAAGAATGGCAGAAGAAAGGGTGAAGGGCTTAAGGAAAATGTAGGAGGGAGAGCAAGAGCGTGCGACAACAGTTCCAAATCGAGAGGGAAAGGCGAAGATTCGATGGACGGTTGCGAGTTTGCCACGGTTCACGAAGAGGCGCCCCGGCCTACACATCCGTTTGAAAATACTCCTACTACTCGCTGTCGTCTCACTGATATGTTGGAATGGGACCACATGTCAACGAAACATGGTGTGTAATTTCTCGTGCAAAATGCGATCTGGTCGCGTTGGCCCGAGGTGCCGCATTAGTTATCGACCTTTATTTTTTTAACGGCGTGCCGATCAGTTTTGAAGCACGACTAACTGGTACTGTATGTGGAGAGGATGATAGCAGGGACCCGCCAAGGTCATGGCAGTACGCAAGCAAGTGCCTCCTTATTTCAAGCCAATAAAAAAATGGCTCCTCCTAGTGGATTTCTGACATCTGGGTCCCATGCCATTGTCAACGTAGTCAATAAACGAGAGAATTGCACAACGAGCGGCTGACACCAGGGACCCAGCAGCTCGCCCAGTTATTTTTGTTTTGGGTTAATTTGATAAATGCCACTCCAAATCCGGTGTATCCGAGAAATGCAACTGCAATTTCCAAACTTTGAAAAATGCCAATTCATGCCATTTCTAGTGGCATTTTTTGAAGTCTGGAGTGGCGTTTTTCAAAGTTTACAAACTACAGTGGCGTTTTTCAAAGTTTGCAAAAATTGTAGTGGCATTTTTCAATGTTTGGAAATTGCAGTGGCATTTTTATGAATCGCCATAATTAGAGTGGCATTTATCAAATTTGTTTTTGAGACCGAAGCAGGGTGTCAACTGGGCTGTGCGGGACACTCTGGCCTGTCTAGACAGCCTTTTCTTTTATGTTAACCACAGACTAGCCCAGTAGTTTTTTTCTTTCTGAAAATGGCTAGCCCAGTTATTTTGTGATTTGTCAAGTAAGTCGCTTTATCAGGCCTGTTCGGCTGCAAATCTTTCAAGACGAGGAGTGCTTCATTCGGCTGGCCGAGAAAATGGCCTATCAGTAATGAGAAATGGGTTGTACATTTTTAAAACACATCAAACGGGCAATTATTTTCAAATATCTTTTTTTCATTTCGAGATTTTAAATTTCATTGATTTTTATGCATGGACAATTTATTGGATTTTATATTGATATACATTTATTTTTCAAATCAGTCTGAATGTGACTCGAAATTTCGGGATTAAAAACAATTCAGACCGCACCGACATATGCAAAATTTCGTATAATTTTTTAACCGTGGCCACAATATGGGATGTAATGCTAACATAAAGAATATGGGCTCCAAAAAACCTGTAAGAATTAGCAAATGGGCTGTAAATTATTTGAAATAATGGCAGATGGGTTGTATGCTGTTTTCCACAGGTTTGAGGCTTTCCACAGATGGCCTGTATACTGTTTTATGTCCATCCAACGGCCGTCGTGCTTCTTCAATCTCTGCTCTTCCTGCTCCAGCCGCTCAAACCAGCGCCGGCGGGACTGCCTGCTCGCTCCTCCCCATGGCCGGCTGTGCTGCCGCGCAGGCCTCACCGCCCCACCGTACTCCCATCGCTGTCCTAGCCATCTCTCTACTCACCCACACCTGCTGTTATTCTCCGGCGACGGCAGACGAACTAGTAAACCCTCGTACAGTCATACTCCCCTCCGCGTGGGAAACAAAAACAACGGCCGAGTCTTCCCTACCTCCGTGTCGTTCCCTTCCTAGGCCTCGCCGTCGTCCACCGCCCTGGTGCTCTCGGCGTGGCATGGTCAGCGTGGTCAACGACCGACATGCATCTGAAGTGGACTGTACGTGGAGAGGCTGACAGCTGGGTCCATGGCCGCACGCAAGGAAATGCATCCTTATTACGCGCAAAATAATGATTTCCTCCACCTGACATCTGGGATCCACCGAAACAGCCTCTGTATTTCGAGAAAAAAATGTTACCACCGCTGACAGCTCGGACCCACCAGCTATATCTTCGCACGCAAGGAAGTGCCTCCTTATTACGCACAAAAAATGAATACTCTCCCTGCTAGCTGGGACCCAGTATAGTGGGCCTACTAAGTTGATGGGGACGAAGGGCTTGTCAAATTAGTCAATATGCACGATTCTAGCTCGACTGACCGTATGATGTCCATCCAACGGCCGTAGTGCTTCTTCAACCTCTGGTCTTCTTGCCCCAGCCGCCCAAAGCAACGCCGGTCATTCCGCCTGCTCCTGCCTCCCGTGGCCGGCTGTGCTGCCACGGAGGCCTCACCGCCCCCATACTACTCCACTCCACTCACCCACACCCCTGTTATTCTGCGGCGACGGCAGCGCAGCCGAACCCGTGAACCCTCGTACTCCTCTCCGCGTGGGCATCCACTGCCGCGTCTTCCCCAGCTCCGCATCGTCCCCTTCCTAGGCCTCGCCGTTGTCCACCGCCGTGGTGGTGTCGGTGCGGTGCGGTCAATGTGGTCAACGACCAAATTCCGTCGGAAGAATACTATACGTGGAGAGGCTGACAGCTGGGTCCACGGCAGTCGCAAGGAAGTGCCTTCTTATTACGCGGAAAATAATTATTCCTCCACCTGACAGCAGGGACCCACCGGAAGCCCACCGATATATTGCGAAAAAAACGTTTGCCCCTGACTCCTGGGACCCACCCGACGGGCCACCGTATTTGGCGAAAAAAAACGTTCCCCCTGCTATCAGCTCGGACCCACCGGAAGTGCCTCCTTATTACGCATAAAAAAATGAATACCCCCTGCTAGCTGGGATCCACCTTGGTGGGAGGCTGACCTGTGGGCCTACTAAGTTGACGGGGATGGAGAGCTTTGTCAATTTAGTCAATATGCATGATTCTAGCTCCAGTGACCGTATGATGTCCATCCAACGGCCGTAGTGCTTCTTCAACCTCTGGTTTTCTTGCTCCAGCCTCTCAAACCAGCGCCGATCGTGCCTCGTGCTCCTGCCTCCCGTGGCTGGCTGCGATGCGGCGGAGGCCTCACCGCCCCCTACTACTCCCACCACTGGCCAGGCCATCCCTCTACTCACCCACGCACCCTGTTATTTTGCGGCGACGGCAGCCTCACACCGCAGCGAACCAGTGAACCCTCGTACTCCTCTACGCGTGGGCATCCACTGCCGCGTCTTCCCCGGCTCCGCATCGTCCCCTTCCTAGGCCTCGCCATCGTCCACCGCCCTGGTGCTCTCGGCGCGGCGTGATCAACGTGGTCAAGGAACGGCTTCCATCGGACGTGGACTGTATGTGGAGAGGCTGACAGCTGGGTCCACGGCCGCAGCAAGGAAGTGCCTCCTTATTTCGTGCAAAATAATTATTCCTCCAACTGACAGCGGGACCCACCGGGTGGGCCACCGTATTTCGCCCCCCTGACTGCTGGGACCCACCAACTACATCTTCGCACGCAAGGAAGTGCCTGACAGTCGGGACCCACCTGGTCAAAGCGTACATAGCGTTGTCATTCTGGTCGCGAACGTGTACGTACATATATACTGGTCGATGTAGAGGCGCGCACGTGTCATAGTAGAGGCGGACAGGGTGCAAGAAATAAAATACGGCCACGTATGTGTACATACGGGCGGGGTCTCGAACGCCTACTCGCGCATACGTACGGCCAGGGCTCGTGTACATGGTTGGGTCGGAATGGAGAAACAACATCATCGTTGTGTTAATGGGGAGGCAACGGAATGCTTCCTGTTCATGGGGAGGCAAAAAAATGCGTCGTGTTCATGGGGAGGCAACAGAATGCGTTTTGTTCATCAGGAGGGCTTGGACGGAACAGGCGATGGAAACGAGGCCTGGCGTACCGCCCTCTGCCGGTGTCCTGGGCGGCTGTTTTGTGCTTGCCACTCCGGAGTCGGTCTTCTTCTTCACCGTTAGCATACTTGAACGGAGGAAACGGCCTTGTGTTCGACTGGCCATGTTCGAAACGGGATCCTGTTCATCGGGAGGGGTGTGGCGTACCGCAAAACGGAGGAAACGGACCTCCTACGGTCGAAACGGGGGTCCTGTTGATCGGGAGGGGTGTGGCGTACCGCAAAACGGAGGAAACGGACTTGTGTTGGAGCGCTAGGTCGAAACGGGGGTCCTGTTCATCGGGAGGGGTGTGGGGTACCACAAAACGGGACTCCACGGGATACTGTTAATCTCCACCGTCGACCCCCTCCATCCTCGACGAGCTACTGTTCATCCACCGTCGACCTCCTCCAGCCTCCACCTGCGACTGTTCATCCACGGGCTCCTGTTCATCTAGCCTCCACCGCGCGCTACTCCACCGGCTACTGTTCAACCAGCCCTCTCCATGGGCTACTGTTCATCCTGCCCTCCAAGCGGTGGTCCTGTTCATCCAACCCTCCACGGGGTTCTGTTCATCCAGCCCCAATCGGCTCGATCTTCCGGGGTCATGTTCATGCAGAGGCAACACCGCGGGGTCCTGTTCATCCACCCCCACCGGGAACTGTTCATCCACCACCCCGGGCAACCCTCACTATTCATCCAGAGGCAGCATCGACCAGCTTCAGTTAGCAGCAGTAGCGAAGGAATCGCTCGATCGGGTTCAGTTAACAGCCATCGATCGATCGCTCGGGTTCAATAACGCGTAGCCTGCAGTGCAATCGCTTGGGTTCAGTTAGAACCCAATGCCTCGCTCGGGTTCAGTTAGAGCCAATGCCTCGCACACACACGCGTACGTGTACGAGAGAAGCACGCATCGCTCGGCCCCCGACCTCCCACCGTAACCGGGAACTCCCCGAAATTTTCCTCCCCCTTGCTTCTACCATGGTTTTTTCCGTCACGGACGGCCCAAAGAATGTCATGCAGCTGCGTCTCCAGCCCTCCCAGGACGAAAAGCCCATTTTCTATCTTGATTTTTTGTCATAGAAGTAGGAGCCCACCACATCTATGATGATACCGGGTTTTGTCACAACTATCGTCATAGAAGTGTCATATGTATGACAGAAAAAAATTCGTTCGGCCCAAAATTTCACGGATTTATCTTTTTTTTGTAGTGATAACCCGTAGACCTTTTAGGGTTAGTATTAATATTCCATATCACAGAGGGTAATTCTTCCACCCAACAACCCGACGTCCGTTGAAAAGGGACCATAAGCCAGGGTTCTAGACCTTTCAGGATTTCCTGATTGGCTCTTTCAGCTTGACCATTGGATTGGGGGTGAGCTACTGATGAAACATCAAGCCGGATATGCTCCCGTTGATAGAACTCTTCCATATCTCCTTGGGACAGGTTGGTGCCATTGTCAGTGATAATGCTATGTGGAAAGCCAAAACAAAAGATCACCTTCTACATGAATTGAACCGCCGTGGCCGCATCACACTTACTGACCGGCTCTGCCTCAACCCATTTTGTTAACTTGTCCACTGCCACCAAAAGGTGCGTCTTCTTATCTTTAGACCTTTTCAAAGGTCCAACCATCTCAAGCCGCCGGACTGCAAGTGGCCAAGTGATTGGAATCATCCGCAGTTCTTGAGCCGGCACGTGCGCCCGTCGTGCAAATTTTTGACACCCATCACACCTACTGACCAGGTCCTCCGCATCAGCATGAGCCGTTAGCCAGTCAAAACCATGACGAAAAGCTTTGGCCACAAGAGACTTTGAACCGGCATGATGGCCAAAATCTCCTTCATGGATCTCACGAAGAATTTCTTGACCTTCTTCAGGAGAGACACAACGTTGAAACGCTCCGGTGAAACTGCGACGATACAACTCACCATTGGAAATTGTCATTAACTTAGACCGCCGGGTTATCTGTCGAGCCAAGGAATCATCCTTCGGCAACTCACACCGGGTCATGTAAGACAAATATGGCATTGTCCAATCTGGAATGACATGAAGAGCCGCCACCAATTGTGCTTCTGGGTCACGAATAGCCAAGTCCTCTTCTGTAGGCAACTTGACAGAAGGGTTATGCATAACATCCAAAAAGGTGTTAGGCGGGACCGGCTTACGTTGAGATGCCAACCGGCTTAAAGCATCGGGCGCTTCATTCTTTCTGCGGTCAATGTGCTCCACCTGATAACCCTTGAAGTGTCCGGCAACAACATCAACCTCACGGTGATAAGCCGCCATGAGAGGGTCCTTGGAATCCCACTTTCCTGATACACGAGGAATCCCACGGCTTAAACTCATCTCTCTAGCCATTTGAAGCACATGGAGTAAGGCCTCATACACAGCTGCATTGTTAGTACAAGGAAACATCAATCGCAACAGATATCAAAATTTGTCACCTCGAGGAGAAGTTAAAACAACTCTAGCCCCCGAGCCTTCCAAATGTCTGGACCCATCAAAATGAATCGTCCAATATGTGTTGTCTGGCTTCTCTTTAGCTGTCTGCAACTCCGTCCAATCGTTAATGAAGTCCACCAGCGCTTGAGATTTGATGGCAGTACGTGGCACATACTTTAAACCATGAGACCCAAGTTCAATGGCCCATTTGACAACTCGCCTTGTGGCTTCTCTATTTTGAATAATATCCCCTAAAGGAGGAGAGCTAACCATAGTGATAGGATGACCCTGAAAGTAATGCTTAAGCTTCCGGCTTGCCATGAACACCCCATAAACAAGCTTCTGCCAGTGTGGATATCTCTGTTTGGACTCAATGAGCACTTTACTGACATAATAAACCGGCCTTTGAACCGGATGTTGTCGGATTTCGGGTTCCGTCAGACCCTTAAGGTTCGAACACTGGGGTGCGCGTGGAGATTATGCCTTCTACCTCCCCGTCTCGCAAAGATCTAAACTACTAAAAGAACTGCACAAGGGACGCAAGATTTATACTGGTTCGGGCCACCGTTGTGGTGTAATACCCTACTCCAGTGTGTGGTTGGTGGATTGCCTCCTGGGGCTGATGATGATAACAATACAAGGAAGAACAGCCTCGCGAGGGTCTGTTCTAGGCTGGGGTGATGAACTGTTAGGAGGAGTTCAGTCGCCCTTCTCTCTCTTTCTCTCCCTCTGATCTCGATCTGGTTCTCTCTCTTCCCCCCCTTGCTCTGTGGGCGGCTGGTTCTATTTATAGAGGCCCTGGTCCTCTTCCCAAATATTGAGTGGGAAGGGAGCCAACAATGGCGGGCTAATTTGAAGGGGGACAGCAAGTATCAACTATCCTGACAAAAGCAGTCTTCGCCTGCGCAAAGCTCTGGTGATGACGCTATCCTGGGCTCCATGGTGACCTCCGTCTCGTAGTCCTCCTGGTCTTGGTCTGGTTGCACCGAAATGGCAACCTTTGCCTAATGCCTCGGTACTCCGCGGCTGCGCTTGCCCCCTTTGCAGCAAAGAGGAAAGAAGGACGCTGCGCGCGCTGGCGCCCGCCTGGCGCCCTGTAACACCCTCGATGCGACTATATCTCCCACGTGTCGAGGCACGACTTAGAGGCATAATCGCATTGAAGGCATATGTCGCAAGTGAGGTAATCTTCACACAACCCATGTAATACATAAGGGAAAGAGATACATAGTTGGCTTACAATCGCCACTTCACACAATTACATGAATAAACATTACATCAATCAAATACACTCATGGTTCGACTACGGAACCAAAATAAAAGAAGAACCCCAAATGTGACAAAGGTCCATGATCGACCCCAACTAGGCTCCACTACTGATCACCTAGAACGAAGCAAGACAAAGGACAAGATCTTCATCGAGCTCCTCCTGAGCTTGGTTGCGTCACCTGCATGGACTCATCGGCACCTGCAAACTGGTTTTGGAAGTATCTTTGAGCCACAGGGACTCAGCAATCTCGCACCCTCGTGATCAAGACTATTTAAGCTTATGGGTAAGGTAAAAGTATGAGGTGGAGCTGCAGCAAGCGACTAGCATATATGGTGGCTAAGATACGCAAAAGAGAGCGAGAAGAGAAGGCAAAGCATGGTCGATAAGAGTATGATCAAGAAGTGATCCTATAACAACCTACGTCAAGCATAACTTCAACAACCGTGTTCACTTCCCGGACTCCGCCGGAAAGAGACCATCACGGTTACACACGCTGTTGATTCATTTTAATTAGGGTCAAGTTTAGGTTTTCTACAACCAGACATTAACAAATTCCCATCTGCCCATAACCGCGGGCACGGCTTTTGAAAGTTCAAATCCCTGCAGGGTGTCCCAACTTAGCCCATGACAAGCTCTCACGGTCAACGAAGGAATAGACCTCCACCCGAGACATTCCGATCAGACTCGGTATCCCGGTACAACAAGAAATTTCCACAGGGTCAAACTAAACCAGCAACACCACCCAGATGTGCCGACAAATCCTGATAGGAGCTGCACATATCTCGTTCTTAGGGCACACCGGATGAGCAAGACGTCGGGTAAGCCAGCCCAGAGTTGCCCCTGGTAGCCTCGGACATCGCTCAGCTAGACCAAAACTTAGAGAAGCACTGGCCCGGGGGGGTTAAAATAATGATGACCCTTGGGCGCGCGACCCCCAAGGGAAAAGAAAAGGCTAGGTGGAAAATGGTAAAACCAATGTTGGGCATTGCTGGAGAAGCTTTACTTAAGGCGAACTGTCAAGGGGTTCCCGTAATAGCCCAACCGCGTGAGGAACGCAAAATCCGGGAACATAACAATGATATGACGGAAACTATGGCGGCAAGAGTGGAACAAAACACCAGGCATAAGGCCGAGCCTTCCACCCTTTACCAAGTATATTGATGCATTCATTAAATAAGATATATTGTGATATCCCAACTAGTAAATAAATGTTCCAACAAGGAACGGCTCCAATCTTCACCTGCAACTAGCAACGCTATAAGAGGGGCTGAGCAAAGCGGTAACATAGCCCATCAACGGTTTGCTAGGACATGGTGGGTTAGAGGTTTGACATGGCAATTGTGAGGCTGACAAGCAAATGGTGGGCATCGTAGCATTGGCATAGTAAGAGCGAGCAAACTAGCATAGCAAAGATAGTAGTGATTTCGAGGGTATGATCATCTTGCCTGAAATCCCGCAAGGAAGAAGAACGAGTCCATGAAGAAGACAAACGGAACGTAGACGAACGGGTCCTCACAAACGGACGTTATCGGAACCAACCCGAAGAAACAACACCGGAAAAGAGCAAACAACATAGTAAACAACCACCGCATAATCATGGCATGATGCGCAAACAAGTATGATGCATGTCCGATTTAAAGAGGGCATGGCATGGCAAAATGCACAAACAATTCGACAAATTAAGTGGAGCACAATATGCAACGGAGTTGCATATTGAAGAAAACACCACATGACTTATTTAGTTCGATCTCGTTTATGTACCCAACAAGATTAAATGTTGATTAACATGGCAAGAGGTGAAGCACAACAAAACTACCTATCTAGGCAAATTTAAATGAGGCCGGAAGCAACAAACAACAATTCCGGAAAATCCTCATATGCATAAATTAAGGTTTGGTACTGTTCTGCCCTAAACATTATTTTAGAGGTGTTAAACATGCAAGATGAGGGCACCATGTTAAACTAGGCAAAATTCTACCCCATTTACATATGAAGTTTATTAAAATCGGAGTTACGGTTATTTAGTTATGAATTAAATCATTTTAGCATGGCATAGAGCAAATTTAATGCAAACAACATTTTAAACATTTTAAACATAGGTGAAAGTTTCATATTATTAATCTACGCAAAATTCTGAGCAAGTTTCGTATATAAATCATTTTAATCCGATGCACGGTTAGTGAGTTATTAAATGCATGAAGTCTAGGGACTAAACTGTGAAACTGGCCGTCTCTGGAAATCAGGAAAAATCGCAGGCGCTGAAAAAAAATACTTCACGGGCCGAATCTGAGGAAGCCCAACAGCGAAGGAAAAAAGATAGAGGAGGGGGCGCTAGGGTCGGCTCACCCTGGGCCTTGGAGGCGCGGCCCCAAATGAAGAGGACGGAGGCCGAGGCGAGGCCGGCTGGAGCTGGGCCTTGGGGCGCTCGTGCTGGGGAAGCAGGCCAGTGGGAGATGGATCTGGCCCGGTTCGGAGGAGGTGGCCCACTCGGGCGCGGGCGATCTGGGCCTGGAGGCGCGGGAGGCTGGATCGCGGGGAGCTGGGCCTTGGCGGGGGCGCGGGCGAGCTGGGCTGGTGCGGAGGCCCACGAGGAGGGGCTCGTCTCCCTTGATCCCGATCGGATCGGGGAGGCAGGGGCGGCGGCGCCCGATGGTGAAGCCGGCGAGGGACGGCGGGGCTTCCCCGGCTGCGGCACGGGAAGCAGGGGGGATGGGGAGAGGCGGATCCGATGAGGGAAGGCCCGGATCGGGCGACGCCGCGGCAAGACGGGGCCGGCGGGGAGCTTGGTAGGTGGCAGCACGGGAGAAGTCCGGTGGGGTCGAAGCACGGTGGAGACAGGTGGCGGGCGGCGGACGGCGTCGGGGAGGACGAAGGCGGCGCCTCCCGGGCGGCGGCGCGAGGAGATGGACCCGCACGGGCCAGTTGCAGGCTTCCCGGGCCCGGCGGCGAAGTGGGGAGGCTGGGCGTTGACGTGGCGCACGGTGAGTGGAGGGGAAGCGGCGGCGGGGTGACGTGTCGCACTCTCATTGGGCGGAGTGAGGTGGCGCGCGGGGACGGACATGTCCGGCGCGGGCGAAATTGTCCGGCGGCGCGAGGTGGACGAAGGTTAGGGTTTGGACTGCACGAAAAATTCGGAGGGGATCACATATTTATAGGTAGAGGGGGCTAGGAGAGTCCAAAAGAGGTGCGGTTTTCGGCCACGCGATCGTGATCGAACGACCAACACGATGGAGCAGAGTTAGGTGGGTTTTGGGCCAAATTGAAGGGGTGTTGGGCTGCAACACACACGAGGCCTTCTCGGTCCCTCGGTTAACCGTTGGAGTATCAAACGAAGTCCAAATGGTACGAAACTTGACATGCGGTCTACTGGTAGTAAACCAAGGCCGCTTGGAAAGTATCGGTCCAATCCGGAAATGTTTAACCCCCACACAAGAAAGAAAGGTAGAAATGACCACCGGAAGAGAACGTAGCGCCGGAATGCAAAACGGACAACGGGAAAATGCTCGGATGCAAGTTTTGAAAACATGATGATGCAATGCACATGATGACATGATAAGATGCAACACGCAAGCAAATGACACGGCAACGACAGCGAATAACTAGACGACAACTGGCACATCAGTCTCGGGGCGTTACACGCCCTGAGTCATCATGGCTTGCGTCACGGGCACCTCCCGAGGTACCCCGCCTTGATCTCTCCGCCTCCTCGCGAGCCAGCCTGACGAGGCCGTGCTTGAGGAAGCTCCATGTCGTCCGCCTCGCGAGGCTTGGCCCCTCGTGAGGGTCTTGGGTCTTGTGTTGATGAAGATGGGCCATGCTAGGCCTCCTTTGAGCCACGCCGCAGGCAGGCAAGTCTGGGGACCCCCGTTCCCAGAACGCCGACAGTAGCCCCCAGGCCAAGGAGCGCCTGGACTTGGCCGTGCCGAGAGGCGAAAGGGCAAGGGCGAAGCGCCGTGGGCCCTAACAGCCTGCGGCCTTGGGCGCCGCGTGGCGGTCGATGGGACGTGGGTGTCTCCACTTCCCCACGACGCCTCGGTGATCGCGCGAGTCGGACAAGTCCCTGTATGCAGATCGTGTCATGATTACCTGTGATCGCGGAGGCCGGCGGTTGGCCTTCGCCGGCTATAAGTACGGGGCTGCGCGTGCCCTTCCAGTCCATTCCTCCTTGCTTCTCCTTCTTCTTCATGGCCCCGTCAAAGAGATTCTCAGCCGCCGAGAAGGGGAAGACTTGCCGGGTTGAGCCCGCCTCTCCCCCACCCAAGCGTGGCAGAGGGCGCCCTTGCAAGCATCCTGTGGCCACCACGGCGGCTCCCCGCGGCCGTGGAGGTGATCTTCAGCACGGCGATGGGCGAGTGGCTGCAGCCGGGGAGCGCACTACAGCTGCGCGTCCCCCCAGGCCGCGCGTTCGTGCTGTTGAAGTGCTGCCGGAGTTCGTCGTGTGGTCGGCGCAGCCGGCTAGCACCCGGCTCCCACTTCCTTGCTTCCTCCTAGGCGAGCTCCCGGCCGGCGCCCCGGGTGGCCTTTGGCTCCAGGCCGACGGCTGCTGCAGCCGGGCCTCATGGGTCACCCTGGAGGTCTCCGCGGTCGGGAGCCTGTCCCTGGCCCGTGGTTGGCAAACGTTTGCCCGTGCGTGTGGCCTGGGCCGCCGGTGCACCCTACACTTCAAGTTCGACGGAGACGCCACCCTCTACGTGAGGGTGTTTGGGGAAGATGGTCGCCGCGAGGGGTGCTGCCCCGAGGGTGACGACCGTGGCCGGGAACCCAGCTCCAGTGACGATGGAGGGAGCAGCGCTCGCGCGGCTGGCGGTGCTCGGAGTTCCTAAAGCTTCTCTAGTTCTTCTTCAGGCGCGACTCCTCCAGCGGCGGCCGCGATCAGCCTGCACGCCACCGCACCCCGGTGAAGCGCGAGAGGGAGTCCGCTTGAGCTTCGGAGGTAGCCCGGGCCTCCCCTGCGGGCCGGTGTGAGGCGAGCTGCGCCGGATTTGTTCTTTCTTTTTCCCTTCTTCCTACGCAACAAAGACAATAGTGCGGAGCCCCACGGGGGCGTGTTTGGGTTGTTGCTGTTAATCACCGTTTCGCTTTGTTACCGTCCCTTCCGGCTATGTGCCTGAGCGCGGATGGTTCCCGACCCCAGCCGTGGGGGGCAACCGACCCAGGCCCTTTGTTTGTGTCGCGACGCCTGTGGGGCTCGGACTGGAGGGGTGCTCTTGAAAGGGCCCAGGTCGCGAACTCTTTGAATGACTAGGATAGGAACGCTCGCGAGGGCGCTCAGCTACCCCCCTCGCGAGGCCTTGCGCAAGAGAAAACGAGACAGGAGAGCGAAAATTCGAAGAACCGCAAGCCAAGGACGGCAACAACTTCAATAAAACTTCAAATGAGAAGGAACAAGCCAACCGCGGAAAGCAAATGAAAAGCCGCGTCCGGCACCTAATCTAGTCTTTGATGTCTTCTCACCAGCGCGGAGCTAAGTGCTGCCACTGGGCATGGGAGGGAGCCCCAGGGCCTGAGGCCGGTGCTCCTGAGACTCCGGGGCGTGTACAGCTCCAACTCATTATTACGTGAGAGTGTCACGGGCGGCGAGCTTCACAGGCATTGGCCTTCTTCACAGGCTCCGGGCCTTTTCCAAAATGCGATAGCTTCACAGGCACTCGCCTTGCTTCACAGGCTCTGGGCCTTTTCCAAAACGCGATAGCTTCACAGGCACTCGCCTTGCTTCACAGGCTCTAGGCCTCTTCCAAAACGCGATAGCTTCACAGGCACTCGCCTTGCTTCACAGGCTCTGGGCCTTTTCCAAAACGCGATAGCTTCACAGGCACTCGCCTTGCTTCACAGGCTCTGGGCCTTTTCCAAAATGCTATAGCTTCACAGGCACTCTCCTTGCTTCACAGGCTCTGGGCCTTTTCCAAAACGCGATAGCTTCACAGGCACTTGCCTTGCTTCACAAGCTCTGGGCCTTTTCCAAAACGCAATAGCTTCACAGGCACTCGCCTTGCTTCACAGGCTCTGGGCCTTTTCAGGGGTAGAACCTCCGGAGGTGCTGGATGTTCCATGCATTCTGGACCGGCATTCCCTCCAGAGTCTCCAAGCGCGTGGAGCCGGGCCTGGAAACATGAACAACCTTGAACGGGACCTCCCACATGGGAGAGAGCTTGTGTAGTCCCTCCCTGGAGAGGACCCGCCTGAGCATGAGGTCTCCTACCTCAAGACTCCTGGGGCGGATGTTGCGGCAGTGATATCGCCGCAGCGCTTGATGATACCTCGCCTCTCGCAGCGCGGCCTCCCGGCGACATTCCTCCCCCAACACGAGGTCCATCCCCCGCATGGCATCCTACTGCGCCTCATCGAATGCCAGGACCCGCGCGGAGCGACGTCTGACCTCGTGAGGGAGGACCGCTTCCGCTCCGTAGACCAGGAAGAATGGGGTTTCTTCAGTCGGTTTGGTCGCGGTGGTGCGCATGGACCACAGCACGGACTGAAGCTCGTCGTGCCAACCTCTGCCACCAGCGTCCAGCTTCTTCTTGAACGTCCTGGTCTTGAGGCCCCTCAGGACCTCCGCGTTGGCTCGCTCGGCCTGGCCGTTGCTTCGGGGGTGCGCCACTGAGGCGTAGCATATCTGCGTTCCAAGGTTAGCATAGTATGTTTTGAAGAGGTTACTAGTGAACTGCGAACCATTGTCTGTGATGATGCGATTCGGCACCCCGAACCGGCTTATGATGCCCTTGATGAACTTGACCGCGGAGCCCGCAGGGATGGCACGGACAGGCTCCACTTTAGCCCACTTGGTGAATTTGTCCACGACAATGTAGAGGTAGCGATAGCCCCCTGGCGCCCGAGGAAACGGGCCCAAGATGTCCAGCCCCCAGACTATGAATGGCCACGAAAGGGGAATAGTCTGCAAGCCTCCTGCTGGCTGGTGGATCTGCTTGGCGTGGAACTGGCAGGCTTCACAAGCTTTCACTAGTTCCATGGCGTCATTGAGCGCGGTGGGCCAGTAAAACCCACTGCGGAACGCCTTGCCGACGAGGGTCCGCGATGATGAATGATGTCCGTAATCTCCGCCGTGTATATCTTCCAGTAGCTCCTTCCCTTGCTCCCTAGAGATGCAGCGTAGGGATACATCGTTTAGTCGCTTCCGGTAGAGCTCTCCATCTCTGATGCAGTATGCCGTGGCCTGGCGTGCCACTCGCTCTGGCTCCTCCTCCTTCTCCGGCAGGGTCCCTTGCGTCAAGTAGCTCCGGAGCTCCATGATCCAACATCCCTCCTGAGGTTCCATCGTCAGGAGCAGGCGCGCTCCTGAGGCCAGGCCATAGGTCGGAGCTCCTGACGCAGGTGGCTGGGGGAGCTCCTCCAAGGGCTGAGCCATGTTTGATAATGACGGCAGAGCTGAGGGCTTGAAGAGCCGTTCCTCGAAAACGCCAGGCTCCTGGTGCAACCGTCTGGAAGCGCGTTTGGCGATATCGTCGGCCTCCTGATTTGTGCCACGGGGCACATGCTGCAGCTCCAACCCCCAGAATTGCTTCTCCATCATGCGGACTTCCACAAGGTAGGCTTGCATGTGCTCATCCTTCGGCTCGTACACCTTGTTGGAGAAGTTGACAAGGAGCTGTGAATCGCCCTTGATGGTGAGGCGTTTCACTCCCAAGGCGGCCGCGGCCTTCAAGCCTGCTATTAAACCTTCATACTCCGCTATGTTGTTGGAGACCGTTTCGCCTTGCTGGAAACAGAGTTGCACGGCGTAGTAGAGCTTGTCCTGTGTGGATGATATAAGGACTACCCCAGCTCCAGCGTCATGCCTAGAGAACGCCCCATCAAAGTACATGACCCAGCCTTCTGGCGCCTCGCTTCCCGGGGATAGGGACCGATCCTCATCGGCCTTGAGTCCTGGCGCCTCCGTCCACTCTGCCACAAAATCCGCAAACGCTGCTCCCTTGATGACCTTGGTCGTGCTGAATTCGAGCTAAAACGCTTGCAGTTCTATGTTCCATTCAGCGACCCTTCCAGCTGAATTAGGGCTCCTGAGCACTCTCTCTAGGGGGTACGACGAGACGACCTTGATGGGGTGACCCTGGAAATAGTGCCACAGCTTGCGCGAAGCCACCAGTAGCGCGAGGAGGAGTTTCTGAGGCATAGGGTACCGTGCTCTTGCATCCCGCAGCACCGTGCTGACGAAGTACACTGGGTGCTCAACGAGGCGGAGTGCGTCAGTGCTGGTGGCTCCTTCCGGAGACCGTGGCGCCTCTTGAGGCAATGAGGACTCCTGAGACTGGCCATCTGGAAGAGGGGCCTCTTCCGCCTCTGGTGCGTCCCTCTGCGGCGGCTGATCCTCCTCAGATGCGGTGGTGGTTTCTGTAGGCCTTCCTTGTCCATGTTCTTCCTTGTCCTGGGTTGCTACCGTGGTTTTGACTCGGCGCTCCTCTCTGACTGCCACTAAGGCTGCGCTGGCGGAGTAAGGAGTGGCGGCGAGGTAAAGCACCAGGGGCTCCTGAGGGCGAGGTGCCACCATGACCGGTGGGCTGGTCAGGTATCTCTTGAGATCCTAGAATGCCCTGTCGGCCTCTTCAGTCCACTTGAAGGCCCCCCCTTTTCTTCATTACCTGGAAAAAGGGCAGGGCTCATTCTCCTAACTTGGGGATGAAGTGCCCTAGCGCGGTCACGCGCCCCGTGAGCTTCTGCATTTCTCTGAGGGTCTTTGGCGGGCTCATGTCTTCCACCACCCTGACCTTCTCTGGGTTAGCCTCGATGCCCCGGTGGGACACGAGGAAACCCAAGAGCTTGCCCGAGGGGACTCCGAACACACACTTCTCTGGGTTGAGCCGTAGGTTCACTGCGTTGAGGCTCGCGAAGGTTTCCTCCAGATCCTATATCAAGGTCCCGGCCTCCCTAGACTTTACCATGATGTCATCGACGTAAGCTTCAACATTCTTCCCGAGCTGCGGTCCCAAGGTGATGTGCATCAGCCGCTGGAAGGTCGCCCCTGTGTTACACAGCCCGAATGGCATGCATGTGTAGCAGTAAACCCCACACTGGGTCAGGAAGGCCGTCTTCTCGACGTCTTCTACCGCCATCTTGATCTGGTGATACCCGGAGAAGGCATCCAGGAAGCATAACAGGTCGCATTCCGCAGTGGAATCGACGATCTGGTCGATGCGGGGGGAGCGGGAACGGATCTTGCGGGCATGCCTTGTTGAGGTTGGTGAAGTCGACACACATACGCTCCTTCCCTCCCTTCTTTGGCACAACGACAGGGTTGGCCAACCAATCTGGGTATCGGACCTCGCGGATGACCCCTGCGGCCTCTAATTTGCGGGTCTCCTGGACGATGAAGGCCTGCTTTTCTGTGGACTGCCGCTTGGCCTTCTGCTTCACAGGGCGCACGTTGGGGCACACGTTGAGGTGGTGCTCGATTACACTTCTGGGGATACCTGCCAACTGGTCTGGCTCCCAAGCGAACACCTTCTTGTTTGCACGCAGGAACCTGACCAGGGCCTCTTCCTTCTCGGGTTTGAGGTGCGCGCCTATGGTGAAAGTGGCGTTGGTGGACCCGTCCTCATCGACGGGTATCTGCTTGGTTTCCGCCTTGTCTTGGGTGAACAACTGCTTCTTCTTGGCGGGTGCAGCCCCCTTGGCCTCGGGGGTCTCCAAGTTGGCGTGCTGTGCCGACGCCGCCGTCTTGAAGGCGAGCTTGAGCGCCCGCAGCGCGTCCCTGGTGTCCTCGTCCACAGTGAGGACACCGTTGCTCCCGGGCATCTTCATGAGGTTGTACGCCGGGTGCGTCGTGGCCATAAATTGGGCCAGCGCTGGGTAGCTGAGGATGGCATTGTAGGGGAGGCCGATGGGGGCGATGTCGAAGTCGACCAGCTCCGTGCAGAAGTTGTCGTAGGTGCCGAAGGTCACTGGGAGCCGGATCTGTCCCAAGGAACTGGACGACTTGCCCCCGACTCCTGAGAAGGGCCGGCTGGGTTGCAGCCATTCCAGAGGTATGCGGAGGAGGTTGAAGGCCTCGCCCGAGAGCATGATGAGGCCCGCGCCGCCATCAACGAGGGTCCTGGTGATGGCCACCTGGCAGATGGTGGGGGTGCACAACATGGGGAGTGCGCCCGAGCTGGCCGAGTTGGAGGGGTGGTCCTCCGAACTGAAGGTCAGGTCGATCTCGGGCGCCGTCCGATCCGGGGGAGCCCCCTGCCATGTGGAAGCGGCGTTGACCCGGCGGAGGAACGGCTTGACGTGATGGCTTGTGGGCGGCGCCTGCGAGCCGCCCAGGAGGGCCGCGACGACCTGGGGTGTTGGTGTAGCGCGATGGGACGACGCAGGAGAGCCCCCTGCGGTGCGGACGAGCTCGGCGACGCGGCCGAGGCACTCTTCGTAGACGTCGTCGACGGGGCGGTAGCGCAGGAGCTCATTTGCTGCGAGGAACGCAGCTCGAGCCTCCAAGGGTGCGCGGAGCGCCCGGGACGAAGAACCAGCTGGTGCAAGCGATGGAGCAGCGGTGTGGCCGTCTTGCCGCACGGAGGGATGCTGGGACGACGCTTGCTGCTCGCCCCCCGCCGGGCCGCTGGCGGTGTTGACGGCGGGCGACGGGGAACGACGAGGACGGCCGCCGACGGGCATCGTCTGGGCGACGCGAGAAGCGATGGCGGCCCGGCGCTCGGCGCGGGCCCGACGTGTGTCGGACATGGATGCGACAGTCGGAGGAGAACGGGGCGGTGGACGACGAATTCCGGCGCACCCCTACCTGGCGCGCCAAATGTCGGATTTCGGGTTCCGGCAGACCCTTAAGGTTCGAACACTGGGGTGCGCGCGGAGATTACGCCTTCTACCTCCCCGTCTCGCAAAAATCTAAACTACTAAAAGAACTGCACAATGGACGCAAGATTTATACTGGTTCGGGCCACCGTTGTGGTGTAATACCCTACTCCAGTGTGTGGTTGGTGGATTGCCTCCTGGGGCTGATGATGATAACAATACAAGGAAGAACAGCCTCGCGAGGGTCTGTTCTAGGCTGAGGCGATGAACTGTTAGGAGGAGTTCAGTCGCCTTCTCTCTCTTTCTGTCTCTCTGATCTCGATCTGGTTCTCTCTCTTCCCCCCCCTTGCTCTATGGGCGGCTGGTTCTATTTATAGAGGCCCTGGTCCTCTTCCCAAATATCGAGCGGGAAGGGAGCCAACAATGAAGGGCTAATTTGAAGGGGGACAACAAGTGTCAACTATCCTGACAAAAGCAGTCTTCGCCTGCGCAATGCTCTGGTGATGACGCCATCCTGGGCTCCATGGTGACCTCCATCTCGTAGTCCTCCTGGTCTTGGTCTCGTTGCACCGAAATGGCAACCTTTGCCTGATGCCTCGGTACTCCGTGGCTGCGCTTGCCCCCTTTGCACAAAAGAGGAAAGAAGGACGCTGCGCGTGCTGGCGCCCGCCTGGCGCCCTGAGTCGTCATGGCTTGCGTCACGGGCACCTCGCAAGGTACCCCACCTTGATTTCTCCGCCTCCTCGCGAGCCAGCCTGACGAGGCCATGCCTGAGGAAGCTCCGTGTCGTCCACCTTGCGAGGCTTGGCCGCTCGGGAGGGTCTTGAGCCTTGTGTTGATGAAGATGGGCCATGCTGGGCCTCCTTTGAGCCACGCCGCAGGCCGCAGGCAGGCAAGTCTGGGGACCCCCGTTCCCAGAACGCCGACAGATGTTCCTTGCCAGCCTCCTTGCGCTCGACAACAATGGCCACACTGACAGCATGTGTGTTAGCAGCCACATATAACAATAGCGGCTCCTTTTCAATCGGAGCAGCAAGAACCGGCAGTTCAGCGAGCTGTCTTTTCAGATCATCAAAGGCAGAATTGGCAGCATCACTCCAGACAAAATCATCCGTCTTCTTCATCATTTGCTACAATGGCATAGCCTTCTCACCCAACCGGCTTATGAACCGGCTCAAAGCTACAACGCGACCCAGCGGCCGCTGAACGTCATTGATGCACGCCGACTTAGCGAAAGATGTAATTGCCTTAATTTTTTCTAGGTTAGCTTCAATGCCTCTGTTAGACACCAAAAAGCCCAAAACCTTGCCAGCTGGGACTCCAAAAACGCACTTGGCCGGGTTAAGCATCATCTTGTAGACCCGGAGGTTACCAAAGGTTTCCTTCATATCAGCTACCAAGGTTTCCTTCTCTCTGGATTTCACCACTATATCGTCCACATAAGCATGAACATTACGCCCAATCTGATTATGAAGGCAATTCTGTACACACCGCTGATAAGTCGCCTGGGCACTCTTAAGCCCAAAAGGCATAGACACATAGCAGAAGGCTCCAAACGGAGTAATGAAAGCCATCTTCTACCGGTCCTTAACTGCCATTTTTATCTGATGATAGCCAGAATAAGCATCCAAAAAGCTCAAACGCTCACAACCCGCCGTAGTATCAATGATTTGATCAATACGAGGGAGAGCAAAAGGTTTAGCCGGACAAACTTTGTTTAAATCTGTGTAATCCACACACATACGCCAAGTGTCGTTCTTTTTTAGCACAAGCACCAGGTTAGCCAACCACTCTGGGTGAAAAACTTCAACAATAAACCCGGCCGCAAAGAGCCGGGCCACCTCTTCTCCAATAGCCTTACGCCTTTCCTTGTTGAACCACCGATGAAACTGCCTGACCGTCTTAAACTTGGGGTAAATATTGAGAGTGTGCTCAGCGAGTTCTCTTGGTACACCCGGCATGTCAGAAAGCTTCCATGCAAAGATGTCCCGGTTCTCACGGATGAACTCGATGAGTGCGCTTTCCTATTTGGGATCCAAGTTAGCACTGATAATGAATTGTTTGGATGAGTCACCAGGCACAAAATCAATCATCTTGGTATCGTCAGTGGACTTAAACTTCAGCGCCGGCTCATGTTCCGTGGTTGGCTTTTTGAAAGACGTCATGTCCGCCGGGTCGACATTATCCTTGTAAAACATCAATTCCTCTGTTGCACAAACAGATTCGGTGTAAGCAGCGTCACCTTCTTCGCATTCCAAAGCTATCTTCTGACTTCCATACACCGTGATAGTGCCCTTATAACCCGGCATCTTGAGTTGCAGATAAACATAACACGGCCGTGCCATGAACTTTGCATAAGCCGGCCGTCCAAACAGGGCGTGATACATGGTTTTGATTTTGACCACTTCAAAAGTTAACTTCTCCGCCCTAGAATCATGCTCATCTCCAAAGGCTACTTCCAGCTCAATCTTGTCAACAAGATATTCCGACTTACAAGGCACTACTCCATGGAAAATGGTGTTGGATGTCTTAAGACTTTTGTCAGTCAACCCCATGCGATGGAACGTCTCATAATACAAAATGTTGAAACTACTGCCTCCATCCATGAGTACTTTAGTGAATTTGTATCCACCAACCTGAGGGGCCACCACCAAAGCCAGGTGACCCGGCTTATCGACCCGGGGAGGGTGATCTTCTCTACTCCACACAATAGGTTGCCCAGACCATCTCAAATAACATGGAACCGCCGGCTCAACAGTGTTCACATGTCTCTTATGAAGTTTCTTGTCCCTTCTGCATAAACTGGTGGTGAATAGGTGATACTGCCCACTGCTCAGCTGCTTTGGGTTACTCTGACACCCGGATTGCTACTGCTGCTGACTACCTTGGCCAGATTGCTGATTATAGCCACCTTGATTGCCTTGAGGGCCCTAGCCATGAAAACCGCCGCCGCCTGAGCCGCCACCAGGGCCATGAAAACCGCCGCCGCCTGAGCCGTTGCCAGGTCCATGATTACCGTCGAACATGTTAGAATTCTTTAAGGCCTTCATGGTTGTACAGTCTTTCCATAGATGGGTGGCCGGCCTCTCCCAGGTGCCGTGTCTTGGACAGGGTTCATTCAGCAACTGCTCGAGGGTGGGACCTGACCCGCCTGACCGAGGAGGTGGTCTCCCCTTATGCCGTTGATTGTTGCCCTGTGCGTTGGTGTTAGCCACAAACTCCAGACTACTGTCAGCCTTACGTTTATTATTACCTCCTTGATTTGTTGGGTTATGCTGATGACCTTTGTCATTCTTCTTTCCCTTCCCTGTCTTCTCTTCGTCAAATGCGGGATCCTTAGTACTATCAGAATCGGCGTACTTGACTAGAGCCGCCATCAGCGGGCCCATGTCATCATGTCATTGCAATCACGATTGAGCCGCCCCAGTTTCTGTTTCAGAGGTTCAAAACGGCAATTTTTCTCCAACATTAAGACCGCGGAGCCGGCATCCATCTTATCAGATGAATATATTATCTCTTTCACCCGGCGCACCAATGGGTCGTGGATTCACCTTCCTCTTGCTTGCAATTAGCCAAGTCCACAATCGACATGGGTTGCTTGCATGTGTCCTTGAAGTTCTGGATAAACCGGGTGAGGGAGTCCTTGATTAGGGGGTCTCCAGATAGTCGGACTATATCCTTTGGCCGGACTATTGGACTGTGAAGATACAAGATTAAAGACTTCGTCCCATGTCCGGATGGGACTCTCCTTGGCGTGGAAGGCAAGCTTGGCAATACGGATATGTAGATCTCCTCCCTTGTAACCGACTTTGTGTAACCCTAGCCCCCTCTGGTGTCTATATAAACTGGAGGGTTTAGTCCGTAGGACAACATACAATCATACCATAGGCTAGCTTCTAGGGTTTAGCCTCTACGATCTCGTGGTAGATCAACTCTTGTAATAATCATATCATCAAGATCAATCAAGCAGGACGTAGGGTATTACCTCCATCAAGAGGGCCCGAACCTGGGTAAACATCATGTCCCCGGCCTCCTGTTACCATCCACCTTAGACGCATAGTTCGGGACCCACTACCCGAGATCCGCCGGTTTTGACACCGACATTGGTGCTTTCATTGAGAGTTCCACTATGTCGTCATCATAAGGAGGGATGGCTCGCCTTGTTGTCAAGGACAACATCACCTCTGGGGGAGCCCTGGCTGGAGGCCAAACTCTTCGACTAGGCGGCTTCGTCATGACCGCCCGCTCGGCCGCTGCGCCAACGATGACTTCTCGGGTCATGGAAAATAACCGCCACATCGGCTCGAAATTCACCGAGCAGATGGATCCAATGGAGCTCTCCTCTTTGAACAAGCTCTTGGATCGCATCGCCGCTCTGGGAGTCGCTATGGATTATGGTCAGATTGGGCTTAAACCCGAAAAAGGGGGATTAACTCTTCGCCAGTCACCCATAAAATAGCTGTGGTGGAGGAGCAATGCGGAGATTCTCCCTCTATCCTGAAGATGAACTATGTACGGATTACCGAGCTCTCCGAGACGGATACCCGCCCACGAGAGGACATCGCCCTAACCCCGAACCTAGAATCAGGCTGCATATCGAACTTGCGGGGCAACATCCCGGAACCCAAACTTCCAAGATCGGAAACTCCCCCGCCCCTGGGTCTCAGATTAGGTCAAGGTCTGGACTTAAATCCACCCACCCACCCAGATACAAATGATATTTCCCACATTAGGCAAGAGCCCCAGGAGACAGTACATCACTATTGGGCCAGATTCCTCCTTGTAATGAACAAGGTCAAGGACTGTCAAGAGGAAGACACAATTTCATTCTTTTGCAACAATTGCACGGACAAAGGAATCCTCAACGCCATAAGTCGATGTGACATAGCACACTTCACTGACTTGGCGGCCATAGAACGGAAGTACTGTGCGATGGAAAGCGCCTAGAATACCCAAACAAAATTTTGGGATAATCCGGCTCTGACAAAACCCCCAGTCCGAACTAAAAGGGTGCACTCTCATAAGTCGCCCGACTCAATTACAAAGAAGCAAAAGCCCACTATAGGGCATGGAACCGTATTGGAGGGATGGCTTAACGGGCCCTGCAAAATTCATAGTACAGCGGATACCATACCAACACACAACCTTAGAGCATGTTGGGTACTCCGGCTGGTGGCCAAGAGCGGTGAGGATCTCCTCATCCAAAACACCTCAGAGCACCATCCCGTGGATAACAATACAGTATGGACAGTCTTCGAGACCTTCTCCTCAAATAATTGGCGTAAGTGAGCACTCCGCAACCTTGTCGAAGTCTACCATGTGGCAGCAATGAATCCATGGAGCGACACGGCTATCACCTTCAATGCCAGTGACGAACCTAAATTCTGAATAGCCCGAGCACCAGCTGCCTTGGTCCTCAGTCCAATTGTGGATGGCTTTCGGCTCACTAAGGTGCTCATGGACGGCGGCAGTGGATTAAACCTCATTTATGAGGAGACTCTTCAAAAAATGGAAATAGACAGAAACCGTATTGAGCAAAGCAGCACGCCCTTCCGAGGACTCATCCCTAGTCGGGAGGCACGTTGCGCTAGGAAAATCACACTAGATGTGGTATTCGGCACTCCAGAGAATTACAGCTCCAAAGAAATTACATTCCAAGTGGCCCCATTTAGTAGTGGATACCACGCCCATCTAGGGCGGGAGGCATTCATGATCTTCCAAGCCATACCCCATTATGGGTACATGAAGCTCAAAATGCCCGGGCCCAATGGAATCATCACTCTAGCTAGTGATCCGGACATAGCACTCCGCGCCGAGAACAAAACAGCCGCACTGGCCCTCGAGGCATTATCCGAAGCCCTTGTGGCGGAGGAATTAACCATGCTGCGCTCTACAGTGGACAGGGATGACGTGATACTAGACAAAATATCCAAGTCCACTTCTTTTAAACCAGCGGATGAGATAGTCAAATTCCAAGTCCATCCAACGAACCCCACAAAAACATCATCCATCGGGGCACAGTTAAACCCCGTTGTAGACGCCGCACTACGGAAGTTCCTGCGCGAGAATTGGGACATATTCGCCTGGCATCCTTCAGACATGCGTGGAATCCCATGCAGGCTGGCCAAGCATAGCCTTCACATTCTAAAGGGATTCAAGCCGGTCAAGCAGACTCTTCAGCGTTTCTCCGAACCTAAGCAACAAGCCATGGGAGAGGAGCTAGCCAAGATACTGGAGGCCGGATTCATTAGAGAAATAAAGCATCCGAACTGGCTAGCAAACCTGGTGATGGTACCAAAGAAGGACAAATCCTGGCTCCTATGCATCGAGTTCAAGGACCTTTATAAGGCTTTCCCAAAGGATCCCTTCCCCCTCCCTCGCATCGATCAGATTATCAACGCTACCGCAGGACACGACTCATTGTGCTTCCTCGATGCATACTCCGGTTACCACCAAATTAAGATGGCGGAGTCCGATCAAGCCGCAATGACATTTATCACTCCATACGGCCCCTTCTGTTTTAACACAATGCCCTTCGCGCTCAAAACCGCCAGTGCAACGTATAGGCGCATGATTCAGACATGTCTGGAAAAGCAGATCGGCAATACAATGGAGGCATACGTCGATGATGTGGTCGTTAAAACCAGACACGTCGACTCCTTAATAGATGACTTGAGGCTCATGTTCGACAATCTCCGAACATACGACATTAGGCTCAATCCGGAAAAATGCGTTTTCGGCGTACCCGCCGGAAAGCTCCTGGGCTTTATCGCCTCCAGCAGAGGAATTCGAGCAAATCCGGCTAAGATCCGGGCCCTGTCGCACTTGGCTATCCCAACTGACCTCAAGCAAATCCAGAAGTTAACTGGATGTGTGGCGGCCTTAAGCCGCTTTATCTCCCGATTAGGAGAAAAGGCACTCCTCTTCTATCGCCTTCTTCGGCGCACCGAACACTTCGAGTGGACGGATGCAACCACGGCAGGATTGGAAGAAATAAAAGCCATCTTGGCCACCAACCAAATCTTGGCCGCACCAAATGTTGGAGAACCAATGCTGTTATATATAGTGGCAACTCACCAAGTTGTAAGCGTAGTGCTCGTCGTTGAGCGAGAGACGAACGGACATAAATTCCCACTTCAAAAGCCAGTATATTATGTATCCACTGTCCTCACTCCATGCAAATCACGGTACCCACATTATCAAAAGATAGCATACGCGGTATTCATGGCATCTCGGAAATTACGACACTACTTTCAAGAGTGTTCTATTACGGTGGCCTCAGAAGTACCACTCAACGACATAATAAACAACCGCGATGCCACGGGCCGGATTGCCAAATGGGCTATTGAGCTCCTCCCGTTCGACATAACATATAGACCACGGCGAGCCATTAAGTCGCAAGTACTGGCTGATTTCGTCGCCAAATGGACAGAAGCCGAACTCCCTAAAGAGTACGGCGCATACTCCAATTGGATCATGTACTTCGACGGCTCTAAAATGCTGGCTGCTCCGGGGGCTGGCGTCGTCCTGACGTCCCCCACCGGAGATACAGTGCAATACGTACTCCAAATACTATACACAGACTCTAATAACGCAGCCGAATACGAGGCCCTATTACACGGTCTCTGGATGGCAGTTTCCATGGGCATTCAACGTCTGGAGGTGCGTGGGGACTCGAACCTCGCAATATCTCAAATAAATGGAGACTTCGATGCCAAGGATCCGAAAATGGCGGCATATCGCAACGCCATCCTCGAAATGTCAGCTCGGTTCGAGGGCTTGAATTCCACCATGTGGCTCAGGAAAACAACCAGGCGGCGGATATCCTCGCCCATATCGGCGCTAAGCGCGACCTTGTCCCACCTAACATCTTCCTGGAAAAACTGTTTAAGCCATCCGTGGTATGGGAAGGGGACACTGGTAACAATAGTCCGGACCCGTCCAAAACACCAGATACTGAACACTCTGACACAATCGGAGGCTCTGCCATCGAAATAACACCTTCAGCCCACATGATAATGGCCATCATCGCCCCGTGGACGGAACCATTCCTGGCCTACCTAACCAGGCAGGAACTACCCTAGGACCAAAATGAGGCACGCTGCATAGTGCGGCAATCTAAAGCCTACAAGGTCCACGAGGGAGAGCTTTATAAGAAAAGCACTACCGGAGTCTTTCAAAGGAGCATCTCCAAAGAGGAAGGGTGGAAGCTTTTGGCAGAAATCCATGCTGGACTTGGCGGCCATCACGCCGCAGCCTGGGCCCTTGTAAGCAAGGCCTTCCGTACAGGTTTCTATTGGCCGACGGCCCAAGCAGATGCACAACATCTGGTCCTACATTGCGTCGGTTGCCAGCTTTTTGCAAACCAAAGCCATATGCCGCCTACCGCTCTCCAAACAATCCCCATTACTTGGCCCTTCGCGGTCTGGGGGCTTGATATGGTCGGACCCCTTAAAGGGGGAACCCATAAGAAAAAATACTTACTAGTCATGGTGGATAAATTCACCAAATGGATAGAAGCCAAACCTGTCAAAACGGCTGAATCCGGACAGGTGATAGACTTCATATCTAGGGTTGTACACCGTTATGGCATCCCCCACAGCATCATAACTGACAACGGCATGAACTTTACAGCCGACAAGGTGAAACTTTGGTGCAGCAACATGGGCATCAAGCTCGATTATGCTTCTGTCTATCACCCGCAAACTAATGGTCAAGTCGAGCGAGCAAATGGTCTCATCATGAGCGGCATCAAACCCAGATTAGTGCGTTCCTTAAAGGAATCAAACACACACTGGGTAGAGGAGCTCGACTCCGTACTATGGGGGCTGTGGACCACGCCGAATCGCACTACCGGATACACACCATTTTTTATGGTGTACGGCGCAGAGGCGATTCTGCCTTGCGACATAATTAGTGACTCACCTCAAGTGCGGATGTATGAAGAAAAAGAGGCCGAGCTTGATCGGCAAGACAGTTTGGACGACCTCAAGGAGGAGCGCGACATGGCAAAAGACCGTTCTGCATTTTTATCAGCAACAGGCTCGAAGGTATCAAAGTAGAGAAGTACGGGCCAAAATCTATAATGTTGGTGAACTAGTTCTACGCCTACCGGAGAAGAAAAAGAACAAGCTCAAGCCCAAATGGGAAGGTCCCTTCATTATTGACCAGGTTCTGACCGGTGGAGCGTACCGTCTGTGGGATGCATCGGACAATCGACTCGAGCCAAACCCATGGAACGCAGCCAGACTCCGAAGATTCTACGCCTAGTGCCAGACTCTATGTTCGTCTCTTTACCCCCGTCAATTTGTTGCATATCCCTTATCTGTCTTTTCTCTCTTTCTCTCTTCCTTTTTCTTCTCCTAATTGCCTTAAAAGGCTAACTTGTGTCTTGATTACACAATATGGACGCGCTAAATCGCACTCATTATACCTGGGGGCTTCTTATACAGAATCTTAATATAACTATTTTTCTGTGCTTTTATGCCCCACACATGTGTTATTCTTCCGCATGTACCTTTTTCGCCATTATATGCATCGATATGACTTAAGTTTTGGCCAAGCTGGGTTGCCTGGCTCTTGTATTTATGCCCTACGTTCCCGTTAATTTGGCTAGGGCATAAGGGGAGCACCTCTATGATTTTTACTACCGTGTCAGCCGGATGTGTACCTCAGACTGGGTGAAGCCGAAAGCTAGCGTTCTTAAGGGAATATTCGGTCGGTGAAAAAAAGAAGACTTTTATTTATTTTGATACATGCCCCAGACGTTTATAGCATGCGTCTCTTTTCGCAGTTCGGACATGCACATTAGGGCATGCGTACCCAGGGAAAGGAAGCCTTAATGGAACTATTCTCCCTGGAAGATGTTTCTTACTATCCATGGAGTATAACATAGCTAGTTGGGTACTTGTCTGTTCAAGCACTTATGACCCCTACGCCTGGTTTCCATGCATACCCCGGTTTCTACATAGCCGAGCGGGTATTCGGATACACTCCGGACTATTGGGTCCAGAGGTCGAAGCGAAAAGGTCCGCCATGACAAATGATTTACAATCTGGCTAGGGACATTATATATGTCACTTGAAGTACACAATCACTAAGACTGATTAAATTCTTCTTCTATACCATCCAACAGGCTGTCTAGACTACAATCCTGTTGGGAATACTTTGCGGCTAATTCTACTTGGTCATACACCAAACTGATGGGGATCTCTTTCCCATTGGGCCCCACAGGTCCGACCTCGGCCATGTGGTTTGGGTCAGCTTTGGTATATCGCGTCTTCACCATAGCCCAGGCTTCCCTTGCACCTTGTCGGCAGGACGATATCTTCCATAATCGGAAGCGCCTCCGCGCTCCCTTGAGCTTCTCTATAAGCTCCCCCATGCCTCCTGGCGGGGGCGCGGATGGCCACAAGGCTTGGGCAATACCATGCATGACCTGCCGAACTTGTTCGTTCTATCATGAGAGCTCTGGTAGAAGATCACCTGCAGACCCGGGAATCTCCTCCGTGGGACGACCCGTCAGCATACCTGCAGTCATAACTCTATTAGCCGGTTTCTTTGCCGAACTCCTTCCAAAGTTTGTTCAAGCACTTACTGAAAATGCCGCATCGAAGCCGCTTATTCTCCTTCACGGAGTCCGCAAGATGGGCTCGGACATCTTTCAGTTCCATGCCCAGCTACATATGGGCGTTCTAGAGATTATTTTTCTCCTACCTGACTAGTGTAAGCACGCGCTCGCCAGCATTTAGTTGTCGATCAACACGTTCTGCACTCACCGGCACGGCCTCCGGATTCACTCGGGGGTCATCTGCAACATCTATTGTTAGATTTGCATACATGACGCATACTATCTGGTACCTGTCATTCTTTGCAATGAAAACAATTATTACCAGAGGGGCCCTTCTTGGACTCCTTCAATGCGGTAACAGCGGCCCGTAGCTGGGTTTTGCACTCTTCGAGCTCTTGAGACAATTGGGAATTCTTCTCTGTAAGAACCTGCACAAATAATGATCCTTAAATCAGTTGTGTCAACTGCTTCAAGTCTCAAGGGCTACTGATATATATAGTCGTCAGATTTTCTTACCTGTATATCCCTTACATGCTGGTCCGTGGCTCTGGCTAGACCATTTTGAGCAGCACGGATGTACGCGTCTCCTGAGTTGAAGGCATCGAACGCCTCATGGGAGAAACAAGCGTCACAGAGTACAGCCCGACTATGCCTGTGATTCATGGCGCTCTCCACTTCATAATTTGTAGCGGATAGTCTGTCCGCATCCTCCGTAGGAGGAGCATCCGGTGTTCGCCCCGTGTTATCTTCCACCTCTATGTCCGGCCTTGGAGCCCGACTGGTGGAGGCGTGATTGGCAACATCTCCGGATATAGTCCGGCGAGCGTTTTTTCTACTAGGAAACATGGATGTCATTATATTTTAAGAAAGACGACAACCACAGAGCAAGGTTTTGTATTATACATCTGCGTCAACGTCTCAATCCTAACCGCCTACCTTTTTGGCCTACCCGGCTTCGGTGCCCCTTGTTGGCGAGTTACTGCAGGTTCGGCATGGCGTCCCGAAGGCCTTCCCTGTAGAACACCATATGTGTACGGTAGGTGAAGTGCGTAAATGGGGATCCTTCTCAGACGTTGGGACTCCGGTTTTTTCTCTTACATGCGATGCAGGGAGTAGCCCAGGATAGTCGGCCATGATGGCCACCATGGCATCATCACAGCTCAATTGATAGAACGTCATGTCTATCAGCTCCACAAATATGTTCGGATCCTCTTCGAGTCCGGGATCAAGGACCCGGTAAGGGTCCTCCGGTTGTGGAGGTGGTCTGTTGACCTCCCTTGCAGCTTTTCGCAGTTCCTGCCGTGAAACGACAAGGTGAGTATTTACGACGAAGAATGCGGGAAGGTTGGGAATAAAGAGTAACAGCTCACCCAGCTTGGAGGGTTGTACATGGAGAATCCATCACGTGGCTTAATACGGGTGAACTCCTCTTCCTCTCCCTTGAACAACTCGGACAAGATTTTTGCTAGAGCAGCAGCGGAGTCTGGTCCTTACACCCGTAACGGGTGGCATCATCTTCCCCATTAAAACACCACAGGGGGTGCCCTCGATATTGACGTGGTTGCACCGCCCGCATTATGCATATTGACATAACCTTCGATTATTGTCAATCCTGATTGAGCCAGCACTTTAATCCGGTCCATCAGGTAAAGGACTTCTTCGTTGTCTTCCTCCTGGTGGCTTCATGGGCGCCAGCTTCGGCGTTTCTTCAGAGGAGCATTGTTGAACTCCGGAAGACCCCTCCAAATAGGATCTGGAAGGGGGACGTCCTCCATGTAAAAGCACTCTGAAGGCCAGTCTTCGGATCTCTTCTTCGGGGTACCGGACAGGTATCCGGTCCCGGTGATGCGCCATATTTCGGCTCTGCCCACTTGATATAGTGACCCCTCGTGTGTACGGTGCACAAGGCAGAATAGCCTCTTCCACAGCTCGAAATGAGCCTCACAGCCCAGAAACAGCTCACAAAGGGCAACATAACCAGCGATGTGTAATATGGAAGCGGGGGTAAAATTATGCAACTGGAGGCCGTAAAACTCCAGGAGCCCGCGGAGGAACGGATGGATTGGAAGTCCAAGTCCCGTTAGTAAATAAGGGACGAGGCATACCCGCTCCCCCTTGGAAGGATTGGGGCAGCTCCCCGCCATTATAGGTGGCGAGCCCGGCTCGAACGGGGACCATATATGCTGGAGGGGGAAATCCCTGGGTCTGTAACTCTACTAATTGGCTGTGCGGGACGGAACACTTCTCCCAGTCACTAGGCATAGGGCTACGGGAGTGGGAGGAGGAACTGCGATGGCCGGCCATGTTGGAATGGATTTTTCCGAGCGCGCTCCAATGGATACTCGCCGTGGGAGGATGGTGTGGTTTGGATGTGAGCATCCCCGTCTCTTTAATAGACAATTTATTTACATGGCTAGGGGGTGTGTAATTCCATCGTAGGCTTCCTGGACGGTGATGGGTTGGATGGGATCTAGCATGTAATCGAGTTAGTTTTGTGAGGGTTTGATCCCTAGTGTCCACTATGTTCTGGGATTGATGTTGCTATGACTTTGCTATGCTTAATGCTTGTCACTAGGGCCCGAGTGCCATGATTTCAGATCTGAACCTATTATGTTTTCATCAATATATGAGTGTTCTTGATCCTATCTTGCAAGTCTATAGTCACCTATTATGTGTTATGATCCGTTAACCCCGAAGTGACAATAATCTGGATACTTACCGGTGATGACCGTAGTTTGAGGAGTTCATGTATTCACTATGTGTTAATGCTTTGTTCTGGTTCTCTATTAAAAGGAGGCCTTAATATCCCTTAGTTTCCATAAGGACCCCGCTGCCACGGGAGGATAGGACAAAAGATGTCATGCAAGTTCTTTTCCATAAGCACGTAGTATGACTATATTTGGAATACATGCCTACATTATATCAATGAACTGGAGCTAGTTCTGTGTCACCCTAGGTTATGATTGTTACATGATGAACCGCATCCGGCATAATTCTCCATCACTGATCCATTGCCTACGAGCTTTCCATATATTGTTCTTCGCTTATTTACTTTTCCGTTGCTATTTCTATCATCACTACAAAATACCAAAAACATTACTTTTACTACCGTTACCTTTTGCTACCGTTACCACTACTATCATATTACGTTGCTACTAAATACTTTGCTACAGATACTAAGTTTCTAGGTGTGGTTGAATTGACAACTCAGCTGCTAATCTCAATGCATGTTTATGACTGTTGTCACTCTCTAGTTGGTCGCTTCCCAGTCTCTTTCTAGCCTTCACTTGTACTAATTAAGCGGGAATACTACTTGTGCATCCACTTCCATAAACCCCAAAGTTGTTCCATATGAGTCCACCATACCTTCCTATATGCGGTATTTACCTGCTGTTCCATGTAAATTTGCATATGCCAAACTCCAAACCTTCAAATAATAATCTGTTTTGTATGCTCGAATAGCTCATGTATCAACTAGGGTTGTCAATATCTTCCATGCTAGGTGGGTTATTCTCACGATGAGTGGACTCCGCTTATCATTCATGAGAAAATGGCTGGTAACCGGGATGCCCAGTCCCATGCTCAAATCAAATCAAAACAATTGCAAACAAAACTCCCCCACGACTGTTGTTAGTTGGATGGTACCTGTTGTTTCGGACCAGCCGTGGAGTGTGCTTGCTGGTGGTGGGGGAGTATAAACTTTACCATTCTGTTTGGGAACCGCCTATAATGTATGTAGCATGGAAGATACCGAGATCTCTTAGTTGTTATGTTGACGATGAAAGCATACTGCTCAAAATATTATTTATCTCTATCTCAAAAACTCAATCTCTGGCACCTCTGCAAATCCCCGCTTTCCTCTGTGAAGGGCCTATCTATTCACTTTTATTGCTGAGTCATCCTCCTCTTATAAAAAGCACCAGTTAGAGAGCACCACTGTCATTTGTATGCACTGTTATTAATTTATATTGAGTATGACTGTGACTGGATCTCTTTACCATGAATTGCAAAGTCTAGTTAGTCCTTGATCTTCAGGGGTGCTCTGCATTTATGTTTTGCGGTCTCAAAAACGGCTAGCGAGATACCATCTTGTTATATCATATCATGATTGTTTTGAAAAAGTATTTTCATCTAAGATTTATTATTATTGCTCGCTAGTTGATTATGCCATTGATATGAGTAACGTGAGACCTAAATGTTATTGTGAATATGGTTAGTTCATGATCTTTGCTGAAAACTTGAATGTTGGCTTTACATATTTGCAACAACAAGATCAAACAAAGTTTGTAAAAGTTTTTCTTTATCAATTTCAGTTTGTTAATGGGTTAAGCTTGGGGTAGTTGATACGTCTTCGTCGTATCTACTTTTCCAAACTCTTTTGCCCTTGTATTGGACTCTAACTTGCATGATTTGAATGGAACTAACCTGATGCTGTTTTCAGCAGAATTGCCATGGTGTACTTTTTTGCAGAATAAAAAGTTCTCTGAATGACCTGAAACTTCACGGAGATAAGTTTTCGAATTAATAAAAAATATTGGCAAAAGAATCAAGTGAAGGGGGCCCACGCCCAGGTCACAAGGGTCCAGGGCGCGCCCACCACCCCAGGGCGCACCACCCGACCTTGTGGGCCTCCTGGACCTCCACCGACATCAACTCCAGCTCCACATATTCTCTTTCAGGGAGAAAAAATCAGGGAGAAGGATTCATCACGTTTTACGATATGAAGCTGCCACGAAGCCCTGTTCTTCCTCGGGAGGGCAGCTCTGGAGTCTGTTCTGGGCTCCCGAGAAGGGAAATCGTCGCCCTAATCATCAACCATCCTCCATCTCCAATTTCATGATGCTCACCGCAGTGCGTGAGTAATTCCATTGTAGGCTTGCTGGACCGTGATGGGTTGGATGAGATTTACCATGTAATCCACTTATCCCAAGTATCCACTATGTTCTAAGATTTATGTTGCTATGACTTTGCTATGCCTAATGCTTGTCACTAGGGCCCGAGTGCCATGATTTCAGATCTGAACCTATTATGTTTTCATGAATATATTTGTGTTCTTGATCCTATCTTGCAAGTTATAGTCACCTACTACGTGTGGTGATCCAGGAACCCCGAAGTGACAATAGTCGGGACCACTCCCGGTGATGACCGTAGTTTGAGGAGTTCATGTATTCACCTAGTGCTAACGCTTTGGTCCGGTGCTGTATTAAAAGGAGGCCTTAGTATCCCTTAGTTTCCAATAGGACGCCACTGCCATGAGAGGGTAGGACAAAAGATGCCATGCCAGTTCTTTTGCATACGCACGTATGACTATATTCGGAATACATGCCTACATTATATTGATGAATTGGAGCTAGTTTTGTGTCACCCTATGTTATAACCGTTGCATGATGAATGCCATCCAATATAATTATCCATCACTGATCCATTGCCTACTAGTTTGTCTCATATTGATCTTTGCTCTGTTACTTTTCCGTTGCCACTATTACGATTGCTACGAAACTATTACTCTTACTTTTCCCTTTGTTACCGTTACTTCCATACTACTTTGCTACTAAATATTTTGCTGCAGATATTAAGTCTTTTCGGGTGTGGTTGAATTGACAACTTAGCTGCTAATACTCAAGAATATTATTGGGCTCCCCTTTTGTCAAATCAATAAATTTGGTTTGCTATACTCTACCCTCGAAAACTGTTGTGATCCCCTATACATGTGGGTTATCACACAACAAAAAAAGACACATCCGTGACATTTTGGGCCGAACAATTTTTTTATGTCATGCTTATGACACTTATATGACGATAATTGTGACAAAACCCGGTATCATCATAGATGTGGTGGGCTCCTACTACTACGACAAAAAATCATGACATAAAATGGGCTTTTCGTCCTGGGCGGGCGGGAGACGCAGCTGCATGACATTCTCTGGGCCATCCATGATGGAAAAAACCAAGGTAGAAGCGCGAGCGAGGGAAATATCGGGGAGTTCCGATTACGGTGGGTGGTCGGGGGCCTAGCGATGCGCGTTTCTCTTGTACACGTACGCGCGTGGGTGCGAGGCATTGGGCTCTAACTGAACTCGAGTGAGGCGTTTGCCTACTGAGCCCGAGCGATTACACTACAGGCTACGCGTTACTGAACCCGATCGAGCGATTCCTTCGCCACACTGCTGATAAATCAAGCCGATCGATGCTGCCTCTAGATGAACAACGAGCGTTGTTGGGTGGGGTTTGGATGAAGAGTTCCTGGTGGGGGTTGGATGAATAGGACCACGTGGTAGTATAAGCCGTTGCCGCTGGATGAACAGCACCCCGATTGAGACGGTTGGGGATGGATGAACAGGACCCCGTGGAGGGCTGGATGAACAGGACCCCGTGGAGGGCTAGTTGAACAGTAGCCGGTGGAGGGTTGGATGAAAAGTATCCCATGGAGGGGTGGTTGAACAGGACCCCATGGAGAGGGCTGGTTGAACAGTAGCCGGTGGAGGAGCTGTGGAAGCTAGATGAACAGGAGCCCGTGGATGAACAGTCATAGGTGGAGGCTGGAGGAGGTCGACGGTGGATGAACATTAGCCCGTGGAGGCTGGAGGAGGTCGACGATGGAGATGAACATTATCCCGTGGAATCCTGTTTTGCGGTACGCCACACCCCTCCCTATGAACAGGACCCCCATTTCGACCGTAGCGCTCCAACACAAGTCTGGTTCCTCTATTTTGCGGTATGCCACACCCCTCCCGATCAACAGAACCCCATTTCGACCGTAGCGCTCCAACACAAGTCTGTTTCCTCCATTTTGTGGTACGCCACACCCCTCGCCGTAAAGACCGTGGCTGGTCGAACACAAGGCCGTTTCCTCCATTCTACGGTACGCCAGGCCTCGTTTTGATCGGCTGTTCTGTCCAAGTCGGTTGGCTCCCGATGAACACGACGTATTCCATTGCCTCCCGATGAACACAACGCATTATGTTGCCTCCCCATGAACACGACGACAACGCAATTTCTCTGTTCTGACCCAGCCATGTACACGAGACCTGACCATACCTTTGCATGAGTAGGCGTTCGAGACCCCGCCCGTATGTACGTACGTGTCCGTATTTACTTACTTACAACCTGGCCGTTGTACGTACGTGTACACGATATTAACGGGACTGCCTGACATGCTACGTGCGCACCTCTACTACGACATGTGCCCTTCCTTACACGGCCACGGTTCATTGCTGCACTGTGCAGACAGACTGATCGACCAATATGTACGTACACATTCGCGACCAGAATGACAACGCTATGTACGCTTCGACCTGGGTCCCAACTGTCAGGCACTGCCTTGTGTGCAAAGATGTAGCCGGTGGGTCCCAGTAGTCAAGGGGAAACATTTTTTCATGAAATATGGTGGCCCGTCCGGTGGGTCCCTGCTGTCAGGTGGAGGAATAATTATTTTGCACGTAATAAGGAGGCACTTCCTTGCTACTGTCGTGGACCCAGCTATGAACCTCTCCATGTAGTGTACTCTTCCAATGGAAGTCGTTCCTTGACCATGTTGACCACACCACGCGGAGAGCACCAGGGCGGTGGACTACGGCGAGGCCTAGGAAGGGGACGACGTGGAGCTAGGCAAGATGCGGCAGTGGATGCCCACGTGGAGAGGAGTACGAGGGTTCACTGGTTCGGCTGCGGTGTGAGGCTGTTGTCGCCATAGAATAACATGGGGTGTGGGTGAGTAGAGGGATGGCCTGGCCAGCAGTGGGAGTAGTAGGGGCGGTGAGGCCTCCACGGCATCACAACCGGCCACGGGAGGCAGGAGCACACAGCACGACCGGTGCTGGTTTGGGCGGCTGGAGCAAGAAGACCAGAGGTTGAAGAAGCACTACGGCTGTTGGATGGACATCGTACGGTCACTCGAGCTAGAATCATTCATATTGACTAAGTTGACAAAGCCCTCCGTCCCCATCAACTTAGTAGGCCCACAAGTCAGCCTCCCACAATGGTGGGTCCAGCTAGCAGTGGGTATTAATTTTTTTGCGTAATAAGGAGGCACTTCCTTGCGTGCGAAGATATAGCTGGTGGGTCCAGCCTGTTAGCAGGGGGAACGTTTTTTTCACGAAATACAGAGGCCCTTCCGATGGGTCCCAGCTGTCAGGTGGAGGAATCATTATTTTGCACGTATTAAGGAGGCATTTCCTTTCGTGCGGCTGTGGACCAAGTTGTTAGCCTAACCACGTACAGTCCACTTCCGATGGATGTCGTTCGTTGACATAATTGACCATGCCGCGTTGAGCGCATCCAAGGTGGTGGACAACGGCGAGGCCCCGTACAGCAATGAGCCGGAGATGGGAAGACGCGGGAGTGGAGTCGCAGACGGAGAGGTGTATGAGGGTTAACTGGTTCTGTTGTGGTGTAGTTCGGCAGTCGGTGGAGAAGAACAGGGGGTGTGGAGGGGTGGAGGGATGGCCTAGCTGGCGGTGGGGTAGCGCTTCACAATGAAGCATGGTAAGAAGAGCTGCTACCAGCAGGAGGCGGGAGCAGGTGGTCCTGGCGGCGCTGGAGGAAGAAGACGAGAGATTGAAGATGAATGCCGGTCATTGGATGTAAATCCAATGGCTAACGATGTCAGAATCATTTGGTGACTAAGTTGACAATGATTTGCATTGGCTTTGACCTATTGGCCCACGTTTCAGCCTCCAAAAATGTGGCACCTATTCAACCCATTTTTTCAGAATTTATAGTCAATTTGATCACTTTTTTTAGAATTACAGCCCATTTGCTGGGCTGGGTGAACAAATAATGTAGCGTCCACGCGGCCCATTTATGTTTTTCCTAAAAATTACAGGTCATTTGCACTTTCTCAAAATACACGATTTTGCTGGACTGATTCTAGTTATAATGTTGGGTTGGGCGCGACAATGATATCAAAAAATAAACAGGGGCTGAGCATTTTGTTATAAATATATTTAAAAAATAAGTGATGTGTTATTACATTGGTCCGTAAATCTTACCAAGCTTTTGTACACAATCACCAGGATTTTATTGTCAAGAACTTATTTTTATAAGTTAATAAGATGTGGGATATTGTTTTCTTACATATGTAAGTATCTGTTAAATATATGATGACAATAACAATAATATATGATAACATATAAAGTAATTTAAATATATATAATATAGTTAGAAGGGAAACATAAGTGGGACCAGGCGTTCCTATTCTTATATAGAAAAATAGAACAGACCTCTGCGTTTTCTTCAAAAAAAATACTAAATTGGCTGCCGATGTTTCAGGAAAAATAAAACCTCGGATGGGAGGTCCATAGGCCAGTCGATACATGATGGCCCTCAAGACAATACAAATCAGCATGTTGTGGGATGTGCATGTTTAAAAAGAAAGCCTAGACGGGGTAGCCCACAACCCAGCTGATACTTGCTGCCCAAGTGGTAATAAATGATACCTGTGAGCTCCCTGGCTTCGTTGTGAATTTATCTCCTTTAGTAACTACGTTGAAGCACCTAAAGAATGTAACTATGTTGACAAACCCATGGGCCCCAACGTCAGTATAACATTAGGAGGAAGTATTTTTTTTCAAATAGGCACTTTCTTGCGTACAGCCATAGACCTGGTGGGTCCCGACTGTCCGCCTCTCCACGTACAGTCCACTCTAGATTCCTCTCATTTGTTCGGCATGTTCACGACAGCAGACAGTGGCGCCGCGGCGAGTGCACAAAGGCGCAGGAGGAGATCAGACCACCTGAGGCAGTGCCTTATTTGTAATGAAAGTACTGAACTAGCCAAGTGGCCAAGTGACACTACCCGACAGTTGTTCCGCCCGGGTTCGATTCCACCTAATGTAGGGAAAATATCTCCAAATTTTTTGCCTCTGCCATTATTGACATGTGGGTCCCCATTGCCATCTATGCACACCACATCCAACACTTGCCAAACTTCGTCCCTCGTTTTCCCTGTGTTTTCGCACAGTCCACATTGTGTGGGCATTTTGAAAATAGCATATCTTTTTAACTGTGAATCATATGAAGATGTGCTATGCATGAATGTTGATCAGCATGATGTTAACTTGCTCGTAGTTCCATTTTCGACCATGAATAAAACTTCCAACATGATGTTATCCCTGTTTGAAAAGGCCATGTTAATCTAAATACTCTGCCTATGAAAGTTGCAGTTTCTTATCTGAAACTGGACCTTGCAGTTTCTTCTCTGAGAATCACATTGTCTGCACTTTGATACTCCTATGAAACTACATTTTTAAGTGCTAAAAATATATCTCTAGAATTCATAAAATACTTCATATGCTCAATACTGCAAATCTGAAATTCAAAAGATATTCATATCGGAAAGTACTCCCAAAATACACAACACAAAACACAATTCACAACCTGCAAATACTCGCAACCCTAAGCTCCTCCTGACAATTCACAACTTGCCCGACTATTGGGCTGGGGGGCAGTCCCCTCCTTTTCCTCGGCGGCAGACAGCTGCCCCGTGAGACGATGTGAATAGCGAGGGAGAGGATGGCGGGGAAGCGTCGTCGGGCCAACTGATTTTCTCCTCTTGCAGTTGGGTTCGTTCGATGAAGACTCCACCGGCTCGCTCTAGCATGACACCCTCACAAACGGTACACTATAGATGCTCGATCCTTAAATCTCTGGTGGATGCTCCATCTGGGATCGATACTCCCACCACCGTTCCCTCACGATCGGATTCGGTGAATCTGTTTGCTCCATGGCCTAGAGGAGCAGCTCTATGTACTCTCGCGCGACTCCCTTCGGGAGTATCACCGCCTTTTCGCTCTGTTGCAGATATTTGGCCATGGATGTCGCCGTCGCCACTAGTTGGTCCTTGTTGTCAAATCAAGACTGTATCTCCAACATCCTAATTAGCTTCACAGGGTCGCTGTCTGCAACCCTCATGTATCGGTTGTACTCCTCCATCGGTCTACTTCTCCACATCACCTTCACTCACTAGCGGTGGTTTTTGAATGGAATAGGAGAGGAGCAGCGCTGGTTTTGGATTAGAACGGGAGAGGAGCGACGCTGGTTTTGGATTGGAACAAGAGAGGAGGGGCGGTGGTTTTGAAACGAAAGAGGAGAGGAGCGACGCTGGATTTAGATTGGAACAGGAGAGGAGCGGCGGTGGTTTAAGAGGAGAGGAGCGGCGCTGGTCTTGGAAGTATTTTTTTGTTTTGCGTATTTTGGGTCAAAGTTTGACCACGTACTGTATTTGACAAGCAAAATGTGAATGCTTGTCACCAAAAATTGTATCATTTGGTTCGTATCTGAATGTACTTTCAAATTATATTATTTTCACAATGTACAACATATATTTTATTTGTGAAAATCATGGTCAATTATGACCCAGAATAAAAGGGACTAGTTAATGTGGGGTCGCTTTCTTAATTGAAGGGTCAATTGATTTTGATTTTGATCCATTCACAGCGCGCCGGCCCTCTCGTCCAATCCAAAATCGCTGCCGCACGCTCCTCTCCCTCTTCTCCATTGCAAAACCACCTCCTCTCCTCTCCATCATCTCCATTCCAAAACAACCGTCTCGCCTCTCCCTCTTCTCCACTGCAAAACCACCTCCTTTCATCTCCACCATCTCCATTCCAAAACCACCATCTCGCCTCTCCCTCTTCTCCATTGCAAAACCACCCGCTCTCCTCTCCATCATCTCCATTCCAAAACTACTGTCTCGCCTCTCCCTCTTCTCTATTGCAAGACCACCGTCTCTCCTCCCATCTTCCAAAGCTAGCACCGAACCACTCAGAAGAACATCTATGGAGAGGATGCAGCAGCGAATCAGGCAGATCACCGGTGGCGACTAGGAAAAGTTAGCCAGGTTGAAGGAGATCCTTACTTGGTTTGACAATGAGTGGGAGATTTCGAGGACGGTGAGGGCCATGTGGCAATGTATGCGAAAGAGCAAGATGGCGGTGATGTACTCCTCGGCGGCACTCACACCGCAGTCCTTAGAGTTCATCGAGTATCTCCTCTGTGTGATGGAGCAGACGGATTCTCCCGAGGCGAAAGTCAGGCAGAGGTGGTGGGCGTATAGCTCCAAGGTCGAGCACCCAGAGGATAACGAATCAATCAAGTACAGTGTGCCGTTCGTGAGGGTGCAGATCCAGCCGGAGCCATAGGAGTATTCGTTCTCCCACCGTAAGCGGAGGCCGGATGGCGTGACATCGCTTCCCCGCTGTTCTCCATGCTTCCCTCGACGCTTGCCTCATTTCAACGGCGGTGGTAGGGTTTAAGGTATGCTTCGCACTAACCTAATCTTCCATCTGCTCATGCTTACAATCAGTGTGATAGCTAATGAAAATCATGCTTACAATCAGTCTCCGAGTACTACGCCAATCACCCTAAAATAGCTCTGGACCTTTGGGTCAAAGTTGTGACACTATGTACAAACAGAGAAAAATAGATTGGTGCTCCTTTCAGAAAAGAGTAGTCCCTAGAAAACTGCCAATATAAGCTACTTGTATTTGGTTAGAGGATTTGTTGTCGAGAAAGATCCGTCCACAGAGAGCGCCACACATCCCACTGGTGGTGGTGGATGCCAATGCGTGCATGGAGCATGGTTGGTATCGGTAATTTTTACTTGCACTGGTAGAAAAAGGGCCTATAGTCCCGGTTCGTAAGGGCCTTTAGTCCCGGTTCAATCCAGAACCGGGACCGATGGGCCTCCACGTGGGCAGTGCGCAGAGCCCAGGCAGGAGACCCTTTGGTCCCGGTTGGTGGCACCAACCGGGACCAATAGGCATCCACGCGTCAGCATTTCTGTGGCTGGGGTTTTTGTTTTTTTTGAAGGGGGGGGGTTGGGGGTTTTGGGGGGTTAATTTAGGTGTTTCATATATTGTGTTAGCTAGCTATAATTAATAGAGAGAAGTGTCCTCTCTTATGTCCGTGCTTGGTCGACGCTACGTACTATACATACGTATAGAGAGGACTAGACACGCTGGCTAGCTAGTAAGCAAACGAAGGAAACAGAAGATCGTCATGAACATATATGCATACAAAGAGAAGTGATATCGACCACCTCTCCTTCTCCGAGAGATTGGTCGAACAACAAGTTCTCGTATATCTATCTGACCCTACCGGCTACATATATACAATAATTATCTCTTACAAATATAATCATACGGACTGAGGGTCCACATAGAATTCTCCGTCTTTAGGGATCACGTGGTCAAGAAAGAATGCCGCCAATTCCTCTTGAATTGCTCGCATGCGAGCTGGTGCTAGGAGTTCATCCCGCTTCCGAAACATCTAATTTAAATAAGGGGGTCAATACATATATATATGAATGAATGAAACTCAACACAAATGATGGTAATAAAATAAAATTGTGAATGTTGTTATTTACGTACTTCATATTGTTCGTGAGTGTAGCCTCGCTCACAGGTCGTGTGGCGGATGGACTCGCAAACATAGTATCCACAGAAATCATTCCCTTGTTCCTGCCACAACCACTTTACAAGAAATAGAGGTTAATCAAACTGATAAGCAAGAATGCCAAATGGTATTGATGAAACTAGCGCTTGAATGACTAGTAGATGCGCTTAAAATGCTACTATAGTACTTACTTTCGGGTGTCTAAATTGCAGCTCTTTCGGCAGACCCGGAGCTTTTCTGGTGAATTTTCTCCAAACCCTGCCAGACAAAGAAAACAATTACTTGATATATCAGGAAATGAACAAAGTTGCTGATATGGTGGATAATGATCGATTTAACTTACTTCTCGAGTATTTGAGTCATGTCTGCATAGTCCTGGGGATCTTTTCGTCTTGAGTCTAAGACGGTTACTAGTCCCTGCTCAAGCTTAATCTCTAGAAGAATATAGTGGAAACTGCACACGCATGCATAACTCATCAATTACATTACTATAACCTTGACTAATATATAAGGGAAATCGAATACACACAAGACATTAACACTCACTTGAAGTTGTAAGGAAAGAGTATTATATCTTTGTTTTCATTTATTACGAACGATCGTAGCAAGTTGGCCTCGGTAGCTGCGACATGAAATTTAACCTAAGTTGCATCTATGAGATATGTGTTAATGAACCCAATATCACTGACTTGTCTTTTCTTCAATTCGGCAATCTTCAATCTGCATAATATAGTGAGGATGATTATAAATACATGCAATGAAAGAGCTAAGCTATATAGAGAAACTTAATGACAGAAGTAGTACTACTTACAGACAGTAGCAGGCGACCGTTGTTTTATCGAGGGCCAATTGATTGAAAAACTGATAGAACTCCTCAAATGGAACAGGCAACAGATCAATTCCAACGAGGTCATGCTCCTTTTTAACTTTCACATACAAAGTACTCCTCCCCCCAGAGTCTCTACAGATTTTCAAGTACCAATCATGCAATCTTCGCATCATCGTTGATAGAGATCTTTCATCTTTGACGAGAGGCTTCCCGTACTCGTATCTTTGTATCTGCATGTCCATGGGTTCATAATGTACTTCGTCAGGCAGGTAATCTGCAAGATTGCTATAACCGGGCACCATCCTCGGATCATTAGCGACGTTGTGGCTAGGCACCTTGAGCGGGGGGCACGATTGCTTCGCTTGTTCGCCGAGTTGGGCAATTTGTTTCCCAGCTCGTCGTTCTTTCAGCCTTTGATCACTGACAGTACTTCCCGACCACTCCACTTCAGCAAATTCCTTTCCAATAATGCGCTCATAGTTTCCTTTCGGCGGAGACTTCAGTGGTTTTGTCAGGGCAGCCAGAGTGCGCTTCACTTTCACCGGATCTACCTTCTCCTCCGGAGGTGGTTGTCTCTTTGCTCTCAACCCTTGAAACCAGTCATCCACTTCGGTTCGCGCGATCTCGGCGTTCTCCTCCGGGGTCCTCTCATATGGTAACTTCTCTGGAGTCTTCAGAGAAGCACCGAATCTGTACGTCCTCCCGCCTCTGGTTGTACTGCTAGACGCCGACCGAGCAGACGGAGCGGTTGTCTTCTTTACTTGCTTATGAGGCAGAGGAGAAGGACTACGATGTGCCGGAGCAGCTGGAGCAGCGGCAGGTCTCTTCCGCCGTTGCTGATGAGGCGGAGAAGGAGCAGGCTGGCTGCTTGGGCGCGTCGGCGCAGGCAGAGAAGGAGGCGGAGTGCCGCCACGCGCCGGAGAAGGAGCCGGCCGAGGGCCCTGATCGTCACACGCCGAAGGAGGAGGCGGTGGAGGAGGCGGAGTGCCCTGACTCGGCGGAGGAGGAGGAGGAGGCGGAGGCGTCCAGTTCGGAAGGTTGATGAGCTCCTTCCGCCATAGGCATGGAGTCTTCAGAGCAGACCCCAGCCGAGTCTCCCCTTCACCGGTAGGGTGGTCAAGCTGGAGGTCCTCAAATCCCTCCGTTATTTCATCCACCATCACCCTAGCATATCCTTCTGGAATCGGCCGGCAGTGAAAAGTTTCGCCAGGTTCAGTAGGATAAACAGAGCCAACAGCCACCTTGACCTTCAAATTCATCCATTGCATCATAAGGTGGCAATTTTGAGACTCCGTGATAGCATCCACGGGATAGCTGGCAGGAGCCGTGAAGTCATGCTCCGGCTGAAGCAGCTCGGTGGAAGCCACGCTGCTTCTGCGCTGAGATGGCGGGGTAGCTTCGGGGGTGGCTTCGGCAGTACGTTTGCTGCGATTTGCTTCTCGTTCCTCTATCGCGTCTACCCTTGCTTGCAGCGCCTACATTTGGGTCTGCTGCACTTTTTTTCTCCTCTCATGGGATTTGTAACCGCCTGCGTCCGGAAACCCAACCTTCCACGGAATGGAGCCTGGCATGCCTCGTGTCCGTCCAGGGTGCTCAGGATTCCCGAGGGCCATTGTGAGCTCATCGTTCTCTCTGTCTGGAAAGAACGTCCCTTCCTGCGCTGCTTCGATATACTGCTTAAGCTTACTAACTGGTATGTCCATTTGATCGTTCGTTCAAATGCACTTCCCTGTTACAGGGTCCAAGGTTCCGCCAGCCCCGAAGAACCAAGTCCGGCAACGGTCTGGCCAGTTAATTGTCTCTGGTTCGATCCCTTTATGAACCAGATCATTCTCAGTCTTGGACCACTTAGGCCGGGCTACAAGGTAGCCACCTGACCCCGTGCGATGGTGAAGCTTCTTCTTCGCATCATTTTGCTTGTTTGTCGCCGACATCTTCTTACTCTTTTCCGATGTCTTGTGGGCCACAAATGCGGGCCAGTGATCTCTGATCTTCTCATATCTGCCCTTGAATTCTGGTGTCTCATTATTTTCGACAAACTTATTCAGCTCTTTCTTCCACCTCCTGAATAGTTCTGCCATCCTCTTCAGAGCAAAAAAATTGATCAAATGGGAACATATTGTGTAGAAATACGGGCCCCGGGATGACAATCTCGTCGACTAGATGAACTAGGACGTGCGTCATGATATTGAAGAAGGATGGTGGGAACACCAGCTCGAAACTGACAAGACATTGCGCCACATCACTCCTTAGCCTTGGTACGATTTCTGGATCGATCACCTTCTGAGAGATTGCATTGAGGAATGCACATAGCTTCACAATGGCTAATCAGACGTTTTCCGGTAGAAGCGCCCTCAATGCAACCGGAAACAGTTGCGTCATAATCACGTGGCAGTCATGAGACTTTAGGTTCTGAAACTTTTCTCTGGCATATTTATTATTCCCTTTATATTCGACAAGAAGCCAGTCGTGACCTTCATACTGAGCAGGCATTCAAAGAAGATTTCTTTCTCTTCTTTCGTAAGAGCGTAGCTAGCAGGACCTTTATACTGCTTCGGAGGCATGCCGTCTTTTTCGTGCAAACGTTGCAGGTTCTCCCGTGCCTCAGGTGTATCTTTTGTCTTCCCTACACACCCAAGAAGCCTACCAGGTTCACGCAAAGGTTCTTCGTCACGTGCATCACGTTGATTGAGGAGCGGACCTCTAGGTCTTTCCAGTAGGGTAGGTCCCAAAATATAGATTTCTTCTTCCACATGGGTGCGTGTCCCTTAGCGTCATTCGGAACAGCTAGTCCACCGGGACCCTTTCCAAAGATTACGTAGTGTAAATCATTGACCATAGCAAGCATGTGATCACCGGTGCGCATGGCGAGCTTCTTCCGGTGATCTGCCTCGTCTTTGAAATGCTTGCCTTTCTTTCGACATTGATGGTTGGTCGGAAGAAATCGACGATGGCCCAGGTACACATTCTTCCTGCATTTGTCCAAGTATATACTTTCAGTGTCATCTAAACAGTGTGTGCATGCGTGGTATCCTTTGTTTGTCTGTCCTGAAAGGTTACTGAGAGCGGGCCAATCGTTGATGGTCACGAACAGCAACGCCTTAAGGTTAAATTCCTCCTGTCTGTGCTCATCCCATGTACGTACACCGTTTTCCATTCCAAAGCTGTAAAAGTTCTTCAACTAATGGCCTTAGGTACACATCAATGTCGTTGCCTGGTTGCTTAGGGCCTTGGATGAGAACTGGCATCAGAATGAACTTCCGCTTCATGCACATCCAAGGAGGAAGGTTATACATACATAGAGTCACGGGCCAGGTGCTGTGATTGCTGCTCTGCTCCCAGAAAGGATTAATGCCATCCGCTCTTAAAGCAAACCATACATTCCTTGGGTCCTTTGCTAACTCATCCCAGTACTTTCTCTCGATTTTTCTCCACTACGACCCGTCAGTGGGTGCTCTCAACTTCCCATATTTTTTTGGTTCTCACTGTGCCATCGCATCAACTTGGCATGCTCTTCGTTTTTGAATAGACGTTTCAACCGTAGGATTATAGGAGCATACCACATCACCTTCGCAGGAACCCTCTTCCTGGGGGGCTCGCCGTCAACATCACCAAGGTCATCTCGTCTGATTTTATACCGCAATGCACCGCATACCGGGCATGCGTTCAGATCCTTGTATGCACCGTGGTAGAGGATGCAGTCATTAGGGCATGCATGTATCTTCTCCGCCTCCAATCCTAGAGGGCATACGACCTTCTTTGCTGCGTATGTACTGTCGGGCAATTCGTTATCCTTTGGAAGCTTCTTCTTCAATATTTTCAGTAGCTTCTCAAATCCTTTGTCAGCCACAGCATTCTCTGCCTTCCACTGCAGCAATTCCAGTACGGTACCGAGCTTTGTGTTGCCATCTTCGCAATTGGGGTATAACCCTTTTTTGTGATCCTCTAACATGTGATCAAACTTCAGCTTCTCCTTTTGACTAATGCATTGCGTCCTTGCATCGACAATGACCCGGCGGAGATCATCATCATCAGGCACATCGTCTGGTTCGTCTTGATCTTCAGCAGCTTCACCCGTGGCAGCATCATTGGGCACATCGTTTGGTTGCTCTTGATCTTCACCAGCTCCCCCTGTTGTAGCATCACCGTATTCAGGGGGCACATAGTTGTGATCGTACTCTTCTTCTTCGCCGTCTTCCATCATAACCCCCATTTCTCCGTGCCTCGTCCAAACATTATAGTGTGGCATGAAACCCTTGTAAAGCAGGTGAGAGTGAAGGATTTTCTGGTTAGAGTAAGACCTCGTATTCCCACATTCAGTGTATGGACAACACATAAAACCATTCTGCTTGTTTGCCTCAGCCGCATTGAGAAACTCATGCACGCCCTTAATGTACTCGCGGCTGTGTCTATCACCGTACATCCATTGCCGGTTCATCTGCGTGCATTATATATAATTAAGTGTCCAAATTAATAGAAGTTCATCATCACATTAAAACCAAAGTGCATACATAGTTCTCATCTAACAACATATAGCTCTCCAGAGCATCTAATTAATTAAACCATACATTGAAACTATGTAAAACATTTCAATGCGAAAACAAATGCGATCATAATCGCAACCAAGGTAACAATTGATCCAACGGCATAATGATACCAAGCCTCGGTATGAATGGCATATTTTCTAATCTTTCTAATCTTTCTAATCTTCAAGCGCATTGCATCCATCTTGATCTTGTGATCATCGACGACATCTGCAACATGCAACTCCAATATCATCTTCTCCTCCTCAATTTTTTTTATTTTTTCCTTCAACAAATTGTTTTCTTCTTCAACTAAATTTAACATCTCGACAATAGGGTCGGTTGGCATTTACGATTCACATATATCCTAGATAAATAAAATCTATGTCACGTTGGTTGGCATAATTTTCATAAACAATAAATGAACCAATAGTTATAAACATAATATACACACCACATCCGAATCATAGACAGGACGAGGGCCGACGGGGGCGGATACCAAAACCATTGCACTATATAAGATGCAATAATAAATGTAAGAAAATGATACAATTATCTATCTAAACATACAAGTAAGAATATTTTTCCTTTCAGAAAGAAGATAAGAACAAGAGGCTCACCACGGTGGTGTCAGTGATGAGATCGGCGCGGGTGATCGACGGCGGTGAAGACGGGGACGGGGCATGACGGACCGCTAAATCTAGACAAATCTCGAGGAAAATGGAGCTTGGAGGTCGAGCTTCGAGAGGAGAAAGCTTAAGTAGTGTGGCTCGGGCATTCCATCGAACACCTCATGTGCATAGGAGGTGAGCTAGAGCACCACAAAGCCCTCTCCCCCTCGGCCAGAAAAAACAGAGCACTGTGCTCTGCTCTTGCGCGAGGGGGTATATATAGGCACCTCATTGGTCCCGGTTGGTGGCATGAACCGGGACTAAAGGGGAGCCTTTGGTCCCGGTTCAAGCCACCAACCGGGACCAATGGTGGTGGGCCAGGAGCGAGGCCCATTGGTCCCGGTTCGTCCCACCAACCGGGACCAAAAGGTCCAGACGAACCGGGACCAATGTGTAACGCCCCGAGACCGATGTGCCAGGTGTCTTCCAGTTATTTGCTGTTGTTGCCTTGTCTTTGTTTGTGTGTCGCATCTTGCCATGTCATCATGTGCATTGCATCATCATGTTTTTCAAAACTTGCATCCGTCCCGGTCTCCTCGTTCCTTCCGTTGTCCGTTCTGAGCCCAATCACACTTGCACGCGCCCGCGGCATGTCCGAAATATTATTTTATAAGTGGCCGGAAAATGTTCTCGGAATGGGTTGAAAGTTGGCATGCGGTGTTGTTATGTTGTAGGTAGGCCGCCTGTCAATTTTCGTCGCATTCGGAGTTCGTTTGATGCCCCAACGGATAACTATAGCGGCAATATAGCCGGTCTAACGTCGGACGTTTTCGGTCTCCGGAAACCGTGCCGGGCTGCATCTCTCCCCTCTTCTCTCAGACCAACCCGCTCTTCACAATCCGCCAGACCCAACCTTACCTCTTTCGTCAGCCCGTAGCCCCTCCTCGCGCATGTCCGAAAATTGTCCCGGACCCGACCTGGGCAGTCGTCAACGTTGGATCCGGATCATCCCCAAACGTCTACAAAACGTCACCGTTTTCTTATTTGGGCTCCCTAGCCTATTTTTCCCGACCGTACGATTGTGATCGGAGGGACCAAATGCTCTACCTTAACCCACGTACTATATATAGTCGGTGCATTTCTAGACCAAACCCTATTTTGTAGGGATCCTCCCCTGTCCAATCACCGCCACTGCCAGTCAACCACCCCTCTTTCCCCTCGGGATTCCTCCCGATACACTCCATCGCAGCCGACCACCGTCCTTCATCGTTTTCAGATCCAGCCAATCACCGCAGCCATCCATCCATCCGATCCAGTGACTCCTCACCCCGAGTAACCTCTAGCCCGCAGCCTCGTGCTTAGGCTCGAGCAAGAGCTCGTCCACGAGCAGAACAGGTGAGCCCCACCGGGCGGCCGCTGCCTCCTTGCTTCACCACCTTTCTATCTCTCCCTCCCTGACCTCTCTTGCTCTCGTGGAACAGCAGCCCCGTCGGATCTTCGCCGGAGCAGAAGCTCCATGACCATGCCCGCCTGATGCTCAAGCCACCACCAAGAACTGCTCCATCGCCACGAGTTTCGGCGTCCAGGACCTCCCCCGCAACCATCCAACTTGTGCCCGGCCTCCTCGTTGTGCTCTGTCGTCCTCTGCCCGGCGACCCACACAGCCGCAACCTCCATGGCCGAGTTCGCGCCCGGCGGTGAGCTCCAGATCCTTAGCCACTGCCTCACCTGCCGCCGCGGGTCATCTTCGCGCCATCCCCACAGTCGGATCCACGCCATCCACGGCCTCCCCGCTTCGTCCTTTCACCGGAGTCGCGACAAGTCCGTCAACTGAGCCGCCAAGACCATGCCGCCACCTCGACTCCAGGTCCGGCCGCCGTCGGCCGCTCGCCTCCTCGGGCGCCCGCGCTGTCACACCCTCGATGCGGCTATAGCTCCCACGTGTCGAGGCACGACTTAGAGACATAACCGCATCGAAAGCAATGTCGCAAGTCAGGCAATCATTACAACATCCCATGTAATACATAATAAAAGGGGGAGATAACATAGTTGGCTTACACTCGCCATGTCACATCAGAGTACATAAATAACATCCATCAAGCAAACACTCATGGCCCGACTACGGAGCCAAAATGGAAAAGAACCCAACATGCGACAAGGCCCTGAATCAATAACCCCAACTAGGCACCACTACTGATCGTCGGGAAAGGAAACATAATAACGCTGAGAGTCCTCGTCGAACTCCCACTTGAGCTCGTACTCGTCACCTGGAGCGGAATCACCTGGACCTGCATCTGGAATTATAGTATCTGTGAGCCACAGGGACTCAGCAATCTCGCACCCTCGCGATCAAAACTATTTGAGCTTATAGGAAGGATAAGGCAAGTATGTGGAGCTGCAGCAAGTGACTAGCATATGTGGTGGCTAACATATCCGCAAAAGAGAGCGAGAAGAGGAGGCAAGGCGCGAGCGAGAAACTAGAGGAACAACCTGCGCAAGCATAACTCCAACTCCGTGTCCACTTCCCGGACTCCGCCGAGAAGAGGCCATCACGGTAACACACACAGTTGATTCATTTTAATTAATTAGGGTTCAAGTTATCTACACCGGACATTAACAAATTCCCATCTGCCCATAACCGCGGGCACGGCTTTCGAAAGTTCAATCCCTGTAGGGGAGTTCCAACTTAGCCCATGACAAGCTCTCACGGTCATCGAAGGAAAAGACCTCCTCCCAAGACGTTCCGATCAGACTCGGTATCTCGGTAACTCAAGACACTTTGACAGGTTAAAACAAGACCAGCAACACCGCCCGAATGTGCCGACAAATCCCGATAGGAGCTGCACAAATCTCTTTCTCAGGGCACACTCAGATTGTCCTAGGTACGGGTAGGCCAGCCCAGAGTTGCCCCTGGTGGCCACCGGTAGCTGACAGGTGGACCAACACTCAGAGGAGCACTGGCTGGGGGGGTTAAAATAAGATGACCCTTGAGTCTACAGAACCCAAGGGAAAGAAAAGGATAGGTGGCAAATGGTAAAACCAAGGTTGGGTATTGCTGGAAAAGCTTTAATCAAGGAGAAATATCAAGGGGCTCCCATTATAACCCAACCGCGTAAGGAACGCAAAATCCGGGAACATAACACCGATATGACAGAAACTAGGGCGGCAAGAGTGGAACAAAACACTAGGCGAGAGGCCGAGCCTTCCACCCTTTACCAAGTATATAGATGCATTAAGATAACATAGCAATATAGTGATATCCCAACAAGCAAATAAAAGATGTTCCAATAGGAACGGCTCCAATCTTCACCTGCAACTAGCAACGCTATAAGAGGGGCTGAGCAAAGTGGTAACATAGCCAATCAACGGTTCTCTAGGACAAGGTGGGTTAAAGGTTCAATCATGCAATTGGGAGGCTGACAAGCAAATGGTAGGCATCGTAGCATTGGCAAAGAAAAAGAGCGAGCAAACTAGCATAGCAAAGATAGTGGTGATTTCGAGGGTATGATCATCTTGCCTGCACAGTTGTCAGAGTTGACTGGATCCTCACAAGCAAACTCAACGGGCTCCTCGGTAGCGAACTCGTCTCCCGGCTCTACCCAACAAGACAAACAAGCAACAAGGATACAATCAACCACGTGCAAGACCAAGCAATATGATGAAATGATGATATGCTATACGGGATGCGATGCGGGATGCAAAATGCAAGATATGACAGGAAATGCATGAACCTGGCCTCAACTTGGAATTCCAAGGGTGCCACTGGATAGAGGGGATGAAATCGCTTGAAAACGATATAAAGATCATTGGAATCGGAGTTACGGTTTGGAAATGGCAAGCGTTTTAAGATATGACACCGGTCTGCGATTTACAGCAAGTAGGCATCTAAATGCAACGAAATAAACATGCTACAGCCACCAAACATGAAAACAAAATACATGGCAGTGATATACACAAGATGGTTAACAAAACACTAGCACTGAGCCATAGGCAAATTCATCCATTAAGAGGTTCAAACAAGCATGGCAAAAAATGAATATGCAAAACAGATTCCAGACTTAGTGAAATTAACACTAGCCTGAAATTTCAGATCACGATGCTCTCTTTGGAGCAGCAAAACAACATGATACATGACATGAACATGACAAGTAAGAACGTGGCATGGAGCTACTCAACAAGCTTAACAAAAGACCCAAAGTGACCTGGGGCCAAAAGGGTTCACAAAATACTCTACCGAGCTCACGAACATAGCTCGAACACAATCAGTTTTTCAAACTTAGCGAAAACTGAGACATGCTGAAATATAACTCACGAAGGCATGTAAACGAGCTCGATGCACTCACCACGGTGCAAGTCATGGCAAGGCAGGTATACACCCATTAAGAAGGCACAAAATACAAGCTAGACATGGCAAGAACAATGGCATAGCATACACGGATCAACTACAACAACGCCGGCAAAATCGAAGCAGACGGGCTGGCGGTAGGCGGCGGAGAACAAGGGCGGCGGCGGCGGAGCAGACGGGCTCGCGGGGGCCCGGTTTGGGCCTCCCGGGCCGGCGCGCGGGTGGCGGCGCGGCGAAGTAGGCGCGGCGGCTCGACGAATGGGGAGGAGACACGTGGCGCTGGCGGTCAGGTCGGACACGTCCGGCTCGCGCGGACGTTGTCCGGCGGCGGCGGGGGAGGGATGGATCTAGGGTTTCGAGGGGGAGGAGAGATCCGAAAATGGAGGGGGCTATTTATAGGCATAAGTAGAGCTAGGAGAGTCCAAATGAGGTGCGGTTTTCGGCCACGCGATCGTAATCGAACGCTCTAGGACATGGAGCGAAGTTTGGTGGGTTTTGGGCCAAATTGGAGGGGTGTTGGGCTGCAACACACACGAGGCCTTTTCGGTCCCTCGGTTAACCGTTGGAGTATCAAACGAAGTCCAAATGATACGAAACTTGACAGGCGGTCTACCGGTAGTAAACCAAGGTCGCATGACAAGTCTCGGTCCAATCCAGAAATGTTTAATCCCCACACACGAAAGAAAGCTAGAAATGACCATCGGAGGAGAACGAAGCGCCGAAATGCAAAACGGACAACGGGGAAAATGCTCGGATGCATGAGACGAACACGTATGCAAATTCAATGCACATGATGAAATGATATGAGATGCATGAAAACGAAAACAACACACGGAGACAAAACCCGAACCCAAGAAATAAATATAACTTAACGCCGGAAACGGCAAGAGTTGGAGTACAAATTGGGAAAGTTATATCTGGGGCGTTACAACACTCCACCACTACGAAAAGATCTCATCCCGAGATCTAGGACTGAAAGAACTCCGGGTACTCAGAACGGAGGTGATCCTCGCGTTCCCAGGTAGCTTCATGGTCGGAATGGTGAGACCACTTGACTTTGAGAAATTTGATTGACTTGTTGCGAGTCTTGCGTTCAGTCTCTTCAAGAATAGCAACTGGGTGCGCACAATAAGAGAGATCTTCTTGGAGCTCAATGTCCTCGAAGTTGATTGTGCGGTCAGGAGTCTTGAAGCACTTTCGAAGCTGAGATACATGGAACACATCATGAACATTTGCAAAGTTTGAAGGAAGCTCAAGTTGATAGGCGAGGTCGCCTCTCTTGCTAGCAATCTTGAAAGGTCCCACGTATCTAGGGGCAAGCTTCCCTTTGATACCAAAGCGACGAGTACCTTTCATAGGAGAGACGCGGAGGTAAACATGATCTCCGATCTCGAAAGCCAAATCACGGTGCTTACTATCATAGTAGCTCTTTTGGCGGGATTGGGCTGCTTTGAGGTTATCACGAATGACTTTGCACATTTCTTCTGCTTCTGTGATTAAGTCATTACCCAGCAGCTGACGTTCACCGGTTTCAGACCAGTTGAGAGGGGTACGGCACTTCCTGCCATAGAGAATTTCAAAAGGGGCCTTGCCCGAACTTGCTTGAAAACTGTTGTTGTATGAGAATTCAGCATAAGGAAGACAATCCTCCCACTTCATGCCGAAGGAGATCACACAAGCCCTGAGCATATCTTCAAGAATCTGGTTGACACGCTCGACTTGACCGCTTGTTTGAGGATGGAAAGCAGTGCTGAAGCGGATGTTGGTGCCCATGGCCTTCTGAAAAGAATCCCAAAACTTCGAGGTAAAGATACTGCCATGGTCTGAAGAGATCACTTGAGGAATACCGTGCAGAGAGACAATGCGAGAGGTATAGAGTTCCGCCAATTGAGCTGCAGTGATCGACTCTTTGATAGGCAGAAAGTGAGCCACCTTGGTGAGCTTGTCGATGACAACAAATATAGCATCATTGCCACGCTTGGACTTTGGAAACCCAGTCACGAAGTCCATTTCAATGTGGTCAAACTTCCATTCTGGAATGGCAAGAGGTTGGAGGAGACCAGCTGGCCTTTGGTGTTCTGCCTTCACTCTTCTGCAGACATCACATTCATTCACGAATGGAGCGATCTCGCGCTTCATTCGAGTCCACCAATAAGCTTGCTTGAGGTCCTGATACATCTTCGTACTACCAGGGTGGATGGAGAGGAGAGAGTTGTGAGCCTCGTTCATGATCACTTTACGAAGTTCACCTTTGGGCACAACAATACGATCCTCGAAGAAGAGAGTGTCCTTGTCATCAAGTCGGTAACACTTGTACTTGGACTGACTCTTGGCAATCCCAATCTTCACCTTTTTCACCATAGCATCAAGAAGCTGGGCTTGGGGAATCTGGTCTTCTAAGGTAGGAAAGACTTGAAGGTTGGCGAGGAAACCTTGAGGAACAACTTGCAGATTCAGCTTGCGGAAAGCTTCACAAAGCTCGGGTTGATAAGGCTTGAGAATCAGACTGTTGCAATAGGCCTTTCTGCTCAAAGCGTCAGCAATCACATTGGCCTTGCCTGGAGTATACTCAATACTCGGATTATACTCTTGAATCATTTCGACCCATCGAGTTTGCCTTAGGTTGAGATTAGGCTGAGTGAAGATGTACTTGAGACTCTTTGTGATCAGTGAAAATGTCCACTTTTCTTCCCAATAGAAGATGTCTCCAAGTCAACAAAGCGTGCACAACTGCCGCCAACTCGAGATCATGAGTGGGGTAGTTCTCCTCATTAGGCTTCAACTGGCGAGAGGTATAAGGAACAACTTTCTTCTCTTGCATCAGTACAGCACCGAGACCTTGGAGAGAGGCATCACAAAAGACCTCGTACGTCTTGGTTTCATCAGGCGGAGTCAGAACTGGAGCAGTGATCAACTTCTCTTTCAAAGTGTTGAAAGCAATATCACACTCCGGAGACCAAACATACTTGACGTGCTTCTGAAGAAGATTTGAGAGAGGCTTCGCGATCTTGGAAAAGTTTTCAACGAATCTTCGGCAATAGCTTGCGAGTCCGAGAAAACTGCGGAGTTGCTTCACATTCTGAGGAGGTTCCCAATTCACAATTGCGGATACCTTCTCGGGATTCACGGAAATGCCCTTGGCAGAGATGATATGACCAAGATAAAGAACCTCATCGAGCCAAAATTCACACTTGGAGAACTTGGCATAGAACTGATGTTCCCTGAGCTTATCGAGAACCAAACGCAAGTGCTTGGCATGATCTTCCTTGTTCTTCGAGAAAACCAGAATGTCATCGAGATAGACCAAAACGAAGTCATTGGTGTAGGCGTTGAAGATGAAATTCATCATGAGAGAGAACGTCGGAGGAGCGTTGGCGAGGCCAAAAGACATGACAGTGTATTCATATGAACCAAAGCTTGTTCTGAATGCTGTCTTGGGAATATCTTCTTCACGAATGCGAATCTGGTGATAACCCATACGAAGATCAAGCTTGGAGAATACTTGAGCACCCTTGAGTTGTTCGAACAGCTCATTGATGTTGGGAAGTGGGTATTTGTTCTTGATGGTCTTCTTGTTCACTGGACGGTAATCAACACAAAGTCGACTCGCTCCATCCTTCTTCTTCTTCACAAAAAGAACACCACAACCCCACGGAGAAGTACTAGGCCGGATGAGACCCAATCTTTCTTGCTCATCGAGTTGTTTCTTCAACTCCTTCAACTCTTCGGGGGCGAGCTTGTAGGGACGTTTGCACACAGGTTCCGTACCGGGCTCAAGTTCAATAACAAATTCAACCGGCCGGTTTGGAGGCATCCCTGGGAGTTCTTCTGGAAAAACGTCTTGATATTCGCAAACGACAGGAATTTGAGAGATGGCATCCAATTCACCCTTCTCATTGAGAGAAAACAGACGGATAGTATTATCCTGAGCGGCAAAGATAATTACATCCTCAGACGAATGAGTCAATTGGATCTGCCTGGCTGCACAATCAAGATGTGCCTTGTGCTTAGAAAGCCAATCCATCCCGAGAATAAGATCAATATCCGAGTCACCGAGAACCGTTGGAGAAGACAGAAACTTGTAGTCACCCAAAGTGATAGAAACATCTGGAACGATGGAGTTAGCCTGCATGCGCTTGCCGGGAGAGACAACTGCTAAAGGACTAGGCAAAACTTGTGAAACCAATTCATGCCTATTTGTAAACGGTCTCGAGATGAAGCAATGCGATGCACCAGTGTCAAAAAGAACTTTTGCAGGAATATCATTAACAGGAAGGTTACCCATGATCACATCTGACGAGTCCTCTGCCTGAGCTGCATTCATCAAATTGACCTTGGCGTGCTTAGGGTTATGCTTGACCACAGCTGTACTTGCCGATCTCACAGGAGGAGGAGGAGGAAGACGCCTCTGGTTGAAACACTTGTTGGCATAGTGACCCTTCTGTTGGCACTTGTTGCACGTGACCTCTGAAAGCGGACGGTGATACGGAGCACTCGATCTTGGAGCTTGAGACGAAGTTTTGTTCTGAAAGCCTGGGTTGGGTGGGTGGGAAGAACCACTGCCACCTTTTCTCTTCTGCTGATACGGCTGACGGAACGGAGGAGGAGGAAGCCAAAACTTATGCTGCTTGGCCAGTTGAGTAGAGGAAGACGGAGTAACATCTCTGGCATGCTTCCTGGAAGCATCACACCTCAACTGAGCAGCCTCTTGCTTCAGTGCCATGTTGTAGAACTCATCGTATCTCAACGGCTCAAAGAGGACAAGAGCGAGCTGAATTTCTTCACGAAGACCACCCCTGAACTGATAGATCATGCTCTTCTCATCAGGAACATCCTGCTTGGCAAAACGGGCGAGCTTCTGGAACAACTTGTTGTAGTCATAGACAGACAAAGAGCCTTGCTTCAGATTGCGGAATTCCTCACGCTTGCTCTCAACCACACTTTGAGGAATGTGATGAGCGCGGAAATCTTGACGGAAATCATCCCAAGTGATAACACGTCCACCTCTGGAATCCTTGTACTGCTGGAACCACTCTGCAGCCTGATCTTTGAGTTGGAAGGAAGCGAATTTCACAAAGTCCTCAGGCTTGACGTTACTGCACTCGAAATGCTTACACAGATCCACAAGCCAATCGTCAGCATCGGTTGCCTCAACACAATTACTGAAAGTCTTTGGCCCGTTAGCAAGGAACTGGTTGAGTGTAGCAAAGTGACTCTGATTGCTGCCTTGATTCCCTTGACTGCCTTGATTGCGATCTTGGAGAATTTGCATGATCAGCTGAGTGTTTGCATTGGTTGCGGCCATCACAGCTTGCCATGCCTCTGGAGGAGGTGGAGGCGGTGGCGGATCAGGATTCGGAGTCGTGCGCGTTGGAGGAGCCATCCTGAAGAGGTTGACCACCATTAGCACATTGATAGATAAATATTGAAGCCGAATCCAACGGAGTGAAAATTGCAACATATAGTCTTCACATCCGAACAAAATGAACGAATGCATTCCTCTTCAAATGGTCACATATCCATAAATTGAGAAGCCACGATGAATCAGGTAGAAGGGGTACAACAACGAGGGAGGGAATCAACATATGACGTCGAAGCAAAACGAATGCCACAACTCGAAATAAAACCAAGGGTTGTCTTGCGGAATAAGCCGGAACACACATATGATAGAAATTTCGTCCGAAGTTTTTGTGGTGGGACCTACACGGGCTCGATCGTACAGCACCATCATGTACAAGGCAGTGCACATGACCTACGAAGCGTCCCCGAGTCAGCATAGCCAAGGACTCTTTAAGACACAACGAGATCACTGTAAAATCGACCGTGAATAGACGAACCACTAGACGTCGAACCCCAATTTCATATCATACATCTGTCGGAAAGATATCCTAAGGCTACTTGAATTCCCACCTATGAAATTCCCGAACCTTTCTGGTTATGCAATCAGGTGTTGGGGATACAGGGGAAGCATAATATCTCACCCAAGCTAGCAAATCCTACATCCAGCTGTATCCATCCTTCAACACATAACCAAGAAACCTTCGGAAACCATCTATCTCAACCTTCGAAAAGCATCCGTTATACAAGTTATGGCGATACTCCCGAACTCCCACCCCAGTACTGGGTGGCGTCGAGGTTATCTCACCAACGAACTGCATAAAGGAGATTTTCGATGTCGCGCACAAATCTCAAGTATACCAGAATTGCAACGATAAAATTGTGACGACAACACCTTGGAGCTCAACTCCCCGGGACACTGCCACAACCCCTAAAGACAGGAGGCACCAAGAACAATGTTCTCGTCACAAAACCATCGGAACAAAACCAAGATACTCGCGTGATCCTAAAAATTTTTTTTAGTGAAATTTGAGAAGAGAAGAGTTAAAACTCTACGTCAGGATGCCTTACCAGAGCGATGAGGAGACTGGGAAGTAAAAAGAATTCCTAAGCTCTCCGATATATAATTCCTAAGGACTCAAAACATTTTTCTAGACACAACTCGGCTTCTAAAAACGATCAAGCAATGGGGCTCCTAAGGTCGGGGAAGGCTCTGATTACCAACTTGTCACGCCCTTGATGCGGCTATAGCTCCCACGTGTCGAGGCACGACTTAGAGACATAACCGCATTGAAAGCAATGTCGCAAGTTAGGCAATCATTACAACATCCCATGTAATACATAATAAAAGGGGGAGATAACATAGTTGGCTTACACTCGCCACGTCACATCAGAGTACATAAATAACATCCATCAAGCAAACACTCATGGCCCGACTACGGCGCCAAAATGGTAAAGAACCCAACATGCGACAAGGCCCTGAATCGATAACCCCAACTAGGCACCACTACTGATCGTCGGGAAAGGAAACATAATAACGCTGAGAGTCCTCGTCGGACTCCCACTTGAGCTCGTACTCGTCACCTGGAGCGGAATCACCTGCACCTGCATCTGGAATTATAGTATCTGTGAGCCACAGGGACTCAGCAATCTCGCACCCTCGCGATCAAAACTATTTGAGCTTATAGGAAGGATAAGGCAAGTATGTGGAGCTGCAGCAAGCGACTAGCATATGTGGTGGCTAACGTATCCGCAAAAGAGAGCGAGAAGAGGAGGCAAGGCGCGAGCGAGAAACTAGAGGAACAACCTGTGCAAGCATAACTCCAACTCCGTGTCCACTTCCCGGACTCCGCCGAGAAGAGGCCATCACGGTAACACACACAGTTGATTCATTTTAATTAATTAGGGTTCAAGTTATCTACACCGGACATTAACAAATTCCCATCTGCCCATAACCGCGGGCACGGCTTTCGAAAGTTCAATCCCTGTAGGGGAGTTCCAACTTAGCCCATGACAAGCTCTCACGGTCATCGAAGGAAAAGACCTCCTCCCAAGACGTTCCGATCAGACTCGGTATCTCGGTAACTCAAGACACTTTGACAGGTTAAAACAAGACCAGCAACACCGCCCGAATGTGCCGACAAATCCCGATAGGAGCTGCACAAATCTCTTTCTCAGGGCACACTCAGATTGTCCTAGGTACGGGTAGGCCAGCCCAGAGTTGCCCCTGGTGGCCACCGGTAGCTGACAGGTGGACCAACACTCAGAGGAGCACTGGCCGGGGGGGTTAAAATAAGATGACCCTTGAGTCTACAGAACCCAAGGGAAAGAAAAGGATAGGTGGCAAATGGTAAAACCAAGGTTGGGTATTGCTGGAAAAGCTTTAATCAAGGAGAAATATCAAGGGGCTCCCATTATAACCCAACCGCGTAAGGAACGCAAAATCCGGGAACATAACACCGATATGACGGAAACTAGGGCGGCAAGAGTGGAACAAAACACTAGGCGAGAGGCTGAGCCTTCCACCCTTTACCAAGTATATAGATGCATTAAGATAACATAGCAATATAGTGATATCCCAACAAGCAAATAAAAGATGTTCCAATAGGAACGGCTCCAATCTTCACCTGCAACTAGCAACGCTATAAGAGGGGCTGAGCAAAGTGGTAACATAGCCAATCAACGGTTCGCTAGGACAAGGTGGGTTAAAGGTTCAATCATGCAATTGGGAGGCTGACAAGCAAATGGTAGGCATCGTAGCATTGGCAAAGCAAAAGAGCGAGCAAACTAGCATAGCAAAGATAGTGGTGATTTCGAGGGTATGATCATCTTGCCTGCACAGTTGTCAGAGTTGACTGGATCCTCACAAGCAAACTCAACGGGCTCCTCGGTAGCGAACTCGTCTCCCGGCTCTACCCAACAATACAAACAAGCAACAAGGATACAATCAACCACGTGCAAGACCAAGCAATATGATGAAATGATGATATGCTATACGGGATGCGATGCGGGATGCAAAATGCAAGATATGACAGGAAATGCATGAACCTGGCCTCAACTTGGAATTCCAAGGGTGCCACTGGATAGAGGGGATGAAATCGCTTGAAAACGATATAAAGATAATTGGAATCGGAGTTACGGTTTGGAAATGGCAAGCGTTTTAAGATATGACACCGGTCTGCGATTTACAGCAAGTAGGCATCTAAATGCAACGAAATAAACATGCTACAGCCACAAAACATGAAAAAAAAATAGATGGCAGTGATTTACACAAGATGGTTAACAAAACACTAGCACTGAGCCATAGGCAAATTCATCCATTAAGAGGTTCAAACAAGCATGGCAAAAAATGAATATGCAAAACAGAATCCAGACTTGGTGAAATTAACACTAGCCTGAAATTTCAGATCACGATGCTCTCTTTGGAGCAGCAAAACAATATGATACATGACCTGAACATGACAAGTAAGAACATGGCATGGAGCTACTCAACAAGCTTAACAAAATACCCAAAGTGACCTGGGGCCAAAAGGGTTCACAAAATACACTACCGAGCTCACGAACATAGCTCGAACACAATCAGTTTTTCAGAATTAGTGAAAACTGAGACATGCTGAAATATAACTCACGAAGGCATGTAAACGAGCTCGATGCACTCACCACGGTGCAAGTCATGGCAAGGAAGGTATACACACATTAAGAAGACACAAAATACAAGCTATAAATGGCAAGAACAATGGCATAGCATACACGGATCAACTACAACAACGTCGGCAAAATCGCAAACGAGTTGACGATCTACCCAGATTCACCACGAAGCAAAAGTTGAGCTCTATTGAGTCAACCTAGAGCACTCCACATATGCAAAAAAAAGACATGGATGGATAGAGCATAACATAAATATCAAAACTCCCTCACTGATCATCCTCAAAAGAGGCACGTATCACTAGGAAACAAGCTGGATATATAGCATGATGAACTAAAATATCCCAGACTTAGTGAAAATCACTAAGTCCCTGAAATCAGCAATCTCAGGTACCTCTCTTCGCAAGCTTGCACAAGACAACACACACATCCTAAAAATGCATGGGTGGCACCTCTGGAAAGAAGACAAAATGCTTAACAATTCATCCTAAAGGGGCACAGGTATATAATGCACGAATTAAACATGGCAAAAATGACAAAAGTGCAAGATGAACTAACAGATCTGCAATTTAACTCACGAAGCCTCCTTCTAACAGTATTTTGGGCAAGAAGATGACCTCAAATACAAATGATGCAATGGAACGAAATGATGTACATGTCGAGGCGAATATTTTGATATATCATATGCCCAAAACGGAGCTACGTATGCAGAGATACGGGGTCTCGAACAGGAGCATATGGAGTAAAAAATTCTAGGGACTTAGCAAAAAAATCAACCTCCCAGATTAGATCTAGGGTTTCGCACAAAAATCGAGGCGCGGCCAGCACTGTTCACCGAAGCTTCTCCGGCGAGGAAGCAAGGCTCCGGCGAGGAGGGAGTCGGCGCCGGCGGCGGCTGCCGGACGGCGGGGTCGGCGGCGGCCGGAGCAAGGCCCCGCGGTGGCCGGAGCAGGAGCGAGGCGGCGGGCTCCCGCGGCGGCTCGAGCAGCGGGCTCCTGCGGCGGCTAGCCGGAGCAAGCGGCGCGTGGCGGCTCAGGCGGCTCGGGCGGCCGGCGGCGAGGAGGAGGGCGGCGGCGGCGGAGCAGACGGGCTCGCGGGGGCCCGGTTTGGGCCTCCCGGGCCGGCGCGCGGGTGGCGGCGCGGCGAAGTGGGCGCGGCGGCTCGACGAATGGGGAGGAGACACGTGGCGCTGGCGGTCAGGTCGGACACGTCCGGCTCGTGCGGACGTTGTCCGGCGGCGGCGGGGGAGGGATGGATCTAGGGTTTCGAGGGGGGGAGAGATCCGAAAATGGAGGGGGGTATTTATAGGCATAAGTAGAGCTAGGAGAGTCCAAATGAGGTGCGGTTTTCGGCCACGCGATCGTGATCGAACGCTCTAGGACATGGAGCAGAGTTTGGTGGGTTTTGGGCCAAATTGGAGGGGTGTTGGGCTGCAACACACACGAGGCCTTTTCGGTCCCTCGGTTAACCGTTGGAGTATCAAACGAAGTCCAAATGATACGAAACTTGACAGGCGGTCTACCGGTAGTAAACCAAGGCCGCATGACAAGTCTTGGTCCAATCCGGAAATGTTTAATCCCCACACACGAAAGAAAGCTAGAAATGACCATCGAAGGAGAACGAAGCGCCGAAATGCAAAATGGACAACGGGGAAAATGCTCGGATGCATGAGACGAACACGTATGCAAATGCAATGCACATGATGACATGATATGAGATGCATGAAAACGAAAACAACACACGGAGACAAAACCCGAACCCGAGAAATAAATATAACTTAACGCCGGAAACGGCAAGAGTTGGAGTACAAATTGGGAAAGTTATATCTGGGGCGTTACACTACCGCCGGCCGGCCACGGCCAGTTCTTCCCCGCCTCAGAGCTCCCTTGAGCCGCCGGATCCCGCCGTCCCCGCCACCCACTTGTCGCCGGTGGTCGCCTCCGCGCCAAGTCCCTCGCCGCGCTGCATCTTGGCTGCAGCGAGCGGGAGCTGCAGTTATCCTTCGTTGACCAGGCCTCCTCTGCCCTGTACACTGTCGAAGGGTCGAACCAGCTGAAACCGCTCGGTCCTGCTGGCTCACTCGAACCGGTCTGGCCCAATCCGTCCCAACAGGCCCCGAACCCCCTGCCCGTCTTCAGCAGGCCCGTGAGGCCCAGAGTGAGCGCTCTCATGCTATCCATCGCCCTGGACGAGATATTTCTCTCTTGCGCATGCTCCTGTGCAGCCCAGTTCATCCCAGATCCAGCCCATCGCATGTTTTTTTTTCCTGTCTGCGAATTTATCTTTTATTCCAGAGAACCCAGTTTTGCAGAAAACCCCCTAGACTATATGCATTTAATAACTCACTAACCGTGCATGGGATTAAAATGAATTATATATGAAACTTGCTCAGAATTTTGTGTAGATTAATAAGACCCAACTTTCATCTATGTTTGAAATGTTTAAAATGTTGTTTGCATATATTTGCCCCTATGCCATGTTAAAATGGTTTAATTCATAACTAAATAATCGTAACTCGGATTTTAACAAACTTTATATGTAATTGGGGTAGAATTTTGCCTAGTTTAACATGGTGGATTCATTTTGCATGCTTAACAACTCTAAAATTATGTTTAGGGCAGAACAGTACCAAACCTAATATATGCATATGAGGAGTTTCTGGAATTGTTGTTTGTTGTTGCGGCCTCATTTAAATTTGCCTAGATAGGTAGTTTTTCATTTGCTTCATCCCTTGCCATGTTAATCAAAATTTAATATTGTTGGGTACATAAACGAGATTGAACTAAATAACCAAATGTGGTGTTTCGTCAATATGCAATGAAGTTGCATTATGAGCTCCACTTAATTTGTAGGATTGTTTGTGCACTTTGCCATGCCATGCCTCTTTAAACCGGACATGCATCATACTTGATTGTGCATCATGCCATGATTATGTGGTGGTTGTTTACCATGATTGTTTGCTTCTTTCCGGTGTTGCTTCTTCGGGTTGGTTCCGATAACGTCGCGTTTGTGAGGAACCGTTCGACTATGTCCGTTTGTCTTCTTCATGGACTCGTTCTTCTTCCTTGCGGGATTTCAGGCAAGATGACCATACCCTCGAAATCACTTCTATCTTTGCTTTGCTTAGTTGCTCACTCTTTTGCTATGCCAATGCAACGATGCCTACCATTTTCTTGTCAGCCTCCCAAATTGCCATGTTAAACCTCTAACCCACCATGTCCTAGCAAACCGTTGATTGGCTATGTTACCGCTTTGCTCAGCCCCTCTTATAGCGTTGATAGTTGCAGGTGAAGATTGAAGTTTGTTCCTTGTTGGAACATGGAGATCGTTCCTTGTTGGAACATTGTTTACTTGTTGGGATATCACAATATATCTTATTTAATTAATGCATCTATATACTTAGTAAAGGGTGGAAGGCTCGGCCTTATGCCTGGTGTTTTGTTCCACTCTTGCCGCCCTAGTTTCCGTCATATCGGTGTTATATTCCCGGATTTTGCGTTCCTCACGCGGTTGGGCTATAATGCGAACCCCTTGACAGTTCGCCTTAAGTAAAGCTCTTCCAGCAATGCCCAACATTGGTTTTACCATTTGCACTAACAACCTAACACCTTCCCTTGGGTTTTCGCGAGCCCGAGGGTCATCTTTATTCTACCCCCCCGGCCAGTGCTCCTCTGAGTGTTGGTCTGAACTAGAGTCCTGTGCAGCGCCCCCTCGGGGAAACTCGAGGTTTGGTTTTAGTTATGCGGAGTGCTCATCTGAGTGTGCCCTGAGAAAGAGATATGTGCAGCTCCTATCGAGATTTGTCGGCACATTTGGGCGGTGTTGCTGGTTTAGTTTTACCCTGTCGAAATGTCTTGTTGTACCGGGAGACCGAGTCTGATCGGAATGTCTCGGGTGGAGGTGTATTCCTTCGTTGACCGTGAGGGCTTGTGATGGGCTAAGTTGGGTCACCCTGCAGGGATTTGAACTTACGAAAGTCGTGCCCGCGGTTATGGGCAGATGGGAATTTGTTAATGTCCGGTTGTAGAAAACCTGAAGTCGACCTTAATTAAAATGAATCAACCACGTGTGTAACCATGATGGTCTCTTTCCGGCGGAGTCCGGGAAGTGAACACGGTTGTTGGAGTTATGTTTGACGTAGGTAGTCCAGGATCACTTCTTGATCATACTTTTATCGACCATGCTTTGCCTTCTCTGCTCGCTCTCATTTGCGTATGTTAGCCACCATATATGCTAGTCGCTTGCTGCAGCTCCACCTCTTACCTTCTACCTTACCCATAAGCTTAAATAGTCTTGATCGCGAGGGTGCGAGATTGCTGAGTCCCTGTGGCTCACAGATACTTCCAAAACCAGCTTGCATTGCCGATGAGTCCGTGCAGATGACGCTACCAAGCTCAGGAGGAGCTCGATGAAGATCTTGTCCTTTACTTTGTTTCGTTCTAGTTGATCAGTAAGGGAGCCCAGTTGGGGTCGATCGGGGACCTTTGTCGCTTTTGGGGTTCTTCTTTTATGTTGGTTCCGTAGTCGGACCATGAGTGTATTTGGTTGATGTAATGCTTTATCCATGTAATTGTGTGAAGTGGAGATTGTAAGCCAACTATGTATATCTTTCCCTTATGTATTACATGGGTTATGTGAAGATTACCTCACTTGCGACATTGCTTTCAATGTGGTTATGCCTCTAAGTCGTGCTTCGACACGTGGGAGATATAGCCGCATCGAGGGCGTTACACAATGGCCCACGTGGCCCAGCCGGCCCCCTGGGCTCACGAACCGGGACCAATGCCCACATTGGTCCCGGTTCTAGTCTGAACCGGGACTAATGGGCTGACCCGGCCTGGACCAAAGCCCTGTTTTCTACTAGTGTTGGCACACCTCGCACTCTGCATATATGTCGGTTCCATCCGTACATTTGTGCAGTTCCACCAAAATGCAACTGAATAACCCTGTTTGCACATAATATGAAAAAGTGTGATTACATTATAGTGGTAGTAGTTGCTAAAACATACACTAAGAAAGAGAAGAAAATATTGAGATAGTATCATAGTATGCCATGCTACGAGGGCGAGATGGGCCTGCGACGCCTCATACGGTACGCCTCATACTGGAAATCGACCAAAGTCTCCCCGATACACCTTCTGTCAGTGATGAACATCAGTGTGCATCGGTAGTACAAGGAGGGGCCTTAAGACATTCCAATCTCTATTTTTGTGCAGATCAACTAAAATTAAGCACCCCAGTTTGTAGAAATGCTTAAACATTAACAATGGGACTAGTTGATGAAATATATACTAACAAAGAGAAGCACTTTATTTATCTACATTGGAAATGAAATGATAGAGAGGAAACTCTCTCTATTTTAACTGTATTATTACTTCATTTTATCTGTGGTACTAGGGTCGAGCAGGTGGCAAACCAGGTGTACCATGCGTCGCAAGGATGGAGGCCGGGGGTGCTTAGACTGGGATGCTGAAGCTGGCTCTTTCAGTCCCTATCTTCGCCCCTGATGTTTCTGTGGTAGCATTTGGGTTGTAATCCAAACTTGGTCGAGCTGGTGCTGCGTCCCCCTACCTGCCTAGCTTATGTGGCGAACTTGTCTCCTGCTAGTACTCAGTCCGTTCTAGTAGTAGTTGCATAACTTCCCGTTTACACTGAGATGTTGTCGGAAAATGGTTCTCATGGTTGGGTTTCTTTACTGAAATCGGAGGAAACCCCCTCTTCGATATATAAAAAAATCAGTGGCACTAGCAGTGCCAAAACATTGCCTCAAATTAATAGTGCCACTATATTAAGGTGCAAAATAATAACATTACTGCTTTATCATGGCAGTGCCAAAACAGTAGCACAAGAGTAGAGTCAACATGCAGGATCTTTGGCAAATGGTCAGACCAAAAAGGAACATACCTCGTGATGGGAACCATATCTGTAGTCAACGCCATCATAGAAGGGATGACACTAGTCACCAACATGGATGATTCAATTCATGGGACCTTTCGGTGCAGTTCATCTAAAATGAAGCAATGTCCCATGAGCTAGCAGATTCTTCTTCATTTTTTTAAGAAAAAGGCTCCAGCCCCGGTTCCATTTCCATCAGAAAACTAAACCCACAGAGCTTCTTCTTCATTAGTTGCCATAAAATTGAGCAACATCAAGGTTGGTTGTGAAGCTCCTGGAATGTTGAACTATAATTTGGATATCATTTGTGCAGTTCAACTAAGATCAAGCGTGAAATGTATATCTCTGTTTGCACAAAAAAGGTGGAGAGGAAGGCGACTAACAAGTGATGGAACATACATCAAATGAAAATAAGCATGTTCCTTATCTGAATGGAAATCCTACAAGGACAATAGCAATTTGTAAAGCAGCAACATTGCTAGATATTAGTGTGGGCATTATTATTAACTATGACAACTGTTAAATATGACATTACTTTAATGGTGCGATTGCTTCATTTTACCAGCAACATTACATTAACAGCTGCTACAGAGTTGGTATTTGGGCACGGGAGAGTAGGCGGACCAGGACAGTGTCATTTTGAATGAAAAGAAGCAACTTATCTTAATGGGAAATTTAGCAGGACATGAAAAAAGTGCCATTGATTCATATTACTGGAGGCATTACATTGAAAACAACATTGGTTTAACATGTCCTTACTTTTAATAGTGCGACTACTATATTTTACCAGTGGAATTACATAAGAGTGGCTCGGGGCAAAAAACATCAGAACATGGTATCTGGGTTGGTCCCATTTTTGTTCGGTATAGGCACCTTATACTGTGTGAGGCTAGCAAATCTAGTGTTGGACTTACTCTGTTGACTTGTCCACCAGTCCCCAATTTCTTTCCTTTTTTAACCAATAGATCGGGTTTATATTGAGTCTGTACTGCGTTTCCCTTTATTTCCCAATTAGACCAAGAGACCAGTTGGATAGCCAGTCTCTGCTACTTTTCGCCCCCATTATTTGCTCTTTCAACCAAGTCCTAGATTCAGGTAACAAATCTTCGCCCACCCCCACCCCCTTTCTTCCTTGCTTGAACCAACTAGTACTAGATTCGAGTGCATGAACTAGTTTTACCTCTTAATAGTAAAAATTTAGGTGGCTTTCGAACAGCCGATCGATCCTATATATGAGGGGGATTGAGAAATAGTAAAAAAACAAATGCAGCGACGTCAGGAGCTCAGGAAGAAGAGCAAGGCCGGTTTCGTAGGAAGTTATACCTGAGGGTCGCCGGGATGTCACTAGGTCGGCGGCGGGAGGCCAGATCTTCCCACACTATGGCAGCGAGGAAGAAGGGGTCGGAGGCCCTCCCTAGCCAGCGGTGCTTGGGAGAGAACGAAAGGCACGCTGATCGGGACGCGCTGGCAGTGGGTAAGAGCCACCGCCGAGGACGACCGCATGAACGTTGCACCTTCTCACCTTCCCCGGTGGAGAGGACCCGACTGGATCTGTGAGCAGCGGTGAGCAGAGAGAGTGTGTGGCCACCGCTGTCGTCTTTAGATCTGGAGAGGACAAGACAGTGTGAAGAGAGCAACACTAGCAAGCAAGCGCGGAGGCTCCTGCCTATATAGTGGAGTACTAGTTTTCTTTTGTCTACCGGAGCCGGCTTGACCTCGTCAATGACTGTCAAGAAGTCTTCATGCACATGCCCCAGAGGCGAAGTTGTCGTCATTTTGATCTGAACCACCAAATTATAACATATAACATGAAAAAAAATTCCTCATGACAAGAAACCATAACCACACTGCCCAAAGGAGACAACATGAATCCCGACAGACAAACTAGACGAGGATCAAAGCTTAAATTAGAGATAAACTCATAGAAAAGGGGTCCATCGATAGATTTCGTAACATAGGCGACTTGACCACTACTAGGAAAAGACCTACTAATGGCGCACCAGTTTTGCCTACTAATGGCACATCACTGGTGCGCCATTACTAGCATGCCACTAGTAATTTTTACTAATGGCGCACCACTAGTGCGCCATTAGTATCTGGTATACTAATGGCGCACCACCAAGTGCGCCATTAGTATATAAAACCATGCGCGATTAGTGTGCCTCCCAGGGGCCATATTTAACCATGTGCTTTGGCACACTAATGGCGCACTATGGATAGATGCGCCATTAGTATCCTTTGGCATACTAATGGCACTCTGTCTTGATGCGCCATTAGTATCCTTTGGCATACTAATGGCGCACCTTGTGGTGATGCGCCATTAGTATGAATATTTGGTTTTTTTTACTTTTCTGATTTTTGCACAGGTTACAAAATATATTATTTGACAGAATATAGACAGTAGCACACAGCAACAGCAGATTCATCGAATATAATATAAGATTAGTCTCCGAATGCAATTCATCATATTAGTCTCCGAATTCAAAAGACCGAACAAAGATAAAACATTACAAGTCTCGAGACCGCGAGTATCGAGTTTGTCTTCACATTACAAGTCGATATCAATCATCTAAACTACCATCACATAGAAGAGAGCTGCGGTCATCACGATGAGCATCATCGCGATCAAACTGGTCTTCATCTGGTTCCTCCAACGCTCCCTCCTCTCCCGCTAGATAGCGGACGTATCTAGATTCGTCCTCCACCCTAGTGGTGTACCCTTTGTAACTGTTACCGCTGAAACGGTGAACCTGTCTCCGACACTCCTCCCAGTCGTCGTAGACTCCGGGAACCTTACCCTTGTACACGACATACGACGGCATCTCTATGCACAAGCCAAACAATAGACAATACATACATAAGCAATATATAAGTATGCAACAAAAGGATCGGAAGAGAAAAGCAAGACATTAATAGCGTGATTCATGGTCCTACTAATAAATAGCATCGATTACATCTAAGTTGAACGAGTGTCCAAACCAAAGAGACATACAATTATTTAAAGTTTAATTACAACATGAGCCAATCAATGTTTCAGAAGTACACATCACTACTTTCGACTCGACTCATGGACAGGAGCGTGGATGAAGCCGCCATCTGCTGTGATGGTCATGAAATCGCGGGCGTTGTCATCCTGCATTTGTAGCATTCCTTCTATCTCAATGTTGGACGGTTGATATCTGAGGAAGAGCTGCCCTGAGGTATGAAGGACATCTTGATGGATGATGTCCGCAAACTCCGACTGGATGCGAAAGAATTCTTGTCTGATGTCCGCGTCCTGGATTGCCGACAAGCTCGCTGTAACGCCCCGAGACCGATGTGCCAGGTGTCTTCGAGTTATTCGCTGTTGTTGCCTTGTCATTTGCTTGCGTGTTGCATTTCATCATGTCATCATGTGCATAGCATCATCATCTTTTTCAAAACTTGCATTCGTCTGGGTTCTCCGAGTTCTCTCCGTTGTCCTTTCTGAGCCCAACCACACTTGCACGCGCCCGCGGCATGTCCGAAATAGTATTTTGTATGTGGCCGAAAAATTTTCTCGGAATGGGATGAAAGTTGGCGTGCGGTGTTGTTTTGTTATTAGTAGACCACCTGCCAAGTTTCATCGCGTTCGGAGTCCGTTTGACGCCCCAACGGATAACTATAGCGGCAATATAGCCGGTCTATCGTCGGACGTTTTCGGTCTCCGGAAACAGTCGCCGGGCCTCTCTCTTTTCTCTTCTCTCAGCCTGGGAATTTCTGCACAGTCCACTACTCACCGTCAGACCCTACCTAACCTCTCTCGTCAGCCCGCGGCTCTCCTCGCGCGCGCGTCCAAAAAGCTGTCCCGGACCCGACCCGCACTGTCGCCACCGTTGTGTCCGGATCATCCCCAAACATCTACAAAACGTCTCCGTTTTGTTAATTGGGCTTCCTAACATAAGTTTTCGCGACCGTCCGACTACGATCGAAGGGACTGGATAGCCCCTATTTTTTCAACCCACTTGCTTTTTTACACAGATGAAACTCTAGAAATTAGGGATCCTGTCCCATCCTTCCATCCATCCAATCCATCCCCGCCGCCACTCTTCTTGTTTTCAGCGCCCAACCAACCACCAAGCCGATCCAATCCATCCCCTCCTTCCGATTCAACTAGCTCCTCCCGATCCACCAACAAACCCAGCCTCCACCGTACCTTGCCTCGATCCAGATGCACCAAAGCCACAGCGTCCCGCACCCACAGCCTCGTGCGCCCGAGGCCTCGCCTCTTCCCGATCTCGCCTGAGGTCAGGGAGACGAGCTCCTCCTAAGGCAAGTCCCTCACCTTGCGCTCGTGCCTCTTCTCCCTTCCCTTCCCTTTCTCTCTCTCCCTCTCATCTCCTTGCTCCCTCTCTCTCTCGCAGGGAACACAAGGACCCAGGAGCTCCACGCCATGGCCGCCCCTTGGTGCTTCGTGCAGCGCCTGACCTGCTCCTTCCGGTGGCCTCAGCCTCGCGCGCCATGCCAGCGCAGCAGCGCCAAGTCGCCCCGTTCACGCCGCCATGTCACCCGCGTCGCGCCAAGGCCCTCTTCGCCCGGATCCCGCGTCACCAGCAGCAAGCTCCGCCGGTCCGACATCTGCTTCCCCTGCATCGAGAAGTTCTTGTTCGAGGAGGGTGTGGTCGCGCCTGGCTCCGCGCCCCTCCATCCCCTGCACCTCCATCTCTTCCTCGCCTCCGAACTCCTGCTTCAAGCCGCGCCGGCGCCCCACTCGTTCTGCTCGGGAACGAGCACGCCCCAGCACCTCTGCTTCGATCCAGGGAGCGCCCGCCTCGTCCTGCCAGTGCCAAGACCTAGCGCGCGCCAGGGCTGCCTCTCCTCCAGCCGCGCGCGAAGCCCAGCCCAGCCGCGCCAGGCTCCAGCTGGCCCAGCACCCACCTCTGCCTCCCCTTCAAACCGGCCTCCCTCTCAACAGATCTGGGCCTTGGGCCAAAGTGAGCAGATTCCCCTCCAGTCCCTCTACCCTGTGCATGTTGGGCTAGCCACTGTTTCGGCCCAGTGTAGTTTTTTTTAGATCTGTGATTTTGTCTATTTTCCAGGGTATTGCAGTTTTACAGGAAAACCCTTGCACTTCATGCATTTAATATCTAATTAACCGTGCATCAGATTAAAATAAGTTATATATGAAACATGACTAGAATTTTGTCTAGTTTAATTATATGTCACTTTCATCCATGTTTAAAATGTTTAAAATGATGTTTGATTAAATTTGCTCCTATGCCATGCTAAAATGATTTAATTCATAACTAAATAACCGTAGCTCTGATTTAAATAAACTTTATATGTAAATGGGGAAGATAAATGCCTAGTTTAACATGGTGGCTTCATTTTGCACGTTTAACAACTCTAAATAATGTTTAGGGCAGAACAGTACCAAACCTTAAATTATGCATATGAGGATTTTCCGGAATTGTTGGTCGTCGTTTCCGGCCTCATTTAAACTTGACTAGTTGGGTAGTTTTCATTTGCTTCACCCTCTTGCCTTGTTTAATAACATTTAATATTGTTGGGGTACATAAACGAGAGAGAACTAAATAATTGATGTGGTGTTTTGTCAATATGTATCCCGATGCATATTGAGCTCCACTTAATTTGTAGGATTGTTTATGCACTTTGCCATGCCATGCTTCTTTAAACCGGACATGCATCATACTCGATTGTGCATCATGCCATGTCATGTGTGGTTGTTTACCATGATTGTTTGCTTCTTTCCGGTGTTGCTTCTTCGGGTTGGTTCCGATAACGTCGTGATTGTGAGGAACCGTTCGTCTACGTCCGTTTGTCTTCTTCATGGACTCGTTCTTCTTCCTTGCGGGATCTCAGGCAAGATGATCATACCCTCGAAATCACTACTATCTTTGCTATGCTATATGCTCGCTCTTTTGCTATGCCAATGCTACGATGCCTACCACTTGCTTGTCAGCCTCCCAAATTGCCATGTCAACCTCTAACCCACCATGTCCTAGCAAACCGTTGATTGGCTATGTTACCGCTTTGCTCAGCCCCTCTTATAGCGTTGCTAGTTGCAGGTGAAGATTGAAGACCATTCCTTGTTGGAACATTTATTTCCTTGTTGGGATATCACTATATATCTTATTTAATTAATGCATCTATATACTAGGTAAAGGGTGGAAGGCTCGGCCTTATGCCTGGTGTTTTGTTCCACTCTTGCCGCCCTAGTTTCCGCATATCGGTGTTATGTTCCCGGATTTTGCGTTCCTCACGCGGTTGGGCTATAATGGGAACCCCTTGACAGTTCGCCTTAAGTAAAGATTTTCCAGCAATGCCCAACTTTGGTTTTACCATTTGCCACCTAGCCTCTTTTTCCCTTGGGTTTCGCGGACTCAAGGATCATCATTATTTTACCCCCCCAGGCCAGTGCTCCTCTGAGTGTTGGTCCACCTGTCAGCTACCGGTGGCCACCAGGGGAAACTCTGGGCTAGCTTGCCCTTACCTAGGACAATCTGAGTGTGCCCTGAGAAAGAGATATGTGCAGCTCCTATCGGGATTTGTCGGCACATTCGGGCGGTGTTGCTGGTTTAGTTTTACCCTGTCGAAATGTCTTGTTGTACCGGGATACCGAGTCTGATCGGAACGTCTCGGGTGGAGGTCTATTCCTTCGTTGACCGTGAGAGCTTGTCATGGGCTAAGTTGGGACACCCCTGCAGGGATTTGAACTTTCGAAAGCCGTGCCCGCGGTTATGGGCAGATGGGAATTTGTTAATGTCCGGTTGTAGAAAACCTGAAGTCGACCTTAATTAAAATGAATCAACAGCGTGTGTAACCGTGATGGTCTCTTTCCGGCGGAGTCCGGGAAGTGAACACGATTGTTGGAGTTATGCTTGACGTAGGTTGCTATAGGATCACTTCTTGATCATAGATTTCTCGACCATGCTTTGCCTTCTCTTCTCGCTCTCTTTTGCGTTTGTTAGCCACCATATATGCTAGTCGCTTGCTGCAGCTCCACCTCATACCTTTTACCTTACCCATAAGCTTAAATAGTCTTGATCGCGAGGGTGCGAGATTGTTGAGTCCCTGTGGCTCACAGATACTTCCAAAACCAGCTTGCAGGTGCCAATGAGTCCGTGCAGATGATGCAACCCAGCTCAGAAGGAGCTCGTTGAAGACCTTGTCCTTCGTGTTGTTCCGTTCTAGTTGATCAGTAGTGGAGCCCAGTTGGGGTCGATCGGGGACCTTTGTCGCATTTGGGGTTCTTCTTTTATTTTGGTTCCGTAGTCGGACCTTGAGTGTATTTGGATGATGTAATGCTTTATTCATGTAATTGTGTGAAGTGGCGATTGTAAGCCAACTATGTATCTCTTTCCCTTATTATATTACATGGGTTGTGTGAAGATTACCTCACTTGCGACATATGCCTTCAATGCGATTATGCCTCTAAGTCGTGCCTCGACACGTGGGAGATATAATCGCATCGAGAACGTTACAAGTTGGTATCAGAGCCTTCCCTGACCTTAGGAGCCCCATTGATTGATCATTTTTAGAGGCCGAGTTGTGTCTAGAAAAATGTTTTGAGTCATTTAGGAATTATATATCGGAGAGCTTAGGAATTCTTTTTACTTTCCAGTCTCCTCATCGCTCTGGTAAGGCATCCTGACGTAGAGTTTTGACTCTTCTCTTCTCAAATTTCACAAAAAAAAAATTAGGATCACGCGGGTATCTTGGAATCGTTCCGATGGTTTTATGATGAGAACATTGTCTTGGTGCCTCCTGTCAGTGGTTTAGTGGAAGTGTCCCGGGGAGTTGAGCTCTGAGGTGTTGTCGTCATAATTTTATCGTTGCAGTTCTGGAATACCTGAGTTTAGTACGCCGACATCGAAAATCTCTTTTATGCAGTTCGTTGGTGAGATAACCTTGACGCCACCCAGTACTGGGGCGGGAGTTCGGGAGAATAGCCATAACTTGTATAACGGATGATTTTCGAAGGTTGAGGTAGATGATTTCCAAAGGTTTCTTGGTTATGTGTTGAAGGATGGATACAGCTGGATGTAGGATTTGCGAGATTTGGGTGAGATATTATGCTTCCCCTGTATCCCCAACACCTGATTGCATAACCGGAAAATTTCGGGAGTTTCATAGGTGGGAATTCAAGTAGATCTTAGGTTATCTTTCCGACAGATGTATGATATGAAATTGGGGTTCGACGTCTAGTGGTCCGCCTATTCACTGTCGGTTTTACAGTGGTCTCGTTGTGTCTTAAAGAGTCCTTGGCTATGCCGACTCGGGGACGCTTCGTATGTCATGTGCACTGCCTTGTACATGATGGTGCTACACGATCGAGCCCGTGTAGGCCCCACCACGAAAACTTCGGACAAAATCTCTATCATATGTTTGTTCTGGCTTATTCTGCAAGCCAACCCTTTGTTTTGTTTTGAGTTGTGGTATTCGAGTTGCTTCAAAGTCAAATGTTGATTCCATACCTTCCCTAAGTGGTGTTCTCATATTCCTATGTGAATACTAATCCTTCTCGATCATCGAGTTTGTCATTTCAATTTCTTTTCAACCGGCGTATTTCTATTCAAGTGGATCTGATCATTTCATCATCCGCAAGTTTCAATCTCAGCTTTCTCTACGGTGTTCGTTTCATCCATCTCAAGTTGCATTTGTTTTCCCGCCCTCCCACCCTTGTTTCTTCAAGGACTCATATATCTTAATCAAGTATCCTCTTACTCTTTTGAAGTCTCTCCATCCTTTTCCGTCAATATTTTATCCGGTGATTCTCATGAAGATTCTAACGGAGCTTCAAGTTCGTCTCTCGTCACTGATTTTCTTCTCCGGTGGAACCAATTCAAGATTTTGGGTGTTGATCATATCTTTTCCTCATTTCTAATGTCTTCTCATACCGGTGCACCTCATAATGATTCATTTCTCGCTATTCAATTCTTCCGGAGTGCTCAAGATATCTCGAAGATTCGTGTTTTCCACTCTGCATTCGTTCAACATCTTTCCAGGTTGTTATCTCATTCAAGTCATTTAATTCAACTGGTGCAACCTCTCTTTTAAATCATTTCAACGGTGTTCTTTTGAGTGGGCCCTAACCCACAGGTCTTTTCCCAGGATCTTACCTGACTCTTCTTATTTTCCCGGAGATATCCTCAAATTTCTTATCAAAGTTTGACGTAAGAATGAATTATCATCAGTCAAATACCTTTCTCCAAGATATTTCAAATTCTTTTCATCTTTGACTCAACCTTTTCTATTTGGCATTCCGGAGTGCATCAACAATTCATGGTGGTGTTTCTCGTCGTCATTCTCAGGTTTTGAAGAACGAAGAAGACTTTTCCTCCATATCTATCCGTTCTCTCTGAGATTCGTGATTCTAGCTTGTTGCCATCCTCTCATAATTATTTTAGATTGTGGGAATTCTTTTCACCTATCTGGAGCAATTCAAGAGTCTTCTCAGTTTGTATCCGGAGTCCATCAATTCAGGTTTATTCATTCTCAGCTTTCAGTTATCATTCTCTGATTTTACCGGTGCATCATCCAAGTATATTCTCTAATCAGCTCGTGATCTTTTGTTCTCGTGAATCTAATTTCCCTCAAGTATTTTCATTCGTTCTCTAATTCTTTCCGGTGTTTCTTTATCCTTACTTCGTTCATAACCAATTCTTACGGTGGTTCGCTCAAGTGTTCTCTTCCTTCTTCATCATATCAATTTATTCGTTGTTTCAACCCTTCCGGTGGTTCGTTCAATACCTTCCCAAGTCTGATGATATATCTCTCTTAATCCTTGATACGAGAATAAGTAGTGTGCCAAATCCGTTGTTTGTCATCAATTTAATTGGTGAAGGATAAGCATAATGTAATTCTTATTCTTGTTTCATCCATATGTTAATCTTTTCTTCTGGAGTTTATTCACGATGATTAAATTCTGGGTTTCAAGTGCTCATCTTTCTTCCCGGAGTTCCAAGCGTTAATTAGCACGGTGATCCATCTAAATCATTACAAGGTTTCACCTTGTGTTTTCAATTTCTCTCTCTTTTCGTTATCTTTTGTTTACCGGAGTCCTTCATGAAGGTTCTACATGATGGTTCATCAAGGATTTAATTTCTTCTCGAAGTGCTCATCAATATTCTGTTCAGGGGAACTCAAGCTTTCATCATCTTCCTTTTCGGAGTGCAATTCTTTCTTCCGTATTATTGGAGGTGGTATTATGTCATTCTTAATAATTTGAGTTCATGTTTCATAACTCACATGTTGTCAAGAATGAGATATTTTAAATCCATCAATCTCGTCATTGGAGTTATCTTGGGTTATTTTTCCCCTAAAAACTTTCCCTAAGGATTGTTGTTAATTATGGTGCTTATAATTGACCCAAGTTCTTCTATTATCCTCCCAGTGAATTAAGTTTCTCATCTCCTTGTTTGATATCAATCCAATCTATCGGTTCCGTTAGTGGCAAAATTTCACCTCATAGTTTTGAGATGTTTTCCATAAGCCCACTACTACCTTTCTCTTTTCGTTGTTGGTGTTCCAACAACTCCGTTCGACCCTTCTTCTAAAGATGCTTTGTCAAGCTCTTTTGTGGCAGATGTTGGCTTTTCTTCTCCATTCTCATATTGTAATGATCTGACTTCTATTCTTCTCTTCCGGAGGCATTGTTTTGTTGCTATATTCATCCATCATCTCGTTTTATCAAATATCATGTTCTTTTCGTGCTTGTCCATTTAACCGGAGTATCGTGCCCTCTTTTCAAGTTCTCTCATCTTATCAAGTTTTGCATATCTTTTCAACCGGAGTGCTGTCCAAATTTGTTCTTCCTTATTAATCTTCCCTACCGGAGTGCTTTCAACTTTGTTCTTCCTTGTCCCTCTTTTCTAACGGAGTGTTTTCAACTTCGTTCATCTCAGTTGTATTCTTTTCTCGAAATGTCTTAACCTTTCAAGATTCATCGGTTTCACTCGTTTGTCAAAGAAGCAACTTAGTTTTACCTCTTCTTTTTTCTCTTCCGTTTTCCCTCCGGTGCCATTCTTGATCTCGGGACGAGATCCTCTCGTAGTGGTGGAGTGTTGTAACGCCCCGAGATCGATGTGCCAAGTGTCTTCGAGTTATTCGCTGTTGTTGCCTTGTCATTTGCTTGCGTGTTGCATTTCATCATGTCATCATGTGCATAGCATCATCATCTTTTTCAAAACTTGCATTCGTCCGGGTTCTCCGAGTTCTCTCCGTTGTCCTTTCTGAGCCCAACCACACTTGCACGCGCCCTTGGCATGTCTGAAATAGTATTTTGTAAGTGGCCGAAAAATGTTCTTGGAATGGGATGAAAGTTGGTGTGCGGTGTTGTTTTGTTATTAGTAGACTGCCTGCCAAGTTTCATCGCGTTCGGAGTCCGTTTGACGCCCCAACGGATAACTATAGTGGCAATATAGCCGGTCTATCGTCGGACGTTTTCGGTCTCCGGAAACAGTCGCCGGGCCTCTCTCTTTTCTCTTCTCTCAGCCTGGGGATTTCTGCACAGTCCACTACTCACCGTCAGACCCTACCTAACCTCTCTCGTCAGCCCGCGGCTCTCCTCGCGCGCGCGTCCAAAAAGCTGTCCCGGACCCGACCCGCACTGTCGCCATCGTTGTGTCCGGATCATCCCCAAACATCTACAAAACGTCTCCATTTTGTTAATTGGGCTTCCTAACATAAGTTTTCGCGACCGTCCGATTACGATTGAAGGGACTAGATAGCCCCTATTTTTTTAACCCACTTGCTTTTTTACACAGATGAAACTCTAGAAATTAGGGATCCTGTCCCATCCTTCCGTCCATCCAATCCATCCCCGCCGCCACTCTTCTTGTTTTCAGCGCCTAACCAACCACCAAGCCGATCCAATCCATCCCCTCCTTCCGATTCAACTAGCTCCTCCCGATCCACCAACCAACCCAGCCTCCACCGTACCTTGCCTCGATCCAGATGCACCAAAGCCACAGCGTCCCGCACCCACAGCCTCGTGCGCCCGAGGCCTCGCCTCTTCCCGATCTCGCCTGAGGTCAGGGAGACGAGCTCCTCCTAAGGCAAGCCCCTCACCCTGCGCCCGTGCCTCTTCTCCCTTCCCTTCCCTTTCTCTCTCTCCCTCTCATCTCCATGCTCCCTCTCTCTCTCGCAGGGAACGCAAGGACCCAGGAGCTCCACGCCATGGCCGCCCCTTGGTGCTTCGTGCAGCGCCTGACCTGCTCCTTCCGGTGGCCTCTGCCTCGCGCGCCACGCCAGCGCAGCAGCGCCAAGTCGCCCTGTTCGCGCCGCTGTGTCACCCGCGTCGCGCCAAGGCCCTCTTCGCCCGGATCCCGCGTCGCCAGCAGCAAGCTCCGCCGCTCCGACGTCTACTTCCCCTGCATCGAGAAGTTCTTGTTCGAGGAGGGTGTGGTTGCTCCTGGCTCCGCGCCCCTCCATCCCCTGCGCCTCCATCTCTTCCTCACCGCCGAACTCCTGCTTCAAGCCGCGCCGGCGCCCCACTCGTTCTGCTCGGGAACAAGCACGCCCCAGCGCCTCTGCTTCGATCCAGGGAGCGCCCGCCTCGTCCTGCCTGCGCAAAGACCTAGCGCGCGCCTGGGCTGCCTCTCCTCCAGCCGCGCGCGAAGCCCAGCCCAGCTGCTCCAAGCTCTAGCTGGCCCAGCGCCCACCTCTGCCTCCCCTTCAAACCGGCCTCCCTCTCAACAGATCTGGGCCTTGGGCCGAAGTGAGCAGATTCCCTTCCAATCCCTCTACCCTGTGCATGTTGGGCTAGCCTCTGTTTCGGCCTAGTGTAGTTTTTTTTAGATCTGTGATTTTGTCTATTTTCCAGGGTATTGCAGTTTTACAGGAAAACCCTTGCACTTCATGCATTTAATATCTAATTAACCATGCATCGGATTAAAATAAGTTATATATGAAACATGACTAGAATTTTGTCTAGTTTAATAATATGTCACTTTCATCCATGTTTAAAATAATGTTTGATTAAATTTGCTCCTATGCCATGCTAAAATGATTTAATTCATAACTAAATAACCGTAGCTCCGATTTAAATAAACTTTATATGTAAATGGGGTAGATAAATGCCTAGTTTAACATGGTGGCTTCATTTTGCATGTTTAACAACTCTAAAATAATGTTTAGGGCAGAACAGTACCAAACCTTAAATTATGCATATGAGGATTTTCCGGAATTGTTGGTCACCGTTTCCGGCCTCATTTAAACTTGACTAGTTGGGTAGTTTTCATTTGCTTCACCCTCTTGCCCTGTTTAATAACATTTAATATTTTTGGGGTACATAAACGAGACAGAACTAAATAATTGATGTGGTGTTTTGTCAATATGCATCCCGATGCATGTTGAGCTCCACTTAATTTGTAGGATTGTTTGTGCACTTTGCCATGCCATGCTTCTTTAAACCGGACATGCATCATACTCGATTGTGCATCATGCCATGTCATGTGTGGTTGTTTACCATGATTGTTTGCTTCTTTCCGGTGTTGCTTCTTCGGGTAGGTTCTGATAACGTCGTGATTGTGAGGAACCGTTCGTCTACGTCCGTTTGTCTTCTTCATGGACTCGTTCTTCTTCCTTGCGGGATCTCAGGCAAGATGATCATACCCTCGAAATCACTACTATCTTTGCTATGCTAGATGCTCGCTCTTTTGCTATGCCAATGCTACGATGCCTACCACTTGCTTGTCAGCCTCCCAAATTGCCATGTCAACCTCTAACCCAGCATGTCCTAGCAAACCGTTGATTGGCTATGTTACCGCTTTGCTTAGCCCCTCTTATAGCGTTGCTAGTTGCAGGTGAAGATTGAAGACCATTCCTTGTTGGAACATTTATTTACTTGTTGGGATATCACTATATATCTTATTTAATTAATGCATCTATATACTGGGTAAAGGGTGGAAGGCTCGGCCTTATGCCTGGTGTTTTGTTCCACTCTTGCCGCCCTAGTTTCCGTCATATCGGTGTTATGTTCCCGGATTTTGCGTTCCTCACGCGGTTGGGCTATAATGGGAACCCCTTGACAGTTCGCCTTAAGTAAATCTTTTCCAGCAATGCCCAACTTTGGTTTTACCATTTGCCACCTAGCCTCTTTTTCCCTTGGGTTTCGCGGACTCAAGGGTCATCATTATTTTACCCCCCCGGGCCAGTGCTCCTCTGAGTGTTGGTCCACCTGTCAGCTGCCGGTGGCTACCAGGGGCAACTCTGGGCTGGCTTGCCCGTACCTAGGACAATCTGAGTGTGCCCTGAGAAAGAGATATGTGCAGCTCCTATCGGGATTTGTCGGCACATTCGGGCGGTGTTGCTGGTTTAGTTTTACCCTGTCGAAATGTCTTGTTGTACCGGGATACCGAGTCTGATCGGAACGTCTCGGGTGGAGGTCTATTCCTTCGTTGACCGTGAGAGCTTGTCATGGGCTAAGTTGGGACACCCCTGCAGGGATTTGAACTTTCGAAAGCCGTGCCCGCGGTTATGGGCAGATGGGCATTTGTTAATGTCCGGTTGTAGAAAACCTGAAGTCGACCTTAATTAAAATGAATCAACAGCGTGTGTAACCGTGATGGTCTCTTTCCGGCGGAGTCCGGGAAGTGAACACGGTTGTTGGAGTTATGCTTGACCTAGGTTGCTATAGGATCACTTCTTGATCATAGATTTCTCGACCGTGCTTTGCCTTCTCTTCTCGCTCTCTTTTGCGTTTGTTAGCCACCATATATGCTAGTCGCTTGCTGCAGCTCCACCTCATACCTTTTACCTTACCTATAAGCTTAAATAGTCTTGATCGCGAGGGTGCGAGATTGCTGAGTCCCTATGGCTCACAGATACTTCCAAAACCAGCTTGCAGGTGCCGATGAGTCCGCGCAGATGACGCAACCCAGCTCAGAAGGAGCTCGTTGAAGACCTTGTCCTTCGTGTTGTTCCGTTCTAGTTGATCAGTAGTGGAGCCTAGTTGGGGTCGATCGGGGACCTTTGTCGCATTTGGGGTTCTTCTTTTATTTTGGTTCTATAGTCGGACCTTGAGTGTATTTGGATGATGTAATGCTTTATTCATGTAATTGTGTGAAGTGGCGATTGTAAGCAAACTATGTATCTCTTTCCCTTATTATATTACATGGGTTGTGTGAAGATTACCTCACTTGCGACATATGCCTTCAATGCGATTATGCCTCTAAGTCATGCCTCGACACGTGGGAGATATAGTCGCATCGAGGACGTTACACTCGCGGCCCAATCTTTGAGATTATTTGGTAGTAGAAGGTGATGATGGTCCCTTACGATCGCCCGCATGTGATGGAGGGCATAGTAGGCATCCTTCTGACCGCCAGGCGGCTGCTTGACACAGCAGCACGTCGTATTGTGGGCGAACACGTGCTTGCCGTACTTACGAACTGCCCTGATGAAGGTGCCTCCAGATTTGGCGTAGCCAGGGAGAACATCATCAAGAACTTTCTTGATATTTGTATAGTCTATCTTGGAGTTACGGTTCGGGTCGAAATACGTGGCCATGGAATATTTCGGGCTTAAGAGGATGAGTGTGCAATGTGTCTCACTACACAGAACACGGAATGTTAGAAAAAAAAGAACGATTGAAATCTAAGAAATCATATTTTACGGGGCGGTTAAGGGATGACTTACTCGGGAAAGTAAGCCACAAGGAAGTTATCCTTATCTGGGTTTGCCAGAATGACGTCTTCGAGGTGTGAACTCGCGACTTGGCGGTCCCCAGCGCTGCTCAAGATTTTGGCACGCATGTAGAAGGGGTCGACGATCACGATCTCTGGGGTCTTGTCTCTAATGATCCGCATATCCATACTCAGCGAAAACAGCCGAACGAAGGTGTAGTGCAGCGGATGAAGGTTGAACATAGCAAAGATGTCATCAAACCGCAGGACGATCGTACCCCCGATGGTGCCATCCACAAAGCCCTTTCCCTCTGGCACCTTGGCCACGAAAACCGGGTATGCCACAGCATTATCTCTGAGATGCCACTTCTCCAAGGAAAGAACACTATCGTGCAGACTCCGCATAGCACCGGTTGCAGCATTGAGCATATTAGTCGGTAGCATCGCCCTACCCACCACATGCACCCTCCTCGAGATATCCTTAGGTGAAGGTGGCCCATCCTGAGCACGGATCGTACTCGGTGCCGGCTGGCTCGCACCGGCGCCCTTTTTAGTCGGCCGTTTCCGGCCCTTCTTCTTAATCTGCTGTAATGGGACCGAGTTCTGCTCACAGACCGCCTTCTTGAGCGTGTTGGGGCTGATAATATTTGGCACCTCCGCTATCTGAGGCTCGGTGAAGGCGGCAGCTGGAGGCATCTCCTGAGAACTGAACGCCAGACGACACCTGTTGCAATTGGGTTTCTCCACCGTACCAGCTAGATCGCGGTCGTCTTGTTTGGGTTCTTGAGAAGGAGGCCTGCAGAACTCGTCATCGTACCCATGTTCGGCAAAGTACTTATCGACGTTGGTAAATGTACCATCATCGTTGTCGTCGTCGTCCGGATCCTGTGCCATATGCATGTCCGGATCCTGTGCCATAGGGATGTACGGCATGGCCGGTAGCGTTGCGGCATTCTTGCCATGGCTTGGCGCCAGCATGACTAGCGGTCTTGTCTATGGGGTGGTGTCCCCCGCCCCCAAACGAATCTGGCTCTTCGGCCAAAGCAGGGGCCAGCTTACGCAGGCGCTGAGGGTCATCTCATCTTCTTCGTCGGCCCCAGCGGGTTAAATCGGAGGTAACAGCTCGTCGCAGCCTGGCAGCACCCAAACCACTTCAACCCTATACATTGTGCGTGGCATCGGATTACCATGGAACACGGGGTTGCCCGGTTGAACGATTCTTCCCTTGGCGACATCGACCAACTCGCCGCCCACGAAGTGCAGGAGAGTGGATGGAACGTTGGCGGTGCCCTGCGAAAACATGTAGGGCGTCAGGGATGCCCAGTCAAAGGCAAGGAGATGAAGTCCTCAGCCGAGAGGCTTAGTTACCGTGATGCCGTCGAGCTCGGCTAATGTCGAGGCACCGCCAATGGCGGGCGTGCAACTAACGGAGGGGCCGCTTGCTGGTGAGGTGCCGGCCGACGTACACCCGGGTGCATTAAGCTCCAATGCCGACGTCGGAGACACCAATACCGCCGCTGCCGGAGACACCAATGGCACCGCCGTCGTAGACACTAATACCGCCGCTGCCGGAGACACCAGTGGCGCCGCCTACGCGTTGTGCAAGTTGCTGGCCTTGAAGCTGGGAATCGGGGGCGGCCCCTATTGGCCACCCGGAATCCACGTCGTTATCCCATGAATCAAGGTAGGCATAATGCCGGTGAGCGTCGATCCCAGTTGTTGTTGCACTTGCTCTTGGACCATCTCCGGAATCCGCGCCAGTTGTGCCTTGAGTGCTTCAACCTCGCGCGACTGGCTTTCCGAGATGGTCTTTTTCTCCTTTCGCCCACAAATGGTATAGTATGACGACCATTTTGTGGACAAGCCTTTGCCGGCCACACGACCAGCTGACGTTGGCTTACTGAGCTTATCCTTGTTTTTCATTACGTTCAACGCCCTATTGAAAGGGGTGTCGAAAGGGGAGCTCTAAGATGACCCCGCGCTACTGCTTTCTTTGTCCTACGGAAGGAACGTGAACCATTTAGAAATATTGGGGATTAATTAGAATGCAACCATATGGAGCTAATTACGCGGGGGTGTATTCCTTACCAGAACAAGCTCAAGCTCCTTGGTCTTCGGATCCGTGGTAAGCTCCTTTGTTACCGGGTCCTCCTTGTACCGGGCCTTGAGAAAGTTCCTGGTCTGCTTGTCACTGTATTCCTCGAAGCGGGGGCGGTAGGCCTTGCTCGGCACGCTCTGCGTCCTCCTTGTCCCATACAGACTCCGCCACTCTGTAACCGCCGGGACCGAGTTGGTGGACCCCTATGTTCAACTGCCGCATTTCTTTCCCCCACTTACTTGATTCGGAGGTTGCGGGGCTCTCGCACTTGATCTTGAACTCCTTGTAGTCATCTTCGCTCATCAAAGGATATTTCTCCTTGATCTTCTCATAACTATCACCTTTGTCAATCATTGCCTTCACTGTGCTTTTCCAACTAGACATGGCCGTGCTCATCATCGTGAGGGCGGCACCGTTCACTTTATTACCCGAGAGGAGTGTGTTTGCGAACTCAGCGAGGAACTTGTATCGTTCGTGCAGCTTCGTGAAGAGGAGGCTGCGCAAATTCCCTTGGTCCTTATGCCTTAGGTTCTTGGTGTTGATCGAGGCGGTGCTCCGGAGAATGCACCTGAGCTAAATCGAGTACCCCTTGACTACGTGTTTAGGCACCGTCGGATGCCCGTCGGAGTTCACTTCAGTAAATTCCTCCCTGACGGTGCCGAGCATGTTCGGGTGCCGGTCCTTCCGTTGCCTCTTCGGTTGGCTGCCATCTGTGCGTGCGCCGCCATCATCAGTGGTGGCATCCTCGGCGGCACCATCATCAGTGGTGTCATCCCCGACGCCACTAGGGGTTGTGTAGTCAGGATCGGTGTCTTCCGCGGCATCCTCATAGCAGTGAGGTTCTTCCTCCAACTCCTGGGACAGCTCCCAGAATTACTTGCCGCCCGAACCGCTGGCCTCATCGTTGTGGGCCATGTTTCGCTCTAAATAGGAAAAAAGTTTGGCGTTGGTTATTCTCAAGGAACAAGATCGTGGTCTCATCATTTAGGGTTTGTCGACACCGAGGCATCCTAAAAGCTAAGCGTTTATCATTTAGGGTTTGTCGACGCCGAGGCACCCTAAAAGCCTAAGCGTACATCATTTAGTTTCTCATCGACGCCGAGGCACCCTAAAAGCCAAGGTTTCATCATTTAGGGTTTGTCGACGCCGAGGCACCCTAAATGCTAAGTTTTCATCATTTAGGGTTTATCGATGCCGAGGCACCCTAGGTTGGGCCTAATCACTTGGCACTAATCAGTTGGCTCTATTGCCACCTATGTTGGGTTTATCATCTAGGGTTTATCGATGCTGAGGAGAATTTCTAAGTTGGGCCTAATCACTTAGCTCTATTGCCACCTATGGTTTAATGCAGCAAGAATAAAGGGGCAGTTGATCCTACTTAATTAAGTACTAAGATACCCCGGCCCATGCATTAGTAGCAAGTACCTCATATGTCCGATTTTTAGCAAAGTCATGCTAAAATTCACGAAAAATTTCAGCATGACCTTTGCTGAAAATAGGACATATGGAGTACCCGAATTTGCCGGAACGGAAGTTAATCGACATTCCGGCAAACTCAAGGGCCTCTCGGGGTACCTGCAAAATCATCACGACACGAAGGGCCTCTCAAGGGCCTCAAGCAGCAGCGGCGTCTCCCAGGACCCCATTTTTTTGTTAAATTTCTTTGAGCAAAAATCAGAGCAGAAAATTCAGCATATTTCTATACAACAGCACTTTAAAGATGAAGAACAGTTCTACACCAGCCCATCTTTGATCATGATCTTTGCATCTCTTTCTCAATGTGATCAGTAATGTAGACATATTCATGATCTAGTTTAGCAGCAGGTTGCAAATACTTAACTGTCTAGAACATCACAGCATGCACAGTAATAAGAATAATGTAAACATTTGGCTTAGTTATAAGCATAGTATACTTCTTATAAACTGAAAGTGGAACTACTCACAATGAAGAAGTATTAGCAGATAGTTTGTCAACTCATGAAATAACTTTTTTTTCAGCCCAAAATGGATGCCATTTTATAACATTGCATAGCATTAGTCAGACAGAGCTGAGCCTTTCACCACTATATAATATTGCCATATAACAACACATGTTCACTGGGTGCCAATATGCCAAAATATAAAAAAGAGGCATACAAGAGACCCATCGAAGACAACACATGACTAATGTTGTACTAAGACCAGTGACATAAATAAAGCACAACTGATGTGGTGCTAAACTGGATACTGATAAAGTTGCGAGGATGTGATGCTACACTACATTCTAATAAAGTTGGCAAGAGCACATCACTTGTAAGTGATACCCTGCTTCATTCACTATGTAAGAAACAAGTACATTGTAAGCATTGTATCAAAGCAATAACCAGAAGATACCACTGATGTATTAGCATTGTAATTTGTAAGCCAACAAAGTTATATAGGAAGTACAAGTACACAGGGAACTAAATACAAGACTCTCCACAGGCAATGAATAGCATCCTAAAGCACAAACTAGAATGTAAAACTGTGCCAGTTGTAGTGCAGTGAAATGGCCAGCATGAATAAGCTACAATCATTACTGTAAACAGACAAGCAAAATAGTCATAGAATGTCTACATTACTGATCACTAACAAACAAGGCCTAGGAGAATAAACAAGCAAGAACCAAAACACCACTAGAGCTAGATACATTATACCAAAATCAGTACACTAGCTAGTCGACAGACAAACTAATAGAGATGCGTAATTCACCAACCCTAGAACACGGGGGAAGAGGGCTGTGGTACTCGCGGGAGGTAGCCTAGGGGGAGGAGGGGAAGGGGGGAGAGGTGAGGAATCACCTGTGGGATAACGGCAGGCTGCTGTAGGAGGGCGCCGGCGTCGAGGAGGCGGCGGGCGGCGGCGCGTCGAGGAGGAGGAGGCGCGTCGAGGAGGAGGCGCATCGAGGAGGAGGCGGCGCGTCGAGGAGGAGGCGCGTCGAGGAGGAGGCGGCGCGTCGAGGAGGAGGCGGCGTGTCGACCTTGCCACCCACCTTGGAGCCGGAACCCTAGGGTGTGCAGGCGCGGCGGACGGAGGGGGCAGCGCTCGCGGGGGAGGCGGGGCTCGGGGGGAGGGGGTGCTCGAGGGGGAGGAAGGGGAGAGGGAGGCGGCGGGGCCGCGTGGGCGGCTGCGGCGGACGGAGGCGGCGGATGGTGGGGGCGCGTGGGCGGCTGCGGCGGCGGCGGATGGCGGTGGTCGATCGAGGGGAATCTGGCGAGGGAGGGAGGGAGGACACAGTGCGAGGGCAGTAGGTGGAGTGGGGGGAGGGTTCTAATGGCGCACCACCCCTCAGTGCGCCATTAGAATTTTGTTTTAATCTAGTCCACTAGCCCTATCTACAACCTAACCCTATCTACAACAGAAGCCCCCCACTAGCCCGACTGGTCAACACGCAACACACACACCAGGAGGTCTTGGGTTCGATTCCCAGGCTCCCCAATATTTTTTTATGCATTATAATGCTGTTTGATATTTATTTGTGTTTAAATATGTTCAAACATGTTTAAATCATAATAGTAATATTTTTTTATAAAAATAGTAATAATTTTTTTAAAAATATGTTCATATTTGTTACTTGAAAATATCATCATCGGCGGCGGTGGAACGGGGGAGGGTGCGGGGGGCCGGGTGCTCGTCGGCGGCGGTGGAGCGGGGGAGGGTTGCGGTGGGTCATCAGCGGCGGTGGAGCTACCGGGGGAGAGTGCGGGTGGGATCGAGATGGAGGGGGATCGAGATCGAGATGGAGGGGGGAATCAAGATCGATATGGAGATCGAGATCAAGTGTCCTCATGAATTCAAAAAGTGCCCATGAAATTTAAAAATATTCATGATATCAAAAAGTGCCCATGAAATACAATCGAGAAATGAAGACTACGATTTAAATACAATCGATCTTAGCTAGCTATCTGTTCACAATCTTCTTGCCCTTCTTTTTCGTAAATGGAGTTCTTCTGTGGAATGGACGTCCTTTAGGTAGGGTGGTCCTGCTTCTTCTTGTGGTGTGTGCTGCTACTTCATCGTCGTCGTCATGTTTGATCTTCGGGTCGCCGTACTTGTCGAAGTCTTGCTCATTGGCTACTCCATCCATTCCGATGATCTTCCTTTTGCCTCTCCTCACGACAACACGACTGGGCTTTGACGGGTCGGAAATGAAGAAGCATTGGTCCACTTGGGAAGCCAGTACCCATGGCTCATTTTTCGCGGTGACGTTTGTGCCCACGGTCTTGGATTTGACTTCGGGTATAACCATGGTGGTGAAATACCGGTCTTCTTTTAGGACGCTCTTGGCCCATCTGACACGGAACATCGGGACCTTCTCTCCAGCGTAGCTCAGCTCCCAGATCTCCTCGATCCTTCCATAGTATCTGTCCTTGTCATTACCGGTGTAGGATTCCATCGTTACCCCGGAGTTCTGATAACCATCGCTCTTCATGTCCTTATTCTCGGTGTAGAATGTGTAGCCGTTGATATCGTACGCCTCATAGGTCATCAGGTTGTGCTCGGCGCCCTGTGACAAGGCGAATATGAGTTGTTCTTCCGCGGAAGAATCCTCATGTAAAGGGTACGACAGAAGCTTCTGCTTGAACCAACGCATGAAACATGAGTTGTGCTCTTTGAGTATATCTCCGTCCATCCTCTGTTGGCCTCGGTCATTGTACGTCTTCTCAATAAAGGTTTTGTGCTCTACAACCCAAGGATCGACCACGTCTATGTGTTGTAGCGCGACTAGGTTTGCTCTTTCAAAGTCGGCGAGTCGACATGCATTTTGCGGCGACCCCCACGGTGACCCCATCCAGCGAGCCTGCCGAGGTGCCTGTTGACAGGCAGACCAATGGGGTTCTCGATGCCTAGATAATTCATGTAGTAGGAGATGCACTCTTCGGTCAGAAAGCCCCTGGCTATGCTTCCCTCTGGACGTGCATGTTGCGAATGTATCCTTTGATGACACCATTCATCCTTTTGAATGGCATCATGCTGTGCAGGAACGTCGGCCCGAGTTGGATGATATCCTCCACGATATGGACCAGCAGATGCACCATAACGTCGAAGAATGCGGGCGGGAAGTACATCTCAAGATCGCATAGTATCACCATGATCTCTTCATGTAGCCTTCTGAGTTGCCTCACGCCAATCGACTTCCGAGAGATGACGTTGAAAAAGTTGCATAGGCCAAATAGCGTTTCACGGACGTGCGCGTCCATGATCCCATGGATTGCAACTGGAAGTATCTGCGTCATCAGCATGTGACAGTCATGAGACTTCATCCCGCTGAACTTCTGCTTCGCTGGGTCTACGTATCTACTTATCTTCCCCGCATAACCGTAAGGAAGTTTTACTCCTACAAGGCACGTGAAAAACTGCTCGATCTCCTCCTGACTTAGAGTGAAGCACGCGGGAGGGTAGTCACTTCCTGTCTTCTTGGCCTTTTTGCCTTTGCGACGAGTTTCTATGTCCTGCTTCGCCTCATCATCATCATCATCATCATCATCATCATCATCATCATCATTAGCGTGAAGCTCCTACCTGATGCCCATTGATTTCAAGTCTGCCCTTGCTTTCGGCCCATCTTTGGTCCTCTCTGGCATGTTGAGCAGGGTACCAAGCAGACTCTCGAACACGTTCTTCGTGATATGCATGACATCAAGGCTGTGAGGCACACGGTGGATCTTCCAGTACGGCAAGTCCCAGAAAACAGACCTCGTTTTCCATACCTTCAGCAGCGGCTCTGGCACCTTTCGCTTCTTTCCCGGCTCTGGCGCCTTTTGCTTCTTTCCCGGCAGTGGGCAATCTTTCCAATTTTTCAACAGCTCGTCTATTTCCTCGCCGCTCCTCATACGCAGGCGTATTCGGGGTTCGGTTTCACCATCGAACAGATCCTTGCGTTTCCTCCACGGGTCATCGTCGCGAAGCCACCTTCATGTCCGATGAACACGGTTTTCGAAGACCCGGGATCTCTATCTAGCTGGCGATACGTTGTGTTATCCATGCATCTTACGCATCCAGAAAATCAGTGGACTATCTGCCCCGCGAGATATCCGTAACCGAGATAGTCGTGCACCGTCGTGAGCAGTGCGGCTCTCATAGGGAAATATTCTTTCTCTGCGGCGTCCCACGTATTGGCTGGCGTTTTCCACAGCGTGTCTAGCTCCTCCTTCAGCAGCCCCAGATACAGATTGATGTCGTTCCCTGGTTGTTTCGGCCCTTCAACTAGCATACTCATGTGAATGTACTTCCTCTTCATGCACAACCTGGGGGGAAGGTTGTACATCCACACAAACACAGGCCAGGTGCTATGTGTGCTTCTCTGGCTGCCAAACGGATTGACTCCACCGGTGCTCGCGCCCAGCACAATGTTCCTTGGATCCTTCCCAAATTCTGGGTATTCGAAGTTCAACGCTTGCCACTAGCTCGCATCCTTAGGGTGACTCAGCATCTTGTCTTTATTATATATCTCCAGATCATTTCTGTCATCTTCCCACTTCTTCTCCTCCCTATCCGCGTGCCAACGCAGGAGCTTTGCTACCTTAGGGTCCGCGAAATACCGCTGCAGACGAGAAGTGATCGGAAAGTACCACACTGATTTTCGAGGAGCTTTCTTCCTCTTCTTGTATCGAGTGATGCCGCACACCGGACATATGGTAGACTCCGCATGCTCGTCCCGATAAATGATAAAATTGTTCATGCACACATGGTATTTCACGTGCGGTAAATCCAAAGGACACACGATTTTCTTCGCCTCCTCGAAACTGGTCGGGCACTTGTTCCCCTTGGGAAGACGTTCGTGCCAGAATTGCATGTTCTCGTCGAAGCATGCGTCGGTCATTTTGTGTTTTACCTTCATCTCTAGAGCCATGAGCATTACTTTCAGGCGGGTATCCTCGGGCCTGTATCATTCATACAATGGAGTAACCGCGTCTATCTCCAGTTGATCCAGCTTGGCTTTCTCTCGGGCGGCAGCTCTTGCGTTATCTGTCTGCTTGAGAAGCAGCTCTTGAATATGAGGGTCCTGCACCCAGCCTCCATCGTCGTCTGCTCTGGCATCTTCATCTTCATGATCATGCCCTTCGTCTTGATCTTCCTCATCATCATGTACGACATCTTCTACATGATGACTCTCTACAGCATCACCGTCATGATCATGTCCTGGAGATTCTTCGTCTTCTCGCCCGCCCTCGCCACGGTGGTACTTGTCTTGTTGCCCTTCCTCATTTCTTGCCCGGCCCCCATGGACGACTTCATAGTCATCTTCATCACCTTGCCACCAATAGCCGTGCATGAAACCACGCAAGAGAAGGTGGTCCCGCACCCGCCCGGAATCCGGGTCCGCAATAAGGCTCTTCAGCTTGCATCTTCGACACGGACATCTTATCTCCGTCTCATTCTTTTGAAGCATCTCGGCCTTCGCGGAGCTCAAAAACCTATTCACAATGCCTTCAGTCATCGTGTGGACCATGGTCGCCTGCGGGGTAGAGCAAAACGATATTTTAGAACCAAGAAAAAATTTGGCATGACCTTCCCTAAAAATAGGACCAAAAAGAATGCATAGTGCCAAAATTCTCGCCGAAACGGAAATGAATCAAAAAATTCCGGCAAAATATTGGCAACTATCGCATTTCAAATACCGGTACCTTCAAACACAAACATATATGCAACACCACAAACACATGCAACACCACAAACATACATAGATCTAGCTAGGCCACAAAAAGTGCATGTGCACGTTGTTGGAGCGAGCTAGGGAGAAAAAAAGTAGATCTACATCATGAAGATAGCTTTCCCCTTAATTACCTATCAAAAAAGGTAATTTCACCACTTAATTTTGATGAATCTATGGTGGAAATGAGGTGAGGAGGAGGAGGCAGCCGAAAGCTTGGAGAAGGAGGTGGAGGGAATGAAGTGGGGAAGGTGAGTGGGTAGGTGTGGGGCTGTCCAAAATATCTTGTTGGGGTCCCAGGTTACTAATGGCGCACCACCAGCAAATGCGCCATTAGTAACCCTGGTTACTAATGGCGCACCTGTAGGTGGTGCGCCATTAGTATTTTTAAAAAAGTAAAAAAAAAATATACTAATGGCGCACCGGGTAATAGTGCGCCATTACTAGTTTAAACTAGTAATGGCGCACTATGAAACGGTGCACCATTAGTAGTTTTGCAAAAAAGAATAAATTTTTTTATAGTAATGGCGCACTGTCTGCCTGGTGCGCCATTACTAGTTAGAATTAGTAATGGCGCACTACGACCTGATGCACCATTAGTTTGTATGGAAAAATGGAAAAAAAATTAGTACTAGTGGCACACCCTGTTTCTGGTGTGCCATTAGTGTCTTCCACACTAATGGCGCATCACCAACCGGTGCGCCATTAGTATATAGTAGTGGCGCACTGCTTCCATGGTGCGCCATTAGTATCAATCCTATCTATAGCCCTTTCCCTAGTAGTGGACCTAGATGGCAGCCGAGTAGTCTTCGTGCATGTGCCCCCAATGACCGATGCCTTGGAGGAAAACAATTGTCGCTGTTTAACCCTCCCAGTGATCCGAAGCACATGTCACCTAATATTGCGAGATGACAAGAAACCTTTTTTTAGATTTCTCATCAGAACTACAGACCTGTACAACACAGCCTGCACGATATGTAGATGATAGCCAATCCAGGCGTGTCTGCTGGAGTCTGGTCACATGCATGGACGAACTAATCTTCCGTGTCATGCAGGGATCGTCCAGGCACCAACGTCTATACAACACTTCTCTAGTACTATCGCTCATCTCTCTCTTCTATTAACTCACCCGACTTGCGGGTCTGGGGAGTGTGCCTATGGTCGGTTCTCAATTGTGGTCCCACATGTGTGTGCAAACGCAATGAGGCGCGTTCCATTCGGAGAGCGGCGTGCCAGACCGACCGTCTGTTGTGCAACGCGAACGCGAACGGGCATGTTGTATACTTCGTACATGTGTACTGCCATTTTCTTGAGGCTTTGATCCATGGCGCAATCCATGGATATAAAATTAGTATACTGTATTGTTTAAAAGTCGAGGGCGGGGCTTTTCCCACGCGGTAGGTGGGGCAGTTCCGCCTAGTCGGTTTGACAAAGACACGAGAAGATGAGGGAGTAGGCTGATGCAAATGTAGGGTTTTGTGATTTGACAGCTAGTTACAGCTGCATAGGTGTGGCCCTGAGATTTGACTTGCCATTATCATTTTAACTGCGGCGCTATGACCGGCATGAGTCTCCTGATTCCTGACCTCCTCCATGGTATAGAGGTGCCTCTCCCAATGCTCCACCATGTAGAGGCTGGCTCTTGCATGAGATCCAACTCCTCCACTTTTTCCTTGCCTCTTTCCTCCACATATGCAAAAATGCCATGTAAGCGGGCTAATAGCACACTATTGTACTTGCTTGTACAGGTGCTAAGCCTGCCACATAGGCATAAAGTATGATGTGGCAAGTTAATTAAGAAGAGAGAGACTAGTTTGGTGACCCCGGGAGGAAACGGTGCTAAGTGTGTGTACCTAGGTGAAAAGACAATTTTGAGTCTATAGCTAATTAAATGAAGAAAACTTAGCAACAAAAAACTAAGCACCTATGCATTGGGGACTTCAGTTGCTAAGCCATTTAATGCCCTTAGCACCTGATCTAAGCAACATTTCATTGGAAGAGGTCACTCCTTGGCAAATGCAATAAATACTACAAAGAAAGAGATAGATAGAAGTAAAAGAAGTACTCTTATAGGCAACCATATACCTAACCTTGTTGTATGAGTGACAAAGTGATGACTATGTATGACATGCCAACATCAGATAGCCTAATGCACTGTGTTAAATCTCCAAGGGCGCGACCACGCAAGCGAGGCGACGGTCATGGTAGGCGGGACCATTGTCGGGGGTTGGGTGCGACATATGCCAATGGATGGCTTATCATGGTGGGGGCGAGTAGAACGTCGCCGGTGCCTGGAAACGGGATGAGGCGTAGACACGAACACCGGCGTTCTTTAGCCAGGTTCGGGGCTCTCCTAGGAGATAACACCCCTAGTCCTGCTCTACGGGGTCTCCGCATGATCACTACGGCAAAGTGAGTACAAAGGTGCTCCTCGAGCTGTATCTGTGGGCAGGAGAAGGCAGGGCTAGCTCTCTCCTTTTTCTAACGTCTGGTCTAGTTCTAATGAATCGGGACCCTTTGCATGGGTGTCCTGGGGGGTTTATATAAGCCTACCTCCCAGGGGTACAATTGTAAACTGTATGGACATAGGGCCCAGCCATCACTCTCTTCGCCTGCGGGCCCCTCGGCCGACTGCTGGGGCCCACCGGTTGGTGGTCCTAGCTGACTGGTCTGGTACGGAGCCGACAGGCCGCACCCGCCGCTAGCGGGTGCTGCCGGCTGCTGATTACTGTAGCCGTGCCTCTAATGATGCAGGCTTGGTCATGGGGTCGTGGCTACAGGCCTGCCGCCTAGCAGGCGATTACTGTAGCCACTCCCCGTCTCGTCTGGTTAATGGCGCGTGGGACCTAGGGGAGGGGCAGGCCGACTTCCACGGGCCGTCTCCCTACTGGTCCGACTGGTGGCGCCCTTGTCGTCTTCCGAACACTCACTGACTGGTAGGGCCCGTCTTCCGTGGATCGTACTGTCAGGCCATCGTGGGTACAGGACTCCGCCCACTGTTGCTGACGTCAGGGACGGCATGGCAACAGTGCTGTGCCAGACGGAGATCTCCGCTCGTACGGTGCACTGTGCCCCGGCCATCTCCTAGGAAAGGGGAGGGAGTGGGCTTCACTGTTTCCACTCCCTGTCCCATCCCCCCTGATGAGGACATGGGCTTTGCTGATGCCGCGGGCCGACTCCCGGTGGCCAGCTTCTCTGGAAGCCGCCAATCAGAGTCGGCCGGTCTTGATCTCTTCTCTAGGACTCGGACGCGTATGGGCTGCCGGCTGTTCCTCCAGCTGCCATCCTGAAGCCAGTTCTCCGTCTGTTGCCTTGAGGGGCGCAGTCAGCCCTGATGTCTTGAAAGGTTATGGGCCTCGGGTTAGCCTACCCGTGGCCCATTACTCCGACAGTAGTCCCCGAAGCTAATGAGGCGCCGTGGTCATCTAGCCGAGGAGCCTCATTAGCTTCATTCTCCGAGTACTTGAGGTGGAGACTCCGCTTGACTCTGCCGGGCCGACTGGTAGGAGTCGGAGTCGCCTAACTTTGATTCGTCCGAAAATACTTTCAAATCCCCTGGAGGGAACTCAGTGGCGTACAAGCTAAGCTTCCTGGCTGCCACCCACTTTGTGCCCGCCACGCGGCAACTAGTGGTCGGGCCAGCCTGCCTGCCCATCCGCGAGATGGGACATGCCTGCAGGCGGGGGCCCGCCACTACCAAGCCTTGGCACATGAGCGGATCTGCTGCGGCCGTGGGGGACGGTTGAGGTTCTCACGGAATTATCGCGGGCAGTAACTTTGCGCGATAGACGTCGGGGGCGTGGTGTAGTGGGTGCAGTTAATCCCACAACCGCCCCCTCGGCTTCGCAATCCACTGGGCTATAAGTAGAGGGAGGAGGGGAAACGGCGGAGCATGCATGTGCCGCCTCCCCACTGCTTCCTCTTATTCTTCTCTCTCTCTCTCAGCACCTCGAGCCTCGTCAAACGTCATGGCGGTCCGCTCACGATGAGCTCTTCCTCCGCCGTCATGCCCCCGACGGCACACTCCGGTACCTGGGATGGTTCGGAGGTCCACGAGGACCACATCGACTTCCTCCGCAAGACGCGTCGGTTGCCCGGCGAGGACCTCGTGAGGGTCTGCCTCGTGCGGAGGGGAGAAATTTCACCGGCGCCGCAGGAGGGCGAGCGGGTCGTCTTCCGCTCGCACTGCCTGCACGGCCTGGGCCTGCCGACGAGCAACTTCTTCCGCTCCTTCCTCGAGTTCTACGGACTCCAGCCGCACCACCTCACCCCCAACACGATGGTGCTGTTGTCCGCCTTCGTCACCCTGTGCGAAGGCTTCATCGGCGATCTCCCCACCATCGAGCTTTGGGGGGAGTTCTTCTTCTCCAGGCTCGGCACCCAAGCCGCGGGCGTGCCGGCTTAGTGCGGCGCGTTCATCACCGTGCGAAGGTCGGGGGCCGACAACCCATTTCCCTCCATCAGGCTAATCAAGTCGGTGAAGATGTGGCAGCGGTCATACTTCTACGTGAAGAACGTCTCCGCGGAGGGTGATTGGGTCAAGCTGCCAGCCTACGTAGCCGGCCCGCTGGCTGGGAGACAGAATAACTGGTCGCACCAGGCCCGGACACTGACGCCCGCAGGAGCCGGCGCCATTGCGCAGCTTCGAGTGCTGGCGCAGTCGGACGGCCTGACCGGGCCGGACTTGCTGGCCGCCTTCGTGGCGCGCCGAGTGCTACCCCTCCAAAGTCGCCCCCACATGATCTGCCAGATGAGCGGGCACCGAGACCCGAGCCGAATGTGCACCAAGGAGATGCCTCACGAGGAGGTAGCCTACATGGTGAACTATCTCACGAGCTGCGACCTCAATGAAGATTGGCAGTTAGGCAAGGAGCCGTATTCACGTGCTGCCCCTCCGCCTCTGGTGAGTCGTTTTCCTTCTCTCTTTTTCTTCGATTCTCCTGATATCTTTTCTTCCGAGTCCGTCTTGCTCGTTCTGACCAGTTGGCTTTGGTCAGGACCCACTCCTCCAGCCAGCTGCCGGCACCGTGGGGCCGGACCGCGAGTTCCTCGCCGACCGAGCGGGGAGCAATGTGGACGACCCCAAATTGGGGGCGGCGGCCCTGGAGGACGACGCCGAGGGAGGAGGCGGCGCATCTGGTGGCCTGAGACTTGGGGCCAGTCTCGAGGACTGGCCTGATGATGACGCGGAGGTCACCCCGCGCCATCAGCCAGGAGCCGGCCAGCCGAGCGCGGGCTCGTCAGCCCCGCCGGGCGCTCAAGGCGGCGGCAAGAAGCGCAGGTCCGGGACGAGCCTGTTCGGCAGCTGGGCGAAGAAGCCCAAGGGCTCAATCGCGGCGACCAAGCAAGACAAAGCGGCCACAAAGTCCAACCGCTTTCGCAAGGTGGTGAAGACGCCACCACTGATTTCGGTGTAAGTACTACCTCCCTTCGTACCTTCACGTTTCTTTATTGAGTGTGTCTGAAATCCCTTTACTTTATTTTCCCGACTTTAGGGCCCCTCTCTCTCTTGAGAAATCGGCCGCCGGATCCGTCATAAAGTCGGCGGAGACCTCCTCCACCACTCGGCGGATTGATCCCGCCGCCGACCTCCGAGAGGCGACAGAGTGGAACGCGCGGGAGGCGCGTGAGGAGCGGGAAGCCGCCCGCTTGAAGAAGGCGGAAGCCGACAAAGAGGAGGCCGCCGCTCTGAAGAAGCTGGCGGAGGCCAAGGCCGCCGATGCGGAGAAGAAGCGCGCAAAGGAAGCCGCATACCGCCAGTCGGCGGTGTTCATCGTCCCCTTGAACTCCGTGCCGCCACCATCGGAGTTCACGGCGCAGACTAGGGAAGTCGGCGATGAGAACCCGGTCATGGAGAGGGACGCCGACGTCACCGCTACGCCGGAAGTCATTCTGCCGCCACCGCCACCCTCCGCAGGCGCGCCAGGCGGACAACCGGCAGACCCACCAGTGCCGCCAACTGGAGGCGCGGCGGCGACGGGCCTGACCCCCGAGGTCAGTACGCCGATGCGCCGCCGTCTTGTGAAGGCGGCCTCAGCACCGCATCCTCTGGATACCGGCGCTGTGAGCTCCACGATCCCAAACACCGAGGTGTCGAGCATCGCGCCCACCGGGTGGGTGCAGGGAGGCGGGACGGGCCGGTTGAACCGGGCGCTCCTGGACATCCAAGCCAAGCTTCGGGCCGAGGGTGACGCCATCAAGGAGTGCACCAAGGCATATCTAGCGTCACAAACGGCCATTCGGGTACGCATCCCTTCTTTTTGCTTTGCTTCCTTGTTTTTCTTTGTGGGGGCGCGCCAGCGCACCCATTGATTGTAGTCCCCGAGTTTTGGGCCGGCTGCTGAGCAGGCGGCTCGAAACTCTAATCGGTGAGTTCCAAGTACCAATATTTTTTCTGAGATTTTGATGCAGGATTACCACAATCTTCACGTTACCTCCTTCAACGCCAATGTTGAGGAGCTGGCCAAGCGGACCGCCGACTTGTCGCACAGCCGGGGTAAGTCCTCTTCTTTATCTGCGGGGGCGCGCTGGCTGCTGAGCAGTCGGGCCGGATCTCCCCGGCGACCTTTCTTCTTTGTTGACGACTGACACCCCTCCCCTCCTTCTTCAGAATCCAACACCTCCCTTCAGCAGCAGCTGGGCGAAGTCAACACCGCATTGCGCGTCAAGGAGGAGGAGTGCGGCTAGCTGACGGAGGAGCACGACCGGCTGGCTACGCAGCTGGCGGAGCATAAGGAGCTGCTATAGAGGCCCCAGAAGGAGGCGGAGGATAAGGAGACCTCCCTTCTCGCCGAATTTGTGTCCGAGCGCTCCTCCTGGACCGACAAGGAGGCGACGCTGGTCTCCGGCTTCCAAGCAATCGAAGATCTTGTCGATGGTGAGCTGCCCCTCGTTTCCTTTTCTGGGCTGCCGACTGCTAGTCGAGTCGGTCTTAAAATTTTTAACCTTGTATCTTCATTATTTTTCCTTAGCAGACTTCTTCCCCGACCATTCGTACGCCGCCAATCAAGCCATCGAGGCTGATCGTGAAGCATGGAGGGCGGACGGTGCACGGATCGCCACCAACGCCCCCTGAACTCTTGGCGAGCAGATTCTTAGCATCGAGGCCCGCCTTCTACCAGCCCACCGGATGTTGCGCCGGCTTCAACGTGTCGGCGCCCAGGTGATTGCCGCCCTATGGTCGGATATGCAGGCACCGCGCACCCCCAGTCGGACTATCGACTGGCTGGAGGTCGCAGTCGGCCGTCTTGAGGCCTGGAAGGGTTCTTCGGCCCGGGCTAGAGCACGTCAGGCTTTAGATTTCACGAAGGCATGGTATCCTGGGCTGAGCTTAGCCCAGTTAGCCATGTTCTAGCTGGAGGCCCAGGCGGAGCTGGCTGCGGTGGAAGACGATCTTGTCAAGCGCGCCGCGTCGATCGCCGAGTACACCGACACCAGCGTCTTCATCCCAGAGCGGGCTGAGAACGGCGAGGAGGCGCCGCCGGAGTGGTTCGGGCTGAACCCGGACGACGGCGAGGAGTCGGCGGAGGTGATCGACTCCAATGGTGAAGAGGAAGGCGAGGAGGAGGAAGGAGAGGAGGAGGAGGCGCCAGAGGTCGAGGCAGACGGCAGCCCCAGCTCGACCATGCCTCTAGCAACGAGCCGCGCTCAACTGAGCCGGCTATTGCCAGAGGTGATCAAGCGGAGACCAACAAGCCGGCCGCCCCGGCAACCGGCACCGCTGACCCCTCCGGTCCTCCGAGTCCGCCCGCGGCTTCCTAGGCTGCCACTTTATCTTTATTTTACCTGCCTAGCATTCTCAATGAACATGTTATTTTGCACAATTCCACCCACTAGGTGTATCTTGAACTTTTGTTTGATGATTCGGCCAAGGGCCTTTCTATGTAAATATTTATCTGCATTCTATCTCTTCTTGCTTATTGCTCTTTGACTTTTTCCTTTGCCGCTTTCCCTTGGTTGCCGTCTTGCCAGTCGGACAGCCGCTCTGCGGACTGCCGCTAGATCGAAAACATGGCTTCTTTCGGAAAGCAGGTACTTAGCCTTTTAGAGTTTTTAGCAACTTAATTTAGGAAATGGCAAGCCGGCTGCTAAAGAGTCGGTTGTAAAAGTCTGAAAACCGGCTTTTAACTATGAGAGAGCTTTGAGTCCTTAGCCATTTTTCATATGGGCACCCATTCTACCTTACTCCTGTTCGCCGGACAGTTGCTCTGCGATCTGCAACTTCTAACAGGGGACGGCTTAAGTGCCACACATTACTTGTCCGGCTGCAGGAAGTCGTTTCATAGCACAAGTCGGCAAGTCCCCGGGCCGACTAGTCGAACCTGGTGCCAAGTGGCATAATGAAGAATAACATATTCATAGGCATAACTCTTTATCATATAGATAAAAGAAGGCAGTCCCCGAGCTCTTCTCGAGGGGCCCGAGGTCTTCGTACTTTAATACAAAAGGTAGCGTGATACATAATGCATTAACTATAAAATCTTCGGAGGAGGTTTGCATTCCACGGCCGCTCCATCTCTTTGCCGGAGTCGTCTCTCTTGCGTGCTCGGGGCTTCTGAGCACCGATCAGGTTGTAGGAGTCGTTGCCCAACACTTTGCTGATGATGAAAGGGCCTTCCCAAGGTGCTGAGAGCTTGTGCTGGCCGGCTGTTCGCTGAATCAGCCAGACCACAAGGTCTCCTTCTTGGAAAGATCGCGGCTTGACCTTCCAGTTGTAGTATTGGCGTAGGCTCTGCTGGTAGATGCTGGATCAGCTGAGTGCCAATAGCCGGCCCTCTTCCAGCAGATCCGTACCGTCTTGACATGCTTCTTCTGCTTCCTCCTCGGTGTACATGGTGACTCAAGGGGAGTCGAACTCTATGTCCGTTGGGATGACAGCTTCAGCACCATAGACGAGGAAGAAGGGCGTGAAGCCGGTTGACTTGTTTGGAGTCGTGCGCAGGCTCTAGAGGACGGCTGGCAACTCATCAAGCCAGCAGCCTGCTGAGCGCTCCAGAGGCTCGACCAGCCGAGGCTTGATGCCGGACAGGATTAGGCCATTTGCTCGCTCTACCTGGCCGTTGGACTATGGATGGACAATAGACGCTAAGTCCATTCGGATGCCCTGCATCGCGCAGAAACGGTCCAAGGCACCTTTGGCAAAAATTTTGCCGTTGTCGGTGATGATGCTGTGCGGTATGCCGTACCGAGTTGTGATGTCGGAGATGAAGGTCACAGCGGTCGGACCATTTAAACTCTTGATTGGTTAACTTGTCCACTGTGACAAGTAAGAGAGTCAAACCGCCTCGTGCCGTCTTGAATTGTCCGACCATGTCCAGGCCCCAAACGGCAAAGGGCCAGGCAATAGGAATAGTTTTGGGTGCCGAAGCCGACTGATGAGGCTTAGAGCGGAACTTCTGGCACCCCTTGCATTTTTGGACAAAAGACTTGGCATCTTCAAGAGTAGTCGGCCAGAAGAAACCATGGCGGAAAGCTTTGGCGACGAGTGCTCTCGAAGCCGCATGGTGGCCACACTCGCCTTGATGGATGTCTTTGAGGATTGCTTGGCCTTGCTCTGGCTCCACACATCGCTGGTGAACACCAGTGACACTGCACCTTACGAGCTCTCTATTGACGATGGTGTACGCTGCCGCCCGGCGTTGTACTTGCCGAGCCGAGATCTCATCGGCTGGCAGCTCTTTGTTCACTATGAATTTGTGGATGGGTTGGGCCCATGAAGGTGGTGCGATTTCTGCAATAGCCAAGACTTCGACTTGGACGAGGGCAGCTGGGCCGGGAGGTGACGGGTTGGAGTCGGCGGCCGCTTGTTGTGTTGACAAAGTCCCCGGGCGGATTGGCGCAGTCCCCGGTCGGGCTCTGAAGTCTCCGGGCTGACTGCCGCTGTCCGCGAGTCGGGTGCGACTGCCACGATTTCCGTGCCGCCTGCCGAAATACTCGTGTCGTCTGCGGGGGTTCTTGAGTCGGATCCGACTACTTCAGGAGGAGCCGACACAAAGATGGAGTCTGACTCTGGTGATGGCTTGACGGACGGCTTGAGGAGGCGCTGGAGGGCGACGCCGGACGGTATCGCCTGACGGGTGGAGCCGATCCGCGCCAGGGCGTCTGCTTGTTCGTTGTCGTTCCTTCGTACATGGAGAAACTCGCACCCCTCAAAGTATCCGCTGAGTTGTTGTACGAGGAAGTGGTAGCTTGCCATGTTTGCATCCTTGGCGTCTCAATCGCCTGACAACTGCTGGACTACCAAGTCGGAGTCACCATAGCACAGGATCCGGCGAATGCCGAGCTCTTTGGCTAGCCGGAGCCCGTGAATGAGTGCCTCGTACTCGGCGACATTGTTGGAGGCAGCAAAATGGATTTGCAGCACATACTTGAGCTTGTATCCCTTGGGAGAGGTGATGACGATGCCGGCTCCCAAGCCGGTGCGCATCTTGGAACCGTCGAAATGCATTCGCCAATGGGTGGAGTCGGGCGCTGGCGGTAGATACTGGGTTTCGGCCCAGTCGACGAGGAAGTCTGCCAGCGCCTGTGACTTGATGGCAGTGCGAGGTTGGTAGTAGATGGTGTAGGGGGCCAAATCTATGGCCCACTTGGCCACTCGACCCGAAGCGTCTCGGCTGCCGATGATCTCGGCTAGAGGAGCCATGCAGACCACTGTGATTGGATGTTCTTGGAAGTAAGGCTTTAATTTCTTGGCAGCAAAGTGCACACCATAGCACATCTTCTGGTAGTGAGGGTAGTTTTGCTTGGAGGTCGACAGTACTTCACTCAAATAATATACCGGTCTCTGGACTGGTAGCACTTTGCCTTCCTCCTTGCGTTCTACCACAATGACTGTGCTGACCACTCGGGTGGTGGCAGCGACATATAGGAGCATGGGCTCCTTAGGGGTCGGAGCCGCCAGGACAGGTGGAGTAGTCAGCATCTTCTTTAGTTGGAAAAATGCTTCGTCCGCCTTGCGGTTCCACTTGAAAAAAGTGGTCTTCTTCATGAGCTGGTACAGGGGAAGAGCCTTCTTGCCCAGTCGACTGATGAATCGGCTAATGGACGCCAAACAGCCGGTGAACCTTTGCACGTCCAGCAGTCGGCTGGGTACCTCCATCCTTTCAATTGGCTTGATCTTCACAGGGTTGCACTCTATGCCGCGTTCGGAGACCAGGAAACCAAGGAGCTGGCCGGCTGGTACTCCGAAGACGCACTTCTCCGGGTTGAACTTGATCTGAAATCGGCACAAGTTCTCGAAGGTCTCCTTGAGGTCTTGCAGTAGTGTCCCACGCTTCTCCGTTTTTACCACCACATCATCCACGTAAACATGAGCATTTCTGCCGAGCTGCTTGAGGAGACACTTCTGCATGCATCATTGGAAGGTGGCGCCGGCGTTCCTCAAGCTGGACGTCATGGTCAGGTAGAAGAAAGCTCCAAACGGCGTGATGAAGGCCGTCTTCAGCCTGTCGGCTGGGTTCAACTTGATCTGGTGATACCTATAATATGCATGCAAGAAACTCAACAGCTCGCATCCGGCTGTGGAGTCTATCACTTGGTCGATCCTTGGCAAAGCGAACGGGTCCTTGGGGCATGCTTTGCTAAGGCTAGTGTAGTCAATACACATTCGCCATTGCTTGTTCTTCTTCAGTACCAGGATCGAGTTGGCCAGCCATTTTGGAAAGAATACTTCCATGATGAAGCCGGCCGCAAGCAGACGGGCTATTTCTTCTCCAACAACTCTCCTCTTCTCTTCCGACAAGCGGCGCAAAGGCTGCCTGACTGGCTTGGCATCAGATCGGGCGTGTAATTTGTGCTCGGCAAATCCCGTCGGGACACCTGGCATGTCTTTGGGGGACCATGCGAAGATGTCTCGATTCTCACAGAGGAAATCGACAAGCTCGCCTTCCTATTTGCTATCGAGGTTGGCACCTACGACAGCGTACCTCTCTGGGTGCTCTGGGTCCAAAGGTATCTTCTTTGTTTCCTTGGCCGGCTTGAACGAGCCCTCAGCTTCCGACTCTGGGATCAGGCGACTTCTCTGGCTGTTTGCTTGCCATCGCCACAACCCGATCTAGCAGTCGCTTCTCAGCTGCGATCACGAGGGACTCGGCCAGCCGACTGCTCTCTGCTGCGCAGGAGGATGACTTCTTGTAGTCGCCAGTTATGGTCAGGATCCCTTTGGAACTCGGCATCTTCATTTTGAGGTAGGCATAGTGGGGGACGGCCATAAACTTGGCCAGGGCTGGCCGGCCAAGCAGAGCATGGTATGGGCTCTCCAGGTCCACCACCTCAAACCAAATTGACTCTCGGCGGAAATGATCCTTGTCTCCAAAGAGGACATCGATCAAGATCTTGCCGATTGGAGAGCAGGAAAGGCCAGGAACTATGCCGTGGAACACCGTCCGGCTAGACTGTAGTTGCCTCTGCCTGACCCCTAACTTCTCCATGGTGTCTTTGTACAAGATGTTGATGCTGCTGCCGGCGTCTATCAGGACTCTGGAGACGCGAGAAGCTCGTTTGTCCGTGGCAAAGGTGGCGTCCAAAACCAAGGCATAGGAGCCGGGTTTGGGCATTACTTCGGGGTGGTCAGCTCTGCTCCAGCTGATGGGCTTCTCAGACCACTGCATAAACTCTGGGGTGTCAGACGCTACTGCATTCAGCTCCTGCTGCTGCAGCCGCCTGCTGCGTCGATCGTCGGCCACATTGGTGAACATGACATAAGCTCCGTGCTCTTCTGGGTACTCGTCTTGTACTGCACCGACTAGTCTGATCGCCGGCTGCTGGGGCGGAGGAGGCGGCTGCCCCGCAGGTGGGGGAGGCATAATTCCGTCTCCCTTGGCTATCCTGGTGAGCCAGTGGCATTTCCAACTGGTGTGGTTGGACGGTTTTGCACCACTATGGAACTTGCAGGGTCCGTCCAAGATCTGCTCATATAAGAGAGCCGGCTGCTAATTGGTTTTGCTGCCCTTCTGGCATTTGGGCGGGAGCTGCCCTTCCGGCTGCTGCTTCTCCATTGTTGCCACCTGCCGACTGGCGGAAGTCGGTGGTGGGGCTTTGCGCTTGTGGTCGCTCTGCTATTGACGCCGACTGGTGTCTCCGGCCGGAGTTCGAGGAGCCTGAGGAGCCACCTTGCCGGTCGCGCTAACTTGGATCTCCGTCTTCATGGAGGAGTCGGCCATGGCGTACTTGTCCACTATGATCAACAGCTCGTCGAGGGTTTTCGGCTCGTCATAGAGAAGCTTGTGCTTGAGGAGGGTGCCCTCTCAGCATCCGGCGGTGAAGTATTCAATGGCCTGCACCTTGTGCACGCCTTCGCAGGAGTTGCGAAGCTCGGCCCAGCGCGTGAGGTAGTCGTGGGTTGACTCGCTGGGGCCCTGTACACATAAGGAGAGTTGGCGAGGCTTGGGAGGCCGCTTGTACGTGCTGGTGAAGTTGCGGACGAAGGCATCAGTGAAGTAGACCCAGCTGTTGATGCTGCGGGGCCTTAAGCTATTTAGCCAAGTCCGGGCCGTGCCTTGGAGCATGAGCGGAACGTACTTCACGGCAACACGCTTGTTGCCGTTTGCTATGCTGACGGCCGTGGAGTAGTCGACCAGCCAGTCTTCCGGCTTCACGGAGCCGGCGTATTTGGGTGTATCTCTGGGGAGCGTGAACCCTTTGGGGAAGGGCTCGTCTCGGATGTGGGGGCCGAAACACGGCGGACCCAACTCATCTTCTTCTTCAAGCGCCAGGGATCGATGGAGACGGTCGATCCGGTGGCGAGCGTCATTCTCTCCGACTCCCTCTCAGCGGCCAAGGCGGTCGCCGAGCGTCGGGTGATCAACAGGCGGCGGGGAGACTCGCCTTTCCCTCCGAGGGGGAGGAGGCAAACATTCGTCCCGTCGTTCCACTGTTCTTGGGCGGCTGTCTCGGTCACGCTCTATGGTGATGCGAGTCCGACTGCGGCTGGCAGCCGGCTACGTGTCCTTTCTTCCGTGGACGCCACCAGTTGGCGTCCGAGACTCCACGCCTTGGTCTCGGCGCGGAAGCAGGTTGTCATTCTGTTAGCGCGGCGCATTAGTGTGGTAGCCAGCCTCGTTCTGCTCTGCAGCCGCGTCAAGGAGTCGCTGGACGCGCTCCGTCATCAAGCGACGTTCCTCGTTCTCCACAGGTGTGGCGTAGACGGGGCAATTCGCCCCAAACAGATCGGCAATAGCCGCGCCGCGCTGCTGGACCGTGCCAAGGCTGCTAGGCCCAGCCGCAGCCGGCGTGCCGCCCACAGCATGGTCCATCTCGCGCTGGTAGGCTTTTGACAGGCGTCTCATGCTGGACAGCTTTTTAGCGCCTTCGACTAGCTGAAGGTGGCGTGCCTCCAACGTCTCGGCGTCGGCGTCTTTGGGAATGGGCACCACCAGGTCTTCTAGCGCCGCGTTGAGCGGGTCATAATCACCCCGGCTAGAGTGCTCATCATGATCAATGACAAGCACTTCCGTGATGGTGCTTCCACCGCTCTCCGCGCAAGGAAGCGGTTCGTCGTAGACCACCACGTTGGTGGGGAACGTGTCAAGCGACGCGGTGTCGGAGTCGACCAGCATCGGATCGGTGGAGCCTACTGACTCCAAGTCCCCAGCTGGCTCGCTGGCGACCTGGAGTTGATCGAGGAGGCCCGCAAGGAGGCTCTCTAGGCTGCCCGTGCCTGCGTCGGATGCAGGCTCATCGGAGAGGCAGATCTCGCCGACAAGATAGGCGAGGCAACTGGCCGCGCAGGCAATTTCAGCGCCATGCAGCGCGTCGGAGCAGACTCTGTCTGGCGTGCCGGGCTGGCTGCACTTGCCAGGGAGAAAAAGGGTTCCCGTCCACAACAGGTCTCCGAACAACGATGCACCAGGCCCCACGGTGGGCGCCAAATGTCGGCGGTTGGGTGCGACATATGCCAATGGATGGCTTATCATGGTGGTGGCGAGTAGAACGTCGCCGGTGCCTGGAAACGGGATGAGGCGTAGACACGAACGCCGGTGTTCTTTACACAGGTATGGGGCTCTCCTAGGAGATAACACCCCTAGTCCTGCTCTGCGGGGTCTCCGCATGATCACTAAGGCAAAGTGAGTACAAAGGTGCTCCTCAAGCTGTATCTGTGGGCAGGAGAAGGTCTGGTCTAGTTCTTATGAATCGGGACCCTTTGCATCGGTGTCCTGGGGGATTTATATAAGCCTACCTCCGAGGAGTACAATGGTAAACTGTATGGACCTAGGGCCCAGCTGTTAGTCTCTTCGCCTACGGGCCACTCGACCGACTGCTGGGGCCCACCGATTGGTGGGCCTAGCCGACTGGTCTGGTATAGAGCCGACAGGCCGCAACCGCCGTTGGCGGGTCTTGCCGGCTGCTGATTACTGTAGCCGTGCCTCTAATGATGCAGGCTTGGTCATGGCGTCGTGGTTACTGTAGCCACTCCCCGTCTCGTCCCACCCCCCCTGATGAGGGCATGAGCTTTGCTGATGTCGCGGGCCGACTCCTGGTGGCCGGCTTCTTTGCAAGCCGCTAGTCGGAGTCGGCCAGTCTTGATCTCTTCTCTAGGACTCGGACGCATATGGGCTGTCGGCTGTTCCTCCAGCCGCCCTCCTGAAGTCGGCTCTCCGTCTGTTGCCTTGAGGGGCGCAGTCAGCCCCGATGTCTTGAAAGGTTATGGGCCTCAGTTAGCGTACCCGTGGCCCATTACACCGACAACCATGATACGGGCTGATGGCAGCCCTTGGATCTGAGATCGAACAGTCGCATGCTAAGTTGCTGAAAATTTGCAGAATAACCCTCCAGGATAGGATATTCGCCCATAGGTCTAGAATCATGCCATGCAACCGTTCGATCTCAGATCCAAGGGCTCTCGGAAGCCCGTATCATGGGAGAATGGAAAGCTTCGTATCACCTGTAATTTTCCCGACGCTTGACATGACATCGAAAGCCATTTAATTGGGCGTCGAGTATACATGACATCTAATTGGCCCCCCATAGTACTGTGCATGAATCCATTTATCCACCAGGCAAGCCATTTATCCACCAGGAACGCCCCACTCAGCATTTTTACAATCAAAAAACCGCTGGCAGTTCGCTCCTACTCATCCCCAGACGTCCTTTAACATTACGGCAGTTCGCTCCTAGTCATCCCGTCCTTTCACAATACGACAATTCCACTAATCTTAACCCTCCTCCCAAATCCATGGCATCCGAAATCTCCATGATCAGCGGTAAGTACAAGGTTAGAACCATCACCGGCGATGAGTTCGACTTCATCTACACCCGTTCTTCCGCAACGGTGAAAGGATGCCTTGCTCACTTCAGACGCATGTTCGAAAACTCAAATGATGAGTGGGTCGCTGGGCTAGATGTTGAGTACACCACAACCCTAGACAAATAGAAGTATCTAAAGGAGGAAGAGAAGATGCAGCTCGTCGTGATCCAGGTTTGCATGCATGAATTATGTGTGGTCTACCACATATGCCTTGCCAACGTTGAGTGTGAGGAATTTAAGAACTTCCTCAAGGGCGTCCTAGTCAAATTTGTTACTGTAGACTTTACGAACGACAGAACAGTCCTGGATAGGATAGGCCTCGTTGTAGGTAACCCCTTCGACCTCCAGAAGAAAGGGTCGGTGCCCTCCTGTGATCAGCCTTCAATGCTGACCTTGGCAAGAGCCATGGTTCATCCTTTGTACAGTAAACTGCAAAAACCTCCACCCAAGTTTCATCGTGCATGGTAGTGGAATGTACTAGATATAGACCACATCCACTACGCTGCAAGGGATGGCTACCTTTGTTTCAATATCTACAAGGGTTGGATGAAGAGCAAGAGCCAAGTGTGCAGTTGAAGCAAATAAGTATCGGCCAAGAGGTAGAGGGACAAGGACGAAGTCGAGGACGTGGACAAGGAGTTCGAGTAAGGTGGCAGTGTCGTTGCTCATGGTGGTTCTAATGCAGTGTCTACCGGATTAGTTGCTTAGTTTAATTTCAGGTGTGCTTAGTTTTATTTGAGGGGTGTGTTGTGCTGAGCTCCCAGTAGAACTATGTTATGTTTCTTCTTATCACTTTAACTCTTCGGTATGTACATACTAGTATTTCTTACAGTTCACCTTTTAGTTGGTATAGTACTACCACTCGTTTCTTCACATTATATACATATAGTATATATGGCCAACATCATATAGCCAGCAGTTTAGTTGTCAAAGAATTTCAGGGTGCCTAGTTTTGTCAAAGAATTTCAGGGTGCTTAGTTTTATTTGAGGGGTGTGTTGTGCTAGACACCATTATTGTGACTCAAATCTCTTTTGACATGTTATAACGACATAAATACCGATGTACCAACATGCCAGCTCTCCCTCTATCTCACTACAGTAAAATAAAGTGTGGGGCCTACTTGATTCCAACAGCGTTCTTATTTTCCTGTAAAATTATTCGCTTGGTTACTCCTGACAAGCGGGGCCACACTTATCATTGTGAGAATCGGCTTATTTTTTTCACACAACATGGTCAACGGGTTTGACGTGAAAATAACAATGTCTAATGGAACTTTTTAGCAAACATCTAACTTAACGATGGCATTTTTGAGATATCTAATTGCATTTTGAGCAGGCATCTCACGGATCGATGTCATTTTTGAGTAGTTATAACTTCTAATGGAAAAACTGAGTAGTGATACACAACTAGTGGCATAAATAATAAGAACCCAAGAATTAAATAGTTATGCCAATTTCTTTAATAGAAGTTAGCACCCCATTTAAGCACGTACTAGCTTTTTTAATAGTACTATATGCATAATCTGGCGACGAGCGCTCTCTATATGTACCAACTTTTTTCTTTAATTTCATCTTGTTAGTTTTGCTCCATGGCGCAATCCATCAATACTACTACTGTACAAAAGTGTACATTTTTTAAAAGGCTAGAGGGCGGGGTAGTCTAGCTTGGTCAGTTTCAAGAGAGGCGAGGGCCTTTGTGATTTGATAGCTCATTACTGCTGGAAGGTGGGGCCTTGTGATTTGACTACTCGTATAAATGTGCCGACGACCTGAGAATGAGCAAAGAACCGTGCGGTATACTCAAGTTTTCCACTAGTGTACGACGGAGGAGCACGAAACACGGCAACACAGTGCCATATGGTGATAAAAATGATCTAATTTGCTAGCCATCTCATTGTTAGCATTGTTCTATTCATGCCTCGCAGAGAACGTGACTCGTGCGGGGAAACACCCGAAACAAAAGAAGAAACACAGGAGAAAAAGAAGAAGGAAGATTATCACCCCAAAAAAGAAGGAAGATGCACACACAAGTCTGGGGCGCTGCTCTCTACTACAATAAGGGTTGCTGGCCGCGGAGTCGTAACTACTTCTTCATCGCCTCCACAACCTCCATATCCTTGCGCGTCTCCTCCGTCATCTTCTTCATTCTGTGCATGATGCAGGATTTCTCAACACGAGCTTTCATCATCTGTTCCACGGCCGCATTATGTACCTTGATAGCAGTCGGGTGCTCGATGCGGAGCTTTCCCAACTGCTACCTCTTGAGCACTGCGTTGGTTTTCCCTTGAAGAGGAAAGGGTGATGCAGCAAAGTAGCGTAAGTATTTCCCTTAGTTTTTGAGAACCAAGGTATCAATCCAGTAGGAGGCCGCGCACGAGTCCCTCGCACCTACACAAACAAATAAATCATTGCAACCAACGCAATAAGGGGTTGTCAATCCCTACACGGTCACTTACGAGAGTGAGATCTGATAGATATGATAGGATAATATTTTTGGTATTTTTATGATAAAGAGAAATAAAATATGCAAAGTAAAATAAATGGCAAAGGAAATAACTAAGTATTGGAAGATTTATATGATGGAAGATAGACCCGGGGGCCATAGGTTTCACCAGTGGCTTCTCTCAAGAGCATAAGTATTCACGGTGGGTAAAAAAATTACTGTTGAGCAATTGCCAAAATTGAGCATAGGTATGAGAATATCTAGGTATCATAATGTATATAGGCATCACGTCCGAGACAAGTAGACCGGCTCCTACCTGCATCTACTACTATTACTCCACACATCGACCGCTATGCAGCATGCATCTAGAGTATTAAGTTCATAAGAATAGAGTAATGCTTTAAGCAAGATGACATGATGTAGGGGGATAAACTCATGCAATATGATATAAACCCCATCTTGTTATCCTCGATGGAAACAATACAATACGTGCCTTGCTGCCCCTACTGTCACTGGTAAAGGACACCGCAAGATTGAACCCAAAGCTAAGCACTTCTCCCATTGTAAGAAAGATCAATCTAGTAGGCCAAACCAAACTGATAATTCGAAGAGACTTGCAAAGATAACCAATCATACATAAAAGAATTCAGAGAAGATTCAAATATTGTTCATAGATAAACTTGATCATAAACACACAATTCATGGTCTCAACAAACACACCGCAAAAGAAGATTACATCGAATAGATCTCCACAAGAGATGGGGAGAACTTTGTATTGAGATCCAAAAAGAGAGAAGAAGCCATCTAGCTAATAACTATGAACTCTTAGGTCTGAAGTAAACTACTCACACTTCATAAGAGGGGCTATAGTGTTGATGTACAGGCCCTCCGTGATCGATGCCCCCTCCGACTGAGCTTCGGAAAAGGCCCCAAGATGGGATCTCGTGGATACAGAAAGTTACGGTGGTGGAATTAGGGTTTTGGCTCCGTATCTGGTAGCTTGGGGGTACGTAGTTATATATAGGAGGAAGGAGTACGGCGGTGGAGCAACAGGGGGCCCACGAGGGTGGAGGGCGCGCCTGGGGGGTAGGCGCGCCCCCCTACCTCATGCCTTCCTTGTTGATTGCTTGACGTAGGGTCCAAGTCCTCTGGATCATGTTCGTTCCGAAAATCACGTTCCCGAAGGTTTCATTCCGTTTGGACTCTGTTTAATATTCTCTTTCTGCGAAACTCTAAAATAGGCAAAAAACAGCAATTCTGCGCTGGGCCTCCGGTTAATAGGTTAGTCCCAAAAATAATATAAAAGCGTATAATAAAGCCCAATAATGTCCAAAACAGAATTTATTGAGGGGCTTATTAATGCCCAATAATGGAACAATCAAAAATTATAGATACGTTGGAGACGTCTCACCAGCACCTCCTTCTGTTCCATGACGAGGGCCTGCAGCATCTTCATCGAGGAACTACTATTCGCATGCAGCTTCTTCCAGCCAGCGTTCTCCTCCTTTAGCAGGTCGAGCTCATGGCAGATCTTCGCCGTGTCCTCCTGAAGTTGCAGGATTTAACCGGTCCCCTTTTCTCTGAGGAAATGCTCTTCTTCAGCAGCATCATCAAGCTGGTGGTCAACTCCCCCTGCTCATTGAGCTCAGCGGGCATGTCGACGAGGCTCTCCTTCAGCAGCTCCACCAAGCCATGGATGAACTCCTTCTGCTTATTGAGGGGATTATTGAGCTGATCGGGCATGCCGGCATGCTCGCCTCCGTGGCTAGGGAGCTCCTGGGAGCCACCGCGTGCCCATGAGAGATCTTTCGAGGTCTCTGCAAGGCGCGAGCCCTCTCTTTTTTCGCAGCCTTGGTTGCCACTCCCTTGTTACGAGTAGTTCTCGACCTAGAGCTCTGCACACAGAACATGGCAAGGACGGACAAAGAAAAAGGACTTATGAGGAGGAGGCTAGAGTAATTTTCGGTTAGGTAGTTCCCCTTTTTATAACCTAAGTACTAGCACTAGTACTAAAACCTGCATAGTGGGAACAAGTTCAGGTTTGGTACGTACTAGTAGGTGTGAGCAGGTTTGCAATTAATTGTAGCACTAGTACTTTGTAATGTGATGGGAACAATGTAAAGATTAATTGATGGTTTTGGTTTCGAGGCCTGAAACAGCTCACGATGAGTTTAGTGGAACATAAATTTCATGTACTCCCTTCATCTCAGTTTACAAGGCTTGCACGTGTATCTAGGTCGTCAATGTAACTTATATAAAATAAATTGTTTAACATAAAAAAAATATCATTAAAAATAGAATATTTGAAGTTTGTAATGATATATTTTTTGTAATGTATGCCTCTTATTAAGTTCGTCAAATTAACGACCTAGGTACACGTGCAAGACTTGTAAACTGAGATAGAGGGGCTACTACACTGCTCGAATGCGGTCGCACAAGTCAATGATGTAACTGGTCGTACATGTTAGACCAAGCCGAAGCGTGTCCCTTCAGTGAGACGCGGGTCCAACCGACCGTCTGTTGGTGCGACCGACCGTAAAGTATTACGTGATGGAGACTTCTAGTTGTGGCTTCAGTTGATTGCCACGACTAAGCATTCTAAAACTAGTGATAAATCAATTACCATCTTTTTCCAAATGACCAAGTATTTTCACAGGAATACAATACGTAGAGATGGAGTGATGTCAAGGTTGCAAACCGACATGGCATTGCAAACTCATTGCAGCAGCAACCGACTAGGTCACTACATCACTGGCGGGGAAGGAGGGCAGCTCACCTCGCCTACGACGCATGCCTAGCGGCGCACCCGCAACTGGTCCCGGGATTTGGCTTCTACTACCGCCCATTTGAGCAGTTGCACCGGCTGCTCATGCCATCGCGTAGGCATGCGCGTTCTTTCCTCCGCAGTCGACTCCGTGAATATGATCTCTGTCATTAGCTCTAGCTCGAAATCAACGTGGCGCTGCCAGATGCTGACATCCCTCACCATCTCTCCGCTAAGATCGACTTGCGCCTCCACCTTGTGCTGTGCCAGGTGCAATTCCTTGGAACTTCTCTCCAATCGATGCGACGCTTCCTCAGTCCGATTTTCCCTTGCTTCCCACCGCCTAAAACGCAGCCCTGGCATGTCCTCCGGCGCCACCGATCTATGATTCCTGAGCAATGGATCCCCTCTAAAACACATGTTGGTTTCGCTCAAAGGCGGTAGTGTGCGGGCCACAGCGAGAGGGCAGCCCGCGGGATCCTGGGATCTAAGGGATCCTCCATGGCGGGATCCGGTGGGCGAGGCGGGGAGGCAAACCGACGAGGCTAAGATAAAGATAGTACTACTCTACTCTGTCCATATTTAAATACAAAGGCGAGCAACAGTAGCCCTGGTGAAAATTGATCATGCTGCCTGCGTCCTGGTTTATTGGCCCCCCTTTTTTGGGCCACTTTTTATGACATGCATAAATATTATGTTGCTTAAAAATATGGTCAAAAATTGGCACAAAATACAAAGGAGACCAATGGAAGTAGCAAACCATGATTTTAACTACTCGCATGCATGCAGTGGAGTAGTAATGTCTTTCTTCCTCCCTCACGTCCACTCAATTTGCATGCGCTGTATTAATTAACCATTAATGAAGTGAAGGACTTTACATGCGTAAAACTATCACATGGGGTGGATCTTCGTACAAAAATGCATCCCCTCATGTACCCCTGTGTGCGTGCGAGGGAATGAGTGCGTGCGTGGCGTGCGTGCACATCTTCACTTCGTGCATGTACCGCCACTGTGCCTCAGAGAGGACGAGTACATTCTTCTGGAACTAGCAGCACGTCACTTTGATCAATCCACACAATGAGGTAGCGACAACGCCTCCACATGTGCCACGTGGCTTCATGAACGGTAAGAGAGACACTATGTAGCGTGCCATTGGAATTCTAATTTACGTGTTTTGCACATACTCGAAGTACTAGTAAGGTACACGTGCATTGCACGCATCAGATTTGGCAACCAAATTATGAATAAATACCACACTATAGCAAGTAAGCTCTGAGTCATATATGCTTGATGTAGACGTTCATTTAATTCTTACAGTTCATCTCATTCAAAATCAGTTAGTTTTTATTAAAAAAAGCTAGGGCCTCTTTGATTTCTTGGATTTCCAAAACGCGGGAATAGGAAAAACATGGGATTAGAGTGGAATGTCGTCTTGTATCCTACAGGATTGTATGAGTGTTTGATTGTGCATAGAAAAAACACAGGATTCTTTCAAAGAGATTTGAGTGGATGGGATGTTTCCTATGAAATATAGTGCAAATGAATCCTATGGTAAAATTCCTATGGTTTACAATCCTATGAATCAAATAACCAAGATAGGAAAAATTCCTAAGGATTAGAATCCTCCAAAATTCCTTTGAGAATCCTTTGAATCAAAGAAGCCCTTAATCTATTTTGTGATTCATGGAATTGTGTGTTGTAAAGCATAAAGTAAAAAACAAATAATGGCAATTCAACTAGAAAAAAGGTTTTGGAAGTTATGATATGGAAGATTCTAGAACAAAGGAGAAGCACTTGTGTTTTGAGGTTTGTGCATTATGATTAAGTTCAACCATGGAGTCTGCTAGTTTGTACATGTGGCAAAATGCGGTGGGGGCTGGAAGATGGTGCGAGGGGCCAAGTAGAGGAAAACTATGAAGGAGTGCACAAGTGCGAGATCGATATTTAAAGAAAGGGGCCGAGAACGTGCGTTGTTGCACGCAGTGGCGGCGCCATGAAAAATAAATGAGCTAGGGGGCCAAGCATTGCTAATCCTTTATGAGGAGGGCCAATTCATCAACTTAAACCATTTTACCAACAATTGCCTAATGATCACATTCGTATTAGCCTCGATATATAGTGATGTTAGGGGGGAGGGCCCTTGCCGCCCCCTGTCTTCGCAAACTGTGCGCGCGTCTGAGAGATGAAGCAGAAGGCATGGATGATGAGAGGGGGGCGTTGGATATATAATTAATGTGGGTGTATTAGCTATGTAATCCTATATAGAGAGGTATAGATTGATCGATGTGGACGTGGGAAAGAGGGTGATACCTCACTAGATATATAGATTGATGTGTTTGTGTGGAAAACTGGGAATGACCTAGCTATATATACACACACATAGAGGAACATCGATTGTTGTGCATGCACGTGAGAGATAAAGAATGCCCAATATGATGGAGAGGGGGTGTGTGTGCATGCATGGGAGACCAACCTGAAGAAAAATATTGCATGTGTGCGATGGATAATGCCGACTGGTAGTGTGTGTGCATGCATGCATGAGAGAAAGTTAGTGGTACAATTATAAAGAGAAGACGACTATGTGGGTGTAAAAGACTAGGTGAGGTCATAATTAATGTAAAGTTGAATTCAAATATTTGAATAAGAGATCATGATGTTTGAAACCCATGCATGCATGAATATAATTGAGATATGCGTGGTGTGGTTTGCAAACGAGCATGTTGTACTGTATACACATTGAACAAGGTCAGACTGATTTGAATTTGATATACCGGTGGTAGGCATTGTTTGGCCACATTGCATCCGTGCATGGACACACTATTCTAACTGGAGATGATGGGTGGCTTTGACATCACATATCTATATCTATACCCCTATATATTATATTTTATATTTTTTATATAGGGTGCAGATAACTTTAACTTTGAAAGATGGTCGTTGGATGAAGCCAATCTGATGGTGCAAATATGGCAAATTTGAGCACTACTGGCCATTCGATATCATCTAGATTCCACCAGAGTTTGCCACATGTACAATCTAGAAGACTCCATGGTTGAACTTAAGCATAATGCACAAACCTCAAAACACAAGCACTTCTTCTTTGTTCTAGAATCCTCCATATCATAATTGCCCAAGTGTTTTTCTACATGATTTGCCATTATTTGTTTTATGTTTTATAATGCACAATTCCATGAATCTTAAAATAGATTAGCTTTCTTATAAAAACTAGATGATTTTGACTGAAGTGAACTATAAGAATCAAAGAAACATCTACATCCTGCATACATGACTCAAAGCTTACATGCTATAATGTTGTATTTATTCATAATTTGGTTGCTAAATCTCATGTGTGCAATGCATGTGTACCTTACTAGTCTAAATGGTGTTTGTGTGTGTGTTGTGTGTGTTAAACAGATTGTACGTAGTATCATACATGCTTTAGATTCCGAACATCTAGCTAGATCATACATGTACTATGTTTTGAATTCAACATAAAATGGATACATATATTTGAATTTGGGATCGTATGTACATGTAGTTCGTATTTATATAGGAATTTACTTCTCCTATATTCATGTCATGTGTTGTGAAGATAATATTTAGATGGTCGTATAACTAACCCGAGTACAATCCCATTCAAACAGGGAAAATGTACTCAAATTTAGTCCATATGCTAGACAACACACATTGTTTTTTATTGTCGAGGGAAGTGCAAATTGTTTTGGTACTGTACATGTTATGTTTGTTGTGCCGATTTTTTTAGTTCTTTGTTGTATTTGAATGCATTTCTAGTAATATAGTAACATGGGACATGGCTCTCTCTAGTGATGCGGTGCAAATTGTCTTTCTTTGGTTCACATTAAGCATGTTCTCCCAAAATTTTAGGCCGCGCCTTGTTATGCCAAAATTTCAAGCTAGCATCTCTTTCTATCGTGCTGGGAAACTCCCGCCTCTTCAACCCGCACCTTGTTACCCCAAAATATTGAAGATATATCTTTGTCTTGTTGTGATCCAAAAACTCCCTCCATCTCAACTCGCGCCTTGCAGTCCCAAAATTACAACGCGCGCGAAAACTCCCGCCTCCTGCGAAATATCGAGACGCAAAATGCCTGTGATACTCCTGAACCGAAAGAACCGCCTAGCTCAAATTGGTGGGGGTCCTTTCATAACTTACCCCACATTTCGGACAAGCGCGTCCCTAAGCCATGGTTCCCCACTCCCATCCCGTCCGCCCACCATTTGTACACCGAGGCCGTGAAAACCCGCGAAGCCCCACACCCTCCTCCGTCCGCCACCTAGCCGGAGCCTCTTCCCTGACGATGTCGTCCACATCAACACCTCGACGTCCCTGATCCACCGTACCGGATGAGGATCCGTTGTCGATCTCGTCGTCCCGCCGGTTCAGCCACCCCGTCCTCCACCTCCAAGGAGCTGCCCCGACGTTCCACTCGTCTTTCGCGACACCTCCATTCCCACACCGTCGTCTTCATCCACACCACCGGAAGAGCAGCATCATCACCATTTCGTCGGATGAAGTTGAGGCCTAATCGGCGCAACCAAAGAGGTTGTACACTAATCACCACATTTTCTTCTTGATTCGTTTTCACGGTGCTGCCGGCCCTCGGTCCCGAGCCAACATGGTGTGGCTCCATCCACGGCGGTGTTGCCGGCCACTTCCTCCATGACGTCGCTCCCTCGACGGCGACGTCCACATCAGTAGGAGCTACTGCTGCTTTAGCTCTCACTCGCGTTGTTGCTCTGCTTGTCGGTGTTCTGGGAACGGGGGTCCCCAGACTTGCCTACTTACGGCCCATGGCGTGGCTAGGCTGGCAGGTCTGTATGACCCATCTTCATCGACAAGGCATTCAAGACCCTCGCGAGGGGCCAAGCCTCGCGAGCCGGACGATGCAAGACCTCCTTAGGAGCGGCCTTGCCACGCAGGCTCGAGAGGGGCGCAGAGATCAAGGCAAGGCAAACCTAGCGAGGTCCTCGTGACATGAGCCACGACGATCGAGACCAGGCGGGCGCCAACGCGCGCAGTGTCCTCGCTTCCTCTTTGGTGCCAAGGGGGCAAGCGCAGGCGCGGAGTACCGAGGCATCAAGCAAAGGTTTCAATATTGGTGCAACGAGACCAAGACCGGAAGGACAACAAGACGGAGGTCACCATGGAGCCCAGGAGGGCGTCACCACCAGCGCCTTTGGCAGGCGAAGACTACTTTTGTCAGGATAAGCTGTACTAGTTGTCCCCTTTCAAACTGGCCGTTGTTGGCTCCCTTCCCGCTCGATATTTGGGGAGAGGACTAGGGCCTATATAAGTAGAACTAGCCACCACAGTAGAGAACAACGAAAAGAAAGCACAAGAGCACCTCAACCTCAGGAGCTTGTTCTTCCCCTTGTACTGTTCATCATCATCCCAAGAGGCAATCCACCACCACCACACTTGAGTAGGGTATTACACCACAACGGAGGCCCAAACCAGTATAAATCTTGTGTCTTTCTCTTGTGAGTTCGTCGAGTTCGTCCGCGAGATCTTAGAGAGCTAGGGCGTGGATCGATAGGGAGAAAACCTTCGCGCGCACCCTAGTGTTCGAACCTCAAGGGTTTTACCGGAACCCGTGATCCAACATTTGGCACGCCAAGTAGGGGTGAGCCATAGCTTCTCCTCCGTCAATCTGCGCTCCATCGCTACCGCGCTTCGCCCAGATGGCAGGCGCCCTGCCGCCAACTCCGACGGTCAGCGTTGCGACAGGGCCAGGGGGTTCCGAGCCCTGGGCCCCGCCCTGCGGCGGGTGCAGTGGCCGCCCAAGTTCAAGTCGGAGATGCCGCCGCGCTACGACAACGCGGCGGACCCGTCAGCTTTCCTGCTGGCGTACGAGGAGGCCGTCTTGGAAGCCGGGGGTGATGACAAGGTCATGGCCAACTAGCTTCCCATGGCCCTTGCCAGCGAGCCGCGCGCCTGGCTGCTCAACCTTCCCGGATCCACGGTGGCGTCTTGGGAGGAGCTCCATGACCTCTTCACTGCGCGCTATGTGGCACCGGCGCACCACGCGGTCGCGGCCCTGCTAGGCGGCTCACAGGCGCCGCCTTCAGAGCGCCACATCAAGCCATTCCTCCTCCAGATTGGTGCTGCTTCCACACGCTTGGGGGCTCCGCGGGGCTGGGTCGTGCGTGAGGCCGACCTCACCTTCAGCTCAGAAGACCACCCCGTCACCACCACTGGCTCGGGCATGCTTCCGATGCTCTGCAGCCCACCATCTGCAACGTGGCTGTCACGAAGACCCTCATCGACGGCGGCGCTGGCCTCAACTTGCTCTCCATGGAGTCCTTCAGCCTTCTTCACGTGCCGCTCGAGCGACTCAACCTCAGCAAGCCTTTCTCAGGAGTTGGTGGCGGCCCTGCCCGCTCCCTGGGGCAGATCCGCCTTCCTGTCACCTTCGGCACACGAGACAACTACCGCACCGAGCTAGTTGACCTCGACATCACCCGCATCGGCCTCCCATACAACGCCATCCTTGGGTACCCAGCTCTGGCCCAGTTCATGGCAGCGACTCATCCAGCCTACAACCTCATGAAAATGCCTGGAAGAAAAGGTGTCCTCACCATCAAGGGGGACACCATGGAGGCCGTGACGGCGCTCAAACTTGCCTTCAGGACCGCTGCGGCGTCGCAGCCGTCGGCACCGGTGCCCCCGAGGCCAAGGAGGCCGCGTCAACCAAGATGAAGCAGTTGTTCACCCAAGACAAGGCAGAGACCAAGCAAGTGTCGGTCAACAAGGACGGCTCCTCAGGAGACACCTTCACCATAGGTGCTGGCCTCAACCCCAGCCAAGAGGAAGCATTGGTGAAATTCTTGCGCGCGAACAAGGACATATTCGCATGGGAACCCAATCAGCTGGTGGGGGTCCCCAGGGCGGTGATTCAGCACCACTTAAGGGTGTGCCCCAATGTGCGCCCTGTGAAGCAGCGAGCAAGGCGGTGATACGTCTCCGTCGTATCTATAATTTTTGATTGTTCCATGCCAATATTATTGAACTTTCATATACTTTTGGCAACTTTTTATACTATTTTTTGGACTAGCATATTGATCCAGTGCCCAGTGCCAGTTCTTGTTTGTTGCATGTTTTTTGTTTCGCAGAATATCCATATCAAATGGAGTCCAAACAGAATAAAAACTGACGGAGATTTTTTTTGGAATATATATGATTTTTGGGAAGAAGAATCCACGCGAGATGATGCTCGAGGGGCCCATGAGGTAGGGGGTGTGCCTTGGGGAGGCAGGCACGCCCCTGACCTACGTGGCCACCCCATAAGGCAGTTGATGTCCTTCTTTCGCCGCAAGAAAGCTAATTTCCGTATAGAGATCTTGTCAAAATTTCAGCCCAATCGGAGTTACGGATCTCCGGGAATATAAGAAACGGTGAAAGGGAAGAATGTGGGAACGCAGAAACAGAGAGAGACAGAGAGACAGATCCAATCTCGGAGGGGCTCTCACCCCTCCCATGCCATGGAGGCCAAGGACCAGAGGGGAAACCCTTCTCCCATCTAAGGAGGAGGTCAAGGAAGAAGAAGAAGAAGAAGAAGGGGGGCCCTCTCCCCCTTGCTTCTGGTGGCGCCGGAGTGCCACCGAGGGGCCATCATCATCACCGTCATCTTCACCAACAACTTCACCGCCTTCACCACCAACTCTTCCCCCCTCTATGAAGCGGTGTAACCTCTCTCTTACCCGTAGTAATCTCTACTTAAACATGGTGCTCAACACTATATATTATTTCCCTATGATGTATGGCTATCCTATGATGTTTGAGTAGATCCGTTTTGTCCTAATGGCTATTTGATGATCAAGATTGGTTTGAGTTGCATGTTTTATTATTAGAGCTTTCCTATGGTGCTCTCCGTGTCGCGCAAGCGTGAGGGATCCCCGTTGTATGGTGTTGCAATACGTTCATGATTCGCTTATAGTGGGTTGCGTGAGTGACTGAAACACAAACCCGAGTAAGGGGGTTATTGCGTATGGGATAAAGGGGACTTGATGCTTTATGCTATGGTTGGGTTTTACCTTAATGAATCTTTAGTAGTTGTGGATGCTTGCTGGAGTTCCAATCATAAGTGCATATGATCCAAGTAGAGAAAGTATGTTAGCTTATGCCTCTCCCTCAAATAAAATTGTAATAATGATTACCGGTCTAGTTATCGATTGCCTAGGGACAAATAACTTTCTCGTAACAACAAACTCTCTACTAAACCTAACTTAGTTGTGTATTTATCTAAACAGCCCCTACTTTTTATTTACGTACTCTTTATTATCTTGCAAACCTATCCAACAACACCTACATAGTACTTCTAGTTTCATACATGGTCTAGGTAAAGCGAACATCAAGCGTGTGTAGAGTTGTATCGGTGGTCGATAGAACTTGAGGGAATATTTCTTCTACCTTTTTCTCCTCATCGGGTTCGACAATCTTACTTATCGAAAACTTTTGCGATCCCCTATACTTGTGGGTTATCAAGACCTTTTTCTGGCGCCGTTGCTGGGGAGTCATAGCGTGGGGTGAATATTCTCGTGTGTGCTTGTTTGCTTTATCACTAAGTTATGGATATGGAACATGAAATACCAAAAAAATAGGTGTACTTTCTGCACAGGGAGATGGGGAACCTCCTAAAACCCTCGATGCTGGTTATGTGAAAGATATTATGTACTACTTTAGTAATCCTGAGAAAACCCCATTTAATTATGTAATGGGAGTAACGTTGGATCAACGTGAATACTTTAGGGATTATCGCTTGACACAAAAGGGAAACTATTATGGGATCAAATTCATATATTGAAGTGGTATGCTTGGAAATTATGCGTGAGTTATAATTATACTTGTTGCTCTAGGATGAAGGCTCCACACCTTCCCTTTTCATGCAAATTCAATGATAATAAAACCTTAGCTTCTTATGCTAATGGTATATATGATTACTATGATGTGGAACAAATAGAAGAATTTGTTACTTTTATGGGTGCTTATGAAATTGAATCTATGTGTAAAGATTTTGAAGATTTTGATGATGTTGTTTATAGATCTGAAAATTTAGCTATCCTCAAATATTAGAATGAGAATTATGAATACAATTCCGAAATTAATTCACTTATTGAGAAAGTCTTCGCTGTCCAAGATGAGACTAATATTTTGCAGGAGTCTGTGGAAGAAGAAATTGATGAAACTGTGAGCTCATTGGATGAAAAAGATGAGGAAGAGAGCGAACAACAAAAGGAGGAAGAGTGGATTGATCACCTGTGCCCATCTTCTAATGAGACTAACTCTTCAACTCATACATTGTTTAATTCCCCTTCGTGCTTACCGAAGGATGATTGCTATGATGACTATTAGGATCCCTTGGATTCTTTTGAAATATCCCTTGTTGATGATGCTTGTGGCCAAGATGCCAATATGAATTATGGTTATGGAGATGAACTTGCTATAGTTCCTTATGTTAAACATGAAATTGTTGCTATTGCACCCACGCATGATAGTCCTATTATCTTTTTGAATTCTCCCGACTACACTATATCGGAGAAGTTTGCCCTTATTAAGGATTATATTGATGGGTTGCGTTTTACCGTTGCACATGATGATTTTGATGAATATAATATGCATGTGCTTGCTGCTCCTACTTGCAATTATTATGAGAGAGGAACTATATCTCCACCTCTCTATGTTTCCAATATGACAAAATTGCAAGAAACTGTTTATACTATGCATTGGCCTTTACTATGTGTGCATGAATTGTTCTTTTATGACATGCCGATGCATAGGAAGAGAGTTAGACTTCGTCATTACATGATATATGTTACCTTTTGCTCACCACTAAATTACAAATCATTGTTAATTAAAATTGGCTTTGATATACCTTGGGATCCGGGTGGATCCATTACTTGAGCACTATATGCCTAGCTTAATGGCTTTAAAGAAAGCGCTGCCAGGGAGACAACCTGGAAGTTTTAGAGAGTCCTTTATTTCTGTTGAGTGCTTTCATATAGTTTAAAAACAACAAAAATAAAGAGGGGAACCCAATACTTTTTCAAAAAGGAAAGTGAAAGTGAAAGAGACAAGCATTGTTGAAGTGGGAGCTAGCCTTGAACTTTGTTCATGCTCACGGAAACTTTGTGAATCTTGATTATAGAAACTTTTCAATAAAAATGATTATCCCATTGTACAATTCCTTTGTGTGATAAAAATAATGTGCCAAGCTTTGCCTTTAGAATGTTTACAGTTGCTTGACGGTTTGTACGGTGTAGGACAGAAACTTTGGCTGAAGTGCGCGATTTTACATTTTTAGCTGGAACGTCAAATTGTTCTGATTCTTTTTGCAATGTCTTCCTATACAAATTTTTTATTCTTCCTAATTTTTGTAGAATTTTCAAGTATCATAAGTATGGTGAATGTTCATATTATTACAGACTGTTCTGTTTTAGATAGATTCTGTTTTTGATGCATAGTTTGCTTGTTTTGATGAAACTATAAATTTATATTAGTGGATTAAGCCATGGAAAAGTTATATTACAGTAGAAACAATGCAAAAACAAAATATGAATTGGTTTGCAACAGTACTTAGAGTAGTGATTTGCTTTATTATACTAACGGATCTTACCGAGTTTTCTGTTGAAGTTTTGTGTGGATGAAGTGTTCGATTATCGAGAAGGTCTCGATGTGAGAAGAAGGAAGAGAGGCAAGAGCTCAAGCTTGGGGATTCCCGAGGCACCGCAAGTAAATATTCAAGGAGACTCAATCATCTAAGCTTGGGGATGCCCCGGAAAGCATCCCCTCTTTATTCAACAAGTATCGGTATGTTTTTGGATTCGTTTCGTTCATGCGATATGTGCAATCTTGGAGCGTCTTTTGCATTTAGTTTTCATTTTTTATTTTATGCACCATGATGGTATGAGGTAGTCCTTTATTGATTTATAGAATGCTCATTGCACTTCACTTATATCTTTTGAGTATGGCTTTATAGAATGCTTCATGTGCTTCACTTATATCATTTGAAGTTTGGATTGCATGTTTGTCTTTACATAGAAAACCACCATTTGTAGAATGCACTTTTGCTTTACTTAGATTTTTTTTAGAGCGTGGGCATATCTTTTGTAGAAAAAAATTAAACTCTCTGGCTTCACTTATATCTATTTAGAGAGATGACAGGAACTGGTCATTCACATGGTTAGTCATAAAATCCTACATATGACTCGTAGATCACTGAATATGATATGTTTGATTCCTTGCAATAGTTTTGCGATATAAAGATGGTGATATTAGAGTCATGCTAGTGGGTAGTTGTGGATTGTAGAAATACTTGTGTTGAGGTATGTGATTCCCGTAGCATGCACGTATGGTGAACCGTTATGTAACGAAGTCGGAGCATGATTTATTTATTGATTGTCTTCCTTATGAGTGGCGGTCGGGGACGAGTGATGGTCTTTTCCTACCAATCTATCCCCCAAGGAGTAGGCGCGTAGTACTTCGTTTCGATGAGTAATAGATTTTTGCAATAAGTATGTGAGTTCTTTATGACTAATGTTGAGTCCATGGATTATACGCACTCTCACCCTTCCACCATTGCTAGCCTCTCTAGTATCGCACAACTTTCACCGGTCCTTAAACCCACCATACATCTTCCTCAAAACAGCCACCATACCTATCTATCATGGCATTTCCATAGCCATTCCGAGATATATTGCCATGCAACTTCCATCATCATCATATACATGACTTAAGCATTCATTGTCATATTGCTTTGCATGATCGTAAGATAGCTAGCATGATGTTTTCATGGCTTGTCCGTTTTTTGATGTCATTGCTACGCTAGATCATTGCACATCCCGGTACACCGCTGGAGCCATCCATATAGAGTCATACTTTGTTCTAGACATTGAGTTGTAATATTGAGTTGTAAGTAAATAAAAGTGTGATGATCATCATTATTAGAGCATTGCCCCAGTGAGGAAAGGATGATGGAGACTATGATTCCCCCATAACTTGGGATGAGACTCCGGACTTTACAAAAAAATAAAAGAGGCCAAAGAAGCCTAAATAAAAAAAGAGGCCAAAGAAGCCCACCAAAGAAAAATATAAAAACAAAAAAACAAAAACAAAATGAGAGAAAAAAAGAGAAGGGGCAGTGCTACTATCCTTTTTTCCACACTTGTGCTTCAAAGTAGCACCATGTTCTTCTGTAAGTGCATCTAGTGCCACCCCTAGTTGGTTTTGGAGTATTAACGACAAACCTAGTTGAGGGACTAATGTGTTTGTGAGAATTACAGGATAACACAGGTAGAAGTCCCCCATTGATTCGGTTTTCCTACCAGAGATGACCCCTAAAAATGTATGAAGACATTGAAGTCAAAGGTGGTAAGTGAAGACATTCACCTTGAAGACTATGACAAGAGAAGACATCGCATGAAGACTATGGAGCGCGAAGACATAGATCTTTCGTAGTTCTTTTTCTTCTTTGTTGAGTCATAGGAACCACCGTACTGTTAAGTGGGGTCCAAGAAAACCAGTCAGAATGACTATAGTGATGCTTAACCAAAATCCTATGTCTTCGAGTGAAGACTATGAGAGCGAATCTTGTTCAGAGTTGGACAAGTCAGCTTTGCTTGCAGCCCAAGTAAAGTTGCCGTGTGTGTTTGAAATCTGACCATTGGAACACATGTCAGTTCCTTAGTGACCCAGGGTCATTTCAGACAAATTAGGTCGGGTTTCCTAGTGGCTATAAATAGCCCACCCCCTACAACCATAAATGGTTGGCTGCTCAGAGTTAAAGTACGGCTTTTGTCGTTTGAGAGCAACCCACCTCGAAGCCTTTGAGAGAGAATTCCTTGAGAGGATAAAGCCCTAACCACCCAGAGCGAAAGAGTATTAGGCATCACTTAAGTCTTCTTGTCTGTGTGATCTGAAGACTTATTACACTTGAGGACTGTGAATCCTCCAGCCGGTTAGGCATCGCATTCTGAGCATCCAAGAGTCATTGTGGATCGCCGGTGAATGAATTCTGTGAAGGTTTGGAAGTCTACCTTGAAGACTTACCAGAGTAATTGGTCGAGGACTGGGTGTCCTTAGCTCAAGGGGAATAAGGTGAAGACGAGGTCTTCTGAGTTGAATCTCAGCCTACCTAACCAGACGTACAGTTGTCACAGCAACTGGAACTGGTCCAACAAATCATTGTCTTCAACGAGTCACTGGTTTCGTCCTTCCCTTCCCTTACCGTTGGTTCTTGTGAAGTCATTGTACGATAGCATCACCATTTGACTTCACTAAGTGATTACATGTACTGATTGGCTTCTTAACATCTTCCTACCAGATCCTTACTGCCTAGCTGCTATTTTTCATTGTTCTTTCACTTCATTGAATACATGACTATGGTTTGCCTAGCGTAGTCTACGTTCCGCTACATGATAATAGGTTTATTTCTATCGTTTGTCTTCGAAACTCACATGTTTTGAAGACTTTCATAAAAATCGCCTATCCCCCCCCCCCCGTCTAGTCGATCACTAGCACTTTCAATTGGTATCAGAGCAAGGTACTCCCTTGTTCTATGTGATTCGGTTTAACCACCTGGAGTTTTAGCTATGTTGACTGCAGGGATAATTAAAGTCTCCGCTGCATGCCCCGTCTTCGATGGAACTGAATATCCCTACTGGAAGAATAATATGTGCATGCATCTTGAAGCCATTGATGTCGACCTATGGTATGTCGTCAAGAACGGCGTTCCCACGGCTGGAGAAGGTGTCACTGCCGCTGATGTCAATAAGTTCGTCCAACTGGACTCTACTGCCAAGAATATCATCTGTGGTCATCTGACCAAAGGACAGTATGGCCGCGTGAGTGCTTTGGAAACATCTAAGCTAGTCTGGGACTGGCTATCCAAGGTCAACGAAGGCGTCTCAACCCAGAGAGATCAGAGAATCAGTGTCCTTCACAACCTCTTCAACCGCTTCAAGAGAAATGACAATGAGAATGTCCAGCTCATGTTCGATTGACTCACTGACATCACAAATGAGCTTCAAGACCTCGGCGCTACTGAGATCACCAAGCATGAAGTCGTCAAGACACTCCTGAGATCAATTGACAGTTTGTTTGACACCCTAGCCCTGATGGTTCAAGAACGTCCTGATTTCAAGACACTCGATCCGTCTGACATACTTGAAAGGCTCAACACACACGAGTTTCAGCTTTCTGAGAAAAGAGACATCTACGGTCCCAACTATGGGCGAACTCATGCCTTGAAGGCAAAGGCTGTCTCCTCATCTGAAGAAGAGTCTGACAGCAGTTCTCATGATCCTGAAGACATTGGAAGGGAGCTTGCTATGCTTGTGAAGAAGTTCCAAAAATTCACCAAGAAGAAAGGCTTCCGAAAGTCTTCACGATCAAGCTCAAGGAATGATGAAGCTTCTGCTCATGACTACAAGAAGAGAACATGTCACAAGTGCAAGAAACCTTGCCACTACATCTCTGAGTGTCCACAGTGGGAAAATGAGAACAAGAAGAAGAAGAAGAGCAAGGAGTATGACTCTGACGACAAGAAGAAGAAGAAATACTCAAAATCTTCTTCCAAGTCTTCCTCCAAGTCTTCATCACACAATAAGAGCTCATCTGGCAAAGCACGTGCGTTTGTTGGCAAGGAAATGGACTCTGAGGATGAGTCCGCATCTGAGGAGGCGGAGGTGGAGTCTGAGGAGGAGTCCGATTCTGGCATTGCAAGTCTGGCTACAGCATACGTTGCCAAGTCCATCTTCAACACTGAAGAAAATGACTTCATCACCGACACCGATGCAAATGACAAGGACTACTCCGCTCCTTCCTACTGCTTCATGGCACGTGGTGCCAACGTAAACACGCGCACTACTCACTATCAAACATCTAGTGATGATGACTCTGATTGTGTTTCCAAACCCAGCTACAAAACACTTGCTAAAATTTCAACTGAACAATAGAAAACCATGGAACACATTCAAAAACTATTAGACAAAAGCGATGATCTGTTAGACGCTGAAAGGACTCGATCTTAGTCCTTAATTGAAGACATAAAAAATCTTCACGTTAAGTGTGAGGAACTTGAAAGTCGTCATGAAACGCTCTCAACAGCTCATGAAAGGCTTCCCTATGATTATCTTCAAAGGAAGCAAGATCTTGAGAAATTGAGAGCGGCTCATGAAGATCTTCAAAAAGAAAACGAGTCACTTCGCACCAAACGGATCAGTTCAGCTCAGGAAGGATTTGAACCACCATGTCTTAAATGTATTGAGCGTGATAACGCTACTTCTGTTGTTGAATGTTCTACTGCTGCTACTGTTGCAATATCTTCAATTGTTGATGTGGAAACTAACCCCTCTATTGAGGACACCACTGCTATTACTGATGAGAATGCTAGGTTGAAGACACTGCTTGAAACAGGGATGTACAAAAGTCTCAAAGGGCATCAGACACTATGTGATGTCCTCAAAAGGCAGATCCTGAACCGAAACCCTAGGAAAGAGGGTGTTGGGTTCATAAGGCTAATGAATGCTAATGGCTCTTACTGGAAACCTGAGCAGTACCCCAAAACCACATGGGTTGCTGCAAAGGAACCTTCAGCAGATCCATCCTCTCTATCTGGCTTCACTTGTGCTAACCCCATTGTTATTGATGAATCCTTTGATGCACACTACAAACTGTTTAAGAATCAGAATGGTGAAGTGTTTGCCAGGTATATTGGTACTAACTGCAGGAATGGAACGCCTATGAAGAAGATCTGGGTGCCGAAAAGGTGTTTGGAGAATCTTCCTGTGAATGTCATCATGACACCACAGGTGAAGAAGACAAACCCCAGACCACAGGCCTCATACGGTCCAAAGGCTTCATACAGACAAAGGACTCACACTACTAGGAAAAGGGCTAGTAATGGCGCACCAGTTTTGCCCACTAATGGCGCACTGCTGGTGTGCCATTAGTATCACGCCACTAGTATTTCTTACTAATGGCGCACCGAGCAGTGCGCCATTAGTATAGAACACCATGCGCCATTAGTATGCCTCCTAGGGGGCCATATTTAACCATGTGCTTTGGCATACTAATGGCGCACTGTTGGGTGATGCGCCATTAGTGTGATTATAACAGTGCGCCATTAGTGTCTTGTGTGGTGCGCCAGTAGTATGAATATTAGGCATTTTTTTCATTTCTGATATTTTCATAGGTTAAAATATATTAGAGATAACATACAACACAGATCTGCTTAGCTTACATACAGGGGGCCATATGTAATGATGTTACCTGCGTCCACCAGATCATATCCAACACACAAGTTTGATCATATATACATACATACCCAACACATAGTTCCATCGTTACATATTACAAAAGTTTCACAATGTTCATTCAACACCGTTATCCATCAATTCACAAAAGTTTCACGTTGATACAAAATAAAAACACAAATGGAAAAGAAGCACTCCATCCATGAAAGCTTCCGTGAATTAAATCAAATCTACAAAATGATAAACAAGAAGTTAGAAGAAGAAGAAGAAGAGAAGAAGAAGAAGAAGAAGAAGAAGAATAAGAAGAAGACTATAAGCTTATTATGTAAACTTGATCATTTTGTGCTAACATAAGTAATTTTGGAGCTAACCTATAGGAAACTAAGCATATAAGCTCTAAGTTAGCATATTAGAGCCAACTTAAGTAAAATGAAGCTAACCTATGTCATTTTGGATAAGAAGAAGAATAAGAAGAAGACTATAAGATTATTATGTAAACTTGATCATTTTGTGCTAACATAAGTAATTTTGGAGCTAACCTATAGGAAACTAAGCATATAAGCTCTAAGTTAGCATATTAGAGCCAACTTAGGTAAAATGAAGCTAACCTATGTCATTTTGGATAAGGAGAAGAATAAGAAGAAGACTATAAGCTTATTATGTAAACATGATCCTTTTGTGCTAACATAAGTAATTTTGGAGCTAACCTATAGGAAACTAAGCATATAAGCTCTAAGTTAGCATATTAGAGCCAACTTAGGTAAAATGAAGCTAACATATGTCATTTTGGATAAGAAGAAGAATAAGAAGAAGACTATAAGCTTATTATGTAAACTTGATCATTTTGTGCTAACATAAGTAATTTTGGACCTAACCTATAGGAAACTAAGCATATTAGAGATAAATAGGTAACTAAGTATATATATATATATATCATTTTGGAGATCTGACATACCTGACATAGTTCAGTTCTCATTGTTCTTCTCCTTCTTCTTCCTCAGCCAGATGCGCCAAGAGCGGCAAGGCGGTGGAGGCAGTGGAGGCAGCTGTGGGATGTAGTCTTCTACCACAATTGGCGTGGTCATGTCGCCTAGCTGTGGGATCGCCGGCGCCACCACCGGTGCATGGTAATTGTGAGGCACCACTACCATCACGAGGCCACCCTCAGCCGCCACCATCTCTTGCCCATGGTCAGCCACCACCATCTCTTGCCCATGGTCAGCCACCACCATCTCTTGCACCTGGTCAGCCACCACCATCTCTTGCTCTTGGTCACCCACCACCAGCGCTATGTCATCCTCAGCCTGATGCCCATCATCATCCTGCAGCTCCTCATCCCCAGTATGCTCCGCTTCTCCCCCACTCCAGTCCGGATCATCCTTCTTGTTGTCTTCGCTGCTGCTTTCGCTAAGGCCAGAATCGCTGTTGCTTTTGCTACAGCCATAATCGCTGCTGCTTTGGCTGTAGCCAGTGTCACTGCTGCTGCTCCCATTGCCTGTCCAAATGCAACAATGACCGTTAACAATCGATGTGAGACAAAGCCAAATATGGAGGAATAAGAAGAGGCAGAACGCACTGGCATCTTCGTCTTCAGCGTAGCGCATGCGACACATAGTCTTGTTGAAAACCTTCACAATGAGCATTGTGGCGTCATCGTCGTACCTCAAGAGAAGAAAGTACCCGGTCCGCAGGTCGTAGGCACTGTAGAACTTCTCCTAGCCATGGAACAGGTACATGTGGCCCTCCTTGATCACCAACTCCACGTCCCACAGCCTGCGAACCCCGCTGCCGGCCTGTCGGAGCTTCACATTATCTGGCGGATCTTCACCCAGCATCTTCATAAAAGCGTCAGGCAGCCTCTGCAATTTGGGACAAGGAGTGATGTAGCAAACAACAGAGTTATCATAATGAGATGGGTGAAGGGGAGATCTCTCGTTTTATATACCTGCCTCATGGCTGATACTGAAGAAGAAAGTATGATAGTGAAGAACACATCCAACTCGTACTCCGGTGAGGCAGAGCGGCGGTGGCTGCTTCCCCCCATCTCTGATAAGCAGCAGAAGAGACCAATTAGTACCCTTACAACATTATAGCAGCATAAATTTTGAGCAGAAGATAATCAACATTAGTCGCAAGTACCCCATATGTCCTATTTTTAGGAAAGTCATGCTAAAATTCATGGAAAATTTCAGCATGACCTTTGCTGAGAATTTTACCATGACTTTGCTAAAAATAGGACATATGGAGTACCCGAATTTGCCGGAACGGAAGTTAATCGACATTCCGGCAAACTCAAGGGCCTCTCGGGGACAAACCCAGCAAACTAGCAAGATGATCATCATCTTTGCAAGTCATTACTTGTAAAATACAGAAGGAGGAACAATTTAGTTGTGACATAGTTGGCCCATACAGAAGAAGCAACACCCTACACTAGCCTAAAAACAAGTGAAGTTTCACCCATATAAGAACAACTTTATAACATCATAGAAGTTGCTATGTTTTTTCTACTGCTAGGAAAAACATCACTCATTGGAAATGAAAATCTCAGTACCAGCATTTTGAACTTTGAAATGAAATACAGTAGTACTATTAGTAGTATATGGAGTAGTATCTTGTCTAGTAGTAGTATTAGTTGTATATGGAGTAGCAAGTTTTGCCTCAGAGACAGCAAAAGCTATGTTTTTTCTCAATTCAGATAGCTAAGTGGAAAACCACGTCAAGTTCTGATAATCCATCTAATCTAATGAAATCTGAACTCAACCTGATCATGGTTCATGCCCTTAGACACATCAGCACCTCAAGAATGCCATGAGAAAAATGAAAAGGACCAAGACAATCACCACACAAGTGATGAAAGCACTAGCGAATCATGTTAAAGCTAACCTCTACTTTTGACCCTCAACTATAACAACCGCATGAAGTACAGAGAAGTGTTGATGCAGGCATCAAACATTATAATGGCTGAATTTGATCTACTCCAATAATTTTCTCAAGTTACATGATTAACAAGCTTGGGCTTAGCAGTAATATTCTGAGAAAATATTTTCTTGAAGCCTGAACAACTGGCTTTCCTTTTTAAAAATAGAACCAAAACCATGACACAATCACTTGACAACATCTATTGACTACATTAGATGGATAAATTCCATATGTTGTGGAAGACCACCCTCAAGCAGACTGCTTATGACCATGGTTCCTAAATGGATAAGCATTTGGTGAGACGACATTGTGGACAACAATATTCAGAAGCATACCTTAAGTAATATTTTTAACTATATCATCATCTTATGAAATATTATAGTGTGGTGGCTATTCTAGAAAATGCAGCAATATTGTAAACATAACTTTTAGACAAGCTAGAGAAAGAGATGAATGGATGAAAATGACACCCTCACTATTTTAAATTTAATAGAAACCACACAAAAGTTACCATCCCCAAATCTTCTTTTTTATTTATGGTCATGTAGTTGCTGAAATATTTGAAACAGAGGCCACCATTGCACCACCATTCACTGACAAACCATTAGAGCATTGTGAACAACAAATTCAGAGAAAACTCTCTTTGGCACACAAATTCAGAGCATTGTGAACAATAGAAACAACTGAATGTCCTGTCATGACATGGCAACGAACTAACAAAAATTGCGCGCTCTACCAGCACACCATTAGCACAAAATTTTCTCTAATCTTACTGGACACAAAATTTTTCTTCAGTGTGTCCAGTGCATTTTTGTAGTGTGTCCAAATCTTGCAGGTACCAAGTACTCCAATGCACATGGAGTACTAATTATTCATGTTTGCTAGGCACTACTCCCACAATTTTTTGAACCTAATTTGACCTAAATTCGAGAGGGATTTGACCTAAAACTAGCAAAAGAGAGAAGAAGAGGGCATGGCTGGGAGGGAGGAGAGGAGGAAGAGAGGAGAAGAGAGGCATAGGGAGGAGGGTTACCTGACCACGATGAGGTGGTGGACGGAGCGGAGACGGCGAGCTTGGGGGAGGCGGGGATAGACGGCGGGGAGGTCGCGGGCCTCCTCTCCTGGTGGACGTGGGGCCTCCTCTCCTGGTGGAACTCGGGGCGGGGCGGCTCCGAGGCGAGGGAGGCGGCGCTCGGGGGGGAGGCGGGGGGAGGGGGGAGGCAGCGAAGGGGAGAGGGAGGCGGCGTCCTTAGCTCAAGGGAAATAAGGTGAAGACACAGTCTTCTGAGTTCAATCTCAGCCTCCCTAACTAGACGTACAATTGTCATAGCAACTGGAACTGGTCCAACAAATCATTACCTTCAACGAGCCACAGTTTCGAAGACAAACGATAGAAATAAACCTATTATCATGCAGCGGAAGGTAGACTACACTAGGGAAACCATAGTCATGTATTCAATGAGGTGAAAGCACAATGACAAATAGCAGCTAGGCAGTAACGATCAGGTAGGAAGATGTTAAGAAGCCAATCAGTACATGTAATAACTTAGTGAAGTCAAATGGTGATGCTATCATACAATGACTTCACAAGAACCAACAGTAAGTAAGGGAAGGGAAGGACGAAACCTGTGACTCGTTGAAGACAATGATTTGTTGCACCATTTCCAGTTGCTGTGACAACTGTACGTCTGGTTAGGGAGGCTGAGACTCTGGTAAGTCTTCAAGGTAGACTTCCAAACCTTCACAGACTTCGTTCACCGGTGATCCACAATGGCTCGTTGAAGATAATGATTTGTTGGACCAGTTCCAGTTGCTGTGACAATTGTACGTCTGGTTAGGGAGGCTGAGATTGAACTCAGAAGACCGTGTCTTCACCTTATTTGCCTTGAGCTAAGGACACCTAGTACTCGCCCAATCACTCTTGTAAGTCTTCAAGGTAGACTTCCAAACCTTCACAGACTTCGTTCACCGGCGATCCACAATGACTCTTGGATGCTCAGAACGCGATGCCTAACCGGCTGGAGGATTCACAGTCCTCAAGTGTAATAAGTCTTCAGATCACACTGACAGGAAGACTTAAGTGATGCCTAACACTCTTTGGCTCTAAGTGTTTAGGGTTTTGTCCTTGCAAGGAATTCTCTCTCAAAGGCTTCGAGGTGGGTTGCTCTCAAACAACAAAAGCCGTACACTAACTCTGAGCAGCCAACCGTTGATGGTTGTAGGGGGTGGGCTATTTATAGCCACTAGGCAACCCGCCCTGATTTGTCCGAAATGACCCTGGGTCACTAAGGAACTGACACGTTTTCCAATGGTCAGATTTCAAACACACACGGCAACTTTACTTGGGCTACAAGCAAAGTTGACTTATCCAGCTCTGGATAAGATTTTCTCTCATTGTCTTCGCTCGAAGACATATGTTTTTGGTTAAGCATCACTTCAGTCATTCTGACTGGTTCACTTGGACCCCACTTAATAGTACGGTGGTTCCTATGACTCAACAAAGAAGAAAAAGAACAACGAAACAACTAAGTCTTCGCGCTCCATAGTTTTCATGCAATGTCTTCTCTTGTCATAGTCTTCAATATGAATATCTTCACATAACACCTTTGACTTCAATGTCTTCATACATTTTTAGGGGTCATCTCTGGTAGGAAAACCGAATCAATGAGGGACTTCTACCTGTGTTATCCTACAATTCTCACAAACACATTAGTCCCTCAACCAGGTTTGTCGTCAATACTCCAAAACCAACTAGGGGTGGCACTAGATGCACTTACAATCTCCCCCTTTTTGGTGATTGATGACAAATTGGTTGAAATTTTCAACAGGGAATAAAATATGTGAAATTGTAAAGGATAGGGTATTGTCTTCATAATTGGCAAAGGCTCCCCCTGAAGATGTGCATATAAATAATTTGCTCTTGGAATGCAAATGCACATGGCAGGTTGTTCTTGTGGAGATCCTCTTCAACTTATGATGACAATTCATCATGCATGATTTGATGTAACGAAGATAATGACATGCATAATGAAAAATGGACGTCTGCAAAATGACTTAAATGCGGAAGTTATCATCGAACATGCGGAATTTATCATCGCATCACAAAATAGCAAATAAGTAGCAAACGACCATCGAGTTTAAGTGTTACAACTCAAAGAACCAAATGTATCGAAAAGCAAGAGTTGTAAGCACTTGGCAAAAGTAGCAAAAGGTAAAGCAACCACCCATATGGACCCTCTTGAAGACTATCAACTCATATGCTTCTCCCCCTTTTGTCAATAAGGACCAAAAAGGTTTGAAGATATAGAGCGCCTACTCGTTCCCATGAGGTGCAGGCGAGGCAGCAGGGTCGTCGTTGCGGTCCGGTGGTGCAGAAGAACTTGGCACAGTGTCGACATGCGCTAAAGTTGGAGGAGGTGAAGTTGCATCATCTTGGTCATCGATGACTCTGGCATTCACTGTCGCGGCTGAAGACAAATAGTCAGAGTCTTCAAGTGAGGGAGTCCAACGCAAGTGAGCATTCCGTGGAGGAGTTGAGTCAAACTTGAATCTTTCGTTGAAGCCATCGTCCTGCAGGTCAGCTTCAGCACTAAGCAAAGTCAAACTCTTCCACGACCTCCGACAGGTTTCATGAGTGACAAAGGCATTCTTGGTGGCAAGATTGCGTATGCGGTTGACATTCACCAAGAGGCTTTGCATCTGACGCTTGAGCCAGTTGTGATGCTTGTCATGTTTCTAGTGTAGCGCAACGAGAAGCTCTCGGTCATTGAGGACACGAGATCGCCTTCGAGGCCTTTGCACAATGGTGCTACTAGTGGCGTCAGTTTGAGCGTGAGGGGCACGTGTGTTGCCAGCCAAGGGATAAACACGCGAGACTGCCTGAACTCCTTCAATGGGCTGGGTGAAGCTTTGGTGATCAGCATTGTGAAGATAAATGGGATCCTTAGTAGGCTCTGGGTAAATAGCTTCAACAGACAGATCAACCTCTGGCAAGAAGACAAGATGATTGCACGCAGACGGCTGATAGTTAATGGCAGAGTGAAGCTTGATAAGGCGCATTACCCATGGAGCATAGAACTTCAAACCAAAAATGTCAGTGCCGGATGCAGCCAACTACCTAATGAATAAGTCTTGAGCATTGAAGCTGATGCCATTGAAGATGTAGAAAACCAAATTCTTCATTTCTCCATCAAGCTTCGCTGCAGATGAATGTCCTTTGATAGGCCATAGAGTTTTTCTGAGGATGTGATAAATGGTGCGAGGCGAATACTCTAGGTCTTCAACAAAGAATTCATATGGGTATTCAGCGTCGTGAGGCAAAGGCTTCACCATGCTCAACATTTGACTCATGTTGGGTTCTGGCTTCTAAAAAATGCTCTCCAAAGCATTCTGGTGTTGTTGACAACCTGGCTCATAGTATTCACCAGGAGTGGGCAGGCCTGTGAGCTCAATGATATTAAGAGCTTTGGCTTGATGATGGACATTGCCTGTCATCCACTCAAGGACCCAAGTCTTTGGATCCCTGTTGTAGCCACGAATGTGAAGAGTTGCATAGAATTGTAGCAGAAGCTCTTCATTCTAGTGTTCCTTATCTGTGACAAACTGCAGGAGTCCAACGTGTCTGAAGCAATCCAACGCTTCTTCAAGGCAGGGCAGGCCAGCTATAGCTTCAGTGTCGAGACACATATGTGGAAATATGCGCCCTTGATTATATAAGACGCGGGAATAGTAGTTGCGCTGATGATAGCTCCAGAACCGATCTGATGAAATGCGAGGTTTGGTGTAAGGGTTCTTGGCGCTGTTGAAGAAGGTGTTGTGTGCCACGAAGCCATTCACATTGAAGACCCTAGGTGAAGTTGCAGTGCCTGGGAATCGTGGAAGTCTTGGCTTGGGCTTCTGGACGGGAGGTCTGTGCTCGACATGATAGTCAAATTGTGGACCAGCAGCAGGTGGAGGAACCAGAATGGGCCATCGGACCATAATAGGCAGACCATGCTCAAATGCCAGCTCAATTGTATGAGGTCTTGGAGGGGGTACAGGAGCATTGACATTGTCGTTGATATGGGCTTCAGGGGCCACATTGGCTTCAGGTGCTTCAGTATTGGCTTCGGGCAATGCAGTGGCTTCAGGTGCACGCACTTCTGGCACCGCAGGAGCTTCAGCGCCACATTATCTTCAGCCATGGCAACGTCATTGGCTTCAATGTTAATGTTGGTGGGCGCCTTAGGATTGTTAACCTCCACTTCAGGAGCTGGAAGGTCGGACACGTTCTCCTCGAGAACAACATCTTGGTGGGACGGGGGTGTAGCAACTCTTTCTGCTTCAACTCGTGGTTCTTCTTCATCATCAGCTGATGTAGCCGGAATATCTTCAGCCGTTTTGGCTTCAGACTCTAACACGTGCACAGTGGGAGTGACTTGGGGCCTTGGTCCTTTGCGAAGCCTGCGTAATGCTAGCGACGCTTGTGTAGATGGAGTTTGCTGGGCCTCAAAGTCATCGCCATCTTGCACGGGTGAGGTGCCTTGTGGTTGGGGTGAACTTGGGGTGTCTTGTCATTGTGGGTCATCAGCCCACGATGCATCCTGAGCAGTTGGCATCAGAGGACGACCAATGCTGATGAGTTCATTGTGCATAAGCACAGGCGATGATACCAACTGGTGCTCGATCTAAGGAAGGACTTCATCATCTTCAACATTGTCACAAGGACCAATGTCTTCAGCTACGGTGGGGTCAACATCTGGATTGTCTTCAGCTTCAGGAGTCTCTGTGGAAGCATGCTCATGAACTATCACTTGGCGTTCTTGATGTTCAGACGCAGGACGAGCCACTGAGATTGGCTCGACATCAAGGGGCTCTGTGGGAGCAGCCCGGTCTCTCTTCTTGGTTTTTCGTTTCTTGGTTGGGGGAGCATCATCAGTGGTGGCCTTGGTCTTGCGCTTCCTAGCTTCGGTTTCAGCTGCCCTTGTCTTCTTCAGTTCTGAAGCCACTATGGGGACCTTAGGCTTCAAGCCCATCATACTGGCTGGGAAGACAATTGGATGTACTTCCTGCCTGGGTGCTTCGGGTTTTGCCACAGCTGGCTTCTTCTTCTTCTTGGCCGCCATTCGGGGGTTGATGCCTGGTCGCCCCAAAGCCTTGCGCTTTTCAGCTTCATTGTATCCCTGAACACATTTAGCAGGAAGATCCTTCATGCGTTCACGAGAACCTTTGGCTTCTTCGCGTTTTGTGCAGAATGCTTCCTTGAGCTCATGCATCATGACCTGGAAGTTCTGAATGTCTTCAACATTGAGCTTGGCCGTATGCTTCTTGAATTGAGCCTTTTCATAATCTATCTTATGCTTCAGCTCAACAATTTTCTGAGCTAGAGCCAGCTCAGCAGCAATGGCTTCGTGGAAGGCGACGCTGAGGCCAATGGGAAGCTGAAGATCATCAAAGCTGACGTTTGGGCTATCAAACCACTCATCAATGAACTTGTTCAGGATTTCCACGCCAAAGAGAGGAAGGTCATTGAAGATTTCTGCCTCTTGCTTGCTCTTGATCAACTGCTCAAGAGCGTCATCGCCAAGATCGTCGTCGCTGGATAGATCAATGGCGTCGTTCTCGTTGCGCAGAACAGCAGCAGGGGTCAGTGCTTGGCTAGTGGGTTGCATGGGAATCTTCAAATTGGAGGGCGTGGAGATGCGTGACAGATCTTCGGACTGCACACTGTGTTCAAGAGGTGCAGTGGCCAGACGCTTCGCCCGTGAAACCTTTGGTGCAGGGGCAGGCTTCGAAGCTTTAGGTTTCTTCAGCTTCTTTGGCTTTGGTGGTGCAGGCGCTTCGTCAGAATCAATGTCGTCTGCAAGTTGATCCATGACTGCCCCTTGAACCTTTATGTGAGTAATGAGACCTTCTAAGTTATAGAATGGCCCAACCAGATTGGGTTCAGCTTCATGTGTGCCATCAGCACGAGGAGCAGAGGGGCCTGGATTGAAGTCTAATCCCCATGACTTCTTGTTTTCTTTGGCCGAGTTCTTGGCAAACTGGAAGTTGCGCTTGCACAGAAACTACTTGTGGTAGAAAAGGATGAATCTATCGGATCAAAAGGACTGTAAAAAGGAGGTTTTATTTACCACATGAGGAACTGCTAGACGGAATGGGAGAGGAGGCCGAGCAGTTCGATCTTCTGTGCCCTAACTTGGCGACGGAGGACACCTACGGCGACAGTGGAGAAGACAATGTCCGCGGCCGGCATGAGGACGGCGTCGGTGAGGTCGTGGCAGCTAAGCGCTTCGTCACCCGCGTCGTCGAGGGCTAGCGGTGGCCCTAGGGTTTGTGCGAGAGTGGAAGAAGAAATAATGACTAGGGTGAGGCGTGTATTTATAGGGACAGGGACGGCAGAGTGTTATTACATAGGTGCCCCTGGTGGTTCACATCTGAAGGACACATGGCGATCATGCAACACATTGGAGGTTGTTCCACGTTCCCACGCACGCCATGATTGTCGAGTGTTCGTTCCCACTTCTTCGAGTTTTAGGTTGAAGGATTTACCAATGAAAACAGATTAATGTTTGTCTTTGTGTCTTCTCCTGACAAGGACGCAGAGAAGATATTTTGACAGTGTCAATAGAATGCATATGATTTGGATAGATAGACTTAAGATAGAAGCATAGAGGGCTTAGGGTCCGATAATATTCACTTAGTTCAAAAGATTCAACGGAAGACATAGCTATAAGTGAATGCTGTAGAGGACATAAACCAAGTTGAAGATAAACATGAGGCCATGTTAACATTGAAGACAAACAGAAAGCGAAGACTTTGCAAATGGAACGCCATGTGAAAAACACTTCTAAGGGAAGAATTTGGTGGTGGCGTTACCCACCGTATAGGAAGTATTGGACCCAAACACGACGCACAATTATCGTGGCGCTCCGAAGTCAATTCCATGTTAATATAATCACACTCAGAATGTAAGTCTTCATTGATTGAAGACATACGTTACTTCGTGTGTTGCACATCTAAGTCATCAACATGCATAAGTGTTAGGATGTGTGCCTGATCAGAGGACATTTGAGGATTCCAAGATATTTAGCTCACACCGTAACTTGCAAAACCACTTCTCATCCAAGGGATTTGTGAAGATATCTGCCAGTTGCTCTTCAATGTTGACCTGTATGATATCAATATCTTCCTTCATGACATGATCTTTGAGAAAGTGATGATGAATTTCAATGTGCTTTGTCTTCGAGTGCTGAACTGGGTTGTGAGCAATCTTGATGGCGCTCTCGTTGTCGCAGTAGAGTGGTACTTGCTTCAGATGAGTGCCATAGTCTTTGAGTGTTTGCTTCATCCATAGAAGCTGCGCGCAGCAAGATCCAGCAGCAATGTATTCAGATTCAGCAGTTGAGAGAGATACACAGTTCTACTTCTTTGAAGACCAACATACAAGTGATCGTCCTAGAAAGTGACATGTGCCTGATGTAGACTTACGATCCACCTTGTCACCAGCATAATCAGCACCCGAGAATCCAACTAGATCAAACTCTGAGCCCTTTGGATACCATAATCCTAGAGTTGGGGTGTGAGCCAAATATCGAAGAATTCGCTTCACAGCTAAGTGATGCGATTCCTTTGGTGCCGCTTGGAATTGGGCACACATGCAAACACTAAGCATGATATCTGGCCTAGATGCACATAAATAAAGCAAGGAACCAATCATGGAGTGGTATACCTTTTGATCGAACTCTTTACCATTGTCGTCGGGACCCAGATGGTGTTTAGCTGGCATTGGCGTCGTGTAGCCTTTACAGTCCTGCATTCCAAACTTCTTCAGGCAATCTTTGAGGTACTTCTCTTGAGATATGAAGTTACTGTTGCATTACTGCCGTATTTGAAGACCAAGGAAGAATTTCAACTCTCCCATCATGGACATCTGATATTGCTCTTGCATCATGTATGCAAACTCATCACTGTATTTCTGATTAGTGCAGCCGAAGATAATGTCATCCACATATATTTGGCACACAAACAGTTCACCATCATATGTCTTCATGAAGAGAGTGGGATCTAGGGAACCAGGTTTGAAGCCTTTGCTCTTCAGGAAGCCTTTGAGTGTGTCATACCAAGCTCGAGGGGCTTGTTTAAGGCCATACAGTGCCTTGTTGAGCTTGTAAACCATGTCAGGATGTTATGGATCTTCAAAGCCACGCGGTTGTGCAACATACACTTCTTCTTCAATCTTGCCATTGACAAAAGCGCTCTTCACATCCATTTGATACAGAAGAATGTTATGATGATTTGCATAGGCCAGTAGTATGCGTATAGCTTCAAGCCTAGCCACAGGAGCAAATGTTTCATCAAAGTCATTTCCTTCAACTTGATTGTATCCTTGATCAACAAGACGAGCTTTGTTTCTGACAACTTGACCATGCTCATCTTGCTTGTTGCGATATATCCATTTAGTGCGTATGATATTGTGCTTATGAGGATTAGGCGGCTTGACCAGTTCCCATACATTATTCAACTCAAATTGTTGAAGCTCTTCTTGCATAGCTTGAATCCATTCAGGTTCCATAAAGGCTTCATCAACTTTCTTTGGTTCAGATATTGAGACAAATGCGAAGTGTCCACAAAAATTTGCTAGTTGTGTTGCCCTTGAATGAGTGAGTGGACCAGGTGCATTGATGTTGTCAATTATTCTCTCCATATGTACTTCATTTGCAACACGCGGATGAATAGGACGAAGATTTTGCTCTTGCTGATCATTGTCATTGTTGGAAGGATTGTCTTCAGGCTGAGCATTGTCTTCAGGTTGATCAGGCGCAGAGATGATGAGTTCCTCTTCAGGCTGAGCTTCAGACGGTATGATTTCTCCAATTTCCATAAGCTTGATGGTTTCACTGGATGGAGCTTCATCTAGTACACTTGGTAGGTGCTCTCTTTGCGAGCCGTTAGTCTCATCGAATCGCACATCCACAGTTTCAACCACTTTATAGTGAAAGAGGTTGAAGACTCTGTAGGAGTGCGAATCCTTTCCGTATCCAAGCATAAAACCTTCATGTGCTTTCGGTGCAAATTTTGAAGTGTGATGTGGATCATTGATCCAGCACTTGGCACCAAATACTCTAAAGTAACTAACATTTGGCTTCTTACTAGTGAGGAGCTCATAGGATGTTTTGTTCAGAAGCTTGTGAAGATAAACACGGTTGAAGATATGGCATGCAGTATCAATGGCTTCAGGCCAGAACTTTCTTGGAGTCTTGTATTCATAGAGCATCGTCTGGGCCATCTCAATAAGTGTTCTGTTCTTGCGTTCCACGATGCCATTCTGCTATGGCGTGTACGGAGCTGAGAATTCATGAGTGATGCCCAAAGTATCAAGATAAGTGTCGAGGCCAGTGTTCTTGAATTCAGTGCCATTGTCACTTCTGATGTGCTTGATCATGACGCCATAGTTGTTCATGGCTCGATTGGCGAAGCGTTTGAAGACATCCTGCACTTCATTCTTGTAGAGGATTATATGCACCCAAGTATATCTTGAATAATCATCAACAATGACGAAGCCATAGAGACAAGAAGTAGTAGTAAGAGTTGAGTAGTGAGTGGGACCGAAGAGGTCCATGTGTAGCAGTTCAAAGGGTTGAGTCGTTGTCAGGATTGTCCTCGAGGGATGCTTGGCCATCAGCATCTTTCCAGTTTCACAGGCACCGCATAGGTGATCCTTCTTGAACTTGATGCCCTCGATGCCTATGACATGCTTCTTCTTTGCAAGAGTGTGCAAGTTCCTCATGCCAGCATGCCCTAGTCTCCGATGCCAGAGCTAGCATTCTGAAGCTTTTGCTATAAGAAATACGGCAAGCTGTGGTCCTGCTGAGAAATCTACCACGTACAAATCATCTTTCCGATACCCTTCAAAGAATAGAGACTTGTGAGATTCCATTAGAACAAGGCAACGATATTTTCCAAATATCACAATCATGTTTAAATCGCAAAGCATTGAGACAGACATTAAGTTGAAACCAAGGGTGTCGGTGTCAAAACCGGCGGATCTCGGGTAGGGGGTCCCGAACTGTGCATCTAGGCCGGATGGTAACAGGAGACAAGGGACACGAAGTTTTACCCAGGTTTGGGCCCTCTCGGTGGAGGTAAAACCCTACGTCCTGCTTGATTAATATTGATGATATGGGTTGTACAAGAGTAGATCTACCACGAGATCGAAGAGGCTAAACCCTAGAAGCTAGCCTATGGTATGATTGTTGATGTGTATGTTGTCCTACGAACTAAAACCCTCCGGTTTATATAGACACCGGATGGGGTTAGGGTTACATAGAGTCGGTTACAATGGTAGGAGATCCACATATCCGTATCGCCATGCTTGCCTTCCACGCCAAGGAAAGTCCCTTCCAGACACGGGACGGAGTCTTCAATCTTGTATCTTCATAGTCCAGGAGTCCGGCTGAAGGTATAGTCCGGCCATCCGGACACCCCCTAATCCAGGACTCCCTCAGTAGCCCCTGAACCAGGCTTCAATGACGACGAGTCCGGCGCGCAGATTGTCTTCGGCATTGCAAGGAGGGTTCGTCCTCCAAGTACTTCGTAGAAGATTTTCAACACAAAGATAGTGTCCGGCTCTGCAAAATAAATTTCCACATATTTCCATAGAGAGAATAATATTTACACCAATCTAATCTGCTAACGTATTCCGTAGCGTGACACACCACGGCCAAGCCTTTATCCGAGTCGTTTCATTATCCCACCTCAGCGCGTTATGCAAGGCGGTTTCCTTGGCACGTCTTGTTAAAGCAGAGATCGTGTTCCCTTATCCCGGGATTCTCAGCAATATGGGCGTGGGCAAACCAACCGCTTCTAGGACTCCTAGATTATAGGCAAGTCCAAACGGACACGGAGAGGACGCTTGATATTCACCCTCTTTATAAAGGGGACAAGGCTTTTATTTTCCCCTCCCGTGTTCAATCGAATCCTTCCCCCACCTCAAGCCCAAACGCCCGAAGTTCAGGTCAGGTGCTCCGAACCTCCAGTCATGTCCGGATCTAGCCTTCAAGGCCGATGGATGCCTTCCTCCGTCACAGAAGAAGACATCAAGAAGTTGAGGGAGGGCAGATATCTGACCGCCGAGATTTTGCATCGGCTGCCTCCCCGAGGGCAGGCCGTCCCCACCCCCGAAACCAACGAGAACGTCGTGTTCGTTTCCCACTACCTCCGAGGTCTAGGCCTTACCCTGGATCCTTTCGTCAGGGGTTTGATGTTTTACTACGGGCTAGATTTTCATGATCTAGCTCCGGACTCCTTTCTTCATATCACGACATTTATTGTCATGTGCGAGGCCTTCCTCCGGGTTACCACTCACTTTGGCCTATGGCTCAAGACCTTTGAAGTGAAGCCGAAGATGGTCGAGGGGCAACATGCAGCGTGTGGAGGTGCCTCAATATGCAGGATGACAGGAGCTCCGTGGCCCAAAGGTTCCATCCCAGAGGTGTCTGAATTGTGGCAACATGAGTGGTTCTACATCACGGCTCCTAGAAGTGCCAAGTGGGCGCCCCCCTGCTTTCCGCTCGGGCCCTTCACCATAGCTGATGTCATGGATCAGCAGAGGTCTGAGCTGGGGTCCAGTCAACGACGTGCCTATACTGCAAGGCCGCATTCGAGGTCTCTTCAATGGAGATTTCAGTTTGGTTGCGGTAACACAGGTTATGCTGGTTCATCAAGTCCATCCTTGCAAACGCCGGCCTCTTCGCCTTTGGGAGTTCAATCTCGAGGGACCGTGTGCCGTTCAGAATTTTCTCGGCCTGACGCACGAGGAGATGTACAAGTTATTCTTCAGACCTCAGGTGGAGTGTCCGAAAATCACTGAGGACGTGGGCCTGAGTAGTAACCGCACAGCCGAACAGGTAAGGCATCTTCCGGCTGAACATACTCTGTCTACTTTGTTACGAAGTTATTTCTGAGAGTCCGCTTTTTGACCAGGACTGGCTAACAAAGGCGAAGTTGATTTGGTGTTTGGCCCCCCTCCCTGAGGGTTTGGAAAATCCGGTATTGGAAAAGATGCTCTAGACCGCACCTTGCCCGGAGCCCTTGAAGGAAGATACTTTGGAGGATAATGCGGGCGGACGCGGGCCCCCAACGCTGCCCATTCTAGCCGAGGGAGCGAGCGTCTCCATGAGGGAAGGCGACCAGAAGAGGAAAAGGACTGCGCCCGGGGATTCGGAAGCCGAAGCTTCCAAACGGGAGAAGAAGTCTCCCACAGAGGGTCCTACCTTGGGGGGCGTTATTGCCGCACAAAGTCCGCGGGGGGATCAATTCTCCCTCGAGTCGTAAGTGACTCGAAATACTTTTAATAGTACAGATATGCCATCTTTTTCTTCTGAGGAAATAACCACCGCATATATTTTTGCAGTTCGGGCCTTAGCCCCTCTCAAATGAGCTCATCTTCAGGGGATCTTCTTCCAGAGATGATGGAGAGCAAAACGCCTCCTCCGGATTCCTCCGCTCCAGAAGCGGGTGAACCTGAAGTGTTGTCGCGGAGGGCCTCTCCGAGTCCGGTGAGGCCAGAAGATAATCCCATTGACCCCCGAAGCTCCCAGTGTCCGTCTCCCGAAGAGAGCAGAAAAAGAGTCTAGCACCATCTAGTGTGCGATCGGATGTTCTGAGGGAGTTGGTGGGGTGAGCGGTCCCTCAGATGAACACCGTGTGATGATGAATATGGTGATGGAGAGAATATCATCCGCCGAAAGCGGATTGCATGAAGCTTTTATAAGTCTACTGATAGGCTTTGAGGTACGTAAAAGAATGTATGATAATCCTGCACATGCTAGGTGTGCCCTATGTAGATAGTAGCCCCTGAGACTCTGGTTGTCATCGGAAACAACGACGAACAGAGGATCATATTCCTAGGAAATAACCATACTACCTCTATGTGCAGGTGATGGAAGCTCCGGTGGCTAGCCAGACTAGCGAGTTTGCCCATTTAGAGTGGCAGTTGGATGCGGCAGACGCCAACATCGAGGTTGTGAACAAAAGGCTTGACGAGGCACAGGGTAAGTGTGAATATCTGGTAAATGCCACATAGGAAGAGCAGCATGATGCCAGTATCTTTAATATGTTGTGACTGCAGATGGATCTGCCACTGTTGAAGCCTTGCGGGCAGAACTTGCCCGAGCCAAGGAACAAGCAAGGTTGGGTAATGCGGCTGCTGTGAAGGCGGCCGAAGAGTCGCAAGCCGAGATGGCCACGCATGGCGAGACCCGAGACAAGATGGCCAAGATGGCTATAGAATTAAAAGCCGCCGCTGACCATTGCCGGGTTCTTGAAAAGGAAAACCAAGCGAAGGCATCGGATCTTGAGAAGGCTGCTGCGATGAAAAAGGATCTCCGCTCTGCTATGAGGGCAAAGGAGGAGCTGCGCGAAGCCGAGATATTGTAGCTGGGAAATCCTTTATGTTGCGGAGGAAATTCGGAGATCCACGGTATGCCCCTCTGGATCGGCTGTGGAGTTCGGAGGATGTGTATATGGATTTGGCGGCGGGCGCTGCCGATGCGGCCAAGTACTTCCAGTGTCAGACAGACCATGGAGTAGACCAGCTGTTTTGGAGACATTTCCATTCTGCCGAGCGTCCACTTTCATTGACTGACCAATTAGCCGAATTGGGCGAACTAAATAGGTTGTCCGGACTCTCTATGAAGTCTGTTGTGGATCAAATAAGGCGGGGAAGGTCAAAACCGAACAGCTATTTCAGCTTGGTGCAGCAGGTCCTTGATGTGGTGCCACGCATTAATGCGATGAGGAGGTCGGCGTGCATAGAGGGCGCACGGATGGCTTTTGCCCATGTTAAGGCACATTGGGCGGAGATGGATGCTACCAATGTTGCAACGCGGGATTCGGCTATAGGTCGAAAGGCTGCCGAGCACTACTTTGAAGAAGTTCTTGAGGGTGCCCGTTTGATAGAGACCCAGTCCTCAAAAAATATTATGTTTGAGTGATATGTAATCTTATTGTAAGCGAAATGCTTTTATAAATTTTTATAAGGCTATTTTTATACTTTTGCCTAAAAGTAATATGATGCCTCCTGGGCGGCCGTTCATGTATACATGTGTATAACCTGAAAGATTGCAGCCATCGGCTTCAACCCTCACGCATATAATGCGGAGGTGCTCGCAAAAACACGCATTCAAACTTAACCCAACGTCTTGGTCCTATTAAGGAGGTTATAGCGGAGCGAGCGAGGCAACCGGACTATAATGCTTTAGCACTTTCACATAGCCATGGGAGTTTGACAGTGGGGCTACTAGATAGCCCCTGGTGGCTCCGCACTCTCCTGATCTCGGGGTGCGTACATGCCTGGCCGGGGAATGGCCCTTCGTTAAGGCAGAGGAATTCTAACATTCCCACAGGTCATCGAGTGGTTGACCAGTCTCATGCTATATCATGACAGTCAGTTTTCGGCTTTCTCTACTGAGGTGCTCGTCCGGATGAACCAGGGCACAATCGCAATAGTTCTCCTGGTGCTACCTTAGCCGGCAAGGCGGAACGTAAGGCACCAAAACACAGGAGCCAGGCAAACCCAACATTTGACCAAAGACAATGATTCGGAGCTGATGCATATAGGGCCAAACTCGCAACGCCGAATACTCCCTAAGGTATTCGGTCTTTGTGGTATAAACCGGGCCTAAATAGTGGCCTTTGTAAGAAGCCCCATGTGTCCAGGTACGTGCATTGTTCTGGCATGGCCACATGCCAAGACGTCAGCATCATTCTCAACGTTGGATATGTATCAACAAGAGACAGTAAAAAAGGTTTACGCAGGGTCTTAATCTAAAAAGAATCCTTGGAGCGGGTCCCTGCTGCACGTCTGCGCCTGTGTCTCCGTTGTGCCGTATCTTGGACAGGTGTAGCACGATGATCGTCTGTAAAAGAGAGGAAGTTAAGTGAAAAAGTTGTCATGCAAAAGGAAAGTTTTTAAAGAAACCATGTATAATTCAAGATGATAAGAAATTGCCACTTGTCTGTGCGCGTTGAGCCCCTTGTATTGACAAATAGGGGTGTGACCACTTATTTCTGTATAAATAGCGGCGCCGAACTTGATTAGTTGTATCTGAGGTCTTGACGACCTATTGGATGCTTTTGTTTGTCCGGGCGCCTTTAGTGTGCGGCGGCCAAGGCAACCTCAGTCTCTTCGGCGCGCAGAGATCGCTTGATATTTCCGTGCACTGTAATGATGCCACGTGGACCGGGCATCTTGAGTGTGAGGGAGGCGTAGTGTGGTATTGCATTAAAGCGAGCGAAAGCTTCGCGTCCGAGCAGTGCTTGATAGCCACTTTGAAACGGAGCGATGTGGAAAGTCAAATGCTCGCGACGGAAGTTATCGGGGGAGCCGAATGTAACTTGTAGTAGGAGGGAGCCCGTACAACGAGCCCCTGGGCCTGGCGTTACTCCTTTAAAGGTAGTATTGCTATGGCGAATTTGTGTTGTGTCCAGCCCCATCCCGCGGATTGTATCCTGATATATTAGGTTTAGGCTACTGCCGTCGTCCATCAAGACCTTTATGAAGTGATATCCACCAATTACTGGGTCTAATACCAGGGCAGCCCATCCTGCGTGTCGGGTACTTGCTGAGTAATCGCGATGGTCGAAATGGATCGGTTGAGATGACCAGTGGCAGGACTTCGTGGAGATAAGCACTTGGGTATATTTTCCTGGGAGTGCCGCATTGTTTTTTCCCTTGATTACGTGTAACACGTTTACTGCTTTGACTTCTGGTGGAAATTGCTTTTGTTCCCCTGTGTCTTGCTTGGGTGGCTCGTCCTCGTCTTTACTTGGTGTATCCTCCCCCTTGTGTACGGCGTTGAGCTTGTCGGACTGCTTGAAGACCCAACATTCTCTGTATGATTAGCAGGTTTACCAGGGGTACTATGAATCTGACACACTTGGTCCAGAATTTTATTGAGGCTGGACAATTCGTCCCTGGTGCCTTTAGGGGGCAGCTTTTGGCCTGGCCAAGAGCTTTTGAATCCGGCATTTACTGTCGTGCCCTTCGTGTTGTCTTCTTTATTCCGGTGTTTGTTATTGCTGTTGCACCATGATTTCCCGTTTCCATCTCTAACTTCAGATGTACTCGGGTCGCTGGTGCTGCATCTGGCTAGCCAGCTGTCCTCCCCCGCGCAAAAGCGGGTCATGAGGTTTGTTAATGCGGCCATTGTTCTCGGCTTATTTTGGCCGAGGTGTCTGGCGAGCCATTCGTCATGGACGCTATGCTTGAAAGCTGCTAAGGCTTCGGTGTCCGGACAGTCGACAATCTGGTTCTTTTTAGTAAGAAACCTGTTCCAAAGCTTTCAGGCTGACTCTCCGGGCTATTGAGTTATATGACTCAAATCGTCCGCATCCGGAGGTCACACATACGTCCCTTGAAAATTTGCCCAAAAGGCGTCTTTGAGCTCTTCCCAATTTCCAATGGAGCTTTCGGGGAGGCCTTTGAGCCAGTGACGAGCTGGCCCTTTGAGCTTGAGGGGTAGGTACTTGATGGCGTGGAGATCATCTCCTCGAGCCATATGAATATGAAGGATGTATTCCTCAATCCAGACCCCCAGGGTCTGTTCTTCCGTCGTATGCCTCTATGTTTACGGGCTTGAATCCCTCTGGAAATTCGTGGTCCAGCACCTAATTGGTGAAACATAGGGGGTGTGTGGCACCCCTGTAGCTGGGTGTACCGCATTGTTCGAATGTTTGTTGTGTTGCATTGTATGCTGGGGCGCGCTTGCGTGGTCCATAGATGGATCTTGTTGCACCGTCCTTTGGGTGCGAGCCCTCGCATTGGTTGCGTGTTGCATGGTGAGCGGCGTTGTATGCCGCTCTGTGTTGGTAGAGGGGTCGTCTATCCAACCAACTGGCTGCTTTGATATTTGGTTGTGGGGGGTCTGAGGCCTCCTCATCGAATTCGGGTAGCAGCTTCCACTTTGGGTAGCTCTTGTAGGGGCGATTGTCGCCGTACCTTGCTGCTGTGTTGAGTATTTTACTCCACCTGATTTGGAGTGTGTCTTGCGCGGCCTTGAGCCTTTGCTTCTGTTTTTTCAGACTCCTCGCGGTGGCAACAAGCCTTTTACGGGCAGTCTACTGCTCCGGGTACCTGTCCGGCGTTATGTCGTCCGGACCATTATCCTTGATAGGATTTGTTTGTTCGGTTTGATTATCCGGATTGCCATTGTACGGAAGCGGTTCGCCCTGCTCTAGCGTTGGGTCTGTGTGATCGCTATTTCTGTCGAGGCGGGATTTGGGGCGGCGCTTGCGTCGCCGCTTTTACTGCTTTTCGAGGGAACAAGCCTTCGGTGTGTCCATCCGCTCCTCGTCGTCATCTTTTGGTGCGTCCACCATGTATACGTCATATGACGACGTGGCATTCCAGGGCCCAATAGGCGCTGGTTCTTCGTCGTCTCCTTCATCGGCGTCCATACCGTCGATGTCTTCGGAGTCGAGGTCGAGCATGTCGGTTAAATCGTTGACAGTGGCTACAAAGTGGGTGGTGGGTGGGCTTTGAATTTCTTCATCGTCCGTACCCCAACCTTGTTGACCGTAGTTCGGCCAGGGCTCTCCTGATAAAGAGAGAGACTTCAGTGTCTTCAGAATATCGCCGAAAGGTGAGTGCTGGAAGATGTTCACGGCAGTAAACTCCATAATCGGCGCCCAATCGGATTCGATCAGCAGGGGCGCGGAGGGTTCGGGGTCCGGAGAGGAGTCCGGCTCCTTGGAGTCACGAGTCTCGCGGAGTGCGGGACTGGTGTTCGGCTCAATCGCCGTTGGGATCGCAGCCCCCGAGGCGGCGTCCAACCACCCATCCTCGATCGGTGCGGTTGGCTCCGAATTAAGGGTCGAAGCCGATGCGGGTGCGGCCTCCAGGGCACTGTTCGACGGCAGAGCTAGATCATGCTCGTCGGGACAGTGCGGCGCGCTCGGCAGTGGCTCGAATCCGTCGAAGATCAAGTCCCCGCGGATGTCAACCGTGTAGTTTAAACTTCCAAATCTGACCTGACGGCCAGGGGCGTAGCTTTCGATCTGCTCCAGATGGCCAAGTGAATTGGCCCGCATTGCGAAGCCGCCGAAGACGAAGATCTGTCCGGGGAGGAAGGTCTCACCCAGGACTGCATCATTATTGGTGATCGTAGGAGCCATCGAGCCTGACGGTGATGACACAGAGGAACTCTCAATGAAAGCACCAATGTTGGTGTCAAAACCGGCGGATCTCGGGTAGGGGATCCCGAACTGTGCGTCTAGGCCAGATGGTAACAGGAGACAAGGGACACGAAGTTTTACCCAAGTTCAGGCCCTCTCGATGGAGGTAAAACCCTACGTCCTGCTTGATTAATATTGATGATATGGGTAGTACAAGAGTAGATCTACCACGAGATCGAAGAGGCTAAACCCTCCGGTTTATATAGACACCGGATGATTGTTGATGTGTATGCTGTCCTATGGACTAAAACCCTCCGGTTTATATAGACACCGGATGGGGTTAGGGTTACATAGAGTCGGTTACAATGGTAGGATATCCACATATCCGTATCGCCAAGCTTGCCTTCCACGCCAAGGAAAGTCCCTTCCGGACACGGGACGGAGTCTTCAATCTTGTATCTTCATAGTCCAGGAGTCCGGTTGAAGGTATAGTCCGGCCATCCGGACACCCCCTAATCCAGGACTCCCTTAAAGGGATTCAACAAGCATCACTTTATCCATGTGTTGATCCCTTGAGATTGCAACTCTACCTAGACCCTATACCTTGCTTTTACCAGTATCAGCAAATGTGATGTGACTCTTGTCAGATGGATGTAAAGTTGAGTCCATGAGAAGACTTCGCTTGCCAGTCATGTGATTAGTACACCCACTATCAATAATCCATTCTGAAGCAGCTGGTGTCATACCCTACAGTGCAGTTAGGGGGATAGGCTTCACGAAGTGAATTGTGAAGCATAAACATTTGACGAGCAAGTGGATTATGAAAGCTTAGATCGAGGTTATGACTGATAGGGCAAGTAGCAAGCGACTCAGGAACAAAATACATAATAAGACCATTTGGGCATTTGATCTTGTGCCCTACAAGATGTTTAAGGTCCCTAGCAATGGCTTTAGACGCATTCGATTTTCGGCTGGAGACCTTTCCCTGCAAAAGAGAGTTAAGCTTTCTTAGCCACTCAAATCTTCAAGGATGGCTTCGAAGCAATGAGTCTAAGTGCAGCATCTGAGAACTTTGGCTTTGGAGCCCTAGCAAATAGTCTTGCAGGTGGACAATAGTACTCATAAGATTAGGCAGAGTAGTTCTTGGTCTTATGAACATGGCGGTTTGATGAAACACGCTCATATTCATAGGCATGAGTATGGTTTCCCTACAAAACATTTGCGTTAGTGCGACTCAGGTGAGTCCTTTGTCTGTATGAAGCCTTTGGACCATATGAAGACTGTGGTCTGGGGTTTGTCTTCTTCACTTGTGGTGTCATGACGACATTCACAAGAAGATTCTCCAAACACTTTTTCGGCACCCAGACTTTCTTCATAGGTGACCCATTCCTGCAGTTAGTACCAATATACCTGGCAAACACTTCACCATTCTGATTCTTAAACAGTTTATAGTTTGCATCAAAGGATTCATCAATAACAATGGGATTAGCACAAGTGAAGCCAGATAGGGTGGATGGATCCATTGAAGGTTCCTTTGCAGCAACCCATGTGGTTTTGGGGTACTCCTCAGGTTTCCAGTAAGAGTCATCAGCATTCATTTTCCTTTCGAACCCAACACCCTCTTTCCTAGGGTTTCGGTTCAGAATCTGCATTTTGAGGACATCACATAGTGTCTGATGCCCTTTGAGACTTTTGTACATCCATGTTTCAAGCAATGTCTTCAATCTAGTATTTTCATCAGCAATAGCAGTGGTATCCTCAGCAGAGGGGTTAGTTACAACATCAACAGTTGAAGATATTGCAATAGTAGCAGCAGTAGAACATCCAGCAACAGAAGTAGCGTTGTCACGCTCAATGCATTTAAGACATGGTGGTTCAAATGCTTCCTGAGCGGAACTGATCTGTTTGGCGCGAAGTGACTCATTCTCCTTTTGAAGTTCTTCATGAGCCGCTCTCAATTTCTCAAGATCTTGCTTCCTTTGAACATAATCATAGGAAAGCTTTTCATGAGTTGTTGAGAGCGTTTCATGATGACTTTAAAGTTCCTCATACTTAACATGAAGAGTTTTTATGTCTTCAATTAAGGACTGAGATCGACTCATTTCAGCGTCTAACAGATCATCGCTTTTGTCTAACAGTTTTTGAATATGTTCCATAGCTTTCTGTTGTTCCGTTGCAATTTTAGCAAGTGTTTTGTAGCTGGGTTTGGAACAACAATCAGAGTCATCTTCACTAGATGTTTGATAGTGAGTAGTGCGTGTGTTTACCTTGGCACCGCGTGCCATGAAGCAGTAGGTGGGAGCAGAGTTGTCCTTGTCATTTGTATCAGTGTCGGTGATGAAGTCATTGTCTTCAGTGTTGAAGATGGACTTGGAAACGTATGCTGTAGCCAGACTTGCAACGCCAGAATCGGACTCCTCCTCAGACTCCACCTCCGCCTCCTCAGAAGTGGACTCCTCCTCTGAATCCATTTCCTTGCCAACAAACGCACGAGCCTTGCCAGATGAGCTCTTATTGTGTGATGAAGACTTTGACGAAGACTTGGAACAAGACTTTGAGTATTTCTTCTTCTTCTTGTCATCAGAATCATATTCCTTGCTCTTCTTCTTCTTCTTCTTGTTCTCATTGTCCCACTGCGGACACTCAGAGATGTAGTGACTAGGTTTCTTGCACTTGTGACATGTTCTCTTCTTGTAGTCATGAGAAGAAGCTTCATCATTTCTTGAGCTGGATCGTGAGGACTTTCTGAAGCCTTTCTTCTTGGTGAATTTATGAAACTTCTTCACAAGCATAGCAAGCTCCTTTCCATTGTCTTCAGGATCATCTGAACTGCACTCAGATTCTTCTTCAGATGATGAAACAACTTTTGCCTTCAAGGCACGAGCTTGCCCATAGTTGGGACCGTAGATGTCTCTTTTCTCAGAAAGCTAAAAATCATGTGTGTTGAGCCTTTCAAGTATGTCAGACGGATCAACTGTCTTGAAGTCAGGGCGTTCTTGAATCATTAGGGCTAGGGTGTCAAACGAGCTGTCAAGTGATCTCAGGAGTGTGTTGACGACTTCATGCTTGGTGATCTCAGTAGCGCCGAGGGCTTGAAGCTCATTTGTGATGTCAGTGAGTCGATCAAATGTGAGCTGAACATTTTCATTGTCGTTTCTCTTGAAGCGGCTGAAGAGGTTGTGGAGGACACTGATTCTTTGATCTCTCTGGGTTGAGACGCCTTCGTTGACCTTGGAGAGCCAGTCCCAGACTAGCTTAGATGTTTCTAGAGCACTCACACGGCCATACTGCCCTTTGGTCAGATGACCATAGATGATGTTCTTGGCAGTGGAGTCCAGTTGAACGATCTTCTTGACATCAGCAGCGGTGACACCTTCACCAGCCTTGGGGACGCCATTCTTGACGACATACCAGAGTTCGACATCAATGGCTTCAAGATGCATGTGCATCTTATTCTTCTAGTAGGGATATTCAGTTCCATCGAACACTGGGCACGCAGCGGAGTCTTTGATTATCCCTGCAGTCGACATAGCTAAAACTCCACGTGGTTAAACCAAATCACACAGAACAAGGGAGTACCTTGCTCTGATACCAATTGAAAGTGCTAGTGATCGACTAGAGGGGGGTGAATAGGCGATTTTTATGGAAGTCTTCAAAACATGGAAGTTTCAAAGACAAACGATAGAAATAAGCCTATTATCATGCAGCGGAAGGTAGACTACACTAAGCTAGCCATAGTCAAGTGTTCAATGAAATGAAAGCATAAAGACTAATAGCAGCTAGGCAGTATAGATCAGGATGGAAGATAGTATGAAGCCAATCAGAACAAGCAGTCACAAAGTGAAGACAAATAGCTAATGCAAACAGGCAATGACTTCACAAGGACCAATCAACACATAAAGAGATGGGAAGGATGGAACCAGTGGCTCGTTGAAGACAATGATTTGGTGGACCAGTTCCAGTTGCTGTGACAACTGTACGTCTGGTTAGGGAGGCTGAGATTCAACTCAGAAGACCGTGTCTTCACCTTATTCCTCTTGAGCTAACGACACCCAGTCATCGCCCAATCACTCTGGTAAGTCTTCAAGGTAGACTTCCAAATCTTCACAGACTTCGTTCACCGACGATCCACAATGACTCTTGGATGCTCAGAATGCGACGCCTAACCGGCTGGAGGATTCACAGTCCTCAAGTGTAATAAGTCTTCAGATCACACAGACAGGAAGGCTTAAGTGATGCCTAACACTCTTTGGCTCTGGGTGTTTAGGGCTTTGTCCTCGCAAGGAATTCTCTCTCAAAGGCTTCGAGGTGGGTTTCTCTCAAACGACAAAAGCGGTACACTAACTCTGAGCAGCCAACCGTTTATGGTTGTAGGGGGTGGGCTATTTATAGCCACTAGGCAACCCGACCTGATTTGTCCGAAATGACCCTGGGTCACTAAGGACCTGACACGTGTTCCAACAGTCAAATTTCAAACACACACAGCAAGTTTACTTGGGCTACAAGCAAAGCTAACTTATCCAGCTCTGGATAAGATTTTCTCTCATTGTCTTCGCTCGAAGACATAGGTTTTTGGATAAGCATCACTTCAGTCATTCTGACTGGTTCACTTGGACCCCACTTAACAGTACAGTGGTTCCTATGACTCAACAAAGAAGAAAAAGAACGACTAAACAACTAAGTCTTCGCGCTCCATAGTCTTCACGCAATGTCTTCTATTGTCATAGTTTTCAATGTGAATGTCTTCACATACCACCTTTGACTTCAATGTCTTCATACATTTTTAGGGGTCATCTCTGGTAGGAAAACCGAATCAATGAGGGACTTCTACCTGTGCCATCCTACAATTCTAACAAACACATTAGTCCCTCAACCAGGTTTGTCGTCAGTACTCCAAAACCAACTAGGGGTGGCACTAGATGCACTTACAATATCCATATCAAACGGAGTCCAAACGGAATAAAAACTGACGGAGATTTTTTTGGAATATATATGATTTTTGGGAAGAAGAATCCACGCGAGACGATGCTCGAGGGGCCCACGAGGTAGGGGGCGCGTCCTGTGGAGGCAGGCGCGCCCCTGACACTCGTGGCCACCCCGTAAGGTGGTTGATGCCCTTCTTTCGCTGCAAGAAAGCTAATTTCGGGATAGAGATCGTGTCAAAATTTCATCCCAATCGGAGTTACGGATCTCCGGGAATATAAGAAACGGTGAAAGGGAAGAATCTGGGGACGCAAAAACAGAGAGAGATAGATCCAATCTTGGAGGGTCTCTCGCCCCTCCCACGCCATGGAGGCTAAGGACCAGAGGGGAAACCCTTCTCCCATCTAGGGAGGAGGTCAAGGAAGAAGAAGAATAAGAAGGGGGGCCCTCTCCCCCTTGCTTCCGGTGGCGCCGGAGTGCCACCGGGGGCCATCATCATCACCGTCATCTTCACCAACAACTTCACCGCCTTCACCACCAACTATTCCCCCCTCTATTCAGCAGTGTAACCTCTCTCTTACCCGTTGTAATCTCTACATAAACATGGTTCTCAACGCTATATATTATTTCCCTATGATGTATGGCTATCCTATGATGTTTGAGTAGATCCGTTTTGTCCTAATGGCTATTTGATGATCAAGATTGGTTTGAGTTGCATGTTTTATTATTGGAGTTGTCCTATGGTGCTCTCCGTGTCGCGCAAGCGTGAGGGATCCCCGCCGTAGGGTGTTGCAATACGTTCATGGTTCTCTTATAGTGGTTTGCGTGAGTGACTGAAACACAAACCCGAGTAAGGGGGTTGTTGCGTATGGGATAAAGGGGACTTGATGCTTTAATGCTATGGTTGGGTTTTTCCTTAATGAATCTTTAGTAGTTGCGGATGCTTGCTATAGTTCCAATCATAAGTGCATATGATCCAAGTAGAGAAAGTATGTTAGCTTATGCCTCTCCCTCAAATAAAATTGTAATAATAATTACCGGTCTAGTTATCGATTGCCTGCTAGGGACAAATAACTTTCTCGTAACAACAAACTCTCTACTAAACCTAACTTAGTTGTGTCTTTATGTAAACAGCCCCTACTTTTTATTTACGTACTCTTTATTATCTTGCAAACCTATCCAACAACACCTATAAAGTACTTCTAGTTTCATACTTGTTCTAGGTAAAGCGAACGTCAAGCATGCGTAGAGTTGTATCGGTGGTCGATAGAACTTGAGGGAATATTTATTCTACCTTTAGCTCCTCGTTGGGTTCAACACTCTTACTTATCGAAAACTGTTGCGATCCCCTATAGTTGTGGGTTATCAGGCGGCAGTCCATTGAGAAGCAGGCCTTTGTCGTCCAAGAGACCCGCAAGTTGGAGGCGGCAGGTGCCATTCGTGAGGTTAGGTACCCCGAATGGCTGGCGAACCCAGTCATGGTGCCGAAGAAAGGCAGGAAGGAGCGAATGTGTGTCGACTTCACCAACCTCAACAAGGCGTTCCCTCAAGATCCGTTCCCTCTCCCGCACATCGACCAGATCGTCGACCCCACCGCCGAGTGTGACCTACTGTGCTTCCTGGATGCGTTTTTCGGTATCACCAAATCAAGATGGCGGTGGAAGATGTAGAGAAGATAGCCTTCCTGACCCCGTGTGGGGTGTACTGCTACACCTGTATGCCCTTTGGACTATGCAATGCGGGTGCGACCTTTCAGCGGTTGATGCACATCGCTTTAGGGCGGCAGCTCAGGAGGAACACGGAGGCCTACGTCGACGACATTGTGGTGAAGTCTCGAGAGGCGAGAACCCTGACCCAAGACCTGGAGGAGACCTTCGAAAGCTAGCGCTAGGTGAACTTGCGGCTTGACCCAAAAAAGTGTGTGTTTGGTGTCCCTTCCGGCAAGCTACTGAGATTCCTCGTGTCACACAGAAGGATCGAGGCGAACCCAGATAAGATCAAGGCCATTGAGGGCATGAGCCCACCGCAGACCCTCAAGGAAATGCAGAAGTTGGCTGGTCGGGTGACTGCATTGGGGCGCTTCATCTCCAAGCTGGGAGAGCGCGCCTTACCCTTTTTCAAGCTGACGAAGAAGAAGGGCCCATTCGAGTGGACTCAGGAGGCCGACCGAGCCTTCTAGGACCTCAAGAGATACCTGACCAGCCCATCGGTGTTGGTGGCGCCACGGCCACTCGAGCCTCTAGTACTTTATCTTGCCGCCACCCCATACTCCGCCAGCACTGCGCTAGTGGTGGTTCGGGAGGAGCACCAGGCCAAGAGTGCGCCGCGCGAAGCTACGTCGCCAGCCAAGATGACACAAGATCAGGAAGGCGCGGCAAGAGCCATAGAGGTAGCAACAGAAGACCAAGCTCGGCAGGATGACCCCGTAGAGATTCCCGCAAGCGACCAAGCGCCAGGGGTCCCCCCACCTCAGGAAGCACCCCAGCTTGCACAAGGCGCGAGCCTCATCAACACGCCGGTCCTCGTCGAGCACCCGGTGTACTTCATCAACACGGTGTTGCGGGACACGAGGGCACGCTATCCCATGCCTCAGAAGCTCCTGCTTGTGCTCCTGGTGGCCTCGCGCAAGTTGTGGCACTACTTCCAGGGCCACCCCATCAAAGTCGTCAAGGCCTACAAGTTGGAGAGGGTGCTCAGGAGCCCCAACTCTGCCGGAAGGGTCTTTGAGTGGAACATCGAGCTGCAGGCATTCTAGTTGGAGTTCAGCACCACTAGGGTCATCAAGGGAGCCGCACTCGCTGACTTCATGGCAGAATGGACGGATGCCCCGGCGCTGGAAGTAGGCGAGGACTGGTCCACCTCGCTAGGAAGTGAGGCGCCCGACGGATGGGTCATGTATTTCGATGGTGCCTTCCCACACCAGGGCGCGAGGGCTGGAGCTGTACTCATCTCGCCCACGTAGGACAAACTCTACTACGCTGTGCAGCTCTGCTTTCAGCAGGGCGAGAAGGTCTCCAACAACATCGCAGAATACGCACGCCTCATAGCTGGCCTGAAGGCCGGGACAACTCTATGGGTGAAGCGCCTCACCATTAGGGGCGACTCACAGCTCCTCATCAACTTCTCCAACAAACTGTACGAGCTAAAGGACGAGCACATAGAGGTGTACCTCGCGGAAGTACGTAAGATGGAAAAGCAGTTCCTAAGCCTGGAGGTGCAGCATGTGCCCCGTGGCACCAACAAGGAAGCCGACGACATCGCCACGAGGGCATCCAAGCGGCAACCCCAAGAACATGGCGTCTTCGAGGAGCGACTCTTCAAGCCGTCAGCGGCGCCACAACTTTCAAGCACGGCACGGCCTCGGGAGGAGCTCCCACAACCGCCTGCCACGGGAGCCCCAGCTTGTGGCCCAACCTCAGGAGCTTGCTTGCTCTTGGCGCTCGAGCCTCAAGAGGGATGTTGGATTCAAGGAATATCTGATGCGAGGGGCGCTACCGGAGAAGGAAGAGGACGCAGAGCGCATGGACCGGCAGGTCACGGCATACTGCATCCAGGACGGTGAGTTGTACAGGAAGCAACCAAATGATGTTTCGTTGCATTGCATTTCCAGGGACCAGGGAAGGAGTTGCTGATTGACATACACGGTGGGGACTGCGGGCACCACTCGTCGTCATGGACTCTCATTGGCAAGGTGTTCCACAGTGGATTCTACTAGCCCACGGCGCTCAATGATGCAACTGAGCTGGTGAAGTCCTACGAAGCTTGCCAGTTCCACGCCAAGCAGATCCATCAGCCAGCTCAAGGCCTCCAGACTATACCGCTCACATGGCCGTTCGTGGTCTAGGGGCTGGATATCTTGGGCCCATTCCCTCGAGCGCCAGGGGGCTACCGCTACCTCTATGTCGCCATCGACAAGTTCACCAAGTGGGTGGAAGTGGAAGCCGTCCACACCATCCCAGCTGGTTCCACGGTTAAGTTCATCAAGGGCCTCGTGAGCTGTTTCGGGGTCCCCAACTGCATCATCACCGACAACGGCTTACAATTCACCAGGAGCAATGGCCAGGCTGAACGCGCCAATGCAGAGGTCCTGAGAGGCCTCAAGACTAGGACCTTCAAGAAGAAACTCGAGGCCTGCGGCAGGGGCTGGCATGACGAGCTCTAGTCCGTGCGGTGGTCCATCCGCACCACCACCACTAAGCTGATGGGCGAGACCCCATTCTTCCTTGTCTACGGAGCCGAAGCGGTCCTCCCTCACGAGGTCAAGCATCGCTCCGCATGGGTCCTAGCGTTTAATGAAAGGCAGCAGGACGCCACGAGGGGGATGGACCTCCTACTGGGGGAGGAACGACACCGCGAAGCTGCATTGAGGGCGGCAAGGTACCAGCAGGCGCAGCGGCGGTACCACTGCCTCAGCATTTGCTCCAGGACGCTCGAGGCAGGTGACCTCGTCCTGAGGCGGGTCCTCTCCAGGGAAGGGCTGCACAAGCTCTCACCCATGTGGGAGGGCCCGTTCAGGGTCGTCCATATCTCCAGCCCTGGCGCCGCGCGCCTGGAGACGTAGGACTAGATGCCCATCCAGAACGCCTGGAACATCCAGCACCTCCGGAAGTTCTACCCGTGAAGCAAGGCACAGTGCCTGTGAAGCAAGGCCCAGTGCCTGTGAAGCAAGGCCCAGTGCCTGTAAAGAATGGCCCAGTGCCTGTGAAGCAAGGCCTAGTGCCTGTGAAGAAAGGCCCAGTGCCTGTGAAGAAGGCCCGGTGCCTATTAAGAATCGCTGCTCGTGACACTCTCACGTAATAATGAGTGGGGTTGTACACACCCCGGAGTCTCAGGAGTGCCGCCCTCGGGCCTCGGGGCCTCTCTCCCATGCCTAGTGGTAGCACTTAGCTTTGCGCTGGTGAGAAGACTTGAAGACTAGACTAGGTGCCGGACGCGGCTTTTCATTTGCTTTCCGTAGTTGGCTTGCCTTCTCTTAATCGAAGTTTGCTTCTGGTGTTCCTTGCTGATTTGGTTCCGTCGCCTTTTGCCGCCTTTTCCGAATCCATTTCTCTTGTGTTCTCTCTCTCGCATACCTCGTGAGGGGGCTTGGCAGGGGCCTTCGCGAGGGTTTCTTCCTACTGTGTTGGTCCCTCTCTCGGCCTTAAGTCTGCTTTCTCGTGAGGCACCCTCACTCGAGCCCACAAACCGGCACATCTCTCCTAATCCGTGCCCCTCAGGTACCGCGATATGAAGCGCTGGGTCAAGGCTCGGGTGAACAATAAGTCTCCTAGCGAGCTTCCTAATTTTTTTTTGTAGTTCCCGAACAACCACTAAGCCAAGACAGGCACGAGGAAACAAGTGCCTCATCAAGAAGAGGCTGCCCCGAACACGCCAGGCTAAGTTATCTCCGCACAATATAATGACACAGCACAGAAATAACAAGCATAGAGTAATGATTGAGGGATCACAGTTCGATACACGCCCCTTCGGGCCCATACTGGTCTCATTTTGATGCAGGCAAGAAAAGAGGAACAAAACAAAAGCGGTGTCGCAGTGAACCACGGGGGTAGGCCTCCAGCAATGTCCCAAGCTTAGCTAGATCCCTCCTCGCACTTCACGGAGGCGTGGCGACGAGACGACCTGCTACCACCTCCGAAGCAAGCGTGGCGGCTGGTCATAGCTGCCGCTACTAGAGCTTTCGCCGAGAGAAGAGCCACCGTAGCTGGATGAGGTGCGGCCGACGGGCTTGCCCTCGTCGTGGCCATCGCCGGGACAGAGCACCTCCTCGCCGTCGTTCGTCTTGGGGCAGCACCCGGAATGATGACCATCTTCCCCAAACACCCTCACATAGAGGGTTGCATCACCGTCATACTTGAAATGGAGGGTGCATCGCATGCCCAGGCCGCGCGCGCGGGCGAACGTCTGCCAACCGCGGACCAGAGCTATGTTGCCCGCGGTGAAGACTTCAACCGTGACCCAGGAAGCCCTGCTGCAGCAGCCATCCGCCTGCAGCCAGAGCCCGCCTAGAACAGAGGCCGGCAGCTAGTCGACGAAGAATCACGGAAGCTGAAGCCAGTTACCGGCCAGATCCTCCGACCAGACAACGAACTCCGACAGCACCTCTGCCGAGTGGAAGCGTGGCCAGGGAGGCTGCGCAACCACGACACGTCTCACCTCATCAAGGCGCTGCCGCGACCGAAGCGACCCGCACCACACGTAGCGGCGCCACCACGGGAGCGGGGGGTCATGGCGGGAGTTGTGGTGTGCTTGCGGGGACAGCCGCGTCCCCGCTTGCGCGCCGGGGAGCCGGGCCCCTCGCGGGGGGCCTTTCCTTTCTCTGAGGCGGAGAACCTCTTCGACGGCGCCATTGCAGTTGGTGGTGGAACAGAGGATGAAGAAGCAGGCGGAATGGGAAGAAGTAGTGGACGAGGGCTCTGCCCCCTTCCTCATTTATAGCAAGAGAAGGCCAACCAGCGCCCCCACGATCACACGTAATGATGGTTTTCCTTGCATGTCGCAGGGACTTGTCAAGTCGGGCAGTTGGCGAGGCAACGTGTGCAAGCAGAGACGCCCATGTCCAAACAACCGCCACGTGTCAACCGAGGCTGCAGTCTTTTGGGGTCCGCGGTGCTCTGCGCTTCACATTTGGCTTCGCCTCGAAGCCAAGCCCGAGCGCGCCTTGGGCCCAGGGGCGTTCTGGGAACGGGGGTCCCCAGACTTGCCTGCCTGCGGCCCACGGCGTGGCTGGGCTGGCAGGCGAAGACTACTTTTGTCATGATAAGCTGTACTAGCTATCCCATTTCAAACTCGTCGTTGTTGGCTACCTTCTCGCTCAATATTTGGGGACAGAACTAGGTCCTATATAAGTAGAAATAGCCACCACAATAGAGAACAACGAAAAGAAAACACAAGAGCACCTCAACCTCAGGAGGCTCTTCTTCCCCTTGTACTGTTCATCATCAGCCCAAGAGGCAATCCACCACCACCACACTGGAGTAGGATATTACACCACAATGGTGGCCCGAACTAGTATAAATCTTGTGTCTTTGTCTTGTGAGTTCGTCGAGTTCGTCTGCGAGATCTTAGAGAGCTAGGGCGTGGATCGATATGGAGAAAACCTTCGCACGCACCCTAGTGTTCAAACCTCAAGGGTTTTGCCAGAACCTGTGATCCGACACTACTCTTGCTCTCGGTCCCCTGACTGGTCTGCTCTTGCTCTTGCTCTTGCTCTTGCTCGCGCTACTGCTCTTTCTCTTGCTTGTGATACTGCTCCAATTTGGCTACACTTCAGTCGACTGAATCGACTTTTGGGTCAATCAATTTTCAGGGGGTGAGGGGGCTCGCCGGAGTTATGGAAGAACCAGCCGTAGCGGGGAGGGGGGCTCGCTGGAGAGGTACCCCACTATCTATCTTAGGGTTCAGGGTGGGGTGGTGATCGCCTGCGGTGGCGTGGGGATCATCGGAGAAAAACCTCTGCATGGGGGGGGGAGGGGGGCTAGAGGGATGGCTGGGGCGGCGGCGGACCGGCGGTGGGGAGTGGTTTCGGGGTGGCTCACCGCCTATAACGCCTACGATGCGGCTATAGCTCCCACGTGTCGAGGCATGACTTAGAGGCATAACCGCATAGTGGTTTTGTCGCAAGAAGGGTCATCTTCACAACATCCCATGTAATGAACAAGAAAGGGATAAATAGAGTTGGCTTACACTCGCCATGTCACAAAATATTCAAATAAGTCATACAACATCAGAGTACGCTCATAGTCCGACTACGGAAAGCCAAATAAAAGGAAGATAAACCCCAAATGCTAGATCCCCGATCGTCCCAACTGGGCACCACTACTGATCATCAGGAAAAGACACGTAGTAACAACCAAGGTCCTCGTCAAACTCCCACATGAGTTCGGTAGCATCACCTTCACTGGTATCATCGGCACCTGCAACTACTGTGGAAGTATCCATGAGTCACGAGTACTCAACAATCTCACACCCGCAAGATCAAGACTATTTAAGCTTATGGGTAGGATAAGGTTATGAGGTGGAGCTGCAATAAGCACTAAGCAAATGTGGTGGCTAACATACGCAAATAAGAGTAAGATGAGAAGCTACGCAACAGTCCTGAAGCTAGAAGTGATCAAGAAGTGATCCTGCAATGATGCGACAACAGGCGGCGGGCGGCGCGAGGAGGAGCGGGCGCGGGCGGCGCGGACCCTCGGGCGGCGGCGGCGGCGGATGGGCCTGCGGGGGGCCGGGGCGGGCCGACCAGGCTGGCGCGGTGGACAGCGGCGGCGGGCCACATGGTCCGCGGGGATTCGCGGCGGGGGGTGGCGGCGGACACGTTCGGCGCGGAGAGGGAAGATTTTTAGGGTTTCATCCGTGAATTTGGAGGGGGAGGCATATTTATAGGTAGAGGGAGCTAGGAGAGTCCAAATGAGGTGCGGTTTTCGCCCACACAATCATGATCCAACGACGGAGAGCATGGAGGGGGTTTAGATGGGCCAGTGGGCTGTTTCGGAGCGGTGTTGGGCTGCAACAAGACAGGTTTTCGGTTACCCGGTTAACCGTTGGGGCATCAAACGACCTCCAAATGGAGCAAAGTTTGACAGGCATCATACCGGTGATGTACCAAGGACACTCGGCAAATCTCGACGCATTCCGAGAACGTTTTCCTCCCATTCATGAAACAAGATTAGAGGGGTACTACGGGTGCATGAGAGAGCGTCGGATTGCGAAATGGACAACGGGGAAAATGACCAGATGCATGAGACGAACACGAACGCAAATGAGATGCACATGATGACATGATATGAAATGCATGACATGAACAAAAATTAAAACGAAGACAAAAACCCAACCATGAAGGAAATATCATATCACATAGCCGAAAATGGCAAGATTCGGAGTTACAAATATGGAAAGTTACATCAGGCGTGTTACAACACTCCACCACTACAAGAGGATCTTGTCCCGAGATCTACGACTGGAACAACTTCATATATTCAGAATGGAGGTGATCCTCGCATTCCCAGGTAGCTTCTTGGTCGGAATGGTGTGACCACTTCACTTTCAGGAATTTGATTGACTTGTTGCGAGTCTTGCACTCGGTTGCTTCAAGAATAGCAACAGGATGCTCATGATAAGACCAATCTTCTTGGAGATCAATGTCTTCGAAGTTGATAGTGCGCTCGGGAGTCTTGAAGCACTTGTGAAGCTGTGACACGTGAAACACATCGTGCACATTTGCAAAGTTGGATGGAAGCTCGAGTTGATAGGCGAGGTCACCTCTTTTTCCAATAATCTTTAAAGGACCCACGTATCTCGGGGCAAGCTTCCCTTTGATACCGAAGCGACAAGTGTGTTTCATTGTAGAGATGCGGAGGTAGACATGGTCTCCGTTCTCGAAAGCCAAGTCATGATGCTTGCTATCATAGTAACTCTTCTCGCGTGATTGCGCTGCTTTGAGATTTTCACGGATGACTTTACACATTTCTTCAACTTCTGTGATCAAGTCGTTGCCAAGAAGTTGGCGTTCACCAGTCTCGGACCAATTGAAAGGAGTACAACACTTGCTGCCGTATAGAATTTCGAAAGGGGCCTTGCACGAACATGCTTGGAAGCTGTTGTTGTTGGAGAATTCGACATATGGGAGATGATACATCCATTTTGCATCATGCTTTTATGTCGATATTTATTGCATTACGGGCTGTTATTACACATTATGTCAAAATACGTATGCCTATTCTCTCTTATTTTACAAGGTTTACATAAAGAGGGAGAATGCCGGCAGCTGGGATTCTGGGCTGGAAAAGGAGCAAATATTAGAGACCTATTCTGCACAACTCCAAAAGTCCTGAAACTTCACGGAAGATGTTTTCCAAATATATAAAAAATACTGAGAGCAAGAACTTCACGAGGGGGCACCCCCTTCCCACGAGAGTGGGGTGCACGCCCTACCCCCAAGGCGCGCCCCCTACCTCGTGGGCCCCCTAGTGGCCCTCCGGTGGCCATCTTCTGCTATATGGAGTCTTTCGATGGGAAAAAAGCATAAGCCATCTTCTCGGATGAAACTCCGCCGCCACGAGGCGGAACCTTGGCGGAACCAATCTAGGGCTCTGGCGGAGCTGTTCTGCCGGGGAAACTTCCCTCCCGGAGGGGGAAATCATCGCCATCGCCATCACCAACGCTCCTCTCATCGGGAGAGGGCAATCTCCATGAACAGCTTCATCAACACCATCTCATCTCAAAACCCTAGTTCATCTCTTGTATCCAATTCTTGTCTTCAAGTCCGGGATTCGTGCTAGTAGGTTGCTAGTAGTGTTAATTACTCCTTGTAATTGATGCTAGTTGGTTTAATTGGTGGAAGATCATATGTTCAGATCCTATATGCATATTAATACCCCTCTGATTATGAACATGTTTATGCTTTGTGAGTAGTTACTTTTGTTCCTGAGGACATGGGAGAAGTCTTGCTATTAGTAGTCATGTGAATTTGGTATTCGTTCGATATTTTGATGAGCTGTATGTTGTCTCCCCTCTAGTGGTTTTATGTGAATGTCGACTACATGACACTTCACTATTATTTGGGCCTAGAGGAAGGCATTGGGGAGTAATAAATAGATGATGGGTTGCTAGAGTGACAGAAGCTTAAACCCTAGTTTATGCGTTGCTTCGTAAGGGGCTGATTTGGATCCATATGTTTCATGCTATGGTTAGGTTTACCTTAATACTTTTGTTGTTGTTTCGGATGCTTGCAATAGAGGTTAATCATAAGTGGGATGCTTGTCCAAGTAAGGGCAGTACCCAAGCACCGGTCCACCTACATACCAAATTATCAAAGTACCGAACGCGAATCATATGAACGTGATGAAAACTAGCTTGACAATATTCCCATGTGTCCTCGGGAGCGCTTTACATCTTATAAGAGTTTGTCTAGGCTTGTCCTTTGCTACAAAAAGGATTGGTCCACCTTGCTGCACCTTATTTACTTTTGTTACTTGTTGCTCGTTGCAAATTATCTTATCACAAAACTATCTATTACCACTTATTTCAGTACTTGCAGAGAATACCTTGTTGGAAACCGCTTATCATTTCCTTCTGCTCCTCGTTGGGTTCGACACTCTTACTTATTGAAAGGACTATGATAGATCCCCTATACTTGTGGGTCATCAAGACTCTTTTGTGGCGCTGTTGCCTGGGAGTGAAGCGCCTTTGGTAGGTGGAATTTGGTAAGGAAAAATTTATATAGTGTGCTAAAATTTACTGTCACTTGTTACTATGGAAAGTAACCCTCTAATGGGCTTGTTCGGGGTATCTTCACCCCGACAAGTAGAGCAAAGAGTTGCTCCTCAACCTACTGAACCTACTGAAATGAAAATGAAAATGAAAATTCTATCTTTGAAGTTCCTTCGGGTATGATAGAAAAACTGCTAGCTAATCCCTTTTTAGGAGATGGAACAAAACATCCTGATGAACATCTAATGTATTTGGATGAAGTTTGTGGATTATTTAAGCTTGCAGGTGTACCCGGAGATGTTGTTAAGAAGAAGGTCTTCCCTTTATATTTGAGGGGAGATGCATCGACATGGTATAGGCTATGTGATGATATGAGGTCTTGGAATTACAAAAGATTGAAATTGGAATTTCATCAGAAGTTTTATCCTATGCATCTTGTTCATCATGATCGCAATTATATATATAATTTTTGGCCTCGCGAAGGAGAAAGCATCACTCAAGCTTGGGCGAGGCTTAAATCAATGTTATATTCATGCCCCAATCATGAGCTCTCAAGAGAAATGATTATTCAAAAAAATATGCTCGACTTTCTGGTAACAATCGCACCATGCTTGATACTTGTTGTGCTGGCTCTTTTATGATGAAGACTATTGAATTCCAATGGGATTTATTGGAAAGAATTAAACGCAACTCTGAAGATTGGACCTCGACAATGGTAAGGAGTCAGGTATGACACCTAGTTTTGATTGTGTTAAATCTTTTATGGATACCAATATTTTTCGTAAATTTAGCACTAAATATGGACTTGACTCTGAGATAGTAGCTTCTTTCTGTGAATCTTTTGCTGCTTATGTTGATCTCCCCAAGGAGAAGTGGTTTAAATATCATCCTCCCATAGAATTTAATGTAGCTACACCTATTAAAGTTGAAGAAAAGACTATCACTTATAATGATCCTATTGTTCCTACTTCTTATGTTGAGAAACCACCTTTCCCTGTTAGGATAAAGGATCATGCTAAAGCTTCAACTGTAGTTCATAAAAGCAATATTAAAACATATACACCTCCTGAGCAAGTTAAAGTTGAACCTATTATTGCTATTGTTAAAGATCTCTTGTCTGATAATATAGATGGGCATGTTATTTATTTCTATAATGAAACTGCTAGAATTGCTAAACCCCGTGATAAAGATAAACCTAGACCTGTGGTAGGCATGCATGTTATTTCTGTTAAAATAGGAGATAATTGTTATCATGGCTTATGTGATATGGGTGCTAGTGCTAGTGCAATACCTTATTCCTTATACCAAGAAGTTATCCATGATATTGCACCTGCTGAGATGGAAGGTATTGATGTCACAATTAAACTTGCCAATAGAGATACTATTTCACCAATGGGAGTCGTTAGAGATGTTGAAGTCTTGTGTGGGAAAACTAAATATACTGATGATTTTCTTGTTCTTGGTTCCCCACAAGATAGCTTTTGTCCCATTATATTTGGTAGACCCTTCTTAAATACTGTTAATGCTACCATAGATTGCAAAAGAGATGTTTTTACTATCGGTTTAGATGATATGACTCATGAAATAATTTTTCTAAATTTAGTAGACAACACCGAGAAGAAGAATTACCTAGTAAGGATGAAATTATTGGTCTTGCTTCTATTGTCGTACCTCCTAGTGATCCTTTAGAACAATACTTGCTAGACCATGAAAATGATATGTTTATGAATGAAAGAAGGGAATTAGATGAAGTATTCTTTAAACAGGAGCCTATTCTGAAAAACAATTTACCTGTTGAAATCCTAGGGGATCCTCCTCCACCCAAGGGTGATCCCGTGTTTGAGCTGAAACCGTTACCTGATACTCTTAAATATGCTTATCTTGATGACAAAAAGATATATCTTGTTATTATTAGTGCTAACCTTTCAGAACATGAAGAAGAGAGATTATTGAAAACTCTGAAGAAGCACCGTGCTGCTATTGGGTATACTCTTGATGATCTTAAGGGAATTAGACCCACTCTATGTCAACATAAAATTAATTTGGAAGAAGATGTTACACCAGTTCGTGATCATTAATGCCGACTGAATCCTAAAATGAAAGAAGTGGTAAGAAAGGAGATACTAAAGCTCCTTGAGGCAGGTATAATTTATTCCGTTGCTGATAGTCAGTGGGTAAGCCCTGTCCATTGTGTCCCTAAGAAGGGAGGTATTACTGTTGTTCCTAGTGATAGAGATGAATTGATTCCTTAAAGAATTATTACAGGTTATAGGATGGTAATTCATTTCCGCAAATTAAATAAGGCTACTAAAAAGATCATTACCCCTTACCTTTTATCGATCAAATGCTAGAAAGATTATCCAAACATACACATTTTTGCTTTCTAGATGGTTATTCTGGTTTCTCTCAAATACCTGTGTCAGCCAAAAAACAATCAAAGACTACTTTTACATGCCCTTTTGGTACTTTTGCTTATAGACTTATGCCCTTTGGTTTATTTAATGCACCTACTACCTTTCAAAGATGCATGATGGCCATATTCTCTGACTTTTGTGAAAAGATTTGTGAGGTTTTCATAGACGGCTTTTCCGTCTATGGATATTCTTTTGATGATTGCTTGAGCAACCTTGATCGAGTTTTGCAGAGATGTGAAGAAACTAATCTTTTCTTGAATTGGGAAAAGTGCCACTTTATGGTTAATGAAGGTATTGTCTTGGGGCATAAAGTTTCTGAAAGAAGTATTGAAGTTGATAAAGCCAAGGTTGATGATATTGAAAAGTTGCCATGTCCCAAGGACATCAAAGGTATAAGAAGTTTCCTTGGTCAACCTAATTTTTATAGGATGTTCATTAAGGACTTCTCAAAAATCTCTCGGCCTCTCGCTAATTTATTACAAAAACATATACCATTTCTCTTTGATGATGACTGTGTAGAAGCATTTGAAATACTTAAGAAAGCATTGATCTCTGCACCTATTGTTCATCCACCTGATTGGAATTTACCCTTTGAAATTATGTGTGATGCTAGTGATTATGCTGTAGGTGATGTTCTAGGACAAAGAGTTGATAAGAAACTAAATGTTATTCAATATGTGTAACATCCCAAATTTTCAATTTGGAATGTTATACATAGTTCATCATGCATATCATATTTTCTTGTATTTTGGTTGATCCTAGAAATTTCACGCAACTCAAGGACCCTCGGAGAGAGTTGGAGATTTCGTTATTTTCATATTTGAGAGTTTTCTCAAATTTTGAAAAGAGGATCATTTGGTTTATTTATTTTATCTTCAATTATTTTTCCGATATCAAAATATGAGAGGGAATAATATGACTTTCCCAAAGTTAGGAAAAAATGAAGATCTAATGAAGAGATCAAATTTTGGTTTTGCCGGAGTTTTGTTTGCTTTTTCTTTGGATAGGGAAAAATGCGCGTTTTCGAAAATTGCATTTTAGGTCCGGAGTAAAGTTCATTTTGTTTGACTCATTTTTAGGAGTCGGGGAAAATTTACTTTGGGAGTTTTGGAGCCCGTTTAGATTTTCTTTTCTGTGTTTTTCTGCGCGCGAAACCCGTTTCAAAAAAATTCCGCAGCGCGCCTGGGCCAAGGCCCAGCAGCCGGCCAGCCAAGGCCAGGCCACCGTGCGCGCCGCGCCTGGCGCAGGAGGGAGCCGCCGCCGCCTAGAATCCTAGTAGGACTAGGTTTGCCTTTTTTTTAGGATTCCTTTTCCTACACTTTTTCTTGCCCCCTACCCCAAGTCTCCTCTCCCCTCACCAATATAAATACACCCCAAACCCCCCTCTCTCCACATCAATCCCCAAGCCACAAAAGCAGCAGCACGCAGCCCAAGCCGCGCCTCACCCCGCGCCCAAGCCGCCGCCGCCGCCCTACATCGCCGCCGCCGCCTTACGCCGGCGTTCGCCGGAGCCCCTCGCCAAGGTTGCCCCGCGCCGCGTCTTTTTTTTTCTCCCCTCGGTTCAGTTTTCTTCTAAACCGTTCCGGTTCTTTTCTTAACCGTTCCGGTTTTCTTACGTGCTTGGTTTCGGTTTTTCTCTGAAAACCCTAGATCGGTTTTCCGTTTTCTTTTCGGTCTTTTTCCCCAAAAACCCTAGACCGGTTTTCGTTCTTCTTCGGACCGTTCGTCTAAACGAATGTGATCACCAATTATCCCCAGTTAACAACGCCCATTCGTTTAACCGTTTGTCTCTTTCTTTTTGTCGGATTTATTCCGCGATCGCGATCTCAGATCCGATCTTCGTTCTAATCTTTCTTCTCGCTCGTTTATCGGAATCAGGTGATTCAAGCGCCTGGAGTTTCGTCTCGAAACCGCCGTTCCGTCTCGAAACCGCCGTTCCGTCTAATCAACTTGAACAAGCTTTTGCCACAGTAAAATTTGACCTAGTTTCAACTTGCTAGAACCGAGTTGTTTTCTTCCGCCGTTTTCCGTCGTTTGTTTGGTTCGTTCTTTCTTTTCAACCGGAGTTCTTAAGTTGAACTTTCTGGTTCGTTCTCTTGTTCGAGTTCTACCTGTGCATTAGTTGAGTACTTATTGTGTGCTTGTTGTTTGTCTGCGATAGATTACCCGGATTGCGCCGCTTGTTACTTCGAAACCCTAGGACTCGCGGATCATCAGCAAGGCAAGTAACACTTTGATCATACCTTTTCTACAACCCATGTTTTATTGCATTAGATCAATCCTCTCACATTGCATGATTAGGATCTAATTAATTTGTGGGATGGGAAGTAGATGAGGTAGTACCTATGACCTGTATTATTATGAAACCTTTGGGAGTTACTTCTACGTTTGCTTATATTGCCATGCTATGCTAGTAGACGTGGATTGGGTGAGTGATATCCATGACAGATGTGATCTGATAATTTTAATGGTTTATCTAAGGTGGCAACTTAAACACACATCTGGGTGGATTGAGGCACCTGATGTCTATCAGGACTTGCCTGTTTTATTTTGGACCGCCACCCAGGCTCAAAGGGATCATAAGATCTTTCATGCTAGAAACTTCCGTGTGCAGCCACAAGCCATTATGGGCTCTGGCATAGTTGACTAAGTCGTGCGAAATCTTACAGTGGTAGACTAGCAGATGTAGGGGAAAGTAGGTGTACCGGTCTACCCGGACGTAAGGTGCTAGCGGTTCTGAAAGACTGTGTCTCGGTCATCCGTCTTCTCAAACACGATGTAGTGCGAGAAACCAAACGGAGGCGATCGAGTCTTGTGGGGAAAAGTGCGCAAACCTCTGCAGAGTGTATAAACTAATCATGATTAGCCATGTCCCCGGTTATGGACAACTTGAGTATCTTGTACTTGAATATCGTGTGAATCTCAACATGTTACTCTAATTAATATTGATGAGTTTTAATTGTTCACTTAATTGGGATCGGAATGCTGTCAACCATTCTCGATGTTCAACAACTACCATGATAGTTAAATAAATTTATTCCTTTGCAGTCGGGAAAAACTGGCTTTACGCAAAACTGTGACCATAGAGCTTTCCACCAGCCAAATATGCATATAGTATAGCTGTTTCCTTCCATTACTCTCTATGTGTTACATTGCCAGCATATTCCATGTGCTGACCCGTTTTCGGGCTGCAACTTCTCATGTTGCAGACTCTTCAGACGATGATTAAGGTGTTTTTAGGTCGTGGTTCTATACTCAGTGATGCCGTTGGAGTTGATGGACCCATTTATCTTCCAAGTCTTCCGCTGTTATCGACACTAGATGGCCTTAAGCCATATTTATTGTAATAAGTTCTCTTCTGAGACAACGATGTAATAAGTGTGTGATTGCCACTTTGCTATAAATCCTTCGATGTACTATGTGGTGTCAGCATTACTGATCCAGGGATGACACCGGAGCACAATAGACTTGATCCATTCGGGTCGGGTCGCTACAGAGATGGTATCAGAGCACACGCTGACTGTAGGACACGACCACTAAGCTAAAGCCATAGGTCACCATTCTCCTCTCATTTTCTAACTCCTCATCTTTTCTACTCTTTTAGGATGACGAACGCGAAGATTAAGTACGCTCAACCGGATGAAGGCACACCTTTTGGATTTCACTTGAAGGAAGTCACCAAGTACCTGAACATTGGATTACCAAGCTTCACGGGAACCTTCAACACCACTCTGCCTGAAGAGGAGCGCTGGAAGATTCAAGCTCACATTCCGGGAAGGACATTCGCGCCAATCACCAAGCCCATAGATAGTGTTTTCAATGCACCAACCTGGAGTCTAGGAAGGAGCATGGCAGCTCATATCACCATGGGATGCATTGGAGAAGTTTATCAAGAAGACCTCAAGGACACTATCTACCAGATTTGCGGACGCTGAGATGAGCAATGGGAGTTAGTCAGGACCAAGAAGGATAGATCCATTGCATCTTTCATCCAGGAGTTAAACCAACACATTCGACGCCACGAGAACCAGATGTGCAATGATATGATAGAGTTGAAGAATGCAAAGGCAAGGATCATCGAGCTAGAAGGAGAACTGAAGTCTACACACAAGGACTACATGGACGAGATCGTAGCTCTAGCAAGGCACAATTGCGATCTTAAGCAGGAGATTGAAGAACTCAAGAGGAAGTTAGCATCCCAGGAGGAAGACGAGTACGTCGCATGTCCGGACAACTACATCATCATCGACGACACCGATTCGGATCCAAGTGAACCCGACTTTGAAGACGAAGCTGGGGCAGATATCATGGAGTCTTCCACCGGTTCAAATTTCTAGATGACCACCAGATAGTAGTAGTATTTCCCCCCTATAAACATATTAGTCGAGCACTTTTGCGATAGTTAGACCGTTTGTAAGCCCTTGTTTGATTGAATGAAGTGATTTTGTGTGCATTTGCTCATGTGCATATGGGTAGTGTTTTCCCTTTAGACCTCACTCTATTTTTATTTCTCATCTTTTTCTAAACCTCAGATGCCTCCGAGACGTGGCAATGGATTTCCACCGGAGCTCACTCAGTTGATCCAACAGCAGAATCAATTGATGCAGATGTTAGTCCAGAACCAGCAGAACAACAACAACAACCCGCCACCACCACCACCACCTGTTGACCACTTAGCCCATTTCCTTAGGCTAAATCCGCCGGTGTTTTCCAGTAGCACGGAGCCCATAGTAGCAGACGATTGGCTCCGCAAGATAGGAAGGGAGTTAACCACTGCAGGATGCACAGATGGAGAGAAAGTGAAGTTTGCCGCACATCAGCTAGACGGACCCGCGGCAGCATGGGAGAATTTCACAGCCACTTATCTAGTTGACACTGTCACATGGGATCAGTTTCAGCAAGCTTTCCGTACTACCCATGTTTCAACAGGAGCTATGGCCATAAAGAAGCATGTGTTTCGCAACTTACGCCAAGGAGGAAGGACAGTTGGCCAGTACGTTGATGACTTCAGCAAGTTAGCACGTTATGCCCCAGATGACGTTGCTACGGATGCAGCTAAGCAGGAGAAGTTTCTGGAAGGACTGAATGATGAACTAAGCATGCAGTTGATGGTAGCGAGTTTCAACAACTACCAGGAGTTGGTAGATCGTGCCATCATGATTGAAGGGAAGAAACAGCAGATTGAGAACCGTAAGAGGAAGTATGGACAGGGGAAGTATAACTCTGGAGCCAAGCAGAAGCCCCGTTTTACCCCTAACCCGGGATTTCAGTTTTAGCATACCCATGGAGGAGGTAGCTCGCACAACCATAATGGCCAGAAGAATGGTAATGGGAATGGAGGAAGCAACGGCCAGAACCGGACCACCCCATCGACCCCAACCAAGAGAGATCTGAGTCAAGTCACTTGTTTCAAGTGCCAGAAGACCGGACATTATGCCAATGAATGTCCTGAAGGCCAGAATGGAAATGGCAATGGAAGCTCTGGGAAGAAGCCGAACCCTTTCAATAGGGGACAGGTGAACCACGTTAGCGTGGAGGAGGTTGAAGATTAGCCTAATGAGTAATCGGTAAGTTTTTGGTTAAGTCATTTACCGCACTCGTTCTTTTTGATACTGGTGCATCGCATTCATACATATCAAGGGGATTTGTGGAAAAGTATAGCCTGCCCACTAGGATTCTTAAAACACCTATGCTAGTAAGCTCGCCGGAGCAGAGTACATGGCCAGTCTAGGATGTTTTCAAGTGCCATTAAGTATAGGAAGGCATGTTTTCCCAACGGATTTAATTATTCTGGAATCCCAAGGTCTGGATGTGATTCTTGGAATGGATTGGCTGTCGATGTATGAAGGAAACATCGATTGCGCCAGTAAGACAATTTTGCTTACCACACCAGAAGGAAGAAGGATCAAGTATGTATCCCGGCATGTGCCAAACAGGACACAAGTAAACTGCCTAATAGGAGTTGTGCAAGAGGAAGTACCAGTGGTAAAGGATTTTCCTGATGTATTTCCTGAGGAATTGCCAGGCATGCCACCGGATAGAGACATTGAGTTTTTGATTGAGTTATTGCCAGGTACAGGCCCAATATCGAAGCGACCGTACCGGATGCCATCAAAGGATTTGGTGGAAATTAAGAATCGGATTAAGGAGTTATTGGATAAAGGTTACATTCGCCCAAGTTCTTCTCCTTGGGGATCACCCGTGCTTCTAGTGGAAAAGAAGGATGGATCATTAAGGATGGTGTTGATTACCGAGGATTGAATAAAGTAACCATCAAGAACAAGTACCCACTGCCAATGATTAATGATCTGTTTGATCGTTTGCAAGGAGCTAAAGTGTTTTCCAAGATCGATTTGCGATCAGGGTACCATCAGTTGAAGATTCGAGAGCAGGACATACCTAAGACAGCATTCACCACAAGATACGGACTGTATGAGTATACCGTTATGTCATTTGGATTGACTAACGCGCCTACCTATTTTATGAACCTGATGAACAAAGTGTTTATGGAGATTTTGGATAAGTTCGTCGTAGTGTTCATTGATGACATTTTGGTTTATTCAAAGAATGAAGAGGAGCATAAGGAACATTTGCGTTTGGTTTTGGATAAACTAAGGGAACATCAGTTATACGCCAAATTCAGCAAATGTGAGTTTTGGTTGAAGGAAGTAGGATTCCTCGGACACGTTATATCCGGAGAAGGTATAGCAGTAGTTGACCCCACAAAGGTTGAGACCGTAACCGAATGGGAAGCACCAACGACAGTTGGAGAGATCCGGAGTTTTCTTGGACTCGCAGGATACTACCGGAGATTTATTGAGAATTTTTCAAAGATTGCAAAGCCTATGACTGAATTGTTGAAGAAGGATACTAAGTTCAAATGGACTGAGGAGTGTGAGGCTAGTTTCCAGGAGTTGAAGAAACGCTTGGTTACCTCACCAGTATTGATTTTGGCAGATCAGGCCAAGGATTATGAGGTGTATTGTGACGCTTCACGTCGAGGACTTGGAGCAGTGCTTATGCAGGAAGGAAGAGTTGTTTCGTATGCTTCACGACAACTGAAGCCTCATGAGTTGAATTATGCCACGCATGATTTGGAGTTAGCAGCCGTAGTGCATGCATTGAAGACGTGGAGACAATTCCTCATTGGAAATCATTGTGAGGTGTACACGGATCACAAGAGTTTGAAGTACATTTTCACGCAGAAGGAGTTGAACCTCAGACAAAGGAGATGGTTGGAACTCATCAAGGATTATGACATGAGATTGCATTACCATCCCGGAAAAGCTAATGTAGTAGCTGACGCATTGAGCCGTAAGAGCCATGTCAATACGTTAATGACGGGAGAAATACCCAAAGAGTTAGCAGAAAACCTTCGTGAGCTATGTTTGGAAATAGTTCCGAGAGGCTATGTAGCAGCATTGGAAATTCAGTCAACATTGATGGATAAAATCAGAGAGGCTCAGAAATCTGACAAGGAGATTGCTTCTATAAAAGTGAAATTGAGCGAAGGAAAAGCAAAGGGATTTCGTGAGGATGAGCACGATACCCTATGGTTTGAGGACCGTGTTTATGTGCCAAAAGACCCGGAGATCAGGAAGTTGATTTTGCAAGAGGCACATGATTCGCTGTATTTGATTCACCCAGGGAATACCAAGATGTATTTGGATTTTAAGGAAACATTCTGGTGGACCGGAATGAAGAAGGATATTGCAGCATATGTAGCAGTTTGTGACGTATGTCAGAGAGTAAAGGCAGAGCATCAGAAGCCAGCAGGATTGTTACAACCATTGCCGATACCCGACTGGAAGTGGGATAAGATAGGCATGGATTTTATCACAGGACTACCCAGGACGAAAGCAGGCTATGACTCGATATGGGTAGTAGTTGATCGATTGACGAAGGTAGCACATTTCATTCCAGTTAAGACTACCTACACCAGTGCTAAGTTGGCAAATATATACATGACTAGGATCATTTGTTTGCATGGAGTTCCGAGGAGTATCGTATCAGATAGAGGAACCCAATTTACCTCAAAGTTTTGGAATCAGTTGCATGAAACTTTAGGAACTAGACTAGAGTTCAGCACAACTTTTCACCCACAGACGGATGGACAGACCGAGAGAGTCAATCAGATTTTGGAAGATATGCTGAGAGCTTGTGCACTAGATTATGGATCTAGCTGGGACGATAATTTGCCGTATGCGGAGTTTTCTTATAACAACAGTTACCAAACCGGTTTGAAGATGGCACCTTTCGAAGCTTTATACGGAAGGAGGTGCAGGACACCGTTATCATGGGACGAAGTTGGAGACCGTCAATTCTTTGGTCCAGATTTGATTTAGGAGTCTGAACGGAAAGTTAAGTTGATTCGCGATAGGCTCAAGGTAGCCCAGTCCAGGCAGAAGAGCTACGCAGATTCTAAATGCAAGGAGATAGTTTACGAAACCGGAGACCGAGTTTATCTCCGAGTATCCCCACTTCGAGGAGTTAAGCGCTTTGGAGTTAAGGGAAAGTTAGCACCGTGTTTCGTTGGACCATATAAGATTTTGCAACATATGGGAGATGTCGCTTATAAGTTGGAATTACTAGAGGGACTGTCAGGAGTTCATGATGTATTCCATGTTTCTCAGCAGAAGAAATGTCACGCCGAGATGGCGGAGGTACCGTTAAGAGATACCGTGCCACTTGAAGCGATTCAGTTGGAGGATGACCTAACATATGAGGAGAAGCCAGTCAAGATTCTCGATTTTGCCAGCAGAGTTACTCGCAGCAAGGTTATAAAGTTTTGCAAAGTTCAGTGGAACCATCACTCAGAGGATGAAGCCACCTGGGAGAGAGAAGAAGTTTGCTCAAGGACCACCCTCACCTATTTTCTAGCCAACCCGAATCTCGAGGGCGAGATTCATCTTAAGGGGGGTAGGTTTGTAACATCCCAAATTTTCAATTTGGAATGTTATACATAGATCATCATGCATATCATATTTTCTTGCATTTGGTTGATCCTAGAAATTTCACGCAACTCAAGGACCCTCGGAGAGAGTTGGAGATTTCGTTATTTTCATATTTGAGAGTTTTCTCAAATTTTGAAAAGAGGATCATTTGGTTTATTTATTTTATCTTCAATTATTTTTCCGATATCAAAATATGAGAGGGAATAATATGACTTTCCCAAAGTTAGGAAAAAATGAAGATCTAATGAATAGATCAAATTTGGGTTTTGCCGGAGTTTTGTTTGCTTTTTCTTTGGATACGGAAAAATGCGCGTTTTCGAAAATTGCATTTTAGGTCCAGAGTAAAGTTCATTTTGTTCGACTCATTTTTAGGAGTCGGGGAAAATTTACTTTGGGAGTTTTGGAGCCCGTTTAGATTTTCTTTTCTGTGTTTTTCTGCGCGCGAAACCCGTTTAAAAAAAATCCGCAGCGCGCCTGGGCCAAGGCCCAGCAGCCGGCCGGCCAAGGCCAGGCCACCGCGCGCGCCGCGCCTGGCGCAGGAGGGAGCCGCCGCCGCCTAGAGTCCTAGTAGGACTAGGTTTGCCTTTTTTTTAGGATTCCTTTTCCTACTCTTTTTCTTGCCCCGTACCCCAAGTCTCCTCTCCCCTCACCAATATAAATACACCCCAAACCCCCCTCTCTCCACATCAATCCCCAAGCCGCAAAAGCAGCAGCACGCAGCCCAAGCCGTGCCTCACGCCGCGCCCAAGCCGCCGCCGCCGCCCTACATCGCCGCCGCCGCCGCCTTACGCCGCCGTTCGCCGGAGCCCCTCGCCAAGGTTGCCCCGCGCCGCGTCTTTTTTTTTCTCCCCTCGGTTCAGTTTTCTTCTAAACCGTTCCGGTTCTTTTCTTAACCGTTCCGGTTTTCTTTCGTTCTTTGTTTCGGTATTTCTCCGAAAACCCTAGATCGGTTTTCCGTTTTCTTTTCGGTCTTTTTCTCTGAAAACCCTAGATCGGTTTTCGTTCTTCTTCGGAACGTTCATCTCAACGAACGTGATCACCGATTATCCCGGTTAACGACGCCCGTTCGTTTAACCGTTCGTCTCTTTCTTTTCGTCGGATTTATTCCGCGATCGCGATCTCAGATCCGATCTTTGTTCTAGTCTTTCTTCTCGCTCATTTATCAGAATCAGGTGATTCAAGCGCCTGGAGTTTCGTCTCGAAACTGCCATTCCGTCTAATCAACTTCTTTTGCCACAGTAAAATTTGACCTAGTTTCAACTTGCTAGAACCGAGTTGTTTTCTTCCGCCGTTTTCCGTCGTTTGTTCGGTTCGTTCTTTCTTTTCAACCGGAGTTCTTAAGTTGAACTTTCTGGTTCGTTCTCTTGTTCGAGTTCTACCTGTGCATTAGTTGAGTACTTATTGTGTGCTTGTTGTTTGTCTGCGATAGATTACCCGGATTGCGCCGCTTGTTACTTCGAAACCCTAGGACTCGCGGATCATCAGCAAGGCAAGTAACACTTTGATAATACCTTTTCTACAACCCATGTTTTATTGCATTAGATCAATCCTCTCACATTGCATGATTAGGATCTAATTAATTTGTGGGATGGGAAGTAGATGAGGTAGTACCTATGAACTGTATTATTATGAAACCTTTGGGAGTTACTTCTACGTTTGCTTATATTGCCATGATGCTAGTAGACGTGGATTGGGTGAGTGATATCCATGACAGATGTGATCTGATAATTTTAATGGTTTATCTAAGGTGGCAACTTAAACACACATCTGGGTGGATTGAGGCACCTGATGTCTATCAGGACTTGCCTGTTTTATTTTGGACCGCCACCCAGGCTCAAAGGGATCATAAGATCTTTCATGCTAGAAACTTCCGTGTGCAGCCACAAGCCATTATGGGCTCTGGCATAGTTGACTAAGTCGTGCGAACTCTTAAAGTGGTAGACTAGCAGATGTAGGGGAAAGTAGGTGTACCGGTCTACCTGGACGTAAGGTGCTAGCGCTTCTGAAAGACTGTGTCTCGGTCATCCGTCTTCTCAAACACCATGTAGTGCGAGAAACCAAACGGAGGCGATCGAGTCTTGTGGGGAAAAGTGCGCAAACCTCTGCAGAGTGTATAAACTAATCATGATTAGCCGTGTCCCCGGTTATGGACAACTTGAGTATCTAGTACTTGAATATCGTGTGAATCTCAACATGTTACTCTAATTAATATTGATGGGTTTTAATTGTTCACTTAATTGGGATCGGAATGCTGTCAACCATTCTCGATGTTCAACAACTACCATGATAGTTAAATAAATTTATTCCTTTGCAGTAGGGAAAAACTGGCTTTACGCAAAACTGTGACCATAGAGCTTTCCACCAGCCAAATATGCATATAGTATAGCTGTTTCATTCCATTACTCTCTATGTGTTACATTGCCAGCATATTCCATGTGCTGACCCGTTTTCGGGCTGCAACTTCTCATGTTGCAGACTTTTCAGACGATGATTAAGGTGTTTTTAGGTCGTGGTTCTATACTCAGTGATGCCGTTGGAGTTGATGGACCCATTTATCTTCCAAGTCTTCCGCTGTTATCGACACTAGATGGCCTTAAGACATATTTATTGTAATAAGTTCTCTTCTGATACAGCGATGTAATAAGTGTGTGATTGCCACTCTGCTATAAGTCCTTTGATGTAATGTGTGGTGTCAGCATTACTGATCCAGGGATGACACCGGAGCACAGTAGACTTGATCCATTCGGGTCGGGTTGCTACAATATGCTACTACTGAAAAAATGCTACTACTGAAAAAGAATTCTTAGTAGTTGTATTTGCTTGTGATAAGTTTAGACCTTATATTGTTGATTCTAAAGTAACTTTTCACATTGATCATGCTGCTATTAAATATCTTATGGAAAAGAAAGATGCTATACCTAGACTTATTAGATGGGTTCTCTTGCTACAAGAATTTGATTTGCATATTGTTGATAGAAAAGGAGCTGAGAACCCCGTTGCAGATAACTTGTCTAGGTTAGAAAATGCGCTTGATGACCCACTACCTATTGATGATAGCTTTCCTGATGAGGAATTAAATGTCATAGATGCTTCTCATACTGCTCCATGGTACGCTGATTATGCTAATTACATTGTTGCTAAGTTTATACCACCTACTTTCACATACCAGCAAAAGAAAAAGTTCTTCTATGATTTGAGGCATTACTTTTGGGATGACCCACATCTTTATAAAGAAGGAGTAGATGGTGTTATTAGACATTGTGTACCTGAGCATGAACAGGAACAGATCCTACGCAAGTGTCACTCCGAAGCTTATGGAGGACACCATGCTGGAGATAAAACTGCACATAAGGTACTACAATCTGGTTTTTATTGGCCTACTCTCTTCAAGGATGCCCGTAAGTTTGTCTTATCTTGTGATGAATGTCAAAGAATTGGTAATATTAGTAGACGTCAAGAAATGCCTATAAATTATTCACTTGTTATTGAACCATTTGATGTTTGGGGCTTTGACTATATGGGACTTTTTCCTTCCTCTAATGGTTATACACATATTTTAGTTGATGTTGATTACGTTACTAAGTGGGTAGATGCTATTCCATCTAGTAGTGCTGATCATAACACTTCTATTAAAATGCTTAAAGAAGTTATTTTTCCAAGATTTGGAGTCCCTAGATATTTAATGACTGATGGTGGTTCACATTTTATTCATGGTGCTTTCCGTAAAATGCTTGCTAAATATGATGTTAATCATAGAATTGCATCTCCTTATCACCCTCAGTCTAGTGGGCAAGTAGAATTGAGTAATAGAGATCTCAAATTAATTCTGCAAATGACTGTTAATAGGTTTAGAAAGAATTGGTCCAAGAAACTTGATGATGCATTATGGGCCTATAGAACTGCATATAAAAATCCTATGGGTATGTCTCCGTATAAAATGGTCTATGGAAAAGCATGTCACTTACCTCTCGAACTAGAACACAAGGCTTATTGGGCTGTTAAAGAACTTAATTATGATTTTAAACTTGTCGGTGAGAATAGGTTATTTGATATTAGCTCACTTCATGAATGGAGAACTCAAGCCTATGAAAATGCCAAGTTGTTTAAAGAAAAAGTTAAAAGATGGCATGACAAAAGGATACAAAAGCGTGAGTTTAATATAGGTGACTATGTATTGCTATACAACTCTCGTTTAAGATTTTTTGGAGGAAAATTTCTCTCTAAATGGGTAGGTCCTTACATTATGGAGGAGGTCTACCGTTCCGGTGCCATAAAAATTAACAACTTCGAAGGCACAAATCCGAAGGTGGTGAACGGTCAAAGAATGAAACATTATATCTCAGGTAATCCCATAAATGTTGAAACCAATATTATTGAAACTGTAACCCCAGAGGAATACATAAGGGACACTTTCCGGAACATTTCAGACACAGAAAAGGAATAGGTATGTGGTACGGTAAGTAAACCGACTCCAAAACAGTTTTATGGCTATATTTCTCTGTTTTGGAATATTTAGAAAAATAGAAAAATAAGCAGTAGTCCGGGAAGGACACGAGGGCTCCATGAGGGTGGAGGGCGCGCCCTACCCTACTGGGCGCGCCCCCTAGCTTGGGGGTTTTGACTCCCGTATCATGCAAAAATCTCCTGTCTTTGTTTCGAGCTGTTTTCTGTCAGGGTTGTCAAGGCCAGGCACTATGTCGTCTCCCTCCTCCTCCAACCATGAGGGCAACGATGCTTGGCTAATGAATATAGAACTGAAGAGAGAAGAACCTATGGAGATCAACAAGGATGAAGGGATCAAGAAGGCCATGGAAGACCAAGTTCCGGCAACAGAAGACACCCTTCAACTGGATCACAATCTTCTTACCCCAACAGAAATCGAAGCTTTCAAGATGATTGAGTTAGCTCGTATACAAAATAAGTATCTCACACATGAAAATATTTTGTTGAAGGATCATATCATCGCACTCAAGGGCATTATCCGCAAGTTAGAAGACCTCCTACGCTCGATGTGCGACTATCCATCATCAACAACTTCACCTTCTTCACCAACAAAAAAGAATTGAGTATGTGGTATGGGCACTCCACTTGGCAACTACCAAGCTTGGGGGAGTGCCCCGGTACCGTATCACCATCACTTTTATCTTTACCGTTTTTCTTAATTCGATCCTTTTGGTAATATCTTGATCTAGTAGAATAAAAGTTCTTAGTATGATATAGTTGTGAGTTTTGCTTTATTATCCTTCTATGTAATCGAGTCCATGAGCTATATAATAAAGATTAGTGTTGAGTCCAGGGCTTGATTATTTTGCCATGATCCTAAGTGAATAAAAGAAAAGAGAAAGAAATAAAAAGAAATAAAGAGATCATGTGAGTCTTATGGAGAGTAATGAGCTCACATAGAAAGAGTATGATGAATAAAAGTTGTTTAGGGTTGACAAACACAGTTTTGGTCATCGTTGCAATTAATAGGAAGTAATAAATAAAGATAGGTCTTCACATATAAATATACTATCTTGGACATCTTTTATGATTGTGAGCACTCATTAAAATATGACATGCTAAAGAGTTGACATTGGACAAGGAAGGCAACATAATGGGTTATGTTTTCTTACATCTGAGATGAATTATATTGTCTTGTATTTTCCAACATGATGAGCTTGCCTTTCCCCCTCATGCTAGAAAAATTCATTGCACCAAGTAGAGATACTACTTGTGCTTCCAAACACCCTTAAACCAGTCTTGCCATAAGAGTCCACCATATCTACCTATGGATTGAGTAAGATCCATCAAGTAAGTTGTCATCGGTGCAAGCAATTAAAAAATTGCTCTCTAAATATGTATGATTGATTGGTGTGGAGGAAATAAGCTTTATACGATCATGTGATATGAAAGTAATAAAACCGACAGACTGCATAATAAAGGTCCATATCACAAGGGGCATTATAAAGTGATGTTCTTTCACATTAAGATTTTGTGCATCCAACCATAGAAGCGCATGACAACCTCTGCTTCCCTCTGCGAAGGGCCTATCTTTTACTTTTATCTCCTACCTTGCATAAGAGTCATGGTGATTTTCACCCTTCCTTTTTACACTTTATCATTTGGCAAGCACAATATATTGGAAAGATCCTGGTATATATGGCTAATTGGATGTGAGTTTTCATGAACTATTACTGTTGACATTACCCTTGAGTTAAAATGTTGGGAGGCAAAACTATAAGACCCTATCTTTCTCTGTGTCCGATTAAAACTCCATACCCATAAGTATTGCATGAGTGTCAGCAATTGTGGAAGATTATATGATAGTTGAGTATGTGGACTTGCTGAAAAGCTCTTATACATTGACTCTTTCCTATGTTATGATAAATTAAAATTGCTTCAATGACTGAGATTGTAGTTTGTTAGTTTTCAACGAAGTTTACGATTCATACTTGATATTGTGATTGAATTATTACTCTAGCATTAGAGATTATATGACAAGAATTATATAAGTTGATGTTCTAAGAATGACCATGATGCCCTCATGTCCGTATTTTATTTTTATCGACACCTCTATCTCTAAACATGTGGACATATTTTTCGATTTTGGCTTTTCGCTTGATGACAGGCGAGGTCCAAGCTTGGAGGAGTTGATAAGTCCATTTTGTATCATGCTTTTATATCGATATTTATTGCATTATGGGATGTTATTACACATTATGTCACAATACTTATGCCTATTCTCTCTTACTTTACAAGGTTTACATAAAGAGGGACAATGCCGGCAGCTGGGATTCTGGGCTGGAAAAGGAGCAAATATTAGAGACCTATTCTGCACAACTCCAAAAGTCCTGAAACTTCACGGAAGATGTTCTCCAAATATATAAAAAATACTGAGAGCAAGAACTTCACCAGGGGGCCACACCCTTCCCACGAGGGTGGGGGGCATGCCCTACCCCCAGGGCGCGCCCCATACCTCGTGGGGCCCCTGGTGGCCCTCCGGTGGCCATCTTCTGCTATATGGAGTCTTTTGATGGGAAAAAAGGATAAGCCATCTTCTCGGACGAAACTCTACCTCCATGAGGCGGAACCTTGGCGGAACCAATGTAGGGCTCTGGCGGAGCTGTTCTGCCGGGGAAACTTCCCTCCCGAAGGGGGAAATCATCGCCATCGTCATCACCAACGCTCCTCTCATCGGGAGAGGGCAATCTCCATCAACATCTTCATCAGCACCATCTCATCTCAAAACCCTAGTTCATCTCTTATATCCAATTCTTGTCTTCAAGTCCGGGATTGGTGCTAGTAGGTTGCTAGTAGTGTTAATTACTCCTTGTAGTTGATTCTAGTTGGTTTAATTGGTGGAAGATCATATGTTCAGATCCTATATGCATATTAATACCCCTCTGATTATGAACATGTTTATGCTTTGTGAGTAGTTACTTTTGTTCCTGAGGACATGGGAGAAGTCTTGCTATTAGTATTCATGTGAATTTGGTATTCGTTCGATATTTTGATGAGCTGTATGTTGTCTCCCCTCTAGTGGTTTTATGTGAATGTCGACTACATGACACTTCACTATTATTTGGGCCTAGAGGAAGGCATTGGGGAGTAATAAATAGATGATGGGTTGCTAGAGTGACAGAAGCTTAAACCCTAGTTTATGCGTTGCTTCGTAAGGGGCTGATTTGGATCCATATGTTTCATGCTATGGTTAGGTTTACCTTAATACTTTTGTTGTAGTTGCGGATGCTTGCAATAGAGGTTAATCATAAGTGGGATGCTTGTCCAAGTAAGGGCAGTACCCAAGCACCGATCCACCAACATACCAAATTATCAAAGTACCGAACGCGAATCATATGAACGTGATGAAAACTATCTTGACGATATTCCCATGTGTCCTCAGGAGCGCTTTACATCTTATAAGAGTTTGTCCAGGCTTGTCCTTTTCTACAAAAAGGATTGGGCCACCTTGTTGCACCTTATTTACTTTTGTTACTTGTTGCTCGTTACAAATTATCTTATCACAAAACTATCTGTTACCACTTATTTCAGTACTTGCAGAGAATACCTTGCTGGAAACCGCTTATCATTTCCTTCTGCTCCTCGTTGGGTTCGACACTCTTACTTATCGAAAGGACTATGATAGATCCCCTATACTTGTGGGTCATCAGGAGACAATCTTCCCACTTCATACCGAAAGAGATGACACAAGCCCTGAGCATGTCTTCGAGGATTTGATTGACTCGCTCGACTTGCCCACTTGTTTGAGGATGGAAAGCTATGCTGAAGTGAATGTTGGTGCCCATGGCCTTCTAGAAGGAGTCCCAGAACTTAGAAGTGAAAATGCTTCCACAGTCTGAAGAGATCAATTGCGGAATACTGGGCAAGGAGACAATTCTAGAGGTGTATAGCTCTTCCAACGGAGCTGCCATGATAGATTCTTTGATTGGAATGAAATGAGCCACTTTTGTCAGCTTGTCAATGACAATGAAAATAGCATGATTCTGTAACGCCCTCGATGCGGCTATATCTCCCACGTGTCGAAGCATGACTTAGAGGCATAACCGCATTGATAGCAATGTCGCAAGTGAGGTAATCTTCACACAACCCATGTAATACATAAGGGAAGGAGATACATAGTTGGCTTACAATCGCCACTTCACACAATACATGAATAAAGAATTACATCATCCAGATACAATCAAGGTCCGAGTATGGAACCAAAATAAAAGAAGACCACCCCAAATGCTACACAGATCCCCGATCGTCCGAACTGGGCTCCACATCTGATCAACTGGAAATGGAACAACAAAACGAATAAGGTCTTCAACTAGCTCCTCCTTGATCTCGGTTGCGTCACCTGCACGATTTCATCGGCACCTGCAAACTGGTTTTGGAAGTATCTATGAGTCACGGGGACTCAGCAATCTCACACCCTCGCAATCAAGACTATTTAAGCTTATAGGTAGGGTAAAAGGTATGATGTGGAGCTGCAGCAAGCAACTAGCATATTTGGTGGCTAACATACGTAAATGAGAGCGAGAAGAGAAGGCAAAAGCACGGTCGAATAACTATGATCAAGAAGTGATCCTCGAACAACCAACGTCAAGCATAACTCCAACACCGTGTTCACTTCCCGGACCCCGCCGAGAAGAGACCATCACGGCTACACACGCGGTTGATGTATTTTAATTAAGATAAACTTCAGTTTTTCTACAACCGGACATTAACAAATTCCCATCTGCCCATAACCGCGGGCACGGCTTTCGAAAGTTCAATCCCTGCAGGGGTGTCCCAACTTAGCCCATCACAAGCTCTCACGGTCAACGAAGGATATTCCTTCTCCCAAGACAATCGGATCAGACTCGGCATCCCGGTTACAAGACATCCTCGACAATGGTAAAACAAGTCCAGCAAAGCCGCCCGAATGTGCCGACAAATCCTGATAGGAGCTGCACATATCTCATTCTCTGGGCACACTCAGATGAGACTAACTACGAGTAAAACCAACCCTCAAGTTTCCCCGAGGTGGCCCCGCAGGCAGCTCAGTTCGGACCAACACTCAGAGGAGCACTGGCCCGGGGGGGCTGTTAAAATAAAGATGACCCTCGGGAGCGCGACTCCCAAGGGAAAAGTAGGTGGTGCTGAGGCAAATGGTAAAACCAAGGTTGGGCCTTGCTGGAGGAGTTTTATTCAAAGCGAACTGTCAAGGGGTTCCCATTATAACCCAACCGTGTAAGGAACGCAAAATCCGGGAACATAACACCAATATGACGGAAACTAGGGCGGCAAGAGTGGAACAAAACACCAGGCATAAGGCCGAGCCTTCCACCCTTTACCAAGTATATAGCTGCATTAATTAAATAAGAGATATTGTGATATCCCAACAAAATATCCATGTTCCAACAAGGAACAAACTCCAATCTTCACCTGCAACTAACAATGCTATAAGAGGGGCTGAGCAAAGCGGTAACATAGCCAAAAAATAGTTTGCTAGGACAAGGTGGTTAGGGGCTTGGCTTAACAATATGGGAGGCATGATAACCAAGTGGTAGGTATCGCAGCATAGGCATAGCAAAAGAGCGAGCAACAAGCAAGCAAAGATAGAAGTGATTTCGAGGGTATGGTCATCTTGCCTAAAATCCCGCAAGGAAGAAGAACAAGTCCATGAAGAAGACAAACGGACGAAGTCGAATGGATCCTCACAAATGCGACGTTAACAGAACTAACCCGAAGAAGCAATACCGGAAATAAGCACACAACATAGTAAACAACCAACACATGAACATGGCATGATAAGCGGGATGCCATATGTGATGCATATGCATGATGTCGAAAGGAATGATTGAACCTGGCCTCAACTTGGAAATCCAAGAGTGCCGCTGGAAAGAGGAGGTGATTTCGGTTGAAATCGATAGAAAGCTCACCAGAATCGGATGCACGGTTTGGAAATGGCAAGCAAAACAAATATAGCACCGGTCTGCGATTAACAGCAAGTAGCCTTCTAAATGCATCAACATAAATAAGCTACTACACCCAAACATGACAACAAAATACATGGCAGGGATCCAGTCATGATGCTTGACAAAAGATGAACACTGAGCTACGGCTAATTCAATCAATAGCAGGCTCAAACAATCATGGAAAAAGAGCAAACGATGACAGGTTTCAGACTTGCTGAAAATAACAAGTCAGGAATTTATCATCAGGAAGCAATCTTTAGAGCATAAAAAATACATGCTACAGGAACATATCATGGCAAAGCAAGTCATGGCATGAAGCTACTCAAAGCATACAACAAAAGTCCCTTAGTGACCATGAGTCAAAAGGGATCGGAAAATACAATTGCAAGCATGTCAACATAGCAAAAACATAAACAGATTCATACTTAGTGAAAAACTGGAGCATGCAAAACAGATAAGAAGTAGGCATGTTTACGAGCTCGATGCACTCACCACAAGGCATTGCATGACAAACTAAGCATACAACCAGCAAGTAGACATGGAATAGAAGCTATACATGGCAAGAACAACAACATAGCATGCACGGATCAACAACAATAAGCTCGGCAAAATTGCTAAACATGTTAACAATCTGCCAGGAACATTTTATAGAAAAAGTAGAGCTTGATTGACTCAAGCTAGGGTGCTCCATAAATGCAAACAAAGACGTGGATGGATAGAGCACAACATTGTCTACAAAACATCCTTACTGATCATGCCCAAAAGAGGCATGGATCACTAGGAAAGAACATGAACATATGGCATAAAAATAATGACAGGGCAAGGACTTAGTGAAATTCTAAGCACCTAAAATCAGCATCATTGAGTAAGCTACTTTGCATGCTTGTGCTAGTCACCACAAAGATCAAAAAAATACATGGCATGCACCCCTGTAAAGATGGCATGGCATACTTCGAAACACATGTAGAGCTCAGGATCATAGCATGCACACATTAATCATGGCAAAAATGACAAAAGTGCATTTGCTGAAACAGATCTGAAACTATCATCACATAGCCCTCTTCCGACAGCATTTCGTTCATCAAGATGAGCTCAAATTAAAATGATGCAATGAGATGAAATGATGTACTCTTCGAGTCAAACATTTTGATATGCCAGACGCACGAATCGGAGCAGCGGTGAGGAAGTTATTATGCGATGAACAGATGCATATGAATCAGGAAATCTCAGGACATAGTCGATTTTTTTAAAAAAACAGGCGGGCGCTAAATAACTAAAGCATGCTCAGGGCGGGGTATAGAGGGCGCTCACCACTGGGCCGAGCCGAGAAGGACGGAGAGGCAGGCCGAGGCGGGCCGGTGATGCTGGGCCTGGATGCGTGGCCCACAGCGGAGGCGCAGGCGCGGTCAACGGCGGACAGCGCCGTCCTCCCGATCCCGCCTGGATCGGGGCAAGGGTGGCAACTCCGGCGCGATGCCGGCGAGGCTGGGCAACGAGCCAGCGAGGGGACAGTGCCGGGAGATGCGGGGATGGCCGGATCCGGTCCGGCGGGGCCAGATCCGGGGCCATGCGACGAAGGGAGATGCGGGGACGGCCGGATCTGAGCTCCACGCGGCGAACGGCGGCGCAGGACGACGGGCTCCGGTCGCCGGAGTGGGTCGCTGGTGACGGCGCGAAGACGGCGGGCGAGTGCAGCGGAGGAGAGAGCCGGCGAAACAGGAAGCAAGTAGCGTGGCGGTGCGGGAGATGGGCTCGGGGGCCCGATCCGGGCCCCGGCGGGCCGGGCGCGGTGCGGGAGGAGAGAGAGGGTGGCAGGATGACGTGGCGGCGGGGGATTGGTTGAGGAGGGCGACGCGGACATGTCCGGCTGCGACGGAGATGCGTCCGGTGGCGCGAGGTAGAGGAAGACTAGGGTTAGATCGCGAATTTGGGGAAGAGGGACCTATATATAGAGGTAGAGGGAGCTAGGAGAGTCCAAATGAGGTGCGGTTTGCGGCCACGCGATCATGATCGAACGGCCTAGGTGATGGGAGAGGTTTAGGTGGGTTTTGGGCCACTTTGGAGAGGTGGTGGGCTCCAAGACACACGAGGCCTTTTCGTTCCCTCAGTTAACCGTTGGAGTATCAAACGAAGTCCAAATGGCACGAAACTTGACAAGCGGTCTACTGGTAGAAAACCAAGGACGCATGACAAGTATCGGTCCAATCCGAAAACGTTTAACACCTGCACATGAAAAGAGGTAGAAAGGGACACCGGAGGACATAGGAGCGTCGAATTGCAAAATAGACAACGGGGAAAATGCTCGGATGCATCAGACAAACATGTATGCAAATGCAATGCACATGATGAAATGATATGACATGCATGACATGCAAGCAATGTCAAGGAAACAACAGCGAATAACTGGAAGACACCTGGCACATCAGTCATGGGGCGCTACACATTCCCATGCTTGGACTTGGGAAATCCAGTGACAAAGTCCGTTTCGATATGGTCAAACTTCCATTCTGGAATAGCAAGAGATTGGAGGAGACCAGCTGGTCGTTGGTGTTCTGCTTTCACCCTTCAGCCAGCATCACATTCATTCACGAATTGAGCAATCTCTCGGTTCATTCGAGTCCACCAATACGACTGCTTGAGGCCATGGTACATCTTCGAACTGCCTGGATGAATGGACAGAAGAGAATTGTGTGCCTCATTCATTATGACCTTGCTTAGATCACCTTTAGGAACTACAATCCGGTCCTCAAAGAATGAAGTGTCTTTGTCATCAATGCAATAGCACTTGTATTTGGGTTGGCCCTTGGCAATACCGCATTTCACCTTCTTCACCATGGTATCATGGAGTTGTGCCTCACGAATTTGGTCTTCCAAAGTTGGAGTGACTTGGAGGTTGGCAAGAAAACCTTGAGGAACAACTTGGGGGTTGAGTTTGTGGAAAGCTTCACAAAGATCCGGTTGGAATGGATTGAGAATTAAACTGTTGCAATAAGCCTTTGTGATCAAAGCATCTGCAATGAAATTGGCCTTGCCTGGAGTATATTCAATACTTGGGTTGTACTCTAGAATCATTTCGACCCAACGAGTTTGCCTAAGGTTCAGGTTGGGTTGAGTGAAGATATACTTGAGGCTCTTGTGATCGGTGAAAATGTCCACTTGCCTTCCCAACAAGAGATGTCTCCATGTTATTAATGCATGGACAACTACCACCAACTCAAGATCGTGAGTGGGGTAGTTCCTTTCATTGGGCTTCAACTGGCAAGAGGTATAAGCCACAACTTTCTTCTCTTGCATTAACACAGCGCCGAGACCTTGCAACGAGGCATCACAGAAAACTTCGAATGGCTTGGATTCATCAGGAGGAGTCAAGACAGAAGTTGAGACTAGCTTCTCTTTGAGGGTGTTGAAAGCAATGTCACACTCAGGTGTACAGACATACTTGACATGCTTCCGGAGGAGGTTGGAAAGAGGTTTTGCAATCTTAGAGAAATTCTCAATGTATCTTCGGTAATAGCTTGCAAGACCAAGAAAACTGCGGAGCTGCTTGACCTTCTGAGGAGGCTCCCAATTCACAATTGCAGAAACCTTCTCAGGGTTAACAGCAATGCCCTTGGCGGAGATGATATGCCCAAGGTAAAGAACTTCATTAAACCAAAACTCACATTTGGAAAACTTCGCATAGAATTGATACTCTCTGAGCTTGTCGAGCACCAATCGCAAATGCTTGGCATGATCATTCTTATTCTTGGAGAAGACCAAAATATATAGAGATACACTAGGACGAATTCATTTGTGTAAGGGTTGAAGATGAAGTTCATCATGTGAGAGAACACTGGAGGAGCATTGACAAGGCCGAAAGACATGACAGTATATTCATAAGAACCAAAACTTGTTCTGAATGCTGTCTTGGGAATATCTTGTTCACGAATGTGAATCTGATGATAACCCATACGGAGGTCAAGGTTGGAGAATACTTTTGAAGCTTTAAGTTGCTCAAATAGCTCATTGATGTCGGGAAGTGGATACGTGTTCTTGATAGTCTTCTTGTTCAATGGATGGTAGTCGACGCATAGTCGGTCCGTGCCATCCATCTTCTGGACAAAAAGAACACCACAACCCCCCGGAGATGAACTCGGTCTGATCAAACCTAGACACTCTTGTTCATCGAGCTGCTTCTTCAATTCCTTCAGCTCCTTTGGTCCAAGAATGTATGGACGCTTGGAAACGGGTTCAGTGCCAGGCTCAAGATCGATAACGAATTCAACTGGCCGATGAGGAGGCATCCCCGAAAGCTATTTTGGAAAGACGTCTTGGTACTCACAAACGATTGGAATCTATGAAATTGCATCCAACTCGCCCTCTCATGGAGAGAAAACAGTTTAATGGTTTCATCCCGAGCGGCATAGATGATCACATCATCAGAAGAGTGTGCTAATTGAATCTCCCGGGCAGCACAATCAAGTTGAGCCTTGTGCTTAGAAAGCCAGTCCATGCCAAGAATTAGATCAATATCGGAGTCACCAAGAGCAATTGGAGAAGACAGAAATTTATAGTTGCCCATCTTGGTAGAAACATCATGAGCTATCAAACTAGAGCTCAATCATTTTACCCAGAGAAATGACAGCCAAAGGTCTACCCAAATGTGAAGAAGTGAATTCATGCTTGGCAAAAAATGGTCTTGACATGAAACAATGTGATGCACCAGAATCAAACAATACTTTTGCAGGAATATCATTAACTAGAAGATTACCCATGATCACATATGAAGAATCCTTTGCCTGAGCTGCATTCATCATGTTGACCTTAGCATGCTTGGGACTATGCTTGACCACTACACTGCTAGAAGATCTCACGGGAGGAGGAGGCGGAAGGCGCCTTTGGTTGAAGCACTTGTTTGCATAGTGACCTTTCTGCTGACACTTGTTGCAAGTCACCTCTGAGAGTAGACGATGATAAGGAGCACTTGACCTTGGATCTTGAGTCTGAGACTTATTCTGATAGCCTGGGTTGGGTGGGTGGGAAGATCCGTGGCCACCTTTGCTCTTCTACTGGTAGGGCTGACGAAATGGAGCAGGAGGAAGCCAGAACTTAGGTTGCTTAGCTGCCACTTGTGAGGAAGCAGAAGACTGAACTGCATCCCTGATTCTCTTCTTTGATGCCTCACACTTGAGTTGAGCACCCTCTTCTTGAGGGCCATGTTATAGAATTGACCAAACTTAGTACGCTCAAGAAGCACGAGAGCTAACTGTAGATCTTCTTTGAGGCCACCTCTAAGGTGATAGATCATGCTCTTTTCATCAGGAACATCCTGCCTTGCAAAGCGAGCAAGTTTCTCAAACTGGATGTTGTATTGGTACACGGAGATGCTTCCTTGCTTGATATTGCTGAACTCCTCATGCTTTCTCAACAATGAAGAAGGACAAGATGATGAAGAAAATGTTCCACCCAGAACAAAACAAAAGCTCTCACGAGTTTGAGCAAGAGTCGCCAGAGACCATCCCGTCGTGCAAATCTACAATGATATCCAAACCGGGAGAATCACTCGCTCTAAATCTCGTTTGGCTAATTTTTGTGAACATTATTCATTCATCTCTAGCATTGAACCTATGAAGGTTGAAGAAGCACTGGAAGATCCGGATTGGATAAATGCCATGCATGAAGAGCTACACAACTTTGAGAGAAATCAAGTGTGCACATTGGTCGAGAAGCCCAAAAACAACCACAACATCATCGGTACCAAATGGGTGTTTCGCAACAAGCAAGACGAAGATGGTCAAGTCATCCACAACAAAGCACGTCTTGTCGCCCAAGGCTACACTCAAGTCAAATGTATGGACTACGGTGAGACATATGCCCCCATTGCTAGACTTGAGTACATCCGCATCTTACTTGCCTATGCTAATCACCATGATATCACCTTGTACCAAATGGACATTAAAAGTTCTTTCTTAAATGGTGAATTGAGGAGGAAGTTTATGTTAAGCAACCTCCAGGCTTTGTCAATCCTAAGAAACCTAATCATGTTTATAAACTTCACAAGATATTTATGGTCTTAAACAAGCTCCTAGAGCGTGGTATAAATGCTTGACCAAGTTCCTTATTGAAAAAGGCTTTGAGATTGGAAAAATAGATTCTACTCTTTTTACTAAAAGGGTTAATGGTGAATTATTTGTGTGCCAAATTTATGTTGATGATATCATATTTGGTTCAACTAACCCTCATTTTAGTGAGAAGTTTGGAAAGCTTATGTCGGAGAAGTTTGAGATGTCTATGATGAGTGAACTCAAGTTCTTTCTTGGTTTACAAATCAAGCAAACTAAGGAAGGTACCTTTGTTTCTCAAACAAAGTACACCAAGGACTTATTCAAGAAGTTCAACATGCAAGAAAGCAAAGGTATGAAAACTCCCATGCCTACTAGTGGACATCTTGACTTGACCAAGGATGGCAAACCGGTTGACCAAAAGGTTTATCGCTCTATGATTGGTTCATTGTTATATCTATGTGCCTCCCATCCTGATATTATGCTAAGTGTGTGCATGTGTGCACGATATCAAGCGGCCCCCAAAGAATGTCATCTTAAGGCTGTGAAAAGGATAGTGAGATACTTAATACATAAACCAAATTTTGGCATTTGATATCCTAAGAGGTCTCCTTTTGATCTTGTTGGCTACTCCGATTCGGACTATGCGGGAGACAAGGTTGATAGAAAGTCCACTTTGGGTACTTGTCAATTTCTTGGTAGATCTCTTGTGTCTTGGTCTTCCAAGAAACAAAACTCGGTATCCTTATCCACTGCCGAAGCGGAATACATTGCCGCTGGTTCATGTTGTGCTCAATTACTTTGGATGACTCAAACTCTTAAATATTATGGGATATATGTGAAACATGTTCCTTTGCTTTGTGACAATGAAAGTGCCATTAAGATTGCTCACAACCCCGTGCAACATTCTCGAACTAAGCATATTGAAGTTCGTCATCATTTCATTCGAGATCATGTTGCTAAAGGAGACATTGATCTTAAGCATATTCGTACCGATAAGCAATTGGCGGATATCTTCACCAAACCACTTGATGAGAAAGCCTTTTGTCGTTTGAGAGGTGAATTGAACATCATTGCTACTTCAAACTTGGAGTAGAAACCCCAATCGGATACATGCAAGGCATAAGCCTTTGACTAATCCTTGACTTGTTCTCGTATGATGACGATCATATGTCTTGGATATATTTGCACCCTTGCATGCTATCTAACCCTTGTAGGTACTAGGATGAATCTAAATCCATGAGATTGCAACTCACTCACATCTTGAGCAATCTTTACAACACCAAGTCTCTACTCCATGGTGGTTGAAGAAAATGGATCATGAAATCCTTCAACGTATCATTTGAAAAATTCTATATCAAATTTCATGATTGTCATCTTGGATACACAAGTGCTCTTCCTTGCAAGACTAACCCATGTAGGTAGATGAACTCCAATTACAAGTGGTGCTCCCAACTCTTGATGAGCTACATCAACCTTGAGCAACCCATACAAGTTCAACTAGATGATCAAGTTCAACACCACCACCCAAGGTATGTTATTCCATCTTAGAGAAGCTTTACCCCGAGTCATGGGTCAAAGAAACTCAACAAGATGTTAATACATCAAAAGCTTAAACGATAAATGGTAACCCCATTTTGAGCTTAAAAATGAGTATGACCTATGATCAAGTTTTCTCACTTGACTCCTCATTCAATATACTCTAACATAGGTGACTTTGTCGCTGACCAATTCTAGATGAAGTTCTCTAGTGTTTCTATGTTTTTCTTGCATTTGTCTCTTGCATATTTATTTCCCTTCATCTAGATTTCTTTTCTTTTTCTTTGTTTTTGTTCTGCATCTCTTGCATCCAATTCATTGCAAATCCTTCAGTTGATTCCTTGCAGATCTTTGTGAAATCTTATTTGCCTCGTGAGCTAAGGTGACAAATGTTCTCTCTGTCTGGAACTCGGTCATATCGATTCGTCTCTTTCGGTCACGCCAAACCATTTTGGTGCAACCGAAAAATATAACTCGGTGTCACCAATTTCACTATAGAGAAAACAATTTGCCACTTGTTCCTGTATTTTTGTTCCAGCTCCACTCGACGATTCTTGTCCTTTACCAGCATAACAATCTATATGTTGCTTTGCTCTATGACTCAAGGACCAAACCTATTTTGACTCACACTCACGAAGATCCCTTCTTGGAAATTGATGTCAAAGGGGGAGAGAGATCACATCAAAGTTTATTCTCTTCAAAGGGGAGAGAGAGAAAAAAAGGGAGAGATAGGTAATCACATCAAAGGCCCCAAATGCTTGGTGTTCAAGAGGAGAGAAGTCACATGTCTTTAAGAGGGGAAAGACATGTCTATGTTTTGTTTATGATCTGTTTTGCTCTGATTTTCTTTCCCTATGTTCTCCCAGTATCCCATACAAGATTCAGGGGGAGCAAGACACCTAAGGGAAGGAAATTGTTGAATTCATTGCATATCTTTATCCTTTGGGGACATGTCTACCTATAGAGTACCTAGTACTCACTCTCTACATGTCATCCCAGTCTTGGTACTCCTGTGGTTCTTTCATTTGCTCTGTCTAGTAGATGTATCTGTGTTATCTAACCTTGTTTACCCAGGTTCATCTCTTCCAAAGCTAGCTCAAGACCACAAGGTAAGTATATGCATCACACTCATGTGCATGAGGATCTCTTGCTAATGTAAATATTGTTTGCAAGAAGGAATCATGGGCATGAAGTTACAACTTCATATACTCACATCATTTGCTCTGATGCATATAGCCAAGACACATGTAACACATTGCTTGCTCTGTCATGTTTATTCATTCACATGCTCTTACTTTCCATATTGACATGATTGCATACATGTAGGGGGAGTCCATGCATGTTACATGTCTTTCCAAAGCTTTACTTGCTACTCTCTATATCTTTATCTAAAACTTTGATGTATGTTGTCATCAATTACCAAAAATGGGGAGATTGAAAGTGCAAGTGCTCCCTGGGTGGTTTTGGTAATTAATGTCAACATATCTCTTGTTGCACTAATGTTTTTATCTAGTATATTTCACATAAGTTCAACATATGGAGTGGCGTGGACAAGAAGATGTGGAACCCCTTCAAGATGATACACTACATGAATCAGCTACTTTGCCATCAGCCACGGCAGACGGCAAAGGCAGGAACGGCGGACGGCAAAGGTCTTTGCCGTCTACCGCTGACGGCAAAAGGCTCCGGCAAAGTAAGGATTGGCAAAGAGCTACTTTGCCATCTGCTTTCGGCCGCTGACGGCAAAGGGGCCTTTGCCAACAGCAGCTGACGGCGAAGAAAGCAGACGGCAATAATTACGCTGTTAGTCCATTAGGTGGCTAACGGCAGCCTTTGTCATCCGCCGCTGACGGCAAAATTTGTTCGGCCTTTGCCGTCTGCTCAATGATGTCAGCTGGACGTCACTACATGGTAGGCCCTTGCCGTCAGCCACTATAGGCAAAACCTTTGCCATCCGCCGCTGTAGGCAAACTGGCCAAATGGGTCAGTTCCCAGGAGGCACAGGTGGCCGCCACGTGGCTGCTTTGCCGTCCGCGGCTGTAGGCAAAGGTGGCTTTGCCATCAGTGGCTGACAGCAAAGATCCTGCTTTTCCTCATTTTTCTATTTTTTTAAATGCAATGATTTTGACAGCAAATATATATGTCATATATATATATATATATATATTTCACAGGGCTACTTAACAGCAAACATATGACATATCCAGCACATAAGTTTCATCGCACATACATATATAGTTCCATCCATTCATACATAGCAAGTTCCATCAAGTTGCACATACACATTGTTCCATCCATACATATTACAATGCAAAGTTTCATCAAGATAGCAAGTTCCATCATAGCAAGCTAGAAGAATACTTGAAGAGAATGAAAAAAACAAGCACTCCATCATAGCAAGCTAGCTTCCGTGAAGTGAATCAAATCTGCAAAATGGCAAATAAGAAAATTAGAAAAAGGTGACTAGAAGAAGAAGACTAGAACAAGAAGAAGACTAGAACAAGAAGTATATGTCATTTATGAGCTAACTAAGTTGCAATGGGTCATTTATGAGCTAACTAAGGTGAAATGGATCATTTATGAGCTAACTTAGGTGAAATGGATCGTTTATGAGCTAACTTAGTTGAACTGGATCATTTATGAGCTAACTTAGTTGAAATCGATCATTTATGAGCTAACTAAGGTGAAATGGATCGTTTATGAGCTAACTTAGGTGAAATGGATCGTTTATGAGCTAACTAAGGTGAAATGGATCATTTATGAGCTAACTTAGGTGAAATGGATCGTTTATGAGCTAACTTAGTTGAAATGGATCGTTTATGAGCTAACTAAGGTGAAATGGATCGTTTATGAGCTAACTAAGGTGAAATGGATCGTTTATGAGCTAACTAAGGTGAAATGGATTGTTTTTAGCTAACTTAGGTGAAATGGATCATTTATGAGCTAACTTAGTTCAAATTGATTGTTTATGAGCTAACTTAGGTGAAATGGATCATTTAAGAGCTAATTTAGGAGAAATGGATCGTTTTTTAGCTAACTTAGGTAAAATGGATCGTTTATGAGCTAACTTAGTTGAAATGGATCGTTTATGACCTAACTTAGTAAAAAGCATCATTTTAGAGCTAACCTAGGTGTGATGGGTCATTTTGGAGGTAACCTAGGTAAGATGGTTCATTTTGGAGCTAACCTAGGTGAAACGGGTCATTTTAAAGCTAACATAGGTAAAATTGATCATTTAGGAGCTAATCTAGGTAAAATGGGTCATTTTAGAGCTAACGTGGATAAAATGGATCATTTATAAGCTAACTAAGGTAAAATGGGTCATTTTAGAGCTAATTTAGGTAAAATGGATCATTTATGAGCTAACTAAGCTAATTATGCAATTTTTGACATAAGTAAGCTAAGTACAGATCATTTTAGAGCTAACTTAGGTAAAATGGATGGTTTTGGAGGTCACTAAGCTTATTAAGTCATTTTGGAGGAAAAGAAGCTATCTCTAGGTCATTATGGTAAGCATATTGGAGGAAATAAATCTAAGTCTAGGTCTTTATACATTTGTTAAGCAAAACACTAGAGAAACTTACCGTGATCATGGAGGTGTAGGAGCGGGCTGGCTCGTGCCGGTAGCTGGAGAAGGATCGTGCGATGCTTGTCTAGAGTTACGCTGCACCAAAGATCATTTTCAATGTCTCGTTAGCATGATGACACTCAAATGTTAAGACTAGCAAGTAATGTCCATTCAAATTAAACTCACCGTGGTCCCAGGAGCAATCACTCGCATCGGCGGAGCGGTCTGACAGGACTTCTCACACACAGACTGCACATTTGGTTTTTACAACTCAGTCATACTAGTTAGGAATGAGACAAACACTAGATGAATGTTTTGGCTAATCTACAGAAGAAACTTACCACAAGGAGCTCGTACATGGCCCTTGCCTACATGTCATTCCGTGCCCTCTCCTCCTCCAACATCTTTGTCGTCCTCTCCTCCAACTCCCGTTGCCTCTCCGCCGCCTCTGCCAGAAGTTTCTTCGTTCTATCTCTCTCACTCTGTATAGCAATGTTGGTGTCAAAACCGGCGAATCTTGGGTAGGGGGTCCCGAACTGTGCGTCTAGGCCGGATGGTAACAGGAGGCAAGGGACACAAAGTTTTACCCAGGTTCGGGCCCTCTTACTGGAGGTAAAACCCTACGTCCTGCTTGATTAATATTGATGATATGGGTAGTAGAAGAGTAGATCTACCACGGGATCAGAGAGGCTAAACCCTAGAACCTAGCCTATCGTATGATTGTTGTTCTTTATGTTGTCCTACGGACTAGAACCTCTCCGGTTTATATAGACACCGGAGAGGGTTAGGGTTACACAAAGTCGGTTACAATCGTAGGAGATCTACATATCCGTATCGCCAAGCTTGCCTTCGACGCCAAGGAAAGTCCCTTCCGGACACGGGACGAAGTCTTCAATCTTGTATCTTCATAGTCCAGGAGTCCGGCTAAAGGTATAGTCCGGCCATCCAGACAGCCCCTAATCCAGGACTCCCTCAGTAGCCCCTAAACCAGGCTTCAATGACAACGAGTCCGGCGCGCAGATTGTTTTCGGCATTGCAAGGCGGGTTCCTCCTACAAGTACTTCATAGAAGATTTTGAACACAAAGATAGTGTCCGGCTCAGCAACATAAGTTTCCACATATTGCCATAGAGAGAATAATATTTACACAAATCTAATCTGCTGACGTATTTCGTAGTTGTGACATCGCACCACGGCCAAGCCTTTATTCAAATCGTTTTATTGTCCCACCTCAGCGTGTCATGCAAGGCGGTTTCCTTGGCACGTCTCGTCGAAGCAGAGATCGTGTCCCCTTATTCCGGGATTCTCATCAATACGGGCATGGGTAACCCAACCACTTCTAGGACTCCTAGACTGTAGGCAAGTCCAAACGGCCACGGAGAGGACGCTTGATATTCACCCTCTTTATAAAGGGACAAGGCTTTTATTTATTCCCTCCTGTGCTCAATCGAATCCTTCCCCCGCCTCAAGCTCAAACACCCAAAGTTCACGTCAGGTGCTCCGAACCTTCAATCATGTCCGGATCTATCCTTCCAGGCCGATGGGTGCCCTCCTCCGTCACGGAAGAAGACATCAAAAAGTTAAGGGAGGCCAGATATCTGACCGCCGAGGTTTTGCATCGGCTGCCTGCCCGAGGGCAGGCCGTCCCCTCCCCCGAACCCAACGAGAACGTCGTGTTCGTCTCCCACTTCCTCCGAGGTCTAGGCCTTGCTCTGGATCCTTTCGTCAGGGGTTTGATGTTTTATTATGGGCTAGATTTCCATGATCTAGCTCCGGACTCCTTTCTTCATATCACGACATTTATTGTCGTGTGTGAGGCCTTCCTCTGGGTTACCCCTCACTTTGGCCTGTGGCTCAAGACCTTTGAAGTAAAGCCGGAGATGATCGGGGGGCAACATGAAGCGTGTGGAGGTGCCTCAATATGCAAGATGACGGGAGCTCCATGGCTCAAAGGTTCCATTCTAGAGGTGTCTGAATTGAGGCAACAGGAGTGGTTCTACATCACGGCTCCTAGAAGTGCCTAGTGGGCGGCCGCCCCTGTTTTCCGCTCGGGCCCTCCACCACAACTGATGTCATGGATCAGCAGAGGTCTGAGATGGGGTCTAGCCAAGGACCTGCCTATACTGCAAAGCTGCATTCGAGATCTCTTCAATGGAGATTTTAGTTTGGTTGCGGTAATACAAGTTATGCTGGTTCGTCAAGTCCAGCCTTGCAAACGCTGGCCCCTTCGCTTGTGGGAGTTCAATCCCGAGGGACCGTGCGTCATTCAAAATTTCCTCGGCCTGACGCACGAGGAGATGTACAAGTCGTTCTTCGGACCTCAGGTAGAGTGTCCGGTAATCACCGAGGACGTGGTCCTGAGTAGTAAACACACCGCCGAACAGGTAAGGAATCTTCCGGCCGAACATACTATCTCTCATTTGTTACGAAGTTATTGAGAGTTTGCTTTTTGACTAGGACTGGCTAGCAAAGGCGAAGTTGATTCGGTGTTCGGCCCCCCTCCCTGAGGGTTTGGACAATCCGGTATTGCAAAAGATGCTCCAGGTCGCACCTTGCTCGGAGGCCTTGAAGGAAGATACTGGGGAGGATAATACGGGCGGACGCGGGCCCCCAATGCTGCCCATTCTAACCGAGGGAGCGAGTGTCTCCATGAAGGAAGACGACCCGAGGAGGAAAAGGACTGCGGCCGGGGATTCGGAAGCCGAAGCTTCCAAACGGGAGAAGAAGTCTCCCAAAGAGGGTCCTACCTTGGGGGGGTGCTTTTGCCGAACAAAGTCCGCGGGGGGATAAATTCTCCAGCGAGTCATAAGTGACCCGAAATACATTAATAGTACAGGTTTGCCATCTTTTTCTTCTGAGAAAATAACCACCGCATATATCTTTGCAGTTTGGGCCTTAGCCCCTCTCAAATGAGCTCGTCTTCGGGGGATCTTCTTCCGGAGATGATGGAGAGCGAAACGCCTCCTCCGGACTCCTCCACTCCAGAAGCGGGCGACCCCGAAGTGTCGTCGCGGAGGGCCTCTCCGAGTCCGGTGAGGACAGAAGATAATCCCATTGACCCCGAAGCTCCCAGTGTCCGGCTCATGAAGAGAGCGGACAAAAGAGTCCGGCACCGTCTGGTGTGCGATCGAATGTTCTGAGGGAGTTGGTGGGGCGAGCGGCCATCTCAGATGAACACCGTGTGTTGATGAATACGGTGATGGAGAGAATCTTGTTCGCCGAAAGCGGATTGCATGAAGCTTTTATGAGTCTACTAACAGGCTTTGAGGTACGTAAAATAATGTATGATAGTCCTGCACATGCTAGGTGTGCCCTGTGTAGATAGTAGCCCCTGAGACTCTGGTTGTCGTCGGAAACGACGATGAACAGAGGATCATATTCCCAGGTAATAATCATACTGCCTTTATGTGGAGGTGATGGAAGCTCCGGTGGCTAGCCGGACTAGCGAGTTTGCCCATTTAAAACATCAGTTGGATGCGGCGGACGCCGACATCGAGCTTGTTAACAAAAGGCTTGACAAGGCACAGGGTAAGTGTCATTATCTAGTAAATGCCACATAGTAAGAGCAGCATGATGCCAGTATCTTTAATATGTTGTGACTGCAGATGGAGCTGTCACTGTTGAAGCCTTGCAGGCGGAACTAGCCCGAGCCAAGGAACAAGCGAGGTTTGGTAATGCAGCTGTTTTGAAGGCGGCCGAAGAGTTGAAAGCTGAGAAAGCCGCGCCTGGCGAGAGCCGAGATAAGATGGCCAAGATGGCCATAGAATTAAAAGCCGCCGCCGACTGTTGCCGGGTTCTTGAAAAGGAAAACCTAGCGAAGGCATCGGACCTTGAGAAGGCTGCTGTGACGAGAAAAGACATCCGCTCTGCCATGAGGGCGAAGAAGGAGGAGCTGCGGGAAGCCGGGGACATTGTATCTGGGAAATCCTTTATGTTGCAGAGGAAGTTCGGAGATCCACGATATGCCTCTCTGGATCAGCTGTGGAGTTCGGAGGATGTGTATATGGATTTGGCGGCGACCGCTACCGATACGGTCAAGTACTTCCAAGGTCAGATGGACCGTGAAGTGGACCAGCTGTTTTGGACACAATTCCATTCTCCCGAGCGTCCGCTTTCATTGACTGACCAATTAGCTGAATGGGCCGAATTGAAAGGTTGTCCGGACTCGCCATGAGATCTGTTGTGGATCAGCTATGGCCGGAAAGGCCAAAACCGAACAGCTATTTCAGCTTGGTGCAGCAGCTCCTTGACGTGGTGCCGCGCGTTAATGCAATGAGGAGGTCGGCGTGCATAGAGGGCGCACGGATGGCTTTTGCCCATGTTAAGGCACATTGGGCAGAGATGGATGCTACCAATGTTGCAACGCGGGATTCGGCTATAGGTCGAAAGGCTGCCGAGCACTACTTTGAAGAAGTTCTTGAGGGTGCCCGTTTGATAGAGACCCAGTGCTCAAAAAATATTATGTTTGAGTGATATGTAATCTCATTGTAAGCGAAATGCTTTTATAAATTTTTATAAGGCTATTTTTATACTTTTGCCTAAAAGTAATATGATGCCTCCTGGGCGGTCGTTTATGTATACATGTGTATAACCTGAAAGATTGCAGCCGTCGGCTTCAACCCCCATGCATATAATGCGGAGGTGCTCGCAAAAAACACGCGTTCACACTTAACCCAACCTATTGGTCCTATTAAGGAGGTGATAGAGGAGCTAGCGACGCAACTGGACTATAATGCTTTAGCACTTTCACTTAGCCATAGGAGTTTGACAGTGGGGCTACTAGATAGCCCCTAGTGGCTCCGCACTCTCCCGATCCCGGGGTGCGTACATGCCTGGCCGGAAAGCGACCCTTCGTTAAGGCGAAGGAATTCTTACATTCCACAGGTCATCGAGTGGTTGACCAGTCTCACGCTATATCATGACAGTCAGTTTTCGGCTTTCTCTACTGAGGTGCTCGTCCGGATGAACCAGGGCACAATCGTAGTAGTTCTCCTGGTGCTACCTTAGCCGGTAAAGCGGAACGTAAGGCACCAAAACACAGGAGCCGGGCAAACCCAACATTTGACTAAAGACAATGATTCGGAGCTGATGCATATAGGGCCAAACTCGCGAAGCCGAACACTCCCTAAGGTATTCAGTCTTTGTGGTATAAACCGGGCCTAAATAATGGCCTTTGTAAGAAGCCCCTTGTGTCCAGGTACATGCATTGTTCTGGCGTGGCCACATGCCAAGACGTCAGCATCCTTCTCAACGGTGGATATGTATCAACAAGAGATAGTAAAAAAGGTTTACGCCGGGTCTTAATCTAAAAAGAATCCTTGGAGCGGGTCCCTGCTGCACGTCTGCGCCTATGTCTCCGTTGTGCCGTATCCTGGACGGGTGTAGCACGATGATCGTCTGTAAAAGAGAGGAATTTATGTGAAAAGGTTGTCGTGCAAAAGGATAGTTTTTAAAGAAACCATGCATAATTCAAGATGGGAAGAAATAGCCACTTGTCTGCGCGCGTTGAGCCCCTTGTATTGACAAATAGGGGTGTGATCATTTATTCGGTATAAATAGCGGCGCCGGCCTTGATTAGTTGTGTCTGAGGTCTTGACGACCTATTGGATGCTTTCGCTGGTCCGGGCGCCTTTAGTGTGCAGCTGCCAAGGTAGCCGCACTCGCTTCGGCGCGCGGAGATCGCTTGATATTTCCGTTCAATGAAATGATGCCACGTGGACCGGGCATCTTGAGTGTGAGGGAGGCATAGTGTGGTATTGCATTAAAGCGAGCGAAAGCTTCGCTTCCGAGCAGTGCTTGATAGCCACTTTGGAACGGAGCGATGTGGAAGGTTAAATGCTCGCGACGGAAGTTATTAGGGGAGCCGAATATAACTTGAAGTAGGAGGGAGCCCGTGCAACGAGCCCCTGGGCCTGGCGTTACTCCTTTAAAGGTAGTATTGCTATGGAGAATTTTTATTGGGTCTAACCCCATCCCGCGGAATGTATCCTGATATATTAGGTTTAGATTGCTGCCACAGTCCATCAAGACTCGTGTGAAGTGCACTCGTGTGAAGTGATATCCACCAATTACTGGGTCTAATACCAGGGCAGCCCATCCTGCGCGTCGGATACTTGCTGAGTAATCGCGATGGTCGAAAGTGATCGGTTGAAACGACCAGTGGCAGGACTTCGCGGTGACAGGCACTTGGGTATATTTTCCTGGGAGTGCCGCGTTGTTTTTCCCTTGATCACGTGTAACACGTTTACTTTTTGACTTCTGGTGGAAATTTCTTTTTTTCCCCAGTGTCTTGCTTGGGAGGCCCATCCTCGTCTTCACTTGGTGTATCCTCCCCCTTGTGTACGGCGTTGAGCTTGCCGGACTGCTTGAAGACCCAACATTCTCTATGGGTATGATTAGCAGGTTTACCAGGGGTACTATGGATCTGAAATACTTGGTCCAGAATTTTGTTGAGGCTGGACAGTTCATCCCTGGTGCCTTTAGAGGGCGGCTTTTGACCTGGCCGAGAGCTTTTGAATCCAGCATTTACTGCCGTGCCCTTCGTGTTGTCTTCTTTATTCCGGCGTTTGTTATTGCTGCTGCCCCATGATTTCCCATTTCCATCTCTAACTTCAGATGTACTGGGGTCGCTGGTGCTGCATCTGGCTAGCCAGCTGCCCTCACCCGCACAAAAGCGGGTCATGAGGTTTGTTAATGCGGCCATTGTTCTCGGCTTATTTTGGCCGAGGTGTCTGGCGAGCCATTCGTCACGGACACTATGCTTAAAAGCTGCTAAGGCTTCGGCGTCCGGAAAGTCGACACTCTCTGGGCTGTTGAGTTATATGACTCAAATCGTCCGCATCCGGAGGTCGGACATAAGTCCCTTGAAAATTTGCCCGAAAGGCGTCTTCGAGCTCTTCCCAACTTCCAATGGAGCTTTCGGGGAGGCCTTCAAGCCAGTGACGAGCTGGCCCTTTGAGCTTGAGGGGTAAGTACTTGATGGCGTGGAGATCATCTCCTCGAGCTATATGGATATGAAGGATGTAGTCCTCAATCCAGACCCCAGGGTCTGTTGTTCCATCGTATGTCTCTATGTTTACAGGTTTGAATCCCTCTGAAAATTCATGGTCCAGCACCTCATCGGTGAAACATAGGGGGTGTGCGGCACCCCTGTAGCTGGGTGTACCACCTTGTTTGGATGTTTATTGTGTTGCATTGTATGCTGGGGCGCGCTTGCGTGGTCCATAGATGGATCTTGTTGCGCCGTCCTTTGGGTGTGAGCCCTCGCATGGGTCGCGTGTTGTATTGTGAGTGGCGTTGTGTGCTGCTCTGTGTTGGTAGAGGGTTCATCTATCCGGCCAGGCGGCTGCTTTGATATTTGGTGTTGGGGGTTCTGAGGCCTCCTCATCGAATTCAGGTAGCAGCTTCCGCTTTGGGTAGCTCTTGGAGGGGCGATTGTCGCCATACCTCGCTGTTGTGTTGAGTATTTTACTCCATCTGATTTGGAGTGTGTCTTGCACAGCCTTGAGACTTTGCTTTTGCTTTTTAAGACTCCTTGCGGTGGCAACAAGCCTTTTACGGGCATTCTGCTGCTCCGGGTGCCTGTCCGGCGTTATGTCGTCCAGACCATTATCCTTGATAGAATTTGTTTGTTCGGTTTGATTATCCGGATTGCCGTTGTCCGACAGCGGTTCGCCCTGCTCCAGCGCTAGGTCTGTGTGATCGTTATTTCTGTCGAGGCAAGATTTGGGGCGGCGCTTGCATTGCCGCTTTGAATGCTTCTCGAGGGAACAAGCCTTCCGTGCGTCCTTCCGCTCCTCGTCGTCATCTTTTGGTGCGTCCACCATGTATATGTCATATGACGATGTGGATTTCCAGGGCCCAATAGGCGCTGGTTCTTCATCGTCTCCTTCATCGGCGTCCATACCATTGATGCCTTCGGAGTCGAAGTCGAGCATGTCGGTTAAATCGTTGACAGTGGCTACAAAGTTGGTGGTGGGTGGGCTTTGAATTTCTTCATCGTCCGTATCCCAACCTTGCTGACCGTAGTCCGGCTAGGGCTCTCCTGATAAAGAGAGAGACTTTAGTGTCTTCAGAATATCGCCGAAAGACGAGTGCTGAAAGATGTCCACGGCAGTAAACTCCATGATCGGTGCCCAATCGGATTCGATCGGCAGGGGCGCGGAGGGTTCGGAGTCCGGAGAGGAGTCCGGCTCCTTGGAGTCACGAGTCTCGCGGAGTGCGGGGCTGGTGTTTGGCTCGATCGCCGTTGGGATCGCAGCCCCCGAGGCGGCGTCCAACCACCTATCCTCGATCGGTGCAGTTGGCTCTGAATTAAGGGTTGAAGCCAATGTGGGTGCGGCCTCCAAGACATTGTTCGGTGGCAGAGCTAGATCATGCTCGTCATGACAGTGCGGCGCGCTCGGCAGTGGCTTGAATCCGTCGAAGATCAAGTCCCCGCGGATGTCAGCCGTGTAGTTTAAACTTCCAAATCTGACCTGACGGCTAGGGGCATAGCTTTCGATATGCTCCAGATGGCCAAGAGAATTGGCCCGCAGTGCGAAACCACCAAAGACGAAGATTTGTCCACGGAGGAAGGTCTCAACCTGGACTGCATCTCTATTGATGATCATAGGAGCCATCAAACCTAACGGCGACGACACAGAGGAACTCTCAATGAAAGCACCAATGTCGGTGTCAAAACCGGCGGATCTCGGGTAGGGGGTCCCGAACTGTGCATCTAGGCCGGATGGTAATAGAAGGCAAGGGACATGAAGTTTTACCCAGGTTCGGGCCCTCTTGATGGTGGTAAAACCCTACGTCCTGCTTGATTAATATTGATGATATGGGTAGTACAAGAGTAGATCTACCACGAGATCGGAGAGGCTAAACCCTAGAAGCTAGCCTAAGGTATGATTGTTGTTCTGTATGTTGTCCTACGGACTAGAACCTCTCCGGTTTATATAGACACCTGAGAGGGTTAGGGTTACACAAAGTCGGTTACAATGGTAGGAGATCTACATATTCGTATCGCCAAGCTTGCCTTCCATGCCAAGGAAAGTCCCTTCTGGACACGGGATGAAGTCTTCAATCTTGTATCTTCATAGTCCAGGAGTCCGGCTGAAAGTATAGTCCGGCCATCCGGACACCCCCTAATCCAGGACTCCCTCAAGCAGCTTACAGCACCACTCACATGACCATTTGTAATCATTGATGGAAGCACACACAATGTAATGGAGAAAGATAGCTGAGTACGTATAACTAACCTTGAAGGCGAGTTGGACTGGCCGTTCACTAGGCCTTATCTCAGGAGCGGAGCTCGACTGGCGCGCCTTGATCTCCGGGAGAGTGCTAGGACAACGGATAAGTCCATCTCCCATGGCTCTGGAGCCATGGGACCTCCCGCCACCAGGTATCATCAGCGGCTCTGTATCAATGGGACCCTGGCTCGGGTTAAAGTCCTCCCCTTTCCTCGCATTCCCCTCAACTCTATATTTCACGTGCTTGTCATGGGAGGAGATGTCGGTGAAGTTATTTGGATCATCGAGGTCAGACAGAGAGAATGCCTTGGCTTTCATATAAGAGGCAGTGTGGGCCATGGCATACAGGTTGTACACCTCTGGCACCTTATCCGCCTTATTGTAGCGTGCCTGAAAGAGAGAAACAAAGTGGTGCAGAGTGGTGCGCCTGATCCAGGGTCTGTTGGCCTGTCAACACAGGTGGTGCAGAGTTTTTGACAACTCTACCTCTGATGAAGTTCTTCTTGTCTTTCCTAAACTTATGGCGAGGATCCAGGAACTGTCTATGCATGTCGAAGCAAGAAAACTTGCGACCGGCCTGAAGCCAACGAAACTCAAGAGTTCCCTTGCATGTGGGGCATAGGAACCTTCCATGCACACACCAGCCAACGAATAGCGCATACGCCGGCAAGTCATGCGTCGAGTACATGTACCAGACACACATTATGAAGTTCCATTTGCTATAGGCGTCATATATCTTGAACCCATTATCCCAGGCTTCTTGCAATTCGTTCTTAAGCGGCTGCATGTACACATTCATATTTTTCCCCGAATTGTTGGGCCCTGGAATTATCAACGTCAGGAAAATGTTCTTTCTTTGCATAATCTGTCCGGGGGGAGATTGAGTCGAAAGACAAATACGGGCCAACAACTGTATTGGGCTGCCGTCATACCAAACACACTGAACCCATCCGTGCTGATGCCGACTCGAGGATGCCTTGGATCTGCCGCTTTGTCAGCATGTAATTCATCAAACTTTTTCCACGCAACACCATCCGATGTGTGTGCCATCATCAGATTCCCATCTGCATCTATTTTGGTTCTTTTGCCTGTTTTGTGCCATGTCATGTGTCTGACCGTCTCTTCGACCATGAAAAGACGTTGAAGTCTTGGTACGATTGGCATATACCGAAGAACACTAATGGGGATTTTGGTCTGTGTCTTCTCACCCATACCGTTGTCTACCACAACATACCTGGAAGACTTGCAAATGGGACAATAGTTCAAGTCCGCATAGTCAAGCCTAAATAAAGCACATCCTTTCTCACATGCATGTATCTTCTCATAGGGCAGCTTCCGTGCACGGAGGATTTTGTCCGACTGGTACAGGTTTGGAGGCATTACATGGCCTTTGGGTAGAAAGCGTCCAAATACTGTCATCATTGCGTCGTAGCATTCTCTGCCCAAGTTGAACTGAGCCTTCAGAGCCATTACTTGTGAGATGGCATCCAACTTACAAAGCTCACTGTGCTCATGGAGCTGACGTTTTGAAGACTCCAACATTTCATTGAAGGCCTTTTGTAGGATCGAAAGTATGTCTAGAGGGGGGGTGATTAGACTACTTGACCAAATAAAAATCTAGCCTTTTCCCAATTTTAGTTCTTGGCAGATTTTACCTATCTTAGCACAAGTCAAGCAATCTCCACACAATTCAAGCAAGCATGCAAAAGAGTATATGAGCAGCGAAAAGTAAAGCATGCAACTTGCAAGAATGTAAAGGGAAGGGTCTGGAGGATTCAAATGCAATTGGAGACACGGATGTTTTTGTCGTGGTTCTGATAGGTGGTGCTATCGTACATCCACGCTGGTGGAGACTTCAACCCACAGAGGGTAACGGTTGCGCGAGTCCACGGAGGGCTCCACCTACGAAGGGTCCACGAAGAAGCAACCTTGTCTATTCCACCATGGCCATCGCCCATGAAGGGCTTGCCTCACTAGCGGTAGATCTTCACGAAGTAGGCGATCTCCTTGCCCTTACAAACTCCTTGGTTCAACTCCACAATCGTGTCAGAGGCTCCCAAGAGACACCTAGCCAATCTAGGAGACACCACTCTCCAAGAAGTAACAAATGGTCTGTTGATGATGAACTCCTTGCTCTTGTGCTTCAAATGATAGTCTCCCCAACACTCAACTCTCTCTCTCTCTCTCAGGATTTGGATTTGGTGGAAAGAAGATTTGAGTGGAAAGCAACTTGGGGAAGGCTAGAGATCAAGATTCATATGGTTGGAATGGAATATCTTGACCTCAACACAAGTGTAGGTGGTTGTCTCTCAGAAAATGTGTATTGGAAGTGTAGGTATGTTCTGATGGCTCACTCCTCAAATGAAGAGTGGGTGGAGGGGTATATATAGCCTCCACACAAAATCTAACCGTTACACACAATTTGGCAAACTCAGTGGGACTGAATGATTAAACACAGTCGGACCGATTCAGCAAACCTAGTGACCGTTAGGATTTTCGGTGGGACTGAGATGCAACTCGGTAGGACCGATATGGTTAGGGTTAGGGCATAACGTAATCTCGGTGTGACCTATTACACAAACTCGGTGGGACTGATTTTGGTAATAAGCTAACCAGAGAGTTGGTCAGGTAAACTTGGTGGGACCGATTCGCTCAGACCGAAATGTTACAAAAGGGAAACAGAGAGTTTACATTGCAACCTCGGTGGGACCAATCGCTCATCTCGGTAAGACCGAAACGTTACGAAGGGAAACAAAGAGATTACAATCCCATCTCGGTGAGACAGAGATCCCTATCGGTGAGACCGATTTGCCTAGGGTTTGTGGTAGTGGCTATGACAATTGAAACTCGGTGGCGCCAGATAGAAAGAATCGGTGGGGCCGAGTTTGACTTTTGGTTTAGGTCATATGTGGATGTGGGAAGGTAGTTGAGGATTTTGGAGCATATCACTAAGCACTTTGAGCAAGCAAGCCATTAAGCAACACCTCATCCCTCCTTGATAGTATTGGCTTTTCCTATAGACTCAATGTGATCTTAGATCACTAAAATATAAAATGTAGAGTCTTGATCTTGAAGCTTGAGCCAAACTTTTTGTCCTTAGAATTTTGAGGGATCCACTTTCCTCATCCATGCCATGCCATTCATTGAGCTTTTCCTAAAATATTAATCTTGGAATAATGTTAGCTCAATGAGCTATATGTTGTTAGGAATTACCAAAACCACCTAGGGATAGCTGGGGTAGGTGCTGGAGCTGGTGGCACTGAAGTTGTAGCTGGTGTAGATGAAGTGGCTCTGGTGTCTGTTACTGGCACTGCAGTTGATCTCTGAGCTCTAGGCACTCTGGCAAATGCATCAGTGGTTGTTCTGCCCTTCCTCTCATGCATGTCATCCTGTAGCTGCTCCACAACTGACTCAATCTCAGTTAATTTGACATCTAAATCATAGAATTTTTGTTCCATGATTCTTTCCAGGCTCTCCTGGTTTTGAGTTAGGGTGGCCAACCCCTTCTCAATCCTCAAAGTTGATGCTATCAAATAACCAAGCTGGTCCTGCATGCTTTTCAAAAAGTACTCAGATGCCTCCTCTTGAGTTGGCATCTTGGCAGCCTTCTCTTTCTTTGCTTTCTCCTTCTTCTCTTGAGCTTGTACAAATGATGGTTCATTCTCATTCATCACAACTTGATTGTCCTTGAAGTCTGGGTAGATAGGCAAGTGTTTCTTATCCAACAGGTATGTGCCTGTGCCCATCTTTGAGTTTATCAACTCCTGGATTTGTGGGGAATATCCACAACTTATTTTCTGGTCTCCTGCAGTCCTCTTGATAGTCTCAACTATAAGGCTCATGACCTTGAACTTCTGTGGCACATCAAATATATGTAGCAAGTTAATTGCATGGCCTCTGATCATTCTGTGATCACCAGACTTGGGCAAGAAGTGTGCCTAAGGATCCAATTGATTGTAGGCAGCCCTGACAGCAAGTGTTTTACTGACCCAAACTAGTGAGTCTCAAGATCATCTTTAGGAATCTCCTTATACATGTTTGCCATAGAGTTGTGACCCATATTCTTCTTGGCATAGACATCCAAGTCATCTTCTTCTTCCTTAGGAGCATTGAGCAGATTTGCCCATTCCTCAATAGTTGAGTGATACCTTGTACCTTCAGACATCCATACTATCCTGCCATCTGGATAGAAGTGTGCTATGGAGTATAATTGTACCTTCAGACATCCATACTATCCTGCCATCTGGATAGAAGTGTGCTATGGAGTATAATTGCATTATGAGCTCCTCATTCCACTTTGTGAGCTTCTGCCCAACAAAGTCTGCAATTCCACAAGCACTGAAGCTGTCAAACACACCAGGATAGTGTTCCTCATTTTCCTTGATATACTTCCAGTCGACCCACCTCATTTCACACACTATAGGCTTCTTGTCCAGCAGCACTGTCTCATAGAAATCTTGCTGTTCCTTTGTGTGGAACCTGTAATCAACAGCAGTTCTTCTTCTTGTAGCATATGTGTCTGTCTATCTCCATTTCCTTAGTCCTGAGTCTCTCCTGATCTTCATCTTCTCAGCCACAGGATGAGCATCATTGTGGTCTGGAATCTTGGGTTTGAGCTTCCTCAGGACTTGTCCTTCATCATCTTCATCAGCAGCAACTTCAGGCACTAGGGCCTTGGTCTTCTCAGCAGCTGGTATACTCCTGGTATTCCTCTTAGGTGCACTCTTGGGCTTGGAGGCTGCTTTGGGTGCTTCTTTGGGCTTTGATGAAGCAGCCCCTGTCCTGATAGCATCACCCATTGTCGGGACCCCGATCCTAAGTCACACCGATCTAGCATGTAACACTTCATACCACTTTGCGGCCTCATGCACCGTATTCCCACGGGGCCACCTTACCTGGCTCGGCATCGTTTGCGCCTTTTGGCTCACGTATATGATAGTGTCGCTAGCATCTATATGACAGAGAACCCGGGCCGACATGACTAGTCGTGAACCAAACTGGCACTATCTTATAGGGATAGGCATACATGAATCAACCTTGAGCATGTCGATCAACAGCGTATGAATCCGGGCTGTAGCACTGGGCTAACAGAACTCCGGGAACCCGGGCTGTAGAAGGCTAGGCAGGACTCCGGATGTCACCGCGTGACATTTCCCCGAAGGGACAGACACAGGAACGACCTGAATCACATGCCGGCCAGTCAAGTGTTCCGGAGCAGTAGTGCTGGGCTAGCAGGACTCCGGTGAACTGGACTGTAGCGGACTACTATGGCTCATGGAAGCACAAGACTACATTTCCCCATAAGAGAGGCTACCAGGGATAAACAACTAGGTTGTCAGATCCCACACATAGCTATACATGTTACACGTACGCATAACATGCAAGTATGTGTTGTACAACATGGCATCACAACATAACTCAAACTCATATAGATAAAGGCCCAGAAGAGCCACATAGCATTCAATACAAACAGGGGTCGCACGACCCGTCATTCAGAGCATACAAGCAACGGAAGCATTACATGTCTGAGTACACACAACTACAAAAGGAAAAGACTAAGAAGCCTGACTAAACACGACCCTCCCAAGGGTACAAGATCGTAGCTGGGATACAAGCTACTCATCGAAGTCACTAGCGTAACCAACTGCAAAACATAAATAGACAAATGTGAGTATGAAGGTACTCAGCAAGTCTTACATCAGAACTATCTACATATGCAACATTATCATCAAGGGGGGTGGTGGAGTTAACAGCAGCAAGCCAGCTTTGACTCAGTGGCTAACTTATACTACGAGTATCAGAAACTTCTTTGAGGTGAGAAGACGCACACGAGTCCACGTATTCACCATATCAATACTCCACTATGGATCCGTTCCCGTCTCCCTACGAGAAAGCCATCCATAGCACTCACGCTTATCTTGCATATTTTAGAGTATCCATTTCAAGTTGTCTATGTACTACATAAGTCCTCCAAGTTTCCATATCCGAGGAAAACGGCTATTCGAATAGATAATGTTGACCCTGCAGGGGTGTACTTCTTCACACACGCTCTCGCCAGTTATAGCCCTGTACATGTCATGCACCTCGGCAACGTTCAAGCGGAAGCCGGGCGAGGGTGTCGGCCATGACCTGACTAACCACACAAGTCTCTCGTCCAGGTTTATCGCCTATTCGAGTTCCATCCGCAAGGAGTTCCGGCCGAAGTCTCCAGTACCGCCCCAAACGATGTGTGCAGGGTTCCCAAGCCCACCATCCGGGTGCCACTTGGTACACCGTGCCACGGTGCCTAGTCTATCCCAAGCCCGTCCCGTCGAGCACCACCTGGTAGACAAGTAGCACTACCTACAAACGCCAGAAACTTGTTGCAACTCCTGGATAGAGATCAAGTGGATTAATAAGCCGAGAGGGTCCGGATAACCGGAACCCAATGTGTGGTAGTAACTGGACTTGGATAACATACACAGAACTCAGTGCTTAGGGACGGTTCCAATGAGACAACCCACCATGTACTCCTACATGGCCTCTCATCGCTACCTTTACCAAAACGTGTTCACACTCTTAGCCTTTTATCGGTAGGACATGTTCACAACTCCGATTCATTCCCGATGAATCAGACCTGACAGAACTCTAAGCATAGCTGGCATAAAGAAAACAAACATGGATGAGTAGGCACATCAAGGCTCAAGAAACTCCTACTCATGCTAGTGGGTTTCAACTATTTACTATAGCAATGACAGGTCATGCAGAGGAATGGGTTCAACTACCGCAGTAGAAAAGTAGCAGTTGAATCATTGTTGTCCTAATGCAGTATACAGAGCAAGAGCGAGAGAGTGGGATTTATCGAGATGCTCAAGGGGGTTTGCTTGCCTGATAGAATGACGAAGGTGTACGGCTCCTCTGACAGGTACTCGGGAACACCTTCCGGAGTGGAACCTATCGAGCAGAAACGGTGCCGGCGATCAACACACAAACAAATGCAACAAAATGATGCATGAACATGACATGCGCAAATGCTAGTGTTTGGGCTAATGCAAGATGCTACCAAGTTGGTTGAAGCCAATTTGAATCAAAGATTCAAATGCAATTCAAAATGAAGCATTTAAAATGCCCATATTATGTTTTCACTTATACAGCATGTATAAGTTGGTTTTTCATGCATGTAACTGGCATAAATGGATTCCTTGCATTTTTCTAATAATTTTTCATATATAATTTATTTCATTCTGAGCTACGGTTGAATTATTATGAATTTTTGAAGTTTAGGCAATATTCTGGAATTTCCTGAGTTAAATTAATTCCAGAAATCAATTATTGCGTCAGCTCTACATCAGCATGACGTAAGCGAGTCAACAGGGTTGACCAGGTCAAACCTAACCAGTGGGTCCCACTGGTCAGTGACCCAGTCAACTAACTAAGTTAGTTAGTCCTAACTAACTGGGCAGGGCCCACTAGTCAGTGACCGTAGTAGCTAACCTAGTTAGTTAATTAGTGCTAACTAAGGTAATTAGTCGGGCGGGGCCCGCAAGTCAGTGTGAGAGAGGGGGAGGTCAAACTGGGCTGTGGGGGTCAACCCACACCGGAGTTGACCCAGCGCTCGTCACCGGCAAGGCCAGAGACGGCGGAGGGGTTCGGGATTCCTCCTCCGGCGACCAAATGGCCGGCGGAGGGCATCTTTGTGGAGCTGCGACTCGCCCGCATCCATTTGTGGAAACGGCAGGGGCTGAGGTGGCCCGAGCTCGCCGGAGGCAAGATCGCGGTGGTGGCCGGAGTTCGGGCGATGATGCAAACGTCGCTATGGTGCACGGCAGGAGCAACGGTTGGTTGCTCTGGGCCCGTGGAGTTGTGCTGAGCACGGTGACGCGCTCGGTTTTGAGCCTGAGCGGCTGCGGCGACGGCGGTGACATGGTTGGCGGGCGGAAGCTTTCGGCTCCGGTGAAAAGCATGGTTAGGGGACGCGTTCGGCAGCAAGAAGAGAGGGGAAAGACGCCGGGGCTCACCTGGGGTCGGAAGAGAAGGTCAGCGGGCTCGGGGGCGCGCCAGACGTCGCAAATTGCCGACGGTGATCGGCGGCGCCTGACGTGGAAGACGAGCTCGAAGGCGTCACCACGGTGCTCCTGGGTTCGGGATCTTCCGCGTAGAGGAGATATGCATCGTCACGGAGCTTTTGGGCGTGGGGAAGGGGCGAGAAGACCATGGTGGTCACGGTGCCAGCGAACGGCGGCGACGGACCCGTTCGGGCGTGCTACAGAGAGAGAGAGCAGGGGAAGGGAGAGTGAGCTGCGAGAGAGGGGAAGGACCAGGGGGGCTCGGCCATCTCTAGGCGCCTGGTCAAGGATGGGGAAGGAAGCAGGAGGTGGCGGGGAGATGTGGCCGCGGTCGGCTGTGAGGCGGGCACGCAGCAGCTCCTACTGGAAGGAGCTTGAAGAAGCTCCTGGTGGTTGGACTGGTGGGCTGGGCCGAGAGAAGCCGGGCCAGGCTACAGGGAGGCCAGGTAAGTGTTTTCCCCTCTCTTTTTCTTCTGTTTTGCATTTTCTGTAATTTGTTTTGATTTAGTTTTAGACACTAAATCATTTTTGTTGCTTCTGATAATTCTTGTAGGGACTAGTTGGATTATTCCAAAGCCCCTCAACAAAAACCCGAATTTTTGGACATATATAAAATATATCACGTATATATATATATCCAAGGCAAATAATTATTGTATTAATTCCAAAAGGACAAAATAAATATTTATGGGCTCCCAAAATTATTGGTTTGAATTTTACCTCTAACCAATATTTTCAGAGAGCAACATGAACATTTTGTTGGTCCTTTTTGGAGCACTTTTTATCTGGGTCATTTCCAGAAATGATTTCTGGGGGTTTCACAAATCCCCATTTCAAATTTAAATGGAATTTAAACATGATGCACAAATGACTAGCTAGTCTAGGTCATACCAGAACTAGGGATGTGACAACTCGCCCCCACTCGGAAGAATCTCGTCCCGAGATTCAGGAGTTGGCGGAAAGAAAGTGGGGTACTCAAGTCGAAGACGATCTTCTCGCTCCCAGGTAGCTTCTCTCTCAGAATGATGAGACCACTGAACCTTGAAAAACTTGATGTTATGACGTCGAGTGACACGCTCTGCTTGATCCAGAATGTGAACGGGGTTCTCTCGATAAGTGAGGTTATCTTGGAGATCAAGCATTTCATGGTCCACTCCGCGGATGGGATCCGAGAAGCAACGCCTGAGTTGAGAGACGTGGAAGACATCATGAACTCGAGAAAGATGTGGAGGTAGTTCCAACTGGTAGGCAACCTCTCCTCGTTTAGCGAGAATGCGAAAAGGACCAATGTAATGAGGAGCCAACTTGCCCTTGATACCGAAACGATGGGTACCCTTCAAAGGAGTAACCTGAAGGTAAGCCTTGTCGCCAACTTCATAAGCCACTTCCTTATGACGACGGTCATACTGGCTCTTTTGATGAGATTGGGCTGTTTTCGAATTCTCACGAATGATGCGAACTTGCTCTTCTGCCTCCTGGATCATATCCGGTCCAAAGAATTGTCTCTCACCGGTTTCTGACCAGTTCAAAGGTGTTCGACATCTTCGTCCATACAGAATCTCGAAGGGTGCTTTCTTAAGATTGGATTGGTAGCTATTGTTATAAGCAAACTCGGCAAAGGGAAGACATTTCTCCCAATCCATATCAAATGAGATAACGCAAGCTCTAAGCATGTCTTCGAGAATTTGGTTGACCCTTTCCATCCGACCACTTGACTGAGGGTGGAAAGCGGTACTGAAAGAAAGATGAGTTCCCATGGCGTTCTGGAAACTTTCCCAGAAATGAGAGGTGAAAAGACTGCCATGGTCTGAATTGATCTCTAGTGGAACACCATGGAGTGACACTATTCGGGAGATATATAAGTCAGCGAGCTGACTAGCAGTGATACTCTCTCGAACAGGTAGGAAGTGAGCCACTTTGGAAAGACGGTCAATGACTACGAATATAGCATTATTTCCTTTCTTGGTCCTGGGAAAGCCGGTGATGAAGTCCATACCAACTTTGTCCCATTTCCACTCGGGAATAGCTAAAGGTTGAAGGGTGCCAGCAGGTCTTTGATGATCTGCCTTAACGCGACGACAAACGTCACAGTTGGCAATATACTGAGTGATTTCTCTCTTCATCCTAGTCCACCAGAACCTCTGGCGTAGGTCCTGATACATATTTGTACTACCGGGATGAATCGTGAGAGGGGATTCATGGGCCTCCTTACGGATCAGTTGCTGCATCTGTTGACATTTGGGAACCACCAAACGGTTTCCAAAGTAAACAACACCACGTTCATCCATAGAGAAACAGTTGGCAACTCCCTTTGAAATATTTTTCTTGATCCGGGAAATTCCTGTATCATGCTTCTGAGCCTGTATGATCTGATCCGTAAGGGTAGGTTTCACCACCAAGGTAGAAAGGGAACCATGAGGAGCTATGTGAAGTTTAAGCTTATAGAATTCCTCATGGACGGGTGGTTGACATTGTTGCAACATGAGGTTGTTGCAATAGGATTTACGACTTAAAGCATCAGCCATGACATTACCTTTGCCTGGGGTGTAGGTGATTTCTAAGTCGTAATCCGAGATCAACTCCAACCAACATCTCTGTCGAAGATTCAGATCCGGTTGGGTGAAGATATACTTGAGACTCTGATGGTCAGTGTAGATTTCACAACGGTTACCAAGAAGGTAATGTCGCCAAGTCTTAAGTGCATAGACAACGGCTGCAAGCTCTAGATCATGTGTAGGATAATTTTCCTCATGTGGATGCAACTGTCGAGATGCATAGGCAATCACATGATGATCCTGCATAAGAATGCAACCTAGTCCTTGACGCGAAGCGTCGCAATAGATAACAAAGTCTTTAGTGAAATCCGGTGGCACAAGTATGGGCGCAGAAGTCAGGCGTCCTTTCAGTTCCTAAAAACTATGCACACACTGTGGGGTCCAGTCAAACCTTTTATCTTTCTTGAGAAGTTCCGTGAGGGGTTTGGCCACTTTGGAGAAGTTTTCAACGAAGCTGCGACAATAACTGGCTAGACCAAGGAAACTCCTAACTTGTTTGACCATTTCGGGTGGATTCCAATCGAGAACGGCTTTGACTCTCTCGGGATTGACAGCGATGCCCTTACCAGAGATCACGTGGCCCAGATAGGCCACTTCTGGCAACCAAAATTCACACTTGGAGAACTTGGCATAAAGGCGGTGCTCTCTGAGTTTTTCTAACACAAGCCTAAGATGTTCGGCATGCTCTTCCTTGTTCTTCGAGTAAATAAGAATATCATCGAGATAAACCACGACGAACTTATCTAAGTACTCCATAAAGATCGAGTTCATCAAGCGGGAGAAAGTAGCTCGAGCATTGGTTAGGCCGAAAGACATCACGGTGTACTCGTATTGACCATAATGAGTGACAAAGGCCGTTTTGGGGATGTCCCTGTTTCTGATTTTGATTTGGTGGTAACCTAACCTCAAATCCATCTTGGAAAAGACTGAGGATCCAGCGAGCTGATCATATAGGTCGTTGATCATGGGGAGCGGATACTTGTTCTTTATCGTGACCAAATTAACGGGACGATAATCTACAACCATCTGATCCGTACCATCCTTCTTCTTGACAAAGAGGACAGGACAAGCCCAAGGAGAAGAACTGGGACGGATGAAACCCTTTTGCAAGGACTCATCAAGTTGTTTCATAAGCTCGGCTAACTCCAAAGGTGCCATCTTGTATGGTCTCCTAGAGATTGGAACAGTTCCTGGGATAAGTTCTATGACAAACTCTACATCTCTGTCAGGTGGGACACCTGGCAGTTCTTCTGGAAAGACATCCCGGAAGTCATGGACTACCGGAATATCTTCAAGGTCTGGAAGAGGGCTGGCATTAAGAGAATAGAGTTGACGCCTTGCAACTCTAGTGGAGACAGTGACTATTTTGCCAGATGGATGTGTAAGTTGAACAGATCTAGTGTAACAATCGATCTTGGCATGATGAGCTGTCATCCAGTCCATACCCAAGATGATGTTAATATCTGAAGACTTGAGAGATATCAAACAAGCAAGGAATACCAGTCTGTCCACAAGGATTTGATTACCATGGCTTACCTTGGAGGTTTTCCATTTGGAACCAGGAGTCTGGATTATTAGTGGAGTTGGCATATCACAAAATGACATGTCGTGCAACTGAGCATAACCTTCGGATATGAAGGAGTGAGATGCTCCAGTATCGAACAGAACTGAAGTAGGGTGACAATTGACAAGAAGTGTTCCCAATACGACGTAGGGATCATCTTGAGCTTCTGTAGCTGAGACATGGTGCACACATGCTCGTTCAATGGAGGCTGGCTTGGTACTGATCATCTTGACTGATGGCTTTTCATGGCCAACAGACCTCTCAGACTGGGGTGGAGTATAACTGGACTGAGGGCAGTCACGTGCATAGTGTCCTGGTTCTCCGCAGGTGAAGCAAGTTCCTGAGGTAGGACGTGGACCCACATTGGCAAGTGGTCCACTAATAGGCCTGGGTGGGGTACGTTGCTGAGGTGGGTGAGGCGCCACATCGGATGGCCTTGGTGCATATCCAGGTGGAAGAGCTGAGTTCGGAATCCAAATCCGTCGCTTCTGAGAGCCAGAGCGGGAGGAAGAACCCAGATCACGGTTGTGCTTACGAGACTCCTCGTAAGTGAGTTGAGCTGTCTCTGCATTAATGGGCTTGTTCACAAGAGCCTGGAAAGTATCACAATGATGTAGGTGGAGATCACGACGCAACTTAGGGTTGAGACCCTTCCGGAACCTAGCCTGCTTCTTGGCATCCGTGGACACTTCTTCTATAGCATGGCGGGCGAGGTTTCCAAACTCGCTACTGTAAGCATCAACAGGCAACTTACCCTGGGTAAAACTACAGAACTCTTCCCTCTTGTGGTCAATGAGAGCCTAAGGAATGTGGTTCTCACGAAAAGCCTCGGTGAAATCCTTCCAGATAGGAATCTGGCCAGCTGGTAGCATAGCCTCATAGCTCTGCCACCAAATACTAGCAGGACCTTCCAAGTGATAGGTAGCATAGGTGACCTCGTCACCTTCAGTTACGTTCGCAGAATGCAACTTGTGAGTGATGCTTCGGAGCCAGTCATCTGCGTCAAGTGGCTCAATGGAATGATGGAAGGTGGGTGGTTTCAGACCAATGTAGTCGGTGATGGAAACCAACTTCTTACGCTGATGTGCGGTGTTCTGCTCAATCTGTGCCAGCAAGCGGTTAGTCTCACGCTTGTTCCTCTCGGATGCTAACAAGAACTCTGCCATCAAAGGCTGGTCAGGAGGATCCTCATCCCTACCATCTCCGGGGTTCTTGCTATGAGCAACTGAACCTCGGTTAGCAGACGACATCCTAGCACAGAAACCAAGGAAACAAGGATGGAATTAGCATCGACATAAGGATGCGGAATGTAATGCAAAAGCATTGGAAACTCTTGAAATCCTAGGACAATTTCGGCAGCATAACGGCTGTAAATGCTCAAAAGGATTTTGAGACATCCATCAAAGGAATAGCATAATCAATCAGCATCATAATATCAAGGTTCTGGGTCAAACACATGACACACGGAAGTAGTAGAACTGTACGGAGACACAACCCAACAATCCTAAGACTTAACGGTTTAGTAACACGTCATCCTGAGAGATAGAGGAGAAGCCTAGGCCTTAACCCTCATAGAAAAGAAGAGGCTGACTCAGAAAGAATGACACGAGGTAAAGGAGTAAAAGAGCCTTACGTTCCCTTCCACAATCAATTCCCTTATATAACTAAAGCATTTCTAGACTCAACTTCGACCAGTTTGGCTTGGTAATCCTACAGACATTCAGGCTCTGATACCAACGCTGCCGGGACCCCGATCCTAAGTCACACCGATCTAGCATGTAACACTTCATACCACTTTGCGGCCTCACGCACAGTATTCCACGGGGCCACCTTACCTGGCCCAGGACCGTTTGTGCCTTTTGGCTCATGTATATGTTAGTGTTGCTAGCATCCACATGATAGAGAACCTGGGCCGACATGACTAGTTGTGAACCCAAAGTGGCACTATCTTACAGGGACAGGCATACATGAATCAACCTCGAGCATGTCGGTCAACAGCGTATGAATCCGGGCTGTAGCACTGGGCTAACAGGACTCCGGGAACCCGGGCTGTAGCAGACTAGGCAGGACTCCGGATTTCACCGCGTGACATTGCCCCGAAGGGACAGACACAGGAACGAAGTGAATCACATGCCGGCTAGTCAAGTGTGCCAGAGCAGTAGTGCTGGGCTAGCAGGACTCCGGTGAACAGGGCTGTATCGGACTACTATGGCTCATGGAAGCACAAGACTACATTTCCCCATAAGAGAGGCTACCAGGTATAAACAACTAGGTTGTCGGATCCCACACATAGCTATACACGTTACACGTACGCATAACATGCAAGTATGTGTTGTACAACATGGCATCACAACATAACTCAAACTCATATAGATAAAGGCCCAGAAGAGCCACATAGCATTCAATACAAACAGGGGTCGCACGACCCGTCATTCAGAGCATACAAGCAACGGAAGCATTACATGTCTGAGTACACACAACTACAAAAGGAAAAGACTAAGAAGCCTGACTAAACACGACCCTCCCAAGGGTACAAGATCGTAGCTGGGATACAAGTTACTCGTCGAAGTCACTAGCGTAACCAACTGCAAAACATAAATAGGCAAACGTGAGTACGAAGGTACTCAGCAAGTCTTACATTATAACTATCTACATATGCAACATTATCATCAAGGGGGGTGATGGAGTTAACAGCAACAAGCCAGCTTTGACTCAGTGGCTAACCTATACTACGAGTACCAGAAACTTCTTTGAGGTGAGAAGATGCACACGAGTCCACATATTCACCATATCAATACTCCACTATGGATCCGTTCCCGTCTCCCTACGAGAAAGCCATCCATAGCACTCACGCTTATCTTGCATATTTTAGTGTATCCACTTCAAGTTGTCTATGTACTACATAAGTCCTACAAGTTTCCATATCCGAGGAAAACGACTAATCGAATAGATAATGTTGACCCTGCAGGGGTGTACTTCTTCACACACGCTCTCGCCACTTATAGCCCTGTACACGCCATGTACCTCGGCAACCTTCAAGCGGAAGCTGGGTGAGGGTGTCGGCCACGAGCTAACTAACCACACAAGTCTCTTGTCCAGGTTTATCGCCTATTCGAGTTCCATCCGCAAGGAGTTCCGGTCGAAGTCTCCAGTATGGCCCCAAACGATGTGTGCAGGGTTCCCAAGCCCACCATCCGGGTGCCACTTGGTACACCGTGCCACGGTGCCTAGTCTGTCCCAAGCCCGTCTCGTCGAACACCACCTGGTAGACAAGTAGTGAGGGAGTCCTGGATTAGGGGGTGTCCGGATAGCCGAACTATACCTTCAGCCGGACTCCTGGACTATGAAGATACAAGATTCAAGACTCCGTCCCGTGTCCGGAAGGGACTTTCCTTGGCGTGGAAGGCAAGCTTGGCGATACGGATGTTCAGATCTCCTACCATTGTAACCGACTCTATGTAACCCTAACCCTCTTCTGTGTCTATATAAACCGGAGGGTTTTAGTCCGTAGGACAACACACACATCAACAATCATACCATAGGCTAGCTTCTAGGGTTTAGCCTCTCTGATCTTGTGGTAGATCTACTCTTGTACTACCCATATCATCAATATTAATCAAGCAGGACGTAGGGTTTTACCTCCATCAAGAGGGCCCGAACCTAGGTAAAACTTCGTGTCCCTTGCCTCCTGTTACCATCCGGCCTAGACGCACAGTTCGGGACCCCCTACCCGAGATCCGCCGGTTTTGACACCGACATTGGTGCTTTCATTGAGAGTTCCTCTGTGCCGTCGCCGTCAGGCCCGATGGCTCCTACAATCATCAATGGCGATGCAGTCCAGGGTGAGGCCTTCCTCCCTGGACAGATCTTCATCTTTGGCGGCTTCGCATTGCGGGCCAATTCACTTGGCCATCTAGAGCAGATCGAAAGCTATGCCCCTGGCCGTCAGGTCAGATTCGGAAGTTTAAACTACACGGCTGACATCCGCTGGGACTTGATCTTCGACGGATTCGAACCACTGTCGAGCGCGCCGCACTGTCATGACAAGGATGATCTAACTCTGCCACCGAACGGTGCCCTGGAGGCCGCACCCGCACCGGCTCCGACCCTTAGTTCGGAGTCAACTGCGCCGATCGAGGATGGGCAGTTGGACCCCACCTCGGGGGCTGCGATCCAAATGGCGATTGAGCCGAACACCAGCCCCGTACTCTGCGAGGCTCGTGACTCCAAGGAGCCGGACTCCTCTCCGAACTCCGAACCCTCCGCGCCCCTGCCAGTCGAATCCAATTGGCCGCCGATCATGGAGTTCACTACCAGAGACATCTTTCAGCACTCTCCTTTCGGCGATATCCTGAAGTCACTGAAGTCTCTCTCTTTATGAGGAGAGCCCTGACCGCACTACGGTCAGCAAGGTTGGGGTACGAACGATGAAGAAATTCAAAACCCACCCACCACCCACTTTGTAGCCACTGTCGACGACTTAACTGACATGCTCGACTTCGACTCCGAAGACATCAACGGTATGGACGCCGATGAAGGAGATGATGAAGAACCAGCGCCTACTAGGCCCTGGAAAGCCACCTCGTCATATGACATATACATGGTGGACACCACAAAAGAGGGAGAGGGCGATGGAACGGCGGAGGATGACCCCTCCAAGAAACAGCCCAAGCGCTGGCGTCAGCGGCGCCGCTCAAAATCCCGCCAACACAAAAACGGTGATTCCAGCACGGAAGATAATAATACTCCAGAGAGTGCCGAAGAAAACCCCCTCCAGCAAGGTTTAGCATAGGAGGATGGAGAAACCAACCCTCATGAGAGAGCGGAAGACAGAGAGGTCGAAGACGATAATTATATGCCTCCCTCCGAAGACGAGGCAAGCCTCGACGACGACGAATTCGTCGTGCCAGAGGATCCCGTTGAGCAAAAGCGTTTCGAACGCAGGCTTATGGCCACGGCAAGAAGCCTCAAGAAAAAACAGCAACAGCTCAGAGCTGATCAAGATTTGCTGGTTGATAGATGGACTGAAGTCCTTGCGGCCGAAGAGCATAAACTCGAACGCCCCTCCAAGAGTTACCCAAAGCGCAAGTTGCTACCCCGATTAGAGGAGGAAGCACTTGATGCGGTCGAACGGCTACCTCATGGCCGCGACAGAGAGGCCTCCTCTCCCTCCACTCAATCCGCACCCCGTACCAAGGCATGGGAATATGCACCGGACTTACGAGACATGTTGGAGGACAAGGCAAGGCAAACACGATCGATCTATGGATCACGTGGGCACCCCATGGCTCGAGACGGTAACCGTCACGCCGGCCAAAAATTCGGCAGGGCCGAACACAGTAGACAAAGCTCATTGGAGCTACGTCATGATATCGCCCAGTACAGAGGCGCCGCACACCCACTGTGCTTTACAGACGAAATAATGGATCATCAAATCCCCGAGGGTTTCAAACCCGTAAACATCGAATCATATGATGGCACAACAGACCCTGCGGTATGGATCAAGGATTATATCCTTCATATCCACATGGCCCGTGGCGACGATTTTCACGCCATCATATACCTCCCACTCAAGCTTAAAGGACCAGCTCGGCATTGGCTCAACAGCTTGCCAACAGGATCAATCAATTGTTGGGAGGACCTGGAAGCCGCATTCCTTGACAATTTCCAGGGCACTTATGTGCGACCCCCAGACGCCGATGACATAAGTCACGTAATCCAGCAGCCAGAGGAATTGGCCAGACAATTCTGGACACGGTTCCTAACAAAGAAAAATCAAATAGTCGACTGTCCGGACGCTGAGGCCCTAGCAGCCTTCAAGCACAATATCCGTGACGAGTGGCTGCCCCGGCACCTCGGACAAGAAAAGCCGAAATCTATGGCAGCACTCACGACACTCATGACCCGCTTTTGCACGGGAGAAGACAGCTGGCTCGCTCGTAGCAACAATATGACCAAGAACCCTGGTAGTTCGGACACCAGGGACATTAGTGGCAGGTCGCGTCGCAACAAGCAGAAGCGTCGCATTAACGGCGACAATGCTGAGGATACACCAGTTAATGCCGGATTCAGAGGCTCTAAATCCGGTCAATGGAAGAAGCCATTCACAAGGAATCCTAGGGGCCCGTCCATCTTGGACCGAATACTCGACCGCTTGTGCCAAATACATGGCACCCCCGAAAAGTCGGCCAATCACACCAACAGGGATTGTTGGGTGTTCAAGCAGGCAGGCAAGCTAAGCGCTGACAATGAAGACAAGGGGCTGCATAGCGATGACGACGAGGAGCCCCGGCCGCCGAACAGCAATGGACAGAAGGGTTTGCCCCCACAAGTGCGGACGGTGAACATGATATACGCCACCCATGTCCCCAAAAGGGAGCGGAAGCGCGCGTTAAGGGACGTATACGCGGTAGAGCCAGTCGCCCCAAAGTTCAACCCATGGTGCTCCTGCCCGATCACCTTTGATCGAAGAGACCATCCCACTAGCATTTGTCATGGCGGATTTGCCGCATTGGTTCTAGACCCTATTATTGACGGATTTCATCTCACTAGAGTCCTCATGGACGGCGGCAGCAGCCTGAACCTGCTTTACCAGGATACAGTGCGAAAAATGGGCATCGAGCCCTCGAGGATTAAGCCCACCAAAACGACCTTTAAAGGCGTAATACCAGGTGTAGAGGCCAACTGTATAGGCTCAGTCACACTTGAAGTGGTCTTCGGATCCCCGGATAATTTCCGAAGAGAGGAATTGATCTTCGACATAGTCCCATTCTGCAGTGGCTATCATGCACTGCTCGGACGAACCGCATTCGCCAAATTCAATGCGGCACCGCACAATATATACCTTAAGCTCAAGATGTCAGGCCCTCGTGGAGTAATTACGGTCAACGGAAACACCGAACGCTCCCTCCGAACGGAGGAGCACACAGCGGCCCTTGTAGCGGAAGTACAAAGCAGCCTCTCCAGGCAGTTCTCCAGTCCGGCCATTAAACGTCCGGACACCGTCAAGCGCGCCCGGAGTAACCTACAACAAGACCGCCTGGCATGTTCCGAGCAGGCGTAGCAATGCGGCCCCAACCCCAACCCTCGCAGAAAGGCGATGCTAGTACTTCACATCCATAACTACGCTCTGGAAATACCATGGGCATAGGGGGAGGGGCACCATCACGGCATGCCCAAAACACGGCTTAAACCGCACCAGGGGCTGCCGATTCTTTACTTTTCTCTTACTTCCAGGACTCTACTCTTCGGAAGGCCTGTTCGGCAGTTCAATTGCCACACAAACGATGCAAGGACCAGGGAAGCAGACAAGCCATGCCGCATTACGGAAATCCCAGGTGGTCTCTATCACGAGCAGTATACCTGTTTCGCATACTATTCCGCAGCTTGCCCCTGGAGCAGACATGTTAAATAGTCCAACTTTTCGTTTATCGCATTACTTGTATCGTTCTGCTTTGATCGCAGCTATTTTTAATAAACAATGCATAGCTTTTGTCTATTTTTTGCATTATCTTTTTATAAATAAATGTTCCTTAACGACATGTTGCACCCGTACAACTTGGTACGGCCAAAATACACCAGGGGCTTTTAGCACCCCTCAATATGGTGTGAGAAGTCCGAACACTTTCACAAGTGCGGCACCCCGAACTTATAGCACTATATGCATCGGCTCCGAATCATGTCTTGGGTCAATAGTTGGGTTTTCCCGGCTCCTATGTTTTGGTGCCTTACGTTCCGCTATATCGGCTAAGGTAGCACTAGGAGAACCACTGCGATTGTGCCCCAGTTGAGCTGGGCCGAGCACCTCAGTGGAGAAAGCTAAAACTGACTGTCATGATGAAGCGAGAGTTGGTCGCTGTTCGAGAGGTTTTTTTGAGTCCCTAAAGACTTATGCCGCTTAGGGCGAAGAGTCGGCTCTGTCCGGCCAAGGCGTGGATAGCGCCCCGAACTCGGTCTTCCGAATACTAGGGGCTTCGCCGAAATTTAAAATTATAGAATTCTATGGCTAAGTGAGAGTGTTCATGCATTATAGTGCGATTGCCTCGTTCGTTGGGCTGGGCGCCTCCCTCAAAGGACCCAAATATGGGAAAAAGAGCGCCCAGGTTTATCCCCGAACACCCCAGCACTAGCGGCAAGGGGCCAGAAGCCGATGACTCGCCATCTCTCAGTATTGATAAACAGCCGCACAGAAGGTAATATTTTAAATTCAAGCAGCATTGCTCAGCGCATATGAACAAGTTTTCAGCGCACAGGACAAACACGAGCGAGTTTCACTCAAAAATTACATCCCTATTACATTCATCCGCCACAAGGCGGGCACCCTTCAGAACATCCTTATAGTAATTTTCGGGCTTGCGATGCTCTTTCCCCGCTGGTGGCCCGTCCTTCACAAGCTTCTCCGCATCCAGCCTGCCCCAGTGCACCTTAGCACGGGCAAAGGCCCTACGGGCACCTTCAATACAGACGGAGCGCTTGATGACGTCGAGCCTTGGACAGGCCTCCACTAGCCGCCGCACCAGCCCGAAATAGCTGCCTCTCCAGGCCACAGCCGAACTAGGAGGCCCTTCATGGCCTGTTCGGCCGCCTTGTGGAGCTCGACCAGTTGCTTCAGCTGGTCGCTCAGGGGCATGGGGTGTCCGGCCTCAGCATACTGAGACCAGAACACCTTCTCCGTCGAGCTGCCCTCCTCGGATCGATAGAATGCGGCGGCATCGGATACACTCCGGGGAAGATCTGCAAATGCCCCTGGAGAGCTCCGGATTCGGGTAAGTATCAAGTAACTCACGTTTACGTGTTTACTTTGCATAAAGAATGCCTTACCCGCCGCTATCCTCTTCACCTCATCCAACTCCTGGAGGGTCTTCTGGGATTTGGTCTTGGCAGACTTGGCATTTTCAATAGCCGCCGCGAGCTCGGACGCTCGCATCTTCGAGTCAGGCTCCAAACTCTCATGTTTCTTCATGAGAACTTGGAGCTCTTGCCGCACCTTGCCAACCTCGGCCTAATACCTCTCCCGCTCGGTGCGCTCCGCAGCCGCACTCTTCTCGGCCTCGAGCAGCGCTTGCTTAAGGGTCTCCACCTCAGATGTGGCCCCTACAATAGCCATGTTAATCCTGTCATTTCTTGCAGTTGCACCTTTTTTATATATACATATTCGACCAAGGTATTTCTTACCTTCATTGTCCTCGAGCTGCTTCTTGGCACGCTCGAGCTCTTGCTCGGACCTTTCGAGGTCCTGCTTTAGCGTGTCCACTTCCACAGTCAGTGCGGCGGACGCAAGCAGAGTAGCCTGCACATGCATATTGACTCATTTTTGTTAGACTCCTGCGAATTCTGTTTGATCCTCTATTCGGCTTTTCTTCCTGAACGCCAAACAGAGCATCTGGGGCTACTGTCTATGCGGTACTATTATTTACACTTTCTTTACTTACCTCAAAGCCGGTTAAAAGGCTAGTACAAGCTTCAATCAGTCCGTTTTTTGCGAACTAAACCTTCTGGACCACCACACTCATAATAGTGCGGTGCTCCTCGTCGATGGAGGCTCTTTGGAGCGCCAACAGCATATTGTCCGTCGCTCCGGTTGGACGGAGGCCGCCGGCACGGTGGACTTGCTCCTCTTGGAAGGAGGTCCCCCGCCGGACTCCAGAACCTTTGAAGGTTCCGGAGTGGTGTCCGGCCTAGAGCCGGACTTGGAGCCCTGGGGGGTTTCATCCCCCTTACTCCTGGAGTCTGGGAGGTCGCCTTGCGGTGCCTCCATTACCACCTCCTCCCGGATTGGAACCTGTTGGGACAACACTTCGGTGTCGTCCGTAGGGCGGAGGGAGGAAGCCGTCGGAAGTGAGTTCACGTCAAACGAGTCCAGTGAGCCGCTCGACGACACGTCGAGACGGTCTTTGGGTGGGCTGCATAAACACATTCGACATAAGGGAAAGCTGTGCAATAAACGAATACTATGAATTACTCCGGTATCCAGATACTTACAATTTTGCCAGGGGCTTGGCCCTAGGCTGCCACTCGTCTCCGCCGTCATCGGCGTCAGCGGAGTAGTCCGGAGGAAGGGTTTTCCCCTTCTTGAACCCTCCGGCCTCCTCATAGAGGGCGGCCTTCCTTTTCTTCTCTCCTCCCGCTGGAGGGGGAGAGGTTTCTTCTTCTTCCTCATCGTCTTCGCGAGAGGAAGGTGCTTCGGGACCGTCGGATGATGAATCCGACACCTCCTGGCGCCGGGCGCTCTTTCGAGTCCCTCTGGCCCTTTTCATGGCCTTCTTCTCCGGCACCACATAGGGCGCCAGAACAAGCAGCCTCGCGAAGCGAGCGTCCACTGGGCCTTCGGGCAAAGGGGCCGGACAGTTGATCTGTCCGGACGTCACCTGCCAATCCTGTCAGAGGAAAGGGAGCTTAGATCCCGCATAGAGTCAAACTATGGAAAACTGATACCCTGTAAAAGGAAAAAACAGCTTACCGCGAGCGCGTGACGCTGCTCGCTGAATCCGCGATCCTCGGTAGTGGATGCAGGAGCCTCGGCGCCCTTGAAAAGCATCCTCCAGGCATCTTCGTACATCGTGTCGAAGAGCCTGTTTAGAGTTTGATGTTGTGCCGGGTCGAACTCCCACAGATTGAAGGCCTGTTGTTGACACGGGAGGATCAGGCGGATGAGCATAACCTGGACTACGTTGCCAAGCTTGAGCTTCTTGTCCACCAGGGTTTGGATGCATGTTTGTAGTCCGGTCAGCTCTCCTTTTTTACCCCAAGACAGGCCTGTCTCCCTCCTGGAGGTGAGCCGCGTAGGGGGGCCGGATCGAAACTCAGAGGGTGTGACCCATTCGCCGTCGCGCGGCTCGGTGACGTAAAACCATCATGATTGCCACCCCTTCAGGGTCTCCACAAAGGAGCCCTCGAGCCACAGGACGTTGGCCATCTTGCCAACCATGGCACCGCCGCACTCCGCCTGGCTGCCGCGCACCACCTTTGGCTTGACATTGAAAGTCTTAAGCCATAGGCCGAAATGGGGGTGGATGCGGAGGAACACCTCGCACACGACGATGAACGCTGAGATGTTGAGGACGAAGTTCGGGGCCAGATCGTGGAAATCCAGGCCGTAGTAGAACATGAGCCCCCGGACAAATGGATGCAGAGGGAAGCCCAGTCCGCGGAGGAAATGGGGGAGGAATACCACCCTCTCATGGGGCCCAGGAGTGGGATGAGCTGCCCCTTTTCGGGAAACCTGTGCGCGATGTCACTAGCCAGATATCCGGCCTTCCTCAGCGTTTTGATGTGTCCCTCCGTGACGGAGGAGACCATCCACTTGCCTCCCGCTCCGGACATGACTGGAGAAGGTTGAGGTGGTAGTGCGGACTTGGGCGCTGGAGCTCGAGTGCGCAAGAATGGATAGGCAAAGGAGGAAGAAGGCGTGGGTGAAAATGTGGATCCTTATCCCCTTATATGGGTGGACGCAACTACGTGTCCCCACCAGCCTGGTAAAACTCGCTTATCTCCAAGCGCCGTAATCAATGGCACGGTTGGGTTACCTACGCCCGTATTGATGAGAATCCCGGAATAAGGGAACATGATCTCTGCTTTAACAAGACATGCCAAGGAAACCACCTCGCATAACGCGCTAAGATGGGATAGTAAAATGGTTCGAATAAAAGCTTGGCCGTGGTGCGATGTCACAACTACGAAATACGTCAGCAGATTAGATTTGTGTAAATATTATTCTCTCTATGGCAATATGTGGAAACTTATTTTGCAGAGCCGGACACTATCTTTGTGTTCAAAATCTTCTATGAAGTACTTGGAGGAGGAACCCGCCTTGCAATGCCGAAGACAATCTGCGCGCCAGACTCGTTGTCATTGAAGCCTGGTTTAGGGGCTACTAAGGGAGTCCTGGATTAGGGGGTGTTCGGATAGCCGAACTATACCTTCAGCCGGACTCCTGGACTATGAAGATACAAGATTGAAGACTCTGTCCCGTGTCCGGAAGGGACTTTCCTTGGCGTGGAAGGCAAGCTTGGCAATACGGATGTTCAGATCTCCTACCATTGTAACCGACTCTATGTAACCCTAACCCTCTTCGGTGTCTATATAAACCGGAGGGTTTTAGTCCGTAGGACAACATACACATCAACAATCATACCATAGGCTAGCTTCTAGGGTTTAGCCTCTCTGATCTCGTGGTAGATCTACTCTTGTACTACCCATATCATCAATATTAATCAAGCAGGACGTAGGGTTTTACCTCCATCGAGAGGGCCCGAACCTGGGTAAAACTTCGTGTCCCTTGCCTCCTGTTACCATCCGGCCTAGACGCACAGTTCGGGACCCCCTACCCAAGATCCGCCGGTTTTGACACCGACAAGTAGCACTACCTACAAACGCCAGAAACTAGTTGCAACTCCTGGACAGAGATCAAGTGGATTAATAAGCCGAGAGGGGCCTAATAACCGGAACCCAATATGTGGTAGTAACTGGACTTGTATAACATACACAAAACTCAGTGCTTTGGGACGGTTCCAATGAGGCAACCCACCATGTCCTCCTACATGGCCTCTCATCGCTACCTTTACCAAAACGTGTTCACACTCTTAGCCTTTTATCGGTAGGACATGTTCACCACTCCGATTCATTCCCGATGAATCAGACCTGACACAACTCTAAGCATAGCTGGAATAAAGAAAACAAACATGGATGAGTAGGCACATCAAGGCTCAAGCAACTCCTACTCATGCTAGTGGGTTTCAACTATTTACTGTGGCAATGACAGGTCATGAAGAGGAATGGGTTCAACTACCGCAGCAGAAAAGTAGCAGTTGAATCGTTGTTGTCCTAATGCAGTATACGGAGAAAGAGCGAGAGAGTGGGACTTATCGAGATGCTCAAGGGGGTTTGCTTGCCTAATAGAACGACGAAAGGGTACGGCTCCTCTGACAGGTACTCGGGAACACCTTCCGGAGTGGAACCTATCGAGAAGAAACGATGCTGGTGATCAACACACAAACAAATTCAACAAAATGATGCATGAACATGACAAGTACAAATGCTAGTGTTTGGGCTAATGCAAGATGCTACCAAGTTGGTTGAAGCCCCATTGAATCAAAGATTCAAATGCAATTCAAAATGAAGCAATTAAAATGCCCATATTATGTTTTCACTTATACAGCATGTATAAGTTGGTTTTTCATGCATGTAACTGGCATAAATGGATTCCTTGCATTTTTCTGATAATTTTTCATATATAATTTATTTCATTCTGAGCTACGGTTGAATTATTACGAATTTTTGAAGTTTAGGCAATATTCTGGAATTTTTTGAGTTAAATTAATTCCAAAAATCAATTATTGCGTTAGCTCTACGTCAGCATGACGTAAGCGAGTTAACAGGGCTGACCAGGTCAAACCTGACCAGTGGGTCCCACTGGTCAGTGACCCAGTCAACTAACTAAGTTAGTTAGTCCTAACTAACTGGGCAGGGCCCACTAGTCAGTGACCATAGCAGCTAACCTGTTAGTTAATTAGTGCTAACTAAGGTAATTAGTCGGGCATGGCCCGCAAGTCAGTGTGAGAGAGGGGGGAGGTCAAACTGGGCTGTGGGGGTCAACCCACACCGGAGTTGACCCGGCGCTCGTCGCCGGCAAGGCCAGAGACGGCGGAGGGGCTCGGGATTCCTCCTCCGACGACCAAATGGCCGGCGGAGGGCATCTACGTGGAGCTGGGACTCGCCCGCATCCATTTGTGCAAACGGCAGGGGCTGAGGTGGCCCGAGCTCGCCGGAGGCAAGCTCGCGGCGGTGGCCGGAGTTCGGGCGATGATGCAAACGTCGCTATGGTGCACGGCAGGAGCAACAGTTTGTTGCTTTCGGCCTGTGGAGCTGTGCTGAGCACGGTGACGCGCTCGGTTTTGAGCCTGAGCGGCTGCTGCAACGGCGGTGACATGGCTGGCGGGCGGAAGCTTTCGGCTCTGGTGAAGAGCATGGTTAGGGGATGTGTTCGGCAGCAAGAAGAGAGGGGAAAGACGGCGGGGCTCACTGGGGGTCGGAAGAGAAGGTCAGCGGGCTTGGGGGCGCGCCAGACGTCGCGAATCGCCAGCGGTGATCGGTGGCGCCCGACGTGGAAGACGAGCTCGAATGCGTCACCAGGGTGCTCTTGGGTTCGGGATCTTTCGCGTGGAGGAGTTGTGCATCGTCACGGAGCTTTTGGACACGGGGAAAGGGCGAGAAGACCACGGTGGTCACGGTGGCAGCGAATGGCGACGACGGACCCGTTCGGGCGTGCTACTGAGAGAGAGCAGCGGAAGGGAGAGTGAGCTGCGAGAGAGGGGAAGGACCAGGGGGCTCGGGCGTCTCCAGGCGCCCGGTCAAGGACGGCGAAGAAAGCAGGAAGTGGCGGGGAGACGTGGCCGCGCTCGGCTGTGAGGCGGGCATGCAGCAGCTCCTACTGGAAGGAGCTTGAAGAAGCTCCTGGCGGTTGGGCTGGTGGGCTGGGCCGAGAGAAGCTGGGCCAGGCTACAGGGAGGCCAGGTAAGTGTTTCCCCTCTCTTTTTCTTTGGTTTTGCATTTTCTGTAATTTGTTTTGATTTAGTTTTAGACACTAAATCATTTTTGTTGCTTCTGATAATTCTTGTAGGGACTAGTTGGATTATTCCAAAGCCCCTCAGCAAAAACCAGAATTTTTGGACATATATAAAATATATCACATATATATATATCCAAGGTAAATAATTATTGTATTAATTCCAAAAGGACAAAATAAATATTTATGGGCTCCCAAAATTATTGGTTTGAATTTTAACTCTGGCCAATATTTTCAGAGAGCAACATGAACATTTTCTTGGTCCTTTTTGGAGCACTTTTTATCTGGGTCATTTCCGGAAATGATTTCTGAGGGTTTCACAAATCCCCATTTCAAATTTAAATGGAATTTAAACATGATGCACAAATGACTATCTAGTCTAGGTCATAACAGAACTAGGGATGTGACACCCATAAGCTTATGGGCCTTAGGTGCTGGTGCAGCAACCTCTTCTTCCTCTTCCTCTTCAGAAGCTCTCATGATTGAGGATCTCCCAAGCACTCTAGCAGTGGTCTTTTTTATCCTCTCCTTCCTCTTCTTCCCTTTTGCAGCAGCCTCTTTGGGTTCAGATCCCAAAGGGACTTGAGTAGATTCTCTGGCCTTAGACATTGGAATTCTCTTTGCAGGAACCTTTTGCTTCATGCCTGGCTTGGTGGCAGCAGCGGTGCTATATTCCTTCTTAACCACTTTCTTCTTGGAAGTGGCCTCATCCTCAACTGCCACATAGTCTTCATCCTTAGACTCTGAAGTTTTCTTCTTCTTTGTTCTGGTGGCAGCTTTGGGCAAGTTGCTGGCAGTGCTCCTGCTACCATCATCTGAACTGCTAGAGGGACTAGTGCCCTCACTCAGGTGAACCTGCTCCTCTGACCTGTTCTGGCTGTCACTCTGATCAGACATATTGCAAACACTGACAACAGACCCTGTGAATAGATATAGATGAGATAGAGTGGATGAGCATCACAAAATGCAGAGGTTTTTGCAAAAGAATGAGTCAAAAACTTAGTTTTAGTTTTCCACAGAAAGCATTTTGGATCAACCGATTTGTAAACTCGGTGATACCGAAGCAGCTGTTGGACCCTAAACTAGTGAACTCGATCAGACCGAGTCACAGTTTGGTGGCACCGAGGCTGCTAGGGTTTCACAAAGTCCTGAACTTGGTCACACCGATTTGCAATTCTCGGTCAGACCGAAAATTACATGTGCAATGGCATGAGGTGAATCGGTGGTACCGAGTTCCATAACTCGGATGGTCTGAGATGGTTTCGGTGGAAACCTAACCCTAAATTTTCAATTCAACTCTAATCCACGGAGTGTTTTTACTGGATAGAAGCGTATCAATCGTGGTAAGAATCATAATGAACACAATGTTCTAGGAATCATACGGGGATAGCACTGTGATCGAGTACATACCCTAGTTCGGCGATGAACTCGCTACGGCGGCAACGGCGGGGAAGAATTTCGTTGACGGCGGCAAAGACAAGCGACAGGAGGCGGCTAGCGACGAGGAGGACGATCCGGGGACCCAGGAGGCAGAGCGAGCTATGCGCAGGCGAAGGGGTTTCCGAGAAATTTCCAAAATTTTGCCCATGAGTATATATAGCCCGACCTTGTCGGTGTGACCGAGTGGAACAACTCGGTGGCACCGAGATTCATAACTGCAAGCAGTTACTGAAACTCGATGTGACTGAAAGGTTCAAATCGGTTGCACCGAGATTGAAAACCTAGATCGACTTAGTGATCTCGGTATGACCAACATGGAGGAATCGGTTAGACCAAAAAGCACAAAGAAGTTTTGGAAGTTTAAGTCTATGACGAATCGGGGACTCCGAGTGCTCCTCAGACAGAGTGGTTCGAATCTAACTTGATCAAATTTTGTGATGTAGCATGAATAGAGTTTGAGACGAGAAAAGCATAGATAGCTAGAGAGGGTTCTTAGGCATTCTTTTCCATCCACTTGGCAAAAGAAAAGAAAAACAAACAATCCAAACAACAAGTGGATGTCCTCGAATGAGTGAAATATGCAATCAACATGCTCACAATAAAATGGCAATTGAAATATGTGGAAAAGCATGCACAACCAATTCTAGCATCTATCAAACAATTTGCGATGACTAGGTCATCTATATATGAGTATATTGACTTAGGAGTCAAATGAGAACATTTGATCATAGGTCATACTCATCGTTGAAGCACAAGTGGGGTTACCACTTTTACATAAAGCATTGTTGTGTTCACACCATTAGAGTTGCTTTAGCTCAATTCTTAGAGTAAAGCTCCCCCTAGATGTGAGATCCCCCCTAAGAGGGATGAACTAACCTTGGGTTTTATCGATGATGACTTCATGTAGATGTTGAAGATGTGGATGCTCAATGTTGATGTAGATCATTTGGAGCTATCCATTAGAGTGAGTTGCACTTTGAATACCTACACGGGTTAGTCCCACAAGGAACAAACAAGGATATCCATAGACATAGAGTGATGCACACACAAGATGATGTCTATGAAAGCTTTTAGGTTACCTTGTCCCTTGTCTTACCAACAAGAGGGTTTGTGACTCCTTGAACTAGTGCAAGATGTGGAAGTTGATTGCACTTGTTCTTGCCAAGATGATAAGAGTGAAGTATGTTGGCGGAGTCACCCTCAAGAACTCTCTAGTTCTTCTTCGGGATCCACACCATCTTGATGGGAATCCTCGGTGTTGTAGTTGTACTTAATGAAGTGAAACTTGAAGTAGTCTTGGGAACCCACTTGACCAAGGCCTTAGGAGCTTCTTTAAATGCAGCAATTTCCTCTTGAAGCTTGTCCTTGCCTTTTTGCTTGTGGTCATGTGGTGGAAGATCATCTTGAGCTTGTGTCCCTTTGAAATAAGTAGGATCATACTTCCCTTCTTGAGGAACAAACTTCGTCTTGGGGTATTGATCTTCTTCCCACTCAACTCCATTGGCATTGAACTTTCGTTCAAAACCAACGCCTTGATTCTTCCGGTGCCTTCCTTGCTTGCATACAATTTCCTCAAATTGCTTACTTCCGGCAAGGCTCTTGTAAACACCTTTCTCTATAATTCCCTTCAATAAGCTATTTTCTTGCTCAAGTGTAACTTGGCTAAGAGAATCATTAGTGGAATCAAGAGAACTACTAGAAGCAACAATATTGGATTTAGCATGATTATTGATTGCTTTTAAGAACTCATGCTCTTGCTCAAGGTTGAGCTTTTCAAAGCGTAATTTCTCATGAGTCCTTAAAAGTTCTCGATGATCTCCTAAGATAGTTTCATGAGCTAACTTAAGAGTTTTTAGTTCTTTAGTTAGAGACTCAATCTTCTCCTTATCATTGTCATTCGTTTTATCTTGAATAGCATGATTAATTGATGTTTCATCACAGTATTCATCACTAGAGTTGTCAACAAGTAAATCATCATCACCTAACAAGTCATTTCATCACTATTGAAATCAACATACTCGGGGTGTGATACCTTTGGGCCTTTAGCCATGAAGCATGTTCCAACTCCTTCATTTGCTGAGTCAAATATGTCATAGGAGTTGGTTGTCACAAGTGCTAGACCGGCAACACCTTCATCTTGAGTATATTCGGAGTCGGAGTGATAGCTTCTCTCGGAGTGGTTGTCGTAGTCAGAGCCGGATACCCATTCACCAACATGAGCTTGATGTCTTCATTTTGTGTAGCTCCTTGATGACTTGTCCTTTCTTTCCGAATCCTTGATTCTCTGTGAGGGTCTTCATTCATAACGATCATCTCTACTCCTTCTTTCTCTAGATGGTGATTCTTCACTTCTACTTCTTCTCTTGGGAGAATCTTCTCTTCTCTTGTAGGGGGACGTACACTCATTGGAATAGTGTTCGGGCCTTCCACAATGGTAGCAGTTTCGCTCTCGACTAGAAGTTCTTTTGTCATTGTAGGACCTTGACTTGGAGCTTCTCTCTTTGCTTCTACTCTTGTAGAACTTGTTGAAGTTATTCACCATTAAGCTCAATTCTCCATTGAAGGTTTGTTTCTCACTCGATGATGTGGGGGCTTCACATGAGGCTTTGTAAGCACCACTTGGTTTGTTGTGAAGTTCCTCTTTATCCTTGAGTGACATCTCATGAGCAACAATTCTTCTGATGACTTCCGTTGGCTTGAGATCTTTGTAATTGAACATCATTTGGATCAATGTGCACACGGTATCATATTTTCCATCCAAGGCTCTTAGGATCTTCTTGATGATGAATCTATCGGTCATCTCTTCACTCCCTAAGCCGGCAATCTCATTTGTGATAAGAGCAAGCCTAGAGTACATTTCAGCAACACCTTCACCATCCTTCATTTTGAACTTGTCAAGTTGACTTTGAAGCACATCCAATTTGGATTCCTTGATGGAGTCGGTACCTTCGTGCATATCAATCAAAGTATCCCAAATTTCCTTTGCATTCTCAAGACGGATGATTTTTTTGAATTCCTCGGGGCACAATCCGTTGAAGAGGATATCACAAGCTCGAGCGTTGTATTGCAGCATTTTCAACTCTTCCGCGGTGGCTTCATGGTTCGGTTCTTTCCCGTCAAAGAATTCACCTTGCAAGACAATACACACAATAGCCCAAACGGCGGGGTTATGTCCACGAATATGCATTTTCATCTTATGCTTCCAACTAGCAAAATTAGTACCGTCAAAATAAGGACCTCTACGGTGATAATTTCCCTCGCTAGACGCCATACTCTCCTAGGTTGTGAAACCAAGGCTATGACCCCCAAAATCTATGGAAATCAAAGAAAATGGAGACCGGAGCTCTGAAACCACTTGTAGGATCGAAAGTATGTCTAGAGGGGGGTGATTAGACTACTTGACCAAATAAAAATATAGCCTTTTCCCAATTTTAGTTCTTGGCAGATTTTAGCTATCTTAGCACAAGTCAAGCAATCTCCAAACAATTCAAGCAAGCATGCAAAAGAGTATATGAGCAGTGGAAAGTAAAGCATGCAACTTGCAAGAACGTAAAGGGAAGGTTTTGGAGGATTCAAACGCAATTGGGGACACGGATGTTTTTTTCGTGGTTCCGATAGGTGGTGCTATCGTACATCCACGTTGATGGAGACTTCAACCCACGGAGGGTAACGGTTGTGCGAGTCCACGGAGGGCTCCACCCACGAAGGGTCCACGAAGAAGCAACCTTGTCTATTCCATCATGGTCGTCGCCCATGAAGGACTTGCCTCACTAGCGGTAGATCTTCACGAAGTAGGCGATCTCCTTGCCCTTACAAACTCCTTGGTTCAACTCCACAATCGTGTCGGAGGCTCCCAAGTGACACCTAGCCAATCTAGGAGACACCATTCTCCAAGAGGTAACAAATGGTGTGTTGATGATGCACTCCTTGCTCTTGTGCTTCAAATGATAGTCTCCCCAACACTCAACTCTCTCTCACAGCATTTGGATTTGGTGGAAAGAAGATTTGAGTGGAAAGCAACTTGGGGAAGGCTAGAGATCAAGATTCATATGGTTGGAATGGAATATCTTGACCTCAACACAAGTGTAGGTGGTTCTCTCTCAGAAAATGTGTATTGGAAGTGTAGGTATGTTCTGATGGCTCTCTCCTTGAATGAAGAGTGGGTGGAGGGGTATATATAGCTGTCGGTGTCAAAACCGGCGGATCTCGGGTAGGGGGTCCCGAACTGTGTGTCTAGGCCGGATGGTAACAGGAGGTAAGGGACACGAAGTTTTACCCAGGTTCGGGCCCTCTCGATGGAGGTAAAACCCTACGTCATGCTTGATTAATATTGATGATATGGGTAGTATAAGAGTAGATCTACCACGACATCGAAGAGGCTAAACCCTAGAAGCTAGCCTATGGTATGATTGTTGTTGTGTATGTTGTCCTACGGACTAAAACCCTCCGGTTTATATAGACACCGAAGAGGGTTAGGGTTACACAAAGTCGGTTACAATGGTAGGAGATCTGCATATCCGTATCGCCAAGCTTTCCTTCCACGCCAAGGAAAGTCCCTTCCGGACATGGGACGAAGTTTTCAATCTTGTATCTTCATAGTCCAGGAGTCCGGCTAAAGGTATGGTCCGGCTATCTGAACACCCCCTAATCCAGGACTCCCTCAATAGCCTCCACACAAAATCTAACCCTTACACACAACTTGCCAAACTCGGTGGGACCGAATGATTAAACTCGGTTGGACCGATTCAGCAAACCTAGTGACCGTTAGGATTTTCGGTGGGAATGAGATGCAACTAGGTAGGACCGATATGGTTAGAGTTAGGGCATAATGTAATCTCGGTGTGACCGATTACACAAACTCGGTGGGACCAATTTTGGTAATAAGCTAACCAGAGAGTTGGTCAGGTAAACTCGGTGGGACCGATTCGCTCATCTCGGTGAGACCGAAATGTTACAAAAGGGAAACAGAGAGTATACATTGCAATCTCGGTGGGACCGATTGCTCATCTCGGTAAGACCGAAACGTTACGAAGGGAAACAGAGAGATTACAATCCCATCTCGGTGAGACCGAGATCCCTATCGGTGAGACCGATTTGCCTAGGGTTTGTGGCAGTGGCTATGACATTTGAAACTCGGTGACGCCAGATAGAAAGAATCGGTGGGGCCGAGTTTGACTTTTGGTTTAGGTCATATGTAGATGTGGGAAGGTAGTTGAGGATTTTGGAGCATATCGCTAAGCACTTTGAGCAAGCAAGCCATTAAGCAACACCTCATCCCTCCTTGATAGTATTGGCTTTTCCTATAGACTCAATGTGATCTTGGATCACTAAAATATAAAATGTAGAGTCTTGATCTTGAAGCTTGAGCCAAACTTTTTGTCCTTAGAATTTTGAGGGATCCACTTTCCTCATCCATGCCATGCCATTCATTGAGCTTTTCTTGAAATATTAATCTTGGAATAATGTTAGCTCAATGAGCTATATGTTGTTAGGAATTACCAAAACCACCCAGGGATAGTTGCACTTTCACCTTTGCAGATTCCTCCATCTCCCCGTCCGAATCCCGAGCATCATCAAAGTCTTGCACCATGTTTTCCATCCCGGTACCATGCTCGTCGGTGCGACGATGAACCACCTCAGCTCGGTCACGTTGGGCAGACTCACCATGATATGTCCACACCATATAATCAGGCGTACAACCACTCTTCTGCAGGTGTTTGCCCATTTCAGCCTCTGTCCTCTTTTCCCAATTGCTGCATCGGAAACAGGGGCACCAGGTCTTCCTCTGGCCATTTGCAAATGCGGCTTGCACAAACCCTTGGTTTTTGTGAACAATTCAGCGCCCCATTTGTCCTGACCAGTGTGACCGGTATACATCCACGCACGATCACTCATCTTGACTTTCAGATCTACGGGACACACAACAAATATATATATATATAGTTCACCATGTATATATTCATCAGTTGATCTATTTTGTCAATTTTATTATGTTAATGCAACCTACACTCTAATAGGTAATGATAGGTCCTAATCCCACCCGAGTATGTGTAGATTGGGTTCATTTTCCCATGCTATGCTCCGGATCCGAAGCAAAATTTCGGCAGCACCTCCCCGATGTTCTCCAGATACACGTCTCTGCAATAAACAGAGAGGATGTGTACCCGGAGAACAACTGGGGAGGCACTGATGAAATTTATGCGTTGGATCCGGAGCAAAGCATATGGAAAACGAACCCAATCTACACATAGTCGGGCTGTCCAAGGATAGCGTTGGGCAATTCGAAAGAATCAAGGCTATAAATATGCAAATGCATGCATATTTATAACTGTAACGCTTTCGAATGGGAGACACATATTGGTTACGCATATTGATGATTCAAGACACATATATAGCTAGCTATCAAGTTTCATCTGCACAAACACCAGAACAGAGCAAATAATTAATGAGGGAGGAGGACATGTCATTTGTGCTCACCCACGAACGAGGGGGCAGAGCTCGTCAAACGCACGACGAGGTCGTCGAACACCAAACCTCGTAGCGATGAAACAACTGAACATTTAAATCTACCCGATCAACACAATTATATATGATATTTTTCAAAACAAAATCAAAAAATATATGACCTAACTCATAATTCACAAATATATGACCCCGTCGGCCTCTGGAAGGCCAAAGAGCACCTTTTCGGGAGGTGTCGGGGGTCGGGGTGTCGTGTTGGTGTCGGGGTGCCGTGTCGGGGTCGGGGGTCGGGGTGTGGTGTCGGGGTCGGGGTGTTGGGGTCAGGGGGTCGAGCTGTCGGGGTGTGGTGTCGGGGTCGGGGTGTCGGGGTCAGGGGGGTCGGTGGGTCGGGGTGTCATGTCGGGGTCGGGGTGTCGGGGTGTGGTGTCAGCGTCAGGGTGTCGGGGTCAGGGGGTCAGGGGGTCGGGGTGTCGTGTCGGGGTCGGGGTGCCGGGGTGTCGTGTCGGGGTCGGGTGTCGGGGTCAGTGGGTCGAGGTGTCGGGGTGTCGGGGTCAGCGGGTCAGGTGGTCGGGGTGTCGGGGTGTGGTCTCAAGGTGCTTCCTTCTATCCTTCTTCTTTCTTTCTCTTCTTCTTCTTCTTCTTCTTCTTCTTCTTCTTTACTTTCTTCTTCTTCTTCTTCTTTCATCTTTTTTCTACTTCTTTTACTTCTTTTCGTTTCTTCTTTTCTTCTTCTTCTACTTCTGTTCTTCTTCTTCTTCTTCTTCTTTCATCATTTTTCTACTTTTTTTCTTCTTATTATTTTTTCATTTTTTCCTATTTCTTTTCTTTTCTTCCTTTCTTCTTCTTCTACTTCTTTTCTTTTCTTCTTCTTCTTCTACATCTTCTACTTCTACTTCTTCTACTTCTTTTCTTCTACTTATAATTATTCTACTTCTAAATCTAACACTAACAATTAAACAGCAAAAAATATGAAAAAACAGAAGAAAAAAACCCACCGGGGCAATGGGACAGTCGGGGCAGTGGGGCGGGTGGGCCGGCGACGTGGCGGCGCGCCGGGGCAGTTGGGCGGGTGGGCCGGCGACGGACGGCAGGGGCAGCGCCGGGCGGCGGGATGGTGGGGCGACACCGGGCGGCAGGGGCGGGGTGGGCGGCGGGGGCGGTGCCGGGCGGCAAGGGCGGCGCCGGGGCATCAGCGGGTGGGATGGGGGCGACGGGGTGGTGGGCCGACGGGGCAAGCGGGGGCGGGGGCCGGGGCGAGCGGCGGGGGCGGCGGTGGGTGGATCTGGTGGTGGCCGGGCGTTGGGGAGGAGAGACGGAGAGAAGAGATAGTAACAGGCGGGGGTGGGGCTCGATCGGCCAGGCGTTAGGTTAGTGGGGCCACCGAACCTTTGCCGTCCGCCGAACCTTTGCCGTCCGCTTGCTTTTTATCTTTGCCGTCTGCTAGCGGACGGCAAAGAGGGGGGCCGTTAAGTATTTCTAATCGGATCGTTAGTGGGGCCACCTCCCTCTTTGCCATCAGCCGGCCGACGGCAAAGAAGTAACATATGGCAAAGACCTTCTTTGCCGTCTGCCGGTTGTTTGTCGTCTGCTTTTTGGTAGCTGATGGCAAAGACCTTCTTTGCCGTCAGCTAGCACACGGCAAAATCCCTGATTCCAGTAGTGACAAGGACAAAGGATTGGCTCAAGCTCAAAGCCCAAGACCCTGCATTTTGCTTTTAGTGATGCAAGATCACATTGACTCCATAGGAAAGCCAATACTATTAAAAGGAGACTTGGTGTTGCTTAATGGCTTGCTTGCTCAAAGTGCATAGTGATGTGCTCCAAAGCCGTCAACCACTTTCTCATGTCCACATATGTCCCAAACCAGAAGTCAAACTCGGCCCCACCAAAATTTTCCATCCGGCGCCACCGAGTTCAATTGACATAGCCACTACCAAAAAACCTAATCAATTCGGTCTAACCGATGGCATCTCGGTCTCACCGAGATAGGTTTGCAAACTCTCAGTTACCTATTGCAATAATTTCGGTCCCACCGAGTTTGCTTGACCAACTCTCTATTTTTCTTATTACCAAAATTGGTCTCACCGAGTTTGTGTAAGTGGTCAAACCGAGATGAGGTTTTACCCTAACCCTAGCACATCTGTCTCACCGAGTTGATCACGTCGGTCCCTCCGAAAAGCCTAACGGTCACATTATGAACTAAATCGGTCTGACCGAGTTTTCCGATTCGGTCCCACCGAGTTTGGTAAATTGTGTGTAACAGTTAGATTTTGTGTGGAGGCTATATATACACCTCCACCCACTCCTCATTTGCTGAGAGAGCCATCAGAACATGCCTACACTTCCAACTTACATTTTCTGAGAGAGAACCACCTACACTTGTGTTGAGATCAAGATCTTCCACTCCAACTACATAAATCTTCATCTCTATCCATCCCCAAGTTGCTTTCCACTCAAATCATCTTTCCATCAAATCCAATCCTATGAGAGAGAGTTGAGTCTTGGGGAGACTATCATTTGAAGCATAAGAGCAAGGATTTCATCATCAACACACCATCTATTACCTTTTGGAGAGTGGTGTCTCCTAGATTGATTAGGTGTCACTTGGGAAGCCTCTGTCAAGATTGTGGAGTTGAACCAGGGAGTTTGTACGGGCAAGGAGATCGCCTACTTCGTGAAGATCTACCCTAGTGAGGCAAGTCCTTCGTGGGCGACGGCCATGGTGGGACAGACATGGTTGCTTCTTCGTGGACCCTTCGTGGGTGGAGCACTCCGTGGACTCATGCAAAAATTACCTTTCATGGTTGGAGTCTCCATCAACGTGGATGTACGATAGCACCACTATCGGAACCACGCCAAAAATCTCCGTGTGTCCAACTGCGTTTGCACACTCCAATCCCATCCATTTACATTCTTGCAAATTGCATGCCTTACTTTGCACTGCTCATATACTCTTGTCATTCTTTCTTGATATGTATTGTGAATGTTTAAACTTGCGCTAAAACTCTACCTTAACTTGAAGAAAATAAAAACTGCAACTTTTTCTTGTTAAGAATCTATTCACCCCCCCCCCCTCTAGACACCTCTTCTTGATCCTCTCAATAGTGGTTTTGTCGCAAGAAGGGTCATCTTCACAACATCCCATGTAATGAACAAGAAAGGGATAAATAGAGTTGGCTTACACTCACCACGTCACACAATATTCAAATAAGTCATACAACATCAGAGTACCCTCATAGTCCGACTACGGACAGCCAAATAAAAGGAATATAAACCCCAAATGCTAGATCCCCGATCGTCCCAACTGGGAACCACTATTGATCATCAGGAAAAGACACGTGGTAGCGACCAAGGTGAAGGAAATATGCCCTAGAGGCAATAATAAAGTTATTATTTATTTCCTTATATCATGATAAATGTTTATTATTCATGCTAGAATTGTATTAACCGGAAACATAATACATGTGTGAATACATAGACAAACAGAGTGTCACTAGTATGCCTCTACTTGACTAGCTCGTTGAATCAAAGATGGTTAAGTTTCCTAGCCATAGACATGAGTTGTCATTTGATTAACGGCGTCACATCATTAGAGAATGATGTGATTGATTTGATCCATTCCGTTAGCATAGCACTTGATCATTTAGTTTATTGCTATTGCTTTCTTCATGACTTATACATGTTCCTATGACTATGAGATTATGCAACACCCGTTTACCGGAGGAACACTTTGTGTGCAACCGAACGTTACAACGTAACTGGGTGATTATAAAGGTGCTCTACAGGTGTCTCCGAAGGTACTTGTTGGGTTGGCGTATTTCGAGATTAGGATTTGTCACTCCGATTGTCGGAGAGGTATCTCTGGGCCCACTCGGTAATGCACATCACTATAAGCCTTGCAAGCATTGCAACTAATGAGTTAGTTGCGGGATGATGTATTACGGAACGAGTAAATAGACTTGCCGGTAACGAGATTGAACTAGGTATTGAGATACCGATGATCGAATCTCGGGCAAGTAACATACCGATGACAAAGGGAACAACGTATGTTGTTATGCGGTTTGACCGATAAAGATCTTCGTACAATATGTAGGGGCCAATATGAGCATCCAGGTTCCGCTATTGGTTATTGACCGGAGACATGTCTCGGTCATGTCTACATAGTTCTCGAACCCGTAGGGTCCGCACGCTTAAAGTTTGATGACGGTTATATTATGAGTTTATGTGTTTTGATGTACTGAAGGAGTTAGGAGTCCCGGATGAGATCGGAGATATGACGAGGAGTCTCAAAATGGTCGAGACGTAAAGATCGATATATTGGACGACTATATTCGAACATCGGAAAGGTTCTGAGTGATTCATGTATTTTCGGGAGTACCGGGGAGTTACGGGAATTCGTATTGGGCCTTAATGGGCCATACGGGAAAGGATAGAAAGGCCTCAAAAGGTGGCCGCACCCCTCCCCATGGGCTGGTCTGAATTGGACTAGGGAGGGGGCGCCCCCTTCCTTCCTTCTCCTTTTCCCTTCCCTTTTCCTTCCCTCCTACTCCTACTAATTGGACGGGCTCCTAGTTCTACTAGGAAAAGGGGAATCCTACTCCCAGTGGGAGTAGGACTCCCCTAGGGCGCGCCATAGAGAGGGCCGGCCCTCCCCCTCCTCCACTCCTTTATATACGGGGGCAGGGGGCACCCCAAAGACACAAAAATTGATCTGTTTGATCTTTTAGCCGTGTGTGGTGCCCCCCTCCACCATAGTCCACCTCGATAATACTATAGCAATGCTTAGGCGAAGCCTGCGTCGGTAGAACATCAACATTGTCACCACGCCGTCGTGCTGACGAAGCTCTCCCTCAACACTCGGCTGGATCGGAGTTCGAGGGACATCATCGGGCTGAACGTGTGTTGAACTCAAAGGTGTCGTGCGTTTGGTACTTGATCGGTCGGATCGTGAAGACGTATGACTACATCAACCGCGTTGTGCTAACGCTTCCGCTTTCGGTTGTCATGCCCCGAGACCGATGCGCCAAGGGTCTTTCGGTTATTCGCTGTTGTTCCCTTGCCTTTCGCTTGTGTGTTGCATCTTGCCATGTCATCATCCGCATTGCACCTGCATGTTTTTAAAACTTGTATCCGTCGCGGTCTCCTCGTTCCTTCCGCTGTCCATTCTGAGCCTAGACACACTTGCACGCGCCCGCGGCATGTCCGAAATATTATTTTATAAGTGGCAGGAAAATGTTCTCGGAATTGGATGAAAGATGGCGTGTGGTCTTATTATAGTGTAGATAGACCACCTGTCAAGTTTCATCGCATTCAGAGTTCGTTTGACGCCCCAGCGATTAACTATAGCGACAGTATAGTCGGTCAGACGTCGAACGTTTTCGGTCTCCGGAAACAGTCGCCGGGCCTTCTCTCTTCTCTTTTCTAAGCATGAGGCCTTCTGCACAGTCCACTACCTACCAACAGGCCCTACCTAACCTCTCTCGTCAGCCCACGACCCTCCTCGCGCGCGCGCCCGAAAGTTGTTCCGAACCTGACCCAGGCAGTCGTCACCGTTGGGTCCGGATCATCCCCAAACATCTACAAAACGTCACCGTTTTCTATTTTGGACTCCCTAGCTATTTTATCTGCGTTCGTCCGATTGCGATCGGAGGGACGAGTTAGCCTCTACCCGAATCCCTTTGCAATATAAATAGTGGGCAACCCTAGAAATTAGTGATCTTGTCCCATCCTCCGCCGCCGCCAGCCCACTATCTCCTCCTCGTTGGGATCCCCTCCTGATCCAAACCACCAACCGAAGCCATCACTTTCCTCCTCGTTTTCCAGATCGGGCCAACCACAACCAGCCAATTCCATCGATCCAACCCATCAATCATGGAAGCCCCGCAGTCAACCACCTTCCTCGGTACAACCATCGATCCAGCCCCGTCGAGCTGCTCTGCTCGGCCCCGTTGTCATCCCGCAGCACCTCCCCTCCCTGCCGTCTCTGCCTTCCTTGGCCACGCCGACCAGAGCACCAGGTCATGCTGCAGCTCCTCGTCGCCGTCCGGTAGGTAACCGGACCAAGCCGCCCCTCTGCTCCCCTTCCTCCTTCCCGTTTCCTTCTCCTCGTCTCTCTCAACTCCCTCTCTGTCTCTGTACGAGGTACAAATAGCAGAAGCACAAACCTTGCCGGAGTCTTCTCCTCGCCGCTGCCTTCGCCAAGTCCCCACGCCGCCGGAGCCCTGCTTTGCGCCATCTTCCTGTTGACTGCGAACTCGCGCTCGAGCTTTGCCTCTGCGAGCGTCGTCTGCGTTGCCCCTCGCCTTCCCCGCTCGCCCGTCCGCGTGCGTTGACCACTCCTGCGCCTCTGCCACCCTGACGTGTTCCTGGAGCCATGGCGCCCTGCCTGAGTCGAGCTGCAGCATCCACCAATGTAATTCCGCCGCACTACGCCCGTTCGTCGCCCCGCTGCAATCTCCGGCCTGTCCCCACCGGGTCCGCGTCGTCGCCTCCCCACCATGGCCGCCCAAACCTGATGCCCATCTCTGCCTCGCTCCACGCCTCACCTCTGTCAACAATCACAAGAGGTCATCGTGGCCCCGGAGCTCCTCTGTTGCCATCCTCGACCTGCCTTGGTCCATCGGGATTCCATTCCCGTCCTCCTCCGCGCTGGATACGGCAAGCACCGGCCAGATCTTGCGCCGCCGCAAGCCCAGCTGCCGCCGCGCCTGTCCCTTGTTCGTTTTCTTCTGAAACGCATGGCGCACCGCCTTCGCTGCGCCCGCGTTGACCCGAGCCGCTGCGTCGGCCTGCCTCCCCTCCAGCGCTGAGGCCCAGGCCTCTCCAGCCAGATCTGCCAGCCCAGCCAGCCCATCTTCTCCTCTAGGCCCGATGTGAGCAGCCCAAGCTCCCCTGCACTGTTGGGCCGCCTAAGATTCGGCCCGGGTCTTGTATTTTTTCCGCATTGCAATTTTCCCATTTATCCAGGAAACTGCCAGTTTATAGTTTAGTCCCTAGTCTTATGCATTTTATAACTCATGATTTATGCATCATATGTATAAACTCCAACGGAAATGTTAACGCCCACACGTGTGGGCGTTAACCAACTCGTCCACACGCGTCCATCATCGTTGATTCCCTTTTGCACGAATATTGGCACGAAGCTGTTGATTTTTTGTGCCACGTAGGACAAGTCACATGTGCGGCGTGTAAGAGAGTTCGCCTGCACGCTGTTTCTCCCTCGTACGAGACCGGTTGCGAGTCGGGGCGTGCGGTGGAACTGCCGTCGCGCCCGCACACCGCGCACGACTTCTGTTCCGCATCTCCCACGACTGCCCATTTTCCCACTCTCCCACACCCAAACTGTCATTTGCCATCTGTTTTTGCAGGATACATGGCAACTGACCTACTTGTGATCGTAAGCAGATGGCAACTCTCTTTTTCCCGAACATGTTATTGTTGCCACGTCTGTTTTGTAGCGCTACATGGCAACTGTCTAGTGTTAGTAGGTGGCAACTCCTAAAGATACCACCGTCGCCCACATGCCCGTCTCCTTTCCCACACACCAAAAGCTATCAGTTGCCATGTGTTTTTTTCATGGCAACTGCCCTAGTGTGCTTGTAAGCAGAACATGGCAACTGCCGTATCCTCTCCCACACACCCAAAGCTATCAGTTGCCATGTGTTTTTGCATGGCAACTGCCCTAGTGTGCTTGTAAGCAGAACATGGCAACTGACGTCTCCTCTCCCACACCCCAAAGCTACCAGTTGCCATGTGTTTTTGCACGGTACATGGCAACTGCCCTAGGGTTCATGTCAACTCTCTTTTTTACCCGAACATGTTTCTGCCATGTTTTTGTAGTGCTACATGGCAACTGTCTAGTGTTAGTAGGTGGCAACTCCTAAAGTTTTTAAATCATGGCAATCATAGTAGACCAGACCACACATGGCAACTACTGCAGTTGCCCAAAAATGGCACCTGGCACTTGACCTGAGATGGCAACTGTAGTTGAGCAACCATGGCAACTGTAGTTGTCCCGACATGGCAACTGTAGTTTAGCAACATGGAAACTGCAGTTAAACGAACATGGAAGAGGGTCCAGACCATGGCAACCGCGACAGGACGCGTGGTTACTGCCATGCGGGGCGTGTGGCTCGCAGGCGGGGAGGTGTGACGGTCGAGACTGGTCGTGCGGGCCGCGTGGTCGCTCGCCCGGACGTGCTCGCGTGGGGCGATCGCGCTGCGCACCGAACGTGCGGGCTGTGGCGGGGCGCGCCCGAACGTGCTCGTGTGGGCAGGCCTGTGTCGATGCCACACGGGGCGTGCGGCACATACCCCCTAGGTGCCACACGTGTGGCAGTTATCATCGTCCGAATATGAAAAATGCTTAGATTTGCATCTAGATTCATAATACTCAACTTTCATGCATATTTGAAATGTTTAAAATGCCGTTTGGTTATATTTGCTCCTATGCCATGCTAAAATGATTTATTTCATAACTAAATAACCGTAGCTCAGATTTTAACAAACTTTATATGTAAATGGGGTGGAAAAATGCCTATTTTAACATGATGCACTCATCTAGCATGTTTAAAAACTCTAAAATTATGTTTAGTGTAGAACAGTACCAAATCCTTAAATTGCACATGGGGATTTTTCCGGACTTGTTGTTTGTTGTTCCAGCCTCATTTAAACTTGCCTAGATAGGTAGTTTTCTTATGCTTCACCCTCTTGCCATGCTAACAACATTTAATCTTGTGGGGTACATAAATGAGAGAGAACTAAATAAGTCATGTGGTGTTTTCTTCAATATGCAACTCCATTGCATATTGAACTCCACTTAATTTGTAGGATTGTTTGTGCACTTTGCCATGCCATGCCATGTATCATTAAATCGGACATGCATCATACTTATTTGTGCATAGTGCCATGCTTATGTGATGATTGTTTACTATGTTGTTTGCTTTCTTTCCGGTGTACTTCTTCTCGGTAATCCGGTAACATCGCATTTGTGAGGATCCATTGGCTACGCCCGTTTGTCTTCTTCATGGACTCGTTCTTCTTCCTTGCGGGATCTCAGGCAAGATGACCATACCCTCGAAATCACTTCTATCTTTGCTTGCTAGTTGCTTGCTCTTTTGCTATGCCTATGCTACGATACCTACCACTTGCTTATCATGCCTCCCATATTGTTAAGCCAAGCCTCTAACCCACCTTGTCCTAGCAAACCGTTGTTTGGCTATGTTACCGCTTTGCTCAGCCCCTCTTATAGCGTTGTTAGTTGCAGGTGAAGATTGGAGTTTGTTCCATGTTGGAACATGGATATTTGTTCGGGTATCACGATATCTCTTATTTAATTAATGCATCTATATACTTGGTAAAGGGTGGATGTCTCGGCCTTATGCCTAGTGTTTTGTTCCACTCTTGCCGCCCTAGTTTCCGTCATATCGGTGTTATGTTCCTGGATTTTGCGTTGCTTACGCGGTTGGGTTATAATGGGAACCCCTTGACAGTTCGCCTTGAATAAAACTCCTCCAGCAAGGCCCAACCTTTGTTTTACCATTTGCACTAACAACCTATAACCTTCCCTTGGGTTTTCGTGAGCCTGAGGGTCATCTTTATTTTAAACCCCCCCCCTGGGCCAGTGCTCCTCTGAGTGTTGGTCCAAACTAGAGCCCTGTGCAGCGCCCCCTCGGGGAAACTCGAGGTTTGGTTTTAGTTGTATGGAGCGCTCATCTGAGTGTGCCCTGAGAACGAGATATGTGCAGCTCCTATCGGGATTTTTCGGCACATTCGGGCGGTGTTGCTGGACTTGTTTTACCATTGTCGAGGATGTCTTGTAACCGGGATGCCGAGTCTGATCGGATTGTCTTGGGAGAAGGAATATCCTTCGTTGACCATGAGAGCTTGTGATGGGCTAAGTTGGGACACCCCTGCAGGGATTGAACGTTCGAAAGCCGTGCCCACGGTTATGGGCAGATGGGAATTTGTTAATGTCCGGTTGTAGAAAACCCGAAGTTGATCCTAATTAAAATACATCAACCGTGTGTGTAGCCGTGATGGTCTCTTTTCGGCGGTGTCCGAGAACTAAACACGGTGTTGGTGTAATGCTTGACGTAGGTTGTACTAGGATCACTTCTTGATCATAGTTTCTCGACCGTTCTATTGCCTTCTCTTCTCGCTATCATTTGCATATGTTAGCCACCATATATGCTAGTCGCTTGCTGCAGCTCCACATCATACCTTTGCCCTTCCAATAAGCTTAAATAGTCTTGATCGCGAGGGTATGAGATTGCTGAGTCCCCGTGACTCACAGATACTTCCAAAACCAGCTTGCAGGTGCCGTTGAACCGTGCAGGTGACGCAACCGAGCTCAAGGCGGAGCTCTATGAAGATCTCGTTCTTTGTGTTGTTCCATTTCCAGTTGATCAGTAGTGGAGCCCAGTTGGGGTCGATCGGGGATCTGTGTAGCATTTGGGGTAGTCTTCTTTTATTTTGGTTCCGTAGTCGGACCTTGATTGTAACTGGATGAATGTAATGCTTTATTCATGTATTGTGTGAAGTGGCGATTGTAAGCCAACTATGTATCTTTTTCCCTTATGTATTACATGGGTTGTGTGAAGATTACCTCACTTGCGACATTGCTTTCAATGCAGTTATACCTCTAAGTCGTGCTTCGACACGTGGGAGATATAGCCACATCGAGGGCATTTCAAGTTGGTATCAGAGCCTTCCCCGACCTTACGAGCCCCCTGCTTGATCGAATCGCTGGCGTTATTGAGTCTAGAAATGTTTTGAGTCATTTAGGAATTATATATGTCAGAGACTAGGAATTCTTTTTACTCCTCAGTCCCTTCGTCGCTCTGGTGAGGCATCCTGACGTAGAGTTTTGACTCTTCTCTTCTCAAATTTCACTGAATTTTTTTTTAGGATCACGCGGGTATCTTGGAATCGTTCCGATGGTTTCGTGATGAGAATATTGTTCTTGGTGCCTCCTGACATTTAGGGGTTGTGGCAGTGTCCCGGGGAGTTGAGCTTCAAGGTGTTGTCGTCACAATTTTATCGTTGCAGTTCTGGAATACCTGAGTTTAGTTTCGCCGACATCGAAAATCTCTTTTATGCAGTTGTTGGTGAGATAACCTCAACGCCACCCAGTACTAGGGCGGGAGTTCGGGAGTATTGCCATAACTCGTATAACGGATGCTTTTCGAAGGTTGAGGTAAACGATTTCCGAAGGTTTCTTGGTTATGTGTTGAAGGATGGATACAGCTGGATGTAGGATTTGTTAGTTTGGGTGAGATATTATGCTTCCCCTGTATCCCCAACACCTGATTGCATAACCGAAAAAATTCGGGAGTTTATAAGTGGGAATTCAAGTAGCTCTTAGGATTTCTTTTTGACAGATGTATGATATGAAATTGGGGTTCGACGTCTAGTGGTCCGCCTATCCACGATTGGTTTTACAGTGGTCTCGTTGTGTCTTAAAGAGTCCTTGGCTATGCTGACTCGGGGACGCTTCGTATGTCATGTGCACTGCCTTGTACATGATGGTGCTGTACGATCGAGCCCGTGTAGGCCCCACCACAAAAACTTCGGACGAAGTCTCTATCATATGTTTGTTCCGGTTTATTTTGCAAGCCAATACTTTGTTTTGTTTCGAATTGTGGTATTCGAGTTGCTTCAGAGTCAAATGTTGATTCCATACCTTTCCCAAGCAGTGTTCTCATACTTCTATGCGAATACTAATCATTCTTGATCATCGAGATTGTTTTGTCAATCCTTTTCAACCGGTGTGTTTCTCTTCAAGTGGATCCGATCATTTCAACATCCGCAAGATCAAGTATCAGTTCTTCTCAACGGTGTTTGTTTCATCTGTCTCCAAGTTCACTTTGTTTTTCCCGCCCACCCACCCCTTTTCTTCGAGACTCAGAGTTCTTAATCAACTATCCATCTTATTCTTGTGAAGCCTCTTCTTTCTTTTCAATCAATGTCCTTACCCGGTGATTCTCATGAAGATCCTAACGGAACCTCAAGTTCATCATTCTTCATTCTTTTCCTTCTCCGGTGGATTCAATTCAAGCTTTGGTATTGAGCATAGTCTTTTCTTTTTGCCCAATGCTTTTCTTATGCCGGTGCACCTCGTAATCATCCACTTCTCGCTATTCAATTGTTCCGGAGTGCTCAAGATATCTCGAAGATTCATGTTTCCACACTCTGCTCTCGTTCAAGATCTTTCGAGGATGTTATCTCATTCAAGCCTTTTAATTCAACCGGTGCTATCTCTCTCTCTCTTCAAATCTTTTCAACGGTGTTTTTTTTCTCTTGAGTGGGCCCTAACCCACAGGTCTTTCCCAGGATCTTACCTGACTCTTCTAATTTTACCGGAGCTTTCCTCAAATTCTTTTTGAAGTTTGACATAAGAATGATTCATTATGGGTCATATGTATTTCTCCAAGATCTTTCAAATTCTTTTCATCGTTGGCTCAACCTTTCTAATTTTCATCCCGGAGTATCTCAACAATTTGGTGGTGTTTCTCGTCGTCATTCTCAGATTTTGAAGACCGAAGAAGAGTTTCTCCTTAATCTTGCTCCATTCTCTTCAACAATCGTGATTCTAGCTTGTTGCCATCCTCTCATAATTATTTTCGATTGTGGGAATTCTTTTCACCCATCCGAAGCAATTCAAGAGTCTTCTAAGTTTGTTATCCGGAGTCCATCAATTCAGGTTTTTTCATTCTTAGATTTCAGTTATCATTCTCCAATGATACCGGTGCTTTCAATCAAGGATTCTCTAATCATCTCGTAATCTCTTCGTTCTCATGGATGTAAATTCTCTCAAGCATCTTCGTTTATTTGCTGATCCTTCCCGGTGTTTTCTCATGTTTTATTCGTTCCTTTTCAATTCTTACGGTGGTTTGTTCAAGATCTCTTTTCCATGGTTATCATATTAATTCATTCGTTGTTTCATCCTACCGGTGATTCGTTGAACACCTTCTCTAGTTTGCGCTATATCTATCTTAATCCTTACTACGTGAATAAGTAGTGTGCCAAATCCATTATTGGTCATCAATTTAATTGGTGAATGATAAGCATAATGTAATTCTTATTCTTGTTTCATCATAATGATTAATTCCTTATTCTGGAGGTTCTTCAAATTCTCTATTTCAATTGTTTCATCTTTCTTTTCCGAAGTTCTGAGGTTTTCCATTTTATCTCACGACGGAGATCCTTATAAATCATTACAAGGTTTCAGCTTGTGTCTTCAACTTCTCTTTCCTTTTGTTTGATCATCCTTTTATTACCGGAGTTCCTCATGGTGGTTCATCAAGGCTTTTTTTCATTCTTCAATTGTTCTTCAAGATATCTCTCGAAGCTATGATCCGCCAAGATATACTTCAAGTTTTCTTCTTCTTGCAATCCGGAGTGCAATTCTTTCTACCATATCATTGGAGGTGGTATTATGTCATTCTTGATAATTTGAGTTCATGTTTCATGATTCACATGTTGTTAAGAATGAGGTATTTTAAATCCATCAATCTCATCATTGGATTTATCTTGGGCTATATTTTCACCTAAAGCCTTCCCTAAGGACTGTTGCTATGAATGGTGCTTATAAGTGACCCAAGTTCTTAATTTATCCTCCTGGCGAGATAGTCTCGTCTCTTTGTTTATATCAATCCAATCTATTGTTTCCAGTAGTGGCAGAATTTCACCTCATAATTTCGAGATGTTTTCCATAAGTCCTCTACATCCTTGTTCTTTTCGTTGGTGTTTTTGCCAACAATTCCGTTTGACCCTACTCCTAAAGATGCTTTTCAAGCTCATCGGGCATACAAGATGTTGTTTTTTCTCCGTTCTATTATCCAATGATCTAACTTCTATTCTTTTCTTCCGGAGGCATTGTGATATTGCTCTCTTCAACCCATCATCTCGTTTTATCAAAGATCATGTTATTTTCATGCCTATCCATTTAACCGGAGTGTTGTGCCCTTTTGCTCAAGTTCTTTTCGCCTTATCTAGCCTTGCAACTATTTTCAACCGGATTGCTGTCTGAGATCTTTCTTACCCCTTGTTCCATTCATTCAATAGTTCCGGAGGCAGTGTGTTGTGATTTCATCAAGTATCTTCTAATCTTATCAAGTTCTTATTCAATTCTTTTTCTTTTCAATCGGAGTGCTGCCCGAAGTTGTTCTCCCTTGTTCCTCTTTTCTAACGGAGTGTTTTCAGCTTCGTCATCTCCATTGTATTCTTTTACCAAAATGGCTTAACCTTTTCAAGGTTCTTTGGTCTCACTTGTTTGTCAAAGAAGCAACTTAGTTTACCTCTCCTCTTCCTCTTTCGTTTTCCCTCCGGTGCCATTCTAGATCTCGGGACGCGATCCTCTCGTAGTGGTGGAGTGTTGTGATGCCCAGAGACTGATGCGCCAGGTGTCTTCCGGTTATTCGCTGTTGTTGCCTTGCCTTTCGCTTGTGTGTCGCATCTTGCCATGTCATCATCCGCATTGCATCTGCATGTTTTCAAAACTTGCATCCGTCCCGGTCCCCTCGTTCCTTCGTTGTCCGTTCTGAGCCCAGACACACTTGCATGCGCCCGCGGCACGTCCGAAATATTATTTTATAAGTGGCCGGAAGATGTTCTTGGAATGGGATGAAAGTTGGCGTGTGTTCTTATTATAGTGTAGATAGACCGCCTGTCAAGTGTCATGGCATTCGGAGTTCGTTTGACGCCCCAACGATTAACTATAGCAACAGTATAGTCGGTAAGACGTCGAACGTTTTTGGTCTCCGGAAACAGTCGCCGGGCCTTCTCTCTTCTCTTTTCTCAGCCTGAGGCCTTCTGCACAGTCCACTACCTACCGCCAGGCCCTACCTAACCTCTCTCGTCATCCCGCGACCCTCCTCGCGCACGCGCCCGAAAGTTGTTCCGAACCCGACCCAAGCAGTCGTCACCGTTGGGTCCGGATCATCCCCAAACATCTACAAAACGTCACCTTTTTCTTTTTTAGACTCCCTAGCTATTTTATTCGCATTCGTCCGATTGCGATCGGAGGGACGAGTTAGCCTCTACCCTAATCCCTTTGCAATATAAATAGTGGGCAACCCAAGAAATTAGGAATCTTGTCCCATCCTCCGCCGCCGCCAGCCCACTATCTCCTCATCCTTGGGATCCCCTCCCGATCCAAACCACCAACCGAAGCCGTCACTTTCCTCCTTGTTTTCCAGATCGGGCCAACCACAACCAGATAATTCCATGGATCCAACCCATCAATCATGGAAACCCCGCAGCCAACCACCTTCCGTGATACAACCATCGATCCAGCCCCGTCGAGCTCCTCTGCTCGGCCCCGTCGTCCTCCCGCAGCACCTCCCCTCCCTGCCGTCTCTGCCTTCCTTGGCCATGCCGACCGGAGCACCAGGTCATGCTGCAGCTCCTCGTCGCCGTCCGGCAGGTAACCGGACCAGGCCGCCCCTCTGCTCCCCTTCCTCCTTCCCGTTTCCTTCTCCTCCTCTCTCTCAACTCCCTCTCCATCTCTGTACGTGGTACGAACAGGAGAAGCACCAACCTCGCCGGAGTCTTCTCCTCGCCGCTGCCTTCGCCAACTCCCCGTGCCGCCGGAGCCCTGCTTTGCGCCATCTTCCCGTTGACAGCGAGCTCGCGCTCGAGCTTTGCCTCTGCGAGTGTCGTCTACGTTGCCCCTCGCCTTCCCCGCTCGCCTGTCCACGTGCGTTGACCACTCCTGCACCTCTGTTGCCCTCACGTGTTCCTGGAGCCATGGCGCCCTGCTTGAGTCGAGCTGCCGCATCCACCGATGCAGTTCTGCCGCACTATGCCCGTTCGTCGCCCCGCTGCCATCTCCGGCCTGTCCCCGCCGGGTCCGTGTCGTCGCCTCCCCACCATGGCTGCCCGAACCTGAAGCCCCATCTCTACCTCGCTCCACGCCTCGCCTCTGTCAGCAATCACAAGAGGTCGTTGTGGCCCCGGAGCTCCTCTGTTGCCATCCCCGACCTACCTAGGTCCATCGGGATTCCATTCCCGTCCTCCTCCGCGCCGGATACGGCAAGCACCGGCCGGATCTTGCGCCGCCGCAAGCCCAGCTGCCGCCGCGCCTGTCCCCTGTTTGTTTTCTTCAGAAACGCGCGGTGCACCCGCAGTCAGCGCCTTCGCTGCACCCGCGTTGACCCGAGCCGCTGCGTCGGCCTGCCTCCCCTCCAACACTGAGGCCCAGACCTCTCCAGCCAGATCTGCCAGCCCAGCAGGCCCATATTCTCCTCTGGCCCCGATGTGAGCAGCCCGAGCTCCCCTGCACTGTTGGGCCGCCTAAGATTCAGCCCGGGTCTTGTATTTTTTTCCGCATAGCGATTTTCCCATTTATCCAGGAAACTGCCAGTTTATAGTTTAGTCCCTAGTCTTCATGCATTTTATAACTCATGATCTATGCATCATATGTATAAACTCCAAATGTGAAAAATGCTTAGATTTGCATCTAGATTCATAATATTCAACTTTCGTGCATGTTTGAAATGTTTAAAATGTTGTTTGGTTATATTTGCTCCTATGCCATGCTAAAATGATTTATTTCATAACTAAATAACCGTAGCTCGGATTTTAACAAACTTTATATGTAAATGGGGTGGAAAATGCCTAGTTTAACATGATGCACACATCTAGCATGTTTCACAACTCTAACATTATGTTTAGGGAAGAACAGTACCAAATCCTTAAATTGCACATGGGGATTTTTTCGGACTTGTTGTTTGTTGTTCCGGCCTCATTTAAACTTGCCTAGATAGGTAGTTTTCTTATGCTTCACCCTCTTGCCATGCTCACAACATTTAATATTGTTGGGTACATAAACGAGAGAGAACTAAATAAGTCATGTGGTGTTTTCTTCAATATGCAACTCCGTTGCATATTGAACTCCACTTAATTTGTAGGATTGTTTGTGCACTTTGCCATGCCATGCCATGTATCATTAAACCGGACATGCATCATACTTGTTTGTGGCTCGTGCCATGCTTATGTGATGATTGTTTACCATGTTGTTTGCTTTCTTTCCGGTGTACTTCTTCTCGGTAATCTAGTAACATTGCGTTTGTGAGGATCCGTTGGCTACGCTCGTTTGTCTTCTTCATGGACTCATTCTTCTTCCTTACGGGATCTCAGGCAAGATGACCATACCCTCGAAATCACTTCTATCTTTGCTTGCTAGTTGCTCGGTCTTTTGCTATGCCTATGCTACGAAAGCTACCACTTGCTTATCATGCCTCCCATATTGTTAAGCCAAGCCTCTAACCCACCTTGTCCCCTCTTATAGTGTTGTTAGTTGCAGGTGAAGATTGGAGTTTGTTCCATGTTGGAACATGGATATTTGTTGGGATATCACAATATCTCTTATTTAATTAATGCATCTATATACTTGGTAAAGGGTTGAAGGCTCAGCCTTATGCCTGGTGTTTTGTTCCACTCTTGCCACCCTAGCTTCCGTCATACCGGTGTTATGTTCCCGGATTTTGCGTTCCTTACGTGGTTGGGTTATAATGCGAATCCCTTGAGAGTTCACCTTGAATAAAACTCCTCCAGCAAGGCCCAACCTTGGTTTTACCATTTGCACTAACAACCTATAACCTTCCCTTGGGTTTTCGCGAGCCCGAGGGTCATCTTTATTTTAACCCCCCCCCCCGGGCCAGTGCTCCTCTGAGTGTTGGTACAAACTAGAGCCCTATGCAGCGCCCCCTCGGGGAAACTCGAGGTTTGCTTTTAGTTGTATGGAGTGCTCATCTGAGTGTGCCCTGAGAATGAGATATGTGCAGCTCCTATCGGGATTTGTCGGCACATTCGGGCGGTGTTGCTGGACTTGTTTTACCATTGTCGAGGATGTCTTGTAACCGGGATGCCGAGTCTGATTGGATTGTCTTGGGAGAAGGAATATCCTTCGTTGACCGTGAGAGCTTGTGATGGGCTAAGTTGGGACACCCCTGCAGGGTTTGAACTTTCGAAAGCCGTGCCCGCGGTTATGGGCAGATGGGAATTTGTTAATGTACGGTTGTAGAAAACCCAAAGTTGATCTTAATTAAAATACATCAACCGTGTGTGTAGCCGTGATGGTCTCTTTTCGGCGGTGTTCGGGAACTGAACACGGTGTTGGTGTAATGCTTGACGTAGGTTGTACTAGGATCACTTCTTGATCATAGTTTCTCGACCGTGCTTTTGCCTTCTCTTCTCGCTCTCATTTGCATATGTTAGCCACCATATATGCTAGTCGCTTGCTGCAGCTCCACATCAAACCTTTGCCCTTCCTATAAGCTTAAATAGTATTGATCGCGAGGGTATGAGATTGCTGAGTCCCCGTGACTCACAGATACTTCCAAAACCAGCTTGCAGGTGCCGTTGAACCGTGCAGGTGATGCAACCGAGCTCAAGGCGGAGCTCTATGAAGATCTCGTTCTTTGTGTTGTTCCATTTCCAGTTGATCAGTAGTGGAGCCTGTTGGAAATATGCCCTAGAGGCAATAATAAATTGGTTATTATTATATTTCCTTGTTCATGATAATCGTTTATTATCCATGCTAGAATTGTATTGATAGGAAACTCAGATACATGTGTGGATACATAGACAACACCATGTCCCTAGTAAGCCTCTAGTTGACTAGCTCGTTGATCAATAGATGGTTACGGTTTCCTGACCATGGACATTGGATGTCGTTGATAACGGGATCACAAGATTAGGAGAATGATGTGATGGACAAGACCCAATCCTAAGCATAGCACTAGATCGTGTAGTTCGTATGCTAAAGCTTTTCTAATGTCAAGTATCATTTCCTTAGACCATGAGATTGTGCAACTCCCGGATACCGTAGGAATGCTTTGGGTGTGCCAAATGTCACAACGTAACTGGGTGGTTATAAAGGTACACTACGGGTATCTCCGAAAGTGTCTGTTGGGTTGGCACGAATTGAGATTGGGATTTGTCACTCCGTGTGACGGAGAGGTATCTCTGGGCCCACTCGGTAGGACATCATCATAATGTGCACAATGTGATCGAGGAGTTGATCACGGGATGATGTGTTATGGAACGAGTAAAGAGACTTGTCGGTAACGAGATTGAACAAGGTATCGGGATACCGACGATCGAATCTCGGGCAAGTATCGTACCGATAGACAAAGGGAATTGCATACGGGATTGATTAAGTCCTTGACATCGTGGTTCATCCGATGAGATCATCGTGGAACATGTGGGAGCCAACATGGGTATCTAGATCCCGCTGTTGGTTATTGACCGGAGAACGTCTCGGTCATGTCTGCATGTCTCCCGAACCCGTAGGGTCTACACACTTAAGGTTCGATGACGCTAGGGTTATAAAGGAAGTTTGTATGTGGTTACCGAAGGTAGTTCGGAGTCCCGGATGAGATCCAGGACGTCACGAGGAGTTCCGGAATGGTCCGGAGGTAAATATTTATTTATTTGAAGTCCTGTTTTGGTCACCGGAAGAGTTTTGGGGTTTATCGGTAACGTACCGAGACCACCGGGAGGGTCCCGGGGGTCCACCAAGTGGGGCCACCTGCCCCGGAGGCTTGCATGGGCCAAGAGTGATGAGGTACCAGCCCCTAAGTGGGCTGGTGCGCCTCCCACAAGGTCCCAAGGCGCCTAAGAGGTGGAGAGAGGGAAACCCTAGGCTTAGATGGGCCTAAGGCCCACCCTAGGGGGCGCCTCCCTCTCCCCTCCCCTCTTGGCCGCCTCCCCTTGCCCATCTAGGGCTGCCGCCCCCCCTAGGGGTGGGAACCCTAGAGGGGGCGCACCCTCCTCTCCCGTATATATAGTGAGGCATAGGGCTGCCCATAAGAGGCGATCTGATCTCTGCCTCTTGGTGCAGCCCTCCCTCTCTCTTCCTCCTCTTTTGTGGTGCTTGGCGAAGCCCTGCAGGATAGCCACGCTCCTCCATCACCACCACGCCGTTGTGCTGCTGCTGGATGGAGTCTTCCTCAACCTCTCCCTCTCTCCTTGCTGGATCAAGGAATGGGAGACGTCACCGGGCTGTACGTGTGTTGAACGCGGAGGTACCGTCCGTTCGGCACTAGGATCTCCGGTGATTTGGATCAGGATGAGTACGACTCCATCAACCCCGTTCACTTGAACGCTTCCGCTTAGCGATCTACAAGGGTATGTAGATGCACTCTCCTTCCCTTCGTTGCTAGTCTCTCCATAGATAGATCTTGGTGACACGTAGGAAAATTTTGAATTTCTGCTACGTTCCCCAACAGTGGCATCATGAGCTAGGTCTATGCGTAGTTACTATGCACGAGTAGAACACAAAGTAGTTGTGGGCATTGATTTTGTTCAATATGCTTACCGTTACTAGTCCAATCTTGATTCGGCGGCATCGTGGGATGAAGCGGCCCGGACCAACCTTACACGTACGCTTATGTGAGACCGGTTCCACCGACAAACATGCACTAGTTGCATAAGGTGGCTGGCGGGTGTCTGTCTCTCCCACTTTAGTCGGATCGGATTTGATGAAAAGGGTCCTTATGAAGGGTAAATAGCAATTGGCATATCACGTTGTGGTTTTTGCGTAGGTAAGAAACGTTCTTGCTAGAAACCCATAGCAGCCACGTAAAACATGCAAACAACAATTAGAGGACGTCTAACTTGTTTTTGCAGGGTATGCTATGTGATGTGATATGGCCAAAGGATGTGATGAATGATATATGTGATGTATGAGATTGATCATGTTCTTGTAATAGGAATCATGACTTGCATGTCGATGAGTATGACAACCGGCAGGAGCCATAGGAGTTGTCTTAATTTATTTATGACCTGCGTATCAACATAAATGTCATGTAATTACTTTACTTTATTGCTAACTGTTAGCCATAGTAGTAGAAGTAATAGTTGGCGAGACAACTTCATGAAGACACGATGATGGAGATCATGGTGTCATGCCGGTGACGATGATGATCATGGAGCCCCGAAGATGGAGATCAAAAGGAGCAATATGATATTGGCCATATCATGTCACTATTTGATTGCATGTGATGTTTATCATGTTTATACATCTTATTTTCTTAGAACGACGGTAGTAAATAAGATGATCCCTCTTTAAAATTTCAAGAAAGTGTTCCCCCTAACTGTGCACCGTTGCGACAGTTCGTTGTTTCAAAGCACCACGTGATGATCGGGTGTTTGATTCAAGCGTTCACATACAACGGGTGTAAGCCAGATTTACACACGCGAAACACTTAGGTTGACTTGACGAGCCTAGCATGTACAGACATGGCCTCGGAACACAAGAGATCGAAAGGTCGAGCATGAGTCGTATGGTAGATACGATCAACATGATGATGTTCACCGATGTTGACTAGTCCGTCTCACGTGATGATCGGACACGGCCTAGTTGACTCGGATCATGTAATCACTTAGATGACTAGAGGGATGTCTATCTGAGTGGGAGTTCATAAGATGAACTTATTTATCCTGAACATAGTCAAAAAAGGTATTCGCAAATTATGTCGTAGCTCCCGCTTCAGTTCTACTGTTTAGTTATGTTCCTAGAGAAAAATTAGTTGAAAGTTGATAGTAGCAATTATGCGGACTAGGTCAGTAAACTGAGGATTGTCCTCATTGCTTCTTAGAAGGTTTATGTCCTTAATGCACCGCTCAGTGTGCTGAACCTCGAACGTTGTTTGTGGATGTTGCGAACATCTGACATCCATATTTTGATAACTACGTGATAGTTCAGTTAAACGGTTTAGAGTTGAGGCACCGAAGACGTTTTTGAAACGTCGCGAAACATATGAGATGTTTCGAGGGCTGAAATTGGGATTTCAGGCTTGTGCCCACGTCAAGAGGTATAAGACCTCTGACGATTTTCTTAGCCTGCAAACTAAGGGAGAAAAGCTCAATTGTTGAGCTTGCACTCAGATTGTCTGAGTACAACAATCATTTGAATCGAGTGGGAGTTGATCTTCCAGATGAGATAGTGATGTTTCTCCGAAGTCATTACCACCAAGCTACTAGAGCTTCATGATGAACTATAATACATCAGGGACATATATGATGATCCTTGAGATATTCGCAATGTTTGACACCGCGAAAGTAGAAATCAAGAAGGAGCATCAATTGTTGATGAAACCACTAGTTTCAAGAACAGCAAGGGCAAGAAGGGATACTTCATGAAACGGCAATTTAGCTGCTGCTCTGGTGAAGAAACCCAAGGATGAACCCAAACCCGAGACTAAGTGCTTCTGTAATAAGGGGAACAGCCACTGGAGCAGAATTACCCTAGATACTTGGTAGATTAGAAGGCTGGCAAGGTCGATAGAAGTATATTGGATATACATTGTGTTGATGTGTACTTTACTAGTACTCCTAGTAGCACCAGGGTATTAGAACCGGTTCGGTTGCTAAGTGTTAGTAACTCGAAATAAAAGCTACGGAATAAACGGAGACTAGCTAAAGGTGAGCTGACGATATGTGTTGGAAGTGTTTCCAATGTTGATATGATCAAGCATCGCACGCTCCCTCTACCATCGAGATTGGTGTTAAACCTAATAATTGTTATTTGGTGTTTGCGTTGAGCATAGACATGATTGGATTATGTCTATCGCAATACGGTTATTCATTTAAGGAGAATAATGGTTACTCTGTTTATTTGAATAATACCTTCAATGGTCTTGCACCTAAAATGAATGGTTTATTTAATCTCGATCGTAGTGATACACATGTTCATGCCAAAAGATATAAGATAGTAATGATAGTACCACCTACTTGTGGCACTGCCACGTAAGTCATATCGGTATAAAACGCATGAAGAAGCTCCATGTTGATGGATCTTTGGACTCACTCATTTTTGAAAAGTTTGAGACATGCGAACCATGTCTATTGGTGTATATGCATGAAGAAACTCCATGCAAATGGACCGTTTGGACTCACTTGATTCTTGAATCACTTGAGACATGCAAATCATACCACATGGGCAAGATGACTGAAAGCCTCGGTTTCAGTAAAATGGAACTGGAAAGCAACTTGTTGGAAGTAATACATTTTGATGTGTGCAGTCCAATGAGTGCCGAGGCATGTAGTGGATATCGTTATGTTCTTACTTCGTAGATGATTTGAGTAGATGTTGAGTATATTTACTTGATGAATCACGAGTCTGAATTATTGAAAGGTTCAAGTAATTTCAGTGTGAAGTTGAAATATCGTCGTGACAAGAGGATAAAAGATCTATGATATGATCATAGAGATGAATATCTGAATTACGAGTTTGGCACAGAATTAAGACATTGTGGAAATTGTTTCACAACTGATACAGCCTGGAACACCATAGTGTGATGGTGTGTCCGAACATCATAACTGCACCCTATTGGATATGATGCATACCATGATGTCGCTTATCAAATTACCACAATAGTTTATGGATTAGGCATTAGAGACAACCACATTCACTTTAAAAGGGGCACCACGTAATTCCGATGAGATGACACCGTATGAACTATGGTTTAAAGAAACCTAAGCTGTCATTACTTAAAAGTTTGGGGTTGCAACGCTTATGTGAAAAAGTTTCAGGATGATAAGCTCAATCCCAAAGCGGATAAATGCATCTTCATAGGACACCCAAAACAGTTCGGTATACCTCCTGTCTCAGATTCGAAAGCAATAAGGGATTGTTTCAAGAATCGGGTCCTTTCTCGAGGAAAAGTTTCTCTCGAAAGAATTGAGTGGGAGGATGGTGGAGACTTGATGAGGTTATTGAACCGTCTCTTCAACTAGTGTATAGCAGGGCACAAAGAGTTGTTCCTGTGGCACCTACACCAATTAAAGTGGAAGCTTATGATAGTGATCATGAAAATTCAGATCAAGTCACTACCAAACCTCATGGGATGACAAGGATGTGTACTACTTCAGAGTGGTACGTAATCCTGTCTTGGAAGTGATGTTGCTAGACAACAATGAACCTACGAGCTATGGAGAAGCGATGGTGGGCCCAGATTCCGATAAATGGCTCGAGGCCATAAAATCCGAGAGAGGATCCATGTATGAAAACAAAGTGTAGACTTTGGCAGAACGGCTCGATGGTCGTAAGGCTGTTGAGTACAGATGGATTTTAAAAGGAAGACGGACAATGATGGTAAGTATCACCATTAAGAAAGCTCGACTTGTCGTTAAGATGTTTTTTGACAAGTTCAAGGAGTTGACTACAATGAGACTTTCTCACTCGTAGCGATGCTAAGAGTCCGTTGGAATTATATTAGCGATTACTGCATTATTTATGAAATCTTGTAGATAGGATGTCTAAACATTGTTTCCTCGACGTTTTTCTTGAGGAAAGGTTGTATGTGATACAACCGGATGGTTTTGTCAATCCTGAAAGATGCTAATAAGTATGCAAAGCTCCAGCAATCCTTCTGAGGACTGGAGTAAGCATCTCGGAGTTGGAATGTATGCTTTGATGAGATGATCAAAGATTTTGGGTGTATACAAAGTTTATGAGAAACTTGTATTTCCAAAGAAGTGAGTGGGAGCAATATAGAATTTCTGTTGAGTATATGTTGTTGACATGTTGTTGATCAGAAATGACGTAGAATTTCTGGAAAGCATATAGGGTTATTTGGAAAGTGTTTTTCAATGGAAAGCCTGGATTAAGCTACTTGAACATTGAGAGTCAAGATCTATAAGGATAGATCAAAACACTTAATGGTACTTTCAAATGAGCACATACCTTGACATGATCTTGAAGGTGTTCGAGATGGATCAGTCAAAGAAGGAGTTCTTGCCTGAGTTGTAAGGTGTGAAGTTAAGACTTAAAGCTCGACCATGGCAGAATAGAGAGAAAGGACGAAGGTCGTCCCCTATACTTAAGACGTAGGCTCTACAGTATGCTATGTTGTGTACCGCACCTGAAGTGTGCCTTGCCATGAGTCAGTCAAGGGGTACAAGAGTGATCCAAGAATGGATCACAGGACAGCGGTCAAAGTTATCCTTAGTAACTAGTGGACTAAGGAAATTTCTCGATTATGGAGGTGGTAAAAGAGTTCATTGTAAAGGGTTACGTCGATGCAAGCTTAACACCTATCCGGATAGCTCTGAGTAGAGATACCGGATACGTATAATGGAGCAACAATTTAGAATAGCTCCAAGTAGAACAGTTATTTGGAATAGCTCCAAATAGAACGTGGTAGCTACATCTAGGAGAGGACATAGAGATTTGTAAAGCACACACGGATCTGAAAGGTTCAGACCTGTTGACTAAAGCCTCTCTCACAAGCAACATGATCAAACCCAGAATTCATTGAGTGCTAATCACATAGTGATGTGAACTAGATTATTGACTCTAGTAAACTCTTGGATGTTGGTCACATGGCGATGTGACCTATGAGTGTTAATCATATGGCGATATGAACTAGATTATTGACTCTAGTGCAAGTGGGAGACTGTTGGAAATATGCCCTAGAGGCAATAATAAATTGGTTATTATTATATTTCCTTGTTCATGATAATCGTTTATTATCCATGCTAGAATTGTATTGATAGGAAACTCAGATACATGTGTGGATACATAGACAACACCATGTCCCTAGTAAGCCTCTAGTTGACTAGCTCGTTGATCAATAGATGGTTACGGTTTCCCGACCATGGACATTGGATGTCGTTGATAACGGGATCACATCATTTAGGAGAATGATGTGATGGACAAGACCCAATCCTAAGCATAGCACTAGATCGTGTAGTTCGTATGCTAAAGCTTTTCTAATGTCAAGTATCATTTCCTTAGACCATGAGATTGTGCAACTCCCGGATACCGTAGGAATGCTTTGGGTGTGCCAAACTTCACAACGTAACTGGGTGGCTATAAAGGTACACTACGGGTATCTCCGAAAGTGTCTGTTGGGTTGGCACGAATCGAGACTGGGATTTGTCACTCCGTGTGATGGAGAGGTATCTCTGGGCCCACTCGGTAGGACATCATCATAATGTGCACAATGTGATCAATGAGTTGATCACGGGATGATGTGTTACGGAACGAGTAAAGAGACTTGTCGGTAACGAGATTGAACAAGGTATCGGGATACCGACGATCAAATCTCGGGCAAGTATCGTACCGATAGACAAAGGGAATTGCATACGGGATTGATTAAGTCCTTGACATCGTGGTTCATCCGATGAGATCATCGTGGAACATGTGGGAGCCAACATGGGTATCCAGATCCCGCTGTTGGTTATTGACTGGAGAACGTCTCGGTCATTTCTGCATGTCTCCCGAACCCGTAGGGTCTACACACTTAAGGTTCGATGACGCTAGGCTTATAAAGGAAGTTTGTATGTGGTTACCGAAGGTAGTTCGGAGTCCCGGATGAGATCCTGGACGTCACGAGGAGTTCCGGATGGTCCGGAGGTAAAGATTTATATATGGGAAGTCCTGTTTTGGTCACCGCAAGAGTTTCGGGGTTTATCGGTAACGTACCGGGACCACCGGGAGGGTCCCGGGGGTCCACCAAGTGGGGCCACCTGCCCCGGAGGCTTGCATGGGCCAAGAGTGATGAGGGACCAGCCCCTAAGTGGGCTGGTGCGCCTCCCACAAGGGCCCAAGGCGCCTAAGAGGTGGAGAGAGGGAAACCCTAGGCTTAGATGGGCCTAAGGCCCACCCTAGGGGGCGCCTCCCTCTCCCCTCCCCTCTTGGCCGCCTCCCCTTGCCCATCTAGGGCTGCCGCCCCCCCTAGGGGTGGGAACCCTAGAGGGGGCGCACCCTCCTCCTCTCCCTATATATAGTGAGGCATAGGGCTGCCCATAAGAGGCGATCTGATCTCTGCCTCTTGGTGCAGCCCTCCCTCTCTCTTCCTCCTCTTCTGTGGTGCTTGGCGAAGCCCCGCAGGATAGCCACGCTCCTCCATCACCACCACGCCGTTGTGCTGCTGCTGGATGGAGTCTTCCTCAACCTCTCCCTCTCTCCTTGCTGGATCAAGGAATGGGAGACGTCACCGGGCTGTACGTGTGTTGAACGCGGAGGTGCCGTCCGTTCGGCACTAGGATCTCCGGTGATTTGGATCACGATGAGTACGACTCCATCAACCCCGTTCACTTGAACGCTTCTGCTTAGCGATCTACAAGGGTATGTTGATGCACTCTCCTTCCCTTCATTGCTAGTCTCTCCATAGATAGATCTTGGTGACACGTAGGAAAAATTTTGAATTTCTGCTACGTTCCCCAACAGAGCCCAGTTGGGTCGATCGGGAATCTGTGTAGCATTTGGGGTAGTCTTCTTTTATTTTGGCTCCGTAGTCGGACCTTAATTGTAACTGGATGAATGTAATGCTTTATTCATGTATTGTGTGAAGTGGCGATTGTAAGACAACTATGTATCTTTTTCCCTTATGTATTACATGGGTTGTGTGAAGATTACCTCACTTGCGACATTGCTTTCAATACAGTTATGCCTCTAAGTCGTGCTTCGACATGTGGGAGATATAGCCGCATCGAGGGCGTTTCATCGGTCTACGAGGGTACGTGGACAACACTCTCCCCTCTCGTTGCTATGAATCACCATGATCTTGCATGTGCATAGGAAATTTTTGAAATTACTACGTTCCCCAACACAAGGTCCTTGTCGAACTCCCACTTGAGTTCGGTAGCATCACCTGCACTGGTATCATCGACACCTGCAACTGTTTTGGAAGTATCCGTGAGTCAGGAGGACTCAGCAATCTCACCCCCACGAGATCAAGTCTATTTAAGATTATGGGTAGGATAAGGTTATGAGGTGGAGCTGCAGCAAGCGCTAAGCAAATATGGTGGCTAACATACACAAATAAGAGTAAGGTGATAAGCTACACAATGATCGTGAAGCTAGAAGTGATCAAGAAGTGATCCTGAAACTACTTACGTTCAAGCATGACACTAGACCGTGTTCACATCCCGGACTCCGCCGAAAAGAGATCATCACGGCTACACACGCGATTGATTCATTTTTATTAAGTCAAGTGTCAAGTTCTCTACAACCGGATATTAACAAATTCCCATCTGCCACATAACCATGGGCACGGCTCTCGAAAGTTTATAACCTGCAGGGGTGTCCCAACTTAGCCCATCACAAGCTCTCATGATCAAGGAAGGATATTCCTTCTCCCGGAAAGAGCCGATCAGTATCGGAATCCCGGTTACAAGACATTTCGACTATGATAAAACAAGACCAGCAAGACCGCCTGAATGTGCCGACAAATCACGATAGGACCTGCACATATCTCGTTATCAAGGCACACTGGATAGGTCAAGCTACGAGTAAAACCAACCCTCAAGTTTCCCCGAGGTGGCCCCGAGGGTTGCCCGGTTCGGACCAACACTCAAAGGAGCACTGGCCCAGGGGGTAAAAATAAAGATGACCCTCGGGTCTGAAGAACCCAAGCTGAAGTTATAGGTTGTTAGGAAAATGTAAAAGCAAGGTTGGGCCTTGCTAGAGGAGTTTTATTCAAAGCGAACTGTCAAGGGGGTCCCATAACCCCAACCGCGTAAGGAACACGAAATGAAGGAACATAACACCAGTATGACGGAAACTAGGGCGGCAAGAGTGGAACAAAACACCAGGCATAAGGCCGAGCCTTCCACCCTTTACCAAGTATATATATGTATTAATTAAAATAAGAGATATTGTGATATCCCAACATATCCAAGTTCCAACATGGAACAACCTGCAAGGCACCTGCAACTAGCAACGCTATAGGAGGGGTTGAGCAAAAGCGGTAACTTAGCCAAACAATGGTTAGCTGGGAAGGTGGGTTAGAGGCTTGACATGGCAATATGTGCGGCATGATATAACAAGTGGTAGGTAGCGCGACATAGCGATAGAACGAACAACTAGCAAGCAAAGATAGAAGTGATATCAAGGGTAATGGTCATCTTGCCTGCAATGTTCTCAGGGTTGTCGAAAGCTTGCTCTTCCTTAGCGTAGTCAACAGGTTCCTCATTCACATACTCATCTCCCGGCTCTACCCAAAGCAAGGACACAAGCAATGGAACAATAATCAATCATGGTGCAATGCACAAGCAACATGATGCAAGACATGGCATGGAAGGCAAGATATGATGTGCAATGCATATGGGTACACCGGAAGGGAAAAGATGATCAAGGAATCAACTTGGCAAACCAAGTATGCCGCTGGAAAGATGAGGTGACTTCGGTCGAAATCGATATAAGGATCACCGGAACCGGATGCATGGTTTGCAAATGACGAGCAATACAAGAATGATGCAAATCTGTAATTAACAGCATCATAGCACTTAGAATGCAACAAGAAGCTATGCTACAGCACTTCAATATCGCAACAAAGCACATGACCATAAAGTACACATGATGCTCTAAAAATCATGAACACTGAGCTCCTGCTAGTTCTCACTAGAACATGCTCTAAATAGCATGGCAAAAATGCAAATAATATCAACTTCACAGACTTAGAAAAAATACTAATCATGTCAACACAGCATCAGGAAGCGATGTTTAGAGCTTGCAAACAACATGCTACAGGAACATATCATGGCAAACAAAGGCATGGCATGCTAGTACTAAAGACATAGAACAAAACTCACTTACTAAACTTTATCCCAAGATGCAAGGAAAATGATGTGCCACCGATGCAAACATGGCAAGTTATATGAACAGTTTGAGACACAAGAAAACATGACATGGCAGGAACAGATTCATGATAGCAACTTTGCAAGATCATGCCACTCACTACAAAGCATTTCATGGCATAGAAAGGTAACTAGCAGTAAGTATACATGTTCAAGAAGCTAAGCATGGAAAGAGCAAGTTAATAGGGTACATGCATCACTAACAACACCCATTCCAATATTGAATCTTATGTTAACAATCTGCCAGGAATAATATTTAGCAAACGTAGAGAAAGGAAATGACATGCTAGAGTACTCCATAATTACAATAAGAGGCATGAATAGATAGAGCAATACCACATCTGCAAAACACTCTTACTGATCTACCTCAAAACATGCATAGATCTCATTGTAGAAACAAGTTTACATGGCATCAAAATGTAAAAGGAAAAGGACTATCACTAAGTGTCTGAAATCAGCAACATTATGGAGCCTACTTTGCATGCATGTGCTAGTCACCACATATATCACAAAAATACAAGACTTGCGCCCCTGTGAATATGGCATGATGGAGCTCATAAAACATGTAAACATCATGCTCATAGGACAAAAATGACAAATCATCAAGTTCTGTTAAATTCGAGCAGACAACATCATATAGCACTTTTGCAACAATGATAATGGCATCAATATAGAAAATAACATGCAAGCAAATGCCACTAATTAACATGAAGAGAATCACGAGACGAACATTTTGATATAGCATATGCATGAATCAGAGCACTGAGCACGGAGATATAGCATGTTGAACAGGGCATCACAACGTATGAATTTCAGGACTTAGAGGAAATTTGGTGTCAACCTCACATCGGATCTAGGGTTCCATGCGGACGTCGAGGTTCACCGGAGGAGACGGCGGGAGCTCTGGGAGGAGGCCGAAGTCGAGGGGGTGGTCGCCGGTGGCCGGGGCGACCGGATCTGGTGATGAAGAGGTCGGGGCCGGAGCTCGGGGCCGGATCCGGTGGGGCGCCAGCGACAAGGGGCTCGTCGGGAGGCGGGGCGGCGAAGGCGGCGATGAGTGGCGGCAGTGAGTGGCGGTGGCGGCCAGCGATGCGACGGTAGGGGCAGGCGACGCGAGGAGGAGCGGGCGCGGGCGGCAGCGGCGGATGGGCCCAGGGGACCGGGGGCGGGCCGGCGCGGTGGACGGCGGCGGTGAGCCACATGGCGCGCAGGGATTCGCTGCGGGGGGGGGGGGGCGGCGTGGGCGTGTCCGGCAGCGGCGGACACGTCCGGCGTGAAGAGGGAAGATTTTTAGGGTTTCATCCGCGAATTTGGAGGGGGGCATATTTATAGGTAGAAGGAGCTAGGAGAGTCCAAATGAGGTGCGGTTTTCTCCCACACGATCGTGATCCAACGAAGGAGAGCATGGAGGGGGTTTAGATGGGCTAGTGGGCTGTTTTGTAGGGGTGTTGGGCTGCAACAAGAGAGGGGCTTTTACGGTTACCCGGTTAACCGTTGGGGCATCAAACGACCTCCAAATGGAGCGAAATTTGACAGGCGGCCTACCGGTGATGTACCAAGACCACTCGACAAATCTCTACCCATTCCGAGAATGTCTTTCTCCCATTCACGAAACAAGATTAGAGGGGTACAACGGGTGCATGAGAGAGCGTCGAATTGCGAAACGGACAACAGGGAAAATGACCGGATTCATGAGACGAACAAGAACGCAAATGAGATGCACATGATAACATGATATGAAATGCATGACATGAAAAAAATGCAAAACGAAGACAAACACCCAACCATGAACGGAATATCATATCACATAGCAGAAAATGGCAAGAGTTGGAGTTACAAGTATGGAAAGTTACATCCGAGGTGTTACACCACCGGCCGCGGGCGCCGGGGGCGGCGGTTTGGCCGGTGGTGGCTGGCGGCTTAGGGGTGGAGGTTGAAGATGAACTGCTACACGACCAGATGCCCCGGCTCTCGCACGCACTGCTGCTACTGCTTTTCTACTACTAGTGCATTCAGTTTCGAAGGGAAAATTCAGTTTCAATAGCAAAATTCAGTTTCGACGGTTAAGTTCAGTTTTGACAGTTAAATTCAGTTTCTACAGTTAAGTTCATAGATCAACGGCTGATGTATTTTACATCTACCACTTTGTGGTTATGTATTTTACGTCATCTATCGGAGATTCTATTGGAATTCCACTCAGGTTAACGTTGTCTCTCTTGTCCTGATTCAGCCTCAGCGCCGTACAACTCACCAGAGCTGCTCGAACGACAAAACCCTCCATCACAGCGGAGCAGTACCCTGGGCTCCATCTCTAGACGCCTAAGATCTTCTTCCCCTCCTTCGACAGGCAAGTCAGCCGGAGCATCCTCACCGACCAACCCAATCACGCCGAGATTGACATGGCTTCGCCAAAGAGGTTGTACACTTGTTGCATCTCTTTTTTACTCTACATGTTATATATATATATTGTCCATTAAGCACACGTAATAACGTGAAATACGATTATTTTATCCTACTATATTACAAGCAGTGAGGTACCAGGCGACTTAGCTATCCGTGATGGACTCTCTTGAATGCCATCATTATTTATCTCTGCGCGTTTGATCAGTTGTGCATTTGTCGATGGGCCTGGGAGTTGAGCTAGTAGGGAAGTGGCCTGGGTCCAAAGTAGTAGAAGTAGCACAAAAACATTTTTTTGGGTGTAGTATTTTCCTTGCTCAAGCCTACCTACTAAATCGCCAGTGCTTGAAATGAAAAGGGAAGGAAAAATATAGGAATTGGAAAGTTTCCTATGGTACTACTATTCATGCATTTGGTTCAATGGAATGGAGCAAAGGAAAACTGTAGTATTTTTTCCTTTAGTCTCTCCTTGAATAAAAACCATAGGAATTATAATTTCCACTCTCCTCCTTTTCAAATTCCTATTCATGAAGCACAAGACTAAGAGATAGTAGCCTAATAGCATTATAACCATACATTTTCTTGTGGTTTGACTTAATGTCACCATGCTTCTTTGCATCCTCTGATCTTCCAATTCTTGTGAACAAAACATCTAGATTGGTAGAAATCCTATGTTTTTAAATTTTGTGTTTTGCACATGCATTCCTATCCTATTCATGCCTATTTCCTATCCCTGCTTTGTTAGAATCTTCAAATTTAGACAAGCCCGTACGCAATTACTTCTGTTACAGATATGTGTCAAAGAAAACCTTGTGTGGTTTGTCCTGCTCCTGATGCGATGTATTCCACCCCAGCTCAGCTGCTCCAACGATGGAAGGGTTCACCACAACAGGGATCCACTCTCCAGACTGTCTTTCACCGCCTCAGATCTTCTTCCCGCCTCCGACAGCCACGACAACTACATTACCATCATCAGCTAAGCAGATGACCTTGAGGACTACACGGGTCCGCAAGAGAGGTTGCACTCTTCCGTGTCTGCTTACGTTATGCATCGCTTAATATGATTACATGCTACTTTATCATCGTGCTCACCTATTAGACTCCAAGTCAAGTCCAAACTGATGCTAAAACTTGAGTTTTTAAATGGTTGTGGGGTACATATTGGGGCAGCAATCAGTACTAGCTGTCTACTATCTAGTTAATCTCGGGTGTCTACTATGAGTTTCATGTTGGGTGCAAACAAACATTAAAGGAGCCATTATCTGTATTTTTTAACTAAAGCTATTATCTGCCTGCTATCATTGGTTTTGGGTCTATCCACAGTTTGCTACCATTACTCTGGATTTGTGGATGCGATCCTTACATAATCTCACTATGTTTTATTCCTATGCATGTCAGTTATAGTACACACTGGAACTGAACATGTAGAGCAAAAGAGATGAGCCTTGCATGGCAATAAAATTTCATGCAAATGTCGCTCCATGGTGGGTGCAAAGGCAGCCTCCCTCCACCCATTTCGGATTGTAATTAAGAGGAAGATAACTGTTCTAAGGGGGATTCAGAAGGAGAAGACCACTCCTATTTACCCCCTGAGGTCTTCGCTCTAACTTGGCATGCTAATGTTGGTAATATCATGCATATGGTGCCTTGCATTGCTTACTTTATACATCAAATATGTCATCTTCTTAGTTTAGACATGCTTTGTGTGAATGCCATCTGTTTAGTTTCTTTATCGTATATGTGAATCATGCAATGCCATCTTGTTTAGCCAGGCATCATATATGTGAATTTTGCAATGCCACCCTGGTTAGCCAGTCATCTTATATGTAAATTATATCATGCCATCATTTATTTATTATGTGTTAAATTTGTCAGCAATTTTAGTACATTCAATTACTCTTCATGTGCATCAGCCATTCGGCACGGTCATGGAAAAATCAGGAGTGGAAACAAGGTCTTCAGAGCAGACAATGCTATCTGACTAAGCGCATGTCTTGCCGGTTACGGATAGCTCCTCAGAGGAGGATTCAGAGATAGATGACCAGTCCTACCCCCTCCCCCCCCCCCCCCCCGAGGTGCATGATCTAACTTGGCAGGGTTATGTTGCTCATATCGTGTGTATGGTATCTTGCATTGCTATGTCATTTGCTTAGTTTAGACATGCTTTGTGTGAATGCCACCTGTTTAGTGCCTAATTACCATATATGTCAATTATGCAATGCCATCTTGTTGCAAGACATTATATATGTGAATTATGCAATGCTATCTTTTTGCAAGGAATTATATATGTGAATTATGCAATGCTATGTTGTTTAGCCAAGCGTCATATATGTGAATTATATCATGTCATCTTTTTTTGTATTTCTCATTGCATTTGTCGACAATGTTTGTATATTCAACTGCTCTTCCTTTGCATCAGCCATTGGAATTGGTGATGGAGAAATCTGGAGTGAAAACAAGGTCTTCAGAGCAGACAATGCTACCTGCTGAAGCAGATATCTTGCTGGTTACAGATAGCTCTTTAGAGGAGGATTCAGAGGCAGATGACCAGTCCTATTATCCCCCTGAGGTGTATGCTCCAACACAGGGTTGTATTACTCATATCATGCATATGTAGTATTGCAATGCTTAGTTTTTACATCATATACAAAATATTGAATGCCATCTCCTTAGTTGACACATCATATATGTGATTGCCATCTGCTCACTTGCTTAGCATATAAATCATATATTTGAATTATATCATGCCATGATGTTTACATAGACAGCATGTATCTGAATTATGGCATGCCAACCCATTTTCTGAAGACATAATATAGTTATATCATCTCATCCTGTTTACATAGTCATCATATTTTGAATTATGTCATTCTATCCGTGAATTATATCATACCATCATGTTTCCATCGACGGCATGTTTGTGATTTATGGCATGCCAACCACTTTAATAGACACATCGTATAGTTATATCATGTCATCCTGTTTACATAGTCATCATATTTTGAAGTATGTCATTCTATCCTGTTTAGTTAGCCATCATACATGTGAAATTGTGTCATGCTATCTTGTTTAATTAGCCATCATGGTGAACATATGTCCTGCTATTCTATTTGGTTAGACAACTTAAATGTGAATTATTTCATGCCCTGTTTTCTTCTCTACTATCCATTGCACATGTCTGTCTTACAATGTTTGTACATTCAATTACTTTTCTTGTTTATGAGCCATTTCAATTGGAGGGCGTGATGGCAGTATCTTTGGGAGTAAAACATGGTCTTCAGAAACGATCGTGCTACCTGTCGATGCAGATAGAACCACAGTTGTACTTGCCCAAGAACCAGCCCCACCACATATAACCCAGACTCGCGCAGATTGTACCCCTACCCAGTTGGACAGAGAACCAGATACACCCCTTCTAACCCCAACCACAGCAGATAGTAACCCAGTTCTAGTTGACACAGCACGGTCTCCACCACAGAGCACCCAAACACGAGTAGTTAGTAAGGCAACTGCAGTGCCCAAAGCATGAGGACCACCACTCCAAACCCCAAGTCAATGCTTAAAGCAGAAGAATAATTGTTCTCAGGTCAGGTTCTGTAGCTATGGTTCATACTACTTTGCTCTTGCATAACTGTATTTACTCATACCAACTAATTTCAAATTTAAAGGATGCAATTGAAACTCCAATGGTGCAACAGGTATGTTTTAAACCTGTTTCTTTAACGTGTTTGCTGTTGTAACTTGCTCTATGTTGATTTTAGTTTCAATTGAATAAACAGTTATGTTCTCATGCCATGCACATTACAAGTGTTGTTATTGTTGTGTAGTTTCCCACACTTATATTGTGTCTATACTGATTTGTATTAAATAGATATGATTCGAACTATCTCTATCTTGATTTGGCAACATAAACTAGAATGATATAAACCATACAGTGACCATACTACATAGATATATGTTTGTTTCATGTTGTTATCATGTCCACATTACTACTGAATTGGTTTACCAAAATGAGTTTCATATACAACATGGTAAACCTGTGATGTGTTTGTTTGTTTCTCTTTTAGAACACGGATAAAATATTGGGGAAGAGTACCCCGTTAAGCAATGGTAAAGGAAGTAATGTAGATAAGGTTCAAGATAGTGAGACATCCCTGTTGGTCTCCAAGAAAGCTGATAAAAACTATATTGAAGACACTGAGACAAATCCAAAGTCCTATCTTGATGTAGTGTTCGAGTTACTGGCTACTGCTGCTGGTACCAGCTCTTCGAACTCGTTGCCTGAATCAGTTCGGCTTCTTGAGTCTCAACTTGAAGTTGAAAGACATCGATCGGATGTTATGCGACAGGAAGCCGAAGGACTGAGGAAGTCCCAACAGAATTCAGATACATACTTTCTGGTGCAACAGCAAGTGTTGGAGGATTTAAGTGCCAAACAAGAGAAAGTTAATAAGCTTACTAAGCATCTTGCCAGCATTATGGGTACCCAAGATATCGTTTCTTGATCTCTTCTAAAGTGGTTTCAGATCTGGACTTGTTTTGTTGCGGCATTTATTTGCACTGGTCGCCAACTTTGACAACCAATGTATATGATATGCTGCTTTGTTCCCTATATTTGCACTGGTGGCGAACTTTGATGCGCAGTGGATGTAATATGTGTAATAGCCGTGATAGCCTAGCGTAAGTTGCTTGCTTATTTATTTCCTTGTTGTCTAGCTTATTTGTTTGCTTGTAGTCAGCGCAGTTCTTTTTCTGCGGTTTGCTAGTGGCCGCAATAACCTATTTTTTTAAACTAGGCCACAGTAACCATGGGCTACATATTTACTGTAGTTACCATGGGCCTCCTACGGGCCGTAGAAACAATGGGCCTTCTATGGGTCATAGAAACAATGGGCCTTCTATGGGCCGTAGCATCAATGGGTCTTCTACGGGCCATATGATCGATCGGCCAAACATGGGCCAATAACAGACCGCATTATGGGTCGTAAACGGGCTAGATTTGGAATCGTCCATTCATGGGCCAACAATAACGGGCCATCGTTAATAGTCCATATTTGATGACGCCATGAAAATGACCCAATGGATTAACGGGCCACAAACGGGTCGATTGTAACCACGGGCTGAATTTGGCCCACAAGTAGAAAAGGCCAGTAACAGGCCGTAAGTAACCGAATGCTGGAAATGAGCCCAAGAATAAATGGGCCCTAAGAAGGCTAAAAGATAACATGGATTGGAAACGGCCCAATGGAATAATGGGTCATTAATGGGTATAAAGTGGTACACTGTTCATTGCAGGCCAGATTCACCATGGGCCATTAATGGGCCAAGAGTTACAAATGGCCTCGTATGGGCTGAAACACATCATGGGCCGTACATGGGCTGGAAGATACAACGGGCTGGAATCATATTGGACGGCCCAGATGAAGCTACTGGGCTTAATACCCATACGCCGTAACGGGCCATGAGTTAGCGGGCCGAAAATGGGCTATATATGAATAGGCCGTTAACACGCTTTCCATGGGCCGGCCCGTTACCTTTTGACCAAGTCAAACAGGCCGGTATTTTCACCAGAATGGGCCTCTGTTGGGCCGTGCCACATGTCGACGTATCATAGGTACCTCCTGTCCAATGAATGGATGACATCTGTCCCAACGGTGAGCCAACACGTGTTTCCTCCGGCCAATGTGAATTTTACACGTGGAAAATACTCATTGGTCTAGGCTGTTAGCAGGGTATCGGATCCAAAACCGGACCTGATAGCTTAACGGCGACCCGTTATAGTGGATGCCATGTGTCGGTCACCCTTGATGAAAGCACTTCCATGACGCGCCATTTATCATCATGGAAGTGGACACTTCCGTGATGATAAGTTTGGTAATGTCATGGAACACTTCTACGACAACACGGGTATGACTATCTTGATTCTGTCATAAAATTGTCATGGATGTACATGCATGACAGAAAACGTGACCTACTATGACAAACACGTATCATCACGGAAGTGTATTTTTTTTGTAGTGTCACTAATACTCAAGAATATTCTTTGTCTCCCCTTGTGTCAAATCAATAAATTTTGGGTTGAATACTCTACCCTCAAAAAATGTTGTGATCCCGTATATTTGTGGGTTATTAGTGGCTCTGAATGTTCCTCACCCGGAGGGTCCGAAAAAGACTTGTTCAATTTTTCTGATATAGCATGAATAGAGTTTGAGGAAAGAAAAGCATAGGTAGCTATAGAAAGTTCTTATGCATTCTTGCCCATCCATTTGGTCAATAAAAACCAAGATAGTCAAAACAACAAATGTGTATCCTCGAATGGAGAAATTATGCAACCAACATTCTCACGTAATAAGATAGCAAATGAAACATGTGTTAAAGAATGCACAAAGAATTCTAGCATATATCAAGCAATTGGCGATGACTAGGTCATCTATATATGAGTATATTGACTTAGGAGTCAAATGAGAACATTTGATCGTAGGTTGCCACTTTTACATAAAGCATTAATGTGCTCACACCATGAGAGTTGCTTTAGCTCAATTTTTAGAGAAAAGCTCCTGCTAGATGTGATATTCCCCCTAAGAGGGATGAACTAACCTTGGGTTTTGTCGATGATGGCTTCACGTAGATAGTGAAGATGTGGATGCTCAATTTTGACGTAGGTCATTTGGAGCAATCCATTGGAGTGATGTACTTTCAATACCTACACGAGTTAGTCCCACAAGGAACATACAAGGATATCCATAGACATAGAGTGAATTGCACATATGATGGTGTCCATGAAAGCATTAGGTTACCTTGTCCCTTGTCTTACCAACAAAAGGTTTCATGACTCCATGAACTAGTGCAAGATGTGAAAGTTGATTGCACTTGTCCCTGCCAAATGAAGATGAGTGAAGTATATTGGCGTGGTCACCCTCAAGAACTTTGTAGTTATTATTCTTTGGGATCCACATCAACTTGATGGGAATCCTTAGAGTTGTACTTGAACTTGATGAAGTAGAGCTTGACGTAGTATTAGGAACCCACTTGACCATGGCCTTAGGAGCTTCTTCAAATGGGTCAACCTCTTGTTGAAGCTTGTCCTTGCCTTTTGACTCATGGTGCTGTGGTGGAAGATCATCTTGAGCTTGTGTTAACTTGAAAGAAGTGGGGTCATACTTCTCTTGTTGAGGAACAAACTTCGTCTTGGGGTATTGATCTTCTTACCACTCAACTCCATTGGCATTGAAATTTCGTTCAAAACCAACACCTTGATTCTTCCGGTGCCTTCCTTGCTTCCGTATAATTTCCTCAAATTGCTTACTCCCGGCAAGGCTCTTGTAAACCCCTTTATCTATAATTCCCTTCATTAAGCTATTTTCTTGCTCAAGTGTAACTTGGCTAAGAGAATCATCAGTGGAATCAAGAGAACACCTTTTAGGAACTCATGCTCTTGCTCTAAATTTAGCTTCTCAGAGCGTAGCTTCTCATGTGTCCTTAGGAGCTCTCTATGATCCTCTTGAGTTGTTTCCTAAGCTAACTTAAGAGTGTTTAGTTCTTTAGTTAGACACTCAATCTCCTTCTTATCATTGTCATTCGTTTCATCTTGATTAGCATGATTACTAGCAAGTTCATCATAGTTTTCATCACTAGTCTTGTCAACAAGTAAATCATCATCACCTAGCAAATCATCTTCATCACTATTAAAATCAACATACTCGGGGTGTGATACCTTGGGGCCTTTAGCCATGAAACGTCTTCTAATTCCTTCATTTGGTGAATCAAATACATCGTAGGAGTTGGATAACACAAGTGAAAGACCGTCAACACCTTCATCTTGAGTATAGTCGGAGTCGGAGTGATAGCTTTTCTCAGAGTAGTTGTCGGAGTTAGAACAGGATACCCATTCACCAATGTGAGCTTGATGTATTCGTCTTGTGTAGATCTTTGATGATTTTTCTTTACTTTCTGAATCCTTGATTCTATGAGAGGGTCTTCATTCATAACGATCGTATCTAGTCCTTCTCTCTTTGGGGCGTGATTCATCTCTTCTACTTCTCCTATTTGGCGAGTCTTCTCTTTTCTTGTGGGGAGCCGTACACTCATTGGAGTAGTGTCTGGATCTTCCACAATTGTAGCAATTATGATCATGACTAGAAGATCTTTTGTCATTGTAGGACCTTGACTTGGAGCTTCTCTCTTTCCTTCTATTCTTGTAGAATTTTTTGAAGTTCTTAACCATTAAGCTCAATTCTTCATTGGTGACTAGCTTGTCACTTGATGTTGTAGGAGCATCACTTGAAACTTTGTAAGCACCACTTGACTTGTTGTGGAGCACATCCTTATCCTTGAGTGACATCTCATGAGCAACAATTCTACCAATGACTTTCATGGGCTTGAGATCTTTGTAATTGGGTATCTAAAAGAGCAACTAATCCCCGGGTAGTTTTGGTAATTCATAACAACATATAGCTCATTGAACTAATATCCATTCAAGTTGAATATTTCAGAATTTTCAATGATTGTCATGGCATGGACTAGAGATGTGGACCCCTCAAAATGCTAAGGACAAATATTGGCAAAAGTTCAAGACTCTACATTTCTATTTTAGTGATCCAAGATCACATTGAGTCCATAGGAAAAGCCAATACTATTAAAAGGGGATGGGGTGTTGCTTAATGATCTACTTGTTCAAAAATTCTTAGTGATATGCTCCAAATCCCTCAACTACTTTCTCATATCCCAATATGTCCTAAACATAAAAGTCAAACTCGGCCCCACCGGTTTGATCTATCCGGTGCCACCGAGTTCCTTTGATATAGCCATAGCTAGAAACCCTAATCAGTTCGGTCTCACCGATAGGGATTTCGGTCTCACCGAGATGGGATTGCAAACTCTCTGTTTCCCCTTCGTAACACTTCGGTCTTACCGAAATGAGCGATCGTTACCACCGAGTTCGCAATGCAAACTCTTTGTTTCCCTTTCAGAATGTTTCGGTGTCACTGAAAGGAGAGATCGGTCCCACCGAGTTTGCCTGACGAACTCTCTGTTTGCTCATTGCTGAAATCGGTCTCACCGAGTTCATGTAATTGGTCAAACCGAGATGAGGCCCTAACCCTAGTGCGTCGATCTCAGTGAGATGATCATGTCGGTCCCACCAAGAATCCTCACGTTCACATTTTGAACTAAATCGGTCTCACCGAGTTCACCTATTCGGTATGACCTAGTTGGGTCAAATGTGTGTAACGGTTAGATTTTGTGTGGAGGCTATATATACCCCTCCACCTCCTTCTCTATTCAAGAGAGAGCCATCAGAACGTGCCTACACTTCCACTACTCATTTTCTGTGAGAGAACCACCTACTCATGTGTTGAGACCAAGATATTCCAATCCAACCACAAGAATCTTGATCTCTAGCCTTCCCCAAGTTGCTTTGCACCCAAATCATCTTTCCACCATAGCCAAATCTATGAGAGAGATTTGAGTGTTGGGGAGACTATCATTTGAAGCATAAGAGCAAGGAGTTCATCATCAACACACCATCTATTACCTTTTGGAGAGTGGTGTCTCCAAGATTGGTTAGGTGTCATTTGGGAGCCTCCGTCAAGATTGTGGAGTTGAACCAAGGAGTTTGTAAGGGCAAGGAGATCGCCTACTCCGTGAAGATCTACCCAAGTGAGGCAAGTCCTTCGTGGGCGAAGGCCATGGTGGGATAGACAAGGTTGCTTCTTCATGGACCCTTCTTGGGTGGAGCCCTCCATGGACTCACGCAACCGTTACCCTTCATGGGTTGAAGTCTCCATCAACGTGGACGTATGATAGCACCACCTATCGGAACCATGCCAAAAATCTCCGTGTCTACATTGCGGTTTCCTTCTCCAAACCCTTCCCTTTACCTTCATATGCAATGTTTTACTTTCTGCTGCTATACTCTTAGAATTGCATGTGTTGGTTGATTTCTTCACTGATGCTAAGTTGCTAAAAGCTGCCGAGACTTAAAATTGGGAAAAGGCTAGATTTTTATTTGGTAAAGTAGTCTAATCACCCCCCTCTAGACCTACTTTCGATCCTACAAGTGGTATCAGAGCTTTGGTCTCCATTTTCCTTGATTTACATAGCTTTGGTGGTCATAGCCTTGGTTTCACAACCTAGTAGAGTATGGCGTCTAGCGAGGGAAATTACCACCGTAGAGGTCCTTACTTTGATGGTACTAATTTTTCTAGTTGGAAGCATAAGATGAAAATGCATATTCTTGGACATAACCCTGCCATTTGGGCTATTGTGTGTATTGGCTTGCAAGGTGAATTCTTCGAAGATGGAAGAGAACTGAATCGAGAAGCGACCGCGAAAGAATTGAAGATGTTGTAATACAATGCTCAAGCTTGCGATATCCTGTTCAACGGATTGTGCCCCAAAGAATTCAACAAAATCAATCGCCTTGAGAATGCAAAGGAAATTTGGGATACTTTGGTTGATATGCACGAAGGTACTGAATCTGTCAAGGAATCCAAATTGGATGTGCTTCACAGTCAACTTGACAAGTTCAAAATGAAGGATGGTGAATGAGTCGCTGAAATGTCCTCTAGGCTCGCTCTCATCACAAATGAGATTGCCAGCTTAGGAAGTGAAGACATGATTGATAGATTCATCATCAAGAAGATCCTAAGGGCCTTGGATGGAAAATATGATACCGTGTGCACCTTGATCCAAATGACGCCCAATTACAAAGATCTCAAGCCAACGGAAGTCATTGGGAGAATTGTCGCTCATGAGAACCCAAAGATAAAGAAGAGCTTCACAAAAAGTCTATTGGTGCTTTCAAAGCTTCATGTGATGTTCCTACAACATCAAGTGAGAAACAAGCCTTCAATGAAGAATTGATTGTCGGAGTAAATAGCCATGGGTAGCCTAGCCGGCTTCCCCTGGCCCTTCTGAAAAAATTACGAGCCCGTCCGGCTCTCAAGAATCCAAGACGTGGGGCCGCCTTCCCCTTGCTGGCTGTCACCCAGGCCGGCTTTCGGAAGGCGGCCCGACTTTGGCCCTCGCGAAGGAAGCCACGGGAGGGCCGGCTTCGAGAAGCCGGCCGCGAGAAGGCCGACTCCAAGAAGCCGGCTCCCATAAAGCGGTCAAGACCGTACCCTCAAAGGTTGCACCCACCTAGCGACGATGTGACGGGGCGTGGCTACAGTGAAGCCTGCCGCCCCCAAATCCCGGAGCACGTCCGGCACAGTGTGCCGTACGGGCGACCATGACCCGCCCGGCGCAACACTGTTGCCATGTTGACCCTGACGCCATCCACGACGGGCTGCCAGTACGGCCCACGGGCGATGGGCCCCTTCGGACAGAGAGACACCCGAAGGCGGCCACGCCTCCCCTAGTCGGCCCAAGACAGAGCCGGCTCCCCGCAGCCGGCTTGCCGCCTTCCTCGAAGGAGACGCCCCATTAAGGAGACAAGATGCGGTGAGGCTACAGTAATCACCCGCCGGGCGGCGGTACTATAGCCACGCCTACCACGACGAAGCCCACGTCACCAAGACAGAGCAATAGTAAGCAGCCGCCGACCAGGACCTGGACAGTGGGGCCTGCCTGTCGACCGAGGAGCCGGCAGCCGGCGGGACCCACCAGTCGGCGGGCCCCAGCGGCCGGCGCAGAAGCCGGCGAATAAAGTCACAGACGGCTGGGCCCCGCGCCCAGTCGGATTACCATTGTACCCCCGGGGGGTAGGCCTATATAAACCCCCCGGGGCGCCCATGCAAAGGGTTCGACCCCCAGCTAGTTTTAGACACCTAACAAGGAGAAGAAGCAGGCCAGCCGACCCTTCTTCCTCCTCCAACCGAACAGCTCAAGGAGCATTGTGTAGTTACTTGTCCATCTAGTGATCATGCGGAGACCCCGCAGAGCAGCAGTAGGGGTGTTATCTCCACGGAGAGCCCCAAAGCTGGGTAAGATTCGCCGGCGTGCATGTCTTCGCCTCATCCCGTTTCCAGGCACCGGCGATGTCTTACTGGCTCCCACAATGATAAGCCACCCGTTGGCATATGTCTCACCTACCACCCGACATTTGGCGCCCACCGTTTGGCCAGGTGCACCGTCGTCCGGAGACATGTTCTGGACGGGAACCCTCTTCATCCGCAGCGAGCGTAGCCAGCCCGGCACGCCCGATGGCGCTTGCCACGACGCGCTGCAAGGCGTCACCAGCATCTGCGCGGCGAGCAGCCTCGCCGATCTCCTCGACGAGACCCTCATCTCCAACGAGCTCGCCTCCGATGCGCGCACCGACCACCTCGCCAACCTCCTCGGCTAGCTCCATGTCTCCAGCGAGCCCGCTGTGGATCTGGAGTCGGTTGGCTCCACCGACCCGATGCCTATCGACTCCGACACGGCCTCATTCGACACCTTCCCCACCAACGTCGCGATCTACAACGACCCGCTTCCTCGGACCGACTGCTGCGATACTGTCACCACCGAGGTGATGGTCATTGGCCACAGCGGCACGGCCGACGAGAGCGCCCACGATGCCCCGCACGCGGCGGCCCACGACTTGTCCATCCCCCTCCCGGCTGATGCCGACGACGAAGCACTGGAGGCACGCCGCCTCGCCCTCCTCGCAGAGGGCCGGAGGCTGGCTTTCGTGAGACGCCTCACTGAGGCCTACCAGCGCGAAGCTGACCGCGCCGCCTTTGGCACGCCGGCCCCGGGCGGGCCAAGCTGGGCCGGCGTTGTCAAGCAACGCGGCGCTGTCATTGCCGACACGCTGGGGGTCGACCGCCCGGTCTATGCCACTCCACTCGAGAACCTGCGTGCCGCCCAGGCGACCGTGGACGAGTTGGACGGCTTGGAGGCCGAAGAACTCCCCCATATGACCCGACGCATCCAGCAGCTAATTGACGCGGCCGCACGGCGGCACGAAGCCGACGCCCGTGCGGGAAGCCCTCCCCCGCGCCGAGATCACGGCGCGACATACCAGACACCGACTACGAGCAACGCCCGCGCACGGCGCGAGAAAGAGCCGGCGGCCAGCCGAAGCCGGACCCGAATCTCCATCGAGCGAGACGCGGACGGCCATCCCCAAGCCATGGAATGGTGTGGCAACCCGCCTCTGCCTCGACCCCGTGGAGAGAGATATCCCACTCCGCCGCCTGTGGCGCACCCGACTCTCAGCGGCCGACTAGGTCGCCGCGAAGGAGTCGGCGAGAACGACACCCGCCATCGGATCGACCGCCTGGCGCGATCCCTGGGGATGGAAGAAGAAGACGATGTCGGCCCGCCTTGTTTCAGCCCCCGCATCCGCGACGAGCCTTTCCCCAAAGGGTTCTCGCTCCCAAGATACACGCCCAAGTACAACGGCTCCGTGAAGCCGGAAGATTGGTTGATCGACTACTCTACGGCGGTTAGCATAGCCAATGGCAACCGGCGCGTTGCCGTGAAGTACGTGCCCCTCATGCTGCAAGGCACGGTGCGGACCTGGCTCAATAGCCTCAAGCCTCTTAGCATCAACAGCTGGCTAGATTTCACCGAAGCTTTCATCCGCAACTTCACCAGCACCTACAAGCAAGCTCCCAAGCCCAGGCAGCTCTCCTTGTGCGTGCAGGGCCCAGCAGAGTCCACTCGCGACTACCTCACGCGTTGGGCCGAGCTCCGCAATTCTTGCGAGGGGGTGCACGAGGTGCAAGCCATCGAATACTTCACTGCCGGGTGCCGAGAAGGCACCCTCCTCAAGCACAAGCTCCTCTGTGACGAGCCGACTACCCTCGACGAGCTTCTGGACATAGCGGACAAACACGCCACCGCCGACTCTTCGATGAAGACCGAGCTCCGGGTAGACCCGTCCGGGAAAGTACTCAACCCGGCGCCCAAGACACCGGCAGGGGATTCCGGCCGACGCCCACACCCAAACGACCACAAGCGCAAGGGCCCTGCAACGCTTCCCGCCAGTCGGCAGGTGGCCACGGTCGAAGACGCGCCGCCTGAAGAGTGGCCCGCGCCCAAGAAGCCCAAGGGCGGCCGGCCGGCTTGGCAGCCGGCTTTCTCCTACGAGCAAACTCTCGACGCCCCGTGCAAATTCCACAGCGGCATGAAGCCGTCCAACCACACAACCTGGAAGTGCCATTGGCTCACCCGAATCTCTAAAGGCGAAGGGCTCACGCCGCCTCCGCCTGCCGGCCCGCCGCCTCCGGCCGCTCGGCCCGAAGTCGGAGCCGTGCACGACAAATTCCCCGACGAGCAAGCAACCTACATCGTCTTTACAAGCCAGCTCGAAGACCGGCACGGCAAACGCCGAGAGCACCAGGAAGTCGTTGTGGTCGCTGCCAACCCCATCGGACACATGCATTGGTCAAAAAAACCCATCAGCTGGAGCCGGGCCAACCACCCAGAGGTGATGCCGTCTCCCGGCTCTTATGCGTTGGTCCTGGAAGCCACCCTCGCAACGGACAGACGCGCCGCCCGTTTCTCCCGCGTGATGATAGACGGCGGGAGTAGCATCAACATCCTGTACCGTGACACCCTGGAGAAGCTAAATGTCAAGACGAAGCAACTCATGCCTACTCGGACAGTGTTCCATGGCATCATACCCGGCTTGTCCTGCGCCCCCATTGGCAAGATCAAGATTGATGTACTCTTTGGGGACAAGGAGCATTTCCGCCGGGAAGCAATCTGGTTTGAAGTGGTGGACCTGGAGAGCCCCTACCATGCGTTGCTTGGCCGACCCGCCTTGGCCAGGTTCATGGCAGTTCCCCACTATGCATACCTCAAGATGAAGATACCGAGTTCCAAGGGCGTCATCACCGTAGCCGGCGATTACAAGAAGTCTTCCGAGTGCGCTGCCGCCAGCAGCCGGCTGGCCGAGTCCCTTGTGATTGCCGAAGAGAAGAAGATGTTGGACCGGGTCGTGGCCATGGCCGTAAGCAGCCGAACCTGTCCCCCGACCCCAAGGAGTATGATGCCCAAGGATCCTTCCAGCCGGCCAAAGAAACCAAGAAGATACCCCTTGACCCCGAGCACCCCGAGAGGTTTGCCGTCATCGGGGCAAGCCTGAACAGCAAACAGGAAGGCGAGCTCGCCGATTTCCTCCGTGAGAATCGGGACATCTTTGTATGGTCCCCCAAGGACATGCCGGGTGTTCCAAAGGAATTTGCCGAGCACAAACTACACGTCCAAGAAGACGCAAAACCAGTCAAGCAGCCCCTCCGCCGACTATCAGAGGAAAAGAGAAGGATTGTAGGGGAGGAGATAGCCCGGCTTCTGGCAGCCGGCTTCATTATGGAAGTCTTCTTTCCAGAGTGGCTTGCCAACCCGGTCCTCGTGCTAAAGAAGAACAACAAGTGGCGCATGTGTATAGACTACACAAGCCTCAACAAGGCCTTCCCTAAAGATCCCTTTGCCCTGCCGAGGATTGACCAAGTGATAGACTCCATGGCTGGATGCGAGCTGTTGAGTTTCTTGTATGCTTACTCAGGATATCACCAGATAAAGCTAGATCCGGCTGACCGCCTGAAGACCGCCTTCATCACGCCGTTTGGAGCCTTCTGCTACCTGACTATGACATTCGGCTTAAGAAATGCCGGTGCCACTTTTTAGCGTTGCATGCAGAAGTGCCTCCTCAAGCAACTCGGCAGAAACGCTAACGTCTACGTAGACGACATCATGGTAAAGACGGAGAAGCACGGCACCTTGTTGGAAGACCTCAAAGAAACATTTGAGAACCTACGCCAGTTCCAAATCAAGCTCAACCCCGAGAAATGCGTGTTCGGAGTGCCAGCCCGCCAGCTCCTAGGCTTCCTGGTCTCCGAACGCGGCATCGAATGCAACCCGGTGAAGATCAAGGCCATCGAGAGAATGGCGATCCCACCAAGCTTCGAGACATCCAGAAGTTCACCGGATGCTTGGCCTCCTTGAACCGCTTCATCAGCCGGCTCGGAGAGAAAGCTCTCCCCCTCTACCGCCTCATGAAGAAGAGCACTCATTTCGAGTGGAATGACCAGGCCGACCAAGCTTTTCATGAGCTGAAGAAGATGCTGGCCACGCCGCCTGTCCTAGCGGCGCCGACTGAAAAAGAGCCCATGCTCCTTTACATTGCCGCAACCAGCCGGGTGGTCAGCACCGTCATCGTAGTCCAATGCCCAGAAGAAGGCCGAGCCCAGCCGGTCCAGAGGCCGGTGTATTATTTGAGCGAGGTGCTGTCCGCCTCAAAGCAGAATTACCGCACTACCAGAAGATGTGTTACGGTGTGTACTTCACCGCCAAGAAGCTGAAGCCTTACTTCCAAGAGCATCCCGTCACGGTCGTATGCACCGCCCCGCTAGCCGAGATCATAGGCAGCCGGGATGCATCCGGCCGGGTGGCGAAATGGGCCATCGAGCTGGCCCCTTACATGATCTTCTACTAGCCCCGCACCGCCATCAAGTCCCAAGCACTGGCCGACTTCCTCGTCGACTGGGCCGAGACCCAGTACCTGCCGCCGGCTCCCGACTCCACCCATTGGCGCATGCACTTCGACGGGTCCAAGATGCGCACCGGCTTGGGAGCCGGCGTCGTCCTTACCTCTCCCAAAGGCGACAAGCTCAGATACATGCTGCAGATTCACTTTGCCACCTCCAACAATGTAGCCGAGTACGAGGCACTCATACACGGGCTCCGGCTTGCCAAGGAACTCGGCATCCGCCGGATCCTATGTTATGGCGACTCGGACTTGGTGGTTCAGCAATCATCCGGCGACTGGGACACCAAGGACGCAAATATGGCAAGCTACCGCTTCCTGGTTCAGCAACACAGCGGATACTTTGAGGGATGCGAGTTCCTCCATGTACCGCGAGCCGACAACGAGCCAGCCGATGCCCTGGCTTGAATAGGCTCCACTCGGCAAGCAATACCAAGCGGCGTCGCTCTACAACGCCTCCTCAAGCCGTCCATCAAGCCGTCTCCAGAGTCCGATTCCATCTTCGTACCGCCTGACCCCGACGTGGCCGAGTCCGGCTCGAAGAACCAAGCAGGCGACCCAGGGACTTCAGTAGTCGGCCCGGGGACTTCGGTAGCCGGCTCGGGGACTTCGGTAGCCGGCTCGGGGACTGCCACACCCGGCCCAGGGACTGCACCAACACAACAGCCGGCGGCTGACTCCAGCATTTCACCACCCAGCCCGCCCACCCTGGTGGCAGTAGCCACATTGGCAATAGGAGAAGTCGCGGCTCCGTCATGGGCTCAGTCCATCCTCAACTTCCTAGTAAACCAAGATCTGCCGGCTGACAAAACAGAGGCAAGACAAGTCCAACGTCGAGCCGAAGCATACGCAATCGTCAACAGAGAGCTCGTCAAGCACAGTGTCACTGGAGTCCTCCAACGGTGCATCGAGCAGGAGAAGGGCATTGCAATTCTCAGAGACATCCACCAAGGAGAATGCGGCCACCATGCGGCTTCAAGATCACTCGTCGCCAAAGCTTTCCGCCATGGTTTCTTCTGGCCGACTGCTTTGGACGACGCCAAAGAATTAGTTAAATATTGCAAAGGGTGCCAACTCTTCAGCTCCAAGCAACACATGCCGGCTTCGGCACTCAAGACCATTCCCCTCACCTGGACCTTCGCCGTTTGGGGACTGGACATGGTGTGCCCATTCAAGACGGCGCGCGGCGGCACGACGCATTTGCTCGTCGCCGTGGACAAAATCACCAAGTGGATTGAGGCAAAGCCGATCAAGAAGCTGAATGGGCCGACTGCCGTGACATTCATCGCAGATATAACAACTCGGTACGGCGTGCCACATAGCATCATCACCGACAATGGCATGAATTTTGCCAAAGGAGCCTTGGCACGTTTCTGCGCATCGCAAGGTATCCGGCTGGACTTAGCGTCCGTCGCCCACCCGCAGTCAAACGGCCAGGTCGAGCGAGCCAACGGCCTCATCCTCTCCGGCATCAAGCCCCGACTGGTCGTACCACTGGAGCGTTCAGTCGGCTGTTGGCTCGATGAGCTGCCGGCTGTCCTCTGGAGTTTGCGCACTACCCCAAACAAGTCAACTGGCTTCACTCCTTTCTTCCTCGTGTACGGCGCCGAGGCGATCATCCCAACCGACATCGAGTTCGACTCGCCCCGGGTAACCATGTATACGGAGGCGGAGGCCAAGGAAGCACGAGAAGACGACGTCGACCTGCTGGAAGAAGGACGGCTGTTAGCCCTCAGCCGGTCTTCCATCTACCAGTAGGGTTTGCGCCACTACCACAGTCGGAAGGTCAGACCAAGATCCTTACAAGAGGGCGACCTTGTGCTCCGGCTGATCCAGCGAACAGCCGGCCAGCACAAGCTCTCGCCCCTTGGGAGGGCCCCTACGTCATCAGCAGAGCTTTAGGCAACGACTCCTACTACCTAATCAACGCACAGAAACCCAAGGCACGCAAGAGAGACGACTCCGGCAAGGAGTCAGAACGACCATGGAACGCCAACCTCCTTCGAAGGTTTTACAGTTGAAATGCAGTATGTATCATGCTAACTTTTGTACTAAGTACGAGACAATAGGCCCCCCGAGGAGGGCTCGGGGACTGCCATCTTTTATCTATGAATGAAGAATATCATGCTTATGACCTTGTCATTTCATTTACTTGTTCCGTCCGGCACCGGGTTCGACTAGTCGGCCCGGGGACTGGCCGACTGCAGTTATATTAGAAGTCCTACCCGCGGTCAGACAAGTAGTGTGCCGACACCCAAGCTTAGCTCTTGCCAAAGTCGCAGTTCAAAGAACCGGCTGTCCGACTGGCAAGAGTCAAAAGCAGGAAAGGATGCCCACACGAAAAATGGCTAGGGACCAACGGACTAATATAACGAAAGCCGGTTTGCCGCCTGCCACCGACTGACTACTAGAGTAGCCGGCCGGCCGGTTTCCATTCACTTCACTTCAATCCAAGAAAGCTCGAGTACTTGCCTCTCCAAAGAGGGAAGGCGGCAAAGGAAAAAGGCTAAGGATAAAAAGCATACGCGAATGGAAACCAAACATGCACACAATAATATTTACATAAAAGACCTCCAAGAGCCCAGCATTCAACATAGTTTGGATACACCCCCAGTGGGTGGAACTGCGAAAGCTTAATAAAGATTGTTCAAAAGGCAACAAGCAGGAAAAACCAGGACAGCAGGTTAAGCCGGCGGAGCGACCGACGAGCCAGGCTGGTCGGTGGAGACGGTTGTGCCGGCTGAAGGAGTGGCCGGCTGGCGAACCTCGGCTTGATCACCGCCTCCCGTAGAGGGAGCGCTTCCGCGCGCCACATTGCTGGAGGCACGGTCAGCCTGAGGCCGGCCGGTTGTTCCACTGCCCGGCTCGACGTCTTCCCCGTCCTCTTCTTCGTCGTCTTCGCCTTCATCGCTGGAGGCGATCTCCTCTGCCGAGTCCTCGCCCACCGCCGGGTTCTGGCAAGAGCTGCTCCTCAAGCATCCGATTCGCGTCCAGCGCGATGTTGACCCCTGCCTGACGGCGCGCCTCGCGACGGGCCTCGATGGTTTGGGCGGCGAAGGCGGAGTAGCCGAGAAAGTACTCTGCACAGAAAACAGGAAGCAGCACAAGTCAGAGCAAAAAACCAGGCGGCCGGGGGCAGGAGAGTAGCGAGGAAGGCGGCTTACCGTCGATCAAGTCCTCGATGCGGCCGAAACCTTCATCCAGCGCTTGCCGGGTCCCAGCCCAGCCCGCCGCCTCGGTCTCAAACTCTGCCTTTAGGGCGGCTTCGCTATCCTGCGCTTTCTTCAGGGCCGCCTTGTGGCTCTCCTCCTGGTCAGCCAGCTTCTTGGCCAGGCGGTCACGCTCCTGGACCAAGACAGCGTACTCAGCATCCTTGGTGCGAAGGGCGGCCCGCGCTTCGCCGAGCTCCCTCCTCAAGTCGGCGTTGGCCCCTGAAAGCACGAAAGACAAAAGAAAAAACCAATAAGGAAAAAGTCATCAAGGAAGATCCGACCCGACTGCTCAGCAGTCGGCCCGAATCTCGGGGACTACACCCAGTGGGTGCGCTGACGCGCCCCCTCAGGAGACGAACAAGATCAAGCACTTACTTCGGCTGTTGGCCAGGTCGTCGGTCTTCCGACCCAACTCCTGAGCCTGGGAGTTGAAGGCGGCAGCACAGGAGTTATGATATTCCTGGGAGATCAGACAGGAAGCAAGAATAAGGTAGTCATCAAGGAAGATCCGACCCGACTACTCAGCAGTCGGCCCGAATCTCGGGGACTACACCCAGTGGGTGTGCTGACGCGCCCCCACGGAAGAAAATCAAGAGACCAAAGCGGCCAAGAATGAAAGACTCACCCAGATGGCTGCCCGCGTCGAAAGAAACCCCTGGGTATACTGCTGCAGCAAGGCGGCCTGGGCTTGAAGCCGGCTCCGGACCTCTTGGGCCGCCACGTTCAGCTCGCCCGTCCCCCCGCTGGTAGTCCACTCGGATGTAGAGGTGCTGGCTGCCTCCAGGGCCTCCGCCGACTGGCCGGCGCCCGCAACTCGGCGCGACTCCGGCGGGGCGGCGCCTCCCCCTGCACACCGACGCGTTACCGGCTGCACCTCGAGGCCGGCTCCAACCTCCGGCTGAACCCCGGCCGGCTCCTCTGGCGCCGCTGACGATCGGCCGCCTTGGCCCACTCCGGTTGGCGCTGCCGGCGGTGCTCTCTCCACGAAGACCACGAGGTCCTCCCTCCTCTCCATCAGCGGCGGGTCTTGGACGATTTCCTCCGCCAGGGGCAATGGGGTGTCAGGGGCCACGGCTCGGAGGGGAATGGCGAGCAGCAGAGGCTGGTTACGCGAACCCTCCGCCTCCGTTTCCGCGGTCACCGCCTCCGCTTGGGCCTTGGCGGCCGCGTCGGCCTGCTCCGTCGCCGCCTGGGCGGCCGCTTGTTCCGCCGCCTCACGCTCCTCCCACGCCTCACGGGCATTCCGCTCCGTGGCTTCCCTGAGGTCGGCGCGGGGGTCCACGCGGCGGGAGCCTGAAGACCCTCCAGTTGGCCCAACTACGGAGCCGCCCGGACCCCGCTCAAGGGAAAGCGGCGCCGTGTCCAGCGAGCGAGGAAAGGTTTGGAAGAGTGTTCAACAGAAGAGAACAATGAAAAGCACGCATCCAAGCAATCGATGACTTACGCTGAGACCGCCTGAGGCTGCTTCACCGCCTTGCGGAAGCGGGCCGCCTTCGTGGCCGCTTCATCTCATTTGGTCGCCGCGGTGGAAGCCTTGGACTTCTTCGGCCGGCTGCCGAAGAGGATTGACGCAGCCCGACGCTTCTGTGCGCCGCCGCTGGTAGCCGGCGCGGTGGACGAGCCCGCGCCTTGATGGTCAGGCGCCGGCTGGCGGCGCGGGGCGACTTCGACTTCGGCATCATCCGGCCAGTCCTCGAAGCCGGCAGTAAGCCCTGTGCCTCCGGGCTCGGCGTTGTCCCCCACGACGGCGTCTTCCATGGCGGCCGCTCCCAAATCCGGGTCGTCGACGTCATCCACCGTGCGGTCGGGGACATACTGGCGTTCTATCACTGCTGCCCCGGTCGTCGGCGGAAGAAGAGGGTTCTGCTAAGAAGAACCGACTGATCAGAAGCCGGCCATCAAGAAGCCGGCTACCAACAAAAAGAAGAAAGAGAGGAAAGCTTACCACGGGCGGAGGGTTGGCGCGAGAATACGGCGCCTTGCCGTATCGCCAGTCCTCGACGAGGTTGCAATTGGAGATATAATTCACCATGTACGACACCTCCGCATGAGGCATCTCCCTGGTGCTCAGCGGGCTTGGGTCGAAGCAGCCGCTCATCTGACACATCATGTGGGGCCGGCTTTGGAGAGGAAGTAGCCGGCGCTCCACGAAGGCGGCCACCAAGTCGGCCCCAGTCAGGCCTTCCGAATGGATCATCACCCGAAGCCGGGAGACGGCTGCGTTCCCGGCCTAAGACAGCGACCTGGACCGGAAACTCCATGAGGGTTGCCTCCCAGATGGCGGGCCGGCTACGTAAGCCGGCAGGTTGACGTGGTCTCCTTGCTGGGCGACGTTCTTCACGTAGAAGTACAACTTCTACCAGATCTTCACCGACTGGATCAGGGGGATGGACGGGAACGGGTTGTTCTCGCCCGACCTCCTCATGGCAATGTAGGCCCCGCAGGGGGCGGGCATGCCTGCGACAACGGTGCTGAGTTTGCTCTGGAAGAATTCCCCCCAGAGCTCCAGCGTGGGGAGCACCCCCAAGAAACCTTCACAGAGAGAGACAAAGGCCGACAGCAGCATCACCGTGTTGGGCGTGAGGTGATGCGGCTGAAAATTGTAGAACTCGAGGAAGGAGCGCAGGAACCCGCTCGCCGGAAGGCTGAAGCCGCGCAGGAAGTGCGAGCGGAAGACGACCCACTCGCCCACCTCCGGTGCCGGCGAGATCTCCGTCTCCGGCGCCAGGCGGAACCGCACGAGGTTGCCATCGGGCAGGCGCCGAGTCTGGCGGAGGAACTCAACATGGTCCTCATGGACATTGGAGCCGTCCCACGAGCTCGACAGCGCCATGGGCGCAAGACGATGTGGCGGCGCGGCCGCGCTGAGACAGGAAGCTGCGGCGGCAACGAGAGGAAGAAAGGAGGATGAAGAGGGCGGAGTGAGAGAGAGCGTGCGAACCTCTGTCTCTCCCCCTCCTCCCCCTACTTATAGGCTCGCGTGGCGGAGCCGAGGAGGCGCGGCGTGGGGAAACGTGGGGATCGATCGTGCCCACTCCCCCATGTCCCGCGTTTATTGCGCCCTAACGGCGAAATAAAATTGCCACAGGAAGGCGAGCGGTCCACCTGGGCTGCAGAAGATCAGCGCTCGGGCCGAGGCCTAGGAGTGGCGGGCCCGGGCCTGCGGCGGCGTCCCGTCGCGCGTGTGCACTGGCAGGGTCTCGCTGCCACGTGGCCCGCGGGAAGGCCCGCGGTCAACACGCGGGTCAATCACTTTCCCACCTGCAAGACACAGGGCTCCCCGAAATCGGCATACACCAGCAAAGCCGGCTCCTCAGGGTAGGAAGCTGACCAAGCTTCTCGTCCCTCTGTCCGCCTCGAAGCTCGATCAGCTTCGAGGACTACTATCGGAGTAAATAGCCATGGGTAGCCTAGCCGGCTTCCCCTGGCCCTTCTGAAAAAATTACGAGCCCGTCCGGCTCTCAAGAATCCAAGACGTGGGGCCGCCTTCCCCTTGCTGGCTGTCACCCAGGCCGGCTTTCGGAAGGCGGCCCGACTTTGGCCCTCGCGAAGGAAGCCACGGGAGGGCCGGCTTCGAGAAGCCAGCCGCGAGAAGGCCGACTCCAAGAAGCCGGCTCCCATAAAGCGGTCAAGACCGTACCCTCAAAGTTTGCACCCACCTAGCGATGATGTGACGGGGCGTGGCTACAGTGAAGCCTGCCGCCCCCAAATCCCGGAGCACGTCCGGCACAGTGTGCCGTACGGGCGACCATGACCCGCCCGGCGCAACACTGTTGCCATGTTGACCCTGACGCCATCCATGACGGGTTGCCAGTACGGCCCACGGGCGGTGGGCCCCTTTGGACAGAGATACACCCGAAGGCGGCCACGCCTCCCCCAGTCAGCCCAAGACATAGCCGGCTCCCCGCAGCCGGCTTGCCGCCTTCCTCGAAGGAGATGCCCCATTAAGGAGACAAGACGCGGTGAGGCTACAGTAATCGCCCGCCGGGCGGCGGTACTGTAGCCACGCCTACCACGACGAAGCCCACGTCACCAAGACAGAGCAACAGTAACCAGCCACCGACCAGGACCTGGACAGTGGGGCCTACCTGTCGACCGAGGAGCCGGCAGCCGGCGGGACCCACCAGTCGGCGGGCCCCAGCGGCCGGTGCAGAAGCCGGCGAACACAGTCACAAATGGCTGGGCCCCGCGCCCAGTCGGATTACCATTGTACCCCCGGGGGGTAGGCCTATATAAACCCCCCGGGGTGCCCATGCAAAGGGTTCGACCCCCAGCTAGTTTTAGACACCTAACAAGGAGAAGAAGCAGGCCAGCCGACCCTTCTTCCTCCTCCAACCGAACAGCTCAAGGAGCATTGTGTAGTTACTTGTCCATCTAGTGATCATGCGGAGACCCCGCAGAGTAGCAGTAGGGGTGTTATCTCCATGGAGAGTCCCGAAGCTGGGTAAGATTCGCCGGCGTGCATGTCTTCGCCTCATCCCGTTTCCAGGCACCGGCGATGTCTTACTGGCTCCCACAATCATAAGCCACCCGTTGGCATATGTCGCACCTACCACCCGACATTGAGCCTAATGGTGAAGAACGTCAACAAGTTCTACAAGAGTAGAAGCAAAGAAATAAGTTCCAAGTCAAGGTCCTACAATGAAAAAAGATCTTCTAGTCGTGATCGCAATTGCTACAATTGTGCAAGACCCGGGCACTACTCTAGTGATTGTACGACGCCCTACAAAAGAAGAGAAGAGTCACCTAAAAGGAGAAGCAAAAGAGAGGAATCACCTCCAAGAGAGAGAAGGAGTAGAGATGATTGTTATGAATGAACACCCTCCCGCAGAAGCAAGGATTCGGAAAGGAAGGATAATTCATCAAAGAGCTACACAAGACGAAGACATCAAGCTCATTTTGGTGAATGGGTACCCGGTTCTGACTCTGACAACTACTTAGAGAGAAGCTATCACTCCGACTCTGAATATACTCAAGATCAAGGTGTTGCTGGTCTTGCACTTGTGTCATCCAAGTCCTACGACATATTTGATTCACCAAATGAAGGGATTGTAAGATGCTTCATGGCTAAAGGCCCCAAGGTATCACACCCTGAGTATGTTGATTTCAATAGTGATGAAGATGATTTGCTAGGTGATGATGACTTACTTGATGACAACTCTAGTGATGAAAACTATGATGAAATTGCTATTAATAATACTAATCAAGATGAAATGATTGACAATGGTAAGAAGGAGATTGAGCGTATAACTAAAGAACTAAACACTCTTAAGTTAGCTCATGAAACTACCTTAGAGGATCACCGAGAGCTTTTAAAGACTCATGAGAAGCTACGCTTTGAAAAGCTCAATCTAGAGCAAGAGCATGGGTTCTTAAAAGCAGTCAATGATGATCTTCGTAAGAAAAGTTCTTCTTACATTGCCAAGCATTTACTCTTGTCTACTTACATGCCACAAGTAAAATCAAGCAACAAGAGCAACAAAGATTATTCTTCTAGTAGTAACAATAATCATGTTGAATCCAATGTTGTAGCTTCTAGTAGTACTCTTGATTCCACTAATGATTCTCTTAGCCAAGTTACACTTGAGCAAGAAAATAGCTTATTGAAGGAAATCATAGAGAAAGGTGTCTACAATAGCCTTGCCGGAAGTAAGCAATTTGAGGAAATTGTACACAAGCAAGGAAGGCACCAGAAGAATCAAGGTATTGGTTTTGAACGCAAGTTCAATGCCAATGGAGTTGAGTGGGAAGATGATCAATACCCCAAGACGAAGTTTGTCCCTCAAAAAGTGAAGTATGATCCCTCTTTTTTCAAGGGAACACAAGCTCAAGATGATCTTCCACCACAAGACCACAAGCTAAAGGGCAAGCACAGGCTTGATAGATGCTAGTGTTTGTGCATGCTTTGCCACATATTTCATTTCTTATCTTATTGTGTGAGCATGTTGGTTGCATATTTTTTCCCATTCAAGGACATCCATTTGTTGTTTTGATTGTTTGGATTTTCTCTTTGCCAAATGGATGGACACGAATTCCTAAGTACTCCCTCTAGCTATCTATGCTTTTCTCGTCTCAAACTCTATTCATGCCACATCACAAATTTTGATCAAGTCGAATTCGGACCCTCCAGGTGAGGAGCACTCGAAGCCACCAATCCATCAAGGGCTTAAACTTCCAAAACCTCCAATGGTTCTCGGTCCGACCGATTCATTCCTTTCGGTCTCACCGAACTCATTGGGTGGATCTAGGTTTTCACATCGGTGCAACCAATTAGAACAATTCGGTCACACTGAGTTGTAGTAACCGCTTGTGATTATGCATCTCAGTGCCACCGAGTCATTCCACTTGGTCACACCGATAGTGACTGGGTATATATATCCGCGGGTTGAAATTTGGAAATCACTTCAAACCTCCAACCGCGCCTGCCCAGCTCTGCCGCCCTCCTAGTGTTCGGATTGTCATCGTTGTCGCCAGCGACCTCCTGCCGCTGGTCTCTGCCGCCATCAATGGGAATCTCCTCCGTTGTTGTCGTTGTAGCGAGTTCATCGCCAAGTTAGGGTATGAACTCAAACCCTTTGTGTATTCCTTAATTCTGATTCTTGCGCAAAGGATAATGCCATGTATCTAGCCACGATTGAGATCCTTCTATCCAACTAAAACTTCCTTTCGATTAGTTTTGATGCAAAAACTTACAGTTAGGTTTCCGCCGAACTCATCTCGGACCGACCGATTTGGAGTATTCGGTCTCACTGATTTGGCCCAGGCCATTGCACATGTACTACTCAGTCTGACCGAAGTGTACAAATCGGTGTGACCAAGTTCACTTTCTCTGTGAAACCCTAGCATCTTAGAGTCACTGAACTACGTCTCGGTCTAACCAATTTCACATGTTTAGACTCTAAAGTTGCTTCGGTGTCATCGAGTCTGTCATATCGGTAGCTCCAAAATGCTTTCTGCAGAAAACTAAAATTAAGTTTTTGAGTCAATATTTTTGCCAAAATAGTTTTACTTTGTGATGCTCGTCTACTCTATCTCTACCTATGTATTCACAGGGTCAGTGTCTGCCATGTCAGACAACAGTGACAGCCAGAACAGGTCAGAGGAGCATGAAAATCTCAGTGAGGGCACTAGTCCCTCAAACAATAGCTATTATGAGGGTAGCAGAAGCACCCTAAGCAATCTACCTAAGGCTGCAACTAGGCAGAGGAAGAAGAGAAAGTCTAAATCTAAAGATGAAGATTTTGTGGTTGATGAGGAGGTCACTTCCAAGAAGAAAGTGATCAATAAGGAGCAAGTTATTGCTGCTGGCATCAAGCCTGGAATGAAGAAGAAGACTCCTTCTCAGAGGAAGCCCATGTACAAATCCAGAGCCTCCACTCTTGAAACTTTCAAATCAACAGAGGAAGAGGCTGTTGGAGGCAAGAAAAGGAAGTAAAGGGTCAAGAAGACCTTGGCTGGAGTAATTGGGAAGCCTTCCATGGTGAAGGAATCTGATGAGGATGATGAGGAAGAGGAGGAAGAAGCTGCTGCACCTACACCAAAATCTCAGAAACTGATGGGAGATGCTATCAAGTCTGGGGCTGCACCATCTAAGCCCAAGACAACTCCCAATACATCAGCTCAATCTCCAAAGCCGACAGCACCTAAGAGATCAACAAGAAATATTACATCTACTGCAAAGAACAAGGCCCCAGTGCCAGAAATTCAAGAGGATGAGGAGCAGCAAGTGCTTAGGAAGGTCAAACCAAAAATTCCATATCATGATAACAATCATCCAATTATAGAGAACATGAAAGTGAGAAAGGATGTAGGTCTCTGACTGTGGAGATAGACGGACTCATATGCTATGAGGAGAAGGACTGCTGTGGATTACAGGTTTCACACCAAGGAGCAGCAAAACTTCTATGAGAAAGTTCTTCTAGACGAGAAGCCCATAGTCAGTGACATGAGATGGGTTGATTGGAAATTCATTGATGGCAATGAAGACTACTTCCCTGGAGTTCATGGGAGCTTCATAATGAATGGAGTTGATACATTTCTTGGTCAGAAGCTATTGAAATGGAATGATGAGATGGTGATGCAATGTTATTCAACTGCACATTTTTACCCAGATGGCAAGATAGTCTGGATGACTGAAGGTACAAGGTACCAATCCTCCATTGCTGAGTGGGCCAAGTTGATAAATGCTCCTGCATAAGGTGAAGATGCCACAGATGTCTATGCCAAGCCCAGGAAAGGTCACAACTCCATGTCACATATGTAGAAGGAAATACCTGATGATGCTTTGGAGACTCACAAGTTCTTCTCCATCTACTATCTGTTGTAAGGGCTGCCCACTATCAACACTATATTGAGGCATACTCAGTTGCCCAAATCAGGAGATGATAGGATGATCAGATGTCACTCAATCAACCTGTTACATATGTTTGATGTGCCAGAGAAGTTTAAGGTGATGACCTTGATTGTTGAAATGATCAAGAGGACTGTGCAGATCAGAAGAGGTCATGTGGATATGCCCCCCACATTCCAAAATGGGAACAAGCACATATCTAATAGAGAGCACCTTCTCCTGAGGCCAGACTTTGAGGACAATGTTGTTGTCATGGATGCTTCACATCCTACTTTTGTAGAGGCTCGGGAGAAGTGAGAGAAAGCAAAGGCAGCAAAGACTTCCAACATGCCAGATGTCTCAGCTGTAAATCTCAAGACCAAGCAGGACCAGGTCAGCTATCTACTTGAGGCAACAGTGAGAATAGATAAAGGACTAGCCACCCTGACTCAAAATCAAGAGAGCCTTGATAGGATCTTTGAGACAAAGCTACATAATCTAGATGTCAAGGTCACAGAGATTCAAACTTCAGTTGAGAAGATTCAGGAAGACTTTGAGGACAGGAGTGACATGCCAACCACAGAGGCATTTCAGAGAGTGCCTAGAGCACATAGGTTTATAGCTATGCCAGTCAGTGATACGAGAGCTACCACTTCAGCACCTGCAGCCACTGCCCCAGTTGCCCCTCCAGTTGCAACTCCTCTAGTTCCTCAGACATCCTCGGAAGCTTTTGCAGATGTTGTCCTCTCCACGCCATCTTCACACACCAGAGCTCCCGGAGATCGTGCTTAGAGTGCCACATAGCACTATGCATTTTCAAGCTTTTTGGTAACTTGCTGCCAAAGGGGGGGGTGTATAAATCATAGGCTTCAAGATAGAGAGTGTGTTTTGCCTTTTGTTTGCCTCTCTTGCTACTTGCTTTTGTTCATTGGTTTGCTACAATATTTGTGCTTGTGTGTGAGATACTCTTATGGTCATGTGTTTGATCATATTATGCTTAAATGTGTGCTTGAATGATGTTATCTTAATACTTATGTATGATCAATCATGTTTGCCTTGGTGATGAGTGCATGCTATTTATATTCTATCATTTTGAGCGCTCCACCAAGATGTATGTGACATGGAAGAGTAACCCATGATCCTGGTCGATTGTGCATTTGCATTCAAAAGCAAATTTTAAATAATGCACAAATTTAGGGGGAGCTCTTGCTTATCACATACTTCTCAAAGTGACATTGTATTTCATTCATATTATCACTTGTTGAAGCTTTGATCCATATGTTGTCATCAATTGCCAAAAAGGGGGAGATTGAAAGTGCAACTAATCCCCGGGTAGTTTTGGTAATTCATAACAACATATAGCTCATTGAACTAATATCCATTCAAGTTGAATATTTCAGAAAGTTCAATGATTGGCATGGCATGGACTAGAGATGTGGACCCCTCAAAATGCTAAGGAAAAATATTGGCAAAAGCTCAAGACTCTACATTTCTATTTTAGTGATCCAAGATCACATTGAGTCCATAGGAAAAGCCAATACTATTAAAAGGGGATGAGGTGTTGTTTAATGATCTACTTGCTCAAAAATGCTTAGTGATATGCTCCAAATACCTCAACCACTTTCTCATATCCCAATATGTCCTAAACCTAAAAGTCAAACTCGGCCACACCGATTTGATCTATCCGGCGCCACTGAGTTTCTTTGACATAGCCATAGCCAGAAACCCTAATCAGTTCAATCTCACTGAGAGGGATTTCGGTCTCATCGAGACGGGATTGCAAAATCTTTGTTTCCCTTCGTAACATTTGGGTCTTATCAAAATGAGCGATTGGTCCCACTGAGTTCGCAATGCAAATGGTCTGCTTCCCTTTCGTAACGTTCTAGTATCACCGAAAGGAGCGATCGGTCCCACCGAGTTTCCCTGACTAACTCTCTGTTTGCTCATTGCTGAAATCGATCTCACCGAGTTCATGTAATCGGTCAAACTGAGATGAGGTTTTGCCGTAACCCTAGCGCATCGGTCTCACCGAGCTGATCATGTTGGTCCCACCGAGAATCCTAATGTTCACATTATGAACTCAATCAGTCTCATCGAGTCCACCTATTTGGTCTGACCGAATTGGTCAAATGTGTGTAACGGTTAGATTTTTTGTCAAGGCTGTATATACCCCTCCACCCCCTTCTCTATTCAAGAGAGAGCCATCAGAATGTTCCTACCCTTCCACTACTCCTTTTTCTGAGAGAAACCACATACTCATGTGTTGAGACCAGGACATTCCAATCTGTCGGATTCGTGGGTAACGACAAACCATTGAGGCTCGAACACTGGGGTGCGCACGAAGAACCCTCCCTCTCTCTCTCTCTCTAGCTCACCCGCACCATGATCTCGAGGCCTAGCTCGACGAACCCAAGAAACACGAGACACAGGGATTTATACTGGTTTGGGCCACCGTTGTGGTTTAATACCCTACTCCAGTGTGGTGGTGGTTGATTGCCTCGAGGGCTAGGGATGAACTAGTACAATGGATGAACTGCCTCCTGAGGAGAGGTGTTCTTGAGCTCGATGAGCTAGTGTGTCTGAGGATGGTTTAAATGATCCATCCCTTGCTATGGTGGTGGCTAGCCCTATTTATAGAGGCCCTGGACCTCTTCCCAAATGTTAGGTGGGAAGGGATCCCACAACGGCCAAGTTTGATGGGGGACAACTAGTACAAGCTATCCTAACATAAGGTGGTCTTCGCCTGCCAAAGACTCTGGTGGTAACGCTGTTGTGAGCTCCGCGGTGACCTCCGTCCTGCTGTCCTGCTGGCCTTGGTCTTGTTGCTCCGATAAGGAAACCTTTGCCTGATGCCCCGAGGCTCCTCGCCTACGCCTGCCTCTTTAGCACCAACTAGGAAACTAGTACATTGCGCCCGCTGGCGCTTGCCTGGCCTTGGTCGTCATGGCTCACATCACGTGAACCTCGTGAGGTGCCCATTGCATAGATATCTCCGCTCCTCGGGAGCCAGCTTAGTGAGGCTGCCCCCAGGGAGGTCTTGGCGTCGTCCGCCTCGCGAGGGTCTTGACTGGTCGCTGCAGACTATGGGCCATACCAGGCCGCTGGTGGAGCCACGCCGTGGGCTGCAGGTAGGCAAGTCTGGGTACCCCCATTCCCAGGACGCCGACAGTAGCCCCTGGGCTCAAGGCAAGCTCGAACTTGGCTTCGAGGCAAAGCGAAAGGGCAAGTGCAGAGCACCGCAGGCCCCAACCGCCTGCGGCCTTGGTCGCCGCATGGACATTCACAGGACATGGGCGTCTACGCTTCCCCACGCTGCCTCTACAACTGTCCTCATCTGACAAAAGGCTGTTGTGCGCTGCACAGCCTTCATTATCTTCCTTCGTCTTGCTCCAGATCCCCTTCTCCTTCTTGCCCTGAGAGACTCCAGATCTGCACGGACTTCTCCCTAATCCTGCAACTGATGGCGTCCGGCAAAGCAAAGGCAGACCCCTCGCCTTCTTGGTACGAGTCGGCCTTGAGCGCGTCCAATGTCTCGGAGAAGAACCTTGCCGCCATGCTCCTGATGACGGCGGAAAGCAGCAACGAAGGGGGAAGACCGTGCTCTGGGCTGGTTCCATCGAGCCGGAGGCCTCAGGCGGTACCTTCTATCCCTTCTTCATGAATAGCATCGTCGCAGGGCTGGTCCCCCCTTTTTCGACTTCTTCTACGTCGTCCTCAGCCACTACAAGATGCACGACCTTCATCTTCATCGCAACTACGTCCTCCCCTTATCGATTTTCGCCTTTTACTGCGAGGCATTTGTGGGAGTGATGCCATCTGTGGTGTTGCTTTGCCACTTCTTCTACCTCCAAATCAAGGAGGGCCATTGCTCGGGATGCGCCAACCTTGTCACGGCTAACAGGACCAACGCGCTCTTGAAGGCCGGGAAGAAGGTCGAGGGCTTCAGGAGCAAGTGGGTCCTCATGGATGCCAGGTGCACTCACCCTCAGCTGGTGCTGCCGACGGAGATGCCCTCTCCTCAGGACCGGTGTCACCGCACGAAGCTCACCCACCCCCGGCAAAGCAGGTGCTGGAGAAGATGACTGCCGACCTGAAGCCCGACGACCCGAGGGCTGAGAAGCTGATGGGAGCCATGATCGTCAAGGAATTCCTGACGCGGCGCATAGCCCCACTCCAGCGCGCTCGCACCCCTTATGGAAGCTTGGGGTGAAGGGGACGACCTCCGTCTACGCCTGGATGTCCTGCCAGACGAGGACCTGGGCAAGGCCCTCCACCTTTTGGTTGGGGACGACCAGGGGTATCCCCCGGACACCCATATTCCCTTATATCGCCACCCAGATGGGGCGGAGGTGGTCGCTGCCATGCCTGTCTTCGACGGGCACGGGCTCGTCCCGCCGGCGCCTACCGAGGCCCAAGTGGTGGCGGCTCCGGTATTGGTGTCTTCTGGTGATTCCGGCGAGGAGGAGAGGCCCAACTCGGAGGCGACCCGAGAGGGGGAGGGAGAGACTTCTCCTTTCATGGCGGATCTCCTCCGCGCCCTTCCTGATGATGACGAGACTGGCGACCATCCGGTAAGGGAGTCCCTGCCCCCCGCTGGAGTCACCTCGAGGTCCAGGGGCACTCCCTCGAGAAATTCGCCGGCTGGGGTTCCGACGAAGAGCAGGTCGGCGCTAGTCTCCTGAGGTAGCGCCCCTGTCCTGACGTCGACCTGGGCTGCCGCAGGGTCGGCTGCCACAGCCTCATCTGTCCCTGGGATTCGCATGCTGGCGCCCAGGCTGCGAAGCCTCCGGGCTCCGTGCTTCTGAAGAGGCCAAGGGACTACGCTGCCGTGGACTAGTAAGCAAGTTTCCCTGATTTTTCTTCTGCTTCTGTCACTACTTCTTAACGTTCTTCCCTTGCACCGTCAGGCTGACGCTGGCGGCGAAGAAGAAGAGGGAGGGAGCGGCCGCACCTCCTCTGGCACGAAAGGGCAACAATGGCGCTTGTGCTTCTCCGGCCCGGTCCTCCTAGCGAGGTCCGGAGGACCGATCCAAGGGAAAAATGACCTCCGTAGCCGAGCTGGCTCCCGAGATCTTCGCCCCCAGCTCTCCTACCGTGGTTGCGAAGGCTCAAGAGCCCCCGGCTCCTTTTCCCACCGCGGACCTGCAGAACCTGGTGCCGATGTCATCTCTCCCCATCTCTGTTGCATCGTCGGGCCGCGATTTCTATGCTTTGCTTGACACCCTGGAGGACGTCCTTCTCGCATTGACCCAGCTTCGTAGTGACCTTCAAGGCGTGGACCGTCACTTGGTGGCGGGGCGCTTGGAGCTGATGTCAGGGTGGCTGCGCTCCATGTCGGAGTAAATGACCATGGGTAGCCTCATCCGCTCCCCCTGATATTTCAAGACATCAGGGCCGGATGCGCCCCTCGAACACCCAAAGGTGAATAGCTGCCTTCTTTGGGCCGGCTGGTCCAAGCGGCCGGTTGATAGATGGCGGCGGGGCCGAGAGGACGGCCATGAGGTGGGCCGACTTGTACCAGGCGGCCTCTAGGGAGGCCGGCTCCTGGCAGTCGGACCCCATCTCTCCCTCAAGTTTGCACCTCATTACTATGAGGAGACATGGCGTGGCTAGAGTGTGGCCTGCCACCCCCGAATCCAGGGTTGAGCATGGCCATAGTGCTATGTATTGGGCGGACATCCCCCGCCCGGCACGGCAATGTTGCCATGCGGCCCATGACATCATCCACAGCAGGAGGAGCCATACTCTCACTACGGGCTGTCGGTACGGCATACAGGCGGTGGGCCCTACCCGTTTGTGAGAAGCTAGAAGGCGGTAGGCCCAGACCAGTCGGCGTGGGGGAGGCCGACTCCCAGCAGCCGTCCCTCCCCTTCCCTTGAAGTCTATGCGCCATTAATCAGAAGAGACGGGGAATGGCTACAGTAAACACCCGCCAGGCGGCGGCACTCTAGCCATGCTCCCCCCGACAAAGCACACGTCATCAGTGGCGTTGCCACAGTACTAAGCAGTTGGCAGGACCCGCCGGCGGCGGGTGCGGCCTGTCGGCTAAGTACAAGACAGCTAGTGGGACCCATCAGGCGGTGGGCCCCAGCAGCCGGCGGAGAAGCCGGCCACCAGAGACACTTATGACTGGGTCCTATGCCCAGCCGGATTACCATTTTACCCCTGGGGGTAGGCCTATATAAACCCCCAGGGCACCTATGCAAAGGGTTCAGCCTCTTAGAGAACACACACACACATACAGAGAGAGTAGTATAGCTATCCTTGCCCTTCTTCCTCCTCTAGCCATACAGCTCAAGGAGCAATCTTGTAGCTACTTGTTGAGATAGTGATCATGCGGAGACCCCGCAGAGCAGGACTAGGGGTGTTATCTCCTAGGAGAGCCCCGACCCTGGGTAAGATGCGTCGGCGTACCTATCTATGCCTTATTACGTTTCCATCCACCGGCAACGTTTTACTCTCCCCCACCATGATAAGCCATCCTTTGGAATATGTCGCATGACACCCCCGACATTTGGCGCCCACCGTGAGGCTACGTGCACCGTCGTCCGGAGATCTGTTCTACACGGGAACACTTTTCCTCCCTAGCGAGTGCAGCCAGCCCGGCACGCGTGATGGCGTTCGCGCCGACGCACTGCTTGTCGACACCGACACGGCTTCCTTCGACTCCTTCCCCACCAATGTGGTGGTCATCGACGACCCGCTCCCTCGCGCGGAGAGCAGCGGCAGCACCATCACGGAGGTGCTTGTCATCAGCCATGGCGGCGCTGTCGGTGTCAAAACCGGTGGATCTCGGGTAGGGGGTCCCGAACTGTGCGTATAAGGTTGATGGTAACAGGAGACAGGGGACATGATGTTTACCCAGGTTCGGGCCCTCACTATGGAGGTAATACCCTACTTCCTGCTTGATTGATCTTGATGAATATGAGTATTACAAGAGTTGATCTACCTCGAGATCGTAATGGCTAAAACCCTAGAAGTCTAGCCTATATGATTGTGATCGTCTCTATGGACTAAACCCTCCAGTTTATATAGACACCGGAGGGGACTAGGGTTATACAAAGTCGGTTACAGAGAAAGGAATCTTCATATCCGAACACCAAACTTGCCATCCACGCCAAGGAGAGTCCCATTCAGACACGGGTGAGAGTCTTCGGTCTTGTATCTTCATAGCCCATCAGTCCGGCCCATGTCCATTAGGCCGGACACCCGAGGACCCCTTAGTCCAGGACTCCCTCAGTAGCCCCTAAACCAGGCTTCAATGACGAGGTGTCCGGCGCGTAGATTGTCTTCGGCATTGCAAGGCGGGTTCCTCCTCCGAATACTCCAACACAATCTTCGAACAACAAACATGTCTGGATCTGCAAAACCAGTACCACACACAACCGCGGAGAGTATAATATTTCACGGGTCCAATCTGCTGACAACTTTTTGTAACATGATATCACGTTCCTGCCTAGTTATTATTTCGAACCGTTTTTCGACCTACCACTTCATATTTTGATATGCGTCTATATTGGCACGTCTTGTCAAAGCAGAGATCGTGTCCGCTTATTGTGGGATTCTCATCAATACGGGTATGGGTAATCCAACCGTGCCGCCTGCACGGCCCCTGGGGAATAGGCGAGTTTTATGGCGAGTGGGGAGGCGCTTGATATTCATTGCCTTTATAAAGAGATAAGGATTCACCTCTTTCACCCACGCCTTCTCTCTTTCTGCCTACCCACTCTCGAGCTCCAGTGCCCAAGTTCTCATCTTTTCTGCCTCAAGAAAGCACTCCAACCATATCCGGAGCGCAGGGCAAGTGGATGGCCTCCACCGTCAAGGAGAAGGACATCACCCAGCTTCGGGAGGACGGATATTTGGCCAAGGAGGTCTCCCATCGGCTTCCGACTGAGGGACAGATCGTCCCTACCCCGAATCCCCATGAGAGGGTAATTTTCATCCCCCACTTCGTCCGTGGGCTGGGATTTCCACTCCACCCCTTTGTCCGCGGGCTCATGTTCTACTATGGACTAGATTCCCATGATCTGGCCCCAAATTCCTTCCTCACCATCTCGGCATTCATCGTCGTGTGTGAGGCCTTCGTCCGCATCCCACCCCACTTCGGGTTGGGGCTGAAGACCTTCAATTTGAATCCGAAGGTGGTGGGTGGCGAACATGCAAAGTGTGGAGGCGCCATGGTGAGAAAAATGTCCAACGTCCCATGGCCCAAAGGCACCTTCGTGGAGACCGTCAGCGGGTGGCAGAACTTATGGTTCTACGTCACAGAGCCCCGCGACACTACCTGGGCCGCGGCTCCCGAATTCAAATCCAGGGCCCTAATGCGCCTTACCTCCTGGCAAGAGAAGGGCTTGGATTGTTCTTCATCAGACAAGCTGACAGCACTCCAGACGCGCATCCGAAGCATGATGGACAAGAACATCAAGCTTGTCGATGTGATTCAGAAGTTCGCCCAATCCTTCCGTGCCAGAGTCGGGCTTGCCACCTATGGGAGTTTGATCCAGCCGAGCACAAGACCTTGCAACAGTTATTTGGAACTACGCACTAAGATATCTGGAAGGTGCTCTTCAAGGCCAACGAGACATGGCCGAAGACGAACGAGGACCGTGGGCATGACCTGGCCCATCCCGCCAGTTCGGTAAGTTTTCCATGTTCCAAGGTGTATCCCGTACTTGCTTACTCAAGGAGGGTGTCCGAATTTCCCTATTTGTTTTTTTCAGGGTTGGACGAAGAAGGCAGAGCGGATTCAGTGTCCGGCTTTGTTGCCCGAGGAACCAGCCATCCCGCTTCTGACGAAGATGCTGGTTCTGGCACCCTACAAGGAGCATGATAAGAAGGCCATGTAGAAGGCCAAGGGGACCAGAGGTGGCCTCCGTCCCATGGGTACTTCAGATGTGGCGTCCGAAGACGTCGAAACTCACTCTGCCGCCGAAGACGGCGAGGAGGAGGAAGAGGAAGAAGAAAGCAACTTCCCCCTCCCCGAGGGGGGGAAGAAGAGGGAGGCCTCCACAAATCTGGAAGCAGAGGCGTCCAAGAAGGGAAAGGCTTCCCTCGCGGATAGTTCCGCATGGGACGTCGATAGCAGCCCAGAACAACGCCCTCGAGATAAGCCCCTGGCTGTATCGTGAGTATCCGAAGACCCTAACGCATTCATATAAACGACTCTTTACTTCATAATTTTAACATGTCGAATCATGCACTTGCAGTCCGGCTCGTTCCGCCCTTGAGCGATCCTCGTCTTTGGGGAACTCGCTGGACCCGAAGGTGTTGGACAGCGGGTCCCTTCCAACGGCCTCCTCTCCCAGGGCCATGGACGACACCGAGGTGTTGTCCCGAAGGATCCCCGACCAGGGAGAGACACGGGAGGACGTCAGGATGGCGCCAGAGGGCGAGACCTCGGCCGCCGGACACATGGGGGAGTAGATCCCCATGGAGACTGGCGATGAGGGTCATGTCCAATTCGGCCCCCAACTGAATACGGTCCCAGAGACCTATACGGCTCCAAAATCCGGCAAGCAGCCTCCTTCATCGGAAGGAGGTGTGCCCATTCCGCCGGTGACCTCTGTCCAACCAGAGGCGCCAGATACTCTACTAGAAGCGCTGCGAAGCGCTTCCATCGTTGAGGAACACCGCACCCTCATGGGTGCGGTGATTGAGAAGATTCAGTCCGCGAAGAGCGGGCTGGACGAAGCCTCCACAAGCCTTTTAACAGGCTTTGAGGTAAGCAATGCAATTTATGAAAAGAAATTCACAGTATAGACAGTAGCCCCTGAGACTCTGTCCGGGGTTCGGAAAGAAGAGCCGAACAGAGGATCAAATAGTTTTTCGCAGGAGACTAACCAAGTATGTCTATGTGAATAAGCAGGCGTCGCTGCTAGCCGCGACTTCTCATGCTGCCGAAGTCTCCGGACTAAAGCGTAGGCTGGAGCAGACCGAGGAAGATCTCAGTCGTGCGAAAAAGCAGCTGGAGGACAATCAAGGTATTCAATCATTTTATGCATGTCCGGAAAGTATGAATGCTTTTGCGCTGACCGCAGTGCCGTGATATTTTCATAGGGGTGGCGACCAAGGTGAAGGCCCTCAAGAAGGCGCTGGCCGTGGCCGAGGAGATAGCTGTAAAGGAAAAAAGGTGCCCGAGAAAAGCATGAGGCCAGGGTTGGTGAGGTCTAGCTAGAGCTCCAGGGCGTCGTGAAGAAATGCAAGTCCTTGGAGCACCAAAATGCGGACCAAGAGTCCGAACTCACTAAGGCCTGCCAAAGCGCATAAGAGGCCCGGGCCGAAGCCCAAGGAGTCCTCTGGGAAATCCAAGAGGCCAAGAAGATCGCGGCGAGTAAGGCTTTTATTATGCAAAGCAAGTATGTGAGCAAGAGATATCTCTTACTGACCCGGATTTGGAGTTCTCTAGGGGCGTTTGCGGAGTTGCTGCGCAGTGTTTCTGACGCTGCGGAATTCTTTCGGGCCGAAGAGGGGAGCTCAACAGAGAAGCTGTTATGGTCGCAATACCTTGTGCCAGAACATCCGGTGCCCTTCAGTGACCAGCTAAAACAGTTGGTTGAGCTGCATAGGGTGGCCGATCAACTCTTCGCTTCGGAAGTTGTCTGGGGATCCGAAGACAACCTCTAGTGTGATTGAGCCCATATAGCGGGTGAGGGAGTCCTGGATTAGGGGGTGTCCGGATGGCCGGACTATACCTTCAGTTGGACTCCTGGACTGTGAATATACAAGATTGAAGACTTTGTCCCGTGTCCGGAAGGGACTTTCCTTGGCGTGGAAGGCAAGCTTGGCGATACGGATATGTAGATCTCCTACCATTGTAACCGACTTTGTGTAACCCTAACCCTCTCCGGTGTCTATATAAACCAGAGGGTTTTAGTCCGTAGGACAACATATAGAACAACAATCATACCATAGGCTAGCTTCTAGGGTTTAGCCTCTCCGATCTCGTGGTAGATCTACTCTTGTACTACCCATATCATAAATATTAATCAAGCAGGATGTAGGGTTTTACCTCCATCAAGAGGGCCCGAACCTGGGTTAAGCTTCGTGTCCCTTGTCTCCAGTTACCATCCGGCCTAGACGCACAGTTCGGGACCCCCTACCCGAGATCCGCCGGTTTTGACACCGACATTGGTGCTTTCATTGAGAGTTCCTCTGTGTCGTCGCCGTTAGGCTTGATGGCTCCTACGATCATCAATAGTGATGCAGTCCGGGGTGAGACCTTCCTCCCCGGACAGATCTTCGTCTTCGGCGGCTTCGCACTGTGGGCCAATTCACTTGGCCATCTGGAGCAGATCGAAAGCTATGCCCCTGGCCGTCAGGTCAGATTTGGAAGTTTAAACTACACGGCTGACGTCCGCGGGGACTTGATCTTCGACGGATTTGAGCCACTGCCAAGCGCGCCGCACTGTCACGACGAGCATGATCTAGCTCTGCCGTCGAACAGTGCCCTGGAGGCCGCACCCGCATCGGCTTTGACCCTTAATTCGGAGCCAACTGCGCCGATCGAGGATGGGTGGTTGGACGCCGCCTCGGGGGCTGCGATCCCAACGGTGATCGAGCCGAACACCAGCCCCGCACTCCGCGAGACTCGTGACTCCAAGGAGCCGGACTCCTCTCCGGACTCCGAACCCGCCGCGCCCCTGCCGATCAAATCCGATTGGGCGCCTATCATGAAGTTTACTACCGCGGACATCTTTCAGCACTCGCCTTTCGGCGATATTCTGAAGACACCGAAGTCTCTCTCTTTATCAGGAGAGCCCTGGCCGGACTACGGTCAGCAAGGTGGGGATACAGACGATGAAGAAATTCAAATCCCACCCACCACCCACTTTGTAGCCGCTGTCGACGATTTAACCGACATGCTCGACTTCGACTCCGAAGACATCGACGGTATGGACACCGATGCAGGAGACGATGAAGAACCAGCGCCTATTGGGCCCGGGAAAGCCACCTCGTCATATGACGTATACATGGTGGACGCACCAAAAGATGACGACGAGGAGCGGAAGGACGCACCGAAGGCTTGTTCCCTCGAGAAGCAGTCAAAGCGGCGACGCAAGCGCCGCCCCAAATCCCTCCTCGACAGAAATAACGATCACACAGACCCAGCGCTGGAGCAGGGCGAACCACTGCCGTACAACGGCAATCCGGATAATCAAACCGAACAAACAAATTCTATCACGTATAATGATCCGGACGATCTAATGCCGGACAGGCACCCAGAGCAACAGAATGTCCGTAAAAGGCTTTTTGCCACCGCAAGGAGTCTTAAAAAGCAAAAGCAAAGGCTCAAGGCTGCACAAGACACACTCCAAATCAGATGGAGTAAAATACTCAACATAGCAGCGAGGTACGGCGACAATCGCCCCTCCAAGAGCTACCCAAAGCGGAAGCTGCTACCTGAATTCGATGAGGAGGCCTCAGACCCCCCACAACCAAATACCAAAGCAGCCACCCGGCCGGATAGACGACCCTCTACCAACACAGAGCGGCATACAACGCCACTCACAATACAACACGCGACCCATGCGATGGTTCGCACCCAAAGGAAGGCGCAACAAGATCCATCTATGGACCACGCAAGCGCGCCCCAGCATACAATGCAACACAACAAACATCCAAACAACGCGGTACGCCCAGCTACAGGGGTGCCGCACACCGCCTATGTTTCACCGATGAGGTGCTGGACCATGAATTTCCAGAGGGAGTCAAACCCGTAAACATAGAGACATACGATGGAACAACAGACCCTGGGGTCTGGATTGAGGACAACATCCTTCATATCCATATGGCTCGAGGAGATGATCTCCACGCCATCAAGTACTTACCCCTCAAGCTCAAAGGGCCAGCTCGTCACTGGCTTAAAGGCCTCCCCGAAAGCTCCATTGGAAGTTGGGACGAGCTCAAAGACGCCTTTCGGGCAAATTTTCAAGGGACTTATGTCCGACCTCTGGATGCGGACGATTTGAGTCATATAACTCAACAGCCCAGAGAGTCAGCCCAAAAGCTGTGGAACAGGTTTCTTACTAAAAAGAACCAGATTGTTGACTATCCGGACGCCGAAGCTTTGGCAGCTTTCAAGCATAGCGTCCGTGATGAATGGCTCGCCAGACACCTCGGCCAAAATAAGCCAAGAACGATGGCCAGATTAACAAACCTCATGACCCGCTTTTGCACGGGTGAGGATAGCTGGCTAGCCAGATGCAGCACCAGCGACCCCAGTACATCTGAAGTTAGAGATGGAAACGGGAAATCGCGGCGCAACAGCAATAACAAACGCCAAAATAAAGAAGACAGCATGAAGGGCACGGCAGTAAACGCCGGATTCAGAAGCTCTTGGCCAGGACAGCAAAATCCGCCCTCTAAAGGCACCAGGGATGAACTGTCCAGCCTCAACAAAATTCTGGACCAAGTATGTCAGATCCATAGTTCCCCTGGTAAACCTGCTAATCATACCCACAGAGAATGTTGGGTCTTCAAGCAGTCCGGCAAGCTCAACGCCATACACAAGGGGGAGGATACACCAGGTGAAGACGTGGACGAGCCTCCCAAGCAAGACACTGGGGAACAAAAGAAATTTCCACCAGAAGTCAAAATAGTAAACGTGTTACATGTGATCAAGGGAAAAAATAACGCGGCACTCCCAGGAAAATATACCCAAGTGCCTGTCACCGTGAAGTCTTGCCACTGGTCGTCTCAACCGATCACTTTCGACCATCACGATTACTCAGCAAGTATCCGAGGCGCAGGATGGGCTGCCCTGGTATTAGACCCAGTAATTGGCGAATATCACTTCACACGAGTCTTGATGGACGGTGGCAGCAATCTAAACCTAATATATCAGGATACAATCCGCGGGATGGGGTTAGACCCAACAAAAATTAGCCATAGCAATACTACCTTTAAAGGAGTAACGCTAGGCCCAGGGGATCGTTATACGGGCTCCCTCCTACTACAAGTTATATTCGGCTCCCCCGATAACTTCCGTCGCGACCATTTAACCTTCCACATCGCTCCGTTCCAAAGTGGCTATCAAGCACTGCTCGGAGCGAAGCTTTCGCTCGCTTTAATGCAATACCACACTACGCCTCCCTCACACTCAAGATGCCCGGTCCACATGGCATCATTTCAGTGAACGGAAATATCAAGCGATCTCTGCGCGCCGAAGAGAGTGCGGCTGCCTTGGCAGCCGCACACTAAAGGCGCCCGGACCAGCGAAAGCATCCAATAGGTCGTCAAGACCTCAGACGCAACTAATCAAGTCCGGTGCCGCTACTTATACCGAATAAATGGTCACACCCACATTTGTCAATACAAGGGGCTCAACGCGCGCAAACAAGTGGCAATTTCTTCTCATCTTGAGTTATACATGGTTTCTTTAGAAACTATCTTTTTGCATGACAACTTTTTCACCTAAATTCCTCTCTTTTACACACGATCATCGTGCTACACCCATCCAGGATACGGCGCAACAGAGACACAGGCGCAGACGTGCAGCAGGGACCCGATCCAAGGATTCTTTTTAGATTAAGACCTTGCGTAAACCTTTTTTACTGTCTCTTGTTGATACATATCCACCATTGAGAAGGATGCTGACGTCTTGGCATGTGGCCATGCCAGAACAATGCACGTACCTGGACACAAGGGGCTTCTTACAAAGGCCATTATTTAGGCCCGGTTTATACCACAAAGACCGAACACCTTAGGGAGTGTTCGGCGTCACGAGTTTGGCCCTATATGCATCAACTCCGAATCATTGTCTTTGGTCAAATGTTGGGTTTGCCCGGCTCCTGTGTTTTGGTGCCTTACGTTCCGCTTTACTGGCTAAGGTAGCACCAGGAGAACTACTGCAATTGTGCCCTGGTTCTTCCGGACGAGCACCTCAGTAGAGAAAGCCGAAAACTTACTGTCATGATATAGCGTGAGACTGGTCAACCACTCGATGACCTGTTGGAATGTTAGAATTCCTCCGCCTTAACGAAGGGCCATTTCCCGGCCAGGCATGTACGCACCCCGGGATAGGGAGAGTGCGGAGCCACCAGGGGCTATCTAGTAGCCCCACTGTCAAACTCCTATGGCTAAGTGAAAGTGCTAAAGCATTATAGTCCGGTTGCCACGCTCGCTCCGCTATCACCTCCTTAATAGGACCAAGACGTTGGGTTAAGTGTGAACGCATGTTTTTTGCGAGCACCTTCGCATTATATGCGTGGGGGTTCAAGCCGACGGCTGCAATCTTTCAGGTTATACACATGTATACATAAACGGCCGCCCAGGAGGCATCATATTACTTTCAGGAAAAAGTATAAAAATAGCCTTATAAAAATTTATAACAGCATTTCGCTTACAATGAGATTACATATCACTCAAACATAATATCTTTTTAGCACTGGGTCTCTATCAAACGAGCACCCTCAAGAACTTCTTCAAAGTAGTGCTCAGCAGCCGTTCGACCTATGGCCGAATCCCGCGCTGCAACAGTGGTAGCATCCATCTCTGCCCAGTATGCTTTAACACGGACAAAGGCCATCCATGAGCCCTGTATGCACGCGGACCTCTTCATCGCATTAATGCGCGGCACCACGTCAAGGAGCTGCTGCACCAAGCTGAAATAGCTGTTTGGTTTTGGCCTTTCCGGCCATACAACCTATTCAGTTTGGCCCATTCGGCTAACTGGTCAGTCAATGAAAGCGAACGCTCGGGAGAATGGAATTCTGTCCAAAACAGCTGGTCAACTTCACGGTCCGTCTGACCCTGGAAGTACTTGGCCGCATCGGCAACGCTCCCCGCCAAATCCATATACACATCCTCCGAACTCCACAGCCGATCTAGAGAGGCATACCGTGGATCTCCGAACTTCCTCCGCAACATAAAGGATTTCCCAGCTACAATATCCCCGGCTTCCCGCAGCTCCTCCTTCTTTGCCCTCATAGCAGAGCGGATGTCTTTTCTCGTCGCAGCAGCCTTCTCAAGGTCTGATGCCTTCGCTAGGTTTTCCTTTTCAATAACCCGGCAACGGTCGGCGGCGGCTTTTAATTCTATGGCCATCTTGGCCATCTTATCTCGGCTCTCGCCATGCGCGGCCTTCTCGGCTTTCAACTCTTCGGCCGCCTTCAAAGCAGCCGCATCACCAAACCTCGCTTGTTCCTTGGCTCGGGCAAGTTCTGCCCGCAAGGCTTCAACAGTGGCAGCTCCATCTGTAGTCACAACATATTAAAGATACTGGCATCATGCTGCTCTTACTATGTGGCGTTTACCAGATAATGACACTTACCCTGTGCCTCGTCAAGCCTTTTGTCAACAAGCTCGATGTCGGCGTCCGCCACATCCAACTGCTATTTTAAATGGGAAAACTCGCTAGTCCGGCTAGCCACCGGAGCTTCCATCACCTGCACATCGAGGCAGTATGGTTATTACCTGGGAATATGATCTTCTGTTCGTCGTCGTTTTCGACGACAACCAGAGTCTTAGGGGCTACTATCTACACAGGGCACACCTAGCATGTGCAGGACTATCATACATTATTTTACGTACCTCAAAGCCTGTCAGTAGACTCATAAAATCTTCATGCAATCCGCTTTCGGCGGACGAGATTCTCTTGATCACCGTATTCATCAGCACATGGTGTTCATCTGAGATGGCCGCTCGCCTCACCAGACGGAGCCGGACTCTTTTGTTCGCTCTCTTCGGGAGCCGGACACTGGGGCTTTGGGCGTCAATAGGATTATCTTCTGGCCTCGCCGGACTCGAAGAGGCCCTCCGCGACGACACTTCGGGGTCGCCCGCTTCCGGAGCGGAGGAGTCCGGAGGAGGCGTTTTTCTCTCCATCATCTCTGGAAGAAGATCCCCCGAAGACGAGCTCATTTGATAGGGGCTAAGGCCCGAACTGCAAAGATATATGCAGTGGTTATTTTCTCAGAAGAAAAAGACAGCATACCTGTACTATTAAAGTATTACGGGTCAATTACGACTCGTTGGAGAATCGATCCCCCCGCGGACTTTGTGCGGCAAAGGCACCCCCCAAGGTAGGACCCTCTGTGGGAGACTTCTTCTCCCGTTTGGAAGCTTCGGCTTCCGAATCCCCGGGCGCAGTCCTTTTCCTCCTTCAGTCGTCTTGCTTCATGGAGACGCTCTCTCCCTCGGTTAGAATGGGCAGCATTGGGGGCCCGTGTCCGCCCGCATTATCCTCCCCAGTATCTTCCTTCAAGGGCTCCGGCAAGGTGCGACCTGGAGCCTCTTTTCCAATACCGGATTGTCCAAACCCTTAGGGAGGGGGGCCGAACATCGAATCAAATTCTCCTTTGCTAGTCAGTCCTGGTCAAAAAAGCGAACTCTCAGAAATAACTTCGTAACAAATGAGAGATAGTATCTTTGTCGGCGTTCTGGGAACGGGGGTCCCCAGACTTGCCTGCCTGCGGCCTGCGGCATGGCTCAAAGGGGGCCCAGCACGGCCCATCTTCATCAACACAAGACTCAAGACCCTCGCAAGGGGCCAAGCCTCGCAGGGCGGACGACGTGGAGCTTCCTCAGGCATGGCCTTGTCAGGCTGGCTCGCGAGGAGGCAGAGAAATCAAGGTGGGGTACCTCGCGAGGTGCCCGTGACGCAAGCCATGACGACTCAGGGCGCCAGGCGGGTGCCAGCCCGCGCAACGTCCTCCTTTCCTCTTTGGTGCAAAGGGGGCAAGCGCAGCCGCGGAGTACCGAGACATCAGGCAAAGGTTGCCCTTTTGGTGCAACGAGACCAAGACCAGGAGGACTACGAGACAGAGGTCACCATGGAGCCCAAGACGGCGTCATCACCAGAGCTTTGCGCATGCGAAGACTACTTTTGTCAGGATAGCTGATACTTGTTGTCCCCCTTCAAATTAGCCCACCAATGTTGGCTCCCTTCCCGCTCGATATTTGGGAAGAGGACCAGGGCCTCTATAAATAGGACCAGCCACCCACATAACAAGGGGGTCGAAAAGAGAGGAAGGGGAGGCTCGATAGAGAGGTTGGAAGCATAGAGAGAGAGAGAGAGAGAAAGGTGGCTGAACCCCTCCCAGCAGTTCATCGCCCCAGCCAAGAACAGACCCTCGCGGGGCTGTTCTTCCTTGTATTGTTCATCATCATCAGCACCAAGAGGCAATCCACCCACCACACACTGGAGTAGGGTATTACACCACAACGGTGGCCCGAACCAGTATAAACCCTGTCTCTCTTGTGCAGTTCTTTCAGTAGTATAGATCTTTGCGAGACGGTACGGTAGAAGGCGTAATCTCCGCATGCACCCCAGAGTTCGAACCTTAAGGGTCTGCGGGAACCCGAAATCCGACATTTGGCGCGCCAGGCAGGGGTGCGCTGGAATTCGCCTTCCACCGCTCCGTTCTCCTCCGACCATCGCGCTCATGTCTGACGCTCGTCGAGCCCGCGCGGAGCGCCGGGCCGCCCCCGAGCTCGTCCGCGCCGCAGGGGGCTCTCCTGCGCCGTCCCATCGTGCTACACCAACACCCCCAGTCGTCGCGGCCCTCCTGGGCGGCTCGCAGGCGCCGCCCACAAGTCACCATGTCAAGCCGTTCGTCCGCCGGGTCAGCGCCACTTCCACGCGGCAGAGGGCTCCCCTGGATCGGGTGGCGCCCTAGACCGGCCTGACCTTCAGCTCGGAGGCCACCGCTCGAACTCGGCCTGCTCGAGCGCGCTCCCCATGTTGTGCACCCCCACCATCTGCCAGGTGGCCGTCACCAGAACCCTCGTTGATGGCGACGCGGGCCTCAGCGTGCTCTCGGTCGAGGCCTTCAACCTCCTCCGCATACCCCTGGAACGGTTGCAAGCCAGCTGGCCCTTCTCAGGCATTGGGGGCAAGTCGTCCAGTTGCTTGGGGCAGATCCGGCTCCCAGTGACCTTCAGCACCTACGACAACTTCCTCACGGAGCTGGGTGACTTCGACATCGCCCCCATCGGCCTCCCCTACAACGCCATCCTCGGCTACCCAGCGCTGGCCCGATTCATGGCCGCGACGCACCCGTGGTACAACATCATGAAGATGCCCGGGAGCAGCGGTGTCCTCACTATGCAGGGAGACACCGCGGACGCGCTCCGGGCGCTCAAGCTCGCCTTCAAGACGGCGGCGTCGGCACAGCCCGCCAACTCAGGGACCCCCGAGCCCAAGGGGGCTGCGCCCGCCAAGAAGAAACAGTTGTTCACCCAGGACAAGGCAGAAACCAAGCAGATACCTGTCGACGAGGACGGGTCCTCCAGTGCCACTTTCACCATAGGCTCCAACCTCGAGCCTGGGCAGGAGGAGGCCCTGATCGGGTTCCTACGCGCAAACAAGAAGGTATTCGCTTGGGAACCTGATCAGTTGGCAGGGATCCCCAGGAGCGTAATCGAGCATCACCTCAACGTGTGCCCAAACATGCGCCCTGTGAAGCAGAAGGCTAGGCGGCAGTCCACAGAAAAGCAGGCCTTCATCGTCCAAGAGGCCCGCAAATTAGAGACCGCTGGGGTCATCCGCGAGGTCCGATACCCAGATTGGTTGGCCAACCCTGTCGTTGTGCCAAAGAATGGAGGGAAGGAGCGTATGTGTGTCGATATCACCAACCTCAACAAAGCATGCCCGCAAGATCCATTCCCGCTCCCCCGCATCGACCAGATCATCGATTCCACTGCGGGATGCGACCTGCTATGCTTCCTGGATGCCTTCTCTGGGTATCACCAGATCAAGATGGCGGTAGAAGACATCGAGAAGACAGCCTTCCTAACCCCGTGTGGGGTATACTGCTACACGTGCATGCCCTTCGGGCTGCATAACGCAGTTGTGACCTTTCAGTGGCTGATGCACATCACCTTGGGCCCATAGCTTGGGAAGAATGTTGAAGCTTACGTCGATGACATTGTGGTAAAGTCTCGGGAGGCCGGGACCTTGATACAAGACTTGGAGGAAACCTTCGCGAGCCTCAACGCAGTGAACCTACGGCTCAACCCAGAGAAGTGTGTGTTCAGAGTCCCCTCGGGCAAGTTCTTGGGTTTCCTCGTGTCCCACCGAGGCATCGAGGCTAACCCAGAGAAGGTCAAGGCGGTGGAAGACATGAGCCCGCCAAAGACCCTCAGAGAAATGCAGAAGCTCACGGGGCACGTGACCGCGCTAGGGCGCTTCATCTCCAAGTTGGGAGAGCGAGCCCTGCCCTTCTTCCAGCTAATGAAGAAGAAGCGGCCCTTCGAGTGGACTGAAGAGGCCGAGGAGGCATTCCAGGATCTCAAGAGATACCTGACCAGCCCACCGGTCATGGTGGCTCCGCGCCCTCAGGAGCCCCTGGTGCTTTACCTCGCCACCACTCCCTACTCCGCCAGCGCAGCCTTGGTGGCAGTCAGAGAGGAGCGCTGAATCAAAACCATGGCAGCAGCCCGGGACAAGGCAGAACAGGGACAAGGAAGGCCTACAGAAACCGCCACCGCGGCTGAGGAGGATCAGCCGCCGCAGAGGGGCGCACCAGAGGCGGAAGAGGCCCCTCTTCCACATGGCCAGTCTCAGGAGGTCTCATTGCCTCAAGAGGCGCCACGGTCTCCGGAAGGAGCCACCAGCACTGACGCACTCCGCCTCGTTGAGCACCCAGTGTACTTCGTCAGCACAGTGCTGCGGGATGCAAGAGCATGGTACCCCATGCCTCAGAAACTCCTCCTCGCGCTACTGGTGGCTTCGCGCAAGCTGCGGCACTATTTTCAGGGTCACCCCATCAAGGTCGTCTCGTCATAACCCCTGGAGAGAGTGCTCAGGAGCCCTAATTCAGCTGGAAGGGTTGCTGAGTGGAACATAGAACTGCAAGCGTTTCGGCTCGAATTCAGCACGACCAGGGTCATCAAGGGAGCAGCGTTGGCGGATTTTGTGGCAGAATGGACGGAGGCGCCAGGCCTCAAGGCCGATGAGGATTGGCCCCTATCCCCGGGAAGCAAGGCGCCAGAAGGCTGGGTCATGTACTTCGATGGGGCGTTCTCCAGGCATGGTGCAGGAGCTAGGGCGGAGCTTATATCGCCCACACAGGACAAGCTCTATTACGCCGTGCAACTCTGTTTCCAGCAAGGCGAAAAGGTCTCCAACAACATAGCGGAGTATGAAGGTTTAATAGCGGGCTTGAAGGCCGCGGCTGCCCTGGGAGTGAAACGCCTCACCATCAAGGGCGATTCGCAGCTCCTTGTCAATTTCTCCAACTAGGTGTACGAGCCGAAGGATGAGCACATGGAAGCCTACCTTGCGGAAGTCCGCAGGATGGAGAAGCAATTCTGGGGGTTGGAGTTGCAGCATGTGCCCCATGGCACCAATCAGGAGGCCGACGACATCGCCAAACGTGCGTCCAGATGGTTGCGCTAGGAGCCTGGCGTTTTCGAGGAGCGGCTCTTGAAGCCCTCAGCTCTGCCGTCATTATCAAACATGGCTCAGCCCTGGGAGGAGCTCCCCCAGCCACCTGCCTCAGGAGCTCCGACCTGTGGTCCAGCCTCAGGAGCGCACCTGCTCCTGACGATGGAACCTCAAGAGGGATGTTGGATCACGGAGCTCCGAAGCTACTTAGCGCAAGGGACCTTGCCGGAGAAGGAGGAGGAAGAGGAGCGAGTGGCACGCCAGGCCACGGCATACTGCATCAAAGACGGCGAGCTCTACCGGAAGCGACCAAACAATGTATCCCTGCACTGCATCTCCAGGGAGCAAGGGAAGGAACTACTGGAAGATATACACGGCGGAGACTGCGGACATCATTCATCATCGCGGACCCTCGTCGGCAAGGCGTTCCGCAGTGGGTTTTATTGGCCCACCGCGCTCAATGACGCCGTGGAACTAGTGAAAGCTTGTGAAGCCTGCCAGTTCCATGCCAAGCAGATCCATCAGCCAGCAGGAGGCTTGCAGACTATCCCCCTTTCGTGGCCATTCACAGTCTGGGGGCTGGACATCGTGGGCCCGTTTCCTCGGGCGCCGGGGGGCTACCGCTACCTCTACGTTGCCATGGACAAATTCACCAAGTGGGCTGAAGTAGAGGTTGTCCGCACCATTCCCGCGGGTTCCACGATCAAGTTCATCAAGGGCATCGTGAGCCAGTTCGGGGTGCCGAATCGCATCATCACGGACAACGGTTAACAGTTCACCAGTAACCTCTTCAAAACATACTGTGCTAACCTTGGAATGCAGATATGCTACACCTCAGTGGCGCAGCCCCGAAGCAACGGCCAGGCTGAGCGAGCCAACGCGGAGGTCCTGAGGGGCCTCAAGACCAGGACGTTCAAGAAGAAGCTGGAGGCCTATGGCAGAGGTTGGTACGACGAGCTCCAGTCCATGCTGTGGTCCATCCGCACCACCGCGACCAAACCGACTAGAGAGACCCCGTTCTTCCTGGTCTACGGAGCGAAAGCGGTCCTCCCTCATGAGGTTAGACATCGCTCCGCATGGGTCCTGGCGTTCGACGAGGCGTAGTAGGACGCCATGCGGGGGATGGACCTCGTGCTGGGGGAGGAACGTCACCGAGAAGCCGCGCTGCGAGCGGCGAGGTACCAGCAAGCGCTGCGGCGATATCACTCCCGCAACATCCGTCCCAGGACTCTTGAGGTAGGAGACCTCGTGCTCAGGCGGGTTCTCTCTAGGGAGGGACTGCACAAGCTCTCTCCCATGTGGGAGGGCCCGTTCAAGGTTGTTCATGTTTCCAGGCCCAGCTCCGCGCGCTTGGAGACTCAGGAGCGAGTGCCGGTCCAGAATGCATGGAACATCCAGCACCTCCGGAGGTTCTACCCCTGAAAAGGCCCAGAGCCTGTGAAGCAAGGCGAGTGCCTGTGAAGCTATCGCGTTTTGGAAAAGACCCAGAGCCTGTGAAGCAAGGTGAGTGCCTGTGAAGCTATCGCGTTTTGGAAAAGGCCCAGAGCCTGTGAAGCAAGGCAAGTGCCTGTGAAGCTATCGCGTTTTGGAAAAGGCCCAGAGCCTGTGAAGCAAGGCGAGTGCCTGTGAAGCTATCGCGTTTTGGAAAAGGCTCAGAGCCTGTGAAGCAAGGCAAGTGCCTGTGAAGCTATCGCGTTTTGGAAAAGGCCCGGAGCCTGTGAAGAAGGCCAATGCCTGTGAAGCTCGCCGCCCGTGACACTCTCACGTAATAATGAGTTGGGGCTGTACACGCCCCGGAGTCTCAGGAGCGCCGGCCTCAGGCCCTGGGGCTCCCTCCCACGCTAGTGGCAGCTCTTAGCTCTACGCTGGTGAGAAGACGTCGAAGACTAGATTAGGTGCCGGACGCGGCTTTCTCATTTGCTTTCCGCAGTTGGCTTGTTGTTCGCATTTGAAGTCTTATTGAAGTTATCGCCGTTGTTGGTTTGTGGTTTGTCGATTTTTGCTCCCCCGTTTTGATTTCTCTTGCGCAAGGCCTCATGAGGGGGCAGCTGAACGCCCTCATGAGCGTTCCTATCCAGGTCATTCAAAGAGTTCGCGACCTGGGCCCCTTACAGGAGCACCCCTCCAGTCCGTGCCCCACGGGCACGCGGCACAAACAAAGGGCCTGGGTCGGTCGCCCCCCTCCCCCCCCCCCACGGCTGGGGTCGGGAACTATCCACGCACAGACACACAGCCGAAAGGCACGAAAACGGAATCAAGGTAATGGTTAATAGCAATAACCCTGAACACACCCCCGCGGGGCTCCATGCAGCTGTTTTCTTTTACGCAAGAAACAAAAGGAGAGAAAGGACAAGCCCGGCGCGGCTCACCTCGCACCGGCCTGCAGAGGAAACTCGGGCTGTCTCCGAGGATCAAGCAGACTCCCTCTCGCGCTTCACCAGGGCGCGACGGCGGGCGGACGTACTGCCGCCTCCCAAGCAAGCGCGACGACGTGGGGGCTGACTGCGGCCACCGCTGGAAGAGTGTCTTGAAGAAGAGTCGATGAAGCTTGGGGAGCCTTGAGCGCCGCCAACCACGCGGGCGCTGTCTCCTCCGTCATCGTCGAGGCTGGGTCCTCGGGCACGGTCGTCGTCCCCAGGGCAACACCCTGCGCGGCGACCATCTTCCCCAAACACCCTCACATAGAGGGTGGCATCACCGTCAAACTTAAAGTGCAGGGTGCACCGGCGCACCAGGCCGTGAGCGCAGGAAAACGCCTGCCAACCACGGGTCGGGGCCAAGCTCCCAGTGGCGGAGACCTCTAGTGCAGCCCATGAGGCCCAGCTGCAGCAGCCATCCGCCTGAAGCCAGAGGCCGCCCGGGGCACATGCCGGGAGCTCACCAAGGAGGAAGCGAGGGAGTTGGAGCCGGGCGCTAGTCAGCTCCGCCGACCATGCGACGAACTCCGGCAGCACCTCCGGAACGCGAGAGCGTGGCCTAGGGGAGCGCGCAACCAAGGCGCGTCCTCCGGCCACAGCAGCTTGCCCGTCACCACGCTGGGAACCATCTCCACGACCGCGGGAAGCTGCTGTGGCGACCACGGGATGCTTCCGGGGGCGCCCTCGGCCGCGCTTGGGTGCGGGAGAGGTAGGCTCGACCTGGTAGGCCTTTCCCTTCTCCGCTGCAGAGAACCGGCGAATCGGAGCCATCGCGGCAAGACGGAGCAAGGATCGGGAAGAAGGAGAAGCAAGGAGGGATGGACTGGAAGGGCACGCACAGTTCCGTACTTATAGCCGGCGAAGGCCAACCGCCGGCCTCCACGATCGCAGATAATCATGACACGATTTGCATGCAGGGACTTGTCCAACCCGTCCGACCACGGAGGTGTCGTGGGGAAGCGGAGACGCCCACGTCCCATCAACCGCCACGTGGCGCCCAAGGCCGCAGGCTGTTAGGGCCCATGGCGCTTCGCCCTTGCCCTTTTGCCTCTCAGCACGGCCAAGTCCGGGCGCGCCTTGGGCCCGGGGGCTACTGTCGGCGTTCTGGGAACGGGGGTCCCCAGACTTGCCTGCCTGCGGCCTGCGGCGTGGCTCAAAGGGGGCCCAGCACGGCCCATCTTCATCGACACAAGAGTCAAGACCCTCGCGAGGGGCCAAGCCTCGCGGGGCGGACGACGTGGAGCTTCCTTAGGCGCGGCCTCGTCAGACTGGCTCGCGAGGAGGCAGAGAAATCAAGGCGGGGTACCTCGCGAGGTGCCCGTGATGCAAGCCATGACGACTCAGGGTGCCAGGCGGGTGCCAGCCCGCGCAGCGTCCTCCTTTCCTCTTTGGTGCAAAGGGGGCAAGCGCAGCCGCGGAGTACCGAGGCATCAGGCAAAGGTTGTCGTTTCGGTGCAACGAGACCAAGACCAGGAGGACTACGAGATGGAGGTCACCGTGGAGCCCAAGACGGCGTCATCACCAGAGCTTTGCACAGGCGAAGACTACTTTTGTCAGGATACCTGATACTTGCTGTCCCCCTTCAAATTAGCCCGCCAATGTTGGCTCCCTTCCTGCTCAATATTTGGGAAGAGGAGTAGGGCCTCTATAAATAGGACCAGCCACCCACATAACAAGGGGGTCGAAAAGAGAGGAAGGGGAGGCTCGATAGAGAGGTTGGAAGCATAGAGAGAGAGAGAGAGAAAGGTGGCTGAACCCCTCCCAGCAGTTCATCGCCCCAGCCAAGAACAGACCCTCGCGGGGCTATTCTTCCTTGTATTGTTCATCATCATATGCCCCAAGAGGCAATCCACCCACCACACACTGGAGTAGGGTATTACACCACAACGGTGGCCCGAACCAGTATAAACCATGTGTCTCTTGTGTAGTTCTTTCAGTAGTCTAGATCTTTGCGAGACGGTATGGTAGAAGGCGTAATCTCAGTGCGCACCCCAGAGTTCGAACCTTAAGGGTCTGCCGGAACCCGAAATCCGACAATGTTCGGCCGGAAGATTCCTTACCTGTTCGGCGGCGTGGTTACTACTCAGGCCCATGTCCTTGGTGATTTCCGGACACTCTACCTGAGGTCCGAAGAATGACTTGTACATCTCCTCGTGTGTCAGGCCGAGGAAATTTTGAATGACGCGCGGTCCCTCAGGATTGAACTCCCACAAGAGAAGGGGCCGGCGTTTGCAAGGCTGGACTTGACGAACCAGCATAACTTGTATTACCGCAACCAAACTAAGATCTCCATTGGAGAGATCTCGAATGCGGCTTTGCAGTATAGGTACGTCCTTGGCTGGACCCTGGCTCAGACCTCTGCTGATCCATGACATTAGTTGTGGTGGAGGGCCCGAGCGGAAAACAGGGGCGGCCGCCCACTTGGCACTTCTAGGAGCCGTGATGTAGAACCACTCCCGTTGCCACAATTCAGACACCTCTAGAATGGAACCTTTAAGCCATGGAGCTCCCATCATCTTGCGTATTGAAGCACCTCCACACGTTGCATGTTGCCCCCCGATCATCTTCGGCTTTACTTCGAAGGTCTTGAGCCACAGGACAAAGTGAGGGGTAACCCGGAGGAAGGCCTCACACACGACAATAAATGTCGAAATATGAAGAAAGGAGTCCGGAGATAGATCATGGAAATCTGGCCCGTAGTAAAACATAAAACCCCTGACGAAAGGATCCAGAGCAAGGCCTAGACTTCAGAGGAAGTGGGAGATGAACACGACGTTCTCGTTGGGTTCGGGGGAGGGGACGGTCTGCCCTCGGGCAGGTAGCCGATGCAAAACCTCGGCGGTCAGATATCTGGCCTCCCTCAACTTTTTCATGTCTTCTTCTGTGACGGAGGAAGGCACCTATTGTCCTTGAGGGCTAGATCCGGACAGGATTGAAGGTTTGGAGCACCTGACCTGAACTTTGGGCGTTTGAGCTTGAGGTGGGGGAAGGATTCGATAGAGCACGGGAGGGAAAAAAATAAAAGCCTCGTCCCATTATAAAGAGGGTGAATATCAAGCGTCCTCTCCGTGGCCGTTTGGACTTGCCTATAGTCTAGGAGTCCTAAAAGCGGTTGGGTTACCCACACCCGTATGGATGAGATGTCGGCCAGTCAAGTGTTCCGAGCAGTAGTGCTGGGCTAGCAGGACTCCGGTGAACCGGGCTGTAGCAGACTACTATCGCTCAGAAAGCACTAGACTACATTTCCCCATAAGAGAGGCTGCCAAGGATGAACAACTAGATTGTCGGATCCCACACATACCAAGCATTTCAATCATACACACAATATGCTCGATATGTGCAAATACAACATGGCATCACAAAAAGACTCTACGACTCAAAGTATTTATTTATTAGGCTCCGAGGAGCGAGATATTACAAGCATGGGTCTCATGACCCCACATTCAGAGCATACAAGTCAAAGCACATGCGGAAGCTTAACATATCTGGGTACAGACATCTACAAATGGAAAAGGCTGAGAAGCCTGACTATCTACCAAATCTTGCCGAGGGCACAAGATCGTAGCTGAGGTAACAAGCTAAACGTCGAAGTCGAAGCGGAACTACTAGCGGGACTGAAGTCTCTCTGCAAAACATAAATTAAGCAAACGTGAGTACAAATGTACCCAGCAAGACTTACAACAGAACTATCTACATATGCATCGGTATCAACAAAGGGGGTGGTGGAGTTTAACTGCAGCAAGCCAGCTTTGACTCGGTGGCTATCCTAAACTACGACTGCATGCAACTCTTTTGAGGTGGCGCACACGAGTCCACATGTTCACCATATCAATACACCACTATGGATCCGCTCCCGTCTCCCTACGAGAAGGCCATCCATAGCACTCACGCTTATCTTGCGAGTTTTAGAGTATCTAGTTTCACTTGTCGATGAACTATGCAAGGGGTCCAAGTTTCCATATCTGAGGATTTTGGCTATTCGAATAGATAATGATAACCCTGCAGGGGTGTACTTCTTCACACACGCTCTCGCCACTTATAGCCCTGTACGCGTCATGTACCTCGGCAACCTTCAAGCGGAAGCCGGGCGAGGGAGTCGGCCACGACCTGACTAACCAACAAGTCTCTAGTCCAGGTTTATCGCCTATTCGGGTTCCATCCGCAAGGAGATCCGGCCGGGGTGTCGCTCACGGCCCCAAACGATGTGAGCAGGGTTCCCAAGCCCACCATCCGGGTGCCACATGGTACACCGTGCCACGGTGCCTAGTCTGTCCCAAGCCCACCTGTACCGGGTGCCACTTGGTAGACCACTAACACTACCTACAAACACCAGAAACTAGTTGCAACTCCTGGACAGAGGTCGAGTTGATTAATAAGCCGAGAGGGGCCGAGTTACCGGAACCCAATGTGTGGTAGTAACTATTCATGGATCACAAACATAGAACTCAGTTCCTAAGGACGGCTGTAATGAGACAACCCACCATGTACTCCTACATGGCCTCTCACCGCTACCTTTACCAAATCGTGTTCACACACTTAGCTCTCAACGGTTGCACATGTTCACCACGTTCCAATTCATTCCCGATGAATCAGACCAGACTCAACTCTAAGCAGTAGCAGGCATGACAAACAAGCATGAATGAGTAGGCACATCAGGCCTCAAACAATTCCTACTCATGCTAGTGGGTTTCATCTATTTCCTGTGGCAATGACAGGTCATGCAGAGGAAAGGGTTCAACTACCGCAGCATGTAACAGTTGAATCGGTGTTGCCCTAATGCAGTAAAAGAGAGCAGGAGCGAGAGAGGGGGATTGTATCGGAATGAACAAGGGGGTTTTGCTTGCCTGGCACTTTTGAAGATAGTATAGTTCTTCATCGGTGTCATCGAACTCATCGTCGGAACATACGTCTACTGATGGGGAACAAACACCGGCAAACACAAAAGGAACCACAATCAATGCAATGCACATACATGTGAATGAGATGTCATATTAAGGTACTTAATTGACCTAGTGCAACAGTTAGCCATATTAATTGAAGTGGAATTCATACCTATACAAATTCCAAATCCAAAACTAATTACCATTTATTCCATAATCATGAATTGTCTCTATTCAGTGAGGTTAACTTGTTCAAACATGCATGAAAATGGTACAGATGGATTCCTTGAATTTTTCTGATAATTTTTCATATATAAATTATTTCATTTGGAGTTACGGTTGAATTTCTATGATTTTTGGAAGTTTTGGACATTTTCTGAATTAAATAAATCATTTAGAAATAGAAATAATCCAGGAAAATGATTACTGCGTCATCAATGCGTCATGCTGACGTCAGCTAGTCAATAGCGTCAGCCCAGGTCAAACCTGACGCTGGGACCCACTGGTCAGTGACTAGCCTAATTAACAGAGACTATTAGTGCTAATTAAATCCTAACTAAAAGTGTCAGTGGGGCAGGGGCCCACATGTCAGTGGCAGTGAGGTGGTAATTAGGTGAAGGGGTTAATCCTAACGACAGACATGTTGGCAGTCGCCGGAGTTTTGCCGGCGGCGAGCAAAACGACGGCGGCGCGGCTCGGGATTGCGCTACGGGCGGTGGTTTGGCGCGCTGGGGGCACTAGGGAGGAGCTCTTGCTCGTCCGCATCCAAAGGAACGGACGGGAGGCCGCGAGGTGGCCGGAGTTGAGCACGGCGTCGACCTCGGCGGCGGCCAGAGTTCGGCAAAGATGGGTTCGGTGTTGCAGCTCGCAAACGAACCAACTAACGCGTTGGCTAAGCTCTACGTGCGGCCACGAGCTCATTGGAGTCGCCAGGGTGACCAAATGGTCATCGGAGCTACATCGACGGCGAGCTCAGGTGGCGGCGTGCTTCGATCAGCAAGGGGCGACGGCTATGGCGATAAAAGGGCAGCGGAGTTAGGGGGGTTAGATGCAGGAGCTCACAGTGAGTCGAACGGGAGGGTCAGCGAGCTCGGGGAGGCACCGGAGGCAGCTACTCGACGGCGACGATCTTCTGTGGCCGACGAGGGGAACGACGGTGCAGGCAGCATCCAGGGGCTTCCGGCATCAGGCAGCTCGGTGAGGAGGAGGAGAGGGACGCGGCGGAGCTCGTGGGTAGCTCCAGGGGACGAGGGAGAGGCGATGGCCGCGGTGATGCTCATCGGCAGCGGCGGGCGCGTCCGGTGGGGAGAACAGAGGAGGGGGAGGCGTTCGGGGGAGAGAGAGGAACGAACGAGGGGGTCGAGGTGGCGCCGAGGAGAGGACGCGAGGCATCGCGGTGGCAGGGGAGGGCAGGCAGGCAGCTCGAGTGGCACGCGGAGCACGCGCGCGCGTCGGGCACGCGCCCTGTCCGACTGGTGGGAGGACGGCGACGACTGGCACAGGCCAGTGGGCTGGGCCGCACAGTGCTGGGCTAAGTGGGCACCAGGTAAGCCACAGGTAACCTCTCTCTCTCCTTTCAGTTTCTGTTTTCTATTTCTGACATTTGTTTTAATTTGATTCTTGAACCAAACTAATTTTTTTGCTTCTGACAATTTTTGCAGAGACTAAATGGATTATTCCAAAGCCCCTCAACAATTATCAGAATTATTGGACATATAGTTAATATATCACCTATATAAATCCAATGCAATAATTATTGGATTAACTCAAATGCCCAAAATAAATATTTCTATGAATCCAAAAATATTGGTTTGAATTTTACTTCTTGCCAATATTTTTATAGCTTAACAGGAACATTTTATTGGGTTTAATTGAAAAAAAATTTAATGTTGATCATTTTTTTGAAATGATTTCTGAGGCTTTCAGCTTTCCCCAATTCAACTTTCAGAAATTTAAACATGATGCAACAAGATGCAAACACTAGGCAGCACCAAAAGCTAGGGATGTGACAGCTCACCCCTACTAAACAAGAATCTCGTCCCGAGATTCAAGACGTGAGGTAAGAAGACAGAGGGGATACAAAGCTAACACGACCTTCACGATCCGACTGTCCTCCTCGAAGATGTTGATTCATTGCTCCAATTGATCTCGACATCTTTGCTTTCGAGATCTTCACCCAGCATGACAACGAGAAGAATGGGAGAATTTAAGAAGAATCGATCTTCTTGGGGTTCGAGAAACTTAGGATGATCTTAATGATCACAAGATCAATTCATGGAATGAGACATAGAAACATCTCTGGAGCTGAGAGGCAAGATATGCATCAGGAGGGACGGAAGAAACAATTTGACGAGGGTTTCAAAGTAGTAGGGAAAAATTGCCATGATTTCATAACGGAGCACTTTAGGGAAAGGTGACTCGTAGAGCATTTCCCTTAAGTGGCAAAAAGAATTACTTTTGATTCAAAGATCATTGAAAACCCTTCTCACCAGCCTGAGGCAATCACAAATGATCGCGTGAAGGAGCTTGAAGAAATGGCATACTCCTACTAGAATGGATGATGTGGACTACCTTGTTGAAGACAACACAATGGATGATTTTTGCTTATCACCGGAAATGGAAGGGACCCATGGTAAGTCCACTTTTGAAGATGATCCTGAACCACAACTACTGAGGTGCAAGCTGGGAACAAGATGCAAATGTTGGGAATGATTCTGGTAACTGGGGAAGAACTCAATAGTTAAGAGTGAGTCCACTATTTGAAACGGTTATAACACAACCGAGGAAACTAGAAGCAAATCCCAGTTAACGCCAACGGTAAAACCTAGTTCTTGTGCGTGCTCTCAAGAACATGAGCATCTCCATATTCATCAAGGTTTTACCAATATCCGTGTCAAGGATCCTGGCAACACAACATACCACCATGATGAATGGTGATGGATGATGCAGATGCAAAGGAAGATAACACTTTCTCAGATTTCACCTTAGCGAGGCCAAGGGAACAAAATCTGGATGATCGACCGAGGGACATTTATCACTCCACTTCTAATCTTCTCCTTGATGTGCTAGGATAACCCATTTATTGATATGGTTTGGTATCTAGGACATCAAGTAAAAGGTCGGACTTCGGGAGCACAAGAATCCATAAGGAATAACTACGGAGGCAGATCCTGCGAGATCCTTATGGGGAGGTGACTAACTTCTTCAACCAGGATACTACGATAGTAGGCATTCCGACTGGATGTGTTGGCCACGACATCCACTTTATCGGTTACCGAGGGACCAATATTATAGTTCTTGGAAAATGCTCCAACCATCATATCTGCCTGAGATTCAGATCTGGTGGGTGTCAGGATATTCCAGACTCATCGAGTCTAGAAACAAAATGAAAGTTTGCAACACAAATCGACGAGATGACATTGCGAGATTCTCAGGAAATGGACAATGGTAGTAAGCTCCAAAACATGAGCTGGTTCTGCTACAAGCATGTGAACACGTTCTCCTAGACAAGCATGGTCACATGGTAGTCTTAAAATGAAACACTACCGAGTTCGGGTGGGGAACCATCATCAAGGATATTGAAGTCTTTACGCGTGCTAGACTCCTTTTCCATGAACAAGTCAATCAGTGGCTTGGGTGCTAGGAATTCATATGGAACGAAGATGACCAGTCTAACATACCACAGAATACTTTGCACGTGCATGGCTGGCTTGGGGTGATTCCAGGGGAAGCAAAAACAAGCTTTCTCGAATTCACGGCGGCAACTTACATCAGATGCACATGAATTAGAGGAAGTCACATCTTTCAACCGGACATATGCTTCATGATCGGGACATGAGGGCAATGCTTATAAAGTTTCCAACACTAGCTGGATGTTCAACACAATCATGGAGGAGACAAAATGCCGCTGATGGGCTCAACAGCAACTCATCGGAATTTCCATATCACTGGACTTCCACCACTATGTGAACAATGTGATAGTATTGGTCAGACCAAAGATATAATGGTGTATGCTCGAGGGACAACCGCAAGTAGGACAACATTACGAACATCGTTGGTTCTGATTTGATTTGACGATAGCCCACACTCAAATCAAGGTTTGGGCAAGATAATAGATCCAACAACCGATCACGAGGACCAATCGATGGAGATATCATCTTTCTTCAATACACACACACAAAAAGATATCCCTTAACATGAACTAAGTCAGAAAAGCTTTTATCTTCCAACTCTCCAAGTTGTTGTTTAGCTCAACCAACTAGCTCAGGGGTATCCAACACAGATTCTTGGAGAAGGGGTGGTTTATAGGAAACCAACTTGATCACAAACTCAACATAGCGGTCAGGTAAAAACTTGGTAATACTTCCGAGAAGATATTCGAAACATCAAGAACCACCGATATGTTACTAAGCTTGGGAACAATCTTGTTTTTCAGGGCAAGACGAAATGATCAAATAAGCAAGGGATTGAATAATCCTAACTCATTGATCGAAGAGTGCACCAGAAATAAGGACTAGGTAGCACAATCAATCTTAGAGTGCTGATTCAATAACCAACACACTAAGAATGAGAATAGTGTCCATTAACTACCAAGCAACGGAGTTGCTAGGAGTATTGATTTCGCACATCACAGTTCACATGCCCGTGTTCCGGTTACAAACACGGGGACCGAGGAATGAATAATGATGGCGAGAAGTATCACTATATCAAGAATCCATAAGACGATGTGCAATTCCCATGGCATTCTTGACGTAAATATGGTAACACTCCAAGGTAGATCAGAATCAAAAGCTGGATTGGCATTTTGATCTACGGGATACAACTACTTTGACCCAATCCTAGAAATGGATGAGGTACTGGAGTTCGTTTCTCCTAGTCATTCTGGAATAGAATGGCTTGACGGACCACAAGAATAGCAGGCATCGATGAACACGATCGCACAACTACTCCTGACTATCAATTGATAGACGGGGTCAGAATACAACTAAAGAGCGACAACTCAAGGGAACATATAATTTTCTGAGTTGTGGATGCATAGGTTAGCATGTTATTTCTTCCAGATAACCCATGCAGAAATGTTGAACTAGCAGAGTCACAATATAGAATGGAGAACTCATCTGGAGCACTCTGTCGTGACCTTTTGGTTGAAAAGAACTCCTTCCAAGAATGGTCCATGATAATTGGAAGAAGGATGTACCACGAACCTCAAGGACTATCGCAAAGGTTACTACTATCCTAAAGGAACTAGCAACACTATCAACATGAGATAAGCAGGGTGAATCTCGGGTTCAAGAACCCATGAATAGGATACCTACCACTACATGGCATCACACGATGCTTTCGAGAACGATGGCCAGAATCATCACACTGGGAACACAAGACATGGCTGGATTACTAGGTGATCCTCTAAGACACCTAGGGTCATAATACTAGCTCCAACCTATATGCCGAGGCAACAGAGTGCCTCAACTCACCGATTAGTGTGGTTAATCTGGCCCAAAAAGGATATCAGAAATGGAAAGAAAGGATTTGCAAATGCATCAAACTATTTAGAGACCTGGGATGACTCGGACAGCATAACAGCTGTAATTGCTCAAAAGATTTGAGACAACCTGCAAAAATGGTGGCATAACCACTTAACAACATCATAATATCAAGCTTCTGAGGCCAGCTATGAACATATGGAAGTAGTAGGAACTGAACTGAGGCTTGAACTCAACAATCCTAGGCAACTACGGTTAGTAACACGTCATCCTGAGAGATAGAAGAGAAGCCTAGTTCTTAACCCCGTAGAAAAGATAAGATGACTCAGATCAGAAGGCCATGAGGTATAAGAAGTAAAAAGAGCCTTACGTTCCCTTCCACAATCAATTCCCTTATATAACTAAAGCATTTCTAGACACGACTTCGACCAGAATGGCTTGGTAATCCTACAGGCAGTCAGGCTCTGATACCAACGCTGTCAGGACCCCGATCCTAAGCCACATTGATCTAGCATGTAACACATCATATCACTTTGCGGCCTCACGCACGGTATTCCCACGGGTGCCACCTTACCTGGCCCGAGACCGTTTGCGCCTTTTAGCTCACGTATATGATCGTGTCGCTAGCATCCATATGATAGAGAACCCGGGCCGGCATGGCTAGTCGTGAACCCAAAGCGGCGCTAACCCATGAGGACAGGCATACATGAATCACAACGAGCATGTCGGTCATCAACGTGTGAATCCGGGCTGTAGCACTGGGCTAACAGGACTCCAGAAGTCACCGCGTGACATTTCCCCGAAGGGACAGACACGGGAACAAAGTGAAACACATGCCGGCCAGTCAAGTGTTCCGAGCAGTAGTGCTGGGCTAGCAGGACTCCGGTGAACCGGGCTATAGCAGACTACTATCGCTCAGAAAGCACTAGACTACATTTCCCCATAAGAGAGGCTGCCAAGGATGAACAACTAGATTGTCGGATCCCACACATACCAAGCATTTCAATCATACAGACAATATGCTCGATATGTGCAAATACAACATGGCATCACAACAAGACTCTACGACTCAAAGTATTTATTTATTAGGCTCCGAGGAGCGAGATATTACAAGCATGGGTCTCATGACCCCACATTCAGAGCATACAAGTCAAAGCACATGCGGAAGCTTAACATATCTGGGTACAGACATCTACAAATGGAAAAGGCTGAGAAGCCTGACTATCTACCAAATCCTGCCGAGGGAACAAGATCGTAGCTGAGGTAACAAGCTAAACGTCGAAGTCGAAGCGGAACTACTAGCGGGACTGAAGTCTCTCTGCAAAACATAAATTAAGCAAACGTGAGTACAAATGTACCCAGCAAGACTTACATCAAAACTATCTACATATGCATCGGTATCAACAAAGGGGGTGGTGGAGTTTAACTGCAGCAAGCCAGCTTTGACTTGGTGGCTATCCTAAACTACGACTGCATGCAACTCTTTTGAGGTGGCGCACACGAGTCCACATGTTCACCATGTCAATACACCACTATGGATCCGCTCCCGTCTCCCTACGAGAAGGCCATCCATAGCACTCACGCTTATCTGGCGAGTTTTAGAGTATCCAGTTTCACTTGTCGATGAACTATGCAAGGGGTCCAAGTTTCCATATCCGAGGATTTTGGCTATTCGAATAGATAATGATAACCCTGCAGGGGTGTACTTCTTCACACACGCTCTCGCCACTTATAGCCCTGTACACGTCATGTACCTCGGCAACCTTCAAGCGGAAGCCGGGCGAGGGAGTCGGCCACAACCTGACTAACCAACAAGTCTCTAGTCCAGGTTTATCGCCTATTCGGGTTCCATCCGCAAGGAGATCCGGCCGGGGTGTCGCTCATGGCCCCAAACGACGTGAGCAGGGTTCCCAAGCCCACCATCCGGGTGCCACTTGGTACACCGTGCCACGGTGCCTAGTCTGTCCCAAGCCCACCTGTACCGGGTGCCACTTGGTAGACCACTAACACTACCTACAAACACCAGAAACTAGTTGCAACTCCTGGACAGAGGTCGAGTTGATTAATAAGCCGAGAGGGGCCGAGTTACCGGAACCCAATGTGTGGTAGTAACTATTCATGGATCACAAACACAAAACTCAGTTCCTAAGGACGGCTGCAATGAGACAACCCACCATGTACTCCTACATGGCCTCTCACCGCTACCTTTACCAAATCGTGTTCACACACTTAGCTCTCAACGGTTGCACATGTTCACCACGTTCCAATTCATTCCTGATGAATCAGACCAGACTCAACTCTAAGCAGTAGCAGGCATGACAAACAAGCATGAATGAGTAGGCACATCAGGGCTCAAACAATTCCTACTCATGGTAGTGGGTTTCATCTATTTCCTGTGGCAATGACAGGTCATGCAGAGGAAAGGGTTCAACTACCGCAGCATGTAACAGTTGAATCGGTGTTGCCCTAATGTAGTAAAAGAGAGCAGGAGCGAGAGAGGGGGATTGTATCGGAATGAACAAGGGGGTTTTGCTTGCCTGGCACTTCTGAAGATAGTATAGTTCTTCATCGGTGTCATCGAACTCATCGTCGGAACATACGTCTACTGAGGGGGAACAAACACCGGCAAACACAAAAGGAACCACAATCAATGCAATGCACATACATGAGAATGAAATGTCATATTAAGGTACTTAATTGACCTAGTGCAACAGTTAGCCATATTAATTGAAGTGGAATTCAAACCTATAGCAAATTCCAACTTCAAAACTAATTACCATTTATTCCATAATCATGAATTGTCCTATTCAGTGAGGTTAACTTGTTCAAACATGCACGAAAATGGTACAGATGGATTCCTTGAAATTTTCTGATAATTTTTCATATATAAATTATTTCATTTGGAGTTACGGTTGAATTTCTATGATTTTTGGAAGTTTTGGACATTTTCTGAATTAAATAAATCATTTAGAAATAGAAATAATCCAGGAAAATGATTACTGCATCATCAATGCGTCATGCTGACGTCAGCTAGTCAACAGCGTCAGCCCAGGTCAAACCTGACGCTGGGACCCACTGGTCAGTGACTAGTCTAATTAACAGAGACTATTAGTGCTAATTAAATCCTAACTAAAAGTGTCAGTGGGGCAGGGGCCCACATGTCAGTGGCAATGAGGTGGTAATTAGGTGAAGGGGTTAATCCTAACGACAGACACGTCGGCAGTCGCCGGAGTTTTGCCGGCGGCTAGCAAAACGATGGCGGCGCGGCTCGGGATTGCGCTACGGGCGGTGGTTTGGCGCGCTGGGGGCACTAGGGAGGAGCTCTTGCTCGTCCGCATCCAAAGGAACGGACGGGAGGCCGCGAGGTGGCCGGAGTTGAGCACGGCGTCGACCTCGGCGGCGGCCGGAGTTCGGCAAAGATGGGTTCGGCGTTGCAGCTCGCAAACGAACCAACTAACGTGTTGGCTAAGCTCTACGTGCGGCCACGAGCTCGTTGGAGTCGCCCGGGTGACCAAATGGTCATCGGAGCTGCGTCGACGGCGAGCTCGGGCGGCGGCGTGCTTCGGTCAGCAAGGGGCGACGGCTACGGTGATAAAAGGGCAGCGGAGTTAGGGGGGTTAGATGGAGGAGCTCACAGTGAGTCGAACGGGAGGGTCAGCGAGCTCGGGGAGGCACCGGAGGCAGCTACTCGACGGCAACGATCTTCTGTGGCCGACCAGGGGAACGGCGGTGCAGGCAGCATCCAGGGGCTTCCAGCATCAGGCGGCTCGGTGAGGAGGAGGAGAGGGACGCGGCGCAGCTCGTGGGTAGCTCCAGGGGACGAGGGAGAGGCGATGGCCGCGGTGATGCTCATCGGCAGCGGCGGGCGCGTCCGATGGGGAGAACAGAGGAGGGGGAGGCGTTCGGGGGAGAGAGAGGAACGAACGAGGGGGTCGAGGTGGCGCCGAGGAGAGGACGCGAGGCATCGCGGTGGCAGGGGAGGGCAGGCAGGCAGCTCGCGTGGCACAAGGAGCACGCGCGCGCGTCGGGCACGTGCCCTGTCCGACTGGCGGGAGGACGGCGACGACTGGCATAGGCCAGTGGGCTGGGCCGCACAGTGCTGGGCTAAGTGGGCACCAGGTAAGCCACAGGTAACCTCTCTCTCTCCTTTCAGTTTCTATTTTCTATTTCTGACATTTGTTTTAATTTGATTCTTGAACCAAACTAATTTTTTTGCTTCTGACAATTTTTGCAGAGACTAAATGGATTATTCCAAAGCCCCTCAACAATTATCAGAATTATTGGACATATAGTTAATATATCACCTATATAAATCCAATGCAATAATTATTGGATTAACTCAAATGCCCAAAATAAATATTTCTGTGAATCCAAAAATATTGGTTTGAATTTAGTTCTTGCCAATATTTTTATAGCTTAACAGGAACATTTTATTGGGTTTAATTGAAACAATTTTTAATGTTGATCATTTTTTGAAATGATTTCTGAGGCTTTCAGCTTTCCCCAATTCAACTTTCAGAAATTTAAACATGATGCAACAAGATGCAAACACTAGGCAGCACCAAAAGCTAGGGATGTGACATGAGAATCCCGGAATAAGGGGACACGATCTCTGCTTCGACGAGACGTGCCAAGGAAACCGCCTCGCATGACACGTTGAGGTGGAACAATAAAGGCTTGGCCGTTGTCGGTGTCAAAACCGGCGGATCTTGGGTAGGTGGTCCCGAACTGTGCGTCTAGGCCGGATGGTAACAGGAGGCAAGGGACACGAAGTTTTACCCAGGTTCGGGCCCTCTCGATGGAGGTAAAACCCTACGTCCTACTTGATTAATATTGATGATATGGGTAGTACAAGAGTAGATCTACCACGAGATCGGAGAGGCTAAACCCTAGAAGCTAGCCTATGGTACGATTCTTGTTGTGTATGTTGTTCTACGGACTAAAACCCCCCGGTTTATATAGACACCGGAGAGGGTTAGGGTTACACAAAGTAGGTTACAATGGTAGGAGATCTGCATATCCGTATCTCCAAGATTGCCTTCCACGCCAAGGAAAGTCCCTTCCGGACACGGGACGAAGTCTTCAATCTTGTATATTCATAGTCCAGGAGTCCGGCTGAAGGTATAGTCCGGCTATCCGAACACCCCCTAATCCAGGACTCCCTCAGTAGCCCCTGAACCAGGCTTCAATGACGATGAGTCCGGCGCACAGATTGTCTTCGGCATTGCAAGGCGGGTTCCTCCTCCAAGTACATCATAGAAGATTTTGAACACAAAGATAGTGTCTGGCTCTGCAAAATAAGTTTCCACATATTGCCATAGAGAGAATAATATTTACGCAAATCTAATCCGCTGACGTATTCCGTAGTGTGACACACCAAGGCCAAGACTTTATCCGAGTCGTTTCATTATCCCACCTCAGCGCGTCATGCGAGGCGGTTTCCTTGGCATGTCTTGTTAAAGCAGAGATCGTGTCCCCTTATTTCGGTATTCTCATCAATACGGGCATGGGTAACCCAACCGCTTCTAGCAGACGGATATGGAGAGGACGCTTGATATTCACCCTCTTTATAAAGGGACAAGGCTTTTATTTTTCCCTCCTGTGCTCAATCGAATCCTTCCCCCACCTCAAGCTCAAACGCCCAAAGTTGAGGTCAGGTGCTCCGAACCTTCAGGCATGTCCGGATCTGGCCTTCAAGGCCGATGGGTGCCTTCCTCCGTCACGGAAGAAGACATCAAAAAGTTTAGGGAGGCCAGATATCTAACCGCCGAGATTTTGCATCGGCTGCCTCCCTGGGGGCAGGCCGTCCCCTCCCCTGAACCCAACGAGAGCGTCTTGTTCGTCTCCAACTTCCTCCGAGGTCTAGGCCTTGCTCTAGATCCTTTCGTCAGGGGCTTGATGTTTTATTACGGGCTAGATTTCCATGATCTAGCTCCGGACTCTTTTCTTCATATCACGACATTTATTGTCGTGTGCGAGGCCTTCCTCCGGGTTACCCCTCACTCTGGCCTATGGCTCAAGACCTTTGAAGTAAAGCCGAAGATAATCGAGGGGCAACATGCGGTGTGTGGAGGTGCCTCAATACGCAAAATGAAGGGAGCTTCATGGCCCAAAGGTTCCATTCCAGAGGTGTCTGAATTGTGGCAACAGGAGTGGTTGTACATCACGACTCCTAGAAGTGCGAAGTGGGCGGCCGCCCCCGTTTTCTGCTCGGGCCCTCCACCACAACTGATGTCATGGATTAGCAGAGGACTGAGCTGGGGTCCAGCCAAGGACGTGCCTATACTGCAAAGCCGCATTCGAGATCTCTTCAATGGAGATTTCAGTTTGGTTGTGGTAACACAAGTTATGCTGGTTTGTCAAGTCCAGCCTTGCAAACGCCGGCCCCTTTGCTTGTGGGAGTTCAATCCCGAGGGACCGCGTGCCATTCAAAATTTCCTCAGCCTGACGCATGAGGAGATGTACAAGTCATTCTTCGGACCTCAGGTAGAGTGTCCAGAAATCACCGAGGACGTGGGCCTGAGCAGTAACCGCGCCGCCGAACAGGTAAGAAATCTTCCGGCCGAACATACTATCTCTCATTTGTTACGAAGTTATTTCTGAGAGTTCGTTTTTTGATCAGGACTAGCTAACAAAGGCGAAGTTGATTCGGTGTTTGGCCCCCCTCCCTGAGGGTTTGGAAAATCCGGTACTGGAAAAGGTGCTCCAGATCGCACCTTGCCCGGAGCCCTTGAAGGAAGATACTGTGGAGGATAATAAGGGCGGACGCGGGCCCCCAATGCTGCCCATTCTAACCGAGGGAGCGAGCGTCTCCATCAAGGAAGACGACCGGAAGAGGAAAAGGACCGCGCCCGGGGATTCGGAAGTCGAAGTTTCCAAACGGGAGAAGTCTCCCACAGAGGGTCCTACCTAGGGGGTGCTGTTACCGCACAAAGTCCGCGGGGGGATCAATTCTCCCACGAGTCGTAAGTGACCCGAAATACTTTAACAGTACAGATATGCCATCTTTTTCTTCTGAGAAAATAACCACCGCATGTACCTTTGCAGTTCGGGCCTTAGCCCCTCTCAAATGAGCTCGTCTTCGGGGGATCTTCTTCCAGAGATGATGGAGAGCGAAACGCCTCCTCTGGACTCCTCCGCTCCGGAAGCAGGCGACCCTGAAGTGTCGTCGCGGAGGGCCTCTCCGAGTCCGGCGAGGCTAGAAGATAATCACGTTGACCCCCGAAGCTCCCAATGTCCGGCTCCCGAAGAGAGCAGACAAAAGAGTCCGGCACCGTCTAGTGTGCGATCGGATGTTCTGAGGGAGTTGGTGGGGCGAGCGGCCATCTCAGATGAACACCATGTGCTGATGAATACAATGATGGAGAGAATCTCGTCCGCCGAAAGCGGATTGCATAAAGCTTTTATGATCTACTGATAGGCTTTGAGGTACGTAAAATAGTGTATGATAGTCCTGCACATGCTAGGTGTGCCCTATGTAGATACTGCCTCTATGTGCAGGTGGTGGAAGCTCCGGTGGCTAGCCGGACTAGCGAGTTTGCCCATTTAAAACGGCAGTTGGATGCGGCAGACACCGACATCGAGCTTGTTAACAAAAGGCTTGACGAGGCACAGGGTAAGTGTCATTATCTGGTAAACGCCACATAGTAAGAGCTGCATGATGCCAGTATCTTTAATATGTTGTGACTGCAGATGGAGCTACCACTGTTGAAGCCTTGCGGGTAGAACTTGCCCGAGCCAAGGAACAAGCAAGGGTTGGTAATGCGGCTGCTTTGAAGGCGGCCGAAGAGTTGCAAGCCGAGAAGGCCGCGCATGGCGAGAGCCGAGATGAGATGGCCAACATGGCCATAGAATTAAAAGCCACCGCCGACCGCTGCCGGGTTCTTGAAAAGGAAAACCAGGCGTAGGCATCGGACCTTGAGAAGGCTGCTGCGACGGGAAAAGACCTCTGCTCTGCTATGAGGGCAAAGAAGGAGGAGCTGCGGGAAGCCGGGGATATTGTAGCTGGGAAATCCTTTATGTTGCGGAGGAAGTTCGGAGATCCATGGTATGCCCCTCTAGATCGGCTATGGAGTTCGGAGGATGTGTATATGGATTTGGCAGCGAGCCCTGCCGATGCGGCCAAGTACTTCCAGGGTCAGACGGACCATGAAGTAGACCAGCTGTTTTGGAGACAATTCCATTCTCCTGAGCGTTCGCTTTCATTGACTGACCAATTAGCCGAATGGGCCAAACTAAATAGGTTGTCCGGACTCTCCATGAGGTTTGTTGTGGATCAGCTATGGCCGGGAAGGTCAAAACTGAACAGCTATTTCAGCTTGGTGCAGCAGTTTCTTGACGTGGTGCCGCACATTAATGCGATGAAGAGGTCGGCGTGCATAGAGGGCGCACGGATGGCCTTTGCCCGTGTTAAAGCATACTGGGCGGAGATGGATGCTACCACTGTTGCAGCGCGGGATTCGGCCATAGGTCGAAGGGCTGCTGAGCACTACTTTGAAGAAGTTCTTGAGGGTGCTCGTTTGATAGAGACCAAGTGCTCAAAAAATATTATGTTTGAGTGATGTGTAATCTCATTGTAAGCGAAATGCTTTTATAGATTTTTATAAGGCTATTTTTATACTTTTGCCTGAAAGTAATATGATGCCTCCTGGGCGGCCGTTTTATGTATAGATGTGTATAACCTAAAAGATTGTAGTCGTCGGCTTCAACCCCACGCATATAATGCGGAGGTGCTTGCAAAAACACGCGTTCACACTTAACCCAACGTCTTGGTCCTATTAAGGAGGTGATAGCGGAGCGAGCGAGGCAACCGGACTATAATGCTTTAGCACTTTCACTTAGCCATAGGAGTTTGACAGTGGGGCTACTAGATAGCCCCTGGTGGCTTCACACTCTCCCGATCCCGGGGTGCGTACATTCCTGGCCGGAAAACAACACTTTGTTAAGGCAGAGGAATTCTAACATTCCAACAGGTCATCGAGTGGTTGACCAGTCTCACGCTATATCATGATAGTCAGTTTTCGGCTTTCTTTACTGAGGTGCTCGTCCAGATGAACTAGAGCACAATCGCAGTAGTTCTCCTGGTGCTACCTTAGCCGGTAAAGCGGAACGTAAGGCACCAAAACACAGGAGCCGGGCAAACCCAACATTTGACCAAAGACAATGATTCGGAGCTGATGCATATAGGGCCAAACTCGCGACGCCGAACACTCCCTAAGGTATTCGGTCATTGTGGTATAAACCGGGCCTAAGTAATGGCCTTTGTAAGAAGCCCCTTGTGTCCAGGTACGTGCATTGTTCTGGCGTGGCCACATACCAAGACGTCAGCATCCTTCTCAACGGTGGATGTGTATCAACAAGAGACAGTAAAAAGGTTTACGCAGGGTCTTAATCTAAAAAGAATCCTTGGAGCGGGTCCCTGCTGCACGTCTGCGCCTGTGTCTCCGTTGTGCCGTATCCTGGACGGGTGTAGCACGATGATCATCTGTAAACGAGAGGAATTTAGGTGAAAAAGGTTGTCGTCTAAAAAGATAGTTTTTTAAAGAAACATGTATAATTCAAGATGAGAAGAAATTGCCACTTGTCTGCGCGCGTTGAGCCCCTTGTATTGACAAATAGGGGTGTGACCATTTATTCGGTATAAGTAGCGGCGCCGAACTCGATTAGTTGTGTCTGAGGTCTTGACGACCTATTGGATGCTTTCGCTAGTCCGGGCGCCTTTAGTGTGCGGCTGCCAAGGCAGCCTCACTCTCTTCGGCGCGCAGAGATCGCTTGATATTTCCGTGCACTGAATTGATGCCACGTGGACCGGGCATCTTGAGTGTGACGGAGGCTTAGTGTGCATTAAAGCGAGCGAAAGCTTCGCGTCCGAGCAGTGCTTGATAGCCACTTTGAAACAGAGCGATGTGGAAGGTTAAATGCTCGCGACGGAAGTTATCGGGGGAGCCGAATATAACTTGTAGTAGTAGGGAGCCCGTACAACGATCCCCTGGGCCTGGCGTTACTCCTTTAAAGGTAGTATTGCTATGGCGAATTTGTGTTGGGTCTAACCCCATCCAGCGGATTGTATCCTGATATATTAGGTTTAGGCTGATGCCGCCGTCCATCAAGACTCGTGTGAAGTGATATCCGCCAATTACTGGGTCTAATACCATTGCAGCCCATCCTGCGTGTCGGATACTTGCTGAGTAATCGCGATGGTCGAAAGTGATCAGTTGAGACGACCAGTGGCAGGACTTCGCGGTGACAGGCACATGGGTATATTTTCCTAGGAGTGCCGCATTGTTTTTTCCCTTGATCACGTGTGACAAGTTTACTGTTTTGACTTCTGGTGGAAATTTCTTTTGTTCCCCCGTGTCTTGCTTGGGAGGATCATCCTCGTCTTCACTTGGTGTATCCTCCCCCTTGTGTACGGCGTTGAGCTTGCCGGACTGCTTGAAGACCCAACATTCTCTGTGGGTATGATTAGTAGGTTTACCAGGGGTACTATGGATCTGACATACTTGGTCCAGAATTTTGTTGAGGCTGGACAGTTCATCCCTAGTGCCTTTAGTGGGCAGCTTTTGACCAGGCCGAGAGCTTTTGAATCCGGCATTTACTGGCATGCCCTTCATGTTGTCTTCTTTATTCCGGCGTTTGTTATTGCTGTTGCGCCATGATTTCCAGTTTCCATCTCTAACTTTAGATGTACTGGGGTCGCTGGTGGTGCATCTGGCTAGCCAGCTGTTCTCACCCGCGCAAAAGCGGGTCATGAGGTTTGTAAATGCGGCCATCGTTCTCGGCTTATTTTGGCCGATGTGTCTGGCGACCCATTCGTCATGGACGCTATGCTTGAAAGCTGCCAAGGCTTCGGCGTCCAGACAGTCGACAATCTGGTTCTTTTTAGTAAGAAACCTGTTTCAAAGCTTTCGGGCTGACTCTCCGGGTTGTTGAGTTATATGACTCAAATCGTCCGCATCCGGAGGTCGAACATAAGTCCCTTGAAAAATTGCCCGAAAGGCGTCTTCGAGCTCTTCCCAACTTCCAATGGAGCTTTCGGGGAGGCCTTTAAGCCAGTGACGAGCTGGCCCTTTGAGCTTGAGGGGTAAGTACTTGATGGCGTGGAGATCATCTCCTCGAGCCATATGGATATGAAGGATGTAGTCCTCAATCCAGACCCCCGGATCTGTTGTTCTGTCGTATGTCTCTATGTTTACGGGTTTGAATCCCTCTGCAAATTCATGGTCCAGCACCTCATCGGTGAAACATAGGGGGTGTGCGGCACCCCTCACTACAAGGATCCGGGTCTACTGCAACAAAACCGTTTGTTGCAATACATGTTGTTTCGTGGCAATAAGTACCTATTGCCACGAAACAACATTCGTTGGCAGCCGTTGCGACTGGACACATGGTAATAGGTTATCACCACAAAAAAATAATTGTGGCAACAAAGTGTGCTATTGCAACATCCATGCGGGAAGTTGCCACATGTTTTCCCGTGGCAGCACTCACCTGATGCCACAATTTGATTTGTGGAGATAGCTTTAATGCAACATGTAATGAATTGTGGAGACTGATATGTCGTAGCGATAGACATTTGTGGCAACAACCTATGCCAACGACGGCCATTTCGTGGCGCATTACTCTTTCGTGGCAATAGTCAATTGTGGCAACAAACTATGGCAACAATCCTTGTTTTTGTGGCTTTAGGTATGTTGCCACGACCCACTATAATTGTGGCAATAACCTATGACAACAATTCTTGTTTTCATGGCATTAGGCATATTGCCACGACCCACTGCGCTTGTGGCATTAACTTTTGGCAACAAATATTCCAATCGTCGTAACAGGAAATTGCAACATACTTGTTTTGATGGTGACAAATAGGTATCACCACAAGTAACATCTTTGTAGCAAGAAATTATTGCGACAATTTAAACTTCCCGTGGCGATGCTCTATTTCAACAAACTTACTTTGGTGGCGCCAAACTGTTATCGCATCATGAAATTTTTTGTGGCGCCAAACTATTACAACAATATAAAGTGCTCCATTGCAACATCCTAGTGCAACAAAACAGATAGGCGTAGCAACTGAGATATGATGCAACACTATATTTTTAGTGGTGGTAGCATGTGGCAACCAAAAGTGGGTTGTGGTAATAGTCTATTGCAACCGTAAAAAATACAAGCTTTCAATTACAATATTCAAAACCATACGTATAATATGTAGATTCATATAATTCATAATTCTGATAGAAAATATCCATCAAATAAAACTGAAATGTAATTTAGCCATCCTAATTAACTTCGAAGACTAAACTGCCCGTGATCTAGAGTCCAGTCCAGCTAGTTCTTTGGATCCTGCAACCAAGAAATAAAAAAAGTTATAGTTAATGAGTCGAACATAACATACGCCATACAATTATGCCAGCTCCATTGTTAAAAACTATTGCTAGACTAACTAGCTAATACTGTGTCAGCAAGCATGTAACTAAGGCATCAGAACAACTATACAAGTGTGAATGGCTAAGGCATAACCACAAGTACATCTACTAAAAGTTTTTTTTTCAGAAAAAAACATTGCTTTTAACTTAACAGTGCTGGGCTGAATCACCCAAAGCACGGAGCAGCCACAAGGGCTGGTACATCAGCCTCCCCATTCCAGTTAGGTTCTAACATCCTATCAAGTCTAGCAAGCGCATGAAAAACAGAGTTTGCCGAGCGACAACATACATTTATTTCATAATAAGAAAACCATAATTTGAGCGGGTACTTGGTATCCTCAATAACAGCAGCATAGGCCGACGAGTCCACCTTATTGATATTAAGTGCTTCCATCAGGAGTTGCGAGTCCATTTAAAAAACGACCCTCACAACCCCTATATCAGCGGGAAGAGATACTTGTAACACCCCGGATGTAACTTTCCCTATTTGTACTCCAACTCTTGCCGTTTCCGGTGTTAAGTTATATTTATTTCTCGGGTTCGGGTCTTTGTTTCCGTGTGTTGTTTTTCTTTTTCGTGCATCTCTTATCATGTCATCATGTGCATTGCATTTGCATACATGTTCATCTCATGCATTCGAGCATTTTCCCCGTTGTCCGTTTTGCTTTTCGGCGCATCGTTCTCCTCCGGTGGCCATTTCTAGCTTTCTTTCGTGTGTGGGGATTAAACATTTCCGGATTGGACCGAGACTTGTCATGCGGCCTTGGTTTACTACCGGTAGACCGCCTGTCAAGTTTCGGGTCATTTGGACTTCGTTTGATACTCCAACGGTTAACCGAGGGACCAAGAAGGCCTCGTGTGTGTTGCAGCCCAACACCCCCCAAATTTGTCCCAAAACCCACCTAACTCTGCTCCATGTCCTAGAGCGTTCGATCACGATCGCGTGGCCGAAAACCGCACCTCATTTGGACTCTCCTAGCTCCAATTATGCCTATTTAAACACCCCCCCATTTCGGATCTCGTCTTCCTCCCCGTCCTCCTCCTAAAAAAAACAGATCTCCTTTCCCGCGCCGGGCCGGACGTGTCCGCCCGCGCTGGACGTTGTCCGCCCCGCCGCCGCAGCGAATCCCGCGCCGCCACGTGGGCGAGGCCCACATCGCCGCCGCCGAGGTCCGGGAGCCCGAGGCCGGCCCCCGCGGCCCGTCTCCGCGCCGCCGCTCCCCGCGCCCGACCCCGACGCCTGCGCCGCCTCCTTCCCCGACGCCGATGACCGGCGCCGCCGCGGCCTCCACCGCCGCCGAGCCGGACCTCGCCGCCCGCCGCCCCGGGCGCCGCCGCCCGCGGTCGCCGCCCCCTCCTCCGGCGCCGCCCGGCCTCGCCCCGGCTTCTTCTTCCTCCATCCCGACCGGCGACCCCCGCGTTCTCCGGCGAGCTACAGTAACTCCTGCGCCACCTCGGGAAGTGTGCCGATCCAGATCTGGATCTGGGCATCGGTTGACTTTTTCCCCAAACCCTAGCTCATGATGCATTCTTTGACTGCTCGTATCTCCGCAACCGTAGCTCCGTTTTGGGCATATGATATATCAAAATCTTCGACTCGACATATACATCATTTCATTCCATTGCATCATTTGCATTTGAGTTCATCTTGATGCCCTAAATGCTGTTAGAAGGAGGCTTCGTGAGTTAAATTGCAGATCCGTTAGTTCATCATGCACTTTTGTCATTTTTGCCATGTTTAATTCGTGCATGATATGCCTGTGCCCCTTTGGGATGAATTGTTAAGCATTTTGTCTTCTTTCCAGATGTGCCACCCATGCATTTTTAGGATGTGTGTGTTGTATTGTGCAAGCTTGCGAAGAGAGGTACCTGAGATTGCTGATTTCAGGGACTTAGTGATTTTCACAAAGTCTGGGATATTTTAGTTCGTGATGCTATATGTCCAGCTGGTTTCCTAGTGATCCGTGCCTCTTTTGAGGATGATAAGTAAGGGAGTTTTGATATTTATGTTATGATCTATCCATCCATGTCTTTGTTTGCATATGTGGAGTGCTCTAGGTTGACTCAATCGAGCTCAACTTTTGCTTCGTTGTTAATCTGGGCAGATCGTCAACTTGTTTGCGTTTTTGCCATGCTTGCTTGAAGCCCTTAATGGATGATTTTGCCTATGGATCAGTGCTAGTGATTTGTTAACCATCTTGTGTACATCACTGCCATGTATTTTGTTTTCATGTTTGGTGGCTGTATCATGTTCATTTCGTTGCATTTAGATGCCTACTTGCTGTAAATCGCAGACCGGTGTCATATCTTAAAACGCTTGCCATTTCCAAACCGTAGCTCCGATTCCAATGATCTTTATATCGTTTTCAAGCGATTTCATCCCCTCTATCCAGTGGCACCCTTGGAATTCCAATTTGAGGCCAGGTTCATGCATTTCCTGTCATATCTTGCATTTTGCATCCTGCATCGCATCCCGCATAGCATATCATCATTTCATCATATCGCTTGGTCTTGCACGTGGTTGATTGTATCCTTGTTGCTTGTTTGTCTTGTTGGGTAGAGCCGGGAGACGAGTTCGCTACCGAGGAGCCCGTTGAGTTTGCTTGTGAGGATCCAGTCAGTTTTGACAACTGTGCAGGCAAGATGATCATACCCTCGAAATCACTACTATCTTTGCTATGCTAGTTTGCTCGCTCTTTTGCTTTGCCACTGCTACGATACCTACCACTTACTTGTCAGCCTCCCAATTGCATGATTGAACCTCTAACCTACCGTTGTCCTAGCAAACCGTTGATTGGCTATGTTACCGCTTTGCTCAGCCCCTCTTATAGCGTTGCTAGTTGCAGGTGAAGATTGGAGCCGTTCCTATTGGAGCACCTTTTATTTGCTTGTTGGGATATCACTATATTGCTATGTTATCTTAATGCATCTATATACTTGGTAAAGGGTGGAAGGCTCGGCCTCTCGCCTAGTGTTTTGTTCCACTCTTGCCGCCCTAGTTTCCGTCATATCGGTGTTATGTTCCCGGATTTTGCGTTCCTTACGCGGTTGGGTTATAATGGGAACCCCTTGATATTTCTCCTTGATTAAAGCTTTTCCAGCAATGCCCAACATTGGTTTTACCATTTGCCACCTAGCCTTTTCTTTCCCTTGGGTTCTGTAGACTCAAGGGTCATCTTATTTTACCCCCCCCCCCGGGCCAGTGCTCCTCTGAGTGTTGGTCCGAACTGGGCAGCCTGCGGGGCCACCTCGGGGAAACTTGAGGGTTGGTTTTACTCGTAGCTTGACCTATCTGAGTGTGCCCTGAGAAAGAGATATGTGCAGCTCCTATCGGGCGGTGTTGCTGGTCTTGTTTTAACCTGTCGAAGTGTCTTGAGTTACCGAGATACCGAGTCTGATCGGAACGTCTTGGGAGGAGGTCTTATCCTTCATTGACCGTGAGAGCTTGTCATGGGCTAAGTTGGGACCCCCCTGCAGGGATTGAACTTTCGAAAGCCGTGCCCGCGGTTATGGGCAGATGGGAATTTGTTAATGTCCGGTTGTAGACAACGTAAACCTTAATTAATTAAAATGAATCAACTGAGTGTGTTACCGTGATGGCCTCTTCTCGGCGGAGTCCGGGAAGTGGACACGGTGTTGGAGTAATGCTTGCGTAGGTTGTTCCTCTAGTTTCTCGCTCGCGCCTTACCTCCTCTTCTCGCTCTCTTTTGCGTATAAGTTAGCCACCACATATGCTAGTCGCTTGCTGCAGCTCCACATATACTTGCCTTATCCATTCCTATAAGCTTAAATAGTTTTGATCGCGTGGGTGTGAGATTGCTGAGTCCCTGTGGCTCACAGATACTACAACTCCAGATGCAGGTCCAGGTGATTCCGCTCCAGGTGACGAGTACGAGCTCAAGTGGGAGTTCGACGAGGACTCTCAGCGTTATTATGTTTCCTTTCCCGATGATCAGTAGTGGTGCCTAGTTGGGGTTCAATTCAGGGCCTTGTCGCATGTTGGGTTCTTTTCCATTTTGGCGCCGTAGTCGGGCCATGAGTGATTGCTTGATGGATGTTATTTATGTACTCTGATGTGACGTGGCGAGTGTAAGCCAACTATGTTATCTCCCCCTTTTATTATGTATTACATGGGATGTTGTAAAGATTGCCTGACTTGCGACATTGCTTTCAATGCGGTTATGTCTCTAAGTCGTGCCTTGACACGTGGGAGCTATAGCCGCATCGAGGGCGTTACAAGTTGGTAATCAGAGCCTTCCCCGACCTTAGGAGCCCCCATTGCTTGATCGTTTTTAGCAGCCGAGTTGTGTCTAGAAAAATGTTTTGAGTCACTTAGGAATTATATATCGGAGAGTTAGGAATTCTTTTTACTTCCCAGTCTCCTCATCGCTCTGGTAAGGCATCCTGACGTAGAGTTTTGACTCTTCTCTTCTCAAATTTCACTAAAAAAAAAATTTTTTAGGATCACGCGAGTATCTTGGTTTTGTTCCGATGGTTCTGTGACGAGAACATTGTTCTTGGTGCCTCCTGTCTTTAGGGGTTGTGGCAGTGTCCCGGGGAGTTGAGCTCCGAGGTATTGTCGTCACAATTTTATCGTTGCAATTCTGTTATACTTGAGATTTGTGCGCGACATCGAAAATCTCTTTTATGCAGTTCGTTGGTGAGATAACCTCGACGCCACCCAGTACTGGGGCGGGAGTTCGGGAGTATCGCCATAACTTGTATAACGAATGCTTTTCGAAGGTTGAGATAGATGGTTTCCGGAGGTTTCTTGGTTATGTGTTGAAGGATGGATACAGCTGGATGTAGGATTTGCTAGCTTGGGTGAGTTATTATGCTTCCCCTGTATCCCCAACACCTGATTGCATAACCGGGAAAATTTCGGGAATTTCATAGGTGGGAATTCTAGTAGCCTTAGGATATCTTTCCGACAGATGTATGATATGAAATTGGGGTTTGACGTCTAGTGGTTTGCCTATTCACGGTCGATTTTACAGTGGTCTCGTTGTGTCTTAAAGAGTCCTTGGCTATGCTGACTCGGGGACGCTTCGTATGTCATGTGCACTGCCTTGTACATGATGGTGCTGTACGATCGAGCCCGTGTAGGTCCCACCATGAAAACTTCGGACGAAATTTCTATCATGTATTTGTTCCCGCTTATTCCGCAAGCCAACCCTTGGTTTTATTTCGAGTTGTGGCATTCGTTTTGCTTCGACGTCATATGATGATTCCATCCCTCGTTGTTGTACCCCTTCTACCTGATTCTTCGTGGCTTCGCAATTTAGGAATATGTGACCACTTCAAGAGAAATACATTCGTTCATTTTGTTCGGATGTGAAGACTATATGTTACAATTTTCATTCCGTTGGATTCAGCTTCAATATTTATCTGTCATGTGCTAATGGTGGTCAACCTCTTCAGGATGGCTCCTCCAACGCGCATGACTCCGAATCCTGATCCGCCACCGCCTCCACCTCCTCCAGAGGCATGGCAAGCTGTGATGGCCGCAACCAATGCAAACACTCAGCTGATCATGCAAATTCTCCAAGAGCGCAATCAAGGCAGTCAAGGGAATCAAGGCAGCAATCAGAGTCACTTTGCTACACTCAACCAGTTCCTTGCTAACGGGCCAAAGACTTTCAGCAATTGTGTTGAGGCAACCGATGCTGACGATTGGCTAGTGGATCTGGGCCAGCATTTCGAGTGCAGCAACGTCAGGCCTGAGGACTTTGTGAAATTCGCTTCCTTCCAACTCAAAGATCAGGCTGCAGAGTGGTTCCAGCAGTACAAGGATTCCAGAGGTGGACGTTTGATCACTTGGGATGATTTCTGTCAAGATTTCCGTGCTCATCACATTCCGCAGAGCATGGTTGAAAGCAAGCGTGAGGAATTCCGCAATCTGAAGCAAGGCTCCTTGTCTGTCTATGACTACAACAAATTGTTACAGAAACTTGCCCGCTTTGCCAAGCAGGACGTGCCTGATGAGAAGAGCATGATCTATCAGTTCAGGGGTGGTCTTCGTGAAGAAATTCAGCTCGCTCTTGTCCTCTTTGAGCCGTTGAGATACGATGAGTTCTACAACATGGCACTGAAGCAAGAGGCTGCTCAGTTGAGGTGTGATGCTTCCAGGAAGCGAGTCAGAGATGTTACTCCGTCTTCCTCTACTCAAGTGGCCAAGCAGCAGAAGTTTTGGCTTCCTCCTCCTCCGTTCCGTCAGCCGTATCAGCAGAAGAGCAAAGGTGGCAGTGGTTCTTCCCACCCACCCAACCCAGGCTTTCAGAACAAGGCTTCGTCTCAAGCTCCAAGATCGAGTGCTCCGTATCACCGTCCGCTTTCAGAGGTCACGTGCAACAAGTGCCAACAGAAGGGTCACTATGCCAACAAGTGTTTCAACCAGAGGCGTCTTCCTCCTCCTCCTCCTGTGAGATCGGCAAGTACAGCTGTGGTCAAGCATAACCCTAAGCACGCCAAGGTCAATTTGATGAATGCAGCTCAGGCAGAGGATTCTTCAGATGTCATCATGGGTAACCTTCCTGTTAATGATATTCCTGCAAAAGCTCTTTTTGACACGGGTGCATCGCATTGTTTCATGTCAAAGCCATTTTTTACCAAGCATGAGTTCGTTTCTTCTCATTTGGGTAAACAAATGGATATCGTTTCTCCTGGCAAACGTTTGAGTGCAAGTCTGGAGGTGCCAGATGTCTCTATCACGATGGGCGATTTCAAGTTTCTTGCTTCTCCTATGGTTCTTGGTAACTCGGATATCGATCTTATTCTCGGGATGGACTGGCTCTCTAAGCATAAAGCTCAGCTTGATTGTGCAGCCAGGCAGATTCAACTGACTCATACGTCTGAGGATGTCATTGTCTTTGCCGCTCGGGATAATACCATCCGGTTGTTTTCTCTCAATGAGAAGGGTGAATTGGATGCTATTTCGCAGATTCCGGTTGTTTGTGAGTATCAAGACGTTTTTCCAGAAGAACTCACAGGGATGCCTCCAAACCGGCCGGTTGAATTTGTTATTGAACTTGAGCCCGGTACGGAACCTGTGTGCAAACACGTCCCTACAAGCTCGGCCCCGAAGAGTTGAAGGAGTTGAAGAAACAACTCGATGAGCAAGAAAGATTGGGTCTCATCCGGCCTAGTACTTCTCCGTGGGGTTGTGGTGTTCTTTTTGTGAAGAAGAAGGATGGATCGAGTCGACTTTGTGTTGATTACCGTCCAGTGAACAAGAAGACCATCAAGAACAAATACCCACTTCCCAACATCAATGAGCTGTTCGAACAACTCAAGGGTGCCCACGTATTCTCCAAGCTTGATCTTCGTATGGGTTATCACCAGATTCGCATTCGTGAAGAGGATATTCCCAAGACAGCATTCAGAACAAGCTTTGGTTCATATGAATACACTGTCATGTCTTTTGGCCTCGCCAACGCTCCTCCGACGTTCTCTCGCATGATGAACTTCATCTTCAACGCCTACACCAATGACTTCGTTTTGGTCTATCTCGATGACATTCTGGTTTTCTCGAAGAACAAGGAAGATCATGCCAAGCACTTGCGTTTGGTTCTTGACAAGCTCAGGGAACATCAGTTCTACGCCAAGTTCTCCAAGTGTGAATTTTGGCTCGATGAGGTTCTTTATCTTGGTCATATCATCTGTGCCAAGGGCATTTCCCTGAATCCCGAGAAGGTATCCGCAATTGTGAATTGGGAACCTCCTCAGAACGTGAAGCAACTCCGCAGTTTCCTCGGTCTCGCAAGCTATTGCAGAAGATTCGTTGAAAACTTTTCTAAGATTGCGAAGCCTCTCTCAAATCTTCTTCAGAAGCATGTCAAGTACGTTTGGTCTCCGGAGTGTGATATTGCTTTCAACACTTTGAAAGAGAAGTTGATCACTGCTCCAGTTCTGACTCCGCCTGATGAATCCAAGCCGTACGAGGTCTTTTGTGATGCCTCTCTCCAAGGTCTCGGTGCAGTTTTGATGCAAGAGAAGAAAGTTGTTGCTTATACATCTCGCCAGTTGAAGCCTAATGAGAAGAACTACCCCACTCATGATCTCGAGTTGGCGGCAGTTGTGCATGCTCTTTTAACTTGGAGACATCTTCTATTGGGAAGAAAAGTGGACATTTTCACTGATCACAAGAGTCTCAAGTACATCTTCACTCAGCCTAATCTCAACCTAAGGCAAACTCGATGGGTCGAAGTGATTCAAGAGTATAACCCGAGTATTGAGTATACTCTTGGCAAGGCCAATGTGATTGCTGACGCTTTGAGCAGAAAAGCATATTGCAATAGTCTGATTCTCAAGCCTTATCAACCCGAGCTTTGTGAAGCTTTCCGCAAGCTGAATCTTCAAGTTGTTCCTCAAGGTTTCCTCGCCAACCTTCAAGTTTCTCCTACCTTAGAAGACCAGATTCGCCAAGCCCAGCTTCTTGATGCTATGGTGAAAAAGGTGAAGATTGGGATTGCAAAGAGTCAGTCCAAGTACAAGTGCTACCTCCTTGATGACAAGGACACTCTCTTCTTCGAGGATCGTATTGTTGTGCCCAAAGGTGAACTTCGTAAAGTGATCATGAACGAGGCTCACAACTCTCTCCTCTCCATCCACCCTGGTAGTACGAAGATGTATCAGGATCTCAAGCAAGCTTATTGGTGGACTCGAATGAAGCGCGAGATCGCTCAATTCGTGAATGAATGTGATGTCTGCAGAAGAGTGAAGGCAGAACACCAAAGGCCAGCAGGTCTCCTCCAACCTCTTGCCATTCCAGAATGGAAGTTTGACCACATTGAAATGGACTTCGTGACTGGGTTTCCAAAGTCCAAGCGTGGCAATGATGCTATATTTGTTGCCATCGACAAACTCACCAAAGTGGCTCATTTTCTACCTATCAAAGAGTCGATCACTGCAGCTCAATTGGCGGAACTCTATACCTCTCGCATTGTCTCTCTGCACGGTATTCCTCAAGTGATCTCTTCAGACCATGGCAGTATCTTTACCTCGAAGTTTTGGGATTCTTTTCAGAAGGCCATGGGCACCAACATCCGCTTCAGCACTGCTTTCCATCCTCAAACGAGCGGTCAAGTCGAGCATGTCAACCAGATTCTCGAAGACATGCTTAGGGCTTGTGTGATCTCTTTCGGCATGAAGTGGGAGGATTGTCTTCCTTATGCTGAATTCTCCTATAACAACAGTTTTCAAGCAAGTTCGGGCAAGGCCCCTTTTGAAATTCTGTATGGCAGGAAGTGTCGTACCCCTCTCAACTGGTCTGAAACCGGTGAACGTCAGCTGCTGGGTAATGACTTAATCACAGAAGCAGAAGAAACGTGCAAAGTCATTCGTGATAACCTCAAAGCAGCCCAATCCCGCCAGAAGAGCTACTATGATAGTAAGCTCCGTGATTTGGCTTTCGAGATCGGAGATCATGTTTACCTCCGCGTCTCTCCTATGAAAGGTACTCGTCACTTCGGTATCAAAGGGAAGCTTGCCCCTAGATACGTGGGACCTTTCAAGATTGTCAGCAAGAGAGGCGACCTCGCCTATCAACTTGAGCTTCCTTCAAACTTTGCAAATGTTCATGATGTGTTCCACGTCTCTCAGCTTCGAAAGTGCTTCAAGACTCCTGACCGCACCGTCAACTTCGAGGACATTGAGCTCCAAGAAGATCTCTCCTATCGTGAGCACCCAGTTGCTATTCTTGAAGAGACTGAACGCAAGACTCGCAACAAGTCAATCAAATTTCTCAAATTCAAGTGGTCTCACCATTCCGACCGTGAAGCTACATGGGAACGCGAGGATCACCTCCGTTCTGAGTACCCGGAGTTCTTTCAGTCCCAGATCTCGGGACGAGATCTCTTCGTAGTGGTGGAGTGTTGTAACACCCCGGATGTAACTTTCCATATTTGTACTCCAACTCTTGCCGTTTCCGGTGTTAAGTTATATTTATTTCTCGGGTTCGGGTCTTTGTTTCCGTGTGTTGTTTTTCTTTTTCATGCATCTCTTATCATGTCATCATGTGCATTGCATTTGCATACATGTTCATCTCATGCATTCGAGCATTTTCCCCGTTGTCCGTTTTGCTTTCCGGCGCTTCGTTCTCCTCCGGTGGCCATTTCTAGCTTTCTTTCGTGTGTGGGGATTAAACATTTCCGGATTGGACCGAGACTTGTCATGCGGCCTTGGTTTACTACCGGTAGACCGCCTGTCAAGTTTCGGGTCATTTGGACTTCGTTTGATACTCCAACGGTTAACCGAGGGACCGAGAAGGCCTCGTGTGTGTTGCAGCCCAACACCCCCCAAATTTGTCCCAAAACCCACCTAACTCTGCTCCGTGTCCTAGAGCGTTCGATCACGATCGCGTGGCCGAAAACCGCACCTCATTTGGAATCTCCTAGCTCCACTTATGCCTATTTAAACACCCCCCCATTTCGGATCTCGTCTTCCTCCCCGTCCTCCTCCTAAAAAAAACAGATCTCCTTCCCCGCGCCGGGCCGGACGTGTCCGCCCGCGCCGGACGTTGTCCGCCCCGCCGCCGCAGCGAATCCCGCGCCGCCACGTGGGCGAGGCCCACATCGCCGCCGCCGAGGCCCGGGAGCCCGAGGCCGGCCCCCGCGGCCCGTCTCCGCGCCGCCGCTCCCCGCGCCCGACCCCGACGCCTGCGCCGCCTCCTTCCCCGACGCCAGTGACCAGCGCCGCCGCGGCCGCCACCGCCGCCGAGCCGGACCTCGCCACCCGCCGCCCGACCGCTCCCCGCCACCGTCCGCCGCCCCGGGCGCCGCCGCCCGCGGTCGCCGCCCCCTCCTCCGGCGCCGCCCGGCCTCGCCCCGGCTTCTTCTTCCTCCATCCCTACCGGCGACCCCCGCGTTCTCCGGCGAGCTACAGTAACTCCGGCGCCGCCTCGGGAAGCGTGCCGATCCAGATCTGGATCTGGGCATCGGTTGACTTTTTCCCCAAACCCTAGCTCATGATGCATTCTTTGACTGCTCGTATCTCCGCAACCGTAGCTCCGTTTTGGGCATATGATATATCAAAATCTTCGACTCGACATTTACATCATTTCATTCCATTGCATCATTTGCATTTGAGTTCATCTTGATGCCCTAAATGCTGTTAGAAGGAGGCTTCGTGAGTTAAATTGCAGATCCGTTAGTTCATCATGCACTTTTGTCATTTTTGCCATGTTTAATTCGTGCATGATATGCCTGTGCCCCTTTGGGATGAATTGTTAAGCATTTTGTCTTCTTTCCAGAGGTGCCACCCATGCATTTTTAGGATGTGTGTGTTGTCTTGTGCAAGCTTGCGAAGAGAGGTACCTGAGATTGCTGATTTCAGGGACTTAGTGATTTTCACAAAGTCTGGGATATTTTAGTTCGTGATGCTATATGTCCAGCTGGTTTCCTAGTGATCCGTGCCTCTTTTGAGGATGATAAGTAAGGGAGTTTTGATATTTATGTTATGCTCTATCCATCCATGTCTTTGTTTGCATATGTGGAGTGCTCTAGGTTGACTCAATCGAGCTCAACTTTTGCTTCGTTGTTAATCTGGGCAGATCGTCAACTTGTTTGCGTTTTTGCCATGCTTGCTTGAACCCCTTAATGGATGATTTTGCCTATGGCTCAGTGCAAGTGATTTGTTAACCATCTTGTGTACATCACTGCCATGTATTTTGTTTTCATGTTTGGTGGCTGTAGCATGTTCATTTCGTTGCATTTAGATGCCTACTTGCTGTAAATCGCAGACCGGTGTCATATCTTAAAACGCTTGCCATTTCCAAACCGTAGCTCCGATTCCAATGATCTTAATATCGTTTTCAAGAGATTTCATCCCCTCTATCCAGTGTCACCCTTGGAATTCCAATTTGAGGCCAGGTTCATGCATTTCCTGTCATATCTTGCATTTTGCATCCCGCATCGCATCCCGCATAGCATATCATCATTTCATCATATCGCTTGGTCTTGCACGTGGTTGATTGTATCCTTGTTGCTTGTTTGTCTTGTTGGGTAGAGCCGGGAGACGAGTTCGCTACCGAGGAGCCCGTTGAGTTTGCTTGTGAGGATCCAGTCAGTTTTGACAACTGTGCAGGCAAGATGATCATACCCTCGAAATCACCACTATCTTTGCTATGCTAGTTTGCTCGCTCTTTTGCTTTGCCACTGCTACGATGCCTACCACTTACTTGTCAGCCTCCCAATTTCGTGATTGAACCTCTAACCTACCATTGTCCTAGCAAACCGTTGATTGGCTATGTTACCGCTTTGCTCAGCCCCTCTTATAGCGTTGCTAGTTGCAGGTGAAGATTGGAGCCGTTCCTATTGGAGCACCTTTTATTTGCTTGTTGGGATATCACTATATTGCTATGTTATCTTAATGCATCTATATACTTGGTAAAGGGTGGAAGGCTCGGCCTCTCGTCTAGTGTTTTGTTCCACTCTTGCCGCCCTAGTTTCCGTCATATCGGTGTTATGTTCCCGGATTTTGCGTTCCTTACGCGGTTGGGTTATAATGGGAACCCCTTGATATTTCGCCTTGATTAAAGCTTTTCCAGCAATGCCCAACATTGGTTTTACCATTTGCCACCTAGCCTTTTCTTTCCCTTGGGTTCTGCAGACTCAACGGTCATCTTATTTACCCCCCCCCCCCGGGCCAGTGCTCCTCTGAGTGTTGGTCCGAACTGGGCAGCCTGCGGGGCCACCTCGGGGAAACTTGAGGGTTGGTTTTACTCGTAGCTTGACCTATCTGAGTGTGCCCTGAGAAAGAGATATGTGCAGCTCCTATCAGGATTTGTCGGCACATTCGGGCGGTGTTGCTGGTCTGTTTTAACCTGTCGAAGTGTCTTGAGTTACCGAGATACCGAGTCTGATTGGAACGTCTTGGGAGGAGGTCTTATCCTTCGTTGACCGTGAGAGCTTGTCATGGGCTAAGTTGGGACCCCCCTGCAGGGATTGAACTTTCGAAAGCCGTGCCCGCGGTTATGGGCAGATGGGAATTTGTTAATGTCCGGTTGTAGACAACGTAAACCTTAATTAATTAAAATGAATCAACTGAGTGTGTTACCGTGATGGCATCTTCTCGGCGGAGTCCGGGAAGTGGACACGGTGTTGGAGTAATGCTTGCGCAGGTTGTTCCTCTAGTTTCTCACTCGCGCCTTGCCTCCTCTTCTCGCTCTCTTTTGCGTATAAGTTAGCCACCACATATGCTAGTCGCTTGCTGCAGCTCCACATATACTTGCCTTATCCATTCCTATAAGCTTAAATAGTTTTGATCGCGTGGGTGTGAGATTGCTGAGTCCCTGTGGCTCACAGATACTACAACTCCAGATGCAGGTCCAGGTGATTCCGCTCCAGGTGACGAGTACGAGCTCAAGTGGGAGTTCGACGAGGACTCTCAGCGTTATTATGTTTCCTTTCCCGATGATCAGTAGTGGTGCCTAGTTGGGGTTTGATTCAGGGCCTTGTCGCATGTTGGGTTCTTTTTCATTTTGGCTCCGTAGTCGGGCCATGAGTGATTGCTTGATGGATGTTATTTATGTACTCTGATGTGACGTGGCGAGTGTAAGCCAACTATGTTATCTCCCCCTTTTATTATGTATTACATGGGATGTTGTAAAGATTGCCTGACTTGCGACATTGCTTTCAATGCGGTTATGTCTCTAAGTCGTGCCTCGACACGTGGGAGCTATAGCCGCATCGAGGGCGTTACAATACTACATGGGACATTGCAGTGGACTCATCAGCGAAGGCATCACGCGCATGATCATGACATCCTGCTCGTGCATACAGAATGGTACCATCATCCGATCATACATCTACTAAAAGCTCCTGCTATTGATTTAAGTTATGACTAGATGTATAGTTTCAGTTAAGTTCATGTCCCTAGCTATCACATATTCGTTTTTTGTTGAAGTTGTGACTCGATGCAGCAACAACACATGGTAAAAGAGAAGAAGCAGCTAGCTAATTATGAAGACCAATGACGTATAAAATGCAGGTGAACATGAAGAGAAAGCAAGGTTGTGACTTACCATTGCTTTAAACATTCGAGATTGCCTTGTTGCAGCTTGTATGAGCGCATTTGAAGAAATAGCAGTCAGCCTTGAACCTGGAGTCTTATTAGGACTAGATGTCTATGAAAGAATATTTTGCAAGTTTGGATTACTATTTTCTTTGTCAATCCTCTTCGTAGGCACCTGTAAATAGAAGTGCACTTTTAGCAATGCAAGTAAGCAACATAAATCTTACAAGGTCGGAAGCATATGACTGTAATAACCATCACCTGTTGGGTTCCCATCTGTTTGCTCAATTCTACAAACTTTGCCATCATGTTTTTTTCCAATTCCAGCCTTGATGTTCGCTCCTCTTGCAACAATCTTTCCCTTTCAGCACGCTCTTCTTTTAACCTCTCCTCAAGTTGTTCTCTCTCAGCACGCTCTAAGTTAATCCTCTCTTGTGTGTTAGCACGTTCAGCTTGTAGTTGATCTTCTAAGTCATTGACCTGCTGGCTGAGCTGAGAGTTTCGCTCCTGGGTGGCTGCTGTAGCACGAGCTTGCTCTTCAATCTGGATACGGAACTTTTCAGAACTAGTTGAAGTTTTGGCCATGTATCCGTACCCACGAGGCTGCAATGACTTGCATTCCAGAGTGTCTTTGCATGCGGTCTGGAAAATATTGTTTTTCTGCTCACTTGAAAGTGGACCTTCAGTTTCAGCTTGTTTGTTTTTAACCTCTTCAAGTGCTTTGTCCTAAAATGAAAGGAACAATTATAGGTGCAGCATCAATATTGACACTATAAAAGATGAAACAAGAATAACACGGTCCAACACATGAATAATCGCATCTGATGATGAAACATGCCGAATTCACATCATTGACTAACTATAGAATAACCAAAAGTCAGTGTACTCACGTAAACTTTCTAGGAATCTATGTTAGACCATGTTCCATCGTTTGTGTGGGTGAGTTCCCATAGAGCAATACAATCTGGCTCTTCTCCAGTTTCCAAGTTTCTCTGCAAGTAATATAACAATGAGATGCTTGAAACATGACACCATATTTAGCAGCAAGGCATACATATTTAGTTGGACTCATACCTTCTCAAAACTAACTTGCGAGTAAGATTTTGATCCCATTATGTGTTTTGTCTTCTGTTTCTTACGGTTATCGGCGTTGATTTGGCTGCGTTCCTATCAATTCATTGAAACCAGATATAACCAGTGAGACTAGCCATTTGATCTTAACACATAATAGACAAACCGTGATCTTAGAGATAACCTGAAATTTTGAATCAGTGCCAAAGTACTCAATCATCCATTCCCACTCTTCTGGTTGTAAATCTTCTGGCAGATTAGCCAATCTAGCTGCATCTGTTTTGTATGCCTTGTAAGTGGAGCTTAGAGTTGATCGCCAGCCTCTATATCTCTCTTTCGCAATTTTGAGAACTTTTTCTTCTGTTTCTGGTGTATCTTCTAGGTCCCATTTGTCCTGTAAAGCATACAGCAAATAAATATACATAAGCACTGCATTATCGATGGTAAAATAAGATAACACATGTGAAAAATGTTGTACGCACTATCATATCTGCAACAATGAGTCGATGAATGGTAGGGTGAATGTCCGACCACGTCCTCACTCCAATGAGTGGTAACTTTCTTTTCATTATGACTACCACGTCATCCTTGAACGAACGATAGTTCATTCCTACTGTACCACCCAATTTTTCAGAGAATGTAATATTTAGCTTTGCAGATCCATTGGCAAAACGCTTCTTAGATGCTTTAAAACCTTTTAGAACACCTCGCCCTTTCTTCTTCTGTCCACCAGCTTCTACAGCCCAGATCATACAAGAAAAATTGTATTACTCAGCATTAGATTGTAAAAATGATGACATAAATGTAAACGAAAGCAAGTACCATCCTGTAGTAGCGCACGGTTGCGGCGAGCATGGGATGGCCATTCAGCAAGGGAACACATGTCATTAGCAGATACTGGAATGTCAGATTGTTCTGGAGTTCCTGTAAAACATTTTGTAGTCTTGAAGGTTTAGCTATTTAACCCACACCAAGATTTTATGCATTATAGCAAATGCTAAACAATTTACCAGATTTGGGTTGTCCACGTTGGTTTTTGTATGCCGTTATACTTTCCATCCTTGTTAAGAGAACAGAGCCTTTCTTTACTGCACACAAAAACAATCATGGGACTTAGCATTAACAAAGTATTGATATTTTGCACCATTCAGATAGGTGATTATGAAGTAAGGATGTTGTGTACCCGGAGCATCCTCCGTAAAATTCATCATTGTGCCCTTGTGTAGGTAAACCAGACATATGTGAATGGACATGAAAGGCAAAGTATCAGTGATAGGTTCATGAAAATACTACTCTGAATCTATAGGGAAAAAATCCAATGTGACTCGTGTAAGACCAAATATCTATTAAAAATCATCTTATGGTAATCTGAATCAAATGCAATGCAGAGGATGACTAAACCTGGATATGCAGCGGCAAAGCTGCTCATACAACAATCAATTAAGCTGCTTGTATTAGCTAGCTAGCTAGATTTGTACATACAGAGTACGTCTATATCTTTCAGTTAATGGATCTAATGGATCTAATGTTCAAAAACCAATCTAATGCTCACGACCCCCTTTGGCGTCCAGGAGGAAACAGAGCGAACCAGGAGCAGAGATGGTGGAGAGGTCTGCAGGCATCTCGGGCACGCTGGGGTCGGGTGAGGCAGTAACCAGCGCCTGGCCACCACGTCACGACACCGGCGTGCACAGCCAAGACGGCTGCGGCCATGAACCGGGCTGGGAGGCCCCGTCGAGCCCCAGTTCAAGGCCGAGGCGAGCTCCATGGCGGCCAGCCTCCAGGCCAAGGTGAGGCGCTGCACCGACCCTCCAGGCCGCGAGCGCCTCCGCCGAGGCGGCCAAATTGAGGCGCGATGGGAAAATTCCACCGGCGGCGGCATGTCGCCTGCCCTGACTTCTTTTCTACGGCCAAGCGGCGAGCGGAGGAGAGAAGGGGCAGCCCCTCTGAATGGATCGGGATCGAGAGAGCCGCACACCGAGGAGGAGCTCGTGGGGGTTTGATCCCGGACAGATGCGGGCGCAGAGGAGAGGGAGGAGGGGGAGATTGAGGAGGACTGGATTTTCAGCGATGGAGGAGATCAGGAGGAGGACTAACCTGACGCCGTGCACCTGATGTGGTTCGTTCTGTTGACGCCGTCATGACGCCAGCAGCACAGATGAACCGAGACGAGAGCTCAGATCCAATCGCCCGTGAAGACGCCGTCGTTTGGTCTAGAATTATATATTCGTGGGTTGTTAGGAAGGTATTTAGCGGGAAGCTAATTTTTTGGTGGGAACAAAGATGCTAATTTGGGACCTTTTAGCGGGAGATTAAAAAATATTGGCGCGTACACCTAAATTAGGTGGTGGGAAAGTAACTCTTTCTGTTTAAAAGAATGCAAATTTGCCATGATGTAAAATGTTTGCCATGGCACAAACATACTGCATGTTAATTGACATGGCAAAATTACCTGGGTGGATTTGCAGTAGTAAGTACAAAAGCAAAATCAAATCTCTTAAAAGTTGCAATGCTTAATGTGGTCATCATCAATCCTACAAAGTCAAAAAAAGGGAAACAAACACATATTTCTACAATCAACTCAAATTTGTTTTTTTACTACTCCATGTGAACATGGCCAAAGTTGTAGTGGTGACATGGCGAAAACTATATTAGAGGCATGGCAAATAGATTAGCAAATTTGCCATGGTAAAAAAATATGTGTATGTCATGCCAAAAGTTATAGTGGTGACATGGAAAAAGCTATATTAGAGGCATGCCAAAAGCTATAAAATCCTTTTTGCCATGGCAAAGCAGTGTTCAACAATATATACTTTTGATTCATGGAAAAATCTAGAGAAAATCCGATTCATGATTCATTTCAAAGCTAGAGTTTGTATGTACTGATCACATGGCAAGTTTACAAAATTTGCACTACAGACTAAATACAGGAGGACAAATGCCATGGGAAATTACTGAATATAATTCTCGCAGGAGGACAAACAACACTAAACAGTGCTAAACACTACACACTAGTTGCCAATTTGCCATATTGTACTAAATATCATGTTCTACACAATTTGCCATGCTCAAAAGAAACTATTCCAGAAAAAATATTGTCAAGATGTACCCAATGTGTACCCATGTGAACCAGAAATCTAAAATCTGCTCGATGCACATATCCTATCCCCGATACTCCAACTCCCTGTACAACAAAAGTGCAAAGTTTCAGTGTACATTAAGCTGAACCTGAACCATTCTTTGTGACGAAACTTCCTGTTCTAACTAAATCTGCACGCATGTGCTCTGCTGTTGTGCTCGTCCCAGGTCAGTAGCAGTAGGAGAGCTCAGCTAACGGCAAGGCACATAAGCACAGCTCGGGCGGCTACTAGGAGGCGGCGGAATACCTGGGCTCGGGGTCAATCCCGGTGAGCAGTTCACCATCCGCACATCACTAGAAGAAAATGGCGTCCCCGCCGGCGAGCAGATCCCTATTGGCGCATCGGCGAGCAGGTCGGCTACGAGCCGCAAGGCCTCGTCCACCTCCTAGTTGACCTCCATGAAGCGCCGCGGCGTCAGCGTCAGCACCTCCACTGCTCTCTCCCTCCGCGCCCCGCCTCCTCGAACAACACCGCGCCCGTCAGTACCTCCATTGCTTCTCCCCCTTCCGCGTCCCGCAGCCTCGTGCGCCACCAGGCCCCGCCTCCCGGTGTAGGATGACGGCGCCGCCGCTTCAGCTGGTCGCCAACGCCTCCCTCACGCCCAGGGCCTCGCGGACATCGCCATCGCCGCCGGGTTGGAGGTGGGCGCATCGCAGGGATGGTGCGGGCAGCGTCGCCCCGAGCGCGGCGGCCTGGTGCTCGCGGCGGCGCTCGGCCTCGGACCGCGACGGCACCTCGCTCCGGTCGGCGAGGAGCTGAGTCGTAGCGCGGCAGTACCTGGTGCTCGGCTGTAGCGAACGCCAAATCCCTGGCCCCCTCCGCGGATCCCTCGACCCCTGCCGCCGCGACTGTGGCGGGATCTGGTCAGGGAGGAGCCTCGTCGCCGGCGAAGGCCACTCCTCTCTGTATTGCGTGGCGGAGACAGAGCAGTGTGCTCTGAGCGGTGGAGCAAGGGGAGAAGAAGATAGGATTGATGCTGGCGTTCGGGATGAAGCCTGTTTTAGACTGTTTTACCGAACGAAAACAAAACGTGACGTGTCGGACCTCAGTTTCTATGAGATTCGTGCCTGTAGTCAATGGCACAGAGATTCTAAATTACGGTTTTTTCAGGAGTTAGGAGTTATAGATTCCGAAATTTATTTGTAAAAAGTTATATCATGGTGAAAAAAAACACCAAATACGAGTACCAAGCACCTATAAGATGTGCAAAAAAATCACTTAGTGCCGATGGAGAACACTGAAACCTCATTTAATATTGAGATTTATCGTCTTAGGAATGTGTTGTTTCATCTTGGATCTGCACTTAGGTTGGGATATGTCAAAAATTTGTGCCTTGGTCAGTTGGCCAAAGCAGCAAAAAAATGGCTAGTTTAGAACTACAGGTCACAGAAACCTCATGCGACCCTCACTTTAAACTATTAGGTTATACTCTTGTCTCGAAACATAAGTACTGATGGGATGGGTTGATGAGACAGTCGATCTATGTCGGTCCCGATCTAAAATTCCGATCTTGAGATGGGGTGATCTCAGCATCATTCATCTTATCGGACAATCCGTGGAGGGTTCGTCCAAGCCAGAGTAGGTCGAACATAATTATGTCGCTTTTGTTCAAATGATAATCATAGAGATTCAACTATGTAAATCAAACAACCAAACCAATTTTGTTTTGAGATTTATTGTGTTAGGACCGGGTCGGAACACCACTGGTCTAGGGGTCGCCGCCACCAACGACGGCGGCGGGGAGGAAGGGAAGAGGGAGGGCTTGGTAGGAGGGGCCGGGGGTGGATGGACGGAGAGCTCGAAAATGGATCGCACGGTCTTGGAAGCTTTCGACGGAGCCGCCCCCGGATTCGTGGGAGACGAGTTGCCCTGAGCCTCAATAGCGGCGGGGAGGCGTCGATGGGAGGAATTGAACAGCCAGGTGACTCTCCGGGACACATGGACGGTTAAGGGAAATTGGCTGGTGCCAGGACCCGGGTTGTACTTGAATAGAATTACTATCTTCTTTCAAACAGAAAAATAAAGGGGTGAAAAAATATCCAATTGCCTGTGAACATATTTCAGTAAAAAAAATTGCGTGGACATATTTCAGTAATATACGTTATCCGACCTTAAAAGAAAGTATATACGGTAGAAGAGCGTGTCTGGTCACCCGGGCGATTGAAGCACCCAATGGCGCGACCGACCAGACGACCGGTCTGATGCCACGCGCCCCGGGCGATCGAAGCACCCAGTGGCGCGACCGACCAGACGACCCGTCTGATGCCACGCGCGGCTGAACCACAAAGGAGGGGATCGAAGGAAAGAAAAGGGGTGCGACATCATTTCTGTCACCCCTCAAAAAAGAAAAAAAATCAAAGCAAGAACAGAGACAGGGGAGACACCAAATCGAACCCAGAAAAGAGAAAGGAGAGAGACAGGTCGAAGGAAGAGGGAGGTGAGAAGAGGGTTTCGGGAGGCTCGTGTAACATCCCAAATTTCAATTTGGAATGTTATACATTAGATCATGCGTATTTTATTTATTGCATTTTAGGTCCGTAGAAAAGTTCATTTTGTTCGGCTCATTTTTAGGAGTCGAGGAAAATTTACTTCATTAGTTTTGGAGTTCGGTAGATTTTGTTTTCTGTGTTTTTCCGAGCGCGGAACTATTTAAAAAAAAACTAGACCAAGGCCGGCCAGGCCAAGGCCCAGCCGGGCCGAAGGCCATCGCCCCAGGGAGCCGCGCGTGCCTAGCGCTGGCGCAGGAGGCCGCCGCCTCTTGCCTCGCCTCTAATCCGTTTTGGACTAGGGTTAGTCCTTTTCCTTGTTTTGTTTTTCCTAGTCCTACTCCGTTTGCCTTTTTCTTTTAGGATTCCTATTCCTAGTCTATTTCTTGTCTCCTACCCCAAGTCTCCTCACCCCTCCCCAATATAAATACCCAAGCACCCCCCCCTCTAAATCATCAAACTCAAAGCCTAGAGCTCCACCACACCCCGCGCCGCGCCATTCCTCACCCGCGCCGCACTTTAGCCACCGCACCGCGCTGCCCTACACCACCGCCGCTGCCGCGCCCTGCGTCACCGCCGCCGCCGCCCTTGTGCCCGCACCGCCGCCCCTTGCCCAACACCCACGCCGCCGGAGCCCCGTTCGCCGGACCTCGCCGGAGGTAGCCCCGCGCCGCATCTATTCTTTTCATCGGATCGTTTTCTTCTAATCGTTCCGATTCTTTTCTTCTAAACCGTTCCGGATTTCGTTCTTCTTTCGGACCGTTCGTCTCAACGAACGTGATCACCGATTCTTTCCCGGTTAATGACGTCCGTTCGTTTAACCGTTCTTCGTTTTCTTTCTCGTCGGATTTATTCAGCGATCGTGATCTCAGATCCGATCTTCTTTCTAGTTTTTCTTCTCGCTCGTTTATCGGAATCAGGTGATTCAAGCGCCTGGAGTTTCGTCTTGAAACCGCCGTTCCGTCTAATCAATTTGAACAAGCTTTTGCCACAGTAAAAATTTGACCTAGTTTCAACTTGCTAGAACCGAGTAGTTTTCCGCCGTTTGTTTTCTGTTTCTTTGTTCGGTTTGTTCTTTCTTTGCAGCCGGAGTTCTTAAGTTGAACTTTCTGGTTCGTTCTCTTGTTCGAGTTTTCCTGTGCGTTAGATGAGTGCTTATTGTGTGCTTGCTTGTTTGTCTGCGATAGATTGACCGGAGTGTGACGAGTAGGTCTATCAAGAGTTTTGAGTGCGAATCATCTTCATCAACATTGCAGGCAAGTTCACACTTTGATCATACCTTTTCTGCAACCCAGTTTTATTGCATTAGATCAATCCTCACACATTGCATGATTAGGATCTAATTAAAATGTGGGATGGGAAGTAGATGAGGTAGTACCTATTACCTGGTTACCATGAAACCTTTGGGAGTTACTTCTACGTTTGCTTATTATGCCATGCTATGCTAGTAGACGTGGATTGGGTGAGTGATATCCATGACAGATGTGAGTTTGATAATTTTTAATGGTTTATCTAAGGTGGCAACTTAAACACACATCTGGGTGGATTGAGGCACCTGATGTCTATCAGGACTTGCCTATTTTTTTTGGACCGCCACCAACGACCTGAACAACAATAGTATGATTATCCCCTCATGTTTCTCTCTGTTTTTTTCATTGCAAGAGCAGCAAATTTAGATTGAAAATACATCACATGAGCATTAGTACTGTGCTATACATACAACATAAGGATGCTGATTTTAGTTTGAAAGTAGCAAACTAATTTTCCCTTGCTTGTTGTTTTATCGGTAGCTACTTTCATGTTCTTCCACATCTGCAATAATAAGATGGTTCAAGCAAATAATAAGATAGAAAACCCACGCAAATTTCAAAACTGAATCTGATGAACATGAATGCCGTTCATATACTTCAGTTCAGTTCAATTTGTTCCCCGCTCATGTGCTTATATAATCGCAAAGCTGCTGTCTCGAGCTCCTTGGCTTAAGATGGTGTCTTCTTAGTGATGTTGCTCCAAAACATTTTGGCTGCTTCACACTGAACCTCAAACCAAAGGGAAATTAAACAAAAAACACACTGAATGGAACTTAAGCAGAAACACACAGGAGCTTTAATTGAGTGAATCATTCAAATTAAACCATCTATAAAAATTAATATATGGCTGCAACCATTCAACTGAAACTCCTAAAGTAAAATTGCATGACAAGTATCATACACTGAATCAAGTAAAGAATCAAGCAAGTATCTTGAATCTGATATGTAGCGTGAGGTATGTAGAATAACACATTCGTGGAGATCAGTAGCATAAAGGTATGCTATGTTCTTCAGCATAAGTCAAACAATCTGGTTATTAGTTTTGAGCCGTGATCTCTTCACTGTCCCTGAATTTCTGTTTTTGCATTATCTAGCCAACTACTAAACTAAAATTATTTAAACTCATGTCACATATACTACCATGTGATAGTAGTACTATTTCTTCTTCCATCAACCAAATTTTGCTTTACAATGTATAGATAAATTTTGCTTTACCATGTGACAGTAATATTTGTATGTATGTATCCCTGTTGTCTTGTCTTGTAATGCAACTAGTGATGCTGTTGGCTATAATTTAGCTACTAAAGCAGCTGTTATGTTTTTTTAACAGGACTGGCTTTACGGAGATAAGGCAAAAATGACACGAGATAAGAGCTGGATGGACAGGGAAAGAAATTCTGTTGAGTGGCAAACTGGCATGAAGGATTTCTTGAATTTTGCCTTCGATGGTGCTCACCCGGACTCAACAGTCCCATGCCCATGTAGGAGATGTCTCAATGTTGTTCCAAAAACGAAAAAGGATGTTCATACTGACTTGTTGTTCAATGGGATGGATCCAACCTACACTCACTGGATATACCATGGTGAACAATCCGATGAGGGAAGCATGTCTGAAGATTCTGAAAATGAAGACGCTGGAGATGATGGTGCTGGGGTATGTGACATGCTCAATACTCTCATAAGGGGCACAAACATGCAAAGCAATGCAGACATTGGTGAAGGTGCGGGAGACATTCATGTGGATGCTTCCAACGGTGATGAAAGGAACCAGGAGCCAAATGCAACAGCCAAGGTATTCTTCGAACTATTGAAAGAGGCAAAAAAAGAGTTGTACCTAGGTTGCAAGGATTTCACGAAGCTATATTTCATTGTGAAGCTTTACCAAATCAAGTGCGCGTCTGGGATGACCAATAGAGCATGTGACTTAGTTCTGCAGATGTTCACACAGGTGTTGCCAAAGGGTCACTGCATTCCTACTAATCTCGCTAAAGTAAGGAAGGTGATCCGAGATCTTGGGCTGGACTACAAGAAGATACACGCGTGCGTTAATGATTGTGTGCTATTCCGTAATGAACATGCTGATGCAGAAGAATGCCCTGTCTGTCATGCGTCTCGATGGAAATCTACTCCGGCTACTGATGAAGACAATGCATCAAGTCGTAAATCAAAGAAGCTAGTGCCACAGAAAGTTCTAAGGTATTTCCCGCTCATTCCAAGACTGCAAAGGCTGTACATGACAGAACATATGTCATCACATATGAAATGGCATAAGGAGGGTCGGATGGATGATGGCGTAAAGAGGCATCCTGCAGATTCCAAGGCATGGAAGCATTTTGATAGGAAATATTATAAGAAATTCTCAAAAGATGCTCGCAGTGTTCGGCTTGGCCTTGCTTCAGATGGATTCAACCCCTTTGGGCTCATGAGTATATCACACAGTACATGGCCTGTCATTCTTATTCCATATAACTTGCCACCTTGGATGTGTATGAAACAAGAAAATTGGATTATGTCAATGATTATTCCAGGACCAAAGTCTCCAGGAAATAACATAGATGTGTACTTGCAGCCCTTGATTGATGAACTGAATGTTCTATGGGAGGATGGTGCTGAGACATATGATGCTGCAACTAAAAAAAATTTCCAGATGTATGCATGCTTGTTGTGGACCATTAGTGACTACCCAGCTTACGCAATGCTGAGTGGTTGGAGCACAAAAGGCAAGCTAGCATGCCCGTATGGCCACAAACATACAGATTTTTTATGGCTCAAGTATGGTCGAAAGCATTGCTACATGGGACACCGACGTTTTCTGCCCAGGACCCACAAATGGCGTCGAAACAAGTGTTTGTTCAACAACAAGGCAGATAATAGAGAAGCTCCAGTGGCACTTACAGGTGAACAAGTTCTACGGGAACTTGATAGCATTCAGCATGCACCATTTGGACGGTCAAATAAGAGAAAGCGACCGGAAACTAGTAGCTGGCATAACTGGCGGAAGAAAAGTGTATTTTTCTAGCTCCCATATTGGAAGAACTTGCTCGTAAGGCACAATTTGGATGTTATGCACATCGAGAAGAACATTTGTGACAGCCTTGTGGGGACTTTGCTTGAGATGGATAAGAAATCAAAGGATGGTGTGAAGGCTCGTCTTGATTTACAGGACCTGAAAATTAGGAAGGACCAGCATCCAAAGCCTGGTAAGCATAAGTATGACATAAAGAAAGGTTGCTATACTTTAAAAAAGGAAGAAAAGATAATGCTCCTCAAGTTTCTGCAGAGCATTAAGATGCCTGATGGCTATGCTTCACACATTAAGCGATGTGTAGTCCTCGATCAGTGCAAGATTAGTGGACTCAAAACTCATGACTGTCATGTTATATTTCAGAAACTTCTTCCTATTGCATTGCGCAAGCTTTTGCCAGAGAATGTTGTTAACCCATTGCTTCAGCTGAGTAAATTCTTTTCCGATTTATGCTCCAAGGAGTTAAGGGATGAAGATTTGGAGAGGTTGAGCAAAACAATTCCAGAAACTCTATGTCAGCTTGAGATGATCTTTCCACCAGCATTCTTTGATATTATGATGCATCTCCCAATTCATCTTGCTGAAGAGGCCCGATTGGGAGGGCCTGTCTTGTACAGATGGATGTATCCAATTGAGCGATACTTGCGTACGCTCAAAGGATATGTGCGTAACAAGGCTCAACCAGAAGGTTCTATAGCAGAGGGGTACATACTTGAAGAGTGCATGACTTTTTGCAGTCGATTCGTTGATGGAATGCCTACCAAGCTAAGTCAGTCCGAACATCATGAAGACGGGGGTACAGATCAATCACCAACAGGGATTAGCATAATGAGTACAGTTGATTACTCCAAGAAAGGTTTTGTTTGTGAATCATTGTCTTCGGTTGAGATTAATCAAATGCGGCATTTCATAATAACAAACTGTGAGGAAACCGCGCCATGGATTGAGTAAGGATACTTATGTATTTAATTCACATCATGATATGCTTTAATACTTTCCTGTTCAACTAATAATCATTTCTCTTTGAAGTGAACATCGTGAGGAGCTCAGAAGGAACAATTCTCCTAATCCTAAAAAGCAGCACAAGGAAGAGTTTGTTGGTTGGTTTGAGAGACGGGTAATTTTCTTTCGCATTTTCACTAATGTTCCTTGTAATAACGTACCAACGCTGTACAATACACTCACACATATTCTATTTCATGAAACAGATTACAGAACTCCACAATGATGGGAACGTCAACAATCTTATTTATGCACTAGCTAAAGGACCTGATCATCTAGCTCGGGTATACAACCGTACAATTCTGAATGGATATTTCTTTCGGAATTCCTATATAGAGCAGGACTTGAGTACCCAAAATAGTGGCGTCATAGTCAAGGGCGATGCAAACACAGGAAATATTGATTATTACGGGGTGATCAAGAAAATCATATTTCTTGACTTTCCTCTTGATAAGGAGGTTGTTCTTTTCCAGTGTGACTGGTTTGATGTGCCTCCTGCCAGCCAACAAAACTGAAAGTAAGGGGTATAAAAAGGACAAATATGGAATTATTGACCTTGACACTACTCTACACCAATTCCAGGGAGACCCTTACATTCTAGGCCTCCAAGCTCAACAGGTTTTCTATGTGAGAGATGTGAAGAACCCTGATTGGGCAGCTGTTATTAAAATGAATCCACGAAATTTGTTTGCTCCTTCTGTTTTAAATGGTGTAGGCCTTGATGAAGTTGTTGAAGCCGATGAGGGTGGTGAGGCAGATGTACTGGATGTCGTTGATGCAGAAATTACAGTGCCAAAAATTACAGTACCTGAAGAGATCACTAGTTGGTGTAGAAATGATGACGAAGGATCCAGCATTGATGTTTCAGTCATAGAAAATATAAAACCTATTGAGTTTGAAGATGTCCAATTTGAATCTCATGATGATACTGATGATGATGAGGCTTACGTAAATGATGGCCATGTTGCTCCTTTGGGACAAGAAGAATTGGATGATGACCAGGGGTTCTTTGTATAGTTTTTAATTTCTTGGTAAGGTGCTTTTCACATGTGTAAGCCATAATTATAAGTTCCTAACTGTTATGATGGTTACCTACGAGAAATATCTCTCCTGAAGTTTAATCTGATATAAAACAGGTTGAAACAAGGCATGCCTGCATAGGGTCATATGTTGTGGCAAATGGGAACAAGAGCTAGTGCCCAGCACTAACAATTTGGTGATGAAGAGAAGAGAAGAGTACTTGCTGTTCTTTTAGTGTTGTTGCTATTTTCCTTTTGACAGTGATGCTATGTACACACTGTTGCTACGAACTTATGGTCTTTTAGTGTTTTTGCTATTTACACTACTTTGCCTTGAACTTATGGTCTTTTGTGTGAACAATCTATACAAGTATAGCTGCTGAAACTTGTGTGCTGTCATTTTGAAACATTTGTTATATATCTCGCTAAGATGGTTTGTTATATCCTACTAAAATCGTGTGTCATATGTCCTTATATATATATATATATCTTGATGTAGTGTTGTTGATCTGGTGATGAATTCTTGCTGAAAATTACTCTAGGATACAACTGTTATGCTGCTCAATTGGTGGTAGAAGAGCTGTTCAAATGAAGCCTGGGAGTGTTTAAAAATAGCTAGAATGCAGCCTTGCACAATTTCTCTATTTAACACATAATTTTATATTGAATCTCCTTTTTTATTAAGAGCACATATAAATACATCACATCAAGCAAGATACAGAAAAATTAGGAAGAGTGTGTGGTGCTCAGTTCTCATGACTCACCTTTGTGAGAAAGGGCACTGAGCTTGCCGTCTTTCGGGTGCCGAGCACGACCTTGCTACCGGAGGAGGTCAGTAGGGTCAGTGGAGGAGACCCTGGCGGTGCAAGAAACCCTAAAGTGAAGGGCGCCCGCGAGTGTGCAATGCTTCGCACGCGCGTAGAGCACTCCTCCAAGTTGTGGTACCACCGATGTCCACTTTGCAAGATATGTGACTAAAATGGAACTTAGGTGCAAGTTGTGGTACCTAATGTGTTAATACCTCTGTAAACTAGTACGCCCCTTTAGTCAGATCCTGCAAAATAGTATAATAAATAAAGGAAAAAATCAGGAGCACAGTAGAGAATATCGTTGCAATATCCTGCTCCTTTTTGGCAACACTAGAGGATTGTTGCATTATGTTGTACGTATTACCATGGATGCTCAATTTGTCGCAATATGTAACAGTTATTGCAACGCAACGAAGGTGAGGCAAAAAGTCACCCTATTACAACCAATACATGCTTTGTTGCAATAGAATCTCTGACTAGCGCCACATGTCACAGGTGTTGCAATAGTATCAATGTACTTTGTTGCAATACCTAGCCTTTATTGCAACAAGATGACCAATTCACGCAACGGGACAAGGCTGTCACAATATCACTACCATATTACAACGACGATGCAGCTTGTGGCAATACATGGCTTCTATTGCAACAAAACGAGTACTTAACGCGATGAAACAAAATTGTGGCAATATGTAGATCCTATTACCACGGACTGGAATTTTGTGGAAATATAGCATTTTATTGCAACAAAAGATAGTTGTAGCAATAATTTTTGTTGCAATAGACCGGAATCCTTGTAGTGCCTGTAGCTGGGTGTACCACGTTGTTCGGATGTTTGTTCTGTTGCATTGTATGCTGGGGCACGCTTGCGTGGTCCATAGATGGATCTTGTTGCGCTGTCCTTTGGGTGCGAGCCCTCGCATAGGTCACGTGTTGTATTGTGAGTGGCGTTGTATGCCGCTCTGTGTTGATAGAGGGGTCGTCTATCCAACCAGGTGGCTTCTTTGATATTTGGTTGTGGGGGGTCTGAGGCCTCCTCATCGAATTCAGGTAGCAGCTTCCGCTTTGGGTAGCTCTTGGAGGGGCGATTGTCGCCGTACATCGCTGCTGTGTTGAGTATTTTACTCCATCTGATTTGGAGTGTGTCTTGTGCAGCCTTGAGCCTTTGCTTCTGCTTTTTCAGACTCCTCGCGAAGGTAACAAGCCTTTTACGGGCATTCTGCTACTCCGGGTGCCTGTCCGGCGTTATGTCGTCCGGACCATTATCCTTAATAGAATTTGTTTGTTCGGTTTGATTATCCGGATTGTCGTTGTCTGGCAACGGTTCGCCTTGCTCTAGCGCTGGGTCTGTCTGATCGCTATTTCTGTCGAGGCGGGATTTGGGGCGGCGCTTGCGTCACCGCTTTGACTTCTTTTCGAGGGAACAAGCCTTCGATGCGTCCTTCCGCTCCCCGTAGTCATCTTTTGGTGCGTCCACCATGTATACGTCATATGACGAGGTGGCGTTCCAGGGCCCAATAGGCGCTGGTTCTTCATCGTCTCCTTCATCGGCGTCCATACCGTCGATGTCTTCGGAGTCGAAGTCGAGCATGTCGGTTTAATCGTCGACAGTGGCTACAAAGTGGGTGGTGGGTGGGCTTTGAATTTCTTCATCGTCCATATCCCAATCTTGCTGACCGTAGTCCGGCCAGGGCTCTCCTGATAAAGAGAGAGACTTTAGTGATTTCATAATATCGCCGAAGGGCGAGTGCTAAATGATGTTCGCGGCAGTAAACTCCATGATCGGCGCCCAATCGGATTCGATCGGCAGAGTGCGAATGGTTCGGAGTCCGGAGAGGAGTCCAGCTCCTTGGAATCACGAGTCTCGCGGAGTGCGGGGCGGGAGTTCGGCTCGATCGCCGTTGGGATCGCTGCCCCCGAGGCGGCGTCCAACCCACCATCCTCGGTCGGCGCAGCTGGCTCCGAATTAAGGGTCGAAGCCGATGCGGGTGCGGCCTCCAAGGCACTGTTCGGCGGCAGACCTAGATCATGCTCGTCGGGACTGTGCGGCGCGCTCGGCAGTGGCTCGAATCCGTCGAAGATCAAGTCCCCACGGATGTCAGCCGTGTAGTTTAAACTTCCAAATCTGACCTGACGGCCAGGGGCGTAGCTTTCGATCTGCTCCAGATGGCCAAGTGAATTGGCCCGCAGTGCGAAGCCGCCAAAGACGAAGATCTGTCCGGGGAGGAAGGTGTCACCCTGGACTGCATCGCTATTGATGATTGTAGGAGCCATCGAGCCTGACGGCGACGACACAGAGGAACTATCAATGAAAGCACCAATGTCGGTGTCAAAACCGGCAGATCTCGGGTAGGGGGTCCCGAACTATGTGTCTAGGCCGGATGGTAACAGGAGGCAAGGGACACGAAGTTTTACCCAGGTTCGGGCCCTCTCGATGGAGGTAAAACCCTACGTCCTGCTTGATTAATATTGATGATATGGGTAGTACAAGAGTAGATCTACCACGAGATCGGAGAGGCTAAACCCAAGAAGCTAGTCTATGGTATGATTGGTGTTCTATATGTTGTCCTATACGGACTAAAACCCTCCGGTTTATATAGACACCGGAGAGGGTTAGGGTTACACAAAGTCGGTTACAATGGTAGGAGATCTGCATATCCGTATCGCCAAGCTTGCCTTCCACGCCAAGGAAAGTCCCTTCCGGACACGGGACGAAGTCTTCAATCTTGTATCTTCATAGTCCAGGAGTCCGGCTGAAGGTATAATCCGGGTATCCGAACATCCCCTAATCTAGGACTCCCTCGGTCGTGGTGCGATGTCACGCTACGGAATACGTCAGCAGATCAGATTTGTGTAAATATTATTCTCTCTATGGCAATATGTGGAAACTTATTTTGCAGAGCCGGACACTATCTTTGTGTTCAAAATATTCTATGAAGTACTCGAAGGAGGAACCCGCCTTGTAATGCCAAAGACAATCTGCGCGCCGGACTCGTCGTCATTGAAGCCTGGTTCAGGGGCTACTAAGGGAGTCGTGGATTAGGGGGTGTCCGAATGGCGGGACTATACCTTCAGCCGGACTCCTAGACTATGAAGATACAAGGTTGAAGACTTCGTCCCGTGTCCGGAAGGGACTTTCCTTGGCGTGGAAGGCAAGCTTGGCGATACGGATATGTAGATCTCCTACCATTGTAACCGACTTTGTGTAACCCTAACCCTCTCCGGTGTCTATATAAACCGGAGGGTTTTAGTCCGTAGGACAACATATAGAACAACAATCATACCATAGGCTAGCTTCTAGGGTTTAGCCTCTCCGATCTCGTGGTAGATCTACTCTTGTACTACCCATATCATCAATATTAATCAAGCAAGACGTAGGGTTTTACCTCCATCAAGAGGGCCCGAACCTGGGTAAAGCTTCGTGTCCCTTGTCTCCTGTTACCATCTGGCCTAGACGCACAGTTCGGGACCCCCTACCCAAGATCCGCCGGTTTTGACACCGACAGCGGGCCTCTACACCTGGTATGACTCCTTTAAAGGTAGTCTTTGTGGGCTTGATCCTTGAGGGATTAATACCCATTTTGCGCACTGTATCCTGATAGAGCAGGTTCAGGTTGCTGCCACCATCCATGAGGACTCGTGTGAGATGGAATCCATCAATGATTGAGTCAAGGACCAGTGCGGCTAAATGGCCATGACAGATACTGGCCGGATGGTCACTGCGATCGAAGGTGATCAGGCGGGAATACCATGGGTTGAACTTTGGGGCGATTGGCTCCATCGTGTAGACGTCCCTGAGCGCGTGTTTGTGCTCCCTCTTGGGGATATGGGTAGCGTATATCATGTTCACTGTTTTAACTTGGGGGGACTTCTTCTGTCCCCCTGTGTTTGGTGGACGGGACTCCTCGTCATCGTCCTCGCTTTGCGACCCCTTCTCTTTGTTCTCAGCATTTGGCCTGTTTAAAAACCCAACAGTCTCTATTGGTATGATTGGCTGGTTTGTCTGGGGTGCCATGGATCTGGCATGGACGATCGAGTATGCGGTCCAAGCTGGATGGGCCCTGATTGTTTCTTTTATATGGCTTCTTCCGCTGGCCGGACTTGGAGCCACTAAATTCGGCGTTGACCGTCCTGTCGTTGGTATTGTCTCCATTGCTTCAATGCTTGTGCTTGTTGCGTCGTGGCTTGTCTTTGTTGTTTTTGGTCTCAGAGGTGCCAGCCTCGCTTACAGTGTTTTTGCTACGGGCAAGCCAACTATCCTCGCCCGTGCAAAAGCAGGTCATGAATGCCGTGAGGGCTGCCATGAACTTCTGCTTTTCTTGGCCAAGATGACGGGCGAGCCATTCGTCGCGGATGCTATGCTTAAAGGCCGCTAGGGCTTTGGCATCCGGACAGTCGATGATTTGGTTTTTTTAGTTAGGAACCTGGTCCGGAATTTCCTAGCTGACTCCGGGTTGTTGAACTATGTGACTGAAGTCATCCGCATCCGGAGGTCGTACGTATGTACGGTGGAAGTTGTCGCGGAAGGTGTCTTCCAAGAACTCCAAACTGCCAATAGAGTTTTCAGGCAGACTATTTAACCAATGTCGAGTTGGCCCTTTGAGTTTTAGTGGGAGGTATTTGATGGCATGGAGGTGATCACCGCAGGCCATATGAATATGGAGAAGAAAATCTTCAATCCATACCGCGGGATCTGTTGTTCCATTGTATGATTCGATGTTCATGGGTTTAAACCCTTCAGGGAATTCATGCCCCATTACTTCATCAGTGAAGCAAAGAGGGTGTGTGGCGCCTCTATATCGGGCCATATCGCAATGTAGCTCGGATGGAGTCCGTCCGCGGCATTCGGCCCGGGCATGATTAGGTTTGTCACGTCCGAATAGATAGCCGTCGTCATGTGTTGGGGCATGCCCACGCGATCCGTAGATAGATCCGGTGTGTCCTGCTCTGCTATCCAGGTCCTGCCGAAGGTCGTATGTATATGCCCGAGCTCTTTTATCCCTGCCTTTACGGCGAGGTAGTGCGGGCTAGTGTTCGGCTTGGGTTGCCGCTTTGTCCCGACCACATGGTGGTCGGTCAGCTGCATTGTGCGCTCATGGCACGGGATCCAACGCCTCGTCCTCGAATTGAGGTAGTAATTTGCGCTTCAGGTAACTTTTGGGTAGTTACTCGGGGCCGTATTCCTCGGCTGCCAGGACGTTAGTCCATCTATCATTGAGCAGATCTTGATCAGCTTGAAGCTGTCGCTGCTTCTTTTTCAGGCTCCTTGCAGTGGCTATTAGCCGGCGCTTAAAGCGCTCCTGCTCGAGAGGTTCCTCTGGCACGATAAAATCCTCGTCGCCGAGGCTCACCTCATCCTCGGAGAGTGGGAGATAATTACTGTCCTCTGAGTCTTCATGCATGGCCTGTTCATCAGGGCTGACCCGCCCATCTTCCCATTCATCCTGTTAGGAAATTGGCTCAACGGGGTCTTCATTGTATTCGGCGTCGTCTAGAGTATTGTTTTCTCCTGTGCCGGTATTGTTGTCTTTTTCACGGGGTGACTTAGAGCGGCGCCGCTGTCGTCGGCGCTTTGGCTGTATCTCAGAGGGTTATCTTCCACTGGGTCTTTTTTGTCATCACCGTTAACTTCTTTGGGTGTGTCCATCATGTATACGTCGTAAGAGGAGGTGGCCATCCAGCGCCCGGTAAATGGCGGGTTTTGAGCCTGCTCCTCTTCGCCATCGTCGTCCATACTGTCCATGTCTTCGGAGTTGTAGTCGAGCATGTCGGTTAGATCTTCGATAGTGGCTATTAAGTTGGGAGTGGGTGGGAAGCGAAATTCCCCGTCATCAACCCCCAGTTCAAACCGGATGTAATTCAGCTCTGACTCCCCTGCTAAAGAGAGGGTTTTAATGAGTTTAGCACATCGCCTAAAGGTGAGTGCCGGAAGATGTCCGCGGAACTGAATTCGATGATCGGCGCCTGATAAGGCTCGACGAACGCGGATGCATGTACTTGGAACCAGTGACCAGAGATGAATCCGGGGGTCCGGTGATGCAGACCCCGCTTGAAGTTGAGTCTGTGTGCGGCTCCAACGCCGATGAGTCTGCGGCTTCCGTGCCGGGGTTAAGCTTCCCGTCTTCGGATGGCAGCTGCTCCGGATCTAGGGCCAGAGCGCTTACAGGTGCAATCTCCTGGGTATGGTCCGATGACAGATTTAGGTCATGTTCATCGCGATTGCAGGGAGTGGCTGCCATGGGCTCAAATCCGTCGAAGATCAAGTCTCCGCGGATATCAGCGACGTAATTCAAGCTTCCAAACTTGACCTGACGGCCAGGGGCTTAGCTGCCAATCTACTCTAGATGGCCAAGCGAGTTGGCCCGTAGTGCGAAGCCACCAAATACGAAGATATTGCCAGGGAGAAAGACATCTCCCTAGGCAGTGTTGTTGTAGATGATGGATGGAGCCATCGAACCTTCTGATGACGGCACAGCGGAACTCTCAATGAAAGCACCAATGTCGGTGTCAAAACCAGCGGATCCTGGGTAGGGGGTCCCAAACTGTGCGTCTAAGGTTGATGGTAACAGGAGACATGGGACACGATGTTTACCCAGGTTTGGGCCCTCGCTATGGAGGTTATACCCTACTTCCTGCTTGATTGATCTTGATGAATAGTAGTATTACAAGAGTTGATCTACCTCGAGATCATAATGGCTAAAACCCTCAAAGTCTAGCCTATATGATTGTGATGATCTCTATGGACTAAACTCTCAAGTTTATATAGACACCGGAGGGGACTAGGGTTATACAAAGACGGTTACAGAGAAAGGAATCTTCATATCTGAACACCAAACTTGTCATCCACGCCAAGGAGAGTCCCATCTGGACATGGGTGAGAGTCTTCGGTCTTGTATCTTCATAGCCCATCAGTCCGGCCCATGTCCAATAGGTCGGCCGCCCGAGCACCCCTTAGTCCAGGACTCCCTCAGGCGCGAGATCACCGCGCCATTGGCGGCACGCCGGCTGCTGGCGGGCCCAGCTGCGTAGGCACGGTCCGACAGCACGGCGCTGCAGTTGCCAGCATGTTTGGGGTAGACCGCCCTGTCTACGCCACGCCCATGGAGAACATACGAGCTGCCCAGACGACAGCAGATGAGCTAGACCAGTTGGAGGGCGACGATTGCCACTACATGATGGAGCATGTTCAGCAACTCATCGACGCGGCCGTTGCGCAGCAAGAGGCTGGTTGCCGCTTGGAGGAACCCGGCCAGCATGCCGAAAACCTCCCCCCTCGCCGAGAGCATGGCGCGACCTCCCAGTCGCCGACAGGCGGCAACCGCAACCGTAGAGACAGAGAGCCGGCTGCAAGCCGCAGTCGGACGCACATCACCATCGAGCGCGACCAAGACGGCCGCCCTCCAGCGGTGGAACGACGGGACAATCTTCCGCCTCCTCCCCCTCCTCTTCGTGAGAGGTGTGCTTCCCCGCCACCTGTTGACCACCCGACACTCGGTGACCGGCTAGGCCGCCGTGAAGGAGTCGGAGAGAACGATGCCCGCCACCGGATCGACCATCTGGTGTGATCCCTGGCACTGGAAGAAGAAGATGCAATCGGCCCGCCCTACTTCAGCCCCTGCATTCACGATGAGCCCTTCCCCAAAGGGTTCTTGCTCCCAAGAGACACGCCCAAGTACAACGGCTCCGTGAAGCCGGAGAATGGTGGATTACTCCACAGCCGTCAGCATAGCAAATGGCAACAAGTGTGTTGTCGTGAAGTACGTTCCGCTTGTGCTCTAGGGCATGGCCCGGACATGGTTGAAAAGCCTGAAGCCCCGCACCGTCAACAGCTGGGTAGATTTCACTGAATTTTTTATCCGTAACTTCACCAGCACCTACAAGCTGCCGCCCAAGCCTCGCCAGCTTTCTCTGCGCGTCCAAGGCCCCACCGATTCCACACGCGACTACTTGACGCAGTGGACCGAACTGCACAACTCCTGCGAAGGGGTGCACGAGGTGCAAGCCATTGAGTACTTCACTATCGGGTGCCGAGAGGGCACCTTGCTCAAGAACCGACTTCTCTATGACAAGGCGGCTACCCTCGACGAGCTGCTGATCATAGCAGACAAGTACGCCCTGGCCAACTCCTCCATGAAGTCGGAGCTCCAAGTGGACGTGACCTGAAAAATGCTCCCACTGGCTCCCCGGATGCTGGCTGGTGATAACAATCAGCACCAGCAGCAAAACAACAACAAGCGCAAAGCCCCGTGGCTAGCTTCCACCAGCCAGCAGGTGGCGACAGTTGAGGACCAGCAGCCGGAGGGACAGCCCGGCCCCAAGCGTCAGAAGGGCGGAAAGCCTGCTTGGGTGCCCGTTTTCTCCTATGAGCAAACCCATGATGCTCCCTGCAAATTCCATAGCGACGCGAAGCCGTCCAACCACACCACCCGGAAGTGCCACTGGCTCACTCAAATATCCAAGGGCAAAGGACTGCTGCCACCTCCGCCGGCTGGCCAGCCACCGCCGCCTCCTCCCCAGCAGCCGGTGGCTCGCCCAGCCATTGGCACGGTCCAAGACGAGTACCCCGAAGAGCATGGAGCTTATGTCATCTTCACCAGTGTGGCCGGTGACTGGCACAGCCGACGTCAGCAGCACCGAGAAGTAAACGCTGTTGCCTCAGCTGCCCCAGAGTTCATGCACTGATCTGAGAGGCCCATCAGCTGGAGCCGTGCGGAGCACCCGAAAGTAATGCCTTCTCCGGGTTCATATGCCCTTGTGTTGGATGCCACCCTTGCAATGGAGAAGCGAGCTGCTTGTTTCTCTCGGATTCTGATAGATAGCGGTAGCAGCATCAACATCCTGTATCGTGCCACCATGGAGAAATTGTGCATCAAAGAGAGGTAGCTCCAGCCCAGCCGGACTGTTTTTCATGGCATTGTTCCCGGCATGTCCTGCTCACCAATCGGCAAGATCAAAATAGGTGTCATCTTCGAAGACAAAGATAACTTCCGCCGCGAGGTAATTTGGTTCAAGGTGGTTGACCTAGAGAGTCCTTATCATGTGCTCTTAGGTCGGCCAGCCCTAACCAAGTTCATGGCGGTGCCACATTACGCCTACCTCAAGATGAAGATGCACGAACCAAGGGCATTACCACGATATCCGGAGACTATGAGAAGTTGGCCAACTGTGCTGCAGCTAGCAGCCGGTGATACGTCCCCAACGTATCTATAATTTTTGATTGCTCCATGCTATATTATCTACTATTTTGGACATTATTGGGCTTTATTATCCACTTTTATATTATTTTTGGGACAAACCTATTAACCGGAGGCCCAGCCCAGAATTGATGTTTTTTTTGCCTATTTAAGGGTTTCGAAGAAAAGGAATATCAAACGGAGTCCAAACGGAATGAAACCTTCGGGAACGTGATTTTCTCGCCGAACATGATCCAGGAGACTTGGCCCCTACGTCAAGACACAAAAGAGGAGACCACGAGGTAGGGGGCGCGCCTACCCTCCCCCCCAGGCGTGCCCTCCACCCTCGTGGGTCCCCTGTTGCTCCACCGACGTACTCCTTCCTCCTATATATACCTACGTACCCCCAAACGATCAGATACAGGGCCAAAACCCTAATTCCACCGCCGCAACTTTCTGTATCCACGAGATCCCATCTTGGGGCCTGTTCCGGAGCTCCGCCGGAGGGGGCATCAATCACGGAGGGCTTCTACATCATCACCATAGCCCCTCTGATGAAGTGTGAGTAGTTCACCTCAAACCTACGGGTCCATAGGCTTCTTCTCTCTTTTTGGATCTCAATACAATGTTCTCCCCCTCTCTTGTGGAGATCTATTCGATGTAATCTTCTTTTTGCGGTGTGTTTGTTGAGACCGATGAATTGTGGGTTTATGATCAAGTCTATCTACGAATAATATTTGAATCTTCTCTGAATTCTTTTATCTATGATTGGTTATCTTTGCAAGTCTCTTCGAATTATCAGTTTGGTTTAGCCTACTAGATTGATCTTTCTTGCAATGGGAGAAGTGCTTAGTTTTGGGTTCAATCTTGCGGTGTCCTTTCCCAGTGACAGTAGGGGAAGCAAGGCACGTATTTTATTGTTGCCATCATGGATAAACAAGATGGGGTTTTCATCATATTGCATGAGTTTATCCCTCTACATCATGTCATCTTGCTTAAGGCGTTACTCTGTTTTCATTAACTTAATACTCTAGATGCATGTTGGATAGCGGTCGATGAGTGGAGTAATAGTAGTAGATGCAGGCAGGAGTCGGTCTACTTGTCTCGGACGTGATACCTAGATATTCTCATAACTATGCTCAATTCTGTCAATTTCTCAATAGTAATTCGTTCACCCACCGTAGAATACTTATGCTCTTGAGAGAAGCCACTAGTGAAACCTATGGCCCCCGGGTCTATCTTCATCATATTAATCTTCCAATACTTAGTTATTTCATTTCCTTTTTACTTTGCATCTTTATCATAAAAATACCAAAAATATTATCTTATAATATCTATCAGATCTCACTCTCGTAAGTGGCCGTGTAGGGATTGACAACCCCATATCGCGTTGGTTGCGAGGATTTATTTGTTTTGTGCAGGTACGAGGGACTCGCGCGTAGCCTCCTACTGGATTGATACCTTGGTTCTCAAAAACTAAGGGAAATACTTATGCTACTTTGCTACATCACCCCTTCCTCTTCGAGGAAAACCAACGCAGTGCTCAAGAGGTAGCAAGAAGGATTTCTGGCGCCGTTGCCGGGGAGTCCACGCAAAAGTCAATATACCAAGTACCCATCACAATCCCTATCTCCTGCATTACATTATTTGCCATTTGCCTCTCGTTTTCCTCTCCCCCACTTCACCCTTGTCGTTTTATTTGCCCTCTCTCTCTCTATCCTCCCTCTCTTTCTCTATTTGCCTCTTTTTGCCCGCTTGCTTTTTGTTTGCTTGTGTGTTAGTTTGCTTGCTTGTCATGATGGCTCAAGATAATACTAAATTGTGTCACTTTACCAATACCAAGAACAATGATTTTATTAGCACTCCGATTGCTCCTCTTACCGATGCTGAATCTTGTGAAATTAATACTGCTTTGCTGAATCTTGTCATGAAAGATCTGTTTTCCGGCCTTCCTAGTGAAGATGCCGCTACCCATCTAAATAGCTTCGTTGATTTGTGTGATATGCAAAAGAAGAAAGATGTGGATAATGATATTGTTAAATTGAAGCTATTTCCTTTTTCGCTTAGAGATCGTGCTAAACCTTGGTTTTCGTCTTTGCCTACGAATAGTATTGATTCATGGAATAAGTGCAAATATGCTTTTATCTCTAAGTATTTTCCTCCCGCTAAGATCATCTCCCTTAGAAATGATATTATGAATTTTAAGAAACTTGATCATGGACATGTTGCACAAGCTTGGGAGAGGATGAAATTAATGATACATAATTTCCCTACTCAAGGTTTGAATCTGTGGATGATTATATAAAAAATTTATGCCGGATTGAATTTTCCTTCTAGAAATCTTTTAGATTCGTCCGCGGGAGGCACTTTTATGGAAATCACTTTAGGAGAAGCTACTAAAATCCTAGATAATATTATGGTTAATTATTCTCAATGGCATACTGAAAGATCCACTAATAAAAAGGTGCATGCGATAGAAGAAATTAATGTCTTGAGTGGAAAGATTGATGAACTTATGAAATTATTTTTTAGTAAAAGTGTTTCTTCTGATCCTAATGATATGCGCTTGTCTAATTTGATTGAGAATAATAATGAATCTATGGATGTGAATTTTTTTGGTAGGAACAATTTTGGTAACAACGCGTATAGAGGAAATTTTAATCCTATGCCTTATCCTAGTAATCCCTCTAATAATTATGGTAATTCCTACAACAATTCTTATGGAAATTATAATAAGATGACCTCTGATTTTGAATCTAATATTAAAGAATTTATTACTTCGCAAAAGAATTTCAATGCTTTGATTGAAGAAAAATTGCTTAAGATTGATGAGTTGGCTAGGAACGTTGATAGAATTTCTCTTGATGTTGATTCTTTGAAACTTATATCTATTCCACCTAAGCATGATATCAATGAGTCTCTCAAAGCCATGATAATTTCCATTGATGAGTGCAAAGAAAAAAACCGCTAGGATGCGTGCTAAGAAAGATGCCTTTATAAGAGCGTGTTCTTCTAGTTCCTATGAAAATAAAGATGAAGATCTAAAAGTTATTGATGTGTCCCCTATTAAATCTTTGTTTTGAAATATGAATCTTAATAATGATGGTACTGATTATGATCCACATTTACCTAGAAGACGTTCCAAGAATTCAGAGTTTTTAGATCTTGATGCTAAAATTGATGAAAGTGGGATTGAAGAAATTAAAACCCTAGATGTTGCTAAACCCGCTATTTTGGATTTCAAGGAATTTAATTATGAAAATTGCTCTTTGAGTGATTGTATTTCCTTGTTGCAATCCGTGCTAAATTCTCCTCACGCTTATAGTCAAAATAAAGTGTTCACTAAACATATCGTTGATGCCTTGATACAATCTTATGAAGAAAAACTTGAATTAGAAGTCTCTGTCCCCAGAAAACTTTATGATGAGTGGGAACCTACTATTAAAATTAAAATTAAATATCATGAATGCTATGCTTTGTGTGATTTGGGTGCTAGTGTTTCCACGATTCCAAAGACTTTGTGTGATTTTTTAGGTTTCCGTGATTTTGATGATTGCTCTCTAAACTTGCACCTTGCGGATTCCACTATTAAGAAACCTATGGGAAGAATTAATGATGTTCTTATTGTTGCAAATAGGAATTATTAACCCATAGATTTTATTGTTCTTGACATAGATTGCAATCCTTCATGTCCTATTATTCTTGGTAGACCTTTCCTTAGAACTATTGGTGCAATTATTGATATGAAGGAAGGAAATATTAGATTCCAATTTCCGTTAAGTAAAGGCATGGAACACTTTCCTAGAAAGAAAATTAAAATACCTTAAGAATCTATTATGAGAGCCACTTACGTATTTCCTACCAAAGATGGCAATACCTAGATCTATCCTTGCTTTTTATGCCTAGCTAGGGGCGTTAAACGATAGCGCTTATTGGGAGGCAACCCAATTTTATTATTATTCCTTGCTTTTTGCTCCTGTTTAGTAATAAATAATTTATTTAGCCTCTTTTTAGGTTGTGTTTTTTGTGTTTAATTAGTGTTTGTGCGAAGTATAACCGTTGGGAAGACTTGGGGGAAGTCTTGTTAATCTTGCTGTAAAAAACAGAAACTTTAGCGCTCATGAGAACTGCTGCCATTTTTATTTGGAAAGTAATATTTAATTAACTATTTTTACAGATGATTAATAGATAAATTCCTCACGTCCAGCAATTTATTTTAGAATTTTTTGGGTTCCAGATCTTGCGCTAGCTACAGATTACTATAGACTGTTCTGTTTTTGACAGATTCTGTTTTTCGTGTGTTGTTTGCTTATTTTGATGAATCTATGGCTAGTAAAATAGTTTATAATCCATAGAGAAGTTGGAATAAAGTAGGTTTAACACCAACATAAATAAATAATGAGTTTATTACAGTACCTTGAAGTGGTCTTTTGTTTTCTTTCGCTAACGGAGCTCACGAGATTTTCTACTTTAACTTTTGTGTTGTGAAGTTTTCAAGTTTTGGGTAAAGATTTGATGGATTATGGAACAAGGAGTGGAAAGAGCCTAAGCTTGGGGATGCCCATGGCACCCCCAAGATAATCTAAGCACACCTAAAAGCCAAAGCTTGGGGGTGCCCCGAAAGGCATCCCCTCTTTTCGTCTACTTCTATCGGTAACTTTACTTGGAGCTATATTTTTATTCACCACATGATATGTGTTTTGCTTGGAGTGTCTTGTATGATTTGAGTCTTTTCTTTTCAGTTTACCACAAACATCCTTGCTGTACACACCTTTTGAGAAAGTCATACATGATTTGGAATTAGTTAGAATACTCTATGTGCTTCACTTATATCATTTGAGTTATATAGTTTTGCTCTAGTACTTCACTTATATCTTTTAGAGCACGGTGGTAGATTTGTTTTATAGAAACTATTGATCTCTCATGCTTCACTTAGATTATTTTGAGAGTCTTAAATAGCATGGTAATTTGCTTAAATAATCCTAATATGCTTGGAATTCAAGAATAATAAAAAAAATCTTATGAGTGTGTTGAATGCTATGAGAAGTTTGATGCTTGATAATTGTTTTGAGATATGAAGATGGTGATATTAGATTTATACTAGTTGAGTATTTGTGATTTGAGAAATACTTGTGTTAAGGCTTGTGATTCCCGTAGCATGCACGTATGGTGAACCGTTATGTGATGAAGTCGGAGCATGATTTATTTTTTGATTGTCTTCCTTATGAGTGGCGGTCGGGGACGAGCGATGGTCTTTTCCTACCAATCTATCCCCCTAGGAGCATGCGCATAATACTTTTCTTTGATAACTTGTAGATTTTTGCAATAAGTATATGAGTTCTTTATGACTAATGTTGAGTCCAGGGATTATACGCACTTTTCTCACCCTTCCACCTTTGCTAGCCTCTCTAATACCGTGCACCTTTCGCCGGTATCATACACCCACCATATACCTTCCTCAAAACAGCCACCATACCTACCTACTATGGCATTTCCATAGCCATTCCGAGATATATTGCCATGCAACTTTCCACCGTTCTGTTTATTATGACACACTCCATCATTGTCATATTTCTTAGCATGATCATGTTGTTGACATTGTATTCATGGCAAAGCCACCATTCATAATTCTTTCATACGTGTCACTCTTGATTCATTGCACATCCCGGTACACCGCCTGAGGCATTCATATAGAGTCATATTTTGTTCTAAGTATCAAGTTGTAATTGTTGAGTTGTAAGAAAAATAAAAGTGTGATGATCATCATTATTAGAGCATTGTCCCAGTGAGGAAAGGATGATGGAGACTATGATTCCCCCACAAGTCAGGATGAGACTCTGGACAAAAAATAAAAAAAAGGTAAGAGGCCATAAGAAAAGAGAAAAGGCCCAAAAAATGAGAGAAGAAGAGAGAAGGGACAATGTTACTATCCTTTTACCACACTTGTGCTTCAAAGTAGCACCATGATAATCATGATAGAGAGTCTCCTATGGTATCACTTTCATATACTAGTGGGAATTTTTCATTATAGAACTTGTCTTGTATATTCCAATGATGGGCTTCCTCAAATTTCCCTAGGTATTCAAGAGCAAGCAAGTTGGATGCACACCCACTTAGTTTATTTTGTTGAGCTTTCATATACTTATAGCTCTAGTGCATCCGTTGCATGGCAATCCCTACTCACTCACATTGATATCTATTGATGGGCATCTCCATAGCCCGTTGATACGCCTAGTTGATGTCAGACTATCTTCTCCCTTTTTGTCTTCTCCACAACCACCATTCTATTCCACTTATAGTGCTATATCCATGGCTCACACTCATGTATTTTGTGAAGATTGAAAAAGTTTGAGAACAAAAAAAGTATGAAACAATTGCTTGGCTTGTCATCGGGGTTGTGCATGATTTAAATATTTTGTGTGGTGAAGATGGAGCATAGCCAGACTATATGATTTTGTAGGGATAACTTTCTTTGGCCATGTTATTTTGAGAAGACATGATTTCTTTGTTAGTATGCTCGAAGTATTATTATTTTTATGTCAATATTAAACTTTTATCTTGAACCTTTCGGATCTGAATATTCATACCACAATTAAAAAGAATTACATTAAAATTATGCCAAGTAGCACTCCGCATCAAAAATTATGTTTTTATCATTTACCTCCACCCTCGTGGGTCCCCTGTTGCTCCACCGACGTACTCCTTCCTCCTATATATACATACGTACCCCCAAACGATCAGATACGGGGCCAAAACCCTAATTCCACCGCCGCAACTTTCTGTATCCACGAGATCCCATCTTGGGGCCTGTTCCGGAGCTCCGCCGGAGGGGGCATCAATCATGGAGGGCTTCTACATCATCACCATAGCCCCTCTGATGAAGTGTGAGTAGTTCACCTCAAACCTACGGGTCCATAGGCTTCTTCTCTCTTTTTGGATCTCAATACAATGTTCTCCCCCTCTCTTGTGGAGATCAATTCGATGTAATCTTCTTTTTGCGGTGTGTTTGTTGAGACCGATGAATTGTGGGTTTATGATCAAGTCTATCTACGAATAATATTTGAATCTTCTCTGAATTCTTTTATGTATGATTGGTTATCTTTGCAAGTATCTTTGAATTATCAGTTTGGTTTGGCCTACTAGATTGATCTTTCTTGCAATGGGAGAAGTGCTTAGCTTTGGGTTCAATCTTGCGGTGTCCTTTCCCAGTGACAGTAGGAGCAGCAAGGCACGTGTTGTATTGTTGCCATCGAGGATAACAATTTGGGGTTTTCATCATATTGCATGAGTTTATCCCTCTACACCATGTCATCTTGCTTAAGGCGTTACTCTGTTTTCGTTAACTTAATACTCTAGATGCATGCTGGATAGCGGTTGATGAGTGGAGTAATAGTAGTAGATGCAGGCAGGAGTCGGTCTACTTGTCTCGGACGTGATGCCTATATACATGATCATACCTAGATATTCTCATAACTATGCTCAATTCTGTCAATTGCTCAACAGTAATTCGTTCACCCATCTTAGAATACTTATGCTCTTGAGAGAAGCCACTAGTGAAACCTATGGCCCCCGGGTCTATCTTCATCATATTAATCTTCCAATACTTAGTTATTTCATTTGCTTTTTACTTTGCATATTTATCATAAAAATACCAAAAATATTATCTTATCATATCTATCAGATCTCACTCTCGTAAGTGGCCGTGTAGGGATTGACAACCCCTTATCGCGTTGGTTGCGAGGATTTATTTGTTTTGTGCAGGTACGAGGGACTCGCGCGTAGCCTCCTACTGGATTGATACCTTGGTTCTCAAAAACTGCGGGAAATACTTACGCTACTTTGCTGCATCATCCCTTCCTCTTCGGGGAAAACCAACACATTGCTCAAGAGGTAGCAGCCGGCTAGCCGAGTCCCTTCTGATTGCTGCTGAGAAGAAACTCCTGGACCGAGTGGTGTCCATGGCCAGCAAGCAGTCGGACATGTCGCCAGATCCCACAGAGTCAGAGGCCTAGGGCTCTTTCCAGCCAGCTAAAGAAACAAAGAAGATCCCCTTGGACCCCGAGCACTCGGAGAGGCATGCTGTCATAGGGCCAACCTTGACAGCAAATAGGAAAGCGAGCTCGTCGATTTCCTCCATGAGAATCGAGACATCTTCCCATGGTCTCCCAAAGACATGCCGGGTGTTTCGACGGATTTCGCCGAGCACAAGCTACATGTCAGAGCAGATGCAAAACCAGTCAAGCAACCCCTCCATCGACTATCGGAGGGAAGAGAGGAATTGTTGGTGAAGAGATAGCCCGGCTTCTGGCAACCAACTTCATTATGGAAGTATTTCTTCCAGAGTGGCTTGCCAACCCTGTCCTTGTATTGAATAAGAAGAACAAATGGTGCATGTGTATTGACTACACCAGCCTCAACAAAGCCTGCCCCAAAGATCTATTTGCCCTGCCTCAAATCGACCAAGTGATAGACTCCATACCGGATGCGAGCTGCTGAGTTTTTTGGATGCTTATTCAGGCTACCACCAGATCAAGTTGGACCCGGCCGACCGCATGAAGACCGCCTTCATCACACCACTCGGGGCCTTCTGCTACCTGACTATGACATTCGGCTTGAGAAATACCGGTGCCACTTTTCAGCATTGCATGCATAAGTGCCTCCTCAAGCAACTCGGCAGAAATGTCCACGTCAATGTAGACGATATTGTGGTGAAGACGGAAAAGCGCGGCACCCTCTTGGAGGATCTCAAGGAAACCTTTCATAATATGTGACGTTTTCAAATCAAGCTCAACCCAGAGAAGTGTGTTTTTGGAGTACCAGCCGGCCAGCTCCTTGGCTTTCTAGTCTCGGAGCACGGCATTGAGTGCAACCCCATGAAGATCAAGGCCATCGAGAGGATGGAGAGACCCACCCGACTGCGAGATGTCCAGAAGTTCATCGGCTATTTGGAATCCATCAGCCGTTTCATCAGTCGGTTGGGAGAGAAGGCTCTTCCCTTGTACCAACTCATGAAGAAAACCACTCACTTCGAGTGGAACAACAAGGCAGACAAGGCCTTTCTCCAGCTGAAGAAGGCACTGACTACGCCGCCTGTCCTGGCGGCCCCGGCTATCAAAGAGCCCATGTACCTCTACATCGTCGCCATCAGCCGGGTGGTCAGCACAGTTATCGTGGTAGAACGAACAGAGGCCGGCAGGGCACAGCCGGTCCAGAGACCTGTGTACTATTTGAGCAAGGTGCTGTTGACCTCAAAGCAGAACTACCCCCACTACGAGAAGATATGCTGCGGTGTGCACTTTGTCGTCAAGAAGCTAAAATCGTACTTTCAAGAGCACCCGATCATGGTTGTCTGCACTGCCCCACTTGCCGAGATCATGGGCAACAGAGATGCATCAGGCCGGGTGGCCAAATGGGCCATCAAGTTGGCACCTTACACCATGTTCTACCAGCCACGCACCGCCATCAAGTCCCAAGCACCAGTCGACTTCGTCGTTGACTGGGCCGAGACCCAGTACCTGCCACTAGCTCTGGACTCCACTCATTGGCGGATGCACTTTGATGGCTCGAAGATGCGCACCCGCTTGAGAGCCGGCGTCGTCCTCACCTCCCCCAAGGGTGACAAGCTCAGATACACATTGCAAATTCATTTTGCCGCCTCCAACAACATGGCCGAGTACGAGGTGCTGGTACATGGACTCCGGCTGGCCAAAGAAATCCACATCCACTGGATCTTGTGCTATGGTGACTCGGACTTGGTGGTCCAACAGGCATCCGGCGACTGGGACGCCAAGGATGCAAATATGGCAAGTTACCGCTTCCTCGTCCAGCAGATCAGCAGATATTTTGACGGGTGTGAGTTCCTTCACGTGCCATGGAACAACAACGAGCAAGCTGATGCCCTGGCACGGATCGGCTCCACCCGCCAAGCAATACCAGCTAGTGTTTCCCTTCAATGCCTCCGCAAGCTGTCTATCAAGCCTTCTATAGAATCCAAATCCATCTTCGTGTCGGCTGCTCCAGAAGCAGTCGGATCCGACTCGAGGGCTGCAGCAGTCAGCCAGAGGACATCGGCAGGCGGCACAGGGACTGCAACAGTCGCACCCGGCCCGGGGACTTCACAACCCGGCCCGGGGGCTGCGGCAATCGGCCCGGGGACTTCAACGGCACAGCAAGCGGCGGACGATTCCACCCTGCCTCCTCCCAACCCAACTACCCTAGTACTAGTGGTTGTGATGACAGTAGACAAAGTTCAAGCACCATCCTGGGCACAGCCCATCCTCAATTTCCTGGTCAACCGAGAGCTGCCGGCTGATGAGATCTCGGCCCGGCAGGTGTAGCATCGGGAAGGAGCCTACACGATAGTCAATAGAGAGCTTGTCAGACGCAGCGTTACTGGGGTCTTCCAACTTCATAGAACAACAAAAGGGCCAAGCAATCCTCAAATATATACACCAAGGCGAGTGTGGCCGCCATGCGGCCTCCAGATCCCTTGTCGCCAAAGCTTTCTGCCATGGTTTCTTCTAGCCGACTGCTTTGGAGGATGCCAAGGACTTGGTCAAGCATTGCAAGGGGTGCCAGAAATTCAGCTCCAAGCAACATCTGCCGGCTTCCGCACTCAAGACCATCCCCCTTACCTGGCCTTTTGCCATTTGGGGGCTGGACATGGTGGGACCATTCAAGACAGCACGTGGCGGCATGACCCATCTGCTTGTCGCCATGGACAAATTCACTAAGTGGATTGAGGCAAAGCCAATCAAGAAATTAAATGGTCCGACTACTGTGACTTCCATCGCGGATATCACCGTCCGATACGGTGTACCACACATCATCATCACCGACAATGGCACAAATTTCACCAAAGGCGCCTTGGCCCGTTTTTGCGTGACGCAGGGCATCCCACTGGACTTAGCGTTCGTTGCCCATCCACAGTCAAACGGTCAAGTCGAGCAAGAAAACGGCCTTATTTTGTCCAGCATCAAGCCCCGACTAGTCGAGCCAATGGAGAGCTCGGTCGGCTACTGGATTGACGAGCTATCGGCCGTCCTCTGGAGCCTCTGCACCACTCCGAACAAGTCAACCGGCTTCACTCCTTTATTCCTCATGTACGGGGCCAAGGCCATCATCCCAACTGGCATTGAGTTTGACTCGCCTCGCATCACCATGTACACAGAGGCAGAGGCAGAAGAAGCACGAGAAGACGGTGTTGATCCATGGAAGAGGGCCGGCTGTTGGCACTCAGCCAGTCCACCATCTACCAGCAGAGTCTGCGCTGCTACCATAGTCGGAAGGTCAAGCCAAGATATTTTCAAGAGGGAGACCTTGTGCTTCGGCTGACCCAGCGAATAGCCGGCCAGCACAAGCTCTCGTCCCCTTAGGAAGGCCCCTTCATCATCAGCAAAGCTTTGGGAAATGACTCCTACTACCTCATCGATGCACAGAAGCCCAGAGCACGCAAGAGAGACAACTCTGGCAATGAATCGGAGCGTCCATGCAATGCAAAACTCCTCCGAAGATTTTACAGTTGATGCAGTATGTACCATGCTACCTTTTTTACTAGAGAGCTAAGACATCGGGGCCCCCGAGGAGCACTCGGGGGCTACCCTTTTATCTATGTGATAAGAATTATGCCTATGAATGTGTTATTTCATTATCTTGCCTCCCACCGGGTTCGACCAGTTGGCCCGGGGGGCTTGCCACCCTGTACTATGTCGGTGCCACCTGAAGTCAGACAAGTAATGTGACGACACCTAAGCCCTCTCTTGCCGTGGGCCGCAGCTTGCAGAGCGACTATTCGGCTGGCAAGAGTTAAAGGCAGGAAATGGTGCTAACATGAAAAATGGCTAAGGACCAAACCACTCACATAGGCCAAGCCGGCTTCTTACTTAACTTGCTACGTTCTAGACGGCCAAAGTACTTGTCCTCCCAAATGGCTAAGTACTTGACCCAGCCACAGACCGTAGAGCGGCTGTCTGGCTGGCAAGACGGCAGCCAAGGAAGGACAGCAAAGGAAAAAGGCAAAAGAATGGACAAGCCAGATAAGTCGGAACTCAGCAATGCACAACTCGTGCGAGAATTAATTTACATAAAAGGCCCTTGGATGGCATTCAACAGAGTTTGAATACACCCCCAGTGGGTGAAACTGCGCAAATCTGACAAGTTTTGTTCAAAAGACTACCAAAGCAGGAAAAAGAGATAACTTGGTTGTCTAGGCCACAGGAGCAGCAGCTGGATCGGAGGGGTCGGCAGAGGTCGAGGCTCCGGGTGGTGGAACGGCCGTCTGGTTGGTCTCGGCCTGGTCAGCTCCAGCAGCAGTCGGTTCGCCGGCACGCAGCTCGTTGGTCAAGACTTGGTCGGGCTGAGGCCGGCTGTCGGGTCCATCATCCGGTGCATCGTCCTCGCCGTCCTCACCCTCCTCTTCCTCACCCTCATCGCTGGAGGCGATTTCCTCCACCGAGTCCTCGCCATCGTCCGGGTTCAGCCCAAACCAGTTCGGCGGCACCTTGGCGCCCTCCTCGTCTAGATCAGGGAGGAAGACAGCAGTGTCGGTGTATTCAGCGATTGCTGCCGCACGTCTGGTAAGCGCAGGCCCCACCGCCGCCAAATCTTCGCGGGCCTCCTCTCGGAACGTGGCCAACTGGGCTAAGTTTAGCCTAGGATACCACGCCTTGACAAACTCCAAGGCTCTCCGGGCGCCTGCTCAAGCAGAGGAGCCCTTCCAAGCCTCGAAGCGGCCGATTGCCACCTCCAACCAGTCGGCGGTCCGATTGGGGGTGCGTGGAGCTTGGACGTCTGGCCAAAAGGCAGAAACCAGCTGGGACCCGGCGTGCTAAAGGCGGCAAAGCATATGGTGGGCCATCTGCAGGCGTGCCCTGACGGCCAGAAGCTGTTCGTTCATGCTGCAGGGTGCATCGAGCGGGATCACCACTCCCTCACTCTTGCGCTTGTCATGGCGAGCCTCGATGGCTTGGCTGGCAGCGATGGTGTAGCCAAGAAAGAAGTCTGCATAATGAAAAACAAAGATTAGAAGCCGGAAGCTGGCTCTAGATGTAGTTGGCGGCTATGCCAAAGAAAAAGAAGTCTACCGTCGATCATCTCTTCGATATTGCCGTAGCCAGTGGTTCTCGGCCCACTTTGAGACGATCCCAAACTCGACCTAAAGGGCGTGGTCCACCTCCTTAAGCTTCTAGACCTCTGACTTGTGCTGGTCCACCTGGTCCACCAGCTTCTTGGCCAGGCGGTCGCGCTCCTGCACTGCCGCGCTACACTCCTCACTGGCATGAAGCACGGTTTGGGCTTCTCCTAGCTACTGCTGCAAGGTGGCGTTGGCTCCTGTAGAAACCGATAAAGAAAAGACAGTCAGCAAGTCGACAAAAGAAAAAAGTAGTTGCTGGAAGATTCGGCCCGACTGCTCAGCAGTCGGCCTGAATCTCGAGGGCTACACCCCGCGGGTGCGCTGGCACACCCCCACAAGAATAAGGACGGAGTGCTTACTCTGGCTGTCAGCCAAGTCAGCAGTCCGCTTGGCTAGCCCCGGACATGGGAGTTGAAGGCGGCCGCGCGGATGTTGTGGTAGTCCTACAACAAAGACAACAGAAGAAAAAATAAAAAGTTAGCACTCGGAACTTACCTTTAAGTTCTGAGCCGGCTGCTCCCGGAACTCGGGGGCTACACCCAGTGGGTGCGCTGGCACGCCCCCATGGAAGATTTCAAAAAGATTGCAAGAATCAAAAACAAGCAATCAAGAGGCATACCCGGATGGCTGTACGTGTCGCCAAGAACCTCTTTGTGTACTGCTGGAGGGCGGCACCTTGGGCTTGAAGATGGGCCTGGACGTCATGCGCGGCCCGGTTCAGTATGCTCTTCCCACCCCCAGGAGTCCACTCTGGTGGGGCGGTGCAGCTGGCCTCAACATCAGGGGTCGAAGAGTTTGCGGCCCCAAAATCCAGCGGCCTTAGCACCGACGCCGCCTTCTCCACACTTGACGGCGCCCGGGAGAGCGGACCACCGGAGTCGAGCCCACCACCAACTCATTGCCAGCTGGTGGCACTGGTGGTACTTCAAGCCGACTGCTCTGCACGTCAGTAGTGGGCACTTGCGGGGGCACCTCCGAGATGATGACGTCGCCCCCTCCCCTCTCCATGATCGGTTGGTCGTCGCCGGCTCCTCCAGTCGGCGCCGGGATCTCGGGCACGGTTGGCGAAGAGAGCAGGGGGTGACGAATTACGGAGCCTGGCCGCGTGCGGCCTTTTCCGCTTGTGCCTTGGTGGCAGCATCAGCCTGGTCCTTGGCTGCGGCGTCCACCTGGGCCTTGGCCACGGTGTCGGTTTGGGCCTTGGCCGCTGCCTCCGCGTCCGCCTGCGCCGCTTTGGCCGCCGCCTTTTCCCACTCCGCCTCCTCCCGCTCCTTGCGCGCCTCTCGTGTGTTCCTCTCCATCGCCTCCCGGAGGTCGGCATGCAGGTCCAAGCGGCTGGAGTTGGTGGAGCCCTTTGCCGCCCTGATCACAGAGGCAGAGGCGGCCCGCTCAAGCGAGAGCGGGGCTCTGTTCAAGAAAGATAAGAAGAAATTCAGAAAGGAAGAAGAGAAGAAAACGCAAGAGAAAAACGGCACTTACGCAGACACCATCGGCGGCTGCTTCGGGGCCCTCTGGAACCATGCCGCCTTCACGGCAGCCTCCTGTCGCCTGGTCGTGGCGGCCGTGTTCCTGGGCTTCTTTGGTCGGCTGTGGAATTGTGGCGGGCCGGCTCGGCGCTTCTGCGCACCGCCTGGTGTAGTCGGCACGGCTGAGGAGATCGTGCCTGTCATGTCGGCACCATGTGGGAGGCGCAGCTCGGACTCCTCCTCGTCGTCGTCCGGCCAGTCCTCGACACACCGCCTCCTCCGGAGCCGCCTTCTCCGCCACCACCGCCAGTGGCATCGTCCTCCTCCATGGCGGTCGCCCCCAAGTCGGGGTCGTCCACGTCACTCCTTGACTGATCCGGCAGATACTCCTATCCCTGCTCCAGGGCATCGGCTGCTGACTGGGATGTGAGGATCTACATTGTAACCAACTGTTCAGGCGGCGAAATAGAACTCGGCATATAAAATAAAAAAGAATTAAAGATTCACCGCGGGTGGCGTGTCTGCGCGGGAGTATGTCCGCTTGACAAACTGCCACTCCCCCTCTGAGAGTTTGCAGTTCGATATGTGGTTCACCAGCTGGGCCACCTCTGTGTCCGGCATCTCCTTGGTGCACATCCGGCACAGGTCTCTATGCCCGCTCATCCAGCTGATCATGTGAGGCCAGAGTTGGAGAGGGAGCACCCGGTGCACCACGAAGGCGGTCAGCAGGTCCAACGCCTTGAGGCCCTCCGACTCCATCATCACCTTGAGTCGGGCAATGGTGGCAGTGGAAGTAGCCAACAGTGTCTTCGGCTTGAAAGTCCAGTTGGTGCAGGGCTTAGCCAGTGGGCCGGCTGTATAGGCCGGCAGATTGACGAAGTCTTGCGTCGGGTGGATGTTCTTCACATAAAAGTAAGATTTTTGCCACAACATGACCGACTGTGTCAAGTTGATGGCCGAGAAGCATTTCTCAGCACCCGAACGTCGTACCGCGACAAAAGCTCCGCACTGAGCCGCCTCCTTCTTGACGACAGTGCCAAGCTTGGTGTAAAAGAACTCCCGCGTAGCTCAAGGATGGGGAGGTTGCCGAGGTAGCCCTCACAAAGCATGACAAAGGCGAACAGCAGCACCACCGTGTTCGATGTGAGGTGGTGCGGCTGGAGCCTGTAAAACTGAAGAGAAGAGCGGAAGAAGCCGCTCGCCGGCAGGCCGAAGCCGTGAAGGAAGTGCGATCGGAAGATGACGCGTTCGCCGTCTTCCAGCGCCGGTGATGTCTCCGTCTCGGGCGGAGGGCGTACTCGAACGTAGCCCTCGCCGGGCAGCTGCCGCATCTGGTGGAGGAAGGAAAGATGGTCCTCATGGACATTGCTGTTGTCCCAGCCGCCGGCCTGTTCACACGCCATGGGAGCTTGGGCCCGGCGGTAACGCAGAGCGGTGATGAAAGCGCGAACCCGCGGTGGAGCAGCGATGCGCGGGGAGGAAAGGCTTGGTGACGGCGGGCTACCGCAGCACTTCGGCAAAAGGCAGTGGTGTTGCAGCAGCAATGGAGAAGAAGAGGAAGAGGGGCGAGGAGGGCGCGCGTGCTTCTGACGCCCCCCTCCTCCCCCTACTTATAGCCTCAAGCGGCGGAGCCGAGGAGGCGCGAATGTGGGGGTGTGGGATTAACTGCGCCCACTCCCCCCACGATCCCACGATTACCGCGCCAATTAAGGCGCGCGATAATTGCCATGGAAGCCCAAAAGATCGCCTCGACCGCAACGGGTCCGTGCGCGTGCCGAGGCCCTATAGTGGAGGGCCTCGATCTGTGGTGACGTCCCATCGCACGCGTGGGCTGGCAGGCTGGCCCAGCCTGCTGGCGCCATGTGGTGCGCAAGCAATGGGTGACTGGCCGGCCGTCCAGCTGGCGAAGCCATCTGACTCATCGCGGGCGTTTCAAATTCGACAGGCGGCATGCTTGACTACGGCCGACTCCCAACTGTCAACGCTCCAGAAGGCGGACGAAGCAAAGTCACCAGGCCACTCGGAGTGGGAAGCTGCTGAGGCTTCTCGCCTACTCAGCTACGGTGCCCCACCAGCTTCAGGGACTACTATCGGAGTAAATGACCACGGGTAGCCTCATCCGCTCCCCCTGGTATTTCAAGACATCGGGGATGGCTGTGGCTCTCAAACACTCAAAGGTGAATAGCTGCCTTCTTTGGGCCGCCTGGTCCAAGCGACCGGCTGATAGATGGCGGCGGGGCCCAGAGGACGTCCATGAGGTGGGCCGACTTGTACCAGGCGGCCTCTAGGAAGGCCGGCTCCTGGCAGTCGGACCCCATCTCTCCCTCAAAGTTTGCACCTCATTACTATGAGGGACAGGGCGTGGTTATAGTGCAGCCTGCCACCCCCGAATCCAGGGTTGAGCATGCCCACAGTGCTACGTACCTTTCAGACATCCCCTACCCGGCGCGACACTGTTGCCATGCAGCCCATGACATCATTTACGGCAGGAGGAGCCATACTCTCACTACGGGCTATTGGTATGGCCTGCAGGTGGCGGGCCCTACCTGTCTGTGAGAAGCTAGAAGGCGGCAGGTCCTGACCAGTCGGTGTGGGGGAGGCTGACTCCCAGCAGCTAGTCCTTCCCTTCCCTTAAAGTATCTGCGCCATTAATCAGAAGAGACGGGGACTGGCTACAGTAAACGCCCACCAGGCGGCGGCACTGTAGCCCTGCTCCCCCCAACAAAGCATACGTCATCACTGGCATTGCCATAGTACTAAGCAGCCGACAGGACCCGCCGGCGGCGGGTGCGGCCTATCGGCTAAGTACAAGACAGCTAGTGGGACCCACCAGGTGGCAGGCCCCAGCAGCCGGCGGAGAAGCTGTCCACCAGAGACACTGACGGTTGGGTCCTACGCTTAGCCAGATTACCATTGTATCTCTGGGGGTAGGCCTATATAAACCCCCTAGGGCACCCATGCAAAGGGTTCGGCCTCTTAGAGAACACACACACATAGAGAGAGGAGTAGAGCTAGCCTTGCCCTTCTTCCTCCTTTAGCCATACAGCTCAAGGAGCAATCTTGTAGCTACTTGTTGAGATAGTGACCATGCGGAGACCCCGCAGAGCAGGACTAGGGGTGTTATATCCTAGGAGAGCCCCGAACCTGGGTAAGATGCGTTGGCATACCTATCTACGCCGTCTCCCGTTTCCAGGCACAGGTGACGTATTACTCTCCCGCACCATGATAAGCCATCCTTTGGCATATGCCGCACAACACCCCCGAAACTCTAACACATTTGTTGGGGCAGCACTGGGCCAGCCGTGGCAGCTTTCGAGGAGGGCAAGAGGGTCGTCGACCGAGCTGCGACCGCCCGTGAGGTGGCGTTGAAGGATGCCGAGGCTGCCAAGGAGCGCTGCCGGGTGGCGAAGGCCTAGCTGGAGAACCTGCGCAAGGAACATGCTACCACGGCTCGCCAGCTCAAGGCGCGGGAGGAGAACATCAAGGCTCGAGAAGAAGCAGTCACCGGCCCCGATGCTGCGTTGGAGCAGCTAGCGCAGGCTGCGGAAGGCGACCACCTGGATAAGCTGGAGAAGAAGGTGGAAGCAGAGAGGGCCGAGCTGGAAATCAAGGCGAAGGTTCTTGCAGAGGATCGCGAGGCCTTCAAGTCTCTTGAGGAGAGATCTCGCAAGGCGCTGCTGGAAATTTACGAGAAGGGCTTGGAGAAGCCTTTGGTGACTAATGACGAGGCCCTGCCTAGCTACTTCCTCAGCTCATCACAGTGCTCGAGGACGTCATCAACGGAATCGGCCCCATGGTGGAGGGGGAAGCACGCGCGCTCTCCTCATCAGCACTGACGCACGTCCTCAGCCACCTTCACCTTCGCGGTCCCAACGATGACCTTGGTGTCCTGCTCGAGCCTGTGGATGAGGAGCACTGCGCAGCTGCTGCCAAGGCCGTGAAGGGCCAGGTGGAGGCCTTGTTGAAGAATTTCCTCGCCATCGACCCTGCGCCTAAAGCCGATGGTGCCGCCAATCATGCGACCAAGGCCAACGACACGAGTGACGGTGACGCTGCCGACGGGGAGGCACTTCTTGACGATGGCGCCCAAGGCTGAAGAGGGGGCTTGCTGGTGCTCCTTCCTGTTTTTACTTTCCTACGAACTTTCCTGCGACATGTGACGTGCCTCGTGGAGGCGTCAAAACTTCTGTTTGGTGTTTAAGGAACAATATATTTTGTAATACTTTATTAAGACGCCACGACTTCCTCCCGTTTGCTTGATATTCTACATCGGCAGGGCCCGACCCTACGCATACCTCAGCCGCCGTTGGACCATCCGGATCACCAGGACGGGACCAAGGGGTGAGGGGCTATGTGGCCAGTTAGGTTCCTGAGTCGCGATGCTCAGGGGTCCCCCTTGACGCGCAAACGGCCTGCGGGAGGAGATGCGAAAGCAGGCCTTACTGTTCTACGTTGGCAAGGCCCGACCCCGCGCATACCTCAGCCGTCGTTGGGCCGTCCGAATCACTAGGACGGGACCAAGGGGTGAGGCTACGTGGCCAGTTAGGCTCCTGAATCGCAATGCTCAAGATCCCCCATTGACGCGCAAACGGACCTCCATACCTATCCTCGCCAAGGTCCCGCTCGGGAGGGGCGTGCTACGACCAGGTCCGAGGGACCTGGCAGGGCGCCGTAGGCTAGGCGTGACCTGAGCGTAGCCCCCGTGCTCAGCCCCCCTCACGCGACTCTCCCAAAGGGAGAGCGTTGCGGCGAGGCTAGACACTCAACCGGGAGGCTCCCTAAGGTTGATGCGGCCATGAGGCCGCCCTCAGTTATTTATCACCAGCACGGAGCATAGCGCTTCTGCACTTGCATGGGCATAGCCGCTCCTCGACCATCTTGACTGCTAGTGCGGAGTATGGTGCTTCCACTGGTGTGTGGGTGAGGGCTCCCTCTGAGTGGAGCCCCTGGGGGGTGTACAGCCCCGCCCTGACACATGGTTTGCACGGCAGGGCTAGACGAGGTGTGTTTGGGCACTCGTGAGCCAGTGCGGGTGTCGGCATTCTGGGAATGGGGGTCCCCAGACTTGCCTGCCTGCGGCCTGCGGCGTGGCTCAAATGGGGGCCCAGCACGACCCATCTTCATCAACACAAGACTCAAGACCCTCGCGAGGGACCAAGCCTCGCGAGGCGGACGACACGGCGCATCCTCAGGTGCGGCCTCATCGGGCTGGCTCACGAGGAGGCGGAGAGTTCAAGGCGGGGTACCTCGCGAGGTGCCCATGACGTAAGCCATGACGACTCAGGGTGCCAGGCGGGCGCCAGCACGCGCAGCGTCCTTCTTTCCTCTTTGGTGCAAAGGGGACAAGCGCAGCCGCGGAGTACCGAGGCATCAGGCAAAGGTTGCCCTTTCGGTGCAATGAGACCAAGACCAGGAGGACTACGAGACGGAGGTCACCATGGAGCCCAGAACGGCGTCATCACCAGAGCCTTTGGCAGGCGGAGACTGCTTTTGTCAAGATAAGTGTACTCGCTAACCCCCTTCAAATTAGCCCGCCATTGTTGGCTCCCTTCCCGCTCAATATTTGGGAAGAGGACCAGGGCCTCTACAAATAGGACCAGCCACCCACATAGCAAGGGGGTCGATCAGTTCTAGATTGGTAGGAAGCAGAGTGAGAAAGAGAGAGAGAGAGAGAGAGAGAGAGAGAAAGAGGAGGGTGACTGAACTCCTCCTAGCAGTTCATCGCCCCAGCCAAGAACAGACCCTCGCGAGGCTGTTCGTCCTTGTATTGTTCATCATCACCAGTCCCAGGAGGCAATCCACCAACCACACACTGGAGTAGGGTATTACACCACAACAGTGGCCCGAACCAGTATAAATCTTGTGTCTCTTGCGCAGTTCTTTTAGTAGTTTAGTTCCTTGCGAGACGGTGAGGTTGAAGGCGTGATCTCCGCGTGCACCCCAGTGTTTGAACCTTAAGTGTCTGCCGGAACCCCGAATCCGACATTTGGCGCGCTAGGTAGGGGTGCGCCGGAATTCGTCTTCCACCACTCCGCTCTCCTCTGACTGTCGTGTCCATGTCTGACGCTCGTCGGGCCCGCGCCGAGCGCCCGGCCGCCATCGCTTCTCGCGTCGCCCAGACGGCCCCAGTCGGTGGGTGTCCTCGTCGTTTCCCGTCGCCCGCCGTCAACACCGCCACTGGCTAGGCGGGAAACGAGCGGCGAGCGCCACCCCAGCATCCGCCCGCGCGATGGAGTAACTGCATCGCAACATCGATGCCTCCGGTCGTTGCGACCCTCCTGGGCGGCTCGCAGGCGCTGCCCACAAGTCGCCACGTCAAGCCTTTTGCCCGCCGGGTTAACACCGTTTCTGCACGGCAGGGGGCTCCCCCGGACCGGGCGGCGCACGAGGTCAGCCTGACCTTCAGCTAGGAGGACCACCCCACCAACCCGGTCGGCTCGGGCGCACTCCCCCTGTTGTGCACCCCCACTATCTGCCAGGTGGCCGTCACCAGGACCCTCGTTGACGGCGGCGCGGGCCTCAGCATGCTTTCGCTCGAGACTTTCAGCCTCCTCTGCATACCTCGGGAGCGGCTGCGGCCCAATCGATCCTTCTCGGGTGTCGGGGGCGGATCATCTGACTCCCTGGGACAGATCCGGCTCCCGGTAACCTTCGGCACCTACGACAACTTCCACACGGAGATGGTCGAATTCGACATCGCCCCCATCGGCCTCCCTTACAACGCCATCCTCGGCTACCCGGCACTGGCTCAGTTCATGGCTGCCACGCACCTGGTGTACAACTTCAAGAAGATGCCCGGGAGCAGCGGAACCCTCGTCGTGCACGGGGACGCCGGGGACGCCCTACAAGTACTCAAGCTCGCCTTTAGGACGGCGGCATCGGCACGGCCCGTCGACGCGGAGACCCCTGAGCCTAAGGGGGCTGCGCAAGCCAAGAACAAGCAGTTGTTCACCTAGGACAAAGCAGAAACCAAGAAGATACCCGTCGACGAGGACGGGTCCTCCAGTGCAACTTTCACCATAGGCGCCAACCTTGAGCCTGAGCAGGAGGAGGCCTTGGTCAAGTTCCTGCATGCGAATAAGAAGGTATTTGCTTGGGAGCCAGATCAGCTGGCGGGGATCCTCAGAAGTGTCATCGAGCATCACCTCAATGTGTGCCCAAATGTACGCCCCGTGAAGCAGAAGGCCAGGCGGCAGTCCACGGAGAAGCAGGCTTTCATTGCCCAAGAGACCCGCAAGCTAGAGGCCGCCGGGGTCATTCGTGAGGTCCGATACCCGGATTGGTTGGCCAACCCTGTCGTTGTGCCCAAGAAGGGGGGGAAGGAACGCATGTGTGTCGACTTCACCAACCTCAACAAGGCATGCCCGCAAGATCCGTTTCCACTCCCCCGCATCGACCAGATTGTCGATTCCACTGCGGAGTGCGACCTGCTATGCTTCCTGGACGCCTTCTCCGGGTATCACCAGATCAAGATGGCAGTGGAAGACGTTGAGAAGACCGCTTTCTTGACCCCGTGCGGGGTATACCGCTATACATGCATGCCGTTCGGACTGCGTAACGCAGGGGCAAACTTTCAGCGGCTGATGCACATCACCTTGGGCCCGCAGCTCAGAAAGAATGTCGAAGCCTACGTTGATGACATTGTAGTAAAATCTCGGGAGGCCAAGACCCTGATACAAGACCTGGAGGAGACCTTCACGAGCCTCGACGCAGTAAACATGCGGCTCAACCCAGAGAAATGTGTGTTTGGCGTCCCATCGGGCAAGCTTTTGGGATTCCTCGTGTCCCATCGTGGCATCGAGGCCAACCCCGAGAAGGTCAAGGCGGTCGAGGACATGAGTCCACCAAAGACCCTCAGAGAAATGCAGAAGCTCACTGGGCGCGTGACCGCGCTAGGGCGCTTCATTTCCAAATTGGGGGAGCGAGCGCTGCCTTTCTTTCAGCTGATGAAGAAAAAGGGGCCCTTTGAATGGACTGAAGAGGCAGATAAGGCGTTTCAAGATCTCAAGAGGTACCTGACCAGTCCCCCAGTCATGGTGGCTCCACGCCCTCAAGAGCCCCTACTGCTGTACCTCGCCGCCACACCCTACTCCGCCAGCGCAGCCCTGGTGGCGGTTAGGGAGGAGCGCCAAGTCAAGACCGCAGCGGCAGCCCGAGGCAAGACAAAACGGGAACAAGGAAAGCCTGCAGAAGCCACAACCGCAGTTGAGGAGGGTCAGCCGCCGAAGAATGCACAGGGGGCAGGAGAGGCCGCACGACCGGATGGTCCACCTCCCGAGGCCACGTCGCCTCGTGAGGCGCCCTTACCTCCCGAGGGCGCAGCAACCCCAAATGCTCTCAGCCTTGTTGAGCACCCAGTTTACTTTGTTAGCACGGTGCTACGGGACGCGAGGGCATGGTACCCAATGCCTCAGAAGCTCCTCCTCGCGTTACTAGTAGCCTCGCGCAAGCTGCGTCACTACTTCCAGGCTCATCCCATCAAAGTCGTCTCATCATACCCCCTGGAGAGAGTGCTCAGGAGCCCTAACTCAGCCGGAAGGGTCGCCGAGTGGAACATAGAGCTGCAGGCATTTCAGCTCGAGTTCAGCACAACCAGGGTCATCAAAGGAGCGGCGTCGGTGGATTTTGTGGCAGAATGGACGGAGGCACCAGGCCTCAAGGATGACGAGGATCGATCCCTCTCCACGGGAAGCGAGGTGCCAGAAGGCTGGGTCATGCGCTTCGACGGGGCGTTCTCCAGGCATGGCGCTGGGGCTGGGGCGGTGCTTATATTGCCCACTCAGGACAAGCTCTACTACGCTGTACACCTCTGTTTCCAGCAAGGTGAAAAGGTCTCCAACAACATAGCGGAGTATGAAGGTTTAATAGCGGGCTTGAAGGCCGCAGCTGCCCTAGGGGTGAAATGCCTCACCATCAAGGGCGATTCGCAGCTCCTTGTCAATTTCTCCAACAAGGTGTACGAGCCGAAAGATGAGCACATGGAGGCCTACCTTGCGGAGGTCCGCAGGATGGAGAAGCAGTTCTGGGGGTTGGAGTTGCAGCATGTGCCCCGTGGCACCAATCAGGAGGCTGACGACATCGCCAAACGGGTGTCCCGGTGGTTACCTCAGGAGCCTGGCGTCTTCAAGGAGCGTCTCTTCAAGCCCTCAGCCCTGCCGTCATTGTCCAACACAGCTCAGCCTCGGGAGGAGCTCCCCCAGCCACCTGCCTCAGGAGCCCCGGTCTGTGGCCCGGCCTCATGAGCACGCCTGCTCCTGACGATGGAACCTCAGGAGGGGTGCTGGATCACGGAGCTCCAGAGTTACTTAACACAAGGGACCCTGCCGGAGAAGGAGGAGGAAGCGGAGCGTGTGGCACGGCAGGCCACGGCATACTGCATCAAGGATGGAGAGCTCTACCGGAAGCGACCAAACGATGTATCCCTGCGCTGCATCTCCAAGGAGCAAGGAAAGGAACTGCTGGAAGATATACACGGCGGAGACTGTGGACATCATTCATCATCACGGACCCTCGTCGGCAAGGCATTCCGCAGTGGGTTTTATTGGCCCACCGCACTCAATGACGCCGTCGAACTGGTGAAAGCTTGTGAGGCCTGCCAGTTCCACGCCAAGCAAATCCATTAGCCGGCAGGGGGCCTGCAGACTATACCCCTTTCGTGGCCATTCACAGTCTGGGGGCTGGACATCCTGGGCCCGTTTCCTCGAGCGCCAGCGGGCTACCGCTACCTCTACGTCGCCGTGGACAAGTTCACCAAGTGGTCTGAAGTAGAGGCCGTCCGCACCATCCCCGCGGGCTCCGCGGTCAAGTTCATCAGAGGCATCGTGAGCCGGTTCGGGGTGCCGAACCGCATCATCACAGACAACGGTTCGCAGCTCACCAGTAACCTCTTCAAAACATACTATGCTAACCTTGGAACGCAGATATGCTACGCTTCGGTGGCGCACCCCCGAAGCAACGGCCAGGCCGAGCGAGCCAACGCAGAGGTCCTGAGGGGCCTCAAGACCAGGACGTTCAAGAAGAAGCTGGAGGCCTGCGGCAGAGGTTGGTACGACGAGCTTCAGTCCATGTTGTGGTCCATCCACACAACCGCGACCAAGCCAACTGGAGAGACCCCGTTCTTCCTGGTCTACGGAGCCGAAGCGGTCCTCCCTCACGAGGTCAAACGTCGCTCCGCGCGGGTCCTGGCGTTCGATGAGGCGCAGCAGGATGCCCTGCGGGGGATGGACCTCGTGCTGGGGGAGCAACGTCGCCGAGAAGCCGCGCTGCGAGCAGCGAGGTACCAACAAGCGCTGCGACAATATCACTGCCGCAACATCTGCCCCAGAACTCTCGAGGTAGGAGACCTCGTGCTCAGGCGGGTTCTCTCCAGGGAGGGACTGCACAAGCTCTCTCCCATGTGGGAGGGCCCGTTCAAGGTTGTTCATGTTTCCAGGCCCGGCTCCGTGCGCTTGCAGACTCAGGAGGGGGTGCCAGTCCAGAACGCATGGAACATCCAGCACCTCCGGAGGTTCTACCCCTAAAAGGCCCAGAGCCTGTGAAGCAAGGCGAGTGCCTGTGAAGCTATCACTTTTTGGAAAAAGGCCCGGAGCCTGTGAAGCAAGGCGAGTGCCTGTGAAGCTATCGCGCTTTGGAAAAAGGCCCGGAGCCTGTGAAGCAAGGCGAGTGCCTGTGAAGCTATCGCGCTTTGGAAAAAGGCCCGGAGCCTATGAAGCAAGGCGAGTGCCTGTGAAGCTATCGCGCTTTGGAAAAAGGCCTGGAGCCTGTGAAGCAAGGCGAGTGCCTGTGAAGCTATCGCGCTTTGGAAAAAGGCCCGGAGCCTGTGAAGCAAGGCGAGTGCATGTGAAGCTATCGCGCTTTGGAAAAAGGCCCGGAGCCTGTGAAACAAGGCGAGTGCCTGTGAAGCTATCGCGCTTTGGAAAAAGGCCCGGAGCCTGTGAAGCAAGGCGAGTGCCTGTGAAGCTATCGCTTTTTGGAAAGGCCCATAGCCTGTGAAGCAAGGTGAGTGCCTGCGAAGCCATCGCTTTTTGGAAAGGCCGAGAGCCTGTGAAGCAAGGCGAGTGCCTGTGAAGCTATCGCGCTTTGGAAAAAGGCCCGGAGCCTGTGAAGCAAGGCCAATGCCTGTGAAGCTCGCCGCCCCGTGACACTCTCACATAATAATGAGTGGGGCTGTACACGCCCCGGAGTCTCAGGAGCGCCGGCCTCAGGCCCTGGGGCTCCCTCCCACACCCAGTGGTAGCACTTAGCTCCGCGCTGGTGAGAAGACGTCGAAGATTAGATTAGGTGCCAAATGCAGCTTTTTCATTTGCTTTCCGCAGTTGACGTGTTTACTTGCATTTGAAGTCTTATTGAAGTTATCGCTGTTGCTGATTTGTGGTTCATCGATTTTTGCTCCTCGCTTTGGTTTCTCTCGTAAACGACCTCGCGAGGGATGGTTCTCAAACGTCCTCGCGAGCGTTTCTGCCCTAGCCGCGGGAAGGTTTCATGGCCTTGGCACATTACAGGAGCACCCCTTCTAGTCCGTGCCCCTCGGGCACCGCGACGCGCACACAGGGCCTGGGTCGGTCGCCCCCCCCGGCAGGGATCAAAAACTATCTACGCACAGGCGTGTAGTTAAGAGGCGCAAAAATAAGATCAAGGTAATAGCTAAAACGGCAATATTTCCCAACACGCCCCAGCGGGGCTCCATGCAGCTGTTCTGTCTTACGCAGGAAACAGAAGGAAAAGGAAGGGACGAGCCCGGCGCAGCCCTCCTCACATCGGCCCGCGGAGGCGACACGGGCTGCCTCCGGGCCTCAGGCGAACTCCCTCTCGCGCTTCACCAAGGCACGACGGCGGGCGGACGAACCACCACCTCCCAAGCAAGCTCGACGGCGTGGGGGCGGACTGCTGCCACCGCTGGAGGAGTCACTTGAGGAAGAGTTGACGAAGCTTGGGGAGTCGTGGACGCCGCCATCCGCGCGGGCGCTATCTCCTCCGTCGCCATCGGAGCGGGGCCCGCGGACGCGGTCGTCGTCCTCAGGGCAGCACACCGCGTGGCGACCATCTTCCCCAAACACCCTCACATAGAGGGTGGCGTCGCCGTCGAACCTGAAGTGCAGAGTGCACCGGCGCTCCAGGCCGCAAGCGCGGGCGAACGCCTACCAGCCGTGAGTTAAGGCCAAGCCCCCGCTGGCGGAGACCTTCAACGCGACACATGAAGACCTGCTGCAGCAGCCCTCCGCATGGAGCCAGAGGCCACCAGGAGCACCGGCCGGGAGTTCACCAAGGAGGAAGCGAGGGAGGGGAGCCGGGCGCTAGTCGGCTCCGCCGACCAGACGACGAACTCCGGCAGCGCCTGCACAGCGCGAAAGCGCGGCCTGGGGGAGCGCGCAACCCAGGCGCGTTCCTCGGCCACGGCGGCTCGCCCGCTGCCGCGCTGGGAGCCGCCCCCATGACCACCGAACGCTACCGGGGCGGCCACCGGATGCTTCCGAGGGCGCCCACGACCGCGCTTGGGCGAGGGAGAGGCAGGACCAACCTGGAGGGCCTTCCCCTTCTCTGCAGCCGAGTACCTCCTCGATGGAGCCATCACACCAAGACGGAGCAAGAACTGAGGCGAAGGAGAAAGCAAGAAGAGATGGACTGGAAGGGCACGCGCGGTGCCGTACTCATAGCCGCCGAAGGCCAACCACGATCACAGGTAATCATAACACGATCTGCATGCAGGGACTTGTCCAACTCGCGCGATCACCGAGGCATCGTGGGGAAGTGGAGATGCCATGTCCAATCAACCGCCACGCGGCGCCCAAGGCCGCAGGATGTTAGGGCCCGCGGCGCTTCGCCCTTGCCCTTTCGCCTCTCGGCACAGCCAAGTCCATGCGCGCCTTGGGCCCTGGGGCTACTGTCGGCATTCTGGGAACGGGGGACCCCAGACTTGCCTACCTGCGGCCTGCGGCGTGGCTCAAATGGGGGCCCAGCACGGCCCATCTTCATCAATGCAAGACTCAAGACCCTCGCGAGGGGCCAAGCCTCGTGAGGCGGACGACACGGCGCATCCTCAGGCGCAGCCTCATCGGGTTGGCTCACGAGGAGGCGGAGAGTTCAAGGCGGGGTACCTCGCGAGGTGCCCATGACGTAAGCCATGACGACTCAGGGTGCCAGGCGGGCGCCAGCGCGCGCAGCGTCCTTCTTTCCTCTTTGGTGCAAAGGGGACAAGCGCAGCCGCGGAGTACCGAGGCATCAGGTAAAGGTTGCCCTTTCGGTGCAACGAGACCAAGACCGGGAGGACTACGAGACGGAGGTCACCATGGAGCCCAGCACGGCGTCATCACCAGAGCCTTTGGCAGGCGGAGACTGCTTTTGTCAGGATAAGTGTACTCGCTGTCCCCCTTCAAATTAGCCCGCCATTGTTGGCTCCCTTCCCGCTCAATATTTGGGAAGAGGACCAGGCCTTCTATAAATAGGACCAGCCACCCACATAGCAAGGGGGTCGATCAGTTCTAGATTGGTAGGAAGCAGAGTGAGAAAGAGAGAGAGATAGAGAGAGAGAGAGAGAGAAAGAGGAGGGTGACTGAACTCCTCCTAGCAGTTCATCGCCCCAGCCAAGAACAGACCCTCGCAAGGCTGTTCGTCCTTGTATTGTTCATCATCACCAGCCCCAGGAGGCAATCCACCAACCACACACTGGAGTAGGGTATTACACCACAATGGTGGCCCGAACCAGTATAAATCTTGTGTCCCTTGTGCAGTTCTTTTAGTAGTTTAGTTCCTTGCGAGACGGAGAGGTTGAAGGCGTGATCTCCGCGCGCACCCCAGTGTTCGAACCTTAAGGGTCTGCCGGAACCCGCAAATCCGATAGTGCCCAATTGGGACGGTCGGGATTTAGCATTTGGGGTTGTCTTCATTTCATTTGGATTCGTCCGTAGTCAGACTTTGTGTGTACTCTGAATGATGTATGAATTATTTTGATCTTTGTGTGACGTGGCGATTGTAAGCCAACTATTTACTTCCTTGTTCATTACATGGTATTATGTGAAGATGACCCTTCTTGCGACAAAACCACAATGTAGTTATGCCTCTAAGTCGTGCCTCGACACATGGGAGATATAGCCGCAACTTGGGTGTTACATCCAACCACAAGAATCTTGATCTCTAGCCTTCCCCAAGTTGCTTTCCACTCAAATCATCTTTCCACCATAGCCAAATCTATGAGAGAGATTTGAGTGTTGGGGAGACTATCATTTGAAGCACAAGAGCAAGGAGTTCATCATCAACACACCATCTATTACCTTTTGGAGAGTGGTGTCTCCTAGATTGGTTAGGTGTCACTTGGGAGCCTCCGTCAAGATTGTGGAGTTGAACCAAGAAGTTTGTAAGCGTAAGGAGATTCCTACTTCCTGAAGATCTATCCAAGTGAGGCAAGTCCTTCGTGGGCAATGGACATGGTGGGATAGACAAGGTTGCTTCTTCATGGACCCTTCATGGGTGAAGCCCTCTGTGGACTCGTGCAACTGTTACCCTTCGTGGGTTGAAGTCTCCATCAACGTGGACGTATGATAGCACCACCTATCGGAACCACGCCAAAAATCTTCGTGTCTACATTGCGTTTGCCTTCTCCAAACCCTTCCTTTTACCTTCATATGCAATGTTTTACTTTCCTCTGCTATACTCTTAGAATTGCATGTGATGGTTGATTGCTTGACTTGTGCTAAGTTGCTAAAATCTGCCAAGACTTAAAATTGGGAAAAGGCTAGATTTTTTATTTGGTCAAGTAGTCTAATAACCCCCTCCCCCCCCCCCACTAGACCTACTTTCGATCCTAAATCATCATTTGGATCAAAGTGCACACGGTATCATATTTTCCATCCAAGGCTCTAAGGATCTTCTTGATGATGAAGTTGTTGGTCATCTCTTCACTTCCTATGCCAGCAATCTCATTTGTGATGAGAGTAAGCCTAGAGTACATTTCAGCGACTCCTTAACCATCCTTCATCTTGAACTTGTCAAGTTGACTTTGAAGCACAACCAACTTGGATTCCTTGACAATATCGGTACCTTCATGCATATCAACCAAAGTATCCCAAATTTCCTTTGCATTCTCAAGGCGGCCGATTTTCTTGAATTCTTCGGGGCATAATCTATTGAAGAGAATATCACAATCTTGAGCATTGTATTGCAACATCTTCAATTCGTTCGCGGTGGCTTAACGATCCGGCTATTTTCCATCTTCAAAGTATTCACCTTGCAATCCAATACGAACAACAGCCCAAACGGCGGGGTTCTGACCAAGAATATGCATCTTCATCCTATGCTTCCAACTAGCAAAATTTGTACCATCAAAGTAAGGACCTCTAGGTGGTAATTTCCCTCGCTAGGATGTGAAACCAAGGATAATCACCAAAGCTACGGAAATCAAGGCTAGTGGAGATCAAAGCTCTGATGCCACTTGTAGAATCGAAAGTATGTCTAGAGGGGGATTAGACTAATTGATCAAATAAAAATTTGTCCTTTTCCCAATTTTAGTTGTGGGCAGATTTTAGCAATTAGCACAAGTCAAGTGATACGCCTCCAACGTATCTATAATTTATGAAGTATTCATGCTATTATATTATCAACCTTGGATGTTTTATATGCATTTATATGCTATTTTATATGGTTTTTGGGACTAACCTATTAACCTAGAGCACAGTGCCAATTTCTGTTTTTTCCTTGTTTTAGAGTATCGCAGTAAAGGAAAACCAAACGGTGTCCAATTGACCTGAAACTTGACGGAGCTTATTTTTGGACCAAAAGAAGGCCATGGAGTAAAAGAGTTGGGCCAGAAGTGTCACGGGCTGCCCACGAGAGTGGGAGGCGCGCCCACCCCCCCCCCCCGGGCACGCCCCCCTACCTCGTGGATAGCCCGGAGACCCCCCCTAACTTGTTCTCGACGCTAAAACCTCTTATACATACAGAAACCTCTAGAAATTAACCTAGATCGGAAGTTCCGCCGCCGCAAGCCTCTGTAGCCACGAGAAATCCATCTAGGCCCTCTCTGGCACCCTATCGGAGGGGACCATCATCACCGGAGGCTATGGAGGAGGATCCAGAGGGGCCATCATTGTCGGATCTCGGGTTCCGGCAGACCATTAAGGTTCGAACACTGGGGTGCACACGGAGATTACGCCTTCTACCTCTTCGTCTCGCAAAGATCTAGAGTACAAAAAGAACTTCACAAGAGATACAAAATTTATACTGGTTCGGGCCACCGTTGTGGCGTAATACCCTACTCCAGTGTGTGGTTGGTGGATTGCCTCCTGGGGCTGATGATGATGAACAGTACAAGGAAGAACAGCCTCGCGAGGGTCTGTTCTTGGCTAGGGTGATGAACTGCTAGGAGGAGTTCAGCCACCTTTCTCTCTCTCTTACTCTGCTTCCCACCGATCGAATGAACCGAACCCCCCTCTATGTGGGTGGCTGGTCCTATTTATAGAGGCCCTGGTCCTCTTCCCAAATATCGAGCGGGAAGGGAGCCAACAATGGTGGGCTAATTTGAAGGAGCACAGCAAGTATCAACTATCCTGACAAAAGCAGTCTTCGCCTGCGCAAAGCTCTGGTGATGATGCCGTCCTGGGCTCCACGGTGACCTCCGTCTCGTAGTCCTCCTGGTCTTGGTCTCATTGCATCGAAATGGCAACCTTTGCCTGATGCCTCGGTACTCCGCGGCTGCGCTTGCCCCCTTTGCCCCAAAGAGGAAAGAAGGACGATGCGCGTGCTGGCACCCGCCTGGCACCCTGAGTCGTCATGGCTTGCGTCACGGGCACCTCGCGAGGTACCCCGCCTTGATCTCTCCGCCTCCTCGCGAGCCAGCCTAACGAGGCCGTGCCTGAGGAAGCTCCGTGTCGTCCGCCTCGCGAGGCTTGGCCCCTCGCGAGGGTCTTGAGTCTTGTGTTGATGAAGATGGGCCGTGCTGGGCCTCCTTTGAGCCACGCCGCAGGCCGCAGGCAGGCAAGTCTGGGGACCCCCGTTCCCAGAACGCTGACAGTAGCCCCCGGGCCCAAGGCGCGCCCGGACTTGGCCGTGCCGAGAGGCGAAAGGGTAAGGGTGAAGCGCCGCGGGCCCTAACAGCCTGCGGCCTTGGGCGCCGCGTGGCGGTTGATGGGACGTGGGCGGCACAGTTCCCCCCACGCCCCCTTATTCTTCTCCCTGCTAGGCGGACTTGTAGTTGCACACATCCGCTCCCCTTCCTGTTGCTCGAGCGTCTCCTATTCTTCCTTCCTTCGAACGCCTGCTCCCACCTCCAATCCAATCTCGAATCTTCCCCCTCCTTCCCATCGCCATGACTCCGATGAGGAAGGTGGGAGGGGAGAAACCCATGCCTCCGTCTTGTGCGCCGCCATCGGTGGCCCCCGCCGTCGGCCAGTCGACCGTACTCAATCAAGAGTGCCTGGGCAGGGACAGCTTGGCTCTGGCCACCGTCTTAAATGAGTGCGGGAGGACGACGGCCTAGCCCGCGTCCCACTTCTCCATCGACAGGATAGCAACTGAGGTCCCAGGTTTCACTGACGCCTTGTGGGCGGGTCTGGTTCCCCCCTTCTCTGATTTCTTCAATGTCGTGCTCTCCCATTATCAGATCCACATGATGCATCTAAGTCCTGAGTCCATCACCCTCCTTTCGGTCTTCGCCTTCGTTTGCGAAGCCATGGTGGGCATCCCTCCTTCGGTTGCCTTGCTGCGCCACTTCTTCTCGCTGCACCTTGTCGACCCTTCCCAATGCTGGGCGTGCGTGAGCTTTGCTGCCGAGCCTGAGACCGAGGCCTTTGGGATTGACTTCAAACTCCCCCTGCCCACGGTCAGGTTCCGCGAGCGGTGGTTGTATGTGGACGCAGGGGTGCCCAGCCCCCTGCTATCGGAGCCGACCTCGCCTGCTGTCCCCAATTCGGATTGGGTCCAGGAGACGCTCAAGAGCCCCCGGCTCGTCTTTGTCTGGAGCCGCTTCGCGTTCCTGAGGAAGCTCGGCGTGACAGCGCCTAAGGTGGTGAAGGAGTTTCTGTTATGCCATGTTGCTCCCCTTCAACGCCACTCTCGCCGGATGTGGGCCTTCCGTGGGCGCGAGGATAGCATGAGGCTCCAGGAAGAGGACCTGGCTCCCGCGGTGCTGAAGTCGACGCTCTTGACCTTGGCTGGGGACCCCAATCCCGGCAACGTCCGGCAGGGAGGGGCCTTGCTATATCTCCGCCAGAGCAGGGCTGACTTCGTGAAGCAGATGCCCGTCTTTGATGAGTGGGGGCTGCGCCCCGCCGGCCTCCAGGGACCTCGCGAGAATCCAATGGTGGTGACTGCCCTTCCAATCGGCCAAGGCGACTCCTCCTCAAGTGGTGGAGCAGGGAGGCAGGAGGCGTCGGAGGCCGAGGGGGCTCCTCATGAGGTGGCAGCGCCGGGTGATGCTCGCGAGGGGACAGCTCCTGGGACCTGTGCCGCTGCGGCTGAAGGTGGCAAGCAGCCGCTCCCGGCACCCGGGTCTAAGGCCTTGGAGGCCCCAGCCGCGTCTTCTGGCGAGGTGATGGATGGCACGCGCCAGGTAGGCGCCCCTGACGTGGATCGCTCTGATGCTCCGTCCTCGCCGCAGGTTGATCCTTGCGCTCTTCTCTTGGGCTGCTTCCGCGTGGACTTTGAGGCCCTCTGGAGGAAAAGGGAGGCCCTGGGTGACGACTTCCCTTGTCGCGTGCTGAAGCGCAGGAAGTACTTCGACACTGATGAGTAAGTCTTCTTCCTCTCTGGCTCCAGACCCTCTTGTTGCTTTCACTGATCCTTGCTCCGCAGGCCCCTTCCGGCCAAGCTCGCGGAAGTAGCAGAGGTGCCGCATCCTTTGGCTTCGCCCCCTCTATCGTCCTCAAATGCTCCGAGCAGCTCTGCCCTTGTGGTGAGGGCGTCTGAAGGGGTGGACCATCCCGAGGTGCACCGCGGCCCTTCATTCCCCACGATTTTCCTTTGTGGGCCCTCTCAGGGAATAGCCAGTCTGCCGTGGGCTTCTCGTCTGGTCGTGGACTGCGACTGGTTGAGGTGCCTCCTGCGCCCTTCATCTGGAGATGGGCTGGCTCCAGGCCGGGCTTCTGGTGCGGCACGCCCAGCCGTCGCGAGGGCGCTAGCCCCCAGCCCCCTGCCCGGAGGAGGAATGATGATTCGTGGCCCACGGCGCTTGCTTGGGGCGGATGATGGTGTGGAAGACGTGCTTGAGCGCGCCCGGGAGCGCCGCGCTCGCCGCCAAGGGTTCCTTCGAAGGGCGACTGATGCGGTGAACTTGCTTGGGGAGGGGCTTGCTAACGAAGACGCGCGCCTGGAGGCCGAGGGCCTGCGCCTGGCTGCATGGAGGCGCGAGCTGGAGGCCACCATCGCCCTTGCGTGCCGTCAGTGTGATCTTGACGATGAAGAGGCGAAGGCGTCGCTGGAGGCCTCTCGAGTGGCCCGATCCCAGGCCACCGAGGAGGCCCGGAGAGCTGACCGACGGCGAGAGGCGGCGGAGGAGCGGGCTCGTGAGCTCCTGGCCCGGTGCCACTCACTGGAGGAGCAAGTGGAGCTGCGCGAGCTGGCCCTTGCGTCGATGCGGGTGGCCTCCGGCGACCCACCAGAGCTCCAGAAGCGCGAAGAAGCGTTGACGCTGGAAGCCGCTGAACGCACTCGCGAGTACGAGCGGCTGGAGACGAGGGAGCGCTTGCTGACGCAGGCGGAGGACGATGTCACCGCACAGGAGGCTTGTGTCCTGGAGGAGGTCGGTCGTCGGGTGGCGATGGCGCGCCAAGACCTCGAGCGCGAGTTCGAGAGGAGGCTAGAGTTGATCCGGATCGAAGCTGAAGGGACGACCGCAGCCTTGAGGGTCAAGCGGGAGGAGGCGACGCGGCTGGCCGACGCCTCCCGGGGGGCCCTTGAGGTAGCGCAAGGGGAGTTAGCCACCTCCCAGGCCGAGATGCTCCGTCTTCATCAGCGGGTGGAGGAGGCTGAGGGCGTCGCGCGCCGGAACACGGACGAGATATGTCAGCGGCAGGTCCTGGAGCACGTGCACGGTCCCATGCTCGCCACGCTCCGGGAGAGAGCTAGCGCGGCCTTGGGCAACATCTGTGAGGCGGCTGTTGGCCAGCCGCACACAGCCAACTATGCTGGCAGCCTTCAGTTCTTCACTGTCGTGGTGCCGATAGGTTGGTGGAAGAGAGGAGCCGCGCGCTGCTCTGGCGTGCCTTCTCCTGTGTCTTCAGCCATCTCCTGAACATGGATTCCCGCTTCGATTTTGACACTTTCATCGCCCCAGTTCCCCAGGCCGTCCGAGGCAACCTGGCGCACTGGGTGGTAGACAACGTGGACGCCCTTGTCAGGGCCTTCGCTTCGGACGACGACGACGTGATCGTGGGTGCTGACGAGGGCGGCGCGGCGAGCGGCTCTGAAGCCGCTAGCAGCGACGCAGAAGACGATGGCGAATTCGGCGACCCCAACGAAGGCTCGGGAGGTGCTTCCGGGGACGCATTGGGGGATTGGTCCGACTGAGTGCATATCGCTCCTGTCTTTTTAACCCTGCATGAATAGAACTCAGGTTTTTGACCTGATGGCTGTGAGAGCATTTTGGGAGGGGAAGCCCCTCATGTAGAACCTGTGTTCATCGTATCAGTAGTTATCATATTGCACGAGCGCCCGCACCAGGCGGTTGGCAGGTTTACCTTTGTTTCGTGCAAGCCCCGAAGCAGCCTGTGGGAGGGCGTGACGCCCTTGGTGTTCTTTAGTTGGATCTGTTGGATATGAGAGTGTCGCTGGCGGGGAGCTTCACAAGCGTTGGCCTTCTTCACAGGCTCTGGGCCTTTTCCTGAACGCGAGAGCTTCACAGGCACTCGCCTTGCTTCATAGGCTCTGGGCCTTTCCTTGAGCGCCATAGCTTCACAGGCACTCGCCTTGCTTCACAGGCTCTGGGCCTTTCCTTGAGCGCGAGAGCTTCACAGGCACTCGCCTTGCTTCATAGGCTCTGGGCCTTTTCCTGAGCGCGAGAGCATCACAGGCTCTGGGCCTTTTCCTGAGCGCGAGAGCTTGACAGGCACTCGCCTTGCTTCATAGGCTCTGGGCCTTTCCTTGAGCGCGAGAGCTTCACAGGCACTCGCCTTGCTTCACAGGCTCTGGGCCTTTTCCTGAGTGCGAGAGCTTCATAGGCACTCGCCTTGCTTCACAGGCTCTAGGCCTTTTCCAAACAGGACAACCTCCGCAGGCACCCGAAAATCCTCCCGAGAGGGAGTAACAGCTGCAGTTTGGGTTGCGCACGAGCCAGGCCTGACCCGACTCGCGAGGGGCTCGCGAGGGGAGGCGGCTGTGGCGAAGCGGTAACCAGAACGCGAGAAAAGGCTCGAGCAAGAATAAGCACCCCTTCCCTGAACACACGCAAATCTCAAATTCAAATCCAACTGAAATCCAGTGAGGGGAAAGCTACAGCCAAAGGGAAAGGCAATGAAAGCAGACAAAAGGCTGTGTCCGGCACCTAGTCTAGTCTTGGACGTCTTCTCACCAGCGCGGAGCTAAGTGCTGTCCAATGGGCGTGGGAGGGAGCCCCAGGGCCTGAGGCCGGCACCCCTAAGACTCCGGGGTGTGTACAGCCCCACTCATTATTACGTGAGAATGTCACAGGGCGGCGAGCTTCACAGGCACCGGGCCTTCTTCACAGGTACTGGCCTTGCTTCATATCGCCAGACGAGGGCCCCGTCTTGCGCCACACTCTAGTGCCATCAGCAACGACCGTAACCCAGGACGCCGCCCGATGGGGTAGAGCGGTCGCCAGCGGTTCCCCCGACGACCACGGGTCCTCCGCCAGGGGCAGGCCCTGAGGCACCTCCCCAGCAGAGGGCCTACCTCCTGAGAACGCCTTGCTCCGAACGCCACGGTGGTGATGTCGGATCTCGGCCCCTCTCCTGCAGCCCCCTGCGCCCTCCTCCCGAGGGGAAGGAGACTGTGGGAGCGGGGCACCTGCTTGCCGTGGCGACCTGCACCTCCTGCGATCCATGGTTAGCGTATACCTGCTCCTAAAGAATTAGCGGTGCCCGATAATCGTTGCCTCCAGCGTGGCCAGCGGGTCCGTCCCGAGGCTCCTGGAAAGGCACAGCTTCCATTGCCTCGTCCCCCCAGCTTGGGCCGAGGAGCGAGCCTTGTCCGTTCTCGTGAGGGTGTCCTTGGTCCATCATGAGGGGCACGTATTCCTCCGTCGCCGTCATCCCAAGTGCCATGCCGTGATGCCCCGCATGCCACGCGGTCCCACCTGTAATGCCCACTGCAGGGTGGCAACGCGCCCGCCCACCGGGGCCGCGGGTCACGTTGAGTCCCTCTTCTTCGCGGGCCGGGGGCAGGGGCAGCGCCGCCGCCGGTCCGGTGCTGACAGCTTCGCTGGCGTTGGAGTAGCCTTGGAGCCCGCGGGCGCGCGTGGATCCCCCGCGCGGGTCGCCCTGGGCTTGAGATGGGAGCTGGGTGGAGAAGGGGTGAGCCCCCGACGCGGCGAAGCCCAGGAGCTCCGCCACTCGCTCCAGCAGCACGTCGTGGCCGCCCTCCAGCAGTCTGCACCGCAGCAGCTCTCGGTCCACCGTGAGCGCGGCCCTCGAGTTCGCCTGCTCTTGGCGGGTGTACGGTGTCGTGGTCGCGGCGTGATTGGAGGCCCTTGCTGCTGACCGTGCCTACCGCGGTGTGAGAGTTGTCGAAGTCTGTCCGCGTCGCCCGCGGCCTGCAGCGCCCTGCGGACCGCGGGCTGCCTGGGGCGCGGGGTCGCCCGAGGCGAGCAGTTCTGCGCGGGTGGGCCACGCAGCCCATGGGTCGGGGATGCCCTCCTGGTCGCCGGGCATGGTGATGACGACGTGACGGGGCACGGAGCGGTGGAAAACGAATTCCGGTGCACCCCTACCTGGCGCGCCAAATGTCGGATCTTGGTTTCCGGCAGACCCTTAAGGTTCGAACACTGGGGTGCGCGTGGAGATTATGCCTTCTACCTCTCCGTCTCGCAAAGATCTAGACTACAAAAAGAACTGCACAAGAGACACAAAATTTATACTGATTCGGGCCACCGTTGTGGTGTAATACCCTACTCCAGTGTGTGGTTGGTGGATTGCCTCCTGGGGCTGATGATGATGAACAGTACAAGGAAGAACAGCCTCGCGAGGGTCTGTTCTTGGCTGGGGTGATGAACTGCTAGGAGGAGTTCAGCCACCTTTCTCTCTCTCTCTTACTCTGCTTCCCACCGATCGAACGAACCGAACCCCCCGCTATGTGGGTGGCTGGTCCTATTTATAGAGGCCCTGGTCCTCTTCCCAAATATCGAGCGGGAAGGGAGCCAACAATGGCGGGCTAATTTGAAGGGGGACAGCAAGTATCAACTATCCTGACAAAAGCAGTCTTCGCCTGCGCAAAGCTCTGGTGATGATGCCGTCCTGGGCTCCACGGTGACCTCCGTCTCGTAGTCCTCCTGGTCTTGGTCTCGTTGCACCGAAATGGCAACCTTTGCCTGATGCCTCGGTACTCCGCGGCTGCGCTTTCCCCCTTTGCCCCAAAGAGGAAAGAAGGACGTTGCGCGCGCTGGCACCCGCCTGGCGCCCTGAGTCGTCATGGCTTGCGTCACGGGCACCTCATGAGGTACCCCGCCTTGATCTCTCCGCCTCCTCGCGAGCCATCCTGACGAGGCCGTGCCTGAGGAAGCTCCGTGTCGTCCGCCTCGCGAGGCTTGGCCCCTCGCGAGGGTCTTGAGTCTTGTGTTGATGAAGATGGGCCGTGCTGGGCCTCCTTTGAGCCACGCCGCAGGCCGCAGGCAGGCAAGTCTAGGGACCCCCGTTCCCAGAACGCCGACAATCATCACCATGCATGAAGGCCAAGGACCAGAGGGGAACCTCTCCCCATCCAGGGGGGAGGCCATGGAGGAGCAAGCACAAGGGGGAGAACCTCTCCTCCTCTCTGTTGGTGGCACCGGATTGGCATCGAGAGGGGAATCATCGCTGCGGTGATCGTCTTCATCAACATCACCATCATCATCACCATCCTCATCTCTTTTACGCGGTCCACTCTCCCGCACCCTGCTGTAATCCCTACTTGAACATGGTTCTTTATGCCACATATTATGATCTAATGATGTGTTGCCATCCTATGATGTTTTGAGTAGATATCCTTTGTCTTTGGGTTGATTGATGATCTAGATTGGTACGAGCTGTATGTTTTATTTTGGTGATGTCCTATTGTGCCCTCCGTGTCACGCAAGCGTGAGGGATTCCCGCTGTAGGGTGTTGCAATACGTTCATGATTCGCTTATAGTGGGTTGCTTGAGTGACAGAAGCATAAACCTGAGTAAGGGGGTTGTTGCGTATGGGATAAAGGGGACTTGATGCTTTAATGCTATGGTTGGGTTTTACCTTAATGATCTTTAGTAGTTGCGGATGCTCGCTAGAGTTCCAATCATAAGTGCATATGATCCAAGAATAGAAAGTATGTTAGCTTATGCCTCTCCCGCATATGAAATTGCAATGACGACTATCGGTCTTGTTAAGAATTGCCAAAGACAATTCCGCACACCGATCCACCATTATTCCACACTCGCTATTTATAATATTTAGTAATATATTCTAACTTTATGATAACAACACCTAATTTTATATTTTATCTCTCTGATACCATGCAAAGTTATCCTCTTCATACCCACAACATAGTTTTATATCTCGTTTCTAGTTGGAAGCAAACGTTAGGTGTACATAGAGTCGTATCAGTGGCAGATAGGACTTGAGAGAATATTGATTTTACCTTCAGCTCCTTGTGGGTTCGACACTCCATACTTATCACTTCCACCATTGAGAATTGCTACGATGATTCCTTGCACTTGGGGATTATGATCAAGCAATCAAACTACACATGCAATTCTAAGAGTATATCAGCGGAAAGTAAAACATTGCATATGAAGGTAAAGGGAAGGGTTTGGAGAAGGCAAACGAAATGGAGACACAAACATTTTTGGCGTGGTTCCGATAGGTGGTGCTATCGTACGTCCACGTTGGTGGAGAGTTCAACCCACGAAGGGTAACGGTTGTGCGAGTCCACGGAAGGCTCCACCCATGAAGGGTCCACAAAGAAGCAACCTTGTATATCCCACCCTGGACATCGCCCATGAAGTACTTGCCTCACTCGGTTAGATCTTCACGAAGTAGGCAATCTCCTTGCCCTTACAAACTTCTTGGTTCAACTCCACAATCTTGACGGAGGCTCCCAAGTGACACCTAACCAATCTAGGAGACACCACTCTCCAAAAGGTAATAGATGGTGTGTTGATGATGAACTCCTTGCTCTTGTGCTTCAAATGATAGTCTCCCCAACACTCAACTCTCTCTCTCTCTCAGATTTGGCTATGGTCGAAGAGTGATTTGAGTGGAAAGCAACTTGGGGAAGGCTAGAAATCAAGATTCGAGTGGTAGGAATGGAATCTCTTGATCTCAACACATGAGTAGGTGGTACTCTCTCAGAAAATGAATGGTGGAAGCGTAGGCATGTTCTGATGGCTCTCTGACAAATGGAGATGGCGGTGGAGGGGTATATATAGCCTCCACACAAAATCCAACCGTTATACACATTTGACTCATCTCAGTGGGACCGAATGGTTAAACTCAGTGGCACCGATCAGTCCAAAAATGTGAACGTTAGAAATATCGGTGGGACCTATGTGCTAGGGCTTAGTGCAAACATCATCTTAGTTGCGCCGATTGCATCAACTCAGTGGGACCGAAGTGAAGCAATAAGCAACAGAGAATCTGTCAAGCCAACTCGGTGAGACCGATTGCATAACTCGGTGAGACCAGAGTAAATGCAACAAGTCACAGAGTGCTGGCAAGGACATCTTGGTGGGACCGAGATCTGTATCGGTGTGGTGACACCGAGCTGTTAGGGTTTCTGGCAGTGGCTATGTCTATGTCATATGAACTCAGTGACTCCGGATAGAAAGAATCGGTGGGGCCGAGTTGGAGTTTAGGGTTTGGACATAATTGGATGGAGAAAGTGGCTGAGGGTTTTGGAGCAAAACCACTAAGCACTTGAGCAAGCAAGCCATTAAGCAACACCTCATCCCATTTTAATAGTATTGGCTTTCCTATGGACTCAATATGATCTTGGATCACTAAAATAAATATGAAGAGTCTTGAGCTTTTGCCAATCTTTGTCCTTAGCATTTTGAGGGGTCCACATCTCTAGCCCATGCCATGCCAATCATTGAACATCCTGAAATATTTATCTTGGAAGGATATTAGTTCAATGGGCTATATGTTGTTATGAATTACCAAAATCACCCGGGGATTAGTTGTACTTTCGTAACATAATATTATTTATTATTAGTAACTAATGGGGAACGTTGCATGGAAAACAAAAAAATCCTACGAAACGCCCAAAGATCTATCTATAGAGATGCTAGCAGCAAGAGGGGGGTGTGTCTACGTACCTTTGTAGACCGAAAGTGTTAACGATCTAATGATCAAGGTTTGTGTAGTCGTACTCGCGTCGCAATCCAATTCGATCCAAGAACCGCACGTGTGGCACCTCTGAGATTAGCACATGTTAGGCTCGGTGACATCCTCTTCTTCTTGATATAGCAGGAGAGCGAGAGGAGGTAGATGGGATCTAAACCAACACGACAATGTGGTGGTGGCGGCGGCAGCGAAACTATAGCAAGGCTTCGCCAAGCATCTACGCGAGGTGGAGGTGTAAAGGGAGGGAGAGGCGGCCATGGTATGGTGTGTTCAACCCCTGCGCCCCTTCTCACTATATGTAGGGGTGTGGGGAGGGAGGTTCTGCCCTGGCCCCTTCTCCAAGGAGAGGGGCGGCGGCCAGGGTGTTGGGTGCCCTCCAAGCCATGTGGAGGCACGTCCATCCCTAGGGTTTGCCTCCCCAAGCGCATGGGCCTTAGGGGGATGGTGCGCCTGGCCCAAATAGGCCCAGGCACCCCCCTACAGCCCATACACGCCCTTGGGACTAGTGGAACCCTCTGGTATACTTTCAGACCCCTCCGGAACCTTCTAGAAGCTTCTTGGTACAATACGGGGAAAAAATCAAATTTCTTCTCGAACCCTGACAACAACTTTCCATATATGATTCTTTACCTCCGGACCATTCCAGAGCTCCTCATGATATCCCGTATCCCATCCGGGACTTCGAACTACCTTCGGATATGAATATCTCAATACTACCCTAGCGCTATCGAATGTTAAGTGTGTGACCCTACGGGTTCGGGAACATGCAGACATGACCGAGACTCCTCTTCGATCAATAATCAATAGCGGAACCTGGATGCCATATTTATTCCCACATATTCAACGAAGATCTTTATCGGTTGAACCACGATGTCGAGGATTCAATTAATCTCGTATACGATTCCCTTTGTTCGGTGATATGTTACTTGCCCGAGATTCTATCATCGGTATCTCCATACCTAGTTCAATCTCATTTCGGGCAAGTCTCTTTACTCGTTCTGTAATATAAGATCCCCATGACTAAACTCATTAGTCACATGCTTGCAAGCTTCTCGTGATGTTGTATTACCGAGAGGGCAAAGAGATATATCTCCATCACACAGAATAACAAATCTCAGTCTCGATCCATGCAACCCAACAAACATTTTCCAAAATACCTATAGAGCACCTTTATGATCACCTAGTTACGAAGTGATCTTCGATAACCCACAAAGCATTCTTCTGGTATTCGAGAGTAGCATGATCTCATGGTCTAAGGAACAGATACATGACATGAAAAATCTATAGCAAATTAATGAAGTGATACGATCTAATCTAATCTTATGGTTGGGTCTGCCCATCACATCATTCTTCTAATGATATGATTCCGTTACAAATGACAACTCATGTCTATGGTCAGGAAAGCATAACCATCTCTGATCAATGAGCTAGTATAGTAGAGGCTTAGTAGGGACACAGTGTAGTTTATGTATTCACACATGTATTTGAATTTCTGGACAATACAATTCTAGCATGAATAATAAACATTTATCATGAATAAGGAAATATGATAATAACCAATTTATTATTGTCTTAGGGCATATTTCCAACAGTAACATAATAGCCCTGTCAAATATATATATATACATAAACACTATTCTAATCACGGGATCAGAATAATATTCTGATCATAACCTGAACTGCCTGAGTAACACATCTGAACTTCCCTCTGTACAAACCCGACCTTCGGGCTATCTTCGCAACCGTGGCTTCCCCCATGAATTATTCTTGTTAGTCATGTTCTATACGATATTAGTGTAATCTAGAAACGTTTTTAGCAACTAAATACCGGTTTTAAATAGGAATCTCGCTCATTGGCGGATTTTGCTCTCGGGTCGTGATGCAATTGCGTTTTTTACAATTTTACTGCCTGAGTTGTTCGACCTGAACTTCTCCCAGTGCTAGCTTGAACTTCTGCCAACATTGCCCAAATGGGGCTTGCGATATACCATTGGAAAGCTATGGACACCAGTATCATGACCCAAGTTAGTTATTTTGGCAAAATGTAAGCGGTTTAAGAGCAGTTTTGAAAACATTTTTTTTTCTTCATACAAAAAACGTGAATCATATTTTTGATCGTATTTCTAAACCGTTTATCGGAATGAGGCAAATAATATGCCGTTGGGAAACTGCTGCAAAACCGCTCCTTCCACATGTTGAAAGTTTTTTCTAATTCCCTATGTTTAAATAGTAATTTGGAAAACTGTAAAATTTCGTAAACCGAACAGCCAAGTTCGTATTTTCGATGTCATTTCTAAATGGCTAATCCAATTGAGGCAAGTGATATGACATTGGAAAGCTTATCAAAATGCGCTACTTACTCATGTTGAAAGTTTTTTCTAATTTTGAATGGCTTAAAAGTAATTTTGAAAATGGTACAAGTTCCACCGAGTTCGTATTTTCAACCTATTTTTTTAACCGTACGTCCGAATGCAGCAAATGATATGGCGTTGGAAAGCTTGAGGAAATGTGAAACTTTTTGGTATATATTGTTTCTCCCAGTTCCTTACTGTTTTAAGTCAATTTTGAAAATCGCTGAAAACGTATTTTCACCATAATTTCTACAAATTTTATCAGAATGGGGCAAATAATATACCGTTGAAAAGCTATTGAAAATGTAAACTTTTTCGTATTGATGGTTTACTCTAATTCAGAGCCATTTTCAAGTAATTTCGAAAATGGAGGGATCATTCGTTCTGCCTTTATCGCGAAACAGATTCTTCCAAAATGCACCGTGTGAAGACTTGAACTTCTCGACATGTCTACTTGAACTTCACTCTGTTTTTACGTGCTTTTTTTGCTCGTAGCTCTCCATCCACTGCTCGTAGCACTCCATCCACTCACCAGAATTGAGCAAGCGATATACCAATGGAAAGCTGTTGTAAACACGCAACTTTCCCGTGTTGATCATTTTTTTATACTCACGACGATTTTAAAAGTTTTTCATCTGAAATTCGTTTAGCGTAGTAGTTGAACTTCTTGTTGTTTTCACGTTGAACTTCCGTGACGTATTTTCTCGTATGAAACACACACCATGTAGTACGTGTACTTCTGGCTGTTATCACATTGAACTTCTCTCTATTTCATTTTAGTAACGGAAAAAACCTGAGTTTTTTATAGACATTGTACCGCTTTAACTTTTTTATTTGAGCTTCTTTGTGTGTGTTTGGAAATGTGAAAACACGGTTGAACCTCTCTGACACGAATTTTTTAACTATCCTGAGCTGAGCACTTGAACTTCTAGCAACAAAACTTTTAGCCTTCGCCTTTTTGTTCTTTTTTGTCATACAAAATGCACACAGTGTAGTACCTGAACTTCTGGTAGTTATCAATTTGAACTTCTCTCTGTTACGTGAAACTATCTGAGTTTTTTATAGACATTGAACCGCTCTACCTTTTTTTATTTGAACTCCTTTTGTGTATTTTTAGAAATGTGAAAATTGGAGTGCTTTTAGAAACATCGAACTTCTACATTATTTCAAACTGAACTTACTGGTTTTATACTTTAGTAACTGGAAAAATCTGATTTTTTAAAAATAAATATCAAATTACTCCACTTTTTCCAATTGAACTTCTTGGTTTTATTCATTAGGAACGAGAAAACCATAGTTGTTTATATACGTTGAACTACTCCATTTTTAAAATTGAATCTTGGTTTTAATCTTTAGTATTGGGGAAAAGTCAAGTTTCTTAATTAGGACTTCTTTGTGTTATTCATTAGTAACGGGAAAAGTCATAGTTATGTACTAAATATCGAACCACTCAATTATTCAAACTTAAACTTCTAGGTCTTTTTGAAAAGAGGGGAAATTGGTTTTTATGAACTTTTTGAATGGCTCAGTTTTTTGAATATGACCTTCTTGGTATTGTAATAAACATTGTACTTCTCCATTATTTAAATTTGAACCTCTAGGTTTTTTGTAGAAACGGGGAAAATCAATTTTCTCTACAAATTTTGAGCTGCTCTATTTTTCTAAATTGAACTTCTTCGTTTGTTCTTTAGTAACAGGGAAAATCATAACTTTGGAATAAACGTCGAACCTCTTCATTATTTACATTTGAAGTTCTAGTTTTTTTTAAATGGGAAATTCTATTTTGAGCTTCGTTATTTATTATTGTTAGTCGCGGTTAAAAATCTGAGTTTTCAGTAAACATTGAACCGCTCCGTTATTTTAATTTGAACTTCTAGATTTTTTTTGGAAACGGGGAAAATTCATTCTTTTTATAGACTTTTTTGGATTGTGTGTTAATTTAATTCGAACTTGTTGATTTTTATCGGTTTATAAAAATCTGAGTTTTTTATAAATGTTTGTTATTTTAATTCGAACCTATTATGTTTTTTATTGTGAAAATGAGTTTTTACAAGTAATGAAGTGCTCTTTTTGCTAAAATTTGAACATATATTTTTCTTTTCATTTGTTAGTAACGTAAACTAATTTTATTTTTTATAAACATCAAAACTGCTCTGTTATTTCTAATTTGCGCTCTCTGTTTTTAATTTTTAAACTAATTGTTTTTTATGCCCCTAAGAAAATCTAAAAGTGTGTGCCATGATATCCCTAATGATGTTTTCTACAATATAGCTATAGTTGAACTTGCGTTCAGCCGTAGTAGAACTTCCTCGCGGCTGGCGTATAGCTCAGTAAGACTTCACACGTAAACAATGCATAGCCGTAGTACCTGACGTATTTTTGCAGTAGAACTTCATTGTACGTCTCTTGACTTGCTGTGTGGAACTTCTTGAATCTTTTGCAACTAACTACTTATGCGCTAAATGGGCCTTAAGGCCAACCATCATTTTTGGCCAATGCATTACGGCATGTGCTGTGTGCATATCCTCAATACTATTCCAAAGCACCTCTTGGCGTTACCAAATTTTGTACTTTTTTAGCAAAGTTGAATGCACTACAGTGAAAGCCAAACTCAATTTCTCATCCAGTAGTCCGTTAATTCTGATGCATTATTAGAACAGTACCAACTGATGAAGCTATGTACCTAGGGTAGGGTCATAGGCCTGACCTAGACACCCTCCCCTAGGACACCACCTTAAAACCAGAACCATTCAAGGGATAGCATCATCCACTCGACTAAAAGGCATTCCACTCGGAAGATTCAAAGTCACTCGACCACAACAATTATCACTCGACAGATAGAAGACCTAAAGTCACTCTGCACGACAACGGTCGGACGTTTACTTCATAGACTTAATAGGCATTTATGTCACTTAATTGCTAGAGTTACCAGTAACGCCCCCCTCTTGATGTACCTTAAACCCCTTGTAATGTGGGTTGGCTGGGGTCCTAGCGCACTCTATATAAGACACCCCCCCTCCACTGGCACAAGGGTTCGCACCCCCTGTAAAGACACGCATTCAAATCTAATCGACCGCCTCTGGGCACCGAGACGTAGGGCTGTTACTTCCTCCGCGAAGGGCCTGAACTCGTAAAACTCGTGTGTACAACTTCACCATAGCTAGGATCTTGCCTCCTCATACCTACCCCCCATTCTACTGTCAGTCTTAGACCCATGACAGTTGGCGCCCACCTTGGGGCCGGTGTCTTACGGTGTCTTAGAGACTTTTTGGTGGAGTTACGATTTTTCCGATTCTCATCATCATGGTTTCCGCCGGCGGACTAGTTGAGGGCCACTAGATCTGTCTCGGCGCGCTCGTATTCATCGCCGATGACTCCGCCTAGCTCCAGGAAGCTCCACTCGACGTTGATGCGCTCCTCGTCCGCGGGGCGATGCACTTTCGCGCGTGTGTCTGCAGTGTCCTTCTCCAGCAATCGTCGACCCAGTATCGGTCGGTTCCTGTAGTGTCCTCATCCCCCGCCGCTCGCTGGCACAAGCGTTTCGGTCAGTCGCGGCTCCAGCGGTGGGTGAGACACGCGGTGGCCCGCCAGTCGGCCACCTCACAAGTTGCGGCAATCGAGCCCGACGAAACTCTCTACGACCTGTTTGACCTGTCGACTGGCTCCGTCAAGACCGCATCCGAGTGCGACAGCAGCGATCCCGCGGCAGAAGTCTTAATGGTCAACGGACCACCCAGTCCTCCTGGCTTTCCCCGCAATGATGGTGGTGATGGCGGCGGTGATTCGTCGCGCTTTCACGAGGAGTACCACCCCGAGCCCCTTTCTTCGCAGCGGAGGGAAGCGCTTCGCCGCCGCAACATGGATGCACTTCACACTCCTATCATTGGAGAAACCCCCGAGGCCCGGGCCTTGGAGGAAGCATGTCTGGCCAACTTGGCTGAGCGCACTCGGCTGGAGAACCTGCAGCATGCACTCGACGAGCGTGCTCAGCAGCGGATCCCTGAATCCAGCCGACAGCAGCTGTCGGTGTCAAAACCGGCGGATCTCGGGTAGGGGGTCCCGAACTGTGCGTCTAAGGCGGATGGTAACAGGAGGCAGGGGACATGATGTTTATCCAGGTTCGGGCCCTCTTGATGGAGGTAATACCCTACGTCCTGCTTGATTCTTCTTGATAATATGAGTAGTACAAGAGTTGATCTACCACGAGATCGAAGAGGCTAAACCCTGGAAGCTAGCCTATGGTATGATTGTATGTTGTTCTATGGACTAAAACCCTCCAGTTTATATAGACACCGCAGGGGGCTAGGGTTACACAGAGTCGGTTACAAGGAAGGAAATCTACATATCCGTACTGCCAAGCGTGCCTTCCACGCCAAGGAGAGTCCCATCCGGACACGGGACGAAGTCTTCAATCTTGTATCTTCATAGTCCAATAGTCCGACCAAAGGTTATAGTCCGGCTGTCCGGATACCCCCTAATCCAGGACTCCCTCCGTAGCCCCTGAACCAGGCTTCAATGACGATGAGTCCGGCGCACAGATTGTCTTCGGCATTGCAACGCGGGTTCCTCCTCCGAATACTTCATAGAAGATTTTGAACACGAGGATCGTGTCCGGCTCTGCAAAACAAGTTCCACATACAACCGTAGAGAGAATAATATTTTCACAAATCTAATCTGCCGACGCATTTCGCAGTGTGACATCACACCACAGACAGGTCTTTATTCGAATCATTTTTCATATCCAATCTCAGCGTGTTTCGCGAGGCGGCTTCCTTGGCACGTCTTGTCGAAGTAGAGATCGTGTCCCCATTATTACAGGATTCTCAGCAATACGGACATGGTTAACCCAACCTTTCCTATTCATAGGACTCCTAGATCTTAAGCAAGTCCCAAACGGCTACGAGGAGGACGCTTGATATCCACCCTCTTTATAAAGGGGACAATGCCTTTTCCTCTCGATCTTAATCGAATCCGCCTCATGCCTCGAGTTCCAACACCCAAAGCTCATGTTTAGGCACTTCGGACCTTCAACTATGTCCGGATCCAACCTTCAAGGTCGGTGGATGCCTTCCTCCATCACGGAGGAGGACATCAAGAAGTTGAGAGAGGCCAGATATCTAACCGCCGAAATTTCGCATCGGCTGCCTGCCCGAGGGCAAGTCGTCCCTACTCCCGAACCCAACGAGAGCGTCGTGTTCGTCTCCCACTTCCTCCGAGGACTAGGCCTCGCTCTGGATCCCTTTGTTAGGGGTCTCATGTTCTATTATGGGCTAGATTTTCATGATTTGGCCCTGGATTCCCTTCTTCGCATCTCGACATTTATTGTTGTATGTGAGGCCTTCCTCCGCATTACCCCTCACTTCGGCCTGTGGCTCAAGACCTTCGATGTGAAGTCGAAGATGATCGAGGGGCAGCACGTAGCGTGCGGAGGCGCTTTAATAAGCAAAATCGCTGACGCTCCATGGCCTGAGGGTTTCTTCCCAGAGGTGTCCGGATTGTGGCAGCTGGAGTGGTTCTACATCACAGCTCCCAGAAGTGCCAAGTGGGTAGCTGCCCCCGCCTTTCGCTTAGGCCCCCCACCACAACTGATGTCATGGATCAGCAGGGGGCTGAGCTGGGGTCCAGCCAAGGACGTGCCAATACTGCAAAGCCATATCTGAGATCTCTTTGAGAGAGATTTCAGTCTGGTTATGGTAGTGCAAGTTATGCTAGTTCGTCAAGTCCAGCCTTGCAAACGCCGGCCCCTTCGCATGTGGGAATTCAACCCGGAAGGACCGCGAGCTATTCAAAATTTCCTCGTCATGACGCATGAAGAGATGTACAAATTGTTCTTCGGACCACAAATAATGTGTCCAGACATTACTGAGGATGTAGGTCTAAGCTGCAATTGCCCGGATACCCAAGTAAGTAGCCCCGCATCCGAACACACTGTCCGTTTATTTATCGCAACATTTCCCAAAAAAGCCGCTCTTTGACCCAGGATTGGATAGCGAAGGCAAAGTTGATTAGGTGTTTGGCCCCCCTCCCTAAGACCTCACCAAATCCCGTGCTAACCAGGATGCTGGAGATCGCGCCTTATCAAGTGCCCTCAGGAGAAGATAAAGGGGGGAACAAGGAGGCTAGCACCTCCGTGAAGGAGGTTAGCCGGGAAGGAGGAACTGAAAATTCCTCTCCCCAGGGAAGGAAGAGAACCGCCTCTAAGGACCCGGAGACAATGGTCTCCAAACGGGGGAAGAAATCTCCGCCGGAGGGTCCTGCCTTGGGGGTTACCCTAGACGCACTATGCCCTCAAGGGGATCAGCCTTCCACCGAGCTGTAAGTAAAAGGGTACTTAATAATGAAAATATCCCGCTTTACCTCTGAGGAAAATAACCGAGGCATTTATCTTGCAGTTCGGATCTTAGCCCTTCTCAGCAGAGCTCGTCTTCAGGGGATCTTCTTCCAGAGATGATGGAGAGCGAAACGCCTCCCCCTGCCATACCGCCTCATGAGGCAGGCGACCCCGAGGTGTCGTCGCGGAGGGTTTCTCTTGATCCGGCAAGGCCAGAAGGTAATCCTATGGCCACCCGAAGTCCTCAGTATTCGGCTCTTGAAGAGAGCAATCAAAAGAATCCGGCACCATCTGGTGTGCGGTCGGACATACTGAGGGATCTACTAGAGCAAGCGGCTATCTTAGAAGAGCATCGCATGTTGATGGGTACGGTGATTGAAAGGATTTCGTCCGCCGAAAGCGGGTTGCATGAAGCCTTTATGAGTCTACTGTCGGGTTTTGAGGTACACGAAACGATGTACATTGTTGACAGTACCGCATATTTTTAGATGTGCCCTGTGTAGATAGTAGCCCCTGAGACTCTGGTTGTCGTCAAAAACGGCGGCAAACAGAGGATCATAGTCCCAGGTAATAACCAGACCGCCTTTATGTGCAGGTGGTTGAAGCTCCGGTGGCTAGCCGGACTGATGGGTTTGCCGAACTAAAGCGGCAGCTGGATGCGACAGATGCCGACATCGTGCTTGTCAACAAGCGGCTTGACAAGGCACAGGGTAGGTGATTTTTCTGGTGATTGTCACATAATAAGAGCAGCATGATGCCAGTATCTTTAATATGTTGTGACTGCAGATGGAGCTACCACCGTGGAGACCCTTCGGGCGGAGCTTGCCCAAGCCAAGGAGCAAGCAAGGAGTAGCAGTGCGGCCGCTTTAAAGGCAACCGAAGAGTTAAGGGCAGAACAGGCCACGCATTGCGAGAGCAAAGAAAGAATAGCCAAGATGGCTATAGAGTTAAAAGATGCTGCTGACCGTTACCGGCTTCTTGAAGAAGAAAACTGGGCGAAGGCGACGGACCTGGAGAAGGCCCGGGTGGCTACCAAGGAAGCCCGCTCCAAAATTAGAGCGACGGAGGAGCTGAATCAAGTTGCGGATATCGTTTCTGTGAAGCCCTTCTTGTTGCGAACTAAGTTCGGAGATCCGAAATATGCTCCTATGGATCGGCTATGGAGTTCTGCGGACGAGTACATGGATTTGGCTGCAAGTGCTACTGATGAGGCCGAGTACTTCAAGGATCAGAAAGGTCCTGAAGTGGAGAAATTGTTCTGGTCACAGTTTCACGCTCCAGTCCGTCCGCTGTTGCTGAATGAGCGATTGACCGGTTGGGCCGAGCTCCATAGATTATCCGGACTTGCCATGAGATCCGTTGTGGATCATTTGTGGCTGGGAGGGCCAAGGCCGAATAGCTACTTTAGCTTAGTGCAACAATTCCTTGGTGATGTGCCACGCATCGATGCTGTAAAGAGGTCGGCGTGAATAGAAGGCTCACGGATGGCCCTTGCCCGTGTCAAAACATACTGGGCGGAGATGGATGCCACCACTGTTGTGGCACAGGGTTCAGCCATAGGCCGGGTGGCTGCCGAGCACTACTTTGAAGAAGTTCTTGAAGGCGCTCGTTTGATAGAGGCTCAGTGCTTGAAGAATATTATGTTTGAGTGGCACGTATTCCCATTGTAAAAACAATGTGTTATTGAGTTTGTCAAGGCTGTATTTATACTTTTTCCCGAAAGTACTGTGATGCCTCATGTGCGGCCGTTTATGTATATATGTATATAACCTGAAAGATGGCAGTCGTCGGCTTCAGCCCCCACGCATATAATGCGGGAGTGTTCGCAGAAGACGCATGTTCACACTTGATCCAACGTCTAGGTCCATTAAGGAGGTGATAGCGCAGCGAACTAGGCAATCGGACTATAATGCTTTAACACTTTCACTTAGCCAGAGCAGTTTGACAGTGGGGCTACTATATAGCCCCTGGTGGCTCCGCGCTCATCCGAATTCGGGGCGCATACATGCCTGGCCGGGAAATGACCCTTCGTTAAGGAGGAGGAATCCCGAAGATTCCGCTAGGTCATCGAGTGGTTGACCAGTCTCACGCTATATCATGACAGTCAGTTTTTGGCTTTCTCTACGAAGGTGCTCGTCCGGATGAACCAGGGCACAATCGCAGTAGTTCTCCTGGTGCCACCTTAGCCGATAGAGCGGAACGTAAGGCAGCAAAACACAGGAGCCAGGCAAACCCAACATTTGACCAAAGACATGATTCAGAGCTGATGGATATAAGGCCAAACTCGCGATGCCGAACACTCCCTAAGGTATTCGGTCTTTATGATGTAAACCGGGCCTAAACAGTGCCCTTTGTAATAAGCCCCTAGTGTCCAGGTACGTGCAATATTCTGACGTGGCCACATGCCAATACGTCAGCATCCTTCTCAATTGTACTGAGAATCCGGGGGATGCGTATCAACAAGAGAGAGTAAAAAAGGTTTACGCATGGTCTTAATCTAAAAAGAATCCTTGGAACGGGTCCCTGCTACACATCTGCGCCTGTGTCTACGTTGTGCCGTATCCTAGACGGGTGTAGCACGATGGTCATCTGTAAAAGAGAGGAACTTAGTTGAAAAGTTGTCGTGCAAAACAGTAGGTTATACTAAATAAACCATGTACAGTTCAAGATAAGTAAGGTTGACCCTAATTGTCACTTGTTTACACGCGTTGAGCCCCTTGTATTGTTATAGGGGTATAGCCATCAAACCTGTATCAATTATATATAGCCGCACCGGACTCGTCTAACCGTGTCCGTGGTCTTAACGACCTGTCAGATGCTCTAGTTGGTGAGGCTATCTAGTGTGCGGCTGCCAAGGCAGCCGCACGGTCTTCCGCGTGCAAGGAGCGCTCAATATTTCTATTTACTGTAATGATGCCATGTGGACCGGGCATCTTAAGCATGAGAGAAGCGTAATGCGGTATTGCGTTAAAGCGAGCGAAAGCTTCGCGTCCGAGTAGTGCTTGATAGCCACTTTGGAACGGAGCGATGTGGAAGGTCAACTTTTTGCTACAGAAGTTATCGGGAAAACCGAATATAACCTCTAGTAGCAGGGAGCCCGTGCAATGGGCTTCTGGGCCTGGCGTTACTCCTTTAAAGGTAGTATTGCTATGGCTGATTTTTGTTGGGTCTATCCCCATTTTGCAGACTGTGTCCTGATATATCAGGTTTAAACTACTGTCGTCGTCCATCAGGACTCGTGTGAAATGGTATCCGTCAATTATCGGGTCTAACACCAAGGCAGCCCATCCTTCATGGCAGATACTTGTCAAGTAATCCCGATGGTCAAAGGTGATCGGTTGGGACGACCAGTGGGAGAACTCCGCGGTGATAGGCCCTGGGGCATGTGTCTCTAGGAGTGCCGCTTTGTTTCTCCCCTTCATCACGTGTAATACGTTTACTGCTTTGATTTCTAGCGGGAATTTCTTCTGTTCCCCAGTGCTTTGCTTGTGAGGCTCGTCCTCGTCTTTGCTTGGTGTATCATTCCCCTTGTGTTCGGCGTTGAGCTTGCCGGACTGCTTGAAGACCCAACATTCTATATGGGTATGATTTGCAGGTATATTGGGGGTGCTGTGGATCTGGCATATTTTGTCTAGAATCTTGTTTAGGCTAGACAGTTCGTCTTGGTTGCCTTTGGAGGGCAGCTTTTGCTGACCTGGTTGAGAGCTTCTGAATCCGGCGTTTACCGCCGTGCTCTTCGGGCTGTCTTCTTTATTCCGGCACTTGTTTTTGCTGCATTGTGGTTTCCCGTTTCCGTCCCTGACTTTGGATGTACTTGGGTCGCTGGTGCTACATCGGGATAACCAGCTGTCCTCGCCTGCGCAAAAGCGGGTCATGAGGCTTGTTAATGTTGCCGTTGTTCTCGGCTTTTCTTGGCCAAGGTGTCTGGCAAGCCATTCATCTCGAACGCTGTGCTTGAAAGCTGCTAAGGCTTTGGCGTCTGGACACTCAACTATTTGGTTCTTTTTAGTGAGAAACTTGTTCCAAAGCTTTCGGGCTGACTCTCCGGGCTGTTAAGTTATATGACTTAAATCGTCTGCATCCGGTGGTCGGACATAGGTCCCTTGAAAATTTGCCCGAAAAGCGTCTTCGAGCTCTTCCCAGCTTCCGATGGAGTTTTCGGGGAGGCTTTTAAGCCAGTGCCGAGCTGGCCCTTTGAGCTTGAGGGGTAAGTACTTGATGGCATGGATATCGTCTCCTCGAGCCATGTGGATATGGAGGATGTAGTCCTCAATCCAGACCCCAGGGTCTGTCGTTCCGTCATACGCCTCTATGTTTACGGGTTTGAATCCCTCCGGAAATTCATGGTCCAGCACCTCATCGGTGAAACATAGGGGGTGTGGGGCACCCCTGTATTTGGGTGTACCGTGGTGTTCGGAATTTTGTTGTGTTGCATTGCGTGCTGGAGCGCGCTTGCTTGGTCAGTAGATGGATCTGGTTGCGTCGTCCTTTTGATGCGAGTCCTTACGTGGATCGCGTACTGGCTTGTGTGCGGCGTCGTTTGCCGCTCTATGTTGGCCATGAGGTCGTCTATCCGACCGGATGGCTATTTTGTTTTTTGATTGCGGGGGTCTAAGGCCTGATCATCGAATTTAGGTAGAAGCTTTCGCTTCGGGTAGCTCTTTGTGTGGAGACTACCGCCGTACTTTGCTGCAGTGTTGAGTACTTCACTCCATCTAATTCTGAGTGTGTCTTGTGCAGCCCTGAGCCTTTGCTTCTGCTTTTTCAGACTCCTCGCAGTAGCAACAAGCCTTTGATGGGTATTCTGTTGCTCCGGGTGCCTGTCCAGTGTGATGTCATCCGGACTGTTATCTTCACCGGAGTCGGGTTGTTCGGTTTGACTCTCCGTGTTGCCGTGGTCGGACGGTGGTTTAATGTCGTGTTTGTCGTCCGCTGGCTCACCCTACTCTATCGCTGGGTCTATATGATCGTTGTTTCTGCCGAGGCGGGATTTGGAGCGGTGCTTACGCCGCCGCTTTGACTGCTTCTCGAGGGAACGATCCTCCGCCGCGTCCTTCCGTTCCTCGTCATCGTTTTCTTTCGGTGTGTCCACCATGTATACATCATATGATGAAGTAGGCGTCCAGTGCCCTGTGGGCAGTGGCTCCTGTTCGTCTCCTGCATCGTCGTCCATACCGTCGATGTCTTCGGAGTCGAAGTCGAGCATGTCGGTCAAATCGTCGACAGAGGCTACTAAGTGGGTGGTGGGCTGGCGGCGAATTTCTTCGTCATCCGCATCCCAATCCTGTCGGACATAGTTCGGCCAGGACTATCCTGACAAGGAGAGAGACTTTAATGAATTCAGTATGTCGCCGAAGGGCGAGTGCTGAAAGATATCCGCGGAGGTGAACTCCATGATCAGCGCCCAGTCGGATTCGATAGGCACGGGTGCAGGCGGTTCGGGGTCCGTGGCCGGGGAAGAGTCCGGCAGTTCGGCGTCACGGCTCCCGTGAAGGGTAAGGTCGATACTCGGCTCGATCGCCGCTGAGAATGCGGTCTCCGTGGTGGGGTCTATCCACCCGTCCATGGATGGCGCAATTGGCTCCGAATTGAGGGTCGGAGCGGTTGCCGGTGCGGTCTCCTGAACACTATACGATGGCAGAGCAAAATCATACTCATCGTGATCATGCGGTGCACTCAGCAGGGGCTCGAACCCGTCGAAGATCAAGTCTCCGCGGACTAAAACCCTCCGGTTTATATAGACACCAGAGGGGGCTAGGGTTACACAGAGTCGGTTACAAGGAAGGAAATCTACATATCCGTACTGCCAAGCGTGCCTTCCACGCCAAGGAGAGTCCCATCCGGACACGGGACGAAGTCTTTAATCTTGTATCTTCATAGTCCAACAATCCGGCCAAAGGATATAGTCCGGCTGTCCGGATACCCCCTAATCCAGGACTCCCTCAGTAGCTTTTTCCGCCTCAAACTCAGGTATACCGCACTCCGATTCAAAATCTCACGGCCGCAGCCCGAATAGCAGAGTCAATCCAGCCTTCCCAGTCGGAGGCAGGCAGAGGTTTTATGCAGATCCGGGCCTTGCTCCGAGCAGCTGGAGAACAGAACATAGCAGTGTCTCAGTCGCGGAATAGGATTTATAGTAGGTCTGTGGTAGCAGATACAGTACAGTCGGCCCATAGCCCAAGATCGCCCCCGCGGCGTGAAGGACGTGGTCACGGGAAAGATCGGTACATAAACCATGAGCAATATGATCACCACCTCGGCCGCGACGACCGACGTCGAGTGCCCACGCCTCCTCCGAGGAGTGGGTCATATGTGCCTCGTCGGCATGATGACAGATGCCCTCACAGCAGCGAGCGACGAATACTAGTCGACCCAAGGGAGCCAGGCTTTGATGCGAGATCTATTCTCGTTCAAGGTCTGGTTGATAGGAACAGAGCGCACAGAGAAGGCCATGACAGAGATTATCCGACTAGCAGTAGAGTGCATGTTTCAGGTCCCGAGTGTTTCAGTAGAGCCATCAGGGCTGCAGTGATTCCTCCCAATTTCAGGTTGGCGACTGGAGTCAGCAAGTTTACGGGTGAATCTAAGCCTGACACTTGTCTTGAGGACTACCGAGTAGCTGTTTGGATTGGTGGTGGCAATGATGAAGTTGCCATGAAGCACCTTCCTCTGATGTTGGAAGGCTCGGCCAGGGCATGGCTGAACCAGTTGGCACCCAGTAGTATATTCAGTTGGGAGGAACTCGCCCGAGTGTTTGTTAGGACTTTTGAAGGTACTTATAAGCGACAAGTGGGGTTGACTGAATTGCAGAGTTGTGTACAAAAACCGAATGAAACCCTGAGAGACTATATCCAGAGATGGATCACGTTACACCATACGGTGGAGAATGTGTCAGATCACCAAGTAGTTTGTGCCTTCAAAGAAGGCGTCAAGTATTGGGAGTTAAATTTGAAATTCGGTCGGACAGGAGATATGTCCCTGACTCAGATGATTGAGATTGCCACCAAATACGCAAACAGGGAAGAGGAAGACCGACTCCGGAGTGGCAAGCACAAAACAGTCGCCCAGGACACCGGTGGAGGTACTTCCAATCGGAAACAAAAGTGTAAGGCTGAACCAGTTGCTCCTGGTGAGGCTTTAGTTGTGGCTCAAGGAAAGTTCAAGGTGAAGCCCAGAGGGCCCTGGAATCCCAAGAAAGTGAAAGATCAAGACGGAAATGATGTGTTGGATTTACCATGTCACATTCACACCAAGAAAGATGAAGAGGGTAATCTGATTTATCCCAAGCACACCACTCGGCAGTGTCGACTCTTGATCCAGCAGTTCCGAGAGAAACAACCCAAGGAGAAGGAAAAGGTGTCGGACAAGGATGAGGACAAGGAAGAGGATGATGACGGTTTTCCCAACGTCAAATCCACTCTGATGATTTTTGCTAATATTGAGAGCAAAAATCGATTGAAAGTTATCAACAAAGAAGTAAACATGGTTGCTCCGGCAACACCAAGTTATTTGAAGTGGTCCCAGACTGCCATCACATTCGACCAGTCTGACCATCCAGCACATATAGCCACCCCTGGGAGGCAAGTGTTGGTGGTCGGCCCAGTTGTTGAAGGCACTCAACTGACTAAAGTGCTGATGGATGGTGGTAGTGGCCCGAATATCCTCTATGCTGAAACCTTGAAGGGAATGGGGATTCCGATGTCCAAGCTCAGCGAAAGTAATATGAGTTTCCATGGCGTTATACCCGGCAAGAAGGCTGAATCACTCGGCCAGATCGCCCTTAATGTGGTTTTCGGTGATTCCAAGAATTACCGCAAAGAAAAGTTAACATTCGAAGTAGTGTATTTCAAGAGTGCTTATCATGCCATTCTGGCTAGGCCTGCCTATGCATGTCTCATGGCTCGGCCGTGTTACGTGTACCTCAAATTGAAAATGCCTGGTCCCAGAGTAGTGTTCACTATCACTGGCAATTGGCAGAAAGCAGAAGAGTGCTTCCAGAAGGGCTCAAAAATCGCCGATGCACAAATGGCGGCAGTCGAAATGCAAGAATACCAAAAAAATGCAGAACCGGGTGATTTGCTGTGCTCCAAGAATCCTGCCACTGATTCTGCATTTCAGTCGTCCGCTGAAACCAAGCCGATTCATATTCACCCGACCGATCCTAATGCTGCTCCTACTCACATCTCAACTTCGCTCGATAGTAAATAGGAAGAGGTGCTCATCCAGTTCCTCTGTGAGAACTGGGACATCTTTGCATGGAAACCTTCTGACATGCCGGGTGTACCCAGGAGACTGGCTGAGCATCATTTGCGAGTCGACCCGAAATTAAAACCAGTCAAGCAACATCTCCGATGGTCCGCCGTACAAAAGAGAAAGGCAATTGGTGAGGAAGTGGCTCGGCTCCTGGCACCTGAGTTCATCCGAGAGATTTACCACTCCGAGTGGCTCGCCAATGTTGTTATGGTTCCCAAGAAGGACGACTCCCTTTGCATGTGCATTGACTTCAAGCATATCAATCGGGCCTGCCCGAAAGATCATTTTCCTCTCCCTCGCATCGACCAAATTGTCGATTTGACTGCGAGGTGTGAGCGTTTGTCTTTCCTAGACGCCTATTCCGGGTACCATCAGATCCGATTGTATGGACCCGATGAGATAAAAACAGCTTTCATCACTCCATTCGGGTGCTTTTGTTATGTCACCATGCCATTCGGTCTCAAGAACGCTGGGGCCACATTCATGATGATGATGTGGAAGGAACATGCATGACATTGTGGTCAAGTCGCATAAAGGTTCCAACCTGCTGACTGACCTTGCTGAAATCTTTGCCAACTTGAGAAGATATGATATCAAGCTTAAACCATCAAAGTGCACTTTCACAGTTCCTGGCGGAAAGTTACTCGGCTTCCTCGTTTTCGAACGAGGGATCGACGTGAACCCAGAGAAAGTTGGTGCCATACTCCGGATGAAGCGCCCTGTGCGCGTGCATGATGTCCAGAAGCTTACTGGTTGTTTGGCCGCCTTGAGTCGATTCATTTCTTGCCTTGGTGAAAAGGCATTACCTCCTTACCGACTGATGAAGAAATCTGACAAGTTCGAGTGGACTCCTGAAGCTGATGCAGCGTTTGCAGATCTCAAAGCCCTGCTTTCCACCCAGCCGGTGCTTGCTGCCCTAATCAGCAAACAACCTTTACTGCTTTACATTGCAGCCACTAGACAAGTTGTCAGTACAGTACTCACGGTCGAGCGGGAAGAAGGAAAAACCTATAAAGTTCAACGCCTATTATATTATGTTTCTAAAGTTTTAACTCCATCCAAGCAAAGATATCCACATTATCAGAAGCTTGTTTATGGGATTTACATGACCATGAAGAAGGTTGCACATTATTTCTCTGATCACTCCATAACAGTTGTCAGCGATGCACCATTGTCAGAAATTCTGAACAACAGAGATGCAACTGGTCGAGTGGCAAAATGGGCGATTGAACTCCTTCCCTTGGATATCAAGTTTGTGAAGGAAATATGCCCTAGAGGCAATAATAAAGTTATTATTTATTTCCTTATTTCATGATAAAAGTTTATTATTCATACTAGAATTGTATTAACCTAAAACATAATACATGTGTGAATACATAGACAAACATAGTATCACTAGTATGCCTCTACTTGACTAGCTCGTTGAATCAATGATGGTTATGTTTCCTAACCATAGACATGAGTTGTCATTTGATTAACGGGATCACATCATTATAGAATGATGTGATTGACTTCACCCATCTGTTAGCTTAGCACGATGATCGTTTAGTTTGTTGCTACTGCTTTCTTCATGACTTATACATGTTCCTATGACTATGAGATTATGCAACTCCCGTTTACCGGAGGAACACTTTGTGTGCTACCAAACATCACAACATAACTGGGTGATTATAAAGGTGCTCTACAGGTGTCTCCGAAGGTACTTGTTGAGTTGGCGTATTTTGAGATTAGGATTTGTCACTCCGATTGTCGGAGAGGTATCTCTGGGCCCACTCGGTAATGCACATCACTATAAGCCTTGCAAGCATTGTTACTAATGAGTTAGTTGCGGGATGATGTATTACGGAACGAGTAAAGAGACTTGCCGGTAACGATATTGAACTACGTATTGAGATACCGACGATCGAATCTCGGGCAAGTAACATTCCGATGACAAAGGGAACAACGTATGTTGTTATGCGGTTTGACCGATAAAGATCTTCGTAGAATATGTGGGAGCCAATATGAGCATCCAGGTTCCGCTATTGATTATTGACCGGAGACGTGTCTCGGTCATGTCTACATAGTTCTCGAACCAAAGGGTCCGCACGCTTGAAGTTTGATGATGGTTATATTATGAGTTTATGTGATTTGATGTACCGAAGGTAGTTCGGAGTCCCGGATGAGATCGGGGACATGACGAGGAGTCTTGAAATGGTCGAGACGTAAAGATTGATATATTGGACAACTATATTCGGACATCGGAAAGGTTCCGAGTGATTCGGGTATTTTCGGAGTACCAGGGAGTTACGGAATTCACCGGGAGAAGTATTAGGCCTTATTGGGCCATACGGGAATAGAGGAGAGAGACCAAAAGGAAGGAGGCGTGCGCGCCCCCTCTGGTCCGAATTGGACAAGGGGTGCAGCCCCCTTTTCCTTCTCCCTCTCCCCCTCTTTCCTTATCTCCTACTCCGGAAAGGAAAGGGGAATCCTACTAGGACTTGGGAGTCCTAGTAGGACTCCCCACACTTGGTGCGCCCCCTCTAGGGTCGGCCTCTCCCTCCCTCCTTTATATACGGGGGCAGGGGCACCTCTAGATACAACAATTGATCTCTTGGATCTCTTAGCCGTGTGCGGTGCCCCCCTCCACCATAATCCACCTCGATAATATCATAGCGGTTCTTAGGCAAAGCCCTACGTCGGTAGGACATCATCATTGTCACCGCGCCGTCGTGCTGACGGAACTCTCCCTCAAATCTCGGCTGGATCGGAGTTCAAGGGACATCATCGAGTTGAACGTGTGCAGAACTCGGAGGTGTCGTGCGTTCGGTACTTGATCGGTCGGATCATGAAGACGTACGACTACATCAACCGCGTTGTGCTAATGCTTCCACTTTCGGTCTTCGAGGGTACGTGGACACACTCTCCCCTATTGTTGCTATGCATCACCATGATCTTGCGTGTGCGTAGGAAATTTTTTGAAATTACTATGTTCCCCAACAGTGGCATCCGAGCCAGGTTTATGCGTAGATGTTATATGCATGAGTAGAACATAGGTGAGTTGTGGGCGATACAGGTCGTACTGCTTACCAGCATGTGACACTTTGGTTCGGCGGTATTGTTGGATGAAGTGGCCCAAATCGACATTACGCGTATGCTTACGCGAGACTAGTTCTACCGACGTGCTTTGCACATAGGTAGCTGGCGGGTGTCCGTTTCTCCAACTTTAGTTGAACCGAGTGTGGCTACGCCCGGTCCTTGAGAAGGTTAAAACAGCACAAACTTGACGAACTATCGTTGTGGTTTTGATGCGTAGGTAAGAACGGTTCTTGCTTAGCCCATAGCAGCCACGTAAAACTTGCAACAACAAAGTAGAGGGCGTCTAACTTGTCTTTGCAGGGCATGTTGTGATGTGATATGGTCAATACATGATGCTATATTTTATTGTATGAGATGATCATGTTTTGTAACTGAGTTATCGGCAACTAGCAGGAGCCATAAGGTTGTCGCTTTATTGTATGCAATGCAATCGCCCTGTAATTGCTTTACTTTATCACTATGCGGTAGCGATAGTCGTAGAAGCAATAGTTGGCGAGACGACACCGATGCTACGATGGAGATCAAGGTGTCACGCCGGTGACGATGGTGATCATGACGGTGCTTCGGAGACGGAGATCACAAGCACAAGATGATGATGGCCATATCATATCACTTATATTGATTGCATGTGATGTTTATCTTTTATGCATCTTATTTTTCTCTGATTGACGGTAGCATTATAAGATGATCTCTCACTGAATTTCAAGATAAAAGTGTTCTCCCTGAGTATGCACCGTTGCCAAAGTTCGTCATGCCCAGACACCACGTGATGATCGGGTGTGATAAGCTCTACGTCCATCTACAACGGGTGCAAGCCAGTTTTGCACACGCAGAATACTCAAGTTAAACTTGACGAGCCTAACATATGCAGATATGGCCTCGGAACACTAAGACCGAAAGGTCGAGCGTGAATCATATAGTAGATATGATCAACATAGTGATGTTCACCATTGAAAACTACTCCATTTCACGTGATGATCGGTTATGGTTTAGTTGATTTGGATCACGTGATCACTCAGATGATTAGAGGGATGTCTATCTAAGTGGGAGTTCTTAAGTAATATGATTAATTGAACTTTAATTTATCATGAACTTAGTCCTGGTAGTATTAGCATATCTATGTTGTAGATCAATAGCTCGCGTTTAGCTCCTCTGTTTTATTTTTGATATGTTCCTAGAGAAAACTAAGTTGAAAGATGTTATTAGCAATGATGCGGATTGGATCCGTGATCTGAGGATTATCCTCATTAATGCACAGAAGAATTATGTCCTTGATGCACCGCTAGGTGACAGACCTATTGCAGGAGCAGATGCAGACGTTATGAACGTTCGGCTAGCTCAATATGATGACTACTTGATAGTTTAGTGCGCCATGCTTAACAACTTAGAATCGGGACTTCAAAGACGTTTTGAACGTCATGGATCATATGAGACGTTCCAGGAGTTAAAGTTAATATTTCAAGCAAATACCCGAGTTGAGAGATATGAAGTCTCCAACAAGTTCTATAGCTAAAAGATGGAGGAGAATAGCTCAAGCAGTGAGCATGTGCTCAGATTGTCTGGGTACTACAATCGCTTGAATCAAGTGGGAGTTAATCTTCTAGATAAAAAGTGATTGATAGAATTCTCTAGTCACCATCACCAAGTTAGTAGAACTTCGTGATGAACTATAGTATGCAAGGGATGACGAAAACGATTCCCGAGCTTTTCATGATGATGAAATCGATGAAGGTAGAAATCAGGAAAGAGCATCAAGTGTTGATGATTAACAAGACAACTAGTTTCAAGAAAAGGGCAAAGGGAAAGAAAGGGAACTTCAAGAAGAACGGCAAGCAAGTTGTTGCTCAAGTGAAGAAGCCCAAGTCTGGACCTAAGCCTGAGACTAAGTGCTTATACTGCAAAGGGACTGGTCACTGGAAGCGGAACTGCCCCAAGTATTTGGCAGATAAGAAGGATGGCAAAGTGAACAAATGCTATATTTGATATACATGTTATTGATGTGTACTTTACTAGTGTTTATAGCAACCCCTCGGTATTTGATACTGGTTCAGTTGCTAAGAGTAGTAACTCGAAACGGGAGTTGCAGAATGAACAGAGACTAGTTAAGGGTGAAGTGACGATGTGTGTTGGAAGTGGTTCCAAGATTGATATGATCATAATTGCACACTCCCTATACTTTCGGGATTAGTGTTAAACCTAAATAAATGTTATTTGGTGTTTGCGTTGAGCATGAATATGATTAGATCATGTTTATTGCAATATGGTTATTCATTTAACTTAGAGAATAATTGTTGTTCTGTTTACATGAATAAAACCTTCTATGGTTATACACCCAATGAAAATGGTTCATTGGATCTCGATCGTAGTGATACACATATTCATAATATTGAAGCCAAAAGATGCAAAGTTAATAGTGATAGTGCAACTTATTTGTGGCACTGCCGTTTAGGTCATATTGGTGTAAAGCGCATGAAGAAACTCCATGCTGGGCTTTTGGAAGCACTTGATTATGAATCATTTTGATGCTTGCGAACCATGCCTCATGGGCAAGATGACTAAGACTCCATTCTCCAAAACAATGGAGCGAGCCACTGACTTATTGGAAATAATACATACCGATGTATGCGGTCCAATGAGTGTTGAGACTCACGGCGGGTATCATTGTTTTCTGACCTTCACAGATGATTTGAGCTGATATGTGTACATCTACTTGATGAAACATAAGTCTGAAACATTTGAAAAGTTCATATAATTTCAGAGTGAAGTGGAAAATCATCGTAACAAGAAAATAAAGTTTCTATGATCTGATCGTGGAGGGGAATATTTGAGTTACGAGTTTGGTCTTCATCTGAAACAATGCGAAATAGTTTCGCAACTCACGCCACCTGGAACACCACAGCGTAATGGTGTGTCCGAACATCATAACCGTACTTTATTAGATATGGTACAATCTATGATGTCTCTTATCGATTTACCACTATCGTTTTGGGGTTATGCATTAGAGACAACTGCATTCACGTTAACAAGGGCACCATCTAAATCCGTTGAGACGACATCGTATGAACTGTTGTTTAGCAAGAAACCTAAGCTGTCATTTCTTAAAGTTTGGGGTTGCGATGCTTATGTGAAAAAGTTTCATCTTGATAAGCTCAAACCCAATTCAGAGAAGTGCATCTTCATAGGATACCCAAAAGTAACTGTTGGGTACACCTTCTATCACAGATCCGAAGGCAAGATATTTGTTGCTGAGAATGGATCCTTTCTAGAGAAGGAGTTTATCTCGAAAGAAGTGAGTGGGAGGAAAGTATAACTTGATGAGGTAATTGTACATGCTCCCTTATTGGAAAGTAGTTCATCACAAAAATCTGTTTCTGTGACTCTTACACCAATTAGTGAGGAAGCTAATGATGATGATCATGTAACTCCAGATCAAGTTACTACCGAACCTCGTAGGTCAACTAGAGTGAGATCCGCACCAGAGAGGTAAGGTAATCCTGTTCTGGAGGTCATGTTAATTGACCATGACGAACCTACGAACTGTGTGGAAGCGATGATGAGCCCAGATTCCGCGAAATGGCTTGAGGCCATGAAATCTGAGATGGGATCCATGTATGAGAACAAAGTGTGGACTTCGATTGACTTGCCCGATGATCAGCAAGACATAGAAAATAAATGGATCTTCAAGAGGAAGATGGACGCTGATAGTAGTGTTACTATCTACAAAGCTAGACTTGTCGAAAAAGGTTTTGACAAAGTTCAAGGTGTTGACTACGATGAGATTTTCTCACTCGTAGCGATGCTTAAGTCTGTCTGAATCATGTTAGAAAATTGCCACATTTTATGAAATCTAGCAAATGGATGTCAAAACTACATTCCTTAATGGATTTCTTAAGGAAGAGTTGTATATGATGCAACCAGAAGGTTTTGTCGATCCTAAAGGTGCTAACAAAATATGCAAGCTCCAGCGATCCATCTATGGACTGGTGCAAGCATCTCGGAGTTGGAATATACGCTTTGATGAGTTGATCAAAGCATATAGTTTTATACAGACTTGTGGTGAAGCCTGTATTTACAAGAAAGTGAGTGGGAGCACTATAGCATTTCTGGTAAATATATGTGAATGCCATATTGTTGATCGAAAATAATGTAGAATTTTCTGGAAAGCATAAAGGAGTATTTGAAAAGAGTTTTTCAAATAAAGACCTCGGTGAAGCTACTTACATATTGAGCATCAAGATCTATAGAGATAGATCAAGACGCTTGATAAGTTTTTTCAATGAGTACATACCTTGACAAGATTTTTAAGTAGTTCAAAATGGAACAGTCAAAGAAAGAGTTCTTACCTGTGTTACAAGGTGTGAAATTGAGTAAGACTCAAAGCCTGACCACGGCAGAAGATAGAAAGAGAATGAAAGTCATTCCCTATGCCTCAACCATAGTTTCGATAAAGTATGCCATGCTATGTACCAGATCTATTGTATACCCTACACTGAGTTTAGCAAGGGAGTACAATAGTGATCTAGGAGTAGATCACTGGACAGCGGTCAAAATTATCCTTAGTGGAATAAGGATATGTTTCTCGATTATGGAGGTGACAAAAGGTTCGTCGAGGGTTACGTCAATGCAAATTTTGACACTGATCTAGATGACTCTAAGTCTCAATCTGGATACATTTTGAAAGTGGGAGCAATTAGCTAGAGTAGCTCCATGCAGAGCATTGTTGACATAGAAATTTGCAAAATACATACGGGTCTGAATGTGGCAGACCCGTAGACTAAACTTCTCTCACAAGCAAAACATGATCACACCTTAGTACTCTTTGGGTGTTAATCACATAACAATGTGAACTAGATTATGACTCTAGTAAACCCTTTGGGTGTTGGTCACATGACGATGTGAACTATGGGTGTTAATCACATAGTGATGTGAACTATTGGTGTTAAATCACATGGCGATGTGAACTAGATTATTGACTCTAGTGCAAGTGGGAGACTGAAGGAAATATGCCCTAGAGGCAATAATAAAGTTATTATTTATTTCCTTATTTCATGATAAATGTTTATTATTCATACTAGAATTGTATTAACCGGAAACATAATACATGTGTGAATACATAGACAAACATAGTGTCACTAGTATGCCTCTATTTGACTAGCTCGTTGAATCAATGATGGTTATGTTTCCTAACCATAGAAATGAGTTGTCATTTGATTAACGGGATCACATCATTAGAGAATGATGTGATTGACTTGACCCATCCGTTAGCTTAGCACGATGATCGTTTAGTTTGTTGTTATTGCTTTATTCATGACTTATACATGTTCCTATGACTATGAGATTATGCAACTCCCGTTTACCGGAGGAACACTTTGTGTGCTACCAAACGTCACAACGTAACTGGGTGATTATAAAAGTGCTCTACAGGTGTCTCCGAAGGTACTTGTTGAGTTGGCGTATTTCGATATTAGGATTTGTCACTCCGATTGTCGGAGAGGTATCACTGGGCCCACTCGGTAATGCACATCACTATAAGCCTTGCAAGCATTGCAACTAATGAGTTAGTTGCGAGACTTGCCGGTAATGAGATTGAACTAGGTATTGAGATACCAACGATCGAATCTCGGGCAAGTAACATACCGGTGAAAAAGAGAACAACGTATGCTGTTATGTGGTTTGACCGATAAAGATCTTCGTAGAATATGTGGGAGCCAATATGAGCATCCAGGTTCTGCTATTGCTTATTGACCGGAGACGTGTCTCGTTCATGTCTACATAGTTCTCGAACCAAAGGGTCCGCACGCTTGATGTTTGATGATGGTTATATTATGAGTTTATGTGATTTGATGTACCGAAGGTAGTTCGGAGTCCCGGATGAGATCGGGGACATGACGAGGAGTCTTGAAATGGTCGAGACGTAAAGATCGATATATTGGACAACTATATTCGGATATCGGAAAGGTTCCGAGTGATTCGGGTATTTTCGGAGTACCAGGGAGTTACGGAATTCACCGGGAGAAGTATTAGGCCTTATTGGGCCATACGGGAATAGAGGAGAGAGACCAAAAGGAAGGAGGCGTGCGCGCCCCCTCTGGTCCGAATTGGACAAGGGGTGCAGCCCCCTTTTCCTTCTCCCTCTCCCCCTCTTTCCTTATCTCCTACTCCGAATTGGACAAGGGGTGCATCCCCCTCTTCTCCCTCTCCCCCTCTTTCCTTATCTCCTACTCCCTCTCCCCCTCGAACCAAAGGGTCCGCACGCTTGAAGTTTGATGATGGTTATATTATGAGTTTATGTGATTTGATGTACCGAAGGTAGTTCGGAGTCCTGGATGAGATCGGGGACATGACGAGCAGTCTCGAAATTGTCGACACGTAAAGATTGATATATTGGACGACTATATTCAGACATCGAAAAGGTTCCGAGTGATTTAGGTATTTTCGGAGTACCAGGGAGTTACGGGAATTCACCGGGAGAAGTATTGAGCCATATTGGGCCATACGGGAATAGAGGAGAGAGGCCAAAAGGAAGGAGGCACCCCCCCCTCTAGTACGAATTGGACAAGGGGTGTAGCCCCCTTTTCCTTCTCCCTCTCCCCCTCTGTGGGGACCCCGACTCATAAGTCGTGATCATCGAATGCACGTGTACAGTGATCCCAAAGATCAATGCTCACTGAACACACAGAAGCTGAATAACAAGAGTCTTACATCCATACGTACCGTATTACACAAGTAGGACCATTATGGTCAAGTCTTGAGTATAACATCGTAGCGGAAATCTTCCTCGATAACTTGGACCCATGCCATCTGCCTTAACCCTACAGGCATTCTGACCGGGAAGCGTCCTAGCTCGCATGTTCGTCACCGAAGTATTCTTCATCATATCCTGTTCTTTCATGCCTGGCCAATGAGTACTTTGAATGTACTCGCAAGCAACCCATGTTTTGGTTCAAGGTACAACAATGCATGATATAGGTAAATTTTGCGGAAAGCTAGTTTTTGAGTGCAATGACATGTTCAACAACTCGTAAGACATGCATCAGGAGGATTCAAGTAACCATAAGGACAGGTTACAGATATCAACATAAATAGAGTGGGCACCAACCCAACTCAATCATGCCAAGTCCTCTGACTTGACCCAAGTAGTCGTATCATCATAAAAGGAGTGGGCACCAACCCAACTCAATCTTGTCAAGTCCTCTGACTTGACCCGAGTAGCTCTTCCCCTTTATTCAAACACACACTAGTTCAAAAACATGTGGACGTAGTTTAAGCAGCACCGCCCAACTGTCCTTGACCGTGGACACGGCTATTCGAATAGTTTTTCACTCTGCAGAGGTTGCACACTTTACCCACTAGATCCGGGGAACTTCCGTGTCATCCACGACCCGCGGTACCTCAAGTACCCGGGGTAAGCACCCGATCACTACCTTTCCCTAGACGACACTAACAAGGAGTCCACTCATTGTTCCGTATCCTCACGATGTACATCATACGAGACTCACTCGAGATCGTAACATCCGAGAGGGGACACAACGGTGTATCCGGTGCCCTGTGAAAACAGTCATGGCCGCCCTACCTGGCACGACCCCGTCCCGAGAGAGAGCACCAACTCTCCCCCGTCACTAGTAATGCGGGCTCCAAGCTAGTATCGTCCTAGGTAATCAATAATGCCCTTTCCCATACAAGGGTAGAGTGGTTGCGCATGTAAGGTTGGGACAGTCGACAAATCTTAAATCTAATCCGTTTTCGAAAACAACACACACACTTGCCTCGGTACACCACTTCGTCATCAAGTGGTTACCCAACTCATCATCTCCCTCGGGTATAAGTGGCACCAGATGGGGTTTTCGAAAAGTCCTTTGAAAATTACTTTGCCTCATCTCTATGCACATTCCCGTCCCTTTTGCGTAGCAACTACTTAGCATCCTATTCATTCCCACCGGCATAACCCTCATAAGGAGGTAGGGTTATGCACAATGCAAGTATCAACAAGGAAGTAACGGAGGCAATCCATCAAATTGGTTCCACCTCATCATGATCCCGATGCAACAATAGTAAAGTGCTATATGAAATGCGTAAAAAGGGGTTTCTTAGTCATGGTCAAAGGGATGCTTGCCTGTTTTAACAAAGTCTTCGAGGTCTTCAAATATCTCTGGTCCAACTCTGAGCATTTCGTCTACTTCGTCAACTATCGTCGAAAACAACCACAATAAGCAACACAACAAGGTAAAAAAATAAAAGTGCTCCAAAAATATTGATTTGACTTTTCTAGGATACCTCTGGTCACATGAGGAATGACCAAAGTGATTTCATTGGAAGTGGATCAATGGATATTTCTAAACATTTAGATATGATGGAATCAAGGGGTTTATGGAATTGCAAGAAGTGGACAGAAACATATTTTTGAAAAATGAGCAAAGGTACCCATTTAACAAAGGATGATTTTAGAAGCATCTAGGAATTGGTTTCACTGGATTTGGAGTTGAAATGATTTTCCTATGAATTTACAAAGTTGACAAATATGAAGAAATAGACCATTATTTGAGGTGATACAGAAAGTATTAGTAAAAATGTTCAAAAACTAAGTTTTGAACTTATAGACACCTAGGATTTTGAATCATGGAATTTGGATCAAAATTAGGCTCTCTGGGATTTTCTAAAGTTTATGACAGGAATGGAAATATGGGATTTGATAAATGTTTGTGAAGAAAATCTTTATGGAAAAATGTGCAAAAAGCACCATGTGATAGGGCATGATTTATGGAGCAACTAGAAATTTGAATCATCAAATTTGGACTTTATTTGATTTGTTTATGGATTTTACCAATTTCTGGAAAAAGGAAAAAGGAAGAAAAGGAATCAACCTTATAAAGCGCACTGGGCGAAGCCCAGCTAATCAGCGCCTACTGGGCTCAGCCCAGCGGCTCAGCTGCGCGAGGGAGGAGGTGACGTCGAAGGCGGCTTCGCGGGGGTGCGCCTTCGCGCAGGGGAGGCGGATCCGGGCCGAAGCCGTTTCGACTTAAACGCCCGGGCCCGCCCGCTGGGTTGCTGACGCGCGGGCCCCAGCGGCAGGTCGTCTTCCACCTCCCGCGCACGCTCTGGCCGTGGGATGGAGCGGCTCCCGACGGCGATAGCCGGGGCTATAGCGCGTCTCCGGCGACGCTCCGCCCACCGGCGTGCTCAGGAGGCCATGCCGCACCCATCCATGTGCTGCAAGCATGCCGTGGGGGGGCTGCAGCAGTGATGTCTTGGGTGCCTGCGGAGGAGGCTGTCGGCCATCTTCGGCCATGAGCGCGTGGCGTTCCCGGGGATGAATGACGGTGATGGAGGGCCTCGAGGTGATGGTATGGGGGTACTGGAGTGGTTAGGGAGAGAAGGGAGGCTCGGGATAGCCCGAATTTAGGCGGAGCCCGACGGCGGCGCTCCGGCCATTGCGGTGAACGGAAGGCACGGGGAGGGGTGTGGGTTTGTCCAGGGGTGCACGAGAGGGAGAGGGAGCCAAAGGAGTAGAGAGGGGGCTCGGGGGTGGCCTTAAATAGCCGACCCGTAGCTCACCATGGACACGGCGCACCGGTGGCCGCGGCAACGGCTCGGGAGGCCAGGAGGGAGGGAGAGGAGCTATCCACGGCGTTCGTGGGAGTCGCGTAGGTTGCCAGGTAGAGAGAGAGGGAGCGGGGCGAGGCCCTGGTGCTCGCGCGTGTGAGGCCGGGCATTGGCCGAGCTGGGCGGCCCTGGGCGGGCACCGCAGGAGGTGAGAGAGAGAGACGAGGGGGCCTGCATGGTGGCGTGTTGCGGACGTCGAGGCACCTCGACTGGCGCGCGGGGGAGGCTCGAGGTGGTCAGGAGACGCGGCGTCAACGGTCGGGTGCTCTGGCAGGCGCTCCAGAGCGCAACTTTGGCCGGCATCCGCGGCTTTCCCACGTCCGCGCGCGTCCACTTGTGTCTGGAGGCTGCAGGGGGCATGGGCAAAAGCTGGGACGAGCCTTGGACGCTTTGGAAAGCTGAGGGGAGAGAAGGAGGCTGAGAGAGAAAGGGAAATCTGCTGTCCAGAGAAGAAAAATGGGGTTCTCCCCCCCCTTCATCATTGTTTCCTTGGGCAGCAAAGCACACAGGTGCTAGAGGGGGACTAGGAGGTGCTGTGGTAAAAAGTTGAGCTTACCAAGAATAGTGGAAGGGTTCGAAACAGTGGTTTTTGCAAAATGTCAGAAGGTGTTTGATAATGGTTTGGGCAAGAAAATGAACTCCAATTGCCATGATACTTAACAGGTTGGAAAGACACTTAGAAATAGGATGTTCCACCAAATTTGAGCTCATTTGGACAAAGTGTCCAATGCAACTTTTGTAAACCCTAGAAATCAACAGAAAGGGGTTTGTGAAGATTTAATTGAGCAAATCACTTCTCCATGATGCACCACTTGTTGTAGTGGCCTCATTTGGTCATGTGAACATGCTCACAAAAGATGGGGTCAAGGAGGGAAAGTTGGTAGTACAAACTTGTTCAAATTTGGCTCTGGCCAGAGAGGGTTTTGGGGCACTTTGATCAAGATAACATTCTCTCCAACTTGTGCCATTTGGTCTAGATCAATAATTAGACCATTTGAGCATGTTAACAAGGTTTGAGAACATTTGGACATGTTTGTCAATGTAAAGTTGCTCAAACTTCAAAATGGACAGAAATGGTTTTGAGGAGATTTCATGGGGTTATACTATTCTCCATGACATGATACTTGGCAAGATCATCAAACATGTCATATGTGGCATGCTAGAATTTTCTTGGACTTTTATGAAAATATTTCCTTTAGAAATATTTCAAATCCTTGAAATGAGCAAAAATGGTTTTGGGAGGTTTTGTCCAATATTTTGAACATGACCATGTGTTGAAACTCTTATATATGGACAATATATGTCCATTGAGTTTCCCTAAATTTTCTCAAATATTTTTGAAACATTAAAAATAATTTTTCCCTATTAAAGACCATTTCTGTCCTTAAGAAAAAGCTTTTAAATAAAATAAGAAAATAACTTTTAAAATTATATTTTTGTGGTTTATGGGTATCCTATATCTAATAGGAGTCAAACATATTTTTGGAAAGATTTTTACTGCCCTGAATTAAGTACTTGCAGTACAAATCTTAATTCAGGGGTTTTTGGAAAACTAATTTTTGAAAATGCTTTTTGGCTAAATTATTTTTGTAAGAGAATACTATATTGCTCTATACACATGGCATGATCATTGGTTCAAGAGTTTGGAGCAAGGAGATGAAGTATGGGAGTTGGAGGATTTATTTGATTTTTAGAGCACTTGCAAACAACAGACAAAAATCAAATCAAGCAAAGTCCAGAACACTCAAAAGTTTTTTTGTAAAACCTCATTGATTAAATAGCTTAAGTGGTGTGGCATGAAAATCAGGGTGTGACAGACCTACCCCCCTTACAAGAATCTCGTCCCCGAGATTCCCAGACTAGGCGCGGAAAGGAATACGGAAACTTGGATTTGGGGTAGTCCTCACGTCCTCATACTGCTTCTGCTCCTGTTTGGTGCTCCACTGAACCTTGAAGTACTCGATGGCGTGGCTTCGTGTTTGTCGTCCTGCTCGATCCAGATTACAATTGGGGTCTCTCGCATAGGTCATAATGGGCTAGGGGTCGATGGCTCGGTGGTTAATGTCCTTGTAGAGACCGGGCTAGTTAGGAAGTTGGAAACATTTCCGGAGTGGTGTCGTGTGGAAAAATGTTGTGCACAGTGGGTGACTCAGGTGATAACTCTAGCTGGTGGCCGTTTATTCTTCGTCTTGCAGTGATCTTGGAGAGGGCCGATAAATCTTGGTGTGAGTTTTCCCTTAACATGGAAACGCTTGGTCCCCTTAAGAGGAGTCACTCGTAGGTATACATGGTCTCCGACTTGGAAGTTGACTTGTCGGCGACGAGTGTCAGCATAGCTCTTCTTTCTGGACTTAGCGGTCTTCAGTTGTTCTCTAACTAGCTGAACTTGCTCTACTGCTTCACGGAGGATCTCAGGCCCAAATATTACTCCTACTCCGGTTTCTGACCAATTGAGGGGTGTGCGGCACTTGCGCTCATACAACACCTCAAATGGTGCCATCTGAAGGCTTGACTGATAACTGTTGTTGTAGGAGAACTCGGCGAAAGGGAGGCAATCTTCCCACTTAGCTCCATATGCTAAGACGCAGGCTCGGAGCATGTCTTCGAGTATCTGATTTACTCATTCTGTCTGGCCTCCGGTCTGTGGGTGGAAAGCAGTGCTGAAGGACAGCTTGGTCCCCATGGCCTCTTGGAACTTCTTCCAGAACCTTGAGGTAAACTGGGTTCCTCGGTCTGATACAATCTCCTGGGGAACACCATGAAGGCTTACGATTCTGCTGATGTAGAGGCTGGCTAGCTGGTTCCCCTTGTAAGTCGTTTTGACAGGAATGAAATGGGCCACCTTGGTCAAATGGTCGACTATGACCCAGATGGAGTCATGTCCCTTATTTGACCTGGGTAATCCAGTGATGAAGTCCATCCCGATCTTGTCCCATTTCCATTCGGGCACCTTGAGAGGCTGTAACAATCCAGCGGGCCGCTGATGTTCAGCTTTGACCCTTTGGCATGTGTCACATTTAGCGACGAAAGTAGCTATCTCTCTCTTCATGCCATGCCACCAGAATCTTTCCTTTAAGTCTTGATACATCTTGGTTCCTCCGGGGTGAATGGAATACGGGGTGTCATGAGCTTCTTGCAAGATCAAATTCTTAAGCTCAATCTTGTTGGGTACGCAAATGCGATTCTGAAACAACACAATTCCTTGCCCATCCTCTGAGAATCCCGGGGCCTTGCCTGCCTTGATCTTCCTCTTGATGCCTTCAATACTTTCGTGTCCCTTCTGAGCTTCCTTAATATCATCCATCAGGGTAGGCTTGACTTCAAGGTTGGCTAAGAATCCTGGTGCAACCAGTTCCAACCCGAAGCTTTCAAGTTCTTCACACAAGGCGGGTAGCCTCTCCTTAAGCATAGCATTCAAGGAACAAGCCTTTCTGCTTAATGCATCTGCTACCACATTAGCCTTCCCGGGATGGTATTGAACACTGAGGTCATAATCCTTGATCAACTCTAACCACCTTCTCTGCCTCATGTTCAATTCCTTCTGAGTGAAAATATACTTCAGACTTTTGTGATCCGTGTATATCTCACACCGCTTCCCTAGGAGGTAATGTCGCCATGTTTTCAGGGCATGAACTACAGCTGCCAACTCAAGGTCATGAGTAGCATAGTTCTCTTCATGAGGCCGTAGTTGCCTTGAAAGGTAAGCTACGACTCTGCCTTCTTGCATCAGAACACCTCCCAGTCTGGTTCTTGAAGCATCACAATATATCACAAACTCCTTGTGTATATCTGGTGTGGCCAGAACTAGGGCGGTGGTCAATCTCTTTTTCAGCTCCTGGAAGCTCTCTTCGCACTTTGGCGTCCATTCAAACTTCTTGTCCTTCTTCAAGAGCTGAGTCATGGGTCGTGCAATGCTTGAGAAACCTTCAACGAACTTGCGGTAACATCCCGCGAGTCCGAGGAAGCTTCTGACTTCCTTTACATTGCTCGGGGATTGCCATTCAGCCACAGCTTCAATCTTAGCGGGATCGACCGACAATCCTTCTTCAGTCAAAACATGACCCAAGAATCCAACTTTGCGCAGCCAAAATTCGCACTTGCTGAACTTGGCATACAGTTGGTGCTCTCGAAGTTTATCTAGGACCATCCTCAAGTGTTGCTCGTGCTCTTCTTCCGTCTTCGAGAAGACAAGAATGTCATCAAGGAAGGATGACAACTACTTGCCCGAGTACTCCGTGAAGACTTGCCCACGGGGTACATAGGGTATAGGTTGGGGTATCAGTGGTGGTCATGGTTGGGTATTGGCCAAGGTTTCCTTGTCCTAGAGCCAAAGCCCATGGTTGCGATTCCGACCATATCGTGGCTTGGGGGGCTTAAGGGTCTCAAGGATTCTAGTGTGCGAGTGAACGTTTCTCACCTTATCCTTAAGCACGGTTCCTGAGATGCCAATTGTTCTATCCAGTCCTCTATTCCTATATCCTCAAATTGGTCCTCCTTATGGCATCGTCAGTTCTCGTGCTATTTTAGGGTGATAATGTGCTCGTTCACTATGTCCACTAGTTCCATAATGAACCCAGTGTTGTGCAAGGTTTATAGAGGCTTAACTGGTTCTCTTGCAATTCCATGGGTTAAGCACATGGTTAAGGACTCGAGCTGGGGTACCTCGTGAAGTCTCGAAGGGTCAAGGGATGGGTTCACAGTCTTGAGGGGTAAACATAATTCTACGGGGTTACACTTGGTCGAGGAGATTGTAGCAGAAGTCTTCATTGCCAGTTGATTGCCGAGGTAGAATCCTTGGTGTAGCTTGTCTTGCTGGTCTTCAGTTGAGGAGAGAGATGAGAGGGAAAAGTAGCATAGAGGAGGGGAACGCCTAAAGGGGGTTCTATAGTGCAGGTGCGAACAAACAAGCGTCAAAAAGGGCCAAACGAAGGAAAACAAGGAAGGTGATATAGTCGCGTAGTTGTTGCCTAGGAAAAAAGTGCGACTTATATCAAAACACAAACAAATGAAAACAAGCAACACACAATCATGGTTCTGTTCGAACCATCGCATGGACTCGACTGTGCGAAGGGGGGGTACACGACTCATCCTACTCTAGGGGTTCTCAGACTCAGTAATCGTGCCTTGAGCCTCGTGCAGTCCTCTGGGTTTTCCTTAGGTGTTGCTACGTCTCTTGTAGTTGTTTGATGAAACGATCTGGGTTGAGCCTGAAGAGTCTTCAACAACTTCTCGCCTTTTGAAGTGATGGGGTGAAGGTGTCTCCTCGTAGCAGGCATTGACTCGGTCTTCTATTGTCTTCTTAATCATGATGACCCCTTTTTGTCTTCTAAGGCATCGATGGTACCAAGTAGGTAATCCCTTATGCAATGACATTAACAAGGCATAGTAGAGGTCCAACATGTCGGTTACGTCGATGAAAACATTGACACCGAGAGCGGGGGATGAAGAGAACCGTTTTCCTGCTCACTGTAGTGAGGCGGACCAAGTGACGAGGTTCTCATCCACCGGTGGTTCTCGATACAACAACGGTAAGGACATAGTTGCTCTATTAGCGATGTCTATTATGATCTTGCATATTCTATGCCCTGATCATCGTAGGCTAAGGTTGCATCGTCTTGGGGCAGCGTCAAGGGTGTCACCATCTCTTGGGTCTTCAGGTCCTCATTCCTCGAGGATGTATCTTCTGTTGGTATCATCTTGTTGTGATGTCGCCAATCTTGTGTTCAGGAGATGTGGGTGAATGTCTGGCAAGGCATCATCCTTCTAGATTATCCATGAGGATTAGAGGGAATCCCATAGTCAGTGGCTTGAGGGTGCTAGCGACCGTTAGCAATAGTTTTGAAGGGAAGAGATCGATAAGGAAAGTATACATTGGTTTTCGAAAAACTGAGAAGGGAAGAGAAGTATAGATAGTTTTGAAAACTAGTAATAGTTTTGGAAATAGTTTTACCCTAACTAACGACCATGCTAAATAAGGCTTCCTACAGTCAGGATGGCTCTGATACCAGCTCTGTGGGGACCCCGACTCATAAGTCGTGATCACCGAATGCACGTGTACAGTGATCCCAGAGATCAATGCTCACTGAACACACAGAAGCTGAATAACAAGAGTCTTACATCCATACGTACCGTATTACACAAGTAGGACCATTATGGTCAAGTCTTGAGTATAACATCGCAGCGGAAATCTTCCTCGATAACTTGGACCCATGCCATCTGCCTTAACCCTACAGGCATTCTGACCGGGAAGCGTCCTAGCTCGCATGTTCGTCACCGAAGTATTCTTCATCATATCCTGTTCTTTCATGCCTGGCCAATAAAATAACCAGTGGCAAGCCAATGAGTACTTTGAATGTACTTGCAAGCAACCCATGTTTTGGTTCAAGGTACAACAATGCATGATATAGGTAAATTTTTCGGAAAGCTAGTTTTTGAGTGCAATGACATGTTCAACAACTCGTAAGACATGCATCAGGAGGATTCAAGTAACCATAAGGACAGGTTACAGATATCAACATAAATAGAGTGGGCACCAACCCAACTCAATCATGCCAAGTCCTCTGACTTGACCCAAGTAGTCGTATCATCATAAAAGGAGTGGGCACCAACCCAACTCAATCTTGTCAAGTCCTCTGACTTGACCCGAGTAGCTCTTCCCCTTTATTCAAACACACACTGGTTCAAAAACATGTGGACGTAGTTTAAGCAGCACCGCCCAACTGTCCTTGACCGTGGACACGGCTATTCGAATAGTTTTTCACTCTGCAGAGGTTGCACACTTTACCCACTAGATCCGGGGAACTTCCGTGTCATCCACGACCCGCGGTACCTCAAGTACCCGGGGTAAGCACCCGACCAGTACCTTTCCCTAGACGACACTAACAAGGAGTCCACTCGTTGTTCCATATCCTCACAATGTACATCATACGAGACTCACTCGAGATCGTAACATCCGAGAGGGGACACAACGGTGTATCCGGTGCCCTGTGAAAACAGTCATGGCCGCCCTACCTGGCACGACCCCGTCCCGAGAGAGAGCACCAACTCTCCCCCATCACTAGTAATGCGGGCTCCAAGCTAGTATCGGCCTAGGTAATCAATAATGCCCTTTCCCATACAAGGGTAGAGTGGTTGCGCATGTAAGGTTGGGACAGTCGACAAATCTTAAATCTAATCCGTTTTCGAAAACAACACACACACTTGCCTCGGTACACCACTTCATCATCAAGTGGTTACCCAACTCATCATCTCCCTCGGGTATAAGTGGCACCAGATGGGGTTTTCGAAAAGTCCTTTGAAAATTACTTTGCCTCATCTCTATGCACATTCCCGTCCCTTTTGCGTAGCAACTACTTAGCATCCTATTCATTCCCACCGGCATAACCCTCATAAGGAGGTAGGGTTATGCACAATGCAAGTATCAACAAGGAAGTAACGGAGGCAATCCATCAAAGTGGTTCCACCTCATCATGATCCCGATGCAACAATAGTAAAGTGCTATATGAAATGCGTAAAAAGGGGTTTCTTAGTCATGGTCAAAGGGATGCTTGCCTGTTTTAACAAAGTCTTCGAGGTCTTCAAATATCTCTGGTCCAACTCCGAGCATTTCGTCTACTTCGTCAACTATCGTCGAAAACAACCACAATAAGCAACACAACAAGGTAAAAAAAATAAAAGTGCTCCAAAAATATTGATTTGACTTTTCTAGGATACCTCTGGTCACATGAGGAATGACCAAAGTGATTTCATTGGAAGTGGATCAATGGATATTTCTAAACATTTAGATATGATGGAATTAAGGGGTTTATGGAATTGCAAGAAGTGGACAGAAACATATTTTTGAAAAATGAGCAAAGGTACCCATTTAACAAAGGATGATTTTAGAAGCATCTAGGAATTGGTTTCACTGGATTTGGAGTTGAAATGATTTTCCTATGAATTTACAAAGTTGACAAATATGAAGAAATAGACCATTATTTGAGGTGATATAGAAAGTATTAGTAAAAATGTTCAAAAACTAAGTTTTGAACTTATAGACACCTAGGATTTTGAATCATGGAATTTGGATCAAAATTGGGCTCTCTGGGATTTTCTAAAGTTTATGACATGAATGGAAATATGGGATTTGATAAATGTTTGTGAAGAAAATCTTTATGGAAAAATGTGCAAAAAGCACCATGTGATAGGGCATGATTTATGGAGCAACTAGAAATTTCAATCATCAAATTTGGACTTTATTTGATTTGTTTATGGATTTTACCAATTTCTGGAAAAAGGAAAAAGGAAGAAAAGGAATCAACCTTATAAAGCGCACTGGGCGAAGCCCAGCTAATCAGCGCCTACTGGGCTCAGCCCAGCGGCTCAGTTGCGCGAGGGAGGAGGTGACGTCGAAGGCGGCTTCGCGGGGGTGCGCCTTCGCGCAGGGGAGGCAGATCCGGGCCGAAGCCGTTTCCACTTAAACACCCGGGCCCGCCCGCTAGGTCGCTGACGCGCGGGCCCCAGCGGCAGGTCGTCTTCCACCTCCCGCGCACGCTCTGGCCGTGGGATGGAGCGGCTCCCGACGGCGATAGCCGGGGCTACAGCGCGTCTCCGGCAACGCTCCGCCCACCGGCGTGCTCAGGAGGCCACGCCGCACCCATCCATGTGCTGCAAGCATGCCGTGGGGGGCTGCAGCAGCGATGGCTTGGGTGGCCGCGGAGGAGGCTGTCGGCCATCTTCGGCCATGAGCGCGTGGCGTTCCCGGGGATGAACGACGGTGATGGAGGGCCTCGAGGTGATGGTATGGGGGTACTGGAGTGGTTAGGGAGAGAAGGGAGGCTCGGGATAGCCCGAATTTAGGCGGAGCCCGACGGCGACGCTCCGGCCATTGCGGTGAACGGAAGGCACGGGGAGGGGTGTGGGTTTGTCCAGGGGTGCATGAGAGGGAGAGGGAGCCAAAGGAGTAGAGAGGGGGCTCGGGGTGGCCTTAAATAGCCGACCCGTGGCTCACCATGGACGCGGCGCACGGGTGGCCGCGGCAACGGCTCGGGAGGCCAGGAGGGAGGGAGAGGAGCTGTCCACGGCATTCGTGGGAGTCGCGTAGGGTGCCAGGTAGAGAGAGAGGGAGCGGGGCGAGGCCCTGGTGCTCGCGCGTGCGAGGCCGGGCATTGGCCGAGCTGGGCGGCCCTGGGCGCACACCGCAGGAGGTGAGAGAGAGAGAGAGAGAGAGAGAGAGACGAGGGGGCCTGCATGGTGGCGTGTTGCGGACGTCGAGGCACCTCGACTAGCGCGGGGGGGAGGCTCGAGGTGGTCGGGAGACGCGGCGTCAACGGTCGGGTGCCATGGCAGGCGCTCCAGAGCGCGACTTCGGCTGCATCCGCGACTTTCCCACGTCCGCGCGCGTCCACTTGTGTCTGGAGGCTGCAGGGGGCATGGGCAAAAGCTGGGACGAGCCTTGGACGCTTTGGAAAGCTGAGGGGAGAGAAGGAGGCTGAGAGAGAAAGGGAAATCTGCTGTCCAGAGAAGAAAAATGGGGTTCTCCCCCCCTTCATCATTGTTTCCTTGGGCAGCAAAGCACACAGGTGCTAGAGGGGGACTAGGAGGTGCTGTGGTAAAAAGTTGAGCTTACCAAGAATAGTGGAAGGGTTCAAAACAGTGGTTTTTGCAAAATGTCAGAAGGTGTTTGATAATGGTTTGGGAAAGCAAATGAACTCCAATTGCCATGATACTTAACAGGTTGGAAAGACACTTAGAAATAGGATGTTCCACCAAATTTGAGCTCATTTGGGCAAAGTGTCCAATGCAACTTTTGTAAACCCTAGAAATCAACAGAAAGGGGTTTGTGTAGATTTAGTTGAGCAAATCACTTCTCCATGATGCACCACTTGGTGTAGTGGCCTCATTTGGTCATGTGAACATGCTCACAAAAGATGGGGTCAAGGAGGGAAAGTTGTTAGTACAAACTTGTTCAAATTTGGCTCTGGCCAGAGAGGGTTTTGGGGCACTTTGATCAAGATAACATTCTCTCCAACTTGTGCCATTTGGTCTAGATCAATAATTAGACCATTTGAGCATGTTAACAAGGTTTGAGAACATTTGGACATGTTTGGCAATGTAAAGTTGCTCAAACTTCAAAATGGACAGAAATGGTTTTGAGGAGATTTCATGGGGTTATACTATTCTCCATGACATGATACTTGGCAAGATCATCAAACATGTCATATGTGGCATGCTAGAATTTTCTTGGACTTTTATGAAAATATTTCCTGTAGAAATATTTCAAATCCTTGAAAGGAGCAGAAATGGTTTTGGGAGGTTTTGTCCAATATTTTGAACATGACCATGTGTTGAAACTCTTATATATGGACAATATATGTCCATTGAGTTTCCCTAAATTTTCTCAAATATTTTTGAAACATTAAAAATAATTTTTCCCTATTAAAGACCATTTATGGCCTTAAGAAAAAGCTTTTAAATAAAATAAGAAAATAACTTCTAAAATTATATTTTTGTGGTTTCTGGGTATCCTATATCTAATAGGAGTCAAACATATTTTTAGAAAGATTTTTACTGCCCTGAATTAAGTACTTGCAGTACAAATCTTAATTCAGGGGTTTTTGGAAAACTAATTTTTGAAAATGCTTTTTGGCTAAATTATTTTTGTAAGAGAATACTATATTGCTCTATACACATGGCATGATCATTGGTTCAAGAGTTTGGAGCAAGGAGATGAAGTATGGGAGTTGGAGGATTTATTTGATTTTTAGAGCACTTGCAAACAACAGACAAAAATCAAATCAAGCAAAGTCCAGAACACTCAAAAGTTTTTTTGTAAAACCTCATTGATTAAATAGCTTAAGTGTTGTGGCATGAAAATCAGGGTGTGACACCCTCTTTCCTTCTCTCCTACTCCAGAAAGGAAAGGGGAATCCTACTAGGACTTGGGAGTCCTAGTAGGACTCCCCACACTTGGTGCGCCCCCTCTAGGGTCGGCCTCTCACTCCCTCCTTTATATACGGGGGCAGGGGCCACATCTAGACACAACAATTGATCTCTTGGATCTCTTAGCCGTGTGCGGTGCCCCCCTCCACCATAATCCACCTCGATAATATCGTAGCAGTGCTTAGGCGAAGCCCTGCATCGGTAGAACATCATCATCGTCACCATGCAGTCGTGCTGACGGAACTCTCCCTCAAAGCTCAGCTGGATCGGAGTTCGAGGGACATCATCGAGTTGAACGTGTGCAGAACTCGGAGGTGCCGTGCGTTCGGTACTTGATCGGTCGGATCGTGAAGACGTACGACTACATCAACCGTGTTGTGCTAACGCTTCCGCTTTCGATCTACGAGGGTACGTGGACACACTCTCCCCTCTCATTGCTATGCATCACCATGATCTTGCGTGTGTGTAGGAATTTTTTTGAAATTACTATGTCCCCCAACAGTTTCAGGCAAAGAAAGCTATCAAGTCCCAGGCAATAGCAGATTTCCTCGTCGAGTGGATCGAATAGCAACTGCCGACTCAGATTCACTCAGACCATTGGACCATGTTTTTTGATGGATCTAAGATGCTGAATGGTTCTGGCGCTGGGGTAGTATTGGTATCCCCCCGAGGTGACAAGCTCCACTATGTTCTCCAAATTCATTTCGATTCCTCCAACAACGAAGCTGAATATGAGGCACTTTTGTACGGGTTGCGTATGGCCATTTCACTGGGTGTCCGTCGCCTCATGGTCTACGGCGACTCAGATTTGGTGGTGAATCAAGTGATGAAGGAGTGGGACATCCGAAGCCCGGCTATGACTGGCTACTGCAATGAAGTGAGAAAGTTAGAGAAGAAGTTTGAGGGTTTAGAACTCCACTACATACCCCGACTGAAAAATCAAGCAGCGGATGATTTGGTGAAGATAGGTTCCAAGAGGGAAGCCATTCCTAGTAATGTGTTTTTGGAACATATTCATACACCTTTAGTCCAGGAAGATCCTTTCACTGAAGAGCCCCCGCAACCAAAGAGTGCCGCTGATCCGACTGAAGTCGAAGTCCCGGCCGTGGTCGACTTGATCATGGAGGTTTTGGTCATCACTCCCGACTGGACAGTGCCGTACATCGCGTACATCCTTTGGAAGGAACTCCCGGAGGACGAAGAAGAAGCCCGATAGATCGTCCGCCGATCCAAAGCTTTTACCATGATAAGAGGGCAGCTGTTCAAAGAAAGTGTAACTGGAGTCAGCCAAAAATGCATAACACCAGAGGAAGGTCGAGTGATCCTCAACAACATCCACTCGGGGACCTATGGTGACCATGCATCCTCTTGGACCATTGTGGCCGAAGCATACCGAGCAGGATTTTACTAGCCACGGGCAAATGAGATGGCACAAGAAATAGTCAACAAATGTGAAGGTTGCTAGTTTTACTCCAACATGTCTGACAAGCCTGCGTCAGCCCTGAAGACCATTCCACTCGTCTAGCCCTTCGCTGTTTGGGGTTTGGACATGGTGGGACCTCTGAGAACGGGTAGGAGCGGCTTCACTCATGTACTCGTGGCAGTCAACAAGTTCACCAAATGTATTGAAGCCAAACCTATAAAAGGCTTGAAGCCAGTACTGCGGTCAGTTTCATCATAGAGTTAACATTTAGATATGGTGTTCCTCACACCATCATCACTCACAATGGGTCAAACTTCGATTCTGATGAATTCTGAGCCTTCTGCGCTTCCCAAGGCACTCGGGTCGACTACGCTTCAGTCGCCCATCCCCAGTCGAATGGACAAGCTGAAAGAGCAAACGGATTGATTCTCAAAGGACTGAAACCCCGATTGATGCGTGATCTCAAGTACACGGCAGGTGCCTGGGTCGACGAACTTCCGTCGACCCTTTGGGGCTAGAGGACAACTCCTAATCGGTCGACTGGCCGAACTCCATTCTTCCTGGTCTATGGAGCTGAAGCTGTTCTTCCGAGTGACTTGCTTCACAACGCACCCATAGTCGAGCTTTTCTTAGAAGATGAAGCAGAACAGACTCAGCAAGACGCAGTTGATCTTCTAGAAGAGGAAAGAGAGATGGCCCTGATCCGGTCAACCATTTATCAGCAAGACCTGCGTCAATTCCACGCCAGAAACATGAGGGGTCGAGCATTTCAAGAAGGAGACTTGGTCCTTCGAGTGGATCAACAGAAACCACACAAACTCGCTCCTACTTGGGAAGGCCCCTTCATTATCACCAGAGTGCTCCACAATGGAGCATACCACTTATACAACGTCGAGCACAAGAAAGACGAGCCACGCGCTTGGAATGCGGAGCTGCTCCGCCCCTTTTACACTTAAGCATTCAGACTATTGAGATGTAATAAGAAATACCCTTTAAATTGATTATCAAAGACACAGTTTTACAGTCTCTTAAGTGATTTTTGTTTCCTTTTTATATGTTCTAAATCCCCAGTGGGTGCCTTAGATGCGAATCTGTTTCGCCAAAGTTTGAAAAATCCTACCGAGTGGTGAGAAACTCTCTCACTCGGAGGCTTAGCTGTGAATCCGTTTCTCCTAAGTTTGAAAATTACTACCGAGTGGTGAGCAAGCCTCTTACTCGGAGGCTTAGCTGCGAATCCATTTCGCCTAAGTTTAAAAAATCCTACCGAGTGGTGAGCAAGCCTCTCACTCGGGGGATTAGCTGCAGTCCAGTACTCGCCTAAGTGTAAAAAATCCTACTGAGTGGTGAGCAAGTCTCTCACTCGGAGGCTTAGCTGTAGTCCAGTACTCGCCTAAGTTTAAAAAATCATACCGAGTGGTGAGCAACCCTATCACTCGGGGGCTTAGTTGCAGTCCAGTACTCACCTAAGTGTAAAAAATCCTACTGAGTGGTGAGCAAGTCTCTCACTTGGAGGCTTAGCTGTAGTCCAGTACTCGCCTAAGTTTAAAAAATCCCACGGAGTGGTGAGCAACCCTCTCACTCATGGGCTTAGCTGCAGTCCAGTACTTGCCTAAGTGTAAAAAATCCTACCGAGTGGTGAGCAAGTCTCTCACTCAGAGGCTTAGTTGCAGTCCAGTACTGTAACACCCTCGATGCGACTATATCTCCCACGTGTCGAGGCACGACTTAGAGGCATAATCGCATAGAAGGCATATGTCGCAAGTGAGGTAAACTTCACACAACCCATGTAATATAATAAGGAAAGAGATACATAGTTGGCTTACACTCGCCACTTCACAAAAATACATGAATAAAGCATTACATCAATCAAATACACTCATGGTCCGACTACGGAACCAAAATAAAAGAAGAACCCCAAATGCGACACGGTCCCTGATCGACCCCAACTGGGCTCCACTACTGATCAACTAGCACGAAACAACATAAAGAACACGATCTTCATCGAGCTCCTCCTGAGCTTGGTTGCATCATCTGCAAAGTATCATCGGCACCTGCAAGCTGGTTTTGGAAGTATCTGTGAGCCACAGGGACTCAGCAATCTCGCACCCTCGCGATCAAGACTATTTAAGCTTATGGGTAAGGTAAAAGTATGAGGTGGAGCTGCAGCAAGCGACTAGCATATATGGTGGCTACCAAATGCAAAAGAGAGCGAGAAGAGAAGGCAAAGCACGTTCGAGAAATCTATGATCAAGAAGTGATCCTGGACTACCTACGTCAAGCATAACTCCAACAACCGTGTTCACTTCCCGGACTCCGCCGGAAAGAGACCATCACGGTTACACACGTTGTTGATTCATTTTAAATAAGGTCGACTTCAGGTTTTCTAAAACCGGACGTTAACAAATTGCCATCTGCCCATAACCGCGGGCACGGCTTTCGAAAGTTCAAATCCCTGCAGGGGTGTCCCAACTTAGCCCATCACAAGCTCTCACGGTCAACGAAGGAATAGACCTCCTCTCGAGACATTCCGATCAGACTCGGTATCCCGGTACTCCAAGACATCCTCGACAATGGCAAAACAAATCCAGCAAGACCACCCGATGCGCCGACATCCCGATAGGAGCTGCACATATCTCGTTCTCAGGGCACACCGGATAAGCTAAGCGTACGGGAGCCAACGTAACCCAAGTTGCCAGGGTACGGCCCCGCACGGTGCTCTGGGTTGGACCAACACTTAGACAAGCACTGGCCCGGGGGGGTTAAAATAATGATGACCCTTGGGCGCGCGACCCCCAAGGGAAAAGAAAAGGCTAGGTGGCGAATGGTAAAACCAATGTTGGGCCTTGTCGGAGGAGTTTTATTCAAAGCGAACTGTCAAGGGGTTCCCATTATAACCCAACCGTGTAAAGAACGCAAAATCTGGGAACATAACACCGATATGACGGAAACTAGGGCGGCAAGAGTGGAACAAAACACCAGGCATAAGGCCGAGCCTTCCACCCTTTACCAAGTATATAGATGCATTAATTAAATAAGATATATAGTGATATCCCAACAAGTAAATAAATGTTCCAACAAGGAACGACATCTCCATGTTCCAACAAGGAACAAACTTCAATCTTCACCTGCAACTAACAACGCTATAAGAGGGGCTGAGCAAAGCGGTAACATAGCCAATCAACGGTTTGCTAGGACATGGTGGGTTAGAGGTTTGACATGGCAATTGGGAGGCTGACAAGCAAATGGTAGGCATCGTAGCATTGGCATAGCAAAGAGCGAGCAAACTAGCATAGCAAAGATAGTAGTGATTTCGAGGGTATGATCATCTTGCCTGAAATCCCGCAAGGAAGAAGAACGAGTCCATGATGAAGACAAACGAACGTAGTCGAACGGATCCTCACAAACACGACGTTAACGGAACCAACCCGAAGAAGCAACACTGGAAAGAAGCAGACAACACGGGTGCTCAGCTGGGCCTCGCGGGCCGTTCGGTGGAGAGGCTGGCCGAAGCCAAGCCTGCGGGGCTGGACTGGTGAAGGGGAGGCAGGCTGGGCCTGCTGGATCTGGCTTGACGCCAGGGAGTGGGCGACGTGGAGAGGGGCCGGCTCGGGAGGAGCTGGGCCTCGGGCGAGAAGACCCAGGCGCGGGCGGCGTGGATCTCGTCCACGCTGGCGCTGGGACAAGTCAACGAAGGTGCGGTGCCGGTCTTCTCGTTCACGAAGCAGGGGATGCAGGCGGCTTGGGCAGCGAGGGCGCAGAGGAGCGGCGGTGCTGGCGGGGGCTCCTCCTGGATCCGCGCGACGAGGAGGAAGACGGGGCGCTCGTGCCCGAGCTAGCGAAGCAGGACGGCGGCGGGCTGCGTCGATCCGGCCGGGGTCCAGGTCGAAGTGGCTCCAAGGTGCGGCGGCCATGGCGTTCCCTGGAGAGGCGTCAGATCCGGCGGCTTGTCTCCTGCTGGGACCGAAGAAACAGGGGGGTCGGCGACGAGTGGCGAGGAAGGAGCTCCGGCCATGCTGCGATGCGGCTCCTGCGCGAAGAAACAGAGAGAGAGGGAACCGGGTGAGAGAGAGAGCAACGAGGGAGAGAAAATGGAGGCGAGGTCAGCCTAGTAGGGGAGCTCGGCTCCTGGATCGAGAGGGTGGGCGCTGGTTGCTTGGTAGCTGAAATCGAAGAGGAGGGGATTCGGTGGCTGGTTCGAGTGGATGGATCGGGAGGGATCCTGAGGGGAACCAGAAGAGTGGCGGCGGAGGTGGGGCAAACCTCCTGGATCTTAGGGTTTGATCTGATATGGGTAGGGGTCTATATATAGTAAGTGGATTTTTGGATAGGGGCATTTGGTCCCTTCGATCTTAAACGAACGGTCGCGAAATAAAAGCTTAGGGAGACCAAATGAGAAAACGGTGACGTTTTGCAGATGTTTGGGGTTGATCTGGGCACAGCGGTGGCGACAGCCCGGGTCGGGTCCGGGACAACTTTCGGACGCGCGCGAGAAGGGACGCGGGCTGACAAGAGAGGTTAGGTAGGACCGGAGGTTAGGTAGTGGACTGTGTGACGGTCTCGAGCTGAGAGAAGAGAGGGAGGCCCGGCGACTGTTTCCGGAGAACGAAAACGTCCGACATTAGACCGGCTACTAATGCCGCTATATTTTAACGTTGGGGTGTCAAACGAACTCCGATTGCGATGAAACTTGGCAGGCGACCTACTAACAACATAACAACACCGCACGCCAACTTTCAACCCATTCCGAGAACATTTTCCGGCCACTTATAAAATAATATTTCGGACATGCCGCGGGCGCGTGCAAGTGTGTCTGGGCTCAGAACAGACAACGGACGGAACTGGGAGAACCCGGGCTAATGCAAGTTTTGAAAACATGATGATGCAATGCACATGATGACATGATAAGATGCAACACGCAAGCAAATGACAAGGCAACAACAGCGAATAACTGAACGACAGCTGGCACATCGGTCTCGGGGCGTTACAACACTCCACCACTATGAGAGGATCTCATCCCGAGATCTGGAATGGCACCGGAGGGACAACGGAAAAGAAAGAGAAGAGGTAAAACTAAGTTGCTTCATTGACAAACGAGTGAAACCACGAACCTTGAAGAGGTTGAACAAATTGAAAGAAATAAAACAACGGGGAAGAACAAAGTTGAAAGCACTCTGTTAAGAAAGAGGAATAAGAAAGAACCGATTCGGATAGCACTTCGGTTGAAAAGAGATGAAGACTTGATGAAATGAGAGAACTTGAGCAAAAGGGACACGACACTCCGGTTAAAAGGATAGGCATGAAAAGAACATGATCTCGACAAAGCGAGAAGATGGGTTGAGGAGGGCAACAACACAATGGCTCCGGAACAACAGAATAGAAGATAGATAATTGAAATAGGAGAAATGAGGAGAAAATGCCAACTTCTGCCACAAAAGAGCTTGAAAAGGCATCTTAAGGAAGAGGGTCAAACGGAGTTATTAGAAAGCCAACAACGAAAAGAATAAACTTGATATGGTCTTATGGAGTACATCTCAAATTATGAGGTGACACCCTGCCACTCACGAGAAAATAATTGTATTGATATGAACAAGGAAGGCGAGAAGGTATATCGCACCGGAAAGGATAAATGAAGAAATTGGATCATATATGAGCACAATAATAGCAACAATCCTTAGGGTAAAGCTTTAGGTGAAATATAACCCAAGGTAACTCCAATGACGAGATTGATGGATTTAAAATACCTCATTCTTAATAACATGTGAATCATGAACCATGAATTCAAATTATCAAGAATGACATATTACCACCTCCAATGATACGGAAGAAAGAATTGCACTCCGGATTACAAGAAGAAGAAAGCTTGAGCTCCCTAGAAATGAACCTCGATGAAAACTTCGAGAAGGAATTAAATCCTCAATGAACCATCATGTAGAAACTTCATGAAGAACTCCGGTAAACAAAAGATAACGAAAAGAGAGAGAAGTTGAAAACACAAGGTGAAACCTCGTAATCATTTAGATAAATCTCTGTGGTGATATAATTGCGAGAGCTTGGGACTCCGGGAAAAGAAAGATGAGCACTTAAAACCAAGAATTTAAACATTGTGAACAAACTCCAAAAGAAAAGATTAACATATGGATGAAACAAGAATAAGAATTACATTATGCTTATCCTTCACCAATTTAAATTGATGACCAACGATGGAATTGGCATACTACTTATTCTCGTAGAAAGGATTAAGATAGATAATGCGCAAACTTGAAGAGGCCTTCGATGATCCACCGGTAGGATTAAAAACAATGAATGAATTGATATGATAACAAGGTAAGAAGAAACTTGAGCGAACCAGCGTAAGAATTGAAAATGAATGAAGAAGAAAAATAAAGAAGCACCGGGAAGAATTATAAAATGAACGAAGATGCTTGAGAGGATTTAGATACATGAGAACGAAGAGATCATGAGCCGATTAGAGATCAGTTGAACGAAGCACCGGTAAAATAGGAGAATGATAACTGGAAGCTGAGAATGAAAAACCTGAAATGATGGACTCCGGATAATCAAACTGAGAAGGCTCGTGAATTGCTCCGGAAGGGTGAAAATAATTCTCACGATCGAAAACAATTATGAGAGGATGGCATAAGGCTAGCATCATGAATCTTGAAGAGAAAGGAGCAAGGTTGAGAGAAAAATCTTCTTTGGTCTTCAAAATCCGAGAATGACGACGAGAAACACCACCATGAATTGTTGAGGCACTACGGAATGAATAATGGAAAGGTTGAGCCAATGATGAAAAGAATTAGAAAGATCTTGGAGAAAAGCATTTGACTGATGATAAATCATTCTTACGTTAAACTTCGAAAGGAATTTGAGAATACCTCCGGGAAAATAGAAGAGTCCGGTAAGATCCTGGGAAAAGACCTGTGGGTTAGGGCCCACTCAAAAGAAACACCGTAGAACGATTTAAAAGAGGGAATGCACCGGTTGAATTAAATGACATGAATGAGATAACAATCTCGAAAGAGCTTGAAAGGATCTTGAATGATAAGACGATCCTTCCGAGATATCTTCAGCACTCCGGAACAAATGGATAGCGAGAAGTGAACTATTATGAAGTGCACCGGTATGGGAAGGCATTGAAATGACGAAAAGGATATGATCAACAAAACTTGACTTGAAACCACCGGAGATGAAAAGAATGAAGAATGACAAACTAGAAGCTCCGTTAGAATCTTCATGAGAATCACCGGATAAGAATATTGAAAGAAAAGAATGAAGAGACTTCACATGGATAAGATGGACACTTGATTACGAAATCTGAGTCCTTGAAGAAAAACAAGGGAGGGAGGGTGGGAAAAACAAAGACAACTTGGAGATGGATGAAAACAACACCGTTGAGAAAACTGAGATTGAATCTTGCGGATGTTGAAAATGAACGGATCCACTTGAAGAGAAACACGCTGGTGAAAAGGATTGACGATACAATCTTGATAATCAAGAAGGATTGGTATCCACATCGGAGTATGAGAACACCATTTGGGGAAGGTATGGAATCAACATTTGACTTCGAAGCAACTCGAATACCACAACTCAAAAACAAAACAAAGGGTTGGCTTGCAGAATAAGCCAGAACAAACATATGATAGAGATTTCGTCCGAAGTTTTCGTGGTGGGGCCTACACGGGCTTGATCGTACAGCACCATCATGTACAAGCAGTGCACATGACATACGAAGCGTCCCCGAGTCGGCATAGCCAAGGACTCTTTAAGACACAACGAGACCACTGTAAAACCGACCGTGAATAGGCGGACCACTAGACGTCGAACCCCAATTTCATATCATACATCCATCGGAAAGATATCCTAAGAGCTACTTGATTTCCCACTTATAAAACTCCCGAACCTTTCTGGTTATGCAATCAGGTGTTGGGGATACAGGGGAAGCATAATATCTCACCCAAAACTAGCAAATCCTACATCCAGCTGTATCCATCCTTCAACACATAACCAAGAAACCTTCGGAAATCATCTACCTCAACCTTCGAAAAGCATCCGTTATACAAGTTATGGCAATACTCCCGAACTCCCGCCCCAGTAGTGGGTGGCGTCAAGGTTATCTCACCAACGAACTGCATAAAAGAGATTTTCGATGTCGGCGTACTAAACTCAGGTATTCCAGAATTGCAACGATACAATTATGACGACAACACCTCAGAGCTCAACTCCCCAGGACACTTCCACAAAACCCCTGACAGGAGGCACCAAGACAATGTTCTCATCATAAATCCATCGAAACGATTCCAAGATACCCGTGTGATCCTAAAAAAAATTTAGTGAAATTTGAGAAGAGAAGAGTCAAAACTCTACGTCAGGATGCCTTACCAGAGTGACCAAGGGACTGAGGAGTAAAAAGAATTCCTAAACTCTCTGATATAATTCCTAAATGACTCAAAACATTTTTCTAGACACAACTCGGCCGCTAAAAACGATCAAGCAATGGGGCTCCTAAGGTCGGGGAAGGCTCTGATACCAACTTGTAACACCCTCGATGCGACTATATCTCCCACGTGTCGAGGCACGACTTAGAGGCATAATCGCATAGAAGGCATATGTCGCAAGTGAGGTAAACTTCACACAACCCATGTAATATAATAAGGAAAGAGATACATAGTTGGCTTACACTCGCCACTTCACACAAATACATGAATAAAGCATTACATCAATCAAATACACTCATGGTCTGACTACGGAACCAAAATAAAAGAAGAACCCCAAATGCGACACGGTCCCCGATCGACCCCAACTGGGCTCCACTACTGATCAACTAGCACGAAACAACATAAACAACACGATCTTCATCGAGCTCCTCCTGAGCTTGGTTGCGTCATCTGCAAAGTATCATCGGCACCTGCAAGCTGGTTTTGGAAGTATCTGTGAGCCACAGGGACTCAGCAATCTCGCACCCTCGCGATCAAGACTATTTAAGCTTATGGGTAAGGTAAAAGTATGAGGTGGAGCTGCAGCAAGCGACTAGCATATATGGTGGCTACCAAACGCAAAAGAGAGCGAGAAGAGAAGGCAAAGCACGTTCGAGAAATCTATGATCAAGAAGTGATCCTTGACTACCTACGTCAAGCATAACTCCAACAACCGTGTTCACTTCCCGGACTCCGTCGGAAAGAGACCATCACGGTTACACACGCGGTTGATTCATTTTAAATAAGGTCGACTTCAGGTTTTCTACAACCGTACGTTAACAAATTCCCATCTGCCCATAACCGCGGCACGGCTTTTGAAAGTTCAAATCCCTGCAGGGGTGTCCCAACTTAGCCCATCACAAGCTCTCACGGTCAACGAAGGAATAGACCTCCTCCCGAGACATTCCGATCAGACTCGGTATCCCGGTACTCCAAGACATCCTCGACAATGGTAAAACAAATCCAGCAAGACCACACGATGCGCCGACATCCTGATAGGAGCTGCACATATCTCGTTCTCAGGGCACACCGGATAAGCTAAGCATACGGCAGCGAACGTAACCCAAGTTGCCAAGGGACGGCCCCGCACGGTGCTCTGGGTTGGACCAACACTTAGACAAGCACTGGCCCGGGGGGGTTAAAATAATGATGACCCTTGGGCGCGCGACCCCCAAGGGAAAAGAAAAGGCTAGGTGGCGAATGGTAAAACCAATGTTGGGCCTTGTCGGAGGAGTTTTATTCAAAGTGATGTCAAGGGGCTCCCATTATAACCCAACCGTGTAAAGAACGCAAAATCCAGGAACATAACACCGATATGACGGAAACTAGGGCGGCAAGAGTGGAACAAAACACCAGGCATAAGGCCGAGCCTTCCACCCTTTACCAAGTATATAGATGCATTAATTAAATAAAATATATAGTGATATCCCAACAAGTAAATAAATGTTCCAACAAGGAACGACATCTCCATGTTCCAACAAGGAACAAACTTCAATCTTCACCTGCAACTAACAACGCTATAAGAGGGGCTGAGCAAAGCGGTAACATAGCCAATCAACGGTTTGCTAGGACATGGTGGGTTAGAGGTTTGACATGGCAATTGGGAGGCTGACAAGCAAATGGTAGGCATCGTAGCATTGGCAAAGCAAAGAGCGAGCAAACTAGCATAGCAAAGATAGTAGTGATTTCGAGGGTATGATCATCTTGCCTGAAATCCCGCAAGGAAGAAGAACGAGTCCATGATGAAGACAAACGGACGTAGTCGAACGGATCCTCACAAACGCGACGTTAACGGAACCAACCCAAAGAAGCAACACTGGAAAGAAGCAGACAAAATAGTAAACAACCACGACATAGACATGGCATGATGCACAAACAATTATGATGCATGCCCAGTTTAATGATACATGTCATGGCAAAGTGCACAAGCAATCCTACAAATTAAGTGGAGCTCAATATGCATCGGGATGCATATTGACGGAACACCACAACAATTATTTAGTTCGATCTTGTTCATGTACCCAACAATATTAAATGTTATTAAACATGGCAAGAGGGTGAAGCAAATGAAAACTACCTATCTAGGCAAATTTAAATGAGGCCGGAAGCAACGAACAACAATTCCGCTAAATCCTCATATGCATAATTTAAGGTTTGGTACTGTTCTGCCCTAAACATTATTTTAGAGTTTTTAAACATGCAAGATGAGTGTACCATGTTAAACTAGACAAAATTCTAAGCAAGTTTCATATATAAATTGTTTTAATCCGATGCACGGTTAATTACTTAGGATATGCATGAAGTGCAAGGGTTTTTCTATAAAACTGCAGTCACTGGATAAATAGGAAAATCGTAGATCTGGAAAAAAACATGGATGGGCCGAATCTGGTAGGCTGGCCCGACAGTGGTAGGCGCTGGGAGGCATCTCACCATGGGCTCGGCCCGGTTCGGTGGTAGAAGGGAGGCCGACAGGGGGTGCTCAGCTGGGCCTCGCGGGCCGTTCAGTGGAGAGGCTGGCCGGAGCCAAGCCTGCGGGGCTGGACTGGCGAAGGGGAGGCAGGCTGGGCCTGCTGGATCTGGCTTGATGCCAGGGAGTGGGCGACGTGGAGAGGGGCCGGCTCGGGAGGAGCTGGGCCTCGGGCAAGAAGACCCAGGAGCGGGCGACGTGGATCTCGTCCACGCTGCCGCTGGGACAAGTCAACGAAGGTGCGGCGTCGGTCTTCTCGTTCACGAAGCAGGGGATGCAGGCGGCTTGGGCAGCGAGGGCGCAGAGGAGCGGCGGTGCTGGCGGGGGCTCCTCCTGGATCCGCGCGACGAGGAGGAAGACGGGGCGCTCGTGTCCGAGCTAGCGAAGCAGGACGGCGGCGGGCTGCGTCGATCCGGCCGGGGTCCAGGTCGAAGTGGCTCCATGGTGCGGCGGCCATGGCGTTCCCTGGATAGGCGTCAGATCCGGCGGCTTGTCTCCTGCTGGGACCGAAGAAATAGGGGGGTCGGCGACGAGTGCCGAGGAAGGAGCTCCGGCCATGCTGCGATGCGGCTCCTGCGCGAAGAAACAAAGAGAGAGGGAATCGGGTGAGAGAGAGAGAGAGCAACGAGGGAGAGAAAATGGAGGCGAGGTCAGCCTAGTAGGGGAGCTCGGCTCCTGGATCGAGAGGGTGGGCGCTGGTTGCTTGGTAGCTGAAATCGAAGAGGAGGGGATTCGGTGGCTGGTTCGAGTGGATGGATCGGGAGGGATCCCAAGGGGGAACAGAAGAGTGGCGGCGGAGGTGGGACAAACCTCCTGGATCTTAGGGTTTGATCTGATATGGGTAGGGGTCTATATATAGTAAGTGGATTTTTGGATAGGGGCATTTGGTCCCTTCGATCTTAAACGGACGGTCGCGAAATAAAAGCTTAGGGAGACCAAATGAGAAAACGGTGACGATTTGCAGATGTTTGGGGTTGATCTGGGCACAGCGGTGGCGACAGCCCGGGTCGGGTCCGGGACAACTTTCGGACGCGCGCGAGAAGGGACGCGGGCTGACAAGAGAGGTTAGGTAGGACCTGAGGTTAGGTAGTGGACTACGTAGACGGTCTCGAGCTGAGAGAAGAGAGGGAGGCACGGCGACTGTTTCCGGAGAACGAAAACGTCCGACGTTAGACCGGCTACTAATGCCGCTATATTTTAACGTTGGGGCGTCAAACGAACTCCGATTGCGATGAAACTTGGCAAGCGACCTACTAACAACATAACAACACCGCACGCCAAGTCTCAACCCATTCCGAGAACATTTTCTGGCCACTTATAAAATAATATTTCGGACATGCCGCGGGCGCGTGCAAGTGTGTCTGGGCTCAGAACGGACAACGGACGGAACTGGGAGAACCCGGGCTAATGCAGGTTTTGAAAACATGATGATGCAATGCACATGATGACATGATAAGATGCAACACGCAAGCAAATGACAAGGCGACAACAGCGAATAACTGAACGACAGCTGGCACATCGGTCTCGGGGCGTTACAAGTACTCGCCTAAGTTTAAAAAAATCCTACCGAGTGGTGGGCAACCCTCTCACTCGGGGGCTTAGCTACAGTCTAGTACTCGCCTAAGTTTAAAAAATCCTACCGAGTGGTGAGCAACCCTCTCACTCAGAGGCTTAGCTGTAGTCCAGTACTCGCCTAAGTTTAAAAAATCCTACCGAGTGGTGAGAAAACCTCTCACTCGGAGGCTTAGCTGCAATCCAGTACTCGCCTAAGTTTAAAAAATCCTACCGAATGGTGAGCAATCCTTCCACTCGGGGCTTAGCTGCAGTCCAGTACTCGCCTAAGTGTAAAAAATCTTACGGAGTAGTGAGCAAGCCTCTCACTCGGGGGCTTAGCTGTAGTCCAGTACTCGCCTAAGTTTGAAAAATCCTACCGAGTGGTGAGCAACCCTCTCACTCAGGGGCTTAGCTGCAGTCCAGTGCTCGCCTAAGTTTGAGAAAATCCTACCGATGGTGAGCAACCCTCTCACTCAGAGGCTTAGCTACAGTCCAGTATTCGCCTAAGTTTGAAACACATCCCCATCCGCAAGGACGATGTGGTGCAGGTTGACTGCAACCTTCTCTTCGGAGCTGCGCCACAAATACAATGTGCACTCCATCCTCATCCGCAAGGACGATTGTCGGCGTTCTGGGAACGGGGGCCCCCAGACTTGCCTGCCTGCGGCCTACGGCATGGCTCAAAGGGGGGCCCAGCACGGCCCATCTTCATCAACACAGACCCAAGACCCTCGCGAGGGGCCAAGCCTCGCGGGGCGAACGACACAGAGCTTCCTCAGGCACGGCCTCATCAGGCTGGCTCGCGAGGAGGCGGAGAGATCAAGGCGGGGTACCTCACGAGGTGCCCGTGACGCAAGCCATGACGACCAAGGGTGCCAGGCGGACGCCAGCCCGCGCAGTGTCCTCCTTTCCTCTTTGGTGCAAAGGGAGCAAGCGCAGGCGAGAGCATCGGGCAAAGGCACCCGTTTTGGTGCAACGAGACCAAGACCAGTCCAACAGCAGGGAGGAAGTCATTGTGGAGCCCAAGCCAGCGTCACCACCATAGCCTTTGGCAGGCGAGGACCAACTTTAGTCAGGATAAGTGTACCAGATGTTCCCCTTCAAAATGGCCAATTGTTGGCGCCCTTCCCGCTCAATATTTGGGAAGAGGCCCAGGGCCTTTGCCTATAAATAGGACTAGCCACCCATAGGGTAGGATGATGGAAATCGAGACCGAAGAGAGAATCGAGAAGAGAGAGAGAAGGGTGACTGAACTCCTCCTAGCAGTTCATCCCCTCAGCCAAGAACAGACCCTCGCGAGGCTGTTCTTCCTTGTATTGCTCATCATCATCAGCCCAAGAGGCAATCCACCACACCACACACTGGAGTAGGGTATTACACCACAACGGTGGCCCGAACCAGTATAAACCCTGTGTCTCTTGTGTTGTTCTTTCCATAGCTTAGATCTTAGCGAGGCGGAGGGGCGCAGGTAGGTAGAAGGCGAAATCTCGGCGCGCACCCCAGTGTTCGAACCTCAAGGGTCTGCCGGAACCCAAAATCCAACATTTGGCGCGCCAGGTAGGGGTGCGCCGGAATCCACCTTCTACCACTTCGTGTCCCGTCGCGTCGTCATCACCATGTCCGGCGACCAGGCGGGCAACCCAGATCCTTGGGCGGTGTGGCCCGCCAGCGCAAAGCCACTCGCCTCGGGCGACCCCATGCCCCAGGAAGCTCGCGGTCCGCAGGGCGCTGCGGGCCGCGGGCGACACGGACAGACTTCGACAGCTCTCACACCGGGGCAGGCGCGGTCGGCAGCAAGGGCCTCCAATCACGCCGTGACCACGACACCGTACACCCGCCGAGAGTAGGCGAACTCGAGGGCCGCGCTCACGGTGGCTCGAGAGCTGCTGCAGTGCAGGCTGCTGGAGGGCGGCCACGACGTGCTGCTGGAGCGGGTGGCAGAGCTCCTGGGCTTCGCCACCTCGGGGGCTCACCCCTTCTGCACCCAACTCCCATCTCAAGCCCAGGGCGGCCCGCGCCTGGGGCTCTACGCGCCCGTGGGCTCCAAGGCTACTCCAACGCCAGCGAAGCTGTCGGCACCGGACCGGCGGCGGCGCTGCCTATCAGATTTCGGATTCCGATAGACCCTTGAGGTTCGAACACTGGGGTGCGCGCGGAGATTTCGCCTTCTACCTACCTGCACCCCTCCGCCTCGCTAAGATCTAAGCTATGGAAAGAATAGCACAAGAGACACAGGGTTTATACTGGTTCGGGCCACCGTTGTGTTGTAATACCCTACTCTAGTGTGTGGTGTGGTGGATTGCCTCTTGGGCTGATGATGATGAGCAATACAAGGAAGAACAGCCTCGTGAGGGTCTGTTCTTGGCTGAGGGGATGAACTGCTAGGAGGAGTTCAGTCACCCTTCTCTCTCTCTCTCTCTTCTTGATTCTCTCTCTGATTTCCATCTCGATCCCTCTCTGATTTTCCATCCTAGCTAGTTTCTCTCTTGGCTTCTAGATTCTCCCTTCTTGATTCCCATCCTCCTACCCGGGGGGTGGCTAGTCCTATTTATAGGCAAAGGCCCTGGGCCTCTTCCCAAATATTGAGCGGGAAGGGCGCCAACAATTGGCCATTTTGAAGGGGAACATCTGGTACACTTATCCTGACTAAAGTTGGTCCTCGCCTGCCAAAGGCTCTGGTGGTGACGCTGGCTTGGGCTCCACAATGACTTCCTCCCTACCATTGGACTGGTCTTGGTCTCGTTGCACCGAAATGGGTGCCTTTGCTTGATGCTCTCGCCTGCGCTTGCTCCCTTTGCACCAAAGAGGAAAGGAGGACACTGTGCGGGCTCGCGCCCGCCTAGCACCCTTGGTCGTCATGGCTTGCGTCACGGGCACCTCGTGAGGTACCCCGCCTTGATCTCTCCGCCTCCTCGCGAGCCAGCCTGAGGAGGTTGTGCCTGAGGAAGCTCCGTGTCGTCTGCCCCATGAGGCTTGGCCACTCGCGAGGGTCTTGGGTCTGTGTTGATGAAGATGGGCCGTGTTGGGCCCTTCTTTGAGCCACGCCGCAGGCCGCAGGTAGGCAAGTCTGGGGACCCCCATTTCCAGAACGCCAATAGTAGCCCCCGGGCCCAAGGCGTGCCCGGACTTGGCCGTTCAGGGAGGCGAAAGGGCAAGGGCGAAGCGCCACGGGCCCTAATAGCCGGCGGCCTTGGGTGCCGTGTGGCGGTTGATTGGACGTGGGCGTCTCCACTTCCCCACAGCGCCTCGGCAACTGCACGGATTGGACAAGGCCCTGCATGCGAAGCGGGTCATGATTACCTGTGATCAGTTGGCCTTCGCCGGCCATAAGTACGGAACAGTGCGCGCCCTTCCAGTCCATCCCTTCTTGCTTCTCCTTCTTCCCGGTCCTTGCTCCGTCTTGCTGTGATGGCTCCGATCCGCCGGTTCTCGACGGCAGAGAAGGGAAAGGCTCCCCGAGAGGAACCAGACCCGCACCCGCCGAAGAAACGGCTCGCCCTCCGCGGCCGGGACGAGGGGGCCCATCAGGTGGTGTCGAGGCCCTGGTGCGAGCGGCCACCGCCGGGGTTCCCGCTTCCCTTGTATGCCCACATCGAGGGCTCTGAAGGAGTCGATGCCGACCGCCACGGGCGGCGCCGCCGTCGGCGCTGACGGGTCACGAAGGTGTGGGTCGTCCCCCCTGGGGTCCACACCGAGGGCTCCTCCCGAGAGTTCGTGCTCCACGCCGCCATGCCTCCTCAGTCTTGGATTCGCCTTCCTCCCTTCTTCGCCTCCATCATCCCGCAGGGAGAACTCCTGGAGCTTTGGCTGCAGCACCCTCGCGACTGAGGCAGAGGTCGCGGTCGTCGCCCCGGGCGAGGTCTTCATGACTCGAGGCTGGAGCGAAATCGCCCGGGTTTGCAGGACAAGAGGCGCCTTCGCGATCCACTTGGAGTACGACGGTGCTTCGGTGATGTTCTTCAAGGTCTTCGATGCGAACGGGCGCCGGCTGGAGTGCTGCCCCGGGAGAGGTGGTCGGGACCCTGCTACGGCGAGGACTGGGCCCGCCGACCGCTCCCTTGGCGGCTCCTCGGGCGGCGGAGGCGGCGAAGGTTCCAGCGACTCCGGTGAGCTCTTCGCGACTCCGGAGATGAGCAACGATAGCTACGAGCCCCCGAGCCGGCGCCGCTCCTGGAACAGGGCGGGCTCGTCAGGCCGTCGCCGACTCTGATCTGGATGGGGTTGCCGCCGGTGCTTGACGGCCCACTGTTGATGATGGCGTCTTTTGTAGGGGCGCGTGTAGTTAGCGTCCTTTTAGGATCTGTTCCCTGCGAGGAATCAAAGACGCGTCCCATGGGGGCTTGTAAGGTGCCTGTGATCCTGTTTTGTTAATATAACCCTTGTCATAGAATTGTGCGACTTGCTCATTCCGTCTTAGCTCAGTTCTCCCTTTCGAACCTCATGAGGGCTTGGTGCTCTGCGCCGACAGGTCCCAGTCCCAAGGCGGCTTCAGCCGTTGCTGGTATGTCAGGTCGCGATGCCGTGGTCAAGGCCAGGAGGTGAGCCACCCGGGGTCCGGTAAGAGCCCCGGAGTCGCGATGCTCAGGAGGTCCCCTTCGGCGCTCAAGTAGCCGTCGTTCGGTGAGAAAGGAGAGCGGCGTCGCTAACACGGGATTGCATTAGGTGCGGGGATGGTGCCACGGTAGCTGGTGCTTCCGGGTGGTGACTTATCTCGAGAATCAGGGACCGCTCTTTGGTGTGTCGCCGAGTCCGTGCATCGGCAGGCATGAGGTTGCTCGGCGAGGTCCTCACGTGTCCCTCCCCTCTCGCCTTTGCTCCCCTTTCTGCTCTACGTCCTCGGGTCCTGGCCCTCGAGCGAGTCTCAGCCGTTGCTGGTATGCCAGGTCGCGATGCCGTGGACAAGGCCAGAGGGTGAGGGCTGGAGAGCCAGTAGGAGCCCTGAGTCGCGATGCTCAGGCGCCCTCCCTTCAACGTGCAAGCAGATCGCGCGGATGAGAGTGAAGGAGACACCGCAAGGGCCTCGCCTGACGTAGCTCCTTCAGGAGATCCTGTAGACCCATCATAGAAAGAATGAGGGGTTGCCATGACAATTGACAGTCAGCTGTTGGTTGCTTTTGAATTCCTTGAAATTTACACTTTTCCTTCCGACTTGCTTATGTTCTACGCCGGCAGAGCCCGGCCCCGCACATACCTCACCCAGCGTTAGCCCCGACCGGAAACCAGGATGGGACCAAGGAGTGAGGGGCTACGTGACAAGTTAGGCTCCTGAGTCGCGATGCTCAGGAGTCCCCCTTGGCGCACGAACAGCAAGTAGGGAGGTGAGATGTGGGTGGATCTACCGTTCTACGTCTGCAGAGCCCGGCCCCGCGCATACCTCACCCAGCGTTAGCCTTTCGGAACTAAGGAGTGAGGGGCTACGTGACCAGTTAGGCTCCTGAGTCGCGATGCTCAGGAGTCCCCTTTGACGCTCAAACGGCCTTCGTACCTTGGCTCCGCTCGGGGAGAGACGCGCGACGAACCAGGCCCGGGGGGCCTGGCTGGGTGGCGTGCGTCTGGGCGTGACCCAGGCGCAGCCCCCGTGACTCAGGCGCGACCTGGCATACCAGCAACGGCTGAGACTCGCTCGAGGGCTGGGACCCGAGGACGTAGAGCAGAAAGGGGATCAAAGGTGAGAGGGGAGGGACACGCGAGGACCTCGCCGAGCAACCTCATGCCTGCCGATGCACGGACTCGGCGACACACCAGAGAGCGGTCCCTGATTCTCGAGATAAGTCACCACACGGAAGCACCAGCTACCATGGCACTATCCCCGCACCTAATGCAATCCCGTGTTAGCGACGCCGCTCTCCTTTCTCACCGAACGACGTCTACTTGAGCGCCAAAGGGGACCTCCTGAGCATCGCGACTCAGGGGCTCTTACCGGACCCCGGGTCGCTCACCTCCTGGCCTTGACCACGGCATCGCGACCTGGCATACCAGCAACGGCTGAAGCCGCCTTGGGACTGGGACCTGTCAGCGCAGAGCACCAAGCCCTCGTGAGGTTCGAAAGGGAGAACTGAGCTAAGACGGAATGAGCAAGTCGCACAATTCTATGACAAGGGTTATATTAACAAAACAGGATCACAGGCACCTTACAAGCCCCCATGGGACGCGTCTTTGATTCCTCGCAGGGAACAGATCCTAAAAGGACGCTAACTACACGCGCCCCTACAAAAGACGCCATCATCAACAGTGGGCCGTCAAGCACCGGCGGCAACCCCATCCAGATCAGAGTCGGCGACGGCCTGACGAGCCCGCCCTGTTCCAGGAGCGGCGCCGGCTCGGGGGCTCGTAGCTGTCGTCACTCGTCTCCGGAGTCGCGAAGAGCTCGCCGAAGTCGCTGGAACCTCCAACGCCTCCGCCGCCTGAGGAGCCGCCAAGGGAGCGGTCGGCGGGCCCAGTCCTTGCCGTAGCAGGGTCCCGACCACCTCTCCCGGGGCAGCACTCCAGCCGGCGCCCGTTCGCATCGAAGACCTTGAAGAACATCACCGAAGCACCGTCGTACTCCAAGTGGATCGTGAAGGCGCCTCTTGTCCTGCAAACCCGGGTGATTTCGCTCCAGCCTCGAGTCATGAAGACCTCGCCCGGGGCGACGACCGCGACCTCTGCCTCAGTCGCGAGGGTGCTGCAGCCAAAGCTCCAGGAGTTCTCCCTTGGGGATGATGGAGGCGAAGAAGGGAGGAAGGCGAATCCAAGACTGAGGAGGCATGGCGGCGTGGAGCACGTACTCTCGGGAGGAGCCCTCGGTGTGGACCCCAGGGGGGACGACCCACACCTTCGTGACCCGTCAGCGCCGACGGCGGCGCCGCCCGTGGCGGTCGGCATCGACTCCTTCAGAGCCCTCGATGTGGGCATACAAGGGAAGCAGGAACCCCGGCGGTGGCCGCTCGCACCAGGGCCTCGACACCACCTGATGGGCCCCCTCGTCCCGGCCGCGGAGGGCGAGCCGTTTCTTCGGCGGGAGGGGGTCTGGTTCCTCTCGGGGAGCCTTTCCCTTCTCTGCCGCCGAGAACCGGTGGATCGGAGCCATCACAGCAAGACGGAGCAAGGACCGGGAAGAAGGAGAAGCAAGAAGGGATGGACTGGAAGGGCACGCACCGTTCCGTACTTATGGCCGGCGAAGGCCAACCGCTGACCTCCACGATCACAGGTAATCATGACCCGCTTCGCATGCAGGGCCTTGTCCAATCCGTGCAGTTGCCGAGGCGCCGTGGGGAAGTGGAGACGCCCACGCCCAATCAACCGCCACGCGGCGCCCAAGGCCGCAGGCTGTTAGGGCCCGCGGCGCTTCGCCCTTGCCCTTTCGCCTCCCTGCACGGCCAAGTCCGGGCGCGCCTTGGGCCCGGGGGCTACTGTCGGTGTTCTGGGAACGGGGGTCCCCAGACTTGCCTGCCTGCGGCGTGGCTCAAAGGGGGGCCCAGCACGGCCCATCTTCATCAACACAGACCCAAGACCCTCGCGAGGGGCCAATCCTCGCGAGGCGGACGACACGGAGCTTCCTTAGGCACGGCATCATCAGGCTGGCTCGCGAGGAGGCGGAGAGATCAAGGCGGGGTACCTCACGAGGTGCCCGTGACGCAAGCCATGACGACCAAGGGTGCCAGGCGGGCGCCAGCCCGCGCAGTGTCCTCCTTTCCTCTTTGGTGCAAAGGGAGCAAGCGCAGGCGAGAGCATCTGGCAAAGGCACCTGTTTCGGTGCAACGAGACCAAGACCAGTCCAACGGCAGGGAGGAAGTTATTGTGGAGCCCAAGCCAGCGTCACCACTAGAGCCTTTGGCAGGCGAGGACCAACTTTAGTCAGGATAAGTGTACCAGATGTTCCCCTTCAAAATGGCCAATTGTTGGCACCCTTCCTGCTCAATATTTGGGAAGAGGCCCAGGGCCTTTGCCTATAAATAGGACTAGCCATCCATAGGGTAGGATGATGGAAATCGAGATCGGAGAGAGAATCGAGAAGAGAGAGAGAGAGAGAAGGGTGACTGAACTCCTCCTAGCAGTTCATCCCCTCAGCCAAGAACAGACCCTCGCGAGGCTGTTCTTCCTTGTATTGCTCATCATCATCAGCCCAAGAGGCAATCCACCACACCACATACTCGAGTAGGGTATTACACCACAACGGTGGCCCGAACCAGTATAAACCATGTGTCTCTTGTGCTGTTCTTTCCATAGCTTAGATCTTAGCGAGGCGGAGCGGCGCAGGTAGGTAGAAGGCAAAATCTCCGCGCACACCGCAGTGTTTGAACCTCAAGGGTCTGCCGGAACCCGAAATCCGACAACGATGAGGTGCAGGTCGACTTCAACCTTCTCTTCGGAGCTGCGCCACAAATACAATGTGCGCTCCATCCTCATCCGTAAGGACAATGAGGTGCAGGTCGACTGCAACCTTCTCTTCGGAGCCGCGCCACAAATACAATGTGCGCTCCATCCTCATCTGCAAGGACGATGAGGTGCAGGTCGACTGCAACCTTCTGTTCGGAGCTACACCACAAATACAACGTGCGCTCCATCCTCATCCGCAAGGACGACGAAGTGCAGGTCGACTGGGACATCCTCCTCAGAATTGCATCTCAAGTACAAAGAATATTCCTAGTGAAGAACAAGTTCCACTCGAAGGCAAACGCAAGCACATTCAGAAGATAAACCAAGTTCGAATAAATCTTAAAGTTCCAGAACAAAGATAAAAGTACTCGGGCATCAGGCCCGAAGGATTTTAACGGTTACAAAATCACTCGGCATTCCGAGGCAAATTTAAGGCGAGGTATAAAGTTTGTTCACTCCACAGGAGGAGGGCTTGCAGGCTTGATGAACTCGTCCAGGTCAATTCCGTCAGCGATCCGAGTGGCATCAGCGATGAAGGTTTCCATGAAGGATTGGAAGTCATGCCTTTTGGTGTTGGCAACCTTGATCGCCGCCAGCTTCTCTTCTGGAGCTTCTTTGCTGTGGACCCTAACCAGCGACAGAGCCACATCAGTACCGCATCGGGCAGAAGACTTCTTCCATTCCTGCACTCGACCAGGAACCTCATTGAGTCGAGTCATCAGAGACTCGAGGTCATTTTGAAACATTGCCCTTGGCCAGAGTGATGTATCAATGCGCGACACTGCCACCTTCAGGCGAGCAATATAGCTTGTAATGCTGGCAACACGAGATTCCAGTCGGAGCATGTTCATGGCAGCCTCATCGCCGACTGGAGAAAGGATAGGGTCCAAGCCTGTCTCGATCCGCCCGGTTTCCTCTTCAAAGTTTTGGCAGAATTCTGCAAATTCAAGGAGTTAATGAGTCGACCAGTTCATGATGACTTGCAAACATTGAATCAGTCAGATAAAGAAAAGTACCTTCGAGCATAACGAAGAGCTTCTTGGCGAGTGCTTTCAGATAAGCTTCCAGGTCGTTTCTCCTACGAGACATGCTTTCTAGTTGCTCGTTCAGAGTCACCTTATCCTTCTTCAGATGAGTCGCCTCTCGGTTGGACATGGTAAGAGACGTCTTCAGCTTGGTGATTTCTTCCTCTAACGCGCCGACCGAAGCCAGCTTTTTGTCAGCAAGTGCAGTCTTCTCCTGAGCCTCCTTTTGCGCAGCTGCAAGATCGATGTCCTTCTTCGATAGAGCCAGCCTCATTTTCTCTGCAAGATATACACTTGGGTCAGACAGAAGAACGAATAAATAACTAAAGTCAAAATAAATAGTCGACGGGTCGTTACCTTCCGTACCAGCCACTTCATCTTTAGCCTTTTTCAAGTTCTAATGGGCCAGCTCCAAGTCAAGGTTGAGTTGTCTCTGTTTTTCCTCGAATTCAGTGAACTTGGAGATAAGCGCACAGGATTTCGACAATGAGCAAAAGACATGTCAATGGACAAGATCAAAGATTATTTGCTTCCGAGTGAATAAAATTTTAAGACTGCTGCAGAATCAAACATTCTACAATAGTCTTGGGGACTACACCCAGTGGGTGCACTTATCGTGCCCCCACTGATTCGGATTCCACTTGACATGGTCCACCCAGACCCAGTGGAAGAGAAAAAAAGAGAAAGAAATACTCAGAGCCCAACCGACTGCCAGCAGTCGACTACGGTCTCGGGGACTACACCCAGTGGGTGCACTTAGCGTGCCTCCACTGGTTTCAGATTCCGCTCGACATGGTCCGCCCAGACCGAGTGGAAGAGTGAAAACAACAAAGATGCCAAACACCCACTGGGTGCGCAAATGCGAAGTGCAGGATAACAAGAGATTGCATGGACAAAAGTTTTCAGGTAGCATATCCTAACAGAACAAGTTCAGTCGGAAGCCAACTAACCTAGACATTGGCTCGAAGGGACGCGCTGGCGTCATAAGAAGCCTGACTGTTTTCGTGCACCGCCTTCACTTGCTCCATCATTAGGCCAGCTTGGCGAATGGCTTCTGCAGCAGCGTCCGCCTGGCTTTCCGGAACATTATGAGTAGTGAAGAATAGGACTGACGGTCCAGACGCAGCAGCTAAAAGTTCCGAGGCATGAAGCTGGACGGTGGAAGCAAGCACTGGCACAGTCGATGATGTGGGGCATTCACTCGATCTGGATCAGCAAAAGTAACAGAAGCCCGAGTCACATCTTCAGGCAGTTGAACCGCTGGCTCTGCCGCCAGCACCGATTGGAATTTCTTGCCAGCTGATGCCTTTTTGTTCCTCCTGGCCCTCAGCGGCACGTCCTCGTCGTCATCTAGAAGTTCAATGACATTTGGAGGAGCTGCAAAAAGATCAGTCGACTCCAGATTAATCGTCAGAATTTAATCGACCGAGTAACTGAAGACAGGATTACGAGAAGTTATACCCGGTTGGAAGTGACTACGTCTTCCATTTCTTCATCTTCATACTTGTGGGTGGAAGTCCCGGAGGTAGCAACACTGCAAATTTCAAGATTTAGTCGGTCATGCATATCATGGTGGGTCGACCAAAATTCGACTCGTACTAAACCAAGAAATCAGGTCTGATTATTACCCGGAAACAGTAGGAATGGCCACTTTGATCTTGGGCAAGGCCTTCGGCGGTTTTGACTATGCAGCTTTTAGTTGTTTCGGCGCCTTTTCAGTTGGCGCTGGAGACGGTGCAGCTTTCGATTGCTTCGCTGTCCTCTCAGTCGGCACTGGAGAAGACGTCCGAGGGCGCTTCGACGACTGTCCAGTTGGTACGGTCGCTTTGTCATGGATGCTTGCCGGGTCGTGAGACTGCTTGCACTAAAAAAAATACACTTCCGTGATGATACGTGTTTGTCACAGCAGGTCACGTTTTTGTCATGCATGTACATCCATGACAAATTTATGACAGAATCAAGATAGTCATACATGTGATGTCGTAGAAGTGTTCCATGACATTACCAAAATTATCATCACGGAAGTGTCCACTTCCATGATGATAAATCGCGCGTCACAGAAGTGCTTTCGTCAAGGGTGACCGACACGTGGCATCCACCGTAACGGAACGCCGTTAAGCTATCAGGTCGGGTTTTGGATCCGATAACCCATTAACAGCCCCGATCAATGGGAAATTTCCACGTGTAAAATTCTTATTGGCCGGACGAAACACATGTTAGCTCGTTAGTGGGTCAGATAGGCACCTATGATATGTCGACACATGCCATGGCCCACCACTAGCCCATTTAGCTTACAAAGCCGGCCCGTTTGAATTGGTCAAAAGTTAACAGGCTGGCCCATGAAAAGCCTGTTAACGGTCTCTTCGCAAATAGCCCATTTTACGGCCCGTTAACTCACGGCCCGTTAGGCCCTAAAGGAAATCGTCCCAACAATGTCATGTCGGCCGTCGAATATAACACCAGCCCATTTCACTTTCGGCCCATGTATGGCCCACGACGTCTTTTGGCCCATATGAGGCCTTCGTATCTTTCTGCCCTTTACAGGCCCACGGTGACTCTAGCCCATAATGAACAGTAATTTTCTTTATACCCGTTAATGTCCCATGATTTACATGGGCCATTTCCAGCCCGTGTTAGCTTTCGGCCTATTGACGACCCATACGTTCTTGGGCTCCTTTTTGGCCCTCGATTACTTCCGGCCCGTTACTGGCCTGTTCCCCTAATGGGCTAAATTCGGCCCATGGCAAGAGTCGGCCCGTTATTGGCATGTTCCCCTAATGGGCCAAATTCGGCCCATGGCAAGAGTCGGCCCGTTGCTGGCCTATTACCCTAATGGGCCAAATTCAGCCCATGGCAAGAGTCGGCCCGTTTCTGGCCTGTTAACCCGTTGCGCTGTTTCCAGCCCGTCCTATATTCTGGCCCATTAACGACTCGTTATGCCTGTGACAGAATTAAGCCTTTGCTGGCCTACGGCCTGTTAACGGCCTGTTACCGTGCTGGGCTGATACCAATTACGCCCGATTACGGCCCATATAGACCCATTTATCCGACGGCCCAAGGCCCACCGATTACAGGCCCATTTATCGACGGCACGTAGGAGACCCATGGATCCTACGGCCCGTATATGGCCCATGGTAGTTGCGGCCACTAGCAAACCAGGGGAAAAGAAGACTAGGAAATAAATAAGGCCGAAACTAACGCTAGGCTATTAAGGCGATTGCACAGGTTACATCCACTCGGCATCAAAGATCGCCACCAGTGCAAATATAGGGAACACCCTACACTATACAAAAATGACTTGATGTTTTCTTCAGCCGGTGTTGCATGTTAAGAATAAATTTTGTATCGCACCAAAACAAATTACAACTATATAACAAAAGGAAGGTTGGCATAAAACTTAATAGTCTAGCAGATAAATGCACCACCAGAAGTTCAGAAGCTCAGTTCATTTGACCTGACTGTTACGTTTTCACGTTGTATTGTCTGATGGAGCACCATAACCCTCGCCTTCATTTCCCCTAGGCTCCTGAACAACATAGCAAATGTCTGATAGTCTGGTTTCAAAACCATGCATATCTTGACGACATTGAGCAATGTTTCTCCTTGTTTCACAAAGGGTCTCTGTTAGGGAATGGACTTGTGTCTGGAGTGCAGATACAACATTGCTTTGAGCTTGCATATCTTGATCATGAGGCAGTTTGGATGATATTGCCTTAACAACCAACCCAGTATTACGCAGAAACGTGCTTTTGGCACTATTAGTGGACAGGTACTGACCCACTGCAGCAAGAGCTGACATTGCGGTTATAGTTGCCTCGCCACCTTTAGAAGGTGGCGGTTCCACCATTTTTTCCATAGCTCGCTGAAAAGTTGAGGTTTTACATTAGTAGTACCAGAACAGAAGATATTAAGGAGGCAGCAAAACCAAACAAAATAGCTTTGGTATATATACAGAACTTATTCTAGTGAACCCATGTAAAATATTAGTTGTATTTTATTGCAAAGTACATAATAAAACCAGGTTCCAAACATATGACCATGTACCATCGTTAACGTATTGTCTATTTCTTCACATTGTATAGAGGGCTAAGGATAAAGAGACGAAGTTTATAATACGGTAAGCATAGTATGACATCATTCATATCACAAAACAACTAAGAACAAACAAACAGGCAATTGTAATGTTGTGTGGGCAAGTCCAGCACGGAACTAGATTACGGGTCAAGATCAAAGGAACATCACTCCTCTCTTTTAAACCTTGTAAGGTGCAATGATACGCTAAGAAAATTGTGTATAAAATTGAAAATATTAATAGACATTGGATGCAAACCATGCAGTTCAAGGCACAAGTCAGAGTAAGTAGTAGTTAAAAGGCATGAGGATTAAGGACTTACAACAGCGGCTTTGACTAGTGTAGTCATGCCCTTCTTTTTGCTGGTGTGACAGTCCTTGAAGATTTCCACAGCATTTGGTTCAGGTACTTTTTGGTCCTTGCGGGCTTTCCTCTGCATTTCGAACAAGTCAATATAGATCTAATAATATGGTACAGCGAAAAGAGTGAAACAGCAGCTAATTACAAGAGCCTCGCAGTGTGCAATATAGCTACGAGATCTTGCCGTCTGTTGGAATTTCACTTTCGTATGGTTGGCCTTATTCTTTGAATAGTTCACCTACAAGAAGATAGATTTGTGTGGCACATGCATAAATAGGACTTCAACATGTGATCTGATCACATATATAATGTACCTGATACTTCGGATCAGACCAGTGTTTAACAAGGCCCCTCCAGTCTTCATCCGATATATTTTCCACTGGAGATGTTTGGGAAAGTTCACTATTAGCCTTTCCTTCAAAGTGAGTTTTCCTCAAGTTATACCGATATTGTCACAGAGTAGACTTGAAAACATGGGTGCAAGCTTGTCTGGTTGCATCATCTTGGCTATCCAACTTGAACCTCATCTGTTGAAAATTATGGGAGTCTCATTATCAGCAACCTAGAAAGTATGGGACAGAGCAAGACGATATTACTATTTTCCATACATAACCATACTTACATATAAATGGTCGAGGAAGGTGTTGAACTTGGTTTCGTCTTTGTCATTCCTGTACTGAATCCATGTTGGGAGGATACGTACATGACACCTAACGGCAACCGCTGCCTCTGATACTAACTTGGCTGACTCTGTAGCATCACGTGGCCTTTTCAAACCTGCCTCAAAACGGATCTCCATTCTTCCTCCTCTAGATTTAGTTAACCTATCAAGCATTATCCCTGATGTTTGTTTCCTCTTGCGCCTAGGTGCTAGTCCAACAACGAACATATGAAGTGTTAGTGTACATCAAACTGTGAGACTACATATAAAGAAGCATGCAACTGTAACTTGACTCCAGCAACTACCTTCTTGCTGTTGAAGCTCACAAGGTTCATCTGATATTGCCAACTCGTCCTCTACCAAGAGTGCTTGGGAAGTAGTGTCAGGTGGCAAGGGAGCTTGGGAACGTGCTGCTAGCTCAGTTGACGCACGAGTAAGTCGCGCAGCTGGTAGTATTGTGGTAGGTGTTTGTTTCTGTTTGGCTTTTTTTGCAACTCATGTAGCATGGGATGACGTGTTTGTAGAATTTTCCGCTGGACTTTGACCTTCTATTGCACCATCAGTACCAGCAGAATCTGCAAGATTCATCCGCTTCTCATTCCCTGCCATTCTGTGTTTCTTCCTCTTTCTCTATGCCATGTTAAGTCAAGCCGACAAGAAAAACGAATAACAATTTAGTTCTTCAGAACAAATTGGTGTGTGATGCAGACGAACTGAACTTTGATGTTAGACAACCACATGATAGGAGGATGTAATATGTATGAAAAATAGGACGGGAGAGATAACCAGAACTATGATGTGTAAACTAAGAAGAAGACATTTCACCAAATTAGAAGCAATGCAATGGAAGGTAGACACCATATGAAAGATGCTACAAATATCGCTCTGCCAAGTTAACAGTGTCTCATCATAAATGGCGTTTAAACAAATGTGAAGCAGTACAAGAAATAAATCATATGCAAGATGCAAACAACATCACACTGCCATGTTAGAGGTCTCTCGTCATTAGTGCCATTGCATATTCACAGTTTATTATGTGTAAACTAAGGAGAAGGCATTTCAACAAACTAGAAGCAATGAAAGCTAGACACCATATGAAAGATGCAACGAATATCACTCTACCAAGTTAAAACTGTCTCGTCATAAGTGCCATTTCAACAAATTAGTAGTGCAAGCTAGAAAAGAATGTGAGATGTAACCTATATCACACTCCGAAGTCAAATGTGTCTTATGATAAGTGATTGTTGCAGGTTACACAACAATAGTAATTTGATGTAAGAACATGGTGTGATAGACAGATATTGTATGTTCTAGAAACAGGAACACGTGTCTTATTCAAGTATAATGTGTAAAGTAAGCAGATGGAATTCAACAAAATTAGAAGCAATACAAGCTAGACATCACACATAACATGCAACCACATATAATAGTGCCAAGTTAGAGGGAGCACCGGTGATGCTGCACTAGGGGAGATGTGCTCATCATAAACACAGCTTTGTTGAGTGTCTATGCATGTGTTGTCTTGGAAATCATCTTGGGGTGTGGAGGAGTAGAAACTGTAGAGGCCCTCTGTTCGGAAGGAGCACCTTTATCCGCTGCCTTGCTAACTTCCTTCCGCTTTATTGATTTTGAATTGTCAAGTAAAACCGACAAGAAAAAGCAATAAAATTCTCTCTTCAGAACTCATTCATGCATGATATTGACAATCACTACTTTGATGTAAGGCAAACACATGATACCAGGATGGAATATGTATGAAAAACAGGACGGCATTGCATGTTCACAACTGTTTGTGTAAACTAAATAGAAACCATTCCAGCAAATAAGAAGCAATGCAAGCTAGACACCACATGAAAGATGCAACCAATATGACTCTTCCAAGTTAAAAGCGTCCCATCATAAATGGAATTTCAACAAATTAGAAGCAGCGCATGCTATAAATCATATGAAAGATGCAACTAATATCGCACTGCATATACTAAAGGTGTCTCGTCATGTTGATTCATGCGGGATACAAAAAAACAATAGTTTTATGTATGGACATGCTTAATAGACAGATGTACTATGTACTAAATACAGGAAGGCATGTCACATTAATAGGTATAATGTATAAGCTAAGCAGACTAGCACATGCAGTTTAACCAGATTGGAAGAATTACAATCTAGACACCATATGCAACATCCAACCACATATCATGCTGCCAAGTTAGAGCAAGCACCTGCGATGCTAATGTAGGGGAAATGTTGTAATCAACTATAGAGCTACGTTCACTATCTTCATCTAGCATTTCTGTTTCTTGGGAATCATATCGGGAGGCTGACGATGCATTCTTTAAATGAGGAGTAGTCCCCTTGCCTGCCCGCCTCGTCATAAGTGATTGATGAGGGATACACAAGAACATTAGTTTGATGTAAGAACATGGTTAATACACAGGTGTACTAGTATGTACCAAAAACAGAAAGGCATGTCATATTCAAAGGTATTATGTGTAAGCTAAGCAGATGCAATTTAACCAAATTGGAAGCAATACAAGCTAGACATCCGGCTGGAGTGGTGAGCATGATCATCTAGGACCTGAGAGCCTGGTGGGAGGAGGGCTACTTCGCCACCATCGCAGCTTTTTAGTCAACTTCCAGGTGATGCCTATCTTTGCTGGGCTAGTCACTGGCTCGGCAAGTGCCCTGACTAGCTATTTGTCTTCTGGTGCTCATAGGATGGTGGTTCATGTAAAAAATATCTTTCCTTATCTTACCGACTTCGGCCTTTCGAATACAAGGTAGACACCATATGGAACATGCAACCACATATGACACCGCGAAGTTAAAGCAAGCACATGGGATGGCAGTTCATTGCGAGCGAGGTCATCAACTCCAGAGCTACGTTTACCGTCTCCATCTGCTGACACTGCACCCTTTATAGCGCTATAACGTGTCTTTCCTACCCGCATACAAAGCTGGAGCGACTTCTCTCTTTTCTTTTTGGCTTCTCTCACGACAGCAGAGTCTGAAATACCCTTGCATAAAAACACAATAGTGAGAGTAAGGGTGAAGTGTGTGCAGAACTGGTGCACTGTAAAAGTAGCAGATAGTAGGTGGCTGAAAAGTAAATGATAGGAGACATATGATAGCTCTACATCATTGCATGGCAAACAAAATTAGATTCTACTCAATATGATTTTGTAATATATGAGCACAGGAAATGCAGGTACTCCTCCAGCACACCACCACGTGTGGTCATATCTAAGATAACAGTCGGCTGAAAATAAATAGGTCAGTTGATTTTTTTAATGAACCGTCCGATCTATAAGGAATGGGCAGATGGCCTTCCTCTACCTCCCGCTAGTCACTGTTGATGATCTTTCTCGAACCGCCAGCGACCACCGGCCCAGACCCCTGCCTCCGCCGCCCCGCCCTCCCATCGACCTCACACCATCGTCGTGCTTGGCAGCGCCCCCAGGCCATCCCTTTAATCCTGGCCGACATCCAGATCGGGCGCCAGTAGCTCTAGGCCGCACACGCCCCTAAGATAAACACCAAGGCGCTGCTTCCCCGGCGTAATAGGCGTACTAGCGCCTATTACGTCGGGGAATGCTTCCGTTAATTGGGAATCAACTGGCCAAAAATTGAAATTCAAGGGGGCGACGGACCTCTAGCTGAGGTGAAATAGTATATGAGGAGAAACCTTGTGCATCGCAAGTTACTAGGAACATCTAGTATCAAGAAGAAGCGGTCAACTAGTGTCTTCTATGGGATGAATACCGTGCAAGCAGAGACGTAAGATTTGCACGAACAAGGGAAGAGGAGTACCTTTTTCGGTTGCCGGTGTGGTCACCTCCACATGTCGCACCGATCTTCTTCTTTTTACCAGGGAAACCGATGTTCTGGAGGGTGCAGGCTTGGACGAACCCATGGCCAAATTGTTGACTGTGTTGCCATGGTCGTATGTCGGTGGAGGGGAAGCAGATCCAAGGCGGCGAAGGACGGCGTAGCAGGAATAGCTCCGGTGCGGTGGAGGGTGGTGAAGTTGGAGCGGCAGCGGTGAGGCGCAGGATGGCGTGGTTGAACTGGCTCGGGTACGGACGGCTCGGCCTCGGCTTCAACTACTAGCCATGGAGGGCATTGCGGTTGAGGTTGCGGTGCACGACGACGTCGGGGTATCGGCTCCGGTGTGATGGAGGAGGGCGGCGGTTGATGGGTGGGATGGGATGGCGGACGGAGGACGCCGGGGTTTCGCGGCTGGTGGAGAGGTAGTTTTGGCGCCCACGGAGTACGAATGGGGAATCGGACGGGTGGGGGGGCCATGTTTCGGTCTGGGACGCGCTTGTTTTTGGCTTTTTTGAAGAGAAGATGGGACGCGCTTGTTTGAAATTTGGGGAAAGTACAAACTTCGCCCCCCTCTTAAATTTTGGACCTACTGTGGGTCGAGGGTAGGATGGTAATCCCAGGTGTCCCAAATAGCGGGCGGGAGCGATTTCGGCCGCGCGCATGTGTGCTTAGGCGGCCATTGTGTATGAATGTTTTTCGGATGCGGTTGTGTGGCGTCTAGATGAAGCTACAAACCTACCCCAGTTTAGACCTTTGGACGTCGGGCTGGTAGGTTTCACAGGTCGGAGTTATTAGAAAAGTAATTTCCTTGTACTACCAAACATTGGTCTCACGCGGTTTTGGGCGAGTAGAGGCTCTTTTGGCGCTTCGTTCGAAATTTTGAAACACAAGCATTCACGTTTAGAGTACTCTTGAACTATGAGGGTTGACCTAAATAGACAACGTTATATTTGACCTTGTATGTTTGAAAACCTCATTAAATTATCCGCTTCTTTTTGAAATTTTGACACTTGAAAATCCTATAACTACGATTATTTTGGAATGGAGGAGCTAAATTTGAATCTATTTTGTACACGACTACATATGCTATTATGTACAAAATTAGAGCAAAGGTTGGTGCCCCCATAATTTAGGTATGGTTTACAAATGCCATGATATCAAATTCAAATAATTTAATGGACTTCATGTTGAATTCGATTTTTTTAAACCACCTTAAGTTGAATTCAAATGTATGCTAGTTCATAGGTAACTATTTATAATGGCCATTGTGTAACTTTCGTATGTATAATGTGCTTTACACACACAACATGAACTATACTCACGTTTATATTCGATTGCTAAAGAGATGCATTGTCTGGAGTTCAAAATACTAACTATGTGGATCAATTGTGTCGAATAATAACATAGACATGCTCAAATTCAATAGAATCTAGATATCTGATGGACCAATGACCGCTCCTTACGCGAATTGCAAATATCATGATCCCATCCTAATATTTGGATACAATTTATATCTTTAATCAATGTGTAGAGCAGTCTTTTACGTGTAGTTTCACTCTCCAACGGTGGTCTCTCACACATGCTCACACACTCTCTCCTGAGGTGTCGTTCTCGCACACATGCTCTAGATATAACCCTCCCTCCCTCTCGTAACCATTTACAACTGTTTCCACTAACCTTTATCACAAGCACTCTTCCTCTCGCAAACATACACACACACAATCCTCATCGACCCTTTCTATATACATGGACCTGCCTACGTGTATCATGTACGCACATTATCTTTACGCCTATCTCTCACGCATTGTCTCACACCTCTCTTCCTAATCAATGAGTATGATTCTAGCAGAGCATTCTGTAGGATGCCCCTTAAAGTTAGGTTGGATGAATAGTAATATCAGAGATAAAGGGGTTACCTTTGTCCGAGAACCTAGGGTTACAAATCCTAGCCGGCTTTGTCAGTGGACACAGAGTCCTTCACAATTCTGCTATCTTTGTCTTGTACGACTAGTCATCCATGGGTCTTCCTAAATGCGTCACGGGCCGACCAATGTGGCGCAGGACGGAACCGAACGAAGGGCCTCACCTCGACCCACCGGACCTCACGCGGTGACACACCCTCTGCCCCCACGTCTCATTATCTTCTCACACCCACACATACCAACACAAACACCACACACATAGAAAATTTCTCCTGGTGCCTCTTTTCCCTCCCCCCTTGCATATACACACTCAAGGGAATGGAATCTCTTGTCGTGACGTCATATTCCTCTCTCTCTCTCTAGACCACTCTCATTTCTCGTGTTATCTCTCCCACGCCCCCCCCCCCCGTCGGCCCCTCTATCCATGCCTCTCAAATACGTAATACACACACATACCTCTCTAGGCCCCGCCAAATGCATCAACTACACATTCACACATGTTACATCATGTACCCCATTGATCTAAAAAGCCCTCTCTTCACGTTTATTTCGCATACAACATTCCTTTTTAATAAAGTGTGGCCAAAAAATTATTTTAGAGTTTCTACATATATACAACATTACAAAGTTATATGGAGGAGTATGAACGCTAATTTGTATTGCATGGTGCCCACAATGATATTTATTCCGCACTGTGAATTTGTATATTTTTATACTATATACAAAGTTAGTCATAATAAAGAGAAACGAAGAGCATCTCTCTCTCCATCGCATACCCCCCCCCCCCCCTGTACGCCCCTTTCACGTATGCACACAAAACTATCTCCAGGTCCTCTAAAAGTAAGCCCCCAGAAAATTCATGCATGTTTCATCTTTCTCTCGCGATATATGCAATGACGATCATTGTATTTGAAGCGAAAGCACGATACGTACATTGGACTTCAGAATCCACTCATTACGGTCACCATTTATGTTTAGTGGTTATTATACAGTCATGGGCTCACCGTACAACTCTGTATTTGCTCATGACATGACTAGTTGACCAGTTAAACGCTCCACGTGGCACCGCTAGTGTTGCATCACATTATCTCACTACCATCGTGCCCACATGTCGACTTGTATTTACTCTACATCTACACTCTTGTAAAATACATAAAATACACTCTTATAAAAAATGGAGTTGGTGATGATGGTGTGCCTGCCATCCTGCAATATAGGCCGTCCGATTTATATCTGACGGATAGGAAAGAAACTATGGCAATTTTGCAAAAAGGTACCCACACACCTCTCCACGTTTGCAAATAAGGCCTTCCCTCGTTCATCCTTTTCTCTCACAAGATAAACAAGTCATACAAATGCATCTTGATGTTACGTGCAATGCACGGGCATCTTGCTAGTAAGAATGAAAACAAACGACAAAAAATATTTGGACGATGGTTCAAAGTCATGACTGCGGGCACAGCGGACAAGGTGGCCTTGTATTGGTATGCTGAGCCGTCTGTTTTAACACACAGGAGCTGGTGTGGTGATTATACACATACGCACACATGCACACGAACTGCATCCACGCAACACTCACACAAACACATGCACCCACGCACGCACGCAACACTCACACGTACACACGCAGCCAAGCACGCACGCAACACTCACACGCACACACGCACGCATGCATGCACACACCAATACACCACACGACCAACACACACTCTCACGCTCAAGTGCTCAACCTACATGTGCATGCGCACACATCAGGCCCTGACAGACACATACACAACCAGGTGATTCCCGCACACGGGTTGGAGCCTTGTCGCGCCTGCATAAAGTTGTGTTTATCTGACCTTTTGCCTATGTGAACTGATAGGTGGGACCCACAAGGAACATGGTCAATTTAACTAGTCAACATGGCGCCACGCAGACTATTTGGCCGGTCAACAGAGTGCAATCCGATGATGAACTGTGAGCAAGTGACCGTATAATCACCGCAAAACGTATATAGTGACCGTAATCAGCTTATTCTGATGTTTGGTGACCGTATTACGCTTTTCTCTCTGTAGGCCCTCCAAAACTACATCTCTACACGTTCTCGCATGTTACATCTCACAACTATGCAATACAGCACTACTACTACACTCTAACAAAATAAATCATATGTGTTTTTAGTTTTACTAGATATCATATTGTTACTTATAATTATTCAGTTTGCATACATTAAAATTGCCTTTGAAATGTATGGCCAGTATCATCTACCGCGCGGGAAAAATCCCGCCCTTTCCTGTTTAATCGGGTTTGTATCGATGGATCGTGTGAAACAGCAAAACTATAGTACTATACGGTACAAGTGACAGTTCACTGGGTCGTCGTGTCGTCTACTCCTCCGTCGTAAGAGTGGAGCGCTCGCTTTCATAAATCTTCTAGTCCCTTTCGCCGACATGTGGGACATCAAGCTACCGGGTCCATGTGCCATACCGGAATACAGTGCAGAGCAGCCGGGGTGAAGCACCCCAGTCATGACGTCGGCGTAGTAATGAGCAATGAGGCGTCAAATCACAAAGCTGCACCTTTCCCACAGTTAAGTTGGAGGGACGAAGCAACCATCATTTCACTTGTTGCTGAATCCGCTTCTCCCTCATCTTCTTTAACTTAACCACGTGTTGCTTCTGCCGTTGTTCTACCTCATGTGGGACGCGGATCGGCTTGGTAAAGCACTGACACGTGGGACCGCATGTTAGTGAACCGCCAGGACAACGTCCTCCGAAAATAAGAAGCCTAATCCTAGACTTACAAAGGGCTACGTAGCTGCTACGTATACTTTCCATCTAATCTATATATGCCCCCTGATTTTTAGGTGGGGTGGGCCTAATCCTCTCCTTTAATCCAATCAAATAGTCCCACATCACATCAGTTCGTAACTTTACGTAAACCATTACGTGGATGTAGCATTGCTCAAATAAGAAACCTCCCCCGCCATCCGCGTGGCAAAATCACCTCCTTTTTACTAATCTTGATTCTATAATTTTTTAGATCAATATAATTGAGATTTGTATAGATAGCACACAGGAGCAAAACCAAGTGGTACGGTTAAGGGCATCCACAATGTGTATCCAAATGTGAAAATAGCTTTTGGCATCATGGGAACCATTGTGGACGGTGTTGCCAAAGCCAAAAAGATGGAACCGAAGCTCCTTGATTGATTGATTGAAGGAATAGAAAAATGCAACGTCTCTCCTCTTTCTCCCATGCTTGGACGCATGTAGTACAATATAGAGCACAGAGTCTACTCCCCTGTCCCTTTTATCACAAATCACAAAGTAGTGAGGCGTCAAATCACAAAAGCACGGACGAAGCAACCATCATTTCACTCTTCGCTGACTCCGCTTCTCCATCGTCTTCTTCGAGAAACCATCTCACCGCACTAGTACTCCTAGTAGTACTCCCTCCGGTCCTTTTTGTCCGCGTCTAAGAAAATTTTGTTTTCCCCACAATGCTCTGCGCATTGGCATTTTTTCACTGCTCTTTCCAGCCGGGCCCTCCATCCCTTTCCACCGCATGCGTGCCTGCAGTAATCCCATCTCTCTTTCCCATGTGCTTCGCATCTTCCCAAGGCAGAGAGAGTTGCTTGCATGCAGAAACAGGAGAGAGAGCGAGAGGCGCATGCGTGCAGAGAGATGGATAGGGGAGAGAGAGAGAGACGACATGCATGCAAAGTCCGAGCCAATCTCGCATGCAACCAGGGTCTCCTCAGATGAATCCAGGGGCAAAACAGTCCATTTTTTTGCTAATTGCTCCTCTCCTTGGTATACGGGCTGGACCTTAGACGCAAAGAAAAAAGTACCGGAGGGAGTACTAGTAAAGGACTTCCTAGATGCAAATAAGGCGGTTGTCTCGGCTTGCAGGCAGCACTTGCGAACGACTTACCGTGGTCTCCCTCAATGGTGTTCTCCGTCGAACGCACTTCGCCAAACCACCCAAAAAAAGATATCATCGACATCACCGTAATGGGGAAGGAAGTCAAATATAGTTACTACCTCCATTTTTTTGTACACAAGGCCAGTATATCAAAATTACAATTTGGAAAGGGCCACTAACACTAATCGAGGCAAAATTGATGGGTTAGCAACCAAGGACATTAATATCCCCTGCATGCATGCGGAAGTGAGAAGGTTTGTTTGCATGGCGCTGCATTAATCAAGCGATGAGGAGTAAGATGGTTAGCTCTTTGGTCTTTTGAGAAAAAAATACGCACTAATTGACATGTGAAACGAGGATTTGTATCGATTAAATCCCGTGAAGGAAAACCCCGCCTTTCTTTTTTAACACTAGTACTCCTAGTACGTACATACTTATCCTGTTTGGGTCTAGGCCTTGCATTGCCAAACTTCGCCACACATTTTTGCCAAGCATGCCTAAAGTTTTCAAAATGAGAAGGAGGTACACTTACGCACGGCTGTCGCGATCGCACCGCACCCTCACACGGTCGCTCCTGCACGTCGCGGTCGCACCGCACCCTCACACAATCGCTCCTACACGCCGCAAACCCAACCAAGGGAACGCACCCTCACTGACACGTGTTGTCGCATGTGAACAAACCAAACTCAGCCATCCTATCGCTGACACATAATTTCGTTCATAGAGTATGTTTATCCAACCACATGTTGGGGAGTATCCGTACGGACCGTGCGGTGGTCTATTGGGGAAGAAGAAGAGGTGAGGAAGAAGGAAAGAAGGGTTAGGAGACGTAGGATATTCATCCAACCGCCTGAAATGGTAGACTGACCCAAGTCAAGCGACTTGCATAACAAATATATGTTTTTACATAGCAAAAGATCCATAAAAACAACAACATAAAGAAAAACTATCACTGCTCGCGGAAAGAGACAGCCTCGTCGTCTTTGGCTGCCGGCGTGAACCAGTCGTCGCTGCCGACGTGTGTCTCCGCACCGTGGTTGTCCTCGGCCTCCAGCTACTCGTTCAGGCGGAGCGTGCGGGCGCTCTGCACGGACAAGAGCACAGCCCGGTTCAAGTCGAGGACGTCCGGTTCCGCCTGCAGGAGGGCCTCGATGGCAGCGGCATCCGCGCGCTCCGCGTCGAGTCGAGCCTCCGTCGCCCGATTCAAGTCCAGGACGTTCGGTTCCACCTGCAGGAGGGCGTCGATGAGAGCGGCATCCGCGCGCTCTGCGTCGAGTCGAGCCTTTGCCGCCCGGTTCAAGTCCAGGACGTCCGGTTCCTGATACGTCTCCAACATATCTATAATTTTTTATTGCTCCATGCTATATTATTTACTGTTTTGAATGTTTATGGGTCTTATTATACACTTTTATATCATTTTTGGGACTAACCTATTAACCCAGAGCCCAGTGCCAGTTTCTGTTTTTACCCTGTTTTAGGGTTTCGAAGAAAAGGAAAATCAAACGGAGTCCAATTGACCTGAAACTTCATGGAACTCATTTTTGGAAGGAAAGAAGCCCAGAAGACTTGGAGTGCACATCGGGGGATCTACGAGGAGGTCACGAGGCAGGGGGCGCCCTCCACCCTCGTGAGCCCCTCGTGTCCCCCCTGACGTACTTCTTCCGCCTATATATCTCCATATACCCTAAAAACATCCGAGAGCACAATAGATCAGGAGTTCCGCCGCCAGAAGCCTTCGTAGCCACCGAAAGCCAATCTAGACCCGTTCCGGCACCCTGCCTGAGGAGGCAATCCCTCTCCGGTTTCCGTCTTCATCATCCCGGTGCTCTCCATGACGAGGAGGGAGTAGTTCTCCCTCGGGGCTGAGGGTATGTACCAGTAGCTATCTGTTTGATCTCTCTCTCTCTCTCGTGTTCTTGAGATGATACGATCTTGATGTATCGCGAGCTTTGCTATTATAGTTGGATCTTATGTTTCTCTTCCCCCCTCTACTCTCTTGTAATGAATTGAGTTTCCCCTTTGAAGTAATCTTATCGGATTGAGTCTTTAAATATTTGAGAACACTTGATGTATGTCTTGTCGTGGATATCTGTGGTGACAATGGGATATCACGTGATTCACTTGATGTATGTTTTGGTGACCAACTTGCGGGTTCCGCCCATGAACCTATGCATAGGGGTTGGCACACGTTTTCGTCGTGATTCTCCGGTAGAACTTTGGGGCACTCTTTGAGGTCCTTTGTGTTGGTTGAATAGATGAATCTGAGATTGTGTGATGCATATCGTATAATCATACCCACGGATACTTGAGGTGACATTGGAGTATCTAGGTGACATTAGAGTTTTGGTTGATTTGTATCTTAAGGTGTTATTCTAGTACGAATTCTAGGGCTGTTTGTGACACTTATAGGAATAGCCCAACGGATTGATTGGAAAGAATAACTTTGAGGTGGTTTCGTACCCTACCATAATCTCTTCGTTAGTTCTCCGCTATTAGTGACTTTGGAGTGACTCTTTGTTGCATGTCGAGGGATGGTTATGTGATCCAATTATGTTATCATTGTTGAGAGGACTTGCACTAGTGAAAGTATGAACCCTGGGCCTTATTTCCTATCATTGCAATACCATTTACGCTCACTTTTATCACTTGCTACCTTGCTGTTTTTATTATTTCAGGTTACAAATACCTTTATCTACTATCCATATACCACTTGTTTCACTATCTCTTCGCCGAACTAGTGCACCTATACAATTTACCATTGTATTGGGTGTGTTGGGGACACAAGAGACTCTTTGTTATTTGGTTGCAAGGTTGCTTGAGAGAGACCATCTTCATCCTACGCCTCCTACGGATTGATAAACCTTAGGTCATCCACTTGAGGGAAATTTGCTACTGTCCTACAAACCTCTGCACTTGGAGGCCCAACAACGTCTACAAGAAGAAGGTTGTGTAGTAGACATCAAGCTCTTTTCTGGCACCGTTGCCGGGGAGGTGAGTGCTTGAAGGTATATCTTTAGATCTTGCAATCGAGTCTTTTAGTTTCTTGTTTTATCACTAGTTTAGTTTATTAAAGAAAATTACAAAAAATATGGAATTGAGTTTGCCTCATACGCTTCACCTTTTTAATATCTTTCGTGAGTATGATGGAAAGGATAATTGTGCTCAAGTGCTAGAAGAAGAGATCTCTAAAATGTTTGGCACTAAATATTTGAATGATGAGCATGATTGCAATGTTGTTAGTACGAATTCTTTGAATATCCATGATGCTAATGATGATTGCACTAGTTATGATGAAAATGCCTCCTATAAACATGTCAATTTTTGTGGAGAAGACTGGGTTTGCAAGTACACACCAAATAGGGAAGATACATATTGCAAGAGGCATAAGTACTTAGAAACCAAATTGTTGCAAGAAGAGCTCGATGAATGTGCTGAAAATTTATCTTTTCTTAGCCCTACTTGTGAACTTTCCAATGAACGTGATCATTTTAGTACCCAATGAAATTTTTTTCATGAGCGTATCGTGTCCAAAAGTTGTGATGACTTGATTTCCCTTGCACATCATAATGAACTTAGTTTGCTCTTGGGTTATGAAGAAATTAAACGTATAACTAAGGATATTCCAAAATTTGCCCTTGATAAAGTTCTTCATTTTGATCTAGAGAAAATTTATATGTATTGTGCGGTGAATTGCATTGAAAATCCTTATATTGCCAATTACATAAAGAAAAGAAAAGAAATAGAGGATGAAGAGAATACTACCGAAAGGGAAGAGACTTCCCAATACCCTCCTATTATTTCTTATGATGAATCAGGTAACGAGGAGGAGCCTCCTATTCAACCAATCTCATTAATAAGGAGCTCAAAAAAGAGGATTGAACCCACACATGATGTGGTGAAGAAGAAGAAAAGAAAAAGGAAGAGAGGTAAAAATATATCTCTCTCAAATAATGCTGCTCCTATTACTATTGTGCCTCATGAAAATATAATTGTGGAAGATTATGATACTTCTTATGATCTTGAAAATCTTTTTGGCACTTGCTTGGAAGAATATGATAATTGCTATACTATTGGTGCTATCCATACTATTAATGATGAGAGTGATTATGCTTATAATATGAAAAGGCCCAAGCTTGGGGATGCTATGTTTGATGAAGATGATGTTTTTGAGAATATATTTTCTGCAATTAATGTTTGTCCCAAGCTTGGGGATGCTATGCTTAATGAAGATGATATTTCTAGTCTCCCAAGTTTTGATATGCAAGTTTATAATGATGATAGCATGCCTCCTACTTATGATGATTATTGTGATGATACTTATGCTATAAAAAGTAGTGATTATATTTATAAAACTTGTCATGGTTATGATTACCCCTTCTCTGAACATTACTCTTTTAATGTGGAAACAATTTATAGTATTCAAGTTTCCTATGATACTCCCACTATTCTGAATAAGAAGAATTTTGCTTATGTGGAGAGTAATAAATTTTCTATGCTTGTAGATCATGAAAAGAATGCTTTAGGTAATGGTTATATTGTTAAATTCATTCATGATGCTACTGAAAATTATTATGAGGGAGGAATATATGCTTGTAGGAATTGCAATAATATCAAGTTTCCTCTCTATGTGCTTAAAGTTTTGAAGTTATGCTTGTTTTACCTTCCTATGCAAGTTAATTCTTGTTCCCACAAGTTGTTTTCTCACAAAATCCCTATGCATAGGAAGTATGTTAGACTTAAATGTGTTAGTCATATTCTTCATGATGCTCTCTTTATGTTTCAATTCTTATCTCTTATGTGAGCATCGTTGAAATCATCATGCCTAGCTAGGGGCGTTAAACGATAGCGCTTGTTGGGAGGCAACCCAATTTTATTTTTGTTCCTTGCTTTTTGCTCCTGTTTAGTAATAAATAATTCATCTAGCCTCTGTTTATATGTGGTTTTATGTGTTTAATTAGTGTTTGTGCCAAGTAGAACCTTTGGAAAGACTTGGGGAAAGTCTTGTTGATCATGCTGTCAAAAACATAAACTTTAGCGCTCACGAGAATTGCTGCCTATTTTATTTGGAGACTGCTATTTAGTTAATTCTTTTTGAATATGATTAATAGATAAATTCCTCAGGTCCAGAAATTTATTTGAGAATTTTATGAGTTCCAGAAGTATACGTTTGATCTAGATTACTACAGACTGTTCTGTTTTTGACAGATTCTGTTTTTCGTGTGTTGTTTGCTTATTTTGATGAATCTATGGCTAGTAAAAGAGTTTATAAACCATAGAGAAGTTGTAATACAGTAATTCTAACACAAATATAAATAAAGAATGAGTTCATTACAGTACCTTGAAGTGGTGATTTATTTTCTTATACTAACGGAGCTTACGAGTTTTCTGTTAAGTTTTGTGTTGTGAAGTTTTCAAGTTTTGGGTAAGGATTCGATGGAGTATGGAATAAGGAGTGGCAAGAGCCTAAGCTTGGGTATTCCCTAGGCACCCCAAGGTAATATTCAGGGATAGTCAAGAGCCTAAGCTTGGGGATGCCCCGGAAGGCATCCCCTCTTTCGTCTTCGTTCATCGGTAACTTTACTTGGAGCTACATTTTTATTTACCACATGATATGTGTTTTGCTTGGAGCGTCAATTTATTTTGTTAGGATTTTCTTGATTTTATTTAGAACAATGTTTTGCATCTTTTATTTCAATAAAAGTGGCATTGATAGTCTTTACTATGCCTATTTTAGAAGTCCACATGTTGCTGTTTGAAAACAGAAAGTTTGCCGCTGTTGCAATAATTCCCTAGAAAAGTCAGAATGTGACAAAATGTTGAAACCTTTGAATATTAAGATATGATAAATTTACTACAATGGGAATTTTATTTCATAATTTTTGGAGCTAGGGAAGTATGGATGTTGCAGCATTCTTTACAGACTATCCTGTTTAGGCAGATTGCTGTTATGTTTGCATATGTTTGCTTCTTTAATGATTCTATTTGAGGATAGGACTATTAAATATGCAGAGGAATTTAGTATGCAATGTTGAATAATAATTTTAGTGATTTGCTACAGTAGAGTATGATAAGGTTTTGGCAATGGTTTATACTAACTTATCTCACGAGTCCTTATTGAGTTTTGTGTGGATGAAGCTTTTGAGATTTAGGGAGACCGTGATATGAGAGGAATTAAGGAGACACAAACTCTCAATATTGGGGATGCCCAAGGAACCCCAAGATAATATTTCAAGAAGTCTCAAGCATCTAAGCTTGGGGATGCCCCTGTCCCCCTCCACTCCATTCGCTCTGCCAAAGGCGCCCTCCTCGCCGTGCTGATACATTGGCGCCGCGGTTCGGCGATTCTCTCGCTCCCACAGTACGCTCTCGTAGACTGCCGTCCTCTAGCCGTGCCGCCACCTCTGGCTACGTTCTTGTGGAGGCGCACGGCGGTCAGCGCCGCCACCGCTGGCGACGTTCGTGTGGAGACGCATGGCGGTCAGCTTCTCCCACGGTACACGCATTCTAGACTGAGGCCCCGTTCATGTCGGTGTAGCGCTGAATGTTAGCTGATAGACGTTGTTAATCTCACTGTTTGCCGAAGTAGTTTACTGTCAATATGCTCTGCTTAAGAAGCTTCCTTGCCCTGTTCTGCACTCAATCTGCTTAGCTGAGATGGCATGCCAAGGCCGATTAGTTGCTAAAATATCGTACCATATATTTATTGTGACGTAGATTGCCATGGTCTAGTAGCCAATCTGTTAGGTGAAATAGCTCTACACCGTTTTATACTCGATCTTTGTTGCTGCGATGGCCTTCGATAGTTCGATGGTTGTGTGCTCGGCCTCATTGACTGCTGAAATGGCCTGCCATAATTTGGCACTCAAATCTGATTGCTGAATTAGCTTTACATATATTTCGTTACTTAGATCTGCTCGTCCATATCTTGCCATAGCTTTAGACATCGACCTAGGTATTTTTTCTGGACTTCATAAAAAAGCATATATGTTTTTCCTGTAATATCTAGTAGAAGAAATAATTTGTATGTCTAACAGATGGACAGGACTTGGATAACTTCTGCTCAAAGATTCTCCGCTGATATGTCGAGGGGGTTGAAAACTTCATGAACTTTATCAGAGATGAGTACGGTGGTCCGAAATCAGATGTGCTCTGCCCGTGTAGCAGTTGTATGAATTCAGTTACAAGATCCCAGTCAACTGTGCAAAATCATCTACACTTGTATGGGATGTCGGTCACATATACTAGGTGGGTTCATCATGGTGAAGCTGTGAACGTCAATGTTATTGACTACATGGAAGTAGCAGATCACCATCTTGATCTGCCTGATGCTCAGGTGGAAGAGGAGGAGGAGGTGGTGGCGTTGGAGCCAGTGAGTTTGACCAACATTGAAACAATGCTACGAAATGCTCGTGCATTCCGTGAACTTTGACTTGTAGAAGAAAAACGGTGGGCCTGCATGTTGGAACAATGCAACATTGCTGTCACCCTAGGAAATAAGCTGTCAGTATTCTCAGCTATGGTCACCTTTCTTCAGGTGAAGAGATCTGAGCGGATGACCAACAAATCATTCAATGCGATGTTGGCTGCTTTCCGCAAATCTTTCCCAGATGCGTCTGAGCTGCCACACACCTACAGTAAAATGAAGAATTTCCTTCATGCAGTTGGAATTGGATATGATATGATCCATGTTTGTAAGAATAATTGTGTTATGTTCCGGAAGGATTATGCCAACTTAAGTGAATGCTCGAAATGCAAATCATCAAGATGGAAAGATGGCGATGCTGTGAAGAGGATTCCTCATAATGTTCTGAGACATTTTCCAATTACACCAAGATTGCAGAGGTTGTTTCATGACGCTGAAACAAGAGAGGATGTATTGTGGCATTCTAGGAACCAGGAGTACAGAGATCAGAATGTAATGAGCCATCCATCTCATGGTAGTGAGTGGAAAAGCTTCAATGATAAACACAAAGAGTTTGCTGCTGACCCGAGAAACATTAGACTTGGCTTAGCTTCAGATGGATTTAACCCATTTGGCCACCAGAGCGCCACATATAGCATGTGGCCAGTGCTTGTTATCCCTTACAACATGCCTCCAAATGTCTACACCAAAGAATCAAACTACATGATGGCCTTGCTCATCCCAGGTCCAAAAAGTCCTGGAAACGATTTTGATTTGTTCATGGAGCCTCTTGTGGAGGAACTTCAACAGCTATGGAAGGGTGTTCTCACTCGAGACCTATATAGCAGCCCGCCAGCTGATTTCTTTCTGCATGTTGTTATAATTTGGTGCATCTGTAAGTGCATCTAGTGCCACCCCTAGTTGGTTTTGGAGTATTGACGACAAACCTAGTTGAGGGACTAACGTGTTTGTGAGAATTGCAGGAAAACACAGGTAGAAGTCCCTCATTGATTCGGTTTTATTACCAGAGATGACCCCTAAAAATGTACGAAGACATTGAAGACAATGGTGGTTTATGAAGATATTCATATTGAAGACAATGACATGAGAAGACTCCCTATGAAGCTTATGGAACTCAAAGACTTAGATCCTTCGTAGTTTTATTTCATTTATGTTGTGTCATAGGAATCACCGTACTGTTAAGTGGGGTCCCAAAGAACCAGTCAGAATGACTGAAGTGATGCCTAATTCAAATCCTATGTCTTCAAGCGAAGACTTTGAGACAAAATCTTGTCCAGAGTCAGACAAGTCAGCTTTACTTGTAGTCCAAGTAAAGTTGCCGTGTGAGTTCAAAATTCGACCGTTGGTACACGTGTCAGTTCCTTAGTGACCCAGGGTCATTTCGGACAGATCAGGTCGGGTTGCCAAGTGGCTATAAATAGTCCACCCCCACAACCATAAACGGTTGGCTGCTCAGATTTCAGTGCACGGCTTTTGTCGTTTGAGAGCAACCCACCTCGAAGCCTTTGAGAGAAAAATTCCTAGTGAGGAGAAAAGCCCTAACCACCCAGAGCCAGAGTAAATTGGGCATCACTTAAGTCTTCGTGTCTGTGTGATTTGAAGACTTATTACACTTGAGGACTGTGCATCCTCCAGACGGTTAGGCGTCGCGTTCTGAGCATCCAAGAGAAATTGTGGATTGCCAGTGAACGAAGTCTGTGAAGGTTTGGGAGTCTACCTTGAAGACTTACCTGAGTGATTGAGAGAGGTCTGTGTGACCTTAGCTCAAGGAGAAAACGGTGAGGACTGGGTGTCTTGGACTAAGTGTCCTTGACTGGGTGTCCGGGACTGTGTGTCCTTTGGTTTAAATACCTAGCCGCTCCAACCAGACGTACAGTTGTCACAGCAACTGGAACTGGTCCAACAAATCATTGTCTTCAACATGTCATTGGTTTCATCTTCACTTCCTTTCACTTACAGTTATTCATTATGAAGCCATTGCATGCTTGCTTTATCTTTTGTCTTCACAACATGAATGTATGATCTGTTCGGCTTCATAACTTCTTCCTACCTGATCCTTATTACACTGAAGCTGTTTGTCATTGCGCTTTCACTCTATTGAATACATGACCATGGCTGGCCTAGTGTAATCTAACTTCCGCTGCATAGTAATAGGCATATTCTTCACTGTTTGTCTTCATAACTCTCACATTTTGAAGACTTTCATAAAAATCGCCTATTCACCCCCCCCTCTAGTCGATATAACGCACTTTCAGCATCCATGATTATCCGGCTTTGGGCACTATGTCAGGGCGAACGACACATGGTTACAATGCATGTGTTCGCTGTGACAGGAATCCGCTGTCATACGCAAAACTTAGCAAGATCGGTTACATTGGACACCGCCGTTTCCTTGCCAAGGACAAGCCGCATCCTAGAAAATACCGAAGACATGTGTTCAATGCAAAGCACAAAAACCGTGATGCGCCAAAGAGGCTCACCGTCGATGAGTTGCAAGTGGAATTAGAGAATGTCAGGCATATTACACCAGGAAACCATCCTGGTAATGGTAGCGGGAAAAGGAAGTGTGGCAGGGTAGAAGAGAGATTATTGTTTACCCGCAGGTCCACTTTGTGGGACTTGGAGTATTGGAAAGATTTGGATCTGCGGCATAATCTTGATGTGATGCACATCGAGAAAAATATATGTGACAGCATTATCGGCACACTTCTTAATATTGAAGGCAAGACGAAAGATACCTTAAAATCTAGGATTGATTTGACACACCTGGGTATCAGAAAGGATTTGCAGGTGCAAGATGAAGGTAAACCACGGGATATGGCACCAGCTATGTACGTCTTGGACAAGGTAAAAAGAAAAGAATTCTGCGAGTTCCTGTCACGTGTGAGATTCCCACATGGATTTGCTTCCAACCCTAAAAGGAGAGTCAGTGCAGATGGAAACAAGGTACAACGGTTGAAAACTCATGACTGCCACGTCCTACTTCAAAGGGTTTTACCTGTTATCCTTAGAGGATTAGGCCGCCCTGACTTATACAGAGCAGTTGCAGAGTTGGGACAATTCTTTAGGGAACTCTGCAGTAGGAATATCAGGATAGATGCTTTGGAGCGTCTTAGAGACAAGATACCAACTATCCTATGCGACCTTGAGAAGATATATCCTCCAGCCTTCTTTGATGTGATGATGCATTTGGCTGTTCATCTACCTGATGAGGCACTACTTAGAGGTCCAGTACAGTATGGCTGGATCTACCATATTGAAAGGCGGCTAGGCACTTTCAAGGGCTATGTTAGGAACAGAGCTAGACCTGAGGGTTCCATTGCAGAGGCCTACATTGCTATAGAAGCGTTGACATTCTGCTCAAAATACATTGAAACAGCTAATTAGCTTAGCAAAGAGGTGGGTGAAGACAATCCCGGGCTCAATGTTTTCGATTATTCTGTTCGAGTTACGGGGAAGAGTCGACAAGAGGACAAACCTAAAGATTTGGACAAAATGGTTTGGTATGTGTTGAATAACTGTCCTGAGATACTACCTTATATCAAGTAAGTGCAGTACTGCAGCTTATACATCGTAATCTACTAAACTTGCAGCACATTCTTATATATTTAGATGTTTGATGCGATCACTATGTTGTGCAGCATCTACAAAGAGGAGTTACTGCTGCAAAATCCAAGAAACATTGACAAACTGGTTATGGCAGGATTTGCGAAATGGTTCAAGAACCATGTAAGCTTTTGAAGTGCACTGTCAGTTTTTTTAATATATTGAGTACATAAGATGATCAGCTTGTCTATTTTCTAACCATAGGTTAAGAAGACGCGGGAGGATGGGAAGGCAGTTGATGATGCCCTTTACTCACTAGCAATGGGTCCTGATACTCGGGTAAGACATTATGAATCTTGCGTTGTTGGAGATGTGCGCTACAACACCCTTGCACGAGACGAAGGCAGGAAGACACAAAACAGTGCCATCATGAGCATGGATACATATGACAAAGAGATAACTAAAATGTATGCTAACATAACAGACATTGTTCAGTTGCGGTATATCTCCAGTTTCGAGGATCATCGGTGTGTGGTTCTGTTGTGCTGTCGTTGGTATAACCTGTTTTCCAGGATCGCAAAACCCAGAGCTGATGATTATTTCAAATCCATCAATGTCAAGGCGGCATACCAGACCAACGAGCCTTTTATTTTGGCAAATCAAGCAACACATATATTTTTTCTTGGAAGACACATTTGCACGTAGCGATGACTGGAGAGTATTGCAAAGGTTTGAGCAGAGGAATTCGTTTAATGAAGTTGCACAACAAGATGATGCTTACACTGCTCCTGATGTACAAGATAACATAGATGTTCCTAATATCTTTGAGAACCATCACGTCAATGACGCCGGTGAAAAGATTGACTGTCGTGTTGTGGACATACAAGAGTTGATCAAGAAGAAGCCAACGTTCGAGGACGTTGAGGACGAAGAAGAAGATGACACCGTGGGGAATTATGATTCAGACTGATACACATGGCAAAGATGTTGACGTTGCTGCTGCGGATGATGATTACATTGCTTTTGTCGTATTTGCCTGTCAGAAGATGTTTTTTATCTACTATGTGAAATTGTGTTTGCTATGACAACTGAAACCTGATGAACATGTTGTTTAGTATTTTGCTGTGAGAACATCACTTGTTATGTATGTTGATTTGTGTTTGGTGATTGTATGACAACTAAAACATGATGACATTGTTGTTTAGTTGTACTCATATTTGGCTGTGAAACTTGAATTTGATGACATAGTTTGCTGTTGGACTGCAATTTGCTCGACGTCTTCGAATGAGAACAAAGCTGACCCGACAGGGCCTCTGCTATTTATTTATTTATATGAGCAAAAGGGGATACCCCCTGATTTCCGTTAATAGAAATCATTAGATGTTCACAACACTACGCCCAGCCTGCTACACAGGTTTCATTCATTACTAGTTTCAGCAAAGTGCTCATGTCGTAGCCACTGAATACATCACGAGTGCTACATACACTGCAAATAAAGAGACAATCATCCTACAGAGCACATCGATTTTGCCCATTATCTTCACAAGCTCTTTCATCTCCTCATTGATGTCAAGGCCATTCAGCAGCTGTTGCTTGGCCATGATCAGAGGAACTGCATCTTTAACCTTCTGCTCTGCATCTTCCTCTTCTGTCGTTCCTTCAGTTACTTGTCCAACACCCCAACCTGCTGGTATTGGGATTCCTCGGCTAACCAAATAATCAGCGTAGTTGCATTCCCCCACATCAGCAACTTCCCAGAAATACAAATCACATGAATCTTCCCTTTTCTGCACGAATCAAATTGGAAGATCATCAACCAAACTATTAAAAAAATCAGCAACTAAAAGCAGCAGAACAACACTTAAACATATTATTGCCCCATGATTCGGGCATTTGTAGAAGACTCGACTAGGGTTGCGGATTGTGGTTGAGACGCGACGGATGACTCTGCGTGATTTGCAGCAGTGGCACCACACTAACGGCAGCGGGTTGCGATGAGCAATCGGCTGCGGTGCGCGTGCTGGCGGGGGTGTGATGAGACCCACAAGCGATGGTACGGGTGGCGACTTGGCGCATATCTGGTTGTTGCCTGCTCAAGAGCAGGTGGACGAGCAGCCAGCGGACATGGTTGCTGCGGCCAGAGCTTCTCATGCTAGGCAGAGTAAGTAGAGAAGAGGAGAAGCGAACGTTGGATATGTCAGTTTCATTACTTGTAGAGTAGCATAGCACCATATATAGTCATAGTCTAGGTTTGGATTCGAACCAGCTACAGGAGCATGTCTTTCTTTTTTCTAAAACTCGGCAACGTCTCTTTACTGGTACACTAGCTTGTTTCGTACGCCTTCCCAAGTCTTTGATTTTATTTCTATATATAAAAAAGTATGCTACTTGGTGTCCGCTTAGTCAACAAACGATTGTCCAACCTTGACCGTTGGATTGACATTCAACGTCTGTCGCGTTTCTTCAGTCTCTTCTTCCTCGAGCCGCCAAAGCCAAACCAGCGCCGGCGGGACCGCCTGCTCCCGCCTCCCACGGCTGGCTGTGATCTTCCCCGGCTCCTGTTCGTTCCCATATGAGGCCTCACCATCGTCCTCCGCCTTGGTTCGCTCGCCGCGGCGCCGCCCTCCAGTGTTGTCAACATGGTCAACAACCGAGAGGAATAAGGAGATGACTTTACATGGTGAGGATGACAGTAGGGACCCAGCAGCGCGCGCAGTAATTTTGTTTTTTCAGGACGAAGAAGGGTATCAACTGGGTTGTGCGGGACTCGTGGCCCGTCTAGCCCAGGCTTTTATTTCATATGTTTAGCACATGACCAGGCCAGTTTGTTTTTTTCCTTTCTGAAAATGGATAGACAGCTATTTTGTTTTTTGCAGAATAACCAACATAGGCCTACTTGCTTTTCTACGCCCTGCTGGGCCGGAAATCTTTCAAGGCGAGGAGGGATGCATTTTTCCCAGAAAATAGGCTATAAGTAATAAGAAATGGGCTATAAGTAATAATAAATGGGCTGTAAAATGAAAAAATATAGCAAACAGGCAATTAGTTCCAAAATATTGTTTTCTTTCGGATTTTGATATTTTAAATTTCATTGTTTTTGTGCGGGTAAAATTTCATTGAATTTAAATTAAGGTATATTTAGATTTAAAATTAATTTGAATCTGGCTAGAAATTTCGGGTTGTATGCTATTTGGGACAGATTTGGAGGCTGACTTGTGGGTCAACTAGGTTGACGTGTACTTTGGCTTTGTCAACTTAGTCCGCAAAGGATTCTAGCAGCAGTGACCGTTGGATGTTAATCCAACGGCCGTGTTGCTTCTTCAATATCTGATCTTCTTGCTCCAGCCGCCCAAACCAGCTCCAGTGGGACTGCCTGCTCCCGCCTCCCGTGGCCGGCTGTGCTGCCGCACAGGCCGCACCGCCCCACCCTACTTCATTGTTGGCCAGGCCATTCCTCTACTCACCCACACCTCCTGTTATTTTCCGGCGACGGCAGCCGGACCACTAAACCCTCGTACTCCCCACCGTGTGGGAAACCATCGCCTAGTCTTCCCCGGCTCCGTGTCGTTCCCTTCCTAGGCCTCGCCGTCGTCCACCGCCATGGTGCTCTCAGCGCGGCCTGGTCAACGTGGTCAACGAACGACATCCATCGACCGTGGACTGTACGCGCAAAATAATGATTCCTCCACCTGATAGCTAGGACCCACCGGAAGGGCCTCTGTATTTCGTGAAAAAATGTTCCCCCCGCTGACATGTCGGACCCACCAGCTATATTTGTCGGCGTTCTGGGAACGGGGGTCCCCAGACTTGCCTGCCTGCGGCCTGCGGCGTGGCTCAAGTGGGGGCCCAGCGCGGCCCATCTTCATCAACACAAGACTCAAGACCCTCGTGAGGGGCCAAGCCTCACGAGGCGGACGACACGGCGCAGCCTCAGGCGAAGCCTCATCAGGCTGGCTCGCGAGGAGGCAGAGACATCAAGGCGGGGTACCTCGCGAGGTTCCCATGACGTAAGCCATGACGACTCAGGACACCAGGCGGGTGCCAGCACGCGCAGCGTCCTTCTTTCCTCTTTGGTGCAAAGGGGGCAAGCGCAGCCGCGGAGTATCGAGGCGTCAGGCAAAGGTTGCCACTTCGGTGCAACGAGACCAGGACCAAGAGGACTACGAGACGGAGGTCACCATGGAGCCCAGCGCAGCGTCATCACCAGAGCCTTTGGCAGGCGAAGACTGCTTTTGTCAGGATAAGTGTACTCGCTGTCCCCCTTTAAATTAGCCCGCCATTGTTGGATCCCTTCCCGCTCGATATTTGGGAAGAGGACCAGGGCCTCTATAAATAGGACTAGCCACCCACGTAGCAAGGGGTTGGTTCATCTGGTTCGCAAGCAGAGAGAGAGCAAGAAAGAGAGAGAGAGAGGTGGCTGAACTCCTCATAGCAGTTCATCACCCTAGCCAAGAACAGAGCCTCGCGAGGCTGTTCTTCCTTGTATCGTCCATCATCACCAGCCCCAGGAGGCAATCCACAAACCACACACTGGAGTAGGGTATTACACCACATTGGTGGCCCGAACCAGTATAAATCTTGTGTCTCTTCCGCAGTTCTTTTAGTAGTTTAGTTCCTTGCGAGACGGTGAGGTTGAAGGCGTAATCTCCGCGCGCACCCCAGTGTTCGAACCTTAAGGGTCTGCCGGTACCCGAAATCCGACATTTGGCGCGCAAGGTAGGGGTGCGCCGGAATTCGTCTTCCACCACTCCGCTCTCCTCCGACCGCCGCATCCATGTCTGACGCTTGTCGGGCCCGCGCCGAGCGCCCGGCAGCCGTCGCTTCTCACGTCGCCCGGACGGCCCCCGTTGGAGGGCGTCCCCGCCGTTCCCCATCGCCCGCCGACGACACCACCACCGGCCCGGCGGGAAACAAGCAGCGAGCACCACCCCAGCATCCGCCCGCACGAAGGAGTGACTGCACCGCAACATCGACGCCTCCGGTCGTTGCGGCCCTCCTAGGCGGCTCGCAGGCGCCGCCCACGAGTCGCCACGTCAAGCCTTTTGCCCGCCGGGTCAACGCCGTTTCCGCACGGCAGGGGGCTCCCCGCCAACCCGGTCGGCTTGGGTGCGCTCCCCCTGTTGTGCACCCCCACTATCTGCCAGGTGGCCGTCACCAGGACCCTCGTTGACGGTGGTGCGGTCCTCAGTGTGCTTTCGGTCGAGACTTTCAGCCTCCTCCGCATACCTTGGGAGTGACTGCGGCCCAGTCGATCCTTCTCAGGTGTCGGGGGCGGATCATCCGACTCCCTGGGGCAGATCCAGCTCCCGGTAACCTTCGGCACCTACGACAACTTCCGCACGGAGATGGTCGACTTCGACATCGCCCCCATCGTCCTCCCTTACAACACCATCCTAGGCTACCCAGCACTGGCTCAGTTCATGGCCGCCACGCACCCGGCGTACAACCTCATGAAGATGCCCGGGAGCAGCGGTACCCTCGCCGTGCACGGGGACACCGGGGACGCCCTGCAAGTACTCAAGCTCGCCTTCAATACGGCGGCACCGGCACGGCCCGTCGACGCGGAGACCCCTGAGCCCAAGGGGGCTGCGCCCGCCAAGAAGAAGCAGTTGTTCACCCAGGACAAAGCAGAAACCAAGCAGATACCCGTCGACGAGGACGGGTCCTCTAGTGCCACTTTCACCATAGGCGCCAACCTAGAGCCTGAGCAGGAGGAGGCCCTGGTCAAGTTCCTACGCGTGAATAAGAAGGTATTTGCTTGGGAGCCCGATCAGCTGGCGGGGATCCCCAAAAGTGTCATCGAGCATCACCTCAACGTATGCCCAAATGTGCGCCCCGTGAAGCAGAAGGCCAGGCGGCAGTCCACGGAGAAGCAGGCTTTCATTGCCCAAGAGACGCGCAAGCTAGAGGCCGCCGGGGTCATTCACGAGGTCCGATACCCGGATTGGTTGGCCAACCCTGTCATTGTGCCCAAGAAGGGGGGAAGGAACGCATGTGTGTCGACTTCACCAACCTCAACAAGGCATGCCCGCAAGATCCGTTTTTGCTCCCCCGCATCGACCAGATCGTCGATTCCACTACGGAGTGCGACCTGCTATGCTTCCTGGACGCCTTCTCCGGGTATCATCAGATCAAGATGGCGGTGGAAGACGTTGAGAAGACTGCTTTCTTGACCCCGTGCGGGGTATACTGCTATACATGCATGCCGTTCGGACTGCGTAACGCGGGGGCAACCTTTCAGCGGCTGATGCACATCACCTTGGGCCCGCAGCTCGGAAAGAATGTCGAAGCCTACGTTGACGACATTGTAGTAAAATCTCGGGAGGCAAAGACCCTGATACAAGACCTGGAGGAGACCTTCGCGAGCCTCGATGCAGTAAACCTGCGGCTCAACCCAGGGAAATGTGTGTTTGGCGTCCCCTCGGGCAAGCTTTTGGGATTCCTCATGTCCCATCGTGGCATCAAGGCCAACCCCGAGAAGGTCAAGGTGGTCGAGGACATGAGTCCACCAAAGACCCTTAGAGAAATGCAGAAGCTCACTGGGCGCGTGACCGCACTAGGGCGCTTCATCTCCAAATTGGGGGAGCGAGCGCTGCATTTCTTTCAGCTGATGAAGAAAAAGGGGCCCTTTGAATGGACTAAAGAGGCAGATAAGGCGTTTCAAGATCTCAAGAGGTACCTGACCAGTCCCCTAGTCATGGTGGCTCCGCGCCCACAAGAGCCCCTGCTGCTGTACCTCGCCGCCACACCCTACTCCGCCAGTGCAGCCCTGGTGGCAGTTAGGGAGGAGCACCAAGTCAAGACCGCAGCGGCAGCCCGAGGCAGGACGAAACGGGAACAAGGAAAGCCTGCAGAAGCCACGACCGCAATTGAGGAGGGTCGGCTGCCGAAGAATGCACTAGAGGCAGAGGAGACCGCACAACCGGATGGGCCACCTCCTGAGGCTACGTCGCCTCGTGAGGCGCCCTTACCTCCCGAGGGCGCGGCAACCCCAGACGCTCTCAGCCTTGTCGAGCACCCAGTTTACTTTGTTAGCACGGTGCTACGGGACGCAAGGGCATGGTACCCAATGCCTCAGAAGCTCCTCCTCGCGCTACTGGTGGCCTCGCGCAAGCTGCGTCACTACTTCCAGGCTCATCCCATCAAAGTCGTCTCATCATACCCCCTGGAGAGAGTGCTCAGGAGCCCTAACTCAGCCGGAAGGGTCGCCGAGTGGAACATAGAGATGCAGGCATTTCATCTCGAGTTCAGCACAACCAGGGTCATCAAAGGAGCAGCGTTGGCGGATTTTGTGGCAGAATGGACGGAGGCACCAGGCCTCGAGGCCGACGAGGATCGATCCCTCTCCCTGGGAAGCGAGGCGCCAGAAGGCTGGGTCATGCACTTCGACGGGGCATTCTCCAGGCATGGCGCTGGGGCTGGGGCGGTGCTTATGTCGCCCACTCAGGACAAGCTCTACTACGCTGTACAGCTCTGTTTCCAGCAAGGTGGAAAGGTCTCCAACAACATAGCGGAGTACGAAGGTTTAATAGCGGGCTTGAAGGCCGCAGCCACCCTGGGGGCGAAACGCCTCACCATCAAGGGCGATTCGCAGCTCCTTGTCAATTTCTCCAACAAGGTGTACGAGCCGAAAGATGAGCACATGGAAGCCTACCTTGCGGAGGTCCGCAGGATGGAGAAGCAGTTCTGGGGGTTGGAGTTGCAGCACGTGCCCCGTGGCACCAATCAGGAGGCCGACGACATCGCCAAACGGGCGTCCAGGCGGTTACCTCAGGAGCCTGGCGTCTTCGAGGAGCGGCCCTTCAAGCCCTCAGCCCTGCCGTCATTGTCGAACATGGCTCAGCCTCGGGAGGAGCTCCCCTAGCCACCTGCCTCAGGAGCCCCGGTCTGTGGCCCGGCCTCGGGAGCACGCCTGCTCCTGACGATGGAGCCTCAGGAGGGATGCTGGATCACGGAGCTCCGGAGTTACTTAACACAAGGGACCCTGCCAGAGAAGGAGGAGGAAGCGGAGCGTGTGGCACGGCAGGCCACGGCATACTGCATCAAGGATGGAGAGCTCTACCGGAAGCGACCAAATGATGTATCCCTGTGCTGCATCTCCAGGGAGTAAGGGAAGGAACTGCTGGAAGATATACACGGTGGAGACTGTGGACACCATTCATCATCACGGACCCTCGTCGGCAAGGCGTTCCGTAGTGGGTTTTATTGGCCCACCGCACACAATGACGCCGTCGAACTGGTGAAAGCTTGTGAGGCCTGCCAGTTCCACGCCAAGCAAATCCATCAGCCAGCAGGAGGCCTGCAGACCATACCCCTTTCGTGGCCATTCGCGGTCTGGGGGCTGGACATCCTGGGCCCGTTCCCTCGGGCGCCAGGGGGCTACCGCTACCTCTACGTCGCCGTGGACAAATTCACCAAGTGGGCTGAGGTAGAGGCCGTCCGCACCTTCCCCGCGGGTTCCCCAGTCAAGTTCATCAGGGGCATCGTGAGCCGGTTCGGGGTGCCAAACCGCATCATCACAGACAACGGTTCGCAGTTCACCAGTAACCTCTTCAAAACATACTGTGCTAACCTTGGAACGCAGATATGCTACGCTTCGGTGGTGCACCCCCGAAGCAACGGACAGGCTGAGCGAGCCAACGCAGAGGTCCTGAGGGGCCTCAAGACCAGGACGTTCAAGAAGAAGCTGGAGGCCTGTGGCAGAGGTTGGTACGACGAGCTTCAGTCCGTGTTGTGGTCCATCCGCACCACCGCAACCAAGCCAACTGGGGAGACCCCATTCTTCCTGGTCTACGGAGCGGAAGCAGTCCTCCCTCACGAGGTCAGACATCGCTTCGTGCGGGTCCTGGCGTTCGACGAGGCGCAGCAGGACGCCATGCAGGGGATGGACCTCGTGTTGGGGGAGGAACATCGCCGGGAGGCCGCGCTACGTGCGGCGAGGTACCAGCAAGCGCTGCGGCGGTATCACTGCCGCAACATCCGCCCAGGACTCTCGAGGTAGGGGACCTCGTGCTCAGGCGGGTCCTCTCCAGGGAGGGATTGCAGAAACTCTCTCCCATGTGGGAGGGCCCGTTCAAGGTTGTTCATGTTTCCAGGCCCGGCTCCGCGCGCTTGGAGACTCAGGAGGGAGTGTCGATCCAGAACGCGTGGAACATCCAACACCTCCGGAGGTTCTACCCCTGAAAAGGCCCAGAGCCTGTGAAGCAAGGCAAGTGCCTGTGAAGATCACCTCTTTTTTGGAAAGGCCCAGAGCCTGTGAAGTAAGGCGAGTGCCTGTGAAGATCACCTCTTTTTTGGAAAGGCCCAGAGCCTGTGAAGTAAGGCGAGTGCCTATGAAGATCATCTCTCTTTGGAAAGGCCCAGAGCCTGTGAAGCAAGGCGAGTGCCTGTGAAGCTATTGCGTTTGGGAAAAGGCCCAGAGCCTGTGAAGCAAGGCGAGTGCCTGTGAAGCTATTGCGTTTTGGAAAAGGCCCGGAGCCTGTGAAGCAAGGCGAGCGCCTGTGAAGCTATCGCGTTACGGAAAAGGCCCAGAGCCTGTGAAGTAGGGCGAGTGCCTGTGAAGCTGATTACCTCTAAGAAGAAAGGCCCGGAGCCTGTGAAGAAGGCCAATGCCTGTGAAGCTCGCCGCCCCGTGACACTCTCACGTAATAATGAGTGGGGCTGTACACGCCCCGGAGTCTCAGGAGCGCCGGCCTCAGGCCCTGGGGCTCCCTCCCACGCCCAGTGGCAGCACTTAGCTCCGCGCTGGTGAGAAGACGTCGAAGACTAGATTAGGTGCCGGACGCGGCTTTTTTCATTTGCTTTCCGCAGTTGACATGTTTACTTGCATTTGAAGTCTTATTGGAGTTGTCGTTGTTGCTGATTTGTGGTTCGCCGATTTCTGTTTCTCGCTTTGGTTTCTCTCGTACATGACCTCGCGAGGGATGGCGCCCAAACGTCCTCGCGAGCATTTCTGCTCCAGCCTCGGGAAGGTCTCCTAGCCAGGGCGCATTACAGGAGCACCCCTTCTAGTCCGTGCCCCTCGGGCACCGCGACGCGCGCACAGGGCCTGGGTCGGTCGCCCCCCGGCAGGGGCCAAAAACTATATACGCACAGGTGTATAGTTAAGAGGCGCAAAAATGAGATCAAGGTAATAGCTAAAACGACAATATTTCCCAACACGCCCCAAGGGGGCTCCATGCAGCTGTTCTGTCTTACACAGGAAACAAAAGGGAAAGGAAAAAGACGAGCCCGGCGCAGCCCCCCCTCACATCGGCCCGCGGAGGCGACACGGGCTGCCTCAGGGCCTCAGGTGGACTCCCTCTCACGCTTCACCGGGGCGCGACGGCGGGCGGACGAACCGCCACCTCCCAAGCAAGCTCGACGGTGCGGGGGAGGACTGCTGCCATCGCTGGAGGAGTCGCTGGAGGAAGAGCTGACGAAGCTTGGGGAGTCGCGGACGCCGCCATCCATGCGGGCGCTATCTCCTCCATCGCCATCGGGGCGGGGCCCGCGGACGCGGTCGTCGTCCTCAGGGCAGCACCCCGCACGGCGACCATCTTCCCCAAACACCCTCACATAGAGGGTGGCGTCGTCGTCGAACCTGAAGTGCAGAGTGCACCGATGCTCCAGGCCGCGAGCGCGGGCGAATGCCTGCCAACCACGAGTAAAGGCCAAGCCCCCGCTGGCGGAGACCTCCAGCGCGACCCATGACGACCTGCTGCAGCAGCCCTCCGCCTGGAGCCAGAGGCCACCGGGAGCACCGGCCGGGAGTTCACCAAGGAGGAAGCGAGGGAGCGGGAGCCGGGCGCTAGCCGGCTCTGCCGACCAGACGACGAACTCCGGCAGCGCCTGCACAGCGCGAAAGCGCGGCCTGGGAGAGCGTGCAACCCAGGCGCGTCCTTCGGCCACGGCGGCACGCCCGCCGCCGCACTGGGAGCCGCCCCCATGGCCACCAAATGCTGCCGGGGCGGCCACCGGATGCTTCCAAGGGCGCCCACGACCGCGCTTGGGCGGGGGAGAGGCAGGACCAACCTGGAGGGCCTTCCCCTTCTCTGCAGCCGAGTACTTCCTCGATGGAGCCATCACACCAAGACGGAGCAAGAACTGAGGCGAAGGAGAGAGCGAGAAGAGATGGACTGGAAGGGCACGCGCGGTGCCGTACTTATAGCCGGCGAAGGCCAACCGCCGGCCCCCACGATCACAGGTAATCATAACGCGATCTGCATTCAGGGACTTGTCCAACTCGCACGATCACCAAGGCGTCACGGGGAAGTGGAGACGCCACGTCCAATCAACTGCCACGCGGCGCCCAAGCCCGCAGGCTGTTAGGGCCCGCGGCGCTTCGCCCTTGCCTTTTCGCCTCTCGGCACGGCCAAGTCCAGTCACGCCTTGGGCCCGGGGGCTACTGTCGGCGTTCTGGGAACGGGGGTCCCCAGACTTGCCTGCCTGCGGCATGTGGCGTGGCTCAAGTGGGGGCCCAGCGCGGCCCATCTTCATCAACACAAGACTCAAGACCCTCACGAGGGGCCAAGCCTCGCGAGGCGGACGACACGGCGCAGCCTCAGGCGAAGCCTCATCAGGCTGGCTCGCGAGGAGGCAGAGACATCAAGGCGGGGTACCTCACGAGGTGCCCATGACGTAAGCCATGACGACTCAGGACACCAGGCGGGTGCCAGCGCGCGCAGCGTCCTTCTTTCCTCTTTGGTGCAAGGGGGCAAGCGCAGCCGCGGAGTACCGAGGCATCAGGCAAAGGTTGCCACTTCGGTGCAATGAGACCAGGACCAAGAGGACTACGAGATGGAGGTCACCATGGAGCCCAGCGCAGCGTCATCACCAGAGCCTTTGGCAGGCGAAGACTGCTTTTATCAGGATAAGTGTACTCGCTGTCCCCCTTTAAATTAGCCCGCCATTGTTGGATCCCTTCCCGCTCGATATTTGGGAAGAGGACCAGGGCCTCTATAAATAGGACTAGCCACCCACGTAGCAAGGGGTTGGTTCATCTGGTTCGCAAGAAGAGAGAGAGCAAGAAAGAGAGAGAGAGAGGAGGCTGAACTCCTCATAGCAGTTCATCACCCTAGCCAAGAACAGAGCCTCGCGAGGCTGTTCTTCCTTGTATCGTCCATCATCACCAGCCCCAGGAGGCAATCCACAAACCACACACTGGAGTAGGGTATTACACCACATCGGTGGCCCGAACCAGTATAAATCTTGTGTCTCTTGCGCAGTTCTTTTAGTAGTTTAGTTCCTTGCAAGACGGTGAGGTTGAAGGCGTAATCTCCGCACGCACCCCAGTGTTCGAACCTTAAGGGTCTGCCGGTACCCGAAATCCGACAATATCTTTGCATGCAAGGAAGTGCCTCCTTATTACGCACAAAAAAATGAATACCCCCTGCTAGCTGGGACCCACCATTGTGGGAGGCTGACTTGTGGGCCTACTAAGTTGACGGGAACGAAGGGCTTTGTCAACTTAGTCAATATGAACGATTCTAGCTCCAGCGACCGTACGATGTCCATCCAACGGCCGTAGTGCTTCTTCAACCTCTAGTCTTCTTGCTCCAGCCGCCCAAAGCAGCGCCGGTCGTGTCGCATGCTCCTGCCTCCCGTGGCCGGCTGTGCTGCCACGGAGGCCTCACCGCCCCTACTATTCCCACCGCTAACCAGGCCCTGCGGTGATGGCAGCCTCACACCGCAGCCGAACTAGTGAACCCTCGTACTCCTCTCCACGCGGGCTTCCACTGCCTCGTCTTCCCCAGCTCCGCGTCGTCCCCTTCCTAGGCCTCGCCGTCGTCCACCGCCGTGGTGCTCTCCGCGCGGCGTGGTCAATGTGGTCAAGGAACAACTTCCATCGAAAGAGTACTGTACGTGGAGAGGCTGATAGCTGGGTCCATGCCCACAGCCCGGTTTTTTTGTGATTTGCCAAGTAAGTCGCTTTGTTAGGCCTGTTGGGCTGCAAATCTTTCAAGATGAGGAGAGCTTTCATTCGGTTGGCCAAGAAAATGGCCCATCAGTAATGAGAAATGGGTTGTACATTTTTAAAACACATCAAACCGGCAATTAGTTTCAAATATCTTTTTTTTCATTTCGAGATTTTAAATTACATTAATTTTTTGCGTGGAGAATTTGTTGGATTTTATATTGATATACATTTATTTTTAAAATCAGTTTGAATGTGAGTCGAAATTTCGAGATTAAAAACAATTCGGACTGCACCGAAATATGCAAAATTTCGTATAATTTTTTAACAGTGGCCACAATATGGGTTGTAATGCTAAGAAAAAGAATATGGGCTCGAAAAAAACCTTAAGAATTAGCAAATGGGCTGTAAATTATTAGAAATAATGGCAGATGGGTTGTATGCTATTTTCCACAGATTTGAGGCTTTCCAAAAAAAGGTTGACGCACAAGCAGTGACTGTTGGATGTCCATCGAACGGCCGTCATGCTTCTTCAATCTCTACTCTTCCTGCTCCAGCCGCTCAAACAAGCGTCGGCGGGACTGCTTGCTCCCTCCTCCCCGCGGACGGCTGTGCTGCCGTGCAGGCCTCACCGCCCCACCGTACTCCCATCGCTAGCCTAGCCATCCCTCTACTCACCCACACCTGCTGTTATTCTCCGGCGAAGGCAGACGAACCAGTAAACCCTCGTACAGTCGTACTCCCCTCCGCGTGGGAAACAGCTGCCGAGTGTTCCCTGCCTCTGTGTCGTTTCCTTCCTAGGACTCGCGTCGTCCACCGCCCTGGTGCTCTCGGCGCGGCCTGGTCAACGTGGTCAACGGCCGACATGCATCTAAAGTGGACTGTACGTGGAGAGGCCGACAGCTAGATCCATGGTTGCACGCAAGGAAATGCCTCCTTATTACGCGCAACATAATGATTCCTCCACCTGACATCAGGGACCCACCGAAAGGGCCTCTATATTTCGGGAAAAAAACGTTACCGCCACTAACAGCTCGGACCCACCAGCTATATCTTCGCACGCAAGGAAGTGCCTCCTTATTACGCACAAAAAAATGAATACTCCCCCTGTTAGCTGGGACCTAGTATAGTGGCAGGCTGACTTGTGGGCCTACTAATTTGACGGGGACGGAGGGCTTTGTCAACTTAGTCAATATGCACGATCCTAGCTCCAGTGACCATACGATGTCCATCCAACGGCCGTAGTGCTTCTTCAACCTCTGGTCTTCTTGCTCCAGCCGCCCAAACCAGCGCCGGTCGTGCCTTGTGCTCCTGCCTCTCGTGGCCGGCTGTGATGCGGCGGAGGCCTCACCGCCCCCTACTACTCCCACCGCGGGCTAGGCCATCCCTCTACTCACCCACACCCCCTGTTATTCTGCAGCGACGGGAGCCTCACACCGCAGCGAACCAGTGAACCCTCGTACTCCTCTACGCGTGGGCATCCACTGTCGCGTCTACCCCGGCTCCACGTCGTCCCCTTCCTAGGCCTCGCCATCGTCCATCGCCCTGGTGCTCTCGGCGCGGCGTGGTCAACGTGGTCAAGGAACGGCTTCCATCGGACATGGACTGTACGTGGAGAGGCTGACAGCTGGGTCCACGGCCGCAGCAAGGAAGTGCCTCCTTATTACGTGCAAAATAATTATTCCTCCACCTGACAGCGGGGACCCACCGGATGGGCCACCGTATTTCGCGAAAAAACATTTGCCCCTGACTGCTGGGACCCACCAGCTACATCTTTGCACGCAAGGAAGTGCGTCCGGGCAAAAAACGATTCGCCCCCTGACTGCTGGGACCCACCAGCTATATCTTCGCAGGCAAGGAAGTGCCTGACAGTCGGGACCCACCTGGTCGAAGTGTACGTAGCGTTGTCATTCTGGTCGCGAACGTGTACATACATATATACTGGTGGATGTAGAGGCGTGCATGTGTCGTAGTAGAGGCGTGTATGTGTCATAGTAGAGGCGCGCAAGTAGCATGTACACGTACGTACAGCGGCCAGGGTGCAAGAAAGAAAATACGGCCACGTATGTGTACATACGGGCAGGGTCTCGAACGCCTACTCGCGCATACGTACGGCCAGGGCTCGTGCACATGGCTGGGTCAGAGCGGAGAAACAGCGTCGTTGTCGTGTTCATGGGGAGGCAACGGAATGCGTCGTGTTCATGGGGAGGCAACGGAATGCGTCGTGTTCATCGGGAGGCAACGGAACGCATGGGAGCCAACCGACTGGGTCGGAGCGGAATGCGTGGTCGTGTTCATCGGGAGGGCTTGGACGGAACAGGAGATGGAAACGAGGCCTGGCGTACCGCACAACGGAGAAAACGGACCTCCTACGTTCGGAACGGGGTCCTGTTGATCGGGAGGGGTCTGGCGTATCGCAAAATGGAGGAAATGGACCTCCTACGGTCGAAACAGGGGTCATGTTGATCGGGAGGGGTGTGGCGTACCGCAAAACGGACGAAACAGACCTCCGACGGTCGAAACGGGGGTCCTATTGATCGGGAGGGGTGTGGCGTACCACAAAACGGAGGAAACGGACTTGTGTTGGAGCGCTACGGTCGAAACGGGGTCCTGTTCATCGAGAGGGGTGTGGCATACCGCAAAACGGGACTCCACGGGATACTGTTCATCTCCATCGTCGACCTCCTCCAGCCTCCACAGGCTACCGTCGACCTCCTCCAGCCTCCACAGACTCCTGTTCATCCAGCCTCCACCGCGCGCTACTCCACCAGCTACTGTTCAACCACCCCTCCACGGGCACCCCTCCACTGTCTACTGTTCATCCAGCCCTCCACACCACGGGGTCCTTTCAACCACCCCTCCACGGGCACCCCTCCACCATCTACTGTTCATCCAGCCCTCCACCACACCATGGGGTCCTGTTCATCCAGAGGCAACGCCACCGCTCACTGTTCATCCATACCCCCCGCAACGCTCACTGTTCATCCTAGAGGCAGCATCGATCGGCTTCAGTTAGCAGCAGTAGCGAAGGAATCGCTCGATCAGGTTCAATTAAAAGCCATCAATCGATCGCTCGGGTTCAGTAACGCGTAGCCTGCAGTGCAATCGCTCGGGTTCAGTTAGAGCCCAACGCCTCGCTTGGGTTCAGTTAGAGCCAACGCCTCGCACACACGCGCATACGTGTACGAGAGAAATGCGCATCGCTCGGTCCCCGACCTTCCACCGTAACCGGGAACTCCCCGAAATTTTCCTCGCCCTCGCTTCTACCACGGTTTTTTCTGTCATGGACGGCCCAAAGAATGTCATGCAGCTTCGTCTCCGGCCCGCCCAGGACGAAAAGCCCATTTTCTGTCATGATTTTTTGTCACAGAAGTAGGAGCCCACCACATCTATGATGATACCGGGTTTTGTCACAATTATAGTCATAGAAGTGTCATATGTATGACAGGAAAAAAATTCGTTCGGCCCAAAATGTCATGGATGTGTCTTTTTTTTGTAGTGTTGGATCATTTTTCCCTATGGGGAGGTGAGTCGACCACTTCTTCATCACTCGGGTCATCACTCTCCTCGTCCTCCTCTTCATCAGAGTGCCACTCACCGCTCTCGCCTCCCCCTCCGGATCCTGCTCCTGCTCCCCGTTGGGCATCGAGTACATCTCAATAAGGGCCTGAAAGACAACAAGCGAAGCAGAAATCAGTCAGTTGACAACAAGCAGTTACATGACAAATCAAGAGAACACTCGGCAGTTCAGAGTTGGACCTTGTCTGGTTGGCGCGAGTTGTCGAATGGAGGGACTCTCCTAGACCCCCTGGGGTTATCGTTGTTGCCAGTGATACCTCTCATCCACTTCTCCACCGTGTCCTCGTCGACCTCTTCTGGGTGGATCCGAGTGGAATCATCAATGCCCGAATACATCCACATCGGATGGTCTCGAGCTTGAAGCGGCTGAATACGTCATTTAAGGAAGACCTCCAGCAGATCCATGCCAGTCACGCCGTCACAGACGAGTTGGACCACCCGCTCGACCAACACCTTCACCTGTGCCTTCTCCTTCGGGATCATTTTCAAGGCGGAGGGCTTTTCGACCCGAGCCATAGAGAAGGGTGGAAGTCCGGTCGATTGACCTGGAGTCGGCTGGTCTTTGCAATAGAACCAGGTCGACTGCCATCCTCGGACTGACTCGGGAAGGATCATGGCTGGGAAAGTTCTTTTACCTCTCATTAGAATCCCAAGACCCCCGCACATCTGGATCACGTGCGTCCTCTCATCACTCGGGTTGGCCTTCTTGACCGACTGGGAACGACACGTGAAAATATGCTTGAAAAGGCCCCAGTGTGGCCTACAACCTAAGAAGTTCTCGCACATGGACACGTAGGCAGTGAGGTACACGATGGTGTTGGGAGAAAAGTGGTGGAGTTGTGCTCCAAAGAAGTTCAAGAAGCCTCGGAAAAAAGGATGGGGAGGCAAACAAAATCCGCGGTCAACATGGGTGGCGAGGAGAACGCACTCACCCTCCCATGGATGCAGCTCGGTCTCACCCTCCGAGAGCAGCACCGATTCGTGGGGAATCAGCCCCCCCTCGACCAGATCGTCGATGACGTACTGACGAATCGTCGACCGAATCCAGTCGCCCTGGATCCAGCCGCACGGCAGGCCGAACCTCGATGAAGATCCGCCCTGGCTGGACTTCTTCCCCTTTGCCTTCGTCGTCGCCTTCTTCACGCGCTCCAAAGCCACCATCTTCTCCTTCCCCATTGCAGCGGGCGAAGCTTGAATAGAGTAGCGGCGCTGGGAGCGGAGGTGGATGTGGCGGAGAAAGCGGGGGAGAAAGAAGAAGAATGGGAACGCACTGCACAAAAAACCCCAATCCGGCACCTTATATGAGGTCGTTTCCGAGTGGCTGGACTGTGGGTCCGGACAATCCTATCAAATCCCTCAACAGTCGCGCGCGAGATACGTGGCGAAAAATGTGGCGCAGTGATCGAGGCAGCCCTGCCTAATCCCGTCCGATTACTGCGGCCTCCTCCGCCCCGCGCGCTTCCCCAAAATTCGAATCCCACAATATCCGCGAGCAGCAGAGCAACCTATCAGACGGAAGATTTTCCCATATCATTACTCGAAGCATCATAGTAAAAGTTCACTCGACAGAACCAAGAATGGATCAAGGCGACTGAAAAAGAAGTTTAAGTCATCATGATTGCTCATTTGGTCCCAATAAGACGCTCCCGAAGCGCGAAAATTGAATCGGAGGTGTTCTCAACTCCTTCTCCACTCAAACCCTGAACCATTCGGGGGCTAATATGAAGCTATGTACCTAGGGTAGGGTCATAGGCCTGACCTAGACACCCTCCCCTAGGACACCATCTTAAAACCAGAAGCATTCAAGGGATAGCATCATCCACTCGGCTACAAGGCATTCCACTCGGAAGATTCAAAGTCACTCGACCACAACAATTTTCACTCGACAGACAAAAGACCTAAAGTCACTCTGCACGACAACGGTCGGATGTTTACTTCATAGACTTAATAGGCATTTATGTCACTTAATTGCTAGTGTTACCAATAATGCCCCCCTCTTGATGTACCTTAAACCCCTTGTAACATGGGTTGGCTGGGGTCCTGGCGCACTCTATATAAGCCACCCCCTCCACTGGCACAAGGGTTCGCACCCCATGTAAACACGCATTCAAATCCAATTGACCGCCTTTGGGCACCGAGACGTAGGGATGCTACTTCCTCCGCGAAGGGCCTGAACTCGTAAAACTCGTGTGTACAACTTCGCCATAGCTAGGATCTTGCCTCCTCATACCTACCCCCCCCCCCATTCTACTGTCAGTCTTAGACCCACGACACCAACCTACTGTTGGGAGCCAATTATTCAGAGTAGCAAGTGTAAAGGAGAAAAGTTACATTAAATAATTTGTTATCCCTCTCATGGTAAGACAAAAAATAGCAAGAGAAAGCCCGCATTAGCACCAGACTCTAGAAGGGTGGCGAGCATGGACACCATCGCACTCTAGCTCGACCTCAGCAAGAAAGATCATGCAACAGCCCTAGACTTCAGCGCCTCGATCGACACCACGGCAGCTCTGCAGTGTCCCGCATGGCGTCAAGCTGAACTTTTGAATGTCAGTTGGAAGTGCAGACTTCTCTATGTCGGTATTGCAAAAAGATCTACACAAGTTGAGGTATGAAAAGCAAGAAGTTTGCAAAAAAGAAACAAAAAGAAAGAGATGCATCAGCCGAGCATATCAGGCTAAAGCTACGCGATTGCAAGAAAAGAAGACGCGACGGCGAGGCTTCTCGGCAGATCGAGGGACGGCAAACTTGTAGCATCTCCCCACACATGGATTTGGACTGCAGTGAAACGTTGTTGTTTCCTTTTCTGAACCTGAAGATGTAGTAGAAGAGCAACAGAAACAACGTGATATCTCTATCGACCTTGTGGTGTGGAGGAGGGGTGCAGGGAGACGCTGGCAGCAGTGAGGCATCACCTTGGTAGGCTTCGACGGCCGGCGCGGGCAACCTAGTAAATCAATCTAGAACTCCAGAGTTAGACGACTTGAAACAAGCTGACAAACTGTACATGTTTCTAACCCAATAGAACTCTGAACCTTCTGAAGAAAAATCATGGTTTGAACAAGACTGTATGATAACATTCAGCCCTAGAACATTTACTCAAAAGCAAACACAAATTTAAATGCTCTCCTGTGGCTTCTAACCCAATAGAACTCTCAACCTTTTGAAGAAATGCAATGGGTAGGGCGCGGGTGACAACACGGATGGGTAAAGGGTGCGACCTGCAACTCGAGGAGACCATGTCCTGTAGCTGGTTAGCACATCACCTGCTAGTGTTTTTGAACGGCGTCTCCATGGTACAGCTGAACTTCAGACATAAAAATCAGGAGCTCCTTCTGCAGATTTGGGAGCACTATTTGCTGTCGATCGGAATCAATTAGATAGAGAATTAGCACCTAGTGAGATACAAACATCAGCAAGTTGGGCATGGACACAAAGCAGAGGCATCACATAGAACAATAACACAGGCGAGAGAGTAGTTACAGTGGCACCGGAAGGATAGGAAGCAACATAGGCGAGAGAGTAGTTGCACTACCAGCTAGCTACAGAATATTTTCATGGAAAAACCAGTACACGCCCCATTACAAGAGAACAAGGAGATGTAGAACACTACAAGAATTTCACGGAAGAATAAAAAACCAGAGGACCACATCACACGTACTTGAAACTGATGGAACTAGTATTCTTGTTCGTGGAGGCATTTCAGTAAAGACAAGATATGCACCCATATAGATAATTGGACAAAGTTACTTAGCTAGTCATGGTCATTGTCGACCACGACAATACTCAACTTTCTCAATGTACACATAAACGTCAAATTGAAAATAATAGGATTGCTGGAGTGAGTTGAAAAAACAATACTAAATTTACTCAATGTATACTAAACAAAACACATACATATTCATCTGGGTGATGCACATGACAAAATTGAATTGCTAGAGCAAATTGAACTGCCCGTAAGGTGGAGGAGGAGGCACAGAGGTAGGTCTCACCTCTGCTGTCAAGCGAGCGGACAAGGAGGGACTGCACGCACGGACGAGGTGGACTGCGCGATGGATCCCAGCTGGAGTGATGCGTGGTTGCGGTGATGGCAGGGTAGGCAGCAATGTTGGGAGGCGGGAGGTGTTGCGTCGAGTACACGCGGCCGACAGCGTGCTTGGGCTCGCCGGGACGTGGATGCGGGATGCCGGATCCCACCCAGCGGCGTAGGATCTTGGGGGTGGTGGAGGCACGGATCCTGTTGGGGGTCGGCGGCGGCGCATCCGCGGGAGGAGATCGCCGGTGGGGCAATGATAGGAGGACGGCGTGCGGCCACTGGAGAAGACCGGGGGTAGGGCCACGGGAGGAGGAAGGCACGTGGCCGCAGCAAAAGGGCGGATGCAGGGCCACGGGATCAGGCCGGCGGCGGTTCCATGGAAGGTAGGCGGCGGCGGTTTCACGGGAGGAGGCCGGTGGACGGCGGCGGCGCTGCAGGACGAGGACGGTGGAATCGTGGGAGGTTAGAGAAGGTCGTGGCCGGGTTATTAGGTCGTTCGGCAACGTGCCAATGGGTTGGTCTAGTGTTGGTCTTGACCTCAGAAACATCTCATCGGGCCTATATAGGGCTGGAGTTATCATATATATATATATATATATATATATATATATATATACATAAACACTATTCTGATCACGGAATCAGAATAATATTCTGATCACAACATGAACTTCCCGAGAAACGCGTTTGACCTTCCCCGAGTACTAGGTTGAACTTCAGCTAAAAGGTGTCCAAATGGGGCTTGCGATATACCGTTGGAAAGCTATGGACATCGGTATCATGACCCAAGTTAAATTTTTGGCAAAATGTAAGCGGTTTAAGAGCAGTTTTGAAAACCGTTTTTTCTTCATACAAAAAACATGAATCGTATTTTCGATCACATTTTTAAACCGTTTATCGGAATGAGGCAAATAATATGGCGTTAGAAAGCTGCTGAAAAACTGCTCCTTCCGCATGTTGAAATTTTTCTCGAATTCCCTATGGTTAAAGAGTAATTCGGAAAATCATATAATTTCGCAAATGGAACACCCGAGTTTGTATTTTCGATGCCATTTCTAAATGGCTAATCCAATTGAGGCAAACAATATGGCGTTGGAAAGCTTATGAAAATGCGCTACTTTTTCATGTTAAAAGTTTCTTCTAATTTTGAACGGTTTAAAAGTAATTTAGAAAACGGTACAAGTTCCACCGAGTTCGTATTTTTGAGCTAATTTTTTAATCGTACGTCCAAATGCAGCAAATGATATGGCGTTGGAAAGCTTGAAGAAATGCGAAACTTTTTTGTATATATTATTTCTCCTAATTCATTACGATTTTATGTCAGATTTGAAAATGGCTAAAAACATATTTTTGCCGTAATTTCTACAAACTTTATCGGAATGGGGCAAATAATATACCGCTGAAAAGCTACGGAAAATTCGAAACTTTTTCATGTTGATGGTTTTCTGTGATTCCTTGCTGTTTTCAAATAATTTCGAAAATGGCGAGATCGTTCGTTCTGCCTTTATCGCGAAACAGATTCTTCGAAAATGCACCGCGTGAAGAACTTGAACTTCTCGGCATGTCTACTTGAACTTCACTCTGTTTTCACGTGCTTTTTTTGCCCGTAGCTCTCCATCCACTCCTCGTAGCTCTCCATCCACTCACCGGAATTGAGCAAGTGATATACCGATGGAAAGCTATTGTAAACACACAACTTTCCCGTGTTGATCGTTTTTTCATACTCGCGAAAATTTTAAAAGTTTTTCATCTCAAATTCATTCACTATAGCAGTCGAACTTCGTGCTATTTTCACATTGAACTTCTGTGACGTATTTTCGTTTTTAATTTTCCCATCCATTTCGTCAGTATTACACAAATGATATTCTCTTTGTAACAAACCTCTCTCGCATTATATTTTTTAACTTTCTCCGACCGGAGACTTGAACTTATAACAACAAAAATTTTAGCCTTTGCTTTTTTATTCTTTTTTAATACAAAATGCACACCGTGTAGTATATGAACTTCTGGCAGTTATCAACCAGAACTTCTCTCGGTTACGTGAAAATATTTTGAGTTTTTTTATGAATTTTTAATCTGATTTTCATAATTTTTTTATGAAATTTTGAAGCGCTCTATTTTTAATAGTTGAACTTCTTGTTATTTTATTTTTCAACTTCTTGTTTCCATTCTTTAATAACGAGGAAAATATGAGTTTTCTATAATCATCGAACTTCTCCATCTTTTTAATATGGACTTCCTGGTTTATTTCTTAATCTTTTTTATGCGCTCTATTTTTAAAAAAATTGAACTTCTTGTTATTTTATTTTTGAACTTCTTGTTTCCATTGTTTAATAACGAGGAAAATCTGAGTTTTCTATAATCATCGAACTTCTCCATCTTTTTAATATGGACTTCCTGGTTTTATTTCTTAATCTTTTTTATGCGCTCTATTCCTAAAAGTTGAACTTCTTGTTATTTTATTTTTGAACTTCTTATTTCCATTCTTTAATAACGAGGAAAACCATCGAACTTCTCCATCTATTTAATATGGACTTCCTAGTTTTATTTCTTAATCTTTTATGATATGTTGAAGCGATCTAGTTTTAAAAGTTGAACTTCTTGTTATTTTCTTTTTGAACTTCTTGTTTTCATTCTTTAATAACGAAGAAAATCTGAGTTTTCTATAATCATCGAACTTCTCCATCTTTTTAATATGGACTTCCTGGTTTTTTTTTCTTAGTCTTTTTTATGAATAAAAATATTTAAGACACCAAAACAACATTTTTGTGTGTGCCTTTGCATTGGTTTGCACATCAAACCGTGTCATCTTCTGAAATTGAACTTCTCATTTTCTTTTTGTTTTCTTACAATATTGTTTAACACGTCGAACCGGGTCATCTTTAGAAATTGAACTTCTCCTTTCTTTTTGTCCTAGCAGCAGTAGTTGAACTCCCTCCATTGTTAGATTACACTTCCGCAAACATTACCCAAATGGGGCTTGCGATATACCGTTGGAAAGCTATGGACACGAGTAGCATGACCCAAGTTAAATTTTCGGCAAAACCTAAGTGGTTTAAGAGTAGTTTTCAAAACGTTCTTTTCTTCATACCGAAAACGTGAATCGTATTTTCGATAGCATTTCTAAACCGTTTATCGGAATGAGATAAATAATATGGCATTGAAAAGATGCTGCAAATCCGCTCCTTCCACTTTATTATTATTATTTAGAAACCCAAGCAAAGTTTTTTATTTAGAAATGGTGAAAATCCTTTATACTTTACTTGAACTTCATAATTTACTTTTTCGAGAAACGAGAAGAACTGATTTTTTTTGTATACGTCTGACCCTCTATTTTTTAAAGTGAACTTCTTGGCTTTATTATTTGGTAACAAGGTATTTTTGTAAATAAACATTGAACCACTTCATTTTATAAATTTTGAACTTCCAGGTCTTTCCTAGAAACGGAAAAAAATCTGTTTTTAGCAACTATTTTTGAACTGCTCTGTTATTTTAATTTGACCTTCTTATGGTTATTTAAAACTATGAAAAACTATTTTCTATTACAAATATTGAACAACTTTGTTATTTTAATTTGAACTTTTTGGTTATTCTTTTTTAATAGTGGGAATATCCATGGAAATTATTTTAGTACAGTGATAACGTTTTCTTCGAACTCTCTATTTTATCAAATTTGAAATTCTCAACTTAACACTTTTATAGTTGAAGCTTTGTTTTTCTTCATGGTAAATAACCATCGAACTTCCGTGTTATCTTAATTTAAACTTCTTTGTTTTTATTTTCTTTAGGAACTGGAGAAATCTAAGTTTTCTTTATAAACACTGAATCGCTCCGTTATTTTTAATTTGAACGTGTGGGTGTTTTAGAAATGGGATTTTTTTTAAAAACATTTTAAACCACACTATATTTTTAGTTTCACCTTTCCAACTTCTTGGTTATTTAAATTTGAACTTCATGTTTTCTTATTTAGAAGCACGGAATCCCTTTTTTATGAAGTTTTGTTTTCATAAAACTTTTTTTGATTGACCGGTTAATCTTACTCAAAAAATATAATGTTGGGTTATTCTCCGAACTTGCTATGTTTCATGCGGTGAACCTTTTTTGATTTTGCACTTCCAAAGCTAACATTTTCTAGGTGAGGCATGTTTTCTTGTTGGTATATAAACATCAAATTGCTTTGTTATTTTAATTCGAACTTCTTGATTCTATTCACTTCAATTTTTTAATTCAAACTTTATGGTTTTAATTCAAAAAACATTGTGGGAATTCCGTCTGGGTTTTGTCAAAAATACAAAAGAACTTTTTATAATGATGCTTTAGTGTTCTTTTTTGAGCTTCGCAACCCTCGACTACGAACTTTTTGCAACGTCTCTCTCTCTCTCTCTCTCGCGCGTGCGCGTCTTAGTTCACACCACATTTGTCCCTTTCTTTTTCTTGAGGAATTTTTTATCATGGTCTCTTTATTGTTTTTCGGATGTAACTTCTTTTCCTCTGCACTTATTTTATCTGGCTTATTGTTTTCAAACTTACCAACTTCTAAAACTTGAACTTCACACGTTCATTTGAACCCTTTTTCCCGTGTACTCATGAAACTTTTCTCCATGTGTTTTTACTTGTTTTTGTTTCTCCATTTTTCCATGATTTTTTTACCGACGAACTTCTCAGGTTGCAGTCTGAATATTTTCCAAAAAATTATAGGCGTTCTAGTATAGACCGATCATACAAAAAATGAGACATTATAACGCTATACGTCAGTGCTATATCATTGTTGACCAAGAAGTATCACCCTGTAACAAATACAATGATCACATGGGCATTTGCACGAACATGTTCCATGCAACCAAATGGGGGAAGGAGCATATGAGTTGTACATCTCTACGGCCTCGACATGGGCAGGTCCCATCCTACTGGAGTGCAGGTCATCTCCATCAGCATGCCAAGTCCAAGTCACTGCAAGAAGCTGAAGCTACACTGCGCAAGCAGAGGGAGAGATGAAGTGCAAGCTGTGGCAGTACGTGTTGAGCGCATGCGGCCGTGGGAGGTGCAAGCTTGGCCGCCACCCGGAGCTGAACAGGGTCAGGTGAGGAAGTAGGAAGGTCTATTCTAACAGTATTAGCAGCCTATATATACAGCTGGTCTATTCTAACAATATTAGCAGAATAACTATTCTGACAACACTTCTGCACTGCACGCTCAACGCAAGTGCAAATCATTGTTTGAACTAAGTGTGCTGCAGTACTCATGCGAGTGAACTTCCCGTCGCAAAAAAACTGCACGCCGTGTTTTTCGGTACTGTTTTCGCCTCTAGTTTTTTAACCGTTTATCGGAACAAGGCATATAATATACCGTGGGAAAGCTATGGATTAGGCTCAACTTCTCCATGTTGAACACTTTTTGAGATTCCACACAGTTTAAGAGCAGTTTTGAAAATGGTGTGTCCCATGACGAGTGGCAGTGAGCGTTTTTTCACCATTTTTCTAAACCGCTCGTCGGAATGAAGCAAATGATACACCATTGGAAAGATATCGTCGAGGCGCATATTTTTCATATCTATTATTTTCTCTAATTCGTTACTGTTTGAGAGTAGTTTCAAATTTACTAAATCGTGGAATTCTATTTTTCAATTTTTTTGAAATTTTTGGTACTGTTTTCACTCCATTTTGCTAACTGTTTGTCGAAACGAGACGTATGATACGCCGTTGGAAAGCTACGAACAAGGTGCAACTTTTATATGTTGAAATGTTTTCGAGATTCCTTACGGTTTTTAGTTAATTTTCAAAATCGTGCGGCTGATGTCGAGAGGCAGCGGCCGTTTTTCACGAATTTTTTACAAATCGCTGGTCAAAATGATTCAAATTATACGCCGTTGGAAAGATATCGATGAGGCGCATCTTTTCCATATAGAACACTCTCTCCGATTCCTTACGGTTTAGGAGCATTTTTTATTTTAACAAAATGCGGACACTTTGTTTTTCGCGACATCAAAATCGTCGTATGTACTACATCAGACAGAAAACCGCACTTCTTTAGAGTAAAAACTGCACTTCATCAGACAAACAAGTGCACTGCATGATTTCTTTTTTATGGGACGTAAATTTTCCTAAACGAGGTGGAGTGCACTTCATGTCAAGTGTTGGTGAACTGCAAGACTATGAAAAGTGAACCTCGAGACTACCGTAAACGGGCCGCACTGCATCAGACAGAAAACCGCACTTATTTAGACTAAAACACGCACTTCATTGGACAGACAAGTGCACTGCATGATTTCTTTTTTGTGGGATGTAAATTTACCAAACGAGGTGGAGTGCACTTCTTTAGACTAAAAACCGCACTTCATCAGACTGACAAGTGCACTGCATGATTTTTTTTATGGGACGTAAATTTTCCCATACGAGTTTTTTTGTCTTTTTTCAACTTTCTTTTATGAACGAGAGCGGACCGTAGAGACGGGGGCAAGTGAACCGCGACATATATCTAAGTGAACCTCATTACTATCTTTGTTGTTGCGCTAAATTTTTAGCACTTTCATTTTTTAGGCACAAGTGAACAACATCACTCTTAAAAGTGAACCGCATCTGAGGACCAAATGCACCGCGGGTGTTGATATAGTCGGCTGATTTTTCAAACACAAAGAAATCGCACTTCATACAAAGGGGTAATGAGCTGCTACACAAATTGGAGTGAGCTACTTTTTTGTATTCTTCAAACAAATTTTGTTAAAGACATGGGTACTGCAGATGGGAGACTATCGAACTGCACAACACACCAGAATATTTTCTCGTGGCCTGCCCAACTGGCCGGCGCGGCACCAGAGGAGCACCCAATCCCACCATGTCGCTTGAACAAAAATATCGCTAGACTGCATCGGAAGGGCACTGTAGTGCATGTGTGTGCACATCATATACTGCACACACTCACTGAATAACCAAAACTGGAGCCGAACTGCACTGCACACACACACATACTGTTGTCCACTATACCAAATCCAAATTTAGCAACTTTTTGCACTCGAGAGAATTCAGTCAAACTGCACTTCACTACAATTCTGAAGACACAAAAAACTCCAAAGTGCACTGCCCGAGGGCGATGGTAAACTCGGCGACGGGGAAAGCATAGGGAGGTGTCGCCGGATATGAGGATTTCGTCAGCCGGACCCTGGAAAAAAAGTGAATCTTTGTCGTCAACGCGTACTACATAGGACCGTGGCCAAAGCTGCACGCCAATGTTGGCCGAACCCACATAGTGGACTGTGGAGGGGAGGGCCGGCGTGCTGCGTGCACCCACGTAGTGGACTGCACGGGCGCCCTTGGATCCACCCCGCCGACGACTTGCTGCGGACGCCCACCGCGCGAACTGCAGCGACAGACAAGGACGGCCAGGGGAGGGTGTGTTGATGTCATTGTCGCATCCTACAAGGTCGGGGGATGCCAGGATCCGGCGATGGCAGAGCCCCTGATGCGGGTGATGATGGGGAGCGGAGTTTGCTTCTCGTCCAGCACAGGTGAGCCACACCAACGCCGGTGACCGTAGCTCCAGGAGCGAGTTGCTCGTCGGGGCCACCCAACCGGAGAGGGAGAGGATGACCCGGGACCCGGCGACGCCATGGTGGAAGGTGGCGGGGCGATGGGTGCATCTAGCGCGAGGAAGGGGGTGGATCTGGTGGCGGCCGGTGCCGGCACCGAAGGGATGTGGTGGGGAGGGTGGATCCGGTGGCGAACGCAACACGCGGGAGGGGGAGGGGTCAGCAGTGCTCGATCATGTCGCCTGGTGGTGCGGCAGGGCCGGCTCCGCCCGGATCCACCGCCAGGTAGGTGCGGGGGAGGAGATCCGTGCCAGTTGCCGGGGGTAGCGGGAGGAAGGTAGGTTGTGCCGTTTGGCGTGAATTCGGCGCGAATCTGGCGACCATCGAGGCGGGATCCGGCGTATGGGTGGGGACGGCGATGGGTTGGGGTGAGGGAGGTGTGGCGAAGTGGTGGTGGTGTGCGAGGCTGGGGGAAGGTGGTGGTGGGATGGGGCGCTGGCTCTGGTCGGGGGGCATGGGAGGAGTGGTGGGTTTCGTTTCTGTGTTTATTCGGGTGTGTGCAGAATAAGAAACTGATGTGTAGAATAAGACTCTTAAGGGTGTTGTTAGAATAGACCCACCATATATACATAAACACTATTCTGATCGCGGGATCAGAATAATATTCTGATCACAACCTGAACTGCCTGAGTAACGTGCCTGAACTTCCCTCTGTACGTACCCGACCTTCGGGCTATCTTCGCAACCGTGGCTTCCCCCGTGAATTTTTCTGGTTAGTCATGGTCTGTATGATGTTAGTGTAATCTAGAAACATTTTAGCAACTAAATACCGGTTTTAAATAGGAATCTCGCTCGTTGGCGGATTTTGCTCTCGGGTCATGATGAAATTGTGTTTTTTTCAATTTTACTGCCTGAGTTGTTTGACCTGAACTTCCCCCTATGCTAGCTTGAACTTCCGCCAACATTGTCCAAATGTTGCTTGCGATACACCGTTGGAAAGCTATGGACACCAGTATCATGACCCAAGTCAAACTTTTGGCAAAATGTAAGCAGTTTAAGAACAGTTTCGAAAACCGTTTTTTCTACATACAAAAAACGTGAATCGTATTTTTGATCGCATTTCTAAGCCGTTTATCAGAATGAGGCAAATAATATGGCATCGGAAAGCTGCTGAAAAACCGCGCCTTCCACATGTTTAAAGTTTTCTCTAATTCCCTACGAATAAACAGTAATTTCGAAAATCATAAAATTTCGCACACCGAACAGCCAAGTTCGTATTTTCGATGTCATTTTTAAACGGCTAATCCAATTGAGGCATTGATATGGCGTTGGAAAGCTCATGAAAATGCGCTAATTTTTCATGTTAAAATTCTTTTCTAATTTTGAACGGTTTAAAAGTAATTTAGAAAATGGTACAAGTTTTATCGAGTTCGTATTTTGGAGCTAAGTTTTTAACCGTAAGTCCGAATGCAGCAAATTATATGGGATTGGAAATCTTGAGGAAATGCGAAACTTTTTGCTATATATTGTTTCTCCAAATTCCTTACTATTTTAAGTCAATTTTGAAAATGTCTAAAAAAGTATTTTCTCTATAATGTCTACATACTTTATCGGAATGGGGCAAATAATATACTGCTGAAAAGCTACAGAAAATGCGAAACTTTTTCATGTTGATGGTTTTCTCTGATTCCTAGCTGGTTTCAAGTAATTTCGAAAACAGCGAGATCATTCGTCCTGCCTTTATCGCGAAACAGATTATTCAAAAATGCACCGCATGAAGACTTGAACTTCTCGGCATGTCTACTTGAACTTCACTCTGTTTTTTCACGTGCTTTTTTTATCCTAGCTCTCCATCCACTCACCGATTGAGCAAGTGATATACCGATAAAAAGCTGATGTAAACACGCAACTTTCCCATGTTGATCATTTTTTCATACTCGCGACGGTTTTAAAAGTTTTTCATCTAAAATTCTTTCACTGTAGTAGTTTAACTTCCTGTTGTTTTCATGTTGAACTTCTATGACGTATTTTCGTTTGTAATTTTCTCATTCATTCGTCTGTGTTACACAAATAATATTCCTTTTGTACAAAGCTCTCTCACAATAAAAATTTTAACTTTCTCCGACAAAGGACTTGAACTTATAACAACAAAACTTTTAGCCTTTGTTTTTATTCTTTTTCATACAAAATGCACACCGTGTAGTACGTGAACTTCTGGCAGTTATCAATCTGAACTTCTGTCGGTTATGTGAAAATATCTGAGTTTTTATTAATATTAATCTGAATTTCATAATCCTTTTTTTATGAATTTTGAAGCGCTCTATTTTTAAAAGTTGAACTTCTTGTTATTTTATTTTCGAACTTCTTGTTTCCATTCTTTAATAACGAGGGAAATCTGAGTTTTCTATAATCATCGAACTTCTTCATCTTTTTAATATGGACTTCCTGGTTTTCCTTAATCTTTTTTATGAAATTTTGAAGCGCTCTATTTTTAGAAGTTGAACTTCTTGTTATTTAATTTTTGAACTTCTTATTTCCATTCTTTAATAACGAGTAAAATCTGAGTTTTCTATAATCATCGAACTTCTCCATCTTTTTAATTTGGACTTCCTGGTTTTATTTCTTTTAGTAACGAAAAAAATCCTACTTTTTGATAGACATCGAGCCGCTCCATTTTTAATTTTTAACTTCTAGGTTTATTTTAAGAGAGAAAATATTTGTTATAAAATTTGTTTGAGATGCTTTTCTTAATGACCTTATTTGGGTTTGTAACAAGCATTGAACCAGTTGCGCCGAACCAATGACATTAAAACTCAGATTTTACTGAAGATTTTAAAAGTTTTTCATCTGAATTTCATTCAGAGTAGTAGTTGAACTTCATGCTGTTTTCATGTTGAATTTCTGTGACGTATTGTCATTTGCAATTTTCTCATCCATTCGTCAGTGCTACATAATTGATATTCCTTTTATACAAACCTCCCTCTGGATATTTTTTTTAACTTTCTTCGACCGAGGCCTTGAACTTATAACAAAAAAATTGGACCTTGCCTTTTAATTCATTTTTCTCATATTAAACACATACCATGTAGTACATGAACCTTTTCCATATTTATAATATGAATTTATTTTATTTTTGAAATCAAATTGCTCCCAAATAATAATTGAACTTTCTCGGGACGAGCACTTGAACTTCTAGCAATATTCTTTTTAGCATTTGCCTTTTCATTCTTTTTTAATACAAAATGCACACCGTGTAGTACATGAACTTCTCGCAGTTATCAATCCGAACTTCTCTCGGTTACATGAAAATATTTGAGTTTATTTATAGACATTGAACCACTCTACCTTTTTTATTTGAACTTCATTGTGTATTTTTATAATTGTGAAAACTAGAGTTTTTTTAGAAACATCAGACTTCTTTGTTATTTCGAATTGAACTTATTGGTTTTTATTCTTTAGTAACTGAAAAATCCGAGTTTGTTAAATAAATATCAAACTGCTCCGCTTTTTCCAATTGAACTTCTTGCTTGTATTCATTAGTAAAGAGAAAACCTGGATTTTTTTATATATATTGAACTTCTCAGTTTTTCAAAATTGAACTTCTTGGTTTTTATCTTTTAGTATTGGGGAAATCTTAGTTTTATTATAAATATCAAATAGCATCATATTTTTAATTAGGACTTCCTGGTGTTATTCATTAGTAACAAGAAAAGTCCTACTTATGTAATAAATATCGAACCGCTCAATTATTTCAATTTCAACCTATAGGTCTTTTTGAAAAGAGGCAAAATCAGATTTTATAAACTTTTTGAATGGCTCATTTTTTTAATTTGACCCTCTTGGTATTGTAAATATTTGTAATTCTCCGTTATTTAAATTTGAACATCTAGGTTTTTATGTAGAAACAGGGAAAATCTTTTTTCTCTACAAATCTTGAGCTGCTCTATTTCTCTAAATTGAACTAGTTCGTCTGGTCTTTAGTAATGAGGAAAATCCTAAATTTGGAATAAACGTCGAACCTCTTCATTATTTAAATTTGAAGTTCTTTTTTCAAATGAGAAATCTATTTGAACTTCATTATTTATTATTCTGTAGTAGCGGTTAAAAATCTAAGTTTTTAGTAAACATTGAACCGCTCCGTTATATTAATTTGAACTTCTAGATTTTTTGGAAATGCGAAAAATTCATTATTTTTATTGACTTTTTGAATTCGTATGTTAATTTAATTCAAACTTGTTGGTTTTTATCGGTTTATAAAAATCTGAGTTTTTTATAAATGTTGAACTTCTCCAATATTTTAATTTGAACTTCTTAGTTTTATTCTTAGAGAAAAATATGGTTTATAAGCCGATTGTGATACTGGAACATTTTATCGTTCATGGAAGGAATGATTTTGTCATGGCATTTTATTAGGAAACCCACATGGAAGGAATTATTTTGTCATGGCATTTTATTGGTTTAAGGTCCTGACTTCTTTTGGTTTTATCATGTTAACTTTTTCGATTAGTTTCCTTTCAACTTCCACAACACAAACAGTTTGTTAATTGAAATTTCATATTTTTTTCATGAAGTTTGGTAATTGAACTTCCGTATTTTTTACCTTTCCTTTTTTCATATTGTATAATTATATATTGAATGAAGTTTGGTAATTGAACTTCTTCTATTTTTTATGTGAATTCCAGAGATTTAACATTTCTTTTTCAAGAGAGAATCCGTGAACATTTTCTAATGGATGATTTAACATTTCCCACTCCACACCTTTTTGCCATAGAATGTGTAATTTTTTCAAGATTGAACTATTGTACAGATCAAACAAGGGGCAAAGGATTTTGTTTGGTACATACCACATGATAAACAACACAACTGTTTTTAATACAAAGAAGATGCATTCACATATACACAAAACAAAGTATCGATCGATAGACACATGATCCATCCACAATTAACCCGTGCAAAATTTCATCAGTACAAGCAGTGGCAGGTGACGAAAACAAATTAAGGTAGGGAGCACTTTGATGAAAAACCACAGTCCATCCACATTAACATGAAAATGCCACCAAAATCACTGTATTTTCCACACGCCGTCGGCTGGACCTGTGGCTCACTAGCCTGCAACATCGGCCACATCGACTAGCTGCTGCTCTGGCCTGCCTGCGCTCATCTCGCTCCATATGCGCGGGGTCGAGCAGTCGGTGGACGCGCCGCTGGTTTGACCTGTGGCTGTGGGCATTGACCGCTGATGTCTGTGACCCCGCGCCCCGCTCCTGCTGGGTGCTAGCCACCGCTAGCGGCAATCGTGAGTCGTGACTTGGTGTTGTCCGTGTGGACGAATGAACAAAGCTATTGACTCGAGCGTGCCCGAGATCCTCCGGCTGGCTGGCTTTGTGTGTTGGATCGATCTTCTTGTGATGCTCACGAGTCACGACCCAACAATACAGCACTCCTCGCCCCAAAAACAAAAAGTAGTGATCAATTTGTACATAACTACGATGCATATACGTGTACCTAAGAAGTTTTATCAGGAAATCAAGGTAGGGCGGGCGCCCACCCTCGCCCTACCGGGAGCTCCGCCTATGAGTACAAGAGCAGCATGGGCAGTGTCCGACAATGTGAGGATTCGCCAATCTGAATAGGAATAATAAGCAGTGTTGAAAATCTCTCACATTGTCCTTCACCTAAATCTTTTTCCTGAACTCAAATACCTGTTGAAACTCAAATACCTGCAGAATTATGAGCACGGAAGATGGACCTGGGCCTCGTCCGGGCACTGCAGCAGTGGGAACCAGGTGGCTGAGCCAAACTTCTTGGGGTTGCGAAGTTGAATGGCAGGAGTTGGCAGCGGCGAAACGCGCTGAGTGCTGCGGAGATGCGGCGCAACTAGGAGGAGGCGACGTGGTGGAAGGGGACTCTGGTGGCTGGAGGCAGGGCAGGGGCGCAGGGCACGGCGGGGTCGAACTGACGCAGCTAGCCAGGCCGAACTTCACAGACGCCTACCTCCATGGAGGAGGGAGGAGGCCACCATAGATGCGCCATGCTCAGTGGACGGGGATGAAGGAGGAACAAGAGGGAGTAGGTTGTTGTTTGCGTCGCGCTTGGGGACGGAGGCTCGCCGGAGCAACACCGTCATGAGAAATCGCCAAATCCAGCGGCTAGCGCTCAGATCCGTGGCCGTCGACGATTAATTAGTAGGTGGCCGAGGGCGATGGCGTGGGTCTGGCAGCGACATGTAGACGTCGGTGTTGGGAGCATCCTAGGGCAAAGAAGATCAGGTTCGCTGTGGGCAGGTGGCCTCGCAGCGGAGGAGATGGGGGCGACACCGCGACGGTGGAGGAGGGGTGGCCTTGCACCGGGGGAGGCGGGGGGAGCGGCGCGCCAGAGGAGGAGGGATTGGCCTCGCGCCAGAGGAGGCGGGAGCGGGGGCGCGCCGGAGGTGGAGGGGGTGGCCTCGCGCAAGAGGAGGCGGCGGCGGCGCGCCAGAGGTGGAGGGGGGTGGCGGCGCGCGGGGTGGGGCGTCGGCGGCAACTGGTGGAAAGGTGCGGGTCGAGGCAGGTGGGACGTGAGGTGCTGAGGTGCGTGGGTTTCTTTTTTCTTTTTTTCTCAATGGTTCGACGCTTGTTTTTAGTTCGGGGACATCTTCGGACCCTATATAGGGCGCGCCGTGATCCAAATAACTATTCTGATCCTGAGATCAGAATAGTGTTACTATATATATTCCTAAATATATACAACCGGTCTATTCTGCTAATATTAGCAGAATAGTTATTTTGACAACACTTCCGCACTGCACGCTCAACGCGAGAGCACTGCATTTTCTATAGCAAGAGCATCGCAATACAGACTAGTGAACTTCGTGTCGGAAAAAACTGCACGCGGTGTTTTTTTGGTACTGTTTTCGCTTTAATTTTTTAACTGTTTATCGGAACGTGGCATATAATATACCGTTGGAAAGCTATGGATTATGCGCAATTTCTCCATGTTGAACACTTTTCAAAATTCCTTGCGGTTTAAGAGCAGTTTCAAAAAGGGTGCGGCGGATGACGAGTGGCAGCGAGCGTATTTTCTTGATTTTTTCTAAACCGCTCATCGAAATAAAGCAAATGATACGTCGTTGGAAAGATATCGTCGAGGCATCTTTCTCATATCTATTATTTGCTCTAATTCATTACAGTTTAAGAGCAGTTTCAAATTTACTAAATCACGAAATTATGTTTTTTTGAAATTTTTGCAATTTTTGATACTGTTTTCGCTCTAGTTTTTGAACCGTTTGTTGAAACGAGGTGTGTAATACGTCTTTGGAAAGTTGTGGACAAGGCGCATCTTTCATATGTAGGAATGGTTTTGAGATTCCTTACAGTTTTAAGTTAATTTTGAAAATAGTGCGGCAGACGACGAGTGGCAGCATTCGTTTTTCGCGAAATTTTTACAAACCTCTGGTTGGAATGATTCAAATTATACGCCGTTGGAAAGATATCGACGAGGCGCAACTTTTTCATGTAGAACACTCTCTCTAATTCTTTACGATTTAAGAGGAATTTCGAATTTACTGAAATGCGGACACTCTGTTTTTCGCGACACCCAAATCGATGTGGGTACTTCATCCGACTGAAAACCGCACTGCATCAGACGAAAAACCGCACTACATCAAACGGGTAAGAGAACTGCATGGTTTCTTATATTCAAACGTAATTTTTTTCAAGGACGAGAAAGTAGAGTGCACTTCACATCGGGTGTAAATGAACCACAACACTATCAAGAAGTGAACCGCATTACTTTTTTCGCTTCCGTAACAATTTTTTTGCACTTACGGGATGAACAATGTCATACGGCTGACCGCACTGCTTCAGAATGAAAAACCACACTGCATCAGAAAGTCAAGCGAACTTCATGATTTCTTTTTAAGTTGTTATTTTGTGTATTTTTATTTTCACTTCGGACATCAAATGGTCACTTATAAGATGAACAACATCAGACACCCGACCGCACTGCTTCAGTTAGAAAACCGCACTGCATCAAATGGTCAAGTGAACATCATTATTTTTTTGTCGTTTCTCTACCATTTTTCATTTAACACATCTTTGCACTTCATTTCCTTCTTTCTTTTTTTCTGTTTGGAGTTTTGGGTTTCCACATTGGCGAGGCGAACCGCATGGTCAAGGGAAATGAGCCGCAACACAGTTCAAAATGAACTTCCTTTGTAAACAATTTTCAAATGAGTCCATATAACTTTTATACATAAATAAAATCATCAAACACGGAAAAACACCATTCTGCACTGCATGTCCACATGGCCCAAACTGCATGCTGAACTCTAAACATCACCATGTTTCATCGCATACTGCAATCAAACGAGTTCCTGTAATTTTTATACATAAAATCCTCAAACACAAAAAGCACGGTCTGCACTGCATGTGCAGATACTCCAAACTGCATTTGCTGAACACATGTCTAGGCGTGAATTGCATTCAAATGAGTTCGTATTTTTTATACACAAAACGCAACATTTTTGCATTGCATGTTCCCATGCTCCAAACTGCATGCGCGATATGAACCACACCATGTATCGCCCCGAACAACATGGCAGCGGTGCCGCACTGCAACCTGGCGTCCTGGCCGATGCCAGAACAACCCCATGGATGAACCTGAAAGTGAAGATGCATTTTGTCGAATGTGGCCATCCCATGCGTGAGAACGGATCCAGCAAAATATAAGAAAGCAAGCAGCTGTCTCACCATGGATCTTGACCAGGGGAGGAAGGAGGAGAGGCTGGCCCAGCCACTGCCGCTAGCCATGTATCTAGGCCGAAAGGGGTCACCGTTGATGGCCGGGCTCGATCTGGCCCATCCCCACCAGGAGCCGCACCACCTGAATGGGCGAGGTCTCACCGGATCTGGGGGATACATCGAGATGAACAGCATGGGGTTGGGAGGAGGCATGTGGAGGAGGAGCTCGGATCCATCACCGGTTGGGCGCGGGATGGCGGGGGCTGCTCGGATCCGTCGTGGTGGCCGGGGCGGGCAGCGCGAGGGAGGGAGCTCCCGGTGCGGCGCGGTGGTGGGAGGTGGGCGGCGGCGTGGGGGGAGGTGGTGGTGCGGCGCGGTGGTGGGAGGTGGTGCGACAGTGCGAGGGAGGATAGTGGTGCGGCGCGGTGGTGGGAGGTGGTGCGACGGCGCGGGGGAGGGTAGTGGTGGTGCGGCGCGATGGAGGGAGGTGGGGCGGCGCCGCGGGGGAGGATGGTGGTGGTGCGGCGCCGTGGAGGGAGGTGGGGCGGCGCCGCGAGGGGGAGGTGGGGCGGGATGGGGGTGGGCGCGGCCCCGGCTGAAGGAAGGAGGTGGAGGGAGTGGGTGGAGGGGAGAGTTCGTGGGTGGAGGAAGGAGGTCGAGGTCGTGGGCCGGGGTTGACCTGCTCTTTTTGTTTCGTGGGTCGGGGCTGTGGTTTAGGGTGTGTGAAGAATAAGAATTGTGCGTGCAGAATAAGGTCTTAAGGGATGTTGTTAGAATAGACCTATCATATATATATATATGTTTTCTACCACCCAGTAGTAGTTACCACCACTTACGTTTTATATGTTGTATGTAGTATCTATCAAATCGAAGAGTATGTACGTGTATTACATAGTATATAAAAATGTTTAGGTAGTATATATACTACTTTTTTGGTACTATACTATATATATTGTATTTTGAGTATGCTCCTTTTTACGTACAAATATATATGTATTTCATAAATATAATAAAAAATATGGTGAACTTGCAATTTTTTCATATAACTCGATTTGAAGTATCTTATATATAGTATATAAACATATTATATATAGGCATGTTAAACTAAGCCTGAGCGCATTATAAGTAATCGTACGCTCCAGCCACTTTGAAGCGCGCCGCTAACCAACTCTGCCTATAATTCAACCCAACCATCAACACGGTAAATCAATTGTACTAACAAAAGAACAAATATAGTAATGCCATTACTACCTACCTCATAACGGTAACAAAAGGAGAAATGTAGTAATGTCATTACTTTACCTACCTCATATCACTAAATTGATTGTAAGAAAGGAAAAATGTAGTAATGCCATTACTACCTTTCTAGCAGCAGCTAATAGCAACCGACTTGAACTGTACGGAGTAGTAACAAAGTTACTACCTAGTATGCTTTCTACTAGAAAAAATACCATCCAATTTTTGAATCTTACCTATGTGCCACATGATTTGCATTGACTCTTCACAAGTAGTTGCTAGTAACAAAATTATCACCTATCTAAAGTGCACCTAATAACCATCAACTCTATGAAGCCAAATTATAATTACCATTTAGTATATTTTCTATTAAAATAATCTTAGTTTCCCCCTTAATTTCATTACCATCTTTTGCATGACTTTTACCATAATTAGTGTTAGAAGAAGCCTAGTGGAATACTTCAACCAGTAATAATGTTAATTTCATTACTTCCTTTGTCTAGGTGTATAAGTCACCTTACGAAAACCAAATAATCCCAAAACACTTAGGCGCGATGCATTAACTCCTACCTCATTTCTAGTTTCTTGACATAACAACCAATAAGAGATGTGGGGCGTACATGCTTTCAATGACTTGAGACTATCAAACACGACATGCAGTGGTTAGTTCATTGCCTGCAATGCTATTAATTAGCAAATAAACATTAAGTTCTCTCGTTTTTCCCTCTACCTTGGTCGCGATGGACAACGTAAGATGACTTATACACCTAGACGGAGGAAGTACTATATTTTGCATTACTATTACCTTACTTAGAGATATCGAGCTTTTCGTTATTGGATATGTCCCACCATGAAGTGTGTTAAGACACAGGTAAAAAAGTTTAGTCTATTAATAATATTAGTCTAAGTACATACTAGTAGTGACTTTAAGACTAAGCGTGAAGTACTTCATTCTAGTAATTGGTATAGTAATTCTAGTGATTGTTCTAGAGAATTCTAGTAAAGGTTTTGTTAAACGCATGCATTAGCAACTTATGTAGTAATATGTTTACCACCTCTTTTGCGAATAGTAATATGTTTACCATTGCATGTAAGGATTTTACTATCTACCTAGTAGGACGTTGCAGCAATAATTTTACCTTAGTTTTCATTATATGTATGTTCCATGTAGTAATTGGCCACTAAATATTTTACGACCGACTTGGTCGTGGGGAAGTGATTAACAAAGCAAGAAGTTAGTTGGTAGTAATTCTCTTTCATCATTTATTATATTTCCTAAGAATTTTGTGTGTTTGTTAGAATGGCGCTTGTGGCATACCTCTGAAAAGCTATGGATTAGGCGAAAAAAATTCATGTCGAACACTTTTCGAGATTCCTTGTAGTTTAAGAGTCGTTTCGAAAACACTGCAACACTCGGCGAGTGACAGCATGCGTATTTTCATGAAAAAATTCAAACAGCTTATTGGAATGATACAAATGATATGCCGTTGGGAAGATATCGATGAGGCACAACTTTTTCAAGTAGAATAGTCTCTTTAATCTCTTAAGGTTTAAGAGCAAATTTGGATTTACCAAAACATGGAAACTTTGTTTTTCACGGACCCCAAAATCGACGAAGTGAACTGCATCAGACAGGAAATCGCACTGCAATGACGACTGAGAGAACTGCACATGGTTTTTTCGATATTGTTTTTGTTATAATTTTTGACCATTTGTCGAAATGAGGCGTGTGATACACCGCTAGAAAGCTATGCAAAAGGCGGAATTTTTTCCATGTAGAACACCTTTTGAGATTCCTTACCATTTTACATGAATTTTGGAAATGGTGTGGTGCGCATCAAGTAGCAGCAGCGTATTTTCGTGGAATTTTTCAAACCGCTCGTCGGAATGATGCAAATGATACGCCATTGGAAAATTAACAACGTGAGATAACTTTCTCGTCTAGAACACCCTCTCAATCCTTACAATTTAAGAGCACTTTTGGAATTACAAAAAAGCGGACATCGTTTTCTCGTGCGGAACCAGAATCAAACTACTAAACTACATCAGATAGAACCAGTTGAATGGAGTTCACTAAACTAAAAAAGAACTTTCCAAACATGAACAAGTGTACCGCATGTAAATTTTCTCACACGAGGAAGTGGATTGCGCTTCACATTAGGTAAGTGAACCGCAACAACCGTCAAAAAGTGAACCACATTTTTTTTGTTTCCCTAACATTTTTGCACTTCACATTGAATGTAAGTGAACCAGAACACTGTCAAAAGTGAACCGCATTAACTTTTTCTGTTTTCCTAATATTTTTGCACTCCCCATTGGATATAAGTGAGCCGCAACGTTCTTGAAAATGAACTGCATTTTATATCGTTGCACTAGCATGGTTAGGTGGACAGTGGTATCACGGCCTATCAGGGTTCAAGTCCTGGTGCTCGCATTTATTATGAATTTATTTCAGAATTTCCGACGATATGCATTCAGTAGGACGGTTTACCATATCTCTAGAGCCAATAATTTTCTACGAGGAACTACTGAACTCAATCACTTGCTGCCGTTATGATAGAGGCAAAGGTGTCCCGATGTTTCGATGAGATGGTGGCTATCGTTTTCTATGGGAGTCGACCTTGACGATCCGACTACGAACGTGCGAGACATCGCGCCTTAGCAATCGCTCAACCAACTTCCGAGGGTTATTGACCACGCCGGAGCACGATCAACCTGACCACGAGGGTCTGTTTCCTGCAAGCAAACGAAGAACAAGCAAGAAACTGAGATTGCAATCTGGATATTGCGAATATAAGATGAAAGCTTTATCGATCAAGGTGGGGTTCTGTGACGCCTTGGTCTGGTCGTTGAACACAAACGAAGTACGCGAAGTTGCAGCTATGGCGAACTTTTAATCTAAACAAAACCCAAAGCCTAAATGATGCCCTAAGGGCTGTATATATGGAGGAGAGAGGGGGAATTTCGTGGCCCTTGGTGGAGGGGTCCGAAACCAACCCTAACTCTTGTTTCCCCACACATACGGACTCTAAAAACAGCCTATACTTAAGTACTTCGAAAATACATGGGCCTGGCCCAATAATAAGGTGATGCAACACCTAAAATAGCCTCTGGACAAAATTTATGAAGTGGCATCTTGTATATTTCGTCCCATGCTTCATGCACTAATTATGGTGGCTTCAGAGTCCTAGAATCATCACTTGTAACTCAGTTCTTGTTCCCCTTGCGCATGCCATCATCTCCATGCTTGAACTTGCTCCAAGGTTCATCTTTCTTGTCCAAGCTAGGCCCTTCATTTGTAAGCAAAACAAATGTATCCAATTTAGGCAGCATCATATTCTCATGAACATTAGAATCGTTACCAAGAAACGAAAGTACCTGATAATTCAATTGGCGTGCGCGAGCTCTAGTAATCGGTCCAGTATGTATAGCAGCAGGGGCTGTGGGTGTAACAATGGTACTGATGTCCTCATCATCCTCCCCTTCTTGAAATGAAGTCGTCCTCGATGAAAGTTCATCATCCTCACCCAAATAAGGCTTCAAATCTGCAATGTTAAAAATGGGACTAACCCCAAAATCTGCAGGCAGCTCAAGTTTATATGCATTATCATTTATTCTCTCTAACACCTTAAGAGGACCACCAGCACGTGGCATTAGCTTTGATTTTGCGCAAATTAGGAAATCTATCCTTACGCAAATGTAACCAAACAAGATCTCCGGGTGCAAACACAACATGTTTTCTACCCTTATCTCCAGCAAGTTTATATTTAACATTCATACGCTCAATGTTTTCCTTAGTTAACTCATGCATTTTTAAAATCAATTCAGCACGTTCTTTAGCATCAAAATTAACCTTCTCCGAAGATGGAAGAGGCAACAAATCAATAGGTGCACGAGGTAGGAAACCATACACAATTTCAAAAGGGCACATCTTAGTAGTAGAATGCAATGAACGATTATAAGCAAATTCAATATGAGGCAAGCATTCTTCCCACATTTTCTTGTTATTCTTCAAAACAGCCCTAAGCATAGTAGACAATGTTCTATTGACTACTTCAGTTTGTCCATCAGTTTGGGGGTGACAAGTAGTACTAAAAAGCAGTTTAGTCCCCAACTTAGCCCATAAACATCTCCAAAAGTGGCTAAGAAATTTAGTATCACGATCTGAAACAATAGTATTTGGCACACCATGCAAGCGAATAATTTCATGAAAGAACAAATCAGCAACATTAACAACATCATCGCTTTTATGACATGGTATAAAGTGTGCCATTTTCGAGAACCTATCCACGACAACAAATATGCTATCCCTCCCCTTCTTTGTTCGAGGTAAACCTAAAACAAAGTACATAGATATATCCTCCCATGGAACACTAGGTACAGGCAAAGGCATATATAAACCATGAGGATTGAGTCATGACTTAGCTTTTTGACATGTAGTGCAGCGAGCAACAAAACACTCAACATCCCGTCTCATCTTTGGCCAAAAGAAATGTGTAGCAAGTATATCCTCCGTCTTCTTGACGCCAAAGTGTCCCATTAATCCTCCTCCATGCGCCTCCTGCAACAACAAAAGACGAACGGAGCTAGCTGGAATGCATAGCTTGTTAGCACGAAACACAAATCCATCGTTAAGAACGAACTTGTTCCAAGTTCTCCCTTCCTTACAATTCTGCAATACATCTTTAAATTCAGCATCATGAACATATTGATCTTTGATGGTCTCCAAACCAAATATTTTAAAGTCAAGTTGTGAAAGCATAGTATAACGACGAGACAATGCATCAGCAATAACATTTTCTTTACCCTTCTTGTGTTTAATGACATAAGGGAAAGTCTCAATGAATTCAACCCATTTAGCATGTCTACGTTCAGTTTTGCTTGACATTTAATGTGTTTCAAAGATTCATGATCAGAATGTATAACAAATTCCTTGGGCCATAAATAATGTTGCCATGTTTCTAAGGTCCGAACAAGAGCATATAATTCTTTATCATAAGTAGAATAGTTCAGACTAGGCCCACTCAATTTTTCAGAAAAGTATGCAACAGGTTTGCCATCTTGTAATAACACACCTCCTAATCCAATTCCACTAGCATCACATTCAAGCTCAAAAGTCTTATTGAAATTAGGAAGTTGGAGTAAAGGAGCATGTGTCAACTTATCTTTCAATACCGTGAAGGCTTCTTCCTGTGCGGTATCCCAAACAAAAGGCACATCCTTCTTTGTAAGCTCGTTGAGAGGTGCAGCAATGGTGCTGAAATCTCTCACAAAACGCCTATAGAAACCAGCGAGGCCAAGGAAACTCCTCGCTTGTGTGACCGTTTTGGGCTGCGGTCAACTCTCAATAGCTTCAATCTTGGCTTTATCAACTTCAATTCCCTGTGGAGTAACAACATAGCCAAGAAAAGATACTCGGTCGGTGCAAAAGGTGCACTTTCCAAGGTTACCAAACAAACGTGCATCACGTAGAGCAATAAAAACAGCACGTAAATGTTCCAAATGTTCCTCCAAGATTTGCTATAAATCAATATGTCATCAAAGTAAACTACCACAAATCGTCCAATGAAAGCACGTAAAACTTCGTTCATTAACCTCATGAAAGTACTAGGTGCATTAGTTAACCCAAAAGGCATGACTAACCACTCATATAATCCAAACTTAGTTTTAAATGCTGTTTTCCATTCATCTCCCAATTTCATACGAATTTGATGGTATCCACTATGCAAATCAACTTTGGAGAATATTGTAGAGCCACTCAATTCATCAAGCATATCATCTAGCCTAGGAATAGGATGACGATAACGAATAGTAATATTATTAATGCCTCTACAATCAACGCACATACGCGACGTACCATCCTTTTTCGGCACTAAAATGATAGGAACAGCACAAGGACTAAGGGATTCGCGTATATAACCTTTGTCGAGCAGTTCTTGTACTTGACGCATAATCTCTTTCGTCTCCTCTGGATTGGTACGGTATGGTGCACGGTTGGGTAATGATGCACCAGGAATTAAGTCAATTTGATGCTCAATCCCTCGAATAGGTGGTAATCCCGGTGGCACGTCTTGTGAAAAGACGTCAGCGAACTCCTGCAAAATGTTAGTGACAGCAGGAGGCAAAGAGGAAGGCACGTCCTCGAATGAAAATAATGCCTCTTTGCACACAAAAGCATAGCAAACAGATTTGCTAAAATCTAGATCATCAATATCAGATTTGGTGGCAAGTAAACATGCACTTTTCAATTTAATTTCAGAAGCAACACTAGATTGTTTATTATTAGGCTTCATTAGTTGCTCAAATTCTTTTGCCACAATCTGATTTTCACTCTTATTGTTCTCCTGTTTTGCTTTATTAGCTCTATTAATATCATCTTTCAAAATAGAATTAGGAGTCATAGGAAGCAAAGTAATATTTTTATCCTTATGAACAAGAGTATACTGATTGTTTCTACCATGGTGTACAAAATTTTTATCAAATTGCCATGGTCTACCAAGTAATAAGGAACATGCTTGCATAGGTACCACATCACAATCAACATAATCAGCATATGTAGAGATACTAAAATGCACACGAACAGTACGTGTTACCTTAACCTTGCCGCTGTTGTTGAACCATTGGATGTAGTAAGGATGTGGATGTGGTCTTGCGGTGAGAGATAGCTTCTCCACCATCTCCATGCTAGCCAAGTTATTGCAGCTCCCTCCATCTATGATGACGCGAACAGAACGTTCCTTCACAACTCCCTTTGTATGGAACAAATTATGCCTCTGATTTTGCTCAGCTTGTGTAACCTGCACACTCAAAACACATTGAGCAACTAAACATTCATACCTGTCAGCATCTTCAGCAGCCATGTATTGCGTCTCATGATCAGAATCATCTCCACCGTGTTCTTCACGTGTAATAAGAGCCAAAGTCTCCTCATCATAGTCACTAGCGGACTCATACCCACCATCCTCAGTAGCAATCATCACACGACGACAAATAATATCACTTGTGTGCCCTGTTGATGCCATGGAAGAAGAAGAGCTCTGCGCAGGTCCAGCAGGTGTGCTCTTGGCAGATAGTGGTGGTTGTGCCTGCTTTCTTGTATCACGGCTGGAGGTGGCACCTGATGGAGGTGCTGGTGGAGTGGAAGTAGAGGATGCACGTGGTGTCCATGATGAAGATCGACCTGCAGAAAAGTTAGTTCGCGCCAAAGCCTGTCGATCCTGCACTTCACGTTCAGCTTTACAAGCAAGATGGAATAAACGAGTGATATTATTATACTCCTTATACTCTAGGATGGTCTGAATCTCTCTATTTAATCCACCCATAAAACGTGCAAGCATAGCTTCATTCTCCTCAACAATACCACATCTAATCATGCCAGTTTGTAATTCCTGATAATATTCTTCTACAAAAAAATTTCCTTGTCTTAAACGCTGCAATTTTTGAAGTAATTCACATTGATAATATGGTGGAACCCAACGAGTATGCATAGCAGTTTTCAAAGCAGCCCAAGTAGCTGGAATAGGATATAATCTACAATGCTCAGATCACCAAACACATGCAAAACTAGTGAATGCACAAACAGCAGCAAGAACACGTCTCTCCTCGGGATATTGTAAACATGTAAATCGTTGTTCAGTTTCTAACTCCCAAGTAAGATATATATCAGGAACATATCTACCCTCAAATGGTGGAATATTCAATTTTAGTTTAGGGAGATGGTCATGATCTCGTATCTGAGGGTGATCCCTACCATTGCCATTATTTGCATGTGGACGACCTGGTGGTTGCTGTGCTGGTGGTGGCACGTAGTTCTGATTTTGATCAACCTCATCCTCGTAATCTCCGGCAAAATCATCCTCCTCCGCATCAGCAGCAGGAGCCACAGAAGTATCAACAGCAGCACCAACAGTTTGGCCAGGTGTAAGAGGGAGACGGCTCGCTCGGCGGAGGGCTGTTTCACGATGTGTAGGTAGTCGTTGTTGTTGTTGTTGTAGAGGTGCGGTAGGTGCAGCCGGTGGTGGTGGTGGAAGACGCGCGAGCAACTCATTAAACCTGTTATCGAGCTTTGTTTTGAACGTCTTCTCCATGCCATCTATCTTCTCCATGGCCTCTTCAAATCTGTTTAGCACATCTTGCACCTGTCCACTCATCATTTGCTGAAATTTATCATGCAACTCCTTATTCGTCATGTTCTCCCAGTCAGTCTCGTCGGCTTGTGATCCTGCCATGGTTAGCAACAATAGAAACACACAAGAATATGATCCTATAGACTACTAACAAGACGTGGTGGTGGTGTCACAAATCCGTCAAGCAAATCTCAAATTCTTACCAGTTCTTACCCAGCAGCAGGCGGTGATCGGCAACCGTCGTAGTCAAAACTCTCAAAGCTTGGATAGAGCGATTACCAGGGAGAGTCAAACGCACGACGTAGATGTATGTGAAGCTGGGAAGGCTTATGATATGGTAGCAAAAAGGGTCAGCAATAATCAATTCAGAGATGCAAAGTTGAATAAACGCTCAACGACGGTACTGTGCTGGTCCTAGGCTAGACCGTGCTAGAGACGCGAGCCTAGAACACTAACAAAATCACGGCGCTGCACGTAAACAATGGAGGAGCACACTCTGATTTTTTTTCCTTTTTTCACTTTTTTTTGCACTTTTTTTCCTCTTTTCTTTTTGCTCCGCAACAAATTTTTTTTTGAAAAAGTCTACAAATGGTCTAAAAACTGCCTAGCCAAAATTTTCCAGACTTAGTTTTTTTTGAGTTTGGAAATATTTTTCTTCTGCGGGTAGCACGGAATCTCGGGAGTCCTACTCTGTCACGACTCGGAGTATGGTGTGTCTGGAACTCGAAAACAATGCAACAATTACTGGAGTCGAACTAGGACGGGTGGCGGAGATGAATCTGGTGGAATCTCGGACTGGTGGCGGCGATGAATCTGGTGGAAATTAGACTGGTGGCGGATATATGTTGCGGGTGAACTCAGATTGGCGTGATGGCAGCGAATATGTGGTGGCGTATATGGACTCGGATTGGTGGTGAATATGGCAGCGACGATGAAGTTGGTGTGGTGGTGGTATATGGCAGCAGCGATGATGATGATGCGGTGGTGATATATGGCAGCGGCGATGTGACAACCTGTGAACAGAACTCGAAACTCTAAAGGACTAGACGCTAAGACCAGCAACTTGACACGATGATGCAACCGCAAATTCAACAAAGCAAATACAGAAAAGATTATGCAAAGGCTCAGATTGGTTCGGATAGGATGAACTAACCCTTTTTTTGGCTTTTTCGTGGACTATAGGTACGAAGAATAGACTTGATTTAAACTACGAAAAACTGTAAAATCTCACCAAGCAACCTGAAAATCTGATACCACTTGATAGAGGCAAAGGTGTCCCGATGTTTTGATGAGATGGTGGCTATCGTTTTCTGTGGGAGTCGACCTTGACGATCCGACTACGAACGTGCGAGACGTCGCGCCTTAGCAATCGCTCAACCAACTTTCGAGGGTTATTGACCACGCCGGAGCACGATCAACCTGACCATGAGGGTCTGTTTCCTGCAAGCAAACGAAAAACAAGCAAGAAACTGAGATTGCAATCTGGATATTGCGAATATAAGATGAAAGCTTTATCGATCAAGGTGGGGTTCTGTGACGCCTTGGTCTAGACGTTGAACACAAACGAAGTACGCGAAGTTGCAGCTATGGCGAACTTTTAATCTAAACAAAACCCAAAGCCTAAACGATGCCCTAAGGGTTGTATATATGGAGGAGAGAGGGGGAATTTCGTGGCCCTTGGTGGAGGGGTCCGAAACCAACCCTAACTCTTGTTTCCCCACACATACGGACTCTAAAAACAGCCTATACTTAAGTACTTCGAAAATACATGGGCCTGGCCCAATAATAAGGTGACGCAGCACCTAAAATAGCCTCTGGACGAAATTTATGAAGTGGCATATTGTATATTTCGTCCCATGCTTCATTCACTAATTATGGTGGCTTCAGAGTCCTGGAATCATCACTTATAATTCCGTTCTTGTTTCCCTTGCGCATGCCATCATCTCCATTGTCGGGTGGTAGGTGCGATATATGCCAACGGGTGGCTTATCATTGTGGGAGCCAATAAAACATCGCCGGTGCCTGGAAACGGGATAAGGCGAAGGCATGCACGCCGGCGAATCTTACCCAGCTTCGGGGCTCTCCGTGGAGATAACACCCCTACTGCTGCTCTGCGGGGTCTCCGCATGGTAACTAAATGAACAAGTGGCTACACAATGCTCCTTGAGCTGTTCCGGTGGGAGGAGGAGGAAGAAGGGCACGGCTAGCCTGCTTCTCCCCTTCGTATGGTGTCTAGAACTAGTTAAAAGCTGAACCCTTTGCATGGGTGCACCGTGGGGTTTATATAGGCCTACCCCCGGGGGTACAATGGTAATCCGACTGGGCGCGGGGCCCAGCTGTCTGTGACCATGCCCGCCGGCTTCTGCGCCGGCTATTGGGGCCCGCCGACTGGTGGGTCCCGCCGGCTGCCGGCCCCTGGCCGACAGGCAGGCCCCACTGGTCAGGGTCGTGTCGGCGGCTGGTTACTGTTGCTTCATCTTGGTGACACGGGCTTTGTCGGGGTAAGCGTGGCTACAGTGCCGCCGCCTGGCGGGCGATCACTGTAGCCTCACCTCGTCTTGTCCCCTTAATGGGGCGCCTCCTTCGAGGCCAGGGGCCAGCCGGCTGCGGGGAGCCGGCCCTCTCTTGGGCCGACTAGCAGTGGCATGGCCGCCTTCGGGCGTCTCTCTGCCTGAAAGGGCCCACCGCCTTGGGGGCCATGCTGGTGGCCCGTCGTGGATGGCGTCAGAGTCGACATAGCAACAGTGCCGCGCCGGACGGGTCATGGCCACCCGTACGGCACACTGTGCCGGTCGTGCTCCGGGATTCAGGGGCGGCTAGCTTCACTGTAGCCACGCCCCGTCTCTCTGCCACTAGGCAGATGCGAGTTTCGAGGGTACGGTCTTGATCTCTTTATGAGAGCCGACTTCTTAGAGTCGGCCTTCTCATGGCCGGCTTCGTGAAGTCGGCCCCCCCATGGCCTTCTTCAAAAGGGCTAAAGCCGGGGCCCCTTCCGAAAGCCGGCCAAGGCGATGGCCGACTAGGGGAAGGTGGCCCCGCATCTTGGGTTTCTCGAGAGCCGGATGGGCTCGTAATTTCTTCAGAAGGGCCAGGGGAAGCCGGCTAGGCTACCCATGGCTATTTACTCCGACAGTAGTCCCCGAAGCTGAGCGAGCTTCGAGGCGGTCAAGGAGGCAAGAAGCTTGGTCAGCTTCTTACCCCAAGGAGCCGGCGCTTGTTGTCGTAGGCCGATCTTCATAGAGCTTTCTTGGTTGACCCGCGTGCTGACCGCGGGCCCCTTGGTGGCCACCTGGCGACGAGGGCCTGCCCGCGCACGCGCGCAACGGGACGCCGCCGCGGGCCTGGGCCCGCCACTCCCTGGCCTCGGCCCGAGCACGGATCTTCTGTGGCCCAGGGGGACTGCTCGCCTTCCCGTGGCCGTTTCAGCTTGCCTTTAGTGCGCAATAATCGCGGGGCGTGGGGGGAGTGGGCACGATCGATCCCCACGATCCCCCACGCGGCGCCTCCTCGGCTCCGGCGCACGAGCCTATAAGTAGGGGAGGAGGGGGAGAGGCAGAGGTTCGCACGCTCCCCCGCTCCCCGTCCCTCTTCGTCTTCTTGCTCTCTCTTCTTCTTCCTCTCGCACTCCACGCAGCCTCCCGTCGCAGCGCCCCATATCACCATGTCCATGGCGCTGTCAAGCTCATGGGACGGCTCCAACGTCCATGAGGACCACATAGAGTTCCTCCGCCAGACCCGGCGCCTGCCCGACGCCCGCCTCATGCAGGTCCGTCTGGCGCCGGAGAAGGAAATATCGCCAGCGCCGGAGGAAGACGAGCGGGTTGTCTTCCGCACGCATTATCTGCGTGGTTTCGGCCTTCCAGCGAGCGGCTTCATGCGCTCGTTCCTCGACTTCTACCATCTCCAGCCGCACCAGCTCACACCCAACGCGGTGGTGCTGCTGTCAGCTTTCGTCTCCCTCTGCGAGGGCTTCCTGGGAGTGTTGCCCACGCTGGAGCTCTGGGCGGAGCTCTTCCAGAACAAGCTCGGCACCGTCACCGCCGGCGTGCCTGCCCCTTGCGGAGCCTTCATCGCCATGAAGAGGTCAGGCGACAGCAACCCCTTCCCGCACATCCCTCTCATTCAATCGGTGAAGCTGTGGCAAAAATCATACTTCTACGTGAAGAACATCGCCCCACAAGGAGACCACGTCAATCTGCCGGCTTACGTAGCCGGCCCGCCGGCTGGGAGGCAGCCGTCTTGGGGCTACCGGTCCAAGTCCTTGTCTCCGGCTGGAAACACCGCCATCGCCCGGCTTCGGGTAATGATCCAGTCGGAAGGCCTGCGCGGAGCCGACCTGGTGGCCGCCTTTGTGGAGTGCCGGGTTCTCCCTCTCCAGAGCCGGCCCCACATGCTATGCCAGATGAGCGGCCGCTTCGACCCATGCCGGCTGAGCACATGGGAGATGCCCCATGCTGAGGTGGCGCTCATGGTTAACTACGTCGCCAACCTCAAGCTCGCCGACGACTGGCGCTACGGCAAGGCGCCGTACTCCCGCGCCAATCCTCCGCCCGTGGTAAGTTTTTCTCTTTGTTTTCTTTTTGTCATCAGCCGGCTTTAGGACGGCCGGCTTCTGACCAGTCGAATTCTCCTTAGCAGAACCCCCTCCTTGCGCCGTCGGCTGGGGCGGCAGGGGCCGAACGCCAGTATGCCCCCGACCGCGTGGTGGATGACATCGACGACCCGGACCTGGGGGCGGCCGCCATGGAAGACGCCGCCACGGGGGACGTCGCCGAGCCCGTGGGCACCGGGCTTTCTGCCAGTTTCGCCGACTGGCCGGATGACGCCGAGGTCGAGGAAGTCCCGCGCCGCCAGCCGCCAGCCGACCGTCATGGCGCGAGTTCGTCCGCCGCGCCGGCTACCGGTGGCGGTGTACAAAAACGCCGGGCCGCGCATCCCCTCTTCGGCAGCCGGCCGAAGAAGTCGAAGGCCTCCGCCGCGGCGACGAAGAGAGACGAGGCGGCCGCGAAGGCGGCCCGCTTCCGGAAGCCGGTGAAGCAGCCCCAGTCGGTCTCAGCGTAAGTACTTAGTTGCTTGTGTGCCTGTCTTTTCTTTGTTGTCTTCTTTTGTTCTCACCCTTCTCCACTTTCTGAGCAGGGCGCCGCTTTCCCTCGAGCGGGGCCCGGGCGGCTCTGTGGTCGGGCCGACCGTCGGATCTTCAGGCTCCCGCCGCGTGGACCCCCGCGCCGACCTCATGGAAGCCACGGAGCGAAATGCTCGCGAGGCGCGGGACGAGAGGGAGGCGGCGGAGTGGGAGGCCGCTCGAGCGGTGAAGGAGCGCGCGGACGCGGCGGCCAAGGCCCAGGCGGAGCGGGCGACCGCGGAGACGGAGACGGAGGGCACGCGTAGCCAGCCTCCGCTGCTCGCCATCCCCCTCCGCACTGTGGCCCCGGACACCCCGCTGCCCTTGGCGGAGGAGATCATCCAAGATCAGCCGCCGACGCAAAGGGAGGGGCTCTTCGAGGCCTTCACCGGGAAGACGCCGCCAGCAGCGCCAGCCGGAGCAGGCCAAGGCGGTCAGTCGGCGGCGGTGCCAGAAGAGCCGGCCCGGGGCGCACCTGAGGCCGGAGCCGGCCTTGAGATTCAGCCGGCAGCGTGCCAACACGCAGGTGGAGACTCCGTCCCGCCGGAAACGCGCCAAGCCGCGGGCGCCGGCCAGTCGGCGGAAGCCTTGGAGGCGGCCAGCTCCGCCACGTCCGGGTGGACTCCCAGCGGAGGGACCGGCAAGCTGAACGTGGCGGCCCAAGGGGTTCGGAGCCGGCTGCAGGCTCAGGCCACCCTCCTGCAGCAATTGACTCAGGAGTTTTTGCTGACGCGAGCCGCCATCCGGGTAAGTTCTTCATTTTCTTTTTTGACCGCTCTGGTCTTCTGCTTTCTTCCGTGGGGGCGCGTCAGCGCACCCACTGGGTGTAGTCCTTGAGATTTGGGCCGACTGCTGAGCAGTCGGGTCGGATCTTTCTCGACGACCTTCTTAATTCTGTTTTCTGTCCGATCTTCAGGATTACCACAACTCTCGTGCTGCCGCCTTCAACTCCCAGGCCCAGGAGCTGGGCCGGAGGACCGATGACTTGGCCAACAGCCGAAGTAAGTACTTGTTCTTGCCTTTTTCCTGTGGGGGCGCGTCAGCGCACCCACTGGGTGTAGTCCCCGAGATTCGGGCCGACTACTGAGCAGTCGGGTCGGATCTTTCTCGACGACCTTTCTCTTACTGGTTTCTTTCTTTTTGTCTTTTGCTCTTGCAGGAGCCAATGCCGACTTGAGGAAGGAGCTCAGCGAGGCGCAAGCCGCCGTCCGCGCCAAGGACGTGCAGTACGCCGCCTTAGTCCAAGAGCGCGACCTCCTGGCCAAGAAATTGGCCGACCAGGAGGAGAGCCACAAGGCGGCTCTGCGGAAGGCGCAGGACGCCGAGGCCGCCATGAAGGCGGAGCTTGAAATCGAGGCGACGAGCTGGGCTGAGACGCGTCGGGCGCTGGAAGACGGCTACGGCCGCATTGAAGATCTGATCGATGGTAAGCCGCCTTTCCGCCTTTCCCGCCCTTCGTACGCCTGCTGGCCGCCTGGAGCTCTGTTCTGACTTTTGCTGCCTGTTTTTCTTGTGCAGACTACTTTCCCGGCTACTCCGTCCTCGCCGCCCAAGCCATCGAGGCTCATCGCGAAGTGCGTCGTCAGGCGGGAGTTAGGATTGCGCCGGATGCAAACCGGACACTGGAGGAGCAACTTATTGCCGTCCAAGCGTGGCTGCAGCCGGCCCACCGGATGCTCCGCCATCTTCAACGTGCCGGAGCGCAGGTGCTGGCCGCCCTCTGGCCCGGCGAAGCGATCCCCCGCACCCCAAGCTGGACCGCCGACTGGTTGGAAGTCGCAGTCGGCCGCTTCGAGGCTTGGAAGGCGTCGGCGGCCCGTCTTGGAGCTGGGAGGGCGCTGGAGTTTGTTCGCGCTTGGTACCCAGGGCTGAGCCTGGACCAACTGCGCACTTGGCGGCTGGAGGCCGACGCGGAGCTTGAAGAAGTGCGGCCAGCCATCGCCCAACGTGCCTCGACCATCGCCGAGTGCACTGACACCAGCGTCTTCGCGCCCGAACTCAATGATGATGGCGTCGCCCAGCCGGAGGAGTGGTTCGGGCTGAACCCGGCGGTGGGCGAGGACTCGGCCGAGGAAATCGCCTCCAGCGACGAGGGCGAGGATGACGAGGAGATGGAAGGTGAAGACGTCGAGCCGGCTAGTGGGACGACCGGCCGACCTCAAGCTGACCGTGCCTCCAGCAACGAGCCGCGCGGAAGCGCGCCCTCTGCAGGAGGCAGTGATCAGGCCGAAGTTCGCCAGCCGGCTGCTCCTTCAGCCGGCGCAACCGTCTCCACCGACCAGCCTAGCTCGTCAGCTGCCCCGCCGGGTTGATCTGTCGTCCTTATTGTTCCTACTTTTGTCTTTCGAACAACTTTAAGTTTTCGCAATTCCACCCACTGGGGGTGTGTCGAACTATGTTGGATGCTGGCCTCTCTGGAGGTCTTTTATGTAAATATTATTGCGTGCATGTTCAGTTTCCATTCGATTGCACTTCTTATCCTTAGGCTTTTTTCCTTTGCCGCCTTCCCTTGCTGGGGAGGCAAGTACTTGAGCTTTCTTGGATTTGAAGTGAAGTGAATGAAAACCGGCCTGCCGGCTACTCTGGTAGTCGGTCGGCGGGTAGACGGCAAACCGGCTTTTGTTATATAAGTCCGTTGGTCCCTAGCCCTTTTTCGTGTGCGCATCCTTTCCGGCTTGTGACTCTTGCCAGCCGGACAGTCGGTTCTTCGAACTGCGACTTTGGCAAGAGCCAGGCCTAGGTGCCAACACACTACTTGTCTGATCGCGGGTAGGACTCCTAATATAACTCTAGTCGGCCAGTCCCCGGGCCGACTCGTCGGACCCGGTGCCGGACGGAATAAATGAATGAAAAGACAAGATCATACGCATGATAGTTTTTATTCATAGATAAAAGATGGCAGTCCCCGAGCCGTCCTCGGGGGGCCTGTTGTCTCGAACTTAGTACAAAAGTTAGCGCGATACATACTGCATTTCAACTGTAAAATCTTCGAAGGAGGTTGGCGTTCCATGGTTGTTCCGACTCCTTGCCGGAGTCATCTCTCTTGCGTGCCTTGGGCTTCTGCGCGTCGATGAGGTAGTAGGAATCGTTGCCTAGAGCTCGGCTGATGACGAAGGGGCCCTCCCAAGGGGCCGCGAGCTTGTGCTGGCCGGCTGTTCGCTGGATCAGCCGGAGCACAAGGTCGCCCTCTTGGAAGGATCTTGGCCTGACCTTCCGATTGTGGTAGCGGCGCAGACCCTGCTGGTAGATGGCAGACCGGATGAGGGCTAATAGTCGGCCCTCTTCCAGCAGGTCGACGCCGTCTTCTCGCGCTTCCTTGGCCTCCGCCTCCGTGTACATGGTTACCCGAGGCGAGTCGAATTCGATGTCGGTTGGGATGACCGCCTCGGCACCGTACACGAGGAAGAAAGGGGTGAAGCCGGTTGACTTGTTTGGGGTAGTGCGTAGACTCCAGAGTACAGCCGGCAGCTCATCGAGCCAGCAGCCAGCTGAACGCTCCAGTGGTACGACCAGGCGGGGTTTGATGCCGGAGAGGATGAGGCCGTTAGCTCGCTCGACCTGGCCGTTTGACTGTGGGTGGGCGACGGACGCAAGGTCCAGCCAGATGCCTTGTGCCGCGCAGAATCGTGCCAAGGCTCCCTTGGCAAAATTCGTGCCATTGTCGGTGATGATGTTGTGCGGCATGCCGTACCGAGTTGTTATGTGTGCGATGAAAGTTACCGCAGTCGGCCCATTCAGCTTCTTGATCGGCTTTGCCTCAATCCACTTGGTGAATTTATCCACGGCGACGAGCAAATGCGTCATGCCGCCGCGCGCCGTCTTGAATGGGCCCACCATATCCAGTCCCTACACGGCGAAGGGCCAGGTGAGGGGAATGGTCTTGAGTGCCGAAGCCGGCATGTGTTGTTTGGAGCCGAAAAGTTGGCAGCCTTTGCAACGTTTGACTAATTCTTTAGCGTCGTCCAAAGCAGTCGGCCAGAAAAAACTATGGCGGAAAGCTTTGGCGACGAGCGATCTTGAAGCCGCGTGGTGGCCACATTCTCCTTGGTGAATATCTCTGAGGATTGCAACGCCTTTCTCTTGCTCGACGCACCGCTGGAGGACTCCGGTGACACTGTGCTTGACAAGTTCTCTGTTGATGATTGTGTATGCTCCGGCTCGACGTTGGACTTGTCTCGCCTCTGTTTCGTCAGCCGGCAAGTCTTGGTTTACTAGAAAATTGAGGATGGTTTGAGCCCATGACGGAGCTGCAACTTCGCTTACTGCCAAAGTGGCTACCGCCACCAGGGTGGGCGGGCTGGGTGATGAAGTGCTGGAGTCGGCCGCCGGCTGGTGTGTTGGTGCAGTCCCCGGGCCGGCTACCGCAGTCCCCGGGTCGACTACTGAAGTCCCCGGGCCGGCTACCGCAGTCCCCGGGCCGGCTACCGCAGTCCCCGGGCCGGCTACCGCAGTCCCCGGGCCGGCTACTGAAGTCCCCGGGCCAACTGCGTGGTTCTTCGAGCCGGATCCGGCCGTATCGGGGTCAGCCGGCACGAAGATGGAGTCGGACTCTAGAGATGGCTTGATAGACGGCTTGAGGATGCGTTGTAGAGCGACGCCGGTTGGTATTGCTTGCCGAGTGGAGCCTATTCGAGCCAGGGCATCGGCTGGCTCATTGTCGGCTCGCGGTACGTGGAGGAACTCGCATCCTTCAAAGTATCCGTTGAGTTGCTGCACCAGGAAGCGGTAGCTTGCCATGTTTGCGTCCTTGGCGTCCCAGTCACCAGATGATTGCTGGACCACCAAGTCCGAGTCTCCGTAACACAGGATCCGGCGGATGCCAAGTTCCTTGGCAAGCCGGAGCCCGTGTATGAGTGCCTCGTACTCGGCTACGTTGTTGGAGGCGGCGAAGTGGATCTGCAGCGTGTATCTGAGCTTGTCACCCTTTGGAGAGGTAAGGACGACGCCGGCCCCCAAGCCGGTGCGCATCTTGGATCCATCAAAGTGCATGCGCCAATGGGTGGAGTCGGGAGCCGGCGGCAGGTACTGGGTCTTGGCCCAGTCAACGAGGAAGTCGGCCAATGCTTGGAATTTGATGGCGGTGCGGGGCTGGTAGAAGATCGTGTAGGGGGCCAGCTCGATGGCCCACTTCGCCACCCGGCCGGATGCATCCCGGCTGCCTATGATCTCGGCCAGCGGGGCGGTGCATACGACCGTGATGGGATGCTCTTGGAAGTAGGGCTTCAGCTTCTTGGCGGTGAAGTACACGCCGTAGCACATCTTCTGGTAGTGCGGGTAGTTCTGCTTTGAGGCGGACAGCACCTCGCTCAAATAGTACACCGGCCTCTGGACCGGCTGGGCCCGGCCGTCTTCCGGGCGTTGGACTACAATGACGGTGCTGACCACCCGGCTGGTTGTGGCGATGTAAAGGAGCATGGGCTCTTTTTCAGTCGGCGCCGCCAGGACAGGCGGCGTGGCCAGCATCTTCTTCAGCTCGTGAAAGGCCTGGTCGGCATGGTCGTTCCATTCGAAGTGAGTGCTTTTCTTCATGAGGCGGTAGAGGGGGAGAGCTTTCTCTCCAAGCCGGCTGATGAAGCGGTTCAAGGACGCCAAGCATCCGGTGAACTTCTGGATTTCTCGCAGTTTGGTGGGGATCGCCATTCTCTCAATGGCCTTGATCTTTACTGGGTTGCATTCAATGCCGCGTTCGGAGACCAGGAAAGCTAGGAGTTGGCCGGCTGGCACTCCGAACACGCATTTCTCGGGGTTGAGCTTGATTTGGAAGCGGCGTAGGTTCTCAAATGTTTCCTTGAGATCTTCCAGCAAGGTGCCGCGCCTCTCCGTCTTCACCACGATGTCGTCTACGTAGACGTGGGCATTTCTGCCGAGTTGCTTGAGGAGGCACTTCTGCATGCAACGCTGAAAAGTGGCACCGACATTTCTCAAGCCGAATGTCATAGTCAGGTAGCAGAAGGCTCCGAACGGCGTGATGAAGGCGGTCTTCAGGCGGTCGGCCGGGTCTAGCTTTATCTGGTGATATCCGGAATAAGCATCCAAAAAACTCAACAGCTCGCATCCGGCTGTGGAGTCTATCACTTGGTCAATCCTTGGCAGGGCGAAAGGATCTTTGGGGCAAGCTTTGTTGAGGCTAGTGTAATCTATACACATGCGCCACTTGTTATTCTTCTTCAGCACGAGGACCGGGTTGGCAAGCCACTCTGGAAAGAAAACTTCCATGATGAAGCCGGCTGCCAGAAGCCGGGCTATCTCTTCCCCCACAATCCTTCTCTTTTCTTCGGACAGTCGGCGGAGCGGCTGCTTCACCGGCTTTGCATCTTCTCGGACGTGTAGTTTGTGCTCGGCGAAATCCTTCGGTACACCCGGCATGTCCTTGGGGGACCATGCAAAGATGTCCCGATTCTCACGGAGGAAATCGGCGAGCTCGCCTTCCTATTTGCTGTCTAGGCTTGCCCCAATGACGGCAAACCTCTCGGGGTGTTCGGGGTCAAGGGGTATCTTCTTGGTCTCCTTGGCCGGCTGAAAAGATCCTTGGGCATCATACTCCTTGGAGTCGGGGGGCAGGGTCGGCTGCTTGCCGGCCATGGCCACGACTCGGTTCAGCACCTTCTTCTCTTCGGCGATCACAAGGGAGTCGGCCAGCCGGCTGCTGGCGGCGGCGCATTCGGACGATTTCTTGTAATCGCCGGCTATGGTGATGACGCCCTTGGAACTTGGTATCTTCATCTTGAGGTATGCATAGTGGGGAACCGCCATGAACTTGGCCAAGGCGGGTCGGCCAAGCAATGCGTGGTAGGGGCTCTCTAGATCCACCACTTCAAACCAGATCGCTTCCCGGCGGAAGTGCTCCTTGTCTCCAAAGAGTACATCAATCTTGATCTTGCCAATGGGGGCGTAGGACAGGCCAGGGACGATGCCATGGAAAACCGTCCGAGTCGGCGCGAGCTGCTTTGTCTTGACGTTTAGCTTCTCCAGGGTATCGCGGTACAAGATGTTGATGCTGCTCCCGCCGTCTATCAGAACGCGGGAGAAGCGCGCGGCGCGTCTGTCCGTCGCAAGAGTGGCCTCCAGGACCAAAGCATAAGATCCGGGAGACGGCATCACCTCTGGGTGGTCGGCCCGGCTCCAGCTAATGGGTTTCTCGGACCAATGCATGTGTCCGGCTGGACTAGCAGCGACTACGCTGACTTCTTGGTGCTCTCGGCGCTTGCCGCGCCGGTCTTCAGGCTGGCTGGTGAAGACGATGTAAGTTGCTTGCTCGTCGGGGAACTCGTCGTGCACGGCTCCGACTGCGGGCCGAGCGGCCGAAGGCGGCGGAGCCGGAGGCGGCGGGCCGCCAGGAGGAGGCGGCGCGAGCCCTTCGCCCTTGGCGATTCGGTTGAGCCAATTGCACTTCCGGGTTGTGTGGTTGGACGGCTTCGCGCCGCTATGGAACTTGCACGGGGCATCAAGGGTTTGCTCGTAGGAGAAGGCCGGCTGCCAAGCCGGCCGGCCGCCCTTGGGCTTCTTGGGCGCAGGCCGCTCTTCAAGCGGCGTGTCTTCAACCGTGGCCACCTGCCAACTGTCGGGAGGTGGCGCAGGGCCTTTGCGCTTGTGATCGTTTGGGTGTGGGCGTCGGCCGGAGTCCCCAGCCGGCGTCTTGGGCGCCGGATTGAGCACTTTCCCGGACGCATCTACCCGGAGCTCGGTCTTCATAGAAGAGTCGGCCGTGGCGTACTTGTCGGCTATGTCCAGAAGCTCGTCGAGGGTAGTCGGTTGGGCCCTGTACGCACAGGGAGAGCTGCCTGGGCTTCGGAGCCCGCTTGTAAGTGCTGGTGAAGTTGCGAACGAAGGCTTCGGTGAAATCTAGCCAGCTGTTGATGCTGAGAGGCTTGAGGCTGTTGAGCCAGGTCCGCGCCGTGCCCTGCAGCATGAGGGGCACATATTTCACGGCAACGCGCCGGTTGCCGTTGGCTATGCTGACTGCCGTAGAGTAGTCGATCAGCCAATCTTCCGGCTTCACGGAGCCGTTATACTTGGGTGTGTCTCTTGGGAGCGAGAACCCTTTGGGAAAAGGCTCGTCGCGGATGCGGGGGCCGAAACAGGGCGGGCCGACATCATCTTCCTCTTCTAGCGCCAGGGATCGCGCTAGGCGGTCGATCCAATGGCGCGCGTCGCTCTCGCCGACTCCTTCGCGGCGACCTAGTCGGCCGCTGAGAGTCGGGTGCGCCACTGGCGGTGGGGTGGGATATCTCTCTCCGCGAGGTCGAGGCGGAGGCGGATTGCCTCGCCACTCCATGGCTCGGGGGTGGCCGTCCGCGTCTCGCTCGATGGAGATTCGGGTCCGGCTTCGGCTAGCCGCCGGCTCTTTCTCGCGCCGCGCGCGGGTGTTGCTCGTAGTCGGCGTCCGGGACGTCGCACCGTGATCTCGGCGCGGGGGAGGGCTTCCCGCACGGGCATCGGCCTCGTGCCGCTGCGCGGCCGCGTCGATCAACTGCTGGATGCGCCGGGTCATGTGGGGGAGGTCTTCGGCCTCCAAGCCGTCCAACTCGTCTACGGCCGCCTGGGCGGTGCGCAGGTTCTCGAGCGGGGTGGCATAGACTGGGCGATCGACACCCAGCGTGTCGGCGATGATGGCGCCGCGTTGCCTGACGACGCCGGCCCGGCTAGGCCCAGCCGGAGCCGGCGTGCCGAAGGCGGCGCTGTCAGCTTCGCGCTGGTAAGCCTCGGAGAGGCGTCTCATAGAAGCCAGCCTCCGGCCCTCCGCGATGAGGGCGAGGCGGCGTGCCTCCAGAGCTTCGTCGTCAGCATCCGCCGGGAGGGGGACGGATAAGTCGTGGGCCGCCGCGTGCGGGGCATCGTGGGCGCTCTCGTTGGCCGGGCTACCATGGCCGACAACCATCACCTCGGTGGTGACAGTATCGCGGCCGCCGTCCTGAGGGAGCGGGTCGTTGTAGATCGCGACGTTGGTGGGGAAGGTGTCGTAGGAAGCCGTGTCGGAGTTGACAGGCATCGGGTCGGTGGAGCCAGCCGACTCCAAATCCGCAGCGGGCTCGCCGGAGATGTGGAGCTGGCCGAGGAGGCAGGCGAGGCGGTCGGTGCCCGCATCGGAGGCGAGCTCGTCGGAGATGCGAGTTTCGTCGAGAAGATCGGCGAGGTCGCTCGCCGCGCAGATGCTGGTGACGCCTTGCAGCGCGTCGTGGCAAGCGCCATCGGGCGTGCCGGGCTGGCTACGCTCGCGAGGAAGAAAGAGGGTTCCCGTCTAGAACAGGTCTCCGGACGACGGTGCACTTGGCCCCACGGTGGGCGCCAAATGTCGGGTGGTAGGTGCGACATATGCCAACGGGTGGCTTATCATTGTGGGAGCCAATGAAACATCGTCGGTGCCTGGAAACGGGATAAGGCGAAGGCATGCACGCCGGCGAATCTTACCCAGTTTCGGGGCTCTCCGTGGAGATAACACCCCTACTGCTGCTCTGCGGGGTCTCCGCATGGTAACTAAATGAACAAGTGGCTACACAATGCTCCTTGAGCTGTTCCGGTGGGAGGAGGAGGAAGAAGGGCACGGCTAGCCTGCTTCTCCCCTTCGTATGGTGTCTAGAACTAGTTAAAAGCTGAACCCTTTGCATGGGTGCACCGGGGGGTTTATATAGGCCTACCCCCCGGGGGTACAATGGTAATCCGACTGGGCGCGGGGCCCAGCTGTCTGTGACCGTGCTCGCCGGCTTCTGCACCGGCTATTGGGGCCTGCCGACTGGTGGGTCCCGCCGGCTGCCGGCCCCTGGCCGACAGGCAGGCCTCACTGGTCAGGGTCGTGTCGGCGGCTGGTTACTGTTGCTTCATCTTGGTGACACGGGCTTTGTCGGGGTAAGCGTGGCTACAGTGCCGCCGCCTGGCGGGCGATCACTGTAGCCTCACTTCGTCTTGTCCCCTTAATGGGGCGCCTCCTTCGAGGCCGGGGGCCAGCCGGCTGCGGGGAGCCGGCCCTCTCTTGGGCCGACTAGCAGTGGCATGGCCGCCTTCGGGCGTCTCTCTGCCCGAAAGAGCCCACCGCCTTGGGGGCCACGCTGGTGGCCCGTCGTGGATGGCGTCAGAGTCGACATAGCAACAGTGTCGCGCCGGACGGGTCATGGCCACCCGTACGGCGCACTGTGCCGGTCGTGCTCCGGGATTCGGGGGCGGCTAGCTTCACTGTAGCCACGCCCCGTCTCTCTGCCACTAGGCAGACACGAGTTTCGAGGGTACGGTCTTGATCTCTTTATGAGAGCCGGCTTCTTGGAGTCGGCCTTCTCATGGCCGGCTTCATGAAGTCGCCCCCCCCCCATGGCCTTCTTCACAAGGGCTAAAGCCGGGGCCCCTTCCGAAAGCCGGCCAAGGCGATGGCCGACTAGGGGAAGGCGGCCCCGCATCTTGGGTTTCTCGAGAGCCGGATGGGCTCGTAATTTCTTCAGAAGGGCCAGGGGAAGCCGGCTAGGCTACCCATGACTATTTACTCCGACATCCATGCTTGAACTTGCTCCAAGATTCATCTTTCTTGTCCAAGCTAGGCCCTTCATTTGTAAGCAAAACAAATGTATTCAATTTAGACAGCATCATATTCTCATGAACATTAGAATCGTTACCAAGAAACGAAAGTACCTGATAATTCAATTGGCGTGCGCGAGCTCTAGTAATCGGTCCAGTATGTATAGCAGCATGGGCTGTGGGTGTAACAATGGTATTCATGTCCTCATCACGTTACTCAATAGTTTTCTGTTAAGGTCTATCCTGTAGAGGTAGTCAAATTGGATCAGTGATCGATTTCTAGGTTTCGTCGTAAACCTAATTGGTTACTTCCAATTACGTAAATCAATAGTTCAAACCGCACTCAAGGATAGGGCATTTCCCATTGATATAGGAACTTTTGTACCAGAAACAATAGTATCTCCAATTATAGCCCCTCTGGGATGTAAAATATAATTCTCGTCAACTACGAGACGACTAAAAAATACTTCACCTGCCAAAAACGACGCGGCAAGGCACGTGTCAACCGCTAGTACAATACAATGGATAAGGGACGAATGCACTAGAAGGGGACAAGTGGTGGCGATGCTTGGGCTTCGTAGGGTGGCCGGGCTCCGTCCGGACGCAAGAGTCTCGATCTCATCTGTTGCGCGCGTCCTTCTCAGGAGGATCCGCACGGCACCATTGCAGCGCACGAGCTGGTTAGGTGACGAGCATTATTTGCTTTCAGGAAATGGAGCAATCAGGAATAGACCTTAGTCGCCGGCATCAATGTAGACGACAACGACGTCCATGTATCAAATCAGAAAGTACAGCGAACCGCATGCGCTGCATGCGTTGAACGTATAGTATGAGAGAGCTAGCACTTGCAAATTTAGATCTTGTCTCAGTAACCAATTTGAAATACGTACGATGCGTAGTAGTAGTAAGTGGTAATTTAATCACGTGGTTTGCCGCCCGAGAGGAGGGAGTCGGCGACCAGCTTCTCGAGATTGGCGCGCGAGCGCCCGCCGGGCCGCGTTGCGCGGACGCCGGCCTCCCTCCACTCCTCGGCCCGGCGGCGCATCTCCTTCCCCTTCTCGCCGGACATCGCCTCCCGTATCTTGGCCTCCACCGCCTCCCGCCGCACGTCGTGGCCGATCTCCATGGCCACGCCCCACTCCACGCAGCTGTACCGGCTGTTGGTCTGCTGCTCCGCGAAGAAGGGCCAGCACAGCGTCGGCACCCCGCCGCACAGGCTCTCCACCGTCGAGTTCCACCCGGAGTGCGTCAGGAACACGCCCACCGCCTCGTGTCGCAGCACCGCCTCCTGCGGGCACCAGCTCGCCAGCACGCCGCGCCCCTCGATGGACTCCAGGAACTCCGGCGGCAGCACGGCGGCGTCGCCCTTGACGAGGTCCGGCCTGATGATCCACAGGAAGGGCTGGCCGCTGTTGGCTAGCCCCCACGCGAACTCGAGGAGCTCCTCGTTGCTCATCACCGTTATGCTGCCGTAGTTCACGTACACGACCGACCGGGGCTCCTTGCCGTCCAGAAAGTCGAAGCAGGAGACGTCCTCCTTCCACAGGTTTGACCCCAGTGCGTCCAACGTGCCGCCCTGTGGCACGATCTCCTCGGCGAGTAAGGGGAGATAGCCGATGGTGTAGACGGGCACGGTGGGCGGGAGCATGGCGCGCACCGCGTCCAGCGCCGCCGGCTCGAGCTCTTCCAAGGTGTTGAAGATGGCGGCGTCCGCCTCCGCCAGCCGCACCGTCACGTGGAGGGCGAAGTGGGCCATGTACTCGTCGGGGTCCGTCGACCAGATGAAGTTCGGGAAGTCTTTGAGCCGCATGTGCTTGCTCATCCCCGCCGTGCAGTCCACCGGCGTGTCAAGATACCCATTAGTCAGCTGCTCCACGTCTGCATGCTCACAGTATGTGCGCAATTAATTCATCCGCAAAAATTCCATTCATGGCACTGAGGCACGCAGTGTTGTTGAAAACTTGTAGGATAGGATTAATTACCTTTGAGTGGGAAGATGCCCTTGTCGTACAAGGTGCGGTAATGGCGGTAGCCCAAGTAGCCGCATACGCTGGCAGTCCAGAACAGCGCACACGGCACCCCAATGTCCCGTGCGGCGTCGACGGTGAAGCTCATGGCGTTGTCGCCGACGACGCACGTGACCGGTGGCGACTCGGTGGATGCGTTGAGCTCGGCAAGGAGGCTCTTGAAGTGCGGGAGGCAGGTCTCCCTGGTGGAGCGGCAGAGGGACGGTACGTCCTGCGTGGCATCGGCGTCGGACGGCGGGAGGCCGTCCGGTATGGTGGCGAAGCGGAACCCCTCGACGCCGTCGAGTGCGGCAGCGCCGCGGGAGCGGAGGAGCCGCCGGTGGTTGAACTCGGAGTTGACGAAGGTGACATGGAAGCCCCTGCAGTGGAGGATCTTGGCGAGCTTCAGCATCGGCGTGACGTGCCCCTGCGCCGGCAGCGGCACGCACACGGCGTGCGGCTTGACGTCGGCATCGACCTGCGCGGAACCCATGCCGTTACGTTGGTGGCTGCACAAAGTCACAAAAACTGTACTTGAAGTCCAAGTTGCGATGGTTGTGTTGAGCTGACCTCTGAGGAACAGAACTCGGTATTTATAGGGGACTGGCCAGAGTAATGCTAGACCCACGTAGGTAGGTGTCAGTCTACTGGAAAACAAATTTGGTTAGTACATTTGTTTTGAACCGTCCGATGCAAAATGAATGGCTAGATCGCCTTCTTCCACTTTCTGCCGTCCTGATCATCTTCGTCCCCAAAGCATCACATGTGCCACCCGCTATTGGCGGCCCTCCCGTGTCAGCCTTGCCGCACCGCCCTCCTCACTACCGCCGCCCACCGCCGTGCCGGCATCGTCCCGACCATCCCTTTAAACCAGCGACCACTAGAATTTTTTTTCCCCGGCAAGCCTGCACCCGCACCCGTCAACCTTTGAACTCGCCTATACCAGCTCGCTGCTGGCTATAGCTCCTTCCTGTCCAAGGTCTTGCCGGCACCCCGGGCCTTGCTTCGCTTGCCTCGCCGCCGCCGTCTATGGCCTCGTGCTCCACGCAGCTGTTGCTTTCTTTCCAAAATATCGACTAACCAGAATTTAAAATTCAACCGACTCGCGTGAAGCTAAACTGTATTATAGAGCTAGTGTATGAAGAGCGACTCCAACCCATCTGCAAAAAAAGTTATCAACAAATATTCATTTTATTTTTAAAAATGACACTTTCAATAATTACTAGAAGTTGTCGCCCTCTTTCTGATGATGTCTATTTTTAGAGGTATTGGCGCACGGAAGAGAGAAAAGGCCGGCCGTGCAACGGACCCATCCCTTGGTAGCCCTCCCTCAAACTCACTGCAACAAAAAATGACAAAGACCGGCGTCTCCCTCTTTCACACATGTGTCGATCACATAGGTAACTAACCACACCTCAACAATGCAAGTCGTACCAGCACCGACACGCGAGAACAAAGAGTCGCACGTACCGCACGTACCTACATAAGTGACCCACTTACCGTCAAACTCTAAGCGCTATCTCTAAGCTCCATTTAATTCATCCCTACTTTCCAATAGGTCTTGGGGACAACCCTTGTATACACGGCAGCCACAAGCCCACAATACTGTATATTGATGTGTGCCGGCCGGCCCGCTGCCTTGGCGCTCGTTATTTTTGTTAAAAATAATTCTGTAATTAGGGGAAAATCTTCCCTTGCTCAAACCGTCGTTGCGGTTTGTCTCGCAACCGACGCCTCTCTTCGATCTTCTGGAACCGACGCCTTCTCGAGGGATCGTCGTGTCTCTCCGGGTCGTATAAAAGGGGCCTGTAACCATCGATCAAGTATTCAATCACTTTCGATTCAAAACACGTTATCACGCACGTAGAACAGCCAGCGAGAGCGAAAGGCAACAGAGAAAAGAGAAGAGAGGAAGCACTCACCGCCAGTGAGATGACAGGCCTCGTCTCCTTCCTCCGTCTGATCCGCGAGGACGGTCGCCGCTACCGCCTCATTGCCCTTCGCCGCCATAGAGTTGGTGGCCACCGCCGTTTCCGTCGCCGGATGCAAGCCATCCGTCGATTCGGCCGCAGCGCCGCTGGACGTTGCGCTCCTGGCCGCCACCGCGCCGCTGGACGCGCCCCCGGCGGTGCTCCCCTCGCTCCTAGACGCAACCACGATGGTGCTCCCTGGGCCCGTGGCCAGGCGCCCATGGGGTTCGACCCCTGGCTAGTGGCCGGCCCGAGCGCCTCCATGGTGCACAGGGCTGCAGCCGCGCCTGCACCGCCCCTGGATCTCCGCTTCCACCACCTCCTCCGCCGGCCGCGTGGCTCGCGCCGTCGACGCTAACACCCGCCTCCGAGGCCGCTGGCCCGCCCGGATACTGCCCTGTGCCGATGCGCGCCGTCGTGAACGAGGAGGAGGCGCTCGCCTTCGTCTCCGCGCTGACCGGTGCCTCCGGAGTAGTCCGTCTTGGAGTCGGCATGGAGGGCGCCGCCGCCGGCGGCGGCACGCCTCAACAAGAGACTGCCGCGGGCTCAAGCAGCCGCGCAGAGCGGCGCTTCGGCCGCCTCTTCGGGCGCGCCGTCGCAGCCCTCGACTGCCGCCCGGGCCGTCGCCCAGGCTCATGGGCTCCGGCGAACCTCGGCTTCACTGCTACTCCACTGCGCCAGGCCTCCACCGTTATCGTCTCCTCTTCAGATGAAGAGGCCTCGTCGGTGTCGCATCGCTGACACTGAAGATGCGAGGGGAGGCGCCGGCGCTCGCCCCGGTCGCCGGCGACCGGGCTCCCTGCTCCTTGCGAGCGCAGAGGTGGTGGTGGGGATCGAGCGTGGTGCGGGTCCTTATCCGTAACCGCCCCACCTCTCGCCTCCTCTTATACGGTGTGGGTGGCTACAGGCTGGCTTCGGTCGGCGGTGGCAGGCCCAGGCCCAGGTGATCGACCTGCTATCTTCAAGTTTTTTTTAATCTCTGTTTTTATTAGTCTAGTACTAATTAGTGTATATGGTGCAGTTTTAGACTCTGTTTAGTAATGTTTAGTGCCTAGTTTGACTGCTACTTACATACTAGTCCAGTTCTAGATTAAATCTGACTAGGACTTGTGTAATTATTAGTGTGTTTATATTATGTAATGGATTGATAATATAAATAAAGTACCGGATTTCATCTGGGAAGAATGACATGTTCCATGTGTTTACCACATCTCATTTTTATCGAACATGTCTTTTCGATTGAGGTCTTCTCTCGCATATTAAACTTGCAAATTTTTGGATGTTTCTCCCTCATCTTATTTGGAATCACAAGGTAATGCGTTGTGATCTACTGCTCATTTGCAGAATATCCTCTCTTACTGTGAGGTCTACACTTTGTCATTCTCGACAAACGATTACCTCCAACGTGTATTCCTTATATCTGAATTGTAGCATACACAAGGTAATGGCGATGTAGCCTATTACTGTGAGATCTATGTGATCTTCAAAGTGTTATGTTCACACAATTGGGGTTGAGAATTTTTCAAGTTTAGACTTGAGTATCAATTTTTGCATTCTTATTACACAACCATGATGGTTTTTAATTTACCACCCGTAAATTAATTATCTCTGGTTTCCCATGTAGGAAAAGATGATTGCCAAAGAGTTTGAGGAGCTTGCCCTCAATGGCCACAACTACCCTACATGGGCTATGGACATCAAGATCAGTCTTGCGTCCCGTGGGATAGCGCGTGCAATACAACCCCCGGAGACTCCTCTCCCGGATGGGGCCACGCCGCTGACAGAACAGCAGAACTATGCTGCCTTATTCATCATAAGGCACCATATTCATCCAGATCTCCAGTCTGAGTATTTACAGGAGGAATCTCCTAGTACTCTGTTTCTGGCCCTCAAAACGAGGTATGAACAGCAAAAGGCGGTAGTCCTGCCCGAAGCACTCCATGATTGGACTCATCTTCGTCTTCAGGATTTCAAGTCCATCGGTGAGTACAATCATGTTGTTCATAAGATATGTTCCAAACTGCGCTTTTGTGAGAAGGAACCTACTAAGGGGGAGAAGATAGAGAAAACTTTGTCTACTATGCTCCCTTCAGATAGGATCCTCCAACAGCAATACTGTGCTCGTAACTACACTGTCTATTCCAAGCTTATTCACATGTTACTTCAGGCTGAAAAGCATGATGAGCTACTCGCTAAGAATGGCTCTCAGCGCCCAGTTGGGGCACAACCTTTACCTGAAGTTCATCTGAATGTTGCAAATAGACAAAAGTTTAATGGTACCTCTCGAGGTAAACAATCCAATTCCGAGCATAAGCGAAAGCGCAATGGGAACAGGAGATCTAGATACCCAGGCAAGGGAAAAGGCACTTCAAAGCCCAGGTTTGATAAATCTAAGTTTTGCAACAAAGTGTGGATGCTCCACGCATTCTACTGAAAAGTGCACAATGCCCAAGCATCTGGTTATGATGTACCAGCAATCTCAGGGACGCAAAGCACCTCAAGGGAAAAGGTTTGAAGCCAACTTCAACCTTCATCCGGATAGCGTAAAAGGAGTTGGTGGTTCGCACGATGTTCCTCCTGGACCAAGCAATGTCGTGGTTCCTTATCTGCCTGAGGCTACTGCTGAAATGGAGAACACGTTGATTGAGTACACTGCAAACAACGTGTTTGGCGACTTCGACTAGTCCCTCAATCTCCTTAGTGATCTACTTAATTATGTCCATTTGTGATGATTGTAATAAGAACATAAGTTTGTTGTTGTCTTTATATTGTATTGTATCAGCACATTTGATATAATAAAGATTGTATTCTATATATTACTATGAGGTTTTCTTATTGAAAATTCTTTGTTTTATATAGTTTTTTACGGGGACAATCCGATGGAAGAGGAATTATGCCTTGTGGACAGTGGTGCCACAAACTCCATACTGAGGGAGATGAAATATTTCCAAACTCTGAAAAAGACAAATGAAGATATTCTAACTATCGTTGGACGTGATACTGTGATTGTTGGTACTAGACGTGCCATATTCACCCTCCCAAGTGGTACATATGTGACAATTGAGGATGCTTTACTGTATCCCGATTCTGCACGTACCCTGATCAGTTATCGAGATATCCGTAAAAATGGTTTTCATATTGAAACCCATGAAGACAACAAAGAGGAGTATCTACTTTTTACTAAAGATGACGGATATGGCAAAAAGGTACATGAGAAAATTCCTTCTCTATTGTCTGGTTTGTACTATACGTACATCAAACCCGTGGAACATGTTGCATACAAAGTAATTTTTCAGAATGTTAACGCATTCCAAACCTGGCATGATCGTTTAGGCCATCCTGGAATAGGGATGATGAGAAAAATTACTAGCAATTCCATTGGTCATAATTTGCTTGA